>NC_044328.1:50962727-55762727 GCF_007399415.2 Gopherus evgoodei | reverse complement strand
GCCACAGAGGAGCCCACAAAAAAATTAAGCCTGGGGGTAGGAATCAGATTTAAAATCCTAACCTCCTGCTCCTAGGGAATAGCAGGAAGTGGGAGTGCTGCAGAGGCAGTGTGTCTAGCCCCAAGGTAAGGAAATGCCTCACACTGCTCCACAATTACCCTTGTGGCAGGGAGAGGTTTTGACAGTCTGATAGGGAAATGCCATGTCACTCTCATTCGAAATGATGGGGACCTTTAGGGCAGAGCATGTGAAGTAGGTGAAGAATGGCACAGGTCTATGAGGAATGCCCTGCAGGAAAGCATCCTTCAGCAAGTGTTGAGCAAGCCAATAAATTATCCCATCTTGTTTTATAACACAAGCTGCAGTGGTAAACACACACTACACTAGTTAGGGGAAGTAAGAGTCTAAAGGTCTATGAATATAAATCTTTCCTGGAAGTATCACACTAACAGAATCATCTGCACCAGATAACCAAAATTCTTATAGTAATCCAGAACCAAAGCATTGAATGGCCTTCATAACTTCCCTATGTTTGGAAGGATTTACCAACCAGTGTGCATTACCCAGCAGTAAATGCATGCAAGCGTGTAAGGTTAAGTCTGTTAAATTATTTTCTCCTGCCTGCAGGTGTTATTGTTCCTTATTAATATAATATTTCTTTGTTTCCACATATGTAGCTAGCCCATTAAAAAGGGGGGCACAAAACAGATCTTAAAATCACGCAGAAAGGAATAAAGCCATAAAACTTAATCTGCAATACAAGCAAATGTTTACCAACTACTTACCACTATAGGGGAGTGTAAATTTGTGGATTGCAGTGGTGGGTCATTGTTCATGTTCTCATCCCAGGTTTTTGTTTCCCTGCACTAATAGATGCCTTCCTCTGTTCAAATATCTCTTGAGCACATATTGTGAAAATATATCTAAATGCAGTACACACAAACATTATTTACAATCTGTATGTATTAATATGCAATAGATTCCATTGTTTGCAATGTTGTTGTAACCATGGTGACCCCAGGATATTAGAGATATTATAAGATGAGTGAAGTAATATGTTTCACTGGACCAACTTCTGTTGGTGAAAGAGACAATCTTTTAGGCTACACAGAGCTCTTCAGGTTTGAGACCTACAGTCCCAGACTCTGTTACTGATCTAGGACGGAAGTCAATAACCTCACTCTGAGACCTGTTTTTAGTTGTGACATTCTGAATAAGTTTCCCAGACCTGAAACAGACCTCTGTGTAGCTTGAAAGCTTGTCTCTTTCACCAGCAGAAGTTTGTCCAATTAAAGATATTACCTCACCCACCTTGTCTCTCTGATACAATAGATGTCAGTTACTACATCTTGTCAACTGTCAATCTATTTTCTATATGTGGCTTAAAGTACTGTTTGTTAATATTATGAACTTTTGTCCTGGTGCTAAATATCTAACTAAACATAAAAAAGATGAAATATTGGTCTCTTTGGTTGGGACGGAATATTGTCCAGTGGTTATGTAGAACTGATAAATGAAATTGTTTTCAATTGTTCACTTTATTAATGTAACTTCTGTTCACCATTCACTACACTTGCCTATATTGTAACTTCTGTTCCATATTGTAATTCAAACCCCATTTTAAAACACTCACTCCATTTTGTAAAAGCTTCCTCCAACCTTCATTTTTGCAAACCCTGCTGTAATCTTATTAGTTTAGTTTAGATGTGTGAATGAGGTATGTATGAATGATGGAATCAACCTCCAGCCCCAGCCTGTCCTGATGAGATAAAGTTCAAATACCAATGGCTGAAGACCTAGACAACAGCCCTAAACAAACTAAGAAGCATCCATCCTAAAAAGAAAAGGACAACAGAACAACAGAAGGAAGATCAAAGACAGGTCCAAGGCTGAAAGTCACGCCTGCAATTGATGGGTGATCAGTCTAAACCCAGAGGCAGCGTGACACAGCAAGACCTATAGACTTTGAATCCAAACTAAAAGCCTATAAAAAAAAGAAGGGTGAGATGAGAGACTCTGGGTAACATTCTGCTGCCAACATGGAAGAACATCGGTGCCTGCCCAACAGAGATCCAGCTCAGCCTTGTGCCCAGCTTTCCTGGCCAGTTAGCTGCCACAAGCTACGAACCCAAGCTGCAAAATCAAGCCATGAACTTAAGCTATCTTCAGGACTGGTAACTATGCAGCAGCTGCAGAACGCCTGATGAATGTGAGTGTGTGTGTATAGGTATTAGGTATAATGTAAATGTGTGTGTATATAGGTATTAGGTATAATGTGTGTGTATAAGAATTAAGATATTAGTTATTAGTCATAAATTGTTATCATAATAAATGTGGCAACTTTGCCTTGTCCCCTTTAATAAGATCCTGCTGGTTTTTACTGGTCTAATATAATTGGTACAACATTTTGGTGGAGAATAGCGAAAGGGGGATTATTGGTATTTTTGCCTCACTTATTGTAAACCAGTCTGTGTGCACACAACCAGCTCTACAGAGCACGGTTCTATTATTGGTTAACCAAAACCTGCTGGCCCCCATGTGGGTAGCAGGAAAATAAAGAGCTCTTAAAATTGTTAACAAAACCTGCTGGCCTCCGAAGAGGTAGTAGAAAACTTGAAATTGTTAACAAAACCTGCTGGCCTCCGTGTAGGTAGCAGAAAACTTAAAATTGTTAACAAAACCTGCTGGCCTCCGCGTAGGTAGCAGAAAAACATAAAATTGTTAACAAAACCTGCTGGCCTCCGCGTAGGTAGTAGAAAACATAAAATTGTTAACAAAATCTGCTGGCCTCCGAAGAGGTAGCAGAAAGAAAAAAAAATCAAATCAGGGGCAACAAGAGGGTCTCAGGGACCAGACAATGCTGCTTGCTGAACAAAATTAAAAATGTTTAAGAAAAGGCAAGGGAAAACAGTCCTAGAGGAAGAAATGAAGTCAAAAGTAGCTTCTACCTCACCTTTTATAAAAGAGATAACGCCTTTTCAACAAATCCTTCAAAGATATGGGCACAGTCCTTGGACTGAACAAGCCCTTGCAGATATCTGCACCATTTCGGACCTAGAGGATAGGTTGGCCCAATATATCCTCATGTAAACCCCCAAATGCAAGAAAAAGAGATGCTGCAGGGATCTGGCTGCTGTGGGAGGCTTGTAATGACAGCTACCTCCACCTAACAGCCTGTAAAAATGAAAAACTGCACCAAGATTTACAAACCCCTGCTGCAAAAGCAGAGAAATAAAAATGTATGTCATACTCAAACCTAGTTAGATGCCCTTAAGGTCGAGTACAGAGAGTTAAAATAGCACTCTCACATCTTACAGCAGCAGTAATGTCAGAAAAAGGAACATATGAGACCCCAGAAGGGGCAGACTTTTGGGACCCCTCTGGAAAGTGGAAAGGGGAATATTTGGGTAGATTCCTCCTCCCAGGGCCAAAATGCCATTGCAACAGTAACAACAGTGCCTGCTTCTGCCTCAAATCTCCAGGCCATGGCAAAGTGGCTGGGGATTTTAAAATAAAAAATTTTAAGTCACAAAGAAATGAACCACCTAATTAGCATTTGTGCAGCCCCAAGTACCAAACACACTGTGGCAAAGACTGAGCAGGGTCTGCCATGTGGGAGCACTGTGCTAATTTGTTTCTAAGCTTCTATTTTTCAGGCTCTGAACCAGAACATCAGGAGAGCTGGTACCAGCTGAAGAGTTATAAAATACCATGGTTATAGTGTCACGACAAAGTCTGTGTTCAGTGTTCTGTGTTGCAAGTTCTGTGTCTGTCTCTAGTGGTGTGTGTTCAGTGTTCTGTGTTGCATGTTCTGTGTCTGTCTCTAGTGGTGTCCTGTGCTAGCATTGGGTCCAAAAAAGAAAGAAAGAAATACTACACTAGACAGGACAAATGTCTTTTCCTCTCTCTACTTCCCCCAAGTTCATCCAACTTAGCAATTACCACTTGTGTCCAAAAAACTTTGGTCCCCAGTGCATCAGGTTTATTTTTTGTTAGGTTATCTAATAGTCATTTTGTTGTTAATTTTTGTTATTGATACATTTGTATTGTTAGTTACATTTGCTTATATTGTTAATTCCACACTTTCCTCTATGCACTCTGGTTCTACTCCTCCAAGCACTAAAGGGTAGTTCTTGGGCCCTCATAACTTGTAAAACCTTGGCCCATAATTGTAAGGCCCCAACTTTCAGGTTCCCAGAAACCTCTTGAGAACAACTGTTAAAAATAGGGGATTCTGCAACATTTTAGCAACAAAATGTTAGTTTAAGTCCAAATCAGCTTAACCTTACATGACAACTGTGGTCCTCCTACAAAATCTTATTTGCTGTGTGTGCTTAAAAAGGTCCTGACTTCAGTAACTTTTATTGTTTGATGGCTATTGCTGCATCAAACTTGGTCCTCATTTTATTTGTCAATGTACCCAATGATTGTAATGGTTTTATTGTATTCGCAATTATTATAACTATAATTGTTTTCATTTATGTGTAGGTTATATCTGGTGTTTAGTCAATTGTAATAGGTTTAGTTATATTCACCTAGTTATAATTATTTGGTTTGTTTGCAACAGATCACCTTGCCCTACAATGTCAACAACTACTGTAATGGTCATAAATCAAGGGGCAAAGTGTTGTAGAAGCAGCCCACCAGGTCAGCAGTTCTAAATATAATTTTTCATCCCCTCATTGTCCTATTAGTAATCCTAACTGTTATGTTGGTTCTGCCTTAAAACAATTACATAAAGTGTGACCCATTCAATGCCCCTGGATTGAAGGGTCAAAAGGGGGACAATGTAGAACTGATAAATGAAATAGTTTTCAATTGTTCACTTTATTAATGTAACTTCTGTTCACCATTCACTATACTTGCCTATATTGTAACTTCTGTTCCATATTGTAATTCAAACCCCATTTTAAAACACTCACTCCATTTTGTAAAAGCTTCCTCCAACCTTCATTTTTGCAAACCCTGCTGTAATCTTATTAGTTTAGTTTAGATGTGTGAATGATGGAATCAGCCTCCAGCCCCAGCCTGTCCTGATGAGATAAAGTTCAAATACCAATGGCTGAAGACCTAGACAACAGCCCTAAACAAAGTAAGAAGCATCCATCCTAAAAAGAAAAGGACAACAGAACAACAGAAGGAAGATCAAAGACAGGTCCAAGGCTGAAAGTCACGCCTGCAATTGATGGGTGATCAGTCTAAACCCAGAGGCAGCGTGACACAGCAAGACCTATAGACTTTGAATCCAAACTAAAAGCCTATAAAAAAAAGAAGGGTGAGATGAGAGATTCTGGGTAACATTCTGCTGCCAACATGGAAGAACATCGGTGCCTGCCCAACAGAGATCCAGCTCAGCCTTGTGCCCAGCTTTCCTGGCCAGTTAGCTGCCACAAGCTATGAACCCAAGCTGCAAAATCAAGCCATGAACTTAAGCTACCTTCAGGACTGGTAACTATGCAGCAGCTGCAGAACACCTGATGAATGTGAGTGTGTGTGTGTGTGTGTATAGGTATTAGGTATAATGTGAATGTGTGTGTATATAGGTATTAGGTATAATGTGTGTGTATAAGAATTAAGATATTAGTTATTAGTCATAAATTGTTATCATAATAAATGTGGCATCTTTGCCTTGTCCCCTTTAATAAGATCCTGCTGGTTTTTACTGGTCTAATATAATTGGTACAACAGTTATAGCAAAGACTAGAGACTTTCTTTTCTATTCCTAGTTCTCCCTGTGACTTTGATATCTTGGGGCAAATCACCTCTCTTTTCTGTAACTGTATTCTCCATTAGTTAAAAAGGCCTGCAAATACTTACTTCACAGGGGTGTTGTGAGTACTAAGGGACATTTATAAAGCATTTCTTAGATGACAGAGGCATGATGTTCCATCACTGAATACTTGCTGTCTTATCCCTTGCATAGCAATGTTCTCCTTGTCCAGAAGTCAAGCTGGTCAGCCATGTCTACATCTAAAATTTTGCAGCGCTGGTTGTTACAGCTGTATTAGTACAGCTGTATAGGGCCAGCGCTGCAGAGTGGCCACACTTACAGCAACCAGCGCTGCAAGTGGTGTTAGATGTGGCCACACTGCAGCGCTGTTGGGCGGCTTCAAGGGGGGTTCCGGGAACGCGAGAGCAAACCGGGAAAGGAGACCAGCTTCGCCGCGGTTTGCTCTCGCGTTCCCCGAACCACCCTGCAAACCGCAGGGAAGGAGACCTGCTTGCTCGGGGTTCCGGGAACGCGAGAGCAAACCGGGAAAGGAGACCAGCTTCGCCGCGGTTTGCTCTCGCGTTCCCCGAACCACCCTGCAAACCGCAGGGAAGGAGACCTGCTTGCTCGGGGTTCCGGGAACGAGAGAGCAAACCAGGAAAGGAGACCAGCTTCGCCGCGGTTTGCTCTCGCGTTCCCGGAGCCACCCTGCAAACCGCAGGGAAGGAGACCTGCTTGCTCGGGGTTCCGGGAACGAGAGAGCAAACCGGGAAAGGAGACCAGCTTCGCCGCGGTTTGCTCTCGCGTTCCCGGAGCCACCCTGCAAACCGCAGGGAAGGAGACCTGCTTGCTCGGGGTTCCGGGAACGAGAGAGCAAACCAGGAAAGGAGACCAGCTTCGCCGCTGTTTGCTCTCGCGTTCCCCGAACCCCCCTGCAAACCGCAGGGAAGGAGACCTGCTTGCTCGGGGTTCCGGGAACGAGAGAGCAAACCGGGAAAGGAGACCAGCTTGATTACCAGAGGCTTCCTCCTTCCACGGAGGTCAAGAAAAGCGCTGGTAAGTGTCTACATTGGATTACCAGAGCTGGATCACCAGCGCTGGATCCTCTACACCCGAGACAAAACGGGAGTACGGCCAGCGCTGCAAACAGGGAGTTGCAGCGCTGGTGATGCCCTGCAGATGTGTACACCTTCAAAGTTGCAGCACTGTAACTCCCTCACCAGCGCTGCAACTTTCTGATGTAGACAAGCCCTCAGAAAGCAGACCATGGCAGGGTTTCCATGGAATCTTACCTGTGAATCAACAAAAGTTTGTCAAACCTGATTTGCTTTCACAAGACATTTTGGGTTCGACAAACCAGCATTTTCTGATGAATATTTCTAACCAGCTCGACTAGCAGCTTTTCTTTTCACATCTGTCTCCAATGGTACATCATCCTGCTTATCTGAGGTCCCCACCCAGCATTCTCTCTGGTGAATGAAAACTAAGGCAAGTGACTCATTCAGCTTCTCAGCAATGTTCAGATCCTATTTAACTTCATCTTTTATGCTCTGGTAGTCAGGTTCACCCACAACACACCTTGTCATTCATTTCTCTACCCCTTCTTGTTATGTCCTGTGGAGTTCCAATTAGGGTGCCCTCTGTGAGGTTTACCCTTACATTTCTACCCTGTCACCCATGGTGGTGCTTCCTATCCGCCTCCTCCAAATACTGAGCTGAAGATGATTCTACGAGTGACCACTTCTCTGTCTGAAGAAGCTGCCAGGGTTAGACGAGAAGAAAATCAGTGGCCACCCCAGCAGCAACAGTAGCCTCTAGTAACAAAGGAAAGAACTGAAACCATTTCTTTTTCAATCTTAGCTGGTGTTACTGACCTGGGACAGGGGTCAATAACCTCAGACTGTGTTGGACAAAATGGGATTATTGGCAATCATGCAGTCCTAGGATAGATCAATTCTCTAAAACCCAAAACCTTCTTGTGAAGCAACATGGAAGAGAAAACATCTTGCGACCTAAGTATATATCCACAATGATAGGAGAGCCCACTGACACAAGATGTCAATCTCCTAGATTATTATTAGGGCTGTCAATTAATGGTTGTTAACTCATGCGATTAATTAAAAAAATTAATTGTGATTAATAAGTTAATCGTGATTAATTGAACTTATAACAATAGAATACCAATTTAAATTTATTAAATATTATTGGATGTTTTTCAACATTTTCAATATTGATTTCAATTACAAAAAAAATACAAAGTGCACAGTACTCACTTTATATTATTATT
This sequence comes from Gopherus evgoodei, assembly GCF_007399415.2. Lineage (NCBI taxonomy): Eukaryota > Metazoa > Chordata > Testudines > Testudinidae > Gopherus > Gopherus evgoodei. Next base: position 55,754,730 of record NC_044328.1, on the reverse strand, counting down.
TTTATTACAAATATATGCACTGTAAAAATGATAAACAAAAGAAATAATATTTTTCAAGTCATCTCAAAAAAGTACTGAAGTGCAACCTCTTTATCATTAAAGTGTAACTTACAAATGCAGATTTTTTTTTTTGGTTACATAACTGCACTCAAAAAAAACAGTGTAAAACTTTAGCGCCTACAAGTCCACTCAGTCCTACTTTTTATTCTACCAATCACTAAGACAAACAAAGTTTGTTTACATTGACAGAAGAAGCAGGATGCAGTATCTCATTTACAATGTCACCTGAAAGTGAGAACAGGTATTTGCATGGCACTTTTGTAGCCAGTGTTGCAAGGTATTAACATGCCAGATAAGCTAAACATTCATATTCCCCTTCCATGCTTTGGCCAGAGGACATGCTTCCACTCTGATGATGCTTGTTAAAAAAATGATGCACCAATTAAATTTGTGACTATACTCCTTGGGGGGGAGCATTGTATGTCTTCTGCTCGTTTTACCTGCATTCTGCATATATTTCATGTTATATCAGTCTCACATGATGATCCAGCACATGTTCATTTTAAGAACACTTTCACAGCAGAGTTGACAAAACACAAAGAAGGTATCGATGTGAGATTTCTAAAAATAGCTACAGCACTAGACCCAAGGATTAAGAATCTGAAGTGCCGTCCAAAATCTGAGAGGGATGAGGTGTGGAGCATGCTCGTTTAGAAGTCTTAAAAGATGAACACTCCAACCACCAAAAAAGAAAATCAACCTTCTGCTCATGGCATCTGACTCAGATGATGAAAATGAACATGTGCCGGTTCACATGGATCATTATCCAAGCATGAGTCAGTCTGCTTTGGATCGTTATCAAGCAGAACCCATCACCAGCATGGAAGCATGTCCTCTGAAATGGTGGTCAAAGCATTAAGAGATATATGAATCTTTAGCGCATCTGGCACGTAAACATCTTGCAACACCGGCCACAATAGTGCCATGTGAATGCCTGTTCTCACTTTCAGGTGACATTGTAAACAAGAAGTAGGCAGCATTATCTTCTGCAAATTGTAACCAACCTTGTTTTTCTGATTGATTTGCTGACCAAGAAGTAGGACTGAGTGGACTTGTAAGTTCTAAAGTTTTACATTGTTTTATTTTTAATGCTTTTTTTGTACATAATTCTACATTTGTAAGTTCAACTTTCATGATAAAGAGATCACACTACAGTACTTATTTGAGGTGAATTGAAAGTACAATTTTTTTGTTTTTTACAGTGCAAATATTTGTAATAAAAAATAAATATAAAGTGAGCACTGTACACTTTGCATTCTGTGTTATAATTGAAATTAATTATATTTGAAAATGTAGTAAACATCCAAAAATACTTAAAATAAATGGTTTTCTATTGTTGTTTAATAGCACAAGTAATCACTATTAGTTTTTTTTTAATCGCTTGACAGCCCTAGGTATTATGCATTTGTTTAGAGCATACAGGTCAAATAAAAGGGTTTCAGAGACAGCTTTATTTCTGATTAATCAGAAAATTTCAGTGCAGAGCCTGATTTTCTTTTGGTTTCCGTTAGCATGCTACAATTAATTGTATCACGGGCAAGCAAACGGGATTAATAGTCTATCTAATGCTATTGCTTTTGTTACACTGCTTTTCGAACAGTGAAATAGCCTCCTTGAGGATATTTTGGTACTTTCCAGGGAAAGCTGAAGCACACCCAAGGGAAATGGAAAGGACCGATATTTTTTTCTTTCTTCTACAGGACTTAGCTAAGCCAGAACCAGATAATAATTACTGGATGCTGAAGGAGTAATTCATCTCTCAGATGCGCAGCTCTCTGATTTCACTGGGAGACCCTGGTACACTTATCAAGGCCATAAATATTGAACAGACACATCTTCATTTTGACCCTAATGTGCCAAAGGGAATGATGCTATGACAAAATTGAGGAAACCCTCCTCTAGTATCATTGGAACCTCATCATTTGATAGAATTTTCACATCTGCCTGGCTTCTTAAAACTTGCCATAATTTGTGCTACAATATAAGTCTAATATGAAGTCTTCCAAATTATACCTTCTATTCGTAACAGTCCCAATATGGGTTAGATTTAGGCAACTAATTAAAGCATATAATCAATATTGCAATGCAATCTTCTTGTGTCAATGATTAAGAAAAACTGCCTAGCTAGAAAGTATTAAATCATTAGTGTAGTTCAGTCCTACTGCCTCTGTTCTGATTTTATTGGAAGAGATACATAATATTAGAAAGATCTACACACATACCCGGGTGAATGCATTCACACACAGATGATTTCCACCTTGGAGCAATAAAAATTAATAATAAAAATAATTAAACCTTTGCAGCCTCTGAGCACTTGGAAGCCTCAGAGGCCCAGTGTCAGATGCTGTTGGAAATGCAGCTTCCTCATGAGAGAGATTTGGGTTTGGCTGTAGGAACTATTCAGCAGCACCGATCACAACACTAAGCCCTCGTCCAGACTACCCCGCCGTATCGGCGGGTTAAAATCAATTGCTCGGGGATCGATATATCGCATCTAATCTAGACGTGATATATCGATCCCCGAGCGCGCTTATATCGATTCCGGAACTCCATCAACCCGAACGGAGTTCCGGAATCGACACGGAGAGCCACGGACATCGATCTCGTGCCGTCTGGACGGGTGAGTAATTCAATCTTAGATATTCGACTTCAGCTACGTTATTCACGTAGCTGAAGTTGCGTATCTAAGATCGATTTCCCCCCCCCAGTCTGGACGAGCCCTAAGTGATAGATTATACAATGGTATCGACCTCCAGTTCCCTGGGTTAATTCTTTTAATTGTCTCTGCACATCTTTTCCCATTAGGCTGATATAGCTTGTTTAAGGATACAAGAATTGATTTATGACAGCACTGGGGATCAGAATCCTGGTATCCAATTAATGCACTCTCTGTAAGAGATACATAGGACAAAAGTCTCCAGCACAGGAGCAATAAATTTTGGTTTTGAAGTCAAAGGGAGATCCACACAGGAAGAGCAGAACCAAGACTGTGCAGAGGAGAATTTTACCCTAGCAATAGATGGTGGAAAGGCAAAATCGCTGCCTCTTCTTCTTAATTCTCAAGTGCCATCTTCAGAAAGTGGTAGAGACATTTTTAAATAGATCAGAGAAAAGGAGAGGACTCATTAAAAGTTCACTGTTAGAAGGAGATGAAAACCTACTGGATCTCATTACGGTCCTTCATCTCACCAGGGTGCAAGGGTGTCAATTAGCACTGATCTCCATTTGTCTCTGTGTAGGAGGAGGTATCTATTACACCATATGTTCAACATCCATTTTATGCTCCTTGCAGTTCTGTTGTAATCTATATACGACAATGATGAGCATGGCAGGAATGTTCACTGAAACTGCACATTTTAAGAAAACATTAAGAGGCTGTTCACAAATAGTGAATTTTTAATTTGTAAACACAAGTCAGAAATCTAAAAGTAAAATAATGCTCTTTCAGACAGGGAACAGAAACAATACAAGGCATGTGTCCAATCAAACCTAGCCAATGCAGCACATAATTCACATTTCAGATATTGAATATTTTCAGCAAACTGTTTGTGAACAAGCTACAGACCAAGAATGATTCACAAAATTCTCAAATAATGAATGTGAGGCAATTGCAAAGCAACTTCAGACAATTCATAAGCAGACAATGAAGATAAATTCATCTAATGTATTATTAATTATGAATTATTCACTCAACACTATTCAACAGTATCAAAGGCTGCTTTGATAGATCAAAAAGAACCAGTATGAACACCTGACCTTTGTACATCACTAGGAAGGGGGCATCAGCCAATGAGAACTGCACATTCTCTGTACTATATGCCAGTCTGAAGCTGGACTGACAGAAAAGACTTAACCAAAACACTTGAAATTACAAAGGGCAGAGTGAAAAATGCTTATCTCACTCTTTTTACCTTATCTAGAGTTATAAGAAAAAGGGAGCTATTTAAGCAAAAAAAAGGGAAGTTAATTAAGAACAAATAAAAGGAAATATTTTTGCCCACACTATATAGTCAACCTGTGGATTTCTTGCTTATAGGAGGTCATGGAGTCAAATACTATGCCTCTCCACCTTCCAATAATTATAATAATTATAATTGTTCTTCAGTTTTAGATTTGCATAACAGTTCTTCATTTCTGGACTCTTCAGCTGAAGAAGTAACTCTTTGGATGGATTGTGATTGTTCGTCTTTATCAGTTAGCAAAAATAACCTTTGATTGGATGGTTGTTCATCTTTATCAGTTGATAAAGGTAATCTTTGGCTGGATTGGTCTTCATCAGTTGATGAATAATCACTTTCAGTGCATTGCTTAGAACTTTCTCCTTGATTGTCGACTTTTTAAAAATACTTATTTGAAGTACAAGATAAGTTTTTTCTAATCCTTTTTGCTGTTTCTCTCTGTTGATGGTAGGCAGCACCGGAAAGTCATTTTTCTTTTTGTCCCAACATTTTAGCCCTATAACCACTGGCACTGACGCAACACGGATATTAGTATGAATGGCGCTGATAGGGCAGCACAGTACACACAAGTAATCATGATTCCTGATTCAAGTAATCAATAACCGTTACCATTTACATATTTACACATGTTCACATTATGAGTGACCGTGTCACAACGTGACACAATATTTTTCACATCACGCTCCTATCGCATAACTGGAGATTTTTTTGATCTTCATGTATTATTTTTTTCGTACATTGGTGGATTTTTCTGAAGAAAAAAAAAAAGGATGGCCAGAATGAAGCCCCTGGAAATGTGCCACCCCCCAAGCATGTGCTTGCTTTGCTGGTGCCTAGAGTCAGTCCCGATGGGGTGAAATCACAAAAGAAATGGTCAATTTCCTTAGGACCACAGAACATTAACTGGAAAATCAAATAGACAATGATGCTGTTGATGGCAAAGCTGCTTATCTAGCACCCTGCAGCCATCTGAATAAAAGCCCTGGGGTAAATTCCAGTCATAAGACATCATGGATCAGAGGAAACACTTGGTACCAGCCGCCAATGCAACCAAAGAAGTAAAACGGCAAGATGCAGCTGCTAACAGACCAGCAGGACAAGTTCCCCAGGAAGAAGTACATGGGGCTGTGAAGGTGCTGATCAGCCACAACTAGCACAACAATGGTGAGGTTCCCAGCCTTGGGCAAAATGTAGATCACTACAAAGAGCAGGAAGAGAGCAAACTGCAGTTTCTGGAGATCCAGATCCCCAAATTCCAGAAGGATGAATTCTGTGATGGGTGTTTTGCCATTCTGTATTTGCCATGGGATGTGTGTAATTGGAAATTTAAACAAGGAAACAACAAGAAATCTAAGCATGTAATTATATAGACACACATAGGCACAAAACACTATTATTTCAAGAATATAACTGAGTTTGCTAAGTCAAGGTAGATTTCCAACTAAGGTTCAGCCCTCTGTTTGTATGCATCATGATATGGGGACTTTAATTTCCTGATCACTCACCATTTTTCCAAAGGACTTTTTGTGAAATTTTAGTTGTGGACCTCTAGCAGTTTTCTAATAAGCATGTGTGTAAACTGCAATTTGTCAAAGGCTTATAACTTGGCCAAATTTGGGCAGATTTTCACCAGGAAGACAAAAGGCACATTCCTGAATCAAAGCCCTGACACATTTCAAATCCTTGAGCCACAGCCTGTGGGCACCAATTCAACAAAAAGGTTACCAGAATTTTTTAACATGGGCAAAGCAATGTGCCTTTCTCTACCCTTGTTACTGGAAATGCATAAATCATTTTGGCTGAAAATTTAATAAAATAAATAAATAATACAGCTTGAGGCTAGACACCTGGCATTTAAAAATTTACCAAAGTTATAAGCAAATGAAAACATGGTCTTAATAATGGGAAGTGTTAGTCAGAAGTAGTGCTCGCGTCCTCACCTATAGGGTCACGTAGATTGATGTATATTACGAATAACTCAGCAATAGGTATCTCTGGATTCAGACTGGTTCAAAAAATCTCACAACATAATTTTATAATTATTAATTACTTATATGCCCTTATATCAGAGGGGTAGCCAAGTTAGTCTGGATCTGTCTAAGCGGCAAAGAGACCAGGGGTTGGCAACCTTTCAGAAGTGGTGTGCCGAGTCTTCATTTATTCACTCTAATTTAAGGTTTCGTGTGCCAGTAATACATTTTAATGTTTCTAGAAGGTCTCTTTCTATAAGTCTATAATATATAACTAAACTGTTGTTATATGTAAAGTAAAATAAGGATTTTAAAATGTTTAAGAAGCATCCTTTAAAATTAAATTAAAATGCAGAGCCCCCTGGACAGGTGGCCAGGACCTGGGCAGTGTGAGTGCTGCTGAAAATTAGCTCACATGCCGCCTTCGGCACACATGCCCATAGGTTGCCTACCTCTGTTATAGACTAACAAACATATTTTTACTTACTTATATGAGGCAATGAATGTCAGTTTATCTATTCATATACCCAATCCTCTCCTGTTATCTATCTATCCCTTCAGTGGAGCTATGGAGACTTATAGCAAAAGAGGTAGCCCTTTATCTAAACACAAAGCAACAGTCCCCTTTGCTTTTCAGAAATCAGTCTTTCTTTTTTCTGTACAAAGGATTTCAAAAGTAGATTCCCCCCAGGTTACAGTGAATATACTGCAAGGATACTGCACCTTGCTCTCCAGCCCTTCCCGCAAACATTGATGTGTTTCTTGAGATTAACACCAGGATAGCCCCATTCTTCACAATTAATTCTCTGTGCTTTTCCACTTCATTCTGTAAAACGATAGTATGCGTCCCAATTCCTTCAAAATTTTGCTTTTATCCATAATGGCTGTGCACTGAAACAACTTTTCCTTGGCTGTTGCAACTGATCTGCAAAGGGATTTATTAAATGCAGCATTTGTCAGAGCTGTTTGAAGATATTTAGCCCACTTGCTAAGTTTCCTTTGAGTCTTTATTTTGTTTTTATTTGTCTTTATTTTATTTATTTATTTATTTATTATATTTCTCTTTAGTTTGTATCCAGTGACTCCTCTGGTGGATAGTGGCCATTAAGACATAATAGATCACGATGATTCCTTTGAGGTCAAGGAAAGGAAAGCTGAATTAGGTGGCCCATGCTAGGAGATTCCCTATGCATCTACAATTCACATATAGTAGAATAAAAAATAAAAAAAAATACAGTTATAAGAAAGTGCAAATAAATTTAAAATAGTAATAAAAAATACAAAAATATTAAGACAAAAATAAAATAACAAAAACTGAAAAAATTAAAGTAATAAAAATTGTAAAAAACAATAATAAAAACAATAAAAAGGAAAAATGAAATAAAACAAAATACAGGTGAGTCTTATCTTACGCAGGGTGTTCCGTTCCGCGGTTAGCGCAAAAAGCGAAAACCACGTATAGTCAAAACTACATTGAGTTGAATGGCGGTCAGAATCACCCGTACTAGAGGTACAGTATTAAAATTGTTATTTTTCCCTTTTTTTTTTTCCCGACCGAGCAGAGGTGAAAGTAAACTGGTATGGTACAACATACTGGCAAGAGCCAGTACGCCGTGCTGGACCGCATCGCCTTCCACAGTGGGGATTTAAAAGGCTTGGGGCTCCCAAAGCCCTTTAAATCCCACCCACAGCTTTGGCAGCCAGGCTCAGCTTTTGTGGATAAAAAACCCACTTCTTCAGAAGCATGGAGTGAGAATTACAGACACAGGCATAAATATACTGGCACATGAAGAGAAGAGAGTTACCTTACAAGTGGAGAACCAGCGCTGAGAAGGCCAGTTCTGTCAGGATGGATGTGGTCAACTCCCAATAATTGATGAAGAGGTGTCAATATCAAGAGAGGGAAAATTGCTTTTGTAGTGAGCCAGCCACTCCCAGTCCCTATTCAAGCCCTAATGGTGTTAAGTTTGCAATTGAACTGTAGCTCTGCAGTTTCTCTTTGAAGTCTGTTTTTGATTTGTTGTTGTTGGCTACTTTTAAATCTGGGGACGGTATTATTAGAGGGCTCCTCCAAGCTCCCCGCCATGGCGGGAAGCCCAGTGGAGCCCTTTAAATTCTGGCCTGCCACAGCAGCCAGGCCAGGTAGCGGGGAACTTGGAGGAGACCAGCTTCGGCGGCCAGGCTGGGGATGGCAATTTAAAGGGCTCTGCGGCAGGGAGCCTGAAGGAGCCCTTTAAATCTTGTCCCCAGCTTTTGCAGCCAGGCTGGGGGCCAGCATTTAAAGGGCCCACAGCGCCACAGTGGCTGGAGCCTCGGGGCCCTTTAGTTCGCCCCAGGGGCTACCACAGCCACCTCTGCAGCTGGGAGCCCCCTGGGTGATTTAAAGGCCCTGGCAACTCCCAGCCACACCTGGAGCCCCAGGGCCTTTAAATATTGAGGCCACGCCTCTTCCGGTTGAGGCCATGACCCCACTGGACTCCTGCATACAGCCTAAATCTGAAATTGCCATGTTAAATGTGCATAAGTTGTGGCAGACCTGTATATATAAATGACAATAAAATAAAACAGGACATACAAGTAAAATATAATAAAAAGGTAAAAATATATAAATATTAAGAGAAAACACACAAAAAAAGAGAAAAAAAAGTAAAAAAAAAAGTTAAATTTTAAAATCGAGGGCAAGAGTCCCTGGGACCTGTGCTCCTATATGATAGGTGAGGAACTTTGGTGCGTGCCCCTCTCTCTCTGTCCTGTCCCCCATGGAGACAGGGCTAGACAGCAGTCTGACTCTGGCCATGCGGCCACCCCAGCCTGGGAGTGAAGGATGGCGCCCTCCCGTGCTTCTGGACCCACAGACAGAGCCCGGGGGGAACCACTCCCATTTATACTTGCTGGACAATAGGCTCTTGCTCGTGTTGTACAGGAGGCTATGCAAGCCCCCTGTTATACACTGAGCAATGAGGGCTCCCTCCGTGTGGGCAGAGGTGAGACTCTGTGCTCCAGGGACGAGGTAGCTGGTGGACAGACCCCGCCGGATCGGGGAATGTTGGCAGGTGCCACTCTGCCTTAGACGGGGTCATCTCCACTTGAGCAAGCGAGACTCCCCGCAACCTCCAGGCACCTTTTCCGTCAGCGAACGGTGACCCTGACTCCGGGAGAGACCCCCGGGAGAGAGAGAGAGTGCCAGAGTGGGAAATCAGCCTTGACAGTCTGTCTGTCTGTATTTATCTAACATCTTAAGTTTTGAAAATCACACCCAATGAAATCCAAAATGTCAGGAAATGTCCTAGTGCCTTGTATTCCTTTTTAGTTTCACCTTAACTGTCAGTTTCCTGGTTTCCAATGCTTTCTTTTGGGGTAATTACAAATTCCTTCTAATATCGTTTACTCTAAATTACTGATACACGCTATCAGCCTTTCCTGTATCTTAGTGTTGTGTGTAACTTGTAATACTCTCAAGGTTGCACAGGTTATTTTGTCTTGGAATGACACAGAGGTTGAATCTGCTTAAGTACAGACCTGCAATCAGGGTCCCCACAGACATTTTATTATATTTAAAAACTTTTAGGTCCTAATTCCCTGGTAATCCCTAGTTGCTTTGGGCTGCTCCTGGGTTGTTCCTGAGCAGAGTCGGCTCCAGGGTTTTTGCCACCCCAAGCAGCGAGCAAAAAAAAAAAGAAAAAAACCATGATTGCAATCTGTGGCAGCTCTACCACTGCCTCTTCATTCTTCGGCGGCAATTCGGCAGCAAGTCCTTCGCTCTGAGAGGGACTGAGGGACCCGCTGCTGAAGAGCCGGACATGCCACCCCTCTCTGTTGGCCGCCCCAAGTACCTGCTTGCTGAGCTGGTGCCTGGAGTCAGCCCTGCACACAAGTATGCATATGTTTGGGGATTTGTATAATTATTTCTTGATGATCTAGTTTTACCTTGCATTTTTGACCAATGAGTCATAAAGGAAAGCATTTTTGTCACTCTAAAGGTGGAAGACGACACTGTTATGTTTATCCCAGGGACATCAGGGCCCATCTATTTATGTTTTATTCATAATTGTGATTTTAACTGGAATTTTCTAGTAGAGCATTATAAAAATCACCGTGTGAGACGCTTTCTTGGCAAAAAATGATCTGGACAAACTGGAGAAATGGTCTGAAGTAAATAGGATGAAATTCAATGACAAATGTAAAGTACTCTACATAGAAAGGAACCATCAGTTGCACACATACAAAATGGGAAATGACTGCCTAGGAAGGAGTTCTGAAAAAAGGGATCTGGATGTCATAGTGGATCACAGGCTAAATATGAGTCAACAGTGTAACACTAGTGCAAAAAAAAGCAAACATTCTGGGATGTAATAGCAGGGGTGTTGTAAGCAAGACACAAGATGTAATTCTTATGTTCTACTCCGTGCTGATTAGGCCTCAACCGGAATACAGTGTCCAGTTCTGGCCACCACATTTCAGGAAAGATGTGGACAAATTGGAGACAGAAGAACAACAAAAATGATGAAAGGTCTAGAAAACATAACCTGTGAGGGAAGATTGAAAAAATTGGGTTTGTTTAGTCTGCAGAAGAGAAGACTGAAAGGGGACATGTGTGACGTTATCTGATTAAAATATGATCATGTAGCTTGTTGTTGGTACCACTGTTATATAATTACAAAAAATCTTGTACAAAGTGTGACGTAAGAGGTCTATGGAAGAGGTATGATTTGCTGAATATGATTATGCTCTTGGTATACAGTGCCATTTTTTTATCTGTAGTTATGAATATTAATTATGTACCTGTATTTCAAATGTTTTCTCATCTGGTAATACCCACAAGGTATTTAGCCTGCACATCCTGAAGGGACTATTCATGTTAAATTGCCCAAGAAACACTTAACTCATAATGGCCCATGGGAGATGCCTATAAACTTGTACTACGGGGCGCATTCTAACCAAGCGACCGAGGACCTTCCAATGATTTGGAAGCAACGAGAGACTTAACAAGCCAGTAGTTTATTCCATCACTGCTACAAGCCTGGTCCAAGAATTTTCCAATTTTTGTATGTATTTGATTCCTTTAGCCAATTTTAACTCTCATTTTTGTGTCTTTCTTTTATAAATAAACCTTTAGATTTTTGATACTAAAGGACTGGCAACAGCATGATTATTGGGTAAGATCTGACTTATATATTGACCTGGGTACATGGCTGGTCCTTTTGTTTGATTAAATTGGCTTTAAATAACAACTCTTCATTAAGTCTAGCATCTGAGTGTTCAGTCCAGGACTGGAATACCTAAGCAGGCTGCATTTCTGACTTCTTGTTAGCCAGTGTGGTGAGACAGAACAGAAGTTCACTTTTGGTGCTGGTTTGGTATATCTCATGGAAGAATAACCACCAGTTTTGGCCTGTTTCTGCCCTATTTCTCAGCAGTTTGTCCTGAATTTGGTATTCTCAGCTGTGACCCATGGAGGCACAGTGACAACGTGATAACAGTTTTCAAGTACATAACAGGTTGTTACATGGAGGAGGGAGAAGCTGTTCATTTTCCTTTCCAGGACATTTGCCTTTCAGTTTGGAAGGACAAGCAATTCATATCAGAATTGTTCTCTCACTTTACAGATTACCTAATGTGACATTCTGGATAGCTTCTTCTAGATACTCTTCTTATGCAGAAAGCATGGTGACAATACCTAGCATATTGAAAAAATTCAGGTAAAATGCCAGCAAAGCGGATTGTCAAGATGCTAAATACAATTTGTAAATATAAAACACTCCTGACATTTCCAGAGTGAGTGAGTGAGTGTGTGTGTGTGTGTGTGTGTTCTTTGAGAGGCCAAGTGAACTGAGAAAGGCACTGTAGGAGGAAGAAAGAGTCCTAATAAGAAGAAATTTAATCCGAGTGGGAGTACAGTACTAAGAGGTGAACAAAGCTGAGTGTTCAACAGAGATGAGAGTTAGAAACAATGTCATCAAAGCATTTGTAGTCTTCCCAGTCACACAGTTTTTCCAATAAAATCTGTCAGATCCAGTTGCACTCCACCTCCTGGATACTCAACAGATTGCTATGAGGGGATCCAAATGTTTAATCCCATGTGCCCTTCCCTTGCGAGGGCTGCGCAGAGTTTAGATGCTGTCTCTCTGCTTTTGGGCCACTAGGGATGCATTCCAAATGCAGGCTTCGTGTTTGACACCCTTCTTAGCAGGGGGGACCCCTCAGTCCAATTGCCTAGGCCCAGAACCAATGCAGTCTCCACCAAGCCTTCATGACAGTTCTTGGATGCTCCCCAGAATGAACACCCAGCCAATCAGAGCCCCACCCTATCCCCGTTACCTCATTGCACACACACCAGTAATATAGAAAACAATACCACACTCCCCCCTTGAAAGTCACCCTTCCCTTGAGAGTCCATCTGTGTTCAGGTGGGCAGGTTTTCCCTGCCTCATCATGCTCTTGAGCAGCTTTCCTCTGATTGAGCTGGTGAAAATGGCCAAAGACCCAAAGCAGGGCAGCTTCTGCTCTTTTATAATCTTCCAATCTCCTCTGTTATGGGACCTCCTGATCAGCCTCAACAAGTGACCTCAGACCCCTACTTCAACAAGTGACTTCCCTGCTGGGCAACCTCTCCCAGTGCTGGGCAGGAGCTGGTCTTTTGTCTAGGAGGCTTTTATTTGAATAGAGAACCATTCTGATTTAATAACCCTCTAGTATTAGCCCTGTGTCACTGCCCCTTGGAATTCCAGTTCAACATAGAGACCTCTCAAAGGCTCAAAGGCTCCATGTTCAAAATGGAGTCTGCAGTCTGACACAGATACATATAAAAAGACCCAACATCTAACAGAATTCATAAGCTGTGCATAGACAGGGTCCCCAAATCATCACACCATCAAAACATTGCCAGTCTTCCTGCTCACTCAGCTCCTGTTTAGCTGCTGGCCTCTTACTCCTACTCCAGATTAAATTTCTTCTATTAGAACTCTGTTTCCTCAGCATTCTGTGGCTTTCTCAGTTCACTTGGCCTCTCAAAGCTAAAGAACTTAGATATGTATCTTCTACACAAACATGCACACGTGTATTCTTGAAATGTCAGAAGTGTTTTCTGTTATCTTAATCGGATGACAGATGAGTTCTTGCACAAATTATTCTTGAGGATAGATTCTGTATTTTTAGCATTGAATGGCTGAGAAAAGAGGACTTGGTGAGGTTGATGTTTTTAGAGATGGTTGGGGAATCTCTTTGACAAGTTTTGTCAGTGAAGTGAAGGGAGATTTGATAGAATAAGGATGACCGTGGGGCCTAGAAAGAGACCTGATGGTGGGAATGAGCAGATGATCTCCTTGAGCAGGGGCGGCTCTAGCCATTTTGCCGCCCCAAACATGGCAGCATGCCATGGGGGGCGCTCTGCCGGTCGCCGGTCCCGCGGCTCCAGTGGAGCTCCCGCAGGTGTGCCTGTGGAGGGTCCACTAGTCCCATGGTTCCACCATAGCCCCGGGACCAGCGGACCCTCCACAGGCATGCCTGTGGGAGGTCCACCGGAGCCCTGCCTGCCGCCCTTCCGGCGACAGGCAGAGCGCCCCCCACGGCATGCCGACCCAAGCACACGCTTGGCGTGCTGGGGCCTGGAGCCACCGCTGTCCTTGAGATCTTGCTGATGCCATGTGTAGCTCAAGGAAAGAGAAGACTGCTACAAGAGATCAATCAATGGGTATGCCAGTGGTGTAAAAGGCGTGGTTTGTGATTGACAGAATAAGTATTTGAAGGATGTAAAAACCCAGGAAGGGAATGAAATTGTTTAATGTGATCCAAGGGAACAGAACTATGTTTAATGGGATAAAACTGAGCAAAGGAAGTTTAAGGTCGAATATCAGGAGAATATTCAAGCAGTGGGCCCTATTAAACTGTGGAGTTTTCTCCCAGAAGTGGTGCAAGCCCAGTAGCTTGAACTGTTTAAACTAAGGTGAACAAAATATTCAAGAATATATTGTAGAGAATAACCTTACCATTGCAGGAGACGAGTAACAATCTAATCGCTCTCTTCCCATTTCAACTCTGTGATTGTATTACCCACAAGTATTAACAAGAACATCAACAGTCACTAAACTAATACAAACTTATACCATAATTTATAAACCAGGAGTTTCTGATTGCCTGTTTGTCACCTGTTTTACTCTCTCTCAAAACACTATTTGCAAAAAATTCAGGAAGTATGACAACAGTTTTCAAAATATATGAAGTACACAGTATAAACAAATTGAAGATTTACTACTGTCAACAACTAAGCAGTAACAATATTTACAGAGAGAAACAATACAATTTAAACACTGGTTTTATGCAGTAAATAGTAAATATGCTATAGTGTAAAGCCTACCTCTTTGATTTCCACTGTATTTTGCCTGAACATTATCAGGGAATTAAAGTTACCAGTCCAAGGATGCATTCCAAAAGATGAGTATAAAATGATTACTCTGATTAAGTCAAAGGCAAAACTCCTATTGACTTGAATGGGATCAGGATGACACTTTAGGTATATCAATGATGCAGGGGAAAAAATATTATTGGCTGATGCAAAATATTTGCATTTACTCTTAAATTCTGCATATAAAAATGATATACATCCTTCTATTTTTACTTCCAGTGTTTATCATACAAAGGGATACTTGAAACTGAGTTTACTTAAAAATTAACTTCAACTCTCCTCCCTTTTCTCCCTGTCCTGTCTAAACAAATAATACAGTATTTGTCTAAATAGGTGAGGTTTCTTTATCTGAGAGAAATAGACACAAAAATCTTGGTGAAAAATTATCTAGAAAAGGAAACACATAATTTGCTCTGTGATGGGTGCCAAAATGTATTGCCAAGTCCTTAAGAGGATGAGCTCTTTATTACAAACATTAAGTACTAAGGCTATTAAGGGGATTAGTTTTTTGAAGCTGTGAAGTGGCTCAACTTTCTGAGTCATTGTTTTTAGTCTCTTTATACCAAGAAGTTTTTCTGTTGTGCAGATTTCTAAACACCTTATAACTACCTCAGATCCATTCTTTACAATACTGTCTAATCAAAAGTAATTTATCTATTTATAAAATGGCACTAATATTACCATTAAAGCAACTCTTAATTTAAAGCACAAGTGTTTTCTTTGAGTCACTAGTAATTCAGTGAGGTGAGTGCAGATTTTGCAAGGTCATTGCCTCTGTTTTCCTATTAGAATATGTAGATTGAAATTTTTCATTTTCAGACATTCCTAAGGATTTTCACTTCTTACTGAAGTGTTACAAACCTGTAGGTTCTGCCACAAGTCACTCCTGGTCATAATCAAATCCAACTTGTATTCTAGCCTTTTGTGTGTTTATCTATATGAATGTGTTAAATTCTCTTCTCTCTGGAAATCTGATTATCCTAAACATCACTTCCACTAATTGTTCTGATTTTTTAAAAATCACAACATTTTGTCTTACAGATTTTGGATCGGTCTATCCTAAAAAGTGCGTCAGTGAGGTAGATACAATTTTCTAATTACTAGTATCTGGAAACTGAAAAGCCCAGGAGATCTGAAGGCTATGAGGGCTGGAAAGCTCATTAGACACAGAAAATATAGGTGATGAAAAATCCAGTGTTTTCCTGATTCTTACACCTTATGTAAGTGCCAAGGTGGATGGCGATGAATAAAACTATGATAAAACGAATATAAAGACTCTTCAACAACAGCAGTCTTTTTCCAAGTTCCTTCAATGTCAGTTTGCCATTTAACTCATTACAGGCTTCCCTTCCCTTCATCTACAACCTTTAGAACAAAGGAGGTAACTAATCCTAGCCCATACCATTTCATTCCCTTTACAAATATAGAATCTTCTTCTCTTGATATCCATGGTAGTTTTCCAAAGAGCTAATGTACTGCAATGTAGGACAAGTGAAGGACATCTGCTCCTCAGCATTTTCCCCTTTAACTCAAAGTGAGTGTGCACACTAGTGTCTTTTGGGCTTTGGGAAGAACAGAACCTAGGGACAAAGGGGGTTTCACCTCACTTTACCTTAGAGTTCTATTTATAGTGTATTATTAGTTTCTAAACTGACCTTGTGAAGCTGCTTTTTACTTCATTTCACCGTAGCTCCATCAATTCTGATCATGTTTGAAGGTAAATACTCTGCCTATTAGTTCTGTCTAGTCAATGAAGTTCACGTAGCTATGACGCATCTGTTGTAGATAAATGAATCAACTGATTTGATTTACTAAGAAGGCTAAATTTATTACGTGACATTTTACAAGTATAATTCAGCTTACCCTTGATGGTAATAAATGAGATATCAGCTCCCTTGAGACAAGAGAACCAGTCTCTGTATTTCCCCAGCCAGATTCCATTTTAGAGACGGGAAATGGCCATATCTTTGATTAAAAAGGAACCTTTAATCAAATAAAGTGCATCATCAGGCAAGAGCCAAGATTCCAATACTCTTGACTACAGTACAGCAATAATCCAGAATCAAATCCCCACCACACACACAACCCATTACCACTTGGTGTAAACGTGACATCCATCACAAGTAGGGAGAATGTCCTTCAGCATTTGTATTCTTATCCTTAGATTCATTTCTCTTCTCTCCCTCCCCCACCCCAGTTATGCTTTTATACATTCTTAAAATCATCCTCCTCAGCCTGATCCCCTTGGGTATTTCTGTGGAAGCTCCAGTCTAATTTCTTTGTCCAAAGAGCAGGGTTTCCAAGGGGAACAACTGACCTGGACTGTGCATCCAGGAGTAACTGCAATGGCCTTTAAGTAACTTAGTAGCAACTAATTTTCCTCCTGGCTGCTTTCTTTTCATTTTGAAAATAGTCATTTTGACTAATGTTACATCATCCTCAGGGTCTCTGTTTGGGATCTTTATCCCTAATGTTAGTGTTTACTGGATAAAATAAAATAAAATAATAAATAACAACAGTGAAAGGGTATCATTTTACATTTATTTTGCTTCTCCATTTCTGTATATGCACAATTGCATGTGTATACCTCTCTCTCTCTATGCAGGCACTCATCTTTCTTGTCTTTCTGGTCATCTAGACTGTTTTGTTTGAATAGTGCAAGACACAGCAACTGACAGAATGAATGACTTTCTCTTTGGCCTCAGAAGCCCAGCAGAGTGCAATGCAAGCAAATGAAGGAGCCTTGCACTCCATATCAATGAAGAAACCATTTTTCATTCAGTTGAGAGGTCTGATTATTTTAAACAGCATTTGCAGAACTATCTCCTTGAATTAGTCAACACATAATTCTGCTATATGGAATGTTTGTTTATTTATTTACTGTATGCTCTCAGCTCCACAGGGCACAATGGGGAGGAAGATCTCTGCTAGAAGGAGTGTATAGTTGAAGTAGTAATTCTGATTGTATTTGTTTTAAAACTTTGTCTGAAATCCATATATTTGAATAAATTTCATTCTTCTGGGTATTTATCAAACTGATAATGTGCTATATACAGCATTCAAAAAGACTTTGCAGCCTTAGTACCTCTACTTCACTAATTAAAAATGCAGGAAACACATCTAATGTACACATCTAATGTATTTTCCTCGTTTAGTCTGCTGGTTTACTTTTTGCATTTCCTTCATTTTTGGCAGTGAAAACAGACTAGTCAGTTTCATATTGCTTTTGAGTCCATTTTGCTTCCCTGTCTTCTAAATTAGCACAAGGCTGCAGTGTTTATGCTGTAAACACTGAAGGAGAATGTTTAAAATCCAAACTAACTTTTCTCTGAATTTTAAAATAGTAATGAAATTGTTTTTCTTGGCATTAACTTTCTAAAACGTTTTGTTATTAAAATCTAAACTCAAACTATCCCTGACAGTGTCCCTTTCATGGGTGGGCTCCTGTTTTAAGGGTTGCAGGGTCAAGAGCTTTTTCAGTAATTCTCTCCTATTATTCAGGCCAGATTTAATGAAATCTGAAACAGATTTTTAATGTAGTTGTTATCTGAATGTAGAGTATTTCTCTGTTTTCCATTTCAGCAAAACTAAATTGCTCAGACAAAGGACAATCTAATAAGAACTAGCGGCGAGGGATTTACAAAACATGGCATAAATTGTTCAAAAAAAATTGCCTCCAAAATTTCTGTACCTAACTAGGGGGTGGGGACGTATCGCGTATGATTAATTTATAACCAAATTTAGCCATTCTCGCTTATACTAAAAAGAGTATCAAGAGAAGGCAGAGCCTGCATGAAGCATTGCAGGGGTATCATTCGCTCCCATTTGAAAAGGCAGAGTCAAGACGAGCTCCTTAGGTATGTTGTTGGGTGTGTGTGTGAGGGTGTAGAAACTGTGTGAATGTGCCAATTCTCAATCGCAATGCCCTCTCCTGTCGTAATTTACACCAACATGTGGCGCCTAAGACAGCAAGTTAATTCTTCCGGAAAATGACGACAAAAGTCGTAGCGATCTGACAGTCGGCACAAAGCTGAGCGGAAAATCGTTTTACAGATGACACAGCACAGGGGCCAAAGAGGTAATCCCCTGCTACCTAGCACCGTGCCGAGAGCATCTCTCCTAAGCAAAGGCAGTTTCAGTCTGGCCATATGAGCATTTCACCTCCCGCCCCTCTGGGGAAGCAGCACTAATTAAAACTCCATGAACAATCGTAAGCCCTGTTTGGAGAAAGCCTGCTGACATTTTTAGGGACAGGATCAGTGAGGTCTTAAGTTCTGCTTCTTCCTTCTCCTGTACCTCAAGCACAGAGAACCCTGTCAGAGAAATTATTTAGAAATGGGCATATTTAGATAGCAAAATGCCAGACTCCTCAAGCAAAGGGAACATGTCAGCCCAGCCCCCCAGCTCTGCCCAGATGTTCGCGATTGGGCTTGGGGATTTTAGCGTGCGCGCTTTGAAAGTCTCCGCTGGTCTCTATGGGGACGGACAAAAAGGGAGATAAAACAAAGTCTGCTCCTCTCCATAAGGGCTGTGCCCTGTTTGTTGTTCTCCCTTGAGGATCTGGACCTACCTACATAACTGTGGGGAAGGAGGCTGGTAACTCCTCTTTCTTCGCGTTTGGAAAAACTAACGGAATCCTTCATTTTAATTGCCCAAGAAGTGCCCCGAGACATGTCTAGCTCGCGGAGCTCAGTGAATGAAGGATCAGATTTAGCCACACTCGCTTACACTTTACATGGCCCTGCTGCTAGATCTGGTTCGTTTTACAACTGGGCTACTGCTGCATCTTGCAAGGTCCTGTCCCCAAAACCTGCTTGCGGATTCTGTGGCTTCCTCCGCTTCAGGGCGGAGCCGCGCAGTGCTGCCTCCTGTCTCGGGGGCAGTGTGCTAGTCCGTGAACCGGGAACGCTCCATTCCGAGGGGTTGCGCTCTGCGAACGGCTCTCTGCTCAGTAATTGGCTACGGCTCCTCCATGTGTGATATTAGCATAAAGAGACGCAGCCGGCAAAGTAACCACTTGGGGGCCAAAGCGGACTGTGCGTCAGAGCCCTGGCTGGGGAGGGGGAACGGGATTATTTGGGGGGAAGAAAAAAAAATAAGAGTAAGACTGGAGAAGCATGCAAGTCAATTTGCGCCAGTGGCCCCCAAAGCCGGCATGCCTGCGCTGGGCTGAGGGCAGAGCTGCCACGGGCTGGCTCGCGAGCGATGGGGCTG
Source organism: Gopherus evgoodei (assembly GCF_007399415.2). Taxonomy (NCBI): domain Eukaryota; kingdom Metazoa; phylum Chordata; order Testudines; family Testudinidae; genus Gopherus; species Gopherus evgoodei. The sequence goes on along the minus strand of NC_044328.1, from coordinate 55,735,126 downwards.
ACACCGGGAGGCGCCCGGCTCTCCCAGGCCTTCTGAGCTGGGGGCGTTATTACTGCTGGCCTCGCAGCCTTGGCAGGGATGGTCGCTGCAGACGGGGAGTGAGCTACGGGCAAAGCCAAGCGGAGTGAGCTGCTCCGCCAAGGGGTGACGAGGCAAAGGGGAAGCAGCTGCCAGCGCGCGTCCGGACCCCGCGCCACAGTGTGAGCCGCCCTGCCGGCTTCACTGGAGACGTGAAAGGCGTCCGGGCATGTGAGCAGCAGACGAGCAAGAGCGCAGGGCACAGCAGAGCCGGGGCGGGAGGAAGGAGGGCAGGACTGGAGCGAGGAGGTGTGTCTGGAAGGAGCCGTGTCGCCAAGGAAGAAGGCAGCAAGAGGGAAAGGCCGGAGGAGGGGTGTGTGGCGGAAAGGACCGGAGCTTCAGCCTTCTCTGTCCTCAGAGTGATTCTCCCCCAGCGCCCCCTATGCACAGATAGCGAAGCATCCGCGGAGCGGAGAGGCTGAAGTTTGAGGAGGGCAGCAGCTGTGTTGCCGGGCGCAGGAAGGGGTGTCCCCCGGATCGGAGGATGGCGACCGAAGGGGGAGCCGGACTGGCCAAGTCCGCCGTGGAGAAGCTGTCCGATGCCATGGGCGAGAAGACCAAGCAGCTGGGCACAGCCATGCAGGACGTGCAGCGGCAGCGGCGGCTGATCCTGGTCATCGTGTGCGTGGCCCTCTTCCTGGATAACATGCTCTACATGGTGATCGTACCCATCATGCCGAGCTACCTCACCATGTGGGAGGCCCAGGAGAGCAACGCCAGCGGGGCCAACGCCAAGGCGGCCAACGCCAGCTGGACCAAGGCTGTGCTGGGGCCTGGGTACCCCCCCGAAAACGAGGACATCAAGATCGGGGTGCTCTTCGCCTCCAAGGCCATCCTGCAGCTGCTGGTGAACCCGCTGAGCGGCACCTTCATCGACCGCGTGGGCTACGACATCCCGTTGCTGATCGGCCTCACCGTCATGTTCCTCTCCACCATCATCTTCGCCCTGGCCGAGAACTACGCCACCCTCTTCGCCGCCCGCAGCCTGCAGGGGCTGGGCTCGGCCTTCGCCGACACCTCCGGCATCGCCATGATCGCCGACAAGTACACCGAGGAGTCGGAGCGCAGCCGGGCCCTAGGCGTCGCCCTGGCCTTCATCTCCTTCGGCAGCCTGGTGGCGCCCCCTTACGGCGGCGTCCTCTACCAGTTCGCCGGCAGGCGGGTGCCCTTCCTGGTGCTGGCCAGCGTCTGCCTGCTGGACTGCCTGCTACTGCTCACCGTCATCAAGCCCTTCGGCAACCGGGCTCGGGAGAACATGCTCGTGGGCACCCCCATCCACAGGCTCATGATCGACCCCTACATCGCCGTGGTGGCTGGCGCCCTCACCACGTGCAACATCCCCCTGGCCTTCCTGGAGCCCACCATCGCCACGTGGATGAAGAAGAACATGGGCGCCTCCGAGTGGGAGATGGGGGTCACGTGGCTGCCCGCCTTCTTCCCCCATGTGCTGGGCGTCTACCTCACCGTCAAACTGGCCGCCAAGTACCCGCACCTGCAGTGGTTCTATGGGGCCCTGGGCATGGTGATCATCGGGGCCAGCTCGTGCACGGTGCCCGCCTGCCGGAACTTCGGGCAGCTCATCGTCCCGCTGTGCGGTATTTGCTTCGGGATCGCCCTGGTGGACACGGCCCTTTTGCCCACGCTTGCCTTCCTCGTGGACGTGCGCCACGTGTCCGTCTACGGCAGCGTCTATGCCATAGCGGATATTTCCTACTGCGTGGCGTATGCCCTGGGGCCCATAGTCGCCAGCCAGATCGTGCACTCTCTAGGCTTTGTGCAGCTGAACCTGGGCATGGGGCTTGCCAACATGCTTTACGCCCCAGTCCTCCTGCTCCTCAGAAACGTCTGCCAAATGAAAGCCTCTCATTCCGAGAGGAACATCCTGCTGGAGGAAGGACCCAAAGGGCTCTATGACACCATCAAAATGCAGGAGCGCAAAGGCAAGGGGAAAACCCCCCATTCAGCAGGGGAGATGGGAGGAAATAGCGTGGACTCTTATCACAGAGACCTGACAGGGGCCTCGGAGGAGGACTCTTCAGACTATGAATACAGTTAGGCTACACGGAGCTGGCAGAACAAAGGTTAAAATGGGGGGGGGGGTGAAAACATTATTGCCATCTGTTTATGTACCAATGTGCACTATATACAATTTAACCGTTGTCATGCTGTAATGGCTTTCGTCTTCTTCTCGACTTGTTGTAAGTCGGTGTTTCCTTAGACACTGGCAGGGGAAAATCAGGAAGAAGACTAATTGAATGATGTATTTACATAAATTTGTGGTGGTCCTTCCAAAAACTTTTAGCTGGGGTCTCTTGTGCAAAAGTTTTCTCGAGTTGAAACTCTGTGTGGCATACTGTATATCTCTGTATTAAGGAAGTCTGTAATAAAATTCAGATTGCATATTCAGGGACTTAAATTTACTAAAGCTTGTATATATGTACTGACACTTTCACTTGGTTTCATATTTAACATCAACAAAAATCACATCGTATTATTTCTTCTTTGGGAATCTGCTGAAGCGCTGTAATCTTTTTTTCTGTTGTGCTGCTACCTGGGTATGTGCAATATACTGTATAATGTGTAAGTCCAAATCTACAAGGATAATATGATCTGAATAAATGAAGTTTGAGGGGACCATGGTCTTTGTTTCATTGTTTTGAGAGCAAGGATATTACTCTAAGAAATGTCAAGAAGTTCCGTATAACATCAACCTCGTTAATTTCTTAAAACCGATTCAATAAAGATAAAACGCTGGGGTGGAATCTCTGTCAATCTTTGAATTCTATGTAAAAATGTTCCGACAGAAAAAGTGTACTGAATTGCAAATGCGGCATCAAACATCTCTGCGTACCGTGTCTTGGTATTAAGGTATTGGGATAAGGTATAAGGTATTTTTTGTTCGTTTTGTTTTGTTTAAACAGCACTTTTCCAATAAAGACTTTAAATACTCAAATGCTTCCGAATTTTGCATTTTCCGGGGGTAGATTTATGGTAAAGAAAATGTAGTACTTTGCCCAGAATGTAGATCCGTCTATATCACATAATTATAATCTATGGGGATAAAATACACAATAATACCTAGCTCTTATACAACGCTTTTTATAGATCTCAAAGCGCTTTACAAAGCATGTCAGCATCACAGGCTGAAAAGGGCGAAGGTGATTTATTCAAAGGTATCCGAATGATAGACCCTTTGGTCCAAACGCAAATATGAAACCGAAGCTTACATTATTTTTCCTGTACATGTCCCCCTTGCTTATAGGTCGCTATAATACATCGCTTATTTAAAGGTTCATCCATCTATTAGACAAAACAAACGGCTTCTTTTCTAAACAATAAAGAATCCACTATTAGAGTGTATATTAACTGATGTAGTTCCCTCTAGCTTCCTAGAAAAATGAAGAAACATAGCAAACCATTCATCAATTTCACTTGGTCATCAAGGTCTCTGATTGACATAGGGCGTTATGAGAGCAGCTTTCGGAGCCTCCGAGTCCCTGCTCAGAGGAACAAATAACAATAAAACGCTGCTTTGTAGTGGCATTTCGGTTTCGGTAACAAAGAATCGATAATGACCGTAGGACCAAGTTGAGTTCCACATTTATAAAATAAAGCTCAGTTTTGGCAATTGCCAAAAAGAAGAAGATTTAAGGATGTAATAAATCTTTTTGCTCGGAGTCAGATAACGGATTTCTCTGGCATCCTTCCACAGTGCTATTGATAATAGGATAAATCTGTTACGGCTTTTAGTTAATGCCACTGAAAACTTACGTTCTTTTCAGAGTGACTAGATTCAAACGATCATTGGTTGTGTGTGCGGGAAAGGAGGTTTAGCCAGTGTAGCAATATTTACGAACTCGGGGACTGCACACTAACCAAACACCCACATTCTGATCTCATTTTAAATCAGCCGAAAAAAAAAGAGTGCTTACCCTTTTCAGGACAGATAATTTGTTAAAAAACAGAGTCCGCTGACTTGGCCAGCTATAACGCAAGGGGATCAAATAATTTCTCTATAGAACTCCGATTCTTATTAATCAAAACCCTTTGGTTAACCATCTTCGTCAACAGACTAGTACTACTTTAAACACTGGGTGCAGAGGGTATTTAATAAGCTCTCTCGAAATGCAATGACAATTGCTCCTTAGAATGAAGCCTGCACCCCCGGAGCTAGCGGGCTAAAGATTTAGAAATAAAATATGACTCCATTCTAAGGAAGACGGGGAATAAAGACCTGATTTGGTCAAAGGAGAAGCTTAGGGTGACCAGATGTCCCGATTTTGGGGTCTTTTTCTTATATAGGAGCCTGTTACCCCCCACCCACCCCCGTCCCGATTTTTCACATTAGCTGCTATTGTTTAAGGGAGAGGACGGCGGAAGAACTTGCATTACAACTGAATTAAAGGCAGAAAAAACGGGGAACTGAATTTTTCCTTGGAGTCAGAGCTGTTTATTTCTCTCCCACGCCCCTACCCTCAGTAACACCGTTAATCATATAATGAACACCAAAGAAAATAACTTTAACTAAAGCTAGGAAGCGTTGCCTAGGAGAGGCGCTATCCTTCAACCTGCTACTTTAAGGGCTGGAGAGTATTAAGGCTTCCCAATGGGGCCGGGGAAGCAGATCAGGAAACAGGAGAGGTCAGTGCACATGTATATTGCGTACCCATTTGCGTGAGTTCCCTTTTCCCTTCTCAGACAGCCGCACGTGCCAGGTTAATTTGCGAGCCAAGCAACAAATGACCGACAGAAAATGTGGCTTTATCAAAGTCAGCGCAGAAGGGGGACCTTGCCTCCCCTGCGCCAGCTTTCCACTCGGAAAGAGGCGCCTTCCGTTTGGAATACACGCCATGGGGGGAGGCCTAGTAACTTATGACAGCCCCCTCCCGGGCACTAGTCGCTGAGAGAGGCTAGCGCCATGTTGCCTTTAAATGCACAGTCTGCTGCTGGGATAGGGACAGCAAACAATGCAAAACCCCTGCCGCTGGCCCCGGAGAGGAGGATGCTCCCCTCGTGTCCAGACTGTAGGAAAGCTGAACTCTAGCTGGAGGATGGTTTGAGGTTGGGCTGGGTTGCTTTAGGGGAGGCCTCTCAGACTTGCACGAATAGGAAGGGAGGGAGGGAGGAGTTAGACGGGCAGACCTGGGGAGGCTGAACTAAGAGGTTCTCCCAACGCCAGTGTGTGTGTCCAGAAGGAAAGGGAGACGTGAAAGTACCTTGGACAGAGCAAAAGCAGGCTCCAAAGCCTCCACGTTGCCCACAGTGCTTCTGAGCCCGCAAGAAGCGTTTTGAAGCCTGAACTATCCGCTCCTCCCCACTGTTTTCCTCTGCTCCTGACATTTGCGTTTGAAACTTCGACTTCAATCAACTCGCTGGAACAGGTAAGGGGCGTTCAGCACTCGCGGGCACTGATGCACTCAAGAGTTGTTCGCGCTCACGTCAGGGGTGCGTGTCAGAGGCTCTTTAGCTTGTGCCTTTTCCTACCTTTGCACCAGACAGATGTGCCCTTCTCACACCAGTGTGTGTGCGCGCGCGTTGGAATCATTTTGCAGCAGGAACTGTTCCGTAGAATGACACCCCGCGAACAAACCCAAGCTCCAGTCTGTGCAGGATGTCCGGGGAATCGGCTAATTTATCCGAGAGGCGACTAAAACCAGAACAGGGGGAGGAGTGGGACTATTTACATCCGATTTTACACGTTGTAGACGCCTCAGTTTATAAGCAATGTAACACCCCGAGCGCAGAGCAACGGTTCGGGAAGATTTGACTTTTATTGCTGTTATTAATTTGCTCTGCTGCTAACCATTTATTATGTTGGTGTAGTTGGCAAGTTCCATTAATCTCTGTCTATTCCAGCGCGTTAAATCATTTCCTCAAACGGGCTGGCTGCCGGCAGCATCTTTGCTGCCCCTTTAAATATTTATATAGGCTGCCTCCTCCCAGCCCAGCTCGAGCGCTTGGAAGATCGGGAAGATTGTCAAGGTGTCCGAACCAGGGCTGGGTCTATAACTCAGTTCTCCGCCCTTTCTGAGCGCTTCCTTACGGACACCTGTGTCTTTGTGGGCGGGTTTGTAACAGACGAATCCGCCTCCAAGTGGTGCCAGCCAGGGGTGGCACCAGCGCACCAAGCGTGTGGCTGGGGCGGCAAGCGCCGGGGGGCGGTGTGCTGGTCGCCCTGGGGGCAGCAGTCAGGCAGGCGTCTGCAGGAGATCCGCTTCGGCGAGAGGTCCGCGGCGCGACCGGCAGATCACCAGCAGGCGCGCCGCCGAAGGCCGCCTCACTGCCCTGCGTGGGCTGCAAAAAACACGGCGCAGCCCCTGGTGCCAGCCCCAGAGGTGGCTGCACTAACACAGCCGCGGCGAAGAGGAAAGGCTGGGACCGGGGGCGGGTTCTGGACTCAAGCGGAAGAGCCAATCTCAATAGCAAACTCTTTCCCAAGGGCTCGGGGCAGGCGGGAGTTTGCCTGGCTTCCCCGCGCAGCAGACACTGGGCAGGGCCAGCACCTTAGGCCAGTTACTTTCAGCACAGCTGGAGCGCAATAACTTTTTATTCACTGCAGAAACTCAAGGAGGGTGTTCCGCGCCTCGCCCCTTTCCCCCGCCCCCAGCGCAAAGCCTAAAGTTAATCTACTTTGCGCGGTTACCCATTGCTAGTCTATAGCCTCCCTCGGGATCGCCTAGAAAGGAGGGGTGAGACCCGCGAAGGGATGGACGCTGAAGCCCAGTGGATGGAAAGGGGATTAGCTAGGGGCAGGGCCAGAGAGGCTCCAGCGGAGATGGGAAGGGGCAGAGGAAGAAGGAAGCAGGATAACGCCGGCTGCAGGCAAAGCGAAAGCTAAAGGTAACCGCTGGCTTGGGAGAGCAGCGAGAGATCCGGGCTCCAGAGGCTCAGCGCCGCGCAGAGAGAGCGGACCGACCAGCGGGAGCGGCCCTCGGCCCTGTAACCCGGAGCGGTCACCCCATCCCTCTCCCCGTGCCCCTATGCGGGCGCCCGCCCGGGAGCCCAGCCCAGCACGCGGGCCTCCGCAGCAGCCCGAGGCACGGAGCTCTCCGCCCTGCGCTGCCCAAGGGATTGAGGCCTTGGGGCGGAGACCTTCCAGTGCCTCCTCTGCGCTCCTACCCCCGGCCAATATTCCCTCTATCGCTCGCTGTCGGGATCCCACCCAACACTGCCAGAGAGGAAGGTTAGATGCTGGGTTCACACCAGTAGCTCTCATTCCGTCGGGGGTAGGTATTCCACTCACGAGCTATAGCCCTCGAAGTCTTCTTTCCCCTGCCCAGCAGACTTCGCGGATCCTTGAGTTGTTCATCTGGCATACCCTGGACCTGGCTGCGCAATGCTTGAGAGGCCTGGTTAGCTCCCAAGAAAACAGCCCCGAGAAATGCTGAGGGTCTCTCACAAAGTGCTGAAAGCCCTCAATCCCCACTGAGGCCATTGGGAGTTGAAGTGGATCAGGCCCTTGTAGGAGGCACTTGGCATATTGAGGGATCAGGCCCATTGCTCATTGAGACACATTGCAAAAGACCTACTGGGTCAACTTGATCTATTTCATAGCGAATCCAGGACTGCTGCCTGCCTTGTGTACTAGTTCTTGGAATGTAGCTATGAAAGTCTCAAGGGATGAAAGCTTAATGTCTTCACTCTTCAATTTCTCCTAACATGCTGCCTAAATGTTCCCCTTCAGAATTTCATCCCAGTACCTATATACCCTTCCACCACATGAAATAGTTAAAGAAGTCTAATATGAAAAAGAAGAGCAAAAAATTTAATTGTGATTTCGCACTAGTCATCATATATCAAGCAATGGCGATATGACTGGCTGAGACTTAAATTAGGCATTAAATAGCCCTGACTTTAGCTTTTTCAAACATTTAACAAGCCATAGTAATGCAAAGCTCAAAGTGCATACTCTTGATAACAAAGAGAATAAGCATGATTGATTGTGAGCTGCTTGTGTAAAACTACCACTACAGTATAAATTGCAAGAAGTAATTTTAACTGCTAACTAAATCCTATCTATTGACTCCAATAATGAGTTGCAAACAGACCCAAACAAGTGGATTAGATGGGTCAGTCTTTCTCTGTTATTTGCTAAAGAAGAGGTCAGTCTTCTCTGTTGTGGATTTTTGCTCCTGCTTTGAAGCACGATGAATGATCACTACATGATGCCTGCAAATGTCAGCATCCTGCTGAAAAACATGGAGTTAACTGAAGGAACAGTGGGAGTGTACTTCAGCCACCCATAATCAAAGACATGAAAATTAATTTTTGGCTCAATAACTTTAACAATGTTCCTTTCAATCAGAGTGATTAACCATAAAGTCATCCTGCTTTTCTCTGGGATTTTCCATCATTAGGGGCAACATTTGTCTCCCTTGTACAACATTTAAGTGAAGTAATGGGCTTGATCTGCAACAAGAGAGTCTTAAACTAAAACTCTCTTGCTGCAGATTAAGCCCATTACTTCTTGTCCTTCCTTCGCTGGACATGAAGAACAATATAAAGAAACAATATATGTCATGTACAAGGACTTGGAATAATATGGGAAATCTGACACTGTAGTTGCTTTTGTTTTGTCTCTTCTGTGGATAGAGTCTCACTTTCAGTCACAAATGCTGTCAATCTAGCATCTCTCACAAATCCTGACTTCACTTAAATGTTGTACAAGGAAGACAAACGTTGCCCCTAATGATGGCTTCCAAGAGAGGTTGTGGAATCCCCATCACCGGAGGTTTTTAAGAACTGGGTGGACAAACAACTGTCAAGGATGATCTACATTGACTGAGTACTGCCTCAGTGTAGGGGACTGGACTTGATGGCCGAGGTCCCTTCGAGGCCTACCTTTCTATGATTCTATGATTTTAGTCACCCCAGAGGCTTTGCCTTTGCCAGGTTTTTCCACAGACAAAGAACAAACATGTACTTTGAGACTGCATGACATTTATTTCAACTTAAAGGAAACAATAAGGAAAGAAGGAAAGTCTGCCTGCAAGAGCACCACATGTGTGCGTCCTCAGCACAGGCTATGGCAGTTTCAAAGGCAAACTGGTTGCTCTGTCTTTGAACGTAGGTTTTTTATGAATTTAAAGGCAGTACACTGAGAACTAAGGCATCACAGTTTCACAGCTACATACGCCACAAACTTCAGTGAGCATTACAGAAAGTTTAAATTCTTTTAGTTTTTGAGTTTATGTTGTTCGCTTAATGGTTCATAAATACTTGGAGAGATTTTTGTAATACTATATAGGGAGCGGAGTAGTACTGTGGGTTAATGCAGCCTTTCACATCATCATATCTATGATAAAGCACATCACAGATCAAAGAGAGAGTTTGGTATGTTTCATTCCAGTGCCCTGTGGACATCCACCAGTGTTTTAAAACTCTTGGAAGCCCATTCGAGAGCTTAACTACCCTTAGAACTGTAAAGTTTTTCCTACCATCTAACCTAAATTTCCCTTGTATAGAGCTGTGTGAAGGAAATAACCCTCAGTGCCTTCCACAGCGTGCCCAGTTATTCACCCCTCACTTTCATACACAAAAATTCTCCTAGCAATTATTTTAAAACTCCATTGTAGCAATAATACCACTATCTTGCATTTGTATAGTCACAAGTATTTTATAAACATTGAAAGTTCTCCATCTACTTGATCAACATCTATTTATTTTACTTGGGCTGGCATCAGTGTTTAGGCAGTTTTGCAAATGCTGGCTGGCAGAAGTCTAGGTATCCAAGGGACTTAGGTGCCTACAAGGTTTGGCAGCTGCTGAGCAGCAGCTTTGAAAATGCCAGTGACACTTTAATTGAGAGGAAGCATCTGGGCCTGTCTGCACACAAAAGTTGGACTACCTTAACTATACCACTATAGCTAAAGCAGCCCAATCAGCTGATGTGGATGCAGCTATACTAATATATCTGCTTATACTAGCATAGTTTATTCCTGAATGAGAAGGAGAACAAGCTATACTGGTATAAGACAGTGTCACAGGTAAAAGAAAGGATGGTCTAATGGTTAGGGCACTCACCCGGGGCTCAGAAGATTCAGTTTCCTGCTCTGCCACAGACTTCCTCTGTAACCTTAGGCAAGTCACTTGATACCGTTTCCTCACAGATGTGTTGTGAGGAAAAAACACATTAAAAGAGTGTGAGGTGCTCTGATACCATGCTAACAGGGGCCTTGGAAGTACCTTGGATAGAATATACTGGTATAACTGCATCCTCAGTATAACTATGTTCGCAAAAAGTCACACCCCTGACTGACATAGTTATACTAGTACAAAAGCTGTCTGCAGACCAGGCCTTACTCTGAAATGTGTGACATACTCTGAAGTAAATTAGACTAACAAAATAAAGCACATCAAAACTGGCAAAAGAGAACCCGTTACATGCATGGGATATTTCTATAGAAATTAATTTATAGAGAAATGCAACAAATTGAATGACAAAGTAATACTCAAAGGATTCGATTCAGTTTACTTTAGATATTGTAGTTCTGTTTCTCTTCAGTTTTGCATTCTTAAGCTTCAGTGTATGTTTGCACAGGGAACACTATATATTGTGCACATTTTGGTAATAACTGTCACCTACTTGGCTTTAAATCTTTTCCATTTCCAGAACCGAGGTTTGCTGCTCTGTAAGTGCCCCCAAGTGGCTTCAATTTCTGGCCTCAGTAAAAGATATCAAAAGAAATGCAAGGATGCCTGTGCTAGAGAAACCCACACAGAAAGAAAAAGATGCATGCAGCAAAGATGTGACAGTAAGTGACTGGTTTTGGACAAAAATAAAACAGAGTTGGATTAAAGAAAGATGATTTGTAATTATTATCGATAGGAGCAGTGTTATCACTGAAACTCAGTGGTAAATACAAACACTATTCCTGACCTTGTTTCTTGATTTTTGGAAAGCAATGATCACTTGCAACAGTCTAGTATCAAGACCTTAAACTAGTCTTAGCACTTTTCGTATTCAAAGTACAAACAATTTATCCTCACCAGGCCCCTGTGAGCATTACTAGGTAGTTATGTATTATTATCCACATTCCAAAGATGGAGAAACAGAGACCAACAAAAAAAAATAGAGCAGATTCTTTACAACAAAGTCTGAAATGGCCAATATTAATTTCTTACTAGTACATGCCACCTATCAGTTTCTCACATACAACTCATCTGTGAGACAGCTGGGTAAAAATATTAAAGAGTTAATACATTGATTTAGGGAGCTTAGGCCAGAAATTCAGATGAGTATGCCCCAAATTAGTTACCTAAGTCCATCAAGTGTGAAACTTTTGGCCTTAGTAAAGACATGAAACTAACAGCAACGTTACTTGGACAAAACACGATGGAACCAGAGTATCTGACATCACCAGGACATAAAAATTTCCATGCCCATTACCACTGAACTGCTCGAATAAATTCCAAATGAGGTTGTATGCCTGTATTGTGCACCAAATGGACAAAAATGACAATGAGACCGCTTAATTACTTCTTCACTTATGAGGTATATAGATGCATTACAGGCTAATCTGGCCCTTCAACTTCATCAATTAATTCATCCCATCACATGTTTCATGGGTAGCCAAGTATTATTTCCATTTTACAGAAATGGGGAAATGGAGACAAAGTGGTGACTTTCCCTGCAGCATTCGGTGGCAGTGGTATAGCTGGGATTTGAACTCAGAGTTCCATGTTCTCGGCTCAGAGCACAGCTCTCTCACACACACATACTTTCCCTGGTAAAGGAACAAACCTGTTAAATATGAATTTCTAGTACATCAAATAGGGAAAAGCAATCTGAAGACTGCCTGTTTATGAAACAGACGAAAGCCAAAACAAAAGAATGAATATCTATTATAAGAACTGATCCACACAAACATCCCATTGTATGAGAAATACTAATGAGTGGGAATGGATGGCTTCACTAGGTGAAAATCAGTTTCAGCGCTCTGAGGCCTCCGTACACCTCTCTGGGAACTACACTTGTGATTTCTGATAGACTCAAAATCCTTCATATTTTTTCATCCTTCCATGGATCTCCGCTTTGTTTGCGCCTTCCACCATACTTCTCTGCTCTTTTTATTTTTAATGAAAGCTCATATTTGTTTGGCTGAATTCCAACTTATAAAACAAAGTGGTAATGTCCAAAAGTAATGCATGAGAACACTAAGGAATGCTGTTTGAGAGCCACCTTTGGTTCATTATTCCATAGACAACTAACTATGCTCTTCATCAGAGATCTTACACTCAACTTATCTTGGGTCAACATCATCACTGATCCAACTCCACTGAAGTGACGTAGTTACACCCACAATGTTCAAAACCACAACTGCGACGAGATACTGCTAATGTAAAATATACACGGATTGCATTGGAATTCATTGATACTGCACATGGCATGCAGATTTACTAGAAAGATGAGCCAGATGTAGACAGTAGCTACTAAAGGAATCTCCCCAGGAGAATTAAAGGGGTCCAAAAAGGAAGTTTTCTTAAGGTGGCTGAGACCTTTTCTAGAGAAATAGGTCATGTGGTCCTCCAATATTTCCCCTTTTAGTTACCCTCAAAGAAAAGCTCTGTGCATCTGTCCCTGAAAATCAATTTGCATGTTGAGGGCAGCACCAACTAATTCCAAAGGAATCTCTGCATCTTTTCAGTTAAACTTGGTAAGATTCCAGCGCCATTAGGAAGGCTACTCTTAAAGACAACTTTAACTCTTCCTGGGAAGTTTCTTTAAATATTGCCTTCATCTGGCTCATCTTTCTAATACAAAGAAGAAAAAACATTTTCATGCTATTTCTATAGCAGTTAGTGCAAAAAAAAATGTGAGATAGAAATGTCATTTGGGAAAAGCTAGGAGTATGGGCTCAGTCTCAGATAACAACATCTCAAAACCAAGATCCAATCTGAATCTATATATTCCTCTACAATATTCACACCATCTTTTGTAACTTAACCAAAAACAAAGAAATACTACAAATGCATACAATTATTTACTGCTCCATCTTTTTATGATTAGACACTGCCCAAGCTTCCGGTGCCTCCACTGCAACAGACCTTGCACATGTACCTACAGTGTGTGAAACACTTGATTCCAGAGGAGCAATTTAGGAAGACCAAGGCCATAGTAGAACAATTTGGAGTTGCAGGAGGCCTCGGAGAATCCTTACAGCAAAAACTTCTAGATAGAAGGGAGAAGACTGGAAACTGGGTAAGCAAATGCACAAGAGAAAAAGAATGGCTTGTGTGTGAGGCTGCTAATTTGTAAGCTATTTGTGATGTCCTACATGATTTACATGAATAACCTTTATATCAGGTTGCTATAAAGCAGGTCACCTTTTTGGATCAAGTCCAGGAGTCAGACTAGATTAAAATGTGCTGGTGCTTTTACTCAGCTTCTACCCACAATCCCAGAACGGAGACTGGAATGTTTCTAAAATGACTAGCCACTGACAGTGTTAAAAATGTAGATATTTGCAATGCCATCATTAGACTTCAGGGTCAACAACTCATTAGGATGGATGAGGGCAGTTCACATTTCTCAGAGCCGTTGTTTTAAGCTATTTGCACACGCAGGCAGATAGCGCTGTATCCCTTTTGGAAGGCTCTCTGGGCAGCCGTGGGCACTAGAAATTTTTTATTTAAAAAAAAATTTAAATTCTTCACAAATTGATGGGGCTACAAAAGGAATGTGGGCATGGTGTACTATTGGGTACCAATTCTGTCTGATTTCTGAGCAAATCAAATTATTATGGGCTGCATACATGGGGAATGTGGTTTTAAAGTGTTTCTAATAACTATTTAAGGAGTGAGGTGATCATTCAAATAAGAAATGTGACCCACGTGAAGGGTACAAGAATTATAGATGAGCCACATATAAGACTTTTCTGAAATATCGCAACATCCAGGCTGGCTAGTAAAAGTAATCATTCAATTGTTAAGACAAACTAGAGTTATTTTAATTTGGAATTTAACTTCCCAGGAATAAAGCTTTGGCCTCTTCTCCTGAAGACTCCAGGGAATGTGGGGGAAGGAGTTATTTTCAGCATCTGTTCCAATAATGTTGAAAAAAATCTCAAAGGAAATCTTTTTCAGCAGATGCATAAATTCATAATTAGTTTTGCATAATTTCTCTGTTTATATTTACTGTACTCAAAGTGTGTCTGCTAAATTCAGACAGACAACTTGATTTTCCAAACAACTCTCTGTCTTTCAAAACATGGTGATCAGCAATAGCATGAAATAGTGGCTGGGGATAAGAAAATGTCTTTGTTGTACTTTCAACTTCTGTACACAAATGCTTAGGAGGTCATTACTTGTGCTTGTATGGGCCAAGTACTGATAACAATCACACTCCGACATGCCAGCAGTTGATGTGCTTCTCTCCCCACCTCTCAATGGCATAATCCACCTACAAATTTGTTAAATTTAAAAACAAGCAAACACCCCATGCTTTGAAATTTTGACCTTCACATGGTCATGTGGACCTAAATTTTCAAATGACTGGTGTTTTAGATGACCCAGTTTTGGAGTCCCTCACTTCAAATAGTCCTGATGATCAAATAATGCCAAGGACCATCCCCCTCTTAAAATCAGTCCCTTTGAGGTTTCTCACATTGGGCACCCAAAAACTCAGGCACCGAGAATCACTAGTCACTTTTGAAAATTTAGATCCTGTTGTTTGTTTTTAACTATATTGTTTGTCTTATTTGGGCCCTGATCTTGCAACTGATGGCATGTAAGTGGACTGCTGCACATGCATTAAGCCCCATTGATTATTATAGGGCTCTGTGCAGGCTCAGAATTTCACCCATCCACTATTATCTGCAGGATCAGGTCCTTAGATTATTAAGTTCGCTGGCGCTGTGTATATCTCTACATACTGCACAGCAGTAAAGTACACCGAAGGTGCTTGATAGATAATAAAAATAGCATATAGGCAATATCAACCAACATTTGTAGCAACTATCTGCATAAGGAAAGCCTACATTGGTTAAATTCTACCTATCCTTGAACATACAGTTGGTGCCATTAAGAAATAAATACTTAACATTGTTTCTTTAAAAATACTTGGCTGTGAACAAATATATAGATAATAATACAATAAACTTGTTTATTTTTTTATGGCACACACTGTAATTTACCATAGATTGAATGATAGGATAATGGATTTGTGGCTGATTTAGAGTGAGCTGAGACCACTGAGCTCAGACTGAAAATGATTAATGGCCCCATTAATCAAAGCCCACATTTGACACATTGTGCCACCACACACACACACACACACACACACACACACACACACACACACACACACACACACACACACACACAATTTTACTTGGTTGTAAGATGTTTCCTCCCCTTCCCTTAGGTGTTTAACTACTGGTTGGATGACATGTACCTCAACAACCGATTGGCTCTTCCAGTCAATTCCAGCCCTGCAATTATCTTTGCCAGTCAACATTTCAAGGATGTGAATGACCAGCTGAGGTAAGGTATTAAAGACCACAGTTTTTGCCTCTGAAAAAAACTCTTTAAATATGCTGCCTTGGCAAACAGATAACCAGCTTGTTTAAACAAATGAGGGTGCCTGTCATTAAACCGCTCCCTACCGTACAGCTTCTAATTTCACTCATGCAGAAACCTTAAATTAAGAATTATACTTTAAATAGAAATTTTTGCCATCACATTTATCATTTTAGACAAAATATACTGGTGGAACTTTTAAAACTAGGGATATTTGTGAAGCATCTTAAACTTCTCATCAGATACTTTCCCAAATCAGAGCTCTTTGCTGGGAAAAGAAATCCTGACTCCATGCATGTTGTTTAGAGTTGAACAGTCTCCAATATGCTACAGTTACAACTCAGCAAGTTGTAGCAGAGCCCTACATGTCAGCCACCCTAATTTGAGGTCTTTGTGCCATGCAGGAAAAACATTTGTGCTCAGTTTAGCATCTCCTGGGGACTGATGAATATGGAAAAATATAAGCGCAAAAGTAAGTATACTGCCCAATCTCCCACCATGTACCCCAAGGCTGCACAAGTGCTGGAAAGTGGGCACTAACTTTGCTCGTGTCAAAACAACCTGAAAGTGCAATGGAAACAACTGGGTTACCAGGAACTAGTATCAAGAAATCAACACCTTCTGACAATACAATAAAATCCATTCTAAAGCAACAGTCAGTGCTTTGTTGTCATTGATCAGGATAACAGATTAATGGAGAAGACTGCTGCAGAGCCCAAAGAAAAGATCTTGGAGATACAATATTAAAACATGAGCTAGAAGAAAATCATTTCCGGGGCTCATGAAGAATTAGGCTATGTACAACCAGCAGAGTTGACTGACAGATAAGAAAACAGGGTTGGGGGGAGAAGGGTCCCTTTAACAGACAGTGTTTTCAAAAATTACTTTATATCAAAAAGTAATTGCATTACTCCTGATTATACCTGCTGCTGCACATATAACCAATGAATTCTGGAGCCCTGTTGCTTCTAAAATCACCAGCATCCAAAGAACATTTTTGGTGTTGACCATTTCCCTATATGGATATAAGGGTGGCTAAATTTATTTTAAAAAGTGAAAACATAAAGAATAAACAAAGTTTATACAAGCCAAATACACAATATACATCCCCAGATGCTATTCAAAAGTAAACTTCCAGTTCTCAACCTTTGCCAAATGATTTCCCCCTTTTTAAACAGTAATACAAAGCAAATCTACTTTCAAATATTGCAGATTTCCTCTTTGCTTTTAGCACTTTCCAGCTGCACATTACTGAAAGAGTAAATTGCATATGAATTTATGCTGTTATAATTTAAAAAAAAACAGCCAGAACCTTGAAGCTGATCTATATTATATTAAAATTTTGCATAGACAGAGCACCATGTCTTTTTTTAAACCTTCTCTGAACATTAGCATAAATGTGCTTCCTCTTGTTACTGAATAGATTCACTGTGCACATTCTTTTCTATGAAACTACGTTTTGCATTTCTCTAATGCAAATGACCCATAACAAACAAACACTTTTAACATAGAGGATCCCATTCAGAAACATAACAAATGGGCAGTCTGAGGAAATAATGTTCCTGCCCTGCAGCCATGGAGCAAGAGTATATATTTCAGGACAGCAAGTACTTCAGTACACCAGGTAGTACTTAAGTGTTTATATTGCTGAGGCTCCTATCAAGGATGCAGCCCCCATCCTGTTCTGTAAACAACTACTTTCAAGTATCCTCTTGTGGTATCCAGTCTAATTTTGTTCAATTGTTAAATAAGGATTATCACTACATGATTGTAAACTCTGTGGGGCAGGGACTGTCATTTTGTTCTGTGTTTGTATAGCACCAAGTACAATGGGGTCCTGGTCCATGACTAGGCACTATGCTCATAAAAATACATAACACTAATTATATACACTAGTCACCTAATTCTTCCTCTGCATGCGTATGTTAAAATTAATCATAGGGTTTTTTTCCCTTTCTTGCCAAGAGACAGACTGTGTCATGCTGTAGAGTAGAGGTTCTCAAACTGTGGTCCATGGACCACCAGTGGTCCGCAAGCTCCATTCAGGTGGCCTGCGGATAGTTCTCTCTAAAGGCGCGTGCCTGGATGGCTGCACACGAGAGAATGAAGGGCCACCCACCTTATTAATGGAGCCATGCAGGTGTGGCTCCACTAATTAGGTGCCTGGACCCTGGAGAAAACACACATGTAAGGTGAGGTGGTGGCCTTGGGGGGAATAGAGGGTAAGTGGGAGGGGACAATGGAGTGAGAAGAGGGGGTGGGGGGAATTTGGAACATGCAGGACTGCAGCGGCCAGAGAAAGAGTCAACTTTCCCCAGCTCCAGGGCTGCAGTTGCCAGGGAGAGATGGCCTTCCTTCCCAGCCTAGCTCCGTGGCTGCTGGGGTGGGGAAGAGAACCCCCTCCTTCTCAGCCCCAGATGGGGGGCTGCCATGGCAGGGGAGAGAGGGCACATCCATTACATTAGAAAGGTAAGACTACTGATATTAAAATATGAGTTGTGTGCTTTTATTTGTAAAACAAAATAACTTATTTTTTTTGTAATATAGCACTTTTATCCAAAGTGCATTACAATAGTTAGCTAACGATACAACCAACATTAAGTGGTCTGCCGAGACCCTCAGCAATTTTCAAGTGGTCTGCAGAAAAAAAGTTTGAGAACCATTAGTGTAAAGCATAATTGATCTTTATAGGCCTTCTCGGACTCAGACTGAACTCCCAGAAATGGCACCATGTTGCTGCATGGCAAAGGAGTGAGGTTATTTCTATTTTTTACTTACAGATTTGCTGCTAATCTCATTTCAGGAGTGCTGGATTATAAAGCTTTACTGGATGCGTAAGTATTTTGGAGTAGAATCACTGACTGACTACAAATATAAAGAGCTCTGATTAGGAATGTTTGGAGGTGTCCAAAGGCATGCTACATTAGGCCATAATTCATTGGACCACTCTAATGTTAGGCACTGAAATGGTTCAGGTATGGTAGCTTTGGCAACACCATGGTAGCTTTACATGCTTCTCCTTTATTACTACAATATGGGGTGCCAGATGAGGATTCTTCATAAGTCATGTCAGTCATCTGTCAGATACACAGTTCAATCTACAATACAACATAAAAATCTGACTAAAGTGACTGTTTCAGACCTACCTAAGGAGTCCATCCTCTCCAACTGCAGATCAATGTGTGTCAGTGTGATAGCAAAAATAAGAAGGAGTCCTTGTGAGACTAAGAAATTTATTTGGGCATAAGCTTTTGTGGGCTATAACCACTTCATCAGATTCATGGAGTGAAAAATACAGTAGGTAGATAGAAATATACAGCACATGAAAAGATGGGAGTTGTCTTACCAAGTGGGGGGGGTCAGTGCTAACGTGGCCTATTCAGTCATGGTGGATGTGGCCCATTCCCAACAGTTGACAAGAAGGGATGACTATTAGAGGGAAAATTACTTTTTGTATGTTTCAGAGTAGCAGCTGTGTTAGTCTGTATCTGCAAAAAGAACAGGAGTACCTGTGGCACTTTAGAGACTAACAAATTTATTTGAGCATAAGCTTTCATGGGCTACAACCCACTTCATCGGACGTATGCAGCATCCATGCATCCTATGAAGTGGGCTGTAGCCCAGAAAAGCTTATGCTCAAATAAATTTGTTAGTCTCTAAGGTGCCACAAGTACTCCTGTTCTTTTTACATTTTGTAGTGACCCAGCCACTCACAGTCTTTATTCAGGCCTAATTTGATGGTGTCAAGTTTGCAAATTAATTCCAGTTCTGCACTTTCTCACTGAAGTCTGTTTTTGAAGATTTTTTTGTTGAAGAATGGCCATTTTAAAGCTGTTACTGAGTGTCTAGGGAGATTGAAGTGCTCTCCTAGTGGTTTTGGAATGTTACAATTCTTGATGTCTGATTTGTGTCCATTTATTCTTTTGCGTAGAGACGGTCCAGTTTGGCCAATGTAAATGGCAGAGGGGCGTTGCTGGCATATGATGGCATATATTACATTGGTAGATGTGCAGGTGAATGAGTCCCTGATGGTGTGGCAGATGTGGTTAGGTCCTATGATGGTGTCCCTTGAATAGATATGCGGACAGAGCTGGCAATGGGGTTTGTTGCAGGGATTGGTTCCTGGGTTAGTGTTTCTGTTGTGTGGTGTGTCACAGCAAAGTTTGCCAACACCCCTACGTATTACTTGAGAACCACCAGTTTGGTAAACTCCCTCACAAGTATCTGTACAATTTCCATATTTCTGATATTTGCCTCTTCACCATGGTTAATTTGTTAATAGACTTGCCCTACCCCATCCCAAAATAATAAACCCCACAAGCCTAATCACACCCAGGTTCTACTGCTGGTATTTAACCAAAAAAGTTGTAATCCATTTTTCCTGCTGTACATGGAAAGTGTAAATGTAGGAAAATATCTCCAGCAGTCCTTGAGAACTGTACTATTAATATAGCATTTTACATAGATAGCACCATTCATCCAAAATAATTTCACAAACTACATTCCAGCGGTACCACTGAAATGCATCCACCCAAAGAGTGCAATGTGGCAGACAACCAGTGCACAGTACACTGCACCACAGCAGAGGAATGAAACATTTTCAATCATGGGATAATGAGATCCCCCTTGTCACGCATCCTGACCAGCATTCATTTGGGCCAGGGAAAGGCAAAGTCAATATTTAGCCATCTGAGGTCTCACCTAGGGTGACCAGACAGAAAGTATAAAAATCGGGACAGGAGGTGGGGGAGGGGCAATAGGTGCCTATATAGGAAAAAGCCCCAAATATTGGGACTGTCCCTATAAAATCGTGACATCTGGTCACCCTAGTCTCACCACCTGTGAATTGACTATAAGAAAAGAAATTGGAAGGAGTTGTTGGATTTTTTTACTTCAAAGTCTGAAACTATTCTTGGTTGCTCAGGAACCATTGTCTAAGATAAACTATAGAACTGTATGCCATATCTGCATATCTAAAAATGCAGATGTTGACATGTTATAAACTATTTTGTCACTACATCTTTACATGACAGCCTGGTATGCACCTGTGAAGCGTTAGGAATACATATTGCTTAGCAAAGATGTAACATTTTATCTTTAATATTTTGATCTGGGTTCCTTGATCTAAAGAAGACTCGTCACAGTATTCCTAGCCTCACTTTAATAGTTATTTACTCCCTTTTCTAGAAGTTCTACTGTTGTTTCTCACCTTTGGGTATCAACACTAATATTTCCTCATTAGAACTATTAATATTCCAATATCCATTGTTGCCCTGTTAGAGCCGTAGGATAGTCAATGTTATCCTAGCATCTTTTGAATCACTACATAGGAAACACAATAGGCACAAGACTAGTAAGCAAAAGCAGTTCATAACTTTCCAAGGTACAGTAAAGCTTTGTTATCTGGCATGTTGGGGGAATGGCGGTGCCGGTTAGTCAAAAATTCCGGTTACCTAAGAGCTATACTTACCAATGGAATACCAATTTTCAAAGACATAGCATACAATAAAATGAATAAAATATAAAATAGTATAAAGGTACTGTACTCACCAATCCAGTAGTAGTACTGCACTGCAGAGTGGTTGGTTTCTTGAAGCACTCAGGTGTATACAAGTAAAGTTTTCTATACTGTAGGTTATCTTATGACACTACATATCACTATGGGCAGCTCATGGCGGACACCCAGATCACTAAAAATACATTTAACACTAAAACTATACTGAACATAATTTGATCTTTGATGATTCAGAAGGCACTTCAGGATCTTGCAGTGCCTTGGCATCATTATCAACATCAATTATCATTGTAGATGTAGAAAGTGTAGGAGATTGGGCTGAATGTGTAATGACCTTATGACATACCCTGGAAGCTGGTGTTTTGAATAAATCCATGGTATCAGATTGTTTACTTGTCTTCTGCCTCTTTTGCATAAAGCTAGAGTGCGGAATATGCAGTTGCATAACCTCCTGGGCAGTATAGTCCCGGTTACTAGACTGAAGATTTGCATTGGGAAGTATCAGAAATGCCGGTTAATAGATCTTTCTGGTTGATAAAGTGCAAGATAACACAGCTTTTACTTGTATGTAGTGTGATAGACCCAGGACAGCTAGGAACAGCAGAGTAGTAGAAGGGAGATATACTGGCCACTGGATAAGCAGTTTTCTGTTCCCTGAGTGACCAAAGCAGGGGCTGCTCCAGGCTAATGAGAACACCTGACTCCAATTAACCTGCTAAGAGTCAGCTGAGGCTGTTAAGCACCTGACTCTAGTTAAGGCCCTTCTGATGCTAAGGGAGCCAGGGGAGAGGAAGTGTGTGTGAAGAACTGGGAGCAAGAGGTGTGCAAGGAGCTGAGAGCGAGTAGGCATACTGCTGGAAGATTGAGAAGTACTAGTGTTGTCAGACATCCAGAGGAAGGTCTGATGGTGGGGACAAAGAAGGTGTTTGGAGGAGGCCATGGGGAAGTAGCCAGGGAGTTCTAGTTGTCGCGCAACTGTACCAGGAGGCACTCTAGACAGCTGCAGTCCACAGGGCCCTGGGCTGGAATCCGGAGTAGAGGGCAGGCCTGAGTTCCCCCCTAAACCTCCCAACTCCTGATCAAACACAGGAGGAATTGACCTGGACTGTGGCTTCTACCATAGGGAAAGGTCTCTGGGCTGTTTCCCAACCCACAGGGTGAATCTGTGAGGCAAGTGAAGGAATAGGAGGAAGGAATAGGAGGAACTTTGTCACAACTGTGTTAGAGGTGGGATTCGGTGTGCACAGCATGGTGAAAGAAGGAGGGTGATTTAAAAAAAAAGGGAGAGGGTTTATTTTTTTTCACCACAATGGATGACATAGTACAGGCATTGATACAAGCTACCAGCTACAAGCCCAGCAGGAAGCTACCCGTGTCCAAGCAACCGGCCAACAGGAGGCAGTGCAGCTGCAGCAAGAGACTAATCGCCTGCTGATGGACCAGGCTGCTCAAGACTGAGCTATGTTGCGAGAACTGGTAAACCAGGTAAAGACCCTTAGAGAGCCGTGGCCATGATAGGATGCAGATCATACGGGCCAGCCATTGGCCGCAGAAAATGACGTGGGAGGATGATGTAGAGGCATACCTTCTGGCCTTTGAGAGGACAGCCCTACAGGAGGCCTTGCCTCGAGATCAGTGGACTGACATCCTCACCCCATTCCTGTGTGAGGAGGGCTAGAAGGCCTACCATGATCTGCCTAAAGAGGCTTCAGCAGGCTACCCCAGCTGAAAGCAGAGATTCTGGCCAGATCTGGGGTAACGACCGCAGTGCAGGCCCAGCGGTATCATGAGTGGAAGTATCAGGAAGACAAAACCCTGCGGTCCCAATTGTATGACCTCATCCATCTTGCATGAAAGTAGTTGCGAACAGAGTCCCGGAGTCCGGAAGAGATACTAGAGGTTCTGGTCATCGACCGATACATGAGAGGACTACCGCCAGACCTTCGCGCCTGGGTAAGCCAGAACGAACCCTCCACCTATGATGAGGTTGTCACCCTGGTAGAGAGGTGAAGGACAGTGAGGGAGCTGACCTGACCAGTTAAGGAAGAGGCACCCCAGGTTAAACTAGCAGCACTGAGCCCTAAAGCTCAGGTGACTGGGCCACCAGGAGGGCCCAGGTGGAAGAAGAGAAGGACTGAAGGCCCACCAGAGTCCACAAAGAGTCAGAGCACTGAGGACAAAGAGGATCATGATGTTAGACTGCCCAGACCAAGAGACCGGGGAATGCCTAGGGCTCTATAGAGATGTTATGCCTGTGGGGAGTGAGGACACATAGCTGCACAGTGTCCCAATGCTGAGAACTCTATGCGATGTAACCTGGGGAACTGGGCAGACCCATGTCCCTAATCCACCTTGTGGGGGTCTCACTAACCCCACATATGTACACCAGACCAGTGAAACTAACTGGGGTAGAGACCACGGCACTGGTTGATTTGGGAAGTGCTATCACGCTTCTCTCAGGGAAGCTTGTGAAGCACAGTCAGCTGCTGCAGGCTAAACGTACAGTGATAACATGCGTCCATGGGGCAGTTAGCTTCTACCCCACTATCCCAGTAAAAATCGAGATCCAAGGGAACACTATTGAGGTAGCAGCAGGTGTAGTCCCTAAACTCCCATACCCGGTGCTCATAGGGAGGGACTTCCTAGGGTTTGGAGACTTACTCCCAGTAGGGGGATTTGAGAAAGATGGGAACCCTGAAATTAGTGAGGCATCCACAGCAGATTGTCAACCCCCAATCTTCTCTAAAATATCCCCAGATTTGTTCTCCACTCACAGACAGAATAGAAGGACAAAAAGGGAAAGAAGGGCAGCTAAGGCCATGGGAACACGACTACTGACCCAAAGCCAGAGGGTCGCTCTCGTAGGTAGCAGCTGAAAAGGAGGTCACCCAGAAGGGAGAAGCACCCGAGTCTGACCCCCACCCTAATGCCGCTGAACCATTAGAGGCAACAGAGACTGGGCCCCTAGATCTGGAGCAGATTAGCCTCAGGAGAGGCAATTTTGGACAGGACCAAGCAGAAGACCCAAGGTATGACAACATCAGGAAGGAGGTAACTGAAATAGATGGGATCCCCATGGAAGGGAAAACCCAGGGGCCAGGACCCTACTTCATAATGAAGAAGGATCTCTTATACCAGGTTGCACCAGTACAGCGGCAGAAGGTACAGCAGATCCTAGTACCTCAAAAAATACCAGAACACTGTATTAAGTCATCTTTTGGGGGGGAATTTGGGGTAGAGAAGACCCTGGCACAGGTCCTATGATGGTTCTTCTGGCCCGTAGTACATGAAGAAGTGCGGAGGTACTGTGCGTCTTGCCCAGAGTGTCAGCTGCACAGTCCCCGTCCCCACTTGAGGGCACCTTTGGTACCCCTTCCCATCATAGAGGTCCCCTTCGAGTGAATAGCCACGGACCTAGTGGGACCCCTGGAGAAGACAGCTCGGGGCCACCAATATATACTTGTTGTTTTGGACTATGCTATTTACTACCCAGAAGCCATCCCCCTGCAGAACATGGTGTCTAAAACGATAGCCAAAGAGCTGATGGGGATCTTTGGCTGAGTGGGGCTACAGAAGGAGATATTAACAGACCAAGGAACCCCATTTATGTTGAAGCTAATGAAGAACCTCTGTACGCTGCCCCATATACATACCCTGAGAACTTCAGTCTATCATCCACAGACTGATGGGTTAGTAGAAAGGTTTAATCGAACCCTCAAGGCTATGATAAGGAAGGTGTTAAGTCGGGACGGGAAGGACTGTGACACCCTACTACCTTATCTTATGTTCGCTATCTGGGAGGTAACTCAGGCCTCAACTTGATTCTCCCCCTTTGAGCTGTTATATGGGTGCAACCCCCGAGGCATCCTGGACATAGCCAAGGAAATTTGGGAGGAGGAACCCAGTGAGGGGAAGAACATAATAGACCATGTGCTACAGATGAGGGACCAGAGAGCCTGAGTCACTCCCATAGTGAGGAAGCACCTACAGAAGGCCCAAGAGGCCCAGCAAACCTACTACAACTGTCAAGCCAAGGTTCATCAGTTTTAACCCGGTGACCAAGTAGTGGTACTGGTACCCACAGCCAAAAGTAAGCTGTTGGCCCAGTGGCAAGGGCTCTATGAAATAGTTGAACCCATACAGGAAGTAAATTACAAGGTGCAACAACCGGGACGTCGAAAACTAGAACAGATATGTCAACCTTCTGAAACCCTGGCATACCCGAGAGGCATGCACAGTGGTTCGGGAAGACCTGCACCCAGGGAACAAAATCCCTGAACCGGTGAGGATGTCTCCCGATCTAACAACAGCCCAGAAGAAAGAGGTAACTGAGATGATCGCCCAATATCAAGACGTATTCTCAACAAAGCCGGGTCGCACAACTGGGACATATCACCACATCATCACAAACCCTTGGGCCAGAGTAACAATGTGGCCTACCGGGTGCCAGCAGCCAAAAGGGAGGAAATAAAAGCAGAAGTAGGAAAATGCTGGAGATGGGGATCATTGAAGAATCTCACAGTCAGTGGTCCAGCCCCATAGTGTTGGTGTCCAAACCTGATGGCACCATGAGGTTCTGCAATGACTTCCGTAGACTAAATGAGATATCCCAGTTTGATGCCTACTCTATAGCCCGCATAGATGAATGAGTGGACCGTCTGGGGAATGCCTGGTACTTAACGACCCTAGACTTGACAAATGGGTATTGGCAGATTCCCATATCCAAAGATGCAAAGGAGAAGACGGCATTCTCTACACCAAAGGGTCTTTTCCAGCATACAGTCCTCCTTTTGGACTACATGCGGCCCCAGCTACCTTTCAGTGCCTCATGGACAAGTTACTATGCCCCCATGCCAGCTATGCTGTGGCCTACTTGGATGACATGGTGATTCATACCCCAGACTGGAAAACCACTTGAAGAAGGTGGGGGCGGACCTTGATACCGTCAGGTGAGCTGGCTTTATGGCAAACCCTGTTAAGTGTGCTGTGGGTTCACGGAGGCCAAATATGTTGGCTACATGGTAGGAAAAGATCTGGTAAAACCTCAACTGAACAAGTTAGAGGCCATCAAAATTGGCCATGACCAAGTAGTAAGAAGCAAGTCTGAGCATTCCTAGGGGTGGTGGGGTATTATCGGCATTTCAACCCATTTTGCCACAAGGGCAAGTCCCCTAACAGACTTAATGAAGACCCATGGTCCAAATCCAGTCAGATGATCCGATGCAGCAGAGAGGGCATTCACAGACCTACAGACTGCCCTCTGTAGTAACCCCATATTGATAGCCCTGGATTTCACCAAGGAATTCATCCTTCAGACGATGCATCTGAGGTGGGGTTAGCGGCTGTCCTGTTGCAGATGGTTGGGGAAGAGGAACCGCCAATTCTCTACCTCAGCAGGAAACTCCTTCCGAGGGAACAAAAATATGCAGTGGTAGAGAGAGAGT
The DNA here is from genome assembly GCF_007399415.2 of Gopherus evgoodei. Classification (NCBI taxonomy): domain Eukaryota; kingdom Metazoa; phylum Chordata; order Testudines; family Testudinidae; genus Gopherus; species Gopherus evgoodei. Next base: position 55,708,570 of record NC_044328.1, on the reverse strand, counting down.
GCCTCACCATAAAATGGGCCATGGAAACACTGCATTACTACCTGTGGTGCGCAGATTTGTCCTCGTGGCCGACTATGCCCCTCTTCAATAGACGCAATGGAACAAGGAAAAGAACACAAGGGTAACCAGGTAGTTCTTATCCCTCCAACCTTTCCAGTTCTGCATACAGCACAGAGCAGGGAGTCACCATGGCAATGCTGATGGCTCATCACATGTACACTGTCTGGCGTCCCAAGCTGCCCAACCCCTTGGTGTTGAGCAGGGGGGAGGGATATGTGGTAGACCAAGAAACAACAGAGTAGTAGAAGGGAGATATACTGGCCACTGGATAAGCAGTTTTCTGTTCCCTGAGTGACCAGAGCAGGGGCTGCTCCAGGCTAATGAGAACACCTGGCTCCAATTAACCTGCTAAGAGTCAGCTGAGGCTGTTAAGGCTCTTCTGATGCTATAAAAGGGCTCACTCCTCTCAGGCCAGAGGGAGCCAGGGAGTCAGAGGAGAGGAAGTGTGTGTGAAGAACTGGGAGCAAGAGGTGTGCATGAAGCTGAGAGCAAGTAGGCATACTGCTGGAGGACTGAGGAGTGCAAGCGTTATCAGACATCAGGAGGAAGGTCCAGTGGTGAGGACAAAGAAGGTGTTTGGAGGAGGCCATGGGGAAGTACCCAGGGAGTTGTAGCTGTCACGCAACTGTACCAGGAGGCACTCTAGACAGCTGCAGTCCACAGGGCCCTGGGCTGGAATCCAGAGTAGACGGCAGGCCCAGGTTCCCCCCAAACCTCCCAACTCCTGATCAAACACAGGAGGAATTGACCTGGACTGTGGCTTCTACCAGAGGAGAAAGTCTCTGGGCTGTTTCCCGATCCACAAGGTGAATCTGTGAGGCGAGCAAATCTGCCAATAAGCACAGGACCCACCAAGGTAGAGGAGGAACTTTGTCACAGTAGTTTTAGCTATGTAGATAGCACAGTTGCCTGGTTAAAGTATTTCAAACAAAGCCTAACTTAAACTGACAAAAATATAACAACACAAGAATATAGCTTAACATATTAAATTAGTGCAAGTTTTTTTGTCAGAACAATCTAGTATAATGTCCCCTTTCTCCCGGGTGTCTCCCGATCATAGACTGTCTTATCATCATTATTATTTACGATTCTTGTAAAAATAGGCCCAAAACGAGAGTGGGAATCTATTGGGCTTTGTACTACATCAGAACATAAGAGACTGTCTCTGGCCCAAAGAGCTGACAATCTAAATAGACAAGAGAAAGATGGAGGGTGGAAAGAAAGGAAGTATTATTATCCCCATTTTACAGATGAGGACCTGAGGCACAGGGAGATTGTGACTTTTCCAAGGAAGTAAGTCATACAGGAAGTCTGTGGCAGACCTGGGAAATAGAACTTTCTCCTGATCTACTATCTTAACCACAAGACCAGCAATTTCCCTTTGGCCCCTGCCTACAATGACAACTACATTAGTTTCTACTACATTGACAGCACAATGTCCCACAATCTATAATCAGAAAAGAAAATATTCCACAGCAAAGTAACCAGATTTTTTTCTGGTCACTAAAGAGGCACTTTAGTTTGTATTGTTCATAGACTTTAAGGTCAGAAGGGACCATTATGATCATCTAGTCTGACCTGCACAACACAGGCCACAGAATCTCACTCACCCACTCCTGTAACAACCTCTTAACCTATGTCTGAGTTACTGAAGTCCTCAAATAATGGTTTAAAGACCTCAAGGTGCAGAGAATCCTCCAGCAAGTGACCCGTGTCCCATGCTGCAGAGGAAGGCGAAAAACCTCCAGGGCCTTTGCCAATCTGCCCTGGAGGAAAATTCCTTCCCGACCCCAATATGACAACCAGTTAAACCCTGAGCATATGGGCAAGACTCACCAGCCAGCACCCAGGAAAGAATTCTCTGTAGTAACTCAGATCCCACCCCATCTAACATCCCATCACAGACCATTGGGTATATTTACCTACTAATAATCAAAGATGAATTGAATTAATTGCCAAAATTAGGCTATCCCATCATACCATCCCCTCCATAAACTTATCAAGCTTAGTCTTGAAGCCAGATATGTCTTTTGCCCCCACTACTCTCCTTGGAAGGCTGTTCCAGAACTTCACTCCTCTAATGGTTAGAAACCTTCGTCTAATTTCAAATCTAAACTTCCTAGTGTTCAGTTTATATCCATTTGTTCGTGTGTCCACATTGGTACTAAACTTAAATAATTCCTCTCCCTCCCTGATATGATTGCTCTTTATAAATATATCAGAGGGATAAATATCTCCTCTCAGACTCCTAGCAATTAAAAAGGATCCAGCGGCTAAATTTCAGCATTTACTTCCCCCATGTGCCACTCTAAGAGCCAAAGTTGCTGGGTAGGATTAAATTAACTCCTCACTGTGCAAATGATTCCCCTCCATCCTGCCCATTCTACTGATTTCCAGAGATGGCGATGTTTCCCTTAAACATTCTAAGCAACTCTAGCCTGGACTTCCAGTACAAAGCACACGTGGCCTTCTAGGGTGCATATCAGCTTCAGATGTTCAGCTGATTTTCATTTATCCTACAGAGTTTTGAGGATCCCTCTAAGCAGGCTCCCTACTCCTACCTCAGGATTCTTGGTGGAAGGCGGGTTTTTTTTTTGTTTTTTTTTGGATCGGCAGGGGATACATATGTGAAAGATTTTATAGTGGATGATGAAAAGTGCCAGTGTACTGTATATTCACAGATGATGAATATATGTTGCAATCACTGATTTGCATACCCTGCTATTGTTTGAGTCTCTAAAAACATATTCATTGAATGCAAATAAAATTGCCTAATGAATATGCATGAATCTGCCAGGAATGATGTATTTAACTTTGGTATGGGAATTAATATATTTCCTTACATTGTCATCTTGTTTTTATTATTCCATTTGTATTGTACCTAATCTAATTGTAACAGAACAAAGGACAGATTAGATTTCTTTTTCTTTCTGTCTCTCTCTTTCTACTTTTCTCTGGCTTTGTTTCTCTCCTCTCTCTCCAGCAATGCTATACCTGTTGATTTTGCTCGTGGACAGCTGTCTGGTCATCCTCTCTGTATGAAGCAATACTATGGACTATTTTCTTCCTATCGTCTTCCAGGCCATACCAAAGATACTCTTGTGGCCCAGAAAAGCAGCATAATGCCAGAACCAGAGCACATCATTGTTGCTTGTAACAATCAGGTGAGTAGGCATTTTGTTTTTAAACCTTTTCCTCTTTCCTTCAGAAATTGGGTATGCATAAATTTGCTTGATAACAATGCAATACAATTGTTGGTCCAGGATCTCACTGAATGTACAATAGATGATGGCACTGGACTCAGTCCTGAAGCCCATACCCAGTTCTTATCAGTGATGTGCTGCCAGCATTTTAACAAGAAGCTCCCATAGTTTTTTTTTTCCCCTTCCTAGCCCAGCTTACATTCTGAATACACTGCTACAGCAAGGAGAGATGTGGGACTGGGGAAAATACTAATTTAGTTTCTATAATAAAAACACTTATCAAGTAGGGAAGCAACACCACAGGCAAAAAAATGTATATGACGTGCATTTGCTGAAATGTTTATATTTTCACCTGAAGACTCTATTGGGTCTACTGGCATACCGCATAGTGTTCAGCCTGTATAATTTAGAGTGAGGGTGGGAGGAGAAAAGACCTTGTACAGTACCCCTCCCATACAGCATTTGTTTGCAAGTCTCTGACATTTAGTACAATATGGTGCATTCCAAAGGCAAACATTTTGCTTTTTTAATGTATTGTAAGGAGCAGAGCTGGTCACAAAACAGCATTTCTCTTCCACAGAAAATTCTGACATTTGTTTTCTTCCTAAATCGAGATGAAAAGCTGAAGTTTCAGAATCATTGGCAATGTCATGAGAAATCCTGCACTCATGAAATTTTCTGGATGGATTAAGGCAGCATCCTTGGAATCCCTGCCTGCCAACCTGTATGGGCTTAACAAAACAACAAGCCAATCAAGAGTAATAATCGGAGGACAGAAGATTAAGGAACCTATGAGTAGAGAGAAGAGTGACAAATGACATGTCTATGGGGAAGGAACTGGCAGTGAAAGTCTATTTGTGGGGGCTGAAGAAGGATGATAAGAGTCAGGAATCAGAGGGAAAGAATCTGGGTAATCTTTTTTGTGGTGTGGGTTTTTTTGTTGTTTTTTGTTTTGTTTTGTTTTGTTTTTGGCAGGAGGGGAAGTTCTGGTAGATCTAGGTCCCAGATGGTCTTAATCTGATCCTGTCAGTTTCTCTATCAGGGTGGATTGGATTAATCTGGAAAAGCATCCAGACACCTGGTTGTTTTTCCATCCACAATAGATCACTGAATCTTCTACAGTTTACTTATTGCTAATGGTCAGCTATTGAATGCTGGCAAAACTTTAGAGCGCAAGCAGCATAATTTAGCACATAATAAATGGGTTATAAAAAGCTCTGTGGGTTCCACACGTAACAGTATTGCATATCCCTATGCTATTTTTAAAAGAGATGGGACTATGGAAATTATTAACATGCTTCCTGGTTTTAATTGCTCAGGTGTTTTAAATCTTATTCAAACAATGTAAGCCACACTGTGAAGAACTTCAAAAAGACCTCACAAAATTAAGTGATTGAGCAACAAAATAGCAAATGAAATTTAATGTGGATAAATGTAAAGTAATGCACATTAGAAAAAAACAACCCCAACTATACATACAATATGATGGGGACAATTAGGCTACAACTAATCAGGAAAGAGATATTGGAGTCATCATGAATAGTTCTCTGAAGACATCCACGCAGTGTGCAGCGGCAGTCAAAAAAGCAAACAGGATGTTAGGAATCATTAAAAAAGGGATAGAGAATAAGATGGAGAATATCTTATTGCCCTTATATAAATCCATGGTACGCCCACATCTTGAATACTGCATACAGATGTGGTCTCGTCATCTCAAAGAAGCTATACTGACATTAGAAAAGGTTCAGAGAAGGGCAACTAAAATGATTAGGGGTTTGGAACGGGTCCCATATGAGGAGAGATTAAAGAGGCTAGGATTTTTCAGCTTGGAAAAGAGGAGACTAAGAGGGGATATGATAGAGGTATATACAATCATGAGTGGTGTGGAGAAAGTGAATAAGGAAAAGTTATTTACTTGTTCCCATAATATAAGAACAAGGGGGCACCAAATGAAATTAATGGGCAGCAGGTTTAAAACAAAAGGAAGTTTTTCACACAGCACACAGTCAACCTGTGGAACTTTGTGAAGGCTAGAATTATAACAGGATTTAAAAGAGAACTAGATAAATTAATAGATCTTAAGTCCATCAATGGCTATTAGCCAGGATGGGTAAGGAATGGTGTCCCTAGCCTCTGTTTGTCAGAAGGTGGAGATGGATGGCAGGAGAGAGATCACTTGATCATTACCTGTTAGGTTCACTCCCTCTGGGACACCTGGCATTGGCCACTGTTAGTAGACAGGATACTGGGCTGGATGGACCTTTGGTCTGACCCAGTATGGCCATTCTTATGTTCTTATTCTGCTCTCACTCCACTGTAAATCAGGAGCCACTCAACTGAAGTCAGTGGAGTTACACTAGTATCAAACCCAAACACAGGTGAGAGCACAGTATGAGGCCCCAGCATGCTAGCACACCACTTCCCTCAGCCATGTATTCTCACTGTGCTGAGCTGCAGCACCTCCAGGCCATCCCACATTGAGCAAGATGTTTTCTTAAAGAGCTCAATATAATTTGTCTGTGATCCTTCTGACTTTTATCATTTCCCTGCAGTTCTTTGTTTTGGATGTTGTAATTAATTTCCGCCGTCTCAGCGAAGGGGATTTGTTCACTCAGTTAAGAAAGATAGTCAAAATGGCAGAGAACGAAGAAGAGAGGCTGCCTCCAATTGGTTTACTGACATCTGATGGAAGAACTGAGTGGGCAGAGGCCAGGACAATCCTCATGAAAGGTTAGCTGCGGCAACCCCAATCTTCTCTTCTTCATCCTCATCATCATCACTGGTCCTTGATGGGAGGTGATTCTTAAGGCAAATAGATGAATAAAATCTCAGTCCTATTGAATTCCTCTAGCATGGGGAAGTTCAATTCTTGTAAGCATTCAGATGTATCACACAGAGAAACAGCAAGTATGATTATGAGCCAGTTGTGAAACTCCAGGGGCAATACCATGTAGTTAGATTTCATCCCACGCTTTGTCTTTCCTCTGATAAATTCTGAACATGCCATCAGAGTTTGTGATTTGTCTATTTCTTCATGGTCAGACTGTGATAATGAGTACAATGCTTCCATAGGCTTTAGCAAGTGTTGGATAGTCTAGCACTTTGTTTTACACCATGTTCAGACTGAAGCAAGGTAAGAGAAATTTTCCTATTTATTTTTCTCTCTGAAAAATCCTAAATCATCCCTTTATCTCTGGCTCAGAGATATTAGGAAGAATAGTATTTGTGCTTTAGAAATGCACCAGAGTTTACCAAACAGCTTGTCATTTCCAAATATTTCCCCAGAGGAGGATACCCATTTCCCTTGCAGATTACTGATAATGGCTTTTCACACAATCCACCCACCTCAGCCCTCATTACAACTAAACAAGAAAAATGGAATTTAAGCATTAACTTTTCTATAAGAATGCATAGTATAGAAATGATGAGTTTCTGGAGACCTTCTACCTATAAATTACAGTGTTAAGTATACATTGAAAAATTTTTTATCTTTCTTAGAATCAACCTTATTGAAGAATTATTGGGCTCATTTCTTGTAGTGTTTTCTTCATATTCAACCTGATTGTCAACTGGTGTGATCAGTGTAACTCCATTGACTTAAAAGGAAGTTAAGCCAATTTTAAACAGCTAAGGGTCTGACTCATTGTGTTTTCATCCACTCAGGATCCCCAGGAACATTGCTTTTGTAAGACTGCTGACTCTGCAGCTCCCTGCAGCCTACCCTCTGTTACAGCAGTGGTATCTGTTCTGTGGATAGAGAATATCTGTATCAAGGAAGTGCCAGTCTGATACCATTGTCCTGCACTAAAATTATTTGTGTTTAGGAATGTCATCTTCTGCAAATTCTACTGGGTTGGCAATATGCCAGCTTGTTGGAATGCCCAAAGAGCAAATGTTCTTGGCTCTGATTTGATACTCGGATATTCGGATTTTCCTTTTGAGTTGGCTCAATACTTTTAACAAAGTATTCAGTTGCTTTCTTTGTTGAGTCTTGTGTTTACAGTGCCCTTTCACTCTCTGAGCTCCATTCCTCCAAATTCCTGAGCAGCAAGCAACATTTCTCTTGTTGTGGTTTGTAAATAATCACTATGTACACACAGGTTTCAGAGTGGTAGCCATGTTAATCTGTATCAGCAAAAACAACAAGGAGTCCTTGTAGCACCTTAGAGACTAACATTTATTTGGGTATAAGCTTTCGTGGGCTAGAACCCACTTCATTGGATGCATGAAGTGAAAAATACAGGAGCAGGTATAAATACATGAAAGGATGGGGGTTGCTTTACCAAATGTGAGATCAGTCTAATGAGGTAAATCAATTAGCAGCAGGATACCAAGAGAGGAAAAATAACTTTTGAAGTAGTAAGAGAGTGGCTCATTACAGACAGTTGACAAGAAAGTGTAAGTAACAGTAGGGAGAAATTAGTATTGGGGAAATTAAGTTTAGGTTTTGTAATGACCCAACCACTCCCAGGCTTTATTCAGGCCTAATCTGATGGTATCCAGTTTGCAAATTAATTCCAGTTCTGCAGCTTCATGTTGGAGTCTGTTTTTGAAGTTTTTTTGTTGAAGAATTGCCACTTTTAGGTCTGTTATTGAGTGATCAGAGAGGCTGAAGTGTTCTCCTACTGGTTTTTGAATATTATGATTAATGATGTCAGATTTGTGTCCATTTATTCTTTTGCATAGAGACTGTCTGATTTGGCCAATGTACATGGCAGAGGGGCATTGCTGGTACATGATGGCGTATATCATGTACCAGCAATGGTAGATGTGCAGGTGAACGAGCCCCAGATGGTGTGGCTGCTGTGGTTAGGTCCTACGATGGTGTCTCTTGAATAGATATCTGGACAGAGTTGGCAGGGTTTGGTTCCTGGGTTGGTGTTTTTGTTGTGTTGTGTAGTTGCTGGTGAGTATTTGCTTCATGTTTGGGGGCTGTCCGTAGGCGAGGACTGGCCTGTCTCCCAAGGTCTGTGAGAGTGAGGGATCGTCCTTCAGGATAAGTTGTAGATCCTTGATGATGCGCTGGAGAGGTTTTAGTTGAGGGCTGCAGGTGACGGCTAGTGGCATTCTGTTACTTTCTTTGTTGGGCCTGTCCTGTAGTAGGTGACTTCTCGGTACCCTTCTGGCTCCATCAATCTGTTTCTTCACTTCACCAGGTGGGTATTGCAGATTTAAGAATGCTTGATAGAGATTCTGTAGGTGTTTGTCTCTGTCTGAGGGATCGGAGCAAATACGGTTGTATCTTAGCGCTTGGCTGTAGACAATGGATCGTGTGATGTGGTCTGGATGAAAGCTGGAGGAATGTAGGTAAATATAGCAGTCAGTAGGTTTCTGGTATAGAGTCGTGTTTATGTCACCATCGCTTATTAGCACTGTAGTGTCTATGAAGTGGACCTCTTGTGTGGACTGGTCCAGGCTGAGGTTGATGGTAGGGTGGAAATCATTGAAATCTTGGTGGAATTCCTCAAGGGCCTCCTTCCCATGAGTCCAGATGATGAAGATGTCATCAATGTAGTGCAAGTAGAGTAGGGGCGTAAGGGGACGAGAGCTGAGGAAGTGTTGTTCTGAAGTCAGCGATAAAAATGTTGGCATACTGAGGGGCAATGCAGGTATCCATAGCAGTCCTGCTGACTTGAAGGTATACATTGTCCCCAAACCTGAAATAGTTATGGGTGAGGACAAAGTCACAAAGTTCAGCCACCAGGTTTGCTATGATGGTATCGGGGATGCTATTCCTGATGGCTTGTAGTCCATCTTTGTGTGGAATGTTGATGTAGAGAGCTTCTACATCCATAGTGGCCAGGATGGTGTTTTCTGGAAGATCACCAAAGGATTGTAGTTTCCTCAGGAAGTCAGTGGTGTCTCAAAGATAGCTAGGAGTGCTGGTAGCGTAGGGCCTGAGGAAAGCGTCTACATATCTAGATAATCCTCCTGTCAGGATGCCAATGCCAATGAATTTCTGAGAGAATTCTCTGGTCTAGATACCAGCAAAGAAAGAGAGGACACCTAAGATGATAAATAGGGTATCTAGATGGGAAAAGTTATTTAAAAGGCCAGATTCTGAAAGAAAGCTTCAGACCTCAAAAGTTTCATGCTAATGTTCATCACAGCTGAGTGCTGGAACATATATCAGCAAAACCAGACTCTGTTTCTGTGTGTGCAATTTTATGCATGCAAACACTTTTCAAGTATTGACATCTACTTGTTCAGGTGAGAGATTGGAGCATCTGTATGTGGGGGCACAGGAAAGGACGTGCAAAACCCAAGACAAACAGATTTTGCACAAGTAAATGTCATGTAGATGTTCATGCATGTCGTGGTTATGACAGTTTGGTCCCAAAAATCAAACCTACCTCCTTTATTTTTCCCTATTGGATTGGTAGTCTAGTGCCAATTATTTTTAATTAAGACTATCCTGGGTTACACTGGGGAAAAATGGTTTGCCTAGTTAAGTTTACCACAGCATTTGTGGTATTTCCCATTCTACCTGCAGGAAATTCTGTAAACACTATAGAGAAATAAATGTTAATTCTTTTTGTCACTAATTGTGATCTGCATCAGCCACCAAAACACACAATTCAAGCAGCATTTCAGAATTATTATTAAAAGAGCCCCTCTGCTGAGACAAAAGTTCACCAAGATGCTAAGCTCTTTTTAGATGGAAAAATATTAATTAAGGACCTGATCCACAGCCCATTGAAATCAACAGAAAGATTCTCATTGGCTTCAGTGGGCTTTTGTTCAGGCTTTTATAAAAAATATCACAACATTTGGGGGTACAAGTTTGCATACAAGAAAATGGTGACCATTTTTGTATGAACTTGTAGAGAGACCATTTTCTTTAAAACATTGCTAGTTTTGTTTTCCAAAGTTCATTTAAATCCACTTTTCATTCTGCTTTGCAAATGGTCTGCTCCTTGAATTTCTACTTGCCATATATTGTGAGCCTGTGCTAGAAGGAAATACAAATTTTACTTCTGCATGTATGCAAGGGATATAAGTGTACATATTTCATGCCCTCTTATTGCTCCCCACTCATAGCAAATAGCTTATCCTTTGATCAGAGTGTGCTTCTAATAAGAAAACAGAAAGTATGTCTTATGTTTACCAGATTCCAGATTCACGGTACTGGAAACTCAAGTCAACAGATCAGAGACAGCGTAAGATGTGTCAGTAACTTTCTCAAATCCCCAAGTTATCAACCCACACCACATTCATACCAGTAACCTTGACATGAAAAGTTTTCTATCTCAATAACAATTCTCTGAGTTTGTCAGTCTCATAGATCTCAATGTTCTAAAAACAAATAAAATATCAACATGGCCATGGCACTCTCATGCTGTTGGAGTTTAGGTAGACTTTCAGGAAACATCTTCATCCAGGTGAGTCAAAGCAGATGTTGATATATAATAGCATTAAAATTTGCTTGGGGGGTTGACTTTGGACACCTACCAGCTTTACTGCCACTAGTGGATGGAGATCCGTAGCTGTACTGATGTCACAGGGAAAAAAAGAATTGAAGGGAGATAAAGATTAATAGATATAAAAAAACCCATCGCTACAGAATTAGTGAATTTCAGCAAAAGAGGTAAGAAACCAGTCAGCTGAGAGTTGCTCCAAACACTTACAGAAAGAGCTAGTATAGCTTATCCTGATTTTGTTATTTTAAAAGTAATTATTCTCATTTTCTGGAAGATAACAGAAACACAGTATTGCCAATCCTAAACAAGAAAAAAAAACTGCCAGACCTCAAAAGTCATGAGATCGGCTTAAAAAGCATGAGGTTTAAAAAAAAAAATAATAATAATCTTTGCCTTCTGGTTGCTAAGCCTGTAGGGTACACTCATACCACTTTTTCAGGCTTTTCTCTGCAACCATGAGGGCAAAAACTTTTTTTTTAATAAAGCTGAGAGTTTTCAGCTAATCATCTGTTTCCAGGAACTGTTGCTTTACTAGTATAATAATACCTAACACTTAGATAGAGCTTTGCATCTCAAAGAACATGACAATCATTAATGTATTTATCCTCACAACACCCCTGTGAAGTAGGGAAGGGCTGCTGATATGGTAAGTCACTGCTAAGATGGAGAACTGAGACACAGAGAGGCTGAATGATTTGCCCAAGGCCACGGAGGAAGGCTGTGACAGAGCAGGGAATTGAAGCCAGGTCTCCCAAGTCCTAGCCTAGTACTCTAACCATATTGCAAAACTTGCAGTAAAAAGACAATAGTTGGCAACAAACTCATCTAGGCACAGGTGATGGTCTACAATGGGAGATGTCAGAGTTAGCCAGTGGAAATTCCAGGGCGGCCTGGAGGGGGGCAAGTGGGGCAATTTGCCCCGGGCCCCACAGGGGGCCCATGAGAAAACAGTATTCTATAGTATTGCAACTTTTTTTTTATGGAAGGGGCCCCTGAAATTGCTTTGCCCCAGGCCCCCTGAATCCTCTGGGTGGCCTTGGGAAATTCTTCAGTGGAGGGAGCAAGGGAGCGAAGCAGCAGGAATGGGTTTTCTATACTGGAAGGAGGTATTGTGAGAATAAACATATTAGAGACTGTGAGGCATTCAGATCTGATAGGAATGAGAAATGGGTATTTAAGAGGGTGAGGGTGCAAAGGAGCTATAGGGTGTCATACTTGAACACAAGCCACCATTGTTATACACAATCAGTCATTAACTGTCAGTTCATATTGCAAAACTAATAAGATACATAGGTCTAAATTCAGATCTGATGTAAGCAAGTGCAAATCTACTAAAATCATTAGAGTTGCAGTTTTACCTACAGTGTTTAAATTAGGCCCATGACTCCCTTCCCTTCTTTTCCTATTAAAAAAATAGTTCCTCTAGAGAGATTGATTTACCATATTAAATGCAATTCTGTATGTTAGAGGAGAAGGTAAAAAGAACAAATTGTTCATGCAGTTTTTGTTCTCTGCTAGCCCCTTGTTTTCATTCCTTCTAGATTTTTTTCCCCATCCCAAGTCATGGTACATGAGTTCTTGTTCAGTTCATTTTCTGCTTACATGATAAACTTGTCACTGTTTGACTGATTGGTTCTCTGGACATGTTCTGGTTCGTTTGTAAGGGCATTTTCCCATTGCTTTGCTGTTTCTAGCATGGGAGTCTCATTTTATTCACTTTAAAAACCTACGTTATTGCAGCCCTGAATCCATATGTCAGAGTGAGGGTTGCTGGTGTGTAGGCAGCAGCTGTAATAAAATGTATAAACCTGTGAGGTAACATAAGCAAAACATTGAACATATAGTAAGCAAACATGGACAACAGTTTTTTAATTCACTATCCAACCAGTTTTTGTTTCCACAGTATTAGGAGCATTCTGTATACAAATAACAACATGAATCATTTATATAGCATTTTCCGCCTTAAAGAATGCTATAGTTCATCTCAGGACCCCTCAGAATGGCACGTACTGGGGAAAGAAGAGATGTATGGGTAAGGACACTGGGACAAGACCTACTCTTATAAAAAGTGCTGTGGTAGCTTTAAAACCAATGCCCAGCAACAAAGCGCTCTGTATTTAGTGTACCATGCATGCTGCAAGGGAACCAGTTAAATTTAACAGAAGCCACGGCTTGTAATCTAAGAAAGAGGAATAAGTTCTTCAAGCTTTCGAGGTTAAAGTCTAAGTGTAGGACCACACAGGAATTCTATGAGCCAGACTATGAGCCCTTTACTTGTCCTGGTGAACAACAGGTCTGCTCCTGTGGGTAAACTGAGGTCAGTGAGACTACTCCTGTAACTGTTCACTGCAGCAAGCAAGGGGCTCACAACCTGGCCCTGTTCATCACTTTAAGCCAGTGGATCCCAACTATTTCTTGCTGGAGCTGCCCCTTAGATTGAGTTAGTGGAGGAGTGCACCTACTCACCCAAACTCCCAGAATAGTTCTTCACTTTCATTTTCTCGCATGTCCTTTCTGTTTGTTTTCTTTTCAATCTCTTGTGTAGCCTCTTCCTCTCTGTGCATTTTCTTTCTCCTTTTCACTGCACGGTGACTGAAGAGATAGTGTAAATGACAACATCACATGAAGCAAGAGAGCAGAAGCTAAGCTGTTAAGAGGGATTTTAAAGCAGTGTATGAAACTGTTTTTTGTTTGATTTTGAGAACAACCATTTAATGGCAATCACTGACTAATATACCTTGGAATACAAGCACAGACTTTGTTAAAGATGCCACACTTTTACCTTTTCGATTAAGAGCTAACAAACATTTCTGACACTTCCTATAGGCCTTCCAAGGGAAGACTAGACTTTACATTCCTAATGTTTTGGAGTTAAAAGACATACAGAAAATAAACAAAGAAACCATTCATGCCTTTATCCATCATCAAGAAGAAAAAGGGAGCACAAGCCCAATTCTTTAAAAATCGTATGCACATCACCTTTGAGTGTGAGAGAGAGACAGACAGACAGACAGAGACAGCATGGGGGAGAGAAGCATGGACTGAAAACCAAAATAAGTGCATTTAGCTCAGAGTGTGTCAGAGACAGAAAGGGATGGAGGAGAAGCAGAGCATGGATTACACAATAAAGTGTTCATGAAACAAACCCCACAACCATAACTTCATATTTTTTCCATTTTCAAATTATAATAATATCTAGCTCTTATCTGTCATTTTTATCAATAGAGCTCAAAGTGGTTTACAAAAGGGGATAAGTATCATTATCCCTATTTTATAGATGAGAAAACTGAGGCACAGGGAAGTGAGGTGACTTACCTAAGGTCCTCCAGCATACCTGAATTGGGATCAGAACCCAGGTCTCCCATTTGCTAGTCTAGTGCTCTGTCCTCTAGACAGCGATTTGAGACCAGCTGAGTATTCAACTGTAGTATTATCTTCTTTATTGACATGAAGCTGGCAAAGTTGGAGACTCTTTTTGTTTTGTTTTGGTTTTTTTTACAAGAAACTTTGAGTTTATTGACTAGGCAGATTTTCTTCAAAGCTCCCAAGTTGAGAATTTTCAGGCTAAATGAGAGAACAAATAAATGTTTCTTTGTTCCAAAAGGATTTTTACTGTGAAAACTACTTAAAGGGGGTGATGCTGAAGGGATCCAGTTATTTCATTGTGGAATGTTTGTCAAGACACATCTCAGGGGCCACATCTGCTTTGATAAAATCTAGTTGCACATGTCCCGCCTGGAACTTTTGTCAAGCAAAAGCCCAGTCTCTTATTACACACAAGACTTGGAGTGAAGAAGCTCAAAATGGAAATTCTCATCATATGGGACTAACTATTTCTTATGAAAAGCAATGTGATAGGAATAAAGCTAACAGATGTCATTTTACTGCCCAAATATGATGTGATGAAAAAGTCCATAGTGAAGTGAAGTGGACCTGAGTTCCTACATGGTTACTTCAGGAAAACCATTTGCCCCATGAGTTATGGTAAGGTGGGTAATTTTGGGAGATTGATACTATTGAACTACTGTAAAAGAAAGACAATTGTATTTCAAAATTAACACAAAAGACTGAATTATTTGGAGTAGCAATTGTCCTCCTACTCTATGCATCTGATCCTTCAGTGAGTTCTGATGGCAATAGAGCTCTGCAGGACTGAGGAGCCCTTCTGCCTGGAGCTCATTGCAAGATTATGGTCTATAGTTGCACACCACCTCCTTCTGTGGGGCCCTCTAGGTGCTATTGCAATGCAAATAATAAGATGCAGTTGGAAATGTGTCAATGTTTTATCCACAGACTCTACTAACCGAGACTCCCTGGATATGATTGAACGGTGTATATGCTTGGTGTGTCTGGATGGCCCAAGTGGGGTGGAACTCAATGATACAAATATGGCTTTGCAACTTCTACATGGGGGAGGCTATGATAAAAATGGTGCCAATCGCTGGTATGACAAACCCATGCAGGTAAAATCTTACTGTACTCTGACATGTAATTGCTCTGATACACACTAACGATGACATACTCAAGTCTCATGTGTCAGGGCTGATCACCACAGGGGTCCAGATAGATACCCACCTGCATGCCATAGTAGACCACGTACATCACAGAGGGTTTTCATTTCCTTTGGAGTATCAGACATAGACCATGAGCAAAGGCAGGATAGTCAGATGGGGAATCAGCAGGGTGAAGGGGCGGGGGGTCATGGCAGCATGTCAAGCAAGAGGCTGGAAAGCACTGGCACTGAGACCAGAATGGCTTCCTGCCCATGAGTGACAGCAGACAAGGGAAGCAAAA
Organism: Gopherus evgoodei; assembly: GCF_007399415.2. Lineage (NCBI taxonomy): Eukaryota > Metazoa > Chordata > Testudines > Testudinidae > Gopherus > Gopherus evgoodei. The sequence continues at coordinate 55,693,092 of NC_044328.1, read as the reverse complement.
CCTGCTTGGGGAATAGGAAGTGTTGCAGTGTATAGTGCATTCTTTTTAACACTTAATCACTTGCAGAGTTCATAATGCTACTTTTACCCATGCAGCTGAGAAGAGATCTATCTCATCTACATTCCAAAAATGTCTTTACCCCAGACTAAAAGAAAGAAAAAAGGTTAAATTAGGAAATCGAGAACAAGAAAAAGGATGAGTGCAGCTGAGTTTTCTTCTCCTTTTCAACTCTTTCACTTTAACCTCAAGCTCTCCCAACTCTGGTCATAGTGGACCTCTGGAGGGAACAGGTTCCAGACGTGTGCAAATAACACAGCAGAGAAATAACAATGTCATCCTGCTATGTTGCTGCTATCAGCATATTTGCTTTTTCCTATCCAAAGCACAATGCATTCAGTACATTATCCTATGCTTATTATTTATGCGATGGCATTTCTCTTGCTAGTTTGTTGTGGGAAGAGATGGAGTCTGTGGCGCTGTGTGTGAACACTCCCCTTTCGATGGGATCGTCCTGGTACAGTGCACCGAACATTTGCTCAAGCACATGTGAGTCCTCTTTCATTATTAACATAACAGGACAGCATCCAGGTGTTTTTTTTTTTACTCAAATGTATTAACTGGGCCTCTTAAGTGTTAAAAGAAATGAATGTGCCTGAAAACAAAAAATGCGGTATCTGCTCTAAACATACTGGGATCCTCTTTCAAAGTGAAATTCACCCGTATGGCTTTAGCCCCACTTCAACTCTATTTTGAAACCCACAGTGAAGTCACGTTTCCTGCCCCTGCCCTGCCGGAACAACTTCACACTCTTAATTGTGGTTTTTTATAACTAGAATCGCAGTTTGCACATTAGAAAGCATTGAAACAGTTTAGCACTTTCATTTTCCTCTGCTTTTGTTTAATGGACCAAATCCTAGTTGCCTTGATATCAGTGGGAGTTTCACCCTTGGCTTTGCCCCAACAAGCGGAAACGGACCCAAATAAAAATCATGTCTCAAACTGATCGGCTCTTTGAGTTACTCTTGCTTTCCACTGGTGTAAGTGATATCAGCTTAGGTCCATTGAATTTGTGTGTTTTCCCCAGCAAAACAGAACATCTGTAATATCAGAGATTACTTGGTTTCTCCAGCATGTCAGGAACTAATGATTTACCAAGAAAACGGCTATCACACCATTTGTAAGGAATAGGTTGTTACCTTATGTATTTTCTCTGACATGTTTACAGGAAGGAAAGCACTAAGAAATTAGTCAGAGCTGATTCAGTGAGTGAGCTTCCTACTCCAAGGAGACTGAGATGGAAATGCTCTCCAGAAATTCAGGGACACTTAGCATCATCAGCAGAAAAACTTCAAAGGTACGGCAGATTCCTGGACTTTTCTGAACTGCTTCAAGTTGTGAGCCACCTAACAAACTAATTTATTATACAGCTTGATCCTACCCAGAGCTGATCATCCTCAACTCCCATGAAAACAAAAGATGCTCAGTGCCTCCCAGGATCAGGCCTGTAAGGCTGTACAGTTAGTATAATGCACTAGGAACTGCACTATCATTACATTCCTTTCATGTAAATATAGGAGAAGCTAATGATAACTACCAATACCACTGGAAATAAATTTGATACAGCGTTCATTATTTCAGGGGTTCTCAAACTGGGGGTTGAGACCTCTCGGGGTCACAAGGTTATTACATGGGGGGTCGTGAGCTGTCAGCCTCCACCCCAAACCCCGCTTTGCAGCCAGCATTTATAATGGTATATATATTAAAAAGTGTTTTTAATTTATAAGGGAGGGTCGCCCTCAGAGGCTTGCTATGTGAAAGGGGTCTCCAGTACAAAAGTTTGAGAACCACTGCATTATTTACATAAAATATGAACAATGGCCTCTATTTGTACAGGTATATGGTTTGATCTGACCCAGACATAGCCAGGCCTGTGGAGGAAATGTATTTAGAGGAGTTGTAAACAACTGGTTTGAATAGACAATTTGAATTCAAGCATTTAATTTGCTTGTATCTACAGTATTACTACAAAGGCCAGTACTTTGGAGCTGGATTTTCTAGATCACAATGGATATGCATGGAAATTTTCACAGTGACTTTGAATGACAAAACTTTTTTGAGAGAGATTTAAGCTTCTTGTCCAATTTTCATGAGGAAATTAACATAATGTACACATGACCAATTTTAAATCTTTGCTTATTGTGATCGCATTAGGTAAGACAGCACTGGTAACAAAGTGTTTAAAATCTAAGATATAATATGAGAGACATTAGCTCAGTCCAGATACCAAAAAAAGATTGTTTTGTTTCTAAATAAACAAAAGGTTACATTTCTTTGAAATGGGAGTTCATAATAAAATCAGGGCCTGCATTAGACTTTTAATCTATCCATTATTTAAATACAAGTGCTTCACTGATATGTAATCTAGAACAAAGAAGAGCATGTTTAACCTTCAGGAGCAGAATTGCTGGGAAAAAAAAGTGTTTAACCCAAATGAGCACAACTACATGAGTGTCACAGCTCATAAACAGCACTGAAGATTAAAGTTGCACGTTGAATAGTGCATGATTAGAGATTGTTAGTTGAGAACAATTTACTGGTTGCCAAGTGCCAGACATTAGACTGAAAACATCTACCCAATAGGTGCTAGTTGAGATATGTGGTGAACAGTATATGGGAAAAATGTTTTCTAAATATTGCTTGCAAACCACATGATATGGGAATCTTGCATTTTCCTCTACAACAAATGCCCCTGCTTGTTTTCTAGGATAGTAAACAATCTAGATTTTATTGTTTATACATTTGAAAACTATGGAAAAGAGTTTATCAAGAAACAAAAGACTAGCCCAGATGCCTACATTCAAGTAGCACTTCAGCTGGCATTTTACAGGTATGTTTATCAAATCATGGAAATAAAATATTGTGAGCACAGATTTACAATTAATCAGTAAAACAAAGAGCTAAGTCCTGCACCCAGACAAACTCCCATTGGCATAAAAGGTTAGGCCTGCGGGATGGGGTCCTTAAAAAACAGGATGGAAACTCATAATAGTAGTCACTTTGTTCTGACATATAGCACCCTCTCATATGCTATATGTTTGTTTTACAATTATAATGGAACTATTTAAATCAGCTAGAAAAGTAAGCAAAACATCCACAGTTACTGCAAAGTTACAGGGCCTATAGTTTAAAAAGCTGAAGGGAAGCAAATTGTCATTTGCAGATAAATCAGAGATTGGTTACAGCCTCGCCTGTCTATTATAATCCAAGTTGTAGCTCAGATTCAGCACATAAAATGTAATGAAAACAAACCCAGTTCTGGGCTTCTCTAATAATGTTGTGTAATTACAGGACACAATCACGTCACCCAAAAGCTTAAAATGAGTAAGCACATGACTGAGTAGACTCTTTAGCATAAAGGAAGTCCTGGGGAAAGAGTACAACATATCTCAAGAGGCATAGGCAGGCTGCAGCTGCTAATACCTAAACAAATTATACAGACCCTGGCAGGAATAGTAGACCCAGGTGCCACTCCCTTTCCTATATGGGGTTTGGGCCCAGAGGTTCTGTGCAGTGCACACCAACATCACTTCTAATATATTTTTCTGTGCAAGGAATCAAAGACTGACTGAGCCATAGTTAAAACCCATTAACACAAGCTATTCCACTCCCATCCCTCACCTCTCCATCTTATTTTACCACTTCTTCTCTGCTTGTTCATCCCATACCCCACATTCATTATCGCCTCCTCTCCACCACTCACAGTCCCTCTTTCACTCTCTGTCTTTCTCACTCTCTGTTTCACTTTGTCTGCTCTCTCTCCTACCCCTTCCTCTACCTGTCCCATACAACCTCCCCTCCATTTTCACTGTGTTGGGGGGCAGCCGGGACGATGGGCATGGAATGTGGCAGGAGCTGCCCACCCCACCAGAAGTGGCCCAGGAAAAGTGAAGCCCTAGCCCTTCGCTGGAAAGCAATAGATAGGTGCAGTAAGCACCATCTGTGCATGGAATCTGCCAATAGGGGGTGCAGCTTGAAGCTTACTGCACAACCTGCCATAATGCCCTCAGCTCCCCATCTACAGGGAACAAGAGACCTTCTGAAGAGATCTCAGCAGCACATAGGGTTGGAGCTCCACTGCAAGGTAGTAGTTACTGTTTATTTCCCCCTGGACAGCTGTTGTTAGGCCTCCCCCAGGCAAAATGGGTATCCCAGGGTTTGACACTAAGAGCTGACCTTGGTTGCTCTTTTTACTCTACTAATCTCCATGGCATTCCCATTGCCACAGGCTCTCTTATGGACTGTCAGGACAATTAATGTCCCAGGGTAGTGACCACTTGTGGGGTTTCTTAGCATAGACCCATTATACCAACAATCCCTAAACTTATCAAATTAAATCCTGAAACGGCCTTTCACGATGCCAAGCTTGTTTCACCCACTTTGTTAGCTGAAATCCAATAATGCCAACAAAGAACTGTCCATAGCCTGGTTATGAGAGCATGCTGAGTCCCAGCTATAATACAGATTTCAACTCTGCTGCATAGATTGGGAGACAGCTGAGCTATAAGACAGCCCCTGATTCAATTATAGTGTAGACAAGCCAAAGTCATTTGTCAGTTATTTTCAGTGGGGATACCAGTAAGTCCACTGGTTGCAAAAGCAGGGGACAACGGACTGTAAACAGATGGTAACGTGCTAATTTCCATGTACAGTTCTGCTTGTAATCTGGGTTTTCACCTTTGGCTCTACTGAAATGGCATTCATTTCCTCTGAATTTTCTGTGACATACACACACACAAAAAATATGCAATGCATTTTTTTCTTGTTTTAAATAAAACATGTTCCAGTCTTGTACGTAAATGATTAATCACACAATTATTTTATCATGTGGCACTAATAAAACACTCCTTGAGATCTTTCAGTAAATTCTAGTTTTATTAGCCTTGTTTTTACATACCAAGTAATTTTTTACTAGCAATCCATATATAAAATATATTCAACTGTACACAGCTCTTTGTATTGAAAGGGCCATAGTATCCATCTTTTAGCAATTTCTTATATACTTCTATTAACATAAAAATGAAATATTACATAAAAATAAAATCAATCTTGTAAAAATAAAACCTACTGAGACTATTTTTCTTTTTGCCATTATGATCCCCTGAAACAATTACTCTCTGCTTTTCCTATTTCGTTCTCTCAGATGCCACAGGAGACTTGTTCCTACCTATGAAAGTGCTTCCATACGCCGATTTGAAGAGGGAAGAGTTGACAATATTAGGTCTGCAACGCCAGAAGTTTTAGCATTTGTAAAAGCAATGACTGATGACAAGTCATCTCTGCCGGTACGTTAATCTCTCTCTTTTGCTTTTATTTAAAACAGAACAAAAAATCATGCTTCTCTTACCTATAGAGAAGGGTGACAAAAATGTAGGCCTCGTAGACTATAGTCAGGTAGGAACTCATTTCTGTGAGAACCAGAGCTTCATGCTAAATATGAATATTCATTTTATTATTTGAGCACCCAAAAGCACGATACAGATAATTACACCATGAGAAACAGAATCTGTGTCTAAACTTACTTAACAGAATCTTTTGTAATTTATACCCGCAGAGCCAAATTCCGCTTTGGAGAATTTCACACTGAACTTGAAAGTTCAGGGTCATATACTGCACACTGAATGTTAGTTGGTTTGTTTGTTTCTATAGCCATGCTTCTGCCAAACATATATAGTGTTTATCTAATATGCCCAGTCAGGCTAAAACTTCTGAGATTAGATGTTTAAGTCTTGGTCATGCTTAGGAAACAGCTTTCCATAATGCACTGAGAGCCACTTTCTGGAACTGCACTGTTCAGTTGCCTCGTGTAGATTCCTCCTGCACACACTCCATCCACCTACCAGGAATGTGAATAATTTGCACTGGCAGGTGGGTGTGGGGGGGGATGCAATTGCCTGGTCAGGGAATGTACATGCACAAACTGGCTTACCCTAATTTTTGTCCCAGACGCTCCCCTTTGTAGTCTGCAGGAAAGCCCCTCTGTATATCTCTCAGCAGGTTTTGTAGGGAAGTCTTCCACCTCTGCTGTGCACATATTTTCTGGTGGGTGCCTATATGTGTGTCACTGCCAGAATTTGGACATGTTTGTACAGAGCTTCTTCTAGCATGGGATAGTGAGGTTAACTGCTTCTAAGTATCTACCAAAACTTTAACAGAAACAACTGCAATACAATGAGGCATGGTGATTTAAGAAATCTTAGTGTAGAACAGACCTTTGTACAAAACTCCAGAGGCTACATGAGGGACAGTTTCCATTCCCCCACCACGTCTTCCACCTCTGTAAGCTGTCGAGTTCAAAACCCATCTTGTGCTGAACTGGGCTCTCAGAAACTCCATGTTAAAAATCTACTGACAGGCTGAGGTGGTTCCTGAACAGCACAAAACTGTGTGATAACTCTAGGAAAATGACAACTTTTTAATAGTAATCACTATACTTTGGCCTGAGCTCTCCTCCAATCTGGCCAACCCATCCTACACAGGACTCACTATCGTGCTGAAAATAGCCTCTGCCTGCCGGTAACCTCTCTGGTGATACAGTGCTACTGTCCAGAGTGGGCAAGCCTAGAGGTACTTCCCCAGAACAGTCTTTCTCCATGCATCAGTCCCTGCCCCTGGACAGCGCCACACCAGTGCATGCTCTCACTCTTTCAGAACCTCTAGTAGAAGACAGATGCCCTAATCAGTTCCCACCCCCAAGTTCTCTTGCCAAATTTTTTATCTGATTTCTCTTGCCCCTTTGAACCATTGCTGGTGACTCTTATCCCTACTGTTGTTCACTCAGATTCAACTGTCTGGCTTCTCCAGCACTTGCAAAGCTTCATCATCTCCCAGTACTTTACTGCCTCAGCTCTGAGGCAGTGTACCCACCAGTGATATCCTAACTGTGTTGCATCATGTGAGTGAGCAAGGGAATGTCACATGTGACCATACAGTCCTCATTTCTCTACAATCACCTCTGCCAACCTGTGCCTCATTTTGTGTGCTCCAACCTTCCAAATCTTTATCTCACCCCTCTGCAATAATAAATATGGAGGATAATAATGTCATTGTTCCATCTAAAGAATCCTGTAAACATCATGCAGTTCTGCCCAATGAAATTATGGTTTTCCTGGAGATTATAAAGTATGCATATTTTGTTAGAATATCCATTTGGAAAGGTGCAGGCATCTGAATTACTCTGTGGATACTTCATGCATCATTTATGGAACACAAACATTTGTTCAGATATGACCATTCTTTTCCAGTCTAGACCCATATATACTATAGTTACAAAATGAATTAGAAACAGGATTCCCTTAGTTGACCTACACTCCACCAATGGAATGGAAAAGGGGTGTGATTTTTTATTGGACTAAAAGACATATGTCTTCTAATTTAAGTAGCCTTGAACTTTCTGAAGTGTTTTTTGTGAGTAGCCATTAATCCAAATCAAATCAGAAAATATTTTGCTTCTGATACCAAAGAAAGTGATTTTCAAATGATAGTTTGAACAGTCACCAAAGATTGAGTCTGGGTCAGATTGATTATCTAACACAGGAGATATATATCATACACTAGACACCATCTTCACAGGAAAGAACCTCTGACATTGCAGAGAGTGCTTGAGAAACTGTAAATCAGATTTAAAGACTGCATTTTGTAATGTAATCTACATGAAGGACCTGGGGCCTGGCTCTAGTCTCATGAAGAAATATCAGATTCTGTGCTGTGAAGGTCTCTGATGATGCCCTTGGATTACTTCTAAAATGAATTCTTTATTCAAAAGATCATTTACTGTCCATTCAAGCTGAAGCTTCCCTGTTCATTTAGAACTACACAAAAGAAGCCAGTAACTTTTGGCATTTCAAGATCTCCCTAATCAGAAACATCGCTTGATATGCAGTAGCAACACTAAGACTGATCCCATGACCTAAAGTCTGTTGTTTGGCAGGAGCCAAAATTTATAGTTCTGTAACCAGAGATGTGAAGTAACTGTAACTGCAAAGGTTAAAGCAGCCCTGGAAAATTCTAGTTGCTCATTCACTCAGGGAAATGATTTTCTTGACCAGCTGGTAAAATATCAATACTTTTTTTCATTAACATCACTGTTATTGTCATCATGATAAAGGACGCTCAACAGATTTAGTGCCTGGTTTGGTAAATTTCCATGATGGTTTTGCAAGGCTGGATTAAACTATGCAATTATTGTACTTTTAAATTTTAATATTCAATTACTCATACCTTCATCTGTTGCAAACTTTACTGACTGCCCACTGGGACCTACACTGACTGACCCTGTGTACAGTTATAGAGAATTTTCTTCACCCATTCATCTCATCTCTACTGATCAGATTTTAGTTTCAGTAAACTGGTTCTGTTCACTAATATAATACATGTAATTTCACAGTTCATTCTGCTTTTAATTTATTAAGTGATACCTGCTGCCAATCAGATAAGAATATGATTAAAAAATAGATTAGGCATTATGTTGGCTATGGACCTGATACAAACTCTATTAAGTTAATTGAAAGTCTCTCTGGGATTTCCATTGGCTTTAGATTAGGTCCTATGACCTATTTGACCCTAAAAAAATAAGGCAATACCAGTGAGCATAACTTTAAACCATAGTGGCCTTCTATTCATTCAGAGTGCCCACAACAAAGTAGGAATTTTGGGGTAACTGGGAGCATTTGGGTGTACTGATTATTGGTTGTTGGCTCGTTGCCAGTAAAAGTTATTTCCTGCAGAGATTTTCAGTAATAGTTATGGCACCTTATAGACTAACAGACGTTTTGGAGCATGAGCTTTCGTGGGTGAATATTCACCCACGAAAGCTCATGCTCCAAAACGTCTGTTAGTCTATAAGGTGCCACAGGATTCTTTGCTACTTTTACAGATCCAGACTAACACGGCTACCCTCTGATACTTGACAGTAATAGTTATGTTTCTGTTCCACCAACAGGAATCTGAGAAGATGCAACGATTTAAAGATGCAATTGTGGCACAGACTAATTATACTATTTTGGTGAGTAAAATGTTGTTCTGCCTAGATGAAAACCAGTCAGTTTTATACCAAAAACATGAAGGCATAATCACTAAGTACATGAACTTCAAAAACTTTAGATGCCTCTGAATATGGAGGACCCCGGTGCCTCGCACTATCTTGTTGACTACCTGACCTACCATCCATCTTCTGTGATCTCACTTCAAGAAACATGTTCCAGAAGCTGACATTGCAAGGTTAAATGTCTGCATAAGACAGTGCTCGTTAGCTTACATAATAACCTTTGGACATAACCTGTCTAAATATGATAGTTCTTATATAGTATTGTCACAGGAGATGGCCTTGTGTAGATGATCTCTGCATATAGACACTGGGCATTTGTGTGACACTCATTAACATTATTATTAATTATTTGTATTGCAATAGCATGTAGGAGCTCCAATCCTGGAACCTATTGTGCTAGGCAGTGTACGCACACAGTACAAAAAGACATTCTGTGTCCTAAAGAACTTACAATATAAGTATACAGCAAGACCTAATAGATAGATACAGACAGGCAGGCAGATGCAGGAGTACAATGAGACACCTATCTATATTTCCTTTATTCAACACAGTATTTATTCTAGTGTCCAAAAACTCCATGAAAAGGTCTGTTTACTTTTAAAACTTTAGACCCATTGGAAACCAAGCGATAGCAATATGTAATGTGCTTTTGTAACTTCTCTTTTTGATCATCAATAAACATTAACCATGCTGACAACTGGGGAAAGGTGGGGCGGGGGCGGTGAGGTGAGGAAATGGGGCACACTAAGGCTACATCTATATGTGAGCTAGAGGTGTGATTCCCAGGTCACACAGACATTCTTGCAGTAGCTCTCTTTGAGCTAAAAATAGTAGTGAAGCTGCACTTAGCCGGGCAGTGGCAACATGGGTTTGTCACCCCAGGTATGTACCCACAGGGTCCAGTGGGGGGTTGTACTCAAGATGGATAACCCATGCTGCTGCTTGTGCTACCAGAGTTACCCTACTACTTTTAGTGTGCTAGCTTGAGGAGACCTAGAGCAAGTATGTCTACGCGAGCTGGGAATCACATCCCCAGCCAACTCCTAAGATAATGTGGTGAGTGAATGTTAAAGGGTCTCATAGGGAACAGAAGCAAGCATGCATAAAAGCAATCAGTAAAGCCTTTCTCTAGCCCTCCCCCCTACACCTACACCCACACCCACCCACCCACACACACGGAACGGGAACCGCAAAATTCACATTTCTCCCAGAGTTTACAGGGATTTAGATCCAAGGCTTTAGATCCAAGGTCTCTACTATACCAGGGGTTACTTTTCTAAAGCTGGCTACTGATGTATTTTTATATTACCCTTCAGGGGAAGCTGGTATGACTTTAGAGCCCAGTCCTACACTGAAATAAGTGAGCACCGTTTTATTGACATCAATGGAGCTGCATTCATATACTCCAGCTAAAAATCTGGTCCTTAAAGTGAAATGTATTCCAAACATTGACCTAGAACTTGCACGGTTATTAACAGCAAATGAATGATTGTATGATACTCCCTTTAAAAGGCTATTGAATGTGCTCAACAGTAAAACAAGGGGATCCCCCAGTGAAAAAATCACTTTACTAGTAAAACAACCCATTTTCTGTTGATTAAATGTGAAGCAGCTCAGTCTTGGTAATACTTCACAACCTGCTGCGTCAAGACAAAGTGCTGACTTACAATACTAATAACTTACTCGAGTCACTCATGATGTTAATAATTGTTAATAACTAGTTTTGTTGAAGAATTTACCACCTTTAGTTTTGCCTCAGTCCAATGCCTAACAAATTCACTGCTGGGCATAATAATTGCTGATTACTGCTTAAATAGTAGTAATAGATAAGAAAGCATTCTCCACTAATACTTATCCGAAAACACGTGCAGAGTGTGAGGGAGAAGACATGTGAAAGGAAGAATTCTTCAGACTGTGGAATGAAGAAGGGGATGAGGAATGACCGTTTGTAGTGAAGGCAGTGCACTGGGACATTGGAGGATCAGATCCTGGTTCTGCCACAGATTTTTTTTTCTGATCCTTAGTTCTCCATCTCTAAAAAGGGGATATTAACACTTCTTTTCTCGCATTCTGGGTCTGTCTTTGTTTATGTAGATTTTAAGCTCTAAGGACAGGGACTGTTTCTCACTGAGTATGTACAGTCCCTAGCACAAAAGGGCCCCAATCTCAGTGAGATCTCTGGGTGTGCCTTCCCCTAAAATTACCAGAAATATGCAGTAGTTCATTTTCAGTCTAATGAAATGTTACGAACATTAGACTTTTATGAAACTCATGGGGCAGAGCTAAAATTGTTTTGGGACCTTTAATTCTGGCTTTCCTAGCTTACAAGAAATTTAAAATCTCAACCTTAATATTTCATTAGCTTCCCCCTCCCCCTGCTTTTTTTGAGGGCAGCTTAATATTAGCATGCACTTGAAGAGACAATGAAATTCAATTTTAGATGTAAAAGTATTCCACTTAGTTCTGATCATTGGGCATTCCCTCATTCTCATAAAAACATAATGTAACTGATGTGCCTTAAACTATGGGAAAATGCAAGTAAAGATTTACACAATCTGACTTAACTGTATATGTTACAGACTGAAACATATCAGCCCTGAAGAAAATAAAACATCCACCTCATAACACAAACAGCACTTTAGTATGATTTTATTTTCCCTTGTTAGGGCTTACCAGCAACATTGCTATCTTAAACTTGGAGCCCTAAAATTCAATTTAGCACAATTTTTTCCTATGTGTTGACTCACAGTTTATTTCGTTAGCCTGTCTTGGTCTGTCTTCAGACATGGCATTGATCTATGTTGCAAAAATGTCATTGCTAAGAGCCTTATAAATCTTGTGTGATAGCAAAATATGTCCTTTGATCATCAAGTCAATTTCCCTTGATAGGAAAAACCAAGGTAATCACTGTTATGTTGCAAATCCTTTCTCCAGTGTTTCTGAACCATGTGTGCTGATGGGCGTACAGACCATTGACCAAAGGGTGCGTTCTCCTTCATGAGCCACACAAGGTTATTTACTCCCTGACCCTTGTATCATTCATCTTAGATATTGGGACAATTCTTTCCTTGAGAGAAAAAACAAATTGCTGCCTTCTTACTCTTCTCCTTCCCTTTTAGAGCATCTTGTCTTCCCTGTCCTTTAGGCTTTCTGTGCCCTTTAGCTATCGGTTCTATTTTAATTTCTTGTTCTACATCTAAATGATCTGCCCTTCCCAAATGATTTAATCAGTGATGAACTCTAGCTTTCTGTCCCAGATAAAGTGTACATATTCACCATTTGATTCACCAGGAACTTGAAGATGTACCAAAAGGGTTTTTGACAGCATCCGTGGCTGGCAGTTGTGGTGAATAAATGGAAGGAAAAAGTTAGATTTAAATGTGTCTTTTCATCTGAAGTGACCTTCCACCCACTTTAGCAAAAAGAACAGGAGTACTTGTGGCACCTTAGAGACTAACCAATTTATTTGCCACAAGTACTCCTGTTCTTTTTGCGGATACAGACTAACAAGGCTGCTATTCTGAAATCACCCATTTCAGAACAGCCAAAACCTAGACTGCTATGGCCAACTTTTTTTAAATAATTTTTAATTCAGTTCTAGTCTCCTAAAGCACAGGAAGGTTGGAACAAGTAAGTGGTTATGGTTCTTAGTGTTCTCTCTTCCACATTCCTGATAAGGACTTTGGAGCAATCAGAGGAGAGCTTGCCTTAAGAGAATTCAGCCCAGGCCAATGCATGGCAGGATAGGACTTTGGAAGTTAAATCAGTGGTAGCTTCAAACACTAAGGAGCAGAGGGAATCCCCACCACCTGGCCCCATTCTTCTCAAGTGACTGGGAATCCTAGATATCTCTGCGGATATAAATTCTGTGGGATCCTAAGCCCCTTATCAGCCTGGATCCAGATCCACAAGCAGTAAAATTTTTTAGAATAATCTGCTACCATTTGGAGAGGTTTTGGAGCTTCCTTGAAAATTTTCCTGAAACCAGTAAAAGTACTGTGAAGTAATATTTTCACAAGTGCCTAACGGAGTTTCATTGGAAATTAGATGTCTAACTTACTTAGTCTCTTTTTAAAAACCCACCCATAATACTTACAGGACCTGATTTTCATAGAAAATGAGCACCCATAACCCCAGAAGGAGTTGTTGAGCACCCACAATTCTCAGGATCAGACTCTTACATAGCACTTAAAAGTACCTTATGAATTTTTATTATTGATTATCCACAATGTATATACGCTGAGTAATTTTAAAATACATTTAGGGCATTATTCCACACAAAGTCTCCAAAGTCTAACCAAGGGAAATGACAGCATCAGTTGGGAGTTCTGTAGTTCTGCATACCATCAGTAAAACTGTGTGCTTTCTATTATATTTTGCTAGGCCATTACTGGAATGGCAATAGACAATCACTTGCTAGGTCTCAGAGAGACAGCACGGGAGCACTTCAAGGAACTACCAGAGATATTTACAGATGAAACATATTTGACAAGCAGTCAATTTATCCTCTCAACTAGTCAGGTGAGTGTTTCAAATTCATGGATCAGTATTTTTCTATTGTCAAAATACACATAAAAATTGGCTGAAGCCATAACTTCCCTTCTCTATCTCAAAGCTGTACCCCAACTGACAGACAAACTTTGTGAAGCCTAGTCTTGAACACAAAAAACAAACAACAAAACTTGTATGAGAGCCTTATGCTTCCTTCCCTTCCACTTTAGGTCTTGCCCTTCTGAAGGCACCAACTCCTGTAGTAATTCTGTTTTCCAGAGACAGCACAGCCACCAAACCAGATGTGCTTCTATTGTGGAGAGAGAGGCCAAGAAGCATGAACAAATATTTCTTTTTAAAAGCAGCTGTGTTTGAAATTTTAGGCTAGTGCTAGCTTAGGTTTTGTAAGGACCTATGCATGCTACTAAGAGATACAAGGCCTTGCACAGCCTTTCCTCACCTGTGAATACCCCCACCTCTTCACACTTAAAACAATACTGACTGGCTGTTACATGACTGTGACACACTTCCCGTATACCTGGTTGCAAGACTTTAGTCTACAGTCTCTGGAATAGACTAGATGGGAAATTCTACCGAACAGTAAATTAGGAGGAAGGCAGTAGCAGAGAAACACATTCAAGAGCTTTAATCAGAAGGTGACATGAAAACTTGTCAAGACAACAACTAGAAATGAGAGTTTGCTATTCAGATCCTGTGACTGCTGGGTTGGATATATGTAGAGCCCAAAGGCAAGTTATAGTTGGCGCAGGCTAAGACCATCACTGGCTCTGCCTGATCAACATGTACAGGGAGTAACAACAGGAACAGATTAGGGAATGTACAGTGTAAATATCCTAACTATAGCCTTAGGGTTCTTCAGTATTATGAAGATAGCTCAGTGGTTTGAGCATTAGCCTGCTAAACCCAGGGTTGTGAGTTCAATCCTTGAGGGGGCCACTTAGGAATCTAGGGCAAAATCAGTACTTGGTCCTGCTAGTGAAGGCAGGAGGCTGGACTTGATGACCTTTCAGGGTCCCTTCCAGTTCTATGAGATATCTCCTATTATTATTTTTAATAGATATTCATAAAAACTGTCAATTGCAATTCCTGATATGCAAATGAGCTTTTACATTTACAGATGGTATATGCTGGTAACAAGATGATTAGCCACACCAATATTTCCTAGATTCAACATTTTGAACTATAATACCAGAGTCATCAAAACTTACAAATTAAATGTTTCTCTACGTATGGTAGCAGGTTTAATGAAAAAAGAAATCTACAAATTCATTTACTGACACTCTACCTCAGCTATATAGGACTGGGAGTGTGGAATAAAAAGGACTGATAATATTGTGCTGAAGCATAAAAATCTTAATAAGTAATTTGATCTTGTCATAATGTTTGTGGACTTTCAGACATGAGTGAATGTAGCCAGAATACCACTACATAAATTCTCCAAGAAACCATCCATGAGCAAAAAAGTGCTTCTGAATAGCTTTATGGCCTTCGGCTGTTGCACAGCAAATTTATCTGACAATTCTATGACTCTGTTAGCAGGACTAATGGCTTGTTCTATGCCATTAAAAAGCCAAATGTCACTTTTGAAGGCTCATGTACACAAAGTCTGAAACATAGTGATTTCTAACAAATTTTAATTTCCTTCAGTAGGAAGTGTTTTATCCAGCATTATATCACAATTAAATTTGAATTGTAACAGAAAATTTGTTTCAACTAATAGCTGAATGAATTAAAATATACTGGGTTTTTTTTCCTGGGCTCCTGACAATAAATGTTAAGAGCTGTAGAAGTAATTAAACTCTGCACATTACAAGTTTAAATTAATCTTGAGATAAGCTGAAGGAAATCTAAGGAAAATTTTAGGCAGCATAACTGTTGATAGTTATTCTGTGGAAATCAGTATGCAAAGCTAATAGCCATTAAAGGTCTATTTAAAATGATAGACTAAGTGAAATATATGCATTTCAGTCTCAGACAATGAGCCCAGTTTTCAAATATAGTCAACTGAATAGAATATCCAAAATCTGCATTTGGACACTCAGATCAGTGTTTAGAGCCATACATAGCTGTTTTATCTGCCAAAGTGCTGATTTTGGTGTCCATCTCTGTACTCCAGCCTTCCTATTAAGGCAACCATATTTGGTAAGGGGATCCTCTATGTTTAAAATGTTTGGGGCTTTTTAAAAAAAATAATTATTTAATGTTAACTAGATTTCAGTGGCACTGCTTAAACCTGAAATCACTCTCCCTTTCCCCACCACCAGGTTCCAACCACCATGGAAATGTTCTGCTGTTATGGGCCTGTGGTCCCCAGTGGTTATGGTGTATGTTATAATCCACAGCCAGAGCATATATTATTCTGCATCTCAAGCTTTAAAGAATGTAAAGAGACCTCCTCAGTCATGTTTGCTAAAGCTGTGGAAGAAAGTCTCATGGAAATGAGAGATTTGTGCAGCAAATGCAACTCTACTACAACAAAATCACTGTCTAAACAAGAAACAGCTGCAAAATCTCAAAATGGACGCAAGCTCTAACTGTGTGACTTATTTTCCTGCACCCTTTCCTTTCCCCCACTCTGCAGATCCTCCTTATGAACTAACAACAATACAACTGTTCAAAGGCAAGGTATAATGAGAAACATTTTATTGTAGAACAAAAATGCAGCTTGTTTTAGGTATGATTATCATTTATCAATATGAAAGCTAGAATACTGTGACACTTAAGTTTCAGGTTTTTTGCTCTAGAGTCAGCAAAACAATTGGTTTGTTTAGTTGAACTGAAGATGGCAATAATATGGAACCATACTGTACCACCATTCCTATCAATATGCAAAAGTAGTTTTAACATCCATCTATATTCTGACCTTGACTAGCCCCAAGCACACATCTGTTCCTAATAAAGCCAAGAATAATCTACATGGGGTCTTTGCATCAGAGGAGTTCCAAGTGCATAGCAGTATGTCAGAATCAAGTGAAGCAGAGAGAATTTTTCCCTAAATTAATTCATGGACTTATTTCCTCCTCTTACTGGGTGACATACATCCCTTTATAGAGGCCCAGCACAAGGTGTATGTGCCTGTCCCACTAAATCCTTTTGTCAGCTTTCTGCAGAGGAGTGAATTTCAGTCACATGACTGACAGTAGCGCTGCATGCAACCATAAGAAATTAAAGAGTTACGATACCTGGAGTAGAGAAGCAGGCACTCAAATGTGTTCTACAGGATGCAGAAGTCCCCACTATAGAAGTTACAGACATGATCCATTTTTAAGAATACTTTTCTCTCGTTCTAATCTCTGATTATCCCGTTTTGTTTTGGTTTTGTTTTTAGAGGCAGATAGTAGTGATTCATACACAGTAGATACTGTAGAGCATTTTAGTCTTGCATTGAGTATGTGTCTTTAAATAAGCCATTTGCTTCCATGTTATTTAATATAGTTAACTAAATGGTAAGAACAATATACCAGTAGTACAATTTTTGGAACAATTTATTTTGGGAGTGGGGGAACCTCAGGTGGCCGCCCCCCAGTACTTTCCACCTCTGTTTCAGTGACTGTCTCTCTAACTGAAAGACACAGCTAGTTCAGTCTAGAGATTTTCAATCCTGATTCCTACCCAACTCTCAGGGTAATCAATAGAAAGACTCCTGTTAATTGAATTAGGAGCAGGAGGAGACCCATAGTTAGCCAAAAGAGTCACTCTCAGGAGTTTAGCCAGGGTTGTTTAGCTGGACAGGAGGGAGTAGAGATCTGTGCTTTCTCCTCCCACTGAACTGAATGCCCATCCTCATCATTCATAGCCTTAAGAGCATGAGACCAGATTCAATCCAGTACAGATCTGTCGCATCTTAGGCGCATTTAACATGCACAATTTCAGCTTTACGCGGTCGGCAAAAACAAGAAAAAAAAAATAGAGAAAAATAATTTAAATACTGTTTCTGTAGTGTGGGCAATTCTGCCGCCATTACACTCAATGTAATTTTGACTATACGCGATTTTCACTTTATGCTCTGACTGCGGAACGTAACCCCAGCATAAAATGAGACAGACTTGTATACCAAACTAACTGGATAGCTGTAAGGATAATTATAGTTTATTTAATTAAGTTTAGAAAGCAACCCAGTAAAGTGCATATGCACATGCTTAGCTTTAAACACAAGCAGTCTCATTAACTTTATTGGAATTATTCATGTATTTCCAGTTAAGTACATGCTGAGGTACTCTGCTGGATGAGGGCTATACAGGGCTGTATTACACTTAAGCACTGTGGTTCTATTCCTCAACTTGTGTAAATCAGCTACATTAATTTACACTGGCTGAGGATGTGGTTCCATATTTTAATGCGTATTTGCTGCTTAAAAAAAGCAGTTTCATTACAGCACAGAACTGCCTTCAGTCAATAGTAAAAAGGGAGACTATTTTAAAGTATTAAATAATACTATGGCATGATTTTGCTCCAAAATTAATATAACAAAAAATTACATTAACTATGTAGCAAGTATGTTGTCTAGCAATTAACCTTTTTATTTTTTTAATTTGCTGTTTAAAATGTGACTTTACATTTTGTTTTCATACTGCTGCTATGAGAATTACCTTGCAACAGTCTCAATATAATTTGCTTTGTTCTATGTCATTATGAAGGCAGTCTGCACTTTTAATACAAACTTGACACCAAAATACTTTGTTTTAATCAGAAAATTGTGTCTGAGTTTTTTGAAACTATGACCAAGTTCCAAATTTGCTAATTTATAGAAAATGGGGTTTTGATTATTTCTGATAGATATATTTAAGATTGAAATCTGTCAAAATGTAAAATAATTTTTCCAATGTGTTTTTCAAAGTATTACTTGCACATCTTTTTTGGCACAAGCAAATGCCATAAAACAGATCAGAGTAATTATTAGGTACTCAGCAAACAACTTTATGCATTGAAATTCAGATTAGATAAAAACATCATAGTATTTTATAATATTAATTTACTAAATTGACAGGCAGAAAAAAATGACCACAAAAGTATGCATCACTCATCTGTGGATGCTTTTATTTTCCTCGCTGCAAACCGATTTGGCATCATCCTTTCATTCAAATAAGAAATCAACAGCCACCGATACTTACTGATTGACGATTACCAGCAATTACTTAATGATTCTGGGCTTAGATATATTGACCTGTTTTTCCTATTCATCTGCTTTTCACATCACTAAATCCTTATATGCCACCATGGATGATGTAGCAGAGTATTTAAGCATATACTTAATATTAACTACTCATATGCTTAAAGTTAATCATGTACTGAAGTACATTACTGAATCAGGGTCTCTGTGCACAAGAAATGCAGAGTTTGTACTTAATGTATGGAAATTGGATAAAACTTCATAGCAACTCTGATGCCAGAACGTGTTCTCAGTTTCTCAGTGATGGTCCAGCCTCTCAGTTAACTAAATCACATATCTCCATGTTCTATGAAACCGTGTTGCAGTGGAATATTGTGTGGCTTTCAGGAAGGCTTTGTGTGGTTAGTTTTGGTTAATGTATTTAAAATTAGTTGTTTTAGACCAGTAGAATAGAATGTTGTTCTGCAGCTTTAAAACACAATCTCAGCATATGCATCTATGCAAAGCTAACCAAAAACTATTACATATTATTCAACTACAAAGCTATGAATAGATCACTCATACCAAGTGTTTTGAGAACATTGTTTGGCAGGATGAATTCAATATAATTACATTAATATAGCAAGTGGCAATGATTTATTATAAACATGTTAATGACACTTGAAATCCACCTGTTAACTGCAAAATGGTTTAGGATGGAAAGGTTTCATGCAATATATACAAACATATACTGTATATAGGCTTGGCAAAATTATTTTAAAAATAATTTTGATTGATATCTGCTTATTTTAAGCATTTTTCCACTATTAATTTAAATTTTCACAGTTGCACAAAAGTATGGGTTTTAAGCATTTTTCATTTTTATCTATTTAAATTTTCAGAGTTGCAGGAAAATGGGGGGAGTCAGACAATTATTTAATGATAGTAGACAGATTCAAAAAGTTAAAGCTATATAACCATTAAAAAACAAACAGTCAACATCAAATGTCAACATATACAAAGTAAATCATCATAAATCAAACTAACAAGTTCTCAGCATTTTTCTTCCTTTGCCTATATATAAATTTTGATTCTGATCAATGGAAATGTTTTTTCATCAGTTTGTGTGTGTAAGGTGAACTCAATGTTTACTGATAAAAATCTAATCCTCCCAAGCCTATACACACATTCACCCATCCACTCAGCCAATGCTGCACTGTGCTCAAAGATATTTATGGACTGATATCTCACTTAAAAAGGGGATTCTCATGAATATCAAAATCCACAATGAACAGAGAGAAGTGGGAGAAATCTTAATGGTGATGCATTTTAAGAGATAAAATACTGCTGGCATTACCCCTGTTTGTAGTCTCAGTGACACTATGCATGTAAGTTCAGCAGGAAATGGCTATAACAATGTATCTGAACCTTTTATGGTATGTGAATTACAAGAATACAAAATTAATATTTTAGTGACATTTTTATTTTTATAATATAGTATAGATTTATCGCAAATGTAAATGTGTATTTATAGCATCTTAATTTTTTCTGTTCTAAGTTTTATGCTTTAAGGAAACAAATGTCTATATCTAAAGATATATATATAATTGAAGTAAACTGTATATTGGTACTATGAACTCAGAATATTTAAACAGTAAAAATCTCTGTCCAATAAAAAGTATTGCAAGAAAAGACCTGATTGCATTTATTTAAATCATACAGACAGCAGTTATTTTAGACTCTTTTCTTACTTAAGCAAATATGTTAAAACTATATGCTACGATGTCTTCATCTTTTCCATCTGAGATACTTTCAATGCTGCCAAGGTATGTGAAATATCAGACCTCTTCTATGTTAGTCCCAGAAAGTGTTATTGGTGTTTCTTGTTGTGTGTTGATTCCCTGGTTCTAGTTTTCTCGGTGTTGATTTTCAACCCTACTAATTGTGCATAGGCCTGGAAAGCATTTGTTTTGGCTTGCACGTCTCTATGGATATGGGATAGCAAATTGATGTAATGTGCAAAGTCAAGGTTGTCAGAAAACAGGGCATGCAGCCAATCCTGGGACCAGCTAAACACCCTGATTGACCACAGTCCCAGACTGGCTGAGAGGCATCACCAGGCCTGCTCTTAAGCCCAGAAGCAGCACTAGGCCAGCGGCTGCTCAACACTTATGCCTGCCACTGCGATTGCTCCTATACATGCCTTGCTCCTGTTCTGCTCTGTTCCTGACACTGGGCTCTGACTCCTGATTCCTGACTGCGGCTCTGATCCTTGGTACTGTTTCTGGCCTCTGCCTCCAATTCCGACCACTAGACCTGGCCACCCACACCCCTGTCTGTGACAAAGGTCTTCTAACTTCTGTGTAAAAGTTCATTGTATGCCCCTGGGGTTATTCATAGAATCATAAGGTTAAAAGAGATTGCAAGGATCATCTAGTCTAAACCCCTGCTAATATGCAGGATTTCTTATGCCTAAACCATTCTATGGTCTCTCTCATTACCTACTTACTACCAGTAAAAAGATCATGGGTTAAATAAGACATCCTTGTCTGACGACAGTAGTAATCTCAGATGGCTTAAAAAGTCAGTTAACAGTTATGTATTACTTGGCATGCTATGTTTTCATGGAAGCACTGAAAGATGTTTACAAACTTCTGATGGATTCCATAGTGGCTTAGTAACTTCCATAAAACTGTTGTTTCCACTGTCTCAAAGGCTTTTGGAAATCTATAAAACTAATGTAAAGTGGTGACTGCTATTCAATTGGCAGTTCTGTGATGAAACATAGGATTTCTATTTGATCTATACATACATAAAAATATTAAAGCCAGAACAGCAAAAGCCATACATGCCTTCGTAACTTGAAAGTGGATCTGAAGAAACAGACTTTTAGTTTCCAAATGAAACTTTGAATATTGAATACCATTCAAGAGTTGGTCTTACTGTACAGCACTGAAACTTGGAGATTTATTAAACCTTATTATCTAAGCTCCAAGTTTCCATAAACAACTGCCTTAGACAAATTTTCAATATCAGATGGCCAAAAAAAGTCACAAATGAAGAATTATGGAGGAGCAAAACCTATGGGACAGGAAATTAAAGAACAAAAATAGAGATACCTAGGACATATATGGAGATAAGACCCGCATAACATAGCACAGGCATTGGACTGGAATCTCCAGGGCAAGAGGTGATGAGGTAGACCAAGGATAACATGGAAAAGCACAACTGAAGCAGAAAGCTATCAAATTGACATGGGAAGAAGCTGAGATTACATCAAGAGACTGTCAAAGATAGAAGGCAGTGAAGGCCCTATGTTCTGTATGGAAGGAAGAGACCTAAGTCAGTCAGGTTAAGTGACTTGTCAACGGTCACCTCCCCGTATAAGTAGAAGAGTCAAAAACAAAACTTGGACCTGCATATTCTAACCACTACATGGTACTCCTTCCCTTATAGGTTTCAATCCTGCTCCTACATTCCAGCAATACCAGTATAAAATACCTAAAATATTTGAGTTATAGTTGAGAAAGTATTTCCATGGGAAGCCCTTATTTTCCTGTCTAGAAAACGTTAGGCAGAAAATTCAACTGCTATCCCAGACTTTTCTTTCTTTAAATAATGTCTCAAAACAAAATAACCTTTATAGTCAAAATGACATTAGTCAGTAATGAGGACTGCCTACTGCTCTATGATTGTCCAGTACCTAGCATTGGACAATGGGTCCATTTCTGGTCAGCCCTTATGCTCTACCATAATAAACACAACAGAAGTGTGTTTCAGAAATAACATTTTAGCCTATGGCATCAGGACTGCAGTGCTTTACACAGGCACACGCTTCATTTATTCAGTAGCAGTATTTTCAAAGTGCGCTTCCACGTGGTTAACGTGAACATTCATGATTATTTGTTCTAAAAGGGAAAATGACTGCAAAATACACAAGGCCAGGAAACCCCTTTTTCAAATGAAAGTGAAACCTGAGCAGACATGCCAAACCCACACAAAAACCCACTGCAGTTGATCTTGTTATTGGCTTAATTGGCTTGTGAGTTGCTTGTTGGTAGTTTTTGGCTCCTGGCTTGTTTGGCTTACAGTAGCTTGTTGCTTTTTGAGAGAGACTGTTCAGCTCTCAGCAAGCAGGGGCAAGGAGAGGTGAAAACCAGGGGAAAGGGTGGGAGAGAGTCAGGGGTGCAGAGTGGGCCCACCAGAGTCTGACTGCGGCAGGGCTGGAGGGGGGAGAGAGATCTAGGCACATAGCGTGTTGGGTTCTTCGGGATTTCTTTGTTCTGAAATGGGGGGAACTTGATTTTTGGCTTATTGGGAAAGTCAGGATGCTTATTTACCTAGGGAAAGTTGACGTGTGTGTGTGTCCCACAAACAGTGCCAGGCTCTGTGCTGGTTTCACACTGCACTTGAGTGACCCACAGGCTGTGTTGTGCGATGCAAGAGCCTGCCAGGCTGTGTGTCTGCGTGGGACCCGCGCGCAGAGCGTGCCAGCCACGCTGTCACCTGCAGACCGAGCCCGACGCCCAGCCAGCCCCTGCTCTACGCCAGAAACTGGGCTGCAGCCAGCGCCCGGGCCTCGGTGAGGCAGGTTACCGGCCCCGCCGACCTCCACACGCCGCCACTGGGGACTGGAGCGCGGGCGCCCCACTCACGTGACCCGCAGTTCCCTGCCTTAGCAACCGCCCGGCGGCTGTCGCTGGGGTCGGGGCTCCGCGCCCGCCATGCCCGCGCGCGCGCTGGTGACGCTCCGGTTCGGCCCCTACCGGAGCTGCGGGGTGTTGGAGCACAGGCCCTTCCGCCTGCAGGGCCTGCAAGGTGCGTGGGCGGCTCCCCGCGGGCGGCCAGGGGCCCAAGTGGATCTGTCAAAGTCCCGCTGGCACTTGGCGGGGGTGGTCAGCGCTTGCTCCTGCGCCGGGGGCGACCCGCCCCTGCCTGCGCCTCCTGCAGCAGCTTTCACACAGAGCCTGCTTTAGGCGTTTATCTCGGGAGATTACCGCCGCCAGCTGAGCAGTACCAGCTCCGGGCGCCCATTTAGACCTCTGCGGGGCCTTCCCGTCACGTCAGCCGCTTCTCCGCACAGCCCTGAAGTGCTCGGTCCCGACTTAGGTTGAGATCCTTGCAGCTGCTCCCCCTTATCTATCCCCGGTACAGGCCCCCGCCGCACTGCTCCGAGTTTTTGGTTATATTTAACTTACATGTTCTACATAACACTAGATACAACACAGTGTTCACATAGAAGTGTGACTTTTAAGTTGATCCTCCTTCAGAAACTATTCCTCAAGTTTTCATAGAAGCAGTATCTTTTCATAGAATATCAGGGCTGGAAGGGACCTCAGGAGATCATTTAGGTCCAACCCCCTTGCTCAAAGCAGGGCAAATTACCAAACTTTTTTTTTTTTTTTTTAAAGAACCCCAGTTCCCTAAGTGGCCCTGTCAAGGATTGACCTCACAACCTGGGCTTAGTAGGCCAATGTTCAAACCACTAAGCTATCCCTTCCCCATCTCATTTCCACTGAACTTGAAAGCAGTGATGGCCATTATAGTTATTTGGTCATTCACCTGAATACAAGTATCAGAGGGGTAGCTGGGTTAGTCTGGATCTGTAAAAGCAGCAATGAGTCCTGTGGCACCTTATAGATGTCTGTTAGTCTATAAGATGCCATAAGGTGCTACAGGATGCTTTGCTGTTTTCTCTTGAATACAAACACCTGTAAATTACAAGTATACATCTATAAATCAGATTTAGAGTGAATATTCCTTTCATCCCTATTAATAAAATACAGCAGCAGCATTTACATTACATTACATGTAAATGCTGAGAATAGTCTGTTTCTATATATGCCAGGAAAAAAAATTTCTTTCCGCTTTATTCCTGCAGTTCTTTACACAGTGCAAATGGTTACAAACTACCACTCCAATCATCAGATTTTGTTTTTTGGGGAAGTTTGAAATCTCATAACATCTATGTAATTAATGACAACTAGCTGTCAAAAATAACTTTATTCTCTTTATTTTATACAGTGATTTATCAGTTGATCTACCAAATACATGTATTTGACATTTAAACTGGCCCTCAAAAATATAACACCTTAATTCAACTAATGCACATATTAGACCCAGTTCAACCCTCATGTAACTCTGTTGAAATCAATGCAAGTAGGCATGCAATTTCCATTAATGGAAGTTATATAGTGGTTCTCAGCCTTTCCAGACTACTGTACCCCTTTCGAGGTACCCAAGACAAATCAGACGCCTAAGTTTCACCTCAGTTAAAAACTACTTGCTTACAAAATCAGCCATAAAAATACAAAAGTGTCACAGCACCCTATTACTGAAAAATGGATTACTTTCTCATTTTGGCTGCATGAAATTTTAGTTTGTACTGACTTCGCTAGTGCCTTTTAGCCTGTTTTAAAACTAGGTAAATATCTAGATGAATTGATGTACCCCTGCAAGACCTCTGTGTACCCCTGGTTGAGAACTACTGTGTTGGAGAACAGAGTAGATCTTTAAGTCTGACTTAGTAAGAATGAGTACTTAAAATCATTTTTAGCTCATAAAGTAAGCTGATATTGGTAAGTTATGTTTATTTCCATGTTTTTTATTCTTATAATTTTCCAGTTACACAAAAATTAATTAAAAGCATAAGCTTTGCTAAACGTGAAATAAACTTAAATTCTATGTATTTTCATAGTTTACAGAGATTCGTGATGAGGTAGCTGTAAAATAAAGTACTTGGAAACCAGCAAAGAAATCTTATGTAGTCTTCCTTTTAACAGATCATTGACAACTCACAACAACTAACAGAAAGTAGACAGAAGGATACCTTGAGGCTAAGGGTGAAATTCTGTCTCCACTGTAATCAGTAGCAAAATTCCCATTGATTTTAGTGGAGCCAGGATTTCACCCTCAATACATATTATATCGGGTTGCGTTATATCGGGGAAGAGGTGTACATGCTTCCCATGTGTGTTTGAGTCACAGCTGCTTGCTTATCTGACAAAACTGTTAGCAGAGGAGACCCAGTCCAGGTGTGGAAGACTGAGCAGGAATCTGTTCTGCCTCACTCAAATAGAATTGTCAGCCAAGTTCTGACTGCAGAATCTTAATGACTGAGGAAGATGTAAGAGGCAGCGTACCTATTGGGTTTCCGGGAAGTGGGCGGGCAGAAGCCTGCCCACTGCTAAAGGATCCCCCCTAAGCCTAAGGGGAGGATCTACAGGACCTCAGAACCCAACTGATTTCGGGGGACAACTAATAAAAGAACAGGGACAGGAGTGCGGTCAAAAGGTCATAAGAAGGGAGCTGAGACATCTGAATTGGGAACTGAGCTGGAGGTGCTCGGTATATTATGTTGAGGTGTAAACAGTATAAAGGTAGCAAAAGAAGCTTTTAACCTTTTAGTGCAGTGCTGAGAAAAGTAGAGTACAGCTGTCTATGGCTAGAAGAGTTTTTATGGTGATATGCATAGCTGTTGGAAAATATATTCATTTCAGCATCCCAGACAAGAATTGTAATTAAAAAGATTTCTATTAATATAGCTGCAAAGTTCTTTTCTGACGAACACGAATATTGAATATTGTTATTTACGAAAAAAACCTCTGCCTCGCCACACCCGGAAATGCACCTAAAATGAGTTGTCATATAATAAATTGTATATCTATTTGTTCTAGTGCAATATCTTTATTAAAACAAAAGAAAAAATGAACATTAAGGGTCTGATTCAGCAAACTCTTACTTGTGTATGTTGTGTTTACTAATGTAAAGACATCCACTGAAATCAGTGGAACGTGTAAGAAACACACATAGGTAAGGATTTTGCAGAATCAGATCCTAAACTAATGAAATTGTTTGAGTATGTCCCTCACTGAGCTCTATGCCTTTCAGAAATTTATTCAGAGGACATTAGATAAATGGTGGAGTGGACAGTACAGAAGTGGAATACCAGCTTCTGCAAGTAGTTTATATTTTGTAAATATGAACTTTACAGAGCTAATTATCACAGATGACCATTAAAACTCTCCAGAAAGCATTCAAAGTATCTAGTGAAGCCTCTCCCAAAAACTGTCAGACTGCTGGAAACTCAAGGAGCACTACCTTAAGTGGACTCCTTGCTGAGCCATTTTCTGTAGTTTCGCAATAAGTTACATTAAAATTCTACAATCATATTTTTCACAGTTGACTCTAGTTATGCTAAACTGATTAAACAATGAAGTGGACACATGCCAATACTTAAAAGTCATAACAACTGTAATAGTAATTAGATGCAAAAAATTGATACTTCGGTCTACTTTTCTAAAAGAAACATTGACTGGAACACTGAGCTGAAAAGGACTGTTTTGCATTAGGCTTAATCTTAATATTAGCTCAAACTCTTTTAGTTTTCTACTGATAAGTAATTAATGGTACACTGCTACAGGATTTTGCTTAGACTTCCAAAACCACACACCTACACGCGCACCCAGCGTAAGATGCCATTTACAAAGCATATGAGGTCCAAACCAGAATAATACATTAATTATGAATTGCTAGACTGTATTAATAACCAGTCCTCCTATTTCCTCAGTTTTGCTGAATTTAAGCCAGCACAGTACAATGTGCTGCAACAAGCTAGTTCCCTCCTAGTTTGTGAAAGCAGGTGGCCAACATGGATCAGTCTGTTCAGAACGGATCTCAAATCGAGTTTTGGAAAAAACATACAGAGGACATGTTTGGTCAGATTCTCCAAATACTTTAGAAAATCTCCAAAATATTAAATTATATTCAAATAATTTTCTAAGCACTCTTTCAGAAACAAGATGAATTATGTGTGCCAGTCAACAGTACAGTTCAAGGTTGATTGCCTGCTGCTCCAGTTGCACAATAGCACTGTCTTAATGTTTTATTGGAGATTTCTTTTGAAATTACCTACAAATTAATTGTGTTCCTCATGGCTGTTATGCCAATTAATAGCATATTTAAGTGCATAGTGAGCTTCTTGCCTTTCTTTTAATGCAAGACTATAATTGAGAAAAAGTGGAATTTTTCAATCAAAGCAGGCCCATTACTGTAATAATAGGGAAGCTACAAATTAGAATTGGTAGAATTTTGTGGATAATCTTGCACAATGCTTGCCTGCACTGTGCCTTATTATCAGATCCTTGCAGAATTTAGAAATACTAAATGTTCATGGAAAACCAGGCAAATTCTGTTTTTCTGCTCTTTTTGTAGCTGTGTTGCAAGCAGAGGGTCACCAACTTATTCTGGAAAAGATACCGGATTGGAATAATGTAGAACTCATAGTGAATGGAGAGACTGTTTTCGAGTGCAACATTAATGATCTAGACTTTGGTAAGTTTAGGAGTTTCTTCATTGTATCTCCTCTTTAAAAGCTAGTTAGTTTTGAAATAATAGCACTTTCTAAGGCAGTGTCACATTTCTGACAATTTTAATGTTAATACTTAGAAATTCTAAAGTGCCTTATACATGAGGCATCTTAAAGTGCACAGTAAGAAAAAGGATGGGTCAGT
This sequence comes from Gopherus evgoodei, assembly GCF_007399415.2. Lineage (NCBI taxonomy): Eukaryota > Metazoa > Chordata > Testudines > Testudinidae > Gopherus > Gopherus evgoodei. The sequence continues at coordinate 55,664,876 of NC_044328.1, read as the reverse complement.
GGCTAGGGTAGTAGCTTGGAGGTGGATGACCCAGATGAATATCTCTGCTCCATCACAGGCTAGCTGTTTGACCTTGGGTAAGTCACTTAGCTGTCTGTATGTTAGTTCCCCATCTATGAAATTAGGAAATAGTACTTTCCTGTCTCACAAGAGTACCGTGAAGAAGAACTTCATTAAAGACCTGAAGAAGAGCTCTGTGTTAGCTCGAGGCTTGTTTCTCTCATCAACAGAAGCTGATCCAATAAAAGATATTACTTCACCCACCTTGTCTCTCTGCATTAAAGATTGTGAGGCTCTCAGAGTCAACAGTAATAGCGCCATATAAGTATAATATGTAGTTAATTTATCCTCACAGTTATGTGAGGCAGGTAAGATTATATATAACAGGGTCATTTCAGAGTAAAGCTGCATTTGGTGTGGGGCACAGCAGGTTAAGACAAAAGATGAAGCATGTCTCAACTGAAACTGCAGGTGGAATTTAGTATACCTGCATCTAATAATCTATACTGAAATTTGGCCAGAACACTAATTAATATTAGAGCTGGTTGGGAGTTTTCAGCACATGATTTTCTAACAGAAACTACCCTTTTTGCAAAATTGAAATTTTCCCTAGGAAATTTCCCCCATCCAGTTTTGTCAAAATGACACTTCCCTGGTTGCTGACCTGGAAGGCTCTTGCCAATTTCACTTTCTGCCTGCAGGGAGAAAGTGAAATTGGCAAGAGCCTTCCTGGCAGTCTAACTTTTCATCTCAACTTGGGACTTTTTTTTCCCCAAAGCATGTTTTTTTTTGCCATAAGGAATTTCCATTTTCGGGCCAGCTCAAATTAATCTCTACCAGTTCAAAAATGTCATAGAATCACTATTGATTACAGGTGTCAAGGATTTCAGTTTTGTTGTCTGAAAGATGTCACTGCAGACTACACTTAATTCCATGCTGATGCACTCATTAAATACTGGCTTATGGAGAGGAGTGCTATCCATCTACGGAATCACCAGCAGTGTACATCCATTCTCTGCAATATATCTGTATTCTCTGAGGTTCTCCACTCCAAGTACTGAATCCAGTGTCATCAAATTATTCAGCTCACCAAGATCAGTCCTGGTTGTTACTTGTGTAGGATCCTGGGAAAACCCAGATACTACCACAATTCCATGACATCAGGATTTACAGTGGTCTGAAGATTTAACCACTTTTTTGGGAATTCTGTCAGACAGCACACAAGAGGCAGGGTTGAGTTGGGTTCCAGTACTTGAATGAGAGAACTTAAAGGAATATATATGAACGCTATGACAAGGAGGAGGAGTATGAGATGAAAATCTATTTACTCTGCATATCCTTTGTAAGTGTTATCTTTCTCCTTTAGGAAGTGATGGCAAATTGGATCCACTATGTGAAGAAGCCAGAATAGCAGTGCTAAAAGCCTACTGATTAGCAGGCACATGTTCTCTCACACTGGTTTACTGTAGGCCAAGAGATTATATTACAATGGCATCAGAAATGCCAGGATAAAGGTCGTTCTGAAGATTTTCACATCTCTTAGTATTTCTCTGCATAATTTAATAAAATATGGTCATGTCAAATAAACAAGAATGTATTACCTTCTTACAGAATCAACTATATATTCATTTAATCTTAAAAATATTACAGATTCACATGTAGTTTCTATATGGTTTTAATAAATTCTTTTAAATTACAACATTGGTATTCTAGAGTTTAGGTTTAAGCCACCTCTTCTTTCGACATATTACATTGTCACTGTGTGTAACTATTTCTGCCATGAAGAAAATCTAGGGAGAAGCTTTTCAAGTTAAGACCATCAGTTCAGAGTTACGGTTCATTTTAAAAGAAACAAAAATATTTGACAGTATGGAAATGTGGTTAAGACACCTAAATGATATCTCTGAGCCGTAATGCTCTGAGAGAAATCAGAGTCCATACTAAATGGTTAGTTTTATCAGTGACCACAAAACTAGCACACTCATACAGAAGTTGTGCTGATTCTGGCCTCCTTTGTGAAGTAGTACTTCCTTTGGTTTGTTTTAAATCTGATGCCTATTAATTTCTTTGGGTGATCCCTGGATCTTGTGTTATGAGAAGGAGTAAGTAATACTTCCTTATTCACTTTCTCCACACCATTTTATAGACCTCTATCATATTCCCCCCCTTAGCTGTATTTTTTCCAAGCTGAACAGTCCCAGTCTTTTTTACTCTCTCCTCATTTGGAAGCTATTCCATACTCAATCATTTTTGTTGCCCTTTTCTGTAATTAGACAAAAGCTAGAGTATTTCGCAAACATCCTAAGGGAAGGAAGATGGGAGAATATTATCATCATGAGGTCAGGGTTAATGTCGTTTGAGTAACCTTAACTGCTTATTAGCATACTTTTAAAATGTTTGTGTTTCTTAAAACTTTAATTCTTTGCTGGCTCTCTAATGCCCTAACTCCAGGGTTTTTTTTTAATCCTTAAGTTATTGATACATACTGTCAACCTTAAGGGAGACAAGGTAAGTGAAGTAATATCTTTTATTGGACCAACTTATGTCCAAAGATGAAGTGGCCTTAAAATGTGTTGACTACTTATGCTCAAAAATCTTTTCCACCTTGTACTTAGCTGTGACACTCTGAGTACCTTTCCCAGATGTGAAGAAGAGCTCTGTGTAGTTTGAAAATTAGTCTATTTCACCATCAGAGTTTGGTCCAATAAAAGACATTACTTCACCAACCTTGTCTCTCTAATATGTTGGGACCAACATGGCCAAAACAATACTGCAAACAACTGTCAACCTTAAGTCCATCTTAACCATTTTGTCCAGGTTAATGCAGTAGTTTGAAAACGATCATTTTGATGGCATTTTTAATAGCTTATTCAGTTCAGGTCCTAGATACATTTTTCAAAAATGATAAACTGGAAACTGAAGACTCAATGATAAACTGTGAAACAAGAAGCCCTTGGGTTGATCTTTGCACCCAAGTGACACTATTTGAACAAAGGAGCACAGTGGTAGTTGCCCTAAAGTAGTTTTAGGTGATACAACCACAATTTCTAACAACATGTCTACAGGAAGACAAAAGCTCACCATTATAGAGCAAGAGAATCAAACACTACCCCATAGAACATCTCCTATCAACCATAACCTGCAGGGAGATAGTTTCAATTACAAATGGCCAAACTGCATTTACTGTAGCGTGGATCTGAAGTAAAGTAATGAAACATTGTCAAAATAATACCAGCAGTATGCCCTGCTATGGTCCCTTACTAATAAGACAAGAATGCCAGAGGCATTTAAGAACCCATCTTCAATAAGTGGGAAGAACTAAGCATACCAGTAGCTAAAATTGTGTGAAGCAGGAACTTTTTTGTCCCTTCAGAAGACAAACAAAACAAATGGGATGCTTCCTGATTTACTCTGAGTAGAAGAGAGATTAGAAATAGCCTTCTCTATATAATTTTATCTGAGTATTAAAATTAACATTTACACCAATGACAAAGGTGTGTTCTGCACTTAGAAATGGTCACTATTGAATACAAAAGACAAGGACAGAGATTCTCACCCACTCTGGTCCGTATATGCCGGGTAAAGGGATAAGAGCAGCATAAAGGGCTCTAAAAACCCCAGATAATTCCCCCAGCACAGGAGGAGGGAACTGAGGAAGACAGCTACAGGTTGCCTTTAGAGGACTGTTTTCAAGCCCCAGCATAGGGATGTGTCAGTGTGAAGCAGCAGCACATAGCACTCACTGCAGGGATTCTAGGCAACACAGCTGCTCATAGCTAGCCCTCAAGAGCTGTATTAAGTTATGCCAGAGACCATTCCAGCCCCTGGAACAATCCAGAATCAGGAGAGCTCAGTGATGGCTTAAAACTACTTGAACCCTCCCTCTGGGCAGCAAGTTCTATGTGACATCTCTTTGATTGATTAATTTTGGCTTAAATATTTAATTTAGACCAATCTTAATTTTGGGAACATTTTATATCCAGGAATGGAAGACTAGGGGCCCATTCAATTCTCTGTATATGGAACGCCCACTGAAGTCAATGGAAGAGATATGCAGAGAGCTTGAAGGAGTGAGCCCTATTTCTAAACAAATTTAAAAGTTTTTAGTTTATACCAGGAGTGGGCAAACTATGGTCCATCAGGGCTTTGGATCCAGCCTGCAGGATTGCCACTCCTGTGGTGCCGCAGGCCCTGTATCACTCCCAGAAGCAGCCAGGACCACGACCCTGCAGCCCCTTGGGCGAGGAGCAGGGGCAGAGGGCTCCACATGCTGTCCTCACCTGCAGGCACTGCCCTAGCAGCTCCCATTGGCCAGGAATGGGGAACCGCAGCCAGTTGGAGCTTCGGGAGAGGTACCCACAGGCGAGGACAGCACGTGGTGCCCTCTGGCCTCCATCCCCAGAGGCCACAGGGATGTGGTACCGGCTACTTCCAGGAGCGGCGCAGGGCCAGGGCAGGCAGGCAGGAGCCATTCCACGTAAGCAGCACCAGGCCGGAGCCTGTACTCTGAATCCCTCCAGCCTCCAACCCCCTGTCCTGAACCCTGCGCTGCACCCCTGCCCTGAACCCCCTGCTGCACCTTGCACCCCTGCTGCACCCTGCACTCTTCCTGCACCCCAACCTCCTTCCCTGAGCCCCTTCCTGCATTCCATACCCCTCCTGCACCCCAACCCCTTCCCGAGTCCCCTCATACCCCTTGCCCCCCTCCTCCACCCCAACCCCTTGCCCTGAGCTCCTTCCTGCACAATGCACCCCCTCTCACACCCCACACTCTCTCCTGCATCACAACCCCCTGCCCTACCCCTACATTCATGGCCCTGCATGCAATTTCCCCACCCAGGTGTGGCTCTTGGGCCAAAAAGTTTGCCCACCCCTCGTTTATACAATACAGAAGGACATGTCCTCTTTTTAATTTCTTACAAAGAACCTCTCATATTTGAATAAATGTATTAAATAATTCAAAATATTGTACTAAATTCAAAGTTGAAATAGAGTGCCTCTGATCTATACTGTCATCCTTCAGGAACATGCAGATGTGAATGATTTCAGGAGATACTCACTGTTAAGAATCTATAGGAACCCCAAAGTTGTTTATTAAACAGTTGGTCAGGAGCTACATTTTTTAGATAAAAACTCATAGTGGGTGGCCTCACCAATAACCTACTGAGGGTCTGTCTCATTCTGCATTCTTTGCACACCCAAGTCTCCCACTGATGCCATGTGGCCAAATTCATCTCTGCTATTAGCAGCCACTGCTCTCATTGACATTAGTGGACGCTGAGCCTGCTTTTGCCAGGATAGAGTTTTAGGTCTGGAAGGAATGTGGGACAAGAGTCTGAATTTTGAATTCAGATAGAGGTAAATCTTCCTTTGGGTTAGAGCAATGGTTCTCTACCTGTGGTTCTCAACCACAGAGCTGTGGCCCATGTGACATCTTCAGGGCCATACAGGTAGTATTGGAGGTGGCTCATAGAACACATTCTGGGCCGTATATGTGGCCCACAATGGTAAATCGGTTGAGAACCACTGGATTAGAGTATCATCACTGCTCTGCAGTACCTCAAACCAAGAAAAGATTCACTACTATCAGAACAAGTAAGACAAAAACTAAATCCATCAAACTCTTAGGCAGCCTTGTCAGAACTTATTAGTCAGATCTTAGGCCCGATTTGCTTAATTCTGCCTGAGCATGTGTGATGTCTCCTCTACTGTTTTATTGTTACAAAAGGAAAAAATAATGTTTAAAATACAAATTTAAGTACTACTTTGAGGATTTCAACCCCTCCATCCAAAAGTTAGTGGCAATTAGTTGCCATGGTGTCTTTAGATGGCTGGATATTCTATTGCACTGGATTTTAGCAAAGAGATTTAAATGTTTAAAAAAGTTTTAAAGTGACTACTGTAATTCCAAATCTTTATGTTTAGCATGTACTGTGGTTAGAGCCATATGGGGATGACTGAACAAGGAAATCTTATTTGTAGATTCTCTCTACAATGACTTCCATACCATCTATTGTGAAAGTCAAATCATGAGGACACAGAAACAGTAAATTGTACCAGTAGGAGCCCAAACTAAATTGCTATGCAGCCTTTATGTCTTGACTAATTGTCTCATTAAGACACATTTCTGATCACTGAAATGGATTTCAAGTATTCTTAATCACTGAAGAAATTGTGCCATTAAAGTGCCTTTCTCCCTTCTATCCTCAGTACTATTTACAATGGAAAACACACAAAGATCCTTGTTGATTGCAGCCCCTGTGTTGCACAGTTGGCAGTCAAGTGATACTAATGGCAGAATAACACAATATAACTAAAATAGTTTGCCTATTAGAGCAATAATCTTGTATAAGATGATTTTGCTGTATTGCATGGTTTTCTTTATACTTTACGCATGCTTCCAAAAATCTGACCATTTTCCAGTAAGTTTTTAACAAGTGGAAAGGAGGAAACAACCAAACTGTCAGTTTTCACATATTTGTAGTTCTGAAAGAACTTAAAAACATTTCATAATTTCTTAACATTTGGTAAATAAAGGATCAAAACAACTGCACCAAGCATAGATCACAATAGGGCTATGGTTATGTGGTACCCATGCCATTCCTTTTGCAGAATGAACACTAGGAGAGCAAATTATTGAGTCTTTTCTGTCTCTGATGGGTGTGTGATGTTTTTATCTATAAAGCATTACACAGCATGTGCACCTGAGCTCCTATTTAAAAAAGTGTAATCTAACATCACATAATAGGCTGGGGACATACCATTTACACTGTTAGGTTAAACTCCTGGCCATTATTTCCAGTGGTTGTATGAACCATGCCTTGATGCAACATTTTCTTTGCAAGATCTAAGAACTGCCATGAGCAGTTTTAGTGCACATATGACAGGATGAAAAAGGGAGCAACGCTGTGCAGGAAGAGTAGCCAAATGGATAATGCACTGGTCTGGTATGCAAGAGACATGGATTCTATTCCTGGCTCTGCAACTAACTTGCTGTGAGACTTTGGGCAGGTAATATCACCTCCCTGTGCCTCAGTTCACAGTCTGTAAAACAGGGATAATGTCACAGCCGTCCTTTGTAAAGTGCTTTGAGGTCTACTGATGGAAAGTGTTATCTAAGAGCTAAGTATCATTATTGTTATTTCACTTCATTTTTTCAGGCTGCGAATTCTCAGGACTATCACAGTCATGACAAGAATAACCACTGGTAAAAGAGTGTAATTTAATGAAATTCAGTGACATGGAGAGAACTAGCAAAAGGCATGTGCACCATTTCATTGAGATTTAAGCGACGCATAGGCCTTGTGAAAAGCAGTAAATATCTCCCCATATGGATAAGCAGAATATATCTTGTTTGCTCACAAGCCTCTTCTGCTTATTTTATACATTAAAGTTACAGTATCCCCCATAATAATCACTCATTTCCCATAAATGCCACAGGCAATGATTTACTTGGAAGAATTAAAAAAGGGCTGATGCCAGCACAGATCTGGGAATAGTGTTTAATCAGTAAGAGGTCCATCAATGGGTATTAGCCAGGATGGGCAGGGATGCTTAAACATGCTGCCTCTGTTTGCCAGAAGCTGGGAGTGGAAGAAAGGATGGATCACTTGATGATTGCCTGTTCTGTTCATTCCCTCTGAAGCATTGAACACTGTTGGAAGACAAGATACTGGGATAGATGGATCATTGGTCTGATACACCATAGCCGTTCTCATGTTCTTATAGGGACACTATCAGGATGTTTTATTTGTAAATGGTCTGTTATCCGTTACTAACAGCACCTAACATTATTAAAATCCAAAACAGTAAGAAGTCTCATTTACTTTTCACCATGTATGTTGATTGAATATTCATTTTCTGTGCTGCACTTATCTAGGCAATGAAACTAGAAAAGGCTGAATGTCAGTTTTATTCTTTTGTTTCTCATGCACTAAACCTCTTTCTTTCCCCCTGACCCATCTGAAATGGAGATAATCCTCACCTACATCATAGGGCTGTTATAAGGCTTAATTCTTTAATGTTTGTGAATTGTTTTGAGATTCTCTGATCAAAAGTGCTGTATAAACACATACTACAGTACTGCAATAATCTGGATGCAAATTACTACAGGGGAATGTTTAAATGGAAAAGTATAATTTAGTTTCACAGCTTTTAAACCAGTGAACAAATGTAAGATTTTTTGCTTTAACTAACGTATTTGAAGCATCTCTGTAATTGCTAATAATGGTTTAGGATTATTCTGAGATGCTATATTTAGAATCTTGAGAGCATTCCCTACCAAATTATATCTTTTTTTTTTTTTTTACTGGAAAATAACTTAACACAATATAGAAGTGAGATTTTTCTGTTCTGGCAAGGAATATATGATTCAAGATAGCTAATTACTCCAAATAGGCTCATGCAAGAAATCGTGAGCTGCATTACTAACCTGCCAACTGAATGAAAATGTGTAACTTTGTTACCTTGTGCCGTGTGTTAAAGATAAGGAAATATCTCTCATTCATACATATATGTATGTTATATATACATGTGCATGTTACTGGCAAGGAAATGTGAAGTACAGTTTGAAGTATCATGAATTTGTAAAAGTGGTCATGTGCTTACTGATTAATGATAGGGCATAGAACATACCAGAGAAACTCAGTTTGTGCTCTCTTGGCTTTCATAACAAAGACAGATACCATAAAATTACTACAGTTCTCTGCATCAATATATTTATTGAGCTCATGAACTTTGTATAGTGGGTTCACTAAAACAAATAGTATTGTATTAGTATGTCTAATAAGGGAATTGAATGATCTTTGAAACAAGACCTAAAAATAATCAACCCCAGTCTGGAATTTCCATCTCTTTTCTTCTCATACAAATGAAGATCACAATAGTGGCACCCAAGAGAAGGGGAAATATCCAAAGAATTTGATGACAGTCTCTGCAGGAGCAGCTTTATTTAAAAGGGGCCATATCCTGATATCCATACTTGGGTAGATCTTTCACTGAAGCCAGTGGAAGTTTTGTCTGAGCAAGAGCTTCAGAATTTGGCCCATGTCTAACAAAAGAAATCTCTTGCCATTATAAAATCTCAGTATATTGTAGTGTAAAGACTCTAGGTTATTGTTAAATAAGAATTGGTGGTCAGAAATGAGCAAAGCTATTTTTCAAATAGCAGTATTCACATTGTAAGAGAAATTAGTTACCCAAACACTGCATAAGAATCTGTCTAGCTACTGTTTGGAACTACTGGAACTGTGTTAAACAGCATTAAAATGCCACTTCCTCTATTTGATTAGTCAGTACTATTATCAGAGAAAAAAAGAATCTAACTTAAAAGCATTAGAAGGCAACACACAGCTTCAGCTCTGAATTATCTCAAACCAGAATTAGAATTGTGTCAACAATAATTTGAGATTTTGACAATACAATAAATTACTCTGAGGAAATGTAACAGTATATGTCATGCAAAAATTCCTATGAAAGGCTACTTGATTGATAAAGCTGCAAAATATTTATGACTCCTTTGGTATCTTAAGGTGGAAAATAAGGAAATAGCCTTACACCATTTTTGTATTTCACATACGTGTATTTGTCAGGTATATTGCACTGAAAAAAAACAGACAAACTCACACAAAGACTGCTTTACAATTGATTGTTAGCATCAGAGAATATCCCAGGAGTCATATGCAACTCAGCCATATTAATAAGATATTTCATGCTTTGAAAAGCTATTCTGCTTCAGTCCAGATGCCAAATTGCTGATCTGATGCCAACATCTGTGCCATAAAACTCAAGAGCAACTGTCAACTGATCACAGTGCAACACCACAGGCTGAACATTGTAAATATTGTTTAATTAAAAGAGAACTGAATGAAAGTTACATTATTTTAACACCAAAAACCTCTGACACGGGAAGCCTTAATTGCACAAAAATCCAAAAGGGATCAGCCTTGTTTGTCCCTCCCTTTTTTTAAATTATTCAAGCACTGCTGTAAATCCTTAATTAATGTATAGTAATAAATACTGCATCTTGAAAATGCCTATTGGGAACAGTTTGTTAAACATTTCTTTCCATTCATTGGGGGTTATGTACCACCATTTTATCAAGTTGTATTCATTATACTGTTTCAAGAAAACATGTTATTTTATTTCATCCTTCTGAATAATAGTATCAACAGAAGTGAAGCTATTCATCTGAGGAATAAGCATAATATAGACTGGAAATTAATGTTAAAAATAACTGGGTTACTAATCAAGCTCCCATGTAAAGATCTGGCTGATCTACAATAAAATGATACATATACTTAACTGTGAAGGAAGATAGTGAAATGACTTACTGTAAATAAAGTATCAGAGACATAATTGCAAATACAGTGGAAATTACCTTTGCAGTGACATACAATATAATCTTCCAAATCCTATGGTATAAGAGTTTGTATCTGACTATTGATTCAGAATCCTCAAGTTATAGATGAGTGATCAGTATTTATCTTGACACTATATAATCAACAGAAATAGGCTCCAGACTACCATTCTTTCCCCATGCAAGTACAAGTACAACTTGTATGCAAGATGAAGAACTTCTTATGTTGTGTCGAAGGGGGGCTTAATAAGGATTTTGTGGATTTCAGATCTCCACAGTCTCCTCTGTATTGCTGTGAGTTGCTTGTGGAGATGAGCAATGTGGAAGTAAACGGTGTGAGTATTGCACATAGTATCTATGATAAATCCTTCCCTTGCACTAAAACACACAACTTACTGCACTGTTGAGGATGAAGGCTTAAAATGCAGAGAGTTACAAAATGAAACAGTTGAGGTTCCTACAGAAATGGTAACGTAGCCGCATTGCATACATATAGTATTGCATTTAATATTGCTACTATTCCTGGTGTTTAGTTAACTGTGTATCATATACGATAACATATAGAGGACATGCGTGCTAAATCAGGAATATCCCAACTTAATGACAACTTGGAACGTAAAAGCCCTATGCTTACCTCAAACAAAGTCCAGTTGCTCTGCTGAACCTGAGGAAAAGTACGCCTTTGTTGGGATGTAGTTTGCCTTTTCCACTGGAAGCGGGTGTCTTGTCACTTCCTGTTTACAGAGGGGCATGTCTGGACTGGATCTAGAGGTATTACTCTACCTAAATACACCTACTACTTGGGATAAATGGCCAGTTCCTTAAAAAAAAAGAAAAGCTTGGTCTTTTGGTGTGGGTCTCTGGAAAGAGCAGACCTACAGAGACTAAGTCTTCAATATGGAGAGAGGTTGAAGATAAAGAACATTTCCTTGCCTCCACAGCAGGATGAAAGGCTTAGCTATCAGCATGTTGCTATTTTTGGTTTCAGTAACCAGGAAGAGACATTTAAAAATAAATACATTTTTATAGGTTATAACTCTAGACTCAAACAATCTTGTCCTTCAAATCCCACAAAGGAGGATCCCAGTCCAGGATACAAATTGCTGTAGGAATTTTACTATTTGCATTTTCTTTTTTATTTTGACTGTACAACCGTAATGTTTTACGAAGTGAAGCTTTTCCAGTTAATACATATTTCATTCCTGTATATAATTCACAGGTCCAATTATAATGTAACTTGCTGAAGATGGAGCCAGGGATGGTGCATGGCCCTTACTTCCAAATCTACGTATGCAGTAACATTTGGAGTGTGTGTATTGCACCTTGTAATATTAAATGGGCTTTAATGACCTTTTAATTAATGTTTTTCTCTCTCTATTCACTCACACAATAATTCAATTGAAAGAATCAGAGTACTCAGGAGGAGTGAAATGAAGATTAAATTTAGGAAACTTTCAAGTTTACTTAAAACTTTACAGCTACCCAATCAACTTTCATTGCCCACATGTATCACCTTCTCGTGAATATTGGAAAAGATTGTGCTGGGGTGTGCATGCCACCGCAACCCTGATAAGGTTAACGAGGGCCCAAGAGCCAGGGCACCCATTGGCAGGGCAGGGCAGGGCAGAAGTTTCATACAGGAGATGTGCAAGTTTCCAGGTGCAGCTCTTAACTACAGCACAGCATTAGTATGAAATGTAAGTTCTTCAGAAGAGAGGTGCCCCTGGGGCAGGGAGTCAGTATTTTGTTTACAGATGAAGGGTGATTAAGATAAAGGGCTGGTGATTAAATTAAGGATATAGCCTCTAAAAGAGAAATCCCTCTGTGCGGAGGGGGAGAGAGGAGGGGTTGTTTTAGAGAGAACACAGGGGTCTCAGAAAAAAAAACAGCAAAACACTGAGCCTAGGACATTCAGAAAAGGAACAGAAGTATTTGTGGCATCTTAGAAACTAACAAATTTATCTGAGCATAAGCTTTCGTGGGCTAAGTGGGTTATAGCCTACGAAAGCTTATGCTCAAATAAATGTTAGTCTCTAAGGTGCCACAAGTACTCCTGTTCTTTTTGTGGATACAGACTAACACGCTGCTACTCTGAAACCATTCAGAAAAGGGGGGCATTTGGGGGCATTGGTGAAAAGGGGTCAAACCCAGAGAAGGGCTAGCAGTGTACAGAGAAGTTCCCACGCTACCTATGTGGCCCCCTCACCATAGTATCTGAGGCTGCGCCTCACACTGTTTAACCGATTTCTCCTCCTGCCCCTCAGTGAGGTAGAGCAATGCTGTTATCCCCATTGTACAGATGGGGCACTGAGGCACACACGGATTAAAGGCCAGATTTTCAAAGGTATTCACCCAGTGAAATTTTCAAGTACACTTAGAAGGTTTGGCACTTTGTAAACTGTACTAGATATCTAGGTACATCTTTGGGTGCCTAAAAACCTTTGAAATTTTGTCCTTTAAGCACTGGCCTGGGGTCAGACAGAAAGTCCCTGGGGGGACTAGAACCCAAGTCTTTCAGGGCTAGTTCCCTATCCAGCAGATCAGCCTCTCTCTTTGCTGCGTGCTGCAAAAAAAGGACTCAGATGGGAGCAAACCCAAGGCACCCAGTTCTCTGAGACTCCAGAAAATGGTCCCAAGATGGGTGTCATGGTTGACAGCATGAAAAGCAACACAGAGGGTAGGAACGATGGAGAATGAGCGTCAGATGAGAGGGGATCGCTTAACTCCCAATGGATGGCAGGTAGAACAATGGCTGTGGTGCAATTTTACATTTTAACTGAAAACTATTTTGTTTGGTCATTTTTTGTTCTGAGTTTGAGAAAAGGAAGGAATGAGAAAGTGTCATAAGTATCAGATGTGTTTATGCCTCAAATTCTTAGGGTGTCAGCTGTATTCCGGCCAATTCTAGAACAAAGAAAAGAAACTGAATCCACAAAGTCCATAAAGTTGACGATTATTGTCATGATTTGCCTTATTCATTGGGCACTGTCTGTGTGCTCAGCACTGTTCAGAATATGCCAGAAAATCCAGTCCCCGAACCAATGCATATAGTAAGACGTGTAACTCTGGATAAGATGGCTCAGATATTTAATTATGATGTGTATAGTTATTGACCACACATTATCACATGTTCACTGTGATGTTTATATCTATGAGTGGCAATAGGTGTTTTAGTTGATTAAGGACTGGAAGATTTTACCCTCCAATTTTCTTTCTAAAGGAAGAGCTGCCCAGAACTACAGTGCCTGTTTATTTTCCTTTCCTGCCTGCAGTGGCCCTGATATACCTCAGAAGTCTCAGGGTTTTTTTTCTTCAACTTTAAAATATATAATTTTCTTGGTGTTTGGTTTAAAATATTCTCCTGTGAGAACTGCAACTCAATCACTGTAATGTTGTGTTTAAGAGTCTTCTGGGAAGTAACGAGCAATGTTGTCAACTCTCATGATTTTGTCATGAGTCTCATAATTGTTTTCCTTAAAGCCCCAGCTCCTGTAGTCAAATGGATATGTGATGATTTCAGCCTTTGTTCTTAAAGAAAAATGAAGTTTCTAGTCCTTGTGGCTGTGGAGAAAGCTTCAAAATTTGACCCCCATGCACCCTAAAGGCTCAAAAGCAGAAGGCAAATAAAACAGATTTGGAGTTATTTTTTACAAAATTTCATTATTTTAAAGCCAATCGTGATTTTTGGTGAGCCTGATTCATTATTTTTGAACATTTGGAATTGGCAATATTGTGAAAGTGACTCAAGAGTGTCAGTTTCACTCCTGTTTAAGGTCAATTTCTAGTCTATTATTTGTAATGAGGTGTCACCTCTAGAGCCCCAGGCAGGTGCACTATAAACTCATGGGGCCTTGCCCTAGTAGGATGTTTCCAAAGTTAAATGATCTATTTCAAGCTTGGTGAACTGCAAACAAGAGATAGAAAGTCAGCTAGATTTTTCTACAGTTGTTTCAGCTGTTGTATTCAAGAATTAGTAACAAATATACATTAACATTTTAAACCTAGCCAGTGTTAAGTGATTTGACACAAGGTGTGAGAACATGTTAGTATTAAGAGCTGAGCAGGTCTAATATTTATTAAATCCTCTTTTTTTTAAATATAGGAATTAGGTACAGTGCTCCTATCAGCTAATTTCTAAGTTATCTGCAAAAAACAAACAAACAAAAAAAACCCTAGAGAGTTTTCAGGAACCTAAGTAGTCCTTGGAATCATGGTTAAAGTTGCCCCCGCCCCCCACCAAAATCTGAAATAGCACCCTGTTAGGCCAGTTAGGTCACCTGAGAGAGGGAAGGCCAGGGTTAATTAAGATTGAAGCCCAGGGAAGGGCTGGAACAGCACTGCAAAGACAGGAAGCTGAGAGCAGAACTGGGGTGCAGGGAAAAGTCTGTAGTTGCTCCCTGGGGGGCAGGAACAAGGGGAAGTCTGGAAACAGTATTTGGACAGTTGTCCTGCTGGACTTTGTAACCCTGGAAGAGGTGGACTAAATGGCGACCTGACCACCAGGCCACGTTACCATAAGACAGACTACTGCAGAGCAAATAATGAACAGCAAGGGGGTACCTGGAGTGGTAAGATGGTACCTGATGCAGCAAGTGCTACATTCCCAGAGCAAGATGCATGGAGGTAGGCTAGCAGTTAGGGGTAACTCCGCTACAAAGACTAAGCAGTTTTACACCTAACATGTACCAATTAAAACAGAAAAACATACCCTAAAAATTTTGCTCTGCCTCATATTCTAGAGCAGTGGTTCTCAGCCAGGACACTGTGTACCCCCTGGGGGTACACAAGGGCTTCCAGGGATACATCAACTCATCTAGACCAGTGTTTCTCAATCTGGGGGTTGAGGGATGGGTTTGGGGTGGGAGGTTGCAAGTGTAAGGCTGGTGTTAGGGGGAGGCAAGAAAGGCAACTGCCCAGGGCACCACACCACGGGGTGGGGGTGGGGGGGCAACCAAGGTAAGTTACATGACTCAGTCTCCGTAAGCAGAAGACGTGTGAAACAGGTTCATGACGGCATATACCCATTTGGAGTTCAGCTTTCAGACTCTCTCAACCATCTGCAATGACAGAAGATTGCTGTCCACTACTCATGGAGTTAACCTACCTTTCAGGTGTCACAGATGTTGCATTTTGGATGATTATTCTCCCTGTTGTGCAGCACCACTGTCAGGCGATGTTCTGTGGACACAAGTAAATTTAAAATCTTCCCTAGAAGTTATCCTATAGCCCAAGGGGAGGGTGCACTGGTCCAGGACCCAAAAGGTTTTTAGTTCACCTCTTTCATACTGTTTAGTTTTGATACACTTCACAAGCCAGGTTACTGAGAATGTCCTCATCTCTACTTTAGGAGGGAGGCAAGCTGCATTCTTCCCATTTTATAAATAAGTTAAGAGGCTGCACAAGCTTACTTCTGGCAGAACTCAGGTCTCTATTATGGCACATCCAAGTTTCATCCACAGTGCCTCTCATACACTGTGTGCCAAACGTATGGACTTATAATTGTTCTAACCTCTAGCCCATGCTTCCCCCAGGGCCAGGAACAGAACCCAGGAATACTGTTCTTCAGTCTATCACAGTTTAACAAATCGTTGTATAACAGACTGGCAAAAAAGTGTCATATCCCCAGTAGTGACTGATCCCCACCCCAGTAGATTGAGTGAAAGAGGCTTACACTGTGGAGATGAGGGTCTAAACACAACTGGTGACCTGCTGGGGTGCGAGCATATGTTTGCATGTGATGGGATTTTGGGTTTTCTCCCTTTCAAACAACTGATTTACTTAATTCACAAAGTAAAGAAAACAAAGTTAAAACTCTTTAATCTGGCAGGTGTTGCACAAATCAGTCATTTGATAATAGATTTCAATTGCTTCTGTCACAGATGGGCAGGTTCAAAGGTTGAGAGGTAAGACAGCAATTCCTATAGGTTCTGCTAGTTATTCCTACATTCCTGGGAGTTTAGAAAGTGCCCTTTTTCTGTAGAGAAAGAGAATGCTACTCTGCTAGGAGCAAAGTTGGTGGAACACACATTTCTCCTACTCCTGAACATGAGTAAAGGGAATCAACATATTTGTAGGCCACCTAATAGGATGCGGAACTAACAGGATCCCTGCAGTAGAAATTCTGTCTGTGTTTTATTTGAGAAGGTATCTTCAATGATTATTAAAACTGGTTCTGTCTCCCCAACCCACCACCAAAGAGACTAGATCTTAATTTATCTTTAATGACTACATCACTTTTTAAATAGCTCAGAAAGCAATTGACTGATGCACTTTATCAATAATTAAACAGCTTTTGAGAAATTCTGCAAAACATTTTCAATGCAAAGCAACAAACCCAAACACATTTTCCTTTCCTGTATAAATCTCCCTCCAACCCCCATTTTTTCATCCTCTCTTTTAGGTAATAAACCACATTTTAAAATAATGGAACAACAAGATTTAAAGCTTCATCTGAACTAAATGTCAGGAAGTGTTTAAAATCAAAAAGGTTAAAATAAGAAACAGGAAACTAATGGAAAGTGTCAGTACATGGAAAAAACCTGCTCTTCACTCATTGCAGACAAATATGTTCGTTTTGTATTTCAGTCTGCAAGGGATTTCCGATCTTATTTTTTTCTGAAGACTAAGGAAAGTTAACCGAGTCTGTGTCCTTGATCTTTAATGTTACCCTGTTTTTTAGCCAGAGAATCAGCCTTATATAATCCATGGGCTCCATCAAATCAAGATTCCTGTTGCAATGCAACACCCTACATGCTGAAATATAAAATGACTGATGGCGGATAAAATAACACTTAAGACCTTTGATTAAAGTGGGTAGAGATCTCTGGGGTTTTAGGCATTGAGATTTAAGGCATTGTAAGACATGTAATTTCTCTCCTGAATTGGCCTTTGCTATCACTAAACCTACAGAAGTGACAGAATGGGAAACAACGTACACAAGGCACCAGACTCAGCTGCATTGATTTCACTAGTCTACATGATGCATCTGAAGAAGTGGAGTCTTTTACCCATGAAAGTTTATGCCCAAATAAATCTGTTAGTCTTTAAGGTGCCACTGGACTCCTTGTTATTTTTGTGGATACAGGCTAACATGGCTACCCTCTGATACTAGTCTACATGTTTTTCTCGGTTTGGAATGAAATTGGTGTTTGTGAAAAGTGCTGGATCAAGAATCCAAGACCTGAAACCTTTTGCCTACAGAAAATAGGCAGCCCAGAAAGCAACAGTGCAATCTTCCCTTGCCTGGCCTGCTGCCATGCCTCATATCCCCTATGGACCACTTCAAGGGCCAGGGAAGACTCGTCATTCTTAGCCTCCTCCAACAAAGGTGCCACTGAGGATAGTGGAGTTTTAATAGGTTTTATGGAAGTGCAAAATTCTTTCATCTAAGGATCTCAAAACACTCTACAAGGGAACTTCAGCACACTCACACAAGGTAGGTAGCACTATTTTACAGATGAGAAAACAAAACACAGATTTTTTTGCATGCCACACAGCAAACAGGTGAAAAAGCCATACGTAAAACCTGAGTGATTAAATCAATTAAGCTCCAGATGGATGCAGTGATTTGAACTACAGGTCAAATGAAATGTTTTGGATATTTGTACCTTTAAAAAATAAAATTGAAGTAAGATTCATAGAAGTCATTTTGAGCTGAAACATTGAAATGTTTCAAAAATGCCAAAACAAAATGTTTTCGACTTTTTTGGGTCCTCCCCAAAATGAAACAGTTCAGTGACTTGACACAAATTCAGTTAACTTCTGCTTCTCCCTCACCCAAGCCAAATGCATCACCCAGCTGTGTGTGTAATGCCAAAGCATAGTGTTTTTCTAGTGAAGATTATCACCTTGTTTGCAATATCACTCAAGTAAATAAAGTTTACAGCACAAGTCTAAAGGAAGCCTTTCCTTCCTCCAGTTATTTCAGAGACAAGGTGGATACGGTAATATCTTTTAAAGAGCTCTGTGTAAGCTCAAAAGTTTGTCTCTCACCAGCAGAAATTGGTCCAATAAAAGATATGACCTCACCCACCTTGTCTCTCTAATATCCTGGGACTGCTACAGATACAACATTCTAGCTATTTGAACAGACCTGCTACTATAATAGTGTGTGTGCTCTTTTCAGGATTAATGTGTATATAAAAGATTTAGGATACCTTCATGATTCATGTGCATATATAGTCTCACACTAGGTTTGCTGTTTGACTACATTCTAGTCCAATGTGCCAGTAACAAGTTGGAAAAATCAGGGACTTTTAGTTTACTGAATGACATTTGGATATCATTAGTTTCAAAGAAGGAAAGGTAAAAGTTTTTGGGGTTTTTGTCTCTTCTCTGGATAGTTCTTGAAAACCCACACACCCTAAAATAAAGCTTTTTAGAGGGGTGGGGTTTTTCTGTGTTTTGGGAGTTTGTTGTTTTTAAAATAGATCATCAATCAACAGGCTCTGCCATTTCTTTTCCGGTCATTGATGTTGCCTCACATTGCCTTAGGATGAGTGCAAACAAAGTTTGAAATGTCCCATCTTTCTAAGAAAGTGATTTTCCTTTGTTATGGCAGATTGGTGATGCAGATAACATAGAAGGCAAAGCAGAAAGGACTCATTCAGCTAACACTGTTAAAAATAATCAAACTCTTAATTTTCTTTGTTACAGACCGGAAACAAAAAATCCGTATCACAGGCTGTTCATGCTAGCAATCTGCTGTGGCTACACACAGTCAGAGATCTCCCTGGCAAATGAGACACACTGGATACGTTCTTATGCTGTGCTAGTTTGCATTTTTCCCTCTTAATTGAATGAAGAAACACCTTGATATGTCACTTAATAATGACTCGGATTTCAAATGCACAAGATTTGCAGGATGGAACCTATAATACTTGACCTCTTTCCAAGCACTATACACATATTAATCACTTCTGTTTTACATAACAGATATACTAGCCCAAATACTGCACGTATTAACAGCCTTCTGTTTCAAAGTTTTCAGGGAGCCATCTAGCTTATTTCATTTGTTTTAAAAAGAGTGGGAAATGCCAACCCTCTGGCTCTCAGTGGAAACAATTTTGGAATTGATGCACAAGCACGCATTTTTAGGAGCCTTCATTCAAGGTCCACAAATGTTCTTTTATTCAGAAGTCACGTTCCAGCACTGCAGCAGGATCATATATTAAACAAATTAAAACAGAGCTTGAGCATTACTGGCAGGATTTTGGCTATTCATTGTCATGTCTTATTGCAAACTGTGAATCTCAACAGAGTTTTGAAAGTTTACTGTCCAGTGAGTGGAGCCAACAGCAAACGCCTAAGCAGCAGAGACTCGCTAGGTAAATAATGTTTTTGTACCAAAATGTTACTCCCAAGAGGCCTCTAACATCAGTTTAAAAGAAGGCTCTGATAGTTTATAAATCTGTTTTGAATTGGTACAGAGTAATGTACTCCTTTAACCGCTCTTTTTTATTAGGTAAATATTTTATTTATTTTAACCTCAGTGTCATGCAATTATTTTTAATCAGATTGTTCAAAAGCATCTACTGCTTTAACTTTTTTCTACCCTATCAAATAGCCCAATTCCTTCCCTTTTACTAAAGTGAAATGACCTCCACTGAGGTAGAAAACAGACAGAGAAAACAGAAAAAATGAGAGATGCCAGCACTTTTATGAATGGGATGCTAATACCAATCCCCAAAGGAGAAACTGTCAAAAAACAGCCATAGGAGAATTTATATATTTTTTCACATTCTTGGATGGATTCTTTTTTTAAACCATAATGTCACAATCTGAAACACAATGAAAATGGAAACCTGTCATTCACTACTTTTATTTCTATGTTAATTTTGTTTTCTACTTTTGTGAATACAGAGCCATGCGTTCATCTATCACAGAAATGAAGACTGAAATATTTCATGTTGTACTGAGATGGCACACAGAGTACAATAAATAGTCCCACCGTTATTTAGCTGCACCCAGTTCTTGCCACTGAAATATGCATTTATAACAGCATTGAAATAACAGTCAGTGGCCACAATTCAATGCAAGACTAATCATGTTCTCAGCTATAGGAATGAAAAAGAGACAAATTTGACTGGTCTAAACTTGCAGTAATTTCCCAGCACCTATAAAGATTGTTAAACTTCAAAGACTGAATCAACTATAACATTTCAGAGGTGAGAGAAGAACAAGCAGCCCAATTTAAAAGGGACACTGTTAAGGCTCTTAAATGTACTAAGCTTGGTTTTGGATGCCAGGGATAGGTGAGCACTTCATCACACTGTCCATGTGCTCTCGCAGATGGATCATTCCACTAACCTACTATCTCGCAAGGAGAGGGGACAGATAGAAGGAGGTGTACACCCATTTGTGATGCTGAAGAAAGCTAGTGGCCTGGTTGTGTTCTTGGCTGAAACTCACAGCTGCAAAATTAAGTTTTAACAGGGCTATTGCTCACTTTGAGGAGATGGACTTTGAGATATGAAGGACAGTTAAAGAAAACAGTAGGATAAAGTCTGGGCTATCAGTTCCAGTGACATCACAGGCCAAACGGCAGCAGCAACACAGGGGCAGACCTTATTGCCCATGGACCAAGCACACCCCAGTGCTGCAGTACACAAAGGCTGAGTAAGCATGCGTTGGGCAGGGAATCCAAGATGGGTTGAGGGAAAAATTCTTTCAATTTGCTTCCCAGTGGCTTGACATGATATGACGGAATAACTACTTAGCTGCTACAACTGCAGCCCATGGACTGTAGCAGCAACAGGGAGGCATAGTCATGTGGTGGAATCACAGGCCATGCTTCTTCTCCAATATATGGTGGCTGTGAAGTACCCCATACAGTCTGTGGCCTCCTACCCTGCACAGCTTACTGTTAGGATACAGATATTCAGGCCTGTCTGTATACTTTAAGTTAGGTATATGTTTATCATTTAGCTAGTTACAGAGGTATAAAAGAAAGAATCAAAATCACTGTCTGCTTGTGCAAGGGCCTTCGCTCACTTTGACAGTCTGAGGCCATTCTTAAGAGAATTATGTTACAATATGTTAGGATTGGTGTAGTGAGGCGGCCTACTCCCAGCCGCCCTGGAGAGGGACGAGGCCCTCTGGATGCCAAAGTGGGCAGAGCCACTGGAGCCTGTGCCTGTCCCCCAGAGGTCAAAGCTCAGGACAGGAAGTACAAAAGCCCAACCCCAGGGCTCAGAAGCAGGCTGGCCGCCAGAAAGGCCAGACACCGGTGCCCTAGCTCCCGCCTGGGAGACTCCTACAGCCTGTGACCGACGTGAGGACTGGCCATACCAGTTGAGACCGGATGCTGACCAGAAGCCGGAGAAGCTGGTAAACCTACCTATGAGAAGTGACCCAGAGGAGTTGCCAAGCCTATCACTCGCTGAGTAACCTGAGGAGCCCATGGTGCTTGATGCCGTGAAAGACGCTGACCAGATGCAGGTACTGCTAGATGGGGAGGTAGGAAGTAGCCCAGGGGCAGCCAACCCTAGTCTGGCTGCGGCACACCCAGAACCGACGTCAGTGTGTTGCGGCCAGGATCCCCACTGACACAGCACCAGGCCGCTTGCTGCTGTTAGGGCCCCAGGCTGGGACGCAATAGGTGGGCCTGCGTTTCCCCTGCAATCCCACTCATGGGTGGCAGTCTCCCCGACGCTCAGGACCAGGAGCCTGGGTTTTGTTCTTGAATTATTTGCTCAGCCCCTGCCTGAGGGCCTGAGCCCTTGACTGTTTCCTGCCCCACCAGGCTAATTCCCCGATGCACCGGACCTAAATAGTGAGGCAGCCTGGCTCCCAGCCGCCCCGGAGAGAGGCAAACCCCAACTGAACCCCTCTACAATTGGTTAGATAGATTTCAGTAAAATGATTGGTTAGGGTAGGATGACCAGATAGCAACTGTGAAAAAAAATGGGACAGGGGTGGGGCAATAGGCGCCTATATAAGAAAAATTCCCCAAAAATGGGACTGTCCCTTTAAAAACAGGACATCTGGTCACCCTAGGTTAAGGTATAGCTGAGAATATTACTATATAAATTAGGGGCAAACAGGAAGTAAGTTGGGATTTGAAAATAAGGAAAAAGGAATTTGGATTTAAGCTTGCTGGAAGTTCACCCCAATAAACACTGAATTGTTTGCATCTTTGGACTTGAGGTATTGTTGCTCTCTGTTCATGCAAGAAGGACCAGGGAAGTGGGATGGTGAAGGAATAAGCCCTCTAATACTTACTATGGTGATTCTGCAGCTGTCTGCACCTGCAGAAGGAGAGGGCTACATGTGGCCCAAGGAGGGGAAGATTTACTGCCACTGAAAGACCTTTAGGGGTGGAAGATAACAGCTAGAGTCCAGCAGAGGGACAAGCCAGCCATAATTGCCAGAGAAGAGGATGAGTTGTGCTGTTCCTAGGGAGATCAGCAGCTTTCATTTTAAAATCCTGCAAGTGAAACTAGCTCACCTGAGGTTAGTCTGCCTGCTCCAGATAACCCACTTTGTAGGCCTCCTTAGAGCTGCTGGCCCAGGGCAGGAAATAAGGTAGAAGAAGCCAGGCTTCTGATACCACTAAATCCTATGCTCTAAGAGAGAACAGGAGAAGGGGCAAGACATGACAAAGCAGGGATCAAATGTATTTTCAGTAGTACTCTGACAGATGGTCTAACATGCAGGGTCTTTGTGGTAAAACTAGCCACTATCTCCCCAGAGGTGCTCCCCAGGGTTTGACTCTAGCCGGCCAGGCTGGCTCTATCAACAAGTGGTTGGTGCCCTGGCCCTAACGAGGTCTTCTAAGGACAGCATGTTTTCCTTCCTTTGGCCACAAGAGGTGCCTATGACAGCAGAAGCAGCAGGGGCTTATTAGTACCAGGAGAACGAGACAAAACACAGGGATCAAATATCTAAAATAAATTGACATTGTTTTTCCTTCTGAGCTATCTAGGTATCTATACTGAACTAATGAGTGCCTAACAGGTTAATTAAGTGTTCAGAAGGATCTTCTCTCACACCTATAGCTCCCCCCCCCACCGCAACCTCCTCCCTGCTCTGATTTCCCCACTCCCCTCACCTCTTCAATCCCCTCTTTCTTTCTTTCATTCATTCTTGAAAGAGTCAATCCAGCTTGAAATGCAAAAGTGAAACTCTGAAGCATAGGACATAAAATTAGGATGGGCAACATTCTTTTGCAACTATCTAATTAGAGCCACATGCAATTATTTTGACAAGTTGCTGGTCAACATTTTTGTGATTTCACTGCATGTGATTTTGTGCCTTCAAAATGTTTTTTTCTCCACAAGGCTTTGAGAAATAATTTTTTTGCAACGCCATGTTGGGATATGAAGTGTGTCTTCATCTGAATACTATTTTGAATTTCAAAACTGGATTATTTATCTAAAACTGGACCATTTTTTGTATGAACATGAGCCCATTGTCTGCTGAAACTGCATAATGTGCTAACATTAGCATGCAACTCTATTTGCAAGTTGAATCAAGTTAAAAATGTCTGCAAGAAAAAAAAAGGATCCTATTTTCAAGGTAACAATGAATATTTTTGATGGTTTTGACTAATTGGACCATTTCCTAAAAAACCCACAATCAAACTGTCACCAATGTTTTCAAACTTCACTGCAAGCACTTTGTACAGCCTGTTTTCACTCTTGGATATTTGTAATGATTTCAGGTACCTACAGAGACCGAGAAGGAGCACACACACATTAAAAACACAAGGTTCTACCTGGCAGCATGTTTCAATCACATCATCTCAGATTCTATTCCTCTAAGCCTGAAATCATGCTGTATATTAGCTGTTTTACCAGAAGATCAGCCTGGCTGTTGGAAATGGCTAGTTTTTACATCCATATTTCAGATTCCAAGGAAGTCATATCTGAGGAGGCCGTTAAGAAAATGAAACAATTACAAGTCAATAAAAACTCAAAAGCCTTGGGTCAGCGAGCAACAGCAAAACCACCAAACTTCAAAAAAACAAGAGGCCCAATTCCCTTCTCATATCAGTGTAATTGAAGAGTAACTCCACTGCTGTCAACAGTTACTTCAGCAAAAGTGAAGAGAAGCAGGCTGTAGACTTAGCATTGCACAGAACAGGGAACCATATAGAGAAAACTGACTTTCCACCAAAAGTGAATAAAGGGCCAAATCTTTGTTCCCCTTACCCCAAGTGGGCATGAAAGCACCTAGGAAATAGAAAAGCCACATTCTGGCAGTAAAGTGGAAGAATGGGCTTGTCCAGAAGCAGAGAAATGCATAGAAAGACTCTGTACTATTTTCTCTGCCATGATGCTTAGAATTGTGGGCAGCCACAGGAGCGGAAATGGATCCATGCATAACCAGCTGACGTCCTTTAAGTCCCTTACCATCCTCTGCTTCACTGCCTTGTGCTCTCTCATGTCTCTCCAACTGCTCTGTCAATTGTCTCTTTGTGCTGACTCTCTTCTCCCACTGCCAACATTCCTCAAGGTTCTGTTCCTGTTATGTCCCACATCTACCCCTCATACTCATGTGACCCCAAAGCTTCAATTCTATATCAGACTCCCAAATCTACCTGCCCCCAATCCATGACCTCTCCTGTTTTATCCAGTCTAACTAGCCCCAATTTAACAGAAAAATTGAGCTTATCTTTCTGCTTAAACCCTCCTCCCCCTTTTTCCCTGCTCTACTGCTGTAAAGGGCACCTCCATCTTCCAAGACTCTCAGCCTTTGAGTCAAATGTAACCTCTTCTCTCCAGAGGCCATCACTAAAACCTAGTTGGTTCTCTCTCTACATCATTCCCTCTATGGCTTTGCGCCTCCTCACCACCCTCCAATGTATCCAAATGGCCGCTGCTAAAATCATCTTTCTTGTGTGCTGCTAGGATCATATAATTCCCTTCCAATTGCTTCCTCTTGTCACCATGTTCAGGCTTCTTGTCCTCAGCTTCAAGACTCTGCATGACTCCATCTGTGCCCACATCCCTGCTCTAATTATATACGTTCTACTACAGCAATGCTTACCAACCCCCAAAGAGATTAAGCCCCATTGTGCTAGGCATGTAGATACACATAGAAAGAGACAGCTCCTGCCCTAAAGAGCTCACATGCTAAGTACACAAGATAGACAAAAAGTGGGAGTCATTATTCCCATTTTACAGAAGGGAAATGGAGGTGCAGAACAGTAAGTGGCCTGACCCATGGTCACACAAGTAGCATGTAGCAGAGCAGAGAACTGAACCACATATTTCTAAACCCCAGTCCAGCAGCTTAGCCACAAGCCCACCTTTCGTCTCCATCTATTCTTATTTTCTTCATTTCACCCTTCCTGCCTCACTATTCCCTTATGCTTCCAGGCTTGTCTTTGGTTTTTCATGCTGCTCCGTGAGTCTGAAAATTCCTCATTTTCCCCTCTTCATTCAGAACTCCGAAACTCATTTCTTCCATAGATCATTCCAACATTACCTCACCAGAGCAATGCTACCATACCTCTATCACTATACATACCAAACCTGCCATGATCTACGATGGAACCAATCTGCTGGCCATCTAGGGTATTTCCTGTCTGAATGGCCTTCTATCTACTGAGACTGTAAACTCTTTAGGTCAGGGATCATGTCTCCCAAGTGCCAAGCACACGGTTAGTGCCTACAATAGCTATGTAGAGTTGGTCAAATAACTATGTTGCCTAGAAGAGGAATTTCTTCAATGCAACTTAAGGTGGGAATTGGGTGCCCTGTGACTCCAAAAGACTAATATACTTTCCCCTAACTCCTCACCACTTTAATTTTTCCCATTGTTTTGGCCTTATTACCCTTAGAGCAGCCCTATACTTGTAATTACCTTTTACAGACATTTGTAAAGGCTTTACTCCTTCATTCATTCCCCAGTTTGCCTACAATGCTTTAGAGGGGAAGATCTACTCACAACCTTTTATCTTAGAAAACCAAAATCCTCAGTAGTTTTCCCATGTGCTTTTATTTACTCCTTTGGAAGTGGGGTTTTATAACAATGCTGCATGGAGATGGTGGATGGTGTCTCAGAGTCAGAACATCTTTCCTTCAAAGGCCTCCAGGTTGAAAACTGTGTCCAGGAATCTCCGGAGTGACACCAGGTGAGCATTCTTGTTACCAGTAGCAGGAGCAGCAGCTGGTTCTCGGCCAACATACCTTTGTAACACGAGACAATTGGGTAGACAACAGTGAGGAGAGAAGAGAAGAGACAGAACACTAAAACTAACAAGGATGAGTACATGCAATGTAGACAGAATATACTGCTAAACAACAGCTTTAGACAAGACACAAGTGTAAACAGGAAAACTCTCCTGTCTTTTGCCCATGAGGCTTGCTCTCATGCCTCCAGTCCTAGGTCCACTGGAAATTCAAAGTGATATTGCAAGTTTCTAATTATAGAGCAGACCATCAGCTGGTGTAGATCAGCACAGCTCACTGGCTTCAACAAAGCAACACCATTTTACCAGCTGAGGACCTGGCTTAACAGATCTATTTGATGTCTCAGTCTATGTGAGTGGAGGAAAGGGTGGCTTTCACTAATTAGACAGGCTGCAACTGGCGAGGAAGGGACCAGGATCTGGATCATTTTTGTACCAATCTCCCTACAGTGATATAGAAGCAAACAGGCTGGAAAAATAATTGTAAAGGAAGCTTAGTGGCTCAGATATTGTTCCATTCAATGGTTGTTTCCTCCAGAGAAGCACAATTTGGAATGGGATTTTTAGAAAGGAAAAGCAGCCCATTCAGAAGTACAAAAGATAAACATAAGGCATGAAAGTGTGATAGGGTCAAACAATATAGACAGTGGTGAAGAGGGTGTTGGCTTGATAAATTGCTTTGGATTTTTATTTAACTAAAAATGAAGTCACCTGTTAGAGACTCTGGTTTGGGATGATCACCAGGCTCTCTCTATTTACGATAGCAGGCACGGTTAGAATGTACTGCTGTACTGTTTATGTACTGACCCACCATAGTAGGTGAGCAATGCAGGTGCAGACCAACCAGAGCTCGGGAGTTCGGTGTGGACCACACATTGGGAACATAAAGACTAGGCTGAAACAGAAGAAGGAGGGCAATGGAAGCCCCCAAAAATCAGACCTTTCAAGGTCTGTAGAGTTTGACTTTTCCATACATGCATCACCCTCCAAAGTAACAAACCGGTATGAAGCCTGGTGATGCAAAGAAAACACGGAAGTAAGTTTCATACCATATGGGCCGAGTGTGATTAACAATGGTGCGGAAACGAGGTTTGACGTAGTCATAGTAGCCAATGTTCTTGTGCTCTTCCTGACACCACACCAAGTCAGCTCCAGGATATTTCTCAAGCTCTTCCTTTACCAGATCGAAAGGGAATGGAGATATCTAAAGAGATAAACACACTGAAAACAAATAGCAGTGTTTTCTTTTATGTGGACAGATATCATGTAAAGCAAGGTTGTCCCTGGCAAATATTGGGCACTGTAATTGTTATTATCCATTTACTACTAAGCTACCTAGTATCTGTATGTTCTTGTAAATTATTGCACTTCATTCTAACAGAGTAAATATAACTAACTACAATGTAACCTTGTCATAAACAGATAGTTAAGGGTTAATGTCTCTTTTACCTGTAAAGGGTTAACAAACAGGGAACCAAACACCTGACCAGGGGACCAATCAGGAGACAAGATACTTTCAAATCTCGGTGGAGGGAAGCCTTTGTTTGTGTTTTTTGGGTTTTGCTTTGTTCTCTCTGGGCTCTGAGAGAGACCACATGTACCTACAGGCTCTCTAATCTTCTATTCCAATTTTGTAAGTATAAAGGTTGAAAGGCGGAATAGTCTTTTTTATTTGTTTTTCTTTATTTGCAAATGTGTATCTGGCTGGTAGAGGTCTAATGTGTATTTGGCTAAAAGTATTTTAAATTGTATTTCTGCTGGAGGAGGCTGTTTCTCCAATTTCTAGAAGCTGACAGACCCTGTAATATTCCATCTTGAATTTACAGTGATTTTCTTTATTCTTTTTTTTTCTTTTATTAAAAGTTTTGCTTTTAAGACCTGTCTGATTTTTCCCCTTGTTGAGGCTCAAGGGAATTGAGTCTGTACTTAACAGGGAAGGAGAAGGAAGGGGGAGAGAAGGGGGGGGGGAACCAACCTGATTTCTCTGTGTTGTGATTCAAGGAGTTTGAATCACAGTGATCTCCTAGTGTACCCAGGGAGGGAAAGATCTGGGAGGAAGAAAGGAGAAGGGGGAATCCCTTTGTTTAGATTCACGGAGCTTGAATCTGTATCTCTCTCCAGGAGCCCAGGGAGGGAACACCTGGAGGGGAGGAGGGGGAAGGGAAATGGTTTATTCCCCTTCGTTGTGAGACTCAAGGAATTTGGGTCTTGGGGGTCCCCAGGGAAGGTTTTGGGGGAGACCAGAGTTTATCAGGTACTCTACTCTAAGTCCTGATTGGTGGCAGCACTACAGGATCTAAGCTGGTAATTAAGCTTAGGGGAATTCATGCTAGTACCCATATTTTGGACGCTAAGGTTCAGAATTGGGAATTATACTATGACAAACCTCCACTCTAAATTAGAAGACAAATAACTACATTCTGCAATGTCATGGTACTCACTACAACTGGGAACAACAAGTATAATAGCACACTTTTCTGCTACTCTGTAGTATAGTTGTTATGCACAGAGCTTCAGGGAAAATGTCTTCTGTAGCGCTGAATCCTTTGCTAAAGATGCTTTGAGAAAACTAGAGGGCTGTACTATTTGGTCATTCTTGGCATACATGACTGTTTTCAAGACGTACTTTGATCTAGCAGACTGGGCATGAGGCTAGAAGCCAGAAGCTACCAAATTCTAATCCTGGCTCTGCCACCACTGATTCGCTACACAGCCAAGGCATTTAACCTCTCTGAGTCTCATTATCACTACAATAAAGATAGGAAAACTAGTCCTTCCCTAACTTACAAGGACTTGTGAGGAATACTTGATGTCTTGGAAGACATAAAATGCTATACAAATGTTAAGCATGATCATTATCATCATGTCTTGCAACTGCTAATGATTTAGAAGTTGGCTCAATCACAGTCCTTGGCTGAGACTCTTCCCAAAGTCTGAGTTTTCAATGAGGTTCAGGGCACTCACCTGCTCCAGCCTAGTTATAGCCACTTGTTTCTCCAAATCTTGATTCTTTCTCTCTTTAATGAGATCATAGTACACCTTCCCTGTGCAGAAAATCACCCGCTTAACCTCATTTGGTGTATGTGCTGCAGCCCCATCCTCAGGAATCACACGCCTGAAACTGGTACCTAGTCATACCAAAAATTAAAATAAAAATGCATTCCACTAGCGATGGTCACATTCAGTCAAGAAATTCTACTGAGGCCGGCCCAATCTTGAGTGATTCACAGAGTAATTGTGACAGTGCTCTGTACCCAAGAGACTATCATCCCATCCTCTGTATTCCTAGATCTTTTCAGACTCCAGGTTTTGACATAGGTTATTTAAATACAATCCAGTTTAAAGAGGGAGTCCATTAAAGGGTTTCTGATAAACAGCTCTTCACAACTTAATGGGAAGGAGGACTTCAAGACTGGTATCTTTCTTGTCATTCCCAGGTACTAGGCTCACATTATCACAGTTCAGGGAAACTGCACCTGTATTTCCCCTCAGTGGTCCAGCAAGGGCACCCATTCTCATGCTTCTAGCTCCCCAGTCATTGCCTTCCTTGGGTGGAGACCCTCATCTCACCCCCTTCTGATGAGGATATTTCCAGGCTGCACAGTTCCCTGCCTTCACTGTGTTATTCCCAGGAAAGACAGGCTACTTACTCAAGCATCTCTGCTTGCTTTTTCTTCAGAGACAGTTAACAGAGTGACTAATCACAGCCACAGATACCACACAGCTCTTTCGATGCAAGCCTATTTTATTCTTGAGGTAAAAGCACTTCAGAAAAACAGCAGAACCTACGCATATGCTAATAAGCTTACCTGAGATCACCCTCTCACTCTGATAAGGGTTCTGGTTGGTGACAAGTCCTTCCAACCCTTCCCTAAGAATTGAGGCTCACCTTGGACCAGGGTTCTGTCCATTTGTTGGACTAGAAAGGTGGCCCTGAACCAGTTTAAAACCAGGCTATTTATCAAAAATACTTTCTTTGTCTGTTGGTCCCTGGAGAATCCAGTTTTAATTAGTACACACAGAACTCTCCAAGGGATGGAATTTTTCTGAGGATGTTGCAACAGGAGTGAATTTACCTAATCACCTCCTGCTGTTCTTCTATTTACTCTTCCAGTGGAAGTATCCACAGTCCCTCGATAACAAACAGATGATTGCATTTGTAATGCAATGCACTCCAAAGATATTAAAAACTCAATTTAATAAAGTTTAATCCAATTCAATAAGGTTTGTCCAGGATATTACCGGATATTGTTAGTTTGTCACTTACATCACCTATTTATAACCTTGTTTTTGGTGTTGAGGAGCTGGTTTAGTAGCGCCGCATAGTTGACCTAGGTATATTTTTAACAACTAAACATGCCACCTTAAAAAAAAATTAAATCTTATTTCCAAAATAATCTTAGCTACAGAATTAAGTAAATACCTTCTAGAAAGCCTGCAAGAATGCTTATTATATGCCGTAAATTTACTTTTCGTTCCAGTAAAATAGGTTTTAAAAAAGATGTGTTTGTATATTTATTACACCAGCAAAAACCTTCAAGTAGCCAGAATGGATGGTTATAATGGAGCTTCTGTTATGTAAGCAAGTACATAACTAGCATCTTCGTTGTACTGTGTGATCAAGATCTTCTGTTTGAGACATTAAAACAGAATTATCCCAAATGAAGAATTAATACGGCACGTGGTTATATAGCTTTGAGTACAGGGATAAAATTTAGACTGCTTAACACGAAAAACTTCCTGACAGTGGGATGTATTTTCCCTGTGGAACAATCTCCCAAGAGAATAGGTAGAAGCCCTTTTGCTTGGGACACATAAAGCTAGAATGTACAATAGGGAGTAATTCTAGATGGCCTAACAGGTCTCATCCATTGCTCGCTTCTATGATTGATATAGAAATATAGTTTTAATCAGCCAACTGTGAGGTTGCAAATAGCAGCATGACCTCCAAGTCTGAACCAACACAACACACCCACTTATCATGAGAATAAATGTGTCATTCATCTTAGGGAGTAAAACGGGCATAAACGCATGAAAGAAAAACTGATTTATGTCTGAATTATCCAGTCTGAGGAAGAACCAGAGTTCATCGTTAAAGACGACTCAGAATCAGTGCTTTATCGGGTCAGCTAGAGTTAGATTCCTCAGCCTTCACAGATATAAAAGAAGTCCATCTACAGCAGTAACACAAGTACATCTGAATTAGCAATTAACTAGGAGCTTTGGCCACTATTGTGGGCTAATGGAAAATAGACGGGAAACCCAGGAAATAAACTAAGAGTGGACAGCATATAAGGAAACCAGACCACAATGATTAATGAATCCTGAAATTCATTAGTGTGAAGTTTCCAGACTGACTAATTCTAAGGGCTACAACACAGTCAAATCTAGGAAAATCCCTTTGATGATCAGCATTGCATTCACACAAAGCACACACTGTCACCACACACTGGTGACAATCTCCTAAAGAAGAAGAGAATAGAACATAAAATTGAAACCAAGCAAATACTAAATGGCAACAAATGCTTCATTAATTACCATGGAGGTTGGTGCAAATGACACAAAGGTTACAAACCTAAACTCTAAGGAGATGAAAATCTGACCAATAATTCTTCCTTTAAACAATGCTAGAATACCAGTGTGTCCAAGGACTCAGCCTTAAGCAGAGGGCCCTGCTCTTTTGTCTACACTTCCTGATCACTCAGCTATTCTGCATCTCTCCTTGGGTGGCAAATTCACACCCTCTTTCCTTTTTTCCTGGCTGCATGGAGACGGTGGGCTTGCTACCACTGCCTCCTGGTGCTGTGCTCCAGCACAAAGAGCAAAGGTTCAGACTGCCAAGCGCTGACTTAACGCCTCACTTTTACTGGCTAGGACCTTCCTTTAGGTTAGCAGCGGGATAAGGCAGGCCCAGAACTGAGAGTGGAAGGAAGTGACAAGTCAATGGAACCAGAACCATTCCTGCGAAGGGAAGCAAGGGGGAAATGATTTGAAACCATGGAGTTATCAAAAGTAGTACAAAGAACATTTCAACTTTTTAAATGAAGAAAAGTGTTGAAAATGGATCCCTACAACCTTATGAGGATGGGAAGATCCCTGCAGAGAGATAAACGCCATCTGCCACCCCACCTTCCCGTTAAGAGAACAATTGGCCATGAGATATGCCACTATACATTGAAACTGAAGTCTAAGAACTCTCATTATTTGGATGCAGATTATTTTGGCACAGGAATTATATTTCTAAATCCAGGCCAGATCTCTCCCACCCTTGCACACAGCAACTCCTAGGGAAGTCAGTCAATGAGAGGTGCATGCGAGCTCCTTGAGGTGAAGTTAG
This sequence comes from Gopherus evgoodei, assembly GCF_007399415.2. Lineage (NCBI taxonomy): Eukaryota > Metazoa > Chordata > Testudines > Testudinidae > Gopherus > Gopherus evgoodei. The sequence continues at coordinate 55,632,044 of NC_044328.1, read as the reverse complement.
CTCTCTCTCTGGACTGGATACTCAGCATTCTGAATACATAGTTTGGCACGCTGACTGCATACAGATGATTGTGAGTTCACAACATTTGTAACTTGACCTACCAGATACCATTTCGTCAAAACTGGATTTAGCTTCAGGATGTCTCAGCAATGACTTCGGTGTAAAGATAATAAGCTGTAAAATACAGATTGTTACAACTCTCAGAAGCTGCTGCTTGATCCACTGCCTGCTGTACATACACAGTATTACTCTTGACACACAAATGGATACTGCATGTATTAGACACAAGGAATCTCTATGGCTGGAATTTTCAAAAAGCGCCAGAGCAACTAGGCACCCAACAACTACTGAATTCCCTAACTCCTTAGGGTCCTTTGAAAGTCCCAGCCTACATAACTATTGACCTCTGAGGACACAAAAAAACAGTGTGAATTATAAATTTTTGAGCTGGACTATGGCAGAGAACCATCAGAAAAACCTCTTGCACTTTTGTTTAATGATAAACATCCAACTACTGTATTTTAGGCTTCAAATTGTACAGAATCCAAACTGCTTCAGAAACTTGCACCGAGATTCCTTAAAAATACTTGTGCTATTCAGCGCTAATGGGATGGCATCGAACAAAGCTTAAGTCACATTAGGATCTGGTGTAACTCAAGGCAATTGCCCTTGGAAAGGGTCTCATTCTTAGCACAAATCTTCCCAGAGTGGAGAAGTAATTAGAGGTGTGCTAACTTGGCCTTAAACTTGAACTAAAGAGGATGAGAATCTCAAACTGAATGAGTGCTTAGACAAGCCCTTTGTCAACTGAACCATAAGGGAACCAAAACTTAATTATAGAGAGATCAGGTTCAACTTTATCTTTAATGCCTTATCTACATTGTAGTTTTAGCAACCAGTATAGCTATACCAAAGAAAATCCCTAATGCAGATGCAATGCAAAGACATGAATTGTGACATACTATACAGTTTACCCCAGTTGAAATGTGGACTAACCTGCACCAGAGCAGCACGTTAGCTATAAGTGTCTGCAAGAGTGACAAAAATCATTGCAGATAAGGCTAATAAGAGCCTGTTTTGCAGAAGGTGGCCTCCTTTTGTGCACAAACACACACACTTTTCAAGCACTAATACCTATGTCTGCAGGTGATAGAATTTACAAAAGCCATTTGAGCAACACTCAGGCATTATTGCTAACAAAAAAAAAAAAGCACATAGGTGGACAAAAGGAAGCTAGGCTGAAAACCAGGCCTTACAATTCTAGAAATCAACGCTGAGATTTCATTAATCACATCCTTAGTCTCTAACTTGAGTTTCATTGAGAAATACTAAAATGCACACATCTTCCATTCAGTTGTATGATATATACAAACAAAACCCTGCATGCAAGTGGTTTAGTATTATAATTAGACAAAAGTATCAATTAAGCTACGTACTGGTTTCCTGAATGGCAGCAAGATCTGTCTTCTGAGGACATGAAAATAATTGGCTGGAGTTGAACAATTCACCACAATCCAGTTGCATTCATAGAGCTGGGAAACTTCAAACTCTGCACTGAACTCCTAATAAAGACATTAAAGGCATCAGAAAAGCTGCCTCCTTTCTCTTCTTCCAAACTCTGCCCCCAATTCACTCTTTTAGGCTCCAATATGTTATGCATTTTGGTGCACAAGGAAGGAACTATAGTAACCTTGGATGTACTTACCACTACCAGTGAGTAAAACTGCATACGACTCTCCATTCTTGAACTTCAAGATTTGTCTCCCACGCTTACCTGATCAAGAGCTCGGCAGGTTTTGGATCATAATCACTATGTACACACAATCCAAAAGGCAAGAAAACCAGCATGCTCCCATCATGCTTCCATTTCCTACTCCCTATAGTCCCCTCTCCTGACAGCTTCATCAGTAGATCTCTTTTCTTAATGTTTTGTTGTATAGATAAGTGCCCCAGCAAATCAATTTTATTCTTTCTCAAGTCAAATTTTCTCCCAAGATTTACTTCAGCTCAAAATGTATCTTTAAAGCAGTAGTTCTTAACCTGGGATGCACACCCCCCCGGGAGTGCGAGATGCCCTTTCTGAGGGTGTGAGACATGTACGTAAGTACAACTACTTTGTTTAATCAAATCTATGTAGTTATTAAAAAAAGTATAATGTTAACTATTACTGTAGTCTTAATCTTACTGCGAAATTAAAAAATATATATATAATTCTCTCTTTCATTCTATAGTTATGATATATCTAGGTTTAAAGAACTGACCTACTTCAATGATTTTTTATAAGGGAGTGAGAACATATTTTGAGAACCAAAGGGGTGCAGGCTACAGTAAAGGTTAAGAACCACTGCTTTAGAAGGACAGTCAAGTAGGAAAACAAAATCACACTTGGATCTGAAAATGTTGTACCTATTATTGTTACAAATCATGCATATGATTATTCTAACAGAAAGACTAGAGAGTGTATAAAAACTTACCTCTACCATGATGCCTACAGATATTCACTAACAACATGAAGGCAGGTGATGAACTGTGATCATGGCGATTGCTACTAGTCAGCTTATTACATCTACCCATTGTGCACACAGCTAACCTATACTAAAACATCCTATTATCCGTGCAGCTGAAAGTGCCATCTATTATTAAGGTTTCCCATAACTTTTTATAAGACCCTATTTTCAGTTGTTTAAAATTTTGCCAAACTTTAACAGTTTGTGCTAAATGTTTCCATGCTGGGCATCTGCCTCAGTCTGACTGGGTTATTTATTTATTTTAATTTCAGCCAAAAAAACAGTTGAGCCATTCCTAAGAAAGAAACTAGGATGTTAAAAAATGCTGGCAGTCTTTCTTTTGAACAGCTCTAGTCCCTGTCTGCTGTGGAGCGAGGACTTCATATTTGGTAGGAGGGTAGCCTTTGTTTAAAGGATGCTAGTCCTGTAAAAATCTGCCAAATTTACCAAGATACAAGCTTTTGAAAAGAAAAATATCAGTTTACACATGCTCGTCTTTTGCATTTAGCTGCCAAAATTAGCAATTTGGCAGCTAAAATGTCAGAGGATTCCGCACCATCCCCACATAGTGACTGAGCATGCTCTACCCCAGGGCCACAAGGGCAAAGCCAGACTTTCCCTATAACTGCTGCTCCCAGCATGAGTGGGGCTCAGCACTGGAAAAAAGTTACCTACCTTTCCATAACTGCTGTTCTTCCAAGTGCGGTGCACATGCCTATTCCACTGTAGGTACATGTGCGCCTCATGCACAGTTGTTGGAGATTTTCCCCTCAACAGTACCCACTGGAGGAACATCAGCACCCTCTAGTGCCTTGTGCCACTGCAGGTATCAAGGACTGCACTGCCCCGAGCCCTCTCACTTCCTTCCCACCAGAAAGGCTCGCGGGTGGGGGGGGGGAGGAGGGTGGGTCATGGCTTGCCCATGTGCAAAACATCTCAAAGAACAATAGTTACAGAAAGGCTGGTAATAGCCTCTCTTTTTCAAGTGATAGCACAGCTCCATTCTACTGTAGGTGACTCTCAAACCGTTTGAACTCTAGGTGGGCTCGGAGTCTACTTGAACAAGGACTGTAGGACCACCTGTCCAAATCGGGCATCATCTCTAGATTGATGAGAGATGACATAGTGAGAGGCAAATGTATGGAGCAGTGACCAAGTTGCTGCCCTACAAGTGTCCAGTATGAGTACACAAGCCAGAAAGGCTACAGAAGTCACCTGCAACCTGATGGAGTGAGCCTCCACTTTACCTGCAGGTTCAATATCTACCAGTCAATAGAATAAACGAATACAGCTGGAAATCCAGGCAGAGATCCTCTGGGTGGATAGTGGGTGGTCCTTTTCTCATCTGAAATCGCGACGAAGACCTGAATGGTCGAGTCCAATCCAGGTAAAAAGCCAAAGCTCTTCTAATATCTAGAGTATGGAGTTTTCTTCCCCTTTACTTGAATAGGGCTTTTGAAAGGAAGTGTGTAAATAAACCGTTTGGTTAATTTGAAAATCAGAAGCCACTTTACATAGGAATTTAGGTGAGGTCAGAAGAAAACCTTGTCCCTAAAGAAAATTGCATAGGGAAGCTCTGATACCAAAGCTCACAAAGGGATAGGTGGTTGGCAAAAATTGGGGTGGGGAAAGATGGCACTCTGGTAAGTGGTAGACTGCTCCTGACCAACGGGTCAAAATGAATGCTTAGAGGACATAGTTTGCCTAGAACTGTCAGCTACAGAAGAGGTGGGAGGAGGACGACACATGGTAACTTCTGTTCTGCTTTTTGGACCTGTCCTGGGCAAATGGCAGGAAGGGCTGAAACCTCTGAAACTACTGTGGGTGTAACAGCTTTCTTTTTGCCACTGGTGTATAGAGCTTCAGAGATGTAAGGGTCACCCTTGAGTCCTTAAGGCTACAAAGCCTCTCATCTGTCTTATCAGAAAACAGCGAGGGACCTTCATATGGGAAGTCTTGAATAGTTTGTTGCACCTCCAAGGGAAGACCTGAATACTGCAGCTAAGATGCACACTGCATAATAATGGAGGAAGCCATGGAGGTTTGCCACATCCAGGCTTGCTTGCAATGCTGTTCTGGTAACTAATTTGTCCTCCTCCAATATAACAGTGAACTCCTGCTTTGCTTCATCAGGAAGCTTGTCTTTGAACTTCCAGACATTATCCCACCAGGTGAAATTGTAGCAACCAGCAGAATCTGCTGGTTTGAAACACTAAGCTGTACAAATCCTGTGGAGTAAAGTTCCCTGCTGAACGGATCTAGCTGTTTTGCTTCTTTCCCTTTCAGAGCAGAGGCCTGGGGTCCCTGTCTTGCTTTTTCATTAGCCACACTATGAGGGAGCGTTGAGGAGGGTGGTTACAGGGACATACCTTTCCTCCACCCTTTTAGCAGTGGAAGGCAGAGAAGAGGGCATCTTCTGCCATAAAACTGTGACTGGTTCCAGGATAGCCTCATTAATAGGGAGAACTACTGCAGTGGGTCCTGCAGAGGCTAAAACATCCATGAGCCTGCAAGATCTTTCCAGCACCTCTTCTGGTTGGATATCCAGAGCTGCAGCAACCCTCCTCAACAAGTCTTAATGACTCTGAAATCATTGGGGGGGAGGGAAGGGGGGGAAATAGTCTCAGTCACTACCGCCTCATCAGGTGATAAGCAACAGCTAAGAGTTGTTGCAGAGATCCCTCCTTCAATTCCTCCACAGGAGAATCCTGAGAGCACCTTCCCCCTGCACAGTATCGGTACTGGAGGAGGGAAAATGGTGACCTTGCTGCAGATGCTTCCAGCACCTACCCAATGCAGAAAGGGCAGAAAGATAGAGGAGAGGCTCTCCAATGTGGAGAGAAACCCCAAGGGATCCAAAAGAGCCATTGATATGGAGGTGGGACCCAGCTAGGTGAAGGCAATTGGCCCATACCATGGTGGGCAGGCACCCCACTAGTTGAGGTTGAGTCACAAATGATCTCATCTCAGAATCCTCTCTCTCAGACCATGGGGAGCTGACCCCATCGGTACCACGGAGATCATGCTGTTCAGGAGTCTCCCAAATAGCAGGACTGGAAGTGCTCACTCCCACAGTCATGGTTCCAGCCCCAGACCACAGTTTATGTCTTCTACAGTTGTGGCACCTTTTCTGTAGGGTTCTATCCACAGAGGAACCAGTGATCTCACTGGTACCCCATCTCCAAACCCATGTACTGTGACATGAAGCACCAGTAGGAGTTCATGCTGCCCCACTGGGTACTGCTGAGGGGGAAATCTCTGATAATTGTGCACATGCCCCCAACCTCTCACAGTTCAGCTGAGGTAGCATGGAGGAAACGGACTTCAATGCAGAGAGGGATAAGAGCCATACCGTGAGGGATGGAAAAGACTTGACAGACAAGGATTCTGGGGACGCGGGGAGCAGACACTCAAACTGATTGGTAAAAAAGACTGGGACTGGGAGCTGGAACAGGAGGGGAGGCTGGGATTAACTGAACAAGGAGATTGGGACTAGCTGGGGAGGATCCTGGGACTGAGAACTAGAACAGATGGGAAGCAAGGACCTGCTCGGGCCAGGAGACTGGGCTGGGAGCCAGGTGGACAGGCTGCAACAGCTTAGGCAAGGTGACTAATTGAGAGCTGGTGAGGAAAACAAAGGAGTAGTGGGGATGACCCTGACTTCGGATGGGGAACTGAAAGGCTGGAAAGACTATCATAATGCACATTCTGGAATTTCCTAACTTCTGAGTGCTGACTCTGCAATGTTAATATGTTCTTTTACCATATGTTTTTTGGGAGTAATTATTGTTAACTCATCCTAACACCCCCTGCCTATATTTTTTGTCATCCACTTGTTATGCTTTGATTTAGACAGTAAGCTCTTTGGGGTGGGAGCTGGTCATTTACTCTGTTTGTACAGCATGTCCTGGTCTATAACTGTGGCTCCTGGGCACTACAGGATTGCAAATAATAATTTTCAGTTTGCTTACTACATACATTTGGCAGTGCTGAATATATAAACAGTCAATTTCCCCTGTTTGGGTGGGTCTTTCACACACAAAGCGGAGAAAATAACCATTTAAAAAAATGAAGACAATCGGGCTGTAAAACCATAAAAATTGGAGTACAGCTGCAGAGCAGCTGTGCACCCAAGACTACTTTAGCCTATTTTTTTTTTAACTGGCTGAATTTTAATAGTTGACCTTGGAGAAGGGGAATTATCTAGTTGATCTTTAGAATTACAGTTTAGCTGAAAAAAATATCTTGATCAACCTTTAAAGCACTTAGATGATTCAAATATAGTAATAAATTTCATTTATAGGATTGAAAAACACTGAGAACTGATCACCTAAACACATCACACACACTTGGTACAGATATTTTTACACTGCATCTGCATTCTGAAGTTCCCAGCTGGACGGTTCGCTCTGTTACAAGAACACTGGGTTTTAGTGCTATCTGATCTTCCTTAGAAACGTGTTACAGACACTGACTTGTGATACATCCAGCTATATAAACTGAAGAGTTACTGTCCCCTAGGAACACCCATAAAGAAATAATACTACCAGAGACAAATTATATCTGACTTCAGCTTTCAAATGAAATGCAGACTAGACTAGTCATCTTTATTATTTTTATCAAATGAGCTGAAAGTTAGAGCAAATATTTGAGCTAAACATTAAAATACACCAACTAGCAGTCTTAAAAGGTGACTTCCAATCCTGCAGGAAAATATTCAAGCTGTTGGGGGAAGACAAGTGCTGGTTGGTGGCAATAAATTGATTTCTCAAGTAATAAACCCAACAAAACCTGGTTTAAAATAAGTCTCTGAAAAGCTAAGAGCAGAAAAAAGGACATTGCTGTTGACAAATCTACTTACTGGATAAGCATCGGAATCATCATTGCTCATCTGCAGAAACCTCTCCGGCCTGGCTGAAGAATGCTCTGGGCCCTAGTAATCACATCATTTAAAACAAAACCAACAATAGTTTAGATGTCTTTCTAGATCACTCTCTGCACAAGTGCTTCCTGTCAGCCTAATCATCATGGAGCAGCCTCAATATAGGCTGCTCAACCCACCCTCCCTGCCAGAGGAGAAATGCTGGAACAATGACAATCGGAGAAGAGGGAGAGCTTTGAAGAGGGTAACATGCTGGTGCCTCTCAATAAAAGAGCTGTGATCCTGAGTATCCATCCGATCAGATGGAGATGGGTTACATAGAACTCCAATGTCACTACCACTAATTAAAGATTAAATACTCAATGTGGTTGTGCAAGGTGGTGCAAGAGACCGGGTGCTTGGGGCACTTAACCATCCTGCCAATCCAGGACAGAATGGTGCAAGATGAGGTTAGGTGGTGTGGTGCAAATCTGTGATACTTTAAAAATGAGCAGCACACATTCACAAGCCAGTAGGTCTTGCACGCTTGAGACCATGGATCACCTGCTAAGGCAGAAGCTGGATCCTCCAATTATTTATGTCTTGAGCACTAGGTTACAGTCCTACCCTATGGCAGCATGAGTGTGTATGGAGGAGAAGGGAACTTCTCTCTTCTCCCACTAGCACACCAATTTGACACAAGACAGGATGCTCTAGGTGGGTATATGTACTTTGGCCAATTCCCTGCAGAATCATTGGTAACCCATGTTAGGTCGAGTTAAGTTTAACTGGCATAGCTAAGCCAATTACTCCATAAAACCTTTTTACAGGAATTTTATGTTATACTATAGTTAAAATACCTATCACTCAGACAGTGCTTTCCACTAAATCTCGAGGCACTTTACTGAAGTGGGTAAGCGTAACTGGCCCCCATTTTACAATCAGGAAACAGGAACACAGGTCACAGAGTAAGTCAGTGGCAGGGAATGGAACAGAACCCAACTCCCACTCTTCTCCCTTATTAATAAGGTTGGAGAGAGTTAATTGCAATCAGCAAAAGAATATGGTGTGTGGTTTTATTTATTGCTATGCTGGGTGTTATTGTTTGTAAGGGTGACAATTATTTATGATTAAGAAGGGCTTTCATACCAGAGAAAACCATAAGGTATCTACCTATTATACCTAGAGATATAACTGCATTTAATCTTTCAACTCATATGTTAGTTAATTCCACTTACAAATCAGGGCTTACTCCCTGACACACCACCTTCTGTTTGTTACTGCACTGATGACACAATGGGAAATCCCAGAGAACACCACTGTGATGGCTTTAGCTTTGTCTACACTGGAACCTGAATGACAAAAAACTTCTCATTCAGGGATATGAAAAAAACACCCCTGAACGACAAAAGTTTTCCCAACAAAAAGCGCCGGTGGGAACAGTGCTTTGTCAGCAGGAGAGCTTTCCTGACAACAAGGTTACCACCGCTCATTGGGGTGGAAGTTTTTTTTGTCAGCAGGAAAGCTCCCTCCTTCCAACAAACAGCGGCTACACTGTGTGCCTTTTAGTGGCACGCCTGTAACAGCACGGCTGTCTCTCTAAAAGGTGTGTAGTGTAGACATAGCCTTAGAAACTGTTGCTAAAGGAACAGGGGAAAGTGATGTGTGCTGCTCGACTCCTCTCTATTGTACCAGCACAGCGAGCCCCTAACAAAAGAGAAACTGATTTATTTCCTCCAAGTCACCCAAATCATCAACATTTTTAAGAGAACGTATTTGTTTGCAAGTTGCATAAAAACCCCTTGGAACAATGTTCTAAATTAAAAAGTAAAGTTTATACAGGTAAAACACATGTATCTGAGAAGCTGAGGTTTGTTTCATATCATCATAAAATAAAGTGAAACAAGTGTTGTAAAAACCTATTGAAATTTTAATTGTACCTGAGAATCCCAGGCTGCCTCCTTTATACTTTGCTCTTTCTAGGAACTTTTCATTTAAAGTTATAATTTTTCATAACCACAAAGCTCTAACAAAGAAAAAATATATTTTTTGCATTGACACACGTTGTATTGACTAAGTAAGTCTTTTAAATAGTAGGGGAACAATGCCAGACACTACTGCAAATTAACCCATTTGGAGAAAGGCACAAGGAGAGGGAGACAATGTTCAGAAATATATCAATGCTATTTTCCTTTTTGTTCTTGTTCCCGGCCAATTGTCAAGACTGGTCACTGCAAGCACATTTATTTTTGAGATAGAGGAACAGTCTAACGAATGTCAGCAATACTCTCTTTTTTTTTCATAAAAGTTATAAGATCCTGAAACTGCATTTGTATGCTGCAAAAAAGGAACAATAAAAGGTTCTACAGTTTCTATTCTACTACTTTATGCCAAAGCACATTTATTGTTCCAGTCAGCGAAAGCCTTACCATTCCTTCCATTCCATGTGGCAAAAGCAGCACAATCCCATTGTGTCGAACCCACTTAGCCTGTCCTGAGCTGATAAACTGGTCTATTATGCACTGCGCAGTGTTGTGGAAGTCGCCAAACTGCGCTTCCCAGCACACTAGAGCATTGGGACTTGCCATGGCAAAGCCAAGTTCAAAACCTAAAAACAAACAGGTAGAAAGAAAAAGGGAAAGACCCTGATTAGAATTATATTCTGTTTTCCATAATCTAAGACACCACCTTTCTATTGTAACTAATTAAACAAAGGAGAGCAGAATAGGTACCAAGAATGCTTATTCATGAAGTCCAACAGTATTTTCAATACTACCACTTCTGCTAGAAGGATTAGCAGACATCTGTTTATATATATATAGGATCCAATCCTGCAAGCTCTTCTTTATGTTAGTAGTCCCAATCAATGACATCATGTGGAAACTTCAGTTTCCATGAAAAAGCTAAGGTATTAACACTTTTTTTTTCTCCTGGTAGTAAACATTTTTATACACAAATCTAGATAGATGCCACCCTTTTAATAAAAGTAACTATAAATATATTTATAATTAATATTTAGGGTTCAGTTCAACAAACTATTTGTCCACCTTCTGCATTACGCAAGCCTGCACAATGCTACGAATGTGCCTGTACATTTATACAGGTGCTGGTTGCAATAATTTGTTCTGGCTGGTCTTTTACACCTGTAAACTGGATCTTTCTAGGATCTTTTAATGTACATTTTATTTACCAAATGATGACTGGATAATGTCGTGAATGGCACTTTGGAAATGCTTATTTATTGAGTAAGCATATGGCTGTTATCAGTCATTCCCCATTTCCTTTCCTTAGTTACAGAAGCCAACATGGTCTTGTCCTAAGTAACTTTAAGCTAATGCCTACATTTTCAGAACATTTTGAGAGATTCTAAAGTTGAGACTATTATTAAAAAGTCAATAGGATCTGCAAATAACTGTATCATTCCTTAGGTGTGCAAAACTGAGCAAAGAAAATAAAAAAAGTTTCAGACAAGTTACTGGAGGCAATGCAGCAAAAGTGTTCCCTCCTCAGAGATAAGAGACTAACATCTCCTTCAAGAGTCATGCCCCTCTGTGTTCTTCACTGACATCTGTCCCAATACTGTGGTGAGTGGAGCAGGCCTGGGGAGCACTTCTACTGCTGTGGGTATCTCTGCTTAAGCTAATGCAAACAGGAGAATCACTGCAGGTTTCCAGGAAGATAAGCTGGAGAGAGCGGATCTCTCCCTAGTTCCTCCCAACCAGCAGAGCCAGAACTCCACAGGGTCCATGGGACTGGGATAAGACAAGGAGGGAGCATGCTGCAAAGTCTCTACTTTCCTTCTTTTTGGACATCTCAGCCAAGATGTACCTGATCTGGGGCACTTCCAACCACTATTCCCTCCGCTGTACTGAAGTCCAAGGTAGGCAGGGAACACTGAGTTGCACAAAGGCCACATGACTTTGCCATCAGGTCAGCAAGTCAGTAACAGGGCTGGGACTACAGCCAAGGTTCCTCTAGTTTCATGCTATACCCACTAGACAACACTGCCTCTCTATACTCAAACAAAAGTACACATGGATTCTGAATACACACTCAAGGGCTGAGTTTTACCCAGGTATTCAGAAAGATCATGGTTAAATGTGTGTGGGAAGCACACAAATTGACAGCCATCTGATTTTCAATATAAATTACATTTTGCACACTTTGGAATGTAACAGGCCAGACTGCTTGTTGCTTGTTCCTAAAACCGGTCATGTTCCAAACCCAATAGTATCCCCACAACAGGCTATGTGGGCATCATTTAGATGCAGAACAAATGCCTGCTCTTGTTGGAAGAGATATGTGGCAGTGCTGTAAAGCCCCAGTTCTACTGCAGGGACTGGGGTGATAATGGCTGGCAAAGACAAAAAACAAACAAAAAGTTATTAGAATACAAACCAGCTACTGTAATTCACACTCAGCAGCTGTGCTAAGACACATTAACTGCAAATTGTTAGAGTATTTACATCTGCTACAGAGCTTTGTTGTGCAGCTTAAAAACGCAAGATTTCAAGCAGAGTCAGAGTTCATGAAAATACAGTTAAATACAAGGCATGTAATAATAATCTCCTTTTAATGACCTATCTTAACTGCAAGATATTTTCCCCTACTTATGTCCCACAGTTAATGTCTTATTTGTGAAAATCCATCCATCCCCCTCAATCCCAGTGCTCCCACTTACACGGGTCACAAATATTCCTACAGCACTGGAGAATGAGGCCACATGGGGCTAAATTGCAATACAAGGTGAAGATAGTGGTTATGACGGACAGACCACTCTGCTTAGTCAAAGGGTAAAATTGACCATTTAAAGCACAGTTCCACAGTACGGAGGGTGTGAAGCTCCAATGCTCCAGAAGGAGCTACTGGAGGCAGTGTACCACAGCTTCTTCAGAGGCCCCAGAAAGTCTGGGCCTGAGACTCTTCTGCTGCATACTTTTATGGGGGCAGTATGTGCTCTAGTCTGGGTAGATCCAGCTCTACTCCATGTGTAAAGGAGTAAGAAGCCAATAGCAACTCTGTATCCCTGTTATCTTTAGGCAGACTAGTATCCCAGGCAGTGCTAGCCTCAGGAGTGCAAGCACTAGATTAATGTCTGGGTCCCATGCAAGGGTTGAAGGCTCTGTGCACCCTCTGCTCCCATTCACACCTGCAGACAGGCCAAGTACAACTTGACTCCAAGTTATTTTCAACAATTTCACATTTAACTGCACTTGTTTAGCACTTGCCCACTGGCAGCCAACCATGAAAACCAACTGCATCTTAAAATACTGAACACCTACAGTGTTAACTGAAAACCAAAAAGTTAAATTCTACCCTCTGTTTTACCACTGCAAAGCTGGGCCACTCCAGTGGGGCTACTAGAGATTTATAGGGCTATGACTGACGGAGAATATGGTTCACCATCTTTAGAGAAGACATCTGTAAGAGTTGTTTGCTTATGCTGAAGTAATGCATTTAATTTTTTTTATTATTATTATTTTTTTTTTTAAAACAGAATCTAAGCATTTATCTTCAAATAATGGTAGCGTAATATGAGAGAGCCATCCCATCCACCACATACAAATAGAGCAGCAGATTGGTATAATCAGTCTCTGCGGTCCAAAGGTTTTATTAGAAAATTCTTTGGACATGTACACGTACCATTGCTCAGAAACAAAAGACCTGAGAAGAACCCAACTGAAAGCATGACAGTTTGGTGTGAATTTTGTTCCTTGTTCAGACACTCTCTCTGCAACCTAATTACCCTAAGAGACAAGGTGGGTGAGATAATCTTTTTTATTGGACCAACTTCTGCTGGAGAGAGAGAAGCTTTCGAGCCACTCAGAGTTCAGGTCTCTGACCTAAGAAAAAATTCTGTGTAGCTCAAAAGCTTGTCTCTTTCACCAACAGACGTTAGTCCAATAAAAGATATGACCTCATCCACCTTGTCTCTCTAATATCCTGGGACCAACACAGCTACACAATTCCACTGCATACCTAATTACATAGTGAGATTTGAAAAGTGAGAATGCATCTTTTTCCTGGGGTCTGTCTATATTGATCCCTGCTTCCTTGTTAGTTTATCAATAAAAAATCCCCACCCCACCCCTTTTTGCTTCATTTTGCCCCCTTTTGTTTTTTCCGAAGTTTGCTGCATGTTACACAGAGACCAACACAAAGGTCATTCTACAATGTAGCCTGCATGCGCCCAGCAGAAAGCAAGCACACCAACTCAAGTTACAGAAAATCTAAAGTCATTCCCAAATCTGGATCTTTCCCACTACCATCCACTTCTGCCACGTTAGTAGTGCACAATCCCATTTGAAAAAAAACAAAGGTGCAGAGCCAAATCAACTCACATTCGGAGGCTCTGTGTGTGTCTAAATCTGGTGTGTTAGATTGGCTCCTCTATACTCTATAGTTGATCTAAACTATTGGACAAGAGTAAGTGACTGAACTGGTATAACTTAAAATTTATGGGTTAGATTTTCGAAGGCACAAAAACGCAGTTAGGTGCCTAACTCCTGTTAACAGTCAATGGGCACTGGCTGCCTAACTGCCCTTTGGCCTCTGAAAAATCTTGCCCTAAAAAACACTGCACATGGGTAAAATCCAGGAGCAATTTTTCTTTAACAAGCAATATTAGTTAAGCAAGTGCGAGACCTATAGGGAAGACATGAAATAAACACACAAAGAAACCTTTGCAATCACAATTTCTGGCTATGATCAAACTTCTTATACCTTTAATTAGAAAAGTTTTAGGAACTCTGCAGCTCACACTGACTGATGGAGACCAACTTGGCATCTTGACATTCTCTGCAGACAGTAGGCTACTGCTTCAAACCCATCAGCAAGTGCTCAGTGACAGGCTTCATGTACTTGTCATTTGTGATTTACACCATGGTGATTGGAGGCCCTCCAGGAGCATCTCTCCTACAGGAATTTATTGGATATGCGGATTGCTTCATAGAGTGCTGTGATATAGAAATCAGGCAAAGCATACCTACGCCACTGGGGGAAGAAGGGGGGTTTTAGACTGTCAGGGAGTTCCCAGGTGATGCTCTGGAACTGCTCCGTACAAAGCCAGTCAGGACTCTGGTGAAGTCTCCTCTCTGTGAGCAGACTGTCTTCAGGGCAAGCTCACATGTCTTCCACTTTCTTGGGTCTGACCTTGGAGCATTCAGCATCCTCTGCCCCTCTGTGCGCTTCCCACAGCAAGTTCGCCCAGGCGGGGTCCTGGGGAAGCCACAGGGTCCTGCACCCACCCCTTTGCATTCAGACGTGACTCTTAGCCAGCCAGTAAAATAGAGGTTTATTAGATTACAGGAACACGGTCTAAACCAGAGCTTGTAGGTACAGAGAACAGGACCCCTCAGCTGGGTCCATTGGGCGGGGGGAGCGAGTCAGACACCCACATCTGCACTCACTCCTCATCCCCAGCCAGCTCCAAACTGCCTCACCCTCCAGCCCCTCCTCTCTGGGCTTTGTTCCTTTCCCAGGTCAGGAGGTCACCTGATCTCTTTGTTCTCCCACACCTTTAGCTATCTCCTTGCAGGGGGGAAGAGCCCTGGCCATTAGTTGCCAGGAGACAGAGTGCCGGCCATTTATACACACTGGCCCTTTGCTCTGCAACAATCTCACCCCCAGAGACTTACGAAATGCATAGGGGAAACTGAGGCACCCCTACCATATTCAGAGGAGACATTAAGAACAGTCCCACTTCGTCACATTGCTGCAATAAAAAGTTGAGTGTCTGATACCCATCTGTGTCTAGAACTAGATTAGGATTTAAAATAAAAGGAAACCAAACACTACAATTGAGCCAGATGAGAGCAGTATGTTGCACTTACGGTACAGGACTATTTAATTTTTAAAGTCATCAGCACATGGCTATGAACTTGGCCCTGTAGGACCACTATAGGATTAACCTCCACTGAAACAAAACCTTTCCCTTTTGTTTAGCTTTTATTCTTTTTTTTATATTCCCATTTACATTGCTCTGCGTCAATTTCCTACTTATCTCTTTTTAGACCATAAAGTCCTAGAGAAATCAAGGGACTGCAAGATACATTAATGATATTACTGAAGCACCTAGAGGCCCAAACCAAGTTTGGGTTCCCATTGTGCTAAGTGCTAGACATACACTACCAAAAAACAATTCCTTTGTGAAAGAGTTTAAAATCTAAATTGACAAAACAGACAGAGGATGGGAGTGGGGGAATCTCCACTTTACAGATTGAGAACTGAGATCACACAGGTAAAAGAGGATGAGACTTGCCCAAGGTCAGACAGGACATTTATGCTGAGTTGGGTTTTGAACCTAGATTGCCTGAGTCCCAGTGCAGTGCTTTAACCACAAGAACATCCTCTTGCCATATTTCACCTGATTTTTTGAAAGTTACGGTTAGAAATACATAAACCAAGATATTTATGTCGAAACTTTTAATGGCCACTGCTGCAATCTGAAAGTCTGTCCTTCCACCTGGGAGGACCAGTATATACTCTCCTGGAATGTTGATGAATGTGTAGAACAACATGAATATGTCAATTATGGGGGTGGGGGAAATTAATCCTTTTATACATGAATATATATTGTTTGTATCCACTTTTGGAAAGAGACTTTTTATGCACAGTTCCTATTGAAATTCTATTCCAGATGTTTGGACCCATCTTGATGAAAGAAAGTTGATGAACCACTATGTCCCTGTGGTGCTGAACTCTGTGAACGGCCCATCCATGACTCCAACAGATGCTCCTTGTTCTCTTCTTGCCACAAGAAGGCTAAAGCCTCAGAAAGACTGGCCTTTTCCCTTCAACTTAATGGTCCTTGGATGGTCCTAGCTGCCCATCCTTACCCCCAACAATGCTATCTGCCAAAAGATATTTTAAACCTCAGCCCTCCTTTTCTGTGTGGTCTTGCTGTCTCTAAGAACATTCCAAGAGCGTAAAGCCTGTATACCTTTTCACTGCAAGTTCCCAAAGGATATTTACAAAATAGATTTCCCTAGATAGGTTTGAATCCCATTCTAATTTTAAACAAACATTAAGAGACTATTTCTGCTGATTGGGTGACATGGTTGAGAACATATGCAATATGGCTAATTTGTTCAAGGCTTATCTGCACATATGCTGTGCTCTATTAGGACAGGGGTAGTCTAACTTTCAGATGAAACATAAAACTAAAGTCCTGACCACTTGTGGTCATCAACTTTTAATAAGTATGGGGAGCTTAACCCTGTCTCCTGACCAAAATTTTGACTCAGGTAGTTAAGTTCTGTATACCAATACTATCTTGAAATTTCAAATGAATACGGTACCCTTCCTTACTTCCTGTCCTAAACTGTTATTTAATGTAGCTATTGAGACAAATTAAGGGGGTGGGGATAAGCTGTAAAATCCCTCTTGGTAGCTGTTCTTTGCTTGCTTTACCTGTAAAGGGTTAAAAAGTCCCCCAGGTAAAGAAAAATAAAGTGGGCACCTGATGAAAAGAGCCAATGGCTAAAACTGTTTAAAATCGGAAAAGAAACTTTTACTTGGTCTGCTGTTCTTTGGGTTGCAGGGACACGAGCAGCAATGCGATAGCAGGAATGCTGTGTAAGGTTCGAACCAGATATGAAAAGGTATCTTCCATACCTAGAAGAAATTATTTGGATGGAGGAATGTTTTGTTAGACACAATCAGGTTTGTTTCTTATTTTGGTGTGTGGATCTCCTCTGTGCTAACCCTTGATGCTTTTGTTTGCTTGTAACTCTTAAGCTGAACCCCCAAGAAAGCTAGTTTGGGTGCTTAATTTTTGGAATTGCTCTTCTAAAATCTAGCAAAAGCCTAAATTCCAGATGTATTTTTTCCTTTTTTTTTTAAATAGAATTTATCTTTTTTAAGAACAGGGTTTGAGCATGTTGTTTGATTAGCTAGTAGCACAGCTAATTTCCTCTGTTTTCTTTCTCAGCTCTTCCGGGGGGAGGGGGAATGAAAGGGCTTGAGGGTACCCCACAGGGAGAAATTCCCAAGTGTTCTTTCCTGGGTTCAAGGGGTTTTGGTTTTTTTTTTTTTTTTGCAGTTGGGTGGTGGCAGCATTTACCACGCCAAGGTCAGAGAAAAGCTGTAACTTTGGGAGTGTAATACAAGCCTGGAGTGGCAAGTATTAATTTTTGGAATCTTTCCGAGCCCCCACTTCCTGCACTCAGAATGACAGAGTGGGGATTCAGCCTTGAAAGCTGTGCACCACTAAACACTGTTATACTGTACCCCAGAAGTGGCTGTGTTTAAGGGGAAGATCAAGTGATCCCAACACACATGTATACTATACCAGGCTCACACGGAGACTTGGTAAGGCTTATTCATTTCAGTGTTTGCAAAGTGCTTTGAGATCCTTAGGTGAAAGGCAAGGTAGAAATGCAAGTTATTAGTTCTGTTCCTGTTGCCTGTGCTCTCTCGATCATTCTTTTGTCAGTACAGCAGGGATAGAGGTGGTGTTAAGCAAAGTGTCAACTTTCACAACCCATTCTGTGTTTCCCCCCACAGCAGTTTGCATGACTGTCACAAAAATTTACATCTTTCAAGAAACAAAAGGAAGGCTGCAGCTTAATTCATATGATTTTCAAGTTTCCTAAGGCATGAAAATTAAAATAATCTAGCAAGTGTTTTTGAGATGGCCACACATCACTTCTTAGTCTGATGTCAGTAAGAGGAAAACCATAAGGAAAGACTTGCTGCTATATTTAAAGAAATGAAACACTGGGGACAGGTATTGTGATACACAAGCTCTCTTTTAAATCACTAACTTGAATACAGCCCAGGAGAGCCAGTGAAATCATTAACATCTATATGGTTTCTGAGCCATGGAAACACGGATGCTCAAGAGGTAGGGGAAGCCCCCTTATGCCCTCCAACAGTCTCACTATATGGCCCTATAAGAACCTGGATCTCAGTTTTTGCACTGTCTACCTAATTTCCTGCTGCAGTTTTAGCTGGATAAAGATATTGGCTCTCTCTCCATCTATAACAAATGGTGTAGTGCTGCCCCAGTAACATCACTGTCATATTCCAACACAGAGATAGCTGCATATCAGTGGTGAGATCATTATCTCTATATAAACATAGGGAACATTCACAATGAAAGGTACTGTGGACTTTTAGAATATTATTGTTATAAACGATTTTTTAATTGTTCACTAGGAAGAAAATGGTTCAGAAAGCCTAAGCACCAGCCTTATTCCAAATGACAAGATGAATTCAAACCTTTAAGACTTCCAAAAAAGTTTACATCAAAAGATTAATATTCTTCCTGTCTTCCTCACCTTTCCCAGTCAACCATAAAATAATACTGAATTCCATCTCCAGCCCTAAGAAGGTCCAGGAGTCTCTGCTGAGCCATCTGTTGTCTTCAAATATCATGTGTCTGGGAATTTCCTCTTTTCACAGAATGAAGCAATACAATCTACTCAGCTCTGATGAAGCCTCAACAGGAGTAGTGTGTCCAATTCTGGTCACCACACTTTAGAAAGATGTGGACAAATCAGAAAGAGTCCAGAGGAGAGCAACAAAAAGGTTTAGAAAACCAGATCTATGAGGAAAGGTTAAAAACACTGGGCATGTTTAGTCTTCAGAAAAGAAGAATGAGGAGGAATATGATAAGTCTTCAAATATGTTAAGGGCTGTTATAAAAAGAAGACAGTGAGTGATTGCTCTCCATGTCTATTGAAGGTAAGACAAGAAGTAATTGGCTTAATCTGAAGCAAGAGAGATTTAGGTTAGATATTAGGAAAAAAACTTTCAAACTATAAGGATAACTAAGCAATGAAACAGGCTTCGAAGAGAGGTTGTGGAATCTTCGTCACTGGAAGTTTTGAAGAACAGGTTAGACAAACACCTCTCAGGGATGGTCTAAGTATGCTTGGTCCTGCCTCAGTGAAGGGGGCTGGACTATGTGACATCTGAAGGTCTCTTTCAGCCCTAGATGTCTATGATTCTATGGCTCTGAGGCACCTGAGAACTTGGGGAAGTCTTAGAACTCAAGTAGCAAGTATCCAGCCAGAGCTCAACAGAAAGAATCATACTCCCATAAGGAGAATATCATCAATAGGAGCCCTGTTGGAGGTTCAAGAGAATGAAGAAAGATAGGAGTATACAAAAAAGCACATTTAAAGTAACAAATGAATATGTATTAGTAGGCTGAGTGTGTATAAGGGGCCTGTAAATTATGTCTGTTCTCTTCCTCTATTAAGATGTCCAGATAAACTGGTGAAACTATATTCTGGCCTTCTGCTCAATATAGGGTTGCCAGGCATCCTGTTTCAATCAGAATGCCCAGTTGAAAAGGGACTGTTAAAAGTCCGGTCGGTGGCACAGCAAGGGCCCAGGGTTAAGGAAGGCTTCTGCCGATGCGACGGCAGCCACAGCACACGGAGCCTCACTGATGCACCTAGGGGCTGCAAGGACCTGGTGGTCACTTCCTGGGAGCCACAGTAAGCACTGCCAGGACCCCGCACCCCAATCCCCTGCCTCAGCCCAGAGTCCCCTCCTGCACCCCAAATCCCTCATCCCTAGTCCCACTGCAGAGCCAAAACCCCTAGCCAGAGCCCTCACCCCAACCTCTTGCCCCAGACTGGAGCCCCTTCCTGCACCCCAAACTCCTCAACCCCAGCCCCATCCCAGAGCCCACACCCCCCTCCCATACTCCGAACCCCTTGGCCTCAGCCTGCAGCCATCTCCTGCACCCCAACCCCCTGTCCCAGCCCAGAGCCCTGTCCTGCACCCCAATCCCTTCATCCCCAGCTTCACCTCAGAGACTATACCCCCAGCCAGAGCCTTCACCCCCCACCCCAGCCCGGTGAAAGTGAGTGAGGATGGGGGAGAGTGAGTGACAGAGTGGGCAGGGGCAGGGCCTCAGAGAAGGGGCAAGCCCTCAGGGAAGGGGTGGGCGGGGTGCTCGGTTGTGTGTGATTAGAAAGTTGGCAACCCTTGCTTAATAAGCAACTCAATTATGCTTCTGGACTTCCCGATTGCTGAAACTGAATAACCTGCAGCTAAATACTATCTTTATGAGACTTTAATTGAATTGCAATAATCCAGCTGCAACTAAAACAATACACTCAGGTTAACAGAATGGTAATGCCTAGCTCTTATATATGCTTTTCATCTTTAGATCTCAACGTACTTTAAAAAGGTTAGTATTATCATCATTTCAATTTTACAGATGGGGACACGAGGCACAGGGAGAGAAGTTATTTGCTTAAGCTCAAGAAGCAGACTTGTGAGAGCCAGGAATTGAACCCACACCTGCCAAATCCCCGTCTAATGCCCTATCCTCTAGACTGTACTGTAACAAACAAAATCTAAAACAGATTTCGAATACAATCCTTAAATGAACACATCCCTCTCACTTTGCATCTGAAAACAAATAGTTTTTTACAATGCAAAGTAACTAGCCTGTTCTGGTTTTATCACTGAGGCAAATCAGTCTTGTCAGAATATCATTTTAGTGGAGCTATTATACCCCAGATGCTCCTAACAGAGAAAGCAATAACTTGGTGCAGAGCTCACAGCTCTGGACAGGTGCCAGCACTCTGCTTCTTCACCTGCCAGGGAAACAATTTGTGGTATTGTCATGCAGGGCTATTCAATCCATTCTTACTTAATGAGCTCTAATCCACAGAAATTTAGGGAATTCCCAAAAGATTCTGAGTTCTTGCATGTTTACACAGACACAAATTAAATTCACAATCTTAACTCCTTTTTCCTTCATAGCCACACCGCAATATTAGAGACTTCCAGGACAACCACTCCAAAGCTTCTTGTTGAACAGTGGTTGTGCATGCAGTAGCGGTAACGGGAGAACAAAATAGGGTGACCACACATCCCATTTTGGCTGGGACAGTCTCTTTTCTAAGCCCTGTCCTGTCCTGGCTGTCTTGATCTTTTTGGCAAAAGTTAGCATGTGTCTCATTTGCTCTAGCCAATTGGTCAAAAAAGTTGGGTATGGAGGAACGTGGGCGTGGGTGGGGGGCGAGTGGTGATGCCAGTCTTGCATAGAGAGGGCTGGGGCAGACAGGGCTCAGGCGAGCAGCAACTCCTAGTCTCATGGGGGGACGGGACTTGGGTCAGTCCCACGCTCAGGGAGAGGGAGGGCCCTCAAGCTAGACCCACACAGTGTCCCATTTCCCCTTTGGGAAATATGGTCACCCTAGAACAAAATAAACTCTGCTCCTCTTTCCACCTTCCTCTTGAATCAGCGAATCCTCAGACTGGGAAAATTTGCATTTCCCCCCCTCTTTATATTCAAAAGAGGACAGCCCAGAAAGGAGAAGTCACTAACTACTCTGCATAGAAAGCCCTCTTTCCTACCACTCTCTAATAATCAAACATACTGCAGAAACAACTGACACACAAACAGCATCCTGCGTAAATTAAGCCAAAATAAGAGAGTTTCCACATAGAGATTTGTATCATTTTAACACAGAGATTTAAGTTAAATTGAGGCAACTATCCCACGTAGACAAGGCCTTGATTTAGGGGCGCAAATACCATGATAAGCAAGATACAATATATCTGCTTTAATATCTGCAGTCCTACTGCAACTTGTAAAGTGAGTAAATAAGTCTAGGTATTGTATATGGACTAGAATAATTAATCCTGTGTCTGTGCAACTGTTGTTGTTGGGTTTCTGTCCCATATAATGTCTTTGGTTATTAATGGTTTTTTTGTTTTGTTTTTACAGGAGTGATTGTTACCCTCTTGTACAAAATAGTTTTGTTTGAATATTAACCTTTAAAACAGATAAGATAACACTGAACAGTTCCTATTTCTAGCCCTATACAACTATGTAGATATGAATTAGAACAAGGTGTTGATTTCTCTCTTGAGGAAGAATCTATTCCTTGTGCACAAAACTTTCTGACCACTTGGAAGCTATGACATTACATTAATAAACTATCCATTGAAAAAAACCTTTCCTTAAAAATGTTACTGGCAAAATGGATTAGAATGATAAATAAGTTATGTTTGATCAAAGTTCTTAATAAAAGAGGTAAACATCCATTTGGAGCGCTCTCATCTGAAAACGATCTCTCTTCATAAATACAAATTTGTAAAGGTAAACATTTCAAAGCACCATGATGTATGGTAAATGTTAACAAAAGTAATTGAAGTCATTACAGCTAAAGAAAGAGGGAGAGGACTTAATTATATTAAAATTTTAACCCATTCACATACCAGATGGTATTTCTAATAAAACATTTCTAATTAAAAAAATCTAGCTTGTCACACTCATCCACTGTAAATTGCTCTGTCCATTTTGTTTCCTTCATTGTTGGAGAATGCCATAGCTATGGATTTTAAAATTATGTTATTTTAAAATATCAATATTAGTAATATTAATTTGTGCTCATGTAGTACCCTTCATCCACACATATTTAAGAAGAACTGCAAAACAATTTTTTTTACTGCCCTTTTAAAATGTATAAAAAGAGTCCCATCATTGTTTCCTTGATGCTTTCACACCCTGGAAACATCACATTTGACTGGCCACATTATACAAGGCTGTACCCTGATCTGACAAAGTGTCTCAACCTAGATGAGAGAAGAAGCCATGCTAATTAAAAAAATATATATAGTGCTTCAGTGTTCACTTTTTTCAAAAGCAGACATTTGGCTAATTATTTGTTGTTTTAAATACATTAATACCACCACCACCACCACCACCAACCTAGTTGCAGAATTTGAATTAGTGCACCCATTAAAAAACGAACAGGATTAAAAAAAAATAGAGCAAAAATATAGACGGGGATTGCAAAAAAAAAATCTTATCCCATATGAGATTCTTCCCTCTTGTCCACCTCAGGTAAGTATCAATATACCCATTTTACAGAGGGACAAACTGAGGCACAGAACTGAAGTGTCCCATCACTGCTCACACACCAAGTCAGGGGAAGAACACAGAAGAGCCCAGGAACCTCCAGCTCCTAGGCCTGTGCTCTAACCACACTGCCTTGCTCTGTCTGAATTTTAACACTGTAGACATAACTGACTTACACACATTAAAATACAATCCTCAAGATGTTTATACAGCCAAATATCCACATAACAGATACTAATCTCTTATAAGCCACTGTTATCTATTAACTTCATTTTTTTCCCTTTTGCTTTCATTTGAGTTGTGAAATAAATATGTAACAGTTCTTCATTATTTATCCACAGTCAATAAAACTTATTGATATATTATTAAATGTGTCAGTTTTATTCTGTGCTTCACATATCATCTTCTTGCCACCTACAGCTTGTCAGAGAGGTAATCCATTCACTCCCAGCTGAAGGTGAAATGTCTGGCCAGTGCCAAAGTATAATTTGATTCACTACGATTAATGCAACTTCTAACAAAGATTTGTGATCTCAATTTATGTTGTACATTTGAAATAGCACTCAATACACAAGGTTGGAATAGGTTTTCATATCTATATTCCCAAGCATCCTTGATTTTACTCATAGCTCCGCCTCTCATCAAGTTGTTAATAAATTTGCAAAGACACATTATATAGCTAAAATCCCTCTTTAGCAGCTGTATACCCTCAAAAGAACCCGGCAGCCCTATGATGTAGAGATGGTGTATTTTCAAAGTGCCAATACATGAGAAGATGAAACATTCTGAATCATTTTAATTTCAGTTTGGACTCTTGACTGCTTCATAATTCTTTCCCCCATAATCTTTGCTGATGAATTTCTGCATATGTTGCCCAACATCCTTCTCCTAAAATAGATTTTAAGTATGACTTCACCATTACCATTAGTATTTAACAGAAAATTGTATAAGATGGATGCCTGGTGTGTTTCAGCTCTATGCTCCTTTAGTGATCAATGTCAACTATTCTCTGGTAGGAGTTCTGAATTTGCACCCCCTTTTTTCCTCCCCTCACACCATGCACAATTAGGTTTTAAGCAGCTGACAGGAACAGTGGTGGAGAGGAAGGGGGGAGGAAGCATTTTTATAGCATGTGTGTAATGATGCTACAGTTTGAGCAGACCTGCATGCATGATATTGTAGACATGGTCATCATACTCTCAACATTAAAAAACAACCACCACTTTTCTAGTCCATTTTACATATTTAGCATCATTTTTTAAAAAAGACACAATGGACCCAATCATGTTGTGATGGGTTGGATTGCAGAACCCCTCTTGGGAGCTGCTACCTGGTGTGTAAAGACTACTTCTGCCCCTGCTTTCCCTGCCAGCTCGAGACCCCAGCACCCTGTCTTGCTGAGCCAGATATGCCTGTCTGCTCCAACACAGACCCAGGGTCTGAATTACTTGCCTCAAAGCTACAGACTTAACTGAAAGCGGCAAACAGAAGTGTTCTTGTCTTTAACACTCAGATGCCCAACTCCCAGTGGGGTCTAAACCCAAATAAATCCGTTTTATCCTGTATAAAGCTTATACAGGGTAAACTCATACATTGTTCGCCCTCTATAACACTGATAGAGAGAGCTATGCACAGCTGTTCTCCCCCCCCCCCGCCAAGGTATTAACACACACTCTGGGTTAATTAATAAGTAAAAAAGTGATTGTATTAAATACAGAAAGTAGGATTTAAGTGGTTCCAAGTATTAACGGCCAGAACAAAGTGAGTTACCAAGCAAAATAATATAAAACACGCTAATCTAAGCCTAATGCAGTAACACAATTGAGTACAGTTAATATCTCACCCTGAAAGATGTTTCAATACATTTCTTTCACAGACTGGATGCCTTTCTAGTTTGGGCACAGTCCTTTCCGCTGGTACAGCCCTTGTTCCAGCTCAGGTGGTAGATAGGGGATCCCTCATGATGGCTGCTCACTTTGTTCTGTTCCACCTATTTATATATCTTTTGCACAAGGTGGGAATCCTTTGTCCCTCTCTGGGATCCCATATCCTCCTTCTCAGTGGAAAGACACCAGGTTAAAGATGGATTCCAGTTCAGGTGACTGGATCATGTCACTGTAAAACTTCATTACCCACTTGCCAGCACACAGGTATACAGGAAGACTTACAGATAAAACAGAGCGATCTGCAGTCAATTGTCCTGGTTAATGGGAGTCATCAAGATTCCAAACCACCATTAATGGCCCCCACTTTGCATAATTACAATAAGCCTTCAGAGTTATATTTCATATTTCTAGTTTCAGATACATGAGTGGTACATTTATACAAATAGGATGATCACACTCAATAGATTATAAGCTTTGTAATGATACCTTACAAGAGACTTTTTGCATGAAGCATATTCCAGTTACATTAGCAAATTTTCATAAAATTATATAGAGTGCAACGTGTCAATGGTCCGTAATAGAAGGGCAGAATTTGGATTAGGGTCTCTATCAGGGGTGGGCAAACTTTTTGGCCCGAGGGCCACATCTGAGGTGCGGGAGCAGGTGAGGACTCTGGCTAGGGGTGTGGGCTCTGGAGTGGGGCTGGGGATGAGGGATTGAGGGTACAGGAAGATGCTCCAGGATTGGACCGAGGGGCTTGGAGGGTGGGAGGGGGGATCAGGGTGGGTCGGGGACAGGGGCACGGGAGGGGGGTCAGGGGTGCAGGCTCTGGGCGGCACTTACCTCAAGCAGCTCCCAAAAGCAGCGGCATGTCCCCCTCCGGCTCCTATGCAGAGGCCAGGCCAGACAGCTTTGCATGCTGCCCCATCCGCAGGCTCCGCCCCTGCAGCTTCCATTGGCTGCAGTTGCTGTCAAGTGGGAGCTGCGGGGTCAGCATGCGAAGTCCCCTGGCTGCCCCGACGTGGAGGAGCTGGAAGGGGGAAATGCTGTTGCTTCCAGGAGCCACGCGGAGCAGGGCAAGCCCCCAACCCCGCTCCCTGCCGGGAGATCGAGAGCCGGATTAAAACGCCTGGAGGGCCAGACCTGGCCCTCGGCCATAGTTTGCCTACTACTGGTCTATACAGTAAGAATCCAGGATTGTCACTATCTTTGTCTCTCTGAAGCCTAGAATGTCTTTGGTGATGGAAATAGCTACAAGCATAGTTGAGAGCTCTTTTTGTTTTAGAATATTACTCAGTTCAATAAACCACTGGATTTCAGAGTTGTTATCATCCAGTTTATAAATTCTCAGCCATTCTGACTTTACCAACTACACCCATGAGGTGTACGGCCACATCAAGGAATGTATCTATGCCATACCAAGAGACCTAGACCACAGTGATATCAGAAGTAACTCAACCAATCACCACCCTTATTCTGCAGCTAATTTGCATGTAACAATTGCACTAGTTTTGAGAGAAAGCACAGATGGTGGATTATGCCACACCAGTGCAATAGCAAGAGCTCTCAGCTACTAGTTGTAATAATAATTTTTATAACCCCACCTTAATCAAGGAAGGACAAATGATAAATAAAGTTACTAGAGTAAATTTGACAAACAATATTTTTCAGATAGTTCAATAAAAAACTGATTAGCAGTTATACTATTTCATTTTCACGCCCTTGCCCTGCATGTTCCTACTAGACAGAAGGGCTAAGATATAACAAAAAGCTGTTTTTGTTGCATTTCCAGCCTGACCGGCCGCAGGAAGCACCAGAAATCTAAAGGAAGAACTAAGAGGCTCAGATAAGAATCTGAATGTCTGAAATATTAGCGGAACAGAACCTTTCAATATGTGCAGGTTCATCCATCTTTAATTTACAATTTAAATTTAAACAAAATTGCTCCTAATTAGCAGTCATCAATTCCCCAATCTCATTTGAGACATTTTACTGCATAAGAAAACTTCCCAGGCATTTTCTGAGACTTACCTAAAACTCCATACTCCGAAAGGGAGCTATTGCACACAGTGTAGGGGGCTTGCTGTTCCCAGAGGTGATTCATGGGAACACATGTCCTCTTGTCAACTTCTTGATCATGGAGTACATGGTGGCGATGGCTACAAATAGATGTAGACACAACATTTGGCTATAGTTTTTTATATGTTCCCAAGGATTAATTTACCTTAAATCTTAAAAACTATTTCCTGGCAACGGTGACTTCAATGGAACTACCCCTTCTATATACCACTGTAGCTCCTGTCTGAATCACAGAAGTACCACCATACATAAGGATAGAGTATTCATATGAAAATGAACTTTCCTTCACTGGCTATTCATAGTTGGCTTTTCGACACCAGAGGGATTAAAGAGTCGTGAAAATGCATCAGCATCACTGCAGTCTTTGCTAAAAATATTTGTAAAAATAATAAAAATTTAGAAGATCTTTTACAGTTAATACTCGGTTATTAAAATAGCATTATGCCTTCTCTATCAGACAGAATACCGTAGTTTTGTTGCTAGGTAATAGGTACAGAAGATAGATTGACATATTTCTGCACTCCACACAACATGAAAGATGGAGACCATTGCACAAAAAGGTAGCCATTTCACAAATTACAACGAGCTGCGAAATTCTATTAGTCCTCTTCCTAAAACGACTGTGGTTTGTCTTTTTACAGCAAAATCTCGCCTACTGAGTATTTTTAAGGACCAAGACTTAGAACAGTTGCATCCTCTTCTTCACTTTGCACTGCCATTCCCACCTTTCACAGCTCTCCAGAACTTCATTAATCAGCATCAGAATGGTGCACCAAGGAACATTATCAAAACAGAGATGACTGAAGTAATTACTGTAATCCATTAACTCCCTGAGCAAGACTAACTGAGTGAATCACACCAATATGTTCAGCTCTACAACCACTAAGGTAAGGAGGGCTATTACACTGATAATAGCTATTATGTGCTGTGTAGCTGCCGATGCTGAACAAATTAGAGACAGACTCTTTCTGTAGTCCCCTCTGTTCTAATGCATCTTAGCAAAACAGCTCTCAAATCTATATAGAAATTAATTAATAGCATAAAATCACGGATAGGGGGGATTTGTGAAGAGCAACACTAAAAAACAGAAATAAAGGGAAGCTCTGAGACAGGAATGCCTTCTTGATACTACCTCCCTTCCTCTATCCCTCAAACCCACAAGGGAAAATAAAACTAAAATGTGGCATGCTTTTTGGGAAGACAATTAAGTTCCCTAGTAGATGACTAGAGTAAGCATAGCTGGAGAACCTCTTCATCAGAATGATAGACACACAAAAATCACATCTTGATGTTGCACTGACCCTTGGTAATCTCTCTGCAACTCTTCATGTTGATGCAGATTCAGGTTCCCTCCCACTGAACCCCTGTCCTCCCACATTCCTAGGTGCTGGAAGAGAAAGGGATTGTACTTTTATCTGCAGCAATATCCAGCCCCCTTTCTACTGCTAATTATAAACAATATGGAGTGCTGAGGTGGGAAGTAAAAGGCTCATTATAAATTCTACACTTTTAGCTGATCTTTGTATTTACTAGTGAGAGCTAATGGGGTAGTGTCCCCTGAGAAAAGAAATAAGACTGTGAAAATTAACATAATGGGAATCCTGCGTGGAGGCTGCTGGATACAGGACAGCCTCCTGTATCTTGCTCCAGATCCCTGACTAGCCTCTGTTGCCCAGTGCCCCACAAAGATACGGCTGAGTCCTGGTGTGAACCAAACAGTCATAGAAACTACTGCTAACTACACGACTGCTAACATCTTAGGAAGCTACAAGATAGCAAAAACAATAATGAATAACTGCCCTGATGTTTTCATGACGAGAGTACAGTACTTCCAGAACTTCTAAAATACTAATTGCTTATCTCTCAAATGTTACTTCATTTGATTTTTACAGTAATAACAGGCTGAAGCAAGCGTACAGTGGATATAATCACAGTTGCCAACTGTCACATGGTAAATAAGCACCTCAACTTTCACAATAAGACAAAAATCAAGCTAATCCCATTTCAAAACAAGGCCAAAACAAGCCAATCCCCAAGAATCCCAACACTCTATGTTACTAGATCCCCCTGCGTGCAGTCAGGGACTGTGGTGGGCCTGCTGTGCACCCCTAACTCTCTCCCCTCCTTATCCCTGCTTGCCCTTTCCCTTTTGCTGGGAGCCAATCCAAAAAAAGAAGCAACAAGCAACAAGCCAAAAACTAGCCAACGAACAACTCACACACCAATTAAGCCAAAAACAAGCCTAATTTCTGCATTTTTTTCCCCCATGGGTTTGGCATGTCTGGATATAATGTTCATTCCTCAGTCTCTTATAGAAGGACTTGTTCTAATATCAATGCATGGGAATTTTGAGAAACTCCTCTTAATGATTATAGGAGTGACACACATTTATTATAACACATCAGGTCACATAATCCATGAACAGCGAACAAGATTTATTTAAAGCTACACAGTCTCTTAGTTGTGCCCCCATGATGAGCAAATGTTTCTGCCTCATTCCCCTGCTGAAATCAGTCTGAATATTACATGCTAAGCCTTACAAATTTCTACATGGATTTTTTTCCCCCACTTCTTTTTAAATACCATCATTTGATATACTAGGACCTAGCCTGATTTTTGGCAGTAATTTCTAATTTCATTCCATGTTGTCCAGTTGTTCCTAACCAATTGCAATTAAGGTAAACAGTCATTCCACTCTAGCAAAAGCAGTTGGCAGATCTTTTACTCTGCTGCAGGCAAACATGAGCAGGCTACCATAAATCAAACAGTTATGATCATAGACTCATAGACTCTAGGACTGGAAGGGACCTCGAGAGGTCATCGAGTCCAGTCCCCTGCCCTCATGGCAGGACCAAATACTGTCTAGACCATCCCTGATAGACATTTATCTAACCTACTCTTAAATATCTCCAGCGATGGAGATTCCACAACTTCCCTAGGCAATCTATTCCAGTGTTTAACTACCCTGACAGTTAGGAACTTTTTCCTAATGTCCAACCTAAATCTCCCTTGCTGCAGTTTAAGCCCATTGCTTCTTGTTCTATCATTGGAGGCTAAGGTGAACAAGTTTTCTCCCTATCCCTTTTAGATACCTGAAAACTGCTATCATGTCCCCTCTCAGTCTTCTCTTTTCCAAACTAAACAAACCCAATTCCTTCAGCCTTCCTTCATAGGTCATGTTCTCAAGACCTTTAATCATTCTTGTTGCTCTTCTCTGGACCCTCTCCAATTTCTCCACATCTTTCTTGAAATGCGGTGCCCAGAACTGGACACAATACTCCAGCTGAGGCCTAACCAGCGCAGAGTAAAGCGGAAGAATGACTTCTCGTGTCTTGTTTACAACACACCTGTTAATGCATCCCAGAATCATGTTTGCTTTTTTTGCAACAGTATCACACTGTTGACTCATATTAAGCTTGTGGTCCACTATGACCCCTAGATCTCTTTCTGCCATACTCCTTCCTAGACAGTCTCTTCCCATTCTGTATATGTGAAACTGATTGTTCCTTCCTAAGTGGAGCACTTTGCATTTATCTTTATTGAACTTCATCCTGTTTACCTCAGACCATTTCTCCAACTTGTCCAGATCATTTTGAATTTTGACCCTGTACTCCAAAGCAGTTGCAATCCCTCCCAGTTTGGTATCGTCCGCAAACTTAATAAGCGTACTTTCTATGCCAACATCTAAATCGTTGATGAAGATATTGAACAGAACCGGTCCCAAAACAGACCCCTGCGGAACCCCACTTGTTATACCTTTCCAGCAGGATTGGGAGCCATTAACAACTACTCTCTGAGTACGGTTATCCAGCCAGTTATGCACCCACCTTATAGTAGCCCCATCTAAATTGTACTTTCCTAGCTTATCTATAAGAATATCATGCAAGACTGTATCAAATGCCTTACTAAAGTCTAGGTATATCACATCCACCGCTTCTCCCTTATCCACAAGGCTCATTATCCTATCAAAGAACGCTATCAGATTAGTTTGACACGATTTGTTCTTTACAAATCCATGCTGGCTATTCCCTATCACCTTACCACCTTCCAAGTGTTTGCAGATGATTTCTTTGATTACCTGCTCCATTATCTTCCCTGGCACAGAAGTTAAACTAACTGGTCTGTAGTTTCCTGGGTTGTTTTTATTTCCTTTTTTATAGATGGGCACTATATTTGCCCCCTTCATGGAAGACTTCAGTGTTCAAGTCCACAAGCATTTATGTTATTTCATTTTTACTAGGGCTGTCAATTAATGGCAGTTAGCTCACACCATTAACTCAAAAAAAATTGCAATTAAAAATATTAATCGTGATTAATTGCAGTTTTAAATCACACTGTTAAACAGAATACCAATTGAAAATTTATTAAATATTGTGGACATTTTTCTACATTTTCAAATATTGATTTCAGTAACAACACAAAATACAAAGTGTACAGTGCTCACTTTATTTACATTTGATTACAAATATTTGCACTATAAAAGTGACAAAAGAAATAGTATTTTTCAATGCACCTCATAGAAGTACTACAGTGCAATCTCTATCATGAAAGTGCAATTTACAAATGTATATCTATTTTTTGTTACATCAAGGCACTCCAAAAAACAAAACAATGCAAAACTTTAGAGCCTACAAATCCACTCAGTCCTACCTGTTGTTCAGCCAGTCACTAAGAGAAACAAGTTTGTTTACATTTACAAGTGATAGTGCGGTCTGCTTTGTATTTACTTCACCTGAAAGCGAGAACAGGTATTCACATGGCATCACAGATCGGCTAAACATTTATGCGCCTCTTCATGCTTCGACCACAATTCCAGAGAACATGCTTCAATGGTGATGATGCTTGTTTAAAAAAAATGCATTAATTAAATGTGTGTGTCTCCTGCTCCATGGTTTTGCCCACATTCTGCCATGTATTCTGTGTTATGGTTGTCTCAGATGACGACCCAGCATATGTTGTTTGATTTAATAATACTTTCACTGCAGATTTGACAAAACACAAAGATGGTTCAAATATCAGATTTCTAAAGATAGCTACAGCACTCAACACAAGGTTCAAGAATCTGAAGTGCCGTCCAAAATCAGAGAGATGAGGTGTGGAGCATGCTTTCAGAAGTCTTAAAAGAGCAACACTCCGACATGGAAACTACAGCACCTGAACACCAAAAAAGAAAATCAGTCTTCTGTTGGTGGCCTCTGACTCAGATGATGAAAATGAACATGCTTTGGTCTGAACTGCTTTGGATCATTATCGAGCAGAATCCGTCATCAGCATGGACACGTCCTCTGGAATGGTGGTTGAAGCATGAATGGAAACAGGAATCTTTAGCGCATCTGGCATGTAAATATCTTGCAATGCTGTTCTCAGTTTAAGGTGATATTGTAAACAAGAAGCGGGCAGCATTATCTCCTGCAAAGGTAAAAAAAATTGTTTGAGTGATTGACTGAAAAGAAGTAGGACTGAGTGGACTTGTAGGCTCTAAAGTTTTACATTGTTTTGTTATGGAGTGCAGTTATGTAACAAAAAAAATAAATCTACAATTGTAAGTTGCACTTTCACAATAGAGATTGCACTACAGTACCTGTATGAGGTGAATTTAAAAATACTATTTCGTTTGTCACTTTTACAGTGAAAATATTTGTAATAAAAATAAATATAAAGTGAGCACTGAACACTTTGTATTCTGTGTTGTAATTGAAATCAATGTATTTGAAAATGTAGAAAACATCCAAAAATATTTAAATAAATGGTTTTGTGTTTTTTTTTACGTGCAACTACTTTTTTTTTTAAACTGTGCAACAGCCCTAATTTTTTCTGATTTTCCAAAAGGCTGATTAATAAATTCCAGAGCTATAATCAGATAATGGAGGAGCCTCTTGCTAACTTAACTAGTTTGAATGACTTCTCTTAAATGGCATGTGGTTTTATGCATTCCTTATAGGCAGGTCTACACTGCAGCTGTCAGGTGCTATTTCCAGTGTGGGTACACAGATTTGCACTAGCTATGCTCAAGCTAACGCACTAAAAATAGCATGGACATTGCAGCTCAGGCTGGCATCCAAGCTTGTACCCAGGGGGTCAAGTGAGTTTGGAGTCAGGTGGCTCGTCCAACCTGCTACCCGTGCCACAATGTCAAAACTGCTAATTTTAGGGTACTACCTGAATCTGTGCACCAGCATTGGAAATCACAACCCGACAGTTGCAGTTTAGACATACTATGGATATGCAGCCACTATGTTTTTTACTTTCTTACACATACATTGAAATCAGGCTGTTAGTTCTAAAAAGAAAATTCTCCCACAAGCTATATTATAGAATCAGGATGTTGCCTTGCTGCAGGTCTGTGGAAGAATGCCACTACATTAATCACTTTAAGAGAGCTGACTAATGCCGTGAGTCTACAAAGAACTGAGCATCCTTAACTCCTACCTGAATTTAAGGAGAGCTGGGGGAGCTGAGCATCTCCCTGGATGTGCTGAGCACCTTACGAAAACAGATCCTAACACTGAAGCTAGGAAGATAAATCCATTGAAAGCATCTCTTCTTAAAATATGTTTGTCCCAATGATTCCATTAAAAAAGTAAAAGATCAAGGGGGAGAAGAAAACCTCAAAGATTTGATACCAAATGAAGTTATGCAGAGACATGTGGAGCTGCATACCAGAAGAAAAACAGGCTAACAGGCCAAATTAGTTCATCATGAGCTACTGTAGGCAATCACAATCAAGCATAGGGCAGCTGCTAGTTTATTCACTACCAGCAATGGGCTTTGCATCGAAGAATTCAATTAAATACATCATTAAGATTTTACTCCATTGAGAGTCAGATCGGGACAGGGGCACCACTTATATTTTGTCAAGCGATCAAATTCTGTATTCATTCATGTCTAAGGCCCTGTGTAAACTATGATTCTGCCTCCCCATTGTTGGGGGGGGGAGCGGGAATCATAGTATTGAGCTAATTCAACTGCTTCTGGAGGGGATGGGGAGTGGGGGTATCACTACATGGCACCATCCATCTGGCTCAGCTACTTCCTGCCTGTTTGGTTGGCTGGTGGGGTGAGCGGAGTGGCACTGAAAACATGCAGTAATTAAGAGCCCCACACCAGCTCCCAGCAGGCCTAGGAGAGAGACTGCTTGAAGCATGGGGATAATATTGCTCCATCTTGTCTAATGACATAGTGCAGAGCTACAGTATTGTCTGTCTGCATTGGTATTGTGGATCCCTGAAGAGGAGGCAGGAATGCTTTGCATGCCAGATAGCTGGCTCTGAGCTTTAAAACATTTGTATGAAGGAGAATTTCCTGAAAGGACCACAAGCCTGAATTTGAAGCTGATCTAGGTAAATTGCCCCACCCCTGCATGGAAACATCTGTAGAAGTGCTTAGAAGAATACAGTATTGTGCATCCTGAGGGGATCCTTCCCCCCGTTTAAAGGAAGAAAGGATTTCTTGGGGGACCATGACCACCACATGCATGTGGTGTTTCTTAGGTAGATACAGATTTCAACCACTCTTGCATAGAGCATAGGTGAAGTCTGGCATGCTGTATAACAAGTGCATGAGGTCACAGAAACATGAGCCATATTTCACTGATGTTCTTGGGTGGGCTTGGAGCTGGTTGATGAGGAGACCTACTATGGTATGAAATCTCTGCTGTAAGAAGTAGGCCCTGTTGTCCTGGAATTTAACACCACTCCTGTGAGCTACGCTCTGAGTCTGAGTCAGTGTGGATTTCTCTCTCTTGATTTAATGGTAGACTTGGATCCCTTGTCTCTTTAGATGAGCTGCCTGGACTGCTGAATACTCCTGATGCCGTTGAAAAGACCAAAGAGCAGGACCTGTTCTGGTAAAGAGATGTGCCTACCAAGAATCTGAGGTTTTTGCTATGGGTCAGATGGATCGAAATATGGAAATAGGCATCTTGAATCATGAGAGCAGCAAACCAGCCCCAAAGATCCAATAAGGGCATTATGGAGGCAAAAGTCACCATCCTGAAACTGAAATGTCAAATGAAGATTGAAATATCAAAGGTCCTGGATGGGCTGCAAATCCCCTCTCTTCTTCTTGAATAAGAAAAAAAAAATAGGAAAAAAAAAATCTCTGCTCCTGAACTCCAAGGTTCCATTGCTCCAATTTGTAGAAGGGGTCCACTAGTTTTAACAGTCAGAGATGCAGAAACTAGGGAGAGGTGAGAAGGAACTGGAACTGAATAGGCTACTTCTTGTTTATGATCTCCAGGACCCAGTGGTCTGAGGTAATCCTAGCCCAAACTAAAAAGGCCTTTCTGAAAATAAAAGAGACAGGTGTCCAGAGGTGGTGGAAGAGGTGCAAGAATGCAAAAAATTCTCTCGTAGTTCTATCAGGTTCTTAATGATGGCATCAAACCTGCGGCCAGGGGCAAGCCCTAGACTGTGGGGGGGCAGAAAAAACAGCAGAGGGTTGTTCATGATGGAATATCTGTCTCACCCTCACTGGCTCTGAGGTCCTCTATGCTGACGGTAACATTAGATATAGGAGCATTGTCTAAAAGTCTGCTGCTGGGGCGATCATTTTCTCCCTGTGGTTGGCACACAGAGGCCTTGTAACAGGGTGCTTGAAGGGCCAAGCAGCCTAGTAGTTGGTGCACCTGACCTCTGGGCGAGGTGCCAAAGTCTTTTATGTGGGGAGTAGGGAGACCCAGGTCCTCACTCTTCACCGGGTCCCATTTGAGTCAGCCACTGAACAGGGGAACCTCTCAGAGGGGAGTCTAAATCCACTGTGCTGGGCTACTTCTTACCACTGTCCCTTCAGTTTGGGGTGTGCCCCCTGTAGTCCAAGTCACTGGAGTGACTTGCCTCCAGTAGCGCCCCCTCAGGGACCTGGGGCAATGCTGGAGTGACCAGATGTCCCAATTTTATAGGGACAGTTCCAATTTTGGGATCTTTTCTTATATAGGCTCCTATTACCCTCCACCCCCGTCCTGATTTTTCACACTTGTTGTCTGGTCACCCTAGGCAATGCCCTGCTGTGGTCCCAGGCTCCTTTGTGTGAGGCAGCCATAAGTTTGGTGAGGCCAAACTCCACAATGTGTCTGTGCTTCAATCACCCAACTATCTCAGTTGCTGGAGGCTCCTGAGGCTCCTCCACAGTCTCCCTTGGCTGGAAAGACAGTGTTTACTCCCTGGTGGCAGCCTTGGCTGGCAGGCTAGTGACCCTCCCTCTCAACTAGGTTGGCAGTTAGTTCATGCCTCTTCACCAGTCAGATTCAAACTGAGCAGGTTCTCTCTTATTCTCTCCCCTCGAGGCCTGCCATTGGCTACAGGTATAATGGTGCAGGGCTAGCTGGGCCCAACAGCTCTCTTTAATCCCTGCCGTGCTGGTGGGCAGTTTCTCCATTTCATCACAGACCCAAAGAGCTCAGAACCATCCTTGAATCTTTGAAGGAATGGAGAGCATCATCTGTTCAATGTTAAATAGTTCATTACCCTCAACTTGGAGGTCCTTGATAGTGGGTTGGACCTCCCTGGGCATCCTTGAGGACTGAAGCCATGTTGACTTCCTCATGGCTAATCCAGTGGCCATTGTGCACACCAATGTCAGACATGTTCAGCGCAGCCTGTAATGACATTTGGACAGTCAACCGTTCCTCTACCGTGAGATTTGATCCTGGTACTCCTTCGGGGAGCAACTTAACCCAGTATATTTGGAGAGAATATTTAACCACCTTCATATGGAGGCTAGCAGATGAATACACCTTGTGGCCTGAGACATCTAATTTTGCTGGGTCCTTCTCTCTTAGTATGGACTTTGAAGATCCCTGCTGTCATGAGCCCTTATGAGCAGCAGCCACTACCTTTGAAGAAAAAGTGACATGCTGAACACCACTCCAGGATGTGTCCTTTTCCCATGCAGTGGAAGCATCAGGAATGCCTATTGCTAATAGGCATATAAGCATCATGTGAGGGACAGGTCTCAAATCCTGGAGATTTAGCCTCTGTCACTTTGCTAGTATCCCCGTATAAGGGAAGAGGATCTAGCCTAACTGAAGCTTATCTAAGGAAAAATTCTAAATTTTATATTAGAGCTGTCGCTTAATCACAGTTAACTCATGCAATTAACTCAAAAATTAATCGCAATCAATCAGTTTTAATCGCACTGTTAAATAGAATACAAATGAAATTTATTAAATATTTGTGCGTTTTTCTAAATTTTCAAATATATTGATTTCAATAACACAGAATATGAAGTGTACAGTGCTCACTTTATATTTTTATTACAAATATTTGTACTGTAAAAATGATAACCAAAAGAAATAGACCTCATACAATACAATACCATAATGCAATCTCTTTATCGTGAAAGTGCAACCTACAAATGTTGTTGTTTTTTTGTTTTTTTGTTTTTAAACTAACTGCTCTCTAAAACAAAACAATATAAAACTTTAGAAACTACAAGTCCACTCAGTCCTACTTCTTGTTCAGCCAATCACTCAGATAAAAAAGTTTGTTTACATTTACGGGAGATAATGCTGCCCTCTTCTTAATTACAACATCGGCTACTGTTGTAGCCGATGTTGCAAGGTATTTACGTGCCAGTTATGCTAAACATTCGTATGCCCCTTTGTGCTTTGGCCACCATTCCAGAGGACATGCTTCCATGGTGATGATGCTTGTTAAAAAAATAATGCATTAATTACATTTGTGACTGAACTCCTTGTGGGGGAGAATAGTATGTCTCCTGCTCTGCTTTACCTGCATTCTGACATATATTTCCTGTTATAGCAGTCTCAGATGATGACCCAGCACATGTTGTTTGTTTTAAGAACACTTTCACTGCAGACTTGACAAAACACAAAGGTACCAATGTGAGATTTCTGAAGATAGCTACAGCACTTGACCCAGGGTTTAAGAATTTGAAGTGCCTTCCAAAATCTGAGAGGGACAAGGTGTGGCATATGCTTTCAGATGTCTTAAAAGAGCAACACTCAGACATGGAAACTACAGAACTCGAACCACCAAAAACCAAATTCAACCTTCTGCTGGTGGCATCTGACTCAGATGATGAAAATGAACATGCGTTGGTCCGCACTGCTTTGGATCATTAAAGAGCAGGACCCCTCATTAGCATGGACGCATGTCCTTTGGAATGGTGGTTGAAGCATGAGGGACATATGAATCTAACGCAACAGGCACGTAAATATTGTGTGACATCAGCTACAACAGTGCCATGTGAACACCTGTTCTCTCTTTCAGGTGACACTGTAAACAAGAAGCGGGCAGCATTATCTCCTGCAAATGTAAACAAACATGTTTGTCAGAATGACTGACTGAACAAGAAGTAGGACTGAGTGGACTTGTAAGCGCTAAAGTTTTACATTGTTTTGTTTTAGAGGGCAGTTATTTTTGTACATAATTCTACATTTGTAAGTTCAACTTTCATGATAAAGAGATTGTATTACCGTTCTTGTATGAGATGAATTGAAAACTATTTGTTTTGTTTTTATAGCAAATATTTGTAATAAAAAAATATAAAGTGAGCACTGTACTCTGTGTTCTGTGTTGTAATTGAAATCAATATATTTTAAAATGTAAAAAAATCCAAATATATTTAAATAAATGGAATTCTACTATTGTTTAACAGTGTGATTAATTTTTTTTAATTGCTTGACAGCCTATTTTATATATATTTTTGCTAATGGGTGACTAACTATACACCACGTACTTGCCTAACTACATAACTATAGTTCTGACTCACACTAGCACAGTATGCAGAGAAAGCGTAGACACCACAGGGGTTCTGTCATGCTGCCATAGGCAATAAGAAGGAATTGAAAGATGGCTGAGCCTGCTCTCCCCAAGGACACAAAAAGCAGAACAACTACAATCATGCAGATTGGGGAGTCCTTGACATTTCCATTCTCCTGGCCTCATTTCCTTCACCAAATCCCAAATCTCAGCCTGGCTCTCCAATATTCCCACCTAGATGTCTTTTCATCAATTTAAACTCCACTCGGCCCTCTAACCCTACACCATCCAGGCTATGTCCAAAACTTTCTTCACCCACTGCTGTAACTATGCAATGCTCAAGTTACTTGTCCTCAGGCAAAAGGCCATTTGTAACTGCCCCTCCCTGCTTTTCCATTTGTTTCTTATTGCACAGCCTCCTCTGTCAATTTTTCCCCCAATTATCAGTGCCTTCTTCCACAATGTCTTAAATGCACAGACACCCTCCACCACCACAGCCACCACCTTCTCCACAGTTAAACCCCACTTTACTACTTACCTCTGCTGTAACAGCTATAAGAAATTAGTCGGTTACCGATTGCTAATTTGGGGGTGGGGGCATGCGAGGATAGCTGACATGCCTTTAGTTAGAAAAAATACAAATGTATTTAAAAGTTGTATACATTGAGCTGTACCCATTCCCCTCCCCTCTCCCTTGGTATGTAACTCATCTTTGATTTAAGCTCTTCAGGGAAAGGATTGTCCCCTCATACAAGTTTAACAGCACCTAGCACAATGTAGCCCCAGATCCTATGGAAGTATATAAATAAAAAACATACAGACACCTTATTGACCGATACACATGGCATATAAAACATATATGTAATCATTTACTGTAAGTCTATAATTCCTTCCAGAGTATCCTAATCCATAGGAGAACCCCAAATTGTATTTCCATGAAGTTTTTCATCCACTAGTATTTGGCAGCAGCCAACTTGGTACTCACCTAAAAGTTCCCCTTTCCACATCCTGCCCACTCAGTCGGACATGGATTCCTTCTTTCAGCAAGGATCCAAAAGCCATGTATTCTCCCAAGGCCCAGTCAACCACTCTGTTCTTGGTCATTTCCAATCGGGCTTTCAAGATCCGAGAAAGCCCTATATGGGGGTAACAGTGGGAAATTAATGAGGCTAGTTCACAAATGTTCCACATGCATATTATATCCACATCTCTCAGAAGGCAGAGGCTGAGCCAGGGAAACGTGTCAAGTTTAAATGGTCACTCCCAGTTAGATGCTGACCCACTGTACTTGGCAAATCCAAACCAGCAGCAGCACAAGTTAAAAAAAACCCACACAGATCCTAGTATATCCAAGAACACACAATCATGCTTAAAATACAGATCAAGAAGAAGGGGCTAGAAATAGCTAGCTTCCTAGCCAATAGCTGACAGAACCAACACTTGATAATATTAAACTACACAGTTATTTATACCATGGTTTGGTGAGATGGAATAAGGTGAGATACAGAGTTTGCCAGGAAGATCACTGTGCAGCAATACAAAAGGATTTTTTAAATAGATTCGGTTCTATTTTGTAGAAGATTGAAATTAGGAGACTGGGATTGGTTCGGTTTTTGTATTTTACACTACTAGACTTGTCTCAACATGGACTTTTGTTTAATTTGAAATGAATATAGATTTTCAGTTAGCATATGGTTTATGCACCAGCTGTTTTCCACAGGAAAGATCTTGTAATTTCTTCATTCTTTACAACTGCACTTAAATTTTAAATAAAAAAAAAGCACAAGGTGCACCCTCACTGACTTTCACAGAGAATAAAACTGAAAACTCCTTATGTCAGTGTAAATCAAATTGTGAGACTACAAGCCTCGCAAACTGGGTGTCATATTTTACTCTGTTCTCTATTTCTCTCTCCATATTGATACCGTTACTAAACCCTGCCATTCACCCCCTTTGCAACACCTCCAAAAGCCTTCTCCCTGCTTCTCCCCATTCCTACCACAAAAACCTTTGCCCTTGAAATATCTCATTTCAATCATCACAACCTTCTCATCTCCAGCCCCTTGAGTCTTTCCTTTTTAGCCTGCTTTGAATCTATCCAAAACATTCATCTACACTTTCCATTTACTCAACCTTTTCCAGCCCCACTTCACATTCCTTCACTAGTTTCCCAACAATCATCCTCATCTTCTAAGTTCTGTACATTTAGCTTCTGCTTCCACTTCCACTCTAGTGTGTCTTCATCTGACCTGTGTTCCTGCCCAGATTACCTAACTAACTACTTCCTTCACCACATCCTCATCTCCAAGTTGTCCTCCACAAAGCCCCATTCACATGAAACCCCCTTTACTGACTCAGTCAACCAGTTTGCAACTCTCTCTTCCTTCAAATCATACCTTTTTCAAAAGGCCAATATCCTCCCTAACAAACAATGTTCCCTTCTCCAAATAATCAGGTGCTCTATTTCACCTCTCAAATATATACCTTTTTCTATCTTTCCAACCCATGTGTCTAATTAGTACACTGTTTTTTGTTTGTTTTTTTTACAGTCATCTCTTTGCAGAGGATTCTTGTCTTCAGACATCTCTGTAAAGCACAATATTGATGCTGTACAAATAAACATAGCATGCCTTCTCACCAAGTGACCCAAATTGTACCAATGTGGATTTTACAAGAAATCTGTATGTTAAACATAGCAAAGGATTACTGCAAATGTATTTGAGGACTGACTGCTACACTGTGTACAATCAGAATCTCCCTCCTGATTGGTAATCATAGTTCGACTTAGACAAATTATTTATGTTAATTAAATGCCACTTGAACACAAACACTGAAGCTGTTTAATTGAAAGCATTGCTGTAATGTCGTTCTAGGAATTTTAATCACATAAAACACTCCCAACCAATAAACTCAAGATTCAGCCACCAAAAATTACTTCAAATCTTAAACAGCATCATCTGGTGGTTTACGATTAATGCACTATAATGGGGCACTTGGGGAGGTTCATTCCTCAACCTGGATTCCCAGTCAGAGATTTGCACAGTAAAGTTCTATCAACTGTGCAAGGCAGAACCACAGACTGGCCACTTACTACAGCTACAGCTACTGCCAGACAATCTGAGTAGTGGCTTTTAGTCTGGACAAAAAGCACGCAGACATCTTCATGGAGCACCTCCCATTCAAACTCCCAACCCTTTTCCTTCTCCATCTATTCTGCTGGCCTTTTGAACCACCTGAAAGAGTTCTGTGGACCACAGTTTGAGCACTACTGCCTAAGGCTACATCCAGACTAAAAGCCGTGTGTATACGAGCAGGAGAATCACACTCATAGTATACAGATAGTCTTAGAGGAATGCCACTTCACAGAGAAATAGAAGGCTATGTTTAATTAGAAGGTGTACAATCCACACCTAAAATTATTCTTCCAGTAATATTAATTGAAAACTAATCAGAGTGTCACAGCAATCCAGTGCCTCTTGCACAAATGCACATTTTTAAAGTAAATAAAGTAATTGCTTCAACAAACGTGCTAACATAATTAGGCATCCCCTTACCACTGTTTGTTACATTTAATATTCCTGAAGGAAAACGTATGCACAGAAGGTCCTATTGCAACTGCTGACGTTGAGAGATTTCCAGATGTATATTGACATTTCTTTTTTGAAGAGTGCTTATAGAGGGGAATGAGGAGAGGATCCTATGCTGAAGAACAGCCCTCACACCCAGGTGAACTTCCTTCACCTGATATGGAGAATGTGAGTGGGAGTTACTGTGCAGGCAGTTCCATTCTTCCTCACAGGCTGAGCATACTGCCTCTCTAGTGCCTCCAGATTCCACCAGCCCAGGGAGAAAGAAATTATGCTCAGACCGTGGCATGCTAGTGCAGACCACTACCCATTAAGCTAGTCATATGTTTAACTTTTAATCATTAGAGTTACTAGTTCAGAATTAAGCCCCTTGATGCTAAGGGTTAAGATTTTTTTTTCAGAAAGCACTTGACTCTCAGTAGCAGGACTTAATGTAGTCACTGGAATACATGTGTCCTGTCTGCCCACAAACTGAAAGTTTGACCAAACTTCCTCACACTAAGCATAGTACAATGATATGCCATGTGGTTGTACTAGAAAATGATTCCCTGAAACAAGCAGTATTATCTGACTGGACTAAGCTGCATCCTTGTAGGAAGAGGAAATTATTTACCTACAAGGAAAGCATCATAAGGAGTGGACTCCACAATCATAACTGTGCCTTTAGTATTTTAAAAACATACTCCGATTTAGAACTTCCATTTCAGGAAGCAAGTTAGATTTGTACTTGTAGTACAGACATCTTTTCATACTATGCATTAAAGAATACAAGCACATGTCCATCTGCACAAGTGAAGACATACATGCATTGCATATCCAGAAAAAAAACAGATGTCTTGATTAGTCTGGGTAGTTACAGCCTTACCCTCTTCACTAAGAAAGATTTAGCCAGTTGCATGTTATAAAGACGTTTTCACTTCCTGCCACATTATAAGACCACAAAGAAAAGGAATTTACTTTAATGAGGTTAGGAAAGAGATGCTATGATAACAAAGGAGTATTAAATTCTTGATGGAGAATAGTTCAATAGAATGTTCACTGCCACCTTCCCACCTGTCAGTAAGGTGGCATATGTGAATTGTGAAGGCAGGTCATCAGCTCCTTCCTCCTCTTTACCAATGTACCTCAGAAGAGCGACTACCCTGTAATTGATGTGCAGAAACAAAGCAAGGACAAAGAAAGCAATGTCTGACATTTCAGAAATAGCAGAGAATCCAGCTGACCTCCATGTATTTTGAAACCCTCGAGGGGCACAGAGCTAGCTCCATTGCCAATGTGGTTCAGCATGTCTTCTGGGATGCCTGTTGGAGGACAAGTCATGCTCTTTGGTTCTCCATTCAAATTAAAGAACCCTGGAAGGAGAAATGTTATAAGGCATTCTGGATGAATAGAGGCTTCTAATTATTAAGAGAACTGCTACACTATCTGTAATAAAAATAAAAACATAAGAATTTTACTGTTAAAAAAACTCTCTTAAAATATCCTAATGTTTTCAACAGCCAAGAGCCATTTCCACACCTTTTAAATTAGGGAACGGATTATTTCCAGGTCCTATACAGAACAATTCTTGATCGATCTTCTCTCTCTCTCTCTCTCTCTCTCTCTCTCTCTCTCTCACACACACACACACACACACACACACACACACACACACACACACACACACACACACACACACACACACACACACACACTGGCTCTTGCATTTGCTGTTTTACTTTCACTCATTGAGAGTGAAATTCCACCATGTGCAGAGAGGCACAAGGCACATGCACCATTTCAGACCTGCTTAAGGCCTGAAAATAGAGGTCCACAGAAGTGGAATTCCCCTCTGAAGGAATAAAGGCAGGTAACATTACAGACAAATCACTTCTGTTAATAGTAGACTGAAAAAAAGCTCTTTTCGAAGTGATAAAGTGTTGCTTTTGCCACATCCATTTCTAATGATGTACTGACAACTGCACCTCTGCCAAACTGTCTTGGCATCCTTTCATTTGCTAGCATATGCAAACCAAGACCCAATCCTTCACTTCAAAACAACGTAGTGCCTGGTGAAGGGCTCA
This sequence comes from Gopherus evgoodei, assembly GCF_007399415.2. Classification (NCBI taxonomy): domain Eukaryota; kingdom Metazoa; phylum Chordata; order Testudines; family Testudinidae; genus Gopherus; species Gopherus evgoodei. The sequence goes on along the minus strand of NC_044328.1, from coordinate 55,587,500 downwards.
ATAAAGGTGGCAGGATTTTGGTTCAAAAGGAAAGCACAAATGGCACCAACCAGTCTTACTGGCATTAGGGTATTTGAAGGACACTTACCAGGCCAAGGTGAATCAAGCCAGTGTTTAATGTGTAGAATTTTCTTATCCTTAGACCTAGTATAAGCTTCTTCACAGATTTTATCATATTTTGCAATTTCTTCCTATAGAACAAGTTTCCATAGAAAAGGAGTTAGAGATTAAAAAAACAAAAAATATGACACACATGCGTCTGACAAAGTGGGTATTCACCCACGAAAGCTTATGCTCCAATACATCTGTTAGTCTATAAGGTGCCACAGGACTCTGTTGCTTTTTACAGATCCAGACTAACACAGATACTTGCTTACAGAAAGTGCATACCATTCCAAAGTGATGAAACATCCACATTACAGCATACAAAATTCCAGTTTTTGATCTCAGTTACGCCAGTGTAAACTCAGAGTAACTCCACTGATTTCAGTGGAGTTACTGGAGTTTCACTAAGCTCAAAAACTCTTAAAACACATGTATCCATTTCTTAAAACAAAACCACCCTACTCTTTGGTTTTTTGGGCAGATTCTGCTGATGAGAGCTCCAACACTAGAACAGCAGGTGGTATTCCATGTCAGCATCAGAACAGCACATGTAATTTGTCATATGTATGAAGATTAAGGTTATCCAACTGGCTTCTAGTGTCACTACAGGGATCAGGAAGGAATTCTCCATGCACCTACATAGCTTAGCTGTACAACTGTCTTGGTGCATTATTTGGGTACCGTGGGCAGACTGCCTCAGAGCCACAAAAGTATTTAGGCTCCCAACCTCCATTAATTTCAGTGGAATTAAAGAGCCTATACACCTTTGTGTTCCAACTTTTTAGGAACGTAGGACTCTACATTGAACCAAAGATCACGGAGTCTGGTATCCTGCCTCAGGCAAGAACTGTGCCTAATAGTTAATGAGATGGCCCAGATCCACAGTCTCCCCATGCAATGCCTTGCTTTACAGTGCTACTACTACTACGTCCACTTCCACAAGCATATAAGTACAACCTAAAGAGTTAGCTAGTTTTATATGAATAACTATATAGTAAAAAAAGCAGATTTAATTTTTGTATGGTAGTTCAGACTTATCTCTTTGAAGTCTGAGTGCAACAGATTCAATACAACTGAGGCACAAAACTAATGAATTTGTTATCCTATTCTGAGTAAACATCAGCATATTGCCTACAATTGTCAATTACATAAGATGCTCCAACAAGAAGCTCCCATGATTAGAGATGCTGTAGATATAATCATGAATATTTCAGACCCCTCTGAATTGGTGTTGTCACAGATCCAAGGCAGGGAGGTGAATTCTGATTCCCTGTATCTCCCCTCCACTCAAGCTCTTTAAATCATATTAATTTGCAATTTTCAAAGGCTCCTGAAGCACTAACACAGCTAATATTAAACAGTCTTAACAGCCCTACCCTATCACTGTATCAGTATAAGAATTGAACAGAACCTGTTTTTCTGGGTACCATGTATTATTTTAATTACTACACAGCATTTCCAGTTCTCCTAGGTTGACAGTAGTTATGTACATAGCAAATCAACACAAGTGACTCAGTTTCACCAGTTAGAGACAATCATCCATTTTCTCCATCTTTAAGCCTTACGTCATGTAATCAATGAAAATTAAGCTCATCTCCTGCCACACATTTTTCCAGTAGTACTATTTTCTATTTTACATAAAACAAAACAAGAGTCAGAAAAAGGCATAGAATGAAGGCAACAAAGTAGTGAAGCAAACAGTAGTTAAGGAAACAGCATTCAGTCACTTCCTTCTGCAAACAGCATCGCGAACAGCCTTCCAGCTCTGCTGACATACTGTACCTCAAACTCCTGTAGTGTTACAGTTCCATCTGCAATCAGTTTGTCAGCATACTTCTTCAGCACTGGCACCTGCTTGTGAATCTGCTTGTACATCAGTGGCTGGGTGAACAAGGGTTCATCCATTTCATTATGGCCTCTCCTTCGGTAACAAACCTACACAGGGAAGATTTATATATGTCAATAACGAGAGACATGAAACTAATCTCTGAACATTTCCTGCTTTCTAGAGATTTATGGGCTTAAGGCATTAAAGTTCTTGCTCAAAGAGACATTAAAATCAACATTAGTCTCTTTGGGGGTAAGGGCTCTCTCTTATTTTGGGTACAGCATCCAGCACAACAGGGCTCTGGTTCTGGTTGGGTCCTCTAGGCCAGAGGTTCTCAGCTAAGGGTCCAAAGGCCCTGGGGGACCGCAAACACGTTTCAGGCGGTCCACCAAACAGGATGAAGCCATGGAGCCTTACCACTTGAAGCCCTGAGCTGCGCCGCCTGAGACTGAAGCCTGAGCCACTGAGCTTCGCGGGGGCCCCTGTGGCATGTGACTCCAGGCAATTGCCCTGCTTGCTACCCCCTAATGTTGGGCCTGGCTTTTATATGCAGAAAAACAGTTGTGGCACACATAGGCCATGGAGTTTTTATAGCATGTTGTGGGGGGTGGGGTTCAGAAAGAAAAAGGTTGAGAACCCCTGCTCTAGGCAGTATTATAATACAAGTAATAATGTAAGGGAGGGAGAACTGCTTAACAGTTGCATTCAAGCCAATAAATGCAATGAGCACAGCAAATGTTTATAAACACTTAGTAACATATTTGACATTACTGACTTACTTTAAAAGACTAGCACAAAATATGCAAAGTGAAGAGTTAAGATTAACCCAATACTTACTAAATCTACAACCACATCTTTATTGAATGTGTTTCTCCATTCTACAGCTATATTGCACACATACATCACTGCTTCAGGGTCATCAGCATTCACATGGAATATGGGTGCGTTGACCACACGGGCAACGTCTGTAGGGTATGGAGATGAGCGGGCCATTCGGGGATCTGTGGTGAAACCAATCTAAGAAAAAACAAGTGTCCGTTAATATGTGAGAGAAAGGTGGTTTTTTTGCTTTTGTTATGAATGCCTGAAGTCTTAGTTTAATACATAGTTATTTACATGACAGTAATTATAGGCTTTTCACTTTGGAAGGTAATTTCTTCTTTAATTCATCTAACACAATGCATCATTTTTACATACTCATTTGGGTTCCACAAAATTTGTGTCGCCTATGCTGAGCACAGCCAGATGTGCTGACCATTTTTAGGGTATAATCATTCTAGTCAATGAAAGAGGGCTGGTATACACAATCTATCATGACAAGAATAAAACAAAGGAATACATGGGAAATCATTAGACCCAAATTGCTTAAGAAATTCTGTTTTTCACCTGGTTATTGACCACAACATGAATAGTGCCATTTGTGGTGTATGATGGGAGGTCACTGAGATGAAAGGTTTCATAAACCACTCCCTGTCCAGCAAAGGCAGCATCTCCATGTAGTAGTATGGACATGACCTAAGATAAGGAAGGAATGGAAAGAAAGCATTAGGAAGTGTAACTGTCAGTTCCTCAGGGCATTAACTTTTTGTTATGTATTATTACAATGCCCAGCACCACAGGCCCTGGTCTATGACTGGGATTCCTAGGAAGGACCACAATTCAAATTTAAAAAAATGTAAGAAATCAGAACATGCATGCTTGGCTGCATTCAAACTGCTTTGTTTGATTCCCAATTGAGTGAAAGTTACAGTCTGAGGTTTCCAAGTTCAGGAACTAAGTTAATCAACCCGGTAATCAGTCAGAGAATTAGGAAGTTTTACCCTGTGCTAATTTAAAATTATTAGTTTAGTTCAAAGGCCAACATATCCAATTACACAAAGAAAAGTTTCAGTGTCTTGAAGTACCTCCCACTTCTGCAGCTCAAAACTTTTGTAAATAGGGCTATTAGAAAAACACACACATACACACACCAGCAAAAGTTACCCTAGCATGCTTGTAATTTTACCTTTTTCCCTTCTGTATCCCCTCTGTAAAACTGCTCAGCTTTGGTCTTCCCCTGAACAACAGGGTTTACTGCTTCCAAATGAGATGGGTTAGCCACAAGCGACAGAGTGATCTTCTTATTTGTTGCTCGGTTGATCCTCTCATGGTACATTCCCAAATGATATTTTACATCCCCAGACCCCTAACATACAGAGATAGTCAAGGTTCATGTACACCAGCCATACAGACTACTTCCAATTCAACACTTAAAATTTCCACTTCATACTGAAAAATGAATCTGGCTAGCTGTTACGTGTCACACTGCATGTTATTTTTACTGAAAATAATTTAAAATTTTAAACATTTGTTTCTGTTTTAATACCTCAGGGTCAGAACAGAACACTTAATATTAACTAAGCACTGACAACATGCTTGTCTCTGAAAAATAGAGGAAGATGGTTGGAGCTAAAACAAATTATGTTACAGAGATACCCTGCGACTCGAATTCACTGTTTAGAGTTAATGACTAGGAAACTTTCTGCATTTGAAAGATGTGCTATAGCATTTTGTAAAGAATAAAGTTACCAGTAAACCCCATTGATTCTGATCACTTTACAAAACAAAATTATGCACTTTAATAGTTCCTGGTACCGCATATTTACATGGACAAGAACATCCAGAACAATTCAGTACTTATTCTCTATCAGTAATAAAGTTGCATGTTACCTCATCAGCTGCTTCAAGTTTTGGATCAAATTGACAGAAGATCTGCTCCAACTCCTTTCGGATGACATTGGCCAGTACATTCAACCTACCTCTAAACCATAATAGAAGGTTCTCTGATGAAATCTTACCATACAATTTTGGAAATTAAAAAAAAAAAGACGTGTATTTTAAACATCTAAAATACTGCCCCTTAATCCTCCAACCATTCCCCACCTCTCCCACATACCAGTGTGTTCCTACTGCATCTCCATTGGCACTCCATAGTGCCTAGGTATTTAATGGCAAGCTAGAGATTTCTCTTCTGTGGGTTTCTATCACAAGCCTAACGTGCCATCAGCAGAGTGCTATTATCTAGACCAGTTACTTGGCAATTATCATAGATGAGAGACTGGGGGAGTTTTACTTATTTTGGTTGTTTGGGGGGGAGGGAGGCACCATATTTTGCCTTCGGATACACATGCAGAGCTACTCTCACGCACACCCAAGTGCAGGCAGGATATGACCCTTTGAAAATATATTTTAATTAATGGTTATAGCAATAAGCTACAGAGGGCTGTACATTAACTGGCTATTGTTGCTTGCTTCAGTCATGTTGTCAGGCAGAAGGCCAAAAAATGCACCAGTAGCCAACTAACGGACCCTGGAGTGGCTTACTGCTACCACAGAACAGCTCCTTCATTTCACATTTCTTGATTTTTGAGCTTTAGCTAAAAAAAAATCCCCCCAGTTTTGTGAAATTAATATAACATTCTGCAAGTATGAAAAGTAGCTCTTAGTACAAGGTTATGAGAAAATAGCATGGAAGTTATGAACCCTTTCTCCTACTACGATGAATATAATATATCGTTTGCTCATTTTTCCTACCTCTTCTTTTAAGGTTCCCTGAATTATAAGGACCCTTTCTCCCACCTATGAGAAAACTGACTACCCTAACAAAAATCAGCAGCTCAGCAGCTATGTTCCAAATACCAAAGTGTTTTCAAAGTTGATTCTATTGCCACCTGTAGCAGATTGAAACCTGGGAATCAAAGAAATCCCACAAGCAAATGTGCATCTCATTTTTGAAATAAAAGGATGTTTATTTCCCCTTTTTAAATGACTCTGCCCCTGCCTAAGATCTTATTTGTCAATAGTATCCCCATTCCTGGTAATGACTTCCAGAGTATAGATAAGATGTACCAATTTCCCACATCTCAATTCCAAGCTCTCCACAGTGGGGAATGAAGTATAATGCCTGTCAGACTCACTTCTATTTCAAAGCAGGTACTTGACTAGTCTCTCATGATGAAAGCTTTAGCCCCTCACTGAGAGATAGCTCCCTTAGGATTCTGTGATATTGATACTCAATATATCTTTTAGCTGGGATAACTAACCTGTTTTACCAACCTCCCTAACAACACCATATTCCCAGTCTCTAAAAGTGGCCAGAAACCTAAAGCAGCATATACCATACTGTGCAACTGAGTCCATTATTTGCCTTTTTTATTTTAAATGAACAGTTACCTGTGAGGCATCCCCATTATTACATATTCAACCCCCATTTCGCTGGATTTGTCAATGATGGTTTTAAGAGCAGGAATCATTACTTCACACCCTTCCAAACCAAAGCGCTTCTCTGAGGACCACTTGCGGGCAAGGAAGTCTTCAAATCTTGCCAAAAGAGGGAGAAAAAAGCAACAAGTTAAGAAAATGCATCAGATGGTGATTTTTTTTAAAATCAACTGAAGGGCATTTGGAGAAGTAACATAAGATGCCTACTGTAATTTTAGAGAAGACTTCTCAATACATACTCATATTTCTCAGAGCATGAATTTTACTGGGGGAAAATAAGTCTATAAAAGAGGAAGGATCTCTCTCTCTCCCACCCACCTTTAAAAGTTCTCACCAGCACTTTGCGAATTGATCCTGACACTTGGAAAATATTATGATGAACAAAATCAAACCATAGAAATTACGGCAAAAATCTCAGGTCAGATTTTGATTTTTCTAGTCTGCGCTCCCTACATGCATGAAGTTCCCACTGACTACAAAGGGGAAAGCCTCACAAGCAGGCAGAACGTCAGAAGAGTACACCACCCTGCAGATCCAAGAGAAGACAAAAGAAAGTCCCATGTCATCTGGATGTAACAATGAGTAAATAATTCAGGGAAATGGCAGCATAAAAACTTGCAGCAGAAAACATGTAATTCCAGAGGAAATCTTGGAAACCCTATTCAGCGGCACAGCTCCTGAGACTAAGTAATGTAACAGTTGGTAATTTGCCAAGAGCTGCTACACTGGAATCTATGCCTCAGGAATCAGTAACTACAGACATAAAAATCTGTCCTTTACTGACAGTTCTATGTTGTTCCATCTTTTAATGGGTTAGGGCCAGAGGCACTGCACACAGTTAAAGTGGCTTTTAACAGACGCTGAAAGGATCATTTATAAAGCCTAAAGATATTGAACACAAAGAAAAATAAATCTCCATGAAATAACGTTAGTGGTTACATCATCAGTGTAATGCAAGGCCTGATAATGTCACAATGTCCATTAATACACATCTCCAAGTATAATGCTGAAGATTACCTTCCTTCTGATCTAAAACATAAAAGCCATAACAGCAGTGAAATGGAATGTTGCCAAAAAATTCTCCTAAGCTCACCCAACAGTTTAGATCTAAGGCAGTATAGAACCTTAAGAACAATGGACAGATCCTGAACTGATGTTAATTTGATAGCAGCCTTAAAATCAATGGAACCACATTGATTTACAAAAGTTAGAGGGTCTGGCTCCTTGAGAGCAAAAGCCCTCTAGACAATGGGGTGAATTAAAATGGCAGCTGTATCTGCGATTTTCCATCCTTTTGGGACTTGATGTTAACCAAGTAGTGCACAAGGGTAACTTCCCCCTCCCCTTCCAGTTAGCAAGTGTATTTACCAGAGCACATTGCCACTGACTTTGGAAGCATTTTCAACACTCCAAAGTGACACCTTGCACTTGGGACATCTTGCGTCAGGGGGATTCTGGTTATATATGTTTAGAAATAGCTCGTTATCCTAGTGTCCTTACCAAACGCAAGTCGGAAATCTTCACGAGAGGGCAGGCAGTAGGTGGACAAGGCTGATAAGTTGTGTTCACCATGTATTAAAGCCTTGCATATGATAGAACAGTCACAAATAGATAACATTAAAAGGGTCTCCTCCTTCCTGTCTCCCTTCATCCACACATGGGAATACGGGAAAAAAAGTTATTAACCTTTCCATAACTGTTGTTCTTCAAGATGCATTGCTCATGTCCATTCCATGTTAGGTGTGCACGCGCTGCATGCACTGTCACCAGAAATTTTCCTCAGTGGTATAAGTTGGGCTGGCTTTAGCATCCTCTGGTGCCACATGATTATGTGCCGGTATAAGGGGCACTGCTGGCCCTTCACCCTCTCGGTTCCTTCTTGCCGGATAACTCAGACAGAGAGGCAGGAGGTGGGCTGTGGAATGGATATGAGCAACACATCTTGAAGAACACCACTTACGGAAAGGTTAGTAACCGTTTTTTTCTTCGAGTGATTGCTCATTTCCATTCCACATTAAATGACTCACACGCAGTACCCAAGAAGCGAGGCTTGCAGTTCCTGGACATAAGGATTGCAATACTGCTTTCCCAGGTGTCGTCTCGAGCCTGTTGGGTGATGGCATAGTGGGAGGAGAAGGCACGCACTGACAACCAGATCACTGCTCTGCAGATGTCTTGGGCCAGAAACACTGATGAGGTCTGAGTTCTCGTCGAGTAGGCAGTCAAGATGGCAGGAGTTGGGAAGCCTGCCTGCTTGTAGCATGTACGAATACGGGAAATTATCCAGGATGAGATTCTCTGGGCTGAAACAGGTAGGACTTTCATCCTATCTGCTATTACCATGAAGAGCTGAGTGGATTTACAGAAAAGCTTGGTCGTCTCAGTGTAGAAGGCTAGGGCATGCAACATCCAATGAGTGGAGATGCTGCTCCTCTGAATTCCTGCATGGTTTTGGGAAGAAAACTGGCAGGAAAATAGCCTGGTTACTATGGAACCACAAGACTACCTCTGAAAGAAATACTGAGTGGGAGCACTGTTGAACCATGTCCTGGAAGAATACCATGTACAGTGGTTCTGACATAATGGTCCTGATTTCGGAGACCCTTCTGGCTGAGGTAACGCCACCAAGAAAGCGACCTTCCAGGAGAGATACAGCAGAAAGCACAATGCTAGTGGTTCAAAGGGAAGGCCCATGAGTCTTGACAGGACCAGGTTTAGGTCCCATGGCAGAATTGGTTTGTGAATCTGAGGGTAAAGTCTTTCTAATCCTTTAAGGAAGCAAATGGACATCTCATGTGAGAAGACTAATTAACTATGCTGAAGAGAAACCACTAAATAATGACTTGCCAAAGCACAAGGAGTTGTTCCAGCAATTGTTATGGCCGGTCAGAAGGAACTGAGAGGGCGCGAGGCTGATAGTGCCCCTTATACTGGTGCATAAGCATGCGGCACCAGAAGGAGCTAGAGACAGCCCAACGGATACCACTTCGGGAAAAAATTCTGAGCACAGTACACACGGTGCGTGCACGTCTAACGTGGAATGAACATGAGCAATCACTCAAATAAGAACAAAAGCTTTCTGTTCCCCTTCCCCTGATAACATTTGGGTTCTAAAATATCATTTGGAAAAACAAATCCTTTGTGGCTGTTCAAGAGGGTAATATGCTCATATGTGGATAGTGTCAGGACAGGAGGTATCAGTGCACCTCACCTCAAGGACTGCCTGTAACATCTAAAGAAACATAAGACTTGGTTACCACCACTAGAAGGGTGTTCTACGGCTTTATTAGTATTTTGATCAGATTCTGACTAGTCAATATTCTGAAGAAGAGAAAAAGGACATGTTGGCTAGGGCCTGAATCTTAGATGTAACCTCCAGGTCCACAGGATAATTTGAACCAGTCAAGTCAGAAACTTCCCAAACAATCAATTTGGTAGTCTCATAACACCTTTCAAGGGACAATGGCAGTTAATTCAGGCCAAGGTTGTTAAAGCTGAAATTTCACCAAAGAAAAAACAACCCATCAATAATTATATAGATATATGCAAAACAAACTTTAATAACCTAAAATTTTCCCTGAATTAGCTGAAATTCAGGTTGAACTTTCACAAATATATTTTACTTGCGCGCACACACACACACAGTGATTTGTTTGTTTGTTTTTTAAAGTAGCAGCTTTCATTAAATTTACACATCCTCCCTGCCAGACTGTGAAACTAAACACATGGGGACTTGTACATGAGAAGCAGGGAGGGAGAGAGAAAGACATGCCTAGAAAGGCCTTGATCCCACCAGCCAGTGTGCAGCCATTAGAGTCTGGCCACATGAATCAGACTGGACAATCAGGGCCTAACATTGCCTGTGTTTATCATTTGTGAGAGTCTTCAGAGATATACAATGGACATATTTTCTAAAATAAAAAATTGAGTTAAGTGCCATTTCTACATCTACCAGTAAACAAAGTGAGAAGATGTTAGATTATTAAAACTGAATTTTAAAATCTAAGGTGATATTAGCAACATGCGAAGGAATAAACATTTAAAAAAAATGATTCTTAGCATGATAAGCTACAAGACTGCAAACTCAGAGTATGAAGCAGATTTTGCACAGCAATGGATTTAGCACTTTCAACCTTTTTCAGTAGGAATTGTGTTCACAGTTGGCTGGGACAGTAATTCATCTAAAATACTTTTCTGGATTTTCCATAGACAAAACAAAATTTGGTAAAGTGTTTGGCTCCTTCCTGTTGGTCAAAATCAGGTCCCTCTACAGCTTACACAGGCAGAGGTAATGCAAATTTCTGCATCAGGAAGATAAATGAGGAAACATCATACAGACAAGTTGTTTAACAACTCGTCACTCAAATGCCATGTTCACTTGACTATTAAGTGTCTGACTAAAATTCCTTTCTGTTTCATTAACATTTAAAATTGGACAAGAATGATGCACTGCTGTCTCCCCAACTGAAAATATTGCCAAACACCACAGACAGTGACAAAAACTTCAGTACAAATGAAGTTCTAACAGAGGTAACAGTTTTCTACTGCCTTTCCCTCTCCTTTTTTTTTTTGGGGGGGGGGGGGAAGGGGGAAAAGAATCTAGTAAAGAAACATATTCCCATTAATCACTCTCTAAATCAGTGTCACTATCTTGTACTGACTGCAGCGTTTGTCAAAGACGCCAGATGGCCAGCACTGAGAAATGAAGTCCTGTCCTGTGGATAACTACGTAGAGAACAGGCAGCAAGCCTCGCTCCCCATGCAAGAAGGTAGGGAGGCCTTCACACTCTATGACCTCGCAACAGAGACAGTCAATATGGGTGCCAATGGGGGGAGTGATTGTTGAGATGTGGATTTTGGTGTACTGGGAACTAGATGCCTCCTTCAACTTGTTTAAAATTCAAATCACTAAACAGACAGGAGATGAAAAAAATCTGTGGGTTCAGACACAGTGCCATGGTAGAGCTGAATTTGCCGTAGCTCAGAAGAGGCGAAACAGACATGCCTTTAAGTTACTTTTATGCTTCCAAATCCTTTTCTCTCCTGGTACAGCTTTCTGAAACCTGGGAAGTGCACTAACCTAGTTTTCAAACTTTTTTTCTGGGGACCCAGTTGAAGAAAACTGTAGATGCCCGTGACGCAACGGAGCTGAGGATGAGGGATTTGGGGTATGGGAGGGGCTCAGGACTGGGGGCAAAGGGTTGGGCTGCAGGAGGGGGTCAGGACTCTGGGCTGGGGGTGCAGGCTCTGGGGTGCGGTTGGGGATGAGGGGTTCAGGGTGTGAGGGGGGCTCTGGGCTGGGACAGGGCGTTGGGGTGCAGGAGGGGGTCACAGCTCTGGGCGCAGGCTCTGGGGTGGGGCCGGGGATGAGGGGTTTGGCATGCAGGATGAGGACAGGGCTCTGGTCTGGGGGTGCAGACTCTGGGGTGGGGCTGAGGGGTTTGGAGGGCTCTGGGCTTGGGGGGGCTCAGGGCTGGGGCAGGGTGTAGGAGGGAGTCAGGGCTCTGGGTTGGAGTTCAGGCTCTCGGATGGGGCTGGGAATGGAGGGTTTGGGGTGCAGGAAAGTGTTCAGGTTTGAGGGGGGCTCAGGGCTGGGGCAGGGGATTGGGGCACAGGGTTGGGGCATGGACTTACCTTTGGTTGCTCCCGGTCAACAGTGCAGCTGGGGTGCAGAGGCAAGCTTCCCACCTGTCCTGACACCATGGACTGCGCTGCATCCCAGAAGCGGCCAGCAGCAGGTCTATCTTCTAGGCAAAGGTGCACAAGTGGCTCTGTGTTACCATCGCCCACAGGCACCGCCTCCCCAGCTCCCATTAGCTGGTGCTCAGGGCAGAGGCAGCACATGGAGCCCCATGGCCCCCCTGCCTAGAAGCCAGACCTGCTGCTAACTGCTTCTGGGGCACAGCATGGTGTTGGAAAAGGTAGGTACTAGCCTGCCTTAGCTGGGCAGCACTGCCAACAGTACTTTCAACATCTCAGTCAGTAGTGCTGACCAGAGCGAGGTGACCCAGTGCCTTACATGCCGCAATCCAGTACTGGGTTGCGACCCACAGTTTGAAAAACACTGCGCTAAGTTATGTCTGGTTGTCCTGACCCCAAGGGGCCATTCTGGAAGTAGAGCATCAGTTGGTTGCAGGGATAACCTGGCCATGCCACTTATGTCCAATACAGGATGAAAACGTCTACTCTACACACCACCTGGGGATTCTCCTCACACCAGGGAAATTCTGAGAGGGCCAGTTACAATGGTTTTTCAGTTTTGGGGCACCAGAGTGGGGAAAAGTACACAGAGTATCGTGGACAATCAGGTACTTTAGAAGGTAAGACTGGCTGGGAAACCTCAGCAACCACATTCAAAGCCACTCTTCATAGTTTGTCTGAAAAGAACTCTAAACTACTTATATGGAGTGGTTTATTAAAACATTTGCTCAAATCTCCAAACCAGTGAATCTGCTCCTAACTGTGTCTCAAAAGCCATGGAAATACCCACCCAAGAACGTGATCTATCCTTTCCTCCCCTCAAAAGAAATAGAAAACAAAATGTTGCCAGACAAACCCCAACACACCTCATGGAGCGCACCAGCCTAGCTAACAATGTCCGTTTTTCCTCATTTGTAAACTTCATGACACCAGGAGTTTCAAACTTCTGCCGGATCCACTGGCATTGCTCCACGTCATTGATGAACATGAATTCCAGTCCAATGTGCTGACAGTACGTATTCTAGGAGGTGAAACATGAAGTCCAGAAACTTACAACTTTGGGAGTTCATGGATTGGGAGAAGTAGGACAGGTATTTTAAAAATAAAGCAAATAGTTTATTTACATTATCATTCCCACCATCTCCCTGTATTAAACTGTGATTTCCTCTCCTTTTGTATTAATTCTTTCTAGGGGCTGTAAGCAATTTGGTTCTTCTACTAAATCCTGAATTTGCCTGTTCCCAAGCCCCACAAATTTTCACCACAGAAACTAATATTTCAGTCACTTGGAATCTGGAAGATTTTTCTCATCTGGTAATAACCATTAAGAGTAGGTCAATATATATGCTCTAAACTAATCAATGAAGTTCATCTAACTGACAAAAAAAATTATAGACAGATCATAGTCATTGCTTTGGATGTTCTAGGAAAAAATTCAAATTGGTTATCAAAATATATCCAAATGGTTTAAAAAAAAAAATCACCTGAAATCAAGTACTAAAGACAGTGAAAAATATTTATGAAGCCCCATGCAAATTGTTTGATAGCTGTCGATTCTTAAAAGGCTAGGAATCAGTTTCAGATTTCCAACTACACTGAGAGGGAAAGGGAAGTAATCTAATTTTGTCTTTAATAACGGAAAAAAATCAATATATTTTGGGAGTAACTCCTTAGTTCGTCATTGTGTATACTTATAAGTTTTTTATTATTTATTTTAGAGGAAATGTTCACTGGACAGATATATTATACATAAAAGAACTGAATAGGAGCACCAAATACAGAGATTTTTACAGGAAAAAAAGCACCAAACCCAAATATACAAGAGAGTCTGATGTGATAATGTTGACAAAGCCAATCCAAATTTCTGCAATTAAAATGATTTTTTTTTTTTTTACTTTATAGCACGTTTTGTTTTATGAGCATGTGATGTACAAATAGATAAAAAAAGCCTGGCACTTTTAAAATTGCCACATAAATAGCTGGGAGATAAGACAGTAAGGCACAAAGCAAACTGAAAAGATACATGCTAAGTCTGCAATGTAGAAGATGACCACGGATCCCCTACACTGCCCCTGTATGTGCTATGAGTTCGATCCTGAAAAGTGCTGAAGAGCCAGTGCTGAGAGCATTCAGTACTTCATAGGAGCATCCAGCAAGATCAGACATTGTACTGATTCATTTCTAATGTTCTCCTTTCTCGTTCTGGGTTCTTCCTGCATTATTTTGTTAACCATTTCGAGTTTCACTGAATTCATACGGCACAATTACATCAGCTATTGGGGAAAAAACATAACTATGCAAGAGTTGGGGGGAAAGCTACTATCATACAAGCCATTTCCCATCTATATTGAGGTGAGTTTAGGGCCCAATCCCAAAGTCACCACACAGGAAAGAGTCACACTGATGTCAAGGATGCAGGATCAAGCTCATAATGCATCCTGGGGAAATGCATGGAACGGAAGCTAGTGGCCTGCAAGGAGTTTGTCTCCGACAGATCCAAAGAAAACACACAGGAATGTTTTAAGGGCCCTTATCCTGCAAAGCGATCGGCTAGCATGATCCCTTTGCAGGAATAGGGCCTATGTTAGTATTGTGCTGCATGGCCCACCAGCACCTCCTCCATTACTCTGATTATTTGGGGCATTTGAAAAAGATGACCCGACGGCTTCTACCATTTATAGAAACTCTTGCAGTGGTTCTCAACCTATTCACAATTGAGGGCCGCCTTTGTACCCCACAATGTATAATGTGGGCTGCATCCAATACTATCTGTATGCCCTTGAAATGACACAGGGGCTGCAGCTCTGTGCTGATTGGGCTGCAGGTTGAGACCCACTGCTCTAGGGTCACCTTTAATGCCATCTGAAGTTCTCTTATATGTCTTATCAACTGAAGTGGAATGGACCAATTTCATAATATACAAACTGACAACAGCAGCTCGCTTCCATCTGGATGAAAGCAGTTACACAAGATAAATCGCCACACTGACCTCCAGACGCTTGATGATCTCTCGTAAAGAAAGAGCAGTCTCATCTCCTCCTATGAAGGTGATTGTAGGCAATCGAAAAACCTTGTCCAAGTCAGATTCGTGCAAACCATAAAGCCCTACAGTGTGTCAATTGGTGAGAGGGGGCGGGGAGACAAAAAGCACAAGCTAAAGCAGCAGAATGTCCTGGTCAAGACAATACACTGTGAAAGTTTAAGCAGGTTGTAACACACCTTACCCTTGGGGAAAAGTGAAAATCTTTTCAATTGCCAGATTGTAATGCACACCACACATTTGAAGAAATCCATATTTAACAAGCACATTGGCAGAGTTTAAGATATTTATTAGATGAAGGTGCAAATTTCATCTATTGATTGGTACCTGCTATGCAAGCAAGTGGTACAATATTCCAATGGAAGGCTGCACGTGACAGAAAACCTTCAACATGGGGAATAATATGGCACTTTCACTATGTTCCAAGTTCCTATTACTTTAGGGTTTGTTTTTTTTTAATTTCATCTTAACTCACTTCTGCCATGAAATGTGGCAATACACGAAAAGAGAGTTTTCAACAGATTCAAGATGCATACATAGGTTAACTCAAACCATAACCCTTGTCCTACCTTCACAAATTTTTACTTTATGATCCTCATTGGTGTAATTTCTAAATTTAAACTGGAAGCTTTTCAGGGAGGGACCGGACAATTCCCTTACTACTACTTTTTTTTTGTGCCCAATGTATTTTTGGGAACAAAAAAAATACATATTATATATGAGTTCATTCCAGGTACTTCTGGCAACTCTCCTCTTAAAATCTGTCTTTATAATCTTTTGAAAACAAACAATGATAGGTGCATGAACTTGTATTCCCTGAAACTCTTCCTACAACCTAAAAGTGTAAAAATTAGGAAGTCTATAAGTAAGATCATAACAAATAAAATAATTAGCAGCCTTTTGGCCAATAGAATGCTTTTATACAACCACTGGGCAATACAATAAATTACTGTCCCCATTGCCTAATAATAGCAGCAGTAGCAAAAATCAGAAGTAATTACACAGACTGAAGAAAATCAGACTGAAGGAACAACATACGTGTTTAATCAGAGATGCAACAGAAGCTGAGCTATAATTTCATTAAACACACGTTCAGTCCTTGGCTTTTGAGACTGCCAACTAGAATGCCAATTAGTTTACAAGATGGGGATATTCACTGAGATTTCCAATTTATTTTATACCTGCCATCAAACAGCTTATCTATGTTACATTTGACCTGGAAGCCCACAGGGGGAAAAAATCTTAGGGTCTCATTTTAATGTTAGGAGGTGAAATTGACCCTGGCTTTGCTATTAGTAACAGAAGTCCTACCAATAACTTCAGATTTGAACCAGATGGTACATAAATCAGTTTCTCTGAAGGCCAGGTACTGTGAAAAGAATGCATCGTCTCCATCCTTGATTTAGGGATCTCTGAATCTGCCGAGGCCAAGAAATCAGTTTCTGCCAATCTTTAACCTATCTTTTGCAGTTCCAAGAAATGAGGTATGTACAAGACCAACAAGCATCACAGCATGGCTCAAAGTACATGGTGAAGGTTCTGCATGAGGAAACAATCTTAACCCATTACAGATTGAACACATACTGTAAGCAAGTACTTTAGCATTCTTTGACTGACAGCCTGAATACCCTGAATACCCAGCCTGAATACCCAGAGATCTAAGAGTTAACAAGGAAAGAAAAAAGGGATCAATATTCAAATTCTAGAAGGGGGAAGAAAATTAAGCAATTTAAAGGCCAAACCACTATGGAACTCAGTTTACTAAACAATATCAGTGAACTGACACTGTTGCATGGTATTACCAATATGTAATCTTTTCATTTAAAATAAGTAAAAATGGTAATTGTAGATAAATAGCACTTCATTTTTCACTTTAAATTTGAAAAAGGCACATATACAGACACACAGAATTGAATCAGTTCAATTTACTAGTACTTAGGAGATTTAGTTCTGAGTCTGTGACAATAAAGCAGAGAACGCAGTGCCACTAACTTTACTTTTATTTGTTTCCTTGCTGACTCACTTTCCGACTTAGTAGGATTTTCGTGTGCTGTCATGCAAACAGTGGAACATGTAATAGAAGTGATGTGTGCACAAATAGCACAGCTATGTCTTTTACCTCAGCACTGCATATTTACTACAGCATCACTTCAGATTTAAAGGGATAGGGACCTTTGAGCTTAAGCATCACTGAAGGTATTTTTAGGCATTAGTATTTTGCAAAATGTGTTCTTGCAACTAGCTGTATTGTAAATATAACTTCTAAAGGGAACTGATGCATGGGACACTACATACAGGAGATATGTATTACTGGCCACAATATTCAAGTATCTTGCGTGGTCATTAGAGGCTCTTCGTAAGTTTCCCTATTGGTCTATCACGAGCTACTGGGGAATACTTAGCAGTGAGCCAGGGAATCCCATCATCCACACTCCAACTTCCTTTTTCTGCTAACATTCATATACATCTCACCAGACACACGCTTACATGCCACCATCACTTATAAACATGCCATCCCTTCCTGATTCACAGTGCAAGCATCTAGTTTCTTTTTCATGTGATGTCACACTCCTGATAGTTTTCCAGGATGCCCAGGATTTCATGTAGCATTATTTCTGAGGTTCAGAGAAGCCATGCCAAAGGTCTGCATTGAACTTGTGCTCAAAGTCATGCTAAAGATTCGTGTATGCGCTGGATTCCCTGAAGCAGGAGTTCTTAACCTCTCTTTCCAAAGCCCTCCTCCAGCCCCAACATGCTATAAAAACTCCTCTCCCCACCTAGGTCACAACTGTTTTTCTGCATACAAAAGCTAGGACCTGTGTTTGAGGGTAGCAAGAAGGGCAACTGCCCAGGGCCACATGCGACAGGGGCCCCTGCGAAGCTACATTGCTCAGGCTTCAGCCCCATGCAGTGAGGCTTTGGCTTTCTGCCCTGGGCCCCAGAGTCTAAAGCTGGCCCTGCTTAGCAGACCCCCTGACACCTGCTCACGGCCCCCTAGGGGGTGCCAGACCCCTGGTTCAGAACCACTGCCCTGAAGGACTTTTGTGCTTTCCCTGCCATCTCTCTTCCCAGTAGGCTGCGAATGAGAATGAGAACATAAACTAATCTCTCACATGCAATGCATGTGTCTGTGAGCCAAATTCATCAGGGTTCTGATAGTGCCTCATATTAGAGAAAATAAAGACCTCTCACTTTTGATTAAAGTGCAGACTATTTTTCACAATGAAGATAATACAGCTGGAATCCTGAGTGCCTTTCCTTTTATAGAAAATATAAACAACAAAGAGGAGAAATGAAATCATCCCAAGAGGGGGAAAAACCCTGCACTCCCCTCAAGGCAACGTGTGTCATTTTACCAAGAAGGAATCACAGAATGGCTCCTTGACCCGCATAAGGCTAGCTACTAGCATGGCACCCGTGAAGCCACTAATCTGTGCCACTGACAATGCATGTAATGCACCTTCTTCACCTTGCCCGAGTATTGAGCTCTCACATAAAGCCACCAGAGACTGGTCAGTCAAGTCACCTCTACAATTATCTAGTCTGTGATTAACATCACAAAAGATATAGACCACCCCTGGTAGGTCAACGCTCCATATCCCAAGCATTATTAGCTGACACTAAATATTTCTGCCACCTCTGTTTTAGGTTGAAACCCTCCTCTTTTCCCAAAATCCCTGTGACAACAGTCCCTCCCCAGCGACAGCTGCTTTTTGTGTCTTGCATTTCTAACAGGTACCACTATCAGGAGTAGCAGATTGCACATAGCATACAGTGATGCAAGTATTTTAAATTTAAATTACCTATTTTTTTTAATTTTATATTAATTGAATAAAACAGACATTATTACTCCTCAGCTCCTAGCATATCATAATTATTTTGCTTATACAAGAGAGTAGACTCAGATAAAAGAGCCTCCCCAAGGACTAAGAATGGAGTTTCTTCAGCTTTTTCTGCTCTAGAAGAAATCATGCTCCCCTGGAGAAGCTTAACAAAAACACCTTTGCAGGGCTGCAGGTATTTTGGCATCCTCCATGCTTGGGTCACCCCATGAGTTCTGACTAACCCTTTTTAAGAAAGTGATTACACAGTCAACTTCCAAAATTCTCTAATAAAAGGCACATAAGCGGCATAAATGAGTCCAAGTTAAAGAGTACATATACACACAACCTTTGGCCAAGCAAATCTGAAAAACTGATCCAGACCAACTGAATTTCCTTAAAGATGATGATGAAATGAGGAAAAACAAAATGAGCCAAACTCACTGGAATTATGGAACTACACCAGAGATTATACTGACACACCTGCCATGAGAGGCAGCGAGAGCCATGTAATAACCTGCATTTAATATGTAGCTTTGACTCCCTCATCCGCACTCTTCCCATTAATCCACCCCCTTAAGACTTGTTTTAACACTCCAAACATCCAAGCAAAATCAAACAGCTACCATGTTTTTAAAAGAGTGCATGAACTATTTCCTGCCTTGATCCAGCATACGAAATTTATACACAGAAATTACAAGCACCTAAGGCCCAGGATGGACAATATTCAACCCTGGACCAATAATTGGTTTCAAGTCCAATAATCTCATGACCTATGAGGGCTAGAGATAGTTAGACTGAATGAAGCAGAAAAAAGGGCTTTCTACATAATGTAACGTCCACCCAGACCTGTCACTGTAGGATTTATTTTTCATTTATACAGTGGCACAAGAATGAAGAAAGAAAACCTACTGCAAATATTTTTTCCACTGAGGTTAAAGTCATGTCCATTTCTTTCTCCAGATGGTTACTTACATCACTACCATTAATCTTTGCTTTGGTGGAGGAAATGGAACTTGAGTTCTCTGCAACACTAACTCCCACATGATGGATGCATTGCACCAGTATTGCACCACTATTGCACCAGGTTTCTTGATGGATTTCAGCAAGACAGACATGATTTTTTGCCTTCCTGCTCTCCTTTTTAATTTTTCATTATTAAAGACAGACCCATTTTAAAAAGATCAGCAGCTGTCTCTTTCCCTGTTCTGAAAGGGTGCTGGAAGGAAAGGCTCTCACCCTCACAAGATGATCATATCACCCAGAAAACTGGGAGTGTCTCTGTTTTGGGGACTCATCTCAGTTAGCTTTACATATTACATGACATTTTGGGCTTTAAACACAATCCAGTTCTGCTTCCTCACAAAGCTTTCATAACAGCGCTGCACTTGTCACTGCACAGCACAGCTCTGTGCAGGGCAGGCGCAGGCCTTTATGAAGTGCCCTCAAGTCTCTTGCTGCCATCCCAGGTAGCAAAAGGGACTATAAGAGAGAAAAAAAACTTCATCTCCCAATAGCAACACACAGACAGACATGCACACACAAACTTAAAAGAGGGAAGCAAAAGGTAAAGTCAGGGAAAATGCATCACTCAGAGAGAATAGAAATCCTTTGACAGTTTAGGCTCATAGCTTAACTGTAATGACTGGACACGTGACAAAAGGTTTGGTTACCTAGAATCAATCTGACACTGTTTCATACATGACTAAGAAAGCTAGAATTAGGCACTATTCTTTAGATCTAATAAAAAAAATCTGAACTATCTATTTGCTCTCATTACCCTAGAATACTACTGGATTTCATCTAACAGGCCTTTGGAGTGCAGAGCTAAGGGATATTGCTGGCTAGCAGCATTCCTCCTGCACACCACTCTAACCAATTTAATGCCATCTGCTTCTCTTCCTCTCCCTAAGCTACATGGGTCACTTTAAAAATATAAAAAATTAAAAAATAAAAAAAATAAAAAAAGAGAGGGGGAGAGATATAAAGTGTAAGAAAGAAGATAATGGAGTTGGGAATGTGCACTGCATGGCTCTCCTTTAGAAGTTTTGTGGGCAGGCCAATGATGGCCAGCTCTCCCCCCACACTTGAAGACAGCAGCACCAGGAAACCCTGCTCTCCTCCAAAGACATGATGGGCTAGAAGAGGAAAGTCTGCTATTGGCCTACACTCCTTACAAAGATTAGCTCCCTTTCCCAACTAGAGGAAAATAAGGTACTTCCCAACTCATGCACACAAGTATGTCCCCATTTGTGGGAGAGTCCCCCTTTCCAAAACAGCAGCTCCCATTTGGGGAAAGAACAATGTTGAGGCACTGAATATTCTCCACCAAGGCCTTGAGTTACGCTTGTTCGTTGTTTTTCTGAGACAATATAAGAAACTAGTAAGGCCTTTTACTACAGACAGCATTGATGACAGTAGAGAAACCACCACGGTACTGAGGGTAGGTGGCGGGGGGGGGGGGCCCGTTAAAACATGCAATTTCAAGTTTCATCTGTCTTCAGGCTGCTTGACATATTATTTCTACCTTGTTTAACTCACAAGGATTTAATTCATCAACCCTACTTGCAGAATGTTAGTATTTGAAAATAAAATTATTAAAAGCAAATTAAAAATCAGTAAGTGTCCACTGTCATTTCATTCAAATTAAGGATCCAAAGGGAGAGGGAGAAAGAATCAATGCTCTGTGTAAATATCTCTTTACTTTATAGGCTGGAGAGCTACATCGATTTTATATCATAGAAGGAAGCTGAGAGCCTCATCTATCCTGATCACCAGATCTGGGAAAGGCAGTAGGGCCAAGAGGATTAAAGATGTAAAATAAAGTAGAGATTGTTAGAATGCTGCTTATCCACTCTTTGCACCATATTTGATCTCCTGTCCAAATTTTCCCATACAAAAACAGAAAGATCAGATATTAAATTAAACTTACATAGCTACCTTTAAGACAACTAAGGAGATAGATTTTAGGCTCCAATGTTAGTAGATCTTTTTAGCAGGTGCTCTTTATTCTAACATTTCTTTATCTTATCTTTTCAAAACATTGGCTACTATATTGATCATGTTGCTTCATCTCTGAAACAGATGCAATCTAAGAAAGCTAAAGCAATTCCTGGAGAACGAGGACTCACTGCATTATTCCTCTAAGACAGGATTTCTCAAGCTGGAGTCCAAGTCAGGGAGTCAAGTCCAGGGCTGTTGGCCCCACTGACCAACTCCTCCCCCTCCCTCCCAGTGCCTCCTACACACCGCTGAACAGCTATTCACTGGCATGCAGGAGGCACTGGGAGGGAGGGGGAAGAGCAGGGATGGGGCACACTCACAGGGGGAAGGGGCAGAAAGAGGCAGGGAAGAGGAGGGGCACGGCCCGGGGCTGAGCAGCGGCTTTGGGGGTGGGGGGGGAGTCTGTGAAAAATTGTAAATCAAAATGGGGATCCTTGAGTTGCTAAGAAGTTTGAGAACCACTGCTTTAAGACACTGTTAAGTGATGATTGAACACTGATTGTAAATCTCAGTCTTGCAAAATTTTACAATCCTTATTTTTCTTCTTATATAGCTTGGACAGATTCTTCCAGTTAAGAAAAGAAGATGGGATACATATTAAGAGGGTAAGACACTAGTTTGGGCATCTCTTCATTTATTCAGAGAACTTATATCAAAACTATTTTTAAAAATATGTAGCGCCTGTATCATTCACAAAAAGATTCATTCATGAAAATGTAGTCTGCTATTCCACAGAAGTATTAAGGAACAGGAAAAACTATCAATCACTGAACTATTGTATTAAGATTTTAGCATGTTTATAATATTACTCTTCAGGCCAATATGTTTTTTGGAAATATCTAAGTCATAATAATAAGACCATAAGACTAAAAATAATTATTAGAAACTAGCCCTTATGTGACAACGAATAGGATGCATTTTGACTTTGATTCAGCTGACAATTAAGATCTCCGCCACATAGCACTCAAACCAGAGTGATGTGCAATTATAGAAATGTCTATATCTATTACTCGCTTTAGATGTGGACCAGAACCATGCACTGTGTATGATTGTTTCATATCCTTTTAATACAGCAGGAAGATACCATGGGCATTGTGTAACTGTTCATTTACTATGCACTTGTTCTTAATTCTTTTGTCCCCCATATCCCTCCACCATAAAAGTTCCAACTAAATACCATGCAGTGGCAACCAGCTGCAAAGGGAGAAGCTTCACTGGAATGATTTAGCCATCCTCTTGCAATATATCTGTTCAAATGGCCAAATTCACATTATATATTACCATCTCATCAGCCAATCCACACTCTATTCCCTAATGTTCTAAAAGCATGCTTGATCTCCCCAAGCTTGGAACAATGAGCTACAGCTGCTTCCACAAATAGGTAGCACAAGAATGAGGGAATGCTCTATTTTCAAATTTCCTTAAGGAGTCGTCAATGGTTAGATTCACATAAAACATATCGCAATCAAAGCAAAGTCACAGTGATTTATCATAAAATAATACACAAGGTTAGAGGAACATTTCACTAATCAATAGGTGTCCTACTAAGAAAAACAAAACACTCAGTTGCTGTAATTATCTTGCCTAGTGACTCTCTCCAGAGGATACATTGTACTACGAGACATGCCTCTGGCCAAACATATTGATTTATATAAAGTAGTCTGAGGTTCTCACCCAGTTTATCAATAGTAGTGATTAAATCAGATGGAACAAATGAATCCAAGTCTGCGTCCAAGATTCCTAGGGGATCCAGCTGAGCCACATGATGTCCACGGATCTAAATGGGTGCCATTAGGTAGGAAGAGGGAAGAGATACACCAAGACAAAAAAAATCATTATAAATCAAGTCAATAAAAAGGGAGAACTCGCCAATGTTTGTGCTCCCAACACATAGATAACTCATGGAATCACACACACAAAAACCATACGAACAGTCATACCGGGCCAGACCAATGGTCCATCTAGCCCAGTAGTAGTCAATAATCCCTCAGAGTTCGAAGATGATTATCACCCATAAAATGATAGCCAGTTATCACAGGTGGATCTGTAGGTGACTAATTAGACCAATCCCTGATCCACAGCTCTTGTCACAGCTGAGGCAGGCATTTCCCTATGGAAGGGCAGATTTGAATTGTAGAGTCAGCCTGCCATGCATTCTGTCCTCCTTTCCCATTGCTCTGTTTCCTGTTGTCAGTGGCCAATGCCAGATGTTTCTGGCAATTAGAGGTTTAGGGACATCCAGTGCATGAGGTTGTGTTCCTGACCATCTTGGCTAACAACCACTGATAGATCTATCCTCCATGAACTTATCTAGTTCTTTTTTGAACCCACTTATACTTTTGGCCTTCATAACATTACATGGCAATGAGTTCCACAGGTTGATTGTGCATTGTGGGAAGTACTTCCTTATATTTGTTTTAGATCCTGCTGCCCATTATTTTCATCAGGTGATCCTACTTCTTGTGTTATTGTGAAGGGGCAAACACCACTTCCCTATTCACTTTCTTCATACCATTCAGATTTTACAGACCTCTAACATATCCCTCCTTAGTCATCTTTTTTTCTAAGCTGAACAATCCCAGTATTTTTCCTTCCCCTTGTATGAAGCTGATCCATGCTCCTAAGCATTTTGTTGCCCTCCTCTGTACCTTTTCCAATTTAATATTTTTTTTTGATGGGATGACCAGAACTGCATACAGTATTCAAGGAGCAGGCATACCATGGATTCATATAGCAGAATTATGATATTTTCTGTCTTATTATCTCTTTCCTAATGGGCTCCTTACATTCGGTTAGCATTTTTGATTGCTGCTGCACACTGAGTGGATGTTTTCAGGGAACTATCCACCATAACTAATATTTCTTTTGTGAGTGATAATAGCTAATTTGGATTCCATCATTTTTTATGTATAATTGGGATTATTTTTCGAAGGCGCAATACTTTATACTTAACATTGAATTCATCTGCTATTTTGTTGCATAGTCACCTAGTCTAGTGAGATCCCCTTTGTAACTTTTTGCAGTCAGTTTTTTACTTAACTGTCTTGAGTAATTTTGTGTTGTCTGCAAATTTTGCCACTTTGCTGTTCACCTTTTTTTCCAGAGCATTTATGAATATGTTGAACAGTACAGGTTCCAGTACAAATCCTTTGGGGACCCCGCTGCTTATGTCTCTCCACGGTGAAAACTGAGCAATTATTCCTACCCTTTATTTCGTATCTCTTAACCAGTTACTGATCCATGAGAGGACCTTTCCTCTTATCTCAGGTCTGCTTACTATGCTTAAGAGTTTTTGGCGAGGGACTTGTTGTAGGCTTTCTAAAAGTCCAAGTATACTGTATCAACTGGATTACCTTTGTCCACACTCATGTTGATACCCTCAAAAATTCTAATAGATTGGTGAGGCATAATTTCCTTTTACCAAAGCCATGTTGATTCTTCCCCACCACATCGTGTTCACCTATGTGTCTGGTTGAAACTATAGTAAAGAATAAAAGTAATTGCCAGGATCGCCTCTAGAGCTGTTTTTAAAAACATGTGTTACATTAGCTACTCTCCAGTCATCTGTTACTCAGGCTCATTTAAGTGATAGCAGAACTACTAACTGTTGTATGTAACCTACTTCATATTTGAGTTCCTTCAGAACTCTTAGGTGAATACCATCTAGTCCTAGTGACTTCTTATTGTTTATTTTATCAAGTTATTCCAAAACCTCCTCTACTGATATCTCAATCTAGTGCAGTTCCTCATATCTGTCACCTAAAAAGAATAGCTTGGGTATGAGAATCTCACCCAGCTCCTCTGCAGTGAAGACCAATGCAAAGAATTCATTTAGTTTCTCTGCAATGGGCTTGTCTTCCTTGTGTGCTCCTTCAGCACCTCAATTGTCCAGTGGACCCACTGACTGTCAGGCTTTCTGCTTCTGATGTAAAAAAAATTTGCTGTTAGTTTTTTGCATTCTTAGCTAGTCGCTTTTCTGATTCTTTTTTAGCCTGCCTTATTGTACTTCTACACTTGACTTGCCAGAGTTTATGCTCCTTTTTATTGCCCTCAGTAAGACCAAACTATTAATTTTTAAAATATGCCTTTAACCACCATTTTCCCCTGGATTCTTTAGTTATGGTGGCTTTTTTTTTTTTTGGTCTTCTATTTTGTGGTTTTTATTTGGGGTATATATTTAGTTGGAGACACATACCCCATTAAAGTTAAATTTCACAATGTAGTGCCCTATGAACAGAAAATAAGGAGTACTGCCCCAATAATCTCTATTATGAACACTTACCTCAACACTGGGGACAAAAGAACTTATGTTCTCTCTACCTTGCTACCTTTCAGTTTGATTTTTGAATTGTACATAAGCAGCAATTTCTGATAGAGATTACAATTTATCTATGTTCTATAAAGCTCTGGGCAAATTTAAGGAATTATGTATATATTTTATAATAGTAATTTGTCACTCTTCATTTCCCTTTTCAGGTACTAATATAAAACTTCCACACACAGCTTATA
Organism: Gopherus evgoodei; assembly: GCF_007399415.2. Lineage (NCBI taxonomy): Eukaryota > Metazoa > Chordata > Testudines > Testudinidae > Gopherus > Gopherus evgoodei. Next base: position 55,561,234 of record NC_044328.1, on the reverse strand, counting down.
TTTTTTAAATTAATGGATAAATTATGAGTCACTTGACTACAATTTAATTCAATATACTAGTGTCCTAAACTTCAGTGAAAATAAAACTATAACAAGGGCTGAACTAGAATTTTAGTATAAGAGGTAGCAACTGTGGACATTTCTTAAAATGCAGTTGTACTCTTAAAAGTTACTCTGTTAAAATGCCATCATGGAGTTTTGTATTTGCATCTATTTTCCATATGACGTGCTTGGTTTACAAAGAAAAGAAACAACACATGGTTCTACAATTGCCAGTCTTGTAAATTTGGCATTGATCAAGCCAGAGTTGTCATGCATTATCACCAGTATTAAAAGTTCCACACATCACATTATGCTCTTGACACCTGTGCAACCTCATTGTTCACAATGGTTACACAAGCGTATTTGATTAGAACTGAGCAAACAATTCTGTTGATGCTCAAGATGGAACAGAATCTTCAGCTCCATTGGCGTTTAGCTGTGTTTGTTCTGCAGCATTAACAGAAGTAGTAAAAGTAACACATTTGGGGCACTAGCAGTAACAGCTATAATTCTGAAAAAAAAAAAGCAGAATCTGACAATTAAAACGGTGCCATTTTATGTACATCTTTTTAGCATACAGCCACATTTTCAAAAATGTGAAGTGTGGAGGTAACTACACACTCCAGAAAGGAAAATTCAGCATTTCATTCTGCAGCAGCTATATATACATACACAAAGTGCTCAGTATTCATAAGTCTATTTGATGATCACATGGTTTACTGAAAGCACAAAAGAGTAACATTGTATATTACAATATAAAATGCTAGATACAGCATATACGTTTTCTTTTTTCAATTGCTACTTCACACTGATTTAGTTTACAAGATACAAATGGGGAGGGGAATTCAGGTTCAGTGTTGCAGCAGTGTGGGAGAAAATATTTTTTAAAAAATCTTCGTCCCTATTCATGCATCTTTCCCAAGAGAGAGTCAAATAATAGAAAAAACATGTTCTGATTCCAGAATTCTAATTATTGCCCATGATAAATGAAGCTAAAAGGAAGACAAATTGATCCCTATATGACCAGTTGGACTAATCAGGGCTGAGAGCTTCAAGGCTGTGTTTAATTTTAAAAATTAAATATGACAAGTCACAAGAGTCTGGAAACTGCCACGTGAAAGAGTCATAATTATTGCAAGCAAACCTGGGACTCTTGCCCATGGGTTCAGCAGAAATTCGGTATATTGTAGAGCTGATTACATCTGTCACCCAGGAATCAAGTTTACAGACTACATTTTCCCCTCCTCGTTCAAGAGAAGTCCCACTCTCCAGGGCTAGTTCCATGGAATAGCACAGAGTTCTCCTACATCAACATTTACATTAATACTATTTATATCCATGTTTAATATATATATATATATATTATACACAAATGCCCTCGCTACAAAATAAGTTGGATATTAAAGTTCCTGAACTCTGCCCTATGCACATAAAATTATGGCAATGGCATGCAATAGAGCTTCTCAGGGGAAAAAAAAGTAGCCCAAAAGAATGGTGTGGAAATTCAGCAGACACAGTCTGAAATGAGAGCCATTAACAACTGGCTACTGACTAACCCACCTCCAGGCTTTGGACAAGAGGTAATGGTGCTGGGAAGTTGTCACTAGGACAGTGATGCAGGAGTCAATAAATGTATTAAAAGTTAATTGTAAATTATGCTTACGCAGTCTCTCTCTAGTCACTGGACCACATGGGAAGTTCTTGAATATGCTACTGCCTTTGAGCTAACAGAGCTAAGTCTTTTAGCTCAGGCAGTAAAGATTCATGCTTTTATGAACAGTGGTCCCAGGTTTAATCTCTGCTATTGATGATCCAGCAGGGATGACGTTACACTAAATTGCTTATTATTCTGGTAGTATTTTAGATTAAGTTAAAAGGTGAAAGAAGGCTTTCAAGCAAGGAATGCATGAAGTGCAGCAAGACTGCCACTTTTAAAGGCTTTGCTGAAAACTGAACAAGAAGGTGAAAGTCCATTATACCCTTTCTAAACAGGAACACAACTGACTAGGACTCCCACTAATAAAACAGGGCGAAAATGTACATTTTTAGATGTACAAGATGTTTTAAAATATTTTTAGTCCTCACCAGAGCCATTTAAAAGCAAATTAAGAGAAATCCTCTTGCAATCAGCTAAAATGGGACAAAAAAGAAAAATGTGCCCTTTTGTGCCCAGTTTTCATGAGATAGTGTTTGGACACAAACTGAAAATTTCAGTTTCTGCTATCCCTCTCCCTGCCCTTTGATTCTGACTTCCTGAAAGCAAGGAGATGCCAGTGCTTTCAACTGAATCAGTTAGATGAATACAGCAATTTCCCAGCTCAACAGTGTTCCCTTCCCTCCTTCACCATGGAGCATATCCATCCTCCTCTGGGCTAGGATGACATCTACAAAGTCATGCTGGTCTCTCACATGGTAGGGTAATACTCTAATATCCTGATCTCACTAAAGTAAGTGATAAAATTCACTGATTAAGACCAGGATTTCAACTTCAGGGCCCAATCCAGCAAACACTTCTGACCGAAACCTAATACTTATTACTGCAAGTAATCTCATCTGAACTCATGGTAGTAAGCAATATTCCCTGTAGGTAGAGCTTGCAAGATTGAGCCTCTCAATATATTTCCATTGGGTATTATTTTTATTTTCTGTCATTTCCAGGTTTTATCCTCATCAACTGCACAAACTCAGGAAAAAGGGAAATAATAAAAAGCAAAGGGAAATAATTTTCTATGGATATTAACACTTTCAATATCTTCTGTTAATTAATCTCTGTAACAGATAACTATTCCAAGATAACATAACATAAATCACGTGAGGTATAACAGTAAAAGTCTCACAAAAAGCCATCTGGCTAAAAAATATTTAATTATTACATTCAGTGACAGTAAATGTCAAAAGTAGTACTTCTGCACCACACTTAGATTTATCATTTGAATAATATTTGCCACTCTTGGCAAAATAATTTGAAGACCATTATTTTTAGGGATGCATGTAAATCACAAGTCTGATAGTGTTCCTGGTTTTTAATATTAATACTAAAAATAAGCTAAATTATTGAAGTAGGAAAAAAATTGTGAGAATGCTATGTGAAGAATAATGCATACAAATTTACAATGTGTTGTGAAATGAGTTAATACTTTACATACTAGGACAAGGGTGAATGCACAGAAGGGAATTCTTTTCAAAGGTGTTTTAATGTTGTCAAATATTGGTTTCCTCCTCAATCTATTAAGGAAAATTCCAACAATTCCAATAAACCAATTTAAACTTAATTGACTCTATGCCTTCAAAATCAGGGGGTTTCCCCACCTGTTCTGTTTTGCAGACCATTTCATAAGAAAATATTTCATTCTACAGACCACTAGGACAGGCTACTTCGAACAATCCACCCAACGTAGCTTGAAAACCTTTGTTTGAACTAATAAGATAAAACAGAAGATGATATGGAAGCAGTTTGTTTGCACATTTTATTTAATTATTGTGTTTATACTTTTTTTTAAAAAGTAAAGAACCCAACTGATTTCTTGAGATCACACCAAAAGTTCAGCCTGTGTTTAGAATCTGCTGTGTCAGTGAGGACAAAACACTAAACCTGGGGTAACAGATGCAGGTTCCAGTGGTAGTCTCTGGGGTAAATTGTGCAGTGACGTGAGTGGTAATATAATTTACACATCAGGAATAAATGGCATAGTGGTTTTACCTGCCTCAATTTGGCAAAATGACTAACTTATACCTCATAGGTGATGGGGAGTGGGAGTGGTAAAGAGGTGCAGCAGAAAGCAACTGATGGTAATGTCCAAGATACAGCAAGTCCCCTAACTCTACATTGTTTCCCGGAAGTCATGCTAGGAACAGTCTGTACAAAAGCATATTTTAGAGACCCATTTATATTTACAGGGAAAGAAAGAAAGAAAAAGTGATGAGGCATTTCCATGAATTACATTAAAATTAATGGTTAAGATAGCATTGTAATTTAGTAAATATTAAGTAAGGTTCTATAATTAATCACAATGTAAGGCATTTTAATCAATCATTTTAATGGAATTGTTTGTCACCCGTAGAGAACTAATACCCAACACTAATACAGAAGGGCAAAACACAAAAGCCTCATATGAGCCCCTTCAAATTGTCTGGGGCAGGAATGCTCCTATTCAAAACTCAGGGTCAAATAATTTTGCATTGGATCCAAAATTTGAACAGTCTTATTTTTCAGTTCATATATGGCTGAAATTCTTGAAATGTTTCTTGCAAGATTTCAGCCAAAGGTGGTAAAAATCTACTTAACTGTTCTTGAGAGATTGCCTGAAATTTGAGACACAAATAGTGGAAAACAATTAATAAGTTTTGAGCGTAATTACAGAACATAAACACTAGCTCTGATTTGGCTTCAAACGTAAACATAACCCCAATAAAGAACAGAAGGATATATGACTCTGAAAAAGGAGGATGAAGTTTGAGGTGATCACAACAAAGATTCAAGACTTTCTCCCTCTCCCAACATTGGTTTCAGAGTGTGGCAGCAGCATAATAAGAAAAATATATCAATACAGATATCATCCCTGTTAACATCTATGTATAGTAACAGATGGGAGATTTGCTTCAATATTCATATACAGCTTTTGCATAAATTTAAGCACAGATTATCAGAAGCATGTGCTTTAGATTTATTATGCCTTGTGGAGAGATAAGAAATCTTATAGTTGATCTTATGAGAGAAATCAGGAAATTTACTTGGAAATATTTTAGCGTTTTTTTTGCGGGGAGCGAGAAGAAAAGGATTAACAAAATTACAAATAGGATTTTGTAGTAAGTCCTCCCCTTCACAGCATCTAGAATCCAGTATTAGAAAGAAGCAGTACATTTACTGAATTTCCCAATAGAAGGGCCACAAAGCAGTCTACTACAAAAAGCACAAAACTAGCAAGTCCAAGAAATCAAAGTTTTAGATCTTTCTCCACTATATTTAATTATCTGACAGAGGAGCATTTACAATTGATAGCATCTCTTCAACACAATTTATAAAGAGGATTAGATACATCTATAATCACCAAAATGCTTTTAAATAATCCTTTCATTATTTTGTCATGGAGATCCCTAAAATACACAAAGACACCTCTATTGCATCAATTAAGTCAGGAAATATATAGTCCCAAATAAAGGAAAAGTTGTGTTCTCTGGGTATTTTGTTTCTAATTGCTTTTTTTAGCATCAAAGCAACCAAACATTCTGTAATTCTTGCTGCTACTTCAACAAAATTTTGCTATAGATTTTACATAAGTGAAGGAACAATAGGCTGGTATGAAACTGACCGTATTTTCTGCATAGACTACTTTTATTTAAGTGACTTTATGACATGATTATTTACATAGGTCTTTGCACCTATTTATCATACTGTAGTATGCATTAATTTAACACTTTGGAACATATTTAGCATTGGGACAAGGATGCTACTTCTCAACCTAATGACACCATAGAATGAACTGAAAGGGAAATAACCTAAACAAGTCACAAAACTATTTTTGTCAACTTTCGTATTTACAGTGATCGGGATTCACATTTTGCTGAATTTGCTCACTCATTCAAAGTATACTGCTTCCTTTTTTCCAGGGAAAGAGAACTCAGAAGGTAAAACTGATATAGATCACAGCAGCTTTCCCTTGACTGAGAACAGATTCAGATAAAGCAAAGCATATTGTGGAGAACAATGAAGAGTTTCACTTCACTGCACATACCTTAATGAAAAAAAAATTAGACATTAATTCAGCTACTGTTTAAGCTACTGCACAATATGCAACGGATTGTATTATCACCTATTACACAGGAAAAATCTGCTCAAGCAAAAAAGCTGGATTTCAGAACTTTTCTTTATTCTGACTCAGTTCTCCATCTGGATGGAGTTAGATGAGCAGGTGGAGCGGAGGATCAGTTGTTTTGGTGAAGAGGAAAAACCCTAGAGGTGCTCTAGTTCCACAGTGATGCGTGAAATAAAAGAACCAAGATGAATTCAACTGTACCTGCTCTGATATGGACACCCTTTGCGGTACTGTCACTTAACTTTATCCCAGTTGTCCAGACTGGAACACACAGAGGTTATAAGTCTCTTAAAAATGTTATGAGGATCAATATGTATTGCAGTACCACTTAGTGAGGGTCAGGCCTATAATGGGGTCCCCGAGCTACACACTGTATACACAGTATAAAAAGACAGTACCTGCACCAAAGAGTTTACAATTTAGGCATAAAACAGATGGAAAAAACAATCAGTTAATATTTGCAAAGTGCTTTTAAAAGGAAACTCCCTCCCCCATATAATACTAAGTAGCAATAGCACACTTACTTGATATGCTCTGATCAATGATTGCACAGCCAGGTGGTCCTCAACCAGTTTTTCAGCTTTACCTGGTGGTGTCTTTGCCAATCCATGACTCTGAAACAACGCTCTGCTTTTCGAAAGATCTGGTAAGTGTGTCTGGTAAGCTTGACCAGGAGGAGCCCCAGCGTTAGCATTTCGGAAAAACAAATCCCAAGACTGGACAAAGTTGCAGAGAAGAGGGATGAACAGAAAAGGGGAAGGAAGGAAGAAAATTGCGTTATTAGAACAAATAAAACCCATGATTCAAAGCACTAACTTTCCACGTGACAGTGAATGTGGCAACATAAGAATGGCCACACTAGGTCAGATCAATGGTCCATCTACCCAGTATCCTGTTTTCTGACAGTGGCCAATGCCAGATGCTTCAGAGGGAATAAACAGAACAGGGCAACTGTGAAGTGATCCATGTCCCGTTGTCCAGTAAAGCATCTGGCAGTCAAAGGTTTAGGGACACACAGAGCACGGAGTTGCATTCCTGACCATCTTGGCTAATAGCCATTGATGGACCTATCCTCCACGAACTTTTCTAATTCTTTTTTTAACCCAATTATACTTTTGGCCTTCACAACATCCCCAAGCATTGAGTTCTACAGGTTGTGTATTGTGTGAAGAAGTTTGTTTTAAATCTGCTATTAATTTCATTGGGTGACCCCCCCCAGGGCTCTTGTGTTAGGCGAAGGGGTAAATAACACTTCCTTATTCACTTTCTCCACACCATTAATGATTTTACAGACCTCTATCATATCGCCTCTTAGTTGTCTCTTTTCCAAACTGAGAAGTCCCGGACTTTTTAATCTCTCCTCATACGGAAGCTGTTCCATACTAATAATTTTTGTTGTCCCTCTCTGTACTTTTCCCATTTCTAATATAGCTTTTTTGAAATGAGGTGACAAGAACTGCACACAGAATTCATTTGGGTGTACCAGGGATTTATACAGTGGGATTATGATATTTATAGTCTTATTATCCCTTTCCTAATAGGACCTAACATCATTAGCTTTTTTGACTGCTGCTGCATACCGAGCGCATGTTTTCCAGAGAACTATCCACAATGACTCCAAAATCTCTTTCCTGAGTGGTGACTGCTAATTTAGTCCCCATAATTTTGTATGTAGAGTTGGCATTATGTTTTGCAATATACATTACTTTGCATTTATCAAACACTGAATTTCATCTGCCATTTTGTTGCTCCAATCATTCAGTTTTGTGAGATCTCTTTGACAGATCTTTGGCTGCCACATGCATTTTGTGCTGCAATTTCAGACAAGATTACATATGCACTGCCGTGTATCCCCTCCCACCCTCATGTTCTGTGGCAACTCCATGGTACCAGCTAAATGTAAAACTATTATTGCTGTTTCATTTCTAGGGATTTTAATTCTGCCGTGCTATAGAGCTGTCCATTATGCCACTGGAGAATGAAAAATAAATTCCAGCTTGCTAACCGTATAGATAATGACCTGTCAGACGGGAATTTCAAAAAGTCAAGTAGAATAAGGTTTTTTTGCAGGGGGAAGATGGGTTGGTTGGCTATTTTAGAGAAATCTAAAGTGCAAAATTGCTAAAAGCATAACATTATCCATCCAGTCCATTTACCTATGATGTAATTGCAGGCAAAGGCCATGTCTACACTTACAGTTTTGCAGCGCTGGTAGTTACAGCTGTGTTCGTACAGCTGTGTAGGGCCAGCGCTGCAGTGTGGCCACATCGACAGCTACCAGCGCCGCAGTGTGGCCACATCTGCAGCACTTGCAGCGCTGTTGGGAGTGGTGCATTGTGGGCAGCTATCCCAGCATTCAAGTGGCTGCAACGTGCTTTTCAAAAGAGGGGGGTGGGGTGGAATGTGACAGGGAGCGTGGAGGATACAGACAGAATGGATTTTTGGAGTTGACACTGTTCTCAGCCTTGCAAGTTCTAAGGACTGGAAGACACATAGTGCCTACCTTCAATCATTTTAAAAGTTCTAACTCCCTTCCCCCACTGCTCTCTCATTCACTAAATGCAAATTATGTACTTTTAAATACCCGTCAGACCAGATAAGCAACTGCTCAACACAGACTTCCCCCTCCCCCTCTGCCGTGTGAGAGTGCTGTTTCTCTCTTCAAGCAAACAGCTGTGAACATTCTAAAGTAATTCCCCTGCCTGCCTCCGCTCGCTCAGCAAACAGGAGCTGTGTTTGTTTTTTAAATAAGCAGTTTGGCTGAACTCCGAGCTCTCCCTTTCTTCCGGTTTGTTGTGGACAGGAATTCTGGGATACCTCCTTATATCCCGGAGGTCAATAAAAGCGCTGGTGGGCGTCCACACTTGCTGACCAGCGCTGGATCACCAGCGCTGGAATCCCTACACCCGAGGCTCGACCGGGTGTACAGGCAGCGCTGCAACCAGGGAGTTGCAGCGCTGGCCGTGCTTTGCAAGTGTGGCCACATCCTAAGTTGCAGCGCTGTAACCCCCTCACCAGCGCTGCAACTCTCTAGTGTAGCCATGGCCAAACATTAGATATATAACTAGGAGAGTTCTATTATTGCTCTATAAGATTTAAATCTGAAAGCCTTGATTAATAAAAACAGGCAGGTTTCTTTAATTATATTGTAAGGGTTTTTGGATACTCCAGTAGTCTTCTCTTCAGGCCCAATCCTTGAGCTGTTCACTCAATCAGATGTCTTATCGACTACATTTAGAGTTTTGTCTGAATGAGATCAGGATCAGGCTCTTTTCTTCAGCATGTCAAGCTATTACATGGTCAACCAGACTTCAGGGCTGTGATTTCCAGGTTATGTAAGTGGCTGTGACACATAAAATTTACAAGGATACTCATTTTAAAAGTCAAAAATGTCACAAACAAAAGATTCATCTATTTGCATCAGCTAATCCTATTCAAATGTCTCCAGATTAATCACAACCATTTGAATTAAATCATAATATTCAGCTCCCCCTACAATTAACAAGCCTGGAGCTAATCCCTTTTCTAGTGTTATATTTATTTCTCAGGCAAGACATACAAATTCCTTGAGGTACAACACAAATGCTGGCTTAAATGTAATATAATTAATTAGGGAAAAAAACAAGACAACAATCCTCTTCTTTTTTCACCACCACCTGGATTCCCAAGCTGTATCGTTTCAGAGGAGAGTGTTGCTCTTCTAATCTAAACATATATGTTGCCACACATCATTAAATGCTTTGATGATGACAGAAGTGGACAGCAGAATAACAGGACAAAATAAAAATAAAATCAAAAAACAACACACAAACAATCCTGCATCATCAGGGGTTGCCTAGTAAATCTGTTCCACCTCTGATTTCCATCACTGGATTGGAAAAAATTGTTAATATTTCCCTCTTTCCCTCCTGAGCTAGTCAAACTGGGGAAGATTCTATTAACAATTTTTTCCAATCCAGTGATGGAAATCAGAGGTGGAACAGATTTACTAGGCAACCCCTGATGATGCAGGATTGTTCGTGTTTTGTTTTTCGTTTTTATTTTTATTTTGTCCTGTTATTCTTTAAAATTTTAAAACAAAAATGGATTTAAATTAAACAAATGCCTAATTAGAACCTGACTGCTAAAAAAAAAAAAAAACACCATCAGAAAAACCCTTCTGCATTGAACCCTTACAGCAAAATATGACATTAGCCATCACATTTTAAACCCTTCGTCAGATATAGAACTACCACACAACTTGTCCTCATTGCTGAAATAGGATGATGATGTAACAACATTACTGGAAACCAAAAAGGACAATTGTGATTGCTTTCAAATAGATGGTATTTTCAGATACAGTAGAAGGTAAATGCCATGATGTGGAATTTAATTGCAATGCAGTCTCACTAGGCCAACTGTTAATCTTTATTTAAAGAAAAACCCTGAAAAGTTAGAAATACTTCATTTTTCCCTAGTGGAACCAGAGCTCAAAACACATCACCTACAGAAAGTCAGAACAATACTGACTAGGTTGGAGACATGTTCTCTAAACCCTTGTAAAGCTAATGGATTTGATTATCCTTTGTAACCAAGGGTGCAGTAACCAGAGCTAGAAAGTCTGCACAGTGAGGCCCAGCCAGTACAGTCCCAAAAATGGGTTATGCTGACAGGAAAGAGGATAGGACAAGGCACCCAGGATGCATTGAAAGAGCATATTCCAAGCTAGCCTCAACCCACAATGGTCCAAGAGGCTCCAAATGCAAGATACAGCTTTTCGTTTTTCATGGTACTCTTAGAGAGGAAGGGGGCCTCCACTGGTGCAAGTACACACACGACAGTAACCAAGTTCCCCCCCTATATATGGCGTCCCAGGCCCATATGTCAGAAGGGTTCCATTCCTGGGTCTGACACAAATTGGGTAACCCACACAATCCCTCTGTGCCTGCACATTCCCATCTGTAAAATGGCAATACTGTTTCCCACCTCACTGGGATTTAGTGATATTCAATATTTGTGAAACACTGAAATTCTAGGACCAGGTATTATTTCAGTGGCTAGAGCTGACAAAATGTTATTTGTGGTTTAGATCGGGTGTTTTAAGAGCCTCTTGGCTCTAGAGTCTCTGATGTTCTTCATTCTTATTTACATTAATTTTAAAGCTATTTGCAAACAATTTACTATGCAGTTGCTTTGCTGTATTGTTCCAGGGAGCCCGAGTGACTGAAAGTTCTGCACTGTATACACATGGCCCTGAACTGGCATAAATCAGAGCAACTTCTTAACAAAACAGATTGGGCTCCTCTGTTCCCTCCATCCCCCATCCACACCCATTAAACTTGAAGCAAAACAACACTTCTCTAATTCCTTAGAATGCTTTGTTTCATCTCCAGCCACTGGATATGTTTTTAATGCACCACTTTGGCTAAGCAAAAGCAGGACAGATACCACCCGCCTCCTCATATGATTTTTTTCTTGAAGTTATTTGGCATTCACGCTAATTTTAAGCTAGTAGCAGTAACCCTTTACTTTTAGAAGCTTATTCATTCACAAGAGGAATTTGGTTTCTAATCTCAGCATTAACTCTTCTTGAGCACACAGTCAATTGTACTATTGATGAGCTGCAATTTCCCTTCACTCTTCTCCTGCCCTTAGTCATCCCATTTATCTAGAGAAATTCAGACTTCTTACAGAGTCATATTTTGTCAACTAACTCAGTAGTTTTGGGGTTTTAATTCATTATGAAAAAGTTCCTTTCTGAAATGCACAGGATTCAGAGAAACAAGAGAAAATGAGCTAGTCTTTCAACCAGATGTCACTGGCCATAGAGTTCTGCCCAGCAGGGTACTTGTACCTAGGGGCATATTGTCAAACACCTGTACCTTCAAAAATGGTGCCACACAGACAGACTGTCACCATCTATTTATTCAGGATTTATATTTAGTCCATTAGGAGTTTTCCCATCTGATGCTCATTGATGCTGCTGGTTAGGTAGAAGCTCCTTCTCTACAACACAGCCTCCCACTTAATGCCCAACAGCTTGATACACACCTCATTTTGAGGGGAGGAGAAATATTTTAGTGGGGATTCAGTTGCTTGTCATCTCCCCTCCTCCCCCACCCCACATTTTTCCTGCATACGGGAATATTTGAACCCAAGAGATGGAAATCCTTTCAATTCTCATAAAAACTATTCTGAAGTCACTGAAAAAGAGGTCCTGTACTTCCCCATCAATTAGGTATGGGTACAAGTAGATAGGTTGAACATCTGCATTTAATGCTTGAATACTGGGCCTTCACTGTATCCTAGGACAGGTACTAGACATACCAAAACTGTATGATTATTCCAATGTAGTACCAAGTCCACATTTTACTAATATCTTAAGAAAGTTATTCTGACTCTAGTGTAGGAAATCTGAGAAGGCATACTGCCTTGGGTCTTGGAAGTGCAAGTCTCTGGAATGATACCACATACATCAGAGTAGAAGGTTATTTCTATAATTCATGGGATACTACCTATTTGAAATTCAAATTCCCTATAAATGATTCCATGTCAATCTTAAAGACTTAGGCCCTGATCTTGCAAACACTTACGTACATGCTTAACTTCACTAAATCCCATTGATTAATTAGATTCATAGATTCTAGGGTCAGAAGGGACCAATGTGATCATCTAGTCCGACCCCCTGCACAAAGCAGGCCACAGAACCCTACCCATCCACTTCTATAACAAACCCCTACCCTATGCCTGAGTTATTGAAGTCTTCAAATTGTGGTTTGAAGACCTCAAGCTGCAGAGAATCCACCAGCAAGTGACCCATGCCCCACACTGCAGGGGAAGGCAAAAAACCTCCAGGGCCTCTGCCAATCTGCCCTGGAGGAAAATTCCTTCCCGACCCCAAATATGGCGATCAGCTAAACCCTGAGCATGTGGGCAAGACTTACCAGCCAGCACTCAGTAAAGAATTCTCTGCAGTAACTCAGATCCCATCCCATCCAACATCCCATCACCAACCACTGGGCATATTTATCTGGCGATAATCAAAGATCAATTGCCAAAATTAGGCTTTCCCATCATACCATCCCTTCCATAAACTTATCAAGCTTAATCTTAAAGCCAGATATGTCTTTTGCCCCCCACTACTCCCCTTGGAAGGCTGTTCCAGAACTTCACTCCTCTAATGGTTAGAAACCTTCGTCTAATTTCAAGTACAAACTTCCTAGTGTCCAGTTTATACCCATTCGTTCTTGTGTCTACACTGGTAATAAGCTTAAATAATTCCTCTCCCTCCCTAATATTAATCCCTCTGATATATTTATAAAGAGCAAGCATATCCCCCCTCAGCCTTCTTTTGGCTAGACTAAACAAGCCAAGCTCTTTGAGTCTCCTTTCATATGACAGGTTTTCCATTCCTCGGATCATCCTAGTAGCCCGTCTCTGAACCTGTTCCAGTTTGAATTCATCCTTCTTAAACATGGGAGACCAGAACTGCATACAGTATTCCAGGTGGGGTCTCACCAGCGTCTTATATAACGGTACTAACACCTCCTTATCTTTGCTGGAAATACCTCACCTAATGCATCCTAAAACCGCGTTAGCTTTTTTAATGGCCATATCACATTGGCGGCTCATAGTCATCCTGTGATCTACCAATATCCCAAGGTCCTTCTCCTCATCTGTTGCTAAACCCTACCCAAACAATTTAAACAGCAGAATCCAGACAGGTATTTGGGTTATTTGAACTTTTTTTTTTTAAACAAAGTTAGCAACATAAGCAAAGCATTATCATGTAATTCATTGCTTCTAATCAGACACAACACTACCAATTTGAGTTTGTGATGACAATCTCTTTATCCAAGAAAGTTTCAGCAGGATACCAAAACTAGATCTTCAGAGTACATAGTTAGTAGATTCTAGATGACTGGAGTTGAGCTGGTACACTGGACTGCTCATCCAAAAGTACTCTGTAATCATACTTGTATTAAGAACGGTCTCCTGAAAGAGTACTTCCACATAGTTACTCAGAAAGTAACATTAAAAGATTCATACATTAGAGTACACTGAAAGTTACTCTTCAAGTTTCAGGTAGTGAGAAATGCTATATTAAGCTACCTGATTATTAGTGTCCTTTCTGAATGGCCATTAAAATTAAGAAGTTTCAAACAGCTTATTAGTGCATGTTTCTAATTTTCACAGCATATTTGACATTCGATATTCATAAATTCAAAGTTACAGTCATGGAGGGGACAAATGTAACTTTTACTGTCATGTTTCTCACCAGGTTTTACATTTAGATATAAAAACAGTATATTACAGGGCAGACCTACGAGGAATGGAATAATATGGCTCTAGACAAATGGCCTTTGAGGTTGTTGGTGCACAAGTCTATTCAGAAATTAACAACAACTGTTTTTAAGGTTTAAACACCGCAGTCCCTGTTCTTGCTATGCAAATTCAATACAACAAAAAAGACTTCAGGAATAGCTTCAGAATGGTTACATCTGAAGATACAGGCAGATGAGGCACATGGCGGTATAGGCAGCAAAGAATCCTGTGGCACCTTATAGACTAACAGACGTTTTGGAGCATGAGCTTTCGTGAGGTGCATGAAAGATGCATGCTCCAAAACGTTTGTTAGTCTATCAGGTGCCACAGGATTCTTTGCTGCCTTTACAGATCCAGACTAACATGGCTACCCCTCTGATACATGGGGGTATAGTTCGCTTTTGCTATTGACGTTCTTGACTGCATCGATTTGCTGAGCAGGTCTGACATTTCATCAGACAGGAGGGAAAAAATGCACCATTTAGCTAAAGAAAATTAGTTTTTCCTAGACACGCATCCATCAAGACCTTCAGAAACCTGTATGGTATCAATCTTGAAAGACATCAGAATGCAGTCTTCTGGAGCTCTTGTCTATCAGAGTCTGTCTCTACCAATAAAGCTTACCATGCACCTGAATGGACTGAGATCCACCTAGTTCCATAACCATTACAAATTGAAAGAGTAAAATTCTTTAAGATAAATAACAGATCTGTGGTGGTACTTTTTAAGTTATAGTAATAGGAAGACGAGACTATCAAAGGAATTATGACATTAAATGCAGCTATATAAAAAGGAATTAAACCTTTAATAAGTTTTGTTGTGCCCTGTATTTTCAATATTTCTTTCCAAAGCTGCAAATCTATTAAATAAATGTGCTATTACTCTCAAACAAATATAAACACAATTCAAATGATTCAATGACAGTGTTTTGTTACTACTTACTGTAAAGCAGTAGATATCAACATACATAAAGGGTAGGCTACTTGCTATTTTATATTCTAGTATCACTCCAGAAAAATCTGAAATAGTTTTATTCTAAAAAGCCTATTTCCATGTTCTACTAAAATGTACTTTGTCCTATCATGAAACGAAGGCACAATAAAGCCTTTGAACAAGATTCCTTGAACTTATTTTTTTAGTATCACATTCATAGAGCACACTGTTTCTTTTATAGAGACTGATTTCCAAGCATACAACATAAGGAAGCAATTACACACACACAGTAGACTGGCTGCATACAGGAAAACATGGTAAACATTATGTACTCAATATCAAATCATGCAGCTCTGTAATTACTCTTATAAATAGTAATAACTGAGCCTTGACAAGCCTCCTCCCTATGATCCATGTCCCTGACACCACTCTGTGAGCAGAAATGACACCTTGTTCAGAACTCATGTCATTTTATTACCATAGCTGTTTTAGATACTACTTTCAGGAGGAGAAAGATGAACAAAAGCAACTCAGAAAAGGATCAACCAGGGAGGAGGGGCATGGGGGTGGAAAACAGTTTCCAAGAGAAATCCCATCCTACTTTCCCCTTCAAACTCCCCTGGAATAATTATCCTTATTCTCTCTTCTATCTTCCAAAAAATTCCTAACAATCTGCATATCAGAGTGAGATCTGTAAGTGCCAACAATGAGAGTGTCAGTTTCAGATTATATATATATATATTATATACACACACACACACACCCCTTCTAGTGCCCTTCTGAGAGAAAGAATGTAGGGAGCAGAGATTCATGGAGATTTATAGGAGTTTCCAGGAAGAAGTGAGTGGAATCAGCTTAAAATTCTTACCACCTCCCAGATTTCCAACCATGCTAATCCCATAAAGTCAATAGGACATGCAATGTTAAAATGCTGTGAAACACTTGGAAAAAAATGTATGATTTCACATTATTTTGTAAACAAAGTAAGGCATATCCTCTGTCCTGATGATCTTAAAGTCTAAAGACCTTATCCTGTAAATCTCTGAGAGAATAGTCTTCAGCCCTTTCCTTATGTTAGTCATCCTCACATGGGTACAAGATCAGATTTTAAGATAGAAAAGACAAAGACAAGTTGTCGCACAATTTACGACAAGAAATCTACACTCCATCCATTGTTATCTTAACTCCTTAACATATAATCAGAAAAATGGCTTCCAAATTACTGCTAGCAAAAAAAAGTGAAAGGCCACATCATTAATTTACTGTGTTGAATGATGTTGTACATATTCCTTTTGATTTGTTCAACACCAACACACAGAAAACCATTTGTCAAATTACATTTTGTTTTCAGCCTAATTAAAACAAGAAGAGATGAGTTAGTTCCATGGAGCAGTCAGGCATAAAAAGAGTAAACAATTTCCCTTCTTTCTTAAAAGAGATGCTAACAACAGCCATATGCCCCAGCAATTTAGAGGAGAAAAAATGAATGCCCTTTTAATATTTTTAAAACTGTCCATGTCATTAATAACCAAAATTGTCACTACCTCAGAAGTGTTGAATTACATATGTGAATAAAAGGAGGTGGTCTCAGGACTATATCCACTGAACTCATAAACCGCACCATCCCATACAACACTTGTTGGGGTAACTTCGCTGACAGTTTCTTCATAAGAACCAAGGCCAGAAAGAGCATGGAAACTGAACTACCTCTCTCAGCTCTGAAGATGGGCCCTCCAGCTCAGAGGTAAGGAAAAACAGGGACGTTTGCACAGTCTGTGCTGTACTTGTTCTGTGTCACCAGTGCTGTCACCTTTCAACAGAACTAAATTCACACACGGACCAAACCAAAAGAAAAATCATAATTGCTAATTTTGGCCTCCCTTTTAATTATTTGTATGCCTCATTTTACTCATTTATAGATGATTTATCAGAGTAGAACCAAGTTCTAAATAAGACACATTTATAAAAGTGTGTCTTAAGCACAAAACACAATAGCAGTGTTCCATTCAACACTTTATAAGCAGTTTACACTATTTCTTACAGAGAAAGACAGGAGAGTAATTTTCTGTAACTAAATAAATTGTTAAGATTCCAATCCATGCAAAAAACTTAATTCATAAAGGCAAATACTTAAAGCGAATTAGCATCCTCATACAAACAAAAAGAGACTTGATAACTGACAGAAAATGTCAGAGTAAGAGAAAAATGTAGGGCTACCAAGCAATTAAAATCAATCACAATCACAATTAATCATGCTGCTAAATAATAGAATAGAATACCATTTATTTAAATATTTTTTGTTTTCTACATTTTCAAATATATTGATTTCAAATATAACTGAACACAGAGTGAAAAGTGCTCACTTTATTTTTTTAACAAATATTTGCACTGTAAAAAACAAAATATATTTTTCAGTTCATCTAATACATATACTATAGTACAATCTCTATCATGAAAGCTGAACTTACAAACGTAGAATTGTGAACAAAAAATACATGTCTACTACTCTTATGTAAGTGGTATCACTCCAGCTGCCCACTTCTTATTTACAATGTCACCTGAAAGTGAGAACAGGTGTTCGCATTGCACTGTTTTAGCTGTCGTCGCAAGATTACTTGCAGATGTGCTAAAGATTCATATGTCCCTTCATGCTTCAACCATCATTCCAGCGAACATGCATCCATGCTGATGATGGGTTTTGCTCAACAACAATCCAAAGCAGTGCAGACCTATGAATGTTCATTTTCATCATCTGAGTCAGATACCACCATAAAAAGGTTGATTTTCTGTTTTGGTGGTTAGGATTCTGTAGTTTCTACATCGGAGTTTTGCTCTTTTAAGACTTCTGAAAGCATGCCCCATACCTCATTCCTCTCAGATTTTGGAAGGCACTTCAGATTCTTAAACCATGGGTTGAGTGCTGTAGTATCTTTAGAAATATCACATTGGTACCTTCCTTGCGTTTTGTCAAATCTGCAGTGAAAGTGGTCTCAAAAGGAACAACAACATGTGCTGGGTCATCATTTGAGACTGCTATAACATGAAATATATGACAATACAGGTAAAACACAGAGCAGAAGACATACAATTCTCTCCCAAGGAGTTCAGTCACAGATGTAATTAAACACATTTTTTTTTTTAACAAGCATCATCAGCATGGAAGCATGTCCTCTGGAATGGTGACCAAAGCATGAAGGGGCATACGAATGTTTAACATATCTGACATGTAAATAACTTGCAATGCTGGCTACAAAAGTGACATGCAAATGCCTGTTCTCACTTTCAGGTGACATTGTAAATAAGAAGCAGGCAGCATTATCTCTTGTAAATGTAAACTAACTTGTTTGTCCTAGCAACTGGCTGAACAAGAAGTAGGACTGAGTGGACTTGTAGGCTCTAAAGTTTTACATTGTTTTGTTTTTCAGTGCAGTTATGTAAACCAAAAAATATATATATCTACATTTGTAAGTTGCACTTTTACAATAAAGAGATTGCACTACATTACTTGCATGAGGTGAACTGAAAAATACTATTTCTTTTGTCATTTTTACAGTGTAAATATTTGTAAATAAAAGTAATATAAAGTGAGCACTGTACACTTTGTATTCTGTGTTGTAACTGAAATCAATATATTTGAAGAAGATATAGAAAAGCATCCAAAATATTTAATACATTTCAATTGGTATTCTATTGTTTAACAGTGCGATTAAAACTGAGATTAATCATGATTAAATTTTTTGAATTAATCATGTGAGTTAACAGTGATTACTCGACAGCCTTAAACAATATTTTTCATTAAAAAAAATATAAAGTATAGAGGTAACAATTAGGAAATATCTAGTAGGTCTCTGGAATTTAGAGACATGTATAGAGTGAAACATTTTCCAAACTATAGGCAGAAATTTAAAGAAGGTAGTTTTACAAAAAACATTTAAGGCTGGAATTTCCAAAGCCAGCAAGGAGAACTGAGCACTCAACTCCTTTAGGCAGCTGTAAAATACCACTCTGGATACATATGACTTAAGTATAGCAGAGGATATGTTGTGACCCTATTACAAATATTAGAAGCTTGAAATTTCTGTAAATCATAACTAATTTTCTTCAATAAACTGATTAAACAATCATATTGCAACAAAAATTCTGAAAATCAGATGTCTGCTTCTGTTATTTTCATAACACAAGACATCCCATATTCTTCAAACCAGTTCACCATATTTGGGGCTTCCTTATATTTTTATTTTGCTGCAATTTCATATCTTGCAATGATCAATACATATAATTAGTTTCATATTTTTCATTTAATAAAAGACCTTTTACAAAATAGTCAACAAGTTAAGTGTGTAATCAAGATTCATACTTTTTATCTTAACAGTAGAATTTTCAGTTAGACTTACCTTATGCACACTTTTAGGGTTTTCAAGCCACGTGTAGTACATTTCCTCTACATAATTTGAATTACTTCCACTCAGGAATGGTTCTGTGGCTCCTGATGAAACATATCGTTGGCTCTGCAGAAATACCTTTCTGACTACATCTTGCTTTACCAAAAATTGAATGCCATGAGGTTTCAAGGTAGCTACAAGAAACCTCAAATGACTCATGTTTGTTCATTAGGTAGAAGATCCAAGTCTATTAAAAAGACAAAATAAACATAGTCGGAAGAATGTCCAACACACTACAATATCTTACTATGAAATCTAGCCTTATGCCATACATTTCCTCTTTAACAAAGTTCAAGCTTAAATACAAAATATCTTCAAGACAGTGGAAAGTCCACTTATCAGTTATGAAGCCTATGCTCTGATATCCCTGCTGTCTATAGTTGTGAAGATGCTGCTAAGGAGTTGCCCATTCCCATACCCAACAGTCCATCTCCCAAACAGCTGACAGAATCTGGAACTGATGACTCTGAGGGCTTCTATGACTATAAAGAGGGAATTGCTTGAGCTATGTACTCCAATGTCCTGGATGCATGAAGAAAACAGACTCGCTCATTCATTCACACCCCTTGGTGATATTGGCAGCTGTAGTGGCATTTTTAAAGACCAAACCCCTTAGAGATACCTTAGAGGGCTTCCTTCCACATCTTGTGCCTGAGACGAGAAGATGGAGCTGCTGGTCACAAAATCATAGCTCCATGTGTTATGGAGGGAGTGCATGGAACATTAAGAGGGACTTGAATAAGTGTTCATGTTGGCTTTAGGTTTAACTAAGACAACATTACTGTAAGGGGTGGCTTGTCCATGATCACCTAGATTATGCTTTTGAAACAATTTATAATTTGTGTAAATGAGCACTCCTGAAAAGTGAAGAAGATACACTGTTATGCCCAATGACCACTTAGTTTCTTTGCGTGCTTGAACTGGACAAGTGAATTTCCTAGAATTTGGGGGAAGGGGGAAAAAACAAAAATCACACGTGAAGATTTTCATCTTCATCTGAGAAATTCTGAGCATTAGAAACTTCCAGTGATGCCAGTTGAGGATACACAGCTCTCACTCAGAATTAGAGTTCCTAAATGTAAACTACAGTTTGAAACCTAGACAAGAATCCAACTACACTATTAGACAAATCAAAATGCAGGAAGACCAACATTAATGTTGGGGAAGATGGTAATTTTGTTTCCACTTTAAAACAGACACCTGAAAAACTAAAAAAACATAAACGATATTATATAAAGCAAGAATATTCAAAAAGTTAAACCTTGCCTTGTCATCCCTGACTTGTGCTATTGTGCATAAGTATTGCAAACATGATGATCAAAGCACAGTAATCAGCTACATTGATCCACTGAGACAGGTCTTCGTATGGATTATCTAGTTATACTGTCAGTTTTAGCTGTGAATTTCTTTACTTGGGTCACTAACTAAACAAATAACTAAAACAAAGTTTTTAAAGGAAGCATATTCAAGTTTTAAATATAGAATTTTAACAAAATTCTAAAAGGACACCAACTTAAAAATCACCTGTCTGATTTTTATTTTATTATCTACTATAGTTATTTACATCTATATTTACTACAACTGACATAGATTAGAGGGAAAATATTTTTCACTTTGTGCATTTGAAGAATTGGCATGAAAATATTTCTGAAGACATCACAATCACCACCACCTGGAGAAAAGAAAAATATTCCCTCCCATTCTCACAGGCAACTTTTTTATTTCTAAACATACTATTAGAAAGTACATAGAAGGCACTGTTTAGGACTCATGTAAGAAGCTTCCACCCAATCACTGCCAAAACTGGGAGCACTAAACTCGTTTGAAAAGGGCATTTTAAATGTGCTCCTACTTCTTACCATAGACAGATTCAGCCCTGTGCACTCAGAAGGCAAGTGTTGACAGATGTGTGAGTTAAAGAAAGAACTACTCCTATGCACATCTGGAGAACATACACAAATACCTACTTTGTTCCTGCTCAACCAGCAGATCATCTCTTCATACCAAAAGAGATGTGATGAAAATGCTAGCCATGAAAATCCTCCCCTCCTTTCTCTCAGATCCTCTCCT
This sequence comes from Gopherus evgoodei, assembly GCF_007399415.2. Classification (NCBI taxonomy): domain Eukaryota; kingdom Metazoa; phylum Chordata; order Testudines; family Testudinidae; genus Gopherus; species Gopherus evgoodei. The sequence goes on along the minus strand of NC_044328.1, from coordinate 55,539,630 downwards.
GATTCCAGATGTCTCTCCCTCTGCTGCAAGCAGCCCCAAGATGTTATCCTAAGTCATGAAGGTCAAGTAATTTACTCTTAGGAGATGCATGCTTTTAGTACAATTGCTATTAAATATTTTAAAATCTTTTGCATTTTGGTAATACTTAAGAGCTAACACAAGTAACACTGTGTGAAAACCTTTGGGGCAAAATTAATGTCTTCACCTCAGACCAGAAAGAGTACAGAAGTACTGAGCCAGTACAAAATGTGTTAACCAGCAAAGCAGTGGAAGTGATTTTGTGCAATTAGAAAAGGCTCTCTACAGTAGTGCAGGAAAAATCCCCTGATGGAATCACCAGCATGCAAGGTGGTTTAGCAAAAACTACACCAACTAATCTCACTGAAGTTCAGGCAGCAGCACTTCCAGGACCACTAAAAAGGAGAAGCTTGTAACTGCTGTGAAATCCCTTATGATGTACAAAACACCAGGCTCAGATGGTCAATAAAATTTTCTTCAAACATATATGCAATCCACTGTAGAGAGTACTCACACAGACAACATCCTCCAGCTTAGATTCAAAGATTATAAAGCCTGAAGGAATGTAATGGGGTACCCCTCACAAGCAGCCCTTCTGGTCAGGCGTGTCTGAAATCTTTAAACAGTCCTGGCCCTGGTCTGAGGCCATACCCCCAGGGCTTCCTCCCTGGAGGCAATGTTTTTGCCCTCCCTGAGCCCTTCTCTCATGGCATAACTACCTCCCCAGTGGCTGTTGGGGGGCAGGAGGAGCAGGCCTTCCCACTATTCCAGCCCCCAACCCAGGGACCCTTTAAGTAGCAGCCATGTGCCACATCCCTTTAACTAACTACATTTCCCTGTGACACTTCTCTGTGGCCCTTTGCTTTGTGAAGGGTCAGCAGACAGCCAGGAACACCTTCCTTGCCCCCCTGGTCCCTGCCAGCAACTATCTGCCTTAGCACTTGCAGCCAGCTAGGAGGCCCTTACTTGCTTCCCGGGTTCCTGCCAGAGCAGCTGCTGTGTCCAGTCTTTCAGCTCCTGCAGCAAACCAGGAGCCCCTCTTCCTACCTCCCTCACTCCCTCCCAACACTGAGCTGTGCATGGTATTGCAGTTCCCTTTCACGCTAGGAACACCATTTGCACTCCTCTGGCTCTAGCAAGGAGCTGACTCTGGTCTTCACTGCAGCAACTTTCATGCTAGCCTGCAATCCTCTGATTAGCTAGCTCCTTCCAGCCTCCCGCATAATCTTTCTAGCCCAGTTGGAGGACTTTGCTCCATTGCTCCTGTCCTGGGATGGGTGTGATGGAGGCCTCTGGGTGTAGTCCACCCTATCACAAGGAACCATTGTGATCCTCTAGTCTGACGTTCTGCATAACACAAGCTATAGGACTTCATTGTATTAATTTGTTTGAATTAGAGCATCTCTTTTAAAAAAAACATCCAATCTTGATTTAAAGATTTCTTGTAATGGAGAATTCACCACACCCCTTGGTAAACTGTTTCAATGGATAATTACCCTCACAGTTAAAAATGTTTTTGCAGTCTGACTTTGTCTAATTTCAACTTCCAATTACTGGATCTTGTTAAACCTTTCCATGCAAGACTGAAGAGTCTTCTATTATCAAATTTCTATTCTCCACCCAGGTACTTATACATGGATCAAATCACCTCTTCACTTTCTCTTTCATTAACTAAAACAGAAGGAGCTCCTTGGGTAAATCACTATAAGGCACGTTTTTCCAATCTTTTAATCATTCTCATGGCTCTTCTCTGAACCCTCTCCAATTTGTCAACATCCTTCTTGAACTGGGGGCATGAGAACAGGATATTGTATTCCAGCAGCAGTTGCACCAGTGCCAAATGCTGAAGTAATACAACCTCCCTATTCCTACTCAATACTCCCCTGTCTATATATCAGATTAGCCTCTTTGGCCACAGCGTCATACTGGGAACTCACATTCAGCTGATGAGCTACCATGACCCTCCCCTCCCCCACCGTCTTTTTCAGAGTCACCACTTCCCAGGTCAGAGTACATATGGCCTGCATTCTTTATTCCTAGATGAATGACTTCACCTTTTACCATACTCAAACACACACCGTTTGCTTGCAATCAGCTTATCAAGTGATCCTGATGGTTCTGTATCAGTGACCTGTCCTCTTCATTACTTACGACTCCCCCAATCTTTGTCTCATCTGCAAATAATCAGTCATTATTTTGTGTGTTCTTTCAGGTCACTAACAAAAATGATAAACAGCATAAGGCCAAGAACTGACCCGAGGGACACCACTAGAAACACACCAGCTTTGATTATGAAGATTCCCTGCCTACACTTACATTTTAAGAGCTATCAGCCAGTTTTTAATCATCTAAAACATCATCCTGCTTTTTCTCCAAATACAAAACAGAAATATATATTAAACACTTTTGCCTTCTACAGTATTACTGAAAATTCCATTTCTATCTAGTAATGAAGCAATGCCATTGTTAGGATTCCTTTTATTCCTAATGTACTTACACTCCTCCTTATTGTCCTTAACTCTGCTAGCCATTGATTTCTCCTTCTGTCCTTTTGCTTGCTTTATTGGTTTTCTACAATTCCTAGTCTCTAAATTATATTCAGCGCTATCAACTTCGCCTTTATTGCACTGACGTCACTTCATCCCGAAGCGGGTTGATTTTTTGTTTTAAAACCAGTATAGTTTCTCTGTGTTATGGATTTTTGAGCATTTAGTAAAATATTCTTAAATAGTTCCTAGTTATCACTCATTTTTCTGTTAACAACTATCAAAAGAAAGGAAAGCCCTGCATCATTGTTAGACACAGGCTACAAAATTCCCTTATTAGGCAAACATATATTAAAGAAAGACATAGGGCAGTTTAGTCCCGTGGGCATTCCACACCATCATTTTTCCTTTCAATGTAACAGATATCACAGTTCTGAGATACTGCCACCTCACACTGAGGGCTTGTCTACATCAGAAAGTTGCAGCGCTGGTGAGGGAGTTACAGCGCTGCAACTTTGAAGGTGTACACATCTGCAGGGCACCACCAGCGCTGCAACTCCCTGTTTGCAGCGCTGGCCGTACTCCCGTTTTGTCTCGGGTGTAGAGGATCCAGCGCTGGTGATCCAGCGCTGGTAATCCAATGTAGACAGTTACCAGCGCCTTTCTTGACCTCCGTGGAAGGAGGAAGCCTCTGGTAATCAAGCTGGTTTCCTTTCCCGGTTTGCTCTCTCGGTCCCGGAGCCACCCAGCAAACCGCAGGGAAGGAGACCTGCTTGCTCGGGGTTCCGGGACCGAGAGAGCAAACCGGGAAAGGAGACCAGCTTCGCCGCGGTTTGCTCTCGCATTCCCGGAGCCACCCAGCAAACCGCAGGGAAGGAGACCTGCTTGCTCGGGGTTCCGGGACAGAGAGAGCAAACCGGGAACGCCGCGGTTTGCTCTCTCGGTCCCGGAGCCACCCAGCAAACCGCAGGGAAGGAGACCTGCTTGCTCGGGGTTCCGGGACCGAGAGAGCAAACCGCGGCGAAGCTGGTTTCCTTTCCCGGTTTGCTCTCTCGGTCCCGGAACCCCGAGCAAGCAGGTCTCCTTCCCTGCGGTTTGCTGGGTGGCTCCGGGACCGAGAGAGCAAACCGCGGCGTTCCCGGTTTGCTCTCTCGGTCCCGGAACCCCGAGCAAGCAGGTCTCCTTCCCTGCGGTTTGCTGGGTGGCTCCGGGACCGAGAGAGCAAACCGCGGCGTTCCCGGTTTGCTCTCTCGGTCCCGGAACCCCGAGCAAGCAGGTCTCCTTCCCTGCGGTTTGCTGGGTGGCTCCGGGACCGAGAGAGCAAACCGCGGCGAAGCTGGTTTCCTTTCCCGGTTTGCTCTCTCGTCCCGGAACCCCCCTTGAAGCCGCCCAACAGCGCTGCAGTGTGGCCACATCTAACACCACTTGCAGCGCTGGTTGCTGTAAGTGTGTCCACTCTGCAGCGCTGGCCCTATACAGCTGTACTAATACAGCTGTAACAACCAGCGCTGCAAAATTTTAGATGTAGACATGGCCAGAGAGCTGCAAGCAACTGGGATATACATGCTCTCTGGACCTACAACTGTGAGACACAGTTTCTCCATATTAAAGAATAAGCATGAGTGCAAAGAACACTCCTGGGGGAATTCTGCGCCAAAAAATTACAAATTCTCTACATGATATTTTAAAATTCTGCATATTTTATTGTCAAAACACCACAATATAAACATGCCAGTTAAATTACGAAAATAATTGTATTTCAAAATACCTGTGAGCAAGTATGTCTGTAACAAAACAAAAAAGATTCTGGAAATATTTTTTGACAATTAGATTTCTTACTAGCATGTTAATACAGAACTTTGAGTAATAATTCATTTAAACTACAATACAGAAAGGTATTTTCTGCACCCCTCAGAAGCGGTGAAAGGGCTTGGGTGAGTCAAGGGTAATGGAGGAGCTGAGGGAGAGGAAAGTAATTGCTGGGAAGGAGCCTGGGAGTGAACCTGGAGGGCTGAATGATATGAGTGGGAAAAGTATGGAATAGGTTACGAGGGGGTTCTTGGGGGGGACGGGGGGATTATTAGGGAATTGAGGCACCTCCTCCATGCAGACCCTGGCTGACCCCTAGCCTCTCCCATTCAGTGAGGCACATCTGACCCCACCCCCATGCAACCCCTCTTCCCCATTCCCATGCACCTCATCCCATGTGTCTATGCACCCCCACTCATGCGCCCCATCCCCCTGTGGCCCTGCACCCTCACTCCCAGTCAGCACCCGCTCCAGTCTGTCTCTCCCACTAGCCATTCTGAACCCCAGTCTATGTGACCTCCCCCACAGCAACCCATTGCTGACTGTCTCCACCACATCCCATGACTCCTCACCTAGCTCCGCGGCAGGGCGTTGTGGAGAACGCAGCCTCTGCACCTCCCTATCAGTTGCTATGACTAGTGAGCTGGCTGTGGCACCACAGCAGCCACTGGTGAGCACAAGGTATAATTACAGTGCCTCTCCAGCATAGAAAAATATATACATTTTCTGCTGAGAAAAAAAAAAATCTGTGGGGGACATGAATTTTGTGCATGCACAGTGGTGTAGAATTCCCGCTGGAGTAAAAGTAGTATGTGTTTCAGCCTGATATGGGCATACCGAAGCATATCCCTGTGCCATACTGGAAACAAATAAGATATGCGGTTGCCAAATACTCACCTGTACTACGGCTTTCAACTAGGAAGAATATAATGCAAAGCACATGGAAGAGCAATAAGGAGAAAAAGGAGGACACACTTACAGAAATACAAGATGAAATGAATAGAGTCTCCTCAGTAAGATCAATATGCCAATAACGAATGCAAGTTATTGGCAATACTGTCTAGGGGACTAAGCATGGATCTGGAAGCCAGGAACTTCTGAGTTTTAACCTTGATTCTACTTTTGGCTGGCCTTGCACAAATCATTTAACCTGATATCTATTTTAATGGGGAGGAAATGGAAAGTAGCAATTATTTCACAAGGTTATGGCAAAGATGAGTTAGTGTTTGAACCGTGCTTTCAGACGCAAGTCGATACAAAAATTTTATTACTAGCAAGGGACCACACTCCCTCCAAAGTAAATGCTGAAACTAGTTTCCTATTTAAGCCTACTTTTAATTATTATTACTACAAGTGCATCTAAAAGAGTAGCATCATCACTAAAAGGCCTACTATGTACTGCCTCCTCTGTCATGAGACACAAACATGCTCTGCCAGTCTCAATCTCAAGGAAAGAAAAACTATTATAATAATAATGGATCAGGAAAGATTACATGCAGGATGCCGAGTCACTATGCAAAGACTCTGAAATCCGAGTCTATCAGGTTCTCTATATGAAACATTAACATAAAAACAGCAACTTGACTTTGTGAAATTACAGCCATCTTGAAAATACAATCCTTATCCCAATGTACTTTGCCACTGTTCAGTGACCACTAAGCTAATACGATCATATTAAAAGGAACTGTTAAACTAGTTATGAGATGAGATACTAGTCCTACAATATGTAGTGCATGTGCTATGATATCTATGCTTAAAGCCCTCAGCATTCTTTGAAGTCAATGAGGGTTGCATATTCCCAGTGCATCTGAAAGTAATGTCAATTCTTTCATAACATTGCTAGATACAGTCTTTCCTATTCCTCTACAAAGCTAAAACTCTCATTCAGGCTCTCATCTCAGTTACTGCAACATCCTTCTCTCTGGCCTTGACAAATACAATATTGGTCCACTCATATCCATTCAGAATGCTCTTGCTAAAATTGTTGTCCTAGCCCACCACTTTGACTATGTCATCCCTCTCTCTGCATTCCTCCATTGGCTCTCCCCATCTCTGCTGCATCAGACAATCTGCTTGTCTTCACTCTCCTGGTATGCTCACACTGCAGCTGGTAACTGTGATTCCCAGCATGGGCAGACAAACTCATGGTAGCTCTGTTCAATATAGCTCAGTTTAACTGCCCAAGTCCAAGCCCGCCTGGCCCTCTGGGTCAAAGTTCGAGAGGCTAGTCTGAGCCACTGCCAGTGTTGCAACTTCCACACTGCTACTTTGGCATGCTAATTCGAGCTGAGCTAGTGTGTCTGTCCATCCATCCTGGGAATTACACCTCCCAGCTGCAGTGTAGACATTCCCTTAAGGCCCTTCACAGTCTAACCCCACACTACCGATCCTCTCTAATTCACTATCGAGATGTTAACTGACATGCCCATAAAGCCAACCTCCATCACCAGCTTGTTACATCGTCAAACAAACATCTTCGTACCTTTTCCCATGCTGCCCCTCACACTTTGGAGGGGCTCCCCAAAAATATCTGCCAAGCTAGTATTATCCTCCTTCATATCCTTCCTTAAAATTCCTTTTCCGTGAAGTCTACAAGAAAATTAACAGTTATAGCCCTGGTATGCTGAGATGACTAGCTATCAAACTGACTAACGCGGCCTCATTGTTTCCTTGTATTCCCATCTGTCTATCTGTTTCCATTTGTTGTTACATACTTTGATTGTCAGCTCTTTGGGGCAGGGACTGTCTTTTTGTTTCGTCTTTGTACAGTGCCTAGCAAAACAGTGCCCTGGTCATGACTAGAGCACCCAGGTGCTATGGTAATACCAATAAATAATAAATATTTGTGAAACAGATGACAGTCACACAAAAATCCAAAGCCATTTGGGATACTATTGGCAGAGTTAAGAATATAAGTTTTAGACCTCTAAGTGGTATTTCTAGTATATAGTTTATTTAATATAATGGCATTAAAAGCAATTATGCGCATATCAAATCATCTGCCATAGCATAATGTAAAAGTCCTCTATTTCTCATGTCAATGTGTTATCGAGGAAAGAACTGAGACGTCACAATGAAGTATATGACTTCACAGCAGGAACAAGAGAGCCAAGAGGTAAGTGGGTATAACTCTAACTCTTTGCTCACTGGCAGGCATGCATAAATAAAGGCATGAAAAAATACAGGGATACAAAGCATGAACACTGAATTAGTCCTTGAAGAGCCATTGCCAATTTAAAAACCAGTCATATATTGGGTGATGTTTCAACTACCTATGCTACAAGTATTGGTAATGTTGTTATAGCAAAGAGTTGAGAACAACTGCAACTGCAGAAGAGAAACATTTTAAAATGATGGTAAAAGCACAAAACTTGACCAGGGTATTCAGGGCAGATGTAACACCAAAAGCTACTTTTACCTCATTTTTAAAAACATGGACTAGATCTCAAGTTGATTGTATCTCTTAAATATTCTAGCAGAGAAAAAAAAAAAAACAGCCATCTTCCACTTGTTCTGCTTAAAATTCAAAAGAGCGTCAGTGTCCCATTTTAAGAGATAATTGAATTATTAAATATATAATCCACAACTCAAAGACAGATTAGTTGTTTTCTAATGGTACAAAGATTAAGGAAAAATGTTACCAGACATATTATCCCTGACTAACAAAAAAGTGATACCTCATTTTACACAGATACAAAACAGAAGTGGACAAAGCTATCTCTGATGTAACTCCAAAATCAACAGATTTACCTTAAGGATTAATTTTGCTCAATAAATCTAACTTCCTCCTGGTTCCTCCCTTGTGTTTGCTGCTCTCCAGCACAGACATCAGCTGTCAGAATCAACACTTAGCAAATCAGAGACCACAAGTGTAATCACAGAGCATTCTGGCCTACTCAGCCCTGAGCCTATCATTCAAAAACCAGCACAAAGGGCAACATACAGAATCAAGAAGCGGTTAGGATTATTCCATTTCACAATGCCTCCTAAATCAACCTTGAAATGAAAACAGTGACTGGCAAGGGAGCATACTGAGTTAGGAGCAACCAAAAGGAAAATATTAATTAAATCTCTACCAGGGATTGGAAAATGAGAAGGGAGTACTGAACTGGAAGGAAAAGCCAACTTGATATTTATTAAACAAAATAATCTACTCCAGCATTAAAATAATGGAGGAAAACAGACATCATTAGGGGATTTACGTTTGAAAGCCTATATGCCTGTACTGTAGTACAGCTTAAGATAAACTAGTTTTCAACCCCTGCACATGAAACTATCTTTTGACATTGACAAGATTGTCAATTACCACAGCCCTGTGTCTAATCTTCTTTTAGAGGAAGGGTAGGTGGAAGGGAAAGATTGTGGCACAGTAGGTCCAGTATCAATGGTAATCTTTTGATACACTGTAGCTGATCCTTTTAATTGCTCATTAGACTTAAGTATGTGATGGAGACTGTACTGATCTCATTCTCCTCCTAGAACACCAGGTGTATATAGTGGGTCTTTTAGATTTTTGTGGTATAAAGTCTCCATGAAGAACATTAACAGTCTGTCCCTTAGCATGGCTAATTTTCAAAATGCATTCCGTACAATTCCCTCTTTAGAGTTTCCTCAACAGCGTAATTCTCTACAACATATGGCTGGTACAGAAGAATGGATAAATATAGAAAAACTCATAGAAGATGGTGCTTTACGGACATTTGAACTGAACAAGTGAGGTATGAATAAGTAGCCTTGGATCACAGAAGCAGACAGGAGAAGGGGGAAGAGAAGGAGGATTGCTCAGACATCACTACAAACTAAATGTAGAAATATCCATTCCCCTTAATGGTTTTGTTTTGGGTTGCATTTTTTTGTTTTGGTGGGTTTGGTTTTGTTTAGTTTTTGGGTACCTAAACCATTTATTCACACACAATAAATACTTGAAATCCTCTATATGCAAGCAAAACCCAAATAACATATAATGAAAAAATAAGTCAGGAAATGAAAAATACAACCCTATCTTTTACAAACAAACAAAGCCAAGTCGGTATGCTTTAGAGGAAAATAAAATTGGTAGCATCACAATAATTACTACCATCACATTCAGTTTCCTAGAGTAGTTAGAACAACTAGTTGAAAGAAAGGAGAAAGTCACTTTTGTTCTTCAAGGTTTGCCTACACTACCATCTAAGTCGATGCAACTTATGTCATTCAGGGGTGTGAAAAAGCTACCCCCTTGAGCAACATAAGTTACATCAACTTAAAGTGCTGTCTACTATGGGCTTGGCTACACTGGAGAGTTGCAGCGCTGGTGGTAGCTTTACTGCGCTGCAACTCACTCACCATCCACACTTGCAAGGCACATACAGCGCTGTATCTCCCTGGCTACAGCACTGGTTGTACTCCACGTCGACCCGGGGAATAATGATTATAGCGCTGCTGATGCAGCACTGCTTTGCCAGCGTGGCCACCAAAAGCGCTGTTACTGGCCTCCAGAGGTATCCCAGAATGCCTGTTCAGCCACTCTGCTCATCATTTCGAACTCTACTGCCCTGGCCTCGGGTGACCAAGCGTCAGACCCACCCTTTAAATACCCCAGGAATTTTAAAAATCCCCTTCCTGTTTGTTCAGCCAGGTGTAGAGTGCAATCAGTGAATCTTCCCAGGTGACCACGGCTCCACGTGGCAAACGAGCCCCGGCATGCAGCAATGGCGAGTTGCTGGACCTCATCAGTGTTTGGGGGGAGGAAGCTGTGCAGTCTCAGCTGCGCTCCAGGAATTACGATACCTATGGGCAGATATCAAGGGCCATGCTGGAAAGGGGCCATGACCAGGACACGCTGCAGTGCAGGGTTAAAGTGAAGGAGCTGCAGAGTGCCTACTGCAAAGCCTGTGAGGGAAACCGCTGCTCCGGCGCTGCCCCCACGACCTGTCGTTTTTACAGAGAACTGGACGCAATACTTGGGGGTAACCCCACCTCCATTCAGAGGACCACGATGGACACTTCAGAGCAGGAGAGGGAGGAGCAGGAAAGCGAGAGTGAGGGTACTGGGGTCGGGGGAGACACTCCGGAGTCCCAGGAGGCATGCAGCCAGGAGCTCTTCTCAAGCCAGGAGGAGGCTAGCCAGTCGCAGCAGTCGGTACTTGGTGGAGGACAAACAGAGGAGCAGGTTCCCGGTAAGCAGCTTTTATTTTCAGGATTGAAATTTTTCGGGAGAGGGAGGGAGAGTTAGGGCTGCATCCATGCACGCCTAGATGTGGAACAGCGCACTGATGTGGTCTATCACGTCATGGTTATCGGCTTCAGTAATCTCTTCAAAAGTTTCAGGCAAAGCGTGGGCAATGCGCTTGCGCAGGTTTCTTGGGAGAGCCACTGTGGTCCTTGTCCCAGTCAGGGTAACGCGTCCGCGCCACTGTGCTGTGAGGGGTGGGGGGACCATTGCGAGACACAGGCAAGCTGCATAGGGGCCAGGGTGGAATCCGCATTGCTGTTGAAGACCCTCCCGTGCTTCCCAAGTGACCCGCAGCAGTGAGATATCTTCCAGGATCAACTCCTGTGGAAAATGTTGGGATAGAGTTCAGTGTAGGTGCCCCCTGCAGCTGTTTGCTTTCCCCAAAGCACAGAAACCTTGAGGACAGTACAGCCCTGAAATAATCAGTCCCCTTTACTCACCATTTCGGGGTTCCCGTGGGTTATGTGCGCTCTCTTTGAGATGGGAAAATTATGCTATTGTGAAGACTCTTACCCTCCTTAACTGCGGGGGAATAACTGTCTGGTATAAACAATGCTGCCTCTGTTAAGTGTTGCATTTTTGCCTTTACAGATGCAATCTTGAAATCTCGGCTGCCTGTGTTATCAATGGCTGAGAGACTACAAAACCTCTGGAAGAAGCCGTGAAAAAGCAAAGATGACACGCTGCAAGCAGTTATGCAGCTCTCTGTCACAGAGAATCAAAAAGTGCAGGACTGGAGGGAAAGGGAAAGCAGGATCTGCCAGAGAAATGTAGCGGACAGGAAGAAACACACAAAGCAGCTGATAAGCATCCTGGAGCGCCAAGCGGACTCTATCCAGGTGCTCGTAGCCATGCAGGCGGTGCACTACCACGCGCCTCCCCACCCCCCCGCCTTTGTCCCAAAGCTCTTTCCCCTGTGTCCCCATGTCAGATCAAAACCCCCTTCCCCACCATCCAGGTTCTTACCACCACCAGCCTCAACACCTGTATGTTCACCAACCAGCCCTGAGAACTACGACCCTTACCCTCTGCACTCAACCCCCTCACCATGCAGTACAGCCATCCTGAAGTGCAGCAGTCATTATACAGCACTCCAGACAGCACATATTCAAACCTGTGACTGTACAGTTCCCCACCCCAGCCCCCTGCCCTTTTAGGTTCCCAAAAACTTGTGCGTCTGTCAATAAAGTTATTTTCTTTTCAATAAATGAATTCTTGGCTTTGAAAAGTCTTTACTATTGCAGAAAGTTAAAGATACCTTAGCCCAGGAAAGAAACAGGCACTGCAAATCAGCTAAGCAAACACAGATTCCTACTAACATTGTAACCACTGCATTTCATTCCCGTGCAAGGCACCAAACATTACTGTTGGTTTTCAGCCTCAAATTCCTCCCTCAAGGCATCCCTAATGTTTGCAGCCCTGTGCTGGGCCTCTCTAGTAGCCCTGCTCTCTGGCTGTGCAAATTCAGCATCCAGGCGTTGAATCTCAGAGGTCCATGCCTGACTGAATCTTTCACCCTTTCCTTCACAAATATTATGGAGGGTACAGCACGCAGATATAACGTTGGGGAAGCTGCTTTCCCCCCAAGTCCAGCTTCCCATACAGAGATCGCCAGCATGCCTTTCAACGGCCAAAAGCACACACCACAGTCATTCTCCACCGGCTCAGCCTGTAATTGAACCGTTCCTTGCTGCTGTCAAGGCTCCCTGTGTACGGTTTCATGAGCCACGGCATTAATGGGTAAGTGGGGTCTCCAAGGATCACAATGGGCATTTCGACGTTCCTTACTGTGATCTTGAGGTCTGAGAAGAGAGTCCCGGCCTGCATCTTCCTGAACAGGCCAGTGTTCCGAAAGATGCGTGCATCATGCACCTTTCCGGACCAGCCTGTGTTAATGTCAATGAAACGCCCACGGTGATCCACAAGTGGCTGGAGAACCATGGAGAAATACCCCTCCGATTAACGTACTTGGAAGCTAGGTGGGGTGGTGCCAGAATAGGAATATGCATCCCATCTATCGCCCCTCCACAGTTAGGGAAACCCATTTGGGCAAAGCCATCCACAATGTCCTGCACGTTCCCCAGAGCCACGGTTCTTCTTAGCAGGATGCAATTAATGGCCTGGCAAACTTGCATCAAAATGATTCCAATGGTCGACTTTCCCACTCCAAACTGGTTCCCAACCAATTGGTAGCTGTCTGGAGTCGCCAGCTTCCAGATTGCAATAGCCACCTGCTTCTCCACTGGCAGGGCAGCTCTCAATCTTGTGTCCTTATGCTGCTGGGTGGGGGCGAGCTCAGCACACAGTCCCATGAAAGTGGCTTTTCTCATCCAAAAGTTCTGCAGTCACTGCTCGTCATCCCAGACTTCCATGATGATGTGATCCCACCACTCAGTGCTTGTTTCCCGAGCCCAAAAGCGGCATTCCACAGTGCTGAGCATGTCTGTGAATGCCACAAGCAATTTCGTGTAGTACGCATTACGCGACTCGCTATCATCATCGGACTCCTCACTGTCACTTTGGATCTTAAGGAATAGCTCAACTGCCAAACATAATGTGCTGGTGAGACTCATGAGCATACTCCTCAGCAGTTTGGGCTTCATTTCCCACAGAAATCATGTTGTACAGAAACCATTGAAAGAGGCGCCAAACGTGGACGGAAAAACAGGGATTGCTGGGAGGTGAAGCTATGCATCACGGGGCGTTGGGACAGGAAGCAGAATGACCTGCACTCTCCAGCCCCTTCCCACAACCCACGGCGCCAGAATGGGAAGAGGTGCTCTGTGGGATAGCTGCCCATAATGCACCACTCCCAACACCGCTGCAAATGCTGCAAATGTGGCCACACTGGAGCGCTGGTAGCTGTCAGTGTGGCCACACTGCAGCGCTTTCCCTACACAGCTGTACGAAGACAGCTTTAAGTCCCAGCGCTGCACACCTGCAAGCGTAGCCAAACCCTATATCAGCGGAAGATGCTCTCCCACAAACATAGCTTCTACCTCTCGTTGAGGTGGAGTAATTATGTTGACCGGAGAGCACTCTCCAGCCAACATAAGCACGTCTTCACCAGACATGCTACATTGGCACAGCTGCTTCAATGTAATGCAGTAGTGAAGACAAGCCCTTAGCCTCCTTTGTGAAATGTAAATGCATCAACCTACCATGACCACTGAATACAACGTTATCAGTCTGTTATTCACCTTGCCCAAGATGGGATAATCACAGCTAATCAGATTGTCAAAACATTCATAGTGATGTATCAAAATTTTGCATAATAATGAAGGCTAAACAGACTGCTCTAATTGTTTCAGCCCTGCAGGTCTCTCACTCAAAGGTCCTCACTTTGAAAAGCTAGTAATCAAGTTATGATTAGCATTACCATTCTCTTTTGCTTTTCAGTACAACTCCTGGATGAATAAGAGACAGGGAAAACTATACACTGAAGACCTTCCTTTACAGATTCAGGATTAAATCATTCCTAAGGGCACAATTAAAAAAGTATTTCCATTCCAAGTGCCAGATCGTAAATACCTAGTTCTTATATAGAGCTTTTCATCAGCATATCTCAAAGCACTTTACAAAAGAGGTAAGCATCTTTATTCCCATTTTGCAGATGACAAAGCAAGCACAAGAAGGTGAAGTCACTTGCCAAAGGTCAGCCAGCAGGTCACACTGAGAATAGAATCCAGGTCTTCTGAATCCCAAATCTGTACTCTATCTACTAGGCCATACTACCTCCCATAGAAGTAGATGGTATTATGTAATTACATACAGTATTCTAACCATGAAAGTAAAATAAATCTTTTTTAAAAAACTTTAGAGAAAATCTTGAATGCCCTTTTAAGTCTCCATCTCTTTGCATACTAAAGTGATTTTCCATCAACACTATTAGATTGTCTTTTTCAATTTACTTACTCTTTTTCATGTTTGTGCTGCTGCAATCCATAGGGAGGTCACACAATGCAACACAGAGTAGTCAAGAATTACTTGACTACACAGTAGTAGCCAAATTACATTAGTCCAAAACATATGTACTGTTTAAAGCAGAGGTGACCCTATTAATTTGGATTACTGTCTGGCTAGACCACAACAACTCAAGTCCATCATCATAAATACCACCTTAGCCACCACCGTCCAGAAGCAGCCTACTGTAGGAAGTCTGCTGTGCTTGGTACTACACCAGCATAGCAGCACTAACAAACAGGCACTTACCCCTAAAATGCCTCCCCACGCCCTAAAGAGCGTTTGCTGGCCAAGGAATTCTGAAGAGGATTTTTATTCTTCATCCAGCCTTTTCCCACCCCAAGGGCAAACCGTGAGGCCCCACCTGTGCCCAGAGTGACCCATACCCGAGATGTCCAGGCCTTGCCCATTAAAATCAATAGCCTGCTTTACAAAGATATCGCACATCCTTCTCCTCCAGCCAGGTGGAGTTACCTGCCTCTTCTCTAACGTGATCCACGCAGCCCCTGCCCCGCTCTCCAGGCCGCCTGCCCCACCTGGATGTACAGCCTTGACAGGCGCCTCTTTGGCCCAGGGCCCCACGGTCTCCCCCAGGCGGCTCCGGGTGGGTGACAGACCGTGCGAGGGGCGGGGCGGGGCGGGGCGGCTCCGGCAGGTCCCAGGGGCGGCGCGGCCCCCACTTGCCGGGTCGCTACTGAAGAAGAACGGCCCTGACGGTCTCAGCGCCAAAGGGGGGAGGCAGGGCGGGGGGGAGGGGGAGTCTCCCATCTGTGGGACGGGCGGGTAGAGGACAATTACCTGTGTCACGTGTGGGAGAAGGACGGCCGCGCGCTTGGAAACTATACGCGGCGTCCGCTGGGCGCGGTGAGATCATCATACGATGGGTGGGAGGGGCCGCCTGGGGAGCGAGCGAGCGCCTGGCGCTGTCCGCAGGGCGGTGCTGAAGAGAGAAAAAAAGGCGGGAGAGCTGGGAGCGCCCACCTGTCCGCCGCTGCAGCACGGGACCCTCCCACGGGACTCTCTCCCGCCAACCGCCTCCCCCTCCGCCGCCAACCGCCTCCCCCTCCCCCGCATGGGACCCTCCCCCCGCAAACTGCATCTGCTCCAGGCACTCAGGATCATCTCGGGTGTCCCGTTTTTTTGCATCTCAGAGGTGGCAACCCAACCAACTCCTCTGCCTTGTGGGACCCTCTCCAACTCATGCCCCCCTCTGGCCCAGAGGACCCCCTTTCCCTCCCCTGCTTCTCTCCCTGAGCCGTCTTCTCTCAGCTGTTCCCTCTCTAGTGTCTTCTTCCCCCCAGCTCCGTCCCTCTCCCCCCTGCATGGCCTACCTCACTGACCTCAAGCTACTCGCCCTGTCTCTACCTCCTCCACCGTATGGCAGTGTCTTCACCTCCTTCTCCACAAGGTCCCCTATAAACGGCCCACTGGCCTAGATGCTGCTGTAACCCCACATCAGTCTCAGCACATGTGGAAAACCCTGTTTTTCTTGGGATGGGCTCTCACGCTTACTTACTGTTCTCCAGCTGAGGGGTTTCAGGGTTTGTCATCTCCTCTTCACCAAAACAGCTATGGCAAAACTCTGCTCCATAACCTGTGGGATGGGAGAGACTTCTTAAACATTAGGGTGTTGTTTGCTAGCATCCATAAAACTAGTAATAATATTACAGTGCCTTGTCAAGCCCTTCTCATCAAAGGATCCCACAAAGGTTTAAGCCTTACCAGGCCTCCTTGAAAAGACGTAAGTACCACATCATTGATCATCAACCATTCCAGTTCTTCATCATTTGCTTGTATGTTTCATCCCCTATCCTTTGTCCATCTGTGGCTTTAGATTGTAAGACCTTCAAGGCAGGGACTGTCTCTTTTCTGTGTTTGTACAGCACTCAGCACAATGGGGTCCTAACGGGGCACTACAGCAATATATGTATTTTACTACTGCTAATGAGATAACTGACCTGAGGCACAAAAGGCTTGGTTGTGTCAGTGTGTAGTTCTGATCACAGCAGTGTAATTTTACTGAAGTCAGTGACCCAGATTCTCTGATGGGCACTTCAGAGCAAGGTGACACAGTAAGGGAGGCAGTTATGCACTTTGATTTTCAGGCTAGCTCTACACTAGCACAGTTTATAGCAGACATGAGGCTATGCCAGCTATTGACAGCCCTCAAAGTGCCATCCACTAGTTCAGGATTACCAGAATATTGCTTGCTTCAGCCACATCCCCTCTTCCCTGCTGTCTTGCACCTACGCTGGGGATTGTATGTGAGGTGATATAAGAGCAAACTCTACATTGGCTGGGAACTCCCTTACAGTGGAAAAGTCCTTAGCTATGAACATCCAGCAGTTTCTTTGGCCCCTTTACTCCCCAACAAAGATGCAGGAGCAGGCCAGATAAGTTGTCTCAATATGATTGATTCTAATCTAATCCAGTTGTAAATCAAGACTAGCTCCCTTAAATTAATGGAATTATGTGACTGTAAAAAACAGTGTAAGAAAGATCAGGATGAGGCCCACAGACTTCAGTAGAGCTAATCAAGATTTAGAGTGGGGCAATCAAGAGCAGCATCTATTCCAGTAAGGTTAATTGCCCAAGGTCCAATAGCAAATCAGTTTCAGAGCTGGGAGTAGAATTCAGATGTCTAACCACCAGTCCTGTATTCCTATATTTAATGTATCTAGTTGAAAACTTTATAAGGCAATGTTGCTTATGTATCGCACTCTGCTGTCACTACCTGTTACAGTCATGTAAAGGACAACATGATAGTATTATATGTGAATAAGCTAGGAAAACCAGCAGCACAGTCCTCATGAAGGAGCCCCAGCTGCTCAGTTGGATAGAACAAAACATAAAATCAATACATGCAGCTCAGATTAAAGGGTCTCTAATAGAAGAGTTGACTAGGCAAGACATAAATTAGAGAGAAAGTAGTTTCAACCTGCAGGTTTTCAGGTGGTTAGCAAGGAAGATGGGATTACTAGAGATGGCCCTGTTTGCATCTACATAGAACAACGAGGTCATAAAGTACTTCTTGAGGCAGCAAAATCCTAAGGATACAAGGACTGTTATAACCATAAAGTTGCTACTATATGCCTTCTAACAACACCAGTTAGCTTCAAAACTCATGGCAAGAGCCAAATGTTTAATTTAGTCTTAGCCCTCATTCAAAACACAGAACACTGTTAAACTAACAGATGGCATAGAAGGGTCCTTTGATCCTTACCCAGCAATATTTCGTTAAAGATAGAATACAAGTGTATGTGCGACTAATGAGTAGATAAGAAATAAGGCTGGAAAAGGGGAGGAAAGCAGGAAGATTTAAAACACAAGGTCTTTACTGGAATAGTGGGAATGAATTACCAAAAGCTACATAAAAGAGATATAAAATGTTTTGAGGACATTTATGCTTTTCTATCCAATATTAGTATGGGAAATGGACTGAAATGAGACAGTTCTAGACCTTGACAAAATGATTGGAAACCTGTCTAAGTCCTTATAATTATATGATTAGCCCTGTTTTATGTGCCTGAAAATACAGTACAGGACAGTATAGCAAAAAGATTTTGATTTTTCCTCCTGCTGTCATTATTTTTTGAAGAATATGTTCCAGGCTTCTTCTCTACTGGATTTCTTCAAGCTACAAATATTTATAAATATTTCCTTGATTATATGTAAAGTTGTATATTTGTTATTTCAGCTGTCCTTGATAAAACTACAAAATAACATGCAACCAAGGTCAATCATCAATAGAGCCAGCTAAAATTGTTACGTCAGCTTACAGTTGACACCATGGCATAAATATCCACATGCTTCATAATTTTCTGGGCAAATTGAAGTAGGATGGAATAATGGAAAAAAATGTACCTGGATAAAAAGGGAAGGGGGATAGTGAAAGAATCATAAGTTATTCTATGCAAAGAGTGTGTTACAAAAAATGATTTAATCAGGGTCAACTTGACTGCAGTAATAAGCAAAATCTCAGACAGGAAGGAGCACTGGCAGGTTTTACATGAGTCTCTCTACTGTAATGTATTTTAAATGACCGCAGAATCAGATTAGGCCCCTTGGTTATTACAGCAATTGATAGTTCACTCTAATTTTGCTGATTAAAAAACAGGAACATATTTTTTCCTTGAGATAAAAAATGTCTTGGTCCTCACAATCAGTTAAATTAGATAAATTAGAAATCTTCATTACTATCTTACTAGTTCTACCAGCTATGAATATTTTCAAGCAATTGTCATATTTTGAATAATTATTAGTATTGTTAATGTAAGTTAAAATGCTCTTGTGAAATGACCTTTAAAGGTAGGGTAGAGTTCTCAGGGGTTAAACACATGGAGCAGCTCATGAAGTGATGCACTCAGTGATGTTCTGCCACACAGATCTGGGAGGGAGGTGGACCAGCCAAACTGGTTAGTGGATCTGGTTGTCATTGCAAAACAAAAAATTTCCTGACCAGTTACATGAAAACAGCCATATGATAGTCTACTCTGCTGGCAATGAATGAAACACTGTTAGCTGCCATAGTTACTAACCAAGTTTTAATCTTATTGCAAGCAGGCACAAGCCTTGTTTAGAGGCAATCATGTTACACTGATTATAAACTCAATTAAAAGATGTAGTGTCGTCAAAGCCTTACAGAACTCCCATTAACTTCATGTGAAAGCAGGTATGCCTAATAAACATTTAGATACTAGAGTGCTGAGCATGGTATATATGCTTAGAGAAACATACCATCTTCATCATCTAAGACCCAGGTCTACAAAGGTATTTAGGCTCCAAACTTCCATTGATTTCCATGGAAGTTTGGAGCCTAAATATCTTTGTGGATCTGGACCGAAGGGCTTATTCTGAACTCTGCACAATTTTTGCAGCAAATTTCCTTTTTCATGGGTTTTTATTTAGAAAGATGATCTGGCCCTGTGTTGTAAGACCAGGCTTCTACATTTAATTGTTTCAGTTTGTCTTGGGGAACACAACAACCTGTTTATATTTATTGTAGCTATTTGCTTCCCCCCTTTGCTTCTTTATAGCTCTCTCCTTTTAGGCACCTGTTTCTTTCATTGCCTACCTCTACCCCTCACAGACATTGTCTTGAAGTTTTGGGGAACTGCTTGCAATGCTTCCACTTCTTTTCCTGTATTTCAAGTCCACCAATCTGGTCCTTTGTGTGCCTGTAATGTTACTGATCCCATGCTTTCTAATGAACTCCTGTGAAGTCCTCTGGACTATTTTGTTATGACTCAAAATCTGTGTAACCATTGACCTACTACATCATACATCCTACTTGCCTGCTGAATAGGATACATGCTTATCTTGCTATGATTTCTACATAAAGCTCTAGCTGACTTGAATGGAGGTTCCATGTGCAGAACAATAGCACACAAAATCCCAAGTGTCAGAAGCTATGGAGCCAGTTCACAAGTGGTGTAAGTCCTTTGAAGTCACACAGTTTCAACTCCATACTGCAGTAAATGAGGTTACACTGAGGATGAGTTTTGCCCATGGACATTAAAAACATCAGCAGCTCAATCTTGAGGATAGGCCAAGAAGCAATGGACTTAAATTGCAGCAAGGGCAGTTTGGATTGAACATTAGGAAAATCTTCTTAACTATCAGGGTGATTAAGCTCTGGAATAAATTGCCTAGGCAGGTTGTGGAATCTCCTCACTGGAGATTTTTAAGAGCAGATTAGACAAACAACTGTCAGGGACCGTCTACCCTGGATAATACTTAGTCCTACCTTGAATGCAGGGGACTGGACTAGAAGACCTCTCAAGGTACCTTTCAGTCCTATAGTTCTTTGACAGCCATGCCAAATAGTTATTAGAGATAACAGTCTAACATTTGTAATTGCATGCTATGTGGGCTAGAAGTGGAAGGTATTCAGCCCAAAATATTTATTTTTCTTAAGACCAATTATCCCAGGGATGGGGAGGGAGAAGGGGTTTCTAGTTGTAACTTCCAGATGTGCTTTCTAATGAACAGTTATCCGTTTATTTTTCCTGTACATCCCCAATTCAGTTCCATTGGTTGACCAAACTAGGTTCAAATTCTGTCTTTGGATATGCACCATAGCACCCATCGACTTCACTGGGAGCTGTGTTTGTATAAGGGAAGGCATAATTTGGCTCTTTGTTTCACTGTGTACTATTCATTGACTATGGGAAGAAAAAGTGTCACTTGGTAGCTAGCATTATTCCAATAACAGAGCAGTTCAGTAGTCTGTTGGTGGCACCTCCTTTAATTATAAAAGCAGACTCAAAATGAATATCCGATATAGAATATAAGCTACTATAATTCCTCCTTTCTTGTTCCTTGCTTTCTTGTACATCAGTTCTACCTGCCAGATTGACAACTACTTGTGGTCACCATTGTAGTTCCAGTAGTTAATTGCCTCACACAACTCTTTTTTTAACACACCATGACTTCTCCGTATGCTTCTTTCTTCAAAGAATATTCTCATTAGAGATGGTCTGGATTCAGACTGCTCTGAGAAGGACAATCTCATTAATAACTTCCCCTCCTGAAAGATAGATATTTATTTTCTAAGACCTTTATTGTTCTTATAGTCCTGTTTCTACTACAATGATTGACAAAGTTTCCTGAACTCCAGCATAGAAATTCCATTTTCAACTAAAATATAAAAATAAATAAAAATATTTATTTCTCAATTTGTTTGTTACGTGTAATTACATTAGGAATACAATCTAAAGTAAGTTAAATATTCTCTCTCATTTAAAGCGAGGCACATCTCCAGATGGGAACTGCAAACACACTACAGCAGTAAGCCCAATACTAAGTTCGTAAATACACCAAATAGTCCTGGAGAGACTGGTTTAGAGATCTAAACTACAGGTTGAAGAACAGGTTCAAATGATATCAAGTCTTTAATTCTTCGTAGGTAGTTCATTTGAATTCCATACTGTTTACTCTGTATAGATCTTTAGAATAAAAACCAAAGACCTATCTTATCTGTACGAATATTAAAGAATCCATGGCACTTTTCTTAAGAGCTGGGGTTTGTGCTAATTGTCTTAGCCAATATTTCTCCTCTCAGACAACCCAGCTGGAACATAATGAAATCAGAAACTGAAGGACAAATCCCTCACAGGCCTTAATGCAAGCAGGACACTATAGTTTAGGCAT
Source organism: Gopherus evgoodei (assembly GCF_007399415.2). Classification (NCBI taxonomy): domain Eukaryota; kingdom Metazoa; phylum Chordata; order Testudines; family Testudinidae; genus Gopherus; species Gopherus evgoodei. The sequence continues at coordinate 55,517,988 of NC_044328.1, read as the reverse complement.
TCGTACACACCAGATGCAGTCTCAAATCCTCACCTACTCTTAAGTTTCTCGACCAGCTCATTCAGAAAGTTGACTGCCATCCCTCAGCAAAACCCAAATATATCACAGCAGAAACCTTTCCTTTGTCACCTGCCATTCTAATGTCACACATTCTGCTGTCATTACATTCTAAACTGTGTTGCTACAACAGCCAACATTCTCCTTGTACTAAGGAACCTGGAGTCAAGGCTAGTGCAATCCATTAGGTGACCTAGGTGGTCACCTACGGCACTAGCATTTGGTGGGGCAGCATTTCAGGTCTTTCGGCAGTGACCGCAGTGGCCGGATGTTCGGCCGCCCAGGTCGTTGTCGGCATTTAGGCGGAGGGAGCTGGGGCAAGGGGACTGGGGGAGGGCCGCCTGCAGCAAGTAAAGGGGGGAACGGCACGCAGGGGAACTCCCCACCCCAGCTCACCTCTGCTTTGCTTCCTCTCCTGAGTGCTCCGCCCCACTCTGCTTCTCTCCCTCCCAGGCTTGCAGTACTAAACAGCTGATTGGCGCTGCAAGCCTGGGAGGTGGGAGAAGTGGAGCAGTGACAGCATGCTGTCGGGGAGGAGGTGGAGCAGAGGTGAGCTGGGACAGGGAGCTGCTGCACGGCTCCCCGGGCGGGGTGGAGCTGCCACAGGATGGTGGGGTGGGGAGCTACTGCAGGGGGTGCGCCTTAGGGTAGAGGGGGGCGGCTGCTGCGGGGGGGGGTGCCTCAGGGCAGGAGGAGGTGGAGAGCTGCCACAGGGGGAGCGCCTTAGGGCAGGGGGGGAATGGAGAGCTGCCAGACGGCTTGGGTGGGGCGCAAGGTGGAAGTTTCACCTAGGGTGCGAAACATTCTTGCACCTGCCCTGCCTGGAGTCTGTATATACATTAGGGTGAGAATATATTGATTGTACACATACTTATCACCCTGCGGTTCATACCATCATTTTAGAAAGAACCATATTACACTGAGCAGCAACTGACAAGTTCTTAGTGAAAGCAAGCAATTTCTATGACAAATACCCAATCCTAACTCCGTCTTTTTTTCGCTACAACTTTGATTTTTAGTCTAACAGACATAATTATATATTCATTGTTTCCACTGTGTAGCCAGCACATTCCCTTCTTATGTTTAATAAATTTGAGTGTCTCTAGAGTGGAGTCACTTTAGGATCTAAGCAATTTTGAAATTACAGCCAAATTCAGTAGGCATTCCTTACTACAGTAAAGTCAAAGGACAAACTCGTATTGATTTAGTGAGCTCAGGAGTTCACCCCAATGTCTTTTGTTTGCTTTGGGTTACTAGTTTTATAGATTATCAAGTTTTACCATCCAGTATAAAGGCATAATGACTCAGATATTTAAATTCCTAATTTTCATTGATTTCAATGAAATCAAGTAAGGAGCCTAAATACTTTTGAGGATCTGGGCCAATATTCCTTCAATTATCTCTAGTATTTGAGTTAATTAAGGAAATACAGTGAGTTTCATAAATTAGTTACTTTTATTATCCATGTGTTTGATTACATTGGATCCTTCAGTCCTGACTTTGTTAGTCATACAGGTAATAAAATATCTGACTTCCTAGAATTTACCTTCTTTTCTAAAGGCTAATTTCTATAGGAGATCTGGATTTCCTGGTTATCGGAAGATCCCCAGCAAAAATCTGTCCAGGCACTTTACTGCTTACAATGTGACTCTCATGCAAATTTAACAACAATGGTGGAGTGTGAGCTACTTGCTGCTCAAATGCATGGTCATTTTTCAGCCAGTAGCTAGACTCATATCTGTGGCTAGATTTAAATGTGGTGTTTGTTCATGGTATCTTTATCTAGTCACGAAAAAGAAAGCTACTGAACTGTTCTCCATCCTGAATTTGCAGACTGTACCATTCCAGCTGAAAACACCATTGTTAAAAGTACATTATGTTTGCAGTGGAAAATGAAGATAACAAATCTGAAAAATTCCTTCCTCCTTAAGTGGATTACTATAAAAATTAGGTTACTTATCAAGCAACTGTTGCTCTGAAAATATGTTTCCTATGCAGAGCCACACTGTAGCAGTCATGACTCTAGTCATTAATCCATTTAGAGTAGAAAAGTCAAGACATGTATATCCCTAAAATGGGGCATTCCATCTGGTTACTCAAGTCTGCTGCAGTAGCCTTGCCCAGTGTTTCTCAACCTTTTTGATACCAGGAACCAGCTTGCTGCCTTCCTAAACTGTGTCAGGGAGATCTCAGGGACCTACACCGGTCCACAGGCTGGCCGTTGAGAAACACTGGCCTATACCAGAAGCACTGCGAGAACAGTAGGAATTTTAACCTGAATAACTGCTAAAACCAGCTACACTACAACTCACTAGGGAATCTAACTATTTAAAAAATGTAAATGCAGAACTACTCAGAAGAAGAGAAGGGCATACAACACCTTTGGTGCATGAAATGTGAGGTGCAAAGTACACACACACATTCACATCCCTACTTCTACTCCTGATGGTCTTACTGCTCTAAATAATTCTGTGGCCAGGCATGCCACTCTACAACATGGTTCTGTGAAGGCAATGTCATGAGGGAAGACAATATTTTTTAGATGTGCCATGCATTTAAAAAGAGAAACCAAAGTTCATGCAACTCTTTGCTGGTCCTTCTGTCAAGTTTTGGTCACTATTTGTCATTAAGGATTAAGCTCCAAAAGCACAAGTGTAGACTGCAGCATTTTGTGATGTGCATGCTACTGAGGTTAAAGGCGTGTCACACACTTACATTTTGACTTTGGCAACCTTTATCTTGTTAAGTAACTTAAGTTCAAAATTTGACTTCTAAAATAAATACAGTCTGATGGGGAATGTCCTCCACCTTCCAAGTAACTATTTATCTTAAAACTCTCGGGTTTATAACTGAGAAGTTAAATCAAAAACAGTAACCAACAGTTTACACAAAGTCAGCCAACAGAAGCAGCATAAATTAGCAAACTCTCTTCCCAGAAATATGCTGACAACACTGAAGGTCCCTTCAGTGATGCAATTGGCAGAGTCATGCTGGTTGTTGCTCCATAATAAACAGCAAAAACTTTTTTACAAATTGGTATGGAAATAAATGTTTTAAAAATTTGATAGCGTGTCATGAACAATTGATTGTAAAAAACTGGAAATACGTGAGCACTTCTTTTAAACTAGAAATTCTAGTAGTTGAACAACCTCTGTGACAGCAGGAGTGGAGAAAGGTTTTTGGCCTAAATGGTTTTGGTGGAGTTACTGGGTGCTTCTGCTTGGGGTGCAAACATGTCTAATACTGGTGCCATTCACAGCAGTTCCTTATTCTTTATGAAATTTAAGGATGCAAACCTTTAGTAAATGTGCACTTTTACTCATATGAATAGTCCCATAGAGTTCAGTGGGCCTACACAAAAGTAAAGTTATGCACACACATCAAGTGTTGTAAGATCAGGACCTAAGAAAGATGAAGTTGCCATTAATCAGACAGCCCTAACAAAAACATGGAATTATGTTCTTTACTGAGTGTTTCTCTAGTATTCCCCTAAACAATGTCTAAATGAACTTCCATTTTTCAGATTTTACAGTTTCTTTTAAATGATTGTAAAACATCAATGCAACTCCATACATTCAGAAAGAAAATTTTACCCTTTTATTCTATATCACATGCTTCATTTATTTTCAGGATTCGGGGATGGGCCATTATGATTTTTTATTCTTCATGAATGTGTGTAATTATATTCCTAAATTTTAATTTAAAAGAAAATAACCATGCACAAATAATAGTATGCAAAAAAGTTCTTGAGCAATTGAATTTTGAGATTTTTAGCTCACTTTGGGAGAGGGTTTGCTAATGAAGCTTTTGACGCCCCAGTGGCAATGTCTGATTGTAATTGCTGAAAGGTGCTTCTCTTAGAGCTTTGTTTGCACTAATCAACACCATGTTGTGCCTCAAAGTTAAAGTTCTCTTAGATGCATTGCTCCTACTGGGTTATTCTGCAATAACTAAACAGCTTCTTCTATTTACTTTTGTTCTGGCCCCATATCTATTTTTTAATGGAATCCTTTGAAGCCATTCTCCAAACTTGTTGTACAGCAGAAGGTTTATAATTTTTAAACACATTCCTCCCACGTTCATCCCTTTCTCCTCCGCAGCTCCCCACTAAACAAACCTTTAGCAAAAGCATTAATGTAAAATATCCAACATCTTAAAACAGCTTTGAAAACCACATGGTGCTTAGGTATTGAATCCATTAAGATGACAGATTGACTGGATATAGGGGTCATTTCTAGTAACAAATTGAGTAACAATCAATTCTTTTCTTGGTAGTGGCCATTTGGAAACATTGCATCCACAATGCTGAAGAAGTGTGTGATAGTCTTGGCAGGTGATTCTTGTTCACAGTATAGGTGGCTCTGAACTTAAACATTCATTGCCTGGATTTTTCTATTTCCTACCATATTGAGGAACTATAAGGGTTCATGGGTTTAATTATGAGAGCTTACATTATCAAGGGAAACAAGACTGGTTTCCCATTTATTGTTCACATTAACCATTGATCCACTGGCAGCCAAAATTCCATTAAGTTTTCAAGGAAATTAATATTGGGGATTTGGAAAGAAGGTGAACGATTGATCTGAGACTCTGAGCAGCTGTCTGCTCTTATGTTCACTTTGCCGTTGTCATCCACATTATGCTGTGCTCCCCAGCTCAGGCCTGTGCTCATTATAGAAGCCCCCCCATTTCCCCAACTCTCCCTCCCATTCATGCTTTGCTGATTGTATTATTTAAATGAGCTGGTGTGATGCGGTGGATCCCAACATTTGGACAGGTGTCAGAAGACCTAGGTTCTTTTCTGTCCTAGTGACTCTCTGTGTCCTGTGTTTTGCAATCTGTAAAATGATGATAATGCTACATAACCCTCCCTGTAAAGAGCTTTGAGATCCTTGCATGAAGAGCTCCATAAGTAATAAGCAGTATTATTAAATATCCCTTCAATATACAGCTGTGCAACTGAGGAAGACAGGTGGAGATGGTCAGAGGGAATCTGAGTTATGATTGCATAGCAGCAGTCCTAGAGCAGTTCCTAAGGTAATTACATATCCTACTTAGTATAATGAGAGACTTTCTGCATGTCTTAGTGCTCATGGATTTGCAGGGTGTTTGTCATATTATCATTGCTGGCTGTTGAAAAAAAATATGTCTGAGGCTTTATGAGAAAGTTTGGGAAAGTGTGAAACTTTACTCCTGGCAAATCCTGCTCATACATGCCATAGCCAGGAGAGGAAAGGTAATTGCTTGGTTTCCTCCTCACACACACTCTTTTTAAACAGAGGGGCACATGACCCCCACATTGAGAACGTGAATTTGGCAGGGGTGCAGTGGTGGGGCAGGGGTCCCAGACCCCCAATTTGGCCTCCAACCAGAGCTGTGTGGAGTAATGGCAGAGCATCTTCCCTGCAGCATGACAGGAGGGCAGCTATGGCAAGTTTGAGTGAGTGGCATTGTGGGCTCGTGCTGGGCCCCCCACTTTTGCAGTCCCTCCAGTTCCCCTTACCTGCTATACTCCCATTGCACTATGTTGGATGCTGTAGTAAGAGGAGATCTGGATCAGAGCAGAAAGCATTCCATATGCAGTTTTGGGAGTATGGATCATGATCAGCCTACATACTAAATAAAATGAGTTTGAAGCGGACATTTCATTCAATATTATAAAGCCACCAAGCATAACTGGCACAGTTTATCACTACTGGCAGCCTCCATGCTTTAGAGGCTTAGACTTAAACTAATAAGGAGACTGAATTATGACTTTCCTTCCAGACAGGGTGAGCCTTTCAGGACAGAGCTGAGATCACTGACTAGACAGAGCTGAAGAGCCTGAGCAGTGATGAGGCCTTATACCAGAGTGCAGAGATATAAAAAAAGAGCTTATAAATATATTTTTAAAGCAACATTAACGCTTTCATGAGCACAAGACAAAACATAAACCTACATTTTATGGGAAGGTTTCAGTTTTGTGGTTGCAGATGTTTCACCTTTTGAAGAAAATGTCACTGCACAGGGGTTTTCAAAAGCAAGATATTTTATTGAATGTGGCTAAGTGGTCAGGCAGGGCACTGGGAGCCAGGCTGCTTGTGGTTCTATTCCCAGCGGACACTGACTCATTGTGGGAGTTGGACAAGTCACTTAACCTGTGGATGTCTCAGTATCTCTATCTGTACTAATCAAATAATGCCACCTCACAGTGTGTTTTGAATATTAATTAATATTCATAAAATCTTGTAATATGAGAACCATTGTATCCTTTGCCTGCTAGTGTCTCTCTGAACCCGAGGGAGATGCTAAGGTAAGGTGTTTGAAAACATGTGAAGTATGTTTAGAGATTCATTTCCACATCATCCACAAAACATCCAATCAAGAATTCAGTCAACATTATTAGAGCTCAAAACTCAGATCCAAATTTAAGATTATGTTAAAAATCATAGTTTAGTAACCCCACTGCCTTCTGCATTTTCAGAAAAGCAGAGCACTCTGCCATCAATTTCCTTGGTACATAAGTACTTAGTTTTGGTCCACGGACTATGGGCTTTTCATTGGTCCAATTTTATATTGACCTGTCAAAGGCTTTTGCTACAGTACCACAGAGGCCAATTAAGACTCAATTTATTACTTAATGATTTGAAGCTGTCTAAAGCTAATAGGTATATGTAATTCCCCAGACTTATTAAGCTTTGCGGAAACAAAGATGGAGGCTGTCAATGAAAGGAAACAGAATTTGAGCAGTATGGAATGGGAATGACAAAAGCCTGCATCACATTAGCAGCCACTGGAGGATCCTGCTGTCTATTATAATGGAAAAGTTCCAAGAACAGACATCTATTATGCTAGATCATCTGATTGTTTCTAAAGCTCACATGTGAGGGGGCTGGGAGAGGGGAGTTTCAGTGTTGACAACTCTCTTGATTTTATCACATATCATGCTTTTTGGAGAGGATTTTAAAGCTCCAGATTCTGAAGTCAGCTGATTACCCAAGAATTAGCCATGATGATTGCAGGAAAAGACTTGAGAATGTGAATCCTACAGGTTCAAAGATCATGAGGCATATAAAAAGTACTCCAAATGTGTTATATTTTTAAATCCCTTGATTTTTAATCCAAACTAAAGCTATTTTAGGACCTGACTCATAATTTTTGGGCTGGCAGTACTGACGAATGACAGATGCACTGAACCAAGTAAAATGGGACCATCAATTATTATTACTGGGATTGCTGTAGGGCAACATACCCACATAACCAAAAAACTATCCATGCCCCAAACATCCTGCATGTGGTTGGACAACACATGGAGAAAATGACCAAAAGAGGAGGGAAGTGGACAGTGACATTCCCCAGGTTACAATCTAGATGATTGAACAGCTGTGTCCCCTAACCTCTCCAATTGGCGTGCCTTTTACACTGCTCTGCTGTGAGAGAAACCACTCCTGGTCTATTCACACACAGCCTGTAGCATGCAACATACTCTTAGCTGAATTACATGAGTGCTTCTAGCCAGCCATTCCTGAGAGTGACACCAGCAAATTCCCAGTCCCAGACTTGTCTCCAGAAATGTGAGTCTTGTACTGCCTACTTCTTTCCTTCTGGACAATACTAGCTGATAGAAAATCTATCACTTTATTAATAGAAAATGATATACACAAACCTTGTTATCTTAAGTGGAGGTTCCCAAACACTTCATTCCAAAACACACTGGCTTAGATGAAACAATAAAACAAGTTCATTAACTACAGAAAGATAGATTTTTAATGATTACGTGTAATGACAGATAAAAGTCAGAATTGGTTACAAAGAAATAAAAGGTAAAATGCAAACTAATATCTAACTTAAACTATGGGTATGTCTACACTATGAAATTAGGTCGATTTAATAGAAGTCAATTTTGTAGAAATCGATTTGATACAGTCGATTGTGTGTGTCCCCACTAAGCGCATTGAGTCGGTGGAGTGCGTCCACGGTAGCGAGGCTAGCATTGACTTTAGAAGCATTGCACTGTGGGTAGTTATCCCACAGTTCCCACCGTCTCCACCGCCCATTGGAATTCTGAGTTGAGCTCCCAATGCCTGATGGGGCAAAAACATTGTCGCGGGTGGTTCTGGGTACATGTCATCTGGTCCCCCCCCTTCCCTCCCTCCTTCCGTGAAAGCAACATCAAACAATCATTTCTCGCCTTTTTTCCTCGATTACCCGTGTAGACGGCAGACCACAGCAAGCATGGAGCCCGCTCAGCTCACTGTCATTGTATGTCTCCTGGATGCTGCTGGCAGATGCGGTACTGCATTGCTACACAGCAGCATCTCCTTGCCTTGCCAGCAGCAGACAGTTCAGTACAACTGTTAACCCTTGTCGTCGTCTCATGGCTGCTTCTGGCTGACCTCGGTGAGGTCGGTCAAGGGCATTTGGGCAAACATGGGTGCTCCTGGCCGATCTCGGTGAGATCAGTTGGGGATGCCTGGACATAAATGTGAGTCACTCCAGGTCATTCTCTTCTTTAAGTTTCATCTAATGGAGGTTCAGTCCTGCCTGGAATATCATGCCAGCTGGAGGCTTTTGCCTCAGGCTGCTCTTCCAGCCGGCAGCACCACGCAATCACACCTACCCCAGCCTACCCCTTACTCCCATGGCTCATGAAGCCTGGATAGTAGTAAGGAGCAGTTCAATTATAGGCTGAGCAAGTGCAGAATGGTGGACATTTAAAAGCGCTCTGCTGCTGTTTGCTGACTAGGCTGTTTGCGATTAGAAGAGCACAGCAAGGCGCGCTGAGCATCACAGAGGCTTTGAAAACCAGTTTCATGACTGGCCAGGGTTCGGTGTGACAGTTGTGTGTGTTTCTCCTTGATGAAAACCCACCCCCTTTGTTAATTTTAATTCCTTGTAAGCCATGTTGTCAGTCACCCCTCCCTCCATGAGAGCAACAGCAGACAATCATTTCGTGCCTTTTTTCCGCGCAGACGCCATGCGACAGCAAGCATGGAGCCCACTCAGATCACCGCGGCAGTTATGAGCACTGTAAAACACCATGCGCGTTATCCTGCAGTATATGCAACACTAGAAACTTCAACAGCAGGCGAGGAGGCAACAGCAGTGTGGTGACAAGAGTGATGAGGGACATGGACACAGACTTCTCTCAAAGCATGGGCCCTGGCAATTTGGACATCATGGTGGTGATAGGACAGGTTCATGTGGTGAAACGCTGATTCTGGGCCTGGGAAACAAGCACAGACTGGTGGGACTGCATAATGTTGAAGGTCTGCGATAATTCCCAGTGGCTGCAAAATTTTTACATGCATAAGGGCACTTCCATGGAACTTTGTGACTTGCTTTCCCCTGCCCTGGAGCACAAGAATACCAAGATGAGAGCAGCCCTCTCAGTTCACAAATGAGTTGCAGTAGCCCTCTGGAAGCTTGCAACACCAGACATACCGGTCAGTCGGGAATCAATTTGAAGTGGGCAAATCTACTGTGGGGGCTGCTGTGATCCAAGTAGCCAATGTGATCACTGAGCTGCTGCTATCAAGGATAATGACTCTGGGAACTCAGCAGGTCAGAGTGGATGGCTTTGCTGCAATGGGATTCCCTAACTGTGGTGGGGCAATAGATGGAACGCATATCCCTATCTTGGGACCGGAGCACCAAGGCAGCCAGTACATAAACTGCAAGGGGTACTTTTCAATGGTGCTGCAAGCACTGGTGGATCACAAGGGACGTTTCACCAACATCAGCGTGGGATGGCCAGTGAAGGTACATGACGTTCGCATCTTTAGGAACTCTGGTCTGTGTGAACCAGGGCCAACTCTAGGTTTTTTGCCACCCCAAGCAAAAACAATTCCCCCCCCTTTTTTTGGCTTTGACACATTTGCACTTTGCATTTTTTTTCTTTTTCACTGTTTAAAATTTAAAAAATGAAAACAGAATTTGTAGTGAGTGAAATAAAACAATTTCCTATTAGTGTACTCATTTAATTTTATGGTCCCCTGTAAGTGTGCGGACTCACCCCTGCGGCGCCTCCTGCTGGTGGTCTCAGGGAATTAGCTCTTCCAGCATCCTGAAGTGCCCCCTGCAGGCTGGTGATCTGCTACAGCTTGGTCCCTGGTTCCCTCAGAGACCTGGTGCCCTGTTATCTGGGGCATTGCCCCCTGGCAGTAACCCCTCAGTCTTAGGGTCTCCCCTCTCTGGGGGAACTCCCCACACACACTATATCCACCTCACCTCAGTATAAGGCTACTGCCAGTCATTGTCTAGTCCCCACATCCTGGGGCAAACTGCAGTATCAGCCTAATCATCATTGGCAAGGTTGGGTTTGGACCTGCTGTCTTTGCCTATCCCTGGGCTGCCCTCTGTAACCCCTAGTACCTATTAGCCCAATGCTGGGCCGCAGCCTGGGGCTTTCCAGGCTTGAGCTCCCCAGCTCCTCTGCCTTTCCCCAGACCTGCTCCACTCAGGTACCCTCTCTCTAGCTCCCTGCTGCCAGGCCCAGCTCCCTCTACAACCAGAGAAACTGTTTGCTTGAGCTCCTGTCACAAGCCTTTATAGGGCCAGGCAGGCCCTAATTGGGGCATCGCCCCAGCTGAGCCTGCTTCCCACTCAGCTATTCTCCCAGCCCTCCAGCCCCCTCCCAGGGCTGATTTTAACCCTGTCCAGGGCTAGAGCAGGTAACCACCCCGCTACATCCACATTTTTCATTTTTTTCTTCATAGTGGATGGCATAAATCAACAATTTGACTCATTAAATGGATATTCAAATGTAAAATCTAGTTTTGAAGGACGTTTTTTCATAATAATAATTAGCATTGCATCATTAACTATTGTCGGCCATGTACTTGGATCCGATCCTATGTCAGTATCTCCACCTTCCAATAGTTGTTCTTCAGTTTTAGATTTGGATAACAGTTCTTCATTTCTGGACTCTTCAGCTGAAGAAGTAAATCTTTGGATAGATTGTGATTGTTCATCTTTATCAGTTAGCAAAGATAATCTTTGGTTGGATTGTTGTTCATCTTTATTACCTGATAAAGGTAATCTTTGGCTCGAATGGTCTTCATCAGTTGATGAATAATCACTTTCAGTGCATTGCTTAGAGCTTTTTCCTTGATTGTCGATTTTTAAAAATACTTATTTGAAATACGAGATACGTTTTTTCTAATCCTTTTTGCCGTTTCTCTCTTTGTTAATGGTAGGCAGCACCAGAAAGTCATATTTGTTTTTGTCCCAGCATATTAACCCTATAACCACTGGCACTGATGCGACATGGAAATTGGTATGAATGGCGCTGATAGGGCGGCACAGTACATACAAGTAATCTTGATTCCTGCTTTAAGTAATCAATAACCATTACACCATTTACACATTTACGCACGTTCACATTATGAGTGACCATGTCACAACGTGACACAATATTTTTCACATCACGCTCCTGTCGCATGACTGGAGATTTTTTTGATCTTCATGTATTATTTTTTTCGTACATTGGTGGATTTTTCTGAAGAAAAAAAAAGGGATGGCCAGAATGAAGCACCTGGAAATGTGCCGCCCCCAAGCATGTGCTTGCTTTGCTGGTGCCTAGAGCTGGGCCTGATAGGGTGACATCACAGAAGAAATGGTCAATTTCCTTAGGACCACAGAACATTAACTGGAAAATCAAATAGACAATGATGCTGTTGATGACAAAGCTGCTTATCCAGCACCCTGCGGGCATCTAAATAAAAGACCTGGTGTAAATTCCAGTCATAAGACATCGTGAATCAGAAGAAACACTTGGTAACAGCTGCCAAGGCAACCAAAGAAGTAAAACAGCAAGATGCAGCTGCTAATGGAAACAGTTCTGTCCCCAGGCCAGAAACTCGCTGGCATCCTGGACAGGATGGTGGAACTGTAGCAGGTCTCCAAAAACAGGACAAGTTCCCCAGGAAGAAGTAAACGGGGGTGTGAAGGTTCCCAGCCATGGGCAAAATGTAGATCACTAAAAAGAGCAGGGAGAGAGCAAACTGCAGTTTCTGGAGATCCAGATCCCCAAATTCCAGAATGATGAATTCTGTATTTGCCATGGGATGTGTGTAATCAGAAATTTAAACAAGGAAACAACAAGAAATCCAAGCATGTAATTATATATACACACACAGGCACAAAACACTATTATTACAAGAATATAACTGAGTTTGCTAAGTCAAGGTAGATTTCCAACTAAGGTTCAGCCCTCTGTTTGTATGCATCATGATATGGGGACTTTAATTTCCTGATCACTCACCATTTTTCCAAAGGACTCTTTGTGAAATTTTAGTTGTGGAACTCTAGCAGGTTTCTAATAAGCATGTCTGTAAACTGCAATTTGTGAAAGGTTTATAACATGACCAAATGGGGGAGATTTTCATAAGGAAGATAAAAGGCACATTCCTGAGTCAAAGCCCTGACACATTTCAAATCCTTGAGCCACAGCCTGTGGGCACCAACTCAACAAAAAGGTTACCAGAATTTTTTAACATGGCCAAAGCAACGTGCCTTTCTCTACCCTCGTTTTACTGGAAATGCATAAATCATTTTGGCTGAAAATAAAAAAAAAATAGAGCTTGAGGCTAGACACCTGGCATTTAAAAATTTACCAAAGTTATAAGCAAATGAAAACATGGTCTTAATAATGGGAAGTGTTAGTCAGAAGTAGTGCTCGCATCCTCACCTATAGGGTCACTTACATTGATATACATTAGGGGTAACTCAGCAATAGATATCTCTGGATTCAGACTGGTTTAAAAAAGCTCACAGCATTATATCATAATTATTAATTACTAATATGCCCTTATATCAGAGGGGTAGCCATGTTAGTCTGGATCTGAAAAAGCGGCAAAGAGACCAGCGACCCCCCGTTATACACTGAGCAATGAGGGCTTCCTCCGTGTGGGCAGAGGCGAGACCTTGCGCTCCAGGGACGAGGTAGCTGGTGGACAGACCCCGCCGGAGCGGGGAATGTTGGCAGGCGCCACTCTGCCTTAGACGGGGTCATCTCCACTTGAGCGAGCGAGACTCCCCGCAACCTCCAGGCACCTCTTCTGTCAGCAGATGGTGACCCTGACTCCAGGAGAGACCCCCGGGAGAGCGAGAGAGACGGGGTGTCCCTCGGCTGGGCCCCCTGGGGTGAGATTCAGCCCAGCCGCAGTGGGGTACACAAGGTACTAAGTGAAGAGGGGAGGGAGAGAGAAAGCCAGGCTGGGGGCCTGCGGGCTCTGCTCCCCTCTCAACACCAGCCTGAGTCCCACCACTCAGGGCTTTTCCCAGCGTGTACCCAGCTCACACAACCTTGTGTCACGGCTCCGGGCCAAGCCATCAAAATGAGGGGGGAGAAAAGGGCAACGCTGCTCTGCCCGGGCTGTGCAGGGACTCGCCCCGCCTGCCTGGAAGTGCCTGTGGGGACCCAGCTGGGATCAGAGCTCATTGAGACTTCCAGAGCCCGGCCCCAGCGTGGTCACTCATGGGGGAGAACAGAAACACCCGCCTTAACAATTCGACTGTGCCTAGGGGGACCCCACCTGGATTTCAAGTTCCTGAACAGAGGACACTGCTGCGAGGGGGAGGTCGAGGGTTTTTTTGGGGTGCTAGAGGGTGTGTGTGTACTGGGAGATGGTATTTGGGAGCTGCTGGAGAGTATTTGGGGTGTGTAAGAGTGGTGTGTATCCTGAGAGGGGCGGTGAGGGTCCTGGAAGGGGTATTTGGACAGTGCAGGAGGGGCTATTGGGGGTGCAGGAGGGTATTTCGGGAGATGCTGGAGGGATGTGTGTGTACTGGAAGGGTGTATTTGGTGGGTGCTGGAGGGGATATTGGGGGGTGCAGGAGGTGTGTTTGAGGGTAGCTGGAGGAGTGTGTGTTTACTTGGAGGGAGTATGGGGGGGCTCTGCAGGGGATAGTGGGTGGTGCTGGAAGAAGTATTTGGTGGTGTTTGGGGGGAGCTGGAGGCGTGTGTGTGTACTGGGAGGGTTATTTGGGGGTGCTGTAGGAGGTAACTGGGGTGGGGGTACATACTGAAGGTGGGGGACAGTGTCGCTTCCTCTCATGGTAGCAGGGATCTGGCGCAGACCTGATATGCAGCACCAGCCCACCTGTCAGTGCCTCCCTGTAGGAGTTTCCTCCTCCCAAGGGTGAGGAGCTGGGGGCCTGGCCCTGTCACCCCTCCTAGCCAGACTCTTAAGCCCTGCGGTGGGACAGGTGGCCCGTCTGAGAGGCGCTTGGTGGCTACGCTTACCTGGTGGGCTGGGGTGGGGTGGGCGGGATCCAGCAGCTGTGGATGCAGGGGAGGGACCAATTGGGGTATAGTGACAGTTTTCCCGGACATTTCCTCTTGTTTGAAAAATCCACCTGGATGGATGGCGGAGAATCAAAAGAGAGATCATGTCTTGGAAAACCCGGCCATGTGATAACCCTCACATTATCTACCTGGCTGAGGGAAGCGAGGCTGTGCACTTAGTGTGATGGCATTTCTCTCTGTGTGTGATAAATGAAAGTGTGGGGGTGGGGGTAGCTCTGTTTATGGGCCCAGCCAGCCAGCAAGCTATAAAATCCCTCTTAGTAGCTGTTCTCTACTTATTTTACCTGTAAAGGGTTTAAAGAAATGAGTGGGCACCCGGCCAGGAGAGCCAATGGGAGGACTAGAACTTTTTAAAATTGAAATAAGACTTCCCTTTTGTCTGTCTATTGTTGTTCTTCCAGAGCGAGGGAATAGGAAAAAACTATGCTGTAAGAAGCTTGGGGCCAGGTATGACACAATAATCAGGATCATACCTAGAAGCTACTCATTTAAAAGCCAAGATATGTAAGTAGATCAGAAAATGTTTTGGAAGACGTGATTAGGTTTATCCCTTTTATTTATATATGGCTTGTGGCCTTTTGTGCTAACCCTAAATGCGTTTGTTTTGCTTGGAACCTTTAAACTGGACCTCAAGAAAGTTATTCTTGATCATTAATCTTTATAAGTGTTTTTTTCTTTAAAAAAAGCTAATAATAGCCTGTGTTTCTAGATGTTTTCTTTCTTTTTGTTTTTAATACATTTTCCCTTTTTTTAAGAACAGGATTTGGCTTTTGTGTCCTAAGAGGTTTGTGCATGTTATTTAATTATCTGGTGGCAACAGCTGATTTCCCTTGGTTTCTTTCTCAGCTCTTCCCAGGAGTAGGGGGTGAAAGAGCTTAGGGGACCCCACAGGGAAGAATTCACAAGTGCGCCTTCCTGGATTCTCAGAAGGGTTTTGCACCTGGGTGGTGGTAGCATCTACCAATCCAAGGTCAGAAAAAACCTGTAACCTTGGGAGTTTAATACAAGCCTGGAGTGGCCAGTATTAGTTTGTAGAGTCCTTGTGGGCCCCCACCTTCTGCATTCAAATTGCCAGAGTGGGAAATCAACCTTGACAGTCTGAGTGTATTTATCTAAAATGGCAAGTTTTGAAAATCACACCCAATCAATTCCAAAATGTCAGGAAATGTCCTAGTGCCTTGTATTCCCTTTTAGTTTTACCATAACTGTCAGTTTCCTGGTTTCCAATGCTTTCTTTTGGGGTAGTCAGGGGTGGCTCCAGGCCCCAGCACACCAAGATATGTAAGTAGATCGGGGGGGCGCTCTGCCGGTCGCTGGGAGGGTGGCAGGCAGGCCGCCTTCAGCGGTTTGCCTGCGGAGGGTCCGCTGGTCCCGTGCACCTCCTGCAGGCATGCCTGCGGAGGGTGCTTTGGTCCTGCGGCTTCGGTGGAGCCGCAGGACCAGCGGACTGTCCACAGGCTAGACTGCGGGAGGTCCACCGAAGCCACCAGACCAGCGGACCCTCTGCAGGCACGCCTGCGAGAGGTCCACCGGAGCCGAGAAACCAGCGACCAGCAGAGCGCGCCCCGCAGCATGCCGCTGTGCTTGGGGCGTCAAAATGTCTAGAGCCGCCCCTGGGACTAGTTACAAATTCCTTCTAATATAGTTTATTCAAAATTACTGATACACACAACACTAAGATGCAGTAAAGGTTGATAGTGTGTAACTTGTAATACTCTCAAGGTTGCACAGTTTATGTTGTCTTGGAATGACAGAGAGGTTGAATCTCTAAGTACAGACCTGCAATCAGGGTCCCCACGGACATTTTATTATTTTAAAAAACTTTTAGGTCCTAATTCCCTGGTAATCCCTAGTTGCTTTGGGTTGCTCCTGAGCAGGGCCGGCTCCAGGGTTTTTGCTGCCCCAGGCAGCATGCAAAAAAAAAAAAAAAGAAAGAAAAAGTAAAGAAAAAAGCTGTGATCGCAATCTGCAGCAGCTCTACCGCTGCCACATCATTCTTCGGCGGCAGGTCCTTAGTTCCAAGAGAGAATGAGAGACCTGCCGCCGAAGAGCTGGACGTCTCGCCCCTCGCCGTTGGCTGCCTCAAGCACCTGCTTGCTGAGCTGGTGCCTGGAGCTGGCCCTAGTGTGAATGGCTGCAGCAAGGGACTTACTTTCCAGACCAGAAAATAACCTTTGGAGATGTTGAAATGCCTATAGTTAACCCTGAGGACCCAGCCTACCCCTTAATGCCATGGCTCATGAAGCCATACACAGGCACCCTGGACAATAGTCAGGAGCTGTTCAACTCTAGGCTGAGCATGGTGGTAGAATGTGCATTTAGATATTTAAAAGCACGCTGGTGCAGTTTACTGACTCTGTTAGACCTCAGCAAAATCAGTATTCCCATCATTATTACTGCTTGCTATGTACTCCACAATATCTGTGAGAGTAAGGGGGAGTTGTTTATGACGGGGTGGGAGGTTGATGCAAATCACCTGGCCACTGATTATGTGCAGCCAGACACCAGAGCGGTTAGAAGAGCACAGCAGGGCCGCGCTGCGCATCAGAGAAGCTTTGAAAACCAGTTTCATGACTGGCCAGACTAGAGTGTGAAAGTTATGTTTGTTCCTCCTTGGTGAAAACCCGCCCCCTTGGTTCACTCTACTTCCCTGTAATCCAACCGCCCTCCTTTCCCACTGTTGATCACCACTTGCAGAGGCAATAAAGTCAGTGTTGTTTCAAATTCATGGATTCTTTATTAATTCGTCACACAAATGGGGGGGGGGGATAACTGCAAAGGTAGCCCGGGACGGGTGGTGGAGGAGGGGAGGAGGGAAGGACAAGGTCACACTGCACTTCAAAACTTATTGAATGCCAGCTTTCTGTTGCTTGGGCAGTCCTCTGGGATGGAGTGGTTGGGTGTCCAGAGGCCCCCCCACCGCGTTCATGGGTGTCTGAGTGAGGAGGATATGGAACTTGGGGAAGAGGGCGGTCTGTGCTCCTGCTGCCTTCCCTGCATCTCAACAATATGCCGGAGAATATCAGTTTGATCCTCCAGTAGCCTGAGCATTGTTTCCTGCCTCCTCTCATCATGCTGATGCCACCTATCATCTTGATCCCGCCACCTGTCCTCGCGTTCATTTTGTGCTTTCCTGCACTTTGACAGTGTTTGCCTCCATGCATTCTGCTGGGCTCTTTCAGTGTGGGAGGACTGCATGAGCTCAGAACATTTAATTGCGAGTGCAGTTTTTTTGCCTTCTAATCTTTGCTAGCCTCTGGGATGGAGATGATACAGGAAGCATTGAAACATTTGCAGCTGTAGGAGGAAAAAAGGGCAAGTAGTATTTAAAAAACACATTTTAGAGAACAATGGGTAGACTCTTTCATGGTGAACCAAGCTATTAACATTACATAGCGTGTGTCGCATTTTGCCTCTTATATTGAGGGCCTGCCAGTTTGGTGTGCGAGATTACACACGCAGGGCCAGCGGGCAGCAGAATTCAGCTTGCAGGCAGACATGGTAAACCACAGTCTTTTGGCTTCTTTAACCTTCATAACATGTGGGAATATCAAGCACCCGTTGGGTTGGCTATTTAAAATGGGTTGGCTATTTAAAAGGAGGGGCTGAAGTTTTCGGGTTAACATGCAGCACAAACCCAACTAAACCACCCCCCCACAAGCCCAATTCTCTGGGATGATCACTTCCCTCCATCCCCCCACTGCATGGCTAACAGCGGGGATGATTTCTGTTCAGCCACAGGCAAACAGCCCAGCAGGAACTCTCACCTCTGAATGTCCCCTTAATGAAATTCCCCTATTTCAACCAGGTGATCATGAATTATATCAATCTCCTGAGGGTAACACAGAGAGATAGAGAACGGATGTTGCTTGAATGCCAGCAAACACCGGGACCATACGCTGCCATGATTTGTTATGCAGTGATTCCAGACTACGTGCTACTGGCATGGCGTAGTAAAGTGTCATGGAAAACGGAATAAGGCCGCCCTCCCCAGAAACCTTTTACAAAGGCTTTGGGAGTGCAGGAGAGCTTCATTAAGATGTCCCTGGAAAATTTCTGCTCCATCCCCATACACGTTAATGGACTTTTCCAGCAGCTGTACTGGCCACGAATGCATCCCAAGTCTTCAGGGCAAATTAATCATTAAACACCTTCTCCAACTTCAAGGTCCGGGAGCACGCCTTGGGTGAGTTGGGAGGGTACTGGCTTCAGGGTGATAAACAGTTCCTGGCTGTCGGGGAAAACAGTTTCTCCGCTTGCTTGCTGTGCGCTAGCTTCCTTGTCCCCAAAATCTGCATCCCTATTGCGTGAGAATCCATTGACGGAGTCCACGCACAGGGGTAGGGTAGTTGTAGGGGCACCCCCTAAAATTGCATGCAGTTCAGTGTAGAAGTGGCATGTCTGCGGCCCTGCCCCGGACCTTCTGTTTGCTTCTTTGGTAGGCTTGTCTGAGCTCCTTAACTTTCATGCGGCACTGTGGTGAGTCCCTATTGTGGCCTCTCTCCATCGTGCCCTTGGAGACTTTTTCAAATGTTTTGGCATTTCGTCTTTTGGAATGAAGTTCAGCTAGCATGGATTCCTCTCCCTATACAGCGATCAGATCCAGTACCTCCTCTTCGGTCCATGCTGGAGCTCTTTTGCGATTCTGGCTGATTACCTGTGCTGATGAGCTCACCACGCTGACCAAACAGGAAATGAAATTAAAAAGTTTGCAGGGCTTTTCCTGTCTACCTGGCCAGTGCATCTGAGTTGTGAGTGATGTCCAAAGCGGTCACAATGGAGCACTCTGGGATAGCTCCCGGAGGCCAATACCATCAAATTGCATCCACACTACCCCAAGTTTGACCTAGCAAGGTCGATTTCATCACTAATCCCCTTGTCTGGGAGGAGTACAGAAATCGATTTTAAGAGCCCTTTAAGTTGACAAAAATGGCTTTGTCATGTGGACAGGTGCAGGGTTAAATCGATCTAACACTGCTAAATTTGATCTAAACTCATAGTGTAGACCAGGGCTATGTGAACTTAAACCAAAAGGATTTCTCTCACTGTATGTTCACAGCAGTTTGGCAGGATTCCTTCAGTCAAGACAACTCCTGTTCAGTGATACTTCCTTTGTCTTTCCAACATTGTTGATGCCGTGAGTAGAGATGAGGGAAGAGAAGTGCTAGGGGGCCTCTGTTCCTTATTTTTATATCTTTTCCTCATCTTTGAGAACCATCTCAAGCTTGGGTTCAGGCAACATGAAGTCTCTTCCTTTGTCAAGATGTAAATTTTTTTTGCTCACATCTTTCTTCCTGCCAAAGAATCACCACTTAACTAGCTGATAATTTATTTTATGATGTTGAAACCTGGCCGAGGTATTAGCTAGCCTTTTGTCTCTAGGGAACTGGTTTGAAACAGTTTCCCCAGATGTGGAACATGCCTTATACAGTAGAATTTCATAATTTTACATACGCTGGTACACATATTTTGCAATGACAATAATGATCAGAAAATTATGAGTTTTCACATGATACCTCACAAGGCATACTATGTACAAGTTTTATCATACCTTTTGTAAAAAAGGATGAACATGAGGGTACAGACTGTCACATGGACAAAGTAGTAACCTTGTGAAATTGGAGGACAAACATAAGCCTGTAAGGTTGACCACAATAGAAACACAGCAAAATACAGTGTTTACAAAATCTCAAAAGAACCCTTCATTAGAGAATTTTTTTTCAAATTCCCAGTAGGATATTGCAAAGAATAGAGAGAGAACCCCCAAATTCACAGCACCTCCTTGCACTTCAGTATTGTTTCACAACTTGCCAGCTACGTGGAAGAGACCAGCCCAGTCTGTTTGTTCTTCTGAACTAGCAGAGTTGAGAGTCTTTGCAATTTCCTTGTTAGAGAAACCCATTTTCAACACAATTGAGGGGGAGAAAGAGATGCAAAAAATCCTGCTGCCCTACATTGGACATTCCAACTAAGAAGGCAGCGAGGAGGGAAAATGAGTGGCTGTAGCACTCTTCTCACCCAAGCATGAGGATTCACTCCATTTACTAATAAATAATAGTAATGCTTTTCTTTAAAAACTGCGAAGTATGTAAACATTCATGAATAAAGCCTCAGCTCTAAACACTTTATTGGGGGCAGATAAGTGTGATTAACCCAATTTTATACATAGAGAAACAGATACAGAAAGATTAAATACAAAAAGCCCAAAGTAGCATTGTAAGTTAGAAGCAGAAATGTACAGGAAAAGAATGCAGAATATTTATTCCCTGTCCCTGTCTCTAACCTCTGGACCACACTTCCTTCCCTCTCATTAAAATAAGTTGCAATCTGACATTTCCATGAGAAATTTCCATTGTAAGCTTTGAAGACTTCTCTACTGAGACCTGCTCAGTGGGAAAACTATAGTAGATGCCCTTTTTGATTACAGAGTTTGGGATGCTTGATTCACAGTGGATATTGGATTTTTGCCTTTCCACCTTGAATTTAAAGTTTTCCATTTAAGTTGAACATAAAATCAAACTCTCTTTCATTCTTGACCCAGATCTGCAGAAGGTCAAGTAATTATGAATAAACAAAATGGCATTTTCATACAACTTCTGTTTCATGACAGAGATGAAGTTAAGAAACTCTTACTCCTGGCATCTTATTAATACTGTTCCTCTGTAAAGTTCCTCAGGAAACTGTGGAAATAATGACTTAAAACTTCAACAGGATAATTACTTACAATGTAGGCATTTCTAAGATAGAGTTAGCACAGGATTTGAAAATACAATTTGTTCAGGGCCTTGTCTTTTTTTTTTTTTTTTTTTTTTTTTTTTTTTAGAAAAAATGTGAAACATACACAATTACCCTAATTTATTTCAATGACATTTTGGTTTAAACTCAATCAATTTCTAGTACAATAAGGAAAATTGTGTCATTTAATTACAGAATGCAGCCTTCCAAAGCAGTTCTCTCACCATTTAATTTTGGAAATGTAAGTCTCAGATCTTTCCCTGAACAGTATTAGCAGAAGCAGCAAAGAGTCCTGTGGCACCTTATAGACTAACAGACGTATTGGAGCATGAGCTTTCGTGGGTGAATACCCACTTCGTCGGATGCATGCATTCACCCACGAAAGCTCATGCTCCAATACGTCTGTTAGTCTATAAGGTGCCACAGGACTCTTTGCTGCTTTTACAGATCCAGACTAACACGGCTACCCCTCTGATACTTGAGTATTAGCAGAATTAGAATTGGTCAAACTGGGATTTATAGTAAATTTGTACTTGTATCTGGTATGCCAGGATGTCCTGCTGATTCAAATAAATTTATTGTATTTCTGGTTCAAGTGCAGTTTTATAACACAATTTTACTCAACAGATTAGAATCTGGCCAGCTGACTCCAGAGGAAAAAAAAGTTTATGCTGCTTTTTACTCTTATTAGCCATACAGAGCCAATACAGGTAAGAGGGAACGATCTGATTTCTCATCTAGTTAGTATATCAGTAGAATTGTTTTCTTACGCCTCTGCAAAGCTATTAAAGACAGTGAGAGCGAGACAGATGTCACTAAGGGCCTAATTCAGCCTGAGGAATGTTTATTACAGGTGAAAACATTCAAGGTAAAAGAACTCTGTTTCAGTAACAGCCTGTGCCTCTTAAGTAAGGCCAAGCAAACAAAGCAGCCCTAATAAGGGCACCATAGAGGAATCCTAGTGTGGATTAAAGTAGACATAGTTGGCAGATACCCTCCCACCGACAGCACAAGAAGAAGAACTCCACATGGACTCCGCCTGAGGGTCGAAATGACAGTCTGGACCTATACATTGAATGCTTCTGCCGACATGCACAGGCAGAAATTGTGGAAAAACAACATCGCTTGCCTCATAACCTAAGTCGTGCAGAATGCAATGCCATCCACAGCCTCAGAAACCACCCTGACATTATCATCAAAGAGGCTGATAAAGGAGGTGCTGCTGTCATCATGAACAGGTCTGACTACCAAAAGGAGGCCGCCAGACAACTCTCCAATACCAAATTCTACAGGCCACTTCCCTCAGATCCCACTGAGGAATACACTAAGAAACTGCACCATCTACTCAGGACACTCCCTACACTAACACTGGAACAAATCAACATACCCTTAGAGCCCCAACCAGGGTTATTCTACCTACTACCCAAGATCCACAAACCCGGAAATCCTGGATGCCCCATCATCTCGGGCATTGGCACTCTCACTGAAGGACTGTCTGGATATGTGGACTCTCTATTCAGACCCTATGCCACCAGCACTCCCAGCTATCTCTGTGACACCACTGATTTCCTGAGGAATCTACAATGCATTGGTAACCTTCCAGAAAACACCATCCTAGCCACCATGGATGTAGAGGCTCTCTACACAAACATCCCACACACAGATGGAATACAAGCTGTCAGGAACAGTATCCCTGATGATGCCACAGCACAACTGGCTGCTGAGCTCTGTGCCTTTATCCTCATACACAACTATTTCAAATTTGATGACAATATATATCTCCAGATCAGTGGCACCGCTATGGGCACCCGCATGGCACCACAATATGCCAATATTTTTATGGCCGACCTGGAACAATACTTTCTCAGCTCTCGTCCACTCACGCCCCTTCTCTACCTACGCTACATTGATGACATCATCATCTGGACCCATGAGAAGGAGTCTCTGGAAAAATTCCACCATGATTTCAACAGCTTTCACCCCACCATCAACCTCAGCCTGGACCAATCTACACAGGAGGTCCACTTCCTAGGCACCACGGTGCAAATAAGTGATGGTCACATTAACACCACCCTATACCGAAAACCTACCGACCGCTATGCCTACCTTCATGCCTCCAGCTTCCATCCCGGGCACATCACACGATCCATTGTCTACAGCCAAGCACTGAGGTACAACCGCATCTGCTCTAACCCCTCAGACAGAGACCAGCACCTACAAAATCTCCACCAAGCATTCTCAAAACTACAATACCCGCACGAGGAAATAAGGAAACAGATCAACAGAGCCAGACGTGTACTCAGAAGCCTCCTACTGCAAGACAAACCCAAGAAAGAAACCAATAGGACTCCACTGGCCATCACATGCAGTCCCCAGTTAAAACCCCTCCAACGCATCATCAGGGATCTACAACCCATCCTGGACAACGATCCCACACTTTCACAGGCCTTGGGTGGCAGGCCAGTCCTCGCCCACAGACAACCTGCCAACCTGAAACATTCTCACCAGTAACTGCACACCGCACCACAGTAACTCCAGCTCAGGAACCAATGCAACAAACCTCGATGCCAACTCTGCCCACATATCTACACCAGCGACACCATCACAGGACCTAACCAGATCAGCCACACCATCACCGGTTCATTCACCTGCACGTCCACCAATGTAATATACGCCATCATATGCCAGCAATGCCCCTCTGCTATGTACATCAGCCAAACTGGACAGTCTCTACGGAAAAGGATAAATGGACACAAATCAAATATTAGAAATGGCAATATACAGAAACCTGTAGGAGAACACTTCAACCTCCCTGGCCACACTATAGCAGACCTTAAGGTGGCCATCCTGCATCAAAAATCTTCGGGACCAGACTTCAAAGAGAAACTGCTGAGCTTCAGTTCATCTGCAAATTTGACACCATCAGCTCAGGATTAAACAAAGACTGTGAATGGCTGGCCAACTACAAAACCAGTTTCTCCTCCCTTGGTTTTCACACCTCAACTGCTAGAACAGGGCCTCATCCTCCCTGATTGAACTACCTCATTATCTCTAGCTTGCTTGCACATATATATACCTGCCCCTGGAAATTTCCACTACATGCATCTGAGGAAGTGGGTATTCACCTACGAAAGCTCATGCTCCAAAACGTCTGTTAGTCTATAAGGTGCCACAGGATTCCTTGCTGCTTTTATAGTTGGCAGAGACTCCTCTCACTTGTGGTGGGGGCCAAACCCTCCCTCAGTAGTTTCAGGAGTAGGGAAGCATTAAGATGGCTTGCAACTACCTTTGCCCCCATGGGTCCTAAAATGAGCATCTCCAGGCCAGAACTCAGGTTTGTGTTTGTAGACGCAACAATGAGAAAAAGGCTGTATTTTTTAACTGTAAACTGAGCCATTTTGATTCAAGAACTGATAATGCCACGGTAGAGTAGAAATATGCCTGTTAATCTCAAGAGTGCTCATACAAAGACTTCAAGAGGCCTACAAAGGAGGCCACTATATGTTGGATATAAACTTTGCTGCATTGTTCTTTGATATTAAGACTACCTTGTGGAGAAGGGATAGCTTAGCAAATGGGCAACAATGCAAAAAAAGCTTGTCTAAAGTGTATCCCCGCTAACAGGGTGGTCTGCCCCTTTAAGGGCCAGGAGCCCAATCCTCCAATTCAGACAGACTCCCTTTAAGAACAGGTATCTGGGCCTGCTAGAGGGGATTATAAAACCCATCCGGGAAGGGATTGGGTGATTTCTATAAAGAGCTGAAAGAACTCAGTTAAAGGGGGAGCTGTGGGAAGCATCCTGTGATAGGCAGACTGTGGAGCAGTGGGGCGAGATGTAGGAGGAAAGGCCTTTAAGCCCCTGCTGCTGATTTTAGTCAGGGAAATACCTTTGTTTGTGTTACTTTTTGAGTTTTGTGTTTGAAGAATAAACTGTGCCTTGAAAGAAAGGTCTGAATAGACTTTGGGCTTCGCATTTAATCCTTCCTGGAGTGGAGACAGACCATCAACACATCAACTTAATTCTGAAAGACCTGAATGTTAGATAATAAAGGAGAGTGCGCTCTGGAAATAAACCAAAAAATGGAAGACAGATGAGAGAAATCTAAACACACATACACAGAGAATACAGCTACAGTATATTTCCATGCTAAAATCTAGACATATTGATGGTGTCACTCTGGTTCCTAACTCTATACTCACTTCATTACAGCAACACATGAAAACCTTTTTATTGTATTACTAATAATTTGATAAACTTTTTTAAAAAAAGACAAGAAATCTAAATTTTCCAGGCCCAGGAAAGGAGTGGAAAAGAAAGGTGAGGATGTATGTGAAACCTATGGAGAAGATTCAAACTTTCCCTTTTCCACTTCCTTGGTATGGCCCTGTCTTGGAGATAATGATTCTGGGTGGACAACTGTGGCTGGATGGCCAGATGCTCCTTCTCCTATACAAGGACATGTCCTTGATTTGGAGATGGTTTCTATTTCTCACCCCCTAATTCTGATAACAGTTGTTCCTTGTGTGAATTAGAATTCCTGGTGGCCTTAAAGGTTAATGGATAGCAGGTATCAGACTTTTAGGGTATGTCCACACCTTTACTTGGAAGTGTAATTCCCAGCTCCAGTGGACATACACACATTAACTCTGCTCAAGCCACTGTGCTAAAACAGGCAATCCGGCCACAGCAACACAGGAAGCAGCTTAGCTAGCAGCCTGAGTACAATCCTGCCCAGCTCTTTGGGTATTTACTTAAGCACTTAGCCTGAGCCACTGTCTGTGCTGCTGTGAGCACACTGCTCTTTTTAGCATGCTAGCTCCAGGAGACCTACTGCATATATGTCTACCCAAGCTGGGAATTACACCCCCCAGCTGTTGTGTAGACATACCCTTAGACAAAATTTTCCCTGCTACATTCAGGCAAGACATAAAAAAGGTAACACTTTAAGGAAGTATTAAGAGAAAGTAATTAGTTATAACACCCTACCTACCAAAAAGTCTTTAGAACAGCAGTGCCAAGCTAATGATTCCCACCCCCCATTTGTCTATTTTAAATATAGTGAAAAATGGCAGTATCTCAGATGCTGCTGTGTACTGACTCTTGGGAAATGTGCACTTTTTGACCATCATGTTACCTCTCTCTTATTTCACGGTCTCCAGCCAATGAAGGGAGCATTTTTGTTTGTCAATGCAGGATGCCATTTTGATGATCCTTCTCTGTATAGTAAGTGGCACAATGCTAATAAGTTGCAAACAGTAGATGGCATCTCTTCAGTAGCAGCGTTTTTAGTTCACTAGACAGGGCCTTCTACGGGGAAGCAAACTGAGAACAAGAAAGAGAAAGTCACCATTGAAAATACAAATAAATCAACAAAGTGGCTATGTGGACATCTACACATGTTCTCCAAGCACTCCAGGTGAAGTGTACAGGCTTCAGAAGATGCCACCTGTGGTAGAAGGGTGGCACACACTGTAGTGCCTCAGTCACCTTTGTCATTCAGGCTCTTCTTTTCTATCTTTGTGCGCAGTTATGGGAGCCCTCCCTTGTGGTTCCACTGCTCTAAAAACTCAGTTGTTGGAATGGTGAGCCTGAAAGGAGACAAAATCACTAGATAACAAATCTCCTATTTTACAGTCCAGTTTTCCCTTTCATTTGTTCCATCCACGGTAAGGACAATACTGGGGCAGGAGTTTTGTAGATTAGACCAGCTTCATCATTCTTTTTTCATAATTTGTTTTTGAAATTAAATCCTTTGTCTGGTAGGTAGGACAGGTGGGATTTCTAAAACGCATAGTAAGATTGAGATTATAGACAACTTTAAAGAGAGCCAGGTAGTAAATTCAGGTCAGTAAAAGATACTACAATTAAATGGTTATTGTATATAGGAACCACTGCCCTCTATTAGATGGAATTACAACTGATCAGCTGTGACCATATACCTAGTACTGCTAACTGCTTGTGACAATTCTTGTTTAGCTTTTGGAATAGATTTATCCCCACTGACAGCAAGCACCCACAGATGTTAATGATCGTTGTGTGTTCAAGGACCTGTCACAATACTGTATCAAGTATGCTTAGAATATATTGTGGCTTCCTTTAACCATGTACCAAGTGTCACTTATCAGAACCACATAGTTATGTATCTCCAGCTGACAGCTGAGTTAACCAGGAATTGATGTCTTACTGTAATGGAGTTATCAATGAGACACCTCCTATATCGCTTCCAGGTCACACTCACTTAAGCAATGATAAAGGAGTATGAAATACCTTTAATCACAAAACAAGACCATGTAAAAACATGCCAGATAGTATCAGGTGGAAAATGCTGTTATAAACATTTTTGAAACATTTTACTAGAGATAGTCATAGCAAGTATTAGAGCTTGCCTGTTTTGGGGTGATAAAAACATTAAGCTGGTAAACATGGAAGTGTTTATTGCAGCTTGTTGGTATCCCAACATCTACAGAACTCCATTCCACAGCCTAAGCAAAGCTCTGTGAAATGGAAAAACACTTGGAGCATAAATGTTGGCAATTGTGAAATCTGTTTGCCTGAGGTTCCTATGAATAACGACAGATACATTGACTGGGAAACTGGAGGCTTGCATTCAAGCAAGAGTCAAAACCTGACTAAATCCATAGGAAAGCAGCTCTGCAACTCAGGTTAGTCCCCAGTGTTATTTACATAAATTCCTTTCTCTGAATCTTAATTTCTATTAAGAATTAGCTGACCTTACTTCCCACAGCTGCTGCCCCAGGGTACCATACATAGCATTACATCACTCTGTGCCAGGGCATGGTGGATACTTCAGGTCTTAAGATGTTGCAGGAGCAGAGGGGAAGAGTTCCTTCTCTCATTCGTACATGCCCTTCTGAATTTACAGCATATTTCTCCCAGGTAGTCATGGACTGTCTAGGGCCCATGGGGCTGCAGCAGCTATCAATCTAGTAATCCATTCTGCTTTTTAGTTGGATGGCCAACCCCAATCAGCTCCAGGTGATCTCCCCATGTATGCTGCAGTTAGAAAGCTGGAGTAAATGATATTTGACATTCGCAAGCAATAATATGCTTTAGTGGCCATCTGCAGAAAAAATAAGTGTCCAAAGAAAACAAGAATGATAAACTGAGACCACAGTATGGGGAACTGATACAAGTGGTAACTGGTGAGAGAAGGTGGAGGGTTCTCAATTGGGCATCCTGCATGTTTATGAATAGGCTCTTTTTAAAAATAGCAATGCATCCAAAGAAAAATATAAAAGTTTTCAGCTACCAGTGGATTTTCCATGTTAGTGTTTGCCACTGCACTGCAGGTTAGCTGTGTCATCATGCAATTAGTGTTACCATCGGAGACAGCAGATGTTTCCTTTAATAAAAGTATTATGAATGAAAGGGTGAATTTCTTTGAGTTACATTTGATACACATGGCTGCCGGCTATGGCATTTACTTTTTTTAAAAGGTCATAAACAAACAAGGAAGTAGGGGGCAATTCTAGAGAGGAGCAACCACTGATAGCATCCTGACTATGTAGGAGCTGCACTGAGGGGCAGCCACTTCAACCTGCCTTTGATGTTATCTGGTTTTCAAAGATCAATGCTGCATGAATATTTAAACATGTAAAATAGGAATCCAAGTTCATATGTGACAGGCTGAAGACAAGCTACAGCAAAATACTTTATCATTCAATTAAAAGGCAAATTGTCATTCACTTTCAGCAAGCTTTATCTTTGGTCCCTCATCACCTACATAAGCAAACACTTTTTCAGATGCTGTGATTTGCTGGCTACTTCCTGCTTTAATTTGGAATCACATTCCTATTTCTGCCAGAGCACTTCTTAAAAGCAAGCAATAAAAACTAAGATTCCATTGCTACGTCTATAAGGAAATAACCTCCCTATATGTACTGGACCTCATTCCAGACTGATTCATTGGGGTAAGACATAGATGAACAGCTACATGTAATAGTAATACATTTGGGCTTGATTGATGCAGATCTTAAAACAAGTTCTAGATAGACAAGATCTGCAGGGATGGTTGTTGCCTGCTAGATTAGAGTCTAAACCATTTTATATCAAACACTGAGCCTTGATGAGAATATATATACTTCTATACTGAAGAAAATTGATTTTAAAATTCATTTAAATGATGACTTTACAAAAATCATATAGGTTCTCACAGCTTTCATCTAGTAGGAATCTCAAAGTGCTTTTACAAATTCATTGGGCAAACACAGGACACAGCATTTGCTATTTACATTTTTTCAATTTTTTTACATTAATGCTACTGTAGTATTTCCTACATTCATTTTAAAGCAATGTTGTGAATACCATAATACTGTTAATTGCTTGCCAATAGAAATTAAATAATAGCCAACTGTATGTGCACTTGCACACTAACACACACTATTTATTCAGTTAGATGCCTATACAAAAATCACTTAGCTCATCCTTGAAATGTACAGTAATCATCTTTTTAAAAAATGCAGCAATTGTTCAACATTGCTTAGCAACAGTACACAACAGGCAAAGAAGGTTTAGCTGGACTACTCTTTGCTAAATTTAATTTAAGTCTGTTACACTACCTGGTAAATAGTTCTACATAGCCAATATTATACAATGTAAACATACTGGAAACCTCAATCCATCTCAGATTTACCTAACATGATACATCAAGATCGTAAATAATGAAGAGGACAAAGTTCTGATCATCAGATTTTTTTTTTTTATATTTTATTCCTACAAAAATCATGTAAACATTAGCATCCAGAAAAATCAAAATATGATGCATCAACTGCAAGTTGAAGAGTGTGTCAAGAATATTTCAGCAATCTGTAAATTAATATATTCAGCTATTGGTACACATAACTGGATAAAAGCACCTCCTGACTGAGGAATTTAGGTGTAAGAGCTGTAAAGTGAATAGAGGCACTCCATCCCCCAACCGGATTATACAACCACACTCCAATCTAATAGACTGCCCACCATTATTACATACTGATCATGCTATTTTGCAGCTAAAACACAGTATAGAACAATTTTTGGGGTAGGAAGTTTAATACTTCTATTTGAACACATGTAGCAAACACCCTATAAGAATGAAGAGAATAGAGCATTCCACAAACAGGTTTCTAGAAGAGTACCGTTCTAGCTTCCCTGACTGCAACATTAGTCCATCAGCACTCTCCATTTCTCAATATTTTGAATTCAGCACCAGAAGGGCCTCTGACTGGATAGCTTGCTCCCGAAAGTATGGACAATACTGATTGGGAAGGAAAGAAATTAAGATGTAGAGTGAATATTACACTGACCTAAAATTATCCTGTTGGCTTTCATGGAACATCCTGGACAGTTTAGTTTTCTCTCAGATTAGAAAGATCCTGGGAATATAATCCTCTTAATAACTTCTTAACCATGTGCTATGTTACTTCAAATCGGTACAAGTAAATATAATCTTTATGTTGCACTCAACATTACATTGCAAGTGCCCTCACAGTATTCCCCTTCAAAGACCAAGTACGTAAGGATACAGGAGATATTACTTCAAATTTTTCAGATGACTGTATATAAATTAAATGAATTCTGTATGGACAGGTGAAAAAGCAGACAACAGTTTATTAACTGTAATTTCAAAAAAAATACGTGGGAACATACATTAAAGAACTGAGCTTGAATAGGTTGCTCTCTCTGCTCCACAATTACTTAATTCTCCAGGATTTTAAGGAAAAAAAAATCATCATAGATGTGATCACATGGATTGTCCTGGAAACATCTTATTCTCTGAATTGAATACAGTCAGAAAATGAACTTGAGAAAATCATCCTATAGTTACAAATATTCTCCATTTTCGTGGCTGAAGTAGACTTTCTTGTAATGACAAAGACATTCATTTGGTAGAGTTTGATCTACAAAACTGATTCCCCCCCACCCCCCCTCACCAAGATGAACACAATGCTTGTTGTCATTAAGACTTATTTATTTAAAAAAGTGGGAAGTTATGCCCAACTACAGAACTTGCTGCTATATTTTCTTTCAGTTGTTTAGCCCAAATCCTGTTTACCTTTGCTATAAGTAGTAATGTGAACATGATTTGACATTTAGCTTCAATTTTCTGTACACATGTATGATCAGCCTGTCTTTATTATCAGCAATGCATCTGAAGTCAAATCTCAAAACATGATCCTTAGAACAAAATGCATGGAATAAGAGTTCACTATGAGCATTAACATTTTATAGTCAGAATCTGAGCAATTCCCGGAACAGACACATTTCCTTTAGCTCTAAAGCCACAGGTATAAACAAAATAAAGGTGCTGAAATGCCATTCCAAGTCTCTTTATCAAGATTTCTTTTTCAATTTGCTCTTCAATGGATTTGGATGGACAGAAAGTACAACAGTTGGGAACTGCAGGGTTAAATCACCTATGCCATAATGTATTAAATTACAAGGAATGCTGATGTTTCCTCATTGAACCATTAGCATAACTGTGAAGATGTTTTTACAGAGCCTCTGCACTAATCTTTTTTCAAGTCCCAAATTCCCCACTAGTTCAGCTCCAACAGTATGAGCAGCAGCAGGAGCTTTAATATAGGCTGGACTCTGAATGCGCACCAGTATTTAAGCACCATGTTGTCTAAGCCCACTCAGAGGAGATCTACCAGACATCATGCTGAAAATGCTGGTGGCCAACAGTGCTTTATCTACTCTACAGCTTTCAGTATTGCCACCACCTGTGGAGCTTAACTGGTAGCAGCAGCTACAATAATGAGATTGGACAAAAAAAGCCTAATGGAGAGGCGGGGCCATACTTTCCAACTTGGGACTAAACTGCAGACTGTTTACCAGAGGCAAAACTTCCACTTAAATCAATAGAGTTTGGCCAGTGTACATTCCTGGGATGTTATGCTACAGCTATGTTCCTAAAGCCTTGAAACTCATTTGTACATTTCTTTAATGTACAGCAGCAGTATTCATTTTGGACTCATGAAGATGGTAATAGCACAGTTTCTACATTACTTCTTACAACATACCTCCACTCTGTTATCTCTTCCATATTTCAAAAGGCATGCGCACCCCCCCTCCATAGTTGCTGTTTTTATTTATTTATTTATTTATTTATTTATTTTTGGTAGGATGGAAAGAGTTCTTGCCCACTGATGCCTAAGTAATTATCATATCCTTGTTTCATTTTTATTATGTGCATATATCTGTATATATTCTAGGCAGGGGATCATTGAGATGCTGTTGTAAATCTAACAAATAGCTGAATTCCAGCAATATTACAAATCACTGCAGCAAAACTTGAGTAATTTTAGATACAGCATCATGTTTAAGAACTTGTTCACTGTTTTATATAATACTTGGGTTCTACTATAGATTTTAAAGAATGTAAGTAAATGATCTGAAGTTGTTCTCTCTGCTTCCTCTAGTTTTCATGTTGTTTCTCTTTTTTCCTTATAACTCAGCCCCTCTTTTCCCTTCCCAGTTTAACTTCCTGTTATCCTGCTCTCCTCGAGTGCCAACACCAGAAGAGTAGTTGTGGGTGCTGCTTTAATTTTTGCTTTCCCATAATCCTTGCAGTTTTGAAACTTTTACTTTTTATTTAAAACATTTAAAATTGTGAAGTTTTCAAAGCTGCAGAAATTAAGAAGTGAAAATTAAAGGCAAAAAGTACCATGGCAGTTTCAGGGATGGACTGGAACTGTTAGAATTTCCAATAAAATGGATAATTACAGGCTTTCCTAACATCACGCCCATGAGTTACATGGCTTTACTAGTGGGTTTACTAGTAATCACTTTATGTTGGAAATTGGTATATTTTATAGGTTTTCTTAAAGAGAGTTTTCACATAAACTGGTATTTGTTGGTTCCAAAGGGTAACAAATATAGACCAAAATCTGCCAATGAACAAGACGACATGCAAATAGGATTTACAAAACAACCCTTTATATATGTGGATGGATGGGGTTTACATTGTATAAACAGAAAATCTCACCTCAAAGTTTGGTTTTAGGTTAGGAGAATTTATAGGATTACAAATTCAGTATTATATACATTGCTATTAAGTTAAGCCGGTCCATATTTTACACTCAGCAATTCAAATAATATATTAGACAGAGAGGAAAAAAATCCTCATAAATTTTTATTTTAGTCATCAAAGCACAATCCTTTCTCATCTTCATCGGTGGAATCTGCATAGGATTCAAGGGTATTATATATGAAAGGGTAAAGCTTCACATCTGGTCCTGGAGTAGAACAGCTTCTGCATTCTTCATTATAATATCTGAGTAACAGCCTGTAAACATCCCCTTGAAAATGAAAAGAAATAAAACCAATGCACATTTCTAAAATTACTGCATCATACTATAAGTATGTATATATTCACAACTAACAACTGTGTACTGGGTACAGGCCACAGGATCTGCATTTACATGGATTTCAATGGCAAGGAACATTGTTCAGGGCAGGGGTCTCAAACACGTGGCTCGCAGGGCTATTTCCTGTGGTCTGCCAAGCGGCCTGCGCCCATCCCCCCCGGCCTACTTCCAGGTGAGGGGTGGGCAAACTACAGCTGCAGGATTGCCCCCCCCCCCCTCAGGCCCTGTGCCACTCCCTGAAGCGGCTGGCATCACGTCCCTGCAGCAGGGGTGGGGGGGAAGCAGAGGGCTCCATCCGTGTGTTCCCCTGGCTTCCAGGCACCACCCCCACCTTCAGCTCCCAGTGGCTGAGAACAGGGAACAGCGACCAATGGGAGCTTCAGGGGAGGTACCTGGAGGCACGGCAAGCAGCATGCGGAGCCCTGCGTCCTCCCTCCCCCAGGGGCTGCAGGGACATGGTTCCAACTACTTCCTGGAGCGGAGCGGAGCGGGGCCGGGCCAGGGGCCAGCAACCTGCCCTGGCCCCAGTGTGCGCCGCTGCCATCCTGGAGCCCAAAGCCCTCCTGCACCCTGCCCCCCAACTCCCTGCCTTGAGCCCCCTGCTGCATCCCACACCCCTTCTGCACCCCAACCCACTGCCCTGGGCCCCCTGCCACATCCCATACCCCTCCTGCATCCCAACCCCCTGCCCTGAGCTCCCTGCCTGAATCCCAACCCTTGCTGCACCTAAACTCCCTTCTCTGAGCCCCTGCCACACCCCTCATGTACCCTCTGGGGTCAGGGAGGGGGTGCAGTTGGGGTGGGGACTTTAGGAAAGGGGTTGAATGGGGGCAGGAAAGGGGTGGGAAGAGGTGGGGCCTCATGGAAGGGGTGGAGTGGGGGCAGGGCCGGGGCAGCAAGGGTGTGTGTGTGTCAGTGATGCGGCCCTCAGGCAAATGAACTAGCCCTCATGTGGCCCTCCTGGCCATTTGAGTCTGAGACCTCTGCTTTAGGGGAAGTGAAGGGGCAGCAGCTCTTATTTCAGTGTGCAGGCTGGAAGTGCAGACCAAGATGGACTGTGCCATAACCTGTGGTTTGCGAGCTACTTGAAAACAAGGGTTTGGGTCCCCCTCAACTTCTCAGTTCCTTGCACGAAATCCATTGCTTGCACCACTCCTTGCACAAAATTACCTGAGCTCTGAGCAAGGAGTGGTGAATTTCACAGTAACTATGTGTATATACACTTCATAAATTTAAACAACAAAACCGTTACTGAATGGATTATTTTTTGAAGTGATTTGGAAAGACCTAAATTTAGAGTTCTGTTTCCCACAAAGAAGTTAGAGACACTACTATCAGCAGGGCAACGAATGTAACTTCTTGTGTACTGCCATTGAGTCCCAATGACTTCAAATCTGGCTACTTAGCTGTATCAGGGCTTCTGGGACAGGGCTCATAATACCATACCAGAACAGTATGAGGAACAAAAATGTGGGTCCTATTTTTTTTTTAAAAGACAGAAAAGCATTTCAAATTCTATGTAGAGCTTTGGCAGCCTTCAGTTACCATAAACTAACTTATATGATGGCACAGGTTTATTATCTACCGCTTTTTCAGGAATAGCTTCTTGCATAGACCTGTAATGTTGAGGTTTCCTTTACTTAAATTCAGCACTTAAGATCCTAGTATTTACATTTCTTACTGTTCAGCTTTCACAATGGAAATGGATTTATTCCTCTTTGTATTTCACAGGGGAGAGAGACTGTTTTACACTTACCGACAGTTTGGCCCTTCTCAGTGAGAAAGGTGTACATGTTGTAAATATCTCTCATCAGCTCAGCATCTCCAAAGGTAAAATAAACCACATCTCGCCCAGCCTCCGCAGCTGCAAGGATTTGTATTAAGGCTGCAGCACATAAATAAATAAATATATAAATAAAAACACAAAACAAAAACAAACCAGAGGTAAATATAGGATAAGACAATTTATTATAGAAGTAGAGTAATTTGTGGTCTAAATTTAAGGTTGGGAGCTTTCACAACTAATAATCACACCATATAGTATTCTTCATCTGAAGATCTTAAAGCCCACTTTTTGTAAAACTGAAAGCATCATTCCACTTAAAACAAAATACAACCAGAAACTGAAGATCAGAGCAGGATTCTTTATATGGAAAACAGGGAGACTACTTCCTTCCAAAGAGTAAAATTATGTAAGTATTCATGTTAAGAAACCTTACTTAGCATGATAGGCACTTTACATATTATTTAATCACATGTTTAGTTCAATCAGCCTACAATGTTCCAAAGGATGGATCTCTATCAACTGCTGAATGTATGGAGGGTTACCATTATTTCTTCTCTCTGGACATATACTTGTCTGAATGCTAATCTTTCCATTTACAATGTCCGTCAGGGATATTATCCACTCCATGCTCACCAGGTGGAAGGTAATGAAGAATTTTATTTTAAACAAAAATATGACATAGGGAATTATCCTTGCATTCACACCTGGCAGGTTAAAGCACACTAGTAAGGTATTCATTGTTCAGCTAGGAGGAAGAATCTTTCCCATTTTATTTAATACAGACAAATTTAACATCCTACGCTCTTTAATCAAAGGGTACTTTTAAACCCAGAACTAAATTTTTCATTACACTCATCACATACATGATCAATCTCAAATTGGGGATAATACTAAACCAACAGCCTATGGATTTGAAAACACTTCAGTAGTTCTGTTTTATAAAGGGCCTAATGAACTAACCTGCATAGGAGAACTGAATCTAATGAATCTTCACATTTAGGCCAAATGAACTATGCAACTGCACCTTGCATTAGGAGCATGGGAAGTAAATTGCTTTCCACATGAGTTTTTACTTTTAATTGCTAAAAATCTGTAAATTTGGCACTCATGAAAGCGAGGGATAAACAGCGGTGGCCTCAGTCAGAATCCCACCATGCAAGCCTTCCCTTTCCCTTCTCACCTCTGCTAGGGCCTGATCCAATGTCCTTTGAAGCTAATGGAAAAAACCTCCCTTTGGTTTATCACTTTACTTTTTTGAACAGATTTTTTCAGGTTAGAGAACTTTGTATAAAAACAGTGATCTGGGTAGTTGAGAAGTACCTTAGCTCATGTAATCACAAACAACATACCCCATTAAAATACATTTTCATAACACTCTGAAGGTACTGAACATTTAGCATTTATTTTAGTTATCTCAGACCTTGCTCTTTCCTTTTAACTGGAACATACTGGAAAACTGGTTAAGTATTTTAAAACAATCCAGAAAGAATTCCTTTCTATACAAGAAGCATCTCTTCAGATTATTCCCCCCAAACTAGCACAATGGAACCATGAAACCTAAGTGAAACCTTTCGGCAGTACTGCAATATAGGATTATGATTTTCTATTAGATTTTTCTAAAGAAAAAACTAAGGTGGCCTGGATAAAGTGTTCCAGTAGGAATCTACAGAATTAAGGGCAGATCTACTTCATGGAACTATAGAACCGAGTGTAGAGGCCAAACAGCTTTTGTGCAAAGAAATGTAGAGGACATGGGAACAACACTGAACAGTGCAGTTCAGAAAGATAAAAAAAGCCTACTTCACAATAGTAAAGCAGAATTTTTTGAAGGAGACTAAAAAGGGGCATTTCTATGAACAGCCAATTCTGTGATAACTTTAAATCAGTTATTGCCCCACCTCAGGCTGATCATATTTGATACAAAGTAGAAATTAATCCAAATCAAAACTTTGCCTCCAAGCACCCCAATCTTTGTGAAGATTTAGATGTAGATCCAAACTTTGTAGCTCAGTTGTATTTCTAGCTGATAGACAGACAGATATTACCACATATGTGTACACAGCCAGATAAGCTCACCTTTTACATATTCAAAATATCTATGCTCACAGCTTAAGATCACTGAAAAATGTCACAAACAAGCTGAAATCTACTTTAAAAAGTCTTATTTAGCCAACATAGCATTCCTCTATTTATAATCGGGATAATTTTCTCTCTTTATATTGCAGTTTGTTGCATTCTCAGGTTATTCACGGTGACCTTGATTCAGACTATAGTTTCAATACAATAGCTTTTCTTTAATGCATGACACTCAATCATGCTGGAGTGTGATTAAGGCTTCTAGAACAAATGTACTATTTTGTTTTTTTAAAAATATAGAATAACGAAGTTGTCCTGAAACATCTGCAGAATCTTGTGGTAGAACATTTGGAGATGAAGACTACTTTGTCTTTTTAATCATCTGTGAAAATGAATTCATATCTCAAAACAGAATGTAATATGTAGTCTGAATTTGGCCAGGAATTACCACTTCAATTCTCAAGAGAATCATGGGATTTTAAAATGACCAGAAGTTGGTCAAGTTCTTAGTTTTGCCCCATTTTTTATTCAAAAAAAATTTGTTTTAACCTTTCAAGTATCATATCAGCACCAACTCAGGGAAAAATAAAAAGTCACATACTGAATCATAATACCTCTTGTGCATCATCTAGCTGTTCCCCAATTCTGACACAGCCAAACCCTGGTTAGAGCCTCAACCAACTCTAACTGATGTCTTTTCACCAATTTCAGTGGATCAGCCCCAAAGTTTATAATATCTGATGGAAGCACAGTGTAAGATTAGAGCAGCGGTTCTTAAACCCTGGGTCAGGACCCCAAGTAGGTCATGACTCCTTTTGAATGGGGTTGCCAGGGCTGGCTTAGACTTGCTGGGGCCCAGGGCTGAAGCCAAAGCCTGATGGCTTCAGCCCTGGGCGGCAGGACTCAGGTTGCAGGCCCCCTGCCTGGGGCTGAAACCCTTGAGCTTCAGCTTTGCACGCCCCCCACCCCGTTCGGAGTGGTGGGCTCAGGCTTTGCCCACCCCCTCAGGGCAGTGGGGCTTAGGCGGGCTGAGGTTGTGAGGGTGGTGAAGTAATTTTTGTTGTCAGAAGGAGGTCGCGGTGCAATGAAGTTTGAGAACCCTGGGATTAGAGGATACATGTGTATATTCTGATCTGTATTCTCAACACAGTAGCAGCAGCAAAACTTGCTTTCAAGTGGTACTAAATTGAGAATCTCAGCTCTGAAAAATCATAGAGGGATACAGAAAGTAAGGCAAATTCCACCAATAGGTAGAGAAAGTGGCTCTTGTCAGACTAGAGATAATTATAGCACTTTGCTTACTGGAGATCAGGTTATAAACATTTTCTAACATCAACAGGCTACAGCATTAGTGAACAAAAGTCAAAATAAAATTAAACTTCTGTGCATATACTGTAACTGAAGAAAAGCTTATTTATGCTTCATAACATAATTTATATTTGTTTAATTTGTTATAATTCTGCCATGCCCTTATACTCTCACTCTCTCTAATGTCCTCTAATTTGCATCAACTAAAACACTGAATTTTATTTTATTTTAATTTTTTTTTCCAAAGGTAATGCCTCTCTCCTCAACAAATCTGCTGGAGTCTTGCTTAGCCATCCCCACGCTGGACCTGTGCATGACTAGAAGAAAGGTATTTTCAGTGAAGGACCATCAATTGTAAAGTTCATGTCCACTGTTGGTCCAATCATGCTTTAGTCAAGCAATCATTATTTCTAGCAGAAACCCATACATTTTGGGATTACATTGGGATATTGCATTTCAGGCTAAAAAGAGCTCTTACTCAAATTAAAACATTTATTAAAACTCCCTAACTTGAACTGTCCATCAAAGATGATCACAGATTGCAGCAGATTTGGCTCTTTGTATTGATGGCCTGAACCTGATAATCTATTTTACTTAATGGAAAACAAAAAACAGTTGTCACGAAATCAATGAACATGGAGTGAAAAATAGGCTCTCACTAAGTAACACACATTTGGAAAAAAAACTAATGAAGCTGGCAGCCTGAAGAGCATGATGCTTACATTTAGTTTCTAACATAATCACTAAGCCATAGTTATAAAGCTAACTTTTGAAAATATTTTTTCACCTCAAACACCTGACAATAAGCAGCAAAATATGCCAATTTCTGTTTAGATTTAAATTATGTTAAATTATAACTATGCAGAACTAGATTTGGGGATTTACTAATCCAGAATCCAAACAAGTGCTTGATTTACTAGTACCCACAAAGTGGGAAGCAGTCCCAAATTAATCCAGGACTTTGGGGTCTGCTACAGGCTGAGTGCCTTGATTAAGGACAGGGCAAGAGAAATTGAGGGATTTGGTTGCAAGGAAGGAGAAATTTAAGAGACTTCAGGTCCCAAGAATACATGTAGGAAGGCAGACATCAGGAGGCATTTATAGAGGCTTCAAAGGAAGCTATGTTTCCTGTCTTTTTCTGAAGATGTCAAATACGTTGCACTGCAATTGGTACCCTCAAAGTGGTAGGGGAGAAAATGGGGCATAAGTTCTCCTAGAATGCAACTCATTCTTATCAGCCAACAATCTCCAATATCATACTTTACATTTTACATCTTCAGAGTGCTATACAGACATTAACCATCACATCAGGTAGATGGGAAGGTATCAACCCTCTTTTGCTCAGATTAGGAGCCCGCTTAAGGCAGGGGCCACTAATGCTTTTCCTGTAAAAAACAGTGCAAACATACACTGGATAACCAAGAAAAGAATGAGAATAACTTGTAACAGATGGAAGAAACGGAGGGTGAGGCAAACTGTTGCTGCAAACTGTGCTTGCAAATAACTGCAGGCACTATTTTGCAACCAACATGATTTGCACCTGCATTTTAGGTCATTTATGTATCTAAGCACTGTACCTGATTTGTGAGTACAACTAGGTAGTTAAGACAGCTTTGTGGGCCCATAAATTAAGGTCCACTTAAGATCAGGCTCAAAGTTTGGCCCAGAGAGGTTTGGCCCAAAGCCACAGAATGTGCCAGTGGCAGCAACGATTTAAAACTCAAATTCTTGGCTCTCATTCCCGTGCTCATTCCATTTGACCTTTCCTGTCAAAACAGAATTACACCCTCCTCCCACTAAAAAGTGCAAAATACATGAATTGAAGAACAATCATGTTCCTTTTTGGATTAGTATAGATGGTTTTAGTACTACTCCAGCCCTTGCTATGAAAAAGCATTTGAATTTTTGGGACTTTTAAAGAGGGAGGAATACAAACTTATTTCCTTCTAAACCTAAAATAGAAAGCTTACTCCAACCTGAAATTTGATTCATTCTGTCCTTAAAGCATTGTTATTATTTACCTTTCAACCTGGAATCGCCACCAAAGGCACCACATCCCCAGTTTCCTGTGGCTACTGCTGAAAGATGCTGAGGGGGAACAGCAGGTCGAGCGAAGCCACAGTATGCCTGCAGGCAGACAAAAGGCACATCAACAGAGGAGGTTTTTGACAGTAGTTCTGATGCTATATTCTTAAGCTTAGTGTTAGATAACAGTAATCTGCATCTTTATTCTACTGTTTTCTGGTAACTTAAAATTCAATATATCTTCAGGCTGGCTTAAAAGTGAAAGTTAACACATTAGTTTGTTGGCAAATGAGCAATGATAGGCAAAGGAAACATTTAAAGTGAAAATCAGATAGGAAAACAAAATTCTAGTTATTTCCCCAGCAATGAGGAGGAGCAGGGAATCCCTCATGCCCTAGGTAGAATTCCAAGAATATCTGTAAAACAAATGTCTTTCATTCTATAAGATCCTAAGGCACTTTACATATTTAAACGTAATGTGTTCCCTGTATTTACTGAAAGCTCACATGGTCCACTTGAAATCTTTCCAGCGAAACAGCTACACTGTGCTACAGTTTTGCAAAGAAAGAGGATACTTGTACTCAGTTGAAACTGGAGGGCCTATATAGGTAAATGGGAAATAATTTCTTAAACTGAATGTGGCTGAGACACTGGGATTAACCCTACTTGTATGGAAAATGCCACGGTCTCTTTAAATTACCATAGTGGTCAGGGCCTAGTTTTTGTGTCTCATCTGAAAGCAGTACAGTACTAGTACACACCATACTGGGGCTTCAGTTCAATATCTACTCAGAGGGAAGAGTACCACCTCCCAAACTATTATTCAGGTTCCAGAGGGCTTCTATCCAAGCACAGTTATTTGTAGTTTTTCTGCATAATCCCCTTTATCCTATGCAACTCCTGCTGCCCTAGGCCCTGCATAATTGTCACCTTTCAAGGATAAGGAAGTATTTCATTTCTGGATTTCACAAAACTACAGGTTAGATTAGCTATAGGTTTAAAATGGTAGAATCCTTTCTTACTGTGCCTCTCTCATATACCAGTACTGTAAAGTTAAAACAAAATCTGTCCTTTTTATTTTTTAAGGTTGTTTGTTTGTTTGGGTCTTTTGACCACCTAATTGTTTCTCATAAAGGTGTAAAATCTTTTCTCACCAGTTAAGCAAACAGAATTTAGAGACCATGACCCAGAAAGGACCAGCTTGTGATTTGCCAGCTACCATAGCAATTGAAGACAAAAGAAACTCATCTGAGCCAAGCAAACCGAATGACCTTAAAGAAAAGGAGACAAATTTTCCCAGCACTAAATTAAATGTAATGAAGCATTTTTGAGATCGCTTGTGAAGTGAAAACTTGAAAAGCCTATCACTGATCCACACATGGAATATTATGAGACCACTATGCAACAGCAGGACTAATCTGTTCCATGTTCTTTAAAGCTCTGAAACTGAGAATAAAATACAAAAGCCATCTTAAAATACAGGTCTTATATAATATTAAGTGAGGGAAGGAGGGGAAAAACCTGACAGTCACTCACAAATCTTGGATAAAGAAAGATGCTCCTACAAAAGACCCAGGGGAGAAAAAGGGCAAATCTCTTCATGAAATTTTTACAAAGGTACAAAAATGTATTGAACACATTGTCTAGTACAGATTAGTAAACCTGGTTTTTCGCCCCCAAGTAGTCTGTAAATTCTGACAGATATTAGTTATGATTTGGCAGTACACCATTATTCAAAGTTTACAACAGAGAGCTTAAACAACAGTTCACAAATTACCTGTTCCATCAGATGCATGTGGCTTTTTAAAGTCTCTCTCAAGTCAGAAATATTGGTGTGCTCAATGACTGGAGCAGGTTTGTGAAAAATGACAGCACCTAGCAAACCATAACACAGCTGTGTGGAAAATAAACCTCCCCCACTGAAAGAACTGGATTTGTATTGGAACAAGACAGCCATTTTGTTTCTGTGTTTGTTTGTTTATTTGCAGGAAGGAGTGAGACATGTATTTTTGAAGTACACAGAGAAAATACATGGAGAACATAGAAACTGTCTTTATATTCTCTCTCACTCTCCTAGCTAACAACAGATTGAAGCGCTCCAGAAGTAGCAAGCTGAGTGCCTGGAGTACCTCTCATTGCTCCACAATGATCCTTATAGCCAATATAAGAGTGGAACTGTCTTGGTCATAAAATATCTTGAATTTCTATACAATGATAAGTGATGCTCTGCTGGAACTTAAAAAGATCAAGTTGCATCTGGATAATTAAGCTATAAAGTATCACCAGGGACAGACTATTATTAACTAGCACTATTCTCAAGGGAATCATGATGATAATACAGTAGCCCTGTGTACTATCTTACTATTACATTTCTTATATTGTGTATTTGCAAATCTTAACATTGAAATCAGGCACAGTGGATGCCTTAGAATTCTAAACAGCTGATCTTGGACAACATTAATCAGTTTTTTCAGGGATGGATTAAACCAGGTGTACAGCCAGTTATATTATAGTTATCTTAAGTTTGGTTAAAAAATAATGTATTTGCTTTATAGTTTCTGGCTAGTAAGCAGAAAAAGACCCTAATCAGCAAATAAAGGCAGACTGTGAGAATAATTAGTAGTAGTAGTAGTTGTAGTGTAGGGAGGGTGTATGGTTCAAAAATAACTCATAAAAAGCTGCAGTAGCAAGTCAAAGAAAAACTGCCTTCTTTTCTCTTCAAAAGAAACGAGCACAAACCTTCCCACTGTTCTGCTGGTAAGCAAGAAGATGGGAGTATACAAGAAAGGAAGGGAAAAAGCAAGGATAAATTGCTTCAAACTGGGCTTTTGCTACAGCTAGCAAGTTAGCTGATGGGTATAAAGAGAGCCATGAATCTGAAAATTCTTTGTCAGACCCTACCTGATCATTCTGGAGCACACT
Organism: Gopherus evgoodei; assembly: GCF_007399415.2. Taxonomy (NCBI): domain Eukaryota; kingdom Metazoa; phylum Chordata; order Testudines; family Testudinidae; genus Gopherus; species Gopherus evgoodei. The sequence goes on along the minus strand of NC_044328.1, from coordinate 55,474,417 downwards.
AGGATAAGAGTTTTCCCTGGGTCTGACCTGTTTTTAAATATACTGATCATATGCTTATGAATAATTTGTTACTGTACTGGCTGCAGTGACTGCTTATCTTTACGCTGTTAGGCATGTTTTGAGCAATTGTATAAATACCACCTGCCCTTTGGACTTAAGAAAGAAATTTATGGCTGAATTAGTGTTTAGTGATCTCCTATATTAATATTAATTTCAAATAATATTAATAATTCCAACACGACGAGTAGGTGTCAGTCCCAACAAACTGCCTCTTGGGAAAACTGAGTGACAACTAACATCTGGTCCCACCAAGATAAGTGCAGCTTAAAAAGGAGATACAGTACCAAATTATAAGATAGGAACCTTTTAAAAAATAAAACCACTCTATTACATGTCTCTCTCAATTACTTCTTAATGCTTAATAACAGAAGAGAAGTATAATAGAACTGTGGGAGTTAATGGATACTGATCCCTATCCTATGATGGGGTGCCATTCTTGTATAAACAGGTATTTGATGGCCTAAATAAATAAATGGTCTAATTAATTAAATCATAATACATTTTAGATATGAAGAAATTGTAACACATTGTTTTTTTCCACACCACACAAAATATTAACTCTCTTGGTTTAGATAAAACTGACTGAAAACCAATGTAGACAAATACTGCTGTATACTCCAGCAATATGTTGTCTTCAGAAGGCATGGTGATTTCTAGTATAATTTAGTATAGAATTCCTCCTTACATTTGAGTTTACCTTACTTAATTGAATGTAAAATCTATTTCACTCAGCAGTTGGCTTAGCATTTTCCTCAGATATGATTAACCTGTTCATGTTGAACTACCGCTGCCTAACAGGAGTTCTAAACTGAAGAAAATGAATGCATTTATCCTAATATATGAAAGGATTTGCATCTATCAATATGATTGATAAGTTTAGTCTGATCTCAAATGCATTGGGGAGGGCAATTTAGTTTTCCAATTAAACTGCCACTGAAGTTTACTAAATTCATTTATTGTCTTTTTCAGGGCTTATTTCATTAGCATCAGTGATGGAATGATGTGATGTATGTTACTTTATACAAGAAAAACAGGTTTTTAAACTAAAATTAGTCTTGATCGGTGTACATCAGTTTTGGAAAAATTACCTTAAAAGTGGTACTTCCTTTTCAGTTGGAAGATTAATGAAAAGCTTCCTATACTTGCTTGAATTGACTTACATATCCACAATAGGATCTGATCCTGAAAGGTGCTGAATGCTTCAATTCCCACTAATGTAAAATGGAAACTAAGGTTTCCCAGTACCTTTCACAGTAGGGCCTATACAGTACATATGTACACCTGCTAAAGATTAATTACAAGGCATAGAAATTAATGAAAAACCTGTCTTGTTTATTTAAAAAAAAAAGTTGCAGCTAAAGATACCTGTAGCAGGAAAGTATACCAAGAATGTAGAGTATCATCAGAATTCAGTGTTTACTTGTTTTCTAGATGAGGCTAGGATCTGATCCATAATAAAGCAGGAGACTTCCCTCTCCAGTGTCTGATTGAAAATAGAAACTTAAGTTGGATACTCATTTAGAAGAGGAAAAATTAGTCCAGAATCTGGTCATGAATTAGAAACTGCGGGCAGGGGTGGGGGAGATGGGGAAAGAGAAGGAAACAATATCAGTATTGTTAACCATCAATCTATAAAAATATGAGGTACTGTACTTTTTTTTGGTTTCTTTAAAATCATAGGGCAGACTAAATTCATTACAGTTAACCAATCTTAAATATAAATTGCAGGAAATATTGGTAGTGGTAACTTTTTAGTTCTGGCCTTAGAATTTTTGAAAAACGTTATTGGAAAGATTTGGACAGATCTATTAGTTTCCATTTAGAAAATTAAAAAATGTATGCCAAGACAGAAACCATTTACCAACAAACATTCTATCTGGCATGCTTAAACTTTAATCTTACTATTGCAAAATATGATGGATACCCTATTATGAAACGATACTGTAATTAAACAAGATGTCCCCTTCAAAGGAGTTGCTGATGTTGCAAGAACTATGGGAAATCATAACTCCAACATTAATGAAATGGCGGTAAATAATGGTCCTTAGAAGTTACTGGCCTTGTTGAGTTCTCTTCTAATTTTCTCAGGAACAAACTGATCAAGGAAACGTCTGAAGTGAAATGCATCGATAGCAACAATTTCAGTGCAGCGCCTCTGCCATTCATCCCTACATTGGGAAAAGGAGGACAGCAAAATTTTGTGTAGTCAATAATATATTGTCAAAGAAACAATTCCAAGAACTGAAGTGTGGCTCAAAGCTTTATAACTGATTTAGCAGGTTAACTCTTTCAGTAAGCTAAGCTACAATTACCTGTTCTGAAACACAAACATGGTGGAGACAATAGCACCACCTTACCTCACAGTGATGTGAAAACACATTCATTATGTCTGTGAAGCACTGATATCATGGTGATGAAGGCCATAAAAAAGCCCTTTAATGTGTTACAGATATTTTTGTACTGCAGACTCGTAACTACACTGTAGAAGTTATGAGAATATAAAATGGAGTCATAAGTAGCTGTGGCTTTTGGCACCTAACAAGGTACTGCTCAGCAGTGAAACTGTAAAATAAACTCATCAGATTTCAGAGTTAGCACCCTTTCTGAATTGATGCAGTTTATGCCTCTCAGAACTAGTTGCAAACTGTACAGTCTAAGGAAGACAATACTGTTACAGTTTGCACTTGGTTCCTCTTTGAAAGGTTTTCTTTGGAACCATAACAGCTTTAAATTAATGAATAATTAGTTTATTACCTTAAACTATAACAGTAAATTGCCCTGCCATAAAATATATGGGTCTTATCTATAACAAAGCACCTACATGCTTTCTAGCAGTTTTTAAAAACCCAATTGGTCAAATCTGTAAAAGAGAAGCTAAAAAGTGCCCCGAGAGCCGCAGTTCAACATTCATGAGAGTTTCCTTACTCTTTTTTCAGAAATATAGGCCAAGCTTTAATGGTAAAAATGTTCTCAGCTACTCCACACTGAATGCATTACCTTGGGGTATCATCTTCATGGCTTCTCGCCCATCGGTATGTTTCTGCATAGCCTGTATATTCACTGTATTGCTCAGTACCTGAAATAAAGCATTTGTCATGTTACACACGCAATTTGCAGTTGTTTCTCTTCTTAATACATCACCTCCCTCCAAGGAGTCTTCACTCCTCTGAATATATGTGCAACTTATGTTAATACTAATGGGAGCTACATATGAAAATAAAGAGGCAAACCGAACCCTATGTAATCAACATGAGTCTCTTTTCCACAGGGGGTAGTAAGTGTCCAGCACAGGCAGTCACAACTGCAAGTCTCTTTTACCTGTGTCCACAAGTCCTAACATATATTTAACTACCTGCAGTTCTCAACCTCCCCAGTCCAGAGTGAAATTCAACAGGAAAGACACCAGGCTGATGGCTAAGGTTGCAGATCTTGGGAGTAGCAAGTTAATTTTTGGGGGGTGGGGGAGAAGAATGGGGAAGAATGGAAGGACATGAGTTAATCCAACAGAATTTTTCCAATAAACTATTTTTCCTTCAAGTTTTTACTGGTAAATGTCTATTTAACAAAGAGATCAGATGCCTTACCGACAGGGGTTTTTTTTGTTTGAGACACAAGGAAAGAAAATTAGCTTGCAAAATTTAGTAGAGAGAAAAGACTGAGAAAAGTGTCTGGTTAGCATTACTGTAATGCATTGACAGCGTTATTATGAGGAAGGGAGCTGTCATGCTTGATCAACACAGAAGACCAAAATAAGGTTGTATCATCTGTCGTTTTTTTCTGTGATGGGCACAGAATAGTGAACTGTTCTTTCATACCAGCAAGAATATTTTCCTGAATTTTAACAATCTGACAATGTTCAAAAGGTCAGAAATTCCATGTCAAACTTTTCTTTTATATATACCTATCTTATATATAAAAACAAGGTTTATCATATTAGAACCCATTAATATATAGTTCAACTCCTTAACATGACATGAATGATTAATTCATTTAGACCAGGACCTACATGGGCAGTAGGTTCACAGGTACATAGACACTGAAACAAGTTGACTCGCATACATATTACAATGACAATAAAATACTCCACTATTCAGCATACGTATTAAGCACCATTCACTGAAAGACTGGAATGATACCCCTAATGAAGGAAACACAGTAAGAGGAGGAAAATGGGATCTTAGACAGTAATACCTTTTCACAGGGCAACATAAATTTCTCTGAAAGAAAGTCTAGAAAATGCATGAAGGTGTAAGGGCCAGAATGAAGCAGTTATTATTGCCTTGTGCCAGAGCTGCATCATCCCAATGGGAGCCTTGGGAATCCAGACTGCATACCTTAAAATCAATACATCTGTTCTAGGGCTGCCTTGCACTGGATGTGTCTCATCTTGGACCTGAGACCACTGACTGCTACTACCGCTATGCCCTTACCCCTACTTGCACTCTGAGGGCATATCTTCAGTAGTAACATTAAAGTGCTCCCAGCATTCAATGGCTTCCTCTTCCACACTGCCTGGTTGCAAGCAGGGGGTCACTGACAGCATAGGAGAGAGTTTCCCTGCTCTCAGTTCTGGTGCCTGGCCCCAGCTCAGCTCAGAGCAACTGGGAGCAAATTACAGAAAAAGTCCTTCTGAGACCCGCAGTCTGGAGCTGGAGCATGCTCATTTCATCTGGGGGGAAGGCAAATAAGCAGTCCAGATAGCAGACAAGACACCTTCTGCAAACTTCAAATACCTGCTCCAAAGCCTTGGGGGTATTACGGCCTTTCAAGAAAAGGTCTCAAGAATTTTTTTGAATATGTGCAAAACAACATTTTTTCCTGGCTATGTTCTCTAAAATGACAATCTTTTTGGCCAAACTTTTTCAAAAAATCAGCCTTGAGAAAGACACCCAGCATGGAAAATTTCAGCCCGAATGGTTAAAGTTTGCCAAAGTTATAAACAATTGAACTGGGTCTTTTAATGGTAAATGTTAGGCAACCTTTATAATAACCAGTATTACTAGCCCCCATATAATAAAGCCACAGAAAATGAGATTACTAAACAAACTGTAGTCCTCTATGCAGTTAGGTACAGCAATTCACACTTGAGTACTTCCTTATATGAACCTAGACCAGGGGTGGGCAAACATTTTGGCTCATGGGCCACATCTGGTATGAAAATTGTATGGCGGGCCATGAATGCTCATGAAATTGGGGGCTGGGGGGGTGCAGGCTCTGGGGTGGAGCTGGGCATGAGGGGTGAGGGGTGCAGGAGGGTGCTCTGGACTGGGACCGAGTGGTTCGGAAGGTGGGAGGAGGATCAGGACTTGGGCAGGGTGTCGATGCATGGAAGGGAGTCAGGGGTGCAGGCTCTGGGCGGCGCTTACCTCAAGCAGTGGCATGTCCCCCCTCCATCTTATACACAAAGGTGCAGCCAGGCGGCTCTGCGCACTGCCCCATCAGCAGGCCCCACCCCTGAAGCTCCCATTGGTTGTGGTTCCCGGCCAATGGGAGCTGCGGGAGCAGCGTCCGGATCCACCTAGCTGCCCCTATGTGTAGGATCCAGAGGGGGGTTATGCTGCTGCTTCCGTGAGCCACGTGGAGTGGGGCAAGCCCCCAATCCCACTCCCCAGCGGGAGCTTGAGGGCCGGATTAAAACATCTGGAAGTCCAGATATGGCCCCCGGGCTGTAGTTTGCCCACTCCTGACCTAGACTGTGATCCATCCATACAGCCCCACATAAATAGAGCCCGGCAAATCCGCAGATATCTGCTTTATATCTGCAGATGGATGGATGCGGATCTACATTTTATATCTGCAGATATCTGCTTTATATCCTCAGATATCCGCCTCCGTGAATGCAGATATCTGCGGATCATTTTTGTGAATCACGGATCAGATTCAGATACAAATTTTGTATCCACACAGGGTTCTATTCATAAGTACATTGTATGGCAATCAAGCCCAGAATCCTGCCAAGCACTGAACCCCTCCCCTCAAATTAATTAGCCCCTTTCCCACCCACAAACACACACTTAGAGGTAGTACCTCCTCTCTTCCATTGGGCCATGCGAGTCCATAATGTGGGAGCACAAAGCACCCCTGACTTCTGTCGTCTGGGTGCCTCCAGCTCCAGCTGTGGAAGGCACCCTTTCTGGCTGAGTATATGGATTCAGTGACCCCTTGCTGTCATAGCTCCATTCAGGGAGAAATGGCTCACCTCTGGCTTCACAAAGATTGTGAAGAGCACAGCAAGCCACAGTAATGAGGACTGTACTGATGACACTGCAGACACCTCCAACAGAATTTTAATCTGCCAGATGCACACTGTTTTGCCAAGGCCTCTGAAATCAGGGTATGGTTTCATAAGCCAAGGAAAAAGAGGGTGCGTTAGGTCCCCCAGAATAATGGTGGGGACAGTAACCCCATTTATGACAATGTCATTTGGTGAAAATAGTGTCCCAGACTGTCCATCAACATAGACTCCCAATTGGTGAAAAACCACATTGACATTCATAAATCAGCTTCTGTGGTCCACCAGTGCCCGCATAACAATGGAATAGTCCCCTTTCTGGTTTATGTACTGATGTGCTCCTTGATGAGGACAAACAATGGGTACATGAGTCTCATCAGTGGCCCTGGCGCAGTTAGGAAGACCTAATAGTCTCAAAGCGAGCAATTACTTCAGGAATATCTTTAATGCCTGCCATCTTGGGGTAAACCACATGCCTGATTGCCTCAGAAACCACCATCACCACTTTACTCACAGTCAACTATGGTTGGAAGCAGATCTAGAGCAGTCTGGGGTAGCCAGCTTCCAGATAGTTATAGAGACCTGCTTCTGGACTGGCCAGGGTGACCTCATTCATGTCTCTTTATGCTGGAGGGGGACAAGCCACTCACAAATCTCCAAGAATGTTGCTTTCTTCATGTGAAAGCTCTGGACCCACTGCTTGTCATCCCAGGTCTGCATGACAATGTGATCCCTACAGTCTGTGCTTATGGCCCTGCGCTAGAAGCAGCAGTCTATATAGGGGGCATCGGCAGCTATTGAGTGTATTGAGCAGCATAAGGGAGTGCAAGTCTGCCATGTCAGGGTACTCCCCCTCCTTCATCATGGAATCAGTCAGATACCTTTGGTGGGTCAGAAAACGCTGTCAAAAAGTCCACAAGTGCCTCACGGAAGCTTTGCCCATTTCCTGACACATGAGTGAAAGCGCAAGCAAGAGAAGTTCTTCAGAAGGTACCTCCTCCATGTTACTGGCTCTTAGCTGGGAGCATACAGACCAAAATCATTCCTCAGCAGGCTGTGTTGGTAGGCTGTTCAAACATCCTGTAACATGCAGGGCAGGAAGTAAAGTTTTCCCATAGTGCATCATGGTGAAAGGGCTAGAGAAGTCACAATTCAGGAGGACACTAGGGACTCTGGGATATGATTGGTTTGACTCGGGTGTTCGTACTGTAGTGTGGATGCCAGAGCCCCAGGTTCAAGCCTGGGTTAGAAAGTCTTAGCTGAGATTTAAGAATCAGTGTAGACGCTCAGGCCCAGGAGTTTCTCCCACAAGTCAGCTAACTCAAGTCCCACTAACCCTAGACTTACACTGAAGAGTAGACATATCCTAAGAGTACGTTTACCATTAAAAATGTTAAGAGTCACAAACGCAAGTGAAACTGGCACGGACAGTGCATTCAGTCATTCATATACACACAAATGCACATAGAAAAGACATAATTGTGTACAGTTTATAAAGTATTAAATATAAAAGACAAACCTTATTTTGACACATACAGACTATCAGCTTTCAATACAGGCTGTTCCTGACTCGCTTAAAATTAATATTTATTCATATGCCTGGGAAAAATGTCTGCGCAAACAACAAGAAAAGCAAAAGAGAGATGACAGCTCTCTGTCAGCATAGCCTGGGAAACCTTCAACTTTGAGAGGAAAATGTTACCTTCAGGTATATCAGTTAGAAGGAAAGCACTTGGGTTATCAGAAATTAGAAACTATACCATATGGTTTAATGAGTGTAGAAGTATTAGTTTTGTTTTTTAAAGGGTCATTTTCATTTGCTTTTTATGAAAATTCAACTTCTGATGACCAAAGTATGAAGAGATGAGCTAATCATCAACAGGCTCAAAGAAATCACACAAAACTTAAACTCATGTCCCAGAAACCCAGCATTAATGAAAACCATTGATTTTCATAAATGAAACTCTGGAAAGATAGACAAAAATTATTACACCTCTACCCCAATGTAACACGACCCCGATATAACACGAATTCAGCTATAAAGTGGTAAAGCAGTTCTTCAGGGGGGCGGGGCTGCACACTCAAGTGGATCAAAGCAAGTTCAATATAATGCAGTTTCACCTATAACACGGTAAGATTTTTTAGCTCCCAAGGACAGCGTTATATCGGGGTAGAGGTGTACTTGACAGGCTGTAGTCTTGCCTGTGACTCTCAGGCTTTCAAGCTGAGGTTGGAAAAAGAATCTGATCTGCAACCATTTCTGGAGAATTTCAGAGGCTACTTTACCTTCTGCCCTATTTTTCAGGTTAATTGATTAGCATTTCCAACATCTGAATTCAAATGAAAGTATACACAATAGCACACTGCAGAACACTAGGGAAAAACAATAAGTAGAGAAATGCAGGAGGATAATTTGCCATTTACAAAGCAGAAAACAACCAAGAGAACGAGAGCAACGAAAGAAACAAAACATGTAGGCAGAGTGCCAAGATTCAGAGGACAAGCTACAAAATAAGATGAGGGTGGTACTTCTAAAAGGAGAAAAATCAGATACACTAAAGTAGCAAAGAATATATCTTCTTTAGCACTTCTATGAATTACAGAAGTCGAGGAAAACTCTGCTTGCCATATGCTAGAGCCTCTAAAAAGAACTGTGTATGTTACTAGAAACAACATAAGGACTCAGGATCTTACTATTCTTAGGATCTAGCCATGTAAATTAAATTACTGAGCTATAGGGGAGGAGGAAAAGGGCACTGCCTCACCTCTTTTTCCCACAGTGTCTGAATAGAAGAGGATAGAACATCATACCCTCTGAAGGAAGGTTAGTACCACTCATAACCAGTAAAGCAGCAGAATAAGCAGCCTGTTTTTACTTTGGTTGAACATACTTGGTCTCAAATGGTAAAAAGGCTGAATTCAGAGCATCAGGACTTGTTCACAATCTGAGTAGAAACCAGTCTGTTAGCGGCAATCGTGGTATATAATCTAAACAAGAAAATACAGTAGAAATATATCACTGGAATCTCCAGCATTCTCTCTAACATTTCTGTAGGCAGACAATTCTCTGTGTGTTGAAGAACTACTTTGTTTGCATGACCAATTTCATATTCATTACAGTGATGATCTCAACCAGATGTTGCACAATCAGAACAAATTTAATTTCTTTCCAATTTCTCAGACTCTTCTGCAAATTTGAGTAGCACAGTTACATCCATTAGGCCACTGCGTCAAGATGCATCATAGAAAAAATGTAATTTATCAGGAAGATAGTGGCATACAGCGCAGACTTGCCTAAGAACTAGGATGGAAGAAAGCCAGGGATCAAATGAGGATGATGAAATGGCCATTTCCATTAAGGGAGCAGAACATCACAGATATTAATTAGAAGGCACTATAATAAAGTAAAGTGGATTGAAAAAAAAATTGGGAGAATACTGGTTGAATGAAAAAGTCACGCTTGTTTGACCCTAGCAACAAATGCTTGCATTTTTGAAGGTGAATGGCGAGCTGCCCCAAAATTTTGTTTACTGTATCCAGAGATGTAGACTTCTCTTGGGAGGACTCTTTCTTTACGATCTCTTTTAGTAACCTTAACCTGGAAGAGCTAACCCTTTGTGGAGAGGAAGTAATTCAGTGCTTTAACCTTGTTAGTGCCTAACACAAGGTATTTGACTGAGAACCTGAAACGTATATCACCTTACAGCAAATGTGTTATGGCACATGACCTATATTCCTGAAGATATTTGCTTACTGACACAACTATATATAAGATAATCAAATTTAAAATGAGTAACAAAACAAAGCTTCAGAGTACAACAGAATGTGAAAAATGGATATTGTACTACACTATCTTCTGTATGAGTACATTCTTTCATTAAGTATTCTTTCAAGGGGTTTTATCAAATATGTGTTTAGATGTAATATAAACTGATACTTTTTTTTTTAATCAGTTTAACCTCTGGTCTGAATTAAAATTAAAGAGAAGCTGGGTTCCATTAAACTGTAGACCTCTCACACCAACTTTGATTTCCTCTCTGCCCAAAAGAGATTCTACCTTCCTTCCCCATCCCCAGATCCCCGACAGACTCATCTTCTACTCCTGATCTCTCAGTCTACCTTTCTAGTGATGCAGATTATTCAAGCCATCAACTGAGCACATCATTATTGCGGGAAACCCCACATAGCTCAAAGCCCCAGCTCCGCCTCCCTTCAACTCTTTGGGGCTCAGAAACCTGATGCAATCCATCCTGGTTTGGTGCTAGAAACTGTATTAACATGAGTAACAGCAAACTCCAAATTCTAAAAGGTGTAACAGACTGCACATTTCTGTAAACAGCGTCAAAACAACATATTCCAGGCACTGTGCAGACCCTGAGCATATTCTGTCTAAATAACTTGCAAAATCAACAGTCTGACAGGGACTTCTTGGATTGCCTTGTTCTGCTCTGCTCTTTGTGTTGATTGATTTTTCTTCTTTTTGTGGTGACTATAAGCCAATTTCTTTCTTCAGACTGAGGGCTTGTCTACATCAGAAAGTTGCAGCGCTGGTGAGGGAGTTACAGCGCTGCAACTTTGAAGGTGTACACATCTGCAGGGCACCACCAGCGCTGCAACTCCCTGTTTGCAGCGCTGGCCGTACTCCCGTTTTGTCTCGGGTGTAGAGGATCCAGCGCTGGTGATCCAGCGCTGGTAATCCAATGTAGACAGTTACCAGCGCTTTTCTTGACCTCCGTGGAAGGAGGAAGCCTCTGGTAATCAAGCTGGTTTCCTTTCCCGGTTTGCTCTCTCGGTCCCGGAGCCAGCCAGCAAACCGCAGGGAAGGAGACCTGCTTGCTCGGGGTTCCGGGACCGAGAGAGCAAACCGGGAAAGGAGACCAGCTTCGCCGCGGTTTGCTCTCGCGTTCCCGGAGCCAGCCAGCAAACCGCAGGGAAGGAGACCTGCTTGCTCGGGGTTCCGGGACCGAGAGAGCAAACCGGGAACGCCGCGGTTTGCTCTCTCGGTCCCGGAGCCACCCAGCAAACCGCAGGGAAGGAGACCTGCTTGCTCGGGGTTCCGGGACCGAGAGAGCAAACCGGGAAAGGAGACCAGCTTCGCCGCGGTTTGCTCTCTCGGTCCCGGAACCCCGAGCAAGCAGGTCTCCTTCCCTGCGGTTTGCTGGGTGGCTCCGGGACCGAGAGAGCAAACCGCGGCGTTCCCGGTTTGCTCTCTCGGTCCCGGAACCCCGAGCAAGCAGGTCTCCTTCCCTGCGGTTTGCTGGCTGGCTCCGGGACCGAGAGAGCAAACCGCGGCGTTCCCGGTTTGCTCTCTCGGTCCCGGAACCCCGAGCAAGCAGGTCTCCTTCCCTGCGGTTTGCTGGCTGGCTCCGGGACCGAGAGAGCAAACCGCGGCGTTCCCGGTTTGCTCTCTCGTCCCGGAACCCCCCTTGAAGCCGCCCAACAGCGCTGCAGTGTGGCCACATCTAACACCACTTGCAGCGCTGGTTGCTGTAAGTGTGGACACTCTGCAGCGCTGGCCCTATACAGCTGTACTAATACAGCTGTAACAACCAGCGCTGCAAAATTTTAGATGTAGACATGGCCTGAGTTTTCAATCTCCCACTTTAATCAGGTTAAATGTAGCTGATTCCAGGAAGGAATTGGAAAACTGTTTTTTGACAAAATAGAAGTATTTGCTAATGGTGACTGATTGTGGCTTTTACTTACTGACTCTTCTTTGCAGTGCTCTTCAATTAAATCTTAAAAATAGTGTGGAGACTGTTTAGGAGTCTCCAGAGACCTGTGTGTAATAAATGAGTTTTATTTCTCTTGTCAGCCTGCTGTTGGCCATTTTTTTAGTAGCTTATTCACAAAAATATTCTATGATGTATACTGGCCTTTTTCTCTGGAAATACACAATGTGTTTTTTTAAAAACACATGCACTATAGTACCATTTTTAAACTTCAACTTGAAATATAAACCTAACTGAAATATTTTCAAATCCACATTCAAATTTTTAAAAAATCAAAAACATTGCAAACTATTAGTTCATTTTGTTTCCACTGCTCTTTGTCTCATACAGTGACAGATGAAGAAATTTGAGATTAGGCCATAGAAAAAGAAATAGGGAAAAATATTGCAGGCTATAGTTAGTTTGGTTTTTCCTACCAGTAATAATAAAAGCTCCATAATATTTAGACCATGTCTAAGGCCTGGTCCACCTCCCTGTGAAGTCAATGGGAGCCGTTCCACAGACTTCAGTAAGAGCCGAGACCCTAAATTAATAACTTAAGTATAAATATTCTCCTTTTATCCCTGATATCTTGCCCAATACATGTTTGGGAAACTATATTCCTGTATAGTTTTAGATCTGTTTGTATATTCATATTGTGTTCTTCACAGAAAAACAGTTAACTCTTAAAGCCTTTTCCTAAATTATTGCATACATTGCTGTGTGCTATTAAAACAACTCTGCAAACATTAAAACAGCTGTAATTTTCCAGCCCAGATGTAGCAGCACATCAAATGACAGATGAAGTGAGTGGACTGCTTTTAAAGGCAGTGAAGTGCTTTGGACTCCTTCAGGATGAATTTCACAATTTCACAAAAAATATAAAGGCTTAATATGCAAAACATACAAGTTGTTAACAATCTGCATATCAGTTAATCATAGAATACAAGAGGTCATCTAGTCCAGTGGGTCTCCAATTTTTGTACTGGTGACCCCCCTCACATTGTTATCCTCTGAGTGCGATCCCCCTTATAAATTAAAAACACTTTTCTATATATTTAAAAGCATTAAAAATGCTGGATGCAAAGTTGGGCTTGGGGTGGAGACTGACAGCTTGCGACCCCCCCATGTCATACCCTCGCGACCCCTGATCTAGTCCAACCCCCTGCTCAAAGCAGGACCAATCCCCAACTAAATCATCTCAGCCAGGGCTTTGTCAAGCCTGACCTTGAAAATTTCTAAGGAAGGAGATTCCACCACCTCCCTAGGTAACCCATTCCAGTGCTTCACCACCCTCCTAGTGAAAAATTTTTTCTTAATATCCAACCTAAACCTCCCCCACTGCAACTTAAGACCAGTACTCTGTCATCTGGTACCACTGAGAACAGTCTAGATCCATCCTCTTTGAAACCCTCTTTCAGGTAGATGAAAGCACTTATTAAATCCCCCCTCATTCTTCTTTTCTGCAGACTAAATAATACGATTTCCCTCAGCCCCTTCTCATAAGTCATGTGCTCCAGCCCCCTAATCATTTTTGTTGCCCTCTGCTGGACTCTATCCAATTTTTCCATATCCTTCTTGTAGTGTGGTGCCCAAAACTGGACACAGTAATCCAGATGAGGCCTCACCAATGCCAAATAGAGGGGAATGATCACATCCCTTGATCTGCTGGCAATGCTCCTACTTATATAGCCCAAAATGCCGTTAGCCTTCTTGGCAACAAGGGCACACTGTTGACTCACGCGTTGAATCCTATGGATCTCCTAGATATGCTAATAATGAAACCATCCTGATAAGAGCCACTCTATTCTTGACCACAATATTAACATAACAAAAAAAGAGACTACCTCCAAAAGAAGCCATTTCAAGTTTTACACTGGGCTCGCGACTTACTAAGACGGAACTTTGTGAGCACAGTGAATATACTGTACATAACTGTGCGGGGTAGACATCTCCAATAACCTTCATAACTATTAACTTCAATATCAAATCTTAGTATTTTAGTTCAAGAAACCCACAGTCACAGCAGACCCTAAGAGGAATTTACAATCAGACCATTAGATTCAAAAGAAGTTTGCTTTTACTACAAAGCCTGTTCCTGAGTTATTTGAAGTCAGAGGGATTTTTAGCATAAACTCACACTGGAACATAATTAGACCATTAATCTCTTATCACAATAATTACTCATTTGAGAACTGTGCACAAAGAAAAATATCAACAAACAGCATTACAATGAGTGTGAAGACTAGGAGATAGATACGCAGGACATTTAAAATTTGTGATCTAAGAGAAAAATGGCATGAATAAATCAGGGTATGTATATGACTGCTGACAGTGCTTGAGCTTCTATGATGTTGGAGAGGTCAATTGAAATCTCTTGGCACCACACTGATTCCATATATAATGGGAAGATATGTATTTGAAACTTTCTGCACAGAGTTAACAAAGACTAACCTGTGATAATAAGACATTCATTGTGGTCCAGGACTTCAGTGATGAGCCGAGATACTATCAGCTCTGGATTGATTAAAAAACGAATTTCTTCTTGTACCAGTCCTGCACTAGTGACACCACCTCCAACAAAACGATTTGCAAAATCAACCTGGTAGAAAAAATGTCCTAGATGATTACAGAATAGGCAAACATCTTTACATCCTTTCTTTAATAAGGTAAATAAATGTGGCGTGAGATTCATCTTTCTGTTCAGCCTTTGTTTTGTTTGGCCACTTGCATTTAGAAATGCAACTAGCATGACTGAGCCACCATGCCCTCACCGCATATTAAGTGGTGGGGACCTCTGTTCGGCTTGACAAAGAAAGTGAGTTGCCCCTGTTTAATTGCAAAGGTGGCTTGTCCAGCTGGCTGACAGGAAAGAGGTTGTTGCTCCCCCCGTTACCTTCTTCATCTAAGAAGCAGAAAGCAATAAGTAGATCATGAGGGGTGGGGGTTTATTATTTGACAAAATGCTCTCAGTCCAAGATCCTTAAAAGGAACACTTTCTTTCCAAACATTTATTGGAGTACAAGATAGTTGTTGTTTCCATTTTTACATCCCTTTACAATTTTCCCATTCTATATTTTACAGGAGTTAGAAAAAATACACTTTATTAAACATTTGACCATCAGCTGCATGTCCTAAACCATTTATAGATTGGTAATGCAACTGTACCAGCAGTTCTCTGCCTACTGAGATTCACTGTGAACTATAGCTGAGGACACCTGAATGGGATGAGACTTTTTGTTCAAAACAGACTGACATACTGTTTGAAATAGATAAGCTTTAAGCTCTTGTTTTTTTTGCAGGAGTAGCATGTATTCCACTTTAAAAAAGCTTCCATCCACAGAAATAAAGGTGGTGGACTAACAACTGTACATAAATCATGAGGTAGACTGTAAAAAAATTAGAAGTGATGGAACAGATAAAAGAGAATCTATTTGGATCAAAAGCACTTTGGGGAAAAAGGTTCCAGAAGTTCTGGGTTTGTGCTTGGGATATGCTATGGACCTCTCAGGATTTGATGGGGATATGGATAGAGACATTGTTAATATTTTTAATGAAAAAAATATTACTGGGAATTGTGAGATTATGGGAGACTTTAATTTCCCAGATATAGATTGGAGAACAAATGTTATAATAATGGTAGGGTTCAGATTCTCCTGGACGTGACAGCCAACAGATTTATCCACCAAACAGTCACCAAACAAACAAGAGGTGATACCATTTTAGATTAATATTGGTGAGTAGTGAGGATCTCATGAAGAACTGGTTGTAAGGGACAACCTTGGTTCGAGCAATCATGAGCTAATTCAGTTTAAACTAAACAGAAAGATAAACAAAAACAGATCTACAACTAGGGTCTTGGATTTCAAAAGGGCAAACTTTCAAAAGTTAAGGGAATTAGTTAGGGAAGTGGACTGAACGGAAGAACTCATGGACGTGAATGTGGAGGAGGCTTGGAATTACTTTAAGTCAAGGTTGCAGAAGCTATCTGAAGTCTACATGCAAGCAAGGGGGAAAAAATCATAGGGAAGGGTTGCAGACCAAACTGGATGAGCAAGAATCTCAAGCAGGTTACTAAGAGAAAGCAGAAAGTCAAAAGCCAATATGGAATAGAAGACAGGATGTATCAGAAAGGAAAGCTACCTTTTGGAGGTCAGAAAGTATACAGATAAAGTGAGAACTGCCAAACGCCTAGCAGAGTTAGACCTTACAAAGGAAATTAAAACCAATAGTAAGGCTCTACAGCCGTATAAATAAAAAGAAAACAAGGAAAGAAGTGAGACTGCTAAACACTGAGGATGGAGTGGAGATTAAAGATAAAGTAGTCATGGTTCAACACCTAAACGAACACTTTGCCTCAGTTTTCAATAAGGATAATGAGGAGTTTAGAGGTAGTGGCAGAGTGGCTAATAGAAATGTTGATTTGAAAGAAGAACTTATCACATCCGAGGTAAAAGTCAAACTCAAACAGCTTAATGGGACCAAATCAGAGGGCCTAGATAATCTCCATTCAAGAATGTTAATGGAACTGTCACAGCAATTGCAAGCCCAATTGCAAGAATTTTTAATGAATCCGTAAACTCAGGGGTCAAACCCTACAAATGGGGAATGGGTAATATATTACCTATTTTTAAGAAAGGGAAAAACAGTGATCTGGGAAACTACAGGACTGTTAGTTTCACTTCAATTGTATGCAAAGTCCTGGAACAAATTTTGAAAGAAAGTAGCTAAGGACATAGAGATAAACAGTAATTGGGATAAAATACAATATGATTTTACAAAAGGTAGATCATGCCAGACCAACCTGATCTCTTTTTTTGAGAAGGTAACTGATTCTTTAGACAAAGGAAATGCAGTAGATCTAATCTACCTGGATTTCATTAAAAAATTTGATACAGTTCCACATGGGAAATTATTAGTTAAATTCGATAAAATGGGGATTAATATAAGAACTGAAAATTGGATAAGGAACTGGTTAAAAGGGAAATTAGCATGACGCATGCAGAAAGGTGAATTGTCAGGCTGAGGGAGGTTACTAGTGGAATTCCTAAGGGATTGGTTTTGGGATTAATCTTATTTAACATTTTCATTAATGACTTCAGCGCAAAAAGTGGGAACGTGATAATAAAATTTGAGACAACAAAAAGTTGGGAGGTACTGCCTATATAAGATGAGACTCAGGAAGCTTGACTTAGTTGGCCTAACCAAAAGAAGGCTGAGGGTGATATGATTGCTCTCTATAAATACAATCGGGAGATAAATACTAGGGAAGAGAGGAGTTATTTAATGGACAATGTGGGCACAAGAACAAATGGATACAAACTGGCAATCAACAAGTTTAGGCTTGAAATTAGACAAGATTTCTAACCATCAGAGGAGTGAAGTTCTGGAACAGCCTTCCAAGGGGAGCAGTAGGGGCAAAAAACCTAACTGGCTTCAAGACTGAGCTTGATAAGTTTATGGAGGGGATGGTATGATGAGACTGCCTACAATGGCATGTGACCCATCTGCAACTGCTAGTAGCAAAATATCCCCGAAGGCCAGAGATGGGACACTAGATGGGGAAGGATCTGAGTTACTATAGAGAATTCTATCCCAGGTGTCTGGCTGGTGGGTCTTGCCACTATTTGGGGTCAGGAAGGAATTTCCCCCCAGGTCAGATTGGCAGAGAGCCTGGGTTTTTTTCACCTTCCTCTGCAGCATGGGGCACAGGTCACTTGCAGGTTTAAACTACAGCAAATGGTGGGTTCTCTGTGGCTTGAAGTCTTTAAATCATGATTTGAGGACTTCAGTAACTCAGCCACAGGTTATGAATCTATTATAGGGTGGGTGGGTGAAGTTCTGTGGCCTGCAGTGTGCAGGTCAGACTGAATGATCGTGATGGTCCCCCTGGCCTTAAAGTCTATGAGTCTAAATTACAAATTAGTGACCAGCATATATTTATAGTTTTGGGATTTTTTATTAAAAAAAAGATGCTATTCCATCCTAATCTTTCAAACGCCATTATATTTTTCCACATCTCTCTTAAGATAACTGAATTCATAATAGATAATAAGAGTTCAACCAAAATGAGAGAGTGGCAGAAGAAATAAATCCCCTTGGACCACAAACTTGTATGAAATGTCAAGTCTAAAATGATTTTTAGCATCTAAAAGGCTCTGAAACAACTAGCCAAAAT
Source organism: Gopherus evgoodei (assembly GCF_007399415.2). Lineage (NCBI taxonomy): Eukaryota > Metazoa > Chordata > Testudines > Testudinidae > Gopherus > Gopherus evgoodei. Next base: position 55,456,236 of record NC_044328.1, on the reverse strand, counting down.
AATAACAACAAATCTCCACTGAAACTTATGATGAAAATGTTGATAGACATTTAGTGGTTGCGGTGTTGCTAAAAGTGACTGAGGTATATAAAACTCAGATGAAAATTCTCCAAAATGTTTTGTCAGCGTTCTTAATCCAAGCAGAGGGATTACCTGCTCTGTTTATTCAGACTTAAAAAGCTAAATAGCTAGAAAAAGGGAATATCACCACCCTTCAGGGTATATTTGTTTTAGCTGAGTTTAATGTAATTTATACAATACATAAAAGGCATTATAAAAGTATCAGCCATAATTTCCTCCTCCCTCCTGGAGTTACAGGATGGGTGACTAAGGAGAAGGAAGAAAAATTAATATTTCTGTGTAGTTTTTAAGTTTATCATCTCCATGCAGATTCTGGATACTCGGATTTAATGAAGGTACGAAGGGCTTCAAGGAGAAGAATTTTCCTCATGTTAAAATATCAGCAATCTACTTGTGGTGATGCTCTTACCTGAGACATAGGATATGCCATGCTGGGTCACATCATTGGGTCCAGTATTGTGTCTCTGCTTATGGCTAACAATGGAGCAGCACTAATGCCTACTGGGTATCAACTATAATATCTTAGAGCTGCCTGGAATAACTAGTTAACTTACTACTACTATTATTGATAATTTGAATAATAGTATTATGTGCATACTGTGGTAGCACCCAAAGACCCCGAGTCAGGATCAGGGGCCCACTGTCCTAGCTGCTGTACAAGCAAAAAGGTAGAACATGGTCTCTCCCTGCTGTGAGGAGCCTAACAGTTTAAATTCAAGACAAGACACAAAAAAATAAGAGAGAGGAGAGGAGAGATAAGGGAAACACTAATAAGTTCATATGGTTACACTGGGAATTTGTAGAAGTATAAATGTTTGGGAACCATCCTGTTGTGCATTTGTTAACCTATCAAACCATTATCTTCTGTGCACTCTTATTATTTGCTGTCCCATAGAAAGAGTAACCCTGGGCACATACCTTTTTATATTTGTATATTTCATCTCCGCTCTTCTACTTTGCATTATTGATTCCTATTTATTATATTTTTATGTGTGTGTGTATGTATGTGTATATATGTACGTATATGCACGCAAGATTTTATATACAGTAAACAGTGTGTACACACACACACACACATACACACATACACACGCTGGATATTAGCCAGGATGGGCAGGGATGGTGTCCCTAGCTCTGTTAGCCACAAGCTGGGAGTGGGCGACAGGCGATGGATCACTTGATTGTAATCTGTTCTGTTCATTCCATCTGGGGCACCTGGCATTGGCCACTGTCGGAAGACAGGATACTGACCCAGTATGGCAGTTCTTATGTTCTTGCACAATTTTCATAATGCGCTCAGACAACACATGTAAGGATGCCCTCTTCCTCCTGGGAGGCCACTGGGGCCTGGAGGGTTTCCTAAACTCTGCAGGAATGCATCACTGCAGGTGTCAGGTGTGAATCAGCATGGAACAGCTGACAACCCTAGAACCTCTGAGGGGAAAAAGGCACTACCTCCCAAGCCCTGCTCCACAGGAGCAGGACAGACTTTCCAGACTCCATCTGGCCACTAGTGCTGGTAAGCAGGAGATGCTAGGATCTTTTTAAAGGGTCACTCCCCATGGGAAATTCTGTGGAGGACTCCAAACCACATGGAGTTCCCCCGTTAAACACATTCCCAGATATTATCCAGTAACCTTGCAGTTCCAGCTACAAACTTCATGGATCTATTTCTCCCCTAGGCAAGGACTGTATTTCCCCTTTTCAAACGGGATTGCAAGAACTAAAAGCAACTTCAAATGACAGGATAATATAAGTTGATAAAAGGGACAGAACACAAACTTTTATAGTAAATTCTAAAAGCTAAACTTCAAACAAAACTAAATATTTCTTAATGGATATGGAGGAGACATTCTCCTTATCAATCAGTTTTAGCTGACTGGTTCTCAGACCACAACAACTGTGCTGGCAGCAGAAAGAGCCTCTTGAACTACTGAACTGGTCACCAGATGGGGCACAGCAACAGCTTTTAAAAAAATAAACTGAAAACTGTGACATCCTGTCAAGATCATACCCTGGAAACTCCTCTCCTGTCAATCTTCAACCCATGTCTGAATTGAAGGACCTGAAGCTGTCCAGGTCTTGTGATTTTCTGTCAAATGGTTTTGGAAACAGGGACACATGTGAAAAACAAGGTGAGTAGGGGAATATTGACACTACTAAGGCTTTCAAAATTATCAGTTTTGTTGTTTCTTTTATCCGGTATGATATCACTACTTAAAACCAAAAAACAAGGAGCTATATGAATTGCTTTGCTAAACTGCCCAGTCATCAAAAGCACAGCATAAAGCCATATTTTTTATTAGACACTTACCTGTAGCATACCACATCCATTGCTTTCTATAGTGCCCTCGTAGGTGACGTACAATCTGGTCAGTTTTTTACGAGATCTATAATTTTAAAAATATATATATATAGATACAGTGTTATCTTACAGTGAATCAATTAACTATATCACCAAATGTAAAAGTCTCTATTATAAAAATATGCAAAAAAAAATGAACATAATTATGTTCTCAGTTACATTAGTGTAAATCCAAAGTAACTCCATTGACTTCAATGAAAAGCTTTGTTTGCTTTCCAAAGGGATACTCCAGATATACAACTAAGACCAGGATAACTCAAAGCAGAATTTGGCACAATGTGACAAAAGTCAGATATGAGTTAGAGAAGTGGGAGGTGAAGAAAATAAATACTCTGCATTTACATAGTACTTTCCATCCAATGATATCCGCTTGCTATGATCACATCAGTCAATCCTCGCTACCACTTGATGAATTAGGTTTTATTATTCCCATTTTATAGATGGTGAAACGGAAGTTAGGTTCCTCGCCCAAGGCCACAACGAGAGAATAGCAGATCTGCCCCAGGATACAAAGAATTAACTACAGTTTCCCTTTTCCTTTCTGTTACACTCTAACTTGGGTGAACAGCTATATAAGCAGGAATGCTGGAAAGACAGAAGAGAGGAATGTCTGTAGGAAAGCAGGACTCCACACCCAGAAACACTAGAAAGCTTACAGCAGCTGCGATAAACAATATGTGTAGCTGCTCTAAGGTGAAGGGAGAGAGCTTTCCCATCAGTTTAATTACTCCAGTCTCTGTGAGTGGTCATAGTTCTGCTGGCAGGAATGCTTCTCCCATAGACATAGCACTGTCCACATCAGCACTTAAATCAGCATAAATTATGTCACTTGGTGTGTGCGCGTGCGTGTGGCTAATTTACACCCCTGAGCAACATAATTTATGTCAATCTAAGATGGAGTATAGCCATAGCCTGAGTGAACCCCATCTGGGGGGAATCTTTTTGTTGTTGTTTTATGCTAATAGTTACTTATTTTGATCTATGCTGATAAAGATTTGCTGGTGTTGAAAAATCCTGTTGCTCACTGCCATTTCATACACCTAAATAGTAATTGTATGCTATTAAAGGTTTTAAAATTGGTGATTGAGAATATAGACATGTTTCACATTAACCTCAATGGGAGCTGAGTAGCTAATTATTTTTTAGCTACAGCCTCCAGCCTATAACTACTCTTTGGGTTTTCACAAACTTGGACTTATTTTGATCAGAATGATCATTTTTGATCATTAATTTCCATCCAGAATTGTAAAATTAAAATAATCACTTAATTTTATGGATTGATCACCAGTGTTGTGGAAAGAATATTCTAATCTACCATATACTTTTATTAACGGTATTAAATCTTTTGACTTATTGAAGAAGTCTGACATTTAACCATAATACAGTGGAATTTAATAAATGAATGAATGAATGAGAGGTTTAAACTAAGCTGTATTAGTTACAATCATCCATTAAGAGATTTACAGGGGACATAAATCTACTCTCTACTTAAGCAGGATATTAAGAAACAGAATATTCTGTACGAGAAGCTAGTACATAAACTGAAGTACATTCATATCAGTGATGGCTTAGATTCCTCACGTCAGTAAACAAGAAATAAAATGATGTTTCACCTTTCTGTTAAAAAAAATAATTAGCTACTCAGCTCCCATTGAGGTTAATGTGAAACATGTCTATATTCTCAATCACCAATTAAAAAACCTTTAATAGCATACAATTACTATTTAGGGGTATGAAATACGTAGCTACACAGATAGAGCAAAGAAACACTATGTTTATATGACAAAATCATTTTACAGAACATTTAGAAAGATTAGGAAAAATAATTTGGGGTCATATCCTCATCTGAGTACATTGGCAAAGCACCAGTCAATGTCAATGGAGGTAAACTGATTTACACCAGCTGAAGATCTGGCCTTTGAGATATACAATTGTAAGGGTGTGCAGTTTCCTAGTAGGAGAAGCATGTGTACTCTGTTATTACTAAACATGCATGAATTGATGTACTCTGAGACTTACACTAACAGATTTTTTTAAAATCTTTTGGACCCCAAAATGACAGCATCTTTTCCTGCCCAGCACATATGTACCTGTTTACTTCTGCAATTCCAGGATTCTGCATTGTGAATTGACTCATCTTTTTTAAATGGTGGCTTAATTATTCTTTGCCATGCCTCAAAGTCTTTCTCAGTAATCATTGCATATTTATCCTGAAACCAGAGCAAGCTGAGTGCTTTTTCCTTACAATTCACTGTGCCACCATCACCTCAAGAAATCAATCTCTTTGCAAGAGACAGCACAAAATTACTCAAGCAGTGAGTGCCAAGGGAATGCAATGTCAGCTCCTACCCTGAGTAACTACTTTCAATGGGATTACCTTCTAAAATAACTTTTGTTGTATGCTCTATAGGGCTTGGGCATCCATTTATCATATACTAACTCTAGTATATTTGAGAACCGGTAAAACTAACAAGAAATCCAGGACACGCTATTTGCAAGACACAGTATCAGACCCTTCTTCATTCTACTATGTGTCTAACAAGGGTGCATTTTTTAGATTATAGTTAATATGCATTGTATAGAAAGTAAATCAAAAGTGAATGTACACACTAGTTATTTTAGCACATTTTAGGAGTAGTAACTATTGCAACTACTACAGTTATAAGATTTTTCTTTTTTAATAAACATCAATTATTAAAGTAAGTCTAAAAAAAGAAAGAACATGGAACAGCCAGTAAGTCTACACTGTGCTATTTACAGTTTTGTATACAAATTTAACATGTAATGTTAAATCTTAACTAGTATTTGTATCTATAATCCTAAATCTACAGATTTTGATTCTAGGGTTACACACCCAATTCCCCAATTTCTTGCCTCTCTTCCCAGCACCAACATTCCAACATCCAAAAACTTCGCTTAAATCTAAAACTTCACATTTCCAGACCAGCAGCCACCATCTTACTTGGACTGTTTGCTGATGACATGACACTAGCCAATGAAAAAGCTAACTAATCAAATTTTGCATGCTGGCTGTCAGTCATATTGCATTCGAGTTCCTGTCATTGCTGCTTCAGATGAATCATCACACCCAGGCTTCCCTCATCCTCACATATATACTTGCAAATATCACTCTTTAAATATTCATTTAAATCACGAACAAACAAAATGAAATGAGGTAACAAGTACATAATTATGCTCAAGTCAGAAATTTGAAAATTTTTTAGAATTTTTGACAAAATTATCAACTTCTACAGAAGACTGAAACAACTACGCCCCTAAAGAGTAACAACCCTCCACCCCAAAATTGCTTTTGCATCAGTTCAGCTGACATTTTTTCCAAACTTGATGAATAAAAATAACAAAGATCCATACAAAATAGTGTCCCTTGTAATGATTAAGAGCCTGACCCAACTCCCAATGAAGTCACTAGGAGTCTACGACTTTATTGGGAGTTGCATAAGGCTTTAAGTCATCACAACCAAGTAAAACAATTTCTCACAATGAGAGATGTGTTTAACTTACCTTTCCCAGTCTGGAAGGTCTTGAAGACTTTGTCTTGTAAACGTCACTAATCCAGTCGGTTCTATTTAAAAAAAACAACAACAAAAATCAGTAAAACATACATTATTAGCTGTAGGTTTCAAGTTTTAAAAGCTTACCACTTAAAATCATTCAGAGACTAAGGCTACAACACATGTGGTTCTTACTCAGGAATATTAAAAACCAATTTAAAATAAAAATGCTGGTTAAAATAAATGTTTGCTTCTCCTAAAAGGAAAACTGAAGTTTGATTTCCTCACTGACAGTGTCAGTGTTCAAACTGAAGGAAATATATGTGATGATCAAACTTTCATCTCCTTGCCCCAACTTCTTTTTACATCTATTTATTTCTGCTGGCTGATAAAAAGAGAAAGTGGGGGTATGACATGTGTCATAAGTTGGAGGTATGATTAATGACCATTCCCAATTTGAGCACATGAAAGTGTTTCTTTTCAATATCAGACCACGGAAGGAAAGCATGTTGTTTCTCAGATATTCCACTTAAGCTTTAATCATCATCACATTGCCTTGGTAGCTCAGGTGAGAGCAGAATGTGTTGCCATAGGCAAAAATCAGACTTCAGACCCTGAGCAGGCTTCAGTCAGCAGGTCAAGAAGCACTACATGCAAGTAGTAGGGCAGCATCGTATGTTTTCAGTCAAGAACCTTGGCTAATTAACATGAAGGACTGATGGATTCCAGTGGAAGGAAGTTAATATCTCTTGAAGCAGGTGAGAGGAAATGGGAAGATTCCTGGAGGACTCCAGCCCTCAACAGAAAAAAAGATGTATCACTAATAGATGCATATTATAAGAGATTACTTCTATTTATGCGACTTCCTTTTGTTTCACTAAAAATGTGTTTTAGTTGCAGCAACAAAAAACCAGTTTTTGAATATTTGGAAGAAACTCATTTTATTCAATCTATTCTTTGATTATTATTATTCCCTCTTTTCTATAGAAAAGCATTCTTAGCGTGAGAGACATTAGAAACTATTAGAAACAATAGCAGCGTCATCTCAACAAAAACATATTTTAAAACTTCTATTCTCTAAGAACTCTTACTTTTTTGCAAAGCATAACATATTCCTCAGAAGTGTTAAATATTCCTGTAATACTGTTAGAAATTTTATGAGGCTATAAAGACTTTTACAAAAAAGGGTTAGCTTAATTTTTTAGAGAGAAGGTCTTGTATTAATCAAGTGTTTCCCCACAAGGGTTCTGTGATATTATGGAAGTGACGTTTCACAAATTAAGCACACACTTTGAGTAATAAGCTTTGGTTTACATATATTACATTGTATTCTGTTACAGGAAACTCAATTACTATTTATAATAAAAGGGCTGGGGAATTAAACATTTAATTTCCACTCATTTCCAGAGCTAAATTACTTCAGTCTTAATTCATTACACAGAGGGAAAAAAAAAGGGCGGGGGGGAAGAAACAGAGTCTGTTTGAAAGTGCAATACAAGTTACTAATTACAAGTAACTTCAAGGAAGAACACTTGAGAATCCCATTAAATATTATTTGGAATTATAGTGTAAAAAAATTCCAATTCACCAGTTACATAAAATCAGTTGGGATTATGTTCTAAGTATATAAGGAGGCGGAGCAGCTGTATAACTTAGAAGTAGGAGGTTGCTGTAATTCAGTCTGCATGTAAACATCTTTTCACTCACATGTAAAAATGCAATAAGCTATACACAAAGTCACATGCATGGGTCACATTCTACTCTTGACCTTTGTGGATAACAACTATTGACATCAATGAGACTTTGGTGGGTATATTAAGGATAGGATGTGGTTCTACTAGTTTGCATGGTGGAAGAATAAGTCAAAGGAATGACTGAGTCAGATAAAACGGGAATCTTTTTTAGGCCCAAGTATGGGAGTGGTTTTTTAAATGCCATTTTGCACCTGAATACCTTAAAAATGTCTTTTAAAAACCCAAACACTTCTGACTTGGTATGAGTTAGTTATGAAGGAAAATTAGTATTCGTTACATGTTAGAACAAATGATTTTCTAAAATAAAGTTTTAAGAGTAGAAAATATCATGATGTTTATATGGAGTATGCCATCAGAAAATCTTTAACATCAGACCAAGATATGATACTTCAGATATAATTAAGATATATATTATATGAATGATTACTAAGGCTCCGTGTTTGTCACGGAGGTAGCAGAAGTCAGGGATTCCATGACTTCCTGAGACCTCCATGACTTCTGCAGCAGCTGGTGTGGCTGACTCCAGGGCTACCTGAGCAACTGGCCCTGGGGACAGTTGCTTGGGCAGCCTTGGGAACAGCCATACCATCTACTGCTGGAGCAGCTCTGCAGCCAGCTGCTCGGATGGCTCTGAAGGCAGCTGCACCAGACGCTGCTCTGGCAGCCCCAAGCAGTGGCTGATGCGGCGGGCCCCGGGGACCACCTGAGCAGCAGTCCTGGGAGTGGCGGGAGCTGCCACAGCTCTGGGGCTCCCGGCAGTGATCCTGGGGCAGTCGTAGCTACCACTAGCTGCCCGGGACTTCCCTCCCTCCCCCAGCAGTGGCCAGAGCTGCCACTGGCTGCCCAGGGCTTTCCTCTCCCCCTAAGATTCAATCAGAGGTATTTACGGTATAAGTCACAGACAGGTCACAGGCTGTGATTTGTTGTTTTTTTGCCCTTGACCTGTCCATGACTTTTACTACAAATATCCGTGATTAAATCTTGGCCTTAATGATTATGCATACAACTAGAGCATCATAGGTACACATTTATTACAATGAGTGCTCAGCCACATATATGTATTTTACAAGTTTATGTGAATGTGCAACCCCATGACAATGTAAGAAGCTTTGATTAAGAATACTTGGTATATTAACTTGAATCTCAGATAGCTTATATAGTCTTACTGGAGTGTCCTGCTACACAAATGCATTCTGAGCATATCCTGCCAGGCGGCTGAATGCCTTAAAATCCAATTAAGTTCACGGGAGCTGGGGGAGCCCAACATCTCGCTGGGCTGCTCATCTAGTGGGTTTATTTTAAATGCGGGTCAACTCTCTTATGAGCTTTTGGGGAAGGAGGAGATAAAAGTGTTTGGGGAAAAAATGAAAAAAGCTGCATTACTGCAATATCAGACCAGAGATTTTGGATGCACTTAAGCCAGTAAATTCAAAGTTACAGTTCCCTGGAAACCATTATCTTGACAGTGAGGGTGTATTTATATGCTTCTAACTGCAATGTGCGTGAGCGCTCTCTCTCTCTCTTTTTATGGACAACAAAGAGAATGGCAGTTAGCAGCATATGGAATAATTAAGATAATACATATATTTTAATTACTGAATAATCTGCTAACTGCCGTACTCTCACATATTAGAGAAACAAAGTGGCTTAGGTAAAAATCTTTTATTGGACCAACTTATGTTGGTGAGAGATAAGCTTTTGAGCCACACAGAGCTCTTCTTCAGGTGTGGGAAAGGTACCCCTAGCTGAAGAAGAGCTCTGTGTAGCTCAAAAGCTTTTCTTTCTTACCAACAGAATTTTGTCCTATAAAAATTATTACCTTACCTACTTCGTCTTTCTAATATCCTGGAGTCGACACGGCTACAACTACACTGCATGCTCTCATATACACATACAGCGTTAAAGTGTGTGCTTGTGAGAGAGAAAGCGCATGCGCATGTGCATGTGCATGGAAGTTAGCATCTTACATAATAATTCAACACTTGATATATTCTATACCTCAGGGCAAAGCTACAGATCCTGTGGGAACCAGTATTTTCAATTTCTTGACTTCTCTGTTCAAAACCTTCACCATAACATTGTATTGCTATAGATTTTTCCATTTATTATACATTCTCTATGTTTTTGCTTTGCAGCTCAGACTAAGCAGCATTTTTCACAGTATTCAAAAGAAATGAACTAATAAGAGGATATACTTTTTTCTGTGACTCTTCTAAAGTAGCAGAAAAGGGTTTTAAGCTTTTCAGGCTTCCTTGGCGACCGCCCTTCAAACAACCTGAATAAAAAGAAAGATATAAAGTAACTGAATTCGTTTCAGTGGCACACAGAGTAATAATTAAGCTGTTTAATAACAGTGATCTGACTGGATTTTGAAAATAATAGAGGCTTCTCTAGATGTTTAATAAGATAAAAGTGTCACGCTCATTTAAGTTGAAAATAACATGGAAAACAAATGTGATTTCTCTGTTCAAAAAGGACTGTAAATCAGAGGTTAGTTACATAATTTTCTCTCTTTATCTATTAGTAGTCACTTACACACTCTAATTAAAATCCACTTTGCCTGCATAAAGCCCAAATACATTAGCTTTAAGCAGATGAAGTAGAGACACTGAGGAAAAAAAAATCCATCCAACAACTAAGTGTCAGGTTCCAAGGCCCTTCCACAGCCATTATTCTCGTCTACAAGCTCGAAACCACAGACCTTCCACAGCATTTGTATGGGGTGTGGATATACAGCCTTCCCCTGGCCTGCCCTCAGTGTTGCATTTACATGCTGGTCTACGCACGCTGAGTGCAGAGACCTTTTCAGTAGCACCCTGGGGGCATGAGGCACACTTGCATGGTTGCTCAGCCAGTGGACAGCCTTGGGGAACCTCTACAGAGTTTAAGTGGTGCAGATAGCCTTGCACTGGCCCTCCAGAATGGGGTTAATTTAATCCCACTAGTATTAAGTGGCTCAAACAACAAATTATTTTGATTAATTAAATGCAAAAATACTACCATCCTTATTTTAAAGGGAAAAAAATCCTTAATGAGATAATGGTACACAACTAAAGCTTCAGATCTCCTTGTAATCTTCAGGTCTCCAAGACACTAAACCTTTTAATATGTTACCAGTTTCCTTAGAAATAGGTGCCCTTAGAAACAGAAGTTCAGAGAAATCTGTTAAACTTATAAACATATTTTCCTGTTTTTCCCCTACTTATCCTTCATTACATTATTATTAATATTGCAAAAGCAACCAAAGTATACCAGGAGTTGTAGAGACATACAGGAAGACAGTCCCTGCCCCAAACAGTTTACAGTGAAAGGCACTGATCCTAGAGCAGTATTCCCCATAGATTTCAGGAGGACTATTCAGGTGAGAAAAGTTACATGTTTGTTTGCAGGATTGGGTCCTAAAATGACAAAAGGCAGATAACATGTGAGGAAAAGGCATACAAAATACAATCTGACAAAGGGCATATGTTTTGCTAGTTCTTTTTCATCCTATTTGGTTTGTAACATACAGATCTACAACTACTCCTCAACCTAGCCATGGTTAGTTCCTTCAAAATGCAATACAATATACATAAACTATCCCAATTGCTCTAGCATTGGTAAGTTTATAACAGCTTGTAAGAGGACAGTTGTGGATAACAAATCACTTATATGATAATAAATAAAAAGTAAGTTATCCTCAACTGCCAAACTAGCTACTCATCTATGCATGACTCACTCACTCCTTAACCTGGGTTAATTAGAACCACATATCCCACTGCCTCCCACTCCTCAAATGCCCCCTTTTGCGACCATGGACCACAAAACGAAAGAAAGGACTGAAATAAACTTCTCCTTATTTGCTTCTGGCAACCACAATCTGCCATCTCTGTGGTTCCTTACTGCTAACTAAAAACTGGCACCAAGGCCAATATCTGTTCCACAGAAAAGCTGGTAAAGCATTTGTTGGACAACAACCTCATCCCTACAAGACTAAATACACCATTTCATAAAGAGACAGATCTGAGCTCATGTATATTTACAAATTCAAAAAATGGCAAACCCAACACAAACTCAATATTTTAAATTAGAGATGAATGAACTCACCGAAATATTTTGAGAGACCACAAATTTGGGGATTTTTTTTTTTGAGAACTGAAAAACCAGAAGTTTCCAATATATCATTCTCCATCTGGACCCACATGGGTGGACCCAGGGGCTTGTGCAGAATCCCACTGGAGTCTATCTGATTCCAAACAAACACAATGGTCTACCCAACCAGATCCAACAGCAGGACTGGGACCAATATTAGCACACACTTTCCCTTGAACTTAAAACACAGAATTTAAAAGCAGCACAAATAACAGAGTCTACTTTCTTTTCTCTAAGGTCAGGATTGACAAATATTGATGGGAAAGTGAGAGAGAAGTTTACACTGATATTGTTATTACTTTGCTCAATAATTTCAAAATTCTTTCATGAACTTAGTGCTCATGAAAGGTGCCAGACTGACAATCGTGGAAACTAGAATCTATCTACAGAAGAGCTACAGCATGGGCAGCAGGCATGCAAGCTTCTCTGTGTTATACCACTAATACTTTTGAACTTTGAATTGTAGAGATCACGTCTGGGATGAAAAATTCATTTGCTTGCTATATCTATTCCATGCTTGGTCTCTCTGATGAGATTACCAAAAAGAACACAATTTAGTCCTGTTTATAGGGATTTTGTAATGTGAAAAAAAGGAAACCTGTCCTCTGGGAATTGCAGCTGAAACTACTAACTCATTACATACTGGCTGCCTGGACGAGCAAATATTAAAGAGGTCTTGTTTTTGTTTTGTTACTGATCTGGACTGGACTGATACTAGGAACCAAGAAGTGAAAAGCTGCAAATCCAAATCCCAACACCCTAAGCCATCAAACTCCTCCAGACAAAACTGAATTTTATCTACTTACACTTGTAATAATCATGTTAGGAACGAAAATAACGTAACATTGTTCTTCAGAAATTTCATTGCATAGGGAAGACAACACCAGCTACCCTTTCTTCTGGATTAAAAAACAAAACAAGAACAAGAAAAGCTCTACTTTAAATTACCTAGAGGACTACTACTGACATATAGAAATCCATTTATGAAAACGTAAGTTATGAAAAGAAACTTCCTTACTTTTAGCCATTAAGTGAATGCATTCTTTCAGTCTTAACCAAAATACTATTTTTACTGCATCATCTAGCTTCCAATAACCTGCACTTAATTTGGTTTCCTATAAAATGACATGGCATTGTTATTGGTAACACATAATGCAATTTGTCTGGAGGGAAGAACATAGGGGGCTTTGGAAGCCATATGCCTTGAATAAGAAGTTCACTGAAAGATGTCGGATACAGTAGAAGTCCTTGGGGCTTAAGATCTCATTTCTGAAAACCATTCTTTAAGTATAGCAAAACTGGCTGGGAATGGGAATGCAAAGTGACAGAATGTTATTCATCTACTTCCTTGTAGTGCAAAGACAACCCTGCTTCAAAAGCAGAAAGCTTTAGGTGAATTCAGCCTTCTAGTATTGAAATGGGTTAGATTTTTTCATATTTAGAAAAGAAGACTTACATAAGAACTATGTGAAGAGGGTGTATTCAATGTGAACAGATTACTTTTACTGGGAAATTGTTATTCAATAAAAAAATTAATTGGGATGGGGGAAGAGAAGGTAAGTCTCTAGTCCTGGTTTCACAAATCTTGGGAGGAGGGGGGAATCTGTAAACAAGGACTTCAGGAAAACAAATTTTACGTGTACCCCTTACCTCCCATTTTAAAATGGGGTTACTGCAAGCACTAAAAGTACAGAGCTTGTAGAGCTAAGGAGGTAAGTTGAAGCAGCAAATCAAAGCAGCAAAATAAAAATAAATTAGGTATGTGTTAAAGGTTTTTCCTCTAAAAACTTGTGACTTTATTTTAATGTTTGTGCCCTTTATCTGAGACAGTTTATACACAGGACTAATAATGTGCACACTAGCCTTTTTCTTCTTCAATTTAAATTGAAATAACGTTTAGGTTGCAAATAAATTTGTTAATCTCAACCAAATGTTCAATGGATGGCTGTCCTCACAAAGCCAACAATGATTCCGCATAACAGACAGCTCCTGTATAGAAAAAGCCAAGAACTGGAATAGCAGTCCTTAGTGTTGGCCTAACTTTCCCACTGGAGTAAATGGGATTTTTATCATTGATTTCAATGGAGTGGAGAGAAGGCCAATGCAGAGCATCTTTTCAGAAGTATTTGGGTGGATTTCCTAAAAATGAGAGACTTGCTAATCATCAGATGGACGCTTTTGGCCTTAGAATCTATGAACTGATTTCCTATTTCCTTCTCCCAGTTCCAGTATTTTTTGCATACTTAAAGCAATGGAGAGTTATATTTACAATCAAGAAGGTCATTTATATAAATTATTTTTTTCTTGGACAGTTAGTTTCCAATCTAATTGTTTATATTTAAGATAAAGCCTTCATTATTAGAGCTTTATTCCATGGCGATAAGTGGAAAAAAGGATTTCATGAGCAAAGGCCAGTTAGATGAGAATATAAATCAGTGCATCTCCCCTAAGCCAGTGGTCCCATATTTACTTGTGAAGAAAGATGTAACCCTGACACTAGCCCCAAATCCATGCCCACTCCAATCAGAATAATTCTGAATTCATCACAATTAATGCTGGTTCAAATCAAAGAGGTTAACAAAATGAAGTCTTGGAGTGGCAATTTAAGTGGGGGGGGGCCAATGACTGAAAATACTGTATGAATATGCTATGATTCATTTCATAATCTCCACGTAGGCTTATTAATAATTAGTGAGTTTGTCAGTACAGATCTAAAATATGGTATAGCAGCCATACTTTTTAAAATCACTTAGCAATACAAAGCATAGAATGAGAGAAACATTTTAGTTCTTTGCAATGTTGAGACAGTTAGAACAGGAAACTTCTATTCATCTGAGGCTCATAAACATCTCTAGAAACTCAGGACCTGATTCAAAGGCCATGGAAGTGAGTGAAAAGGTTCCTATTGATTATAGTGGGTCCTCGAATAAGCCCCTAAACCAGGGGCTGGCAACCTTTCATAAGTGGTGTGCCAAGTGGTGTGCCAAGTCTTCATTTATTCACTCTAATTTAAGATGCCATGTGCCAGTAATACAGTTTAACGTTTTTAGAAGATCTCTTTCTATAAGTCTATAATATATAACTAAACTATTGTTGTATGTAAAGTAAATAAGGTTTTTTAAATGTTTAAGAAGCTTCATTTAAAATTAAAATGCAGAGCCCCCCAGACCAGCGGCCAGGACCCGGACAGTGTGAGTGCCACAGAAAATCAGCTCGTATGCTGCCTTTGGCACACATGCCATAGGATGCCAACCTCTGCTGTAAACCCTTACATTTATCAGTTTATGAAAGTGCATCCAAAATGTAATCTCAGTACGCAGTTTAGTTCATTTTTTTTTAGATTAAGAGATTAAATGATCAATTTAGAAGACTTCCAAACTGCATTAAAGTTGACCTGCATGCAGATGTGAGGAAGGGGGGAGGGAAAGAGGTATATATGCCTTTATTTATTTATTTTTGGCAACATTGTGATGAATGATGAACTGAAAGATTGTTGGGGTTTTAAAGTGTTTCACATTTGAAAAGAAATTACATTGCTGGAGAGCTTCTTGAACGACTACAGAACTAGCTGGATTATAATATCAAAAGCAAGCATGAAAACTTCATGAAAAAACCCCCAAACAAATGTATGAACAACCTTTTAGGCCTTCCCTAGAAATTATAAAGCAGAGGCCATTGTTATGGCAGTAAGCTTATTACCATAGTAACAGAGAGAGAGGGTTTCAACAGCACAAACCATTGCCCTAACCAAGCTTCCACTGAAGTTGGTGTGAGTTTTACAATGAACTTCAATTGGAGCAGAATAAGGACAATGATGAATGCTTGCGAAAATCCTGCCCAAAAATTTATTGGAGAGCTAAATCTCAAATTACATCTATATTAATATGTACACCCAAACCTTAACATACACTAAACAGTCTCAGTTTATTAGTTTCCAAAAACTCAGTTTAAACACACCTACTTTTTCTTCCCACACCAGACTAGTCTGCAAAGTGCTCAAAAGGGCTGTAAGGTCAGCCACCTTCCAACACATGACAAGCCAAAGGCCCTATTTTCAGAGGCGCAGAGATCCACATTTTCCCATTGACTTCAATCTGAGTTTTAGGTGCTTAAAACCTCTGAAAAAATATAATCAGACCCTAGACTTCTATTCTCTGTCTGAGAAAGTGAACCTATTCCAGAGCCAAGTTTTCAATTGCAAGAATAGAGCTTTTTTTCCCCTGAAGGAAGGGAATAGGAGATGGACTAAAAACACACAAATATTTTATCTAAATAAATGCAACATTCCCTACTAAGTCCAAACACATGAACAACTCATGTCTCAAGTGCATATGCATCAGACAATTAAGTATCTTTCAAATCTCCAACATGGAGACAAAGCATTAATAGAAATTACTAGGACACTGGGGAAACATTAATATACATTTGTACAACAACCTCGAGAATCAACTGTCTCTACATGAAACCAGAAATATCAAATATTAATTTAATGGTGAGGTCTCATTAACACCTGTACTTGCTAACATGAAGCCTTAAGTAAATTGGTCAATATGCAACATTATGGAAACATTTATTCCAAGTATAGAGTTTTGCAGTTTTAAAAAAGATTAGGTTTAGTTACAGCACGATGCATATTAACTGGAATTTTTCTTGAGCTCTTTATGATGACAAGATCACAAAAAAGCAATTCCCTGAGTGGAATGTAGATCATCAATTTACCAATATAAGAATCCAAGGCAAGAAACCATTAATACAAATTTTAAGAATTCATCCAACTAAACTGCACTGTAAATCAAACTCAAAGCATTGCAAGCCCCACTTTAAATTGAAGTAATTGATAAATTACTTGCAACTACACATTTTCATCCAGTAAACCACTTTTGCTTTGTGCAAGAGTTCTGTCAAACTGCCACACAGATACTTCAATTTACTAAGGAGACAGATGCAAAAAGTCTGCTGAGCTGACCACTGAGGCAATCTACAATTTATCTTTGACCTTCTAGCTTCTAAGCAAAAGCATCAATGCTAATCAAATTGAAGACCTTTATATAGATATTAAGATATTCTGAGGAACCAAAGAACAGGCAGGAGTGAAGGTCAATAATAAAAGTAAGCAGACTTGTGGGAGCAATATAACAAGCTATTTAGTTAACATTAGCAGCCAAACAAAATATTCTGATTTAATCTTCAACTGTTTTCAGTGTTTATGTTCTGAACATAAATCCTATACTTGAGAAGAAAAACCATAAAAAATTACAGTGGTTATGTTCCAACAAGGGCTGTCAAGCAATTAAAAAAATTAATCACGATTAATCGCACAAATAAAAAAATTAATCATGATTAACCACACTGTTAATAATAGAATACCATTTATTTAAATATTTTTGGATGCTTTCTACATTTTCAAGTATACTGATTTCAATTACAACACAGAACACAAAGTGTACAGTGCACACTTTACAATTATGTTTGATTACAAGTATTTGCACTGTAAAAAAAAAAACAGCAAAAGGTTGATTTTCTTTTTCGGTTGTTCAGTTCTGTAGTTTTTGCATCATAGTGTTGCTCTTTTAAAACTTCTGAAAGCATGCCCCATACCTTGTCCCTCTCAGCTTTTGGAAGGCACTTCAGATTCTTAAACCTTGGGTCAAGTGCTGTAGCTATCTTTAGAAATCTCACACTGGTAGCTTCTTTTTGTTTTGTCAAATCTGCAGTGCGAGTGTCCTTAAAATGGACAGCATGTGGTGGGTCATCTTCCAAGATTGTTATAAGATGAAATATATGGCAGAATGCAGGTAAAACAGAGCAGGAGACATACAATTCTCCCCCAAGGAGTTCAGTCACAAATTTAATTAACAGTTTGTTTGTTTTTTAAATGATCATCATCAACATGGAAGCATGTCCACTGGAATGGTGGCCTAAGCATGAAAGGGCATACGAATGTTTAGCATATCTGGCACGTAAATACCTTGCAATGCCGGCTACAAAAGTGCCATGCAAACGCCTGTTCTCACTTTCTGGTGACATTGTAAATAAGAGGGCAGCATTATCATCCATAAATGTAAATGTATTGTCTAACCGATTGACTGAACAAGAAGTAGGACTGAGTGGACTTGTAGGCTCTGAAGTTTTACATTATTTTGTTTCCGAGTGTAGTTATGTTACAAAAAAATTACATTTGTAAGTTGCACTTTCACGACAAAGACAGTACTTGTCTGAGGTGAATTGAAAAATACTATTTCTTTTATCATTTTTAAAGTGCAAATATTTATAATAAAAATAATATACACTTTGATTTCAATTCCAACATATAACAGAATACATATGAAAATATAGAAAAATATTCAAATATTTAATACATTTCAACTGGTATTCTATTAACAGTGAGATTAAAATTGCAATTAATCATGATTAATTTTTTTGTTAATTGCGTGAGTTAACTGTGATTAATTGACAGCCCTAGTTCCAATATATTAGTGTGCCACAAAAATATATAATATGACAGAGTATGTGGTGAGATAGTGATAGTGGTGAGAAGTATTTAAAATAAACAATTTCAATATTATATGGTTAGAAACAAAGAATATTCTAAAAACTGTCTTTAATTTTACACTTTGCTTAAAACTTTGATTTGACTGAAACATTAAAAATGACATCATGAGATTGTGTGTTTATTGCGTAATTACTTCTATATAGAATTTACAACTTTACAATTTGTTTACAAGTAAACTTCTCCCACACCCCAACTGCAGCCCCAGTTCAAAAAAGTATTTAAGAACGTGCTTAATGGCTTTTCTGAAGGCCTCACCCAGTTAGTCTGGGCTGTGTTCTTTCTGGTTCCTTTACCATCACCAGCAAGAGAGATTCTGTAACTGGAAACTAACTTGGCAACATGCTAGTTAAGAAAGAAAATCAGCTCTCCATCTCACTGCTGTATTACAGGAGTAAATATATGTATGAAGTATAGGCAGCTATGACTCAGACATACAGAGATTAGATTAAATGAATACAGTAACTCCTCGCTTAATGTTGTAGTTATGTTCCTGAAAAATGCTACTTTAACTGAAATGATGTTAAGCGAATCCAATTTCCCCGTAAGAATTAATGTAAATAGTGGTGGTTAGGTTCCAGGGAATTTTTTTTCGCCAGACAAAAGACATTTTACATACACACACACACACACACACACACACACACACACACACACACACACACACACACACACACACACACTAAGTTTTAAACAATGTAATACTGTACACAGCAATGATGGTTGTGAAGCTTGGTTGAGGTGGCGGAGTCAGAGGGTGGGATATTTCCCAGGGAATGCCTTACTGCTAAATGATGAACTAGCACTCAGCCGAGTCCTCAAGGGTTAACACATTGCAAGGCAGTATGAATGGAGAGGGTGAGACAGGATGGCAAAGAGAGACAGAGACACACACTGTGTGAGAGAGAAAACGAGACTGCATTGCCCTTTTAAGTACACTGACTCCACTCTACATACACTGCCTTTTTTACTTGATCAGCAAGTAGAGACAGGCAGCTGCTGCCAGCAAGCTCTCTCTTCCTGTCCTGTCCCCTGCTGCTCTGCGGAGATGGTCGGATGGGGTAAAGGAGCAGACAGCAAAAGTGCGGGTGAGGGGGAGGAGGACACCCTGAAATTAGCACCCTTCCCCCACCCCTGCACAGCAAGCAGGAGGCTCCCGGGAGCAACTCCAAAGCAGAGGGCAAGAGCAGCACACAACAATGGAGGGAGGGACAGCTGAATTGCCAGCAACTGATAGCCTGCTGGACGGCTGCTGCACAGGGAACTTAGGGGAGCGGGGAGCTGATAGGGCGGCTGCCAGTCCACCCTGGTTCCAAGCCCCCACCAGCTAGCTGCCAAGGGCTGCTCTTTCTGCAAGCAGTGGACAAAGAAGGCGGTTGCCAAACGATGTTATAAGGGAGCACTGCGCAACTTTAAACGGGCATGTTCCCTAATTGATCAGCAATGTAACAATGAAACAACGTTAACTGGGATGACTTTAAGTGAGGAGTTACTGTATCAATGTGCCATGTTCACATAATGAGTTTCCTGACATCATATTTTATAGACATTTCATGGCAAAACTACAAGGCAAAAATAGTTGAAATATAGTAGGTCATATGTCAATATAAGTATATTAATGTTGTAACACTACATTATTTGCTACAAAAAACTGACACGGTATGATTTTGTCTAATGGAAAGAAGCTGAACCTTTGAAGTAAATGGTTCTGAAAATGTTGTCCGTTTCATCAAATCAGAACAAAATCATTTAATTTTGAAACTTGGAATTCAGGCAAAAACTGGGTCCAAATTCATAGATTTTTACGACCAGAAGGGACCCTTTAGATCATTTATTCCAATCTGACTTCCTACATAACAAAGGCCATAGAATTTCATCCAGTAATCTCTGCATCAAAATCATATTTTGTGGCTAATCTACAGTATATTTTTTAGAAAGGTATCCAATATTCATCTAAGTGATGCAAATTCCTCCACATCCAGAGTGAAATTAAGCCAGTCCAGTCTGCTGTACCAGCAAGAGCTGGTGCACCATACCAGACTGGCTTCCCAAGGCCAGTGACTTAAAGAGCCTGGGGCTCCTGGCAGTGGCCAGAGCCCCGGGCCCTTTAAACTGCCACCAGAGCCCCCCTGCCAGAGCCCCTGGGTACTGAAGGCAGCCAGGAGTCCCAGGACTCTGATGGTGATTTAAGGGCCTGGGGCTTCACCCAAGCCCTGCAGCCAGAGCCCTGAGGTAGCGGTGGTGAGGCTTTGGCAGTGATTTAAAGGGCCAAGGGCTCCCAACTGCTGCTACTGCAGTGGAGACCCGGGCCCTTTAAATCTCCACCAGAGCCCTTAGCCCTGGGGTAGCAGCAGCAGCCAGGAGCCCCTGAGGCTCTGTTGGCGATTTAAAGGGCCCGGTGCGCCACTGCAGTAGCGGTGGCCGGGAGCCCCAGGCCCTTTAAGTTACCACCAGAGCCCCAGGCTGCCATCGCTACCCCGGGGGCTCTGGTAGCGGGGCTCAGGCGGCAATTTAAAGGGCCTAGGGCTCTGGCTGCTGCAGGGAGCCCATGGCCCTTTAAATTGCTGCCCAAGCCTCAGGGCTCCCAGCCACCTCTGCAGCTGGTAGCTCCAGGCGTGATTTAAAGGCCCTGCCTCTTGCAGTTGAGGCTACACCCCTCCCAGTTTAGGCCCCACCCCCTGCTCTGGACTCCGGTGTACCAGTAAGTCCTTTAAGTTACTTTCACCTCTGACCACATCCCCTGGTAAATTGTTCCAGAGGTTAATTACCCTCATAATTAAAGATTTGCATTTTATGGCAAGAATGGCTCAAACATAAAATCTTAATATAAAATTTCCCATTCACATATACATGGCATTGATTGTAATTCCATGAGATATACATGTATCCAAACACACCAGTTATGGTTCCATGTTATCAGACAGTGCAATTTAAATTCTGCAGTCAACCTTATTCATTAAGAAAAAAAATTGATCTCTGCTGATGCAGTTGAACATGAAATCACATTACTCATGCTGTTTCCTGGATTTTAACATGCTCTCACAGTGGATGATGACATTTATTCCTGTCCAGAGGGGCAGCACACAGGGTATGTACCACTAAAGTCCTACTTAAGCCCTTAAAATAGTTTAAAATGAGATTTAAAATATAGAACTTAGATAAACCTGACAATCTGCATAAAGATCGATTTCATCCTTGAGAATAATATGTTATTGAGACAAAGAAAGCAGCCATGCACATAAAGAATATTCACTTTTCCATTTCAAAAATACCAGAAGGATGCAACACATCTTTAAGCAAAAGTTCATTTGAATGCATAGGCTGACCAATTACTTGAACTCCAAATAATAAGCTATTAATTTTCATAGTCCATTTTACTGGGTGGATCTGCTTAGGAGGTAAACTATTATGCTTGTATGTACTTCGTGAAGAGTGATTTAAGTCTACATAGAGATACAAGGTGGGTTAGGTAATACCTTTTATTGGACCAACTTCTGTTGGTGAGAGAGACAAACTTTCAAGCCATATAGAGCTCTTCTTCTGTGTGTTTCAAAAGCTTCTCTCTTTCACCAACAGTTGGTTCAATAAAAGATACTACCTCATCCACCTTGTCTCTCTAATACCCTGGGACCAATACGGCTACAATGATACTTAAGTCTGCATAGGTATTAAAGGCCTTATCCTTTACTATGCTAAGCACACTCAGATCCTACTGATGTCACTCCACTCCACTTCACCAGGCCCTAAGAGAAAAACCAGGGGTCAAATGGGAAAACACTAACAATTTATAGACTAGGCTAACTAGTGATTATAGAAGTACTTGCTTTCAACCATCATTGCCTATTTCTTTGAACCATGCAACTTGACTTCAGGTTCTCCCCCGCACCATAGAATTGCTTAAAGAAAACAAGTGTTTTCTCTTTTCAAAACCATCTTTTCTTACACTCATTAAAGATTTGTTAGATTTCAATTTGCATTGCTATAAACATTTGCCTCAAACCTTTCAATAAGTATTCTGTCATATCAATAGTATCATCTGACCTTTTCATTCAATTGTACTCCAAGCAGCTTTAATCCCATGCATCTCCAAGACCAGGGGTTCTCAACCTTTTTCTTCCTGAGGCCCCCTGCAACATGCCATAAAAACTCCACAGCCCGCCTGTGTCACAATCACAGGTTTTCTTCACATCAAAGTCAGGGCTGTCATTAGGGGGTAGCAAGCAGGGCATTGCCTGGGGCCTGATGCCACAGGAGCCACCGCAAAGCTACATTGCTCAGGCTTCGGTTTCAGCCTTGGGTGGCAGGACTCAGGGTCTGGGCTTCAAACCCATGCAGCAGAGCTTTAAGCCTTCTGCCCTGGGCCCCGCTGGGCGGCCCCCATGAAACCTGCTCGCAGCCCCCTAGGTGGCCTTCGACTCCTGGTTGAGAACCACAGTCCAAGACCACATATAGTTGTAAGGTTTTTGTATCAAATGTTTGGGAAAGTCAGGAGAATCTCTCTACAGAGTATTTGCAGATTGCAATGTTTCTTTATATATGTGCAGCAACTACCTTAGAAAAGTTTCAGGCTAATAATAAAAGCAATTGATTAGTAGAGTGTTATCATTCTAGTCACTATTAAAAAAATAAACCCTTATTGTCTAAACAAATATTTTCTATTTACATTTTAACACATTTTGTGTTCCATCACAGATATTGATCAAATTCTGTAAGATGAAATTGTTCTGGAATCAGTTATTGGTCAAACTCATTATGAAGAACAGACAGCTTCAATAAGTGTTTGCTATTGTTATTTATATTCCCATCATCGATCTCCACAACATTCTACTAATGCTTTTGTGGACAACAGTATGTTGGACAGCTCTGAAGTTAAGTGTCAACTACAGAGCATAGGATGGCAGTCTACAGAGATCTTTGGAAATGTAAAGAAATTTAGAATTGGAAATTCTAATCTCCGATAAAAAAGATAAAACACAGCCATACTTGCCAACATATGATTAAGTTCTAGAGTCACAGTAAACAGTTAAAAAATGGTAACTACAAAATAATGTTGCTGAATAAAATATTTTAAAAAAGCATCCAAGTGACTTGTGAACCTAAGTCTCATTAAAAAATCAGGCTCCTAAGTTTCTTAAAGAGTAAAATTTTCAGTAGCATTAATGTACAAGCAGATACAGATTTTAGCAAATCACCAATACAAGGTTTTTGTGGAAAAACAGGTCTCAAATGGATTAATTATGAGAATGTTCTTTTACAGTGTCAAAACTAAGTGATCTCTAACAATACAGGTGATAATTCTGAGAAAACTTGTCATGATGGGTATCAAGCAGACTGCAGATTATCACTCTTGTGGTAATGCAAGAGGAAATGCAATTTATCTAATGAGCTATTATGTTTTCTAGTGAGGAAAAACCTCAGAGCAGACTTATACACGTCAAACACACAAGGCACTGTGAAATAAATAGATTTGGTGCTGCTGTATTTTTTTTTCAAGTTAATTAAGTAAATCCCACCTTTCTACATTAAAACCTGTCTTCTATTCCTTTCTTTACATAGAAAGTAGCTTAAAGGTTCGGGATTCCCCTTGGCCTCGAAGAAAAGAAACATACTATACTTCAACAATTTAACCTCACAGACAATTTCTTCTCTTACTTACTGCAGACTATTAACTGTGTCAGGTGTAAAATGCTGTCAACAAAACAGACAAAACCAGAGCACTGAACAACCTGATGCATAATTAGAAATTTAACTTTAAACAAAGATTTTTTTCCGCTAAGGTTTGTATGAACATATATACATGCAGCAATGTAATTTTTATTGGTCAGTCCAATTGCAAACACTGCCCTCCCTTACTATACCCCCAAAGAAGAGGCATTTCTTATTTCCGGGTTTTTCCCATGTTGGGTAAGTAAACTGGATCAAAGAAAATAATAGTTTAAAGTTACTGGGGATCTTTTTTTTTTGTCTTAAGACCCTCATATTTACACTAAGGAGCAAATCTTGCTCTTGCTGAAGTCAGAGGGAACTGTGGGAGCTCAGTAACTGAAAGTCAGGCTCTAGGTCATAAGTTAGGCACCTGAAAACGGAGGCTTTCAAAATAAGTAGATACTTGAAAATTCTGGACCAAAGGTATGTCTACACAGAAAAGAAAAACCTGTGGCTCACCCAGGCCAGCCGACTCGGGCTGACGGGGCTTGGGTTGCAGAGGTGCTTCAGTGCTTTGTAGACTTCCGGGCTTGGGCTGGAGTCTGAGCTCTGAGATCCTCCCACAACACAGGACCCTAGAGCCTAGGTTCCAACCCATGCTTGGAAGTCTACAAAGCAATGAAACAGCCCCACAGCCCAAGTCTCACAAGCCCAAGTCAGCAAATATGGGCCAGTTGCAGGTGTCTAGCTGCTGTGTAGACATACTCTAGGTAACAGGAAAACCAGGAATAGAACACAGAACTCAGCTTTTATGCTATAAGCATTAAACCAAATTCCCATTTCCCAAATATTAGTTTGCTTTACTGACCATTATAAATAATATAATAAAGAACTGATCAATATAGTCTTAGACTTTATTATAAAGAATATAAGATTTTTCATTTTGAAATTTAGACATTTGATAACCCAAATTCACATGTATATTTGTAAGTTGTACAGAAAATTACACATTTAATAATAAACATTTCCATCCATAGTGAAGATTAATAGAATACAGAGCCACCATCCTAAAGGGGCAAAAAAAATATATACTTAAAAGCAATATTCAGTTCTTTACAATGAAATGTTGATGGTTAGGAGGTAACTGGAGCCACTTTTTATAGAAACAATATATATTCCTATTCCCTAACCAGATCACCTCAAATACACTGGATAATTTACTCCACAGAGAATACTCAGTGCTATGAAATTGATGTTGTTTATGGTAAGAGACAATTGCATTATTGCTAAATCAGATTTCAGTTCCCCTGTATAAGTGTCTGTACAGTTTGTCCATTTCCTTTCCTATATTAAAAAAATCCATAAAAGGTGCATATATCTTAACTAGTGTAAATTTTTTCCTATTTCCATTCACTAAAATAATTAGCTTAAAGATCCTGCCTGACATGGCTGGAGTTAAATTTAGGATACATATTGGCGGTGTCAGTATTTTATATTCTCACTATTGAAGAAATGCACCATAAAATTTAGATGCATTTTTTATATAACTTCATTTTACCCTCTTACTTGTGTGTCAAAAAATCTCTAGGTTTATGCTGTGTATGGACTGCTTTAAAATATGAGTCTGAAGCCTATGATCTGAGCTAAGACTATTTATGACTGAGGGCCATGCACTTTTAATGTGCTTAGTCTCTTGTTACAGGAAAATGGGAAAGGAGCTACTGTAGCAGCATATCACAGCTAAGAGTCAACAGCTGCTAGCAGTTCAGAGCCACATAAGTAAAGTGTTTGAGCTCTTGACAAGCCACTCAACCCCTCTCGCAGTTATCCGGAAAACTAATTTGAGAAGAAAGCGTATTTTACCTTCATAACCTGCTTCAAACTCCATTATATTTGGGCAGTTATTAATTAAAATTAAGGGGCTTCCCAAAGTGTAGGAATTTAAGAGGCAAGTCTGATAACTCAATAGGAACAACAGGCAAACTCAACAGTATCACAATCACTACAAACCCTTGTGACAGAGACCATTCTCATCTACAATCCTCACACACAAGTAGTGAAATTGAAGAACAACAGGTTCAGCCATACCTGTTTTCTTTCTTTATTTTACAAGGGAGTGAACGAGGAGGAATATTCTGTTCCCCAAAAGGTGAGAGATCAGGGGTGAGCAAACAACAGCCCATGGGCCAGATCCGACCTCTCAGGGCTTTGGATCCAGCCCACGGGATTGCCACTCCCGTGGCGCCGCTCCCAGAAATGGCCAGCACCACGTCCCTGTGGCCCCTGGGGCATGGTGGTGGTTGGAGGGACAGAGGGCTCTGCATGATGCCCTCTGCCCCAGGGGCCGCAGGGACATAGTGCCAGCCGCTTCCAGGAACAGCGGCGCAGGACCCCAGCAGGCAGGGAGCCTGCCTTAGCAGTGCGGTGCCGCTGCCACCCCGGAGCCGCTCCAGGTAAGCGGCGCCAGGCTGGAGCCCACACCCCGAACCCCTCCTGCACCCCAACCCCTTCACTGAGCCCCCTGCCGCACTCCAACCCCCTGCCCTGATCCCCCTCCTGCACCCCCCACCCCCTCTGCACTCTGCATCTCTCCTTGCACCCCAACCCCTTGCCCCGAACCCCTTCCGGCACCCACCCCCACACACACACCCCACACTCCGTCCCTCCAACCCCTTGCCTCAGCCCTGTGTGCAATTTCCCCACCCAGATGTGGCCCTCAGGCCAAAAAGTTTGCCCATCCTCATAGATAAGCCCTGAACACAACTCAAGTTTCTCTATCTATTCACAGAACAGACACCATAAGCAGGAGCAGTGTAAGTTTCTTCAGCTACCCCAACATGGTGCCTCAACTATGTTCTAGAAGGATCACCTTTAGGACTGAAAAATGCTGTTCAGTCTCTAAGCACAGTTGGCGCTTGACCTCTCTGCAGAGTCTATCAACAAGGGTGTCATACAATAACAAACTTAATTACTATTTATTTTGTGATGGAGATAGGATTGGCATTTCAGCCATAACACCTAAATTTCCAATTGTCTCTCTTTAATTCAGAGAAGTTAAAATGCATTTTTTCCATGTCAACTTCATCTCTCTTTCCCTTCTAAAATACTGCTTACAATATTTTTAAACATTTTGAAAGGAAGCAGCATAGACATTGTCCTAATTACAATTCTAAGGCAACCTTTTAGCATCGTAATCCTAAAAGAGTCATAGAGACTATTCCATTTTATCAGATATACTTCTAATTTATATATTATACTATTAACAACTTTAAAAACCCACAAAGGCACATCCTTGCCAAGTTTAAAAGGGATCTATTTAATCACATTGGCAAGTGTTTTACTTTATTATATTACTACTTAATGGTCTCTCAGTTTGTAGGAGGTTTGTAGGAGGAAGTACAATCTAAATATACATGAAAATGTTACAATGTACTATAAAATTAAGCACCACAAAGTCAAAGATGTACTGACATATATATATTTATTTTAAGTGACAATAGCAAGAGTTGGATTGGAAAGGGCAAAGTGTAAAATGGCTTATGTTACGCTGACATATAAGCGATCTCCCTTTCAGATGACCACGAAGTTGTCAGCATGCACAAAAGCACTCGGGAAACTTCCCTTCATCAGTACAAGCAGTGGTACATTTGAGATGGTTTACATGAAATAAAATAAATGGTATGTTCTCAATCTCTTGTACCAAGTATGGCTTGTTTGATAGAACAGATTGATAGTCTTGTCAAATCACACTAGGCAAACAGTGACAATTTTTATTTAAAGGGTATATACCAAGTGTACCATTTCATTTTATTACCTGAAATGGCCAAGACCTAGAGTGGAAAAGAGGGAAAATTTCTGACAGCAGATTTAAAGCGTTTTAAATTAGACTTAAGACTTTTCTCAGTTTAACCATCTATGAAGTACCAATTTTTAAATGTATTTAAAATGAATAGAGGTGAAAGGGGCATGGTTCATTCTGCAATTTGACATAAAAGGGAAATCCACACAACTGTGAGGGTACAGATCATTCTTACTTTGAAACAAAAGGCCATCATTGCTAACGATGAGGGATGGATACAGTGAGGTGCAGAGCACTATCAACTCCCATAGACTCCAGTGAGATACAAGATTGAATAGCAAATCATAGCATCAGGCCCTAAAATTAACAGGGCTGAAAAATACCTATATTTGGCCCATGATTCTATAGTTCTTTCCAAAACAAACACTGAGCATGTGCATACCTAGCCATTTCTTTGTAGAATAAAACAATAAATTAATAATAAAAGATTAGGAATATGACTGCTGTATGAAGTTAAAGACATTTGATTAAGAAATTTCTTATGTACATATATTTTTTACCTTAACAAGCTGCAAATTTTATTATTTAAAGATTTGGTAGGAAGAAAAATGTGTATTATGCAAATGTTGGGAAGACGGAAAGTCAGTTATAATTATGGAATAATGCATTTGTTAAGGAAAAAAATCACAGAAATATGCACACAATTATTCTGCTTCATTAAAGGAGTATAGTACACGAATTTCTACAGGCAATGGAAGTAATTCATTCAGTTATACAGAAAATAAAATGTAGTGGTTTCCACACAGTTTAAGTCTCGATGCCATAGCATATTTCTGTGGGAAAGGAGGGTTGCTGCAGCAGAACAACTTCTAATATATCCTTCTCTAACCACTGTGACAGGGTCAGGCCAGATGGCTACAAGAGACTGGTCGAAGGTAGATACATTAGCTCCAAGTGAAGCAGGTCCCTTTTCCTTGGGTAATATAACCGGGACTATTCCAGAACACTCAGGAACTTTCTAGAACTAATTAAGGCAGGCAGGCTAATTAGGACATCTGTAGCCAATTGGGAAGTTACTATAATTAATTAAGGCTAATCAGGACACCTGGTATAAAAAGCTCTCATTCGAGTTAGTGGTGTGTGCATAAGGAGCTGGGAGTGAAAGGGTGTGCTGCTGGAGGACTGAGGAGTACAAGCGTTAACAGACATCAGGAGGAAGGTCCTGTGGTGAGGACAAAGGTTTTGGGAGGAGGCCATGGGGAAGTAGCCCAGAGAATTGTAGCTGTCGTGTAGCTGTTCCAGAAGGCACTATAGACAGCTGCAGTCCATGGGGCTGTGGGCTGGAACCCGGGGTCGCAGGTGGGCCTGGGTTTCCCCCAAAACCTCCCAACTCCTGATCCAACACAGGAAGACCTCCGAGGCTAGCAAAATTCACCAATAAGTGCAGGATCCACCAAGGGAGAGGAGGAACTTTCATCACACCACATTAGGAAAAAGGCCCTTGATATTCCTCAAAAGTGGAGTGAGTGCATTGTTATAACAATCACAAATTATGATTTTGGACACTATACATATGCTGCCAGCTCATGAATGCTTGCTTGTATTTTCAAATCTTAGAGAATGTAATGGGACAAATTCTGTCCTAATTACAAGCATGCAATGCCACTAATGGCTAAGGACATTTATTTTATTGCCCTTTCCTTCCTACCTTCAAAAACCAGGAAATGTGGAGAGAAGATGACATTGGCATTGAGGGTGGGAAGAAAATGGGACAGACTCTACCCTTTTCGTCCTCACCTCTCCCCTTTTTCAAAATACAAATGAGGCCACGTGACAGTTAAAGGTGAGGTAGGAAACAGTGTTACTCCTCTTAGTCAGTTTCTCCCACTGCTCATTGTTGAATGCCTCCATCCTTCAATCTGCTTTTTGCATCCTCTCCTTTGCAGCTCTTACCTTATTAATCTTTCCCTGTTTCTGCAATATTTATTCACTCTCCCCTTATGCACTGTCAGCAGCTTGTCTTCCCTCCACACCAGGTGCCCTTCCCCAGTCTATTCTTTACCGTGCAAGGGAAATAGGATGAAGAGTTCATGGTGGCCTAGGATATGACTACAACTGCAAGCAAATGGCTGCAGTAGGGCTGATCTTTCTGTAGTCATGTCACTCACAGCACTGCCTGGAGTAAGAGTGAGACAGTAACTCCATTGCATTAGAGTCCAATCCACATGGAGGAGTAGCCCAAGGACTTATGAAGGATTGCATACCCATGGTTCCACTATGTAAGAGAACTAGTGGGGATGGTGGCAGGATATCTGTTCAGCCAGTCTGATGTTAATTGCACAAGCTCCAGTGGTCAACATTTGCAAGTGTTTTCAAAAACTATGACAAAACATGTTTCTTGTAAAAATCAACAGGGACTCGGATAAGCCCTGAGAACAAAGACAGTTCCACTTTTCAGGGACACTATATTCTCTTCCTTTCCCCAGCATAGCATCAGTAGCCTTGCATGCATGCACATAAAGGCAACATTCTGTCCTATGTAAATAAAGGGATTTGTTTGTTTTAGTGCACGTCCTAAGCAGGAGGTTTGAGATACTGTAGGAATTTATATTGGTTGATGGGCAGAGAGTTTAAAGAGAAAAAAAAGAGGGACAGGCAGGCATTAGAGGCAGACAACATGGCATAGACCAATATAATATTTAACAAAAGGTGTGAATTAAAATCAATTTAATTATTTCAGTGCAAGCCTGAGCCCATGAAGGGGAGAATTCCACTTGTTTTAGCTTAAGGTGCAATTTTAACTGATGTAGCTAAACCAGTGCACAAAAGGCTGTGTGGACTCACTCAGTTTAAGCCAGATTTATTTCAGTTTCACTTAAGTCTATTAGGAACAGCTTGAAGCTAAAAAGTAGTAAGGCACTCTTTAATAACAATAATTATACCTAGCTCTTATATAGCACTTTTCATTAAGCTTATAAATGTTCATAAATGGAAATAAGTGTCCACACAGGGGGTTGCACTCATTTAATTAAACCAGTGCGAGTTTGTGAATAGATTGGGGTAGGTCAGCCTTGTTCTCAAGCATTAAAATTTCATCCACAAGACCCTCATATTTCCCATGGATATTGTGATTAAATTGTTTCCTGTTTTTTCCTTGTAATTTTAGAAGCAAGAAACCAACTACTGAATTGGTGTTAATTGCCTTTTAATGATGTGCAAGAAAAACAGGATTCTCCCCAAGTGACTACAATATTTTCCTTGAAGGGTCATCTGCTCTATTTATTAAAAAATGCCATACCTGTTGAAGTTAATGTCTGGATAACTAGAATACTCAGACTTCATCTTGGCATTGCGTCGTGGAAAAGTGCAGAAAAAAGCATTGGCTAGAAAACTAGCGATCTGCTCCTGTGACATTGTGATGGAGTGATTCATCTTTTGTTTCAGTAAAGGTATTGGCTACCAGAAGGGAATGAACAAAAAAAAAAAAAAAAAGAGAAGAGAAATAATTAGTTTAGCAATTCAAAATAAACCCACAAAAAAAACCCCAGGAGCACAAAATTACATTTGCTGAATTAGAGCAAGAGTAATTCAGGGCCACTGGTTGTTCCTTAAATCAGCAGCACTATTAAAGTCAAAGGTTGTTCAACTAAGATGATTGGGAACAAGCTTGTTTGACAAATAGCAGATTTCTAATCAGTAACAATAAGGCCAACAAAGCACAATTTATCAGAGAAAAAACAGGCTCCAGAGGTGGAAACAGACGGAATGTAGTAATAAGCGGGCAATCTTAAAATCAAGTAAGATATATTATATTTTATTTATTCCAGCAGCTGGATTCTAAAGTTATTCTTTTGGGTAGTTTATTACTCTGTCTCAGCAACTCGTCAGGCCTGACATACTCTCTGTACCCCACACATTGGTGTCATGATTTATATCCAAAAGGTGTTATGTAAGATAGCTATACAAACTGGTAACATATTTGTCCCAAAAATCATTGCATGGTGTATGTAAGAGGTGTACACAAAGGGTAATATATATGTTCCAGAATTATGTTCTTAAAATGTATTTGGCAAGCAATGCTTAAGCTACAACTGTTCCAAAGGAACACGATTCTGATTGCTTGAATGTCTCCCCACTGAAAAGTAGGCAAGATGTGACCAAAGACAAAGAAATGCACAGTGACATGCAAGATAAACAAAAGGCTTGGCTACACTCGAAACTCCAAAGTGCTGCTGCGGGAGCGTTCCCGCGGCAGCGCTTTGAAGTGTGCGTGTGGTCGTAGCGCCAGCGCTGGGAGAGAGCTTTCCCAGTGCTGCAAGTACTCCACCTTCCCAAGAGGGTTAGCTTACAGTGCTGGGAGCTGCACTCCCAGTGCTGGGGCACTGTTTACACTGGTGCCTGACAGCGCTGTAACTTGCTGTGCTCAGAGGTGTGTTTTTTCACACCCCTGAGCGAGAAAGTTGCAGCACTGCAAAGCGCCAGTGTAGCCAAGGCCAAAGCCATCAGGAGAGCAAGTGGAGAAAGAGAACCATTTAACAATCTCAGTAGGGGAATGAAGATTGCAACCCAGGAAGCCTGCCTCTCTCTTGAAGCAGGGTCAATGAACTTTTTAAAGATACAAGCAGAGAGAAAAGGCCATTTTTGGAATTCTTCACCTGAAGGGACAAAGGAACTGATCACTTGGAGATCTATGAAGGGTCCTGGCCAGAGAGTCTGGTCAGCCATGCTGGAAAAGAGACTTGAAAAACACTTCTTTGAACAAGAGAGAGTAGTTTGTTGAATCAGGTTTTAGTCTTAGTGTATTATTACTTTTGTTTGTTCGTAACCTTTCATTCTTATTCCTTATACTTGGCATCACTCAATCCTCTGCCCTTTTTGTTAAATAAATTTGCTCTACCTTTACTATAAAACAATTCAGTGCACTGTTTAAAGGGAAGGGAGTGTTAAACCCGCTTAAGCTAACAGGCTGCAGTATACTGTCTCCTTAAAGGAGCAACAAATTTAACTTGTTTGTTCACTAAGGAGACTGGATAGTGCAGGGAGATGTCTCTGGGGAAGTTTGTTGCCTGCAAGGCAAGATTTAGACTGACAGAGTCCTGAAGTTTACTGGGAAGGCTGACAAGCTGGTGTGTCAGGGAGTTGTCACACTTCTTAACAATAGCTAAACTCTCACCTACTGAGATTGAGAGGGTTAACACTAACTCTCAATTCTGGGAACTCCAGCATTTTGTCACAATGCTGTTGCACAATTTAAAGAAAATGCGTGATTACAGCAAATCACCCATTTACAGCTGTAAAATGAGGGAACAAATGTCACATTAAATTTTATAGTTACTCAACCATTTATTTTGATTCCCTCATCCAATTTTGTGTTTTGGATAACTAGAAGACTCGAATATAATTTGAATTAAAGAACACACACAACAAGCACCATTATTATTATATATTTATTTTATTACTGGCTTATCAATTTGAAAGCTCTCTTTCTTTCTCCCCACCCTATAAAATATGTGCAGTGCATAAATTAGAATTTCTGTCTCTTTATGATATGCCTGAGGAGGAAGATGTCGGATGGAGTGGAGGATTTGGGTGGAACTTAATTCACTATTTTCGCTCCTGTGAGGAATCACTGTTCAAATCTTATTTGATCACAGGTGGAAACCAATTTGGAGAATCTCATTCTACATGGGCATCTGTCCACAGCACAAAAAGCACTCTATGATATAAAAAGGACCAGACTTAGCAAAACATTTACAGGACAAGACTAAAGTGTAATAGCAGAGCTATCAATAGGCCTGGGATGAGATCAGAAATGACATGCACTGGCAAAAATGAATCAAGAAGGTTGTACAGAGCCTACTTACAAACTATCCACATTTGTAACTTGTGTCAGTAAACCTTTATCGACACCATTTGTTACCACCATATTCAATCCACCTTAATCTCACAATTCCATGCAACGTCCTCAGGTTGAAGATGCCTCTCTTCAGAGAATTTACAAGTCTACATAATGAACATTATGAAGACCAGGACACCATAATTAAAGATTTAATACTTTTAAGGGAAACATAATTAACCAGAGTGAAATAGTAACTTATTATTATTATTAAAACACCCCTAATGAAGTCCAAAACAAAAAAGTTTGGGGGCCAGAAACTGAAAAGAAATACTGAAAATGAGCCATCAACTTTCAAAGTTATCCATGAAAAACCAGAAAGTCTTAAGTAAAGACTAACAAAGAACAGTGTCTTACAAAGAATATTTTCCCCCTCCTTATCTATAAGCTCACATCAGGCAAAACTAGGCTTTGCGGTTGTCCACACATAAAACACTACAGTGGCAAAGCTGCACCACTGTAGCACATCAGTGTAGACATTACCTACTCCAACAGAAAGGGCTCTTCTATCAGTGTAGGTAACCTACCTCCCTGAGACGCAGCAGTGAGGCTGCCAGAAGAATTCTTCTGTTGATGTAGGTCATCTTAACAACGCCACTTAGGAGTGTGGATTTTTCACACTCCAGCCTAGGTAGTTAAATCAACCTAATTTTCTACTGTTCACTGAGTCTTTGAGTCTGTTCACTATTCTGACAAGGCATTTGCTCATTAGTAATGGCTGTGAAACATCTTGTGGCCACTGAAGATGGTCCATCCTTCTTATCTGAACACCAGAGTCCTGAAGTTTACTGGGAAGGCTGACAAGCTGGTATGTCAGGGAGTTGTCACACTTCTTAACAATAGCTAAACTCTCACTTGCTGAGGCTGAGAGGGTTAACACTAACTCTCAATTACTCATGGGAGTAATGTTAACAGATGCACTAAGCATATTCTCCCCTCCACAAAATGCTCTATAGTGAACAGGAGAGAGCCTCATGGATGTCAACTAAAGAAGAGACTTAAAAGGGGCTATAGCCCAAAGCAGATTCTCATTGCTGGCAGCTCCATTTGGGAGTTTTGCGAACAAATTAACAGGGATCACACACTACAAAGAATATTCAGTATTTGGTTTTATAATCATCATGCGCTGCATCTATGAGTGCTCTACAAGACCCAGAGTATGGAGCAGGTTTCTGCCCCTTTATAGAAATGCTACCCTCACCCAGACAGCAGCTACAGGGTATGTCTATACTGCTGTCACAGGGTGCAACTGCAATTTCAGTAGACACATATATTAAAGCTAGCTTGGGTCCTGGAGCAATGAAGACATGACAGCACATGCTTCAGCATGAGCTGTATGAGCCCAAGAACATTGGGTAATTACTCACAGGGTTAGCCTGCACTGAAGTGCACACTGTTGTGGCTTCACTACTCCAGGACTCAAACTAACTAGATTAAAGTTAGCACGGGTATATGTCTACTTGAACTGCCACCACACCTTGTGGCTCCAATACACACACACACTTAATGGAAGCAACTCTGAAAGGGTATCTTCTTTCCTCACTCCCTGCAAGCAACACACCTACAGTGAGAGGGAGATAGCTGGAAGTGTGAGGGGTGGTAAGTGCAGGAAGCTGGCAGCTAAGCGGGACAGCCATTTTACTGGGGCCATGTCTACATCTAAAATTTTGCAGCGCTGGTTGTTACAGCTGTATTAGTATAGCTGTATAGGGCCAGCGCTGCAGAGTGGTCACACTTACAGCAACCAGCGCTGCAAGTGGTGTTAGATGTGGCCACACTGCAGCGCTGTTGGGCGGCTTCAAGGGGGGTTCGGGGAACGCGAGAGCAAACCGGGAAAGGAGACCAGCTTCGTCGCGGTTTGCTCTCGCGTTCCCCGAACCACCCTGCAAACCGCAGGGAAGGAGACCTGCTTGCTCGGGGGTTCTGGGAACGCGAGAGCAAACCGGGAAAGGAGACCAGCTTCGCCGCGGTTTGCTCTCACGTTCCCCGAACCACCCTGCAAACCGCAGGGAAGGAGACCTGCTTGCTCGGGGGTTCGGGGAACGCGAGAGCAAACCGGGAAAGGAGACCAGCTTCGCCGCGGTTTGCTCTCGCGTTCGCCAAACCACCCTGCAAACCGCAGGGAAGGAGACCTGCTTGCTCGGGGGTTCGGGGAACGCGAGAGCAAACCGGGAAAGGAGACCAGCTTCGCCGCGGTTTGCTCTCGCGTTCCCCAAACCACCCTGCAAACCGCAGGGAAGGAGACCTGCTTGCTCGGGGGTTCGGGGAACGAGAGAGCAAACCGGGAAAGGAGACCAGCTTCGCCGCGGTTTGCTCTCGCGTTCCCCGAACCACCCTGCAAACCGCAGGGAAGGAGACCTGCTTGCTCGGGGTTCGGGGAACGCGAGAGCAAGCCGGGGAAGGAGACCAGCTTGATTACCAGAGGCTTCCTCAGGTATGCTGGGATACCTGCTTATTCCACGGAGGTCAAGAAAAGCGCTGGTAAGTGTCTATACTTGATTACCAGCGCTGGATCACCAGCGCTGGATCCTCTACACCCGAGACAAAACGGGAGTACGGCCAGCGCTGCAAACAGGGAGTTGCAGCGCTGGTGGTGCCCTGCAGATGTGTACACCTCCTAAGTTGCAGCGCTGTAACTCCCTCACCAGCGCTGCAACTTTCTGATGTAGACAAGCCCTGGGAGGGCTGTAGGAATTCCAGAAGGCTTGAGTGGGTAAAAGGAGAGAACCAGGTTAAGCATATTGGAGCCACTGCAGAGACTGAAGGACAGAGAAATTTATATCGGCTTCCTTCTCCCTAAATTCTTTGGCAACATGGAGCTGCAGTAAGTGGGAATTGGGTGTTTTCATTTGTTTGGTGGGGGAAGGGTTGAGTGAGGTTGTCTCCTCTTGATAAGTAAACCTACTGCAAAACGAGCATCCAGTCTGCACAGTGCAATTAGAAGTTTACACAAAGCTCAAAGGTGGACTATAGCATTTATATAAAAACTAAGCTTTCAGTTATTACTGTTCATTATTTTATCATTAAATTCTACAGCATTCAGTGAAAAAATATGCTGTACATTAGAACCACACCCATTTTTGCTTTGTGTTTCTTCCTTCTCTATCTTTCTCCCTCCTCGTGTCTTTCCTCTTTTCTTCAATGCACTTTCCCTCCTTGTGTTAATTTCCAGTTCTCATCTCCCATGAGCTTTACTCCCAACCTCTTCCCCATTCAGTCCATGAAAATGATCAGAAATTAAGTAGTTAATGATCACATTTAAAGCATCATCACTAGGTATTAGAGTTAACCAATCAATTAGATGAATGGGGGTGAGGGAGTTTACACTTCTCCAAACTACTGTTTCAAGTTCTGTGCAAAGCAATCCATGTTTTCAATGTCTGCTTTCTAACAATGAGAAGCCAACTTTCCTCTTTCCCAGTAGAAGTTCGGATTCTGCAGGAAGTGAACATGCCCTCACACACACACACACACACACACACACACACACACAAGGCTGAATCCAGGCTGGGGATATGTTTTTGACATTTCTGATTTAGAGTAATTATTCAGCATTAACTAGGAAATACTGCTGCAGAGCGATAAAAATGTCTTGAAAAGTTCTGTTAAAGAGGAGAAACTGTGTATTGGCAGAATAGAATGTGTTAGAATAAAAAAGTATCAGATGTATCACTTTAGACAACACAAAAGAAAGCAAACTCTCAGATGTATGCAGCATTTTCACTAATGTATTAGTAGACCAATAATCTCTGCATTAAGTCCTTGGCTATCATTCTTAGTTTCTAAGGAGACCTCCAAAAAGGGGCGCAGATTCCCACTCATCTCCAGTAAATTGACCATTTTGTAATTTTACTAATCTATTGGCATGTCTACTATAATATTAGGAAACTAAACTGGCCCTCATCTACCATTTTGGTTTGGTAACTTGACTTCAGGAGACGCAGATTTTGCAAAGCCACATTTTCATATGAGTAAAAGCAATTACATATCTGAAAATCAGGATGAAATTAATGCTCTTTAGATTTTAGAAACTGAAATCAAACTAGCAGACCCTGCTATCCTTTATTCATAGTTGACAGCATGAAAAATTTAACTGTGCATTAAATGTAGTCAAAATTTTCCTTGATTTTTTCCCATAACACTCAAGGGGTTTTATTTTAAGAACCACTTTTATATCTGATACAATATTACAAAATAAGTTAAAATTATTTAAGTAATGGGTTAGTAGCTATTGTAATAGTCATTTAAAAAATAATCAAATGAGAAAACATTTCTTCAGCCCTTTTTCTAACTCCCTCTCTCCCAATTAAACAATTGCCATCTTTGCTTCTGGTTCTCCGCAAATGCAACAAGAACAGCTTCAGTGGAGCTGACTCATTATATTTTAGCACTAGCTGTGAAAATAAATTTCCTGTGTGAACAGGTGCAATAAGTAGAATTATTGGACACACAACCCTTTAAGAGACATGTAGTAAATGAAATCTTCATTAAGAATGTTTTGATATATTTTTATAAAATGTGAAGTTATTAAATTTATAATCATTGAATTTAGATCTCTCTTTTGGCCACAGGTTTTTCTTTCTCCATATATTCATCTGTCAATCTACATTAGGGCTTTGTAGGACTGGATTATGATATCACAGAAGAAAAAATGGAAGAAAAAAGACTGAAAAATCTTGTCTCACAGAATTCAGTTTATTTAGGTAAACTATACTGCTGTTGTAGATTAAGTCATTTTGGTGTATAAAATAGATTTCACTACTGCATTTTAAGTTCAGCTACATCTAAACTAAAAGAGTGACCCAGAGATAGTGTACAATGGTCAATAACTCATCTCTCAAATAGAAACATTTCAAGGTAGTAAAACTCCTTTAAAATATGCATAATTCAATCATCTTGGTGTCCTTTTCATGCTGTAATCACTTTTAAAAGCTTTGTAGCTGTCAGAAAAGTTCTTCCAGCCAAATGACTGGTAAAAAGATCAGAAAATATTTCAATTTTCTGAAATTGTGTCCTCTGTAAACATCCTCTTTAGCATAACTAAGCAGGACAACGTTTTTCTATTCCAATACAACCCCCTTACTTTTGAAAAACCTATTTAAAATGTTGAGACAGTCATGCTTACAAATCAGAGTCTCTATCCTGCAAATGCTTACTCATCTAAATAGTCTTTACTCACATGAACAGTCCTATTGAGTTTGAGGTGACTATTCCCTGCAGTAAGCATTATACCAACTAAGAAGTGCCTGCAGGATTTGGCCATATTACAATAAAGTAAAACATTCATGATCATTACTGAGAACAGTATATTCACAGATACTATGGAGGTGTAAATGTAATCATGTATTTTTATAAGTAAAAGAGGAAAGCCTTATCAGAAGCATTATTCACATATGATTAAAAGAGCTTTCAAAGTGGTTTCAAAGCCAAAGGGTATAAATCCACTAAATATATTTTGAACAGGGGGAATTAATTCAAAGTTTAAAAATTTCATGGTCATTTCATTAGAAAGAACAAGACATTCCAGTATATATAGAATTTTGATTGATGGCTTAAATTAAGGCTCAGAAATGGGACAGTGAGTTTTTAATATTCTTTTGTACCATTATGGATGTCTGTTGTCCTCCCTGCTCCCTAGGCCTCAGCTAAATGAGACAGAACCACCACAGCTTTCAATAGAAACATAACATGGCTATGGCATTTTGACCTCAGCCATTAGTTATAGTTTATATTAAATTAAATTAATCTGCCCTGGGGGGTGTACCTATCTGCGCTTACTTACCTGAGTGCAGATATTAGGGAGGCACAGTGCTAGCTTCACCATATCAGGCAAGATGGACTGGAACAAATGCTGAGACTCTGCATCTTCGAGCACCTACAAAAAGAAAGATTTCTTTTGCACCAAAAATATGATTGATATTACAAGATAAAGACTATACAGGTCCACTTTTCACATTGGAAAATAATTAACACCAGGCAAGTTAATCTTAAAAACTATTTTGTTTAATAATTTCTGCATTCTGATACCATCTGTCATCCAAAGTTTTCAATTAACTTTACGAACTAATTATCTTTCTCAATAATCTGTAAGGTACAGAGTAGGTAACCATTATATGTGGGTGGATATGTATGATGAGAGGAGAGGTTAAATGACTTGTCCAAGACAAAATAAGAAGTCAATGACAAGGTGAACAGAGAATCCAATTAGCCACTAATTGTTTTCTAATGTAATAAAAGACAAGAAAATAGTTATCCAAAAACACTTTATAGAGTTAAATAATAAAATTACTAAGAAATAAGAGCCAAAAGATAGAGAAAGCTAAGATGTATAGGCAAAGGAGAAGAGATGTTTCTCGCTGTAATTTAAAATGAAATGAAGAATTGCTGAGAGAGAAACAGGAAGGATGTTCCAAGACCTCCGAACTGTCCTGGGTTTAGCTGGACGGTCCTGCTTTGATCCTAAAAATCCTCTGTCCTGGTTGAAGTGAACATTTCCTCCATTCAGGACTGCCCAGGGGATGGAGTTTGCCCTGGATCCCCCTTTGAGAGGGGCTCCAAACCCAGTGGTGGTGGTGTGACCTGGCACACAAGGTCTCACAGCATCACTCACATTTGGCCTGTTTGCTTCTCCATCTCCGCTTCTCCACTAAATGTGATTGGTGTCGCAACCCCATGTGCTAGGTTGCAACATCAATCAAATCTTGCCAGTCTGCCCTTCCATCCCTATGTGGATAGGCCAAACCTGAATGGTGCTGCATCCCACTTTAGCCACTTGAAATGTTGGAAGGTATATGTTCCAGGGGGCAAAGGCTTCAGAAGAGGAAAAACTAACATTGGCTAGACTGTGTGGAAGCTTAAAACAGCGGGGCGGGAGGGAAATTCCAGAAACTTCTCTCAAGATAACCAATTCCCCAGTTGGTATAAACTGGTAAAGCTCAACTGACATCAATAGAGCTACACTAATTTACAGCAGCTGAGGATGTGGCCTACAATCTTTGAGGGGAAGAGGCAGGTCTGAATACATTTGGTAGTTATTCTCTGCTTTTTTTGCTCAGCCACTCCATCCATGTACATTTTTATTCTAGTTTAACACAAGGTGCTGAAGGAATCTGAAGAGCAAGATGGTTCCTCCAATGGGCAGTTAAGATCACTACCTTCACCAACAATGATCCACAAAATCTGGAGATCTAGTATTCTATAGTTTTGAAGCTAAACAGTCAATTTATAACATCCAGAATTGCTTTCTAAATATTTCATATATTGTACACACCAAAAATATGTATAATAGATAGTGGATTTAATATGAAAAACACTGATGAATGTTATTTACTTTAGACATGCATAAAAGTTCAGAGATTAAACAATCAAAAGTTAAAGAAAATATTTCTTTTTAGTCATATATTCAGTGCTTTTCCTGCTTCAAGAGTCCATTATATGATTTCACTACACAATCAGTCTCTTTGAAACTTTGCCGATAGATTTCTTGCAAAGGAGATCCTTTAGCTTCCACTGGTCCACCATATACTGCTTCAGTTCTTCACCTTTGTGGCTTGTTTTTCCCCTAATTTGGAGAAAATTGAAGGCAGACGTTTTAGAAATAAAACTATTTCTAAAAATATCTTAGAGTCTCCCTCACTCCTTCATGTACAGGAGATACAAAGGAATGAATATAAGTGCTTGGGAAGTTAAAGGAACTTATGGAACAAACTGAATATGTGAAAGAAAGGAGGATAATATAACCTTAATACCTACATAGTGTGGTTCTAGTTTATTATTTATAACTAGGTGAAAGTCCGTGCTGTCATTCAGGTGTAAATTTGTAAAGTGTAAAAAAGCCAAAAATGGCTCAAAAACTTAAAAATTGGACATAAAAGTCCATGAATTCCAGTAACAATTGAGCCTGATAATATTCTAGACAAAAAGAACGCTCAATCATCCTTGAAGTTTTTTCCTTTGCTTTGCACTGACTCAGACATTCTAGGCTTCAGAGTGAGACACAAACAGAATGAAAATCCTGGAATTTTATAAGATGGTCAGGGAAAAGAGAAAGAGACTATGATGTAGAGTTTTAAATTTCCATTTAACACCCTGAATTAAAGCTCCTGTTTTGCAAATAAAGTAGCAAGTCTGAGTAATCCGAAGGAAATCTGGCTGCAGTGGAGCAACTGAGTCCAAGCTATACATCATAAACAATACAGTATATTTTCAGAAATGGGACACTTACTAATAAAAATTGAATAAGGCACTTATTTCACTGCAGTAGCTAGCTGTTGGCTGCATGTACATTTGCATTTTTGTACAGTAAAAAACCTGGATATCAAAGATAACATCTAAAATCTAGTACCCTTCAATTTTAGCAGTAAATTTTAAAGAAATAGGCTTGTTCTCTACAGCACAAACACTCCTAAGTAATGAGATAAACAAACAAGTGTTGTAAGCCTGGAATTTCAGACTTCAACCCGTAAAATAAAATGAATACATATATAAATTAAATCTATTCAAAAGATGACATTTAACCTTAAGTGTCTACCAAGTTGTCAAATTCTGATATTCTCTCTCCTTTGGGTAACACTTCCTGTCTTTTAAAACTGACACATGAATAGTGGCCACCATGCTTTGCTGACTGCCACAAACTATACAATATCACTTATCTGGTGACACACTATGGTACTGAACTTTGCAATAGCTGTCAACACTTCAACCTTTTGTTTATGCTCCTCTGCAAAAAATGTAATGATAGTATGACACATATCCTTTCTGAAACAGAACCAAGGCCAGCAAGTCTGATGGCAAATGCATAATTAAATGAATATAAGTGCACATTTTAAACTCTGAAATTCTGCTTTCCTTTCTCCCTTTCTTTTCCCTCCTTATGGCCCTACAAGAGTATCTTCCTCTGTTTCTCTTACCTACCTATAAGTTTGACTAGGAATCCTCCCTGTACAAATCATGGGGCAAAGTACCGACATTTATGCACAGGAGTACTTTCACTGGGACTACTCACGTGCATGAAGTTAAGCATGGAATAAATGTTACCAGTATCAGGACCTAAAGGCCTAATCCTGCAGCACCTACACAGGTGAGTAATTCCACTGATTATTTTAACAGAACTCATTTAGCGGAGTAAGGGCTATAAGGCTGGGTGCTAAATCCACAAGCATACCAAGGATCTCCCACCTTTTTCTCTAGGGATCATCAATGCTCTCAACCCTCTCCTTTTTACAAGGCAGAGTTCCCTAAATAGTTTTCATTATGGATGCACCATGCTTTTTACCTAGAAAAAAAAGAGGAGAGGTGATGAAGGGGGTAGTTCTCCTTTTTCCCCAGCCCACACTAGATCTTCTCAATAACACTTCTAGACTAAACCATCAAGTTTTCAAGAGGAAATAAAACATGCTAATGGGACTGTTGCAGGATGCCGACCAAAAGCAAACCCCCTTATGGCCTGCCAAGGCACTGCAACTACCATGACTCAGTTTCTCTCCTAGTTTTACCAATAATTCTCTTGGCCATCAGCACAATTCCACTGCTGAGGTGACTTAACCCTCTGGCCAAGTCACAAGAACCTCTTCTGGGCTCTCAAAGTCCAAACACACACAAAAGTCTTCCACCCTGGTCCCTAGGCACAGCCATTCCTTCCCGAGGGTCTGTCTTCTCATCACCTCAACTGCAGCCCTTCCTTCCCAGGGTCAGCAACAAGACATCCTGGGCTCTCTTCAGTCCGGTCTTTCCACTTACATAAAGGGGACATTGAAGGGTGTGAGTGCAAACAGAGTGGCAGTACAAGTGGAACTGACACCCACCCTCTATGGGTTCCTGGCCTGGGGAACACTAAATAATTGGACTGATTGTCCCCCATAACCACTATCTGTCTTGCTTCTCTTTCCCAGGGTTTCTTCTATACTACCAGCCTTCCTGAC
Organism: Gopherus evgoodei; assembly: GCF_007399415.2. Lineage (NCBI taxonomy): Eukaryota > Metazoa > Chordata > Testudines > Testudinidae > Gopherus > Gopherus evgoodei. The sequence goes on along the minus strand of NC_044328.1, from coordinate 55,412,582 downwards.
TGCTCTCCTAATTCTTTATAGAGCACAGACTCCCAAGATTCCTCTCCCTGGAGTCCTCCCTACTTAACTCTCTTCTCCTCTCACTGAGATGCTGCCTTTATATCTCCCAGTGCACCCAGCTCCTAGTCATCTGATTGTCACATGACTTTATTCATTTCTTCCACCTGGGGACATGGGGTAGGGCAGGCTCAGGTGTAGATGAACTCTAACCTCCTTACAGATCCACTCACTCTGTGACAGTGGCAATGAGAAAAAGTGATACAATACTTTAATCAATACTAATCAGATTCAAATGATGAAAATCTATTCTTCTTGAGTGCAGATGCCCAAATTTTGGAACATTAAGCCATGCTCATTTGTGGATACATTTACATTATTTCCCTTTTTCTAACTTAAGGTACAGAAGAATAAAAATTGTTGCCAACATTTTTGTTGATAGAAGGAAGTAAAGAACATGAGCAATAAAACCTATAGTTGACCAGTTAGGTCCTTACTTTTTTAATATGTACTTATCCTTTGCAGCATCTTTTGGGCAACTGAATTTGAAACTAAGTTATATAAAGAACGGAGAAATCTACAGTGTATTTTAACCTATCACCAAACATTTTGAAGGAATATTTAAAGTTTAAGATCTTTTTAGGAGGGTTTTATTTCTCAGGAAAGCTCTAGGGATTATTATTTACACAACATCGGCTGCTATTTGCCAAATATAATTTGGTAATTTCATCAAGGTTTGTACCTGAGTGGTTGACTAAATAACTATGACTTAGTGATGCAAATGGTTCAATGAGTTGTAGCAGAGGTAAGAGCTCCTGGCCAAGCATACTTGACTTGCAATTTAGCAAAATGAACATTTATACTGCAGCAAAAGAAGTCTGACTAAACACTGCCATAAGTAATGACTGCTTGTCAATATAAATTGCGCCTCCAAATACAACAACAAATATGCCTGACATCGCAAATGAGAAGAGACAGAGGTAGCATGTGGTGGTAGCGATGGTAGAAAGTTTAAATCTAAATCTGACAGCCTATCAAACCAAACAAACGAAACACGTACTTAGACAACTCTATCCATCACATAAGAAGGTAGAATAATCAAGCCAAAAAGGCAAAAACCACATGCAGAGACAGCAATAGCTTAACATTTTCTACTTAGTTATTTTCTCTTTCCCATATTAACTTGCTGTGACAGGATGCTGACTGACTGAACAACACTTCAGTAACAAAATAAATGCTTCCTTCAGACCTGATGAAATCTGTGTTTCCCAACTGTAATGCATTTTGGCCATTTTACTCTTTTCTACTCCTCAAACTGCTGTGGTATTGTTTGCAAGAAAACATTTTTCCAGTTTTAAAACATTTTTTCATATTTGGAATCAGTTTCCACAATAATAGTTACTGTCATGACCTGCCTTTCCAGCTAAGCAGTTTAGCTAACTATTGCAACAGTAGATGCAATATAGATGGAGGTGGTAACCATCCTACCGCTGAAAAAAGTATTGTTGATTTTATGTGACATTTTAATATTATGCCTACTACATTCAACTTAAGAAGGAGTTTTATGTTTAAATTTAGCAGACTATAATATTTCCCCCTGAACAAAGTATCCTCAATATTCCTAATGCCTAATAAAATCAATACAATATTAATCTCTGGATTTTACGTCTCTTTAAATAAATAAAATAAATATGTAAACAACAAAAGCGCACACTCAGTAGCCACGCAGACATTCTGAAGCCAGCATCAGACAGATTTTGAATCAATAATGTAGTTCCATGAATGAACAAAAAATATGAATGAAGCAGATTTTATTTGTGTATTTACAAAGTAAAAGCAGACTGAAATACTGGGTTAAAGAAGTTCAATATGAATTTTACCCCCATAAGAAAGGAAAGTGCAGAGAGGTCATTTGAATATTAAGTCATATTCATAAAATTCAGTCCCTTTTTGTGTATCGAAGGGATAAGGGCATGGAAAAGAAAATAAAGCAGAGCAATAATAATTAAAAGTAATACACATCTTTCCCATTGTGGAAGGGGTAATAAGCATTTAAATTTACAGATTTTAATTTGTCACAATCCATTCAAAATGCTGCTGCAAAGATCATTTTCTTAGCTCATCCCTTCAACCATGTCACTCCACTTTGCATCCCTTCACGAGTTCCCCTTTCTCCTTTAGCTAAAATATAAGCTGCTTGTCTTCATTTTCAAGCACTATTCCCAAAGTTACCTATCATGTCTCATACATTACTGAGATGCTGACTCGCCTCCCTTCAGTTAATGATGCCAACCTTCAACATGCATTCGTTAAGCTTCCAAAAGAGTATCTTTTCCTGTGCTTTGGAAGAGTTCCTTCTATACATCTGTAAAGCTACCTCATTGTCCTCCTTAAATAACTTTAAAACTATCCTTTGCAGTGAAGCCTACAAAAAAAACTTGAAAATGGTTAGGCAGCTGGAGTCCTATGAGAACTGCCTATCACATTAACCAATACAGTCTCCTTGTTTTCTCAGGCTTCCCCTATCTGTTGTCTTTCGTCTTATACACCTCTACCTCAATATAACATGACCTCGGATATAACACAGTAAAGCAGTGTTCCGGGGAGCGGGCCTGTGCACTCTGGTGGTTCAAAGCAAGTTCGATATAACGCAGTTTCATCTATAACACGGTAAGATTTTTTGGCTCCCGAGGACAGCGTTATATCGAGGTAGAGGTGTACTTCAGGCCCTACTTACTTTCAATATAGTAGAAATGGCAGATTCACAATATTAGACTTCCACCGCAATTTTGACAGTGGGAGCCAACGCTCTCAGACCCAAGAGGCCTACAATGGGAGCCCCAGGCAGCCAACAGTGCAAAAATCGAGGAAAAGTAATAATGGACTCTTCTGCAATTTTCCATGGTTTGTCCACAACTCGGCTGCAATTTTTTGACAATCATCCTGCAGTTCAAGTTGGGCCTTACTTAGACTGTAACCCCTTTGGGGAATGGACCATCTTTTTGTTGTGTGTTTGTACAGCACCAAACAGTTGGGTCCAGTCCATGACTGACATTCCAAGATGCTACCACAATATAAACAAAACAACAATTTTATATCATTCATAAATATTTTACCAGAAAGAAGAATAACCTCATCGATAACCATTCAGGATTCCGCAAGAGGCAGATGATAAATGCCAAAACAGAAGTGATTCAAAACACTGAGGATTCATAAAAGAACTTGTGCCTATGAGTTTATTTGTAAGAACTAAAAGACATCAGACAAACTCTTCTCAGTATGTTTTTATAAACTACATATTAATCTAATCTGTTCCTGGTTTGACTGAGAAGAGATCCTTAAGATACTTTATAAACAGTGATTTAACTCACACTGCTGTCAGTATCACATAACCCTTCTTGATTGGGAGATGATGATTGTGCCAGCACACACGTACACATTTTATCAATGGTTTGTGTCAGAGACAGATACACAGAAATGAGAGTGCAGTTCTCTAATAAGTATACATATATATCCTTGATATCATGTAAAACAAACTATTAATCATTGTCTTTACCCAAAACACTGTAGAAAGCATGACAAGAAAACCTACAGCCTGGCAGCAAAAATACTTTAAGTGTTGTTGAACACTTACTGTAAGAATAAAAATAAAAGTCTAATGAACTTCCAACACTATAGGAAAACAAAACAAAAGAAAACAGCCAAACAAATGAACTCCCTCCTCTCCCTTTTTAAGTTATCACATGAAACTAATTAAGTAGGAAACGCACTCAGCTGTCAAATTCATCCCATTACTCAGATACTTTTCTAATAAGAAACCATAGGAAGGACAAAGTAATCTTTGGAGGGATGAGAAAAATCACAACACAGGATTATGCAGAGATTTTTATTTGAGAAAAAAATGTTTCTGACATTTATCAAAACCACAAACTGACACTTCGAAAAGAAAAAGGAAGACAGGTTACAAGAGAAGTTAATTCCTTTTTGTTTAATTTTTTTGAAGGCTCATACATGTCTTCTGCCAACTGAACCCTGAAATGCTCTCTCAGGTGTATCAACTTTGACAACTGCAGCTTCATTTTTACAGTATTTTAAAATTTTTAAATAAAATCTAAATGGTTAATGAGAAATAATTATAAAAAGAGCATTAAATTTATTTTTAGGACTCATTTTAATGTCCATTAAAAAATAGTTTATTTCGCCACAGTACTGGAAAGATACTATTTCCCTCATGGGTATGGACAGGATTACCATTCATCAGCCTGGGTGTGGGGAATGATATCCTATACTTTTTACATCTCAGTAACTGGTCTATGTCAGTAATGACTGAAAGTCATTGACATCTGAAGGTCACTTCTGTGAAATGACCTGCCATCTCCCTAGCTATGAAAGATTGTTCACATCACTACTTTCCTTTGTCCAAGTGATGGGGCTTCCAACACTTACTTGAGACTAGTCAAAAGCCTAACAGATTTCATCATCAGGCACTCTGATATTCAGTCTATATTCCTCCCCACCCTCAATCCCACTGATTTTGGTTCCATTATCCTTAAAATGTTTAAAGACTTCTTTCTTTAATATATGGCCCCTGAGTGGACACTAAATTTACCCAAGAAGCTTTTCTGTCATCATGAAATTGCGAGAGTAGAACTCAATTTTATGAGAACCAGCAGACCTTTATGAGTGAAGGCCAAGTAATTATGTACTACATTTGAAAGATACTGGATTGAAATCATGGAGTCCAAAGTCATTATCTGAAATGAGTTGCAGCATGAGCAGCAGCAACAATGCAAGCTTCCCAACACTGACCATCCAATGTGCTCCAATCCTCACCTGAGCAGATCATCTCTAGAAGTCAGCTTCCATTTCTACTCAAATATTTGACACGTACTGCTGAAACTGCCAAAAAAAAAGCTGTTGATACATCCTCTCCCACTGGCAGGAATAGTAGGTTCAACCGATTACACTTTTGACTGTAGAATCTCAGCAATAATATTGGCTACCAGACAAGCGTGGACCAGTTTCATTAGAAATATTGAATTCTATTTCTTCTCAAATGTTCATGCTGTACTTGGGTCACGATTGTGGAAAACTGACAAGAAACCATTAATGAGTAGAGTGGATGGATAAAGGGATAATTTGGGTGCCTCAACTGATCGCAGAGATCAGTTTCTCCTATTCCAAGAACTCCAACACTACAATCTATTTGGTCCAGCTGCATGACATTACCTGCAACTTAAGCATCGCTTGAAGGACATTTGACCCTGATGCCCTTGGAAGGACCAGAGACTTCAGAATTGTTGTTGACGTGGTGAGAGCTTAGTAAGTTCACCCAACCAACTGGATTCCATTATGTATTTAATACTTAGTCCTGCCTTGAGTGCAGGGGACTGGACTAAATGACCTCTTGAGGTCCCTTCCAGTTCTATGATTCTATAACTTACAGGCCCTAAAGACCCTCCCTAATTTAATTGCCTGCACCATGCCAGGAACAAAGATCTGTGTATATCCTTGAACACTAGCCAATGGGGAAGTGCCTTGCAAAACATTAAAAACTCTATCCAGCAGAGAATTATATTTCATTAATACTGGTCCCCATACAGGTTACTGTGGACAGGCCTTGCCAAAACAGACTTCTTTTGGAAAAATGGCTTTCCTGCAGCCTGGCTCAAAAGTTTTGCAGCTGATACAATCCTTTTGGTTAGAAGCAAGTAGGAAGATTAATATGATATGATTAATATGATAATTAATATGATAATAGATACCTCCTTAAAAATACCTTCCCAGCACTGTGTTTAGCGATTTATCCCTTCATCTTGGAAAATCTCCATCTCACAGAAAGCTTGGTTCTCCAGAGCAGTGCTTGAAACCAAATAACTACCTCACACCTCAGAGACATTTGAAAAGATTTGCTCTAACTTTTTAGAATCTTTGATTAATCTCTACAAAATAGAAACCAATGTCACTTTTTTGCTTCCCCTCCTCCCTTTCTTTAACTGAGTTGCTCTTTTGTCTTTATTCTCTATTCTTCTCTCATAGGGGTGGGTGGAACCCAATAAAATAAAAATTTTTGGAAGGGTGTTAGAAAGCTTTGTAATAGTGTAGTTTTTCAGAAATCTACCAAGAACAGGTCTGACACCACCGACTTGATTTGTGGATGCCACGAAAAAGGCAATCTATATTAACAAATTTCATTCACTATTGACATGGTCCATTTTTGAATCAGTGTTCCCAGCTGCCAGCACTGCACACCTAACGTGACAGAGAGCCCTCCTTGAACAATACCACCAATAATAAAGATGCCATTTGCCTAACCAGAACCTTTAACACTGGTGCAAACTCACTGCCTTCAGTAAGTAGACAGCAATTCTGTCGATGAGGACACTATAAGGAATAGAATCCAACTCACTTTCTAAGATAAAACAGCAGATGTAAAAAAAGCAATTAAAAACCTTCAGTTACAAGGCTAAGCAGATAGGACTTTAAAGACAGACTGAAATATCTAAACGGCATGGCCATTTTTCCCACAGCCACTTTTCAGGTAGCACTGCACTTCAAAGTTTTGAAAGATTTTACCTTTGAAAGTTTTTCAGTGGAACTACTACTCCTGACACCTATTATCTGGAGACATTATGACATAAAAGCAAGAAGAGGAATGTTCTGATGAAAGAGCATGTAGCTCACTCATTTGTGACAAGGAATTCCTGGGGATAATGGCAGAGTTTTCATACAACCTAAGGATTACAGTAAAATCTGCCTAAAGCAACCACTCAAAAGGGCTGACAAAAATCTGACTGATGAGCAGAGGTGGCTTTCAAATGAAAGTTTCATATATAGGTACCTTCAGATTAATCAGATATCTAATAGAAGCAGTCTCTTGCATAGTTTCACTGCATTTTAAAAATCTAAAATATACCTTTCCATATGGCTCAATGCATATGTACAAACTTTATCCGCACACAACATAATTATAAAACTCCACATCTGATACAAATGAATAGCCTAATTTCCTCCACACCCCACCTAAGGCAAATCTATTTCTATGCCATGCTCATCACCATGGTGCCTGCACATGTCATTTTAAAATAATCAGACAGATATGGAAAAATCACCTATATGCCTGTAATTCAATCCTTGCTGCTATTGTCTAAAATGTTTAGCCTCTACCTTTTAAATCTGTACATTTCAGATAAGTGCACTTCAATATTTGAGGCAACTTTTTTCAGTTCTTCACATATTAGAGATGTTTATATTTTTTCAGTATGAGGAAAAAATTATTTCTGCTACTCTGAACAGAAAACCCTCCGCTGCACATTCACAAAACCATTTCAGTTTAGATTATTCTTTTTTAATCTGATGTAATGAAATTTTTTCAGAACATCTGGACTAAAATGAAATCCAGACTGGAGCAATGGATAGGTTATTTCAGGCCTTAGGACATGTTGTTTCTTGCTTAAAAAGCCTACATTTGTAGTGCTGACCTCTCTCAACAGTGCTTACTTCTGCTAGCACTGTCCAGCCAATTACGAAGATAACTTATCAAAAACCCAGTCATCAGTACAACAAGTCTGTACTTCAGATTTTCCTTTAGTCTGGTTTCAATGATTACAGCACTCATTTATTTAAGCAGTCGGTTCAAACAAAAAACGAATCAAGGACTATTCCAGTCTTCCCTATGTGAAGGCCTGTAGTTATACAGAAAAGTAACAGCATGAACTATATATTATATACACACAGACACGCGCACACACACACACACACGCGCGCGCTAGTAAACAGACACAAATCATTCTTGCAAGATAAATGTACTGATTATTAGTTATGTGTTCTTAACACGTACATCTTTCAAAACTAGAGTATAGTCTAGAGAATAGGACTGCTGTCAGAAGTTCTAGGTTCTAACTAGACTCTGGTATTGAATGACCATGTGACCTTTAGGTTTGTTGTTTAACTTGAGTCTCCATTTCATCATCTGTTAAGTGAGGAATTTAACACTTGTATAAGGATAAATGAGATGGGGGGGTAACTATTTAAGGTTTGTGAGGCTCTTTGTAATTTTCCAGTGGAAGACTATAGAAATATTCAGTATCAGGGGGTTGCCGTGTTAGTCTGTATCCACAAAAAAGAACAAGGAGTCCAGTGGCACCTTAAAGACTAACAGATTTATGCCCAAATAAATTTGTTAGTATTTAAGGTGCCATCAGACTCCTTGTTGTTTTTGTAGAAGTATTGTTATTATCTGGACAGGACTGTATTATTTTCATCCATATAAAGGAGGAAGCCGCTCACCGATATTTATGACCAGACCATTCCTCTAACAGAAAAGCCAGGCTAATCTGACCTTTGCTAGTCTGCATACCATCATCATTCGCACACAAGATTTGCTCCTTACTTCTAAAAGAGTTGATGGAGTGATGGCTACTAGTTTAAAATATTACTACTCAAATATTAGCACTTCTACAAAATATACTGTCACATGTACTAGTACATTATGTAGCAGTACAAATCAAATGAAACTATCCTGAATCAAATAAATGAACCAAGTAAATTTAGTAATGCATTATCTTGGATTGTGTGTGTGTTTCGTCACTAAATTAGACAACTCAGGAACAGGTTTCCCAGAAAGTGTGAATTTGCACAGATCTACTGCAACGATAAAATTATGCCACATTTTACATTTGTAAATAATTCTGGAGTAAAAATACTGAATAATGGAATCAGAGGCTCTTTGCAGTGGGTTCCACCACAATGAACTTGAACTTACATAGAATCAACACAGAAAACTAAAAGAAATCTTTCTACAGCTTTTTGTAAACAAGTACTTTGTGCACATATCTGTATAAGTATTGCAAAGCCAAAATTTAGATATTGAGATCTGTGTAAATGCAAAATGTTTGCTAATATGATACAACATACGCTATAATTAAAACTGCTAATAATAAAGAAGAAACAAATATTAAGAAAAACACATGTCCAGTATTTGCAATAAAGCAATTAATTTTAATTCTTGAAAACAGGATGTATGCAATGATGTTCTAGTGAAAATTGAAAGACACAGATCTGTACATAGAGAAAGAAAATAAGGAACATTAAACCATGACAGATCCATACTTTTCATAAGGATCCAGTAGCCAGAACTAAAAGATGAGCAGGTGAGGATTAAAAGAAAAAAAGAACTAATTCTTTCTTCAACCTGAACGACCAACAGGACAGGTCATTTGGTTCTGCTGCTATAGCTATTTAAAGATTTACCTATTTCTATTAACCTTTGACAAAATTATGCCATTGTTTTAGTCTGACAGCTGACACACAGTTTTCTATAGATTTTACCAGAAATTACATAATGGTGCAGACTTTGACTGATCCTAAAAATAAATTAATAAGAACAGCATATTTTAGCATCTTAAAGCCAAAAAAAATACATCCGAGCTGCACAGGGTCAGGAAAGAGGGAAGATTGGTTTTATGGCATGATTCTTCTTTCCCTTGACTCCAAAGATTGGGCTCTGCAGCTGGGAAGGGATGGGCCAGAAGATTAGCCCATATCTTGGGCAATGTCACTGTCCCCAGCCTCATAAGGAATACCCAAGTAAGTGATGAATGAGTCAACATTCATTTATGCAACTTCCTCCTCACAAAAAAGGGAAATCCTATGAAAGAGGAGGGTTGGGAGCCATAGAGTCCCTCCTAAAGGAACTGTGTTTAAATGGAAACTGAGAACAAGAATGGAGGGCACCTGGTCTTGAACAAATTTCCTGAGACTCTAGGCATCAGGCACAGAAATCCTCCCTTCCTAATCTGCATAACCAAATCCAGGGCTTGGAAACAGCTGGTATGTGCCCACACACCGCAATGGCATCTCTCTGAAAAATATGAGTATCAGCAAAATCTCAGTTTCTTTTATTTTTAAATAAAGGTTTCTAGCTTTTATAGTTGCTAAGAAAGCCTTAAACATTTGAACTGAGTATAGCTGATGCACAGATGTGAGCTGCAGAGAGCCTGGAACAAGAGACGTGTGAGCTGCCCACTCATCTCAGCTCAGATGCCCAGCAATAGTAAACCATGTTGACATTTAAATTATCTCTTTTCTTACGAGAAATGAAAGGGTAGATCACAGGTCTTCTCTATTTCCCGAGTGACATCATTTTAGTTCTAAAAGGGGCATTGGGGTGAACCCACCACTTCCCTTCTGCAACATCAAGAAGGAGCACACCAAAACATGTACAAGCTCCACCAAGGGGAGCCACGCTCAAGGAGTCTGGGCTACACTCATTTAGATTACTCACACGGGAGACGTTTCATTTTTGTGGATGAGCTTAGAATAGTATCAAAACCACTTCAGCTCCTCACCTCAGTCTGTCTGCTGGCCAGTTCCCACTACTCATCTCTTTTCCCCTCAGAAAATCAGACAGGAACTTCATGAGTCCAGACTTTCTATTTACAAGCCCCTATGTAGGAATAACCTACAAAGGTTACAATTTGTCCTTTAATGGCATGTTTAAATATGAACATTTAACCCTTTTTTTTTTTTTTTTTTTTAACCAAATGATGTAACACAAACATCAATCCATTAAGTGTGCTTACTCAGTGCAACTAGACCAGGGGTAGGCAACCTATGGCACATGTGCCAAATGCGGCACACAAACTGATTTTCAGCGGCACTCACACTGCCTGGGTCTGGCCACCGGTTCGGGGGCCTCTGCATTTTAATTTAATTTTAAATTAAGCTTGTTAAACATTTTAAAAACCTTATTTACTTTACATACAACAATAGTTTAGTTATATATTACAGACTTATAGAAAGAGACCTTCTAAAAACATTAAAATGTATTACTGGCATGCGAAACCTTAAATTAGAGTGAATAAATGAAGACTCAGCACATCACTTCTGAAAGGTTGCCTGAACTAGACATTTGGAGGGTCCTGAAGTACATATACTCATTGCCTGCATGTATAGAATGACAAGACCACAGCAGACAACTGGTGTTTCACACCTGGCCCCACTCTGCAGTAGGTGATAAAGCAAGATATGATCACTGAGTCTTTTGGTTTTGATTCCTTCCTTTCATTTAAGTATAATAGGCAAGTACATTACTTATATTACTTAGCAGTTGATTTAGTCTGCAGCAAATTTTAGCAATGGTCACATTTATTTTCTACTACTAAAAATCAAAATTAAAACCTGTAGACTTCCTTCTCAAGGAAGGAAGCCGATTCTGACTCCAGCCCTGAGTTGCTTCACCGGCGGCTTTACTGTTAGTTTAAATACTGCTGCTATGGTTGCTCAGTTTTATACATAGACCAGAAGCCTCTGAGCTTGACAACTCCCCTGCACAATCAGTGTAATGAGAACTTACAACAAACTCTGTGCCAACTCTTCTGCTGGTTACTCTGGCAGAATTCCAATGATTTTACTGAAGACTGGGTTCTGAAGCTGAAGAAAGCTTCCAATTTGTTAAATCAATGGAGCGCCAATTTGGCCCTCCTCGTTTAAATCTCCGCTACATTCCATATAACCAAAACTAAATTTGCAAGCTGGATTTTGTTTTTGCACTGATCACTCTAACAATTTGTACAACGGTGCCATGTCTATTTAAAATTCAAAAGTTTCTCCAACTCTTCAAAGAATAATGCAGCCACAGGCAAAGAAAGAGCAATTCACAAAACAGCATCAGCACTATGCTTAAGCTCAAAAAGTTAAAAAATTGTAAGAAGCAACAAAGGATGTCTTTAGAAGATATAACCCTCTTTGTCCTTGGAATTAACTTCCCGAGACAAAGCAGAAGCAATTGGAGGTGGAGCCTTTCACAGATCTTGGGATTTGGCTCAGGCAATCCCTTGCCCACTCAGAGAATGACGATTTGAAGTGGGATGGTAAATATACACCAAAGAAAAGGGAAAAAAAAGTTACAAAAAATAAACAGAGCACTGTTTATAAAATAAAACCCACTGATCTGTTGTCATATAGTCAAGCCCCACCACCATTAGGTTATCATCATCTCACCTTGGGACTGCGACAGCCCGAACCCCAGCAACATCCTCCCTTTCCACCGCCTTCTCTTCACCCTTACTTGCATTGCCTACTCTTTCCTATCACTTCGGAACTTTTCCATTTCTATTACTTGCCATCTGATTAGAGCCCAGCATGATTTTCAAGCAGGAAGAATTTCATGATTTAGATGACAATGTAAGCAATGACATGCAAACAAATCACACACAAAGTTATCAGCCACTGTTAGAAAACAAGAGAAAACTGTGTATCAATTCCATACATGTCAACAGAATTGTCCACCTACCAGATATCAATCCCAGGTAGCATTCATAAGGGACAAGTAAGCCATCTTGCCTTAGCAGGAATTCTGTGCAATACTACTTAAACGTTTAAAAAACATAACTTTTCATTTTAACTTAGCTTTTTACAAAATGTTCTACGATAATGTTCCTTATTTCTGGAATGTGAGTTTTGCATTCACATATTACATTGCATCCTGAAAGAGACTATTCTTAAAACAGTGTATGAGCTCCCTCCTGTGTTGGAAAAAAACATTCAAGCTACTTGGAATATTTTGTCAAAACCAAAATGTTTCAAGGAGACTTGAGACACTAGGTGGATGAAGGAATATATTTTAATGGACCAACTTTTGTTCGTGAGAGAGACAAGTGTTAGAGCTTACATAGATTCTTCTTCAGGTCATATTACCTCACTCACCTTGTCTCTCTAATATCCTGGTACCGACATAGCTACAACAATCACAGAGACTTATCAGTTTCAACAAAGTTTTTGTCAGGATAGCTGAGATAGGGAGACTGACAGCTATAGCCTGGTGGGTAGGGGACTGGCTTGAGACCTGGGAGATCCCAGAGTGATTTGAAATTAAAAACTCTGCTTTGAATCAGGCAAATAAGTAACTTGAATCTCAGTCTCTCACATCCCAGGCCAGTTTCCTAATCACCAGTCCCCTCTTCCCCACTCACTTCCAAATCCAAAAGCTCATGTTTCAAGCCAAATTTGGAAAATTCAACACAAGTCCATCGGGGGGGGGGGGGGGAGGGGGACGACATTCAAAAGGTTTTCTTTTGATGTGGAACATAAATCAAATGTCAAAGCCTTGAAAGTTGCCACAAAATGGAATAACCATCCTCTAGCCAGCTCTAAAAACAAAAAAACAACAGTCTCATTCTGAACACCTGCAGACACACAATATGCAAAATATGCAATTTATTTGGATTTAAACCAGTTTTTCTTAGCTAGTGATATGGCAAAAAATACACAAGAACATAAAAATGGGCCTACTGGGTCAGACCAAAGGTCCATCTAGCCCAGTACCCTGTCTTCCAACAACGGCCAGTGCCCCAAGGGAATCAACAGAACAGGTAATCATCAAGTGATTCATCCCGTCACTCATTCCCAGATTCTGGCAAACAGAGGCAAAGGACTCCATTCCTGCCCATCCTGGCTAATAGACATTGATGGACCTATTCTCTATGAATTTATCTGTTCTTTTTTGAACCCTGTTATTGCTGGCCTTCACAACATCCTCTGGCAAGGAGTTCCATAGGTTGATTGTGCGTTGTGTGAAGAAATACTTCCTTTTATTTGTTTTAAATGTGCTGCCTACTAATTTCATTTGGTGACCCCTAGTTCTTGTGTTAAGGAAGTGTTGCCTACTACTTCTCATATCTACTTTCTCTACACGTCATGATTTTATAGACCTCAATCATATCTTCCCCAGTTCTCTTTTTTCCAAGCTGAAAAGTCTCAGTTTTAATAATCTCTCCTCATACAGAAGCCGTTTCATGCCCCTAATAATTTTTGTTGTCCTTTTCTGAACCTTTTCCAACTCCAATATATCTTTTTTGAGATGGGGCAACCACATCTGCACACAGTATTCAAGATGTGGGCCTACCATGGATTTATGGAGAGGCAACATGATATGTTCTGTCCTATTATCTATCCCTTTCTTAATGATTCCCAGCATTCTGTTTGCTTTTTTTGACTGCCGCTACACATTGAGTAGATGTTTTCAGAGAACTATCCACAATGACTCCAAGATCTCTTTCTTGAGTGGTAACAGATAATTTAGACCTCATCATTTTGTATGTATAGTTGGGATTATGCTTTCCAATGTGCATTATTTTGGATTTATCAACATGAAATTTCATCTGCCATTTTGTTGCCTAGTCACCCAGCTTTGAGAGATCCTTTTGTGGCTCTTCATAGTCTGCCTAGGTCTTGACTATCTTCAGGAATTTTGTATCATCTGCAAATTTTGCCACCTCACTGTTTAACCCTTTTCAAAGAGCATTTAAGAATATGTTGAATAGGACTGGCCCCAGGACAGACCCCTAGGAGACACCACTATTTACTTCTCTCCATTGTAAAAACTGACCACTTATACCTACCCTTTTTTTCCTATCTTTTAACCAGTTACCAATCCATGAGAGCACCTTTTCTCTTATCCAGTGGCAGCTTACTTTGTGTACGAGCCTTTGGTGAGGGACCTTGTCAAAGGGTTTCTGAAAATCTAAGTACACTATATCCACTGGATCCCCTCGGTCCACATGCTTGTTGACTCCTTCAAATAATTCTAGTAGATTGGTGAGGCATGATTTCCCTTCACTAAAACCATGTTGACTCTTCCTCAACAAATTATGTTCATCTATATGTTTGATAATATTGTTCTTTATTATAATTTCAGTTTGCCCAGTACTGAAGTCAGGCTTACAGGCCTTACACTTATGCCCCTGAAACCACAAATTAAGAGCTGTACATGACAAAACTGAATCAATTGCATATAAAAGTCAGTCAATTAATGACTTTTTATTTTCTGGTGGCTAGAAACTACAAAATATTCATCTTTGTTTTGTTTCAGATGTAGTTCAAAGATGCTGTAGGAGGTTAAAAAAATTAACCTGTAAGGATCCAGTTCGTAAATAGTGTGATCAATATGACAAAGCAAAATAGTTTGTACTATATAAACCTAATGAAATATGCTCAGTGTGTATTAAAGCATGGCAGTATATCAAAACCAGACAGTGAATAAGCTGCCAAGAAAGGCTGTGGAATTACTATCACTGGGGATAATCAAAACTAGACTGTACACTACGCATCCATCAGGGTAGTTAAGGGATAATTAAATTGATCCTGCCAGGATGCAGGGGAATAATTCTAGGAGAAATGGCTAACACAAATGGTTTGATGTGCATATGGATGTGTTTAATTAATATTACGGAAAAAGGGTGTTTGTTTCTTCTAGCTGATATATTTTCCAGTTGAATTCTATGGGTTCAGTGACAGAGTTCACAAGTAAGGGCTGGTCTGGGCTAATGGAGTACTGTCCAATATGTTAAAACTTGTACTTCTAAAGTTCTGTATTTGAACAGTTCAGATGAAACACACCACTGGGCAGACAGTATACAGGCAAAAGAAAGTGGCATTTGGGAGGATGGATGTACAACACCACAGACTTGACTCTGTGCTGGCTCCAAACAGACTAACATGGCATTGAACAATCAGAGGTAAGCCACAGAAAGAGGTCACTACATTGCACTTTTAAGGAGTTGGTGGCTGTAAGACCCTGGATTTTCTAACACAGGAACATGGAAAGGCAACAATTGCTATTCCAGCCTCCAGGATGGAGCAGAACAGCCACAGAGATAGTTTCTAGGTTGTCCCCCGCCCAAAAAATAAAATAATCCAGTGCTGCTTAGTCCTCCCACAAAGCCAGTAGGCTTTATGTAAAAGAGAGAAGGGGGAAAGCACTAAATCTCCCCCTTTGTAAAGAGTAACTCCCTTCAAAACAAATATGAATTACACAGATGCACTGAAAGAGCAAGCTGTATCTGTACTTAACCTATGAACATAGTGCATGTCCAAAGAAGACACATACACCATCATGCAGCTCCATGGGCGCTGCCTGCCTTAAAAAGCATGACACTCAAGGAGTGAAATCCAAGGAATGAAAAGGTACCAAGAGCACTTAAATATCAAGTTGTCACTTCTTCAGCTCGTATCACAGTTCAGATTTCTTAGACTAGTACAAGTAACATATAGCAGTCTCAAATAAAATGCCTCAACTGTTTTAATAAAACACACACAAAATGTAAATGTCATGCTTCGTTAGGTCTAGCTCATCTTATCTAATGGCTCTGATTAGCTCCCTTGTGGTTTAAACAGTCCTGTTTAATTAAATTAGACTGAGCTGTAAAATAACGCAGGCTGTACTGATTAAAAAACCCTATGAGTCACGCTGGGAAAGAGTCCAGAAAGAGTGAGAATTTCCATTAAATTTTAGATCTGAGATGCCAAAGCACAAAGAAAATAAACATCAGGTGGAATCTTGTAAAAGTATGTAATATATCTGCAATACTGACTACATTCAAAATATCTGGTTTGCAGTCATCCCTGAGGCTGTAATAAGTCTAAGAGACCACAAAACTTGCAGAACACACACCTGAAAAGGCACATTTCCAGAGATACAAAAAAAAAAAATCTTAAGCATGATTATAAGTTTGATAACTTGATTCCACAGCTTTACTCGCAAACAATATAAACAGCGCTCCAAGCATACATGTAAAAATTCAGTCTTTTTATTAGCATGTCTGTACTGTATATCAGTTAATTGTCACACATATGCATAAAATAGTATTCTGTAGCCCCAATCCTGCTATTCTATAGTCCCAGTCAGTCCATTAAAAGCACTGGGATTCTTCCCACACTAGCACTTGCAGAACCTTCTCCAGGATTAGGGGCTCAGAATGTTGTATAGGCTTTATGTCAATGTGTGCTGATTGACTGATCTGCATTACTTGTTTTAGGCTTTGGTGACATACATTTCATTCTGATAGTTGAGAAAATAGTCTTTCAAAGAAAAAAACACACCACTTTTTGTACTTAAAACTATTAATCAAATGAAGGACCTTAAGAGAAAATTAAACACAAGTTTTAAAGACAATAATTAGCTCTTATATTATGCACTTAAAATTTACAGAAGTGCTGGGCAAACGTTACTTTCATCTGTCTTTTTGGGAAAGTGAAATAACTTAAAACAGTTAATAGGTCAAATTTCCTCTGAGCATGAAATCCAAATCTCAGCTAAGTTTATCTAAATTTATAAGTGTCCTCACAGAAGCCTATTGCATAAGTATACAGAACACCAAATAAAACAATAATAATGGACTGAGCATCCCACCTTAACAGAAATTGGGATAATAAAATAAATCCAATCCTTTGCCCACTCAAACACTGGATGAGGGAAAAAAGGCAGACCTTGCAGCATGCCCAGAAGCTTAATATATTTGGGATGGCTCCACAGAGTGGAAGACTGCTAGAGCAAGGTCCAAGGGCCTTCCTGAAGAGTCCCCAGATAGAATCCCTCTCCCATTTACAATAAGGAAGCTGTACCGCTATCACTGATTTCAACTGTGATAGTATAGTACAGGAAGAGAAGCATCAAACAGGACTTTAGGCATGAAACGTTCAAGTAGTCATCACAAGAGACACAATAAGGATATTTATCAAAGCAAAAATACTGAAACAGTGAGTAGGTATGTCAAAATATTGCATGCATTCATTATATAGTAATTTTTTATGCTTGAAAGATATGTTACCACACTTTAATTATCTAAAGTCAGTTATGAGGTTTATAAGCAGCTTGATCACACATTCATTATCTTATAAACAACAGCACCTAGGTGCTGCTAAATGATTGCTTTAAAAACATAAAAAAAATAAAATCAAATTTGACGTCCAGTTTATTGAAAGAAAAAATAAAATAATTCACCTGAGCTGGAACACCCAAGCAAAATGGAAACAGACATTAAGGAAACAGATGTCCCAATGGATTTACCTGGGGAAAATAAACATTGGATCCCCCAGTGACACATGAAAGGCAGCACTAAGTATCTCCTTCCAGTGCACATAGGTGAATTCAACAGTATATTGTTCCCCTTGCTAATCCTACTCATTGTCAAGAGATATATGCAAAAGTATATGCATATGCAAATTTATTTTTGTTTCTGCTATCAAATCAGTGTTTCTCAGAGCTTTACATATGGCTACAAATTGAAATTAAGTGTTAACTCTTACTCTACAAGTCATCTTCCATTAAGAGAAATAAATAAGCTAGAAATATTCAGGAATTCATACCATACAAGCATCTTTGTGTGTCTTTTAAAATTAGCCACGGCTTTTATAAAATAATCTGAAAATAAAGTACAAAAATGAAGGCACCTTTATTCTTGATGGGTTGGAAAAACATCTTACCTACACACTTTTCCAGATGGTCATGTAATTCCAGCCTTAACATATGTTTTATGCTTCAGTTCAAAATAATTAAAAAGAAACAAATCTACATAACTTCTGAGGTTAGTATTTCAGTCTTTCATGCTTACATGTGCAATTAGTGCTGTGCCTCTCAAAAGCATTTTTGACTTACAAAAAACATGAGTAAAAAATCATTCTAATTTCACTTTCAACAATTCACTATTTATGACTTGCTTTCTACCTTTGTCTTTTTTCTTTGCCCCTCACTCTACTCCTCCTTTTAGCTGTATGATACTGCAAACAATTCCATTAGACAGGAGCATCCCTTGTGGATCAGTCAGGACATAGAAGAAATGTAATTCCTACCATACCACTTTCTCCTCAGACCAAATTTATACTTTAACATGGGTTCTACTTTCCCTCAACTCAACACAAAAATTTATTTTAGAACTGCAGCCTCCCAAAAAGAATCCAAGACATAGATTAGGAAAAGTGTATTATGCTCAAGATTTGTTTTAAAGGTTTTAAAGATAAATCCAAAACACATTACATTTTCTCTTAGAAATCCAAATAAGGTAAATCCAGGAACGCTGTGAGGAAGAAAATCCTCTATGTGGAATTAGACAATGTTAATTCAGGTTAACTGTTTTTTAGAAGCTGTCTGACATAGAGCATTATTTCAACAGTGTAAATTTTACTTTCAAATGTAGGAGGCATGCAATAAGTGGTAAAATCAAAAGGTCTGTCTTAAAACACAAGCTTCCAAAAGCACCCTGAATGCATTAGCACAGGCGACCTTCATTCTGTAATGTATTGTCACATATTCCTGTGAAAAATTGCCACATTAAGCATATTGATTCATTGAGAATATAAGTTATTAGGCAAGTGTTTTGGATTTAATTTAGTGGAACGCTACACAGGAGAGCCATAAAACAAAGCATATTAGTTTCTGCTGTTTTCAGCAGCTGGCAGAGAGGAAGACCAACATTAGCACTTAAAATGCAAAAAACACTAAATATTGCCACTTCAGCTCAGCACCATTTTCAATTTTCTAATCCTAGACAGAATGATAAATTGCAGTTAATATGTTCATCTTTACTTTATTCTGATAGAAATATGATTAAATCTATTACAACCACAGTCATCACTGTTTTATCTAGATAAAAGGGATTAGAGAGGAAGTGTTTCACTTTTTAACAACACATGAAACTGCTGAAGATTTCAACCTAAAGCACTTTACAGAGCTTGGAAGACTGGAGGGCAGTATTTTTATTTTTTAAATTAATCCACCCCTCCCTAAAGGATATCTATATAACATTAAACTAGCTATCAGGCTCAGATAATAAGCCTACTATACTGATCCTACACCACAGAGAGGGATACAGAACCGCTTAGTTGACACACAAGCCACAATGAACCACAAACAAAACTGCTGCTTATGTAGAATAAAATAGCTATTTTACATCCTCAAGACTTATTTATGTCTCTAAGGAGGTAACTTGGGGAGTTATCTAACTTCATGCCATTAGTTCTAATTATAGGAGGCTTACTTCCTACAAATGTCCTTGTTTTTCTGCATTTAAGCAAGTTCCTCTTAGTGCTGGTTGCCAAGATCCTTAAATAATGTTGACACTTATATTTTTTGCTATTGGTTTTACAACTGTGTAACAAATGTTTAAAGTATAAGACACTCTCTATATTGAAGAATTCAAATTATACTCTAAGTCAAATCCCGCAAGTATAACAGAGAAAGTATGAGGGTTAACTGCAATACCTAGTCCATGTAAACATGTATTCCTATATCCAAAAACTATATAATCTCAACTTTTTTGCTTTAAAAAAAATACTTAGTAATATTCTTTAACACCTTTTAAGAAAAATCCTTCCATTCAAACAGATGTGAGCAAAAAATAATCAGAAATTAAAAAAAGAAAAGGGATTGAAAGACTAAGTGAATATGGCAGAAGAGACACTACCTCTGTCGAAGATTGATTCAATAGAAAAAATAAAATAAAACCCACCATATTCCCTAGTTTGAAAGATTGGGGGAAAAAAAAAAGTTCTCTCTCTTTGTTAAACCTTACTAACCAGCAAAATATGTTTAGCAATGCCACGCTAATAAACCGGCTAATAAATGCCTTTCAAGACATCAGTTGTCAATGGCCTAAATCCCAGAATTAAGATTGCCCCTGCAAATTTAAACTACCTCCATTGTATGCATGTATATATGTATTATAAACTCAAATTATAATTTGTTTTACAGGGCCCCTGAGTAATTCAGTGCACAGAATGGACAATGAATGAGGCAGAAAGTTTCAAGTAGAGAAAAAAGATGTTCTCTTGTGTTTAAGGCACTGGACTGGGACACAGGTGAGCTGGGACCCTGCTACTTCTATCAGACTTTCAATATGATGTTGGCCCAGTCTATGAAAACGAATACACACTATGGGATCAATTTAAGGTTGCACAAGGAACTTACGTTCTGCCATTTCTTAACTTTCAAGGGCTTGACTCTGCAACCTTAACATTCTTATAAATGTATTTTATATATTCTCAATAAAGGCACACACATCTCGCAGAATCGTATCCATCTGCTTACAGCCACCAAGTCGTAAGCTCTTGCTCCTGTCCAAGGCTCACAACTAGACTGCGTGATTTAGCCCTTTAATCATGCAAGAGACCAAGAATAGTCAGTTCAAAAGTACTTGGGTATTTTTTATGAGAGCACCACCAAGCCACATAGATCTGATCACTTAAACGTATTTCAGTCTACATATTGTACGCCTATGCACTTTTCTATAAAGTAACTATCATCTCTATCTTTTACTGTTACTTAACTGCAACAAATGATCTCCAAAAATTAAGTAGCTGTATACAGGTTGAGCTGACAGAATTATAAAATGTCAATGGACCACCTGTGCATTATCATTCTGACAGCCAACAGGGGAAGCCCCTTTAGACCTTGCCCTCCTTATATCACTCAACCTTTGGCATTAGCAACACTTTTGGCAAACTAGAACTTTGAAACTTTCCCACACAAGAATGATAAGAGACACTGGGTCACACACAGGAATCTGTTTCTAAACCAGTTTAAAAAGCCAAAAGGGATTTAATATTAAACACTCATCCAAAGGTTTAATAACTGTTTTAAGTATTGTTGTTACAAGGAAAATTAATTTGGATTTTATAGTTAAAAATGTAAAGAATGGCCCTGTATTTTGACTATATAACTCAATTAAGAAAATCACAAGCAGATGCACAAGACAAGGATATATGATAGCATGAAACAAACTAGTGGATGAGGTGCACCGAGCACACACAAGATGCATCAGGAGATTGCAATGCCTTTGGAATAATATTGTATATAACAAATATTTAACAGATATGGTCTAAAAGTTACACCCAGATACAAACGGGCCCCAATGTGCCATTACAGCAGACAGGGCAATCCAGAAGACAGAAGTGGAATGCAGTTAGAATTGTGGAGGTTCAGCTCTTCTGCAAATCAGACTGTACATGACTTGGTTAAACACACACAGAAAGTAAGCAGTGGCTGTGAATGAAAACAAAGGTTCTTGTCTCAGTCTCCAGCTCTAATAACAAAATCACAATTTTATACTTTTTTGTGACCACTGTTCAGCAAATTATTTCTCTTCGTAGTCAAGTGACTTGCCACCCTCTGGACTTTTATTACTACAGCTAGTTTTGCTTTCATCCGATCCTCTCAAATGGACTTAGTAAATAGGAGAAAGCATCAGTCATCAGTAAAACTGTAAGTGCTAGCTACCAAAGTCCATAGGTTCAAACTCTGCACTTCACTCCAGGTGGCATGTTTAGGTCAATCTGCAATCATTTCCACTGAGTGCCCACCAGAAGCTCAGCTTTTCATTCAATAGCTCATATGCTCTGGTACTGCAAAGTAAGCAAAAGAAGAGATTTGGATAATTTATGGAACCTTTCAAAGTTTTCATGTTCCTTACTCCAAAACTGATTTAAAATAATTTCTCTATCTAAAATATAGTTTCCTTGTTTGCAGTGTTGTTGTAGCTGTTTTGGTCCCTGGAAATTAGAGAGACAAGGTGGATGAGGTAATATAATTTACTAGACCAACCTCTCATAGTGAAAGAGACACACTTTTGAGCTTACTCAGAGCTCTTCTTCAGACTTGTAAGCTCAAAAGCTTGAATCTTTAACCACAAGAAATTGGTCCAGTAAACTATATTACCTCATTCACCTAAGTTTTTGGGTGAATTCAACATATTAACATATATGAATACATGCATTTCTATGAAATGATTTAGTTATTAAAGGAATAGGGAAGTTAGAAAGTTTGGAGGGGGAAATTTCCCTGTTCCCTAGCTCTATACATTTAATTTCTAAATTAGGGTATAGATTTATTCCCTTCTTGTACAATGTGATTTTCATTTTTCTTTGTTTAATATACCAACACACACTATTCAAGTCTGGTCGGCAGCTCAGACTTTGGTACAACTTTCCTCAATGTCTCTGGGAAGCTCACAAATAAATCACTGTTACTGTGTGACAAACTGCCTTCCGACCTCTGGACGGATTAAAGCCCACTGTAGCTTATTTCCCTATTGTTTCTATCTTCTCCAGTAGCAGCTTACTGTCTCTGGCCGATGATCTCTCAGTCTGATCATCCAGCTTTGTTTTTTAAACTCCCACAGCATCACTTGCATGCATTATGACAAGATCAGAAACAACTGAAGCTGTGCAGTATCAGTTTCAAACATTCAAGTGTGTTCTTCAATAGTACTTTTGATAAAAAACATTGGGGATTGAAACTGGGTGATACCGGAAAAGGGAAAAGGCCAGGTCATCTGTGACTGGTCAGTTGACCCCAGCTGGGCTTAAAGGTAGGCACATAGGCCATATATTTGGGTAGAGACAAAGACAGTGAAGGAGTCAGTGAGAAAAAGGGCAGCTGAGAGCTGCCAGAGACCAGGAGACTGTAGGAATTCCCTGAAGGAAGCTATAGGTTTCTGGGGGAAGGCTGACAGGAGAGACATAAGAGGGGTTTGATGACTGACCACTTAGGATGGAGAGCTAGGGCTAATGGCTGAAAGCAGGAGAGGGAGTTGCCTGTTGACTTTAAAGCGGGAAAGCCATGGCCAGAAAACAGCAGAAGGGTTTGCCAGCTGACCTCCTCAGCCAGACAACCAGGTCCAAAGGGCTGGAGAGGGATGAAGACAAGAAACATAGCAGAGGGAGTTGCCAGCTGACTCCCAAGCTGGAGTTCAGGGCCAAAGAGGGATGATGGGAAATAAGCAGCAGAGGAGCTTACCTGATGGTCTGTCTGATATGAAAGGTTAATGGAACAGGGGAAGTCATGGATGCTTCCTGGATGAGGATCAACTTCCAGCAGAGAGGCTTTGTAGAGGGGAGAGGAGTGTGTGTTCTTCACTTGGAAGAACAGGGTTACGTTCATGCTGAAAGGGCTGGGATAGCTGTCCTGGCAGCATGTCAGTAAAAGACTAATGAAAGACCCAGGTGTGGTAGAACACACTCAAGAGTGGTATTTGCCAAATCAATGGACTAGAAGTCATGGAATTTTTAAAGAACTATATACACCAGGGGTCGACAACCTTTCAGAAGTGCTGTGCCAAGTCTTCATTTATTCACTCTGATTTAAGGTTTTGCATGCCAGTAATATATTTTAACGTTTTTAGAAGGTCTCTTTCTATAAGTCTATAATATATAACTAAACTATTTTTATATGTAAAGTAAATAAGGTTTTAAAAATATTTAAAAAGCTTAATTTAAAATTAAATTAAAATGCAGAGCCCCCTCAGACCGGTGGCCAGGACCCAGGCAGCGTGAGTGCCACTGAAAATCAGCTCATGTGCCGCCTTCGGCACCCATGCCATATGTTGCCTACCCCCGATATACACCATGGGCAAGTAATAGATGATGTTTTAAGCCTTTTGTTATGGACTAACTTGCATTAGATTTGGTAATAAACTGGCCCCAATTAGGATATTAGTGACTAAAGAAAGCTTGTATGGAGTTGCAGGTGACTCTAAAGGAGGGAAACTGAGGCCAGCAGAGTTGCCCTTTGTCAGGGGTTTTCCCACTCCTATTTTATAATTCAATAAATATAACAACTTATATGGTTTGACATTATTATAGAGAGCATCTTCAACAGCCCAGATTAATTTCTGCTGGTACTGCCAAGCTTGCAAGCCCTGAGTGGTGGAAAGCCCACCAGGAGCAAGGGTGCAAAAAAATACTCACAGTTATTGCTAAGCTAGTGGCGTGAAAGCTAGCCAATGCAGCCCCAAAAGCTGATGAACTAGGACTAGGAGCGGGCAGCTCCAGAGAGGCCTGAAGACAGACTGATTCAGCACCTCTTCCAGAAAAACTAGACAAGGAGGGATCCCTATGAAACCATAAGCAGTTTTTATAGCTGCCCTCCTGCAGAACTGCCACTGCCATGTTGTCCCAGAACCAAATCCCACTCCAATCCAGCTGTCCCTAAGAGCATAAGAGAGGTATTACAAAAAACAGTCTGCTTTCCCACACAGATCAAGTTGACCAAACAATTTTACACATACGTACTGTATGAACTTACAAAAAAGCAAAACATGAACTATAAAGAAAACTACTAAACACCAATTGTTTAAATGCACAGCTACTTTTGGATACTTACTGTTTCTCCTCTGAAATTTTTGCTTGTGCATGTGTAAAAATTGATCAACAGAAGAAAATACATTTTCTTCTATATTTTATAGTACAAGCAGGCACATTTCAAATTTTCTGGCATATCTTTGTAATGACTACCAAAAAGTTCCCAACAAATCCATACCGCGGGAGAGGGATAGCTCAGTGGTTTGAGCATTGTCCTGCTAAACCCAGGGTTGTGAGTTCAATCCTTGAGGGGGCCATTTGCGGATCTGGGGCAAAAATCTGTCTGGGGATTAGTCCTGCTTTGAGCAGGAGGTTGCACTAGATGACCTCCTGAGGTCCCTTCCAACCCTGATATTCTATGATTCTATATTAAAAAAATTATAAAGAAGAATTTATTTTTTTATTATAATATTCAATACAAATCAAATCAAATTTTCAACCATACCTGAATTACCTACTGGAGAAGCCCCTGGCTGGAGACCCATCCATTATTTTTATCACCAAAACAAAGGTAGTCTTGTGTATTTTCCAAATACATTTCTTCCTCTCCTTCCAATTCAGAATCTGTCTATTTTGGAGCTCTTAAACTCAAGATATAAACCCTTTCTTTGTAGTATATTTAAGTTCTTGTACTGCCTTCATCAACATGGTATCTGAGCACTTTGCAGAAGTGCATTAAGCAATGTTATTAGCATCTGTCATATGTAGCTCTTTCCTCCCCATCCTCTTGCCAGGGGGGAAATTTTAAGATAGAGCAATTGCCCCAGCTTCACAAGCTTTTGTTGATGAAATCAAGACCTCCCATACCTTAAAAGAAAAATATACTGCTAGACTTACAACCAGCCTGTGTGTCAGGGAATGACACTGGGGAGAAACATAAAAATAATGAGTTTCTTTTTAATATAATGTTTCTTTAGAAAAACACAATAGACTTTACTAACAAATCTGGAAGCATAGCAGGATGATCACAGGTTTTTTTCCTGGAAGTAAAAGGTTCAGGAATGCTCCAGAACTTCTGAGCTAGTCATGCAAAATCTAGAATGAAGCAAAAGCGTAGTATGCACTAACCACTATAGCTACCATTGCCAACCAAAATATTACATTAGGGCCAGTTATAGATATGGGCAGCTTGTGATTCTTGATAGAAGGGAAAATGAAACAAAAAGTTACATACAAGATATATAGTAAATATAGCCAGAATTCACTGAATTATCTTTACTTCAAAACTGAAAATGTAAAACTTTCTTTACCTTATCACAGAAGTCAGTAAGAGCAGTGAAGTCCCACTTCTTGGCATAAGCAACATTATATCTCAATATAGCCTCCTATAGAAGAAAAACACACATACTGGAATAATAAATACAGACCCTTGGTTGGCATATGACAATTCACTGAAGTTTATCTTTTTGAAGAAACAGCACCATCTACTGTCAGAATAGTATCTTAATACACAACAAACTTGCTATTGTGGAGCCTCACCTGCAGGCTTTATATAAGCAAAAAACTTCCCTTGTAGTTGATAGGAGCTTTTGCCTGTATAGGGGACTGGAGAATCAGAAGCATAGCAAGGTTAAGCAGAACAATTAAAAACAGAGAAACAAGGACGAAGCCTAAACATAATCTTCCCAAAAATAATTCCAAGGAAAACTGGCTTAGTTCTTAATTTACAATTGTGTGTGCGCGTGTGTGTATTTGACTGTAGGACTTCTTTTTGTCTAACTTAATTCACTTTTTTATTTTTAACAAAGAACAATGTTTTAAAATACAAATTTTACACTGCTTCAAGAAATTGGTCAGCCTCAAAGCACATGCTAGAAATTGTTGACAAAAAAAATAACAGTTAATACTTGCTATGTCATTCATGAAACATACAAAAATTGAGCATTTTCTTTAGTCATCACACAGCACAGAGGCTTGTTTTAAAGTTGTTTTTTAAAAAAGGTTTAAAGCCTTCCCAGCAGCCTGAATTTTTGTGAAACAGAAATAGAAGCAGGAATTCCTGACAGCCCGTAGCTCCAACAGATTGATGTGGAGATTGGTTTTCTGAGCTGTCCATTTGCCCTGAGGCATGAGAGCACTGAGATGAGTTCTCCATCCCAACAGTGATGCATTTGTTGTTAAAGTCAGTGATCTAATTGGGCAACAGAAGAGAATACCCATGTAGATGTTGAATTGATCTTTCCACCAACCCAGGGAGTTCCTCACTTATAGAGGAACAGTCACCTGTCTGTCCAAAGGTGTTTCTCACTGGAGGTATAGCCTTACATGATTGGTCACAAAAGTGCAAGCTGTTATGTATTGCAGGAGCTGAAGACAGGTCCTTACAGAGGTTCAAGGACTCCCCTGAATTGTCCATACCAAATCTGACAAGGTTATGAACTTGTCTAAGGGAAGGCAGGCCCTGGCTACTGACAAATCCACAGAACCTCCTATAAACAAAAACAATCTTCCTTCTGGGGATTAACAGGGATTTCCTTACTTTTAGCTAAAGGCCCAACTCTTGGAACAGAGCAAGGGCCAGAAGGCTGGAAGACAGCACTGCTTCATAGGAATGGCCCTTGGAAGATCAGGATTGCCTCCTATCAGAGGGTCAACATCCACTACCACTATGACCTTGGAGAACAGCCTTGGGGCACAGAAGATACTGAAGGGACGTACTTTGGAAATAATCCTGGTCTCTAGTGATTCATAAATATTTCCTGTGCGAAGGGTGTATCATTATATGGAAATAAGCATCTTGTAGGTCGAGGGCTGAAAACCAATCCCCCTTTCTCCAGTGAAGTAATTATAGCTGCCAGAATCACCATCCTGAACGTCTGAGGCCTTACAAACTTGTTTAGAAGTCTTAGATCAAAGATCAGTCTCTGCCCTCCACCCTTCTTTCATATGAGGAAATACTTAAAGAGTAAAACCTCTTGCCCCTCTGAGGGGCAAGGACTCGCTCTATTGCTCCTAAACAGAGGGGTTCACCTTCCATCTTAATAAAAGCCCCTAAAGAGGAATTGGAAAAGGGAATTGAAAGGAGGGTGACACGTATAGTGGATGATATAGTGTGATGTTGTGACCTCTATAACCCACTTATCTATAGTAATTCACCTCCAGGCATGCTGGAAATCAGAAAGGCAATCCCCAAAGAGAGGGTGGAGAGCAAAGAGTTGCTGCTGTAAAACCAGAGATGCAGGAGGATCCCAACCCTCAACCAGCCTGTCAAAACTGCTGCTTAGGAGATGGTTGAGTGGTCATGGAGGGCAGGTGGGCTGTCCTTTTTCTCTGAAACTTACGTCTTTTTCTGTGGGATTCGGTGAACCTATGGAATCCAGAGAACTGATCAGGATGTGATCTCCAGGCAGTTTGTGCCCTACCAAACTCTCTCTTATTACTAGGTGTGTATATATGCCCAGGGAATATGGCTCCAGAGTCCTTCAGTGTATGCAAGGACTCTTCTGTGGTCCCCAAGAAAAGCCTACAATCATTGAAAGGGAGAGCCTCAACAGTTTTCAGTACTTCTCTTGGAACTCCCAAGAGCTGGAGCCATTATGCCCTGTGCATAACTACCTCCATGAAGATGAACCTGGCAGCAGTGTCCACAGCAACTAAGGATGTTCGAAGAGCAGTTATGGCCAATAATTGTCCCTTTGAAATTGACTGGAATTGCTCCCTATGCTCCTATGCCATATGTTAAATAAAAGCAATCAATTTATTATAGTTTCTGAAACAGACTGCCTGATAGTTCATGATTCTGAACTGCAGGATTGATGATGAATAGGACTTCTGTCCAAAAAGATCAAGTCTCTTATGGTCCTTGTCATGCGTAACAGACATGGAGAAGTGCTGCCTGCCCTACTTGTTTACTGCATCCACTACTAGGGAGTTTGGTAGAGGGTGGGAGAAAAAGAAATCAGAGTCCTTCGAGGGAATATAATATTTTTTTGTCTGCCCTTTTACACATGGGTGGAACAGGAGCAGGTGTTTGCCATACAGTTTTAGTGGGATCCAGGAATGCCTCACTGATAAGGTAACGCAACCTGGAGGGTGATGTTGACGGTAGAATATCTAACGGTTTATGATATGTTGTGAATCCCTGACCTCTTCAAGTGGAATTTGAAGAGTGTCAGCTACCTTCTTTATGAGGTCTTCAAATTGCCAAAAATCACTGGCCATGGAAGATGGTGGAGGCAAAACTGCTTCGCCTGGAGAAGAGGATGAAATTGGTGTTTGAGGGTGATTTCTGTATCTGCCCTCAGCTCCTGTTCCTAAAAAGTGTCTCTTCCTGGTTGAGGAGGTGGCTGATTGAGGAAGAGGACAGGACTGAACAACCCTACTATCCCTTTGAGACAGCAGTCATGGTCTGGAGAATTGCTGTCAGTAAGCAGACCACGGATCCTAGTATGCCCATCGAGGGGGCCCATACAGGAGTGGGGGTGGGATACAGGGTTAGTTCCACCATCCTTGACGATGGTTGCACTCTCCCCTATGGCTGTCAAAGAATAGATTCCTGACAGGCTATGTTGGGGAACTCTGGACTCAAATAGAAGAGACCAACTAGACGTCCCCTTCATCCTCCTCAACATTGTCCAATGGAGGAGCATAGAAAAAGGATAGAGAATCCTGCGGTACCAGGGGACAACAGCAGTCTGGAAACTGAGGTCTCAGTACTGAAAGACACTCAGTATCCATGAGGAACTGGGATTCCAGCTCGTATGTTATGGATAGGGCCCTACCAAATTCATGGTCCACTTTGGTCAATTTCATGGTCATGAGATTTTAAATATCATAAATTTCACAATTTCAGCTTATTTAAATCTGAAATTTCACGGTGCTGTAAATTATAGGTATCTTGATCCAAAAAGGAGCCACTGCCTGCAGAAGTGGGGAAGTATGGATGGCATCGCATGGTATTGCCACCCTTACTTCTGTGCTGCTGTCTGCTGAGCTGGGCCCTCAGTCAGCAGCCGCCACTCTCCGGCCGCCCAGCTATGAAGGCAGCAGCGCAGAAGCAAGGGTGGCATGATATGGTATTGCCACACTTACTTCCATGCTGCTGCTGACAGGGTGTTGCCTTCACAGCTGGGCGCTGCCTTCAGAGCTGGGCACCTGGCCAACAGCCACCACTCTGGCCACCCAGCTCTGAAGGTAGCACAGAAGTAAGGGTGGCAATACCATGACTCCTCTAAAATAACCTTGCAAACCACCTCCCCCTGCAACTTCCTTTTGGGTCAAGACCCCCAATTTGAGAAACTCTGGTCTCCCCCATGAAATCTGTATAGTATAGGGTAAAAGCACACAAAGGACCAGATACCATGGTGGGAGACCAGATTTCCCAGTCCATGATGCATTTTTCATGGCTATGAATTTGGTAGGGCCCGAGTTATGGGCAAGTCCCTCACATATCCAAACTCTTGCCGTACCAACAGAGAATCCGTACCAAAGTGGTAGCTATGGACATGGTAGCTAAAGCTGTCAGTATCATCGATGGCAGGCATACCAGTGTAGACACTGATGGAGTCTGGCACCATTTCTTGCTCAGTACCAAGGGTGCCAAATGAGTAGGTGCCAGCATGGGCCTGGACCTGACAGTACCGGACCATGGTGTTTATGCGTGCCCTCCTTCTCCATGGTAGAAGGTACCAAAGCCCTGTCAGAGTCATGTCTCTCCCTTGAGCGCCAGGGTTTTCTGACTCCACTGGTACCAGATGAGGAGTCCTTCAACTAAATGGTACCAAGCCAAGAGATCAAGGCTTTGGAGACTGTAGCTCTTCAAAGGGGACTTTTCTGGAGCAGGCGTTTTCAGATGAGAGTCCACACTCCTTTTTTTAGAAGCCCTTTCAGAAGCCTCCAACACCACCCACTTCTCAAGGGGAGCCTGTGCCAAGGTGGAAGGGGCCCTGGATCTGTCTGGAGAAAGATGTACGGGGGAGGGGAGGAGGAGAAATCTCCTGACCTGACTCAGACACTGAAGTGAGCACTCAACCATTAACAGTCTGAGCTTAATCTTCTTGTTCTTCCTTATCTTCAACTTGAGGAATAGGCAGAAACTGCACTCCCCCAAACAACGGATACACTTAGGTATTGCTCTCAGAAGGAAAGGCAACATTTGAAGCCTGGAGAGCCAGGTATGTCCTGTCAGAAAGACAAGGCTCCCCAAGGAAAAGAAGAGAGGGGGGGAAAAAACCCATCCCCTCACTACTAACACTAACTGTAACTACTACTAACAATGACCTAGGCTCACAAAACTTAAGCTATAAATAGAATTTGAAATAAGCGAGGCACGCTGAAGGAGTGCATGATAGAGCTCCATCTGAGGCCCAGGAGGTAAAAACGGAAAGGAGGGCGGTTTTTCCACGAATCCATCCACAGCTTCAGTGTCCGGGCACAAGGAGGCATATGGCGCACACGAAGGCTGAATGGGTACTGCTACTGAAAAAATCTCCAATCAAGGGCTTGAGAAGCAAGTGTGCAAGGAGGAATGTTTGGGGGAAGTTACAGTGAAGCTTGCTGAGGAAAAGGCACTAGAGAAAATATTTATGAGAATTTAGAATACCCACTTAAGTCTCAGAGTAGCAGCCGTGTTAGTCTATATCCGCAAAAAGAACAGGAATACTTGTGGCACCTTACAGACTAACAAACTTATTCGAGCATAAGCTTTCGTGGGCTACAGCCCACTTCATCGGATGCATGCAGGGGAAAATACAGTAGGAAGAGATACACACACACACACACACACACACACACACAGAACATGAAACAATGGGTGTTACCATACACACTCTAACGAGAGTGATCAGTTAAGCTGAGCTATTACCATTTTCAGTATCTCCATTTGCATCTGCAAACTCTTACACAAGGCCTACTACTATTGAGTGAAAAGCAATTCAGAGTGTTAAAAATGCCATGCTCCTCACTGAGGACTCAAAGAGGAATCTACTCTCTGCTTGGTCCAAAATAGCCCAAATTTGGGGACCATCTTGGTACTATGCATGTGTCCTCTCTTGACTGGGGTTTTGAAGAGGGCTGAAGATGTGCTTCCTACAACAATAAAGGGGAAGAAAGGGATTTTTGTAGGCAGCTGATGACATGTTGAAATTATTATTTAACATTGCTGGGATTTTATTGTATTATGGCATCCAGAGACTTGAACTAGAGTCTTTATTAGGATTTAAATAAATGCAAATAACTTCATTAAAAAGAGAGACTGCCTGATCTGTGTTGTGGACCTACCTCATACAAAACAAACCAGAAAAATGAAGAAAGGCACGCATGCACACACACACACGCAAACACGCTAAATCTGACCTAAATACTATTTTTTCCAGCTTTCAATTAGATGGTAGGTTAAGATTCTGTATTCAAATTTCAAACCCATGGGCAGGTAGGATTGTTTCTTTTTAAATTGCTAAATCAAAAGTTCCTTGAAAAAGGAAACAACAAAAAGTGACTTAAGGATAATGCTGTTAGGCATTTATCATGTTTAACCAGGTAATGAGGAAAACAGCTCTGCTACTATACTACATAAAGGGACACCATTATTTAAAAAAAAAATAAATAGTAATAATAATCACATTCCTGCCTGCTATGTTTCTTTACACTAATGTTATCAAATACACCGAAGG
The DNA here is from genome assembly GCF_007399415.2 of Gopherus evgoodei. NCBI lineage: Eukaryota > Metazoa > Chordata > Testudines > Testudinidae > Gopherus > Gopherus evgoodei. Next base: position 55,380,063 of record NC_044328.1, on the reverse strand, counting down.
GAACAAAGTGATTAGAGACAAAATATCTATTTTTCCAGGATCTTTACTTTGTGCATTTGACCGCACATTTTGCAGAATGAGATTCACATTTCCCCCGTATGGTCGCTTTCTTCAGTTGTTTATGTGGGTCCATCCCTCAGCAGAGAAAAAAAAAACAAAACAGAAAGAAAACCGGAATTGGCAACAGCACTCCTAGACAGATATAGGACCTGAAACTACTTTTAATTCATTTTTAAATTGACTTTACTTTAGATTGCTGGCCTTACCTTCAAATCGTGTGAGCTGATGAACTTGTTAAGTAGTGCAGTCTGGATTAGCTCCCATCGGCTTCCAGCAGTCCTATCACCATTCTTTAAAATATAAGATACAAAACATGAACAAAGAAATCTGAAAATACTTCAGGTAATAAAATTGTATTTGACACCCCAAAAAGCATGTAGCAGTAAAATATTCAGCGTCACTGACAGTATACCAGAGTACAATTGTAGAGGGAAGAACAAGAAAAGAGGTTCTCTATTTGCCTAATTTTAGAAAGAACTTATGCTTGGCACACTTGCGTGATTTGCTAATTAATGTCTCAAATCACACTGCATTTTGCTTTAAAGAGTTTTTCTTTTACATTAGGATATTTGTTAAATGATATATAAAGTGATCTCCTTCAAACTAACCACATTCTTTCCTACGCTAACCCATCAGCCATAAATAATGCATTAATGGTCCTTAACGCAGGAAATGGTTGACCAAAACATTATTCAGGGAGGTCACTGTTGGAGGAAGTGAGCTTAATAGTTGAAGACCCTCCATCAGAAACAGTCTGCCTCTAGATCCAAAGGTTGCACATCCATGAAAAGTAGGCAAAAGTGCCTCATATGCTCTCAACCACCAAAATGGTAAAGTGGCAAAGAGAAAGTCCCTAACTGAGCCAAGTCCCAAACCATGTAGGGCTTTACAGATTACAAACACCACCACCAATCACACCCAGAATCAGAGGGGAAGCCAATACAATTCACAAAAACAGAGGTATTCTATGTTCATTATACTAGGCAAGGAAAGGTGGCATGATCAAAGCAGTAGGAGACAAAATGGCTAGCAAAGATCTGGACCATATGGAAATGGAGGGGAGAAATCGGAGAGTTATAATTAGCAAGGAGAGAGAGAGAGAGATGACCAAGACTTGAACAAAGGTTTCAGCAGTAAGGATAAAGTGGATATTTGATTATGACATAATATGGTTAGAGTTATAAAATCCCCAAAAAATCTCCTTTGAAACTCAGAATATTAATTCAACAATTCAGTCTTCAAAAGGAGTCATTTTCTTTTACTACAGATAAGGGGATTAAGGTACAGAAAGTCTGGCTCATTCTTCCACATACTGAAATTAAGGTCATATGCCTAAAGAGAGAAAAAGATATTGGGAAAAACTCCAGTGCTTACTCTGTGGAAAGAGACAATTTTCATGAGACTGGTACGAGAGGGCTGGACAAGATAGTTTACCTCTTCAGAGTCATGCTAATGCTCTTGTCTAAGTGGCGCCATAGGGTTTTCATTGATCCTTTTCCTATGAAGCACCAATTCATCAGTTATTAATTTTTCAGCTGCAGCAAAAATACCACAGCTGAGAAAGTAAAAAAGCCTTTAGGCTATAGAGGTGTGCACCAGTTGTCAAGAGGCAATACGATTTGGTCTCCACACAGGTAAATCTCCAAAAATGTGTTTACCTAAAACTAAGGGATCTCAATCACAAGTTTCCCAAGTGGTAACATGATACTCATATCAAAAAAATATTTAACCTAGCAAGACTAGGCCATTTATGGTTTAGCCAATAATATAATAAAGGAGGAAAAGAATATACACTTGAAACCTTTGAAGACTGTGAATACATGCACACTGAGTGACAAACTATAACTGAACCAATCATTCTGCAAGTTGTAATGATCATCCTCAATAGGATCGGGGGGAAAAAAAATGTCTCTCCTTTTTTCCATGCCCAGCCTGCCCCTCTTTTTCCCTGCCATGTACAGTATTCATCACACAGATGGCTAAATTAATTATTGGCTGGCAGAAGAGTTCTGTTCTTCTGTCTGAAGTTTAGCTACCAGATCAGATAGACCAGTGTTCTGATTCAGTATGGCGAAATGAACATCTAAAACTATAGCAGAAGGTAGGGTCACAACTCCTTGTTGTATCTGTCTCAGTTTTATTGCCCAAACTTTCATTCGTTTGTAAGGAATTTTTTTTTGTCTTACCTCATCCTCTACAGGGTATAAGTTTTGTTCTGAACAGGGCATTTTAACATGTTTATTATCCCACATATCTTTATAATGAGTTGGAAAAGGTTTTGGCACCTCTCCTTCCTTCAGTAGATCTACCTGCAACAGAGAATAGAAAGAAAATTCATGCTATGCAAAGAGCTTGTGAAACCTACATTAACAATAAGAAAAAGAAATCCTCATAAAAAGTGAATGCACAGCCAAATTTTGGCCACAAATCCTTTTCCACACATTCCATCAACTTTAACAGCAACTATACCCAAACATCTCAGAGCAGGCATTGGCCCATATTATATAGTCTTAGACATAACTCTTACCTCGGTAGTGTACACATAGCCAGCCGACCTAGGTTACGCAACTCCAGCTAGGGAATAACTGTAGCTGGAGTTTACGTAGCTTAGATTGACTTACTGTGGTATCTACTCCGTGCTAGGTTGATGGGAGATACTCTTCCATCGACTTATCTTACTCTTCTTGTTCAAAGTGGACTACCAAGGTCAATTGGAGGGTGCTCTGCCGTCAATTTAGCGGGTCCTTCACCAGACCTGTTAAATCGACCCCTGGTGCATCAAGCTAGCAGGTGTGTAGACATGGCCTCAGATACACACATTTGTGTAACACTGCTCCTGCCTGGGCTGTCTGTGAGGACTGAACCCCGGACCTCTGGATCTAAAAGAGTGCAGCTACTGCTTGAGCTAAAGCATCTGATCAATTAGGTCAGCAGCAGATGATCTGAACTTCTCTATGCAGTCTAGCCACCAGAAGGGGACAAAAAGCCACACTGTGCTGGTGTGGATTATACTTGTTTTCAGTCTAAGACACTAGGATATTAGAGTAATAAAACTATCATTTTGGTGGAGAACACACTTTCAGTACAAGATGATCATTTTCAGGTATTTATATAACATTTTCTGAATTACTTCTTTTTGGGCTGTAGGGGCATACTTCCCCTTTTAAGAAACAGGCTTGAGCCTACAACCAAGACAGCCTGGGTGCAATAAAGGAGGCCCCTGCCCACCTTATGGCTTGGTAATCTAAACAGGAACAGGAAACTGAGCAGAAGGAATGAGTCTAGAAGCCATCCAGGCTGCAAAGGATAATAGTCTCTCACTCACTCTCCAGAGGGCTAGCCTAACCCAGCCAGAGGATCTCTTTGTGGACTTTCAGTTTGGAAACTTTGTAACAAGGTCATCCAGTAAGGGCCTATGATCTTCTGTTACAAATGCTCCCTCCCCAAGACCTTATTAAAGGGGATATAGGTATGTTGTTTCAGCTTACCCTTGTCTGGAATCTTTACAGTGGATTTACTGATGGATACAGTTGGAAACATTAAGGCAGGGTGTATCTGCTGTACATACCCAGTCTAAAGGGGCACACAGGGGAAGCACATGCCTTTTACAGGTGAAAAGCCATTCATTTTTATACAAAGCCGAAAAGTGGATTTTTAAAAAAGAATTGCACAATTTAGTTTGGCCTTTTTTGAGCCATTAAAAACTCAAAATTATTTTTTCATGCTTTTACAAAATGTATTATATACTGTTCTGCTTTTGAATAATTCAAACATGGATATATTTTAAAAACTGCAGACATAGCACATTTGTAATTCTCAGTGCTGATATTACTGGGAGAGCTTCTACGGCCTGTGATATTCAGCAGGTCAGACTATATCATGGGTCGGCAACCTTTCAGAAGCGGAGTACCAAGTCTCCATTTATTCACTTTAATTTAAGGTTTTGCGTGCCGGTAATACATTTTAATGTTTTTAAGAAGGTGTCTCTCTATAACTAAATTATTGTATTGTAAAATAAACAAGGTTTCCAAAATGTTTAAGAAGCTTCATTTAAAATTAAATTAAAATGTTGATCTTACGCTGCCAGCCTGGGGTTCTGTTCACCTAGGCCGGCAGCAGGCTGAGCGCGGCCTGCAGCCAGGACTCCGGCTGGCAAGGGGCCGGCAGCCAGAACCCCAGACCAGCAGCAGGCTGTGAGGGACTGGCAGCGGGCTGAGCTGCTCAGCCCACTGCCATTCAGGGGTTCCATCTGCCAGCTCCTGCTAGCTGGGATCCCAGCTACCGGACCCGCTCAGCCCGCTGCCGGTCTGGGGTCCTGGCCCTGCCCACATACAGTGGGTACCTACCTTCTCCCTGGTTCTGGCCCATTCTCTTCCTCTCTCTCTGCACTGAGCTGAGGGTGGGAGTGCACTGAGTACAGGGCTCGGGGTGAACGAGCAGGCTGGGAGTCGGGGTGTAGGGTCTGGCCAGGATCTAGAATAAGGGAGGGGGTTCGAGGTTGGGGCAGAAGGTTTGGGTGTGGAGCACTTACCTGGGCAGCTCCCATTTCGTGCGAGGGGTGCAGGTGGGAATGTGGAGGGGGGTGGGGGTGCAGGAGCTCCCGTTTGGCGCTCAGGGTAGGGCTGGGGATGTGGGGGGTGCATGAGTCAGGGCAGAGGGCTGGGGACATGTGAGAGGGGTGCAGGTGTCCGGGCATGGGGGGCCTGGGTATGTGTGAGGGTGCCAGAGTCAGGGCTGGGGTCATGGGGTGTGTGCAGGGCACAGGACTCAGGTCAGAGGGCTGGGTGTATGTGAGGAGGTCAGGGCAGGGGATTGGTGGGGATATGCCCCTATGCCACCCCTTCTTCCCCAAGGCCCTGCCCCAGCTTCTTCTCTGCCTCTGCCGGAAGCAGTGAGCAGGCTGACTTTGCTCCTTCCTGACCCCCTCCCGCGCAAGGGCCATCAGCTGATCAGCAGGGATGGAGAGGAGGAGGAGGGGAAGGAACCCAGCACACTGCGGTAAGAGGCAGGGGAGCCGGCAGGACCAAGCTTCTGCCCCCTGCCCCTGGGAGGGGGAGGGGGGGGCAGAGAAGAGGGGGCCAGGCCAGACTTTTAATGGCAGGCTACTGCCTGTCAGAACTCCAGTAGGCAGCAGTGTGCCATTAAAAAATCAGCTTGCGTGCCGCCTTCGGCATGAGTGCCATAGGATTCTATGATCATATTGGTTCCTTCTAGCCCAGGGGTAGGCAACCTATGGCACAGGTGCCGAAGGCGGCACGCAAGCTGATTTTCAATGGCACTCACACTGCCTGGGTCCTGGCCACTGGTCCGGAGTGCTCTGCATTTTATTTAATTTTAAATGAAGCTTCTTAAACATTTAAAAAACCTAATTTACTTTACATACAAGAATAGTTTAGTTATATATTATAGACTTATAGAAAGAGACCTTCTAAAAACGTTAAAATGTATTACTGGCACACGAAACCTTAAATTAGAGTGAATGAATGAAGACTCGGCACACCACTTCTGAAAGGTTGCCAGCCCCTTGTTCTAGCCTAACATTCTAAAATATAAAAATAAATATAAAATAAAGTGTCACCATTTCAACTTTTAGTGCACTTTGAAATAAATGTAATATATGCAATCGTTCTAATGTCTGATCACCTGCTAGGGATTTTTTCCTCTAAAAATAACAAATACTGAAAGCTATTCTAAGCCAATATGGCTGGATATTTACATACACAAAAGTCATACAATTATGGTTCCAAATGTAGCCATATTTATGTGCATGAATAACATATTCTATTATTGCACATGGTGATAACTAGTTGTGGATACAGTGGGAACCATATTTAAAATTCCTGACTTTTCTGATAGTACATTCTATTTATAACATTGCATTAACAGTTGAACACCTGATAGACCACATGCCTTTTAAGCAACATATAAGTCAAATAAACATCAGTTTACTGAGAACGAATGCGATTTTCTTTAGCTGTGCTTTTGTGACATGCTGCCAGTTTATCATATATTTTACTTTAACAGTTATTTCATGGTACATTATTTCAAAGAGAGCAAGAGAGAGAGACATATATATACACACACACACACACACACACACACACACACACACACACACACACACACACACACTTGCCAGGTTAGTATGGGATGCAAGACTAAAATTCCTTTAGACTCCTCTTCACTCATTCACTTTATCTTTTATACCTTGAATCCAAAATGGAGAAATTTTGAAAACAGAAAACATCAACCAATTCTAGCTACAGATACACATGCTCCAGCTCCCAGAATTTGAAGTCAAATGGTGAGGCACAAACCTCTCTAAAAGAAAAGTTTGTCCCATAAGGGCCAGAGTCAAAATCTTAATCATATTTCTGCAGTCCTACTCAACCAAATTATAAGACCGCTGTATCACAGAAGGCAAGTCATCTTTAAGCATATTAGATATTATAGCTAGCTTCCCATGAGAAGTCAAAAGTTTCCACAATCAGGTAAAGCTGCAAAACTGATAAATGGCAGGATATCTTATGCCATCAATTTAATAAGAAGGTTGTGTTTTCAAATATTATTTTGAATTATCATACTCTGATGGTCACTGTGTGATTGGTTGATGGTCTCAAATGAGGAAGACGAGCCCCACACATAGGCATTCTTCTCATCTCTTCAATAGGTGTCCCAAACCATTTCTTATTAGTTGGAAGTGAAGGTGGGATATATTTAGGAATCTTCCTTCCCGGCCTTTGGTGTTTGAATTCACAAGGTTCTTTCCTGCTGTTAAAATAAAAGGAATACATTGAAGCACATCTTATTTACAGTGGAAAACTCTACAGCTAAATGTATGTATTAACATTAGATTTCAAACTAAATTTGTGTCACTTAAGTAGTTTCTTTTCTAAAATCCTTTTAACTGCACCCAAAACACAGCAAAAGCTGAATCCAAAAACACCTTGTTTTCAGCAACATGTAGTTTTCCCATAGCGTTTTGTTGCATATTCAACAGCAGAAAAGCCATCCTCAAAACTATTCCAAATATTGTAAACTTTATGGAATGGAACAGAGGCTTTGGTCCCATTATGGTCCTCATTAACAGGAGTCTCTAAGTATCAGTTTAATCATTAACTGTACATGTTCAATGCAATATTCTATTTATACATGATGAAAAGTACTTTTACCATATGAACCCATCAGGACACTGTAGCGGACAACAGCGCTCTCAAGATGACATTTACCCATACCACCAGCTCCCCAGACACTACTGGGGGTATGGAACATATTGACTTCTAAGTCAGTAGTTTGAATAGCCTTCATATTTGTCCTCAAACAGCAGCAAAACAGTTCCAGTGTATTCCACCTGTGTAATATGGCTTAAGCAGACATTGTAAAGACCTGGTACAAATCACCAGTTGTAGAACTTCAGAGCGATTACAGATCTCAGTATAATATACAAGCAACATCCTATCTGAATACCCAAACAAAAAGGTATCACGGTGGAGGCATAGACTGAGAGTTCAATCAGAAGTAGAGATGGCTATTCAGAAGTGTTTGAGCATTCACAGCTGACATTAAAATCAATGGAAGCAGCAAATGCTCTTACACATTTCGAATTCCAGCTTTGCCTTTCTCCTTATGTAGTCATTTACAGGTAATGATTTACACCCACTTGGCATATGCATAAGTGACTAGACAAGCTGTAGGGCAATTGCGAATTGGGCCTAACACACAAGGGAAGATTATAGAAACAAGCTCAAACGTTGTTCTCTGTTACACTGGCATTACTTCAGACTTACACAGGCCATGTCTACATCTAAAATTTTGCAGCGCTGGTTGTTACAGCTGTATTAGTACAGCTGTATAGGGCCAGCGCTGCAGAGTGGCCACACTTACAGCAACCAGCGCTGCAAGTGGTGTTAGATGTGGCCACACTGCAGCGCTGTTGGGCGGCTTCAAGGGGGGTTCCGGGACCGAGAGAGCAAACCGGGAAAGGAAACCAGCTTCGCCGCGGTTTGCTCTCTCGGTCCCGGAGCCAGCCAGCAAACCGCAGGGAAGGAGACCTGCTTGCTCGGGGTTCCGGGACCGAGAGAGCAAACCGGGAACGCCGCGGTTTGCTCTCTCGGTCCCGGAGCCAGCCAGCAAACCGCAGGGAAGGAGACCTGCTTGCTCGGGGTTCCGGGACCGAGAGAGCAAACCGGGAACGCCGCGGTTTGCTCTCTCGGTCCCGGAGCCAGCCAGCAAACCGCAGGGAAGGAGACCTGCTTGCTCGGGGTTCCGGGACCGAGAGAGCAAACCGGGAACGCCGCGGTTTGCTCTCTCGGTCCCGGAGCCAGCCAGCAAACCGCAGGGAAGGAGACCTGCTTGCTCGGGGTTCCGGGACCGAGAGAGCAAACCGCGGCGAAGCTGGTTTCCTTTCCCAGTTTGCTCTCTCGGTCCCGGAACCCCGAGCAAGCAGGTCTCCTTCCCTGCGGTTTGCTGGCTGGCTCCGGGACCGAGAGAGCAAACCGCGGCGTTCCCGGTTTGCTCTCTCGGTCCCGGAACCCCGAGCAAGCAGGTCTCCTTCCCTGCGGTTTGCTGGGTGGCTCCGGGAACGCGAGAGCAAACCGCGGCGAAGCTGGTCTCCTTTCCCGGTTTGCTCTCTCGGTCCCGGAACCCCGAGCAAGCAGGTCTCCTTCCCTGCGGTTTGCTGGGTGGCTCCGGGACCGAGAGAGCAAACCGGGAAAGGAAACCAGCTTGATTACCAGAGGCTTCCTCCTTCCACGGAGGTCAAGAAAAGCGCTGGTAACTGTCTACATTGGATTACCAGCGCTGGATCACCAGCGCTGGATCCTCTACACCCGAGACAAAACGGGAGTACGGCCAGCGCTGCAAACAGGGAGTTGCAGCGCTGGTGGTGCCCTGCAGATGTGTACACCTTCAAAGTTGCAGCGCTGTAACTCCCTCACCAGCGCTGCAACTTTCTGATGTAGACAAGCCCACAGGTAATTTAGAACAATAATTTAACTTGATTTCTTGAAGCTGGCAGGGGCTAAACTAACCAAATAATTTCCAGAAACAAGACTGATTTTGTGGAACACTTCATTATTTATTAACTCAGTGCCCAGAAGTCTGCTCAGTGTCCAACAGATACAAGAGAGAGCATCCTGAAGCTTTGTTTGAATCTAGATTTACTAACGTTATAACTATAATAAATTATATGTAATATATACATTAACTTGTGAGGAAAGTCCCCTTGTGCAAGACTTATTTGTTATGGTAAGGTGAGCATCTCTACCAAACTATACAATGAAATACAGACTATCCAGAGATTTCTGTGCTAACCTATTTCATATAAAATCAACAGTTGTAATGGATGAGTGGCCATTTTTCCATGTTCTCATTAAAATCTGGTGTACTCATTCATTATCAGCCACTGGGGGGAAGGAAATCCCAGTTCGAACTTTCTTCAGAAGTCAAAAGATCAGCATAACAATTTTGACAAACTATATTACTAATTTCTTCTGTTAGATTAGACTTCCAAGAAATTCTGTTTATCAGATTTTAGCCAAGGAAATTGTTATAAATAAGCAAATGCCACCTGCAGAATGGATTTCTATTATCTAGTAACTTGAATCAAAGACTAAGTACAGAAAATTTCAAAAGTTTGAGAAAGTCCTGAAAAGTAATGGCTTGTCTACACTGAGAGGTAGAGTAAAATAGAAACCGGGACTCAACCTTAAGTACAATGTGTACCATGAAGTAGTGACACTATAATCAAAGTGTTCACACAGTTGTTAGATACATACTAAAGAGCCAAGCCAGGAAGCAAAGTGTTGAATTATATTATTACTCAGTAAAAAAGTCAGAAGATGCCAAGTATTGTGTTTCCACAGAATAGGCATAGCATACAATACTCTTGCGAAGCAAGGTTACTGCTTCTTAAAAAATCAAGAGCTACTTCATTAAAAACTTACATTTTTATTTGCACAAGTGATTTTTACCAATTGCTGCTCTTTGCTATTGAGAACAGATGCAATGTCACTGGCAAAGATGTAGCTTAATATCTAGCTATAACAGAATATGTCATATAGTCAAGCAAAAAAACACTTCTCTGAACACAAATTTGTAGTTTATCCACTTTGTTGCTCAGAATTTACACTGGTGAAACTGAAATCAGAATGTGGCCCAAATTCATTCACTGTTCTCTCTGATCTAATTTCAACACAGCGTACAAAATCTTTTGGTTAAAGGGATCTGTTCTTCCCTCAACTCCATTAATGCCAATGGGAGTTACCTGCACTTGTTAAAGAGAAACAGACACTTTAGAAATTCAGCATTTTCAGTCACATCCTGCTTTTCATGTCTGTTGTCAGTGCAATGTATACATTGGAATTAATAGCACATTTATGACACAATCCTGCAGAACGCAAATTCACAGACCAATTGTTTACTTTGTTTTCCATTTCCTTCTTACTTTTTAAATTCTACAAGTAATAAAAAATTAGATCCATATGACGAAATAATTATGGCAATACACCATCAGCTCTGTACTGTAAGTTCTCAGTATTCATTTGCACATTTTGAGGATAGCTAAAAACCCAATTACTACAGACCTGGCCAATAAATGGGCATGCTACCAATACAGCTTTTAAAATACTGATAGAACTGTGGAAATAACATTTATTTTGGGAACATATGAAAGTATGTTGATTGAAGTAGAGATCAGATTCATTAAGAAGGATATGCCGCAATTCCACTTAGCCAGAATTGTTGAAGAGCAAACTCCAACAAGTCTCTCTGTATAATTTACTAACACAGTTCAATAACCCTAAAGGTTTGAAAAAAAGCTATACAAATTGCCACTTCTCCAGACTGTGTGTGTCTGCATGAGATCCATTCGTCTTCACAACCTACTACTTCTCCAAATGTTACTTGATGAACAACAGAATTTTAAGTAGGCAGCTATTTCTGAAGAAACTGATTTATGGCCAGAATACACGACTCTCATATTCAGTTCATTTTAGACAACATTGTTCAAGATTTCAGCTCTCCTATATTTTTGGCCACAGCATAAAACCGGAGTGCTGCATTCTGCAAGTACTTTTCTAAAAAAAAAACCAGAGAATATGTCCTCACATAAAGTGAAGTATTTGCAACCTATATGCCTTATCAGGGACCAGACTCTGCACAATAAACACCCTCAACTCACACTGATTTCAATAAGGAGGCACAGATCCCCACTACTACTTCAACTCAGACCCTACTACCATGAGAAATAAAGACAGAGCCAACACTCTGAATTTCAATTTTTGTAAGTTTGGCTCTGAAACGCAAATACTTTTAAAAAAGATGTAGTTCTTTCATCCTTAGCAGTGACTGGATGACTAGCAGAGAACATCATTGTAAATTGGGAAGGAAAGGAGGCTAAAATGGGGCGGGGGAGAAAATAAGTTAAGAATTACTTAGGCTTGTCTACACTTACAGTGCTGCACCAGTGCAGCTGCGCTGCTGTAGCATTTAGTGGATTTTCCGCCCCTGAGCAACACAGTTATATCAACGTAAGTTTGCAGTGTAGCCCAGGGCTTAGAAAATCTAGATGTCTTCAAGTCAGCTGGGCCTGATGTAATATATCTTAGAATACTTAGGAATTGGCTGAAGAGATCCCTCAGCCATTAGTTATCATCTTTGAGAATTTGTGGAAGAGAGGACAGATATCAGAGAACTGGAAAAGGGCAAATACAGTATCTATACAAAGGGGAATAAGGACAACCCAAGGAATTATAGACCAGTCAACTTAACTTGGTTGTCCAGAAAGATAATGGAGCAAACAAACAATCAATTTGTAAGCACCTAGAACAAAATAAGGTAATAAATAACAGTCAACATGGATTCGCCAAGAACAATTCACAGCAAACCAACCTAATAGTCTTCTGACAGGATAAGCAGCCCTGTGGACTGGGGTGGGGAGAAGCACTAGATGTCACACATCTTGACTTTAAAAAGGCTTTTGATACTGTCTCACATGACCTCCTCAAAAACAAACTAGAGAAATATAAACTAGACAAATTTATTATAAAGCGTGTGCACCTCTTTGAGGCAGCTTGTGTTTTTGCTGTATTTTTTATAGCACCTAGCACAATGAGGTCTTGATCCATGACTAGGACTTCTATGCTTTATGGTAATACAAAAAAAAAAATAAACAGCAAGCACCATCATCACTACATTTCCCCAATTATGAATATCTTTTTCAATGTTTCCTGGACTGAAATTTTCTATATTGGTCTCAACCCAAAGCTGGATATTTTGGTAATATTGAGCAAAATTAAGTCAGCTTTTTCTTTTTTTTTAAGCTGAGTAATGTAAGCACTGAAAAACAAACAAATGCCCTTCCCCCATATATTCTGATTGAATTTTGTAACTTCTGCCTTCTTTGCATTAGATGAATGCACATACAAAAATCTAACATCTTTTTTTAATATTGATCATTGACAAAGGACCAATTGAAGTTTGAAGGAAATCTTCTTGATCAGTGGCTTACATTCTTTACCCAAACACCTCAAAAATAGATTATCAGTGTATTTAAGGATTGGTCCACTGGATCTCTTTAAAAGCACATAAGAGTTACTAAATTGTATTAGATTGTTATAGATCAGTAGGACAGATTCATCCTTGCTATAAAGCAATTGACTTCAATGGAATTACACTAGGAATTTCATTTGGTCCTAAGATCATACTAATGTTTTAGAAAGAAAAATTTCACTTGTATTCAAGCTCAGATATGTAACATTCAGAAGTCATTCCACAATTCACAGTACTCGTTTGTCAAGAGATATCAAAAGAAAATATGTACCATCTCTTTATTTTAGAAGAACCCTACTATTACAATTTACTAAACAATGAATAGTAAAGCTACTCTTTGTCAAAGATGTCCTGTGCCAGCATGTGTTTCCATATATTAAAATCTAATTATTCTTAACAATTTCTTGACAAGATATACAGAGAAACACTTGGCATTACTCTGGCTTTAGAAGGTCAATATTAATTCCTGACCTTAATATTTCTTCTGTGTTCTAGAATTGGCACAAGATAAGCTGTTATTTTGTAATCTTGAAAGAAGGTTATATAAACATTTCTGAACTCATCTGCTGTTTTTAAATCAATGGTTTCTTCACTTTTATGTACAATTTTGCAAACCTGCTTAGAGGATAATAAAATGTCTACTGTGCTATTACTGAAGAGAAATATATTTAAAAGGGAAAGAAGGAAGAGGACAAACAAAGGTTACCTTTTCTCCTCTGTTCTGGGTATCCTCATGAAATGGGCAGTGATTTTCGAGTCCTTCTTCCCACAGTGTTTTGCACCTTTGCATTCTGATGAAAGAGCGGGAGAGATCCCATATGACTTCATATGCAATTCATTCTCTTTGACAGAGTCATCCATCCCCTCAAAATGGAGGTTATATCGAGCACCTTCACAAAATTTGGAAGAAAACGGTGACCTTCTCAACTCTGGGTCAGTGTTTCCCCGCTGAAAACTGGAAGATTTGCTTGCAGCTTTTGATGTGTCAACATCCTCTTGCTCATCAAGAAATGGACTTGTTTCTTCATCAGCTTCTGAGCCCTGGCAGCTATTCTTGGCATTATCTACATCCATTGGTGACTCCGGTTCACTTTCTTTCTCAAAAGCATGCGAATCTCCTGAACCACTTTGATATTTATTCGGTTTTCCTGGACCTCCGATATCAGATACACAGGTATCACTGCAAACATCTGAAAGTGGGCTTTCGGGAACTACATCCACCTCGTCTTGCTCACTAGTCACACAGACTACGTGGACAGGATTGCAGCTCTTTAGCTGCTGTGGATTACATGAAGTCACTTTTCCTTCTGTTTCACTGTCTTTTGATGGATGTTTTGTATTTGCCATCTTCACAGACCTGCCTGATGATAATTTCCTTTGAGTCCAATTGTCACTATTTTCTTCACTACCTCTGTGAACCTGCTTGCCAGTTTTGTGCATGTGATCAATATTGGCATTTTTAAACTGATCTCCAGACCGGGTCCCTTTAACAGGCTCTATTTCTGATGGCTGACCTCTGCATGGCCCCTCTGCCTCCCATTTACACAGGTTGCCAGTCTGAGGCAGATTTACAAGTTTCGTACTCATTTCCACAGATTTTGTTGGATAGCTTTGTGGACAAATATTCTCTAGCTTTTTAACATCATGCTCACACAAGTTATCCTTTTTAACAGAAGTCATCTTGAGATCTGCTCCCGTGCTATTAGTTTTGCCCTGCAAACTGTGGAAGAAAAGATTTGGAAAGCTGGGTTTAACTGTTACTTGCAAAATGAAATTCTTATTTGTAGATTTAAAGACCAGAGGGACTACTACAACCATGTAAGACTAACCACAGAATTTCACCCCAGTGATACCAGCAGTAAAGTCCAGTAACTTACAGCTAAACTAGAGTATATATTTTAAAAAGATAACATGTCTCACTTTAAAGGTTCCAAGAGAGATGATGAATTAGCTACTTCTCTCAGTAGTCTGTTCCAGTGGTTGATCATCCTCATAGTCAAAATGTCACATCTTACTTCCAATTAAATTTTTCTATCTTCGCATTCCATCCACTGAATCTTGTTATGCCTTTTCTGCCATCTTAAAGACCCTCCTAAATGAGGTCTCTTTTCTGTCAGTATAGGTCATTCAAGGCCATGATCAACTTACCTCTTAACCTTGTTTATGATAATCTAAATACAATATGATTTAACTAGCTCAGTTTAAGCCATGTTTCCCAGACCTCAAATCATTTTTGTAGCTTTTCTCTGAACATTCAGCAATTTTTCTACACACATTTAAAAGTATGGACACCAGAACTGGACATAATAATTTAGTTGTTTCCTCACCAATGTCATAGATACCTCTGCTCCTACTCCACATACATCCAGTTTATACATTTATGCATAATAATTTTTCGATCTGGCAGTCCTAAACAGTCTGCAGTTTAATAAAAAGTGATATTTACTAAATGTGTTATTATTTTACAGCTAAGTCAGTTCTAGACTAAATATTACACTAAGAGTAAACAGAGACATGATCTGCTGATTAAATATCAGGCCTGTGAGTCAAAAGACTTAGTTTATATTCCCAGCATGCACCCAAGCAGCAGTGGACAAGTCATTACACCTTTCTGTGCCTACATGTGCTCATTTGTAAATCTGTATAAAAACACATATCTACAACAAAGAGACGTAAAACTAAATAAATATTTATAAAGCACTTTAAGATCTTCAGATAGAAGGTTCTATTATAGAATTGTCTATAAGTAACAGTTCAAATGTTAGACTGTACTTTGTTAGGTTTTTCCCTAACCTTTCATCACCTAAAAGATAAAAAAAAAAAAAAGGGAAATTACTGATTGCTACAGTTTATAAACTCTTTGACTAAACACATTTTGATAAGCTACTGAAAGTCAGCAGCCCCCTTAATAAATGATAATATTCTTCTGTTCTTAGAAGATAGTATGGATGAATAAATGGATTACCTGTTGTGTACTATGAACTAAGCAAGCCAAATAAACAGCATAAATGGACCACTGCTCAAAACCTGATACTGAAAGCACAGAAGCTACAACACTAGTTACAACTAAAAAGAGTTTGATGACTTTCATCTTACAATATTCACATCCATTACTTCGTATACCTACAGCAGTTTCTCTACTCATTGATATTTCTGATAATATTACTGTCTACTTCTCAAGAAATGGCTACTTAAAATAACAAAATATTGAAATAACACTGTCAACTTAAAAGAAAACCTTTTAGCTGAATTTTTAACATAGTATTGCCACAAGTAACACCTATGCTGACTATAACTGAAAGAGACTAGTGGGGGGGGGACTTTTTTTTTTTTTTTTAATGTGTACATTTGACAGCATTTATATATAGGAAATGTGTCGTTTTCCACTGCAGAGAAAGTCAGGACCCCATCCTGCAAGCTGTTCCATGTGGGAACAGAACTCTACCTGGGTAGAACAGCTTGCAGAAACTCAACATTCCCTCTTTGTGCAAGTCTTTAAAATAGGAGCAGAAGTCAAAAATTGGCAGAAGGACTGTGGGACAGGTATATGGACCATTCACTATTTTTTCATTATTTTTTAAACTCACTAGGTTTCAAGTTAACCATGTCCCTTTAAAGGCCTCACATTATTCCAAATTCTCTTTCTAGCTGTGGCTCTACATTCCATCCTTAATTCATCTTTTTGTGTCAAGTATTTCACCACATATGATTCATGATATCGCACAGCAATCTGAGACCCTGAAATACCCAGGCACAAAGGGCACCACTTTATCAGTCACTTTAACAGAATTTCCTTGCTTTTCCTGTTTATTTTATCATCATAGCTGTCAATTTTCTTTTCCAGTGCTTTTTTTGTTATTGTGGAAAATAAACCTGTTGACATGATAATTATGGGAATGGAACAGTTATTTTCTGCTGAAAAGATTGCCTGATATAACTTCATAACAGACACCAGATAAATTAAACCTTTGTGGGTTTAGTTATGTTTTAGGTAGCATACTTAATAGCTTGTACCAGCAGAATGATGAAGACTGTACATCAAGTTTGCCTTTATTTGTAATAGTGATGCTGTCACTCCAGCCTATGAATAAGTTTATGAAAGCAAGATTGGGCATTCATACTCAGCAACGAGAGTATGCTCCAAACTAAACCCAGATGTGAGCAGCTACAACTTGATCACAGTCAATGGAGATGCACCACCATATATCAGAACTGAATATGATCCTAAAAGCTGTAGGAACAGCAACACTTATTTGCTGAAAACAGGATTACACCAAGAGCTTTGATTTATTAATGCTCTATGTCAGGAATCGGCAACTGGCGGCATGCGAACCGATTTTTAGTGACACTCTGCTGCCAACTGGGGTCCCAGGCACCGACCCAGCTCAGCCTGCCGCTGGCCTGGATGAACAGAACCCCAGACTGGCAGCAGGCTGAGCGGGGCAGGAGCCGGCAGAAAGAAGGAGTCCCAGCCTCTGGCCCCCTTCAGCCCGCTGCCAGCCTGGGATACCAGCTGCCGGCCCCACTCACCTCGCTGCACTGTTATTTACTTTACATACAACAATAGTTTAGTTATATAATATAGACTTATAGAGAGAGACCACCTAAAATAGTTAAAATGTATTACTGGCACCTGAAACGTTAAATTACTGTGAATAAATGAAGACTTGGCACCCCACTTCTGAAAGGTTGCCAACCCCTACTCTATATTATACCAAAATGAAAACAGAGCCATATCTACAATAGTCCTACTTCTATCCTGGAATAAAATGATTACATTAGTAAGTTATAATAAATCTTCTGACCCAAATCCTCTTTAGAGACAGTTAAAAGAATTGTTCCATTAATTAAAAAAATCTTTCAAGCAGTTTATATTATAGGTTTTACCTCTTTAACTCTGTTGTCTTGGATCTTTTATTCTCCATCCAAGTGGTAATTGTCCTTTGTTTGTAAACTGAAAAACCATAATATGTATATTATGACACAAATTGCAATATTACCCAAAACTATGAAGTTTACATTTTGTATTAGATACAAGTAAAACATCTAAATTAAGTTTTCATTACCATAACTGCTTCAGGTATCATCCAGACTGATGATGTAACATTACATCAGATATAGATTTCATATCTGTAATTAGCTCTTGTATTCCCTATAAACTCCAGGCTTGCTTTTAGGGTACAGTCACAGGTTTCTTTCTTCCCCTTCCTCCCTATCCCAGGATTATCTGCAAAGCAGGGTAAGTGCAATTGGCTACTTAGTATTCACAATGAATACAAAGTAATTGGCTGGACTCAATGGAATGGGTTGGAAAATTATCTTACCCATACTGCTGCTCTTGATGTATCCACTTCTGAGACATGAAAATCAGATGCTTCTGTATCTTTAGCTATTAGTGCCAACATACGTCTTTAGTATATGGGGCCATGTCTACATCTAAAATTTTGCAGCGCTGGTTGTTACAGCTGTATTAGTACAGCTGTATAGGGCCAGCGCTGCAGAGTGGCCACACTTACAGCAACCAGCGCTGCAAGTGGTGTTAGATGTGGCCACACTGCAGCGCTGTTGGGCGGCTTCAAGGGGGGTTCCGGGAACGCGAGAGCAAACCGGGGAAGGAGACCAGCTTCGCCGCGGTTTGCTCTCGCGTTCCCGGAGCCACCCTGCAAACCGCAGGGAAGGAGACCTGCTTGCTCGGGGTTCCGGGAACGAGAGAGCAAGCCGGGGAAGGAGACCAGCTTCGCCGCGGTTTGCTCTCTCGTTCCCCGAACCGCCGAGCAAGCGGATCTCCTTCCCTGCGGTTTGCAGGGTGGCTCCGGGAACGAGAGAGCAAACCGCGGCGAAGCTGGTCTCCTTCCCCGGCTTGCTCTCTCGTTCCCGGAACCCCGAGCAAGCAGGTCTCCTTCCCTGCGGTTTGCAGGGTGGCTCCGGGAACGCGAGAGCAAACCGCGGCGAAGCTGGTCTCCTTTCCCGGTTTGCTCTCTCGTTCCCCGAACCGCCGAGCAAGCGGTTCTCCTTCCCTGCGGTTTGCAGGGTGGCTCCGGGAACGAGAGAGCAAACCGGGAAAGGAGACCAGCTTCGCCGCGGTTTGCTCTCTTGTTCCCGGAGCCACCCTGCAAACCGCAGGGAAGGAGAACCGCTTGCTCGGGGTTCCGGGAACAAGAGAGCAAACCGGGAAAGGAGACCAGCTTGATTACCAGAGGCTTCCTCCTTCCACGGAGGTCAAGAAAAGCGCTGGTAAGTGTCTACATTGGATTACCAGCGCTGGATCACCAGTGCTGGATCCTCTACACCCAAGACAAAACAGGAGTACGGCCAGCGCTGCAAACAGGGAGTTGCAGCGCTGGTGATGCCCTGCAGATGTGTACACCTTCAAAGTTGCAGCGCTGTAACTCCCTCACCAGCGCTGCAACTTTCTGATGTAGACAAGCCCTGGGAAAAAGACACACTCTGGATCTTTACATAGCAAAATGAAGATAGTCAATCTTGCTTCTCTTCTGTTACCACTGCTCCAAATAAAACTACTCCTGAAAATTATACTAGCATAGCTCTGTCAATCAGGGGTGTAAAAAACCACGTAGCTACGGTGTAGAAAATTACATAGCTATGCCGACATAATCCCCAAAGCAGACATAGCTACATTGAAAGAAGAGAGTTTCTGACAATTCAGTTAACATTTTGAGGGATGCCTACCCCAACAGGAAAACCTCTTCTGTCAGTGCAGGCTACGTCTACTATATGGGGTTATGCTGATACAGTCTGTCGTGCACACATACCCCATCAGCAGTGAACACTGACAGACACATTCTAGCCACTGAACTTTCAGAATGGGTGGGGCAGGGGGAGAAGTCAAGAAGGGGTGGAACAAGATCCTCAACACTCCCACTAAGTTGAACTTCCCTTGCCCTTCATACAATTTTACTATCATATTGTACTTGACTGATAAAGCCAATTTGTGCACATAATACAATGAAACTTGGGCCTTGTAATACTGAAAGTATTAAAAATGAGCTGGAACAGCTTTAGTTTATGCACTTAGTAGTTCCAAAGTTCAAAACAGAGAATGCATGCAACTTGTTCATTTGGGTTAATCTATTTCTTTTCTCCTTTGTGAGCAACCAACCCACCTGTCCTTTCATACCAGAAAATTTCTTTAAATGTATATCCAGTTTTAGGAGGGAGAGCATTTAAAATTTGTACTTTCAAGTGTATGTAACTGAATCCTACAATTTTTATTGTTATTTTATATTTTAGTATTATATAGGTAAGATAGCACATAAGGAAAGGTAGAAGAGAATCATTTCTTATTAACCAAAATCTTCCAAGAAAAATCTGATTTCTAAACCTGAAGTAGAATTTTAAATTCAAAACATATAACAAATATATAGATTGTCAATAACCTTCATAACTGGATTGCTGCTAAAAAGCCCCCAGGTATGATGGTACAACCCAGCAAGACTTAAATCTTCACCTTGATACAATACACTGCATAAAGCATTTAGTTGGAGCCTGTTAATTAACTGGGCTACTCCAGTAAACAATCTGACGTTCTGGTGGAATAAAAACCTGCAGAGCAGCCAAGAAATTTAGCAAGCTGCAAGTCAGAGAGTTCGTAATTTGTTGGGGTTCAGTACTTTCCCTCCACTGACTTCATTTCTACTCTGTCCATATCCCTGTCTTTTTCTTTTCATTCATCTCTACAACAACCAAATCTCATCACTGCAATGGCCTCCAATATTTAAATCTGACAACCATTACTTCCTGTAATCCCCATGGATAAACATGATTTGGATGACGACATCTGGATGAACATGAGAAACTTTTGGCTATTTAAACATGTGAATTCCTTATAATTTAACATAAGCATTTCTCTCCATTAAATTCATAACGCAGATAGCACTTTAAATATTTGAAAAGTGGTCAGTTTTCTAACTAGGTTAATTGATGCTCTCAATATACATCTAGCAAAACTATTTTATGAAAGATTATAAAAAGTATCAAATCTTAACAAGTCTAACTCCACAAAAAAAGGGAGAAATTAACTCTTTCTATAGGTAAGATGGTGACAAGTAGGGAGTATTAGTGAAGACACCATTTGCCCTGTTTATTTAAAGTACATGAAAGTAAACAAAACAATCAGAAGACTGAACAACATACTTGTCTCTGTGCACTTAGTAAAACCTTGGCTTCTCCGACGAACATGGAGACGAGGGAATCAGTTACACACACATTCAGGGAAAGGCTTCTCCCCTCACACCAAGTCAAACAGGAGATGAAAAACAGCCACACAAAGATACACACAAGAACGTGAAAAGCAGGCGGGTGGCACAAACCTTTGTTCCCCACCGTGGCTGCCAAGCTTTGGCTACTACCGCTGCTTCTGGGCCCTCGTTCCCGAGGGGGAGGGGGAGGCGGAGGCTGCAGTGTCCCTTTTCTGCCCAAAGAAGGGGGCTGCTCTTCCTCCGAGCCGGGGGTGGGGGATGCGGGGGGGCCCAACCTGACTCTCTTGGTGGAGGGTTCACACTCAGCCCCCGCACTCATGCTTCGGAGACCCCCCCGCTCCGCGCACCCCCAAACGCGCTGCGGCGCTGGGCTCACCGGGGGGCAGAGGCAGCCCCCAAAGGAGAGAAGTCAGGGGCCCTTCCCCTCCACATCCTCCCGCTGCTCAAGGCGCGTGCGGGGTCGGGAGCAGCCCACCCAGCTCTCCCCCACCCCAGACCTTCCGGGGAGCAGCGAGCGGACAAGGAACAGGGACCAGCACGAGGGCTGCACGCAGGTCAATGGGGGAGCACCGGCCACTGCCACACACCTCAAAATGTCTCCCCCTCTCCCCATAGCAACAGTTCCTCCGTCACCCCGCCTCCTTGGACCGTAAAGCAACATGCCCCGGGCCGTCGTAAAGCGGAACAGGAGACGCGAAAGCTGCGGCGCTGAGGACTCGCTTTACGGCAGCAGTAACAGCGGGCGAGAGAGGGGGCGTCGGGGAGGTTGTTCGTTGTTGGTTGGCTCGGTCAGGGCCAGGCCCTGTCCAAAGACGGCTGCATGGAGGGCGGCGGTGGCAACTCGAAGGGCTCAGCTCTTGGCGGCCTGTTCGGTGCTGGAGGAGCCGGGGGCCCGGGCTATTCCCACGCGGACCTGGCCGGGGTGCCGTGTGAGTATTCGCCGGCCGGGCCCGGCGTCCTGCCCTTCCCGCCACGCTCGGCCGGGAGCTCCCCTCCTCCCCCCCATAGCCCCGGGGACGGGCGGGAGTCGAGGCCACGGGGCAGAACCGGGCACACGGGCGGGCTGTAGTGAGGGGGAAATGGGGAAGCTGGCGGTGCAGTAACCGCGGGAACATCCGCAGTAACCTTCCCGCGGGGGGGGCGCCCCCCTCCCCCCCATGCACCGGTACCTGAAACTGACTCGAGCCCTGAGCAGCAGCTGGCACCAGTCACGAGGGCCGCACGAGTACCGGGCGGGGTGAGCTGCCCTCTGCGGATCCTAGCCTTGTGCAATCGCCGAGGAGCCAGTGCCTGTGTAGGAGGGGCGGGGGTGTCGGCATGGAATACATCCGTCTTCAGCGAAAGCACTAATCGAGGTGTGAGCTGAGGCCCTGGCCGCTTTGACTGTCTCTCCGTGTTTCCAACCGCTATTACTGGCGTGCTGCCTGAGCGGGGGCCAGTATTTATTCATACAAGTTGCTTTTTGGCACAGAAACACGAAAATGATCACATCCTTGCTGGGAGTGATAATCGGATCTTACTACTTAGTTTAAGAAAAACTTCAGTTTGAGCTGACCTATACAAAACTTTATATATAGTTGAATGAATTTGACAGTTAAGTATGACTTAAGCAAGTGGATCTATAGTAAACATTTAATTACTTGTTTTAGGGAATCCACAGGTTATGGACAAAATCTCATCCTGCTCATCTCAACTTGGCTGTAAATTTAAAGAATAAAATAAATTTGTAACTTTTGCACTTAAGAATAATCTATACAACTTGTACTAGTCTATCTGTAGATAAATTGGTTTACAAAGGTAGGTAAGTATCATCATCCCATTTCACAGATGGGGAAATGGAGGCAGAAGTTAAGTGACTTTCTAAGGTCACACCTTATGTCAGTGGTGGAGTAGAGAATAGAAGCCAGGTTTCCCACCAATCACTGTGATCATGGTGTTTGTCTCCTCCATGTCATGCCGTATATTATTACTGTAGAAATGTGTATATACTAGCGATATCAAATAATAGTTTTGACAGTTTTAATTAACTGAAAAATGGATTTTAAATGACCGGATCAAAATAATATCCAGCCTCTTTCGTCAGCCCTCTTCCCATCACCATTTCTGCCTCAGTCTTGAAGATTTTGTTCATACTGATTTTAGTAACCGTTCTTTTTCTTCCTCATTCAGTAACTGGAATGAACCCTTTGTCTCCTTATTTAAATGTGGATCCCAGATATTTAATACAGGTAAGAAGCATGTTTCTGTTTTGATCCTATTAAGTCATATCTTGAATGAGTCACTGTCTCCCTTGTGTAGAGCTGCTTTTCCTAAAGTAAAGAAGTCTGATGTTTCTCTTCTATATCAGGGACAAGTTGAACTAAGCAGAAAATTTAAAACTTAATAATATGATTCCATACAAATTTTATACTATTGATCACTTGAAATCTGAGAACTGAGTTTCAGCACAGTACTTAGTACAACTTCTTGATGTCATAGTGCCTGAGAGGAGAAATCCAGTTTAGGGACAGAGTGTGAATTAGTCCAAATTAGAAATGGAACTTCTAGAATCTTAAGTCATGCTTCCTTCCAGGTCAAGATCTAGTACCCCACAAGAGGATGTATCAGTTGTGAAACTGATGTTTTCACCCCTCACTACTACACTTAATCATTGCCCTTTGTTGGATCCTACACCCAGGAGGAGAGATCACCTACATCAGAATTAGTTTAGTTTAAAAGTATCACTTATAAAATAACTCACAGCTGACTTATGAAACAATAGTGTTTAAGAAAAATGTTTTGGGAATATCCAAATATTTTAGTGTACAAGGGCAGTGTAAACTAGATGTCACCTGAGAATGCACAACTGAGTACAACATACTTCTCAACTAAAACCAAAAATATTACTAAATTAAATATTGCTTTAAGAAAGCAGGATTATTTTTAAACTAAAAATTGCCTGCAAAATCAATCTCGCAAAAAGTTAACATAAAAATGGCCATACTGGGTCAGACCAAAGGTTCATTAAGCCAGTATCCTGTCTTTGGACAGTGGCCAATGCCAGGTGCTTCAGAGGGAATGAACAGAACAAGTAAATCATCAAGTGATCCATCCCCTGTTGCCTGTTCCCAGCTTCGCTATTATATTTAATCTGCCCGAGATGTAGGTAATATGCAAATTCTGTAGACCATCAGAAGATAAAAGAAACGAAACAATTACAGAAAACCTCATTTGCTCCCCAGTTTCATTGTTATATTAAATATGGCAAAAAATATCACTAATAAGATAGCTGCTGCTTTATGTCAATTTTGAACAGATGTTTAGTGCAAATAACTTGTAGTATGATCTTAATAAAGATTTTGTCACATCTAGGAGCTTTGCTGGGTCAAGAGGGAACTGCTACTTAAGGAAATGTGTTTGGCTAAACAAGTACAGCAGTATGTTTTATTTTTCTGATCTAGCATCAGTCTTTTATTTTGCATGAGTTTAACACGTGCTCACTCTTAAGATAGCAAAAGTAACAACTCTCTTGAAAAGAGCTTCCATTCAGTGAGTTTGGGAATTGCAAAGCTTTTAGGAGGCACACGATAAATATTCTGTAACCTCAGCGGTGAATCAAACTTAATTTAAGTAAGAGAAAACAACACTTGTATTCTATTCAAAGATTTTTTTTAAAAGTAAAAACCTGTAGTGTATAAACCAGTAGAAATAGTACTTGATTTCTTACTTCCTCTTTAACTTGCTCTGCAATATCCCCTTCATCTGTTGTATCGACATATCTAGGGTAGTCAGTCATCTTGAATTTGGAAAATCCTAGAAGTCTTTACACCTACTGCCGGGCCCATGACTGGTGGCAGATTTGCCTTAGTTATCTGCTCCTGGGGGAATTCTGTGCCACTGTGGATGTGCAAAATTCATGTCCCCTACAGATTTCCTTGCTTCCCTGCAGAAAAATGACTGACAGGGAAGCCACAAGGGCCGTTATGCGACTCTCCCCAGCAGTATGTTTTGAGTGCCCAGGGCAGCTGGCAGAGAGGTAAATCACTGTGGGGCAGGAGTTGGACTGAGGAAGACCCGGCTGCCCTGCCCTGGGCTCAACTGCTAGTCCTGACTGGGCTGGGGGGGAGTGGAATTCCTATTCCCCTGTACGGTATTCAGGGCTGGGTCAGACCCACCTTCAGATTTCTCCCGAGGCTGCAGGAAGCTCTGAAAACTCCCCCTTCCCTGTACCCATCGCTCCTCAGCTGCAGGGGGAGGGATCACTGTATGGGGAGCTGCTCCCCTATCCACCTAGTCCCCATGCATCCAGACCCTCTCCTACCTAGATTCTCCCGCCAAGCCTCACTGCACCCAGAACTTCCCTGCAGAGCCCCAGTGCCCCTGCACCACCTCTACAAGCCAGTTGCACCTGGATCCCCACCCAACTGAGTCCCACTCCCCCAGCATCTGGGCCCCCCCACTGAACCTTCCACACCCAGGCTCCTCCCCCGCTGAGCCCCAACCACCTTCACCTGGACCCCCCTGCATAGTCCCTTTACTATTGCACCCAGAACCTCCCCTTCCTCCCCCCCGTATGCCCCTGTGCACCGGATCCCCCACTGAGCCACCAACATCCAGATTGCCCCACATAGAACCCTCTCAACTCACATGTGGATTCCCCCCCTACACTAAGTCCTTCCATACTTGGATCCTGCCTTGCTGAGCCTGCCTACTCACACCTGGTGCACCTGGCACAGAGGGGCAGGGTCCTGGGGAGTTTCTGGGGCAGGCCTGGTCCTTGTGCTGTGTCAGGGTTGGGTGCAGCCTCACCACTGAGTCTGTGTCCCGGGTGGGGAGCTGCACAGTGATCTCCTACCTCTATGCAGCCAGTGGCCTGTGCTTCCCAATGCCATGCTGGAACCTCCACATTTATTTGACAAATAAAATTTGCAGAATTTTAAAATAATGTTTTGTGCATATTTATTGCTTTGGTGCATAATTTTTAATTTTTTGGCACAGAATGCCATCAGGAGTAGTTATCAGTCCATATTGTGTTGCAGAAACTCACTCAGAAAACTCAATTCAGAGTGTTGATGCAAAGAAGGAAGAAATGTTTTCTTCAGATGTCTTCTCTCCCCTTTCCCTTGAAAAGTAAGGATTCTACACTGACTTCCTTCGTTCTCAACAACTGTTGCTTTGATATAACAAACAATATTAATTGAGAGAATAGCATCATGAATCCACTGGATCTGTGCTATGCCCCCAACTTTGGAATAGTCTCTTGGAGGAATCCCTTCAGCATGCCAGACCCCCCAAGGAGGCTCATTCTTCCTTCAGAGTAAGCCCCTGGGTGGGCCTCACTGCCTCCTAAGGCTGAACATCTGGGGCTCCAGCACTCATGTTGCATTCTGTGAGCTCTGTTCAGTGAATCCAACTGCAATAGACTTTTGACTTACATATTCAGGGATTAACACATCTCACCAAGCATCTGCAGTGACACTTAAATGCCATTGTCAAAGCAGTAGGGTTTATTAGTCAACTGGAACACAGCATATATATGGAGATATACCTATCTCATAGAGCTGGAAGGGACCCCGAAAGGTCATTGAATCCAGACCCCTGCCTTCACTAGCAGGACCAAGTACTGATTCTTGCCCCAGATCCTTAAGTGGCTCCTCTCAAGGATTGAACTCACAACCCTTGGTTTAGTAGGCCAATGCTCAAACCACTGAGCTATTCTCCTGCCCTGAAGTCCTTAGGTTAGCATAGAGAAATTAAGGGTAAAACATAGTCCAGGTCCAATCTGGGCCAGAGCCGTAACCAACCCTGTAGTGAACCCTATGTTCAGACTCTGGGCTTGTCTACACTGGCACTTTACAGCACTGCAACTTTCTCGCTCAAGGGTGTGAAAAAACACCCCACTGAGTACAGCAAGCTTCAGCACTGTAAAACACCACTGTAGACAGTGCACTAGTGCTGGGAACTACGCCCCTCGTGGAGGTGGATTTTTTAGAGCACTGGGAGCTCTCTCCCAGTGCTCTGCTGCGAAAGCGCTTTAACAGCACTTTAGCATTGCCCCTGTAGACGAGCCCTCTGTTTCTCTCTCTGTCTGACCTTGATCTGTTCCCAGGTGAGAGCCTAGACTTCCAGAAGCTAGCTCTTATCCTCTCACTTCACACCTTCTCGGTCCTTTGTTCTCAAGATGGGGGATTTTGCTCATCTTTCCTGTTGAGGGGTGGGAAGATCCATTTCCTTCTGGGTCATTCATTGCCAGGTGTTAACATCCTGGTGATTGGCTTTGCCATTGTCTTCCCAGATTCTCTATTGATAAAGGGTCTGCCTGACCAATCTTTTTTTAAATGATCCATTCAAACTCAGACAGGTAGGCATATTCATACCCATCTCTTAGCTTGCCCTGAGAGCAAACAGTCCTCTTTCCACCACTGGGTAGCTAGCACAATATAGGGGAAACTGATATACACATAGGATTAATAAAAATATTACAAAAGATTCCCACTTTGTCACAAGTAGAAGCTAGCCTACCCTAACTTTGAAGTAAAAGACCATACTTCATTTAGATATTCAGAAAGCAAAGTTAAAACACCTAAACTGTAGCAAAATAAAAGATTTTTGCTAAAATATCTATGCTGAGAACACAGTAAGCACTTAGGTGCTACTTTTGAGATTTCCAGGTGACTGCACTAAACGAACACCACCACTTCACATGGCCAAAAGGGGTAGAGAGGGGGGGGAAAAAATCACAATTCAGAACCCAGAGAGTTCATTGGTTATTTGGCATCTGCAATTTGGCTGCCTTTGACTTCATGTCAGTATAGATACTGGGTCAGCACCATTTAAAAAATAATAATTAAAAAGCTCTGAATAAAGCTTATCTTTGCTATGGATTGAAAGTTGTCAATTTTCCACTTTCATTGTAGATATTTTATTTGCTGAAATGTGATTAACTATGAGCTGTTGCAGGAAGAGATTACAGGACAACATTCCTACAGCAATAGTACACAAGGGATATTTTCTAACAAACTAGCACGCTGCATCTTCTCTGCTCTTGTGTGTCATTTTGTTCTTCAGTTCTTATAACGCAGAACTAACACTGAAGGATTATGGAGACTGCCTTTTCTAAAATACCACAAAAATTAAGTGAATGCAGTATTATCTGATATTGTAGAAAACCTAGACAATATGCTTTGTTTATAAACCATAAAGATGAGTGCCAGGATATTGCTTACCTCTTTAGACCGTTCTTAATTCAGCCACAAACTGATGCAGTTTGCTGCCCACTAATGTCCTCTTCATCTGAATTATATTAAAAATCAGTAGGCTGGGCCTAGCCTCTGAGCTTTCAGGTAGGTTTCTTGAAACCATGTTTCAAGATAATTGGTTAAATATTCTACATATCGGTATAGCAAGTTAATAATAGCTAACATGCCTAATTGCTTAAGAAATGAGAGCCTACAGACAATATAAGTACTCTTAGACATTAGTAGGGAAAAATGAATTTTCTGGCCTCTTAAACACACTCATATATACCATTTAGATGTCATGGTGTATGAATGTGTCTCTCTTTCATTTTGTAATTTATAGTGTACTCAATAACATGACTGCCAGAATTTTCTAGAATTTCATCCAATGTCCCCAGTGATTTTAGGGAACAGTGAAGTTAAAGAATTTTTTGGATTCCGACAGATAAGACAGGGGAAGGAGCTAGTTAAGGGTTTTTTTTTTTTTTTTTAATGTTGCTTTCTGAGAAGATATAGCAGAGACTAATCTATACAGAAAAGTTGAACTAGAGGTGTGACATTAAACTGATTAAGTTACCCAGTGCAATTATGTGTGGACACTTACAGCAGTTTGTCTGGTTTATCTGTTTAGTTTGCACTTATGCATTTCAGATGCAATGGATATAGATTCATAGACTCTAAGACTCTAGGACTGGAAGGGACCTCGAGAGGTCATCGAGTCCAGTTCCCTGTCCTCATGGCAGGACCAAATACTGTCTAGACCATCCCTGATAGACATTTATCTAACCTACTCTTTAAATATCTCCAGAGATGGAGATTCTACAACCTCCCTAGGCAATCTATTCCAGTGTTTAACTACCCTGTCAGTTAGGAACTTTTTCCTAATGTCCAACCTAAATCTCCCTTGCTGCAGTTTAAGCCCATTGCTTCTTGTTCTATCATTAGAGGCTAAGGTGAACAAGTTTTCTCCCTCCTCCTGATGACACCCTTTTAGATACCTGAAAACTGCTATCATGTCCCCTCTCAGTCTTCTCTTTTCCAAACTAAACAAACCCAATTCCTTCAGCCTTCCTTCATAGGTCATGTTCTCAAGACCTTTAATCATTCTTGTTGCTCTTCTCTGGACCCTCTCCAGTTTCTCCACATCTTTCTTGAAATGCGGCGCCCAGAACTGGACACAATACTCCATTTGAGGCCTAACCAGCGCAGAGTAGAGCGGAAGAATGACTTCTCGTGTCTTGTTTACAACACACCTGTTAATGCATCCCAGAATCACGTTTGCTTTTTTTGCAACAGTATCACACTGTTGACTCATATTTAGCTCGTGGTCCACTATGACCCCTAGATCTCTTTCTGCCATACTCCTTCCTAGACAGTCTTTCTGCCATACTCCTTCCTAAACCAAGTTTATATTAGTGTAAGAGTGTCCAATCACAAAATTGCTCCAGTTTAACTAAATTAGTTTAATGTCACATCTTTAGTTGAACTGGTGCAACTTTCTGCATGGACCAGGCCTGAAGTCTTTTTTTTTTTTTTTTTTTTTTTTTTTTTTTTTTTTTGGCCAAGTCTACCCATTGATTGAACTAACTGTAAAATTACTAAACTTCTGGAGTACAGATATCTTTGAATCAAGCAAGACATTTTCTTTTGGACAAGTCATAATGTTGGAAAAAGACAAAAGAAAATTTCCCTAGATTTTGTACAAACAGTACATTTAATATCAAATGCTACAGCCACACTATTAGGGAATATTGTGAATTCCAAACCAGGATCACCTTATGATATATCTTTGGCAAAGGAGGAGTTTGCTGGAAAAAATATGCAGACGTTGATTGCTTTGCTCTCCTACATCTGATGTGTTGAGAACAAAAGTGGAAGCTGTTAGATGCTACATCTACACTAAGTGAAGAAGGAAACTTACTATCTACCTTAAAGAAAATCTTACTACAGAAAATATAAGTTACCAAGGAAGATGCAATATTGACTTTCAAAAAATAGAGAACTGTGAAACTAGAATTTTCCTTTTTCAGATGTTAATTGGATATAGGGTAGATATTGTGCTAGACTTGTAAACTGCATAACATTATAAAAAAACCCAAAACTTACTTCTGAATTCTTTTATTATTGATGTGCGTGCTCCAGAGAAGCAGCTGTCATGTTGCTTTCTTCTTCCATCTCACCTTGGCAGGTCTGCGTGATAAAGCCAAACAAATGCTGTAATTGACCTACCTCCAGCCACATTTTGGCATTACCATTGGTTGCCTTTGATGTACAGCAGATTCATCTGGCAAGATAAAGAGAAACACCTCTGTGGAAAGACTTGTGGATTTCTTTGAGCATCACTCTCCCAAGACATTATCTTTGCACATTTTTAATGCTTAACCACCAATAGCTTTGTATTCCTTGCCCCTAAACATCCTCAGAATAGGTCTCTTATACTGCTCTAAGGGGTTCTTTATAGTAACTATAAAAGTAGTAGAAAAAGAAAATGGATGCTGTATTATGTTGGTATGCATTTAATCGGAGAATGCATAGGTGCTTTCAGAGGCATAAGTAATAAACATCGTACAAATGATTAATGAATGCATACTGAGTTTCTTGGCTTTTTCACTTCATATTGAGTTAGCTGGAAATACTAGTCTAGGAAGAGAATCTCATCCACTTACAAATTCTAAAAAAGGGAGATTTTAAATATGCAACTAATTTATTCCATCTGAATACTTAATTAGTGAGAAGCAAGAGTATTACTAATCTTTTTTCCTCTGTGGTGTTCAGCAGCATTTATGTGGAAGTGTTTGTTTTGTTTTTTAACCATGGTTAAGCCAGCAGAGAATTTGAGATATGTCTGAAACCATGCCTACTTGGAAAGTACAAATGTATAAACACTTACCTTTTCTTCTGTTTCAGGATACAGATGAGTTTATCTTACCTACAGGAGCGAACAAAACTCGGGGAAGATTTGAGCTGGCCTTTTTTACCATTGGAGGGTGTTGTATGACAGGTATATGGGACTATTTACTGTATATCTTAATGCAGGATTTATGTTACTGTATTAAATCCCAAGTACATGAGACACAGTAAAACAAGAGATGTCCGATAGTGTTTTTGTTTGTTTTTTTCTCCCTACAGACTGTATATGTATTTACATATGCAATGGCTACCTGAATCTTGTCTGTAGACTTACAAGATTGGGAATGAATGTGTTTGTCCATTTACTGTATTGTTGATAAAGTAATGGCTAGTGTTATGATTCACTAGGGGCTGCATTTGGTGCACTGAATGGTCTGCGGCTGGGATTGAAGGAGACACACAGCATGGCCTGGTCCAAACCTAGAAATGTACAGTAAGTATATAAATGTACTCACAAATGTATACTTTCACCCCATCATTATTAGAATGGCTCAAAGCTAACTGAGTATATTACAATAACAAAATTATAGTACATTGCTTCTTCTGTGGGACAAGTTGTACAAAGAGTAGGTGAATTGAGTTGTGAAATGTCTTGGTTAATTTAAGTGCTGATTTTACTTTTTAAATGAGCTTTGGTGGTGGTGGTTGACCCTTCTCAAACAGGTATGGAAAGAGAGTAAGTGAAGCATTAATCATTCCCTGGATTCTTATTGAAAACCCACCTATTTCTACAAGTTGAAGTACTCCCAAAGGGATTACAAGTTGTCTAGAGGCATTTTTTGTTTTTGTTTTTCCTCTTATCTGGAACAGAGTACTCTTTCTTCAGTACTCCCAGCCTTTGCAGGATTAGGCAGGGAGAGACTTAAGCTATGTCTACACTACAGAGACTATGTTGGCATAGTTGTGCTGGCATAGCGCCCAAGTGTAGAGACAGCCTATGCCAAAAGGAGCAGTTTTTCTTCCAGTGTAGGAACACCACCATTCCAAGTGATGTCTGTGTAGACAGATGTGCTCTTCAGTTAGCATAGATGCAGGGATTTTTATTGACATAATTATGGTGGTCAGGGATACATTTTATTCCACCCTCCTGACAGACATAGCTGTCCCAATATAAGTGTAGACCAGCCTCAGAATAGAATTAGGCTCCATGCCAGCACGGAAGGCAAACAGCTGAGTCCAGCTAGATTTTCTGTGGGGTCAGGAGGAAGTTCCCCTGGGAAAGGCCAGGGCACAGAATTTGTGCTGGGTGCTGTTACTCCTGAGATCCCTAGCACTCATCTCACCTTACAGTGTTGCACATGCTATATTCTTTCCAAACCTCTAGATTAAACTCCAGAAAGAGGCTGAGCTGATTGTTTGACAGACAGGCTTCATATACTGCTTTCCGCCTCAGAAGGATTTTGTTAGGGAAGACTCCTGTAACTGGATTTGCATAACTACAGTAACTCCTCACTTTAAGTCATCCCAGTTAACGTTGTTTCGTTAATCTGCTGATCAGTTAGGGAACCTGTTTATTTCAAGTTGTGCAATGCTCCATTCTTATGTTGTTTGGCTGCCTGCCCCTCCTCCTCCACCTCTTGCTCACGGCAATCAGGTGTTTTGGGGAAGGAGGAAGGAGTGGGGACTTGGTGCGCAGGCTCCCCCTCCTTCCCCTGTCTCCCAAACAGGGCAAGCCAGCTGATTGCCCCAGGCAGTGGGGAGGAGTGAGGACTCAGCTGCAGTCTCCCCCTCCCTCGGGGACAGTCAGCTGGCTTGCAGCCTTTAAAAGAGAGGGAGGGAGAAGCGAGGACATGAGAACTAAGGGGGGAGGAGGTCGGGGGGGCAGAAGAGGCAGGTCAAGGATGGGGGCTTGAGGGGAGGGGAATGGGTGGGTTGAGGGTTGAGCCCCCCACCCCAGTGCTTGCAGAGTAGGGGAAGCTACCTCCTCACCTATAGCACCTTCAGCCTCCTTGCCTGCCTCATCTCCAGTGCCACCAGGCTATGCTTGTATAGGGTAAGGCAGGGGCACCTCAACTATAGTACAGAACCTGTATTAAATTGCATGTTTAAAATGTATACAATGCCTTTTGTCTTGACTGCTCCTGTTTGAGCATTGCTTGTATATTCTTTTCCTTCAGTGTATAAAATGAAAATGTGTTAAACCAAATATCCTATAGTATAAATCTAAAGTTATCTTCATAATGTTTTAGAAGAGTCTAAATTTATCTAAATGGTTGATTTTTATTAATAGATCCTTACTTTATAGATTTGGAGGCGGGGAGAGGGGCACTGACCAAACTGAGGCAAGAAAATTAACCATTTACTTTTCTTAATCAAGAAATGTCATATGAAAAACTTCTACCAAGTTGAGCCAGCAGAGGGCAACAGACACACAGACTCCACCTAAGTTTGTCCTTTTATGCAAGTCCAATGAAATAGTGTGCTCAGTTCCACCCTTTCATATTCAGCGGAAAGGGTAGACACTCCTCACATTTCTCTTTTATAAGCTGAAACTTGGTTTCATTTTGTTACATCTTCTTCAAACTACATTTTCTGTTAGGTAATCACTAAGATTAAGATTCTGTCACAGGTACTTTTTAGTAAAGGGGACAGGTCACAGGCAATTAAAAAAAAAAAAATCACAGAAGCCTGTCCCTGACTTTTACTAAAAATCCCCAAGGGGAGGGAGGAACTAACAGGTGGAGCACTACCAGGGGCTGACTTCTGGTAGTTGGTCCAGCCACGCCACAGGTCGGATGGGCTGACCACTCCGGACGAAGTTACTGAGGTTCTAGAAAGTCATGGAATCCATGACCTCCATGGTAATCATATCCTTAATAATCACCATCACAAAGAATGTGAACGAACTTTTGAAAGATGTCAGAAATATCTTCTGTTACTTAATGTATGCCAGGAGTTTCTGTCTGTTTCTCAGGCAACACAGTTCTCTCCCACTGAAGTTGATGGACGTTTTGACACTAGTGTAATTAGGAGTAGGACTGAGCCTTGTGCCTCTGATGACTTTATACTGAAAGGTCTTTGCTTAATTTAAGCGTGCTATTAAAATCAAATTTAATTGCTGCCAATCACTGTTTGAATGAACTACTACAAAGGCTTTTTCATAAAATCTGTTCTTTGCCTGTAGTTTATTAATCTCTCTCTTTATACTGTTATCTGGTTATAATATAGACTTAAATCAAACCAGACCTTATTTATGAAAGCAAGATGACCAGTGAAGGCTCCAGACATGGTCAGGGCACACCAGTGCTGTACAGAAATATTTAGTTAGATAAGCTCACCTAACTGATTGCTTTAAAAAAAAAGTAGTAATCTACATTCTTAACTTTAAATTTACATTTATGTAAATATTTTAAAAAGTCAGTACTACAGCTAGAGACTTAATTTAACATTGCAGCTATTCAAAACATATATGCGGTGTATCCCAATTAACATTGCTATTCTTGTTTAATTTCCTGACTCTTTACATTCTCAAACTTGATGTAAAATGGATAAGTTGGGAAAATGGAGGGTGGTGATGTTTCACATAGATGGATATTACTTGAGCATCTCTTGTACTACACCTGATAGTTTCAGCATGAACTTCTCCATACCCTTTCAACTCATTTAAATCTAGCAGCATTCAGTGTTGTCCTGTGTCTTTCAGTGAAAAGTGAGTGTAGTGTTACAAAGGAAAGTAATGTGGAAACAAGCTTGATAATTCAGAAACAAATACATGTAAAACATGTTTTCATAATTTGACACTGAATTCCAGTGGCAGTAAGCTGTCCAGGGCAGTATCATGCCCCTGACAATGTCACACTGCTGGGAGATAAAATATTGGCCATTTCATCTGCCTGTCATCACACTTCTGAAGGCCGCTGCCACCAGTGTGGAACAGTGTTGTGCTTCCCTGAGTGTGCACTAAGCATTTGCCTTCACTCTTTAACGCTAGTCTGGAACCATGCATGAAATATTAAATTTCTTAAGCTTCTATAGTGTACATGATTCCAGGGGCAAATGAATATGTAAAAATAATTTCCTTTAATCTTCTAAATATACTGCAATTTTCTTTTAACCAAATATTTCCTGGCACTATCCATTGTTACTGTTAACATAAGTGTCAAGTCATTTCAAATGCCTCTATTTGGTAAAATAGTTTTTGTTCAAACCAGCCACCCTTCTTTCAGTCTTCACCATACTGTCTAAAGTTTGGGCACTGGTTCAGTGTTGACCTCAGCAGGAAGAGTGCTGTCTGCTAGGTCCACCAGCTTCAGCTCTTGGAACACTTCGGTTTCCTGGAAGGTCTCTCATCTGGTTATTGTCTCAAACTACAAGTGAGCACATTAAGTCAGTAATTGGATCAGAGATACCTAGTTTACTGCAGTAGTTGGTGCTGGCGATTCTGTAGGTAGTGGTCTTTGAGTCAGTAATGAATAAATACCAGAGGGAGTTGAGGGCACTATGCTGCCTAGGCTGCCATCATTCAGAACTGATGTAAAACCTAACCAAAGGTTCCGACAACTCAATGATTATAAAGATATCATGGCCGTTTTCGCAAGAATACGGTGTTAACTCCAGTGTCTTGTCCAGAATCTGACTTGGGGAATTACATTTCCTACCTACCATAAATCCTTCCTGTAACTTCAGCTGGATATGATAGTGTTTTCTGGGGCTCCATGTTTACCAGATCCTTATTAGTCAGAGGTAGAGGTATGTGGGTGTGTATATTTATTTAAAAAAAAAAAAATCCCTGGAACCTAACCCCTTCATTTACATTAATTCTTGTGGGGAAATTGGATTCGCTTAACATCGTTTTGCTTAAAGTCACATTTTTCAGGAACATACCTACAACATTAAGCAAGGATTTACTGTACTCAGTGTTGAGTGGCTAATTTTTCATTTGTATCTGTCTCATTTCTACCTTGAATGCAAAAGGAAAATTTATTGGCTTCCTTGTCTAATTTCCTCCTCTCATCCCCACTTCTTAAGTCATTAGGGGAGTCTAAGACTATGTCAACACTACAGTCCTTACAGCTGCATGACTATACGGTTTCCCGAGCAGCCGCTCCATGATAATTAAAACATTCCTAATGAGTGGCAGTAACTATACCAAGAGCTCCTCCTGTGACATAGCACTGATGCTTGATTCTCTCAGGGAGGTGGGTTGTTTTTTTCCACATCCCTAACTGATAAAATTTTTACCGACAAAAGTGCTAGTATAGACAAAGCCTAATATACCTTATGTGACTAGAAGAGGATTATTATGGTATCATTTGGAAGCACTCTAGTACAGTGTTTTTCAAACCATGGGTTGCGACCCAGTACTGGGTCGTGGCACGTAAGGCACAAGGTCACCTTGCTCGGGTCAGCACCAGCAACCGGGATGTTAAAAGTACTGTTGGCGATGCTGCCCAGCTAAGGCAGGCTAGTGCCTACCTTTTCTGACACTGCGCTGTGCTCCAGAAGCAGCCAGTCTGGCTTCTAAGCAGGGGGGTCATGGGGCTCCCCTTGCTGCCCCCACCCCAAGCACTGTCTCTGCACTCCTGTTGGCCAGAAACCAGAAAATGGGAGCTCAGGGGAGGCGGTGCCTGGTGCCTGTGGGCGAGAGTCGTGCGGAGCTGCTTGCGCGCCTCTGCCTAGGAGTTGGACCTGCTGCTGGCTGTTTCCGGAGGGCAGCACACTCCATGGTGCCAGGACAGGCAGGAAGCCTGCCTCTGCACCCCAGCTGCACTGCTGACTGGGAGCCACCGGAGAGCTGCACTCCAGCCCTGAGCCCCCCCCCAACCTGGAACCCCTACCTGCGCCCCAAGCCCCTCATCCCCAGCCCCACCCTAGAACCTGCAGCACCAGCCCAGAGCCCTGTCCCTTTCTTGCACCCCAACACCTGCCTGAGCCCTGAGGCCCCCCAAACCCACAATCCCTTTCTGCACCCCAAACCCCTCATCCCCAGCCCAGAGCCCTGGACCCCCTCCCAAACCCCAGCCCAGAGTCCCTTCCCACAATCCAAACTCCTCATCCCCAGCTCCGTTGGGTCATGAGCATCAACAATTCAACTGGGTCCACAGAAAAAAAGTTTGAAAACCACTGCTCTAGTAGATGGTCATTTTGCATTTTCCAGAAGTGGAAAGCAGCATTTTAAAGTAAAGAAACAATGTTTGGAACTGAACAGCAGCAGGGATCAAACCTAAGAACCTGTTTTAAATGGTCTCCTGACATGAGGACTGGCATCAGGGATGTATCATTTAAAAGTCAGGCGGGCTTGTAGGAAGTCATATACATATCTCTGTAGAGGCAAAAAAAAAAAAAAAATTTTAAGAGTACATGATCTCTGATGATAGAATGGCTTTATATTGGGTTCTCATACTATAGTTATTATCATACTAAATATATAGAATTAAATATGTATTCCATTATGCTTAGTACCATGCAGTCCTCATCTCAATTGGGGCCCATGGGCATCTGATTAATAAATAAGATATTTAAGTTTTATTAAACTTTTTTTTTTAATCTTCAGAATTTTAAATATGGTGACACGGCAAGGAGCTCTATGGGCCAACACTCTGGGATCCTTGGGTAAGTCAAACTATTATCTCAAACTAAACAATGTACAAAGGGTTTGAAGCAAATTAAAACACATTTTGGTTTCTTGGCACACTAAATGAGTTGATGTAGCCTATGGCTAAATTTTTCAGTCACAGCTGGTGATTTTGGGTCTCAACGTTAAGACATCTAAAAGGCCCAGTTTTTCACAGAGTGGTGCTTGGCACTGCCTGAAAACTAGGCCTCTTTCAGGTGTTTGAAGTTGGGCACCTAAATTCTCCAGTCTTCTGCTCAGAGAGACATTTGTAGAATTAACTTCAACTTATTCTCTCAGCCTTTCATGTGTATTATGACAATTGCTTAGTCATTAGTCACCATTTTCTCTGTCTCTGAAAAATACAGCAAACATTAAGTGAGAGAAATTTGAATGTCCAAAATGGATTTTGAAGACCAAATAGCTAACAATGTAAAAATAACCAACTAAAGGGGGTTGTTTTAATATATCAGAAGAAAGAATACTGGACAAAAATCAGTGGGCCTGCTGGCTTAACAGGAGTAATTAGGGACAGTAGACATCCTAAAATAATTTCTTTATCTCTCTCTCTCTCTCTCTCTCTCTCTCTCTAACATTGTAGATAGCAAACGAAATTCAGTGTTGCTAAATGCAAAGTAGTAATGCACTTTGGATGGACATATTGATTAGTTAATTTAGAACCCTGTGTGGTGCAAAACTGTCATCCCAAGAAAGGGGTCTAGGTGGTGTTGTAGGAAGGTCAGTGAAGACCTCCGCTTCAGCACAGCTGCAGTTGAAAAAAAGATAATGTGTTAGGATGCATAAGGAATGGGATGGTGAGTAATGTTTTTATATAAATCAATGGTGCACCCTCATCTGGAATACTATGTATAGTATTGGCCATCCAGTTTCTTAGGATATATTTGCACTGCAGCTTGGAGTAATTTTCCCAACCCTGGGTAGATAGACTCAAGCTAGCAGGGCTCAGGCTGCAGCTCAGCTCTCAAGCCCACACACACAGCTCCCTAAACTTGAAAACCTGAGCAGTAATGGCCACATTGCTATTTTTAGTCTGCTATCACAAGACTGTCTTACCCAGCTGGGAGGCTTACTCCCAGCTGCAGTGTAGACATACCCTAAAAAGGACATTGCAGAACTAAAGAGACTCCAGAGGAGAACAAAAATGATCAAGGGCCTGAAGAGAGATTGAAAAGATTGGGGTTGTTTACCTTAGAAATAAGACTTAAGTTGGGACATGATAAAAGTTGATAAAGTGAGTGGTCTAAAAAAGGTAGATCAGGAATTGCTGTTCTCCCTGTTTTGCACAAGAACAAAGGGCTATTCAATTAAATTGAAAAGTGGGAAAATCAAATAAACTGATCAAAGGGATTACTTTTCACAGAATGTGTAATTAAACTACGGAATTTGATGCCAGGAAGTTGATGCCAAGAATTTAAGATTCTAAAAGGGATTGGATAATTTTACAGATATCCAGAGTTATAATTTACACCAATTTTTGGAAGAGCTATCGAACCTTGTGCTTCAGGATTTAAGCCTATCTGTAATCATTAGAAATCTGGATGACACAGTGGGGGGAGCAGATAATCCCACATCTGCTACTTCAGCGGAAGTCACAAGAACCCTGCAGTATCTGGTACTGGCCACTGTCAAACAGGATACTAGACTAAATGAACCTTGGGTCTTTTCCATTAAGGCAGTTCTCTTTTTTACTTATTACCGGATTATAAAACTGGAAAATATAGATAAAAACGCATGTCTGAAAAAGGTGCTGCTTGTTGCAGTTCAAGGTTTCAGTGTGATGAGTGATATATTAACAAATTCTTCACAGCTGTGTTTGTTTTCTTGAGTAATTGTCCTTCAATGTTTGTCTTAGTTATACTGGCATGCATTCTAGTGTGCAGATTTCACCTTCCTAGTTAGCATAATGTAGTCCTTAGGAGTATCAGGCATAACATGAGAGTTGGTTCTGGCTTCTCCTGTGGGAGGGAGGGAGGGAGGCAGAGAGAGAGAGAGAGAGAGTGTGTCAAAAATAAGGAGCAACTCTCTCCTCTTCCACCTTGCTGTTTGTGTTAATTTTCAAGAGTCTCTGCTAAACAGAGATAGTTTGGTAGTGTTATAGTTGTCCATTTATGGAGTGATCAATTTTGAAGGATTCTGTTGAACAAGATTTTTTTCCTCTAATACTGCACATTTTAGGCCAGATCAATATCCTTGCTCATATTCAGTAGCATTTTAAGAGCAGCAGGTTTTGGAGGAGTAAAGTACAATCATGTGAGCAAAGGTATCGTAATCTGGCTTTTAGAGCAGCAAGAATAACTAACAGTATTGTATCTATACTGTTTTGAGTTATATGAAGTTCTTTACTAGTCTTCACCTTATATGAAGATTCTAGATACTGTTACATTATACCAGGGATTAGTTTGTTTGCTGGCTTGGGCTCATGCACCCTTACTGTGGATTCATAGATTCCCTTTTGGCATGGAGACAGTCCCTCAGACTGATACTTTCCTGTTAACTAAATGTATAAGGTGGTGCAACACTTCAGCTTTAGGGACAAAATTATTATATGCAAACAGAAACAGAGCTTATAGTGCAGTTGAAATGAGGATAGACATAGATATCCTCCTTATAGAATAGAAATGATGTAATGTTAAAGACTGAAAAGGCCAAAGATGTAGCCTTAAGGCATTAATAGCAGGAGTAAAGGGAAGTTGCAAAGACTCCATCAGAAATGGAAAAATATGAATGTGGGCTCAGGAGGGATTGCTTTGAAAGCTGCACTGAGACCAGAATCCAAGGCCTGGTTAATCTTATCTCTTCTAGAACATGGATGGCAAGGTAATTTGGTGCAAATATTTTGATATTTTACCAATAACTTTAATTCCTCTTCCAGCATTGCTTTACAGCGCATTTGGAGTCATCATAGAGAAAACACGAGGTGCAGAAGATGACCTGAACACAGTAGCTGCTGGGACCATGACAGGAATGTTATACAAATGCACAGGTAGACTGAGAAGATAATATGAATATTTTTGCCAAAGATATGTAAAGCATGAATGTAAACTTAGGTTTTTAAAGTGTAGTTCTGCTCTGAAGGGTGATTATATAAAAAGGGCATATTTTTACTCAAAGTTGTTTCCGCAGCTACAACTCTGAGCACACACAGGACTTTAGTGTCAACCAACACAGCAAAGAATGTGAGCCGTTTTATTCCTTCATGTATATTAGATTTGTTAAAAGCCTCTAAAGACAATGTGGTTACACAGGTGGCACTCAATGCATAGTTTGGGTTGCGGAATCTATCAGTGCTGATGTGTGAGAATGAAAGAAGCCATATGGCGTTTGTAGGACTGGGAAATTGCCTATGTAAACTGGGTAAATTTAACCTGGAAATCATTTAAATAGATATGAATCTCCACAGTACTGTTTTTAAAGTCACTTTTCAGAGTAGATTTACACTTAAGAATTAGGTCATGATTTAGGATTTTAAAAGTAGGGGAATGTTTATGGTGAAAGAATATATTCTGTGATATAGTAGATTCACAACTACTTAGTTACATGTATTGTTATAGCAATAACCCTAACATCTCTGGTGCCTGTTAAGGCAAAATGAGGCCAAAGACTGTATATCCTCAGCCACCTGAAAGGTAAAGATTGTTTGAGGAAACAAAGTGTTTGGAGGGTCTGACCTATAAAATTCTATTAGATAGACATACAATACAACTATCATAGGCCTTGTTTTGGATTCCATCTTCATTAAAAAAAGACAGACTCCTTAAATCAGTTGTTTTATGCTCCAGCATAAGTACCAGTGGTACTCCTCCCCCCCACCCCCGATATGTCCATCCAGCTTGACAGTGAACCACTGATGATTACTCTGAGAACAGTTTTCCAACCTGTTATGCACCCACCTTATAGTATATCCATCTAGACTATATTTCCCTTGTTTGTTTGAGAAGATCACGCAAGACAGTGTCAAAGGACTTACTAAAAAAAAAAAAATATCAAGATATACCACATCTACCACTTGCATCCCCCCCCCAACCCCGCGCATCCACAAGGCTTGTTACATCTGTGTTGACATTACCATTACAGTACAACCCTAAGTACATATTGTTTATAATAGTAACCAAACCATTTCAAAGAAAAATGAAATTTTACAAAAATGAAAACCTAAGAATTTTAAGTAGCCTTTTTCCTTAAGGCAACAGATAATTTGGTATTGTAATTAGGAGTGTATTTTAGTAAACAGTTAGTATATTGTAGGAGATAAATTTTGGGAATATAGTTACATCACCCTTTCTAAAGACCTTATATTGTTTCTTGTGTAACTTGTTTCCTAAGCCATTAGAACTCTGAGTCAAACACCACTGTGAATTGCACAGTGGCAGTGAGCATTGGAAGATGATGGGATGCTTCCTGCAGGAAGCACCACTAAGCAAGCAGGCTGGCATACTTTACCGTAGCAGAAGTTTCCCATTGGTTTTCAAGTGTAAAACCATAGTGAATGAAACCAATGGTTCATCTAGTCCAGTATCCTGTCTTCTGACAGTGACCAATGCCAGATGCCTCAAAGGGAATGAACAGCACAATTATCAAGTGATCCATCTTGTCATCCAGTCCCAGCATTTGGCAGTCAGACATTTAGGGGATACCCAGAGCATGGGGCTGTACATCTGGCTATCCTGACTAATAGCCATTGATGGACCTATCCTCCATGAATTTATCTAATTCTTTTTTGAATGCAGTTATATTTTTGTCCTTCACAACATCCCTGGGCAACAACTTTCACAGGTTGACTGTGCACTGTGTGTAGTAGTACTTCCTTTGGTTTGTTTTAAACCTGCTCTACCTATCCATTTCATCGGGTGATCCCTGATTCGTATGTTGTGTGAAAGGGTAAACAACA
The DNA here is from genome assembly GCF_007399415.2 of Gopherus evgoodei. Lineage (NCBI taxonomy): Eukaryota > Metazoa > Chordata > Testudines > Testudinidae > Gopherus > Gopherus evgoodei. The sequence goes on along the minus strand of NC_044328.1, from coordinate 55,337,646 downwards.
CTTCCTTATTCATTTTCTCCACATGATTCATGATTTTAATAAACCTTTATCCATAGCCCCTCTCGTCTCATGGAGAGTGCATTGCTTTAATTCAATCTTGGGGTGGCACAGGCATAGATAACTTGTAAGGGCAGCTAGCCTTTCCCTTGCCAAGACAGGATTGTTCCTGCAGTATATCTTCAGTGTACTGATTTTCTTTAAAAAAATATATATATATGTATACACACACACACACACACACACACACTGTATATACTCATTCAATAGCCCATTTATAAGCTGACCGCCCAAAATGGAAAAATACCCAAAACTGTATGACCCTTTCATAAGGCGAGCCTGTATTTCAGGGGTTGGCAAACTTTGGCTCCTGGCATTTTAGGTAAGCTGCTAGTGGACCTGGACATTTTGTTTACCTGGAATGTCTGCAGGTGCAGAGCCTCTCAGCTCCGTCTGCAGTTTGCCATTCCCAGCCAATGGGAGCTGCGGGAAGTGGTGTGCCACAGGGAGCTGCGGGGCTGCATGCCTGCAGATGCTCCAGGTGAACAAAATGACAATGTATCAGATATTCAAGTCAATGATTCCATAGAGTTTAAAATAATCAAATTTTGGTGTAGACCTGCTTTTATAAGCCGACCCCTGTTCTTTGATGCATCTCTTTTTTACCAAAAATATTCAACTTCTGAACGAGTATATACAGTATATATTACTAAAAGACAAATAGGAAGAAAAAAGTTGTGTTCCCTTAACTTCTAATGTCCAAAGTTACTGAGCTAATGGCAGTATAGATAATGGTTTGCCTCTGTTCACAGCACTGTATGTACCAATATAATCACTTCAGGTAATTTTTCTATACTTTATTACATATGAAATGCCACTTGCAGAAACCCCTAAGAGCAGTTGGCATATTAAACTCCACTGGAGTTAGTTAAGTACAGTATTAACTGCTACACTATAGGTGTAATTGAAGCTTTCCAAGGTTTATGATAAGTTTTGATTCCTTAAGTGAACATCACAGGCGATATTCACACTTGTTGAAGGGAATGAATTCCATCTTCACTTTCTAGGCTCTACACAGCTCTGACTCTTTCCCCTTCTCTCTGCTCCCCTCAGCAGTGCATGGATATAGCACTGTGACTCAGGGCTTGTCTACATCAGAAAGTTGCAGCGCTGGTGAGGGAGTTACAGCGCTGCAACTTTGAAGGTGTACACATCTGCAGGGCATCACCAGCGCTGCAACTCCCTGTTTGCAGCGCTGGCCGTACTCCCGTTTTGTCTCGGGTGTAGAGGATCCAGCGGTGGTGATCCAGCGCTGGTAATCCAATGTAAACACTTACCAGCGCTTTTCTTGACCTCCGTGGAAGGAGGAAGCCTCTGGTAATCAAGCTGGTCTCCTTCCCTGCGGTTTGCTGGGTGGCTCCGGGAACGCGAGAGCAAACCGCGGCGAAGCGGGTCTCCTTTCCCGGTTTGCTCTCCAGTTCCCGGAGCCCCGAGCAAGCAGGTCTCCTTCCCTGCGGTTTGCTGGGTGGCTCCGGGAACGCGAGAGCAAACCGCGGCGAAGCGGGTCTCCTTTCCCGGTTTGCTCTCCAGTTCCCGGAGCCCCGAGCAAGCAGGTCTCCTTCCCTGCGGTTTGCAGGGTGGCTCCGGGAACGCGAGAGCAAACCGGGAAAGGAGACCAGCTTCGCCGCGGTTTGCTCTCGCGTTCCCGGAGCCACCCTGCAAACCGCAGGGAAGGAGACCTGCTTGCTTGGGGTTCCGGGAACGAGAGAGCAAACCGCGGCGAAGCTGGTCTCCTTCCCCGGCTTGCTCTCTCGTTCCCGGAACCCCGAGCAAGCAGGTCTCCTTCCCTGCGGTTTGCAGGGTGGCTCCGGGAACGCGAGAGCAAACCGCGGCGAAGCTGGTCTCCTTCCCCGGTTTGCTCTCGCGTTCCCGGAACCCCCCTTGAAGCCGCCCAACAGCGCTGCAGTGTGGCCACATCTAACACCACTTGCAGCGCTGGTTGCTGTAAGTGTGGCCACTCTGCAGCGCTGGCCCTATACAGCTGTACTAATACAGCTGTAACAACCAGCGCTGCAAAATTGTAGATGTAGACATGGCCTCAGTATCAGTGGTAGCCTTGCGGAATTGAACATTTCTGTGTCTGTATTATGAAGCTTGCTTATTGACTGGGTTTTTAAACTGCATTGACTTAGCTTTTGATGAGGGGAAAACTGGTCAGAAATAGCTCACAGGAAGGCCATTGCTGGCATCTAGTGCATTATGCTGCTACTTAGAAAACTGATTCCCCAAACTAACCCTTGATCTCACATTTTGCCCTTATGAATGTTTTAAATGCACCATAAAAAATGTACAAAGATGTCACAAGATTAGAATAGGGAACTATGTTGCAACAAAATCCTTTGCAGAATTTAGCTATTCCACAGGGTCTAGATTAGCAAATGTTTAGAAATGCCTAAGCAACAAAGTGAATTGAACTTTGGCCAAAGAGTGCATGGTTCCACTCTGGAAAAAATTATCTATGCTTTTCTGTTTATGCTGTTGCATGAAGCTTAAGTGCTGTGATTAGAGACTTTTTACAACTGGAGCTAGTTAAGTGCAGTATTAACTGCTACACTACTCTTGCAGCTTGTTGGGACACATTTTGAGATCACACTTTACACTGAATGTTCCAAGTAGACGGTTAGTGATAGACAAAGGAAATCCTCTCCTGTTCCTTTTACTGGTATTATAAGGAGCAGGAGAATTGTTGGAAAAATGCTCTAGCTCATCAGGGAGCATATGCTGCTCAGTCACAGACTGATTTCCCCCCCCCCACTTCTTGCCTGCCAAAAGTGGTCTTGTAAACTGATTTATAATTTCAGAAAAAGGCAGGTCAACACTTTTCTTCCTGTTTTCCCTCCCCACTCCCTGGGTTGCACAGTGTCATCATAGTTTGCAGAGAAGTGGTTCAAATGAGCTCAGATTCAAAGTCTCACTTCTGTATAAACATTCCAAAGCAGAAAAGCCCGTAAATGCTATAAGGTGGTGGGTCTCTTTCTGCCCCACCGTTTAAAAAAATTTACCTATTGGATGTTGCCACTTATAAACAGGCAGAAAGAAGAACTGATCTGTTGTGGTCAGAATTACTGCAGTGGATGTTATGATGCATATTGTGACGGGTTAGATCACAGAACCCCTCTTGGGAGCTGCCAACTGATGTTCCAAGACTACTGCTGCCCCTGCTTTTCTGTCCCATCAGCTTAGGACTTCAGTGCCCTGCCTGGTTTGAGCCAGACTCGCTAGCCTGCTGCAAACTCAGATCCAGGTCTACAAAAAGAACAGTACTTGTGGCACCTTAGAGACTAACAAAATTTATCTGAATATAAGCTTTTATGGGCTACAACCCACTTCGTCAGATGCATAGAATGGAACATATAGTAAGAAGATTTTATATATAATATACACACATACATACAAAGAGAACATGAAAAAGGTGGGAGTTGTCCTGCCAACTCGAAGAGGCTAATTAATTAAGAGAAAAAGCTTTTGTAGTGATAATCAAGATAGCTCATTACAGACAGTTTGACAAGAGGTCTGAAAATATTTAACGTGGAGAAATAGATTCAATGTGTGTGATGGCTCAGCCATTCCCAGTTTCTATTCAAGCCTAACTTGACTGTGTCTAATTTGCATATTAATTCAAGTTCAGCAGTTGCTTGTTGGTCTGTTTTTGAAGCTTTCTGTTGCAAAATTGCCACCTTTAGGTCTGTTACTGAGTGGCCAGAGAGATGGAAGTGTTCTCCTACTGGTTTTTGAATGTTATGATTCCTGATGTCAGATTTGTGTCCATTTATTCTTTTGCACAGAGACTGTCCAGTTTGGCTAATGTACATGGCAGAGGGGCATTGCAGGCACATATCACATTGGTAGATGTGCAGGTGAATGAGCCCCTGATGGTGTGGATGATGTGATTAGGTCCTATGATGATGTCACTTAACTAGATATGTGGACAGAGTTGGCATCAGGCTTTGTTGCAAGGATAGGTCCCTGGGTTAGTGTTTTTGTTCTATGGTTGCACATCCTCTAATAGCTGCAGGTTTACCTGAAAGTAGCTAACAGAAGTGTTCTTGTCTTTAACACTCAGATGCCCAATGGGATCTAAACCCAAATAAATCCGTTTTAACCTGTATAAAGCTTTATACAGATTAAACTCAAACTGTTCGCCCTCTATAACACTGATAGAGATGCACAGCTGTTTGCCTCCCCAGGTATTAATACATACTTTGAGTTAAATAATAAGTAAAAAGTGATTTTATTAAATAGAGAAAGTAGGATTTAAGTGGTTTCAAACAAAAAGTGAATTACTAAACAAAATAAAATAAACACGCAAATCTATGTCTAATACAGTAAAACAATGGAGTACAGATAATTTCTCACCCTCAAAGATGTTTCAATACTTTTCTTTCACAAACTGGATGCCTTCCTAGTCTGGGCACAGTCCTTTCCCCGGGTACAGCCCTTGTTCCAGCTCAGGTGGTAACTAGGGAATTTCTCATGATGGCTGCCTCCTCTGTTCTGTATCTTTTGCATAGAGTGGGAATCATAGAATCAGACTATCAGGATTGGAAGGGACCTCAGGAGGTCATCTAGTCCAACCCTCTGCTCAAAGCAGGACCAGTCCCCAACTAAATTATCCCAGCCAGGGCTTTGTCAAGCCTGACCTTAAAAACCTCTAAGGAAGGAGATTCCACCACCTCCCTAGGTAACCCATTCCAGTGCTTCACCACCCTCCTAGTGAAAAAGTTGTTCCTAATATCCAACCTAAACCTCACCCACTGCAATTTGAGACTGTTACTCCTTATTCTGTCATCTGCTACCACTGAGAACAGTCTAGATCCACCTTCTTTGGAACCCCCTTTCAGGTAGTTGAAAGCAGCTATCAAATCCCTCCTCATTCTTCTCTTCTGCAGACTAAACAATCCCATTTCCCTCAGCCTCTCCTCATAAATCATGTGCCCCAGCCCCCTAATAATTTTTGTTGCCCTCCGCTGAACTCTTTCCAGTTTTTCCACATCCTTCTTATAGTGTGGGGCCCAAAACTGGACACAGTACTCCAGATGAGGCCTCACCAATGTCGAATAGAGGGGAATGATCATATCCATCAATCCTTTGTCCCTCTGGGTTCCCACCCCTTCTCACTGGAAAAGCACCAGGTTAAAGATGGATTCCAGTTCGGGTGACATGAGCACATGTCACTGTTAAGACCCCAAGCCTTCATTCCTCCCAGCCTGACTCACAGGAAGGCTTGCCTGCAAACAGAGCCATCCACAGTCAATTGTCCTGGTTGATCGGAGCCATCAAGATTCCAAACCACCATTAAATTGCCCACACTCTGCATAATTACAGTAGGCCCTCAGAGTTATATTTCATATTTCTAGTTTGACACAAGAGTGATAACATTTATAGAAATAGGATGAACACACTCAGTAGATTATAAGCTTTGTAATGATGCCTTAGAAGAGACCTTTTGCATGAAGCTTATTCCAGTTACATTATATTCCCTTATTAGCATATCTTTATAAAATCATGTAGACTAACATCACACATACTTATTCAGACTCAAGCTTATATTGAGCCTATGTCTGTGTGGGCTTATTCATTCAGCAACCTTTCTTTTGATTCAAAAACAAAGGGTCACTGAAAAACTTCAGTCAAGCTTAAAACAAGTTTGGCAGTTTTAAATTTGCCTGTTTAGCTATAAAAGCAAAGCTGTTTGCACAGTGAATTGAGTCAGCAGAAAACTTAACCTTTAACATAAAACATGAGCCGAGTTTGTAAATGACTCTTTTCCCCTCTTTATGGCTTAGTGTATTTAGCTTTTTCTTTTGGGGAGGCAGCAAGGAGACCACTAACATTTGGAAAAGGGACTGTTTCCATGTATGCATACAGCACCTAGTACAATGGGGCTGTGATCCTGAGTAGAGTCTGTTGATTCTAAATCTATTGTAATAAATATATATTAATTTTGTTGCAATCAGGAGATCCATCTGAAAGGAGGTTACATAAATATTAATAGCTAAAATGAACCAGTCATCATTTTAGAAATATAGGACACAACCCTGAAAGTCAACAAATCTTAAATTCATTAAACAGGACTAATCGCTTTATTGCTACCAATGCAAAGTCTGACCAGGCTAGATCTAGAGTAATTTGCTGTAGTTGTAATGGGCAGAAGTTCAGGAGAACTGGTCTAGCTGTAAAAGAAGCCCCACAGACAAATCATGAGACAGCGAGCCCTACAAACTGGGGCCTGATTTGTTACAGTTTCCTTGATCCAAGTCTTAAATTTAAAAAAAAACACACACACACACACACTATCTGCTAGGAAGCAGAGGTTCTCTTGTTTAATCCATTGTGTTTCTTCAGGGAGAAACCCTTGAGGTATTTTGCAACCTGCTGCAGATACAGGCTCTGTGATATCTTGCTCATCTTCAGAACCTACATAAAATTCATTGTAGCAGATTTTGCTTCCTAGCTGTAAATTGAAATCCATTCAGATACTTTAGAAATATAATGAACAACCAGTGTGGTCTGCCTTCTTTATAGTGTCAGCATCTTAGATGCCACCTTGACATGAGTTCTAAATGAATAAACTCAACTGAATTAGGTTGTGGACAGATTCACTTTTAATCATGCTCTGATCCAACAGATGTTCCACATCTGGTACAAGAAGGGAAAGGTATTTTTCACAAGGGAGGAGGATCAAATACAACCCATTCAGGGGTTAAACAATTGCCTCTGACTTATGCCTGATCTTAGTTCTCTCAAGTAGCAACAGCAGTGTATAATAGAGCACCTTCCCAGTTTTACTGCTGCTTGCAGGGTTCTGAATATCACCAGTGGAAACACAGGAGCTAACAGACTCAGGAAGAGAACACTGCATTGGTTAATATATAGAAGATGATGCTAACAACCATGTAGGGGCTGTAAAGTGGTTTTGGGGTTTTTTAAATGAAAATTTAGTTTCTTTAGAAAATGAAATCTGTCTCCCTTCCACCACAGCCACCAAACAAGGAAAGTTTCCAAGTTTCAAGTGTTGTAGGTGTGCTGTTGTAGTGTAGATGCTTCCTAGACTGACATAAGGGGTTTTCCCGTTGATTAGTAATCCAGCTACAGTGAGGAGGGAGGTCAACCTAGCTGCATGGGGTGTGAAATTGTTCATAGCCCTGAAAGATCTAAGTAGATCAACCTAAGGCTGTATCTACACTAGCACTTTTGTCAGAAAAACTTGTTGGTCGAGGGAAGGGGGGAGGGGGATGACCCTCCCTGACCAATGTAAGTTTCCCTGACAAAAGTGCTGGTGCTGACAGCATTATGCCAAGTCCACACAGAGCAGGTACATGGGAGATCTTATAGCAGCGCAGCTGCAGTGCTATGGCTGTGCCGCTGTAAGGTCTGTCGTGTGGACATAGCTTGTGTTTTAAGTGTAGACCATGCCTTAGCATCTGGCTACAGCAGTCTGAAATCAGAACTGTTTCTCTAGAACAGTTCATTTCTTCAGCTCTGCTTTCCCTCAGTAATTTCTATACCAGTAGGCGTTTGCTACCCTGGAAACTCCCAGGGGCAGTAGTGAACTTTTAGAAAATTTTCCTAGCATAGACCTACATTTAACTACACAAATGTGGGTTTGTTTGTTTTTTAAATGAAAAGCAGTGGGCCAGATCCAGAGATGCCAATTAACTACTGCTTTATTTTAAGTCTGTGGGAGTTGAAAGTGCTTATCACCTCTGAAAATCAGGCCCTTTAAAACTTTGAAGCTATTTCTTCTACAGGCTGCAAAAGGGAAAAAAAAAAATATTTTTCATTCTAAGTTCTTGGGAGGCAGATCCTGGAAGCCATGAAATATTTAGATTTAACTTTCTGCCTTGTTCTACTTGACATTTTGTATGTCTAGATTTCTGGCTTAGTGTTTTTAATGTCTACTTTTTAAGGTAATAGGCAGCAGTTATCAATGTTGGCATTTTCTTCTCTTCATCTCCTGACCCATAGTTTATTTACATTTTCAGGAAATGAGGAGGAATTAATGTTGCCTGAAACCCCTATATCTATTAGTCAGTGAAAACTGTAAGCTAAAAGTGTGCCTAGCCAGCTCTTTCAGCTTGAGTACATGATTTCCCCTGCTGTCAGCTCCACTTTTTGTGAAGAGGCAGTGAATTGGTATGATAGTTACTTGGCTATCCCTTAAAAATATGGTTTAATATCGGATTCTAGCAAATTAAGCCCCTTTTTTGACTCTTTCAGCCTCACCTTGCACATGTCAAAGTGAGATAATGGCATAACTGTGTATGTCTGGGGGGGGTGTGCCAAAACAACTTGCTATCAAGACTAGCAGAAAGTGATTGTAGGGGAGGAGTGGGAATTCAGCCTATCACTTAGTTTGCATCCTGGGGATGGGGGTGGGGTGAGGTAAGGTCATAAAGTCAGAACACTTGGCACTTCCTGCCCAGTAACTTAGTTTTGTTTAGCAAAACTGCAGTTTGCTGGCTAGAGCAGAGCAGAAAGGGTTGAACGTCTTGCTCAAATACAAGTCTACCCACTTGGCGGAGTGGGAGAATACTCCTTTAGCATTGCACTCCCGTGTATGTGAATGCTTTGGATAGCAGAGGCAAATTGCACCAACCAATTAAGAGTGAAATTGCAAAACTCAATAGTAATAGCTGGGAGCTTAAGTATACCCAGTTCCTATGTGCTTTCAAGTTAGCAGGAAGGCTCATTGTACAAACTCTGTGCATCACTTTCCATTACATGAAACAAGCTGTTCTACTGAAACATCCTCTTGTACCTTGCTGAAAGATTTAGTCACCAAGCTGCCCACAAATATCCACTCTGCACTGAAGCATGTGGTGGTTGGAGGATTGTAAAAGCTTGTGTGGGGTTTCTTTACTCAGCTGCCTGACCTGCCCACAGAAAAACTTTGGCTCTGCCTCAGATGTTCTAAGCAGTACATTGCCATGAGAACTGACGAGTCCAAACCTGCGCACACACAAAAAAATAGCTAGACATGGCAAGTGACTCATGGCAATAACCAAATAAAATGTGTCTTTAAATAGCTTCCTACTGTCAGAAATCAGCTCAGACCCTCTTGCAACGTCCCTCAATTGGGAGAATGGGATTTTTAGGAGGAGGAGTTGCACTGTGGTTTAGCTTCTGTAGCATTTGTTCTGTGAATAGGTGAAACCTTGCAATGTCCTGTCATCTGCCTTTACACCTAACTGGTTAAAGCTTTCCCTTATTTATTCTCTCTGGCAAATCCTTTCCCACAAGCCAAGGGTTCATTTGGGTTTTTCCCCTAGGACTGGGGTGTGTGGAGGGATATTGTTGTCCTTTCCCCAAGATGATTATCTTTGCACAAATGTCCTGTCAGCTCTTTACTTCCCTCCTCGTCTTATGTACCCAGGACTAATTTTTCAAAAATAGGAATTACTCTTAAATCCTGTTTTAGGTAAATAAGGAAAACTTTAATGCTGCTGAGCATTCGGCACCTCCCAAAGACTTCTTTGGGAGCTGCTGGGAGCTCAATACTTATTTAGGAGCCTAGCTAGAATTGAGTTCTTGACCCACTTACAAACAAGAGAACTTGTAGCTAGGTGAGCACAGCTAGTCTGACTGCAAAGTTATAGAAGGTAGGACTGGAAGTAAGCTTGGATCACCAGTTATCCCCTCTGCTGTTTCCTTATTTTATGACATTCCTAGGCCAATGCAAATAGATTTAAGACATAGCAGCCCCAGAGGGATTCTGCTTAATCTTAAAGCTCAAATAATGCCTCAATCTAGATGAAGTTAACAATTTGTCCCACTAAAAGTAACCTATAAAACCTCGAGCAGCTTAGGGGGAGACAACTAATGACCTAGGAGGAACTAAGTATCAGAGGGGTAGCCCTGTTAGCCTTTAAGGCGCTACCGGATTCCTCATTGTTTTTGTGGTACATTTATTTGGGCATAAGCTTTCATCGGTAAAAAACCTACTTCTTCAGACACATGGAGTGAAAACTCTATCCATCTGAAGAAGTGCACTTTTTACCCACAAAAGCTTAGTTTTATTTGTGCATGTTAGTCTTTAAGGTGCCAGTGGACTCCTTGTTGTTCTAGGAGGAACTGATTAATTGGTACAGATTACCATCATACACATTCCTTTTTCTGTTTAAGGCTGAAGAATCTGTGAAATTCCCCTGGTACTTGTGCTAATTCCCATCTAGCAGGCAGTTCATATCTAGCTGTAAAACTGAAAGTGATCTATTTCTAAGGCCTTGGCTACAGTGGCGCTTTACAGCGCTGCAACTTTCTAGCTCAGGGGTCTGAAAAAAACACACCCCTGAGCGCAGCAAGTTACAGCGCTGCAAAGCGCCAGTGTAAACAGTGCCCCAGCCCTGGGAGCGCGGCTCCCAGCACTGCAAGCTAATCCCCATGGGGAGGTGGAGTACATGCAGCGCTGGAAGAGCTCTCTCCCAGCGCTGGCGCTGCAACCACACTCGCACTTCAAAGTGCTCCTGCGAGAGAGCTCCCGTGGCAGCGCTTTGAAGTTTTGTGTGTAGCCAAGCCCTTTATGTCAGACTTCATCTCTCACTTGGCTTGGTCCTGGGAAACATGGAAGGTTCCAATATTTAGTTTTCCTGACAGGTTAAGGTCATGGTCCCTAATACCAATGCATGTACAGTGTGTTCCTAGAACTGTCCCAGGAAGCGTTAAGGTACTAGATATTGGAAACTGGAGAAGTCTCCATTTTACTGTTAGAATTCAGCTTTTGCCCATCTGACAGTGATTAACAGCAGGATGTTGAATAGGGCATAAAACTGAAATAGTAACTGTCAAATGACTGAAAACTTCATTTGATTATATTATGACCATTGAGTAGCTAAACCCACATTTTACCATTAGTAGTAGAATTTTTTTTTAGAATAAATTTGGCATAGGAGAGCCATTTAAAATGGTTTTATTATATTTGTGAGAGACTATGGTGCCTAGATAAATTTTTTCATTGCTTTTTCTTTCATCTCAACTGCCTGATACTAGTGAGAGTGAAGTCAGTCAATTCAATGATCCCCTCACATGCTTGATGACTGATCCTATTTGCCCAGTTTATTCCAAATTAACAAAATTAGCTAAACTTTAAAAACCTAGATGCAGTCCTGTTTAACTCTCAATTTCTAATTAAAGGACTAGGGCCAGATATAAAGAAGTTCTGTTGCAGAGGTTCACATCTGTTTCCACTGTTTAATGCTTGTCCCCTCACCTCTTCCCCCTTAGTTACCTTATTTGACAGACAGGATTAGGACTTCAGGTGAGCTAGAATAAACATGAGATTGCTGCTTTAGAATTAAAGGTCTCATCTGCATATCAACATCCAGTCATAAATATATAGAAGATATGACCTATGGAGAGTTTTGTTTGCTTCGAAGTTCTTTACCATCCATTTAAAATAAGGAATGCTAATAACAGTTTTACAGGCAGTTCTACTAACAGAATTAAACTTATAATTGGTCTTTCTGATTCTATTATCCAGTCTAGTAAAACCACAAGTGTTCTCTTTGGGATAGGTTTGCTATTATGAATAAGCTTAGACTTCAAAGGGAAAAAAGATGCAGTCACGCAAAGCGTGTTGTATTTGAGATCCTGTTAGATTAAATGATGCCTAGCCAATTGCTCTAACTACTTTCCCTAGGTATTATTTAATGCTATATATTCTTTTTTTCCAGGTGGAGTGCGTGGAATAGCACGAGGAGGCCTTGCAGGCTTGATGCTCACTGGCCTCTATGCTCTTTATAACAACTGGGAGCATATGAAGGGCTCAGTACAACGACAATCCCTCTGAGCAGGGTCATGAGGACTGATTATAGGACATTTATGTAGTTCACCAATCAAATTGATTGCAAAATCTGTCTGGTGATGTCCCTTCATATTTTATCTACAATTAGTGTGAAACTGAATGGAAGCTATTGTACTGTGAGGAAGTTCATTGACACCATTTACCAGGACTGGCACATCTCTTCTAGCCAGCAGACTACTGGAGGCAGTGGTACCTAGTGGGTCTGCAGATGATTACAATGTGACCATTAACTTCTCAAAAGGCACAGATTGTCTCCCCAGCATCTCACTTTCTGTTAGCCCTGGACATAAGCTCCAAGATCTGGTCCCCTGACTTAACTCACGTAGACAGTGCTATGCCACCAGGTTCATTTGGTTATTTGTGTACTATGATTGTGCTACTTTCTAGCCAATACAGTTTGAGTCCATAGTGCTAACTGCTGCAGTTCTAACAAATAAAAATGGTTTTGTAAGCCACTGTTAATTCAGCTGGAGCAAGGTGGAGTTTGTCATTAGCAGTTAGCACAAGGCAAGGCTTATGTTAATGGTTAAAAGCACAGTGAAAACTGTTAATAGGCATATCAAACAGTAAATAGAAGCATGGTACTAATGTGCTTTTTCTAAGTTGTCCTTTTTTACCCTGATAAGGCTAAGAAACACCCAGAGTCCAGTGGTTTTTGTTTGATTATAAAAAAGTTTTGTTCAGGAACATGTCTGAAAATTGAGGGCCATGGTATTTTTTCAAGAAATGCTGAATGACAATGCCATAACCTCTCCACTGTCCATCACTAAGTACAGTAATTTTGTCAGGTGTCTGCAGTGCAACATGGTGATGCCAACCCCTGGTTTTGTTTGATTGGGGCAATGTGATTAGGTCACAGGAGGACAATGCATAGGGATCAATGGAACAGAAAAGCCATGGACCAACTGGCTCCTGCTGCTAGATAAATGGAATGGTGATAATTACTCCCTCTTTAAAACTGACTGGGTGTTTTATTTGTTTCCATTATTACAAATAGAAACATTTCTTCATGCAGGTTGGGGCTGGAATGGACAGAGATCTGTGGTGTTGCAGAGTATTTTCTCACTATTAAAACAGATGAGTGTTTCAGAATTAAGATAACGAGGAAGAAACTGGTTTGGTCAGTAGATTGAAACCAAGCAAACAGAACATCACTGTTTAGAAAGCAGTTTCTGTTAAACCATCCATTTCAACCTAGTAAAAACATCTCTATGGAGTCAAGCAGGATAATGTTTATGCTTTTTGAAGAAACCTGAGCCTTCATTCTCAGCAAAAGACAGTTTCTCTGAGAACAGTCTTCACTACACTCATGCTGAGAAGCATGGGCCTGATTCTCTTCTCAGTTACACTAAAGTAAATCAGTGAGGTAACTTTGGTGTGGAAAGGGGAATCATCTCTCATATGTGCTGAACTTGCAACTAGAATAGTGGATTCCTTAAGTTTATACATTAACATTTACTGGTTACAAAAATGTTACAGGAACAGCTGCAGCCTACACTTATCAGATGATTACAGCTGAGTATATGCCTCATAAGCCACATTACAGAAGTGCATATAAATCCAAGGCATTTACAAATCCCAATACAAGACTAGGATTCTATTCCAACACTTCCTTCTCTCCAAAATAAACCCTCTGCTTTCTCTTAACCCCATTTTTACCACAGTAGTGCTCTTGCACAATGCCAAGAAGTTATTACACAGAGAGTTGGCTGTAGCTGCTGCAAGTGGAAAGTGTGGAAGGAGATTCACTGTAAGTAGCAGTCTTCTAGTTCTTCCTCTGGTGATTCTCCTACCTACTTTTACTGATAACTTTGCTGTAGCCATTCCCTGGTTCACATCCATCTGAGCCCTAGTCAGTTTCCTCAGGATTAAAATACACACACCCACTGCTATTGCAGTAAACCAGGATGGAAAAGGTACAACAAAGGGTGACTTGGAGATATTGTGTTGTGTAGTAGCTTACTCCTCCCCTGCCCCCCCCTTTTTTTGGTAGAGTTTGTGAATTAGTAAGCAACCCTTTGTACTGTTTGAAAAAAAAATAAGAGAATCTCAAAAGCTTCCCCCTCACTTATGCAAACCCTGTGAAAGAGGTAGCTTAAAAAAAATACTCCTAGTTGAAACAGTTCTGCATCTGAATTCTTACCTCAATGCAATAAGATCAGTAAAAGCAGGAAGCAGCCTCTCCTAGCTTGACTTTACCTTCTTTTTACAAGAGGATAAAGGATATGGCTTTTCACAGGCGTTTCTTCCCTTGATAAGGGAGCCTCACTTCACCCCCTAGCAAAGGTCTTTAGGACTAGCTTTTATCTAGATAGCTAACAAAAGCCTTATAATTGACACCAATTAACCTAAATTATCAGTCATTAGAGAATAGTATCAAGCAGGCGTTTAATACCAGTGTATAACTTGCACTAGCTGAGAGCCACAGCACTCTGCTACAGAAGCTACTTAAAACTAGATTTTGTGTTTTTCCTTCTTGGTAAGTACAGAGTAGAGTGAAAAGGAAGAGTAGCGGCTGCTGCTTCTCCCTAATTGCTCCTTTGTGATGGTGTATAAAGGAAATCTGAAATTTTGGGTGTGTTTTGCTTGAGAAATATCAGGAATGTGAAGGTCCTTGTTTTGCTGGAGATTTTTTCAGGACTGAAATGTAGTCCCAGAGCTCACAGATCTTAACTAGAACAAAAGAGGTTTTGAGGCCTTAACAAACAGCTGGACTCCTTCAGCAGCAGAGGGGCATGCAAGTTCAATGGGGGGGGGGGGGGGGGGGGTTTTTGAAAGCAAGTGAAAATAGTTCCCATCAATTAGATTTCAGCTGCTTGATTTGTGATACTCTGTGCTCTAGCCAGTTAATTGGAATACTCTTCTCCCCCTCCCACCCCCCAAAAAAAAATTTAAGACAAGGTCTCTTGTCTCCTTTGCAGGTCACCTGTCATTCATTAGATACAAAATCAGTAACTAACCTATATGATGTTCAAATTCACTTATGCCCTAACACCATAATTAAAGGCTAGATTGACTGTAAATAATATGGAGATATACCTATCTCATAGAACTGGAAGGGACCTTGAAAGGTCAGAGTCATCTCTTGCCTTCACAGCAGGACCAAGTACCACCCCTGACAGATTTCTGCCCCACATCCCTAAATGGCCCCCTTAAAGATTGAACTCAACACTGGATTTAGTAGGCCTATGCTCAAACCACTGATCTATCCCTCTAGTAAATCTAGGCTGCAAAAAGTCTCAAATTACCTAAAAGTGGTGTCCCCACTAAAGCAAAGTAGGCTTGGGAGTTTAAATTGATTTAATTAATCAAACATACTGGAAAGGTGAAGTCTTAGTATAAAATACAGGCTCTGAGACTTGACAAGAGTAGGGGCGAGCAAGTGGTTTTATAGCAGCTCAAGCTGAATAATTCAAGGCAATGGCTTTAAAGAAAGGGGGGAGATGACTGGTAAGTGGAAAGGCAGGTGGGGGAAAACAAAAGCTTGGTTAGAGTGAAAGGCCTAGAATCAGATGGCAGGCTCAGGGGTTTAAAAGCAGATGAGACCTGCTCTGTAGAACATGGTCATGGCAATCCTTGTTTATCTTCTTTGTCAAAGCTGTTTTGTCCTTTTGAAAGAAGCTAAGCATGCTGTCTACTTTTACTCTCCATAACTGGGAATGTGCACAGCTGCCATCCTATGAGCAGCCAGCTCTCCATACTCTAATCAGTTTAAGAACATTTACTGTAAGCAGGCTGGCAAGATCTTGACATTTTAGGGATAAAGAAAAGTTTTTTCAGGCTTGCAGGGTGGTCTTCATACATTATAAGGAACAGCCAAGACAAACTTCTTTTGCTGTTCCCTTTCACATGACTTTTTTCTTCCAGCCAAACTTGTCAAAGTACCTTTCAGCAGATTACATTTAGAATTTCCAGCCCCATACTTCCTGGTGGAGGCAGAGTACTTTTCTGAACCATCGGGGTATGTACATGAAAGCAGTGAAGGTGCTAACGCTCCTAGCCTCTGGGCACTTGTAACTGTCAGCCCAGCTTATCCCTGCACTAAAGCGTGAGGAGGTGCAGAATGATACCCCTTTTCAAAGGCTAAGTCCTAGCAGAAGATTGGACTGTGCTCCACAACTTCTCTAGTCAAAGAGAAGGGAACGCTCACTTCAGTCTATTCTGCAGGGAAGTTTAAAAGATTTGTACAGTGACTTTACAGAAGTTGGGTTTAGTACACCAATATACATGCAATTTCTAGACAGCTTAATAAACAAAATGCAGAAAACTCCCCAGTGGCTTCCATTTTTACTCATTCCCCATGAAGATTTAACCTATAAACACAAGAGGTAGTCCTCAGCTATGTCTTTTAAACTAATGGATTTCTAAGGTCTTGTCTATACTGCTGATGTGCCAATATCAGGCAAGCAGGGCTGACTATGCCAGTGAAAGTTGCAGCTTATAGCATTTACCCTGTCTACACTAGGGCTTTTCATCACTGCATTTACTCCAATGACTAGAATTCCATGTAGACAAAGCCTCAGTAACCTCCTTATCCACAGGAGTGTTCTGAGTTCCATGATCCTGAGCTGCTGCTTATATGAAAGATAGCTTGCGTGCTGGTTAGAATGGGTGGCCAGTAGAAAGCCATCTTTATAAACAACTGATAAAGTTACAGGGAGGTGAGCACCCTCTGAAATGCATTTGAGCAGGATGAGCAGGCATTAAAGAAGCTTCTACCTAAAGCTGGCGTTAAGCTTTGCTCTGCCCAAGTGCCAGAATTTGGGATGTGATGAGAAATAGCCAGGCCATGAATTGCTTTCTCTGGTTTCACTGTCAGACAGGGGAAGAGATCTGGTAGTGAGGTATTTCCCTCTCCTCCATGCCAAGCATGCTGCTCAAGAGGCATCCAGGACCAGCCAACAAGTTATAATGCCTGCATGAAATAAAAGATCTTGAAGTGGCCAGGTGCTCTGCTTATGGCCATCCTTCACTCCATCCTCCCCTCTGCAAGGGCCCTAGAACAGATCCCCCCCTTACAGCACCAGAAAGGACCTTCCAGTAGTACTCTTGAGGAGGCATTTGTTGCTGTGCCTCTTCTCATAGCTTCTGTATTAAAGAGCACCCATGTAGCCTACTGGATAATCCCATATCAGTCAAAGGACAATATGCAAATCAGTCAAATGTTTGTGTTTCGAGCCTCAAATGATGAGGGTGGAGGCTGTAGGGAACAGTGAAATCATTCTAAATTACAGAAAGCTGAACAAAGTTTGTGGAAAGCTGTATTTGAGAATTTTATAAGAAATAAAAACCACCACACCCACTTTTGGCTGCAATGTTTTTTAATGGAAAAGACTAATCAACACTTTACATAAATATTTATTAGTATTAACTAAACTGGGGTTCTGTGAAAAGCAAATGAATACACACCCAGAAAGTTTTAAGGGCATAATGAATTGAATATGAAGTTAGCACTCTAACTAAGGTTAAAAGGATTATAAAGGTGAGCTGCACATCAGACACCATTAAATTCAACTGCTAATCAAAATAGGCTATCACTGGAGTTAGTCATAGTGTAGTCTTTCCAATCAGCAACAGGCAATATGGTCCGGTAAAAACTGAAGTTCAAAAACACTTTCTGATTTCAGTAAACAGCTCAAACTATTAAAAGAAAAGGTCTTAAGTGGTCTGCTAATCTAAAGCCCTTATAGAGTCTATCTTCAGCGTGCAAAGGGCCAAGATTTTTTTTAAAATCAGTTCACAGGTTATCTGAACATAGTGGTACACACAAATACTTCCATACTGTGTAGCACCAGGCAAGTGGTATTAAGTTTCAGTCCTTCGAACACGGTTTTCTTTCTGCACTGAAAAGGCCATTTTTATGCCAGACAAACTTTAAGAAAACGTTATCTAAAAATCATCAGAAAAAAGTTTATGAAAATGAACAGGGGAAATTAACTCTGCTAATTCTTCATGCAAGCTAGAAAACCTACTGCCCATTTGCATCTTGTACACCAATGGTTTCCGACAACTTATGCAGTTTCATAAGGGTTTAATAAAACGTTGTATATTAAAAGGAGGTATATTCATGCTATGTCCACTGCTCCAGTGATCAAAATTAATCTGATCCCACTTCCCAACTCTGATACTAAGGCGATAGTTACCTTAACTATCTAAAACAGACTGAAAACTTGGTGGGATCCATGCAGGTCACCAGCTGGAAAACATACTGAACAGGATTACATCATATTAGGAGGCTCTCAAACATTCAAAGTTCCATTTTTGTTAAGCAGTCTGAGAGGTTTCCATTTATAATTGTATGTGTCTATGAATTAGCTAAGGAAACATGACTACCAACAGTTTATACAATATAAGTTAACTGCCAATTAGTCTAAAAATAGACATTTGAGTCACTATTACATTTTTTGTACATCAAATTGTTTTACTAAAATTGTAATTGTTACCTCATTAAATGCTGGGCACCTACTAGCTTCAGAGTGTATTGATTCACAAAGACTAACAGCACTGAAAAGACTGTCAGTTCAAAAGCAATTTAAAAAGATTTGAGCCAAATCTGTCCCAGTTCTCACTAGCTGAAGATCGCATTCAAAGGAAAAATTTGACAGGAAGGTCTTCCTTAAAAACACATCGAAGAGTTATGTGTCAGGGGCCAAAAACAGTACATTTCTTTCAAAACTGGAATACATTTAACAGCCTTGGGCTGAGTTGTACATAGGATGCAAGCAACAACTTCCATCCTTCAAAGGTTAACAAACAATTGCTTCCAACTAAGGAATAAGCTATCTGAAAAAGATGAATAAAGTTCTAGAATATGAAGGGCAACCTTTTGGGCAAGAAAACTGCAACACTATATAATACGGTCCAAGCACCAGAGATGCAGATTTCACAGCAAAGATATTTCATTTTACAATTGCTCTGAGCTTCAACATGCTTCCAGTGATAACCCATAAAAGAAGCTTCACATAGGCCCATGAAAGATATGTTCTTACAAATGCCTATTGTGTCAGTGTGCTTATATTCAGCAGGCCTGCACTCAGGAGTCATTTATAACACACAGGCATTTTCTGCACCATAACTCAGTTACCTGTAAGTATAGTTTGTCTTTTAGCTAAAGCAGACTAGTCAGACACAAACAATTATTCAGCAGACTACAATGACATAGTATGTATGTGTGGCAATCAGCAGGAAGGTGACGTGGTTCTAATGCTTCAGGTTCTTCACTTCTAGAACAAAACAATTCAGAATGCAGAGTTATTTTATTTTGTTCTTTGGTAAAAGAGAAAGTAACACTGTGTGAGAGAGGCATGTATAAAAGGGATGTTGAAAATGATTCACATAAAGATACTGTTTCTGGGGCTGAGTTTCTTGGTCCTGGTAGATTTCTGTTCTGTAATTCACCATAAACCATACAAAGATTTAATATTTAATATCAATTTACTTAACTGGGAATGATTCCCTCAACCTCCCCTGGCAGAAGAGGATGAGAGAAAGAGCAGTGGAGGACTAGGAAGAGTGGGAATAGAGAAGAGGGAATAGGTTAAGCTGCTAAAGACAGATATAGAAAGGAAATCATATGTTGCTTTTAATGTTTAAATGTAGATATCTTCAAGGATTATAGAATGCACAACTGTGTTTATTAGCAATGCATTTATATAAATGATTAATCTTACCTGTAAAGGAGTCTGGTACAGCCACTTTTCTCTATCTCCATTCAGTTTCATACAGGCAAAAAGATCACAAACTGTAGGTAGGCCATAGTCCTGAAAAAGGGAATGTCTTTAATAATTATGTCCAAAATGCATCTAAGTTAGCTTTCCTGCGTGTCTGCAATCTTTTAAAGGGGTCATTAAAGTTACATCTAATATTTCTTATGAGATGAATCTTAGCTATATTCGCTTTACAAAGTTTTTTGGATTTTAATACTGAGATGTGTTTTATTTCAGCACTCTTAAAATAGTGGTTGAGCACTGAGGAGACAAGTTTTTTCCAAAAAAAACTTAGTTTGCTGTAAACACAAGGCAAGAAGTAACACTGGTAATTATACTATCTTAACAGTATCTAGGAACAAACATTAAAGATTATGCTCACTTGTGCCTTCTTGCGTAGCAGCCATTTATCTTCCACTGAAGGCTGGCTGACATTTTCTATATTCTTTGAAGACAACGTCCAACTGTTGACATTCAGAGGAAGGTGGAATGGGGCTAGGAGATCTAGAAAGGGACTCTTGAAGCTAACTTCTGCTTTCTCCCGGTTTGCCTTTTCTTCTGTGCTTGCTGCTTTGTGCACTGATTTGGCTAGCCAGTTTGTCAATGGACTCTCAAGCAATGCTTTCAGAGGCTCTACAACCTTCACTGAGCTATCCAATTTCACTGGGGTAGTAGCTGATTCCTCTGGAAGCTGCCTGGAGGGATGAAGCCAAATGTTGACAGCAGATTTAGGCTCCTCGGGCTCAGGGTTCACCACTGGTATTTGGCTTATTGGCATGCCATTTTTATCCTTCCCCTCTTTCTTCAGGAGCCATTTACACAGAGCTTCCTTTTCACAGCTGTCATCACACACACACTCTGAAAAGCTAGTGCACGGCTCATTAGCTTTGCACACATCTTCCACTTTAAATGGAGTCTTGGGGTGCTGTACAAGCCAGGCGTTCGTAGATACCGTGGGTGATTTCTTCACATCATGATGCTCATTCAGGCACTTAAGATTTCCAAGGTTTTCTATCTCTACACTCTTGGCCTGACTGCCATGACAGTTAGTGCAGGAGTCAGCTTTGGGAAGCCAATCATTTATGTTATATTCCTCCCTAAAAGGTTTAAACACACATTTCCATTTCTCTTCTGAGGCACTACTTCCATTTTCTGGGTCTGAAGGAGTAAGGAGCCAGTCAGAAATGTCCATCTCTTCTTGCTCAAGGAACTCCAACTGATCCATCTTTTCAGTAGAAATGAAGGAGCTACTGGTGGAATAAGAGCTCTTTTGCTTATGGGAATCTGTTTTTTCAGAAGTTTCTTCTCTCTGCTGATTCTGCAGGAGCCAGTTTTCCAAATCTTTCAGATTCCCCCAGGCTTCCTCCAAATAACAGACTTTGGAAGAGTTTAAATCCTAAAAATAAAACAAATTACTGTTTGTACAGTGACAGCTCAGAATATTTTGAAAATCAAGCAAGATGTAACAAGGGTAAGGCAGAGATGCAAGAAAAGTATAATCGATGTGCTCCCCACCCTTCCAAATTCAACTGCAGCATGATACCACATTCCTCTTTAATACATTTTATTTAGTATGTGAAGAGCGTACCTGGTTGGTCTCTGGCACGAGCTTTTTCATAAGCCAGTCCTCAGGGTTGATGCTGGGAGCATATGGAGCCTGGCAAATGTTAGCAGATTTGCTTCCAAGTAGCCAGTCACTGAGTGGGGAACCCGAAGTCCCAGACAATAGTTTATTCTAAAAAAGAATGTATCGTCTCCATGTTATAAAAATAACTAGTTCATTGTGGTGGCAATCTACAGAGAATCTTAGAATGTACAGTGTGTCCAATGTATACCAATATTTATGTACCAAAAGAACCACCACAGAAGTCCCTTCTCAAACCATCATCACAAAAACCTCACAGTCATCTATGTGGCAGAAAACCAGCTTACTGCTGTGTGGTTTGCTTTTCCAATTGTTTCTAATTATCTAGAAACTAGACTGAAAACAGTTATGTGTGTACAATTAATCTGCATGACCCACAGTAATTCTGGATCCTGTGATCATTGCAGCACTTTCGACTGTACAGTCTCTCAAGCTACATGAAAAATACCTTGAACATAGCTGCATCTCTGTGCTGGACCCAGCATGGTGCCTCCCAGCTGAACTGTTGCAATACAACTGGAATGGTTCCAAATCTCTGTCTGGCACACTTAGGACTCGACTCCATTTATTCTCTATTATTTGGACTAGAAGAGCCAAGCTGGAGCCACCCCATTCCACCCCCATGGACAAATTAACCCAAGTTCATATTTAAGGAGCTGATGTAAGGGAAAATGGCAGAAGGAAATTAGTACATCCTCTCAACAGGCATACTCAATTGCCACGTTTTTACTGGATACTCAAACCGCAATACACCTTGCCACATTATTACTGGATACTCAACTAGTGCCATAAAAATTACCAGTTAGGAAAGCTGAGAGATAGCAAGATTATGCTTATGCTATCTTTAGTCAAATCCTATTTTCGGAAGACAAATATTCATTTTACCTGTTCACGTTGGGCCAGCGTGCAGTTCTGCACTGACATCCAAGGGGAAGCATTTTCTGTCTCAGGAGTTTGCTATTTAAGGGGAGAAAAAAAAAAAAAGCATGAACAATAATCATTTTCCTCATTTTTAAAACTCAACTCCATTAAATTAAAAAAACAAATGTTTAAACATTAAGACTATAATGAAGCAGCATTAAAAGCACAGTTACAACTGGTAAATTCCTTTTATATCCCTGTAACTTCAAGGTTACAGAAGGGCTGGAGGGAGGAGGGGAAAGCCTTCAAAGTAAAGGTGTTATGGCAAATTTCATTGTAGAGCAATTAAGCAGAATTATTTCTGCTTTTATAAAGGTAAATGCTCCCAGAGGCTGGGGCATGTACTTTTTCATCAATATTGCCTACAACTGTCATCCGCTAAAGAAAGTCCCCACATTAAATTCCAACTGCTACAACAAAAAGCAAGAACACATACCCGCCATCCTCCACCAGTCACCCTAACCTTCCAGTCAACCTCTGCCAAAAACATATCAGTATGTTAATAAAATGCAGGTATACTTTAGGGAGGTTACTGCACATATAGACTGACTCCAAATGTAGCTGAGGAGATACTTTTGAAACTGACTTCTTGGCAAATCATCAATAGCTTGGGTTTTGTTTTTACTGTATATAAATATCACATCCCTCCTATGTGATCATAATCTATCTGATCAAGTTCTATACTTTCTGATGTTGAAAAAACGTTGCTATATGCAATGGATTATTAGATTATGTGCCTCAAGCTGTAATAAAACATACATAAATATTTTATTTCAGCTAGAGATTTAAAATGAAACCAGCTCAATAAATGATGAGGGAACTGCAGACACCCTCTCCCCTTAAAAATAACAATCAAGTATTTTCAACAGTGATTCTACTAGAAAAGCCGTGGTACTCACCACTGTTTTAATTGAGCCAAACGACATGATGGCCTGGCGAAGGAAAGATGTATCAGCCTCAAAGTTCAGGTTGGAAGACTCTTCTGGTTTGAGGGTCAGACTGCCTAGTCTAAAAGAATTCAGGAGGAGAATAAAAATTAAAGTTCACCCATAAATTCAGTTAAATCCTTCACTAGCTTCAAGCTTATAAAACTGAGCCAATATTTGTATAAAGGCTTTTTATTGGTTCTGCTGCAAACAGCCAAAAATCTAAACTAATTTGAATTATTTATTTAGCTTTTTACACAAAAATAGATATGTCCATCCAAGGCTCTATGCAGTAAAAACAGAAAAAAGTGAAATATCCAGCAAAAGAACAAACTCTTCTTCCCACTTACTCTGCCTCCCAAATCAAATGACATCAAACCTTAACCTCTGCAGTAACCTGCACAAATAGTTGTGCTTGCATTACCATTTATGGTATCCTGACTTCTCTTTAAAGGAACAATTTAAAAATCTTACACTGAGATTTTCAAAGCAGTCCTGGGTATTTAGCCATACTCGTCTTCTATCCTAGACTGTTCTGAAAATCTCACCATTAATTTTTTTTTAGCAATTACCAAAAATAGCTCATAGTAAAGTATTATACATACGTCATAAAAGCTAACTATGTAGAAGAGATGGTCTATAGACACGATGACCAGAAAACAGTTTAAATTCAATGTAAAGTCAAAATGAATAGCACTCTCATTTATTCACATTATGTAATATTTTTACCTTTCCAGGCACACAGAAATCTGATTGACTAGGTCATTAGTATGGGGGTGTTCCAGCTGATGGATAAGACAATTGAACTGTCCCAGCAACTATATGAAAAATAAAATGTTATTACTGCCTTAGCTCCAGTAAAGGCATCACATGTTCAAATTCATACAATTATACTTGACACAGAATATACCTGTTCAAGATTTGTACTCTACCATGAATACATACTAGCAAGACCAGTGTATTTGAAAGGGCCAATATAGCTAAACTGAGTTAAACACACAAATCTTACCCAGTAGAGTTGGTATGTTTGCTGTTGCAAGGTCTCCTCTTTGAGCTGCTGAATGAGATCCACCTGTTCAAGCAGCCAAACTTCACGACTGCGCAGACATTCCATATGACGACTTATGCAGCTGTGAATCTGAGCTTTGACCTGCAAGATAAATACCAGCTGCATTTAGTATTTCTGGAATGTTTGCTGAGTAGTTCAAACCAGAGCATGCCCAATGTGTTGTGTGGTTTTTTTTGTTGGCTTGTTCGTTTTTTGCAGGGCAGGGGAGAGGAAACCCACCCACTGAAATTAAATACTAACATTTAATTAGTACCTGATTAACCATAACCTTAAATTTCTTTGTTCACAGTACACACCGAAGTCACCAACCTTCACACATCACAACATACAATTCACACAACTTGCTGGGTTAAGAAAGCTATTGTACACAAGTCTGAGTATTCTTGAGGACAAATGCAGTTTCAATTATTAACAACAAACTTTCACAAAAGTCAAATGTGGCTACGCAATTCCACACACAGATATTACTTTTTAATGTTATTTGTCATTTATGCATACTACAGTAACACCCAGAGTCCCTCGTCAGAATCTGGGCATCACCATTTCTAACGGGCAGGCGGCGGGGGCAGGAGGGGAAAATATATTGTGACACAGACATTAGCTTCCAACCACCTTCTTCTCACCCCATAAAATTCATTTAATCTACAAATACACACCATTTTGTAATCTATGTCATTGCACATTTATTCATCAAAGATGTGAGCTTATACTCAACATACTTACCAGTTACCCCACTTCAAAGTTCAAAGACCATTCTCACTGAAGGAGTACCCAAACACAAAGGATTATCAGTTTATTAAAACAGCTGTACTACTACATATTTGTATCACCTTTATATCTTTCAGTTTAAAGAAGTTATTTCCAGCCGCATAAATAGTGAATCACTAAAAAATCCCATTACAAATAAGAAACTATTACTAAAAACCCAGAGACTAACACAAAACAGATACTAGTGAGATTGGATGTTGCCTGGTGAGGTTAGCAATACTCAAATGCTTATGTTCTGTAAGGATAATAGTTGATTAACAGTGAGATAATGGTTAGGGCTCTGTGTCTGTCATGGATTCCATGACTTTCTGCAACCTGCATGACCTCTGTCACTTCTGCAGCAGGCAGTGGGCTGACCACTGGGCTGCCCAAGCAGCTGACTCCACGGCCAGCCACTCAGGTGGCTCCAGGGCCAGTCATACCAGCCGCTGCTGGAGCAGCTCTGCAGCCAGCTGCTTGGGCAGCCCCGCAGCGAGCGCTGGGCGGCTGGTCCCTGGGACCACCCGAGCAGGGGCCTGTGCGGCTGGAATGGGTGCTGCTGGCCCACTTCCCAAGGCTCTCTCCCACTCCTCAGATTTAGTCAGGGGTATTTATAGCATAAACAGGTCATGGGCCATGAATTTTTGTTCATTGCCTGTGACCTGTCCATGACTTTTACTAAAAATACCAATGACTAAATCGTAGCCTTAATAATGGTGCTTCTAGGACAGACTGCTTATTGTTTCAGAAGACCAAGTATCTTGCAGAACTACCAATCAAAACTGAGGTCAAAGACTGGCAAAACGTTAGACTTTTAAAAAGTATATTTTAAATACCTCTCTCCAGTTGACTTCCATTTGTTGTTCGGCCTTGACAACTCCAGCAATAGCTGTCTCCAAGTCTTTCTTAGCTTGAAGGCACTTTACAAGGGACTCCTTACTGCAGGAGCTTCCACTTCTATCCTGCGGTGGGCTCATTCTTGACAGTGTTCCTAAACCACAAGGAAATTTTGTTTTAACAACAGTGAAACTTAAATACTTCCAGAAGTCCCTGAAAGGATAAGAATGAGGAGGGCTTAATCTGAATAGTCATCTGCATCTGCTGTGTCAGTAATATTAATCTGTTATTGAAAACACATTTGAAATGTAACTTTTCTAAAGGTCAAGAGACCAAATACTTCAAAAAAAAACAAAAAAACACAACTGATTGTAAGAAAGTAATGTTCAGTAACTTTGTGAACAGAATGTCTGAATATAACAATCTTTGCCTTGGTTGTCTTCTCTGTTTACTTTTGGTACACAGCAATTTGCAACATCTGATGTGCTACAGAAAACAAGTTGTCTGGAAAAATATTAATGAGGAGGTCACATCAAGGTCTTGCAATTATTCTGGGTAATTTTTCAGCATAGTAATTTATCCACACTACCACTAAAAAGAAGATATACTGTGCTGCTAACTACCAACATGCTGAAAACTTCCTCACTAGATTCCTGTTTTCCACTGCTTTTAAACATTTTCTAGCTAAGGAAGACATGGAGGATGGGAGAGGTCTGGAGAAGGGAAAATACATTACCTATCTTTAAAAAGGGGAACAAAGAGGACTGGGGGCTTACAAACCCATCAGCCTAACTTCGGTACCTGGAAAGAACTCAAACAAATTATTAAATAATCAATTTGTAAACAACTAGAGGATAACAGTGTTATAAGGAATAGCCAGCATGGATTTGTCAAGAACAAATCATGCCAAACCAACCTAATTTCCTTCTTTTGACAGGGTTACTGGGCTAGCAGGTAGGGGCAAAGCTGTAGACTTGATAAAGCTTGACTGCAGTTAAGTTTTTGACACAGTCACATATGATATTCTCATAAGACAGCTAGAGAAATGTGGTCTAGATAAAATTACTATAAGATGAGTACATAACTAACTGAAAGACCATCCTCAAGGAATAATTAAAACTGGGAGGACTTATCTATTGGGGACCCGCAGGGGTCTATCTTCGGTCCAATAATATTCAATACTTTCATTAATTTAGATAATGGAGTGGAGAGTATGCTTTTAAAATGTACAGATGACACCGAAGTGAGAGGGTTCCCAAGCACTTCGGAAGACCAGAATTTGGAAGGACCTTGACAAATTGGAGAATTAGTCTGAAATGAACAAGACAAAATTCAATAAATACAAAGTACTATACTTAGGAAGGAAATATTAAATGCAGATACAAAATGGAGAATGACTGGCTAGGGAGAAAAGAAAAAGATCTGGGTGTTACAGAGGATCACAAGTTAAATATGAGAAGGTTACAATTTTGTCATGGACAATTTTAGTAAAAGGTAGGGACCGGTCATGGGCAATTAACAAAAATTCATGGAAACCGTGACCGGTCCCTGACTTTTACTAAAAATGTCCATGACAAGAAGGGCGAGGGAGGAGAGTCCAGCACCCTGCCCTGCTGTGGCTGGAAGGGACTCCCACTTGTGGTGGCTGGGATCCCCTGCCGCTTGCAACAGCTAGAGAGCTGTACGGGTCCCCTGCATCCATGGGAACTAGGGAGCTGCTGGGGATCTTCCTCGCCGCCCGCGGTGGCTGTGGAACTGATGGGAGATTCTCGGTAGCCGGGGAGCTGACTGGGGACTCTCGCCCACCACAGGCGGTGGGGCACCCTGCAGCTCCCAGTGGCTGCGGACTATAGTCACGGAGGTCTATGGAAATCACAAATTCTGTGACTTCTGTGACCAAATCATAGCCTTAAATATTAGCCAACATGATGCTGTTGCAAAAAAGGCTAATGTAACTCTGGAGTGTACTAACAGGAGTGTTGTAGAGTGCACTCTACTTGGCACCGATGAGGCTTCAGCTGGAATAATGTGTCCAGTTCTGGGTGACACACTTTATGTCTCTATGTAAGGACCATTTGTTTTTCTGGGGATAGGAGAAGGAAACTTTCTGTCACTGGTGGAGCTGAACCTATGTTTGCAGCATTAGGGAATTTTTAGACAATGCTGTACTCTGAGAGGCCTAATTTAGAACAAGAGTTAACAGATTCTTCAGAGCTGTGCTACAAAACATGAGATTCATTTCAAAAGACTATCAGAAGAGTGCAGTATCTCTGGCCTTCTCTTGATTATGAAAAGTGGTCCAGTCTAGGCTGGGTTTACATAGGAAATGTCAGCTAAGCCCAACTACATCCTACCTTTTTGCTAGTCAGGACAAACCCTAAATGAGGCACAGAACTACTCTGAAAGGTTTGATTCCCCTCCCCCCACTCACAACAGTTACCACAGTGAGAATTCTATTTGGTTGAAAAAGACTGAACTACACTGCTTCTGATACACTTTTTTTTAAAATAAAACTAGTTTTCTCTTCCTATCCCCCAAAACACAAAGGATCTTACCTAGATGTAAACAAGGAAACCCAAGACTTTTACACCAATGCAAATTTTCTTACCATAGAATGATAAACCATAAAATGATAAACCATAAAATAATCTAGCAATAATTTTCTTTGACTTCCTAATATGTGTAAGTTGCACCACCAGACTCTCTTTGATAAGATGATACAAGTATAAGGAAGTCCCACTATCAAGAGGTCTGAATGAGTAATGTTACACAAGCTCAGGACTTGTTTACACTGGCAATTTACAGTGCTGCAACTTTCTCACTCAACGGCGTGAAAAAACACCCCCGAGCGCAGCAAGCTTCAGCACTGTAAAGCGCTAGTGTAGACAGTGCACCAGCGCAGGAGTCACGCTCCCAGTGCTAGTAGTTACGCCCCTTGTGGAGGTGGGTTTTTTTTTTTTGGGTTTTTTTTTTTTTTTTTTAAGAGTGCTGGGAGGAGAGGAGAGCTCTCTCCCAGCACTCTGCCACAACCACACAAGCCATGTTAAAGCACTACTGTGGCAGCACTTTAGCGCTGCCAGTGTAGACTAGCCCTCAGACTCCTCAGTGAATTTTACTCAAAACTTCTAGAAGTCACCCACAAACTCCATGTGTACAGGCTGGTCAGTTTCAACATAGCCTCAAGTGAAGAGATACTATCTTTCTGCAGAAAGTTCTACACAAACATTTTGTAAGTAAGGCAGAAGGTTAACATTCTTAGAATTCTGCAATGCATGAAGATCTGTACCACATTTACAGAAATTGTATCACAGTATTTTTGCCTGGTGGGAGCGGGCATTTATTACCTAAGAATTTCAGTTCCTCTGGGGATTTCAGTCAGTGCTGCAGAATGCAAGTTTAACTGTAAATATATTTTAAATCTGTGAAAATAAGTCTTCAGTCATAATATCACATGAAAATGCAGATAACCACCATGAATGAAAGGACGAATAAACAGAACAAAACCCAAAGTATACATTCTACAAGGTGGTGTTGTATGGTGTGTTTGGTTTTCTCCCCATGGAAAAGGTAGAAGCAACATTTTATATGTAATATCAAAGATCACACAACGAGTTGTGAAGTAATTGCATACAGTATCTCTTCCTCTTGAGAAACCTGATCATATTCAAGCTAGAACTAGAAGAGTACTTTAATTCCTTTTTTTTAATTTACGTAAGTCTCAACCAAATTACTCGAGATGCAGACGGCCAACCTATCTTGTCTCTATTTTTGCTTGAGTATTATGTTTAATTCTAATATTAAAGCAATCATTTACATGTTCAATTTGTAAAACTTCTGTAATCCCCCTTCCTGCTACAGTGATTTTCCGTCCAAGAGAAGCCTTTTAATTGCAAAGTTCAGAGGACACTGCTAAATTTTATTTTTTTTTAAATAAGTAAAAAAAAATTCTGATGCAGTCTCCTCCAAATGTGTCCTGATTTCTCTTCCTAAGTTTCTTTTTGAACAGTTTTCTGCTCCCCTGCTAATATTAAGCAGCACCTTTTGGGTGAGCCAAGAACAAACTAACGTGGTTGATTCTCTTCCCTTTCCTTTCTTGAATGATCCTTCCTGCTGCTAGGGTAAACTCCCTCTTGAAGAGCCTGGAAAAGATTGTGGATGTGAGCCCACTCCCCAGGAACTACATAAGAGGAATGATGCTACCGCAGGGGTTCTCAGACTTTTGTACTGGTGACCCCTTTCACACAGCAAGCCTCTGATTGCGACCCCCTTATGCATTAAAAACACTTTTTTATACATTTAACACCATTATAAATGCTGGAGGTAAAGCAGGGTTTGGGGTGGAGGGTGACAGCTCGCGACCCCCCATGTAGTAACCTCACGACCTCCTGAGGGGTCCCAACCACCCCTCTGAGAATCTCTGTGCTACTGCATAAGATGGAAGCATAACTGATCAAAACAATGACACTGGTTATATATTATATGTTGTTAATTGCGCCTACTAACCGGTTACAGTACTCTTACCTACCAATTATGACAATAGCTGTCATAATTTTTCAGAAGACAGAGTGATTTTTTTTAAAGTTAATTTTGCAGTGTTATAGTTTGTATAAAGAGCAGTGAGCTTGAAGAGAGTGAAAATTACCTGGTTTTGCACATCTACTGAATGCAAAACCATTACAAGTTACAGCATTTTGCAATTTACATATTTTAGAAGAGTAAAATTGACAATAGACTTGTCAGTTTCATGGCTGGCATTCACTGTCAGTTTAATCATGGTGGCAAAATACAGGAGGCCTGCCTATGCTACAGCTTTCAATTCAATTCATGTCACTTTCAATTCAATCTCACTCAATTCATTTCTACTCTACCAAGCTACAACCCATCAAAACAATATTATGAGTATATTACAAACTGTGAAGACCCAAACAGTTAACCAAAAATTAGACTTATAGGGAATTTCTGGTCAAGGATATTCACAATGAGTGCCACTGGATCTTTCATACCTTCTTGAAGCAGTAAGAGCCTCAGGTTTTTAACGTTCTCATATAATAACTGCAGCTAATTCTAAAGAATGAAGCGCTCAATTAATTATGCTGGTATTTGAGGGTTTGTCTCCATGGGACACGCAGGAAAGTTAAATCAAAGTTACCAAAGTTGTGACAGTAATGCACATAAATTAAAGCACATATCACTCCCTACCCCCATGCTCTCATTCAAAAGTAAAGTGGCCTTAGTTCACTGCAGCTTAAGCTCTTTCTGCTACAAGTAGCTGTTAAAGATCCAATGTCACTCTTCATAAATGTTCCTAGCCAAAAACTCCCTAGCTTAAGCTACAACAAACTCAGGCCACTTTAGTAATGGTATATGGAATATATTTGTCATGGTCTCAATTGTATATCATAGGTACACAGCCAGTGAGTTGTTTTACACATTTTATGTTTCAAAACTTTCTAGATTAAAAATACTAATTGCAGTATCTTTAAATATATGTATAGAAGACTGTTGATGTGAAACCGAAAATTATCAGGGAAAAGAGTCTGTACATCTTACAATTTGTACGATGAAAGCCCCTACATTAGTTAAAACTACACTTTCTTCATCCTGCATTTCTATTCAATGATGGAAACAATTCAGCAATGACTGGTTATTAACAAGCTTTTAGTGTTTTCTCTTTCAGCATCCACTGATTCATACAGCTTTCTAGGAGTAATCCAAAACCTCTTTTAAACCAAATTTCAATCTTGTTCCAAATACATATCTGTTCAAGAATGCACAGAACAGTTTCTAGTGCAGAGGCAGGAACACATGAATTCTTCATACAAAAGAATGCAATTACATTTTCTGATTAAAAAGTCTGGAAACCAAAGACTTTGCTTGTGTCTAAATGATTGC
Source organism: Gopherus evgoodei (assembly GCF_007399415.2). Classification (NCBI taxonomy): domain Eukaryota; kingdom Metazoa; phylum Chordata; order Testudines; family Testudinidae; genus Gopherus; species Gopherus evgoodei. The sequence continues at coordinate 55,306,043 of NC_044328.1, read as the reverse complement.
CAAACTGTTTAATCTTCTCATCATTCTATTATGAATATAACACACACAACATACTAACAGAAATTCATGCGATCACAAGTCACTGTGGTAAATATTTTATGCAAATCTTTAAAACATACACCCATATCGTTGACTTTATGTCACATCCCTGCAGTCTGAAAGCCAAGCCTGCTTGTCCTACCTGTTTACTGTTCGCCTTGTCTTCCCGTGCGAACAGCCAAGGTTGTCACGGCCTTGTGTGGCCCCCGCAAATTTATCAGCTGTGAGCACTGAGTAGGTTTTGGAATGTGCCAGCGCAGCTCACTTCCTAAGCCCATCCCTCGAGCCCCACGTGGCCAGGGCAGCCACAGCCAATACTCAGTCTTGCACGTCTTCACAGAGAGGAGGGGTTTATGGGGGCACCAGCCAGAGAAACGCCTGGCAACAACCGTGGCTGCAGAGAGCTCTGACTACCTGAAACGCTCATGCACAGAAACCCGAGGGAAGCTACAGCATAAAGCTAGGAGAAAAAGCCGGATTGTTAATACTGAGAGAGCTGGGGGCTCGGGGAGAGTTTTGTGTTTTTTAAGATTTATTAAAAGATTTATTCAAATAAGCTTCTAGATAAGTGGAATCTGTTAGGCTCTTTACTTTGCATGGTTGCTGCACAGGATGAACACAGCTCTGCTGCTGAACACATGATGCCTGCTCCCAACCTTGTAGACACAACTTACACTTACAGACTTTAGTCTTCTAACCTCTGTCCAACAGGACAATGCAAAGGGGAAAGGCAACACTAGGGGTCTTAGAAAACTGCAAGCATGGCACATAGTGGTCTCCAAACAATCCCCTTTTGGAAATTAAAAGATGGAATTTTGTTTGCCAAACCTGCACACTAACAGTTGCTTAGGGCCAAGCATGCAATCTGCGTATGTGGTTTGGCTAACAAACATGGATCCATTTTCTCAGAAAGATCTGTAACTTAGATGTTCAACCAAATCTTCCACACTTTACATAAGAGACAATCTGTTCACATCAAAATTTTATTATTCTACTCAGCAAGGACAAAAATAATTGGCTTGAGATCTGGGACCTTATGACAGTTATTATTCTCATACCATTCATGTTCTATTCCAAAGGCAACCCATTACTCTGAAGAACAAACCCACGAAGTAAGTTCCTCCTAGGACAACTTTGCTTTTAGGATACTGTTCACTAGTTAATAATGCACACACCATACCAAGACACCTAGAAACATAGTATGCAGAAGACTTGGTCCAATTATTTTAATATGTGCCTAGTTTACAATGATTCTTTTCAAACCACTGAAGTAACTGATTGTCATCTGAATGGGATTAATTTTTAAGATGTTTTGATATTATCCTTGCTCATTTCAGGGAGTGAGTGTAAAATGCATAATTAGAAAATTCTATATTTTAGTGTATGATCAACATCCATCTTTGATAATTATTTAGAATAGGTTAAACTGACTAAAAGAATTCGAGTGTATGGCAAATCTGGTTAATTGGTACATAAAAGACCCTCCCTATAATTCCAACCCCTTTTGTAAAAAAGAGTTATACTGAAGTGCTTTCTTGGGTGCAGTTCCTGGAACAATTTTATAAAACACATAATATACACAAATAGCTAACTAGCATTAGCCAGAAACCTACATACCTAAGCTATGGAAATTCTCTCTCTCTCTCTCATTGTTCTTTACAGTAATGATTCCTCTGAATAATCTTAGTAAATTCCGACAATTATTTACAAAACAAATAATCTATTGCTTTCAAAATATAAATATAGGACTAAAAAAAAAAACACATCCAGGAGACAGAGGGAGAGGAATCTTTGGAGCCAGAATTTTAGATGTATGGGTAAATAAATATCTACTTCACCCTTCCAAGTGAATAATTCAAAATGTAACAAATTTTTCTATCATTAGTTCTCAGATGGATTTGAGATATGCTAAATTAAGATTTTTCCAAACAGGGAACAAATCTCATATAAATTACTCTCTTCTTGTATTAAAGACATCCGACGTTCTGCAAATACTCCTCCAGAACAAGAGACCTTTTGGGATTAAAAAAAATAATTCTTTGAGCGTTAAGTGCAGTTGGGAATGTACTGGTACTGGCTGCCTCCAGGTAATACCCACTTAACCAACACACTACTCCACTGTAATGGCTCCTACTTAAACATAATAATAATATTACCTAGCTCTTGTATAGTGCTTTTCATCAATAAATCTCAAAGTTTAACGTACTTATCCTCACACCACCACTGTGAAATGAAGAAGTATTATAAATTATTATCCCCAAGAAGAACCAAATAAATTTAGAAAATCAACTTCCTATTAAGGTCCAGTATCACAGAAAATGGCAATGTTATTACATTTCTATTGCATGTTTTGACAGGAATTAAATTATTGTATTAAAAGATTAAAATTTCATGTTGTCACAGAAAGTACTCAAAAACTACCTTGGACTATTTAAAAAGCAGTCCACATTAGCTAGGAAAGTTTCTGAAATGCTTATATTGGGCTCTACTCAGCAGTACAGGCGGTCAATTAGCTCATTCTAGGTTTAATAAGATTCTTTCCTAGCAAATGCATTTTAGTATCCACTTGTCAGTTTAAACCACAAAACCAGAAAGTGCTGTAATACATCCCATTATTTTGCCACACATCCCTTCATTGGATGTGACAACCTGTGTTACATACTAAAAAGATACATAAAATATACTTAGTGAGCATGTGATTGGTAGCCTCTTTTACTTGTTGGGATGCAAGGAATACAAAGCTGTAAACAACAATAGTCACCTGTAAGCTTTTCACCACTGTCAGTTTTCATTGATTCCCTGGGTCTTTCACACAGCAAGTGGGCAGAGGAAAAAAAGTAATAGGAAAATGTGCCACAAAAATTGGCAAGGCAGGTTTGGGGGCAGATATAGCATCTGTTACTATTTTTGTAAACTGATGTTAACACTAAGTAATTATTTTGTTTCCCAGCACCAGAACACTCTGCTAAAGGCTTCAGAAAAAGAGGGTTTTACTAAGAACTCCTCTGCATGACTAACCAACAGAGTTAAAACTTGTCAGCTACAAAATGAAGATAATAATGCAGGGCCTCAAGGTGATACAGTAATTCCTCACATAACTGTTGCTGTTAACCTTGTTACCTTGCTGATCTATTAGGGAACAAGCTTGGTTAAAGTTAGGCAAGGCTCCCTTATAACATCTTTTGCCAGCTGCTTTGTCCACTGCTTGCAGATTCTCCGTAACAGCAGCCTCTCCTTGTGGGGATTAGAACCAGGGGAGGCCAGCAGTCCTCCTCCTCCATCAGCTCCCCTAAATTCCCTGTAAAGCATGTGGCTCAGCAGCTGCCCAGCAGTTCAGGTGGCCCTCCCCACACTGCCATGCTGCTCCTGCCCTGCCTGCCCTCTGCCTTGGAGCTGCTCCCAGGAGCTTCCTGCTTGTTGGAGGAGGGGAGAGGGATGCTGATATCAGGGTGTCCACCTGCTCCTGCTCCATCCTCCCCCCCTCCACAAAATGGAGGAGGGGGACATGGCTCAGAAACAGAAAGGAGGGAGCTAGCTGTTGCTTCCTGTCTGAACTGGCTGAGCTGCTTAAAAGGGCAACATACTTAAAGTGGGGTCAGCATGCTTAAAGGGGCAATGCAACTCTCTCTCGCACTCATGCGCAACCTCCCCAGCACTTTGGAAAGTCAGCACCTGTGCAGCCATGTATGTGCGGTCAGGAGGAGGGAGTGGTGCGCTCCAGCTGGGGGGAGTTTACTCTAGCAGCAGGAGGACTCAGCCAAGCACTAGTTCTCATTTAGCAGCAAGGCATTCCCTGGGAAATATTTCACCCTCTTACTCCACCACCTCAACCAAGATTCACTATCATTCATTGCTGTGTACAATATTAAACTGTTTGTTTAAAATTGTTTAAAACTTATACTATATATGTATATAATGTCTTTTGTCTGGCAAAAAAAATTTCCCTGGAACCTAACCCTCCTCTCCCCCCATTTACATTAATTCTTATGGGGAAATTGGATTCGCTTAACATCATTTTGCATAAAGTAGCATTTTTCAGGAACATAACTACAATGCTAAGTGAAGAGTTACTGTATGTCAGAATTTTCAGTGCTCAAACTGAGACCTTTTCCCCACCGCTTTCTATATTCCTCAGCTCTTGCATTTCTATTTTTTGGTCCAAATGCTCAGAGACTAAAGAATACTTTTGGTTTAATGAAAAAGATCACATGCCAGGGGGTGGGACAACAGAATAAAGTACAAGCTCTTCATCTGCAACAGCATTATCTGAATTACTGCTTATATAGATTGGGTCAGAAACACCCATAAAACTGGTAATTTGTAAACACTAATTACCAAGTTAAGAGAACTTTTGGACATGAAAAAATTATTCTTGACAGAGTCTATCTATATTAGTAAAATGACTTCTTGTTGACTATAATTGTCGCTAACTGGTCACCGTAATGATCCAAATGAGCTACTGCTGTAAACTGTTTAGGTTACTAACACTTGTCTATATTAAAAGACTGAGACGTTTCCCATTATAGTACCAATGAATTATGGTTCTCCTAAAGTACCTATCCCAGAATGCAGGCCCCACAAATCCTCTTAACAGATGGACAAGTGCTATAGCAAAATGTAAAGTGTAATCCCTATTATAAGCATTTTTCAATCTAAAATAGCATGCATTTAATAAAATTTGGTGTCAGCGTTCCCCTCCTCCAAAACACAGGTCTTTGTTGTATGCTGTGCCTTATAAAACAGATATACATACACAGTTACAGAAGCTGCAGTAGGTGCAAAACAAGAGAGGAATCTGGAATTACTACCTTAATGAACAACAACAAAAAATGCTTCACATAATGCACTTTGCAAAACTGGAGATTAGACGTGCTCTTTATCTACCCATGCCATTTTGGAATTGTATCAAGTGAACTTGTGTTGCTGCACTTCCATCCACAGTAACACTGGAATAGTTCAGACTGAACCAGTTATAAGATTTGCTCAGAGTTAATGTAGTAATACTTGAGTAACACACTTGAGAAACATTACAAACACTAGTGTGGAAAGTGTTTAAAATGTGTTCTAGATGTTCAAAATGGTTCTTTTAAGTGTTGGAAGTCTGTAATGTAGTTGGGACACAAAAGTTCAGTACCCTTCTTAAAGTCTGATTGTGGTTTAATGACATTTATATTAAAAGTAAAAGTAAACCTTTTTCAGCAAACCCCTCCCTCACCCCAAGGGGTAACTGTTGTTTATACTCATTATCAGCATGCAGCATTATTGTAATAATGTCTTACTCCTGGGAGAATTCTGCATCATTTCACAAATGCAGAATTCATGTGCCATTCAGAATTAATTTTTTTCTCAGCAGAAAATTCATTCTGCCAAGAAGTGTTGCAGTTACACCTTTTGGTCACATAAGAACTGCCATACTGGGTCAGACCAAAGGTCCATCTAGCCCAGTATCCTGTCTTCCGACAGTGGCCAATGCCAGATGCTTCAGAGGGAAACGAACAGAACAGGTACTCATCAAGTGATCCATCCCGTCATCCATTCCCAGCTTCTGGCAAACAAAGGCTAGGGACACCATCCCTACCCATCCTGGCTAACAGCCATTGAGGGACCTATCCTCTATGAATTTATCTTGTTCTTTTTTGAACCCTGTTATAGTCTTGGCCTTCACAATATCCTCTGGCAAAGAGTTCCATGGGTTGACTAAATCTGCTGCCTGTTAATTTCATTTGGTAACCCCTAGTTCTTGTGTTACGAGAAGGAATAAATGACATTTCCTTATTTACTTTCTCCACACCAGTGATGACTTTATACACCTCTATCATATCCCCCACTTAGCTGTCTCTTTTCCAAGCTGAAAAGTCCCAGTCTTATTCATCTCTCCCCATATGGAAGCTGTTCCATACCCCTAATTATTTTTGTTGCCTTTTTCTGAATCTTTTTCATTTCCAATGTATCATTTTTGAGACGGGGAAACCACATCTGCACACAGTATTCAAGAGGTGGGCGTACCATGGATTTATATAGAGGCAATATGATATCTTGTCTTATTAGCTATCCCTTTCTTAATAATCCCCAACATTCTTGACTGCCGCTGCATACTGAGTGGATGTTTTCAGACAACTATCCACAATAACTCCAATCTCTCTTTCTTGAGTGGTAACAGCTAATTTAGACCCCACCATTTTAGACATATAGTTGGGATTATGTTTTCCAGTGTGCATTACTTTGCATTTATCAACACTGAATTTCATCTATCGCTTTGTTGCCCAGTCACCAGAACAGAGAACAGCTGCTCCCGGTTGCGGATAGGGAAGAGCAGAGGCTGCATTCCTCAAAGCACCTGCCTGTGGGGCCAGGTCAGGAGGCACAGGATATGGGGGGACAGACTGCGTGGGGAACATGGAGCTGCTGGGGTGTCACAGACTGGGGCTCAGAAGGGCTAGTGGGGGGATAGATTGGGGCAGGGGCTGAATGGGAGTGGGGGTGCAGGGACACATGGAGATGGGCGGAAAAGGATGGCTGAATAGGGTGCAGGAACACATGGGGATGGGGAAAGAGGGGGCTGACTGAATGAGAGGCTAGGGATCATCCAGGGTCTGCATGGAAGAGGCTCCCTAACAATCCTTTCCCCCAACAAACTAAAAAGAACCTGTTCCACACTTCTCCTACCCACACCTAACAACCCTCCAAGTTCATTCTCAGGTTCTTTCCCAACAATTACTTCCCTCTCCCTCAGCTCCTCCATTACCCCAACTCCCCCAACCTTTTGCACTGCTTCTGAGTGCCCACTAAATGAAAGCTCCTAGTAGAGTCCCACTATGTCCATCCCTGTTATAGCAGTCTCTGTTTCAACATGATATCCACAAGTCATTCCATCACTTCAAGGCTATTCTATAATCCCAATGAAGTATGGAATGTGAGGCACATTCCCTTGAAAAAAGCCATGCCATATATTAACACTGCCTATATTTTATACTTTTAGAATATATAAAAAAGACTTTCAGAGGAAAAAAACATGCAGTATGTCAAAAGAAGTAACTTTGGGGAGTTTCACAACATGATGCATGGTGGGTTGTCACAATGCAGGAAATGTGACAAGGACAGACACACTAGGACCTGAAATAAAAACTAACTATTTAGGTGGAAGTTAAGCATAACCCTTAACCTGGTTATGGGGAGAGACATTCAAGATATAGTTAAAAATTATTGGAATTTAACATATTACCATTGTAAGTGACCTTACAAGGAAAATCCAAATGTTCTTCCTGTTAAGACTGCTTCCATATTCATCTTCTTTTGTACCACTCCCTACTCCAGCCCTGGTCTGCCAATTATACTTCTCTTGGTACTATATTTCCAGAAGCACCTCTCTGCCACTCCGATGCTACCCCTCAGGAAACCCTCACATTTATTTTCATTGCAGCCTCCCTCTCCCCCTTCAAAAACCACATCTTCCATACTATGTCTTATCTAGCCTGAAGTTAAATTCTTTGCAGAACACTATGTCCACCTACGGTACTGTATTAAAAAGTAAATTTAGAATCACTACTGGTAATTTCCAAAATGCTCAAGTCCCAGTGACTCAAGCTTGGCCTACACTTAAAAGTTCAAAATAGCTGTCGGGGGTGTGAAAAAACCACATACCTGACCATATAGCTATGCTGTCCTAACCCCCAGACATAGACTGCTATGTTAACAGATGTCCATAGACCCAGTCACCATCTCTTGAGGAGCCTATACCAACAGAAAACCCCTTTGGTCAGCATAACATGTCTCCACACTACAGTACAGGGTTGTGATGGCATACCTATTAACACAGCTATGCTGCGGTGTAGACACAGCCTTAGGTGCTTTTGAAAATTTTGCTCTACATCTAATTAACAAAAGCAAGTCAAAAAAGATTTTTGATCATGCTCAAATATATTTACCAAGAACACGTGATAAAGAATGTATGATTGTGTAGGTCAGGATGCAGGAAATATTTCACCATTTGAACACAAAGAAAATCACATTTTCAAAAATGCTTAATTTAATGAGGTTCAGTGCCACCCATAATAAACTGTAAGATAAATTATTAAACCAATAAGGCTGTGCACCCATCACTTTGTTTATTATTCTTTATTAGTGCATCAAATAGAGATTTGTTTTGTTTAGCTTGTTTGGCAAAAGCTACCTTTAAAAAAAACAGTCATATTTGCAATCATTGGACTTACTTATATTTGCAATGATGTGAGTACAAAACTGACAAACTCCTATTATGCAGATCAGTGATTCTCAACCAGGGGTACATCAACTCAGCTAGGTATTTGCCTAGTTTTACAACAGGCTACATAAAAAGCACCAGCAAAGTCAGTACAAACTAAAACTTCACACAGACTTGTTTATACTGCTCTACATACACTGAAATTCAAGTACAATATTCATATTTTGTTGATTTTATAACTAGATGGTAACAATAAGAAAGTGCATTAGATGAAGTGGGTATTCACCCACGAAAGCTCATGCTGTTAGTCTATAAGGTGCAACAGGACTCCGCTGCTTTTAATAAGAAAGTAAGCAATTTTTCAGTAATAGTCTGCTGGGACACTTCTGTGTTTTCCATGTCTGATTTTGTAAGCAAGTAATTTTTAAGTGGAGCGAAACCTACAGGTATGCAAGCCAAATCAGACTCCTGAAAGGGGTACAGTAGCCTGGAGAGGCTGAGAACCACTGATGTAGATTGTGGTAACCCCTAGCATGTGCTCTTCAAACAGAGAAAGCCCAGCTGCAGGCGCTGTCCCAAAGTCCTCCCGCACCCTCTGCCCCCACTCCCCTCTCTGCAGCTGGCAGCACCTCTCCACCCCGCCTGTCTGCACGGCTGCCCCACGCGTTACAAGCGTCACTGTCACCCGCAGCCGCCCGCACCAGTTACCGGCGGGGATGCCCAGGCCGAAGCGGCGCTGCGGCCCCCCCCGGCGCACACAGGGGCTGAGCCCGGCCGGCTGGGGCACGAGGCGGAACCTCAGCTCCGGGCAGGCACGAGGCGTCGGGGTTTCCCCAGCGGGTGAGCGCAGGCGGGGCGGCGGGGGGAGGGGTGCCGTGTCCCGGTGCGCTCCGCACTTACCGGCTGGGGCGCGGGAGGGGACCCCGAGACACAGCGCTTTGACCTCACGGGCTGGAGGCTCAACGCGAAACGAGAGAGAGGGAGAGAGCGGCTACTCTCGCGAGAACTGTGCCCGTCGGGAAGCCTCGCGTGCAGCGGTGTGCATGTGCTGACCTGTAGCGGCCGAGAGGCGCCACTGCACGCACGTCCCCCTTGCCAGCCCGAGTTTCCTGCTGCGCTAGAACCGCCTCTGCGCATGCTCAAAACCGCTGTCCCTCCCGCCCTGTTTAGCCGGGGTGGGGCGGGGCAATGGGGACTGGCCGAGGACAGAAGCCACCCCCGGCGGGGGGGCGGGGTTGCCTGCTGCAGGGCAGGTGACAGGAGTCGGTGCTGCTGAGCACCCTGAGCCCAGGGTGTTGGCACACAGGAGACACCATGCCTGGGGAAGCAGCTCCCCTCAGCCCAAGGGCACGCGGCTCAGTGATGGTCATAAGAACAGCTGTACAACGGGACAGCCAGCCCAGTAGCCTGTCTACCAAGAGTGGCCAATGCCAGGTGCCCCAGAGGGAGTGAACCTAGCAGGTAATGATCAAGTGATCTCTCTCCTGCCATCCATCACCACCCTCTGACAAACAGTGGCTAGGAACATCATTCCTTACCCATCCTGCCATTAATGGACTTTGTCTCCATGAATTTATCCACTTCTCTTTTAAACCCTGTTATAGTTCTAGCCTTCACAACCTCCTCAGGCAAGGAGTTCCACAGGTTGACTGTGCGCTGTGTGAAGAACTTCCTTTTATTTGTGTTAAACCTGCTGCCCGTTCAGTTCATTTGGTGCCCCCTAGTTCTTATATTATAGGAACAAGTAAATAACTTTTCCTTATTCACTTTCTCCACACCACTCATGATTTTATATACCTCTATCATATCCCCTTTAGTCTCTTTTCCAAGATGAAAAGTCCTAGTCTCTTTAATCTCTCCTGATATGGGACCCGTTCCAAACCCCTAATCATTTTAGTTGCCCTTCTCTGAACCTTTTCTAATGCCAGTATATCTTTTTTAAGATGAGACAACCACATCTGTACACATTAATCAAGATTTGCGTACCATGGATTTGTATAAGGGCAATAAGTATTTCTCCGTCTTTTCTCTTTTAATGATTCCTAACATCCTGTTTGCTTTTTTGACTGCCGCCGCACACTGCGTGGACATCTTCAGAGAACTATCCATGATGACTCCAAGATCTCTTTCCTGATTAGTTGTAGCTAAATAGCTCCCATCATAGTGTATCTATTATTTTTTCCAATGTTCATTACTTTACATTTTTCCACATTAAATTTCATTTGCCATTTTGTTGCCCTATCACTTAGTTTCATGAGATCTTTTTGAAGTGCTTCACAGTCTGCTTTGGTCTTAACTATCTTGAGCAGCTTAGTATCGTCTGCAAACTTTTGCAAACCACCTCACTGTTTACCCCAGTGGTCCCCAACCTTTTTGTGGCCAGTAGCACATTCATGTTTTCAGAAGAGTGTGCCAGTCGCCAACAATTTTTCAAGGCTTATTTTGTATTTGTACATTAAATAATACAAAAAAACTATATTTATTATGAGATAATATATGAATCTATAAGATAAAGGTAATTTTACACGTAAAAGGTATTAATTAAATTATTCGGCAATTACTCTTTCACCATACCATGTGAATTTGCTCTTTTTTATCTACCTGTAAGAAAAATTAAGGAGTTTTTACAAAATAAATATCAAAAACAGTTTTCACCTTATTTATTTTAAAAAAGTAAAACATTGTTGAACTGCTGGTCCAAATATATTTATTATTCTTTAACATAAAATGAAGCCTGCAGCCCCAGAGTTCTCTGTTGCCGGCAGGCACAAGGCCACGGCTTCTCTCCGGCTTAAGCCGCGGCCCCACGCCTGCCAGGGACCGAGAACACCAGCACCCGCAGCCTGCAGCTCCGGAGTTCTCTGTCCCCAGCAGGTGCGGGCGCCAGCTTCTCTCCCCTGCTGGGCACTAGGCGGGCCCCGCACCTGCCGGGAACTGAGAACACCAGCGCCCGCAGCCCTGGAGTTCTCTGTCCCCAGCAGGAGCATGGCCCCAGCTTCTCTCCCATGCTGGGCACTAGGCAGGCCATGTGCCTGCTGGGGACAGAGAACACCAGCGCCCGCAGCCTGCAGCCCCAGAGTTCTGTCCCCGTCAGGCGTGGGGCCATGGCTTCTCTCCCCTGCTAGGCACTAGGCAGGCACACATAAATGCCCTGACGAGTGCCATGGAGCCTGTGGGCACCGCGTTGGGGACCACTGGCATAGATAAAGGCGTGAACAATATCTCACTACTCCCTTTTCACTGTAGTGATGTTAATTTGCTTACTGGATGAGACTATATAAAGATTAATGTTTTAATGCAGAAAAAAATCAAAGCTACACCCGGAGCTGGAGACCAAGCACTTTGCAGAAACAACTCCATTGTCTTCCTGCTTTCTCCCCAACCTCCAAAATCTCCATTCACCTCTCCCCATCTTTTAATTATTTTAGAAGGATATCTCTCTCTCTCCCACCTCCCTAAAGCAACTTCAAGCCTACGCCCCATATATTATGGAAGGAGAAATGTTTTTCAAGTTTCTTAATTAAGAAAATTGCAATATGGTAGCTCATCAAATCCCCATAATAGATATGGGGCTCCTTTACTAAATCACTGAACAAATCACCTGGCAAGGGACACTGAACTGTTAAGTATCCTGAATTTCTTTTTTAAGGATGTCCCATGATTTGTTGTTGCCTAGTGCAGCCTTCAGTATTGTCTGGTGTACAGCCTATTCCTTTCGATCAGCACTTGCAGAAGAGAATAGAGGCATGGAGAATTAGAGTTTGTGGTCTAAGAAGAAACAATGTCAGAAAGAAGATGGAGGACTGAGAAAGGAAAGACACAAGATGAGAAGGGGAAGCGTCTGTGAAAGACAACTAGCAGAACTGTACACCACTGAAAATTTAACCTAGTGATCTGGTACTCAGGAAAGGGGAAACAAGTGAAGACTACAACAGATTCATCTATCTTACCCTCTGCAGAGAGCCTAATTAACCTCAAAATTAGAAATGAAGCCATTAATTTATTTAAAAGATTTTTATTTTTTCCCACTTAAGTTGTACTCCATGTCTTTACAAAAAGAAGTCCCAGATTCTGGTTGCTTCAATCCAGGGAATGTAAGCAGAAGTCCTTGTAAAGACACTGGGTTTGTTCTCCACTTTGCATCCAATAGGCCCAAAGCTAACTACACCATGGACTTCCCACTTTTCTCTTCTAATCTGGCAAACCAGTGGTCCACCTGAATCTCCCTGAAAGAAACAACCATTAGGACTTGGAATTGCAGGAAATTGCTATATATGCCAATGACTTTGTGCTTTTTAATAGCTCTATTAACAAACAGAACAAATCAGACTTTTTGCATGCTACATAATGCATAAAACACTCCTAGATCTATTTTTAATGGGTGTCATTAAGATATAGAAACAGATGTAGAGCTCCCCTGGAGTTCTTAGCTCTGAGGCATCTTGCAGTAAGGTCTCCACTTACAAGAAGTGAGGAAAGCACCATGTTTTAGCACAGGGGTTCTCAGACTTTTGTACTGGTGATCCCTTTCACATAAAAAGCCTCTGGGTGCGACCCCCCTTATTCATTAAAAACATGTTTTTATATATTTAACACCATTATAAATGCTGGAGGCAAAGCGGGGTTTGGGGTGGAGGCTGACAGCTTGTGACCCCACATGTAATAACCTGGCAACCCCCTGAGGGGTCCCATCCCCCAGTTTGAGAACCCCTGTTTTAGCAGGATACTCTTGATGAGATTTAGCTGTCAGGTTAGAGTCCTCTTTAGGATTACCTGAACTGCACATGGGCCACAGGAACAGCATTTTCTGCCAAGCACATGAGGATATTAGATGCAGACTGAGGGCTTGTCTACATCAGAAAGTTGCAGCGCTGGTGAGGGAGTTACAGCGCTGCAACTTAGGAGGTGTACACATCTGCAGGGCACCACCAGCGCTGCAACTCCCTGTTTGCAGCGCTGGCCGTACTCCCGTTTTGTCTCGGGTGTAGAGGATCCAGCGCTGGTAATCAAGTATAGACGCTTACCAGCGCTTTTCTTGACCTCCGTGGAATAAGCAGTTATCCCAGCATACCTGAGGAAGCCTCTGGTAATCAAGCTGGTCTCCTTTCCCGGTTTGCTCTCTCGTTCCCCGAACCGCCGAGCAAGCGGTTCTCCTTCCCTGCGGTTTGCAGGGTGGTTCGGGGAACGCGAGAGCAAACCGCAGCGAAGCTGGTCTCCTTTCCCGGTTTGCTCTCGCGTTCCCCGAACCGCCGAGCAAGCGGTTCTCCTTCCCTGCAGTTTGCAGGGTGGTTCGGGGAACGCGAGAGCAAACCGCGGCGAAGCTGGTCTCCTTTCCCGGTTTGCTCTCGCGTTCCCCGAACCCCCGAGCAAGCAGGTCTCCTTCCCTGCGGTTTGCAGGGTGGTTCGGGGAACGCGAGAGCAAACCGCGGCGAAGCTGGTCTCCTTTCCCGGTTTGCTCTCTCGTTCCCCGAACCGCCGAGCAAGCGGTTCTCCTTCCCTGCGGTTTGCAGGGTGGTTCGGGGAACGCGAGAGCAAACCGCGGCAAAGCTAGTCTCCTTTCCCGGTTTGCTCTCTCGTTCCCCGAACCGCCGAGCAAGCGGTTCTCCTTCCCTGCGGTTTGCAGGGTGGCTCGGGGAACGCGAGAGCAAACCGCAGCGAAGCTGGTCTCCTTTCCCGGTTTGCTCTCGCGTTCCCCGAACCGCCGAGCAAGCGGTTCTCCTTCCCTGCAGTTTGCAGGGTGGTTCGGGGAACGCGAGAGCAAACCGCGGCGAAGCTGGTCTCCTTTCCCGGTTTGCTCTCGCGTTCCCCGAACCCCCGAGCAAGCAGGTCTCCTTCCCTGCGGTTTGCAGGGTGGTTCGGGGAACGCGAGAGCAAACCGCGGCGAAGCTGGTCTCCTTTCCCGGTTTGCTCTCTCGTTCCCCGAACCGCCGAGCAAGCGGTTCTCCTTCCCTGCGGTTTGCAGGGTGGTTCGGGGAACGCGAGAGCAAACCGCGGCGAAGCTGGTCTCCTTTCCCGGTTTGCTCTCTCGTTCCCCGAACCGCCGAGCAAGCGGTTCTCCTTCCCTGCGGTTTGCAGGGTGCCTCGGGGAACGCGAGAGCAAACTGCGGCGAAGCTGGTCTCCTTTCCCGGTTTGCTCTCTCGTTCCCCGAACCGCCGAGCAAGCGGTTCTCCTTCCCTGCGGTTTGCAGGGTGGTTCGGGGAACGCGAGAGCAAACCGCAGCGAAGCTGGTCTCCTTTCCCGGTTTGCTCTCGCGTTCCCCGAACCCCCCTTGAAGCCGCCCAACAGCGCTGCAGTGTGGCCACATCTAACACCACTTGCAGCGCTGGTTGCTGTAAGTGTGGCCACTCTGCAGCGCTGGCCCTATACAGCTGTACTAATACAGCTGTAACAACCAGCGCTGCAAAATTTTAGATGTAGACATGGCCTGAGTCAGCTCCTTGTTCTTTAAAGCTGTCTAATCTTTTATTGGATTAAGAAAGTGGATGATTCAAAGATGTAGTAACAGTATACAGTGTGTTTCATCTCTTAAACCATAGGTCTGGATCAAGGCTAGGTTGGTCATTACTAACATCTGATGAGTGTTCAGTGGCCCACATGAAGTGAATTAGTGATCTTGATCTGATTCCTACTAGAAAAATGTACAGATCACAAAAACCATTTCAGCTGACACTAATATGCCCTATGGTTGGGCAGTCATAACAGAGGGGTCAAGGACTGCATAGGCCAGGAGTGGGCAAACTTTTTGGCCCAAGGGCCACGTCTGGGTGAGTAAATTACATGCAGGGCCATGAATGTAGGGCTGGGGCAGGAGGGAGTGCAGGGTGTGGGAGGAGGTGCGGTGTGCAGGAAGGGGCTCAGGGCAAAGGATTGGGGCAGAGGAGGGGAGCGGGGTGTACGAGCAGGCTCAGGGAAGGCGTGCAGGGAGGAGTGTAGGAAGGGGCTAAGGGCATGGGGTTGGGGTGCAGGAAGGGTGCAGGGTGCGACAGGGGGCTCAGGACAGCGGGTTGGGGTGCAGGAGGGGTGCGAGGTGGTGCAGGAGGTTGGGGTGCAGGCAGAGTGCGGCAAGGGGCTCAGGGCAGGGAGTTGGGGTGCAGGGTGCAGGAGGGGTTCGGGCTTTACCCCGGTGCCGCTTACCTGGAGCAACTCTGGGGTAGCAGCAGCGTGCATCGGGGCCAGGGCAGGCTCCCTGCCTCCCTGCCCTGGCCCTGCGCTGCTCCGGGAAGCAGACAGCGCCATGTCCCTGCAGCCCCTGGGGAAGCGGGAAGGCAGAGGACTCCATGCACTGCCCCCATCTGTGGGTACCTCCACTGAAGCTCCCATTGACCACAGGAGCTTCAGGGGAGGTACCCACAGGCGAGGGCAGCATGCAAAGCTCTCTGCCCCCCCTTCCCCAGGGGCTGCAGGGACATGGTGCCAGCTGCTTCTGGGAGAGGTGTGGGGCCTGCGGTGCCACAGGGGTGGCAATCCCGTGGGCCGGATCCAAAGCTCTCATGGGCCACATCCAGCCCATGGGCCTTAGTTTGCCCACCCCCAGCATAAGTCAATGAGACAATTACTTTAGTAATTCTTGAAAGGATGCATCCAGAGAGGGTAAAGGGCATGTTGACAGTACTGTGTAAGGAAGTTTCCACTACAGCTGCTTGTGCTGTAGCTGATCTGTGGGAAGCACAAAGAACTTCAGTATCCAGGGCTACCTATCAGTCACTTTTCACAAGCACTAAAAATTAACACTCCCCAAGTCTTTCCACATCCAAAAATAAAATAATTTTTTAATTTCCCTGAATAATGCCTGACCAAAAATCATCATAAAATATATGAAATAATATATTCCTAGAAATTACCTTGGAATTGGTGCATCTCTTTCACTCATTATAATACAAAGAGATGGAAAAGTTAAATACCTTTAATTAGACTAATCAAAAAGTGATAATACACAAGCTTTTGGCAAGAGATTCCTTTGCAGCAGTTTTGGGCACTTTTAGCAACCTTTTCTCTAAGGATATATACAGCTATGAACATTTTTCCATATACTGCAATAGGCTTAAAATAATCTCTTCCCGATTCTCACTCCCACGCCTCCTCCTCCCCCCCCCCCTTTGCTACTATTGAGATCAGGATACAGGACTAATGCTTAAAATCAGGGCTATTTCCTGTAATTTGAGGCCTCTGGCAGTCCTATGCCACCGCTTTAAAACTATTTCTCTCCAATTGGATGAGGAATGTCCGAACTTTGTCCTACTAAGTACCGTGTTTAATCATCGTAATTGCTTTTAACAGAAAAGCTTGCTACTGATTTAATGATGCCAATTTTCTTTTGAGAAAACAGTTGTAATGTCTCCTCGGTAAATAAGTGTATTTAACAGGCAAAAAAACAACAATAATAAATAGCCTTTATCCTGAATATGGGAGTACGCCCCTTGAAACTACTTGCATGCAGTGTGGACCCTTGCATATGGAGATGTATAATCTTCACAGGCCACACACACTTCTCTTTAAAGACAGGGGCAGCAACAGGCCATTTTTTAGAAAGCTACAAACTACGTTACCTACCCTGTACCGAACAGCCTGATCTTTTCAATCATAGTTGGAATTAACAGCTGATTTTTGTACCTGACAAGCAGCAGGAGGCTCCCCAGTGTCCCTGAATCCAGCACAGAGCATTGACTGCCGAACTCTGTCTCCCCAGAACTTCTTTAGGCGACATGTACTGTAATCTATGACTGGTAACTTAGCCTGGTTCAAAACCTCAGACAAAACCAGGTTTTCTTTCCCACCTTAAATAGATAAAATAGATGAGAAAAGGGAACATGAAAAACATTTCCGTTCTAAATATGAACATTTCAAGTGACATGGAATGCAATTTAACAGTATCCATGTACAAGTTACAAGAACTTGGGTCTACCGCATTCCAGATGAAAAGATTCCTACCATTCTATTTTTGTTTCTGATTTGTTAATTCTGATTTTTTTTGTTTGTTTTAAATAGTCAAAGGTGTGTGTGTGTCTATTCCACAAGCATAGTCAACTATGAAACTGCATTTTCCCACAACCTATTGTCACAATTTGCAGCTGGGAAGAAGGATCCAACTATTCCTTCATCCCTGGGCAGGGTCATGGTATGTTGGCAGGGCAGTAGAGGGAGGTTTGCACTGCTGCTGTCCATCTTATCTATTTTGCAGATAAGGAGACATCAGCGTCTGGGACTAAAGAGTCTGGCACTTTTTGTGGGCATTAGTTAGAATATAAGCTCTTTGGGGCAAGGATTGTATCACAGATGTTTATACAGTGCTTAACACAATGGGGCTGTAATACAGATTGGAACCTCAAATGTGCTATCCACATATAAAATAAATAAATACATACGTACAGTAACATGAAAACAGGGAAGAACCTCAGAATAAAATGTGAATGGTTGTTGAAAGATTTAGGTGTGCAAGTATTCAGACATGTGGTAGCATGGGCTCTAACTGTTACCATATGTCACGTATACTCTTTGGGACAGGGCCTGTTCTGTGTTTATACAGTAGCTAGGGTTCTTGTCCTTGACTGGGACTCCTAGGTGCTATGGTTATAACATTTGAAAGAATAAGTCAGTCACCTGTTTCAAGAAGTGCTGTTATACTAGGTACTTGCACTTCAGAAGCAATGGAAGCTATTTGGTTTTCTTGTGCCTCAGCACATAGGAAGGCCTCCTGCCTATATTGTTAGGTGCTTTTAAAAGAATCCTTCTCTATATCATTTGAATTTCAAAGAGAAACTGGCTAAAAGTTGGTCTCTGACAGGCATACACTTTCCACAGACTGGTGAAATCTAACCTCTGAACTCATGCTTCGAGAAGCACTCAGAAGTACCTCTTGTGTCCCCCCATCCAGTCACCCAACAGAATTGTCCTGGACGAAGAGTGCTGTCTCTCTTGGGCAGGCAGGCATAGCGAATAAAATGGTTTGTTATAATGTCTTCTACAGGCTTGACCAAGGCAATGTCATAATCCAGCTCGTTTAGGTGAGGGTAGCGGAAACGCTCATGCCGATAAATTCGCTTCACCCTGTAGACTCGCTCTGTGGATTCGGTACGATTAAGGTTATGCTTGCCCAGGAGAATTCGCCAATTTGCTGCATCTTCTACCTTTCCTCTAAAAAATTAAAACAACATATGGTCTCATTATGTTGAACCTAATGCCCTCTTTTTAATGAGTTTTTTCCACCTGATTGTTATGTGCAATACTCCCCAAACTCACATAATTGACCAGATGGCTGTTTACCCCAAACTTGCATGACAGTTATATCAAATGTTGTGAGTTTAAAATTACATTGTTTAGAAGTGCAAAATGGTAGCCTGCTGAAATGAGTGTAGGTGTATTTATGATGAAAAATGAGATCCTGCCATAAAAGTAGATTAGAAATTAGTTTAAAGGGTTCTGCTGACACCATAAATGTAAAGAGCAGCTTGCCTCGTATTAACAGCAGCAAAGATACAGTTTGACTCTTCACTGCAGGAGGAAACAATACATCATTATTTATAGCAGGCCTCCATATACAGTGGGAATAAACATATTATAGATGCTTAGGGGGTATCTATAAAATAGAACAATAAAAAGCAGGTTTAGAGGCTTAGTGCATTTGTCCTTCACCTTTGGACATCGTACATGAATGTATAACAAGGTTTTGCATCAAAGATTCAGTCCCATTTCTAGTTGACTAGGAAAAAGGAATGAATTTTATACATTTCTTTGGGGTAAAATGCATTTCTCCTGAGTAAATGTGCTTTATACCAGAAACTTCGGCTCTGATCCAGCAAGTATTTTTTGGGACTATTCCTGTGCTTAAAGATAGATACATGCTTAAGTACCTTGCTGAGTTGAGGCCTAAATGAGGATTGGGGAGAATGGAATTCATTCCCTCACTGCTCTAATTATGGGCAGGACATAGGACTTGTAGCTTTACATGGGATTTCTAGCTACTGAATCTGTCAAGCTTTGCCACCGTGCAGCTTAAGTGGCATGATGAGCTTTACACAGGGTCTTCGCAATAGGGTGAATCTTAATCTTACACCAAATTACATACTGGCAAGGAGGTTGGCAAAAAAATTTTCAGAAAGTTTGAAGTTTTCTTAATTAGACTTATTGAATAGTTGGAATTACTTATTGCTGAACAAGATCAATTGCATTAGTTTCTGTTGTTACTTGTTTTACACTGTATTTCACCTGCATGGTTTCTCTATACTGTATAAACTAAAAACTACATTACAATTATTTTAAAAGAGGAGTTACCAAATGTGTGACACATTCACAGATTATCATGCATGGTACAAGAAAAGGAACACTAAATACAAAGAAAGTTTACCAAGTACAGAAAATAACTGCTTTCTGTATCATTATGTGAAAGAATAATAGTGGTTTTTTTTGTTTGTTCAAAAACAAGTGTGGAATATTGATCACAGAAAGCAAGACATTTTAAGAACTGAGTAAATCCATATTTGCTTGATTTTATTCCTTCTTGCAATGGTATATTTCTCAATCCAAGTAATAAAACTAGAAGTTATTTTGACCTCATTTATATGCTTTCTTTCAAAATATTTTCCTAAGCAATACCCCATGGTTATCATCTTTTGCATTTTGATGGATTTTTCTTTTGCTATTAACACCCTAATTTCTAGGTTATGTTCCCCAGTTTATATTCCTGAGGGAATGCTGCATCACTGTGCAATGCCGAATTTTGCAGAAATTAACGTGTGCACAGAATTTCCTTTGCCCCACAGTAATGGGCTGCAGTGCTGCTAGCCACCACTAGGGGCTGCTGGACCTGGCAGAGCCCAGCTCAGACATGGAAAACACTGCTAGAAGGGTCCTGGTAATTGCAGTTCCCAGCATGCCCCGAGGGATGGAGCGGGCGGTGCGCAGGAAACTCCCTGAAAACCTGGGACAGAGCATCAGGCTGTTTCTCCCTCTGGATCTCTGGATTCCAGGGGGTAGAGAGCCAGGCGTCTGGGCTAGGGGGACCCACAGCTGGGCTCTGGGGAAGAGGGGGTTTGGATGTATTGGTTGGGGGTGGGGGACCCTGTGGCTATGCTCTGATGGGAAGGGGTTGTGGATTACTACCCCCACCCCCTCAGCTGGGCTCTGGTGGTTGGGGAAGGGGACAAAGAAACAGGAACTGGGTTGTCATAGGGTTTCTTTACTCGTGGGGGAATTTTTGTGTCTCTATTGTTACAGACATACCTGCTGACAGATATTTTGAAATAAATTATCTAAATAATTGAAACTGGCATGATTATGTAGTGTTATTTTGACAAATAAAATTTACAGATTTTTAAAATATTGTGTGCATTTTTTTTTTGGCATACAATGCCCCAGGAGTAAGTTTAAGAACCACCCCATTATTGTTCACAATTTCCTCTGATCAATTTCTATCAATCTTTCTGATGTGTCTCTTTTCATGGTGTCTCTGAGTCACAATGGCTGAAGTACAGAATACATCTAATTCTGCACTTATTTCTCCTTTTAGTGGTAATAAGTTTACAAAAATATATTCCATAACTTCCAAGAACTCAAACAAAAACTGCAAATGTAAAACTCACTTCTGGAAGCAGTGGGCAGCAGTGAGAACCCAGCTTTTGTGAATGAGAGTCCCTCCACAAACATGAATAAATTTGCTATTTGTTCTAGACCAAACCTAGAAAGAAAAATAAAATTAGAAAATAGAAATTTATGTCAGAGGAGGTTTCATTCTTGGGCATATGAAAGGAATGGATGAACTAATGATGGTGTAACAGTGCCCTCTACTGAGCAATATGTGTTACTAGCCGTTGTGGAAGAAATCTATTTATCCCAGCATTCTTTTTTCTGTGTGTAAAATGATTCTAAAGAATTGTTAAGAAAGACCTGTCTGCTAATGCCATTGTGTAATAAAGATGGGGTAGTGAAAACCACTGTTAACTAATAAGCAATAATTATGGAGATATTTGTATGTCCAGACTGCCAAACCATCATTATTATGTTTTACTACTGTAATTAACTCTTGTCTAGCATTGATGCCAGCCCTCTTGCCCCACCCCTCAAGTCTATTCAAAACATTTTTGCAAGGATCAATTACCTTGTTGGTGGTTCTCATCACATCTCCCTCCTCTTTGCATCTCCCTATCGGTTCCTCTTCCAACATTGCAATAAACACATGGAGGGTAACAACATTAATGTGGAAGACAAGGATGGAAGACTCTTGCACTGAAGACTCCTTTGTGTTTTGTTTGTGAATCCTAACACAGCCAATTATCTCTCGTTTTATTTAAACCATAGGATATTACGTTACTTTTAAATTAATTTGCCTATGCATGTTATCCATTTCATATCCAAATTATCAGATGTCAGCCACACATCAATTATTGATTCTTTATGTATACATCCTATTCTCTTCCCTGACTGAGCTTTCTCCTGCAGAAATATAGTCTACTTTAATGGCCAAGAAAAAATGTATCAGTGGTGGAAAGTAGAGGACTATCTGAGTTACAGGTTCTGGAGAAACCAGTTTATAAAAAACTCTGTCTGGATGAATGAGAACATGGTCTCCATGGTCTCCATGTTATCTTGGTGGAATAATTCAGTCACTTACCAATCTACTTTGTTTAGATACAAAACAGATGATATTACTAATGATGAAAATGTGTTGCTGTCTTGAAGTTCTGTATTTTCACCAATGTCATACAGATATACCCTCCATATCTCGTCTTTCTATTTCATCCTTTTAGCCTGCGTCTGTAACCAAGTCTTCATTATTTTCTAGGGAATTATTTTCCCATGAAGCTGCTATACAATTCTTGGTTTTAAAATTTATTTTGAAAGTGGCCAGTCCTTCTACTATTAAATATACAGGGCCGTTAAAGAGAGAAAAGAAAATTCACTAGTTGGTTTGAGGGGGATTGGGGTGGCTAAAACCTAAATTAAATGTGCTTTTTGGAAAGTATACTTCAATTCAGGTTTGATGGCTACCTACTGTAGCTCACAAGTATTTTACAACCATAAGAAACTCCTTATATTATATATAAAATTATATAAATAGTTCTTAGACCACAATTCCTTTATTAAAAGCTATGTGAAAAATATACTTATTCTATACATACATTTTACCATTGACTTCAATTGGAGAAGCATGTGGCATAATATAGCAACACAAGTTACATTCACTTGCTTGGTTGCACACACACACTCTTAATAAATGTATTATTGACTTCCATAAAAATGTTGTATTGACAAAGAACAACTAGGTTTGTTCCTCTGTCTAAAGGTCATTGATACCTGTAATGAGACTTGCCAAGGCCAAGAATGTGGCCTTACTTCGTTGCCCGATACAATCCTCTCCACTGTGTTTGGTTGAAAATATGGAACACCACAGTTTGTTGGCCAATCTAAAATATACAGATAAATAAAGGAAGTCCGCAAGATCATTTTCGAACAGTAGTAGGCTGATTCTGGAATGATGGAGCATGCAACTCAAACATGCAGAGAATTTGGAAAAATGGGGTAAAATGACAATCATTAACAATGTGCTGTATTCACCAACCTTGTATTCATATTACTCTTTTTTGTACAATTATGCATGCAGGTATAGGAATAGTAAAAAAGTTAGTGGATTTTAAAACTTCAAATATATCAGTAAATACATGGAAGAGTTTATTGTGTGAGCTTATTAGTTTATACACCCACACCTGCTATTTTCAAATGTCTATGACTACTTTGCTTTTGGGCCACAATTCCTTTCGCTTTTTAATTTACAGATGATTGTTTCTCTGGAATGTGTGATCACTTTCTGTTTGACTACTTTGGAGATATCTTATTGTGAGAAGATTTTTCAGATGTTTTATTGGTTTTGTGTTACATATCATTAATTGGACACATTCTTCTGAATTTGCACTCAGATACCTCAAACTGCATCTCTCAGAAACTTCATATTTACCATGGATGCACCCAGAAATAGGGACAAATGCCCTTGACAGGTTTGAAGCAATGTGAATTAAAAGTACAAAGTTGGGTATTTAAAAATAGCCCACCCTACATCAGGAGCCTGATCCTCCAATCTCTAGTTACACAATTGGTTCCATTGTGTAAATCAGGTGCATCCCTCAGACAATCTTGCCAGGTGTTAGTGCCACCATTGGAGTCTCCAAGGCTTCCCTTTTAAAATGAGGCTTTCAAAATATTAACAGGAATGGCAACTTCTGACCTAGGAGCAAACGACTTATTTGGGCTTTCAGGTGGGGTTGCTGAACACGACCAAAGAAAGAAATCTCCATGGAACTCAAATAGCTCCTTCTAATTTGACCCGAGGTGCCCATTTCACCTCATGATATTAATTATTATTATTAATATCTGGTGGGGTTTTTTTTTGCCAGTTTCTAGAGAGCAACCATTAGGGTTTGGTATCATTAAGAGCCAACAGTGTTATGGCACTAATAAAGTCATATTTATAGTAGATATCTTGCAGATCCAGAGAAAGGGGAACATTTGGCAACAGAGAGCACTATTAAGCAGGAAAGGAACGAGCTTATCAAACAAGTTTAAGCGTGTGCACAGGATCTGCTGAATTAAAATCCACTGGCTAATGGCATTAGCCTGTTTAATAGTTTTTTTAAAAAAACAGATCATGTAGTGTCAACTTACCAATGTTCAGGAATTTGGGATGACGTGCATTCTGGAGTGAAGATGCTTGTGCTAAAGAAAGCACTAACAGCAGCATAAGCAAACCGTCTATAATCATTGCCAAGAACTTGATCAGACGAGTAAAGAAGAGAGACTGAATTTTTGTACTGCAGCACAAGCGTCATTACTGAACATGACACTGGAGGGACAGGACCATAAACGCCACTGTTTGTTGTTACTTTCATGATAAATACAGTAAAACAATGCAGGACAGATCAAAACACCAAGGTCTGGATGGTTCTGCCTGTGGTTAGCATTCTTGTTATGCCTGGCTTTGGGAGGGTGGTTCTCAGCAGCAGTTTTACACTGGAAGGTACAAACAAATGGGCATTTCTGCAAGGTACTGTTGTATGTTTAGGGAATTTTGGTCCAACATCCATTTATGATTAATGATTTACAAGTTCAAATTAAGGAAGCCATTGAATTTTTATTGATAAAAATGAGTGGCAGATCCAACCACTGAGCAGCAGATGGGGCTAGGGAACCTATTTTCTATGAAGTAACACAAACATAGTTTAATTCATTGAAAGCTCTTGACCCAGATTCATTAAATGATGCTACCTTTAACCACATAGGGGACAAAATCTCTTCTTCTGAGGCTGAACAGCTTGCAACACCATGTGGTTAATTGTTGCTTGGGTTGCTTTTTTGCCAGTAAGAAAACAGTATGTGGTTGGAAGAGGGTTAAGATTTGTTGGCATCATTTCCTCATTTGTGTTTATTCCCTTCCTTTTTAAAATTCCCTTAAAATGTTGTTTGAGCAATGTATTCCGTCATATATGGAAGGCTGATAATAAGATAGATGGCATCTGTTTAGGTCACATATTAGTTGGGATTAATGCTTCTGAAGACTTAAAGACTGCAGCTTAGTACTCTGCTATCTGAATGCATTGACCCTTCTGCATGTGATGACTATAAGCTCAAGACCCAGCATTTCTAGAGCTTTAGAGAGGCAGAAACTATACATTTGAACAACTGCAGCAAAGCCTTTGAGTGTGTTTCTTGATCTGAGGCCACGTCCAGACTAGGAATTAAAATCGATTTTAGATACGCAACTTCAGCTACGAGAATAACGTAGCTGAAGTCGAATTTCTAAAATCGAGGTACTCACCAGTCTGGACGGCACCGCATCGATGTCCGCGGCTCTCCGTGTCAATTCCGGAACTCCGTTCGGATTGATGGAGTTCCGGAATCGATGTAAGCGCGCTCGGGGATCGATACACCGCGTCCAGACTAGACGCGATATATCGATCCCCGAGCAATCGATTCTAACCCGCCGATGCCGCGGGTTAGTCTGGACGAGGGCTGATACAGACAAGAGTTAAATGTGTGATGAGATTGGACATCCAGCACATCCCCGGAGAGGATATTCCACAGTCTAACAGCTCTAACCATAAGAAAGATTTTTCTGATATTCAACCTAAGTTTTTCTTTTCTTAATTAAATCCCATTATTCTTTGGGGCTTTCTTTTCCTAAGAGGGGCTTCAGTTCTGCAAGCGCATGTCAGCCCTGAAAGGGGGTGACAGTAAGAGGAAATGAACCAGTTGTAGAGTACTCCCCAATGGCAGTTCCCTCTAGGCCAGGAGGCTTAATCTCTCATTTTATAAAGTGGTGATGATGGTGAGAACATTCATTCTTAAAACAACCAGCGTCTTTAGCTGCAAGACTGACATTTCATCTTTCCAAACGAGAAAAACACATAGATCTTGTTCATCTACAAATTACACTCTCCATGCAAAATGAACACACTTTCTTTTACCTTTTGTGCCCCATTGCAGAGCTAGCCTATTTAGAATTCCAGTTCAACACTGGGGCTAGACAACATACTCATTTTCATTGTCTGTAGTGATACAAGGGTGTGCGGTAGTTACAGGCATATTGAAAAAACAAGGGCTCTGCCCAGAGGCACTTACAATCACCAGTTTCTTATCCTCAAATGGCTAGATGGATCTAGCAACAGGAACTATTAAGGGGGTGAGACTTTGAAAAGATGTGGGTCAGACATTGTTTTTTAATTGATCCTTTCATTCAAAACTATTTTACTGAAGAAAGTAAAAAAAAATGTAATTTATAAACCAAATAAAACCCCATCATCTCTATCTTCCTACCCAAGAAAGCAGGACATAAATGACTGCTGTTATGAAGAGGTCTGTATGGCTATTTAGCCCACACTGTAAGGGTTTACTTCCATCTAATAAACATTCTTTTCCTACCCTTTTTTCCAATTAACAATACTACTTAACACTAACATAGGATTTTTCATTTTCAAAGAACTTCGAAACCATGAATTAATCATCTCAACATGGCTGCAAGGAACAGTTGCAAGTATTACCTTCACAGCTGGGTAAACTCATGAGAACAGTGTCTTGCCCACGTCACAGAGAATATAAGGGTCAGTTCCAAGACTAGAACTCGGGAATTTCTGGCTCCCAATCTTGTAGTAAGACTGAGTATGTCTATACTACAAAATTAGGTCGAATTTATAGAAGCTGATTTTTTAGGAAGTGATTTTATACAGTCGATTATATGTGTCCCCACTATACGCATTAAGTCTGTGGAGTGCATTCACAGTACCGAGGCTAGCATTGACTTTCGGAGCGTTGCACTATTAATGCATTTTACAACTAAGTTGTTTTCGAAGTGTAGACCTGTCCAAAGTACATATTGGACGTCAAGTGCCTGAAGGTGCACTGACTTCATCGGAGTTATGCCAATTTACACCAGCCATGAATCTGGCTCTTAGTTTGTAACTCCTATTAATGTTTCCTGCTTTTTATTTCTCCTTCAGAGAACAGCACTCTCAACTCAGATGCACTAGCCAGGTAGACAGGAAAAGCCCCACGAACTTTTGAGTTTCATTTTCTGTTTGGGCAGTGTGGCAAGCTGATCAGCACAGGTGACCATGAGAGTGCTGTCCAGAGCGGTCACAATGGAGCACTCTGGGATAGCTCCTGGAGACCAGTACCATTGAATTGCGTCCACACTACCCCAAATTCAACCCGGCGATGTCGATTTCAGTGCTAATCCCCTCATCGGGGAGAAGTACAGAAATCAATTTTAAGAGCCCTTTAAGTCGACAAAAATGGCTTCATCGTGTAGACAGGATCAGGGTTAAATCAATCTAATGCTGCTAAATTCGACCTAAACTCATAGTGTAGACCATGGCTAAGTAAATCTTAGCTGCACCCTCCCCAAAACTGTTTTTCCTACAAAGAACTACATGACTTCTCATTTTAACAAGGAACAACCTTCTGTCCCATCAAGGACCCCTTACTGGCAGATCACCACATTTACTGGCAGATCACTATTTCCTGGGATTTACAAAAAAGCTAAATAGTTGTCTGAGGAAGATGTTTTGTACTTGGGCCTGTCACCACAGAAGTGATCCTTTCTTATTGCTTCAGATTATAAGAAGGGCAGGAAGAAATGCCTCCCCAAACATATAAGGCTTTGAACAACTGGCTAGTTGCCTTATAGAGAGTAGGGATTCTTTTCATCTGAAGCACCAGCCATTAGCCACAATAGGAGGCAGAACACCAGGTTCTGTTGAATTCATTGCCAGTTTGCATTCTTTCACATGAAGGCAAGTGGAGCCTCTGGGGATGAAAATTTTCATCTTGGAGTCCTGGAAGTTACACATGCAGATCCTAGTGCACCAAGATCAAAGTATATAGTTTATAATCCAAGGGCTAGATTTAAAAAAAATCAACCAGCATATTTTTTATTTTTATGATTTTAGCAAGTGCTGGTGTTATTTGTTGTCTCTCAGAAAAACTGGAGCCTGGTTAGTGCTCATGAAAGTCTTGGAGATCAAAGAACTCCAATCAAGAACAGGTACATTACAGATGGTTATTTTGCAACTTTCTTCTTTACTGCCCAGCCCAATGCATCTCCAATACTGATCTTCAGGGGCCACTTTCAATAGGCGAGAGAGGGGCTAATTCAGTTCTTGGCCTCTTCTCCAAGACTGGAAACAGCAGATTTAATGATATTCATACTTGTTTATTAGTAACTGGACTAAGATAATTCGTTTCACACACGCAACCTAACAAACATGTAATACCTATTTTCAGTCAACACCAATTTGGGCTAGATCTGAACCAGTGACCTAGAAGGGAACAGCTTTGTAACTTACACTTTAAGCAAGCTGTGAGCCATCCAGAATCCATGTGTTCAGATACTAGCTGATCCTTCCAGTGCTAAGTTACCAGTCTCTAAAATTTATTAATTAACCACTATTACTTTGTGACTAGGAGCTATCTTGATAGTTCCAACATGCCCTTCTCCCCAGCATCTAGACAGGTCAGCACGAATTGTTATCCAGAATAGCATCTTGTGGTTTTTGGAACATAAATTTGGTGCCAACTCTCTTTCAAAAGCTGTTAGTTAAATTTTAAATACAGACAAGCCTGAATCTACAGCATTCCAAGTCATTAGACACTCCAAGTCATTAGAACTCAGAAGTCAAAAACTACAGTTCTGTCTCTGATAAATCTAACCCCAGTTCCATGAACATTCACAACAATAATTTTGTACAGTGGTCAAAAACTGAAAAGATTTAATTAATGTGTTACCTGACAGGCATTTAGATTCAAAATATCAAAAGTAACTGTCCGAAAGCCACATCCAAAGTGAACCCAAAATTTTGTGCTATGATGCCTTTAAAAAAAGAGGCAGTTGTCATATTTCATCCACAGAGTTAATATTCAGATGAATATTTTAGTTCTCCTAAATCCCCATTAAAAAATCTCTTCTATTTTAATCCTTTCCGAAAGCAAAGGAAATCTGCAGAGGGACACAGTATATTTGTTAACAAGCCACAGTGACTCAATTAGAAGCCTAAAGACTCGAAATGCCCAAAATAAGGGAGCATCTGGTTTTTTTGATTAACATGACATTGACCTGATTGCCTTGCTGTCCTTCCACTTCATTTGCTGTTTATTTTTCTCCTACAGTGATAATCGGATATTGGTACTATAGTAGCAAATCTGTGCCAATACTGTACTATAGGTTTATTCACTGCAGCAGTTTATATAACCTAGTAGTTGTAGTACTAGCTTCTACATTGTATAGCAGACTACCATTGTTTAAGAGACATTGAGTCTAATTGGTCTCTTCTTTTGCTTATAATTCCCTTCTAATCAATACCAATACTATTTTAGGACTTATTACAATTATTTTGAAAAAAAATTACAGTGATCAGAACTATCCCATTATTTTCAAATGATTTCCCAGAATTCTTTTGTACACACACACAAATTTTGGGAAGAGGGGATCCTACAGTTCACATGGCAAATCAATCAGCTGGAAATTTTAACCTTATAGTTTAAGTTGCATTACATTAAAAGCAAATGAATAGCAACCTGACTTTCGGAACATGTTTCACTCCAGCCAAAGGAGGATACGAGGTTGGTGGGGGGCAAGTTGCTCAGGATGGACCCTGCACTAGTGTATTGTACACATCCAAATGGGCATCCCTGTGACTATATATTTATCACTTATGCAATTTAAAAAAAATCATAATTCAATGTAGATGCACATCCAGAAACCACTAAAAATTAAATTTAATGTCAGGAAACCAAACTGACCACTTATAATCTGTAATATAGACACAGTATGACAGACTAGCCTGAGATACTTTTTTGTGTCATGTGTTTGTAAGAAAGAGTTATTCAGGATAAAATTCACATTACATGATTCATTAGGTATCTTTGGTAATATTGTATATTTATGTCTTAGTTACATTGCAAGCACTAAGTCCTTTGGATACTTACGTAATTCATTATAACTACACCTCTACACCGTCCTCGGGAGCCAAAAAAAGTCTTACCACGTTATAGATGAAACCGCATTATAGTAAACTTGCTTTGATCTGCGTGCAGCCCTGTCCCCCTGGAGCGCTGCTTTATTGCGTTATATCCGAATTTATGTGATATCGGGTCGCATTATATTGGGGTAGAGGTGTATATAGACTAATTTAAGTGATGTAGCAGTAGCGTCTTCTATCTATACATTGTCTGTGACATATGTGATGTATAAAATGAAGTCAGACTAGCAGAATTGAAGTTACTCTGCACATTTATATTACAGATCGCTCTTATTCATTAACTATATAGCAATTACAGTGTAATTAATATTATGCCCTTTATATATTACTGAAGTGGTATTTATGGCTCTGTAAAGTCTAAAATGCAATTAGGTCATATTTTTTTTAAAATAGCATACTATTTTCCCAAACAGTTTCAATGTAATAGGATTTTCACTAAAGAATGTAAGTTGTATTTTTAAAAAGTTTTCCTAACTGTTAATTATTAAAGTACAAAGTACAATAACATGACCTTAAAAGATCTGTCTTTTAGAAAAAAAGTCTATCATTGTTTGTAATATTATTCCCATCTAAGGACTGAGGAGTACTATAGTAAACAAAAAAGTCAAGGAGCTACAAATATACAAAACTTCTGCTTTTTTGGGTAATAGATCTCCTTGGAGTTTCTTGATGAGTTCTCAGGTAATAGATCTCCTTGGAGTTTCTTATTTTATGTCAACTCACAGCTTCCCACCCTATTCTAAAGTGACTAGATTGTCCACACTAGCTGCATTAAGTCTTAAGAGTCAATGTTTATTTACAAGACAGTTTAAATGTTGCAGTCATGTAGCTATGTTCACTCCACAACAGTATTGGAACGGGCACAGCAGCTTGGGTGTCTCAGAGAGTGCATCATTGTTCTAAATGGCTTTTTCTTTGCCTCTTTAGCTGGAGGCGACTCCTCAGTACTTTTCCTAGAGAGCTCTATAGGCTCTGTCTGGAATTGTTCTATTTGAATTTCAAGATGTTTTTGAATGGCTAATCCAAGAACTTCTGGGTCCACGGCTGCCCCATATACTTCCCATGTCATCCCTTCATCATCCCATCTCACTTCACGTACTGGAGACTTTGGGGCCTCTTGGTCATATTCTAAATTAACCTCTGGGAACACATGAGGGTGACCTTCAGCTACAACAGATGGGCTTGTGGCCACAGACTTGCATTCCATTGTTGAAATGGTTTGTACCTCTGCATCTTTGCACTCCAGAGGAGATTTCAGTTCTTTGGTTAAGTCATTCATAGAGGTCATTGTCCATGTGTCTTTAGTCTTCATCATCATGTCTGCACATTGCTGGTCATGCAACACAATGTAAGAAGCCTTCATTTCCTGTTGAGCTCTGCTCTGTTGAACACAGTGCTGAGCGTGAGACAGATGGTCCCCAGGAGCACTACAGCATTTCAGGATTTGCTTTGCATCCAGACCTGATTCACTAACAGATGACACCAGTTTAGGAAAGGTCATCATATCTGAAGCAGACAAGGACTGACAGTATCCAGGAGTTACCGGTTCTCTTCCTGATTCACTAACTGAGCATACCAACCTTGGAACGAGTTGAAGAGATGGTATTGGCAAAGAATGGCAATAGGCAGAAACAGTGCCATCTATCTTCATAGCAGAGTCCTGCCTTGCACTGCAGAGTAGGGCAGTGCTGTTGTGAATTGTCATCACTGTGGGAGAGTATATACTGCTTGACACATTATTGTAAGTCATGCCACCTTGACTAAGCCCAACCGATTGACTGCACATTGTCCTGTTTGAGAAACCACTTCCTGGCGCGTGTGATCCTAGAACAGCAGTGTGAAATGTTCCAGGATCTGTATAAATGGTAGTGTTATGTGTTATACCACCACTGTCAAAGTTGTTTGTGGGCAATTTTTGGTCTC
Organism: Gopherus evgoodei; assembly: GCF_007399415.2. NCBI lineage: Eukaryota > Metazoa > Chordata > Testudines > Testudinidae > Gopherus > Gopherus evgoodei. Next base: position 55,274,365 of record NC_044328.1, on the reverse strand, counting down.
TATGTGACATGAGAATCTGGGTCACCTGGTTTTGATAGTTAGGAGTATTTTCATATGTTCCAGAGCCATATCTCGGTCTTTGGAAAGATGTGTTATGCATTGATGTATCAGAACTACTGCTAGAAGAACTTATAATAGAGTGCGTGGCACTGGTTTTCATGTGGGCAACAGAACTCTGCTGCTTGCAACTGCATGTTAGGTCAGAATGGCTTCTTTGGACTGCAGCTTCCAGTCCTTCCATTCTATTCATACTTTGCTGGTGTGTATCACAAACTGAAGAAATGTTCTCAACAGTGCTACTCTTGACATGCATCTTAGTGTTCTTTCCTTCCAGGGATACTGGAGTCTGGTCAACAGTCAGGAAGCGGTTTGTAGTCGTAGCTCTGTTCTGCACATTATCACCTGGTGACTGATCACTCGTCGTTCTGACAACCGATGAACTTTCCACCATTCCAGACTGTGTGGAAGACCATTCAGAACTAGGAGTACTTCCCACATCATTCTTGCTCACCTGTGTTTGGCAGACAGTACTACTGAGACTCTTCTTGAGATATTGCTTGTTGCTCTGTCTTTCATCAGAACTCACTTGCCCAATGCATGCCAGACTTGAGGAGCTCTTAGACAGAGGGTGGCTGTTTAGATTCAGGGGATGGTGGCAAACAGAATTTAGCGTTTCCTGATGGGAATGGGTTTGGACCCGGTGGCTGTTGGCTGCCATGGCAAAAAAGAGACCTGCAGGAAGGAAAGAGACTTTAAAAAACAATTCAAGAAGGAATATGTAAGTAGCGATATTCAAGATCAGGAAATACTCATCATCCCTATGGATCCACTGCTTAGGCTTCCCTTGCTTTTTATAGTCAAGAGCATGTGCCTCCAGAGATCAAAATACAACATCTTTCTTTATCCTTAAGTGGATCAGCTTGTTTTTACCATTAAGATTGTTATACAAAGGATTTTTTCCCCAAATTGGGTTTGTACTTCATGATATAGAATGAGTTTTTACACATTATAAGTAAGTATCAACCATGTCAAGTCTCTCCTGAGTTTACTGAAAAACTTTTTCCGGTGTCCAGAGACAGGCACTGTGACCACCCACAACTTAACTGAAGGGAAGGCAGGTTTTTAAACAAAGATGAACACTCAGGAGAAAAGTTATTAGGAACCTAAGTTAAACACGTGGTGTCACAAACAAAAAACAAAAATGTTTTCAACAGTCTGACTAAAAATTCTTTCCTCTCACAGCTGTTCAGCTTTTAGTTCCTTGTGATCTCATAATTTTCACAAATTATCCAGTCATCAAGTCTTAAAGCATAAATTGTATTTAAGTTTCTAAATTGGAAAAAAAAAATCAACTCTCTCCCTCAACTCCCCCAAACAAGCAGAACATCCTTTCAAGCCTTATTTATAGATTGTTTTAAAAAAGTGAAAGAGGAGACTATTCTGCTGCTAGCAGTACACACAAAAACACACTGTATATGGTCTAAATTTATCCCTTTCCTGGCAGTTACCTTAACACACTCACATCCACCCACCCAACCACAATTAAGATTACTGCTGGGTTTCCCCCGCTATCTGTCCTACCACAGAGAGACAGTCATGGCCATTTAAACTTCAAGGCTGCAGTTATAGGATTCACCAGGTGAGTTGGCAGAAGAGCTCTAACAAGGCCAATTCAATCAGGTTGGATGAGGCCCATTCCCAACAGTTGACAAGAAGTTCACCCCTTCTTGTCAACTGTTGGGGATGGGCCACATCCACCCTGATTGAACTGGCCTCATTAACACTGACCTCCCCCGACCCCCATCACTCGGTAAGGCAACTCTGCCATCTTTTCATGTGCTGTATATTTATACCTGATACTGTATTTTTCACTCCGTGCATCTGATGAAGTGGGTTTTAGCCCACAAAAGCTTATGCCCAAATGAATTTGTTAGTCTCTAAAGTGTCACAAGGATGCATCGACGAAGTGGCTATTTACCCACGAAAACTCATGCTCCAAAACGTCTATTAGTCTATAAGGTGCCACAGGACTCCTTTGGTGCTTTTACAGATTCAGACTAACACGGCTACCTCTCTGATAAAAGACGCCTTGTTGTTTTTGCTGATACAGACTCACACGGCTACCCCTCTGAAACCAGAAGATTTCTGCAGCTCAGACCAGGGTTTCCTTTTGCAAATTGCCTGAAGAACCAAGAAGTTCATATTAGTTGTTGAAGCTAATATCCAACAGCAAGGTGAAAAATACGCATTTTCAAATGAAATAGTACAACTCTTCTGTCTTTGACAAGAGAACTAGCTAACTTCTGTTAAGAACATACTTGCTTCTACTGCCTGGTATAGAATTATTTGCCTCTATGACCCCTACAAATGTTTATATTTATGTTAATATTTCCTCATTTAGGAGAAACTGTAATAGTAACAGTCTTGTTTTTAACCAGATTTAACAGGCCCCTAAGTAGCTTCTTCCAGTGGCTTTCTTTTTAATATCATTTATTCTATTCTCCTGCTGTTGCAACATCTTGCATTGACTATTTGGCCTATTCACCTTCCTTTCTCTCACCAGATACTTTGATGTATAAGTGAGGTGAAATTATTTGAACAGCTTTCTGCAACAGCAGAATGAATTCAAAAGAATAGACTCCATTTTTCATTTTTAAAAATCTTCTACCCAACCAACACATAGTTAAAATCAAGCTGCAGCATTTAATTTATTAGCATGCATTTAAGTGGCCAGCTCAAAGTAATTTTTCATATAGAAGTACAGATGAAAGTGTTCCTAAATTTCATGCCTCAGGGCTTCGGGGGATTGTCAGTAGAAGTCCAGAAGGAAATATTTTCCCGCACCCAATGTATTTCAGGTTTGTTTCCCCATTCATCCTCTGAAGCATCAAAAAGGGCCATGGCTGGAGATGTGACACTGAAAAGGGCAGGTTGGAACTTGGAGATGGTACTGACAATTCTCTCACTCGGATGTTGGCTGGTGGATCTTTCCTACGTGCTAAGTTAGCTCAGATTTGTACTGGTCACCATTTTGGGGGTCGGGGAGGAACTCTGCCTCAGATCAGATTGGCAGAAACCTGGAGGGGGTTTCGTCTTTCTCTGTAGCATGGGGCATTGGTTGCTTGCTAGGATAATCAGGGTGCAGCTCACCAAATCAATTGCTTGCCATTGCAGCTGCCTCTCAAGCATTTGTGCACCATGGCTTCTCCTATTGTCTACTGTAGCATACAGTATTTTAGTCTTTTGAGGGCTGTAATACTGAGTCTAATCCAGGTTTTTGGGCTCCATACTGGGTAACTGGGTGGGGATTAACGGCCTGTGATGTCCAGGAGGTCAGACTAGATGATCTGTCAGTCCCTTCTGGCCTTAACCTTTGTGACTATGTAAGTCCCAATGTTTTTAAGAACTTTTAAGCAAATGAACACTGCATATTCTGGCTTTGAAGCAAGAAATCAGTCACAAATACATGATTCATGCCATTATAATGCATTTCAAAGAAGAACTTTAGTTCTTGGGACAAGAAGGCTAGATGTAGCTGATAAATTCATCGCACAAGAACAAAAATACCCTGCAAATAGATCAAAATACTCTGCTCATCTCTCAGGAAATGGCCCAATCCCTGAAGAGAAGGTGAGGGCACCTAATATAGCCACCTTTCTTCTGGCTGGCAGAGGAGGAGGAGAGTAACAGGAATAAGTTCATGTGCTTACATGGTTCCCAATCATTTACATAGTGGGGGTTTACAAGATCTTTTAAATGTCAATTTTAAGATGTTTGGGGAAGGGACTGCCCCAGTGTATGCACACAGCAGCTAGCACAACTGCAGAGTTGGGCTGTTCTAACTGTTTTTCTCAGTGTCCTGTAATACAAATAAATAATTGCCTATAATTTATTTTCATATTTTGTTTGCTTGTATCCCCCAATTCTATACAGACTAATGTCCCACTAATTAGCAGGATTAATTCCTTTCATATATATAATATTAATAAATGTAAACTGTCCCCTCAGATGATGCAGCTGGAAACACATGGGGCTGGGACACTACTGGAGCCTCAAAGGGTCCCCCACTCTCTCTGCTGCTGTCCAAAGATGGAACAATAATGGAGGAAGTCCACTGATCAGTTAAGGAATCCATGCTCCACTGCCCCTGCTGTCTGGGACTGTGAGACCTGCCTGTTGCATAGCCCCTACTCAGTCACCCTTCTCTCCCACACCCAACGGTTAGTCTCCCAACTTCAGAGAAAAGCTCATACACCAGATTACTGATGGCATTAACCAGTGCTGCTGAATCGGGGGTGGCAAGGGCTGCAGGAGCCATGAACCCCTGGAGTCCTGGCTCCACAGAGATGTAAAGTGCTCAGGTAACTGCCTCTACCTAACCCCAGTGCTATACCCTTCATACTCTGATCATCTGTGACAGCAACATGATGTTCCCAATGACAAATCTGCTACAAAAGCAACATATGATAGGTACTGGAGTGCCAGTCAGAAGGCAATGACGGACAACAACCACTTGCTGTCCATATGAATAACTCATTCTGTACAACTCTACTGCTACCCCATAACTGAAAGTGTTTAGAAAATCCCATTCAGAGAGCACTTGAGAAGTGAAGCAAGTGATAGGAATGAGACCTCATTTTTTTTTAAACACATTTCACTGGTCCAACTCTCTCACAGTGCACACATGGGCCCAGTCCCATGTACAGATACACCAGCTAGCATATCTTTCCAAATGTACTCTAAATGAAGTGAAGAAGAGTAAATGCCAGAGTACAACTGTATGCGTGGGCATAACTGATTGCAAGGTGAGGGCTTTAGATTTAAACTGTTAGGGCAGGGATTTTGTCTTCCTACACATCTGTAAAGACCCTAAGACACCAATGGTGCTAACCCAGGGGTGGGCAACTACGACCCACAGGCTATATCAGGGCTTTGTATCCGGCCCATGATGCCAACAGCACCACGTCCCTGCGGCCCCCAGATGCGGGGGCAGAGGGCTCCATGCATTGCCCTTGCCTCCAGGCACCACCCCCCACAGCTCCTATTGGCCAGGAATGGGGAACTGCAGCCAATGGGAACTTCAGGGGAGGTATCTGGAGGCGTGGCAAGGGCAGTGCATGCAGAGCCCTCTGCCCCCCTTTTCCCAGGGGCCACAGTGCTTCCTGGAGCATCGCGGGGCTGGGGACAGGGCAGGCATGCAGGGAGCCTGCCCTGGCCCCAGTGTGCACTGCTGCCATCCCAGAGCTGCCTGAGGTAAGCGGCACCAGACCGGAGCCCGAACCCCTCCTGTACCCACCCCCAACTCCCTGGCCTAAGCCTCCTGCCTGCACCTTGTACCCCTCCTGCACCCCAACCTCCTGCCCCGAGCCCCCTGCCGCATCCCACACCCTTCCTGCACCCCAACCCCTACCTTGAGCCTCCTCGTGCACTCTGCACCCCAACTCCCTGCCCTGATCCCCGTGCCACACCCCACACCCTTCCTGCACCCCAACCCCCTTCCCTGAACCCCCTCATGCACCCTGCACTCCAACAACCTGCCCTGAGCTCCCTGCTATATCCTGTACCCCTGTGCACCCCAACCTCCTGCCCTGAGCCCCCTGCCTCACCCCGCATCCCTCCTGCACCCCATCCCCCTGCCCTGGGCCCCTTCCCACAGTCTGCACCCCTCCTACACCCTTGCCCTGAGCCTCCTCCTGCACTCCGCACACCTGCACCGCAACCCCCTTCCCTGAGCCCCCTCATACACCCTGCACCCCTCCTCTGCCCCAATCCCTTGCCCTGAGCCCCTTCCTGCACACCACAGCCCCCTCCCACACCCCACACTCCCTCCCACACCCCAACCTCCTGCCCTGCATACAATTTCCCCACCCAGATGTGGCCCTCAGCCCAGAAAATTTGCCCACCCCTGTGCTAACCAGTATTTCACAATTGCCATTTCTTCAGCCACAGGATCTATAAGTCTCAGATGAGAGGAAGTCTCCAATACAGCAAAAAGAAGGTAGAGATAGAGGGCTGATCCTACTCCCATTGAAGTCCACAGGTATTTTTCCAGGGACACAACTCATGAAACTTGTAAGATTTGGGAGGTAAAGATCTGTTAACACATCAAAGTATGACCAAAACTTTTTACATTACAGTAAACAGTGCAACAGAGCCCGAGGGGGGATTTGAATGTCAAATTCAGGTGCAGAATCACTAATATGGCAAAAACACTTTTACATGAATTTATGATCTATTGCCATAACAACATCAGCTGAAAACTTCAATGATTAAGTTTTCAATAGAATTCCAAAAAGGAACAACTACTTTATAAAATCGTGTTTGTCTCCCTTGATGCTATCCACACGTACAGATAATTTTAAACACAGCTACACTGAGTAACTGAACATCAGTGGATTAGGAAGCCAATCTCACATCTGTGGTTATTTCATTCTATGAAGAGCAAGTAAATTGTTGCTTTACTGAGTTAGCATTCTAAATTTGGTTATTATTCAGATACATGTATATTCGATTCTGATACAGGATAAATATTGCTCTTGGTACCCAGGACCTCAAAATAATGGAAACAGTCACTTTATTATTCCTTGAATAAAAAAATTAAAAATTATACAAAAAGGGAAACTCCCTAACAATAACTTTAAGAGAGATTTAAGGATGGTAAAAGATATACCTTCCAACAAGATGAACAAACCTCTATTAGAGCAATATACTTTGCAAACATGCTCCCCCGACCCCCACCAATATCAGGAAATTCAAAGGAAAGTTTCCACAAACATCCTCATCTTTCCCCCCAATTCCACATCCTCTTTCTACCTGTAGATCCTATTATCCTCGGTCCTTTGTAATAATCCATGACAAATCACCCACCCACCAAATATTGTCCATAGCCCGAGGTCTCTTTCAGTCCATAGACATACATATCTTAATTCTGGCTCAGAGAGTGTGAGTTGATAATTAATACTTAGCTCTTACAAGGCCCGTTCACCCATAGACCTCAAAGCACCTTACAAAAGAGAAGAAACATCATTATTTCCATTTGTAAAATGAGGAACTGAGGATCCGTGATGCAAAGAGACTTTCCCGTGGTCACATGGCAAGTGAACAGTACACTGTTGTGTGACTTACACTATGATATACCTTTATTCCCAAGTGGGGGCAAGGGATGCTCACTCCTGCTTCTTAACCTTCCCTCTACTACCCTCCATCTTTCCTTCTAACAATCAGACCTGCCAATACTATGGGTTTCTGACCCTCCTGTAGGCGGATGGGGGAAACCCAGTCATTCCACAGAGAAATCGCACATTAACTGATTGCATTCTCAGTAAGCAAGATAATGGGGAAGGACAGCCAGTCAATGCTGCTGCATATGCTGAGGAGCTGCCTCCTCCTCCTTCCCTGTCACTAACCCATACACATAAGGCTGGGAGCACCACTGAAGCACCCAGCCCTTTCATCTCAGAGCCTCCTGAAGTATAGAAATGGGGCAGGGAGGTACATGCAGAACTAATTAAATGGCACTCCTGGGGATGGGTCTGCCATGCCATCAGGCAGTACTTTACACAAACTTAAAAAGAAAAGGCTTTGCATCACAAGGGATTGGCAGGTATGTAATTCAGATCACGCACACTAATCGTCCCTCCAAAACTCTGCATTCTAGTGACTAGCCTACAAAATGCTGCAGACTTGAAGTCCAAAGTCCAGAAAAACCCATCATCATCTCCCTATACTCTGTGTCCTTATGGCATAGAGGCATCACGTCTGTTAGTCTATAAGGTGCCACAGGACTCTTTGCTACTTTTACAGATCCAGACTAACACGGCTACCCCTCGGATACTCTATATACCATTCTTCCTTCCAATATACACTAGAGAGATTCTCTTCCACATACTGGGTTACATGCAGTGTACCTACAAATTCTCCTTTTGAAGAGGGGAAAGGAGTGGGCATACATCCCAGCAATTATACCAAAATGTATATCTTCACAAAAGCCATACTGGTGTCATGAGAATGGTATGTATAAAATGTGGATCACTGCTGAAGTAATTTACGTAGTCAATGGGGCACATTTACATTTTGTGACGAAGCGGATCAGAAACTCGGACACACATATAAAGCATTGGTAGGGATAAAGGCAGAGTTAAAGCTGGGGAACTTGAAGATCTGAAGTCCCTTTCTTTCAGTGTGTCGGGTGAAGGAATTGCTTTGTTTTATTTTAAATTCAACAAAACACCTGTGAGGTTCATTCTATTTAAAGATAGTTAGATTATTTACATTGACTTTATGTGAAAGATTTTAGTTAGATTATTTACATTGACTTTATGTGAAGACGTCTGCACTTGGATACATGAACAAGAAAGGATGCCATTTGAGGTAGATATGTTATGGGTATATACAAAATCTGTTAGACAAGCACAGAAAGGATTAGGCTAGAAATGGAATTAACATCTACTATTTTTGGCTTAGCTTCAGATGGCTGCATGAGGGGATCTAGGATGCTTTCACTAATTCCACTGAACTACTTTACTTGAAAGCAACAAATTTGTGTGTTTTGTTATGACTTATGATTAAAGTTGTGACCTATTTAATGCATAAGTAAATTTAGTATAAGGATATTACATTTTGTGAATTTTACTAATTGAGATTTACTGACAAATTACTATGCCTAAATGAATTCCTCAATTTTTTAAAAATATTTCACGCATATGTTTTCAATTACAATTTTGAAACAGAACGTAAATGGATACAATGCAAAACAATCTATAAAACAATACAGCCATCTGGATCAAGTTTTCAAAGCAAGTGGTATTACATATGCACAATACCAGCAATAATCTTTCTACATAGACTTTTTAGTATTATTCATTTTGCAAGTGATAATTTTGATGAAGACAAAACTTTGTCTTTCTTCCATGGTTTGAATCAATTACCTGACACCTACTGCTCCAGGATAATCCTACTAGGCAAAGTACAAAATGCCTGCATCCCCATGCACCCCAAAGCCATGTGCATCTGTAATTTAAATAAATTAAATATTTATGTTTCAGTGCTATTGCTTAACTATAACCTTGTCAATAAATTTTCAGGTTAATTTTTTTAAAACATAATTTATCACTTGGGCTGACCAAATAACAGTAAAATATATTTGTCAATGACATATGTGTCAAATATATACACCAATAATTATTTGAGCAGTTACAAAGCTGGATGAATACCAGTGAGATCCATTAAAAAATGCCACCCACCTGCATCAACAGGTGGGGGGAAATTGACGGGGGGACAGTCCCAGTAGCGACACAGAGAAGCGCTTGCCAAGGAACAATAGCCTCCCATGGAAGTCTCTGGCACTCATTGGCCAGCTGGGAGAGAGGGGTGTTGACTGGCCAGCATTCCCCAGCTCCCAAGATTTAGCCCAGCCAGGGCCAGCACAACCCACTATGCGACCTTGGCGGTTGCTTAGAGAGCTAACATTTGGGGGGCAGCAAGTGTGGCAGCCGGATCTTTGGCCGCCCCGGTCATCATTGGTATTTTCGGAGGTGGGACCTTCCGCCACCTCTGTCGGGGGCGTCATTTTGGGGGCTGGACCTTCCGCTGCCTAAGGTGCCAAAAAAGCTGGCAGCGCTCCTGAGCCCAGCACAGGAGCCATGTGGAACCTCTTTCAGTTCCATTCCAGCAGCCCACCTTACCCACCCAAACTAGCAATGGAAACGTGACCTGACATACTGCAGGTCTAGCCAATCGTTCGGGGGGTCAGGAAGGAATTTTTTCTCCCATGGGCCAAACTGGTGGAAGACCAGGGAGTTTTTTGTCTTCCTCACAGCACCTGCAAGCAACAGGGGGTTAAGTAGGAACACACGTTACCTAACTGAGGTACTGGGGTGGTGTTACTTACTCGTCACAACTTGCAGCCGGTTTTCAGTGTGGTTTAGAGAATAAAATGAACAGTTCTCAGAGGTAAAAGACCTGGGATTCTGATGATGGGCCTTGGGCTCATATGATAGAGTGAGACCTTGTGGCCCTCATGGGCCGAGGTCCCCAATCCTGCTACACCCTCTGTCCCCCTCGTGGAGGGAAGGGTGCTAGGTAGGATTCAGAGAGAGTCCTGGTGGGTAGGCTGAGGAGAGCTTACCCAATATTGTGGGTTATACATTAAGGAGCCTTGTAACCCTGGCACCAGTTATGGGTTATATGGTAAGGAGCCCTGTAACACCTATAATGAAACCCATTAAATACCTAGCATAGGCAAGTATGGGTAGTGAGTGGGTAGTACTCCCTTGTGCTAAAAGTTTAATAAAATTTGCGGGCTACCACTTAATCCCATGCGTGTATCCATCTTCATTTTGCCATTTTTTCCACGTCAATTTACTCAATACTATTAAACAAGCCCTACTTATTACTACCCCTCAATTGCTTTTGTTATAGCTCCCTCCTTTCCTGGCTTCACTACACATTATCTTTTTCATAACAGACGATACTGTATCTTTTCCTTGTCCCTGACTTATAGGGTCACTGTCCAGGGGCAACATGCAGGTGAGAAACCAACAAGTGCCCCCTAAGCTGGTGGGGAAGAGGAAGAGATTCTTCCCATGGTACTACTCATTCCCATTTTCTTACCCAGTGCTTCCTTCAGCAGCTCTTCAGAGTTTTCACAAGCATTAATAGCATGAAATTGACCTGATTCTTGTCAGTTTTCCCACCTGCCACAGGGGGTTCTAGTAGTAGGGGTGAAAACTAGTAAGAGCAATTTTCAGTTTGCTATGGCTTTGGAAAGCGATGAGGAGCAGCAGGTGCTGTTTGTCTGTAAATCTGGGAAGACAACACTGCATCAGTGGGTCCCAACTCTGCACTCTCTGCACATGCCCAACTTCAAACAAAGTCAATAAAGAGAAAATATACGACATACAATGTTTGTTGATCTAGTTGCTTTTATAGCTCCATCATCCTAGCATCCAAGTGCCTATTAGCATCCTCATAACTGCGGTAATGGACAACAAACCAGTTTCTCAACTCTTGTCTGTTTATAAATAGCACAAAAGTTTTCGCATCAGAGCTTAATAGCTCTTTGAGTAGTTAGCTTTCCTTTCCCTTGAAAAATTGCTGTGTCTCAATTCATATATTGCATGTTAAAGACATTAATAGACTCTTCTGTGATACTTGTCACTATGATATTTGGACACCTCACAACAGCCCTGTGAGATAGGGAAGTATTATTGTGCATATTGTAGAGGAACTAAAAAAGAAATTAAGCTGGAATTGTATAAATGCTTGCACTGGGGCTTCACTGTCATGCAGTCGATGACATCACTGATTCTACACAGAGTGGTGATGCTAAACATGTGAGTTACTGTTTGCAAGATTTGGACTTAAAGGAAAATTTATTTTCCCTAGTGCTAAGTTCATGATTTAGAAAGCCCACCCAAAATCTGATTTACCTTATGTTTCATCCACTTATTGTTATGGCATTTTTAAGTTAAAATCTGAACTAATAATAGATTTGTGTGTGCCACTAATCACACGTTAGATGATAAACGTGAAAGTTTTTTAAAGAAGATCTTAAACCACTGATGCTGTTTATTTTTTTTATCTTACTCATTGTATAATTAAAAAGACTTATTTTCACTTTCTGGTTCTCATGAAGTAACACTGTGTAGCACTATTTGAATGGCTAAATGCTGCAGGAAAATATTTAGGTCCAGACAAAATAAAACCAATTTTACTGGAATATACTTTAAGCAATGGAAATTATTCCTTTAAAAAAACACTCTAGATTTTGGGCTTTAAGTCAACCCAACAGCATCCTTCTAACTAATTGAATATGTATATAACACAATGTCTAATGCTCTATACAGTTTAAACACACAGGTTAGTTACAGTTGCTGATTTCAGGTCTGGATTTGATTTGATTTTAGTATGTAACCCTGAAAAATACTCTCCAGTCCAAAGAAAAATGATTATTTTCAGTTACTTGGCTTTGCAATCCCATCATTCCTGTACCAAGTCTGTGCAACAGCCGCAACTGGCATGAAACTTCACATTACATAAATTAAATAAATCATCTCTTATATCTGTGGAAAGGAATTTGAATGATTACCTGACCCATTGAATTTTGCAGAACTTTCCATGAAACAGAATTCTACTACCCTCTGTGCCAATGCACTATGTCTACCATTTCCTGCCAGAAAAATGGATGAGACACACAGTTCTCACCAGATGGCAGTAATCTTGAAAGAGCTCTCCAGAAATTGTACCACTTTTGATCCATGTTCTCTGCATTTCACACTGAAACATTTGATTATGGAAATCCAAATATTTTGTACTAAGTTTCTAAACGGTATTAAGACTGAATATATATCTTGCTCGCTCTCTCTCTCTCTCTCTCTACACACACACACACACACACACTTCATCTATGATAGTGATAACCTTGGGATAAATTGCATTCATCATGCACATTTGATTGCCTCACCTGCACTTTGTCCCCTAGTCCATCTCTGTCAGAAAATATTTCAAATCTTATCATGAAGTCTATGGCATTCTAAACGTGTAACTTTTTAAAAATAAAATCTGTCCCTAAAACTTTTCATTGTCCCCTACCCTATCAAAATATGGATTTACTCCTCCAAATTACATTGATACTAAACAAGTCAAATTCAGTTCTAGAGTAAGGGTTTAAAGTGCAATTTACTCTGAAGAATGACTATACATAAACCTCACCATCTTACTCAAAAAATGTGACTGCCAATACACACAGCTCATGTGCTAAGCTCTGACTGCTCTCTTTACTCTCATTGACATTGCAGAGCTGATGTAGCTAAGAGAACCGAACATTCTTTTCCATTTAAAACACTATTGTTTTCTAAGTTATAATCAATTACACCTGTGAAACCCTACTGAAGTGAGTAGGGCTGTATCTGTGTTACTAAACATTTAATTTGATCGCAGCACCTTTATTATGGTGATAGTGCACGAGATGCAAAATGCTCAGTTTTGACTCTGAGCCCAGGTACAGATGCCAAATGGGGGTTGCGGTTAACATTTTAACAAAACACATTTGAAATAGAAGTACTCAAAGACACAGCATACAACTCTCTTTTGTCATCAGTATAAAGACACTTATTTATCTTTCAAATATTGACCCACTCTGAGAACAAGCTATCAGAGTTAGAACCAGGAACTTTCCACCAACAGAAAGCCAAGAATCTTTCTTTGCTAATAGAATGAGATTTGTTTGGGGGCTTGGGAAAAAACACGCATAAGATACTGGACTTTTGAGAACACAACATACATAGAAAAGCTAATTTTAGATAATTTCTAATCTGCCTTTATTGCATTTTGTTTTGGGATGGGAGTTTTAAAAGAGCTCAGTGTTGGCCTAACGCTCCTGTCACCAAAGCGGAGATTTTTATCACAACTTCCAGAGACAATAGTTAGGTCAACACTGTGCCCTTCGGAAAGTCCCTTACTTAGTTATTCCTAGATACCATACAGCTGGATATCTAATACTAAGAGAGCCTCTCTTTATGGATGGAGAGATGTGATATATAGGACAGAAACAGAAAAAAAACCACTTTTTTTGTACATTGTAACTTAAAATATGGTGCAATATAAAGGTTTGATACTAGTATATATGGAAAGGGTATGATGCCTAGAGCTGTATGGATGTTTGCATTTCCTCCAGTAGGTGAAGGGAGCCTTGTGAAACAAGTGGAAGTGCCATAAAAGTTATATAACTGACTGTATTTTAGTCTTAGGGCAGAATCAATCTATTATTTTACAACTCTGTTATCCAGAAATCCGCAGCAGCTTTATTTAGCTAGTTATATCACCCTCGTAGTCAGGGCTGGCTCTAGGCACCAGCAAAACAAGCAGTTGCTTGGGGCGGCACATTTCCAGGGACGGCAATTTGGCCATCCTTTCTTGTTGTTTTTTTTTAAGCCTCACTTCCTCCCCTCTCACAACCCTGCAGAAGCGGAGCCACGGAGCAGCTGGGGATCCAGCACGGGAACTGAGAAGCCACGGGACCCTAGGAGCTGTAGTTCCCTGCCTAGCTCCCTGCTTATAGAGCCAGTCCTGGAGCAGAGAAAGAACATTTCCCAGCAATTCCTTGCCACCTATCAACAGGAAAAGGAGGGGTAGGGAGTGAGGTAGCTGAGCCATGTTGCAAGTCGAAAGGGGTGGCAATGTGAATGGGGAACAAGTCTGCACAAGGAGTAGAACGCTTTGCCCCAGATATCCCCTTCAGAAGGCTTCCCCAGACTGCATTAGACTTTGCAGCCCACAAAGAAGGAATTGGGTGGACTAAATGGACAGTGCCCCTCTCTATCTGAAGCCTAGCAAGGGAGGTACGTGGATCCCATTAGAATTTACAATGAAAGGTAAGGGAAGGGAGGCTCTGCTAGGGGACTTTGGCAGCTTTAGATACAGTACCAGGCACGTAGGAGGATTTCCACTTCTGAGCCATGGAAGCAGAAATTGACTTTTCCTTTCCAGATTTACCTAATATTCAGAAAAGGAATCTAGCACCTGCCTTCCAGATTTGAACACCTCAAAATTCAGGAGTGCTCAAGCTCAATTTGGGCAGCTGTTACTTCATTTCTCCCAAATCAAATATACTGATCCACTGTAACTTGCTGTAGAAAAAGTAGGATAAGAAATGAAGAAGCAAGAAATGCTTCCCAGTGGTTTTTAGGAGTGGAATTGCTATTTTCAACAGCTATTGCCCTTTAAAAAAACAACAACTTTTATTTGTTTAAAAGGAAGACAGTGATATTGCGTTGGCAAATTCCCCATAGAAACAAAGAATGGAACAAAAGAATAATAAAGGCACCTCAACTTTTCCTCATTTATGTAGGGCAGTCTTATAGTATGCATCCAGATATCCTCCAATCACACAAGCTGAAAATTGTTCCACTTTACTGCAGTTCTGTAACCACATGGGAACCAATCCTGTCTGTGTTCTATACACATCCAAAATTCCTGCTGAATGATCTACCCTGGGAGTGAGTTGCCAGTGACCAGGGCTGGGACAGCAGGAAGAGTGCAGGTTGCGGGGGAGAGCCCAGTGCTAGGACAGCAGGGGAGTGCGGGTGGGGGAGTACACTGGTGGGGGGGAAAGGAGAGAGCTCAGCACTGGGGCGGCAGGGGGTGCAGATGGGTGGAGGAGTCCAGGGCTGGGGAGCAAGGGACTGCGGGGAGAGCCCAGGGCTTGGGTGGGGGGCAGCCAAAAAATTTTTTGCTTGGGGTGGCAAAAAACCTAGA
Organism: Gopherus evgoodei; assembly: GCF_007399415.2. Classification (NCBI taxonomy): domain Eukaryota; kingdom Metazoa; phylum Chordata; order Testudines; family Testudinidae; genus Gopherus; species Gopherus evgoodei. The sequence continues at coordinate 55,259,110 of NC_044328.1, read as the reverse complement.
GCTGGTCCTGCTAGTAGTGACTGATAGTTAGCTGTGCTCATTTTTAAACTCATTGTTTCTCTATAAATTTGAAAAGTGTGCTACTAACATTAAGTTCTCAAAACCAGATTAAATAGATACATCAGGAGTAGGCAACCTATGGCACGTGTGCCAAAGGCAGCACGTGAGCTGATTTTCAGTGGCACTCACACTATCCGGGTCCTGGCCACCAGTCCGGGGGGCTCTGCATTTTAATTTAATTTTAAATGAAACTTCTTAAACATTCAAAAAAACTTATTTACTTAACATATAACAATAGTTTAGTTATATATTATAAAACTTATAGAAAGAGACCTTCTAAAAACATTAAAATGTATTACTGGCACGTAAAACCTTATATTAGAGTGAATAAATGAAGACTCGGCACAGCACTTCTGAAAGGTTGCCGACCCCTGAGATACATTATGAATTCTCTGCAGAATTTGGCAGGAGGCAAGGAGAGTGTGCATTACAGATTCAACATAATCTCGTAAAAATTCCTGCACGTTTCCAGTATCCCTAGTGCTTACTTTCCATATTCTATATCAATAACTTTTTATGGATTATTTATTCTACATAAATTTAATGTTCAACAGAAAAACTGGTGATAATGCACATAATTAGAGAAAGAATGATGGCAGAGCCTACAACCCCATTATAACAAATCCAGACAGCATTGGTTATGGGCATATGCTGGTAATGCACATTCCTCTCTTCCATCTATTCTTAAAATCAGTCAGGAAAGTGGTATTTTATGAAGACCTTACAACAGTGGTTCCCAAACTTGTTCCGCCGCTTGTGCAGGGAAAACCCCTGGTGGGGTGAGCCAGTTTGTTTACCTGCCACGTCTGCAGTTCGGCCAATTGCGGCTCCCAGTGGCTGCTGTTTGCTGCTCCAGGCCAAAGGGAGCTCTGGAAGCGGTGGCCAGTACGTCCCTCGGGCCCCGCCACTTCCAGCAGCTCCTATTGGCGATGGGCCAAACCTGCAGATGCGGCAGGAAAACAAACCGGCCCAGCCCACCAGGGGCTTTCCCTGCACAAGTGGCGGAACAAGTTTGGGAACCACTGCCTTACAGCAATGGATTCTTGTAAAATTTTGCTCCATGCCTTCAAAATCAGCCCGATTACAGAATAAATCTGTTAAAATTAGAACCACCCTTGCCACAAATGGAGACTATATACCTGGGAAGTGAAAAGAAAGTTCTATAATAGATCTAGGCCAAGATTTTCAAAATGATGAACAATTTTGGGTCCCCAACTGGAGACAACTTAAAGGGGCCTATTTTTAGAAGTTGGGTGCTCAGGAATTTCTAAAAATCAGGCACTGTTAAGGTGCAACTTGGGCACCTAAAAATTACTAGTTAGTTTTTAAAATCTTGATTCAACTTTGTGTCAGCATTTATTAAAATATATTATGAAAGGCTTCATAAAGTATGTCAGTAGATCATGCACAGCACTACAACTTCAGGGCACCGAACTCTTCTTTAACACCAGGACAGATGTATGTATGTTTTATACCACGGGGGCAGTGTGATTTTAATTTACTTATAAGATTTATTCCAGTAGAAGGCTGCTATATCTAGATTCTTAACTCTGTTTAAGCCTATTACAGACACCCTGACTATAACCTGCAAATTCCCTGACATACTGCTCAGGAAGAATTTCCTGAGAGAAGCTACAATTGTTATTAATGATATCATATGGCAAACATTCAAGAACTGGGCTAGAGACCCCAATTTTTAAACGTTTAAGAGCTTTTAAAAACAATCATAATTTATGCTTTCGCATACCATATGGCACTTTGCACCGACTGTGCCTAGCCAAAGCTGTAAGCTGGTAGTCCCTCTTTTTTAAATGCTTTGGCTCTTCTTAATAATGCCCCTGATTATCAGACACAGGTCATCAAGTGAAGTGGACAAACAATGTCACATGCATGTAATGAACACATACTGAGCATGCACTTCAATAAGTAGGATTATTTTCAGCTGTGCTAATTTGTAATACGAGTTCATCAACTATCACTTTGCCCTGTAGTTCTGCAGAATGGGCGCATGGCCAGTTCTGCAACTGATGGTCACTATTTCGATTAATCAACCATATCATCCAGAATTAACATTAGCAAAGACACTAAAAAACTAAACCCACAAAACAAGAGTTTGGGAAGGACAGAAAACCCTTCATGTTTTGAGGCATAAGCCAGCCTCTAATGACAGTTAGGAAGAAATGTTCCCCAGGCAGAGTTTATTCCATAGCTGCTTATCCCAGCATTGCTTGCACCTTCCTCCAATGCAGCTACTACTTGCCATTGTCTGAGGCAGGATAATAGGCCAGATGGGCCAACCAGTATGATCTGGTACAACGTTTACTATGTTCCTATCTATTTTGACTGTTTTTCCACTGTGATCATTATGGGAGTGCAAGAAAAAACAAGTGTGCCCCTCATTAGAGTTCTTTGCACAGAGCAAGAACGTTATAAAGGCACTCGATGAGTGCAGTACAAAAGCCTAGTAAGTAACATATAAGTAAGCTTATCAGCAGCATCTGTTACTTCTTATCAGCTATACAATGGTTAACTCCAAGCAAGCTTGTAGGATTTCCAACACTAGCCTCCTGTTCCTCAGCCTGGCAAAGGTGTGGAACATCAGACAGACATCTTGCTTACCCACTGACAGGGAGTCAAAGGAAGAAGCAGGAGTGCCTGAGTCATTCTATATCAAGTGTCTGGGAATACTCAAGGTTCCAGCAAGGCTCTCTCTCCTCTGACTAATTCCCCAAAACAATGACATATCAGGGAAACCCTGCTTATAGTTTTACCTTGCAATGACATAACATGAAAATAGTTATTTTGTGGGAAAAATGGATGGGTTTCTATATTTACTGAGTTAATAAAAATATGCAATCAAATCAGGAAGACAGGTTCCCCATGTCCATCGTTTATGCGCCCAAAGCAAAACCACACAAATGGAGATGGTATTTGTGTGATAAATTAGTGTACAGACATTTGACCACCTTGCCTGACCTCTGCTCATGAATCCAGGAATGGCCTGTAGTACTCACCTGGGGATTTACTACACATGGATATGAACAATACATTCTGCCCTTTATGCCACCCCCACCCCCCACATGCATAGATACATTCCCACACACACCACACCCTGGAGCATTGCCAACCCTGTGTGTTCAAAAATCATGAGTCAGGTCTCAAGAAATGATGTATTTTAAATCTGATTATTCTGAAATCCAATAAAAGTTGCATTCTTTTTATTTGCCTCCTGCCTTTAGAGTTCATGTTTTCAAGCTTTTCTCTGCAACCATGAAGGCTAACAACTTTTTAAAAATGAAAGCTAGATGTTCGTGTAATAAGCTGATTTCAGTAGATGAAGTGTTAAGAAAAACATGAAATATTGTGAGAGTGAGAGTGACCTAGTACTATACTCACAGTGAAAGCTCTGCTGTCTACAGAATTTACATATTAACATACAGTCCCTAGCCTATCTAAACAATAGAATAAAGTTACACAAAGCAGAGACTTAATCTAATTGCCACATTTATTTAAGTAAGAATATCTTGCTACTGATATCCAGTTAAATGTTAGCACACAATAGCCTTGTAGGTACAGCATTTTGCTGTTTCTTAAGGACTTCAACCCTTTAATGCACAAACATGACAGTGACCAATACCTGGCTTCTCAACCACCATGCAGACTGATTTTTTTTTTTTAAATTACAACTCCTTAACACTGGGTGCTACTTAAAATCCAACTGAGATTCAAAGTCAGCCATCAAAAATATAATTCTCTGATGAGCTCCACCTGGGTAACCCCATTGCAAAGTCAGGGCCATAGACCCCAATCCCCAAAAGAGAACCACACAGACCAACCCCTGCACCTACTGACTTCAACTGAACTCTGTGCAGACACAACGATCCACCCATCTCAGTCTCTGCAGGCTTGGGGACTTGGAAACTCTGAGTCAGGGACCTATGTTTTGAGATTGTCTGCAGGGCTGCTCCAAGCATACGGGAAACCAATAGAAATAAACAATAATAAAAGTCATGATGTGCTGCTGATAGTGTAATGAAGAAAGCAGGAAGCCAAACTAATATAATTTGTTTACAAAAGGCTGCATACAACCACCTCATGTCTTGCATACCTAGCCCACTCCACTCCAAGAGGTTAGATGACTGAAACATTTAGAGGAACTTGTAAATTAATATTATACTTGCTTTAAAATATTCCAATAATCTTGCAGGGTTGTTTATTTTTCTGTTTGTTTTGTTTTTTGTTTTGATGCTAGCTTGGAAGTTTAACAGCAACAGTAAAAATGGAAAGAAATAAATTTGATCTGGCCAAATGTCATGATCTATCAAAGTCCCAAGTTCAACATTAACTTCAGGACTAGCATTTCTTTGGCTAGTTGAGCTTGAACATGACAGTGATAAGGCAGCAAACTAAGGGACAAGTGTGTGCCTGACATTCTATACATTTAGAGCTCTCTGGCACACAGTCCAGTGACAGTAACCCTTGGAGAGGCTCACATGATATCATGCTGGGCAGAAGGACGGCAGTTGTTTTTATAAATTGCAATGGCTGGTGGCAGCAATGACAATGGAAATATAAAAGAAAGAGATAGGTGGTGACCCCAGAATTTCATCAGACAGCCAGGGAAGCCAATGCTCACATGCTTGAAAGATGCCCCACCAAACAGGTCAGTGGAGAAGCTCTGTTTATCCTTTTACGGATGAAAACAGTTCTCTCTCTTTCATAAACCCAGTGTCATGAGTATTATAGGTGGCAGATGGACTAGATACTCCATTAGATTCTCTCTCTCTTTCTGGCTCTTACATTTTCCCTCTCTACCTCCTATACCACAGTCTTCAATGGTCTACAAGAAAAGAGGAGGAGGAAATGGCAGGTTTCCAGCATTCATGAGCAAGCCTGTCAACAAGTAACTGTGCACAGTAAGAAAGATTCAGGAAGGCAACTCATTTAGACTTTGAGGTTCCAAAAGTTACTTAAAGTTACTTGTAACCCTTCTGCCCAACAATGGCCGGGTTCAGTATCCAGGGGCTCCGTTTCCATAACACAATGCAAAACCGGCTCGAGCCCCCACCTAGTGACCTGGGACAATTACATATCACCTCCCCGAGCGCCTCTAGGAGGCAATACTTCCCCACTTGCAAGCACGGAGTTGTAGTGTAGCAAAATTCTTTTAATAAAGGAGGGAAACAATGCGTCATTACATTGGAGAAACACCATGTCACGGAGTCACCGGGCGATGCTCTGGAACTGCTCCCCACCAAGCCAGTCAGGACTTTGGGGAGCCTCCTCTCCCTTGGAGCAGACTTGTTCAGGGCAAGAAGCTCACACAGCTTCACCTCCTGGGTCTCTCCTTGGAGCATTCAGCATCCTCTGCCCCTCCGTGCGCTTCCCACAGCGAGTCCACCCCAGCGGGGTCCTGGGGAAGCCACTGGGTTCTGCACCCCCACTTTGCAGTCAGATGTGACTCTCAGCCAGCCAGTAAAACAGAGGTTTATTCGATGACAGGAACAGGGTCTAAAACAGAACTTGTAGATACAGTGAACCGGACCCCTCGGCTGGGTCCATTTTGGGCGGCAGTGAGCCAGACCCCCAGGTCTGCCCTCCACCCTTGACCCCAGCCAGCTCCAGACTAACAACCCCTCCCAGCCTCTCCTCTCTCCTCAGCCCCTTTCCTGGGCCAGGAGGTCACCTGATCCCTTTGTCTCCAACACCTTCAGCTGGCACCTTTGCAGAGGAGGGGCCCAGGCCATCAGTTGCTAGGAGACAGAGTGCCAGGCATTTAGGTGCACTGGCCCTTTGCTCTGCCAGATACTTAAGAACTGCCATGGGGACACTGAAGCACCAATACAGTATTCAGAGAAAACATTAACAACTTTCCCAGTTCGTCACACACCACAAACAGGATTATAACACAAACCATAAGCAAAAAAACCCACCTCCAAGTACGTTTGGCAATGTCCTTTCCCCCTCAGGGTCTTAAGTCCAAATCACCCCAAAGTCCATCAACCCCAAACGTCTCTGTCCCTGGTCAGCGCAACCCCAGAGTTCAAAAGTTCATCTGCAGAGATTTTAACCCCCTAGCCTGGGTGGAAATGGGGGGCACACAGGGTGTAAGGGAGCACCTTATGTGGGCCAATGCCGACTGCCCCGCCTCTCCGTGGAGATCCGCTGCAGCCTTCACCATGAACAGCCCTGCTCCGCTCCGCTCCTCCAGCCATCCCCACAAACTGCTCCATTCTGCTCCAGTTGCTATTCTGTGGGCTGCTCCAACCATCCCACACACTGCTCTGCTCCACCAGCTGCTCTACTCCATCAGCCATCCCATGAACTACTCCAGCTGTTCCCACAAACAGCTCAGCTCCACTCTGCTGCGCTCGCCACTCCAACCATTCTGCAAACTGCTCTGCCGCCACTTAGCAATATATCTTCAGGCTCCCCCACTAGTTAACACAGCACTCAGTGATTTCAGCTTGTAGTAGGGGAGCCCCAGTGCTGGTGCATCATTGGTCCAAAGTGAATTCAGTTCAGCAGCTTCTAGCTAGGTTCCTAACAGAATCACAATTAGCTCTGCTATTCAACAGTGGAGACAGAGAGAGAGAGAAGGAGGTGCAATTGATATGCTAGGCCCTCAAAAGGGGCCCATACCATCAGGCACATACACCTCTCCCCCAACCTCTCTCAATTCACTAGGTTTTGGCACTCATGTCCCTTGTCTAGTGAGTGCTACTTAATTGATGGTGAAACTCTCTGTCATAAAGCAGTTTCATAGTTTCTCATTCACATAATCAGGGTTACAACACTTCATTCCTCCTGCCCCAATAAGAAAGAAATTGGGGATCCCATAGCTGTCAAAGTAAACATTTTAGGTTGCCGTGGGCTATGCTAGGTGTGGTGGGTGTGCCTATGCAAACACGATCAGCCCCTGAAATTCTGTTCCACATTTGACATAATTCACCCAGATGTCAGAGTAGAGCTCATCCTGACTCTGCTTACATACTCTAAGCAGCAATATGGAGCAAAAAGAGAATAGATTTTAAAATTATGAAAAGGGATGAGGATTGTACAGTGATTAGAGAAAGGAAATGGTGGCCAGGACTATCCACGTCTGGATCACTGATTCACTGTATGGCCTTGAATAAGTCACCCACTCTCTGTGAGACTCAGCTTACCTACCTGTAACATGGGGATAAGATAAGTACATCACAGGGGTTTCGCAAGGCTTAATTTATGCTTGCAAAATACTTTGAAATACTTGGATGAAGGATGTTAGGAGACAAGTATTTTTACCTTTTTAAAAAAAGTACTTGAAATAATTCAGTAGTTTCTTCCTTATAATGAACTGTCAGTCACATTCACAGAAAACTATCTTATCAGAAAAGGTTAAATTCTATTCACTCCTTACTAGCATCAGTGCAAACCACCCCCTTCCTCAGACTCCCAGTGTCAGGTCAGAGTGGTTAATCCAAAGGATTTCAAATAGGGAAAGCAAGGATTAGCTGAACAGTAATATTGTTTTATCATAGACGACAATTTCTCCAATAAGAAAGTGCCAATATAAAAACCAGTTGTCTTCAAATGCCTTTCCCATCAGATGCCACAGAATAAACATTTTACCTACTGCTGGGATTGACTTTTAAAAAAAAATACAAAACAACTTTTATCTATGCTGGAATAATCTTGTTCCAGCAAATAAACCAGAGACAGGATCTATTTGCTGTAGGTCATAATTATACTTGAATATAGGTCAGTTTTATGCTGCTTGTACCCTATTTCATAGCTGCATCCTCACTTGTGACATGTAGCACTCCTGCTCAAGTATGCAAGGGTTTATCACGAACACACACACTGGTACAAGGGGAAACCTATGATGTAATAGTTTGTCATAATTTGAGTCATGCTGAACTTATGTCCATAAGAACAGAGCTGTGAAATATCATCAGAATCTGGAGACTTACTTATAGAGATTCATTCACTCACTAGCTTTTATTCTAGTATGCTAAACTCTTCACGAGTACCGATAGCATGGCAGTAGCAGTACCTTTCTGCACTGGCAGAGACTGAGCAATCTCTACCCAGAGGGGAGAAGTGAGTGTGCATCTGTGCAAGAGAATGTTGAACTGGTTTGAAAAGAAGTAATAAGAATAGTTATGTAAATATAGTTTAGTGTACCCAATTGATGTGCAGTATCATTCAAAGGATTCGTTCCTCTGAAATGTTGTGGGTCATATGAAGTGGAATGAAGAGGAAGGGGAACAGGACAGAAAGACTTTCCATCTAGAAATTTTGTTTCATTATATATTGGGTGCAATAGCTATTGTATTAGCACAGAAACAGGCGATATCAGAGATATCGGGAGTGAGAAAGTATCGTCAGTGTTGCCAAATATGATGACTTGTGGCTAGAATGGGAGATGCAGGATATTCATACCTAAACACCAAAGTGAGCCTACAATATAACTACAAGATCCAACACAGAGAGGCACAACTACAGTCCAAGAAATAAATCCCAGCAGCCTCAGAGACTTAAGTTGACCTAACTATGTAAGTGTCTGTGCTGCAAGATGCAAGTCACTCACTACATCAATACAATAATTCCATCTCCACTAGAGTGCTTAGGTCAATGTAGTTAGGGCAATGCAGGATCCGTGTAGACATTGTGTTACTTACATCACCTGTTGGCTGTCAGCCCTGAGCGGGGCTGACAGCTGGAGCCCTACCTCCACCCCTCCCTGGCGCTGACAGCCCAAGCTGCCAGTGTCCACCTCAGTTGGTGGAAGCGCTCCTGGCAAGGACACGCACCACTGACAGAAGGAGCATGTGTGGACTTGAACCACCCGCTATAATTAGTGCAGTGGCTGTATGTCGACTGAAGTTAAGTTAAGTTGACTTAATTTTGTAATGTAGAGAAGCCCTAAGGCTCATTTGAGCTCCTAAGAACATAAAGGTTTTACTCCTTGGCTTACCTATAACTACAATAATTTGACCCCATCAGATGGGGTACATATCCAAACAGAGTAGGTATTTTATGCCTCTTACTTACGATTACTTTGAGTTCTTGTAATTAGATTTATTTGGGCAGTTACTGTGGACCATTTTCAGAGACAAGAACAGTTAATCTGTTCTCCCGAGACAGAGAAAAGAAGGGATGAAAAAATGTTTGTACTGGAGCATTTAGCTGGAGCTGTGGGATGGAAGTGTCCATCCTCACAAGATCCTACAAAAGACTGCCTGCAATCAATCAAGAACACCAAAAAAGCCTGAACAACAAGGTGTGGCAACAACTGGAGACCATAGTTTGCAAACATGGTATCAGCATTGTTCACAGGATGTCTAAGAAATTCTGAGGAAAAGCTACTGTATTTTAGGAATAAATATATCTCCCATTCTGTGGGAACAGGCGTGCTTCCCCACTGCTTGGCTGATCTGAAGACAATGGCTTATGTCAATTGATTGTTCAGCCAGTTACAGAATCCCCCACTTCTTTATTGCCATCTGTTATTAACATCAGAAAAGCAAATTATGAAGCATAATGATAGAAAGTATTATGAGTCCTAAATAAATTAATTCCAGCTCATGAAGATTAAACATTTCAAAATTAACATCAGCTTGGGTAAAAAGATACCTTGCCCACCTTTATTATATCAAATAACTATAGGTGACCCTCTGAAGCATCTGCTATTAAGCACTGCTGGAGACAAGATACCATTCCAGAGGAAAACTAGTCTATTGCACTATCACAATTCTTTGGCTTTTAAGATATTTGAACTAGTATTTTCTTGTTTCCTTAATTTTGGGTATTTGTCCAACATTTGGACAATGGCATGTTTGCCATTCATGATTCTATGTTGCTTCTTACCCCTAATCCTAAAATGGGATAATCTATACATGGGTTATTAACATGATAAGTTAATTTTTTTTCTTTTGTTGGTAGAACTTGCACCACTTGTTGAAAAGTGTTAAGACCACAGCCACTAGATAATGCATTAAACAGAGGACTTCCCCCCTACATTCTACATCAAGATCAAGTCAACACACACAAAAACAGTAAAGTCTAAGTGTGTCTTCCCAATTTGACAGTAACACCTCAAAACCATATAGTCTGTTACTTCCATTATATTATGGACTTCAGTGTGATCATAGTCCAAATAATTCAGCAAGACAACTTTCAGGATACCATAACATTGTGCATCAGGTATCAAAACCTCTCTTTGAAAGCAAGTGTTTTAAGAACTAAAGAACGGGGAGAAGGCCACAAATAGGAAAAGTCTTTTCCTCTGACAGAATTTAAAAAATACATTAAAGATACAGTACGTTTACCTTACCGTAGTTAGACACATGTTTTGCAGAAAGTGATGAGCAAACATATCTTTTAGAGTAGGGTGCCATTTAAAAAGTAACAAAAAAATATCATGAGGGGGTTGCACATTTTTCATCACTGATTTCCAGGTCAAAATTTGCTTAGCGGATAAGTAAAAAAATGTGATCCCTGCTAATTCAACATGGGCAAGCTAGGTTCTTTCACTACCATGCGTTACTGATAGTAAAAGATTTTGCAGGCCAAATTAAGGCCTTATTTACCTCCATTCCACCCCATTCCATTCAGTTGATTACACAAGTGTAGAGTCACTGGAGTTTAATTGTTAAACATTTTGCACAAGGAGAAAAAGATTCCAGCTCATTCCTCTGTGCTGTTAGTGCTACAGCACAAACAAGAGTAACGCCATCTGTCTGAGCAGATGTAACTTTAAATACACATAAAGAAACATACTGGTTGAGTAAGAAGGTGCTATTTTTACAGTCCCTTTTCAGTGCAGAACGGCGCTTTAAACCAAAGCACTAATAGTTAACGAGTATGCTCATAGCATTGCTCAGGCTGAGATGTCTGCTGGTGTCAACCTCATTTACACTTAGCTTGTCCCTAGTCCCATTTCCTAATTGAGTAAGGGATTACTTAGAACAGGTTCACAACATGGCTTCTGTTTAATTAATAGATGTTTCTGTTGCTGAAGGAGCCCTTTCTGAATGGAATTTTTCTAAGATCTAGTAATTTAAAAACAAATTGAAAACATTCTTCCTCGATAATTCTTGCTTAGAGCTGCACCCAATAGTGTTTCTATATTAGAGGTTAATTTAGTAATTTTAACTCATCCTTAAGAATTATGGCATCAACGGTCTCAGCCGGAGCGTGATTTAACATCTTTCCACTCCACTGACCCTTTAACATATTCCTCCCTCATTCTCAAAAACAGTTGAGGTCACAGATGTGTAAAATAATTGGTTGTTGGGTTTAGACAATTTTCTTTTTAAAAATATAGCTTGTCACTGAAATGACTCTTGTAAAAAACAAAAATAATATTTAGAGTTCATTGGGGATTCAAACCTTTCAGAATTTGCAAATTAAGTAAAACAGTTGAGCTACCAGGAAAAAACAAAAGCGCCTTTCACATAACTGGCACAGATTTGCTATAATGTATGCAAGATTTATACATACACTTTTTTGGTATACATCATAATAGCTTCAAAAGAACCAGCAGCATATACTGTGAATCTATATTAGGACACCTACATAAGATTAGTGAAATGTTTCAGTCTATTATATGCCAAAATTTTAAACCATAGCCTCGATGATCACATGCAACTAACCCCATATATACTCAATATCTAACTTCAAAGGAGACAGTCCAGATGAACTCAAATCAATTTTAAAAATATGAAGTTGAAGGCAGTGTCAGGCATTATTTATTATCGTACGGTTTTCTAGTGTGGCCATCAGCATAATATCTAAGTCCACATTTCTACCCTTCAAAGTCCACCTGCCAATTTTCATAGTTTTACAATCATGTCTTTTTCTATTTTAGCGTCCCTTACTGCTGTGCAAAGCACTCACACAAAGGAGGAAACTGACTGTATATGTAAAAATAAAACTGACTATACACGTACTATTGTCAAATGCACCAAGCAAAATGAAAAAGGGAAATAGGTTTTTCCTCTGACTTCTTATAATTACACTGATCTTGTGACAATAAGCAAAAAACCAAACCAAAACAAACCACAAATAAAAATATAATGTTCAATTCATAGCTACCCCCTAAACCAATAAAAACCAGGGGAAAACAAAACAAAGTTAAGACTTAACGTAGTATCTTCAATTCACCATGTTGTTTGTAATTTCTGGAAGATGTCTCTGTGGATTGAGTGATCTCTCATGCCATGTATTAGTGAACATTTTGTAATGTTCAAGCACAAGAAGGCGGCCTTAAACTAAAGTTTTAGCTTTATCTCTGGAATCTCCCTGCTGTAGAGGATTTAAGCGGTGCTTTACATGTTGTGACTGTAACAGATTTGGTTTTAAGATTCTAACTACAGGGAACGGCAGCTGAGAATGCACCCTGTTTACGTAAAAAAAAAAGGAGTTATCAGAAAGGGAAAGAGGAGGAAATCCTTTGCTGTTCTGCACAGAACTAACCCAGCATGCAGACAGGTGTAATATCATCTCATTAATGCACCAAATGCCTCTGCCCATCTGGACATTTTAAAGCTACACTTGATTTGTGCTATTTTATCATAGCTGCTGACAGAGGCAAAAGTAAGCTTTAAACTGTACAGAGTGATAAGGAAGATTATTTATATTGCCTACCTTGCCCCACTTCCCTCGCCCCCACCCAGCTTTTATTTTTCAAATTGATTTTGATTATTTGAAAACAAAAACTTAGCTTACTGTAAAAAGAGTAAATATGTTTCTGATGCTTTAACCTGGCACTATTATCTAATGAATGAATAATCTTATTAACAAGCACAAATAAAAAACCCAAGGACATTATGTACAAGTGATTGCTCTTAATGTTTAAGCATTTGTAGGCAATTATCAAATAAGAAATTAAACCTTTGCTACAATTCCCTGGAGAGTAGTAACAAAATACATCTTAATGAAAAGAACACACAGAGCACTATGGCTTAAAAAATTCAACAAAAGCCAGAACATAAAAAATAAAAATTAAAAAGACACTTCTTAAATCCTGTTTTGTTTTATTTCAGAGGTCTTTGACCATTGGGCAAACTGTTGCCCTAATCCTGAAAATGTTTAGTCACGTGATTAACTTCCAATGGGATTACACAAGTGCTTAAAGTTAAGTTTATGCCTAAGTGTTCACAGGCTCAGGACCTTAACCATCACCTTTGCAGGTAGGTACAATACAGCAACTGGTGTTTTGCATCAAATGATTACTTTGTTTAATACATAGATTATTGACAAACAGAGTTTTTTTGTATTTACAGTATATGTTCTGCCTTGTCCGTGTACCTCCCCATGTTTTAAAAAAATAAGTTCTTATACAATGACTCTCTCTTCTTAGTCACTATTTCATGTGTACAGTCCTCTAACTAAAAATAACCTGCTTGTTTCTCTTCATCTCTTTCCCCAATCCATAAAATGCACAGAATACAAATTTTTAATTTTAACATGGGAATTTATGAGCTAGATGATGCACACAACACACAATTCCCTATTGCAGTCTTGGACTTCAACACAGCAAAATAATTGCCCTCCATCTGAGTTTTGTTAAATCAATTTGTACCTGGGTTGAGATTTTTGCAAACCAGGTTACAACTCAGAGCAAATTTTTAGTCAGTGATTCTAAACAGCTGAAGACAAAAGATACCACTGAAGTGGTGATGGATCCTTTACCTAGGGCAGCAACAGAGAAAATAAAGCCTATAACATCATTTAGAACAATGGTATAATGCAAGTGTGTGGAACAGTGGTTTTTTTCAGGTTGCATTTGCTGTTGTGTGCTAATTTGCTGACAGCATCAAAAATGTATGCGATGACCACATGGTACAGTGCTAGGACTGTTGTTCTCCGATGGAATATTACAGCAAAAACACACAAGAACTAAGAGTTAGTAAAACCACTATACGACTTATCTCCTCTTCCTTTTAGCAAAGCCTTTTTGGTACCAAAACAGCAAAACACACACAGCAGAGTTGGATACAACAGCTGAGCATCTCTACAACCCAAAGGGTTGGGGGGAGAAACACCTAATATATTTATTTTCTTTTAAAATCTCTACAAAATACCATAGCACACACAGAGATTAAAGGACAAACAGACACACATTTTAATAAGATCTTTCAGGCATTTAGCATGGAAAGAGAATCATCTTTTGCAGAGCTGGATGAGATCTGTTTAAAACTCAAAACAAATGCCACCTTTGAGAGGTCCTCCTCTCTTTTTAGGAAAAAAAAAAACTCTGAAGATTAATTACTATTTCAGTTTTAATCACTGGATTTTACATCTCCCTCCCAGAGTCCAGCTATCATCAGCCCCCAGCACAATACTCACAGAACTCTGGGTCTGTCTCTTTGCAGCTCCTCTCACTTCCATACAATTTGCTTCGTTATTCTCCAAGACATGCCTTTAAAATGAAAATATCTCATTGTAACAGAAGATAAGAGAACATGTTCCTCCTGTGGTCCTTACCTTCCCCCTACTCAGAGAGGTTTTACATCCAGTTTGCCAGTCCAGGTTACCTGGAGGGTGATTTCAAAAGATGCTCAGTAATTAAATGAGAAAACCAAAGCCTTGAGAGTTTAGGTTTCCTCTGGAAACTCAGATTGCTCCTCCTCCTGTCGGTAACAAGGTGCGTGCAGGGGGGAGAGAGGAGTGGGGAGTGAAGACCATCAAAACAAATGGAGAAGGGATTAAGGGATGCAGTTTCCTTTGCCTCTACAGGTGACGCCTCTTCCTGCCCCCTTCCTCCCCACCCCCCACGACTAAAGAAGAAACAAAATGGAGCCTGGGAGGGAGGGAGAGAGATAATCCTGCTGCTTCATCTGATTAGAGAGACTGGGCCTGTGCAGAGCTAGCAACTCAGCAAAGGATAAGGAAGCATGGGGGGGGGTCAAAAGGAGGAACAGATGGTGTGGGGGGTCACAAAAGAAGAGGAGGAGCATGGGGGGGAAATAAGGTGGGGAGGGAAAAGAGGAGAATAAGGTGGGAGGGGGAGGAGTGATTACAGTGATGGTTGTGAGGGCAAAGTGTGAGTACCCGGGCACAGAGGGATTGCTGCTATTTGGGGCATTATTGCTCCCTATTCTCACACAGGCTGGAAAATATGAGTGGGAAACACCTGCTGCTTCCGTGTCTCTAAAGGCTGTAAAGAAGGAAATACACAGCAGCTTTGCATGCATGGATTAGAAACAGGAATCTCCTGGTAAATTCAGAGGAGTAGGGTTGAATAGGAGGAAGAGGACAAGGGATGTCCGGCTGGCCTAGTGGACATTCTGGTTAGTGCTCCTCCCACCCCTAGGGCTAACTCCCCTAAGAAGTTGGGGAAAAGAGGTCTGGTGAATTTTAGTTTAATTTGAATCTTCTAATTATCGAGGGCTCAAAAAGAACGACAAAAATAGGGCCCGATCATGGCCAACACAGTGAATAAACTAGTCAGCAGTGGACAGAATGGGCCCAAATCAAAATTATTTTTTTATCACAAACTTATTTTCTAGAGGTCATTTTCACTTTGTGGAAAAATTTTCATTGAACCAAAGTGGTTTAAAAGTAGACGTTTATCAGCATTGGAACTGCCAAAATATAACCAGGCACATGAAGTATAGCCTCTAGCTTGCAAGAGTCCAAGAGAAAAAGCACAAAAATACATAAGTGAACAATATCCAACCATACCGTCAATATTTATTTAAGAAAATGCACAACACTCGGACTCAATATTGTGAAACACATATGGTAAGAGAACACTTATAAAACCTAGCTCCATACTGTAAAAGTGCATGCAAAAGCCACACAAAATCAGCTGTAAAACTAATACAAGAACGCACATTCCCGTGTCAACATTGCAAATACCCACAAAGACATTCAATCCTAGAAGTCTGCGGGGTGTTTTGAATAAACATGCTGAACTTGAGATACTTAGCCAAACTCCTGGAGCTCACTCGCTTGCTCTCTCGCTCATTCGCCCCTCTTCACAAAGGCCCCTCACCTGCAAAAGGCTTCCTCTTATCTGAAGCTGCTTTTTTTGACACTCAGGTCAAAGACTGCCCTCTCTGATAATTTCAGAAAGCAGCCATCAAGCCTGCTGCTCTCTTTGTTGTCTAGATTCTAGGCAACGCAGACCTGCTCCAAACCCACTACTAAGAACAGGAGCAGCGCCAGGGTTTTTGGCGTCCTAGGCAGGGGTCCTTCCGTGCTCCCGGTCATTGGTGGCAATTCTGCGGCCGGGTGGGGTCCTTCTGTGCTCCCAGTCTTTGGGGCACTTCGGCGGCGGGTCTCGGAGCGAGTGAAGGACCCGCCACAGAATTGCCGACAATGACCCAGAGTGTGGAAGGACCCTCCTGCCGCCGAATTGCCGCCCTCCCAAATCCTGGTGCCCTAGGCGACCGCCTAGGTCATCTAAATGGAAACGCCGGCCCTGACTAAGAATCACCAGTAAATAAGGGGAAATTCAAGATAGCCAGGTGGAATGTGCAATATTGGGGAAGGGGTGTTTTGGCAGCAGGTTGGGTGGAGGGGGCAGGAAGAGAAACAGATGGAGAAACAAGAATCTGTATGGTGGATGGGTCTCTTACACTCAGGGCCGTCCTTAGCCATAGGCAGAACAGGCAGCCGCCTAGGGCACCACTCTGCCTGGGGGCACCATTCTGCTGGGAGCCCGGACAGATGGGAAGCAGTGGAGCATGTAAGAGCAGGGCTGCTGGGTACTAGAGAGAGCCGAATGCAGCACAGTCTGAGGGAGGGGATTGGCTGCTGGGGTCTCTGGGAAGGGGTGGGGGAAGGAACTCACCTGTGAGTGTGACTCTTTCCCCCAGCGTGAGGTGAGACAGGCACAGCAGCTCTGGCAGTATCCTCTATTGTCCCGCATAACATCCATTCTTCTCCCCTCTGCCCCACAGAGTACCCCTCTTTCTCCCTCCCCCCCATGGAGCACCCCTCTCTCCCCCCTCCCCTCTGTCAGGGCTGGGTTGAGTGAGGTGCTGCAAGTGGAGGGGAGGCTGGCTGCCTGCTGAGAAATGACAGTGAAAGTAATTCACTTCCTCGCAGGCAGCCAGGATTAGAATGGTCACAGAGGGCTGTGCTGAGGATAGCCAGATAGCATGTGTGAAAAATCAGGACAGGGAGTTGGGGTAGGGGAGCAGATGTCCCACTTTTATAGGGACAGTCCCAATTTTGGGGTCTTTTTCTTATATAGACTCCTATTCCTCCCTACCCCCATCCTGATTTTTCACACTTGCTGTCTGGCCACCCTAGATGGGGGTAATTGGTGCCTATATAAGACAAAGCCCCAAATATCAGGACTAGCCCTATACAATCAGGACATCTGGATCTGATCACCCTAGCTGGGGAGTGCGCCTCTCCCCCGGGCTGGCAGTGATCCATCTCATCCGGGGGGAGTTGCACAAGGCAGGATGAGCTGCTGTGGCTAAATGGGTGTCCCGTCCCTGAAATCAGATGCTGTGCTAACTTCACCGTGATCCATTGGTCTGGCAGTGGTGCCAACTGGCATGTGATAGGACCTGAGGGTTTGCTGCTGCTGTTGTCACTCTGCACCCCAAGAGGTGGATTTTGGGGTCCTGCAGTTTTCCACCTATCTCCTCCTCTATTGTAGCTGTTGGACCAGCAGGCTGGGGGGTGAGCCAAGCATGAAAGCATGTGTTGCCATTTAGATTGTCACTTAACAAATTTGTTCACCAAAAATGCTTGCTAACAATCCTGAATTCAATTTCAGTATTTTTTTTAAATGAATATCTTTGCCAAAACCAGAAAATTAAGTTGTTGACAATTATTTGTGACAAGTTTGGTATGGGGAAAGGAGTGGGTCAGTTTTCATCAGAGAAACAAAAAATGTGGACTGACTTTCCTATAGCCTTGTTACTGCTAAATAGAGCCCTCCAACAACTGTAATATGCTCATCTCCTTATTAGTGTATAGAGCAGGGGTCGGCAACCTACAGCACATGTGCCAAAGGTGGCAAGTGAGCTGATTTTTGATGGCACACAACGGCGGGCTGAGCAGCTCAGCCCGCCGCTGCTCTGGGGTTCCGGCTGCTGCCCCATTGCCACCCAGCAGCCGGCCCCACTCAGCCAGAGGCGGCTTTAGACATTTTGCCACCCCAAGCACAGAGGGTCCACTGGTCCCGCAGCACCCTGCGGAAGGTCCACCGAAGCCGCGGGACCAGCGGACCCTCTGCAGGCATGCTGCCAAAGGCACCCTGCCTGCCACCCTCGCGGCGCCGGCAGAGCGCCCTCCGCGGCTTGCCGCCCCAGGCACCCGCTTGGAGCGTGGGTGCCTGGAGCCGCCCCTGCATTCAGCACCCACTGCTGGTCTGGGGACACCCAAGGAACCCCAGGCTGGCAGTGGGCTGAGCAGGCCGGCAGCTGATACCCTGACTGAGCCACTCAACCTGCTGTCGGCCTGGGGTTCCATTCACTCAGCTGGTAGCGGGCTGAGCAGGACTAAATTCAATGAAATAGGAAAAAAAGAGCAACTAATGACAAAGTGCAAGAACCTAGAGCAGTGATCCCCCAGGTGCCAGACGAAGGACTGTGGCGGTGGATGAGCATCTGCCGAAATGCTGCTGAAATTTGGCGGCAACACCTCTGGATGACGCTGCTTGTCGGCGGCAAGCAGCGTCATCCAGAGGTGTTGCCGCCATAATGCCGCTGAATTTCAGCGACATTTCGGTGGATGCTCATCCGCCGACCAGTACGCAGGTGTACTGAGAGGCCCCAGCAGGCGCCATGGCATCCATGGGCACCGCGTTGGGGACCCCTGACCTAGAGAGCCTCCTGAAGCACGGCGATCATTTTGATTTAAATGGACTTGACCTGTATGAAGAATTGAGTACACTGTCATCAATGTTGCCACATGCAAAATCGATGATGGACTTTGTACAGTTTATTCACGTCAGCAAACTTGTTGACATATATCCTAATGTGTAGATTGCCACTCGTATTCTACTGACAATTCCTGTAACAGTAGCGTCAGGAGAATGGAGTTTCTCAAAACTAAGGCTCATTAAAAACTATCTCCGCTCTACAAGGAGTCAGGAACACTTGACTGGTCTTGCTAGTCTTGCAATCAAACAAGACATCACTTTGTCTATGTCATACGATGACATTATTACTGATTTTGCTGCCAAAAAAGCCAGAAAGATTGCTTTTAATTAAAAACAAATCCTTCTTTCAATACCTCTTCATAGAAATTTCCAATAAAATGTTGACAGATTAAAAACATTATATTATTTGCATCATTCTGTCAAATCAGAATTTTTTCTATAGTGCTACTTCTTTAGTGCTAGTCCATCAGCATTACAGTGGCTTAACTATGTTAAACTGGTTTTAATAACATGCATGTGGCAAGTTTTCCAATAGTGTAAGCGTATGTTTGTGTTGCTAAGAGCAAGACAGGCACAGGGGCACCAGTTTAATAATCCCGCCTAAGGCACCATAAATGCTAAGGATGGCCCTGCTTACACTCAATTGGGCTGAACAGTAACAAGGCAATGGGAAGGGAGTACTCTGGTGGTGAATGAAGAAAGGAAGGATAAAGCAAGGCAAGTAGGTGGGAGATATCTCTGGTGAGGGAATTTGAAGCAGTAAAGGGAAGGAGGTTGTGTGAGGTCTCTGTGATAAGAGGGGAAACATCTCTAGGAAAAAAAGATAGTGCAAGAAGTGGACATTATCCAGGTTTCTTTGCCTGGTATCGTCCCAGGCCTTTTACTGTCCCTGCATTTACTGTCCAGCATTTACTGTCCCTGCATTTTTTATTTTCCCTGTGTAATTAGGTGGCTTCTATTTTGTTGTGGCCTATACCCTCTCTCCTTCCTCACCCACAAGACTGGCTGGATATGTGGAAGGAAGAAAGGTGGGAAGGTTTCTGGTGGAGGGTACTTGAGGTGGCAGGTTGAGAAAACAAGTGGAGGAGGGAGAAGGAAATCAAGTCTCACAACAGCAAAAACAAAACTCCGTGGCCTGTTTAGTTTGTCCTGGTCATGAATGTGTTAATTTCTTTCCTGTTTCATATTGACATCATAAGCTCTCTTTATATCTAAGCTCTCATATAAAACCCTCATCACCACTCTTATCTCAGTCTGGCTGGGAGAGGGGGGAGCAGACTCAGTTTCTGATGCTTCCCCTTCCCCGGAAAGAGATGAATATGGTGTAGGGGAAGAGGGGAAGCTCTCTATGAGCCTTCAAAGCTGGGCTTTACTGCCAAAATAAGGTGATTATCTGCGTCCTTCCAGGCAAATTCTCTCCCCACACATAGGAATTGACCTCAGGCTATGAAGTTGTAGGGCAGCAGCTGCTGTTGTGCTCCATGTCAAGGGTTAATAATTTTGCTTTATTAAGCAATAACCTTTTGGCTTCTGTAAAGCATTTTTTATCCGCAATGTTTATTGGAGCAATAAACCAAAACAGGTATTTATAGCCAGCTGCTGGGGCTCACCTCAGGGATGTGATGAGGCTGAAGCTCACCAAACCAGCATGGTCCAGAATGTCCCCTACAGTGTGCCAAGGGGGAGGGCAGGGATTCCCTTGTCTGTATGGGTAGGGGAGGGGACAGGGCATGCCACTGCCACTAAACTTTCCCCTTTACCCCTTTCCCCCAGCAAGAGGCCTTCAGCCAAGGTGCCAAAGGGGCAGAGGTGGAGAGGCTGTATTCAAAGGCACTGTTCCTTGGTAACTGTGGGTATACCAGCAGCATTCCGTGGGTGCTATTAGGCAGGTATGGGGGAACTCAGTGACACCCTGGCTTCTGCAAACCCCCACTCTCCATGCTCTGTGAGGCTGAGAGCAATCGCCTCTTCCAAACTCTACAATCTCCCAAACCTTAGAGTGAACAATATACAGAAAACTCTGTGAGACATATCTTAAAGCATTTCTTTCCTCTCAGGGCCTCTGCAGGAGGGGGTATTTGGCCTTCTAGTTTTTGTTTTGGATTTGCTCAGGAACACTGATACCCAAAATTGCTGACTGTTTGCATTCAAAGTAGCAAAATACAGATTATTTTGGATACTAAAGGATACTGGCAACTTTTGAATTTTTAAAAAAAATTATATTTCCTTGCGTGTCAAAATGCTCTCTTCCACCTCAGTCTCCACGACAATCTCCATGGTCCTCAGCTATTCAGCAGCAAAAAATAAATGAGAAGGAAGAAAACTCACTGGTTGATGCGGTGATATGTGCTCTGAGAGAGGAGACCCAAAAACAAAAAATATCCCTGAGCCTATGTCACTGCTTTAAAGAGTGGCAAAGAGACTATTTTGAGGTGTTATGGGATTAAAGTGGTGGTTAGGCGTTATAGTGGCCAGTCACACAGGTGTGAATTTCATCCCGTAGCTCAGTAATGCATACCCTTATTGGCACACACAACAATTTATTGTTGGTCACATATGCCTCTTTATTTTTACATTGAATGAGAACAAAAATCAATTTAAAATCCAATTTGTGGCAGTTTATTCAATGTAACTTTGTTAAAATAGTTCACAGTGGAAGGAGAATGGAATATAAAAGATTATATACTTACTTAGATCAGAGAACCTTTGGACAGGGACCATCTTCTTGTTCTGTGTTTCTACAGCGCCTAGCACCATGGGGTCCTGGTCCACGACTGGGGTGCTATTTAAAAAAAACCACAAAAACCTTTTAATCATAGGTCTCTGGATTCCTCACAGGCTTTGGGTTATATCCAAACCTAGCTTGAGTTTGTGGCAGGGTTTGGGTGAAACACAGGGTCTGCGCAGGTGAGAAGAAACTTCACAGGATTGTGTTTTGCTTAAATTCAATCTCTCTGGGGTTTCTGGTTTATTTTTACAGGGTTCTTGTGAAATAAAATTCTTGAACTGTTGCCAGCTCTCAGGATATTTGGAGTTTTTCTTAGAGCCCAAGTTCCTGGAATCATTTTATGACATAAGAATCTCAGCGGTGTCGGTTGGTTTGTAAAGTAAGTTTCTAGCCCTTTGTGCAGTGAACAAAAGCTTCAAAATGTAACTCATGAAGGTTCAGAGGGCAGAAGGTAAAAAGAACCCAACATGTTTTCAAAAATGTAATGATTTAAAACCAGTCTCATCATTTTGTGGGGCCTGACTCACACTGTTTGAACACATGTGGATAGCAATACTGAGTGCAGCTAAAATCCTTAAACTCCAGCTCCAGAACTATCTGCAAACACAAAACCAATATAAACAAACAGAGCAGCTCTCCTGATTCCAGAACACCCCCATCCTGGCTTCAGGCCAATACTTTCTACCTCCCCAGCCTGACTAGGCTCAGCTGGAAGCTCCTCTCTCAGTTGAGTGGGAAAACTTAGCTTGGATTTCACTCACAGAAGCCCCACCTCTGCTGTGCAGCAAGACAGGCTCTACCCTTATGGGAGCCGCAGGGGTGTGGAGTATCATGGCTGCAGGCTCTCCTAAAGAAGGTACAGGATGGCTTTTACTCGCTGTCACATGGTTCTGTTCCATTTAAACCAGTGAAGTTGCACCTGCAACCAGGCTGCCTGTAGCCAGCACCAAGAAGCTGCCTTTCCCCTGATGTATTTTTACAATCTGTTGTATTCTGTGAAACTAATGTAGCCCTCCAGGAAGATAAGCCATTTTGTAGGTTACATTGTTCATTTCCTTGAATTCCATCTGCCTCAGGCAATTTGGATCAAATCCAAGATGTCCATATTTATACTGTAAGTTTTTAAAGGATTAGATTGTACTATGAATAAATCTAAAGCAATCTCAGCCATCATGACACAACTTAACACAACACAACCTGATGCATCTCTATCTTAGAAATCAAAGTAAAATGTTATTACACATAACACCAGTTAGAAGTAGGGTGACCAGATAGCAAGTGTGAAAAATCGGGACCTGGGGAGGGTGGTGGTGGTGGTAATAGGAGCCAATATTAAAAAAAGCCCCAAATATCAGACTGTCCCTATAAAATTGGGACGCTGGTCACCTTAGTTAGAAACTCTCCCATCTGAACACTGGCTAACTCCTAGTCAAATCTAACATCTTTATTCATGGGCATGATATGAGCTATTCAGAGCCCAGATTTGCAAAGTTTGACTTATGCAGTTATTTGCAAACAATGAATTTTTGCATGCAAAAATTGCCTGTGTGTGTACAAATGAGGTATGCATGCATAGCTGTAGAAGGGACATGCTGCTGCTTCTGGGAGCTGCTTGAGGTAAGCGCTGCCTGGAGTCTGCACCCGTGAGCCCTAACCCCCTGCTCCAGCCGTGATCCCCCTCCAAACCCCTTGATCCCAGCCCAGAGCACCTTTCTGTACCCCAAATCCCTCATCCCCAGTCCCACCCCAGAGCCCGCACTCACAGACAGAGCCTGCACCCCTTTCTGCACCCCAACCCCCTGCCCCAGCCCTGATCCCCCTTCCCACCCTCCTAACCACTCAGTCCCAGCCCGGAGCACCCTCCTACACCCCAAACTCCTTGTCCCCTGCAGCAGGCATTTGTAGCATGTGCAAATAATTGTGCGCTTCTAACTTTGAAAATCTGGGATCATTTGAATTTGTAGATCCAGCAGGGACTTCAAATCTGACATATAAAATACTTATGTTTAAAGAAACTTTTTTGACATAGGAATTTTACAGATAAATCTATTCCATTTGTCAGATAATGTTACAAACAAGTTATGATTAATTTTTAGTTCAATTACAAGACTATGTTTCATGCTTAGCAATAATTTTAATGGTAGAATTCATTTGAGTTTATATTAATTTTCTACTTAAGGAGGAGGTGTCCACTTGTAGACAAGAATGACTAATTAGGAAGATGTAAATAGGCCAGCTCTGATAGTACTGTAAGTCTATTCACTGTGGGGGTCTGACTGCGACCTTTAGAGCACCGCAGTGCCAGATGGCATAAAGCTCCCTGATAGGTAGCAGCGAGTCTCAGGTGGCCTGAAGAGCTCAGTACACCTCACGTACTTTGTCAATATTTATCCAAAAGGTGGCATGTAATATAGCATTGGAAAACTAATAACTCACTGGTCATTAATATTCTCGCATGATGTACGTATAGTTAACTTACAAAGAATTATATAGATGTGCTGTCCATTTGTGACCAAAATGTGTTTAAACCAGGCATCTCAGGGGAAACTGATAAACAGGTTTTTCCAGATGAAGGAAAAGGGCCGACACCTCAAGCCAGCTGTAGCCAAGGACAGTGCACTATTCATTTGTATTGGAAACTGCAGGAAGATCATAATTTGCACTGTAAAAATCACAAGCGCACGAGAAGCCTTATGGCGCTAGGGACCCAGCAGGGAAAAGATACACTTCAGAAGAATTTCAAAGGTTTCCTGGACTATAAAGAGAGGGGGAGAGAACCCTAGTTATCCTTCAGCTAAGGGGACAAAGAAACTGAGCTGTGTTTGGATTCTGGCTGAGGACTAGCCAGCCATGCTGGAAGAATGACTATAATGAAAAAAATTTTAAACAAAATATTCTAGTTTATTAGGTTGAGTTTCAGTCTAAGTACCAAATTTTCTTTGTCTGTAACCATTTTGATCCCCATTACTTCTACTTGGTACCACTTTAGCCTATGTCTTTTTGTTAATAAACTTGTTTTATTTTTACTACACTCCAACTCAGTCCTGTGACGGAAGGGAAGGGTATGTTAACTCCAGTTAAATTAACAGGCTGCTGTGTGCTGTCTCTTTAAAGAAGCAGCAAAGATGATGTTTTGTGAGTGCTACAGTAAGAGAGGCTGTGCGGTGCAGAAAGACATTTTGAGGAGAGAACTCAGGGCTAGAAGAGTTGTTGAGGTCCCCTTGCAAAGAGTAACTGAGCAGAGGGAGCCAGGGTGTGACTTGTATGCTGGCTGTTGGTGTCAGGGCTGTGAGCCACAGCAGCGTAGCATTCTTGGCATGCAGAGTTCAAGGCAGGTGTTGACTGAACCCCTTAATGGCCTGGATGAACCCCAAAGCGTCATATTGATGTGTAAAAAAAATGTGACCGTCAAAACCAAACAATAGAATTTTAGCCATGTTAGCATCCCCTAGACCATGCATGAACTGCCCAGTATAATATACAAGGCTTAATTTTAAAACAAATCTGCAGCTCTGGCCCACTCTCTCATATCCAGGAGTTCCCTGAGTCTTGTTTTACCTTTCAGACTTCCCAGCAGGGATGCACTAAGCCTATAAAGGCCTCAGGTTAATCATTTGCATCACAGCATCATGATGGTGGAGTAGTGCAGGGGTGGGCAAACTTTTTGGCCCAAGAGCCACATCTGGGAATAGAAATTGTATGATGGATCATGCATGCACACAAAATTGGGGTTGGGGTGCGGGAGAGGTGAGTGCTTTTGGGTGTGGGTGGGGCAGAAATGAGGAGTTCAGGGTGTGGGAGGGTGTTCCAGGCTGGGGTGGGCTCTGGGTTGGGGCAGGGGATGAGGATTTTGGGGTGTAGGAGGGTGCTCTGGGTTGGGACTGAGGGGGATCAGAGCTGGAGCTCAGGGGTGTGGACTCTGGGCAGCTCTTACCTCAAGTGGCTCCCGGAAGCAGTGGCATGTCCCTTCTATGGCTCCTACATGGAGATGTGGCCGTCCACAGGCACTGCCCCTGCAGCTCCCATTGGTTGTGGGACGGCACTTGGGATGGAGGCAGCATGCAGAGCAGAGTCCCCTGGCTGCCCCATGTGTAGGAGCCAGAGAAGGGCCATGCTGCTGCTTCCAGGAGCCCTGTGGAGTGGCCTTTGACCCTGCTGGAGCACCAGAGCAGAGCAAGCCCCAGACCCTGCTCCCCAGCAGGAGCTGGATTTATATTTTTATATTAATGGAGATAGCCTATCTCCTAGAACTGGAAAGGACCTTGAAAGGTCATTGAGTCCAACCCCCTGCCTTCACTAGCAGGACTAAATACTGATTTTGCCCCAGATCCCTAAGTGGCCCCCTCAAGGACTGAACTCACAACCCAGGGTTTAGCAGGCCAATGCTCAAACCACTGAGCTATCCCCTCCCCCTGCATCTGGCCCGCCAGCCATAATTTGTCCACCCCTGGTGTTGTGTCATGATGTTGTGACATGACAGAACAGCTGTGCTCCAGTGTCTCTCAGTACACAGGCCTGGACCACACTCCATCTACACCAAACCTCCTACTGCTCCCAGTATTATGTTTCATTAAGAATCTGAGACACTACGGATTTCTCTCTTTGTAGCACATCTGCCATTTCAGCACAAACATGCATCTGATTAGTAAAATATGAAATAATTTTAGCATGTGGAATAAAATTGGAGCTTTCTGACTTGATGCCAGTGACTTCACACTCACGTTTACAACGTCTAGAAGAAAATATGCAGTTCTGACCTCTCTAGGGTTGCCAGTTTTGGTGGGATGAATTCCTGGAGGTTTTATCACATGGCATAATATTTAATTAAAGATTAATCTTTAATTCCTGGTGACTCCAGGACAATCTTGGAGGGTTGGCCACCCAGACCCCTCTTTTCATTTCTATGTGGTAATTTCATTTTATACCAACAACAAGAGCTCTGAGAAGTGCATTTCAAGGTGCATTGGGATGGTTAAAATCCTCCAAGCCATCGGTGTCTTGGTTATAACAGCATCTGATTTATAATGACGCAAGACTGCAAAAGACTTACATGTCTTACTACTTGAATTTGTCTGATTATGATACATATGAATAATTATGATCTGTAATCACTCTGTGGTTGAAAAGCAGTAATGGGATTACTCCATAAGCACTCAAACATATCCAGTATAAGGAAGGTCAATAGTAAAAGAAAACTAATTTGTAACATGCAAAGATTTGTTTGCACTTATGCCTTGCAAGATTTAGCGCATTTAGCTCTGAAGCGTGATAGCACAGAACAGTTTGTCAGACTCATTTGGGAATTTTCACCTAAAAAGCAGCAGCACAGTTACTTTTTAATTTCTTCCTTCTGGGAGAAGAAGACTGCTGGTTAGATGGCCCAATTGTTTCAAGTACAGTCTATGAACTAAGCCTCTATTCTATAATTTTATTTTTCTGTGAACAAAGAAGATAGATGATTCCTGTGGTCTTTTTTTCATCTGTTGGTTCCATAAAGTCATTACTGAATTCTGGCAGGCTTTATAGATTCAGCTTCCCTGGGAATAATGTTATAATAGTATTATCATCACTTCTTTCAAGGAGCAGCATGGGTGTGGTGTTCTTTTCTTTGGGAAATTAATCTTTCAGAAAGCCTTCAGGCTTTTTAGTACTGTGGAGACTGGTATTTTTGAGCCATGTCATCTTCTTCCTCTATCACCCTGGATTTAAAAGCAGCTTTTCCAGCTAAGCAGACCAGTTCTGCTTCTATTCAGCCTATGCAGTGGGACTGCTGATTCAGTTAATCTTGTAGGGTAAACATTTCAAAGATTTAGCAAATTACAAGGGAGCGCAGCTGATTTTTCACCAAGCAAATGGGAAAACGGTTGATTACAACATGCTCTTGTTTACCTTTTCTTTTTAATCGAGTTTTTGTATAAACCAAATATTTCCTAGTGTGAAGCACATCTTGATCTAGAGATTGTCTCATGGCCATCTCCTCCCTCATTTCACCATCACCCAGATCTCTTCCCCTCCCATGCACCATCGCCAGACTGTCTGCCCTCCCATCCACAATTGCATAATGTTCCTGTAGCAAACACAGCAATAGTTTGCATGGAAAAATATTAGGACAGTATTACAGTATTTAGGTATTTTTAAGCCGCCTTTAGTGCAATAAGTATTTTGTGCTTTTTGAGACATTAATCACACTGTCTAATTTTGCTCTTCGTTTCATTGCCCCCCTCCATCTATTTTGTTTCTCTCAAGTGGAAACCAGGTTAGTCAGCACCATGTGACCAGTCAGTGCTCAAAAGAGCACAATTTGGAAAACTCTCATCTAAATAATGAAAATAAAAATTACACATCTCAAGAGCACCTTAAAAATTCTTCATTATTCACGTCTTGTACACCAAGACGTTCCCGCAAAACAGGGATTGGGCTTCTTTCAATAACACACATTAATGCACATCATAAATCTCTTGAATTTCTTTTCTTAAAGTTGTGATTCAGGAAATGTTTTTTGTCTCTGGACCCCGCTGCATAAAATAATAACAATAAATAATAATAGAGACGTTAAGTATGATTTTGGAGGTAAGAGTAAGGGGTATATTCCCCATCATATTCACAGAGTGTGTTGGAAAGACATTGACTCCAGGGACCTGCTCCTGATCTCAATGACGTAAATGGCAAAACTCCCACTGACTTCAATAGGAGTTGGATTAGGCCCTAACTACCAGAGGGAGAAAGACATAAGGAAAAGGTTTTGCAGTGATGCTGCTGTCACAAGCAATGAGGTAGGGAGGTGGAAAGCAGTATTAAGTGCTTTGTGAGTACAGTGGGCATGGCTGACTGAAATCAAACTCCCATGTCTACATGCATGTCTTCATTTTTCTCTTTTAACAGCAGATGGCCAGATTCTGCCCATGGATGTGTAAACAAGACTCATCTTGAAGTCAATAAGAGCTGTATGCATGTGACTAATAACTGAATTTGGCTCAAAGGTAGCACTCCTAGCAATGCCTCTAGTTAAGGTTGCCTAACACTTTTCATGGTAAGGCCCTGTTTTTAATTACTTATAGCTTTACCAAAATTTAAGTGTTCAGGCTGAAATTTGCCATGCTTGGTGTGTGTCTCAGGCTCCTTATATTATTGTTATTATTAAGTTTCAGCAAACACAATTCAGCCATGTTCTAGAGCAAGGTAAGGGGAAAATACGGTGTCTTGCCATGTTAAAATAATTTGAATTTGTACAATGGTTTCATTGAGAAACTCTTGCATCTCTATGTTTTGGAGCAGGGACATGAAATGTGGCTGGGAGGGAGGGTTACCTTGTTGTCAGAAATGCTGGTCCTGTGAAATTCCACCCAAACGTGGCCATATTATAGCTTCTGAAAAATCACAGTTTGTTATAAAGACTGAGAACATAATTTTTCAAAGATTCCATATGCATTGAGCATGCTCCATTCCCACCCAGCTCCTAGGTACTAATTAGCCTACACATGGTCCATCCATACACTTCAGGAAATTTTGATTAAAAATCTGGAATGCTACAAAATTAATGTGCCACATATTAAATGGATTTAAAACTAGCTAACTGATAGGGAATCATCACTGAACAGGTGTGTATCTAGTGGGAATCAGTTCTTGGCCTTATACTAGTTAACAGTTTATTAATGACTTGGAAGAAAACCTAAAATCATTGCTGATAAAGTCTGCAGATGACACAAAGATTGGTAGAGTGGTAAAATCATGAAAACAGAAAGATCTGGATTTCCTGATAAACTAGATGCAAGCAAGCAATATGCACAATGTGACCAAATCTAAAGTTATACATCTAGGGACAAAGACTGTAGACCATATTTATAGAATGAGGGACTCTAACCTGGGAAGCAGGGCCTCTGATAAAGTCTTGGGGAACTTTGAGGATAATCAGCTTAACATGAGCAACCAGTGCAACATTGGGGCCAAATGAACTAATGCGATCCTGGGATATATAAACAGGTGAATCTCAAGTAGTGGTAGAGAGATAATATTACCTCTGTACTTAGCACTTCTGCTATCACTACTGAAATACCATGTCCAGTTCTGGTGTTCACAATTCAAGGATGTTGACAAATTGGAGTGGATTCAGAGAAGACCCACAAGAATGATTAAAAGAGTAGAAAACGTGGCTTACACTGATAGACTCAAGGAGATCAATCTATTTAGCTTAACAAAGAGAAGGGTAAGGGGTGATTTGATCACAGCTTATAATTACTTATGTGGGGAAAATATTTGATAATAGGCTGTTCAGTCTAGCAGACAAAAGTACAACAAAGTCCAATGGATGAAAGATGAAGCTCAGCAAATTCAGATTGGAAATAAGCTGCAAATTTTAATAGAGTAATTAACCACTGAAATAATTTACGAAGGATCTTGGCGGATTCTCCATCATCATCACTTTTTAAAACAAGACTGAATGTTTTTCTAAAAGATCTTCTCAAAGATCTGCTCTAGTTCAAGCAGGAATTAATTCAGGGAAGTCCTACAGCCTGAGTTACACAGGAGGTCCGTCAAAATGATCACAATGATCCCTTCTGGGCTTGGAATCCATGAATCCCCTGCATTTTCCACTGCTGCTGTAGTGTCAGGCACCAGAACAGACTAGGGAAACTGTTTCCTGTGCTCTCAGTGCTCCCCCTGCTGGTAGTCGAGCAGCATGGAGGAGAAGGAGGATGCAGCCTGATTTAAATGCAGAGGTGAGAAGTAGGTGGGGGACAGGGATATGCTGACAGAAACAGGTACAGAAGCTGGGGGCAGTGGATAGTACCTGAAGATAACAGGACAAGAGTAGGTGGGCATAAGAGCAGCATGGGATGGGGTAGGCTAGATGAACAGGAGCAGAAACGTCTATAAACACTAGAGAACACTCCTTTCCAGAACCTAGAACTGAAACCGGGATTCCTGAGTTGCAGCATTGCTCTGCTGTCTAGCAATTAGCTGTGAAACCCACAGGCAAAGCGAGCATATGTCTCATCCTCCCCTGCAGTGGCTGCTCCACAGAAGACAACACAGGAATTGGTGGCAATAGTAGGCAGCTATCTCAGGTGATGAAGGTCTGTGCCGTGGAGCTAAAAGGTCCGAACCTTCCTGATGACCCAAGCTGGAGGTTAATTTGGTTCCAAAATGGATAGAATTTCAGTTCATCTTTAAAAAAAACTGAGGAAATTAAATAAAAAAATCCTACCAAAAATAAAAATAAGGTTGTGACATCAAGCATAAAAATAAGGACATGCCAGATTTAAAGATGCCTGTGCAACCTTAATTCAGTGCCTATTTCCCAATGTACTATTTTATAGTCTTTTGTTACATGAGCGCATACTATTTTTTCCACATGACCCCGGCCTTATTTACTCAACAGTTTGGATGGGAATCAGAGTTCTATAGTATACAACGCTATTGTCTATAGCAGGGGTAGGCAACTTATGGCATGCATGCTGAAGGCAGCACATAAGCTGATTTTCAGTGGCACATGCACTGCCTGGGTCCTGGCCACCGGTCCAGGAGGCTCTGCATTTTAATTTAATTTTAAATGAAGCTTCTTAAACATTTTAAAAACCTTATTTACTTTACATTCAACAATAGTTTAGTTCTATATTATAGACTTATAGAAAGAGACCTTCTAAAAATGTTAAAAAGTATTACTGGCATACGAAACCTTAAATTAGAGTGAACAAATGAAGACTCAGCACACCACTTCTGAAAGGTTGCTGACCTCTGGTCTATAGGATCCCTGCCTTGTTTGGTGCAGAAGTTGGAAGGTGTGTAGTGAATGAGGCAGGGGGCTGCAGAAAGAAAAAAGGATAGTCTCCTGGCTGAAGAAGTTGACTGCCATTCTGGAGCATCATATTCTGTTCTGGCCTCTTCCACGAAGTTCCTGTGTAATGCTGGGGAAGCCATTTAAACCAAACTTTTCATAGGTGGCTGCTAATTGTTTAGTCTTCATTTTTCTGCATGCCCAGATTAATACACTGGGACATGAGTTGCAGAAGTACGGAGCACTCACAGGTGCAACTGAAGTCAATTGGAGTTATGCTCTGAACATATAACATACTATGAATATGCTAAATACTCTGAAAAATCAGGCCCTAGGTACAGGACTGACCTTAAAGACAGGTGATCAGGGAAGTTGCCAGATCACTCTGCTAGTTTCTTTTTGTTTGTTTTTATTTGGCTGCTTGTGGGGTACCAAAAATATTTTTCACCCTGGAAGGAAAAACACCTCCAGACTCATGTTCTTCAGCTCCAAAAACACAGGGTCAAATTCTCCTCTCAGTTACACTGATGCAACTTCACTGAATTCAAGGAGGTTGCTCCAATGTAAACGAGAAGAGAATGTTGCCCTCAATCTTCCCCTGGGAAGTTGACACTTGACATTTTTGGGCTTAGTCTTTCTGTGCCTCAGCTCCAATCTGTAAAATGTGGGATAATGACTAAAAAAAAGAGGTATGGGTCTAGTTAACCTTAACTTGGTGTAAGCACTGCAGCCTTGAAGCACTATTTAGTATAATTGAAAAATATATATGTGCGCAGCCCTAATGAGGGTTCTGTTTACTTCTTTGACATGGAATATTTCCAAATAATTTAGCCAACAGTACAATTAGAGGAATGGCCTCTTCTCGGATGAAATACAGAATAAATGCTATGCAGCCAGTATGTCTGGGTAGCAGTTTACATTTGCAAAGGCAGAGTAACAGTAGTATATGTTAGATATGAGTTGGAGAAATTAGAGCTATAAAATAGTACAGACGGTTTGAACAAAAACCAGAGCAAGGAATATAGTGATACATCAGGCTCATACCCTGCCAAAGATAGTTCAGTAGGATGGAATCTGAGCTCCATGCTGGCTCTGTCTGCAATAATCTGCAGGGTTGACTCTGTGACAGATTGAAGTCCAATAATGGTGTTTGCAACTAAATCTTGTTCTAATCTATCAGGTTTATGTAACCTCTACTCATGGACATAATGACTCAGATTCCAGGAGCATAAACCCCTCTCCCTTCTCTTTTCTCCTTTGCCAAATAAACTAAATAGATGGCAACATCAAATCAAGCAGGAGGCTCTACTCCTTTCACCTTGGAAAACAATAGGTTTGAAGAAAAAAATGTAATGATCCAAGTAACAGAAAAAAAGGGTTACTTACCTTAATTTACATAACTGGTGTTCTTCGAGATGTGTTGCTCATGTCCATTCCAATTTGGTGTGCGCATGCCATGTGTACAGCAGCTGGAAGGTTTTCCCCCAGCATTCCCCCTAGCCGTCAGGTCAGCCCAGGCGCCCCCTGGGGTCATGCCTTCGTCGTGCTGAAAATAGGGCCCTGCTGACCTGCTGCCACTTCAGTTTCTTCTTGCCGGATTGCTTTGACAGAGGAGTAGCCAGGTAGGTATTGTAATGGACATGAGCAACACGTCTCGAACAACAACAGTTTGAGAAGGTAGGTAACCATTTTTTCTTCTTCGAGTGATTGTTCATGTCAATTCCAATTAGGTGATTACCAAGCCTAGGTTTTGGAGGCAGGGTCGGAGCTCAAAGGTTTGCTGTCTGAAGCACCGCCTTCCCAAAAGCTGCATCGTCTCTAGCCTGCTGGATAATAGTGTTATGCTTAAAAGAAGCACACGGGATCTTTTTAAAGGTGATAAGGCAATATGCTGCCTTTATTGAGGGTACAATTTAAGTATTAAAAGCAGCATATGCTTGCATTCACACACACACACACACAGAGTTCTGCAGTTGGATCTTATAGTTACTAGTCTTTAGTGTTGCTTGGTCAGTTACAGTGGCCAGCTGAAACTGCAGAACAAGGGAGGGGAGCTGGATCTCTGTCGAACGTGTACAAAGCTCCGATGTTGATGCAGAATGAACCCAAAATCCCATGGCAATACAACCTTCTTTTATAGTAATAAGTTTCCATACAAGCCTATGGACCTTGCTGTGTCACACCGGAGCTGTCAATCACGAGGTATTCAAGGTTGTTCTTAAATCAGCATTATTTTGAATTGTTACCAGGAGGATCTGCAGCTGTTTCTTATCTTGTCCCTGGGGTATATACCTTTGCTTTAGAGTCAGCAATCTGCCATCCGGATGATTCTGATAATAAAATTGGTGCCTCTTGACTCCTCCACTCTTCTCTTGAGCATCTGGCCCAGCTGTCTCTTCTCAGTTAATCAGTATACCATACATTCTTCACTCACACACCAAACAGTAAATAATGCAATAATTACACCCATAAAACCTCTATTCTTCTAAGAACAATCATTAACATAATTAGCAAAGACTAAACTCAGAACAATTTCTTCTTACTAATTCAAGGCTACAATTTCTTTTTACTAATTCAAAGCCAGCAAAATGGAGTATAAAGCAAAATAAGCCAAAAGAAGTACAATTTACCTGAGATCATTTTTCCCCATTATGCTTTTGGTCTACAATAGTGTAATGCAAGGTAAAAGTATGTATAGATGATCAAGTCGCAGCTCTGCAGATCTCTTGGGTTGGAACAAGGGGCAAGGAATGCCGTTGATGATGCCTGCACCCTTGTGGAGTGTGCTGTAAGTGGAGGAGCTGGTATCTTCACCAGATCATAGCATGCCCAGATACAGGATGTAATCCATGACCGATTCCTTTGGGAGGAGACTAGAAGCCCCTTCATTCTGTCTGCTACTGCGTCAAACAGCTGAATGGACTTTTGAAACGGTTTCATGAGCTTGATATAGAAGGCTAATGCCTGAACATCCAATGAATGATGTTTTTGCTCCCTGCTGCTTGCATGAGACTTAGGGTAGAAAACGGGAAGGAAGATATCCTAGTTAACATGGAACTGGGAGACAACCTTAGGGAGAAAAGTGGGATGTGGTTTGAGTTGGAATTTGTCCTTAAAGAACACGGTGTAAGGAGGCTCAGATGTTAAGGCCTTGAGCTCAGACAACCTCCTGGCCAACATTATCTCTACCAGGAATGCCACCTTATATGAGAGGTACAGCAAAGAACATGTCACCAAGCGTTCAAAGGGTGGCCCCATTAACCTGGAAAGTTAAGGTCTCGGGCCGGGATCAGCTGTCGTACATGAGGGTATAGTCTTTTAGGAAACGACTCACTAAGGAGTTGGCAAAGACCCTCGGTCCTCCACACTTGGGTGGAAGGCAGAGATGGTGGTGAGCTGCACCTTTATTCATAGGCACTGACTCCGTGCATGCTCCGGGGATGGAACATCCATTGACAAAAAATCGGTGGGTGCTCTGCACCCACCGGCAGCTCCCCACCCCACCCCAGCTCACCTCCGCTATGCTTCCTCCCCTGAGCGCGCCTTCCCCGCTTCTCCCCCTAGCTCCAGCCATGAAACAGGTGCTTCGTGGCAGCAAGAGCTTGATGGGGGGGAAGTAGGGGGAACACAGCATGCTTGGGGAAGAGGCGAGGCCAAGGCAGGGATTTGGGGAAGGGGTCCAATAGGGGCAGGGAAGGGGTGGAGTTGGGGCAGAGACTTTGGGGAAGGGGTTGGAATGGGGTGGGGTGGGATGGGAGGGGGGGCAGGGGTGGAGTTGGGGGGGTCAAGCACCCACCAGCACTGGGAAAAGTTGGCACCTTTGCCTTTATTGATTATATGGAAAGCCCTTGCTGTTTGAAATGGAGGAGGTAGTCTAATATCATGGGTATTGATGAACATGTTGGAGATGAGATATTGGAATGACCAAATTGTAAATCTTTGCCATTTGGCTAAGTAGGTAGCCCTAGTGGAGGGTTTCCTACTACCCAGGAAGACATCCCTGACTGGACCCAAACAGGCGAGCTCCATTGGGTTCAACCATGGAGCTTCCATGCCATGAGGTGAAGCAACTAGAGATTTGGGTCCTGGAGATGGCGGTGATCCTGAGTTATCACATCTGGGAAGAGTGGTAAGGTGATGGGGTTGTCCACAGACATTTCCAGGAGAGATGTGTACCAGTGCTGGCAGAGCCAGGCTGGAGCTATAAATATCACCGAGGCCTCATCCTTTTGAACTTTGAGGAGCACCTTGTGAATGAGATGTATGGGAGGAAATGCGTACAAGAGATGTCCCTTCCAGTGAAGGAGGAACGCATCTGCGATGGAGCCCGGGCTGTGATTCAGGAAGGAGCAGAATTATAGGCACTTCCTGTTGTATTGCGTGGTGAACAAGTCTATCTGGGGAAACTCCATTGTTGGAAGATGAGGGACCATTCGTGGCTGTGAAAAGACCTGCTTAGATAGTCCACCAATTCGTTTTGTATTCTGGGGAGGTATGACGCCTCCACGTTTATTGAGTGATATATGCAAAAATCCCAGTCTGAGGGCTTGCTGGCACAGGGGAGAGGAGTGTGCACCCCCTGTCTGTTATAAAACATTGCTGTTGTATTGTCCATCATGACCAATACACATTTCCTTTCCAAATGAACTTGGAATGTCTGGCATGCCAGATGGACTGCTCTCAGCTCTCTGACGTTGATGTGAAATGAGAGCTCTGCTTGGGACCAGAGGCCCTGAGTCCTGAGGTCTCCCAGGTGGGCACCTCACCCCAACACAGATGCATGCGTCACCAGCAAGAGGGTTGGTTGTGGTCTGGCAAAGGGAGCATCCACACACACCTCCTGCAGGTTGAGCCACCATATGAGGGAGTCGAGGACCGGATGAGGAAGAGTGATGATCTTGTCTAGACTGTCCTGAACTGGCCGGTACACCTACATCAGCAATGCCTGAAGAGGCCGGAGTCTCTGTCTGGTGTGCTGTACTACATAGGTACAAGTGGCCATGTGTCCCAGAAGCTTCAGGCAATTCCTTGCTGTGGTAGTAGGGAACTGCCTATGACTTCGTTTGATGTCACACAGAGACCAGAAATATAACTCCGGGAGGTACACCCTCCCCTGTGTAGAGTCCAATAACCCTATCCACTGAATGGGGGTTAGGGTTAACTTTTGTACATTCAGTCGAAGGCCCAGCTCATCGAAAGGAGCCCTTATGAAACTCACTGGGGCCTCCACTTGAGCCCTAGAGTGGTCCTTGATTAGCTAGACGTCGAGGTATGGAAACACCTGTACCTGATGCTGGCATAGGAATGTAGCCACAACTGCCATGCACTTGATAAATACTCGAGGAGCTGCTGACAGGACGAACAGCAGGGCTGTGAACTGATAATTGTGGTTCACCATGAACCCGAGGTACCTTCTGTGAGACGGCGTTATTGAAAGTAAGCCCCCTTCAAATCGATGGCGATATATCAGTCCCCCGGATCCAAGAAAGGGATAATGGAAGCCAAAAAGAGACCCTGCAGAACTTCAGTTTTGAACTTGTTGAGATCTCACAGGTCTAGGATAGGCCTGAGGCTGCCTTTGGCTTTTGGAATTAGGAAATACTGAGAATAGAACCCCTTGCTCTTCAGCTCCTGAGGAACCTCTTCCACTTCCCTCAGCATTAGGAGCGAGTGCACCTCCTACACAAGATGTTGCTTGTGAGAAGGGTCCCTGAAGAAGGGTGGGGAAGGGGGGTGGAAGGGAGGGAGAACTGGAGGGAATATCCCCTTTCTACCATGCAGAGTACCCAGGGTAGAAAGGGGACAGTTGGCACAAGAAGGTGAGGCAGGATGGATCCACAGTTCAGACTGGTGCATCACCCTTGGGTGCACCTTAAAAAGTTCTATTTCTGGCCAGAGAACGATTTCTCTTGATCAGAACCCTGGCCTGACGAAGGGACTTAAAATGTTTCTCTTTGGTAGCCAGAGTGTGGAGGCCAAGGGACTTGAGGGTGGCCCTCAAGTCCTTAAGGCTATGAAGTCGTGAGTCAGGTTTTTCTGAAAAGAGAGTCAAACCCTTGAAGGGGAGGTCCTGAATAGTTTGTTGTACCTCGTATGGGAGCCCTGAGACCTGTAGCCAGGAGCTCCTTCCCATGGCTATCCCCAAGGCCACAGTTTGGGTGGCCACATCCACCACATCAAGGGCAGCTTGTGGTGAAGCTTGGGCAATGAGCTTGCCCTCCTCTACTAAGGAGGAAAACTACCCTGGAGTCCTCTGCCAACAGCTCCGTGGGTTTTGCCATCGCTCTGCAGGAGTTGTAATTATATCTGCTAAGGATGGCCTGATGGTTGGATATTTGGATCTGGAGCCCCCCAGTGAAGTAGATTTTCCTCCCAAAGAGGTCCAGCTTTTAAGCCTCACTTTTTTTGGGGAGGACCCCGGTAGCCTTGGCGCTCCTGCTCATTTACCACGACTACCACAAAGGAGTCTGGCAGAGGATAAGTATAGAGGTGCTCGAACCCCTGAGAGGGAACCAAGTACTTTCGTTCATTCCTCTTTGCCATTGGTAGTAAGGAGGTGGGAGTCTGCCACAATGTTTTGGTGGCATCATTAATAGTTTTTATAAGTGGCAGAACAATACGGGAGGGACCAGAGGGGGCAAGGATGTCCACCATGGGATCTGATCTCAATGACCTTCTCCACCTGGATCCCCAGATTCTGCGCCACCCTCTTCAGTAGTTGCTGGAGCACTCCGCTGTCCTGAAGGGAAGGTGCCGTCGACGTTCCCACCACCGTCTCATCAGGCAAGGATGAGACCCTAGCTGGGAGCAGGCACTGGTCCCTCCCTCGGCAACAAGGGGATTTCACAGCACCCGGTCTTTTGGTGTGGTCAGTGCCACAACTGGTGCAGTCGGTGCCAACGCTATCAGTGCCGGGGCCAGTATGGTCAGTGCTGGCACAATCGCTTAGTCCTGCTAATATGCCAGAGGTACATACGAGGCCAAGGCCACCGATGCAGACCTGGAGTAGGACCTCTGACTCTTACCCTGGCCCTGGTGGAATGTCTAGGGGGTCCAGAATGGCCACTCAGCAGGAGCCTGCCACTGAACAGGCCACGGTCCCAGATGAGGCTGCTGTCTGTGCCTGGCTGACCTGGATCTCCTGCTTCTCCTAGACTGGTAGAACTCCACTTCTGACTACGAGGACTCTGTGTAGGAAGACCACGGAGAAGCAGTGCCTATCAGTGCAGGAGACTGGTGCCAGGAACTCGGGGACCGGTGTGGCTCCCCTATGTGAGCACTGGTGGAGGGCATTGGCGATCATTGCCAAGGGGACAGTGACTAGCGTGGTCTCATCCCAGTCTTGCCCCAGATGGCACCAAGGGTCTTACAGGTGCTGCTGAGACTAATGTAGGAGACCTATCCCACCTTGGAGGGGAACGCAGTGCCATGAGGGAGATGAGATCCTTGGCTGCCTCAAATGCCTCCGGCATGGATGGCAACTGTAAGTCGCAGCTCTCCCAGATAGGGGAGTGTTGTGGGCCCAGACTCGACAAGAACCTAGTCCATGGAGCCGAACTCACATGACCCAATGTGGGTCTCACGGTAGCCGGCTCCTTATGTGTCGGTCTGGATGTAGGGGATGCAGGGAACCAGGAATTGGGAATGGTGCTGCCCACTGACATTCATGGAGCCCCTATGAGCGGAGCCTATATGGTGCCAAGGGTCTCTGGAGGAGTCCTTCCTCAGGGCTGACTCATGTGCCGCCAGTGTTGGCGCACTGTGCACCGCGCACCAAGGACGAGGTGCTCGGTGTCGGCTCTGCTGATCCAGGGTCCAACTGGGGACAGAGAGCAGCCTCCATCAGAAGGATGTGAGGCGCTGATCCCTCGCATTCTGAGTCCTCGGACGGAATCCCCTGCAGATCTTGCAGTGCTCTTTTTGGTGGCTTTCCCCCAAATGCTTCTGACAGGAAATGTGAGGGTTACTCCTGGGCATAGACTTGCCACATGCCACACAGGGCTTAAAGCCGGGGACCGAGGCATACCCCAGTACCGGAGAAACAAAAAAAGGGGGGTGAGGGGGATAAGCCCAAATGAAATGTATACCAAACTACACTATATTAATTGTTAACTACTATCTACCAATATACACAAAGTTCAAAAATCAAATACTGCTAAGAGAGAGACACTTGCCGAAGCAAGAGATACAAGCATTCTGGCTAACCATCACAAGCAGTAAGAAGGAAAAAAGATGGAAAATTATATCTAATTAAAAAGCTTTAAAAAGCTTTCTATGAGATACCTGTGGATATTTCATTCAGTGGGAACTGTGGACCGAATTATTTCATTAGTTGCCCCTTTGCAACCTGACTGGACTCAAGGGAGCAGAATTTGGTCCAAAATCTTTATCAATCCAGTACGTTTTTGAAATTACTTTAATACCCATGAAAGATGAAATGAAAGATTAACAGATGCGTAATCTCAAATCTCCACTTTACACACACAACAGGTTCTGTACAGAGCAATAAGTATCAATACAAACTTCCCCACATTGTTCTGCCAATATGACTCAGCCCGTGTATTCTGCACTTGGTAACGGACTGTCTAAATTTGTTTGGAAATATTCCCCTGTGCTTTGTTTGTAATCTCAGGGCTTCCATGGCAGAGTATATACTGGGTTCAATTAGTGAGCCTGTTTCTTTATTCCACCATGGCAGAGCCACAAATTTAAATTCTCTGAGTTCCTTTCACCCCAGTGTTTATGTATTAACCCCATATGTACTTGTGGAGAAGGGTCTATATGCTAAGATGAAACTGTATGGCATAAGATATTGTTTTAGAATAAGTGTTAAGGAAAATTGTATGTTGGGGTAAGTTGCTGAATGAAGGCCATTAAGAACACACTGCTGGGTGTGTGGAAACACAGAACTTGGACTCCTGCATGGAAGTTCTACCCAGGCTGTTTGGAATTTAGGGGAGGTTGAATCTGAAGGGTCATCAGTTGGTTCCTGAGGAGCAGAATCACACAGGGGTTCAGAGAGCTGTGATCAGTCAGGAGAGCACTGCCAGGCTCTTACAAAATTAGGCTTTCTCTGTAGGAGTAAGAATTAAAAGGGTACTGAATGCTGCTGTTAAGTTTACTTTGGTTAAATGAAAGTTTAGTATTTTCTGAAACCTAGCTGTAAGCAGCACAATCAATCAGTGGGTTTTGAAGAGTTGTGCCTGGCCCTCAAAACAGAGTTAGGAAAAGCAGGCCGGCTCGCCCAATATACACAGGCTGAGGGAAGGATTAGAGGGGAAGACTGGCTGTACTAGCAACCAGAGACACCAGTGTTGAACAAGTTGTGTGCCCAGGAAGGGGCAGAGAGTGACAGTTTCTTGTCCATTTTTTGAGGTGCCCAGCCACTGAGATACACAACTTATTGGCCCCTGTACAACTTTCTCTGCAGGGAAAACTTTTCTTTGCTACCTTTATATCAATGGAAAGAAAAAGGACTTCCTTGTGTAAAAATTGACAGTGAAGACTCCCCTAAATGTTAATTATAAAAGAATCATTGTTTTAAAAGATTTCTGTGTAGGAAGGGCCTAATTACACTGAAACAATTAAAAGTATCGAACAACTATTCTTAACATATACTGGAATAGAGATATATTTATGGCAGTAAAATTACACCATGTTTCAGTCTGTTAACAGAGCATCTATCACTCTCTACCTTGGTGAAGAATGTATTGCTTTCAGTTATAATCAAAGGGGTATATATACTAGCTATAGTGAAGCCAGGAATACCCAGGGAGTAATAAATTAATATGACAGTTGTGCCTAGTATGTTATTTCTGTCTTATCAGCATAGGAGCCCTTTGCCTCAGAGTTCTGATGTGTGCTTGTGAATAATACACTCTGTTCACATTATTTAAATGCTTGCTTTGTTTGAAAATGTTAAAGTTAAAATTTTAAAATATCTTTTGACAACATACCTGTTTTGTGAAGGAGTGATATGTCCACATAGCACGCTCTGACAGTTATCTTCACTGTTTGTATTTCATTTAGTTTGCAAGCTCTTTAGTTAAGAATCTAGGGCTGAGTCCAAAATCCATTGAAATCTTTCCACTGATTTCATCAGACTTTGGATCAAGCCCTTAATTATTAGGTTTGGTTTAATACAGTGGTTCTCAACCAGGAGCATGCGTGCCTCTGGGGGTATGCAGAGGTCTTCCAGGGGTACATCAAGTCATCTAGTTTTACAACACACTACATAAAAAGCACTAACGAAGTCAGTACAAACTAAAATTTCATACAGAAAATGAGAAAGTAAGCAATTTTTCAGTAATAGAGTGCTGTGACACCTTTGTATTTTTATGACTGATTTTGTAAGCAAGTAGTTTTGAAGTGAGGTGAAACTTGGGGTATGCAAAACAAATCAGACTCCTGAAAGGGGTACAGGAGTCTGGAAAAGTTGAGAACCACTGGTTTAATATACCTGACCTGCTAGATAGCATCATGTACATTTGGAGTACTATACAAAATAAATGTTATCTGTCCAGGATGTCTTTACTGTTTGTTGCCAGTTTGAGAACTGGCCTCTTTAAAAAATGTCCTTTGCACATTCATATTGTCTTCTGTCAGATTTTATTATTTTATTGGATCATTTATTCTGGCAGAGATAATAAATGGGCACAGCAAATAAGTCATTTCTTCAACCCTGAGACAATTCAGCAAATTATGAAGCCAAAATCCAGCAGAGGCAGCCAGAGAACTGCAGCTGGCCTGTAATCACAGAGCAGTTTAGCAAAGGGAAAGGAATCATCAGCTTAAATGAAATAAATATTTGGATATATGAAAACTGTTTTGATTTCCAGGGTTTGATTTTCATAGATCTGAGACCTAGTGTCCACATGCATCTTTGTGTGGACAATTACGCTCCTATGTTTTACACAAATACGTGTGACAGCATTTGGAAATCTGGCAATTGTGCATAGAGAAGGATGTTTTGATCCATGACGGTTGAAGTAATGAATGGGTAAAGTGATGCACAAATACTCATACCTCTCAGTCTTCAGATTGATGAAAATCAGGCTGTCAACACCTTATTCTGATGGTATATGTTCCTAGTAACACTCACTGGGCTGAATTCTGCCCCCATGCAGCCACAGTGATTCCCAGGGGTTGGACCAGTGCCAGTTATGGGTGTAACTGGGCAGAACTTGGCTCACTGCATTTGTTAGTATTTAGCATTTTATTTAATTATAATTTTGAACACTCTCAGTGTTCTATTCAACCAAATCGCATGGGGCACACTTGCATACAGACTCACAAAATGACGGAATGGTCCTCCGGGCACAACCAGTCAGGAAGTCACATTCAAGAGGATTCTACAACTTCCCTGGGAAGTCTGTTCACTTCAGTCTTCTTTTCTCAAGACTAAACAGGCTCAATTTTTTTAACCTTTCCTTACAGGTCCAGTTTTCTAAAACTTTTATCATTTTTGTTGCTCTCCTTGGGACTCTTTGCAGTTCGTCCACTTCTTTCCTAAAGTGTAGTGTCCAGATCTGGACAACAGACTCCAGCTGAGGCCTCATCAGTGCGAGTAAAGTGCGACAATTACCTCATATGTCTTATATTCAGCACTCCTATTAATACATCCCAGGATAATATTAGCCTTTTTTGCAACTGCATCAGTTTGTGATCCACTATAACCCCCAGATGCTGTTCAGCAATACTACCACCTAGCCACTTATTCCCCATTTTATAATTGTACATTTGATTTTTCCTTCTTAACTTAGTAGCTCTTTGCACTTGTCTTTATTGAATATCTTGTTGATTTCAAACCAATTTCCAATTTGTCAGCGTTACTTTGAATTCTAAACCTATCCACCAAAGAGCTTGCAGCCCCTTCCCAAGTTGGTGTCATTCACAACTTTTATAGGCATACTCTCCACTCTTCAAGTCATTAATGATAATATTGTATAGTACCAGACAAGACTGATTCATCTGGGACCCCACTAGATACATTCCCACTGTTTGGCAGTGAACCATTGATAATTACTTTTTGAGTACAGTCTTTCAACCAGTTCTGCACCCATTTTATCATAACTTCATCTAGACTAAATTTCCCTAATTTGCTTATGAACATGTCATGTGGGACTCTGTCAAAAGCCTTACTAAAATCAAGATACACCATGTCCACTGCTTTCCCCCATCCACTAGGCTAGTACTGTGTCAAAGAAGAAAATTAGGTTGGTTTAGCATGACTGGCTCTTGACAAATCTATGCTGGCGATTCCTTATAACCCTATTATCTCTTGGTGCTTACAAACTGATTATTTAATAATTTATCCAAGTATCTTTCCTGGTATTGAAGTTAAGCTGATTGGTCTATAATTCCCTGGATCCTCCTTTTTCCTCTTTTTAAATATAGGTTACTGTGTTTGCCCTCCTTCAGTCCCCTTGGACCTCACCCATCCTCCATGAGTTCTTAAAGATAATAGCTAATGATTCCAAGATTGCTTCAGCTAGTTCCTCAAGTGTCTTAAGGTGAATGTCATCAGGCCCTGCCAACTTGAATACACCTAACTTATCTAAACATACTTTAGCTTGTTCTTTCCCTGGTTTGACTTGTGTTTCTTCTCCCTTGTTTTTAATATTAATTGAGTTGAGTATCTGGTGACCATTAACCTTTTTAGTTAAGATTGAAGAAAAATAGGTATTAAACACCTCAGAATTCTTAATGATTTCAGTTATTAGCTCTTCCCTCCAAAGTAGAGGACCTACACTTTCCTTCATCTTTCTCTTGCTCCTAATGTATTTAAAGAAACTCTTCTTACTGTCATTTAAGTCCCGCAATAAAAATAACTCATTTTGTGCCTTTTCTGATTTTCTCCCTACTTGCTTGTGCTTTTTTCCCCCCCATACTCCTCCTTAGCAATTTGTCCACTTTGCCACTTTTTGTGGATTTCCTTTTTTATTTTCAGGTAATTAAAGAATGCCTGAAGGAACCATCTTGGCCTTTTCCTATTCCTTCTACCTTTCCTGAGATAGACAACATCTCCACAAAGAGGGGTGGCCCTTCCTCCCCCTCATTTGTTAATATAGTAAATTGTTGTCATGTTGTCCAACATGACTTGAGGGTGCAAAGTCCAAAATCATTTGCAGGCTTTGTGTGCTGCATGCATCTCCGGACAGGTTTATGTACAACTGGGATGCTTGATGGGTCCAGGTACTCTGAGCTACATGGTTGTCCTAATGGGCTCTCCTCCCAAGTAGGGAGACATTTATATTCACTCTTTATGTGGGTGGGGAAGGGACAAAGGAAACCCACACCCCCAACCCACACCCCTGTTATCCTATCAGGAGAGAGAACTCAGAACTCTTGGGGGAAGAAGAGGAGATCAGTTTGTCCAGAGTTTGCTTGTTTGGCATATTGACTGTCCTTAATTAAGCCTGTAGACATAGAAGGGAAAATCTCCTGAAAGGTGCAACACAGATACATGAGGTCCTGAGAAC
The DNA here is from genome assembly GCF_007399415.2 of Gopherus evgoodei. Taxonomy (NCBI): domain Eukaryota; kingdom Metazoa; phylum Chordata; order Testudines; family Testudinidae; genus Gopherus; species Gopherus evgoodei. Next base: position 55,214,225 of record NC_044328.1, on the reverse strand, counting down.
CAGGAGGATGAGATAGGTTAGAACAAATTGCCCGAGGGCTCAGTCAAGGCTAAGTGAAGTGGTCCTTCATATCCTGGAATCTTTGTGATATGTCTTCCCCATAAGCAACTAGTTGTTAGGAAGGGGAACATGGATGACTCCTGATGATGCAGATGAGCTATCACTATGCTTGGTGCCACGGAGAGGCTGAAGGGAAGTAGTCTGTATTGGTAGTGGCCCACAATAAATCTCAGGAATCTCTTGAGTGCAGGGTGGATGTCTTTGTGGAAATAAGTAAGTGTCCTTTAAATCTAGAGCTGTGAACCAGTTCTCCTTGTTTAGTGAGGGGATTACTTGTCAGGGATGGTTTAGATAATACTTAGTCCTAGCTTGAGTGCGAGGGACTGCACTAGGTGACCTCTCAAGGTCCCTTCCAGTTCTATGATTATAGAGGCCAGGATGATCATTCTGAACCTCTGGGGGTGGAAGAAGACATTCAGCTATCTGAGATACAGTATGGGGCACCAGCATCCTTTCTTCTTGAAGATGAGGAAATATTGAGTAAAATCCTTTCCCTGTGTGCTTTGGAGGTGCCGATTCCATGGCTCCCAGATGGAGCAGGGAGTCCATTTCTTGTCTGAACATGCTTTTGTGAGAAGGATCCCCAATGGGATAGGGAAGGTGTTTTGTTGTTGTTGTTGGGTTTTTTTTGAGGGGAGGAATCTATCATATAACCAATGATAATTATCTCCAGAATCCATCTGTCTAATGTTATATGGTGCCAAGCCTGGGAAAAATGAGTTAGGAAGCCACCATACGGAGAGAAGGAGTCCTGAACAGGAAAATGTGGCAGGTTAGCTAATTTGCACCTCTCCAAAGTCCTATCAAAAGGATTTATTGGTGGGAGACTGTGGGTGGAAGGAGAATGAAGGGGAGTATTATGTTTACTATGCTGAATTCTCTCGCACAGCGCATAAGCCCTTTCATAGCAGAATGGTTGAGGAGCTGATCATAGTCTGTAGAGTTGAGTTTTGGGATATTTTCTCCATAGTGCTAGGGCATGGATACCTACTGAGCAAAGGGTTGCTAGAGTCTTTGAGGGAATATGATTCATTTGTCTTTTCACTGAATATGCTATTTCCCTCAAAAGGAGATTCTCCAGAGTGGATTATTTCTAAGGGAAGTTTGGAGGATTGGTGCCACAAAGGCCATCTCATGACTATGGAAGTTGCCATCAAGTGGGAGACTGTATCTGCTGCATCCACTGAGGCCTAGAGAGCTGATCTAGCTAGAAATTTATTTCATCAATAATTGTTGGAACTAAAATCTTTCTTGAGGGAGTTTATTAGCGAAGTCCAAGGACTTACTGTAATTAATACAATCATATTACAATATTAAAGTTTGGTAATTGATTATGAGGAATGGCAAGCTTAACAAAGTGAAGTTCTTTCTCCCAAAGGGATGTGAACATTTGGCCTTCTTGTCAGTGAGCATAGGCCTGGGGTGGTGTTGCTTGTTCCTTTCGGTGACAAACTGCATCACTAAAGAATTTGAAGTGGGTGTGAGAATAAGTATTCTGCCCCCTTAGATGGCATGAAATGTCTTTTTCATTCTCTTCAGAGTGGGAGCACAAATGGCTGGAATACCCCAGATCATCCTGGCTAGTTCTAAGATGACTTCATTAATTGGCAGTGCCATCTTACTAGGACCAGCTCCCTGCAGGATATCCAGTAACTTATTGGGGGTGTCTTACACTCCTGAGCCCCCGGCGGAAGTATATCTGTGATTCTCCTCAGGAGGTCCCAGAACTGCCTGTAGCCATCAGATGGTGACTGTGAGACTGGTGCAACCAACTCATCTGGGAAAAATGATGATGACCTTGCCAGGGTAAGTGGTTCTGGCTGGTCAGGTTGTTGCTCTTCCTCAATTTGTTCCTGAGAAGTTTGAGGTTCTTCCCTGGGTGTGGAAGCTTGTCTTAACTCCTGGTGTGACCATATAGATGTGGGAAGTTGCATATATGGATCCCAGAGACCGCAGGAAGGCCATTGCAAAGGTTGTAGGCAAAATAGGGTATGACTGATCCCAAGGTAGGATCCCTTGTAAGAGAAAGGGAAGGTGCCCATAAGTTCTGGGAGCTGACCTCCCCATCTTAGAGGGATGGTGAAAATCTCCCACTGATTCTGGACTCAAAGGAAAAGGAGGCTTCTATGTCAACGGGTACTGCCATCAGTACTGTTGGCCTTATTATGCCTCGACTGGTTGATAGTATTGGTGAGCGGAGAACTAATGGTCTAGGGCCATCCCTGGTTAGGACTCGATCCAGTCCTGTTATTACACAGATCTGGAATCACCAATGTCCCCCAGGGCAGTGTATCTAGGCCCTGATAATGGAGAGTGCACTGGGATTTTCTCTCCCTGGGTGGTGCCAGAGGTAAAGACTTCAGAACCAAATGACTCCTTCTCTTGCTATGTTGGTACTGATAGCGTAGGAAGCATCTACTACCTTCTTTCCCTCACCAGTACCAAGTAGGGTGACCAGACAGCAAGTGTGAAAAATTCGGGTGGGGGTGGGGGTAATAGGAGCCCATTAAAAAAAGCTCCAAATATCGGGACTGCCCCTATAAAATCGGGACATCTGGTCACCCTAGTACCAAGGATAGTACCATGCCTTTGGCTAGGTATTGTTTCAGGGCACTCTTGCCTTTCAGTGCCAGGAAACTGGTACTGTGCTCATTGTGAGCTCCAGATACTCTTGCATCAGAGTCCACCCAAGTTAGAGCGTGTGGGAGAGGATGGCTTCTTTTAGAGGAGGACTTGGAGGGGCATTTCTCATGTTTCTTGTGAGAGTGTTTGCTCTTACCTTCCCTATGTTTTTGTTTGAAAGAATCTTTAGTCCCCAGACCAGAGACCACCGTGCTGGGAGGTGATCTTCTTGGTGCCTCTGCCCATTGTACAGGTGGGTCTGATAAGCCAGGATTGGACTGAGGACTCATTGTATAGTCCCTCGGAAACCTTCTAAGCCTGTACTCATGGGCTTGATGAGTTTGGCTAGGAAAAGACCAGCAAATATTGCACTGGAGAGGAGGGATAGCTCAGTGGTTTGAGCATTAGCCTCCTAAACCCAGCGTTGTGGGCTCAGTCCTTGAGGGGGCCATTTAGGGATCTGGGGCAAAAAAAAAAATTAGTTGGGGATTCGTCCTGCTTTGAGCAGGGGGTTGGACTAGATGACCTCCTGAGGTCCTTCCAACCCTGATATTCTATGATATGAGCTTCCCTGATATAGTAGAGGCACATGTCATTGTTGTGACTGAGCAGAAAAGCCCAGAGGCAGGCCACACAGATCTTGGATTCTGGGCATACTAGGCAAGCCATACACCGGGTACTTATTCTGGGAGCAAACCCATCAGAAAACTTTAAAGTTGGAGATAATCAGTATGCCTGAGCTTCCAAGGAAGAGAAAAGGTCCCAAGGAAATACAAATGGGGACAGGTGAAACCAGGTACCCAAATTCAGCAAAGGAATTTTATGAATATATCTACTTCAAAGTAATTGATTTTAAAATGTCCAGTATTCAAACAAGATTTGAACAGAGAAGCTACAAAATCTTGAAATTCTCATAATTATTCCAAAACAACATAAATGCAAGTTCAAGATGTCCTTCAATGGTATAGTCCTGATTTCAGCCATGATTGCCTGAATATTCAGCTTCATCTCTTGCAAGCCAGTTGTCAGCTTACAGGAAAAATGTGAAAACCAGTTCAGAAATATCTCAGTTCACTCAGCCAAACTAAACATCAACTGTTTTCTGAAGTGCTGAAGTTTATAAAAATAATTTTGATGGTACCCACAACCAATCTTATAAATAATCACATACGGTTTCAGTTCACAATGCTCACTCTGCATTTGCAAATATCTGCAATGCTTGTGACACATGTTCCCTGATTTGGAGGCTAGTAATTAAACTCAGAACTTTTAAAAAACAACATTTTGCACATCTCTACTAAATATAGCAGCAACTGCTGGCAGGGCCGGCTCCAGCTTTTTTGCCACCCCAAGCAGCAGAAAAAAATAAATCTGATTGAGGTGCCGCCAAAGAGGACCAGAGAGAGTGAAGGACTCACTGCCAAATTGCCGCCGAAGACTGGTAGGCCGATTGAGCTGCCACCTAACTGCCGCCGCTGCCGACCTGGACATACCACCCCAACAACGGCCCAACTGCCACCCCTTTCTAATGGCTGTCCTAGACACCGGCTTCCTTCGCTAGTGCCTGGAGCTGGCTCTGACTGCTGGAATTCTTCATTAATACAATCTAAACTGACCAGCGAAGCACCTGAATAATACGTTTCAAACCCAACAAATCCTCCAGCAAAACCAGGATTGGCATCTCTGAAACTTCCAATTTAAAAAGCAATAAGGAATTTCAAAAATTCTTTTCAGGCCTTCTTTATGCATCATACAAAGCAAAAATAAAGGTCCCAGGCTCAAGTTTTTATAAATATATTTTGAGTCATCTTTAACAGAACTGTTTACTGCATTAATTCACATTGCTGAGCAATATTAGAGGCTGCCAGTAGGTGGCACTATTGTTCCTAGTATCAGAGGAGTAGCCTTAGTCTGTATCCAAAAAACTAGGCGTCCAGAGGCACGTTAAAGACTAATAGATTTATTTGGGCATAAGCTTCTTTAAGGTGCCACCGGACTCCTTGTTACTATTGTTCCTGTAAGTTTTATGATAAGACTATATATGAGAAAGGTGAAGAGATTAAAAAAAACTTCAAGACAGCAGCAGCGATGACACGTGAGCCAAATTCTGCCCCCATTTTAACACTTCACTGAGTTACACTTTCCTATCAGGAGGCACATTACAGTTACACTGAAAAGGTTTGCAATAAAGCTCTAGAGCGGTCTAATTAGAGGAAATAAATGAATTACTGTCTGTGATGGACTCAGAGGGGGGCATACTAGTGCTCAGCTAGAAATGGAAAGAGTATTTAAAAAAAAAAATCTATCCACTCTCTGTGCCAGTTGTGCACTCCTGCAGAAGACGACTGTCAGGGACTCATACAGCCAAGTGCCAGGGCCTGTGCAGGTGGACAAAACATTCTACCAGCCTGCCACAGCTAACATTCCCAGGACTTCAGACACGACGTCAAAGCAGGGCCTCCTGCCCCTCTAATCCTTCCTCTTGCAGCCTCATGCTCTCCCCCTTTTCTCTCTTCTTATTCTTCCTGTCTATCTAGGTCCCTCTTATATTGGTGTCTACCACTGAAATATCAGAGTGTTTTTTCTTTCATTCACCTTGTTCCGGCCTCTCTCTTCCCTTCTGTCACCGTCTGCAGGATTTGTCCCTCTGTGTAATTTTGTTTGGAGTGTGTTCTGGATTCAGATCTGAGGGCTTGGCTACACTGGAGAGTTGCAGCGCTGGTGATGGGGTTACAGTGCTGCAACTCACTCTGTGTCCACACTTGCAAAGCACAGCCAGCACTGCAACTTCCTGGCTGCAGTGCTGGCTGTACACCTGGTCTGCTTGGGGTGTAGCGATTCCAGCTGGTGATGCCTCCAGGGTATTAGGAGGTATCCCAGCATACCCTTTCAGCCACTCTGCTCATCGTTTCGCACTCCACTGCCCTGGGCTCAGGTGGCCCGCCCTTTAAATGTCCCGGGAATTTTAAAAATCCCCTTCCTGTTTGCTCAGCCAGGTGTGGAGTGCAATCAATCAATCAATCAGTAACCATGCCTCCATGCCCCAAACGAGACCCAGCATGGAACACTTCCGAGCTGCAGGACCTCATCAGTGTTTGGGGTGAGGAAGCTGTGCAGTCACAGCTGCGCTCCAGCCGTAGAAATTATGATACCTATGGGCAGATATCAAAGTCCTTGCTGCGAAGGGGCCATGAACGGGACGCATTGCAGTGCAGGGTTAAAGTAAAGGAGCTGCGGAGTGCCTATTGCAAAGCCCGTGAGGGAAACCACCGCTCAGGAGCTGCTCCCACGAGCTGCCCGTTTTTACAAGGAGCTGGATGCCATACTTGGGTGTGACCCCACTACCAATCCGAGGACCACAATGGAGAGTTCAGAGCAGGGAGAAGTGGGGGAGGGTGTAGAGGAAGCCGAGAGTGAGGCTACTGGGGTGGAGGGAGACACCCCGGAGTCCCAGGAGGCATGCAGCCAGGAGCTCTTCTCAAGCCAGGAGGAAGCTAGCCAGTCGCAGCAGCTGGAACTTGTTGGTGAAGAAGAAGCAGAGGAGCGGGTTCCTGGTAAGTAGCTTTTATTTTAAGGATGGAAATGTTTTGGGAGAGGAGGAGGAGGGGGGGGTTATGGCTGCATGCATGCATACCTAGATGTGGTATAGCCCATTGATTTGGTCTATCACGTCTCTGTAATCGGCCTCGGTAATCTCTTCAAAAGTTGCAGCCAGAGCGTGGGCAATGCGCTTGCGCAAGTTTATAGGGAGAGCCACCGTGGTCCTTGTCCCAGTCAGGCTAACGCGTCTGTGCCACTGTGCCGCGAGGGGTGGGGGGACCATTGCTGCACACAGGCAAGCTGCATAGGGACCAGGGCAGAATCCACTTTGCTGTAGAAGACCCTCTCTCTCTTCCCAGGTAACACGCAGCAGCGATATATCTGGCAGTAGAAAATCCTGTTGAAAATGTAGGGATAGTGTTCAGTGCAGGTCCCCCCAGCTGCTCTCTGCTTTCCCCAATGCACAGAAACCCCAGTGAGCCCTGACTCAAGCAGCTCCCCTTTCCAGGTGAGTCGCGGCAGAAACACTCACCCCATTACTCACCATGTCTTCACTGCTGTGGCCTCTCTGTGCTATGTTTGCTATGTGTAAATGATGCTACAAATAGTCTACAAACTCTTTCACTGTGATAATAAACAATGCAGCCTCTGTATTAAATGTTTCTATTTCTGTTTTTTTAAGTGTCCTTGAATCCTCCGGCCCTATCACAGCCTGCTGAAAAATTACAGAACTTGAGGCATAAACCAAGGAAAAGCAAAGAAGATTTGGTGAAAGCAGTTATGAATCAGTATGCCAGAGAGAGCAAGAGGCTGCAGGACTGGAGAGAGAAAATGCATGAGTGGAGGGAAACACAAAGTAGGAGAAAGGAATTGGCTACCAAGAAAAGCACAAAGCAGCTGATAAGCCTCCTGGCGTGCCAAACGGACTGTATGCAGTCTCTTGTAGCCATGCAGGCAGATCAGTACCTTGCTAACCCCCCTCCCCCCGACTCCCAAAGCTCTCTCCCTTGTGCCCCAGTGTTTGCTCAAAACCCCTTTCTCCAGCAGCCTGGTTCTTACCACCACCAGCTGCCCCCAACACCTGTACGTTCACCTACCAGCCCTGATAACTACGACCCTTACCCTATGCACTCAACCCCCATCACCATGCAGCATATTAATTCTGAAGTGCAGCAGGCATTGTACAGCAATCCAGGCAGGACATATTCAAACCTCTGAATGTACAATCCAGCACCCTACCCCCCTGCCCTTTTATGTACTGTATTTTGAATAAATGATTTCTTAGCTTTTAAAACATTTTTTATTATTGCAGAAAGCAAGAAATACTGTACCCCAAGGGAAAAACAGGCACAGCAAATCATTGTAACCACTGCACTTCACACCCGTGCAAGGCACCAAACATTACTGTTGGCTTTCAGCCTCAAATTGCTCCCTTAAGGCATCCCTAATCCTTGAAGCCCTGTGCTGGGCCTCTCTAGTAGCCCTGCTCTCTGGCTGTGCAAATTCAGCCTCTAGGCGTCGAACCTCGGAGGTCCATTCCTCACTGAATGTTTCACTCTTCCCTTTACAAATATTATGGAGGGTACAGCACGCGGATATAACAGCGGGGATGCTACTTTCCCCCAAATCTAGCTTCCCATAAAGACACCTCCAGCATCCCTTTAAACGGCCGAAAGCACACTCCACAGTCATTCTGTACTGGCTCAGCCTGTAGTTGAACCGGTCCTTGCTCCTGTCAAGCTTCCCTGTATATGGTTTCATGAGCCATAGCATTAAGGGGTAAGCGGGGTCTCCAAGGATCACAATGGGCATTTCGACGTCCCTTACTGTGATCTTGCGGTCTGGGAAAAAAGTCCCGGTCTGCAGCTTCCTGAACAGGGCACTGTTCCGAAAGACGCATGCATCATGCACCTTTCCAGGCCATCCTGAGTAAATGTCATTGAAACACCCATGGTGATCCACAAGCGCTTGGAGAACCACAGAGAAATACCCCTTGCGATCAATGTACTCGGATGCCAGGTGGGATGGTGCCAGAATAGGAATATGCATCCCATCTATCGCCCCTTCACAGTTAGGGAAACCCATTTGTGCAAAGCCGTCCACAATGTCCTGCACGTTCCCCAGAGTCACGGTTCTTCTTAGCAGGGTGCGATTAATGGCAGTGCAAACTTGCATCAACACTATTCCAACGGTCAACTTTCCCACTCCAAACTGGTTCGTGACCGATCGGTAGCTGTCTGGAGTTGCCAGCTTCCAGATTGCAATAGCCACCCGCTTCTCCACTGGCAGGGCAGCTCTCAATCTCGTGTCCTTGCGCCGCAGGGTGGGGGCGACTCCTCACACAGTCCCATGAAAGTGGCTTTTCTCATCCGAAAGTTCTACAGCCACTGCTCATCATCCCAGACTTGCAGGACGATGTGATCCCACCACTCAGTGCTTGTTTCCTGAGCCCAAAGGTGGCGTTCCATGGTGCTGAGCACGTCCGTTACTGCCACAAGCAATTTAGTGTCTTGTGCGTCAGGCGAATCAATATCATCGTCTGACTCCTCACTGTCACTTTGGAGCTGAAGGAATAGCTCAGCTGCCAAACGTGATGTGCTGGCAACATTCATCAGCAAGGTCCTCAGCAGCTCGGGCTCCATTTGTAACAGAAATTGCACTGCAGACTCACAATGGTGCCAAACTGCTTGGAATGTGTAGCGAAGCACCACGGGGCGTTGGAACAGGAAGCGGAATGACCCGCACCCTTCTGTCCCCTTCCCACAATCCATGGCGCCAAAATGGGACGAGGTGCTCTGTGGGATAGCTGCCCACAATGCACCACTCGCAGCAGCGCTGCAAATGTGGCCACACTGCAGCGCTGGTAGCTGTCAGTGTGGCCACACTGCAGCGCTGTCCCTACACAGCTGTACGAACACAGCTGTAACTCCCAGCGCTGCACAAATGTAAGTGTAGCCATACCCTGAGAGGCATACAAGTACTTAGAGATAAGTCAAATTCAGCAATAAAACTGGCAAAAAACAAGGCTGACAGGCTCACCCCCTTTAGGATTTCCCTGCTTTCCTTATTTATCAGCCTTCATTTTGAAGTATGAGGAGCTGCTGCCTCCTGGAATAAGTTCCATTGAGGAATATTTTGCAAATCTCTGTCTTTCTCTCATAAAAAACTTTTTTCTAGTACATTCAAGTATCTGAAGCCTAGTGAAGTTAAGTCGCAAATGCCAATATAAGGTCAGTAGCAGTTTGAAATTCTTATTTCAGTTACACTGCTATAAATCTGGAGTAACTCAAATGGTCAACCAATCTATAAAATAAGAATAACTACTTCACACTGCTGTTGTGATGCTTAAATACAAGTAATGGTGCTTGGTAACTCTGGAATGAAAATACTATAGAAACATTAAAGTATTTGTATTATTTCATTCATTTATAATTACACTTAGGCCTTCTCTCTTGGCATAGTAATCTATTTATTGTACTCAGTGTGCAAATCACTGTTCCACACCCCCCCCCCCGATCCCGTTAATTGGACAACTCTCTGGATGATTCACTAGCTTCAGCAAAACTTGTCTTAGTACCATTTTTAATTGGAAAAAATCTACCTTTTTCTTGAGCTCATTATTTTAGCTTAGTGTGCTAATTATGTGAAAGTCAAAACTCATGAACCGTGGGAGGCAGGAGAAGAAAGGAAGTACATTAAAATACTTTTCTATTTCAGTAAGTCCTGTGGTTTGTGTGTATTCTCTGGTTGAGACCAGTTTTTACTTAGATTGGCATTTCTTTTAAAAGGTGTCAGTAATAATTCTAAAATTATAAATGAAATATAGTAGGTGTTTGATTAGCTTTCAAGTTGACAGTGTCTGTCTAAAATCTATTACACCTCTACCCCAATATAACTCTGTCCTTGGGAGCCAAAAAATCTTACTGCATTATAGGTGAAACCACATTATATCGAACTTGCTTTGATCCACAGGAGTATGCAGCCCCCCACCTCCCTGGAGTGCTGCTTTACTGTGCTATATCTGAATTTGGGTTATATCGGGGTAGAGGTGTATAAGAGATAGGTAGTATCTAAAAATATCTTTGTGTGTCTTAGATCCTTCTACCAATTTTGTGTTTTTACAACCATATATTTTAAAAATAGGTCTCTCCCTCCTATTGCTGTGATGACACAACAGGGGAAAGTGATTATACAGGGGAAACAGAGTGTCTGAATATAAACACAATGTTGTCAAATACACAAAGCTGAACTGAAAGCACAAACATGAAGCAGAAACTGAAAAACAAAATAGAGACCAATTTTCTCTTTGGTGTAAATTGTAACAACAATATAGGCACCTTTACATATACTACTAATTATGTAAAACTACAAGACTTTTCACATTTCAAGGACAATTTTTAACCAGTTGATTCTGGGAAACTTTCACTGGAGCTACTTTGTTAGAAGCTCCTGAAATGTGTTGAATTTCAAAATCAAAATCTTGGAGAGCTAAACTCCATTGAAGCAGTTTTTTGTTGTTTCCCTTGACAGTATGAAGCCACTTTAGCGCAGCATGGTCAGTTTGTAGCTGGAAACACCATCCCCAAACGTATGGGCATAGCTTTTCCAGGGCATACACAATGGAGTAGCATTCTTTTTCACTGATTGACCAGTGGCTTTCCCTGTCAGTTTCTTGCTGAGAAACATGACTGGATGAAATTCTTGATCCGGTCCTTCCTGCATTAAAACTGCTCCTACACCACACTCAGATGCATCTGTGGTCACTAGGAAGTGTTTGTCAAAGTCTGGGGCCCTTAGCACAGGGTCAGACATGAGTGTTGCCTTAAGCTGGGTAAAGGCCTTCTGACACTCAGTCCACTTAACTGCATTTGGCTGGGTCTTTTTGGTCAGGTCTGTTAGTGGGGTAGTGATTTGGCTGTAGTGTGGTACAAATCGCCTGTAATACCTGGCCAAGCCTAAGAAGGATTGGACCTTTTTCTTTGACTTTGGGATAGGCCACTTTTGGATAGCATCCACCTTGGCCTGTAGGGGGTTTATTGTTCTTCGACCCACCTGGTGTCCCAGGTAAGTCACTCTGTTTTGGCCTATTTGACACTTTTTAGCCTTAACAGTTAGTCCTGCCTGCCTGATGCGCTCAAAGACTTTTTCCAGGTGTTCCAGGTGTTCTGCCCATGAATCAGAAAAAATGGCCACATCATTGAGGTAGGCAACTGCATATTCTCCCAATCCTGCTAGGAGACCATCTACAAGACTTTGGAAGGTGGCGGGTGCATTTCGCAGCCCAAAAGGAAGCATATTAAATTCATACACCCCTGCATGGGTGTTGAAGGCTGACCTTTCTTTGGCGGGTTCATCTAGCGGTACTTGCCAGTACCCCTTGCTTCAGTCTATTGTAGAGATGAACTGGGCACATCCCAATTTCTCCAATAGCTCATCGGTGTGTGGCATAGTTGTCGGGACGAGTTACAGCATTTAGCTTACGGTAGTCCACGCAAAAGCATATTTCCCCATCTGGTTTGGGAACTAGAACTACTGGAGATGCTCATGCACTGTTAGAGGGCGAATTATACCCATCTGTAGCATGTTCTGGATCTCCCGTTCTATAGCAGCTTGGGCATGAGGAGACACCCGGTAGGGTGGGGTTCTAATTGGGTGAACATAACCTGTGTCAATGGAGTGGTATGCCCGTTCGGTCCGTCATGAGGTGGCTGAGAACATTGGGGTGAAGCTAGTGCACAGCTCCTTGATCTGTTGCCGCTGCAGACGTTCCAGGGTTGTGGAGAGGTTCACCTCTTCCACGCCACCGTCACTTTTTCCTTCATAGTAGACACCTTCAGGCCACTCAGCGTCATCTCCTCTCTGGACTGTAAACTGACAAACCTTTAAGTCTCTGGAATAAAAGGGCTTTAGACAATTAACATGGTACACTTTAGGCTTTAGGATTGAGGTGGGGAATGCTATGAGATAGTTAACAGCTCCTAGGCGCTCTTGGACCGTGAATGGCCCTTCCCATGACCCTTCCATTTTATGGGTCTGTTGCACCTTCAAGACCATAACCTGGTCTCCTACTTTGAAGGAATGCTCTCTGGTATGTTTATCATATCAGGCCTTTTGCTCTTCCTGAGCATCCTTTAGGTTTTCTTTAGCAAGGGCTAAAGAGTGTCAGCGGGTGCTTTGTAGGTTGCTTACAAAGTCTAGAATGTTAGTTCCTGGAGAAGGAGTAAACCCCTCCCATTGCTGCTTCACCAACTGTAATGGACCCTTAACCTCGTGGCCATACACAAGTTCGAATGGTGAAAACCCCAAACTGGGATGTAGTACAGCCCGGTAGACAAAAAGCAACTGCTGCAACACTAGATCTCAATCATTGGACTGTTCATTTATGAATTTACGTATCATGGCCCCCAAAGTTCCATTAAACCTCTCCACCAGGCCATTGGTTTGATGGTGGTAAGGGGTGGCAACCAAGTGATTCACCCCATGAGCTTCCCACAGATTTTTCACAGTCCCTGCCAGGAAATTAGTTCCTGAACCTGTAAGGATGTCAGAGGGCCAACCTACCCTGGCAAAAATGTCTGTTAAGGCCTGGCACACAGTTTTAGCCCTGGTGTTGCTTAGAGCTATTGATTCCGGCCATCGGGTAGCAAAATCCATGAAAGTCAGTATGTACTGCTTTCCTCTGTGGGTCTTTTTGTGGAAAAGGACCCAGAATATCCACAGCTACTCGCTGAAATGGGACCTCAATTATGGGGAGTGGCTGGAGAGGGGCTTTGATCTGGTCTTGGGGCTTTCCCACTCTTTGGCACACTCACAAGACCGGACATAATTAGTAATGTCCTTACCCATTCCCTCCCAGTGGAAGGACTTCCCCAACCTGTCTTTGGTTCTGTTCAACCCAGAATAGCCACTGGGATGATCATGGACTAAGCTTAAGAGCTTTCCCCGGTACTTAGTTGGAACTACCAACTGTTTTTGAGGATGTCTGTCTTCCTGGTGTCCACCAGAAAGAGTCTCCCTGTATAAAAGTCCTTGTTCTACAACAAACTGGGATCGGTTAGAAGAGCTGAGAGGCGGTGGGGTGCTCTGTGCTGCCGCCCAAGCTTTCTGAAGGCTGTCATATGCTTCCTGCTCAGCCTGGAACTGTTCCCTTGAGGCTGGAGACGTCAGTTCCTCCTTAGACTGTGGACTTGGGCTTAGTCCTTCTGGAAGCGATGTAGATGATGGGTTTGTTTTCATTGATTGTGAACCGCTGTCTGCTGGTGCATTAGGTGATATTGCAGGCTCTGGCTGAGCCTCTTGGGTAGAGTTGTCTGCTGCTTCGGCCATTCAGGCCCGCTGATGCCCTCTGGTGTTGCAGTGGTAGATGGGTTTGCAAGCGCTGGCGTCAGTGCTGGCAACGGTTCTGGTGCTGGTTGCTTTTCCAGTTCCGGTTCTGGGACTGGATGCACTATGGCTGTTGCAGTTGTTGGCAGGGGATCCGGTTCCACCACCTCTGTCTGGGTCTCTGGTAACACAGACGGGGCCCTTGTGGATGACTCAGGAACAGGGATGGGTGTGGAACTTGCTTGGCCTGGCTGCATGTGACCATTCCCACCCTTTTGGCCAGCTTCACCTGATTGGCCAAGTCTTCCCCCAGTAGCATGGGGATGGGATAATTGTCATAGACTGCAAAAGTCCACATTCCTGACCAGCCTTTGTACTGGACAGGCAGTTCAGCTGTAGGCAAGTTTACAGATTTTGACATGAATGGGTGAATTGTCACTTGGGCCTCTGAGTTGATGAATTTGGGGTCCACTAAGGATTGGTGGATAGCTGACACTTGTGCCCCGGTGTCTCTCCATGCGATAACCTTCTTTCCACCCACTCTAAAGGTTTCCCTTCGCTCCGAGGGTATTTGAGAGGCATCTGGGCCTGGGGATCTTTGGTGTGATGGAGGTTTAATGATCTGTACTCAGTTGGGGTTCTTGGAGCAGTTGGCCTTTATATGTCCCAGTTCATTACATTTAAAACATCTCCCAGCTGACTGGTCACTGGGCTGAGGTGGGTTGCTAGAGACTGGTGAGGTGGGACAATAGGGTGTCTGGGGCTTTCCTTGGGTTGGAGGTGGGGTGTTGGGTTGCCCCCGGTGATAAGGTTTATTTTCAGTTTGCTCCCTCCGACATTCGCTCCCCTTGCTAGTAGTTTTTTTATTTTCTGCCACTTCCACCCATCTGGCTCCAATCTCTCCCACCTCAGTTACAGTTTTGGGTTTCCCATCTAGGATGTACCTTTATATTTCCTGAGGAACACTCTCTAAGAACTGTTCCATTTGCATTAGGAGGAACAGCTCTTCCAGAGAGTTAGCATTTGCTCCTGATATCCAGGCATCCCAATTCTTTCCAATGTGGTAGGCATGTGGGGTAAATGACACATCTGGTTTCCACCTTAGGGGTGTGAACTGTTGACGGGCATGCTCAGGTGTTAGCCCCATTCTGATTCTGGCTTTGGTTTGAAAAAGATCATAATCATTCATGTGTTCCTTAGGCATTTCAGCCGCCACCTCTGCTAAGGGTCCACTGAGCTGTGGCCTCAGCTCTATCATGTACCGGTCTGTAGGGATGTTGTACCCATGGCAGGTCCTTTCAAAATTTTCTAAGAAGGCCTCAGTATCATCACCTGCCTTGTAGGTGGGAAATTTCCTGGGATGGAGAACAGTACCTGGAGAAGGGTTGTTAGGGTTGGCTGTTCCATCCTGCTTAGCCTTTTCTAATTCCAGGACTTGCTGGTGGGCCTCCCTCTGGAGCTCCAAAGCCCTCCGGTGGTCAGCCTCTTTGGCTTTTTCTTCTCTTTCTCTCATCTCCATCTCTATCTCTTTTTGTTTTATCTCTATAGCTCTCTTGTGGGTCGCTTCTTCCCTGGCTATTTCTGCATTAATTAGTTCCATCCATCTCTTATGTTCGTTGTCTTTCTCTATTGCTTCCAGCCTAGGCATTTCTAGTTTGTTAGTTGCTCCACTGGTACTCATTTTTCTGCTTTCTTGTGCTGGCCACACACCCCTCTGCAGCTCACTGAAACCTGGGATGCACTCTGCTCAGGGCTCCTTGGTTAACAGAGATTTTCTAACTAGCTACACCCGAGAGGTAGAAAGAAAGAAAACAATTCAACTTGTAAATTCCTTTTTGCTGTCTGCTTGCTCATAGCTTGAAGCCTCCTCTTAACAAAGACGTTGTTAATAACTTAACACCTCTGCCCTCAGGCTGCTTTCCAAGCAGCTAGAAAGGAGAGAAAAAAAATCCCACTGGCTTTTAGTTCCTAAAAATCCCACACTGCTGCTCACCATGTCAAGGTTTCTTTCCCCACTTTGAACTTTAGAGTGCAAATGTGGGGACCTGCATGAACACTTCTAAGCTTAATTACTAGCTTAGATCTGGTGCACTGCACCAGCCAGAATTTAGTGTCTGGCACACTTTCTGTTCCACCAAAACCTTCCCTGGAACACAGATCCAAACCCCTTGGATCTTAAAACAAGGAGGAATTAACCATCCCTCCTCCTTTTTCCACCACCAATCCCTGGGGGGTTCAGGTCCAATTCCCTTGGATCTTAAAACAAGGAAAAATCAATCAAGTTCTTAAAAAGAAAGCTTTTAATTAAAGAAAGAAAAGGTAAAAATTATCTCTGTAAAATCAGGATGGAAAATGCTTTACAGGGTACTTAGATTTATATAGCCCAGAGGAACCCCCTCTAGCCTCAGGTTCAGAGTTACAGCAAACAGAGGTAAAAATCCTTCCAGCAAAAGAAACATTTACAAGTTGAGAAAACAAACATAAGACTAATCCACCTTGCCGGGCTATTACTTACAATTTTGACAAATGAAAGACTGATTCAGAAAGATCTGGAGAGCCTGGATGTTCGTCTGGTCCCTCTTAGTCCCAAGAGTGAACAATGAACAAAACAAAAAGCACAAACAAAGACTTCCCTCCGCCAAGATTTGAAAGTATCTTGTCCCCCTATTGGTCCTCTGATCAGGTGTCAGCCATGTTTACTAAGCTTCTTAACCCTTTACAGTTAAAAGAGACATTAACCCTTAACTATCTGTTTCTGACACCAGTTTTTTAAAGAGTATATGACAGCGTGTGGCACTGTATGTACACCTGTTTGGGGTGGATCATGGGTGCGCTGATACAGCAGTTACAATGCGGCCCAATGGCTAGAGTCAAAGCAGCGGCCCTTGGGTTCTGGGCTGCGTGGCCTATTGGCTGGAGACAATATGGCTGCTTTGAGCACTGGGCAGTGTCACCTAATGGCCAGAGTCAACAGAGCAGCCTTTGAGTAAAGGGCTGCATGGCCTAGCAGACAGAGTTTATATAGCAATCCTAAAGTGCAGGGCACTGTGGCCTAGTGGACAGATCCAGTGGCCATCACCAAAGGGATGGTGGCTAGGATAGGGAGACTTGGGCCCACCCAATCCAGGGCCCTAACAGCGGCGGGGTGGTCCACCACTGGGTCAGCAGGGACTCCAACTGCAACACACAGACCTTACACAGGTGGGAGTTACCACCTCCCTGGGTCAATTCCTACCAGGCTTCCTGAAGCTGCTGTCCATATGACATCAGGGTCTCCACGGCACAGCTAACTCCCTGGGATTCTGACTCTAGCCAGTCAGCTGTAGGCAAGAGGTCTTCAGTATGTGTCTTGGAATCTCTGGCTGTAATGGCTCCTGGGCTGGAGCCTCCACTAAGCATCCTTCCTCCTTGGTGATCAGTCCCAAACTGAGCTGGGCTGCTCTCCTTTATACTAGCATAGCAGTTGGAGCATGCCCCGCAGGATCTATGGGGTGGGACTTCCTCCACCCACATTGTGTGATTAACCTTTTCCTGCCTGGTGTGGAATATGCACACCCCATCAGAGAGCCAAAGTTATGAACAGAACACATCCCAAAAGTACAAATACAGTCTAAAATTAGACTGAAAGTCTTGGTAGTTATCATAATCTGAGTTCAGGAGTTCTCCTAAAACAGCCAATGTCATTCAAAGATGTAAAAAAGAAGGGAGCCGCTTTCCTTACAGTGCTTAAAGTTTTATTAGTAATGGCATCCGCTGCTGTAGGAGAAAGACAGAATCTTGAATTCCATGTCTTGGCAGGTAAGTGAAAGAAGAATTGAATTTTGTTTTCAAATATACTCCTTTATAATTTTTAAGTTCACACATATATTTTGTTAATGAATTGGCATCTGTGTATATTTATTACACACAATCAACATGAAAAGAACAGTATTAAGGCTGCAAAGTCAAGCCACAAAAAAGTTAAGAAATCCCAGAGTTACGCTTACCTGTGTTACCTTAATCTTCCCCTGCGTGTATATGCATTATGATACAATATTTAATTATATGTTCACATACTATTTTTCCACAGGAATCTTCAGATATTTTAGCTGCTAAAATCTAAAGAGTCTCTACTGATCATTAACAATCTGCAATTTTACTATAACTTGGTCAAATTTGGGTGGATTTTCAGAGATGACAAAAGGCCTGACAGAGAACCCTCCCCCGCTTTTGAATGTCCAATTCTTGTTCCAAAGCATGGAGCACTAAAGTGTTTCAAAAGAAAAGATTGCCGGACGTTTCTGACATGGCAAAACAATGTGTTTTTCCATAGCCTTGTTACTAGAAACAGCTGGACCATTTTGGCTGCAGAAGACACTAGCCTGAAAAAGGTCAGCCCAAATGATTAAAGGTTGACAAAGATATCAGCAAGTGAAAATGGGGTCTTATAATGGGAAACCTTAACAATAGATGGTGCTACCTGCCCTGCCTATAATTGTCATCATGAAAATTATAGCGGTGCCCAGAGATCCCAGTCAGGGTTGTCTTCTTCACCCTTGTGCTAGTCACTAAACAAACAAATATGAAGGCCTGGCGTGGGATTTTCAGAAGTGCCTAAGTGAATTAGGAGCACAAGTCTCGTTGACTTTCAGTGAGACTTATAGTCCTCATTTAGATTCTTTTGAATAGCCCACTCGCAGTCCCTGCCCTGGAGAGCTTACAATCTATAAACCATTACATTCCACCCAGCAGTGTAGTTGATGGTAAACACAGATAAAGAGAGTTTACCCTCTTCTGCATTAGGAAATATAGAGTTTACACACTTCTTTATTTTAATCACTACACCACTGAGTTCACCTTTAATAAGGAGGTAGAAGTTGCCAGTCCAAATCCAGTGGCAGTGGCAGGAAAGCTGGGCTGTTTCATCTATCTGAAATTAATTGGAGGCCTGAGTCTTATTTGACACCTCTGATCACCCCTGGATTTCTTTCAACCTTGCTGTTTTCCACCTTTATCTCCCTCCCCAAGGAATATCCATGTTTCAGTTATTTTTCCTCTAGATGAGGTACTTGACTTTTTTCCAACATGAATCCTATTTTTTTTATTTATGCTCATGCTTCCAATCTATCCCCTTTGTACTATTTCTTTCTCCTCACTGGTATTCACAACTCCTCCAGATTCATTATCAACTGTAGATTTCATTAACATGCAGTTTACTCTCACTTCTAGTCTATTTATGTAGATCAAGGGTAGGCAACCTATGGCACGGGTGCCGAAGGTGGCACGCAAGCAGATTTTCAGCGGCACTCATATTGCCCAGGTCCTGGCCACCAGTCTGGGGGGCTCTGCATTTTAATTTAATTTTAAATAAAGTTTCTTAAACATTTTAAAAACCTTATTTACTTAGGCACAACAATAGTTTAGTTACATATCATAGACTTATAGAAAGAGACCTTCTAAAAACGTTAAAATGTATGACTGGCACGCGAAACCTTAAATCAGAGTGAATAAATGAAGACTCCCGCACAGCATTTCTGAAAGGTTGCCAACCCCTGATGTAGATGTTAAATGAGAACAGAACTCTGCTCTCAGCAGCCTGCAGGGAGCCCCTTCAGGTCGTGTCTGAGGCATATAGGTGAGGGGCGTCATGAGAAATTTTGCTCTCCTGCTGTTTTTGCCCAGATGATAAGAAGACTTAATTCACCTTCAACTTTGTTAAATACACTACAATAAATTCTTTGTTCTTTATGGGGCTTAAAACAAGTGAACCAGCCTACTGAGGTTTACACTAAGAAATGTATAAATCGTTAATAATTCTTGCACAGTACTTTGCACATCTACAGCACTCAGACACGATAATTTCTACCGTCCTTTGCAAAGATCCTTAACTCCCATTTTAACAAGGAGCAGCAAAGAGGTGAAGCGCTATGCCCACAGCGAGTCAGTGGCAGAATCCCACTCCCCTGCCTCCCAGGCTGGCGCTAGAACAGCTGGAGTCCGCCTCCCAGAGAAAAACCTGGGTTCGAATGTCACGCTTGCCACAGTCCCTGCCCTGAAGTTTGATACCTATTCAACTAAGCTCCGTTTAGCACGAGCACTTCCAAGGTCTTTCAGTGCAGAGGGCATCGCTCTGCAGGCAGAAAACTCCTTTTCAATAACATGCTCTAACAACACTAGATACCTGCACACTTAAATACACTCGGACTAGGGCTGTTTTCTTAGCTGAACAAACATCGCTCTGATAAAGCCCGGCGCGACTTTCCCAGTAGAAGGCAGGAACCAGAAACCTCCCCTCCCACTAATCCCTCCAGCTGAAGAGCGCAGCTTCAAGGACCAGGAAGCCAGTGAAGGAAGCAGCTTGGTGTTGGTGCTTTTAGTGTACGGATGCTATAAATCTCCGGGGTCGGTGGGCAGGAGCCAGGAGGGGCTGACTGCAGAGCCTGCTCCATTGTCCCTGCCCAGCCTCCAGTAGCAGGCAGATCCCTGCAGCCCTTTAAATACCGAGCAGCTCTTCTGTGACTAGAGGAGGAGCAGGCTGGGCAGCAGGAGCGAGGGAAGTAGCGGCCAGTTGGCCAAGGACTCGCTGCCTCCCGCTCCCCAATCTCTGGCTGCTGCCTGGGAACACAAGATGCACGTGGGAAAAAGGTCACCAGCTGGCACCTGAGGACTTGGGACCGTGCTAGTGCTGCTGGGGGGCAGGGAGCCCGTGCACCCCGCCGCGGGAAGGGCAGACTGAGACAAGGAGCTGATCACCCTGCCGGGGACTGAGGGAGATGCGGGAGAGCCTGTGACTTTGAGGGACAAAGGATCCAGCCCAGCAGCTGAGGCCCCAAGACCCATGTATGGTAAGTGCTGGGGTTGGTCTGTAGGGGCCGAGGACATCCCTGGGCTAGGGGGGGCGTCAGGAATGGGGTGCAATCCAAGGGGAGCCAGTCAGGTGTAACTTGGGGCTCAGATCTCTGCCTAGGGCCAGTGTCCTTGGAACAAATGTGTGCAGTGGGGGTGCTGAGAGCCATTGAACTAAACTGTAAACCCCGTATGTGATGGAAACCACTTCAAGCCAGAGGGTGCAGCAGCACCCCTAGTTCCAGCAGCCCTGTCCCTGGGGAGGTCAGTGCTGGCACTGACTGGACACTTACCTGCCCAAGCACCAAGAAGAGAGTGATGCCTGGTATGGGGAGTGGGGCACACAGACGCAGCTGTTCTCCCCCTTTCATCTCCCCCTTCCCTAATGCCTCAGGGGACTGGCTACCAAACCATTATCAGCTGTTCATCAGCCAGGAGAGGGGGCATGTCAATACATGGCTAGGTCCCCTCCAGCACCCCCATGCCTGCATGAAGCTCATCCTTGTTCTTCTCTGATCTAGGTTCCTGTGAATCCAGTCTGAACTGAAATTTCCCTCCTCTTCAAAAATCCAGCCCCTTTCCACACTAATCCTCTCACAAACCACTTTCTAAACTTCCTGAGTTGCTGAAATCTCCAGGTTGCTTCTGTGCTGGGGGAGTGACCTGCTCCATCCTGCTAACATGCTCCTTAAATAAATAACAGAATAATGAACACTTTAGGAAAGTTTAGTTATGGATCCAAAGCAGAATTTGCAGCTCCAGCCCATCTCTAGTAACATATGTGAACATGAACCACTATACAGTTATTCAGTTCTCCTCCAGAACCCCAGATCTGAAGCACCATCCCTCTAATTCTCAGGTCTCCAACTTGATTTTTATTATATGCCATTGGTGATTGCTTTCCTATCAAATAATTGCTTAGATTCTGTTGTATGTAATGCATATAAGGCAGAGAGAGCAAACAAATAAGGAAATGTAAAAGCTGATAGATTTTTCAGAAAACACTCTGCACTTTTCTGTCATAAAGGTTTATGCTAAGACAAATGTGTAAACTATAATGAGAATGAAGAGAAAATACATTGCAGATCTGAGACTTGTGTATGAATTAAAATTTGTGAGGCAGTGCTGCCTGACTATATAAACCACAACAGAATTTATTTGGTATGGCATTGGTATGGTCATTTCTCAGGCTGCAGATTTACCAGAGAGTGGTGGGAAGGACGGGGAGTGGTAGGAGGAGAAAGCTTATATACACAGTTACTTCTGCAAATAATAAACAAGAGACTCTAAGCCTGAGGGAGACAGAAAATCCACCCATCAAAATATTATGCATGCTAAAATCAAGGGTAGTATCTTACACATGTTGATAGCTCATCCTTGCAAAGCCAGAGGTTGGAGGAGATTAGCTGAATATTCTAACTAGTTCTTTCCATCTCTAACTCCTATGCTCTATATTATACATACAGTACACCAATTTCTCATAAACATAGGTAGTTATTTAATCATACAAACATTTTTCTTCTTCACAACCAATCACACCTATCTTAATGGCTGTCTTTCTGATTTATGCTGCACTGTATCCTCCTTATCTATTGCCTAGTGCTGTTGGTCTAAACAGATAAGGCAAACTGCTTAAAAAAGACAATAAGCCAAATTCTACTTTAGATACAGGAGTGTGAATTCTAATCAGCTATGTTGAACCCCATAAAATTCCTGTGGATTTACCCAAATAAGAATAAAAGATGGATTTGCTGTCAATGGGTGGGGCAAGTGGGTCAGAAATGTTTAATGATGTGATTCAACAGTGAACAAATTAATCTCACTGAATTTTTGCAAACGTTAAGAGCTCATTCTCTTTGGATTTACTTCAATGCATTCCATGGATGGCTGTTGTAGTTACACCACACCACCAGTTGGTTTATTGTCACTGATGGTTGTGTGGATAAGGCTGCGTGGGCAGGCTACATAAGCAGAACACAGGATAGTTGGAAAGGGAGTAAGTGCTCGGAAATGGAGAGAAGGAAATACATTGAAAACAAAGAAATAGCAAAGAAGATAAGTGGGTTAAGCTTTTATGGCCCTTGAAATGCTTGTCCTTCTTTAATATATATACATGGAGAATAAAACCATGAAGCATACAAACATTTGCAGTGCAGATATTACACCTGTGGAACTATTTCATTTTTACCACTGCTCATTTTATCATGGAATTTAGCTAAAAGACTTACCTTCATCAGACACTTCTCATTCTGCTCTTCAAAAAGCAATGGATAAAGATTTGTACATTTGCCAGTTTTATCTACATGAGTGTTTCAGTGGAAGTTTATGAGTATGCTCTCTAAGACTAACAGGTAATGTGCATCTACAGAAGTTCTTTGCTCAAGAGTGAATTTCTGAGTTGCCAGTTTCCCCAAACTTCAAAGTTATGCAATAGTTAAGAAATTAGGTTACCAGTTTAGCACACCTAGACTTTCAAGAATAATATTAATCCACAGCAAACAGGCAAACGAGTTTCCTGTTTCCCAGAGTGATTATTATAATCATAGGCTGGATATGTTTTGGTTTCTAGACACACTATCTACAGATTATAAGAAAAAGATGACATTCATTGTTCTGAAAAGTCCATATGTTGGTTGATAGGAGGGGGAAGATATAAAAGCAGATTAAAAAATAAAGGAACAAAACAGAAGTATGATCACAACCTCTATTTAATCACACAGAGATCAGACTAGATGATCCAATGTTCCTTTCTGGTCCTAAAAATCTTTGAATGAATAGTTTTTGCTTGTATTGCCATGCAGGCTGCTGATTAAATACAGATCCCCTACCACACCTCAGGAGGAGATAAAGAAAAACAGGGAATTCATAAATAACATGTATGTGTGAAGTATAACCGGAGGTAGCACTACTAGAGAACCATTTATTCACTTCATACTATTTGGTCACTTTAAAATCTGAACAAATATTTTATCCAGTATTATTTACTGAAAGCAGACTGTGCTTGATGGTGTACAAATAAGACAGGATTCCTCTTCCTCCCATCACAAAAAGAGTTTAGAATCTAGTTCAGAACTTCAAATACAGCCAGAATAATTAAAAAACCAGAGAGAAGCCTGGTTTAAAATACCACCAAACTCTGGGAAAGTTCAGCTCCAGATCTAGACTTTGTGGCTCCA
Source organism: Gopherus evgoodei (assembly GCF_007399415.2). NCBI lineage: Eukaryota > Metazoa > Chordata > Testudines > Testudinidae > Gopherus > Gopherus evgoodei. Next base: position 55,190,679 of record NC_044328.1, on the reverse strand, counting down.
GCTCCAGCCCATGTGACCCCAAAACATATCACCAGGGGACAGCATGAACTTGAGAAATTTTGCAATGATCAGCATTGAAAGCCTTTGCAGAAAAAATGTGTTTTAAGGAGGGGGCTAAAAGCAGTAGAGGGAGGTTTTCTGGACCTTCAAAAGAAGAGAGAGCTAAAAGCCAAAAGGGAGGCGTGGAGAAAGTAAAAGGACACAACAGATACAGGTAGGAGGGAAGCGACTCCATAGGTGGAATTCATCACTTACAAAAAGTGAGGCATAAGAAAAGGAAATGCAAGGAAGCCTCATATAGGACACCAAGCACATTCAGAGCTCACCACACCTTCAGTGATCAGAAGGAATTGCAGTGTTGTGGCCACTCCCTCTTTTATGCCCTTGGAATGCTATACAAGGGAGGGGATGAGAGGCCCCATTGACCATGCTCGCTAAAAGATTTAGGGGACTCTTGTTCCTACGTGTAAGAAGATCTAGAGGCCACACTGAAGGAAGTGGCTTTACACCACCTCAGCTCCTCCCTCTATTCTGGGGCTGCGGACTGACATTTTAGTCCCCATCTCAAGTTAGAGCAGCCTGAGGGGTTACCTTGCAATGCTCCCAATCGCCCTGGACTGTTCTAGCAGCCAGGAACAGCCAGGTGTAGGAATGCATCCTTCCCCACTAGGAATCTAGATGGCATGCCACTTGCACCAAAGACTCCTGCTTGGGGTGGCATACCACTAGCTATGGTGACTCTGATTTCCAATGGAGTTCCTGGTCTGGGAGGGGGTGGGGTTGTAGTGGGCCTTGTGGTCTCTTTATGGCTTCTGTATTCCAGCAGAGATGGTGTAAAGTAGCCCTGGGGTACGAATGAATTGGGTCCATTATCAATATCTAACTCTTGTTCTTTACTGACTAAGAGATCCTCATCAAGGAATCTCTGCATATTCATCTTTAATTAAAGGCATCTTTGATATTTTGATACATTATCTTCCATTTTTGCTGGCTATAAAATTGCTCCCTCAAGGTTTCATTTTCATCTTAAGAAATCAGGATTCAGGATACAACTTTTAGATGATATACCTGAGTTGATCTTTCCAGATCAAAAAACATACATATCCTCTAATTCTGTTTTGTTGTTTCTAAACTTCCTTTGTACTAAACGTTCTTTGTTTTGTTTCATTTTTAAACTATGTTTTGCCTTTTTCTTCATTTGGAAACACTGTCTCAGCTGAACATTGAAGTAAAGGGAAACAAATCAAAGTAATGGTATAATATGCTGCCAGGTATTTCACCCTACACTGTCTGGGCTGTTTTTCCTGTAACGGGAGCACTACAAAATCTCTCATGGTAATTGGAATAAAAATAAAAACACTTTGGCATTTACTTATATTCTATGCAGGTTCTTATTCCATGCTCATCACCATAGTATCTGATCACCTTCCAGTAGAGTATTAAGAGATGTAACTAATATCTATCAGGTGGTGTTAGGTTCTCCCATCCACTATCCAAGGGAGTGTTTTGTTTTGGTAGGTTTCTGTTAACTATAAGTTGCTATATATTTATGTTAGAGAAGGCAGGTCAAAGAAATGTGCTTTGTAGCTGGAGTGGAAGATGGTGAAGGTTTGTGATGGTCCTTAGTTTCTGGAGGAGTTCATTCCAGTCTCAGACTGGCCCCCCAAGAAAACTCTTGAGGGTCAAATTCTATTTCCGAAGTTTCAGCCAATAAAACTGACAGTGAAATAACAGATCCATTCTCATCAAATCTTTCAGCAAACCAAAAAAACTGTAAGTTCTTGGTCCTAGGAGCATTTTCTTAAATTTAAATATTCCTGGCCAAAAAACCCTATATGTACTGATGATCCCACTTTGTATGCTTTCCTGTAACCAGAACAGGTAGCTGCTGTGGCTGGAGGTGTAATAGGAGGAATCCTTTTACTGATCCTTATTGGAATAGCAGCGTACCTGCTTTGGAAGAAGATATGCCTCTTACCTTCCTATGAGGAACTCACAAATTCAGTCACACCAACACATCCAGATGCCAGTCTGGAAGATCAGACTTTAACCCAGCCATCTTCTGTAATTCAACCAAAAAGCATAAGGTAAATAGACGTCTTTTTCTTCCTATGGGCTACTGTTTATAAAGCTACATACTTCTCTACCTGCCAAAGGCCCAAATGTGGGACACAAGGTCTGACAGAAACCCAGAATGAAGTGGGGAAAGGGGAGGAAATCAATCATGTAGGAAAGGTAAAATACTGTGTAATTCATTCCTTTAGAGTAAGTGACTGTTACTGCAACCTCAGTTCAGTAATTCTTTTTTTCTGATGTATATGATGGAATGTAATTTAACAATAAAAAGGTAGGGAAATGAAACTTATGTGGACCATGGATAACTTTGTTGGTTCTCAAATTCTGATGTGCTCAATCTCCAAACAAAAAAGTTAAATTGATTCTTTTTTTCTTTGAAGCATTAATTAAAGAGAAGGAGAGGGGATCTGACTGACAGTTTATTGTATGTAAGGTGCCCACCATATTGAGGGCCACAAATCCCTGACTGGGACCTCTAGGTGCTACCCTCATACAAATAAATAACGTTCTATAATTTTTATATTGGTTAAACAAGGGGTATTGCATTATGAATCACTTCCACCTAAGAACTAATGCATCTACAAACAATTTCTGCAAAACTATGGAACTACAACTAAATGTATTATTCTCTGATGGAGTTTGGTTTTCTTAGATAAACTGGAAGAGTTGTTTGTTGTTATTCTGAGCAGAACTAGAAGCGTTCCGTTCATCATTCCACCAAAATTTCATGGGCGAGACTGGTTTAACCTGACAAATGGAGAGCAGGTTCAGGACGACAGTGACCCCTACGTGACTCCGGAGTCTGGGCCCCGGTGTTCTTTTCACTCCTTGGGTATGATGACACTGCAAAGGTGGGACAGATTATTGGAAAGGAAGCTTGAGTATTGTGCAACACATTTGAGGTGCAAATATTATACCCTACAATTGTTATCTGGCCACACTCTGGAGTGATATTGCTTATCTAAATATATAATATCACAAAGTGTAGATACACTATGGTATTCTTCAGTAATAGCCCCAAACACTATACTGTATGTTTAGAAAGGAATTGGGCTAGACTGGGGCCACCCCTTACACTGTTGTACAAGGCCTAGGGTAGAGCACAAGAAACAAGTCTTTCCTTGAATCTTCGAAATAGGGACAACACCAGGGCTGCTTGGGGCTAGTGTCTGGTCAGTGCTAGCATCTCCCACAAGGGGCGGACATGGCCAGTTGCAGAAGGGAGCATATGCTGCACTCTGGAGGGCTGTAACAAACATCAGCTACATTCCCCCAGTAGTTGTCCACAGCAGAATCACTACAGAAGCCTCCATAACAATATTAAGAAGAAAAGAGATGAGTCTACAAACTCTTCTCAATCTTTGAGGAAAAAGGAATTCAAATGCAGAATTTATACACAGAGATAAACTGTGAATAAAGAAGAGCTTTACATGATTTCCCTAAAGAGGCAGTAGCTGTAAGAAACACTGCTGTAGTCTGAGGTTAACTTGCTTGGTTTTGTTTTTTATTTTGCAAAGCTGGAGCGTATGTCATAGGGTCTATCAACCCAGAGCTGTACAAGTTCCCTGAAGACAAGAGCGAGACAGACTTCTCTGAGTGCAACATTGGCCGTCTTTGGTTCTCAGTGCAATATGAGCAAGAGGCTGAAAGGCTTCTCGTCTCCTTGATTAAAGCTAGAAAACTGCACCCTCCTACAGATTCCTGCAGTCCCTTTGTGAAAATTTATCTGCTGCCTGATGAAAGGCGTTACCTTCAGTCCAAAACCAAACGCAAAACACTCAACCCTCAGTTTGATGAAAATTTTATTTTTCAGGTACTTGCCTTTTAACTTGAATGGTACATCTGATGTGTCACTCTGGATGTCAGGGAAACAAGATCACTAGGTTGTGTAGCCTGGAGGTCTGTGTCATCTCAGGGCAGACCTTTCCCAGCACATACATTGTCACAATGCTGTCTAGCTGTTAGGCAATTTATTATTATTATTTGTGCTGCCAGGGCCAATTAGGGGTGTGTGTTCATGTTAGGCACTGTAAAAAACACAAAAGAGATGGTCCTGTAGCCCAACAAATGTACAAGCTAAATCAAACAAATCTTATTTGATATTTCATCTACACTATTTGGTTTGCACCATTTTGTCCCAAGTAGCATAGATACTGGCATCTTCATTTCTGATTTTTTATAATATATTATGTTTATCATAGTATCAGAAGGGTAGCAATGTTAGTCTGTATCTGTAAAAAGTGAAAAAGAGTCCTGGGGCACCTTATAGAATAACAGACATATTGGAGCATAAGTTTTTGTGGGTGAATATTCATTTCATCATGCAACTGACATGCATCTGACGAAGTGGGTATTCACCCACAAAAGCTCATGCTCCAATACATCTGTTAGTCTATAAGGTACCACAGAACTCTTTGTCTATGTTTATCATAGTTCTCAGTGCATTTATACACAGAAAATACAACCTCAAAAGCCAGAAGCAGCAGTGGGCATACTGGGATGCAGATTATCATAGCTATTTTGCTAATAAGAAATATAAATATATATCCTATTTTAAGTACAGAAATTACATGCCCTAAAATATTTCAGAGATATATGCATCACATGTATGGTAATGATAAGTTACAGAGCTATGTAATAAATTATATTGTTATATTGAAATGTTCTGCCTACTTTTGTACAGGTTTCTAGTAAGACATTGTATCAACGGACTCTGAAATTCTCAGTCTACCATGTCGATAAACAGAAAAAGCATCATCTCCTAGGCCAAGTGATTTTTCCTTTGAAAAATGAGACATTAACTGGTGACAGCAAACTAGTAATTTGGAGAGATTTGGAAGCAGAAAACCTGGAGGTAGGCAATTAATTAAAGGGTAAATTCATTAGGCAAATACCACTCTGTTTTGTGTTTTTGAGCTTTGGCCTACTGGGGAGACCAGGGAGTTTTACAGCACATATGTAGTACCTGCACATGGGCACAGATGAGGCAGAGGAAGGCAAGATCAAATATGGGATTGTTTTTGTTAAAAGCTAGGGGATTAGAGTTTACCAAAGGTCTTAACATGCACCGTGGGGGAGGGAAGTGTCATGTGCAGCACTATAACACTTAATGCTTCCCATCACAGTGTTTAGCACAGGAATGAAAAGGCTGCATCTGCACACAGCTATCTCCCCAATGTCTAGGATGAGGCATAAAAGCTAAATGAAAAAACACCTGCTGCCGTTTGCTTGTGTTATGAATTAATGGGGACACAAGAAAGGCCCAGCACAAAGCAGGATGAACAATGCTGTATCCCAAATGAGGAGGAGGGATGGGAATGCAGGAAAGCTGTTGGCTGGCCTTCAGGGAAACCTTTTTCATGTGTGTTAATATGACTCAGTGGGTAATACTTTCATAGCACAAGAAGACGGTTTGACCACCATTTATGTAAACCCAGAAAAGCCAGAAACTTGGTTAGTGACAATTCTGAGAATACTTCATCCTGTTACAATGCAGAGTTACAGTATTACTCCTGCTGGTGCTGGGGGACTGGGAGGAGGAGGAGATGGCTTCCTGCCTTGGGGGGGGGGCGCAGAGAGTGAGTGTATAGGGGTGGCAGGGTGGGAAATGACACCTTGATAGTGTTGGGTGGATAGGAGGCACAGCTGAGACTAGGATCCAGAAAGAAGGGCCAAATCCTGTTCACTGATGTAAATAACTATTTATGTGAATAAGGGTAAGCAGGTTTTACTGGGAGGGATAAAGCCAAAATCTCCTGCAAAGAACGATAGAGCAATAATCACTATGTAGGCAATTATACTAGTGGCCAACTGTTCCTTTCAATTACCCCAGCAGTGAAATACAGAGATGCTAGAATTCATTTCCCGTTCCTAAAGTGGCAGAAATCACTGTTTTCCAATATATCTGACTGAAAAGAAAGCCTTTTAAATGCATTTTAATAGTGACCTTCCGCTTCCAAAGCCTCCTTCAGAGTACGGCGATATCCAGTTTTCTCTCAGCTACAATGACTACCTGGGCCGTCTCACTGTAGTGGTGCTGAGAGCGAAGGGATTAAAATTCCAGGATGAGAGAGATGCTGCCAGTGAGTATTACCTTCCTCTGTTACTACCCCTGGATTCCTGCTCTGGTTTGCTTCTTCCTGGCCCATCTTCACAGTGCTTACGTTAAGTGACTCCACTGAACGACCAAACACCAGGGAGATTTAATTTCTGCACAGAAGCAAACTGTGTTGTGTTCCGGTGCTAACTAGATTCGGATATTTGCTGTTTGCATATTCATTGGGTGGGAACCTGGTTTACAGAGAGGAGGGAAACTAAAGGAAGGCAAGACACTTGTCAAATCTCATTGTGTCCTGCTTTCTGCTTTGCCTCCATTACAACCTGAGGAAGCTGCAGGTAGAGCATTGGACCAGTGAATCTGCTGTTACGGTTGAGAGAGCATGTCCTGGACAAAGCCTGTATTTCTGAAGTTAATGTTCAGCCCAGAAGCAAATGATTTTTGGAAGGTATAATTCCGGCATAATTCTGTTGGGCCATTTTAGAGATGTCCCTGGGATTTCAGCACGTAGACTGAAGGCAGACTAGGGCTCAATATGCAAGGAAATCTTTTGAACATGTCCATTGCTCAAGACAAATATTGATGGCAAGAAAAAGGACAGCAGATAGAGGAGGCAGGAAACATAGCTTTGAACGAGTATACAGTCACCATTGAACTTTCAAAGCATGAAAAATGTATATAGTTTTAAAATGCATATTTGTGTAACAGCACTAATATAGCCTGTTAGTAGATGTTTGCTGATTAGGTAATAGCTAGCAAGACACAGAAATTCCCTTAGCTTTAGGTCAGATCATACCTTTTCTTTTTAGTAATTTGAAATCTCCATGTGCTAAAATCACACAGGCTCATTAATTAAAGATAGCCATTTTTTCCAGTATGTAGATCCAATGTGAATCAAAGCTTCTGTTTTGGCACATCTAGATAAATAGGGCCTGACCTTTAAAATAGGACTCAATTGGGCCTCCATTTGTGGGAGGCATAATATTGTGTCTACAAATAAGGAGGCCTGTGGGATTGTGCCTGCATTTAACTGTGGCTGCAAATGGTTTGCCCTGGTGTCCTTGGCCAAGCTTTACTCCCCCAACATCCTTTTATGTGGTGAATATCAGCTGGTTGCTGTCCTTCAGTCTAGCGGGAAAGTTGGGGTGGGGGCTGCATTTCAGAGTTGATGTACGTAGAGATTGGCCCCAAAACCCACAGATCCAAACACCCTGAATTGGTGGATATTCAAATACATCTCTGAATCCAACAGTGTCCGTCTCTAGTGATTTGTGAAGAGATCGGGGATAAAAGGAGCCATATCAATGTAAAAGATTTTCTCTTACAGTTGAGTACAGTTTAATTTTCTCTATAGAGATCGTCAGTAGCTGTAATTATAAAGTGCGTAGAGTGACAGTCTCATTGATGGAGAAGAACTGTCTTTGTACAAGATATCTATAAACATCCAGACAGTGGGACTCATGCTATTAACCCCAGAATAAATGCGCTCTCAAAAATTGTTATAATGTCACTAGAGATGAATTTTCCTTGTTTGGGCCAGGAATGTTGTAAGAGGAGTTGTACAGTAGTAGCACTGAAAATACCCATCTTTCAAGTAAGCAAAGTCATGACCTAACTAGTACTGCCTTTGCACTAAGAGGTAAATAATGGACAGGCAGAAAGCAACTATTATAAATGGGCACTAGAAAGCGAACAGACAGCTAAGATAAGGATATTTATACAACGGACTTCCAGGAGATAAATTGCAAATGAGATGAATGCAGGGTCCTGAGGTTGGAAAAGGTCAAGGCAGGGGTTCTGAGAGAGAGAGAGAGTGAGTGAGTGTGTGTGTGTGCGTGCGTTCTCCTCTCACATTTCATCTCTGCTCCGGCCCAAAGTGCAGGACTTTAAATTGTGCAGCAGTGAGAGTCAGATTAAATTTCTGTCATCACATTGGCCATTGAGCTGCTGTGTTAATTTGATGCCAGGCTCTTGCACATTATTGTAATAATCAGTGCATTGACGGGGCTGTGGAAGCTCTCCAGGAGGAAGAAAGGAAGGAAGGAAGGAAATGCTGTCAATAAGCAATTCCCCACAATAAATGTCTAATATTTAAAGACCTTTAAACAAACAGCCCTTATTTCCTTTGATAATGTCCACTGCTACAGCCGACTTAAAGTGACTGCAGATTCTCTGGCAAATCCTAAAGGGAAGAACTTGAATGAGAAGGCTCTTACATTTACAGTTGTATAAATATCCTTATCTTAGCTCTCTGTTTCTATACTGATTGTTGTTAATTATGATGATATGTATTACTATAGGACTTAGGATCCTCAATCATGGACCAGGACCCCAGTGTGCTAGGTGCTGTACAACCACAGAACAAAGAAAAGGTCCCTTCCCCAAAGAGCTGATCTTGGGAGCAAGGGCTTTGTATTCTATAGCAAGGTATAGGCCAATAAGGGAATGTTTACTGGTTGACTAAAACTTGAGTGACTGTAATGCTTGTGAAAATGAGGAGTGGCTTGATCCAGGCTTAGTGCAGGCAGTTTATGGGCTAACTTCTTTAAGCCAAGGCACACCACAATCAACATACCTCAACTGTTGTGTGAAAAGCCACTACTCTGATAAATCCATGGTCTCTCCTGAGCAGAAACTGCTGACTAACTAAGTTTGTGATGTGGATAAACCAGGACTAAAATGTTAATCTCCAAACTCCTGTTGGGACCTACTGACTTCCATTGATTTGAAGGGGAGCAGGATCAGTAAGTTACCTGAGATTTAAGTTGAACTCAGGTCCCTATAGATGAAAATCTCATGTACTAGCTACAGTGGGTCACAAAGCATCTAAAACATCATCTATAATTTACTTGAACTTCCAGCTGTCCTTTCAAAAGCTGATTCTCTAGCTATATGGATAATCCACAATGATACCAAAACAATTGTTCTTCTGATCAAAGAACATTATTCATGCAAAACCAAGATCTGAGGTAAAAGGAACTGAGAAATTACATTAACTCAAAACCAATTTACCAAGATTAAAAAAGAGATCGGATATTTATATGGAAATCAAAAATATTCAATTATTATATATCCAGTTGTCATAATTAATTATAACAACATTTTGGAAGGGATATTCAACCTTGTGCTTCAGGGTTTAAGTCAATCCCTAACCATAGAGACCAGGAGAAGATCTATGCCGGGTGTGTGTGTGTGTGTGTGGGGGGGATTCACTTACATTTGCCTATTGCTGCGTTTTTGCCCCTTCCTCAGAGACTGGATATTGGACTACACGGATCTTGGATTTGACTCAAAATGGCAATTTCTAGAGTTTATCTTCAAAAATTACTAATTGAGAGTGGGATTATGTTCTTATTCTGAAGATGATTGGGTTCCCTGTACCATTCCCCAGTGAATCAGACTGTTCAGGACTGAGCATAATTTTAATTATTTTGCAACAAAAGATTGGAAATGATGGTGGGCCTGGATTTTTTTCTGCTGTCTTCTCCCTGAATGGCAGGGAGTAAGAAACAGTTGCAGCAGGGGAGTTCTTATTTCTCCCTCAGGAAAACATTACTGTTTAGCCACTAAGATCAACCTTCTTCTATCTTGCCAGTGAATACTGAAGATGAAGAGAGAACATGGAATCATTTAGAGCAGGGGTAGGCAACCTATGGCACACGTGCCGAAGGCGGCACATGAGCTGATTTTCAGTGGCACACTACCCGGGCCCTGGCCACCATTCCAGGGGGCTCTGCATTTTAATTTAATATTAAATGAAGCTTCTTAAACATTTTAAAAGCCTTATTTACTTTATGTACAACAATAGTTTAGTTCCATATTATAGACTTATAGAAAGAGACCTTCTAAAAACGTTAAAATGTATTACTGGCACACAAAACCTTAAATTAAAGTGAATAAATGAAGACTCGGCACACCACTTCTGAAAGGTTGCCAACCCCTCATTTAGAGGCTGCTTTGGCTCTTATTTTCAAATGTTGGCTAAACAACACTGAGGAGCAGGGTCAGTCCAGACAGGAAGCAAGGGAGACTTTTTCTTGCTGCTCTTCCTCCACCTCACCCTTCTTTTTCTATTTGGCAAGGTCTCTTAGAAGAAATAATCAACCAAACAGAGACAATTTTAAATAGCCCTCAGCCACCTCTTTATTTCCCAACTGCCGATACCTTCCACAAATTTACCATCCACTCAAAGGAGTTTAAAAATTCAATGAGACTTAACTACCTGCTTAAGTACTGTCTGGAACAGGGATTCTGCCTTCCTGACTGAGGATCTAAATAGTCAGTGTACTTGCTAGATAATGTCAGTGCATACTGCCATCTTTCTGCATGTGTCATCAGGCTTTCATCTAATTAGTTTTATGACCTAATTTGTTTTAAATATAGTTTCTGAAATCATGAAATTGTTTTGAATTATCTTTATCCTTTTCTCTGAAGTGCCCCTGACATGTTGTTTTCTTCTCCTTGGAATTTTTTTTTCACCTCAGGTGTGTATATCAAAGTGTCCCTAATGAACCACAATAAATTCATTAAATGTAAAAAGACAACAGCTGTTCTGGGATCTCCCAATCCAGTCTATAATGAAACCTTCAGCTTCAAGGCAGACCAGATGGAGCTGGATACAGCAAGCCTGAGCCTGTCTGTGCTCCAGAGTGCTGAGGGAGACAGTAAGAAACAGAATTTACTATATCTGAGATATATTAAAGCTCTTCCTAGGTTCTTGTACATTTGCAGCAAGGCAAGGCTTACTCTTGATAATTCTAAACACAGGAGTGTCACAGTAACCTGCACTGATAACCATCAGGAGCTAATGGGCAGCCAGGTATTTCAGAAGCTGTTGTTTAGATGACTAAAGCTCCAGAAGAAAGATTAAAAGAGCTAACATTAAAAAAATGATTTTAAATACAATTCATATGTTAGGTGTCATTCATTCTATAGCCTTCTAATCATGTACATTTTTGAGTCTCACAATGAGAAAAATGAACAACAATCATTTTAGAGCCATTCACTAGTCTGTTTGGGTATGTTCCTTACATGTTTTTCAGAGATTGGATATATCTGGAATGTTCCTTGATATTAGATATCTAATGTGATATTAGAATGACATGTGGAAATTCTCCATACACATATTCATAAATCCAACACTTGCTTTACAGCAACATCAGTAAGAATGTAATCTAGACAGACAACAGCCTGTCATTTGAAATTTGAGTTGGGAAGGAGGAAATCCTGTTTTAAATCCTGTTTGAGATTAACTGAAACTTTAAATCAGCACCAGAACTGCTGCAATCTAGTCAATTTCTGTATATTAGCAGCTGCATTCTGCTCTTTCTCTAGCCCAAGCATGAATTCAGTATTGAAACACAAAAGCTTTCATGGAGTTACCATATAAAATGTTGAGGTGAATGGACTGACATTGGGGGATTGGTAATTGCCTGCATTCTGATTAAGATGTAAATGTATAACAGTTTTTATGTAAGGATCTTAAAAGTGCTTTACACACATTAATACATTTCTGTGAGGCAGGTTCAGATGATCATCCCCATTTTACATATGGGTAATTGAAGCTTGGAAAAGTTAAGTGATTTGCCCACTGTCACAGAGTCATTGGCAGAGCCAGAAACAGAATCCAGATCTTCTGACTCCTAGTCAGATGCTTCACTAACTAAATATGCTTCCTCCATGAGCCAAAAGCTTTTCATCTTTCAACCTTGGTCTGAATCCTAGCCAAGTTGGTGGTGACCACAGCAGGGCACATCTTTGAAATAAATCTCTGCATGGAAGGTTTTGAGGATATAAAGATTGGTCTGCCCAGAACAGTAGCTCTGACTGGCAGTAAACTGTGAGTGACGGAACAGGCTGAAGCTGATCTGACTGGGTGTGCGCCACCTGCAATATCTCCCAACAGTTGAGTCACTGGTGGGAACTCTGCAGTGGTGGGGGTGATCATCTTTAATGTGTATATACTGAGAGAACACTATATCCCCAGAACTACAGCACACACTTTGGAAATTTTGATTAAAAAAAAATACTCTCTTATTATACAGACAGTAAAAGAAATGCTGTTGTTCCACTCCTAGGTAAGGATCTAGCCAGAACAGAGTAAGGGTGCTGGCCACTAACTACATTCTTTTTTTCTATGCAGAAACCCACCTACTGGGTCGTGTAGTGGTTGGGCCCTTCATGTACACAAGGGGCAAAGAGTTGGAACACTGGAATGAAATGATCAGCAAGCCCAAGGAGCTGGTTAAACGATGGCACGCCCTCTGCCGCAACACCTAATTGAGCAGCATCACTCTCTCTGAACAGCACCTGAAAGACGAGGACTCCTTTAAAATGTAGCAGCTCTCATATTTTTTCTGAATCCAAAGACACGCACAGAAAACTTTCCCACCATTTAATCTCTGCAACCAGCCAACAACTTAAAATTTATCCTCCACTAAACATACAGAAAAGTCAGTCTCTCCTTGGCTGAAACAGAGTCTTTCCTCTCCCTCCAAAATGTTTTTCCAGTACTGTTTCGTCAACATACAGTATATCACACAAAGCAGAAAGACAAACACGAGTACCCTAATCCCGTGACCAGTTATTTGAGCTGCTAATCTTGGCCATTCATTTCCTCATTTGGACTGAATGCCAAACAAGCTACAAATAGTCCTTAAGGATACTGGGCCTGATTCACCACAGCACTACTTCAGTTCTAGACTAGTGAAGCTTTACTGAAATTAATGGAGTGCCACAGGCATAGAACTGAAGTAACATAATAGGGTCAATCAGGCCCAAAATATATATATCAGCTGAATACAGTAGGCATTGTAAATATTTGAATTATCCAGAACACCTGCTTTATATTTCAAATTAGTGTAAATTTGATTCTGGTTTATAATGACCCAGCAGCCGTAACATATTTCTGTGAATCTCAAAATAACATACTTCTATCAACAGTTTAGTTGAATGTCTGCTATTGACTCCAAAAACACACCTTCTGGTGACACTGAAGACAAGGTAAAAGTATTGAAAATGTTGGCTAAAATTCTGATCATATTACAGCCTTGATAGCGTAAACTCTGGCAGAATGAAACGGTGGTGGTGGTGGTGATTCCTTCATTTCTTTATTAAGTAAAGTGGATCAATTATATTTTAATTAGAATAAAAGCAACAGGACAGCCTCACTTCTTGATGGCTCACCTAGGACTTGAACACAGTACTTTTTACATCCTAACCTAAAATCATAAGCCAGACCAACAAACTGCCTTCTAATGCAGCATTTAGTACGATATGTTTCAATCAGCATTGTAATCTTTGCAGTTGAGATAAAACAGGCTTCCTTTCAAACCGGATACAGTGTTAATTAACCTAATATGTCAAAAGTAGAGCTCTCTTGAGAACCAGAGCACTTTTCCTTTTGAAAACATTGCTGCTGTCTGAAGGTGGTAGCATGAATGTCTGAAATGGGCAGTAGTACAGAAGGTTCAAAATCTGCCTGAGCTCTCAAGTGAAATATATTGGGGGCTTCAATCTAATTGTGAGAAGTCATGTGGGAGCCTCATATCTCATAGTTTGTTATGAATAGCAATGTGTGTACAAGAGAGGTCCAATATTGGTGAATCAGGGATGAAGACATATTGGACTGGTTATGTAAAGAAACTTGTAAAGTACCTGACCACACTATGTCTGCCTTGAATCAGTACTGTTAAGTCCTCAGAACTTTGAATAGATCTGGTTTCCCAATTTTATTCCCCAAAAGCTGTTTTAAAAACAGTCTAATATGCAGCAAGTCTGATTTGAGGAGGAAAACAATATGACAGTGTGCTAACCTATGTTGTTACAGTAAAATTGTAACAGACACTAAAATTACTCTTTGTGCATCCCCCCCTTAAATTAGTAAAACCTAACTAATTTGGCTGTAAATGAAGGTGAACAATAATGTGTTTCAGTTAGTTAGGTTTATGGTGTGTGTTTATGTAGTTTTAATTTGTAATGTACTATATCTGTTAATATAAATGCTGCTAGGCTAGGAAACAAAGGATTTTTGTTTCTTCACTTGCACTTTTCAAGTTGACAGCACATCCACCTCTTTCTCGCCGCACAGTATCCTGTATGTAATAAAAAAAAATACATTGCACCAGTGCTGTCTCCTTTATTTATGCTTCTTATACATTACAGAATGACGAGTGCTGGGACAATGTAAGGTTTGTTATTCACTGATTCTAAATAAAGTGATGGAGAAATGGATCTGTGGGGATTAAAGGATACTCATCAATAACCTTGCACTTGGGCTGTTGTCATGGGTGTTGGAATTGCTGTTCAAGGCTAACCTGAGTAACAGGAGTTGGAAAGGTCACATCTGATTCCTCACTAGAGAATGCTGTTGCTTGAATACAAAGCCACAAAAAAGAGGCATGACAGAACTGGGGGCAGATCCTTAGCTCGTGTAAAATGTCATAACTCCATTGACTTGAAGTCGGTGGTGCAATGGCAAGTCACACCAGCTGAGGTTTAGCCCAATGGTCTTTTATTGTCCTTGAGAGAGGTTTATGATGGAGTGAAGATAAGGAATGAACAGCAATACTTACCAGTCCTCAATCACTTTCCTGGCTGGAATCTCTTCACTTCCTAAATATGGAAAGCACAAATACTCACAGTTGAATGTAAGCGAATGAAACAATTAATCCAGATCCCAAAAGTAGATAGAAAAGAAGAAACAGAAGCTATGAGTTAAGTTTGTATAAGATGCAACATCTTTCACAGTATTTCCTATCACTATGCCCCCAAATGAGAATTGCTTATTCAACAGTTGTTCTGCAGTTAGCATGTAGAGATGCATACCTCCCTTTGAGTCATTCTCTAGCCATATCAACACAGCTCCACTATGTAAATTACATATGTCATAGGATGAGATAATCCTTTAAGGGGTTTGGCGCTTACACACAGGGTCATGAATGTAGGGCCGGGGGAGGGGAGATGGGGTGTGGGAAGGAGTGCGGGGTGTGTGTGGGGGTGCGCTGTGCAGGAAGGGGCTCATGGCAAGGGGTTGCGGTGCAGGAGGGCTGCTGGATGTACGAGGGGGCCCAAGGCAGGAGATTGGGATGCAGGAGGGGGTGCGGAGTGCGGGGGGGCTCAGGGCAGAGGATTGGGGTGCAGGGCAGGTGTGGAGTGCAGGGGATCAGGGCAGAGGGTTGAGGTTCAGGAGGGTGCAGCAGGGGGCTCAGAGTAGGGAGCTGGGGGTGCAGGGAGGGATGCAGACGGTGGGAGGGGGCTCAGGGCAGGGGGTTGAGATGAAGAAAGGGTGCGGCAGAGGGCTCAGGGCAGTAGGTTGGGATGTGGAGTGCAGGAGGGGTGTGGGCTCCGGGGTGGCAGCAGCACGCAGTGGGGCTAAGGCAGGCTCCCTGCCTGCTCTGGCCCTGCGCCGCTCTCAGAAGGGGCCAGCCCCATGTCCCAGCAGCCCAGGTGGGGGCAGAAATCAGACGGCTCCGCGCGCTGCCCTCAACTGTGGGCTCAATGCCCCCTCTTTCCTCCCCCAGGGGCCACAGGGACATGGTGCTGGCTGCTTCTGGGAGTGGTGCAGGACCAGGGCAGGCAGGGAGCCTGTCTAAGCTCTGTGGCACCATGAGAGTGGCAATCGCGCAGGCCGGACCCCAAGCCCTGACAGCCTGGATCCGGCCCACAGGCTGTAGTTTGCCCACCCCAGACTTACACTCATCCATACCAAATCTAAACTGCCTTCCCAGATGATGGCTTTTTGAAGTTAGGCATTAGGTGTTTGCTTGGAGGTCACCTGATCCTCAGATAATAGGTGATGCTTCTTATAAGAGGGGCCTTCTCAACCAGTGGACAAAAGACCTGCAAGGAGCAGGAAGGCTCCTGCAGGAGACGCAGGGTTAAGACGACCCTGGAATGCGTCTTTCCACACCAGCCAGATGGAAAGGCCTGGCTGGAGCTTCTTGCTTTGGGGGCAGGGAGAAAAGTCCTAGGAACCATTGAGTCTAGCAAAGGGCTTTAAGAACTGTTGAGCTGAAAAAAGGCTGGTTTTGATTTCAATTTACATTGAACTGTGATGATATGTTAATAAACTGGACCCCAAGGGGTACTGTTTGACAAATGAGAGCCTAAGTCCAGTAACTGAAGAGCTCAACTGAAGAAACTGAGGCAGTGGCAGGGCTCAAAGCCAGATTGGGTCAGGCCCTCTGCAACATTCATCTTACACTGTGAAGCATTATCGTAAAGCATAGGTTGTGATGGAAAGGACAATCAAGAGAGTTTTTAGAGTCAGAGATGTGTACCTATGAGTGCCCCATAGGCCAGAGCTGAAACACAACACAATAATTTCTCAGCAACTGTTTTTTTGTAACAGTGAGTTATGGTGATTGTGTATGCAAGGCTTAGAATAGTGCTGTTTCACTTGTCTCTGATGACCAATTGCTGTACGTAACATTATATTCTCATCTCAGTGCAGAAGGAACAGACCTTGAAGTTTGCTAAGGTCCTATTAGATCCATATTCAGGGTTTATGAACAGAAGAGAGAGAGATAGAAAGTACTTCAAATTTAAATACAGCAAAAGAAAACAGCAGCAAAAGATGTCTGAAAACAACTCCATGTGAGGCTTTGCAGACAGGCAGATCCTACCGTCCCTGCATAATCTAAAGCTTATTGTTCTACTAGTGCCCGATTCTGAATTCATAGCAGCGTGTGGATTAACTCCATTACCTTAAGCATAACACTTGAGTATTACTTATCTTACAGAGACTGTGGTTCTTTGAGATATAATAGATGTAGATACTACTGAAGGTGTACACACATCTCATGAGTGCAAGGCTGGAGATTCTTTACTAGTAGTGTCTGTTGGAAGTGCACATCCACTCTCTGCCTCCTCCATGTGGGGCACAAAGGATAAGAATCTCCTTAACTTGTAGGGAGCAGTCTCTGTCGGTAGTGATGAACCAGCTGACATCCTAGCCATCAGGTGCAACTGTGGGCCTAGATGTGGTATCTGACCTTGATTCTGAGATAGCCTGTCTGGACAAGGTTAAAGATGAGTGGGAGGCCACCCAGACATCTATAACACTCTAATAAGCCAAAACTGTCTTGGCCAGTATGGGACTATGATGACGACTGAGGCCTTGTCTTGTCTGATCTTGGATATTATCCTGGAGATCTGGGGACGTGGGGGGGAAAGGAATCTTTGAGATTATCGAAGGAGAAAGGTGTCTGATAGGGAGCCCAGGTTCACGTGTTCTCTGGAGTAGAAGTGCAAACATGCTTGGTGTTGACCTCTGTGACAAATAAGTCTATGATGCAGGCCCCCACTGACAGAATATTGGGTCTAGGATCGATTTCTGCAGTGACACATGTGGTTGGTCATCATTGTCTGCTCAAGAAGTCTGCTAGGTTGTTGGTAACCATGGAACATGTAGAGCTAGTGGGGCTATCCGCAGTTGATAACTGCATATCCACAGCTTAATGGCCACCTGGCAAAGAAGGGATGATTGAGTACCTCCTTGCTTGTTTACGGAGCGCATTACAGATGTGTCCATCAGGATTTGCACCGTGGAGTTACATAGAACTGGCAGGAATATTATGCATCCCAGTATGAACATCCTGGAGCTAAGGCTGTCATGTGAGGTTTCAGGTTGTCCTGAGACGTGTCTTTGCATCGCTAGTAGTTCAGGTGGGCACCCCAATCTGTCCTTCAAATGTTCATGGTAAGAGTTATCAGGGAAGGGACCAAGAATGGCATCCCTTCTCATAGTTCACCAGGAGTCCTAGCTGAGAGAACAGAGAAAGGATGTATTGCAAGGCTGTTGCAGTCTCCTGCTGGGACCCTCCCTAATCAGCGAGGTGTCCAGGTATAGGTGGACGTGGATTTCCTGTCTTCTTAAACACACTTCCAATATTGCCAAGCATTTCATGAACACACTGAGTACTGCTGAAAGTCTGAATGATAGAGCTCTATAATGGTTGGGCCACACTGTGAATTTTAGGTACTTCCTGTGAGCCAGGTGGATGGCTATGTGGAAATATTCATCCTGCAAGTCAAGAGCCAGAGCCACAAACCTGTCTTGAGCTTGGAGACATGTAATGATGGAGGCAAGTGTTACCATCCTGAACCTGAGATGGCATATATATTTATTGAATATGATCAGGTCTAGGATAGAATGAAGACACCCTTTCTTCTCTGGAATGAGAAAAATATCCTGGAAATGGAAGCCTCTTTCCCTCAACTCTACTGGGAACTCCTCAATGGCTTCTAGATAAAGCAACAAGAACAATTCTGTTTGTAGCAAGCTCTTGTAAGAAGATTCCCTGAAGAGGGATGAGGTAGCCTTGCGCAATAATCTCTAGTATCCACCTGTCTGATGTCATGGCAGATGACACATAGTGGAATGGGAAAAGGTAGCTTCTGAAGATTATGCTCTGTAGATTGGGTCTAATGTAGCTCTTGAAGGTCTTGTAAAATCTGCTGCTGTGTTGAAGGAGCAGGTTGTGTTCTACAGTAAGAGGAAGGCTGCTGCGACTTGGGCTCTTCTTGATGTGATATTCTATGAACTCTCATAGCTATTGCTGAAGACGTGACAACTTGTGGTATGCAACAGGGATGTAAACAGAGTCCTTCAGCGAGTGCAGAATGCCATCTTTCTTTTAAAACTAAAGAACTCTGAGACTTCAAAGAACAAATCCTCAATTGTGGCCTATAACTCTCTCAGTATGCCTAATGCTTGCAGCCACAGTGCTCTGTGCATGGTCACTGTGGTGGTTATAACCTCACTGCAAGTCTATTTTGGCCATCCACTGACCGTCCTTAATTATATCCTTAAGCCTCTCTCTGCTGTCATGAGGAAAGGTGTCACTCTGTCCCATGTGAGAACACTGTAGTTGGCCAGCACAGCCTGGCAGTTAGCCAAATGCTGCTGCAGTAAAGCAGAATGCAACCCTTCCTCCCAAGTCTTTCAGAGTCCTTGTCCTTAGGTGTTCTTCTGCTCAGTGTTGACTTCTCTTGTATGGCAGACATGAATATGGAGCTCAGGTTGGGGTAAGTGCAGAAGTACTCAAACCCCATAGGGGGAACCTTGTGCTTCTTTTTCACTTGCTTTGCTGTTGGTGTTACTGTGAGTGGCATTTGCCACATAGCTTTGACTGGGTCAAGGAGTCTCATCAATGGGAAGGGCAATCCTGGCTACACAGGAAGTTGACAGGATGTTGGACGGCTTGTGGGATTTCTTCAGTATGACAAACATATCAGTCTTGAGTTAATCTTGTCAATCACCACAAGGAGTTCTTGGGATACTTTAAAAGTCATCCAGTGCTAATATTGGTGCCAAGTACACTGCCTCATCCAGTGACAAAGAGGAGAGAATCTTCAGTGGGGCACTGATGGCAATGGAGGAGACCAGCTTCTTGATGCCTATGATGGTGGGCCTTCACTACCCAGTAGGGCCATGGTGACATGCTGTAGAAGTACAACTTGATTCAATGGGGGTTGGCCAGTCTGGTGCCAGTCTTGACAGGATGATAGAGATGAAGTTGGTCTTGGTTGTGTGATCGCAGATCTCAGGGGACAGGATTCTCTATTTGATGATGAGGAAAATGAATGCTCTGGTGACAGTGAGGAGCAAACCTCTTCTGGGGTGCTGGAGTCTGTACCAGTGCCATTAGGTATCTTGGTACTAATGGTGGCTCACATACAGGCCTAGCCCCCTCCACCAAGGCTGGGGTTGACACTGAGGGGTGCATCACTGCAGACAGGAATGGTACCAGCAGAGGCTGCTGTGACACAGACTCCTCCTCCTCCTCCCGAGTCCTTGACACCACATGAGGCTTAGCAGAGTCTTTTCCAGAGTCTTTGCTGTGTTTGAATATATGGGAGGACACTGAGCTCCTTTCTCAGGCTTCTTGATATTTGGAGCAGCCTCTGAGTGTCTGGCTTCAATATTGGAGGTGTCAATGCTGGCTTTGACACTGATGTTGAGGTGAGGTTGGTGCTGCAGGCATCAGCACCATCCACTGGCCGTACCAATTCTTTCCTAGGTGCTGTCTTAGGTGTTGCCTGCTGGATTAAGACGTTTTACCCACTGATAGGATTCTGGAGCTCGTTAATTAAGGTCTGATGAGACTTTCAGGGATTGTTCCAGAATATGGAGTTTTAGCCTCTTGTCTCACAGCTTGCACATTCTAGCAGAGAAGGACAAACAAACTGAGCATCTGCTCAGAATACATGAGTCCTCCAAGGCAAAAGAGACATCTACTGTGTCCATCCTTCAGGGGAATTAGTCCATCACAGGATGGACAAGGCTTGAAACCTTCAGATTTTGAGTTTAGCATGATAAGAAACCCTGTACAGGGGTGTGGTTGAAGGAAACATCAGATCAGCAGAGTTTGGGCGAGACAGACAGTTTGGATCAGTTCATGTAGTCAAATATACTGAAGAATATAGAAGATTTTTAAAAGATTTAGCCTAAGCTAAGACCTAGTGGGTTGGACTCTTGCTGCCCTTTATGCTCTCATATGGGAGCAAGAGAAGGCACAGGGCATACTTGTGGCCCCTACAGATACTTGTATTAAATAAAAAACCTTCTAGTGTGGCACACTTGAGGTCCCAGTGACAGGTACTTGAAGAACAGTATGTTTCTCATTTGTAAGCAACTATTTACATCAGACAGCAAAGAAAATTGTGTCTGTTCAGTATCATCTCAGCTCAATTGTATCACTAGATTATAAACAAACATTTTCTCTATTGCATCTGACAGTTTGACTCATTAGGAAATTAATTTTTCCTCGAAACAGCGTTGAGCGGTTTGAAAGGTCCAACCAATTCCATAACAGTCCATGGGAGCTCAGTGGAGTCATGTTTACTGGGAGGGAGATTGATGATAAATGAGATCAAGACCTGCAAAGACACAGTGAGAGAGAACAAGTCAAATTATATTTTTGTTCTGCAGCTTCTCCCATTGCCAATACTGCCAGATTCACCTTACGCCTGAGAAGAAACTACCAGCCCTTACTAATATATACATCATGGTATGGCTATCACTGCCTCATTTCCCCCTTCTATGCCTCTGTTTCACTCTGCTTGTAGAGTAACTTAGCCTTCAAAACTAACTAAAATATTCTCCTCTTCTGGGATAAATAAAAATTTAGAATAAAGTAAGTCCAAAATGCCACCATTCATGGAGGGCTACATAAACACCTTCCTGGGCTACAGCACTCTCCAAATCTGTGTGACCACAAACATCTCCCTTTGTATCAGGGGTTCGCCCTTCTTGCTGTCACAAACAGTCCTTGACTCTTTGTTTGGAGGATTCTCAGCATACCACTTCAAGGTGGGCTACTAAGATGTGGGGAACCCATCCTCCCTCTTCTACCATCGTCTCCAGCCTTGAGGCCCTAAGCTATGAAGCAAATATCCTTATCAGCCTCAAAAGGTTCATTTCACTCTTCCCTCCACATTACTTCCTGTACTTGCTTGCCTCTTGGGCCTCCAACTCAGCCTTTCCACAGCTTTCTCCAACTCCTTCTCAGCAGAAGTCCCACCACAGTTCTTGACCACACCCCAGTCACTGCAGATACCTGCCCGCAGCTCTGACTCTCCTCAGATATCTCCTCATCCTGAGAAAAGTGTCTTGCCTGTTCCATTTCCTTTTCCAGCAGGCCTTGCTCTCAGGCCTACAACTCCAATGGTCCTTGGACTACAAATCCCAGAATCTCCTTGATTTGCGAATTACTAAAAAAAAATTGTGTCACAGAACGAAAGGACAAATGGCAATGCACTGAAGTATGGGCAAGGAAGCACTTAAGACAAAAAAAGAGCATGATCATGGACTTGAAGACCTCTAAGGCTTACAGAGGCTAGAGACTAAGGGTATCTCTATACTACTTGCCAGATCGGTGGGTAGTGTTCGATGTATCGGGGATCAATTTATCACGTCTCATCTGGACACGATAAATCGATCCGCTAATCGACATCTGTATGTACTCAGGAGGAGTAAATGGAGTCGACGGGGGAGCCACGGCAGTCGACTTGCTGCCGTGAGGACGACCAGGTAAGTTGAACTAAGATACTTCGACTTCAGCTACGCAAATAGTATAGCTGAAGTTGCATATCTTAATTTGAACTCCCCCCACGTTAGTGTAGCCCAGGCCTAAGGGTATTTCTACACTGCAATTAAAAACCTGCAGCTGATCCATGCCACAGACAGTTTTCTGCCTTCCATTTGGCCCTGCTCCCGGTAGAGCTGATGCAGCAGGGAAGAGCAATGGTGTATCTTCTTGGCCAGCTGCTGCCTGCTCACGGAGTCAATGGCTGTGAGGCAACACCTTCTGATAGCAGGGAGAGCTCTCCCCTCTGCAGTGACACTGCAATTTTTGGTAGTGTCCCCCTAACCCAGACAGGCTAGGTCGCCCGCTGAGGTGAGACAGGAGATGGAGATGATGCTCCCTCCAAGCCCCACCGCCCAGGGCTGAAGCCTGAGCCCAAGCTCCACTGCCCAGGGCTGGTCTAGTCCTTGGCAGATCCTCTGAAACCTGCTCATGACACCGCCCCCCCCAGGGGGCTGCAGACCCCCAGTTGAGTACCAGTGCCTTATATGATGCAAAATCTTTTGGGTCACAAAAAGACTTTGCCTAACCTACACCCAGTTATATTGACGTAAAGGTGATTTATACCAGAATACCTATTCCCCTAGAGAAAGGAGAATAAGCTACATCCAGTATAAGTCACCTTTATACTGATAAAACAGTGTCCACTAGATATTATACTGATGTAGCTATCTTGGTAAAAAAATCAGGCCCCTGACAGAAATAGTTATACTGGTACAAATACTGTGTATAGACCAAGTCAAAGAGTAACGAAGTTATAATACATTTACCTCTCTCTCCAGGCTATATCTGAGATCTTTAGACAATGAGAGCATAAAATACCTCCCTCACCCGCAACTCCGTCCTTAACTGTTAAGAAAACTTAGGATGGTACATGTTAACTAATGATCTTCATTTAAATGCTAATTTGTTTTTTTATCAGTGGCACAAGGTGACAATTGCTTAACTGCCATGAAAAACTAACCCAGAACAAGATATGACAAGCATGTATTGCCAATACAAATCAGCGAAGAGGAAAGCATAGTTTATTATTTTAATGTATAAAAAGTACTGAAAAAGGCATCTATCTAGCACTTTTCACACCTTGGTCTTAATAAATTAAATAAAATAAAAACAACAACAGCTGAAACAAGCAGCTAACCCCTTCAACTGCTCCTAAAAAAATTCAGTTCACAACAGAACTTCTCCTCCTCCAACCCATCGTCAGCTCCCTTTACACTGCTCCCTCCACAGAAAAGCTAATGGTTATACTTTGCAGTATGCCCTGAAGGTCAGCAAATCCAGGTTATTACAGGCAGCTGTATAGGCAGCTTGCAGAGCACCGATGTGATGTGCTCTGCCAAGACACATGGCTTAATAAGCAGGTTGTTGCTTTATGTATCCGTTCAAGTTTAGCAGAACTCTCTTGATTTTCATTTATTAAATATTACAGTTTTAGCATAACAATCTTTATTCCCTATTTTGTTAAAACCATGTTATTATCCAAAAGATACACAAATGCTTTTGCTCAGAGCCACCCTCATGCATGTCCAGGAAGTAAGATGAAATTTCCAAATGCATATATAGTTGTTCGTGAAGGAATTTATTTGATTTGTGGTAATAGATGTTGAATTAACAATTAAAACTATGATGGACAGGTCTGCAAGCACCAGATGAGGTAAGGAATGATTAGAATTTCAGCCTACTTTTGTATCATAAGATGCTTCATAGTTTATTTGCACTGTAAACTTTTCAAACTCAATATGAACACAATAATACAATGAGATAAGAACCAACTAAGATGGGCTTGATACAGAGGGGAGATGACTACAGCAAAACAAAGATGGAAAAGGTCTATACTTAGATAAGATTGGGCAGCACTTTTTGCGCTCTCAGTGGTTTACCAACATTAACTGATCCTCAAGACATTCCTGAGAGGTCATCCCATTTTAGAGCAGAAGGTACAAACAAGGTAGAGGGTTAAATAACTGGTACAAGAAACCAGAAGTAGCAAATGAATTACAACTCAGGAGTTGCTCGTTACCAATCCTGTGCTCAGACAAGGTTTCTCTTAAATACTAAACATGGGAAAATTGTTAAGGCCACTCACAGAACTATCCACACACAGACTGGATCTATCAGCCTCTTTAGCAGTGAAACTGTGGACCAGATGGGAGTCAACTCATGATTTCTATATATTCGCTTTAGTCCTAGTCTGAAAGCAAAGGTGAGCCAAAATTTAACTGAAGATGTGTTTTTAAATCTATTTAAATTGGTGCAAAACCCTGCATGGATACTGTTAATGAGATAGAAATCTGGCTTATATTGATTTGGCTTCAATCAGTTTCTTGCCAACTTAAGATAAATCAATATATACCAGGGTTAAATTAATTTAAGAGGGTCCACAAA
Source organism: Gopherus evgoodei (assembly GCF_007399415.2). Lineage (NCBI taxonomy): Eukaryota > Metazoa > Chordata > Testudines > Testudinidae > Gopherus > Gopherus evgoodei. Next base: position 55,166,067 of record NC_044328.1, on the reverse strand, counting down.
GGAGTTTGCAGCAGTTTAACTCAACAGGTTTTTAATATCAGTTTTAGTTAAACCAGTGTGACTTGTGTGTGAAGATCAGTCCCTAGTTACACAATTTGCATGGTGGGCTCAGAAATTGGGATTCTTGAGTGAGAAAGTATTCTGGTGGGACTATATTGCTGGGAGAAAATGAAGACTCTGCTATCCGCAGGAGAGAGGAGGGGAACCAAAGAAAAGGCATAAGAAATAACAAAAACAGAGTATCTTACAACTAAGACCATACTACAGAATAAGGGCTTCCCTCTCCTCTGCCAATGTTCATAAGACTTCACTGTCTATCAACACCAGAAGACTTTTCTGACGCGGCTAAGAAAAGAGGAAGATGAGGAGAAAACATTGGTGAAATCATTTTTAAAATAAAGGTATATGCAAAATCTTTAAAATATAGATATAAAATCACTATATGACAATTCATAAAATATTACAGAAGCAATATATACAATTGGTGGATTTTCATTTTTAGCCTTTTAGCTTTTGGTACAAAGTAAAGATAAAAACCTTTTTCAGTGTGTTTTTTTTTTACAGCTTCCTCCTATGAGATAATTAATTTTTCTTCTCTTTTTTTTTTTTTGCAATCTGCTTGATCATAAGGTCTCTGTTATCAGTCACTGTGAGGACAGGGCTTCAGAGATCAGGATGGAAATCCAGCAGAAAGAAATCCTGTTGCAAAGGATAGCTGTTTTCATCCAGCACAAAATGGCTTCTAATGTCCAACAGATAGGATGCTTCAGTGTCTGCTAGCAGCGAGTGGCACAGGTCTGCCACTATCATGCCATAGGTAGTATCTGAGGGAGGCACTGCAAAAGACAGTGAACTAGTTATGCTTCATTGTTATCATGCTAACATCTACACTTAAGTTCTTCCCCCAAACCCCAAAAAGCTGCCATTGTAGTGTCATATCCTCAGATTAGATCTCCTCCCTGAAGGGATAAAACACAGGAAATACCGCTCAGCATTTGAATAACAAAGCTGAATAATTGATTTAGTAATTTAAAAAGTATACCTTTTCTTAGAAGAGTGTTGAACACCTTCTGATTTGCTGAGCCTGTCATTCATAAGCTAAACTACAATTCCTGTGACTTACCTATAGCAGCTCCCAAGCAGGAAGTCTATTTTGAGGATATGTCAGCAACACAGGAATTCTCAGCAAGACACCAACAACATTTGCAATTATATACATTCTGAAACTATGGCAGTTATTTAAAAAAATTGAGATGAAAATCCATATACATACATTATACACACACACACAGAGAGAGAGAGAGACACACACACACACACACACACACACACACACACACACTCCTAGCTAGTAACTGTACTGAGCTATGTAATGTTATAAGTAAGGCTGTGAGTTGTTCCACAGAGGTCACGGAAGTCACAGATTCCGTGACATTCCTTGACTTCTGCAGTGGCCAGTGTGTCTAGCTCAGGGGCAGCTAAAGCAGCCCCTGCACCAGGAGCGCTGTCTGCTGCTGGAGCAGTCTCGGGCCTCTGTGCCCTCCGCCCCAGCATCAGAGTTTGCATGTGGGAGGGGGCAGGGGGTTGGGGCAGCGGACAGAGTGAGGTGGGCTCTGGGCAGTGCTTACTTGGGGAACTCCCCGGAAGTGGCAATATCCCCCTTGCTCAGCTGCGAGACAGAGGCATGACCAGGCAGCTCTGTGGGTTGCCTCCGCCCAGAGTGCTGGCTTTGCAATTCCCATTGGCTGGGAAGCCCCCAGCAGCAGCACAGGTCCTGAGCCGCGCGGTGCTGCCAGCTCCCCCCAAGCAGCCAGGCCGCTCTCTCCTAGCACCACTGGGGCCCCCAGGAAGCCCCCACAAGTTTTATTCACTGGTATTTTTAGTAAAAGTCACAGACAGGTCACGGGCTGTGAATTTTTGTTTACTGCCCATGACCTGTCCCTGACTTTTACTAAAAATATCCATGACTAAAATGTAGCCTTAGTTATAAATAATCATCTCAAAATACCTCCTGTTACCTAAATTCTATTCTGAACTTCCTAGATGTCTCACATTTGTCTTTTGCGACAACTACCATATTTGCCTTCAGGATTCTGAACAATTGATCAATGTTTATAAACATATAACTCCAGACTAATAATATTTGGGAATTTAAGTATAAATGTCTGACAAATCCACAGTGGAACATGAAACATATGCAATTCTTTTAAAGCTACATGTTACATAAAACATCATGCCAAACTAGATCAATGTCCTGGCCACTGGTGTGTGTGGGAAGTAACTATTACTTTGTTTCAGTTTAGTGTTTCTGGTTCTGTGCCGCAGTTGATTGTTTTTCTAACAAATGATGTATGGTACAGTACCTATGAATTTGTTCAGCCAGTCTGCAGGAATATTAAGGAAGATTTTCTCCATCAACTCTGACACTACTTGAATACAAATCTCACATCCTTTGTCTTCTGCAGTCATCAGGGCTGGTCTAAATCAGAAAACAGATTCCCATAAACGCTTGAATTTGAAATGGTTTTATTTTTGCAGCAGAAACAAAATTTATGGTCAAAGTAATTAAATATAATATTGCCTTTATTTACCTAATATTATTGATCTGGTAAATCTCTTTTATGCTCTCAATTTCTGCCAACCCGCAGATCAGGAATCTGTGCCTGATAGTTTAATGAATTCTCTAATGGTTGTGCATGATGATGCCACAGAATTATCAACCAAGCTGTGATTTTAGAAAATAGGGATAGATTTATGCTTTTTGTAATCTGTGCTTTAGTTTGAAAGAAAATGAAAATTGCCCCATACAACATGTTCAGGGCCACACCCTCAGATGATGAAGCCATAGAGCTCGGCTGATTTGTAGAATCCTGCGCGGATACAAAATTTGTATCTGTATCCAATCCATGATCCACAAACATGGTCTGCGGATAACCATGGATATAAAGCAAGTTTGCACAGATTTGTAGGGGCCTACTGATTTGCACCAGGCTAAGCATCTAACTCATTCTTCAAGCTCAAAAACTTAGTCTTGAGATTAAGATTCCTTAAGAAGATGTCAGAAGAACTGATAGTCATTTCCCACTGAATCACAGAACTATTTCCCTTCATCACTCAGAGAAAGCACTACAGCCTTTGGCATTTCAACTTTCTGTTTCGATTAATGTATTAACATGAGTTATTCATTCTGGGCCAAAAACTGCCATCTTTAGCAGGCACAACTTCCATTAAGTAAAGGAAAATTGTACCTTAGTAATGATAACATTTGGCCTGACCTCCACAAACAGAAAGGGCATTTGTTTCCAAAGTAAGTTGGCAAAGATATAGTCGTAACAGTTTTCTTCTGGAGGTTAAAAAAAAAAAGTGTAGGTATTTTTAGTAGAGGATGAAATGCTAAATTCTCTAATGCCAAGAATGAGCAGATCAAAGATGTGTGTGTGTAAGAGAGCATGTGCATAATAGTGCACAAGTGTGCCCACCAATCCTGCCACATGCTTTACAATTAAATTATAGCAAAAACAAATATACTCAAGTACCTAAAGCTATGGCACTTCAGGAGTGAAGGACATTTCTGCTTTTAACTCCAGACCCTTGACCAGTGGTTCAGCCTAATCAGTGTACTCTCTGTATGCAAGCAATTAAGCTAGCAGAACCTGTTGGCAGCTTAGCAGTCGCTTCAGACGCCCTGCTGAAATTTCTAATCAATTAAGAATAAATTGAAATATCAAAGAGAGAGAGTCATATGTTTCTATTTCAGAAATACATAAAAATTATAAATAATGAAAATAGAACACTAAGTTCTAATTAATGTATAGTTTTATCAGTTTTTGATGATATTACTCTTGGAGCCCATGACAATTTAAAAATCTTTAAAAATTATTTCTCTCTATTAACTTTCACATACTAAATTAATTATTGAAATAAATAACATGTCAGCCACAGAAAGCTTTATCATCAGATCTAAAGAAACAGAAAATAACAATCCCACAGTTAGAGACTGATCCTCATTCTCCCAATCAATCGTATGAAATCAATGTTGTCCCTTTTCTAATATGTTTTAATTGCTCATATTTTGGATCTTTGTCCCACATTATGTCTTCTTTTTGGTGCTGACATCACAATGTAACTTACTGGTGTCAACAGGATAATCATCAAGAACTGATTCTTGGAAGTCCATGTATTCACAGCAAAACTAAGAGTTCATCACTCTAATAAGCAAGTCCAAAACCCATAAGACTACACAAGGACTGACCAATAGCATCTATCTCTAGTAGAGTTCCCAACAAACACTGACAAGAACTAAGGACATTGCAGGACTCACTATAAAAGACATCTGAGAAATAGCCAAAGGCATAATTAATCTATAATGACACCAGCTATCATATGCAGATAATAAGTATAATGCTAACAAAGAAAAATATACAGCTTTTTTTGTTCAGGAAAATATTAGACAGATAATGTGGATAACTCAAGTCAAATCAATAATAAATTTGAACTTCAACCCTACGTTTTTTAGGGGTCTGTTTGACTCCTTATTGGAATGAACACTTTAATGCTGCTGGAGTTTCACTGTATTGTATCATTAATTGTGATAGGCACCCAGAGCCTTGGATAAGTGCATTTTTAATAATTTTAAATCTAAATAAATAAATGAATAAAAAAGACAGGCAAAAAATCATTCCAAGTCTGGGTCTTTACAGTGGATATGCCCACATCTCAGGGGCCACCCCACTAGGATGGCATGAGGGAGATAGGAGAAAGGGAAGGAGTCACTTCCATAGAAGAGATCTGCAACCACAGATGAGGTACAAGGTAAGAATGGCAGATTTCCATAGCTCCAGTGTGTTGCATCCTATTTGGGGTATGTTTAGCTGCTGTCACTATTTATATAATTGAGCAGGTAATATAAGGAGAAAATGCACCAAACTGTAATACCTTTTAATGCTTAACGTTCAACTTTTTTGCAGCATATAGATAAGTTGATTGTGGCTGTGACGTCTTCTCTATGAGCAAATTCTTTGACACACCATCTGCTATCCCCTAAACACTTAAGGTCGTAGCCATATTTCTTTGGATCAGATCTTATTATCTAAACATAGACAGTCTTGGTAAATAGTTAAGATAGGAGACCTCTAAGGAGTTAGTGAGGCATTACAGAAAGTGGTGTTGGTGATATTAGCTCTGTGCTACTGAAATCTGTTGGATTAGATAGATAAAAATCAAGGCCCTGACCACATGTGGTCTTCAAAGATCTGGTGGCACTTTTAATACTGACGGTGTCCTGGCTAAATTCTAATTTGGGTACTGCTATTCTGCTTACACAAAATTCTCCCAGTAGTTTTAACTGGAGGCTATATACTCAATTCCCTGAGCTGTTATGAAGAATTGTTGAACAGATGCAATGTTTTACTTCAAAAGGGGTGGCTACATTTCAGTGTAGATAGTTTAGATCTCACTTTGTGATCCTTGGACATATATAAGGTATCATATGTAAGTGTAAGTAATTATTAGTGGCTTCCAGAAATGCCACTTCCACAATATGACTGCAATATAATTAATTTAGATATCTTTTCAGGGGAACATACCAAGACCTGGTATTTCAAGTCTTTTTAAAAAATGAGGAAGTTAGTTAAAATTGCCTGAAGGGAAGAGTTAGGAAATCAAAGTTCATATAATCAGCTAAAAGAAAGGAACATAAACTTTGTTAGCTAAGATGACGATTAAGAAGAAATGTGAATAAATACCTAGAGATATAAAGATAAACAAAAAAAATATTTTAGTGCATCATAAGAAAGAAGCAAGGGTATGTGGGACTCTGAGAATGTAAAGTGGACAATCAAAGGGGTTAAGAAGACTGCAGAGAAGCTGGATTTATTTCCAGTTTTTTTTTTTTAAATCACAAAAGGTGAGAAAAAAACTTAACTGGGGGATACTTTTTTAAGATAATGAAAGTAAAGCACTATCCAAGGCAAAAGTAACAAAAAAGAGGTGATTTTGTTTTGCATCAGATTTAATCATGGATTTTTCATCTTCCACGAAATCGTGAGCATTCAACCAATATAGTTTATTTCCTCCAAAAATAATGAAATAAATAACTGTTCACTGGATTTCCTAATAAACTCAAATAATTTCCTGGAGAAACTGTTTAACTGCAAAAAACTTTCACATCAGTGATAAACCAGAAATGATTTCATTTTAGACCTCTAAAACGCAAAATATTGTCTTTTGCATGTATCCTTAACACTCTGTGGGGTGTCTTGCTGCCTCATCATTTTGGGGATTCTCAGGGCATGTGGGTTAAACTTAGGTAGATTTCTGTTTAGACTGGCTCTGGACAAAAACTTACAACTTTTGCAATCCACAGTACAAAACAGATTGCAGAAAAGCCTGTAGTGGATCAAATGAGGCATTTGGAAAATATTTACATTTGCTTGGTTATGCTTATTTTGGGATGCTGCCTGGTCTCAGGTTCTTAATTCAGACTTTTTTCCTAATGTCATCTAACTTCACTCAAAGGGTCTTACATACTTTAATAAAAAAAAAATCAACATCTTGTTGTAATACCTAGTAGTAATTTTTTTCAAATATCTGTCACTCTCAATTCAGCCTTCTGTTTGGTGCCTGACACAATGACTATGACTATGAACTATGTGTGGGATTCCCCTACTCACATACACATACCAGTACTTCAGCTAGATTGATGAGAGCTAACACAAATATAAATAGCAATGTAATCACAGTAGCACGGGTGGCGGCAGAGGACCAGCTTAGCCACACCGAATTCATATCCACTGGGTTTAGGTGATCATGCACTCAGCACGGCCAGCCCAATGAGAATAAGTGAAAGTATGTGCACGTGAGCAGGGGAATTGCACTCCCAGCTTGTAGTGTAGACGTAGCCTATGTCAGTTTTTATTTACAGTAGCATACCACAGAAAATACTGATCTGTAATTAATCTCTTATGCACAAGTACTATATTTTCTAATATGGCTACTTTAACCCATTGCAAACTAGATATCCAGCTACAATTTGGTGACTATGGAGAGAGTATATATAGCCACCTCTATCAAGTCAAATATGCGATCTAAAAATACACCTAAAATTCACTACTGGTACAGATAGGCAGGTACTGGGAAACTGGGTATTTTCATTCCATACTCTCTAATCCTTAAATGCTGCCACAATTCCAGCTCTCCACAGCAATATACAACATATACAAGTTTGCTAGGCCAAAACAGTATGATGTTGTTAGCATATAAGCACCTTGAACTAAAACAGGCATTGTGTGTGTAATTCCCTGGGAATCTGTTTGCTCATTATTACTGGCACTACTGTGTTTTTTCTAACTAACCAAGTGCTGTTAGCTATAGATAAAGAAAACACAGCTGTGTGCCACTGGAAGAAAATACTATTACATCCTCCACCCCCATAAAGAAAGTATAAGGAGAGAATGCAAAAGGGTAGATATCTGGGATAAAAACATGGAAAGAAGAAGAAAAGAAATAGCATTTTGACCTTTGAAATCCAAAAGACGCGTGATTGTATGAAAAATTTACTATTCTTTCCAATCTCCCTTAGTTGACAATATTTTTTTCTGGGCCATTGTAACCATAGCCCAGAAGGAATGTGGTTTATTTTTACTATTTATTTATTTGAATTTTTAAAATACAACTGTAGGTACCCATTCAGTGCTCTGGGCTCCTGGTTCTTAAATTAAAAATCTAAACAAACATTTATATATAAACACCATAATAGCCACCTCAGTCCAGGCCATATACAGCCTAAGTCAAGAGGGGGAAAATATGAGCTTTATAGCATGCCTGGATGGTTAATAAACCTGGACATATGCAGACCATGGTTGCATTTCATAAATAAAGGTTAAACATTTAAAAGGAAAAAAATCTAGCTAAGACAGTCAAAATATTTTATAATTCCAGGGATAATGATGTATTTGTTAAGATATTAAAACAGCTCATCAGCTGTAATTTTTGTGCTGCTACTGAATCAAAATCAGATGCTATTTCAAGTTAGACATTTCCCTTGCTTTGTGAGACATCAGAAACACAAGCAAACGTACTATGAGATATTATATCATTCCTAATTATGCCCTAAAAATTTGTGAAAGTGATTAAGATTATGAATATTAGTTAAAAAGAGACCTGTTTAAAGGTCACAGATGATCCATATTAGAACTCTTCATGTAACAAAGTACAAACAGCATGCAGATTATAAAAATTTGACTCCCAAAAAAGGTGCAAGGAGCAGTTCTGGTTCTTGAACCACTAATCATGCTGAATTTACAACACTCATGCAAACAGCTTTAAATAACCTTTGGAAGAAGTCATGGGAGACATGATTCAGTGGGCTGAGGAGAAAGAAATGTTACTTGATCTCAGTCGCTAATATTAACTATTTGAAATGGAACCAATTTTGACATTTCATGCTCTTATAAAAATAGGGAAATAGAATGAGAACAACATTTTTTGTTAATAAATTGTATCTCATATGAGATATCTCTTTCCCCAGCTTCACCAGAGACACATCTCTTGTTAGACTGCACCAAGTAGTGTTACAACACGCAACTTGGAATTGCTATTAAAATATGCATGATGTTTTACTAGAACACAGAAGACTAGAATGTCAATGTGAAAACATTAGATACATACTACTCTTTACAAAAGTTACGGGTTCAAGCTCCACATAAAGGCTCAGACTCAGGAACTGATATACAATGCAACTCTAGGAGATTGTCTCACCATCATTTGAGCAAGCCTTGGGTGAGAGGTTAAACAAAGGTCCTTTAGGCTCGTCTTGAAAATAAGAAGTTAAAATTTCCATGGCATGGGCACTTTATTTATTTTATTTATATCATGGACCAACCATATTTCTTTCATGCTCTTACAACAAGTTGAAAAACAAATATAAAAAAAAATTTCCTCTGATAAAATCCAACAATGTTAAAAGAAATCTCTCCCTGCTGGACAAAACCAAATCTTTTTCATTTAATTCATGCTCACAGGAAAAGACTGAGTAAACAGATAAGCTTTGCGATGTGCCCTGCAAGTCATAATATTTGGCCTGGGTTACAGCAAAGGTGGGAAGCAAATTCCAGAGTTAAGGGCCTCTTCTGAAAATCCCCTACTAGCAATTCTAAGATATATAAATTGAAGGTATAGGGAACTGTACAAGAACAAAATGAGCATTATTAACATCTTACAGAAGCAATCTCCTCCCATGTGCCCCAGACCTATTCCAGGACTGGTCATGTGCACACTTGTTTTCTTCTGTACCTACAGTAGACAGGTAGGCTTGGCTTTATTAAAAGATAGGTTGACTGACTGATGGCTGCTTCATATGGATTTTAACTTATGCAGCTGGTAATTTATTTATTTTTCTCAAAGGTTTGGACTAGTTTGGGTTTGGTATTCTTGTGATGTCTTTTATTAAAGAAATAATGCCAAATCCTTATCTGTGTTTGTACCAGGGCAGCACCCACCTTCCGCAAGCGCCCCCTTCTAGTCAGGTGTGTCTGCAATCTTTCAGTTTACGGTGACCCCTGTTAGTGGTTTCTCAGGTGGTTTTTCAGTGACTCAGCCCTGAGTCACACACACTGTCTGTAGGTGAAACAGAACAGACCCCTTCTGGGGTATACAGTCTTCACCTTGTCCCGGCCCTGGTATGGGAGCTGTAACCCCAGAGCTTCCTCCCTGGAGACACTGTCTTCTGGCAGCCCTCCCTGAGCTCAGTCCTTACTCAGTCCCAGCAGCCAGCCAGAAGGTCCTTCTTAGCTCCCCCAGTCCCTGCTAGCAAGTGTCTGGGGCTCAGAGCCAGCAGCCAGCCAGGAGCTCCTTCTTATCTCTCCTAGTCCCTGCCCACCCTCAGCTGTCCAGGGTCCTGTTGCTCTTTCAGTCAGCCAGGAACACAGTCCTCTTGCCTCCAGCTCCAGGCAGCAACTGACTACTGCTCTGTTCTGCAGCTTCTTTTATGTGGTGTGATTTGCTGCCCCCTGAAGCCTCTCTCATTGGCTTCTTCCCTTCAACACCTGTAGACCACTTGAAGGACTTCTCTTCTGGCTCTTCTCTGGGATAGGGTGTGGCTGGACCTTGAGGCCTCCAGCAGGGGGCCTCTGGACCTAGTTCACCCCATCACAGTGCTGCATAAAGAAGAGAAGGTACATATGATGTCCTACTACTTCAGCACCCAAGCAGCAGGGTACTGTTCTACCGTCCTCTTGAGTGCTACGGGAGGGACCTACCTAATTGCAGGGGCTGGCACACTACAGCTCTAGGGGGTACAGTCTGACAGTTTGGGATTGGCTAGACTCTCTGGCCCCCTCTAGCCATATGCTATGGTGTGCAGTGTCTGTTCCCCACTTGTGTAGCTCACATTAGTAGGCAGGACTGTACCCATGTACATTCACATTGTATTGTCCATGACTAATTTTGGTTGTATGCTTTCTTTGTGGAAGGGGATCATGCTGCCATCTATGATTATTTAATACAGTCCTAAGCACACTGTCAGCACACAGAAAAGAACAAAATAATAGTTACTAAAATCTTTAATAATACAAAAACTAATCCCTTGGTATTTCTGAGTAGGGGATAATTCCAAGGACCAAGCTAATATTACCTTAGTCAATAAAAGGGACTCCTATGTTAATTGCTGTATGAGCTATTATTGAGTGAGAAATGACTGCTTTATTTGCAGGTACTCAATCACCACACTTCCTGTTCTACCTCCTTATAAAGCAAGTTAGGACAATTCAGGAAAATAAGGAGTTATATGTAAAAGTAAATTATATGCCAGACTTTATGCTCATTGCCTCAGAATTCACCTGTACTATATGCATGCTATGCTTAATCCACTTTGCAAACAAGGTAAAGGTAAGTAGGTGTTTGAAATGATAAATTATTTTAAACAAATAATGATCTCTACATTTAATAATTATGTTGTTAAATCAAATGATGAGGTTTAAGTTTGCTTTAACCTGTTATAAATCCAAGAGCTTGCACAGCCTATCTCATGCTGCCATCTGCTGTTCATTACGGTATGCTTGTTCTTTCCTAGGCAATCAATTGGAAAGATGTCTTTTGTCCCCCTTAGTTTAAATTAGACGGCATATCTTGTTTTAGGATGAGGTTCTGCTTTCACCAAATTTGAAAGCTAAGCTGAGGCATGACATGGTCAAATGGATTTCTTGGGTTCTCACATAAGCGCTAAGACCAGGATCCTCCTCGATCCCAGTCCAGTGTTACAGTAACCCCCAAACATCACTACTATCCCCTCATCACATTACATGGGAGTTAACAAATTATGATGGATTATTTAAAGATGGAATGTAATCTTTAAGTAATGCTGAAAACAATATAATGCATAAGGATGCTTTGCATTCTGTAAAATTTTCCATCCAATGTACTTTACAAACACAAATGTAGTAAACCTAATATTGTTTCTGAAGAAGATAAGTATTATCATCTCATTTTGCTGGTGGGGAAGTTAAGGCAAAAGGAAGTTATAAGACTCATCCTATGTCACACCAAAAGTCTGTGGCAAAGCCAGGAACAGAACTGCCTTCTGAGTCCCAGAAATATGCTCTGACCACCAGAAAATGCTATTTCTTAAAGACCACACATACAGTATAGTAAGGATTAAAACATATTTCCATTCACAATGTTAATATATGTGAAGCCAAGTTTACATGAAATTTATTATGGTTATTCAACATATTTTAAATCTCTCTCTTTAATACTAAACATTGTTTTACTGGTCTTAGTTTCTGGTCTTAGTTTCTTATTTGATTTACCTGTAGAACTTTCTCACTTTGTTAAATGGTAAGCAACTAAGGCACTGCTTGTAGATCTTGTTCTCATCAGTGTGTAGTTCCAACCCACATTTTGCACAACCTGAATAGATGATCATAGGAAGAGAAGCCAAAATACATTCTAATGAAGTGTCAGCATCTAAGATGAGTTGCCTGTACTGGGGAGTAGCAATGGTAAACTTCAAGTCTAAGACATGGGCTTTCAATTGAATCACTCCTACAAAAACAAAAGAATTAGATCAAATTTTGTGCCATCTTAGTATTTTATAATATCACAGAAAGCAGTAACAAGCAGATATGGCTCAATTGATTCAAAACAAACACTATATAAATAACAATAGCCTGAGATTTACTTCATCTTTTTGGAACTGCACATTGACTTGCTTTACAAAGAATGATTTCCTCAGTCATGAAATCATTGTGATAAAGAAAAATAAATCTGAAAGTAATGACCTATGTGCTTAAATATTACCGTGATAGATGCTAATATTTAAAAAAACAAAAAAAAAACCCCAAAAACCAGACTTAGAGATCAGATAGGCAATACATCATAATAGCTAAGATGTTCTCTGATCATAACAGTGCCAGGGATTATTCAAACATTTCTCATATACAGAGGTGTCTTGGTAAATAAATTTGGAAACATAAAACTTTCTATGGCAAGTACAACGACAGACAATGGGGAAACAGGATGCTGTGATACACCAAAAGTTTATAGCATCAAAGGACAGTTTGACGGAGGGGAGCGGGAGCATTTATTTTGCCTTTGTTCCACCTGGAGTTCTAGCTCTGTGTGTATTACATGGACACAATGACCAAGACTCAGTGGAGCCCAGGAGCATGAGAAGTGCAGTTGGAACATTCAGAAAATAAAAGGATAAATGTTAAATAAGTCCTATTGTGTATGCGTAAATGGTGATTTTCCACAGCTTATAACTTAACCAAATCTGGATAGATTGTCATGGGTACAGCAAAAGACACCTCTTTAACCTCAGGACTATGCCCCTGCCAAATTTTAAGTCTGTGATTCAAACTTCAAAGGAGTTAGATTTGTTCAAAATGTGATTACAAAAAATATACTAGCAAAAACTACCTATTTTCATTACTTAAGTTCCCAAAAATGGCTGTACTGTTAAAACTGATCACAATTACAACCAGTGGAAAACAACTGGTTATTGATGCGGATAAAAAAATATATATATATACTGAACAGGCACCTTATCCAGACTGTGCACTGAACCAGAGAGGAGTCCTGTGGAAAACACAGTATGTAGCTATATAATTAAAAGCTATATCACAATGCACACACACTAGAGTGCACAGGACACTATAACTCTTTCATTTCCTATCTTCTAAACACTTGACTTTGTATCCTCAACAATGTTCTTCCAGCAGTTTTGCTGAATGACTATACACAGACATAGGTGTCCATCCTATGCTCTGAGAGAAAATGTCTGTTTTGTTCTGCTGCAGGGGTTTACATAGCTTTTAAAGTGAAAAAGGACTATAATGCATAATAAAGGCCAAAAAACCTCATCTAGTAGTTCCTACACCTGCCCCAGTAATTTTTATTGAACCAGTGCATACCTTTTAGACAGATTTCAAACTTGATTAAAGACTTCATGTGATGGACAATTTATCACATTCCTTGGAAAGCTGTTCCAATGAGTAATTATCCTCACAATAAAAAAATGTTACAGCGGAGAGTAAATGGCAATATTAACACATTTAACCCAAGCTGTTTTTATTCTGCTCCCCTTCACAGGTCATCCCTATGTCTTCTGAATGAAGGCTGCATTCACACTTTGGCTGGGATACTGAGCAACTGCTTCCAAGATACATCATTTCAGGCCTACAGCCAGCTGTGTGTGTCTGGTTTTAAATGAAAACACTGTTAACGGTCATAAATATAATCAGCATTTCTGCTTATCAATGTATCTCTCACTTAAATAGGTAGTCAACAAAGAGCTATGGATTACAATCTCACCTGAACATTTTTCCTCCAAGTGTGTTGACAGATTTGTCATTTTCATGAGATACTTTTCACTTTTTTGAAACTTCTCTTTAAATTCAACTGCCCTTTTATCATCATCAAACAGACACTCACAGGATGACCATGGAGTTGTGTGCAGTTCAATATCACCTGAAATAGAACTACGTCGGGCAAGTAAATATTTAAATTCCCATATGTGATCTGAAAAATAAAGCAAGAACAAATAAAGACCCAAGAAATTGAGTTAACTTCCATGCATGGTTAATAGTTGTAGAAAGCTGCAAACACCTACAGGATTCCTTAATGAAACAGAATGATGTGCTCAGTGTTGTCTGCTATTGCAACTGTATCATAAGTCTCATGACAGCTGGCATTTTTCTTAAAAACTCAGTTCCTGGATCAAATTGATTGCATCAGACTGGCAGGCTTCACTAAAAAATGTAAGCTTTTTAGTCTTCATGGTTCCATATAAAAATTTTACGACATGATCCAAGTGTACCCAAAAAGTAAAATGAACCCATTTTATCCTTTTAAAAATCTCAGGTTTTTTAAGGAAATCTAATAAGTGGGTGTGGGGTGCTGGCTGATACAGTGAATGCTTGTCTTTGGCAATGCTGTTGCTCTCTGACATAGGCCAGTCACGACACCATAAAACATTTTTATTTAATGCAGTGAAATAGTATTGTAATGATTTCTTGTAAAATTTCTTTTTCAGAACACCTTGTATTATGAATACTACTATTCCTCAGGAGTTACCTATAAAATAACTAAACTTTTTTTTATATTTTGGTTTGTTATAAAAAGCTCCTATCTGTGTTTGGGAAAACAAAGGGAAAAATGTGCTAAATATTGAAAGGGTTAATTACGAGAAAGATGACTTAAAAACACTAAGCTAAATTCTCCTCTCAAGTCCCCAAAATGGGTCTCTTCAAAGCTATTCTGGCTTCTCTTTGTGGCTGAAAGTCCTATTGAAAGCAGCTCAGTGCATGCTGGGAGATAGAACAGCCACGAAAAAATCAGTTGCTGGGGGAGGGAAGGGGGTTGGGTGCGGTGAATTGAGCTCTAACTACAAAACAGCAATTCTTAAACTTACAATAAAGCAACTGTTCAGAGGGGGATTTTTTTCTCCCTTTATGACTTGTAAAAAGGGCCCAACTGTCAATACACACTAATTCTGGACAACAGCTGGGTTTAGTAGTTTACTGACATGCGGTTATGGAGTTGAATAATGGAAACTTAAGAAGGAAATTATATTAGTAGGAGAATTATAGCAGATATCACTGATAAGTCATTTTGCCACTGTCCAAACATTGATCCATTTTCCAAAACTCTGTACTTTGTTCAGGACATTTCATTTTACTGACTTGCACAATTACAGATCACACACAGCAAACAATGAAGGCATTAAAATACAGAAATACTACACTATCTGCTTCAGGGGTCACTAAACCACACACTTGTGCATATTCTTGAAACACAATCACATGATGAAGCTTCATTGCATAACTGAGGCATGAAGTTCAGTACCCTCTTAGTGTTGAACTACTTTTCAACCAAAAATTTAAAACAATGGGGTTACTATCCTTTTTCTGCAGGTATTTCATTCAGATGGGATTTAAATCTGCTCCTCTATTCTGTGGGAGAAATGCAAGTCATTGAATGAAGAATACAACCCCTAAAAATGAGGAGAACTTGTGGAATCTTAGAGGCTAACAAATTTATTTGGGCATAAGCTTTCATGGGCTAAAACCCACTTCATTGGATGCATGCAGACTAACACGGCTACCACTCTGAAACCCCTAAAATATAAACTGTTTTATGGAGCAGTGCTAGCCTCTCCATAGTTGAGGCTGAAGCTCACATTTGCGGGTTAGAGTGAATTCAATTTTCAACTCTTGACCCTACTTTCTCAAAAGAAACCAATCCATGTGAAATTTCACATCTCTCATGCAAGGGAAAGTTTGGAGGGGGGGAAAAATCAAACAAGGAGCTTTAAAGTTTTTACATTTCTTTAACAATTCCCTGGCATTGACTTTTCCTAAGTTTTTTCATCTTATCAGATCTCCAGAATGGCTTAGCCTACAAATTTCAGTTACTCACTTGTTTTCTTAGATGAAAAACACCTATTTTTGAAGAAAGGAGGGAAACTGTCAATATGGGGATTACAATTATATTATAGGTGGTGCTTGTAACGCCACCTATAGTTAAGGTTGCCTGACATCTTCCAATAGAAGACCCTGTTTTCAGTTACTTACAAGATGAAAACAGGAATTCAGAGGTTAGAAGTGGAAGTGATAGGGGACAGAGGCAGGAGATGCTGATAGGATAGATAGGGGCAAGAGTCAAGCAAGAGGTAAGAGTGGAGGGGCAGGAGTTGGGCTCAGGTGGTGGGATAGGAGCAGAAGTGGGCACAGGACGTCTGGGAGGAAAGGAGATGATAGGAGCAGAACTGCCTATAATACTACTAAAGCATACTCTCTTACAGATTTTGAAACTGAACACATTTTTCCTGAATCTCAGCGTTCCTTTTCTGTCTAGCAATTAGCTATGAAAACCAGGGGCAAAGTGTGTGTCTCCAGCCCACCCTAATGATTGGTTCACACAGAAGATAACATCCTCTACTACTATTCATTACACTGTTAGCTCAAGTGGTAGAGGACTATACTGTGGATCTAAAAGTCCCAACCTTGCTAATGACTCATATGAGAGGCAATAGGATTCTATAGATGACATTTTTGTTTTTTCAATTTTTAAAGTTTTGTTTTTTTAAAATGAAGGAAATTACATTAAACAAAAAGATGATATTAAATAATCTTAAGGTTGTAAAGTCACACACAAAAATTAGGAATGCCAATCAAGGTTGCCTGTGTCTGATCATATAATTACATATTATTTAGTATGTAAAGACAATGTAGTGTCTCTTTTTGGATGCCATAACATACAAAGTGTGTGAGAGGATGTACTTACCTCAGACTAATATACACAAGGATGGGGTTAATTTGGAGGCTCATTATATATACACCTCTGCCCTGCTATAATACGACCCAATATAACACGGCTTCGCGTATAGCGCAGTAGCAGTGGGGCTCGGGAGGCACTTTAAAGGGTCCGAGGCTTCAGCTGCTGCAGGGAGCCCCGGGCCCTTTAAATCTCACTGGAGCCCTGCCGCTGCTACCCCAAGGCTGCAGCAGTGAGGCTCGCTGGCGATTTAAAGGGCCCGGGCTTCCCACAGCGGCTGTAGGCCAAAGCTCTTTAAATCACTGCCGGAGCTCTGATGCTCCTACCCTGGGCTCCGGCAGTGGGGCTCACCGGCAATTTAAAGGGCTTGGGGCTCCAGCTGCTGCAGGGCTCCAGCTGCTGGAGGGAGCCCAGGACCCTTTAAATTACCGCTGGAGCCCTGCCGCTCCTACCCTGTGGCTGCGGCAGTGGGGCTCCACCGGCAATTTAAAGGGCCTGGGACTCCCCACAGTGGCTGGAGCCCTGCTGTCCCTATCCCAATATAACAGGGTTTCAGTTATAACACGATAGGGATTTTTGGCTCCCCAGGACCGTGTTATAGCGGGGTAGAGGGGTGTGTGTGTGTAATATTATATTATAAAATTAGGTCAACTTACAACCTCTGCAGTAATTACTGTGATGATGCATGTTCACACTACCCTCCTTTGGTTGGTGGTGCGCATCCTCACCAGGAGCGTTTCGACCAACCTCAAAGGGGCAGTGTGGGTAGCTCTTGCTTCTCCACAGACTCCTGGAGGGTTGCCTCCCCTTTCCCTCCAGGAGCTGGGGAGAAGCTGGCCAGGGCTTTTCTCTCCCACATTTCCCGCCAGGAGCAGGGGGAAGCTGCCTGGGGCTTTTCACCACTGGGGAGAGGGGTCCAGCTGCCCTGGCTTCTTGCCCCTCCTTCATGGGAGACAGAAAGGCCCACTTGGGCTTCTCATCCCAGTGGGGAGCGGGCTCCTAAGCCACCCCCACTTCTCACCCCAGCTCCCAGCTGGGAGCAGGAAGATGCCCCGCTGGGCTTCTCACCCCAGCTGCAGCCAGAAGCAGGGTCCAGCCAGCCAGCTCTCCAGGGGAGCGCGGGTTTTCTTGTCAATTTCATGGCTCCTGCCATGAAATTGACAAGACAGCCGATGTAAAGTACACAGTATCTACACAGACACTCCTTCCACTCTAACTACACCAACATAAGCCTTATGCCTCTTGTGAAGGTGGAGTTACGATGTCAGCATGGTAGGGCACTTACATTGGTAGGAGGAAGGCTGTAGTGTAGACACGGACATAATTTGGTCGACATAATGGAGGGGGGAATAGCTCAGTAGTTTGAGCATTGGCCTGTTAAACCCAGAGTTGTGAATTCAATCCTTGAAGGGGCCATTTAGGGATCCAGGGCAAAATCAGTTCTTGGGGCTGGACTTGATCACCTTTCGTGGTCCCTTCCAGCTCTATGAGATAAGTTTATATATTATATAAACTGCCACTGTCAACCTGTGTAGTGTAGAACAGCCCTCAGGGTCTACACTTACCAGGGGATTGAGGAGTGGAGATCGACGCATCAGTGGTTGAGTTAGTGGGTCTTCACTAGACTCATTAAAATAAACCACAGATTGCTCTCCCGTCAACTCATATACTCCACCGGATTGAGAAGAGTACAGGGAGTCAATAAGAGAGTGTCTCCTGTCGACATCACACAGTGTGGATCCTGCGGTAAGTAGATCTAAGCTACATCGATTTGAGTTACGCTATTCACGTAACACAAATTGTGCAGCTTAGATCAAATTTCCCCTATAGTGTAGGCAAGGCCTTGGACAAACTATACTGCCCAGAAGTAATGCTGCAGACTGCATTCCTCTGGCTGAAGCAAGCCACTTTGTGTTTGCCTTTTCACTCTTTTTCTGGATCAAGCTGAAGAAATTCCTGTCTTATCACTATGTACATTGGGTTAGAGCAGGTTAATGCAGATACCACAATTATGCAGAATTGTATTTTAGGTGTCTTGAAAAATATCACATGGATCCTTACCATGACTGCCATACAATTTAATTTCTTTTCAGTAAATCATCTGAAAAGCTGTTTCTAGAGAAAGCAATTTTCACATGTTAAATTGATTTTTTTTAAAAATCACTTTACTATGGTTGAGAAAATACACTACCCCTTCCTACCCTAAAAAAAGGAATTGATAAAAAAGCTGCCTGAAATTGGCTCAACAAGCACTGAAGACTGTAAACCCATTAAAGTTAATGAGAATCTTTCCACAGACTTCCATGGGCTTTCGATCAGATCTGCCATGCTCATTTCACCATTCGCTGTGTGCTTGGTCACTGTCTCTCTAGCCTAGACTATCTAGCTCTTATAATCTCTTTTAAACTATTTGCTTTTATGATCTCATCTGGCAACTTGTACACTAAGAGTCCCCAGCGCTACGACTCTTTGGGGAAAAACAATTCTGTTGGTATTCTCAATTTTTAGATTGTTCTCTATGGCTTTTAATACTCCTCACTAATGTGAGCATTGATCTTTTTCACTTTTCCAAACTGTTTCATAACAATTTTCTCTATTGCTTCAGTTAACCCACATTGGCTTTTCTCTAACAGAGAGACCTTCACTTTTCCTAAATGCTAGGATCATCCTAGTAGCTCTTGCTGTATTCTTTCCAGGACAGTATAAAAATAATTGTTGTAATAACTATTGCTCTCAGATATTAATTTTCATGTCCTTCTTAAAAGCATGGAAGCAGGGCCGGTGCTACCATTTAGGCGACCTAGGCAATGGCCTAGGGCGCCAGATTTTTTGGGGGGCGCTATTTTGCCAGGGGGGCAGCACATGGGTCCAGTGGACCTACTGCAGTCATGCCGGCAGACGGTCCGCTGCTGGAAAGGCTCCAGTGGAGCTGCCGCAGTCATTTTGGCAGACGGTGCGCTGGTCTAAAGGCTCCGGCAGACCTACCGCAGTCATGCCTGTGGCAGGTCCACCGCAGCCTTTAGACCAACGGACCACCCACCGGCATCACTGCGGCAGCTCCACCGGAGCCTTTCCAGCAGCGGACCGTCCACCGGCATGACTGCGGTAGGTCCACCAGACCCGCGGGGGGCGGCGAAATGGCCATTCGCCTAGGGCGTCAGAAACCCTAGCGCCGCTCCTGCATGGAAGACATTCAGTCAACTTAGCAGGGAGCACTGCCTTTTTTTTTTTTTTTTTTTTTTAACGTTACATTTATTTCTTTGGCCTCATAAAAGCTTATTTTGTATCAGCAGTAAATTCTCTACTTGTGCTACGATTTTGACATAAACTGCATATTGCTACTTAGTCAGGATGAGGTGCTTACATACATTAGTCAGGACTGCAATATTTTGACACAACCTTATCTAGTATGCGTCGCAAATTAATTTTTTAGGAACACAGGGAATACATTTTTAGTTGTAAAATCTTCATGGGCGAAATCTTGTCTTTAAAGGGAATTAGCCAATGCCTTCAATGGGTCCAGGATTTCACCCTATGTTACTAGGCCTGCTCTGCTCTCCAAAGACTGTTGGCCTACAGAAAAGTATTTCATCATTCAAGCCATCATGTTTGGTAACCTCAGCCAGATCAGAGTAATATAGATAATAGAGTCTGTACTACCTGATGCTATTACAAAGTCTATAGAACTGGAACAGTTTTTAGTGGCAGAGTATGAGTGTTTTCTTTACAACTTCAGTGAGAGGTGAAAATAACTGTACCTCTTTGTTAAAAGAATTTGCTTTGATGTTTCAATATAGAGTTATTAATATCACTAAATATCCTTCTGTCTTTCCAGAGAAGTATAAAAAAACCTGCAATTCCTCATCCTACTTATCAAGACTACTATGTAAAGTTTAACCTTCTATACACATGGCCATCACATGCCTAGCTGTTTTTGTCTTCTAGCAAGAATGACCATCATGTGCTCTCTTCCTGTGACCCAATCATGCCAATTAACTGTTGTGACCTATACACTTGTTTGGCATGACGTGGACTTTTCTTGGCTGTCTTGCTGGGATCAAATGTTCATGGCTTGTCTATCAGTGATGGGTATTTGGACAGTTGAGAAATCAGTCTTTTATCTTGCATTTTAGATATAGTCTTTTAATGATTAAAATATGTGAATTGCTAGATTCATAGAACACTAACTGGAGAATAAATTACAAGCTCTCTGGCACAGTTAAAACAGTTATTATAATCCTATACATGGTTATATGTTATTAGAATTTCCTGCTATCGTCCACTGAAGGTATCAAACAACAAAGTCTTTATTATAGCATAGTATCTTATGGCTTGATTATCCATTGTAACTATTTAACTTGCTGCAGCACATACTGTAGTGTCAAGAAATTTTTCAGTGATCTCCCATATTATTTAACAGTTAATACTTCACCTCTCTCAGTTCTGTAAGGAACTTACAGGAGTTTTGCCATTGCCTCCAATGGGTCCAGGATTTCACCTCATGTTAATCTCCCATAAATTCTTTATTTCTTTTGGACAGTATTCACATGTCCTATTCCCTTCTTATTACAAAATACCAAAAAATAAAGGTCATGAAGGTTTCATCAGCTTAATGCTCATCTTCTGCTGGTAGTCTACTCTCTTCCCATTATTATTTTTTGTGTCTTATTGCTTTAGCTCTACCTGCAGCTACTTGAGTTTTGAAAGAGCGTGTGCTCCAGAGATTAGAGCAGGAGAAGCAGTAGTCAGAATTTCCAGGATCTATTTCTAGCTCGACTATAGATTCACCATGTGACTTGGGCAAGTTTCTTAACCTTTACGTATTTCAGTTTCTCCATTTGTAAAAATGCATGTAATATTGCACCTCACTGAAGTGATGTCTTTTTTAAATCTTGCCCCAAACATTTATGGCAATAATCTTGGTAGGTACTGAGCATTTCTCAGGATCAACCTCTAAGTCAAAGCTAGACTAACATCTGTAAAGCCCTGTGAGATTCTGATATATGAAAATATAGATAAAGCATTATGAAACCACTGCTAAACCCTTAAACAGCAATTTAAAACTCTCACTGGTGTTCCAGAAAAAGTGGATGAAGCAAGCTGAAATTTCTGAGCCAACTTGCATAACAGAAGATAGTGTAGTGTGGTGGGAATTGTTAAAACTTCTAAAAACCTCCAGTACATTGCCACAATAGGACTGAGGGACATTTACCCACTGAATAAAAATATTTACTAAATGAATGTTTTAATACAGTTAAAAGCATCAGGCAAAACACGGTTCTCATGCTACCTTTTCTCGGTCTTCTCTTGACCTTTACTATGACTGCAGATTACATATATTAATCATTCACCTGGATAATACATACAAAGAGTTTATTTATACTTACCCTTTTTCCTTTGAAGTTGAGGACACCAGGCTGCCCCTGCTCCCCATAATACCATCAGAAAGTGCTGATCTCTGATCTGTTCCACAGTTAGAATAATTTTTCTTTGCTTTTCTCCTTTGTAACTGTATACAGACTCTGAAAAGGTTTTAAATGATATCACTGTGATTTTACAGAAATACTTATTTAAAACGTACATAGACTTAAAGACTTTAAGGTCAGAAGGGACCATTATGATCATTTAGTCTGACCTCCTGCACAATGCAGGCCACAGAATCCCACCCATCCACTCCTGTAACAAATCCCTACCTATGTTTGAGTTAATAAAGTCCTCAAATTGTGGTTTGAAGACCTCACGCTGCAGAGAATCCTCCAGCAAGTGATAATGGTGGACAAGAGTCAGTTAATATTTATTATTGCAAGGGGGGGACCAGAGTCTTTTTGGAGGGGGGAGAGTTTGGGCATTAAGGTGGATGGTGGCATATTTTGCAGGACTAGCAAAAATGCTCCAGTTGGCCCTGCTGTGAATATGGAATCAAATCCATGAAAACAAACCCTGCTTACGCACTGGCTGAAAATACCTGTGAACCCACAGCACCAATTAGGGAGGAGTGGGGAGGGGGCAGCAGATGTTTTGCCCTACTCCCACATTTTTGGCACTTGCTCAAGTTCAATAAGTCAGAGCCATAGAGGGTTGGGGGAAAGGCCTGACCACTTTTAAGCAGTGGTCCCATACTATATCAGTACAGCGGCTGCCAGAGCATTACTTCAGTTTTTTGGTCACAATGGCACTGAAATTGGACCTAACTCTGTACAGAGGGGGTTGCAATCAAGCCAAATTTCAGTGAGCGGCATTGTGACGTGGTGCTCAGGGTCACACCACCACTCAAATTTAGCCCAGTCACCCCACCATCTGGATGGAGGAGTGACCGGGCCAAATGGTGTTGCGACCTGGAATGCAGGGAGTCTGTTCCTGTGCAGCACAGTGCACAGGAGTTTGTCAAGAAGTCAACTCCTGGCGACACTGACTCAAGTACTTTGTGAGTCAGAGAAATAGGAGACTTCCATTGAGAACAACAGGTGAGATGCACTTTTGAAAACAGAGCCACTATTTAGGTGCTTTAATGGTAGGTGCTGAATACTAAGACTTTTTAAAATATTGCCCCAAACATTTATGGCAATGATCTTGATAAGCACTGAGCACCCTCAGATTGACATCAATGGGATAAGAGGGCATTCAGCATGTCTCAGGATCAAGCTTTAAGTCAAAGCTAGAAAAAAAATGCTGTAATAGTTAAGCTGCTTTCTCAAAGAGAAACATTTTTCTATTTTCACTCAAAACAGGAATTATTGTTGTGTGTACAAACAGATGGAAAGAGATAACAGTGGTAAATCTTGAATGTATTAATTATAAGAGCCCTGTTCATCTCTTCATTCTTGAAGTCACTTAGAGTCCTAGAGTATCAGGGCAGAAGGGATCACCAGATCATCTAGCCTGGCCTGCTGTATATCACAGGTCATCAACACCAACCAGTACCCACACATCAAAATCCAATGACCAAAATATTACAGTCCACAGAAAACCAAACTATTACGTGCCACAGGGAGAGAATAGGACGGACCAAGGAGCACCAATGCCCGAGGCCACCATAATGGCAATACACTGATTAAGTGAAATACACCTCTACCCCGATATAATGCTGTCCTCGGGAGTCAAAAAATCTTACTGCATTATAATCGAACTTGCTTTGATCCGCCGGAGCACCCAGCCCCGTCCCCCTGGTGCACTGTTTTACCGTGTTATATCCGAATTTGTGTTATAGTGGGTAGCATTATATCGGGGTAGAGGGGTATATCCAGATAATCCTGGCAAGTGACATCCCTCCCTACCCCTCCATCCCCCACACAAAGTGCAAAGGAAGGCCAGAAACCCTCAATGTCACTGTCAATCTGAACTGGGGGAAAATTCCTTCCCAGTCCCTTACATGTGATCAGTTAGATGCTGAGCATCTGAGCAGAAACCGGGAACAAACATGTAAGGGTGAGAATGTCTGGTTACACATCGGAACACTGGTCCCACCTATTCCAGTGGCCCATTGCCATCTCTAATACTTCAGATGAAAGAGAACAAAACAAAACAAAATATACTGGAGGAAGGGGGAAGGGGAATCCCTGCAGGTGGCTGGCTAAAGCCTTGAAGCACGGGATTTTAGGAACATAAGACAAACTGGAAGTGAGCTCCAGGACCATCACTGCACCCAACCATCACAAAACAAAACTAGTCATAAAAATCACACTCAGAAATTTGTCCAGCTCTCTCAAAATGAAGTTGCTTTCCCCCACACTCCTATGGGATGCTCTTCCAGAACTTCACTCCTGATAGTTCTCCCCTTCTAATTTCCAGACTGAATTTGTTCATAGCCAGTTTATACCTATTTCTTCTTGTGTCAACACTGCCCTTTTGCTTAAATGGATCTTCACCCTCCCTCCCTACTGTTTACTCCCCTTCTTTTTGATAGGTTGAACAAGCCAAACTCATCTAGTATCCTCTCATAAGATAGACTTCCATTCCTCCAATCATCCTAATAGCTCTTCTCAGCACTATTCAAGTTTGAATTCATCTTTCTTGAACATGGACAACCAGAATTGTACAGAGTATTCAAAATGAGGTCTTAACAGTGCCTTATACAATTTTTTAAATTAATATTTCTCTCGCTCTCTCTCTACTAGAAACACCTTGCCTGATAATCCCAGGTCTGCATTTACTTTTTTTGCAGTAGCACCACATTGGTGGCTCAGTTATTCTGTAATCAACCTATACACACCATTCTCTCACCTCCTCCGTCACTTCCAGATGATTAGCCCACACATGTAGCAGAAATTCTTATTATTAGACCCTAACTGCATGACACCACACTTTGTACTATTGAATTTCATCCCATTACAGTCACTCCGGTCTTCAAGGTTATCCAGATCTTCCTGTATAATATTCTGATCCGCCTCTGTATTGATGATCACTCCCAACTTTGTATCATCAGTAAATTTCATTAGTATACTCTTTTTTTTAATATCAAGGTCATTGATAAAATAATGAGTAAGATTGGGCCCTAGATTACTGATCCTAGTAATCTCCCTACAATTCTTTTACCTTTCACCTTTTACCACAACCCGTTGCCTTCTGCCCTTTAGCCGGTTCCTTATCCAGCCTACAATTCTTGTACAGTACTAACTCCCACCTTCTCTGATTTAACTAGTCATTTCTCATACTGTGTCAACAGCTTTAAAGAAGTCCAAGTACATTATTAGATCTACTGCATTTCCCTTGTCTAAAAAATCAGTTATCTCAAAGAATGAACGAACAGTTCTGGCATGAGCTACCTATGATAAATCCATGTTAAATTATATCTATCTCCTTTACCATTTACCTCAATTAATGTAATTATCCTTTCCCCTCATAATTTGTTCTAAAGCCTTGCATACAGATCTGTTAGTCTGAACTAGGTAGTAATTGCTGGGATCACTTTCCCCCGTCCCTTTCTTAAATATAGGCATGACGTTAGCTATTCCTCAGTCACATGGTACTTTCTTCCAACAGAGAGAATTATTAAAAATCCTTGTTATGAGATTAGCAATCTCATGTGCCAGTTCTTTCAGTATTCTGACATAGTTTAGGGCTTTAAACCTACATTCAGTGTTTCTCACAAATACTTAACATATTTCTCCAATAGCAAATTATATTCAAAATATAACTGTTGAGATGTATGTACAGTATATGCAAGCATCCATCATGGAGAATTCCACCTTTAGAAAGTTCAATCTGTAGGAGAATAAAGACGATATTGACAGTTACAGGTAACAGTGTGGGGAAGTAGGAGAAACAGGTGAAAGGGACACTACTACTGCTTTCACTGAAAGAAGGAGCCAGCTTACGCCAGTGATCCCAGACTAGGACTCCTTAGAGAAAACAAAGGCTATCTTCTCTGCTCTAGGCAAAATGCTACCAGCTTCCCTTTCCCTCTGTCAAGTCATGCTCACACTTGACCCTGTTATGTCTTGCTCATGTTACCCAGAACTGGGAGCCACCGTGTTACTGCTCTGTCTCAGCAAGAGTGAGTTTTGCTGCTGCTAAGTTATGTGTTAGCTCCCTACCACACCAGCTAGTCAGCCTTGCCAGCAAACTCCTTGGGACTCCGCCAGTCCAAATACTGTTCACTAACAATTAGTGAACACCAGTTTCCAATTTCCCCAGAGACAGCTTCCTGCAATGTCCACTAGATTTTCACAGAAGTTATTAAGATCTCTGCCTCCAAAGAGACAGACCACAGAAAAGCCTCTTAGGTTACCAGAAGACTTATACTTCAATACACCAGCACTGAGATATTCCTGTTTCAGTACAAAACTAAGTTTATTAACAAAGAACACAGGTTTGAGTCATTTCAAGTAAAAGTGAAAAAGACTGAAAAGGTTACAAACAAAACATGCTTTCTAGTGACTAAAACCTAACTTCAGCAAGTTATGATCCTTGTCCAAGTAGCTTTATCACCTACAGTCAATCTCCAGAGACTTCAACCCCGTTAGTTGTAAGATTCACCTCTCTCAGATTTCAAGAGCTCTGACCTCTTGTGTTTCTCTGGTGATGACAACAAAATGGCTTTCTGGTTTTGTTTATAATTTCCATAATTCCACTGCCTTTGTTTCAAGAGCGAGGACAGCTTCCTGATGGTACACTCTCCATCCCCCATCATGATCTTTAAGTGGTCATCTCACCCATTTGCTAGTTTGATGGCTTTCTTTACCTTCTACATAAACGTTCTTCCATTGTTTCTGGTCACATCTTGCTCAATTTACATTGGAGACACAATCAAGCAGACAAAACAACATTCTTCTGTTTATGACAGGCTGGGCTTATACACTGCCTGCCAAACTCCTTTATAAGAATGTTTCCAGCATACATCTATAATTCTTTATATACCACCTGTACACATGTCATGCAGTAATATTAATGACCAGCATGTTACCAATTTGCATACGATACCTTACATAACACCTTTCAGATATACATTATGACAACAATGAGTTCGGGCAATGAGTGTGTCAGGCCTGATGTGCGTTATGGTATGATGTGCCTTCTACCAGTTGGCATTTATGGGTTCCTGGGGTCAGACCCCCTTTCCAGTCAACTAGCAGTTTTCAGGTTCCCCCTCCGCCCCCCCCCCCCCCCAACAATCAGCTGTTGGGGATTTCATGCTGAATTGAATTCAGAGGGGAGAACAACTTTCATTGATACAACAATCATCTTTTGTGCTGGAACACAGTTATGACAGAAAGCAAAGCCTGGCCACTCTGGGTGACCAGAGCAGAATATGGAGGTATAGGGTGGGAAAAAGAAAACATCATCTAAAATTTAACTGGTGATTTTTAAAAAGTTAGAAAAAAATTCTCTAAAATTTACTGTCATTTAAAAATGTGGTTTGTGGAGCAGGATTTAACTACATTTTAGCATATTGGCAAGGTATCTGGGCTTGCAACATAATCATGAACTTGTGTCACTTAAGCTCTAACAAACAAGTCCACTTACCTGTTAGTATAGTGATGCTGACAAGTTTTAGTACTGAATGCACCAATGTATCTGGCTGAAGTTGGTCTAGTTGGACATGCTGTATGCGATCCAACTTCTGTGGTTGTCTGTGTGGGAGATCTCTGAAGTAGGCAAAGTTTGAAGACACATATGCCAATAAATCTTGGAGAACATCAACATCTACAACATGGGAAACTTGAAAAAAAGAAAAGAAAAGGAAAAAATAATCTGACCCTTTTTCTTTTTTTGGCCAAGAAATGTATTATAATCTGACTAGTGAGCGTTTGAACTGAAAAGAAATAATTCTGAACCAGGGCAGAGCCTGGAAATATCATCATAAACAGTTTATCATTTGATTCAGACTTGACATTAAAACTTTTTTATTTGCCATTTAAAAAAAACCCAACTAACCATACTTCATTATTTGACAGAATTTCAGCACAACAAAACATGTGTTGCTTTAAATGCACCCAAAATTAGTAAGAAAACAAGAACAGCTCTTACACTGATACAGAATCATATAAAGTGGTCCTCATTAAAAGGTCAGCATTTACTAAAGAGCTGCATCTGAAATATGGCAGTTATTTCTTATTCTAAGTACAGGGAACTCAGATAGTTCTGTAAATGTTTGCTTTGTATGATGAATACTCAATTGTGTCACATAGTCCATCTGGCTAACAAGTCCAGGATTGCTCTTTACAGTTCACTTTCTAGTGTTCTGCACACTTTAGATGTTTACCTTTGCAGGGAAAATCCAAACAACAATAAAAAGATTTTTTAAAACAGCCAATTTTCTTTTAAAATAAAATCTTGAAAATAGGTGACTTAATCTGTAAACAATTCTCTTCTTTGAATGCAAATCTAGTGAAGTTGAGAATTAGATAAACTATAAAGACTCGCTTATGCACATATTGCAGTCTCACATTCTTTGGGATCGATAGCTGAGCAGCTCCCCAGATTAAATAACTGACTGGTAAATGTTGACTGCAGCATCATTTCGCCATACCAATGGTTCTCATACACAGTGACATCTGCAACAAAGAAAGCAGACATCAATCCACAGCACATTAATGGTTGATGTAAATAGAGGTCGTACTTCAGCATTGGAAATCTTTAAAGTGACTTTAGCTCTGAATCTGAAATCTTATTTCACTACTCTAATGTTTAAGTTGCTCCACCTATTTCCTTGGTCTTTTCTAATGTATTATGGCCTGCCTGCTGTTCCTGTCTTGCCAGTGGCCTTCTCCACTACTCTGGTAGGCTACTTTCCTTTTATGTGCTATCTAAACAGTGGTCTGGGGCTGACCTTGAAAGATGCAGCCAAACTGTTATTTTGGCTTTAAATATATTTGTAGGACCTGAGCCTGCAAAGTTGTTCTATGCAGGCACAAACCTATGTATATGCAGAAACCTATTTACTTCACTGGAACTCTGCATAGTCCATGCAGAGCAGCTAGCAGGACTGGAGCACTAGCTTGTGGCTGAAGAGTGTTTTTAGAAGAGGCTATCTTTTTACAACAGCCTAATTTTAAAATGAATAATTTTCAGAATTCACAAAGAACCAATAAAAGCACTGCTTTATCAAGTCTTCTCAATGGTAGTCATCCTCTACTGTATGATATTTAACAGTCCAACACCATGTATTTCATAAAGACACACTGTGCAACGGAATTACATTTACCAAGTATGATTTCCAAACAGCAAGGCAGGTAGACTAACAGTTTCTTATTGACTCATATAGCCTGTCTGAGGCAGGCAGTGGTAGGCTGTCTTAAAAATACTTTGGATGAGATAAGGTAAACAAAAAGAGGAAAGGGGCAGGAGGAGCTATCTTTACTTTCAGTTTTTATATAACACATAATACCACAGCACCTAAGCAATAGTAAAAAAGTTAAAACTATACAACAAACAGAATTTAAACATTCAAAACTTTGACTGAAAAAGGCACAACAAGCAAGAGATAATGGAGACTAATCAATATTAGAAACAATTTTGTTGAAATGTCAGGGGGGAAAAAATCACAATTACTTCTCATGTTGAATTCTTAGAGGTTCAGATATCAATCTTTGGCACAGTATAAGAGCCTACATAAAAGTAGGGATAACTAGATAAAAGTGGGATTTGATCATAGGAATAATTCTAGATCACCTTCAAGGAATAAATGGTCAGATTATGAAACCCTATAGCAGTGAGGATTTTGTTCAGATCTTGAAAGATTCTGGATTACTTTCACACTTTCAGATACAGAAACAGTTTAGGACTTTTATCGTACTATATGAAATGAGATAGGCTGGGTAGATACAACATCCTGGAATCTCTTTTAAATGTATTGTAAAGTTGATTGGATGGGGAAGATGACTGTTCTAAAGTTCCACATCCTCCTTCCTTTTTTTGCTTTATTTTGGCCAAATCCAGCCATATCTTAAGCAGATGTAGCTCCCTCTGGGTCGCATCTTCTTACACCAGGGATGAATTTGATCCCAAGTGTAACTAAAGAGTTCCAGGAGATAGCAAGTATAATAAGAAGCGGTCATCAATCTTAATTAAACTTGTCCTCAGCTGGATGAACCAAACAGAGCAATTTATGCCAATGCTCTGCAATCTACAGCGGCTCCCCATGCACTGAATATCCAATTCAAGTTTATAATATCGATGTACAAAGCGCTTAATGGCATAGGCCAAAACTGACAAGGACTGCTTCTCTTTCTGGGATTTGCCACAACAGTTATAATTGTTTGGTACATGACTACCAGTGATAAAGAGCTACGACAGAAGAAATCCAAATAAGGATCTCAAAAGCAGAACTATTAAATGAAAATGCAAAACACTGAACACCTTGTTCCTTCTGGAGAGATCCCAATGTTTCTATGATGTACGTGCAGCAACTAGATGCCACAGTGATAGCTGCTTTATAAATGCTCATTGGCTAGATAGATTACATACACACAATATACTTGACTTGACCTACTGCAATATTTCAAGGTCAATATATTGCTCTTCTTCATGGTGCATGCTGGAGATCAAAGAATCAATATGTATTTGTATAATAATGTAAAGTTCCCGCTTCCATAAATCACAATTTGTTGCTTTTTAAGTGGCAGGATAATTTAGATAATTTTCAGTGAATAAACTAATGATTGCAAGTCTCTCTTCATAAATTATTCTACATCAGACATAGAAAATGTTTTAAAAGGGTAAACTTTTAAAGAACAAACATTAAAAATGGAGGAGTTTTTACCTGTAAGTAGTACAATATCTCCAGGAAACACTGTGAGTGACCAAAATGCAGCAGCCCGCCACAGCACAACCTTCCTCTCTATTTCTGACTGGTCAATAACTACAATAGTTGCTATGGGAACTTTAGAGGAAGATTTTGGTCTTGACTTTATTTGTATTTCTTTGACATGACAAGGATGTACCACTGTGACCAAAACACTGTACTTCTGGCTCTTGCAGCAGCAGTTTTTAAGTAGCAATAGATTCTTCTGAAGTTTCCAAAACATCTCTTGAGCCACTTTTGTTTCAGGATTGGTTGGAGAACAAATCATTTTAGATCTCTTTGATGTCTGCTGAGTTTTAACTGTAGCGTAAGAAATACTTAGGGCATCTTCAGATGTTCGGGCTCTTTTAGAAGAGCCTTTATAATAATTATGTAGTTGGGAGCACAATAGTCCCGTGTTCAGTGGGTCAGTATGGATCTCATTCAGCAGGTGTTCATCAGCAACACTGACAAGTTCTTGAGAGTCCTCTGCATTTTCCAGAGAACTTGTTTCCCTTCTTGTAGACTCCAGACAGATAATGTTCTCAGCACTCTCCGAACTGAAAAGTTCAAGGGAGTTTGCAGACTCTTGTTGCTGGTCAGTCTCTGCCACATTAGTGCATTCTCCGACAACAAAATTAGTCTGGAAAGATTCATTTAAAACTACTTGATTATTTTCTCTATATTTTTTTCCTGCTTCTATTCCCTTTAGTTTCATGGCTCCTTTCTGCATTTTATTCTGTTCTTTAAAGTGCTTTTGTGCAAGAATGGCAACTTGACTTGATGTCATTATACTAAGAAATTCAGTGTCTGTTGATATCGCTAAGTCTGAACACTCATGCAGTGTTTTTTTTGTATTTGACTCCTCTGCTATTTTGGGAAAACACATTTCCAGGTACTGACTAAGATGTTCATGATGGACACTATGATTGTCTGATGGAACATCTTCTTTTCCCATAGACCTTAAATCTATGCTAATCTGTTTAGTACTGGAAACCAAATCAGAAATATCACAGCACTTATCTTCCAGATGGCTGACACCTTTTTCAGAGAGGTTTGGAAAACAGTCATTTGAGGATTTTGTACATTGTCCATCTGTTTTTGTAAATATATGAGGAAGCTGTTGATACTCAACTTGACTCATATTTTTGCATGTGTCTCTATCTCCAGATATTTGATAACCATAGGCATCACCAATCCTCTTCCATGTACTGCCATGAGTTTCCATCTCTCCAACTACAGGTACACATGATGTTAAATAATCTTCTGCCACTCCAAACCTCCCCATTTCAGAGTTCACAGAGAAATGATCTTTTGTGTGAACAGTTGGGTCTCTAGGGTCTGGTGCCTGATGTTCCACATGATCCATGCTTTTGCATTTTCCAGCAAAAAGATGGAAGGCATGTTTGTCAGATGAAAGGTGGAGTTCTTTCCACGTTTCAGTAGTGGCTACCAAAACACTTTGTTCCTCTGACACCTTCAGCAGGGTTTGAATGATAGGTGCTCCCAAAAAAATATGGATTTGGGATCTTCCAGACATGTTTTTTGTATTTTTTTTTTGGAGAAAATATAATTTTGTGCAATACAAAATTTCAAATTTTAACATAAAATGCCACAAAACTTCATTAACTTATTTTCCTGATAGTCATGTTAAATTTTCAAATAATTAATTCATACAGATAAATATTGTGTTTTAATAAATTAACTGGCTAAAGCTATAAATACCACCATTTTATATTTTTGAATAGTCACAGATTGATAATATAGAGAAATTGGAACAAGTTATATACAGCTGTATATAGAACTACAGTGATAATTAAGCTACATTTTTCATTTTGATACATGTCACTATGAAACATATGTAAATTTTCTGTGCAAACAAAGAAAAACTGAACAGTCCTGAACAAATTCCCAGGAAGCTAAACCTCCTTTATTTCTGTGAAGATTAAAATATCATCATCATCTACTACTTAAAACAATTTAACATGAACTGGTTATTTACACTTTCATTTTATATTGGCAGAAATAAATACCCATATTAGAAATTTCTTAATGCATGATTACCAGTTGATTTCATGTTATTGCGGGGGGGAGGAGAAGAGGGGGAATTCTCAAATAAATAAGTAATTAAAAGGGTTAAATCTGGTTTTAAAAATTACTTTCAAATTGAAAAGCTTGCTACTTTAACATAAAAATGACATTGCTTATATGACTATTTTATCAAAGCAGGTAAAGTTATTGCAGAATTTCTAATACTTTTTCAATACACACTAAAAAACCCGACACTATATTTGAGTAATTGTTTCAATAGCAGCTGTTATTCATGTAAGCAATGACACACTGCCTAGGAAGTTACTAGTCTTTTCTCCAAATTAACAACAGTGTGTCCATCTTAAACAAACAGTTTGTAAAAAAGAACTCTGATTTTTCATCTATGCTATAAGTCTTGAAATTGAACTGTATGTTGGAATAATACCCTAATCCTGATACTGCCAAAGACAGCTGACTAATATGGAATTTCAGAAAAGTGTAAACATCTACTTATTTCTGTCTAAATGTTTTGGAAGTCATGGAACTGTGAATCCTGTTGAAGCCGCAAGCATAAAATCACACGAAGGACGTTCAGAAATTTGATCCAGCTGCAGATAAAAGAGAGGAAAACATTTAAACACTGCGATGAAAAAAAAAATGATTTTTTTCTTTATCAGTTTCATTTATTTAATACAGTCAGTTTCTTAATTGCCCATTAGGGGTCGCCAAACCCTATGACAAACTTCACATTCACAAAATTCATAAAAGAAAACAGAGAAAGGCCGTATAATAGTTCTGTGATACAGAGACTTGTGCTATTTCACAAGCTGAAAAAAAATAGTATAGGATTATGTAGTTAAAGACTTTATTATAATGCATACACATACAGAGGCTGAATTAAGGTTGCAAAGGCAACCTCGGTTCTGGACTTCCCTAACTTTTTAGTGCTTGACTTTTCAACCTTAATAATGTTCTCTGATCGTAGTTTTTAATGTAACAGCATTAAAAAATAAAACAGTGTAAAACTTTAGAGCCTAGAAGTCCATTCAGTCCTACTTCTTGTTCAGCCAATCACTAAGACAAACAAGTTTTTTTACATTTATAGACCATTCTGCCTGCTTATTTATGTCACCTAAAACTGAGAACAGGTGGGTTCTACATAATTGTGATCCAAAGCAGTGTGGAACAACGCACCTTCATTTGCATCATCTGAGTCAGATGCCACCACAGAAGGTTGATTTTCTTTTTTGATGGTTTGGGTTCTGTAGTTCCGCATCAGAGTGTTGCTCTCAAGACTTCTGACAGCATGTTCCACACCTCATCCCTCAGAGATATTGGAAGGCACTTCAGATTCTTAAACCTTGGATCGAGTGCTGCAGTTATCTTTAGAAATTGCATATTGGTACCTTCCTTGTGTTTTGTCAAATCTGCAGTGAAAGTGTTCTTAAATCTAACAACATATACTGCATCATCATCCAAGATTGCCATAATGTGAAATATATGACAGAATGCGGACAAAGCCATAGAGCAGGATACATACAATTCTCCTCCAAGGAGTTCAGTCACAAATTTAATTAACATGTTATTTTTTAATGATCATTATCAGCATGGAAGCATGTCCTCCGGAACGGTGGCTGAAGGATGAAGGAACATACAAATATTTAGCATATCGGGCACGTAAATTCCTGGCAACACCAGCTACAACAGTACCATGCAAATGCCTGTTCTCACTTGCAGGTGGCATTGTAAATAAGAAGCGGGCACCATTATCGCCTATAAATGTACAAACTTGTTTATCTTAGTGATTGGCTGAACAAGAAGTAGAACTGAGTGGACTTGTAGGCTCTGAAGTTTTACATTGTTTTGTTTTTGAGCGCAATTATATAAAAATTAATTTTACATTTGTAAGTTGCACTTTCATGGTAGAGATTGCATTTATAGTACTTGTATGAGGTGAATTGAAAAATACTATTTCTTTTATCTTTTTACAATGCAAATATTTGTAATAAAAAATAATAGCATAACGTGAGCACTGTACATTTTGTATTCTGTTTTGTAATTGAAATTAATGTATTTGAAAATGTTGTAAAAAATCCAACCATATTCAGGATACATTTAAATTGGTATTCAATTATTGTTTAACAGTGCGATTCAAACTGATTAATTGTGACTAAATTTTTTAATCTAGTTAATTTGTTTTGCATTAATTGCTTCAGTTAACTGTGATCAATTGACACCATTAATACTGTGCTTGTTCACAGAATAACAGCTTCATTCTCTTTTTATGGTCTATGACTACTGCGTCCCAGGTATTAGCCCATACATTTCTTTCCATTATTTTCACCTTTGTGTTGCAGGCTGTAGTTTTTCCTGCATACTTTTAATCCTCTTTAAAATACCATAGCACACTCATGCCTCCCTTCTGCAGTACCTATCCTGTCAAAATGAAGACCAGCATCTTCTTTTACGATTTGTATTTCCAATACCATTTACTAGGGTGTGTTTCTGTTGACAAATGTTATTCCTTTCCCTTACTATTAAAAGCACCAGCTTTCCAATGCCCCCAGTTCCTGACCCAAATAGAAGGAGTCCTGATGTATTAGCATCATATTGTACCAGCCAAGACACCAGGGTGCAGAGATAAAGCAGCCAGAGGTTTTCAAACTGGGGGTTGGGATCCCTCAGAAGGTTGTGAGGTTATTATGTGGAGGGGTCACAAGCTGTCAGCCTCCACCTTAATCCCCACTTTGCCTCCAGCATTTATAATGGTGTTAAATATACTAAAAAGTGTTTTTAATTTATAAGGAGGTGAGTTATACTCAAAAGCTTGCTATGTGAAAGGGGTCACCAGTACAAAAGTTTTGAGAAT
The DNA here is from genome assembly GCF_007399415.2 of Gopherus evgoodei. Lineage (NCBI taxonomy): Eukaryota > Metazoa > Chordata > Testudines > Testudinidae > Gopherus > Gopherus evgoodei. The sequence continues at coordinate 55,130,173 of NC_044328.1, read as the reverse complement.
CATTGAGCTAGAAAAAGGTATCTGGACATCCAGGAGGCTCTTGTTAGAATTCTACCTCTGAAATGAAAGGGAGATTGAAATGATTTTCCTGCTTCTAATAAGCTCTTTCCTTTGAACCCTGCTAAATCATCCCTTACAAAAACGACTTATCTTTGGATCTCATAAAAATACTTCTGAAGAGCAGATGCTTTGCCTTTGGACAGGGCCAGATTTCGCTGAATGTCAGACATTTTCCAGATACTTCCTTAAAGTAGGATATTCCAAGCCCCCTATACATGGTCATCCCTCCCACGCTTCAAATTAGACATGTTGAAAATAGTATTTCCAACCATTTCCTTTAGAATAAGTGTGTTTGCCAAATAGTCGTACCTTCTTTCTCAGTTATGACAAAGTGTTCTTGTCCAAACTGGGAAGCAAATGAAGCCTCGAGTCCCTCTACCTTATTTATGAGCTCATGCATCCCTAGAACACCGTATCTGGGGAAAAACATTCATGAGAATCTGTAAAAACAGCTGTAGCACATCAGTGCCAGGGTGCCCATAGTGGAGTTCAAGGTATGCTCACTTTGAGATAGGAGATGGAGTCACTTAGGAATGTAGAACAGCTCACACTTTCTGTAAAAATTACAGTAATTTTCCTCTCTCTAAGTCTTCTTTGATCAGATACTTTCCTATATATCAGTTGGTCTACTCAGTTTAGTTCTGTCTGCAATCTGAGATATCAGATCATGCCCTATAGGTCATTCACTGTGTGTGCAGCATGTGTACTCCTAATATAGATTCATGTGGCACTCCACTTGTTATTTTTCTCCTTGCTGACCCCAAACATTTTGCACTTATTATCAGCTTCAGGTCACCTCACCAACTTCTGACCAACTCAAAATCTGGGTCTTCTCTGCTGTACTTGCTTCCTTTATATATAAGTATGTCGGCCAGTGTAGTGTGCAGTGACAAGTACGCCTTAAGAACACCTCCCCACCCCTCAAAAAAGCTACCAGATTTGTCAGACACAATTTATACTTTAGAAAACCCTGCTGATTTCTATTTGATCATGTAATTTCTTCAAATGTTATAAGATCACTTTCCTTAAGAATATCTCCATCATCCTATCTACCACTGAGGTCAGATTTTCTGTTGACAATGTCCTAGCTCCTCCTTAGCCTCTTAAAGATTGAGTTACATCTTTACTTCATTCAGTGCCCCCAAGGATGTCTTAAAATGATCTCTTTAGCCTTCTATTTCTAGGGTCCTTTCTAGTATTTAACCCATCTGGTCCTAGAATTTTCAGGGATTTAAGACCTGCATATTTTTTAGGGGGGCCAGATGGAATAGCGAAACTACTATTTCCTGGAACTTTTATTTCCACTTAAGGTATCTTGGTCTAGATACTTGTATGAAGAAAAATTAAGAAGTAATTTAATTTTTAGCTCTTGTATAGGCTATTCCTGTGTTATCACCCCCCAGGATTCTTTTATTAATTACTTTATTGTCACAGATGAGACGAATATTTTACAACACCACAAACTTATATAAGTCCTTTTCTGTGAGAGTTTTCAAATCTAAAATGTCCTGCTGCAAAACAAACAAAAGACAAGGCAAGAGGGTGGGATCAAATATAATCAGAGGTGATTGGTGATGGAAAGGAAGCCTAACAAAATGGGTTTCCAAGGAAAGTTTGGGAGAAGGTGCAGATGCTGGTCACATGGGAAAAGGGAGGTTGTTCCAAGCAGCTAGAGCAGCCTGAAAAAAGACTTAGGGCTTGTTTACATGGAGAAGTTTTCACGGAATAACTATTACTAGCTTATTCCAGAATAATTTTCTGATGTAGACAAGCTGTAAATTCGGCTTGAAAGAGACCAAGGAAACATTAAGGAGACAAAAAGGGATATCAGTTATCTTGTGATTATAACCTAATCTTTGGATGCAGCATTAAGTAGGATGACTTCTAAATTTAACAAATTTAATATCTTGAAGAGTAGGATGAAAAATAATCTTTAAATCTTTATAGAATCAAAGGCACAGACAGAAGGAAAGAAAGGCTGTGCTTCAAAAATGTATGTCCCTGAAGTGCAAAGTCTTTAAAATCTTTGTAAATTTTTGTATGTAAGAAATATGTAAACATGTTCCTGTCATATCTGTGGAAACTAAACTATATACCTCAGGAAAGTTTGGTGAAAAGACTGTACTGTAGTTCCAATACTGTCATCTACCTCAAGAGAAAAAGATTGAATGAAATGTGTATGAATCAAAGTTCTCTTATTCAGTTCTCTTACCTGTTTCACCGTTCCGCAGGGTAAGCTTCTAGGAAAAAATAGGCCAGTGGATTGTGATTTTGAGATAGTGTCCACCGAACAATTGTGTGTCCACCAGTCCTTGACAAATCTTGATGAGGACATCAGTGGGACAATCTGGTCTCTGGAGAGATGGGATTATTAGATCAGGTACTGTGCTTAGAGAGTGACTTGTTTACAAATCAACACTGCAAGACATATCTCACCACATATTCATATCTGAAGGTAAACTGTCATTTAAAAATGTCACCAAAATGTAAAGTCATCATAGTTAAAATGAAAACCCAGCTGCTGTTTTCTGTAAATACTTTGTAGGGATTCACATGGCAGTCTAAAGCAGCTTTCTGCAGTGTTTAGCTGAGAAACAAAAAAAATCATTTAATTAAAGGGATAAATACATAATTTTCAGCATTAATTTCAAGTATGAAAAAGAAATATATCGTAGAAATGTGGTGTTGTTTTACACTATTTCCAGCAGTGTGCCGAATACCATGTTTCATGCATACTCTGTCTGCAAGATGATTGTGCTCAACTACAATCACACAGACTTGATCAATTAACTGTACTGTTGAAGGAAAAACATTGGTGGAGAATTACAGTCAAACATATGCAGTTCTTTTATTTTGTAAGTTTGGCTATGATTAAAAACATGGGAACTAGATTTGTTTTTAATTCCCAGGCACTACTATCTTTAGTTTCCATAAAAAAAACTGCATCAACATATGAGAATAAAACTGCAAAAGGTAAAACTAAAGAAGCTCAACGTTAGCTCCTCTTTGTTAATACATGAGAACACGAACTGTATGTATGGCCGTTTATCCTAGTATATACTGGTATTTTAGATTAGATGTAAAACTGAAGTCCTGGCAGACATGTCTTTAAAGGTTCCATAGCATGGATTTTACCAAATTCTAACATAGGTAATTACACTCTACCTATCTAAATCTAAATCTCCCCTGACAATTCAACTGGATGAAACATTCTTTCTTGATTTTGCATAGTGTTATCTAAGGCCTGGTCTACACAGAGGGGGGAGCGGGGGTAGGGGGAGATTGATCTAAGTTATGCAACTTCAGCTACGTGAATAAAGCAGCTGAAATCGACATACTTAGACCTACTCACTGCAGTGTCTTCACTGCAGTGAGTCGACTGCTGCCGCTCCCCCGTCAACTCTGCCTGGGCCTCTCATGGCAGTGGAGTACAAGAGTCGACGGGAGAGGGCTCGGGGGTCGATTTATCATGTCCACACTAGACGCGATAAATCGACCCCCGCTGGCTCGATCCGATGGGTAGTGTAGACATACCCATAGAACTTTAGGGGAAAAAAGGAGACATGGTTCTTGTCCCCAAAAAACTTACAATTTAGACACAACAAAACAAATGATAAAAATAAACATGGGGAAGGGAGGATGAGGTTTATAATAATATGATTTTTTCCTTTTATGTTTGCTGTAGGTTGAATAGCTCCATGTTTTGTTTACAGTAACTGTGCTTGCTGTTCATAAGTGTGTACCTATAGGGTTTGGGATACCTGAGAAAAAAAGAAGTGAAGTATACACATGGCAAAGGAAGTCGGGTATATCAGAGCACTGGAAAATGGAGGGAAGAAAAGACTGGTTGATATTGAAAGTTGCTTTAATTCCTCCCAAAGGATTTCAGAACTGGGAAAAGTGATAGTCATCTATATGTATACCCAGGAAAAGTGATAGTCATCTATGCATGTGTCTGTATGTGTATAGACACACACAAGCAGAGAGTGGCCTCTGTCTTGGGATCCACTTTGGTGCGAGGCACTACATAAATATGTGACTACAATATTTTCAAAGCCATTTTAACATGTTCTCTTCTTAAGACTACTGTTTTTGCATTAATGCCTGAGATATTACATGAGCTAGCAATGTACACATGCCTTATATAAACAAAAAGGTATTAAATGGTGACTTGTTTACTGCAATACCAAAATACTGTCAAGCAGAGAAAGATCTGCCAGCTACAGATGGGGCAGGAGGTGGGGGGGAACTCAGAATGTTGGCAGGGTGTAATATCATACAGGTACTGTACAGGCCTAGGGGCACCTTGTGACATTTCATTAAATACTTTCACTGAAGGGGATTAAATGAGACTGCAATCTGATGATTTTTGTCAACTTTTAATATAGAAACAAAATGTTATTTGTATGAAGACGTCATTTACTTAGCAAGTCATCTATTTTGAAACAATTTTTTGGTAAATGAAAATGTATTCAGAATAATTTTTGCATACATTCTGCATACAGCAATGTAAACATATAGCATTGATTTTAAGATGTCTGGTTCTTATTAAATGACAGAGCAGTTTTCAAAACATCAGAAATCTCCAATATGGGCTGGCAAACTCTCATTAAACTGGATGGAATGCTTTAACAACTTCTCATTAAACTGTCATATTTCTTCTCCATTTCTTTTTCTCTCATCTTTGCTGATAAAGCAAAATATCTACATGTAAATTCAGGTATTCTCCTGTATGAAAGCATAACTTTTTAGCCTCAATTTACATTAACATCTACCTCTATACTACATGAACCTTGTATCCGCATACTTTTTCTGCAGTAAATAAATTACATCACAAACAAAATTAAGGAGGAGAGGTTACAGAAATTATTGTGCAAGGTAAAGAAATTAATTCCCCTTGTTTCAAGCTTTCTGCACTGCGATTTTTCTTATGTTCTTTTGAGCTTTGGAAAGTTAAGAGAAAGCTTTATCAGCTTTTGGTCTACTCCCTGATTCATCTGATGATGCCACAATAAGGCAATATGCTTTGGCAATACCCACGTGATTTACTAGGTCAAATGCACTGAACTTTGACAACACTGAATAGCTCTTCATAATCAGTATTTATATGGAAAAATATGTAATATTTTAATGAGGTTCTGGAAAAATCTCTCTATAAATCTGAGTATGAGTGATGGCTCTTTAAAACAGCTCTCTTTGGTAGGTAGTTCTATCACTTATTTACTTCAATAAGTTTCATTACCGCGGTGCTTTCTCTGTCTTTACATGTTTTGCACTCAAAGAAACAAGTCTGAAAAAAAGAAACTAATCAGAATTTCTTATTAAGACTGCAGACCTTTAAAATGATCAAAAAGCCACCTGAGTACCTGCTGACATACCACTCTCATAGAACTAATGCCTATTTACAACACATTTGGTCACGCACACATAGCTTAAAGAGTTAATCACACAAAGATAATAGGACTTGAAACTCAGAGAAACTAGCCAAAACCTGAATGCTCACATCCATTACTCCTGTTAATGATTACACCATTTCTCAATTTGCAGAAGGGTGCCATACTCAGAGACCAATGGAAACATAGCTTCTTATCTCTGAAGTGGGCAGAGTCTGATTGACAGGTCAATGATCTATTAAAGCACAACTAGCTGCATCAGCAAGTTTTGCATTTGCAATGCACTGCAACTAATCATATCAAATCTGGTAGAGCACATTAATAAGTTTTTCTCCAACCCACTATGCCAATGTCATTTATTAGCATTTGAAAAAATGTGTGATTTGCCTAACACAATATTCAAGGCAGTTTTAAATATCTATAGTTTTAAATAGATGCTAAACATCATTAAATGAATTTACAAGTTAATATCCCTTACCAAACAATGTGTCTTTGCATCCACTAAAGCTAGTACATTAATCATCACACATAAGACTGAAACCTTCAAAGGGGTCTGACTCAAGCTGAAATGTAATGTGAGTAAGGTGCCTAACTCCCTTTAAGTCTCTGGAAAAAAAAGCCACAGCTCCAATGTTGATTCAGGATTATTTCCCTATTTAGAAAAAAAAAAAAGACTACAATTCCACCTCAGATGATAGTTTCAATATATATCTATAAAACAGAATGATATCCCTAGCCTCTGTTTGCCAGAAGCTGGGAATGGGTGACAGGGGATGATGGACCATTTGATGATTACCTGTTCTGTTCGTTCCCTTTGGGGCACCTGGCATTTGCCACTGTCGGAAGACAGGATACTGGGCTAGATGGACCTTTGGTCTGACCCAGTGTGGTCACTCATTTGTTCAATTGGTAAATAAAAGGCTGATGGAAATGTACCAAAAGAGATAATAGGAATAGATTCATGTAGTGTATAAAGCTTAATTGTTCTCATTCAATAATATGTTATTGCACTTGAATCTTTGGTTTGGTATTCTGTGATGGCAATAGGTAAGAGCCAGATTGTGAACCACTTTACTCAGGATGACAGTTACTAACTTGAGTAGTTCCATTATATTTAAAAGGAGCTATGCAGATTGAACCCAGCTGAGGATATGGCCCTGTATGTTTAGTGCCTTATAAATAAATTAGAATTTCCCCTGCAGTTGTAAAGGGTGGCAGTGCTTTTATTTTTTGTTCATTTCACTATTCCAGGCCTTTCCCATCTTCAGTTTAAATAAAGATAAGACCGAACTAAAGTTCCATTGGCCTCTTTCAAGTTCAGTTCAAAGTAGGGTTTAGAGTCTGTGGTGAAAAATAATCTGCCCTAGGTAGCTAAAGAATATAAGGTTGGTCAGGTAATGTGTCAGCTACAAGGAAAATCACAATGGGAACGAAGGGGTCAGAGATGACTATGGGATTTGTCTCAGTGGGATCAGGGCTTGGATTGCACTGGTACACAGGTGCATGACATATTGGCACCTTTTTAATGTTCTCCAGAATCAAAGCATTTACCAAAAAATAAGTCTCCAGCTGTTGTGACTGCTGAGACAGCCTCAAAAATGTGAAACAAGTGTAACCAATGCACGGACTTTTCCCTGCATTTGCAGAATGGGAAATGCTGAATGATGTAATCTGCACAGACTGTCACATCTGCCCCATTCATTTCAATAAGCATTCAGATGCCAATGATAATCCTTTAAATATCAACATTGGTAACTGCTCGTTAATTCAAAGAAGAAAGGCGACGAAGGATCATGTTATGAAGATCTACAGTGACTGCTCATGTTGGCATCACAAGTGAGGTAAGCTAGGGAGCGTATCACCACTTTGTGTCCCCACCAAATCAGTAAAAAGCCAAGCCCAGGAGCCCAGCAGGGACACTGAGCCCTCACATGGAGAGACATGTACAAGAATGCCAGGTAAGATCATATATGTGATCATATTGAACATCTGCACAATATACTAAGTCAAGTCTCATATGGGCAGTGCTTGGAAGAGAATCCAGTCCCACCACTAAGTGGGGGTCCAGAAAAATAAGATGATTTCAGATGGTCTGTTGAGTAGCAGTCACAGTTAGAGATGGTAAGGAATAATTAAAAAAAAAGCTGTGCACACATAAGAGAACTGTATGACTTCTTTTTGTCATCCTCGTCCTTCTTTTTTCCTTATCCCAATGTCATGGCTTGTCTGGGGTGGGGCCAGGGATGAGGAGTTTGGAGTGCAGGAGGGGGCTGCAGGCTGGAGGTAGAGCAGAGGGGTTCAGAGTATGGGAGAAGCTCCGAGCTGAGGCAAGGGTTAGGATGTGGGAGAGGGTACAGGCTCTGGGCTGGGGGTGCAGATTCCAGGGTGAGGCCAGAAATGAGGGGTTCAAAATGTGGGGGGGGGGCCTCCGGGCTGGGGCTGAGGTAGCTTTGGAGTGTGGGAGGGGGTTCTGGGCTGGGGGTTCGGGTGCAGAAGGGTTTGGGCTCCAGCTGGGGGTGTGGGCTCTGGGCTGAGGATGAGGAGTTTTGGGTGCAGGAAGGTGCTCTGGGCTGGGACCAAAGGGTTCTGACGGCAGGAGCGGATCAGGGCTGGGGCAAGGGGCTGGGGCACAGGAGGAGGTCAGAGGTGCAGGCTCTGGACAGCGCTTACCTCAAGCAGCTCCCAGAAGCAGCAGCATGTCCACCCTCCAGGTACTACGCAGAGGTGCGGCCAGGCGGTTCTGTGAACTGCCCTGTCCACAGGTGCCACCCTCTCCACTCCCAGAAGCAACAGCATGTCCTCCCTCTGGCTCCTAAGTGAAGGCACGACCAGATGGCTCTGCACGCTGCCCTGTTCCCAGATGCCACTGCTGCAGCTCCCATCAGCTGCAGTTCCTGGCCAGTGGGAGCTGCGGGGACGATACTTGGGATGAGGGCAGCAAGCAGAGCCCCGACTGCCCCTATGCGTAGGAGCCAGAGGGAGGAACATACTGCTGCTTCCGGGAGCTGCATGAAGCCATAGCACATGCACAGCAGGGGAAGCCCCTGACCCTGCTCCCCGGCAGGAGTTTGAGGTCTGGATTAAAAGTTCTGATGGGCCAGATGCGGCCCAAGAACCAAAGTTCGCCTACCCCTGTTCTAAAAGGTCAATTCAGAAAACAGAGCCTAGAGTTTAAAGCTGTGAGATACTCCTTTATTTCTTCTTCATAACTCCTTCATACAGTGATTTTACCATTACAATAGCTTACTGAATGGGAAGTAGTTCAATGGGACTACTCAGGTGCTTGATGTTAAGCATGTAAGTGTCGACAGGATCAGGACCAGGAGTTTCTCAATTTCTGCTCTGCATTTTGTTTTCGCCTACAACGGGCTAATTGATTTTGACTAATTATTCCCTGAAAATAGCTTACATTTGGATATTTTCAGAGTTAACTTTAATAGACATTATTAATTTTAAAGGCTATTGTATAGTAATAAGGAGGCAAGTTTTGAATATTCAAACATCTGAATATTCTTTCTATTCAGACAACTGAGATGCCTTCCTTTTGTCTTTAAAAATTAGAATAAAAGGAGAAGTTACTTTGCTGTAGCTGAATAATGCCTTTGCTGATTTTTGTAGCATCGCTTGCAGGATTTTTCCTTTCAAAAGGAAACAAACATTGATTTTTGTTTGGCAATACATACAGCACACACAATTAAAGAGACATGAGCATACAGCGACCAATACAAATAACAGAAGTTAAAAGTCCTTTAGAACAGTGACCTTTCAGAGAATGAAAGATAAAGGTAAAAAGTCAGGTAAAACAAATGAAACACAAAAAGGATGAAATAGTCAAGGCTTTGACTGTGCTTTGATATCAGGTCTTCAAGAAAAAAGTATCACGGTACTCTTTTCTCACACACATCAAGTGCGCATTATGAGACACACAATTTTTCAAAACCTCAGTTTTGAGGAAGGGAGTTTTGGTATCCTTCAGAATAGAAGATACATGATCTTGGATAGATATTAGTTCGGCCAACTAGTTAAGCTTTAACAGAAAACAGGTGACTGAGTAACTATCAAACATAGATGACTGCACTAAAGGTGCCTTTTTACATTTTAGACGTAGTTTGCCCCACTTCTTCTCCCTTTAAACTAAACTGTGTGCTCTAAGGCAGAGGTTCTCAGACTTTTTCTTTCTGAAACCTTCCTCAACATGCTATAAAAACTCTATGGCCCATGTGTGCCACAACTGTTTTTTCTGCATACAAAAGCCAGGGTTGGCATTAGGGGTTAGCAACCAGGGCAATTGCCTGGGGCCCTACATCACAGGCCATTCTTATGACCACAAAAGCCATGATAGATCACCATCATCTTCATAGGGCACAAGAGGTGTGAACTAAGTCCCTCTCTAGCTGCCCACTCCAGAGGGAATACTCTTGATCACTTGAGGATTACAGAACCCAGTGGCCTGAGCTCCAGATATCTACTCTTTGACCCTGGGCAGCCTATGAAAACCCTATACAAAAAAAACATGATCTGCTATCTTACATTTGCCTCTAAGACACTGTCTTCTCCAATATTCTGTACAGTTCCAAGCATAATGTCAAGAAATAATCTTGATGTTTGAAAATCCCTGATTCCTCGAGGTTATCAGTAGAACAAAAGCAATTTTTATGAAGAGATATACTAACTTTTACTTATTGGTTAACTTGCTACAGTACTGTGTGGATAAAATACATACATTTCAATTTTCTCTGCTCACAATAAATCACAGTTTATTAAAAAAAAGTCTCAAAGTGCATCAGTGACAAAATGGAAACCCATCTTTACATGAACTGTTTCCAATAAAGTAATGAAATCTATTAATAACCTCAACCTTTCCAGACTACTGTGCCTCTTTCAGGAGTCAGATTTGGCTTGCGTAACCTCAGGTTTCATCTCACTTAAAAACTACTTGCTTACAAAATCAGACATAAAAATACAAGTGTCACAGCCCACTATTACTGAAAAATCGCTTACTTTCTCATTTTTACCATATAATTATAAACAAAAATCCATGATTTTTTTGGGAAAAAAAATAAAATCAGATTTTTTTTATTTAATTTGGATTTTTTTGATAAAATGCTTTTTGAGGAAAAACCTATCTTAAAGATAGTTTTAATTAAGTTACATTATAGCTCAAAGATATCTCATCATAGAATACGGATTATAAATTCTAATTCTGTAGTATGAGACAATATATTCATGTAATGTCTAAGAAAAGTTTTGTAAATGAGTTCCAACACTTCATGGATTAGGGACCCAATTTTATGAGGTTCCAGGGGCTTCTGCATAGATTATTTAGGTTAATCTTTCCATCTACCCAATGGGATTCGATATCTTCTAGACCAGACATGGGCAAACTATGGCCTGTGGGCCACATCCACAGCTCCTGGCAGGGAAGCCTAGTCCCTGGCCCCTCCCCCGCTGTCCCCCTTCCCCTGCAGCCATGCCGGCCGTGCTTTGGCCTGCTGCTCCTGCTGGGCAGTGTGAGGAGCGCACTGGCTTTGGCCGGGTGCAGCAGCTGTGAGCTTCTGCTGCTGCTAAGACGACGGGGATGGGGGGCTGGTAAGGGAGGAGGGGGCGGTTGGATGGGGCAGAGGTTCGGGGGGGCGGTCAGGGGATGGGGAACAGGGAGGGTTGGGAGTGGGAGTCCCAGGGGTCTGTCAGGGGGGCGGGGATGTGGCAATCAGGGGACAGGAAGCAGTGGGGAGGTTGTATAAGGGGGTGGGATCCCAGGGGACAGTTAGGGTCCCAGGGGTCCTGGGACGTGGTGGTCAGGGGATGACGAGCAGAGGGCAGTTGGATGGGGGGTGGGAGTCCCAGGGGGGCTGTCAGAGGGCAGAGGGGTTGGATGGGGGCAGGGGTCCTAGGAGAGGGTGGTCAGGGGACAAGGAGCAGGGAGGTTTGGATGGGTTGGAGGTTCTGAGGGGGGAGTCAGGGGGCAGGAAGTGGGAGGGACCGGATGGGGTGTGGGCCAGGCTGTTTGGGGAGGCACAGCCTTCCCTACCTGGCCCTCCATACAGTTGCATAACCGCAATGTGGCCCTCGGGCCAGAAAGTTTGCCCACCTCTTTTCTAGACTGAGCACTATCAGAGATGCTTAGTTTTGCAGTTCTCAAACTGTGGATTTGTCTCTCCAGAGATAACATACTTGTTAACAGCAAAAATGTTTTTAAATAAATAAATAAATAAATAAATAAATAAGAGGTGAGAAATAACAGACCTCAACCTATTGTCCCTCTGCAAATTTATGCACATAGAGTCAATCCCTTACCTCTCTCAGAAGTAAAAAGCTTTAAAAAGTTCAATGAATAGAAGATTGTTAGTGATGGAATAGATCTGAACAAGCGGAAGAAGTCGAGATAAATGCGATATGGGAGGGACAGGCAGTAGAAACAAAAGTGAAACTCTTTGAGCAGCATATTCCAGAAGTCTTGAGGTCTTTCTGAGTGTAGCCTTCATTGATCTGAGATCTACCATAGCAGTCTCTCACTAGAAGGGAAAACCTATTATGGCAACAGGCCATAAAAGAAACCCAGTTTGGAAATATTTAATAAAGTTCCTCTACCTGTGGGTAAGACAGGCATGCACGCAAAATGCAAATAGTGCAACAAAGAAATGCAAGGCCTGGTTACAAAAATGAAACAAGAACATCATGAGACGTATTCCTTCTCAGGAGGAAGCTGTGTTGAAGATGATGAAAGAAACATGTCTGAACATGCAGGATCTTCAGGTTGGCAAACTTTTTTATTTCATACTTCTTTCTTAAGGACTGCCTGTCTTCCTTCCAGACTATTCTTGAATTCTCATGTTTGAGCAAAAAATATAGTTGTTACTCTATGGTACTATCATTTTAGACACAGTTCTGATAAAAAATAAATAGCTGAAATAGGCAGATTTTCCTTTTACAATTTCACCTTTAAAGTAGTACTGAATGTCAATGAATGCAATGAGTAATACTAAATGAACAGTATGGTAATAATAATTAAATAACTGCATTGACTTATTTTGTTTAGGAGAATCCACCCTCAACATACAGGATTCTGAAGACAATCCACCTTCAAGATCACCATCATTTTCTATAATTTCAGAGTTATCTGCCAATGATAGTGTTTCAGTCACATCATGTATGTCACATAGCCGCAGTATATCATCTGTAGTAAAAAGGAAAAAAAATCTCCATCATCCAGAAACAACCATAGATAAGTTTTTGATAAGAACCAGCCGATTAAAAACAGAGGTAATTGATGAAAAAATTGCCCAGTTTGTTTATGCAACAAACTCTCCTTTCCGTATGACTGAGAACCCACTCTTCATTAACATGGTTCAGTCATTAAGATCGGGATACAGTCCACCCAACACAGCAGATGTTGCAGGCAAATTGCTGGATAAAGTGTATGAAAGAGAAATTGAGCAGTGTGCAAAAGGTCTAAAGGGTAAAATTGCTAACCTGAGTCTTGACAGATGAAGCAATGTCCACAATGATCCTGTTGTATGTGCTTGTGTGACAACAGAAGAAGGGAATGTCTTCCTTACAGAAACGATTACATAAGGAAATGCCACACAGCAGAATACTTACAAGAAGTAGCAGTAAAAGCTATAACAGACTGTGAAAAAAAATTCAAAGCCTAAAATGCAGTTTGGTCAGAGACAATGCTGCAAACGTATCCAAGATGAGAAGAAATTATTTAGAAGAGAGTGATGAGACTCCCAAGCTAATAACATACGGTTGCAGTGCTCATTTGATGCACCTCCTAACAAAGACTTCAGTGTTTCAGAAACAAAGGCAAATGTTGTTGAAATTGCAAAATACTTCCGTAGCAACCACTTTGCAGCAGCTGCTCTGAAAGTAATAGGAGGAACCAAGCTAATTCTTCCACAAGACGTGCGATGGAACTCAGTGGACTGTTTTGAGCACTATATCAAGAACTGGCTGAATCTGATGACAATTTGTGAACAAAATTGTGAAAAAAAATAGATGTCACTGTCACAGCCAAAGTTCTCAACATTGGGCTTAACAGACATGTTGTACACATGCTGAATACCCTGAAGCCTATTTCTGTAACCTTGAACAAAATGCAGGGAAATAGCTGTTTTATTGCTGATGCTGTTGAAATTTGGAAGGCACTGAGTGAGATCTTAAAAAGAGAAATATGCAATTATAGAGTTTAATTACACCCATTAAAAATACAGATGGGACAAGCATTATCTTCAGCTCATTTTCTTGCAAATATTTTCAATACTCGGTACCAGGGCCAAACCCTAACTGCTGAAGAAAAGGAGTTGGCTATGACAGACATCCAGCAATCATCCCTCCATAATGCTAACTGTAATAAACTTCAGAGCTAAGGGTGAACCGTTAAAGAAATATATGTTTCCTGATGATGTTTTAAAGAAAGTCACAGCAGTGAACCGGGGGAAGTCACTTAAGCATTTGGATTCAGAGACTGTTGAAGTGATAATCTAACTTTAACAGCAGTTGCTTCTTCTGCTGGTGTAGAAAGAATATTTTCCTCCTTTGGACTAATTCATTACAAATTGAGAAGTTGTTTGAGACCTGAAAAAGCAGGAAAGCTTGTTTTTCTTTTCCAGATTATGAACAAACCGGAAAAAGAAGGTGAAGACGACCAAGTTAGCTGCAGAAGCCAATATTTTAAGTTTCTCATGTTGACCTGGCTGACACAGTCGATTTAGGGTTTAGTTTTTTTAATATTTCATTTAACTATTTTAGTTAAAACCAATTTTAACAAAAACAAGCCTGATTTTAAAAAACTTGAGTGTTTAACTAATTCAAATGCTTGTTTTGTTAAAATATTATATGTTTAGTGTTGAAGAAAAATCCAGAATACATAACGTTGTTGTTTTAGTTAAATAAAAATTTAAATGTCTGTCTGGTGATGTTCTCCTCCTAATACAGCATGCAAGAAAATTCTCCAAACATTAATGATTAACCTGTTGAACTGGAGATAGTTCACCTCCCAATGACTTCATAAATATCTGCTTCAATTACCTTTGGTAAATTAAATAACCAATCATTCATTTTCTGATATAGCAGCAAAACTAATTTGAAAAGTTTTCAAAATAAATCACTTTAAAAATGTATAGTGTGTACCTTCTAAAAATGAAACCTACATCTATCTATGAGTTGTGAAGAGTATGTTTTAAGATTATAACAACCAACAAGAATGCACTTTTATATAGAAATCCATGATTAGATTGAGTCTTCCTGACTAGTGATTTAAATCAAATCCACCCTGCTACCTGACATACCATCAAAACTGTACCACTAACTATCTCCAAGCAGAATATATCAATTACAGTGATATCCAACAAAGATGCACTTAGGCCCCAATCTGCAAACACTTAAGCACATAGGTAATTTTAACCATGTAATTAACCCTAATGAATTTGAGAAAGGCACAGAGCTGTTAATGGACTGGAAGTGATTAGTGTTTGCAGGATTAAAGTCTCAGGTATGATCCAGAAAAATAAAGGAGAAACAATATGTGCCATTTTTGAATAACTCCAGTACCTATAGAAAGGCATGTAAATAAATGCTCAGATTCCTTTGGGGACAGCGGAAGGAGGAGGGGCAGGGGGACAACAACATACGAGCATCTAAATAGAGCTACCATAAATCTTTTAGGAGTAAATTCTGTTCTCAGTTACATCCATGCAAATTTATGGAAATCAGTGGATTTTCACAGATCTAAATGAGGCCTTTAAATCAAGCATTACACACATCATACTGTTTTACCAGAGCATGGTGTACTCTGAATTACAAATTGGAAGAAAGTCTTTTTTATTTTAGTTTTTTACAACTAAAATTATATTTTTTAAATTAAATTTGTGGTGTACTGTATTACTGTTTCAAAATTGTAGATTTTTTTTTTATACAGAGAACAGCTACAGCTTGGTTAGTAGAAGCACAATTTTTCCCAGGACTGCTATGTTGAACTACCCTGGCTGAACCATTTCTGGGATGAGAGGTCTAATTCAATCCTTGGACTCAAAGGTCTATTTAATGGTTGGCCTCTCTGATGAAAATGCCAATCAATGCCAGTTGTGTGGGTGATTGTCAAAGGCACATCTTGTTCTCCACGATCTGGACCTCAACCACCAAGACATTCCATACAGATCACTAAAAGTTGTAGCCTACTTTATGTTATTAGAAAGTTTTGGAAGGCTTAACTCAGAATTCAATAACCAACATTTCTAAAAGTAAAAAATAAGGGGATTTTTTTAAATAGTTATGGAAACACAAATAGAGCAAGAAATGGGGATTTGACAGCAGCCTTCAACTACCTGAAAGGGGTTCCAAGGAGGATGGAGCTAGGCTGTTCTCAGTGATAGCAGACAACAGAACAAGGAGCAATGGTCTCAAGTTGCAATGGGGGAGGTCTAAGTTGTATATTAGGAAAAGCTATTTCACTAGGAGGGTGGTGAAGCACTGGAATGGATTACCTAGGGAGATAATGGGATCTCCATCCTTAGAGGTTTTTAAGGCCCAGCTTGACAAAGCCCTGGCTGGGATGATTTAGTTGGAGTTGGTCCTGCTTTGAGCAGGGGGTTGGACTAGATGACCTCCTGAGGTCTCTTCCAACCCTAATATTCTATGATTCATTGTGTTCTGCAAAGACAGAGAGTAGGTACAGTCTTTTCCCTGCTTCACCAGTATTGCCAATAAACACTGCAGAGGCAGCACTCTGAGTCACTGGACCAGGGGGAAAAGACGGTTACTCACCTTTGTAACTGTTGTTCTTCGAGATGAGTTGCTCACATCCATTCCAGTTAGGTGTGCGCACCGCGCGTGCACGCTCGTCGGAAACTTTTTACCCTAGCAACTCCAGTGGGCCGGCAGGTCGCCCCCTAGAGTGGCGCCGCCATGGCGCTCGATATATACCCCTGCCGGCCCACCCGCTCCTCAGTTCCTTCTTGCCGGCTACTCCGACAGTGGGGAAGGAGGGCGGGTGTGGAATGGATGGGAGCAACACATCTCGAAGAACAACAGTTACAGAGGTGAGTAACCGTCTTTTCTTCTTCGAGTGATTGCTCACATCCATTCCAGTTAGGTGAATCCCAAGCCATACCTAGGCGGTGGGGTCAAAGTGAGAAGTCGTGGCATGGAGCACTGCAGATCCGAAGGCCGCGTCCTCTCTTGACTGCTGGACCAGGGCGTAGTGGGAAGCAAAGGTGTGGACCGATGACCAGGTCGCTGCCCGACAGATTTCCTGGATGGGCACACGGGCGAGGAAAGCCAGCGACGACGCCTGCGCCCTGGTAGAATGCGCAGTCACACGGCCCGTAGGAACATGGGCCAGCTCATAGCAGGTCCTGATACAGGAAGTTACCCATGAGGATAACCTCTGCGCAGAAATGGGAAGCCCCTTCATGCGGTCCGCTACTGCCACGAATAGCTGGGGGGATTTGCGGAACGGTTTGGTCCTCTCCACATAGAACGCGAGAGCCCTACGGACGTCAAGCGAGTGGAGCTGTTGCTCCCTGCCTGAAGAGTGAGGTTTCGGGAAAAAAACCGGGAGGAATATCTCTTGGTTGACGTGGAAGGCTGAGACCACCTTAGGGAGAAAGGCAGGGTGTGGCCTCAGCTGCACCTTATCTTTATGGAAGACTGTATACGGGGGGTCTACCGTGAGAGCCCGGAGTTCCGACACCCGTCTAGCTGAGGTGATAGCTACTAGAAAGGCAGTCTTCCAAGAAAGATAGAGTAGGGAGCAAGTAGCTAACGGCTCGAAGGGGGGCCCCATGAGCCGAGACAACACCAGGTTAAGATCCCAGGTCGGGGCAGGGAGTCGGACGTTAGGGTATAGACGTTCCAGCCCCTTCAGGAATCTAGTAACCGTCGGGTGAGAAAAAACGGAGCGGCTATCCCCACCCGGGTGAAAGGTGGAGATAGCCGCCAGGTGGACCCGCAGGGACGATATCGCCAGGCCCTGTTGTTTGAGGGACCAAATATAGTCCAAAATATTGGCCACCGAAACTTCCATCGGGCAGAGACCTTTCTCCACGCACCAACAGGAGAAACGCTTCCACTTGGCCGAGTATGTCGCTCTAGTGGAAGGCTTCCTGCTGCCCAAGAGTACCTCCCGTACCGGGGTGGAGCAGCGTAACTCAGAACTGGTCAGCCACGCAGGAGCCACGCTGCTAGGTGCAGCGACTGGAGGTCCGGGTGACAAAGAGTTCCGTGTTCCTGGGTGATCAGGTCCGGGTGAAGGGGCAGGGGAACTGGGTCGGCTATGGCCAGGTCCAGCAACATGGGGTACCAATGCTGTCTGGGCCACGCCGGGGCTACCATGATCACGTGGGCCCTGTCCCTGCGCACCTTCAGAAGGACCCTGTGGACCAGCGGGAACGGGGGGAACGCGTAGAACAAGTGGGTCGTCCACGGAATAAGGAAGGCGTCCACTATAGACCCGGGTTCCCGGCCCTGAAAAGAGCAGAACGCCTGGCATTTCCTGTTCCCCCCGGATGCGAAGAGATCCACACGGGGACAACCCCACCTCTGGAAGATCGAGAGGGCGACGTCCGGGCGAAGGGACCACTTGTGGGAGAGGAAGGATCTGCTCAGGCGGTCCGCCAGCGTGTTCCGCACTCCGGGGAGGAAGGAAGCCGTGAGGTGAATGGAGTGGGCTATACAAAAGTCCCAGAGTCGCATCGCCTCGTGACATAGGGGAGAAGATCTGGTGCCGCCCTGCTTGTTGATATAGTACATGGTCGTCGTGTTGTCGGTAAATACCGCCACACAACGACCCTGAAGCTGTTGACAGAACGTTTGACAAGCAAGGCGGACCGCTCTCAACTCCCGCATGTTGATGTGCAGCTTCACCTCCTGTGGGGACCACAGGCCCTGTGTTCTCCTGTGGGCCCCCCAGCCGAGATCTGAGGCATCCGTCGTAAGGGACACCGAGGGCTGGGGCGGGTGGAATGGGAGCCCCGCACACACTACGGACTGGTCTAGCCACCAGCTGAGAGAATCCAACACCCCCTGGGGGATAGTGATCAGCATGTCTAGCGGTTACCTTGCCGGCCGGTAGTGTGCGATGAGCCACGACTGGAGGGGCCTCATGCGGAGCTGAGCGTAACCGGTCACAAATGTGCATGCTGCCATGTGGCCTAACAGGGTTAGACATGTCCGTATCGATGTCAAGGGGGCTGCCCGCAAGCGCTGAACGATCGTCGACAACGCCTGGAACCTTGGCAACGGTAGAAGGGCCCTGGCCACGGTGGAGTCCAGGGTGGCCCCAATGAACTCCACCCTCTGCGAGGGGAGCAGGGTGGACTTGCCCACGTTGATCATGAGGCCCAAGGTAGCAAACAGGACGGTGATCCTGCGGACGTGGCTGCAAACCTGTAGCTCCGACGTGCCCCGAATTAACCAATCGTCTAGGTAAGGGAACACGTGGATATGACTGCGCCGAAGATGTGCCACAACGACGGCCATGCATTTTGTGAATACCCTCGGAGCTGTAGAAAGGCCAAATGGGAGGACTGCAAATTGGTAGCGAAGGCGGCCTACCACGAATCGAAGGAATCGTCTGTGGTGTGGCCATATGGCAATATGAAAATAGGCGTCCTGCATGTCGAGGGCGGCATACCGGTCTCCCGGATCCAGGGATGGAATAATGGTCCCCAGGGACACCATGCGGAACTTCAACTTCGCTAGGTACTTGTTGAGCTCTCGCAGGTCGAGGATGGGCCTGAGGCCTCCCTTGGCCTTGGGGATCAGAAAGTAGCGGGAATAAAACCCCTTGCCTTTCTCGTTTTCCGGAACCGCCTCTATAGCTCCTTTGTCGAGGAGCATCTGTACCTCCTGCCAAAGGAACTGCTCGTGAGAGGGGTCCCTGAAGAGGGACAAGGAAGGGGGGCGGGAGGGAGGAAATGATACAAACTGCAGGCGGTATCCCGTCTGCACCGTGCGTAAGACCCAGCGATCAGAAGTTATTTGGGTCCACGCCTGGAGGAAAAACGAAAGGCGGTTGGAAAATGGGGGGAAAGGATCCGTGGGGGAAACTGGTACTGCGCCCTCGGGTGCACCTTCAAAACGAAGGTTTGGGCCCAGGCGGGGGCTTGGAGGAGGTTTGATTTTACCCCCCTTGGTTCCCCGATTGTCTACGCCTTCCATTCCTGCCGCGGCGCCTATTAAGGTCCTGCCGCTGGCGGAACTGGGGGTATGGCCTACGCCGCTGCTGCTGTTGCGGCCGGAAGGGTCTGCGCTGCGTCTCTGGCGTGTGCATCCCGAGGGAGCGCATAATGACCCGATTGTCTTTAAGACTTTTGAGTCTGGGGTCTGTCTTTTCTGAGAACAGGCCCTGGCCTTCGAATGGGAGGTCCTGGATGGTGTATTGGAGCTCCGGTGGAAGGCCAGAAACCTGAAGCCAGGAGATGCGGCGCATCGTTACCCCCGAGGCGAGGGTACGGGCAGCCGAGTCTGCAGCGTCCAAAGAGGCCTGTAACGAGGTTCGTGCAACCTTCTTGCCCTCGTCAAGAATCGCCGCGAATTCTTGACGAGCCTCTTGTGGCAGCAGCTCTTTAAACATGTCCGCTGCCGCCCATGAGTTAAAAGCGTAGCGGCTAAGAAGGGCTTGCTGATTTGAAACCCTGAGCTGGAGGGCCCCAGCCGAATAGACCTTGCGGCCGAGGAGGTCCATACGCCTGGCCTCCTTGGATTTGGGGGCTGGGGCTTCCTGTCCGTGGCGCTCCCTCTCATTCACCGACTGCACCACCAGGGAACATGGTGTCGGGTGAACGTGGAGGTACTCATAGCCCTTGGAGGGGGCCATGTACTTCCTTTCGACGCCCCTCGCCGTAGGGGGGATGGAGGCCGGTGACTGCCAGACTGTATTGGCGTTGGCCTGGATCGTCCTAATGAAGGGTAGGGCGACCCTGGTGGGAGCATCGGAGGAAAGGATGCTGACGACGGGGTCCTCGATCTCAGAGACCTCCTCGGCTTGCAGGCTCAGATTCTGTGCTACTCGCCTAAGGAGGTCCTGGTGTGCCCTGAGATCTAGCGGAGGAGGGCTATTGGAGGAAGTGCCAGCCACCGCTTCATCAGGAGAGGAGGATGAGGAGACCCCTGGCAAGAACGTGTCCAGCGCGGGGTCCGCCTCAGCCCTCGCCTCTGGCTCAGGAGCAAGACCAGGGTCTTGCTGCTTCGATCCTTCCTCTCCATCCGGGGAGGGAGGGGGGCGAGACAACGACGCCTCTGGCACCCTGTGCTCCGCGGTTGCAGGCCTAGGAGGAAGCTGTTGGGGGCCCTGGGCTTGATGGTACGCCCAGGGTGTCCAAAACCCCCACTGCTGCGGACCCTGATCCTGTTGCGGAGGGTCCTGGAATAGAGCCGCTTGTCTGTCGGTGCCCAGCGCATATACGCTGTCCGCTTGTGATGACACCGACGGCTGTCTAGAAGGCCATGGTGGGACTGACCGCGGCTGGTAAGAGTCTGCGCGGTCCGGCACCGAAGATGTTCTCGGTGCCGGGGATCAGTACCGGGAGTCATACCGGCGCCGGGATCAGGACCGAGTTCTGTCTCAGTGCCGGGATCTGGACCGGTACCGGCCGCTGCTTCGGTGCCGGGATCGGGACCTGCCACCAGCTCGGTGCCGGGAGGTCGACCAGTGCGCTGAACGACGGCGAGACTGGCTCCTAGAGTCACGGTGCCGGTATCGGCGGCTGGAACCAGACCGTGACCATCTGGAGGTCGATCGGTGCTGCGAGTACGACCGGTACCGCTGAGGGGAGCGGTGCCGGGACTGCGAGCGGCAGCGGGATCTCGAGCGACCGTGGCGTCGGGACCTCGATCGCGAGCGTGAGTCCCGAGACGGTGCCGTCATCATGGGCTTGCCCCTGGAAGCTACCCGCACCGGAGGTACCGGGGGTGGCGGCTGAGTTGACTCAGTCAGGGCAATGAGGTCCCGTGCCGAGGCAAAGGTCTCTGGAGTGGATGGGACCAACAGCTCAACCCCAGATCTTACGGGGGAGCTCGGCGGTACCGGACTTGACGGACCCACCGGGCCCGGAGTCGACGGTGCCGGTAGCGCCGCGGCAGATGTCGATGCCGGGCGTTCCATTCGAGTCTGCCTGGCTGGAGTTGCAGACTTCGATGGTCTTGTTTCTGCACCCGGTGCCGGGGAAGGTCGGTGCCGGGGAGTCTTTCCGGTGCCGGTGCGATCCGGTGCCGGCGTAGAGATCACGGCCTGCGAAGCTGCCGGGTCAAGTGCCACTTCCATTAGGAGAGTCCTGAGTCTCTGGTCTCTCTCCTTCTTTGTTCTGGGCTTAAAAGCCTTGCAAATGCAGCACTTGTCCGACCTGTGCAATTCCCCCAGGCACTTTAGACACGCGTCGTGAGGGTCGCTGGTTGGCGTAGGCTTTTTACAGGCCGCACATTGCTTAAAGCCCGGCGAACCAGGCATGAGCCCGGTGCCGGGTGCCGGGAAGGGCTACAGCCCAGACCGGCTAACAACTATGTACAAACTAATTAACTAACTATACTTAACCACTAACTAACAACGGAAGTAACAACGGTAGTAACAAGGAGAGCTAGGGACGTGGAGGACAGCAATGCCGTGCTCCACAGTTCCAACGACCGACACAGCGGTAAGAAGGAACTGAGGAGCGGGTGGGCCAGCAGGGGTATATATCGAGCGCCATGGCGGCGCCACTCTAGGGGGCGACCTGCCGGCCCACTGGAGTTGCTAGGGTAAAAAGTTTCCGACGAGCGTGCACGCACGGCGCGCACACCTAACTGGAATGGATGTGAGCAATCACTCGAAGAAGAAAATAGGGTTGCCGGGTGTCCGGGTTTGGACTGGAACACCTATTTGAAAAGCGACCCTGGTGGCTCCAGTCAGCCCTGCTGATAAGGTTGTTTAAAAGCTGGTTGCTAGCGCAGCGGGGCTAGCAGGCTCCTTACCTGGCTCTGTGCAGCTCCCGGAAGAAGCCAGTATGTCCTGCTCCTAGGCAAAGGGATGGCTATGGGGGCTCTGCCCCAGCTCAGAGCCCCTTCCCACACTCCAAACCCCATGACCCCAGCCCGGGGCCCTCCCCTGCACCCCAAGCCCCTCATCCCCAGCCCCACCCCAGAGCCTGCACCCCAAACCCCTACCCCAGCCCAGTGAAAATGAGCAAGTGAGCGATGGTGGGGGAGTGCGAGAGATGGAGGGAGGGGGGATGGAGTGAGCAGGAGGTGGGCTCAGAGAAGGGGCAGAGCAAGGATGTTTGGTTTTCTGCTGTTAGAAAGTTGGCAACCCTAGGAAAGAAAGAGTATTCTTGCAATAAATAATCTCTCAGAGTTGGTGCATGGCTGTGATGATACAGCTTGATTCAAAGCCCACTGAAGCAAGTGGAAAAAGACTCCCATTGACTCAGATGGGCACAGGATCAGGCCTATGTACTCCAAAGAAATCTCTCTCAAGTTCTACTCATCTGAAAGCAGGAAGGAAATATTTTTGCTTTGTGATGTGTTTTCTTTTGCAAATGCATTAACTTGCAAGGCCTATTAGTAACATTTAGAACAACAAGGTACCTAAATAGAATACTGTTTTTGCATGTCTGCAGACTATCTAAACAAGAGATGTGCACATGAAGTGCTTTTATATCTGTTCTATCACAGAGATGAAGTAAGCAGTTAACAGTCTTAAGTCATCACGAACAGCAACAATGCAAACATATGGAGACAAAAGACAAACATAGGCATCGCTGCTTCATAGTGCAATCAAGATTATTTTTATGCATAAGGCAGTTATCAGAATCTATTCAGTATTATTTGATTCCCACAGCAGAATAAGAAACATTTTAAAAGCATGGGAAACCGCTCTTAGTGACATTTGGTCTGAAACACATTAGCAAAAGATATGTAGCAATAAAAGAACCATTGCAATTAGTGTAAAATTTTGCAGGTCATATTACAGAAGATATTAATTACTCCAAGCAAATTGGCATCTTGCCAAACATGCCACCCTACTGCTAAAGATGTAAAATAAGATTGGTACCCTGCTTCAGATGCTTTGGAGCAGTCCAAAATTGTCGAATTACTGGAATACAATACAATTTTAGTTCATAACGCCAAAAAAAAAAAAAAAAAAAAAAAAACTTCGGCCAGCCACCTACAAAAAGTCCTTTCCAGCCATTCAGTGCTGAGGAAAGCGCATCTCAGCTCTCCTCCAAAGCCCAGATACGTACAAGTCTCTTTCAGCATGCCTGGACGGTCACCAAATTTGGGCTATTTCAGATCAGAAATGGACGGAGCAAGTTCAGAAGCCCTCACAGGAAATGTTCTGCTAGCTAGCCCCTCTGTCTCTTTTAATGAGAAGATTCCAGCTCGGGAACCTTTGGTGACTACAGCTGTGGCAGAAGGACATGGAGAGAAATTGACTCCTTAGGCAGGCTGGTCCCAACCCATTTAGGGCTTTATGGATTATAAACAATATCTCAAAACTCCACTTGGAGATCAATGGGCAACCAAAGCAGATCCAAGAGCACTGCTGTCCTGTGTTCCCAGGATGTTGACCCACTCAATGAACAAAGCACTGCATTCTACACCAGCTTCAATCTGAACAGTTTTAAGGGGTAGCGTTAGGTGAAGGGTCCACAGTAATGTTAAAGTGTCCATGCTGCATATAAAGAAATACCATAAACATAATACCACACATTTCCCAAATAAAAATTAACATCCGCAGAGGTGGCTCTAACTTATGTTAGAGTTCCCTGTGATAGATCCCTACGGAGCCACTTGGCAGCCCAGAATAGACAGAGTACTGCTCCTGCCCTTGACATGCCCTAACTAGATTGGCATAATGGGCTACAAAGCAGCCCAGAAATGTGGCCCTTAACTGCTGACCAACTGATGAATGGAAAGTTGTGATTTACTTGAAGTTTTGGATGAAAATTATAATCAAAGCAGATTCTCTTTATACTGAAGCAATGTTTAATATGTTTTTTTTTTAAATTGTGACAAACTATATTGCTGCATTGTATATTTGTTATATATGCTACTTTCCACAGATGGAAGGCTCCATATGGTACAGCATATTGTACTGAAGACAGTGAGAAAAAAAAACAAAAATTAACAAATAAAATGTTATACATTTTCATGGTAGGCGAGGAAGACAGAGGAATAAATGAGATAGAGACTTAAATCACAAAATATCTAATAGCTTAGGGGAACATGCACTGGACTTCAAACCAGAAGACCATGAGGACTAGTTGCAGCTCCTCCACTGTTAGTATTTGAGCGGACTTCTTCATACCCCTTTGGTGCAATTCTGGGGCACATGCAAGAGCTTCTTGGGACAGAGGGCACTAGTTTCAGGGCCTGTCCAAATGGATCAAGAGCAGAGTCCCCACTACCAAGATTGGGTCCAGATTAATGAGTTTTGGAGCCCCGTGCACTATGGAAGCTGTCCCCTCACCAACCTTCCTTAAAGTGCCGCTGCCTCTTATGTACTCCACCCAGCACATACCCTAGAATGCCCCTCTCCCTACCCCCATGTAGACTTCTGAATGCCCCTCGCACTCCACAGATATGGCAATAATTCTTCATCAAAACCCTCACTTATTCTGACAATTCCTACACACATCCCAGAAGCCTTGACATACATCTGGCTCACTGCAGTCCCCAATACCTCAGGTGCATTGGTCCTTCCCCAGCAAAATCTTCCACTCATCCCCACCCTCTCACCCCCAAGAGTCCCCACTCACCTCATAGCCCATGAACAACTCACCGCCAGTCCCTTGATCTTCCTGGCCACTCATTGGTACTGCTTCCATTCCAGGCTAGGGTGAGATCTTCCTGACCCCAGATGTCCAGTTCCACTCACTCTCATTGCGTGCCCCTCACTCACACAGCCCCATACCATGACAGAGGGGCAGCCAGGCCAAATCTGAGAAATTGGCATTGCAATCTGGAGCATGGGGTGCATTTATTTTGTTTTCTGCTGGTCAAGGACCCCCCCTGAGATGGAGGCCCTGTGCAAGTGTACACAGTGCACAGTTGTTAATCCAGGCCAGACCAAGAGATGTGTCAGATAAGAGGTCTATACCACGGCGTGTGCCTAGAGGCCAAAGCCAGGAAGAGTGCCCAGCCCCAGCAAGTGAGGGGCATGTGGGATTCTGCATTTGGATCCCCTCACAGCAGTCTGGTGAGTGTCAACAGGGAGACCTCAAACAGACCTGTGACATTGCCATCTTAGGGAAAGCAATTATCATTCACCCATTTTTACACATGACTGAGAAAAGTTTTGCAAGATTATTTCAGGAACAGTTGGGAACAAATCTGAGATCTCTAATACGACAGATTACTGCTCTGCCACTTAGCTACACTACCTTTCAGAATGAATATGCAAAATGATGTCCTTAGCTATTTTGCCTCTAACCAACAGACCACACACTGCTCCCAGAGTCAGGAATAGAATCTGGGAATCCTAATCCCCGATATTTCAGTGCTATCTCTGGTATAATTACACAGTGTGCTGGCCAAATGTGTGTTGTGTCCCTCCTATGGGTCAGTCCCTATCAAGGATAATAACTAGGGTGGATAAAAAAAATTGATGATTTAAAAACAATAATAAAAATTTCATTTTCATTATTTAAATCAGATATCCATATTTATTAAATTAACCTATTGTAAATTAAGGCCTTGGCTACACTGTCGCTTTACAGCGCTGCAACTTTCTCGCTCAGGGGTATGAAAAACACCCCCCTGAGCGCAAGTTACAGCGCTATAAAGCGCAGTATAAACATCGCCGCAGTGCTGGAAGCACGGCTCCCAGTGCTGCAAGCTAATCCCCATGGGGAAGTGGAGTACCTGCAGTGCTGGGAGAGCTCTCTCCCAGCGCTGGCACTTCGACCACACTCACACTTCAAAGTGCTGCCGCGGGAGCACTCCCGCAGAAGCGCAAGTTTTGAGTGTAGCCAAGCCCTAATTTTGAAATTGGCAACCTATGTTAAGGCCTAAACTTATTATAATCTATTAAAATCATTTAAATTAAATACAAAAAAAATTAAACGTTTGTTGCCAAGTTTTAAAGAGAATCATACTACTGAATTGGTAGAAGTCACTGGCTAAGCACCTGGAGCAGAGTTTGTTGACTTGCTAAACCAGCTTTTGACAGCAGAAGCCTCTTCTCCAAGTGCAGAGAGAATATTTTCTTCATTTCAGTTTATTTAACTAGTTCAGTTCAATGACTAGTTCATTCAAAATTAAGAAACCAACTGAGAGCTGAAAAAGCAGGCAAGTTGGTTTTCCTCTTCCACTGTAGGAACAACAACTAGGTGTGAGAGAATAAGATCTAATAATTTCAGAATCTGGACGGATATGTTGATTCAGAAACAATCATTCAGTTTGCTAACTACAGATAACACTTTCTTCTTTAATCAATTAGTAAGATCAGTAAGACATGTTTGCTAATTTTTTTTCTTATGTATCCAGTACACTTAATGTAGTTTTACTTAATAAAACAATTAAAATTGTGTTGTATTTGAATATCCATCCAAATAGAACTTGATGCAAATTGCAAGTAAAATATTAATAATCATCAGGTAAATAAGAAATGAGTAGGTCA
Organism: Gopherus evgoodei; assembly: GCF_007399415.2. Lineage (NCBI taxonomy): Eukaryota > Metazoa > Chordata > Testudines > Testudinidae > Gopherus > Gopherus evgoodei. Next base: position 55,103,122 of record NC_044328.1, on the reverse strand, counting down.
TCATTTTCTAACATAAAATATGTAAAAATTGAGACTCTGAAAAAATGTAAGTTATGCTACGTAATTGCTTAAACAAACATGTATAGATATAGTATACTTCCTCGTGAGTAAAAGGAAGCAGCAAAATTAGTGGAAAGGCTATATTTAGTTGCAGATCAACATGCTTTACTGCTGCGTTTTTCAAACTTTGGTCGCAACCAAGTACTGGGTCGCGGCATGTCAGGCACTGGGTCACTCTGGTCAGCACCGCCAACCAGGACGTTAGAAGTCCCATCGGCAGTGCTGCCCAGCTAAGGCAAACTAGTACCTACCTGGTTCAATACCACCCTGAGCCCCTCCCGCACCTCCAACTCCTTATCCCTGCTCCCCCCAGAACCTGCACCCCCAGACCAGAGCCCTGACACCTTCCTGCACCCCAACCCCCTGCCCCAGCCCAGAGCCCCCTCCCACACCCTGAACCCCTCATTCCTGGCCCCACCTTGCAGCCCTCACCCCGGCGGCCCAACCCTCTATCCCAGCCCTGAGCCCTTCCCAAACCCCTCACTCCCAGTTCTGTTGGGTCACAGGCATCAACAATTTTCTTCAACCGGGTGCCCAGAAAAAAAAGTTTGAAAACCACTGCTTTACTGGACACGGATGAGAATTAATCCTTCTTTCGGAAAATAATTAAAAAGTACTATTGAAAAACACAATTAAAACTGATGAATTAAACCAATGTTTCCTGCTTGTTGATTTAAATCACAATTAAAATCAGTAATTTAAATTGTTTTGATTTAAAAATCAGTCTACCCTGATAATAACTTGTTTCATTAACTACTCCTACAGCTCAAGTGGAAAAGGTTTGTATTATTGAGCTGAAAACCCTGGGTCTAATCCCTGTTGATGATCCATATGGGAGAAAATACTATGTAATTGAATCTTAATGCCTACACACTCAAGGCTGAATTGAGGCTGATACTTTTCATAAGCATGAACTCTAAAAATTGTTTAAGATTACATGTGTGCAAATTATTTGTAAATATTAAAACTAGTTCATTCAATAATTGGCACGTAATGTCAGCACATGAAGCTGCAAAAAATGACAGCTATGTCTTTATATAATCCAATAACATTTGCTGTCATATATATTAGTACCTATATTAATGGCTGGAAGTACTAATAAGTATGAAAAAATCTGATTCTTCTTCCAAATGTTCACTTCTCTGGAGTTATTACACTGGAAAGAGCAGTATTTGAACGCCAATTCAGTCTGCAAAATACCAGAGTAACCCAAAAAAATAATAATTAAAAATTCAGGACAATTACAGTAGTAGGGGAAGAAGGAGAGATTGGGGAAAAAAATCGTACGGAATAAACACACCATCAGAATACTATGTGACAAGAACACTGAGTGGAGTGATCTAATATACTGAACATGACTGATGAGAGAAAATGAATTCTTGGAGCTTATAAGGCTTAGTGGTTCATACGGGAACCAGCTGCAACACTCAGTTAAATACAGTAAACAAGATTTCTTTTTCCCTCGCTTGATCATAATCCTCAAGTAAAAAAACTGCCCATTTATCTGATTTTATAATATAAACATCTAGAGGCAGCAATCAATATTTTTAGCTAAAAATGTACATATCTAGGGTTTCAATAATAGATTTATTTGATTTTGTCTGACATAACCAATGTATTTAGTTCAGATACTTACTGGGTGACATTTTCTGTGACTGTTCTACATGCCTAAGATGCTATTTGTTTTATACACTCAACCTCTGCCCCCAAAATCCTAAAACAATTTTTTGCCTTCAAGCATCCTTACTTCTTTAAGAAATAAAGACTGCTACAACTGAAGTTTAGACTGGACTTTTCATCCCAAGGACCTCAAAATGTCTAAGTTGTACACAAAACAGATACCTTCTATATACAGTGCAAATTTATTATCTACAATGCAGATCTCAATGGTATATTCTGCATTTATTTCACACATTTGCTCCAAACACAGAACTTCCACTGACCTCAATTAGAATTTTGCACATTGCAAAAGTGCTTTACAAACACATGCAGGTATCATTTCACTTACCACAAGCATTAAATGCCTAAGTGAACTCTACATAACAGGTTAAGATAGGAAATAAAGAAAAGTACTTTAACTGATTGAAACTGCAGCTGAAATTTAGGTAGGCAGAATGTAATTATTCAGACTGGAGTTCGAACAGGATACAAAGGCTAAGGGGATAATATCTCCATCACTTGTTTAAAGTATTGTGTGATCTTTAATGACCACATTTGGCCAAGACCTCAGTTTTATGTCTTGTTTGCACTGCAGTTAGAATTGATTTGGAGAAAGAACATCACTTAACAGATCATCAATATTATCTTCTGCAGGAGTTGGATTTTCTTTGGAGGTCTCCCATCCAAATAAAGACCAGGCCCACTTCTAGGCAGTCAATGTGAACTGCCAACAGTGGAGAATTCTGAGATTCCAAAAAGTGGTTTCAATCCAATTCAAAATTTTGAAAATTTTCTGCAAATTGGAATTATCATTCTATAATCACTCTACTGAGAGCCTGGGGTCTGGGGGAGTCTGCCTGACAGGTGCCAAAAACCAGGGACCATGGAAGTCCTTAGAGGGCTGACTCCAGGGCAGTCTGCCTGGTTGGGTGTTCCAACTCCAACGAAGCTCCTGCAGCCAGGAAGCCTAGAAGTCCTGGGAACCAAGGCTGTTCAGAAGCCACAAGCCTAGGAGCTGGGGGCAGCCAAAGTGGGCTGCTGAGGAGCCAGGATTCCCTAGAAGCCTAGCAGGTGGGCAGAAGAGGAATTAAGTTGGTGTACTGGCAGAAAACTGATGGAAATCCCCCAAGCTTCTAGAGGAATTCTGTCAAAACTGACAGTCCCGCAGAATGTGTTGATTTCAATGAATAAACAAATTCTGAAGAAAAAAATATTTCTAACTTTTTCTGACCAGTTCTAGTTTTAACTCTGTAAAATTATTAGGGATTTTTTCCTTCTCCATGAGCTAATCACAGTTTAAGGAATAGCAAACAAGGATATCCAGTGGTCATTTCTGTATAATTTCAGATAGTAGAATTATATAAGATCTTGAGTAATATTCTGTCAACAAAGCAAATGCAAAAGTCCACTGGGTTCCTGGCTTTGAACTGATTTTCTTAGTACACCTTGAACAATAATTTTAGCTGATATACTTAATTGTAATAAATCTGCTAAAATAACACGCATATCTTAAAAACATGGATCTTTTCAATTCAGGTAAGCACAAAATAAATAAGAGTGTTTATATTACGTCTAAAATGAAATAGGCTGCAATATTAAAGTTGGAAGTAAAAGCTATTTCAAAAATAGTTGGCACAGAAAAAGTTGTCTGTTCTACTTTTTCCAAATTCAGAATGTTTTCCCAATTCTTAGGTTGTAATGAACAAGTATATTACAATGTCCTATAAATTAGAGCTGAATAAGTCCATCACCCATGCAGATAGTTTCCTTCAGTACATACGCTTGTTTACCATTGTACTTCTGTGTGTTTAAATGACTGGGAGAAAAATAATTCAATTTCAATATGAAATTAATTGAAATTTACTGAAATTTCTAGTTGCACACAAAAATATAAAAAATCACCTTTAAAACCATCCTAGTGATCTTTTACCAGTTTAACTGAAAGGAGAGTCTTCTAATGTGTTACTCCATGTGTTACTTTAAACAAAGCACATTGTGTATCTTTCATTATTAGAATTATTGTTTTCATATCTACAAGTCCCAATAAACTATTAACAGACATATATGCATACTGAGCAACGTTCTTAGAACATGAGAAATAGCTCTTCATTACTGCTTACTCCTTAACACAAGAAAGACAGAGATTTGACTGGAATAGAGAGAAGATATGCAGTCTAGCTGATAGGAACCAAGACACAAGAACTCTTGAATTTTAATCTTAACTCTTACCGAAGACCTGCTCTGTGTCATTGGGCAAGTCACTTAACCTCTGCATCCACCTCATAATCAACCTCACACCAGTGTAGTGGAAGTCAATTATGCCAGTGAAGTGTTTATATATATTATAAACATACACAATTATTCTTCTCTCACATGTGATTGTTTTCAGATATACAAAAAAGATAATTTCTGATTTACTTTTTTAAAAAGAGTTCCAAATGTAACTTGTTGAATATTTTGTTGGAATTCAGTAATACTGGACATTCACCTTTATCAAAGCAGAAGGGCTCTGCTCATGCTGTTATTTCATAAAAAGACGTGCTACTGAAACCGGTGAAAAAGGATATTCATTTTCAGTCTTGCATTGTGTTTTACCATTCTGAATCCCTAACATATGAAGTAATGTTTCATAAACATATCCAGGTCAATGCATGCAGCTGATAAATAGGTAAGGAACACTTTCAGAGAGGTGTATTCTACTGATCTGAGTAGTTTTACCGTTCTTCTTTACAGTTCTAACTCTGATGTAGGCCTTTCGGAGCTCTTGAGCATGTCAAATAGTTGTCACATTTTCCACTTAACTCCCGCTTCAGTTTTCCTACCTGTAATATAGGAATACTATTTCCTATATCTCAGAGGTCTATGAGAATTGGTTGATAAGCACTAAGTGCTAATTATTATGATTGTCTCTATACCTGCTTCTTAGTTCATATTCTTTTACACACATTTTAAACTCAGTGTTTCAGCAGTGGAACAGCTATTGTTTCAGTGTTTTTTATGATGGAAACCAAAAGTTTCCCTACTGAGGCCACAGAAACGATGCTATGCTTTGCATTTCCTCACTTCTCTGAAACTATTATGAAATTCTCATTAGTATCTGTGATAGATGAAGGAGGGGGCACAGCTCCCTTTTATGGGCACCCAGCCAACCAGTTAGCTAAACAATTCCTCTTAGTAGCTGTTCTCTACTTGCTTTACCTGTAAAGGGTTAACAAGCCCACAGGTAAAAGGAAAGGAGTGGGCATCTGAGCAAAAGAGCCAATGGGAGGGCTAGAGCTTTTTAAAATGGGAGAAAAAAAACTTCCCTTTGTCTGCTTTTTGTTGTCCTCCGGAGCAGCTTTAAAACCACGTAAGAAAAAGCACCAAATCATACCTCAAACTACTTATCTGAAACCCCAAATATGTAAGTAAATCAGGGAATGACTAGGAAGATGCAATTGTGATGGGTTGCATCACAGAACCCTCCTTGGGAGCTGCCACCTGATGTGCCAAGACTACCTCTGCCCCTGCTTTCCCTGCCAGCTCGGGACCCCAGCACCCTGTCTTGCTAAGCGAGACACTCCCGTCTGCTCTAACAAAGACCCAGAGTCTGAATTACTTGCCCCAAAGCTGCAGGTTTACCTGAAAGCAGCTAACAGAAGTGTTCTTGTCTTTAACACTCAGATGCCCAACTCCCATGGGGTCTAAACCCAAATAAATCCATTTTACCCTATATAAAGCTTATACAGGGTAAACTTATAAATTGTTCACCCTCTATAACACTGATAGAGAGATATGCACAGCTGTTTGCTCCCCCAGGTATTAATACATATCCTGAGTTAATAAATAAGTAAAAAGTGATTTTATTAAATACAGAAAGTAGGATTTAAGTGGTTCCAAGTAGTAATAAACAGAACTAAATCACCAAGCAAAATAAAATAAAACATGCAAATCTATGTCTAATCAAACTGAAGAGATAATCTCACCCTCAGAGATGCTTCAGTAAGTTTTTTCCTCAGACAGGACACCTTCCAGGCAATAGCATAGCTGGGTGGGTGCAGGGGGAAGCGACTGCTTCCCCTCAGCACATTTTCCAAAAGCAGCACCTTAGTTAGGGGTTATCATGGCGCCAGTGCTGGGCTCCTGCAGGCAAGGGGGGGCAGCACAGCCGGAGGAGCCATGGGGAGTGGGCGGCACAGCCAGAGGAGCCATTGGACTGGGGGCGGCACAGCCAGAGGAGCCATGGAGGTGGGCGATGAAGGGGAAGGAGACAGGCGAATGGAGCTGGCGGCTCTCTCGCTCCACCAGGGTGCATGAGGGGAAGTGGGCGGGCCCCAGGGAAGAACAGAGGCGTGCGGGGATGTCAGCCTAGGCGGGAGCCTCTGGCTCTTTGCTGCCCGGCCTGAGCCGGGCAAGAGGGGGATGAGTTCAGGGCAGCCAGTGCTCAGCCTGGAGCACAGAGACTCCCCCAAACTGCCCCGCTGCCCAAGAGGCTCAGACCCGCCAGGAGCTGCGTTCCCGTCCACGTATGAGGAGTCAGAACCCCTGAGCAAAGCCAGGGCCTGTAACCCTGATCCAGGCTGTAACCCCCTCTGTTCCCTGCACACACACGGGGCTGGAACTGGGGGGGGGCTGCCGCACCTCAGGCTTGAAGGGGGGGCACAGCATGGCCACAGTGCAGCCGGAGGAGCCATGGAGGGGGCGGCATGGCTGGAGCCATGCGGGGGGGCATGGGGGTGGCACGGCACGGCCGAAGGAGCCATGGGGGGGGTGGAGCAGATGGAGGAGGAGTCAAGGGGGCATGGTCAGAGGAGGAGCCAAGGAAGGTGCTTTTTTAATGTTTGCTCCCCCTGCTCTTAAAACCTGGCTACACCATTGCTTCCAGGCCTGGGCAGAATTCTTTCCCTTGGTATAGCTCTTGTTCTAGCTCAGGTGGTAGCTAGGGAATTCTTCATGATGGCTCCTCATGCTTAGTTTTGTTCCACTCCTTTATATAATCTTTTGCATAAGGCGGGAATCCTTTGTCCCTCTCTGGGTTCTCACCCCCTCCTTCTCAATGGAAACACACCAGGTTAAAGATGGATTCCAGTTCAAGTGACATGATCACATGTCACTTGAAGACTTCACTGCCCACTTGCCAGCACACATGTATACAGGAAGACTTACAGGTAAAACAGCCATCTGCAGTCAACTGTCCTGGTTAATGGGAGTCATCAAGATTCCAAACCACCATTAATGGCCCCCACTTTGCATAACTACAATAGGCCCTCAGAGTTATATTTCTAGTTTCAGATACAAGAGTGGTACATTTATGCAAATAGGATGATCACACTCAGTAGATTATAGGCTTTGTAATGATACCTTACAAGTGACCTTTTGCATGAAGCATATTCCAGTTACATTATATTCACTCATTAGCATATTTTTATAAAATCATATAGACTACAATGTCACAGCGATTATGGGGTTTTTAAAAATTTCTTATTGGCTTGTGGACTCCTCTGTGCTAACCCCAGGTGCTTTTGTTTTGCCTGTAACCTTTCAGATGAACCTCAAGAGACCTGTCTTGATGCTTAATTTTTGTAATTGTTCCTTTTAAAATCTAGCAATAGCCTGAGTTTTCAGATGTATTTTATTTTTGTTTTTAATAAAATTTCCTTTTTTAAGAACAGGCTTGGATTTGTGTGTCCCTAAGAGGTTTGTGCATGTTGTTTAATTAGCTGGGGGTAACAGCTAATTTCCTTTGTTTTCTTTCTCAGCTCTTCCCGGGGGGCAAGTGAAAGGGCTTCTGAGTACCCCACAGGAAGGAATTCCCAAGTGAGTCTTCCTGGGTCCCAAGGGCTTCTTTTGCACTTGGGTGGTGGCAGCATCTACCCATCCAAGGTCAGAGAGAAACTGTGACCTTGGGAGTTTAATATCAGCCTGGAGTGGCCAGTATTAATTTTTGAATCCTTGCAGGCCCCCACCTTCTGCATTCAAAGTGCCAGAGTGGGGAATCAGCCTTGACAGTATCTATCTCCATATTAATATATCGAAGTAATTGAGCAATTCTAATAATGTAAATATATTGAGAGGCTGAGTTTCTAAAGCAGGCTTGACAATATCTGCATAACCAGTTCTTCCTAAAAAGAAACATTTCTTGCTTTTGCTTCCCTCTGTTTTACTAATAGGAATCTTCAGACTCTGGACATGATAATTTTAACCCCTGCTCTCTCCTCCCCTCCCCCTTTAGTTTATCCCTTCCTAAGTAAGCCCCTACGCCAAAAAATCATAGACCTAATGTAATTTGCCGCCATCACATTGTTCACTGTGCTTGTGTGGTACCCATTCCCACATCCTGTGCCTGTCTTGTCTATTTAGACTGTAAGCTCTTCAGTGCCTGGACTATGTACTACTCTGTGGCTGCACAGCACCTAGAAAAAAGGGTCCCATCTTTGATTGGCCTTTAAGAACTACCAAAATACATAATGATATACCACATACATCTTGAACATGAGCAGGAGCCTGCTATTCTCTCTTCAGTGGTCTTCCCTACTTCTTATCTCTGACAATTAGGGGTATTTATCATACAGTGACAATATAAAACAGAAACTGGGATTCTATCTATTCAGTTTCCTTTATTCATTGATCTATTACAGCAGTTCTCAAATTTTAGCAACCGGAGGACTCCCATTTTGATTTACAAAATTTTCACAGACGCCCAAGTCCCTTGCTCAGCCCCAGGCCCTGCCCCCCACTCCACTCCTTCCCCCAAGGCCCCACTCTCACCCCACCTCCAAGCACACCCTGTCCCCGCTCCTCCCTCTCCCTCCCAGCACCTCCTGCATGCCGCTGAACAGCTGTTCCTTGACCTACAGGAGGCACTGGGAGGGAGTGGAAGAAGTTGATCAGCAGGGCCCAAGGACCCGCTGGTGTACCTTCACGGACTCCAGTTTGAGAAATGCTGATCTCATAGACTTTAGGGTCAGAAGGGACCAATGTGATCATCTAGTCTGACCTGCACAAAGCAGGCCACAGAATCCTACCCATCCACTTCTATAACAAACCCCTAACCTATGTCTGAGTTACTGAAGTCTTCAAATTGTGATTTGAAAACCTCAAGCTGCAGAGAATCCACCAGCAAGTGACCCATGCCCCACGCTGCAGAGGAAGGCGAAAAACCTCCAGGGCCCCTGCCAATCTGCCCCGGAGGAAAATTCTTTCCCGACCCCAAATATGGCGATCAGCTAGTCCCCGAGCATGTGGGCAAGACTCACCAGCCAGCACTCAGGAAAGAATTCTCTGCAGTAACTCAGATCCCATCCCATCACCGACCACTGGACATACTTACCTGCTGATAATCAAAGATCAATTGCCAAAATTAAGCTATCCCATCATACCATCCCTTCCATAAACTTATCAAGCTTCGTCTTAAAGCCAGATATGTCTTTTGCTCCCACTACTCCCCTTGGAAGACTGTTCCAGAACTTCACTCCTCTAATGGTTAGAAACCTTCATCTAATTTCAAGTCCAAACTTCCTAGTGCCCAGTTTATACCCATTTGTTCTTGTGTCTACATTGGTACTAAGCTTAAATAATTCCTCTCTCTCCCTAATATTAATCCCTCTGATATATTTATAAAGAGCAAGCATATCCCCCCTCAACCTTCTTTTGGTTAGGCTAAACAAGCCAAGCTCTTTGAGTCTCCTTTCATAAGACAGATTTTCCATTCCTCAGATCATCCTAGTAGCCTGTCTCTGAACCTGTTCCAGTTTGAATTTATCCTTCTTAAACATGGGAGACCAGACCTGCACACAGTATTCCAGATGAGGTCTCACCAGTGCCTTATATAACGGTACTAACACCTCCTTATCTTTGCTGGAAATACCTCGCCTGATGCATTCTAAAACCGCATTAGCTTTTTTTAACGGCCATATCACATTGGAGGCTCATAGTCATCCTGTGATCAACCAATACTCCAAGGTCCTTCTCCTCCTCCGTTGCTTCCAACTGATGTATCCCCAGTCTAAAATTCTTATTAATCCCTAAATGCATGACCTTGCACTTTTCACTATTAAATTTCATCCTATTACTATTACTCCAGTTTACAAGGTCATCCAGATCTTCCTGTACGATATCCCAGTCCTTCTCTGTGTTAGCAATACCCCCCAGCTTTGTGTCATCCGCAAACTTTATTAGCACATTCCTGCTTTTTGTGCCAAGGTCAGTAATAAAAAGGTTAAATAAGATTGGTCCCAAAACCGATCCTTGAGGAACTCCACTAGTAACCTCCTTCCAGCCTGACAGTTCACCCTTCAGTACGACCCGTTGTAGTCTCCCTTTTAACCAGTTCCTTATCCACCTTTCAATTTTCATATTGATCCCCATCTTTTCCAATTTAACTAATAATTCCCCATGTGGAACTGTGTCAAATGCCTTACTGAAATCGAGGTAAATTAGACCTACTGCATTTCCTTTGTCTAAATAATCTGCCACCTTCTCAAAGAAGGAGATCAGGTTGGTTTGGCACAATCTACCTTTTGTAAAACCACGTTGTAATTTGTCCCAATTACCATTGACCTCAATGGAACTACTTTCTCCTTCAAAATTTTTTCCAAGACCTTACATACGACAGATGTCAAACTAACAGAACTATAGTTACTCAGATCACTTTTTTCCCTTTCTTAAAGATAGGAACTATGTTAGTGTAAGCAGAGTCAGGATGAGCTCTACCCTGACATCTGGTGGAAAGAATTTCAGAGAGTGTATTTGCATAGGCACGCCTACCCCATCCCAGGCTGCCGAGCTGTGGGACTGCTTTGTGACAGAAATAACTCAACCTCAGTTGGGTGGTACTTGCTAGACAAGGGACATGGGTTCCAAAACCCAGTGAATTGAGAGAGGCTGGGGACAGGTATCTGAGCCTGGTGGTGCAGTCTCCTTGTGGAGCCTGAAGCACCAGTTCCACCCCCTCCTCTCTCCACTGTGGAATGTCAGAGTTGATTTTTTTATTCCCTCAAGAATCTAGATACAGGTTACTGAGCTGAACTCACTTTGGGCTAATGGTGCACTAGCACTGGGGCTCCCCTACTAAGAGCTGAGATCACTAAGAGTTGAAATTACTGAGCTGAGAGCACTGAGTACTGTGCTAACTAGTGGGGGAGCCTGAAGCTATACTGTGGAACAGAGCAGCTGGCGGAGCGGAGCGACTGGCAGAGCGGAGTAGCTGTGGGACGGGTGGAGCGGCCCACAGAGCAAGCGGAGCCAAGCAGGTTGCAGGGAGAACTGGAGCAGCCCATGGAGCAGAGCAGCTGGTGGAGCGGAGCAGTTTGTGAGGATGGCTGGAAGAGCAGAGTGGAGCGGCTGGTAAAGCGGAGCAGTTCGTGGAGAAGGCCGAAGCAGAACCCACGGAGAGGCAGGGCAGTTGGCCCCAGACCACGTAAGGTGCCCCTTTCTACCCAGGCTGGGGGGAGGGACCTCTACAGATAAACTCTCGAATTCTGGGGTGGCATTGACCAGAGACTTTTGGGTTGTTGGACTTAGGGGTGATTGGACTTAAAACCCTAAGGGGAAAAAGGACATTGCCAAAAGCACTTGGAGGTGGGTTTTTGTTTATGGTTTGTGTTATAACCCTGTTTGTGGTGTTTCTCCAATGGGATGCCACATTGATTCCTTCCTTTATTAAAAAGATTTTGCTACACTCAGACTCCGTGCTTGCGAGAGGGGAAGTATTGCCTCCTAGAGGCGCGCAGGGGGGTGTGGTATGTAAGTGTCCCAGGTCACTCGGTGGGGGCTCGAGCCGGTTATGCATTGTGTTACTGAAACGGAACCCCTGGATACTGAACCCGGTCCTTGTTGCTGCCAACTCAGAGAGGCAGAAGGGTTACATTAGCAATTCTCCAGCCGTACGGTACAACCCCTGAGTTTACCGATTCATTAAAAATTCTTGCTAATAGGCTTGCAATTTCATGTGCCAGTTCCTTTAATATTCTTGGATGAAGATTATCTGGGCCCTCCGATTTTGTCCCATTAAGCTGTTCAAGTTTGGCTTCTGCCTCGGATGTGGTAATATCTACCTTCATATCCTCATTCCCATTTGTCATCCTACCATTATCCCTAAGCTCCTCATTGCCTCAGTCTTTAATAAGGCTAAAGTATTTATTTAGATATTGGGCCATGCCTAGGTTATCCTTAACCTCCTTTCCATCCTCAGTGTTTAGCGGTCCCACTTCTTCTTTCTTTGTTTTCTTCTTATTTATATGGCTACAGAACCTTTTACTATTGGTTTTAATTCCCTTTGCAAGGTCCAACTCTACATGGCTTTAAACCTTTCTCACTTTATCCCTACATGTTCTGACCTCACTAAGGTAACTTTTCTTGCTAATCCCACCCATCTTCCACTCCTTGTAGGCTTTCTGCTTTTTCTTAATCACCTCTCTGATATGCTTGCTCATCCAGCTTGGTCTACAACTCCTGCCTATGTTTTTTTTCCCCTTTCTTGGGATGCAGGCTTCTGATAGTTTCTGCAGCTTCGACTTAAAGTAATTCCAGGCCTCCTCCGCATTTAGATCCACAAGTTCTTCAGTACAATCCACTTCCCTAACTAATTTCCTTAATTCTTTAAAGTTAGCCCTTTTGAAGTAAAAAACCCTAGTCCCAGATCTATTTTTGTTTATCCTTCCATCTAGTTTGAACTGAATTAGCTCATGATCACTTGAACCAAGGCTGTCTCCTACAACCATTTCTTCTATGAGGTCCTCACTACTCACCAAAACCAAATCTGAAGAACCAACAAGAGGGGATGCCATTTTAACTACTTGGTGAAGAAATCCATCTGCTATCACATCCAGAAAAATCTGAGCCCTATTATTCTTACTAGCACTTGTCCTCCAGTCTGGGAAGTTAAAGTCTCCCATGACCACACATTTCCCATTAGTATTTACTTCATTAAAAACATTGAAGAGGTCTCTATCCATATCCAAATCAGATCCCGGCGGTCTGTAGCACACCCCATGCACTATCTTAGGGGAGGCTCTAGTAGCTTTCTTTCCCAGTGTGATTTTTGCCCAGACAGACTCTGTCTTGTCCATTCCATCACTTATTTCTTTACAGTTAACCTCATCATTGATATACAATGCTACTCCACCACCTTTGCCTTTATTTCTGTCTTTCCTAAACAGCACATATTCCACCATGTTTCTGTTATCCCTATAGTATCTGGTTTCACTTCCTGCACCAGTTACACTAGTTCCTCCATTTTGTTACCGAGGCTCCTCGCATTAGTGTACAGACATCTTAATTTTTGCCCTTTGGCTTCACTGACATTCTTTACCCGGTTAGGCACAGACATTCTACCATCAGCATCACCTGTTAGACTGGTATCTACACTACCCTTCCTCCTTATGTCAATTCTTCTGTCCACGGCTGTATCCCCTCTTACTTTGTTTTCTTCCCTCTCAAGGTTAAATTCCAGCATAGAGATCACCTGGACATCTCCCAACCATCTCCCCCAAATTCCTAGTTTAAAGCTCTCTTAATCAGTTGGGCGAGCCTCCATCCTAGAAGTCCTATGATCTATTATGTACATGTAAAAACTCCTTTGTAAAAACACTTGTAATACAGTTGCATAAGTGTATACTGTGTGATATGGGACTGCACTTGTACATAGTACTTTTGTTTCATATAATTTGGATCTTTTTCCACTGCATGTTTAACAGTCTTTCCTGTTCAAAACTGCAAAAATTAACAAAAAAATATTGATTTTTGCAAAGACCTTTCTGTCTTTGACCCCACAATAAAAAGCATCAAATATATTGATGTTCACTAACTGCAGGTTACTCATATCACTTCTTGAGACAAGTACACAGGAGGTTTTGTGTATTTTTTTGAAATTCCTTTTTCATGACTGTTCTATAGTTCAGCTTATCACTTAGGGCTTGTCTAGGCGACCGCTTAGTTTACAGCAAATTGGGGCATAAAACTACCTTGCACTAAGCACCTGCGTGGACCCTGCTGCCATGCACTGTAAGTTCTCTAGTGCGCTTTAATCATTCGTTTCAAAGCGCAGTAGAGCAAAGAGCACTACAGAACTTTTGTGTGGAGCAGAGGAGCCATATGGGCACTTAGTGCATGCTAACACAAGGTAGATTTACACTCTGGTTTGCCGCAAATTAAGTGTCCACATAGACAGGCTCCTAGTGATATTACCTCCTACTTCTGACACTAACAAATGATATCTTCACCAACTGCAGTATTGGGCAGCCACACACTCCGAGCTCCATTCTGACTTCTGATTAGAACACACAACTTTCATTTACTTCAATGAAAGTTACATATATTTATCTGAAGGCAAAATTCGGCCCAGATGTTCCCAAATATAATACTTGAAAAGCAGGCATAAGGATGTCAACACAACTGGATACACAGAGGAAAGCCATTCTTTCTGTCTCTCCTGCAATTCTTACAGCAAACATGTTCTGGCTGATGCATCTCACAGAGAAAGGTTGAAATGTCAGAACTTAAAGGTTTCCTGGCAGTCAGAAAAGCCCCATTAATGTGAGTCAGGCCTTGGCTATACTGGCGCTTTACAGCGCTGCAACTTTCTCACTCAGGGGTGTGAAAAAAACACACCCCTGAGCACTGCAAGAGAAAGCGCTGCAAAGTGCCAGTGTAAACAGTGCCGCAGCGCTGGGAGCACAGCTCCCAGCGCTGCAAGCTAAACCCCATGAGGATGTGGAGTACGTGCAGCGCTGGGAGAGCCCTCTCCCAGCACTGGCACTGCGACCACACTCGCACTTCAAAGCGCTGCCGCGGCAGTGCTTTGAAGTTTCAAGTGTAGCCATACCCTGAGACTCCTGGAGTTTCACTGCACTGAGAGGTTTGAGCTCCTGCCTGACATGATGCAAATAACTCCACCCAATGAGTAAAGTCTTATCAGTAAGGCAGTCATTAGCTCCAGGGAGAAAGACAAGTGGGTTTTTCTTTTGAAATCAACTCACTGGAAAATGTTGCAACCCAGAGGACTAAACCGATGTCTGATTGCTCCTCATATTATACGACTCAAAGTTTCTTCAGACTGGGACACTGTAGCCACCACAGTCTGCCTTAGGGTATGACTGCAAGTTAAATCAAGTTATCTATACCTAACTCTTCTCGAGTTACCCTATTTTGAGCAAAAGCTGCCCCATCACAAAACACTTTGAGATGCACAAACTGGTTGTGTTAGCAGGTGGCAAGTCATGCTAACTTGAGCTTTATCTATACCCCTTGATGGGCCAACTAAAGTTAAAAGCACCCCCACACTCAAAATAAGGAATTTTAGAATCATTAGTATTATCTAGACTGTCCCTGACAGCTCTAACCTGCTCTTAAAAATCTCCACTGATGGAGATTCCACAGCCTCTGTAGGCAATATATTCCAGTGTTTAACCATCCCTGACAGTTGGGAAGTTTTTCCTAATGTCCAACCTAAACCTCCCTTGCTGCAATTTAAGCCCATTGCTTCTTGTCCTATGCTCAGAGGTAAAGAACAACAATTTTTCTACCTCCTCCTTGTAACAACCTTTTATGTACTTGAAAACGGTTATCATGTCCCCTCTCGGTCTTCTCTTTTCCAGACTAAACAAACCCAATTTTTTCATTCTTCCCTCACAGGTCATGTTTTCGAGACCTTTAATCATTTTGTGTGGATGTGACTCAAATTAGGGGGAAAACTCAACTTCACTGCAAGGAAGACAAACCCTGAGGTATTTCCATCACAGACATCTGCACAGGAGCTAGATCAGTGGTACTCAAACTTTTGCACTGGTGACCCCTTTCACATAGCAAGCCTCTAAGTACGACCCTCTTTTTAAATTAAAAACTTTTAAATATATTTAACACCATTATAAATGCTGGAGGCAAAGCAGAGTTTGGGGTTGAATCTGACAGCTAATGACCCCCCATGTAATAACCTGGCAACCCCCTGAGGGTTCCGAACCCTAGTTTGAGAACCTCTGAGCTAGATGGTCTCTCCACACAGTTTGCAAAGCATTATTGCTTGGATTTGGCCTCCAGGAAAGAATCTTATTTCAGACTGTGTCCTGAAATTTGTTTCCAATATAGCAGAAGTCAACCTCTCTCCCTGTCAAAAGGTAGGTTTATTTTACTTCAGTTGACCTGTTTTTTAAAGTTTTCCCACCCTGATTGTGGGGTGATTCATGCATAACATATACGCCTCTACCCCAATATAACATGATCCTCAGGAGACAAAAAAAATAAATCTCACCATGTTATAGGTAAGAACGCGTTATATCAAACTTGCTTTGCCTCGCCCCGTTCCTTTCTCCCTGACCACCCCCTCCAGAGACCCCATCCCTAATCACCCCCAGGATCCCACCTGCTACCCAACCCCCCTGTCCCCTCACTGCTCCGACCCCTATCCACCCCTCCCCGCCCCCCGACAGGCACTCACTGGCAACGGCAGGAAGCGGAGCAACTCACCTGCGGCGGGAAGCAGAGCAACACAGCCCCAGCCTGCTCCGCTTTCCTTCCCCCGGCCCCAGCCGTGTCGCTGGGGGGCAGCTGGGGAAAGGTCCTGCACTCACCTGCGGCGGGAAGCGGAGCGCCACAGCTGGGAGCTGGCAGAGCGGAGCTGGCTGGGGCTGAGGCTGACTGCTCCACTTCCGCCGCTGCTAGTGAGTGCAGAGGGATCTCTTCCCCCAAGCCCCCTCCTTGAGTGACACGGCTGGGGCCAGGGCGAGGGAAGCAGAGCGGGCTGCTCCCGGCCTCCCGCTAATTCCCCGGACGACTCTGGGACTGTGGGGCCCCCAAAAGTGCCCTCCCACAGCTGCTGCCCCCCAGGATCTGGGGGGGAGACCCTCTGCCCCTTATCAAACCCTTCATCCCCAGCCTGGCCCAGACACCCTTAACACGCTGCTCAGAGCAGCTTGTCAGAGCTTTACTGTGTGGTATGCGAACCCACGTTCTATCGGGTCGCGTTATATCAGGATAGAGATATATCTTGTACATGCCTGAAGAATTTTGAGATTAGGATATCTATCTAGATCAGGGGTCAGCAACCTTTCAGAAGTAGTGTGCTGAGTCTTTATTTATTCACTCTAGTTTAAGGTTTCGCTTTTAACGTTTTTAGAAGATCTCTTTTTATACGTCTGTAATATATAACTATCATTGTATGTAAAGTAAATAAGGTTTTTAAAATTTTAAGAAGCTTCATTTAAATTTAAATAAAATACAGAGCTCCCTGGACCAGTGGCCAGGACCTGGGCAGTGTGAGTGCCACTGAAAATCAGCTCAGGTGCTGCCTTTGGCACACGTGCCATAGTTTGCCTACCCCTGATCTAGATAGACACATGTCCCTGTTCCCATTGTTCATCCTTGCTTGGCAAGGGGGTTGTATGCTCTGGACAAAATTAGCCTGATTTGCACTAAACAGTACTTTTATTCATCTGTAAATAGAGAAGAAATGAAAAAATATCCTGTACAGGTTAGGAAGCCTGAAATTGTATTTAACAATACTTCCACTCTTGCTTTCCCTCCTTGCTCCTATTTAGAACGGATATTTTCCCAGAAAAGAGTCTCTCAGAAAACCAGCGGCATCATTTGCTATGTATTGGGAGGCAGCTGTTGCCCCTCTCGGGGGAAGTTTTCATAGATCTATATGCTCTACTTCCTTCCCTGTCACCCCAAGACTCTGCAGGATATAATATAATCACATATATTCTATACACTAGCAGTTTTTCTTCTGAAATGACATCCTTGAATAAAAGATAATGAGACTGCTATTGTCTAACTCTGTCAAGGAAGTTAGTACACTGTTTTTCACCACGATCAGATTCACATCCTATGGCTTGGGTCCAGAAGGAGACATAACCCACAATGGATCACTTGTGCAGTTCTCCTTCCTAGCTATGCATGTCTGCTCTAATCTTGGCTCCCATCAAAACCTACAAGAACATTGCTCTCAGAGGGTCAGAGAACAGGGCTCTCTGTGTCACCTGGTGACAACCCCAGGCCAGACAGGCAGGATAGGGAATACCCAAAGCTAAGGAAAATACAAATGGCTGCATGTTGAGCCCTGTGTTACTTAGGGCAGAGGGTCCCTGTACCCCAGATAAGCAATGCAGCAAAGCTCGTCAGCACTGTAGGTTAAAGCAATGATTCTCAACCACAGGTACGTATACCCCAGGGTTAACTAGAGGGCTTCCAGGGGGTACATCAACTCATCTAGGTATTTGCCTAGTTTTACAACAGGCTACATAAAAGCATTAGCAAAGTCAGTACAAACTAACATTTCATACGACTTGTTTATATTGATCTATATACTATACACTGAAATGTAAATACAATATTTACATTTCAATGGACTTATTTCCAAATTATATGGTAAAAAATTAGAACAAACAATTTTTTAGTAATAGTGGGCTATGACACGTTTGTATTTTTATGTCTGATTTTGTAAGCAAGTACTTTTTAAGTGAGGTAAAACTGGGTACGCAAACCAAAGCAGACTCGTGAAAGAGGTACAGTAGCCTGGAAAGGTTGAGAGCCACTGGGCTAAAGCTCGCTCAACCGGGATAGCCAATGTGGCCATCGCTGGGGGCTGGCCAGGCGGCCGGCTGGGGGCAGCTGGAACCGGAAAGAAGGGTGCAGCGCGGCGGGCGCGCAGCAGTGCCCGCGGGCCCGGGGAACGACAGGGGAAGTCAGGGGCTCTGCCGCTCCCCGCAGCGGAAGGGGAAGGATGACCGGCTCTACTGTACAGGGCTCCCTGCCCAAGCGCAGCCTCCCACGGGGCTGCCCGCGCCTGCAGTCGGGAGAAGCGCCCGCTCCGCACGCTCCCGAGCCCCCCGCACGGGCGGAAGCACTTTAGGTTCCCGATCCCCCACCAGCACCCTGGACTGAGAGCGACGACGGACGGAGGCTAGATCCCGACACGCATGCGCGCCACACACCCACCTCGGGCCTTCCGGGAGACTGGCTGAGGGCCGGCACCGCGCCCCGCTCCTCACGGCGGAGCCAAGAGGGCGGAGAGGTTCCGGGCGCGGCGTGCGCGCACGCGCGGCAGGGAGGTGTTGTGTGACCCGAGCCGCCCCTCCGGCCTCGCCCCGCGGGGCCATTTAAAGGCGGCGGCGGAGGCAGGCCGCCTCTGTTGTGCCATCGGCCGCGCAGCGCTAGAGCAGCCCCGACCCTGCCTCCCGGCCCCGCTGCAGCTGCCACCATGTACCGTTACCTAGGGGAGCTGCTCGCGTCCCGCGCCGGGGCCGGCTCGGTGCTGGCGGGCACGGAGCCCAGCGCGGCGGTAGCAGCTGCCCTGTGGGGCGGCCCCAGCGGGGGGCTCCCGCAGCGGCGGCGCTACAGCGAGGCGGAGCAGGACGACGACCCCAACTTCTTCAAGATGGTGGAGGGCTTCTTCGACCGCGGCGCCGGCATCGTGGAGGACAAGCTGGTGGAGGGGCTGCGCTCGCGGGAGAGCCCCGAGGAGCGGCGCCACCGCGTCCGCGGCATCCTCCGCATCATCAAGCCCTGCAACCACGTGCTCAGCGTCTCCTTCCCCATCAAACGCGACAACGGAGAGTGGGAGGTGATCGAGGGTTACCGGGCGCAGCACAGCCAGCACCGCACCCCCTGCAAGGGAGGTGAGCTCCGCACCCCTGTGTGCGCGCGCGCACACAACCCACCATACACCCCACTCCGCACCCCCCCCCCCCATATCATTCAAACAGCCGGCATTGCACCTCCTGCAAGGGACGGGAGAGCTCCTCTACCCTGGTATACGGATCTCTAGCACCCTGACAACCTGAGAATTGAGACCCACGCAGGAGATCCATGTATACACAGAGCCATACATATTCCGGGGGTACCACTTGCAAGGTTGGTGAGATCTCTTCTTAGATACCCAGCACTCCTCATACAGTGTCAGTACTGCACCTATATAAACTAACCTAGCACTGCACTACCTGCAGGAAAGGGGACACCAGCAGCAGGAGAGTCTCCTTATGTCCCATTCATATACAGCCAGCACTACACCCAACAAATTAAATTAGAGTGATTAAAGTAGAGTGAAACAGGAGTGAGAGCTTTCACTGCACTAGCCAAGTAGAGAAGGGCAGTTATTGGGGATCACTGCTTACCCAGACCCAGAAATAGGGAGAGTTTCAGCAGGGTGAGAGCTATACTTCCTGCTTGGTTATCACCTGCTCCAAACACAGCCAGCAATATATCACTGTAAAAGTAATGAGATTCCCTCCTATACTTCACAGCTGGAGCTATACCTTGTGAAAGAAGTATGACAAAGACATTTTTCTTTTTCTCAGCTAGCAATGGCTCCCTGCAAAAGATAGGAAACACATACACAGCCAACATTGCACCCCTAAAAGGGAGTCCATGTTCCCAATACTTCATATCCAACCGTGCTAGCCCTGCAGCCCCTCCAAGGCTGGTGGGGAACTCCTTGCCATTGACCCCCTACATCCATCCATGGATTCTCTGCAAGAGAGATCAACTTCCATCTCTGTCCCAACCTAGCCATATGCCTGCCAAAATAAGAGTGTAAATATACATGTATTTACATAAATTCAGCTGCAAGTCATTGAAGCACATACTTTCCTATTTTCAGCTTGCATTGTAACAAAACTTCCATGTGTGGAAGGAACTTGGCTTACATCTATGGGGCACTTAGAGCTTGATAAACACCTTCTACAAGGAAAAACGATTTTCGTACCACATTTCCAATACTTCTGTGCTTACTAAGAAGGTGGGAAGTAGAGGGATTTCAGTTCTTGTTAATATTTAAATGATCACTTAACCCCTAAAATGGTAGGGTGCTTTCAACAACTTTTCTAGTGTGTTTAGGAGATTTGATCGTGACATCCCCAGGTTATATACTAATGTCAGGGATCCAAAACAAAGCAGTTTTGTCTGGCAAAGAATGATCATTCTCACCCCAGGGAATATTCTGAACAATTAAAATTTACCCAGAGAAGTTCTCAGCAAATCTCAAACTTTAACAACATGAATGATGAAATCTGAGGCATTTTGTACACTTGCAGAGTTTAATTATGAATTGAAAAGTTAGGAAGGGAACAAAAAATAACTTGAAAACATTATAATGTAAGGGCTGTTTCTAATACATACTTTGATTTAATACAAAATCCTCCTCCAGCCCAGAGCAGGAAAATAGCCAATTGGTCAAGTTTCTAGGTAGATGTACAGAAAAAACCCAAAACTAGTGGTCTTCTAGGAAAAGAAGTCACACCTTTTATAAGGGAATTGAGAGGATTGTCCCATCCCAAGACCCAGTACAGGCAACCATGCATCCCTAATACTTCCAGGGCTGTGAGCCTATGAAGCAAGACTCCCAACCATCATTAAGGTACTATATCCCCTTGAAAGATAGTTAGACACCCCTGGCTTCCAGCCTGGATCAGTCAGCACTGTGCGCTCTGTTAGGCACATAATCTTTAAAAACAGTTACTCTGAGATCATTACAGGCGTGTATAGGACTTCAAACTAAACACCAGACCTTTGCCAGACACTGAAATTGTAATTGTACAGAACGCACCACTACATTTTGTGTCATAATGGACCTCCTCTTTATGGTTGCTAGAAAAAGATGGGGGAGTGTTAAGAACACTTACTCATCTTATAAAGAATTAAGTATAGGTGCTCTCTAGGTCTGACTGTTGGATTTATGCTTAGGATTTGGATTCCTTAACTTCCTCTTGAAAGACTGAGGCACTTTTCTTCTGTTTTTTGGTACAATAATCTGCTTTAGAGTTGTGGGTATTTTTGTTTGTTGTTTTTTTTTTCTCTGCAAGTTGGACTGTTTGCATAGTTTTTAATTCTATATCAACACTGCAGTTTGACACCTATGTGTCAGCTGACTTGGGCTCACACGGGGTGTAGACATTCAGGCTTGGGGTGGAGCCCAGGCTTTGGGACACACCCAGTCCTTGTCCTCAAAGGAAATGTGCACAACAACTTCAAAAGATGAGCATGGATGCTTAAATTCATAACTTTGCTGGATACTAAAAACTGGTCTTAATAAAGACACTGGATTTGTGTCTTACAACAGTCTGTAACCCACTAACCCCCCTTTTGCCTATGTTTGCAGAAGGGTTAATGGACCACTTAAATTTGAACATCCCTTAGAATTTGTTTACTTATGCTAAACAACCTGTTCCACCTTGTAATAGGTGTGACACTCAATACCTTTCCCAGAACTGAAGAAAAGCTCATTTCTTTCACCAACAGACATTTATCAAATAAGGGCTTGTCTATACTTAATGCGCTGAAGGAAGTACTCCATACCGCTGAGTGACCTAGTTATACAAACATGAGTTCATAGTGTAGACCAGGGAAATAGGATATTATCTTACCCACCTTGTCTCTCTAAAATGGTGTGGACATTTTAAAATATATTTTCCTTTGACTCTGTTTCAAGATGTGCATTTCTGATGACTTAGGAGTAAGAAATGAGAACATCAAACTCAAAGCTCCTCTCATACAGGCAATGGCTTTATCTGTGTGGAGTCCGCGTCCCTAACTATTGCCACAACCTTGTTTGGGGCCTGGCCTACACCAGTGGTTTTCAAACTGCTGATCACAACCCAGTACTGGGTCGTGGAATCCAAAGCACTTGGTTGCGGTGGCTCTGGTCTGCACCGCTGATTGGGCCATTAAAAGTTGGTGGTGCTGCCTGGCTAAGGCAGGCTAGTCCCTACCTGTTCTGACACCGCACTGTGTCCCAAAAGTGGCTAGCAGCAGGTCTGGCTCCTTGGTTGGGGGGGCGGGGCACGGGGCTCCATGCGCTGCCCCTGGCTACCCACTCCTATTGGCCGGGAACAAGCCAATGGGAGCTGGGGGGAAAGGGTGTGTCTAAGAGCCGCTTGCGCACCTCAGCCTAGGAGCCAGACCTGCTGCTGGCCACTTCCGGGGCGCAGCGTGGTCCGTGGTGCCAGGACAGCCAGGAAGCCTGCCTTAGCACCCCTGCTGTGCCACTGACTGGGAGCTGCCCGAAGTAAGCCTGTACCCCAATTCCCTGCCCCAGTCCTTCCTGCACCCCAAACCCTTTATCCCTGTCCCTACCCCAGAGCCTGCACCCCCAGCCCATAGCCCTGATCTCCTCCTGCACCCCAACCGCCTGCCACAGCCCGGAGCCCCCACCCACACCCTGAACCTCTCATTTCTGGCCCCACCCTGCAGCCCTCACCCCCAATCCAACCCTCTGCCCAAGCCCTGAGCTCCTCCCATGCCCCAAATCCCGCATCCCCAGCTCTGTTTGGTTGCGGACATCAATAATTTTCTTCAACTGGGTTGCCAGAAAAAAAGTTTGAAAACCACTGGCCTACACTACAGAGTTAGGCTGACATAAAGCAGCTTTTGTCAACCTAACTCTGTAAGTATCTACTCTAAAATATAGCTCTCACTACACCAACTTGATAACTCTACCTCTGCAAGTGGCATAGCACTTAAGCTGACGCAGTAGACCAGGGGTTGGCAACCTTTCAGATGTGGTGTGCCGAGTCTTCATTTATTCACTCTGATTTAAGGTTTCGCATGCCAATAATACATTTTAACGTTTTTAGGTCTCTTTCTGTAAGTCTATAATATATAACTAAATTGCTGTTGTATGTAAAGTAAATAAGGTTTTTTAAATGTTTAAGAAGCTTCATTTAAAATTAAATTAAAATGCAGAGCCCCCCAGACCGGTGGCCAGGACCCGGGCCGTGTGAATGCCACTGAAAATCAGCTCGCGTGCCGCCTGTGGCACACGTGCCATAGGTTGCCTACCCCTGCAGTAGACACTGCATTGCTTATAGTGACTGTTGCTGCCTTTCAGAAGCTGTCCAACAATGCCCCACAGTGACAGTTAAATCGGTGCAAGCGCTCCTGGAGAGGATGGATGCTGCTGACACAAGTGTAGTGTGGAGATGCAAAAGTGATTTAATTATTTCAGTGACTGTATGTCGATGTAACTTAGGTTGACTTAATTTTGTAGTGTAGACTTGCCCTGGTGAACAGATGGCAAGTATGCTGCTTTCTCCTGTAATTGCTTCTCTGTCCTTCTGCTCTGTAAGTTATCTTATCCATCATACTGCAGTTGTGCAGAAAGCCGTTCTTTGTGTTACTACTGTTGTTGGTCAGAGCCACACTTCTGCACTCACCATAGTAACATTTAATTTTTATAGTCCAGTTTCAGATTCACCTAAAAAACTTCAGGTGACTTATTAAATGCTGCTGTTATGAACATAATGATTTTTACTGTAAACTCTTTAGCAGTATTATCTAGAAAATGTCTTTTAACATCAGTGTTAATAATGTTCTGTAGCAATTTACTCTGCAAGTAAATATAATGAGGGTTGGCTGTTGGGATGTCTCCTACTATGGTAACTGACCTTTTTATCCTGAACCTTCCACACCAGCAGTGGGCAAACTATGGCCTGCGGGCCACATCCAGCCCACCAGCTGATTTAATATGGCCCCCGAGCTCCCGCTGGGGAGCGGGGTTTGGGGATTGCCATGCTCCAACCAGGGAATGGGGTCGCTCTGCATGCATGTGCCGCTGCTCCCAGAAACAGCAGCATGTCCCCCCTCCAGCTCATATACATAGGGACAGCCAGGGGGTCCGCACGCTCCCTCTGTCCCAAGCACTGCCCCCACAGCGCCCATTGGCTAGGTACTGCGGCCAGTGGGCGCTGCAGGGGCGGCGTCTGTGGACAGGGCTGCATGCAGAGCTGCCTGATCACACCTCCACCTAGAAGCTGGAGGGGAGACATGCTGCTGCATCTGGGAGCTGTTGAGGTAAAAGCCGCTCAGAGCCTGCACCCCATGCCCCAATCCTGATCCCCCTCCTGCCAAATCCCATCAATGCCAGCCTGGAGCACCTTCCTGCACCCCAAGCACCTCATCCCCACCCTGGGCCCTCACACACATCTGTGCCCCAATCACCTGCCCCAGCCCAGAGGTGCCCCCCCCACGCTGAACCCCTTGATCCCAGCCTCGAGCACCCTCCTACATCCCAAATCCCTCACCCCCAGCCCAGAACCTGCATCTGCAGCTGGACCCCACACCCTAACCCCTCGCTCCACCCCAGAGCCCCTCCCACACCCTGAATTCCTCATTTCTGGCCTCACCCCAGAGCCTGCACCACCAGAAAGAGCCCTCACCCCATTCTGCACCCCAACCCCAATTTTGTGAGCATTCATGGCCCGCCATACAATTTCCATACCCAGATGTGGCCCCCGGGCCAAAATGTTTGTCCACGCCTTGTCTATACCATTAAAATCTGAGTTCTGATAGTCATTCTGTCAGGTTTAAAACCCATTTTTTGTTTTTTTCAAGTCAGTGCCTTGAACAAATGTTTCACTCTCTGGAGTATTTCCATTACTCCCAGTGGACCAGATAGTTGAAACGCCTCATTCCCCTCAGTTCAGTGAGACCAAGGATCTTTCTCAGTCTCTTTCCTGGCTCCCTTGGTTTCTTCATTTATTTTCTTTCTCCTTCCTTTCCCATTTCTAACATCATTGCTCTCATGGTTCCCTATCTTCCTGTGCACTTTCCCATCTCTTTTCTCCCCAGTGGGGCAAGTGTTCTTCTTTCTTTAGATCCTTCCTTCAGCTGTCACTTCCAATTGCTGTGGAACTTTCAAGTTCCAACATTCCATCCCTGCTGGTGTCAGTGGCCCAACTCTGAACATGTTGTTCACTGTTTGAATAACAGGAGATGGGTTTGGAGGAGGAAGGAGGGAAGAAAGCTGTTACCTGAATATTAATGTAATACAAATCTAATTTATGCTGTATAGGATGTTTCATATTTGATCTAGGCTGAACACTGGTAATTTACCTATTGGGAGACCAGATTAATAGCATAGAGTAGCTGGGAAGTGATAGTTCATCAGATGACTTCAAGTACATGAAATCATATTTAAACACATCATAGAGATGGATTTGCACACTTGCTATGCATCAGGTAACTGGAGGAGTAAACCCACTGTGTAGGTAGCTATGATAGACTAAGGTGGGGATATGCACCAGCAAGGGATAGGGGCAGAAAGAAATCCTGGTTATTAAATAAATAAAAATCAGTTTCCTGAGAGTTGTAGAAAAATAATGGGATGATGCTGATATTTCTACATTGGTGCTACCCCATAACCCTTCTTTGAGTGCTTCAACTTTTATGAGCCTCTGTATAGTCTAACTCTTAAACTTCATGCGCCATCACTTCACCGCTAGAAAGGTGAAGGAACTTTCTGTTTCTCCTTTCTCACTCAGTTTCTCTCAGGCTGCCTTCATGTCCTGAAGAGATGGCAGGTCTCCACTACTCCTAGTTTTGAGTCTTTCAGTCTCTGCCTCTTTTGCCACTTCTGGCTTTCAGCAGTGTAATGAAATGGACGTGATTCTTTACTGTTCATTGCTGCTCATAGCAGCAGTGAGTCTAATCAAAGTCTTGCTAATATGCTGATGCTCAGCAAAATTCTAAGTAGCAGTAGCAGCTTTGAAACTGTCTGGAGCTTCAGGAAGATGGTGTACTGTATTGGATAACATTTTGAAAGTTATCTTTGTAATCAGAAAACATGCATTCTGCAGAAATTGATTACTTAGGCCCTTCTAGTAACCAGAGAAGCTTTCTTATTCCAGTAAGTGAATTTTTAGGGACTTGCTTGTGTGCTTAAAACATTCAGTGCTTTTATTATACATTTAGATGTCTGCATAAACTAAACTGGAGTCAAAAGATAAGTATGTGAAAGCAGAGCTCAAAAATTAGTATTACAACAGTTTGCCAAATGTGAAAATTGCTGGCTATGGTTTTTGCAGGCGGTGGAGGCCAGAAGATAGTCTGGACCACAGTCAGCAGCAGCAAGAACCAGGTAGGGAAATTAAGGCATCTGTGACAGAAGTTGTTGCTAGGAGAGAAGTGGCAAGTAGTGCTCTTGGGAAGGCTTTAATGGTACTAGCTGACACACAGCTCATAGATCTGTTCGATCACCCAAACAGACCTTTCATTTGCAGCTGGTGAACCCAAATTTTGAGCGCTGGTGAAAGGAAGGGTTTCGCTGTGGGGGCAAAATGGGAACCTTTCCTATTTAAAGATTTACCAAATGTATTGCCGAATAAACATGCTTAAACAGTTGTTTTGGACCTCTATGTAACTTGCTGTTAGTAAGTACATGAGCATCGATAATTAGCATAAGCATTGTACATTAAACTCTAGTATCATTGGGTTATTTTTGAGTTTCAGCAAATACTTATAGGAATCTATTTTGGGTTTATATCTTTATTTAGTAAAAAGTGTAACTGAGAAAAATCCAGATCATACCAGGTACTAAACTGAAAGATAAGAGCTTCTTTTGAAAAGGATCAGTATTAAATATTGTCTGAAGATTATAGACAAAAGGCTCTAAGATCTTAGGTACATAATATAATATATGTTATTCCGTTAGATCAGGGTTCTTTTGCACTTGTTGCCATATCCTTCATATAAGTTCCATAATTCATTTATGATGATTTACTGTCTTTAATGCCTGTATGTATTTGCGTTTAAAAGTCACACTTAGGTGAGTTTACTTAAATACAATTATCTAGAATATTCTACTTTTAGGTATCTGTTGGATTCAGTAGTTATGCAATAACCTTGTCAAACTTTGTTACCTCAAAATTTAAAATTTATAAATACTGTATGCATTTACAAAATCTGAGACCTATAGAAATGTTTTCATAATTGGGTATTCCAGTAGGAAGTGGGCTTTGCTCACATATCCCTGCAGTATTTGCGACTCAAATACTAGTGCTAAGTCTTTCACCCAAAAGTGAAACTGACTCGGCCTATCCAATCAGTGAAATGTAAGGAGTAAGCAACATAAATAGTTTAATAAAATTTTTTTTTTAATACTTCTAGATTCAGTAGTCTAAGGTATTGGTGATATATATAAGAACTTGTTTGGTGACTCTTTTGAAATGCTTAAAAACAAAAAATGATCTGATTGATTTGAATACTATAATTCACTACCAATAACACACCCTACACAATAATAGTTCAGGGAAGGAGCAGCTGCTTCATTTCACTGGTACATGGAGGGAAGTGTTTTGAGCCCATTCAGAAAAACAAGCAATTTATAATTAAAAGCACTTGCCATCAGAAACAGTTAGAGCACCTGAAATGACATTTTTGCTCAAGCATTCATGGCACTTCTATTATAAGAGAGTGAGTAGTCAAGAGGGTACTAATTATATATGTTGAGGGTTTCAAACATATGGAACCCAGCAGCATAAATCTTTTTCTTTACATTTTGGTGCCTCTCCTCTATAAGCTCTAGGAACACGTCAAAAACGGCCATTAATTTATCAGGTTATATGTCCATTGAAATATTCTGCTTGAGATAGATTTATAAAAGAATGATCTAGGCTTACACATCCCAGTTTCTAGTAATTACCTTTTGGTAGAAAATAAAGTTAAATGACAAGGAAGAATAAGACTTCTACAAATTCTCAGAGAAGTAAGGGTCCTTCTTTCCTCCCTTTTTTTTGTGGTGTAATTTCTGGATTTTATTATGTTAATTACTTGTTACCCAAAATTCATCTCTTTCTAAAGCTGGATAGATGCTTAATGATAGCTAAAATGCTACTAAGAATCATTTTCCCTTCCTTTGCTTATGTGGTTACTTGCGTGCTAAGAGCTGGAGTTAACAGGAAACCACAGTTGCTGTTGCTCGTCATAGTGACAGCTGCCTAGAGAACTAAAACAATCCAAATAGGGTACAGGAAATGGGAGGCAGCAGAACACAACTGACTTTAAGGCAAAGTAGACTAGACTAGCAGTTTTCTAACTAAAATCTATAATCTTATTTAACAGTCTAAAAATTGTGTAACTGATAGCTGGGACAAAACTGTTTAGTTAAGGCGTTTTTGCATGAGCCAGTTGAGAACAATTGTCAACAGGTAGGTTTCCTAGAGTTAACGGGGGCTGAAAGCTTAAGGTCAATAAAGGCATTCTTTTATATTAACACTTTCTGTGGGGTTCTCAGCTACTTGGTAGTAAGGAATGGATTCACTCATGTTCATAGGGCCCCGTTTACATTGGGGCTAAAATCATACACTTTAAAAAATTACTTAACACTTGTTTATGGTAACTATTTAAGAGTCCACTGTTAATGAATCCAAATTGACCATATGGTCTGAAACAGCTTGGCCCCTGTCCACATTGGCCACCTGAAATAGTCTAAAACTGAAGCAACAAGCATATATTTTAGTTCCAGTGTAGCTGAGAGCTAAGGGTTCTGGTTTCCATACACATTTTTCATCTCTGGTCAGACGGATCGCTGACCTGTGATGTTAGGGATTTTCAATAACCTGTTGAAATGGAATGTCACATGACAGTGGTCAGATATGCATGGCCCAGTCCTTATTCTTTATTTTAGAGACAAATGACTGCCTTAAATGATTGCTTCTGCAACTTGTGGATGATGAATCTGCATTTCCTTATGGAGCAGCTTAGCTGACTGACTGCCAAGGGGAACTTCTGCTGAGAAACTTTCTAGTCTATCTCTTCTGTTTTCTGTTCTCCTCTGGCTAGTAGATTTCACCTTCTCTCCTGTCCTGTATCTGCATGTGAGTGTCTTTCTTATCCTAATAACTTATTCCTCTACAGTTATCTTCCCTATTCTACTGCTATCCTCTTCGCCCAACAGGGGTTCTACGATTGGACACTACATGATTGCTAATATTGGATCTCTGCTTCTGGCAGTGCTCTATTATACAGGCTTTATTTAGACAAGGCCTTATTTCTCTAAGGGCTTGTCTACGCCGGCATGCTAAATCGGTGCCGTTGTGATTGATGCAGCAACGTTGATTTAGTGGGTCTGGTGAAAATGCGATAAATTGATGGTAGAGTGCTCTCCCGTTGACTTCAGTACTCCACCTTGCCGAGAGGCGGAAGGTAAGTTGGTGGGAGAGCATCTCCAGCCGACATAGCACGGTGTAGATGCTGTGTTAAGTTGATGTGAGCTATGTCTCTCAGTTGGATGCTTTTCCAGGAGAGATGCTGTAACTCAAACAGGAGTTAATTTAGGAAAGTCCTATGGTGTACAGAAGGTCAGACTAGATAATCACAGTGGTCCCTTTTGGCCTTATCTATGAATATATAAATATACACATTGTACTACTTAACTGTACCCATATAGTTTGAGTCTACAAACCCATCCTCTATTATATTGATATAAAAGGTGCCTCTACCAGAATATCTTATTCATGTATGGGAAGGGGAATAGGTTGCACTGATCTAAGATGTATTTATGTCGGTAGAAAGAGGGGTTGTACTAGTATAACTATTTTTTTAATAACCGCAACTCAAATAATTATACCAGTGCAAAAATTATGTAGACTAGGCCTTAAACAGTTATAGGCCCTTACCACAAGGACCTTAAAATTGTCAACCAGTTCTAGTGCAGCTCATGCTACTAGCTGTCACCGGGGGCCATACAGTAGATGGGATTTTGCACACCATATGACACTTGCAACCTAAAACGAATGCTGAAAACTTGAAAATTAAGTTGTATTAGCTATGGAAAACATTTATGGAAATGAGCCGTGTTATTGTGATACAGCTTCTACCAATGGCTAAGTTTGTGTGTATATTTTACATAATGGTTCCTTATTTTAGCATTAGGTCTTAGCATTATCATTTAGGTTTAGCATTCCCCTTTTGTTGAAACTAGGCACGCTAGAACAGATGCAATTGTGGGTATACATTTAAATATCAGATTTGAAGAGCTACTGTTTACTTCTCTGGTTGCTGGTAGGGAATGATGTTCTTAATGTTCTGTGCACTTGAACAGCAAGCACTGCTTATTAATAAACACAGTCTTGTTTCACTGCTCTCAGAGAATATACATGCAGATAAGTAGGTCTGAAGTAGCAGAGCTGTTTCTGCTAGGAATGCAGGAATTGTCACAGAGAAATAAACTGGTGGTCCATACAGGTCTTTCTCATCTTATGCTGGGGTTAAGTTCCACGGTCAGCGTGTAAAGTGAAAACCGCGTATAGTCAAAATTACATTGAGTGTAATGGCGGGCGGAATCACCTGCACTACAGGAACTGTATTTAAATTGTTATATTTCTCTTTTGTTTTTGTTCTGTTTTTGTTTTTTGCTAACCGCATGAAGCTGAATTCGTGCATATTAAATGCACATAAGATGCGACAGAACTGTGTAGTTACCTGCTCTAACAATGACCTTTAGTAGATGCATCAAAGTAAAATGGAAGAATCACTATTATAGACAACCGTAGACTAATCTACCCACAGAGAGGGTTTTCCTTGTTAATTTAGTGGTTGGCTAATCCCTGGGAATAAGAGGGATTTTATTCTTTTTTTTAAATCTCTGTTTAATGTAGTTTACTCTGGTCTCTTTCCTGGGTGGTTAATTTAGAACCCAGGAATGAGCATGAGTAGTTAAATTTATTTATTCCAATACAAGTTACTTTGCATTGTCAACAATGAATATTATCCTGCATTGTATTACCCACTCACCTAGCTTTGTTAGGTCCCTCTAGAGTTTCACTAAAATAACCTATTTTTTTTCCATCTGCAAGTTTGCCACTTTACTGCTCACTCCCATTTCCAGCTGATTAATAAACACTAAACACAAGTCCTGGTATTCATTGTGCACCTCTTGGTTAACTTTCACATGTGGAAAAATGATCATGCATTCTGAAGAGGCCTGTGAATCATGTTGGAGCAGGTAGTTAAGAGTTCTGTTCCTAATGTTGCATGTGAAAGCTGGTGGTGTGGTACTTATATATATGCAAATGAAGGTTAATAAATCCATAATATGGACTAATCCTTTAGTACAAAAACCAGCTAACCTCTTCCCTTGTACTCCTCCCAAACTTAACCCATGTGAAAATGTTACCGGGGATCACCATGTCTAAAATGAGTATCTATAGCAGAATTACTTTATATCAATGAAAACTGATTTAAACTGATTGTTGCAGCATCAGAAGAGCTGTTTCTAATGTGAGATTACAATTAATATCTGATTGCTGTAGCTCTTATAAATCCCAGTTGGGATCTGGGACCCCATTCTGGTAAGTGCTGTACAATCAGAGTAAAGTAGTCCCTGCCATGAAAAAAACTTATTTTCTGATACCTATATGTTTTGCATATAGAGCGGTGTACAGAACAAGTACATTTTGTACACTTAAAAGAGGGGTGGTAGTGGTGGTAAATTGACCTTTAAAAATGCCTGAAGCTTGTATCTCCTTCCAGTCTTGATTCTCTTTTTTGTGGGATGTATTTTTTTTTTAAGAGATGAAATTCAAAGTAGAAAACAAAACCCTAAACTTCCAAGTTGTGATGAACTCTTATTCAAACTTGCTGAGCTCTGTAAGAAGCTTAATTCAGTGGGAGTAGTGGTCTGGGATGTTTTGCTATGAAATGTTACTATGGTGACTAGAGAACCTTTATTTGCTCCTTAAATGGAAGGACTACTTTATATTCTGTAGACGTTGGAGTATCTAATGTAGAGATCATGCTGTGGGATAACTAAACTCAAAGGGTCTAGAAACATTCTGAATGTATCCACTTGCAAATGGGTACATTTTATTAAGCATCACTAGGTTCTCAGTATGCCTGGAAATCTAATTTGCATTTGAAACTTGCTCATTCTGTAGTGTCTAAAAGTAACGTACTGTCAGTTTCTTTCGGAAGCCAAGGCATATTATATGCCTAACATTAAAACTTGTACACGTTCAGGTCTTGGATTAGAAGACAGGTTGATTTGATTTTTTTCACTTAAAAAATCAAGGTCTTTCATGGGGTACCTGCTGGTACCTGTTTTATGACAGTTCTCCATTTCTGTAATACCTATTTAAACTGGGTAGGCTGAATACTCCTGCTGTACATCTGGAGTATGATTTGTAGATAAGAGCACCACTGCAGACTCTATTGACATTCGAATCCAAAAAGCTGTTCTTATGCTTATAAATAGCTTCTACTTTGACACATCCTTTAACAAAAATCTCATCTAAACTGATTCAGGACTTATAAAGAGAAGAAATTCAGATCTAAAGTTTCCATTTCATCTTGCTGTACTGTTTGTTGGTGTTCAAGCATTCTTTCTGGAAGCTCTGCTGTAGTCAAATAAAAGCTTTTAAACTTAGTACAGAGGTTAACTGGGTGAAATGTAATGGTCTGCAATCTATAGGAGATCAGACTAGGTAATCTAATGATCCCTTGTGGCTTTAGCATCTGTGAATGTATCATCCATGACTCTTAGAGGGTGATACTTGGACACAGTGAGAGATATGCAGTCTGTTTTGAAATCTGACTTTGTCAAACATTAAAAATATGTTCTAGGGATCTGCCAGAGTGTGATCTGATTTAGGCCTTAGTATCTCCACAAGAGAAGGTTTCTCTGGCTTCCTTTTTTGAATACATGAGGGGAAAAAAGAAAAACCTCCACTTACTCTTTCTGATTCAAAAATTATTGAACTTCTGTCCTGTTATATGTTGGAGGGATAATTGTTGAGTACACATTCAACTTTGATGGCTTTAGATCGGATGGGCAAACTTTTTGGCCCCAGGGCCACATCTGGGTGGGGAAATTGCATGCTGGGCCATGAATGCAGGGCTGGGTGTGGGAGGGGGCGCAGTGTTTAGGGAGGGGCTTAGGGCAAGGGGTTGGGGGTGCAGGAGGGGTGTGGGATATACGAGGGGGCTCAGGGCAAGAGGTTGGGTGAAGGAGGGGTGTGGCAGGGGGCTCAGGGCAGAGGGTTGAGGTGCAGGAGGGAATCTGGGTGCAGGCTCCAGCACGGCGCTGCTTACCTTGAGCAGCTCCGGGGTGGCAGTGGCATGCAGCGGGGCTAAACGTAGGCCCCCTGCCTGTCCTGGACCCACGCTGCTCCCGGAAGCAGCCAGCACCCTGTCCCTGCAGCCTGGGGGGGGGGGAGGGAAGAGCTCCACGCGCTGCCCTCGCCTGTGGGTGCCTCCCCCGAAGCTCCCATTGGCGCGGTTTCCCGTTCCCAGCCACTGCGGGGGGTGGTGCCTGCAGGCAAGGGCAGCACGGAGCCCTCTGTTCCGCCACCCTCCCCCCAGGTCTTCAGGGGACCCTGCCTTAGCCCCGCGATGCCACGGGGGTGGCAATCCTGCAGGCCATATCTAAAGCCCTGATGGGCTGGATTCGGCCCGTGGGCCATAGTTTGCCCACCCCTGCTTTAGCTGGATAACTGTAGTGATAGTTCTCTTTTGCGCACTATCCTGTGGAATTAACTTATTGCACCAATGTATTTGGCACTATTGAAATCTCCTGTATTCTATTCTTCTGGGGAAAAAAAAATCTAGAATGGCAAACTGGTGAGGTGGGTGATATTTAATGAATTATTGTATTTGGCAACATGCTACTTATGATCTTTACTACTTTTTCCTTTCCTTCTGCTGGTGTGGGCTTTTCCTGATGTATTATACAGTTAAATATTTCTGGTATGATGTAATTTTTAACCTCTCTAACAATTCAGACTAAAGGTGATTCAGCTGACTGGCCTGTCTCTCTACATCATAGTCACAGGTTGGCGGAATCAGTCCTTTATTTTTCTAATGTACTACTGACCAGTAATGAAAATTGTATGTGTCCAGGTTTAAAAGCTGAGACCCTGCGATATAAACGTCTTTCCCTATTCTTCAGCAATTAAATAGCAAAGTAGGTTGGAATTTGAAGCAATTTAAACAACATGAAGAAAAGGAACAAGAAACTAATAACTTGCTGTACTGTGGCTTTGCTTAACTTTTTTTGGGTGTGGTGAGAAAAGAAAATCCTTCACTTACAAACAAGACTTTCTGGGTCTTTTCCAGTGGAAAGTATTTTCCATGGCTGTGAGTCATGCTATAGCTTAAGCCTTTCATTACAAAAGATAACTTTGTCTAACTATCTTTAAAAGTTACTGGTTCAAGAGACATTGTGTGGGCCATGCTAGGATTTTTAAAATGATGATTTTGGTGTGCAGCTTGTATGTGGTGGTCTTCTTTGTGTTTCTTAAATGTTTTGGAGTGCCATAAACTGTTGGTTGCTTCAAGCTTTGTTCTTTATTCTAATGTGAAAAATGTGCACAAGTTTTTCAGAGATGGGAACACCGTGCAGAAAGGATTTCCAGATGCATAGCAATGCTGTTTCCCAATCTAATTTGCACTGAGTCTTTTGCTAAACTAGGAAGTTGTCAAACTAGATTTCACTGAAGTCCTTAGTATACTAGAAATCACGTCTTATCTTTGTGCATCCTCCTGCAAAGGGCTGGCAATTTCCCAGGAAATACTAGTTTAGGACAGGACACTGGTAAATATTGGCTTAAACCCTGTTTGAACTGAGAAAAATAATCGCATCATTGTTCAGCAAGCATAAAATGTCTCTCTTCAAATTTTGGATACATCCATTCAAAAATGAGTTTGAGACTGGGTCTGTCCACTACATCAAAGTTGGTCTTCTGCTGCTGCATGGCCAAATGGACTTGGACTGGGAGAAAGCTCTGTAGAAATGTTGTTTGACACAGCTGAAAGAGCTGCTGTGTGGACAGAAGTCAGCCATGTCTGTAACTAAGTCAAATGAGCATATCATAACCTGGTTACAGAAAAGCTGGCTTCTACTTAGTGTAGATGGTGCTTCAGCCACTTCTAGTTTGACATTGAGTGGCAGACATGCCTTAGAAAGATGAGTATGTGTCAGGAAAAACTGAACAAAAATGGAATGTTGTACTCAGTCAGAACAAGCTGTGCCGCATGTAATGTACGTTCCAGATGAAGTATTTTCAGGAAGGTAGTTGAATTCTGCTTCCCCTGAGTTATTAGAGCAAGATTGGGGAGAACATGTAAACTGCATTTCAGAGTTTAAACTTTACTATTCTAATGCATTGCACCTTTTTAAAAACTTAAAATTTCCTTTAACAGTTTGTGGTATTTCTAGTCTCAATACTAACCATTTATGTAATGAATTTGCAATGAAAAACCTAAGTCCTTCTTTTTTTTAA
Organism: Gopherus evgoodei; assembly: GCF_007399415.2. NCBI lineage: Eukaryota > Metazoa > Chordata > Testudines > Testudinidae > Gopherus > Gopherus evgoodei. The sequence goes on along the minus strand of NC_044328.1, from coordinate 55,067,441 downwards.
TTTCACTGTCAGATAAAAACTAAAATCATATGCCTGTTCTGAGGGAAGCATTCAGCCCTATAACTCTTGTTAGACTTACTGAAAAATATGTTCACATAGGAAGGCAGAAATTTGGCTGCAGACTTCTGAGCTACACTCAGTTTCTTTGTAGACTTGGGATCATTTCCAGTGCATTCATTAATGGCTTTCAGAGGAGCTCAGGGGGTTACTTTGGATAATGCTTTTCACGTCTGAGGACCTGGATTTGTGTTCTCCTTCGGATAATAGGAAATCTGTGGAGCCTGTTTCTGGTGTACACTCTATCCCTGCTACAACCTTCCCTCTCCCCAGTTTGTCACAATTTACAGCCTATGCTTAAAAATCGTAGAACTAGGGGAGAGAATCATCGTAGGTTAGAATTTAGACTCTGTAGAGCTGTGGGAGAGACTTGCATAGTAGCTACTTTTTGGTGGCAACCTTGTGCTGTTATCCCTTGGCTTTTGTGGGCACTAAGTTCACATTCTAAACTGCAGGTCTGAGCATCTAGAGTTCTATTTATGTACCCAGATAGGGTTGACTAAAAAAAGTTACCTACTTCGCAGCTGCAACTAGGTAACGCAGTATGACGCTGCCATGTAAATTAAATATAAAAAGAATTTAAAAACCAATTTCTGACATTTGACGCACACTGTTTTCAGCTTCAGTAATCAGAAGAAGATAAAAGTTCTTAGACACAATTTATACTCCCAACCTTTGTGAAATTAGCTTCCAGTTTGTTTTGAACTCCCTCTAAGTCAGAAAGATACAAAATATTACAAGCCCTTCAAATTTTACAAAAGCTGTTTTGCATTACCCTACCTGCAAGGTCATATTCAAGATTTTTTATTATAAAAGTCTCCATGCCCAGTGACAAACCACTTCATTTTCTATAAAGTGAATGAGTTGTGACGCTTAGGGTTAGAGAGATGCTAGCAAGCCTTAGCATTATGTTGCTGAATGATTCATTCTGGAAGCTACTGATTCTTAAATAGCAAGCTTTGTTAACACAGAGTTAAGGTTGCCCAGTGATAGCTCATGTCCTTCCAGAATGTCGAGTTCAGCAGATCTCAAGCTCTGAACACCAGGAAGTACAGAGTAGGGTAAACCTTAGCTCTTTGCCCCCCGCCACTCTCCCCAAACTGGCTATAGCCATTGGGAGTTATCTGCGTGCACTCAAGCTGCATTCACTGCCCTAGCTGTACAGAATGGTAAAGGAGTAAATTGGAACAGCTTGGGAAGAGTTGTGATTGTGATGAGGAGATCTGGGGATTAGTTTGAGGAGCATTGTAGAGTTGTGATAATGATTCAGTGGAAATCTGGATCTGATCCCTCTGTGATCTTTATCAAAGGAAAGAGGTGGATATGTACCTTGAGGTTCCAGTCTGCATCATTACAGTACAGAATTGTGTAGGTTGTGTCAGTAGCAGGGCATTTTCAGCTGTGAGGTGGGGTCTGAGAACAGTCTATGGATTTAATGATAGGTAGGGGTAAGAATAGCTTTTGGTGGTATGCTGTGCAAGTTGATATCTATCCGTGAGCAAAAAAAAAAGTTGCCAGAATGCATCAGCATAAAGAAAAGTTGTTTTCTTTCTGGGAGCTGTATTTCTAGAACCTCATAGTCAAATGGACCCAAACTTCGAACACTGACACTATCCTGTACGTCCATGACACGCACCAAATTTCAAGTCAATTAACTTTATGTATTTTAGAGCACTTAGAACAGTCAAGCTTTAAACCTTTACTACAGGAAAGCTGTCCCTCTCCTTTAATACCTCTCAACTGTCCCTGGTTTGAAGGCACACCATTTGTCCCAAGTTAACCATATACATTAAGAGCCCCTTTCATTTCTACTATTGAAAACTACCGGAAACAACTAACTTGAGGTTAATGATTTGCATTTTATTTCCTACACTGCTTTTGTTATTTTGAGGCTGTTGTACATCATCTCTTACTTCAGTCTTGACAAGCTGATAGAGAGATTGCCCACTTGCATGTAGTGGGCTGGTGTCCTAGAGTTGCTGTTTGCAATTTGCAAATACTAATTGCAAACTCACTTCATTCTTCTTGTTTGTTTTTTCCTGTATGTTTTTCAGGTATTCGTTACAGCACAGATGTTAGTGTGGATGAAGTGAAAGCTTTGGCCTCTCTAATGACATACAAATGTGCTGTGGTTGGTAAGTGATACTAGTTTGTCAAGTACAGATAATAATTGTCATTTGAATTAGCATTGATTTAAGTCACTGTGAAATAGCTGAAGGACTCAGTTTTGTTATTTTTAGATACTAATCTCCTTTTACTAAAATCTAACCTGTTAAAATCTGCAACAAGTGGTTTTGAGTGCTTACCCAGTAACTATAGTGCTGTATTTCCTTTGCTATTATTGAAGCTACATGTTTTTCAATAGTACTTTGTTCTCGGCATTCAGCTCTTCTGCTGTGTTTCATCTCTCAGTAAAATTATCCCATGCTTAATATGTTAGTACCACATGGCAACATCCCACTTGACCATAAGGACTTAGTTCATGATTGAATAGATGGGGCTGTAAGGAAGATCTAAGATTGTATTTTAACAAAATTGTCCTTAATAAACAGCAAAACTTGAAGGAAATAGATTTAAATAGCTCTTAGACTTACTGTGTTTAGAAGACCCTCTTCAAGCTGATCTGAAAAGACTGCCCCTTGTATGAACAGAATGTAGATTTTTAGTGAACATGTTAGTGAAATTGTGCTGTGGATGTGGCAGAGTCAGCTTCACAGTTGACAGTGAGGGTTTAGTGACCTGATAACTTCCAAATACGCATGTTTACACAAAGTTATAGAAGTTACCCCTTTTTTACATAATTTAAAGATCTTTTCATTTCTGTTCTACCTTTTTATCTTGAAAAATGAAACTCTTTTCTTTTAAAAATTTTTTCAGATGTGCCATTTGGCGGTGCAAAGGCTGGTGTTAAGATCAATACAAAGAACTATACCGTAAGTCTAAATTATATACATATTTTGTGTAAATGGGAAGAGTTTGAAAGCTCTTTTTTACGACAGCATTGAAAGCTCAGTAGAAATCCATCAGTTTTTTCCTTAGATGAAATCAGAGGTGGGCAAACTATGGCCCACAGGCCAGATCTGGCCTGCTGGATTGCCAGCCCCGTGGCACAGCGGGACTAAGGCAAGCTCCATGCATCCCCTGGTTCTGCATCGCTCCTGGAAACTACTGGCATCACGACCCTGCGGCCCGTGTGGGGGCAGAGGGCTCCGCGCGCTGCCCTTGACGGCAGGCACTGCCCCTCGCAGCTCCCATTGGCCAGGAATGGGGAACTGTGGCCAATGGGAGCTTTGGGGAGGTACCCACAGGCGAGGGCAGCATTCAGAGTCCTCTGCCCTCTCCCTCCCTAGAGGTCGCAGGGACGTGGTGCTGGCCACTTCCAGGAGTGGCGTGGGGCTAGGGCAGGCAGGCAGGGAACCTGCCTTAGCCCCGCTGCGCGCCACTGCCACCCCAGAGCCGCTCAAGGTAAGAGGCACCAGGCCAGAGCCTGACCCTCTCCTGCACCCCAACCCCCTGCAGAGCCCCGAATCCCCTGCTCTGAGCCCCTTCCTGTACACTGCACTCCTTCCCGCACCCCAACTCCCTCCCTCAGCCCTACATTATCCTAAAATCATAGAATATTGGGGTTGGAAGAGACCTCAGGAGGTCATCTAGTCCAATCCCCTGCTCAAAGCGGGACCAACACCAACTAAATCATCCCAGTCAGGACTTTGTCAAGGCAGGCCTTAGAAACCTCTAAGGATAGAGAGTCCACCACCTCCTTAGCTAATCCTTTCCAGTGCTTCACACACCCCTATCCCCCCAGTGAAATAGTGTTTCCTAATATCCAGCCTAGACCTGACCTCCCCTACTGCAACTTGAGACCTTTGCTGCTTGTCCTGTCATCTGCCACCACTGAGAACAGCCTAGCTCAGGGGTCGGCAACCTTTCAGAAGTGGTGTGCCGAGTCTTCATTTATTCACTCTAATTTAAGATTTTGTGTGCCAGTTTAATGCTTTTAGAAGATCTCTTTAAGTCTATAATATATAACTAAATTATTGTTGTATGTAAAGTAAATAAGGTTTATAAAATGTGTAAGAAACTTCATTTAAAATTAAATTAAAATGCAGAGCCCCCTGGACCAGTGGCCAGGACCCGGGCAGTGTGAGAGCCAATGAAAATCAGCTTGCATGCCACCTTTGGCACACATGCTATAGGTTCCCTCCTCCTGGCCTAGCTCCATCCTCTTTGGAAGCCCCCTTCAGATAGTTGAAGTCTGCTATCAAATCCCCCCCTCACTCTTCTGCAGACTAAATAACCCCAGTTCCCTCAGCCTTTCCTTGTAAGTCATATGCTCCAGCCCCCTAATTATTTTCATTGCCTTCTGTTGGACGTCCCAGTTTGTCCATTTCCTTTCTTTAGTGGGAGGCCCAAAACTGGATGCAATACTCCAGGTGCTGAATAGTGCCGAATAGAGGGGAATAATCACTTCCCTCGATCTGCTGTAATGCTCCTACTAATACAGCCCAATATGCTGTTGGCCTTCTTGGCAGCAGGGGCACACTGCTGACTCATCCAACTTCTCATCCACTATAATCCCCAGATCCTTTTCTGTAGAATGGCTGCTTAGCCAGTCGATCCCCAGCGTGTAGCGATGCATGGGATTCTTCCTTCCTATTCATGGCCCTGCATGCAATTTTTCCACCCAGATGTGGCTCTCAGGCCAAAAAGTTTGCCCACCTCTGGATTTAATGAAGTCTCTGTGTTACTCTTGGGAGAATTTGCACAGAATTCCATGTTTTCCCCTACAGAACTGGGACTGCAGAGCTGCTGGCTGCCACTAGGGGCTGCTGGACTCTGCAGAGCCCTGTTGGCAATGAGCAGCATGTCCAACCCAGTGTGGATGGAGGCTGCACACACTGGCTGCCAGGCCCAATCCTCATTCTCCTGGGGACAAGAGAGGGCCCGGGAGACCCAGCTCTGGCAAAGAGTGAGGAAGGGCAGGGTTGCACCACACCACCTCCCCTGGCAGGACAGTAAAGAAGCTGAGGGGAGTAAAGGGTCTGGAGGTATGTAAGTGTCTGGGCCAGGGGGTGCCCCATGGCTGGGCTCTGGGGTAGGTGGATGCCCTGTGCCTGGACTCAGGTGGGGAGGGGGAGCTCTGGGAGTCCCCAGGCAGCCCCTTCCAGCACCCCCCAACTGGAACTGGGCTATCATAGGGGTTTCTTTAACTGTCTATGCCTGGGGAAATCTTTGTGGTGTTTTTGTGTGTATTGTTGACATACTTGTTGACAGGTATTTTCAAATACATTACCAAAATAATTTAAACTGGAGTGATTGTATTGTGGTGGTTTGACAAATAAAATTTCAGAATTTAGCAGAATTTTTAATTTTTTTGGTGCAGAATTCCCCCAGGAATACAGTATGTACAACTGACAGGCAAAGGTGTATCAAAACAATTTGATATTTAAGAACTCCGTGTGTAAAAGGTCAAATACTCTTATATCATTTAATTTGTAAAGTCTTTTTCTGAAATTTAGGCTGCAGGCTAGTTGCTGCCTTTAGATTTTTTTTTTCAAATGATGCTATTCGTGGAGAAAGCTTAATCCGAAACATTACCTTTTCTTTTCAGAATAATTTTGCACTTAGTGAACCATAAACTTTCTCTAGCAATAAGATTATACAATATTTAAGACTTTAAAAATGTGTCAATGTGGGTGATTCGCTTACTAGTTTTTAAAGTGAGCCAATTGCAGCCATGTTTTCCAGTATTCAGATGTTATAGAACTAGAATAGCCACTACATGAAATGTCAAAGTTCAAATAAACTTAATATTTGTATGAATTACTGAAACTTTGCATTAATTATGCAATAATCAGAACTGATTGCTGTCATCTACTATATATCTAATTTATATTACATTTATTTGCTAGGAAAATGGTTGTTTTTACAAGGTTTTCTTAAACAGTGAAATATTTGACCAGTGTCCTTAGCTGTGTTTCTCCTGATGCATTCATGATTTCTTGTGAATAATGGAAAATATACATAAAGAAAATGAGACCTCCCTAAGCAATTCACCTACTATACTGATGGTACAAAAAAAGGGAGTTACCAGCAGATACTATGAAAATTGATGTGTAAACACATGAACAGCTTTTAGTTTTTTTTAAAAAAAACTATGATGTTTGTGGGAAATTTTTAGGCTGACTTTGAACACTTATACCAAATCCTAGTGACTCCTTTGGCACTTACTATATTTTCTTAATAGGATAATGAATTGGAAAAGATCACAAGAAGATTTACTATGGAGCTGGCAAAGAAAGGATTTATCGGTATGTAAGTACAGTGATACTAGTCAGTGGCATAGCTAGGAGTGGAAATTTGGGTGGGCCCTGACTTCTGGATGGATGAGCAATGACTCTGTGCTAGCTCAGCTTCTCCCCCTACGCCATGCCCTCTTTCTAGGTCTGGTGCCCCCAGACAAAGTGCTTCACCTGCTGAGCTGGGCACACGTGTGAGGCAGCTCAGAAAATGGCAAGGCGGAGCTGCTGGAGTGTAGCCTTCTGAAAGGTGGGCACATAGCTCCATTCTGAATTTCAGGTGCCCAAGTGACGCTTCGGGCCGTTGTGGCAGCACTACATCCTTGCTCATATTTGGCTGGGTCTGGATGTTAAGAGGGTAGGCCATGGCTCACCTGTAGCTATGCCCCTGATACTAGTAAACTTGTAATGTGGGAATCTAATTTCTTGTATGTTAGCAATGTAGACTAGATAGTATCCTGTAAACATGATGCTCCAGCCCTGTTGTGATACATTTCTTGAGACTTGGCCTCTGATTGGGTCAGATATAGTGTCCCTGCCTTGCAGAGTAAGACAGTAGTTCATCAATCTCACATTGGGCCTTCAGTCCAGCTCAGGACTAGTTGATCTTTACTCTGGATATCAGGGGTTTTCAGTAGTCTTTATCCTTGGTCAGGGGGTTTCTGTTCCACCTTCCTCAGTGGGTAGGGGAACTCTGGCCCTCCCTCTCAACTGGGTTCTGGTCCAGGGACTCTTCTAAGCAATCAGGGCCTGACTACACAGATCCCTTGCTATATCCCTGCACCACTTCCTACTTGCCCTGTCTTGGGTCTTTGCCATAGCCTCTTCTTGGGTTCACAGTGTTTCAGTGCCTCTTTCTCTAAGCCTCTTCCATCGGCTCACTGAAGAGCTTTTTAGTGCTTTCTACCACCCACCTGGTTCTGCTGTAGGAGTTCTCTCTGGTTCCATGACCTTACAGGAGTCTTCCTACAGCCCCTTCCGCAGAATAGAGAATTCTGAGGGGACTCACTTGCTCCTACTTACCTTCCCAACTGTCTTGAGATCCCTGTTACAGGCCTACCTTCAGGGGGGCTCTGTCTGCCAACAGTCCAAATCAGTTCTCTGGCTACAGAATTCTTACTGAGTGACAGCCAGCCGTCAGCTCCCAACTGAGCTGAGTTCAGCCCTTTTAACTTCTCCCTCCATGCTTGACATCTTCTGTGGGTGTAGTATGGTAAGGCAAATTAAGCTCACAGGCTTTTATTAACTTTTTGGTCTAATGTGAGATTGACGCACATCGTTATTTGAATTTCTGCTTTTAAGAAGGTGTTTGGTATATTTAGTATGGTGTAGGCTCTATGATGCAAACATGCTTCAGCTAATGTCAAATTGCTGAGTACCTAGCAATAAAGGATTTATGCCAGTTCTTCCTTGTACATGTTAAGGTAATGACATTGCCATTTAGAAAGAATTAAATTTCCTGTTTACTTTCAAATTGCAGTACATTTTCTATGAAAGTTTAAAATAGTTTAGGTGATAACTATGCTTATTTTATGGTTAGCTCAGAACACACAATTTTGTCACACTTGAAATATGGTTGGTTATGTATGATCTTTTAGATTGAATTGTTTGCTACTACCCTGTCTCCTGTTGCAAAATCAAGGCTTTTGGCTGATATCAGAGGAAGGAAATGGAAGATCCACCCCATAGGAACCACAGAGATGGTTTCAAAAGAAATGAAGTGAACCCATAGCTTGTGTGGGGACATTTATAGGTGACCCATTTCATTCAATCTCTTTTGAACACCTAAGCCTATCTACCTGAAGAGAGTTCCCAGTTGAACTGATGCTGGAACACTTGCAGGCAAAGAGCTCTTGGTTTCAGAGGAGCAGGAGAGGAATAAGGCACGTTTTTTCTTTCATTCCTGACCTCTTAAGAAAACAAAGTCCCAAAAGATGTCCCAACAAGCATATTTATGTATCTTCCATTTTATTGCTGTCTATGTGGGCGAAGTACCTGTTTTCTAGAATGCATGAGAGTCTGTCAGCATCCATACAAATATATTTATCAAAATAAATGATTTGTGTATTGTACTTAGTGGTAGCTGAGCTGCATTGACAATTGAAATGGTTAGATGGAATGTCTTTCTTTGGTTTTTTTTGTTTGTTTTTTAATGTGATGCTTAAGTAAAATGTGGACCAGATAGTCAATGATTTTGATAGCTTAAACAGGTTTTGCCAGGTTACTAAAACAAGGTGTGGTGTCTAAAATCCACAGTTGTTAAAAGTATGGTCTGTTCTTCCTTGAATAACTGAGGTTTAAATATGAAATTAGGTCATCTCAACCAATCCCAGCTGTCACACCAAGGGGAGGAGATAGAGAATTTGAAGATAAATATTTGTATTTAATCCTTGAGACTTGTTTTTACTCTTGCTAATAGGGCCTGGTATTGATGTGCCTGCCCCCGATATGAGCACAGGTGAGAGGGAGATGTCCTGGATTGCAGATACCTACGCCAATACCATAGGACACTATGTAAGTTCTGAGCAAATGATTCAAAGTAGAAGAGCTTCCTTCCTCTTTGCAGAAACCCAGCCAACATTATGCCAGAGATCTATTGCCTTGTTGACTAGTCCTCTAATTTTGTTTAATTGTGTATGTAACTATAGCACTTTAATCATGGGGTTTTAGGTCATGTTTATGAAAAAAGAGCATGAAGACTTCCTCTTCACAATGTAAAAGTTTAGTTGATATGACCAATTTCCAAAAAAGAAGCAGTTTCAGCAGTCATTTGACATGTTTTCATGTGTTGCATATAATGAAACAAATAGTATGGTCATATTCAAATTGCATTAAGCCTTTGATCCAATGTCCTCCTCTTTTCACAGCAGTATTTAACTTGTTTGCAGGTCTTTATTTTTTTTCAGGGAGATCGGTCATTAACCCCTGGTAAGTCTGACCATGCTTGTTAATACAGTAACTCCTCACTTAATGTCATCCCAGTTAACGTTGTTTTGTTGTTACATCCCTGACCTATTAGAGAACATACTCATTTAAAGTTGCACAATGTTTCCTTATAACGTTGTTTGGCCATGGAGGCTTGGAACCAGGGTGGGCTGGCAGCCCCCCATCAGCTCCTTTCCAGTGCCTCCTGCCCCCCGCTGGCCCCAAGGATCAGCAACTCCCTCCTCCCACCCCTTGCCTCCTATCCCCAGCAATCAGCCGTTTCACGAATATTCAGGAGGCTCTGAGGGGGAGGAGGAAGGCTGCAAAGCGCAGCCTCCCCTCCCTGCCGATGCCTCCTACCCACAGCAATCAGATATTTCATGGGCATTCAGGAGCTCTGGTGGGTAGGAGTAAGGATGCACTCGGGGAAGAGCCAGGAGTTGAGCACCACCCCCACTCCGCCCTGGGACTTTGGAAAGTGAGGGGCTGTGCAGCCATGCATGCACCATCCAGAGGAGGGAGTTGTGTGCTCCAGAGGGATAGCATGGGTTCTTCATCACATTCAGTTTCCCCAGGGAAATGTTTGCAACCGCTGCCCTGCATCTACTGTGTCTCTCCTTGGTGCAGCCTTGTGGAGTGTGAGACTATATTAACAGTGTGTTAACCCTTGAGGGCTCGGCCAAGTGCTAGTTCATCATTTAGCAGCAAGAGATTCTCTGGGAAATATCCCATCTACTATCAACACGGTTGTTTTAGGACAAGCTCAGAGAGCTCATGAGCAGGTCCTCAGACAATCCTCTGATTAGAACTTGTTTAAAATATATACTATATATGTATATAAGGTCTTGTCTCGTGAAAAAAAATTACCTGGAACCTAACCCCTCCCTATTTACATTCATCAGAGGGGTAGCTGTGTTAGTCTGGATCTGTAAAAGCAGCAGAGAGTCCTGTGGTACCTTATAGACTAACAGACATATTGGAGCATGAGCTTTCCTGGGTGAATAGCCACTTCGTCAGATGCATGTAGTGGAAATTCACCCACGAAAGCTCATGCTCCAATACTTCCGTTAGTCTATAAGGTGCCACAGGACTCTTTGCTCCTATTTACATTAATTCTTATAGGGAAATTGGATTTGCTTAATATCGTTTTGCTTAGTTGCATTTTTCAAGAACATAACGTTAAGTGAGGAGATACTGTATTTTACAATGTTCTATAACCATACGAAAGCACAATAAGGTGGGTGATTAATGATGGACAAAATTCAGAATTGGCTTGCGTTTTAAAATCAGACTTTCAGTCCTTTTTGACAATTTAGCCAAACTAGTTTGTTTGTTTAACATTATTCTTGTTACATACAGTATTTAATTTAATGCAGTATTAAATACTCATCTCTGTATAATGAAGAAAGATAGTGTTTCTGTTCAAAGCCCATATATTTAGCTCTTTAAGGTGTTAATGAAGTTTTACCATTTATCAAATGTTTTTAAAGCACAGTATCTCAGGTTTTTGCATCAGTTATTGCAGTGATTTCTCTGAAATTGTTCATCTATATACACCTCTACCCCGATATAATGCGACCCGATATAACATGAATTCGGATATAATGGTGTAAGGCAGCACTTCGGGGGGGGCCCTGCGCACTCTGGCGGATCAAAGCAAGTTCAATATAATGTGGTTTCACCTATAATGCAGTAAGATTTTTTCGCTCCCAAGGACAGCGTTATATCGGGGTAGAGGTGTATTATGAATGGCTAGTCTTAATTGTTAAAGTGCCTGAGTGTTTGTTTGTTTTGAGACATGGCTGCAGGGCCTGTTGAAGTGACACTGTCAAGCTGGAGAAATACTGTGATTGTTGAATTGTTTGTATTGTGTTAATACTCTGATCACACACAGTTAATCCTCTATATACCACAGGTGCTACAAAAGCATCAAGAATAGAGCAAGAGAACAATGATGTGTTTGGATACCCACAAAGCAAAAGCAGAAAAACTTGAATTTTATGCCTTCCAGTTGTTATGATTAAGACCAAGTTTTTTATCATGAATATTTTTAATAAGTCACAGACAGGTCACGGGCAATAATGAAAAATTCACAGAATCTCATGACCTGTCCTTGACTTTACTAAAAATACCCATGACAAAATGGGGTAGCCTGGGCAGTTGGGGGAAGGGAGGGGCTGGGAGCTCCAGGGTCCCCCTCTGCTCGTGGCTTGAAGCTGTGGGGGATCCCCTTGCCCCTCACAGCAGCTGGGAGCTCCAGGGTCCCTCTTTTCGCCTGTGACGGCAGGAGTCCCCCCTGCCATCCATGGCGGCCAGAAGCAGTGGGGCTACTCCCCAACTCCCTGCAGTTTCCAGCCAGCACTGGCTGAAATCCCAGAGGTCCTTGGAAGTCACAGATTCCATGACATCCGTGACTAAATCGCACCCTTAATGATGATATCCTGCTTATGATTTTTGCAAGGCTGCTTTGTCCCATATAGTCAATAGTGAGATTTTTAGCGACTAGCTCTCACTGTCTGTCTGAAAACATAATTGTTGGTTAGACAAGTACTCAAATTGAGGTTTGTTTTTTTTTTCTGATGTTTCAGCACCAGAGCGTATATAAGGTTCTTACTGGTGGCTCTTTAAGTGTGTCTTTTAAACAGTCCAGCCAAACAAAAAAATACAGTAGAACCTCAGAATTATGAATACCTTGGGAATTGAGGTTGTTTGTAACTCTCAAATGTTCATAACTCTGAACAAAACATTATGGTCGTTCTTTCAAAAGTTAACAACTGAACATTGATTTAATATAGCTTTGAAACTTTACTATGCAGAAGAAAAATGTGGTTTCCCTTTATTTTTTTTAGTTTCTATTTAAAACAGTACTATCTTGTTATTTGCTTGTTTGGATTTTTTTTTTGTCTCTGCTGCTGCTTGATTGCGTACTTCCAGTTCCAAATGAGGTGTGTGGTTGACTGGTCAGTTTGTAACTCTGGTGTTCGTATCATTGAGGTTCTGCTGTATTGGTCTAGTTCAGGAATCGGCAACATTTGGCACACAGCCTGCCAGGGTAAGCCCCCTGGTGGGCCGGGCCGGTTTGTTTACTTGCCGCATCTGCAGGTTCGGCCGATTGCCGCTCCCACTGGCCACGGTTCGCTGCTCCAGGCCAACGGGCTGCGGGAAGCAGCACAGGACGTGGGATGTGCTGGCCACAGCTTCCCACAACCCACATTGGCCTGCAGCGGCGAACCACAGCTAGTGGGAGCCGCAATCGGCCAAACCTGCGGATGCAGCAGGTAAACAAACCAGCCTGGCCCACCAGGAGGCTTACGCTGGCAGGCCAAGTGCCAAACGTTTCCGATCCCTGGCCTAGTTTTTAAAAGGCTGTACTGTTTGTGCCCTCTGAGCTCCCGAGTTTTCCCTCGGGGGCATGCATCACTGGATCTCAAAGATGTTATACAGGTTCACAATTTCTTTGATGTGCTGAGCATATTAATATACTCTTTGAAGCTATAGCAAAGACTGTTTAATGTGCTATCACATAACTAGCTCAACCTCTGCTACTTCTGAATGAAAAATCTTCCTTTCTTGGTTCTGCAGTCATTTAAAATAGTTCTTTAGGGCATAGCTTATCATTTTTGATTTCATACTTTCATTCTTAGTGCTATAAACCTGTTAATGCTTGTTCTTCTGTGGCATAGAATGCATGTTTATGGAATGACTGTGTTTTCCTGAGACCACGTGCCTCTTGGCAGAGCATTTACAACTTGTTATCTTGGATCTAGAATACCACACCTAATGTCAAACATCCTAGTCTCTCAAGCATCGTCAATTAGTCATGGGGGAAAATAACAACCCTGTGGGTAAAGACTTTGAATAATGTTATAAATCAGTAAGGTAAATTGCTTTTACGCAGCACTCAGCCTGTTTGAGTTAGCTATGGAAATAAGTGTTATGAATAATTTCCTGTACTTGTACTACATGCATGAAACTTACTTTGTAAAAAATAAACTCCAGAAGAATACTTGGTTTCAAAAAGTAGTTCAGGTTGCTAAGTGATGATATATTGCCCTCATAAATTACAAAATCCAGGTCCTCGAGGAAACTAAAAGCTGGACACCATAAATAGTATACTGCCAGCACAGTAAAACATAGTACAAAAGTACCTATTTCATTATAACCCAACAACCCATCCGTTATGTGCTCCTGAGAACTCAAGGCAGTGACGTAAGACTTGTGTGCTGTAAAAATTAAGTTTCTCTGTACTTTTCAATACCATCTGTCCATTTATGGAAGATTCTTGCAGTATCATCTTTGTAATTCTTAAATGTTTATTTTTCCATTTATCAAAAAGAGCTGAATCACTGCACAGGAAAATAGTAAACTCTACAGCACTCAGTTTCCCTGCTTCCTTTTCCCACTCCATAAACCCAACTTGTTTTGCCAGGTTCTGCAGAGGTGTAAGCTATACACAGACAAACTTTAGTAAGATGAATTTAGAGTTGAAAGCAAAAACTAATAACTAAAAAATGTAGATCTAAGCATGGCACCTTCTTACTCAGACATACTCAGCATTAAGTTTTGGTCACTAAAGTTGGAAGATATGACTTTTACTCTTGGTAGCTACTGGCAGAAATATATAAATCTGTGGGTCCAAAAGTGGTGGTAACACCCCAGAAGATCCTTACTGACATCTGGGAAAGTAAAGAAACGCCACAAAACTTGAAAGATGCCAAGTTATTCCTTTATTTAAAAATAAAGGCAGCAAAATCGTCTATGATAACAGGAGAGAGATCCCACGGTAATCTGTCACTGGAAAAATCTTTGCTTGTGTCCTCCTGAACCTGACTGACTTCATCTGTCTCAGAAGCCAATCAGCCTGAGACTCAGTGCAGATTCAGATCTGGTCGTAGCACCATAGACATGATTTTCAGTATCAAGCAAATACAAGAAAAAGGTATCAAAACAAAACATCTGACAAAAGCATTTGGTACAGTCAATAGAGAGGGATTATGGATGATCCTCAGCAAACTTGATTGTCCACCAAAACTGGTAAAGTTAGAATTATAGACTTTAAGGTCAGAAGGGATCATTATGATCATCTAGTCTGACCTCCTGCACAATGCAGGCCACAGAATTTCACCCACCCACTCCTATATCAAACCTGTGTCGAAGCCACTGAAGTTCTCAAATCATGGTTTAAAGACTTCAAGGTGCAGAGAACTTTCCAGCAAGTGACCTGTGCCCCACACTGTAGAAGAAGGCAAAAAAACCCCAGGGCTTCTGTCAATCTGCCCTGGAGGAAAATTCCTTGCCAACCCCAGATATGGCAATCAGCTAAACCCTGAGCATGTGGGCAAGACTCACCAGCCAGACACCCAGGAAAAAATTCTCTGTTGTAACTCAGATCCCACCCCATCTAATATACCATCACAAGCCATTGGGCATATTTAATGCTAGTAGTCCAAGACAAATTAATTGCCAAAATTAGGCTATCCCATTATACCATCCCCTCCATAAACTTATCAAGCTTAGTCTTGAAGCCAGATATGTCTTTTGTCCCCCCTACTCCCCTTGGAAGGCTGTTCCAGAACTTTACTCTTCTGATGGTTTAGAAGCCTTTGTCTAATAGCCAGTTTGTATCCATTTGTTCTTGTGTTCACATTGGTACTGAGCTTAAATAATTCCTCTCCCTCCCTGGTATTTATTCCTCTGATATGATTGCTCTCTATAAATATATCTCCCCTCAGCCTTCTTTTGGTTAGGCTAAACAAGCCAAGCTCTTTGAGTCTCCTTTCATATGACAGGCTTTCCATTCCTCAGATCATCCTAGTAGCCGCCTCTGAACCTGTTCCAGTTTGAATTCATCCTTCTTAAACATGGGAGACCAGAACTGCACACAGTATTCCAGATGAGGTCTCACCAGTGCCTTGTATAATGGTACTAACACCATCTTATCTCTACTGGAAATACCTTGCCTGATGCATCCCAAGACCAGATTGGCTTTTTTCACTGCCATATCACATTGACAGCTCATAGTCATCCTGTGATCAACCAATACTCCGAGGTCCTTCTCCTCCTCTGTTACTTCCAACTGATGCCTCCCCATCTTATAACAATAGTTCTTGTTGTTAGTCCCTAAATGCATGACCTTGCACTTTTCACTGTTAAATTTCATCCTACTACTATTACTTCAGTTTACAAGGTCATCCAGATCTTCCTGTATGATATCCTGGTCCTTTTCTGTATTGACAATACCTCCCTGTTTTGTCTCATCCACAAACTTTATTAGCACATTCCCACTTTTTTTGTGCCAAGGTCAGGAATAAAAAGATTAAATAAGATTGGTCCCAAAACCTATCCCTGAGGAACTCCACTAGTAACCTCCCTCCAGCCTGACAATTCACCTTTCAGTACGACCCGTTGTAGTCTCCCCTTTAACCAGTTCTTTATCCACCTTTCAATTTTCATATTGATCCCCATCTTTTCCAATTTAGCTAATAATTCCCCATGTGGAACTGTATCAAATGCCGTACTGAAATTGAGGTAAATTAGATCCACTGCATTTCCTTTGTCTAAAAAATCTGTCACCTTCTCAAAGAAGAAGGTCAAGCTGGTTTGGTACGATCCTCCTTTGGTAAAACTATGTTGTATTTTGTCCCAGTTACCATTGACCTCAATGTCCTTGACTACTTTTTTCCTTCAAATTTTTTTTCCAAGACCTTGCATACTACAGATGTCAAACTGACATGCCTGTAGTTGCCCAGATCACTTAGTTCCTATCTTTAAGAAAGGGAAACAATGTTAGCAATTCTCCAGTCATACGGTACAACCCGAGTTTACCGATTCATTAAAAATTCTTGCTAAGGGGTTTGCAGTTTCATGTTCCAGTTCCTTTAATATTCTTGGATGAAGATTATCAGGGCCCTCTGATTTCGTCCCATTAAGCTGTTGGAGTCTGGCTTCTACCTTGGATGTGGTAATATCTACCTCCATATCCTCATTCCTATTTGTCATCCTACCATTATCCCCAAGCTCCTCATTAGCCTCGTTAAAGACTGAGGCAAAGTATTTGTTTAGATATTGGGCCATGCCTAGATTAGCCTTAACCTCCACTCCATCTTCAGTGTTTAGTGGTCCTACATCATCTGTCTTTGTTTTCTTCTTATTTATATGTCTATAGAACCTTTTACTATTCATTTATTTCTTGAGGCGATGTGAGGTCAGGTACTTTTTAATGGCTATCTCACTGACTCCTTTCCCATTTCAAATGGAGTCAAACAAGGCTGTGTTCTTGCCCCTGAACTGTTGAAAGTCTTCACCCAAGTTCTCAAACATGCTACAGATGGGCTCAGAGGCGTATACATCAGATACAGTCGTGACGGCTCAGTCTTCAATCTTACAAGACTTAAAGCAAAAACAAAAGTAACAGAACTACTACTAAGAGAAGCACTTTTTGTGGATGATTGTGCCCTCCTAGCACGCGCGTGTGCGCGCGCGCGCGCACACACACACACACACACACACACACACACACACACACACACACACACACAGTGATCTCCAGCGCATCGTAGATCGCTTTGCTGAAGCATCAAAATTGTTTGGCCTCACAATCAATCTGGAGAAAACAGTGGTGTTGCACCAATTCTGTTCATCGCTCTTGTCATATCCCCTAGCGTATCCATTAGTGGGAACCAACTGAAGCAAGTTGACAGTTTTACCTGTCTTGGCAACAACATCTCCCATGATGGATTTCTTTGTCAAGAAATCCCAAAGAGGATACGAAGAGCTTCAGTCATTAGGAAAGCTACGTAACAAAGTCCTGAAATCCCACAACGTACCCCTCTCAACAAAAATAAAACTTTAATTCTTTTATGCTCGCATCTCTCTTCTTTGGCTGTGAGACCTGGACACCATACAAAAATGGCATATCAAACCGCTAGAGGCCTTCCATATGTGGTCTTTGCACACCATTATGGGGATCCTCTGGCAGGACAAAATTACCAACCTGGAGGTTCTCCAAAAGTCAAATGCCATAAGCACCAAGGTCATGCTGATAAAAGCCCAACTATGCTGGGTTGGACACATCTTTAGGATGCCTGAATATCTACTCCCATAAACAATTTCTATGGAGAATTAACATAAGGACACCAGAATCAAGGCCGCCCCAGAAAGTGCTACAAAGCAGCATCAAGAACAGCATACACTTCAGTGCAATAAAACCGGATGATATTGAGAAGGCTGTGTTAAATAGATCAGCATGGCAACACACAACACTTCGAGCTTTTCAGGTCTTTGAACAGGACAGAATTATAATCTATTTTTAGCTGCAAGGGAAAAGTGTCATACTAACGCTATAGCTAAGAAGATGATCATCAATGACTTTATCTGCCCAATCTCCTCACGAGCATGCGCGTCATGCTTTTGACTTCAGAATCACTCCAGAATCCACAACAAGAAAGAGCATGAAAACATCATCGTTGAATTGATGGACTACATACACAGCTGCTTTGGATCTGCAGGGCTGTGTGAGTAGGATTCTGTTTCTTCTTCCTAGCAAGTGGAAACCAGCTGAGAGAAGTGGAGGATAGGGAAAAGTGAAACCTGTTTCAGAATTGACAGGAAAGATCCACAAGCGCAGGAGAGGCTTGGGAGAAGGGTTGAGAGAGGGAGGGCTTTTTATTTAAGTTGGGATGTCTGGCAGGGCCACTAACCAAGTTTTGACATGACCAATAATAAATATTTGTAAAAAAGCTTGAAAATTATATATGGTGGGTCTTTTTTGCTCTAACTGAAGCTTACTATAAAACTCTTGCACTCATTTGTTTTAAACTAAATAGTGCTATTTTAATCTTTGGGTGCACTGTGTCAGTAGATCTTGATTTGAGATTGTTCTGGGCCAAAAGATACGGAGGATTTTTCAGAGGCACGTTGTATGGAATGAAGAACGTTTGGACATGTCATACTTTCTCATTCCCCAGCATTCTATACTATAAAGTAGTGTTGAAAGTACGCAGTTCTGATAAATCTTGAGTTTGGTTTTGGTGTTTTATTTTGATGATTTCCAGACTGTATTTACACCTCAAGGTGTTCCTGGCTTTATTGATTTTTGTTCCGGATGTCCTGGCTTGTTTCACCGTCCTGGCTAATGGTGCTGCCCAAGTATGTGAATGTTTCTATATTGGTGAGAACATAACCCTCTATTCCTACTGGTGATGGTGAGGCAATATTAAAGGTTATATCTGTCTTACTGCAGTTGATTTTCAGTCCAATTTGCTGGCTGAATATGTTGAGTCAAGCTGTTTTTTCTTGTATATAGTGTTGGATATGTGATTGCAGATGATATCGCTCTCCTAAGTCCAGGTCTTCAAGGGTTGAGAAGAGTGTCCATTTAATGCCTCAAACCAAGATCTATTGACACAGTGCAGCCAAGAAGATCTGAGCACCATCATTGCCAGGAGGCATTAGAGATGGATTGGTCATGTTCTTCAGATGGAAACTGATTCCATCGCCAGAGTAGCAATAAGATGGACACCTGAAGGCAAGCAAAATTAGACCGCCCGAAAACAATGTGGCGAAGAGCTGTGGAAACCAAGCTGAAAAACCTGGGGCAGAGCTAGGGAACCATTGAGAGACTTGCCAGAAACAGATAGGAGTGGAGGAGCTTCGTCACTGCCTTAAACGCCAGAGGCGTAATAGGAACATGATGATGATGATGATTTTAATCATTAGGAATCTCACTCAGCAGTTTCTACTGATGCTACATATTGAAGCAGAGATTTAAACAACATTGCTATCTGAATGTGGATGGCTTTAAGAATAGTGGGCCTTTCCTGCCAAACCAATTACGTCTTTAATGGGTACCGTATTAACTTGTCAAGTAAGTTTCTTGATCACCGAATTAAAAAATATGACTAAACTTCTTGGCTCTGAAATTCACATTAGTGAGTATCAGAGGGGTAGCCATGTTAGTCTGGATCTGTAAAAGCAGCAAAGAGTCCTGTGGCACCTTATAGACTAACAGACATATTGAAGCATGAGCTTTCGTGACTGAATACCCACTTCGTCGCATGCATGTATTCACCCACGAAAGCTCATGCTTCAATATGTCTGTTAGTCTATAAGTTGCCACAGGACTTTTTGCTGCTTTTACATTAGTGAGGTGATATAACTTTTTCCTTTCTTTCCCTGTTCCCTTGTATTTTCTAAGGCATTGACCTCTCTGATGGAGGGAATTGTGGAAAGAAGCTGTGTTCATCAGCTATGTGCTCATAAACTACTTATTTCTTCTGTGTGACTAGTTCAGATTTTTTTAAAATGTAACTGATTGGAAACTTGGTAATACTTTGAGTTGGCCAAGATGGTCGTATCACTGGTAAATGCTTACAGTTGACTCCCCACTAGAGGGAGCAGATTACTTTCTGAAGGAAACACTTGCATTTAGATTTTGGAATAAAGTTTTTTATAAGATGGACCTCACTGTTGGAAAATGAAGGGTACTGAGACTCAAAGATTAACATATAGGTCAGAGTTTTAAGAAATAGGGTTTACTTTGGGTATCAAGCACATGTAAGGCAACTAGGTAGAAGTTTTATTTAGTCTGAGACTGCATAAAAGATGGGGATTTAGTGGCATTTGAGTGCATTTCCATGTAGGAAAAGATACTTATCTACTATTTTTCCACATGACTTTGCACTGTAGGCTATCCTCTTGAGGTCAGCTGTGGCCCCTCTGTTCAGACAGTAGGAAAGACTATTTCATAACGTATGTGGGTAAAACCTGTTACTTAGGGGTAAATCTCTTTTGATAGCATCTCAGCCAGATCACTGCATACTCACTTCTAAAGTTGTTAGTGTGCCTCTCTTGCATGTTTTCAAATAATTATATTCATGTTTCCTGTTGTGACTGTTTACAGCTAAAACTGTTTAATCACTTTTAAACTGCCCATAGGATATGTCTAAGCATTTTATGTTGGTTTAAAGGATTAATTTGTCAAGAACAATGATGGTTATCACAATTGTAGAGTGATTACTTACCACTAGAAGGCATATAACGCACTGCCTTTCTGTGGCTAGTCAGATGGCAGCTTCTCTCTGGGCTCCTCATCATCACAACATCACTGTAAATAAACATATCACTGTAAATTAAGGTAAGCATAGAGCTGAATTGTGCAAATTAGAACACTTCAGAAAATAGCACAGTATCTCAAGTACTGTGGTTATGTAATTACACTGCATTGTATGGCAGGGTAGAATTTTTCTAGGATGCTTATGGTAAACTGAGCAAGGGAGTTTGGAGAGGTAAGCTTAAAAAAGTGATTCATATCTTCATTATTGCTGTCAGTAAAAGCTACAATGTAAGTACATCAGGGAAAGAAATCCGTTAATGTTTTTGAAGCTCACATACATATTATACCTCAGCTGTTGTTTGACTGATCATCTTCTTGGAAAGATTGATGCAATTTGTAGAATTCTAAACTGTCTTGCAGGATATTAATGCCCATGCTTGCGTCACTGGTAAACCTATTAGCCAAGGTGGTATCCACGGACGTATCTCTGCCACTGGTCGTGGTCTCTTCCATGGAATTGAAAACTTCATCAACGAAGCTTCGTATATGAGCCTTCTAGGAATGACTCCAGGATTTGGGGATAAGACATTTGTGGTCCAGGTAATTGGTCTAGAAATACAATTGTTTTGGTGAAGAAAGTTGGAAATGTAGTTGCTTTTAAAATCACTATGAAAGCGGTAGACCTGGTAAGGTTTTATAACTGTAGAGATTAGCCTTGCAATCAATTTAAACTTCAGAAGCACTTTTCAGACGAGTCATCCTTTATTTTGCTTTTTTTAAATTATATACATAGGCACACAGCCAAAACTCCAGCCATTTTCTAAGAACAATGTTGTATTTATAGACTAAGAGTGTGTCTATACAGCAAAGAAAAACTTGCGGCTGGCCTATGCCAGCCAGCTTAGGCTCACTAGGAAACAGCCCCGAGACCAAACAGACTAGGGAAATTCAGCCTAGAGGGACCTGTTCTAAGGTAGCTGCATAACTGGTTGGAAAATCATTCCCAGAGAGTAGTTATCAGTGGTCATAGTCAATCTGGAAGGGCATAATAAAGTAGGGTCCCGCAGAGATCAGTTCTAGGTCCGGTTCTATTCAATATATTCATCAGTAATTTAGATAATGGCAGGGTGAGTACACGTATAAAATTTGCATATGATACCAAGTTGGGAGGGGTTACAAGTGCTTTGGAGCAGTGGCTCTCAACCTTTTGAGACTACTGTACCCCTTTCAGGAGTGGTCTTCTGTGCCCCCAAGTTACACCTCACTTAAAACTACTTGCTTACAAAATCAGACATAAACATACAAAAGTGTCACTGTACATGAGTATCACAGATTATTCGTGTTGGAAGGGACCTCAGGAGATCATCTAGTCCAACCTCCTGCTCAAAGCAGCATGATATTACTGAAAAATTGCTTGCTTTCTCATTTTTACCATATAATTATAGAATAAATCAACTGGAACATAAATATTGAACTTACATTTCAGTGTACAGCATATAGATCAGTATAAGCAAGTTATTGTCTGTATGAAATTTTAGTTTGTGCTGACTTGGCCAGTGCTTTTTATGTAGTCTGTTGTAAAATTAGGCAAATATCTAGATGAGTTGATGTACCCCCTGGAAGATCTCTACGTACACCCAGGGGTACATGTACCCCTGGTTGAGAACCACTCTTTTGGAGGATAGGATTAAAATTCAAAATGATCTGGACAAACTGGAGAAATAGTCTGAAATAACAAGGTTGAAATTTAATAAGGACAAATGCAAAGTGCTTCACTTAGGAAGGAACAATCAGTTGCATACTTACAAAATGGGAAATGACTGCCTAGGAAGGAATACCGTGGAAAGGGATCTGGGTGTCATGAGTCACAAACTAAATATGAGTCAGTCTAGTGCTGTTGCAACAAAACAAAACAAAAGCCTCATTCTGGGATGTATTAGCAGGAGTGTTGTAAGCAAGACACAAGTAATTCTTCTGCTCTACTCCATGCTGATTAGGCTTCAACTGGAGTATTATGTCCACTTCTGGGCACCACAGTTCAGGAAAGGTGTGGATAAATTGGAGAAAATCCAGAGAAGACCAACAAAAATTATTAAAGGTCTAGAAAACATGACCTATGAGGGAAGATTGGAAAAAATTGGGCTTTGTGTAGTTTGCAGAAGAGAAGACTCAGAGGACATAACAGTTTTCAAGTATATAAAAGGTTGCTACAAGGAGGAGGGAGAAAAATTGCTCTTTGCTTCTTGTCCTATTCTCAGAAGTTAATGGGCTTAAATTGCAGCAAGGGCTGTTTAGGTTGGACATTAGGAAAACTTCATAACTGTCGGAGTAGTTAAGCACTGGAATAAATTGCCCAGGGTGGTTGTGAAATCTCCATCAATGGAGATTAAGAGCAGGGACACTTGTCAAGGATGGTCTAGATAAGACATAGTCCTGTCTTGAGTGCAGGGGACTGGACTAGAAGATCTCTTGAGGTCCCTTCCAGTCCTGTGATTCTATTGCTGTGTAGGCTTTTAGGCTTGGGCTCTAAACACTGCAGAGTGGGAGGTTCCCAAAGCTCGGGCTCCAGCCTGAGCCTGGAAGTCTACAAGGCAATAATAGAGCTGCACAACCCAAGCCCCATGAGCTTGAGTCAAATGGCACGAGCCAGCTGCAGGTTTTTCTTTGCTATGTAGACATACTCTTACAACTTTAGACATCTTTTCCAAGTTCTTGGAGGTTTTAAACTAAGGGATATTACACATTTCATGTGTAATGTGACACCACTTTCTGCAAAAACTATATTCTGTAATTACTTCCATATAATGGAAACATGAGCCCTTTAGTTACCTTATTTTTGGATCCTAAAGAAAAAAATTCAAAACTCAGAAAAATTTGAATCGGATCTGATCTGTGGTATTATGAAATAAACAGATGTATTTAGGTCTAGGGGGTATATCAACTCATCTAGATTTTAGTTTTAGTTCTGATTTTTTTTTGCTTTTTGTGAGACCTCAAAAGACCCTTAATTAAAACTATGCTCCTACATGTTTTAGGACATGAGTAGTGGGCGAGAAGAAAGACTACACTGAGAAATGGATTTCTAATACTACTTAACATGCATAATTATATCCTTCAAGGGTTTTTTTTCTTAATGTCTTGTTCACCAGGTTGGATAAATACATAATTAGTGAACTATTAAATGCGGAATCTGGATGATGGGTCAGAATGCTTTATTTGGAACTGTTCTCATATCAATGTGGCTAGTCTTAAAAATGGCAGAGACTGATTGCTGCATTTTAAGTAATGAATCCACATCATCAAATCGCAACCTACTGTCTTGTGCCAGTTAACCAGTGACCTGAGACAAACCTCCTGTACCTTACGTAGAAACAAAATAGCACAGCAACATCCTCTACCTTTGGAATTCACATATTGGCAGTGCCTAAATTTAAGAGTCTAAAACTGAACAAGCAAACTGAAAACTTGACAGAACAGTTGAAGACTAATCAATAAAAAATGAGGACACAGCACTGAAGACAAACTCCATACATAAATAGAACTTAATTCTTGTATCAAAGCTCACTTCTGATGTAAAAGGGGAACTATGCAAAATACTTTGAAAGCAATAAATTGAGGAGTTTCATATTCACTCTTTCCTGGAGTTACTTATTCCCAGTTTTGCCAAAGACTTCCTGTGTGACTGTGAGCAAACCACGTAATCCTGCTTCCTTACCTGTAACATATGGAAACCTGCATAACATCCCAGGTAGCTAAGGTTTACTTCACATTTGTAAAGTAGTCTGATGTATGGTTAGAGGCTACTATTGAAGTGCATAGTATAAGATCTTGTGATTTAAAACCAATAGTTTTTGTGGAAGATTGCTTTAGAGACAATAAAATGGATTATCAGAAGGACAGGGCTCCATTAAAAAGTCAACATGAGAAAACAACTAAGTTGTATTTTGTTAATAAATAAAATTATATTGAGCCACTCTTAGAGGCTTTAAATTTTGCAGACATCCCATATATATATATATATATAATATATATATATATATATATATAGTGACAAGAGGAACACAAGTGACAAGCAAATTCTGGAATTGTCATTTAAAAGTCCACGAAATCCTATATAACATTCAGTTATGTGCACATTCAGAAAATATGTGATTAAGGCAAATATAATTATGAAACATTACATGACTAAATAAATAGCTTTAAAGCTGTTTATCCTCAGGAAAGAACTTACAATACACTAATGCAGTAAAAAATAATAGTAACTTATAACAAATTTCAACTGAAGTTTTAGTCTTTGAAATTTTACGATCCCCAAAATTACCACGAGCACTTTGCTACAGATATTCAGGAACTGGAAACACAAAAAGCATGGAAAAGCAGAGTTTAGGAAGAGGAGAGGGCTTCATCTTGGCTCATTTTTCTCTCACGAAATTAATGCCTTCATATCACTTAACCGGTAGCATTCTTCCAAGTGTATGCAGCTTGAATGAATCTCAGTGGAATCTTGCATGCTACTTTTTAGAAGAAAAATATTGGAATGATATGTAAGTTCTGTCGTGATCTTGCAAAGTATATTATAACATTAATACTCTCTAGAACATCAGGCCAGTGTGGTTAACGTATACAAATATGTCCCCATCCCATATCACTCCATGCCAACATATGACACACAAAGGTGAAAAGCAGATATAGGCTTGTGAGGATCAAATGTTTTAAGAGTTGTGGGCTCATTTCACATGATTTAACTATTCTTCCTTCTATTCTCCCCATTTTTATTTACAGGGATTCGGTAATGTGGGCTTGCATTCTATGAGATATCTTCATCGTTTTGGTGCTAAATGTGTTGGTGTTGGAGAGATTGATGGTAACATCTGGAATCCTGATGGGATTGACCCAAAAGAACTAGAAGATTACAAATTGGTATGAGACTTATGTATTGCTCCCTGTGTAAACTCTGAAAATGCTGGAGATGACTAGAGGCTGGTGTTAATCGTGCAGAATATTTAGAAGTTATGATCGGCAGTGCTCTGTCTGATAAGCAATTTATAATGTTCAGGATTGGCAACTGTGTTTTTAGCATTCCATTTTCACTAGCTTGAATGCAGACCAAAGTGACTAATATTAATTGGTTTCATGGCTTTAACAGCCTGAATGGTGCTGGTCTGTTCGTTTCCGTACATTGCCCATCGCCACCCAGAGAGGCACAGTTGTGGGCCTGAGTCTCTGCAAAAAAGCAAAGGATTGCATCCAAACTAAATTATCCTGGTTTAGATAATTCTTAATATGGGGGGCCACGATCTCCCCGCCCGGTGCTAAATAGCAGCAGGGTCCCAGCTAGATTGCAAAAGGTGGGAAGGAAAGGGTCCTGGTTTGGAACAGGATGAGAACTGCTCATTTAGACTTACTAGTGTAGTACTATGAGCAAGCTTGCATTGCTGCTGCCTCTGTACCATCTGTTGTATGGACAGATACAACTTCCATGCTCAAGAAAAGAGATGAAGTTTGTTTTGAGGAAATTGAATATGGTCTTGTAAATTGTGGCTTTAATGCTAACTTCCAAATATATCTGGGTGGCTGGGGCACCTTCTGACTTGGGGCCCGGTGCCATGGTAAACCTGGTACTGCTTATATCCAGAGTCTCTTCACCTGGCCCTACAGACAGGGTGCTGTGAGGAAGGCAGCCACTGGCCCCTCTCTGCAGCTGGCTGCTCTGGTCCTGAGCCTGCTGCCCTCTCTTCTAGCATCACAGCAGGTGCTGGTGGGCAGAGGTGTAACTGCAGTACCTCCCTGACAGAATCTATTTTCTGTGGAGGACAAAAAATCTGCAGGAGATATGAGTTCTGGGTGTGCATAGTGGTGCAGAATTCCCCCAGGAGTACATTAGAGTCAAGAGATGTAGTGCTTAAGACAGAAAAGACACTTTTTATTTTAAAATAAAATAGTAATTTGTGTACTGCAGCAGTAGTGATTATTTGTAGGTGTTCTGATATACTTAAAATCTAGACTGATATTTTGAAAATATATGTAAGGATCTTCCATGGATGCTACATGGAATTCCTCTGTTTTTAGAGTGTATTTTTGATTTTAGGGTGAGCATACCTTTAATCTTCATTCTTATCCCACAGATCTACTGTAAACAGATTGTAGAATGTATTTCAGGCATTTTAAAATAATTGACACACTGTCTGATCTTGAATTAATTTTAATGTGAACTGCATTAAGTCTCAACTTTTTATCCAGCAGTTTTAGTGGGCTGATCCTTGGCTGCCCATGTAAATAGGAGTGGCAACCACATATTATAATGTCTTTTTTTAACATGCTGTTCTTTATATCTGTTTTACTTACTGAGATGGATTAGTAGGTGTTTGAATTGACACGGTTTTTAATTCAAGATTGGGGAACAAGCCAGGAAACAGACCCCTTTTTTCTCACTCTTCTAGTATGGTAAACTTACATTGTTTTCTCTAAAGTGCAAGTAAATTAAGTGATTTCACCTGTCTCAAATGGAGTAAAGTGCTTATACAAATCTATTAGAATTGTACAGCCTCTGTTTAGAGGTATTTAAGGTTTAACTGAAAATTTGATGGTATTTGGATTATTTTTTTTATGGCACTTGCTGTAGTAGTGATAGGAGGGGAAGCAAGGCATGTGTGTTAGTTTTAAACACACATAGTGCAGTAGACATGCTGTGCAAGGTGTTGTACAGACCCATGCAAAGACATTCTTCAAAGAAGGATGCATGGCTGTCAAAGCAACAGTCTTTCCCATTTTAGTATAAAAGAGTAAGTGAAGATTGTTTTGCAATAGTGATACTGAAAATAACTGATGATCACACTTCTCTTCCCCTCAAACAGCAACATGGGACGATTGTTGGCTTCCCCAAGGCACAGCCATATGATGGCAACATCTTGGAATCAGATTGTGACATTCTCATCCCTGCTGCCAGTGAGAAACAGTTGACTAAATCCAATGCTCACAAGGTCAAAGCAAAAGTAAGAAGAAGAGTTAAACTAAATATTGAAACAGTATGGCAAATGCCTTTCTCCATATTTATTCGAGTTATTGGTGTGAATATAAATATATGCTGCTGTGTGTCAGTAATTATGTCATGGTTCTTTCCCTAGATTATTGCTGAGGGTGCCAATGGACCTACAACCCCTGAGGCCGATAAAATCTTTTTGGAGCGGAATATCATGGTCATTCCTGTAAGATTATTTTGCCAACACTAATGGAAAGTAGACTGTCTGCAAATGCATTCTTTTTCCTGATCACAGGATCAACCTTAGCATTAATATTCTTTAAGAGTCACTTAAGTGTTCAGAATTTATTTTCCTATGAAAGCCATTCCTACAATGCCCTCCTTTCTGTGCCTCTCACCTTGAAAATGGGTGTTCTAACTTCACTCAAGACTTGAGGTAACTATCCTCAGATCCCAGATCTCTCATTACAACCATGTTCGCTTACTTAAATTCAACGATTGCATGGGAGTGACATTTTCAAAAGAAAAACAATTTACAATTATTCCTATCAAATACTGACACAAATCCCTAAAACATTGGTTTTCCTTTCTGGGAATTGATGCTTTAACTGCCCAGTGCAGTGAGCGGAGTAGAGAGAGAGTCTAAATGCAGTGGCCAAATTTTTCATACTTGGATGTCTAACTTTTATTGAAGTCAGCAGAAGGGTTTTTGAAAATCAGAGCTGCCTCTCTGGGTACCTAAAGTTAGGCAGCCAAGTATGGAAAATTTTGGCGATTGTCTTCTGTGCTCTAGAAATAAACCTATTCTCTGTGCTGCCTGTTGTTTTGTTTAAACAGGATTTCCAAGTTTTTGCATTTTAATTTGCCTGCTAAAAATACAAGAGTAAGTTGTCTTATCATAGGCTTATCATTCAGAAAGCTTTCTATTAATGCTGTTTCTGTGCAGGATCTATATTTAAATGCTGGTGGTGTAACTGTGTCTTACTTTGAGTGGCTGAAAAACCTGAACCACGTCAGCTATGGTCGCTTGACTTTCAAATACGAAAGGGATTCGAACTACCACTTGCTGAGTAAGCATTACTTCTACTTTTTATTAGCTTTTCAAAGATAAATTGAACCAGAAAGGAACTCTTTACCAACTATGTAGTAAACCAAGGTTACATTTGATATCTTCCTATGCCAAACATGGCAGAAATCAAATACAAAGATGTTCTAAATTTAACTTCTCTTTAAATCTGCTCCTAGTGTGTGCTGGATAGTAAGAGAGCTTACAAATGCACCTAGTGTGACGAGTAACTGATGAATTGGGTAATACTTGGGAAAACATTGTAGAAAACTAACAGTGTCTTCGTGAAGTGATACTTAGCTTTTGATATTGTCAAAATGCCTTACAAATACTAATTCAAATCCCTTATGAAAGAAAATATTCAGTTCTCTTCAGTGTAAAAACAAAATCCAAAAACCTTCAATATTGTAATGAACATTGGCTAATATAATCAACAAGTTACAACTTTGAAGATCACTGCATTATGACACTGAGCAGGTATATAGCAAAGTAGGACTTCTGTGAACTGCAATAATATAATTGGTACAGCTGTTCTTGAAACTTGGCTTGTGGCTCCCTTGGCTCCTGACTTGGAGGCTATTGTTTGGGCTTCCCATTTCCTGACCAGAATGCTGATCTTTTATGGAAAAAATAAGCTTCATGGAGTAGAACAACAAACATTTCCCCTTTGTAGCTCAAATTTAAGGACAGCACTTACTAACAATAAAGCTTAAGAAGTTTTAAAAGCTTTTTAAGTTCCAAAGGAACTGAAAATGTCTGCACATAGGACGCAAGTTTTTGCATTTATATTGGTAGAGATTCCTAACCAACTCTGCATACCATGTTTCAGATAAACACAATTTTAAGGCACTGTTCTAAATTCTAAGACGGACTCTCTACTAGAGCAATGCCACAGCAGATAGTTTACCCTCTGTGAAGAGGCTATGTTTAAAAAAGATTCCTTATCTAAATTGTCAACTCCATTAAGTTCTGAAAAACTAAAGGCATTTATTACTGGTATTTAGTTTTATGATTAAGTGTTATTTAAGCCTGGTAACAAATCTTACAAATCTTCCAAATTGCCTTGCAGCAAAGAAAGTATTTGGGGACCTTGAGGTTTCTAATTTGAGGCCTTTGTATATCAAAGCAGTCGGACTCAAACTTTGTTTCAGTTCTTTAAAAGGTTACCTAGCACAGCTCAGTTTATGCTACTGGTTGAAGTAATGAGTGCTGAAACTCAAAAAATACTTTCACTGGAAAGTTATTTTAAATCGCTGCTGAAATTTAACTTGCTTGTTTTCCTTTCCCTTCCAGTGTCTGTCCAGGAGAGCTTGGAAAGAAAGTTTGGGAAACATGGTGGAACTATTCCAGTTGTACCTACAGCAGAATTCCAGGATAGGATATCAGTAAGTAGCTGCTGTGATGCTTTTAATCGTTGTTATTCCAGTTGTATTCTCGTATTATAATTGTAAATAAAATCCATTATTTTGCTGTTGGGCATATGATTTTGCCATAAGGCATTAGTGAGTGGTTCGTTACATGACCTAACAGGCTGATCTGAAATGCCAAGTAGCATGGCAGACAGGCTAGCTATGTCCAGTTGGTATCTTGCACCTGACTCCACAGAACATTTCTAGCTCTTAAAGTTCTTCTAAAGCTGAAATTTAGAGTGTACATACAAGTCATTTGGTCTTGCATTGTTAATCAGATGGTTGCTTTGTAATACTAGTCACTGTTTATAGTGCAATAACTTTCCTCCTTTTGCAGAGGTGCAAAATCTAAGCCTCTTCTGTGGTGACACTATATAAATAGGTTGATTTACTGAACATGTTTCTCATGTGCCTATCTCTTATATTTCAGCGATATGTTCCAAAAATGTTACTCAGAATTGTTGCTGTTTATATGAAGTGATCACCAACTCCAGTATTCTGAATAACTCTCCCTTTCTTACACATACATATACATAACTATATGAAAATGTAATTAAAATATTTTTGAGGGGGGCAATGGACAAATAATGTGTTACTGTTTTGTATCTTTTTGAAAGGAAGAGGAATTGCAAATAGGTACTTCAGAGGCAGAGAGTTTCTCAATAATGAGCTAAATACTCATGAAAGGTCACGTTAGACTGAGTCAGAAGCCTAGTATACTGATTTTGTAGCGTTTAAGGCCAGAAGGGTGGTGATGTGTTTTGACCACCTTCGCAACACAGGCCATAGATCTTCAGACGGTAACTGTTGCGTTTAATATCCATATGCTGTATCTCAAACAGAAATTCTCTTAAAATGATATCCAATCCTAATTTACCAGTCTTGTGGCTGTCCTGGAAATAGGAATATTAAAAATTGAGGTTTGTGTTAGGCATCCCACTTCACTATTTTTAAAGTATTCCTGTATTCTCTAAGAAATGTATTGAGAAACAGGGACCAAATAGCTTGCTCGTACTTGCATAAGTCCTGACCAGCTCATTCAGTGATGCATGTCACTTTGGGATCTATACCACTGTAATGAAGCATCATTTTATCCTAGAAGTCTTTTGTAAAAAAGAATCTTCCTTATTCCAGAATATATCTTCATTGAATTTATAAATGTAGAAGTAAGAAATTGTAGTTCTCTGTAGAAACACTAAGCCACCACTGGACATTTTATTCTCTGCAGACTTGATATCTAGAGTCTATCTTCTCTTTTTATTGAACCTCTAAACATTTCACATACCATATGCTAGGGCTTACTGTCTATAAGATTACCCACTGAATTAGCAGCGTTCACATATTGGTCTCCTTTTACCAGATATTAAGAAAATATACTAAAAATCAGAAGAAATCTGCAGTGAAAGCAGGCTGACTAATTATTGGAACCCAGCATGTTAGTCTGATGTACTAAGAGAAAATCAATAATACTGCTTATTCATGTCATACTGAACCCGGATTGCATTCATTCCCTTTCAGGGTGCATCTGAAAAAGATATTGTCCACTCTGGATTAGCCTACACTATGGAGCGTTCCGCCAGAGTAAGTATTGCATTAACATGTAGAGTTGTACCAAGGGAACATAAACATAACTGTCACAAAAGCAAACTAAGTCAGCATGTATCAGTGGACAGCACTGTTTCTTTGCACTTAAAACAGAAGATAGTTATTGACAATAATGGTAGTCACTGCATGTATGACGCTCCTTTGAATAGATGTTTGTGTGGATACCTTTAATTGGATGATGTAGGCCATCCAGAAACTGAAAACAAAGTTAAAGTCAACTTGTGTGGATTTAGCAAGCATATTTTTTTGGTAAAAAGTTTAGCCATTGGAGAACCCCATCATTTATCTTTTTATGTTCTAGAAATTTGTTGGGGCAGAAATATTTTCGAAGCTATACTTAATATCACCACATATATGTAGATCAGACTGTCCCTCCAGTGGAAAATACTGCAGAATGGGGCACGAAATCTACTGGATACTCACAGCTTTTGTGAAGATTTTACATACATGGAGGGAATAGAGTCTTGGATAATGAGAAGTGACACCTTGGAAATCTAGGAAAGACATAAGCCTCATGGATGCTGGGCTGTAATCTGAATACTAGGATCTCTCTGTACTGAGCCTTAGCCCCTCTCTGAAATTCCTTGAAAATGGTGTACATGGAAAGGCTTTTCAAGCAATCATAAATAACTTCTGTTTTCTTTCATCTCACTTCAGCAAATCATGCGCACTGCCATGAAGTACAACCTGGGTCTGGACCTGAGAACAGCTGCCTACGTCAATGCAATTGAGAAAGTCTTCAAGGTGTACAATGAGGCTGGTTTGACTTTTACATAAACGGGTCATTACCGATCCTCACTGATACCCTTACTCTTCCTGCCATTGTGTACCCTCTTTTTGAGAAGCTTATCACAAGTTTACATGTAACCACAAAAATTCCTCTTTCCTCTGACATTATAGTGGGTACTATTCTGAATTAGTTGCAGTCCAAACAAATCCTTTTTTTTTTTTTTTTTAATAAATAATAAAGAAAAATCCATGGATTAGGCATTGAATACAAGTATGTATCTAAAGATAACCAGTTCATCTGCACTTGTTGGGGCCATTCTGGGTATTTCACCTTTAAAATAAAAAGGTACACTTCCTGAATGGATCAGCAGTCATGTTACATGGGCAACCTATCAAATTTCAGATAATATACTGTACTAGATGAGCAGTTAGCTCGTCCTATTACTTCATGCACTTTTGTTTAACGATGTAATTTTGGCTTTGGCACTTTCAGTAAGGCCTTGTATGATCAATGCTGTGGCATTGTCAAAGGCAGAATGGTCCTCCTGCAGGGAGTAATTTTGATAGGACTCTCTAACTTCTACTTGTTGCAGAACTCCAGGCCTGAGGATCTTTTAGGCAATGTTTTTCTCTTTTATAAACTGTGCTTCTCCTATAGGACTGCCTTTAATCACTAATTGAACCTGAACTTGACTCAAGTATTATGAGATACATTAGAGAGGTGACAGGAGCTAGAATTTTTATAAGCTGAAACAGTATCATTGTGTACAAATATCTAGCAAACATATATCTGGTTATGTTTTAATCAAGTCACTCTACATAACCACTCAATTATAGGTTTTTAAATATCTGAATTTGATATATATATATGTAGTCCAGCGAACGCTAACTTTTTTTAACATTAATTATTTTCAGTCATCTTATTTCCAGAGGCATTTTTCTGAACATTAAGTTGCCTCAATGAACAATTAGAAGTGGAGTCTAACCCTGAAACCGTTAACCTAACTACAAAGGAGCTAGACTGCTGCTGTAGACCTTATGCAATGTCTTAACACACATTGACTTCCTATTTTTTTTTCTTTATTGGGAAAGCTTGCATATTCCGAACATATTCAATTGTAACAAAATGGGCCTTGATATAGTATTAGATCAAACAGCTTTTTGAGTTTTTGTCAAGGCCTTTGTCCAATGGAGTCCCGTTGAAGTGCCAGATGTTATTTATGTAATGAAGAATTTTTTAAAAAAAATCAAACCTAACCCCTCTGAGGAACTCATGCATTTTCTAACTACTATGTAACTGCAAGATATAAGAGGGTGAGAAAAGCAGTTATTAAAATGTTGACCTTTCCAAACTTACTATACTGGTGTATTACTGTTTTCCACAATCACTTTCATAGTAATACTTTATTGTGTAGCAGTTGCTAAACAGTGAAATCTCTGAAATGTCACACAGAATTTCACATTCAACTCATCACTAGCGGTAAGACCCTAGTCCTTCTGATTCCTAGCACAAATAAAAAGATTTTTATACCTTCCCTCCCCTCTACCCCCAAACAAAATTACTTATTTACCCAACACAACTTATGAAACTGTTAATCATCTCAGCCTTTTGCTTTCCATATCTTTGAGTTCCGAGAAGAAATTAGCTGCCTTCATAGAAGAAATATGAAGCAATAAACTACAACATGGTGAGGCACTTAGTGTCTTACCCCTTTGGGTGTGGTGAGGCCAAAGGCCAGAATAGAGTTCTTTAAGCTGTCCAAGAAGTGCAGTAGTAGTTAAATAATGCACATGCCAGCATAGCTTATTGATACTGGATTGTTTAAGAAGTGCTTAGAACATTTTTGGTTTGGTTTGGATTTTTTAGACCTAAAGTAAAAGTTAGGTAAGTTTGTAGTGCTGTCTAAAGTCTATATCCAAAAGCTAGAGAACAAAAGTGAACTTCTGAGAGGTGACTTTTCAATACAGCTTTTTATGTAAATCTCCATGAAGTGCTAAAATAAGACTAAG
Source organism: Gopherus evgoodei (assembly GCF_007399415.2). NCBI lineage: Eukaryota > Metazoa > Chordata > Testudines > Testudinidae > Gopherus > Gopherus evgoodei. Next base: position 55,033,309 of record NC_044328.1, on the reverse strand, counting down.
GTCTAAGATCATGTACTCCTGACAAATTTTAAGTATCATTAACCTCTAAACAAGTTTGCAACATCAATAATAGTAACCTTAGTCTTATCGGTTATGTTGAAAATGGGTGAATGTCACTTTTTGTAACCCCATCTGTTCTAATTGTAGTGGATTCAGAATCTTTTATGGCCTGGATCGTGTAAGGGTACTTGTGCTTAATTTCTTGGTGCTTTCATGGGGCAAATGACTAATCTTCCTTGTCTTTGTTATATTCTGGCACTGCTGCTTTTAAAGATAGAGCCAGAGCCTGGGTCCTGTGCTCTTGTACTGTTGGAGCCATGCACAAAGGTAATGGAAAGCTGGCATAGGGCTTGTCCATACAGGGCAGCTATTGAAAAATAAGATAGGAGTGAATTTAAAACAATAGCTATTCTGCACTACTCCACTTCCAAAGTGGATTAAGCTAAACCACCCAAAGGCACTCTTGAGTGCAGAATAATTGTCCACACAGGGAGTTACTGGGGAATAGCTATTCTGAGCTGCCAGTTGGGAATTCCTCTCTCATAAAGGAATCTCTGGATGGCAAAAGCTGTTGCTGTTGGTTCTACACCATCTGCTCCCAGGGTCTTGGTCAGAGGACCTAATATTTGAGCAATCCGCAGCTATTGGGTGAGTGCAATAATAGCACTATGCTATCTCTGCCACCTCTTCTTAGGTCCTGCATTGAGTATAGCTTGACTGGACCCAAGGATCTAGCCCTGAAATTAGAGCAGTTGGGTTCAGTTGTAGCCAACTTGATGCATTTTTAACAAATGAATTATTACTATGATTTACAATAGCATTTGAGTTGGAGGTGTATATAAAATGGTAAGATACATGGAAATTATATTTTGACATGGGGCAAAGAACCTTTTTTGTGGTATGCATACACTATGATAAATGTAGAGAGGAACAGAACGGCTATCAATTTAGGGGTGTAGGTTTGTTTTTAAACTAAGCTAGTTGGCTTACAAAAGACTTACGGGAAATAAATCACTTGAGAGGAAGACTCCTGGAATGTTATGCAGTCAGAGCAGCTGGGCACAGTCTTGAGTAGCTGTATTTACAGGTGTACTTAGGTTTAACTCAAGAGTATTTCTTGTCTCCAAAGCAATAAGCAAGTCATTCAGCTGTACTGTTCTGAGCAGCAGTGAGTCTAGACTGCCTCTGGCAGACTTGTTAGTTGCTCAGGCACCCATCATTCTTTCCAGCTTAACTGGATCAGGAACAGTTCAGCCCCAGGATGATGTCAGTAGCAGGGCATAGACTGGCTAGGTTTTGAACTCCTGCCACTATGAGCAGTTGTGGCTGAACTGGCACCTAGCATCTTGTTTTGGAAAATCATGTATAGCCAGGCTGTTCAAGGCATTGTCCCTGCTCTTGAAGGCAGCATCCATTGGAAGGTTGGCAGTAAACTGTACTGAGATGCAGTCTCTTCCTAAAATTTCCCTAAGTTGCTGTCAGCCACTTGCAGTCTAGGAATGGGATGTTTTGGCTTCCACAGGTCACACCTAATCTCAGTTCCACCATGGCAGTGATTGGTTATTTAAATATAAATTTAACAGTTTATATGAACTCTGTTCAGACTGATAAACCTGGCCAACATCACTGAGTGCTTCAGAAAGAGACTTGTCTACGCTGTGTCAAATGTGTAGACTGTGTTTGAAGATGAGGCATTAGGGAGAAGCTGTTAAGCATATAAGAGCATGTTAAGGTAGAGGTGACCAAGGTAGCTACTGTTCCTCTTCTTGCACACAGACAGAGCAGTCAATCCCATAGCCAAACAAATAGTGACATTTGCCATAGTACCTTCTGAAAGGTACTTTGCAGCTAGGGCTGTAGAGGGAGTTTTAAACCTTGATCTTGTAACATTCCAGCATTTTTAAATGACTAGTTATTCAAAAGTCAAGGTGACAGGTTGAAATATCCTTCTGAAAGACCCTGGAATGACAACCCTGCAGTTTGAAATTCTCTACTTGATCACTGCACCCAACATGCCCCAAGTTATGACACATGAAAGGTACCTCACAAAGATGTGCTTCTATCTTATCCTGCTGGGACAACATTCTTCATGCTTTTTCAATTCTTGCCCTATAACCTGAGCCTACTAATGAGTAATATTTGTAATGTTGGCCACCTGTCTTCTGGGAAGTAGCCTGAGGACACCAATATCATACACTATAATTTGGCTACCAGCGCAGACTGGGGTTGTCTGCAATGTAGATGTGAGAGGCTGCCAGTATTCAGCCCCTTAATATTACATACACAAAAAAGCCCTGCTATAGTGGAGCACAGTAGAATTGGGCCTTGTCCTAGGTGCAGTATAAAGACATCCTTCATGCATAGGGCTTAGTCAGAAGTACAGTCTAATCAAAACTACCTTCTACAGCTAGTACCTGCCTAATGAATTCAGCTTTATTAGACTAATAGGCTACAGTGTCGTGCTTTAGGCAGATACCTAATGTCTCCTTGAATTACAGAAAGCTATCTAATGCTACTCAATGAAACTGATACCGCCTTCATACAGGGTGAGTAGCTGTAAGAAACTTACCAAAGAACAGCTCTGTGAATTCGTGGAGTCCTACTCCCTAGGCTCAGTCTTGGTTATGAAGACAGTTTATGGTGTAACTTCTCCAGTGTGAGAAGTTTTGTAAAACTTCTCACACTAGACTGGAATTGTAGTGTGGAGTTGTTTATAACTTTACCTTTTATTTTTAAGAGTGAAAACATCGTACATTCAAAGAGCTGTCAAAATAGGATTTAAAATTTCCCTGAGGAAGCTGTAACCATCAGACACTTCAGTGCCTAGCAAGCATATGCAAAGGCTATGCCATGGATGTTGTCAGCCACGGTTAATCGTTGTGATAAGGAAATAACTTTTTAATTAAAAAGTTAAGAGGAAAATGAGTTGTATTGTTACTCATTTGTATAGTAGCACTAGACCTTCCCTACTTTATACATGTAACAAAGATGCTCTGAATCATGCCATTTAATAGCTGGCCTAATAAATAAGAGGCAGGTTGCAGAATTACTGAATTTATTTATAAGCATTGCAAACCTAATTCTACTTTGGTGCGGTTTTTCTTCTAACCTATCAGCCAACCACTCTGTAGCAATAAAGAAAAATTGAGGATAAATATGAAATACTAGATCTGTTTAGTTGCATGCTGCAATCACATTTAATTTAAACTAATTTTTATCAAACTAAAATTTTGTCACTTCTCTAGCACACCACTTTTGTATCAACCCTTTAATGTAAATTATTCAAATAAAAATACACTAGCCATTGCTTTAGTTAACTCTCCCACTTAGTTGTGAATTTCTCTTGCAAAAAGTGCAAAAAAAAAAAACCCAAAACACTTCCAGTGTTTAGAGGGTCAAATTGCTGAGGCAAGGTTCCTGCATAAATTTCATCCCCATTCCCTGTTTTGACTCATGCTTTCATTGATCAGATTTCTTTCCTCAATGTCCAAGCAGCTTTAACTATATAGTGCCATATGCAGACTTGAATCGCGTGTATTTAAATAGCTATTTTGGGGGAGAATGGGTAATTTTAAGGTTTATGTTGGATGGGGGCTGTTTTCCATTGTAGCCTCTTCAGCAGAAGCAGTCATGGGGGTGAACAAGCTTAAGGCCTAGAATCAGCCTCCCCACAAGGTGCCAGTAATGCTGTTTGCCCAGGTACTTTGTGTAGATGGTTTGGTTCCAGAAGGAGCAGCAAGTAATGCTTCTGCTTATCCAACTCGGCATAAAATAAATAAGTGCTCTCTACCACACCCTTAGAAACCCTCTGTCCCAAGGCAAGTTAGAACTTGACTCTGTCTCCTTGCACTATCCTGTTTCTGTAATGAGTACCACCTTTGAAAACAATCTCAGGAATGAACAACCATTAAGGCCCAATTAGCTTTCACTACTGCCACTTCCAGAAGTACAGCTATGGAACAGCAATGCGTCCTGGTGTGACCTCATCCAGGATATCAAATAAGCAGTTAACAGTTAATTTTGGGAGGGAGGTTAACTGTTGGTACCTTACTACTAGTTAAGTCCTATAACCACATCTTTCAACAGCTCAGATTTCTGTGACTCCCTGCACTGGCGTCTCTTTCTGCATTAGGTTCAAGCTCTTTTTCCTGGTTCAAAGTCCTCCCCAAAGTTATTGCCTAGTTAAATCTGTCTTCATTGTTCCTGCTCCGACCTACCTGCTCTGTCATCTTCCCACTCTGTGTGGTTTAAGGGAACTGTACCCTTCTGGTAAAGCTATAAATAGGTAGGTATTGGCACTCAAGACCATCCCCTTCATCACCATGGTATGAGTGCTTCAAGATTTTTTTTTTTTAATGGTTCTGTCTTTACAACCCCTCTGAGGTAGGGAAGTAGTATAATCCTCATTTCACAGACCAGAAACTGCAGCACCGAGAGGCTAAATGACTTGCCCAAAAATCTCACAGGAATTCTGTGATGGAGTAGGGAATTGAACCCAGGTCTCAAGTCCTAGGCTAGTGCCTGAAGCATTGGAACGCACTTCCTCATATCTAGTCCAGTAGCAGCTGTCTTTCTAGAAACACCAAAACATGATTTTCATAATGTTACTTTTTACTTTAACAGTGAAAAACAGTCAAACTGTTATAAAAGATGGCTAGATAAAAGCTTAAGCCCTTAGGGCAGTTTGTCAATTCATCTTTAATGGGATTATAAAATTGTGGTTTGCCATGCCAGACTCAGGATGAGGCCCCTCCAGCTCTGGTTGGCCTCTGTGTTCTCCCAGGCCAGACACAGGATGGACAAGGTCCTCATTGTGCCCAGGCCAGTGATCGCTCCCTACAATGGTGGTCCTCCCTAGGGAACGTGCTCCGTGGAGTCCCATTCAGGGGCAGGCCCCCATCAGTGGAGCTGATGTCCGACGCTTCGGACCTTGGGTGAGGAACTCATGTGAGGGATGTTCAGACACAAGGTCTGGGATCTGCACAGGACCTTGCCCAGCATATAAACATCAAGGAACTCAAGGCAGTCCGCTTGGCATATGTGGCCTTCCGCTGTAACCTGACGGGCGGAGCGGTCAGGGTTCTCATGGACAACACAGCCTCGATGTTCTACATCAACAGGCAAGGCAGGGCCTGCTCCTCTGCCAGGAAACCCTCAGGCTGTGGGACTTCTGTATAGCCCACAACATTTGCCTACAGGCTTGCCACCTACCAGGCACCTGGAATTTGGGAGCGGATCACCTGAGCTGAGACTTCTCTCAGCATGAGTGATCTCTACAGCCAGAGGTGGTGCACAGACTATTCCAAGAGTGAGGAACTCCCCAGGTGGAACTGTTTGCGACTCAGCAGAACTGCCAGTGTCCCCAGTTCTGCTCGGGGGGGCTGGGAATGGGTGCTATCTCCGATGCCTTCCTCCTATCCTGGTCAGACCAGTTTCTCTATGCCCCCCCAATCCTGCGGATCGGCATGGTCCTGGAAAAGATAAAGACGGGTCCAGGTCTTCCTGATTGGCCCGGCATGCCCCAGGCAGCATTGATATGGGACCCTTATGAGCCTGGCAGTCACCCTGCCATGGCTGTTGCTGTCCCACCTGGACCTGCTCTCCCAGGATCAGGGTCACCTCCACCTCAACCTAGTGGCACTCCACCTCAGAGCGTGGCTGCTCAATGGTTAGGCTGGGAGGAAAGGATGTGCTTGGAGTGGGTTCAGTGCATTCTCTTAGAAAGCAGGCGACCCTCCATGCATCAAGCCTAGTTGACAAAGTGGTCTTGGTTTTCCCAATGGGGGGGTGAGTGGGCATTTCCCCTGTGGCTGCCCCAATCCAGCTCATTTTAGACTATCTTCTGCACCTTAGCCCTTGTCCAGCAAGGGGCACACAGTCTTCTCCCATGCTATGACCGGCCAGTTCCTTAAGGGACTGGATCATCTCTTCCCATACATTAGACCCACACTGAGACCTGATCTTGGTGCTGGCCCGATTGACGGATCCCTCCTTTGAGCCATTAGCTACGTGCTCCTGGAAGGTAGCCTTCCTGGTGGCAATCATGTCTGCTAGATGGGTCTCGGAACTCAGGGCCCTGACCTCCAAGCCCCCGTACGTGCTGTTCCATAAGGATACGGTTCAGCTCTGCCCACATCCTTTGTTCCTCCCGAAGGTGGTCTCCACCTACCACATTCGTCAGGACATTTTCCTGCCAGTCCTCTGCCCCAAGCCCCATGTGTCCAGTGAGGAGCACCGCCTCCACATGCTGGATGTTAGATGGGTTCTGGCCTTTTACCTGGAGTGGACTAAGCCATTCAGGAAGTCTCAGCTGTTCATTGCCTTGGCCGAATGCATGAGGAGTCGGCCGATCTCCACGGAGCAGCTCTCCAACGGGATCACCTCATGCATCTGTACCTGTTACGACTTGGTGGGTATCCGCCTGCCCGTCAATTGTGATGGCACATTCAACTAGGCCACAGGTCTCATCAGCTGACTTTTTAGCCCTTGTCCCCATTCATGACATTTGTAGGGCTGCCACATGGTCTTCAGTTCACATGTTCACCTCGCATATGTGATTGTCTCCCAGACCAGGGAAGATGCCAGGTTTGGCACAGCTGTGCTCCATCCTGAGAGTCTGTGAGTCTTGTGGAAAACACATGAGCAATCACTCAAAGAAGAAAAGACAGTTACCTTTTCCGTAATGTGTTCTTTGAGATGTGTTGCTCATGTCTATTCCACGTCCCATCCTCCTTCCCCTCTGGCGGAGTTATCTGGCAAGAAGGAACTGAGGGTGGGGGGAGCATGCAGCCATGGAGAAGCCACTCCAGGGTTCACTAAGGGCGCTCCCCTGTGGGTACTGCTAGGGGAAAAACTTCCAGCACGGGTGCACGTGGTGAGCACGCACACCTATTCTGGAATAGACATATCTCGAAGAACACCAGTCACGGAAAAGGTAACTGTCTTTTCTGGTCCCAGTCTTGGGCATTAGCTGCAGGACCACCCTTGTTAAATCAACTACTTTATCAAACTTTTAAACTAGAACATAGAGACATGCACACACAAAGAGGGAGAGTGACTATTCTTTACCTGTGCCCTGTACAACACTCCCTGCCTGTTGTATTGCTTCCCTGGCAAGGTTCTTTCCAATCCCAAACAAGAGTTAGTTGTGTGTCTTTTCCCTCAGTAAAAGGATGAACAAGTGAAACCCTAAATTTGATTCTGTTACACTGCTCTCAGATGTGCTGGGTTTTGGTTTTTTAATAGACAAAGCAGAGCTCCTCCCAATAGCTATAGGGCAAACTGCACAATTGGAACACATGAGGCCCAAGATTTCACTGAGTGACTAATACCTAAGCTATCAAAGGGGAGGGATGTTTAGAATTAGTGTTTTCCTCTCCCCAAGGAGCAGGTGTGGATTTAATCCAGAATAGCCCTAGAATAAAAGCTTTGCTTCCCAGTGTGAAGCTAGTAGACAAAATACATTCCACAGCTGTCTTATCAGACATTTTCCAAGTGAAGGTTGCTGGAGGAGCCTGAAGCAGGCGCGGTGACTCTGAGGCTACACAGTAACAGCAGAAAATGCTAAAAAAAAAAAAAAAAAGTCTCAAGGATACAGAGCTAAAAAGCTAAATAAATACTGGCCCAACACCAGGCAGGTGTTTCAAAGGCTGACTTGGAAAAGTGTTCACTTACAAAGGATTTTTCCCTATCCAGCTAAGGCATTGTAAATATGACAAATTCAGTGTAAGAAAACATAAAACATAATTTTATTACCCAAATGGTCATACATGGATAATCTCATTAGAGAGAGGATATCTATTCTGGAGCCAAGTAACTCAGTTCTATCATACTAATTTAACTAAACTATTGATTAAATTGCTTTTTCCAACCCTTCCCTGCCACCTCCCGAGCTCGGGGCTCAGTTCTGAGCTGCCTCAGGCTCAGACTCTGCACAGCTATGGAGTGGTCGGGGAAGAGCTTAGGGCATGTATGTGCAAAGTGGTCCATAGCAGATTTTAGAGCAGCTTAATGGCTGTATTAAGTATACCAGCTGCAGTGATCTCATAGGGGCTGGTGCACTAGTCAAGGATTGAACAGAATGCATGAGCTCCATCCTGAACCCTGCCCACCCTTTACATGATCCTGACCCACACCCCACCTGGGTAAGGATGAAGTATGCATGGCTAGCTACACCAGCTTTAGTCAGCAGAAAGCATGTTTGTTGTTGTTTGTAACCCACTTGTCTTTTATTCTTGCTTAGTATCACTTAAATCTATGTTCTTTATTAATAAATTAATTTTTGTTTTATTACACAATCATCTCAGTGTAGTGTATTAATAGCATAGGGTGTATCCTCAGCTAACCTAACAGGTTGGTGTGTATACTATCTCTTTGTCTGCAGCAAACTTAGTAACTTCTGTGAGCATCCAGTGAGAGGAACTGCACATTACAAAGAGACTATGGGGAACTCAGGAATTTGGGTTCACTGATTGCTACCTGCAAGACAAGGTTTGGATTGGTAGAGCCCTGAAGAGCTTGCTGGCAAGACATGCAAGCTGTTGCATCAGTGAACTGACACACAGCTTAGCAGTAGCAAAGCTCACTCTAACTGAAGGAGAGTGGTAACACAGTACAGTTCTGAGTGTCCTGAACAGGAAGGATATTACACGAGCCAAGGTATATGAGCTATCTGGCTGAGGAACTGGTCACACCCACAGACAGTAGATTATACGTATTTTGAATCTTGAAGTGCTAGAGGCCAGGGCAGCTATTACCACCTTCTGCATTCACTGAAATGCTAAATATCCTTCACCCTGCTATCCTAAAGGTGGATTAGAGGAGGATGGGGTTCCCTATGTCTCTCTCACAAGTCCCCCAAAATCAAAGCCAAAACCAAACCAAAGACACACTGCATCATCCGTCCCATAATCTCTTTTCTCTCCTTTTCTTCCAGTCACTGAAGTTTATTAGTGACTGCAAAATCCCAATTTAAAAATATTTTGTTATATTCCACACCAAATTATCTTCAGCTCTCATCAATGAATTTCTAATGAGCACCATCTATTGTTGATTTTGTTTGTTTGTTTGTTTTCAAAACTAACACCTTGGTTGTCTGTCTTTATTTTAAATGAGACACACCTAGAATTAAGTCCATAAGAGGTCTAGATTTCAAAGTTAAAATAAACCACCCTGGTCTACTCCTCATTTACAGACTCAGGGCTAAATTTTGCCTGCAGTTACCTGGGTTACCTGTCCATTAACTAAGGAGGAATTATCTTTTATCTGGTATATTTAGGTTATACAAGTAAAATCAGGGGTGAAAATAACTTAAAGGACTTGCCGGTACTCCAGAGTCCTGCAGAGGGGAAGGGGCCTCAACCGGAAGAGGCATAGCTTATATCAGAAGAGGTGGGGGCTTTAAATCCCAGGGCTTTTAAATCAGGATTTAAAGGGCTCGGGGATTCAGCAGCTGGGAGCCCTGGGGTTTGGGCAGGGGTGAAAATAATTTACATTTCTTACTCATATGGTCCAATCGCAAGCAACCCACCTCTCCTACGTACTTCATGGATTCCTCCCATTGCATGACAGAGATAGAGAAAACAAAGCTACTATTACTACTACCAGTACTGTCTGTAATAAAACTTTACAATTGGAATAAGCCTGAAAAAGTGAAAACTCACTGTCACATTTTTCTCCGTGTCTTCCCTCCTCCTCCAGCCAGGCTGCAGACACTAGGCTCTGTGCTTTCTCCAGGCACCGAGCAGCAGCTGCAGGGGCTTCCATCTAGCTTGCAACACGGAGCAGGAAGACTGGCTGATGGAGGGAGAAGCCTGCCTCCTGCATGAGAACAGTTTAAACTCAGCTGTTCCCTGTGCGGTTCAGTAACATTTCAAAGAGGATCTGCAAGCAGTTTGGACATCACAACCATGATCCTCTGCTGGGGAGGGAATGGGATAGATTTGAACTTGGAAATGGTTCCTGATTTTGATTGTGTTTTTTATGTATAGGAGATCCCCTTATTCCACGGGCAGAAAAGAACTGCCCCTGCTATGGTCACATACACTCTCCCTCCCCCCTCCAACAACAACTGGGAGTGAAATTAACAAGGATGCCAGAAACAGCGTCTAGCCCTGGGGGTTGAACTGTGCAGGGAACAGCTGAGTTTAAACTGTTCTTATGCAGCCAGCAGCAGCAGGCATCTCAGCCAGTGTCCCTACTGCAAGGTAGAGCCTAGAGCAGAACCACTGCTGTAGGGGAGGGGGAGGGGGAGGAATGCAGAGCCTTGTCTGCAGCCTGGCTGGAGGAGGGGGAGGGAGGAGACGAGAAACGAATGTGACAGTGCATTTTCCCCTTCCACCTGCTTTTATTAGCTCTGGATTTACACTGTGCAGCCAAATGCTTGTATTTGTTGTGTATATTAGTATTGGAGAGATCCCCTCATCCCGGGGGAAGACAAGGACTGCCCCTACCATGGTCAAACACACCCTTCCCACTCCTCCCAGCTACTGTGAATGAAACTAACAAGGATGCCAGAAACCACTCCTAACCCCGAGAGCTGAACCACTCAGGGAACAGCTGAGTTTAAACTATTCTTATGCAGGGGGCAGGCTTCTCCCCCCCTCAACCAGTCTCCTTTTCTCACTGGTCCTCCATACTGGCCCACTTTCACCTCTGGGTAAAATATAAGTATTAATTAATTTTGTAACATGTGGCCTACAGGCCTCATGCTTGTTAAATATTTAGCTTAGCCAAATTAGGCCTTAAGACCCAGGATAAGTAAAGTAATAAACTTGCTGAGCTTGTGTCTATGTTTGTGTTATGCTGATATTTTGAAAATTATTATCCAAATTAAGTAGTTATGTCCATGAGAGATCAGTAGACACCATAGAAGAACTCTTGGTAGCTGGGATCTAATGTTAGAGCAGGGGTCTCAAACATGCAGCCCGTGAGGTCCCGCGAGTTCCTCTGGGGCCTCCCCCTCGCCGTCCCCCTCCCCCTGGCCCAGCGCGCACTGGGGGCAGAGCAGGCTCCCTGCCCTGCCCCCACACCACCCCGGGAAGCGGAAAGAACATGGGGAAAGAGAGGCGCAGGGGTGTGTGTGTGTTGATGTTGCTTCAGGCACTGCCCCCAGCAGCTCCCATTAGCCACGGTTCCCAGTTCCCGGCCAATGGAAGATGCTGGGAGCGGTGCCTGAAGCAACAGCAACACACACACCCCTGCACCTCTCTTCCCCCACGTTCCAGCTGTTTCCTGGAGCAAAGTGGGGGCAAGGCAAGAATGGGGCAGAGTTGGGGTGGGGATTTCAAGGAAGGGGGGCAGGGCAGGAGTGGGGCCTCGTGAAAGGGGTGGAGTGGGAGCAGGGCCAAGGGTGGAAAGGGGAGGTGTCAGTTATGTGGCCCTCGGGCCAATGTACTAGTCCTCATGGTCATTTGAGTTTGAGACCCCTGTGTTAGAGACTTCCTTAAGGTAATCACCTGTTACTATGGTGATAAGGTGATGTAAATGTTAATGAGTATAAAGGGAACTAATGAGTTAGTCTATGAAAAACAGGGCTTCCCAAAAGTAGTGGGATGTGGAAAGTCAAATAAGGAAAAGGGTTTTTTTAAGCCTTCATAAATATGTGTGAATCTCAGTGGGCATCAGTATAACACATTATAAAAGCTATATTCCAGTCTGTGTGCCTTCAGGCGGATGCCAGGATAACGACCAGTGGTGGTGGTGGTGATGATGATGATGACGATGGTGAGGAGAAGGATGACTAACACTTGAGGCTTTTTTGCAAGGCATGCTGTGAGTAGTGAAAATACTGTGCATTCTGTAGTGATCTCTGTCTCCTTTACCAGACTGCAGTGTGTGATTATTGTTGTTTGATTGGCTAATAAAAGTAATTTCTATAAAAAGAACACCATGTTGTCCCTGTTGTGCACTGTAGGGTCCCCCTTCTATTGATAACCTCTCTACAGTAGTGAATTTTGGGTCTGAATTTGCACAGATTAAAGTAGCTGTAAACCCTCATCTTGGGGTGGGTAACTGGTTAAAGTAACACAACTATATATAAGGCTACATCTGGATTTATTCTGGTATAACTAAGAGCAGACTTTGACCTTTGTGGACTCAGTCCATATTAATACAGTGGAAAAAATGTGTCTATAGTTCCTTCCAAATAATCTAACCATGGATAATTGGCAATGGTTTCAGGAAATAACAACTTCCATGTCCTAGGCTGCTGCTGCTCCAGTTCCTGTTCATAACTGACCAATGAAACAAACAAGTTCCAAAGCTTGCCAACTAGAATGTTAATAGTAAGTAATGAACTACTTTAATAGACTCTAGAAATGGAAAAGTCCATAGATAATCTACTTTATATCCCATTCCCCAATGGCCAGTAAAAGGCTGTTCCTTACAGTTTATTTTCTAGTGCTTCAATAAGTATAGCTTTTAAAATGTCTCCATCAAACAAATGATCAGTACTGTTCTTGAGTGACCATCTCACAGTACAACAGATCTAATAGTAATGAAACTGTTTTCCCTGCTATTCAGCTGATATTTTGCAGACTGTATCAGGAAAACTGTACTTTGAAATCACATAATTTAATTTATGTAATGTTGCAGGGTCGTTCACTGGTCAGCGCACCTCCTTGATGCAGAAAGCAGCATGGCAGTCCCTTTGCATCAGGTGCCTCGTGCTATGAGGTGTTCTCAATGGCTGCAGTGATCTACCCCTTCTGGAGAATCAGTCCTCCGGCTGGGTTGCTCATAGTCTTGCCCTTTCTGGTGTAACCAAAGTTCAGACAGAACCAAATGTTCAATGACCTTAAATTAGGTCTTCATCTCTAACATGTAACTCGGCAGTCCTTGTCCTTTTATGCTCGGAGAATTGCACCTCCCCACTGTTTGGGTGGTAGGAAAGGAACCCAAGTCCACCCTTTCATCTGGGTTCCAGCCCAGAAACCCTGTGTTTAGGCAGTAGGGTTGTTTCTTAAAATCAACTGCTGCTGTCTACCTCATACCTGCTTGCAGGCATCTTTCACAGAGTTCTACTCTCTGACTCTTGTTAGGATATAGATATTCAGGCCTGTCTGCACAGGCCTATACTTTAAGAATTTAGGTGTATTCTTATCACTAAGCTAGTTATAGAGGTATAAAAGAAAGAATCAAAATCACTGTCTGTGTAATGGTCTTCTCTTACTGTGACAGGCTAAGGCCTTCAGCTAAGATGTAGTTAGGCAGCCATAAGCTGGGAAGTGTATGGTCACATCCTCACATTCCAAACTAGTCACATTGAAATAAGGTGCTATTGGGCTGTTAGGAATACAATCCTGGCCTGATATTCCTCTCACCTCCAGAGAAAGGGAAGAGCCTAGAAGATGTAAAAGGAAACTTAGTTTGATTGCATCCTGCCTGGCAAGAACTCACTTATCAATAGACACAGCTGGAGAACCCTTATGTCTGTATAGCTGTAGTTGTAAAATCTTCACTTCTGTATTGTTTTGTATGTTTATTTGCATGGTCTCTGTCTGGTTCTGTAATTGTTTCTGTCTGCTGTATAATTAATTTTGTTGGGTGTAAACCAATGAAGGTGGTATAATTGGTTAAATAACCATGTTACAATATGCTAGAATTGGTTAGTTAAATTTCAGTAAAATGATTGGTTAAGGAACAGCTAACGGCTTGGCTACACTCAAAACTTCAAAGCGCTCCCGAAGTGTGAGTGTGGTCGCAGCGCCAGCGCTCGGAGAGCTCTCTCCCAGCGCTGCACATACTCCACCTCCTCATGGGAATTAGCTTGCAGCACTGGGAGCTGCGCTCCCAGAGCTGTGGCACTGTTTCCACTGGCGCTTTACAGCGCTGTATCTTGCAGCGCTCAGGGGGGTGTTTTTTTCACACCCGAGCGAGAAAGTTGCAGCGCTGTAAAGCGCCAGTGTAGCCAAGGCCTAAGCAAAACTCAGGTTTTACTATATAGTCTGCAGTCAATCAGGAAGTGGCGGGGAGGAATGGGAACAGGGACTGAGGACGGGGGAATTAAAATCATGTCTTGCTAAAGGGGAAAATGGGAACAGGGGATGGGAACAGAAACAGGGACACAGGCAAGGCTCTGTGGTGTCAGAGCTGGGAAGGGGGACACTAAGGAAGGAAACTGGAATCATGCTTGCTGGAAGTTCACCCAATAAACATCGAATTGTTTGTGCCTTTGGACTTCGGGTATTGTTTCTCTCTGTTCATGCGAGAAGGACCAGGGAAGTAAGAGGGTGAAGGAATAAGCCCTCTAACAACTCTCTCTACCTGGAAGTCTTCCCCCTGGCAGGTTTCTCCCTGTCTGTTGCTGGGGCCTTTTTTTGAGATAACTCTCTGGCAATCACTGTTCCCTACCTAAGCTGTAGCTAGCCATTTTGTAGCTGCTACTGGAGAGGTAATTGCTCCATCTATTAACTCTTTCATGGCTGCTATACAACCCATTACACATTGTGTGTGTGTCATATACATTATTTATTATAGATATAGGCTCAGTGGTGAGCTGGAGCCAGTTCCCACCGGTTCACCGGTTGTTAAATTTAGAAACCCTTTTAGAACCGGTGGGACAACTGGTTCAAAAGGGCTTTTAAATTTAACAACTGGTAAAGCTCCAGCAGCTCCCAGCCCTGCCCCCAGCCCCAGCTCACCTCTGCCTCCTCCCCTGAACACAGGAAGCCTGGGAGGGCTGAAAAGGGCGGCTTTGCGCAGGTGGGGGGGTGGAGCGAGGAGGGCTCCGGGGAGGGGCGGTGCAGCCCAGTTCTTCTTCTTCGAGTGCTTGCTCATATCTATTCCAGTTAGGTGTGTGCGCGCCGCGTGCACGTTCATCGGAAGATTTTTACCCTAGCAACACTCGGTGGGCCGGCAGGGCGCCCCCTGGAGTGGCGCCGCTATGGTGCCGGATATATACCCCTGCCAACCCAACCGCCCCTCAGTTCCTTCTTACTGCCCGTGTCGGTCGTTGGAACAGTGGAGCGCGGCTTAGCTGATCTCCATCTCCCTAGCTATTCACTCGTCATCCATCTGTCTCATCCCAGACGGACAGTGCTTCCTATGGGGATTCGGATACTCACAGCAGGTTCGCTCAATGATCCCATGGCCTGGACCAGGGATCTCATCAGTGGTCCTTTTGGACACCTTTGGCTTATCACCAAGCCCAAGGTGAACCCGCTGTACCATCACGCTCCGGTCCCTCAGAACACCGTGTGCCAGAGGCCACTGTTAGCAGACCTCCCCCGGCTGGTACGGAGGAAGCTCCTGCCCATGCACCAGACCCACATGATCTTCTGTTGCATGTCGCCGAGAATATCAACTTGCCAGTAGAGGAAGTTCCAGAGGTGGAAGACCCAGTGATAAGTATATTGTCAGCGGAGGCACCAACGAGGGTGGTCTTCCCCTTCATCCGTTCAATCCAGGCTAGGGCAGACACCATCTGGCAATTCCCGGCATCCATCCCGCCCACAGCCAGAGGGGTCGAACGGAAATACATGGTGCCCTCCAAAGGATATGAGTACCTATATGTGCACCCCCCTCCCTGTTCATTGGTTGTTCAGTCCGTCAATGAACGGGAGCGCCACGGCCAACAAGCCCCTGCACCTAAATCAAGGGAGGCTGGGGGAATGGATTTGTTGGGACGCACAATTTATTCCGTGGGTGGCCTCCAATTCAGGGTAGCGAACCAACAAGCCCTCCTGAGCAGGTACAACTACAACACCTGGGAGGCAGTAGGGAAGTTTACCGAGCTGGTCCCGCAGGACTCCCGCCAGGAATTTACAGCACTCCTGGAGGAAGGAAAGAAAGTAGCACAGACCTCCCTACAGGCCTCGCTGGATGCCGCCGATTCAATAGCTAGAACAGTTGCCTCTGGAATCGCCATGCAACGTATATCATGGCTGCAAGTGTCAGGCCTGCCACCTGAACTTCAGCATACTATACAAGACTTACCATTTGATGGCCAGGGCCTAGTCTCACAGAAGACGGTCCCTAGGCTACAGAGTCTAAAAGACAATCACGTAATTATGCATTCGCTAGGAATGCATACGCCACAGACTCAAAGACGTTCCTTCCGCTCCCAACCTCAGCGCCCTTACCCCCCGCCTAGGCCAAGGCAAGACTTTACCAGAAAGCGAAGTCGTACCAACCGCAGACGTCAGTCTGGACCTCAAGGGGGTAACAATTCCGGTCCCACCAAACCAACAGCGGAACCCAAATCAAACTTTTGAGGGTGCGCCCGAGAGCATTGTACCATTTGTCTCCCAGGATCCTTTTCATTTCTTCAACCACCTTTCCCCGTTCCTCCCTGCATGGTCCCAATTAACCTCGAATCTTTGGGTCCTACGCACGGTGGAGCTTGGATACCATCTTCAGTTTCTTTCTCCCCCTCCCTCCTAACCCCCCTCCTCGTCCCTCTTCAGGGACCCCTCTCACGAGCAACTCCTCCTGCAGGAGGTTCGGAGGCTCCTTACAATCGGAGCTTTAGAGGAGGTACCGGAGGAATTAAGGGGCAATGGGTTTTATTCCCGATATTTCCTAATCCCCAAGGTGAATGGGGGTCTCTGGCCTATTCTATACCTGCGAGGACTGAACAAATTCATCGAGAAGTTCAAGTTCCACATGGTATCCCTGGGAACCATCATTCCTTCCCTGGATCCTGGAGATTGGTACGCCGCTCTCAACATGAAGGACGCATATTTCCACATTGCAATTTACCCCCCGCACAGACAGTATCTACGCTTTGCGGTGAATCATCAACATTATCAGTTTACGGTCCTTCCCTTTGGCCTCTCTTCGGCCCCTCGGGTATTCACGAAGTGTATGGCGGTAGTCGCCGCTTCCCTCCATCATCGTCGAATACATGTCTTCCCATACCTCGACGACTGGCTTATTCGAGGGACTTCTGAGGCACAAGTCACCAGTCATGTGAGCATTATCAAGGACCTATTCACAAGTCTAGGCCTGATAATCAACTTGGAAAAATCCACTCTGGTGCCTGCGCAGAGGATAGAGTTCATTGGGACCACGCTGGACTCCAGTCTTGCAACGGCCAGTTTGCCTCTGCCTCATCTTCAGGCTATAGTCTCCCTTGTAAAAGACTTCAAAGCTTCCAGACAACCTCTGCCAGCACTTGCCTTGGCCTCCTCGGTCACATGGCTGCATGCACATTCGTCACAAAGCATGCCGACTGCGCACGCGTCCTCTTCAAACTTGGCTCGCCTCAGCATATCGTCCGGGCAGAGACGGCATAGACATTATACTCACAATTCCACAGAGCATTCTAGGCTCCCTCGACTGGTGGCTGACACCATCCCTGGTGTGTGCAGGTCTGCCGTTCCATCCACAGCAGCCCTCCGCGTCCCTAACAACGGACGCATCATCTCTCGGCTGGGGTGCTCACCTAGGGCACCTTCGCACTCAAGGCCTTTGGTCATCTCGGGAGTTGGCATTACACATAAATGTCCGAGAACTGAGAGCGGTCAGACTGGTGTGCCAAGCGTTCCAGCGTCATCTACAGGGACAACACAATGGTCATGTATTACATAAACAAACAGAGAGGGACACGATCCCCCCCCTTTGTCTGGAGGCGATTCAATTACGGGACTTCTGCATAGCCCACTCAATAGACCTGGTAGCCTCCTTTCTCCCAGGAGTCCGGAACACTCTCGCAGATCAACTGAGCAGATCCTTCCTGTCTCACGAGTGGTCCATTCGTCTGGACATTCTCCATTCTGTATTCTGGAAGTGGGGCTTTCCCCACATAGACCTCTTTGCCTCCCGAGAGAACGGGAAATGCCAGGTGTTCTGCTCCCTACAAGGTCACTCCCCGTGTTCCCTCTCGGACGCGTTCCTAATTCCGTGGAAAGGTCACCTATTTTATGCCTTCCCACCATTTCCTCTCATCCACAGAGTTCTACTCAAGCTCCGCAGGGACAGAGCCCAACTAATACTGATCGGTCCGGCATGGTCGAGACAGCACTGGTACACCCTGCTACTCGACCTCTTTCTGGCAGACCCGATCCTCCTGCCACTCTGCCCGGACCTTATAACGCAGGACTTCAGCAGGTTTCACCACCTGGACCTGCAGTCCCTTCATCTGACAGCATGGCTGCTGTCTGGTTGAGCCAATCTGAGTTGCGTTGTTCCACCTCAGTGCAACAGGTGCTGCTGGGAAGCAGAAAGCCTTCCAACCGGACGACATATCTTGCCAAGTGGAAGTGCTTCTCCCACTTGTGCGCCCAGCGCAACTTTATCCCTGAAGGTGTATCAGTCCCCATTATCTTGGACTATTTATGGTCCCTCAAGGAGCAGGGCCTGGTCATCTCTTCTATAAGGGTGCATGTTGCAGCTATTTCCACCTTCCATCCTGGGGAAACTAACAGTTCAATCTTTTCTCACCCCATAGTTTCCAGATTTCTCAAAGGCTTGGAGCGGCTCTACCCTCAGGTCAAATGCCCAACTCCTACCTGGGATCTAAACCTCGTATTAGCTAGGCTCATGGGTCCCCCCTTTGAGCCTTTAGCCACATCCTCGCTGCTGTACCTGTCCTGGAAGACAGCCTTCCTCGTCGCTATCACCTCAGCTAGGCGAGTCTCAGAACTTCGAGCTTTGATTGTGGATCCCCCATATACGGTATTCTACAAGGACAAGGTACAGCTGCGACCGCACCCAGCATTCCTCCCTAAGGTGGTCTCTGCCTTCGACGTTAATCAAGACATCTTTCTACCAGTCTTTTTCCCAAAGCCGCACTCATCGCGTCGGGAACAACAGCTGCATACTCTGGATGTCCGCAGGGCTCTCGCCTTTTATATTGAGAGGACCAAACCCTTCCGACGTTCGCCTCAGCTCTTTGTAGCTGTCGCAGAGCGCATGAAGGGCATGCCAATCTCTTCCCAACGGATTTCATCTTGGGTGACATCCTGTATCCAGACATGCTATGACTTGGCTCACATTCCGACTGGCCATCTCACCACCCATTCTACTCGGGCTCAAGCCTCATCTGCTGCTTTCCTGGCCCATGTTCCCATCCAGGAAATATGTCGCGTGGCTACCTGGTCTTCCATCCACACCTTTGCATCACACTACGCATTGGTCCAGCAGTCCAGAGACGATGCCGCCTTTGGCTCAGCGGTCTTACATTCTGCAACGTCTTGCTCCGACCCCACCGCCTAGGTAAGGCTTAGGAATCACCTAACTGGAATGGATATGAGCAAGCACTTGAAGAAGAAAAGACGGTTACTCACCTTTGTAACTGTTGTTCTTCGAGATGTGTTGCTCATACCCATTCCAAACCTGCCCTCCTTCCCCACTATCGGAGTAGCCAGCAAGAAGGAACTGAGCGACGGTTGGGCCGGCTGGGGTATACATCTGGCACCATAGTGGCGCTACTCCAGGGGGCGCCCTGCCGGCCCGAGTGTTGCTAGGATAAAAATCTTCCGATGAACGTGCACGTGGCGTGCGCACACCTAACTGGAATGGATAAGAGGAACACATCTCGAAGAACAACAGTTACAAAGGTGAGTAACTGTCTTTTCCCTGGCCTCAGCCCCAGCTCCGGTCCTGGTCAGGTAGTGTGGCCCAGCTCTGGCCCAGGCAGCACAGTACGGCCTCAGCTCCTGCTGGGCAGCGCGGCTCAGTCCTGGACCGGCTCCAGCGACACGGCGCGGCTCCGGCTCCAGCCCCAGCGGCGCGGCCCACCTCTGGCCATGCCCCCAGCCAGGCACCCCAGCCCTGGCTTCGGTCCTGGTCGGGTAGTGTGGCCCGGCTCTGGCCCCGGCGGTGCAGCATGGCCCAGTCCTGGCTCCGGCTGGGCACCCTGGCCCCGGCCAGGCAGCGCGACTCAGTCCTGGACTGGCTCTGGTGGCACGGCACGGCTCCAGCTCCGGCTCTGGCTCCGGCGGCTTGGCCCACCTCTGGCCCTGACCCCAGCCAGGCACCCCGGCCCAGGCTTCGGTCCCAGCCGGGCGGCGTGCCCTGGCTCCGGTCCTGGTGGCATGGCCTAGCTCTGGTCCTGGCAGCATGACCCAGTCCCGGCTCGGCTCCAGCCCTGACTCTGGCTGGCCGGGCAGCGTGGCTCCGACCCGGCCCTGACTCCAGCCAGGCACCCTCAGCCGAGTGGCCCCAGCTGAGAATCCCCGGCCCGGCCTCCAGCATGGGACAGAGGCAGGGAGCAGGGAGGGGGTGTTGGAAGAGGGCAGGGGAGTTCGGGGGTAGGTGGATAGGGGTTGGGGCAGATAGAAGTTGGGCACTCAGAGGACAGGGAGATTGAATGGGGGCAAGGGTCCCAGGGGGGCCAACAGGCATGAGAGGAGGGATTGGATGGTGTGGCAAGGGGCAGTCAGGGGACAGGGAAAGGGAGGTGGATGGGGCAGGAGTCCTGGGGAGGAGGAGCCACGACCCCCTTGTGGGATAAGGAGGAGGAGGGAACCAGTTGTTAATTTTTTGGCAGCTCAACACTGTATAGGCTTAGATACTAAAAGGTATATAGGTGCCTAAATATCTATACACCTTTGAGGATCTTGGCCTATATTGTCTATGTGATAACAGCAGGGTTTGTGTGGATTGGCACACTGCAAGTATATAGCAAAGTATAAAGCCAAAGACAGATATGCCAGTATGACTCAGCATCTGTTATTACACTCACAAAATGAAAAATTTCAACATTAAGAAAAATAACTAAGACATTTTAAAAAATCTAAGAGGTATAAGTGTGTTTCTTTAAAACTTTTTTTTAAAATTGTTTTCCATTCAAAGTGTGTGAAAGGCACCAGGATCTTTAAATCTCTATTATGGACTTAAACTAGCACTTGGCTGCAGCCTATGCCATAGTTTCTGCTGCTTTTAAAGCCCTCGCAGTTGAAGTTGTTCTGAAATGGGAAAAATAGATTTTTAAAATCTGAGCTCCTAACTGGACTGTAAACAGTAGCAGATTAATTGTTTCATGTGTTATTTTTTACAGCACATCTACTTCTAGGCTATTATATGGAGCAAAGGTCAAATGGGAGAAAAAGAAGTAGTACTATTCTGTTGGGTCTTTTGCTATTCATACAAGAAATATAATATGAAAGAATCACACAGCATGGCGGGGCCCACCAAATAACCATATTTGTGGAATTTAGACAACGTGCATGGCCTAACTACATATATGCACTGTTGCTCTGGTTGGGTTCTGGCAACTTCTAAAAATATAAAAGCCAGTGAGCTCTCTTAGGGATTTAAACAATTTAAAGCAATACTACCCTGTTCCTGTACACTACATATTATCCTAAACTCCACCCACAAACCAAATTCTACCCACTGGAGATACCAAAAAGAGAATCCACAAGTCTCAGATCATTCCTACAATCCCCCATAGTTAGCCACTCATTCCCTTTTCACCTGAACAGCTGTTCAACTCTAAGGCTACTGAGGTTGATAAGAAGCTGTTGCACAAATGACACATTGTACATTGAAGCTTTATTATTGGAAGAGTTCTGCTACCAAGCCAACCCCTCCTGCCATTCTTCCCATATCCCTGTCTCCTTCAACCATACCATTTCCAATGCTTTCACAAAAGCCCACATGCTCTGATGAGCTTTGCAAGTTTGAAGTGGGAGCACTACTGGGGTGGTTGACCCTCTCCAACTATGGGGGGCAATGAAGATGGGAAGCAACGAAGGAGCGCTTGTGTGTCTTGCCCTCTCTACACCTGCAATGTGTTTCCTTGCTTCCCTCCACATGTTGACTCTCACACCCTGCCTCTCATTCTCCTCTACATTGGTCAGGTATGTGGCAGGAGAAGTAGAAGGATGTGCTGAAACTCCAGAGTTTTACCTGCATTTCTTGGCCTAGCTCTCTACAGATTAAAAACATTTCTGACATAACTCCAGTTTCACCAAACTATTGAGAAAATGGCCATATTTGTATTACATATGCAAATCAAATTTCAATTCTATTTCAAGTGTGGTGTGAATGTACACAGTAGATTTGTTTAGAAAATAGATAAAAAATAGGGGAGGTACACTTAGCTCAGTTTTAGAAGTGGGAGAGGTTAGCACATTTATATCCTAATCAAGTAGTATTTGTCATTGCCCAGAATGGCTTTAAAAATTCATCCAAATCCTCAAAAAGTAGCTTCCACTTTCTGTTTTTTAAAACAAATCAGTCAGTTTGAATGACAAGAGGTATTTATATCCCATCAAATGCAAAAACTTGACACAACCTTCACTATAGAGGCACTAACATGCTTCCATAATACGGCGGCATAGGGTGACCAGAAAAAAATAACAAAGTCCCGGAGTCCTGCCAGCGGGAGGCGTGGGGGGAGGGGGAGAAAGGAAAAAAACAGAGTCCTGCCGGCAGGGGTGTGTGTGTGTGTGTGTATGGATTCCCACCGTCACAGCAAAAAAAAAAAAAGCGTGGAGTCCTGCCGGCAGAGAGAGAGGGGGAGAAGAAAAAAAAAACAGAGTCCCGCCAGCGGAACAAAACAAAACATAGCAAAAAACAGGAGTGCAAAATATCGGGACAAATTGTGTCCCGATTGAACATCGATCGGGATGCGGGACAAACGCCTAAAAATAGGGACAGTCTCAATTTTATCTGGTCATCTGGTCACCCTACAGCTGCATGAACAGGCTCACTGGCTATACTTGCAAGTTACAGCACAATAAAGCAGCCCCTGACACCCTAGCTCACTCTCCATCCACACTGGCAAGGCATGTAGAGCGCTCTGAGTCCACAGCTACAGCGCTGCTGGTACTCCACCTCAGCGAGTGGAATAATGTTTGCTACGTCCCCACTGGAGCACCACAGCACCAGTGTGAACAAGGTGTTGCGTTACTGCACTGTGATCAGCCTCTGGAAACGTTCCATAATCCCCTTAAGTACCTAGGCCACTCTTGTCATTGTTGTGAAATCTGCTGCAGGAATGCAGACATGCCCTTTCAAAGCTCCCTTTCAGAGAAGCTGACTGCTTATCAGCTCCGAAAAACCCCAAACATTTACTGTTTGCTTTGAGTGAGAGAGAGAGAGGTGGGTGGGGGAGAGGAGTCTGAATTTACAAGACAGCATGCTGACACACTCTCAGCATCCCAAAAACCCACTCTCTCTCCCAACATACACACAACACACTCCCTGTCACTCCCCACCCCTGCCATTTGAAAAGCACATTGCAGTCACTTGCATGCTGGGATAGCTGCCCATAATACACCGCTCCCAGTGCCGCTGCAAGTGCCACAAATGTGGCCACACCAGAGCACTTGAAGGTGTCAGTGTGAACACACTGCAGCACTTTCCCTACTGCGCTCTACGAAGGCAGGTTTAACTCACAGCGCTCTACATATGCAAGTGTAGTCATGCCCTTAGACTAGCAAGATTTTACTAAGCTTCCGGCTGTGACTCCACAGATGACTTTGCACACTCAGTGATTACTCTGAATGGCAATCAAGGCCGAGTGAGACAACATGTGACTCCAGCTTTGCTTCTCTAGTAGGATGATGTGGCAGTCCAAGTTTGTGCTATGCATCCTCTGCACCAACCTCAAGAAATCAAAAATCATAAATTGAGCCCCTTTAAATGATTAAAAATCGTGAGTTTTTTAAAAACTATACTGTTTTTCTTTGATCTGTCTTCTGATTTTGGAATATCTCCCTGTCCACCCTCAGGTGTTTGGCAATTAGTGTTGCCCATGCCCCCCAGATTGATTGGATAAGGTGATTGAGACCTCTGCTGAAAGCGCTCTCTCCCCCACATCTGCCCACGCCCTGCCCCACAATGAACACTGACCGCCCTCCCCCTCAGTTCTGCTTTACTGCCCCCACCTCCGCTTCTCCTGGGGCTCTTCATTCGCTCTGGCTGGGGACAGCTCCGAGGGCTCCTCACCCCCGCCCAGATCGGGTGTTGTAAGCGGGGGGGGTGGCACAGGTACCATCCTAGTTGCTCACACCCCCAGCGGCAGGCGCGCGGGGCGAGCAGCCAATCAGCAAGCTTCTCAGCTGATGGCAAGAAGCCTGCAGCGGTAGCAGCCGCTCCTGTAGCTCGCCTCGGACTTGCGGCATGTGGCCGGTATCTGGCAGGCGTGGACGGGTCCCTCCCACCGACGCCTCTCCCCGCCCGCTTCCCATCGCTCTCGGCGCAGGCACGTGCTGGGGCGGGCGGCAGCGTTCCGGGCTCGGGAGAGGGGCGGGGCTAGGAAACGCCACCCAGGGTGCCGTGTCGTGTGCTGACTCCTGGGCTTCCCGCTCGCTCGCGGGGCGGGCTGGATGGGTAACGGGAGCCCGCTCACTAAGGGTAGCTCTGGGAGTCTGCGCACGAGGCCGTCCCCTGCCTACGGCCCGTCGGGCTCGGCACGCACGAGCCTCTTGCCGGCAGGGCGGCTCTGCCCCACTCTGCAGCCAGCTGCGTGCTCCGCCCCTGCCTGGCCTCGCTCCCCTTCCCTCCCCTCCCGGCTCGCGGGCTCCAGGCAGGGAGCCCCGTGTCTGGCTAGGGAAGAGCCTCTTCGGTGTCAGGAATGGAGGGGGAAATGGCCCCGGGGAGGGCACGGCATTTGGGAACTTGGGGGGGGGGGCAGGGAAATCCTAGGAGGACAGCCAAGGAAGGCCTGAGGAAGAAACCTGGTCCAGAGTCGGATGGGGGCAGCTAGGAAATAGGGAGTCTTGTGGGTGCAGCAAAGACCTGGCATCGCCTTGGGACAAGAATTGGGGGAAGTGGGTAGAAAGAGCTTTACAAAGTGGGGGATGGAGCAGTATTTGAGAGAGAGATGGGGACCTTGCTGAGAGGAGACCATGCACTGTAGTAAGGGGAACAGATATAGGAGAGCCTGGGAGAGGACAAATAGGACTTTTGGGAAGGGCCTTGTCTACAACATATGGGGAGATCTAGAGTGGGTGGCAGGACAAAAGAGTTGGGAGCTGGGAAGAGAGAAGGGGACCTAGGTACCATGGAGAGGAAGAGGTGCAGTGTGTGAGGGACTGGTACTGGGGATTGTAGAAAGGGAGGAGGGGATGTGAGGCTGGGCTGCAGAGTGGAGGTAGGAAAGAGTGGTCCACAAAAGGAATGATGAGGTAACAGAGACAAAGAAGAGGGGTTGAATAGGAGAGAAATTGTGTCTTAGGGACAGCTGTGTGGGGGTTGTTATGGTTGTAAATTTCTGAGAGATCTTGAGGACAGAGGCACCTTGGAAGGGCAAATAGCTGAGGGGTGTAATGGCTTTAAACAATAGGAGGAGAAAATGGGTTTGGGAGAGAAGAAAGAAATAGAAACTTGGGAGGGGGAATAAGAGGAAGAGGGGTGTATGGGAAAAAAAGGGAAATATATGCAGTTTGTGGAGTCTGTGGGGAGAAGGGGAAATGAGTACAGTATTGAAGGAGGAACATAAATTTTGGAGCTGTGAGCAGCTGGGAGCTTTATGGAATTGCGGGTCTCATGGTATTGTGGGCAGGGAGAGGAGATTGGAGACAAAATTAACTGTACATCACCAATAAGGATGCAGGAGGACAAGTTGTATACTGAGTAGACATGCACAAGCTGCAAATGACAACCGGCTTTGTATCTCAAGCAGAACTGCTGAAAAAGGTAACTGATCAGAATAGTATGTTTTTTTTTAACTTGATTAAAAACACTTCGCTATATCCCAGCAAAAAAAAACTATTAATGGGTTCATTTAGCAAAGGCTCAGTTCGTATTTAATAGAGCTCTGACTGAATAAATTGCTGGAGTTGATTTTCTGAGTAAGAAGGTGTCGTTTTTACAGTCAGTTTTCAGATTAGAACTGCTCTTTAAGCCACAGTCTGCAGTAAAAGGTGATGTAGCAATGTGGAGATGCGCCATGCCAGTGAGAATTTCAGGAGGCACTGTGCTTCTGTCAGACAGAACACTTACTGGAAGAGAGGTGGAGTGTGTCTGCTGTGCTACCATGTACACGTTCCCTTGCACTGACTTTCTGGCTATTGCAAAATGGATGGTGCTGAGGTGCCCACTCATTTCTCTAACCACTTTGAGGTGGTTAAAGTTGGTACCAGTCCTAGCTTAGTGGGTGCACAAGGGGGAAAAGGTTCTTTACACCTTTATTACCTCTTCCCCACCCCTAGAGTTCAGCACAATTGAGTTGTCAAGTTAGAAGCATAGAGCCAAATTTACCATTGATGTGGGGAAGTTCAAATCCTTTTAAATCATTGTAGCTTCACCCACTTACGTTAGTGGTGAATGGATTGTACTAGAAGCAAACAGAACATAAGATTGTTGTCCTATTTGTCATGCTCAAATCTTCTGCCCAGAGATCATTTGAAGTAATAGTCTTTTCCTTTTGGCTCTTTTTTTTTTTCCTACTATGATAGTTGTGTACCTCAGCATCCACTTAAAAAATGCTGTCTGCATGTCCTGCATAGTCCCTTAGATTAAGTGACTGTTTGACTTCCTCAAGTACACGAACCTCTGAAGTTACCCTCTCAATCATATCCCAGGATCTTTTGTCCACACCATGGAACTTTTTGCTTCTGCTCTTCCAGCCAAAGATATACAGCTCACCGCTAGTAGAATCACTCTACACTTCAGAGAATGCACCACAACCTGAAATACTGCCCCCAGTAGAAATGCCAGCTTTCCAGTTTCTCATACAAATTCCATCCCTCACTATGACCACAAACAGACAAGACGTCCCCATCCACCGTCCCTTCTGCGTAGTTATGGGAAACAATGCTTTGTGGGAAACATTATTTCCAACCCCCAGTAATCAAATATCATGAGGTCAGCCTCCCAAACTCATGAAAAAAGAAGGTGGTTTCTTTGCACGTGCCTTCTGACTTTTGAACCTTTAAGGTTGCACTCATTTCATGTTTGGAAGTTTTTTGTCTGCACCCAAGAGGACTGAAAACTTACTTAAAAGAAGGGGAAAAAAAAGAAAAAGAGAGTTGAGATTCCCTCATGCTATCATGATTCCAGTACTTGGACATGTAATAAAACATTAAAGTATGTGAGACTCGTGATATAATTGCAAGAGATTGCAATACTAAGAAAACTTGGCAATTATTTAACTGAGGGCAAATGGTAGGGTAAAGGCTGTGGCCTCACCAAGCCGTGCCAATGCACATATGCAGCCACCTTCCACATGCTCACCAGATATATTCAGAGAAGTTTGCACATGCTGTGTAGTAAAAAGGGCGCTTGGAGACCCAGAACAAATGTTGACCTGGTGCCCTGTATTTTCTCAGCTCTGCATTAGTAGGGGGAGTGGGTAAGAGTGATAGTAGGGAGCAAAAGGAGTGTTCCAGTACAGTTCCCACATTGTGTATGTGTTGGGGAAGAGGTGCACGTGTATGCACACTCACTCACTCACTCACTCTTTGGTTAGACTGGCCATAGGTCTCTCTGGGGACATTGATTCTTTTCAGATAGATTTATTTACTTGCTCCCATTCTCTTTCCTATATCCTATCCAATGTGATGCGATGTCACTGTACATACCAAACAAAACAGCTGTGTTTTGTGATAAAAAATTACAATTTACAGCTAGAGCCCTGTGACATTTTTATTTTTTATAATTTTATTTTGAGGGGAATTTAATGTTACTGTTTTATCCTTAAAATATTTTGTTTTTATTATAGTTACATGAATAAAATTCCTCAAATGACCCTTTCCCATTGAACCTCAGCTCCTTCATTAGTCTCAGGGACCCCTCCTCAAACCCCCTTGTATGTTTCCCCCTCCTCAGCAGAACCCCAGCTCCCTATTAGCTTCTATTTCTGGCTCTGGGTGGTGGAGTCTGTGCCTGCTTACTAGCTGCATCCCCCTCACCTAGCCTGGAAACTGGTACTGTTGCCACCCACCCACCTCTGGGTGCACCCACATGCTTCCACCCCACAATCATTTCACTCATGTAGAATGAATGCATCTTCACACTTCCCTCACATGAGGACCAAGGGGGATAAAGCGAGGAAGAACATAATTGAAAAGGGGATATTTTTCATTTTATTTCATGTTACTTTGTGTTTGCACAAAAAACAGTGCTATAATTACAGAGGAAACCGGAGGAACAATTCCCAACCACATAAATGAACATACCATATAATTGTATTCACAGACAGTTGCCCCACACTGTGGTTGGATACAGAAACTACAAGATGACAAATAATTGTGACTAGAGTGCAAGAAACTTTGTGGATTTATTTTTGTTTTGAAGCTGGAAAGCTGTTTTAAAAATACATGTTTTTATTGCATATAAAAAACTGCATTATTTGATATTCTAAGCCACCCTTAGCTGACATGATGAATTTGTGGTGACTTTTTAGAAAGTGAGAGACTAAAATAAACTGCTCAAACTCACTTCTGATACTTTGAAACTTAAAATCATGGGCCAGATCTTACCCCAGAGATTCATGCACAAAGGTGATTTTCCCCTAGATTATTTGGGAAAAGGGGAGTGCCACCGCCATTGCATTTTCCTCACTTTCCCTTTTGCAGGGGAGGGGCTGCATTAGGTTGGAAAGAGCAGGGAAGGCAGAGACAGAGATGAGTTTGTTTTATCAGATTCTCTCCCAGATTCACAAGGCAAACTAACTAAAGTTACTGCTTGCAGTAGGGGAAGGAATCTGTAAGGGGCTCTGTAGTCAAGAGTCAAAGAGTTTGGGCTCTAAGACAACTAGGAATAAAACATTCATCACAACACATAGTAGTGCAGATCATTGGAGTCTAGGGGGAGAGGTACCCATTCAGTTCCACTCTGGTCTGGGATGCTGTGTCCAGTTGTGGGGGTCAAGATTTGGGGTTCCAGAGTTCATGAGGTATGTGATCTGTGGTGAAGGATATGAAGTCTGTAGTTGTAATCATAGGCATAGTTTGACTGCTATGGGTGGTGGGGGAGAAAGCGTGCTTGCGTGCAGTGAAGCCAGTTCCCCAAGCTCACTGACTTTCTCCTCCCTTTCTGGAGTGGTACTGAGGCTGCTGATGCTGGGGGAGAGGGGTGGGCTCTGGGCTGGCTTAACAGGGGAGCCTCAGCTGCTGCTGCTATCCTCTGTGGTGACCTGAGCACAGGAGCTGTGGCCATGCCACTACTCTGTTGCCTTGCGGTTCGGCTGCAGCTGTCTTCCTGCTGGGGCTGCAGCTGCTGCCAAGGAGATGCTGCATGCCGGGCTCCTTCCCCTGCCCCTGCACCATTCCTCTATCCCCTTCTCTTCCCCATCCCATCCCCATTCCCTTTCCTAGTGCCCCCATGCCTCATCCCTTCCCCCATTTTCGCAGTCCCCCTTGATCCACTCCCGCCACCACAGGTACTCACTGTTGTACAGGAAACCAGATGGTGGCCATGCAGGCACCTGTAGAAGGCGATGACAAGAGGCATTAGGACCCGACAAGAGGCATTAGGACCCAGCAGGAGACAGTGTCCAGCTGCAAAGAGAGCAACCTAGAGTGGCTACCATCAGCAGGAGAAGAAACTCTGTCTCATCCCTTCTGCTCCCTGCTGGGGCCTGGCTGCCAGGGAGAGGGGCTGAGCAAGCTGGAAATGTGCTGGGGATGGATGGAATGGATGGACAGATCCACCCCACCCCACCCCCAGCAGGCTGAGCAGAGCATCATGGCACTTGCAGAAATTGGGGGGAAAGGAGTCACACATGACCCCATGTGCACCCCCCCATACCTTGCCTGTTTGTGGGGACAATGCCCCCCTAAACTATGCCTCTAGTTGTAATGCTTGGTGACCCAGGTGGGCTAAGGGGCAGTCCAGAGCACTAGTCAAGTGTGCACGCATAATCAGTTAGTTGGGAGGTCAGCTGGTATCAGGAGCAATCTGAGGCAATGGTCAGAGTTCTTGCAGGTGTCAGTAGCTGGAAGATCCAATCCAAGAGGCTGGGTCAGTGACTTAAGGATGCAAGGTCAGACAAGGCAACAACCAGCAGCCAATGTTCCATTGCTCAGACAGTTGCCTCTTCCTGTTGGGGTCTTCATATAATCCAGGTACTGAATGAGAGTGCTGTCTGTCCATCCAGTCAGGGGCCTGAGGCATGGCTTCTGTGGCTCTTTAGGACTAAAGCTGTTGGTGGGGGAAAGCAGTTCAGTGCCTTAATTAATGTTGCCTACAGAGTTGGTGGGCCTGGGTGCAGTACTGGGATCCTGACAGTAGTCAGAGATCATTGTCATGTCTGTGATGTAGGGATTGGGAGACCAGGATCTGCTGGTTGGTGTTTGTGGGTCAGTTGAACAAAGGCACATTTCCTCTCCCTACCTCCTTCTCAGACAGCTTTTATGCTTATGTGGCCATCCCATCCTCTCCCATATCCCTACCTTTGTGCCTCAGTTTGGGCTTGCTTATTTTATCACAAAGGGCATTTGATGTGCTAAGCAGATGATTTGTTAATCATTTCCCAACCCCAGAGAGTCTGGACAGCAACCTACAGGTCATAACCCTGGGTTGCTAAAAGCTTGCAACAGTGACCTGCAGGTCTTCGCCCTGGCTCACCAGACAACTCTGCCATACCCAGTTTTGCTGCTACTAGATATTATGGGCCAGCCCCTCTGTTGATGTAAATTGATACAGCTCCATAGAAGTTGGAGGGAGGGATAGCTCAGTGGCTTGAGCATTGGCCTGCTAAACCCAGGGTTGTGAGTTCAATCCTTGAGGGGGCCATTTGGGGATTGGTCCTGCTTTGAGCAGGGTGTTGAACTAGATGATCTCCTGAGGTCTCTTCCAACTCTAATAATCTATGATTCTAAATCCATGGAATTATATTGATTTACACCAGCTGAGAACTTGGCCCCATCATTTTTTATAGCCTTCTGAAACAAACTTGAAAAGAAAGCAGGTGATACTTTGAAGATGCAGTCTGGAATTGTAATAAGATAACATAAATAACCTGTCAAGTGAACATGAAGTCTCTGTCTGTACTGAGAGCACAGCAGTAAGAATATCAGCACTCATGTAAGATGATTATTGGCTGTAGCAGAGTAAAATACATCTGTTCAGTTCCATTGTGAATGTGATTCCAGAAATACTTTGTGGCAATTCTATGTGAATGAGTACTGGCACCCAGAACCACTCCTGGGGTCATAAAGATGGTGACAGCAGCCCTCTAGAGTTCAAAATTCCAAGCTTCTTGGATAAACTCTCTGGATCTTTTACCATCAGGGAAGTAACCATGAAAAGTACTTAATAATTAAGAATACTGTGCATTGCTCAGTAACAGAGTACGCAGTGTGCATCCGATGAAGTGGGTATTCACCCACGAAAGCTCATGCTCCAAAACGTCTGTTAGTCTATAAGGTGCCACAAGACCATTTGCTGCTTTTACAGCAGTGTAATGGTTCCACTGTGGACTTGGCTTGGGTAAATATTTAGGTTTTGAAGCTTTCAGTAACAGTAGACATTGGAGTGGCACTCTCTGTGCAATGCATGGCAATTCTCTGTTTAGTCACAGACTATGTACTATACATCAGTGGTTTTCAAACTTTATTTTCCCTGGTGACCCAGTTGAAGAAAATTATTGATGCCCATGACCCAGTGGAGCAGGGCATGAAGGGTTTGGGGTGTGGGAGAGGTTCAGGGCTGGGGCAAAGGGTTGGAGTGCAGGGGTGAGGGCTGTGGGGTGGGGCTGGGAATGAGGGGTTCAGGGTGTGGGAGGGAGCTTGAGGTTGGGTTGCAGGAGGGGGTCAGGACTCTGGGCTGGGGGTGCAGGCTCTGGGATGGGGATGAGAGGTTTGGGGTACAGGAAGGGGCTCTAGGTTTGGGGGGGCTCAGGGCTGTGACAGGGTTTGGGTGCAGGAGGGGGTCAGGGCTCTGGGCTGAGGGTGGGGGGCTTGGTGTGCAGGCAGGGGCTTGGTTTTGGGGAGGTTAAGGGCTGGGGTAGGGGATTCGGGTTCTGGCTTACCTCAGGCACCTCCTGGTCAGCGGCACAGCGGGTGTGCAGAGGCAGGCTTCCTGCCTGTCCTGGCACCACAGACCGTGCTGCATCCCAGAAGCAGCCAGCAGCAGGCCCGGCTCCTTGCACAAGCACCTCTACAGGGCTCTAGCCCACAGGCGCCGCCACCCTCCCCCAACTCCCATTGGCTGGGAACTGGCCAATGGCAGTGCGAAGCCGATGCTTGGGGTGGGGGCAGTGCATGGAGCCCCGTGTCCCCCCTGCCTAAGAGCTGGACCTGCTGCTGGCTACTTCTGGAGTACAGCACGGTTTCAGAACAGGTTGGGACTGGCCCACCTTAGTCAGGCAGCCCTGCCAACAGGACTTTTAACAGCCCGGTTGGCGGTGCTGACCAGAGCCGCCATGACCCAGTCGTTTCCATTCTGTGACCCAGAACTGGGTTGTGACCCACAGTTTGAAAACCCCTGCTATACATGGTTACCCATGCAGGGCTCTTAGGGTATCTCTAACAGCAGAGTAAGCTCAAGGTTAGTATAACTCAAGTCAGCAGACCCTGGGTTTGTTAATATAGGGTTTGAGCGTCTACACTCACTTGTAACCCCAGATTAGAAATTGTTGAACCCTGGAGCTCCACTGCATCATGCGGGACTGTGTCTAACCACTCATATCCCAGCCTTCCTAGCGCCTTCCCAAAATGTGGTGCAGTGTGAGAAAACTTGACTGGTCACCAAACATCATTGTCCAGAGGACAAAGAAAGTTCTGTTTGTGGGATACTTTTGTCAGACTTACAGACCATGAGACCAGTGGGATTGTGCCTACGCTGCAGGCAATAGGGCTTGAACTCTGGGTCTTGGCTTGAGTCAGGCTTGGACCCTCTATTCCTGTGGGGTACTGGAACCCTGGGTCTGTGTCTTGGCTTAGCGCAATTTTTATGTAGGCAGAAGGGGAGGGGTTAGTCTTGAGCCTTAGTTCAAACCCTGAGTTTACCTTTAAGTGTAAATATACTCTTATTGCATACAAGCCTCGTGCAGATTGGAGATAGCTTTTTCCAGAGGTTTCAGTAGTGAGTCACTCTTCTTAGAGCCTGTTAACAATTACTAATATGCATAAATAGGGCCTTACCAAATTCACAGCCATGAAAAACATGTCACGGACCATGAAAGCTGGTATTTTATATGTTTTTACCCTATACTATACAGATTTAATGGGGGAGACCAGCATTTCTCAAATTGGGGGTCTTGACCCAAAAGGAAGTTGTGGTGGGGGGGGTGTCATGGTATTGCCACCCTTCCTTCTGCGCTGCCTTCAGAGCTGGGCAGCCGGAGAGCAGCGGCTGTTGGCTGGGCACCCAGCTCTGAAGGCAGCACACTGCCAACAGTAGTGCAGAAGTAAGGTGGCAATACCAGACTGTGCCACCCTTACTTCTGCGATGCTGCCTACAGAGCTGGGCAGCTGGAGAGTGGTGGCTGCTTGCCGAGGGCCCAGCTCTTCAGGCAGCAGTAAGGGTGGCAATACTATACTATGCCATCCTTACCTCTGCGCTGCTGCTGGCGGTGGCTTTGCCTTCAGAACTGGGCTCCTGGCCTGCAGCCGCTGCTCTCCAGTTGCCCAGCTCTGAAAGCAGCGCCAGCAGCAGCACAAAAGTAAGGGTAGCAGTACCACAACATCCCTACAATAACCTTGCCCCCCCCAAAAAAAAACCCTCTTTTTTGGGTCAGGACCCCTACAATTATAACACTGTGAAATTTCAGCTTTGAATAGCTGAAAAAAATGAAATTTACAATTTTTAAAATCCTATGACTGTGAAATTGATCAAAATGAACCGTGAATTTGGCAGGGCCCTGTGCATAAAGATCTATTCTGTCACACCTCCTGGTCAATAGGTATGTGCCACTGGAGGAGACAGTGAGTCACTCTGCACTGCTGTGCCAACAGCTACATGCAATTTCATCAGACCCAGATACTATGGTCACTCAGCTTTCCCTGTGTGTGGCCAAGACTAGGTCTTGATTGAGAGCTGGCTGGGTAAGTCTCAAACTGTATAAAATAGAGATGATGTTGGTGATCAAGCAAATACTCAGAGGCGAAAGAAAGAGCATATATTGGTCCCTTTGATTCAGAGGATATAATTTTTCTTTGTTGAAACGGAGCACTAACCAGCGGTTCTATTCCATTCCAACTTGTTCCTGGTTGGCCAGAAAGCAGCTGCAGAAAAGAATGCTCCTTATGATCTGTGTCTGCCAACAGGCCTGGATTAACTTTATGGGCCTGGTGCCAAACATATTTGTTGGCCCCCCCATGGGGCAAGGTGCAGGGGCGGCAGGATGGTCAGTCTCCAGCGTGAAAGGCGGGCTTGGGGCAATGAGGCACAGCACATTCGTAAACAGGGGGCACTGTTTATGAACCTGCAGCTGCCAGACGCACATTGGCCTGCACAGCCCTGTGCTGCCAGCATGCCCCTTTCCATTGAGGGTAGGCCTGCACCCCCCCCCCCCGCTCCAGTGCCCCACCCTTATGCCCAAATGTTATTTGTCAATAAATAAATATGCCCAAATGTTATATGTCAATGTGGAGGCTCCAACATGGCAGTGGAGAGCACAGGCCATTGGTTGCATGGAAGTGGGAGAGGACCCTGCAGACTCCCGCACCCCCACAGTGTTGACACAGTGCAAGGGCCAGGCCTGCCCCAGAAACACCTTGCCCCCCCCCCCATGTGCCATCCTGTTTGAGTGAGCAGGCTCAGCCTGGCAGCAGGATCCAAGTGCAGAGGGACTTAGTGTGGGGGGATCCAGTTTGGGGTAAGAGAGGTTTCTGTGGGGCAGTCTGGGTGTGGGTAGCAGTGGGAGATCTGGCTACACAGAAGCTCGTGGGGTTCCAGGTGCAAGGGCAATGGGACTGTGCAGGGAATCCAGCTGAAGGTGTTTGGGGCTCAGCATGGTGGGGGTCTAGGTGCAGGGGAGGTGGGGTTCATTTGGGTGAGGGTCCAGGTGCAGGTGGTTGGGGCTCAGTGGGGAGGGTGTCTGGGGGGGCTCATCGGGGTGGTACAGATGCAGGGGAGGTGGGGCTTGAGGGTTGGATGGGCCTGCTTAACAGGGGAGCCCCAGCTTCTACCAAGGGGATGCCGTGCTACAGCTTCCCCCATCCTGTGCCCCTTCCTCACTGCCCCATCTCCTCCCCACCCCACCCCCTTCATCCCCACTGTCTCTTTCCCTCAGCCCCCTTCTCATCACCATCCCATGCTGCTTCCCCACTGCTCCATCTCCTCCCCAGGCTTGGGGGGAAACCACCCCCACAGCACGAGCCAGAGAAGCAGAGCGGGTTGAGGCCGGGTTGTTCCACATTCTGCCGCCTGGTGATTGCAGAGTGGACCCGACCCCACTCACAGGGTGGCAGGAAGTGGAGTGACCTGACCCCAGCCCACTCCTCTCTGCTCCCCTGGCTCCTGGATTTGGGGAAACTTCCCTCCAGAACTCACCAGCAGCGTGGAGCAGGATGGGGCCAGGTTGCTCCACTTCCCACTGGCCTGTAAGTGCAGAACGGGCCCCACCTCTGCTGCAGTCCCCTGGGATGTAGCTCAGGGGAAGAGGTGGGGGTGGGGGTGGGGCTGGGGCAGAGCAAGGGCAGGGGTTTTGGGGAAGCGGTGGAGTGGGTGCGGGGGCTTTGGGGAAGAGGCAGAGCAGGGGTGGGGGTAGCTTTCCTGGCCGGCTCAGTCAGCTGGGGGATCGGGCTGGCTGGGGCTCCTTCTGATTGTGGGCCCGGCGCCATGGTGAACTCGGTCTGCCAAGTGAGAATATTGTCTCCTTTCCTCTTTGATTTGGACATCATACCAGACATCCATGCTTTTGTAACCTTCAGATTGATGTAATGTATTTGGGCCTGCCCTGGAAGACCAATCAAAAACTTCACCTCACATGGACTGCAGGTGCCCACCTCTTTAACAATGTTTCATGCATACAGTACATTATGCCAGGACTGTGACTACATTAGTTTCCAGTATATTTCAGAGATCAGTTCAAGGTAATAATTTTAGCCTACAAAATGCTTTAAGGTTTTGGTCAGGGTAACCTTGAAGATTGCATCCCTCTGCATGATCTTGATCAACTGTTAAGATCAGCAGGTTTTCAAGCTGACATTTCCTTGATTTGTACATTAAATGAGTGAGGTTAGACTGGTGGAGGGCCCATTGGTCTAGAATTCACTTCTTCATGGTGTGAGACAAACTAAACTTAATTAGTTTTAAGGCATGTTTAAAAGGCGGTGTATTTAGTCAGGGTTTTTCTGAGTGGGTACTTTAGGGATAGGCAAGAGTTGGAGGCTGAGAGAATTATTGCAGCCTTGGTGATGCATCACTAGGAGTGACTGTTGGTATGTGTTTCTGAAGTTGTTATATAGTTTGCCTGGAGAATACTCGTCTAATCCTGCTTACTCCCACTGAAGTAATTGGGAGGTTTGCCATTGACTCCAATGGCAGTAGGACCAGGCACTATGACAGGTGCACAATATCACAATAAATGAGGCAGGCCGTGTTAGAACAGAGAACTAAGTACCAAGAGTCTTCTATTCTGTTCCAGACCTTTCCACTGAGTTCCTCTGTGGCCTTAGACAATTCAGCCTCTGTGTGACTCAGCCTATCTGTAAAATGAGTTTGATACTTAACCCGCTCAATGGATTTTGGATCAAGATCAGAGAGGTTTGTAAAACATTTTGAGATCCTTTGGTGGAGAGCTCTATATAATTAACCAGTGTACTTATAGGTGATAAGTTATTTTTCCTTTGTGAAAGAAATTTGATCATCTGTTTTTCTTATTCCTTTATCCATTATTTTAAAATTTTAGAATAAATGAACATTTGGCTTGAAATGTAACAACAGCTTAGCTCTGGCTGGGAAAAAAAACATGAATGCCATGGGTAAATCTTCTGCTGTTTATTACCTATGTGATGGCAGGAGTATTAATAGTTTCATCATTTAAATTTTTAGGTACATTGAACTAATGTATCAACAACCTTTACATACTGTATGAGACAGACAATACTTTAGTCACTGCTGAAACTTTTATGATTCATGTTGAATGGGAGATTATGACTAGATCATACAAGATTTTTTTTTTAAACTAGTGGATGAGCATTCTGCATATGGCATAATGCTAAGCACAGTAAATAATCCAAATCGCAAACAGCTTTCATATTTCTGCACAAATGATTACTGAATTGCAGTGCAAACATTGATTTTACAACATCTCACACTCTTTGTTTAAATTATCATCATTTCTTAAGTCCAATTTTTTTCCCAAGGCCAGACACGGCTTCTGATGCTTGTTCAGTTGTTTTTTCTACACCTTCTTGAGCAGTCTTGCAAGCCTGATCAATACCTGAGAAAGACAGAGAAGCAGCTAACATAAAAGCAAAGTCAATACATTCAAATGTATGTTGTCTCATATTTATCGTGGAATGGGGAAGTGAGAAACTGACTCAAATATCCCTATCGTTGTTACACCAAACTGTGTACGTTACACCATATGATTCATGTTCACTACACCAGATACCAGCTGCTTACATTTTCTAAAGACGAGTTTCTCTCTGCTAGTGCAGCTTGGGGTGGTGGTGGCGGGATATATATACTGGTGCTAGAACTGATGGATGTTGGGGAGCTGCTGGTTAGGAATGGTGAAGGTGCTGTCTGGATGAGTGGGTGGATGCTACTTTGTGGGATGATAGGTGTTTTAGTGGCTACTGTAGGTATGGGTGGATGTTGGGTACTGATGAAAGGGAGAGTGGTGTTGTTCAGTGGGGTAAGAAATGTATGGAGGTGCTTCCTCCTCGCCCCTCCCTTCCCTAGCTTGCATAAGTTCAGGAAATCACTATTTAGTTATGCAAGGAGCTGCACGCTGAGAGAGGCTGTAGGAACAAAATCACTGGTTTCTCACCATTTTTAAGCAGTGTTTCCCTGAAGCAGAGAATGTTGTGTATAGTGAGGGGAAGCGGGAGGAATGGGAAGCTGTAGGGGAGCTGGAATGGCAGGGAAGGGGATGGCAGCAGCAAGAAGGAGTGAAGCTTTTCCTGGTGTCCCTTTAGTTCTCTTGCAGCTGCCATATTTTGGCAATTTTGCTACAACCCCACTCCCTGGGTGTCATAACCAGTGAGAGGCCCTGCTCTAGAGGGAGAGAACACGATATTACCTTTAACTTCTGGTTTTCAAATAAGTGCACATTTAGACTCCAAAGTTGCTAATGCTTCCATCATTCTTAGTGACCTTTTTTGTTTTTTTTCTCTGGCAATTCTCATCACCAGAAAGGAAACACAAATAGACCCCTCGCAACAGCCGTAGGGCTGCCAGCACCACTTAATGATTGACATCATTGCTGGATCTGCAGCTCCTTGAGCTTCCACGTAGTGGAGCTGGGCTTGGGATCATTATGGCCTCCTGCCCTTAGAGCTGGAGAAATCAAGATACACCACATGCTTACTTAGCCTCTAGAAAAGATAGACAAAGTTTTGACTGCACTACTGCCAGAACCCTCACTGTGATCAATGATGAACTTTGAACACAATACTAAATATACTGTGAGCTATAGAAATAGAGAATCAGTGAGAAATTGTAGTGAATCTGCTAGTAAATACACAAAGAAACAAGGTGGAAGAGGTGATATCTTCTATTGGACCAACTTCTGTTGGTGAGAGAGACAAGCTTTCGAGCTTACACATAGCTCTTCTTCAGGTCTCTCTCTCACCAACAGAAGTTAGCCCCACCTTGTCTCTCTAATATCCCGGGACTGGCATGGCTACAACAAGAGTAACTACATATACAAAGCCTGAAATTCTTACTCACATTTTAGTAAATCCTTTTGTAAGGTCAAACTCGCACTAAAATCAATGGGAGTTTTGTCTGAGAAAGCACCAAGTAAAAACCGAGTAAGAACATTAGGATTTGGCCCTGGTTCATTGTATGCTTCTTGGTTTTTTTTTTTTAAGATGGCTTTGTCTTTTGCTAGCTTTCCCTTCATGCCCAGTTTTGCCTTCATTTAACATAATATAATTTCTCATACCTTTCTGACATGCATCTGTAGCCTGGTTCACTACCTGCTGTGCAGACTTTCCCAGCGCATTTGCTGTAATTAGGAAAAACAATGTGTTTAACCTGTTAACGATTACGTTCTCCTCTTCTCTCGTCCCATACTCTCCACACCACAATCCATGAAGTGCTTATGACCATTGGCTCTGCTGCATGTTTAACAGGCTGTAGACCATGGTGGGAGTATATCAGAAGATTATTAATAGAGAATAGGCTGAGGCTATGCAGATTGCTGATGGGTATCTGTATGAGGTACATAAGCCAGCAAAGTGTGCTATGCGATTATATAGCAACAATAGTGTTCTGGGCATGTTAGTGATAGATAAGACGACAAAATGTAAGGGGAGAGAGAGAGAGAGAGAGAGAGAATGATGTGATTAGCAGTGGCATTTAGCTGCATATTGCTAATTCCATGATGCTGTTTTTTTATTTATGTATTTCCTTTTCTTGTTTTGAAGATGTTTTGTCATCTGGGTTGTTAACATTTCCTCAAAGGGTAAAATAGTCTTTGCAGACTGTTTGGAAGGAGTGAGGTTTCAGGAAGGAAAGAATGATGGAGACATGACAGGCCAGTGAAGGGAAAGGGGTATGTTTACAAGGAAGAGCTAGAGAAACAAGAGGTAAAAATATAATGGATCAACTGCAGAACACCAAACAATAATGAGAAATTATGTGGGAATGTCCCTCTAAAAGCCATTTTACATCAAAGATATAAGCGGTTTATGAAAGCACAGTCTCACTTTCCAAGCATCTGGGTGACTATCTGTGACCTGCCTTATCAATGACAAGAATTTACTGAAAATATGTGGCATTTAGAAACATAGCTAGGTACATTTTGTTTTTTTTATACCTTATGTTACAGGAGTGCATATACCACATTGAGAAGAGCTCATAATGCTAGCATTAAACATTAACATTAAATGACATTTACTTCCTAATCTCTTCTGAGCTGAACATCTATTCATACAGCAATAGAAATCTCCAGTGGAAGTGCCCTGCACCTCTGTCTGATCCACACTGATTTGGAGTTAAATTGTATTGAAAAATTCTGGTCAGTGTATCATGATTAAGGCTATGTTTTAGTCCTGGGTATTTTTGTAAAAGGCATGGACAGGTCGTGAGCAGTGAACAAATATCCACAGCCTGTCCATGACTTTTTCTATATATCCCTCACTAAAACTTGGTGGGGGGCAGGCTCAGTAGCGATGGCCTGGGGGGCCACCATGGGTGCTCGGAGGTGTGTGTGTGACCTGGGAGGGTGCTGTGAGTGCTTGGGGGCACTGCAGGTGCTTTTTGGGGGAAGTGTTGTGGCCTGGGGGGGGCATAGGTGCTTGGGGAGTGTGGGGGGAGGAGGGTTAGCAGGGCTGGGGCAAGTTCCCTATCCAACTCCTGGGAAATGGTGACCTCCAGCTCCTAGCTCCATATGCTGTCTCTGCTCCACCTCAAGCCCAGGTTCTGCAGCTCCCATTGGTGCCTTTGGGCGGAGGCAGCATGTGGAGCTAGGAGCTGAGAGAGGGGAGTTCCTGTAGCCCTCCTGGGGGGACCCCTCCCCAGGTAATCCAATTTTCAGTCATCTGTACATTTGGTTTAACATAAACAGATGGAGTAAGGAAAGAAGAATGAAAGTAAATGCAAGAGAAGGTGTCTATACCCTGAAGGACAACTTCAGTTTATATACCCTTTCTCTGTACCTGTTTTCAAGCCATAAAAGGAGTATCAAATATATTAAGAAAGAAACTGAGCATCACAGCCTGGATTCTAGAATCAATTTAGAAGTAATAGTTGAACAATGACTTAAACTGATGCTGTTTAACTAGATTGCTAGCAACTGAGCAGTTAAAGAGGTTGGGATATGTTAATTGTATGCATTTTTGAGTGTGGTTGGAGCAACATCTGAACTGAGATGTTCAAAATAAGCATCTCTGGAAACTGGACTCCCCAAGTATGGAAATATAAAACCTGTAGATACCAAAATAAACTGGGTTTTGTTTGTATATTAAAATTTGTCCACTGCTGTGCAAATGCTTACAGATATGCTTAACTTTAAGCACAAGAATAATTCCTTTATAGTCAGTAGGGATTACTCACATGCTTAAACTACACACGTAAGTATTTGCAGGATTAGAGCCTTGGATTGTATCCAACAGTGCTGTCTCTACCTGCTGAAGATCTGCTCTTGGCTAAGGAGGTCATGTAACCTCATGACAAACTGTAGCTTCAGCTGACGGTACCTAAATCTACAGCAAACATATTTTAAGGCATATAATAAGCCATATAGAGACTGGATATATTAATTTACAAAGAAAATTGTTGTATGTTAAGTTGAAATATAAACTTCTGATGCACGATAAGTCATAATATATTTATAGTTATTGCAATACATCAAACATCCCCTATGATAAAAAGTATAGAGGTTTTTATTTAAAGCCAGAGAAATCTGAAAGCTCATAGTAGAGAGTAAAACCAAAGTATTATGTTTATTATAGATAGTCTATATTTTTAGTCAGTATAAATATTAAAATTGATTTCTGCAAAGCATTGTTATTCACTCCAGGTTGCAAACACACCCACCACAGGTTAAATCTAATTTCTTCAACAGAGGTCAGTTTAGAGAGCAGGGTATGAAAGAGGTTACACTGCTCAGAGGCAGTAACTATTTAAAAAACAACAACAATAACAAATGAAATATTTGTAATGCTTCAGAATAAAAAGTAATGAATTGCTAGCAAAATATGAAATTTTAAAGTAAGTTGTTATTAAACAGACATAAAGGCTGAGCCATCATCTTAGAACCCTATCCTGCAGTAAATTCCATGCCGGTGAGGGGGGCTGTCCACATGGAGCTCATTCCAGGGTCAGGTTCTTAATCCTGAAAGTGGTGTTCTCCAAATCATGGTTAAGGCTCTTTAACAGAGAAGCTTGTCTAACTAGAGCCCATGGTTCTGATTCTGTGTTTGCTGAAGTCAGTGGCAAAACCACTGCTGCAGTGTGGCAGGACCAAACCCTATGTTCCAGTTATTTTGTCTGTGAACAGAAGAGACTACTCTCCCATGCTGTCAGTGTGAGTTAATATAATAGAGATATACCTATCTCATAGAACTGGAAGGGACCTTGAAAGGTCATTGAGTCCAGCGCCCTGCCTTCACTAGCAGGACCAAGTGCTGATTTTGCCCCAGATCCTTAAGTGGCCCCCTCAAGGATTGAGCTCACAACACTGGGTTTAGCAGGCCAGTGCTCAAACCACTGAGCTATCCCTCCTCCCTGCTTCTCAGGAGCAGTAAAATCAGTATTTTTTCCCTTTAGCGGTGGTAAAAAAAAATCAGTCTCAAATAATAATAGACATTGATTGGTTAATCCCATCTATAAAGTGATTGGATTCTCACTGTACTATCAAATAAAACACCAAAATATGTTGTTGTTTTTGAGATTATGAGATTTACAAAACCAGCCTCAGGACAAACAAAAATAGATCCAGGCCCATATTCTGCTCTCAATTTAAATCCAAAGTAATTCTACTGAAGTCAGTGGAGTAACTCTAGATTTAGACTGGTGTAAGTGAGAGTAGAAACTAGCCCTTGTTTTTTTTCAGAACAACGAACAGAGAAATTATATTTGTTTCTTACCAGCATCCTGAACCTCCCCTTCTGCGTGTTGTTTAAAACCCTGGAAGCCCTTACCAGACATGGTTGCTTTTAAAAGCTTTTAAAATCTTCTGCTTCAGTTTTAAAAAGCAAAGCAATTTGCTATACACTATGCCAGGGTTGCTCTAACTTGTGCTGATTTTATACATGTGCCAA
This sequence comes from Gopherus evgoodei, assembly GCF_007399415.2. Lineage (NCBI taxonomy): Eukaryota > Metazoa > Chordata > Testudines > Testudinidae > Gopherus > Gopherus evgoodei. Next base: position 54,990,635 of record NC_044328.1, on the reverse strand, counting down.
GGCACCACCAGATGCCCACTGGGCAAATTGTTTTAATAGGTGGAGCTGCTGGAAGGCTTAGAGTTTGAGTCTAATGAATGAAAGCTGACAGTGTGCAGTAAAATTGTGAATTATTTATTTTTCCCAAAGAGAGGGCGTGTCTATCTAGGGTTTTTGCAACAGAGGAATTAAATTCTGTCATCACCTTTGGTTTTTTATAAAAATTTCTAAACAAAAAAATTGAACTTTCTCAGCAAAATATAAAAGTGCAATGGAAGGACATTGAAAATTACTGAAGTAAGCTTTAGAATGGATTTTTTGAAGGCTAGGTTTTTATTCCAATAGTTCTCTTTTTTCCCCTTATTTTCTTTTTTTCTTTCATGCTGTAGGTGCTGTGGTTAACTTCTACCTGTTGCGAGTAGGCTAAAAACACGAAGAAAATGTCCTTATAAGTGATGTTACAGTTTGAAGCACTTTGTTACCATAGCCCCATATTTGTCTGTTATAAATCCCTTGGAATATCCTTAAAAGATGAGAGTTCTAATGGACATAGGCCCTAAAGTGAAGCTAACAATCTGGTTGTATTTCTAGTTGGATTTCAAAGGCAGAGTTTGTGTCTCCCAAATATCCTCTAGATGCTTGTGGTTCTTTGAGTACTGGTCCCTATGTGTATTCCACTGTGGCTGTGAGTGTATGCTCCATATTCCTAGAACTGGAGAATTCTTACAAGCAGCATCCATTGGTCCACACGTGCATCCTTGCTTTTCTTGTGCTTCCAACGAAGGTATAAAGGGTGGAACGAACTGACTGCTTCTCCAGTTCCTTCTTACTGCCATGTGGCCTGGGTTAGAATCTCCAGTGTACAGAGCTTTCCTTCGATTTCTTCAATCTGTAAACATTTCAAAGTTTGCCTTGGTGCCTCTTTATATAGTTCTGTATAGTTAGTAAGTTTTTAATAGTTTTAGCAGAGTTTTCTAGTTAGAGTCCCTGCCTTGGGGAAACACCTCACCCCCATACCTCTACAGGTTTTGGACTATGCCCAGAACTCCAGGCTTAAAAAAACTGTGTTTCTTGATCTTTCTCAGTCAGTGACAACCACCATAACAGCTTATACTGTCTCAAGGAGGCACATGTTGTGGCTAGGTGTAATATCTGCCATTCTTTCCCTGGCCATACCCATGAGTATGGGGAAGATTTTGTCACGGTTATTTTTAGTAAAAGTCCCTGACAGATTGCAGACAATCAACAAAAATTAATGGGAGCTGTTAAGTGTTAATGACTTTTACTAAAATTAATGGGGGAGAAAAGGCTGGGGAGGGAGGAATGACAGCTGGAGCCTGATGGTGGGGACTGACAGTCCCAGCCTCACCGCCAATGAGGGGAGCACAACCCGGCTCCAGGCCCTGCTTCAGCCACAGGAGTTGGAGGACACACAGCCCAGGCTTCAGCTCTGGCCAAAGTCACAGGGCAGGGGCACATAGCAGTGGCTCTGGCACCAGCCAAAGCCGTGGGGGCGCACAGCCCTGGCTTTGGCTGCAGGGAAATCCATACCCAAAGACCTCCCATCAGGAAGGCAGAGAATGCTCGCACAAGCAGCATTTCCTTGAGCAGGTCTTTCCTTGAAGTCTGCATCAGAAGCAACTCTGCCTAAATCAAGTAAATCTGATCATTCAACCTCTAAATCCCAGGGCCACAACTCTAAAGTCCATAAATCCAGGGTTCTACCAGTACCAGACCCCGACCCCATACCAGTGATGTCCACTCCACTGGTAACATACAAGTCAAAAAGTCAAGATCCATTGGTTCTGGCACAATCTGAGCTTTTACTGCCAATGGTACTATCAATGTCTCATACTCTGGCCAAATGGAACCCTCTTCCTACTCCTGCCCCATCAGACCTCTTGTACTCCAGGAAGGTGAAAGACTACTAGTGCACCAGAGGATGTCTTTACTCTTCCCAAGCCCTAGTTTCACTCATCATGAGGGACCTTCTTCCACTAGGGAGACTGTGACTCCACCGAGTGATTGCTTTTGATAGAAACCTATCCCCTCTTCTATCTGTTGGTTATGCCTTTCCTCCATCTGAACCGTCACTGTTACCATTGATCTGGACCCTTTCTTCTTTTACTTGATAGGATCCAAATTGCCAGAGGACTCATTGTCTCCTCCTCTACAAAAATGTTAGTTCAGACAGGAGATCCAGAGCCTTTTGGTACCAACCTCTGCCTCTGGATCGCTGATACCCCATTATTGAAGAGGGTAAGCTAGTGGCCAGAACCTCACTCCAATCAGTGATTGATGCATCAGATGCATCATCCTGGTTGATGGCAGTGGCCATTGTGATGTGCTGTGAGTCATGATTGCACTCCTCGGGGTTTCCCAGTGAGGTTGGAGGACCTACCCTTTGATGAAACCCATCTTTTCAGTGAAGGGCTCCAGGGCCACCCTCCACTCCCTGGGAGTATATACATCTGCCCCAAAAAGGAAGTATCACAGGCAACTTTACTAACCTAGACCAGCTTCTAAACAGTTTTATCACCATCAATCTTATGACCCTCCTTGTAAGAGACAGAGTACAGAAGTTTCTTTTCCCTGCACCTGCCATGTCTACAGCATTATCTCAATCCTGTTCCTTGCAAAAAGATGTCTTTGATGGGAGTTTGAGAGCTGAAAACTGTTTATGATGACACCACTGCTCAATCCCCACATACCCTTACAAAAGACATGTAGCATTCTTTTTCCACAACTGGAGTGCCATACGAACAGACAGGTGGGTATTAGATATCATCCATAACGGCTATGATATCAAGTTACTTATTTACCTCCTCCAAAACGCCATCCCTGTCCCTCTTCAGGGACCATCATGAGGGGATTCTCAGGCAGGAAGTGGAATCCCTCTTCCAGGGGAGAGCAATAGAGCACATACCTTTTCAACACAAAGGGAAAGGTTTTTACTCTGTGTACTTCCAAGTTCCCAAAATAATGGGAGGCTTGAGACCTATCCTCAATCTCTGCAATCTTAACTCTTGTATGTGCAAGCTGAGATTTCATATGGTCACTCTGGTATCAATAATCCTATTAATAATAGAAAAAGACATGCTTTACAGCTCTTGATCTGAAGGACGCTTACTTTCACATGGATATTCATCTTGCCCACAGGCCTTTTATCAAATTTGTTGTTGGCCCTGACCACTTTCAATACAGGGTACTCCCATTCGGTCTCACTACTGCCCTCAGGGTCTCTACCAAGACTTTTCTAGTAGTAGGGGCTCATTTCAGACAGAACAGCTTCACTGTTTTCCCCTGTCTTGACTATCTGGAAATGTCTCTCCTCACTCCAATGCAGACTATATGCTTCATAAGTTGTAAACAGCATCTTCACTCAGTGGGGGACCCACAACCAGGATCTGTTCTCCTCCCAAACGAACAAGAAAAGCAACATATACTGTTTCAGAGTAGCGCTCAGACTACATTCTCAGGGCGGTTCTTTGCTCCCTTGTTCAGAGCAGCTGAGCTATGCCTTTCCTCCCTTACTGCTCCTACCTCCCCAGTCCTATGGAAAATTCATTGGGACAGGGCACATGTCATCCTCATCACTGCCAACTGGCCCATACAGTTTTGGTTCCCAAATCTCTTATGACTGCCATCTGAACCTCCGATCAACATCCAGTGCATTCCTGAGCTCTTGACCCAGGAGAAGGGCAAGATCAAGCATCCCATCCTCAAAGCATTTCACCTTGTGACTTGGTTTTTGGATGGGCATCAACATTGGAACATTCCCGCTCTGAAGCCGTACAAACCATTCTTAATAATAGCAGAAAACATTCTACTAGGAAATACTATTCAGCCAAGTAGAAGCATTTTTCCATCTGGGCACAGCAGAAAAATGCATCTCTTGCATCAGCAGATAGTCCAAAATGTGAGAAAATATCTTCTCTCTCTCAAAACAGCTGGGCTTTCTGAGTTCTACACAAGTCCACCTGACAGCAATCAGTGTGTGCCATCCACAATCAGATGGTTATTCAGTTTTCAGTCACCCATTGACTGGCAGATTCTCAAAGGGCCTAATCAGAACTTTCCCACCTGTAAGGAAACCAGCTCCTCATTGGGACTTAAACCTTATACTTTTAGCATTCACTAAGCCTCCCTCTGAACCATTAGCTACATGTTCCATGTCTCACATATAAATGAAAGTTGCGTTCCTTGTGGCCATCACCTCAGCCAGATAGGTGCCTGAGTTGGGAACTCTAAAGGCAGAACTGCCATATGCTATATTCCATAAAAACAAAGTCTCTTTACGATTACATCCAACATGCTTCCCCCCCCCCCCAAGTAGTTTCGGAATTTCACATAAATCAGTCAATTCACTTACCTGTATTTTTTCTGAAACCACATGCTTCTGAAGAAGAGACACTTCACTCCCTCAATGTATGTCATACTCATGCCTTCTACTTGCAAGGGAGAAAACTTATGTTTGCGAGACGTTATGCTCTATTATAGAACTCCACTGACTCTTCCTTTAGGACAGTGGTTCTCCAGATGGCTCTGCCATCTGCATCCTCACATCCACTTGAGTAATGCTTGTCAGTCATCCACAATGGAATGCACATAGGAATGCATGTAGGGATCAGCACCTGAAGGAAAAAAAAGGTTACTTGCCTTATTGTAACTGGATGTTACTACCCACCCTCCTTCCCCTCTGCTTTGGATCTTTACTAGATTGTGTAAAAAAGGAACTGGAAAGTGGATGAGTCTGCTTCACCCTTTATGCTATCAGTTGGCAGAGCCGCCCGGGGGGGGGCAAATGGGGCAATTTGCCCCAAGCCCCGCAGGGGCCCCCATGAGAATGTAGTATTCTATAGTGTTGCAACTTCTTTTTTATGGAAGGGGCCCCTGAAATTGCTTTGCCCCAGGCCCCCTGAATCCTCTGGGCAGCCCTGAGCAGATTGCCCAGAGCCAGGTTCCAAATCCTGGGACTAGAATGGCATCTCCGTCTAGTGGCCCCAGGAGGCAGCCACTGCAGGGGACCCAGCCACCCCTACTCCCTGAGCTATCTCATGCCCTGACAGAGTGTTCTTACCTCCCCCACTCTGGCTGTGTTCTTGTAGCCTAAGAGCCTACTGTCCTGGTGCTAATCCCAGCACCACAGGTCTTCAGCCTCATGGATGGTCAGCCCTAGGAAAGAGACACACATTTGTCATTCTGGTTGCAGTGCTTGTGTCCTTCCAATCCCCTTGGTGGCTGCACAGTGGGCAGAGTCCTCAGTGCGTGCGTGGCCCAACAGAATTGCAGAGGCTGGTATAGAACAGACAGAGAGAGAGAGCCTCATCCTCCAGCCAAGCTCAGTCTGAGAGAAATTGGCTGGGGTCCCAGTCTCACTCTTCTATTGGGTGCCATTTCCCAGCTGGGTTCCTTACCCCTCTGGTGCAGCAGCAGGTGGTAGAGCCAGTAAACCCCCTCCCTGGCCTGCAGGCTGATGTCCTTGGCTGGGTCACTGATGAATAGAGCCAGCTGTGCCACATGGTGACCCATACTGGGAAATTCTGCTGAGTTCAAATGGAAGGAAGAGGGAGAGGGGACTTCATCAGCTCCCAGTCCCCGCCTGGGTCAGGACTCTCCTTCCCCTCAGCCCCTCTGCGGCAGATGCTAGAGGATAGGAGCTGGAGCTAAACCCTTAATTTCCTCTGCCCCCAAGGGAGCCTGGAGCACAGGGATGTGGCAGGGCCTTCCATGAGTATTTGCTTTCCCAGGTGCTCTAGGATGACAGGAAGGCATGAACCTGCAGCATGATCCCCTGAAAAGCCCAGAGTCACCACTTAACCAGGATAAGAAGAACTTGACTCAAGCCAATCTCATTCTCTGCTCTGACTCTGCCTCCCCAAGAGGAACACTCCTAACCCACAGCCCCTGCAGCAGCAGATCCTATAGCTAGTTGGAGCCAGCCCACCTACGCCTGGAGTCAGAGGTCACTTACATCAAACTCAGGGAGGATGATGGTGAATCTAAGCAGAGCTGTGCTGCTCCTAATGGCCCTGTCTCTCTCCTGTGACACCCTGGACATGACCCAGTAGTTAATGTGCTGTGGGGAAAGGAGGTAGCTTGGGATCAATGGGCTGGTGCATGTGTTGTGCAAATGAGACACACACACCCATCCCCAGGAGGCTGAGACATGTGCAAGGTGAAATATCTGATTCATTGATTGCAGAGCTTTGGAAGGGTATTGTTGCCCCCAAGACGTTGCTTGAATCCTGCAGGTCACAACTTGTCATTGTCTCTCTAAACTGGAACAATGTTCGGTGTCAGGGCTGTTCCCGTCCTCCCTGAACTCCTGATTCCTGAACAGCTCACCAGGAAGGAGACAGACCCCTCCCCCTTGGTTGGGTGAAGGGACTGAGTGTGAGCACAATCCTCCCAGGAATCTCAGGGCCCATCGGCAAGAAGGGCTGATTCTCTGGGGTCCTCCTATGACTCTTCTCTGAGGGCCATCTTCTGGACCTCACAGGAGGGGTTCAGACTCCCACTCCCCAAGCCAGCCAGGAGCCTGTGGTTAGTGCTTAACAGAACCAGGCAGAGCTCTGGCTTGAAGTCCCAGCTCCTTCCTCTGTCCTTCAAGGAGGAAGGGCCTGACATTGCATTGCACTGACTGCCCTGACTGAGAATGGCCACTGGGTGCCCAGCTAGGAGGACAGACTGGAAAATGGATCTAAGAGTTAAGGTAAAATTGCCCCCACCCCTCTCATTGGGCTCACCGCCAAGATGTAGTGGAGCCTGTCGGTGTCTGGGGATTCTGCCAGCAGGTTCCCCAGCATGGCATCCAGGAGGTCTGGCAAGACCCTATGCATATCCTGCAAAGCAAGGGAGACCCATGGGTCAGAGTTAGGGAAACTGGGGCTACACCTGCCACAGGATGGGAAGAGGGGTCTCTGGGAAGCACTGGTGAGACCCCCAAACACAGATCCTGGCCTCTCTCATTCACATCCCACTGCAGGCAATTAGCAAGGATTCATGGCAGGATGACAGCTGGCTATTCAATCCATGACTTTAGCATGATCTACCTGGACTTGAGGAGTGTCCTTCTCCATGCCCAGGGTGAAGATGGCATGCAGGGCAGCTCACAGGAGGTGGGTCTCCAACACTGGCTCCAGGGCAGGTGTCATGATGCTGACAAGAGAGAGTAGCCAGTATTAAACTGTGCAGTGTGGGGGTGGGATTGGCACCAACATGGACATGAAACTGCAGGGAAATAGACACAGGCTGGCAAGAATGGAAACTGAGGCACTGAGCCAGGGACTGACCAGGCCAAGGTTTCCCAGACAGACAGTGGCAGGGTAGAAATAGTGCCCATTCCCTGGACCCTGCCGCCCCTCCTGTATCTGATCCTGGGAGTAAGTCTCTCCCCAAAGCCATTGCAATGTTACTGGAGTGAAAAGAACAGCCCAGCCAGGAGAGAGTGAATCTTCCCACCACCTCTGTCAGAGGAGCCACCCTTGGGAGGTGACCTGAGAGTGGGAGGGGCAGTGGCTCCCAGCACTGGGCCTGAGCAGCACCAGGGTTAGGAGAATCAGGCAGGAGGGTCTTGGTACCTGAGGTTGCCCACAGCAATCAGGAAGTTTGTGAGGATGGCACCGGATGGAGAGTTATCAGGCAGTTCCTCAATGAGCTCCTGTGAGACCTAGAGTGTGAGATTCGGGCCTCACTGACACTTCCCAGTGAGGAGCTTACACAGCCAATGCCCCGCACAGCCAGCAGGATCCCCCCTGCCTCCCACTCCTCCGATTTCTGCCTACTAGTGACCAATCTCAGAATTTCTCCTGTCTCTTCTCCCCAATCTTCAGCCCCAGCAATCCCTGCCCTCAGCTGCCCCTCCAGCACCAGCCATCCCCCATCCATTGGCCCGGGGAGATCCCTGCCCCTCCCATGTCTCTGTCCACCCTCCAGCTGCTGGGTGCTGTGTCTCGCTCACCACAATCCTCTTCACCACAGCCACTTTGCAGCAGTGCAGCTCCAATGTGTCCTGCCCTCTCTGCTGTGCATCAAGACCCGCAGGATGGCGTGCAGGCACATGACCTGCTGGGCTTCATCCAGCACCCACCAGGAGTGGGGTTAGGGGAGAGAGAGCCAGTTAGCCAGGGACCTTTCTGCCCTACCCTAACAGCTGCAGGACTCAGGCCTGAATGAGGGATAGTGGGGACCCACCCATTGTCCAAATCACCCACAACTCCTACACAAGCAGGGTCAAGAACTGGGACAGTGCCTGTGCGGGTGGAAGGGGAATAGGAGATCTCAGCTGGTGTGTGACAAACACCCCCATCTTGGATGTCCCAGATCATGTAAGAGAGAGGTCTCCATTAGGGCTGGTGGATCATCAGAGACAAGACCTTCTGCAGGGGGTCAGGATGTTGATATGGGGCGAGGCAATCTTGGTTCCAGCACAGCTGCAGAATGTTTATACCTTTTCTTGGCCCTGGAGCTGCTCTCGGATGTTCTTGAGAGCAGCTTCCTTTGTGGCCACATCCACCCATTCCTCCTCCTTGTCCTCTGAGTCCCTGAAGGGTGACATCTGCCATTTGGGGGAAGGTCGGGCATGGTGGGGCAATGTGCCTCCTTCCCATGTCCAGGACCGAGGGCAAATCAGGTCCCGCACTCCCCCCTCTCAGTGATGCCTTCAGCCCCCAGCTCCTTCAGGAGCCCATAGCAAAAGACCACCCACACACACTCCCTAGGAGGTGCTTGCCCCTTCCCACAACAGGAGCATCAAGGACCGCAGTGGCAGCATATAGTGTCAGTGGAGTTCATGTGGCTCAAGCCAGACACCTGGGCTGTGGACTCACCCCCATAGCACTAGTCAAGTGTCTAGGCCCAGTGTGTTCACAGTCCCCTCCTCACCCCTCCCTGAGCCCAGCCTGGCTCCTCACCTGGAACAAAGCAGCAGCACTCATCAGCCTCGCTGCTGCCCGAGTCCCAGGCGCTGCTGCTGTCCCATGGAGAGCAGGCCAAGTTGCTGGTGCTGGGACAGAGATCCTCCACCTCCTGCCCTGGGGAGGCTGGAAGGTCCTCAGTGACTGGGCAGGGCGATGCCTACTGCTGGGAATCAGGGCTGGGCTCCTGGGGCTGGTGCTTCCCACACAAGCCCCAGAGCCACCCTGCCCAGTTCCACTCCTGGGCTGGGTCCTGCCTGCCCAGCCACATCCTGGCCCAGCTCCATTTCAGCCTGGTCAGTGCCTCTCCCATCTCAGTACCTGCCGGAAGGCTGGGCACTTCCACTTCCTGGCCCAGCCGGGAGCTCCTTCCCCACCAGCGAGGCTGGAGGGGCCACTCTGTTCCTGGGGAAGATGGCAGCTGCTTCCCTCAGGCTCTGGGGCCACCTACAGAGCCTTCTTCCTGAACATCCTCAGGAGCCTGGCCATCTTGGAACTGAGTGGGGAGCAGGTGACAGTCTGAGGTCAAGGCAGTCTCTCACTAACCCACCTTTTTGATCCCTCCCTGTCTCAGCCAGAGCAGCTCCTCCTCTCCCCACAGGGATGCAGGGAGTGGAATCTACACACACTGGTAGGAGTTCATTGCATAATCTGCTCCCAACATTCCCCCTTGTCATCCCTGGGTGCTGCAATACCCAGGGAGTCTCCTCCTTTTTGAGCACTCAGGTCAGTCACAAAGACCATCAGTCACTTTGGACATCTCCTGCTGTCCCAGGCCAGACTCTCCCCCAGACTAGAGAAGGAACAGAACCCAGGAGTCCTGGCTATTCCTGGGAAACCATTCCCCATGCCAAAGTCCTTAGGCATAGCAAGCCCAGAGCCCCCCTTGTTTCCCATTGATTTCCGTGCTCAGCAGCTCACAGGGTCTGGCCCAGCTCAGAGACTCAGCCTGGGGAACAGTCTCCCACAAGGGAAGGGCTGGGAATCCCTTGCTGGGACCTTTCCAAACACAGTGGAGATGGCTCTGGAGAAGCCCCTCCCCGCAGGGCCGGTTTTAGGAAATGCGGGGCCCTGGCAGGGATTACTTAAAAAAAAAAAAAAAGTAAAAAAACACATGGGGCTTGTACTCACTGGGCAGTGTTCTGAGTCTTCAGCCGCACTTCGGTGGCGGGTCCTTCACTCGCTCCAGGTCTTCGGTGGCACTGAAGGACCTGCCGCCAAATGCCACTGAAGACCCAGAGCAAGAGAAGGACCTGCTGCTGAAGTGTCGCTGAAGACCCGGAGCACCGCCAGGTGCGTAAAAATTAAAAAGACGCCTCTAGCCAGGGAAGGGATTCTCACTGGGCGCAGGGCTCTCTTAGGTGTGGGGCCCGATTCAGGGGAATTGGTGGAATAGGCCTAAAGCTGGCCCTGCCTCCCTGGTCTGAGAGTGAGGGGCTCCTAGGGGCAGTTTACAAATCCAATCTCCTTTGGGAGAGATTCTCTCCCCCTCTTTCTACCTCTCCCCAGATGGACAGGGGACACCACAGAGGAACGCTAATGTCACTCACTTGCTCTAGGTGATGGAGTGATGGGTGGCGGATGTTCAGGGACACCAGCTGTCCCTTGCCCTCCTCCTCACTCTTCAAGCCCAAGGCAGGCTGTAGAGGGTGGTGACCTGAGGAGTTAACCTGCCCAGCCAGCAAGCAGGGTGATGACAATGGGCAATCGACTGGCTGTGAAAACAAGAGTCTGTCTTATTGCCAAGGGACAGAGAAACTCATCCAGCAGAAGGGGGTGCAGAACACTGCCCTAGTGCGGGGGTGACAGTGCCTCCCAGCTCCTGACATCCCAGCACTTTACACAGCTTCCTGGAACCTCTCAACCTCCCTGGGCTGTAGGGACTGCGACCCCAACCCTACTGATGAGAAACAGACCTGGGGAGGGGAATTAGGGTCACACCAAATGTCAGAGCCATGAGTGGGACCCAGCAGTCCTTATTTCCAGCCCCCTTCACTAACCACTGCTGCACACTCCCTCCCATAGCTGGCAATTACAACCAGGCCCTCATGTCCAGTCTCCCTACCTTTGAGCGGGTGTGTGCTCTGCTGTAGTGACTGGACTAGGGGATTGGGAGTCAGGACTCCTGGGTTCCATTGCTGGTTTTCCTATTGACCTGTGGGACTTTGGGCAAGTTGCTCCCCCTCTATGGCTCTGTCCCCAGCAGTCAAATGGGGATTTAATACTTTCTCACTATTGGAAAGTGCTGGGAGAATTCCCCCAGGAAAAGCTGCTTTGACAGTGCTAAGCAGCATCTGACCATTAAAGGTCGGAGTGCACTGCCCAGGAGGAGGTGTGTTTGGCTCTGGGGTTTCACTACAGCCCTGTCTATAAAGAGGGGCCCACCCATGGAGTTTGGCTCAAGAAGACCAATTCTCCAATTTGTTAAGGGCATTTTGAATTCCAGTCCTGTGCTCCAAAGTGCTTGGTGTCATCTGGAAATTTTAGAAGCATACTCTCCACTCTATGTAACCCTTCTGCCCCTCTGAGTTGGCAGCAACAAGGGCCGGGTTCAGTATCCAGGGGTTCCGTTTCAATAACCCAATGCCAAACCAGCTCGAGCCCCCACCCAGTGACCTGGGAAAATCTTACACACACCCCTAGGCGCCTCAAAGAGGCAATGCTTCCTCTCTCGCAAGCACAGAGTCTCGGTGTAGCAGAAAAGATTTAATACATGAGATAAACAACAAACACTAAATTGGGAAAAACACCTCAACTAGAGTTCATAGACCAAACCGTGAGCAAAGACCCACCCCAGGAAATTGGGCTGTGTCCTCTTTCCTGGGCTCTTGAGTCCAGCAACCCCCAAATCACCCACAGTCCCAAAAGTCTCTGTCCTGGGTCAGTGCAGCCCCAAAGTTCGAGAGTCTATCTGCAGAGGTCTCTCCCCCCAGCCTGGTAGAAAGGGGCACCTTACGTGGTCCGGGGCCAACTGCCCTGCCTCTCCGTGGGTTCTGCTCCCGCCTTCTCCACGAACTGCTCAGCTTTACCAGCTGCTCCACTCTGCTCCTCCAGCCATCCTCAGAAACTGCTCCGCTCCGCCAGCTGCTCTGCTCCACCAGCTGTCCTGTGAGCTGCTCCAGTTGTCCCTGCAAACTGCTTGGCTCTGCTCGCTCTGTGGGCCGCTCCACCTGTCTCACAGCTACTCCGCTCTGCCAGCCGCTCCGCTGCCACCAGCTGTCCCGTGATCCGCTCCAGCCGTCCCCACAACTGCTCCACTCCGCCAGCAGCTCTGTTCCACAGTATAGCTTTGGGCTCCCCACTAGTTAGCACAGTACTCAGTGCTCTCAGCTCAGTGATTTTAGCTTTTTAGTGATTTTCAGCGCTTAGTGATTCCAGCTCATAGTAGGGGAGCCCCAGTGCTAGTGCATCATTAGCCCAAAGTGATTTCAGCTCAGTAACCTGTATTTAAATTCTTAAGGGAATAAAAAAATCAACTCTGACATTCCACAGTGGAGAGAGGAGAGGCTAGAACTGGTGCTTCTGGCTCCACAGCAAGACTGCACCACCAGACACAGATACCTGTCCCCAGCCTCTCTCAATTCTCTGGGTTTTGGAACCCATGTCCCTTGTCTAGCAAGTACCACCCAACTGAGGGTGAGCAATTTGTCACCAAGCAGTCCCACAGCTTGGCAGTCTGGGATAGGGTAGGCGTGCCTATGCAAATACACTCTCTGAAATTCTTTCCACCAGATGTCAATGTAGAGCTTATCCTGACTCTGCTTACATTATTTTCCAAATCATTAATGAAAATATTGACTAGTACCAGACCCTGGACTGATCCCTGCTGGACCCACTAGGTGTACCTCTCAGTTGGACAGCCAAACATGGAGAAAGACTCTTGGAGTATGGGCTTTCAACCAGCTGTGCACCCACATTATATTAATTGCATCTAAACCACATTTCCCTAGTTTGCTTGTGAGAATGTCCTATGGGACGGTCTCAAAAGCCTTATTAACACCAAGATAGATCACATCTTCTGTTTACCCTCACCTCCACTAGGCCCATAACCCTCTCAAAGAAGGAAATAGGATTGGTTTAGAATGATTTGTTCTTGACAAATCCATGCTCACTAGTCTTAAGAACCAAATTTTCCTGTAGGTGCTGGCAAACTGATTGTTTAATAATGTGTTCCAGTATCTTTCCAGGTATGGCAGTGAGGCTAGCTAGTCTCTAAGTTCCAGAGTTCTCTTTGTTCCCCTTTTAAAGATAGGTACTGTCTTGTTAATGGATGGGAAGATGTTCTTTTTTGGGGGTCTCAGACGAGAACTGGGGCACAGCACCTGGTTTGCTAAGGCCACCAAAATGGAGGCAGAATCCTATTCTTTCCTCTTGGCAAAGAACTCCAGGTACCTAAAAGAGTGGGACTCACATCCCTGAATGGGCTTTAAAAAAGACAACGGTTAAAACTTGATCCCGACCATTTCTTGTTTCCACAGACTAGACAGTTTAGCAAAGTTTAGAATTCCTTGTTGCTCAACACTGTGAAACTCCCCTTTCTCCTTCACAAATGGCTTTAACGCCCCTTATTTCACCCAGGCTCACAACTGCCCAGAGTTCAAGAATTGTCCCTGTTCCCATTGGACAGATGCGGAGCCTGAGGTACAGAGAAGGGATGTGACCTACCCAAGGGCCTACACAGCAAGGTGGCGGCAGAGGCAGAAAGAGAAGCCACCAGTCCTGACTCCTGTTCTAACAGACAATAAATTCCCCAGAGGCAGGGATAAAGCCCAAGAATCGAGATGGTGGAGAAATTTCATTGAAACTGTTTGTCAGAAAATCCCATTCAGAATAATCAGTTTGTTTCTTGAAATCATAACAAGTGGGATGAAAATTCTTTGAAAAAATATTTTGTTGCAAAACAAAAGCATCTCCTGTTTGTCACAGTGTGTTAAATTGTCTCGTCGCACACAAAGAGGAGACACTTAGATCTCAAAAATTAGATGAGATGCTTCAGTCTGAGCTAAGTAGTTGCTGCTCTTAACAATTTAAAATACAAATAAAATAGAATATTTCAGCTATTCTATTATGTCATAATCTGATCTGAGTAAACATGATAGGACACCTCATATTATGCACTGCTCCCCCACTGTGAGGTAGGTAGGAGCAGATTGTTATCCCTGCTTGAAAGAAGGAGAAGCTAAGGCTGAGAAAGGAGAATTGACTTGTCTTAGGTCACAGAGCCAGTTAGTGGCAGAGTTGGGAATATGACCCAAGAGCCCCGACTTTCAAACTAACCATCAGATCTTGAATTTTATACATCGAATGACCTGAAAAAAGTGCTCTCAAATGAACGCCAAACCAGCAACAGTTCATAGTAATTATTCAGCAAGTGTTTTAGGAGAACTGGAATGTTAGAGTGAATCATGAACTGCTCAGAGACAATTAATGCAGAGAAGCAGCAAAATTCATCAAACATATGACTGGTTATGACTTATTTACTTGGTCTTAAAAGAGAACAACAATGACCTGAGTCTCCTCCCTGTCAGTAACCCCCTACTCAGCCAATAAGGGTAGAGACGGGGTGGGAGGCTGAGGGTTCTCACCAGAGAGCCCAAAGGATGCCCTAGGTCACCAGTGGAGATCACTGTCCAAGCACTATTTCAGTCCCACATTTATGGATGGTCTTCCCACAATGGGAGCAGCAGAGCACTCCCTGTGACTGACTCACACGCACGCACGCACACCCCTACCTCCTGGTGGTGGGAGGAGAACAGGGGAAAGGACAAAATAAGTAAGAGAGGAAGAGAAAGGAGGGAGGGATGGAGAAAAGGGTAAAACAAAAAGGACAAACCCTAATGTCCCCAGTGATTTTAAGGGACAAAATCCTAGGTGAGGAATAAAATTCTGCCACCTTAAGCTAGTGTATTCCATGCCTACAATTCAGCTGTCACCAGATGAATCAGACTGAAGAGGTTCCAGACCTCTCGGAGGCTTTTACTTTCTAAACAAGGATGTCTGTTTTCGAGTAAAATCAGTAAAAGGGAAGGAGAAAACTTGAAAGAGGTTCCTCCTCATGCTCAAATATGTGAACTCCAATACTCTCTCAGTCCTCAAAGAGAGACCTCGAGAAAGAGACTTGCTGAATCAAAGCCACAGGGGTCTCCAAGGTTTCCCTGGCCCTGTGGCTCTGTCCTGCCTGGCTGATGTCAGCATCTCTCTGTGAGGTCACCACCTCCCCACCACCTTTGACCAATAGGCTGAGGTCCTGCAAAAGGCCTTTGTGATATCACTGCCACACCCACCCCTCCCCTGCAGTGCCAGACACTTTGGAGGTTTGAACTACTCCCTGTGGATGACCCCACTCAATGAGTGTTCATTCTAGGAAGCAGGCGAGCTAGACAGTAAAACATCAGAGGCTGCTCCCAATGCTACACTCAGCTTTTCAGAAATTAGTAGACTTTATGGCCAGAAGAGACCATTAGAGCATCTAATCTGACCCCCTGCATATCACAGGCGTCCTGTATACCACAGTAACTACTTTTTGGGCAAACACATTCCAGTAAGGTATCTCGTCTTCATTAAACGACATCAAGAGATGGAGACTCCACCACTTCCCTTGGTAGCTTGTTCCTGTGGTGAATCATCATCTCTTTTATGCCTTATTTGTCATACGAATTTGTCTCTTTTCACCTTCCAGTCATTGGGTCTTGTCATGCCTTTCTCTGTTAGATTAAAGAACTCTTTAATACCCAATATTTTCTTTCCATTAAGGCACTTCAACATTTCAATGAAGTCACCTTTCACTCGACTTTTGATAAGCTAAACAGGTTGAGCTCTTTCAATAACTCACTAGAAGGCATTTTTCTCTAGCCCTCAGAACATCTGGCAGCTCTTTGCTGCCCCAACTCCAATGTTTCAACATCTTTTTCAAATGAGGACACCAAAACTGGATGCAGTATTCCAATATCAGTCTCACTGATACTGTGTCACCTCCCTATCCAACTCATGGCTCTTCTAGGACCTCTAATGATGGCTTTAGCCCTGTTCACCACAGCATCACACTGAGATCTCATGTGTCTTCTCCACTATGGCCCCTAAATTCTTTTCAGAGTCACTGCTTTCCTGGATACACTTCTCCTTTCTGTAGGTGTGGCTGGCATGCCTTGCTGCTAGGTATAGGACCTTGCATTTGGCTCTGGTCAAACTTGTTTTCTTTGAATGGGCCCATCTTGTCGAATGAGCCAGATTGCTCTGTATCACTGGCCTCTCCTCATCAGTAATTACCATTCTGCCAGTATTTTGTCACCTAGTGATTGTATGTTTTCTCCCAATTCATTGATAAAAATTATTTTAAAAAAATTAGTCCTTGAGAGCTTCTTCAGACGCTTAGTACCGAGAACCTGCTCCCTGCAGCACAATGAGAAAAGGCCGTCCAGCCCTGCTGGTACATAGGGGATAAGCACAGAACAAACACACCTTTAGGAGCTGTGTTGTCCATAGGCTCTGAACAACATGTGGGGGGTCAGCAGCTTACAAATGCACTACAGACCTGTAGTGTAGAGAGGTCCCAACTGTGTCTTGGTTTCCTACCCTGTAAAATGGGGAAAACAAACAAAACCTTGATTAGCTCTATTTGATAGTTGGGGAAACTGAGGCACCCAGTGATGCAGCGCCTCGATCATGGTCCCAAAGCCGGGAATAGAATATGGCAGATCTTCTGAGAGCCAGTCCTGGGACCTAGTCCCAGTAATCCTGGCCTCGCTGCTCTAAATTTAGTCACAGCCTCCATGTCTTTTCCTCCATGTCCCTTAACCGCACGTCACTGCAGAAGAAAGATTTTCTGTTAGCTAGCTGGCTCTGATACACGTGGATGTCATTCCAAAAGATGTGCTCTGGCTTAGTCACATGTTATGGCTGGCTGGCTGAAGGAACCACTTGGTGACATTCTAGGGTCTGAGTTATACAGGAGGTGTGATTAGATGCACATAATGGTTCTTTCTGACCTTAACATCTATCAAATCACCACATTTTCTGCTGCTAGGAAAATAACTCTGGATCAATTTTCTCTCATTCACTTTCAGTTGGAATAATTTAAATCCAGGCCAAAGGATCCAAAGGATTTCCTCTTCCATTGTGTCTTCGGCACCTTTGAGAGAATTTGCTATCCAGTGACTGGCTTTCTGTTGTAACACATACTTGCCTATGTGTTCTCATTACGCTGGTAGTTCTTCTTAAGGCGTTTATGATGCACCTCTGATATCAGGATGACTCAGTTTACAATAATCCTGCCTGTTTATGACAACAGCAGAGCAGTTTTTAATCCACTGGATTGGTGGATATCAGTTACTTAATTTTATTCTATCTGTCCATTATATACACACAAACCTATTAGATCAAGCGAAATTTTTCAGGTTATGTTGGTGGTGGAATAAATAACACAGGGCTTGAATACAGAAATAGGCCCAATCTGCTTTTTGCTAGTTCTGTCTGAACCCTCTCTCCTCTAGTTGGTTTTACATTGAGCTGTAGCAAGGGTATATTCACAAGGGAAAATCTCCACCTATCTGCATCATTAACCATAAGGAAGAGGCTGAGCCATTCTTCATTAATTTAGCAACTGCTCTGGGGTAATATTAGGCCATTACAGCCTTTGTGGCTAACTGAGGGTGGTGATAGATGGCAACCATAGTTCAGCCAAAAGAAGGGCTAGACCAGAATGACTCCAAAGGCTCCGTTATTGGTTCCAAAAAAAAACAACAAAAAAAACAGGACAAATGCAGAGCTGTACTGTTAATTAGTAGCAGCTCAAAAAGAGCCTGTAGGCTATGTGAAGTAAATAGCTCACATTTCCAGAGTTAGCATGTATTCCAGCATCATTCCAGTAGAAATCAAGTATCCAAATATTATTTGACTGGCTGCATGGAGGTATTATCCCTATAAAAGAAAGCCTACTGCATCCATGTGCTGTGCTTACCTGTAGTTACTTTTATGTTATATTTTGTGGTTATCAGAGGGAGTTTCAGAAACATTTACCCTCTCTGAGGATTTCAGACCCTATGTTACTGCTTTGAGATCTACAGATGAAAAACTCTAGCTAAGAGACAGATATTATTATTAATGATTTATGTATTATGCTGGAAGTAAACACCTCTGAAATTTTCAACACTCTTCATTCTCTATTCCCAGAAGAATTTCTCCCTGAACATTTCAGACCACACTGAGCCACATATCAAGGTGTGATTCCTGCTGAGGATTTCAAATGCTCTTCTCCTTTCTCGTTTGAAGGGATTTTCCCTTTAATGATTTCAGTCCTCACCAGGGGCGGCTCTAGACAATTCGCCGCCCCAAGCACGTCGTCATGCCACGGGAGGCGCTCTGCCGCTTGCCGGTCCCGTGGCTCTGGTGGACCTCCCACAGGCATGCCTGTGGAGGGTCCGCTGGTCCCGTGGCTCTGCAGTGCTCCGCCTGCGGGAGGTCCACCAAAGCCGGGGGACCAGCAGACCTTCTAGAGGCATGCTGCCGAAGGCACCCTGCCTGCCGCCCTCCCAGCTACCAGCAGAGCGCCCCCCGTGGCATGCCGCCCCAAGCACGCACTTGGCGTGCTGGGGCCTGGAGCCGCCCCTGGTCCTCGCACCCTTGCCAAGTCGGGTACTTCTAAGGATTTCAGACCCTCCCCCCTCATTTCATTGGTGACATGGAGCAGACTACTGGATTATTTCTCCTTTTGACAGTTAATTCTTAGAGCACCAAGTGCGCACTTCTGGAAATGTTTTCAGCTTTGAAACTCAGCTCAAGACCATTAATGCTTAAAACAACTTTTACATATAAAAGAGACTGACAAGACAAAGGAAAAAGTAGTTCAAACACTTTTATTTTGTAGTTTAAAAAAAATCATTGTCATCATACCTAGGGATTCCAAGTGCTGATGCAAATGGAGATAAGACATTGACCAGTGATTTTAACCGCAATATGTCATTTGCTAACAAACCAGACAGTCAGAACACTCAAAGATGGGAAGGTAAAAAGCCACAAAGGAGCTAGAGATGCTTAGAGAGAGACAGACGGTAGTGAACAGTTGCCATATACATAGAATCAAGAGTCTGACATACATATATTGTATGATATGTTAGCGAAGCAAGTGAAAGGCTATAGCGCTGAAAGTAGTTAGTCTATGGGAAGGATGATTTCCCTACTATGCTGTCTACTAACATTTCAGTGTGTACTCCTGGAATTCTCATGTTCACACTAGTTGTCCTGAAATTGATTAATTGGCTTATTTTCACCCTGCAAGAGAAGCAAGACAAGAAAATGGAGTAATATTTCAAACAGAATGTATATAACAGGAAAACACAGATTACCAAGGTTGATCGTCACAGTAAAAATAGGCCATAAAAAGATAGGGACTATAGATTCAGAATGTTAGTGAGTTATCCTTGCCCCTTTGAGAAGCATACACATTCCTATTCTAGCTCACGTTCCTAGTGAAATTTAGTTTGGTGATTCTTAGCCTAATCTCCATTTAAGTTGGTCATAAAACCACAGAATCCTGCAGCATTGAGTCAGAGAGACCCAGGACTAGAATATAAGTCCTTTGTGCAGCAGCACTGAGGTGCACTGATAGAATGGTGGGTGTGGGGAAGATCCAGAAATATAACTCCTAGGGTGGTGCAGGTAAGGTTAAAGGTGCATTAGGAAACTTTTTAAAGGAGGCTTGAACATCACTGGCTTACCTAGGCTTAGCTAAAGACTACGTTAGTCTTTCATTTTCATGAGAACAAAAAGGTACATAAAATGTACATATGATAGATCATGAGAAAAACCCTGGACCAGCTAAGGATTCTAGGGTTAGCTGGTTTGAGTCTGGACTTTACCTCTCCACTGGCTTTTATGGCTTCTGCTGGGGGTTCTTCTTCTGCAGCAGCTGGTTCTGTAGGGTGCTCTGGGTGAGATAACTCATCCTGCAGGATATACACAATACATTTACCCTTGTTGCAGCATGGTGTATCAGCCACTTAATTTTAAAGAGGTTACTCAAACAGACTTTGCAAAATGGAGTCAAATATCTCATATGTGGAGAAAATAACAGGTTTGCCCTATGGCATATACAGCTCTGATTCAGTTTTCTGTATTTGCACCTTGAAGTGTATAAAGTCTGTGCCTGCTGGAGAGCAGGGCTGTGAAAGGATTTGAACTGGAAGTTCTTACAGAATGAGACACACCCTACTTTCTCCTTCTTGGAGACTTTGTCCTGTTTTGTTAAGTAGTTTTCTTTAATCTAAAATGGAACATTGGCTCTTTGAACATTGGAAACATAGCAGGTACAGATGAATTTCATTTTTACTTGCAGGAAGGTAGATTCTACATTGATTTTCCCCAGATTATCTACCTCACACTAGCCACTCATTCCATAGGGAGGATAATGTTCGTCTGATAGCTCCCAAAATTCTCAAGTGGCTTTATATGAAGAAATTCACATCTATGTATCTATTTGACAAAGGATTAAATATTATACATTCTTATTTTGCTGCCAGAACCATTTCAAAGTTGGTGCAAGGCTCCATTGAAGAAATGGAAAATCAAGCTATATATTTGTTATGAGGCTCACTCCTCCTTTATGCTCATCCTTTTAGTGGGTAGCATTCTCCCTGCAGTGTGTGATTAGCACTTATTTATGGAGGTGGGAAGTAAAGGAATATGTCACACACTGAACCCAATCAGGAAGCACTTAAGGAACAATGCATCTTGGAATGCTCCAATCCACATAAGACGTCTTCCTGGAACCATTCAAGATACCATGTGGGCAATGGCTTCTGCCTGTAAAAACTGTGAGTCATGCATGGACATGTGACTTGCCCAGGTGACTTCAGAACTCCATCTTGGAGCTGGACTTTGCATAGGAAAGAGGAGGGGGTCTCCACCCACAAGAGAAAGTCTATTTAAGCCCATGGGAGATCCCTCCATTTTGCCTTTAGCTGGCTAAAGAGAGAGCCGCTCCACCCCCAAAGATATCTGAAAGAAACTGGAACAAAGGACAATACCCACAGGGGGTGTGAGTGATTGCTGGACCTAGAGTAGCAGGAGACTAGTCTGTAAAAGGAAGCTTACTAGAACTGGTGAGGTGTTATTTTTATTAAGTTTCTTAGACATAGACTTGTGTGTTCTATTTTATTTTACTTAGTAATTCACTTTGTTCTGTCTGTTACTACTTAGAACCACTTAAATCCTACTTTCTATATTTAATAAAATCACTTTTTACTTAGAAATTAATCCAGAGTATGTATTAATACTTGGGAGGGGGAATTTCTCTATCAATGTTATAGAAGGTGAACAATTTATAAGTTTACCCTATATAATCTTTATACAGGGTAAAACGGATTTATTTGGGTTTAGACCCTATTGGGAGCTGGGCATCTGAATGTTATAGATAAGAGTACTTCTGTTAGCTGCTTTGAGTTAAGTCTGCAGCTTTTGGGCAAGTAATTTAGACCATGGTTCTGTGCTGGAGCAGACTGGCATGTCTGGCTCAGCAAGACAGGGAAAGCAGGAGCAGAGGTAGTCTTGGCACATCAGGTGTCAGCTCCCAAGCGGGGGGACCCATCACAGATCTGACCTTCAGTATTTGTAAAGTGTCAGATAGAGGCCAAACTTATGATCCCAACCCTGCAATTGGATTCACACAGGCAGATCTGGGATCTGTGTTTGTAAAGCAATTGACATGTGTTTGGCACCATATAAAAAAATAAACATCAGTGCATTTTATAAGTGTTGGGAGGGATAGCTCAGTGGTTAGAGCACTGGCCTGCTAAACCCAGGGTTGTGAGTTCAATCCTTGAGAGGGCCATTTAGGGAACTGGGGTAAAAATCTGTCAGGGGATTGGTCCTGCTGTGAGCAGCAAGTTGGACTACATGACCTCCTGAGGTCCCTTCCAACCCTGATATTCTATATATAAATAGCCTGAAACTGTATTTTCAAAGTGTTTCATACTATTTTAAAACTGTTTAGGACCAGTATTTTCTTTTCTTTCTTGCCTGTTTTTTTAGTTGTATCATGTGCCTTGCTTAATTCATACAGATTGTTACTTTCTTTTTGTTACACAAAATCAGTTGCAATAGGTTCAGCAGTAGTCCAGGCTCCCCATGTGTGGCTTTCAATGGGTTAATAGAATCCATGCTGATTAGTGGAGGTGAAATAACAGCTCTGGAGACAGCTTGGGAGTTAAACCTAGTGCCTAGTATCAGAGAAACAAACAGAGGCCATTTGTGTTAGTGTGTGAACAAGTAGAAAGGGCAACTTACTGCAGTCAGAAACCTCTCTTGTAGGGGACTCAGGCTGTCTGCTCTTCTCATGAAGAGGGTCGTAGCTTTTTTGACTCTACTACAAATAATTAAAAAAAAACAAACCAAAAAAACCCCGACTTCCTGCCCTGAGGCATTCACAGGAAACAGTGTCTGAGTGTAACAAGTGGATGTAAGAATCTATATTAATCTATTTTACTGGTTACTGGTCCTCTAAAATGTGCTTTTAGCTAAGACTCCATTAAAGAATAATGTAACTGCCTCATCAATCTGTTTTTAGAAAGGACAGGAAACAAGTGTCTTGAGAATTTTTCTAAAACAACATGGCAGGAACCAACACAATTACAGGATGAAGAAGTATCAGGTTGCATTAAGGTTTTCACCTCACTATCGTTTTCCCACTTACTTCCCTCCAGTTTGCCTGTCCAGGATAGAGAATATTGGAGGAGACAGGGCTGCCAGATTGCAGACTGCATTTGTTAGCTGGGAGTTAAGGCTTCTAGCTGATAAACCTAATTTAAGGCTCTTTTTAAAGTCGGCAATGTGCTTACAGAACAGAGCTACCAACTGGTGGGTACCAATCCCAGCTGTACCACACACTTGCTGTGTGACATTGGGCAAGATGTGTAGGGTAAAATCCTGCTTCTATTAAAGTCAATGAGAATTTTGCCATTGATTTCAGTGCAGCCAGGATTTCACACTGTTAAATGGGGGTAATAGCATATCTCTACTGCACAAAAGTGTTACAATGATTAATTAGCTAATGTTTGTACAGCACATTATACCTTAAATGCAAAGCAGAGAGCATTTTTAATGTATTTTAAATTGTCATATACATTGTACTTATAAGCAACTTTCATCTAAGGATTTCAAAGCCCTTTATAAATATTAACAAAATAAATCTCACTCCAGTGACATAAGAAATGGGAAAATTGAGGCACACAGACTTGTGCGAAGTCATTGAGCAAGTCTGTGTCTGACCTGGGAAAAGAACCAAGATCTCCCAACTCTTAGTCCTCAGCTTTTTGGTCGTAAGACCATTCTTTCCCCTCATACAATATGGGTGTTATATATATGTTTTACTGTTAATTCTCTCTCAAGAGAGTGAGAGAGAGGATCTCCCAGAGAACAGGCATAACTGAATGAAGGCTTTGCAGCTCTAGATTGGTTCCAAACCCTCAATAGGCATTTCATCTCTACATTTCTGGCTCCCAGACAATGCAGCTCCAGTGGAGTCAAGATGCAGAGATTTTCCCTGCTGGCTCTGGGGCCTCTCAAAAAGAGGGATTCCACAACATGGAGGAGACACCACAGAAAAGTTAATGAAACCTCTATGTCTTTTAGGCATATTCCCCATGGGATGTTTAAAGGGAGAATGTACATCTCTTGCCTCTTTCAGACCTTGCCTAAGGGCATACAAAAAATGTTGAAACAATTAATTTCCTGTTGTCAATATCATTTACATTTCATTTTGACTGGTAAGTGACAGATTCTCATGCATTACCAAGAGATTTTTCCATTAATTGCATCATCAATTTGGCTTAACTGGCAAATAATAAAGTCCAAAGATTTTCTCTTTGTTTCCCTGTTTCTCAAGAGAAGTAAAAGAATGCTTACATTCACTTTTAATGGAGCTTGTCTCTTCTGTTTTAAAATTTGACATTTTTATACATGGCATTTTTTTTTACAGGTGAGTTTAATGTTATTTATTTTGTGTTTAGAACTTTGTGTAGCAGAGTTCTTTGCAGTAGTGCTTATGCCATTGAGTGGTGGGATCTGTGCTGGGCTACAGGTTATAAGTAAAGTAATAAAGGCACAAAGGTTCGTGCTACCTTTTAATGGCTTTGATTGGTAGATGGAACACTTGCTGACTTTTAAAGCAATTATCTTTGGTCAATTAACTTCAGCTAGGGAGTTTTTTAACTCCTTGGACACCGTAGCTGGTGTAATTCAGGGGACATGGATTATCAGATAGTACCTACTGAATATCCTTAAAATCTCAGAGTGTATATTCAAGCATTGGGGCATACCCATGTCATTTTGATATTCATATGTCAAATGTCCTTTGGACAGCAAAGGGGCTAAAGTCTTCATTGTATGATTCAGATACAAAAAGAATTTCCTGCTGTCTTTATGGTTCATTTCACTATGGGTCCAATCCTGAGAGGTGCTGAGCATTTGAAATCCCTCTGAAATGGAACTCAGCCTGAAAAGGTGACTAAGTCTTAAAATTGCTACCTTTATTTTAAATGACCATTTAGACACCTCTTTTCTGACATCAAAATTTGCCCTAATTCTCCTCTGGCTACAGATCACTCATACAAAATGGAATTTTGTTGGAATTGGAGAAAATTTGGGTTTTTAATGCAAAACTAATTAAAAAATTTTAAATGGTGACACTGTCCCCTCCATAAAACCAGACACCTTCATGAGCCTTAATAGTAATTGATGATACATTGCTTTCTGTAGCTGGAGAGGCAGCAAATTCAGTGGAAAGCAGGATTGTTTTGTTTTGTTTTTGTTTAAAGCTGTGAACCTGAAGAGGTACATTGGTGACCTGGTCTGCGGCAAGTTTAATAAATAATAAGAGTACACCAACTTGGAGGGGATATGGAAAGACAAAGCCCACAATGGAGTTAATGTCTTCAGGTTCTGAAGCACAGGTGATACTTCTTGGAGATAACTCCAAACCACTCTCCTGAAAGAGAATGGCTCCTCTCATGATTTTAGAGGTTAGATATGTTGGTAAATTCTGCAGACTTACTCAATTGGAATGGTTCAGGCTGAATGCACCCTAAATGATGCAGACATTTCTGACTAAAAGAGCAATCAGCACCAGAAATGAGCAGAAAACACCTGCATACAGCACACACATTACAGTGCATGGCTTTTCTAGCTTTTAATATGCAATTTACTTTTATAGGGCTAACTCTTGATGTGCTTACTCAGTTTTCACTCACTCCACAGCCAGACAAACTCCCATTGGCTTCAGTGGGACTGCTCTTATGAATAAGGACTGCCAAATGGATTCCTATGATGCAATCTTTTCTCATGTGATTTCTCAGAGTATTACTATTTAACATGCAAAATTAAAGTTTCACCAGAAACACTCACTCAGCCATATTGCATATCCTGTACATCTTATGCTGTTTATGGTATGATAGACATTAATTTATTAAACTAGACATTTAATAAGAAAGAGATATAGAAAATACTACATATGTGCAATCTCTCCCAGTTAAAGTTTATTTTACTTTTAGTACGATCTTAATTTTCCATGCTATATTGAGAAATAGCATGAGATAAGTCCTTAGATTATCATGAAGCATATATACAAAGGCAAAGCATTCTAGTTGTGTATTCAGTCTAATTGTGATGTACTTGAATTCCATGTCCTGCCCCCATAACACGCTCTTGATGCAGACGGCAGTTCCACCCCATCAGAGGCCTTTTATAGATTCTTACATGCTTTTATGATGGTTGAATTTCACCCTAACTGAATATACTTAACAAACAGATATTTGGTCAAATTTTGCTCTTAATTCTCCCAGTGCAACCCCATTAATGACAATGAGAGTTGTTTTGGAGAGCAGATTTTGGCCCATTTTTGTGAAGTATTTCTGATTCTCCCTATTCATTTTCAAAATGTGTAATCTTTAAGAAGGGAAATGCCTAATGTATCAGCACATTACGGATGTGTTAGAACAAACATATAAAATAATTATGGGATCCAACATTAAGTTAAATGCACAGAGTGGTTGCAAATAATTGAAAATTACCAGAATAATTTGTGAAATGACATAAAAGAGGAACAAGACCATTTTAAAATCACAGAGTCACGAACTGACAACTAGACATATTACACCTGACAAGAAAAATGGATGAAAGGGGGAGAGGAGAACAACAGTAGTGAAATATTAGCTACTGGGAAATTCTTCCAACCCCTGAGGGACATTTAACAAGAATGTATGTGTGTACGTATACTTGCTTGCTTTTGATCACATGAGTGTCTGCAATGCAGCAAGCTTTGTGCAGAGTCATGCTGATGAAAAGTTCATCCCTGCTGTCAGACAAGGATACTTAGTGGAGTCAACGTTCTAAAAAAACACTAAAATCTACCCAAGGGAGTGATGAGGAATGTACAATATTGATAGGCCTCATTCACAAAACCTTTGCATTAAACATGACCCGCACACCAAAAATAATGCTTTTTTTAACTTTGTATAATACAGAAAAGTAAGAGATTTATTGACCCTTACTTAGTGGAGACTAAGTAAAGGAGAGCAGAGAAATGAAAAAGACCAACTCAGCGATATCAATGCTAGCTCAGTGGTTTGAGCATTGGCCTGCTAAACCCAGGGTTGTGAGTTCAATTCTTGAGGGGGCCACTTAGAGATCTGGGGCAAAATCAGCACTTGCTCCTGCTAGTGAAAGCAGGGGGCTGGACTCGATGACCTTTTGAGGTCCCTTCCAGTTCTAGGAGATTAGTATATCTCCAATTATTACCTACATTCAGCAACACCCAGGAGGCGCTCAGTAACTCTACTTGGATCCAAAGTTATTTCAGTCACATTTTCTTCTGTGGGGTACTGAGTGTCCTCAGCACCCATTGAGGACACTGGAAATATAAGCAGCTCAGCATCTTATGGGATGTGGCCAGGGACAGCTCAGACTTTTTTGCCGCCCCAAGCGGCGAAGGAGAAAAAAAAAAGCCGCAATAGACGGCACTTTGGCGGCAGCTGCTCTACAATGCCGCTTCGTTCCTCGGTGGCAGGTCCTTCGCTCTGAGAGGGACTGAGGGACCCACTACTGAATTGCCACTGAAGACCTGAACTTGCCGTCCCTTCCCATTGGCTGCCCCAAGCACCTGCTTCCTGAGCTCGTGCCTGGAGCCAGCCCTGGATGTGGCCCTTTGTTTGTTAGTAGCTATCAAATTAATGAGACAGCTCAGAGGAGCAGGTGCTACAAACTGCTAAAGGTCAAATGCTATGCTTAGCTGCACCCACTGTATCCCATTGACTGCATGGGTGTAGCCTGGAAAAGAATTTAGCCTTACGTATTCAAAGTTCTCTAGTGGATGGTAGTTTTGTATCTCCCATTGAAGCTAGTTGGCAGCACATAGTTTAAATGCCAACACACACTCCCGGAGGTTGATGATAATGCTAATAGACCTTACTCAGGAGCAATATGTCCCACAGAGAGAGATCTGAACTGACAGGGAGAAATACTTCCCAAATTCAATAGCACTGTAGAACATTCAGCACATGAGAAGAAACAATATGTAACAGATGTTAGTCATGTTGCTTAATGAGCTACCAGAATGTGCTTGGACACTACAGTGGGGAGCACAGTATAAAAGCCTACAAAGAATAGAACCAAGCCAAACCCTGGAATTACACAATTTCTTGCCCAGAACATCACTGAATAGGAGCCTTGCATAGACTCTGGCATGCTAAAGGTAGATGAGCAGGGTTTATTCCTAACATTAATCGCTTTCTCCTTTTTAAACAGCACCCAGATTACAGAACTACATGTTCTATATATTGGTATTTGGATGGTCTTTTGATGTTTCCTTTAAGATGCTGTCAGACAGGCACGATTTAATAATGCACGGCATGTCAGTTAGAGCTAAATACTGGTCTCATTTACTTGTGCCAATCCCACTGAAGTCAGGAGGGTTATGTGGATGTAATGGACAACAGAATCAGGATTTTAGCATCGACCCTAATAACTAAAAGGAGGAGGGAAGGAGTGGAGCAAGACTGCCCAGACCAAGTCCCTCAAACTTCAGGGGTTTAGGTGCTCATTGACACTTTCAGGATTGAAGGAGCATCAAGCAGTCCAACACTGAGATGCTATATGTTTGTTCCTCTTAATATCTCTCCAGCATATTTTTCAATACATTGCAGGCTGTTGCTGTTGGTAACATCTATTTCACACATTAGTTACTCTACTGATAAAGAAGTTTCTTCTGAACTTCTCTACTGCTGGCTCCTTTTTGTTTCACTTATGCCTCCTTGTTTTCTGTCTTTCCACCTACAGTATTTCTGTAATACCGATCACCTACATTATTTGAAGCAAGTGGCAGGGCTTAGGCTATAAGTCCAGAAGAGAGCAGGAGGATGACTCTATAACCTACTGGTTAGTGCACTCACCTGAGAATCCTGGGTCCCACTCTTCCTGCTCAGTGAATATTTACATGTTCTATACAAAGTTGAATAGTTTCAACACAGAGTGGGAGAGACCCACCCCAGAGTATCCTATAGATTAATTATTAGAGCTGGTGAGGGGAGGTGGGAGACATAGTTTTAAGTCCCTTCTCCAAATCAGGCAGTGGGGATTTGAACCAGGTCTCCCACATCCCAAAAGAGTGTTCTAATTGCTTGTCTGTTACACAGAAGGGGGGGGGGCAGCACCACCTCCTCCTCCTCTTCCTCAGCTGTCTTTTATGGGGGTTAGTTGTGCTCTGAGCACAGCCACCAGACAAGGCCAGTCAGAGAATGCCTAGTTTGAGAATCCCACTGGGGCTTAGGTGTGAGCTGTGTGTGTTGCAGCTTGGTTGCATCAGGATTTAGGCAGTGGGAATGTGCACACCAGCAGAAATTTAAGTATATAGGGGACTTTAGGCACCTATAGGATTAGATGGTAGCTGATGAGTGTGGGTTTTGAGGATTTCAGTGGCGCATAAATGTTGGACTTAGGCATCCAAGTCCCTTTGTGGATCTAGCCCTAAATTTCTGACAAGATTAGAACAGTTTTGTCCAGTCTCACTAGGTTTTAGTTCCATTTGATTGTAACTACCAGTAATTAATTTGTCTGAGTCTAGTTTGAATAACGATTGACTCAGCTGATTGCAGGTCACTAAGGAGTGGGAACAAAAAAGCTACCAAGTTATCAAAGAACTCCCAAATATTAGGTTCCGTAGGGCTAGAGTATAGGAGTATGGTTGCTCTTTGCTTTCACGTTGTGAAAGCATCTTGGCTAATGAACAATTTTTCCTTCCTACAGAGAGTTTTTCTGTTCTTTCCACATGCTCATGATTCAAAGACTGGAACCAACTAAAGTTTCCACATTGTATCTGAGAACAGAAGTTTTCTTGTTTAAATCTGTCTTAATCAATGCATAATTTGGGTCACACGGCCCTCATTAACAGATGTTTAGTTTTTGTCAAAATTGGCATAAATTGGAAAACAAGGGGAAGATTTTCTTGTGGCTTTTATGGGTCAAATAACTCTTGAGTGTGGACTCAGAATGGGTCTGATTTAACCCTGCCCTCTAGTGTTGACAAATAAGTACTGTCCCAGTTAAGATGTGCACATACTGTCTCTTTCTTGGGTTGGCATAATTATGGGTACGTCTACACTGCAGGATTATTCTGATTTTACATAAACCTGTTTTGTAAAACAGATTGTATAAAGTCGAGTGCACGCGGCCACACAAAGCACAATAATTCGGTGGTGTGCGTCCATGTACCAAGGCTAGCGTCGATTTCTGGAGCGTTGCACTATGGGTAGCTATCCCGTAGCTATCCCATAGTTCCCGCAGTTTCCCCCATCCATTGGAATTCTGGGTTGAGATCCCAATGCATGATGGTGCAAAAACAGTGTCGTGGGTGATTCTGGGTAAATGTCGTCACTCATTCCTTCCTCCATGAAAGCAACGGCAGACAATCATTTCGTGCCCTTTTTCCCTGGATTGCCCTGGCAGATGCCATAGCATGGCAACCATGGAGCCCGTTTTGCCTTTTGTCACTGTCACCGTATGTGTACTGGATGCTGCTGACAGAGGCGGTACTGCAGCGCTACACAACAGCATTCATTTGCCTTTGCAAGGTAGCGGAGACAGTTATCAGTCGTTCTGTACTGTCTGCTGCTGTCATGGGTGCTCCTGGCTGACCTTCACTGAGGTCGGCCGGGGGCACAAAGACAAAAATGGGAATGACCCCCCGAGTCATTCCCTCTTTTATGTTGTATCTAAAAATAGAGTCAGTCCTGCCTAGAATATGGAGCAAGTGTACTAGAGAACCAGTGTATCAGAGAACCAGAGAGCACAGCCGTTCCGTGTCAGATCCCACAGAAATGATGAGCTGCATGCCATTCTAGGGGGTGTCCCTGCAACAACCCCACCCGTTGCTTCCCTCCTCCCCCAACTCTTCTGGGCTACCTTTGCAGGGTCCCCCCATTTGTGTGATGAAGTAATAAAGAATGCAGGAATAAGAAACACTGACTTTTAGTGAGATAAAATGAGGGGGAGGCAGCCTCCAGCTGCTATGATAGTCCAGGCAGTACAGAATCTTTTCTTTAGACATGAAAGGGAGGGGGCTGATGGAGTTCAGCCCCCAGTTGCTATGATGAGGACGGTTACCAGCCGTTCTGTATCATCTGCCGGGAATAACTGGGAGTCATTCCTATTTTTACCCAGGTGCCCCCGGCCGACCTCTCCTGAGGCCAGCCAAGAGCACTCATGGGCTGATGGCGAGGACGGCTACCAGTCCTACTGCACTGTACCATCTGCCACCGGGGAAGGGAGGGGAAAGGATGCTGCTGTTCATTGCCCCAGCACCGTGTCTACCAGCAGCATGCAGTAGACACACGGTGACATTGAAAAAAGTCAAGAAACGATTTTTTTCCCTTTTCTTTCACGGGGGGGAGGGGGAGTAAATTGACGAGATATACCCTGAACCACCCCAGACAATGTGTTTGACGCTACAGGCATTGGGAGCTCAGCCAAGAATGCAAATGCTTTTCGGAGACCGTGGGGACTGTGGGATAGCTGGAGTCCCTTCCTCCATGAGCGTACATTTGATTCTTTGGCTTTCCATTACGCTTGTCACACAGCACTGTGCTGTGGACTCTGTATCATAGCCTGGCGATTTTTTTCAAATGCTTTGGCATTTCGTCTTCTGTAACGGTGCTCTGATAGAACAGATTTGTCTCCCCATACAGCGATCAGATCCAGTATCTCCCGTACGATCCATGCTGGAGCTCTTTTTGGATTTGGGACTGCATCGCCATCCGTGCTGATCAGATCTCCACGCTGGGCAAACAAGAAATGCAATTCAAAAGTTCGCAGGGCTTTTCCTATTTACCTGGCCAGTGCATCAGAGTTCAGATTGCTTTCCAGAGCGGTTACAGTGGTGCACTGTGGGATACTGCCCGGAGGCCAATACCGTTGATTTGCGGCCACACTAACCCTAATTCGATATGGTAATACCAATTTCAGTGCTACTCCTCTCGTCGGGGAGGAGTACAGAAACTGGTTTAAAGAGCCCTTTATATCGATATAAAGGGCCTCGTTGTGTGGACAGGTGCAGTGTTAAATCGGTTTAACGCTGCTAAATTCAGTATAAACGCGTAGTGTAGACCAGGCCTATATGTTTGAGAGACGTGAAGTAGAAGATGATCTGCAAGAATCGTTTATGGCTGTTTTCATAGTTCTAAAACAGATCTGGCTTTCAAAGAGGCTGAAAGCCATAATGAAGTGTAAATAGTTGTATAACAGTAACACTCCTACATTTGTTTAGACCAAAGTGCCTTCCTCCACCACCTAGACACCAGGTAATCTCACCAGAATGTGGCCCAATTTGCTTCCACTAGAATCCATGGGAATTTACATTTGGATTTAGTGGGAGTAGGCACAGAGTGGTGTTTTTATAAGAAAATATTCCTCCATCTTGGAAAGCTGTTGGAGGCAAAAAGGATAGATCCAAAAAGTAGGGAAGCAAATCTTAAAAGGTGTTTTGATATATTATCATAATACATTTAATCTTAAAATAAATAGCAATCCTCACTTCACTATCAACTTATAGAATTATTTCTCCCACATTTTAGCTAGAAAGAGGGACACAACAGGGCTGGCCCCTCCTTTTTAATGTCTCAAATCACTGTCAATGTACCTGTGTCAACAGTCAGCTATTGAAGGTGTGACTATAAACAGGAAAATTCAAAATCAGTTAATATGCTAATAACATTTTTGTACTATTGAAGAATCTGTCCTGATCAATCCCATCATTATTGAATGTCGTTGATATTTTTGGAAATATCGCTGGTTTTTGCATTGACTGGAATAAATTACAAGCAATAGATCTATCCAAAAGACCAGATTCTTCATTTTCCATTTCAAATGAGTCAGGAAATTACTTACGGAGGTGTTGATTTTGGGAAGATTAGGACAAATTTTGTTTCTATAAATATGGACTATACATTAAAATAAATTTCCAACGTTGTAGAGAGGTGGCAACTCTTCCCTCTAACCTTTCTGGGAAGAACAGAAATAGCCAAAATGAGTATCTGTATATAATTAACCTATATAATTAGCCTGTTGCCTTTCAAGGTGTCTCACTTACTTTTTGCTCAAATAAATAGGCTTATCATAACAGGCAAGGCTGTTTTTTATTCCATACGAATAGGATATTTAAATTATATATATATATATATATATATATATATATATATGAAATAGAAAAAAGCCTCGCTTGTCACACAAAACCCTTAAAATCCTGGGTAACTAGAAGCATGGGGTTGTCAGATTTGTTCAGCAGAACCTTAGAGTTACGAACACCCTAGAGAGTTACAAGCTGACTAGTCAACCACACACCTTATTTGGAACCAGAAGCAAATACAGTAGAGTAGTACTGTAAACTACTAAAAAATAAAGGGAAAGCAGCATTTTTCTTCTGCATAGTAAAGTTTCAAAGCTGTACTAAGTCTATGTTCAGTTGTAAACTTTTGAAAGAACTATGTTTTGTTCAGAGTTACGAACAACTTCCATTCTTGAGGTGTTTGAAACTCAGAGGTTCTACTATAGCTATATTATCTAGCATTCCAAATGCGCCCTATTGTAAGGTGGTTCCCCTTCAGTAGCTTTGTATACACACTGGCCTAGTTTGAGATTGAAAAAAGCATAACAATGCCCTTTCTCCTTTTATATACCTTGAGAGGCTACCCACACCCTTAAGGAAAAATCCAGTCTTTGCATCTGCCAGGGAATCCTGCAACATGATAAAATGATTACAACATCCAATCATACTAATTCTCTTCTTGTACCATTGTGGGATAACCTATGCCTCAGGATCAAGGCCAACTCCATGCTTAAGACAATTTGGATAGAAAAATGCTTTGCATTACCCTCTCAATTTCAGTCTCAAAGAAAAATGGGAAAAAGCCTTACTGTCCCCGTAGAAACCTGGGAGAATATCTGGCTTAATGTGAAAGATACTTTGTGTTCTTTATCCTTGTGATTCTTTCAGAAGAAGATATTAAACAGGCACTGCTAGACTCCAGAATGTTTAAGGCTAAATTGGCAACACACAATGAGTGTTGCAGATGCAAATATCCATGTGCCAACCTTTCA
Organism: Gopherus evgoodei; assembly: GCF_007399415.2. NCBI lineage: Eukaryota > Metazoa > Chordata > Testudines > Testudinidae > Gopherus > Gopherus evgoodei. Next base: position 54,957,108 of record NC_044328.1, on the reverse strand, counting down.
TGCATCCTTTATACCTGGCAAAAAATGGATGTGATCTTGGGCTGCTACCTTGACATGGTGGAGAAACTTGCATATACTTAAGACTCTAAGAGTAATGCCATCTGGAGTCCTGTACTCCTGGTAGGGTCAGTCCCATGGCAGTAAGGTCAAAGGCGAAGTACCAGGCAGCCCAGCACAACACAACCCAGTATAAGACCTCAACGGCCAAACAGGTGGATGAAGCAGGATCACCTTTCAACACCTGCGAAGGTGGACAAAGGCCACAATGGAGGAGAAACCCCTGGTCATCTTGCACCTCATTGCAACCGGACACAGGTGCCTCTTCTGCCAAGATTTGTGTGGCTGCTGGTGCGCATCAGCTCCCCACATTGAACTACTCACACTCAGGCTTCTTTCACAGGAAGAACTTTTTCCCCACCCCTTCCCATAAAAGTCCTCTGGGTATGGGTGAGTAGCGATGAGGATAGGAGAAGTGATCACCAGGAGTCCCTAGTCACAGACCAACACGCAGGCAGTGACCGCAAGATGGTCATCATGTGCCCTTGGACTGGGATAGAGGGGCATTTTTGGCAGCAGTGGTCATGACTGAGCAGGCCTTTTTAGGAACCTATCTGCTCACCCCATACAGGGAAGGGACTAGAGAAGATGCCCCAAACAAAGGCTATCCTACCATACCTGACCGGATAACCGTGTCCAGAGGGATCACTTGCAATCTTGTCGAAAAACAGAAATGTTTCTTGCAACTTGGAATGTCCATACCTTAGTAGACTAATCAAAAAGTGAAAGACCCAAACTCAGAACAGGAATTGTTGCCTGAGAACTCTCAAGGTACAACATTGACATTGCTGCTGTAAGTGAAACAAGATCTGCAGATGGAGGCCTCTTGAGGAAAAAGGGCGGTGGTTACACTTTTTTCTGGAAAGGAAACCAGCAAGCAGCAGGCAAATACATGCTGTTGGCTTTGCAATCAAAAACCTTCTAGTCAACCACCTGACTGAACTCCCTGTAGGCATCAATGGGCATCTTATGACCCTCCACATCCAACTGGTTAGTAAGTCATTTGCCACTAACATCAGTGCATATGCACCAACTGTTGACGCTGAAGTACAGAAAGAATCCTTCTACACTGACCTTGATAAAGTTTTGTCATCCATTCCAAAAACGGATAAGATAATCCTTTTTAGGGATTTTAACATAAGAGTTGACTGAGATTCTAACATATGGAGTAGCACCATTGGGAAGGAAGGAGTGGGCAAGACCAATTCCAGTGGCATCCTTCTACTCAGAAATGTGCAGAGCACAACCTTGTGATCACAAGCATAGTCTACAGACAAAGCAACAAATACAAAACAACTTGGCAACACCCCAACTCAAAGCAGTGGCACCTCCTAGACTATGTCACTGTAAGGACACAGGATCTAATGTCCAAATCACCCATGTCATGAGAAGAGCCAATGATTTCTGCACTGACCACTGCCTGGTGAGATCAGTCATGTCCATCAGGATTGCACCAAAACATAGAAAGCAATTCATCACACAGATGGCAATACAACATCCAAAGACTTCAATCCTCAGTGCACCAAGAGAACTTCCAATCTCCTCAGTGAAAAACCGGCCATCTGCACACCTGAAAATGACAGCACAAGTGTCAAAGAAGACTGGGAAGTCCTAAAACAGACCATCCATGAAGTTTGCAAGGAATCCATTGGCCTTGCTACCTGCAGCCATCAGGACTGGTTTGACAACACCACCACTGAGATTACAGTCCTTTTGGACCAGAAAAGAAAAGCTTTCTGCATCTGGCAAAACCAACCACTATCCAGTCAGAAGCAGAGCTCTTTCTATCAGCTCAAAAGTGGATCCAAGAAATAAAATCAAATGGTGGAAGGACAAGGCAAAAGAAATCCAAACATTCGCTGACAAACATGATATGCAAAGCTTTTTTTGTAAGACAGAAACCCTGTAAGGACCAAGCTCATGTGGCCGTACACCTCTGAGATCCAAAGATAGTAGTACATTTCTTAAAAATATCGACTCCATCAAAGAACACTGGAAGGAACACTACCAAAAGCTTCTAAATCGAGAATCAACTGTGACTGTCGATACCATCGACTCCATCCCTTCTGACCCAATCTGGGAAACTCTTGCCAACTCATCATCGCCTGAGGAGGTCTGCAAAGCAATGAAACAAATGAAGAACAATAAAGCACCAGGTCCTGATGGCATACCAGCTGAAGTGCTGAAAGTGGGGGGAGAACACTGACTAGCAAGCTTCACCTGCTACTCCTCAAAATCTGGTGCACTGAAGAAATCCCTGCTAACATCATCACCATTTTCAAAAACGGAGACAGGGCCATCTGTGGCAACTATCGAGGCCTTGCCCTCCTCTCCAATGCTGGGAAGATTCTTGCTAGAATCTTATTGAATCACCTGCTCCCTCTTGCAGAGGAAGTAATTCCAGAGTCCCAGTGTGGCTTCAGACCATCTTGAGGCACAACTGACATGATTTTCATAACCAGGCAGATCCAGGAAAAATGTCAACAACACCAGGAGCTGTATATGGCCTTTATTGATCTGACCAAAGCCTTCGACTCTGTCAGTCATGAGGTTCTGTGGAAAATCATCTCAAAGTTTGCTGCCCAAGCAAATTTGTCACCATTGTAAGACTCTTTCATGACCAGATGACTGCCTCCATCTTATGCAGTGGCTCTATCCCTGAGCCCTTTGTCATCCAAACTGGCATAAAACAAGGCTATGTACTGGCACCCCCCCTTTTCTCCATTTTCTTAGTAGCTATGAAAACATTAATCCAAGACTGTTTACTTCAAGGCATTGGCATCCAATATCAGACTGACGGCACCCTCTTCAACCTTTCTCGTCTCCATGCCAGAACTAAAGTAATATCGACAACAATAACTGAACTGCAGTATGCAGATGATTGTGCTGTAGTTGTACACTCAAAGGGGGATCTGCAAACAGCCCTTAATTGCTTCTCTGAAGCTTTTAAAAGCTTATGGGTAACTCTGAACATTGGCAAAACAAAAGTTCTCCACCAACCAGTCCACGGTCAATCAGACCCAGCAAGGAAGATCTATACTGATAAAGAAGAACTGGAAAATGTAGAATTCTTTGCCTATCTTGGCAACCATCTCTCACAGAGGGCAGACACAGATGTCGAGATTCAGCACAGAATGCACTGTGTCAGCCTGGCCTTTGGCAGACCATCTCACCAGGTGTTCAACAACCACAACATCAGAACACACACTAGACTTTTAGTTTATAAAGTGGTGGTAACCCCAACTCTCCTCTATGGCTGAGAGGGCCTTGAATGATTCTAAAACCTGTAGTAGTTTGGAGTATCATGAACATTTTGTTCCAAGGCCTGTACTACTTTACAAATATGAACTGACTCATTCTCAAAACACTCTTGTGACATTGGAAAATATTAGGTCTACTTTAAAAAAAAAAGGGGGAAAATTAATGCAGAGAGCTTGTCTGGTTTGCATTAAGCCATAACGGGAACAAATATCACAACTTGGGTTAAAACTCAGGAGTTCCTGGCTCCCAATCCTGTGATCAGAACTTTAGTCCTCAGTTTTCTCTCTAAAGAAATATAGATAGTTTTATGGGGAAATAGATACTTTACGCTGAAGGGTGATATGGCTAAGTATTGATCACCTGAGTCTCTAGGCATATAGATGAAGATTTTCAGAAGTGACTAATGACTTTGACTGCCTAGAATATAAGGGCTCTGAGCAATGCGTAGGTGAACAACGTGCCTGTACTAACCTGTATTACATAGCAAAATATGAGGACATATTAACTCATTATACCTCTATTAAAACCATCACATTAAACATAGCATTATATCTGATATCACCGCAGGGTTGTCTGAGTAAATACATAGGTGATCTCAACTGTAAATAATAAACTGAGTCTCAGAAACATTCCCGGGTGTTCGAAGAAGTATAATGCAAAACAAGCCTCTTATTTCCTGTAGGTCTCTGAAAAAACGAACATACCTTTTTTACAATCCCAGTAGTGGTTACAATGGTCTCTGCTCCTTCTACAGTCTGTCTTGCCACTGTGTTCACGCTGGCCACAACCGCTTCACCCACCACATTGGCCTGCTCTTTGGTTTTCTCAGCAACTAAATGTTCAAGAAAAAGTGGAGTCAGTGAAGTAAGTTCAAAATCAGTCTTTGTTTAACTGGATAACATCATAATTGACAGTCTACAGAGCTAGCTTGGATCAGTGAAATGGATGGGGCCCAACATTTGCAGCAGGGTAACAGCAATATTTTGCCCAGCGCTATCTGTTATTTGGACTTTATGTAGTCAGGCTACATGCTAACAGTTTAATTTTACAATGCGTTGGGGCTAATTCTCACATATGCTGCTTACCTCAAGAATAGGTGGGTATTGCAACCTGGCAACCTTTAGAGAAGGGGCAGATTGCAAAACAAACCTATACCAAGAAGCAGTAGCACAAAAAAAGTCATCTTGCCCATTGGAGACTGTCAAACTGGACTGCCTTTCTGTAACCCCTTTCCATCTAGCTAACCCCTCCCTATAAGTCCCTTCTAGATGATTAATAGAGCTGGCTGGAGAAAGGTAATTGTTTCACAGAAGACTTCAATATTTCAAAATTTGGTTTTGTTCCAAATTAGAATGAAAACCAAAAATTTCAAAATTCACAGTGAAAGTAAGAGTGCAGTCCATCTGGTCAGCAGCTATGGAGCCAGGGACCCTGAATGCAGTGGGGTCATAAACTCTAAGACAGCCTGCCAGGCAGGCTGCCAAGGAGTTTGGTAGGTGAGCTGGGAGAAAACCAGGCAGGTTTCCAAATTAATGTTGTCAAAAATCAAACTGTCTTCACAGAATATTTTTATTTCAATGATTCTGCAAAGTCGGTTGAAAAAATGTTTTGTTGGAATTTTTCTGACTAGATCTACTGATTTTGGCCTGCTTCCAGCACTGAAGAGTGCCACAACCTACAACACTGCCCAATAACAAGCATCCTTAACCCATCCAGCAGCAGAACACTCATACTCTCTGACACGCTGAGCAGAATATCGAAGCCTCTGTGATGCCTTTCCTGTGTTACTTTGTTTAGGAATCCCAGCATGCAGAGCATTTCTATCACCAACAAATCATTCTGGGGACCATGGTACTTTGGCTTCTAACGTGTAAAAGAAAACTCCTCTTGCTTTATATCAGTCAGAATTATATTCTTAGCCATATTTACAACAGTGTGCTATTCATTTACACAAATCTGTAGGGACTGTACTCTTACCTGAACTCACGCTGTGCACAACTCCCTCCTTGGTTTTGGTACCTATGAAAAGAAACATAGGCTCCATCAACATCATCCCCTATGGGAGAACCTCTTGAGTTCTGATAGGGTGTGGTCCAAAGCTGCAGGGTCCTTGAGTAGTTCTCAGTAAGGGCCAAATCCTACTCTCAGTGAAGTCCATGGGAGCTTTTCTGTTGGGAGTTGGATAGCTCCAGTTAGTTTTACTGGCATGTGTATTATTTGGAGGTGTCTAGACAATTACCCTTCACCTTTTACACCCTTAAATAATATCTTTAAAATGAAAAACCAGTTGATTTAATAGTGCAATTAAACCCATGTTAGGTTAACCAGTTATGTAAAAGAAACCAAGAGAACTTACCATAAAGAAATGCCAAAAGTCTGCTTTTTTCATGCTTTCAAACACTGAGCTACAATTCTTGTCTCTTCTACTTCCCAGCAGGAGGTCCAGGCTCAGCACTTGTTAAGGCCCTGATTTCATACAGTCAGTGGAAATTTTTAGTATGTAAGGAGTACAGGATTGGGCTCAGAGAGAGACAGGCTGCCAGTCACTGTCATGGTGATCAGGACAGTGCAGGATTTCATATTTATTTTTATAGTAAAGAATGTAATGTATTTCGCAGCCCTATGCTGTGAGGTATTGAAGTCAATGGGAGTTGAGGGGACTGGCCCCGAAGGAACAACAACAAATCATTGCGGTTTTCCTTTAAGCCTGAATCTACTTGCTCAACAGACCTCACTGTGTCTGCGTACTGCAGCATGCACAGTATGTCAGATCACTTACAGTATGTTTAAACTGCAGATTGGAGCGTGCCTCTTAGCCCAGGTAAGCAAACGTGCTACCTCTGCTTGAGCTAGTGCACCAAAAATAGTAGTGTGGCCATTGTAGAGTGACCAGATGTACCAATTTTATAGAGACGGTCCTGATTTTTGTGTCTTTTTCTTATATAGGGTCCTATTAACCCCCCATCCCGATTTTTCACATTTGCTGTCTGGTCGCCCTAGGCCATTGCAGCATGGGCAGTGACACTAGCTAGCCACCTGTGTACAAGCCTGCCCAGCTCCCAGGTTATGAGTTTGAGGTGCGAACCCAGTCTGCCGTCTATGCAGCAATGTCCAGACTGCTATTCTTAGTGCATTAGCTTGAGCAGAGCTAGCATGTGTCTGCCTGCCTTGGCTGGGAAGCACATTCCCAGCTGCAGTGTAGACATCCCCTAGTGCTGAGGTTTTCAACCTTTTTCATTTGCAGACTCCTAAAAAATGTCAACTGAAGGTGCAGATCCCTTTGGAAATCTTAGACATAGCCTGAGGGGCCCTCCGGGGTCTGCGGACCACAGGTTGAAAACCACTGCCCTAGTGGTTGGAAGCCTCCACGATAACTAGATTCAGTTTCATGTTAAAAACCATTCCTATTGTAACTCCATTGACTTTAATAATGAATTTTCCCTAAAAACCATTTTTCATTGTTTCCATCTTATTAAAAATCATTTAAATCCACAAATCTTCTCTTTACTTTTTCATACTCATGTCATAAAAATGGACAGTTTTTATGGTCCAGTTACAAAACACTGTAAAGAGTGATGCAGATGCACCCAGGCTGTTAGCTACGGCAGCATTGATTCAATAATTATGTGTGGGTGGGGTGGGGAAAATTAATTGCAGACTATGCCTAGCACTCATCATGAGCCTAGAAGGAAGGCAGAACAAGTTTATTACCGTGATAACAACTAACCCAGCCCAGTTCTTTCCTGTCTAATTGACATTTGTAATGTGCTGTTAAACATAACAGAGCTCTGTGTCACTCAAAAGCTTGCGTCACCAATAGAAGTTGGTCTAATATAAGATATTACCTCACCTACCTTGTCTCTCTAATATCCTGGGACTGACACGGTTATAACACTACATACAAACATAATAGGTCTCTCTTTTTTTAATGTTTGTTAAGGTCATCTAGACTCGACTATAAGGAAGATGCCCGGCTACTTCACAACCTAGCATTCTACTTCACCCTCAAATGACTGTACAGTCATGTAGAGGAGAATACATTTTTGATTAGTGTAGCAGAATGGATTAACGGTACTATGCAGGATATATCAGTATTTGAAAACCAGAGAATATTGCACTGTGGTTGTAATACTCTCTATAATCATGTAACAGCAAACAGCAGTGAGCAGAACAGGTCTGCATTGCATACATGCCCACAATAATAAATTGAGGTTCTAATATGTGCCCAGTGCACCAAGTGCTATTTTAATATAATCTTGCTTTAATGTTCATTATTCCTACAGGTACCCAATGCATCAGGCTGTACCATTCCAAAAGAGCAGGGCTTAATGCTTATTTATTCTACAATTCACCAGTCACAGCCATTCAAACATAGCTCTGCTTTAATGCTTCTAAAGATGTAACTTCTTAAATATCCAAAAATCAAGGATATCAGCTGTTTTAATTAGCTGAATTCATATATTCATTATCTTTGCATTACTCCAGTGAACACATACACCAAAACAAGAATTGTAAGGAGTTACTCTTATCTCAATCATTAAATTTGTTTGATTCACAAATAGCTATGATTTTTTTTTCTTTTTTCTGATGGTAAATAACTCCTAAGAGGAGGGAACCTGGCAAAACAAAAATATCTGAATGCAATTAAAGATCGAAGCAGAAGCAACAGCAGCAAAAAGCCCCTGGCGCTGCAGCTTGTACACAGCTTGTTAGGTTCTTTTTATTTTTTTTAAATGCACTCAGGACCACACCCAATGACTCAGACTTCAGCTCTCATAATGCACTCTATGAAATCTAATCTTCCGGCACATATCCTTGCCAGCAAGACATCTGTTGAACTGATAAGCATTCAGTTGAAGCTGTCAAGTTGCACTGTTACTTTTTAACCTTTGCTTGCAGCTTGTGTGCATAGTTACAGGTTCATACCTTCCCTGTCCCTGCTACAAAAAAGAATAAGAATTGTATAGGATATAGAAAATTTACCATTAGGAAATGACACACCAATCAGAAGTTTTGTATTTTAACTAGGTACACTATAGTGATAGCGAGCACTGTGCACTAAGGACAGGCATGCATTCAGACAGGAATAATACGACAGGGTGTGTACAGCTCCTGTACAAGGTATTAGATCTGGTCTTTTCATCTGTAAAGGTCAGTGCCTTGGGTGTCTTGTGACTGATGCATGAGGCCAGATGTTTTGGGCATGCCAGAACTGCATTCTTTATTGAGAACTACTGGATTGCATTATCTAGTATTTCGTTGATACTGAATATAATTTTGTGATTATGATTGTGATCTTTCTATATAGCTTGTTCTCCAGTGTGGCTTACAACTCAATATTGCATCAGATTCTCTGCTAGTGTAAGCTGATATAGTTCCTTTGACTTCACTGGAGTTTATACCTATTTACACCAGCTAAGAATTTGGCCTAGTGTTGCTGCAAGTCATGCAGTAAGTAGAGAATCCAAAGCAACCATTATGTTCTCAACGACAGCAGTAGCATGGACAGGAGAACTTGTTTTGACTGAGTGAGGGAATTGGAAAAGAAGCCCAGTGCCATAACCAAAGTGCCATGAGATCTTTCTTTCCCACCTAGGTAACCACATCCATAGGCAGAGAGAAACCCATTTGAATGACTGTCATGGCAGCATCTCTTACCAATGCAGCCCCACAGCCTCAAACTGCATTGCAGTGTTAGCACAGGATAGTGGAACCCCCGCCCACAGGCATTGAATTGAAACTTTCTGGCCCAGAGATCAGAGTGAAGATACCAGCAAAACTATGATGACCCTGTAGGCTTCAAGAAGCTGTATGCTGCAGTAGATGTCACAGAACTAGCCATTTTATCTCACGCTGCAGTGACTCATCAATATTGGTACTGATGTCTGGTCAACTGGAATCCTCAGGAGGACTCAGAGATCCCATCAGTACAGTGAAATGCTGGCTTTCAATTCATTAGCAGTTATGTAAGAAGCTGACTCAAAACAAGACATCCACCCCACCCACTACTATCCTTTTTCTGACATCCAGAAAAGACTTTCACATCTCTGAGTGGTTCCAACTACGCAGCAGATTCAGATTTCAAATTCCTTCATGCAGTGTCTTAACAGCAACCTAACTGTAGTAGGTTATGGAAAGAGAGAAAGAGTACTGAAAGAGCATTTTATTTAATTGGGCATTTTGATTAGCCTTTCATGGGGCTATAGCTAGGGAATGTAGCGCAGCAAACAGGTTCTGGTCCCTGCAGTGATAATGGGTGGTACACACACACATAACTGGCATCTATCTCTTTTGCTCATTTAAACCAAATTCTGAGAGAGCTTAAGTATCTGGATTTTAGCATCCCCATTCTGTGAAATCCTGGACTAAGGACTAAGCATGCTCTAGCATCCAGTATGCACTCACCACCATGGAGGATCAGGCTCTTAATGAGCAAAGCATCACACAATGCATTATAAAAAAGGTGGAGAGCATTTTATAAGGCACTGTGTGATGCTCTTGCTAACTAAAATGTTTAAAAGCCTGATGTGGTTAAAAAAGTATCCATGCTCCTCAAAGTCAGTGTCTAAACAGACTCTTCATTCAGCTATTTAGGTTTAAAAGAAGGCTTTCAAAAAGTTTTTGAAATGGTTAAATACATAAGATCACGGCAGAACATTCCGCACTTTGTCTCATGATTGTGCAAAAATGAAAAGCAAATCAAAGGCCTGGGAAGATATTTGGGAAAATATTTATAAAAATGCTAAATATTCTGGTCTGATCTTGCTCTGATCACTGAGGAAGAAGGAATTGGGTACAATAGCAATCCCCACATTTGACAGCTGGTTGTCATGGTGTATTTATCATTTTAATTTACTTATTTTTAGAGATGCTGTAATCAAAACTTTTGATTGTGGTTCAGCTTCAGATTAAAATGTGAATTGGTTATATATTGCTAGATAATGGCAGGATTAGCTGTACTACATCAGTCATTATCTAAATCTGGGGATGAAGATTTGCTACGAATAGGGTTTCTGATTCCACTGAATTTTGAAAATGCAGATCTGTAACTACCATAAGGTTTTTAACGTGGTGATACTCTGTGTATAAGGCAGTGTTAATGGAATCAAGAACCTTTTCTATTTAAAAATCACACTTACCCACAGCCAGCACATACAATAGCAATCCTCCTTTCGGAGAATAACGGGATAAGAGTGTAAGACTACAAACACAGTGTGTATCAACCCAGTGGTTTTGTCCACCAGTATCATGCATACACCTCCATTAGACAGTGCTGATACCAGGTTTCAAGAGCAGCTTTGAAATGATTACTGTAGGGTTTATGGAAATGCAGAGGATTCATTATATAATAGATGTTTCCAGGAAAAGAACAACTTGTGTCATGATCTAGCACCTAGCCATTGGACAACACTGATAACTGTCCCTTTGCAAAGCAAGTAAAGGATTTTTGCATGGAGAATGTAAAGGGTTATAAAGCATAAGGAGGAGAATCTCTGAATAAAATGACATGAGGGTGGAAAATAGCCTAACTTAATAAGCAGAATCACTGTGTATGCCCTTAATAACCTCAGTCACTATGCTAGTAGTCAAATGTTTGGAGAGTGAGTGACCTACCCTGAAAGCAGAGGGGAATAATAATTGTAATATGTACCTTCCATCAGAGGATCTCAAAGTACTTTCTGAACATTGCATTAATTCAAATGTAGCAATCCTGCCTCCCTCCCCCTCACCCTGGGAAGTAAGTATCAATATCTGTTTTGCAGATGGGGAAACTGAAGCATGGAAGGTTTTGACACTCCAAGATTACAATTGAGACTGTGGCACAGGTGGGGATGGGATGCAGATCTCCTGCCTTTCAGTCGCATGTTTTAACCACTATCCAGTACTTCATGCTTTCTGGAAGATAATTTATGTCACATTTCATGCTCAATTGTGTATTAAAAATAGTTGTCTCTTACCTACATACATCACACCCTCTTTGGTCTTCTCTGCAGCCTCAGTCACTCCCTGTTTGGTCTTTTCTGCTGCAGCCACCACACCTTCTTTAGCAATGGAGAAACCTTTCTTAAAGACATCCATTCTTGCTTGCTTGCTTGAGTACTCCCTGCAGGATCTGATTCAAGGATGATGGTGAAAAGCACCTCAATGAACACTGATTGCACTATGCAATCTTACCCCGCTGTGGCTGTTCAGTGTCTCTCTGCGTCTTAGTCTCTTGCTATCTTTTGCTCTTATTCCTCTGCTGGATGAAGGCAGTGTGGTGAACTACACAGCCTTTGCCAGCTCTTATTGATGAAATGCACTGCAATGTACCCAATGCCTGTGAATAGCTGATGCTGAAATATTAATGACATAGATCTGCATGGCAGGGTTTTGGATAGGAAGAAAGTTGGGAGGGAAAAGAAGGAGGTAGGTTGAGGGGCTTTTTGGAATATGTCCAGATGATTAAAGCTTTTAAAATCTGCTGCAGTGATCTTACTCAAGGACAATCTGCAGGTGCTCTCATTTGGAGAGGGAGGTTTTTAGCAGCGAAGCTCTAGGGAATTGGTGTTTTAAAAGCATAAATCTCTAAGGATATGATAGAGAGAGCAAATAGGAAGAACTACTGCAGGCTCCTCAAAGCTAAAAAATAGGTATAGCTGGTATTCCTAACAAAACAAACAGGGTCAGGTGTCTTTTGCTAGCAGTTACCAGAACCCATCCCTAATAAAGGGGTATCACAAACATCCCTATGTAGCCAACACCAGCAGAAAGAGGGAACAAAATCCATTTACAAAAGCTTAATTCACAGTTAAAAAGCAGATGATTGTATTTGTGGAGTTTGAAGTTAGCCCCACAAGGCATGCTATGTGATTTATGTTTGGCTGCACATCATCTTACAATTATTCACTTCTGAAAACTCACAGACACCCTTGTTGGGTGGCAGCTGGAATCCCATTTTCTACTCACCTTTTTGTGTTGCTGTAGACGCCGCTCAGTTCAGCTGCTGCAGAATGATGCAACATTTTTACACAGGCATCATCACTCATATGAAATGTGTGCATAGTGAGGACTGCTGGGGAAATCAAACCTTTGATCTGACATTGGATTGTGGAAAATCTTTTAGATAGATAGAAAGCCCCTCCAAAATTAAGGTTCAGTTCAGCAAAACCCTAAAGTGTGTGCTTAATATTAAGTGTGTAAGTAATCTCATTGAGTTGAAATGGGGCTAGTCGTGTGGTTAAAGCTAGGTACATGTTTAAGTGCTTTGCTGAATCGAGTTCTGAGTGCCCCAAGTTAGCTATTGTCTTGCTGACAAATCATAATTCAAAGAAACTAGATTTGACAGCAACTGTTATATCATTTTCTACCACAATCAAAAGTGTTGAGCAGCTGGTCTCATGGAAGCCGGGTACCAAATCATATTTATTATTCTACTATTAGGTTACACACAGGGGTGTCTCCCGGCCCCAGCACGCCAAGCGCGTGCTTGGGGCGGCATGCCGCGGGGAGTGCTCTGCCGGTTGCCGGGAGGGCGACAGGCAGGCTGCCTTCAGCGGCATGCCTATGGAGGGTCTGCTGGTCCCTCGGCTCCGGTGGACCTTCCGTAGGCGTGCCTGCGGAGGGTCCGCTGGTCCCATGGCTTTGGTGGAGCCGCGGGACCAGCAGACCCTCCGCAGGCATTCCTGCGGGAGGTCCACCGGAGCCGTGGGACCTGCGACCAGCAGAGCGCCCCCCGCGGCATGCCGTCGTGCTTGGGGCGGTGAAATGTCTAGAGCCACTCCTGGTTACACAGGAAATAAAATGTTATAAAATACTATTCCCTGAATATTCAGTGCTGCTGACTGTATCTGCTAAATTGAGAGGCCTAACTATGTTAAGGAAAGAATACTGTGCAATCTTAGGAGTTGTAATGGTCTATAAGTCACTCATACCATAGTCTCAGTGTGGAAGGTTTAGATATAGAATGACTGTAGAGGGACTCTACAGCTAACTCTTGACAGACACAAAATCACAGACAAACACACAGATAATTCTCTCTTACAGCTAGACTGCGGCATTGTTTTTCCCCTTTCACAGGGAAGAGGTTGAAAAGAATATTGATCTGGAAAACAATACCCAGGCACTTTTAAACTTTCCCTCCTATTTGGTTCTTGATGAAGATATATGAAATACAATTTCCATATGCATTCATAGGATTCAAACTTCTGATAGATTGTGAATTTATGAATAGTCAAACTGTTGTTCAGTAAAAAAAGAAAAAAAAATAACCAAGACTCAAAGGAAGGCTGTCCAAAACCACTGACTCCAGCTTGGAGAGGTATAGTAAGGGTGGAAATGTATATACTAATGATACAGATCTTATTGAAGCTTTGATTGATGTTGACACCAGTGCCAGAGATCAAAGTGAATATAGACTCTTTCAAACTTTCAAAATCTCCTTGACTGATCATAGCCCAAAAGTTATTTGCATGTGTCCAATCCCCTCAATATGCAGAATCTGCACTTCTGGAAGTCTCTGAAACAAGGTACTCTAGTGGAAAAAAATAACTTCAGCCCAGTAAAGGCCCTGGTTTTTAGGGAAGCAAAGGATGGGAGGTCAAGGAAATCATTGTACTTTATAAAGTAATATATGTCGACTGGAGGGTATGCTTATATAATTTGCAGGTGATACCAAGATGGGAGGGGTTGCGGGCACTTTGGAGGATGGGATTAGAATTCAAAATGGCCTTAACAAATTGAAGAATTGGTCTGAATTCAAAAAGATTAAATTCAATAGACAAGTGCAAAGTACTTCGTTTAGAAAGAAAAAAAATCAAATGCACAACTACAAATGGGAAATAACTGGCCTGGCAGAAATACTGCAGAAAATGAGCTGGGGTTATAGTGGATCACAAACTGAGCATGAACCAACAATATGACACAGTTTTAAAAAAAAAAAAAGGCTAGTTTGTTCTGTGGTGTATTAACATAAGTGCTGTATGTAAGACATTGGAGATAATTGTCCAACTCTACCTGAGGTGTCACCGGTGCTGAGTAGAGTACTGCATCCAGTTCTGGGCGCCACACTTCAAGAAAGATGTGGGCAAACCAAAGTTCAGAGGAGAGTACCAAAAATAATAAAAGGTTTAGACAACTCTGACCGATGAGGAAGGGTTTAAAAAAACTGGGCATGTTTAGTCTTGAGACAAGAACACTGAGGACAGGCCTGGTAAACATTCAAATATGTTAAGAACTGTTATAAAGAGGATGATGATCAGTGATTATTCATGCCTACTGAAGGTAAGATAACAAGTAATTGGCTTAATCTGCAGCTAGGGAGATTTAGGTTAGATATGATGGCAACATCATGTAATGGCAGACAGCTAAAAAGTGACAAGTTAAGTGCTTATATACAAATGCTAGAAGTCTGAATAATAAAATGGGTGAACAAGAGTGCCTCATATTGAATGAGAATATTGATATAACGGGCATCACAGAAACTTTGTGGAATGAGGATAATCAATGGGACACAGTAATACCAGCGTACAAAATATATCGGAAAGACAGAACAGGTTGTGCTGGTGGGGTAGTGGCACTATATGTGAAAAAGCGTAGAATCAAATGAAGTAAAAAATCTTCAGTGAACCAGACCGCACCATAGAATCTCTACGGATAATAATTCCATGCTCTAATAATAAGAATAGAGCAGTAGAGATATATTACCAACCATCTGACCAGGATGGTAATAGTGACTGTGAAATGCTCAAGGAGATTAAAGAGGCTGTAAAAATAAAAACACAATAATATCGATGGATTTCAACTATCCCCATATTAACTGGGTATGTCATCTCAGGACGGGATGCAAAGATAGTTTCTTGACACCTTAAGTGACTGCTTCTTTGAGCAGCTAGTCCTGAATTCGATAGAGGAGAGGCAATTCTTGATTTAGTCCTAAGTGGAGCACAGGATCTGGTCCAAGAGGTGAATATAGCTGAATCGCTTGGTAATAGTGACCATAATATAAATTAAATTTAACATCCCTGTGGTGAGGAAAACACCATAGCAGCCTAACACTAGTATTTAATTTCAGAAAGGGGAACTACACAAAAATTAGGAAGTTAGTTAAACAGAAATTAAAAGGTCCAGTGCCAAAAGTGAAATCCCTGCAAGCTGCTTGGAAACTTTTTAAAGACATCATAGTAGAGGCTCAACTTAAATGTATATTCCAAATTAAAAAACATAGCAAGAGAACCAAAAAGGTGCCACCATGGCTAAACAAAGCCAAAGAAGCAGTGAGAGACAGAAAAGCATCCCTTAAAAAGTGGAAGTTAAATCCTAGTGAGGAAAATAGAAAGGAACATAAACTCTAGCAAGTGAAGTGTAAAAATATAATTAGGACGGCCAAAAAAGAATTTGAAGAACAGTTAGCCAAAGACTCAAAAAGTAATAGCATTTTTTTTAAAAGTACATCAGAAGCAGGAAACCTGCTAAACAACCAGTGGGGCCACTGGACGATCGAGATGCTAAAGGAGCCCTTGAGGATGATAAGGCCATTGTGGAGAAACTAAATAAATTCTTTGCATCGGTCTTCATGGCTGATTCCCAAAGCTAAGCCATTCTTATTAGGTGACAAATCTGAGGAACTGTCCCAGATTAAGGTGTCATTAGAGGTGGTTTTGGAACAAATTGATAAACTAAATAATAATAAGACACCAGTACCAGATGGTATTCCCCTAGGAGTTCTGAAGGAACTCAGATGTGAAATTGCAGAACAATGTAGCCTATCATTTAAATCAGCTTCTGTACCAAATGACTGGGAGATAATGTGATGCTAATTTTTAAAAAGGGTTCCAGAGGTGATCCAGGCAATTACAGGCTGGTAAGCCTGACTTCAGTACTGGGCAAACTGGTTGAAACTATAGTAAAGAACAAAATTGTCAGATACATAGATTAACATAATTTGTTGGGGAAAAACGGTTTTTGTAAAGGGAAATCATGCCTCACCAATCTTTGAGATGGTCAACAAGCATGTGGACAAGGGGGATCCAGCAGATACAGTGTATTTAGATTTTCAGAAATCCTTTGACAAGGTCCCTCACCAAAGGCTCTTAAGCAAAGTAAGCTGTCATGGGATAAGAGGGAAGGTAAGTGGTTAAAAGATAGAAATAAATGGTCAGTTTTCAGAATGGAGAGAGGTAAATAGTGGTGCCCCCCCAGGGGTCTGTAGTGGGACCAGTCCTATTCAACATATTCATAAATGATCTAGAAAAAGAAGTAAACAGTGAGGTGGCAAAATTTGCAGATGATCCAAAACTACTCAAGATAGTTAAGTCCCAGGCAGACTGTGAAGAACTACAAAAGGATCTCACAAAACTGAGTGACTGGGCAACAGAATGACAGATGAAATTCAGTGCTGACAAATGCAAAGGTAATGCACATTGGAAAACATAATCCCAACTATACATATAAAACAATGGCTTCTAAATTAGATGTTCTCACTCAAGAAAGAGATCTTGGAGTCACTGTAGAGAGTTCTCTGAAAACATCCACTCAATGTGCAGCGGCAGTCAAAAAAGTGAACAGAATGTTGGGAATCATTAAGAAAGGAATAGATAAGAAGACAAAAAAAAATCACATTGCTTCTGTATAAATCCATGGTTCAGCCACATCTTGAACACTGTGTGCAGATGTGGGTAGCCTCATCTCAAAAAAGATATATTGGAATTGGAAAAGGTTCAGAAAAGTGCAACAAAAATTATTAGGCATATGGAACAGCTTTCATATGAGGAGAGATTGATAAGACTGACGCTACGTCTTCACTACCCGCCGTATCGGCGGGTAGCAATCGATTGCTCAGGGATTGATATATTGCGATCCCCGAACGCACTTATATCGATTCCGGAACTCCACCAACCCGAACGGAGTTGCGAAGTCGACATGGGGAGCCGCGGACATTGATCCCGCGCCGTGAGGACGGTGAGTAATTCGATCTTAGATACTTCGACTTCAGCTACGTTATTCACGTAGCTGAAGTTGTGTATCTGAGATCAATTTTCCCCCATAGTGTAGACCAGCCCTGGGACTTCTCAGCTTGGAAAAGAGATGACTAAGGGGGTTATGATGAAGTCCATAAAAGCATGACTGGTATGGAGAAAGTAAATAAGGAAGTGTTATTTACTCCTTCTCATAACACAAGAACTAGGAATCACCAAATGAAATTAATAGGCAGTAGGTTTAAAACAAAGAAAATGAAGTATTTTTTCACACAGCGCACAGTCAACCTGTGGAACTCTTTGCCAGAGGATGTTGTGTAGGCCAAGGCTATAATAGGATTCAAAAAAGAACTAGATAAATTCATGGAGGAGAGGTCCATCAGAGGCTATTAGCCAGGATGGGCAGGGATGATGTCCCTAGAATCCGTTTGCCCATTCCAGGCTTCTGGCAACAGGGGATGGATCACTTGATGATTAGCTCCTCTCCTCATTCCCTCTGGAGCACCTGGGATTGGCTACTGATTGGCCACAGCCTGCGCAGCTGTCCTGCCCAGCCCCTGAGCTCCTGGCTGGCCCCAGCTCCTCCCCTGCTGTCTCCCCTCCCCTGAAGCCTCAGCTCACCTGGCCCCAGCTCCTCCCCTGCTGTCTCCCCTCCCCTGAAGCCTCAGCTCACCGTGCTGGCAGAACATATTCCAAAAGGGGCTGGAGAGGGGGTCCTGGGAGGTAATGTTCAGGGGATGCGGGGGTTGAATAGGGGGTGGAGACCCAGGGGGCTTTTAGGGGACAGGGAGCGGAGCAGGGGGTTGGATAGGGGGCAGTCAGAAGGCAGGAAGTCGAAGGGGGCAGCTGGGGGAGGGAAGCCAGGCTATTTAGGGAGGCACAGCCTTCCCTACCCAGCCCTCCATACCGTTTCACAACCCTGATGTTTGACCACCCTTGGGCTAGATGGACCTTTGGTCTGACCCAGTATGGCCATTTTTATGGTGTTTTGGGGTGGGGGAGGGGAAATTTAACTATAAAGATCATTAAGCACTGGAATATGTGGAATCTCATCATCGGAGATTTTTAAGAACAGGTTAGACAAACCTGTCAGGAATAGTCTAGGTATTCTTGGTCCTGGCTTAGCACAGGGGCCTGGACTATATGACCTGTCAAGATTCCTTCCAGTCTTACATTTCTATGATTCTGTATTTTATAGAGAAAAGACAGAAAGAATAGGTTTCAGGATTTAGAACTTGAGCTCTATACCTGGCAAAAGCACAGAGCTGGAAACCCTGCAGCAATCTTAAGTAGAGAAACCTACTCAAAGTAGGCAGTAAATGTGAAGCTTGTCATTGAAAGCCCTTACTAAGGGCTAAAGTGAGGACTGAGGGCTGATCTACACTACTCAGTTAGGTTGACATAAGGCAGGGATGGGCAAACTTTTTGGCCTGAGGGCCACGTCGGTGTTCTGAAACTGTATGGAGGGCTGGCTAGGGAAACTGTATAGAGGGCCGGGTAGTCTGGCCTCTGCCCCCTATCTGCCCCCCTTCCACTTCCTGCCCTCTGACTGCCCCCCTTCGCAGAACCCCTCACCCATCCAAGCCCCTGCTGCTCCTTGTCCCCTGACCGCACCCTCCCGGGATCCCTGCCTCTAACCACCCCCTGGGACCCCACCCCCATCCAACTGCCCCTGCTCCCTGTCCCATATCCACGCCCCTGACCCCTATCCACACCCCCACTCCCTGACAGGCCTCAATGGCACCCTGATTCGGCATCCCACTTCAGGACATTTGCAAAGTGGCAACTTGGCCTCTGTCTGCACATTTATGGCACACTACACCCTGACTCAAGCAGCTGCTGCAGATGCATCAGTGGGAACAGCGTTAAAAAGCATCACTGTTGCCAACTTCCTCACACTCTTCTCCAGACTGAACACTGCTTGAGAGTCATCACATGTGGAATACACATGAGGACCAGCACTTAAAGAAGAAATGACCATTACTTACTGTAACTGGAAGTCTTTAAGGTCCCTATCTGTATTCCACTACCTGCCCACCTTCCCCTCTGCTTTGGACCCTATTGCATTGTGGTAAGATGAGGAACTGGAGAGGCATTGACCCACTCTGCCTCTTGTACTGAAGCATGCAAGAAGACACTGTGCATGTATTGGTCAATGGACACCGCTTGGAAGAATTTCCAGACTCAGGCACATGGCATGCACACATCTCAAAGAACCTCCAGTTACAGTAAATAACCTTCATTGCTGTCTGGCTCTTATAGAATATCAGGGTTGGAAGGGACATCAGGAGATCATCTAATCCAACCCCCTGCTCAAAGCAAGACCAATCCCCAGACAGATTTTTACCCCCGTTCCCTAAATGGCCCCCTCAAGAATTCACAACCCTGGGTTTAGCAGGCCAATGCTCAAACCACTCAGTTATCTCTTCCCCCTAATGCATTGAGTGACAGAGACCCAACAATGGGATGGGATTTTAGTGTGAAATCTCTTTTGTCACAATGTGTCTAAATAGTTCAATGGCGTGTGACATTTTTGGAGGATGGGCATGGAAAGAGAATCACATGCATTTGTGGCTGACAGATGCCATTTGGCCAGGCAGCTTTTTGTAAATAGAATATAGATCACACACCAGTGATCTGCATAAGATTGCTAGATGAGATCCTGTCTCTGATGCAGCCAGTTCTAGATGCCTTAGAAAAAAAGGGGGAAAGAGCTGCATAATGGTCATATCTACATGGGAAAGAATCCTATTTGACCTCTTAACAATCAGTTTAAAATTTGATGTTCTTTTTGCACAGCTAATTAATAAATCAGTTCTTCCTTCCCATGCAATGAGTAATATATGGTCCAGCTACTATGCAGTATATAGGGCATACAAGCAAGTAGTGAAATGTTGTTAGTGCAACATTCATTGATCTTCATGCTACCTTTCCTCCAAAATTTGTAAGAGAAATTCAGCAATAAAACCAAAGTGAGAATGCAGCTTCAAGAATTTGCAATGTCATGGTTTCCCGTACTGCAAGACTTGCTGAAGGAATATGTCCCCATTCTGAGCAGCAAAGAAGTTGCACTCCTTAGTTGTTTTCTGTAGGTGCCCACCTGCGCAGGTTAACAGTTTACTCATTTCTAGAGGTCATTGCATTGAGAGTGTGCATGCATGTGTGCGTGATCATAAGACAGAAAGAGAACAGGGCCGTGTTTCCAGGCATGGAAATCCATATCTAATGAATATTTATTCTGTTAATGCCCCATCCCTCCCCATGAACATAAAATTCTCTTCAATTATTCAGGCTATGTGCAGACATCTAAAGTCAGAACATGGGTTTCTGCAGCAACAAATGCTCTTTAAAACCATTCCTGGTTTCTGAGTTTTTTAAAAGGCTCTCTCTTTTTTTTTTAAATGTTTAAACCATTCATGTTTAAACCATTCATGTTTATAACCACAATTTATCGAGCAGAATATACTGAATCTGAATCTTAAATGGATCAATTAAATCCGTTTTCTTGTTTCCTTGCTCAAGGCAAAGAATGGGAAACTGTAGTATGAAAAATTAATTTAAGAACTTTTCTACACAGGGAAAAGCCCAGAATAGTTACAAAGCCCAGAATAGTGCCCCATGTGGATGCTTTATTCTGGAATAAATGTCACTTTATTGTGGAATAATAAGTGCACTTCATAACCACACTCATTATTCTGTAATAAAGTGACTTTTTACCTAGAGAATTGAGGGAGGTAATATGGAACAGCTTATTCCACAATAGCTACTTTGATCAATTTTCCCATGTAGACAAGTTCTTAGGCAGAGGTCCTGTTTGCCTCTGTTGGTGGTGAGACACACACCTCATATTGGCCTGTAGTAATGGTTTCCCAGTCAGAGGAGTAAAAAAGTGACCAAAGTGAGATGTTTCATCATAGATCTTACCCAGTTCTAAGGAGATTAGGATAAATGTTTTGGGTTACACCCAATGCCGAAGAACTAGACAAGTACTTCTGATATAATTATGGAACATTTATGTCCTCACTACAAGTGCAAGGGAGGGAGGAAGATCTTGAATAAACACAAATAGATGTAGTAATTAGCAAGCATGGTAAGAGCAATTATGAAAGCTATGTGCAGAATGAATGGATGTATAGTTAAGTCTGGTGTAGCTGTATGTGATAGTTGCTCCTAACCTGAAATTCTGTACTGACTGAAGCATTTTAGGTAGTAAAAGCACAGGAAATGTTGCTAATGATCAGGACCAAACAGGGAAGAGCAAATATTGATCAACAACTGAAAGTCAATTTCTGAAATGGAGATGCCATTGCACTGAAACCTTGGTGGAGAGACTCATATGAGAGGTTCCAGGAACCCCTGAAAAATAGTCCTGCAGCTCACCAAAAGATTTCGTATTGTTCTAGTTATCAAGTTGCTTGCTGATGTGCTTCAGAACATTGCCCTGAAATACATTTGTGGAATAAAACCTATTTCCAAATAATTTTGCAAAGTGCATTTTAAAATCAGATTTTTATCACATACCCTTTCTCTCTCCCCATCAGTGATATACACATTCTAAAAAATGTGGTTAAAGCTAACACTTCAGGTATGATGACAGTTCAGTCTGGCTCAGTTGGGTAGTGACCAAGAGCCATTCAATGGATGTTAGGTGGCCTTTGAGAAATGAGTTGGTATCAGTCCAGCTCTAGGTGGACAGGTGTCCTTATCATAAAGCCCACCTTCACAATGGTGGTCCTTGGTGGCAGACTGATCAGCAAACCCAAGGAATGAACAGATATGGAGATTGAACTACGCTTCAGCCCCTATACCTGGTTCCACTGAGCTGCTTCCAAAACATCAGGTCAGTGTAGGCAAAGTTTTCAAGTATGATGTTCCAAAATGAGGGCTCTTATCTGCTCCCCTGGAGTAGGGAGAAAATAAAATTGACAGCTAGTTAACCAATGGGTTAGTTGCTGGAAACAGGGAGTAGCAGGTGAGTATGTTACCTAGAGGCCCAAAATCAGGACAATCAGTACTAAGACGGGGTTAACATTAAGTTTTGTTTAGTAAGGGGGCACCTTTTCATAATTTATACAGACCCTTTCTACTTTGCAGCTGTCCTTGCTGTACTAGGCCCATAGATAGACGATTGCTAAAATATTGATTATCCTGGAGATTGCACTTTTCATTAGTATTAAAAAAAAGTTTCATTATTAATGTGCAAATGGCTGTGTAATCTGTATATTTTGGCTGCTTCATTTCTAAGCAGCATATTTTAAAAGCCGCATAAAATAAATTCTAATACCCAAAAGAGAGGTGAGCACTAGACACTCCAAAAACAGTCATAGGGCACAGAAATACTGCCCTATACTCTATGTGTGATATGTCTAATCTGACTGCGGATAAGGGCTGAATAGATGATACAAGATTGAATGGAAAGATATGTGATGGAAGATAAGCTTAACGGGGTTTGGAAGTAGGTACTGATTGGAACAGTCATTATTATCTGTAGCCCAAAGGTCCTCCTTAGAACCCATGTTACTCAAGTAGCTTTGTTTAAGACTTCATGTTTGTTTCAGTTTGTCTGTGAAGGAATTCAGCTGATACACAAACATAATGAATAGGTCAAAGGTATACAAAGTAACTTGAACACTGACAGTTACTTGTAATACAAGTACGTTTGTATCTGAATCATATCTCATGAAATAATCACACATTGAGAGTAATGTGTATCATAATGGGATGCACTCAAACATGAAATACAACAGAAAGACAGGAAGGAAACAGAAGGAAGATGATCATTACTTTTAGAGTTGCAGATCCAGAACCGTATCTTGTTGTTTCATGTCTCTAGAGAGATGACTATAGCGGGCATACATTCTCTCCCTGGAGAGAGATTTTCTCAAGTCTGTTTTGCGCCACCTACCTTTTGGTTGCTCAGTTGCTGTTGGCTGGACATAGTGCTCAAGTCTACTATAGACTCAGAAGACTGACATTAGGCAGAAACAGGTATTTCATTCTTCATCTGGTTACTGTTGTCAAGTAGAAAGGAAGTAAAAAAGAGAGAGAGGCCCAAATTCAGCCCCAAGTGGGTGCAACTTCACTAATTTCAATGGTGAACCCTTCCATTGCCATCAGAAAGGCTAAGAGTAGAATTAGGACTCTACTCTCCCTACCTTTAATCTACTTTGGAGTAGTTCGAGCACATTTACATTTCACACTCTGAAGGACATGCAGCATTCTTGTATGTGTATCCTCCATTCACACTGCATATGAATTCAGTGCCTGACCTAACAATTGTGCATCCAAATATACACCAGAGCACCAATCTCTTTTAATTTATGAAGCATCTTTCCTATAAACTCTATCCTCAAATACATTAGAGAGTTACATACGGCAAGACAGTGAGGCAAGAGAGGCACCCTATAGACTAACAACAGAAACCACACAGTGATGGCCATTAAAATCAACATTTGCCAACAGTTATGATACAGTGATATTCAATATGTCACAGATGTTTCCTTTTCGAAGTAGGGTGAAATGTGGCAGGATCTCAGTTACTACTGTGTGTTAGCTGTTCGCAAATACTGGTAACTTTATTACATAGCAACATATCATATAGGGTCCACACTCAAAGGAAGTGGAAAGAGAAGGTACCCAGACTGGGATTTTCAGAAGTGTTCAACACTGGCATAACTCTGGTGTAAAATGCCCGTTGTTAAACTAACACTGAATATTGTTCCATCCAAACTATGGAAAGAAATCTCTACAAATCCCCTAATATCTATTTACCCAAGCTCTCCTCTCACTGCACTCAGAGTACTATCCAGTAATAGCTTGCAATATGTACTATAATTATGCTAAAAAGAGTATAACTAGTGCCTTCCAGCCTTTAAATCATAGCAGTAACATGTGAGCAGATGGTATAGCAGGTTGGTTTGTGACATATTCTTGAGCTTGGGGAACACCACAGTGGAAATCTGCTACATCGCTCAATATTTTCTTTTCTTTCTTTTCCTTTCCTTTAAAGCTAACATCCTTTTCCTGTGCCCCAGGGAGAAGGCAGGTGATAAAGACTAAATTCCTGTTCACCAACAAGTTTAGAAGGCAGCCAAAATCAGACATTCCTTGAATAAACTATGATGACCCTTCCCCCACTTCTTTTCTCCCCTTTCTGTCTTTTGAGCTCCACACAGGAACCCAGCCTCACATTGTTTGATGGCCTCTGACATTTCCACAGTCACTGGGAGGGCTGAAAGCTTTTTCCGCTCTTTGTTGCAAGACTTTTTTTTTCCTCTTCCAAGTTTTAACTTAAAAAATATTATGAGGGCATTCCAGAAGTAATTCAGTCTGAGCTTCAGGGAAGAGAATGAGAGGCAGGTGTGGCTGGTTAGGAAAAGCCATAATGATAGTGAAGTTTTTGCTCCTCTGTGTCTCAGTAGGACGGGTGGAGCTGGTCACACATTCAAGAAATCATGGATACGAAGATGGCTCTTTCCACAACTCAAAGACATCAATTTATGGGACATCTACATATCCTCAATTGCTCCCCGTGTCACAGGAGGATTGGGAGATGGAGAAGCTCAAGGAGGAGACCCCGGACCATCTTTCAAGCACCATAACTTCACACCAAGGAGAAAGAGGGGATTCAGATGCTGGAACCCCACAGTCCAGAAATGGGTAAGTAAGATATTTACTCCTGCATATAATGGCACTGGGCTCCTGCTTGGGAGAGAGAGTGTCTCCTATAAAGAATGGATCAGATTCTCAGTTTATATCATGTCTGAATGAGGGAGGGAGGGCTAGATCTTACAGCTGCCAAATGAAAAGCAAAATAAATAGTCTGTAGAGGATGAAACCATGGAAGATTTAAGCTCTGTTCCTCATCCCAAAATAGGAAGGCTGAGTGTGCTTACCATGTGCATACACAGCACTTCGCACAATGCTGTCCCAATATTGGTTTGGGCCTTAAACTGCTACTGTAATACAGACAAGTAATAGTTTTGAAGTAAAGGTGGCTGAATTAAATAAACTCATTAATTTATCCATTTTCCTCTTCCCAATCCAATCCTGATTTATGCACATGCATTTATTTGTTGCATGGAAGTACTGACTGAATAGTGTGTACAGACAGATTTCAGCCTAGGGTGTGGGTGAAAAATGTTCATTTTGACTATGCACTATTCATTGTTTGTGATGTGTGGCTGGTCACCTAAATCACATGATATTATTTCTGCTCCCTCATTGGGCAACACATTTTAAGAAGAGGACAGGAAATAGTAATGAATGAATAGAGAATAATGAACAAATGTCTAATTCTAGTCACGCAGAAAATATCCTTGTTCACATGTGAATACAGGTATTGGTAGAAACAGCCATTCTCCAGGCATTGGTGTGAACAAAAATATGCCCATGTAAATGTTTGCAGATAAGCCCCCATTTAGTAAGGTACATAAGCACATGCCTCAACTTTAAGAATGTATGTAAATACCTTGCTGAATCAGGGCCATACTGAACAGTAAGGGGTGTGAATGTGATGAAACCAAGCAGTGTTTCAGATTTTGAATGAATGGTTCTGCAGCATATGATCAGGTGTCCTCTAAAGCAGAAGTGGACAAACTATGGTGGCCTGCGGGACCCTCCTGCCCGGCCTCTGAGCTCCTGGCCCAGGAGGCTAACCCCTGGCTACTGCTCCCCTTCCCCTGCAGTCTCAGCAGACTGTGCTGCTGGTGCAATGCTCTGGGCAGCCAGGCAGTGCAGCTGCAGAGCCCGGCCTGACCCAGTGGTCTGTGCTGTGCTGTGGCATGGCTGGCTCCAGCCGGGAGGCACAGCTGTAGCGCTGCCAGCCACTGGTGCTCCAGGCAGCACGGTAAGGGGCAGGGAGTGGGGGCGTTGGCTATAGGGCAGGGGAGTTCAGGGTGTGAATAGGGGTCAGGGCGGTCAGAAGGCAAGGATTGGGGGTTGAATGGGGGCAGGGGTTCCAAGGTGAGTCAGGAAGGAAGGGGGGTTGGATGGGGTGGCGGGGGGCAGTCAGGGGCAGGGGTTCCGGGGGCAGTCGGGGACAGGGAGCAGGGGGGCTTCGATAGAGAGAAGGAGAGTTCACGGTAGTGGTCGGGTGTGTGTGTGGATAAGGGTCGGGGAGGTCAGAGGGCAGGGAACAGGGGGGTTGAATGGATGCAGGAGTTCTGGGGGTTAGGAAGGGGGGGTGGATGGGGTGGCAGGGGGAAGTCAGGGGACAGGAAGCGGGGTGTATGTGGATGGCGCAGCCTCCCCTAACTGGCCTTCCATACAATTTCCGAAACCTGATGCGGCCCTCAGGCCAAAAAAAAAGTTTGCCCGCCCCTGCTCTAAAGGGATCCCACCCCAAGTTATCAATGAGTGGCTATAATTTATGGCCTTGAGAATGGACAGAGGGGAGCAGAATGATTGGGATGTCACCAGAAAGAGAGAATTAGGACATTGGATCATAAATAAGTATCACGAGGAGATGAACCAAAAACAACAATCCCTAGGTAAATATTGTTTGTGACAATATACAGGGGAAAGAAAGCCAATCTGTGTGTGGAAGTATGTGTTTTGGCAAAACTCTGTTCAAGCAGAATATTTTTCAAAAATTTCCAGGACGTATAAGTAGGTCTCTGCTATAAAAGATTCATTCAATCTCCTACCTAGACTTCTGTTTTTCAATCACTGACTGGTACTGCAGAGTCCAATCTGGGTCAGCAGCACAGTGAGTGCTATTCACAGCTCTATGTTTTTATTATTAATTTCTCTGAATGCCTTTGTGGAAAGCAAAATAGCAAAAATCAATCTACACAGCAAACAAACAAAAACAAAATCTTGTTAATGCTTTGCTTCCCTCTGACACAAACAAACAATATCAGAAACTGACTTGTTTCAAAGCCTTACCTAGATGCATAGTTAAGTCCTCTCCACGGTATGTCACAGCCATTATTTTTCAGACTTTCTTTTGAGCCTGTTGGTGTCAGTTGTTTATTGTCCAAAAGAGATACTGTTGAATAATGAGACACACTGTCAGTTCAACCTATCCTAAATACTTGGCATAATGCCTTTAAAACACTCACAGACCCATTCTAGCATAAGGAAGCAAGCCAAAAAGGATACCCTTTTTTTCCCCATGTGATAATGCAAGGCACTACTCACTGGATCATAAGGCTGGACAGTGGTGAAATCATATTTCAAAAACACTTCAGGCTTCTTGATAAGGACTGAAGTTTAACAAGAGCTTTACAGCCAGAAAGGCCTGCCACGATAAAATTATTGGCATAATGGGATTCTTCCTTTTCTGCCTGTGTAACCATGTGTGTAGCACCATACATTCCTCATTTCCAGCTTCATTTTGGGAAGTAATGCTTCCTTCTCAGGGGACCTTTAAGAATGAAGTTTTATGGTGAGTTGAGTTGTAGTGCCAGTCCTGCTCTCCAACATAATACAGGTTACGACAGTGATGTTTATCGGCTGATGGCATCTCTAATACATGGGAAGGAGACACCCAGATATATGCAGAGATTTATGCTTTGCTTTGAGAAAATCATTTCCTCCACTGCCAGCGTTGGAGGGAGGAAATCACTCTGTGGAGGGAGACAGTTTATGCTGGTCTCCATTCATGAGGTTCACAGTCCAAGTTGTAGATTCTGGTCCAGATTATCAAAGTAAGGACTTTGCATGGGAATCCATGAACCATACACATGCAGATACCCCAAATGCACATAGAAATCTTGTATTCACATGCTCAGGCATCCAGTTAAGCATGCACACAAATTGCAGGCAACAAGTTAAGCATTTGTAAAGGTCTGTGACCTGTTGACAATATTTGACTTTGAAAAGTTGGGCTTCTACGTCCACCAGAGTATGAATAGAATGAAGAATTAGGGGGCGAGTAAGTGGTAGGATGGAGATAAAATACCACACAATTAGCTACAGTGAGTGAGGTAAAATATAGCTCACTACCAAGTTCTTGTCCATCAGACTTAGGTTTACCCTTGAAATGAGAGCACACAGTCATTTCAAAATCCTGCTAAAGAAACAGAAGATAACTCTGTAGTATCTCTACTGATTATATCCTCTCAACCCTACAAAAATGATCATTTTCCATACCCTGCTATTTTCCATGCATGTTTAACACGCAGCAGGCTTTGCAAAATAGCCAGAAGTCCCCTGAAAACAAATAGAGCATTATTTTGTTCACAGCATCTGTTTGAATTTAACTAGATACCACCAGTGACTGATACATTAAAAAAGCCTAAAAAAACCAGACAGAGAGAACAGATGCCTGGTGATGGCTCCACACTTAAGATGAGGTGTTTCATTGCAGCTCATCAGATGTATGGATGTGTCACCTCAGCAATAAGATGCCCTCAAAATAACAAGACTATTCTAATAGAAAGAATTCAAGAAGAATAGAACTCATAAAAGTTAGTGCTCAACCTTCGAATCAGGTGCTTGTGACCAGACTCTTTTGTGGATAACCAATGAGTAAACAAAGCTGCAGAATAGAGTAAGAAGTGGGTAGAAACAGGTTATCATTTCAATGGGTGTGCATATAATTTATCAATGCACTCCAGAAAGCCTGTGGTTTTTAATCCTCTTGGCCTATAAGTCATTTTCTATGTGCAAGTAACCTGTGATGTAGGATTAGTGGCTGTATGAACACAGAAAACTGATTGAACAATTCTGTAGGTCTGTGACTCTCAAACTTTTGTATTGGTGACCCCTTCCACACAGCAAGCTTCTGAGTGAGACATCCCCCCTTATAAATTAAGCACACTTTAAAAAAATATTTAACCTGTTATAAATGCTGGAGACGAAACAGGATTTGGGGTGGAAGCTGACAGCTCGCGACCCCCAAGTAATAACTTTGTGACCCCTTGAAAGGTGTCAACCTCCAGTTTGAGAACCCCCTGCTGTAGGTGTCACCTATTGCCAGGAATGCTCTCTCTATGAGATGGTCAACAATTTTATGAAAAATGTCAATATCCTAAAGTTATTTTCATTTTGAACCAACTTTGATATTTTAAAATTTATATATTTATATTTTGTTTTTTATTTTCTTCTTTCCTTCTCTCCTTCCAGTCATTTTGAAAAAGGAAATCAGTTTTCCAAAATTTCTGGGAAGGGGAAGAGTAAAACAAGGACAATATGAGGAGAAAAAAAGAGGTCAGAAAAAAAAGAAAAGGAAAACATGAAAAATATTGTATAAAATAAAAATATCAAAAAAATTCACAATGAGCAGTGTTTCCACAAAAAATTGAACAAGAAAATCATTTATATTGAAATATTTTGAGCAGCTCTGCTCTCTATGAGCTGGCCAATCACAGAGAGCCCTTCTTGGTTGTGAGATCCAAATATTTCCCAGATAGCTGACCTCAGTGGATCATACGTGCCCATTTTTCTAGCAGGATAAATTGCCAGGACAGGGATGTAAGAGAGTTAAACTGAGCAGTCCCGTGAGTCTCTCCTCACCAGCCTTCATCAAGTTAGATGTGAGTTTGAGAGGAGGATAGAAAACACACATTCTAGATTGCACATATATCTAACAAAAAAACCCTCCATCATTAGTTATTTTCCCATAGTAGCTCATAGGAATGTTTGTACTACTCACTCTAACTGTACAGCAGATGGCCTAATGGTGAGGAAGAATCTGCTATTTTAATCAGCCTTCTTGCTTCTGGAGATGGTCTCTTAGGGAGCAGCCTGAGGATGTGACCGGATACAAGGAAGCTCCAAAAGTAGCCCAGCATTGGAGCCAAAGTCAAAGAGGGGCTTTTAAGGTTGCAGTATGTCAGCACCCAAGTGTTAGCTATTCTTGTTAACAGCCAACTAGCAGTCTCAGATAAGTGCCTAATGAAAAGGCCAACACATCTAGCAAATAGGATGGCAGTGGTGGCACACTATTAACCACTACAGGGCTGACACATTCTATGGACTATTAAAGCTCAGCTTAAACAAACAAGCCACCTTGGAAGAGTCTTTGCCTAATTTGGAGCAGTTTGCAGGTAGATTGCAGCATATAACCACAGCCCTATACAGGGCCTGGTGCTGAGTTGCATCATTCCAATGGAGAGCTCAAGAAAGGATTGTGCTTGTGGTATGTGGTGAAGTGCAGCAGGAATATGGGTGTTTTCACTGACCTGTAGGCTGGACCTGCCAAACAGGCAGGGATACCATTCTTTGTATATAGGGCCGGCACAACCCATTAGGTGACCTAGGTGGTCGCCTAGGGCACTAACATTTGGGAGGGTGGCGACCAGGGTGACCGGATCTTCGGCTGGCCCAGTCGTCGGTGGTATTTTGGGGGCGGGACCTTCTGCCGCCTCTGTCGGGGGCGCCATGTGGGGGGCGAGACCTTCCGCCGCCTAGGCCACCAAAAAGGCTGGCGGAGCTCCTGTTTGTATGCTCTTCACCTCACATCTATACAAGGCCAGGGACACTGTGATGCAGCATTTGAAAAGAAAAGCAGATTTCTTTGTCCCAGTAGGATTTCTAGATCTTTGCCAAAGATTTCTCTTACTTTCAAAGATCCAGCTGAAGAGCAAATTCTGTGCCTTTATAATGCACTCTATTGTATCACCCACATAGCATATAGCTTCAGCTCATTTTCATTGGGTAGAGCTACCACAAAGTGCTTACTAAGAGATTATTCCTCAGATCAGTCATGGTTTAAAATCACTAGGCTATACATCCACTCCCCTGAATGTTCAAATGATTGAGCAGAATACTAGCTAAAGTCCCAATGGTCTTCATGGGGCTAAAAATTTGCCCACTCAGATTCCATTTAGTCTCAGTGAGTGATCTCTTCTCCTTTTGGTTCAAAAACAAATCAGGCATTTAAGTTAATGTTCTATGAGCCAGTTATAGAAGCTATAATTGGTGCGATTAGAGGTAAGATCTGGCTGCGGTGCTGGATCTTCAGCCAGGCACAGGAGAATAGTTTGGCCATATAGCTCTCACACAGATAATCTTAATCTGTTACAGTTTTCTACATTGTGAAAATGTGTTCACTAAAATAAAAACAGCAATTCTTAAAATATAGCAAAAGCAAAAACTTGGGGAAAAAACCCTTCCCCCCAATTATTTGGTAATTGCAGTAACACACATCAGGGCCTAGGCACATCATTTTTAGATATCACTTTTTCTTGATTATATGAAGGCTTCCCAGAATCACCCCAGGTGTGTCATTATCTCACAGTAGCACACACCCTACCGTTTCTTCAACACTGCTCCTAAGTCTGCTGTGGGAAAGGTCAAAAGCCAACAGCTTCACATTTGGATTATTCTGTTTGGGTGACAAAATCAGGGTGCAGTGACTCTCCAAAGTGTTGGGAGCAGATAAAAACAAAACAAAATCCCCCATCACTCTTTTTCAAGGGGAAGTCAGAACAATGCCCTAGCTCAATAGTTTATTTGCCTTGTCTGCTTTTACAGGAAAACACCCGTCAATTGAATCAAGCCCTGTTTCATGTTGACTAGTTTATTGCTATAAAAGTAAAACAGGGACTTTCTTAGGAATTGGCTGACCACTGAAAACTCCTAGCTTCTCATATGTGGAGAGTTCACACTGAACACAGACAACATCTGCCTGAAATAAGATTAGCTTGGATGAAATACAATTAGGTATTATATGGTGCTCAAGTGCTCAGATGCTGGTAGGGTGGTGACTGTGCAAACAAATGGAGCATTCACTGTCTGCTTAGCAATAGCTTAGACCCTGTCTACACTGGCAAGTTTCTGTGCAGTAAAGCAGCTTTCTGTGTTGTAACTCCCGAGGTGTACACACTGCCAAGCCACTTAGTGTGCAGAAACTGCACAGTTGTAGCACTGTAAAAAACCACCCTGATGAGAGGACTGCAGCTTTCTGTGCCAGGGCTACAGCACTGCAGTGCCAGTGTAGACAGTGATTGATTACAGTGCTGCAATTGGCCTCCAGGAGGTGTTCCACAATGCCTGTTCTCGCTTCTCTGGTCATCGGTTTGAACTCTACTGCCCTACCCTCACGTGACCAATAGTTATTCCACCCATAAATTCCTTTGGAATTTTGAAAGTCCCCTTCCTGTTTGCTCGGTGATGCATACAGTGGTATCAGCACATCTTTCCAGGTGGTCATGCCTGCTCCATACACCAGGCGATCCCCCACTTGGAGCAATGCCGAGCTGCTGGACCTCATCAGCATTTGGGGAGAGGAGGCTGTCCAGCCCCAGCTGCGCTCCCGCTGTAGGAATGATGATATCTATGGACAGGTTTCATGATGCATGACAGAAAGGGGCCATGACTGGGACACACTGCAGTGCAGGGTGAAAGTGAAGGAGCTGCGGAATGCCTAACACAAGGTGCAGGAGGCAAACCACTGCTCCAATGCTGCGCCCACAAGCTGCCAGTTCTAGAAAGAGCTGGACACGATACTTGGCGATAACCCCACTTCCACAGCAAAGACCACTGTGAATACTTGGCAGTTCACATACCAGTCAAATGTGGACCGAGCCAGGAGGAGGAAATCTTGGATGAGGAGGGGGAGGGGGACCCAAAGGCAGAGGATGACTCAGAGGTCAGAGACCCATGTAGCCAGGAGCTCTTTTCTACCCTGGAGGAGGCTAGCCAGTCACAGCTGTCAGATGTTGGTGAAGCTAAAATAGGAGAGGAGGCCCTTGGTTTATTAATTCCATAAGGTTTGTCCAAGATATTGTCAATCTGTCACATGTATTATACCAATTTTGCAGATGGGTAAACTGAGCCAGAGATTCCTATCAAATGCAAAAAATTAGCCCCTTGTTGAAATCAGAGGACAGCAAGGGCTTCCTTCAATTAGTGCTGAAAATGGTTTAACTGCAAGCGCTGACAGGTCAAACCATTGTCAGAACCATTATTAAAATTAATCTGCGGCTCTTTATGCACTCAGAAACAGCACTTATTTAGCATTCGGTGGCTAATAATCAGTAAGGACCTACCAAATTCGAGGCCATGAAAAGTGCATCATGGACCATGAAAGCTGGTCTCCACCCATGAAATCTGTTCTTTTGTGTGCTTTTACCCTATACTAGACAGATTTCACAGGGGTGACCAGTGTTTCTCAAATTGGGGGTCCTGAGCCAAAAGGGAATGGCAGGGGACGTCACAAAGTTATTTTGGGGAGGAGGGTCATGGTATTGCCCACCTTACTTTGATGCTGCTTTCAGAACTGGGTGGCCAGAGAGCAGTGGCTGTTGGCCGGGCACCCAGCTCTGAAGGCAGCGCCCCACCAGCAGCAGTGCAGAAGTAAGGATGGCAATACCATATCATGCGGTCCTTACTTCTGCACTGCTGCCTTCAGACCTGCGTAGTTGGAGAGTAGTGACTGAGGGGCCAGCTCTGCAAGCAGCAGTGCAGAAGTAAGGGTGGCAATATCGTGCCATGCTATCTTTACTTCTGTGCTACTGCTGGCAGTGGCTCTGCCTTCAGAGCTGGGATCCTGGCCAGCAGCTGCCCAGCTCTGAAGGCAGCGCCCACAGAAGTAAGGGTAGCGTACCACAACCCCCTCCCCTCCAATAACCTTGCAACCCCGTCCCAACTCCTTTTCAGGTCAGGAGTCCTACAATGACAACACTGTGAAATTTCAGATTTAAATAGCTGAAATCGTGAAATTTAGGATTTTTAAAATTCTCTATGAAATTGACCAAAATGGACCATGAATTGGGTAGGGCTCTAACAATCAGTGTAGCTGCACTGGTGCTCACCCCAAAATGCAGACACAGGCAAGCCTCAGTGTGCATGCACTGTGCTAGGGGGAACCTTGATAAGCTCAATCAATGCAACCCCCTGCTTGCCCTCATCTGCACTTCAGCACCAGTGCAGCTCCTCTGATTGCCAGCCACCGATTGCTGTTGTGAAATGCAGACAAGCCCTGAGACTCAAGCAGTGTTGTTACTCCAGAGATGAATTTGTCCCATGATTTCTAAAGATAAAATCCAAATTATTTAGCCTTTGAAGTGGTTGGATCATTTGCTTCGCAGCAAGAATAATGTGAATTGGGAAATGATGATTGTGGACACTTTAGGAAAAGATAAAAATCCCATGTAGAACACGGTTGCAAGGAAAGGCTTGGGTTTTTCTCAAAATAAAATGTAGCCTAATCTGCCTTCTCTCCTGAGCCCTGTTTACAGTGAAGTTTCTAAATTTAAATACTGAATTGGCCAAACCTTTCAAATGGGGCTGGTTCACAAACAGCTCGAACCACAGATTAGTGGCTAAGACATTCCATAGGACATAGTCACTAACATCATGATTCATACATCATTACTTACCTCCTTCAATGAGCATTCTGTCCTTCTGCTAACCTTTCAGCTACATGCCCAAAGGACAGGAAGATTAATTCATGTGATAAAAGAGCACACGGTATTTGTGCTAATTACTGCTTGTAAGAAAAATCAGTGTTTATCATGGCAAGCCCTGTTCCCGCTAGGACACTCTGCATCTTCTTAAAAAGTTCACAACACTTTACTTTCTGCAACGCTGGGAGATGGAAAAAATGTGGGTTACATAAGCGGACATGATTTCTCCTTGCTTGGATGAATTTAATGCAATATTCTACCTATGTTCTGCTCACAGATATCTCATTCATGTCAATGGGGGTTTTGCACAGAGACCAAAGACCGAATACTACATGAATTTTTTTTTTTGTACCAGGTCTGATTCCCCTTTCACACTGGTGTAAACCACGAGTAACTCCATTTAAGTCAATGGAGATCCACTGGTGTAAATCAGGCAGGAAGCAAGCCCCCTATTTTTCACCTGAACACTGACAGTGGCAATCATTATGTAGCTGCCTTCTTTTGTGCTCTTGTGGGAAAAGAAAAATGTTAAGAGTCTGACAAATTCCCTATTCTGCTCAGGTAGAAGACACTAGAGTTTGCAAAATAATTAAGGAAATGGACTCTGGGGAGAATATAATCATTAAGAAACAGGTGTGAATGGGCAACTCAGCTAAAACCTGTGCACACAAAGGGGTAATAAAATGCATGGAAAAGGCAATTCAGAGTTCGGTTCTGCTGGCTTTGTTCAGGCAAAACTCTCATTGACTTAAATGGGAATTTTTTCTTGAGAAAGGATATCAGACTCTGGTAATGAGTATAAGACCCCAGTCCTGCAATCACTTATGCTTTGGTCATTTTACACATGCAAGTGATCTCACTGAACTCAGCAGCATTGCAGGACTGGGGCCTACATGTTGTCTGTGTGTGTAAGGCTAGGTTTTCACTGCCATAAGAAAATGTGTTTTTACAGTGTCATAACAAATGTACATTCACCGTCATACAGTCAAGTCCTGGTGGAGATAAGTTTATAGTTTTTACTGCAGTGTAGGCTGGACAAGGT
Organism: Gopherus evgoodei; assembly: GCF_007399415.2. Lineage (NCBI taxonomy): Eukaryota > Metazoa > Chordata > Testudines > Testudinidae > Gopherus > Gopherus evgoodei. The sequence goes on along the minus strand of NC_044328.1, from coordinate 54,921,493 downwards.
CAAACTGGGGCATGGGGTATAGTACTGTCTTTGCCTAGCCACACTGCAGTAAAAACTACCTATGCTGTCTGCACTAGGATTGCATGGCAGAATAGCTAATGCTATAAAGGTATCAGAGGGAGCTGTGTTAGTCTGGATCTGTAAAAGCAGCAAAGAATCCTGTGGCACCTTATAGACGTAACAGACGTTTTGGAACGTGAGCTTTCTTGGGTGAATACCCACTTCATCGGATGCATGTAGTGGAAATTTCCAGGGGCAGGTATATATATGCAAGCAAGAAGCAAGCTAGAGATAACGAGGTTAGTTCAGTCAGGGAGGATGAGGCCCTGTTCTAGCAATTGAGGTGTGAAAACCAAGGGAGGAGAAACTGGTTTTGTAGTTGGCAAGCCATTCACAATCTCTGTTTAATCCTGAGCTGATGGTGTCAAATTTGCAGATGAACTGAAGCTCAGCAGTTTCTCTTTGAAGTCTGGTCCTGCAGTTTTTTGCTGCAGTATGGCCACGTTAAGATCGGCTATTGTGTGGCCAGGGAGGTTGAATAGCAAATCTTAAGGTGGCCATATTGCAGCAAAAAACTTCAGGACCAGACTTCAAGGAGAAACTGCTGAGCTTCAGTTCATCTGCAAATTTGACACCATCAGCTCAGGATTAAACAAAGACTGTGAATGGCTTGCCAACTACAAAACCCGTTTCTCCTCCCTTGGTTTTCACACCTCAACTGCTAGAACAGGGCCTCATCCTCCCTGATTGAACTAACCTCGTTATCTCTAGCTTGCTTCTTGCTTGCATATATATACCTGCCCCTGGAAATTTCCACTACGTGCATCCGACGAAGTGGGTATTGACCCACGAAAGCTCATGCTCCAAAACATCTTTTAGTCTATAAGGTGCCACAGGATTCTTTGCTGCTTATGCTATTAAAAAAAACCTGTCTTTTTTGGCCATGAAGACATAACCAAATTGTGTGTCTCCAGTAGAAAAAAAAGTGTGGTCTGAACTCACGTTAGCTAACTCGTAGTAACTAATCAGAGATAAAATCCTCACGTAGTTTGGAGTTCTTCCGGTGCTGGTCTTCCCTACGTATATTCCACATATGGGTGTGCATGTGAGTCATGTGCCTGAATCCGAAAATTCTAACAGGCAGCATTCACTGGTCACACATGGACAGCAGTTCTCCTTGTACTCCAAATCAAGGGCATCAGAGGCAGTGTGGGCCAACGCCCCCCTAGTTCTTTCTTACCACTGCATGGCTTCAGTTGAAATTCCTGAGTCCACATATTTCTCCAAATTTTCTCTTTTGGTAGCCTGTAAGTAGTAGTGTAAATAATTTTATAGTTGTATATTAATATATTTGGAGTTTTATAGTATAGTCCGTATAGCTTGTTCCTCTGCCCCTACTGGAACTCCCTCCCCACAGTCTAGGACTATGCCCAGAGTCCCAGGGTTCAAGAACTGTGTCTTCTGCCCTCACTCCTTCTCCATGAGCAATGATCACCAACCCTGTCTCTACTTCTTGGGTAAGTTGCATATTTCTGCAAAGTGAGGCATCTGTCGCTCATTTCCATTGCAGACATGCGAAGCTTGTGAGCTTTGATTAAGGAAACACCTTATGGACAAGGCTACGAGACTGCACTCTTATGTGTGCCAGGGAGATCTCCCTGTACATTGGCCCCAACAGACAAGCAACACCCCTGCAAGTACGAACTTACAAAGTATACAGCTGCTAAGCTCAAGGACTCTTCTTTCAGGGCTTCTATTAGAGTAGGATGCACTTTCTTGGTCACAAGGACAGATCCCTGTCCAGAACTATCCATAAAAGATGAAATTGCTCCCCAAGTTTGTCCATGTCAGGTGAGCCTTCACGTACAGATCCTAAGAGATCAGGATTGCTGAAAACCTCCAAGCTGAAGGGTGAAACATGCAAAAAACTAGGATACTTTGCTTCAATCCATGGTACTGGCTCTGAAGCACAAGGATTGACATCCACCAACTACATCCAGGAGTGGTGGACCTGATTCTTTGCTGGGGCTGTTCCATCTTTCAGAGGACCACCCAACTACAGCCTCTCAGGACACATGGGAACCAATGGTTCCAACTGTCAAAATGCTCTGAATACTCTCTCTCTCTCTCTCTCTCTCACACACACACACACACACACACACACACACACACACACACACACACACACACACACACACACACACACACACACACACACTACACTTGAGAATATCTTCTTCCCTTACCCTCAGTCTCTTCTCCTCTCCAAGCCAGTCCTCCTAAGGGACATTGCCATGCTGGAGTATGACAATGCTTAGGTGACACAAGAACCATCCCCTCTGCACCCTCCAGTACTGTTGGCCCCCCAGTGGAGACAGAGCACTTCTTGGGCTTGAAGTAGTTAGGCACACTAGCCATTCTGTCATCTCCTAGTAGGGAGCTGAGCCCTGACAGACAGAGGAGATCTGGATGCCATCCACCCAGATATGACTTCCCCAGAGACTGCTGATACTTGATGCCCTGCTACCCCCAACCAGTAGATTTCCCCCTCCCTACTGGTTGAACCCTCCTTATGGTGTTAAAGGGGCCTGAAGGAGCCCCATGATAATAGACATTCCAGATCCATCCCTGAGTCAGACCACACTCTCTTACTTGGCACCCACTGGATCCATCAGAGTATGAAGAAGATATTGTTCTGGATCATAGGTACCAATGGGAATCTTGTCCTCATCTCCAGAAAAAGCCGTCACTCCATCCTCACAACCTCTACCATATGACCATAGGCAGTACCAGAAGCTACTGCAGAAAATGGCCAATGATCTCCAGATACCAATGGAGAAGGTCCAGGACTCGCAATACTGGCACTTGGATATTCTGCAGTTTACAGGCCCAAGCAAGGTGTTTAATCTGTTTAATCAGGCCATCATGGAGCCAGTCAGAGTGGTCTGGCACATCCCAGCCTTACATGCCCCCACACCTAAGAGGACTGAGAGATGCTATTTCATCCCCACCAAAAGGGCTGAATTTCTTTTCTCCCACCCACTGCCTGATTTGCTGATGGTACAAGCAGCCATGAAGAGAGCAAGATTACAACATCCCAAGAGCACCCTGGCTGACAGGGGCTCAAAGAGGTTGGACTGCTTTGGAGGAAAGTTCTTTTTCTTTACAAGCCTGCAATTCTTTATTGCTAACTTTCAGGCCTTGTTAGCAAAATATGAGTTTAGCAATTTTTCCAGGCTGGCTGACTTTAAAGACAAGCTTCACCCTAAGGACAGAGCCCAATTTCAGTCTTTCATAGAAGAGTGCAAGTTAATGGCAAAGACATCCCTTCCAGCTGCAATAGTTGCAGCAGACATAGCATCCTGAGTCTTTGCCACTGATACAGTTATGAGGCGTGTCTGGACTTCACTCTTTGAGACTCCCCAAGTTGGTCCAGAACACCAAACAGGACCTACCGCTCAACAAGCTGAATTTATATGACAAGAAAACAGTTGAATCCCTACACTCTTTGAAGGACCTGAGGTTGACTGTACACACCCTGGGAATGTATACTCTGACCCTGAGGAGGAAGCACTCGAGGCAGGAGTATAAGCCAAAGCCATCCCTTCCACAGATGTTCTACCACAACTATCCAGTCAAGCCTCCATGTAAACTTCAGATGGTTCAGGGCTTCAGTTTTCAGCACCTTCTGCTACCATATCTTCTAACCATTCCCAGCCAGCCACTAAGGGCCACTTTTGACATCTTGGTCAAGATCCACTCACTGCTATTGATGCCACCCATCTCAACTCCCCGTATCTTTGTGGCCAGTCTCTCATTTTTCATCCACAATTGACTCTGTCATGACAGAAAGTTGGATTTTAGAAATTATCCATCAAGGATACTCCATAGAGTTTCTCTCCCTCTGTCCAACAAATCCCCTTCCCAGTGCCCCTTCCCGGACCACTCTCACAAGGTGATTCTTAATAGAGGGCAGGCTCCCTCCACCAATGAGGGGCAATAGAACAAGTGTCACCTCAGTATCAAAGGAGAGGGTTCTTCTATTGCCCTATTTCTTAGTCTCCCTAAAATATAGAGTGTGGAGACCTGTTTTGGACTTTTGACAACTTTATTCGAAAGTCAAAATTCAGGATGGTTACATTAGCACAGACAATCCCCTTTCCACAGGAGGGATGTGTTTCGTGGTTCTTGACATGAAGGATGCCTATTTTCATGTTGATATTCTTCTGTCCCACAGAAAGTTCTTTCTATTTCTAGTGGATCACGAACACTTCCAGTTCAGAATCCCTTTCTGTGGAGTAGCAGCAGCTCTCAGAGTATTCACAAACTTTTTCCTCTGTGGTAGCAGCCCAAATGAGATGTCAAGGTTATACAGTTTCCCTGTCTTTCAGTGACTGGCTCCTAGTAGGTCGCTCCAGCCAAGAAGTCAGGTTACTGACTTTGTTCCTGTTCCATCTTCTAGCAGTGCTGGATGTCTGTGTTAACAAAGAAGTCAGTTTTAACACCCACACAGACTATAACCTTTATTAGAATGACACTGGACTCCATTTCAGCAAGAGCTTTCCTCTCCTAGTAAAGAATTCAGGTAATGAGCAATCTGATATTACAGATTACTTGCAGACCAAAGACTACAATGAAGATGTGCCTCTCTTTTCTAGGCCACGTGCACTTATGTGACAACATTTGCCAGTCTTGATCTATGATGCCTACAGGTCTGGCTCCAGTTGGTCTACTCAGCAGACCAGGATCATATCAACACAAGAGTGACCATTCCCACCAGAGTCATTACCTCTCTAATATTTTTGTGGAATCCGGAACAAGTGAGAATGGGAATCCTCTTCAACATTTCCACCTCCAGTGCCGCCATCATAATAGACCCCTTTGGGGTTGGGTACTGACCTGAACTACCATGCCATATAAGGTACCCATAGGAAGCCAGACTGCACATCAATCTAGTGGAACTGAGTGCTGATCTGATGGCATTCAGGGCTTTTCTTCCGCTTACACATTCATTCCATATGCAAGTAATGTCCCACAGTATCATTGTAGATATTGATTTACATAAACAAACAGGGTGAAGCAAGATCTCTTCTCCCTTGTTTGGAAGCAGTCAGGCTTTGGATCAGAAAGCACATCACTATCCAAGCTGGATATCTTTCAGGTGCTCAAAACTCTTTAGCACACAACCTCATCAGACACCACTCTACAGACTACTAGTGGGAGGTGCAAAGCGCTGCCCTGAGCAATATATTTGCTCAGTGGGGAACTCCTCAATGGGATCTTTGTGTGTTCCAAACAACAGAAAACTTCCTCTATATTGTTCCAGAGGAGCTATGGGTCACATCTCTCGGGATGATGCTCTCCTGTTGTCGTGGCCAAACCAATTCAGTTATGCCTTTCCTCCCATTCGTCTAGTACCACAAGTCTTGAGAATGGCCCTGTCGTGGCATATCTAAGTCATTCTCTTAGCACCCAAGTGGCCCAGAAAGTTTTGGTTCCCAGAGCTTCTGAGAATGTTAGTCCATCTTCCTGCCAGGATCTCCCCATTCCTAGATCTCTTAATGTAGGAAGGGGGCAAAATCAGATATCCCAACCTACACTCACTCCACCTCATGGCCTGATGTTTGCACGGGCATCTGAACCAGAATGCTCTTGTTTGGCACCCATTCACTATTGTTACTTAAAGTAGGAAAGACTTAAGTAGGACCTGCTATCTAGCTTAATGGAGACATTTCTGTTCCTGGGCTCAGCATAATCAGCCTTCTCCAGATATCCCAGTGTTTTAGATTATTTCATGTCATTAAAAAACTCAGGTCTTTCCATTAGTTCACTGCAGGTCCATCTCGCAGCCATCAATGCCTTCCTTCCTCGGGCTAGACAGACATTCCATTTTCACTCACCCAAGAACAGTGAGATTCATGAAACACTTAGTCAGGACTTTTCTGCCAGTGGACAAATCTACACCTCAAAAGGATCTAAATCTTGTCCTATCAGTACTCACCAGACCAGCATTTGAATCATTAGCAACATGTTCCATGTCCCACTTACCCATGAAAGTTGTATTTTTAGTTGCTATTACTTCCTCCACAAGCATAAGCAAGATGGCCACCCTCATAGCAGACCCACTACATACTATTTTTCATAAGGAAAAGGTCTCCCTTTGACTCCATCCTCAATTCCTCCCCAAGATTATTTCTGAGTTAATTACATATCAACCAAACTATCCATATATACTTTCTTCACAAAACTCCATGCTTCTGCCAAAAGGAAAAGCATTCATTCCCTCAATGTCAGATGTGCCTTGTGTGATGCTGTATGGAATCTGGGGGACACTTTAGGATTTTATGAATATTGTAAAATTGAAATTAGTTGTGCCAAACATGACATGTAAGATAGCTGCAAAAGATGTTATAATTTTCCAACTATGATAATCTTATTCATATGTTTGTCTCACCTTTGTATTATATGAGTTATATATGTAGGGTACAGCTGTATTTCCAAACTCGTGCTGTGTTTCTATGTGACACTCCCAGATAGATTGGCATCAGCACGAGGCCTGCTTGATGGCCCATCAAGGGACATCAACTGTATAATGAACCCATTGAAAGGAGCAAGGACTACACCTTTTAAGTGAGCAAGCCATGTAAGGGCATGCCTATGGACAGAACTGTAAGATTTTTCCATGCCATGTGCTGGACAGCTTGTATTTGCAACAAAGGAAGTACAAGCCACATGGCAAAAGGAATATAAAAGGCAACTGCATCATCTTCATTTTGTCTTCAGTCCTACTTCTTACCTCTGGGGGAACTTTGCTACAAACTGAAGCTCTGAACAAAGGACTGAATGACCCATCCAAACTGTGGATGTACTCCAGAGAGACTTTCAAGCTAGCAAACTCACCAATACTGCCAAGAACCTGATACATGGACTTTGAATCTTTGTATGTATGTATGTGACTGCTTTATCATTTAACAACTCATCTTGTTCTTTCTTCATTCTTTATAATAAACCTTTAGTTTTAGATACTAAAGGATTGGCTGGCAATGTGGTATTTTGGGTAAGACCCAAACTTATATTGACCTGGAAATGTGGCTGGCCCTTTGGGATCAGAAGAACATTTTGCAAATGTGAGCAGAGTTTTAAAATAACTTCTCACTGTACTGGACCTATGCGCTAAGTGGGAGCCAGAGAACTGGAATGTAATAAAGGGCTGTGTGATTTTTTTTTTGTTTTGTTTCTTGATAAATAATGTGGGGGGATCAAAAGCACAGTTTGTGACTGGTTGGAGAGTTTAACTTCAGGACTACCCACCAGTCTTGGGTGTATCTGCTTTCCCTTTTGCAGCCAGACTTGGCATGTCCAGTGAGGGCTACCCTGGGCACACTGGGTCAGACCTTGTTCTATCTGTAAAGAACCACACCTATCAGATCACCACCAAGGCTATTTCTCACCATAGCAGAAGAGTTGCGAAGACAAGCATTATCCTGTGAAAGAATCTCTAAACAGATTTGTGGGTGCATCATCACATGCTGCCAATTAGTGCATATCCATCCATTCAGGCCTCTGCTGCTGATCCATCTTTGCTGCCAGCATCCTCACACCCCTCTCCAGTCTGAATACTGCTTGTCAGTCACCCACACATGGAGTACATATAGGAATCAGCATGTAAAGAAGAAATGGAGGTTACTTACCTATAACTGGAAGTCCTTTGAGGTGTGTGGTCCCTACCTGCAATCTACTACCTGCCCTTCTTCCCCTCAGTATGCATCTTACTGGATCCGCGGTAAGAAGAGGAACTGGAGAAGTGTCAACTCATGCTGCTTCTTAAGCCTTCAGTCTAGAACAAGAAGAACTACTGAGCATGTGTAGGCCAACAGACTCTGTTTGTTAGAATTTCTGGTCTTGGGTGCATGGCTCACATGCATTCCCACAGACGGAATACAGATAGAGACCACATCTCAAAGAAATTCCAGGTACAGGTAAGTAACCTCCATTCTTCACATGTGTTAGCAGGTCAAATTAAAGACTACAGGGGAACCAAGTGTTTACCTTGATCTGTTAACTTGTGTTAAAACTACAAACCACCTTGTCTTCACTAGGGTTTTACCTCAAGTGAGTTCACATGGGTGAAGAATACACTTTTTTTCCTAGTAAAGACAAAACTAAATTTTGCAGGATAGGGAGCCCAAGAGACACCTTGATTTGCTGCTGAAGGAAGAGACTAATGGTTATGTGAAAAAAGCAGGACACTTGGATTAAAGTAAACTAAAAGATGGACATGTATGTTTTGAGAATCCATTCAACACGCAGAATTGAGAAAGTAGCTGAGAAGCTGTATCTAATGGAGTAATAACAGATAATGGCTCACATTTATTCCAGTCAGTGGAGTTACACCAGGAATTAATTGGCCCAGTGCTTGGGTTCAGCACAGACTGTAAAACATGAAAAACAACTAAAATATTAAACTATTTGTGGCACTGGGTTGCTGGTGAGTGCAGAAGGCAACGCCTTAGCCTGCAGACTTGAACAAAACATTGGTTTCCACCATGCTGGAGAGAAGCCTTTTCCACTTATTCCATCAACAAAAAGTCTTATTCCTGCCCATTTGCCAGGCAGTAACTTGAATCAAAGTGAAATTGTTCAAGAGGGAATGAAAAGCAGAGGGCATTAGACCAACCATAAAATTAGTCTATCCAATGAATAAACCTAGATACAGTTTCACAGGAAGCCCAGAGGAGAGAAAAAAATGGATGTAGAACACAAGGTTTTTGTGATCCCATAAACAAGCTGAATAAGGAAACAATTTGGCTCACTTTGAAAGCTATTCTGGGAATGTTTAGGGCCTAATCCATAGCCAGTGAAGTCAATGAAAAGTGTCCCATTGTCTTCTCTGAACTTTGGTTCAGGCCCTTATAGACAGTGGCGGCTCCAGGCACCAGCGCTTCACCCACGTGCCTGGAGCATCAAGCCGCGGGAGGGGCACCCTGCCAGTCCCTGCGAGGGTGGCAGTCAGGCAGCCTTCGGCCGCTTGCCTGCAGGAGGTCCGCTGGTCCTATAGATTCAGTGGCAATTCGGCAGCTGGTACATCGAATCCGTGGGACTGGGGACCTCCTGCAGGCAAGCTGCCGAATCTGCGGGACCAGGGACCTCCTGCAGGCAAGCCGCCAAAGGCTGCCTGAACTGCCGTGCTTGGAACGGCAAAAAAGATAGAGCCGCCCCTGCTTATAGACCTCTAAGTTGCTCCTTTTATATCAGAAATAAACTTTTATCTTTGATCCTAATGAATCCTGAGAGTTTTTCTTAACCCACACTATACCTTGAAAGGAAACTGTTGAAAAGAGCTAAACAATTGCAATAAAAGGCTAAACTGCTTGCTCATCTGTCTATAGTGCACTTCAATTCCAACTTGAAAAATGACTCTCTGGTGAAAGATGTGTTGTAAGCTTTATGGAACAGGACAACAAGAAAAGATATGGTGATTAAATACAAAACATGACACCCATGTAACCTTCAGGTTCCACTGGAAACTCAGGAAATGCCTAAATTAAGGTTAACTACAAAGAATGGAGAAGTGAACAGAAGGGTGTGAATGCAGTCAAAGAGAAATTCTGTTTAGCAGCTGCCAAACTATTTTAATTCCTATTCATCCAGCTTTAATGCTGATAACTGTCCAAAATAAGCAGCAGGCCTTACCTATTACTGACCCCAATTCTCCTCTACTCCACTTGAACAGTTTAAAGTGGGGTTAAACATACCTCTAGTATAGTGGGGTGTTCACTGCTGCTACATATCTACCAATATAGTCCTTTTCCCAGCCCCTAGTAAAGGGGGGGTAGTTTTGGCCAGGCTGAAGCAGGGGAGCAACCAGCAGGAGTCACGGCTGTAGTGCACTGAACTCTGGCTCTTATGCTGGTCTAACAGCTCATAGAGTCCCACTGCAGTGTCTGCAGTGCAGGTCATTTGGAACTGTCTGCTCATCAGGTCTGTTGTGTGATCTGTTTATTAGGGTTTCAGACTGATAACTGGAAAGCCTACTGAATCTGGACAGTTTTGAATAAATATATGTGCAGTCAGTTACTCCCCTCATGCCTCCCTATGCACGCATTGTTTTAGATTAACAACTCATAAGGAACTTGTTGTTTTGAAGCAGTATCTGGGAGGGATAAACAAAGCAGCACAGATGATGACTCATGGGGTGTGGATTGTTTTCACTCGGAAAGAACAAAAGCACTAGAGCAAAAGAGTCCTGTTTTAAATGCAGGTTTCCAAGAGATTGCACACTCCTGCCTGAACCTGGCAGACTTCACACAGAATGGCTCCAATACTAGTTAGAGTTGGCAGTCAAGCAAAGTTGCATTGTTAGCTCAGAAGAATGTAGTGAGGGTCTGACAGGGAAAGCCTCTCCCAGTTCTGACTTGCAAAGCACACAGGACCAGTCCCAGACTTTTAGCTCTGATTTCAGCAGTAAGGCCTGAATCCGCAAAGGTATTTAGGTGCCCAGTTCCTATTGATTTCAAGCCTCTCTCAGTTTTTATGTCATCATTTATCAGTCAAAACTGTTAGAGCCAGATGATGATCCTCAGCTGGAGTAAACTGGCATTGCTCTGTTGACTTCAGCTGAACTACCCTAATGGACACCAGCTGAGAATCTGGCCTGTGAGTAAGGACAGGATAAAGACTTCAGAATTTGGCCCATGGTGTAGGCCAGTGAAAGGCAGCCGTTTCTATGGCATGATCTACACTTTCAAATTGTATCGGTATAACTTGTGTCACTTAGGGGGTCTGAAAAATCCACACCCTGAGTGATGCAGTTAAACTGACCTAACCCCCAGCATTGAAAGCACTAGATTGACAGGAGAATTCTCCCATTGACCTAACTACTGTCTCTTAGGGTACATCTACAGTACGGGATTTTCCGATTTTACATAAACTGGTTTTGTAAAACAGATTGTATAAAGTTGACTGCACACAGCCACACTAAGCACATTAATTCGGCAGTGTGCGTCCATGTACCAAGGCTAGAGTCGATTTCTGGAGCGTTGCACTGTGGGTAGCTATCCCATAGCTATCCCATAGTTCCCGCAGTCTCCCCCGCCCCTTGGAATTCTGGGTTGAGATCCCGGTGCCTGACAGGGCAAAAAACATTGTCGCGGGTGGTTCTGGGTACAGCCTCACCCCTCCCTCTGTGAAAGCAGCAGACAACCGTTTCGTGCCTTTTTTCTTGGCTGAACTGTGCAAACGCCATAGCACAGCAAGCATGGACCCTGCTCAGACGAAGACCGCAATCGTGGACGTTGTAAACACCTCGCGCATTCTCGTGCAGTCTATGCTGAACCAAGACCTGCAAATCCAGGCAAGGAGGCGGCGGCTACGGCATTGCGGCGACCAGAGTGATGAGGACATGGACACAGAATTCTCTCATACCGTGGGCCCCTGTGCTTTGGAGATCCTGCTGGCAATGGGACAGGTTCTAGCCTTTGAACGCCGATTTTGGGCCCGGGAAACAAGCACAGACTCGTGGGACCGCATAGTTTTGCAGGTTTGGGACGATTCACAGTGCTGCAAAACTTTCGCATGCTTAAGGGCACTTTCGGGAACTTTGTGACTTGCTTTCCCCTGCCCTGAAACGCCATAATACCAAGATGATGGCAGCCCTCACAGTTGAGAAGCGAGTGACAATAGCCCTCTGGAAGCTTGCAACGCCAGACAGCTACCAGTCAGTCAGGAATCAGTTTGGAGTGGGAAAATCTACTGTGGGGGCTGCTGTGATGCAAGTAGCCAAAGCAATCATTAAGCTGCTGCTACGAAAGGTTGTGACTCTGGGAAATGTGCAGGCCATAGTGGATGGCTTTGCTGCAATGGGATTCCCTAACTGGGGAGGGGGGATAGATGGAATCCATATTCCTATCTTGGCACCGGAGCACAAGGGCACCCAGTACATAAACCGCAAGGGGTACTTTTCCATGGTGCTGCAAGCACTGGTGGATCACAAGGGACGTTTCACCAACATCCAAGTGGGATGGCCAGGAAGGGTTCATGACACTTGCGGCTTCAGGAACAGTACTCTGTTTAAACGGCTGCGGCAATGGAATTACTTCCCAGACCAGAAAATAACAGCTGAGGATGTTGAAATGTCTGTAGTTATCCTGGGTGACCCAGTCTACCCCTTAATGCCATGGCTCATGAAGCCATACACAGGCAGCCTGGACAGTAGTAAGGAGCTGTTCAACTATAGGCTGAGCAAGTGCAGAATGTGGTAGAATGTGCATTTGGCCTTTTAAAGGCGGGCTGGCGCACATTACTGGCTCGCTCAGACCTCAGCCAAACCAATGTTCCCATTGTTATCGCTGCTTGCTGTGTGCTCCACAGTCTCTGTGAGAGTAAGGGGGAGACATTTATGGTGGGGTGGGAGGCTGAGTCAAACCACCTGGCCGCTGATTACGCGCAGCCAGACACCAGGGCGGTTAGAAGAATAGGTGCGCATTAGAAAAGCTTTGAAAACGAGTTTCATCACGGGCTAGGGTACGGTGTGACTGCTGTGTTTGTTTCTCCCTGATGGAACACCCCCCCCCCCCGGATTGACTCATTCCCTGTAAGCAACCCACCTTCCCCCTTCGATTACAGCTTGCTTAAGGAAATAAAGTCACTATCGTTTAAAAATTATGTATTCTTTATTAAAAAGTCATTATAAAAAGATGGAGAGAACTGACAAGGTATCCCGGGTGGGGTTTGGGAGGGGGATAGGAGGAAAGGAAAAGGCCCCTAAAAACATTTCAGTAGAATGACAGCCTTTTGGTTGGGCTGTCCACGGGGGTGGAGTGGGCGGGTGCACGAAGCCTTCCCCCACGCGTTCTTACACGTCTGGGTGAAGAAGATATGGAACATGGTGAGGGTGGATACAGAGGGGCTGCAGCGGCACTCTGTGACCCTGCTGCTCTTCCTGAAGCTCCACCAGACGTCGGAGGATGTCAGTTTGATCACGCAGCAGCCCCAGCGTTGCATCACGCCTCCTCTGATCTTCCTGCAGCCACCTCTCATCATGTTCGTCCCTCCTGTTCTCATGTTCACTGGCATCTTTCCTGTAATTTGATACCACGTCCTTCCACTCGTTCAGATGAGCTCTTTCATTGCGGGTCACTTCCATGATTTCCGAGAACATTTAATCTCGCGTCTTTTTTTTCCTCCACCTTATCTGAGATAGCCTTCAGGATGGAGTAGGGAGGCTTGAAAGATTTGCAGCTGCATGAGGGAGGTAAAAAAGGGAGAGAAGCATTTAAAAAGATACATTTACAGAACAATGGTTATACTCTTTCACAGTGAACAACACTATTCACCTTACATAACACATGTGATTTCACTACAAGATTGCATTTTGCATCTTAATATTGAGTGCCTGCGGCTCTGGTGTTAGAAATCTCACAGACGCAGGTCCGGGCAGCAGAATTCAACTTCCATGCGGCCATGGTAAGCCATTGTCTTTCGGCTTCTGCAGCCTTCATATATCCAGCGCCCTCTTTTCCCAAATACCAAGCAAAGCCCATTGAGTGCTGCGTCTTTCCTGTTAACGTGCAGCAGTGGAAACCAAACTCCCCCTCTATCCAGTTCTCTGGGATGATCGCTTTACACCTCCCCCCACCGCATGGCTGATATCATGGAAGATCACTGCTAATCACCCCCCCCTTCCCCTCCCACCGCGTGGCTGGCAGCAGGGAAGATCCCTGCTAGCCAAACGCGAAAAAGCTCAGTGCCATTACCCTCCCACCCTCCCCCCCCGCTTGGCTACCTGCAAGGAAGGATTTCTTTTGAGCAACAGTCAACCAGGCCAGTAGGAATGGCCATCTCTGTCCCCGTAATTAAATTCCTGACTTTCAACCAGGTTACCATGAACGATATCACTCTCCTGAGGATAACACGGCAAGATAAAGAATGGATGTTGCTTGAATGCCAGCAATCACTGGGATCATACGCAGCTAGGCTTTGTCATACAATGATACCAGATTACTTGCTACATGCATGGCGTGGTAAAGTGTCCTACCATGGAGGACGGAATAAGGCTGCACTACCCAGAAACCTTCTGCAAAGGCTTTTGGAGTACCTCCAGGAGTGCTTCATGGAGATGTCCCTGGAGGATTTCCACTCCATCCCCAGACATGTTAACAAACTTTTCCAATAACTGTACTGGCCGCGAATGCATCCCAAGTCCTCAGGGCAAATCAATCATTAAAAAACGCTTGCTTTAAAACCATGTTTTATATTTACAAAGGTACAGTCACCAGAGGTCGCTTCCATGGCTTCATTGTTTGGTACTGGCTTGGGAGGGCTGGGAGGGTAATTCCGTCTGGGTGAGAAAAAGCTCCTGGCTGTTGGGGAGAACAGAGTCCTGTGTGCTCTCTGCAAGCTCGTCCTCCTCTTCCTCCTCCTCATCTTCCCTGTCCGCAGAATCCTCAGGCATGGCTGAGATTACCAACCCCACCTCGGAATCCATGGACGGGGTGGGATAGTGGTGGCGGACCTCCCCCCAGAATTGCATGCAGCTCAGCGTAAAAGCAGCATGTTTTCAGCCCTGCCCCAGACCTTCTGTTTGCTTCTTTGGTTTTCTGGTAGGCTTGGCTGAGCTCCTTAACTTTCACTCTGCACTGCACTGAGTCCCTGGTGTGGCCTTTCTCCAGCATAGCCTTGGAAATTTTTTCAAATGTTTTTTCATTTCATCTTTTGGAATGGAGTTCTGTTAGCACAGAATCCTCTCCCCATATAGCGATCAGATCCAGTACCTCCCGTGCGGTCCATGCTGATGCTCTTTTTCAGTTCTTAGGAGACTGCATTGTTACCTGTGCTGATGAGCTCTGCGTGGTCACCTGCGATGGTGAGCTCTCCATGCTGGCGAAACAGGAAATGCAATTCAAAAGTTTGCGGGGCTTTTCCTGTCTGCCTGGCCAGTGCATCCAAGTTCGCGGTCACAGTGGTGTACTGTAGGATACTACCGGGAGGCCAATACCATCGATTTGCGGCCACACTAACCCTAATCCAATATGGTAAAACCGATTTCAGCCCTACTCCTCTCGTCGGGGAGGAGTACAGAAATCGGTTTAAAGAGCCCTTTATATCGATATAAAGGGCCTCGTGTGGACGGGTGCAGCGTTAAATCGCTTTAACACTGCTAAAATTGGTATAAATGTGTAGTGTAGACCAGGCCTTAGGGAGGTGGAGAAACGATGCTGACAGGAGACGCCCTCTTGTTGGCATAGGTAGTATCTTCACTGAAATGCTACAGAGGTGAAGCTGTGCCACTGCACCATTTTAAGTGTAGACAAGTCCTAGTTCCTCCCTCCCACAACACAGGGTCCTATAGCATGGGTTCCAGCCGAAACCTACACAACAATAAAACCAGACATGCTAACTCTCATGAATTGATCATGAGAGATGCAATTTTTAACTAAAATTAAGCCTCATTCATGATCTTGCGATAGAACACTCAAATGTCAGGATTTTTTATCAAGATGAGTGAGGCTTAATTTTAGTTAAAAATCTGTCAGCCCCAGGACCCACCTCTTCCCACTGCTCTGGAGTGCACATTGTTTTGGGGAGCCACTTCAGTACACCTCCTCTGCCATGACTGTGTACTGCCTCTCTTGTCAGCTGCTTGGAGAAGTGCTGTCCAGATTGCTTAGCTTCCACCCGCATCTCCTCATATCCCCAGGGTTTTCCTTCCTGCTCTGGGCACTGCTGCTGTTTCTGACCAGGAGCAAGGTAGAGTTAAAGTTCCATCATCTTCCTGTGCATCCCCCAATCTTGATTGAGGGCTTCCTGCAGGAGAGCAGCAGAATATGAGGCAATAGTTGGGCCACAAAAGGGGCATTCATTGACTTTTGGGGAGAAGTAAAGTTTTGTGTAGCTCCATGCATGATGTTCCTCATGTGGTTGTTCCTCCACCACCTCCAAATAGTGGCAGGGGATCATTTAGGGGAGACAAGTGACTTTTTCATATTGGTGAAAAATGTCCTACATGGAGCTGCACAAACTTTCACAGCTATGGGAACAGGTGACTGCCATGGCCTGGGAGGGAAAGAGATACTGGCAATAAATGCAGGCCCTGCTCCATAATTGCATAAAGATAAGAGCTCTTTGCATTATTGTGAGAGTTCCTGCAGGAGAAGCCAAAATCCTCTTCCTTTCTATAAATATGCAAGTGTAGGCAGTACTGTGCTAATCACACATACACCGGGAGTAGGCAGAGGGAGATCAAAAATCAGAAGGTCGGATAAAAAATCATGATTTAAGCTTTTATAAAAATCTTGTGATTTTTAGACTAATCTCATGATTTTTTTTTGAGTCTTATGGTTTTTGAACTGTTGGGGTTGGCAATACTGTGAAACAGTCCCGCAGCCCCATCCCCATGAGCCCAAGTCAGCTGGCACTGGCCATTGTGGGTTTTTCTTTGCTATTTAGCCATACCCTGAATCTCCACTCAGCTTTCAGAGCACTGCAGGATTCCTCAATTCCAGGGGCCACTAGAATATGTTGATTTCCAAGAAACAAAGAATTTTGTTTAGTATCAGGGATAGCAGAAGTCTCAAAAGCAATCACATTTCTTTCTAAGAGTGTCAGACTCGGAACAGAAAATGTTCTGCATATCCTGCGAAACCCAAAGGCTGTGGTTTGGTGAACTTTCCTAACAGTGCAGTCTAAACCTTTTTCATTCAGCTGTGTTCCCCATAGCATTTCCACTTCTATGCTGGCTTCCTTCTCTCCCACTAATTGCTAAGCTGCTCTCCTGGCTGATGATGTCAGTCTTTGCTTTAGTGCTTAACATGGTTCCCCATTGTTTCTGCAGTTGAGTCTCTGAGGCAAACTTTTCCCATATATGACACTAATCAAAGCTTTAGTTCCTGTGTTCCCATTTAAAAATATACTCTATAAAGTTCTGCTGTTCTTTATCAGACACAGTCTTATCCCCTAGACAAACAATGTACTCTTTTAATGCAAGCTCCATTGAAATAATGGAGCATAAGAGTCTCCTGACCTTTCCAAACAGCCCATCTGACATTTACCGCGTTGTACGGGGCTTTATTTTATTTTTGTTTTTAGTTAACTAGTTGGTTTCTTATGGGAAAGTAGTTTTATATCAAAACACCACATTGTATGAAGGGAACAGTAGCACCTTTCCGGGGTTAAGATAAGCTATAGTGCCACAGTTATATGGTTCTATCCTATACACTCTTACTCAAATGAGCGTAATGTTGCATCCAAACAGGAATTCTCTGTTAGACCTTGTCTTGACATATAAAGAAGAACTCATCACAGAACTAAAAATTCATGGTAACTTAGCTACAAGTGATCATGACATTTATAAAGTTCAAACAGAATAAAGTCCAAACCAGTGATATATATACTCGGTGCACTAAAAGGGCCAATTTCACAAAGCTGAAAACAATTATGAGCAAGATCAGCTAGGAGGAAGAATTTAATCTGAAAATGTGAGTGATAACTGAGAATTGTTTAAAAACAATTTACTAGATGCCTTAAAAGCTGCAATCCCATCATCAAGGAAGAAGGCCATATTGGTTAAAAAACTGACCAAGTTTAGATGGGAAGTAAAGGCAGCTATAAAAAATAAAAATATAATATATAACAAATGGAAGAAAGGGGAAGTTGATAGTAATAAATATAAATCAGAAGCTAGGAATTATAGAAAATTGATAAGGGAAGCAAAGAGACACAAGGAGAAATCTCCAGCCAGAAGAGTTAAGGACAACAAGAACAACTTTTTACAAGTATATTAGGAACAAAAAGAATCCTAAAAATGGCATTGGTAATAGTAGAATTATTAGTACTAATGCAGAAATAGTCAATACATTTTTCCATTCTGTATATAGGAAAAAGACAGATAATGTAGTCATATCATATGATACTCTTTCATTCCACTAGTATCTCAGGAGGATGTTAAACCGCAGCTACTAAAGTCAGACATTTTAAAATCAGCAGGTCTGGATAATTTGCATCCAAAAGTTTTAAAAGAGCTGGGTGAGGAGCTTGCTGGACCATTACTGTTGACTTTCAATAAGTATTGGAACACCAGGGAAGTTCCAGAAGATGGGGAAAAAGTTAATGTTGTGCCAATATTTGAAAAAGGTCAACGGACTGATGTGAGTAATTATAGACCTGTCAGTCTGACATCGATCCTGGGCAAGATAATGGAGCAGCTAATATGGAACTTGATTAATAAAGAATTAAAGGAGGGTAATGTAATTAAAGCTAATCAACATGGGCTTATGGAAAATAGATCCTCTCAATCTAACTCAGGATTTTTTTTTATTACATTACAAGTTTGGTTGATAAAAGTAATAGTGTTGATGTAATATAGTTAGACTTCTGTAAGGCATTTGACTTGGTACTGCGTGACATTTTAATTAAAAAACTAGAACGATATAAAATTAACATGGCACATATTAAATGGATTAAAAGCTGGTCTCAGAAAGTAATTGTAAATGGGGAATCATTAAAAAGGTATGTTTCTAGAGGGGTCCCGAAGGGATCAGTTCCTGACCCTATGCTAGTTTTTATTAATTAAAAAAAAATTATTAATGATCTGAAGAAAATCATCACCGATAATGTTTGCAGATGATACAAAAAATTGGAGGAGTTGTAAATAATGAAGGGGACAAATCACTGCGACAGAGTGATCTGGATAGCATGGTTAGCTGGGTGCAAGCAAACAATATGTTTTAAAATGGCTAAATGTAAATGTATATATCTAGGAACAAAAATGTGGATCGTAGTGTGACGGGTTGAATCCCCTTGGGAGCTGCCAACTGATGTGCTAAGACTACCTCTGCCCCTGCTTTCCCTGCCAGCTCGGGACCCCAGCACCCTGTCTTGCTGAGCCAGACACTCCCATCTGCTCCAACACAGACCCAGTGTCTGAATTACTTGCCGCAAAGCTACAGCCTTAACTGAAAGCAGCTCACAGAAGTGTTCCTGCCTATAACACTCAGATGCCCAACTCCGAATGGGGTCTAAAACCCAAATAAATCCATTTTACCCTGTAGAACGCTTATACAGGGTAAATTCATAAATTGTTTGCCTTCTATAACACTAATAGAGAGAGATGCACAGCTGTTCCCCCTGCCCCCCAGGTATTAATACATACTCTGAGTTAATTAATAAGTAAAAAGTGATTTTATTAAATACAGAAAGTAGGATTTAAGTGGTTCTAAGTAGTAGCAGACAGAACAAAGTGAGTTACCAAGCAAAATAAAATAAAACATGCAAATCTACGCCTAATACAGTAATACAATTGAGTACAGATAATATCTCACCCTGAAAGATGTTTCAATACATTTCTTTCACAGACTGGATGCTTTCCTAGTCTGGCCACAATCCTTTCCCCTGGTACAGCCTTTGTTCCAGCTCAGGAGGTAGCTAGGAGATTCCTCATGATGGCTCTCTCTTTACTCTGTTCCACCCACTTACATATCTTTTGCATAAGGTGGGAATCCTTTGTCCTCTGGGTCATTCCCTTCCCCCCATCCCCTCCTTCTCAATGGAAAAGCACCAGGTTAAAGATGGATTCCATTTCAGGTGATATGATCACATCACTGTAAGACTTCATTACCCACTTTCCAGCACACGCTTATACAGGAAGACTTACAAATAAAACAGAGCCATCTGCAGTCAATTGTCCTGGTTAATGGGACATCAAGATTCCAAACCACCATTAATGGCCCACACTTCGCATAATTACAATAGGCCCTCAGAGTTATATTTCATATTTCTAGTTTCAGATACAAGAGTGGTACATTTATACAAATAGGATGATCACTCTCTGTATTTAATAAAATCACTTTGAACTCTGAGCCTGCAAACTGAAACCAAAATCGAGAAGGTTGCAAATATGGCTCAAGGACATGAAAATGTCCCAAAATTCAGAGAATACTCCTCTGTATTGAACACTAATAAACATTACCATCCCAGACCAAAGCAAATTAAATACAAAGAAAAGCTTTGTGGAAATTTTCATTTTCCCTTGTCATCATTCAGCTTGAAAAGGAGGCCCCTCTGAATGGCACACTTCCCTTGCATTGTGGTTCATAGGGATTTTTGAAATCTTTCATTTTAAGTTCCTTCCCTGTGCTTTCCCCTCCCAGGAACTGGTGTTCCTTCATGAAGTCCCAGCTGGTCACGTACACAGCTGCCTGCAAGAAAGAAAAATATGTGATTAAATCACAGCAGCCTTGTTCAAATGGAGCCCCAGACTGCCAGAAAATCATGTAAGTATCCTTAGTGGTATTATTATTTGTATTATAGTAGTGGTCCAGAACCATGTTGTGTTAGGCACTGTACAAACACAAAACAAAGAGATGGGCCTGTGCCAAGTATCAGCCAAGAGGCAACAGACGGGTATAGATAGATGAGAGAGTTCAAGTAAACAGTGAGGCAATATTGGCCATTCTCTGCACACCAGAAGCCTCATAACTGTCAAGTTTTTTGTACGAGTCACAGAAATGAGAGTTCTGAGAAGGGGCTTGAAGGAGGGCAATGAGGTTGCTTTGCCAGTGTTTACAAGGAGTGCTCCCAAGCATGGGCTGCACAGGAGAAAGCATGAAGGCATTTGCTTGAAAATTGAAATTGGAATTTGGGTTGAGATCCCAATGCAAAAACAGTATTGTGGGTGATTCTGGGTAAATGTTGTCACTCATTCCTTCCTCCGTGAAAGCAATGGCAGACAATCATTCGCACCCTTTTTCCCTGGATTGCCCTGGCAGATGTCATAGCATGGCAAACATGGAGCCTGTTTTGCCTTTTGTCACTATCACCGTATGTGTACTGGATGCTGCAGACAGAGGCGGTACTGCAGTGCTACACAGCAGCATTCATTTGCCTTTGCAAGG
This sequence comes from Gopherus evgoodei, assembly GCF_007399415.2. Classification (NCBI taxonomy): domain Eukaryota; kingdom Metazoa; phylum Chordata; order Testudines; family Testudinidae; genus Gopherus; species Gopherus evgoodei. The sequence continues at coordinate 54,900,605 of NC_044328.1, read as the reverse complement.
TAGCAAAGATGGTTACCATTCCCATTGCACCTTCTGCTATTGTTAAATTGGCGATGAGATGACACTTATCAATCATTTTGTACCGTTTGCAGTTGGAAAGTGGCGATGACGGTTATCAATCATTTTGTACCGTCTGCTGCTGTCATGGGTGCTCCTGGCTGGCCTTGCTGAGGTTGGCCGGGGGTGCATGGACAAAAATGGGAATGACTCCCCAGGTCATTCCCTTCTTTATGTTTTGTCTAAAAATAGAGTCAGTCTTGCCTAGAATATGGAGCAAGTCTACTAGAGAGCCAGAGAGCACAGCCACTCCAGGTCAGAGCCCCAGAGATCCCACAGAAATGATGAGCTGCATGCCATTCTAGGGGGTGCCCCTGCAACAACCCAACCCGCTGCTTCCCTCCTCCCACACCCCTCCTGGGCTACCATGGCAGTGTCCCTCCATTTGTGTGATGAAGTAATAAAGAATGCAAGAATAAGAAACACTGACTTTTTAGCGAGCTAAAATGAGGAGGAGGCAGCCTCCAGCTGCTATGATAGTCCAGGGAGTACAGAATCTTTTCTTTAGACACGAAAGGGGGAGGCGGGGGCTGATGGAGCTCAGGCTCCAGCTGCTATGATGAGGACGGTTACCCAGCATTTTGCACCATCTGCCAGGAATGACAGGGAGTCATTCCTATTTTTACCCAGCGCCCCCGGCTGACCTCACTGAGGCCACCAGGAGCACTCATGGGATGATGACGGTTTTCCACCGTTTTGTACCGTCTGCCATCAGGAAAGGAAGGGGAGGGGATGCTGCTGTTCAGCGCCGTAGCACCGCGTCTACCGGCAGCATGCAGTAGACATATGGTGACATTGAAAAAAGGCAAGAAATGATTTTTCCCCTTTTCTTTCACGGGGGGTGGGGGGAGGGGTGGTAAATTGACAAGATATACCCTGAACCACCTGGGACAATGTTTTTGACCCTACAGGCATTGGGAGCTCAGCCAAGAATGCAAATACTTTTCAGAGACTGTGGGGACTGTGGGATAGCTGGAGTCCTCAGTCCCCCCTCCCTCCCTCCATGAGCATCCATTTGATTCTTTGGCTTTCCGTTATGCTTGTCACGCAGCACTGTGCTGAGTCCCTGCTGTGGCCTCTGTCTATCATAGCCTGGAGATTTTTTCAAATGCTTTGGCATTTCGTCTTCTGTAACGGAGCTCTGATAGAACAGATTTGTCTCCCCATACAGTGATCAGATCCAGTATCTCCCGCACGATCCATGCTGGAGCTCTTTTTGGATTTGGGACTGCATCGCCACCGTGCTGATCAGAGCTCCACGCTGGGCAAACAGGAAATGAAATTCAAAAGTTCGCAGGGCTTTTCCTGTCTACCTGGCCAGTGCATCCAAGTTCAGACTGCTTTCCAGAGCGGTCACAATGGTGCACTGTGGGATACCACCCAGAGGCCAGTACCGTCGATTTGCGGCCACACTAACCCTAATCTGACATGGCAGTACTGATTTCAGCGCTACTCCTCTCGTCGGGGAGGAGTACAGAAACCGGTTTAAAGAGCCCTTTATATCGATATAAAGGGCCTCGTTGTGTGGACGGGTGCAGGGTTAAATCGATTTAACACTGCTAAATTCGGTATAAACGTGTAGTGTAGACCAGGCCTAAGATAGCATTGAGTACTATTCCCTGAGAAGATAATGTCTGTGCAAGGAACAGTGGCAAGAGCTTGAGGTACCAATACTGGTACATTTGATAGTGGTTGGAAAACACTGGCTGAAAGAGAGACTTTCTGATTAAAAATAGTACATTTAATATCCACCCACGCATTCTTACCCGTTATTAATTTATTAACAAATCTATTTTTTAAAATCTCATTTGTAACCTATTCATGCATTAATTTGTCCATTGCTCTGAACAATGAAATCAGACCGTCCAATTTTGTTTTTGTTTATAGCCTGTTTCAAGACAGTTTTAAATGTCTCTGGTACTAGCACTATGTTGCAAACTGCAGTAGAAAGTCTGTTTAAAAATAAACTAGTTTCTATTGTAATTTGTTTTTAAAAGTCACAAAAGATATTCCAGTTGGCATTTGGATTTTGAGTGAAATTTGGACCTGAACATATAACCCATCTGTGGTGTTTCTGATAGATACACCAATAACAAAACTGCAATTGTGTGTCCCTTTAAGGCCACCATACAGTAACAGGAGACCACAACACTTCTGGAATTTAGTCTAACTCCAACACTTGTGGAAGCAATTACAGTAGAACTGCAGAGTTACAAACACCACAAACTGACCAATCAACTACACACCTCATTCGTAATCGGAAGTACACAATCAGGTAGTAGTAGAAACAAAAATAAAAGGGGAGGAGGGGAGAGCAAATACTGTACAGTACTGTGTTAAATATAAACTACTAAAAACAATTAAGGGAAAGCAGCATTGTTCTTCTGCAGAGTAGTTTCAAATCTGCATTAAGTTAATGTTCAGTTGTAAACTTTTGAAAGAACAGCCATAACGTTTTGGCAGAGTTACGAACATTTGAGAGTTACGAACAACCTTCATTCCTGAGGTGTTCCTAACTCTGAGGTTCTATTGTACAGAGTGGAACAAGTTGTTGGAGCTCTGCTAATTGAAGAATGGTAACCTCCACCTCTGAGCGTGACTGGTTTTACATTTGCAAGACACTATGGAAACTAACATTCCGTTGCTAACACTGGACTCCTTTATAACTATCACAGTGATACTTCTTTTCTGCAAGAGGCATGTAGCGAGGAGTCTACTAAAAAAGAGTATGAAAATCAAATCACATTTTACTGAGGTGGAAAAGAGAGCTTTCATTACATGGACAGTCTGAATGCTCTGCTGAGCAGCATAGATGCATATTATTTGATTTATTTTTTTGTACTAGCCATCTAGTACAGTATTAGGACCAGATTCTCAGCTGGTGGAGATTTATACCAATTGAGGATCAGGTCCTTAGTCTCATGTTTTTCATTTTCCAGGTATAGGGCAACTTTGAAGCCAGTGTATCGTGTGAGGCAGAAGGTTTTAAACTCTTTGCACTGGAAATGCTGCCCTGGTTATATTGGGGAGAACTGTGAACAACGTGGTAAGGAAAGTTCAAAAGTGAATGTGAGCATTAAGCCTAGACACCAATCATAGTGGTTTGGGAGGGGCAGGGAGACTATCTTTTTTAAATAATTAGGAACAAGAGATCTAAGCTGAGCAACGGGACTTTATTTTCTGCATTAGACCTTCTCTTATGGCTTTCATTCCATTTTAGATTTCTGTATTTTTTTAAAAAGACTGTTACTCATCTGTTCTTGTGTCTAAGAGTATGTTTATACTACTTGCTGGATTGGTGGGCAGCGATCGATCCAGGGGGGATTGATTTATCGCATCTAGTCTAGATGCGATAAATCAACCACCGAGCGCTCTCCCGTGGACTGCTGTACCCCAGCGCCGCAGGCAGAGTCAACGGTGGAGTGGCAGCAGTCAACTCACTATGGTGAAGACACCACGGTAAGTCGATCTAAGTACGTCAACTTCAGTTACGTTATTCATGTAGCTGAAGTTGCATAACTTAGATCGACCCCCCCACCCCAGTGTAGAGCAGGGCTATAATGTGAGGTCACCAACATGGCTCATCTTCTTGGGACTTCTATTCCCTGAATCTGCTGCTACCTTGACATTATTAGTAGCTGTAATGGCTGCAAACAGTCATCTAGAAGCCTGCTGTCATGCTCAACACACATGCTCAACACACATTGCTGTGGGCTCAACTGAGGTAGAAGTCTACTCTGCCAGGACTAAATTCCAAGTGAAGGCTGGTGACTAGGACAGTTTAGAGCAGCAGATCAGTTACTAGAGAGATCATGATGTATTCAATTCCAAACAAGGTTAGTGGACCCTATACTCGCTGCCCTCCATGGAATAGGGGAAAGTGGCCGCTGCCTGGTTGATATAGTAATGCATGGTGGGTTAGGTAATATTACCTCACCCACCTTGTCTCTCTAATATCCTGGGACCAACATGGCTACAACACTGCATACAAAACTGCTTATTGATCATGCTCAGAAGAGGAGCAAGAAACCCTACTACAACATTATTATTAGACAATTTCTCTGTGTAATTAAGGAGGCTGCAGTGAGAACAAGTTAAGGAAGGTGAATCCTTATCGCACTCATCTATGTGTTCTATAATTTAAAAGGGAGTTTCTCTTTTTCCCTTTGTGGAGTTGGCTTTTTTTTTTTTTGGAAGGCAGATCTGTAAAGCACTGCATATTTTGAAACATATAATACTACCGGACATTCTTTAGTTTATGCTCTTAGAAGAAATACCATCAAATGTAGTGCATTTTGTTTGGTAAATGAGCGTTACAGAGAAGAGATTAAACACGGCTACTCTCCCTTTAATTTCCCATTTGCACAACAGTATTATGGCTGATAGCAACAATGTGCAGGGATTTTTAGTTAACTGTAGAGTCATAAAAAGGAATTTTCAGAGATTTTGGTGGAAGCCACAAAAATACTAGTAATTTGTAGGCATTTAAAAATTTTAAATATACATAGAACACACAGACATTCCCTCCCAAACTGTTAAAATGTATAAGGCAGGTCCAGTTTTCAACCTAAGCTTTTAAACTCAATGTTAACAGTGTACCATCCTTCCTAGCTCATTTCTTAAAGGTCAATAAACCAGCATGAATAGAAGATCCACTGAAGTTTTATTATTATTTAAGAAATGCTATAAGCATGTGGCACTGTAAAATAGGTAACTGTTCCAGTCCAGGAAAAGGTTCACTGCCCTGAGGAACTTGTAATCAAAGGTCTGACCTTGGAGTCCTTACTTATATGGGTGTGGTCGGACTGGTCTGAAATGTACAAGCAATTAAAAAGCAATACAGATTGATGTGTGATATTGCAATAATGAGTGCAGTAACTGGGCAAGTGGGTAGACAGAATGGTTTAATATCTGGAATGCTTCATGGTAGAGGTAAAATTTAATTAACACAGAAAACAAGGTGGAGGTCCTTAACATGTAAATTGACAGTTTCATTGCCTTTAATAGTGCTGTCATAATTTACACTAGTTGAAGATCAGCCTCTATAAAATGAAAAGAGATCCCTTCTGTTTTGAGTAGTTGACTTGTGTGAAACAATTCACAAAAGAGGGGAAAGCAGACTGTGCCATTAATATGCAATTTATCAAATCTCAATTGCAGATCCCAATTTTGTTCCAGTGCCCGCTAATCATACAGAAGGACTGGAAGATGGAGAAGAGTTCTCAAGCAAAAGTATGTTCTTGAACTTAACTCACTGCTTCAATTCATCTCTTTAACCTCATAAAAACAGATGTATACAATGAGAGGAAGGACTTTTCAGCTGCTGTATACATGTGGACAATAGCTGTCTACATAGTGAATTTGCTTGCTTTGGGAAGGCCTTTCCCCTTCAGTTGGTGAGAAGTCTTTAAGTGTATATCTTGTTTGTGTTAACCTTGTATAACATTTCTACAAATGATCATGGAAAAAGAGATCATTTGTTCAGTACAGTAACTTCTCGCTTAAAGTTGTAGTTATGGTCCTGAAAAATGCTACTTTAAGCGAAACGATGTTAAGCGAATCCAATTTCCGCATAAGAATTAATGTAAATGGGGGGGGGGGGTTAGGTTCCAGGGAAATTTTTTTCACTAGACAAAAGACATATATACACACACACGGTATAAGTTTTAAACAATTAAATGTAATACTGTACATGATTGTGAAGCTTGGTTGAGGTAGTGGAGTCAGAAGGTAGAAGAGAGTGGGATATTTCCCAGGGAATGCCTCATTGTTGTTAATGTAGCCTCACACTCTACAAGGCTGCACGAATGGGGGGAGGGGAGACAGCATGGCAGAGAGAGACAGAGAGACACACTATGTGTGTGAGTGAGAGATGTGTATAGCTCCTTTAAGTACGCTGACCCCACTCTGAAGTACACTGTCCTTTTAAGTAGATCAGCAAGTTGAGACAGCAGCTGCTGCCAGCAGGCTCCCTCCGTTCTGAGCCCTGTCGTGTCCCCTTCTGCTCTATGGAGATGGGCTAAGTGGGGGGCAGAAGCAGGGGGGAGGAGGGACACCCTCACATTAGCGCCCTTCTCCCCCTATCCCCACACAGCAAGCAGGAGGCTCCCGGGAGCAGCTCCAAGGCAGAGGGCAGGAGCAGCACATGACAGTGGGGGGAGGGACCGCTGAACTGCTGGCAATTGATAGCACAGGGAACTTAGGGGAGCGGGGAGCTGATAGGGGGGCTGCCGGTCCACCCTGGTTCCAAGACCCACCACTAGCTCCAACGGGCTGCTCTTTCTGCAAGCAGTGGACAAAGCAAGTGGCTGCCAACAACATTATAATGGAGCATTGCGCAACTTTAAACGAGCATGTTCTCTAATTGATCAGCAACGTAACAACAAAACAACGTTAAGTGGGACGACTTTAAGTGAGGAGTTACTGTATAAGATGCTCCCTGACCCTTTGGTGTAAGGAATCTCTTTATGTGAGCCTCTAAGTTTGACACAGGATTCTGCCAAGCTTGAGACAAAGTGACCCAGATTTTCAAAATTGGGTTCCTTGTTAGACTCCTTTGCCAATAAGTAGGCACCTAAATAAGTATCCTGATTTTTTAAAATGTACTGAACACCTGGCAGCTCCCAAGGACTTTGACACTATACAAATACCTACCTGTCCTGAAGTACTAACTGTCTTTTTGGTCTTTGGCTGCCCTAGACTGACTTGTAATACAAGAATACCCAGGGAAATTAAAGTAACCACTCTACAACTTTATATCAAATGGGCTCTGAATAAGGTGAGAATACCAACTAATACAAAGTGTTAATTCTGTCACTGTTTTGGAGATTTCAGCATGAAATTGCTCATCCTCCAAGGTGAATTCTACCATTGTCAAGAAGTGGAAACCTATCGCTCAGAATACTTATCAGAAAAGCAACCCACTCAAAATGGTATTTTAGAGTCATTAATAAAATAGACCCCCCCCGAGGTTCTGATGGCATTACTATGGACTTAATGCATTAGAGCCATACCTCGGCACTCTGTCCTGTCAGTCTGACAAAATGTACTGGGTCCCTGTGCCTCTGGGAAATGGTGCAGTTTTTAAGTGCTATTAAATATCTCCTAACAGCTAGCTTTAGGGCAATGTTACAGCCTTGGAAGATGCTATCCTCTCTCAGACACCGAGCTCAGCTTGCATAAATCCCTGCTGCAGAGAGAGTTGAGAGTATAAATGATTTTTAATGTAGGTGAAGGCAAATAGAGCTGGATTGGAAATATTTTCTCCTATCCCATGAAAATTTTCAAGATTTTAAGAAGTTCCTGTTCTGCATTGGGATGAAACAAAGACCTTTTTATATTTTTTGGGGGAGAAAAAAACAAACAAACAAACTTCCCCAACCACACCCTTGAATAGCCAGTAGGCTGATGGTTAGGCTTCTAAGATGTGATGTGGAAGATCCAGGTTCAAATCCCTGGCCTAGTGGCACTTCTGCTTTCTTATCCTCCACTCATCTCCAGCTTTGACCAGAAATTCTATCTCGGACCCGAGAAACATTCTCAATGAAAAACTGTTTTGTCAAAAAATTCCCAACCAGCTCTACAAGCCAATGGTGTGTGATTATAGGTAGACCAACTTCGCTTAAGGTACATCTGGCACTGCAGTTAGGTGGCGTGATTCCCAGCTTGGATAGACATACATGTGCTAGCCCTGCCTGAACTAGTATGTTAAAAGAGCAGCATGGCTGTGACAGCATGGGCAACTAGATTGAGCTGCTGCCTGTGAAGCTGTGGCCACACTGTTATTTTAGTGTGCTAGTTTGATCACATATATCACTGGGAATCACACTTTCCAGTTGCAGTGTAGCTGTAACCTTAGCCAACTGACTTGAAAGCTCTCATTCTGCAAGAGATGCTCATGATGTGGCGGAAGGCTGTCGTCATAATACTCCCACTGAAATAACTGGGATTACATATTTACGTGAGCTTATAATGTCATGTCCCCCCAAAACCTTTTGTATATAGAGTCACTGGAAGACTCAAGGATGAATTAAATCTTTACTCAGCGAGTAAGAAATACAGGATTTAGTACAGAGCCTGCACCAGGTTGGGGTGCACCTTTCACACTGTTGATTGCTGGATATTGTGTGGCTGACCACTTTCTTTCATTTTGCAATTAGTGTTGACATCACTGCAGGCAGAAGAAATTATGAAAACCATTCAGAATCACAAGACGCTTCTGGAAGATCTTCAGAATGATATTCATCAGTCAACCGGAGATTTACAGAAACTACTTGAAAACAACATTACTACGATGACGTCAAAACTGAACCATAGTAAATCTGGTGAGAGGATTGGCACAGACACATCAGTGTTCAAGCTGGCATTGTAGATTCATATATACCAGAAAGAAAATCTAGAACTAGAACCTGGTATATTCTGTAGAGCTTTACTTCAATTTTTATGGTATATCTAAACTGCAGATACACGATTGCAGCATGTGGAAACCTACATGTATTAGCTTTGATTGAACTCTCTCAAACTATAGCAGTGAAGATTTGGTGGCACGGGCTAGATGCTTGAATACAGACCCAATGTCGCGGCCAGGTTTGTCTGGGCTGCCACAGTTTCATTGTTATTGGTACTTGTGCTAGCTAGATCAAAGGTCACTAAGGTATAGCTACATATGCTGCAATCACACCTCTGATTAAAAAATAGACATGCTTAGAATGGGCCAAATCCAGATATGCTGGAAGTCTCTGAGCCAAATTACCGTGACAGATTGGGATGTAAAGTGGGTGTAAACCATAGCATAGTTTAATTTGAGTTTATTTGGCATAACTTAGTGTAATTTACATGCCAAAATGGCTGAAGAAGGGGTATCGGGAAAAGCAATTCAATGTGTAAGAGAAAGCAGGCTCCTTACTTTTACTAGTTAATTTCTTTTCCTGTTGCGCCCTCCACCTTCCGTTTACTGTATAAATTTTTGCACAGTTGTTGTGTACACATACTGAATTCCAGACTGGAGGAAGTTATATAAGAGTGAGTGTCTGAATTCTCCAAACCAGTCTGTACTCTATACATACCTACTAGTGAGCCATGGGTTCTTAGAATCTGGTTCCTTAATGAAAAAGGATCAGTGTTTGATTTAGTTACCATCAAGTACAGTGAAGATATCACATGCTGTTATAGGTTACTTTGCAGATGCTGCCCAGGCCCAGTGTAATATTTAAATTTGAGTATTCCTTGTGTTTGTTATTAAAGTCATTTTAGTTTATGCTGTCTCTAAATTTTCAGATTTCAGTGTGTTGAATAATTTTATATTTGACACAGTTGCATGGTAAGTATCAGAGGGGAAGGCATTATGGGATTGTGGGATACACAAATTAACTTGGGGGGGGGTGTTGCTAAAATGGCCAGTTGAGAAATTATCATAATAAATTCAGAGTTAACATGCTTCTTAGATGAACAGGGGCATTTCACACCTCTCAGAGTTATTGTTTCAAAGGGGCTGCAGGCTCAAAGACAACACTGTATTGACTTATGCTCAGTTTAAATTGGAAGATTATTTTTCTGACCATAGTAAGGCTATGTTTTAGTCACGGGTATTTTTAGTAAAATTCATGGTCTGTGACCTGTCCATGTACTTGTACTATATACCCCTAACTAAAACTAGGGTGCTCTGGGGCAGCAGGAGGCCCAGGGGTGCCTTGGGTGCTCTGGGGGGAGGGTGGTCAGGGACCCTTGCTGGTACTGGGGGGCGGGATTGGTATGGCTAGCAGGTTCCCAGCCCAGCTCCATGCCGTTCCCTGGAAGTGTTGACATGTTCCTCGGCTCCTAAGTGGAGGCACAGCCAGGGGGCTCCACACACTGCCCCCGCCCCAAGTGGGACATGTTGCCACTTCCAAGGAGTCCCCCTGACATAAGCGCCACCCAGAGCCTTCACCCCATCCCACGCCCTAACCTCCTGCCCCAGCCCTGAGCCCCCTCCCACACCCAAAGGCTGCTGCTGAGGGGGCAGGGTGGCCCAAGATTGCCCCTGCAGTGGTCAGTGCAGCTGGCCCAGGGGCTGTCTGAGCTGCTCACTGCTCACCAGTCAGCCACGCTAGCCACTGCAGAAGTCATGGAGGTCCCAGAAAGTCACAGAATCAAAGACCTCTGTGACAGACTCGCAGCCTTAACCATAAGTATTAGAAGCTTAATTCTCTTTTAAAGGAAAGTTTAGATTTTTGGGGGATATTGTGCCAGTCACCATTGAAAAATACTTAGCCAGTAACCTGGAAGGACTTGTCCAAATCTAGCCCAAGCCTGGAAAGGTTCATTTTCCCAAAACATCATTTAAATTATCCCCTTTAGTTTTATAGGAACATTTTTCTTAGATTTTGTATTGTACAATTTCATTTTGTGTTACAGAACTGCCTGAAAGGCTCCTTCAGCAAATGCTGTTTCCTCATGTGGAGAGTTTCCTGAAGGAACATTTTAACCCCATGTGGGCAAACTTCAATAAAAGCTTACAGAGCCTCTCTAGCATGGTAAGAAACTTGTCCAAGGATGTGGAGGTCAACAAAAAAAGCATAGAGAAATTCCAAGAAAGCACCGTACCCAAGAAGGAATTCCAGGAGCTAGGAACTAAGTTTGAATCGAAAGTTCAAGAAAACGCAGTGAGAGTGGAGCAGCTGAAAAGGGAACTAGGCAATCATCTACACATGCAGCAGACTACCATTCACCACAATCTCACCATGATCAAGGCAGATACTGATATGAAGCTCAAGAAGTATCATAAGATACAGCAGTCCCATTTATTAGCTTTGAACAGTAGCATGACAGACATAAAACAAGAGCAAGAAAACCTTGAAGACGAACTTGAGACTTTGAACAGAAACTTAACAGAACTCTCTTTATACCATGGCAACAAAGATGAAGCTATCTGGCTATCCATCAGGCAACTCAATGAGACTATGATAGGGCATGCAAAGCAACTTAAAAAACTGTACATGGAGTCAGATGCGACCTTTGAGGATATTACTGTTTTAGACAAATGGGTTAAGGACTTAAAAGCCAAGTCAAAGCACGAATCAGAGGAATTTAGAGTAGCCTTAATGGAGAAATCACTTATTATAGAAGAGAACAAAGAAGCTCTGGAAAGGCAGATATTGGAGCTCAACTATACCCTCTCAAATCTTCAAGAAAGCCACTGGGATCTATTGAAGTACATGAGAGAGTGCAATTGTGAGCAAATATCTTCTGACATTGACATACTAAAAGATCATCAAAAGAATATCACCCATTCCCTACAGAATACCCAGCTAAACTTAAAGGAAGTGCAACACCTAGAGACGTCTTCCAAGGATCTCTTGAGGAGTGAAATTGAAGAGCTGTCCACGGCTTTTAATTCTATCCACCAGTCTCTTGGTTATCAACAAGAGCAAAGCAGACAACTGATGGACAGCATGTCTCATCTTAAATCACAGATTAACATTTTGTCAGAAGATATTGGGTTCCTGAAGAAGAAAGATGAGGAAATTCATGGCCACATCAAGTATCTCAATAGCTCTTTCAATTCTCTTTTGGAAGATGCAATGCGGCATGAAACAGCACTAGAGGCCTTGTTGGGAGCAGAAATTATGGAGGTCTTGTCTGAAGAAAACCCTAACACCTTAATATCATCAGTAGCTCAACTGCAAGAAGCTCTCAGACACACCTCAGATAAACTCAAAGAGCAAAATGTGACTTTAGAATCCCTTACAAAGAGATTTAATTTCCTGGAGATGGGTCGTGAGAGTAACCATGATGCTCAGAATGTCTCTAAACATCCCGAACATAAAAAGCAAACAAAAAACACTCAGGAGGAAGTCAGGAGCCCACACAGCAATGTAGAACATATGGAGCCTAACCATGAGGCGTCCAGGGATGACATCGTGGATAATCCAGCATATAATGATATCATGACTCTAAAAAAAGAGATCAAACATCTAAGTATGGATGTCAAGAGGCATCAGTCATGGAGGGACGATAATAATAATTGCTGTAATCATACTGTTATAAATCTAGTGGAACCACTCAGCATTTCAGTGGAGAATCTGAGGACAGATTTAGTAACCATCAAACAGAGTTTTGAGGACCATCTACAGATTTTTCAAAAACTGTTTGGAAGTAGTGAAGAATTAGTTGCCTCAAACATAAGTCTGGACATTACAAAGATTCAGTCAATGATGGCCAAAAAGATGAGAAGGCAGCAAAAAGGTCATGAGAAGCAAAAAAGGAGAGACAAAAAACAGACTGATGAGAAGAGAGAACACATGCAAACTATAAATGGAAAAAATAAAATAGAGGCTGAGCTTTTGGAAAAAGGTAGGTTCTCCCCCCGCTCCCAATCCTGTAGCTTGTTTCTGAGCCTCACAGCATGCTTCGGGTGTATGGTACACCTCTACATCAATATAACGTTGTCCTTGAGAGCCAAAAAATCTTACTGTGTTATAGGTGAAACCGTGTTATATCGAACTTGCTTTGATCCGCCGGAGTGCGCAGCCCTGCCCCCCCGGAGCACTGTTTTACCGCATTATATCCAAAATCGTGTTATATTGGGTCGCATTATATCAGGGTAGAGGTGTATATATAATGTGAGAGCTGGTCGGTGTCTCAATGCAATCAAAGATTTGATATTGCATTTGGCTCCCTGGCTGGTATAAAGTGGCACAGCTCTATTGGAGTCAGTGGAGTTACAGATTTACAACAGCTGGGTAACTGGCCCTTAACATTAAAAGTTCCATGTTTTGCTTGCAATTGCTGGTGATGACTTAAATGTTTTTTTGTTCTGAGTCAGGATGAGGCTGCTGGGTCTCCAAGCACTGGCTCAGTCTCCATCGTTATTTGAGTCTGGAAGGAACAAAAAGGGCCAAATCCTATTCACCTTGCTAACAGGAACAGGCATGTTAACTTAATTGGGTAACTTGAGTGAGCAAAGTGGGAAAGCTTGGGTCCAAAGGAAGCATATTACTTGTCCATGTTAGAGATTCATACACAGGTTTCTACCTAGCACTTCATCATGGCTTACCAATTCCTCTTTACTACAAACCTGCTTCATCATGATTGTTAACCATGTATCCCCACAGCCAGCTCATCTGGGGCACTGCAAGAATGGCACATACTAATCCTACCTGCCAGAGTTGTAGAGTGTTGCGTGTGTGACGATCCCAGCTCAAGATATGAAATTGCCTCGGTCACAGCACCAGCCAGACTTTCAGGCCAGCCCAGTTAAGAATGTTGTAAAACTGCAGTTATTTGAATAAGCAAAGAGGTTACATGGATCAGTAATTTCAGGTGAACTTAATGTTCACCAGCAGGACAGAACAGGAGACACAGCACTTTTCTTATTTAACTCACACTGGTGCTGTACCTTGGTGCAGTCAGCCTCATAATTTCCACGGTTATTGATTTAATCACTTTCCCAATGAGAGCAAAATTCAGGTGACACTTTATTATACTATTGTTTAAATAAAATATGTTCAGCTAACTATCTGTGCAAGTACCTAAATGCACATTTCTTTTTCAAATGCCAGGACTTCAGCAAACTGAATGCTCTGCTACATCCCAAATTGTAATGTAATGCAAATTGACATTAAGATCTAAATTAAAATAAAACTGATACAAATGATAGATAAAAGATATTAAATAAAATAGAAGATATGACCTCACCCACCTTGTTTCTCTAATAACCTGGGACTGACATGGCTACAGCTACACGGCATACAACAAATGATAGCTGTCTTTTACCTGCACTGTTCCATTTTTGACCCTAGTTACACTTCTGTTGTTACATTTCAGCTGCATTATTTACCTTGCTCACACTCATGCAATGTGTTCCTCAGAATAAGATATGTAACTGAGAACAGGTTTTGATGTGCAGCAGGAAGAATTGTTTAATGGAAGCCTGTTTACTTTTCCACTGAGAACCTTAAATGACTCATCAAGCATGTTTGTACTTCCTTTTTTTAAATGTCAAGAATGGGAGCAACTCAATAAGGATTTAAAAGCCTGTTCTGTAACGTCATCTCACTGAAAGATCTCTTGCTTTCCTGAGTAACGACTTCAGACTTGCATACATAGGACACTCAGGAAAGTTAAGGTGAATCAACTAAAGTAAAGTGGCTTTAGTTTGCTATAACTTAATCCTTCAAAGATTATTTACAGTGAATTAAAGCCACTTTACTCTTAAGTGAGAGCATCCATACAGGGGTTTAATATGCTGTATTTCATGTGTTTTAACTTAATACCTTTAGCTGATTCACCAAAACTTACCTGTTTCTCCCCAAGTAAACAAGCTCTGAATGGGACCTAAGATTCTCATCACTTAAAATGTGTTGTTTACTGACTGCTTTTGGCACTGATTCTGTAGGTTCCTTTCTATCATGCTTTAGTGCAGTGCCCTCTGCTGGTAAGAAGAATTTCTTTATAGATTCATAGACTGAGCCCAGAAGGAACCATTTCTGATAATTTAGTCTAACCTTTTGCATAACATAGACCATAGCATTTCACCCAGTAGTTCATGAATCAAGCCCAGTAACTTTTGATTGAGCTACAGTATATCCTTTAAAAAGACATCCAAATCTGGATGGAGAGTCCGTCACATCCCTAGGTTAATTATTCTGTTTAATTGCCCTCACTGTTAAAAATGTGTACAGTAACTCCTCACTTAACACTGTAGTTATGTTCCTGAAAAATGTGCCTTTAAGCAAAATGTTAAGCGAATCCAATTTTCCCAGAAGAATTAATGTAAACGAGGAGGTTACGTTCCAGGGAAATTTTTTTCACCAGACAAAAGACTATTTCTCTCTCTCTCTCTCACACACACACACACACACACACACACACACACACACACACACACACACACACACACACACACACAGATGATGATTGTGAAGCTTGGTTGAGGTGGAGGAGTCAGAGGGTGGGATATTTCCCTTACTGCTAAATAATGAACTAACAATTGGCTGAGCCCTCAAGGGTTAACTCTCTCACTCTGCAAGGCAGCAGGAATGGAGGGAGGGGGTATGTGTGTGAGAGAGATGAGCATTTCCTCCCTTTAAGTACACTGCCTTGTTAATTAGATCAGCTTGCTGATACCAGCTGCTGCAAGCTCCCTCTGTCCTGAGCCCTGGTGTGTCCCCCTGCTGTATGGAAGATGGGGCAAGAAGGGTGGAGGAGCAGGGAGGAGGGGGACACCCTGACATTAGCTCCCCTCTTCCTTCTCTCTCCACTCCCGCACAGCAAGCAGGAGTCTTGGGGAGCAGTTCCAAGGCAGAGGGCAGAAGCAGCACATGGCAGTGGGGGGAGGGGGGAGGAGGACAGCTGCAATTGCTAGGCTGTTGGGTGGCTGCAGCACAGGGAACTTGGGGGAGTGGGAAGCTGATAGGGAGGCTGCCGGTGTACCCTGGTTCCAAGCCCCCACCAGCTAGATGCAACGGGCTGCTCTTTCTGCAAGCAGTAGACAAAGCAGGCGGCTGCCAAACGACGTTAGAAGGGAGCATTGCACAACTTTAAACAAGCATGTTCCCTAATTGATCAGCAACTTAACGTTAACCGGGATGACTTTAAGTGAGGAGTTACTGTACCTTATTTCCAGTCTGAATTCGGCTTCCATCCATTTAATCTTGTTATTCCTTTATCTGCTACAGTAAAGATCACTATCAGAAGTCTTTTCCCTGTTTATGTACTCAGACCACCTTCAAATCATTTTTTAAACCTTTTTGATAGACTACATAGATTGTGCTTCTGAAGTCTTTTACCGTAAAGCACGTTTTCCAGACCTCAGATTATTCTTGTGTCTTTTCTGAATATTTTTCAATTTTTTAAAACATCCTTTTTAAAGTGTGGACACCAGAACTGGAGACTGTATTCCAGAAATGGTCTCGCCACTGCCCTATACAAAGGTAATACAAACTCCTTGCTTTAATTTGATAATCTTTTCCAGTAAAGGACTTAAAACAGGGGTCTCAAACACATGGTCCATGGGGCTATTTCCTGTGGCCTGCCAAGCGGCCCGCACCTCCCTGGCCGACCTCCATGCCAGGGGTGGGCAAACTACAGTGGATTATCCCCCTCGAGCCCTGCGATGTTCCCTGAAGTGGCTGGAATCACATCCCTGTGGCTGGGGTGTGTGTGTGTGTGTGAAGCAGAGGGCTGTGTGTGTTGCCCTGGTTCCAAGCACTGCCCCCCACAGCTCCCATTGGCTGAGAACAGCGAACCGTGGCCAATGGGAGCTTCGGGGGAGGTACCTGGAGGAGTGGCAAGCAGCGCACGGAGCCCTGCGTCCCTCCTCCCCCAGGGGCTGCGGGGACATGGTTTGGGGAAGGGGTTGGAATGGGGGCAGGGACTCATGAAAGGGGTGGAGTGGGGGCAGGGCCGGGGGCAGCCAGGGGTGTGTGTCAGTGATGCGGCCCTTGGGCCAGTGTATAGACACACAATGAGCACACAGTTGAAACAGAGACAAAGAGTAGGAGGGGAAGCAGAGGTGCAGAGAGGTAAAGTAACTTGCCCAAAGTCACACAGCAGAGCCAAGAATATAACCTAGATCTTGTGACCCACTAGTCCAGTGCCCTACTCACTATGAACATGGCGCCTCATTAAATCAAACAGAGATGATTCCTAAGACCCAAAGGAAGCAAATATGGATATATTACTATTGACCCATTTTGATTCCCATTGTGAGCACAATCTTATTTCAAGCATTTTCATTTAATAACACAAATAAATATGTGCCAATCATAATTACAAGCTTTATTCCACTACCTACCTGTGGGGAGCAAGTGCAGAAAGAGTTACTGTAGTTAAAAAACTGTTCCTCTCCCTGTGTTGTTCTAGATTCATCAGTGGCATTCTACGTTGGATTCTGCGAAGAATGGGATGAAGTAAAAGCACTGAAGTTTAATGAAACATACCTTAATTATGGTAACAGCTATTTCCCTGAACAGGGCTACTTCAAAGCACCTCAAAATGGTGTCTACATGTTTGTTATCAATGTGAAGTTTAGTGCAGGACCTGCACTGGGGCAGCTGGTTATTGGCCGTGGACACAGACTGACTCTGTCAAGTAGTCAGAAGGAGACAATTGGAAGCTCTGAGACCACTTTTGCTATGGCAGAGCTGAAGAAGGGGGAGAGAGTGTGGTTTGAACTGCTGCAGGGCTCTATAGTGAAACGTGGCCCACCTGGAACAACCATGGGTGGATTTCTAATATTTAAAACTTGAAGTGTGCCATTTCTCATTAGTCAACATTTTCCCACAGATACAGTGGACCATCAGTTACTACCTGATCTGTGATTTGTTTGCATGTAAATTCTGTTGTGTGTTTTTAACATAGCACTCTTAGATTTACCTCCATGTTCCTTTCTAGACATATTTGGTTTTTGATTACTTAAAGCATCATATAGAATTCAGAGAAATGAGATTTTATTAAGTTTCCTCTGTGTGATGAGTTAATGCATTGAATGCAGTATCTCAGCCCAAAGTTAAGTTAGAGTTGAGGGAAATTCCAAGATTTCAAAATTTAGTTTCACCCTGAATTGGGATGAAAAGTCAAATATCTGATTTTTACATATAATACTTCATTTTGATAAGGTCAAAATGTTTTGGCTTTTACATTATAAATTGTAAATATAATATACTAATCAAAATGATGAAATCCAAGTGCAACATTTCAAATTTATAAAACCAAAATGTTTCAAAAATTCTGACAAAACACAGATTTAGTCAAATCAGCATTTTATGATGGTAAACTGTTCCATCAGAAAATATTTGACCAGCTCTAGTTGTAAGCATTAGACTATAGAATTATTAAAAACAGGTCCATGTATTGCTCTTCAAACCTTAATTTTATAGCTGACTGTGCCCCTTTGCAGTGAAGATAGATTGTACCAGTTTGCAACATGTATAATAATCACATGAAAGCCCTCCTTTGCACCATTGCTCTGCATGTCTCTTGGAATAAGGCAAGCCAGAAGGTTAGCAGTTTTAACTGTTTATAAATTAACTCACTGGTGGGATTGTAAGCATCTCTCTGTACTGCTGTCTCCAATACACTGAAGACTGAAAATACACCATTTATTCTGTGCCTTTGACAAGTAATCTCATTTTTGTGCAAAATACTGCTTGAATATTTTGAACTAGGGGGAGGAAAGAGTACAAGAAAACCAAGAGGGGGTGAGAAAGTACAAAGGGAGACAAAAGCATCAATGACAGAGCTGGTACCTTTCAGTTAGGCCAATCAGGTGACCCAGACACTTTTAAGGAAATAGATTCAAGTATCCTTTCTATCCCACTCATCATCTCCAGCAGTCATATGGCTTAGAGAATCCAGGTAAAATCTTGGCCTCATTGAAGTCAATGGGAGTTTCACCAATGACTTCAGTTGAGTCACAATTTCACACGAGTTATTCAAAGTGTATTTCTCCACATGTACAATAAATTTTTCAGAGACATTATTGTCCATGGTTGCCAAGCTTCACAGTGCCTCACATGCTTTTTCAAATTTTTTAAGTAGTAAAGCAAATTTTTGCTGACAGTAACAAGTTTAATTATATTAAAATTCTAAGGGTGGCCAAAAAACGTATACCAAAAATGTCAGAGTTCTGTATCTATTATTGGCAAGGGATAAAATTAGTAAGGGGAGAAATTAACATTCATTAGGTTATATCAGTTATGGAGAAAAAAAACATTTTTCCAAAAGGAGTCTCAAAACTTTAAAATATAATACCACAATGTGGCCAAAAGGCCAAATACCATGGGGGGAGAAAGTTATAATTGATTAATCAAAACAAAATTAAAATCATTAATCAAAAATTTCACTAAAACCCAGCCTCTTCATCATACATTTCAATACAATTCACAAACAAAACATAATCTCATCCTAGCCAACATTAATGCCATGTGGTAAAACAGAACAGCTTAAGTATCAACCACATTACAGTAGCTGCAGCTCATTAAAAATCACAGATATTAGCAACATATCAAGGCCCTTTCAAGCCCTACATGTCTATGACACTATATTTCAAGGTATCATAAATATTAGCTGTTAAAAAGGACAATTCTATTTGAGATATAAACTGTTGCTCCTTGGATTGATGAAAATGTCCAGGACTCAGCTTTAAGTATTATATACCACTGGCCACTTTTGGAACCCATAGGACAAGAGTTTACTACGATAACTTCATTCAAGTAAAAATACAAAATTATAATTGGTTTTTAATTAATATTTGTAGGGCTTCATTAATTAAAAAAATTCATCGCGATTAATTGTGCAGTTAAACAATAATAGAATACCATTTATTTAAATATTTTTGCATGTTTTCTATATTTTCAAATATATTGATTGAAATTACAACACAGAATACAAAGTGGACAGTGCTCACTTTATATTTATTTTTTATTACAAGTATTTGCATTGTAAAAAACAAAAGAAATTGTATTTTCAGTTTACCTAATATGAGTACTGTAGTGCACTCTCTTTATCATGGAAGTTGGACTTACAAATGTAGAATTATGTACAAAAAAAACTGCATTCAAAAATAAAACAATGTAAAACTTTAAAGCCTACAAGTCCACTCAGTCCTGCTTCAGCCAATTGCTCAAACAAGTTTGGTTACATTTTTAGGAGATAATGGTGCCCACTTCTTGTTTACAATGTCACCTGAAAGTGAGAACAGGTGTTTGCATGGCACTGTTGTAGCCTGTGTCACAAGATACTTACATACCAGATGCACTAAAGATTCATATGTCCCTTCATGCTTCAACCACCATTCCAGAGGAGATGCATCCACACTTGTCATAAACAGATGGTTAAGGGTTAATGTCTCTTTTACCTGTAAAGGGTTAAGAAGCTCAGTGAACCTGGCTAACACCTGATCAGAGGACCAATGGGGGGACAAGATACTTTCAAATCTTGGTGGAGGGAAGTCTTTGTTTGTGCTGTTTGTTTTGTTCGTTGTTCGCTCTTGGGGCTAAGAGGGACCAGACGTGCAACCAGGTCTTTCTCCAATCTTTCTGAAAAAGTCTCTCATCTTCAAAATAGTAAGTACTAGCTAGAAAAGGCAGATTAGTCTTATGTTTGTTTTCTTAACTTGTGAATGTGTATTTTGCTGGAAGGATTTTTACTTCTGTTTGCTGTAACTTTGAATCTCAGGCTAGGGGGGAGGGAGTCCATCTAGGCTATATGAATCTGAATACCCTGTAAACATTTTCCATCCTGATTTTACAGAGATAATTTTTACTTTTTCTTTCTTTAATTAAAAGCTTTCTTTTTTAAGAACCTGATTGATTTTTTCCCTTAAGACCCAAGGGGATTGGGTCTGAACTCACCAGGGATTGGTGGGGGGAAAGGTTAATTCCTCTCTGTTTTAAGATCCAAGGAGTTTGGATCAATGTAGCCTCTCAGGGTAACCCAGGGAGGGGAAAGTCTGGGAGGGGGAAAGAAGGGGGGATAGTTTATTTCTCCTTGTTTTAAGACCCAAGGGGTTTGGGTCTTGGGTTCCCCAGGGAAGGTTCTGGGGGAACAGAAAGTGTGCCAAACACTATATTTTGGCTGGCGCTATCAGATCTAAGCTAGGAATTAAGCTTAGAAGGGTCTGTGCAGGTCCCCACTTGTGGAGCTAAAGTTCAAAGTGGGAAAAAAGCCTTGACAACACTGATGACAGGTTCTGCTTGATAATGATCCAAAGCAGAGCGGACTGACGCATGTTCATTTTCATCATCTATGTCAGATGCCACCAGCAGAAGATCGATTTTCTGTTTTGGTGGTTCGGGTTCTGTAGTTTCTGCATTGGAGTGTTGCTCTTTTAAGACTTCTAAAAGCATGCTCAACACCTTGTCTCTCTCAGATTTTGGGAGGCACTACAGATGCTTAAACCGGTCAAGTGCTGTAGCTATTTTTAGAAATCTCACATTGGTACCTTTGCATTTTGTCAAATCTGCAGTGACAGTGTTCCTAAATCAAACAACGTGTGCTGGGTCATCATCCAAGACTACTTTAACATAAAATATATGGCAGAATGTGGGCAAAACAGAGCAGGGGACATACAATTCTCCCCCAAGGAGTTCAGTCACAAATTTAATTAACCCACTATTTTTGTAATGAACATCAGCAGGATGGAAGAATGTCCTCCGGAATGGTGGCTGAAGCATGACGGGGCATACGAATGTTTACCATATCTGGTACGTAAATACCTTGCAATGCTGGCTACAACAGTGCCATGCAAACACCTGTTCTCACTTTCAGGTGACATTGTAAATAAGCAGGCAGCATTATCTCCCGTAAATGTAAACAAACTTGTCTGTCTTAGCAATTGGCCTAACAAGAAGTATGACTGAGTGGACCTGTAGGCTCTAAAGACTTACATTGTTTTGTTTTTGAATGCAGTCATGTAACAAAAAAAAAATAATCTACATTTGTAAGCTACACTTTCACAATATAGATTGCACTACAGTACTTGTATGAAGTGAATTGAAAAATACTATTGCTTTAATCATTTTTACAGTGCAAATATTTGTAATAAAAATAATATAAAGTGAGCACAGTACACTTTGTATTCTGTGTTGTAATTGAAATCAATATATTTGAAAATGTAGAAAAACATCCAAAAATATTTAATAAATTTCAATTGGTATTCTATTGTTTAACAGTGTGATTAATCGTGATTAATTTTTGTAATTACAGTTAATTTTTTTGAGTTAATTGCGTGAGTTAACTGTGATTAATCGACAGCCCTAATTATTTGAACTGGCAATAAGAGTTTGTGTGCATTCCAATAGCTTCACAAATAGAATGACAAATAGGTCTTTACCTCTATAGGCAACATATGCCTAAAAGGTCTATCCCCAAACACAAAAAAAGATCTAATGATCAAGCAAAGCAGTTTATTAAAAGCTGGCTTTGTTTTTCTTCCAATACTGATTTTAGTATTGTGCCCACACTTAAGGCACTGGATGATTGATGGTAGTCCACCATGCAACTTTGAGCATCACTAAGGAAGATGATTAAAACTATTAATAACCATTGTTAACTTATCCAATGATTTAAAGACTGAACCAAATACAGTATTTTAAAAGCAGAGAAAGTACTTGGTTATGTATTAACGGTTTCCAAGGTAGTACATACTCATGAAGAAGTCTTATAGTAAATACAAAACACATTACTAATATGTACTAAAATAAGGTTATTTACTTAAAAATGATACATTGGACATAATCTGTGTACAGAAAAAAGCATTCATGGTAAACTTAAGGCACCTTTTAAATCAGATGCTGTACAAGGTACATTAGTGTGTTACATTTTAAAAGATTATTCTACACTTTTGGCATATAACAAACACAAGAATGTAATCATTCTCCTTGTTTTACCCTTCTCTCATTTTTATTTACATCTTCTCTAAGTTAACTACAATGTTATTTTTGTATACAATATAATACATTTCATGTTGGGCATGGATAGGTCAGAGCACAAACATCACTACGGTATGTGGACTTAACTGCATTCAAGGATAATATAGAACAAGGCAACAATTACATGAGATTTGTTTAACAAATTAAGTAAAAGAGTGTTCACTCCACCTTTGTGATAACTATTAAACCATGGATACTATACTGTGAACTCCATAAAGCTCTGTATTATATACCATTATATCACCCCTACATGAGGTACACCCAGTGGAAGCAGGATTGTGTCCTCTGTAAGAAGAAGTCAGAAGCACTGTCACAACATGGAGAACTGCTAAATTATTTCCTATCTAACCAAAATAAAAGATAATTACTTCCCTTTAAACATTATTACAGTAACCAAAAAGGTTTTTAATTTTAAACTTGTGACATTTTTACTCTTCAAATGGTTTTAGTCTGTTAATATAATTTAAAATATAGTATGTGAAGACAATATAGCTGATTTGCATCCAAAGAATTAATTTTATAGCACATTCAGTGGTCATTTAGATGACGTTCTTAAATTTGATTCTAGGCTTACTGAAGAGGTAACAGTTAAAGATTCATTATGCATTTTAATATCAACACTTAAAGATAATATAATTTAAAAATGTAAATGAAATAATTAAGGAAAATATGGTACATAGAAATGAAACTGCCAGTTTTCCAAGATTTTGAAGTCTCGTACTTTCAAAAATATCTACCTTAAAAGCTGATTAGAGGCCTACGTAAGTTGCATATCACTTATCTAAGTTGGGTTTTCAAGATACTCCTTCTTAAAAGAAAATTCTAAGCTAAGCAAACAGTAAAACCCAAAACGCAAGTCTGCATTCATTCCTAGAAACATCATATTCCTTTAGGAATTTACAAGTTAACCGGGAACGTAAATGTTTCCTTACTCTCACTGAATACAATGGGCTCAATTATCTCAAAGATGCAAGTTACTTTCCATCCAACTAAAGCAAGATAGAACCTGCTAGACAAGATAAATCACCATATGCAATGCTTAACTGGTTCCAATGCACAGACCATGTCCACAAGGCATACTCTACACATTACATTTAAAAGATATTTGCCAGGCATTCTCTCTCCCCCTGAAGTAAGTTTGACCACAAAATGAGATGATCACTCACTTAGGATGAAGGAGTCTAATACTCTTTTAAAAGACTTTGGAATCCTTATAAGGCAATGCAACTTGACTTAAGTCTGCATTAAGTATAAAAATATTTTAATAAATTTGCTAAGATTAATGTCAAGATGTTAAGAAATGGATATCTAAAGCTATGAGTGTAAGCACATATTTAGGCCCTGATTTTGCAAGGACTTAAGCACATGCTTGAGGGTTTTACTGAATCAGAGCTTTAATTTATTGATTTTCAGAAGTACTGAGCACCTACTGGCTCTCAATTGAGCCACTGGAAGTTACTGTATACTCAGGATTTGAGAATATCAGGCCATTTATCGAGGTGCCTAAAAATAGATTTTGAAGCCCAACTAGGAAACCACTTTTTAGAATTTAGGTGCAAGTCCCTCTCCACCTCTTCATCTCCCCCCCTCCATCCGCCCAACAGAAAACCCAGCTCAGTGGATTTACTTTATGTAAAAGTGTTTTTTGTAAAGCCTTTTAAAGTGTTATGGTATTTACTCAGAGTATGTCTAAACTACAATTAAAAACCCATGGCTGGCTCATGCCAGCTGACTCAGGCTGACGGGCTGTTTAACTGGAGTGTAGACATTCAGGCTCAGGCTGGCACCTGGGCTCTAGGACCCTGTGAGGTGGGAGGGTCCCTGAGCTCAGACTGCGGCCCAAGCACAAACCTCTATACTGCAATTAAACAGCCCCTTAGCCTGAGCCCCGGGAGCGCAAGTCATCTGGCATAGGCCAGCCACAGGTATCTAATTGCAATGTAGACATACCTTCAGTATCATCAACATTTTGCCTTGCAAAAACTTCAGCAATAAATATTTGGGGTGGGGGAAAAAATCAATGAAATAATTAAAAATGGTGTTTCATTTTTACATTTCTGTTGATTTATTTAGACTACCACCAAATGTTTTCTTTAAAGACTTCAGAAAAACACATCAAAATTAAGTGTTAGCAAATAAATCATAGCTACTAAAGATGTATAATTCGAATGGCACTTTATGAGATGAATACAAATATTCCAATATAGCAGTGGTTCCCAAACTTGTTCCGCCGCTTGTGCAGGGAAAGCCTCTGATGAGCGGGGCCGGTTTGTTTGCCTGCCGCGTTCGCAGGTTCAGCAGAAATTGATTCCTGGAGCAGCAAACCGCAGTCACTGGAAGCCGCCATCGGCCAAACCTGCGGACTTGGTAGGCAAACAAACCAGCCTGGCCTGCCAGGGGCTTTCCCTGTACAAGTGGCAGAACAAGTTTGGGAACCACTGCAATATAGGAATGGGTTAAATTTAAAAAACCTCCATGTTCTGAAAGAGCAAGCTTATGGGACATGTGCATAAACATTTTCCTTTTCATTGTTAAAAACCCAGGGCGACGGGTGGGTGGAAACAGCTTATTCTAAATTATTGATTTTATTACTCATACCAAATATTTTCTAACTACCTATGCTACTCTTGGGGGAATTCTGCGTTACTGCACATGCACAGAATTCATGGCCCCTAAAGATTTCTTTGCTTCCCCACAGAAAAATGACTTCTGATGGGAAAGCAAAGGGAAGTTGCAAGGGCGGTCACACGCCCCTCCCCAGCAGTGCAGGCAGGTTAGTTTGAGTGCCCAGAGCAGCCAGTAGATTTGTAAATCAGACATAAGCCAGGGCGGGAGGGCTGGGCAGTCGTGTGAGAGAGAAAGAGACACTATGTCCCTCTTGCCCGCTAGTGCGGATAGCTCAGTGTGAAGGGGTAGGGCTTTGGGGTGTTTCTGAGAAGGTAGACGTGGAGCAGGCTTTGTCCCCACAGGCAGAGTAGAATGTAGCAGCCTGCCTGCTTAGTGAATTGTTCCCACTGTTCTTAGTAAATTCCCCAGGAGTATAAAACAGCTGTAAAAAATTAAGGCTCCTTTATATTCCCAAAGTGGTGTAAAGAAGCCTTACTGTAAAGGACAATATGGCCTTATAAATGCTTATGGTGCTTTAGTGATCAGAACTGGTCTAAATTTTTTGACTGAAAAATTTTCCTATCAAAATGAGCTCCATGAACGGTTTTCTACTGACCTTCCTGGAGATGGTCAGTAGCCAATTTAAACTGAGTTTGAGCCCTCACTTGCTCTTCAATTGCCTATGATGTGACACTGAGCATTTGGCTGCGTATATTTATTGATTAATAACTAGAAGTAAAGGGTCAATACTAGCTACATTACTACTAGACAGAAGGGGTCTGGGGATTTCCTCCAATGCTTCCCTCTCCTATTCTCCATCCATTGTATTGTAGTTGAAATAAATTTCCAAAATAATTGAAACCAGTGTGATTATATTGAGTTATATTAACAAATAGAATATGCAGCATTTGCAGAACTTTAAAATATTGTGTGTAGAATTATTATTTTTTGGCACAGAATTCCCTCAGGAGTACTAAGCAAACTAATGCACAAAGCCATGCTTAACAACTTCACCCTCATCTTATATCTTTCTTGGCAGTGGATGGAAAAAAAATTTAAAGCCTTTTTTTCATAAGAATTGTGGCACACTATTGTCTACCACTGTCTTCAAATAAGTTAAAATTATACTTGACACACCGATGAATTATTCAACCAGAATACATATTAATACTTAAAGGTTTTAATGAACAAAAGTAATGACTTTATTTTAAAAAAGAAATGTCCCTTGAGATAACTAGTTTTCTATAAAATATGTAGCATTGTTAAATAAAGTCTGTACATCACAACAAAAATAAAAAATACTGCAGTCTTTTGCCTGACCACTTTTTTGCAAACTATTGAACAGAAGTGAAAAAAATGCAATATTAGATAGTTATTTGCAGTTGTTCACAAATGCATATTGGAACTTCATTAAGCTACATTTTCTATTGTATTTTCAAAAGACGTTTTAACACAATTTCAAAGCAGTCTCCATGTATCCATTTTAAGACGACAGATAATTTATCAAAAATCTTAATATGAAATCGCTACGTCTGAACAATTTCAACATTATTCCTAATTCTCCCCCTCTCCCCTTCCAAATCTGGGCTATAGCATGTGTGCACACATGTACCTATGGCCAGGTGTTTAAAAATAGAGCACATTACACACTATATAAATATCTTCCCTTTTTAAAATGATCTAGAACAAGGTTTACAGTACAAGGTTAGAGGCACTTAAATTAGGTTTAACTGAACTGTTCCAATACTGTGTTTTTAATCTTCAGAAGATTCAAAGCACTGGGAGTTTAAATTTGAGTTATAGTGCTTTTTCTGACTTCAAACTAACAATGACAAAAGTAATGGAATATAACTAATGGCCCAACTTTACAGTAATCATTTTAGGTTTTTTGGCCTTTTATATCATCAACCTGTCTTGGTCAACAAAAAAAAGAGCAGAAATTTGATTTCCTGTGCAAGCCAAATGGCTTTCATGTAACTAGCTAGTTGCTGCAGTACAGAATCGTATGCACAGCACTGCACATTATACAGCTACCTCTGACCAAATCCTGCACAATGTTAATTTATTGTACCTCCACTGAAACACCTTTCAATCACATTTCTCCCATACCCAACAACACACGTCTGATTCAGTTGAAAATACTCACTGATTTACAATTAGTCAATGATGATTTTCAGGAATGATAGTATTTGATTATGTTTTTTCAATGTGTCCTGTAGATGGCCCAGCTGTTAGATCTCCAGCAATAACGATGCTGTCAGGGTGATCTAGCTCAGAATCTCCTTTGCCTGCCTCATGCATACCAGTCAGCTTCAGCGGTTCATCTCAGCTCTCCAGGCCTTGGATGACACTGTATTCTCTCAGTTTCCTAGCTGCCCAGCCCGCACTTCTGGGAGTGGGCCCTAGCTGCAACCTGGACTCCAACTCTGGCTCTCAGACCTCCCTTCCTGCCTGGTTCTATAGAGTAATGAAAGGAGCGTGCAGTGCAATCCATGTAATTCTCTCTCATGGGGAAAGATGAAAAGCATGAAGCAGCTGCAGACAGGTCCCAGCAGGGCAGAGACACAAAACAGAAAGCCAAAGGTGTGGTTGCTGCAAAATGGTGAAATCTACAGCAAAAATGATGACTTCTGTGGTACCCTGAAAAAAGCCAAATTCCACAACCACACAATCATAGAGCATACTGGGCCCCAAGTGAGATGATTGAGGCAGATCACACCTGTCTGTCACTGTTTCAGGCTCTTTGCAGACTCAGGGCCTGTCTCCACAGCAAGGCAATGCACACTAGAGAAACTTGATTTCTAAAGTGCACTCATGTGCTGCACGCTTACTGGCCTGCAACAACCCTGCTGGCATACACTAAAATGTTTCCTAGTGCATGTTAACAAGCAGTATGTACATAAAGCACCCTAAGAAACTTCTAGCGTGTGCCAGCAGTCTACATGGATCAGTTAGTATACTTTAGAAATCACACCCCTCTAGTGTGCGCATTACTGCACCGTGTAGACAGGCCCTCATATGGACATTGATTTACACTGTTCACATTTCTGAGGTTTTCTTTGCAACCAAAACAGCACAGAAATGTAATTATTTCAACATGAAAATTGAAATTCTGGAGCACAATTCTGTGTCAAGGGGTGAATTCTGTGGCAAATCCTGAAACTGTGTAATCAGGGCACATACGGGACCCTGACCATAAGTCTTTCTGTGAATTTAAATTATCATCTATCCCAAATGGCAGCCAAAGAATCCTGGCACACACATAAAAGACCCATAAAAGGCATAGGAACTGTTAAACTGAGTAGTATCTCAAACAGATTCCTAACCTACAGGCTATTTCAAAAAGACTTGGTATGAACCAACTAGGTTATCATCAGGTAGAAGGCAAAAAGCTTATATTTCTCCATCTCTGTTGAATCCATTTAGCTTTTTAAGGCTTTCACAGAAAGCAATTCAGTACCCAGAGTTTCACTGGAGACTCACTAAGCATGACTGAAGTCTCAATGCAGCTTAAAACAAAAATGATACGCACATTTAAAACAAGGCTGTCCATATATGTAGCATGTAGTGTACAGAGACTCTCAGCATTATATTCTACAAAGTACTGAAAGATTCAATATTAGCAGCCTGTAAAAGTGAGATGAGGAAGTGGACTGAATCTCAGTTGCTTCCTCTTCCCACTTAGTTCCCACCCTTATCAGGGTGAAAAGTTCTAGGAGTCCAACTCTGCTCCTCAGTACTATGTTATTCTGTCAAATCTTTACATCTTGTGATTCCACCATCTTGGCAAGTGTCTTCTTGATCCTCAAGGCTGTAAGTCTAGAGGCAGGATTGTGGGCCCAGCATTCAGACATTAACTTCAACACTGCTCTTAAACACTGAAAATTAAAAAACAAAAAGGATAGTATTGTAAACAATAATGACTGACAGCTGAAATGGCGCAAGTTTTAAGGACGACACTGGTGAAACTAGTAGGCCAAAAAGGTTAATTTTTTTCAATATTTTGTTAATTTATTTACAATATACTTTGACAATTATTTCCCCTGAATAGAGTAACATTGGTATCTCCAACACTGATTTGATTTAGAAAGCGTGCCTTAGTTACAACACAACAAACTGGTGCTCTTTCTTTTGTTTTATAAGTGCTGAGGGATTCTTTTACATTTTTATTTACTGCCTGAATTAAAAAATGGAAGAGGACTATAAAGTTTCAATGGGTCAGGCTAACATTCCATAGCAGAGTAATGAGGTGTCATACTGTGTACCCATGACATGCATCTGAGGAAGTGGGTATTCACCCACGAAAGCTCATGCTCCAAAACGTCTGTTAGTCTATAAGGTGCCACAGGATTCTTTGCTGTGTACCCATTGTTTCTCACCAGAGGGAAAGTTGGCATGACAAATAGTCAAATGGAAGAAATTAGGGCATTTCCAAAAGAAATGGACAATCTCTGAAAGGGTGGAAAAAAAAGTACTATAGCATGTATACAGCTGCTATTTCAAGCAGGTAGATCATATTACTTATCTACCAGCCTCAATAGTATCCATTTACAGACCAAATATTCCTGTTTAACCCATAATTACATAGAATGATAAAAAACCCTGCACCTCATGGGAGGATGTTTATTACAGAGTAATGCTGAATTGATAATAAAATATATGCATTTTCTAATCTTGATCACAGTGTAAGGTAATTCCCACCAATTTGGGAGAATGTGTGACAAGACTGGTAAACATTTGAAGGCTGCCAACATAAAACTTCTAACACATGAAATCTAGTCTCCTTATCTTGAGTGTGAGGTTAGGGAAAAAAAAGCTGATAACAGATTTATAGAAAAATATAAAACTCTTGGGTGTGTACAGAGAATTCCGTTATCCTTATGAAAGACAGTAAACGACAGGTACAGCATTATCCCTTGTGTGCCTTGCAGAACAGATGGTTGTCAAGATGACTGTCTTAATAGATAAAGAGATCAGCATACATATTCCCACAGTTCAAATGAATATTTCATTAACTCTGTAAGCACTATGTTTAAATTTTAAGATGGTACAAGATATGCAACTGGTGGATAAAGATTATTAAGACCTTTCAAGAATCTTTACATCATGAGTAAAAACTAATTTACTATCCACAGGGACATAGTAAACTGAAATTGCTGCAAGATGAAACTTCACTGGTGACAAACGGAGACCAACTCTTTTAAGATATAATAAGTAATAATAAGTAGGGCTGTTGATTAATCGCAGTAAATTCATGTGATTAACTGAAAAAAATCGCAATGAAAAAATTGTAATTTATCGTGCTGTTAAACAACAGAATACCAAATGAAATGTATTAAATATTTTGGATGTATTTCTACATTTTCAAATATATCAATTTCAATTACAACACAGAATACAAATAATAATAATATATGGAGATATACCTATCTCATAGAACTGGAAGGGACCCTGAAAGGTCATTGAGTCCAGCCCCCTGCCTTCATTAGCAGGACCAAGTACTGATTTTGCCCCTAAGTGGCCCCCTCAAGGATTGAACTCAACCCTTGGTTTAGCAGGCCAATGTTCAAACCACTGAGCTATCCCTCCCCCCAGTGTACAGTGCTCACTTTATATTATTTTTATAACAAATATTTGCACTGTAAAAATGATAAACAATAGAAATAGTATTTTTCAGTTCACCTCATAGAAGTACTGTAGTGCAATCTCTTTATCATGATTTTTGTTACATAACTGCACTCAAAAACAATGTAAAACTTTACAGCCTACAAGTCCACTGAGTCCTACTTCTTGTTCAGCCAATTGATAAGAGAATCAGATTTGTTTACATTTATGGGAGATAATGCTGCCCACTTCTTAATTATGTCATCTGAAAGTGAGAACAGGCGTTCTCATGACACTGTTGTACCTGGCATTGCAAGGTATTTATGTGCCACATGTGCTAAAGATTCATATGCCTCATCATACTTCAGCCATCGTTTCAGAGGATATGCTTCCATGCTGGCGACGGTCGTTACAAAAATAATGCGTTCATTAAATTTGTAACTGAACTCCGTGGGGGAGAACTGTATGTCTCCTGTTCTGTTTCACCCACATTCTGCCATATATTTCATGTTATAGCAGTTTCAGATGATGACCCAGCACATGTTGTTCATTTTAAGAACACTTTCACAGCAAATCTGACAAAATGCAAAGAAGATACCAACGTGAAATTTCTAAAGATAGATACAGAATTCAAGCTAAGGTTTAAGAATTAGAAGTGTCTACAGAATCCGAACCATCAAAAAAGAAAATCAATCTTCTGCTGGTGGCATCTAACTCAGATGATGAAAATGAACATGCGTTGGTCTGCCCTGCTTTGGATTGTTATTGAGCAGAACCCAATATCAGCATGGATGCATATCCTCTGGAATGGTGGCTGAAGCATCGAGGGATATATGAATCTTTAGTGCATCTGACATGTAACTATCTTGCGATGCCAGCTACAACAGTACCATGCAAATGCCTGTTCTCACTTTCAGGTGACATGGTGAACAACAAGCAGGCAGCGTTATCTTCTGCAAATGTAAACAAACTTGCTTGTCTGAGCGACTAGCTGAACAAGAAGTAGAATTGAGTGGACACACTCTAAAGTTTTACATTGTTTTGTTTTTGAATACAGGGTTTTTTAGTATATAATTCTACATTTGTAAGTTCAACTTTCATGGTAAAGAGACTGCACTACAGTACTTGTATTAGGTGAATTGAAAAATACTATTTCTTTTGTTTTTTACAGTGCAAATATTTCTAATAAAAAATAAATATAAAATTTGCACTGTACACTTTGTATTCTGTGCTGTAGAAAATATCCAAAATATTTAAATAAACAGTATTCTATTACTGTTTAACAGCATGATTAATCGCACTTAATTTTTTTAATTGCATGATTAACTGTGATTACTTTTTTTAATCACTCGACAGCCCTAATAAGAAGTAAGATAGAATATGTAAGTAATCAGAACTGTATATGGATCTACATCAGTGGTTCTCAACTTATTTATCATTGTGGGCCGCACATGCAGGACCCCCAACCCTGGGGGGGGCGGGGCGGCAGCACCGACCTTGACCCTGTTGAGAGATGAGGGAGTACATGAACATGCTAACAAGCACTTCTAGCTAGAGTTCTATTGGTCAGGCTGAACGGTCAGTGCATCCCATTAGTGGGAACATGCATTGGACATCTGAAGAACTGTGCAGCACTACCAATGAGACCTCTCCATGAAAAAGAAATGAGGCCACTAATGATCTACCTCATTCTCTTCTCAGGTCTACAAACTCAGTAGAATCATCACATATTCCACAGTGTTGAAAATGTCTGATATATCCATTATGACAGAAAACGATATACTGAGGTTTAGTATGATAAATTGCATTAAAATTACATGTTAAATTGTAGGTCCATTCAAAAACACAGGAAAATATTAAAGCCTAGCTCTAGATTGGTTTGAGGTGAGAATGTGACCATGCAGTTGGTTGCTGGTGAGGTATTTCTCCTTCCCATCCAGATGGATATATAAAAAGATCAGGCATGTAAAAGTGCTACCAGTTGTTCTCACACATTAGTATTTTTATTGTGGTCAGAGATATTTCAAAACATTAGAAATGTCTAATTTTGTGGCCTACTCTACTTCCGTTTCAGAAAATTTTGGGAAATACTAAAATACCCTTATTATATATTAGGGGCTAAAGCTAAACTCCTCCCATTTCTCCCTTTTGGTGTACTTACTTCATCGCTATTCCATCTGTTAGATACCACTGGGCGTAGGCGCTTGACGCACACCACCTCTCTCATATCTTCATAAGATGGATCATTCGGCACCATGTCATAATATGGCAACTGGTAGTCTTCAACAATACCTGAAATGTGTGTGAAAGATCAGGGTAATACCACAAGAACAAACTAAATCCATAAATCTGCTCCTAATCTAAACTCCTAACTAGCCAAAGAAGCTTAAATTAACTCAAAATTCTCTTGTCAGCAACTTAAACTCATCAGTGGTTGAAAACTACAGATAACACAGAATTGTACACAACATCACTTGCTGAAAATTTATAGTCGATGGTTGACATTTAGGACTAAATGCTGACTTAATTACCTGTAGTCCCACTTAATGTTTGGAGCTATCTATCCTATTACATACTGCAGAACTACTCCCTACAACAGAGGAGTGCATCCATGCATATCTTCCACTTTATTCCGAGACTGCCTGTAATCTTCCTATTTCACCTAGTTTACCACATCCAAGAAGTGTACTTCACTGAACATATGAAGACAGATCACTGTCCCAAGATGATGCAGTTTAAATTAGGATGAGAGGGTTACTCACCTTGTGCAATAACTGAGGTTCTTCAAGATGTGTCCCTCTGTGGGTGCTCCACTTTAAGTGTTTGAGCATCCCTGTGCTTGTAATTGGAGATTTGTGGTAGCAGTGCCTGGTTGGGTTGCACATGCGCAGACCCCATCTTGCACTGCCTCAAGCAGTTAATTGGCGTTGTGTGACCAACCTCCCCTCTGTTCCTTCTCTACTGCAGAGTATGAGTGTGAAACTCTGAAGTAGAGGGGCAGAGGGAGGGTAGTGGAGCACCCATAGGGACATATATCTCGAAGAACCTCAGTTACTGTACAAGGTGAGTAACTCTCTCTTCTTTGAATGATGTCCCTGTGGGTGCTCCACTTCAGGTGACTTCAGAGCAGTGCCCTTCAATGGAAGGGAGGGGCTTTGGAGTTGACGTTGTGGCAGAGGATAATATGGAGAGTCCAAATAATGCATCAGATGTTGCAGGATGCTCTAATGTGGAGTGCTGCATAAATGTATGGGTAGAGGCCCATGTCACAGGTCTACATATGCCAGAAAGGGAACACTGCTCAGAAAAGCGATCAAAGTCGACACTGCTCTGGTGAAACGCATGCAAATCCCCATAGGGGGTTGCAGGTCCTGTGGCTGGTAACACAGTTTGATGCATTCTGAAATCCATTTGGAAATCCTCTGTTTGGATATGGCATCTCCTTTTGATTGTTCCAGGACTGAAATGAATAATTTTGGGACTTGCGGAATGACCTTGTTCCCTCTGCATAAAAAGCCAGGGCCCTGCAAACACAGAGGATGTGAAGTGTGCATTCTCACCTATCCTTATGTGGCTTAGGATAGAACGTTGGTAAGTAGATGGGTCGGTTGAGGTGGAATGAGGAGGCAACCATAGGTAAGAACTTTGGATGCAGTCAGAGTGATTTTGTCTTCGGAAAATACTGTGTAGGATGAATCAGCCATGAGGGCCCCATATTCCGCCACTCATCTTGCAGATGTAATGGCAACTAGAAAGGCCACCTTCATTGACAGGTGGAGAAGTGGGCAAGTGGCTAGTGGCTCAAATTGGGTATCTGGTGATGCCCCAGAGAACTAAGTTGAGGTCTCACAGCAGCATGGAAGTGTTGAGGTTTTTCAGAAAATGTTTGATGGTACCTTATGGTGGAAAGCTGCTATGGCTGAGAGATGAACCCTGATTGAGCTAATACATAGGTCTGATCTCTTAAGTTCATGCAGGTAATTCAGAATCAAAGGTAAGGGGGCTGTCATAAACAGATAGCTAAGGGTTAAGGTCTCTTTCACCTGAAACACCTGACCAGAGAACCAATCAGGAAACTGGATTTTTTCAACTTTGGGTGGAGGGAAGTGTGTCTCTGAGTCTTTTGGCTGTCTGCCTGCTGTCTCTGAGCTTTGGAGAAGTAGTTCTATTTTCTAGTCTTCTGTTTTCTAAGTGTAAGGACAAAGAGATCAGATAGTAAGTTCTATGGTTTCTTTTCTTTGGTATTTGCATGAATGTAAGTGCTGAAGTGCTTTGATTTGTATTCTTTTTGAATAAGGCTGTTTATTCAATATTCTTTTAAGCAATTGACCCTGTGTTGTATCATCTTAATACAGAGAGAGCATTTGTATTTTTTCTTTCTTTTTTATATAAAGTTTTCTTTTAAGACCTGTTGGAGTTTTTCTTTACTTCAGGGAAATTAAGTCTGTACTCACCAGGGAATTGGTGGGAGGAAGAAATCAGGGGAAAGCTGTGTGTTGGATTGCTAGCCTGATTTTGCATTTCCTCTGGGTGAAGAGGAAAGTGCTTTTGTTCCAGGATTGGGAACGGAGAGGGGGACTCACTCTGCGTAGTTTCACAGAGCTTGTGTCTGTGTATCTCTCCAGGAGCACCTGGAGGGGGGAAGGGAATCAGAATTATTTCCCTTTGTTGTGAGACTCAAGGGATTTGGGTCTTGTGGTCCCCAGGGAAGGTTTTTCAGGGGGACCAGAGTGCCCCAAAACACTCTAATTTTTTGGGTGGTGGCAGCAGTACCAGGTCCAAGCTGGTAACTAAGCTTGGAGGTTTTCATGCTAACCCCCAAATTTTGGACGCTAAGGTCCAGAATCTGGGAATAAGGTTATGTCATGGTGGCAGTGGCGGGAGATAGACAGAATCCAGAAGCCAGTAGGAATATTATATTTTTCTTTTCTCTGCTAAGGGTTTTTTAGCAGAGAGAAACAGGTTGGTTTTAAAAGGGAACCAGAGAGAATTTTTTTTCTGCTCTCTCTAGCAGTTTGTGGTTTGCATATTAAGCGAGAAGACTGTTAAGGGTCTTTTGTCATGCAATAGCCCTCCCATTAGGTGGCAAGTACCAGCACTTATATGCATGCAAATTAAGTGGTTTTTCTGGTTTCCCTTAATTGAACATTAGCTAGAGAGAGAAAAGGAAAAAAGCACTGTTGCTAGGCAGACTTCAGGAGGCAACAGAGAACCTGCAGTTCAGAGGATAAACACCGGAGGGCACCCCAACACAAGAAAACAGGAACCATGTCTACCAGGACAAAAATGGAGGCCGAAGACCAATTCAGAGAAGCTGAACACAGGCGACAACTGGAAATGAAACAAAAAGAGATGGAGATAAAAGAAAAGGAAGAAAGCATCAAACTGGCAGCCTTCCAAAGAGAACAGGCAGCCCAAGAGGCAGCACACAAAAGAAAACTAGAAGAAGAAGAGGTGGCCCACCGCCGAGAAATGGAAAAACAACAAAAAGAAATGGAAAAACAACAAAAAGAGAATGAAGAGAAGGAAAAACAGAGAAAACATGAACTGGAGATGGCAAAAGCTGGGCTGCATGTGCCAGCCAACCCTAACAACCCGGCGCCAATTATTGCTCCACAGCACAGGAAATTTCCCACCTACAAGGCAGGTGATGACACCGAGGCCTTCTTGGAAAATTTTGAAAGAGCCTGTCTTGGGTACAGCATCCCCGAAGACCAGTACATGGTAGAATTAAGGCCACACCTCAGTGGACCTTTAGCAGAGGTGGCAGCTGAAATGCCCAAGCCGCAAATGAATGACTATAAACTTTTTCAAACCAAGGCCAGATACAGGATGGGGATAACCCCAGATCATGCCCGTCGGCGCTTCAGAACCCAAAAATGGAAACCAGAGGTGTCATTTCCCAAACACGCCTACTACATTGCAAAAAACTATGAGGCCTGGTTAACAGGAAACAACATTCAAACCTTGGAAGAAGTGAACCTTCTCATACAAATGGAGCAGTTCTTGGATGGTGTTCCTGAAGACATCACACGGTACATACAAGATAGAAATCCCAAAACTATCTCTGAGGCGGGGGAGATTGGAGCCAAATGGATGGAACTGGCAGAAAGCAAAAAAGCTACTGTCAAGGGGAACGATTACCCCAGGGGGCACACAGACCATAAACCCTACAACTGAGGACAGCCAAAGACCCTACATACCACCCAAGTAAAGCCACAGATACCCTACTCTTCAACCTCACCAGTCTCCAGTAACTCACCTCGGCCCAGTGAACCATCAGATGGAAGATGCTTTAAGTGTAATGAACCGGGACATATCAAGGCCAACTGTCCCAAGAACACCATGCGAGTGCAATTCATTACACCACCATCACACCAAAGATCCCCAGGCCCGGATGCCTCTCAAATACCCTTGGAGCGAAGGGAAAATTTGAGAGTGGGCGGAAAGAAGGTTACTGCGTGGAGAGACACGGGGGCACAAGTGTCAGCTATCCACCAATCCTTCGTTGACCCCAAATTCATCAACCCAAAGGCCAAAGTTACAATTTACCCCTTCATGTCACAAGCTGTAGACTTGCCTACAGCTCAACTGCCTGTCCAGTACAAAGGCTGGTCAGGAATGTGGACTTTTGCAGTCTATGACAATTATCCTATCCCCATGCTACTGGGGGAAGACTTGGCCAACCAGGTGAGGCGGGCCAAGAGAGTGGGAATGGTTACCCGTAGCCAAACCAGGCAAGCTTCCAGACCCATTCCTGTTCCTGAGCCGTCCACAGAAGCCCCGTCTGTGTTACCAGAGACCCAGACAGAGGCAGTGGACCCGGATTCCATGCCTACCACTGAAACAGCCACAGCACCTCCAGTCCCAGGCCCGGAACTGGAACAGCAACCAGCACCAGCAAGTGCAACCACATCTTCAAACTCAACGCCAGAGGGCGCCAGCGAGCCAGAACTGGCAGAAGCACACGACAGCCATACCCAAAAGGCTCAGCCAGAGCCTGAAATACCCTCAGGTGCACCAGCGGAGAGCGGTTCACCAGCAACGGAAACAACCCCATCACCTACATCGCTTCCAGAGGGACCAAGCCCAAGTCCACAGTCTGAGGAAAAACTGGTGACCCCAGCCTCAAGGGAACAGTTCCAGGCTGAGCAGGAAGCAGATGACAGCCTTCAGAAAGCGTGGGCGGCGGCACGGAGCACCCCACCGCCTCTCAGCTCTTCAAATCGATCCCGGTTTGTTATAGACCAAGGACTTTTATACAAGGAAATTCTTTCTGGTGGACACCGGGAAGAATGGCAGCCGCAAAAACAGTTGGTGGTTCCAACTAAGTACCGGAAGAAGCTCTTAAGCTTAGCCCATGATCATCCCAGTGGCCATGCTGGGGTGAACAGAACCAAGGACCGGTTGGGGAAGTCCTTCCACTGGGAGGGGATGGGCAAGGATGTTGCCAAGTATGTCCGGTCTTGTGAGGTATGCCAAAGAGTGGGTAAGCCTCAAGACCAGGTCAAGGCCCCTCTCCAGCCACTCCCCATAATTGAGGTCCCATTTCAGCGAGTAGCTGTGGATATTCTGGGCCCTTTCCCAAAAAAGACGCCCAGAGGAAAGCAGTACGTACTGACTTTAGTGGACTTTGCTACCCGATGGCCAGAAGCAGTAGCTCTAGGCAACACCAGGGCTAACACTGTATGCCTGGCCCTAACAGACATCTTTGCCAGGGTAGGTTGGCCCTCCGACATCCTTACAGATTCAGGGTCTAATTTCCTGGCAGGGACCATGGAAAAACTGTGGGAAACTCATGGGGTAAATCACTTGGTTGCCACCCCGTACCACCATCAAACCAATGGCCTGGTGGAAAGGTTCAATGGAACTTTGGGGGCCATGATAAGAAAATTCATCAACGAATTCTCCAATAATTGGGACCTAGTGTTGCAGCAGTTGCTGTTTGCCTACAGGGCTGTACCACATCCCAGTTTAGGGTTTTCACCATTTGAACTTGTGTATGGTCACGAGGTTAAGGGGCCATTACAGTTGGTGAAGCAGCAATGGGAGGGGTTTACGCCTTCTCCAGGAACTAACATTCTGGACTTTGTAAGCAACCTACAAAGCACCCTCCGACACTCTTTAGCCCTTGCTAGAGAGAACCTAAAGGATGCTCAAGAAGAGCAAAAGGCCTGGTATGACAGACATGCCAGAGAACGTTCCTTCAAGGTAGGAGACCAGGTTATGGTCTTGAAGGCGCAACAGGCCCATAAAATGGAAGCATCATGGGAAGGGCCATTCACGGTCCAAGAGCGCCTGGGAACTGTAAACTATCTCATAGCATTTCCCAATTCCTCACTAAAGCCTAAAGTGTACCATGTTAATTCTCTCAAGCCTTTCTATTCCAGAGACTTACAGGTTTGTCAGTTTACAGTCCAGGGAGATGATGCTGAGTGGCCTGACGGTGTCTACTACGACGGAAAAAAAGACGGTGGCGTGGAAGAGGTGAACCTCTCAACCACCCTGGAACGTCTGCAGCGGCAACAAATCAAGGAGCTGTGCACTAGCTTCGCCCCATTGTTCTCAGCCACCCCAGGACGGACTGAACGGGCATACCACTCCATTGATACAGGTAATGCTCACCCAATCAGAACCCCACCCTACCGAGTGTCTCCTCATGCCCAAGCTGCTATAGAACGGGAGATCCAGAACATGCTACAGATGGGTATAATCCGCTCATCTACCAGTGCATGGGCATCTCCAGTGGTTCTGGTACCCAAACCAGATGGGGAAATATGCTTCTGCGTGGACTACCGTAAGCTAAATGCTGTAACTCGTCCGGACAACTATCCAATGCCACGTACTGATGAGCTATTGGAAAAGTTGGGACGTGCCCAGTTCATCTCTACCATAGACTTAACCAAGGGGTACTGGCAAGTACCGCTAGATGAACCTGCCAAGGAGAGGTCAGCATTCGTCACCCATACGGGGGTGTATGAATTCAATGTCCTTCCTTTCGGCCTTCGAAATGCACCCGCCACCTTCCAGAGGCTGGTAGACGGTCTACTAGCTGGACTGGGAGAATTTGCAGTTGCCTACCTCGATGATGTGGCCATTTTTTCAGACTCCTGGCCCGAACACCTACTCCACCTGGAAAAGGTCTTTGAGCGCATCAGGCAGGCAGGACTAACTGTTAAGGCCAAAAAGTGTCAAATAGGCCAAAACAGAGTGACTTACCTGGGGCACCAGGTGGGTCGAGGAACCATAAACCCCCTACAGGCCAAGGTGGATGCTATCCAAAAGTGGCCTGTCCCACGGTCCAAGAAACAGGTCCAATCCTTCTTAGGCTTGGCCGGATACTACAGGCGATTTGTACCACACTACAGCCAAATCGCTGCCCCATTGACCGACCTGACCAAAAAGACCCAGCCAAATGCAGTTAAGTGGACTGATGAGTGTCAAAAGGCCTTTACCCAACTTAAGGCAACACTCATGTCTGACCCTGTGCTCAGGGCCCCGGACTTTGACAAGCCATTCCTAGTAACCACGGATGCATCTGAGCGTGGTATAGGAGCAGTACTCATGCAGGAAGCAACAGATCACAACTTCCATCCTGTCGTGTTTCTCAGCAAGAAACTGTCTGACAGGGAAAGTCACTGGTCAGTCAGTGAAAAGGAATGCTATGCCATTGTGTACGCCCTGGAAAAGCTACGCCCATATGTTTGGGGACGGCGGTTCCAACTACAAACTGACCATGCTGCACTACAGTGGCTTCATACTGCCAAGGGGAACAACAAGAAACTTCTTCGTTGGAGTTTAGCTCTCCAAGATTTTGATTTTGAAATTCAACACATCACAGGAGCTTCTAACAAAGTTGCTGATGCACTCTCCCGTGAGAGTTTCCCAGAATCCAGTAGTTAAAAAGTGTTCTTAAAATGTAAAAGTCTGTTAGTTATATACTTAGTAGTATATGTAAAGGTGCATGTGTTGTATTAATCTGTTTATTTTCAAGTTCTAGAAGGAAATTGCCGCCAGTGAGCTTCCCCACTGTCTGCAATTTGGGGGGCGTGTCATAAACAGATAGCTAAGGGTTAATGTCTCTTTCACCTGAAACACCTGACCAGAGAACCAATCAGGAAACTGGATTTTTTCAACTTTGGGTGGAGGGAAGTGTGTCTCTGAGTCTTTTGGCTGTCTGCCTGCTGTCTCTGAGCTTTGGAGAAGTAGTTCTATTTTCTAGTCTTCTGTTTTCTAAGTGTAAGGACAAAGAGATCAGATAGTAAGTTCTATGGTTTCTTTTCTTTGGTATTTGCATGAATGTAAGTGCTGAAGTGCTTTGATTTGTATTCTTTTTGAATAAGGCTGTTTATTCAATATTCTTTTAAGCAATTGACCCTGTGTTGTATCATCTTAATACAGAGAGAGCATTTGTATTTTTTCTTTCTTTTTATATAAAGTTTTCTTTTAAGACCTGTTGGAGTTTTTCTTTACTTCAGGGAAATTAAGTCTGTACTCACCAGGGAATTGGTGGGAGGAAGAAATCAGGGGAAAGCTGTGTGTTGGATTGCTAGCCTGATTTTGCATTTCCTCTGGGTGAAGAGGAAAGTGCTTTTGTTCCAGGATTGGGAACGGAGAGGGGGACTCACTCTGCGTAGTTTCACAGAGCTTGTGTCTGTGTATCTCTCCAGGAGCACCTGGAGGGGGGAAGGGAATCAGAATTATTTCCCTTTGTTGTGAGACTCAAGGGATTTGGGTCTTGTGGTCCCCAGGGAAGGTTTTTCAGGGGGACCAGAGTGCCCCAAAACACTCTAATTTTTTGGGTGGTGGCAGCAGTACCAGGTCCAAGCTGGTAACTAAGCTTGGAGGTTTTCATGCTAACCCCCAAATTTTGGACGCTAAGGTCCAGAATCTGGGAATAAGGTTATGTCAGGGGCAGATACTGATGTGGTCTGCTTCATGTGTGTCATAAACAGATAGTTAATGGTTAATGTCTCTTTTACCTGTAAAGGGTTAAGAAGCTCAGTGAACCTGGCTGACATCTGACCAAAGGACCAATCGGGAGACAAGATACTTTCAAATCTTGGTGGAGGGAAGTCTTTGTTTTGTGCTGTTTGTTTTGTTCTTTGTTCTCTCTGGGAGCTAAGAGGGGCCAGACGTGCAACCAGGTTTCTCCAATCTTTCTGAAACAGTCTCTCATGTTCAAAATAGTACGTAATAGCTAGAAGACGGAATAGTCTTTTGTTTGTTTTCTTAATTTGCAAATGTGTATTTTGCTGGAAGGATATTTTACCTCTGTTTGCTGTAACTTGTACTTAGGCTAGGGGAGAAGGAGTCCCTCTAGTCTATATAAGCTGAAGCCCTGTAAACATTTTCCATCCTGGTTTTACAGTGATAGTTTTTACTTTTTCTTTCTTTTATTAAAAGCTCTCTTTTTTTAAGAATCTGATTGATTTTTTTTTTCCTTGTGCAAGACCCAGGGGAATTGGGTCTGGACTCACCAGGGATTGGTGGGGGAAAAGGTTAATTCCTCTCTGTTTTAAGATTTAAGGAGTTGAATAACAGGGTAACCCAGGGAGGGGAAATCTGGGAGGGGGAAAGGAGGGGGAATGGTTTATTCCTCTTTGTTTTAAGACCCAAGGGGTTTGGGTCTTGGGCTCCCCAGGGAAGGTTTTGGGGGGACAGGGAGTGTACCAGACACTGGAACTTCTGGTTGGTGGCAGCGCTATCAGATCTAAGCTAGGAATTAAGTTTAGAGGGGTACATGCAGGTCCCCACTTTCTGGACGCTAAAGTTCAAAGTGGGAATAAGACCTTGACAGTGTGACACCAGGAATCAGTGTCTCCATTTGTGTAGATATGTGCAGCAGGCAGTCAGTGACTACTTAATAAAATGTTCTATACTTCTTTGGAGCATGTCATTTCAGGTCCCTGGAGCCATGGAGCAACCACGTTTTGAGATG
Organism: Gopherus evgoodei; assembly: GCF_007399415.2. Lineage (NCBI taxonomy): Eukaryota > Metazoa > Chordata > Testudines > Testudinidae > Gopherus > Gopherus evgoodei. The sequence goes on along the minus strand of NC_044328.1, from coordinate 54,857,984 downwards.
GAGTGTCTCCAGGTTCGGGTGCAGAGTTCATCCCGAGTCCTGGGACAGGAGACAAGGTAGGAGAGGAAGGTTCGAGGTCTGCACACTGACATTCTGAGAATGTAGAGGAACGATGTTTGACAAGGCCATGCAGGGGCTCTCACTATTACTGTGGTCTTGTTTGCTTTGATCTTGCGAGGCACTCACGCCATAAAGGGAATGGAGGTGTGAGGAAGAAGGCATACAGGTGGGAAGCGTCCTCCATTTGATGAGAAATGCATCTCCCAAGGAGTGATGGCCCATGCCAGCCCTGGAGCAAAACAACTGGCATTTGGTGTTGTACTCCATTGCAAAGAGGTCTACTGTGGGGAATCCCCACTGTTTGACTATGTTGTGGAGAACCCTGGTGTCAAGTTCCAACTTGTGGTCCTGAGAAAAGTTCCTGCTGAGTGCACTTGCCGTAGTGTTTTGACATCTGGGCAGGTACGCTGCTATAATGTGGATGTTGTGCTGGATGCACCAGTGCCAAAGTCACATGGCCTCTGCACACAGGGAATGTGAACGTGAACCCCCCTTGTCTGTTTATGTAAAACATGCATGCCAAATTGTCCGTGAGTATTTGTATGGTCTCGTTTCTGATCATGGGTAGGAAGGTGGTGCATGCATTGCAAACAGCTCTGAGTTCTAGCAGGTTTATGTGACGCTGGGCTCCTGTTTGGAATCAATGACCTTGAGCAGAATGTGAGTTCAGATGTGTTCCCCAAACTCCGAGGGACGCATCCGTCGTAATAGTCAATGTAGGAGGGGCTTGGGTGAATGGCACTCTCAGGTATACATTGTGTGGTTGCGTTCACCAAGACAGAGTCTTTTACTTTGCTTGGCATTGTGAGGTGTTTGTTTATACTGTGTCTTTGTGAGCAATAAGTTGTACAGAGCCAAGCTTGTAGGGTTCGCATATGTTGCTTATGTCGCATGTTGAGCAATGAAGGTCGATGCAGCCATGTGACCCAGTAATTCCAAACAAGTCCTGGCTGTTACTCAGGTAATGCTGAGTGATGCGGCAATCAGATTCATTCACTAAGGGTTGGCTTATTTATTTGGGTTTTTTGGAGATCTAATTGCAGAGAGAGGCCGATTGTTTGTTGGGTAGCCTCCATTGCTGCTGGTCAATTCGCTGCTTATAGCAGGCAATCATCCAGATATGGAAATATCATGATTCTTTTCTTGCAGAGGAGATACTACTGCGAGTACCTTTGAGAAGATTCGGGGAGAAATGGACAGACCGAAGGACAGGACGTTGTACTGGAAGTGATCTGGTCCGAGAATGAATCGGAGAAACCTCCAATGTGATGGGTGAATCATTATGGGGAAGTATGCTTCCTGGAGGTCAAAGGCTGAGAGCCAGTCCCCTCTTTCTAACACTGGGATAATGTTGGCCAGCGTCACCATCTTGAAGTGTTGGTTTCTGACGAATTTGTTGAGCCGTCAGAGAAAGAAAATGGGTCTCCATTCTCCTGTTTATTTTGTGTGTGTGAGGTAGTAATTTGAGCAGAAACCCATCCCTTTGTATTTTGTTGGTACTGGTTCTACTGCTCCTCACTGGATGAGGTGGGTTACCTCCTGTCGCAATAGATCTTTGTAAGAGGGGTCCCTGAAGAGGGACGGGAAGGGTGGGTGGGTATGGAGTATTCATATTCAATTATCTCCAGCACCCATCTGCTATAGTGATAGATTGCCAAACTGGGTAATAGGGCAGTTAAACGGTTTTCAAATAGCTGGGAGATGGTATTAGTTTCCAGTGTTGAAAGTTGTGGGGGTCTCGGGCCCTCGATCAATGTCGATGAGATGCAGTAGACTGATTTGACAGTTATAGTCTCCTTGGGCGGGCGGGGGGGGGGGCGGAGAAGTCACTGTTTCTGGGCTTGTGGCTTGTATTTCCTGTGTGTCTGTGCAAATTGTGTGGACCGGAAGCTCTGTGGTGATCTTGGTGCCAAAAATGGGAGAGTCAGGTGTTGAGGACATCATAAGGTCTCTGGGAAGGAAGAACTGTTGTGATGCTGACAGCCCCAGGGCCACTGATGAGGTAATGGTGGATACTGGCTGATGTGGAGCTGTTGTCTGTAAGGGTGCCCTTGTCAGTTGCACTATACTGCACCATAGGCTGCAGTTGCTTTGATGTGCCCGGTGCAGTGTGTTGGGATGGCTCCACTGGTGCTGAGGCATGGGTTTTCTGTTTCCCCTGGGTGACTGCATTGGAACTAGATGTCTTGGAGCCTTTAGCTCTCACATTACCCATGGTACCAGAGGGTCCTACCATCCTGGTCTGGGGAATGCTGTTTCTTGCTCGGTTCCCGAGCTGGTGGGGACAGTGCTTGTTTCTTTGCCACCTTTTTCTCTGGGTGGTCTGTCACGTGAGTAACAGGCAAAGATGAGCCCCTGTTAGAGGCTGCTTTTGGAGAAGTGTATCCTAGGGGTATCTCTGTTTCTGTCTCCGACACCGGGTGGAAAGACTTCTCCATTAGCAGCAGTTCAAGTTGTAAGTCTCTGGCTTTCCTGGTTCAGACTGACAGTTTGTGACAGTGTAGGAACTTTTGAGATACATGTGCTTCTCCTAAAAAGTGACCACACAGAGTGTCCATCTGAAATAGGTATTGAAAGCTTGCAGGTGAGGCAGCGTTTAAAGCTCGCTGAACCGGGCATGCCCCTGAAGAAAGTATTTCCCCCTTCCCCATGATGGGAAAACTAACACTACTCTAGCAGTGAAACAAAATACTAGCTTCTACTGAGGGAAAGAAATAAACTTTTTTTTTTTTTTGGAAGGAAAAAGAAACAGGGAGAAAAAGTGGGAAGGCAAATTAGCTAGTCAAAGAACTAATGGGAAAGGGGTAAAATACTAAGCTATGAGGCACTGCTGAATGCTCCGATTCAAGCCAAAGGTGGTAAAGAAAGGGGGGTGGGAGGGAGGTTGGTCACACAGCGCCAGTTAACTGCTTATGGCATCATGAGACAGGACTGCACATGTGCAACCCAACCAGGCACTGCTACCACAGATCTCCGATTACAAGTGCAGGGGCACTCAAACACCTAAAGTGGAGCACCCACAAGGACATCACTTGAAGAAGACCTTACAAATTCCTGAAAAAAGAGAGTGCAGATTTGGGAAGAAGTTGAAGACAGAAAATATGGGATAGAGATAGACAACACAATGTAGGAAAGAGATAGGTAAGGAGGCACAGGAATAAGACCAAAAAAAAGGGGAAACAGATATTGAAAAAATGCAGGAAAAAAGATACACAGTCATCTATCACAAGAAATAAGAGGAAGAGTAGAATGAAACCAGGCACAGTATGAAGGTATAAAAAAGCAAGAGAGAAATAGTAAGTTATGTTATAAAAAATGTATTAAGAAGACAGTTGATTGACAGTGTTACAATTAAGTGAATCACACAGCTGTTTTGTTCTTTTAAAATGCAAGGTGCCTGCCCTTGAGACACAGGGCAAGTGGTAGGACTCAAATATTTTTCATCCTCTTCAGAAAGGTTTAGTCCTTGGATTAGAGGTATTGGATAAATTCTTTTGAAGACTTAGTTTTGTAAATAAATTTTGAAACACAAGATTTAAAGGCTTACCCCCTGTGACACAACGCCGAGCCATTTCCCAAATGATCAAGCCAAAACTGTAGATGTCAGCCATGATATATGGTTGGAAATGATTTTTATTTAGGCTTTCATCTAGGACTTCTGGAGCCATGTAACGTTTTGTTCCCACTCTAGTATTCAAAGGGACATCAACTTCATTCGTATCACTAAATGTAAATAATAAAGGTTAAATGAACTGTGGAGCAGTACAAAGGAACAGATGTCATGTAAAAAGATGCAATTATTATCGTCAAACTAAAATTATGCTCTATAATTAAATCAATGATCTCTTTCTCAAATCCTCCTTCCAATATTACTTATAATATATTATGCTTCTTTTAGACAGATTAAATAAAAAAAGATTATAAAATAGCCAACATGAACGTTCATGTGACTGCTTTAAAAAAAACCAAAAAACCCCACCAAAACTGCACACGACACAGCCGACAGAAGCAGACAATTCCAAATGTTCAAGACTCAAAATGTATTACTAATATCCACAATTCTACACATCAATACTTATGCTGAAGTTTTCTTGTGTTCTAGGATTTGATATCCACTTCAAGACATTGGTAGCTCATGCATTCCACTATAAGCTTTACATGTACAGTTTTTACCCCTATATTAGACCTAAAATACCCTTATTTCTAATAGGAACATTTTGAGCACACTGAGCATGTTACAATGAGCTTTACAAAAAAACAAAACACAAAAAACAACCTATTTCTACAAAATTACCTGCATTTATAATGTTCTACCACCATACTATCCACACACCCACTAAAAACTATACTAAAAATTACCATGTCTGAACCCAAATTCTTGGACAAGGGCTTACAGTTTCTTTGGCATTAATGTGGGAAAGTGAAATTTTGTGGCTGCTTCAGACATTAGCAATTGTTTTTGTAGTAATTTTTCATATTTTTAAATAATTACAGTCAAAACAGTAATTTTGTAGGTAATATATTTTACTATTCAATTCATTTTAAGTTGCTCAAATTTTCATTGAGTCACAGTTCTTATACTGAAAATACATGAAAGCATTATAGAGATGCTCCAGGGAAAGATGAAGTTTTGGATTCTGGCAGTGGATTTGTTTTCTTTTCTCTCCTTCTTGTGAAGAGGGGAACAACTTGAACTCTTAGCTCTCCATCCTAACAACCTTTGAGAGCATTTGATCTTCCACCTCAATATTCACCCCACATCCAAAGTAAAGAAGAGTATTTGACTCTCAAAACAATAAACAAACACCATACAATTTTACTGTTTAACTGCAAAATAACCAATCAGTGAATTAACACTCATTTCAACTTGATCTTTGATGCCTTTCAACATATCCGCAAAAGATACCAACTGCTAATAGGCTTTGATCATTTACCTGTTAAATTTGACTGCAAGACCCAGGTCAGCAATACAGCAGCTTCCATTTCTCTTTATCAAGATATTTTTACTCTTCAGGTCCCTGTGTGCAATAGCAGGCTTGCCTTGTGTCCCATAAATTTCTGTGTGTAGATGGCACAGACCACATGCAGCAGAATAAGCCAGTTTGAGCAAAGCCCTGTTGTCAAGTGTGGCACATTTCAGGAAGTCATACAAGGATCCATTTTCATGGTAATCTGTAATCAAGTAAAGTTGTGTCCAGGAGCCAGTGCCTTTAATATCAGCGGCTATAAAACCTGTTCAATTCATAAACAAAGTTAGCATTTAGTGTTACATAAAAGTCACATCAATCATTACTTGGAAGACTTTTCAGGAAATGAAAAGGCTGAAGACTCATTTTATAGTAAGACTCAACAGCCCCTTACACACTCATCACTTCTTATTTGAAGACCAGGAGTGCTAGAGTTTAGGTTTCAATCTCATGTGATGTCACAATGCTGATCCTCAAGCAAAAAGAAGAAAAGTCAGGATCTGTTATTTGTAATATTAAAAATAAGCAAGATCCATAGTCTGCATATAATTATAGCATTTTTATTATTTTATGTTATTCTACATTCCTGCAGTGATTTCATAAAGGAACTTCTCCACACTCTTCATGAAACAACTACAATTCTTTGAAATACAAGTCCTCCACTACCCAGTCAAATTACCAACTGCTTACTTACCAAGTATGTTTTCATGACGCATTAGAACAGTCTGGTAAATCTCTGTTTCTCTGAACCAACTAGCTTCCTCAGTGGTAAAAAATACTTTGACTGCTACTTTTTCGCCTCGCCATTTACCCATCCACACCTCACCATATCGCCCTTTCCCAACTTGCCGCACCATCTGAATCTGTTTGGCAATAGTGCGCTGAACCTAAACAAGAAAAAAAAAATCAGCAAGTGATTGAAGGCACACTGTCAAGATGGTTGCCAGTCTTAAAACTTTGCTTGCCTTAACAATGGTTCCATTTCAAAGGTCTATTCTATATTCTTTCCAGCTACTCCTTCTTCTAACTAATCATTGCTGCCTTGATTGGGAGAGTGGATGTGTATAAAAATCAGTAACTAAAATACTCAGAGAAGAAAATACATTTGATTTTTGTTTAAATTAGACTGAGCTAAATTCTTCTAATTTGTATAGGATTATAGCCACCTGTCTCACTGGATAAGCCTTTTTGCTGAGCTACTACAATAATTATGCTAAAAGGCATGCCTCAATTCACTGCTGAATCAGCATGTTTATGCAGTTATTACAGTTGTTCATAACCAATTTAAAGTATGCCAGTGTGCAGTATGCAAGCCTATTTTATTAAATATCATGAATAAAGCTGAAGAGAAAAATCTTACAACTGGAATAGTATCATCCAAGTATTTCATCCAAAGGCCTGCTAGAGGACAGAACATTTCTTTATATTTTACTGGTCTCAGCAGGTTTTCTACAAAAGAATCCCTCTTCTCATGCTTTCTAGTTCTGGTTCATTATGTGGAAGAGAAAGACTGACTCTTTTACATTTGTGTGTGTGTGTTTGTTTTTACAGTATCTTTCACACTAACTGCAGCTCAAAAAGTATATGGAATTAAATATTTACAGATAAATAGCACAGTTCAGAAATTAAGGCAAACGAAGAAATGGGTGTTTCAGGTGAAATAATAAATGAGACGGAGAACTGATGAGGGTTGAAAAAACAAAAAAAAACAGCTCTTGTACCAACCTATGGCCTGACTTTGTAGCAGTAAGAGAGAGGAGAATTAATACTAGATTGATAAAAGAAAAAAGAACAGTAACTTACAAGTAATGGTGGCTCTTCAAGAAGTTGTAATCAGCTCTGATCCCACTGCAGGTGTGCATGCACCCCATGCATGTGAGAGTGGATATTTTATTTTAGTAACAGCATCCATCAGGGTTGCACATGTGCCTGTGCCTCTCCTTGTGCTTTCATGCAAGGGTATAAAGGGGGAGTGGCTGTGATGCTCCCTCAATTCCCTTGCAATTCGAGTCCATGGAAGCAGAGAACTCTGAAAAGCAGGGATGGACTCATGGGATCCACATTGACCACACCTTGAAGAACCAGTTACTGTAGGGTAAGTAAAAGACGTTTACCTTTTGTAACTCTTGTTCTTTGAGATGTGTTGCTCATGTCCGTTCCATTGTAGGTGTGTGTGCTTGCCACATGCACTGGTGCTAGAAGTTTTTCACTTAGTAGTATCCATAAGTGACTGGCTCTGGCATCCTCTGGAGTGGTGCGCGTATGCCGCGGTATAAGGGGCACCGCCGGCTTCCCACTCCCTCAGTTCCTTCTTGCTGAAACTCTGACAGAGGGGAAGGAGGACGAGTCCTGGAATAGACATGAGCAACACATGTCGAAGAACACGTTATGAAAACAGGTAACTCTCTTTTCTTCTTCGAGTGCTTGCTTCGAGTGCTTGTAGGAGACTCCCAAGCAGTACCATTGGTGGCATGTAGGAATTCATGGACATGTGGATTGCAAAAAAGCTCTGCCAAATCCAGCATCATCTCTGGCTTGCTGGGCGATAGCATAATGCGTTGTGAACCGAAGACCACATCGTGGCCTGCAAATGTCCTGGATAGGACGTGTGCCAGGAACTCAGCCAAAGAAGACTGAGCCCTCGTCAAGTGACCCTTCAGTATCGGTGAAGGCACTGCCTGTGATAACTCATAACAAGTACGGATGCAGGCGGTGATCCAAATTGAAATCCTCTAGAGGACACAGAAAGGGCTTGGTGTGCTCCAGGTAGAAAGCCAGGGCATGCCTGGCATCTAGACTGTGCAGACATGTCTTGTCATTGGTCGCGTGAGGCTTTGGACAGAACACTAGGAGGAAATTATCCTGGTTCATATGGAAGTGTGACACCACCTTTGGCAGGAAGGCCGGATGGGGCCGCAGCTGGACCTGGACCATGTCCTTGGAGAATACAGTGTATGGGGGCTCAAAAGTGAGGGCTTTAATTTTGGAGACACGTCTCGCCTAGGTAATAGCTACAAGAAATGCAATCTTCCATGACAAGTGAGAAAGGGAAAAAGAAGCCATAGGCTCAAAGGGTGGACCCGTGAGCCTGGAGAGGACAAATTAAGGTCCCACTGGGGAACTGGATCCCAGATTGGCAGAAAGAGTCTTCCAAGGACTTCCAAGAACTTGAGTGACATCTCATGCGAGAACACTGATCTACCCTGGATGCATACGGCTGATATGGCAGCCAGGTGCCCCTTGATAGAAGAGAAGATGAGCCCTTGGTGCTTTAAGTGAAGCAGGTAATCCAGTATGGCCTGCAGAGATGACTGGGCCGGGGAGATATTCCGTTCTGATGCCCAGCAAGAGAAATGCTTACTTGCCAGGTAAGTTGCTCTGGTGGAGGGCTTTCTGCTTCTCCAAGAGAACCTGCTATACCTGACTAGACCAGGCTTGTTCCTCTAGATTCAGCCATGCAGCATCCAAGCTGTGAGGCGGTGAGAGGCGAGGTCCAGAGCAGAAGTCAACTGTGATCCTGCAAGAGTAGGTCTGAACACCTGGGAAGTGGCCACAGGGCTGCAACAACCAGGTCTCTAAGCATGCCGAACCAATGCTGGGATGATTATAATGACCTGTGCCTTGTCCCTCTTGATTTTTGAGAGGACTTTGCTTATAAACGGAATTGTTGGGAAGGCATACATCAGGTCCTCTGACCAGGACAGGAGAAAGACATCGGATAGTGAGCCTCTGCCGAGGCCTTGGAGAGAACAAAACTGATGATGCTTTCTGTTCTCTCTGGTGGTGAACAGGTCCACTTGGGGAGCTCCCCACTTCTGGAAGAGCATTCTGACAACCTCACTTGTGGTGGGAGAAGGAGGACCTGGTGAGGCAATCCGCCAGCATGTTCTGGACACTGGGGGAGGCTTCCAGATGGACTGCATGCTGGATGCAGAAATCCCAAGGAGGGTGGGCCTCTGGCACAGCACTGACGATCGAGCTTCCCCCAGCCTGTTGACACAGAACACAGAGGCTGGGTTGACTGTCAACACCTTCACCACCCGGCCAGACAGTTGGGGAAGGAAGTCGCCGCAAGCCAGGTGGACAGCTTTGAGCTCCCTGACATTTATATGCAACACAGCTCCTTTCAAGAACATAACCCTTGAGTCCTCAGTGTACTGAGATGCACTCCTCAACAAGGTTGGACACATCTGAAATCAGGGAGACCATGGTCACGGGCTCGTGACGACACATCTGCCAATACTAGAATCAGGTCGGACCACCACTGCCGAGAGGTAAGTATCCGAGAGGGATTGTGATGACACTTGTCTAGGAAGTAGTCTGACTCCGGCCACCTCTGGAGGGGACACAACCTGAGTCTAGCAAGTTGGACAACGTACGTGCATGCTGTCATATGCCCCAATGATGTGAGACAGACCCGGGCCGTGGTGAGCAGATGGGCAGTGACACTGGCAATCAGATCTGACATTGACCTTAATCTGGCCTCTGTTAGGAATGCTCTGGCTCAGGTAGTATCGAGTACCATTCCAATAAACTCTATCGTTTGGACTGAGACCAAAATTGATTTTATTCATTTATCAACAGGCCCAGAACTTCACAATGGCTCGCAACATCTCGATGCTGTGCCAGACCTGGACCCTGGAGTGGCCCTTGATGAGGTAGTCACAGAGGTTAGGGTAGATCTAGATACTCCAATATCTGAGACAGGCTGCCACCACCAACATGCACTTCGTAAATACCCTAGGCACCATTGCTAGGCCAAAAAGGAACACTGCAAATTGATTGTGGGCGGTACCCAACAATGAAACGTAGGAATTGTGTCAGTGAAATATTGATGTGTGGAAAGTAAGCCTCTTTCAAGTCGAGGGCAATGTACCAGTCTCCAAGATCCAGGGAAGGAATGATGGAGGCCAGGGAGACCACGTGGGACTTCAACTTCTTGAGATACCTAAGGCCACGCAGGATGGGTGTGTAGACCCTTCTGGGCCTTTGGGATAAAAAAATTGCAGGAGTAAACCCTTTCCCCCTCAAGCGCTGAGAGACTTCCCCCACGGCTTCCTCCGGAACAAGGCCCTGCAACTCCTGAGCTTGCAGATGCTCATGAGAAGGGGTCCCGAAGAGAGTATGGAGAGAGAGTGTGTGTGTGTGTGCGCGGGGGGAGTAGAAATAACTGGAGGATATACCCTCCTGCTACTGTGCAGAGGACCCACTGGTCAATGTTATAGAGCCCAGGAAGGAGACAAGCGGTTGGAAGAAAGCAGGGGGTCCTGGATCCAGGACACAGGCTGCAGGTCGCCCAAAATACCTGCTTAGTACCCGGCTGGTTGCAAGTAGAGCTCGAGTGAGCTGAGGAGGCCAAGTATTGGCCTTGCCGGTGCTTGTAGTCCTTGCTCTTTTTGCAGAAAGGCTGTTTGGGATTGCTCCCAAGCCTGTGGGACTGCTGTGGCTTGAACCACTTTCTCGCAGGCGCTGGCATGTAAAGGCCCAGCGAGCACAAGATAGCCCTTGAGTCTTTCAGGCCATGTAACTGCTGTCTGTTTGTTCCGCGAACAGTGCCAGGCCACTGAAGGGGAAGTCCTGGATGGACTGCTGAATCTCCACCAATAGGCCCTATGACTGAAACCAGGACGCATGTATGATGTTGTGCAGTCTATATGGTTTTATAAAAATTTAATCATAAGTGAATATAATGTAACTGAGATATGCTTCATGCAAAAGGTCTCTTGTAAGATATCATTACAAAGCTTATAATCTGCTGGGTGTTATCATTCTATTTGTATAAATGTACCACTCTTGTATCTGAAACTAGAAATATGAAATATACTCTGAGGGCCTATTGTAATTATGTACAAGTGTGGGCCATTAATGGTGGTTTGGAATCTTGATAACTCCCATTAACTGGGACCACTGTCTGCAGATGGGTGTGTTTTACTTGTGAGTCTTCCTGTATAAGTGTGTGCTGGCAAGTGGTAATGAAATCTTGCAGTGACATGTGATCATGTCACCTGAACTGGAATCCATCTTTAACCTGGTGTCTTTTCATTGAGAAGGAGGGGGTGGGAACTCAGAGGGGGACAAAAGGATTCCCGCCTTACGCAAAAGATATATAAAGGGGTGGAAGAGAGCAAAGGGAGAGAGGAGAGCAATCATGAAGAATCCCTAGCTACCACCTAAGCTGGAACAGAGCTGTACTAAGGGAAAGAATTGTTCCCAGACCTGGAAGGTGTCCAGACTGAGGAAAAACAAACAAGCAAACAAACAAAAACCACTTACTGAAGCATCTCTAAGTGTGAGATTATCTGTATTCAGTTTGATTAGACACAGATTTGCACATTTTATTTTATTCTGCTTGGTGACTTACTTTGCTCAGTCTGTTACTATTTGGAACTACTTAAATCCTACTTTCTGTATTTAATAAAATCACTTTTTACTTATTAATTAACTCAGAGTATGTATTAATACCTGGGGGAGCAAACAACTGTGCATATCTTTCCATCAGTGATAAAGAGGGCAAACAATTTATGAGTTTACCTGCATAAACTTTATACAGGGTAAAACAGATTTATTTGAGTTTAGACCCCATGGGAGTTGGGCATCTGAATGCTAAAGACAAGCACACTTTTGTGAGCTGTTTTCAGGTAAACCTGCAGCCTTGGGGCAAGTAATCAGACCCTGGGTCTTTGTTGGAGCAGAAGGGGAGTGTCTGGCTCAGCAAGACGGGGTGCTGGAGTCCTGAGCTGGCAAGGAAAACAGGAGAGAGGTAGCCTGGCATAGCAGTTGGCAGCTCCCAAGGGGATTTCTGTGATCCAACCCATCATAGCACGCCTCCTGGAAACGGCTAAAGCCCCGGTCCAGGTCGCCGAGTCTGCTGTATTTGAAGCCGCTCGGAGGGTGCCCTGGCCACAGCTCTGCCCTCATCAGAATAGCCAGGAACTCTGCAAACTTGGGTATAGACTGCCAAATGTTAAACTAATGGCCTGATGGTTGGCAACTCTCAACTGAAGGCTGGCCATAGAATACATTTTTCTGCCAAGAGATCAAGCCTCTTCACTCTCTTACTCTTAGGGGTTGATCCCGTTGGCCCTGTCTATCGCGTTCATTGGCTGCCAATACCACCAGTGAGCTTGGAGAAGGGTATGTATACAGGTATTCAAATTCCTTGGCAGGGACATAATACTTTCCCTCATCCTACATGGGTGGCAGTGATTGGGGTTGCCAGAAGGACTTGAACAGCCAGTCAGGCAGCGGCACAGACAGCTGCAGCAGCACAGCAACCAGCAAACAGAGTTGTAAACAGGGGAGTTTCAGAGGGAGTTCTGTTGGAGGAGCAGTTTTTGTAGTTTGTGGACTGTATTGTGTAGTGTGTATGTGTGTGTGTGGAGGCTGCTGGGGCAGTGTGCTGGGAGAGCAGTGGGAGTCCTGTTTAGGGGGCGGCGCTTACCTGATTAAGGGTCCTATAAAAGTAGCCAGCCAGTTCAGGCAGCGGCACAGCAGCTAGCAAACAGAGTTGTAAACAGGGAGTTTCAGAGGGAGTTTACAGGGGGAGGTTGCAGGAGAGACTAGACAGAGGAACTGACAGGCTAGGTAAGGAGTGGTGGTCTGGTGCCTGCTGGGGGTTTGTGTTGTGTTCCGTGGACTACCAGGCTTTAGGTGGGAAGGCTATGACTGATACAGAGGTAGCAGTGAAAGACACAATGAGGATGACTGGATGTGAAAGGTGCGGCATGTACATGATCCTGGAGGGGTACCTGAAAAGAGTTTTGTCTGTAGGAAGTGCCGCCTGATAGAGCTGATGAAGAAAGATCCGAGGACTGGAGATGCAGGTGGAAACTCTGGTTGAGTTTAGAAGGGGGTTTGAGCAGATGATGGAGCACAGACACGAGGGGCTGAAGGGATAAGCTCATGACGTGCAGATGGAAGCAGGACCAAAGAATCCAGAGGAGAGACTGCTGGGGGAGGAAGTGGACGGTGGAAGCATGTGACTAAGAGAACCAGGCAGAGGAAAAGACGGGCCAGTGAAGGAGGAAATAGAACTCAGGAACAGGTTTGCAGAGTTGGAAAATGAAGAAGGGGCACAGGAGGTGGTCGCTGAAGGAGAGAGGGCAAGGAAAAGAGAAGAGCTGATAGTCCTACAAGAGGAGGGGAGGAGTCAATGGAGGCAACACCAAATATAAGCCCCAGGAGGATTGCAAGGGTGAATAGGAATCGAGAGGACTTGCAGCCAGTGGGAGCAGGGGATAGACCGGAGAATCACACAGTCACCAGGAAAAGGCAGGTCTACGTGATGGGAGACTCCTTACTGAGAAGAATAGACAGGCCTGTAACTAGAGCTGATCAGGAGAACAGAAGGGTGTGCTGTCTGCGGGTGCTAAGATACCGGATTTGGACCTGAGGCTGAAAAGGATCCTGGCAGGAGCGGGGAGGGAAAGAATCCGTGATTGTACTTCATGTGGGACGAATGATGACGGCTAGATACTCTCTGGAATATTCAAGGGAGAATATATGCCAGACTGGGAAGACGCTAATTAAGGAAATCGACGAGGCTCAGGTGCTCTTCAGTGGGATTCGCCAGTTCCTAGAGCTGAGCTAGTCAAAGGTGTACAGATTATGGTGATCAACAGCAGGTCAGCAGTGGTGCTATAAGGAGGGCTTTGGATGTACGGCCATTGGGAAGCATGTACAGACAGAAGACTGTTCTATCTGGGATGGACTTCACCTGAGTAAGGAGGCGAATAGACTTCTAGATGGAGGCTCGCGAATCTAATTAGAGAGCTTTTAAACTAGGAATTTGGGGTAGATGGTTGGGAGATGTCCGGGAGATCTCCATGCCGGAATTTAACCTGAGAGGGAAGGAAAAACAAAGTAAGCGAGGGGATACAGTCATGGACAGAAAAATTGGCATAAGGGAAGGGTAGTGTAGATAGCAGACTAACAGGTGATGCTGGTGGTAGAATGTCTGTGCCTAAACAGGGTAAAGAATGTCAGTGAAGCCAAATGGCAAAAATTAAGATGCCGTACACTAATGCGAGGAGCCGAGGAACAAAATGGAGGAACTAAGCTACTGGTGCAGGAAGTGAAAACCGATATCATGGGATTAACAGAAACTGGTGGAATGAGTCATGACTGGAGTACAGGTATTGAAGCTATGTGCTGTTTAGGAAAGACCGAAATAAAGGCAAAGGTGGTGGAGTAGCATGTACATCAATGAGGAGGTTAACTGAGAGAATAGAAGTGATGGAATGGACAAGACAGAGTCTGTCTGGGCAAAAATCACACTGGGAAAGAAAGCTACCTAGAGCTTCCCCTCTGAGATAGTGCTTGGGTTGTGTACAGACCGCCGGATCTGATTTGGATATGGATAGAGACCTCTTCATGTTTTTAATGAGTAAATACTAATGGAAATGTGTGATCATGGTGGAGACTTTAACTTCCCAGATATAGACTGGAGAGAAATTGCTGCAAGTACAAGAATAATAGGGCTCAGATTTTTCTGATAGAGATGGATTCTTCACCAAGTAGTTGAAGAACCAACAACGAATGGTGGCCATTTTAGATTTGTTTTGGTGGTAGTGAGGACCTCATAGAAGAAATGGTCGTAGGGGACAACCTTGGTTGAGTGATCATGAGCTAATTCAGTTCAAAGTAGATGGAAGGATAAATAAAAAATAGATCTGGGACTATGGTTTTTGACTTTTCGAGGGCTAACTTTAAAGAATTAAGGAAATTAGTTAGGGAAGTGGATTGGACTGAAGAACTTGTGGATCTAAATGTGGAGGAGGCCCGGAATTACTTTAAGTCGCAGCTACAGAAACTATGGAAAGCCTGCATCCCAAGAAAGTGGAAAAAAACCACAGGCAGGAGTTGTAGACCAAGCTGGATGAGCAAGCATCTCAGAGAGGTGATTAAGAAAAAGCAGAAAGCCTACAAGGAGTGGAAGAAGGGTGGGATTAGCAAGGAAAGCTACCTTAGTGAGGTCAGAACATGTAGGGATAAAATGAGAGAGGATAAAAGCCAAGCAGAGCTGGACCTTGCAAAGGGAATTAAAACCAATAGTAAAAGGTTCTATAGCCATATAAACAAGAAGAAAACGAAGAAAGAAGAAGTGGGACCGCTAAACACTGAGGATGGAAAGGAGGTTAAGGATAACCTAGGCATGGCCCAATATCTAAATAAGTACTTTGCCTCAGTCTTTAATAAGGCTAATGAGGAGCTTAGGGATAATGGAAGGATGACAAACAGGAATGAGGATATGGAGATGGATATTACCACATCTGAGGTAGAAGCCAAACTTGAACAGCTTAATGGGACAAATCGGAGGCCCAGACAATCTTCATCCAAGAATATTAAAGGAACTGGTGCATGAAATTGCAAGCCCATTAGTGAGAATTTTTAATGACTCGGTAAACTCAGGGGTTGTACCGTATGACTGGAGAATTGCTAACACAGTTCCTATCTTTAAGAAAGGGAAAAAAGTGATCTGAGTAACTATAGGCCTTTAGTTTGACATCTGCAGTATGTAGGGTCTTGGAAAAATTTTGAATGAGAAAGTAGTTAAGGACATTGAGGTCAATGGTAATTGGGACAAATTACAACATGGTTTTACTAAAGGTAGATCGTGCCAAACCAATCTGATCTCCTTCTTTGAGAAGTGACAGATTATTTAGACAAAGGAAATGCAGTAGACCTAATTTACCTTAATTTCAGTAAGACATTTGACACAGTTCCACATGGGAATTATTAGTCAAATTGGAAAAGATGGGGATCAATATGAAAATTGAAAGGTGGATAAGGAGCTGGTTAAAGGGGAGACTACAACGGGTGTACTGAAGGGTGAACTGTCAGGCGGAAGGAGGTTACTAGTGGAGTTCCTCAAGGATCGGTTTTGGGACCAATCTTATTTAACCTATTTATTACTGACCTTGGCACAAAAAGCGGGAATGTGCTAATAAAGTTTGCGGATGACACAAAGCTGAGGGGTATTGCTAACACGGAGAAGGACTGGGATATCATACAGGAAGATCTGGATGACCTTGTAAACTGGAGTAATAGTAATAGGATGAAATTTAATAGTCAAAAGTACAAGGTCATGCACTTAGGGATTAATAATAAGAATTTTAGATATACATTGGGGACACATCAGTTGGAAGCAACAGAAGAGGAGAAGGACCTTGGAGTATTGGTTGATCACAGGATGACTATGAGCAGCCAATGTGATATGGCTGTTAAAAAAGCTAATGCGTTTTAGGATGCATCAGGCGAGGTATTTCCAGCAAAGATAAGGAGGTGTTAGTACTGTTATATAAGGCACTGGTGAGACCTCACCTGGAATACGTGTGCAGTTCTGGTCTCCCATGTTTAAGAAGGATGAATTCAAACTGGAACAGGTTCAGAGACGGGCTACTAGGATGATCCGAGGAATGGAAAACTTGTCATATGAAAGGAGACTCAAAGAGCTTGGCTTGTTTAGTCTAGCCAAAAGAAGGCTGAGGGGGGACATGCTTGTTCTTTATAAATATATCAAGGGATTAATATTAGGGAGGGAGAGGAATTATTTAAGCTTAGTACCAATGTAGACACAAGAACGAATGGGTATAAACTGGACACTAGGAAGTTTAGACTTGAAATTAGATGAAGGTTTCTAACCATTAGAGGAGTGAAGTTCTGGAACAGCCTTCCAAGGGGAGTAGTGGGGGCAAAAGACATATCTGGCTTTGAGACTAAGCTTGATAAGTTTATGGAAGGGATAGCTTAATTTTGGCAATCGATCTTTGATTACCAGCAGATAAGTATGCCCAGTAGTCGGTGATGGGATGTTGGATGGGATGGGATCTGAGTTACTGCAGAGAACTCTTTCCTGAGTGCTGGCTGGTGAGTCTTGCCCACATGCCCAGGGTTTAGCTGATCGCCATATTTGGGGTCGGGAAGGAATTTTCCTCCAGGGCAGATTGGCAGAGGCCCTGGAGGTTTTTCGGCTTCCTCCAAAGCATGGGGCATGGGTCACTTGCTGGTGGATTCTCTGCAGCTTGAGGTCTTCAAACCACAATTTGAAGACTTCAGTAACTTGGACATAGGTTAGGGGTTTGTTATAGAAGTGGATGGGTAGGATTCTGTGGCCTGCTTTGTGCAGGAGGTCAGACTAGATGATCACATTGGTCCCTTCTGACCCTAAAGTCTATGAATCTTATCACTCCTTCATGGATGGACAACGCCACTTTGGAGGGGGCTGCTGCACTTAAAACATCAAACGGGGTCAGAGGGTTCTGCCAATTGCTCGGCCTCCAAACCCAGGTTAGATGCCACCCTCTTTATAAGCTCCTGGTGAACCTATGTAGGAAGGTCCTGCTATTGCCTCATCAGGCGAAGAGGATGAGGAGGCAGGTATAGGTGGGTCTGCTAATTCAGTAGCCTCCGCCAGGGGAGCAGGCGGGAGACTATCATCAACCATTCCTCAGATGTCCCTGCGATGGTTGGGGAACTCCCAGGGGTTCCATAGTTGCCAGGGAGCCACTGAACCTAGGGCCATGCGGCCACTGGTGGACCCGTTGGGAATGCCAATGCCCCGGTGAGTGGCCTTGGCCTGCAGGCAGATCCTTCTCTTCACTCTCTGAGCCTGAAGAGGGAGAGACTCGCCAGGGGAACCAGGACTGTACTGATGCCAGCTGTCTGCCCCGTTCCTGTCGACCTCTCTGCGGGTCTCCACTGGTGACCTGTACAGGGAAGGCAGCTCTCAGTGCTGCAGTGCTGCCAGTCACAGCGGCATTCAGCGGAATGGTAACAGTACCACAGTGATCAATGCTTCATGCTTTGAGAGTGGTGCAGCTCCGTGAACTGGGAGTGAGAGGATCAAGGTCTTAGCTCAGGAAATCATTCAAGTAGCCATTGGGATCCATAGTGGCAAATTAGAGACCAGTGACAGGATTCCAGAGACGGGCATCTTGGCTCTCCAGAGTGGTGCCACAAGTTTGAAGATCAATTCGACCGCTCTGGGGACTGGTGCTGGGACTCTGGGGACTGGCAATGTACCTCCACAGGTCTCCGCCAGACAGTTGTGATCAATGCTAGGATCCTGGGGAATGCTGCCTAGAGTCCAGGGAATGATGCTGGGAACTCTGACAGGTAAGCCAACCCATACCCAGGGGCTGATGACACTGCTCAGGTGAGCGTTGGCGGGGCACCCCCTGCATTGGGGAGTGGTGCCGCACCAATGGGGACTGCTGGAGAGGTCCCAGAGTGGGTTTACCCCTTGCATGGGGAACCTCACTAACCGATGTAAGCGGCACCAGCAGGGACAATGTGGCCTGAAAGCCTCCAGCATGGATGGCACTGCTAGGTGCCAAGTACCTCTGCCACTTCCCGGGGTGGTGAGTGGGACTCTAAGGGGGTTCAACAGCCCAAGAGATGCTGGAGACTGGCCACTGTCTGAAGGAGAGGAGCTGCCCCATGCGGGTCTTTGCTCTCCCCGGCTCTCTCCTTCCCTTTATGGGATGCAGGAGAACATCCTCTCCTGGCCTTTCTTTGCTTTTTAGCTGGTACTGGGGATGAGGATCAGTGCTGGTCGGACGATGGTGCCGGTGGCACACTTCACACCAATGCTGCGGTGCTTGGAGAGGAGTCTGATATAGCTGGCTCTGAGGCAGGTGCAAGGGCCAACTCCATAAGGAGCACTCTAAGTCAAATGCCATGCTCCTTTTTGGTTGCAGCTTGAAACTTTTACAAATTGTCGCTCATGCGTCTCTCCCCCAAACACTTTAGAAAACTTTGATGGGGATCACTGACTGGCATAAGTTTTTGCAGCAGTTACAAGGCTTGAAGCCTGGGGATCGGGGCATGCCCCATCCCTAGGCTAAGTAAGGTAGGGGACTATTTCTAACTTATGCACTAAGGGAACTAATAAACTATACACAAGAGATTCACAACTAGGCACAGATGAGAAGGAAAGTTTCCTAAGGCAAGGAGATGTTCCAGCACTGTCATTGGTGACAAGAAGGAACTGAGGGAGGAGGAGCCGGCAGCGCCCCTTATAACAGTGCATACGCGTGCCACTCCAGAGGGCTCCACCAACAATGGAATGGACATAAGCAATCACTTGAAGAAGAACTATCTGTCTTGCATGGTTTAGATACAACAAATCCTGCAACGCTGCAGAGGTTAAACTAGATGATCCTTGTGGTCCCCTATTAGCCTATGATTCTATCGGGGCGGTGTCAAACTTACTGACCCTCCAAGCCACACAGGACAATCTTCAGAAGTTCAAGAGTTGGGGTGCGTCTGCCAGGGCTTCAGCCCCATGAGAGGTGGGTTGGTGGGGCTTGGGGTTTCAGCCCCGCAGGGAGAGGGGTCTCAGGGCTTCAGCCATGCGGGAGGCACCTGTTGGGGCTTCAGCCCCATTCTCGCTAAAGCCTCAAGTGCTGGTAGGCGTGCCCCATGGGGCTGAAGCCCAAAGACACCCCTCCCTGCTGAGCAGAAGCCCCAAGCCCCACTATCCTGCTGCAGGGCAAAACCCCCAAGTTTCCCCCCCCCCGCCTGTCCGGTAGGCAGAGAATGGGAGGGCTGGGGAGCGGGCTATGAAAGTTAACGGTAAAAGAGCCACATGCGACTCACATGCCGTGGGGTGGCCATCCGTGATTTCTATGATAGTGAATCATCCTTTTTTCGCATAAGAAGGACTGGTGCTCCTGCTGGAGAGATGGGTTGCTGAATGATGCTCTTTGAAAGATTTTCCTGGCTATACCTTTGTAGTGCCTTGAGCTCTGGTTCAGAAATGGTGTACATGCAACTTTAGGACACCTCTGCCCGAGTTGTAGGTCTATTGGACACTGATAGTCCCCATTGTGGGGGCAGTGAACCTGTGTTTTTCCAGGTAGTCTTAATATTTGTCGGGGGTCTGGTCTAGATCTGCCTCGTTCTGGTTAGCTCCTGCTGTCCGGGGTCTCACTTCCAAGAGTCTTATCTGATGCTGGGGCCTAGGACTTGGGTATTCTGGGGCCTGGTGAATTTGATGGAGGCAAGCTTTCTGGCAATATTTGGAGGAGAAGCTTATGTTCCTCCACCACTGGGAAATACAAGGGTCATGCAGCCCCAACAAAAGAATGTCAAGAATTACTGAAAAGAATGGAGAATGGATCACATCTAAACATATTATTTCCCAGTGCCACTCCACTATGGCCTGTAAGGGGATGGTCTCTTGGATCACCGGTCCTGATGACAGTAGCAGCCTATAAATCATCTCCACCAGGTCTAGCGTAGAATTTGGCTGGAAAGGGATCTGGAGCGTTTGGCGTGTCTTAAGGTCTATAAAGTTGGCAGCAGTCCCAAAGTGTCAGTTGCAGGGGAATCCATCTAACCAGTTCCAAGCCCCCCCAGTTACAGTGGCAACTGGAAATGGAGGGAGATGCCATGGTTCTAGGGTCAGGTTCCACTCAAAGGTTTCAGGGTGATTCCAGAGCACAGAGCTCTGGTGATGCCGAGGTTGTATCTCCCTACCAGGCCTGGGCTGGTCCATTTTCCAAGCAGGACAGTAGGCAAAGGTGTGACCTGGCACCCCACAGTAAAAACAGAGATTCAACTGCCATTGATGTTCTTTCTCCTCCAGGGTCAGGAATCAGTGAACCAGGTCGACCTGCATGAGTTCAGGACTCAGTTCTACAGGTTTTTGCATACTAGATAAAATGTGGGGGCATCAGGCAGCCTTCTCTCCTCCTTCCACTTGTGCAGCCGAGAGCAGATGCATAAGGCAAGGTCAATAAGGGCCTCTAGGCGGGTGGGGTTTCAGCGTGGGCTAGATCATCTTTACCACTTCATTGAGTCCTCACTGGAACTGGTGTAAAATGGGCTGCCTCGTACCATTCAATATCAGCAGAAAGCCATGTGAAGTAAGTGGTGTAGGTGGTGGCCAGCTCCTGCCTCTGACAAACCTTCCAGGGGGCAGCATCTGCAGAGCAGACGTGATATGGGTCATGAAGGCTTGCATGAAGGCATCTCAGCTGGAGAGCACTGAGCTGTTCTGCTCCAACAGCGGGGAAGCTCAATCAAACACTGTGCCAGTGAGAAGGCTGACTAATCTGGGATAAGTTTGGAGGTAGAGCAGGAAGAGCAATGGAGTATAGCTGCTCGCTAGCTGTTTGCATAAGGTCTGTGCTTTGACAGCAAGCTGCTTCACCTGGGCTTAGTGACTGTGCCCACTGTGCCTTGGTTACAAACTGCGTAGTTTGGGACTGTAGTGCAAGATTCTCTACCTGGGACAGGTGACTTGGTCTTGCAGGTCCCGGATCCTCAGGGAACCTCTGGTCAGAGGGTGGTCCACCCCATTCATCTTCTATGGGGTTGGATGCAGTATGGGGGGCAAAAAGGGTCTAAAAACAGTCAGGGCCATGGGCAGCCTGTGTGCACAGGTCAGTTATCAAGCTGCAGTCAGGAGACAAATAGTGGAGCTGAGGCTAAGCAGAAGTCATAGTCAAGCATTGAGTTGTAGACAGAAGGCAAGTAGTAGAATCGAGATTAAGCAAGGGTCAGGAGCCAGAATCTGGGTTTCACAGCAAGGCAAGGTCTGAGTGGAAACAATGAAGAAACAATGCGTTGTTACTCAGACAGCTCCCTGTGATGGCTTTCTTGTATAGATACCAGCACCGGCCAATCAGTGGACTTCTGGAGCAGCCACTCAGGCCCCACTGGACAGTACTTCCTTCAGTGTCTAGTGTCACAAGATCCCCCAGCAGAAACCCAGTCTGAGCCTCCAGTGGTGATGTTGAAGTGTTGGTGGTCTGGAACCCCATGGTGCCAGGTTCTACTCTTGCAGGTTCTTACACAGAGTTGAAGGGGCAACAGGTAAAGTCTATCAGGCAGTGTCACGTTCACTGACTCCTGCCGTGATCTGCCTCTCATCAACCAGTGATCCAAAGCCTTGCATTTTCAGCTGGGCCAGTGCTGTAGAGGGCCCAAGCAGCTTTATCTTGTACAGGTAATGATATAGTCCCACTTTGAATTTTGAGTACTTCCTGCAGGCTACATAGATAGATATATGGAGGTACATACCTTGCAATTTGAAAGCCACAAACCATGCTTGAGCCTGAAGAAATGGAATAATAGAGGCAAGTGATACCATCCTGAATCTGAGGTGGTGTGTGTACCTGTTCAGTCTCTTCAGGTTTAAAATAGGATGAAGACCCTTCTTCCTTGGCATAATGAAATATCATGGCTAGAAGCCTCTTTCCCTATATTCTTGAGAATCGTCTATGGATCTTAGGCATGTCTACACTACTAGCTAAATTGGTACTGCTGCAATCGATGCAGCGGTATAGATTTAGCGGGTCTGGTGAAGACATGCTAAATCAATGGGAGAGCGTTTCCCATCAATTTGTGTACTCCACCTCCTCGAGAAGTGTAAAGGAAGTCGACAGGAGAGCATCTCCCATCAATACAGTGCAGTGTAAACACTGTGGTGAGTGGATCTAGCTACATCGACTTCAGTTACGTTATTCACGTAACTGAAGTAGTGTAACTTGGATCGATTTACCAGGGTAGTATAGACCAGCCCTTCAATGAAGGAACAAGGCCATTTCTCTTTGTAATAGACTCTCATGTGAAGGATCCCTGGAGAGGGATAGGGAAGGAGAGCGGGTGGGCAGAAGATGTGAAAAATAAAGGGGCTAGCCAAGGGCTACTATATCCAAGACTGAAGACTGGCTTTGACTTTCCCATCAAATCTACTGTTTGGATGATGAGACAGAGTGTGTGACAGTGGAGGCAGATGACTGGAGTCTCCTTGAGTTTCACAATTGTTTCCATGACAGGTATTCTGACTATCTGTCCTGAGAATATGGGTGAGCCTACTGTGTTCAGACGGGCCATTGAATCCCTCAAGAATCACTGTGCTTCTTGAGTTCTTTTGTTGAAGAGTTCCATACCATTGAAAAAGAGGTCTTGTATGCTGTCCTCAACTTCCCCATGGCAGATGCAAACAGCCTCCTGGTTACAGCCATGGTCATTAACCTTAAGGCCATGCTGGAGGTAACCCAGTCTGTCTTTAGGGCTGTACTGGTAAACATTTGACCTTCTTTGAGATCTATATACACTCCAGAGTCCTGCAGTACTTTCACCAGGAAGGGAACCAATCCTTTCCCACTTCAGAAAACTGTACCTGGTGAAAGTCCGGGAGCTGGCCACATGGAGTTACACTAAAGTGGACGAGTAGGCTTTGTTCCTGAATATCCTCGTTCTTAGGTGTGCCTTTTGTCGATTTTGATTTTTCCTGAATTACTGCAACTACCAATGATCCCGGGTTTGGATGGGAATAAAAGTATTTTAATTTTTTAGAGGCACCTGCTAGTCCTACAGTTCACCTGTTCTGCAATGCACTGGATGGTAGCAGGGGTTTGCCAGAGACCCCTGGCTATCGCATTCCCTCATTTATGGGGAGAACAATTCTTGCCAGATTTGATGCGGTCAAAATGTCAAAGAGTTGACAGGATTTCTCTTGTATGACTGCCATTTTGACATTCAGGGTCTCCACCAAAGGAGCTCAGAGATGCTTAAAAGTCATCAACTGTCAAGGCAGGAGCTGGTATGACTGCCTCATCAGGTGAGAATGACTACTCTTTAGGTGGAGACTGAGGATCCCTGGTATTGTACAGCTCCTGGGTACCGGGTCAGGCTCTAGTACCAGTAAGGCTAAGGTGGCATGGCATAAGGGTACTGGGGCTCATTTATAGCTGGTTAGCCCAATGCCACCCATGTCTCTTTTGTGGTGTTGTGCCCTGCAAGATGGATCTCTGGTATCAGCTCTAGGTTTACTCTCAGGAAGCAGAGAAGAGGCATTGCTGCTCAACATGAAGGAGAAATCTGGGAATGGAGAAGAAGAGAAATACTCTTCAAATGGGGGTGCCACGGGGGTAATGTCTCAGCCCTGGTGCTGTGCTAGCACTAATGATGTCCCCAGAGAGGATCTTGATGGCTCTGTAAGGGCAGGTCTTAGTCCTGAAATTGTATGCAGGTGCCAGTTTACCCCATGCTACTCCCTTAGCAGATGACTTAGACACTGTCCATGGAAGACCGATGTCTCATCACACCTACCTGAGCAATACTTCTCAGTGTTTGATCTCCACTTGGTCCTGCCTTTTGGTCACGCTGTTGTGTTGGTGAGATGGTGTGAACATATTAGTATCAGAGGCATTGGTGCAAAGCATGTTGCTATTAGTGACAAAACAATTGTTGGTTCTGGTGTAGCAGCAGTGGTGCCAAAGGTTTCTAAGCTGGGGGGTAACAGGTGTCCATTTTCATGTTTTTTTTTCTTTTGCTGCCGGACACTGGAGTATGGTGCTTCCTCGGATGGCACCCACTAAAGCATCTTCTTTGGAGGAGGATGTCTTGTCTGGATCTGAGGTGATGCTCATTAATTGCTTGAGTTGGTTGTAGTTTCAGCCGTGAGTCCTTCTATTTTTGAGTCTTTAAAAAGGATATGCGCACTAAATACTAATCAGTGATGGGACTCTCCTTGAGACAGGAACGGCTGCTGTTATGCTCATCAACCAAGGCAATGAGTACATTGCAGGTTGGGCAGGATTTAAACTCTGTGGGTTTAGAGTCTGCCAGGGAGGTTGGCATGAGGCATCTTGCCCCACTGTACAGGAGCGGATGTAGGGTTGTTCTTTTTGTTTTGTTTTTAGGAACATTCAAATTAAAAAATAAATGAAGATGAGACTGAAGATAGATTTCTTCATATAACCAGCCAAGGTGATTAGCTTGAAGATCACAAAAAAAAAAAAAAAAAAAAAAAAAAAAAAAAAAAAGCAGGTTGTCAGGGTTCTGTCCTGCTGCAACGGGTGCTAAGAGGGAACTGATAGAGGGCTGCAGCAACTCTGCCCTCTATAGCCTTGCAGGGAACAAGAGGTGGCACAGGGTGCATGTGCAGCTTGGATGGACACGGTTATTAAAAAAAATCATCTAACCTCACATGCACAGGGTACGTGCAAACCTACAGTGGGATCCACACTGACATATACTCATAGAAAGAGAAGATCTATGAAGTTAGCTGCTTGAAGTGCATGGAGACTATTAAAAAAACCTGAAGGTAATTCTGGATCTGGACCCTAAAACAAATGAGGAGCTACTGGGATTTGTGAATGAGGTGATGTTGTGTGTCGCGGTATATGGAAGAAAGCAGGCAGGAGCTTTCTGCTGGAAATCTGGGATATCTGCAATATAGAGTGAGTAAAAAGCAAAGACCAAGGTCTTCAGAGGTGAAGTTGAGTGAAATGCATATATGGTCAGTGTAGTGATGACTAGGGTCCTATCAAATTCATGGCCATGAAAAACTTGTAATGGATCGTGAAATCTGGTCTTTTGTATGCTTTTACCCTGTATTACACAGATTTCACAGGTGAGACCAGCATTTCTCAAATTGGGAGTCCTGACCCAAAAAGAAGTTTCAGGAGGAGTCACAAGGTTATTTTGGTTGAAGGGTGGCAGAAGTGTCACTTTATTGCCACCCCTACTTCTACGCTGCCTTTAGAGCTGGGCCGCCAGAGAGTGGTGGCTGTTGGCCGGGCGACCAGCTCTGAAGGCAGCGCCCCGCCAGCAGCAGTGCAGAAGTAAGGGCGGCAATACCATACAGCCTATCTTACTTCTGTCTTCAGAGCTGGGCTCCTGGCCAGCAGCCATCACTTTCCAGCTGCCCAGCTCTGAGGGCTATGACACCACCAGCAGCAGCATAGAAGTAAGGGTAGCAGTACCGCAACACCTCCCAATAATAACCTTGCAACCTCACCCCTAACTCCTTTTTTGAGTCAGGACTCCTACAATTACAACACCATGAAATTTCAGATTTAAGTAACTGAAATCATGACAATTATAATTTTTAAATTCCTATGACCATGAAATTGACCAAAATGGACCTTGAATTTGGTAGGGTCCTAGTGATGACACATGGATTTACAAAGACGTATCAGAACAAAGATACATCAGAGTCACTGTTACGGGCATCACAAATGTTACGGGCATCACAGAAAAATGGGAGGATGTAGGACTGGTATACTGAATTAGTCAAAGATGTAAGTTTTGAAAATTAATTTATAAACCACAAACTTAACCAACAGAGTACAATGTAGCTGTGGGTATTTCTTTGAGTGCATTAGTGATACAAATGTCAATCTTATCTATGCAAGACAAGGTGTTTAAAACATTAAAAATAGTTTCTTAGCTGTATATTCTTCACTACTCCACACAAGAATGAAAAAGTGAAATGGATCCAGATTTATTTTATCTTTGTCGTATATTATAATTCTAATAGGTAACTGTATAGGGGGGTTAAAATGTCTATTTGTATATATGTGTTTCTTAATTGTAAGAATATGCAAATGTGGATTTTTAATATACTTCAAGAATTAAAATATATTTAAATGTAGTTTTACCATTTCAGCATTCAGGAGAACAGTGAAGTAAATCTAAGACTTTGGCTTACCAACAGAGGTAGTCCTGATCCACTGCCAGAACTCTGTGACTGGTCAATAAGATCCTTTAATGACTCCCCGGCTGGAATAAATGCTTCATCTTGCTCCAGATCACGATTATAACAACGTCTCTTTGCTGCCCATCTACAGTAATGTCTGCAAAAGAAAAAAATACACATTAATACTTTTAATATAACGTTACGTTTTTTTAAACATCTTGACCTATGAAAAGAGAAAAAAAAGCTAAATATATGTTTTTAAAACAAGCATATTTATTACATGGTCATGTCATTTTTAGATGATAGATTGAAGAATATTAAATTGTGTACAAAAGACACTTGAGACTCATGTATGATATACTGATTTACAATTATCAAATGGTCATATAACATTTTCAAGTCAATATTCCATCTGGGCTATATTAACTTCAGTTAGAGCAATTAGGACTTTATATCAATATTTGCAGTATTTTTGCAATAGGATTATAGAATACAAGTGAACTCAGTTCATCTGCATTAATGGTTGAGATATCTTTTGGTCAGTGATGCTGGAGCTGAGAGCTGCAAAATGACTGTTCTGTAGTAAACTGTGTTAAAAAATACCTATAATTTTTCTCCTATTTTTCTTTCAAACAAACAAATATAATAAAATCGCAAACAGGAAAGCAGAGATTTATATTTATTGCAATTATATGAAGCCATGATTTTTTCATATTAAATTCTCTGATATGTCAATGCCTTCAATTATGACAACTTGGCTAATGAACTTAAATCCAGCTGGCACACAATAACATTGTTCCTACGAAGCACCCACATTGAATATGAGGTTACAGTCTGGTTTTGTTCTGTTCTATTCTGCTCCTTTGCTGCTTCGCCTCCTGGAATCATAAATGAAAGGGAAGTTTGCTAACTACTTCAGATTTTGTCTATTTCGCTAACTTCCAAATGGGCAAAACAACAGAGAAATTGAGTGAAGCGACTTGCAACCCAGATTCCACTAAGTCCTATTACCACAGTATTATTAAAATCCCTAATTTATCCCCAAAAGAATTTTCTAGGCCAAGGGCACAGAGGAAGCACTATAGATCTAATTTCTATTTAGGTTCCAAGATCACACGCACACTGTGGTGCCTGAGCACATCCTGAGCAACTCCTCTAAAGAAAACAGGGAGGTGATATCTACTTTAAAAATTCATGTACAAACAGCTTTGTAAAGTTAGAGTCAAGGTTACTGCCCTACAACCAGGCTTTCCACTCCCTACACGCTCCCAGAGCACAAGGCTTCAAAATCCAAAATAACTGTCAGAAAAACAGAAAATGCTCAGTTAAGATCTCCCCACATATTCCTTCCTCCCCCTCAACACCTTCAAAATGTTTGTGTTCTGGGGGGAAAAACTGGGAAATGCAGTTAAAATGCAGCTTCACACACATAATGCATCCAGCCAACCTAACTTTCCTTTTGTACTGCCGGTATGAGCACTGCATCATCCAATACGTACATCAATAGATCTTATATATTGCCTTCATATATCATATATACAACTTCAAAGATCATATTCCATCATGCTACACTATTTGCCAGACAGCAGCAGAAAAACCTACCCTGCATAATTTTGAGCACTGAGTGGTGCAGGACTTGTAACTGAGCCTTTCTTCTTTTAATATACACATTTATAGGTAATATTTGCACAGAATTTTGTAGAAAGAATATAATTTGATAAGTCTGTGAAGTCCTGTGGGACTCCAGATGACAAAGATACCACAAATATAAGACAAGTTTCTTCTGGTTGCAGCTGTTCTATGAAAATTTAGTCATTTTACCAACATTCGTACCTACTCTTTACTATCAATAGGATTTCATACTCCCATCTAGGTTTCATTTTGAGAGAAACCTGATACAAAATATCCACGAAAATATTAATAAACCTTCCTGCACCATCTCAATGTACATATGTGTGAGATATAATACTAGCTGTTTCCACTAGATTAGTGGTTTAAATTTATGGTTTCGAGTTAAAAAATATTAGGGTCAACTGTGCATCCCTGTGCAATGAGAAAACAGAGAATGGCCAGAAGCGACAAAAACGCAGAATGTTTCGTTTTCAATTCAGACTATGCAGGACAAATATAGCTCCTATTTAAAAAAAAAATGCAAAAGAACTGTACAAAGTTTTATTCCTGTGGCTTATTTGAATCTTTAATATGTTCCTAGGACAGAATAATGCAGAAGATAAAACTCAGAAGTAGCACAAAAATAAAACAGCAGTGGCTGAATATCCAAGTGTGCAAAAGCGCTAACATATTCTTGTTTATGGAATTTTACAGTGCCAAAATAATACCTTGTTTTGAAAACCTGTACAGTTTTCACACACGGCTGGAATAAAACATCAAATTCTATGAAATTCCATACAATACGTTAATGTCCACATTTTTACCTAATATTATAAACTACTGTCCATAGAGATGTAAAGTTACATTTAGCTGGTTTCCTCTTGGATCTATTGCGAAAGGAAGTACTTCTCCTTACTTGTAACATAAGCAGCTAAATAAGATGATCATAACAATGATGCAGACTGCCATAGAAATCAGCACTGCCATCCAACGAACGCTGCCATCAAAAAGTCCATCTGTTTAAAAAAATAAAACAGTTACAATACTTATTTCTTAAAAAGCTGCCAGTAATTAGATTCCAGTATAAATAAAATATTCTATTTATCAGTCACTTTCTCATAGATTACGTATTTTGTAATTGCCAATTTTGTAAACCTCTTCCCCATGAAATATTATTTTTCATTTGGAGCTACAGCTACACTCAGCAATATCAGGGATCCTTCCAAAAGGGGCAGCATGGGTAAAGAATTGCAAAGCATCATATTTTATTCTCTGTAGCAACACTGACAGTACTGTGGGTATGCCACACATTTTTTATACATACTTATATAAAATGCCTTGTTATCTAAATATTGCCTACAATGCCAGTGGTAACTCACTTCAATGCTCCTGAAGGCTTTCACTTCCAACAGATACCAAAAGTAATATATACTCTAGTTTAAAAAAAAACACTCATACGAATGCAAAACCTTACTGGTAACCTCACACATTCTTCTATCAACAACTTTGCACATGTGACTGTCCCACATCCCATGCAATGGGTAAATTACTGTTCCTTAGCACTGCTGAACTTTCTTTAAAGGATTTAATGTACTGTAGAGTAGACAAAATTTCAGAGGAGACATGAGACTGAAGTACTTCTATCTATCTTCAGTGGTTGTTGAGACAGAATTTGAAGTTCTTTTGGCACATTTAGACAGTGAAGGATAGTTCCAGAATCTTGCCAGTATATCCAGTCTCTCCTGTGAGACTGGCTGATTCACAAAATTGACAATGGGATATAGAGACTTCCATCTCTCGATTATTTATTTAAATCTAGTCCAGGTTGACAGCTATCAAAGGTTCCCACCTGATGGCTGTTGGGTGGTCTACATATCACATTTTGGTAGTCTCAGAACAAGTCCTAGCAGTACCACTCCTATACCTCAAGAGCACCCGTCATAATCCTTCAAGGCTGTCTTATTACAGAAGTAAATATTTAACTGAAATTGAACTACATTCACATCCCTATAGTTCAATTTCCTTTTCCCTGACAGCATAGTAGCCAAAACTTCCACAGTTACTGTCCATACTATATTTGTTCTGTGAATAAACACAAGAACACAGTTTCCAGAAATGTCTATTTTAGTACCTTTCACAACTCTAAATTCACTAAAATAGAAAATGTAAACAGGATCTAATGTCTAAGACTATTTGCGAGAGATCAGATACTTAACAGATCATACGATCTTCACAGGACTCTAAGACTCACCTGTTTTCTCAAGCTACTTCAAATGAAAGTAAGGGAGTTAAATAAAGCTGGAGACCAGGGAAAGTAGGAATATGATATATTTTAAAGGACTGGGACGTCCATTTACAATCATAGTCTTGCTGACTTTTTTACAATATACAAGTCTTGTTCTGTGCCTGTAGCATAGGGTAGGTGCTTTTACAAAAGTGGATACGTAAACCAAAATAATTCCTGTTCCATTTAGTATCACTCTACTTCACTAGCTAGATATTGTAGGTTCTCCCCTTTTTCCCTCAGGAGAGTGAAAATTCCAGGGGGAAAATTGGTCAGAAATGCTCACTACAGAAGGGATTAGGGCACACTCCATAGTCACTGCGGGGCCTTATGTACCACTTGAATCCCAATGCCACTGCTGATCATATGGCAGAAAAGACTGGAGTTGAGAGGACTTTTGGAAGGGAAGGTTTTTTTGCCAAATTCTAAAAGTACAAAACAAAACAAAAACATAGCAGCCAGCTAAGGTAAAAAGCTATCTGTGAAGAGGAAATGAGTTTGAGCCACAAATGAGGCTCTTTGTATAAAGTCACTATTATACAAAGTTTAGGATAGTTAGTAAATATTTATGTAAATAAAAGTTGGGGTTCCAGAAGTGGATGAAAGCTGAGAGAACTTGGTGGTGAACACAGTTGCAAAGGCAGACATAATCCAAAAACAAAATGATTATAGAGGAAGAGAACTTTTGATGAATCCTGTCAATTTTGGCTTTAAAAAATTAGAAAGACCCAGGGCAGTGAGAGACTGAAAAGAGTTTGAGCAAAGGGTCTAAGATGGAAAGGAATTTCTGGCACTGAAGAAATGAACAAAGACATAATAGCTCAGTTAGGAGCAGAGCATGAGGAAGAAAATTTATAGTTGAGACAGTTGGATGAGGTCCTGAGACTTCTTTCTGAGATAGTGAGCACTGCAAAAGTAGCAGCAAAAGTTACGGAAAAAACTAGGCTGCAGACTGATGATAGGATAAAACAGGGGTGGGCAATTTTTTTGGGTTGACGGCCACATATGGGTGGGGAAATTGTATGCAGGACCGGGCAGGGGGGTAGGGTGCAGGAGGCAATGCGGGGTGTGTGTGTGGGGGGGCTGGTGTGCAGGAAGGGGCTCAGGACAAGGGACTGGGGCAGAGGCAGCGTGCGGTGTACATGAGGGGGCTCAGGGAAGGGGGTTGGGGTGCATGAGGGGTGCGGCATGCAGGAGGGGGCTCAGGGCAGGGGGTTGGGATGCACAGGGCTGCAGGATGCAGCAGGAAGCTCAGGGCAGGGGTCTGGGTTGCAAGAAGGGTGCAGGGTACACGAGGGGGCTCAGGGCAGGGAGTTGAGGTGCAGGAGGGGTGCGAGGTGCAGGCAGGGGACTTAGGGAAGAGAGTTGGGGGGTGGGGTGCAAGAGGAGTTCGAGCTCCGGCCCGGCGCTGCTTACCTAAAGAGGCTCTGGAGTGGCAGCAGTGAGCACTGGGGCCAGGGCAGGCTCCCTGTCTGCCCTGGCCCCACGCCGCTCCAGGAAGCGCTGCAGCTCCTGGGAGAGGGAGGGCGGAGAGCTCTGCATGCGCTGCCCTCCAAGTACCTCCCTCAAAGCTCCCATTGCTCAGGGTTCCCCATTCCCGGCCAATGGGAGCTGCGGGAGGCTGTGAATGGCGGCAAGGGCAACACACGTGGAGCTCCCTGCCCCGCTGCTCGAAGGCCGCTTCTGAGAGCGGCGCAGGACCCATGGCGCCACAGGGGGCAATCCCGCAGGCCATATCCAAAGCCCTGAGGGCCTGTATCCAGCCCATAGTTTGCCCACCCCTGGGACAAAATGATGCACCAGGGAAGCAAAGTGTGGAACAAAAGGACAGTGACCATATAGTCAGAGTAAGGCAGGCACATATGAGGAGGCAGCAGATGCTCTGAAAATTCTGGAACAGGTACGAATGAAAGAAAATGGGATATAGAAAATAGATAATGCAGAAGTTGTTAAAATTAAAATGATTGCTGGGCAAAGGAACATCTGAAATGGAGAAGTTTGAAAGAGGAAAATGCAGTGTGAAGGTCAGGTCAAGGGGGGAGATGGAGTTGGCAAGCGTAAGATTTAGCACAGACTTTCGGACCAAAGGAGGTAATGAGGAAAAAAACAGAGGCAAGGGCAATACTCCTGTCCTACACTTTCTCCTAATATTATATCAGTTGCTCAGGAAGGATAAACCCATTCCAGATTAGTCTGGATAAACTGATAAAACAGCAGTTTACCTGTACTACCAAGTGGCGGTAGTGTGGGCTGTAGATCCCGATTGCAGAAATCAGTTCGACAGCATTCAATTGTCCGACGTAGCTGTGCTTTTGGGGAATCCTATAAATGGAGAACAAGAGAAAATAACTCAAAAGTTCTGAAATGGCCAAACAAGGAGGATATTACAGATGGTATAGATGTACAGTACTGTAGAGATTACATAGTTAAGATTGAGTTCTGTTTTGCACATAAAACAGGGATTCAACCCTTGGTTATGTATGAAAAATATATCACGTATCCTCTCCCAAATTTATGGCATATACTCTGATTACAGAATTAATTTCAGATAATTAACAAGTTAAAATTGATCTTTAAATGAAGTTTAATACATTTAGCACCTATGTCAGTTTTTAATTTGTCCCAACTGGCAGTAGTAATGGAATAATAATTTGAAAGTCTGAAAAGTCTAACTGAAATCTTGTGCATGGCCTATGTTTAAGAAATTAGGTTCTAATTTAGATAAATTATTAATGATTATTTTATCTGATTGTTGTAATTATATAAGACACAGACATGGTTAGGTCAACAGCTCAGTTAACATTTTAGTCAGGCCACTATGACATCAGAGGTGACATAACCAATTGCCATCCGCGCTCTACAGCTAATTTGCATGCAACAATTCCACTGCTTGCTATCTGTCTGTATTATGAGGGAGACAGGACACACGTGTAGACTTCTCACTGGTAGATTATTGGACGCGGCTACCACTGCTCTTTAGATATTCATATTTTTACACCCCCACCCCAAAACTATGTTAAAACATTATGGAAGATAGGTCAAGCATTCAAAAATCAGAAAATGCCAGAAATAAGGTTGCCCGTGCAACTTTAATTCGGCCAATCCCTGACTCCTCCTCACCTAAGGCCTCCCATTCTCACGCCCCCCCAATACCCGATCTCCCTTCCAAGTCGCAGTCCCAGTCTCTTCTCCAACCAGTTAGAGTCCCCATCACTGCCTCCCAGAACCAGTCCAATTGCCCAGCCCAACTTGTTCCCAACCTCCAACTCCACATCCCCTCCAAGGTCTGACTCTTGTCCCCACTTTGTATTCATATCAGGTAGCTTCCTCCTCCGGGGGTGAGGGTGGGGGGCACGGAAGCAGTCATTGACAGCATACGGGAAAGAGTCACCCAGCTCTCAGTTCAAGCACCCAGAACTGGTATGGATAACAGAAGCCCTAAGCTGAAACTGCAGGGAAGTCCTGTTAAGCTATGGAGCATGCCCACGCTCTGCACTGCATATCACACGCACGCATGTATATATATTGTATCCAGTAATTAGCTGCACAATATGAAATTTAATGGAAATATCACATATTTCAAAATAACAGTTGAGTGACAAAGGAATTTTCTTCAGACCCAACACAGCATTAACATGGCAGTAGTTAGCTTTTCAAAATTTATATTTAAATTATATACTACACGCCACAACTCAAGAGACTAGTGAGTTTGTGTGTCCATTCCAACACTCTTTAAAGAGTCCTTATTTTCAGAACATCGTTGCTCAGGACTTTTGGAAAAATCAGGCCCCTTTAAAGGTCTCAAATTGGACACCTAGAAAAAGAGCAGGGGTGGCCAATCCGTGACTCTGGAGCCACAAGCGGCTCTTCAGAAGTTAATATGCGGCTCCTTGTATAGGCACCGACGCTGGAGCTGGAGCTACAGGTGTCAACTTTCCAGTGTGCTGGGAGGTGCTCACTGCTCAACCCCTGGCTCTGCACAGGCCCTGTCCCCACTCCACCCCTTCCCACCCCTTCCCCTGAGCCTGCAGTGCCCTCGCACCTCCTCCTCCCCCCGCCGAGCCTCCTGCATGCCACGAAACAGCTGATCGAGAGGTGTAGGAAGGGAGGGCGAGGTGCTGATTGGTGGGGCTGCCAGTGGGCAGGAGGCACTGAGGGAGGGGGAGAAGAGCTGATGGGGGCACTGCTGACATATTACTGTGGCTCTTTGGCAATGTACGCTGGTAAATTCTGGCTCCTTCTCAGGCTCAGGTTGGGCACCCCTGAAATAGAGGCTCCCAAAGATATTAGTCACCTTTGAAAATATTGGCCCACAGACTATTTCCTTTTTCACCCCCACAGACAAAACAAAATTTTCAGCTCAGTCATCTTCTCTTCTGCCCCCTTTAATGTGTGTTTCATGTGCTTACTTTGCTGCCAATCTTGAAACTGATAGGATGTGTGTGTGCAGTCAACTGCAGGACTGGGGTCTTGATTTGTCAACAGCATAGCATCATCCACCGTAGTAAAGGGCAATATCCAAAGTCCCTATTGTAGTGGTTGTGATCTGCAAAGATTTAACTGCTCACAGCTACCCTGCATAATCTCCATCATGTTCCCTTTATGGACAATTTTAAAAATAAATGAACTTGTTTGTACCTTGCACTGAAAATCTGAACCTTCATACTTCATGCAACCTGAAGCAAGCATGGGTTCTCCATGTTCATCTTCTTCAACAATGGCAAAGCAATGCCCGTTAGTTCTGGAAAAACACATCATTTCAATTCACCAATTGCTGTGCAAAGTTGACTGGCAATCGACCTATTTATGAAAATTAGTATGTGCACCCTACAATGTTTCTTGTCCTAATATAAACTGATCACCAGAGTGCAGGTGAGACTAAAGGAAATGAGATACACAGAGTTGTTTTTTGTCTGAACTAAAATCAGAGGGTACCAATATGAAGACACTGGTCAAGATACATATTTTTTCAATATAAGCCTCAAGTTTAGAAGCTAGTAAAAGATTCCTAACCTTCAAT
This sequence comes from Gopherus evgoodei, assembly GCF_007399415.2. Taxonomy (NCBI): domain Eukaryota; kingdom Metazoa; phylum Chordata; order Testudines; family Testudinidae; genus Gopherus; species Gopherus evgoodei. Next base: position 54,822,600 of record NC_044328.1, on the reverse strand, counting down.
AACAAAAACTGAACAATCCATTATTTTCCAAGAAGATACATGCCTTTTAAAAAAGGATCAGATTGTTCAGATTACCTCCTAATCTGAAATCTTTAGCATTATGAGATATGAGGTTTACTCTTTTCTTGTGATGTTAAATTACCTCTGCCAGAAATGACTTGCCCCTAAAGATGGAGAGGTTACTCAACTGTGTGCAGTCACGGAAGCTCTTTGAGATGTGTCCCCCACAGGGGAAGTAAGGTGTGTAGTGCAGAACCACAGGGGGGGGACAGCTTGAAGAACTCCAGTTACTGCACAAAGTGAGTAACTGCTTCTTCTTCTTCAAGTAGTGTCTCTGTGGGTTCTCCACTTCAGGTGACTCCTGAGCAGTTCCCCTCTTAGAAAGTGGAAGGTTCAGAGCAGAATTCAATACAGAAGAGCCTACATCCGCCTCTGATCTTGCCCTTGGCACCAAGGGATAATGATTAGAAAAAGTATGAACAGAGGACCCAGTTTCCGTTCTACAGATGTCTACAACTGGCATATCCTTAATAAAAATGCAAACAGTACTTTTGTGAATGTGCTATCATTCTCGAAGGGGGTTGTAACAAATCTTAATAAAATTGAAGATACACTTTGATAACCTCTGTTTAGAAATTACCAATTCCCTGTTTCTGTCCACAATAGATACAAATAGCCTAGGAGATCTTCTAATTGGTTTCATCCTATCCAGGTAAATGCTAATGTCCCCTTGACATCTAGAGTATGGAATATGGTTTCTTGACTAGACCAATGTGGTTTCGGGGGGGTGAAAAAACAGAAGATGAATGGTTTGATTAATATACAATTCTGAGGACAGCTTAAGTAAAAACATTTGATGGGCCAGTAGCAACACACTTTCTGTTGTGAGTACTGTAAAAGGTGGGTCAGCTATTAAAGCCCCCAATTCTCCAACCCTTCAGGTAGAAATTGAGGTTACTTACCTGGAAGTGGAGGTTCTTGGAGATGTGCAGTCCCTATCTGTATACCACACATACGATATGCATGCACATCACGGCCCTGAGTCCAAAATTTTTTACAAGCAATGTCCATTGGCCTGTACATGCACTATAGCTCTCGTGCTGTGAAACAAGGGCATAAAAGGTGGTGCAGGCCAGTGCCTCTCTAGCTGCTCATTCCTATCACAGTCCAATCAATCTGCAGGAGAGGGGAAGGACGGTGGGTATTAGAATACAGATAGAGACCATACATCTCGAAGAACCTTCAGTTACAGGTAAGTAACCTACATTTCTTCTTCGACTGATGGTCCCTACGTATATTCCACAAATGGGAGATTAACAAGCACTAGTCAGACAAGGGGTGGGTGCGAGGATGCAGAAGTGATAGCTGACTGTAGTACTGTTGTCCTTGCAGCTACATCTGCAGCGAACGACTGGACCAAAGTGTAATGACTCATGAAGGTATGTAAAGAGCTCCAAGTAGCTGACGTACATATCTCTAGGAAGGGTACATCTCTCAGAGATGCAGCCAAAGTAGCTTCCCCTTTGGTGGAAGGAACCCTTACCACCCATCAGAGGAAGAACACGAGCTAATTGGTAACAAAGAGTAATACAAAGTGTAATTCATTTTGAAAGTCTCTGTGCCAATACAGCTTGATCCCTTGATCATTCTGCTAAGGAAATAAATAGTTTAGGTGTCCTTCTGATGTCCCTTGTTCTCAGACAAAAGGACAAAATCCGTCAGCTGTCTAAACCACAGCTGTCTCTCTCCACCCGAGGCATGTGGTTTTGGAAAAAAATATGGGTAAGTGGATTACCTGACTCATAAGGAACTCAATCTACTTTAGGGAAGAACCTTGAGTGGGGTGTAACAAGATCTTTTCTTTACAGAACGCAGTACATGGCAGGTCCACCATGACTACTCTCAGTTCACTGACTCTTCTGCCTGACATTATAGCTATAAGAAAGGCCACTTTCATGGAGAGATGGACTTCTGAGCATGTGGCTAGTGGCTTAGGAGGGGAGGAAGGGTTAATGAGAGAGACTAGAACAAAACTAAGCTCCCGTTGAGATGCAAACTTCACCATTGGTGTAAAGGGCTGAGAATCCCCTTCAGAAATTTTAGTTGTGATAGGATGAGTGAAGATTGTGTGGTTATCCACCAGAGGATGGAAAGTTCTGATCATTGCTAATGGCACTCACAGAGAATTGACCATGGGACCAGAAGACTCAAAGGTAAGTAAACACTCTAAGACAGCAGGGATCCCGGTGAATTCTGGAGACAAGTTCCATTGATGAACAAATGAGGAAAAATGCTTCCATTTTGCAGAGTAACAGCTCCTTGTAGAGTCTCTTCTGGTTTGGTTAAGGATGCACTGCACCTTTTTGGAACATGAGAGCTCTATTTCTGATGCTCATCCAAATACCAGGCTCTGAGCTGCAACGGGTCCCAGATTGTGTGCTTGAACCTTCCCCTATGCTGTGTCAGAAGATCAGTCAATGTGGGAATATTAATCGATGGTTGAACTGAGTGTGTCAGCAGATCATAAACCAGAACCATCTCAACCAGTTAGGCACAATAAGGATAACCTGAGCTCAGTCTTGATGCATCTTCCACAGACCTTTTAGAATCAATGTAATGGAAAGGAAGACATACTCCAGGCGATCCTTCCATGATGCCAGCAGGGCATCTCCCATCAAGCCCTTGCCCAGGACTGTTCTCGAGCTTTCTGTTCACCCCTGAGGCAAAAATGTCCCAGGCCAGCATTTCCCACTGGATAAACATGGCTAAGAGATCCTGATAATTTGAGATCCTCAACTGGAGGGAGGTGAAAGAGAAGACCTTTTCCCCTAGATGGTCAAGCTGCTTGTGTCCCTTAACAGAGGGAGTAGCCCTTGGGTGCTGTGGCTTTGGTTTCTCTGCAGCTACCTGCATTAGCAAAGAATTAGGCAGTGAGTGAGAGAACAAAAATACTACCCCCCTTCTCAGCCATCTTAGAAGCGGAAGCATAAGAAGCAGCGGTGTGCTGTGTTCTTGAAGGCTTCATTGATGAGGAGGGCAACTCAACTGGGACTGGAAGGCTGAAGAATGTACAGTAAACTGCTGTGGCTCCTAGACTTCCTCAAGCTGAATCTGTAATTCTGCAGCGACACTGTGCATGATCTCTTAATATTGCTTAAAGAGGTGTGGAAGAGATGGAGAAGATAGAGTAACCACTTCATCCAGCGAAGACAACGAGATTACTTCGGGAACAGTTGGGGCTGGTGGATCCAGCTTACCTTTCCTCTCTGAATATTCTGCCAGGGCTGGTTATGAATGTCCGAGTGATGGCAAATAGGATTCCTGCATCGATCCTGAGTGTTGTCTAGGGTAGGGCTTCCGGTCCCCAATATTTCCTGTTGGACAGATGAACTGGTAGAGGAGCACCGCATGGCATAGGACACCACCTATCTCTTGGCAAATGGTGTTTGGGTGGAAGATGGAACCCTGATCTTCTGGATTCATATCCAAGACATTTCTGTCCAATGCTGCAGAGACGCCTGCGGCGCCTCTGCCTCAGCCAAGAAAAAAGCCAGATCCTGTACCTCTGGAGGAACCGACAGTAACAATGGTTGCATCTCAAGGCAAACAGGTGGGATGGTCATGTCCTTCCACCAACTGCCTAGCCCATGCTTGCTTGGTATGTAACCCGTTCAAAGCCATTCCTTCAACCTTGGAAGGTGATCTGGCATGTTGCACTACAAAGATTCAAGCTGATATACACCCCAGCAATTGAAGACAATCTCTTACTGTTATTTGGGGACTGCTCTGAATCTTTGAGATGAAATTCACTAGTATGGGAAATCCGTCGTAAGGGACATATGCTCTGCCTGTCACTGCACACAGAGGAACTCCTATGAAGTCTAGACTCTGTAGTGGAGTCAAAGCAGACTTTTCAAGGTTGATTTGAAGGTCCCAGCTTTGAAACGGAACACGTTATCTTTAATGATGCCTACACTTCCTGACATGATGTGCCCTGATCAACCACTCATCAAGGTATGGGAAAAGGATTATAACCAAACAATGTAGCAATTGCTGCCAGAATCTTTGAGAATATCCTTAAGGCTGGAGATGGGCCAAAAGAGAGCATCCTGTATTGGTCAAGAAACCTCTTGTGTGAAGGGTGAAGAATGACATGAAAATATGCATCTTGTAGGTCAAGAGTTGCAAACCAGTCTCCTAACTCTAACGAGATAATTATTGCTGCAAGGGTCACCATCCTGAATTTCTGCTATTTTACATATCTGTTTAGAAACCTGAAGTCTGAAATTGACCTTCAACCTCCATTCCTTTTTGGAAATCAGGGAGTACTTTGAACAGAATCCCCTTTCCCTGTGCTAAATCTATCGCTCCTAAATGGAGAAGTGAGGTCATCTCTTGCAGCAGCTATTGATTGTGAGAGGGGTCCCTGACGAGGGACAGGGAAGGGGAAAGGGTAGGAGGGATAGATTTGAAATGGATAGTGTAACCAGATGGTTTCCAAAACCCATTTGTCAGATGTTATATTCTCCCATGCAGCCTGAAAATGGGAGAGGTAGCATCTGAAAGAAGAGAGAATGTTAACATATTGTAGCTGTAAAACCTTGTTGACTGGATGGTTGATACTCTTGACCAAACCAGCAAAACTATCGCTTGGAGGATGTGGATGGCTGATTAAATGTAGCTGAAGAAGGAATTTTTTTTTTAGAATTTATTCTTTTTTTTTTTAATATCTTGGTCTCTTAGATCGAGGTTCAGACGGTCCATGATACACTGATTATGGGATTGAGTAGGTGCTTCATGCCATCTGAGATCTACTAAATCCTCTTATTTATAGGGGTATAAATCCCCAGGGATTGCAGTGTAGCTCTTGAGCTCAAGAGTGGTGAGATCTATCAGTCAAATCTGCAGAGAGCTTGCAATCATCAAAGTAGAGGTCTTCTACAGTTCTCTGAACCTCTCTTGGGAAGCCCGACAGCTCCAGTGAAGAAGCTGTTCTAATGACCATGGCAGTGCAGAGAGACTATGCTGCAGTATTCGAAGTGTCCAAGGAGGCCAGGAGCAATGTCTTCGCCAGGAGTTAACCATCTTGAGGAATGGCCTTAAACTGGTCAAGATACTCCTGATTGGTGGTCAGTTAAGGAATTAAATTTGTTGCAATTTACATAGTTGTATTGGGCCATGAGTGCATGATGGTTTACTATTCTGAACTGAAGCGTGGCTGAAGCATAGGATTTGAGCCAAACATCGAAGCTCCTGTGGTCCTTGCTGTACAGAGTGGACTTTGAATTACATTATCTGCCTCACCCATTTATTTACCTACAAAGACCCAAATTCAGGGTTATCTGTCCATGTAGAAGCTGATAAAAATCACTAACATAACGCATAAATGGGAGCTCTGTGCATACCACTGCTATATGACTGGCTTTTAAGCAGTACAAGGAATATAACTCCCTCAACACAGGTCTCAACAGGCAGAAAAAAAAATCTGTTAACTTTTTTAAAGTACTTGCAATTTAAGTATATCTACTGAATTAATAGCTCTGGATCTCAACAGTTTATGCTTTAACAGAAAGACAATTCACATTTAAATTTTACAGATTTGCTTGTGCACAATGGGGATAGAAAGTAGAATCTGTATATTTTGGAGTATTTTACCATAAACATACTGCTCAGATAGAATGCATAAGTGCTGTTATATACTATTGCTACTACTGGAGAATTTGATAACAGTCTCATATGCACTGGTTATAGACCAGTGAAGGAAAAATGCTGTAAGAATTATATTAAAAACCAACACCAGAGGGCGATAAAAAGCAACAAAATTTCTGATAGTATAAAGGAATTTAAAACCAAAATCAAAATCCTTGCCTCTAGTTTAGTGTCTTCTAAATTTAAAAGTTATTAAACTGAAAGTTGTGTATCATTTGTTCTAAAGATATGAAATTCCCTCAGAGATCTAGATAAAATTGTTTCAGATACAAGAGGCTGTAGCTATAAGGACATTTCCCCTACTATTTATATCTTAATACATTTAATAACACAGTGATGACTAATAATACTTTGCAGCTTCTGTGCAAGGCCCTCAATGAATTTTACAAACAATGATTTTAATATTGCAATTCCTATACAATACAGATGAGGATTATTCTTTCAATTTTAGAAAAAAGGAGAGTCAGTCTCAGAGAAGCTAGATGACTTGCCCAATGGGACAAAGAAAGGCTGTGGAAGAGTAAAAAATATTACCTAGATTCTCTTGACTACTATATTCCTGTCTGGATTCTTAGTATATGGTGACTTCCTAAAATATGGGAAGCCTGTGACACATTTATAAAAATGTGTATTAAGGAGAAGAGAAACAGATGGTGCTTAAGGAATAGTGAAATAAAGGAGAAGAAAGTATGGGAAACTGCAAAACAATTTTTAAATTTTTACTTAAAACCACCACAAAAACCTAAGTGAGTTCAAGCTACAACTCCATCTTGAGACTCTGGTGACATGAACAACTACTTAAGCTTTGCTTTTGTGGCCTCTCACCACCAGACTTCTTCAGTGCAATTAGAGATATATTTTAATAGTTGGGGCTCGCACTGGACTGATTCTCTAGGTGATTATGCCACTGTGTGTATAGTCCAATCCACACAAGCGGTCCATTTCCTAGACACTAATGTGCTAATAAGCGATGGTCAAATAAACACCACCCTACACCGGAAACCCACTGACCGCTATACTTACTTACATGTCTTCAGCTTCCATCCAGGACACACCACACGATCCATTGTCTACAGCCAAGCTCTAAGATACAACCGTATTTGCTCCAATCCCTCAGACAGAGATAAACACCTACAAGACTTCTATCAAGCATTCTTAAAACTATAGTACTGACCTGCTGAAGTGAAAAAACAGATTCACAGAGCCAGAAGAGTACCCAGAAGCCACCTACTACAGGACAGGCCCAACAAAGAAAATAACAGAAGGCCACTAGCCATTACCTACAGCCCCCAACTAAAACCTCTCCAGCGCATCATCAAAGATCTACAACGTATCCTGAAAGATGATCCCTCACTCTCACAGATCTTGGGAGATAGGCCAGTCCTTGCTTACAGACAGCCTCCCAACCTGAAGCAAATACTCACCAGCAACCGCACACCATACAACATAAACACTAACCCAGGAACCTATCCTTGCAACAAAGCCCGATGCCAGCTCTGTCCATATATCTATTCAAGTGACACCACCATAGGACCTAATCACATCAGTCACGCCATCAGGGGCTCGTTCACCTGCACATCTACCAACGTGATATATGCCATCATGTGCCAGCAATGTCCCTCTGCCATGTACATTGGCCAAACCGGACAGTCTCTACGTAAAAGAACAAATGGACACAAATCTGACATCAGGAATCATAACATTCAAAAACCAGTGGGAGAACACTTCAACCTCTCTAACCACTCAGTGACAGACTTGAAGGTGGCAATTGTGCAACAAAAAAACTTTAAAAACAGACTCCAAAGAGAGACTGCTGAACTCGAATTAATATGCAAATTAGATACAATTAACTCAGGTCTAAACAGAGACTGGGAATGGTTGGGTCATTACACTAATTGAATCAATTTCCCTATGTTAAGTTCTCCTCACACCTTCTATGGGTCATCTTAATTATCACTTCAAAAGTTTTTTTCCTCCTGCTGATGATAGCTCATCTCAATTGATTAGACTCTTCCTGTTGGCATGCTACTTCCACCTTTTCATGTTCTCTGTATGTATAAATATCTCCTGTCTGTGTGTTCCATTCTATGCATCTGAAGAAGTGAGCTGTAGCTCACGAAAGCTCATGCTGAAATGAATTTGTTAGTCTCTAAGGTGCCACAAGTACTCCTAACACGGCTGCTACTCTGAAACCTGTGTGTATAAGCAGAGTGAAGTGACCTTAAGCTGGCTGGAAATAGCTAGTGGAGAATTCTTCCTCTACACAGGAGCACTACACTAGCAGAAAGCTGGAGAAGGCAACACTGTCACTTTGTGCCAGACTCCCCACTCAGCATTAGTGGATGGAAGGAACATGGTTTGGTGGTAGGACATTGGGTAAGATCAGGAGGGGAGCAACATCCCTGTTACAGCCACTTCCTTCACTGTCATGCCGTAGTGCAAATTACGGCTGTTGCTGTTCAGCCTAACTTGCGTAAAGGCCAAGTGAACCTGAAAAAAAGAACTACAGCCTGAGGTCTGCCAACATTATTTTATTTGACAAGAATCACAGCCATTATTACCAAACATTAACATTCAATATTTATACTTTATATTCTGTCTATTAAAACGTTTTCTTCAATTCACCAGATGTGTAATTAATGCAAAAAACTATCTTAATGGAACTTAAACCTATTGAAGTTAAAAGGCTATCTCTGTTCTTCCTCACAAACTCTTCTAGACCTTTGATTCAGCGGCTCTCTTTGGGATTTTCTCTTTCCAATCTATCCTTATTACTGCTACTGATGTATATGTAATACGAAAAAACTTGAATTGAGTGATTACATAACAAGGAGTAATATGACATTCTGAGCACTAGTTGTATCAATATACAAGAAAACATACATGAAACATTACAGAGAGATTTACATTTTGGCCACGTATTACCTATTGTAGCTTCAATTGGATATGTTTTTTATAATTTTGCCCTAAAGACAGTGTTGTTGGGATAAAAGGACTGGTTGTTACCACTCCCAAAATGGTTCCATTTCTGTGGTAGGAGAAATGACGCATGCACATACTATCCTGAGAGCAGTTTTGTATCCTTTCAGGGAAAAGATTCTATAGAAACAAGTAAATCTAATCAAATAGCTTGATAAAGCCCTAACGATAGCACTAGAGAGAACCAAACTTCTATATCTTGTGCACACTACTTACATGCATGTATTATTAATAGCATCATCGGGACAATGTCCTGAACAGTAGCACTGTAGAAAAGGTAAGGTATCCTCTGGAGCCAATGTTACTCCATTTGCCTGTTTCTTCTGGTCAGGATTTGTCTTCATTCCTGTGCTATGGAGCATGCTGTCTAGATTTCGCCCTGTGGAAAAACATAAAAAGATTTTTTCCATATATGCTCTTCTTTTGCAACTAGATGAAGATATTCATTTACAGTGAAATGCAAAGTACTAGCAAATGGTAATACAAATTAGTTTGAGGATTATACAGTACACAGAGGAAAGAGAATTTATTTTGACAGGAATTGTGGGTTTAGCTCCATATTTTTGAGACAAACTAGTTATTAGCGGAATTCTGAAACATACTGATCAACCAGCAGATCTTTTATTTATGGTGTACATATTTGGTGCCATTTACAATCAATGTAAATAGAAGGAGGATACCTTTCACTCGTAAAAACTCATGTGCAATGGAAGAGTGAAAATATATGAATTCTCTTTCTAAGCAAGCCCTTTTCATTCACATATATTTTTAGAACCAACTGGGGGCTTGAGAACCATACTAAGAAAATTGCTTTGTGGGGGAGCTAAAGGTACTTAACCGGTAAATTTTTCTTCTCTTCAGTCATTTCACTGGATTTCCACGCTTGTGTCTTAATTTTCCAACTGAGAATTCTGCAAGACTAAAATAATCTTTGTTCTAAATCAACTGAAATGCAACTTGCACATCCACAATGCTTAAATATATTGTCAGTGAGCCTAAGTAATGCTCCAAGTAGTCCTCAGCTTCTCTGCACTAAAAAATGACTGAACATTAGTTTTTCCAGGGTCAGGTCACTGGAGTGCCAGTGAGAGTGGAGGTGGTGGCATAAACAGATCGAGCTGACCTCCCACCATCGTGGAGCATCAGGAGTGGAGCTACCAACTACATTCCCCTAGCAGCTACCTCAGCAGGCATACCACTTGTACTTCACTGGTTGACAGACTCTCTCTGCTTCCCTTCCATTTCCTGCCCACACCTATCCTACCCACATTAACGTCCCCATTAGGAAATATCGCTATTCATACAAAGGGGCCAATGTGATCCTTAAATGTATAAACAGGGGATTTTTGAGTAGGAGTAAAGAAGATCAATTACCCCTTTATATGGTAGTGGTGTGACTGCTACTGGAATACTGTGCTCAGTTCTGGTGCTCACAAATCAAGAAGGACATTGATAAAATTGGAGAGGTTTCAGAGAAGAGCCAAGAGAATGATTAAAGGATTGAAAAATATTCTTTAGAGCGAAGAACTCAAGGAGCTCAATCTATTTAGTTTAACAAAGAGAAGGCTAAAGAGTAATTGGATCACAGTCTATATCTATCTATCTGGGGAACAAATTTGATAACAGACTCTTCAATCTAGCAGACAAAGATACAACAAGGTCCAAAGTGTAATTAACCAAACGGTTGTGGAGGATTCTCCATCACTGACAATTTTAAAATCAAAATTAGATGTTTTTATCAAAGTTATGCTGTTGTTCAAACAGGAATTAAATTCTGGACAGTTCTACAGTCTGTGTTATGCAGGAGACAAGACTAGATGATCACAGTGGTTCTGTCTGGCTTTATAATCTATGAATCTCTCACCCTCTACTAATGTCCATGGCTCACGTGTCCTCAGAGGCTGAACTGAGGTTTGCAAACATCACGTCCTGATCCAGTGAACCTCTCATTTTTGCTGTGGGAGTTTGCAACAGTTTTGGTTGGAAGCTTAAGATGCTGGAAAGGGTGTCTAGCATATATGACTGTGACTGAATGCACCCCTGTATTCACACCCTACACAACACTACAATAATCTTTGAACAGCATGTGCTTTGTAAGGTATCATTTGAAAGCTAATAACTTGCTGGTCAAAAATATCATGGTGAAATATAAGTAGCAACATTATATGCAAATCATGACTGAAGTGTGTTTACCAGACAAGTATGGGGAATAGGTAAACCTGTTGCTCAAAGGGACAAGCTGATGCCCCTGCTCAGGTGTCATCAAAGCTGATGGGCAATCACCTGTCAAAGGAGTGATTATGCAAAGAAGCGGGGAAGGAACAGACTGAGCTGCAAACAGCAGCATGGAACCTCTCACTACCAGACTCCTTGTCTCTGATCTCCCAGTGGGAATGAACTTTATCTAGGGGTAACTCTCAGGAAAATACATTTCAAACATGGACTGAACTATAAAAGTGAGGGACAAAAACACTCCAAGATATCTCTTCCTATCCATCTCTCTCTTTCACCTAAGATGACAAAAGCCACAGCCTTTGGACTTCGGGGGCAGATCTTGGCCTAGAATTTGATCAGCAATGTTACTGGGAACATGCTAAAGGACTTCATTGTGAACCAATTCTAGTTTGTTAAGTTTTAGTACTAGGAAACATTTTATCTTTTTTTCCTCTTGTAACCATTTCTGATTTTAATACCTTTTGGAAGTGTGTTGGGGTCACCCTGCAAGTGGTAACCAGGGTTGGTGGAAACCAGAATGTGAATGGAGTGTGCTGGCACACTGCACTATATACAGACATTCAGGGTGTGACCCACATGCTGCCTGGCTGTTTGTGAGGGGTCCAGGTTAGGAGTTACAGCAGCAAAGCAAGGTTGCAAGGCAAGGGTGACACACACCCTCACTGGTCTGGACTGCACCCTGGAATGTCATAATGGCATCTTTAGAAAAACCCAGTTACAACTCAGTGGACCGAAATATGTCCTCTCAAAAAGCAGTATGGCTTTTACTATACTGTACACATTTATTTTGTCTTGAAATGTCAGTCTTGAACAGAAAAGTCAGTTAAAATGGCCTATTTCACAGACTGATACGATTCCCTGTCAAATCCACCAAGAACTAACTTCATAGTAATAAGGACATCGTTCTAACATTATATCTCATCCTCTTAAAATGATATGCTAGATTAGTCCTTATACTTCACATAGCCACATGTGAGATGAAATACTTGAGAAACTTGATCTTATTTTTCTCACCACACAGACTTGCAGACTTCACCACCAGATTAGTATAGCATACTGAGTGTATCTTCCAGCTGCAACTATTTCCTTTCAAATAACTAAAGAAAATGTGTCTAGTTCAGACGTTACTAATAAAAAACAAATCCTGAAAACAATGGCAAAAAGTTCCCATGTCTTACACTATAATATTAATATTCGACCAGTTTCACCAATGTTCTTATGTTAGAAATATTTCAAATAAAAATATGACTAAGAAAGGTGCTTGTAAATATAAATGATCGTTATGCTCAAGGCTCAGTGTGCTATGCGGCATGTCAGAATTAAGTGTGCACCAGGTACCATGATTTATGTGGCAAGTATCGTGAATTTATTCAGCACTGACACCTCCAATCTCTTTCCCTTCTATTTAACTCTGCTGTAGTACCCTTCTTAACAGGTCTGAAATGTCATTTCAGTACCAGATTACTGCTGATATAACGAACGTGGAAATAAAGTACTTAAGACACACTACATAACTCTGATCAATTTAGAGAACAGACTAGGTAGCTCCTCCTTTTACTCTTCATTGAAAGAGGAAATCTCAGCAGAGGTACAAATCTTAGTTTCATTTCCAGCTTTGTAGAACTAAGATATTTTACAGAACTGAAAAAAGTTTGCTACTGAATGTTAAGTGATACCTAATTTTTTCAGTCCACAGCCCTATCATCTGCTAGGCCTGGAAACACTTAGGGCAGTGGGTCACCAATTGGTAGATCGTGATCAACCAGTCTATCACCGAGCCTCTGGCAGTCTATCACAGTCTCCCTCCACTGAAAGTCCGGAGAGGCTGAGGCAGGCTCCCTGCCTGCCCTGACCCCACGCTGCTCCTGGAAGTGGCCAGCATGTCCCTGGATTGGGGGCAAGGGAGGGGGAGGAGGAGGTCTCTGCGCACTGTTCCTGCCTGTAGGCACCGCCCCCGCATCTCACATTGGCACGGAACGGGGAACTGTGGCCAATGGGACCTGCGGCAGCAGTGCCTGCAGGGAGGGGCAGCGTGTGGAGCCATGCCCGTCTCCCGCCAGGGGCAGCAAGGACACGCCGGCAGCTTCCAGGAGCAGCACTGGGCTGGGGCAGGCAGGGAGCCTGCCTTACCCTGCTGTGCCACCGCCTGAGGTAAGCGCCACAAAGCAGGAGCCTGTACCCCCTCCTGCACCCCAACCTCCTGCCCCAGCCCTGAGCCTTCTGGAACCATCACCCTGTATCCCCTCCTGCACCCCAAACCCTCTCCTACATACCAACCCCCTATCTAATCCCTGAGCTCCCTCCCAGAGCCAGTACCCTGTACTCTCTCTTGAACCCCGAGCCCCCTCCTGCACCCCAACACCCTTCCCCATCGCTGAGCCCCTTTCTGCACCCAAACTCCCTCCCAGAGCTTGCACCCCAAACGCCTGTCTCAGGCTCAGCCTGGATCCCCCTCCCACATTCTGAACCCCTTAGCCCCAGCCAAGAGCCTGCACCCCTTCCTGCACCCTCAACCCTCTGCCTGTGACAGTGAATGACAGTGTGGGAGAGCAAGAGAGGGAGGGGGGGACAGAGTGAGTGGGGAAGGGCCTCGGGGAACGGTAGATCCTGGGTTGCACTTAAATTAAAAAAGTGATCTTGTGCTTAAAAAGGGTGGCGACCATAGACTTACGGTATGTCTTCACTGCAGAGTTAGGTTGGGTGATCGCACCCAGGTCATCTTAGCCCAAGTGCGAGCATCCCCACTGCAAAGCCATAACTGTGTTACTCAGCTGTCTGTCTGTCATGATTCCTTGTGTGCAGATGCTCTGATTCTTTCCCAGTGAGCTGTGGGAGAACGTCTCTGTTTTTCAGTAGGAAACTCAGGAAAGACACTAGAAGATTATCAGAAGTCAAGTGAGTTAACTTGAGTCATCACTGCAAAGTGGGCAGGTTCCAGGCAGAGTTAAAGTAGAGCCTAGGCTATATCCCAGCTGGGTAAGCTAACTTGGACTTATAGCGCTCTCAAACACAAGTAAAAGGTTTGTGTATGGACAGTAGGTTAACACCAGGAAAAGAGCCTGCTAAACTCTGCAATGAAGACAGACCCTTATGTGCATTAACAAAAACACTTTCATGACAAACCCATTCCAACAGCTGGTTCTGGATCATTGATCAAATAAAAATACCATTCCCTAAATAAATGAACGTCATTGCCATCTACCTACTTTTGAGAGGCATTCAGAAATGGTTTGCTACTCTTAGATCTCATGTAAAAAACTACCATAATAAATGGTACCTTTGTTGGCAGCTCAGCAGAGACACCAAAGACTGACAGGAAACCAAGACAATTTGAAATTATACATGCACAGAGTACAAGATTAAAAACATCAAATTCTGAATTTATTAAGATACATGCAAAAGGTATCCATGATTCTTTCTTGTATCCTCTGATTATTTATCCTTTTTCTTCACATGATGGTACCTACATGACAGTATTCCAGAACAAAGGTTGCAGCCTTCTTTATGTCCACTCCCTGTACATCGACCATCGTTTTTACCTCTCACTGCCTGCCTTGACAGAGACTGGAGAGCAAGTTTCCCTCAAGAGTGCCAGTCAGGAAATTCCCCAGAATAGAATAGCTAAATCCCACTTCATATTAGATAAAATCAAAAGCAGATTTGTAAATGTAGAGAACTAAAAGTAAACCAGTTTCTTATATAATAAAATACCTTGTGGAAGTTGCAGAAATCTGAGCTTCTAGAATAAAAACTGAAGGTGTGATTTTAAACAATCTTAGTTAAACTGGTGCAAGAAGCAATGTGGACACTCATTTTACTTTAAAGTAGGCATAATTCAGTTTAATTTAAGAAAATTATGAACCAGTTCCATATAAACCGAAATAAGTCACATTTAAAAAAGTAAAATAAAAGTGTCCACACAGACTTTCCCCGCTGGTTTAACTTAAAACTATGCTACTTTCTCATACATGCAATGTCTTATAACAGGAACACTTACCTTAGCTTGTAATTTTTACTTCTCTTCTCCTGGTCCAAACAATAGCAAGCAATATTTTCACTGGAATAATACCCTTCCCTTTTTACTGTCATTTTTACTAGATCTGCTGATGGAATGTAGAGGCCTGCAGCCAACTACAAAGGCAAACTGTGGAGGAAATGACTAGCTCCCCACATCACTCATTCAAAGGTTGCTCACATATAATATTAAGCCAGGTCCACATCCTCAAACTAAGTTTTACAGCCCCTAGCATCTGTCCCAAGAAAGGGACTCGACCATGCAAAAATCCTTTTTCCAAAGTTCAACCGACTCTTTGTCCAAAAAACCCTGGTAGTTCATGACATGAAAGATGCAGACGCAGTCTGCTAAATCCACTAACTAAATGAATCGTAGAATCAAAGAAGTGTAGGACTGGAAGGGACCTCATGAAGTTATCAAGTCCAGTCACTCGCACTCAAGGCAGAACTAGATAATTCTTGAAAGGTGTTTGTCTAACCTGTTCTTAACCCCTAGTCATGGAGATTCTACAACCTCCTTAGGCAATTTGTTCCAGTGCTTAAGTACTTGAATAGGACGCTTTTCCTAATGTCCAACCAAAACCTTCCTTGCTGCAATTAGAGCCCACTGTTTCTTGTCCTATCCTCAGAGGTTAACACGAACAATTTTTCTTGCTCCTCCTTGTAACAATTTTTTATGTACTTGAAAACTTATGTTCCCCTCTTCCCCCCGTCTTCTCTTCTCCAGACTAAACAAACCCAATTTTTCCAATCTTTCCTCATAGGTCATGTTTTCCAGACCTTTCATCATTTTTGTTGCTCTCCTCTAGACTTCTCCAACTTGTCCACAGTACTCCAGCTGAGGCCTTATCAGCATGGAGTAGAGGAGAAAACTACTTCTCACGTCTTGCTTACAACAATCCTGCTAATACATCCCAGAATGATGTTCACTTTTGCGTGCAACAGTGTTATACTGTTGACTCATACTTAAAATTGTGATCCACTAAAATCCCCAGATCCCTTTCTGCAATATTTCGTCCTAGGCAGTCATTTCCCCTTTCGTATGTGTGCAAATGTTTGTTCCTTCCTAAGTGGAGTGCTTTGCATTTGTCCGTATTAACCTGCCTCCTATTTATTTCAGACCATTTCTCCAGTTTGTCCATATCATTTTGAATTTTAATCCTATCCTCCAATGCGCTTGCAACCACTTCCAGCTTGGTATTGTCCGCAAACTTTATCAGAGTACTCTTTATGACATTATCTAAATCATTGATGAAGTTCTTGAACAGAACCGGACCCAAGACCAATATCTGTGGGACCCCAGTCGATCTGCCCTTCCAGCTTGATTGTGAACCCACTGATAACTACTCTCTGGGAACGGTTTTCCAAGCAGTTACGCACTCCACCTTACAGTAGCTCCATCTAAGTTGTATTTCCCTACTTTGTTTATGAGGTCATATAAGACAGCATCAAAAGCATTACTACAGTCAAGATATATCACATCTACAACTTCCCCCCATTCACAGGGCTTGTTACTCTGCCAAAGAAAGCTATTAAGTTGGTTTGACACAATTTGTTCTTGACAAATCCATGCTGACTCTTACTTATCACCTTATCTTCCAGGTGTTTACAAACTGATAGCTTGATTATTTGCTCCATTATCTTTCCAGGTACTGAAGTTAAGCTGACTGGTTTCTAAGGCCTGATCTACACTAAGGGTCTGGGGGTGGGGGTGGAGGAGGATGCCAATCTAAGATAACGCAACTTCAGCTATGAGAATAGCATAGCTGAAGTCAACGTATCTTAGATCAACTTAGATTGACTTACTTTGCGTTCTTGAGGCACGGGATCGACAGCCACCGTTCCCCCGTCACTCCGTTTCTGCCTCTCGCTCCGGTGGAGTTCCGGAGTTAATGGGGAGCATGTTTGGGGATCGATGTATCGCGTCTAGATGAGATGTGATACATCGATCCCCGACAGATTGATCACTACCCGCCGATCTGGTAGGTAGCACAGACATACCCTAATTTCCCAGGTTGTTCTTATTCCCCTTCTTACAGATTGGCACTATATTTGCCCTGCTTCAGTCCTCTGGAAGCTCTCCCATCTTCCATGACTTCTCGAACATAATCATTAATGGCTCAAATATCTCCTCAGTCATCTCTTGAGTATTCTAGGACGTATTTAAGCAGGCCTGGTGACTTGAAAACATTAAGTAATTTTTAACTTATTCTTTCCCTATTTGAGCCTCAGATCCTACTTCATTTTCACTGGTGTTCACTATCGCAGACATCCAATCGCTACTAAACTATTTGGTAAGACCTGAAATCAAGTCATGTAACACTTCTGCCATTTCCACATTTCCGTTATTGGGCCCCCACCATTCAGTAATGGGCCTACCCTGTTCTTGGTTTTCCTTATGCTTCCAATGTATTTGTAGAATGTTTTCTTGTTGCCTTTTGTGTCTCTAGCTAGTTTAATCTTGTTTTGTGCCTTGGCCTTTCTAATTTTGTCCCTACATGCTTGAGGCTGTTTAGGTCAAATTACAAAGGATGAATATAGTTTCCACTTTTTGTAGGACTCTTTTTGAAGTTTCAGATCACTGAAGATCTACTGGTTAAGCCAGCGTGGTTTCTTGCCATACTTCCTACCTTCCCTATGCACTGGAACAGTTTGCTCTTGTGCACTTAATAATGTCTCTTTGAAAAACTGCCAGCTCTCTTGAATATTTTTGTTATCTTAGACTTGCTCCCCATGAGATCTTACCTATGAACTCCCTGAGTTTGCTAAAGTCTGTCTTCTTGAAATCCATTACCTTTATCATGCAGTTTTCCATCCTACCATTCTTACAATCATAAAATCTATCGTTTCATGATCACTTTCACCCAAGCTGCCTTCTACTTTCAAATTCTCAACCAGTTCCTATTTGTCAAAAACAAATTAGAAGAGCCTCTCCCCAGTTGCTTTCCCTACCTTCTGAAATAAAAAAAAATATGCACCAATGCATTCCAAGAATTTGTTGGATAATCTGTGTCGTGTTGTATTATTTTCCCAACAGATGTCTGGGTAGTTGAAGTCCCCATCACCACCAAGTCCTGTTGTCATACACTGTATCATATGATAAATTTTGTACAAGTTATGCTTTGTGAGGTATCATTTGAAAACCTGGGTGGATAAAATCCGATTTAAAAAAAAATCATTGATTTTTTAAATTTAAATTGGATTTTTTTGATAAAATGCTTTTTGTGGAAAAAACCTAACAATAGTTTTAATTAAGATACATTATAGCTCAAAGATATCTCATCATGAAATAGGGATTATAAATTCTAATTCTATAGTATTAGACAATATATTCATGTAATGTTTAAGATAAGTTTTGTAAATGTGGTCCAGTAGTTCATGGATTAGGGACCCAATTTTATGGGGATCCTGGGGCTTCTGTACAGATTATTTAGGTTAATCTTTCTATCTACCCGATGGGACTCAGTGTTCAGTCTAGAAGAGATCATCAGAGATGCTTAGTTTTGTAGTTCTTCAACCTGTGGACTTGTGTCTCCAGAGATAACATGCTTGTTAACAGTGAAACTGTTTTTAAATAAATAAATACTATATAGAGGTGAGAAATAACAGACCTCAATCCTATTGTCCCTCTGCAAATTTGTGTACACAAAGTCAATGTCTTACCTCTCTCTAAAAGTGCAAAGTTTCAGAAAGTTCAATGAATAGAGGATTGTTGGAGGTGGAATAGATCTAAAATATTTCATTTAACTATTTTAGTTAAAAACAATTTTAACAAAACCAAACTTGAT
Organism: Gopherus evgoodei; assembly: GCF_007399415.2. Classification (NCBI taxonomy): domain Eukaryota; kingdom Metazoa; phylum Chordata; order Testudines; family Testudinidae; genus Gopherus; species Gopherus evgoodei. Next base: position 54,803,875 of record NC_044328.1, on the reverse strand, counting down.
TTTAAAAAACTTGAATGTTTAACTAAAATTCAAATGTTTGTTTTATTAAAATATTATATATTTGCTGTTGAAGAAAAAAAATTCAGAATACATAATGTTGTTGTTTTAGTTACATAAAACAATTCAAATGTCTGTCAGGTGATCTTCTCCTCCTAATACAGCATGGCAAGAAAATCCTCCAAATGTTAACAATTAACCTGTTGAATTGGAGATAGCTCATCTCCCAATGACTTCATAAATATCTGCTTCAATTACCTTTGGTAAATGAAATAACCAATCATTCATTTTCTGATACAGCAGTAAAACTAACCTGAAAAGTTTTCAAAATAAATCACTTAAAAATGTATACTGTATATCTTCTGAAAAAAGACAGTTACTCACCTTTGTAACTTGTTCTTCGAGATGTGTGCTCATAACCACTCCAATTAGGTGTGCGTGCGCCATGTGCACGATCATCGGATAATTTTTACCCTAGGAACACCCAGTGGGTTGGCTGTGGAGCCCCCTGGAGTGGTGCCTTCATGGCGCTTATATAACCCAGCCGACCCAGCGCCCCCTCAGTTCCTTCTTGCCGGCTACTCTGACAGTGGGGAAGGATGGCGGGTTTGGAATGGATATGAGCAACACATCTCGAAGAACAACAGTTACAAAGGTGAGTAACTGTCTTTCCTCTTCAAGTGCTTGCTGATATTGATTCCAGTTAGGTGACTCCCAAGCCTTACCTAGGCGGTGGGGTCGGAATGAGATGTCCCTGAGTGCAGAACAGCTGAACCAAATGCGGTGTCATCTCTAGACTACTGAACTAATGTGTAGTGAGTGGCAAAGATATGTACAGATGACCAAACAGCAGCTCTACAGATTTCCTGAATTGGAATGTGAGCCAGGAAAGCGGTCAATGAGGCTTGGGCCCTCGTAGAGTGAGCTGTGAGATGCGGGGTCAGAACATTGGCCAAGTCTTTACAAGCGTGGATACAAGAGGTGATCCATGATGAGATGCGCTGCGTAGAGACCGGTAGGCCTTTCATCCATTCGGCCACTGCAAAGAAAAGCTGGGTTGTTTTCCTAAATGGCTTTGTGCACTCGATATAAAAGACGAGGGCCCTACGAACATCACGGTAGTGCAGGTGTTGCTCCTGCCGCGTGGCATGGGGCTTTGGGTAAAAGACTGGGAGGAAAATGTCCTGGTTCACATAAAAGGTAGATACCCCCCTTGGGAAAGAAGGCAGGGTTGGGGTGAAGCTGCATCTTGTCTCTGTGGAAAACTGTATATGGTGGTTCAGACGTGAGGGCTCTGGTTTCAGATACACGTCTCGCTGAAGTGATGGCTACAAGGAAGGCTGTCTTCCAAGATATATAAAGGAGCAAACAGGTGGCCATCAGCTCAAAGGGGGGCCCTGTGAGCCTAGAAAGGACCAGGTTTAGGTCCCATGCTGGGACCGCTTGTCGTACTTGTGGGTAGAGATGATCTAGACCTTTCAGAAATTTAACAACGATCAGGTTGGAGAAGATAGAGGAAGCAAGTTCTCCCAGATGGAAAGCCGATATGGCTGCCATGTGCACCCTGACAGACAATGTTGCCAGGCCCTGCTGTTTCAAGGATAGGAGATAGTCTAGGATGAAAGGAATTGACACCGTAGCAGAGGCAGAGCACGCTGCCCGCACCAAACGGAAAATCGCTTCCATTTGGCCAGGTCTGTAGCCCGAGTGGAAGGTTTCCTACTGCCTAACAGAACTTGCTGAACCGATTGTGAGCAGAGTAATTCCAATCGAGTTAGCCATGCAGCATCCATGCTGTAAGGTGGACAGATTGCAGGTCAGGATGACAGAGGCGACCGTGGTCTTGTGATATCAGGTTCAGCCACAGGGGGAGTGTGATCAGAGGCTCTACCGATAGCTCCAGGAGAGTGGTGTACCAGTGCTGCCTGGGCCATGCTGGAGCGACTAGAATCATGCGTGTCTTGTCCCTGAGTAACTTGAGCAAGACCTTGTGGACTAGCGGGAATGGAGGGAATGCGTAGAATACCTGGTCTTTCCTCGAGAGTAGGAAAGCATCCTATAGGAATCCCGGAGAACATCCCCGAAGAGAACAGAAGACCTGGCACTTCCAATTGTTGCCTGAGGCGAATAGGTTGACCTGGGGAAACCCTCACCTCAGAAAAATGGAGTGGAAGACATCTGGGAAAATGCACCACTTGTGAGGTTGGAAAGATCTGCTGAGGTGGTCTGCCAGCGTGTTTTGGACCTCCGGGAGAAATGACGCCACTAGATGCATCGAGTGGTCTATGCAGAACTCCCACAGGCGAACGGCCTCCTGGCACGGGGGAACGACCGGGCTCCCCCTTGCCTGTTGATGTAGAACACGGCCGTGGTGTTGTCTGTGAGGACTGCCACACACCGGCCATGTAGGAGACAGCAAAAAGTCTGACACGCGAGGCGTACTGTCATCAGCTCTAGTATACTGATGTGCAGTTAGCTCGGAAGTGGTCCAAAGGCCCTGTTTCTGGTGTTCCCCGAGATGGGCACCCTAGCCCAGAGATGATGCGTCTGTGACGAGATATAAGGAAGGTTGTGGGGTGTGAAATGGTACTCCTTCACACACCGAAGTGGGGTTCAGCCACCAACAGAGAGGTCAAGACTGGTTCCGGAACTGTGACCACCATGTTCAGACTGTCCCAACCTGGACAATATACCATTGATACCCAGGCCTGAAGCGGGCGGAGCCGAAGTCTGGCATGCCTGGCATGTCACCCAGAAGCCCGAGGCATGTCTTTACCATGGAAATCAGGAAGTTTTGGAGGCTGCGAATGATGTTTGCCATACCCTGAAAATGAGTCTCTGGCAGGAAAGCACGGGCAAATCTGGAGTCTAAGACTGTCTCGATAAACTCTATTCCCTGGGTTGGTTCCAGAGTTGACTTTTCGTTGTTGAGCAGGATGCCCAGCTTGCAGAACATGCCTAGGGTGATCCGGGCATGGGAATCATACTTCTTCCATGGTGTGGCCCCAAATGAGCCAGTCACCTAGATACAGAAACACCTGGATCCGCTGTCAACAAAGGTAGACTGCCACGACAGTCATATATTTGATGAACACTCTTGAAGCCGTGGACAGCTTGAAGGGCAGGACAGCAAATTGTGTTCATGATTTACCACAAAGCAAAAGAAGCACCTGTGTGGAGGGTAAATCGCTATGTGAAAGTATGCATCCTTCATGTCGAGGGCAGCGTACCAGTCTCCAGGATCTTGAGAAGAGATAATGGTCCCCAAGAAAACCATGCAGAACTTCAACTTTACCATAAATTTGTTGAGTCCACGCAGATCCAGAATGGGCCATAGCCCTCACTTTGCCTTGGGGATTAGGAAGTAGCGGGAGTAGAACTCCCTGCCCCTTAGTTCTGATGGAACCTCCTCAAGCGCTCCCATGGAAAGGAAAGGAGAGTTAAGACCTCCTGTGTAAGGAGTTGCTCGTGAGAAGGGTCCCTGAAGAGGGACGGTGAGGGAGGATGAGGGGGGCAGGGAAGAAAATTGGAGAGAATATCCCCTTTCCACCGTGCAAAGAACCCTTCGGTCTCAAGTTATAAGGGATCAAGCATAGTGGAGATGGGAGAGACGATCTCAAAATGGAAGGAAAGGATCCTGGAGAGAGTGGTACGCCATCCTTGGGCACACCTTCAAAAATTTTGTCTAGACCCCGACAATGATTTAGGACGGCCTTGGTTCTGACCGGGCTGGTGGCCGGTGGATCTCTTTCTGCAACCTCAACCATGTCTTCTGTAAAAGTCATGCCTTGGACAGGGGGTGGAGGGGTGTTGAACCTTTGAGGCTGTGGTCTAAAGGGCTTGCACTGGGTACCCGGCACATGCATCCCTAGAGAGCGCATGATGGTTCTGGAGTCTTTTAGGCACTGTAATCTAGAGTCCGTTTTCTCTGAGAATAGGCCCTGCCCATCAAATGGTAGGTCCTGCAGGGTTTGTTGCACCTCTGGCAGTAAGCCAGATACCTGAAGTCAGGAGGTGCCTTGCATAGTGATGCCCGACACAAGGATCCTAGTTGCAAAGTCAGCTACATCAAGGGAGGCTTGTAAGGAGGTCCTAGCAACCTTTTTGCCCTCTTCTACTAAAGCCCCAAACTCATCCCTGGACTCTCGTGGAATCAGCTCCTTGAATTTACCGATGGAGTTCCACGAATTATAATCACAATGGCTCAAAAGCGGTTGCTGGTCTGCGACTCTGCCAGCTGAAGGTCCCCCGCTGAGTACATTTTGGGTCCAAACAAATCAAGGCGCTTGGCGTCCTTAGATTTGGGTGCTGCAGCTTGTTGACCATGCCATTCCCTTGCCTTCACTGAGGACACCATCAGTGAACACGGCTGAGGGTGAGTATATAGGTAGTCATACTTCTCAGAGGGAACAAAGTATTCTCTCTCTACTCCTCTGGCTGTAGATCGGCTAGAGGTAGTGGTCTGCCATATCGTTTTGGCGTTGGCCTGGATGGTGCGGATAATGGGCAATGCTACCCATGATGAGGCATCAGCTGAAAGGATGTCCACCACTGGGTCCTCTAACTCCACTATTTCCTCCGCTTGGAGGTCCATGTTACATGCTACTCTACATAGAAGGTCTTGGTGAGCACGTAGGTCTATCGGAGCGGGACCTGAGATGGTTGTCCCCGCCACTGCCTCATCTGGAGAAGATGAGGAAGATGCTACAGGGGCTAACGGATCTTGTGGTAGATCCAGTTGTGAGGGGTCCTGATGCTCAGGATCTGCTGTGCTGGGGTCTGGAGCCTGTGTTGGGGTGGGTGCAGATGCTTCCATAGCCCCCGGAGGGGGACGACTGACAGTGGTCTCTGGTACTCGGGGTTCTGCATGGGCTGATCAGGAGGCTGCGGATGGAACACCTTGGGCTTGGTGATACTCCCATGGGACATAGAAGGACCACTGTGCAGGTTCCTGGGTAGGGTCTTGAGCTTCGTCCCGCCATTGACCCAGGTTAGTCTCTGCTTGGTGGTGTGGGATAGGAAAGTGGGATGCGCTGTCTGACTGCAATGAGCGTGAGGCGGAGCGCGAGGGCCAGGGCGGTGCGGAGCATGCCTGCACCGACTCTGGTGGAAATGGTGCCGAGCAGTGCCAGGCCACAGGAGAGCGGTGTCGGGGAGTGGTACCGGGATCTAGAATGGTGCTGATGGTCATGCTGGTACCGGGATCCAGCCCTGGATCGCAATGAAGACCACCTGCAGGAGTGGTTCCTGGAGCGACTTCTCAAATAGGATCAGTACTTTGACTGGTGCCAGGAGTGATGTCAGGAATCTGAACGGTACCGAGATCCGGAGCAGTGCCTCAAGGCGGAACTGTGCTGGGAGTAAGATCTAGGCTGTGAGTACGACTGGTGCTGTGACAGAGAATGGTGCCGGGACTGAAAGCAGTGCTGGGACCTGCTCCAAGATCAAGAGCGGTGCCGAGTGTCCACACTCGGAGATGGTGGACGTATTAGGGCTGGCTTGCCCTTAGACTGTACCACACAGGTGGGATGCGGTGCTGGAGCCTGAGCCTGAGCCAGTTCCAGTTCTGTAAGGGCAATGAGGTCCCTCACCATAGCAAATGTCTCCGGCGTCAATGAAAGTTGGGGCTCAACCACGATGCGCACCAGGGAGCCAGTACGTGCCGGACTCAACAGCTCTTCCCTCAGTGCCAGAGTCAACGGAGCCGATAAAGGCGCCTGCACCTTCGGTCGCTCCAGTGCCGAACGCGAGTCCAAAGTTGACAAAGGGAGTGCTAGTGCCTGTTGTTGAGAGGCAGCCCCCTCCGGCTTGCGAGGTCTCTTATGTCCCAGAGGCAGGGAACGGTGCCGAGGTACCTACGCTGGATGCGGTGTCAGAGAGGACCGGTGCCCATGGCTCTCTATTCGAGTCTCTCTGCAGGGTAGTACTCGAAGCTGCCGCTGGAGCACTATGCACCGAGGCACGCAGTGCCAGAACTTGGCATGCCATAGGAGGATCCGGGCTGAGGGACGTCTCCATAAGGAATTGCTTGAGTCTACAGTACTGCTCCTTTTTGGTTCGAGGCCTGAAAGCCCTACAGATCTTACACTTTTTGGCCTGGTGAGACTCCCCGAGGCACTTTAAACAGGAGTCATGGGGGGCATAGGCTTCGAACAGGCTGAGCATGGTTTAAACCCCATATCCTTGGGCATGAGCCCGGGTGGCGTGCAGGGAGGAAGGGGAAGGAACCCCTTCCAACCCACTAACTTATTTACCAACCAATTCTACAACTATCAGGACTACTACACTTGATCTTAGCTCATTCGTTAACTATATAACTAAAAAACTACAAGAACTAGAACAATTATCCAAACTGAGAAGTAAAAACTAGGGAGAGTGGAAGACAGCAATGCTGCGCTCCACAGTTCCAACGACCATCACGGGCAGTAAGAAGGAACTGAGGGGGCGCTGGGTTGGCTGGGGCATATATCCAGCGCTATGAAGGCACCACTCCAGGGAGCTCCACAGCCGACTCACCGGGTGTTACTAGGGTAAAAATTCTCCAACGATTGTGCATGCAGCATGCGCACACCTAACTGGAATCGATATGAGCAAGCACTCAAAGAAGAATTAAACCTACATCTATCTCTGAATTGTGAAAAATATGTATTAAGGTTATAACAACCAACAAGAATGCACTTTTATGTAGAAATCCACGATTAAATCGAGTCTCACTAGTGATTTAAATCAAATCCACCCTGCGTCTGTCTGTAATCAACAGTTCTGCCACATGTAAGTGGGCTGAAGCTGTTGCGCAGTCAGTTTTCCTCCCACAAAGGCATTACTACAAGAATTGCTGGAGTAATGAAGTAGTTCTGTGAAAGGGAGTTCTTTCACTCTCCACTACCAAGAAGGAAATGACTGGAATGATCAGATGGCAGCATTTATACCATGTGGACACTACACCAGTGGTTCTCAAACTAGGGCCGTCGCTTGTTCAGGGAAAGCTCCGGGAAGGCCGAGTCAGCCTGTTAGTTTACCTGCGGCGTCCGCAGGTTTGGCTGATCGCGGTTCCCACTGGCCGTGGTTCGCCACTCCAGGACAATGGGGGCTGCAGGAAAGGCGGTTAGCACATCCCTCGGCTCACGCTGCTTCCTGCAGCCCCCCCTGTTGGTCTGGAGCGGAGAACTGCAGCCAGTGGGAGCCGCAATCGGCTGAACCTGTGGACACGACAGATAAACAAACCGGCCCAGCTCGCCAGGGGCTTTCCCTGAACAAGCGACAGCCCTAGTTTGAGAACCACTGTTGTCATAAACAGATGGTTAAGGGTTAACGTCTCTTTTACCTGTAAAGGGTTAAGAAGCTCAGTGAACCTGACTGACACCTGACCAGAGGACCAATGGGGGGACAAGATACTTTCAAATCTTGGTGGAGGGAAGTCTTTGTTTGTGCTGTTTGTTTTGTTCGTTGTTCACTCTTGGGGCTAAGAGGGATCAGACGTGCACCCAGGTTTTCTCCAATCTTTCTGAATCAGTCTCTCATGTTTCAAAATAGTAAGTACTAGCTAGAAAAGGCAGATTAGTCTTATGTTTATTTTCTTAACTTGTAAATGTGTATTTTGCTGGAAGGATTTTTACCTCTGTTTGCAGTAACTCTGAATATCAGACTGGGGTGCGGGGGAGTCCCTCTAGTCTACATGAATCTGAATACCCTGTAAGCATTTACCATCCTGATTTTACAGAGATAGCTTTTAATTAAAGAAAGAAAAAGTAAAAATTTTCTTTAAGAACCTAATCGATTTTTCCTGGATCTAAGGGATTGAATCTAAACTCACCAGGGATTGGTGGGGGGGAAAGGAAGGGAATGGTTAATTCCTCTTTGTTTTAAGATCCAAGGAGTTTGGATCAGTGTAGCCTCTCAGGCAACCCAGGGAGGGGAAAGTCTGGGGTGGGAGGAAGGAGGGGGATGGTTTATTTCTCCTTGTTTTAAGATGCAAGGGGTTTGGGTCTTGGGTTCCCCAGAGAAGGTTTTGGGGGAACAGAAAGTGTGCCAAACACTATATCTTGGCTGGTGGCAACGTACCAAATTGAAGCTGGTAATTAAGCTTAAAAGTGATCATGCTGGTCCCCACTTTTCGGACGCTAAAGTTCAAAGTGGGGAAAAAACCTTGACAACTGTACTACACCACAATAGAGGACCTTGCTTCTGCCCTATCCTGCTATTGCAGCCTTAGGGGACAACATCCTTTAACAGCTGTGGTAGTTCTGACAGCCAGGTAAGACCCAGAAGTGAGAATCTGGGAAGAACGCATCTTTAAAGAAATTTGTAACCTCACCCCACCCTCACCCCAAACCTTTCAGAGAAATTTTACTATGGGAAAAATATATCATGCAAAATGAGAAGTGGAATAGTTTGATTTTGGTGAAGTTAGGGGGTGAGAAGAAAAATGAGTTGTAAATCAGAAAAGAAACTGAGCTTCAGTTTTAATAGCTACTAGGATGGTCTAGGAGACCTCCAAAACACTCCTTTCAAGGTACATCTGTTTGCGAAGAATTGCTTACCAATGTATTGCTGGCAAATAATTTGAATTTTTAAAAAGGCATGTTTAGTGTAACAGTTCACACAAAACAACTTCATTACATATTTATGATTTCATAAAGTTAATAATTCAGCACGAGTTACCATTTATTTATTTTACTGCCTGTAGAGATATGGGAAGTTCAAAGCTTGGCTGTATGCATCCTAACAGAGAGAAAATATCACAGTTTAGTAATGTGTATTCTGGGACCTGGGCTTTGGAAAGTATGCAAACATGAGCTTTCTGGCAAGGAAGGAGGATTCACCTAACAAGAGAGTGGTCTGGCACAGAAATAACTATTTCTGATCCTCAGGAACTTTAGCATCAAATATGTCTTTGAAAGGAATCAATGACATCATACTAAAGACTAGTTACACAGATACAAGACAGAAAAAATTGACAAGGCAAGATGTTCTGTAGAGGGAAACTCGACACAAAATGACTAAGAAACTTTCAGGATATCCTTTACTCCTGATAGTCAAAGAAGAAGCAGCAGGAACTGTGTCAGCACATCAGTCTTATATTATGGTCTTATAAAAGAGTCAAGCTTACACAGTTTAAACAGCTGGTTTGGCCAAATAATCTTTATTTCAGAACAGTGTAACCACATAGGGAGTTATACCAGTGTAACTATGGTAGAATCATTCTGATATAGCTATGCTGGTCAATTGTAGATAAATGTTTAGAATCTTATAATCTAACTACTAAGAATAAAAAGGATCCCTTGTTGTTTTTAATTTTTTCTCTCCTGTTGCTCTGAACAGGAATAATACTCTGGGAAATCCTTCCCTGTGAACAACAGCTAGACTGACTTTTTTATGAAGTTACTTTCATTTAAAGATTATTTTTGTACGTTCGGACATAGACTCTGAAAAGCATCTGCTACAACAAAACTGAAATCTACCAGTATTCTACCTAATACCAAGGCTGAGGACAGCAATGATTTAACATGCACTGTTATGCGGATTTTGCTTTAGAATATTTTAGGTAATGCGCATATATGTCAGCACTTTCCCTTTAAAAAATATCTTCAGCTTCTTGGAGTGTAAAGAAAGTGTCTTAATCACTTCAATGCTTTCTCAAGCCTGACAAATTTAGAATAATATTCCCCTTCCAGTGACATCCCGTGTACCAGGCATGTGACCTCTGAGGACATTCATATAGATAGCTGCCCTGTTCTTTTGAAGCAAGGATCAGCAGACAAGAGTTAAACTGTGAACTTATTTCTTAAATTTTGTTTTAAAATTTAAATAGCCAAACTTAATTTTTAATAGGCAAATAAAAAGAGAATGATGTTCTTCCATGCAAAATTTCAGCAGAGGGCACATTTTTATAACCATAGGAGAATGAATGACAAAATACTACAGCACCTTTCTTAAATCTTCAGTCTCTTCACTGTGAAATTATGGAACTAGGATTCCATTTCCTTGGTAATAAAGCTGTTCTAATTAAGGCATATAGGAAATAGTTAATGTGCAAAAAAGGATGTCTGTCTTCAACAATCACATCAACATCTTCCTCTTTGAGGTTTCCATGCTTTAAACAGCACTGTAAACTGAAATCTGCAGTGGTCAAAAGACACTCTCTCCTCAAGAACCCATGGCTTTATTTTTATAGTGGCAACTAGGGTGACCAGACATCCCGATTTTATCAGGACTGTCTGGATATTTGCTTGTTTGTCCTACTGCACAAATAAGCAACTTTGCCCTCTGCTCCGGCGCACAGGTGGAGCCCAGAGGGGCTCATGGCCCCCCCACCCCGACTCTGTTCCTTCCTTCCCCCAGTGGATCCCTCCCCAAATCCCCACCCTGGCTCTGCCCCCTCACTGCCCCACTGGATCCCTCCCCAGGCCCCACTTCTTCCCCAAGCATGCCGCATTCCTCCTCCCTCCCAGGCTTATGCTGATCAGCTGCATGGCAGCGCAAGCGCTGGAGGGAGAGGGTGACACCAGCGTGCGTGGCACAGCCATGAAGAAGGCAGGGCCAGGGCGGGGATTTGGGGAGGACAAAATTGCTTGTTTGTCCAGCGTCCCGAGCCGCATGAAAGTGGGAGAGGCTGGGGGGTGGCTGTCCAGGGCACCAGTGCTGCACCCAGACCCCGTGCCTAAGGGGCAGAGCTGCTGCCCACAGGCCCCCTGCCCTGGGGCTGCTGGCGGTCCCCATTCCTCGAGGGCTCCTGTGTCCCCCGGCCCCTTTGCCCAGCCATTGCACGTGCCGTGTGCCCTGCCCTGAACCCCTCGGGGCTGCAGCACAGGGACGGGCCGTGGGTGGGTCAGCATTACAGGCCGTTCTTGTACGTGGGGACAGACTCGCCCCACGCGCAGGGCAACTCGGTGGGGTCACAGCGGCCACAGGCTGAGCATGCCCCAGCCACTCACTTCCTAATCCCGGGGTGCTCTGTGCAGGGCAGAGATGACGCCTGCCTGCAATGCTGCTGTCTAAGTGAGCAGGACTGCACCAGCTGGGGCACCTTCCGCTACAGGAGGAGGTGGAGACGAGGCGAGCTGGTGTGTGTGGGGGCTCCGGCGGCTTTTTTTTTTGTTTTGCTCCACCCCCGCGCATCCCGATATTTCACCTTTGTCACCTGGTCACCCTAGTGACAACTCCTGGATTCCCTAGTCTAGTCAGACAAGTAAGGAGTCATGAATGGGAACAAGGTGCACAGGGAGAGGACACCCTGTAACTGAATTCTGAAAGGGAGGAAGAAAATGAGTACTGCTCTAATGGTGGGGATACCCTATCTATAATTCTAGAGTGAACTTGAGTCTCCTCTACCACTGGAGCTGAAGAGATAACCTGTCACCACAGCAGTACTGGTAGACAGTGCTGAGCAAGGCCGGCCCATGCCTAGGGTGCTGTAGCTGGGGGGGGGGGACACAAGGGACTCCCCCTTGCTGGCTGTGGAGGGACTTACTTGGCCGCAGCACGGATTCCTCTCTGGCTCCTCTCCAGCGCTGGGTGGGCAGGCTTCTCCCCGATCCTGCCCTACTGGCCCCTCCCCTCTGCCCACTCACTCCTCAGTCAGCTGGCTGAGGGCTCCAGCTCCACTCTTCACCCCTCCTAGGAGCCCGGAGCAGCGCGGACCATAACTGGCAGCCCAACTCAACCACAGCTTGGAGCCGCGGTGAGTCCCTCCCACCCTCTTTGCCGGCACTGCTCGGTCTCTGGCAGGGGCACGGCCCCGCAGGGCCAGGCCAGGGCCAGGAGAGAAACTTTCTCTCTATGTGACATGACCTGTGAGCGAGCTGGGGGGAGCCCATGGGGCTGGACAGGAGGTGAGGGGGGAGCCCAGCAAGGCTGGGAACAGAGTGGGGGGTAGGGAACTGAAATATGCATTTCCCCCGATTCCCCTTGGTTACCAGACTGGTCCGTGGAAAAACACTGACATCCCAAGATGGAGTCCAAAGACACATGGTCTCACCACATGTCCCTGCAGAGTCACAGCAGCCATCACTCAGCGGCCATTTGTAGCGCCCTCAGGAAGGCTCCCCCAGTGGGAGACAAGCCTCCCCCCAAGGCCCTCTGTTTTTTCCCAATGGCCCACTGCCCAGAACAGGCCCTTCCTTCCCCACCCACCATCCAGATCGAAAGCATCCTGTCCAGTGGGCACCACCCAAGTGCAACTACACCTGAAATACAGATACATGGTTAATATTCATAACCTCAGATACAAAAATGATACATGCATACAAATAGGACAAGCACATTCAGCAAATTACAATCTCTCCAACGACACCCTACATGACGTACCTTGCATAAAATACATCATAATTATGTCAATCACATCACAACAATATGACTGAAGAACTTGGGGTGTGTGTCACGTCTACTGCTAAAAAAAAAACAAAAAACCCCAAAAACCCTGAAAAACCTATATTAATCTAACTATATAAAAGAGTAGCAAAGTAACAATGGGTGCAGAGAATCAGACAGGGGATCTCTCTCACTACTGAAGAAGAAACTGAGGGTCAGCAGAGACCACTCTGCCCTTGATGCCTTCAGGTGGGACAGCACGGGGGCATCCAGGGCATACGCACCGGCTATCTCGTCTGACTTTCTGCACACAGCAGGCCACAGAACCTCACCCACCCACTCCTATAATAGACCCCCTAACCTCTGGTTGAGTTACTGAAGTCCTCAAATCATGATTTGAAGACTTCAAGTTACAGAGAAGACCCATCACTTGAAACTACAAAATAATTTTCCCTTTACATCTAATTCCATCTTCGAAGGGCTCTTACTCTTGAAGAAAAAGCAGCTGAAGTGACATCTAAAAATAATATTGAATCATCCATATGACATCAAGCAGTGACTGATGTGTGTCTGGCAAGAAACTGTAAACCAGTTTACATATATGCACTAAATAATAGCAGTCAAATCGTCTACAGTCCTGTTAACTGCACAGCGGTTGGCAAAGCTATGATCAATGCAGAGGTACTGGAGCTGTCTGTAGACTTAGGAAAGAACTTTACTCTGGTATGCCCTGTGTATGCTTGTGAATGCCTCGTGCAACCATAAAACTATAATTTTCCAGGTTTTTGTTTTTGATTCAAAGCTTAAATTCTGAAGAAACTGATGCTATAGGTCTCCTCCTCACACCAGAAGATTTCTCCTTGCCCATTAGTGGATGCACATATAGCATATCTTCTCTTAGGTGTGCTCTTAAACATAATAGAAACACTGATGTGCATGCATAGCACTTGATTTCCAAAATCTCATAGTTTGCGCAAATGAAAAGCAGTTTCCCCACTACAACAAGGCCATAAACTACCACTCAATAAATATTTCTATGCTAAACTGCAACTTCCACACTCAGCCATCAAGGTTGTAGTAACAGACCACTCAAAATAAGAGTTGTGAAGTGCTGAGAATAGAGTAGAAGCAGCCCTCCTGGTTCCTAGTCGTTTATATGTTCCCTTAGGCTAGGAAACTTTTTCCGCAAGGAAAGCAGCAGGAAGATCCCATTTACCACCACATCCTAGTTTCCCAAAATACTTGAAAGTACTCATTGGAAACTTCTAGGGTAAGTAGTGATGCACATATGTAATGAACTTTGCAAAACACTACTGTATATGTTCAGAACACGATTTTCACACTTTCGTAATTTGTAGCTTGGATAGTTATCTGCAATTCTGGGTACTACTTTGTACCATTTGAGGCTGACTGATCACTTGTTCATAGTAACATCTGTATGTGCTTATGATATCAGACTCAAAGAAAATACAAGTTATCCACATTTGCCTAAGGAAATATAAATAAAATCATCCCTTTTATGCAGACATGATACCAATCACCATTAGTGAGACCCACTCATGCACACTGAGAAAGAGACAGAAAAGATTTAAAATTTAAATCAATTTATACACTTGTCACTAAATTTACTCCCTCACAATCTTCTAACACAATCGTGCAACTGATTAGCCACACAAACTTTACTCTTGTAAAAGAACAGTACTGTACATTCAGATATTTGAACAGGACCCATATCACAAAACCACTAGAATTTACAGCCACTCCAAATGAAAGATTAGTAAAAAACAATGAGATTATTTAACCAAATATGAATTTACCTTGAACATGAAGACTGATGAACAGATAGGCTCCCAGTAATCTGATGTATACTTTCAGTTGAGTCATTGTTCACTTTTAATCCTTCCTGTGCACTGTCACCCTTAGCAACTGGCCCTGCTGCTTGACAAATTTAAACTTGGTTTGTTCAGTGAAGCCTGATGAGATTTGGTGGTTGACAGTAGTGATGATTTAATAAATATTCCAACTTGTCTCCTGAAAGAAAGTGAAATTAAGGTGTTTAGCAACAGTTTAAAATTCCTCCAAGCCTTCTGAAACATTAAAAAAAATGAAAAAAAAAATGCAGAAAATGTTTTCAGTGGACAGAACATAACTAGCCTACTGAATACATTAAGATTAGCCCCAACATAAATGCTAGTTTTAATTATCATAAGATTTACTGTTCAAAATATATAACAAAATACTTGGGAATACATGTGGCTCAAAATAACATTCTAAAATGTGTATCAAGATTATTAGCCCACAACAGATGACTATATAATTCAGGTTCACATATAGGTATCATGATGTTGAATACATTAGTATGTATAGTCTGTTTAAAAATTGTTATATCTAAACCTATTATTACTTATTCCTATTATACTACTGAACAGTGAGCAAGAACTTTTATCTATAATTTGCCAGGGCTCTGCTGCGACAAAATCACACTTCAGGAAAAGCTTGAAGAGCAGCCAGCAGGTCAATGAAAAATATAATTACATGGCAAAGTCATCAAATTAACCATTTATTTTTACTACTATAACAAGTTAGGCGTACTGTACAAGACTACTTTAAAACTTAATCTTAAAAATATATTTAGTGAGTTTAATTTTACATTCAGGCTCTAAGAAACATCTAACAAAGTATAGTATCTGTGCCCTCTTTTTGAGAGCCAAAGCATTATAAAACTTTCTGAAAAAGATGCTGCATTCCAGCATGCAACACCAGTTAAATCAATTATTAATATGCCCTCTAGACCCATCTTAGAACATTAGTATCTTCCTGGCTTCCCATGAGCAGTTTTGTGTAGACAGTAAGCCTCCACTGAAAAATCACGGCTGCTACATGGATGTGCACTTGGCTATAAAGTTTAAAAAACTTATAATCTGTTCATTCACCGAAAAGAAATAGGAAAGACAGTCAAACTTGAAAATCACCTTTTCAGAACCACAGTAGACAAGTATTATGGTTAATAAAAATTCAGCAGTCGTAGTCATATTCTTCCCTAATGAAGTTTTTACAGTGATTAATTAAAGGAAGCATAATTAGGTCTCAAAGGACTAAAAAGAACTCGGACACCTAAGCAGTTAACGGAGACAAAGGAGATTTTGTATTAAGATGAACAGAACACTGTTTTTTTGCCTCTCTTTGGCCTCTTGTTTCAGTGGGCTGGAACCCCATGACCCCTGTCAGCCTGGCGCTATTCTAGAATGCAAAAATTTGTATTTGTTCAAGGATGTACTGCAATTACTGTTGGTGACCACTTTCACCATAAATAACTCAATCAGTTTGTTGGTAGGACCCAAGTAGTTTTCATTTTAATTAGTGCTTCAGAGGCATTTAACATGGAGGCAAATTAGTGGCAGAGCAGGGAGGTGTCTGTCACTTTCAATATGTACGGGTAGAGGGCATGCAGCCTTTGACCTGTGGCCTACTTTTCACACATCTGTGACTTCTTATGAAGTAACAAAGAGGCTTCATCACAAGAAACACGCAGAATTGCTGCAGAGGAAGAATATATTTGTGGCTAATGAGCCACAAAGCCATAAAACACTGGAGAAGTCCCTAACTGCAACATAATATGCAATGATATTTCTTATTAATAAGGCTTTGCAGGACACACTTCCATATTTAAAAAGTAATGACAGAAATGTTGGTGTGTACTCTTTACATAATACACTATGCAAACATTCTGAAAAACTATAAAACACTAATTACTATCTTTAGTGAAAGTTTTAAGCAACATAAAAACAAAATATTCATTCTTTGAAATAATTCATTTTTAAATTAAACATTAGTGTCTGGGAATCAGTAAGGATGCAACCTTGTAATTAAGAAACATCAATATAGCAATATTAAATATGAATGTTGTCACTTCCTGTGTTGTTAAATTTTCAGGAGAAAGAAGTCGTCTAGAAATTTCAACTCTCAATAAAATACTTTAAAATGAAAGAGTCGGCTGAGTTTCTGTTTAATGCAGAAGGGTAAAAAGAGCTATGATTTCTTCTCAAGTTCTAGTAAGCAGCATAACCTGGTATGTACTGTTTAATTATTTTTTGAAGTGTTATTTCTTTATGGAGGTTTGCAAGGTATAATACGTACAGTAGGGTCTTACTATCCTGCACTCTGCTAACCCAACTGTGGTCCCACTTCACTTCTTAGCAAGGATTTCAGAGAAGACTGCTGAAGTCAAGTGTCATAAAAATTACCGTATTTTGTAAAAACATGCCACACCACCTCTACTAGTATTCCGCCTTAAATAAGTTTCTTAAATAAACTACAGTTGAGAAAATGGAGTTATTCTAATGATCCATTGGTGTCAATGGGTCTTCATATGTCTGACCCTGTATAGTTCTCACTGCTGGAACGGACCCAACAGTGGTTCCACATCACATAGCCCGTACTCCAAGAGCTGGGGGATGTTGGCCAGTCAGTACTTCTCCCTTCCAACTTGTGTAAGAGCCTCCCAGAGGAGGGGAGGAGGAGCTACAATGGTGCCCCTCACAGAGTGTGTTCCTCCTTCGCTTCTGGGCTTGTCCCTCTTTGCTACTGGCACCATCAAGTTTCCCCACCCATTGACACAGGTGGGTGACACTTTGAGCAAGTTCACTTACTGCATAATTTGCACAAATCATTACTTCAAAATAGAACTTCAACACAGAATTAAAAGAATCTTCAGTGTGTGGTTTCATCTAATATATGATTAATTTTACTCCTATATCAAAAAGAGTATATATATTCTAATCATTTAAAAATATCATCCCCCATGCAAACAGGAAATACAGTAATTACACACTTTTGTAAAAACTTCATTATAAGTTACTTCTGACTTTCTGAACTTGCCCAGCATGGAAAATAACATTGGAAGTTTAGTACTGTTTTATTTCTAATTTTGGGGTGTTGTTTTCATTACAGAAGTGAGATATTATCCTTATACTTAATTCCAATTTTTTTGAAATGTTAATGTTAAATCTGGTCTTCTTGAGGTCAAGATATGTCACAAATGAGTCTTGAAAGTTTTCTTATCCCTCATTTGAGCTTGTCTTCTTAAGTATACATCATGTCTTTAATTTAAAATAGGTGTCAAGACTACCTGTTCTCCACTTATCTACAAAGTACTTTTCCAGATTAGGAAAATTGGGTGTGCTTGAGAAAGCGTTAACATAATCTTAAACATAACCTTGCATCTAGTGTAGACACAGTTTAATACCTTTAAAAATACATGGGTTGGCCATGTTTGATCCCTACAAAAAGCTCCAGAAAAATTAGGTGAATATTCACCTATTTAAAAAAACAACAACAAAATTTTACATCCAAAGGCAAAGATGCCAACCTTGCAGTTTTAAGGAAAGGAAGGAATGAGAGCAACAGAGCAAGGACAACAGATTTCAAAAAAGGAGACAATAAAGGTCCCATGGGAAGAAAATCTAAAGGAAAAAGGAGTTCAGGAGTGTTGGTAGTTTCTCAAAGAGACAATATCAAAGGCGCAACAAGAAACTTACCAATCCTAAGGAAAGATACTATGTATGAAAATCAATAAGGCTGCAAAAGGAGCATTTTGATTACCTAAAACCCCAAAAGAAACCATACAAGTGGACAAATTGCTAAAGGTGAGTATGAAGAACAGCACAAGCAGGTAGGGACAAAATCAGAAAAGCTGATGCACTAAACTAGCCACACCTTGCAAGGACGTAAAAGGCAATAAAGCAGAGGTTCTATAAACACATTAGAAGCAAGAGAAAGACAAAGCAAAGTGTAGCTCCATCATCTAGTGGGTAAGGAGAGCTAATAAAGGACAAGAAGGCTGAGGTATTGAATGCCTATTTTGCTTCATTCTTCATCCCAAAGGTTAACTATGACCAGACATTTAAAGCCATTTAACATTAACAACAAGGGGGAAGGAAGACAAGCTAAATGGGGATAGAACAAGTTAAAGAATATTTAGATAAGTTAAGTTACCAGGGCCTGTCAAAATTCACCCTAGAGTACTTAAGGAATGAGCTGAAGCAATCACAGAACCATCAGTGATGATCTTTGAGAACTCATGGCGGAAGGGTGAAGGGCAAGTATAGTATCTCTATTTAAAAACATGGAAAAGGAGGATCCAAGAAATTATAGACTAGTCAGCCTAACTGTAACACTTGGAAAAATAAATGGAATATATTATTAAACAATCAATTTGTAACCACCTAGAGAATTTATAGCATTATCATGAAAAGCAAACATGGATTTGTCAAGAACAAATCATGCCAAGTCACCCTAATTTCCATCTTTGACTGGGTTACTAGCCTACTGGACAGGGGAAAGCAGCAGATGTGCTATACTTTGATTTTATTATGGCTTTAGACAGTCCCACAAGACATTCTCGCAAGTTAACAAGGGAAACGTGGTTTACATTAAATTACTACAAGATGAGTGCAAATCTGGTTGAACTGTATTCAGAGTGCAGTTATCAATGGTTAAATATCCAGCTGAAAGGATGGGTTTGTCCTGGATCCAGTACGGTTCAATATTTTTATTAATGAGTTGGATAATGCCATATTTGAAGAGCATGCTTATAAAATTTATGGATAACACCAAGCTGGGAGGGACTGCAATTCAAAGGACCTTGACAAATTGGAGAATTGTTCTGATGTCAACAAAATGAAATTAAATCCAGTGCAAAGTACATGTAGGAAGGAAAAATCAAACGCACAGCTACAAAATGGGGAATGGCTGTCTAGGCACTGGTACTGCAGAAAAGAATCTGGGGGTTATAGTACATTACAAATTGAACATGAGCCAAGAGTCATGAAGTTGTGAAAAAAGGTTAATATCTTTCTGGGTGTAATATGTAAGAAATGGGAGGTAACTGTTCTGTTCTACTCAATACCAGTAAGGCCTCAGCTAGAGTATTGTCTCTATGAAAAATGTGGACAAACAGGAAAAGATACACTGTACTGAAACAGTGCAGCTAACTTCACTTAAGTGCTGTCAAATGTACAAAATAACAATAAGATAAAAATATTCAAGCAAGAGAGGTTTTTAAGTGGACTGTCACTTTATGGCAGTGGCTCTCAACCTTTCTAGACTACTGTACCCATTTCAGGAGTTTGATTTGTCTTGTGTACCCCCAAGCTACACTTCAATAAAAACTATTTGCTTACAAAATCAAACATACAAATACAGAAGTACCACAGGATACTATTACAGAAAAATTGCTTACTTTCTTATTTTTACCAAACAATTATAAAACAATCAATTGAAATACAAATACTGTACTTACATTTCAGTGTATACTTTACAGAGCAGTATAAACAAAACATTGTATGTATGAAATTTTAGTTTGCACTGACTTTGCTAGTGCTTTTTATGTAGCCTGTTGTAAAACAAATATCTAGATGAGCTGATGTACCCCCTGGAAGACCTCTTCGTACCTATTGGGGTACATGTACCCATGACTGAAAACCACAGCTTTCTGGTTTCAGTAAATGAACCACAATAAATTGTCACTATAATTTAAAAATCTGAAGAAACTAAAATCTATGGGACAGATTCTCACCTGGAGTAAATAAACTTTGGTCCAATGAAGTCAATGGGAACTATGCCAATTTATACCTGTTCAGAATATGTCTCCATTTGTTAACATGACCTAACTCAAATAATTCAGATTTATTAGAACTGTTTTGCTACTTCAATTTAATACTCTTAATATTAGTATAGGTTTAAAAGCTACGTGACTGACAGACATATTTGTCAATGCAAACTCCTATAACATTTAAAATGATAGATTCAGTGTGTATCTGTTTACACACTGAATTTGCAGTGTGTTGTAGCAGTGCTGGTCTCAGGATATTAGAGAAACAAGATGGATGAAGTAATGTCTTTTATTGAATCAACTTTCATTGGTGAAAAAGAAAAGCTTCTTCAGATCTCTGTGTAGCTTATCTCTTTTACCAGCAGAAGTTGGTTTAATAAAATATATTACCTCACCCACCTTGTCTCTCTTCATATTATATTGTCAGCCACAATACCAGGAAATGAAAAGAACACTGAAGTCTTATTTGTGGGATGTTTATAAACACTTGTAGCTCACTTTTAAGAGTCATGAATAGCACATATTCACTTCCAGGTACTGCAGTAGCACTTCTGCTCATACAGAAGAATACGTGTCTGACAATTCTGATATCTGAAACAGCGGAGTTTATAATCAATGGAAAAGTCTGAAGATTTCTTATTTTTAAATAACTGGAGGGAGGTACCTAACAGTATCTTGCATATTTTAATAACAATTAATGAATGGGACTTTGTTCCACCCAAGAAAACATTTCACAAATGAAAAGGTTATGTCCCCTCTACCCTTAGTATAGTTTCTTAAAAAAGAATTTAATTATGACAGAGCTGATTGTTTCATACCTAAAGTTACTACTCATGAAGAAACTACAGCACAGCTGCTTTATACTGTGTCCTGCACAATTCTGTTAGTTGGGAACACCACTCTCCCTTCATTCCTGCAGGCCCATCTGACTGTTATTCAGGGATTCCAATTAAATAATTGCCTTAGAATTTCTGCCAAAATATTACAGTAGTGAAATTTAGCAAAATGTTTTCCCAGTGCCATGATTTATGCATATCCTATTGTGCTACAGACAGCCTACATTTTCTAATTTGAGTAAGAACCCTCATTTACTAAACTTTTATTCATCTTGACCCATGATTTTCCTCATTTTAACTCTATTATTGGTTGCTATTAAGGGCAGCATCTCTCACTAGTTGGGATAATAGGTGAGCTGACATCCATGCTCCTTCCTAGCATAACTGACAGTAATGCCTCCTAACATAAACTAGTAATACTATGACCAGCCAATACCTAAGCACGTTGTACAGATGATAGTTTAACAAACAGGTTTTTTTGCAGGTTTTCTAATATCAAATAACTCAGTAGATGTGAATGTGAACAAAATAAAGGCATATCCCCAGATTTAATACAAATCCAAACTGAAAATGCAGTTTAAAAAATTGTGCAAACTAAACCAGAACAAATATTAGTTAATGTAACAGAATGCCATTCACCTGCTTTTATTAAGCTTGCATTCATAGACAATAAAAAAAGAAAATGAGAAACTATTTAAATATAAATAAATTTCATTTAGATGTCATCGCTGTTCTGGTAAACGTCCATCAACATAATTTGACCATATCATACAGTCATTAGATTTTTCACACATTTTTGATCTGAGCAAAAGGCATATCAACATACACTGAGGAAGAGAACTAAGGCCTTGATGCTGCACAGGCTTACATACTTTTATATACATAAGTAGTCCCACTGAAGTCAGAACAGGGAACTTAAAAAACATACATTTTATTTTAGCAAGAATATAGAATACATTCAAATTAATTAAGTGACCACAACATTGCTTTCAGTTTCATACAGCACACCTACTCAGTGCTTTAGCACGCTTAAAGAATTTGATCACAGAAAGAAAAAGGTTTTGTACAACAGTCACTGCAAAAAATTAAAAATTACATGGTCAGAGTTTTCCTGTATTTAAATGAACTGACATCATCTATTACTGTGACAGCAATAAAACAGTCACAAAACACAGCCATACAACAAAACATTCAGGTAAGTATTTTTGCTCTCAAAGTAGACAGCATTATATAAATCCAATATTTCAAGAGGAGTATTTCAGAAAAGTGACAAAAGATAATCTCTTAAATGAATATTCTGTTTGACTGTCATTTGTCCATATATGTCACTTCATGATGAATATAGGGAAACAAAATTCATCTCTTTAAATGTTGAGCTTGATTAAGAAAACAAATATGAGTAGTCTCACATTTTTTTCAAAAGTTATGTAGCTAAATCAAAACTGGCATTTCAGCTGCAAACTTTTTTTATATTAATATTTTGCCCACATGAGGGTAGTATAAGTTAACTTGTGACTTACAAGAGGCAATTGTGTTAAAATCTACACAATTTCTAGAGGATGTGCCTTTTAAAATAAATATAGTTACTATTTTTAAAAAAAACAAATTTCAAGTTTGGCATGAATGAAGAAAAAAAATATTCAACAGAGCAAAACACAGCAAAATCAATGCTTTTAATATAAATGCTGGAAAATAAGATTACAGGCACTCTTTCTCCCTCTCATCTCAGCTCCCATCTTAATTCTTGTTTTCCATGCAGTAAGGTTTTTCTACTCTTCTGGCCAGCTGCCAGTTCTATAAAATAACTTGGAGTACAGCTCTCCCCTTTCCTTGGGCCCTTCCCCCTAAGCAGCCCCAGGCGCCCTGTCTGACATGCTTTTCAAGGCGTGCTAGACTACATAGCAGACTTTCTGGCTCCACTTCTATTGTTTGCACGGCTACCCTGTTCCTTATCCAGAGCCTGGATTAGCATAAGAATACTGCCTTCCCCCTCAGCGAGCAATCTCCCCCTCCAGATCACCTTACACCCCCTAAAAGAAAACAAAAGAAGGATTTTATTTTCACAATCCCTCCTCTCCCTCCCCCTCTACTTGAATAACCTTTTCCTATTCAAGGTCGTTAAAAATTAAAATCTTAACAAATAACTGAATCTGACAACGGTCAAAAATACTTGTTTGCATATATTGGTAATTGCCAAAAGGTTAAGAGTGTCAACTTGATATTTTTGTTACAGAACCTTCATTCTCCATGGTCACCTACATGGCATGATTTTATTTAGTGTTGTATTACAGTGAAGGGTTAAAATCCATGTGCATTTTATATAACAACCTGGTATATGGACTGTGCCAGCTCTTTTCCAGACCCAAAGTCCAGAGTTTGGTCAAGAGACCAGAGGCCTAGCAAACAGTGATCAGCTAAGAGAAAGCTGGGGTAAACAGATAAACTTGCTTTGATAAAATAAGCCTAGCCAGCAAATTACCAGGTGTTGGAGTTGAGTCCTGAATAATTGTGTCTTATTCAGAGTTGCATATTGAACGAAGAATCGCTGTTCCTATTGTGCTAGTTTCTTCTGTAGGGAGAAGTTCTTCCCACAAATCCAACCTTGAGTTTATGAAAGGTTGGCACGTCAGTATAATAAATGGCATCCTCCCATCTCCCTTTCGCAGGGACCAATGCCTGCCTTAAAACACATATATACTTTCACTGTTTCTTTGCTTTAAACCAGGGGTAGGCAACCTATGGCATGTGTGCCAAAGACGGCATGCGAGCTGATTTTCATTGGCACTCACACTGCCCAAGTCCTGGCTACTGTTCCAGGGGGCTCTGCATTTTAATTTAATTGTAAATGAAGCTTCGTAAAAATTTTTAAAACCTTATTTACTTTACATACAAGAATAGTTTAGTTATGTATTATAGACGTATAGACAGAGACTTTCTAAAAATGTTAACATGTATTACTGGCACGCAAAACCTTAAATTAGAGTGAATAAATGAAGACTCGGCACACCACTTCTGAAAGGTTGCCGACCCCTGCTTTAAACCCTAGGAATGTATTTGTTGGACAATCAGATGAGTTGCTTTATTCCTATGGACCCCAGATCAGAATTTAACATATATATACACTTTATACTAATACATTTATCAGAGTATTAATTAAATGTTAACTCATTAAATTGAGACCATGGGCAGGGACATTATGTAACCTTTTAACCACTGGCTAATGTGCTATCTTGTCTTGCTGCAAAGCCTTTCCTGGGGTGTGGAACTGCCAACCTCGTCACTTTCCCTCGCCCATGGAAAATCCATATATTCTATTGTAATCAATCGACTGACAGTGTCTCTGACCCTAATAAGCAAGGTGACACTCTGTCAGCACTGTACGTAATAATCTGCTGTGCTTGACTTCTACACGGTGTGGATTTATGTTCCTTCATATAGAAATATACTTTCAAATCAGAGGGCATTTCAAACTCAACCCAGGAACAGAAATGATGTCTAGAGGAAGATGGGTGGGGGGAGATATCCTATAGAGTCCTAATCCATTTGCCTTCTGCAAAAAATAAAAAAAAGAACTCTCAAATACTTTGAGCAAAATTAATTTTAAACAATAAACAACCCAAGAGTTATTTTGTCGAAAAAAAAGTTAAATAAAATAAAATGCTGACAAACACCTGTGCTAACAAGTTAAATGTGGGAGTCTCTTGACTGCTTATTTATTTGCTCTTCCTCCAGTGTTCAACGAATGATGCCAAAGGCCCTTTTCCAAATTCTAGCAATAGTATTAACACAGGGCCTACCATTAAGAAGGGTATGGCAAGGTTACTCCATAAATAAGGCTGCGATTTAGTCATGGAATCCATGGCTTCCAAAGACCTCCGTGACTTCAGCCAGCGCAGGCTGAGATCTGCAGGGTCCTGTTGCCTGTGGAGGCAGGGAGCCGCAGCTCTGGACCATCATGGGCGGCAGAGGGGAGCCCCGCTGCTCTTGGCCACCATGGGCTGCATGGGGAATCCGCCACTCCTCGCTGCTGTAGTAGGCATGGGGGAACCTGCAGCTCCCAAACCACGCAGGCATCAGGCGGGACCTGGCATCAGAGGGAATCCCTGCTGCTCCCTGCCCCCGTGGGCCACAGCCTCAGGGAGAACGCCCATTGCTCCTGGCCACCGCTGTTGGCAGAGGGGATCCACCGCTCCCCACCCCCGTGGTTGACAGGAGGGGATCCCCCTACTCTCATCCACTGCAAGACTCCTGGAGCTCCCACCAGCTGCAGGCAGCAAGAGGAACCCCTGTAGCTTGGAGCTGTCAGCAGAGGGGAACCCTAGAGCTCCCAGCCCATGCCCCCGCCTCCCCCCCAGCTACCTAGGCTACCGATTTTGTGATGGGTATTTTTAGAAAAAGTCAAGGACAGGTCATAGGCTTCAGTGAATTTTTCATTATTGCCCATGACCTGTCCCTGACTTGTACTAAAAATATCTGAGACAAAATTTAGCCTTATTCATAAAGAGCAACAGGCAAGTAACTTGTTATTGACAGTTTAAACCAATCAGAATCAACATAGATACTGTTCATCATTGCTGAACCTAGTGTGATTTGGTTCAAGCTAATTTATAAAACCCAACGTTTTGTAAACAAGATGGTCTCAGCCCTGTGATTTTACCTAGTAAAATTAACAATAATTTAATTTGGTGTTATTCAGCACTTCCCACTTTCAATGGTGCAGATAGAAATCTAATTACTTTTCTGCATATGCATCAAGCAAATGCTATTAGCAGAAGTTAAACCAAAATCTTAGGTTGATTCATCTGATCACAGTGTGAAATACTGCCAAGTTGGGAGAGGAGCAGTGTAGCGTTCCCTTGATCTCAAGTGGGAAGGGAGTCAACTCCACCTCACTGCATCAGGCAATAATGTTCAGTCTCAGGGCCCACTGGCTGGGGACGACCAACGAACAGTCTATAGCTCTCAGCCTCTTGGCTGGAGCAAACAACTATTAACGGTCGAGAGTTTGGCGTCAGGTTGGAAAAGAGCAGTAACCAGTTTTTAGCCTAAAGTCTTCTGGCTATGGCAGACAGCAATCAATAAACTAGGGTCGCAGCCTCCTGGCTGGGGCAACTAACAGGCATTCAGGCCTGGGGTGTGTTGCCAATCCCCAGATATGGGGAGCAGTTAAGACAGCAGGGGGACCTGAGCCCACCTTAGTACACTGGGTCCCAGCCCAGGACTATGTTAGTGGCAGGCAGTCCCTGGGGACTGGGTTGGCAGGGAAACCAAAATCCACTGCCTTACTTCCCAGCACCACAACTTGCCCAATGTCTGGTTCCCCTGGGCTACTTTCTACCCCACTTAGTTAGCATTGCTCTGTCGAGCTGAGGTTCTGTCTTGCCACCTCGCAGACAGGAGGCAGCCATTTCAGCCACTCTTCGGGGTCTTCTGTCTCTTCACTCAGTAGGGCACTGGCCTGCTTAGCTGCTGGTCCAGGGTCCCACGGAAGATTCAGCTCCCTGGAAGAGGTCCACCTCCTTCTCTATTGCAGACTCAACTGAGGCACAGGGCTCTCCCTTTACACTTCCTGTGAGGAGAGTGGGCTGGGTTTGGTCCCTCCCTCTCAAGTCTAGAGGGAGGCCACTCTACCTCACTATAAGCAGGCACTGCCAGAATTAGGCGCCTAAGCTTGATCTGTTGCTCCCCAGGCCAGAATAAATTGAGAGTCTTGTGGAAACACCATGCTCAGCCTCCAGGGAAGGAACTAACTTACAGTCCCTCTTAAGCGAGTTTTTATGACCAGCTGACAAAACAGAATTGGATAGTCTCTGGACTGAGTTGCCTCCAATATTTCTTGGTTAGAAGCACGGGTAGTCCAAAGTAGCCTTTGAGAGCCAACAGGAAGGATAAAGGAAAAACTAGGAGCTCCCCTCTTAGTCAATAAAAGCTACAAAGAAAAAAGTTATATCTGAACACTAAGTGTTTATGAAATAATTACAGATAAAATATTTTTTACATAAACTCAACAGGTGTTTAAATCAACAGGTTATCTTTATACAAGCAGAATTTTAATGAATGAAATTTTAACTATAATTAATCTGATTTCCCCAGAAATACTAACCACTCCCCTGGCCTGAAAAAAAAAATCATACATTTTCATCATGTGTATTTGGATAATGCTGGTACCTTATGTACAGCCTCACAACTATTCTTTTGTACCCTTTGGTACATACAAGTAGGTTGATTAGGTTTCAATAAGCACAGCAGAATGAAGAGGCAAAATGGGATGCAAAATAAAATTCCAGCTGCCACCAAAAATACCTTATAATTAGCTGGGTCCACTGTCTGATATACAACTTGTAAACTATTTTGATACTCTCAATATCAAAAAGTGATAATCATCACTGCTACTACAGCACATGACAAGCTGAAGTGTACAAAAAACAGTTACCTACTTTTTTGTAACTTGTTCTTGGAGATATGTTGCTCATGTCCATTCCATTCTAGGTGTGTGCGTGCCAATGTGCACAGTCGTTGGAGATTTTTGCCTTAGTGGTATCCTTAGTGGTTGCCTTAGTGGTTGGCTGTAGCACCCCCTTGAGTACTGCGCCCTCATGCGTTGGTATATTAGGTACTGCCAACTCTCTGCCCTCTCAGTTCCTTCTTGCCGGCAACTCCAAAAGATGGATAGGAGGGTGGCTAATAGGCATGAGGAACACATCTCGAAGAACAACAGTTGCGAAAAAGTAACCAACCATTTTTTCTTCTTCCAGTGGTTGCTCATGTCGATTTCATTCTAGGTGCCTCACAAGCACTATCCTTGGAGGTGGGCTCAGAGTTCACAATCTAGAGGCTTGCAGTACTGCTCTACCAAAGCAGCAGCATCCCAGACCTGCTGGATGACCGCATAGTGGGACATCTATCTGTTGACGGACAGGAATGCTGCCAAAGAGGCCTGCATCCTAGTTGAGTGGGTGGTTACAGTCACCGGAGGAGGCACCTTTGCCAGATCGTAACAGCAGTGAATGCAGACAGTGATCCAAAAAGAAATTCTTTGAGCGGACATTGGATGACCTTTCATCCTGTCAGCCACCACAATGAACAATTGCGTCAATTTGCGGAATGGCTTGGTCCTTTCAATGTAGAAGGCTAGTGCCCTCCCAACATCTAGGGAATGCAACCTATGATCCTCCTCCGACTTATCTGTCTTTTTTTCCAAAGCCGAATAAATAAATATCTTGGCCCACATGAAACTGAGACCACCTTGGACTGGAAAGCTGGGTGTGACTACAGCTGGACCTTGTCTTTGTTCTGAGGTGACCACCCTAATCTTAGAGATCCAGTGGGCATATGTTACCTCAACCAAGAATGCAATGTTCCAGGAAGGAGAAAGAGAGAGCAGGAAGCCATAGGCTCGAAGAGGGGTCCCGAAAGTCACGATAGCACAAGATTCAGGTTCCACGGAGGAATGGGGTTCCTGATGTGTGGGTACAGGCCTCAAGGCTCTTGAGGAACCTGACAGTTATGTCTCGGGAGAAAACCAACCTACCCTAGAGCGGCAGATGGAAGGTCGAAGTAGTGGCCAAGTGGACCTTGACAGATGAAAGGGACGTGCCTGTGCCCTAAGAAAATGGAAATAAGTGTCCTTCAAGTCAAGAGCGGGGTATCAGTCTTCTGGATCTAAGAAAGAGATAATGGAGGCCATGGATACCATGCGAAACTTCAACTTTTTGAGAGATTTGTTGGGACAATACAGATCCAAAATGGGTCTGAGGCTCCCTTTTGCTTTCGGGATTAGGAAGTAGCGGGAGTAGAACTCCTTTCCTTTCATGTCTTGAAAGGCCTCCTCTACCACCCCCAGGCACAGGAGGTTTTCAACTTCTTGGACGAGGAGTTGATCATAAGAAGGGTCACGAAGAGGGACAAGGAAGGGAGATGGGAGGGAGGATCGGCCACGAATTGCAGGGTGTAACCCAGGGGTCAGCAACCTTCAAAAGTGGGGTACCAAGTCTTCATTTAATTCACTGTAATTTAAGGTTTTGAGTGCCAGTAATTCATTTTAACGTTCTTAGAAGGTCTCTCTATAAGTCTATATTATATAACTAAAGTATTATTGTATATAAAGTAAATAATAGTGCAGCGAGGTGAGTAGGGCCGGCAGCAGGATGAGCAGGACCGGTGGCCAGGACCCTGGCTGGCACGAGGCGGTGGCTGGAACCTCAGACTGACTGTGGGCTGAGCAGGGTCGGCGGCTGGCATCCCAGGCTGGCAGCAGGCTGAGCTGGGCTGGCAGCCAGGACCCCGGCTGGCAAGGGGCCAGCAGCTGGCACCCCAGACCGTTAGCAGGCTGAGCAGGGCTGGGGTTCCGGCCACTGGCTCCTTCCAGCCAGGGTCCTAGCCACCGGCTCCACTCAGCCCGCTGCCGGTCAAGGGTTCCATTCATCCAAGCAGGCAGAGGGCTAAGTGGAGCCAATGGCCGGGACTCCAGCTGGCAGCAGATTGCCACTAAAAATTGGCTCGTGTGCCACCTTTGGTTGCCGACCCCTGGTGTAATCTGAGGATATTACTTCGAACACCCAACGGTCTGAGGTCAGCCAAGACCAGGCCAACAGGAAGGGGTGGAGGTGATTGAGGAGAGTGGGAGGTGGGAAGTGACTGGGCCATCGTCCTCGAGTGCACCCTCAAAATGATTATTTCTGGGTTCTTCGGTTCCTGGAAGGGCCATGCTGAGCAGACAATTGGGAAGATGACGGGTGTCGCCAATTAGACCTGATGTCTCTATCCTTTCTCCTGTAGGTGACCAGCCAGGGAGTCCCCCAGGACCTAGACTGTAGAGGCCGAAGAGCCGGAAGGCAGAACGGCTTCCTGGCCTGCTGAGTATAGAAAAGAGTCTTTAAGGCCATGGATCATCGAGTCCATAAGCTTGGAGAAGAGCCCCACACCCTCAAAAGGGGTAACCTGGAGGACTACAACCAGGAACTGCGCCTCATGGCCACCGTGGAGGCAACAACCCTGACTGCTGAGTCAGTAGTGACCCAGGCCATTTGAAGGGCCCCTCTGGCCATGGCTGTGCCTTCGTCAACTAAAGCAGCAAACTCCTAGGCTTGGTCCTGCGGGAGAGCAAGAATTTGTTAAGAGAGTCCCACAGGTTAAAACTGTACCTGCCTAACAGTGTCTGGTAGTTAGACACTCGGAATTTCAGGCTTGCCAGCCAATGAATCTTTCAGCCAAACAAATCCAGTCTTTTGGCATCTTTTTTTTTCCGGAGTGCAAATGACTTGGCCGTCTGTCCCTTTCATTAACAGCGGACATGATCAGTGATGCCACTGAAGGGTGTGTACACAGATATTTGAACCCTTTTGCATGACATAATACTTCCCTTCCGCCTTTTTACAAGTAGGCGGAATCGAAGAGGGGGTCTGCCACAGCGATTTGGAAATCATAAGGACCCTTGGGTGGACAGGCAGCACGACCTGGGCCGGAGTGGAGGAGGATATAACATTAAAGAGGTTGGCTGACTCCTCCACGACTTCCTCAATTTTTAAGTTCAAGTTGGTAGCCATCATTTTAAGCAGTGCCTGATGTTCCTTGAAGTTGTCGGGGAGACTGCCCATTTGGGAAGGACCCGCCACCGCTTCGTCCGGATATGACAATGATGACTGCACCGCCTGGGGAGGGGCGGGCCCCCCTTCCTTCTCCAGGAATGGCTCCATAGGTGCCAGAGTCTGATATGCTGCCTCTGCACTGGATTTGGTACCATGGTCCAACTCTGGTGCCGGGGGGCACTTTGTCAGAGGTGGCCAGAGAAGACTGGTAGGAATATGGGACTGGCATTACGGGCACGCCCCATAGGTTCCAGTATGGCCATTGAGTGGGCCACTATCCCTGCTGCCGTGCTGTCGCTGCAGGTGCCATACCGGTTTTGCTAGTCAACTGCGAATAACCCCTCCCTGAAGAGGGGCTAAAATCCCAGTCCAACTCTGAACACTGTCCTTCCAGCGAGCTGTCAAGGCGGAGCTGTCAAGGCCTGAGTCTGATGACTGACTCTAGTTGGTAACTGGCGAAGTGAGGGCAAGGATTGGTGCCTGCGTGACAAGTGGTACTGGGGAGATTGAGACTGGTGCCACGACAGGGAGCGATCCCACTCCAGTGGGGACCAATGTCTGGGAGACCATCCGGGCAAAGGTGACCTGCATTGTGGTGTGATCTGTTTGCCCTTAGGTGTTGGGGCATTAGCTGAGTCTGGTGCCTGGTGTGTTGTTTGCAGTGCCAGTCTGGCTACCTGTTCTTTACCTGCCGGAGCTGCTTCAGGCCCTAGGAAAAGCCGGGGCCCCTTGATTCTCCCAGGAGTCAGAGACAGATCCCTGACTGGGCTGAGGGTCCAACCTCAGTGGGTACCCCCATAAAGCTCCAGAGTGGGCACATGGCCTGACATAGGCCCTTTGCCCGAGGCCCCTTTCCCTTCTGGTTCCAGAGGGCTCTTCTTCTGTCGCTTCTGCAGCACTAGCAAAAGGGAATGGTATCAGGCGGGGCGCTCTGCATCAATGCCGAGTGGCTTAGCATAGGGTCCAAAGGGGAGGGCTCTGACCCAGGACAAAGCACAGCCTCCATGAAGAGGGACCTCAGGTGGATATTCCGCTCCTTTCGGGTTCTAGGGTGAAAGTTGTTACAGATTCTGCACTTATCCTTTCTATGGGACTCCCCACAAGCACTTCAACCAGCTGTCGTGGGGGTCACTAACAGGCACCGGCCTGCTGCATAACGAGCATGGTTTGAAGCCAGGAGAGCAAGGACTCTTAACTACCAAACTAACCTAACACTTAACTTAATGGCTAACTAAGGACCTACAAACTATATACTGTACAAAGACAGACAGACAATGGGCTGTAAAGAACCGCTAATGCTCTTGCGATGCAAGACAAGGCACTCCGACCAACTGTCGCGGGTGGTATCAAGGAACTGAGAGGGCGTAGCATTGGCAGCGCCTAATATACCCACACATGAGCAGGGGATTCAAGGGGGTGCTACAGACAACCCTACGGATACCACTAAGGCAAAATTCTCCGACGACTGTGCAAGTGGGTGCACACGCACCTAGAATGGAATTGACATGCGCAAGCACTCGAAGGAGAATTATTTTCACAAGCAGCTGGCTGCTAAATATATTAACACTGCTTCCATAATTAATAATTAATATGGAGAATTTAATGTTCGTTCTGCACTAAATGAAAATATCAAGGCTAAAGCATGTAACAAAATTGCATACACTAACGCTATGGGAACAAGGCTCAGATTTTAGATGTGCCACTCTGTGCTCAGAGTTAGTGTGTCAGGGCTCCAAAGGTGGGCATGAATCAGCATTCAAGACACCCTCCCCATCAGTATGTGGTCTGGGCTGAGAAAGCTAATGATCCAACCAGTGGACCAAATTCAGTGATGAAT
The DNA here is from genome assembly GCF_007399415.2 of Gopherus evgoodei. NCBI lineage: Eukaryota > Metazoa > Chordata > Testudines > Testudinidae > Gopherus > Gopherus evgoodei. The sequence continues at coordinate 54,771,697 of NC_044328.1, read as the reverse complement.
GCTGGTGGTCACATGCCACCTGAGGCATACTGCACACATACGAAGTGCTCCAAAAATCATTTAACAACAGCACTGCCGACTTCAAAATGCAGAGTAAGGCACACAAAGTTAAATATGGAACTCTTCCATTTTGTATTGTAAATCTGCTTGGTTAAACAACTGCAGAAAATGTTACAGAAAATAATATACTTCCCTTAGTTCAAACCAGGCTGGATAAAAATTAAAATAAAATAAAATAAAATAAATCGCATACAAAATCATGATTTAAATCAAATCCATCCTGGTTCAAACAATGTAGTTTCAACAAATACAGCCTCAAAGCTGTTTCTAAACATAACAATAATCTTTCTGTAAGGTAGGGTTCAAAGGTAATGTTTACATTTCAACAGTAACAGTCTCTTGCATCCTTGTATAAAAGTGTTAACAGACAAATGAAGAGCAATGTCTTGAGAGAAACAATATATTAAGATTAAAATATGTGTTCATAAGGGTGTGGCCATTTTTAAAAATTATACATTGTATTTCCTGTATTAAGTGTTCAAACAAATATTAAGTTGGTTACTCGCAGAACTATTTAATAAAAAATGAGAAATGAAAAAAACTGTATTTTCTAAAACAATACATGTTAACTAAAGTAAAAAGGGGGCACAGATCAACAAGAAATCCAGTACATTTTTAAAAAATAATTATTTTCAATTACTACACCTGTCCCTAAATTTCTCTCCATTTTTTGTGATTTTACATTCACATTTCCTGTTGTTTTTTTTTGTTTTTTGTTGTTGTTGTTTTGTTTTTCTTTATTGCTTATGCGAAAAAACAAATAGCTGGAGAGACCGAATAACTGAACTGGGTACACAGAGTATACAAAAAAGTGTTTTCCAAAGACTAAAACAAACTGAAACAAAGAAAATCCAATTATAACTGTATGTACTAGTTATATTAGTAAAATGGAAGTATGATTTTTAAGTTCACAGTATCCCTTTAACATACCCTTGACCTGAAAGTGGTGCCAATGGAATGCATCCTGATTTATGTGCACTAGCATGGTCACATCACCAAGACTTTCTCACCCAAGCCACAGGAGGATGGGATATTTCACTTATTGTCCTTGAGTTCTCTGTAGTGTGTGACAGTTAACAGTCCAATATTACATGGCAGTCATTTTCCTGCTGTTCTATCTTCACACACTTGCCCTTCAGTGACCTCACCTGCTCTCTCAGTGTCATTTCTATGTCAATAATTCAAATGTAACTCTCTACTAACAACATCTCCCCATCAACCATCGGGGCTTAAAAGACTTCTTGCCTTGGCTCTCCTCTCACTGATATCCCCCAACTGCCTTGAACTAAACATAGCAAAAAATGAATTTATCCTGCCTTCTAAACCTCTTCACCATTAACAACTCCTTTATATCCTCATTCACTCAAGATTGCATCCTTGTGATTATCTGACTCCTTCCATTCTTCTCTTCATATTAAGGCTCTCAACAAGTCTAAAATCATGCTGCTTCCTGTCCATCCCCACTATCAAAACCCTGGTTGTTCACTCCATGATTCTCTTACAGTAAATTCATGCAACTACCTCCTCTCAGGTGGACCAAACTCTCAATTCTCCCTTCTTCATATCCAACTTTCAGCAGTTAAAGTCTTCTTGTTTCAATAAACAGCCTTTTATACCTCCAAGATGGAAAAAAAAAAGATTTTAAAGCATATTGTCGAAGTTGCACTGGAATTAGTAAAGAACTGACTATACATCCACAAAATCATAAATACATATTCATAGCATAATTTAGACACCTTTGCGCTTAGGGACTGACCTATAGATTTATCCCAATAAAAGAAAACAATTGGAAGATTTACTAATTTGCTTAGTCATATTCAGGTAGCAATTAAGGGCTTTTAAAAACTCTACCACTGTGTAAGAAATGTCAGTCTGGTTTCCCTGAGAGTGAGACGGAAGGAAGAACACAAATTTAGACTATGTCTACACTACAGCTTATGCTGGCATAAATTATGTCACTCAGGGGGGTGAATAAACCACCCTTGCAAGACATAAGTTACACTGACATAAGTGCTGGTGTGGCTAGCAGCATGTCCACGGGAAAACTTCTCCGGCCAACACAGCTACTACCGCTCATGGGGCTGGACTAGTTAAGCTGACAGAAGAGGTCTCTCCCATCAGGTTAAAGTGACTAAATCAGAGAGCACTGGTGCAGCTGTGCCGCTGTAAGATCTCTAGTGTAGCCGAAGCCTCAGGCCACGTCTACACTACAGAATAAAATCGAAATTATTAAAACCGGTTTTATAAAACAGGTTTTATAAAATCGATTTTACGCGTCCACACTAGGGCACATTACTTCGGTGGTGTGCGTCCATGGTCCCAGGCTACCACTGATTTCCGGAGTGGTGCACTCTGGGTAGCTACATTAAAGGAATGAGACCAATAACTTCGATTTCCGTCCACACTAACCCTAAATCGATATAGTAATATCAATTTTAGGGTTACTCCTCTCGTTGGGGAGGAGTACAGAAATCAATTTTAAGAGCCCTTAAAATCGATTTAAAGTGCCTTGTAGCGTGGACGGGTACAGAGTTAAATCGATTTAACGCTGTTTAAATAGATTTAACTGTGTAGTGTGGACCAGGCCTCAGAAACTGCCTTAGTTTGGAATTTTGTGAGGACATGGGATCATTTATTTCCATGGAACACTTTTTATGGGGAATCAACAATTAGGGAGCTTAGATTTTATTAACTCTGTGCTGAGGATAAAACTGTGAGGAAAAGATGGTTACTCACCTTTGTAACTGGTTGTAACTTTGCAATGTTTGTTCTTCGAAATGTGTTGCTCATATCCATTCCAATTAGGTGTGCGCACGCTGCATGCACGACAGTGGGAAGATTTTTACCCTAGCAACACTCAGTGGGTTGGCTGAGGCGCCCCCTGGAGTGGCGCCCTTATGGCGCCGGATATATGCCCCGGCTGACCCACCGCCCCCTCAATTCCTTCTTGCCGGCTTCTCCGACAGTGGGGAAGGATGGCGGGTTTAGAATGGATATAAGCAACACATCTAGAAGAACAACAGTTACAAAGGTGAGTAGTCATCTTTTCTTCTTCAGAGCTTGCTCATATTGTTTCCAATTAGGTGACTCCCAAGCCTTACGTAGGCAGTGGGGTTGGAGTGAGAAGTCGTGGAACGAAGGGCCGCTGAACCAAATGCAGCATCACCCCATCGCATAGTGGGCAAAGGTATGATGACCAAGTCGCTGCACTACCTATCTCCTGAAAGGGCACATGCACCAAGAAAGCAGAGGATGAAGCCTGAATCCGCGTGGAGTGGGCAGTAAGGTGCATAGATGGGACACCAGCCAAATCATAGCATGCACAGATGCATGATGTGATCCAGGACGAGATGCACTGGAAGGAGACCAGGAGGCCCTTCATCCGATCTTTCACAGCAACAAACAGCTGTGATGTTTTCCTGAAGGGTTTAGTTCACTCAATGTAGAAGGCCAGGGCCTTGTGAACATCTAGGGAGTGCAGCTGTTGCTCCCGTCACGAGGCATGCAGCCTCGGGTAGAAGACAGGGAGGGATATGTCCTGGTTGACATGGAAGGCAGACACCACTTTAGGGAGGAAGGCCGGGTGGGGTCGCAACTGTACCTTATCTTTGTGGAACACCGTACATGGTGGTTTCGATGTGAGTGCCCGGAGCTCAGCCACACGCCTCGTCGAGGTGATAGCTACAAGGAGGGCTGTCTTCCAGGAAAGGTACAGAAGAAAGCAAGTGGTCATTGGCTTGAATGGGGCATCCAGGAATCTAGATAGGACCAGGTTAAGATCCCACATAGGGACTGGTTGTCGAATTAGTGGGAACAGGCGCTCCCACTTCTCCTTGGGAAATCTGCTGACCATGGGATAGGAGAAGACCAAGTGCTCGTTTTTGCCCAGGGGGAAAGCCGAAATAGCTGCCAGGTGAATCCTGATGGAAGATATTGCCAAGCCCTCCTGCTTTAAGGATAGGAGGTAGTCCAAGATGACAGGTATTGACGCCCGAAGTGGGAGTTGTACGATTCCAGGTGCACCAGCAGGAAAAACGCTTCCACTTGGCTAAGCGCGTGGACCTTGTAGAGGGCTTCCTGCTACCCAAAAGGATCTGCTGGACCGAATCTTCTGTCTCCTCCACCTGCGCCTGTAGCCAGACAGAGCACCAAAGCATGGATGCTTTTACCCACATTCTGGTGTGGGCTTGCAAAGACTATAACTTGCGATTTCCACTTACTGATATCCAGGCTGGGGGTGGCACCTAATGTGAAAGGTGCCTACTGGTGGAATCTCTCAGGCAGCAGATGGGAGAGCTACAGGAGGAGGTGGCTAGGCTGAGGAACATCCGTATCCATGAGCAATTCCTGGACAGTATCCATGTGGAGACAGCTGACGTAGCTGTCCCAGTTCACAGGACTACTGACACACCAGTGGAGGAGGAGATGGATCAGGGTGGACACTGGCAGCTGGTTACTTCTGGCAGCAGGCAGTGCTCAACCCCTGCTGCGAACTCTCCTGCTGTGGTAATAGATAACCGTTATGCTCTTCTTGATACAGGAGAGAAGGAATCACCCCCAACCGTACCCCTAAGGCTGGGAGGTCTGCTCCACCACTGATAATAAGAAACGTAGGGTAGTGGTGGTTGGAGACTCTCTGCTGAGGGGGACAGAGACACCCATCTGTCGCCCTGACCGTTCATCCCGGGAGGTATGCTGCCTGCCAGGGGCCCGTATCCGAGATGTTACAGAGACATTGTCGAGGATTATCCAGCCTTCTGACTACTACCCCATGCTACTCATCCATGTGGGCACAAATGATACTGTGAGGTGTGACACTGAGCAGATCAAGAGTGACTACAAGGCTCTGGGAGTACAGGTTAAGGAGTTTGGAGGGCAGGTGGTATTCTCTTCGATTCTTCCTGTCGAAGGTAGGGGCCCGGGCAGAGACAGATGAATCGTGGAGGTGAATGCCTAGCTGCGAGGATGGTGTTGCCAGGAGGGCTTTCGCTTCCTCGACCACGGGATGCTATTCGAGGAAGGACTGCTAGGCACAGATGGCATTCACCTTTCGAGGAGGGGAAAGGCCTTATTTGCGCACAGACTGGCTAACCTAGTAAGGAGGGCTTTAAACTAGGTTCGACGGGGACAGGTGAGCAAACCCCACAGGTAAGTGGGGAACAAGACCTGGGAGATGGGTTGGAAACAGGAGGGAGCACGGGCTATAATGGCAGAGAGAAAGGAGGGTCAGGGCAAAGCTGGGAGGCAAGATCAAACCAGTATCTTAGATGCCTATATACAAATGCAAGAAGTATGGGTAATAAGCAGGAAGAACTGGAAGTGCTAATAAATAAATACAACTACAACATTGTTGGCATTACTGAAACTTGGTGGGATAATACACACGACTGGAATGTTGGTGTGGATGGGTATAGTTTGCTCAGGAAGGATAGACAGGGGAAAAAGGGAGGAGGTGTTGCCTTATATATTAAAAATGTACACTTGGACTGAGGTGGAGATGGACATAGGAGATGGAAGTGTTGAGAGTCTCTAGGTTAAGCTAAAAGGGGTGAAAAACACGGGTGATGTCGTGCCGGGAGTCTACTACAGGCCACCTAATCAGGTGGAAGAGGTGGATGAGGCTTTTTTCAAACAACTAACAAAATCATCCAAAGCCCAAGATTTGGTCGTGATGGGGGACTTCAACTATCCAGATATATGTTGGGAAAATAACACCGCGGGGCACAGACTATCCAATAACTTCCTGGACTGCATTGCAGACAACTTTTTATTTAAAAAAGTTGAAAAAGCTACTAGGGGGGAAGCTGTTCTAGACTTGATTTTAACAAATAGAGAGGAACTCATTGAGAATTTGAAACTAGAAGGAAGCTTGGGTGAAAGTGATCATGAAATCATAGAGTTTGCAATTCTAAGGAAGGGTAGAAGGGAGTACAGCAAAATAGAGACAATGGATTTCAGGAAGGCGGATTTTGGTAAGCTCAGAGAGCTGATAGGTAACGCCCCATGGGAATCAAGACTGAGGGAAAAAACAACTGAGGAGAGTTGGCAGTTTTTCAAAGGGACGCTATTAAGGGCCCAAAAGCAAGCCATTCCGATGGTTAGGAAAGATAGAAAATGTGGCAAAAGATCACCTTGGTTTAACCACGAGATCTTGCGTGACCTACAAAATAAAAAGGCGTCATATAAAAAATGGAAACTAGGTCAGATTACAAAGGACGAATATAGGCAAATAACACAGGAATGCAGAGGCAAGATTAGAAAGGCAAAGGCACAAAATGAGCTCAAACTAGCTATGGTAATAAAGGGAAACAAGAAGACTTTTTATTAATACATTAGAAGCAAGAGGAAGACCAAGGACAGGGTAGGCCCACTGCTCGGTGAGGAGGGGGAAACAGTAACGGGAGACTTGGAAATGGAAGAGATGCTTAATGACTTCTTTGTTTCGGTCTTCACTGAGAAGTCTGACGGAATGTCTGATATAGTGAATGCTTACGGGAAAAGGGTAGGTTTAGAAGATAAAATAAAAAAAGAGCAAGTTAAAAATCACTTAGAAAAGTTAGATGCCTGCAAGTCACCAGGGCCTGATGAAATGCATCCTAGAATACTCAAGGAGTTAATAGAGGAGGTATCTGAGCCTCTAGCTATTATCTTTGGGAAATCATGGGAGACAGGGGAGATTCCAGAAGACTGGAAGGGGGAAAATATAGTGCCCATCTATAAAAAGGGAAATAAAAACAACCCAGGAAACTACAGACCAGTTAGTTTAACTTCTGTGCCAGGGAAGATAATGGAGCAGATAATTAAAAAAATCATCTGCAAACACTTGGAAGGTGGTAAGGTGATAGGGAATAGCCAGCATGGATTTGTAAAGAACAAATCGTGTCAAACTAATCTGATAGCATTCTTGGATAGGATAACGAGCCTTGTGGATAAGGTAGAAGCGGTGGATATGATATACCTAGACTTTAGTAAGGCATTTGATACGGTCTCGCATGATATTCTTATAGATAAACTAGGAAAGTACAATTTAGATGGGGCTACTATAAGGTGGGTGCATAACTGGCTGGATAACCGTACTCAGAGAGTAGTTATTAATGGCTCCTAATCCTGCTGGAAAGGTATAACAAGTGGGGTTCCGCAGGGGTCTGTTTTGGGACCGGTTCTGTTCAATATCTTCATCAACGATTTAGATGTTGGCATAGAAAGTACGCTTATTAAGTCTGCGGACGATACCAAACTGGGAGGGATTGCAACTGCTTTGGAGGACAGGGTCAAAATTCAACATGATCTGGACAAATTGGAGAAATGGTCTGAGGTAAACAGGATGAAGTTCAGTAAAGATAAATGCAAAGTGCTCCACTTAGGAAGGAACAATCAGTTTCACACATACAGAATGGGAAGAGACTGTCTAGGAAGGAGTATGGCAGAAAGAGATCTAGGGGTCATAGTAGACCACAAGCTTAATATGAGTCAACAGTGTGATACTGTAGCAAAAAAAGCAAACGTGATTCTGGGATGCATTAACAGGTATGTTGTAAACAAGACACGAGAAGTCATTCTTCCGCTTTACTCTGCGCTGGTTAGGCCTCAACTGGAGTATTGTGTCCAATTCTGGGCACCGCATTTCAAGAAAGATGTGGAGAAACTGGAGAGAGTCCAGAGAAGAGCAACAAGAATGATTAAAGGTCTTGAGAACATGACCTATGAAGGAAGGCTGAAGGAACTGGGTTTGTTTAGTTTGGAAAAGAGAAGACTGAGAGGGCACATGATAGCAGTTTTCAGGTATCTAAAAGGGTGTCATCAGGAGGAGGGAGAAAACTTGTTCACCTTAGCCTCCAATGATAGAACAAGAAGCAATGGGCTTAAACTGCAGCAAGGAAGATTTGGGTTGGACATTAGGAAAAAGTTCCTAACTGTCAGGGTAGTTAAACACTGGAATAGATTGCCTAGGGAGGTTGTGGAATCTCCATCTCTGGAGATATTTAAGAGTAGGTTAGATAAATGTCTATTAGGGATGGTCTAGACAGTATTTGGTCCTGCCATGAGGGCAGGGGACGGATTCGATGACCTCTCGAGGTCCCTTCCAGTCCTAGAGTATATGAGTCTATGAGCACAGCTCAGACTGATTTAGCCATGCAGCATCCACACTTTGAGGTGGAGAGACTGCAGGTCAGGATGACAGAGTTGTCTGTGATCCTGAGAGATCAAGTCCGGTCACAGCAGAAGTGGAATCAGGGTGTCCACCGACAGCTCTATGAGAGTAGTATACCAGGGCTGTCTGGGCCACGCTGGGGCGACCAGAATCAGACAGGCTCTGTCCCTGTGCAGCTTGATTAGGACCCTGTGGACTAGCGGGAATGGAGGAAAGGCGTAGCACAGGTGATCCTTCCACTGAATTAGGAAGGCATCCGACAGGGAACCCAGAAAGCGCACTTGGAGAGAGCAGAACACCTGGTATTTTGGATTCTTGCGAGAGGCGAATAGGTCTATCAGGGGAAAGCCCCACTTCAGGAAGACAGAGTGGATGACGTCCGGGCGAACCAATCACTCATGAGCCTGGAATGATCTGCTGAGGTGGTCCGCTAAGGTGTTCTGGACCCCTGGGAGAAACGACAACACCAGATGGATCAAGTGGGCTATGCAGAATTCCCACAGACGAGTGGCCTCCTGACAGAGGGGGGACGATCAGGCTCCCCCTTGTTTGTTGGTGTAAAACATGGCCATAGTGTTGTCTGTGAGGACTGCAACACAATCGCCTTGAATGAGTTCTCAGAATGCTTGACACACCAGGCACACGGCTCTGAGTTCCTGTACGCTGATATGCAGGGATAACTCTCCTGCCGACCACAGCCCCTGTGTACGGAGGTTCCCAAGATGGGTGCCCCATCTCAGAGATGACGCATCTGTGACTAGGGACACTGAGGGCTGTGAGGCATGAAATGGCACCCCTTGCACACTGATTTGGGGTCCAGCCACCAGCCTAGAGAGGCTAATACCCCTGGTGGGATGGTAACCACTGTGCTCAAGTTGTCCCGACCTGGGCAGTATACTGTTGATAGCCAGGCTTGGAGTGGATATAGTCGCAGCCTGGTGTGCCTGGTCACAAATGTGCAAGAGGCCATGTGTCCCAGGAAGCAGAGGCGTGTTTTCACAGTCAAGGTCAGGAAGCTTTGCAGGCTGTGGATGATGTTCACCAGGGTTTTGAAGCATGCTTCTGGCAGAATTGCCTGGGCTAGGCCTGAGTCTAATACTGCTCCTATGAATTCTATTCTCTGGGTTGGTACCAGAGTGGATTTCACGACATTGAGCAGGAGGCCCAGCCGATTGAACATGTTCATGATGAGCTGAACATGAGACTGCACCTGATCCCTCGAGCGACCCCGAATAAGCCAGCTGTCGAGATATGGGAACACTTGGACCTGTTGTCAACAAAGAGAGGCCACCATCACAGCCATGCATTTGGTAAACACCTGGGGGGCCGTGGATAGGCCGAAAGGAAGGACAGTGAATTGAAAGTGCTGTTGACTGACCACAAAGTGAAGGAAGCGTCTGTGCGCTGGGTAGATCTCAATGTGGAAGCACACGTCCTTCATGTCGAGGGAGGCGTACCAGTCTCCAGGATCTAGGGAAGGAATAATGGTCTCTAGTGAGACCATGCGGAACTTCAACTTTTCCATAAATTTGTTGAGCCCACGTAGGTCCAGGATGGGCTGAAGCCCGCTCTTGGCCTTGGGGATTAGGAAGTAGTGGGAATAAAAGTCCTTGCCCCTTGACTCTCTCAGAACCTCCTCTATCGCTCCCAAAGCCAGGAGTGATTGGACCTCCTGTAGAAGGAGGTACTCGTGAGAAGGGTCCCTGAAGACGGACGGGAAAGACAAACTGGAAGGAGTATCCCCTTTCCACCATGCGTAGGACCCAACAGTCTGATGTTATATAGGACCATGCACAGAGGAAATGGGAGAGATGATTTTGGAAAGGTGGGGAAGGATCCTGAATGGAGACTAGTGCTTCGTCCTCAGGCGCACTTTCAAAAGTTCTGCTTAGGCCCTGCTGATGGCTTGGGAGGGGCCCTGGCCTTGGCTGACTTGGTGTCCAGTTTGTTTCCTTTTACCACCTCAGCTGCGTCTGACGCTGGGTCTGAAGGGCTTTCTCTGCGTTACTGGGGTATGCATTCCCAGAGAGGGCATAATAATTCTCAAGTCCTTCAGACTCTGCAGCCTTGAGTCTGTCTTCTCAGAGAATAGGCCCTGGCCATCAAAGGGCAGGTCCTGGAGGGTCTGCTGCAACTCTGCTGGTAAGCCAGAGACCTGCAGCCACGAGATGCGGAGCATGGCTTTGCCCGAGGCCAGGGTCCTAGATGCTGAATCTGCCGCGTCCAGAGAGGCTTGTAGGGAAGCCTGGCCACCTTCTTGCCCTCCTCCACTACAGCCACAAATTCCTCTCTGAATTCCTGTGGAACCAACTCCTTGAATTTCTCCACAGAGTGCCATGAATTATAGTCATATGGGCTCAAGAGTGCCTGCTGGTTGGCCGCCCTGAGCTGCAAACCTCCGGCTGAGTACACCTTGCACCCAAACAAGTCTAGGCATCTAGCATCCTTTGATTTAGGCGCCAGGACCTGCTGAACATGCTGCTCCTTCTCGCTGACTGAAGCCATGACAAGGAAGCACGGTTGAGGTGCATATAGAGGTACTTGTCGTCCTTCTAAGGGACAAAGTACTTCCTTTCCCGTTGGCTGTAGGTGGAACAGAGGCTGACAACTGCCAGATTGTCTTGGCATTGGACTGTATGGTTCATATGACAGAGAGGGCAACTCTGGACAGTGCCTCCACGTCAGAATGTTCACCACAGGGTCCTCTACCTCCACCACCTCCTCCACCTGAAGGTATGTATTGCACGCCACTCTGCGGAGCAGTTCCTGGTGGGCGCAAAGGTCCATAGGAGGAGGGCCCAAAACTCTAGTCCCTGCCACTGCCTCATTGGGCAAGGAAGATACTCCCCGAACTAAGGAATCCTGTGCGAGGTCCTCTCGTGGAGGATCTTGTTGATCAAGGTTCACCACACTAGGAGCGTGGGCCTGCATTGGTGCTGGAGCACTCGCCTCAGAGCCTCGGGGGGGGGGGGGGGGGGGCAGAGAGACACAGTGGCCTCCGGTACTCAGGGCTCCAAAGGAGAGGAACGGGAAGCCTCTGAAGGAGCCCCCTAGGTCTGATGGTATGCCCAGAGGGTCCAAAAGGATGACTGTGGGGTTTCGTGGCCCAGGTCCTGGCCTTATTCTAGCCACTGGCCTGTACCGCCCTAACCCTGGTCATGGTAGCCACCTTGCGAGCGCGACAACACAGAGGCAGAGCGAGATGGCCAAGGTGGTGCTGTATGCGCCAGTGCCGAGTACCCGATGCTGTACGGTGCCATGATGCAGAGCGGTACTGAGACATCAATCCGTGCCTGAGGTCGTATCGGTACGGGGAGCCTGATCTGAATCTCGATGGCGACCTCTGGTGAAATCGGTGTCGGGATCGGCTCCAGGTCAAGTGCCGCTCTAACCGGTACCAGGAGCGGAGCTGGGAGTCCGATTGGTACCGGCCGTAACACAACCCGGATCTCCGCGACCCGGAGCGGCATCCTGAGTGCGACTGGAGCTGAGAGCGAGAACGGTGCTGGGACTGCGAGCAACGCCATGATGGGTACCGGGAAGAATATCGGGACTGGGACCAGTATTGTCCTTCTTCACTCGGTGACGGCGGTCGCATGAGGGACAGCTTTCCCTTCGCAAGCACCGTCCGTGCTGGAGGTGCTGCCGGCTGCAGAGGAGTCGGCTCTGTGAGTGTGATCAAGTCTCGCGCCGTTGAAAAGGTCTCCGGTGTGGAGAGTAGTCTCAGCTCAACTGCTGCACCAGGGAGCTTATGTGCACCAGACCCGACGGCCCTTGCAGCGCCAGAGTCGACGATGCAGGAGCAGATATTTGTCCTATGTGCTCCAGCAATGGACGTGGCTCCAACTGCAGTGCAGGAAGCATCAGCGGCTGCCACACCAACAAACAAGAAGTGGACAGCACCTGCTTGGGCTGCTGCTTCTTCTGGCTTGGAGATAGAGAGCTATACCATGGTGGTGAGGGGAGATCTGGCGTCGTGAGTCTTTGGTGGAATCCGAATGCGGTGCCAGACCAGTTGGTGCCACAGGGCCACTCCGCACCAAGGACAATGGTGCCAAGTCTCAGCATGTGGAGGAAATGATCAGACTAAGTGCCACCTCTATAAGAAGCTGCTTCAGTCTAAAGTCCCGCTCCTTCCTTGTCCTCGGCTTGAAGGCTTTGCAAATGCAGCACTTGTCTGCTTGGTGGGATTCCCTCAGACACATTAGGCAAGAGTCGTGGGGGTTTCCCGCTGGCATCGGCCTCTGCCAAGCTGAGCAGGGTTTGAAGCCCAGAGACCCAGGAATAGGCCTGGGTACCGGGATTGGGGAGAAGGGAGAAGACCCGTTCCCCCCCACTAATTAAACTAACTCTAACTATACTAAGTAATTCACAACTATTAATAACTATAACCAACTATTAACAGCTAATCAGAAACTATTAACAGGTACTAAAGCAAATGCTAGGGAGAGTGGAGATCATCTAAGCTGCGCTCCATAGTTCCAACCGTCATGGATGGTAAGAAGGAACTAAGGGGGCGCTGGGTCGGCCAGGGCACATATCCAGCGCCATAAGGGCACCACGCCAAGAAGTGTCTCAGCCGACACACCGAGCATTGCTAGGGTAACAATCTTCCGACAATCATGCATGTGGCGCGCACGCACCTAATTGGAATCGATATGAACAAGCACTCGTTGAAGAATGTAATATTTCATGGCAGATGATAAAATCAGTATTTAAAGAGGATCCCACACATGAGCGACTATATGAAGCATATGGTACCTGTGATGGGGTGTACCAACCCCACACTGGGCCAGTGGGGACAGACCAAACACTGTGGTCCCAAGAGGCCACACCCCTTCACCACTGCTGTGCATGCTCTACGTGGAAGGGATAGATAAAAGGAGGAACCCCAGCTCACTCTGGGTTGGCTAAGAAAGAGGAAGGATGTGTGTTGCAAGCTTCTGTAGAAACACCTGAGACCCTCCAAGTGGTGAGAACTATGGTCCCAGACTACACTGCGGACGACCAGGCAACCGCAGAGGTTGACGGGGACACTGAGCCACTGCCAGCTGGAGAGAGGCCTGAGATGCAACTTGTGGTAGGAAGTGGCCCAGGTAATGTAGTAGAAGTCAATGCTTTAACCCTTAACAGGGAATTTCCCGGCTTCATAGGAACCTGGGTTGGAATCCAGTGGAGGTTCCCCTATCCCACCCCACTTGCTACTGGTTGTGGCTATTGTTTGTTTTCCTGCCCTAACCAGGAGCCTCTGGGGCCAGAGACTGTTTGTTATGCCCTGCCCACAGAGTCAGAACGCCCAATTACTGTTGCTTGTCCCAGCCAGGAGGCTCAGATGCCATAGACTGCCTGTTTGCCCTGAACTGCCCAGGGGCTACCAACTGTTTATCCTGCCCTACCCAGAGGGTCAGGACCCCCAACTGCTGTTGCTTGCCCCAGTCTCATAGACTGCTTGTTTACTCTGCCCCATCTGGGGGCTACAGACTGACTGTTTGTTCTGCCAGGCCCAGAGGGTCAGAAACCCCAGTTGTTACTGTCTGCCCCAGCCAGGAGGGTCGGAGGCTACAGACTGCTTGTTCTAACGCGCCCAGGCGCTGTGGATTGATAATTTGCTCAACTCTGCCAGGGATCCTGAGGCCATTTTATTGCAACGATTTGATCCCACAGGAAGTCCAGATAATGGGATGTACCAACCCCACATTGGGCCAATGGGGGCAGCCCTGTTCGATAAACAGAGCCCCCTGTCACAGCACCCTTCAAAAACCTTTGGGTTGTATGTTGTGGAGAAACCAACGATCAGTGTGTCTTGGTGTAGACGGTATTCCCTGTGGGCTCTGAGATGGATGCTGAAGCTGAATCTCCCAACAGAAGGTCTGGGGCACCAAAACTAGAACATGGGTCCTCAGTAGAGCACCAAAGAAGAAGAAATTAACAGCTTCCTGGTAGTATGGCTTGAATGTCATCAGCACCTAATCAGACACAAACTCTAGTACAAAAGCTTCCACATACCAATGCACTGCTCATGTTGACTTGACTGATACTGTGCCTTTCTGCTTTTGTCAGTACAAAGCCAGATTAAGGAAATCTTTCAATATAACATCACTGTGACAGTCTGTACTCTTACATTCACCCCTCCAAGACTATGATAAATATTGTACAAAGCATACCATGTAAGGTATCATTTGAAAACTCAGGATTTGCTGAGAATTATTGTACTGGTAAAATATGTGAGGCAACACTATATGTAAAGATATAGGATTCCACTGTACGGTATTACCCATGACATGTTCCAACATGTTCTGGAGGGCAGTCACAAACAAGTTCCTCAGACAAAAGGCTAGCCAATGCCTCAGCCAGGTGTTAACAAGATCGAATGGACCATTACCTGATTAAAAGGCCACACTTCGGCAGGAGAGAGGCTGTGGGCAGAAGATCTACATTTTGACAAAGAAGCAATTTAAGGTTCCTGGTAACACAGACTTTCTGTCTCCTGGACATCAGCTGGAGATAATTCCTGTTCAAGTGAAATGGCTATAACAGAAGACAGCAGATGCCCAAATCATCTCTTCCTGCTCGCTATCCAAGGTATCACCATGAAGAACAAAGGAAGCAGCATTGGACAGGGATGGGGGGATCCTGACTGATCCTGATGTTCAGCCATAAGACTGCTGGAACAAACAGCTTTGCTTTGTACTCACTTAGGCTTGGTCTACACTGGGGTGGGAGGGGAGTGGAGAATCGAGCTAAGATATGCAACTTCAGCTACGAGAATAGTGTAGCTGAAGTTGACATATCTTAGATCGACTTAGATTTGCTTACTTCGCGTCCTCGAGGCGCGGGATCGATGGCCGCCACTCCATTGACTTTGCTTCCACTTCTCGCCGAGCTCGAGTTCAGCAGTCGACCGGAGAGAGACCGGGGATTGTTTTATTGCATCTACATTACACACAATAAATCGTTCCCCGATAGATCGATTGCTACCCGCCCATCTGGCCAATAGTGTAGACGTCCCCGTAGCTTGTTAAGTTAGGTGTTAGTTGCGTTTTACCATTTTATTTCCTTGTAATCAATCCTGACTTGTATGGCTTGTTACTTGTAGTCACGTAAAATCTTTCTGTAGTTAATAATTTTTGTTGTTGTTTTATCTAACCAATGTGTTTGGACTGAATCAATGTGCATGGGAAACTTCATTTGAGATAACAGGATTTGTGCATATCATTTTATATTAATGAAATGACAGACCTTACATGAGCTTGTATTGTCCAGGAGGATGCTGGGAACCGTTCCCTATAATTTTTTCAACCTATGTGCAGAACAGATTTTGTTAAGTGCCCCAAGGTAATATACAGATGTGCACCACCAGTAGAAACAAAAAGCCTAGATATAATTTTTTTAAGTTACCAATAGGGATAATTACTCCAGCCAGGATAGGTTAGGCATTTTAGGACTCACTACTCAAAAAATTAAATTTAAGTGTAAGAGAGAAATAAAAATTATGAAATGCATAGACCAATCAAAAAACTAAAACAACACACTTCGAAAGAATAAAATTACAGAGAATATATGTGCACTGCAGGAAGTACCAAGAAGTAACAACAATATAAGTATGTGTTGGGACATGAGTGTGAAAGACTCTGTGTGTGTGTGTGTGTGTGTGTGTGTGTGTGTGTGTGTGTGTGTGTGTGTGAGAGAGAGACAAAGACTCTGTGTGTGTGTGTGTGTGTGAGAGAGAGACAAAAAGAGACTGTGTGCGTGTGTGTGCGAGAGAGAGCGAGCATGTGTGTAAGAGAGACACAGCCTCTGTGTGACAGAGTGTGGGTGAGAGAGAGAGAGAGAGAGAGAGAGAGAGAGAGTGTGTGCGCATATGCGAGAGAGAGAGACAGACAGTGTGTGCGCTGGCTGCTGGGGAAGTTTCTGAGAGGTCTCTGCGCTGTCTCTTTACAGCATTCACTGAAAACTCTTCTCCTAAACCATGTTCTCCCTCCCTTGCTCTGCAGAGATGAGGTACAAGGGACTGGGAAGGCGAGGAGAGAGAGACAGAGACTTTGTGAGCTGACTGCTGGGGAAGTCTTAGAGACCATGCACTGTCTCTAAGATATTCACTCAGAAGACTGGTTCAGACCACAGACCACAGCAGCGCTCTCCTGCTTGAGTCCTGAACCCCCTGTCCCCTCACCCCTACTCTGTGGAGATGGGGTACAGGGGAAGGGGAACACCCTGAAATCAGCACCTCCCTGCCCCCTCCCCCCTACTCTGCACAGCCAGCAGGAGGATCCCAGGAGCAGCTGCAGGAGCAACATGGCTGCAAAGTGGGGGAGTGGAAGGGGCACCTGAACACATGCTTCCGAATGTGCACGGCTCTGCTAATCAAGTACACAGCCCTTGAATCACTCCTGGGTGGCCACCAAACCACACAGTTCAGAGGGAACACTGGTGCTGGGCGGTACAAAATGAACATTTCTGGGGGAAAGTCTGGGACTAGGAGTTTGCTGGTATTGCGTTGCAATGTAATTCATGACTGGGAGCTACAGCACTCATACAATATAACTCAAAGTACCTTACATGCTGAAGGCTGTACGAGAGCAGATCAGGAATTGGTGCTCTCACGGCAAAGCAGTGTAAAAGACAACCCAGGCTGGAGAACTGAAGAGACATCTCTGTTCATCAGTCCAGTCTGTATCTCAGGTAATGTCATAGTCATCTCTTCATCTTTTTTTTTTAATACTGTCTCCCACTAACACAGTAAGGAACACCAGGCAAAATTCAGCACAGAGTATTTATTAGCACTGACTTCATTACCTAACTTTGACCGGGAAGTGATGCAGATCTTCTGTACAATTATGCTGAGCCTGAGGAACCCATTTTTCGTGAAAGAGTCAAAGAGCTTTTGGATATCAACCGTACTGGGCATTAAGCAACAGATTTGATCAAGTGACCCCAGGTGTTTCTTCCATTAAAAAAAGTTTGAGGGAACAAATGAAAGAACAAAATAATCCCTGGGAACAATCCTCTTTTATACCTCCGATTCCAGCATGAATGAGGGTGCATGGTGTAGCCTCCAAAAGCACTGCTATTTAAAAGACTGTGAGCTCACGGACATGTCTCAAGAAAATAGAATCATACAGACAAATCTCATGACACGTTAAAATTCATTTCCCATATTATACAACAATATTAACGTCTTTCTTTCCCTAGCCCTCTCCTTTTTCTTCAAGTTCTCCGTTTGCTAATTTACATTGTAAATTCTTTGGCTAAAGGCCACATCTGAACCATACTGCCAAGTTATGGCACTAAATATTTATTAGCAATGTTAATTGCTCCTGCACAAATCTAGAAACCTATGAGTACTTTCCCTTCGGTTCTTAAAAGGTACAATTACTGGATAGGTGGATGCTATATTGAAACAGAGAACGCTCCATTCTTAGCTTTAAAATACAGCTGTAAGAACAGTTTCAAGGTAGAGGCAAATGGACACCAAAAATCTCCACTCTAATAACTTCGCTTTGGCTCTGAAAGGAAACAAACTGAATGGAGTGTGGACAGAGTATTCTCCAGAATCCATGTGGCACAGACTGAGCCATCACTCAGTGAAGAGTAGTGACAACAGTTCAACAGATCTCTCTCTAGTCTTAAGAGAACAAATACCACTTTTCTGCAGCTTCTCATCTGGAGACTTTGACTGGAAATTTTCCATTAGCCGTGTCCACTTGGCCTGTGCACAAACTTTACACAACCTCGCGCTCCACCAAACGGGTATACAGAACTGCATGGGCAAACCACCCTCAGGTCCTTCTTTATCTGATTGTCCAACAATGAACAGTCCAAAGCAGAGGGGAAGGAGAGAGGGTCCTGGAGCACTCATAGGAAGACATCTCAAAGAACCACAGTTACTACACAAGGTGAGTAACCTCTTCTTCAAATAGTGTCCATATGGATGTTTCACATCAGGTGATGCCCAAAGAGGAAGGCGGGAGATTCAGAATTGAGTCTAGGGGTTTGTCCACACTACAGAATTAGGTCGACGTAAGTCATCTTACGCTGACCTAACTATGTCTGTGTCTACATGACAGGCCTTGCTCTCACCGATCTAAATGCCCCACGACACTGACAGAATAACTTCATCTCCACGAGAGGTGTAGCACTTATATTGGTGTAGTTAGGGCAATGCAGTATTCATGCACACACTGCATTATACTTATATCAGCTGTTGGCTGTCATTCTTGTCAATTTCACAGCTCCTCTCTGCAGCAGAGTTCAGGGCTCAGCTGTGAAATTGAAAAGAAAGGGTGATAGGCTCCCTACCATGAAACTGAGCCCAGAACCAGACTCACAGCTCGAGTCCCTGTTCTCCACCCTGGGGTGACAGCCCGGGCTCAATTTCACAGCATGGAGCCTATCAGCCTTTCTTGTCAATTTGACAACTTCAGCTGAGAGCCCTGGTGCTGCTCTGAGTCTGAGGCAGTTGTGAAATTGACAAGAAAAGATGGTAGGCTCTGTCTGTCAACTCCACAATGGACTCACAGTGCCGGCTGTCACCTCATGGGGGATAGGGGACTCCAGTTTTAAGCTCAGCTGCCGCCCTGCCTCTCAGCTCCCCACAGAGCTAACCACACAGGCTCTCAGTTCCCTATTAGAGCCCAGCTCCTGGTCCCTGAAGGGAGCTGATAGCCTGGCCTCTCAGCCCCCTCCAAGACTGCCCCTCTTAAGTCGGTGCAAACACTTCTGGTAAGAATGTACACCACCGATAGAAGGAGGGTAGTGTGGACATGAAAAACCACAGTAATTACTGCAGTGGCTGTAAACTGACGTAACATAGGTCGACTTAATTGTGTAGTGCAGATAAGCCTTAAGACTGAAGACAGTATAGCAGTACCAAACACTGCACCAAATTTGATAGCATGGAACAAAGCATAGTGTTTAGAAAAAGTATGCACTACGCTACAGTAGCAGCTCTGCATATCTCAGACACTGGAATGTTCTTGACGAAAGCTGTGGAAGTTGCATGAGAGTAAGTCTTGCTGTTGTGAGAAAACTGAATTTAATATAACCTTGAACTGACGTAACCCGGAACTGACATAACCTGAGGTCATTCTTGTGTACTTTGCCACCTTAAGCTGGAAGCGAGGATACCATGTAGCGAGAAAGAATTTGGCCTTGCTTAGGCAGACAAAAAAAGCTGCTCAGCTGCAGTGTTACTAACAAGAATAGGTGACCTTGAGTCTGGGTATCTGTAATTATAAGTTCTTGCTGGAGTACTAAGTAGAAATTATGAGTTCTTTGCAGTTGTTAGGGAAACTGTTAATTCAAAATAACTTCTAATAGGCTATGTGCTTTGTTTGGAGAAATCTAGAAAGAGTTTAGTGAGAGTGTATACTTTGGAAAAGTTTGGATTTTCTATGAGCAAGATGACAGTGACAATCCCTCTTAGCAGCCAGGAGGAAGGCTGGCCACCGGAAACCTGCTGCTGACACCATCTTAGACTTTGGATAACTATATTCTGGGATGCTCTAGACTATTGCTATTTTAGATGTGCGCTTTGTACTCAATAAAAAAAAAGGATTTTGAGGTGGAAGCATCTTGTGTGCGCCAATCATTTATCAGACAGAGATGCTATGTTCCCCACTGATTTATTTCCTGATATGGCCTGGAACACAGAGATTAGTTACCACAGTTTTTGGCTTAGATAACCCCAGGTAACATTGCTGCCAAAAAGATTTAACCTCTTTCTGGTCCTTATAAGAGGCAAACCTAGAGTAATGCTGCTTACCCCTCTCATTTACAG
This sequence comes from Gopherus evgoodei, assembly GCF_007399415.2. Lineage (NCBI taxonomy): Eukaryota > Metazoa > Chordata > Testudines > Testudinidae > Gopherus > Gopherus evgoodei. The sequence continues at coordinate 54,751,706 of NC_044328.1, read as the reverse complement.
CATCCACTACCAGGGAACTGAGGAGAAACAAAAATTCTGAGTCCCTGGGAGGAACATATTTCTTATCTACCCATTTTCAAGATGGTGAGATGGTGGCAGGAGTTTGCCACGCCATCTTGGCTGGATTGAGGAGCACCTTATTGAAGTGTTTTGCAACCTGGAGTTGCCATCTGCAGAATATAGAGGAGCTTGTGTTGTGAGTCTTTTACTTCCTCAAGAGGTATCTGAAGGGCATCAGTCACCCTTTTCACAAGGTCCTGGAATTGGTGAAAATCAGTGGTCATCAATGATAGTGGAGGCATGACAGTCTGGTCTGGGACAAGGATGAAATAGGTTTTTGAGGGGTGGCCCCCTTATCCACCCTAGTCTCCTTGTGTTGGGAGTTTGGCAGAGGAGACCATGTATCCCTAGCTGCTTGTTGCAATGGAGTTGGAAGTCTGGTAAACTGCAACCATATGCCGACCAAGGATCCCAGCATGGTGATTGGGAGGCCCATACATGAGAGGGGATGGCACCCTGAACTAATCCCACCATCTCTGTTCATGGACAAGCATCCTTGTTAAAGTATGGGTTCCTGTACAGATGTGGCAGGGAACTGTGCACTGATTAAATGTCTCCTTCATCCTCCTCAATGTCCTCCAAAGGGGGAGGGCCATAGAAAAAGGCAGAGAATCTTGTAGCACTGGGAAGCAATGGTAATCTAGAGACCAGAGTCTCAGCACCGAGAGCCATTTGGTACTCATAAGTAGTGTCCATGATCTCCTTTATGAACCCTTTTAGTCTCTGGTGGTCTGTAAATGAGCATGAAATTTATGTTAGCTTTGGCTCTGGTTTCAATTGCAAGGGGAATAAATTCAAGTGATCGTGTATTATCCAAGATAGCATTTTGGTTTTAAAATTAAGAGGAAAAAGTTTAAGATCTATGATGAGCTCGATACCATGATGAGAGTCGGCTAACATTTGGATCATGGCATCACCCAGACAGGTTTGGTGATGCTGGCTATACCAGGAACTTCCTTCGTGATAAATACTGTTTGCTAGTTGTTGACCACTCATCTTGCATTATTCAGCATGAGCTTCAGTTCTTGTGGCTTTGTTGCATCCATTTCTTACTTGTTAAAAGGTCCTGACGCTGAGCAGTGAATCAGCCGAAGGTATCTTGTATCAGGCTTTCCAGGTCTGCGCTAACTGTCCCTTCTGTGATTCCTTTCAATCTGAACTACATGACAAAACAGGTTATGAAGTACACTTCGCTGGATGGGAGGTGGGTTGTACCAGTTGCCAGGGTGTGACAAGTCTGTTTGACCCAATCTGGTACTGGTCTCAGTGTTGGTAATGGAAGCAGATGCTGCACTAAGTAGTAGAGGGAGTGTTGCTAGAAAGAAGACATACAAACAATATGCCAGGTGGGTTTGTGAGAGGAATGTGACATCAGAAATATTCTCTCCCCCTTTACTCCTGGGGGAATTTTGCACCATTGCATGTACGCAGAATTCATGTCCCCTGCAGAAAAATGACTTTCTGACAGGGAAGCTAAGGGAAGCTGCAAGAGCAGTTATGGACTACTCCCTAGCAGCGCAAGTACACCATTTCAGGCACCCAGAGCAGCTGGCAGAGAGGTAAATCACCACGGGGCAGGAGACACCACATCCAGGTGCTCCTACTCTGAACTGGGATCAGCTGCTAGTCCCACCTGGGCTGGAAGCAGGAGAGGACGGGACTTCCTCTTCCCCTGCAAGGAATGGCTGGGGCTGTGTTAGACCCACCCCCAGAAACCTTTCCCAGCTGCAGGAAGGTCAGTATCCTCTCCCACTTCCTGCCCCCTTTGCTCCTCAGCTGTGGGAGGAAGGGTCACTGTAAAGGGAGCTGCTCACCCATCCACTCAACTACTGCGCATCTGGATCTTCCTTCCGAGACACCCCTGCCAAGCTTCACCTGGTACATCCAGAAACCCCCTAGCCCTCCATTCCCAAACCCCACCCCACTGAACCTCAACCACTGTATCTGGAGATGCCTTGCACCCAGATCCCCTGCCTCTAGACTCCCACTCCTTCACCTCCACTGAGCTCCCTGCACTCAAACCCTCACCCTGATGCACAACCCTCTGCATCACCCTGAGTCCCCACATCCAGACCCCCAACTAGCTGCACCAGATCCCCACCCCACCAAGCCCCACTACCCCAGCACCTAGACACCCCTCCCAAGACTCCCACACCAGACCCCTCTGCTCAGCCCTAACCAACTTCACTTGGAAACCCCTGCAGAGTCCCATTGCCTCTGCATCTGGACACTGCCCCCTTACGAGCCTCTATGCATGCAGATCCTTCCACATATAGACCCCCCTAGGCACACAGATTGTCCCACACAGGATCACCACACACCTGGATCCTTCCCCACACTGAGCCCTTCACACTTGGATCCTGCCTAGATGAGCCTGCCTGCCCACACCTGGTGCACCTGGTACAGAGGGGCAGGGCAGGCCCAGGCCTTGTGGAGTGTCAGAGTCAGGCGCAGCCTCAGCACTGCGTCTGTGTCCCGGGGATGGAGGATGGGGAGGCTGAAGGGTGATCTCTCACCTTCGTACAGCCAGTGGCTTTTGCTCCTGACTGCCATGCTGGAGCCTCTGCATTTATTTACTGATAAATAAAACGATGAATTTTGCAAAAATTTTAAAATACTGTGCACAGAATTTTAAATTTATTGGCGCAGAAATTTAAATTTTTTTGGCACAGAATGCCCTCAGGAGTATCCCTTTGAGGGAAGTGAAGAAGTCTGATGTCACAAATCTCCGAAGGGAGTCCTGATCATTGTTGTTCCTGTTGGGATGGGAAAGGAGAAAGTGCTAAGGTGCCATGACAGCACCTTCTAGAAGTTATGCCTCAGCTCCTGCCAACACTGTCTTAGTAAGCAACAGTGAAGCTACTAAAAACCAATAGAAGCATGAAGTAGGGTCAATACTTTTTTTTTTTTTTTTTTTAAAGGCTTCAGGATAGAGTCCTGAAACATGCCAGAGTGTTAGGCTATTTTCTCCTGATCTATTGCTCAAAATCAAAAAAAGGGAGAAATCACTTAAAATGATACTTTCAAAGAAGAATTGTATTAGATTCCCATTCTTGGCTATATTTCTAAGTTATATAAAAGAATTGAATTATTTGCGGTCTCCGCTTGCTAGCCAAAGACTTTATCTCAAAGATTTTTGTCCATGAAGCAGTGGTAAATTCCCCATTCTGAGCCTCATTGTCAGGCATCAATAGAGCCACCAGAGGAGCAGCTGCCAGCGTTATAAAATGCCCCCATAAAGGCAGCATAAGTTGTCTCAGTGAGAAAAACTAAGGGGCAGGAAATACAAAATATAGAACTATGCTTTTCATATGTATTTCTTCTTACCTCAGCTCTGTAACATGGACAAATTTATCCTTTCAACAAAAGAAACTACTTATGTCAGCTTTTTAAAAAAAGAAAAATTAGGGCAGGGACAAACAAAATATCATTTGTTTATATTATCAATAGTGGTAAACATGAGCAAGAACATTTTGCACCAAGACTAATAAACTTTCATAATTACAATGGTTTATAATGTAGTGACTACGGTATATATGGATCTATCACAGCCATTCGGTTTTTAGGTGATAATTTCAGATGAAGTTCCATGAAAATAAATACAAATAATGTTCTAATTAATTTTATTCATTCAGAAAGAAGGTCTACTCAACACTGTGATCAGTTCAATGAAAACATCTACTCAATGTCCAGCTGTGATAAAAAAATAAACAGAAAGTTAAACTGTATTAAGAAAGAAACTTAAAATGTTACAATGCCACTAAATAAATTCTTAGTCCTCCCTTACTTTGAATCAAAAGCGGGTCACCAATGGTCATGCCATCTCACAAATTACATAACAGAAACAGAAAAATGGCTATACAGAGCAACAGAAACGACTACAGGCTTGTAAAGAGTTCCATACAGTGAGAAAATAAGAAAATTAGGACTAGGTAGTTTATTGAGGAGATGCATACGAGGTGAAAGGATAGAGGTATGTAAAGTAATAGAACAGAGGAGGTCATCTGGCTACTTCCGCTTAACCCCTCAACATACAATTTAAAAAACCCAATGAAATTAAAAAGCAGCATATCTAAAACTGAGTAAAGGAAAAAAAACTATTTACAGCACGCATAATTAACCTGTGGAACTCAATGGCCAAAAACTTGGTAGGATTAAAAAAAAATTAGACGTGGCTAGTAAGAATAACTACAGTAACACCAGCTAGGAGAAACATTTATAAATCTTATAAATTTTCATGCAAATCAATTATTACATCAGGGTATAGGAAGAAACTTGCCCCACAGACATTATAGTGTTATAGATCCTACAGTGTTATAGATGCTGTGGACCTTCTACTGAGGCATCTGGTACTGATCACCATCAGAGATATCACACCAGACTAGATGGACTTTTAGTCTGATGTGATAATGCAATTTTTGTTTTCCAAGGAAGGAAAACTGTGTAAGTGGGTTAATATTTTTTAATTTGGTTAATTTTTCAGAGTTGGAACAGAGGCACAGAAGGAAAGTGAATATAGTACTCCATATCCAATATTACATTTAATGGGGAATATGGTTTGTCTGAAAATGTTTATATTCCTTAAAATAAATAAATAAATAAGGTTTAACAATGCACTTTTTACTCTTGTACCTGTTAGGTGGGTTAGGGATTTTTTGGCTTCATCTTACCTCAGTTGGGAGTTGGATGAAACTATATTTTATGTAAAATCTTCTTCAGACTGTCTTCATCTGTATTTCCACTTCATCAATTCCAATATGATATTATAGCAATGCATATTTCCGTTAATCTGTAAGACAGGAAGAGGATTTGCCTTTGAGTCTGGAGCAATACTTTGTCAGTAACAGAGAAATTACTGCAATGGTTTACAATACATAACATGAACTGATTATTGCAGATATATCTACAATTATGGAGCTTAACTGCAGTCTACTACTTGTTGCTGTCTATTGCTTTCCAGAGAAAACCTCTAGAGCTGCCATATTTCTAATAGATTCTTTTAAAGCCTTAACATACTAGTAAAATAACACATTAAGGATACCTTAAAAGCATTAGGAATTTATTTGTATTCTATTCAAATTACAGACTTACAGAGAAAAATATTAACGACTTAACTGATCCATAATCATTTTTTCCTCCACTTTAAGGAATCAGACTGTCTTAAGGCTATATATATATATATATATATATAAAAATATAAAGTCTCTCTTTTTATATATATAAGAGAGAGAGAGAGAGACACTTTTTTTTTTTTTTAACTTGGGGGCAATTATTCTTTCTCTGAGCTTTCAATGTGATTACACACTAATTTTAAGGTGTTTTCCTTCAGAAAACCAGACTCTGAGAAACAACTAACAGGTTTATTGGAAATAAGCACTGACATGACTGCTTCCAAGATGGAAAAGAAAGCAGCAGAGCTGACAGAGTACATATGTAAAGCCCTGTGCAGATACAAAATGTGTATCTCCATCCAATCCATGAACCATAAACATGGTCTGTGGCAATTCAGACCATGATGGTATGATGCAGCTATGCGCAGATTTGCAGGGCTCTATGTGCAAGAGCTGGAAGAAGTTTACTGGCACCTGTCTGGGGGCTTGTCTACATAGCAAGTTACCATGCTGCAAGCCAGGATGTGAATCTACAGCACCAGCTTCCTGAGCAGCAATCTTGCATGGATGCTACTATAGCGCAGAGATGGCCCCAGAGTGTGGCTTAGTGTACTGCTATGTAGCATGCTGAGCTGCGCTCCAGAACTCTCACTGTACTGTAGCAGTGTCCATATGAGACATTACTCCATAGCAAGCTGATTCACTGCAGATTAACACAATAGGTTGCAGAGCAGTAATTTTCTGTGTAAACAAGCTCCACCAGTTAGAGGAGACCAAGGGAACCAAAAGCAGGCTCAAACCCATCATCTTAGCTAGATAAATGTATCAAGAGGGTTCACTCACAAAAATATATTGGATTCAAATAAGTAAATATTCAGTTTCATCAACTGGGCAGGGATTCAGGAAATAATCCTTATTCAAGAAGCATTCAAGCACATGCCAACTTTAACCATGTGCTCAAATGCTGTCCTCAGTAGTAGTGTCGCCAACTCTACAAGTCTTGACCCTATTTCTGGAAACATGAGAATCTCGGCTTTCATTTAAAATGTCTAGCCCTCATGGTTACGAAGAAAGGTTTGAAAACATGACACGAGTGTCTTCTAAAGGATCAAATAACAGAAGGTAAATAAAAAGATCCTCATATTTATCATTTTTAAAGAGAAGATACTTAAGCCAATCTCATGATTTTTTGAAGCCTGATTCATTTTTGAATTGTTGAGCTCTGCGATACCGGAATAGGGATGAATCAAAGCACATGGCTTCGTCATAAATGCAAAGCTTCTTTTGTCTGGTTTTCTTCCCTCGTTCTTCCCCAACACCACAATGACCTCTCACATTACAAGAAGGTCAAAAAACTCCGTCCCCACATCCATTTAAAAGCATTGTTTTTATCAGGGTGATGTTTACTAGTCTTGGCAATAAACAATAAATTTGTGTATAATGGGCAACCTGAAACTGTCTTGAATATCAGATAGCATGAGTTCATAAAAACAACCGTCTCTGTTGAGCAGACGGGCAGACACTGGACTCTGTTAAATCTTCCATGGTTGAAGGGAAGAAAAACTGACCCTTGCTCTGCATTTAGCAAACCTTGGTTTTCTTCACAAATTTATAAAACCTACAAAGTGAACTCAAGTCTCCTTTCCCTATTTCTGAAACATTTTCAATAGCTATTGTCATAAACAGTTAAGAAAAGTTAATAGCACAGAAGTACTTTATCTCTCTTTGACTGTAAAGGGTTAACAAGTTCAGTAAGCCTGGCTGTCACCTGACCAGAGGACCAGTCAGAGGACAGGATACTTTCAAATCTTGAGGGAGGGAAGTTTTTGTGCTGTGCTGTTAGCTTTGGTTGTTGTTCACTCTGGGGGCTCAGAGGGACCAGATGTGCAACCAGGTTTCTCTCCAATCTCTCCGATACAGGTTCTTATAGATTCAGAATAGTGAGTACTAGATAGATAAAGCGAGTTAGGCTTATGTTTCTTTTCTTTAGTTGCAAATGTGTATTTGGTTGGAAGAAGTTCAAATGTGTATTTGGCTGAAAAGAGTTCAAATTGGTATTTTGCTGAAAAGATTTTAATTTGTACTTGCATACTTAGGCTAGGAAGGTGTTCCCAGTGTCTATAGTTGAAAGACCCTGTACCTATTCCATTTTTTTTAAATTTACAAAGATAATTTTTACTGTTTTTTCTTTCTTTAATTAAAAGCTTTTCTTGTTTAAGAACCTAATTTTTTTTTTATTCTGGTGAGACCCCAGGGGACTGGGTCTGGATTCACCAGGGAGAAAGGAGGGAAGAGGGAGAGAGAGGCTGATTTCTCTCTGTGCCATGATTACTTTCTCTCAGGAAGAGTCTGGGAGGGGGAAAGAGAAGGAGGGAGGAAGGTGAATTGTCCTCTCTGTTTTGTGATTCAAGGAGTTTGAATCACACAGTGATCTTCCAGGGTAACCCAGGGAGGGGAAGCCTGGGAGAGGCAACGGTGAGGGAAAGGGTTTACTTTCCTTGTATTAAGATCCAGAGGGTCTGGGTCTTGGGGGTCCCCGGGCAAGGTTTTGTGGGGACCAGAGTGTACCAGGCACTGGAATTCCTAGTTGGTGGCAGCACTACAGGTTCTAAGCTGGTAACTGAGCTTAGAGGAATTCATGCTGGTACCCTATCTTTTGGACGCTAAGGTTCAGAGTGGGGAATTGTACCATGACAGCTATACTGCTGGAGTACTCCACAGCATACTACTATAAAAAGAAAGGAGATGCTGTGATTTCCTTGCTGTTCTACTGCAACAGCCATATATCTTAGATATCATTTATCCAATACTCTAGTTCACGCCATAGCTTTAAAAAAAAGATCACTGTTAAAGGGGAAAAAATAACAGTGATTTTGAACAAAGTTAGTGCTATATCTGAGTACTCTTGGTAATATTCCCAGCCTCTTTAAGCAGCTATCATCATTAATTCTTGTAAAATTCTTTACTCACATTTCCTGGATCATATGCCCAACAATCCCCTAACAACCATATAGTAACCTTGCAGTTCACCCAAATGAATCTTCAACTCAATTAAAACCAAATTTTTCTTCTGCCTTAGACAACTCTCCCTCTTCCCATTACTGACCAAACTACAAGGCCCGTTCCAAAATCCCACTTTTTAGACAACCTTCTGCAAAACCTCTTAGCTCACTGGAGAACGACCCAGCACTTAAGTGTAATTGTTTATTACTGTGAGTATGCTGCCTGTATTACACACCAGCTTTTATTTCCTTCCTTCCCCAATCAGCTTCAAAGAAATGCCACTGAGTGACTTATATTTAACTTCAGTTACAAAAATAATTTGAATTGATATGAATATGAGTTGATTTCCATTTTAAGTATGAATACTAAAATTCTAATAATTAATAATGGATTTGTTTTTTTCCTGAGGTGCTGTAAGACTACCAATAGTGTGCTCAGATAACACAAATAGAGCATGGATAGCATGAATTTTATGTGGGTAATCATTTGCAGGCAAGACAAAGCTTCTCTGTTTATTGTCAATTTTGTGTTTTAACTGCTGTTTTATGTTGCCTCTACATTTGCCTGGAGATTGTGGTAAACTGGGGGGAAAGAAAACCCCAGAAACTAAAGACCTCATTGGTGCTGCAACACAAAAGGGACTGAACTTAAAAGTCACATATCAAATTGATAAAGGTAGGGAAATTTGGGTGAAATTTTGGACATATCAAGAATTTGGCATCTTCATTTTAAATGCAAAACAATAACTATTAAAATAAAGTTATTTTCATACTTCCATTCTCCTCCACTTCGTAAAAGACGGTTACTCACCTTTGTAACTGTTGTTCTTCGAGATGTGTTGCTCATATCCATTCCAGTAGGTGTGCGCGCGCTGCGTGCACGTTCGTTGGAGACTTTTACCCTAGCAACACTCGGTGGACCGGCAATGCGCCCCCTGGAGTGGTGTTGCCACGGCGACGGTTATATTCCCTGCCGGCCTGCCGCTCCTCAGTTCCTTCTTGCCGGCTACTCCGACAGTGGGGAAGGAGGGCGGGTGTGGAATGGATATGAGCAACACATCTCGAAGAACAGTTACAAAAGTGAGTAACCGTCTTTTCTTCTTCGAGTGCTTGCTCATATCCATTCCAGTAGGTGATTCCCAAGCCTTACCTAGGCGGTGGGGTCGGAGTGAGACGTTGCGAAATGTAAGATCGCTGAGCCAAAGGCGGTATCGTCTCTCGATTGCGCAATGAGCGCATAGTGAGATGTGAACCTATGCACTGACGACCAGGTAGCTGCGCGGCATATCTCCTGGATGGGAATGTGCGCCAGGAAGGCGGTCGACGAGGCTTAAGCCTGAGTAGAGTGGGCAGTGAGACGGCCAACCGGGACGTGGGCCAAGTCATAGCATGTCCGGATACAGGACGTTACCCATGATGAGAGCCTCTGAGAAGATATAGGCATACCTTTCATACGCTCCGCCACTGCTATAAATAACTGGGGCGAGCGTCTGAAGGGTTTTGTCCTCTGGATGTAAAAGGCAAGGGCTCGGTGGACATCCAGGGTGTGAAGCTGTTGGTCCCTGCGTGATGCGTGCGGCTTCGGGAAGAAGCCCGGTAGAAAAATATCTTGATTAATATGGAAGCCAGAGACCACCTTGGGAAGAAAAGCCGGGTGCGGGCGTAGCTGTACCTTATCTTTGTGGAAGATTGTATATGGAGGGTCTGCCATTAAAGCACGGAGCTCCGAAACCCGTCTGGCCGATGTGATAGCTACCAGGAAGGCCGTCTTCCAAGACAGGTACAGCAGCGAGCAAGTGGCTAAGGGCTCAAAGGGTGGGGCCGTGAGCCGAGTCAGGACAAGGTTGAGATCCCAGGTAGGGGAAGGAGGCTTAACTGGCGGGTAGAGGCGCTCCAAGCCCTTAAGGAACCTCAAAACTATCGGGTGAGAAAAGGTGGAACTGTTCGACTCCCCCGGATGGAAGGTGGAGATTGCGGCTAAATGCACCCTTATTGAAGAGAGTGCCAAGCCTTGTTCCTTGAGGTACCACAAGTAGTCCAGGACAATAGGGACCGAAACGGCCTCAGGGACTAGGGAACGCTGTGTACACCAAAGAGAAAACCGCTTCCACTTGGCGAGGTATGTCGTCCTCGTGGAGGGTTTTCTGCTTCCCAAAAGGACCTGTTGAACCTGGGCAGAGCAGGGGAGTTCGGATTGGTTCAACCAGACAGCAGCCACGCTGTTACGTGCAGGGACTGCAGGTCCGGGTGGTGAAGCCTGCCGAAGTCCTGCGTTATAAGATCCGGGCAGAGTGGCAGTGATATCGGAGTCGTTAGGGATAGGTCGAGCAGCATGGAATACCAGTGCTGCCTCGGCCATGCCGGGGCGATTAGGATCAGTCTGGCCCTGTCCCTGCGGAGCTTGAGCAGGACTCTGTGGACTAGGGGAAAGGGTGGAAAGGCATTGAGAAGACGTCCTTTCCAGGGGATCAGGAACGCGTCTGACAGAGAGCCTGGGGAGCGGCCCTGAAGGGAGCAGAACACCTGGCATTTCCTGTTCTCCCTGGAGGCAAATAGGTCTATCTGGGGAAAGCCCAACTTCCGGAATACAGAAAGAAGGATGTCCGGACGGATGGATCATTCATGGGCCAGGAAGGACCTGCTCAGGTGATCCGCGAGAGAGTTCTGGACTCCCGGAAGGAAAGAGGCTACGAGGTCTATCGAGTGGGCTATACAGAAGTCCCACAGTCGCATCGCCTCTTGGCAAAGGGAGGAAGACCGTGTGCCTCCTTGTTTGTTTATGTAATACATGGCCGTTGTGTTGTCCGTGAAAATCGCAACACAACGGCCCTGTAGATGGTGTTGGAAGGTCTGGCACGCCAATCGGACCACTCTCAGTTCACGGACATTGATATGCAGACTCAGTTCTTGCAAGGACCAAAGGCCCTGGGTGTGAAGGGGCCCTAGGTGTGCACCCCAGCCCAGGGATGAAGCGTCCGTCGTTAGAGACACTGAAGGCTGTGATGGATGGGACGGGCGACCGGCTCACACCAGGGAGTGTGTCAGCCACCAGCTGAGGGAGTCCAGCACTTTTAGTGGGATTGCGACTATCATGTCCAGGGCATCCCTGCGCGGACGATAAACTGAGGCAAGCCAAGTCTGGAGAGGGCGCATGCGGAGTCTTGCATGCTTCGTCACGAAAGTGCACGCAGCCATGTGGCCGAGTAGAGCGAGGGTGGTACGGACAGAGGTTGTTGGGAAGGCTTGTAGCCCCTGGATGAGGGAGACTATAGCCTGGAACCTCTGTGGAGGTAGACTGGCCGTTGAAAGATTCGAGTCCAGCATGGCCCCTATGAATTCTATTCTCTGCGTAGGAAGCAGAATGGATTTGTCTAGGTTGAGGATCAGACCTAGATGGGAGAATAGGTCCTTGATGACGTTTACGTGTGCGGTAACCTGAGCCTCGGAGGTCCCTCGAATAAGCCAGTCGTTGAGATATGGGAAAACATGGATTCGACGGCGACAGAGGTAGGCGGCGACTACTGCCATACACTTTGTGAACACTCGAGGGGCCGAGGAGAGGCCGAAGGGAAGGACTGCAAATTGGTAGTGTTGACGATTTATCATGAAGCGAAGGAACCTTCTGTGGGGGAGGGTAAATCGCGATATGAAAATATGCGTCCTTCATGTCGAGAGCAGCGTACCAATCTCCGGGATCCAGGGAGGGTATAATGTTTCCCAGGGATACCATGCGGAACTTGCACTTCGTGATTAACTTGTTCAGAGCTCGCAGGTCCAGGATGGGCCGCAGGCCCCCTTTCGCCTTGAGAATTAGGAAGTATCTGGAATAGAACCCTCTTCCCCTTAGGTCCTCTGGAATCTCCTCTATAGCTCCCAATGCAAGGAGCCTCGAAACTTCCTGCAGAAGCAGTTGCTCGTGAGAGGGGTCCCTGAAGAGGTATGGGGAGGGAGGGTGGGAAGGAGGAGACGAAATAAACTGAAGACGGTAGCCACACTCCACCGTGCTGAGAACCCAGCGGTCTGATGTTAGCTGGGACCATGCAGGGAAGAATGTGGCAAGGCGGTTGGCGAACTGAAAAGGATCTTGGGAGGTAATTGGTACAGTGCTCTCGGGCGCACCCTCAAAAGTTTGGCTTTGGTCCCGCCGGTGGTTTGGTGGGGCCAGAGTTATTACCCCCTTGTGGGCCAGACTGGCGTCTCCGGGAAGTACGGCCTCTCCTTCTGGAGAAGTCCTGTCTTGGCCGAGGTGGGGGATAGGGGCGCTGGGGTTGTGGGCGGAAAGATCGCCTCTGAGTCTGTGGCGTATGCATTCCCAGCGAACGCATGATCACCCGGTTGTCCTTCAAACTCTGGAGATGAGGATCCGTCTTTTGGGGAAAAAAGTCCCTGACCGTCAAATGGTAGGTCCTGTATGGTATACTGCAGCTCGGGTGGCAGACCCGATGCTGGCAACCACGATATGCGCCGCATAGCAATCCCGGAGGCGACAGTTCGAGCTGCCAAATCAGCGGCATCTAACGAGGCCTGGAGGGAGGTCTTTGCAACTTTTTTCCCTTCCTCCAGGAGAGCTGAGAACTCCTGGCGGGAATCCTGCGGGACTAGCTCTACAAATTTCCCTATTGCCTCCCAGGTGTTATAATTGTATCTACTCAAGAGGGCTTGCTGATTCGCCACCCTGAACCGGAGGCCTCCCGCAGAGTAGATCTTCCTTCCCAACAAGTCCATGCGTCTGGCCTCCTTTGATTTAGGCGCAGGGGCTTGTTGGCCGTGGCGCTCTCGTTCGTTGACGGATTGGACTACTAACGAACAAGGAGGAGGGTGTACGTATAGGTATTCGTACCACTTGGATGGAACCATACATTTGCGTTCGACCCCCTTGCCTGTAGGTGGAACGGATGCCGGGGTTTGCCAGATTGTATCTGCCCAAGCCTGTATGGTGCGAATAAAGGGGAGGGCCACCCTTGTCGGAGCCTCTGCCGATAGTATGGTGACCACTGGGTCTTCCACTTCAGGAACTTCCTCCACGGGTAGGTTTATGTTAAGAGTGACACAGCGGAGGAGGTCCTGGTGCGACCGAAGGTCGATTGGGGGCGGTCCAGATGTGGCAGTCCCCACTACTGCCTCATCTGGTGAAGCAGAGGAAGAGACCCCGGGGACCAATGGATCTTGAAGTGACTCCTGGTCCTGTGGAACGTCCTGGGGTGGTTCTTGCAAGTCCGAGACCTGCGCTGGGAGATGTTCTGTACCTGCTGGAGGAGGTCTGCTCACCGTGGCCTCTGGTGCCCTATGTTCGGAAGGGCCAGAGTGCGGCGGCAGATGTGGGGCACCTTGGCTCTGATGGTAGACCCAAGGTGTCCAAAAGGACCACTGATGAGGGTCCTGCTGATTGTCCGATTCCCCATAGGATGCCGACCCGGCATGGGAGGAGATTGATGGCTGACGAGATGACCATGGCGGGGCGGAGACAGTGAAGCGATGGTCCTTGCGTCCACTGGAACCGTCCCTACGCGGTGTCGGGGAGTGGTGCCGAGAGCCTCGATGGTGCCGAGATTGCGACCGGGACCTGCGACCAGTGCGGTGCCGGGAGGTCGACCGGTGCCGGGAACCGTTGTGCCGAGATCGGCTGCGGGAAGCCCGGTGCCGGGAGTGATGATGAGATCTGGAACGGTGCCGGTAGTACCTGGACGGCGACCGGGACCTCGGGCGTTACCGTGCGTACGACTGGTATCGCGACGGGGAACGGTACCAGGACTGCGAGCGGCCGCGGGACCGAGATCGATGGTGGGACCTGGACTGGGACCGAGAGCGATGAAGTTCCATGATACTGGGCGAAGAAGGTCTTACAAGTGCCGGCTTGCCTGTGAATTGAGGGACCCGCACTGGCAGTGCCGGGGGTCGAGGCAGCTCAGGCTCCGTTAAGGCGATCAGGTCCCGTGCCGCGGAGAACGTCTCCGGAGTGGAGGGCACGACAAGCTCAACCATGGCCCGCGCCGGGAAGCTGGTAGGCACCGGACTCGACGGCTCTTCCAAGGCCAGAATCAACGGTGCCGCGGCAGACAGCAGTGCCAGGCGGTCCGGCCTGGCTAAGCACTCTGACTGCGGTGCGGATATAGCAGCTGCAGGAGCCTTGCGCTTCTTGCTCAAAGGTGAGAGTGAGCGATGCTGGGCAGAAGCTGGTGCCGGAGAAGGTCGGTGACTCAGAGTCTTCGCTGAAGGGGTATGCTCCGGTGCCGACGAAGCAGTTGTTCTTGGTGCCGGTGTCGAGGAGTGGGGAGTCAGCGCTGCCTCCATCAGTAACTGCTTGAAGCGAAAGTCCCGCTCTTTTTTAGTTTGGGGCTTAAAAGCCTTACAGATCCAGCACTTATCTGTCAAATGAGCCTCGCCCAAGCACTTAAGGCAGGCGTCGTGCAGGTCACCAGTGGGCATCGGCGTACGACAGACCGTGCACGGTTTGAAGCCCGGTGAGCCGGGCCTGAGCCCGGTGTCGGGGAAGGGGCTAACCCCCAATCCCGTTAAACTATCTACAGTACAATAAACAAAACTACTAAATAACAATAACTAACTACAGTTGATCGAACTATATACAATATAAGAGAAGAGGAGTGAATCGCTAGGGAGGTGGAGAACAGCAAGCTGCGCTCCACAGTTCCAATGACCGACACGGGCGGTAAGAAGGAATTGAGGAGCGGTGGGCCGGCAGGGGTATAAAACCGGCGCCATGGCAGCACCACTCCAGGGGGCGCCCTGCCGGCCCACCGAGTGTCGCTAGGGTAAAAGTCTCCGACGAACGTGCACGCGGCATGCGCACACCTACTGGAATGGATATGAGCAAGCACTCAAAGAAGAACCATAAATTCATCCATCAAGGCAGTTATTCATTACAAAGTGAAGGTATAAAAAAGTCAATGTATAGAATCTGGAAAAACAACTTAAATACCAAAATAAAAGAAAGTGAGGGAGGAGGATGTGAATTAAAAACTAAATTAGTTGAAATCAAATAAAAAAGACTATAAATCAAATAAAAAAGACTATAAATCAAAAGGATTTACTAAAAGAGCTGACTTCATTCAGCAACTGGATAATTCATTGAACCTTCAACAAAATCTAATGAAATCAAAGTGCATTATTAGGCATAACAAATTAAGAACAGAATGAGGTCAAAGTTCACATTAACTGAGCAGTTACATTACAAAACACTACATGGGAAAAGCAAAAAGAATACCATAAAGCTGCTGTAAGTCAAATATCACAAAACTGGCTTTTTCCATGCAATTACCATGTGACTTTTTTGGCAAAACTATTTAAACAACCTCAAATTTCATCTAAACAAGGTTTTATTCAATGTCTGATAAGGTTGCCAGCAGCATTACAAAGTCCAAATTTACTTGTTTGCTCAGAATTGGATTCAGGACTGGGTGAAGATGGCAGACTGCACTCTGCGTCATTACTAAATGGTAAACAGCTGGAAATCAAATAATAAACCATAAGTTAACCATTGCATTGCAAAATAACTAGTCAAATTACTTCTCACAAGCTACGTAAGTAAATTCCTAGATAAAAATCTGAATTAAACTGGAGTTAAAATGGAGTATATATCAGTAATGTATGGATAAAAATTCAGTAATGTGTTAGTCATCCCAAAAACACGCATTACCAGCTAGCCAAGGAAATTCAGTTACGTTCAAAAACTTAAGATATCAAAACATTAAGGTATGGAAATGTACAGTTTTGGAACCCAACCAATTTCATGTCTGCCATGTAGTTTCCAAACAATACTGAAGACATTAGATCCCCACTCCACCACTTTAAAAAAAAGGTCATTCGTAACCAGAATTAAGGCTGAATGGCTTAGCTGAACTAGTATCTAATTGAAATCAAAGGGTTCATTTGCACAGAAGGCATATTTTTATCATGGTTGTTACTATGAGCTTATGATAAATGGTCACAAGCTAATCTGATTAGCTACTAGGATACAACAACTGATTGCATCAAGTTCAGCTGAATTGTCAGGCTCTTCCAACACTTCTCAGCTTTAATGATTTGCCTTTTATCAGATCTGGTCAGGAAGTGTCTTGTCTCAGCTTAAGATGCTTCTGGTTTCTACTTTCTTCCCAAGTAGTTACATACAGAGTCTGGATCTAGCTGGATTCACTAATTGGTGTACAAGTACTATGTCCTTTTATTCTAGAAATAAACCCTACATTTTCCCATGTAGGTATCTGTGAGCTTTGCTTAGTCTTGTTTAATTCATTGTTGAAATGAAGCTCTCTTTTCATTTGATTTTTTTATATTTCTGACTTATTTTTCATTTTTAATCTCCAAGATTTTAATGTACCGCTACTTCTGTTAATCATGTCATCTACTTAACCATTATTCCAGGGTTCAGATAAAGTAGTACCTACATTCATTAAGTTACAGTTGAATTAACGTAGAACGAAGAATATCGAAGAAAATACTTTAAACCAGAGTCAATGGTTTTGACTCACAAACAGAAATGGATGGCATGTACTTATCAACAATTCAGAGAAGCCATGCTGACACAAATGTTTTTTATTTGACTTTTCCATAGTTCGAGGAAGATAGTGTAGGAAATGCAGCAAAAATATTGAACTCTCTTTTTAAAAATTACAGTCCTTTACATGCCAACTATTACAAGATCCAAGAATACAGTCTCCTGAAAGATGGAGGATCCTTATTGACTTAATCAGACAACTGCTTAAAGCAGAACTTGTTCAGCTGTTAAGATTAACTTCTGCCTTGCTTAAATATTAAGGATAAAGTTTAACAAAGTGAAAATAACATTTAACTTTTTTGCTTATTTTTTTCCTCCTAAAATACTTATTTTCTAACACGGAAAACATACTAATTTCTACTAATAGTTTCCTTAGCTGACCTAAAATACAGAGAAATACTGCTAGTTCTACAGTGATCAAAGCATTCTAATAAAAAGCTCTTCAAACAGTGTCAGGAGACTAGTGATTCCTGAATATGTAAACTAATGTTCCATGTAGCAACCCTACAGATTTCAGATACAGTCATACTGTAGACCAGGGGTCGGCAACTTTTCAGAAGTGGTGTGCCGAGTCTTCATTCATGCACTCTAATTTAAGGTTTTGTGTGCCAGTAATACATTTTAACGTTCTTAGAAGGTTTCTTTCTATACGTCTACAATATATAACTAAATTATTGTTGTATGTAAGGTAAATAAGGTTTTTTAAATGTTTATGAAGATTCATTTAAAATTAAATAAAATTCAGAGCCCTCTGGACCAGTGGCCAGGACCAGGCAGTGTGAGTGCCACTGAAAATTAGCTCGCGTGCCGCCTTCGGCACCTGTGCCATATGTTGCCTACTCCTGCTGTAGACACAAGCTACTGAGACTGCCATGCATCTAGCTGCATGGGCACTGTGATATTCAGTCCTACAGTCAGTTCATAACGTAACTCAGGCATTTTCTTATCCATGTCCCATGTAGACAATCTTTGAGTAGAGCTGATTTGACAGTCAGATTATTTTTTGGAGACCACAAACAACATTTTTGATTTCTTAAACAGTTTAGGCCTAAGTAGTAGATATTCACTCTTCAGACATCCAAGGTGCCTAACCTCTCCTTCACAGGACAGCTATGGGGTTTAGGGAAAATCACAGGCAACGATAACTGACAGATGAAAGTCAGATACTATTTTGGTCAGGTATGCAGATTGATGCCTAAGGGTATGTCTACATCTACAATTTTGCAGCGCTGGTTGTTACAGCTGTATTAGTACAGCTGTATAGGGCCAGCGCTGCAGAGTGGCCACACTTACAGCAACCAGCGCTGCAAGTGGTGTTAGATGTGGCCACACTGCAGCGCTGTTGGGCGGCTTCAAGGGGGGTTCGGGGAACGTGAGAGCAAACCGGGGAAGGAGACCAGCTTCCCCGCGGTTTGCTCTCGCGTTCCCCGAACCCCCCTGCAAACCGCAGGGAAGGAGACCTGCTTGCTCGGGGGTTCAGGGAACGCAAGAGCAAACCGCAGGGAAGGAGACCTGCTTGCTCGGGGATTCGGGGAACGCGAGAGCAAACCGGGGAAGGAGACCAGCTTCCCCGCGGTTTGCTCTCGCGTTCCCCGAACCCCCCTGCAAACCGCAGGGAAGGAGACCTGCTTGCTCGGGGGTTCGGGGAACGCGAGAGCAAACCGCAGGGAAGGAGACCTGCTTGCTCGGGGATTCGGGGAACGCGAGAGCAAACCGGGGAAGGAGACCAGCTTCCCCGCGGTTTGCTCTCGCGTTCCCCGAACCCCCCTGCAAACCGCAGGGAAGGAGACCTGCTTGCACTGGGGTTCGGGGAACGCGAGAGCAAACCGGGGAAGGAGACCAGCTTCCTCGCAGTTTGCTCTCGCGTTCCCCGAACCCCCCTGCAAACCGCAGGGAAGGAGACCTGCTTGCTCGGGGGTTCGGGGAACGCGAGAGCAAACCGCAGGGAAGGAGACCTGCTTGCACTGGGGTTCGGGGAACGCGAGAGCAAACCGGGGAAAGAGACCTGCTTGATTACCAGAGAGGCTTCCTCAGGTATGCTGGGATACCTGCTTATTCCACGGAGGTCATGAAAAGCGCTGGTAAGTGTCTACACTTGATTACCAGCGCTGGATCACCAGCGCTGGATCCTCTACACCCGAGACAAAACGGGAGTAGGGCCAGCGCTGCAAACAGGGAGTTGCAGCGCTGGTGATACCCTGCAGATGTGTACACCTCCTAAGTTGCAGCGCTGTAATCCCCTCACCAGCGCTGCAACTTTGTGATGTAGACAAGCCCTAAGACTGACAAGGTCTGCAATTCTGAGTCCCTTTAAAAACATGGCGTGATGTAATACTGCTCATTGTAGTAGCTCTCAACAAAGTTCTCATTTTTGATGGTGGTTGCTGTGTTTAGTCTGTCTTTTGATTTTTTAACTCTACTCTCCTGGCAATGCTCTGATGGATGTGCCCTCAAAAGTATCCCTTCAAAAATGGAGAGATGGAATAGAGGGAAGGTATCCATGCTGTTGGGAAAAAAGGAGAGTACTTATGTCAAGTTCTTGTACACAGATATAAAACACTCAGCAGAAAAAAAACAAATATTTTTAATATCTTGTAGAGATTGACAGAATCCAACAACTGGTTGTAATTTTTCATCACAGGAAAAACAGAAAAGAAACAGTCTATTTCCCAGTGGAAGAGGAGGAGATTTGAGGTCATGAAATCAAAGTCTTTGGCTGGTTTGAAAAGTTTGTTCTATTTAGGTCTACTTTTAGAAACACTGTTGCCTTAGTGTATGGTTACCCTCGAAACTTCAAAGCCCTGCCGCGGGAGCGCTTTGAAGTGTGAGCATAGTCACAGCGCCAGTGCTGGGAGAGAGCTCTCCCAGGGCTGCATGTACTCCACATCCTCATGGGGTTTAGCTTGCAGCGCTGGGAGCCACGCTCCCAGCGCTGCGGCACTGTTTACACTGGCACTTTACAGCGCTGTATCTTGCAGCGCTCAGGGGTGTGTTTTTTTCACACCCCTCAGCGAGAAAGTTGCAGCGCTGTAAAGCGCCAGTGTAGCCAAGGCCTTAGACATTTTTCCATTCTTTAAAGTCCTAAACAGCACAATCAGGACAGTGCCTGAGCTTTTAGCCTGAGCGGCAATGAGGAATTTGTTAAATCCAACCGTCAATCCCACATCATAAAGGAAATCACAGAGCACACTAATCCAGTCTAGGGACTGAACCATTCAAAATCTCTCAGCCATGCAAACCCCTAAGTCTAAAAGTTATACACACAGGGATATCATGCAATATACCATGGCTGTATTGATTGTAATCCCTTTGATCATCAAACCACAATTCCTTTTAGATTCACCCTTGGTTTCCAATAACAGATCCTTGAGAGATAAACAACATCAGGAAGGTGATATCAAAAACTCACAGCATTGTCAAGGATAGAGTACCCTACAAGATATAAAACTATCTGGGCAATTTGCATAATTTATGCATGTTCACAGGTAAAGAGCATTTTGTGTCTGGTAATTTACACCTATATCTTCATGGATACGGAAACAGTTTTAGCTTATCCCTATGCATAAAGTGTCTTCCATGGATCCTTGGAAAGATCCATTGCAGAACTAAACTAATTACAGGCTAAGACTCCAAATCCTCAAGTCAAATTCCCTGGACTGAATTAGGGCATCATGGAGCGACATATGCTGCTTAACTGCTAGGTGAGATGTTTAAACGTGTGTTTACCCTAACAGTTTGACTTCATACCACATGATATATTGATTAAAAATCAGAATTATACAAAATCAATGTAATGTTTATCATAGGGATTAAAAACTGGCTGAAAGTTTTCAAAAATGTATTTATTAATAGAGAATCATTAAATGAGGGTGGGTTTTTTAGTGGGATCTTGCAATGATCTATTTTTGACTGTTATCTTTATCAATGATCAGGAAAGAGATTACAAAATCTAGGATAGTAAAATTGGCAGATGACAAACTGGTAAAGTGGTAAATGATGGGGACAGGTCACTTATATAGACTAAGCTGTATCACTCGGTAAACTGGATGCAAACATCCAAGATATGTTTTAATATGATCATACAAAAGGTCATACATCTAAGAACAACGAATGTAGACATTCTTATAGGATCAGGGACTGAATCCTGGAAAGCAGCAATTCTGAAAACATCTAACAGGTCATAGTGGATACCCACAATATTTCAATGGGAGCTTTTTTGGTTAAGAGGGATAAAACACAATTTTTGGCTGCATTAACACTGTTACCAGCATTGAATAAACCACTACTGGAATACTGTGGCCAGTTATGGTGTCCACACTGGGGGGACAGGGAAGAGAGGATGTTGAAAAATTGAAGAGAGTTCAGAAGAGAGGTACAAGAACGATTTGTTGTCTGAAAAATCGCCTTACCATGAGAGACTTAAGAAGCCCAAGCTATTTAGCCAAACAAAGAGAAAGTTAAGAGATGACTTGATTATGGTCTTTTAAGTACCTACACAGAGAGAAGATTTTACACAATTTCTTCAGTCTAGCAGACAAATGTATAATAAGATTTAATGCTGAAAGTTGAAGCTATATAAACTCAGATCAGAAATATGGTACACACTTAACAATACAGGATAATTAGTCACTGGAACAATTTACCAAGGGTTGTGGTGAACTCTCCATTGCTTCAGGTCTTCAACAGATGTCTTTCTAAAAGATATACTGTGGTTCAACCAACAGTTATGGACTGTTGTTGAAAACAGATGTTCATAGATTTTTAAGGTCAGAAGGGACCCATGTGAAAAGAAAACTAGACAAAGTAATAGGCCCCATTTTTGCCAGGTGAGCCAGAGCTAGCTGAATCCCTGGGTGTGAATGGAGCCCCTTTGATTTCAGCAGAGATCCACATGGGTGTAGAGATCCATTTTTCAAAGAGAAGTACACTGATGGAGGCCTTTTAGACTGCCAAGATTGAGTAATCATAACAAAATGTCCTTTTTTCTCCATGATGTCTTGCTGATCAATAACTAATAATGACATCAAGTTACTTAAAAAAAAAATAAAAAAAACTTATGGAAAATTTTTGAAGCATACATTTTTGAGGCATATATTTTTCTTACTGGATCACATGGTTTATATCCTCAGATAGAGTAATGAGAGGATTAAATAGTAACAAATATGTCTTAGTGAAACAGCTTAACTATGCAATTGTCATCTCCTTCTATCCCAGTGCTTCTCAAAGTCGGGCCACCACTTGTTCAGGGAAAGCCCCTGGCACTCCGGGCCGGTTTCTTTACCTGCTGCATCCGCAGGTTCGGCCGATCGTGGCTCCCACTGACCACAGTTCGCCGCTCCAGGCCAATGGGGGTGGTAGGAAGCAGCGGCCAGCACATTCCTAGGCCCGCACTGCTTCCCACAGCCCCCAGTGGCCTGGAGCAGCAAACCACGGGCAGTGGGAGCTGCGATCGGCCAAACCTGCGGATGCAACAGGTAAAGAAACAGGCCTGGACTGCCAGGGGCTTTCCCTGAACAAGCGGCTCACCGGCTTTGAGAAGCGCTGTTCTACACAATTTCTTGTCAAAAATTCAAATTAAAAAAAAGGGTGTTTTTTCCCTAATTCAATAACTGAACAAGCTCATGTTGCAACCAAGGAAAAATACAAGAGGAATTCAAACACACAGTTACCCTCAGCCCCATTCCATGCTGGAAAACATCTGGATTCTATTAAAAACTGTCAAGCAAGTAACATGGTGAATAGAGGAAAGTAATACAAGAAAAAGGAATCAGCACAATTTTCCATACTGTTCAGTTTTAACAGTTTTCAGCATGATCTATGAAGTTTGTATAGAACACCGTTTTTAAAATAATCTTTGCAATTATTTAGGCAGATTACTTTCCTCCCTTCAATACCATACTCTATTGAAAAAATATATATATATTTCTTTCCCTAGAATATCACAATTTGATAGCTAAGACAGACTGTGTCCAATAGTCCTTCAATAAGAAACCTTTGGGCACCCATGGGGTTTGCATGGATTGATTTAGGACAGTGATTCTCAAACTTATTTGATCATTCTCCCCTTCTTTGTGTCCGTAGCACTTTAGCCCCCCCCCCCCAGCCCCTCCCCGCCACACAAGTACATATACTGATAAAAAAAAATCAACATTCAACTCTCTCTGAATATTAAAAACAGTAAGACATTATTCAAACATAGCCAACGATCCACTGTAATAAGAGCAAAAGCAAAATTGCAATTGCAGTTGATACTTATAATTAAATGTGCACACCACATTATAGCAAATGGATTAACATACAGATTGCAATGGTTCTGTATAATGCTATTCGAGCTTCACAGAAATCTATCAAAATGCACAGTGCCATTTAGAATCAAATGCACAGCACCATCTGAGGACCTGATGCATCTAGAGGAATCATTTTTGCCAGTTATTCATTGCTGGGGTAAAATGTGTACAGTAATTTTTTTTTTCCTCCAAAGCTTGTCATGCCCCCCAGAATACATTCTGCACCCCCACACACACCTCCCAGAGGGCTTGACCCCTAGCTGGAGAACCTCTGATTTAGGAGAACATACAAATGGAAAATAAAAAATGGTTACTTACCTGAACAGTAACTGATCTTCCAGATATGTTGTGAACATATATATTCCACTGTAGGCCCAATACACTCAACATGGAGACTTCTGCTAGCAGTACCACTAGGTGGTGCATGCACCCCCATGCCACTGTTGTGCAGGAGCTGAGAGCATAAAAATCTGCCTCCTCCCTCTCCACTCCTCTGTACCACTACGTATCTAATACCTGAAGTGGTGGGATGCTCAAGGAATTATATGTGCAAAACATCTCTCGAAGATCTACAATTAGTACAGGTAAGTAATTATCTTTCCTCCTTTGAGTGACTGTGCACATAGACATTCCACTATAGGAGGCTCACCAGCAGTTTCCTTACAGGTGCTGGGGCTTTGGATTATTTGAAATAAAGCCTAACTTCTCCTTAGTGAAATTAGTGTCAGCTCAGGGCGCTTGAGTAATGGCATAATGTCTTGAAAAGTTATGTACAGATGACAACACTGCTGCTTTGCAGATATCCACTACAGGGATGCTGCTCAGGAAAGCAGATGAAGTGGACTGAGCCCTGGCAGAGTCAGCTGTTATCCTTAGTGGGACAGAGATTTTAGCAAGGTCATAGCACAGTTTTCTATGGTCAGAAGTCCAGTGTGAAATAGACTGAGGCCTGGTCTACACTACGCGTTTAAAAAGATTTTAGCAGCGTTAAACCGATTTAATACTGTACCCACCCACACAATGAGGCCCTTTATATCGATATAAAGGGCTCTTTCAATCGGTTTCTGTACTCCTCCCCAACAAGAGGAGTAGCGCTAAAATCGGTATTGCCATATCAGATTAGGGTTAGTGTGGCCGCAAATCGACGGTACTGGCCTCCGGGCGGTATCCCACAGTGCACCACTGTGACCGCTCTGGAAAGCAATCTGAGCTTGGATGCACTGGCCAGGTAGACAGGAAAAGCCCCGCGAACTTTTGAATTTCATTTCCTGTTTACCCAGCATGGAGCTCTGATCAGCACGGGTGGCCATGCAGTCCCAAATCCAAAAAGAGCTCCAGCATGGACCATACGGGAGATACTGGATCTGATCGCTGTATGGGGAGACAAATCTGTTCTATCAGAGCTCCGTTACAGAAGACGAAATGCCAAAGCATTTGAAAAAAATCTCCAGGCTATGATACAGAGTCCACAGCACAGTGCCGCATGACAACCGTAACGGAAAGCCAAAGAATCAAATGGACGCTCATGGAGGGAGGGAGGGGGGACTGAGGACTCCAGCTATCCCACAGTCCCCAGCAGTCTCTGAAAAGCATTTTCATTCTTGGCTGAGCTCCCAATGCCTGTAGGATCAAACATATTGTCCGGGTTGGTTAGGATATAGCTCGTCAATTTACCCCCTCCCCCCACGTGAAAGAAAAGGGGAAAAAATCGTTTCTTGACTTTTTTCAGTGTCACCCTATGTCTACTGAATGCTGCTGGTAGACCCGATGCAGCGGCAGTAAAGAGCAGTATCCGCTCCTCTTCCCTCCACAGTGGCAGACGGTACAATATGCTTGCTATCTGCTGAGTGCTCCTGGCTGGCCTCAGGTGAGTCCGGCCGGGGGCACCTGGGTAAAAATAGGAATGACTCCCGGTCATTCCCAGTAGATGGTACAGAACGGCTGGTAACCGTCTTCATCAAAGCAACTGGAGGCTGAGCTCCATCAGCCCCCTCCCTTTCATGTGTAAAGAAAAGATTCTGTATTGCCTGGACTATCACAGCAGCGGGATGCTGGGCTCCTCTCCCCCACACCGCTTAAAGTCCTGCCTGGACTAATAGCAGTTGGAGACTGCCTCCCCCTCATTTTATCTCACTAACAAGTCAGTGTTTCTTATTGCTGCATTCTTTATTACTTCATCACACAAATGGGGGGGGACACTGTCACGGTAGCCGAGGAAAATTGGAGGAGGAGGGAAGCAATGGGTGGGGTTGTTGCAGGGGCACCCCTCGGGAATGGCATGCAGCTCATCATTTCTGCGGGATCTGACACAGAGCAGCTGTGCTCTCTGGTTCTCTGATACACTGGTTTTCTCCAGTACACTTGCCCCATATTCTAGGCAGGACTGACTCTATTTTTAGATACCATAAAGGAGGGATTGACTCAAGGAGTCATTCCCATTTTTGTCTTTGCGCCCCCGGCCGACCTCAGCCAGGGGAACCCATGACAGCAGCAGATGGTACAGAATGACTGATAACCGTCTCTGCTGTCATGCAAAGGCAAATGAATGCTGCAGTATCGCCTCTGTCAGCGGCATCCACTATACATACGGTGACAGTAAAAAAAGAGCTGAACGGGCTCCATGGTTGCCGTGCTATGGCGTCTGCCAGGGCAATCCAGGGAAAAAGGGCACGAAATGATTGTCTGCCGTTGCTTACCCAGAACCACCTGCGACAATGATTTTTGCCCCATCAGGCACTGGGATCTCAACCCAGAATTCCAAGGGGCAGGAGAGACTGCGGGAACTATGGGATAGCTACGGAATAGTTACCCACAGTGCAACGCTCCAGAAATCAATGCTAGCCTCGGACCATGGACGCACACCGCCGAATTAATGTGCTTAGTGTGGCTGTGTGCACGCGACTTTATACAATCTGTTTTACAAAACAGGTTTATGAAAAATTGGAATAATCCCATAGTGTAGACATACCCTGTGTTGTTACTGGTTGACTGTTGATTCTCTCAGCATAGACTACAAAGAGTCTGGGAGAGGATCTGAAAGACTGTGTGGTCCAGATAAAATGTCAAAGCTCTGCAAACATCTACGGTGTGGAATTTTTCTTCTGCTTTGGAAGAGTGATTTCGGGAAAAATACTGGAAGGCAGATGTTTGAGTCAGGTGGAAAACTGAGACTACCTTTGGCATAAACTTAGGTTGCAGTCCGAGAGAGAAACTTTGTTTTTATGGAAGACTGTAAAAGGAGGGTCTGCTGCTAAAGCTTGAAACTCCAAAATGCTCCTTGCAGAAGTGACTGTGACTAAGAATGCGGTCTTTGTAGATAGTAGTAGAAAAGAAGGTGTTGCCTGAAGTTCAAAGAGTAACCCATTAACCTCAACAGGACAAGATTTAGATTCCATGAAGGTACCAAAGTCACACAGAGGATGGTGGACATTATCGATGCTCTCTAGAAATCTGGAAACCATGCATTGAAAAAAAGATAGAAAAGCCATGCACTGGTAGATGTGCTGCAGAGATGGAAGCCAAGTAGACTCTCAATGAAGTAACTAAAAGGTATGAGAATTTCAGGTATAATAAGTAGTCCAGTATGTGTCTAAAGTCCATGTGATTTGGTGATAATTGATAAGGTTATTAATCTGGCTGAAGCCTTTTCAATTTTGCTCTATATATGATTCTAGTGGAATCCTGCCTGCTGCTTACCAAGATGGCTTGAACATCACTTGAGCTCAATCTCTTGTGAGTACTTGACCAAAGATCATCCATGTGGTGAGATGGAAAGCTTGGAGGTTGGGGTACAGAGATTTACCATGGTCTTGAGGCAGGAGAAATCCTCAACTAGGTGTAAAATTATGGGAGACGGGATGAAAAGCTGATGGAGAGTCATAAAAAGACGGTTACTCACCTTTGTAACTGTTGTTCTTCGAGATGTGTTGCTCATATCCATTCCAGTTGGGTGTGCGCGCCGCGCGTGCACGTTCGTCGGAAGACTTTTTACCCTAGCAACTCCAGTGGGCCGGCAGGTCGCCCCCTAGAGTGGCGCAGCCATGGCGCTCGATATATACCCCTGCCGGCCCACCCGCTCCTCAGTTCCTTCTTGCCGGCTACTCCGACAGTGGGGAAGGAGGGCGGGTGTGGAATGGATATGAGCAACACATCTCAAAGAACAACAGTTACAAAGGTGAGTAACCGTCTTTTCTTCTTTGAGTGATTGCTCATATCCATTCCAGTTAGGTGAATCCCAAGCCTTACCTAGGCGGTGGGGTCGGAGTGAGAAGCCGCGGTATGAAGCACTGCAGAGCCGAAGGCCGCGTCATCTCTGGACTGCTGGACCAGGGCGTAATGGGAAGCGAAGGTGTGGACGGAGGACCATGTCGCCGTCCTACAGATCTCCTGGATGGGCACGCGGGCAAGGAAAGCCATAGATGATGCTTGTGCCCTGGTGGAGTGTGCAGTCACACGGCCCATAGGGGCGTGAGCCAAGTCATAACAGGTCCTGATACAGGACGTTACCCACGAGGATATCCTCTGTGAGGAAATGGGAAGCCCTTTGATTCGGTCCACTACTGCCATGAAGAGCTGGGGGGGATTTGCAGAATGGTTTGGTCCTCTCCACATAAAACGCGAGTGCCCGACGGACATCAAGCGAGTGGAGTTGTTGCTCCCTGCGGGACGAATGGGGCTTCGGGAAAAAGACGGGGAGAAAGATCTCCTGGTTGACATGAAAGGCTGAGACCACTTTGGGGAGAAAGGCAGGATGTGGCCTCAGCTGCACCTTGTCTTTATGGAAGACCGTATACGGGGGATCTACCGTGAGGGCCCGGAGTTCTGACACCCGTCTGGCTGAGGTGATGGTTACCAAGAAAGCAGTCTTCCAGGAGAGATAGAGCAGGGAGTAAGTCGCTAACGGCTCAAATGGAGGGCCCATGAGCCAAGTCAGAACCAGGTTGAGATCCCAGGTAGGGGCAGGGGGTCGAACCTGGGGGTAGAGACGTTCTAGACTTTTCAGGAATCTAGTCACCGTAGGGTAAGAGAAAACCGAACGGTCGTCTCCTCCAGGATGAAAGGTGGAGATAGCCACCAGGTGAACGCAAAGGGACGATATCGCCAGGCCCTGCTGCTTGAGGGACCAGATGTAATCGAGAATACTGGCGATAGAAACCTCCATAGGGAGGGAACCCCTCTCCGTGCACCAACAGGAGAAACGCTTCCACTTGGCCGAGTACATCACTCTAGTGGAAGGTTTCCTGCTGCCCAGTAGTACCTGACGTACAGGGGTAGAGCACCGTAGTTCCGACCTGATCAGCCACTCAGGAGCCACGCCGTGAGGTGAAGAGACTGGAGGTCCGGGTGACGGAGCCTGCCGTGGTCCTGGGTGATCAGGTCCAGGTAAAGGGGCAGGGGGACTGGGTCGGCCAGAGACAGGTCCAGCAACATCAGATACCAATTGTAGGGACTTATCCTCCCTACTCTGGTCGGGTGTGGCGCTGGACCGGGGTTGTGTCCGGGCTCTTCACGTAGAGCCGCCGCCTCCTCGCTGCCTCCTTGCTTCTCCCCGGGCCGGTCTCTCTGCTGCCGCCGTCCGGGAGAGGAGGCGAGCGGCTCGGGCCGCGGCCCCCGCTCCTCGCTCCCTCTCATGCGCTCGGACGCCGGGTGCTGCTGGGGCCCCGGCCGGGCAGCGCGGGGAGCCCAGGCGGCTGGGCTCAGCGCCGCTCCTGCTCTGATGTCGGGTAGGTGTGGGTCCCTGCGCAAGGCGCTCCGCGGGCAGAGGTGGGCGGCAGCTGTCACAGGTGGGTGTCCGTTGCCTCCTCAGCTGGAGTCCTGTGGCTGTGGCTGGGGGGGCTGGTCCGAGCCGCTTGTTCTCTGTGTTCCACACGGAGCGATTGGTTCAGGAGAGGAGAGGGGAGGAGGCTGTAGATCCTTCTTTGTATGGTCGGGGATTGCGTTGTTGCGGTTGGCCAATCGCGTGATTAGAGGCATGGTAAGCGCGTGATTTTTCTTCTTGTCCAATTAGATTGCTAGCATGTATGATGTTAGCCCACATGATTGGTTCTTATGTAACCAGACTTAACTATATAAGGAGGTGGTGGAAGAGAATAAAGTGATTCCTGATTCCTGACTTGTTTGCAGCTGTGTTGACTGTGTGAATTTTCTTCGCTCCGCATGAGATACCACAACCAATGCTGTCTGGGCCCCGCTGGAGCTATCATAATCAAGCGGGCCCTGTCCCTGCGCACCTTCAGAAGGACCTTGTGGACAAGCGGGAACAGAGGGAACGCATAGCGCAGGTGAGTCATCCACGGGATAAGGAAGGCGTCCGCTACCAACCCCGGTTCCCGCCCTTGAAAAGAGCAGAACATCTGGCATTTCCTGTTCCCTCTGGACGCGAAGAGGTCCAGCCGGAGATAACCCCACCTCTGGAAGAGTGAGAGGGCGACGTCCAGTCGAAGGGACCATTCGTGCAAAAGGAAGGATCTGCTCAGACGGTCTGCCAGCGTGTTCCGTACTCCGGGGAGAAAGGAAGCCATTAGGTGAATGGAGTGGGCTATACAAAAGTCCCAGAGCCGCATCGCCTCCTGACATAGGGGAGAGGATCTGGTGCCACCCTGCTTGTTAATATAATACATGGTCGTCATGTTGTCGATGAATACCGAGACACAGCGACCTTGAAGCTGATGGGAGAGTGCTTGGCAAGCAAGACGGACCGCTCTCAACTCCCATATGTTGATGTGGAGGGCCACTTCCTGAGGGGACCACTGGCCCTGAGTCCTCAGGGTTCCAAGGTGGGCCCCCCAGCCCAGGTCGGAGGCATCCGTTGTTAGGGATACCGAGGGTTGGGGCGGATGAAACGGGAGCCCCGCACACACTATGGACTGGTCTAGCCACCACCGGAGGGAATCCAATACCTCCTGGGGGATGGTGATAACCGCGTCCAGCCGATGCCTGGCCGGACGGTATTGTGCGATAAGCCAAGACTGGAGGGGCCTCATGCGAAGCCGCGCATAACCAGTAACAAAGGTGCAGGCCGCCATGTGGCCTAAGAGGGTTAGGCACGTCAAGGGTGCCGTCTGTAGGCGCCGAATGATGGCCGACAGTGACTGGAACCTGGGTAGCGGCAGAACGGCCCTGGCCAAGGTGGAGTCCAGAATGGCCCCGATGAACTCTATCCTCTGCGTGGGGAGCAGAGTGGACTTGTCCACGTTGATAATGAGGCCCAAAGCTCCAAAGAGTCTGCTGATCTCGTGGACGTGGTTGCGGACCTTCAACTCTGACGTGCCTCGAATCAGCCAGTCGTCGAGACAGGGGAATACTTGTATGCGACTGCGCCGAAGAAGATATGCGACGACGACTGCCATGCATTTCGTGAATACCCTCGGGGCCGTGGAGAGGCCAAATGTGAGGACCGCAAATTGATAATGGTGGCGGTCGACCACGAACCGAAGGAAGCGTCTGTGCTGCGGAAAAATGGCTATATGAAAATAAGCGTCCTGCATGTCGAGGGCGACGTACCAGTCTCCAGTATCCAGAGATGGGATAATGGTCCCCAGGGATACCATGCGGAATCTCAACTTCACCATATGTTTGTTGAGTTCCCGCAAGTCGAGGATAGGTCTGAGGCCTCCCTTGGCCTTGGGGATCAGAAAATAGCAGGAATAAAACCCCTTGCCCTTCTCGTTCTCCGGAACCGCCTCTATGGCTCCTTTGTCGAGAAGCGTCCGCACCTCCTGAAGAAGGAATTGCTTGTGAGAGGGGTCCCTGAAGAGGGACGAGGGTGGGGGGCGGGAGGGAAGGTATGAAATAAATTGCAGACAGTATCCCGTTTGCACAGTGCGTAAGACCCAACGGTAGGAAGTTATTTGGGTCCATGCCGGGAGGAAGAACGAAAGGTGGCTGGAAAACGGGGGGGGGGGTGGATCTGTGGGGGAAACTGGTACAGCGTCCTCGGGCACACCTTCAAAACGAAGGTTTTGGGACAGGTGGGGCTTTAGAGGAGCCCTGATTCTGCTCCCCTTGGTTGCCCGATTGTCTGCGCCGGCCATTCCTGCTTCGGCGTCTACTAAAGTCCTGCCGCTGGCGGTACTGGGGATAGGGCTGGCGCTGTTGTTGCTGTTGCGGCCGGAAGGGTCTATGCTGCGTCCTGGGCGTGTGCATCCCTAGGGAACGCATGATGACCCTATTGTTTTTCAGGCTTTTCAGCCTGGGGTCCGTCTTCTCTGAAAACAGGCCCTGACCTTCGAACGGAAGGTCCTGGATGGTGTGTTGGAGCTCCGGAGGAAGCCCAGAAACCTGTAGCCAGGAGATGCGGCGCATTGTAACCCCTGAAGCCAGAGTTCTGGCGGCCGAGTCTGCCACGTCCAAGGATGCCTGCAATGAAGTTCTTGCGACCTTCTTGCCTTCATCAAGAATTGCCACGAATTCTTGACGCGCATCCTGAGGCAACAACTCCTTGAACTTATCCGCTGCCACCCAGGAGTTATAGGCATAGCGGCTAAGGAGGGCCTGTTGGTTAGAGACCCTGAGTTGGAGGGCGCCCGCTGAGTAGACCTCCCGGCTTAGCAGGTCCATACGCCTCGCCTCGCCTCCTCAGACTTCGGTGCTGGGGCCTGCTGCCCGTGGTGCTCCCTCTCGTTCAGAGACTGCATGACGAGAGAGCACGGGGTTGGGTGTACATGTAGGTACTCATACCCTTTGGAGGGTGCCATATACTTGCGCTCCACCCCACGTGCAGCAGGAGGGATGGAGGCCAGTGATTGCCAGATGGTATAGCATTGGCTTGGATAGTCCTGATAAAGGGAAGGGCGACTCTGGTGGGAGCATCTGCTGAGAGAATGCTCACCACAGGATCTTCGATTTCCAAAACCTCCTCAGCCTGCAAGTTCAAGTTTTGCGCTACACACGTGAGGAGGTCCTGGTGCGCCCTGAGGTTGAGTGGGGGAGGACTGGAGGATGACATTCCCGCCACTGCCTCATCGGGGGAGGACAACGAGGAGACCCCCGGTAGGAGTGGGTCCACGGGGGGCTCCATCTGTACCAGCGCCTCTTGATTCCGGAGGGAGCTCAGGGTCCTGCTAGTTGGATCAGTCTTCCCTCGCCGGAGAGGGAGGAGGGCGAGACAACGAGGCCTCCGGAACCCTGCACTCAGACGTCACAGGCTGAGGTGGAATGTGTTGAGGGCCCTGGGCTTGATGATACGCCCAGGGTGTCCAGAAACCCCACTGCTGCGGTCCCTGATCCTGCGGGAGAGGGTCAAGGAAGAGGGCCGCGGGTCTGTCTGCATCTAGGGCATACATGCTGTCTGTCTGCGATGAGACAGACGGCTGCCGGAGGGCCATGGTGGGGCCGAACGTGGCTGGTAGGGCTCCCTCGGTCTCGACACCGACGATCTTCTCGGTGCCGGGGACCGGTACCAGGAATCGTACCGGTGCCGGGATCGGGACCTGCCTCCGGCGCGGTGCCGGGAGGTCGACCGGGACCGGGACCTGCCACCTGCCTAGTGCCGGGAGGTTGACCGGGTGCTGATCGCCGACGGGAACGGCTCCTGGAGTCTCGGTGCCGGTAGCGGCGACTCGATCCAGACCGGTGCCGGAAGTAGCGAGACTGTCTGGAGGATGACCAGCGCCGCGAGTGCGACCGGTACCGCCGAGGGGAGCGGTGCCGGGACTGCGAGCGGTGCCTGGAGCGAGAACGTCCACGGTGCCGGGACCTCAAAGGGGATCGGTGCCAGCTGGGCGAGTCCGGAGACGGCGCTCGCACTGTCGCAGGCTTGCCTCTGGATATGACCTGCACCGAGGGTACCAGGGGTTGAGGCTGGGTAGGCTCCGTGAGAGCAGTTAGGTCCCGCGCCGAAGCGAAAGTCTCTGGCATCGAAGGGACCAATAGCTCAATCCCAGATCTTATAGGGGAGCTAGGAGGGACCGGACTCGACGGACCTCCAGGGCCCGGAGTCGACGGAATCCCTGCTAGTGGTGCGCAGCCGAGGTAGGTGCCGGGCGCTCCGCTCGAGCCTGCAAGGATGGAGTCATAGACTTCGAGGGTCTTGCTTCGGGTCCCGGTGCCGGGGAAGGTCAGTGCCAGGGTGTCTTTCCGGTGCCGGCACGGTCCGGTGCCAGCGCGGAGCCGGCGCTCTGCGTCGAGGCCACAGGATTAAGTGCTGCTTCCATTAGGACAGTCCTTAACCTCTGGTCCCTCTCCTTTTTTGTCCGAGGCTTAAAAGCCTTACAGATGCGGCACTTGTCTGAAATGTGCGATTCCCCCAGGCACTTCAGACAGGCGTCGTGGGGATCGCTGGTCGGCATCGGCTTTTTACAGGCTGAGCATTGCTTGAACCCCGGCGAACCAGGCATGGGCCAAGTGCCGGGCGCAGGGAAGGGCTACAGCCCAAACCCGCTAATAAGAATATACAACTATACTACAATTAACAATAACTAACTACAATTTACAACTATCTACAACTATGAGAACAGTGAAACGAAGGAGAACTAGGGACGTGGAGGACAGCTATGCCGCGCTCCACAGTTCCAATGACCGACACAGCGGTAAGAAGGAACTGAGGAGCGGGTGGGCCGGCAGGGGTATATATCGAGCGCCATGGCGGCGCCACTCTAGGGGGCGACCTGCCAGCCCACTGGAGTTGCTAAGGTAAAAAGTCTTCCGACGAACGTGCACGCGCAGCACGCACACCCAACTGGAATGGATATGAGCAATCACTCAAAGAAGAACCAGTACTATCTTGGCACCATAAGGATTAAGGTTACCTTCTCTCTTTTCAGTTTCCTGAGCACTCTTGGAATTAGAGGGACTGAAGGGAATACACAGAGCAGATGATCTGACCAGGGAAAAAGAAAGGCATTTGTTGCGAAACCTGGCCTGTGACCAGCCCTGGAGCAAAACCTCCTGCATTGTTGTTCAGGTTGGTTGCATATAAGTGAAGTACTACCATCCCTCCTAATTGACCAGCTCATGCTAATGGCCACTCAGCGAATCTGCGCTGGTGTTCCTCATCCTTGGAAGGTGAAAGGCTTTTAGAAAGCCATTGTTTCCAACACAGAGATTTCCCAGGTGGGATGCTTCTTGTCACAGCTGAAACAATCTTACACTTGAACGTTGAGATAAAACACATCAGTGATTTAGTCTGTGAGAACGTGAACCACTTGTTCATGCCCACCATGAGGAAACATCTTGCAGGCTCAACAAACAACAACTCAAAGCTCCAACACATTTGCATGAAGAAAAATTTACTGAGGGGACCAAAGAGTTGCACTTAAAGTTGATTGAGATTGGCTCCCAACCCTTTGATGGATGTTTCTGTTACAAGAGACATATCTGATTCGGAAACAGAAAGGGAACCTTTTTGCATACATTCACAAGGTCCAACGTCCAGCCCAGAGGCTGCAGCATTCTTACAAGTACACAAAGCAGTACACCCAGTTAATGTCTACTCAGTCAATATACTGAGTGGAGCCAGGCCTGAAAGAGATTATTTGGGTGCCATACTGAGTCACATATGCACACAATGCCATGTGATCCTGTAGTTGCAGACAGGAATGAACTGTTGCCCTTGGGCTGGATTTGAGGCTTTTCGATAGACACATCATGGACTGATGAGTTTGCAGAGAAGTAAACAATTGTGGCACTGTTGTCTGCTCCTATGAAGGTTATTTGTTGTGTCAGTTTTGACTTTGATTTGTTATTTAATTTCAGGCCCAGACAACAGAAGAGCTGTCTAATGACAAGGATGCTGTGTTGGACTTGGGTGCTTGATTTTCCCTGAACTAGCCAGTCATCCAGGTAAAGAAGTATTTAGAGGCCATCACAGCACAAATGTGCTGCTACTATGAATGTGCATTTGGTGAATGTTTGCAGGGCTGATGATCATCCCAAGGGAACCAACGTGTATTGGTAGTGAATGAACTGAAAGTACTTCCTGTGCCCAGGATATCTTGCCATGTGGAAATAAGAATCCTGCAGATAAAGGGTGACATATCAATCTCCAATCTCTAGGGAAGGGATAATGGAAGCAATCATTTTAGTTTTCTGAGGTGCAGAATGGGACGAAGACCACCAGTTTTCTAGGTAATAGGAAATACTGGGAATAGAAACCTTCTCTCTCTCTCTGTATTGGCAGGAAACTGCCTCTATTGCTGCCAATTCCAAGAGACTCATTTCCTCTACCTACGCTACATTGATGACATCTTCATTATCTGGACCCATGGGAAGGAG
This sequence comes from Gopherus evgoodei, assembly GCF_007399415.2. Taxonomy (NCBI): domain Eukaryota; kingdom Metazoa; phylum Chordata; order Testudines; family Testudinidae; genus Gopherus; species Gopherus evgoodei. The sequence continues at coordinate 54,716,521 of NC_044328.1, read as the reverse complement.
ACTCTGGAAAAATTCCACCACGATTTCAACAGCTTCCACCCCACCATCAACCTCAGCCTGCACCAATCTACACGAGAGGTCCACTTCTTAGACACCACGGTACAAACAAGTGATGGTCACATTAACACCACTCTATACCGAAAACCTACCGACCGCTATGCCTACCTTCATGCCTCCAGCTTCCATCCCGGGCAAATCACACGATCCATTGTCTACAGCCAAGCACTGAGGTACAACTGCATCTGCTCTAACCCCTCAGACAGAGACCAACACCTACAAAATCTCCACCAAGCATTCTCAAAACTATAATACCCGCAGGAGGAAATAAGGAAACAGATCAACAGAGCCAGACATGTACCCAGAAGCCTCCTACTGCAAGACAAACCCAAGACAGAAACCAACAGGACTCCACTGGCCATCACACACAGTCCCCAGCCAAAACCCCTCCAACGCATCATCAGGAATCTACAACCCATCCTGGACGATGATTCCACACTTTCACAGGCCTTGGATGGCAGGCCAGTCCCCGCCCACAGACAACCTGCCAACCTGAAACATATTCTCACCAATAACTGCACACCGCACCATAGTAATTCTAGCTCAGGAACCAATCCATGCAACAAACCTTGGTGCCAACTCCGCCCACATATCTACACCAGCGACACCAATCACAGGACCTAACCAGATCAGCCACACCATCACCGGTTCATTCACCTGCACGTCCACCAATGTAGTATACGCCATCATATGCCAGCAATGCCCCTCTGCTATGTACATCAGCCAAACTGGACAGTCTCTACGGAAAAGGATAAATGGACACAAATCAGATATTAGGAATGGCAATATACAAAAACCTGTAGGAGAACACTTCAGCCTCCCTGGCCACACTATAGTAGACCTTAAGGTGGCCACCCTGCAGCAAAAAAACTTCAGGACCAGACTTCAAAGAGAAACTGCTGAGCTTCAGTTCACCTGCAAATTTGACACCATCAGCTCAGGATTAAACAAAGACTGTGAATGGCTTGCCAACTACAAAACCAGTTTCTCCTTCCTTGGTTTTCACACCTCAGTTGCTAGACCAGGGCCCCATCCTCCCTGATTGAACTAACCTCGTTATCTCTAGCTTGCTTGCATATATATACCTGCCCCTGGAAATTTCCACTACATGCATCTGATGAAGTGGGTATTCACCCACGAAAGCTCATGCTCCAAAATGTCTGTCAGTCTATAAGGTGCCACAGGATTCTTTGCTGCAGTCTCATAAAAGGGGTTGCTAAAAAGGGAAAGGGAAGGTGGATTGGGGAAGGGAAGGGAAGGGAGGCAAACTAGATGATGTATCCCTCCTTTACAGTGCCGAGTACCCATTTTGACAATTGAAATCTCTTTCTAAGCATTGTAAGAGAGATAGGGACTTCTCAAAAGGAGGGAGGTGAGATGTGGTTGGTGTACTGTCCTCAGTCAAACAGTCTAAAATGACTGCTTCAAAGCTGAAGAGGTCTGGTGAGAATGGCCTGCTGTGGATGATGCCAACTGGTGATGTTTACAAAGCTTAGACCGTCTTTTGGCAGTGTCAAGCATCTTCTGCTGAGAAGTTCTGTAGTACGACTAGGATTTAAACTGTTTCCTCTGTTACTGGGGTGTAGACTGCTAGTGAACATGAAAGCTTTTTAAAGTGTGCATGGCTACATCAATTTTTTAAGGATCTGGATGCCTTAAAGAATAAATCCTCAGTTGTATTTTGTATCTCTCACAGTAAGCCAAAGGCTTATAGCAAAGAAGAGCTTCTCACGGAGATGACAGTAACTATAGAGTGAGGCGATGTCAGTGGCATTGACTGCCGCTCAGACTGATGTTTGAGCAGGAGGCATTCTTACAAAGCTATTGATAAGAACTATTCTCTGTACTCTTAAGACAACTGTGTTAGCAAATTTGGAAATTGGTGCCCAACTAATAAAAGTGTTTTAGATAACAGTGCCTGATAATTAGCCAGCCTCATCCGAAAGCTAACATTGGAATAAGGCTGAATAATCCAATCTCTCAAACTCCTTGTCCTGTGGAGTGGCCAGAACACTCAGTAGCAGTCAAAACCACTAGGGAGTCCAGAATCATCTGGATACAGAAACAATAGAAGTTTTGCTAAGGAACATGGTAGCATCTGTCTGCCCATTTGGCAGTATGTGGAATGAAGGCTAGAAAGTCTGCCAGAGGATTCTGGCCAGATCAAGCAAAGCTTCATTATTAGGAAAGGTAACCCTTCCCACTCAGGGGTTTGTGTATAGGGTATACAAAAGTTTGTGTAGGTCATCTTCTGAAGGTGCTGCCTGCACTCCTAGAGGAGAGGGAGAGATTGATTCCAGGATGACGGCCTCAGTCAGAGAGCATGATGAGGTAATAAGGAGGAACATCTAGGGTTTCCTTTTTATTATCTACCCTTTCTTAATAGGTTCCAAGAGAGGACACTGAGGAATCATAAAAGGAACTTCTCTGGTGGTTTCTAGTATGGAAGAAGGGGTCTTTCCCCTAGAACGGGGCTTCAATGGAGGTCTAGATTCCTTTAGAGCAGTCCAAGATGCCCAATAAGGCCAATGGCAGTAGCCCAGTCTTTGAACTGCCCATGGTGATGGGAACCACATTGGAGCTTCCTTATAAGAATGCCAGTCTTGACCCTTAGGTTTACTATCCCTAGAATGAGATATATAAGTTGACCCAAAAGACCTCAATGAACATATTGACCCTTTGTGGTCCAAATCCAAAAAAGAGATGTAGCTGTCTTAGATAAAAGGAGGCGCAATCCCCATCGGTGTTCAAGGAGGTCTTGGTGTTAGAGATGCCTGCTGTTGACCAAATAGCACCAACAAAGAATCAGCACCTAAAGGGACCACTTTAAGTGCAAGAGGCAGTCAGAACACCAAAGAATAATTCAGATCCAATGAAGCTATTACTGGGGGCAGAAACAAATAAGTCAGAGAAAGAAATGGAACCATGCCGATAAATGACAAATAGTGCCAACAATGCAGACCCTTGGACAGTGCAACAGTGGAGAGTTCAGTCATGGAAAGCACAAGAGGTCTTTTGCTGCAAAGAAAGTTTGCAGAGTCAATGGCACCGAAATTGGAGGTAAGCATTAAATTGTCTGTGCTGGCAGCACCAACAGTGCCAGAGAAGAGGAAATCAGTAATGGTGAAGATGCTGGTGTTGACGGTCCAGGAAGAGTCTAAGTCATCACTGTTGCCTCAGACAGCACAAGTGAGTATCCATGCCTGGGACTAGAACTTGACTTGGCACCAGAGAACTTTCTAAAAGCTTTCTTATGAAGTGAAGAGCGGGATATTGATCACTTCTCTGAGTCAGATGAGTGCTTTGAGGAAACTACTAGGGATGATGAAGAATAGTGTTTTTCCTCCAGATTTGTACTTAGAATCTGGAGCAGCCAGCGGGGCATTCCTCATTGATGCAGAATCAGTGCTCTCACAATCAGGGTCTGGTTCCAAAGATGAACACATTGCCTCCTCCATAGGATAGACTTGGAGGCAGAAATCCCTCTGTTTCTTAGCTCGTATGGGGAAGAGGGTACAAAGAGGGCATTTGTTCCTCACATGTCCCTCAATAAAGCATAAAAGCTGCTTAATTTATTTGTGAAAGGGATAATAATGGTCCTGCACATGGCACAGTGCTTAAGCCCTGGAGATTTTTTCATCCTAAATACCCAGTTTCTTGAAATTATAGAAACTAAACTAACTATATTAGCTTATACTACAACTAAACTAACTATATACACAACTATACATTTTTTGAAAATCTGGAAAACTGAGGCTAAAAAGTGACAGAGAGCTCCAACTCTTGCAATGGGCAGTCAGAAGGAATTGAAAGAGAGAGGGCAGACACCCTTTTAATGCCCCCAGCTTGGCACATGAGGACAGCAGGAGTCCATGTGCCATCTACTAGTACTTCTGGCAAAAGTCTCCAAATTGAGGGCACTGGGTACTGGGTATTGACTATGCACAATCACTGAACAAATTTAGTCTTACCAGTTTAAAAAATAAAAGCATCTACATAAATGCTGCACTTCCAAAAGTGATTTTGACAGACTAATCCACTATTAGTATTTAACACTGTTTTCTGAAGAACAACCTATTCCCAAAACTACTGATAAACTACTGACCAGATAGCAAACAATTAAATATATACAGGAAGAAACAACACATAGCCACCCAGATAAAGCTTGCAGTCCTCAGATATTCAAACTTACTGGTTAAACAAAACTGGTTTTCTTTTTTAGTCTGCACAAGATAGTATATTGTATATTTTATATATAATCAGTACTCAAACATTCAGACAGAAATGTTTAGGGGCAAAAAACCTAAGCTTATTAGCCCTGGCATACTCTGTGACAAAATGCAACTTTTAAGGGCTCACCTGCATTTACTTCATAGTGAAAAGCGAACATGTGTACCATTTTTCAGATGACTGGCACTTCTCACTGCCTGTTCCTTGGGCCAAATTGCTGCCATGCTTTAACAGTTAACCCTAAAGTTGAGAGTGATCCTGTACCAAGTAGGCCACCTTGATGTATAAGCATACTGTGGAGACAAGAATTTCAGGGCCTTGATAACATACAGGGAGCATCAAGTTCTCCTGCTGAAGAGCAGTTTGGGACAAAAGGTAGAAGGCTAATCGTCAGATTCCTGTGAAAGGAATTTAATGTTATGGACAGTGCTCAAATTCACTTGCACCTGTGGACAATGGAGGAGAATCCAGATGACAGGGTACTACCCTCACTGATTCTATAAGAAGAGGTTAAGGACACAAAAAAGTGCCTTGAAAGTTAACTTGCAAAGAGGGCGAAAATTAAGTTTTTCTTTTATAAACTATTACAAATTGAAGTCTCATCCTCCATGTTCTTCTTCTGAAAAACAATGGACATCAGGTAAATTTCTAACACCAAAGACGCTACACAGTTAAACATGACTGAAAAGAGAAGTGATTTTATTCAGACTGTTCTAATGCCTGTCTTTTGTTTATTTGTACTTCTAACTTAAAATCATGGAATCAGCGGTTGGGAGAAGGCAGGGAGTTAGAGGTTGAGAAATCTCACAACTAGAGCTGGTCGGGGATTCTCCATGCAATACACTGACAGCAGGAGTTTTTCCGTCTGTGTAGGATTTGTTGAAACTGAAACTGTTAGCAGGAAAATATTTGGATTGATTAAAGTTTAATCAAAAAATATTCTTCAGGTACAGGAAGGAATTTCTGGTCAAAACAATCAAAACAGACACATTCCAGGACAGCAATAGCTAGGTGTTTAGGGCACTCACCAGGTGGGAGGAGGGAGACGTGGGTTTAAATTCATGCTCTGCTCAATTTGGAGTAAGGACTTGAACCCAGATCTCCCACATTCCAGGTTGGAAACCTAATTACTGGGCTACTGACTAATCCCCTCTATCTATTTTCACACATGCACACACCTGCCTATGAAAGGAACAGAAATTTTTTTCAAATTCTTGAAAATATTAACAGGACAGGAAAACCATTTCCCACCAAGCATTACTCAATATACAAGACACCCAAGTCCCCCAACAAAGCCAAGAAAGATTAACCCTGATATTTTAAAATTAAAACAAAAAATAAATAAAACAAACCACAGTAGTTGAATTCTTATAGGCCGTTCCTAATAAATCATAAAGCACCAAAAAAAAACTGCCAACACCCTCTCTCCCATCTGAAGGTCACTTTTAAAGTGACTAGACGTGAAAAAATGGAGTTCCATATTTATTGGCTTACAATTAATACTCGAAGTGTACTCTGTTACCAGAAAAACAGACTTTTTTTTTTTAATACCTGCCAACTATCCAAATTCAACCCTGGATAAGAGTCAAGATGGGTTACCATCTATTACTAGTGATGATGTACATAAGTCTCCAAGAGGGCTTATGGCTCCAGTTACATCAATGCAGTCCCACTGTCTTCAGAGGGTTTGCAGAAGTGAAAGTGATGTTAACACAGTAAACATTTTTTTCCTGATGTACAAGGAAGAATAAAGTCTAGCTGCTTTTAGCTATGCTGACTCTACAGAGGCTAAAGAGTTATTAAAGCAAGAAGTGACTGAATATGCTCAAGCAGCAGATCTGCTGAATAAAACAGTATCTTTTTTGTGAAGTCACTTTTCACAGAAGAAACACACTTAAATCAAAACCCTGTACAGTAACATGGAATGGAGAGATTCAAAGGGAACAAATCTAAGCAGAACCACTTAATAAGAGGTTTATGCCTAATATTTGAGGTTTTGTTTTGTTTTTAAACAACCTGAAAAAACTGAAATAATGAGGAGTCCTTGTGGCACCTTAAGAGTTTAAAAAATTTATTTGGGCATAAGCTTTCGTGGGCTAAACCCCACTTCATCAGATGCATAAGGTGAAAAATACAGCAAGAAGAATATATACTCTAACACACGAAAAGATGAGAGTTGCCTTACCGGGGGGAGGACGGGCGGTACCGACAGACGACAATGCTAATGAGCCAATTAAATTAAGGTGGAAGTGGCCTATTCTCAACAGTTGACAAGAAGGGGTGAATACGAAGGGAAGTAAAATTACTTTTGTAGTGCTAACTATGCCAATGCAATCAAGGTGGCCCATTTCCAGCAGTTGACAAGAAGGTGTGAGTATCAGCAGAGGTAAAATTACTTTTTGTAGTGACCCATCCACTCGTAGGCTTTATTCAGACCTAATTTGATGGTGTCTAGTTTGCAAATTAATTCCAGTTCTGCAGTTTCTCACTGGAGTCTGTTTTTGAAGGTGTTTTTTGTTGAAGAATTGCCACTTTTAAGTCTGTTATTGAGTGTCCAGGGAGACTGAAGTGTTCTCCTACTGGTTTTTGAATGTTACAATGCCCAACCACACTTACATTTCGAAATTAGAAAGACAAGCCCCTGGCTTCAAAGCAACTAAAGACCGTGTGACTGTGTTGTTTTGTGGCAATGCAGCTGGGCATTTAATAAAGCCGGGCTTGCTCTACAGGGCTGCAAATCCCCGTGCCTTAAAAGGCAAGAACAAAAATCTCTTGCCCATGTTCTGACAATCACATAAAAAGGCTTGGAAGACTGCAGCATTATTTCTGGATTGGTTCCACAAATGTTTCATTCTGGAGGTCAAGAGAAAGGACTTGACTTTAAAGTGTTGCTGATCATAGACAATGCTCCTGGCCACCCTGCGGCACTTCGGTTTGCACATAAGCAACCTTAAAGTCATCTTTCTCCCCCTCAAATACTACCTCCATCCTCTCGACCAAAGCATGATTCGCTGTTTGAAGGCCATGCACACGAGGCTTGCATTCTCATGGATACATAGCACTATGGATGCTGATCCCAATCTTAATGTGATGAAGTGTTGGAAGTCCTTCAACATTGCTGATTGCATCACTTATATTAAACAGACAATGGATGTAATCAAGCCAGAAACAGTCAATGCATGTTGGTGAAACCTATGGAAAGAATGTGTAAATGATTTTAAGGGTTTCCCGATCATTAACAAAGAAGTGAAATGCATTGTTCAGATGGCCAGGCAAGTGGGTAGTGATGGCTTCGTCGATATCCTTGAGAAAAAAATTGAAGAATGAATTGAGAGTCATAGAGAAAAACTGACTAATGAAGAGTTAGAGGAACTGATAAAATCGTCTACAGAACATGAAGATGATGACTACAAACAGGAAGAGCCAGCAAGTTGTAATCTTCATAAATTTGCTGAAGTGTTCCAAGCAGCAAAACACTTGAATGATTTAATTTCTGAATACGATCCCTCTATGGAACGAAGCCTCAAAATCACATGTAGTATTATGGACAATTTGAGACCGTATCGAGAAATGTTTGAGCAGCTCAAGAGACAACCGTGACAGTTGCTGAGCACCATGTTCTTCAAGGAAAAATAATCAGCAGCAGATGAGCCTACAAAATCAACTTCTTGAGCTGAACCAGAGCCAACCACTTCGTCTATGACTCGCTCTCTGTCACCCAAGCTCTCCATCACCTCCATCTCCTGGACTGACATCAAGCCCTGATGACCCCCTTTAATTACCCCCTGTAATTGAAAATACAGTACTGTAAAATTATATGTACTCTATATTTATAATATAAATTATATTATAATTATATTATAATTATTATATTATATGATTATTTTATGTACTCTATATATTATAATTTATTATTATATAATAAAGAGTACATATAATTACTGTACACATTATACATATTACTGCACAGGGTTGTATACACAAAACCAAGTACAGTATACTGCACTTTATGGATGATTTAAAGGATTTACAAGGGTAATTTTGACTATACGCGATTTTCGCCTTACACGCTGACTTTAGAACCTAACCTCCGTGTAAGATGCGACTCCACTGTATTCTATTGCGTAAAGACTATCCAGTTTGGCTAACGTACATGGCAGAGGGGCATTGTTGGCACATGATGGCATAGGTATAGATCTGGATCTCAAGTTGCACCCAATAACTCTATTAAGTTCTGTAATACCTCAGTCTCTCTCATAAACCAGGACTATATGTGAAAATTCGATGAGGCACCATTAAAAACCCTATAATAGGTTTTCTCACATTGATGAAAGATCTAGCAGTGACATGATTCAGCTTCTCATCCTGTCAAATTACCACAACCTCCAGGCCATTTGGTGTGACAAGGACTAGGGAAGCTTTATTCATATTGGTCTTGCACAAAACTCAAGAGAGATATGTGGGGGATGGAGAAATTAATTTAGGAAAGGGTCCTTGTCAGGGATCATTCTGTCAGAAGAAGAGTTGACGAACTCAGTGTGTGGCTTTTACAATAATATAAATTTCAGTAATGGGTTCTTTTTCTGCCAGTTCAACAGAAATTCTTCACAAGCGAGAAACTTGCTTCTGATTTCTCCTTGCTTCTTAATATACCAAAGATTAACTACACTAACTGGTGGGGAGATTTTTTTTTCCAGGCACTGAAAAAGCAATGGCAGTTGGATGCTAATTCCCATTATGTGCCTTTGAAAATTTCCTCCTAAGCATAAGACAAGAGGTTGATTGAGAAGATGCTCCTGGAAAGCTAGAAGCATTAAACCTACTATGTGCAAAGTGCTAAAAGGTTGATCTGACTTCCTCTCCCCTGTCAGACCAGATTCCCTGAGCAGAGGGGTTGGGGTCAGGAGAGCTACTCTGTGCTCAGACAATGGACAAGAGGAAGAAAAAAGATTTCTTCCACCAGGACTTTAGGCTGGAAAAAGAGAAATTCTCAGTGTATAAGGAAAGGCTCTTCACAACTGAAGGAGCAGAAAATTTTGGAGAAAAAAAAAAGGAAAGGCTCTCAGGAGAGAACTGGCTTCAACAACTCCTCACTGCTAGGTGCTCCAGTGGCACACTTGCTACACCAAGGACACAACTGGGACAGTGGAACCTAATTTCTAGTTTACACAGGGTGAACACATTTTAGATGCAAATGCTCCAAACATAGCAATGTCATCCTGAATAGCAAATAGCCTATTATATGATACATAGAAAAGTAATTGCAAAAAACTTCCCTCTAATATTCTAGTAGCCCCACATTTCTCCATGCTGTTATTTTACAAAAATGGCCACAATATTTCTAGAAAGAATGTAAGACTTGTTCTAACTAAATAATTTTAAATCACTCACTAGGCTAGCTGACACTGTTTTTATTTTTTCTTGAATGTTAAGGGACTCGGCTGTGTTGGAAACAAAGTAATTTACATACATTACTCTAATAATCTGAACTCTAACCTAATCCAAAAACTGGAGATAACTGATGATTTATAAAGGATTATTTCCACACAGAGTTCAAAAAGGATTTGGCCATTCCCAGTTCAGATATTCTCTTCTATCCCATCTCTATTTTCTTAATATTTAAGAATTGTCAGATATTTCATTTTGGGGATCAGTTCTTTGTGCCAGACTCTATTAGTTATTCATACAGCACTGTCAGCATACTGAGCTGTCTTAAAAAGACAGATGCAAGTGCTTTCCAAGCCACTGGAAACAACTGTGAAACTTGGGTATTTTGTGGAGAATCCAGCCACTATTGGAAACAAAGGTTTTGATCGCTATGCCAGTGTGTTATCTGCTTAATGAGTCGGGTCATCTCCTACATCTGACACAATGTAATCATTACCGACCGCAAATTCTAATCACAGTTTTTATATCAGTGTGTGCAGCAGCAAATTTTTAAGCATGGATGATATAAATGAAAAGCGGGGGAGGAAAAGCACTTCTCACATTTTTATTACTTTTACCCTCTGCAACAATACATCTCTTTCCCAGACAGTATTAAAACCCAGATTTACATGGCAAAAGAAAAAGATAACCAAAATTCAAATAAGTTAACATTAGCAGATAATGTTTTCACCCCCCTTAGCCATGAGGCCGAGAAATTTAAATTTGTCCTACTCCCTTTATCAAGAAGGAAAGACTTATTAACTAGTTTTCATACCAAATTAAATTCAGGAAAAAATTCTACAAGTACATGTACTTGGCTGCTATCTTCAATAATGCTATAGTTACATGTGAGGAAGAATTTCCTATCTCACAGCTCAGCCTTAACTTTACAATCAAGCAGAAATAAAGTGACAATGTATGGGCCACTATATATTTTTTTTAAATCATGGGTAGGCAACCTATGGCACGCGTGCTGAAGTCAGCACGCAAGCTGATTTTCAGTGGCACTCACACTAACCGGATCCTGGCCACCGGTCCAAGGGGCTCTGCATTTTAATTTAATTTTAAATGAAGCTTCTTAAACATTTTAAAAATCTTATTTACTTTACATACAACAATAGTTTAGTTCTATATAATAGACTTATAGAAAGAGACCTTCTAAAAACATTAAAATGTATTACTGGCACACGAAACCTTAAATTAGAGTGAATAAATGAAGACTCGGCACACCACTTCTGAAAGGTTGCAGACCGGTTTTAAACAAAGCTGAAAAGTAGTTTTAAGTACTTAACTTCCAGAGTATTCCCTGAAAATTTTTTGTTGCTTAAGTTTCAGAATTTAAGAAGTGTTCTCCTCTCTTGTTGAGGGGTGGAAGAGAAACAACAGGTAAACGAATGGAATATAACAAAACGTACACAGTGCTGTAACACACACAAAGTAAACAAACTGAACTAATAAAGAAATATTTTCTCTATTCCCAGATGTTACCACTGTGTTCACCTTAGCTGGCAAAGTGTGATAAAGTTCCTTTAAAGTTACAATCATGTATTTATACTTGCACAGCATGGAAACGATGGCATTTTAAGTATTGTCTTAATTGCAGGATGATATAAAGAGAAGATGGGCTGAAAGAAGACCTGGTTTAAATAAAAATAGCTTTGATATTTATAAAATAGGGTAAGCAACAAGTGAAATATTAAATGTAAGTGGATTTAGGTTTTGAATCAAGGATATTTGGAGTCTTCCCAAGTGCAATAACTCTGCTTTTGAGTTTTTTTTGTTTCTCTGCCAAGTTACAGCTTTAGTTTTTAAAATGGTATGAAAGTAAAATCTGCTGGATTTCAACATTTAAAATAAGATGAGTGAAAATATTCAATACATTTATCTTGGGTAACAGATCCAAGAAACTCCAACTGAATCAATAATCCCTTCTGTAATAAATTATTCATACAGCAGTTGGAGACATCCAGAACACCCATTCAGAACCTGGTACAATTTACTATTACTAAGGGAATGCTATAATTCTCTCTTTTCTTAGATTTAAAAAAAAACCCAGCATGCATAGACCTATCACCTTCAAAAATCTTCCCATTAGTTTTAAATTATTTCAATTATGCACTTAGAAATAATTGCTCACTGATAAAATTTAAAACAATTATATGTGGAACTAGTTATCTCCCAAAATAGAGGAAAATTTTCACTTGCAGTTTATTTAGCTAGAAGTTAAACATTTTTTGCTATTTTATGTCCCACTGAAGGACTTACACATTTACAGAAAAATCATATCACTTCTGAGTTACATAAAATACATTAAGATTTACTACTTTCCTGCTAAACTGTTTCCCAAGTTTGTGAACCACTAATTCTAGCACCGACAGAAGAATTAAGGACTTTTAACATTTTTTAAAGAGTCTCTCCATTGTTCCATTGCACTTTATACAAAATTCAACATTTTTCATATTGTTTTCTTTTCCAGTTCAAATACTGAAACTTCTTTTACTATGTAACTTAGAATTATGTAGTACAAGAAAATGTAAGAGAAAAAAAACAGTTTGTTAAAAGTGACATTGTGGATGAAGAACTAAAGATTTAAAAAAGGAGGCTAAAAGGAGGGTTGCCAGGTGCCTGGTTTTCGATCAGAATGCCCTGTCAGAAAGGGACCCTGGAGGCTCCAGTCAGCACCACTAACTGGGCAGTTAAAAGTCCGGTTGGCTGCCCACAGCAGGAAAGGCAGGGCGCCTACTTGGCTCCCGTGAAGTTGCCAGCATCTCCTTCTGGCTTTTAGGAGCAAAAGCGGTCACAGCGGCACGGCGCACTGCCCCGACCCTGAGCTCTGCAGCTCCCATTGGCCGGGAACCACGGCCAATGGGACCTGTGGGGGTGGCGCCCTTAGGCAGGGACAGTGCACACAGCCAGTTGGCTACCCCTGCACCTAGGAGCCAGAGGGAGATGTCACCACTTCCGGGAGCTGCCTGAGGTAAGCACCGCCTGGAGCGCACACCCTAAACCGCCTCCTGTGCACCAACCCCCTGCCCAGCTTTGAGCCCCCTCTCGCACTCCAAACCCCTTGGCCCCAGCCCGGAGCCCCCTTCTGCACCCAAACTAATCTCCAGCCCCACCCCCGAGTCTGCACTCCCAGCTAGTCTGTACCCACCTCCCACACCCTAACCTCCTGCCCCAGCCTGGAGCTCCCACCCACACCCTGAACCCCTCATTTCTGGCCCCACTTGGATCCCGCATCCCAGCTCAGAGCCCCTCCCACACCCAAACCTCCTGCCCCAGCCTAGAGCCCTCTCCTTTACCCCAAACCCCTCATCTCCAGCCCCACCTGAGAGTCCACACCCTGAGACAGAGCCCTCACCCCTTCCCATACCTGCCCCTCTGCCCCAGGGTGGTAAAAATGAGCAAGTGACCAAGGGTAGGGGAGAACGAGCGATGGTGGAAGGGGGGGTGGAGCGAGTGAGGGACAGGGCCTCGGGGCAGGGCAAGGGTATTCAGTTTTCTGCAAACAGAAAGTTGGCAACCCTAGCTAAAGGTAGGTTCATACAGCCAGATTTAGACATCTAAATAAGTGGCCAGATTTTTCAAAGGTGCTAAGCAACACCCTCAACAGCTCCAACTGGACACCAAATGATTAGGAGATTTGAGGATGGCCTGTAGTAGTGAATTGTTCTACTGCTGTCCTGGAACCAGGACATGTGACAGTGCAGCAGCAAAAGTGGTGTTAGTGGCAGGAAAAGAACTCACAGCTCTTAGCACCCTGATCTGGACCTTAAGGAAACCAGAGCTCAGGCCACATTATAGTCCATCAAGACCCCAACGTATCCTGAATTATGAGTGTCCTGTCTTGACGAGAGATTTGTGTTTCAGAAATGGATACAAACTGATGGATATGCCCACTACTTTTAAAAGAAAAAGTGGTCTCAATCTGGCCTCAAAATACTGATGGTGACTCTCTGTTCCAGCCACAGGATCTCCTACACCAGCATTTCCTATTGTTGGGGCATGCTCCATTGGAGAGGCACAAACGCTAACTGGAGTAGAAGAGGTGTACAGGTAGCAGAGTGGATAAAAATCATTTTATTAAAATTAAAAGCCGATTTTATTATAAAAAATAAAGCTTTTAAAATTTAGGTTTGCAACTGACAACCTATGTTAAGTCCCAAATGTATTATAATCTATTAATTTCTTTAAATACAAAAAACAATAGTAAGCAACACATATTTGCGGCCAAGTTTTAAAGAAAATCAAATGCTCAATTGATGGAAGGCACTGGCTAAGCACCTGGAGTTTGCTTAAGTGCTAAACCAGCTTTTGACAGCAGTAGTCTCTCTTCTGTAAGTGCAAAGAGAATATTTTCTTCAATTCAGTTTATTCAACTAGTTCAGTCCAATGACTAGTTCATTCAAAGGTAAGAAACCAATTGGGATTTGAAAAAAAGCTGGAATGCTTGTTTTTCCTCTTCCAATCTATGAATAAAAACAGTGTGTGAGCGGATGAGATTTTCTAGCTATAAAATTCTGAAGCGCACAGTGACCAGAAATAGTCAGCTCAATTCACTACCAAGAGATAACCTTCCTTTGTTTAATAAATCAGTTTTAAATGCAAAACGTATTCTGATAAATTTTTTGCTAAGTTTTTGTTCTTACGTATCCAACATATTTTAGGCAATTTTAATTAATAAAAAAATTAAAATGCTAGTTTTTTGAATTTTAATTGAACTTAAATTTCTGTCCAAATACAAGTTGACACAAATCACAAGTAAAAGAATTAATCACTTTGTAAATAAAAGATCTCATTCATCATTTTCTAACATAATAAAAAATGTAAAAATTAAGAATCTGCATACATTTAAGACATTTAATTGCTGAAGCAAATTTATATAGATGTAGTGTATCCTCCTGAATAGCAAAAAGAATCACCAAATTTAGTGTAAAGGCTATAATTAGTTGCAAATAAACATGCTTTAATGGTTACTAACCACTGACATTCAACCTTTCTTGAGGAAAATAAAGTACAAATGCAAAACACAATTAAAATCAAGGATCCCTCTATGTTCATGGAAATCATGATTAAAAATCGGTGATTTAAATCAATCCACCTGGGAGGTAAACCTCTAAAGTTATTCTCTAGAGTCTCTGCTATGATTTTTAAATCATCTGTTATTGTTAAAAAGAAAACCTTCAAATTATGAAGTGAGTAGCCAATGTTGAGATGCCTTTGCTGAGAGTACGAATAATAGCTCCGAGGTGTCAACTACCATATTCATTTCTATGGGGATGTCTAGAGTATAAAAAGCGCAGCAGTGTCACTTTAGCGCTCCAGTGAAGACGCTACGTAAGCCAACAGGAGGGCTTCTCCTACCGGCGTAGTTAATCACCTCCCTGAGGTGTAACAAGAATGACAGAAGAATTCTCCTGTCAAAAATTGTATGTGTCTTTTTCACATCCCTGAGCGACATAGTTATACAGACCTAATTTCCTAGTGTAGACAGAGCTGTGGGTGCTATTTTAATGTCAACAGTTAGCTATTTCACTCAACAATGCACTTAAAGGAGGAAGTATCATAATGTGAATATCTATGCAAGTGTTCGCTGGGGTGAGACTGAGTGGGGGGAGGAATAGATGCGCCAAAGATGTATAAATTGTGTACGTCTTTAAATACTGTAGGATTTCTCGGGGAAGTGATTAGTTTCATTTTCCTGAAGTAGGGGCTCAGCTTTCAAAAGTTTGGAAAACCCTCTTCTGTAGGCACAGCACTGTGGAGGCCATGGTTAGAGATGTGATCCAGATCACCGTAGTTGAAGAATCTTGTATCAGTGCCTAATCCAGTGCATGTCTACACTACAGCCTCTACAACAGCATAGCTACGGTGATGCTGTTCTGCCACTGTCACAACACATGTACAGATTTCCTACATGGACAGAAGAAGTTTTTCCACTGATGCAGTTAACCCATCTCCATGAGAGGCAGTAGCTGTAGGTTCATGGAAGAATTATCATCTACACAAGGGGTTAGGCAAACGTTAAGTATGGTGCTCAGAGTGAAAATTTTTTCACAGCCTTGAGCAACATAGCTAGTCAATCTAATTTTTAAATATAGATGACGCTGCAGAAAAGGGGTCAGTTATGTGAGATGACTTGTCCATGGCTACAAAAGCTCGACAGAAGCCATCTAACACGTCCTTGGGAAACAGGCTAGACAAACTGAAGTTTGAAGCAAAAACTTTGAGGATTCACAGGATCTTTATTGGTAGTCTTCGATCTTACTATCATTGGAGTCCTTCAAAGCTGCTCCTCCTACTGGAATAATTCTTTGGCAGCATCTCCTTTAAGGCTCTGCATAAGAATCAGAAGCTCTGATGGGTTTAAGAGCTTTCATGCCTCTATTAGGGTTCTTTTTTTTTCCTGGGAGTCTACTGCTGCTGTCAAATTTAACTGATTTATTTAAGGAACAAAGTGTCCAGCTTTAATTTTGGGGATGGGGGAGGAAAGAGGCTCAGGATAAGATGATTTACAGACAGGGCTGCCCTTCATTATTTGTTGTGGAGGTCAGCATTATTGACTGAGTGTATTTTGTGAGGGCAGCATTAACTGATTTGGTGTTTTGGTGGGTGGGCTGGAATTAATGTGATTGTAGAGTTCAGCCACTGGGAGACTATAGGCTTTGAGTCCAAGTGGTTCTGGGTACCCAACAAAATGGGGTACTAGCCAGAGGGGATAAGGTTCGGTATCAGTCCAATTTGTCTTGGCGTGTCAAATTAGTTCTTAGTTCCCACTGGTAGATGTCCCTTCTCCCCACCCTCCCCCCAAAAGCCCTAGTCCCATATTGAAGTAGTCAGACTTGAACTGCACTGGAAAACACTTGATGCATTAAGATACCTAAATAGCTGAGCAGAAATTAAAAAATAAAAAAAAAAAAGTTAACCTTCCACCTTAGTTTTCTTTTAAATATCACTGAGTGGCAGTTGCACCTCAGAATAAAAACACAACCAGCCTTGGGCACTTTTTGAAATGCAGTATGGAGCACAACTGGCTGTGCAGAGAGAAGAGAAGGAATATAGTCAACCTGCAGAGAAGGTGAGCAAGTCATGTATTTCTTCTACTGTTCAGAGGTCTTTACAAAGAAACTGAAGTAGAAAGCCAGTTTTCACTGGCAGTCTCTGATCAGACATGCTAATCACTCAGTATAGCTAGGAAATTTAAGTTCTGATTTGCGACTGATGCAGTATGCAGTAAGAAATTAAGTTTTCACTTGTCCATACTAGCTTTTTGATTATTCAGAATGGTGCAATGTGCAATAATGCTTTGTTGGAGGGGAGGAGGTAGGAAGACAAAAGAGTAAAGACTTGATTCAGTGGATTAGTATCAGTGAACCAGTTTGGTCCCTTGGAACGGGAGCATTTTATGGATTAAGCACTAGCAAGTCCTGGATAAAGCAGTTTTCTCAGGAGAAAGTATTCTCAGGTAATCCCCTCTGACTAATTGAAGTAATAACTGTAGAGTGAATTGCTATTCATCACTGGGATAAAGTAATTTCACCTCTTTTGCTCCAAGTAAATCGTACACCATGAACTTTAAAAAAATCCCACTGCCTAAAAGTTCTGCCTAGTATATAAATAATTAACAGTACTATAACTGAATGATCAGAAAAATAGTTTTCTATTTTCTCAGTTGGTTCATGTGCTTTGTCTACATTCTGTCATTTAGGCTACAGCCCAGTAATGAGATCCATTAGAAAGGACTACTGTGCAGAGTCTTATAAAGTTCAATGGGACACCATACAAGTACAGGGGTGCATGACAGCAAACCCTGATGCAGGGCAGGGGTAATAATATATCTTGGTTTTGCAGGTCTCTCATACAACAGCAAGGTAGAGAAAGACAGCTTAAAAGATAGGAAAATGGGATTGGCAGGGTGAGTCTGAAGCATGTGTATTACCCAGAATTACTTTTAAACTTATTTTTTTTATTGACTAGGTTTCAGATTAATGCCTTCCCATAAGATCATGACCCTGCAAATTCTTACTCATTTAAATAGTCCAATTTAAGTCAACTGGATTACTTATGATGGTAAATTTATGCTGGTGTTTAAAAGTTCCAGAATTGAGGCCTAAGTTAGTCCTTCCTATTTCCATACAGCACAGTGTTCCCAAGTCAACGTGAGACTTCTTAAGCGCACATATAAGAAATGGTATCGATATATTTTTGCATGTAGATTTTTGGGGCACAGTCTTTTTGACATATAGGCATGTAGTTAGTTCCAAGCAGCCCCAATCATTGATAGGAACGTCTAGAGATACTACTGTAATGCAGGTATCAAATAATGACAGAATATTTAAAAATAATGTATTTTCAAGTCTGTTATATTTCTAATTGTCATTTGTGATAGGTGTCAGGAAAACAGACAAAGTAGCACAATATCTTTCACATATACATATACAAATGCGCTACATGAATAAGAACCTACTTAAAGGAGTAACAAATTCTAATAATTTACGTAACTTTGTCTAATTTAAAAAGTGTATTATAGTGACTTTTAAAAGAAACATAGGAGATGGAAATAAATACACACTTTTGAGTTAATAAACTTTATAACTCTCCTCAAAAATATGTTATTCTAAGCAAAACAATGTTTCTGACAAAATCTAGTATTTTTAGAACCAAACAAAATTAAATACCACAGCAACTGATGAGAGAGATTTTCTGGCATCTAAAATAATTTATTTCAAGGGCAAGTTCCTTCCCAAATAGTAAGGAGGTCTTTTTAAGTTAATTGGAGTAAAAAGCAATCAGCCAATGTAACTTAAAATCCAAATAAGGTAAAACGTCTCAAATAAATTACAAAAAGTTGTGCCTTTGTTACATCTACAGAAGTTGGAATAGTCATAATGTCAAGTGTGCTTAAAAATATCTGGGGAAAAACACCGTTTCCCCCTTTTCAGGCCCCTTTTAAAGAAAATCTCTTTTGGTGTCTCTCCTCTAAGTGGGGGCAGGGCTAAAGACGGCTGGCAATTGCGTATTCTAGCCTCGCCAGCATGTCTCCAGCCCTCAAGTGTAGTGGTAGGCTCTGGAATGTAGAATGAGTAACTTGATCTCTTCCCTTGCCGCCTCTTTCACAGCAACATTTAGAAAGTAATTTAACCTCTTAAAATGGCATCGCAGCACTGCATAGCAGGGAACATATCTATCTATATGTTCTTCTGAAATAAGACAGAAAACCTTTTTTTGTCTAAAGATTCACAGGAATTGAGTCTGCATTATATTTGGATATGTCATTTATAGCTGTATAACTATTTACTATTAACATGTCTGCTTGCAAAATAAAAGGCACTAGATTAAAAAAAACAAACAGTTTTACTGCAGCTATGGAGGTCTCAGTAGTTTGAGTCACCTCCACACTGAGTTATAACCCATTTAACTTTTACTAATCTTAGAAATTAAGACAATACAAGTTACTTAGAAACGTGCAATAAAGGTAGACAATGTTTCTTTTACACTGAATTTCAGACCCCAGTGATTATAAAATCAAGTTAGAAATCCGTTAACCATATCAAAACCATGTCATTTACTCAAGAGAATGATACAGTTATTAATCAGATCAATTTTTCAAGCGATAAGCACACAGTTTATTTATTGTACCAGTGTTTTATGTACTCTGGGTTTCAACCCTTGCTTATACACATGCACAAAAAAAAAAACTCATCGAAAAATAAAAATTAAAGGACAGCTTAGATTTATATCAGTGATAAAAATTACACAAATTAGAAGCTTTGTCAATGTAACTTTTTTTCGCTGATGGCTATCACACAAAACTGATTTTATGCAACAAGATTTTTGGAATGTAATCATTCAAAATAAATTTGGTTGAAATACAGCCACATAGAACTGCTAATACCTTTATCATACTGAAAACAAGTTTCAGTTAATTAAGCAAACACTATTCAATAGTTTTGAGACACTAAGATTAAAAAAGTATCGGCCAGTGATCTTTCTGATGGTAGAAGGAAGGGTAATTTAAAAAAAAAAAACCACTTCAAAAATAATTGCTGGAAAAAATCTTTTCTTACAGTACATTTAGAACAATTTTTGCATTTTTAGATATCATAAGGTTGACTGAAATAAAATGATCATACTACCATACTGGTACAGATCAGTGGTTTATCTACTCCAGCATCATGTCTGTCATGTTATTTATTTACTATGTAAAAAACTAGGTTTGGAGAATAAGAGTGATCCAGTGCTTAAGATACTAGCCTGGGATGCAGGAACCTGTTTCAATTCCCTGCTCCTGCGTGACCCTGAATTACAGTGGTAGTCCAGATGCTGAGACCCTCCCTGCCCCCATCTCACAGCCTAAACATCTACTCTGCAATTTTACAACTCCACAATCTGAGCATTTGGAGCCCAAGTCAGCTGACCTGGCTCAGCAGCATAGACAAACCGTTAGTGCAACATTTCTCAAATGCAGCCATCAGAGGCTTTTCTTGTGGCCACAGCCTCCTGGGATGTGATGGAGCAAAGTAGCTCTCCCTCCTCTTTCCCATTGCTCCTGAATGCACCACCTTGGTGTTGGTTGCAGGGGCCACCAACATGGATTGGGCCTTGCCCCTGTCTGGAGACATCTGGGGCACAATGCTGTAAGAACAGGCAGCCTGCGAGTTCCCCACGTTCCATGAGGCAGTGGGGCTCAGCATTTGGGCTTCAGCCCTGGGGCGGTGGGACTGCAGATTCTGGATACAGTGCTTCAGGCTCCAGCCCCTGGCTCAGACTGCACAGCGGCAGGCCCCAGGCTCCGGCTACATGGCTCGTCCCTCGGTCTTGTCCTCCAGTCACTAAGCTTCAGGCGCTGGCAGCAGGGCTTCAAACTCCAGCCCCCCGCTGCTTCCCCCAATCCTCCACCCCATCTTCCCTGATCCGCACTGCTCCCCCTCCAGGGCTTAATTTGTCCCCAGGCTTGCCAGGGCTGAATAAGTCTGTATGTTTGTAAATATCACTTTTCACAAAAGAATTACTAGCTAGCAATGATTTGGACATGTATATGGGCATATTTATTTTGTTTTCCTACAGCTAATCAAGTACTTTAGGAAAAAGTATGAGAGCAGCCATCAGCAAGAGTTGGTGGCTGCATTTTCAGATCACCAAAAATTTTTTTCTGAGAACCCCTGCCAGAGTCTCTCTCTGCATCAGTTCCCCCTCCCCCTCATCTACGAAAAGTTATTTATTTGTATTACCACAGTGCTGGTGATCCAAGTTTGTACACCTCCCTCCCCACCCAAAAGATGATCCCTGCCCCAAAGAGCTAAAGAGGAAAACATCCTTTATAGGGGCTTGTCTACATCAGAAAGTTGCAGCGCTGGTGAGGGAGTTACAGCGCTGCAACTTTGAAGGTGTACACATCTGCAGGGCATCACCAGCGCTGCAACTCCCTGTTTGCAGCGCTGGCCGTACTCCCGTTTTGTCTCGGGTGTAGAGGATCCAGCGCTGGTGATCCAGCGCTGGTAATCCAATGTAAACACTTACCAGCGCTTTTCTTGACCTCCGTGGAAGGAGGAAGCCTCTGGTAATCAAGCTGATCTCCTTTCCCGGTGTGCTCTCTCGTTCCCGGAACCCCGAGCAAGCAGGTCTCCTTCCCTGCGGTTTGCTGGGTGGCTCCGGGAACGCGAGAGCAAACCGCGGCGAAGCTGGTCTCCTTCCCCGGATTGCTCTCTCGTTCCCGGAACCCCGAGCAAGCAGGTAAGGAGAACCGCTTGCTTGGCGGTTCGGGGAACGAGAGAGCAAACCGGGAAAGGAGACCAGCTTTGCCGCGGTTTGCTCTCTCGTTCCCGGAGCCACCCTGCAAACCGCAGGGAAGGAGAACCGCTTGCTCGGCGGTTCGGGGAACGAGAGAGCAAACCGGGAAAGGAGACCAGCTTCGCCGCGGTTTGCTCTCGCGTTCCCGGAGCCACCCTGCAAACCGCAGGGAAGGAGACCTGCTTGCTCGGGGTTCCGGGAACGAGAGAGCAAGCCGGGGAAGGAGACCAGCTTCGCCGCGGTTTGCTCTCTCGTTCCCGGAACCCCGAGCAAGCAGGTCTCCTTCCCTGCGGTTTGCAGGGTGGCTCCGGGAACGCGAGAGCAAACCGCGGCGAAGCTGGTCTCCTTTCCCGGTTTGCTCTCTCGTTCCCGGAACCCCCCTTGAAGCCGCCCAACAGCGCTGCAGTGTGGCCACATCTAACACCACTTGCAGCGCTGGTTGCTGTAAGTGTGGCCACTCTGCAGCGCTGGCCCTATACAGCTGTACTAATACAGCTGTAACAACCAGCGCTGCAAAATTTTAGATGTAGACATGGCCTAGGACAAGGCAAATCTTGTGGGGATAAATATATTGAAGGTTGCAACTCCTCAGACACTACAGTAATGGGGGCCCACCTAAGAACCCACAATAGATAAGTTATTATTTCTTTGGATTCATATAGAAATAAAAAGGGTTTTAGTATATAATACCGGATAATTAAAAATATGCCTCTTAGTCACCCAACAATGCACATTTGCAAAATACTATTATTCCAATAAATATTAGATTTTTTAAAAGACTCTTAATAAGATGTTCTATGTGCCTCAATAACCTGCAGCAATGAATTCCACAGCTTATTTATATGTAGGTTTGGCAAAATTCAATTTTTATTCTTTGATAAAAATGAACATGGATATTATCTGTCAAAAATAAGTATTTAAATTTGTCTATTTAAATTTTCTCAGATGCACAAAATTGCAGGTTTTAAGCTTTTCTTTCATTTAAATGTTCACAGTGGTGGACAATTATAGGAGAGGCAGACAACTATTTAATGACAGCAGATACTAAGATTTAAAAAGTTAAACCTTTACAATTGTTAAAAAAATACAAAAGCAAATATAATTACATCAAACTCAAATAATTTCTGGAGCAGATTTTTCTTACTTTGCCTTTCTATAAATTTCTATCATCATCAATGGAAATATCTTTTTGTCAACTTGTGTGTACACGGTGAAATCACCATTTACCAATACAAACCTAATCCTTCCAAGCCTAGCTATATGCGCATAGAATTTCTAATAGTGTTTCAGTAACCACTTGCTCTATTATGGAAAAAGGTACACCAAGAAATTTGAGTGATCTTGTCCATATCATTCATTATTTAAAACACTATTATCTCTTTTTCATATTTCCAAATTGAGTAACTATAGACTTTTTAAGTCTCTCCTCTTACGGAATTCTTCTTATGGCTTTTACATATTCCTTTTTGGAATTAATCTATTTCTGCTTATTTTTTTGACATTAGGTGACCAAAACTGTACATAGTATTCAAGGAAAGGACATAATTTATCTACTAGCACTATATTTTCTGTAGTAATCTGTGTCTCTATATTAATATCAACCTAGGAAAACAGTTATCAGTATCTAAAAATCCATTTTTTTCTTTAAAAAATACTAATTGCATATTCACTTCACTGGATTAAAATTTATGAAGACTGATTGACATTAATGAACCACATTACCATGCATACTATAATTCATAAATTCTGAAAATATATGCAATGTTAATCCATACAATCAGTCTAATAAGTAGGTACAGATCCTGCAGTAACCACCTTCTTCCTCCTAATGTAAAACATTTTTACTGTGTATTTTTAAACAAAATTCCAGAAGCAAACACCTTATTATGAACTACTTGCCAATTTCAAAACATTTAGTCTCAATAATAAAAACACAGAGTCAATTAGAAATTTTACCTAATGCAGTAATTGCATTTCTGTGTCTCAATAAATTAATTGACAACCTATTAGGGATCAAGACTGGTATATACCAGGTATATCAAACTAAGGCTCAATCCACCAAGCAATCCAGTTACAGATGGTAATGACTATCCAACACCTGTTCATTGGCTTCCGTAAAGTGAGTTTGTGGTCTCAGTTCTCTTTTTTTCAGAGGTTTATATCACAATACTACCATTGGCATCCTTCTTATAGCTTTGGCAAAGGCCAAAGATTAAATTAACAAAGAATCTCCACTACTGATTCCTAGATGTTGTCTCTTGAGTCTAGCGTAAAGTGGAGCAGTGCACACCACTTTCTTGTGATATACTTGCTCTCTGGACAAGCAAAATAGTTTCCATGGCTCTAACTCAAACATCTTTCACAAGATATTAACTTTAGTAATTAAAGAAAACAACAAAACATTGGCAGAGCAATACAAAAAGCATGTAGAGGCTTCAACTAGGTCAGAGACCCCATGTGCTATAAATAAAACAATTTACAGAAACTTCTCTGCTAATGCCATTCTTTTTTCAGAGCAGCAGTAAGCAAATATGGCTGTAACGCTTCATGAAACATTCAAGAATGCCTTTTGCTGCTTCAGTGACAATACACATTTAATGTCAGCAATGATTACGTTAAATCACTGCAGTACAAGTACAGCATGGTCTCTAGCTCTCAGAAGCAGCATTACAAAGATGGTCATGCTGGAGAAGCACAATAAATAGGCTCACTATGGAGTGCTTTTTGCAGATTATACTCCAGAAGTACTATCAATTTGTTAGGTTGAATTGCCTCGATCTGGTAGCTGACTTGGGTATTTCCACATTTTGCAAAGTGATGTCAACTTAAAATTAATTTCAACAAATGAATTAAAAGTGGTGTCCAGTACTATACATGATCAAGAGCCCTTGTTTACAGCAAAACCCTTGCCAATTTGTTGCTGTTATACCTTTGTATAGTCCTTTTAAAAAAAAAATTGTTTTGTTTTTCTGCCCAGCTGCTATATGAAAACAGGGGGGAAACTGAATGACTAGCTGCACCAGGGGAACAGTGACATTGTTACACACAGAGTGCTCTAAAACTCTAATTTAAAAATTGAAACAATATTTTCTTTAATTTCCTTCAGTTATAGTAATCTTGGGTGCTTTCTTATGCTAACACCTAAACAACTGTCAGACAGATGTGATTTTATCTTAAGAGTCCCTTTGAACATTCCTCAGTTTGGGGGGAAAGGATTCATGAGTTTATCGTTGTAAAAAAGTTTAAATGAGTACAATTTCAGGCCATGATGCTGTAAACAATATGCACAATTAGTCCCACTGACCTATAAGTGAACTCAGTGGGAGTACTCACAGGCATAAAGTTACTCATAGGTATAAGTGTTTGTACGATCAGGGCATTAATGGACAGTAAAATCTACTTAGACATATACATTTATTTAATACATTAAAATATCAAATCCAAATGTTCTTTTTAAAGATATTTTAACTGGCTTATAATATAAGGGTGAGAAAAAAGTTAACCCTGAATCCCAACAGTGCTTGTGTACTGGAAAATGCAGTACCACAAAGCTCAAATGTTTTCCTCCTCTCCAAGAGGCGATTCTGGACAATATCAAACTAACATCCCTCTGAAATTAAGATTCTATGCTAAAAGCTGGTGTTCTGCATTTCCAGCAGCATTCTCAGGAATTCACTGGAAGTACATTTGTAAAAAGCACTTCACAGAGAATCTGTTTTCCATTATTATTGAGGGGTCTGTAAAGAGGTTATATACACATGCAAACATGTGGCTTCATCACTGTTCCTCTGACCTTTCCACACATTTCGGCATTATATTTTTAGATTACTCCTCACAAATTTATATTGCTAAGCTTGCATTTAATTCCGTATGCCCAGCTGCTTCAAAAGCCAATCCTCTACATCTTAACTGTTCCATTCTTTTGATGGGGGGGGGGGGAAGAGGTAAGTGACATATCTTTTCCAAATACCTAGTTTAGATACCAGCCCCCACCCCCAATTTTGCATAATACACAAAATAAGTATCCAATCTTCAACTGGAAAAGATTTTTGGATAACTGTAAAATCCTTTTATCTGGCCAGGGTACTCTTCTGTCCCAAATCCAAACAAGTTTAAAGATATTTTGTCAATCTCTGTCCCCAAAGTTAGCCAAAGACAAGTCTCAACAGAGGTGCAATCATACTGTCTTTTCACATAGCATCTCAATTCTGGAAGGAGAAGTCATCGGCAGGATCTATAATAAAAACAATTTTAATCAGCCTATTCTACCCCAGTAGGAATATTGAAAAATCACCTATTTCTTGGTTTTGGACCTCACTTGATTCTCTCATTTCTAATCTTCCCTTTTTGGAGCAAACAAGTTTAATTACACACTGAAAGAACCATCTCTCCATCAACCTCTTCATCAGCAACTGTTCAGTTCTCTCCAATTTTTACTCCAACTCATCCCTTAGATCAAGTAATCACACTGCCAGTCAAAACTTGTCTTCACTTGAATTATGCTTATCGTAGGAGGAACTCTTCATGTTCCAGGCTTAGTGAATCTTTCTGATCATAACATCCCTCACCTCTGAGACACTGTTATATCCCAGGATCTTCTCTGCCACTTTTTTTTTTTTTGAAGCTGTGTAGCAGACAGCTACAGACCCTACTGTACAGCTGAGTCTCAAAGACACCAGTACACGCATGTCTCTGAAGCCTTCAGTAAACACCAGTTTTCTTTGCTCCAACTAATGTCATAGATCATATCTACACTGACATACAACTATACATACAAAACAATGGGGTCTTAATTAGCTGTTACTACTCAAGAAAGGGATCTTGGAGTCATTGTGGAAACACCCACTCAATGTGCAGCGGCAGTCAAAAAAGTGAAGAGAAAGTTGGGAATCATTAAGGGATAGCTAATAAGCCAGAAAATATCATGCTGCCTCTATATAAACCCATGGTACGCCCACATCTTGAATACTGCATGCAGATGTGGTCGCTCCATCTCCAAAAAGATATACTGGAATTGAAAAAGGTTCAGAAAAGGGCCAAAAAATTATTAGGGGTATAGAACAGCTTCCGCATGAGGAGAGATTAACAAAACTAGGACTTTTCAGCTTGGAAAAGAGATGACTAAGGGGAGAGATGATTGAGGTCTACAAAAATCATGACTGATGTGGAGAGAGTAAATAAGGAAATGTTATTTACTCCTTCCCATAATACAAGAACTAGAGGTCACCAAATGAAATTAATAGGCAGCAGGTTTAAAAAAAAAAAAAAAAAGTATTTATTCACACAATGCATAGTCAACCTACGGAACTCTTTGCCAGAGGAAGGCCAAGACTATAATAGGGTTCAAAAAAGAACTATATAAGTTCATGGAGGATAGGTCCATCAATGGCTATTAGCCAGGATGGGAAGGGATGGTGTCCATAGACTCTGTTTGCCAGACAATGGGAATGGGTGATAGGGAATGGGGATAGCTCAGTGGTTTGAGTATTGGCCTGCTAAACTCAGGCTTGTGAGCTCAATCCTTGAGGGGGCCACTTAGAGATATGTGGCAAAATCAGTACTTGGTCCTGCTAGTGAAGTCAGGGGGCCAGACTCAATGACCTTTCAGGGTCCCTTCCAGTTTTATGAAATAGGTATATCTCCATATATTATTACTTGATGATTACCTGTTCTGTTCATTCCCTCTGGGGCATCTGGCATTGGCCACTCTTGGAAGACAAGATACTGGGTTAGATGGACCTTTGGTCTGACCCAGTATGGCCGTTCTTATGTTTTTATGATCCTCAGTCTAGACCAGGGGTCGGCAACCTTTCAGAAGTGGTGTGCCGAGTCTTCGTTTATTCACTCTCATTTAAGGTTTCGTGTGCCAGTAATATATTTTTACATTTTTAGAAGGTCTCTTTCTATAAGTATAATATATAACTAAACTATTGTTGTATGTAAAGTAAATAAGGTTTTTAAAATGTTTAAGAAGTTTCATTTAAAATTAAATTAAAATGCAAAGCTCCCCGGACCAGTGGCCAGGACCTGGGCAGTGTGAGTGCCACTGAAAATCAGCTCGCGTGCCGCCTTAAGCACACGTGTCATAGGTTGCCTACCCCTAGTCTAGACTATGAAAGTACAAATAGCAGTGCATATCGAAGTGCTGCGCTGCAACTCCTCTGTAAGGACATGGTGGGTGTGAACTAAAAGTTCACTAGTTTACATTAACGTAATCCTCTTCAAACGTGATTACATTAATGCAAACTAGGTACCTTTTAGTTCGCACTCACAGAAGTTACAGCACAGCACATTCATAAGCACTGCTATTTGGACGCCCACAGTCTGAACTGCAGGGCAGTATTTGCAAGTCCTTAGATTGTAGTTGCTATAATTCAGCTGAAAACAAACAAGCAATGGAATTCAGAGATGGAAGAATAAGTTTTCCAAGATTTCAACCTGCTTCAAAACAAAAAGATATAGAAAAAAAAATGTTGCTGCTCATGTCCTCCATTTGACCCTCAGTCTAGACCATACAGACTACCACTAACTGTGACATTTTTTTAATTTTACACTGAAATAGCAATTCTGCAATTTTAAAAAAGAAGTCCTAAAATGGTCCTATGCTAAGACGACTAAAGTTGAGTCTGTATTTGAACGATAATACTCCAAGAAAAACCAGGATTCCGCAGGAAGTGTTACTTATTTAGTAGATGGCATTGTTCTCCCTGCAGCATCACTCAATAGTCCTTCTGCACCTTTGGTAAAGGAGCAGTTTGCAGCTCAAAGTGTAACGTTTAAGATGAGAAACAAAATCAAAGTTCATACACAGTAATTAACGATCCCACAGACATTTTAAGAGAAAGGGTGTTCATCTGCCTAGGTCACTGTGAGGAAGGAGGGCAAGGGTGTAACACAAATCAGACATCTGAGTTCATTCATAACATTGGTACAGACTTCTTAATCACCCCATTAGAAATTACTTAATCTTACTTTGCCTTTTCTTCATCTGTAAAATGGGGGTAATATTATTCAGCTCCTTCACACGGACCATGAAAGGCTAACTCCATGGATGTTCATATCACTATGAGATCCTTGAATGGAAGGCAGCATAAGTGAACAGCATTATTACACTATATCTTTCAATTCCCCTGTTTCTCTAAGGACACAGTATTCTTCACTTAACATCTTAAACTGCTCTAAAAGCATCACATCTCAGTGTGAAGTGATATAATAAACAACTGGATCTGAAAAAATCCACTCACAGTAAGTAGTACCATGAGTACCATCAAGTTTGGTAGAATTGAAGCTTTCAATTTTTATGATTATCGGCTTATGGTTTCAAAGATAACGTTAAAAACATGAACAGGTATGTAAGTTCTTCCTAAGTCTCCAAAAAGAGCTCCTCAGAGCCTCCACTATTGCTCAGGGCTTTGCCAACTGAAGCAGAGTGCAAACTGACTGCAGTCTTTACTGTTTTCATAGTTGCTATAAAGAGCTTTGTAGACCTCAGCAACAATGACAATTGTGTCAGTTTCATTCTAGTACTACTTTGCTGGCACTTTTCGTAGCAGGCATTGGGGTTATTTATTATGTAGGATGACTAAAACAGAGGATGCTGAGGGGTAGAGCAATTAAAACACCCCTCACATCAGCCAAAAAACAGAGATGGGGGAAATAAGTTGGGAGACTGTTAAGTAGTAAACAAACAAAAGGCTGCAGTCAAGGTGGTTTGGAGGTGGGATGGAAGAAGAGAGAGAGAGAGAGAGAGAGTGCTCTCTTCCAGCAGAATATTGACTTTTTAATTTGGAGCGGAGGGAGGAAGCAGGAGGGAGCTGATTTAAAAAAAAAAAAAAAAAAAAAAAAAAGAAAGATGGAGCCCCTAAATCAGGGGTGGGCAAACTATGGCCTGCAGGATGCATCCAGCACATTGGGCCTTTTAATCTGGCCCTTGAGCTTCTGCCAGGGAGCAGGGTCAGAGGCATGTCTTGCTCCAGCACTCCATACAGGGAGTGGGGTCGGGGGCTTGCTGCACGACTCTCGGAAGCAGCGGCATGTTCCTCCTCCAGCTCCTATACGTAGGGGCAGCCAGCAGGCTCTCCGCACGCTGCATCCACCCCAAGCGCTGCACCCCCTACCCCCGCAGCTGCCATTGGCCATGAACTGCAGCCAGTGGGAGCTGCAGGGGCAGTACTACACCTTCATGTAGGAGCCATGGGGGGCATGCTGCAGCTTCTGGGAGCTGTGGGGGTGGCGCCTGCGGCGGGGCAGCACACAGAGCCTCCTGGCCGCACCTCCACATAGTAGCCAGAGTGGGGACATGCTGCTGCTTCTGGGACCTGCTTGAAGTAAGCGCCGCCCACAGCCTGCACCCCTGAGCCCCTCCCCCCCACTGTGCCCCAGACCCCTGCCCCAGCCCATATCCCCCTCCCGCCCTCCGAACCCCTCAGTCCCAGCCCGGAACACCCTCCTGCACCCCAAAATCCCCAGCCCCAAATCCAGCCAGAGCCTGCACCCCCTCCTGCACCCAACCCCCCAATTTCGTGAGCATTCATGACCCACTGTACAATTTTTATACCCAGATGTAGCCCTCAAGCCAAAAAGTTTGCCCACCCCAGCCCTAGATACAAGAACAGTAATGTGACAAGAATCCCCACTTTCTTTGCTCTTCCAAAAGTTGGGGGTGGAGTTAGTTCATATTTGAAAGTTTCCCTTGGGCATTAGCAGGAATACAACTTGTCATACGAAGTTCTGGCTACTACATTTAGGCCATGTCTACATCTAAAATTTTGCAGCGCTGGTTGTTACAGCTGTATTAGTACAGCTGTATAGGGCCAGCGCTGCAGAGTGGCCACACTTACAGCAACCAGCGCTGCAAGTGGTGTTAGATGTGGCCACACTGCAGCGCTGTTGGGCGGCTTCAAGGGGGGTTCCGGGAACGCGAGAGCAAACCGGGGAAGGAGACCAGCTTCGCCGCGGTTTGCTCTCGCGTTCCCGGAGCCATCCTGCAAACCGCAGGGAAGGAGACCTGCTTGCTCGGGGTTCCGGGAACGAGAGAGCAAGCCGGGGAAGGAGACCAGCTTCGCCGCGGCTTGCTCTCGCGTTCCCGGAGCCACCCTGCAAACCGCAGGGAAGGAGACCTGCTTGCTCGGGGTTCCGGGAACGAGAGAGCAAGCCGGGGAAGGAGACCAGCTTCGCCGCGGTTTGCTCTCTCGTTCCCGGAACCCCGAGCAAGCAGGTCTCCTTCCCTGCGGTTTGCAGGGTGGCTCCGGGAACGCGAGAGCAAACCGCGGCGAAGCTGGTCTCCTTTCCCGGTTTGCACTCTCGTTCCCCGAACCGCCGAGCAAGCGGTTCTCCTTCCCTGCGGTTTGCAGGGTGGCTCCGGGAACGAGAGAGCAAACCGGGAAAGGAGACCAGCTTCGCCGCGGCTTGCTCTCGCGTTCCCGGAGCCACCCTGCAAACCGCAGGGAAGGAGAACCGCTTGCTCGGCGGTTCGGGGAACGAGAGAGCAAACCGGGAAAGGAGACCAGCTTCGCCGCGGTTTGCTCTCGCGTTCCCGGAGCCACCCTGCAAACCGCAGGGAAGGAGAACCGCTTGCTCGGCGGTTCGGGGAACGAGAGAGCAAACCGGGAAAGGAGACCAGCTTCGCCGCGGTTTGCTCTCGCGTTCCCGGAACCACCCTGCAAACCACAGGGAAGGAGACCTGCTTGCTCGGGGTTCCGGGAACGAGAGAGCAAACCGGGAAAGGAGACCAGCTTGATTACCAGAGGCTTCCTCGTTCCACGGAGGTCAAGAAAAGCGCTGGTAAGTGTCTACATTGGATTACCAGCGCTGGATCACCAGCGCTGGATCCTCTACACCCCAGACAAAACGGGAGTACGGCCAGCGCTGCAAACAGGGAGTTGCAGCGCTGGTGGTGCCCTGCAGATGTGTACACCTTCACAGTTGCAGCGCTGTAACTCCCTCACCAGCGCTGCAACTTTCTGATGTAGACAAGCCCCTAGTCCTCTGACTATACACTACCTAGGCAAAAAAAAAAATTTATAAACCCTATGAGGAAGCAGGTGGGTGTGAGGGAAGATCAGAGAGAGACTGGCAGGATAAATCAGAAAAGAAATCCAGTATTCTGAAAGTCAGATTTGGAAAGGAGATGTAAGGAACGGCCAAAAGACGTAAGAGAGGATTACACAGGGAGAAATATCTGTGATTTTTCTTAGATTAGGAAAAGTGCATTCAGCTTGGTTGATGTTAGTAACACAGTTAGACTAATCCCAACTTTTTCCCTATCACAGGGTCGACCTCAAACAACTACACTGAGGTAAATGATGTTAACCTGAGTCTACACTAAGGACTTGGTCATGTTAGCTAAACCTGACCTAACCTTACCTTTTATTTTTTTCCTAATCTAAAGAAACAAAGGGGGTGCAGGTAGAGTGAAGACAATGTAAGAAAAGATACACCATCAACTGTTAAAAGAAGGAAAACAGAAAAAATTGAGGTACCTGGTAGGGAAAGAAGATATACAGGCAAGCGATGTTGTTAGTTTTATTTTTTAAAATACAAGTTGATTGCAACAAATGTGATTAAATATAATACACAACTGATTCATTCCTAAAATCACAGGTACTGTGGTAGCACATGCATTTTTAACCTTTCCTAGTATCAGGTAAGTTTTTCAACCCCTACCTATTGATTTGTAAAGCACCCTGGGATCCTTCTAGATAAGAGGAGTAACAGCGTACAATTTCAAAGCAAAATTAATCAAATACAACTTACATTCAATTTCAATATGCATTCCCCTTGACTATTTGCTTTGAAAATATTTAATATTAAATAAAAAGATTTAATAATGGTCATTTTGAAACTATTGACAATATGGGGTACTTTCTGATATCTTAAGAATGAATTTATTTCCCAGTGTTTGAGAATTCATTGAAAACGTATTTCCTCCCTGTGTCTTCCTCCTTTTGGCAATCATTGATTTATTAAACTCTTGTTAGCTTTCACAGTACTGGAAGGTGCTCAGTGCCTCTGGAAAGAAGGCCATTTTTTCAGTTACCTATAGAATACTCATAAAATCATAGAACTGGAAGGGACCTTGAGAGGTTATCTAGTCCATTGTCTTTATTGTGCTGTTCTCCCTCCTACCATTCCTTAGAATCATGAACTCTACCATTTCATGATCATTTTCACCCATGACCTACTTTCAAATTCTCAACCAGTTCCTCCCATTTGTCAAAATCAAATCTAGAACTGCCTCCCCCAAGCAGCTTTCCTTCACCTTCTGAAATAAAAAAAAATTATCTCCAATACATTCCAAAAATCTGTAACCTCACAAATTTAAAAATGATGTCTAAATTCTTTGAAGCAAGGATTGTCTTTGGTCATGTGTCTTTTATAGAGCTAAGCACCTCACTGGCTCTTAACATTAACTCATGCACTATTCACCAATGCAAATCAACTACAATGGTACTAAAAATGGTCTTGGGGTCATATATTTGAGGATGATGTTCTATCTTATCTTTCAAGTCTCTGGGACAAATAATGAGTTCCTCAGAAAGATAAAAAAGCCTATACGGAAAGGCAAGTAGAAAATTACATCTCCCAATTTTTGAATTTCAGTTTTCACAAGATTTTATTCACTAGTCTTCAAAGTACTTTTAATATACTAAAAATAAAATTCTGGTGTTAGCATCTGGTGCTAACCACAATGGGAGACAATATTGGAGTAGGTGGAGCACTAGTTTGATCCAGTATAACAAAATTCCTCCCATGTGTCTAATGATAAATTATTCCATGTATTTCTGTTATTTAAATATCATCCCACAAATTAAAAACAAGATTAAATTAAAAGAAACCCATGGGGAATTAAGTCACAGAATTATATAATTCTATTAAAACAACGGAGGAGAGGTCAGTCAGCTGTAAATGACTGAGGGGAAATTCAGATCTCACCTTAATTCCCCTCCTCCACACAAATTTTAAGTAATATATATCATCATTGTAAATAACATTTACTCTATATCATTAGTAAACCATCTTCTCAAAATTTCAAATGCTATTTCTGTAGCAGAACCTCTGGATAAGGAATGCACAGCTGCTGAGCAGATGTATAACTTCAGTATTTAGATTCCATTATTTCTGTTTTCTTTTTACTACACATTTTCACATTTTCTATTTCCATCTGTTTTTTGACCTCCCCTCAGTGTCTCCCCTTGTTTTAGTTCATTATGCCAAAATAATTCTCTAAATTAAAAACATCTTTATATTTGAAAAAGTTGTACATTTTAAGAGATGTGGAAGGGTGTAGCATCTCCAGGGGCAAAACAAAATCAGACAGTTTAACAGAGGCTCAGGTCTAAGCAAAAACTGTCCTGTCTGGGTAGGGTTTTATTTCAGGGTTCGTGGTTCAACCTGAACTGGCAAGTCTCTAACTGCATTCCTTCCATGCAGTTTTAAGAGTCGTAAACTCAAAAACATAAACCATAAGGGACTGTTCCTATATTTCATCAGAGCTCCCTGCCTTAGCTTCTGGGTAGCATTATATCTTAATCTGTGACCTTGTCTACACACAAACTTTCACTGGTTTAACTAAAGATGTGTTTTTAGTTGAATTGACGCAAAACCCAAGTTTTGCTACTTTTAGATTAATTTAAGCCTATATCTTATGTTGTTTAACATAATTTAGTAAACAATCTATGCAAGCTATACAGATATAAACCGAGTTTAAATAGATTTAATAGTGTTCACGCAACAGTTCTGAATCAGTCTAACAAGAGTTTTTAAACTGGTGCAGTTGAGTTTAAATAAGGCTAATCTACTCTCAGACCCAGCCCTCATTACGTGATTTTAGAAAAAAATTCACACTAGTACTATCACTTGTTCAGCTCCATCAGAGGAACCCATAGTGTAAACAAGGTTTGGGAGCTTTCAGTAATTTTTTTCAGGCACCATGGCAGTTAAACTTGCTCAGAGAAAACATAAATGTAACCTTTGAAATGAGTAAAACCGTAAAAAAAAAAAAATGTACCAAGAAGAATAAGATTTTTTAATTGGAACATTTTGCTTTATTGAACAATTTACATTTTACTGTACATTATCACTAAACTCACAACAAATGAAACAAAAGTAAAACTAACAAGAATCTTTTTCCATTCTTATTTACTCCCATACATTTCTGTTTTGTCTCCAGCAGAAGAGAATTTCATAAACAAGATTTTAAAAGTTTAACTGACATAATGGTAAGAATGCAGGTAACCAACAGAGCCTTCCCAGTAAGCAGTTTCTACCTGTGCACCTAATCAAACCGTTTATGAGAGGGATTTTGCTAAATTTCCCTAGTACAGAGGAAGTCTGAACATTAATACACCTTTCTTTTAGTTTGTTGAGCCTAACCAGGCTGACTACACCCTAATTAACTATCAGCCATCAGAAACTTGCCAAGCAGTCCCCCAAACCAACTAGGAATTAATCCTCAAATCCTTAGGCCACTGCCTGGTTCTGTGGGGATGCAGCAAGGCTTTTGGGTCCCCATTCAAGGAGTATCAAAAGACTTGCAGTTCCCATTAAAGGGAGAAAAGGGGTACCTTTATGCAGGGTCGATAAAAATCAGTTTTTTTTTAAATTGGATTTTTTTTTTAATCAAAAAGCATTTTATCAAAAAAATCTGAGGAAAAAAAACTATCTAAAGATAGTTTTAATTAAGATTCATAATAGATCAAAGATATCTCATCGTGGAATAGGAATTATAAATACTAATTCTATAGTGTGAGACAGTACATTCACGTCATGTTTAAGAAAAGTTTCATAAATGAGTTCCAATAGTTCATGGATTAGGGACCCAATCTTATGGGATTCCAGTGGCTTCTATATAGACTATTTAGGTTAATCTTTCTATCTACCCAAGGGGACTCAGTGCTCAAGTCTAGAAGATACCATCAGAGAAGATACCAAACTGCTTAGATTCGCAGTTCTCAAACTGTGGATTTGTGTCTCCAGAGATAACATGCTTGTTAAGAGCAAAAATGTTTTAAATAAATAAATATATAGAGGTGAAAAATAACAGACCTCAACCCTGTTGTTCCTCTGTACATAATGTCAATCCCTTACCTCTCTCTAAAAGTGAAAAGTTTCAAAAAGTACAATGACTAGAAGATTGGTGGTGGTGGAGCAGATCTGGACAAGAAGTCTGGAGATGAACATGAAAAGGGAGGGACAGGCAGCAGAAACAAAAGTGAAACTGTTTGAGCAGCATATTCCAGAAGTCTTGAGGACTTTCTTAATGTAGCCTTCATAGATTTGAGATCTACCTTACTATTCACTCACTAGAAGGGAAAACCTATAATGGCAGCAGGCCGTAAAAGAGACCCAGTTTGGGGATATTTTAATGAAGTTCCTCTACCTGTGGGTAAGACAGG
This sequence comes from Gopherus evgoodei, assembly GCF_007399415.2. Taxonomy (NCBI): domain Eukaryota; kingdom Metazoa; phylum Chordata; order Testudines; family Testudinidae; genus Gopherus; species Gopherus evgoodei. Next base: position 54,680,621 of record NC_044328.1, on the reverse strand, counting down.
CATGAGCGCAGAAGGCAAACAGTGCAACAAAGAAATGCAAGGCCTGGTTGCCCGAATAAAACAACATCATCTTGAGAAGCGTTCCTTCTCACGAGGAAGCTGCACTGAAGATATGAACGGGACATGTCTGAACATGCAGGATCTTCAGGTTGGTAACAACCAACAAGAATGCACTTTTATGCAGAAATCCATGATTAAATCGAGTCTTCCTGACTAGTGATTTAACTCATGATTTAAATCAAATCCACCCCGCCTTCAGTGAACTGAGGTAAACAAAAAGCCATAAAAAAGGTATATCTTCAAGCCCCAATCATACATACACCATTCGTTTCTATCACACTCCACTTCTCCCTTGTTTCAGTTAAATATTTTCACTTTTACTTCCATCTCTCTGACTCAAAAGTCCCTAAAAGTTTTTCACATCTCCTTTTGGAACCTCTGTTCTTTCCCATGAGCAGGCAGGATCACTAGGAAGCTCTCCACCTCAAAGGTTTCTTGCCCCATACACACAGCAGCACAGGACAGTGCCTGCATCTCTATAGCACCTGCATAGTTTGAGTTCCCAGAAGAGTGAAAACAACAAAGACAGCGGTCAGTTTGCAAAGTCCTATTGGCAGCCTGTAAGCACTAAATTGTGAGATTATCCCAAATTAAAGTCCTAGGAGTATAACTGGAAAGAGAAAACGGGCATGGGAAAATATAAAGTATTCACTCGAACAGCTATTAACCCCTGAAGGCATCATGTTCCTCCTTTGTCACAAGAGCAGAGGTAGTTAGGGTCTAATCCAAAACCCACTGAAATAAGTAAGTCTGTTCACTGTCTTCAATAGGTTTTGGATCAGACCCTTAAACAGCATAACTCAGAGCCTCTGAAGAGAGCCTGAACTAGTTACTTTCCACAAGAAAAACTGTGGTTCATGATTCAGGACCACACAGGTTATGGGTGTAATATGAGGTATAAAAATCTCTCGCCTCTGACCGACATGAAATACACGTCAAGAGGAAAAAAAGCCAACACTGCCATGTGTTATTTAGGTTTGTACTTTGCTACATTTTATAATGTCATTTGTTTTTCTTGCTAAAATAATGCTTGCATTTTATCAGTCACAATATAATAGTTCTCACATTTTCAAAAAGGTGATGAGCTGTGGGAGTAGATATGTGAATAGTTGCTGGAACTACCTTTATCTTCTATACCAGTGCTTTCTAGTGAAGCTCTGGCAAAGATTATTAAATGTTTAAACGACATCTAGGGATTGTTACACCTAAAACAAGTATTTGAGTTTGTATTGAGAAATTTAAAAATGGCCTCTACTTAATTTCCCATATTTACTGCTAAACAGACAGTCAGGTAGTTGCCTGAAGTTATTAGGCATATATTAATGTTTCCCCTCAAAGATATTCATGTATTTATTTTGTTATTTATCCATTTTGTTATTTTTTTTTAAATCGCACAAATACCCTGAATAAATGCATGGTAAGACCAGCTATATATGTTTATAAGATTTCCAATCTTAGAGACTGGAATTGTGTCCCCACAATGTTTGGGCAGACCCTAGCACAATGCAGCTCCGATCAGGGCTGGTACATCTAACACAGAGGTGGGCAAACTACAGACCGTGGGCCACATCTGGCCTGGTCTCTGAGCTCACCGCATCGCCGGTGCAATGCTCTGGGTGGTAGGGCTACAAGCTCCTGGGGCCGCGCAGCCGCACCCAGTGCTTTGTGCTGCATGGTGGCATGGCTGGCTCCAGCCGGGTGGCATGGCTGCCAGCCACTGGCGCTCCTAGTGGCGTGGCTGTAGCACCACCAGCCACTGGTGCTCCAGGCAGCATGGTAAGGGGGATCAGGGGATTGGAAAGGGAACAGCAGAGTTCGGGGGGGTGGTCAGGGGCCGGGTAGGGGTCAGGCGGTCTGAGGGCGGGGAACAGGGTGGTTGAATGGGGGCAGGGGTCCGCGGGGGGCAGTCAGGAAGGAGAGAAGGGGTTGGATGGCATGGTAGGAGGCAGTCGTCCCAAGGGGATGGGGGGGGGCTGTCAGGGCAAGAAGCAGGAGGGTCAAATAGGAGGCACGGTCCGGGCCATGCCTGGCTGTTTGGGGAGGCAGAGCCTCCCCCAGCCGGTCCTCCACACAATTCTGGAAACCCGATGCACCCCTGAAGCCAAAAAGTTTGCCCGTCCCTGATGTAACAACTATAGTTAGGCCTGGAAAGATTACATTTTTATTGGTAAATATCCAAAAACATTGATTTCAACACACACGTCGCCAAAAAAAAAAAATGTCCATCAATAATGATCAATTTATGGATAAGCAAAGAAAGTAAAATATTGCTTGAGAAATTATTAGAGTTTGATTTAAGGATATTTATTTTGTGCATTCTGACATGTGATGCTGAAAATTTGTATCAACTGTTAAAGAGCTTTAACTTTTTGAATCTCAACATCTACTGTGATGAAATATTTACTGTCTGATCCTGCCATTATTTCCCATAACTGTGAAACATTAAATAGATACAAGATAAAAAATAAAGATCATCAGTCAAAATTATAAAAACAATAATTGAATTCTGCCCAGCCCAACTATAGTAATGTAAATATCAATTAATAAGATTCCCTGATCTTCTCACATTAACCACTATGAATTATACAAATTCCCAACATTATGCCCATAGTCTAATGAGCCTCAATATATGCCAGTCTTTTGAACTACACAGCTTGATAAACTGAAATGCAAGAGAGGGAGGAAGTAATCTTAGTATCTCAGTATCAACAAGGAGGGAGCCTCTCTCAAAAGTCAGGAGAAAAGGGGTTTAAGGATCACTCTTGGTTTTTCAGTTTTAAATCAGACAGTCTTCTCTTTTTTCATCACCCGAGGTCCCGTTCCATTATTAAAGTTAATCTTTCAAACTGTGTGGCCCCATTAAGGAAGAAAGATAAACCCAGTAAGATGCTGGAAAACTTGTTTGCATCAGATGTTCACATTCTGTCAAACTGGAAACCAGCTCCTCAGTCCTGTTCCTCCTCAATGGCAGGCCAACTATTTTTTTTGTTTAACTTAAGGCTGATGAAAAGCAAGCACAAAATATTGAATAATTTTTGCTGTACTGGGTCCTCAATAGGAATATATCTTATATTTATCCATTTATTAAAAAATGGTGTACTGTTCTAGACAGAATTGCCATGAAACCCCACGTTATTGTTTTACTGTTTCAAGTTCCTGAATATGGTCTATTTTTTCCCTCCATTGGAAATTAACTGACTCAATTTAGTTTTTCAGTTCATTTCCTTATCCTTACCAAGAATTATGTATGTCTTACCCCAATATTACTTTTGATTTTTTAAATATGGTTAATATATATCAGATAGGTCTCAATTCTTGTTATTTTTGTTTTTAATTAAATATCTTTTCCAGAAATAGTATGATTTACATGTTCAAACTCAAATTATTTTAATCACTTCTGGGAACATTAACAGCTGTGAAGACTTTACCTTAGCTTCTAAGCAAAAGATCCTGAAACAACAATTGACAAAATTGTGTCTTTCATTTCCAAAGCACAACGACGACATTGTAGAGAAAACACAGAAACCTGATGTCACCAGCGAGGAGTGCAGATGTTAGCTAAGGTAACTGAAGAAGAAACAAAGCATCAAGATTTTATGGGGATAATCTGCTTAAAAACAAAACCAAAAAAACTCTCCAAGTTATCAGCCCATAGAAGATTTGCATCTAGGGGGCAATAACTCTGTCTTGCAATGCTCTGCAAATTAAACCAGTTTATCTGCCATACACAGTATCCCGCTTTTTGGAAATAACACTGCAGGAAGTGACGCTCTGAGCATACTCTCAATCTCCAAATATTCTACCATAGAGTGAGCTATCCTCTGCACCACTAAAAAAAAGGTCAAGAGATTTGGCTTGACATTACTGTGTTCTTCCTCACTATTGCTTATTTTCAGAGGTCAGATAAAGAAAGAAAAGCCTACTGGCTTGAAGACTGAGTTCCTCCTTATCAAAAATGTGCCTCATGGGATTGGGAGATGGTGGGGGGCATTTCCAGAAATCAACAGTAAGGGAGAATTCCCTATTTGCAACTTTACACAAGAATGCCTGTAAGATTTACATATTTAAAAAAATCCTGCCCTATCAGTCCCTTTCAGTGAGTCATACCATAAAGGTATTGTATATAGCCCTACAGCTGGATTGACTCATAGCTGGTTATCTGCTATTGGGAAAACAGGACTGTTTCATTCATCAAAGATGCCAGTCATGAAGAGAAGTGGGGTTGAGGATGGATTTTTTTCAAGGAGATTAGTGAAGCAGGGTCTGTTTCTCTTGACAGAAATAGGATTGGCATGCACTGTATGCACAAAGCCTTGGATTCTGGCTTCTCCTCCTTTCATGCAGGAGAACTGCACCACTGCTCTTGCTGTGAAGCCAACATCTCTATGGCCATGTCGACATCTAAAATTTTGCAGCGCTGGTTGTTACAGCTGTATTAGTACAGCTGTATAGGGCCAGCGCTGCAGAGTGGCCACACTTACAGCAACCAGCGCTGCAAGTGGTGTTAGATGTGGCCACACTGCAGCGCTGCTGGGCGGCTTCAAGGGGGGTTCGGGGAACGCGAGAGCAAACCGGGAAAGGAGACCAGCTTCGCCGCGGTTTGCTCTCGCGTTCCCGGAGCCACCCTGCAAACCGCAGGGAAGGAGACCTGCTTGTTCGGGGAACGCGATAGCAAACCGGGGAAGGAGACCAGCTTCGCCGCGGTTTGCTCTCGCGTTCCCGGAACCACCCAGCAAACCTCAGGGAAGGAGACCTGCTTGTTCGGGGTTCGGGGAACGCGAGAACAAGCTGGGGAAGGAGACCAGCTTGATTACCAGAGGCTTCCTCAGGTATGCTGGGATACCTGCTTATTCCACGGAGGTCAAGAAAAGCGCTGGTAAGTGTCTATACTTGATTACCAGCGCTGGATCACCAGTTGCAGCGCTGGTGGTGCCCTGCAGATGTGTACACCTCCTAAGTTGCAGCGCTGTAACTCCCTCACCAGCGCTGCAACTTTCTGATGTAGACAAGCCCTATATCTCTTAGCTTGATATCTGAAAATCTCTATGTTTTTTAAGCTGCAGAAGGCCAAAGGGTAAAACTGACTTCACTAATCTACCACAGGGTAACACTTTAAAAAAAAAAAAAAAAAAAAAAAAAAAAAAGAGGCGGGGACTGTAAAAAAGTGTTAATGTAGTCTACACATATATTTTAAAAAATAAAATATTGAGAAACTAAGTTAAGATGCAAGCATAACAAATCTTTCACTGGATATATTTTAACACTACACACCTGCACAGCCTTTACCTTGCTTCACAAAAAAAATTAGAAATATAACTGCAAAGGGGTTTTCGTATTAAATCTAAACCCAAAATAATATTCTTCAAACCATGCTACAGAGAACTCATCTCAAAAACTCCAGTACGCAGGTTCTAGTCTCCTGCTCTCATTCAAAAGCCTCTTCACATCCATTTCCCAACACTTTTAAGCAGAAGCAACATTCATCTATGGCGGACATTTTACTGGTGTAATTAGAACACAAAACAAAAAAACAAATACACATCTCTTCACATCTGCCATGGCCAAGAACAAAATCTCAATACAACTCAGAACAAATCTAACCGAACATTTGCAGTAACTACCCAAAAAACCCCTGTGAAAACTAACAACCACAAAGCCTAAACCTAACAGAAAATGGTTTTAAGAACAGTTGGTTCCATATCTATACCAACTGGAGAAAAAAGAACCACCAAGAGAATACATTAGAGTGCATACATTTTTATACTCTTCATTCCAGATTATACTGGAACCAAGGAACAAGCACGTGTCCCCCTTAAAGGTTTTACTGCAGTCAGTATTTTTGTGGTTCATGTAGCTATATCTGCAGAGACAATGTCAAGATCAGAATTTAGTTTTATATAGGGGCTTTTATTGCAAAATCATTTGAAATAGCTTGTAATTAGATTTTAAAATACTTGATCATATTTTATCAGTGAAAAATCAATCTAAAAATTTTAAAAAAATGTTTTGGTGTCACAATTTAGAAACAGTGAGGGAGGTAAGTTTTCATTATGAAAGTCATAAGACTATAGCTTTACCAAATACATTAATCTTTTATGTTAAATGAATGTCAAATAGCACCTACTAAGATCTACACCCACTGGTGCAGGTTCTTGCTTTTAGTGCAATACTTCACAGTCGCTAAACCAAAACTGAACCCCTATCAGTAGATCTTAAATATTTGTAATATAAAATATGCATCTGTTAAACAACTACGTCAAAAATGTTACCCTGATTAAAAAAGGTGAACATATTTCCACCAAGTTTTAATCACAGAGTTACAAGTGCATACTTTGATATTAACTCTATTAATAATCTCTGGACATGCAGCACTGTTGTGCAGTGCTATATCCAATGACAGTCCTTATCTGGTAAGTTTTTTTCTTGGGTAATCATTGAAAAGTTATCACCTTAAATATGTATTCTCAAAACAAATTTTTCACCTGCACAAAATTAATATGAAAACATGATCAACCTCTCACTTGCAGAAGAGGTGAAACTGTTGGATTTAGATTCTGCAATATTATTTCTTGGTACAGAATCAAGTTTAAACATTTTAAGGATTCTGAAGTGTTACTGTTTAGCCCAGTGGTCCCCAACACGGTGTCTAGGGCGCAAGTGCCCCACGTCCTGGCCGGCGGTCAAGCTTCTGCCGAAATGCCGCCATATTTCAGCCGCATTTTGGTGGATGCTCGACTGCCGCCACGGTACTTCGTCTGGTGCCCTCCAGATGAAAAGGGCTGGGGACCACTGGTGTAGCCAACCGCTTCTTCTAGATTTCGCGGTCAATTACACAGATATGCAACCTAAAACCTAACAGACCATTTTCCTGAAGTACAGAAACTATCAGATGCTTTAATGTTTAACTGTTGAATTATTACAGATTTAATAGAAAGAATGCAACATAACTTTGTTTAAAAACATCTCACACAGGTAGAAATTAAATGTCCTTCCTGAAAGCCCTCACTAACCTAAGTAATGCCAGTGATTATGAGACTCCTCTTGCACCAGTATAGATTATATAGCACCAAGCCTGAAATTACATCACCAAAATGGGGTGGGAGGCCACAGTAGCAGAGAAACACATTAAGCTCCAATCTTGCAAGGGGCCTCGCACTGAGCCCATACAGAACCCCACTGACTTCCATGGGCCCTGTGCGTCACTGCCAGGGCCCACCCACAATGCGCACACTGCAGGGCTGGGGCCTGCTTTGCCGAGCGGAGCCAGCACCCCGGGAGCAGAGGAGCGTTGGAAATAACGTTACTGTCGGGAGTCACGTTAGCCCGGTCAGGCAGCGCCCGGCGCGGGGTGAAAACAGCGAGAACGAGCGGTGCCGGGGGGGGGGCTGTTCCCGCAGAGAAGGGGGCACGACGTGCAGGGTGGTTGCAGCACCCAGGGCTCCGGCGGCAGAGGTGGCTGCGGCTGTGAAGCACGACTAGGGCCCAGCCCCGCAGCGCACCCCCGTAGGACGGGGGCCTCGGCAATAGCTAGCGACCAGCGTGCACGTCTCTCCGCCGGCCCGGGGCAGCACAACGTGCCCCCCATCAGTGCATCCCAGGGGGCATTTCAGAGGCTGCGGGAGGTCCGCGGGAGAAGCCGGCCCCGCGAAGGCGCGCTGGGCCTCTCGGCCCCCCGGGACTCCCCGCACTCACCCGTCGCAGGGGTCCGTCATTCTCTTCGCTGGGGGTCGCTCCCCGTGTCACCCTGCGAGCGGCTCCTGGCCTCACACGGCCCGGCTAGACGGTGGGGGCGGAGGTGGAGGCGCGAGGAGAGAGGACACGGCGCAGGCTCCGCCGCCACCGCTCGCAATCCCGACGCCCGGCCAGACCCTCTGAGTGCGGGAGGGGGGAGCAGGACTCCAATCACTGCAGCCGGCGACACCAGCCAGCACCACGGAGGGGAGGAGGAGGCGGAGCGCGCAACCGCCGCGGCCAGACAGACTCACTCGGGGCTAGCGCCCCTGGGACACCACCGCCCTCGCGCGCCGCCAACCTCCAACTGCTACCAGCGCCTCCCGAGGGGAGCCGAGCGCTGCTCGGCGGAGATTCCCGAAGGCTTCCCGCCCGCCCCCTGACACGCGAGCGCTTGGAAGTCATCAGTGGCCCCCCCGCCCCAGGACCCGAGCGTTCGGAGGTCACTAACCGCCGCCCCGACGGTGCGAAGACCAGCAAACGTCCCCGCCCGGAGATCCCCAAACCCGAGCGCTGGGAGACCGCCAACTCCTCCCCCGCAGCCCGAGCGCTCGAGATCACCAACCCCTCCCCCGCACAACCTGAGCTCTGGGAATCACCCACTCACTGTCCCCCGAAGTCCCCAGTGCTTGAAGATCGCCAGAGGGTTACCCCAGGGAGTTCCTGGGGATGAACTGACAGGAGCCTGGGCCTTTCTGCTCCCTCAGCCAGCAGCACAAACTACCCTGCTCCCTCATAAATCCCCTCCCTGGTGCTTCCTCTGTGTTGCCCACCCATACTCAGCCACCACCCCCCACTCACTCCCAGGGGTTACTAGCAGCGCCTGTTGGTATTGCAGGGTCCTCCAGCAAAGACATGCACTGTTTTAAATAAATCACTTCAACTCTCCACAGCTGCCCAAACCAGCCCCCATTAGGATGATCTCTTGTGGTGCCTCCAAAAGAAGGGAGGCAGATGGCCTTCCGGATCAGTACAGGAGGGTGTTCCAGCAAGGGGAGGTGGCCAAATGGTTGTGTGAGACTAAGGTTCTTAGCAGAGCAGAGGTAGTGACATGCTGGGAGATGAGAGCAACATTAGAAAGAATTATCAGTGGCTTTGAAGGAGGAGAATTAGCTTGGACTTTATGCAGCGGAAAATGGAGTCAATCCAAGGTTTCAAAGAGCTCTGAAGTTTACGTTAGCAGCTGTGCTTTGTATGGATTCAAAAGAAGTAACATGCATGTTAGACTGGCCAAGAGGAGGTGGTTATATAGTAGCAAGATGGTAATCTGGACACGAATTTTAGCTATGGGAGAAGGAAAATTTGAATTCTGGAAAGGGTACAAGAGAAATGGCAGGATATTGTTGTAACCTTTATGTACAGGATGAAGGAGAACAACTTTTATCGTTTAGAGAAGGGCAACTAAAATTATTAGAGGTTTGGAACAGGTCCCATATGAGGAGAGATTAAAGAGACTAGGATTTTTCAATTTGGAAAAGAGGAAACTAAGGGGGATATGATAGAGGTATATAAAATCGTGAGTGATGCGAAGAAAGTGAATAAAGAAAAGTTGTTTACTTGTTCCCATAATATAAGAACTAGGGGCCACCAAATGAAATTAATTGGCAGCAGGTTTAAAACAAATAAAAGTAAATTCTTCACACAGAGCACAGCCAACTTGTGGAACTCCTTGCCTGAGAAGGTTGTGAAGGCTAGGACTATTAACAGGGTTTAAAAGAGAACTGGATAAAGTCATGGAGGTTAAGTCCATTAATAGTTATTAGCCTGGCTAGGTAAAGAATGATGTCCCTAGCTTCTGTTTGTCAGAGGGTGGTGATGGATGGCAGGAGGAAGATCACTGGATCATTACCTGTTAGGTTCACTCCCTCTGGGGCACCTGGCATCGGCCACTGGCGGTAGACAAGATACTGGGCTGGATGGACCTTTGGTCTGACCCAGTTTGGCCATTCATATGTTCTTATGTTGCTCAGATAATTCTCCAAATAACTAAGACAGCTAAGTCTGTGACACCTTACCCCTTTCACCTCCATAGTGAGATGCATTCCTTACTTGTGAATTTGTCAAAGGCCATGCTTTGCATTGAGTTTCTCAGCTCCTCATTATTAGCAAGGTGCTGTCTGTCTTCAATCAGTGCTTCCCAACCACTGGTACAGCCACTCAGAAGGAATCCTGGTGGTGTTGCACTGTGTGATGTGTAGAGGGGCACACTGCCCACTTGGACTCCAAGCATTCTATGCCACACACCTCAGAACTACACCAGTTCCACTGTGGGCAGGGCCTTGTGCACTTGCAGAGAAGGGACAGGATTTGCACCTTCATGTTGCAGAAGAAAAGTGATTAGAAATATTCAGTTTCTGTTTATGTCAAAAGCTTTATATGCATAGCCTGCTGCAAAGGAAAACTAAAATTGCACAGACCTACTCAGTTTCCATTTGCAACTGAACGGAGCACTGCTTAGGACACACCATTTGCTGCTGGCAGGATGGATGCCTACGCAGACAAACTCATTCCAGTGAGCAGCTGATTGGAAAGTGTGGTGAAGACAATTAGGGGTGCAAATGGCCTCCCACAAACACTTTGTAGTAAACACAAGCATGCATGGTGTGGCGTCCACTTCACAATCTAGCTCTATTCCATTTGTTGGTATTAGAATTTATATACCTTCTGCACTTCAGCTTCTAACTACTACCTCTGGATCTGAGATAATAGCTCAGGCTTTACAGCACAGTTCATGTATATTTTAGACCCTGATTGAATCAGAACTGTGGGGTGAGTACTTGTATCATGTTAACCTAGTCTAGAAAATAAAGAGGAAGGTATCATTTCAAACCGAATGCCTTTGCAGCTTTTTTTTTACATGAACACAATTAAATGCACATTTTAAAAATGTGTCTAAGTGACTAAATACTGTGGTGATAGGCACAGTAGAAATGCAAAATTTTTCTTAGATTTTCAGAAACATCCTGCCTTTTGTCCTGTGCCAGAAAAATGTGTCAGCACCCTAAATGAGAACAGCCTACAGCACAGACAAAAATCACAGCTTCTACACTGGGCAATATAGAACCCAGAGAAACCCAAGTCCCCTTTTTCTTTGAAATTATTGACATGTATGCACTTCATCCACTCTGCCTATCTGCTCAGAATAACAAAACAGACAGTAGAGAAGAATGTGACAGGCATGTGTTCTCACAACCCAAAGCACAACTGCTAGAGCTAACTTTAAGGCAGCAGACTTAACAATATCTCTGTAAAGCAATAAGCTGTGAGGTAATGTGATATTGAGCCTTTCATGCAGAGGTTGATTCAAATCCAATATAGGTTCCTAATGACCAAAAGCTGAACATTGAACATCCATTTGATGCTGTATGAGAAATGTATAACTGGTTTTCATCAAGTTCCTGTTGGGCAGATTTATACATCGCAAAAACTGCAATTGCAAAGGGTATCTTTTAGGGCACTCATTGGAAAAGTCTTGCACTGAATATGCCTGAAGTATTCCCTCCCAGTCAGGACTGAAGCACGTGTTCTGTTGGGGCTTAAGTTTGTGTTGCCATTGCCCACATTGTATCTATTCTCTGGATAAATAGAAGGCTCAGGTAATGTGGCATCTTTCATAAATACTAAATTTAATAAAAAATGTATAAGAAAATAGCATTAGAATAATGTCGGGTTGCATGAGATGGAGGTAAATCTGAGTCTAAATGAGCGTCAGACACCTCTGCACAGAAAGTTACTCAAATGGCTGGGTTTGTGATGGCCATGAGTAAAAAAAAATTCAGATTGAACGCAGAGGATTGGAAAGAGCCAATACCCATGACTCTGATTTCACATTGGTGTAAATCATAAATAATGCCAGCGAAGTTAATGGAGGTACAATTGTGTAAAACCCACATAAGTGATGTGAGAATCTGGCCCATTATTTATAGGTCCAAAGTAATATGTTTAAAAAGATAGTTTGCATGTAGACAAAAGTTAATTGCAATTCAAAAGGAGCAGGATGTAATAAATATAAGGTGAGAAATATCAGAGCTGTCACTTAGGCCACGTCCACACTACAGAGTAAAATTGAAATTAATAAAATCGATTTTATAAAACAGGTTTTATAAAATCGATTTTACGCGTCCACACTAGGGCACATTACTTCGATGGTGTGCGTCCATGGTCCCAGGCTACCATCGATTTCCAGAGCGGTGCACTCTGGGTAGCTCAGTAAAAGAATGGGACCAATAACTTCGATTTCTGTCCACACTAACCCTAAATCGATATAGTAATATCGATTTTAGGGTTACTCCTCTCGTTGAGCAGGAGTACAGAAATCAATTTTAAGACCCCTTAAAATCGATTTTAAGTGCCTTGTAGTGTGGACGGGTACAGCGTTAAATCGATTTAACGCTGTTTAAATCGATTTAACGCTGTAGTGTGGACCAGGCCTTACAAATGTTTTAATTATGTACTCCATAAAAGACCCAATCTTGCAATTTTTACCAAGCTAAATTTGAGAGATTATCTTGGAGGCTTTGCCTGAGTGAGGAGTGAAAAATCAGGCCTGAAATGGGATATTTTTGCACATTTCTGTTTGGGGCAGATTGTTAGTATATGATAAGTCTGGCTGAGGATGATCTATCAATTTAAACCAGGCACTTGGTAGTGAGCACCATGAATAGTATCTGGTCAATGAGGCATATATGCATGCTGCCCACCAGTTATCAATAGCATAAACTCACCTCGCTAGTGACTCAAGACTGTAGGAGTGCGCAAAACCTAGGACACCCCGCTCTTTAATAAAATGGGTATTTATTTTGATAACAGAATCTCAGAAATACTGAGCCAGGCTCAGAGAGCAGGAACATATGGGCACCCTACACTTGGCCCTGAGGTGTGTGGGGACCCCAGGTGAAATACAGTAGGACCAGCTCAAGGTGGACAGTCATGTTGCAGAGATTAAGGAAGCTGTGTAGAAAATGTTCTGTTTTTTTGACAAAGTTATAGACTAGATACACTTCCAGATGTTTTCTCTGTCATTTCCTCTCCAGGAATTTTTTGTTAGTTCTTGGAATCACTTTGGGCCCAGAAAATCTTAAATATGAAAAAATCTTCAAGAAAAAGTAATATATATTGAGAGATAAGGTCAACTGTATGAGCAGCGTATATTTGTATATCCTTCTTCCCATCATACCTCCAAAGTATGCAGTGTGGTACATACTCCAGACACACTGAAACTGGTTCAGGGCGACCTGTTGCCTACAAGCATGGTGAGGAACAGGTGACTTATCTAGCATAGAAAGGTTTAAGAATATGAAGGCTTAGTAGCCTGAAGAGATGTAAACTTTAAGAAGGCAATTTTGTTGCATGCTTGTTGAAGTGAAACAGATCAGAATACTGTACAGATGAAGCACAGAATTTTTAACTAATCAAGCCCTTCCATTTTATTTGATCTTTATGATTGCAAACATATATTGTTACGAAATTAAATACCCCATGTTCCACCTTAATATTACTCCACACTCAGGTGTTTTTCTACTTAAAAATGACATTAAATTGGCCCTGTCTAGTAACTTGTCTTTTTCTGAATTATTTTATTTGAAAGCACATCTCAATTATAAATTCATTGCATTGTTCACTACTTAGAACTACCAATGATTAGAATAAATATTATGAGAACAGTATAATTAAATCAAGAAACTGGGCTGAAAGTCATGAGTAAAGGTGCTTTTCAAAGGTTACTATTATTGAAACATGACTAATGAAAAAGAAAGCGTATTCATATGGTAAGAGGTCTCACTAGCCAAGCTTCATTCCAGACAAGTCTGCAGTGGAACTAAAAGTACAATACAGGTGGAATAGGATAGGAAGAAACATGTCATGAGTCATAATAGCCTGGTGTGCTTAGCATAGGGAGAATGAAAGGGAAAGATACCCTTGCATTGCTTAGTTAGCAGGTGTGTTTACATGTTACTTCGTTGGTATGTTAGTTTTCGTGGGCCAGATTCTTTCTGACCCATGCACAGAAGACATAAGGAATGGAGAGAATACTCCCTTTCCATTACTGTTGGGTGGCAAATGATGCCTCAAAGGGAAGGAGAGGAGAGGGAGAGAAAAGCATGGCTTTTTGCCCAGATACGCACCAGCAGAGCTAGTGGAGTAAGCTGTATCCCACAAAAGAGTAGAGTGGTGGGAGCATTGCCCCTGTGTGCCCAGGGGCTCTGGGAGGCATTTTGCCTCTCTGTAGCAGAAAATCTCCCATTACTATCCCTTAGTGAGTGTAGCTCCACGGTGTCCTTTGCTATGGGCTATGCCTAACAGGCACCATCTAGCCCTGTTTGGCTCTGTTCTCTACCACCACATAAGCCACACATCAAATGAGTTATAGGTAAGGAAAAACATGTATGAACCCAGCTGGTACTAAGGCTTCACTCAAGTATTCATCTGATACAACAGTTGTTAGTTTCAGGTTCACAGAATTAGTTCTTATGTGAATATGTTCTTCCTTCAGTAATAAAATGCACTTGCATTATTGTAGGTTTTTTGTATGCACTGAGGGGAGAATAAACTCTTTACAGCTGGACTCCAGCACTAATTTTAAAGTAGGTGGTCTTCTGAATTATTACCACTTTATTAAGGAGATGCTCTACAAATCTATTTTAATTAAGTTAGCTCCTTTTCCTAGTGAAAAAAATAGGTAAGGGGTTTGTAGCTGTGTGTAGTGAGTGCACTTATGCTTAGGACTATTTTTTGCTTTGTGTAGTAATCGCTTCTCGGCTCCTCGGAGCTAAGATCAAGTGTAGTATCTTTCTTCATACGTTGGACCAAAGTTGTTTCTTTTGTGAATATATTGTCTTGCAAACTACATCTTTTCATTAATGTAACATAAAAGCACAATTTTAAAGGAAAATATGTTTGTCTATCAAGTGAGCTAGTAAAATTCAAGGATTAACATATAGTAAATCCAAATTTAGAAAAGCAGCGATCTGTATAATCATGGCCTCATCCACTGTTATACAGATCATACTTAAAATACTACACGTTAATGATAATGAGCATGTAGTTAACCATACAGCATTGTGTTAAATCCAGAGTAACTTGCTTGAACTTACTGGGAGTTCTTTTGGGTTTACAGTCAATAAAAACCAGAGCAAAATTTGACCCAGAATGAGTAAACTTTTAACTGCCTAAACTTTTAACTGCCTAAGATCTGTTTCTGATTGCACATTCACTTCACCTCCTTACGATACCTGTAAGTCTCTTGTAGAAGGCTGCATACTCCCTGAGTGCATCAGCAAAACATATTAATGCTCCATCTACTGTCGCTGACAATAGTAAACCTTCATTCCTGTAAATCTCTTTTACACCAAGAAAGTCACTTGTTGCTGGCTATGTTTGTCAGTAACAGGTCTCCGTGAACCAATGTTAAAAATGGCTTAATTGCTACTGTGCAAGGGCCAGAAGAATTTTTCAGCACCTTTACAAAAAATGTGGTCTCTTGTCATGGCTGTGTCCTCAACTGCTCTAGCAGTAAAATTGTTTTTAACTCTAGTTCTGGGTGATCTGTTGCTGACAACCATGGTGAGCAATAGGTGAGTTACCTAGTGTAGAAATATTTAAGAAGATAGAGACTTACTAGATTGAAAAGATGTAAACATCACACATGCAATTTGTTGCATGCTTGTTGGAATGAAACAGATCAGAATCCAGGTGAAGCACAGAATTTTTAATGAATCAAGCCCTTAAATGTTATTTGATTTTTATCATTGTAAACATATCCGTAACCACAAATGTATTACTACAGTTATATATGCACCTAAGTGATCTGACCATCTCTTTGTTCATACATGTAGAAGTACAGTACATAGTGCACGCAAATCTTTTGCATATTCCAAGAGATTTATAGTTCTTCACAATTTGCTCTCTCTAGTGCTGGGAAATCATTTGCTGTCATGCATTCTATACCATGCACTCTATAATATTACCAAAATAGTACAAACAAAATGGTACAGTTCACCTGCATTAAAAAAAAAGAAAAGTGACAATGCTGGCAGTTCAGCCAAGTAATTTTTAGGAGAAATACAATAGTCATGTTGTGCATTTGAAATGCATAATAAAAAAATTATTGAAGGCAAAAATATATAACCTTATTCTCTCAGGCTTTCAATCCAACACATGCACCTGCACACACTTGGAAATGAAATCTGAACAAGTTCAAAAGACACTCAACTAAGAGCCAAATCCTGCAATCCTTATTTGAGAGTAAATCCTGACTCATGGTGAGTATTTGCAATTTCCATTGCCTTCCACTAGAATTAACAGGTTCTCAGCACTTCTCAGGATTTGGCCTTTAATTCTTATTCAGGTAAAACTCCCACTGAAGTTCAAAGAAATTTTGCCTGATTAAAGGATGCAGGATTTGGCCCTAAGAGAATAGTATTAACGTTAACAATAGTATTAACATTCCGTAACAAATTCAAAAGCTTATACTAGAAATTAAATTCAGAGAACAACAAAAATCTCAAGGTAGTTGAGCAATTTTCAACACACATTCTCAGAACCTTAAACAATAGTGGTTGTTGCATGTATAGCCATCAGGAAACACAGCTGTTCTTCTTTCTGTAACGATTAATTACTTCCACTGTATATAAAATTGAAAGTATTGGGTACTCTAGTGCGGAAAAAGGATATCCTGATACACTGCTCCTATTTCCTTACTAAAGGCTTTTACTGAACCTTTCACCATTAAATCATTTACAGTGAATTATCCTGTGATGAAACAGGAAAGGCCAAAATGGATGGCTAAGTATCATCTCAAAAAGCTATTTTCTTTTGCTTTTTTGACTCTTGTATTTTTATTTTTATTTGACTATTTCCCCAGGATGTCCTCTGTGATGGCAGGTCTTCAGTTTTAAGTTCCTGGAACTTAGCATAGTTCATAGTATAGAACTGGCCTAAGTGGCAGTGTTTCTTTGGAACACTGGCACTTCACTAGGCATGGGATACAAGGCAATGGAGAATCACTGCACATACTCTTTGCCCCTTATGTTATATTATTGGACAGTACTGACACTACTAAAAATAAACTGAAATTTTTATTAAACTAAGAGCTACAATATCTGTTTAAATTCCAAAATCAGTAATAGTGTGAATTTTCTGCCCTCACCAGGAGTGGCGCCAGAGTTTCTGGTGCCCTACGCAGAATTCGGGGGGCGGTATTTTGTGCACTCCTCATGGGGCATGCGGGAGCTTCCGGTTCCACTCCCATCGCGCCACCAAAGAAGGACCCTCCGCCGAAATGCCGCAGGCGAAAGCGGCAGTCATTGAGCTGCTCAGTTGCCTCCTGCTATTTTCCGCGGCATGTCGGCAGAAGGTCCTTCTTTGGCGGCGTGACGGAAGCGGATCCGGAAGCTCCCGTGCGTCCCGTCGAGCGTGCACAAAATGCCGCCCCCTGAATCCTGGTGCCCTAGGCGACTGCCTAGGGTCACCTAATGGAAGCACCGGCCCTGGCTCTTACACTGAACAGTACTGGTCAGAGTAGCTGCATCGAGCTTAATGGAATCCATGGGTGTTTGTTTGTTTTAACCTGCCAAGACTTTGGTTCAGGCTTGTGTGTGTCTCCTTAAGGAGCTAATAGTATCACATTTAAAGAGCAGGAACCTTAATTTGTTATTCTGCAATAGGTATATCTGATGGTATTAGCTGTTGCAAACAAAACCTGAACTCAGGTGCTGGCAGATAAATGAGGAGACTATTTTAAAATATTTTGTTTAAAAATATTTTCATATAAGCTCATGTATTTTCTAAACTATTTAGGATCATACAGAGTTGTTTGTATTTGTTTATTAAAGATAATTTCAGTTTGCTTTTAAGGGATTCCTCACATTTTTAATCAGAACAAGTTGGACAGCCTGCTGTAAGGGTCTTCTCTGGTAAGATATATTTTAATGAGTATTAAAATGTAACAAATATAACTACATTTGTAGGAAATACAAGAAGTAAAAATGTTTTAGATAAGTCATGCCAAGGGTACTCTCATATGAGTAAATATTATTATTCAGTACTTGCATAACCACTTTTCCACTTCAAAGTTCTTTTCTATCATTCACTTGCTAATACTTTTTATTAATAGTGTGCAAAGTAAGTAGCATTATCCCCATTTTACAGATAGGAAAATACACACAATGAGATTAAGTGATCTAAGGCCACACAATGAGGGCAGAGCCAAGACTATATAACAGGCCTGCACAACTCGTAAAGTGGCGTGGGCCATACTACTCCAAAGAAAACAGCTGAGGGCCGACACCCCCACCCTGCCAACCCCCCCCAGCGCTGCCGAAACACCCCCCCAGTGCCACCCAGCACCCCCGAAACACAAACTTCCTCAGCACCACTCGCCCTGCAAAAACAACCCCCCCAACGCCACCCAGCCTCCCCTGAAACAACCCCCCCAAAGTGCCGCTCACCTCATGGAAACAAACCCTTCTTCCCCAGCGTCGCCCTGCCAAAACAGCAGTATTGAACCTTGTTATAATAATGTTATAGCGGGCCCCTAAGGTAGTATAATTAAGGTAAAAGAAAAATGTCTTTTTGCTAGAAGTAGAATAAGATCTTCCCCCCACTTTGTAATTAATTGCCCTGTTGAATGAATGAGGCGTGACCGAGGAAGGCGTGGAAGGCAGGCACCTCCAGACAGCTGTAACCCTTGGAGAGGGGATGGGAGCCAGACCAGATCAGTAGAACAGGTCAGCCACTGACTTGTAGCTCGTCTCCTCAGCCCCCCATTCCCCGCTCGCCTCCTCAGCCCCCCTCCCCTGCTGCCGGCCCACCTGCCCCCCTGCTCGCCTCCTCAGCTCCCCACCCCTCATGGCTCATCTGCCCCCATGCCACTGCCCCCACCAATGCCACTTGCATCCTCAGATCCCCACTCCCCCGCTCACCTGCCCCCCTGCTCGCCCAGGAGCAGAGGTAAGCTGGGACGGAGAGCAGTTCCCCTGCATGCCGCCCCGGGTTACCTGCTGCGGCGCTGGTGGCCCTCCTCGCGTCCCCTCGCCCCAGCTCACCTCCGCTCCGTCTCCGCCTCCCTGGGCCTGAGCGCGAAGCCGCCGCACCACTTCGCTGTCCTCCCAGGCTTTCCGCGCGAACAGCTGATTTGCGGGAAGCAGGGGGGAGGGGGAGAAGCGAGGCAGAGCATTCAGGGGAGGCGGCAAAGTGGAGGTGAGTTGGGGCCAGCCACTCTTATACCGACTCTTTGCTCTTCTGAACTGTAATTTTTTCAACTGCCTTGGAAGTAACAGATATTGCATTTTGTGTTCTTTCCCCCTACTCTACCCTTAAAAAAAACAAAAACAACTTCCTTGAGTCTTAAAAATCCAGAATAAGCTACTTAATACACTGCAACAACTGAAAACTTTAAAAAGGATAGCCAATTGTGTGGACTTTTTATAACCATTCAACATATAGCCTTCAATGAACCGTCCCCTTTGTTCAAACTGACACCTCCTTTCTACCCCCCAGCTCCTTAAAAAAGTAGTTACCAGTTTAGCAAAAGTAATTCAATTGTTTTTTCTTCAATGGCTTCCACAAAAGCATGGCACTTAGTAAAAGAAAAAATGATTCCATACTTTGTTTCTATTAATCAAAAAGAATCTGAATTTTGAAAGAGAGTGAGCTTTTTAAAGTAATTAAACTGGAAAATGCTTTTCTTGATGGGGGAAAAATAAGGTAGAATTATAAGTCACATATTTAATTTCAAATTAATAATGATTCTTTTTTTCTGCAGATGAATCAATTCCTTCCTGAAAATTAAAATCTGTGGAAATTTGGAAGGATCTTTTCTCTTATGAAGGCATTTTTATTTCTGGTTGTCATTACTACCTAAAAAAGTCTGCAGGCCAATCTGAAAGTCATTATTTGGGCAAAACTACTATGGATATTAAGAGGAGTTTTGTCAGAAGAAGTAGTGAGGGCCACATTCTTTCCTCTGCAACACAGTATAGAGGAAAGCAAAATGTCCCAGAGAAGATCCCAAAAGGGTAATAAGGGTATAGTAATGGCTTTCTTGCATGCTTCCCTGGTCCCTCACACCATGGAGGCCCCACCACTTCACAGAGGCTCCAGGACCCTGAGGTTCATATAATGAAGAGTTAGGGAGCAGCCAATCTTTGTGGCATGCTTTCCTTGGGTCCAGACAAATGTCCAATTAGAGCAGTACACCTGGGAAATCCCTCAGAGGAAGATTTTGCAGAGCATGGGCTGACAACACAGCTCCTGCTGTTACATGTACTATAGCTCCATACACAGAATCCTGTCCTGTGCAGGTGTTCTGAGATCCTTGCCAGAGAAAGATAAGGAGTCCTTCTGTCAACAAAACAGCAAGGCGGTCTTCAGGATTGAGCCGTACATGTGACATTACTACAAAAATTTGGGGGAAATAATGTTAGAATTCTTCACAATTTAGTCTGTAATGCAACAACTTTGTTAGTGTATCTAATGTTTTCTCTCAGACCTCAGAGAAGTGAGGTTTTCACCTTTATAGATGTCTAAAGACATGCTTTATAGGCTTAAAGCAGGGAATTTCTGCCTAACTCTAATCTCAGCCTCAGCCATAGTTCTCTGATTTGGCCAGGAGAACAAAGCATTTAATTGTGTATCCAAGGGTGGCCGGCAGCAATTTTTTCACAACTCCTCTTTTTCTTTCTTAGTTAATCACCGGTGACTCTGGTTGAGTTAAAGGTTTATGATTTACAAAGAAAAACCCCAGACTTGAAACTATAGACCATCTTTAGAGCAGACAAGGCACAATTTCTCTTCCATTAAGAATCAATTAATGCAAAGGGGAAAAGGTCAAGATAGAAATAATTAGACAGTGATTCAGATATAAGGGTAAATTGTGTAACTTCTGCTCATTCTGTAGACTCATTTTCCAGTAAATTTTAATCTCAGTTTAATTTGCTCTAATTTTTTTCCACACATAAGTTGTAAACAGTTATGGTTGTAAAATAAAATTAAAGTGTATGGAGTTTCACTTCTGGTGTGGAATTCATTCATGCCATTTAAAGCGGTCTGTCTCTTTACTGTTTTATATACGTTTTAATCAGGTTTAATGATTAGCTATAGTTATATCATTTTAAAACTGTGCATTCTGAGGGCAGGGTAATAATGTGCAAAAAAGCCTGTTTTAATACCACAATATTATCTGAAGATTTATTTCTTATTTGCAAGTCTATCACGGCAGTAGAATTAAATCAGATGGGTTAGATCTTTTTTGAATATTCTTAAAAGCCATTTCTGGTTAGAAACAAAAGAATAAAAACCTGCCTAGTTGGGGCCAAACTTTGCCCTCAATTACACCAGTGTAAATCAGTTCAGACCTTTGTAACTGAGGACAAAATTTGCCTTTTGCTTATCAGGTTAGTTTAAGTAATATCTGTTGACACAATAAGGCCTGTAAATTTACAAGTCTTGCCCAGTTACAACTTCAAGGCACTGCATCTTTTCAATGTACTCACACTTGTTTGTTTACACAGTGCAGTTTACTTACCAGCATGTTCAGTGTTGCTATATAGCAATGGAAGGCTGAACCAATCCATTTTTTAAACCTTAAGGCTCTGATGTAGAAAATATAAATTTCTTTATAAATTTATCTCCTAACTAGTATTTCTTGTCTGAAAGCTGTCAACTGCTGAAAAACCATATTAATAAATATATCCAAAACATAAAGCTCTAAATGTATTTGCACATCCCTTTTATTGCTAGAATATTGGCACAGATAATCCATGCAAGATATGTTCACTCACACCTCTAAAACCACACTACAATCTCTTTCTGAACTAATAACTAGAGACTTAAAAAAAATCTAAACCCAAGGGCACTTGTGGTGTAAAGTCAACATTTCAGTACATTATAAAAGCTAGACTCCTAGCATGATCACTGCAGGCATTAAATCACTCAGTTGCAAATGTAACCATTTATAAATACTAAACAAATTAATGTCTACTACCAGGAGACAAGTATTGCAAATAAACATTAGACACTAGCATTAGACACTAATAAGTGTGTTTAGTGCTGTAGACATTCACATTATTAAATATAAAAAGAAATAACCTTAAATAAAACATTTCACCCATGTACTGACCGCTGAAGGACCAAACTTAAATGATTTTTCTTATTTTGGTTGAATTTCTTTTTGTCTGTGTGACTCTGATGAACCAAAAAACTAACCGTTATTTTAAGAAGTTGAGAGAAAATTTCAACAGTTACAGTGAAGTTTTCTTCTGAAGTGTTTAATTTACTTTCTGTGCTGCAATTAAATAGAAAAAGAAAAAACAACATAAAAAGTCTTAAGATTATTTTTTGAACTTTCAGCTGCATAGAGATTAAAGACTATTTTAAAGTAGATTTAAGATGGGGTCTTTTGCAAATCTTTTGATAAAAACCATAATTCTTGTATAGTTTTATCATTTGGCCATTCAGAGGTACAGTATTTTTGTCTTCTAGGCAAAATTCCTCATGTGAATTAGAATGAAAAGATTACTTTAGGAAGTTTTATGACTTAATCACAGGTAATTGTTAAAAGGCATAAACAGTAATACACATTTTTTAACCTGAAAATTATGTTTTTCTGCAGCAGTTACAGTAGTGATATATAATGTAAGGGTCCTATTCTAAGTTAGGCACATGTATCTTATTTGTCCTAGGAGTGTGTTCTACATCGCAAAACACTTAAGTTGATTACACAGTATTTTACACAAAAGAGATTCAAACTAGTACACTGCCATGCACAGCTTCTGGTTGAGGTTTGTGCAAAAAGGGTGTCTAAATATAGATTTCAAGTGTGGGTAACTGGAATCCTTATTTTTGGATCATATTAGGAAGCAATGTAGGTCAAAATAGGAAATGTATTGTATGCTGGTCTCTACCTAAAACAGGTTGACCTAGCTATATCACTCAGGGCTGTGAAAAATGTTACGCCCTGTGTGACATTAGGTCAACCTAACCTTCACTGTAGCTGCAGCTAGGTCAACGGAAGGTTCTTCTGTTGACCTAGCTACCACCTCTCAAAAGGGTGGATTTACTACAGTGATGGAAAACCCCCTTCCATTGCTAAAATAAGTGTCTATACTACAGTATTACAGCAGTGTAGCTGCAGCACTGCAGCTGTATCGCTTGTAGTGTAGACATAATCCTAGATGTTAACCCCTGCCAGTAGGCAATACACAAAAAACAACTGACAGAGCTGCTGCAATGTTGTCTATTCATGGTGTATCATAGATCCTGCTACTAATTCTACTGCTAGGTAATAAAGAGTGATAAACACTATCATTTGTTGAATGGCACTAGAGTCTTGAAAGGTCTTGAGCAACACCAGTAGATACAAGAACACTACATCAGTGTCTAGGGAACAGAAATCAAATATGAATGGAAAATGAGGTGTGTTTTTTTCAACTAATTGTAACTTATCCTGTTGGAGAATGCAATGAGCCAGATCCTTGGCAGGAGTAGTCAGTGCTGTTATGCTGATTTAAACGAGCTGAGGATCAGGCCAATAAATGGAAAAAGAATTGCCTACTATAGAAAAAAATATTTGTACCTAATATACTGGCAAAACTTTTTAAGAATACACTTCATCCATGTAAAAAGCTGACCCTTGTGAAAATGCTAAGATATGTGAAAATAAGATTCTCTATGGCATAAATACAGGTAACACAACTCAGGGCTGCCAGAGGACAGTTTTAACTTAGGCACTATTTTTTTTCAGGATATATGAGGATAGTTAGCATAGACAATATGAAACTTGCATACTAGAGATAAAAGTTCCATTTATTTTGACCCTCCCACCACCAAGTGGATATGCTCTTCATCCTCTAAGAAAATATGGCATGTTTCCTAAAATGGGCACAGAATTTTAGGAGGGAAAAGACAGCCACCAAATGATCCACTGTTATATTTAGACTGTGCAAAAATCCAAGACACACTGGGGTGCAGGTTGCATTAAAATAGGGCCCATACATTACATCATTAGGTAGCTGGAGCCTGAGAAATATTGACTTAACATTGTCAATACTGTATGCTGTCAATCACTATACAATCAGAATGCTCACTCAGAAATAAATAGCTGAAAACTTGAAGAGTGATGGAACTTTCTGTCCTTAAGTATGATCATCTTTCGCTGCTGAGTAGCAATAAATTACTGTCTCACATACAAAACTATCGCTGATATTTAAATTTTAAAATCCAAAGCTAATGTCAATACTATAAATAGTTGCTGCCTTTCACAATAATATATAAGCATTTATAAATACTTGCAAGAACGTGTCATGATTTTAAAATATTAGAACAGGTGATATATTAACTGTGTCTCATGTGTGAGAGCCTATGTACACCTCTACCCTGATATAACACGAATTTGGATATAACACGGTAAAGCAGTGCTCCGGGGGTGGGAGGGCGCTACGCACTCCGGCAGATCAAAGCAAGTCGATATAACGCGGTTTCACCTATAACGCGGTAAGATTTTTTGGCTCGCGAGGACAGCGTTATATCAGGGTAGCGGTGTATCTTCTCACAACAGCCACCACAACCACACTTGGGATGTGTTGCATTTACAGAAAATAATCACGGTAATAAGAGCACGTGCCTGTGATTTGGTGCTGCTCTATGAAGTGTTTTATCAGTTTAATAGGAAGGAAAAAGGATGCCCCTTTTCCAAGGATTTGGGATTGAGTAGAGAACCTTCCCAGGCTGTTTGCCACTCCTAACCTTCCTAACTATGCTAAATGGAGGCTGGATCTGCAGTGTTAAACAAATAGTAACTAGATGTTTTCCATTCACAGGACAAATGGAAAGATGAATCAGCTTTGACTAGAAACACAACCGCCCATTCCATATAAGCAAAAATTAGAGAAAGCCAGTTCCCCTTTTCCACTCTGATTAGAAAAAGAAATAATTCATTGTGCGTGCACAAGGCCACATGCACCGATCAAGGTTTAACTGGGGGTTGGGTGGAAGGACTTAGCGTCACTGAATTTTTATTCTGATTCCCAAACTGTCAGTCACTCATTGTCTTCTTCTTAGCATGGTAGTTCTATTAGGATTCAAGACAAACTTCTTGTTTGGGAAAGCCTATAGCAGCAGTTCTCAACCAGGGGGGTGAGGCCCCCTAGGGGGGCCACGAGCAGGTTTCAGGGGGTCCGCCAAGCAGGGCTGGGATTAGACTCACTGGGTCCCAGGGCAGAAAGCCGAAGCCTCACTGCTCCAAGCCCCGCCACTCGGGGCTGAAGCTGAAGCTAGAGCAACTTAGCTTCATGGGGCCCCCTCTGGTGTTTGGCCCCAGTCAACTGCCCTGCTTGCTACTCCCTAATGCCGGCCCTGGCTTTTATATGCAGAAAAACTGTTGTTGTGGCACAGATGGGCTGTGGAGTTTTTATAGCATGTTGGGTTGGGAAGGCCTCAGAAAAGAAAAGGTTGAGAACCCCTGGCCTATAGGATGTCTTTAGTTCATTCAAAAAATTGATGCTTGGACGTAGCACCATGACATAAAGAATGGAATAATACTTCCTTTTTGGTAAGAAAATCCTGATCTGTTTATCTTATTTTTAAAGCTCTGATTCTATAAAATATTTTACAATTAATATTTTGGCACTTAATATTTTCTTGTAACAAATTTCAAGAATGATTTTCAATTGTTTTTAAACACTAGTGGTGATCTCAGTTCTAAGGCTGGTCTGGGTGTTGTCATTACTTATTTTTACATAAAACATTTTTTTAAATTAATTTTTATCTTTTTAATTTTTGTTCTAACTTTTCCAGTAATATTTGACTCAGATTGACTAATTTGCCATTGAGTGTTCATTCAGCTTTCTGTATGGACCAGGCCAAAAAATGTTCTGCAAATATAAAAGTGATTAAAGTTATACTTCAGAAGTGTCCAATAGCTTCCAAGCCTTCCTACCCTCCCCTCAATGAGAAATGTCATTTGGGGTTATCCTTTTTGCAATTTCTCAGTTAGTTGCCAATTTTCTCACAGTGCCATTAGTGTCCAGGTCTTTTAGACATTGATGGCATGAGCATGTTTCTTGCACAGTGGCTTATCCTTCTTGGAGTAAAATGGCTGACCTTCCAAATTCACATGGCACACCTAAAAGTAAAGATTATGCACAATCAGGAATCACAAAGAGAAATGTATCTATTAGTAACATTTTTATTGCTCCTTAGCTTTTAAGGACTAGATTCCGATACGCTGACTCACAATGAGTGGCACCATACTCCATGAGAGTCCGATAAATTTCACTAGGACCACTTAGGCAATGATCAGTATTAGGAGCTATGGGCTTGCTACACTGGCAATTAACAGTGCTGCAACTTTCTCGCTCAAGGGGGTGAAAAAACACACCACTGAGCGCGGCAAGTTGCAGAGCTTTAAAGCACCAGTGTAAACAGTGCCCCAGTGCCATGCTCCCAGCTCTGGGATCTACACCCCTCATTGAGGTGGTTTTTTTAGAGTGCTGGGAAAGCTCTCTCCCAGCGCTGCACCATGAACACACAAGGCATGTTAAAGCGCTGCCATGGCAGCGCCTTAGCGTTGCCAGTGTAGACTAGAAGTGCTAACTACAGTAATGTACTGCTGCAGCTAGATAGAAAGCAATGCACATTAATAAGACTGGGATGAGCATGTTAGAAATGCAAAGACAGACTGACATGGATTTTTCTGTTTGGCTTTATATGCCAGTAAAACAATTAGGATAAACTGGGCTGGGACAGCTGCGAAAATTACATTAACAGAACAAAGGGATAGTGTCACCTCTACAAACACTTGGGTCTTGCGAACTAAAATAAATAGGTGAGAAACTACTTAAAAATGCAAATGTACCAGAATTGGAAATATTCAGAGAAGGTGTCTTTTATAAGTGATTAAATATGTTTTTATGACAAAAATGATGTTGAATCAAGAGAAAATAGCTACTGGATTGTGCAAGCAATAGTCTGTGTACTAACACAAATGCATGTATCAACTTCAGACATTCCCAATTTTGGAAAAGGAGCATATTATAACACTGAAGTAAATACAGCAGCCAGTAGGTTAATTTAACATTTGACCCAAACAATCAATTCTATACTTCCTAAAGTTCATTAGAGAGGTGTACGGCCCCAAATGAATCAGTGAGGCTGTTACTGATCTTTCTGACCATGTCAATGTACTGTTTATAGCTGATGAGAGACTTGGAATATTACTAATAGTTCTAGGAGAAATGGGTTAGTCGATGAGTGCAGGTGGGACACTCAGGGGTGATAAGTGCTGATTATTACATAGATTTTACCATCGTGTGTGTGTGTGGGGGGGGGTGTAAAACGTATACACATGCACAAGAGCAGACAGAATGATGAATAGTAATTAGTACAGATGTTAGTCAGTGTCATTTTTTCTGAAGTGACTTCTTTCTGTGGGAAAATGCAAATTTCACAACTGTATAAACAGAATAGTTGGTCACTATATTTCACACCATTCAATTTGGTGATAATATCATTGCCTGAGATCTATTTTAAATCCTGATTTACCACTTTGTGCAAATTTAGTTAAAAAGAATACCAAGCACTGCTCTCCAACACAGTTTCTGTAGACTCTTCCAAAAAGCACAAGTGTTTTCTTAGTGTTTCTGAGCATTAGCAGTGTAGATCAAATTTAACTGTTCTGATGGGAGGGGGTAGGGGGGTTAGGAAAAGGAAAACAACCCCCATCTGCAATTAAAACCAATCAACCGCTTCCCACCACCACCACTAAACGAAATTCTTCCAGTATAATGTCACAAGTTCTAATAAGATTATAGAATAATAATGTAGATTTTAATGTAGATACCTACAGCACAAATAAAGCAGGTATCATGCCAAGTGTGTCCAAGGGCTTCAATGAATTTATCTCCTGCTTCAACCGGAAAATCACAGCCATGGCATTTTGTGCTGAACAAAGCAATGTAATCTAAAATAAAACAAAAGCAAACTTAAAACAAACACTGAACACAAGCATATTACACCCAAAAGAACCAGAGATGTGCCTAGTAGCCATTCTTGGGATTATTTTTATTTAGAATTATTTTCTACATCTCACTCAAATTCTCCAAGGATTACATTTTTGAGCACCTACCCTCCCCCCTCTTTCCTTTACTTCTTTAAAGACAGAAATTCAATGCAAAAACCCACTTAATATGGTATTATGGCTGTGAATATAAACACACACAATTCAGGAAATTCAAAGTTATGTTCCCCACAGGATTTGGAAATTAGTCATAGATAGATTGATTTATAATCACACACACTACAGAAAAATCATAAGCACAAAATGAATTTATACAACATACTATATGAGGACCAGGGGGAGATGACATGATGAGCACTGTGTAAACACCACTTAGTTTTCCCTGCCTGCTGTGTATTTATATTCTAAGTTTAATGTTGGACTACTATAATTTTTGCATTAAATAGAAAATATAACAACACTGTATCCTTTGGTTAATATATACTAACTTTGAATACTGATGTCAATCTGGAGCGACTGTATATCAAAAAAGATACAGCAAAAATAGAAAAGGTGCAAGAGAGTCAAAAAATTATTCAGGTTATTGGGGTTGTGGTTGAAAGCTCCCATTTTAAGAGAGTACATGTTGGGGCCCCAATCTAAGCCATTTTATATTTATCCCCCACTTAAATCCAGGACTTAGAAGGTACTCTTTGACCCTTCAGGTTTCTATTTCTCACTACCAGAGAGAGATGAGGCCAGGAATGCAGGACGGAGCAGAGACAGGGCAAGTGGAGAGAAGGAACATTTCACAATTTAGTCTAGCCTGGATCCTGTCTCATAGCTCATTCACCTGGCTAGCTCCATTTACTTATCCACCCATCTGCTGGTCCATCACAACTTGTAAGATGGACACTTGCAAATTCCTGGAATATTGGGCATTCCGGCACTTCTGGGAATAGTGTGGTCCCTCCCCCGCAAGTCGTGTATGCAAGAATAGGTGCCAACTCCATGGGTGCTGGCTCAAACACACACAGAAAAAAAATGCGTGCTCAGCACCCACTGGCCACAGTGGTTCCGGCCCCAGGGCAGATAACCAATCAGCTGTTCGACAGGTCCTCAGGGCTGGCCGCAGGTTAGCAAACAGCTGGCAGGTGGTGCTTGGGGAAGGGCGGAGTAGAGAGGAGGGAGCAGTGTGGGGGAGCCTTGGGGGAAGGGACAGAGCAGGGGCAGGAAGAGGTGGAGCAAGGGTGGGACCTTGGGAAAAGGGGCCAAGTGGGAATGGGGCCTCAGGGTGGAGCATGCACCAGGTAAAATCAAAAGTCAGCGCCTGTGTGTGCAAGGTCATGCCACAAAGAGGGTGCCATTTTGAGGAGCACACCGCCCTGCCCCAGAACACATGAGGTCACACTGATAGAAGTGGAGTGGCGCACTCTCCATTACAATGTTTCTCATCTGATAACAGACAAAACTATGTCCAGTTTTGTCTCAGTACCAGATGGGGGACAAACACAACAAAAGCAGGACTGTCCGGTTTAAAACCCAATAAACAGCCTGCCTAATCACAAGGAGGCAAGAGAAGCTGTGGGAAAACACAGACTAGGAAACACTCAGATAGCTTGATGCCAGAGACGAGCTACCAGACTAGATTGGCTATCGGTCTGATTTTGCTTGGTTCTGCCAGATAACATGAAGGACACTAGTATTGAACAGTATTATCCAGTAAGATACGGTGGCTCTATTGCGTGTAATACCTTTCTCACAGTAGGGCTCCCCATCCTCCATGTGGAAGAGGCTATTCCCAAATGGTTTCTTACAGGCAGCACAGACAAAGCAAGTCGTGTGCCAAGTCTGCCTTAGAGCATGCATCACTTCCTGAAAAACAAAAACAGCAAAATACCACATACACTAAGCCCACATACAGGAAAACATACAAAGCTGGGATACCCTGGGCTTCTCATTTTAAAATCAGCCAATTCTTTTGCCCAATAAAAAACTCAACAACTCAAGAGATTTTTTAAATAAGGAAAAACAAACCTCAGTAGCAATGTTTACTCCTGTGGGAAAGCTCTGCCTCCATTCAGAGCATTGGAAACCTCCTAATATGATTTATTGTCAAAACAAAATCACCAAACATCTAACAAACAACAGCTCAGTTCAGCTAGTTGTCTGCATCAACACAACTCATGGCTCCCTCCTCACTGGGAAACCCTGCACAAAAGAAAGTTTTAATCTCTCTCCTGAGATTTAGCTTTATTAACTTCAGTGGAGCTATACTGATTGACACCACCTGAGGATCTGGGCCAAAGGAGATACCCAACAGACTGCATGGTTTGTGACTAATTTAATGTAGTTGTTCTCAGTCAGGGATACGTGTACCCCTGGGTGTATGCAGAGTTCTTCCAGAGGGTACGTCAGCTCATCTAGATATTTGCCTAGTTTTACAAGAGGTGACACAAATAGCACTAGCAAAGTCAGTACGAACTAAAATTTCATACAGACAATGACTTGTTTATACAGCTCTAGAAACTATACTGGGGTAGGCAACTTATGGCATGCATGCCAAAGGCGGCATGCGAGCTGATTTTCAGTGGCACTCACACTACCTGAGTCCTGGCCACCGGTCCAGCGGGCTCTGCATTTTAATTTAATTTTAAATGAAGCTTCTTAAACATTTTAAAAACCTTATTTACTTTACATACAACAATAGTTTAGTTCTATATAATAGACTTATAGAAAGAGACCTTCTAAAAACATTAAAATGTATTACTGGCACACGAAACCTTAAATTAGAGTGAATAAATGAAGACTTGGCACACCACTTCTGAAAGGCTGCTGACCCCTGTACTATACACTGAAATGTAAGTACAATATTTATATTCTAATTGATTTATTTCAAAATTATATGGTAAAAATGAGAAAGTAAGCAATTTTTCAGTAATAGAGTCCTGTGACACTTCTGTATTTTTATGTTGGATTTTGCAAGCAAGTAGTTTTAAACTGAGGTGAAATTTGGGGGTACCCAAGACAAATCAGACTCCCAAAAGGGATACAGTCATCTGGAAAGCTTTAGAGCCACTGATTTAATGTATCTTATTTCCTGTTTTATGAGGCATCTGATTCTAAGTGAGTTTCTTACAGTTTACTCGTTTTTTAATCTCTGCTGACTGAGGCACAAGGGAATGAAAGTAGTTGGCAGGGTTTTAGTCCATTGCTCCAACTTGCTAGACAGCACAGCCTCATTTATATTTGCCATACATCTCATTACAGAATCACCAGTGAGATTTATTAGCTTCTGTTACTGTTTGCAAAACAATTATAGCTGACAAATCGGCTTGGATCCATTTATGAACCTCTCAGTGCTAAGAAGTAAAAGACAGATTGAGAAATTTTACAAATGTAAACAGAGTCAGCTGGCAGCTTTGCTATGTTACTGAGAGAAATCCACAGAGAAGAGCTGACTTGTTCTTCCATTAATTAGATAAGTATTTCAGTGGCTTTTTTTTAACACTCCTCCAAAAGCACCAGTATGCAAGGCTTGATTAGAGCTACGACTTCAGCTCAAGTGCCTGATGATGCACTTCCTAGCAGGAAGCAATGCACTGACTTCCCCAACACTAAGACAGATGTCAGGAGTGGAGGCAGAGTGGTGATAACTAATATTGTACTCTTTGTTTGCCAATATGGAAGAACTGTGAGAGACACTTAGTCACATCTGTGGCATAGAATCATAGAAGATTAGGGTTGAAAGAGACCTCAGGAGGTCATCTAGTCCAACCAACCACAACTAAATCATCCCAGCCAGGGCTCTGTCAAGCCGGGCCTTAAAAACCTCTAAGGATAGAGATTCCACCACCTCCCTAGGTAATCCATTCCAGTGCTTCACCGCCCTCCTAGTGAAATAGTTTTTCCTAATATCCAACCTAGGCCTCCCTCCTAGGCATCGCTGCATATCTCATCTTCCTTCTCAATTGTGTACACAAATCCATCGCTAAGGTTATCATCATCAGCTGCTGCTCCAACCACCTCATCTACTTGTTAAGATATTTACAGAGTGTTAGTTACCACAGTATCTAGGCATGAAGCCTAGCAGGAGTGTATAAGACAAACAAAAGTGGGCTCTTCTCTTGCCTTTGTGGGGTTCAGATGTCTGTATCTTATTTTAAAAATCTAATTGAGATGATTTCTCTAGAGCAGGAGTCTTGTTATTCACACAGAGATGCACTGATAGCTGTGTGGACCTGAAGTCAGTGGACTTTCTGGATTAAGCCCAATTAAGATTGCATAGCATCAGCCCTCACTTTGCCTAACTTTAGCAAGAGATGCATGAGAGCAATACATTTTCATGTTAGGAGGTCACCAAAGCAAGAGCAGGAAAGAGTGAAAAAAAAACCTAAATACAATTTAAAAAAAGTTATTCATATTACAAACTTCCTCCATATAGGCTGATATGTATAGTACAATAATGTCCAAATCTCCAGCCAGTATAGAAACACAGTTCTGTAAGCCTATATGTGTCTTATTCTGGGATAATTAATAGGCTAGGAAATTACTGTAGAAGAAAGTGGAAGAGTTTAATACTTGATTAGTTGCCTATAATCAAAAGTATTCCATTTCTAATTTCAATGGAGTGAGGATTCAGACGTGAGGCTGTGCTGTTCTGACTTACCCCCATGATCTTGGTGTGGCATCTGGCACAGGTTGGTGCAAAGAACTGTTCATAACAGCGCTCACAGTACACGCTGTTCTGCTCCTCCACAAAGCACACATCCGCTAAAGATGTCTTGCAGTAAGCACAGTTGAACTCCTCTGGGTGCCAGGAACGACCCATGGCTACCAGGAAAGGACCCCTGTGAAACATCATTATTATATTTATATTGCAGAAGCATCTAATGGCACAGATGAACCATACTAATGAGGATGTATTTTAAAATAAGACACTATAACCTGCTGACATGAGGTCTCTTTTCAAGATTTTTTAAAGGAAAATTTCAGGAATTTGTTAATATATTAACCTATAAAAATGATTATAACTGAAATTTCAAAACATCTGTTGGAAATACTGCCATGATTTCCAAATCTCAATAACTGTAAAAGTGTTTGTTAGAACTCCCATGTTGCTGATACTTCCCATCAGCAACTGTAAATTGCTTTTGTAGAGTAGGGCACTGAAAATGCATTATTAAAAAATAAACAAAAACCCCACAAATCATCGAAAGTACTTAAGTGTTAAATATAAAAGAAGCGTGGAGGAATCAAATGGGAAGTTTCCTCATTCTAATGAGTATGACACAGAGTAGAGAATTACCATTTGGAAACATGAAAAAGCAGGAGACTTGCCAGAGTTGGTGAAAGGTGTAATACACATATACCTTACAATAGCTTTGAAAGTCACATGTTTTCATGTGCATTTGAATGAAAGTTGCATTTGCTATGCTATAACAGATTGCCAAAATGGCAACTTGCTGTTTGATTATCCTTTAGTCATACTACAGCCACATTAAAACATGTTGGTGATTTACCGTTAATTGTAATTAGATGTAGTGATTAGACTTTTGTTTGTATTACTGTTGTATTCCTATATGGGAAGATAGGAGAATGATAATCAGTAGCCCCATACCACTAAACCAGTTCCTTTTTAGTGAATGACACTCATTAAAAATCCACAGATTACTTGAAGTCAGGCAGCAATCAACAGGGTAACAATGGGCACCAGTCCAGCAGAGTGAACTGGGAGAGGAGGAAAGAGAAGCATGCACAGAGTGTATGCATTATCTTTCTCCAGACACAAAAGCAGCAATTACATTTGTCTCCAAACTGATATTTCACTCCCTCAACCCAATATAGTTTTACATAGCGTCCTTCCAGTTTTATTTCGAGATACCTTGGGGCCCAGAAATTTGTAAGAAAAAGGCAGTGCCTGTGCTATGAAAGGTGCCCAAAACAATGACCTTGTATAACTTTGTAGTGATAAAAAGTGAACCACACGATGGCAAAGATGAGCTCTGGAAATGTTAAATGAATCAAGCTGGCAACAGACATCCCCTCTGGATTATTTAACTGTGTCTCATGCGCTGAGATTGTATAATAAAATGCAATAATCAGTTGCTCTGTAAAAGCAGCAAAGAGTCCTGTGGCACCGTTAGACTAACAGACGTTTTGGAGCATGAGCTTTCGTGGGTGAATACCCACTTCGTCAGATGCATGTCACAGGTGCCACAGGACTCTTTGCTGCTTTTACAGATCCAGACTAACACGGCTACCCCTCTGATACAGTTGCTCTGTGATACTTTTTCTCCTGCCCCCCATCCCTCTTGTAAGAGTCTCATGATCTTACCGAATTATGCTGTTACAGTGTCCGCAGAGAGGAGTTCGGTTGCTGGCTGGGAAACGCTCAGCCCTTTGAATTGTTCCCCGGGCTACAGCAGGAGTCTGGGAAGAGGCTGGTATTGAATGAGACGAGTAGGCTGAAGATGAGGCAGGAGATGGTGCTGGAGCACCCCGTGGCAGGGTATGTTTGGTAACAGAGGTGGTGATTTTTCCAGGTGCAAATTTCTGGGAAAAGGAGTCATCTGTTACCCAAGGAGGGCGGGATGAAGAATCAGCCTTGCCTGGTGTATAAGAATGCACTGGCACTCGTGCTGGTGCTGGTGCTGTTATAAACATCCAAAAGAAAATCAAAGAATGCTTTAAGATCTTTTCTTTTAAGATTGCAAACAACAACATTTAGCAAAATATACTGCATACCATAAATAAACAGAACACTTAGATTACTCTAATTGTAGTCTGTCTCATTAGAACAGATCAGAGCTGGAGTGAGTTCCAGGAAATCACCACAATCCTTGATTTATATCCAAATAAATCACAGAAACCATTATCTACTGGTTTTCACTGAATTTATTAAGATCACTTACAAGGACATTGCAGTGTTAGTTTTTATTTAGTGGGAGTGCATATATATGGTTGTAATCACTGCCCTCTGACCTGTAGTAACCTAGGTTCAGAAATACAGTGGCAAACTAGATTCAAATGGCCAGATCAAGCAATCCGTCTGCTTTTAGGCACAACTCACCATGGTTTTAATAGTTTCTGCTTAAGTATTAAGTCATGAGATTGCCGAAGAAGTGGATTTTTCCACAGATTCTCACTCTTATTTGTAATTTGTAGAAGTTTTATACATGGGTTAGTGAAGAAAATAGCCTCACTTACAGACCACAGAGGCTGAAAGAGAACAATAAAAACAATGCTGGGAAAACAAATACAGATTGTTTAATTTACAAAAAGTGAAACTGAATGCAGGTTAAATTGAACAAGTGGAACTTTATTAAACCTTGTGCGCTGCTCTGTCCATGTGGCTTCCAGCCTAACTCCAACTGTTCCCTGTTCACCTAGGTCAACCTCAACAAAAGCCCCTTCAGGGAACACAGGCACTCTGACTCCACTTCCATTTATCATGATACTCACATCACATGACCAGCAAGGCAAAATCAACAGCAACAAGAGGAAGAATGTCCCTATGATTAAGGTACTGGACCAGGATTCAGGATCTCAGTTCAGTTCCTGACTCTGCCATGGATTTCCTGTGTGACCATGTGTAAATCATAATCTGTGTCTCAGGTCTGGTCTGTAAAATGGGAAAAATGATACTTTCATTCTCCCACCTTTTGTTTTGGCTATTTAGAATGTAAATTCTTCAAGGTATGGACTGACTGGTATATCTGTTTGTATAGTGCCTAGCACAATGGGGCACTAATCTTGGATGGGGCCTTGATACAAATAATCATCAGAATCTAGAGTCTGTACTCACTGGAAAGCCCTCCCATTATCTTGTTCTCTTTTTAAAACTATAGACCTATGGCTCAGAAATCTAGGTACAACTGAAGATTTCACCCGAGAAACTGCCACTTCTCACAATTACAGTGTAGAAAGGTCAAATATATTCTTTACTTTAGAAAGGAAAAAAGGAATCAAAAAATCTATTGATGTATTCTGGAACAGCCTGAAGGGGAAAAAAAACAAGAGAGTAGGAAAACAAGGGAAGCCAGAGATCAAGAACAAAAATACAGTGCAGACTTCCAGAGTCTTGATAAAAAATACCCTCTTTTCAAGCCTTTTTAAAATAATATTTATTTTAAATGGATTAAATTAGTAACATTTTAATGTATTGTTATCATTGAAGAAATTACAGACTGTATTATGGCTACTTTGAGATGTTTACATACATGCATATTTGTGTTGATACTTGTGGAACTACATGTCATACAGAATTGTGTAAAAGATGTTTTGAATGAGCTGTAGAAGGTAATTATTAATCATCTTATGGCTTGAGGCTAACTAATGAGAGGAAATTATTAAATGTAAGTAAAACAATCCATGTTAGCACCCTGATAACATACCCTGATAACTTTTTCCAAATAGTCCTATTTTGGACTGAACATTTCTTATGCCTGATGTCTGCCCAAAGGCGAATTTTTCTTTTGGGTTGATGTGAGCAAAATTCCCCATCTGTTTGAGATCAGCAACTGTGAAACAGATCACTTCCTGTTTTTTAAGGATTCCAGACATACTAGTTGGCTGCTGCAGAAAAAATAGATGAAGTTTGAAACACAGCATAGGATCCTCTTTGAGGGACAGAGCCTTTGCTTGTTTTTATTTTTTTAAAAGGTGTTGCTTTACCATAGTTTTAACTATAGGAGCATGTTCATGTAAAAAAAATTAGTCTACAGATGCACGCAGAGGGTCCACTCCTTCCTCTCAATAAAGTAAGTAAAAAAATTCATGATGGCTTTAATAGGACCAAGATAGGCCCTGAGGGAGACATTATATGCATCTGTGAATCAGTTAGGTACACTGTGACAAGGTGTACCAATCCTGCACTGGGCCAACAAGGATGGACCAATCACTGTGGGGCCAGGAAGCAATGCCCCCTTTTCCCTGCTGTGCCTGCTCCAGGTGGAAGAGCCAGATAAAAGGACACAACCCTGCTCAGTAGGGGTTGCCTGTGGAGGAAGAAGGATGTGTAACTGCAGAGGTGCCTGTGATGCTCCAGGTGGCAGAGCCCAAGGACATGGACTAAGCTACAGGAGACTCATGGACTGCGGAGACAAGCAGTCACCAGATGAGGAGGTGCCCAGGATGCAACTTGTGGTAGGAAGTCACCCAGGGGATGTAGTAGAAGCCGGTGCCTAAACCCTTTGCATGGAAGTCCCTAGTTTCATAGGGCCCTGGGTTGGCATGTGGTGAAGTGGGAGGGGCTGGGTTCCCTTACCACACCCTACAGACCACTAGGTGTGGCTGCTGTTTGCTTTCTGGCCCAGTCTGGGGACTCAGGGACCACAGCCTGTTTATTTGTTCTGACCTGTCCAGAGGCTACAGACTGATTGCTGTTCTGCTCTACCCAAGGGGTTGATTTCCCAAATGCTACTGTTTGCCCCAGCCAGGAGACTCAGGGGATATAGACTGTTTGTTTGGTCTGCTCTGCCCAGAGGGCCAGAGCTCCAATTGTAACAGCCTGCCCCAGGAGGCTCAGAGGCTATACGCTAAGTGTTTGGCCTGCCCACCTGGGGGCTATAGACTAATTGCTGTTCTATCCCACCCAGATGGCCAGAACTGCAATTGCTACTGCCTTCCCCCAACCAGGAGGCTTGGGGGCCATAGATTATTTGTTTGCCTAGTCCCGTCTGGGGGCTACAGGCTGACCATTGCTCTATCCTATCCAAAGGGCCAGAACTCCAACTGTGGTTGTCTGCCCCAGCTCTGAGACTCAGGGGGCTACTGACTATTTTCTTGGACCTGCCAGGGGTCCGGAACCCACTGTACTGCAATTACCTGATCTAACAGGGAATCTCAACAACTAGGTGTTGGGGTGTACCAACTCTGCATGAGGCCAGTGGGGGCAGCCCATCACATACACAAATTTCAAAAATGTTTTGCTGACTTAAAATACCCATAACTTTTAAACAATGCAACCAATTTCCTACAAACACTGCCTGTTTTGTAGAGCTCATTAAAAACCTCAATCTGAAGCCAAAGTTTGAGGGAAAATTAGTTAGTTCTGATTTTACATTTGGTAAGTGCTAGGATCAACTTAACTCACATGACATGTATTATGGGCACACTGTTAGCAAGTTTGTGTAGGTCAAATTGATTGCCGTTTTAAAAAAATACTAACTGAAGTGTATGTGAATTTTGGAAGGTACTGATTGAACTGACAAGTGCTCCTGAGATAATACATGAATGTTAAAAAAAAAATCACTCAAGAAATTTGACCCAACAAGTCTCATCTTTCTTCGGATCCCTGTTACAGACTAATCACTGCACAGATTTATACCAAACTTGCTACAACAGATAATAGCTTCATATGTAGGGTCAGATGTCAACAAAGTTCCGTTAATTTTGCAGAAGACCTAAGCCATTTTCACCATAACAAAATGATAAATGAAGAATATACAATAGAATAGTCTGGCTCTGTCGGCAACAGCAGGGGTTCTCAACCTTTTTCTTACTGAGTGCCCCTCCTCTCCCCCAGGATGCTATAAAAATTCCATGGCCCACCTGTGCCACAACTGTTTTCTGCATATAAAAGCCAGGGCTGGTGTTAAGGGGTATCAAGGAGGGCAACTGCCTGGGGCCCCACACCAAAAGGAGCAACACAAAGCTAAGTTGCTCAGGCTTTGGCTTCAGCCCCAGGTGACAGGGCTCGGGGCTTCAAGCTGCAGTCCCGCCTGGCGAGACTTCGGCTTTCTGCCCTGGGCCCTAGTGAATCTAATGGCAGCCACGCTTGGCGGACCCCCAGAAACCTGCTTTCAGTCCCACAGGTTGAGAATCACTGAGCTACGGTATTTCCTGTTTTCAGTGCTTCCTGGCTCACCTGTTCCTCAAGTATGACTTTCCCCTGCTTCCGTCAAACCGGAAATGCTGTGTGCTCCCAATAACTTCTCACTCCCCTCTAAAGATGGCTGTGAACTCCACAAACTCCCCTGCTGTTCAGTTTTTCTTCCTTAGCTGGACTCAACACAGACTCCTGACCAGCTAAGGAAGAAAAACTGAACAGCAGGGGAGTTTGTGGAGTTCACAGCCATCTTTAGAGAGGAGTGAGAAGTTATTGGGAGCACACAGCATTTCCGGTTTGACGGAAGCAGGGGAAAGTCATACTTGAGGAACAGAGAAAAGAACATATCCATGTGCTCCCTACTCATGGCCCCCATGCTGCCCCTCCTAGTAATGACCTCTAGGGCAGGGGTTCTCAGATTTCCCTTACTTAGGAATACTAATAGAACAGGGATGTTAGGGGGTGAGGTAGAGAATAGAAATGAAAGAAAGAGTAAGTGGGGTTCTAGCAAAGGGTGAATTGGGTTTCACTAAAACAGCAGTAAAAATGCCGAAGCTGCCGGAGCCTTATCTATGCTGGTGCTCCCAGCAATTACTGGCACAATTTTTTGGTAAATTTCCCCACCACAGATAAAAGGCAAGAGACTTTAGTATTTTTGCTCTGTAGAGCTCAGTACCATAGTCAGATAAACATGTAATATCTATTCTTTTATTCTTTATGAAAGTGTTATAACAGTGTAGAATATTCCTTAGTAGTTTGGCTAGAGATTAGATCTTTTTATTTATTTTTTTTTGCTTCAACAAAATCTTGAATTTTCAAAAGAAAACTTGTCAGGACAATTTCTCCATCCTTCGATAAGCAAGGCCTGCAGCTCTAATACAGTACAGTGTGTACCTTTAAGAGCAGAGGCTGCCGGGGTCTCACTGTCTGGAATGGAAAGTATTTCACCTTCTTAGTCATGCTGCTTTCTGGCTCCTATTTTACATCTCCTACTATTAAAAGCTTTGGAGCCCTCCGAGCTTTCTGAAATGGCCCCTCCTCTGACTTTTTTCTGGTTCGTCTCCAAGTCAGCTTATTCTTCTAATGAATTATTTAGATCTGATCCACTGGCAGCAATTAAACCCTCTATTACTCATTGACAGACCAGCTGTGGGCATTGCATGCTGGCTTCCTGACTTCTCCTCATTCTTTACTGATCCACAGGGCAGCTGTATGTTCACTGAAACTCAACTGCTTTTGGAGAATGTCACCATTGTGCAGATTCTTGATACTGTGTTCAGACAGACTTTGATGCTTCGATAGCCTCCATAGTGGGAGTAAAATAGTCATCAGTAATGACCCTTCTCCCCACAAAAATAAAGACCTTAAACAAAGACTTATCTCCTCCCAGTCTTTCATTTGCTTATTGACAATACCAGTGCAAGTAGTCTTCTTTAACAATGCCATACCACCCCCTGGTAAATTAAGTTATAACCTGAGAAACCAGCGAATATAGCTAACACAGGCCACACTGATCCCTGAAACAGCAGCCTAATAAAATATTTTATCAAACAGGCAACCTTAGTACTGGCATTTCCTAACTGTTGCATGCTTGTTTTTCCAATCTTATTATTTTTCTTGTGTAGTTTTTTGCATGTAATTTCTTAGGTTTTTAAAAAAGCAAACTAACCCCTGCAGAAATTCCATGACGTGCAGTTATACTGACTGCCATGTGATTCATCAGCAGGGTTAGAACCACAGTACAGAACTCTGCTTCTTGAGTTAACAGAATAACTCATAGCTGTAGTAAACTGTCATCCTGTTCAAAGGCCAGCCACTAAAGCAGGAAAAAACAAACATTTTACTAGTGGATTTTACAACTATTTGCTGACTGCAAAGGAATGGTGCCACTCAGGAATCCTGGATTCTATGACAGGTTCCAAGGAGAGTGTACTTCAGCCACCAGAATCCATTCTTCCCGTCTCCACTCTTAAAGGCTCAGCCTTTCTGCCCATGGCCCCTCCAGCCTATCCCAGTCCTAGTCTTCCCAGCCCCTGCATCTACCCTCAGCTCCTTGACACAATCACAGTCACTGTCTACCTCGTGCCCCCACATCCCAGGTCCTTCTCTCCTCTTCCTCTCAGTCTCTCCTCACTTACAGCTGTAATTGTGGAATCAGTATCCTTAAGTGGAGTCAGCTGCTGTGTTAGTAGGGGCTATGCAGATTTCCTCAAATTTCTAGTTTGTGTATGTTTGTTTTAAATAAAACTGGCTAAAGATTTTTTAGAAGTGCCTGCAAGGGTGACAAAAGTCCTAGTCTCTCACTCTGGCAGGGTCAAGGTTTCTGCAGAGGCTGCAAGCACTACTTTTGAAGAAGTAACCAAGCAGCAGTAGCTCCAAAGTTGGCCATGGCATGGCATGGGGCTTTGAGAATGCACTAAAATAAAATAATAGTCATAATAATTAGCTCTTGCACACTTTCATCAGTGGATCTCAAATAGCTTTACAAAGGAAATCAGTATTGTTATACCCATTTTACAGATGCGGGAGCTGAGGTACAGAGCAGTGAAGTGACTTGCCCAAGGTCACTCAGTAGGCCACTGCAGGGCTGGGAATGGAACAGAGGCTTGCTGAGTCCTGGTCCAGTGCTCTATACTGTAGGCCACACTGTTTATAAGATGATGTTGGGGGAAGGGGGCTCAAGGCACTGAGAGGAATATAGAACACCCCAGGGTAGTGCGGGGGCGGGGGGAGGGAAACAGTACCTTAACTGAGGCAGGAAGAAGTTTGGACTATAACACAGATCTCTACAGAAAATAAAGTTTTGAGAAGCTTATTTAGTGCTTAACACTCCTCCCTCTGCCCACACCCTCCCATGTGTAAGAGACTGACAGTCACTGATTATTGGGAATTACAGGTGCTTGCATTGTATGCACATCATTCTACTAAGAAACTAATGATATCTGGTTTTTTCTTTTTACTGAGTTCAAACAGAACTCTAAGACATTTTCTCTAAATAGTTTTCCTATACTGCAGCATCAGCCATTTCTCTGTTTCATAATCATGCATCCCACCTTAGCTTTAGGCTTCTTTTTTTCATCTTGGAATTGTAAACAGTGTTTAAAGATCTCAGAACAAGGAGTTTATATTCAATCTCTTTAAGCCCTGGAGCTGTAACTATTTACCTATTATGGTATTAAGACAGTTAGAATTAGAAGGCAATATTTAATCTCTAATTGATGAGTTCGAATGGCTCCCACCTATGGGGCTCTCCAATTAAATACAGTGATTTCTAGCTCACCCAGTTTTATGGATGATTTTTTTCCCCAAAAGTCAGTTTGTTCATGCAAAGCGTGACAGACCAATGTATGCACAGAAGCCCTGATAATGTCTCTCAAGTTTCAATGATACTCAGAACTAAGCTCCAATAGCAACATCCTTTAGTAAACTTTTTTCAGTAAGAGAACAAATGGGAACCCCAGTGAGCAGTAAAAGTACCACTCTTAGGTTGACACTAACTTAAATTATCAAGATTATTATACTTCTAAGCTCAGAGATACTAACTCATTGTATTTTAACCTGGGAGTATTTAGCTAGTTGCCTCTTTGCAGACAAGGATGCTCCATGCACTTTTTCATCATTGCTCTTAAGTTGTACTAGGATCCTTGCATTTTAGCAGCTTTCTTTATCTCAACAGACAGCATGTGTGTATAACTGTGACATAACTGCTTCCTCAAACAAGACCTACAGACAATTAAAAATACCCTGACTGGGCTAAATGTAGGAGTAGAGAGGCAGTGATCAGTAATAGTTATAATGCTCTCCTTTTAACCTCTAGGACCTGGGTTCACCTGTTCCCAGGGTCCCTTCTGTAAAATGAACTGAAATGAGGAAGGGTCTCTCATTCTGGATTTTCCATCCCATCCACTTGCCATTAAAAAATAAATCAACATGGTGAATCATGTCACAATTACTGAAATACACTGGTTGGAGAACTGGTGCAAAATGACAGTCATGAATGTCCATAACTTGCTTTGAGTTCTCACAAGATAATTATAACTTTTCAGTCATTCATAATTTCATCTTGAAAGCCAGGATTCAGTGCAAAATAAAAACAAGTTGGCATTATTATAATTGTTTTTACTTTTAGCAGAGTGCCATCACTATCTGCTAGGAATGATTTCACCAATCTTGGGATTCCATTCTGATAAGGAAGGAATAGTATATTGACCTTTTACATCGTTTTCAAACAT
This sequence comes from Gopherus evgoodei, assembly GCF_007399415.2. NCBI lineage: Eukaryota > Metazoa > Chordata > Testudines > Testudinidae > Gopherus > Gopherus evgoodei. Next base: position 54,637,774 of record NC_044328.1, on the reverse strand, counting down.
CTTCCTGGCTCATCTGGAATGTTACTCTGACCTTTGTAGCTCTACACATACAAATTCACCTTTGATTTTTATTTATTTCACTAGCCTTCAGATCTCCAGCTCCTGGTGCCATTACAAGGAATACTAGATCGAACACATAAAATGTAAAATTCACAAGATATGCCAACAGACTGACCCAACTAACCGGCATCCTGTTAAAAAAAAAACTGTTATAATGATTCAGTCACTCAACTTTTAAACACCCTGTGCCTGTCCAATAGCACAAAAGAAAGGATAAGCTCTGTTATTTTCTCTGATATGTGGAAATGGGGAAACTACTCATATAACCGCTATTACAAGAAGTTGAGTCCTTGCCTCCACAGGACTTAGCCAATTCTCACCTTCCTACTCACATTCAAGGGTTGCAGTTAGGCTCAACAAACAATTTTGTCAGGGGGAAGAAAAATAAAAAAAGACTAGCTTCCAAAATAGCAGGGCATAGCTTTGCTTACTTAGGCTCAGACACTTTTGCTCTCTTAGACCCTATATTGGTCTGTGCACTGACTTATGCACTTGTTCTGCATGTTCTGAATTTAAAATACCACTGGAAAGAAACTAACAAATTCAGTTACCACCTGAGGTTTTTTGATCTGATGCATCATTATAGTTAGTTGTCATAATAGGTTTCTGGTAGCAAACACAATTTATTATTAGTAGTAATCATTTACTTTGTGATAGCACCTAGAGGCCTCATGCAGGTCAGGTTCTAGGTACTGTATAAACATCTGGTAAATGAGAATCGCTGCTCTAAAGAAGCAGACCTCACACTTGACACTGGCCTCACACTTACACACAGGAAGATACAGTTCCTGCTCTGGAGTTTACAGCTTTAGGCCTCAATCCTGCAAACACTTACACATGAGTAATTTTACACATGTGAGTAATTCTATTTGATCAAAGGAATTAAAAGGAAAGATCTCCTCTATCTTTTACTGTTCTCGATTATCTCACTGCTTTGTAGAATAAAAGACAGGCCTATAGATTGCTCCGTACTAGTCTAAAAAATCCAGGCACTGTCCTAATCTAAAAAAATCACAGATGAAAGAGAGCTAGGTATTTCCTGCCACCTAGTGTCATTCATAGAGAACAACAATCCTCACTTGTAAAAAGGGGCTATGATATTTGAAAAGATGATTTCTGTTCACCACCAGGAGATGTGCAAAGTATGCTTTTCCGAGAGGCATCAAACGAGGCGATCAGCTAGCATCGTAACAGTGCTTTGAGGGATTAGCATGGATTAGTGGCCACCTGTCTCGTTTGAAGTACAGCCTCTTATTAGTAATGGCCCACATAAGCCAGATCCTCAGCTGATGTAAACTGGTGTAATTCCATTGAAATCAATATCAGTTTATGCCAGATGAGGATCGAGTCTCATACTTTCATTCTGAAAAAGAGACTCAGTCATCTTGCCCAACTATGCTGATGGCAGGCTTGTATAAACCTTCTTGGGTCTGGTATTCTAGGGAGAGATTACATATACTGTAACACTGATGGGTATTTTGATCTGAGGGTAATTGCTGATAATAGTCTCTTAGACCCCAATTCAGCGAAGTGTATAAGCACATGCCTAACTTTAAGTACATGTGTAGTCCCACTGACTTCAAAGACATTAGTCACATGCTTGAAGTTAGACAGGTTTTTATGGAACCTTGATGAATCAAAGCCTTAACATATACATAATTTAAATAGACTCCCAAAGGCGCCCAGAGGTTGGGATGGGCACACTTTTGTTTAGAGTACTAGGAATCTAAATAAATAAATTACAAAAACTAGAAAATGCCTTATGGTAAGTATAGACACAATAGTTAGATATTTTAAAAGTGAATCTCACACTTCAGAAAGGTGTCAGATTGACAACTCAGGGAAATGAACTTGTATTTATCCTTGGTACAGCCTTAGTACTTAGTGCAAACTTCCTCACATTGCCACCAATGTAATCCTCTTTTGAGCTAGTGAGATCACTTCTACAGGACAAAGAATAGTTCAGATTTGATATCTATTCAATTTATAGCTGCTAATTAGAACCAATTGCGCTGAAGGTTTTGGTAACATATATTTCTTGATTCTAAGAAGTGGGCTAAGATCAGAAGTTCATTCCACATAGGAAAAAGATCTGTACTGGCTTTTGGCTCTTCAGTCATATAAATTACTAGAAGCAAAGAAGACAGATGTCTCAATGTGACCGTCACAATCCTGGGTTGCCTAACGTAATGCCCTGCATCCTACTGACTGCCCTCACAATGGCAATTATCTCTAGTTTTCTTTGTTCTAGAGTCTCAACCACTGCAGCTGAGGAGGGGAAATATTGCTGCACACTGTTTTGTTCCTTTTTTTTTTCTGCAGAAGAAACTTATGACAAGGGTGAGATTTGGAATACTGTGGGGCCAGCTAAAATGCTGCAAGTGGCTGATGGGCATGATGAACAAATAACTCCCTCCAAACACCTAATCTTCCTCAAGGGACTGGCATCTCCCAATGCCTCAGTGTGCTGCCAATCCTGCTAATAGTTTCCACTTTCTTACCCTTGCATGCGGTGGACTAGAAAATGAAGTCAGAGAACCAAGTTGCTACAATGGGAGTGTGGCTCTATAAATTAGGGCTTGTTTACATTACCCGCTGGATCCACGGTCTCCTGCCTGTAGTGTCAATGTATATCGAGAAATGTAGTCGCCAGTTGCTACCACATTAAGTAGCAGCAATAAGTTGTAGAGTGACTACAATAAATTGTCTTTGGTCTAAACTCTATTATTTTCTAATACATATGTTAAATATAATCTCTCTTGCATCTGAAACTTTTTTGGGGGTTGCTTCATAAGATGTTAAAATATCTCTTTGTGATTATTCTCAAGATCCTACCAGTGGAGATTGCTTTCTGCCAGGTTTATCACAATTTACATTTTCTTTTTCTCTCTAACATATCATGAATGATCTGAAAGTCGACTCTGAATTCCTCCTGCCCTCTGGGGGATACTATGCTCCTGCAGTATCCAGGGAATGATATACATAGACAATATGAAGATTTGAAATAAGTGCATTGTGTCCAGACATACATGCAGGGCCTGATTTTCAAAGTGTGCATTTTAAGTCTGCAATTAGGGGGCAATGATGCACAAAGACAGAATTGCAAAAGAAGTGCCCACGGCAATGGAAAATAAAGGCATCCCTCTGCCCAACTGAACACCTAATTTAGGGCCCAAACCTGCCAGCAATAGCTTCTGAAATTCATTTACTTTAATGGGAGTCCTGAGTACTCAGGGTTTGCAGGATTAGGTCCACCAGGACCCTAACTGAGCACCCAGTCTATCATCAGATTTCCCAGAGATGTTTTAGGTATCCTCATATCTGTGCTCTCATCTCTATTATGGGAACTGATTCACTCTTCCTTTAAAAAAATTATGGGGGGTCCTTGTTCTCCTTTGCGGGACAGCAGTAACTCCCATTGGCTTCAGTGGGAGTTATTCCTATCCAGTAGTGAGGGAATATGGACTGGCCTATGTAACTAAAAACAAAATTAGTAGAAGTTTAAGGCTTTATTGTTAATGATGTTGAGACCAATGATGAAAGTTCCTTTAAATAGCCTAAAATATGTCAGCTATTAGCTGGGTTATGTCACATCTATACCTTCCCAGGAGAGCTTTTTGCCTCTCTTAGCCTTTTAATTTAAGATACCTTCTCTTCTCTCTCAGAACTTTAGAATGGATGAGGACACTGGACTCTTGGGATTTATAGGCAGATTTGGCAGACTTTTCTTTTTTACTTAGACTGCAAGATGTAAAGCATCCTTGAAGCACATTTGCTAAGACTACAATAGGTTTAATTGTTAATTGAATTAAGCATGTGTTACTGGGATGGATAGGGATAGGATTTTTTATTGGTAAGTATGTTTAGATTTTTATGTCCTTGTTGTTTAATTTGTGCAATCTGGGTTACACATATTTGGTCATGGCTGGTTTTGGACGTTTGCAGTCGATTTGCTCCACTTGTAACACATTAATACAAAGGACATTTAAACAACAGTTAACACATTTTCTAAGTAAGATTATAATCAAATACACCCTTCACTAACTGGATTTGCAGGGAATGGGGAGCAAAGCATTGCAAACAAAATGCTTTTCAAGAATACATCATTCCTTACATGTGAAAGAAAGTTTGAGAAGCTCGATTCATAGCCTTACCTATTTTGCAAATATACTCACACAATTTAATAGAGACTGTCATACCTTAAGCCATCTCTCATTTGTTTCACTAAGACATTTAGGTGAACAGAGGGTCTAGCATTCTTAAACCCTGTTATCAACATTCAAGTGCACATAAGTTCCCTTGTTGCTTATTGGGTGCACAGATTGTGGCTTGCAAATACATTTCAGATGCCTTGCATTGGGAAATTTAGATCACTTTGGTTTCTTGTTAACCCCCTTCTTTCTCTTCCCCCTAAGTCCCTTCCTTCTGACAGTGGCTTCTAAGCAGAATACAAACCCAACATAATTCAGAAGTTACAATATTAGGATGGGTTTGAAATTAAGCAGAACAAGTTCACTCATTTCTAACATGGCCAACAGAATTTGCTCCTTTGTGGGTAAAAAGGCCTTGCATTTTCTGCATAAAACGCTACTGGACATTGGTATGGACCCTTTCACCGTTTTGAAATCACCTTACCTGGCTGGTAGACAGAGGGCCTTATGCTAGCAGTAGTGACAACTCTTGGTTTTGGAGCAGGAGCTGGACTTTCACTGTAGCCTGAGGAAGAAGCGGTACCCTGGGAAACCGGAGTTGATGAACAGGACTGGCCCATACCTCTAAAAGCAAAGCAAAGCTGTGAGCAATTTTCCAGACATCAAGAGCCACAGATTAAGAAATCAAGAGATTTGTCAGCTTCCATACCACCCTAGGGATGCTTCCTTAATGGCACAGAAATAAGAACGTGAGATTCATTAGCTTTTGTAGCCATTATAGGCGATGAAGGCAGCCAGTGCAGCCCCCATCACTGGCATTTTAATGACTGCTTTAAAAACAAATTTAATGAGCGAAAAAAGAGCCTGCTGTCAGTATCTTTAATACTGGCAACTTTACAGACTCAATCCCTTTGGTTGGTAAAACTAGCGAAATAGGAGACGTAATCAATCTCTAGTTATGGGTGTGACCAACTGCAGGAAGATCCCATTTAGCAGGTATTGATCATTTCAGACGTCAGGGCTAGGCATCTGAAAATTAGATTCTTGGTCCATTTACCTAGGGCCTACAAAGAAGCTTATCCTGGTCTAATTGAAATCAGTGGGCGTTTTGCTACTGATTTAAATGGGAGCAAAATCAAATAAAATTCAGTGATTTATACTAGTGCTGTGAGAACTGGTAACCCACCTCTTTTCAGTGGGACCAGGCACTTGGCCTTTAGAAAGCAGAGAGAAAAATATATCTCATCTCTGAAACTAGCCCCTTTCCAGATCTATGCTGAGGCTATAATCTATTTATTTATTTTTCTAATGTTTAAGTTTGAAGTGTCCCAAAAATCTCTGATTCTCAATCCAGGAGCATAGGGGAGAGATCAGGTAAGTGCAAAACTCTTTGAAAGATTCCAAATAGCAGCAGCGAGGGATTTCAATGAGAAAAATCACCCGAGGAGTTTATTTCCATACATAGGTGCTGGAACGAGAGGTCCTGCCACACCCCCTGGCTTGAAGTGGTTTCCATCACATACAGGGTTTATACTTTGGTTCAATGGCTCTAAGCATCTCTATAAAAATTGTTCCAGCACCTGTGTCTCCAGCACTTTCTTATGGTTCAGGTGATAAACCTGAAGGCAAGTCTACACTTACTGGGAATCGACACTGCAGCGATCGACGCAGTGGGGGTCGATTTAGCAGGTTTACTGAAGACCTGCTAAATCGTCCACAGAGTGCTCTCCAGTCAACTCCGGTACTCCACTGGAATGAGAGGAGTAAGGTAAGTTGACAGGAGAGTGTCTCCCATTGACACAGCACGGTGTAGACACCGCAGCAAGTCAACCTAAGCTACATTGACTCCAGCTACATAACTGGGGAGCATAACTTAGGTCAGCTTACCCCAGTATTATACACAAGGCCTCGGTATGGTAACAATAAAGCACAGAATTATTTGCAGCTTGGATTTACTGGTCTTCACACTTACAAACTTTTTACTTTAATTCAATGAGTTGAATGCAATTTAGTCTGGAGGACTGAGCACTGGACTTGAAGCAGCATCCACTTACCTCAGAGAGGTCTTGTGAGGAAATACTTTAACTAAATATTGCAACATCCTATCAGTATACTGGGATATAAGATCAATTTTTATGAGAACAGCCAGTAAAATAAGTAGGAATGAAAATTTCTGGTTCCCAGGCCTATGCTCAATCCGTCTCCTTGACCATGCTGTTTTTAAGAAACATATAAAATATTTGACCTCCAAAGTAGATACATTTCACTGAAGAACATTTTACGTGGCAAATATTTTGCCCTCCTCTACTTATGCTATAAGACCAGATTGTCAAAAGTGTGGATGCAGCTGTGGGGGTGCACAAACTCAGATACATTCACACAATACCTTATTTGTGTACGCACACCCAACCTCTAATGTTTATATTTAAATCAGTTAACATGGGGATTAGTGTGCATGCACCTGAGTATATACACACCTGTCTGTTTTTTGTGGTCTTAATGTTGCACAAGTGTAGGTTTGGGGGATTTATTTTATTAGGTGCTTTTAAAGGGAAACAGGATGCTGGGGGAGAGATGTCTGAGCCATGGGAATCAGTGAGAGGAACAGATGAAACCAGATACATGTTTCCTCCTTCCCTGCTCCCACTGCAGTTGCAGAGGAGCATCTCCAGGGGAAGGGCAGAGCTTGTGGCTTGCTTCAGTGGCTTGTCTTCAATTGTTTGACAGCATACGAGCTCTCAGACAACTTCCATGGTTCTTTGATTCTGCAGCCCCTAGACTCACTCTAACACAGGGTGACTTCTCTGGTTCAGGTGCAAGAGTTCAGGGATGTTCATGATACCTTAGAAGGAGTCCCAAGAGCTACAGTGGTACCAGAAGGATCTACAGCTGTCCACTTGCAAATGTTCAGCTATATCTACTCAAGCAATCTGGTCATCTGGAGCTGATTTCCCTGCTCTACTCCAGACCATGCTTGCTGAACAGTGTTTACAAACAAGGGCTGCTGCCCATCCCAATCCTCACACGGTTCTTCCAGATACTCTATCAGATTACTTGGCCATGTACATGGTACTCCAATCACTCAGCTCTAGGTCTCCTTCCCCTCTGCTGGGCAAGCAGCCTCCAAGCATCTAAAGAGCCCTTGTTCCTCTGTGTACTGCGGAATAGGCTTCAGACTCTCCAGTTTATTCAAGCCCCAATTCTACCACTACCAGAGAGTCAGGGATCAGATGAGACAGAAAACATGCCTTGGGAAGGAGTAAAAAGGAAAACAAACAAAGGAAAATAAGAAACACAAGAGGAGAAGAGGCAGAAGTCAGCAGATGTTGAAGTTTATGCTCTGTAACAAGCACAACAATCCATAAAGGAAGAGTAATTAAAACCCTTGCTGGGGCTAAACAGTTCCCCTGCTTTCCTCAACGCCATGCTTGCTTTATAAACGCCTATTTTTTCCTTCAATCTCACTATTTAATTGAGCCTCACACAGGGAGGATCCCCCAAAGCCTAGTTCAGACTCTTATCCACATCTGCTGCAGGATTTAGGCCATTGAGGCCTTGTCTACATGAAAAAGTGTAAACGTGGCCTGAATTTGGTTCCATTGTGCCATGGAGAATATGAGGCATTGATTTTGATGAACTATTCTCATGAGTTTGTGTTTACTGTGGACTCTGCTTTATTGTGCCACAATTTTGTAACTATGAAAAATGCTCTTAACAACACATGACATTGTTCATATTTACAGTTATTTCCTATTGCTGTCCTCTCTTTAGTGTCTTATGCCAATAGCTGCCATGTGCACTGGACTTCAGTTGGAGAACAGTGAGAACTCACGCAGAATCATTGCTCTTTTTTGTATTCCAGACAGACTGACTAAAACACCCAGCCTAAATACCTTATAAACAGTCTCCATTTAATCCAATACTGACACCAATGTTTTGAAATGTAAGAGTTTATGGGACTCTGTTTCAGTGGCATCCTGAGGTTACTGGAAACAATTCAGTGATAGATTTGGCATTGTGTGATGATTTCAAAATGTGATTGGCTAAAATATACACTATCTGAAGTCTTTTATTACTTTAAATCTTAATATTCAAAGGGAAAACAGTTACACAAGAAATCAGTGCAACATACCTACATTTAAAAATCTGATCAACACTTGTTATGTAGTGTAGGAGATTATAAATTACATTTATTATAAAAACATATCTGAAATGCTAGTGTGCCTGCCATTGCTGAGTATGTTCTAGTCTCAAACACCGGGGTTCATTGGTAAAGACCCTGTTTAGGACACTAAATTTGCAAAATGCATTAGGAAATCTGAGTCAGGTTACTCATGTTTAGACCATCATGCAGAAAAATAACTGCTTGTTTGTTTCTCGTGTATTTCTCAATGTCTACAGCACTTGAAAACACTGCCTCAGATTTCCTTGTACGTCTAGGAAACTGGTGTCTGCTACAGAGAAAATCAATTGTAGTACATAAAAAAATTGTCTCCTAACAAACAAAAACCAGCACCACTGAGTTCAATAACTAACTGTGGAACTGTTTACGAAGACAACCAAAGTGAGGATGCAATTTAGCAATGGAGAGGAAAAGACTCCTGTAAGAGAAATAAAGCATTGAGCTACATCATTAAGGGTTTTAGTGAAGCTAAATCAGCTTTGGAAAGATTTACCAGCTGTAATTTCTGCCACAGAAAGTAAATAGTGGTTAAGCAGGTGACAAAAGAAATTCTGAGGACTGAAGATGGTTTAATGGAACAGTAAAATAACATCTCTGAAAAGCATTGAAAGTGCCCATTCTTAACCGAATGGATCTGTAACAGACAATAACATGTAAGAGGCAATGAATTAAATACTACGTTTGAAAACTATTAGTCATCAGGAAAAGAAGAGAGGAGACATTTTTATTAAGATCACTTTTAGGTTAATAGTTCACTAGAAGTCTACTAGTAGCATTAAAGTGGTGTGTTAAATACTTTTAATGTGTAGTAGCTGCAAAAGATAATATTTTATACCTCTTTTTTGACTGGTAGCTGATGGATGTGGAAGAATGCCGGTTGAAGCTAAAATAAGACAAAAGTTTGTGTTTTTATGCAAAAGAAAATGTCATTTGAAATTGAGAACCAAATATATCAGGATAATTAGGGCATCTTATCCTACAATGAGTTTCCTTATGAAAAGGAAGTACATACTATATTCAATAAGCAGTATGCTGAGGCACATTAAAGTATATGACATGCACTACTTTTCATCTGGGTTACAAAAACAATGTTTAACTGTTACTGAGCCAAATCTTGCTCATCTTACTTGGGCTAGAAATCACATTACAGCCTTAATAAGGTGAGGACAATTTGATTCATCGACTAAAATGCCACATAAAGCACTAGCTCATACACGGGTGTTAATTCTTTAGTTGTAGGATTTTAGTTCTGCAATTAAAGAGACAATTTGCTTTGACATTCACTGAATACTAACACAAAGAAAAAAGGTACATTTGCTTTGTTTCAGTGTCCACAAAACTGGATACTCCTAAGTAAGTTGCACAAAATCTTAGTAATGTGAACCCGGAATTGAAACATCACTTCTTAACTTGGGAGCTCAGCTCCATCTTAATTGTGGTGAGGGAAACAGCTGTCCCATAATAAAGACAAGTGGCAATGTAAATGAAACCACAGCATCAAGCTAATACCCCCAACTTTTCCCTGATTATTTTCAACCCTGCGCTTTTCCCTGGTTATTTTCAACCCAGACAGCATTTTTCTGTTGATGGAATTTTAAAGGATAAAAATACAGGGATCAGCCTACAGAGAGAATACTTAAAAGTCTATGGAAGCTTTGATCTTGTGAAATGATGGATGTATTTTTATAAAACGTTAAAAAATGAATGACAACAGACTTGTCCATCAGATTCATGTCATAGGCAAGCTATATATTATGGGTGAAATCCTGAGTCTGTCATAATCAATAGGAGTTCTGCAACTGACTTCAATGGGGACAAGATTTCACCCTATATCTCTAAAATGTTATTGAACTAGGTATTTAGTCAACTATGCTTTAAACCTTGTGAGATAGCCTGTGAAAAAAGTCAAGTTAACATTACAGGCTTTAAAATAAGGGGAAAATATGATCTATCAACAATTAATGACAGGTTCAAAAATAATTCTGTAATCCCGTCCTCTGAAAATATTTCTTCAGGAACACAGTGCGTTTTAACTGAAGTGAAGTCATTAAAGAAACTGACCTACTTCACTAAGATCAGATTTCGTTAGTTAGGAACATTGATTAAGAATTTCCATGCTCCCCCACATGTCTTGGGAAGTTTGTTTTAAGTATCCAGGAAAAATCCATTGACTGAATTAGGCAACATGGAAAAATCTCACTCCCAGTGTAGCTCAGTAATTTTGTGCAAGAAGTTGAGGATAAGGCTCTTCTAAGAGAAACTAGGCCTAGGGTTGAAAAATTCTGTTAAACCGGTGGAATGGACTAGATCATCCCACAACAGCAGCAGCAAAGTTATTACTACCAGCAACTTCTTTTTTCTCTGCAGGTTTAGGGAAAAGTTTTTTTTAAATGGGTGCCCAAGTTGGTTTCCTAGCTCCATATTTTAGCACCTAAATAAGTTGCTTGTTTTTAAATGGGAGCTGCTGGATGTTTAGTTTTTTTGAAAGGTCAGGCTTCTTATCTAAGTGCCAAAATATGGACTTAGGAGCCCAATTATAGGCACCCATTTAAACACATCTTTAGCATGCTCCTGAATGGACAGTTTATAACAAAAGAAACAAGACGGTTTCTATGTAAAGAGAAAGAATCTAACTCCAGCTACAATTCAGCCCTATGACCACTAGTATGGAGCTCTACCCCTCCAGAGTCCTCTTCACCTGTGACTATCAGGAAACTAATTTTATACAGTTCATCTGAAGTCCCAGTTTGCTCTTCAATCTCCAGACCTGCTGCATTACTGCACCTTGTACATCTATGGGAGATTTGACCTGGGAGTGTACCCCTTGCCTGCTGATAACAATATGATGCCTTAGAATCTTGCCACCTCTTGCTGTTCTATTTTGAGTGCAAATTAAGATTTCAGGGCACTAACATATCCAACTTCTTAGTGTAGCCCTCTTTGGATCCCCTGGCTTGGGCTCAGATAATTGATTGTGGCAAGCTGCAATTCTGAATATGCTAATTTAAATAATTATTCTTTTCCATGTTCTACTGTTTTTAAATAGCATGAGGAGGGTATCATGGTCCACGATGCTACTGAGAAACAGAAAGAGGTAGTTAAGTGGTAAGAGAGTTTATATGTGCTCAAGGCAAACTCGCTTGCTGTCATTTAATGATTAAGTTCCCAACCTTCAAACAGCTACACGTGCTGGCAGACAATTTTGCCTATGTAGAATTCAGTGGGGCTGCACACGAGTAACTGTGCGTATCTATTTGGAGGAACAAGGACTAAGATTGCTTTCTAAGTCTAAATGAAAAGGGATGTGGATAGAAGGGAAATGGAAAAAGGATCAAATAAAACACACTAATCAGTTTATATTTAAAGGTTGAATTGGTTATGCAATTAATGTGATCACAATGGTGTCTAGATCTTTAATTACTAATTAGTTGTTGCTATATATATTATATTAAAATATTATATAATTAGCATGTGATTTGTAGTTTTGAGAGTGGTAACCTATCATTTTCAGGGAACAAATGGATACAGTTCATTTTGAACCAAAATATATTAATCAAAAAGTTAATTGTGCAACTAAAGATTATGGAAAGTATCATGGAAAGTGGAAGACATCTAACAGTTACCAATCTGTCAGAATAATTGTTATACAGGTATTCATGACAGAAAAATTCAATTATCATGTTTCAAATTGAAAAGCATCTTTGCTGGGATTCACAAAATGTTAGTCTGATTTCAGAGATCTACACAAAGGAGTAGTTACAGTTTCTTGATGATCTACCTTTTAAAAAGTATATACACATAATCAGCTAAAGAGCCATTATGTGAAACCTCACCTTCATTCTTCCTGAAAATCCTAAATTCAGGAATTTTACATGACAATCTATAATTTTAAAGTTCTGTTTTTCAAAAGTTCTTAAACAGCTATTATTTAAATTATCTCCTATTTTAAAACCCCTTTAGTGCACATATACACGATAGGAAGTAATGCAGAAGAGCTAACACTGCTGCCATCAAAGTCTTCCAGGAGAATATTTTTCTTTTATCATTTAGTTTTTATTAGTCTTTTTTTTAAGCACTAAACTTTAAAAATCCTCTTGCACACAAGTCAATGAGAGTTTTGTCTAAATAAGAATGGCAGGATTAGACCCAAGGAATTTAACACACTAACACTGTTATATTTAGATACCAAAATTGGAAACCAACAAAAACAAAGAAACAAAATCTAAAAACGACCAACATTGTCCCTGAACGCGTACACTGAGATAGTAGGGGGTCTTAGATCAGTGTGTTCTCATTACAATGTATGCTGGTACACTGCCAAAACTCAGCAACCTAAGTTAAAGAGAGTATGTCATCTTTTAACATTTTGATCTCTGACACAAGTTAACATTATGTACACAAAGTGGGCCTGATTCTCCTCTCACATACACCTCGTCAATGGACGTCAATGGACTTATTGCTGGTTTGCACCAGTATGAGAGGCCCCGGTGCTTTGGTTTGGTTTGTTGAGAGTGACAATACTGACAGTGAAGTTGATTCCAAAATACTATAGGACAAGCAAATGTGGATAAACTACAAAGTGAAATAACAAAATAGCAACATAAGGATAACAAGCAGCCTATCACTGTATCCTGTATGAATGTCTAGCATTAATGTGACAAAATGTAAAAAGAAAGAAAAAGCTAGTTAGTCAATGACATTTCAAAACAAACTACTACATTTTGATTTGGGAGTTTCTCAGCAAATTGTGTAATGCTAATTGAGCCCAAGAGTTTACAGCTTTCTGATTTATCCTGTGCTTTCCCTCCAGAGCATGATACTGTTTAGGAGCATAACTTTATAGGACTGATTGTTACTTAAAAATAAATCAGGAAAAAGGCAAAATAATAAAACATTCATAGGAAAAATTGAAGTTAAAAAAGATAATTGTTTGCAGTGCAACTACTCCTAGGATTTTATATACAGGATAGTGCTATCATCCAGTGACCAGACATTTAGAACGGACACAGGCAATTATCAGCACTCCAACCTGTTCAGAGTCAGTTAGAGGTCCTTATTGATTAAGGCAGGCAGTTTCATAATCATAAAAACAAACTCTGAAGTGATTTTAACCAATTTCTTAAACTGGAGAACTGACAGTTTTAAAGCTTGGTGTCTTCTTTCTCTCTTTCCCTGTATCAGAAACCTAGAAATAGAAGTCAGCAAATGCACAACAAATCTGTCTTTTAGCCCAAGTCAACCAGTAGACATGCATTTCTTACCGAAGGTTAGGCAATAAAAACAAAGTGGTGACAACGTTACAAACTGAACCCAGAAAAAGAAACATGGAAAGTATTTGTGGTTTTATTTTTCTCCTTTCTCACAATGTTGTTCATTTCCATTTAGATGAGGTCCCTCTCATCATTTTCTTGGAGGAAAAGAGCTGGCACCAGTTTGTATGGAAAAGACAGTTATCTTTTCGTACTGGTGTACTTCGAGTTGTGTTGCTCATGTCTATTCCACAATAGGTGTGTGTGCTCGCCACATGCACTGGTGCTGGAAGTTTCCCCCCTAGCAGTACCCGTAGTGTGGGAGCGCCGCCAGTGACCACTGGAGTGATGTCTGTTTGGAGCAGTATAAGGGGACCTGCACACTCCCCCCCACCCTCAGTTCCTTCTTGCCAGACAACTCCAGCAGAGGGGAAGGAGGGCGGGATGTGGAATAGACATGAGCCACACATCTCAAAGAACACCAGTTATGGAAAGGTAACTGTCTTTTCTTCTTCAAGTGATTGCTTACGTGTATTCCACAATAGGTGATTCCAAGCTATACCTTCTGGAGGTGGGTAGGAGTTCACAAGTTCTCGGGACAGAGTACCGCCCTGCCAAACCCGGTGTCATCCCTGGTTTGGGAGACTATTGCATAGTGCGAGGTGAACGTGTGAACCAAAGACCACATGGCAGCCCTACAAATGTCCTGTATAGGGATGTGGGCCATGAAGGCAGCCAACGAGGCCTGCGCCTGATTTGAGTGCACCCTCACAATGGGTGGCGAGGGCACACCCGCCAGTTCATAACAGGAGTAGATGCACAAAATGATCCAGCTGGAGAGCCGCTGACTGGAAATCTGCTGGCCTCTTGTGCGCTCAGCTGAGGCAACAAACAGTTGTGAGGACTTTCTGAACGGCTTGGTCCGCTTGAGGTAGAAAGCCAGAGCCTGCCTCACATTGAGCATGTGGAGATAGCGCTCCTCACTAGTCATGTGAGGCTTGGGGCACAGGACTGGTAGAAATATGTCCTCACCCATGTGGTAGGCGGAAACCACCTTCAGGAGGAATGCGGGGTGTGGACGGAGCTGGACCTTGTCCTTATGAAAGACTGTATACGGTGGCTCGAGGTCAGGGCCCTGAGCTCCGAGACCCACCTGGCCAACATGATAGCCACTAGGAATGCCACCTTCCACGAGAGGTGAGACTAGGAACACAGGGCTAACGGTTCACACGGGGGCTCCGTAAAAAGAGCCAGCATCAAATTCAGGCCCCATTGTGGGACCAGGGGCTTAGATTATAGGTAAAGCCAGTCCAAACCCTTAAGGAATCGGCTAGTCATAGCATGGGAGAACACAGTGTGTCCTTGCTTCAGGGGATGGAAGGCTGATAAGGCCGCCAGGTGCACCCTGACTGACGAGGGCACCAGGTCCTGGGCCCTCAGGTGGAGGAGTGAATCAAGGATAAGCTGGATCACTGCAGACATTGGGGACACACCTTGGTCTGCCACCCACCTAGAAAACTGAGATCACTTCACCATGTAGGAGTGGCGAGAGGAGGGCTGTCTATTTTCGAGGAGGATGCGCTGAACCTGTTCTGAGCATGTTCTTTCCTCACCACCTAGCCACTGAGCAGCTACGCCATGAGGTGAAGAGCTGCCAGGATGGGGTGGAGGAGGCGGCCCTGGTCCTGAGAGAGCAGGCCTGGGTGGAGTGGCAATGGCCACGGTGGAGCCACTGCTAGGCCCGAGAGGGTCCCATACCAGCGCTGCTTGGGCCACTCTGGGGCAA
Source organism: Gopherus evgoodei (assembly GCF_007399415.2). Classification (NCBI taxonomy): domain Eukaryota; kingdom Metazoa; phylum Chordata; order Testudines; family Testudinidae; genus Gopherus; species Gopherus evgoodei. The sequence goes on along the minus strand of NC_044328.1, from coordinate 54,622,345 downwards.
TGAGGAAGACTCTGACTTTGTCCATCTTCATTTTCTCCAGGACTGATAATAAGGAATGGGGGAAAGGCATAGAGAAGCTGGCCTGACCAGGATAGGAGACATTGGAGATAGCGCCCTTCCCTAAGCTCCTCCGGAGCTGAACTGGGGGCATTGTCGGTTCTACCGGATCGCAAATAGATCCACCTGGGGAGTTCCCCACCTTCAGAAGAGCTGGTGGGCCACTTCTGGGTGTACAGGCCACTCGTGCTGAGAGGAAAAGTCTTTGCTCAAGCGATCCACCCTCACGTTCTGGGCACCCAGCAGGTGAAAAGCTTTTAGGTGGATGTTGTGGGCTATACAGAAATCCCACAGACTGAGGGTTTCGTGGCAGAGGGCAGAGGATCGGGCTCTGCTTTGCCTGTTGATATAGAACATTGAGGCCATGTTGTCAGTGAGGACCCTGACTACTTTGCCCTTCAAGTGTGAGCGGAAGGCCATACCTGCCAGTCGCATCACCCTGAGTTCCTTGACATTTATATAAAGGGTCAGGTCTTGCAGAGACCACAGGACTTGGGTCTGAAAATTCCCCACATGGGCCCCTCAACCCAGGTTCGATGCATCAGACATCAGTTCCAACGACGGGGCCCTGTCCCTTCAAGGGACCCCTTCGAGCATGTTGCTTGGGGTGGACCACCAGCACAGGGAGCTGATCACCGAGTTTGGCAGGGTGAGGACCTTGTCCATTCTGTCCATGGCCTGGGAGAACTTCAAGGCTAGCCAGAGCTGGAGGGCCCTAATCCTGAGTCTGGCATGGCGGACCACGTATGTGCATGCTGACATATGACTTAGCAGCTGCAGGCAAGCCCTGGCTGTCGTCACCAGGAACCCTGCGATCGAATTGATGAGCCCTTTCAGGGTCTTGAAGATGTCTGGAGGGAGAGAGGTCCTGGCCGATGTTGCATCCAGGAGCGCCCCGAAAACTCTATGCGTTGGACTAGGACTAATGTGGACTACGTGTTGTTTACCAACAGGCCCAGGGCAGTGCGTGTGGACAGGAGGAGTGCCACATGATCCCTCACCTGCGATCGGGAGGTGCCATTGACCAGCCAGTCATCCAGATAGGAGAATATCTGGACTCTCGCAGCACCTGAGGTAGGCCGCTACTACTGACATGCACTTTGTAAAGACCCCGGGGGCAGGAGCCAGACCAAATGGGAGGACCATGAATTGGTAGTGATTCTGTCCCACCACGAAATGGAGGAAGCACCTGTGCCCTTTGAATATGTGGATGTGGAAGTACGCCTCCTGTAGATCGAGGGCAGAGTACCAGTCCCCATGATCCAGGGAGGGGATGATGGAGGCCAGGGAAACCATGCAGAACTTGAGTTTCACCATGTACTGGTTCAGGCCTCACAGGTCCATGATGCACCTGAGCTCCACTTTGGCCTTCGGGATAAGGAAATACCAGGAGTAATACCCCTTGTCCAGGAACTCCTTGGGCACTGCCTCTATCGCTCCTAGTTCCAGGAGCCGCACGACCTCCTGCTCAAGCAGAGCCTTATGCAATGGGTCCCCAAAGAGGGATGGGGGGGTGGGTGGGGAGGAGCTAAACTGAAGGGTGTAACCTTGGGAGATGGTGTTGAGGACCCATCGGTCCAAGGTGAGGTGCAACCATTCCGGGAGGAAAGCACACAACCAAATGGAAAAAGGGAGCTTTACTGAGGGCGGTACCCCTGAACATCCCATCAAAAACGCTGCTGAGAACTGGCAGGGTACCCCTGAACATCCCATCAAAAACGCATTTTACCTGCCTGCTTGCCCTTAAAGGACCGAGGCTGGGGGGCAGGCCGAGACTGTCTTTGCAGGCGTTTTCTGTAGTTCCACTGCTTCTTATGGGTGGCCTCATACTTCAGGAGGGCAGCCTGGAGGGGAGCCTGCTGCGGCTTGAACTTAGGTTTTGCCGGAGCAGGAACATAGAGGCCGAAGGTCTGGAGGGTTGTGCGGGAGTCTTCCATGCCGTGCAGCCTTGTGTCTGTTTCCTCGGCAAACAGAATCTTCCCATCGAAAGCGAGATCCTGCATTGACAACTGCGCTTCGCTGGATAGCCAAGAGAGCAGGAGCCATGACACTCGTCTCATGGACACTACCGAAGCCATGGACCATGCAGCCGTGTCTGCTGCATCTGAGGCAGCCTGCAGGGATGCCTTTGCAGCCACTGCCCCTTCCTCCACAAGCTCCTTAAACCTCTTTTTATCCTGCTCCCAGAGGGAGTCCTCAAACTTGGGGAGGGATCCCCAGAGTTTAAACTCGTAGCAACCCAGGAGAGCCTGATGGTTTGCTACTCTTAGCTGGAAGCTTGAGGACGAATAAACTTTTCTCTCAAAAGTATCCAGCCTCAGAGAGTTTTGTTCTTTGGGGCTGTGGCTGGCTGCCCCAGCTGTTCCCTGTGGTTGACCGACTCGACCACCAAGGAATTGGGAGCCGGGTGGGTATACAAATACTCGTGCCCCTTAGGGGGTACAAAATACTTGTGTACCGCCAGGGCCGGCCTTAGGATTTATGGTGCCCTAGGCGAGATTATTAAACTGGTGCCCCTGTGCCTGATCTGCTCTTAGCAACACAAACATAAGCTTACAGTATTGGAAAACTTGCCACATTCAGGTTATTAAAACCAGTTTAACTTAATTAAGCACACTGTAATGCTGATGGACTAGCACTAAAGAAGCAGCACTAAAGAAAAAAATTCTGATGAGAGAATGATGCAAATTTTTTTTTAATTTATCAAAATTTAATGGAAATTTATATGAAGAGGTATTGAAACAAAGATTTGTTTTTAATTAAAAGCAATCTTTCTGGCTTTTTTGGCTGCAAAATCAGTAATAATGTCATCATATGACAAAGACAAAGTCGTGTCTTGTTCGATTGCAAGAATAGCAAGACCAGTTAAGCGTTCCTGACTCATTGTAGAGCGGAGATAGTTTTTAATAGGCTTTAGTTTTGAGAAACTCCGTTCTCCTGACGCTACTGTTAAAGGAATTGTCAGTAGAATATGAGTGGCAATGTACACATTAGGATATATGTCAACAAGTTTGCGGGTATGAATAAACCGTACAATGTCCATCACCGATTTTGCATGTGGCAACATTGATGACAGTGTACTCAATTCTTCGTACAGTTCAAGTCCATTTAAATCAAAACTATCACTGTGCTTCAGGAGGCTCTCTAGGTTCTTGCACTTTGTCATTAGTTGCTCGTTTTCCTATTTCGTTGAATTTAGTTATGTCATACAAAAATCCAAACTGTTCATGGTGTACTTGCAAGGTATTAAACCTTTCATCAACAGCAGATACTGCTTTATCCATCACAACATTAAAAAATTCAACCTCAAATTTCTTTTCTGGATCGTTTATGGGCATGATCTGCTGTACAGATTCTTCACAAAGAAGTGTCCTTGGCCTTTTTAACTCATATTAACTATGTATTTACTTTATGAAAGTTGGAGAAAGCATTGTGAAAACGTAAAATATTGGCTGCCCAACTTCTGGGCTGGCAAAAGTTATACTGACTCACAGGGAAAAAAAAAAGCAGGAGAATCTTAGTACAACATATGGTCACTCTATACCAGGGGTCGGGTCGGCAACCTTTCAGAAGTGGTGTGCCAAGTTCACTGTAATTTAAGGTTTCTTGTGCCAGTAATACATTTTAATGTTTGTAGAAGGTTTCTCCCTATGTCTATATTATATAAATAAACTATTGTTATTATCTGAGGTCTTGGCCACCGGTCCTGCTCAGGCCACTGCCAGCTGAGTAAATGAAACCCCAAACCGGCAGCGGGCTGGTGGCTGGAACCCTAGACAAGGATCCCAGGCCCTGCTCAGCCCGCTGCTGGTCTGGGGTTCTGACCACCAACTCCTGCCAGCCAGGATCCCGGCCGCCAATCCCCCCTCAGCCCGCTACCAGCTTGGGATTCTGCTCACCCAGGCTGGCAGGAGGCAGAGTGGGGCTGGCGGCTGAGCTCCTGACTGGCAAGGGGCCGGCAGCTGGAACCCCAGAGTAGCAGTAGGCTGAGTGCTGCTGGCACCCCAGACTGGCAGCAGACTGAGCCACTCAACCCCCCATCGGCCCTGCTCAGCCCGCCACCAGCCCACTCAGCCCGCTGCCGGCTGAGTGAATGGAACCCCAGGCTGACAGCAGGTTGAGTGGTTCAGCTGGCCTGCTCAGCCCACTGCCAGCCTGGGGTTCCTTGGTGGTCCCCAGGCCAGCAGCAGGTGCTGAGTGGGGCCGATGGCTGGTATCCCAGCTGGCAATAGGGCAGCAGCCGGAACCCCAGAGCAGTGATGGGATGAGCCGCTCAGCCTGCTGCTGCATACCATCAAAAATCAGCTCACCTGCCACCTTTGACATGTGTGCCGTAGGTTGCCGACCCCTGCTTTATACACTAGTAAGGAGATGAGCATATTACAGTTGTTGGAGGGCTCTTATCAGGAGTAACAGGCTATAGGAAAGTCAGTCAACATTTTTTGTTTCTCTGATGAAAACTGGCCCACTCCCTGCCTCAAACCAAACCTGTCACTAATAATTGTCAACAACTTAATTTTCTGTTTTTGGCTAAGATATTGATTTTTTTTTAAATAATATTGAAATTGGATTCAGGATTGTTAGCAAGAATTTTTGGCAAACAAAGTTGTTAAATGACAATCTAAATGGCAACACAGTACTGCTTTCATGCTTGGCTCACCCCGCAGCCCGCTGGTCCAACAGCTGCAGTAGAAGAGGAGATAGGTGGAAAACTGCAGGACCCCAAAATCCACCTTTTGGGGTGCAGAGTGGCAACAGCAGCAGCAACCCCTCAGGTCCAATCACACGCCAATGGGCACCACCACCAGCCTTATGGACCATGGTGAAGTTAGCACAGCATCTGATCTCAGGGACAGGGCACCCATGGAGCCACAGCAGCTCATCCTGCCCTGTGCAGCTCCCCCCGGATGAGATGGATCGCTGGCAGCTGCCAGCCTGAGGGAGAGGCGCTCCCCAGCTAGGGTGGCCAGATCCAGATGTCCTGATTTTATAGGGCCAGTCCTGATATTTGGGGCTTTGTCTTATATAGGCACCAATTACCCCCACCTAGAGTGACCAGACAGAAAGTGTGTAAAATCAGGACAGGGATAGGTGGGGGTGGGGGTAAAAGGAGCCTATATAAGAAAAAGACCCCAAAATTGGGACTGGCCCTATAAAATAGGGATATCTGCTCACCCTACCCCAATCCCGATTTGTCACACATCTGGCTATCCCCATCCAAACCCTGTGTGACATTTCAATTCTGGCTGCCTGCCCAGGAAGTGAGTTACTTTCACTTTCATTCCTCAGCAAGCAGCCAGCCTCCCCTCCCCCAACCTACCCCCAGCACCTCACCCAACCCAGCCCTGACGGAGGGGAGGGAGGAGAGAGAGAGGGGTGCTTCTGAGGAGGAGGGAGAAAGGAGGGGGTGCTCCGTGGGGCAGGGGGGAGAAGAATGGATGTTATGGGAGACAACAAAGGATACTGGTTCCAGAGCCACAGAGCCTACCTCACCTGACCTCAGCCGGGGGGAAAGAGTCACACTCACTGGTGAGCTCCTTTCCCAACCCTACCCCCCTTCCCTTCCCAGAGACCCCAGCAGCCAATCCCATTCCTCAGACTGTGCTGCATTCGGCTCTCTCTAGGACCCAGCAGCCCTGCTTCTACACTGTCTGGGCTGCCTGCAGAGTGGTGCCCCCAGGCAGTGTGAGGCCCTACGCAGCTGCCTATTCTGCCTATGCCTAAGGACGGCCCTGTGTACCGCCTTCTTAGAGATGGGAGCCAACGAGGCTGGTGTCTGCCACAGGACATGCTTCATGGAGCAGCAAGGCCACCCTGCCCTGTGCCGAAGGGGACAGCACATTGAACAGGGAGTCTGAGGGCTCCTCCATCTCCTCTGCCTGGAGGAGGAGGCTCACTGCCACCCTTTTTAAGAGGTCTTGGTGGGCTCGGTAGTCCTCCTGCGGGACAGAGGGGGGCGAGGCCGCAATCAACTCCTCCGGACAGCGTGAGGAGACCGGTGCTGAGGACGAGTCCCTCCGACTCCTTTCTTGGGGTCTAGGGATGGAGGCTGACGGTGCTTCCAACACTGTGGCCACCAAGTGAATTCCACTGGGGGCTGCACCAAAGCCCACATTGCCCACTGGTACCACTGGGGTGGCCACGACGCTCGGTGCCACTGCACTTGCTGAGGCACCGGCAGGGCTGGCTGTTCAGGCTGACTAGCCTGGCCCACAGACAGGCAGCTGTGAGCAGAGGCTGGGCTGGTGTACGACCCGCTGCTGCCTCTGGACTGGGAGTAGCAGCAGTGCCGGGATTTTCATCAGTCAAGGGACCGCGATCTCAAGGCAGACAAACGGCACCGACGGTAGTAGCTGCTCGGCGAACGGCCTCGATGGGTGGACCCGCGATGGCGAGATGCCAGCGATCGATGCCCTGGGCTATGGTGCCTTGGCAGAGAGTTGGAGCAGGAGTCCGAATGGGAACGGTGTCAACAGTTGTGCCGTGACTGACTGCGGTACCTCCTTCGAGATGAGGACCGTTGGTGACATCCCCCATGGTCCTGTCAATATTCGCTCTGCGAAGACAGGTGGTTCTAGGAGTCCCGGTCAGACAGCACCCATTCAGACAGTCTGGCTGGCATCGAAGGTGATCCACATGGACTGAGACCTGAATGGTCACTGGGTGGTGCGCAGTGTTGGGAACGTTCCCTTGACCGAGACCGGTACTGGGCTGGCGGCAACTGCGGCGATCCTAGTGGCGGCTTTCATTAGCTGACATTAGTGGAGCTTCGGGCACTGGCTTGGATGTGACATTCCTGGCTGCCTGGAGAGCTTCAGGTGCAGATGGCATCCAGACATCCAGAGAGGCCTGCTCCGAAGGGGCTGGGTTACTCTGCTCAACATGAGTCAGAGGCCTAGGGCCTGGTGGGGATCGAGGGCTACCTGAATGGGCCTAGCCTCTGTCCCAGACTTCCCTCAGTGCCGTTGCAAAGAGGGAGTCTTTCCAGTCCTCTTGGCATGCCCCATGGAAGGGGAGCGGTGCCAACTGGTCAATGGTACTGGAGGGTCTTCACATACTGACGCCACGGTGCCGGGTACTGGTTCAGAGCGGTGTGCCAGCGCCGACTCCATCAGGATGGCCTGGAGCCTAATGTCCCGTTCTTTTTCAGTCCAGGGCCTGAACAACTTGCAGATCTTGCACCTTTTGCTGATATGGCTTTCTCCCAAGCAGCGCAGACAGTCCACATGTGGGTCACTCCTTGGCACAGAACACCTACAAGAGCCGAACGACTTAAATCCTGGGGCGTGGGACATGCCCTGGCCTGCGCTCACTAACTAATTAAACTAACTGAAATAGCTAACTGACTACAGGTACTAATGAACAAACAAACAGTTCTGGGGACAAGCTGCAGCAAAACTGGAGCTGAGCAGTTCCAATGCACCTTCACTGGTGGCAAGAAGGAACTGAGGGTGTGGGGAAGCAAGCAGCTCCCCTTATACCGTGCCAGGCAGGCACCACTCCAGACGACACAGTGGGGCGCTCCCCTCTATGGGTACTGCTAGGGGAAAAACTTCCAACACTGTGCATGTGGCGAGCACGCACACCTATTGTGGAATACACATGAACAATCACTCCAAGAAGAACCTGTAGTTGGCCTCATGAGCAGTTAATATACCATGGACGTAACAGGAAGCAAATACCTTACTAGTTACTTCCTACTTACTAGTACACACAGTCACCATTTTTCCCTCAATTACACCAGGCCAAGCCTAATGCAGTTACATAGGTGTAAATGAGAAAAGAATTTGGACCACTGTCAAGAAAACACACACCAGATAGCTTTTGTGTCTCAGGATTTTAGATTCAGGTGATGCTTCCTTAGTTTTATTCATGAAGAGCAACTGGTTCATCCAACTAAGTCTGATTGCAAAGTCCAGCTCTGGGATTTTATGGACAACAGACTAGACTTGGATTGCTTTTCAATGAATGAAGCCCTCAGGTGGAACAAACAATTAACAGAGAACCTTGGGAACTGGATTCTCCTGTAACTCCTACCTGGATCAATCCATCCTTCCCGTCTTATTCCTACTTAGTAGATACTGTGCCTGAGACAGGACTGTGGTGTCAGTCTGAGTGGGCAGTTTTTAGAAATCACTAACCTGCTATAAAAAATTGTTGTGAGAAAGTCTTTCTTAAGCCATCACATTTTTTCTGGCTTTCTTTCCCTCTCCGTCTGATGGATTTGTCAGTGACTGTATACACAAACAGAAGTTTTATATCCTACCTCTCTCTCGCTGCTCGCTGATGCCTTACAGCCCAGCAGTTGTGACACCATAATGACTCCTCTGGCAGTTAAATGTCAATATCAGAAGCACTGGACTGTGGCATCGCTGAACAAATCAGACAGCAGGGAGAAGCTGAATATAAAGGAGACAGCTTCGGTTTATGAACAAATTATCTTAATAATCAGTTTGGTTAATAAAATAAATGCTCCTCGGAATAACCTGAAATCTGCATTATGAAATTTTTGAAAGTTACTACACTGCCAAATGTTGGCAGGGTCCGGTGCTAAGACCACAAATATTTGGAATTATTCTTTGGAGCCAATGTGCAGTTAGTTTCCACTCCAATTACCTCTGCTGTGGACCAACCATGAGCAATTGCTTCTAGGGGTATGTCTACACTACCTGCCAGATCAGCAGGCAGCGATCAATCCAGTGGGGATCGATTTATTGCGTCTAGTCTAGATGTGATAAATCAACCCCCGAGCACTCTCCCGTCGACTCCTGTACTCCAGCGCGATGAGAGGTGCAGGCAGAGTTGATGGGAGAGCTACATTATTTACATAGCTAAAGTTGAGTAACTTATATTGATCCAGCTCCCTAGTGTAGACCGGGGCTAAGCTGCTATTTGCTACTTGCTGCAAACAGCTTCTGAGCAGTTTCTGAGCATTATTCCATATAATCACTATTCTAATCTGTTTCTGCTTTCTTTGCCTTATTATGGGAAGCTGAATGAATTTGCACATTTAGGAGTCTCTTCATTTATCCATGTTCAAGTGATTTTACATCTGTAACTCCCATTAGAGCTAAGGGCAATCACCCTTGCAAATCCCTTTTGCTGCCATTTTAAAAGAGACCCCAATAGTAGCAATCTGGAAGGCTTGGAATGCAGACTAACAAAATTTTGATGCAAATTCCCTGGCTTGCGAGAGTAAGAACCAGGACTTACATTTGTTTACAAATTTTGTTCTTATCTATGGATAAGGTTTAATTACAAACAGAGAGAAATATTTCCCATGAGTTTACATGTCAGCTAGGACCACATCCTCTAAAGGAATAACTTTTGAGTGCCAATCATCATGCCTAACTATATGTAGTATTTTTTCCCCCCTGAGCAAGTAAGAGAGCTTCTTTGGTAATTAAATTTTTTAATCAATCTCAATAATCTCAGACCCAATTCTGAAATAAATAAATTCTAGTTAAAATCAGAGAGATTTGGGTGGGAGGGAAGCATTCAATCGGACAAGATAGACCCAGCACCATTTACAAGTGTAACCAAGCACAGAGTCGGATGCAAATGCAGTAAAAGAATTCTTTTGGAAAATATTGAGCATCCACCCTTTGAAAATAAGACCTCTTTAAGATGTCTCAGGCTGGAAACCCAAAAGTAATGGAGGCATCCAAAATCACCGGTCACTTTTAAAAATCTTGGCCATACACATAGAAAGCTAAAAATCGACACTTATCTGAATACTTGTAAAACTGTTTAGTGAAGTGATGCAATGTCAATAAGAGGCCCCCTTCCAAGATATTGAAGGTATTATGGCAAGATTTTCCAGTCCTGGCAACATCTGGCTTCTCAGTGAATTCCCCTAGCAATTATTTTGCTCTATTTCACCATATATATACATATTAAATTAATCCAGTGCCTCATTAACTTTATGTAAAGTGAAAATGTATGGACCACATGAACACATCAATCAGTTCTTCACTTCTCCACATGATCCTTGAGTTCTTACAGCTCTGATTGCTTTCATTTATTTATTTGGAATGGCCATGGTTGCAGATTTGACCTAGGATTTACACTGTTTTCAGACGTTAATGAGGAAAATTAGAAGTCAATTGTAGTGCCCAATGAGATACATTTATCTCTGGTGTATCTCCACTGAAGTCAGTGGAATTACACCAAGAATTAATTTCGCCTAGTTTGGTTTAGCTTGCTGAATATGGGAATTATAGAATCAGATGGCGTGCTTAGTGTGCATATTTACATTCCAGAACCAATAACGATTTTCCATCCCATAGCTCTTTCAATTCTGCATTGTTGCTAGAGCAGGGGTGGGCAAACTACAGCCCAGAGGCCACATTCGGCCCTTCAGATGTTTTGATCTGGCCCTTGAGCTCCTGCCAGGAAGCAGGGTCGCGGGCTTTCCCGGCTTTGCATGTGCCATGGCTCCCAGAAGCAGCGGCATGTCCCTCTCCAGCTCCTATGCATAGGGGACGCCAGGGGGCTCTGCATGCTGCCCCTGCCTCAAGTGCCACCCCTGCCCAATGGGCTCCCAGCCAATGGGAGCTGCAGGGATGGCGCCTGCAGAGAGGGCAGCGGCCAGAGCTGTCTGGCTGTGCCTCCACGTAGGAGCTGGAGAGGGGACATGCCGCTGCTTCTGGGAGCTGCTTGAGGTAAGTGCCGCCCAGATCTGCACCTCTGACTCCCTCCTGTGCCCCAACCGCATGCCCCAGTCCTGATTCCCCTCCTGCCCTCCAAACCCCTTGGTCCCAGCCTGGAGCACTCTCCTGCACCACCAACCCTTATCCCCAACCCCACCCCAGAGCCTGCGCCGCCAGCTGGAGCCCTCAACTTCTCCTACACCCCAACCCCCAATTTCATTCATGGCCCACCATACAATTTCCATACCCAGATGTGGTCCTCGGGCCAAAAAGTTTGCCCATCCCTGTGCTAGAGAAATGACAACATATTGAAAGGTTTGAGATATGCTTGCATAGTCACTTATATTTTCTATAATGTTCCCCAGATTTTTATATATAACATTTCTCCAGATTTGGCCTTCAAACCTGTGAGCTCTTTTCACTTCAAACAGCACCTTGCGGTGATTTCTGTCTGTTTTATGCTGAGATAAAACACACTTGGATAATTATTACCTCAACTGCATTACTAACTGACTCAGTCTCTCTCATCATCAGCACTATCTAATTGTGCTCAAATAATAAATCTTAAATCCATTGCCTTCTCTACTGTTCAGCTTGATTAAACATAAATGCTCCATAGCAACTAGGAAAGCCTGGCAGAAAGCATTATGGTTGCATTCTGTGTTTCTAGTGATAACTATTTCTAACCCTTCTCCCACTAGTGATCTGTCATTAGTTAATCCTTGTTTAAATACAATAAAAGCAGGTCTGATGAACCTTTAAAAATGAGTCAGTTAGTCACATTATGATCCAAATTTTTCACTAAGTAAAACACAGTCTGGGGTTGCCACCTCTCTTAATTAGACAAACACCACACAAACAAATTTGAATTTGACCTACAACTAGCTGTCTGAGCTCTGAGAATATTTTTTAGTCACGTCCTTTAAACCTAATACTTGAAAGATCAAGATTTTTTCTTAGCTTGGTTTTAATTTAGACAAGATCAAAACAAACAGGCGGCTCCATTGAGTAAATTTTACACTTCTCAATGTTCTCTCCCAAGCCAATCTTTTAAGAAGTTAGGGACCTCAAACTGGAGTGAATAATGAAGAGTGAAAACAATCTAACTGAAAAGAAAAAGGAGAAATGTTTGCAAATATACTAGACTGAGCAGAGATAGCAGATTAAACAGTGGAAGCTGCTTGTGACATGTTCTTGAACCCAGGGAAAGGTTTAGGCTGTGACAGACAGCTGGGGCCTGCAAGCACTCTGCAGAGGACACAGTAAAAGCATGAAAGCATGTACAAAAGAATGTTACAAGGAGAACAATAGTGACATCTCAGAACTGAGCCATGTATGAGTTCAGGTATAAGACGACCACTCTACAGACCTACAGTATAGCACAACCAAGCACATTCCTACAGAAGACAAAACGCACAAGTTACAGAAAAAATATTAAAACAGGACTCTCTGGATAGCTAAGAAAGGTGGTGGTTCAGACAAGTATCTTGTTTGAACGGCATACATTTTTACCCTGTAAAGACCAATATATTTGAATCAGAAGTCATGACAAGCATTTAAATATTCAGCTAATGCCAGAGTAAAGAGCACAAGGGTCTTATGGTCATTTTTGTTGTGGTCAATCCCAAAAGGTTGTTTATATTCTTACCTATATGGAGTAGGGATTTGCTTTTCAAGAATGTATTAGACACTCCATTTTCTTTGTGCAGCAGTTTAAGTAAAGATATACTGAGGGCTAAAATTATTTAAACAATTATTGTATGTGAAATGCTTCTCAAGCAATGATGTTATCAATATAATTATGAAAATAGGGTGTAGTACTTTGCTTAGTCTCCTTTTGCTGGCTGGATGTCTGACTCTATGGCATCAGAACAAAAATACAGAGTCAAACAAAAAGTATTTTGAAAGAAATCTGAGATATTAGCAGCTAAAAAAAGTCAATATTCATAAATATTTTTAAAGTGTCTTGGTGAAAGAATAGCAGGTTAAAAAAAAAAACCCAAAGTCTTTAGAACAGAAAGAACATTTCCTACCAAATTATGCAATTTTAAGATACTGTAGGTCACATTTTGAGCCTCTATTATTTGAGAGTAGTTCATATTATTGAAGGGGAGACTTTTTGTTCCTGGCCACTTAAAGTGGGCTAAAATGTGCAAGGTAAATGATTTTCAAAGCTTTTAGGAGTAAAAACTCTAAAAGAGAAAAGAAAAAAGGTACAACATGAAGTCACTCTTATTCTTTTGACAATTATTATGATGCAAATAGCAAGATTGTAAACATCACCCATTTTCCCCACAGTCTGAGGAGTCTGTTCACCCTAGATATACATGTATAATTCTCTGTATTATATAGCAATTATGAATGCTCAGTGAATTGAGAATAGACTCTGAATTACTACCTTTGTTCCTTTTTAAATCCTGTATTAATTGTAAAGTTAAATCTTATTAGAAAAAAAACACAGTTAAATAGAAATAAATCAACTTAGTGCCTTTATAGAGAAGTCAACCCTCAAATGAATGGATCTACTGACATCCCATACTTGGCACATCCCATAATACTGAGGTCTGTCACATTCCAGTAGATATCAAAGATCCTACTATACACAGTGTGTTATCACTCAAAGCGTTAAACTGCATTTTGCATTTTCTTCTTTGAACTTCTAAAGAACGTTATCTTTGCTAAGGTATATTAAAATCCAGATGGATCTTTATATTAGCTTGCCCAATTTATTAACCTGTTTATTTCTTGATAATTTTAACACTGCTGTAATGCAATGTAAAGTATTTTCACTTGCTATTTTAATTATTATGAAACTTTGGTGTCCTCACTACCGGTGATAAAATAGTTTTATTTTTAACGTCAGATTTTCTTTTTTTGAAAATGTAAGTTATATTCCTCACTTACAGAGATATTTGATTAATCTTGTCTGAAATTAGTTTGCATCTTGCAATTTCCTTGCAAACAAAAATTCCACACTCCAACAATAAACAACTTCAGAATACATAAAACGAGGCAACACATTTTCCCAGTATTCTGCAAACTTGAATAAAGTTCTGCTCCCCACTCCCATGTACACACACAAATTCACAGCACTTCTAAACACCAAACAGGGAGACATTTGCAAAAAGACAATGCAAAAAAGCATTACCTTTGGAAAGAGGAAGAGAAGGAATCTTGTACTACAGAGATGGGAGTGGCTGATGTTGGTGTCATCTGACTGGATGTGTTTTGAGTAGGACTAGCAGGCTGATTGGCTGAAGCAACTGGCACACGAGCAGAGGCAGAGCTGGTAGACACTGGCGCATGCTCAACAGGTGTACTAATTAGAGTTAAATTAAATAAAACAAGAAGCATCTTAAAAGGTGTACGTTTACTGTGTAAAGGCACAAAACCCACTGTGTTTAACTCCAAAAGTTGCAAACAGAGTGGCAAGCTGGATAATTGGGGGCGGAGCACAGATATGGAAGGTCAAAAGCACATTTGTTAAGCTTTTTCTGTAGCTGAGTTAGGACTAAAATTAGGTTTAATGCTGAGTTCAGTAATGTTCTCATTTGGGTGAAATTCATCCCACCGCACATAAGGCCTTACTGCTCAATCCTGGTCCTACTGAAGTTAATGGGAAAAAAACTCCCAGCATGTGAGACTTAGGTGGTTGTGTAGAGGCCTGCCAAGAACCGTCAGTGCTAGGGTAAATTTCACTCACTTATGCATAATGTTAACTTCCGGATCAGAGATTACATTAGGTGGAAGCATTAAAAAAATTATATTGATGAAAGGAAACCAGTTGTACGATATTGTCATAGGCCTGAATAAACAGAATTGCTACAAGTTACTGCTGTTCTGGATGTTACTGAGCAGAAACTATTGGAGTGTAATCTCCTCAGTGCAATGTGTGGGGTGGTGCATTTCTAGGGAGCTAATTATGGCTCAGTCATTCTCTGCTCAGCACTTTCTTCATCCACCAAAAATTTGAGTAGCAAGCCATAGCCCTGACATGCCCCTCACCACCCCCAACATTAGGGCTGAAAGAAGGGATGGGGCAGCATGTAAGTTTGCTATACCAGTCCAAAGCCTGCCTGGGAGATGAAGTTAGTTTCTGCTCCCTTTGTCACACAAGTGGAGCAGGAGCAGACCAGAGCAACGTATCTGCCCTTATCGGATTATAAAATAGGCTTATTGAAACCAAAACTACATCTAGTCTTCTTGTGTACAAAATATTGATTGTAACACTATATTTAGGTACTTCTGTGTCCCTCAGTACCATGATATCTGAACACCTCGCAATTGTTAATAGATTTTATCCTCACAACAACTCTGTGAGGTGAGGAAGTGTTATTCTATTTTACAGATGGGAAGTGTAGATTAACTGATTTACACAAGAAGTTTGTGGCTCATCTGGGGAATTGAACCTAAAGCTCCTGAGTCCCAGGCCATTGCCTATCGATTAGACCATAGCCCCTACCCAGCATGAATAGCACATGCTACATTCAGGAGGAACTCACCATGTCTTGTGCTGAAATGTTTTAATGACACATGTGAAAAACAGAAGGCAAACAGTGAATTTACTAGCCAGCTGTCAGAAAATGAAATAAACACACCTGAGTCATTTGGAACGTTCCCATTTGAAAAGGAAACAAACAAAATTCAAAAGAAAGAAACAGGGGAAGGAAACAATTTTATATTTACAAAAAAAATCCCCATCTCTCTCTCTATATATTGTATCTACCACTAGCTACAGAATGAATAAACTAGTGAAAATATCCACCACATTTACAATTTAGGCTTTCAAATTCTTCCACATAAATTTTCCAACCTTCATACACATATGAAAAACTCAGATCTAATCCTCATTGTTCTTGATGTCATATTTTAACATGCTGTGGATTCATCTGCCTCAGCCACTATCCAAATATATTATGTATTATTTAAAACATATAACACTGTAGCTGTACAATGCCTTGGCTTCAGAGCTATGAATGCAATACCATGTTTACAGATAAAAGAAAACACAACGTATTTGACTGTCTCTGCAAGCAGTGTGGTAGCTGCATTTCCTCTTTTTGCAATGGATATCACACCAAAGCGGAGATACTCTACATTTTACTGTTATGTCTTAGGTCTGGCAAATTTGCATGGACTGAAATCATGCCTTAAACAAAATGCGATTTACTGTATGTTTTTTCTTAACAAGAAACACAAATGAGCAAGACAAAAAACCATGGGTGAAATCCTGTTCCCGCTACAGTCAATGGGAATTTTGCCACAGGCTTCATTGGCGTCAGGGTTTCACTCCATGGGTAATAAGCCTATCGTATGGTTATTCAATTTTTGTAGTGGATCTTTTTCAATGTGAGCTGAAACACATACCCAATAATTAATCAAACAAAGGAACACTAAGAACTTATGTGGACATGTACCTGTGTGGGGGCAGGTTTGAGGTGGATGGGCATGTTACAGTAGATTTAATAAAACTGAACGCAAGCACATTAGACTACATTATAAGGACATCAAACAATAATGTTACATGTTTTTAAGGTTTCTTTACTTAGGCACTAGAAATCTAAAAGTCACAGAGGCCTGAATCCTTCTCCTGCAACTACAGATCACTAGGATATGCATTCATTATTCCAGAGAATAAGAAGATAGTTACACAAAGCATATATAAATAGCTCATTTAGCAATGTGATCTTGCTGCCTTTAACTTCTGCACTTTGGACCTAATACTTTGTTTACTTTTACCAGTAGAATCCAGAGTAACTTCACTGTCTTTACTGGAATGACTCCAGATTTACCACAGTGTAATGATAGCAGAAACGGGTTGTTCCCTGTTTTATGAATGCTTGTAATTCTGTTGAACAATCAGTTGTTCTATTAACTCCTATAAAATCTTAGACTGGAAATACTTTCCCTATTAAAGGCAATGGGTGGTTGCCATTGACTTCACCAGAGCCAGGATTTCACCTTTTGTATCTATAGGAGGCACATCCCAAACACACCAAAGAGCAAGCTGTAGAAATATGTAGCAATTTAGCAAGTGTCTCTCTCTTTTTTTGCATAGAAATAATAATGCTTAGCACATATACGTCTGCGGCTTGAAAGCTCTTTATGAACATTAACTCTTAGAACTTTTCTTTTTAGAAATGGAGAAACAAATCCAAAGGGAATTCTGCCCTCAGTTAATATATTCAACCCACTGAATGGGTGTAACTTGGAGCAGAATTCAGAGTAACCAAAAACAACCATGAGAATCAGTGGCAGAGCCAGGAGTTTCCTAGCAGTTCTTCAGATGTCTGCTGATTGACAAAGGATGAAGTAATGGTTTATAAAATGAAACAGCTACCGTATATCAAAGCATGAATAGTAATTTTATGAGTAAGTACCTTAAAGTGATTTACTGTTGTTTCCTTACTGGTTCTTCTCCAGTTCACTTTTAACCAACTCCTATTCCATCAGTCTTTACAGTATTGTATATTTTAAGGGGATAATCAAAGGAAATGTGAGTTCTTAAATAGCTCACTATTTTCTTAATAAACTATAAAATGAAATGTTCAGCATGGTAAAGTTATGTGGATGAATATACACACACGTATGTATATTCTGTTACCATTTTGATGATCACTCATGAGAAGGAACACAGTTCAGCAGAGGTTAAGCAGATGATAATGATTAACAACCATATTTAAAACACATACACAAACACACACAAACACTTAAAAATAAGTACAGTTTACACTCCTTTACCTGAGAAGAGTCCTAGCCCTATGAAATTCTGGGTTTAAGAGTCTTGCAATAGTAACTGAAGAACGGGTTATTAATGCAGTAGTTAGTCTCTTTTAAGTAGTGCACAAAGTTGTTTTTGTTTCGGGTGCTCCAAAGAAATCTCTGGTAGGGTAAAGGATTGAAATTGTAGGGAAGATAAATGAAAATGAGCAGTCAAAGAACTAATAATCTCTTCTACTGTAGCATATATTAATGATGGAAGTGCTGGAGATTGCAGTTAGCGCAGAACACAACATGAATGTGTTTTGGACTTGCATTAGTAGAAAGAAGAGCTCTATTCAGATGCCAACAGCATCCATTCAATAGAATCAGCTGCTGTTTCTGTGGAGATGGTTCCTAGGTGGCTGTCACCTGTCTGCTGGTAGAGGAAGCCATTAAGAAGGTCACTTACAATGGGAAGCATATGAACTAAAAATTGGTGAAATTTATAGTACGTAGATATTTGCCTTTTAGGCAATGGGATTTTTCATATGAAAGAGTTAGAGAATGTTATTACAAAACCATACCAAAGCCACAAGCCAGGTCAGTTATGGAGTTACATGTTGCAGTATACCTTTGATTATTGGATGAAGTAAGAGGGGCTTTCTGGCCAGTCCTGATGTAACTGGCTTCCCTTTGACTTGTACTCGTTCCAAACCTCACGGAACCCTTGGAGGCCACTGGCTTAGCTTTATCAATGTTGGCATCCATGGTGCGTGACTTAGGAGGATGCCAAATACTTGAGGTCACATACTGTGCCACATGATGAGAACCTGTAGGGCTGGGTAACAAAGATTAGAAGGGTGTATGTGCATGAGATATATTTTTAACCACATTACCAGTTGTTTAAATGAATATTAGGTCTTTCAGAGCTAGGAAGAGTACCAGCCAAAAAAGCAGCCAGTGCCTTTAAGTGAGAAGTGTTTTATTTGTTCCACTTAGTTTTTTGAGATCCAAATGCTTACCATGTAATCTAACAAACAGGACATAATTTCAGAACACTCAAGTCTACTCCTCTGACGTAGGACTTAGTATTTCAATGCACTGGGAAAGGCCTTAAGGAAAAAAAGTGAGAAACTGCTGAACCTCAGCATTAAAAAAAGCCAGGTTAGCTCTTTGTTTGATGAAGAAGGCTTCAGTTTTCAGACTGACATCTTATTTGGGAAGAGATTTACATAAGCAAATCTCTAATGTCCTCTTATTTTATCCCCTAAGTCTCCTTTGATATCATTGCAGAGTTACATGTGAAATCACACCAATCTTCAGTGCTGTACTAAAGACTATGGCCAGGAGTCATTCTGAAAACCAGGATAGAGATCTACAGGTTCATTAAAGTCTTCTTTATCCTTCAGCTAAAACTGGAGACCACATTATTGACATCACAATATCAAAATAAGACCTAGCAGAAATGAGACAATGGAGACAATGGAGGCGAAGACATGTTACAACACAACCAAACATAAGTGACTCAGTAGATATAGTGCGACCCCAAAACCAGACAGATGTCTGAAATTGTTCAAGATAGTCCAACAAAGAGAGATTTGCAGTTAAGTTTCAATGAAGCAACCCTGTAATCATGTAGTCAGTCCTACACAAGCAATAGCAATAGACACTACCCTTCATTCTCTGCTTCTGTTATTTAACGTGGATGTGGTTGCTAATTATTTCATATATCAACTCCCTCCCCCTCTGTTCCATCTTATTGGTATGACCCAGTAAATTGCTGATTTTTTTTTTCCTTACTGGGAATCCCAGTCATGACTGGTCATGTTGTTAGTGGTGACAATCCTCACACTTACTCTGATTTTAATTCTCTGCAATACTTTTTCAAATACAGGTTATTTTAAAAGCAGACATAAAACCTTGTTGCGTCTGGAGTAATCAAGATATCAGAGGAAGGCACTGTCTTAAATCTTTATTTCTATGCTCTAAACTTATAAAGAGTTGCTATGCTCTGATAAATAATGGCAGAGCTTCATCCTAGAAGTAGTTGCATTTCAATGTTTGGCGCTGAAGTTATTTTTATCTACAGCTACATAAATGTATATAATATAGATATACACATAGATAGACTATGAATTTTGTAAGTGCATTGGGATATTTCGGGAGGAAAAGCACTATATAAATGCAAAGAAATACTAGATGTGGGAAGGATTAGTATCTTTTAAATCCATGATCAATAAAACTCAAGAATCAGATTTAGAATTGCTTTTAAAATGCCAAGAAGTTCAACTAATTTAGATTTTAAAAAACTGTGGAGAAGCTTAGACCACAACATGGGAATCTGATTAAAAATGGAAATGGTTCTTGAACTTCTGGACTGTTCACCTCTGCTGAACAATGACAATATTGAACTTCAAAAACATCAATCAAATGCTGCTTATTTTTCTGTTTTCTAGAATTAAAGGTAATGTGGTATATTTTGCACAATTCCAATATAGTCTGCCACCTGGCCAGGAATCTTTCAAATATCTATGTGAAAATGAACATCCCTAGCAAATCATCTCAGCTGAAACACCGTTATAATTCATCTGTTCAAAGAGTGCATACATCTGATGTATTTTTAGGTAAAAACTTTGTGTGGAAAGTCTGAGGGAAAAAGAATACACAGCAAACGTTACCTGTTTTCAGCTGCTGCAGCAACATTTTCCTTGCCACTGTGAAAGGAGGGGATACAGTATGAATAAAGCAAGTGCAAGTACCAGTGGTGGGGGAAGAAGGGAGAATAGCAGCAAAAGAAGGCAGCGTGAGGACAGATGTTTGGTTATCAAAAGCTTTTTAGAGTTATGTTCTAGATGTTTATGACTATTGTTGTTGTGAGAAATACCCTAGAATCATTTTTTTTCTTTTTAAGAATTGGATAAAAAATGTGCTGGAACCCAGACGTGTGATTTTTTTAACAAGCTTTCTCTGTTAATTGTAGGCTATTTCGTAAAATGGAGGCTCAGCGACACAGTACAAATCAGCCGTTCCGTGTATGTACAATATATCATCTCATGTATAGCTTTGGCTTCAACAATGGTCCTGTTTAAAAAATAACCCTTTAGTATCCCAGTAGAACATACTCATGTGCCAACTCCAGTTTGTGAAGACAATCATAGTCAGAGTTGGTTTGTCCCTTGGTAGCCAATGTTCTGAAGTGGTAACCAGTCTTAGAGAAGATGTGCACTACCAGTATGTGCTCTATGTGAAGCTGTTGTTTTTAAATGGCTAACAGGGACTCCTACGAGATGGGCTGCATTACGTCTGGGCTCACTTAAAAATGTGTAAGAGGCAATTCATCCTGCCCAGACAGGCCCTAAGGGACAAAGCCTAGGATTATGCCTCCACAGTGTGGAGCTCAACTGGAGCTGAGCAACATGGTGAGGCTACATGCAACAGAGACTCTTGTCAGATTCGTCTTCTCCCCTCCCTACCAAGGCTTTACTCTCCTCCTCCCCCAAAAGTAACAAGTTCATGTTGGGGGACAACGAAGGAAGGGAAGGCATCTGGGGCATTCGACTCCAGCCCTGCTTTCCGCTCCATGGTCGTAGTGGTGGGGAAAGAGACAGCAGGTGGCACAGAGCCACTTGGAGGGGTGAGCTGGCAAGTGCCTTAATGAGGTGCCATTTTGAACTTGTAATACATATAAGACTCCAATTTACTTTAATGTGCGTCACACAGGAGCTGAAGGACAAGACACTAAGGCCCAGTCTAACATCTATTTAAGTTAAATGAAGGATTCCCACTGAAGTCAATGGCAAGACACCCACAGATTTCAGTGGTACAGAATTAGGCCTTGGTCCTGCAAACACTTATACATGTGCTT
Organism: Gopherus evgoodei; assembly: GCF_007399415.2. Taxonomy (NCBI): domain Eukaryota; kingdom Metazoa; phylum Chordata; order Testudines; family Testudinidae; genus Gopherus; species Gopherus evgoodei. Next base: position 54,601,069 of record NC_044328.1, on the reverse strand, counting down.
AACTATAAGCTTCAGATTAGTTTCAGCACAGTCAATGAGACTATTTATATGAGTACAGTTAAGTATGTGTATAACCGTTAGAAGGACTTTAATCCTCCATCTTATAATTTTGAAACATAATTTTTCAACTTATTAAAATCTTTTAGGACCTGATTCAAGAAAGTACTTAAGAATAGGTTTACATCTATTCCTACTAAGTACTGTACTAAGTACAGTATATGCTTAAATGTCATCTCGAATAGGGATGCTTATTCTGGCACCTAAGAGTAAAAAAAGATGCAATGTATTTTTAAATCTACTAATTTGTTAGGCCAAGTCATTTTTCTACTTTGCTTATGGTATTTAAAAAGTTTCACTGAATATTTCTGTATAAGATACTTATTACCATTGATTATATACTGTTTGACTGTTTCTAATCTGGATATAGGTTTTTTAATAATACAATACTAATTAAGAAGCCATTTGCTTTCAAAGGTACTTGGTAGAAAGATAAAGTACGATTCCTCTTATAGCCACAGTGAGTCGGCCCTGACTGCATCCCTTAGGACAACAGAAATCCTTGATAGCAGCTGCTGAATTTTCATTTTCCGAGGAGGAAGTGGGCTACTGAAGGAGGTTTCCCCTCTAGGAAGTGGTGTGTGTGTGTTGGTTGTTGTTGGTTCCGTTTTTTATTTTGCTGAAGGGAAGGTGGATAACATAGTAGAGATAGAAGAGCCATTCCCTTCTCTCCATAAGGTGGGCTAATATTAGTCACTGCTGTGCATGTATGTTATATATAAATATACTAAGCTAGACCCTTAACAGGTGCAACTCAGTGGAGTGCCACTGAAGTCATATGAACTACTCTAATTTACAGCTGTGGGTCTGGCTCATTGTATCTGTGTTGTCTCTCCTTTTTCTCCTTCTCACAATATTTCCTAAACTCAAAAGTGTATGAGTCCAAGGAAGCTTTCAAAACCCACAATGACAGAAATCAAGCAGAACAAGTCTGTCTGCCTTTAATAAGGATGTCATAGTGCTCAGAATGGAAGATACTGGCTTAAAACTGAATCCCCAAGAAATGTGAAGCTGGATCAGTTCCCCTCTCTAGAGTGATGACAAACCAAACACTAGCTCTACAGATGACCAAATTGTGAGTTCACTGGAATGTAATATATCAAGTAGCCAGGCTGAAAAAGGGATGGAGGGGATATGTTAGAGATTTAGTCTGTGGAAAGAAAAGAAGTGTTAAAATAATATACCAACAACCAAAGTCATGCAAGAATATTAAAAAACAAACTCATAGTGTGAAAAATCTGAAGCATGATTTATTTCCAATATAGCAAAATGGGTTATAAAAAAAAATGCATAGTCCAGACCAAAAGACAAGCAATTGGGATAAGGCTTCTAGTAGCATTAGGCCACTGCAGTTATGGTTAACTTGATTCATCCTCTCCTGCTACAGCAGAGGTGGGCGAAATCCTGGCTGAATTGAAGCTAATGGCAATACTCCCAATGACTTCACTGGGGTCAGCACGTCACCCTAACTCTTTCACTGACTGTGCAAGTGTAGGGCACTGCTTAATGATGGTGGCAGGGGAGTTCTGATAGTTAAAGGAGAGAGAGGTATGGAACAATTATAATAAACACAATTCCACAGAACAAAGCAGGAGAAAAGGAACTGATTTAGAGCAGAGAGAAAAGAGACAAAACAAACTCAAATGCACACAACACATTTTCATCAGGGACAACTCCGTAGTTGACTCAGCTGAACTGGAATTTGGACTCAGCTATTGGTATAGAGTATTGACAGAGGGTTTTGAAGATTAAACGGACCAAACCCTAACCCTTTCCACTATGTGAATGTTGAACTTAATTTGCTTTCTAAAACCACTGTACTTATTGCATTTAATGGGTCAAATTCATCCCTACTACAAGCTCAGTAAAGTCAGTGGAACTACATCACGGAAGAAGTTGATCGAATGATATTTAAACTATTTTTGTATTGTGATTATACAGGCTGATCATACAAATATGATTATAGAGGTGGAGAGTAGCTTTGGGCTATCAGGGAGAGATTCAAACCTGGGCTTTCTTCAGTCCCTGTTGTCCCCCACACAGGTGAACCAGCTGTAGATAGCAGGGCCTTGTATAATGTCTCCGCTACTAAAATGGTGGCAACTTCCACAGACTTCAGCAGGAGCTTCATATGTGCATCAGAGAACATATTTGTCCATTCCACTGTTAGTCTCAGTTACACAGTGCAGTATATAGTTGAAATTAGAAGACGATTGATAATACAATGCATGAAATGATCATGAAGACAGATCAAGTGAACTGAAATAAGACTTTTAAAAACCAGGGGTCGGCAACCTTTCAGCAGTGGTGTGCCAAGTCTTCATGTATACACTCTAATTTAAGGCTTCGCGTGCCAGTAATACATTTTAATGTAAACCGTAGGTTGCTGACCCCTGCACTAAACTATCAAGCTTAAGAATTTTAATAAATTAGGTAACAAAATGCAACACACGTTTGCCATACACATTTACAAAAACACACTTGTTACCTTCTGTCGAATGCCAAAAGGCTCTGAACTTTAGAGAGCTTTAATAAGGATTTTAGAGAATCTGAACAGCATACAGTACAGTTTACAGTTGTGTTTTTCACTTAGAAACCAAATGTAAGAGATTGTTAAACCAGCACTCAAGTTAAGCACATTTTCCACTCACTCCTAAAAAGAGAATGCTAGACTTTCTCCAGAATTAACAAAACTAATTCCTCTAAAATCACGCAGATACAGAGAGGACAGATTAGAAAATAAAAGAAATAAATTTTGGAATAAAGAAAAAAATTGTGGGTCATTCTGCAGTTCTCATTCCTGCTTTGCTATCTTTATTCTGGGTTCAGCTCCCTAACTCAGAACCCACCTGTGCTGCTGTATTAGAGTTCATCTAATTTTGCCATCCTGCACTTTGAACTGTATGCTGAGACTTGATCTACACCGGTAACTTATGTTGGTATAACTACATCACTCAGGGATGTGGAAAATCCACACCCCTTAGCATAGACCTCTCATGCCTCTCCATGTGTGTGACCTCTCCTTGGCTTGTGCCCAGCCTGGGGCCACCATGCTTTCCCCGCCCCAAGAGTTAGCTGCGGGGAGTGGGAGGCCTCTGTCCTGTGCAGCACAGCAGCTGCCTGAGAAAGAGCCTGGCTGGGGAGGTGGTGCTGATGATGGGCTGTTCCCCATTCAGGCCTGGCTGCTGGGGACAGGGGCTGAGCGAGCCAGAAACATGCCAGGGGAGTGCGTGCTCTGGCTTGCTTGGCCCTTGTCTCTGGCAGCCAGGCTTAGGCTGGGGGATGGCTCTCCGCCACCTCCCCAGCTAGGCTCTCTCTCAGGCCAGCCATCGTACTACACAGAGCAGTGACCCAGACTGGCAGCATAAGTGGCTGGTCCCACCCCTTCCGCTCCCCACCTGGGCCCAGCTGCCAGGGACAGGGGCCGAGCATGATGGGAGGCAAGCACAGCAGGAGAAGGACAGAAACCCTTTCCCTCCCCCCCCAGCAGGCCAGGCAGAAATCAGGGGGGCACCTAACACACACACACTCACATACCCAGATTCCCCTTTACGCATCACCTATGCCCCTGAGTGACGCAGATACACTGACTTAACTCCTGGTGTAGATAGCGCTATGTTGATGGGAGGGCTTCATAGCTACTGCCTCTCAGAGAAGGTAATTACCTTCGTTGACAGGAGAAGCCTTCCCATTTGTGTGGGTAGCATCTTCACTGAAGCGCTACAACAGTGCTGTTGCAGCCTTGTAAGTGTAGACAAGCCCTTGGCTTCCACTGGCTTCAATGGGAGCAAGAGTGGGCCTATTACAGATTAAAAAAAAAAATCCAGTGAACAGTTCTTTTAAAAACAAAAAAAGTTTGGATTTAAACTTTCCCCTGGAGTGTTTACAACTGGAACTCTGTGCAGGAGTGTGAGACACTATCAGTGAAAGGGAAACTAACTAGTCCACATTGTTTAAGTTGAATGAAGTGCAAAAGGTCCACTAGCCCAATACAGTAAATGGTGAAATGTGAATTAGGATTCTTTAAAAAGTCTTTAGTCTGTAATAATCTAAAGTAGTATAAGCAACTTGAGTGAAGACATTCCTACTTAAAAATATTATTTTAAATCTGAAAATGTTCCTTTAAAATATCTCAGCACCATTTAATTCAATATGGTATGTGATTAAGTGGCTATTTCTTCATATCTAGGCATTTTAAATTCAGCTGAAGGGCTCTTTCCCTCATTGTTACAAGCTCAGAGATCAGGCACCTTATACATAGTAAAGGCCTGATTATGCAAGGTGCTGAAGGCTTCCTAGGAGGCCTTCATGTTTTCTCTCTGTAGGTACTTTTAGGGTGCTATCAGTGTAATATCTGAGTGCTACATAAACATTACTGAATTTATCCTCACAGCATTCCTGTGCAGTAGGGAAGTAATATTTCTGTATAACAGAGGAAGAATTGAAGTGGAAAGAGATTAAGGACCCAATTTTCAGAGGTGCTGAGTACCTGCATTTCCTATAGACTCCAACTGGAGGTGTTGGTGCTCAGCACCTCTGAAAATTAGGCCCTGAGTAATTTGCTTTTTGTTACACAGAAAGTCTGTGGCAAGGGTATTTAGGGATCTGGGGCAAAAAAAATAGTTGGGGATTGGTCCTGCTTTGAGCAGGGGGTTGGACTAGATGGCCTCCTGAGGCCCCTTCCAACCCTGATATTCTATGATTCTAAGGCTAGAAACTGAATCAAGCTGTTCTGAATCCCAATCCAGTATCTTAAAATAACCTCCATCTTTGAAGTCAGTGAGGATTGAGGATTGTGAGATTGGACCTAAACAGAGAGTATGCGAAAGGGGAAAGAATATGAGAGGGCTATAGCTAGTCCTTTATCAGTATTCTGCTCTATGACCATTAAGTAGTCTTCTGTCCTACCAGCCAGAGCACAGGTTGAGGTCCTTGGTTTGAAGATAAAAGATATGAAAAGTACAATTGATAAATTACCAGGTTCTACATTTCTAGCAATTAAAGGTTCTATCTTCCCGTTGATAAGCGGGATGTTTATGGGCATTACATACATAAATCCCATATCAATAAATGGAAATACAGACTATGCTAGATGTTTGCTGAAAATCTGGTCCTTAATAAATTTCCTATGTTGTTCCTTTATATAGCAACGAAGAGTCCTGTGGCACCTTATAGATTAACAGACGTATTGGAGATTAGTCCATAAGGTGCCATAGGACTCTTTGTCGCATTTTACAGATCCAGACTAACACGGCTACCCCTCTGTTCCTTTATATAGTTTATTTATCCTTTATTGTTTTCTTATTTTATCATAAATATATTTGTCTGCAACTTAGAGTTCCTTTTCAGAAATAACAATACAAGGAGAATTGTCTGTGAATATTTGGTGAAAGTTAGGAAGAAACTTTCCCTGTGGGCAAGTCATTTCATCATTGCCTACCAGAGGATTTCTTGTACCTTCCTCCAAAGTATCTGGTACTGGGCACAATCAGGGACAGGATACTGGGCTAGACTGGACCTGTGTTCTGATCTAATGTGGTTGTTCCTATGTCTGAGTAGGGATTGTTCCATGACACCATGTGCACAAAACCACAAAGAAGTGCTAATGTTTATCCCTATATTTCTTGAAGTTGTATTATTGTAACTGCAATTATTCATTAACTTAACAACAAAGACAGCAGAAAACATGAAGGAAAAAACAGGAGAGGATAAAAGGTTGAAAGTTACAGTGATTAACATGCTGGTTTAGTTTATGACTTTAGTGATCAGAAAATGGGGGGAGGAGGATAGCCAGCATGTCTCTTTCTCAGCCACTGCAGTTAAGAGAGTAGAGCAACCTACTCTAAAACTGATTGCAGTTTATCCTGCCAGTAAGTCTGCTTGCAAGTCTACCTTAGGGAAATAGTGGTCTCTTAGAAAGCATTCTGGTTAGCGCAGCCTGAGCCAACACAGAAGAGGAAAAAATTACTATACATTAGGTGAAGAACATAGCAATCAATTCTGTATTTGCTCAATAGCCAAGACTGAAATAAATTAAAGCAACTGTCATGTGTGTTTTTGGTGCCATTCATAAATATGCTGTAGTGTTAGGACACAGCCATGTAACAGGTCTAGAATTGTTGGAAGAGATGCGATTGCATAATAAGTGTAAGATACAGCCTGAAATTCCTTTCCAAGATTTATATATACATATTCTGCATGCAAGTATATGTGTCCTAACTTATATTTGAAAGCATTTGGTATCAGGCAGGTTTTGAGCACTAATTCAGTATATCTTATCAGGTTACTTTAGTAAGCAGTTTTGCTTGCAAATTTATGAATAAGAGTAGGAGTTTGAAATATGCCCAGAATGCATTTCAGAGAAGCAAAGAAATTCACTTCAGAAAGCTCTCCTTTTTATCCACCCATCTGATATAGAAGAAGTATAAGGCTCCAGTCCTGCAATTGGATCTGCTTGAGTGGCTACTTCCAGCCTTGGGTGAGCCATAGAGATCTGCTACTGTGGATCCAATTGCAGGATCAGGGCCTTAGTTTTTCACTAGTGACAGCTGCAGATAAATGAGAGACAATGTTCAAATCTAGAGAATGCATAATTGGACCCAATTCCCCTCTTACCACGACTCCATTGACTCCTGATTTACATCACTGTCAGAGGGAAAAGAATCAGTTCCAATAAGTCTTAGTGATGAGTGATAATTTTTAAAAAATAAATGGACACGAATAAAAAGTTATAAAGTACTTTATAACTTCTTTGCTCATTATTGGCCTAAATTTCATGCTCTGCCTCAGATAATTTTCAATTTCCCCAATTTCTAAATCAAAAACTGAATGGTATGGATTAGAACAGGGGTTTTCAAATTCCTTCATGACACAGATCACATTTAATATAGAGATTGTTTTGTGAATTCTCTTACTTTTCCTCCCTTCCATTTGTAATTGGATGATATTCCTATAGCAACTACAGCAATTACTTGGAAAAGATTAGGAAACTATTTAGTACATTTTTAGTTGTCTTTAATGCAATTTAGCAGCTAAATTTAGCAGAGTAATGAAGAGGAGTCAGTACTATATGATCAGGCATCTCTCCATGCACTACTAGCCAATGCTCTGTGAACCACTCATTCTCCACAGAGCACAGTTTGAAAAGCTCTGGATTAGGTATACTTGATGTAATGCTTAGTACATTCAAGAACTAATTCTCCCTTACCATACCTAGGGCAACACAAGCATTCAGACAATCCACAGAGAAATGCAGTATTGCTACAGTGAGATCTTTGTTAGCTACCAACATCAATGGAAGGACACACACATGCACCCACACACAAAAAACTTGCACTTGAGAGACAAATGAAAATTAAACTAAAACTACAGTCCATGCAGGAAGGATCAGTGGTAAACAGGAGAATATAGAAGACAAAGACAGGTAAAGAACAGTCTTTTCTTTTCCAATGCAGTTCAATCCACAGATGTAACGGTGGACCTAGAGCTATGACGAGGTTTGTTGGCTTACATGTGCTCCCCTCTACAGACTGTTTTGAAGATGGGTTTACTCTTTTTGTTAACCTTGTATGGATTCCTAATTTTAAATGAATATTAATTGGACAGATTTTACAAATAAACATCAACACTGTCCTGGATCATGCCATCTTTCCAGAAGGGGTGGCATGGAAACAAGTGGACATAAATTCATTGTTCCCACAAAACTACCAGACTAACAGTTTGTGGTGCCACTTTGCCACCAACTTTGGTCTAGTTTCCTTCTCTGACATCAGCCAGATTTCCACATTAACCAGAAACAATCAAGGTTATTCACTATCCTTAGGTCACTGGAACTCTTATGTGTGTCAAAGGGTGAGAGGGGACGGCACAAGATAAAAATGACAAAATTCTCATTATTTCCTGATTCTACTTAGGTACCCTGCATGATGGAGTTAGTTACACAGCTGGCTTTGTTTTTGTGAGACCCTCTGTGAAATAAGACATGGCTCCAACAAAGGATTTCAGTAGTCTACATAGCATATTCATGGGTGGGAAGATTTGGCAATTGGGCAGGGTTAGAGGGTGCTAACAATTGGAGATTTTAGCAAATGAGAAAAGGGGATCAAGGTACTTGTCTTGATTTGCGTGTGTTGAAGGCTCTTATGAGCTTAAACGGGACACAGGTTCTTACGACTGAGAGTGGGATTTGGGTATATTCATTTTCAAATATGGGGCTGGAAAATGTGATAGAACAATGAGAAGGGGAGGTCTTGTGTGCCTGACCAATGAGGGCACCACAGCCAGATATTCAATATATTCATAGAGTTAGTACTGGTTGTTAACACATCAAATTCTAGCTTGTAATGTTTACAAGCAAAATTGTGTGCATGACACCCAGGTAGTTGCTGAAACTACAGTGACAGGTCCCAGTCAGTGAGTGACACAGCTATACTGACTTAACTCCACTGTACTTATTGCATTTAATTGGTCAAATTCATCCCTACTGCAAGCTCAGTAAAGTCAGTTGAACTACATCACGGAAAAATTTGATTGAATGATAATTAAATTATCTCTTGTAGGAACCCCAGTTTGAGTATGCTATAATGTTTCACGTCTGCTATCTTTGCATGAAGAATTCAGACGCAGTTCTAATATAGAATTATTTGAATTTCCAGCAGTGCTAAAATGGTCCCTACATACCCATCCCTCCTTACTGAACAAATACAATCCCAACTTGTCTCACACACAGTGCCTGAGAAACCATGTTTTAGAGAAAGTTGCCTCTTCACTGATTCACTATATACCAAAAGCTTAAAATCCTTCCCACATAGGCAGGGTGTGAGAAGGGGCAAGTAAGGAAAGTAGCCCCAGAGCATCTCTGTTGTCATCCATTCATGCAGGAAGCATGAGAGGTCAAGTTCTTAAGCCTGGTTTCTTACAAACACACACTTGCCATACCAGCATGCACTGCATGCAGTCAGTATTCCTGCTGCAAGCCTAGTCACTGGAAGAGGGTAAGAGAGAGAGCATCTGAGTAGAGGGCAAAGCAAGGGTATTTAGGAAACAGATTAGTTGGGATCAAACAGGTTTAGATCACAGCAGAAAATGAGCATTTCCCTGTGTCATAACCAGACAAGCAGATTTACCTGGAAGGCCTTTTGGTTTTGATTTCCTAGTGGCACCATCTTGGCTGTATCTTCATTAAATGTTTATAAACATTGGGCTTTTTTGGGCAAGACTGCTGGGATATCATTGCCCACATGCTACACTTTGTCTTCTTATTTGGGTTGGGGGCTCTTTACAAAACAATCCTTTGAAGCTAGCCTCCTGCATTGTCACCAACATTCCTCCACTGAACAAAACAATCACGTTTAAGACTACAGTATACCCTAAAGACAGACAGATACATCTGCAAGGTACTATGAACTAAGAAAATCTGCATAAATTAGTGATGAAGCCCAACCAGGCTAGAGCTGGCCTTAATCACAAGGCTAGTCGCTTTATGATGCCCCCAGCAAATTCTCATCAGTTCTCTGTCCATTACTTTCTCGAGCAGTGGGACTGAGTAAGAAGGCAACTCCTGGCCTAACTTCTCCACTTCAGAGTGGAACCTAATTCCCAATCACAAGGAAAAAGCAAAAGATCTGTTAATGACATAAAACTGCTTTAGCTTGACTTTTCTGGCTTTTGATGGTTTGTGACACAATCTAAACATTAATTGAAGGGCAGATTTTTATTTTTTTTTGTAAGGAATTTTCTTTTAAAATAAATTGGTAAAAGAAAAATACAGAAATAATTTTATTTGGTTTCCAAATGGTTTTATGAATATGACCCATCATTTGGGTCTGCTAAAATGGGACTGAACAAAACATTAGAATATGTGCTATATGAAATAATGTTGCATTAGTAATGGGGGATGGATTATGTTCAGTAATAGATCTTTATCATCTCTGATTTCTAGGATTGCATTTCAAATCTTAGAAGACTTACATTTTTCCACAAAATTTTACATGAACCCTATACAAACAATTAAAGAATTAAATGCTGATACATTTAAAGATTATTTAGTTTATGTCTTCTGCATGTTTTCCAGGGAAGAGGACGACAACTATTTCTAGTGCTCCTCGACTCACTAACTGGTTGCATGTGTTGCATCCCCTGAATCTGGCTCTGGCTCTGGTAATTAAGCAGTTCGTATGTGCATTTAAGAAGAACTAGAGGAGACCAACCCCTTCTTTCAGTTACTGTTATGATACATTATACGTCTCATTTTTCTGATTATTCAAAAATCTACAAAGACTGAGAATTATGTTTAGATATAAAGCACTTAAATTAGTCCTGTCATAATCAGTGGCACCCGCCAGTACTAATAAAACCAAATATATTACAGTGTTTTGACAGTAAGTGCAAACAATTCCCATTAACATTTAAACTCTGGTATTAATAATTCAGAAGTGATTTACTTCAATCTTAAACTAGATGCAAAATATTTTAGCTTTGAAATGTTTATCATATTACAAAAATGAATACACTAAATTATATATTGATATTTTAAACACTATATAAATCTTCTTTGTGAAAGAGACTTTCACTTATTTGAACCAGATTCTGCACTCACTGACACCCTGGGAAAATCCAGAATAACTGCATTAACTTTAGTGGAGATACTCTGGATTTACACAGATGTGAATGAGATCAGAATCTGGCCCTTGGCATTTCCATAAAATAAAATTATTAATAAATATTTATAATATGGCTTAATTTGTAATTGGATTGCCATGGTGATTATTTAAAAATAGTTATGGCATTTTAAAAAGCAACTACTACAGATTATATATTTTAAAATAAAATTATTGTTGGAATGTTTGCAATATACTTATTGAAACAAAGTTACTTCATTTTAACCCCCAGCAATGATCCATGTGTCAACACAGCAGGTATGTACTAAACCAATATTAGCAACACCTCAGAGAATGCAGATTACCAAAGGAATTTGTGCAATTATTGTAATTTCCCCTCTAAAATCCACAAAAATATCCTGTTTTCTTTTGTTACTCAGAATTTGTGTGTTCAATTCTATTCTTGTCTTTTTATAGGCTACACCGAGCCTTCTAATTCGATCATTTTGAGATCTGTAAGAATTATGTTTAATTGGGAAAAGCTTATTGACAATGTTCTCTATTGTGGAAAGAACATTGATGTACTTCCAAGGTTTATTTTATTTTCCAGAGTAAAGTTACTTGTGTAAAACAGGCACATCATTACTTTAGTTTTTAAAATCCTTTTATTTCAGATAAAGCATGCTGCTATATACAGAAAAAAGTGAGGGATAAAACAAGAGCAATACAGAAAGAGCAGCACTTTGCCTGAAACTTACAACATGCTTTTAAAAACTCAGTACATGAATTGTCTCATATATTCTTTTTACTTCTAAGCCACCTCTAGCAAAGTGTCACCTAATCCCCTTTTCTTCACAGTCTCACAGTTGCCACATTCCACCTCTATCTTTCTCCCCAAGACAAATTCTGTTTTCAAAGAGAAAACTATAAGCAATCTTGCCAGAAGTGACTCTTAACAATATAGCACATCCAAGAAAAATAAACTTATCACATCTACGGTCTTATCTGAAACATTATTTAAATATTGAAAGAAATTACAAGGACTATGTATTTAGAACTTTTCAGCTAGGCTCAGTAAGTTTTTCTTCCCAACTATCTAGCTCCATTTTGACTTTCTTACAGCAGTAACACTCTCTGGAAAGGTATATCTCCGCTCAACCCCCAAGAAAATCTGACAATCATTTATCTTGTTGTTCTTTGTATTTAAATAAAATACAATAGCTACATCTTTCCCCCATCAATGCTTTAAAGTTATATTTTATCAGAAGGCAAAAAGAAATCCACTTTACACTGAAGATCATTTGTAGATTTATTTTTTTTTGAGAGAGAGTGGAGAAATATCAGGCTAGCAACAGAAAACAATAAAGGCAGGCACCCTATCTTATGTCTTTACTGTGTATGTATATATATGATACCCCAAGGTTCTAACTCAGGAAAGCAGTTAATTCTTTAGTGTAATTTTATATCTTGCACATTTATTTGTTACATGTGGGTTTTTAACTTTTAACATTAAGGATTTGCGCCGATAGGCCGTGATGCCAGTTGCGCAATTTGGCAAAGCGTGGGCTGTTACGTTCCGTTTCAAACCTTTCCCTGTGGCATGGAGAAAGAGAGAGAGAAAGAAAAAGACAGAGAGAGAGAGAAAGAAGTGAGAAAGAAAGGGGTTAGGGAACGTGGCTATCATTCCCCTGCTTTATAACTAGGGCAATGGCAATTTATTTGGATTTATGTTACCTCCCAAAATAAAGGCAAACTAGGCTGGGTGATCCTTTTCCACAGAAATTTTGGAAAGCTTTTTAGATTTGTATTTTTGAGCTGTAATGTAACACAAATTCGTATTCCTTGGTTTCAGTTTTGTTTGACAGGGCTGCTTTTGCTAGAAATTCTCAGCATAATTCTACTGTTTTCCTGCCAGCAGACTCTCACTATTTTTTCCAGCTGAGCAGGAAGTGAAAGTCAACATTGTACAAGACAAAATCAATGCAAACATTCCTATCCTGTAATATCTAGGTCAGCCTATAGCTTTTCTTATAAGGACCATCGGCTGCAAATTTGAGCAATGTTTCCTCATAGCTATTTTGCTTTTGTTAGAGATTAGGCAAAGAGAACCTGAAATCCTGCAAATGTTGGTATTTAAACAAGTATCTCCAGTCATTTGAGTTAAAAACAGAACAACACAGAGGCAGAATCTGTGAGGTGCTGATCACTTCCTTCCAATATCTAAGCATTCCCAACTCCCATCAACTTCAACAGGAGAGAAGGGCACTCAGCACCTCACAGGTGGTGGTCTACTTCTTTCAGGGTTGGCCCTTTTCTGGATACTGTCCTCTGGTTTAGGCCCCAAGTTTTTTAAGTTAAAAATATAAAGAAAGGGGGGGTGGAGGAGCAGAGAAGAGAACTTTACAAAACCTATTGGAAATTAAAATGTTCACATGATTTGTGCATGTGTTTGTTTCAAAGCAGACAAGTTCATTTCTCCTGAATGGCTGGTATCCAAACACAAAACCATTGTATTAATGCAGGAGAGTCAGAGAGTGAAACTGATTAGAGAAAAAGAAAATAAACAGACCAGGCTAGTTTCATTCTCCAAGCTTTACAAAACACAAAAAAAACAACAACCCCAAAACAAAAAACAAACAAACAAAAACCCAAACAGAGTAAATAGTGACAAGTACTTTAACTTTTTTAATTCTTCAGTTTCTAACAGCATAATATGATACAAATAACACTTCTAAGGGACTCTGTTAATATATGATTTCTCAAATGCCACTTTATGCTTATAAAAATAAAAGGATTCAGAATACTCCTAGCTGTGATGCTGCAACTTTGAGAGGTATTTTTTCAAAGCAATGTGCAGGGTGCTGTGCAGCTTCAACTGGATTTAATAGGAATCATGAAGTTTAAGAAATCCCTCAATGTTTTGAAGTTATATCCCTCTATCTCCACGTACGGAAGGGTATTAATTCAAGAGATGTCTGTTTTACTGGTGATAGACAAATTACTTATCAAATTTTCAACAAAACATTCATAACAATCCCAATGCAAAGGAAAAGTTTCATAACAAATGGCAATCTTACATCAAAAGTACCTCAAAGTGCCTTTCATTCACTGCCACATGTGCCTGTGTGGCTGCCAGTATAACTTGAACAAAAGAGTCATAAAAAACACTCATTAATATGAAGAGAAACGGGCATTTTGCCATCTGAAAATTCCTGCACATTATGGGCTCTGTTCAGAGCACATGCCAGTATCTGTGACAATAGGCACCAAGTCTAGGGGTGAACACTTGCATTAAAAAAACAGAAAAGTTACGTGTGTTTTCCTTCTTTGAAAATGTCTAAAAGAAAAAGTAGACATGGAGCTGCCACTAAGTTTGACTCAACCCTTATTATTGTTCACACTGAACAAAGCCGATACACAGAGAACAGAGGAAAAGCAAGAGAGAGAAGAGAGCACTCTTGGCAAGCATGACTTTCAAGCAAAATTCTCCATTACATGAGAATTCTGACAGTTTAACATGTCTGTACATGAAACTTTTCCATCAGGGATGGCATCTGACAATATGATATAGAGCTCAAACCAATGGATCGCTAAAGAACTGCAAAGACTTCTGCAGTATTTGTACTTCCAGGGGATCCCTTTGCCTTTGGCTGCCCCAGAAACCCCCACTGTGGATTTCAAACCATGAAAGAGTAACAACGTACAATGCTGCAGGCTCTGTCTACAGTAATTTATGCTGCTGGGAGCCTGGGGGTGAAGCTTAGCATAATGCGCATTCGTTTATACCTCTGACCTTTTGTAACTAGGACCCTGTAGAGGAGTTTCTGCTGTATTGGGTAAGAGGGCAGAAGAAGAGGGGAGCATACTGTAAATATGTCACTCCCTCCTTCCAGGGCTTCCAAAACTAGATATATGGACACAGGTTGTTCTCTGCATACAGAAGCAGAGAGAAGCATGGGGACGGGGGGAGATAGGAAGAATGTGTGCGTAACTGTCCAAATTACATTCCCTTCAGCATTGGTTAGAAGCACATGAGCACCTTCAAGAGTCTTTGGATAACATTCCCCAGTGACTCATATTCAGTGTCATTAACATTTCCTTATTAAAAAAGATAATGGAAAATGATACATCAGAGGTGCACAATGCTGACAACATAAAATACACAAAGGAAATATCAAGTACTTTAAAATACATAAAATAATGGGCCAATGGGGTTGTGGGAAGCAGTGTGGGCCGAGGGATGTGCTGGCCGCCGCATCTCGCCGCCCCCATTGGCCTGGAACAGCGAACTGCGCCCAATGGGAGCCACGATCAGCTGAAACTGCAGATGCGGCAGGTAAACAAACTGGCCCAGCCCGCCAGGGGGGCCGTGGGCCAAAGATTACCGATTCCTGATGCAGAGACTTATGTGTTATTAACCAATTATTCATTTAAAAATCTATCCAATTCCAAGTGTTTTTTTCAATACCCAAGCCTTTCTATATGCACCTTCTATTTATGGACCACAGCTAAAGCTCATGAAGGTCTACATTCTTCCCACAAACTGATGCATGGGAGCCAGAATGTAGTTCTAGTGAAGGTACTTCCTGCACACAGTGTTTGTTTGGATACTGCAGGATTTGTTTTAAGTTCCACTGAAGTTAACAGGACTTCAGTACACACTTGCTCAATCGAGACTTATAATGAGATCAACAGGAATTGTGTCTGCACATTTGAGGACAGACTTTAGTGCAAGGCTGGCACAGTCTCAAACTGATATGGGGGTATCTAGCTATGCAACTTTCAATGAAGTTGTGGAACCTGGATGGGAAATACATCCAGTTGAAAATATATCCCTTGGATTTGTATTTTCCTATTGTAAGTAAAAAGATATCTGTTTTGCTCATCAACTCATTATTTGCAACCCTACATTACTAGGTGCAGAAAGATCAAAAGTCCAAAATCTTTCGTAATAACACAGTTTAAACACTGAGTCGGCAAAATACCAGACAGATCACAAACTAAACAAGCTGTTTAAAATATTTTTGGCAAGATAGGGATGTGGAATATGTAAATAGAATACGTCAGGCTAGGACTCCATACACTCTAGTTCAATCACAAGTTGCTGAACTAGATGTAGAAATCTCTGGGTAAAATCTATGGCTTGTGTTATGCAGAAGTCAGACTAGATGATTATAACTGTTCTATAATAGCCTTACAGTTTATGAGCCTAGGAATGTGTAAAATCCTTACTAGCAGAACATTTGAAAATGGATATGTACTCTTCTCCAGTAGCAAAAGCAGTCCTGTATCCTCATACTGTGTATTATCTAAAAAAAATTATATTTTTCTGTTTCATGTAAAATATATTCAGGTGATGATTATTCCATGTCTATAATTGGAAACAACTACATTACTATATCATGTCAGCTGAATCAGGTGCCAATCACAGGATCATCCAAATAAATTGCTCATTAAATTTCAACACTACCACCACATCATATATTTTCATCCAGTTACAGAATTAAATGCAGTCACATAGGGCCTGATCCTATGAGCCCAGCGCAAACAGCACTCCCTCTGAAGTCAATGGGAATTCCATGTGCAAAGAGCTTGCAAGATTGAGTACTCATTCCAGGATTTTTTACTGTATTACACCTAACTATCACATTGTTACCTTTTCAATCAAGCACTTCTTGCAGATTTCTAAGCCAACAGCATTTTCATTTTAGTGATTGTTGAGTAAATGTGTTAGAATATTTAAGAAAAAAATCTAGTTTTGTATTTTCATATTAATGCCATTTTAGCGCATTAGGTATTGGTTATCAGTAAGGAGAAGTCCATAATGCCTGCTGGTAGTTGCCTACCTTGATCTCCTCAGGGCTTCTTCATCCGGGTCTTGCACTGCAGAAGTGAAAATGATTCCATTAAAAAAACCTACTAGATGAGGCCCACAATCCGACTCTAGGTTACCAGAAAAGCATAAAAGAAAATACAATCTAAGGGAATAAACATGGCAGCTTTCCACCATTAGATCATACAGAGATATAAAGTGAGCAGGAGCAACTCTGGCTTCAGTGGAATTTATAGGGTTAGAAAGTGGGACAGTGATAAGAGGTTGCAGCTGTACTACTTTCTCAGCCATCTACCAGCAGCTGATTCATAGTTTGTCTTGGTTATGCACAAGGACCCAGACCAGGGTTTCTGCTCCTTGGGAAGAGCCTGGAAAAGTGGCAGCTTCACATGTAGAGGGCATGCGGGGGAAATATTGGGTAAATGGTGCCTGCCTCCCAATGATAGAATGAGGGTAGTCATGATGAAGTACCCCAAACTCCCTGCTATCTAGATTAGGAATAAGATGTGAAGTTGGTGCCTGATGGTCAGAAAAAGAATTGCATGGGCAATAAACACAGAACCTCTACCTCCTGTGTCATCTGTGGACTTGGGTAAGGGTCTAGTGTCTAGGTAACATGGCTGCTAGAAAATCATAGGTATGGTACAAATGAGGTTCCATTTTCTGATTTCAGGGTGCCCATTGCATAAAATTATATTACAACCGATGCTAAGATGATCACTGCTTTCATATGAATTAGCAGTTTTGTAAACCTAGCCCCCTGAGAAGTGAGAATTCCTACTTGATTATACCAATTACATTAGATCGGCGGTTCTCAAACTGTGGGTTGGGACCCTATTTTAATGGGGTTGCTGGGGCTGGCGTTAGACTTCCTGAGGCCCAGGGCCAAAGCCCAATCCCCACCACCTGGGGCCAAAGTGGAAGCCTGAGGGCTTCAGCCCTGGGTGGCGGGGCAGAGGCTATAGTCCTCTGCCTGGAACTGAATCCTTTGGGCTTTGGCTTTGGATCCCCCTGCCAGGGGGCTTGGACTTTGCCCACCCCTCCCCCAGGCAGCAGGACTTGGGGGTGTATGGCTGAGGCTTTGGACCCCCTCCTGGAGTCACGCAGTAATTTTTGTTGTCAGAAGGGGGTCATGGTGCAATGAAGTTTGAGAACCCCTGCATTAGATTGTTGGGGTGGGGGGAACCTACAGTGGCCCAAGATACTCTAGGATCTTGTTTAGTTAATGATTATTATTAGCACTCATCACAATAAAAGAAGAATAGTACTCGTGGTTGATTAACTAGATTCAGAACTTTGTGAGTTTAGCCCACACTGGGGAGATTTACTGAAGGAAGTGAGTCATCTTTGAGACTCAACAGCTAGTGTATAAAAGAGGAAAGAAAAATACAATTAATCTAAAAACAAATTTGGGGCTTCACTGCTTGACTTACTGTACTCTGTTCCCGTCATCTGGGCGAGGATGCGGAAAGACTTGGACTGCAGATTGGCAGAACGGCGAGTCCAGTCATCAAGCTCATCCTCAGACTTGTTCTGCGTTTTAAGCACAGCCTGATACACTGGAGAGGCACTATCTATGTGAGGATCTTTAACAGGAAGGCTACTGTAATGCAGAAAGGGGCACATTATAAAACAGCACATGCTGGGGTTGACCCCCCCATCCCACCTCAAGTTGCAGTTTCTACTCCAAAACAACCAACAAAACCAAAAATATTGTTTTTGAAAATACCCATTTGCCTAAGAAATAAACAAATTACAGTAGATCAAAAACATGTGAATCGAGAACATTTCAGTTCACTTTGTCTTTAACATTCCATATTATTATTATTCAAACCAATATGTTTGCCAGTTTGTCCATGACCCCTAAGCCAACACAGCCACAAGATTGTGGTAGTAATAAATCAATATAAAGCAATAAAGGATGGTCAGCAAGTCAAGATTATGGGACTAATTGAGTATTGTTACCCCTATAATTGTGCATAGTTAGCGCCTCATGTTGTGGAACTAATTAACTGACCCTAGAGTATATTATTGCAGTTGTGGAACTGAACCATTTTACAGTTACACTGAAAAGGGAGAAAAAATATTTTGATTGTAAAAAGTTAATTTAGTACAGATGTTTTAATTCTTTCCAGAGGGAGGCTGGTACCAAAACACTGACTCCAACACTTCCGAACATTAAAAAATCTGGATTCCAACTCAAGGCTCAGACACTTCTCTGGTTATTTCATACCTTCATTATTAAACTATACCTAATGTTTATGATCCCTCTGATGACCTTGCACAGACTGTTTAGGAAGAACCTTTCCATTTTGCATACCTAGAGCTCAAACTACAAAAGTTCATGAGACACCCTAAGGCACCAACTGAGTTAACTTCTAATTTGATTTATGATGCAAGTTGGAAGTAGACATGGTCATTTAATAGTTTTTTCTCATCAAAATAACTTTTGCATAGTGTGCAGTTAAATTTAACATTAATAGAGCTGCAGATACATACACTGATGGTGATATGTGCAGTCATGTCATGCCTTGGCTCCAGGACTCCTCTAAATACAAGATTATTTCTGAAGTGAGTGATTTACATTGTAACTGTATGATCCATGCCTTACAGAGCTTTGAAAGTGGCATGCTTGATGTCATGAAAATTGAGAAATAGCTATTTTAAAAATTAAGGGCTATATTGTCCAATGAGCTCCCTGCTATAAAGAGCAAGGAATCAGAGCAGCCACCCGTTATAAAACCTTCCTCTAAAGCCCAGGCAGTTGCCCAAACTTCCTACTTGGCAAGATACAATTCTCTAGAGAAGACCCACAAAAAGCAAAAATGGGGGTGTGGGTTGACAATGTGAGAGGAGTCAGGGAAAAGCCAAAGTAATTGGTATGACACTGTGCAGACAATAATATAATTTGCCACAGAAGAAAGCATTGCCAATTACTAGCACTCTCAGCATAGCATAATATAAACCATATTAATGGATTTGTATCTGCAAATAGCATGGGGATGTGTGTGTTTCCTGTTAGAATAGAATCACAGAATCGTAGGACTGGAAGGGACCTCGAGAGGTTATCTAGTCCAGTCCCCTGCACTTGTGGCAGGAATAAGTATTATCTAGACCATCCCTGAGAGGTGTTTGTCTAATCTGCTCTTAAAAATCTCCAGTGATAGAGATTCCACAACCTCCCTAGGCAATTTATTCCAGTGCTTAATCACTCTGACAAGGGACTTGGAAACACTGTATTTAAATATGCCATGGATCCCTATTTCCTATATAAGCCAGTTTGAAAGAGCACTATAGTGTATATGCCCCCTATGGACCCATCTCTAAAGGAGGTGTTTGTAGCTGTTCCTCCCCCACCCCCAGGATATGCTACCTTCCACCTTTCCTGAGGATCCGACAGAATGCTAGGAAGCAGTACACTAAGCTTACATTTCCTATTCTTTTGCACTTCTTACACAAAAGGGGAACATTTTTAACATAATGGACTAATTTTTCACTGTTAGACCATGAATTAGATTATGCCCATAAAATGGCTTCTACCAGGGTAAACCCTGCCACAGTGCCCAGAGCTCAGATGGAACATCTGCCCAGTTGGAAGAGTGCAAGAACAGAAATAAGCTATAACCTCACTTTCGGTGTCTACCTTATGTCTTTCTACAGTACCCATCACCATGGTATCTAAGTGCTGACAGGTGTGGGAGCAATGGGGGACTAGCTCATCTTGCAAAGGTAGCACTGATTCTGAGCATCCCCTCTGTAGTCTCCACCAGCAGAGTTCCTGTGTTGCTCCAGCTGTAAACTAAAGCTGCATCCTTCCCCCATCCCCACCCCTCTGGAGACCCTGAGAGAAGATAAGGGAGGGACAGTATCAGCCTCCTTTAACTGAATTTTCCATGTGGAACAGTAGGCCTTTCTAAAGCAGGGAGGTATAATTTACACCTTCCACTGAGCCACTAGTGAATCAAACTTATATCAGAAACAGCCTTAGTATAAGGGCTAATAAAGAAATTTTGTAATGTGAATAGAAAGGAAAGAAATGAAGCCTACATTATAGTCATTCAATTGCCATGTCTCACCCCTCAGACTACTCTCCAAGAGAAATATGAAAATAAAAAATATAAATAACATCGTATCCCTCACAGCAAATGATTTAGTAAAGGTTTCCCATTAGGTGGTAACATTTTCATGTTTCCAACTACACTTTATATGTTCATTTTTCTACTGAGTAAGCAGCATCTTTTGCTTTTTTACTGTAATGGATGACTGGCTGCCTATTATGGGCTAACAAATTATTAACTTTATATCCCCAGACTAACATTTTGATCCTGCCGGAGCTTAAAACACTGCTCTGTTTGATGGCAAATTTCACAGCTGCAGAATGATGGATACTGGATAATAAAACCCAGTTCATGGATGGTACTGCTGACTTCAACTATCAGCTGTGTGTTACTGTGGCAGTACTAGCATTTGGGTCATGGACAGATAGCCAGGTTCATTTTGCTAAATTCCCTACTTACACTGCTTTGCTCTAGTATTATGGATTTACAAAAAAAAAAAAAGATTAAAACTATAAATATAAAAATGCCCAATAGCTCAGATGTGGCTGTGCAGCTGTACAGATTGGGTCTGACATTTCAGAATAGCAATATGTATCAGGGTATATTAATATCTTTATGGCAGACAATAAAGACAGGAAATGGATTCTGGTGAATTAACTTTCCCTCACTGAATGAAGTGCCTCACTCTAAGTCAAACTAGGTTATCTAGTTGAGCAAAACATATTGGAACATTTCCAATTATGACTTTAATGCACCAGACCTTTATCTTTGCTTGAATCATAATTATACCACAAGTAACTATTGGGATATATGAGCTAGCAGAAATGGCAGTGTATAATCCACAGCAACACTGTGGCTGGTTACGGTCTTTCCAAAAGCTTAGATGGGGCACCTGATTCTTTCAGAAGACTTGATAATGGAAATAAATAAATAAATAAATAAAAAGACTTATCAGTTACTACTATGCCCTTTCTTCATTTGAAAGTTGTTTTCCAAGCGTGTGTGTGCACACAAAATAATCTGCCAAAATAATTTAGGGCATTTTACTATGATTGAATAGAATATTATACCTTTGTTCACATCATTAGGTGGGTCATGCATTCACAGCAAAATTAATTTGCACCAAAATAAGATCTATAGGCAATCAAACCTCTTTGAATAAGGAGTAAAGTGTCTGTGACTTTCTATTAATTATAAGCTATGGCTCAACAAGTGGACTATATACTGAAGTCAGTTCTTACTCAAGCAACAAAATGTTGAGTAAAAGCTAAGTAAGGGCTTCAGGATTTGGTCCTTGATGTAAAAATACAGTTGAATTTCTATGAAGGAGGGTATTTGATCTATATAAATATTGAATGGATGGCATTTTGATTCCAATTAGTAACAAAAGCAATTACAGAACTTATCAAAGACTTATAAGGAATTGTAAAATAGCCATCCATTTTTGTTCATTATAAAGAAAATCTAGCATCTGTTATTGTTGCTTAATTCAGTTTACACACTCAAAAGGTTAATTTCAAGTGCCAGTCTTAGCTGGGTGCAACTCTGATGAAGTCACTGAAATTACGTCTGCTTACATCTGGAGTGAATTTGGACAAAAAACTTTAATGACTTGTAAAAGAGGTTTGACTGAAATGTACATGAAACACATGAGTATGTGATCTTATGGGCACCAACTCTTGGTTCTTGGTATATTATGAGTTATAATACAATGACGGGAATGATGGAAAAAGGGCACACAGACAGGGCATTCTCACTCTGCTACCTTGATATCCTGGCAGGAGGGTTTGAATAATTCCAGTATAAATAAATTGATTCGGTATGTTTGAATGATTTTCTTACATTAAACAACATGGGCCTGATGCTGATCTTACTTACCCCAGTTTTAACACCATTGCCTGAAATGATTATATCAGAAATTGGCCCCAGACACTGAGTTTATATTTTTATTATTATTCATTGCTACACAAGTGTACACAGTGCTTCAAGGACTTCACATAGCAGAAATCGCCTATTGCATTATTTCTCAAGCTGAACCTACACTCTTGAGAAGTCTGCATCTTCTTACTCTTTTACATACATGGGGTCAAATTCTCTGCAGAGAACTGAATCTAAAGGAAGACTAAAGGAGAATTTGGCTAACTGTAAGAATACTACTTATACAGTTATTTTCATATTTAGCAGCAAAATGCTTATTTCAGGCTTGAACAAGCAAGGTGATGAATAGCCTCAACTCCACTGTAGTAAGCTAGAGTTCAGAATAGTCAGCATATCACAGAAGGCACAAGCAGCACTCTGAAGGATCAAACCAATGACATGATCAAATAAATATAATCCAGTCACTGGCCAGGCCTTTACGTTTGAGACGATCTGATCAGAGAGAAGAGTAGATGGTTTGCTTTAATGCCCAAATTTAAAGCATTGCATGTAATCTACTGAGGAGAATCTAACATTCACTAAGTAAGAAGTTAGGAAGTTCACAAAAAGTAAGCTGTGCCAACAGGCTGTAGCACTGAGCAAAGCATATTTAAAGAGCTGAGTCTGAGAACTCATAGGATAGAAGCACTACTCTGATCCAGATTAAGATTGGACTGAAGGCTTGTCTACACAGCGTGGCAAAGTACTCTACAGAGGTTTAGTTCGTAAAGCACCTAACTGCCCTGAGTAGACCTTGCTGGAGTGCTCTAACGGTATGTCTACACTGCAATTAAAAACCCACAGCTGGCCTGTGCCAGCTGACTTGGGCTCACAGGGCTGTTTAATTGCAGTGTAGACATTTGGGCTCAGGTTGGAGCCAGAGATCTAGGATCATCATGGTGGAAGGGTCCCAGAGCTCGGGCTGCAGCCAAACATCTACACCACAATTAAACAGCCCCTTACCTTAGCCTGAGTCGGCTGGTACGGGCCAGCCACAGGTGTCTAACTGCAGCACAGACATACCCTAAGGCTACATCTACAATATGATATGTCTAAAATACAATACAATACATTGTATACACATACTTGCACTCTGTGTCAGAGAGCTAGCACAAGTATAAACAGCAGTGTAGCTGTGGTAGTGCAGGTAATGGCAGCTGAGGCATGGCTTAGCCACACAGAGTATGTACCCACTCAGTGTTTTCCCTAGGAATTGAAATTAGGAGGGGGGTTTGAATATACAGGGTGGGTCGGGGCCGATGAAAGGTGAGACCGGGACGGTAAAGGTGGGCTGTATGGCACCACAGTAAAGACTGAAAAATGTTTCATGACCATTTTATTAGATTTAACTCATGTTTTAAAATCATCACACAAATTAAAGTTAGCTACTCACGCCTTCTATGAAGCATTACATCTTCTTGTTTTTTGGTTATAATTTTGCACAACTTTGTTAATGAACTTCTTGAATGCAATGCTTTCATCTTTGGTGGCTTCTTGTGTGTCTGGTACTTCCATTCCTTCAACTGATATGCTCACTAGTTCATTTACATGACCAGGCAGAAGGCGACTTCTTTCGGAACACAAAATTCTATTTAATGATGAAAAAGAATGCTCAATTGTAGCTGTTGTGACTTGGAGTAGCAAGAGATGTACACCTACTTCTTTCATCCCAGGAAACATAGCACAAAGATCAGGTCTAGCCACTAGTGATGATAAAAAAGAAGTTGAAGTCAAATCTTCATTCATTCATTGTATGATATTCTACTCTGTGTTCAAATTCTCTATTCTGTCCTGAGCACGTGGCAGCCCATTGCTGGTAATGCCTCACTCCACTCAACTGTCAGTGTTTTATAGCACAGAGATCTGTAAAAGCTGTGTAGAGGTTGAATAGAATCTAGAAGTCACTGTTGTAGATTTTTAAGAATCAAGTCTGTGTATTTTTTCAGTTGTCTTAATAAACATTTCTTGTCCTCTTCACTTAAGTATTCAATATAAATGCCTTCATTGGTCAACTTCTGGATTGAAGTCTTTGCTTCTTCCAGTACTTTTTCAATGGACAGCTCTCTGATTGATCCAAATGTAGCTTCTCTTGCTGGATAAAGATCTACTATTGTTGTAGCAGATGCCTGGATGGCATTGTTTAATTACCCAAGTGGTTTCAACAGTAGACTTACAAGAGAGAGAATGGCAATCGTCTTTTCTGAATGTAGTAGCAAAAGTAATCCAGCAGCCTCACTACTTAGATCCATCCCATCTTGGTAGATACTTTCCAAAGCCAGTAATAACCGTTAAGGCAACGGCTTAAGACAACAGCCAAGGATCGCTCATGAGAAAGCTGGCGGGTTTTCCCAGGTTGGACTAATTTGAACTGCAGTCCCAGAGTATCTTTTATATTTTCCAAAAAGAACGAGGAGTACTTGTGGAACCTTAATGACTACCAAATGTATTTGGGCATAAGCTTCCGTGGGCTAAAACCCACTTTGTCAGATGCATGCAGTGGAAAATACAGTAGGAAGATATATATACACAGAAAACATGAAAAAATGGATGTTGCCATACCAGCTATAATGAGACTAATCAATTAAGGTGCATTCATCAGCCATATATGCAAATGTTTTGAATGTGGTGAGAGAGTTCTTCACTTTTTCAACTGTTGAGTCTTTCACTGTTGTACAACATGCTTCTAGCCAGTCAGTTGAGTTTCTTGCAGAAAGATAGTGAGCATTTGCTGGTCTTGTTCGGAATCAGTGTTCAACTTCAGGATGAACAAGTGACAATGCACTTAACATTAGCCTCTAGTTTGTAGTGTGTGGTATCTCTTGCTTAAATAGAAAGTACGATGCTGCAGCCATGTTTGTTCGCATGAACTGTGTTGTGTCTCCAGCATTCTTAACAGCCTTGTTTACACTCACCGGTGATGTCCTTGGTCAGCTGAGACTCAGAGTTCAGAGGTGATTTCACATGAGTTCACCTCCCAGGTGGGGGACAAGAAGGCACCTTGGTCATTTCTCCAGCTGCTCACTGTTCGCTCTGGCCACTGTTGTTCATTGTGCCACCATTCACTCCTTTGCTCTGTTGCCATGGCCTGGTGCCATCACCTTCTGCTGCCACCTGCCACTGTCTCTTGAGGTTCCACCCAGCTCTCAGCTGAGCTCTCAGTGGGGGAACCTTGCTGCTAGTGCAGACTGGGCCATCTCTTCCATAGAAACACTCTCCCACAGCAGATCTAAGCACAGAGGGTATGTCTACATCTACAATTTTGCAGCGCTGGTTGTTACAGCTGTATTAGTACAGCTGTATAGGGCCAGCGCTGCAGAGTGGCCACACTTACAGCAACCAGCGCTGCAAGTGGTGTTAGATGTGGCCACACTGCAGCGCTGTTGGGCGGCTTCAAGGGGGGTTCGGGGAACGCGAGAGCAAACCGGGGAAGGAGACCAGCTTCGCCGCGGTTTGCTCTCGCGTTCCCCGAACCCCCCTGCAAACCGCAGGGAAGGAGACCTGCTTGCTCGGGGATTCGGGGAACGCGAGAGCAAACCGCAGGGAAGGAGACCTGCTTGCACGGGGGTTCAGGGAACGCGAGAGCAAACCGGGGAAGGAGACCAGCTTCGCCGCGGTTTGCTCTCGCGTGCCCCGAACCCCCCTGCAAACCGCAGGGAAGGAGACCTGCTTGCTCGGGGATTTGGGGAACGCGAGAGCAAACCGCAGGGAAGGAGACCTGCTTGCTCGGGGAACGCCAGAGCAAACCGGGGAAGGAGACCTGCTTGATTACCAGAGGCTTCCTCAGGTATGCTGGGATACCTGCTTATTCCACGGAGGTCAAGAAAAGCGCTGGTAAGTGTCTACACTTGATTACCAGCGCTGGATCACCAGCGCTGGATCCTCTACACCCGAGACAAAACGGGAGTACGGCCAGCGCTGCAAACAGGGAGTTGCAGCGTTGGTGATGCCCTGCAGATGTGTACACCTCCTAAGTTGCAGCGCTGTAACCCCCACACCAGCACTGCAACTTTGTGATGTAGACAAGCTCTTAGACCTGATTATCAGTGATTTCAGCAGTAGTGGTCACTTAACAAAACAAAAGACTATCTATGGAGCCTAATCAGCTCTGTCTTTAAACAGTGGAGAGGGGCAGGTCAAACAGTACTTGTGACTCAGGCAGACCATCAAGCAAAACACCTGTCTCCACCCTCTCTCTTGATGCTCTCAATCAGCACAGGCTAAGTACAGTTCCACTGCCCTTTACTCATACAATAAGAATAACAACATTTCATTCCCCCCCACATTCAAGTGATTTGTAACCCAACCCCAGCCAAAGTCTATCACTTGGGCAACATGGCTCTGTTTGCTGGATACCTAGATATAGTAGGTGTGAATGTAAATACAATCTGGTCCTGCAGCCTTTCCCCCCAGCTCATCACCAGTTGTCAGGGAGAGCTCATTTTGA
The DNA here is from genome assembly GCF_007399415.2 of Gopherus evgoodei. Taxonomy (NCBI): domain Eukaryota; kingdom Metazoa; phylum Chordata; order Testudines; family Testudinidae; genus Gopherus; species Gopherus evgoodei. The sequence goes on along the minus strand of NC_044328.1, from coordinate 54,574,162 downwards.
ATTTGCTTACAAATCATAATCTGAAATTATTAAATTGGCCAACATCACTGAAATGAATGCACTGTGACATCATCATAAAAACATCAGCTGTATAAGGAAGCTAATCTGTGTTCATACTTTTCAATCTATTATGCTTTTTTAGATACATTTATTTTATCATACACTTTATATGCTTTAAAAGTGTGTATTAATGTTTCAATTTCAATTCAAATTTCCAAACAATCACTAAATTTCTAACACTGCATGTAAGTAGTTTACAAAACTGGGGGAGGGTGTTGCGGAAATTCAGGGGGGGTGTACCCACTGGTTTCAGGTGGGTTTGTACTTGGCACAGCTAAGCTGTGATTCTGCTGCTGCTGCCCCTATTACCATGGCTACACTAACCAACGTGAGCTAGTGCACATACGTGCACGAAAGCAGGGGAATAATCATGTCTAGCTTGTAGTGTAGATGTAACTTAAAAGGTATCTAATTTGTGTTAACATAGGATTGAAAGAGGACTAAGTTAACACAAACTAGGTACCTTTTAGAGCATGCCAGCAGGGTCTTTACAGGGCAGTTAGAGCACAACATGTTAGGATGCTTTATAAGTCACACCCCCATACAGCACTTTGCTGTGTTTGTATACAAGCCCTCAGAAATCACTTTTCAAAGATGAAGGAAATGCTTCAATGCTAGTTCATATAGTGTAGCATCCAGATTAGCTTTCTACTTGAGGTAACAGAGGAGGATTATTTCATGGGCATATTTCCAAAAAGTATCAGTTCACTAAAAAATTGCCTGATACATAAAAATAAATGTCAGTAACTATTTAATTTCTAAAATTTAAAATTTAATATACAAAATGGAAAAAAATTGGAACAAAGCTTCTGCTGATGTCAACTGGCATAGCTCCACTGATTTCACTGGTGCTATAGCTTACATAAAACAACAGAAGGGCTGACTGCTGGCTTTTTATCTAGATATGTTCATTTCCTTTTGTTTCCTTTCCAGTTAAACAGCTATATTTTCCTTTATTCTAGTGTTCATCATTTGGACCCTTTATCATTACTCAGACTGCCCGTGTCAGAATTCTCTAACACTAAGGAATATTTAAATAAGTACACGCTTTTCCCCTCCCATTAGAAAATACATTGAATTCTCATCTCCATCTGCACTTAGTGGAATTCTTTCATCTTATCTGGGATTTTCTGGAAGGGGCAGTCTCTCCTTTCTGTGAAGCATCAGGGACTGGCCTCATACAGGAGAAGCATGCTGGACCAGTGATCTGATCCAATATGACAAATTCTTTCTTCTGAACTGCATTTGACAGATCTCATTTAAGAGCCTTCTGTGAAATTACCAGGACTTCACATGCTCAGCAGTGAAACATTATAACTATGAGACCGTCTAAATGGCAGTTTTAAAGAGATATGATTTGTATTGTATGACTTCGCATATACAATAAAATGCCTCTAAAATCCATATATATGAAAGAAGTGAACCTTTCTAAAAGAACATACATATACTGTACTTCTTTCATTGTGTTCAGCTAGTTGGAAATATGGATCTACTTACGCCAATGGAGATTCACTGTGAGTCATATGGTCAAAACCCAACAAAAGGCATTGTGTGGGATCCATCATTATGGAGCATTGGGATGTGCACAACAGAGTAATGTTAATATTAGAAATTAGTGAAGAAAAGGATTGAATAAAGAGAAAAGAAAAGAAATTATCAATAAAAGGGAGCACAAAGAGATACATAAAAATGTTAGCACTTTGAATAAGCTCATTGGTTATCACCTCAATATCAACTATGTTAAAGTTACAGCACACATTTCTCTTTCCCATACCCATGAAAAGATTAAAAGTTTTCTATTCCAGATAGAATAGAATGTCTAACAAGAGAAACATGGGGTTATGTGCATCCCACGTCTAACTCCAATAAAGGCATTGGAGTTATACCATAGATGAATTTGTTTGATAATATTTAAAGAATCCCACAAGTAAATCAAATAATCCATCAAGACCAAAGCCACAATCCTGCAACCTACGTGGGCAGGCACCTGCACCATACAAATCTACATTGACTTTAATGGTAAACGGCACAGGCATATGGTTTAGGCCCTTAATTTGTTCTGGTTTGCACCATGCATCCTCTCTCCCTAACCCCTTTCTTCCACATTAACAGTTGCCACAAAAGTCATGTTGTATTTGGAAAAAAAAACAGGCCTTGATTTGCCTCCCACTTAATGGATTTATACCAGTGTGAAGCCAGGTTAACTACAGTTGGATTACTCTTCATTTACTCCAGTTTGAGAGAGAAATGAGAAGGTTACGGATGACAAAAGGTTTATTAAGGGTTTACAAGTATACCACTTAAAAGGCGTATATTTCTTCCAATAAATCAACATGTTTCTTTTGGGGCTCTCATGGTTGCTGCATAAATATTTGCTTAGATAAATCTGAAAATGCATATTGGCAAGTGTAATACAAGTTCTTAAGGAAAGTAATTACAGCATATATTAGGCTGTACCTTGCAGTCCTTGCTGAGGCATGACTTGAAACTGCATGAATGAAGACTGCAGGATCAGGCCCATGGAGAATATGCTTTAGGAGTTTTTTTCACAATATCAAGGTGAATTACATGTTCATTATATTGAAGACCAAGGGCTTGTCAACTGACTATTAGTAACTTACAGCCGGTTTTGAGTCATGGCTACAAACAACATTTCTTAAACCAGAAAATGTGATTATATTACATTTTCCCTAGAAATGGCAAAAGAGGTTTATTAAAAAAAATCTAGCTCAATCTGGAATTCAAGTTTTTTACAGGATAAAACTAAGAAGTTATTTTCTTTTAACTTATTTTGAGTTCGGTCTGAAATAAGAACAATTTTCAGGAAAAAATAACATTTCCCTCGTAGGATAATATAGAATTCTGAGGTTGATAGAAACTAAATTGGACGAAAAGAGAATTATTAAGTGCTATTGAGAGAGCTAAGGATTCTGAAACAGCATTCAGGGTCCTTGATTACACCATATTTAATCTAGTTGTATAACATTTTTGTATAAAATACATGCATTTTAGGCCCTTCATATTGGATTAAATTTCAGTATTTTTAGCGAGGCTGTTTATATATTTTCTTTACTGGTTGTCACGCACCATCATGAACCTTCTCGTTGCTGAAAAGCAGTTATACTGTGCAGCACTGCAAAAGTGAAAAGTATGTATTTGGATAAACAGAGTATCTTGTCTGTCGTCACCACTTTCTTTATACACAAACCTCTATCTGTCTGCTAAAGACAACAAAAGAGAGGGGTCATAATCACCCCACACTGGTTTAAATCAGCAGTTGGGAGAAATTATTACTTTTTAGTGATGCATGCAGTATTGCAGAAACATCATTTTTAACTTAAATATCTTCTCAACTGGGAAATAAGTAAACTCCTGTTTATCCTAATTTAGAGGTTTCAATTAAACAGCAGTCGTTAAATATAAATCCCAAAGTGGGATAACATAACATTGGGCTTCATTCTGAAAAACATCAAACAATAACCAGTAATAAAAATGCATCTTACATTCTTTTTATACCAATGACAAATGCTCCTCCATTTTCCTTGCCTGTTGTGCTATGTAATCAATGCAGTTATTAGAATGAAAGTATGGTTGTTATAATAGGCATTATTAAGACAATAACTATCCATATTTCCAGCTCCACGAACCTTTTCTCCAGGTGAAAAGTACGAAGTTGCTCTTTATTAACATTCTGATATCAATATTCTACTTGAGTAACCTTAGCCCTTATGCTTTAGCAGCAATGTTTCTCTGAGCTTAATGATGGAGATAATAAAAAAATTAAACAAAACCTATGCCCTGCTGTCATTTATACCAATGTAAAACCAGGAGAACTTTGCTGAAGTCAATGGAATTACTCTGGATTTACACCCAAGTAGCTGAAAGCAATATTCAAACCACAGGGATTAATTTAAGAGTTTGCTCATCAACTTATAAAAAGTGCTGCCAATTTCCTTACTAATAATATTTTTACTCTAAATTTTTGTAATACCATCTTAGAGGCTTAAAAAAATGTCTTTCCCTATCAAGTTTGCATACTTTCCAGTTTCTCAATGCTGAAAAGTACAGTAGATTTAGTTCCCGTTCCCATTCCATGTGTGGAACCCACAACTATATCAGAGGGAAATGAATGGACAGGCTAAGGGCAAGATACGCCCCCAGTAATTTCTAACAATTTTTTCACAGGTCAGATAAGACGGTTACTCACCTTTGTAACTGTTGTTCTTCGAGATGTGTTGCTCATATCCATTCCAGTTAGGTGTACGCGCCGCGCGTGCACATTCGTCGGAAAACTTTTACCCTAGCAACTCAGTGGGCCGGCAGGTCGCCCCCTAGAGTGGCGCCACCATGGCGCTCCATATATACTCCTGCCGGCCCACCCGCTCCTCAGTTCCTTCTTGCCGGCTACTCCGACAGTGGGGAAGGAGGGCGGGTGTGGAATGGATATGAGCAACACATCTCGAAGAACAACAGTTACAAAGGTGAGTAACCGTCTTTTCTTCTTCGAGTGATTGCTCATATCCATTCCAGTTAGGTGAATCCCAAGCCTTACAAAGGCGGTGGGGTCGGAGTGAAATGTGGCAGAATAAAACTGCTGAGCCAGAGGCTACAGCCTCTCTTGACTGCTGAACCAGGGCATACTGCGAAGCAAAGGTATGGACCGAGGACCAATGGAGCTTCGCGACAAATCTCGTGGGTAGAAACACGAGCCAGCAAGGCGGCAGATGAAGCCTGAGCCCTGGTAGAATGCACGTTGATGTGGCTTGTGGAAATATGAGCCAAATCATAACAAGTGGGGATGTCCGCCATCACCCCAGATGAGATCCTCTGAGAGGAGAACAAGCAAGCCCTCCCTTTGGCCCGCTACCGGGATAGAGCTGGGGCACCTTAGGAAATGGTTCTGTCAGCACAATATAATGCGAGCACTCCACAGATGTCCAAGGAGTGCAACGGTTGTGTCCATTGCGTTGAACTGTGGGTAACATGAAAAGCCAAAACCACCTTAGGGAGGAAAGCCGGGTGCGGTCATAACTGCACCTTGTCATTGTGAAACCTAGTGTACGGCGGAACCCCCGTAAGAGCTCTGATATCAGAGACCCGTCTGGCCAAGACTAGGTTGAGGTCCCAGGTCGGGGCTGGGCGGCGCACCCGAGGGTGCAAGCGCTCCAAGCCCTTGAGGGACCCCGAACCCATAGAGCGTGAGAACACTGAACGTCCATCTCAGCCTGCTGGAAGGTAGAGATGGCTGCCGAGTGTATCCTCAGCGCTGATACCGCCAGGTCCTGCCGCTGAAGGCCAGAGGCAGGCCAAACAGAGGGGATCGAGACCTCAGCAGGAGCAAGATCGAGCGTATTGCAGCTGTAAAAGAAACGCCTCCACCTGGCCCGATACATCGACCAGGTGGAAGGCTGCCTGTCACCCCGACTCAGGTACGCAGCAGCCACCGTGAGGCGAAGAGGCTGCAGGTCCGAGTGACGAAGCCTGTCGTTGCCCTGAGTGATGAGGTCTGGGCTGACAGGCCGAGTAACGTGGTATGTCAGCGCTGCCTGGACCATTCTGGAGTGATCATGATGATGCACGCTCTGCCCCTGCGGAGTTTGAGCAGGACCTAATGAACCAGTGGGAACAGTGGGAAGGCATAATGCAGTTGGCCTTTCCACGGCATCAGGAATGCGTCCAAGATCGATTCCGAGGAGAGACCTTGGAAGGAGCAGAACACCTGGCATTTCCTGCTCTCGCGGTGAGCGAACAGGTCTGTGTGAGGAAACATCTCCACTTCCGGAAAGCGGGACGCCTCACATGGGGCAGAGTGATCACTCGTAAGGCAGGAAAGACCTGCTGAGGCAAAGAGTTAGGACGTTCCAAACGCCTGGGAGAAAGGACGTCGCCAGCTCCATCGAGTGGGCCATGCCAAAGACCCGGAAATGGATGGCCTCCTGACAAAAAAGGGGGGGGGGACTATGTCCCCCCTGAATACTTATGAAGCACCTGGTCGTTGTGTTGGCTGTAAACACCGAGATACAACGGCCTCGCAGCTGCCGCTGGAACCCCTGGCATGCCAGGCGGACTACTCTCAATTTTTGGGGCATTGAGGAGGAATGCCAGCTCCCTAGAAGACCAAAGGCCTTAAGCTCAGAGGTGACTATGAACACTCGAGCAGAGAGATGAGGCGTCCGCCGTCAGGGGCAGTGAGCCGGACTTGGAGAGGACGGAGGCGGAGCTTGGCGTGTTTGGTTACAAACTTGCGGGCAACCATGGACCCAGGAGACTGAGACAAGAACGAGCTGAGGTCGTTGGGAAAGCCTGCAGACCTCAGATGATTGTTGCCATCGCCTAAAATCTCAGTTGCAATAAGCAGGCTCCGGCTAGGTAGGAGACCAGGATAGCCCCTAGGGAGCCCAACCTCTGCGTGGGGACCAGAGTGGATTGCTCTATAATAAACAGCAGGCCTTGACCTGTGAATAAGACCGTGGCGATGCCCACGCGCTGAGTGGTTTGTGTCTCAGAGTCTCCGTGGATAAGCGAATCGTCCAGATACGGAAAAACGCATATCCGACATCAGCGACGGTAGGCGGCGACTATGGCCGTAAACCGGGAGTATTGACAGTCGGCTATAGAGCGGAGGCATCTCCCGTGCGGAGGGAAGATGGCATTGCAAAAGTACGCATGCTTCATATCCAGGGCGGCATAGTAGCCCCCAGGAGGCAAGGATGGAATAATGATTCCCAGGGATACCATGCAGAACTCCAACCTTATCCTAACCCGGTTGAGTCCGTGCAGGACCAAGAGGGTCTGAGACCTGTGTTCGAGTGGGGGACTAGGGCATAACGGGGGTAAAACCCCTTACCCCTTTCGTCCGCTGAAGTGGGACAGGGCTGGAGCAAATTCAAGGTGGTACCTATGCTCCATCGTGCGCAGGACCCAGCGATCTGAAAGCAACTGGGGCCATGCCAGGAGAAAGCGGGATCGGGATCCCGTCCTGCGACTGGTACACCGCCCTCAGGTGAACCCTGGAAGGTCCGTCTTTGGTCCCAGTGGTAATTGCGAGGGACCTTGACTTTGGCTCTGTAGGGGTCCTGACGTTCGTCTGCGACCACCTTGGCCCTGCCGTTTGCCAGAGTTCTGCCTCTGGCTAGGCACAGAGTATGGCAGCTGGGGCCAGAAAGGCCTGCGTTTTGTCGCTGGCGTATACATGCTGAGACGCATTAGGACCCTATTGCCCATCAGACTTCGCAGTCTGGGGCTGTCTCTGCCGCGAAGATGCCTTTACCAACAAAGGGTAAATCCTGAATGGCATACCGCAGCTCCGGCCGGAGGTTTTAAAACCTGAAGCCATGAAATGCACCTCACGGCGACACTCAAGGCCAGAGTGCCGGCCGCAGAGTCTGCTGCGTCCAACGAGGCCTGGAGGAACGCTCTGGGAACCTTCTTTCCCCCCGTCCTCCAAGACGGCAGCGAACTCCAGGTGGAAGTTTTGAGGGAGAAACTCCTTCACTCAGGTGCTATAATTATCGCAGCTAAGCAAGGCCTGTTGCTTTGCTACCCCGAGCTGCAGGGCCCCTGCAGAGTACACCTGGCGGCCAAGCCTGTTCATTCGCCAAGCCTCTTTCTGCTTCGGGGCTGGCGCCCGCTGGCTATCATATCAGCATCGTGGTCCTGAGCATAAAATCTGCGCATATGGGATGACACGGATGCGTGTCCGGACGGCCATGGAGGTACTAAAAGAAGGCACAGGCAGAGTCTCTGACTCACTCGGACCTTGCCCAACTCGGCACCGGGGACCGGCATCGGGAGGCGTAACGGTACCTGGAACGAGATCCAGACCCGCAACCAGAACGGTGTCGGGAGGTCGACCGAGATCTCGAGGCTCGGAGAAGGGCTACAGGAGTCAAGGTACCTGCCCCGGTGCCAGAGGTCGGAACGGTGCCGATAGCGGGTCGGCGAACGGGATACCGACCGGTGCAGCGAGTGTGACCAGTACCGAGGAAAACAGCACCGGGACTGCCAGTGGTGTCCGGCGTGCCAACAGTACTTGGAGTGTCTGCGGGACCGTGATCATGAACGGTGCCGCTCTGCTGTGCTGACAGGGGACAGTCCCCTGAAGAGACTGTATTACCCGTACCGGCGGTGCCCGGGACAGGCAGCACTGACTCTGTCATGGCACTGAGAGCCCTCGCCGTTGGTAACATCTCCGGCGTGAAGGGAACAGCAGGCTCAACCACAGTGCGTACTGGGGAGCTGTCAGGCACCGGATTCGACGGCCCTCGTGGGACCGGGATCCACGGTACCGAGGTCATCAGAGCTTCGGTAGGTGTCGGTGCCGGGCGAACCGAGTTAGATAAGCTGTCTGGCTGCGGTGCCGTTAGCACTGAAGCAGCGGGAGTAATACGCTCAACCATGGCGCGTGCCGGGGAGCCGTCGGGCACCGGATTCGATAACCCTTGTGGGACTGGAATCGACGGTGCCGATGTTGTCGGTGCCTCAGAGGCGTCGGTGCCGGGCAATCCGACTTAGACTAGCCCTCTGGCTGCGGTGCTGTTGGCATGGAAGCAGCCGGAGCAGGAGCTCAACCACGGCGCGTGCCGGGGAGCCGTCAGGCACCGGATTCTACGGCCCTTGCGGGACCGGGATCGACGGTGCCGACGTCATCGGTGCCGCAGCAGGTGTCGGTGCCGGGCAATCCGACTTAGACTAGCCCTCTGGCTGCGGTGCCGTTGGCACGGAAGCAGCCGAAGCATTAGCTCGACCACGGCGCGTGCCGGGGAGCCGTCAGGCACCGGATTCTACGGCCCTTGCGGGACCGGGGATCGACAGTGCCGACGTCATCGGTGCCGCAGCAGGTGTCGGTGCCGGGCGATCCGACGTAGACGAGCTCTCTGGCTGCGGTGCCGTTGGCACGGAAGCAGCAGGAGCAGTAGCTCAACCACAGCGCGTGCCGGGGAGCCGTCAGGCACCGGATTCTACGGCCCTTGTGGGACCGGGATCGACGGTGCCGACGTCATCGGTGCCGCAGCAGGTGCCGGTGCCGGGCGATCCGACTTAGACGAGCCCTCTAGCTGCGGTGCCGCTGGCACGGAAGCAGCAGGAGCAATACGCTCAACCACGGCGCGTGCCAGGGAGCCGTCAGGCACCAGATTCTACGGCCCTTGTGGGACCGGGATCGACGGTGACGACGTCATCGGTGCCGTAGCAGGTGTCGGCGCCGGGCGATCCGACTTAGACGAGCTCTCTGGCTGCGGTGCCGCTGGCACGGAAGCAGCAGGAGCAGTAGCTCAACCACGGCGCGCGCCGGGGAGCCGTCAGGCACCGGATTCTACGGCCCTCGTGGGACCGGGATCGACGGTGCCGACGTTGTCGGTGCCGGGCGAGCCATCTTAGACGAGCTCTCTAGCTGTGGTGCAGTTGGCACAGAAGCAGCAGGAGCAGTAAGCTCTACCACGGCGCGAGCCGGGGAGCTGCCAGGCACCGGATTCCGTGGTCCTGGGGGACTGGAATCGACGGAGCCGAAGTCATCGGTGCCTCTGCAGGTGTCGGTGCCGGGTAACGCAACTTAGGCGAGCTCTCTGGCTGCGATGCAGGTGGCACGGAAGCAGCGGGAGCAGGGGGCTCAACCACGGCGCGTGCCGGGGAGCCTCCAGGCACCAGCAGGAATCGTAGGCTCTCTCGACCTCGGAAGAAGGGAGCGGTGCCGAGTCGACATCGGTGCCGGCGACGGTCGGTGCCGAAAGGCCTTAGTAGTAACGGCGGGGTCCGGTGCCGAGGAGGCGCTTCTGCCCGCCGCTTGAACATCGCTCGGCGCCCAAGGTGAAGGGGTAAGTGAAAGTCCCGCACCTTTTTGTTCTCGGCTTAAAAGCCTTGCAAATGGGGCACTTATCTGTCAAGTGTGCTTCCCTGAGGCACTTCAAACAGGGGACATGTAGATCTCTCTTCGGCCACGGCTTCTGGCAGGCCGGGCCCCTTTTAAAACCCGGTGAGCCATGCATGGCTCCGGCACTGGGCTCATGGAAGGGGCTACTTCCTGAACCCCGCTAACTAAACTAACCATGTTAGCAAAGAAAACACGTATAACCATACAAATATATATATAAAAGGGTTATAACTGCATAATTATACGAGAAAACGAGTAGCTAGGGAAGTGGAGGTCAGCTAAGCCGCGCTCCACTGTTCCAACGACCGACACGGGCGGTAAGAAGGAACTGAGGAGCGGGTGGGCCGGCAGGAGTATATATGGAGCGCCATGGTGGCGCCACTCTAGGGGGCGACCTGCCGGCCCACTGAGTTGCTAGGGTAAAAGTTTTCCGACGAATGTGCACGCGCGGCGCGTACACCTAACTGGAATGGATATGAGCAATCACTCGAAGAAGAACTGAGGCTTACCTTACCTGACAAAGCATCTCTCACCAAGTGTAACCATGGAACAGATTGAGAGAGTCAAAATAACTTTCCTTTTTTGCTTCAAGTACCATATATAAAATGGCCTGATTCCACCACCATCATTCTCACTGAACTGTGCCTTAGTCTGTGAGTAGTATCATTTACCTAGTGTGAATAACTGTGGCAGAATCTGGCCTGACGTGAAAAAGCCACTGAAATAATGCAGGTATTTGCAAATAGCTAGTAGCAGGATTTTTTGGGGTTGTTTTATTATGACTACAGCTCATCCCTCACCTCAGAATGTCTTTTACTACCAAGGGAGAACCATTTAGTTTTACAGACAAAAACCTCTCTGTGTAACCATGTGGGATTTCTCCAAGTCATCAGAGCTTCCAAATCTAGGAAGAATATTGAAAAAGGAATTTTTCTATTCTAAACACCCCTCCTCCTTTTATCTTTCAAAGGATGTTAATTCCACCTCAAAATATTTAAAGAAAACACTGATCTGTATTTTTCAGTGCAGTGCATAAAGATAATTCCTCCTTCCCCCGCAAAATCCAAACAGACAAACAAACAAGGAGAGAAAAAGGATGGGAGGAAGGATTCATATATCATGCAGATAGATGTCATTTTACACAAGAAAAAATCTTACCCAGCAAGTTCACCACCTTGGGCCTGTGCCTGGCCTGCGATGGCATCCATGATAGCATCCTGGGAATACATGCTGATCGGGGTGTTATACTGGGCATGAATTATAGTGGCCTTGCCACCCGGGCCTTTCACCTCAATGGGTTTGTGTGTAGACAGGGCAGAGTCCTTCAGGACATTAGGGTTGAAGCGTTCCACATACTCAGTGCTGGGGTTATGTGAGAGTGAGGTTTGGAGAAGAGACAAAGGGAGAAAGAAAAGAAAATAAGGACAAACAGGTGATAATTATAAAAAGAAAAAAGCAGCAGCAGAGGAATGCGTGCATGTGCCTAAGACATCTCACCACAAAAGCATCTGTTCAGACTGCTAGAGAGAAAGAACACACAGCGTAATGGATAACATTAATAAGGAAAGGGGTCAGGGGCTAGACTATAGAATGAGATTTTTGTGTTGGCTGACAGTTTTGTAAACTTGAGACAGTTGCAGCCATAAAACAAAATATATGGCAAATATAGCTGTTATATATACATATGTAGGTACATATATGTCTACACCCAAAGAGCTTCCCCATGTATTCCTTCAATCTTTTTAGAAAGATCTTCTAAGGTACTAGAAAGTTTAATGAGTTGAAATAAATATCTGCTTTTCTCTTTTGCAGAATTACATTTTTTCTATATGGATAATTCACCACAGTGATATTTAGTACTCATGCTTTTCATCTTCACAGCCCTTTGAAGATATTAACAATTTAATCCTTATAGCACCTCTATGAGGAAATGTGGAGGTTACCAAAATATGTAACCACTCCAGGATAAATTTATTGCAAGGTCAGTCCTAAATCTGTCTACATCACAGTCGATAGACAATTGCACTCATTATTCTGAGATAGTTGCCTATTGTGACCTCCATCTGGGTAAGGATTTTTATTAGGGAAAATGAGGCACAGGCAGTTTAAGTGACACACCCAAAATCATGGAGGGAATCAGTGTCAGAGCTAGGATTTGAATGCCAGGGTTCCTCACTGTCAACCCTAAACTTAGATCATTAGGCTATGACTCTCAGCATCTTGGTAGACAGTGTTACACTCCTAGAGTTTAGCTTAAGTTTTTCCAAGTAACATTTTAATTCGGATCTTCAGTCATTTAATTAACTTTTCTTGGCTACCATATGGGACACCAGGGTTAAATTCCCATCTGTCACCCCCACCTCCTCCCTCAGCCCACCAAGAAAATAAAGTGTTTTGGGTGCTTCAGACACTATATGCTCATCCCTGAATGGTAGGGATTGCTTCACAGTGCTCAGCAGTAACTCTTCCAGTTTACTGAGCAACAGTGAAGAAAAGGAATCTGCAATATTCATGGCAGGTCAGAAGGATTGGGCCACAGTATGAGGCCTTTTAGAATGTTTGTTAATAGAAGATGCACCCTCAGTCAGTAAAGGAGAGAGAAGAAAATCAAAGGGGTGAAAAACTCTTCCCACAATTTGTGAAGACTCCCAGCAGACAACTGACTTGAGACTTGCGCTGATTATCATAGGTGATCTGCTCTCCCAAGCAATAGATTCCAACTCCTGTAACAGCCTTTTGTTTGGTGAGATGCCTCTACTGAGGCCAACAGGAGAGATATAGTTGTGCATTTTTGAAGCAATATTTGAGAAGAGCATGCAGCAGGGACAGGTGCATATAGATGCACACATACCTTATTGCAAACACAGCCCTGCAATACATGCATAGTCATTTTGAAGGAATTAAGAAGCTTTATTATGCATTCGGTACAAATAAAAAACATGCATATATTTGAACATTTTCACCATTTAAAATGTCTCTTAATTAACATGTTTAATAACCATGATAACATTATTCTATCGATACCATCTTGTAGAGTGACTCACAAAGAAAGACAGACTGCACATTATGCCTACTATTGGCTTCTGAAAATCCCCATGCCTTGTTATAGAGGTGGCTTCTCTTATCCCCACAATGTATCAAGCCATCGGAGAGCAGTTCAGAATTCATAGACCCTGGAGATCATTAATTCAGTGCTCTCCCTCTTTTCCATTAATAGGAGAAGGGAAGACTCAGTGAAGGCATCAGTTTACCTAAACTGAAGCTTCTATCTGTATGAAAATATAGTCCTAGGCAACTGGCTTGAACAAATCAATCCAAAAAAGGGCTAGAGGTCTCAGGGATGCTTAAGTTCGCACAAAAAATACTGATTTCAGTGTTGGAACGTGGAATTGAAGCAATTTCACTGCTCTCTTAACAGGATGGGGTCAAACCTACAGTCCTTTGCAAGGCAAAACTTCAACTGAAATCAATAGGCATTTCCATAGAAAGAACCAGAAAAGGTCTCTTTCCGCTGCAGAGTTTCAACTGCAGTGTCTTGTTGGGAGGGGAGGAAATGTTAATGTCAATACAGGATGCTCAGTGCAGGACCCTTTGGCAGAAGTGAGGAGCCAATTCTAGCAGAAGCAAGAAATCTGGGGTCTCTGCAACAGGTAATGCTGACAGGCATTCAGCAGGGGTGCAAAATTTACACAGGTAGCAGAACTCTGGAAGTATTCAGGAAATGTAACAGAAGAGTATAAGATAAAATAGAGCCTCATACTTTGATTTCTGCTACATCAGCCCTACAACTCCAGGGAAAAATTCAGTCCTAAGTGTAAGTGGGCAAAGGCTCCTTTGACTTCAATGGAAGTTGTATCTATTTGTTCCAAGCTACATCAAGGGCTTAATGTGGGCACCACACACTGCCAAATCAGTGTAAATTTACTGTGTACAGTGTACACTTATGTTGCTCACCCTCTAAACGACAATTCAAGTTGAACTACTCTATCATTTTCACCAATCCTCTTATCAGTTAAACTTGACATTTAACTTGCTTCATCATTTACCTTGCTGCTAAATTTAGCCCAATTTTGAGTTCCCATCAGTTTCTGGACTTCCAGAATGTTGCATGGGCAAGAGAACTTCCAATCCAGAGAAGACAAGCAGGAATTCAGAAGGGATCTTTTTGCTCTTACCTCAAAATTGAAGGTCAAAGTTGAAGGGGAGTTGGGGGAATTTCCCTGTCTAAAAGCTGATGAGTCAGATCTTCAAGTCCATACTAACTCCTTTTTCAGGCAGAATTCCCGCTGACGAAATGTACATCTTAGATATTTAAAACCCAAGAGCTAAACATTGAGGTCAATGGGAATTTCCCTGCCTAAAAGCCGATGGGTCAGATCCTCAAGTCCATACTAACTCCTTATTCAGGCAGAATTCCTGCTGAAGAAATGTACATCTTAGATATTTAAAACCCAAGAGCTAAACGTTGAGGTCAATGGGAATTTGGCTGGAATTGGACTTCAAGATTTGGATCTATCTCTCTGAAGCTAAAAACACACAGGTAATTATATAATAAAAAGCTTGTAGCCAAAGCCCACAAAATCCCAGGGGCATGAAGACTATTGGAAGAATTAAGAAGAAATGCATGTACGACTTCAGGGAATTAAAAAGATCTGAAAAGCTTTTCAACAGTTGAGCAAGTTCCAATCCAAGTTACAGTTGCAAAGTTAGGATATTAACATGAAATTCTAAACAAGCAGGAGAGTTTCAGAAATATTGTTAGACTAGAACCACCTCTGGATATAGTAGCCATGTATGATGCCTGCCGTGCCAATCTGGTCTTTTTCAATGCTTTTACCTTGCAAAAAGACACAGCAAGAACATATGGGCTCATGCTACCCCAGAAAACAAATCCCGAAACATACAGCATAACACGTACATATTATTTGATACTAACTTGGCAGCAGTGTTGGCTATGACCTAAGGAAGAGAGAAAGAACAAACAAACAAAAGGAACAATAGTTTTAGAGTGTCAAGGGCAATATGTATTAACAAGGGTTTATAAAGCTTTATCAAACCATCTACAAATAGGAATAGAAAGCAACTGTATGCCTAAAAAAACACAATGGATTAAGAGAGAGGAGAAATGTAGGGATTATAGTTTATCCACAGAGACTTACTAAGGTACCAAGGCATTCTGGCTGATCCTTGACAACATTTTTATTACTGTGCATCACTGGAAAAGACGGTTACTCACCTTTGTAACTGTTGTTCTTCGAGATGTGTTGCTCACATCCATTCCAGTTAGGTGTGCGCGCCGCGCGTGCACGTTCGTCGGAAACTTTTTACCCTAGCAACTCCAGTGGGCCGGCAGGTCGCCCCCTGGAGTGGCGCCGCCATGGCGCCCAATATATATCCCTGCCGGCCCGCCCGCTCCTCAGTTCCTTCTTGCTGGCTACTCCGACAGTGGGGAAGGAGGGCGGGTGTGGAATGGATGTGAGCAACACATCTCGAAGAACAACAGTTACAAAGGTGAGTAACCGTCTTTTCTTCTTCGAGTGATTGCTCACATCCATTCCAGTTAGGTGACTCCCAAGCCATACCTAGGCGGTGGGGTCGGAGTGAGAAGTCGCGGCATGGAGCACTGCAGTTCCGAAGGCCGCATCCTCTCTCGACTGCTGTACCAGGGCGTAGTGGGAAGCAAAGGTGTGGACCGATGACCAGGTCGCTGCCCGACAGATTTCCTGGATGGGCACACGGGCCAGGAAAGCCAGCGACGACGCCTGCGCCCTGGTAGAATGCGCAGTCACACGGCCCGTAGGGACATGGGCCAAGTCATAACAGGTCCTGATACAGGACGTAACCCATGAGGATAACCTCTGGGAGGAGATAGGAAGCCCTTTCATACGGTCCGCTACCGCCACGAAAAGCTGGGGGGATTTGCGGAAGGGTTTGGTCCTCTCTATGTAGAACGCGAGAGCTCTACGGACATCCAGCGAGTGAAGCTGCTGCTCCCTGCCTGAGGAGTGAGGTTTTGGGAAAAAAACCGGGAGGAAAATCTCTTGGTTGACGTGGAAGGCTGAGACCACCTTGGGTAGAAAGGCAGGGTGTGGTCTAAGCTGCACCTTGTCTTTGTGGAAGACCGTGTATGGGGGGTCCACCACAAGGGCTCGGAGTTCCGACACCCGTCTAGCTGAGGTGATAGCTACTAGAAAGGCAGCCTTCCAAGAGAGGTAAAGCAGGGAGCAAGTAGCTAACGGCTCAAAGGGGGGCCCCATGAGCCGGGACAACACCAGGTTAAGATCCCAGGTTGGAGCAGGGGGACGGACGTTAGGGAATAACCGTTCCAGCCCCTTAAGGAATCTCGACACCGTCGGGTGAGAAAAAACGGAGCAACCGTCCGCACCCGGGTGAAAGGTGGAGATAGCTGCCAGATGGACTCGCAACGACGATAAGGCCAGACCATGTTCTTTGAGGGACCAAACATAATCTAAGATTTCGGATACCGAAACTTCCATAGGGCGGAGATTTCTCTCTACGCACCAACAGGAGAAGCGTTTCCATTTTGCCGAATATGTGGCTCTTGTGGATGGTTTCCTGCTGCTCAAGAGCACCTCTCTCACAGGCGTGGAGCAGCGCAGCTCGGAACCAGTTAGCCACGCAGGAGCCACGCCGCTAGGTGCAGCGACTGCAGGTCTGGGTGACAGAGGGACCCGTGGTCCTGGGTAATCAGGTCCGGATGAAGGGGCAGGGGAACTGGGTCGGCTACGGCCAAGTCTAGCAGCATGGTGTACCAGTGCTGTCTGGGCCATGCCGGGGCCACCATGATCACACGAGCCCTGTCTCTGCGCACCTTCAGGAGGACCTTGTGAACCAGAGGGAACGGAGGAAACGCATAGTACAGGTGGGTCGACCACTGGATGAGGAAGGCATCCGCTATCGACCCCGGCTCCCTGCCCTGAAAGGAGCAGAACGCTTGGCACTTCCTGTTCCCCTTGGACGCAAAGAGGTCCACCCGGGGATAACCCCACCTCCGGAAAATGGAGAGAGCGACGTCCGGTCGAAGGGACCACTCGTGTGACAGGAAGGATCTGCTCAATCGATCCGCCAGCGTGTTCCGTACTCCGGGAAGGAAGGAAGCCCTGAGGTGAATGGAGTGGGCTACGCAAAAGTCCCAGAGTCGTATCGCCTCGAGGCACAGGGAGGAGGACCTGGTGCCGCCCTGCTTGTTGATATAATACATGGTCGTCGTGTTGTCCGTGAACACGGCTACACAACGACCCTGAAGCTGATGACAAAACGTTTGGCAAGCAAGGCGGACCGCTCTCAACTCCCTCATGTTGATATGTAGCCCCACCTCCTCCTGGGACCATAGGCCCTGCGTCCGCAGGGTCCCTAGGTGGGCCCCCCAGCCTAGATCTGAGGCATCCGTTGTCAGGGATACCGAGGGCTGAGACGGGTGAAAGGGAAGACCCGCACACAATACGGACTGGTCCACCCACCAGCCGAGGGAATCTAAGACCTTCTGGGGGACTGTGATTAACATGTCTAGCGGTTGCCTTGGTCTGTAATGACTGATAAGCCACAGCTGGAGAGGCCTCATGCGGAGCCGAGCGTAGTCGGTCACAAAAGTGCACGCCGCCATGTGGCCTAACAGGGTTAGACATGTCCTCACTGACGTCAACGGGGCTGACCGCAAGCGTTGAACGATCGCCGCCATGGTCTGGAACCGCTGCCGAGGCAGCGAGGCCCTGCCCACAGTGGCGTCCAGGACGGCCCCGATAAATTCCACCTTCTGAGTGGGCCTCAGGGTGGACTTGTCTGTGTTTATCAAGAGGCCCAGACTCGCAAACATGCCGGTGATCACGCGGACATGGCTGTACACCTGCTGTTCCGACGTGCCCCGAATCAACCAATCGTCCAGATAAGGGAACACGTGGACACGGTTGCGCCGAAGATGCGCCACGACAACTGCCATGCATTTTGTAAACACCCTCGGGGCCGTGGACAGGCCAAACGGGAGGACCGCAAATTGATAATGACGAGCCCCCACAACGAAGCGGAGGAAGTGTCTGTGGCGTGGCCAAATGGCAACGTGGAAATACGCGTCCTGCATGTCGAGGGCGGCGTACCAGTCTCCCGGATCCAGGGATGGAATAATGGTCCCCAGGGATACCATGCGGAACTTCAACTTCACGAGGTATTTGTTGAGTTCTCGCAGGTCGAGGATAGGCCTGAGGCCCCCCTTGGCCTTGGGGATCAGAAAATAGCGGGAATAAAACCCCTTGCCTTTCTCGTTTTCGGGAACCGCCTCTATAGCTCCTTTGCTGAGGAGCGTCTGCACCTCCTGCCGAAGGAATTGCTCGTGAGAGGGGTCCCTGAAGAGGGACGAGGAAGGAGGGCGGGAAGGAGGGAACGAAACAAACTGCAGGCGGTACCCCGTCTACACCACGCTCAAGACCCAGCGGTCCGATGTTATTTGGGACCACGCCGGGAGGAAAAACGAAAGGCGGTTGGAAAACGGAGGGGAAGGATCCGTAGGGGAAACTGTTACTGCGCCCTCGAGCGCACCTTCAAAATGAAGGCTTAGGACCAGGCGGGGGTTTTGAGGAGCCTTGGTTCTGCCCCCCTTGGTTCCCCGACTGCCTGCGCCTCCCGTTCCTGCCGCGGCGCCTGTAAGGGTCCTGCCGCTGGCGGAACTGGGAAAACGGCCGACGGTGCTGCTGTTGTTGCGGCCTAAAGGGTCTACGCTGTGTCACGGGGGTGTGCATCCCGAGGGACCGCGCAATGACCCGGTTGTCCTTTAAACTCTTAAGTCTGGGGTCTGTCTTATCGGAAAACAGGCCCTGGCCTTCGAAAGGAAGGTCCTGTATCGTGTGCTGGAGCTCTGGCGGAAGGCCGGAAACCTGCAGCCAGGAGATGCGACGCATCGTAACTCCTGACGCGAGGGTACGGGCAGCCGAGTCCGCAGCGTCCAAGGAGGCTTGCAAGGCCGTGCGCGCGACCTTCTTGCCTTCGTCCAAGATGGCCGTGAACTCTTGGCGAGCATCCTGTGGCAGCAGCTCCTTAAATTTGTCCACTGCCACCCAGGAGTTAAAGGCGTATCTGCTCAGCAGGGCCTGTTGGTTAGAGACCCTGAGCTGCAGCGCCCCAGCCGAATACACCTTACGGCCAAGGAGGTCCATCCACCTGGCTTCTCTGGATTTGGGGGCCGGAGCCTCCTGGCCGTGACGCTCCCTATCGTTCACCGATTGCACTACCAGTGAACCGGGAGTCGGGTGAACATGTAAATATTCGTACCCCTTAGAAGGGGCCATGTACTTCCTCTCGACTCCTTTCGCTGTCGGAGGGATGGAGGCCGGGGACTGCCAGATAGTATTGGCATTGGCCTGAATGGTCCGTATAAACGGCAGGGCGACCCTGGTGGGAGCATCGGAAGAGAGGATGGTGACAATCGGGTCCTCTATCTCCGAGACCTCCTCTGCCTGCAGACTCAGGTTTTGAGCCAATCGCCTGAGGAGGTCCTGGTGCGCCCTGAGATCCAGCGGGGGGGGACTGTTGGAGGAGGCACCCGCCACCGCCTCATCCGGGGAGGAGGATGATGAGACCCCAGGCACAATAGTGTCCAACTGAGGGTCTTCCTCAGCCCTCGCCTCTGTCTCCGGAGCCGCAGCGGAGTCCTGCTGTTTGGACCCTTCGTCCCCTTCCGGGGAGGGAGGGGGGCGAGACAAAGAGGCTTCAGGGGCCCTACGCTCCGCAGTCGCCGGCCTAGCAGGGAGCTGTTGGGGGCCCTGGGCCTGATGGTACGCCCAGGGTGTCCAGAATCCCCACTGTGGGGGGCCTTGGTCCTGCAGCGGCGGATCAGCAAACAGCGCCGCCTGCCGGTCGGTGCCCAGCGCATAGCCGCTGTCCGTCTGAGAGGACACGGACGGCTGCCTGGAGGGCCACGGCGGGGCCGACCCTGGATGGTACGGGTCTGCGCGGGCCGGCACGGAGGATCGTCTCGGTGCCGGGGACCGGTGCCGGGAGTCATAACGGTGCCGGGATCGGGACCGGGATCTGTCACGGTGCCGGGCGCTGCTTCGGGACCGGGATCTGTCACGGTGCCGGGCGCTGCTTCGGGACCGGGATCTGTCACGGTGCCGGGCGCCGCTTCGGTGCCGGGACCTACTACCAGCTCGGTGCCGGGAGATCGACCGGGACCGGGACCTGCCACCAGCTCGGTGCCGGGAGGTCGAGCGAGATCGGGACCGGGACCTGCCACCAGCTCGGTGCCGGGAGGTCGACCGGTGCGGCGAGTAGCGTCGGGACCTGCTCCTGGAGTCGCGGTGCCGGTGTCGACTGGAGCCTGACCGCGACCGTCTCGATGCCGACCGGTGCCGCGAGTGCGACCGGTACCGCTGAGGGGAGCGGTGCCGGGACTGCGAGCGGCGTCGGGATCTGGAGCGCCCAAGACGTCGGGGCCTGGATGGCGAACGACTGTCCGTGGGCGGTGCCGACATCATAGGCTTGCCTCTGGACGTGACCCGCACCGGAGGAACCGGGGGTGGCAGCCGAGTAGGCTCCGTCAGGGCAATAAGGTCCCGAGCCGAGGCGAAGGTCTCCGGTGTGGATGGGACCATTATCTCAACCCCAGATCTCATGGGGGATCTCGGCGGCACCGGACTCAACAGACCCGCCGGGCCCGGAGTCAACGGTGCTGACGGTGCCGGCGGCGCCGCGGCCGATGTCGAGGTCGGGCGTTCAAGCCGGGTCTGCCTGGCCGGAGTATTAGACTTCGACGGCCTAGGCTCTGATTCCGGTGCCGGAGAAGGTCGGTGCCGAGGAGTCTTCTCGGTGCCGGAGCGATCCGGTGCCGGTGCCGAAACCACGGTCTGCGAAGTCGACGGGTCAAGTGCCGCCTCCATTAGGAGAGTTCGGAGCCTCTGATCCCTCTCCTTTTTTGTCCTCGGCTTAAAAGCCTTACAGATGCGGCACTTGTCAGATCTGTGCGATTCCCCGAGGCACTTCAGGCACGCTTCGTGGGGATCGCTGGTAGGCATGGGCTTCTTGCAGGCCGCACACTGCTTGAAGCCTGGCGAAACAGGCATGAGCCTGACGCCCGGTGCCGGGAAGGGCTAAGCCCCCCGGCCAGGAACTACTTAACAGCTATTTACTAAACTATCTACTTAACAATACTAATTTAACAACTATATAGAACTAGAGATAAGCGATAAACAAGCGATAGAAACTAGGAGAGCTAGGGACGTGGAGGACAGCTATGCCGCGCTCCACAGTTCCAACGACCGACACGGCGGTAAGAAGGAACTGAGGAGCGGGCGGGCCGGCAGGGATATATATTGGGCGCCATGGCGGCGCCACTCCAGGGGGCGACCTGCCGGCCCACTGGAGTTGCTAGGGTAAAAAGTTTCCGACGAACGTGCACGCGCGGCGCGCACACCTAACTGGAATGGATGTGAGCAATCACTCGAAGAAGAAGTATTGTTATTGAGGGTTACAGAAGCAAGGAAGCTGAACAATTTGCAGGCTATATACTCCTCTTGAAATAACACGAGTGAGAGAGATTATATCCTCCTCCCCAAACACTAAATATTCATGTATGTAATGCCAGTCCCATCCGCCTGGCCCCATATAGCCAGTCCAGTGAGCAGGATCTGCTGAAGAATATCCAAAGAAAATATTAACAGATATTTGAGGAAAAAAGTCCCTCTACTTAACACATTACTGACCTGAATCTGATCTCACTTATATTAGTTTTACAGTGGTGTATATCAATTGATTTCAGTGGTCACTCCTGATTTTACACCAGACAAAGTGAAAAGCTAATCAGCCATGTAGTGGGATCAGTTGTCTCCCATGCAATCACCTGTGGCCAGGGAAGCCTCTGTGGTGCCCTGCTAACAATTTTTCCCTCAAAGGGCTTTTTAAACTCAACACAGGCTTTTCTTGTCCAGTCAGTACCCCTTCTTGAGGGTCCAAGTTTAATCACATAAATAAAGCTTCAAAGTAAAACTCAATGTCCAAAAATATAGTCCATCATTTTTACCCTTTTGTCAGGCCACTCTCAGGCTTTTCTTACTTTAAATTTCAGCAGTGAAACCGCACGTCCTAGGTCTTTTTGCTAGAGCCTGCTCAGACCCCAACAGTCTCCAATTTACCATACTCCCAGACCTTCTTGACTGAGGCCTTTCCTGTCTTTGCAGGCCACTCCCAGGGCCTGCTTAGCTGAAGCCTTGGGCTCAGGTCCAGATCCACAGATTTCTGCTTTGGCTCCAACCCCCCTGGCATCAGGGTCGTCCTTGCAGAAGCTTTTTTATTTCCTGAGCCTCCCCCTTCTCTGCAGCCATCTGCTGCCCTTCATAAGAAATTACATGAACCAACGAGGTGTGCCCTTTTGGTAATCCTGGTTGGTTAGCTCAAAGCCCTCCCATCCTTTAGGAGCAAGCCACTCTGTTAAAAGGCCTGAGGGCATTAATTTTGTAGCATTAATATTGTGTCTTTTTGAGATCAGTAACAGGACGTAATGCAGGAGAAAACAATATTCACGTAACATTGTTCACTGCATTAACAATAACTGGTTGTAGCCTGCCAAGCAATTGGAAAGCAGCACAACACAAGGGATCAGAATTTAGGTCTCAGACAGGCAGAAGCTGGGAGCATGACAGAAGCAAGGAGCTCAGACCTCTGGTAAGGGGAAGCTCCTTATATGATTCCCCAATGACCTCTGCTAATTTTCACATAGTCTTTCTCAAAGCTTTGAGAACACGAATTTTTGCCCTCCTTCTTGCCCCATCCCTCTGGATCACGGATAGCAGATCATGTCTGTGACCAAGGAAAAAGTGGACAAGATTCCATGCAGAGATAGTCAACAACATTATTTTCTAATTGGCTACATAAGACACTTTTGATAGATCTGGGCATCATCATCTTCCCAGTTACTTCTGCAACATTTCCAGCCTTGGGAGTGAATCTGGGTCTCCCACAGAGCAGCGCTGAGCAGCATTACAACTGGACTGGCCCACAAGTTAGGTTTGGTTCCCCCTGCTTTCATCTCAGTGATTCTTCGGAGAAGTTTCTTCTTTACATAAGGCTTTTCTGCAGCTCTGACACCCAAGTTTATTTTTAATTAACAAAAAACAGTGCAGCGAGCCAAAGCAGTGGCATGAGACTCTGTGCTGTTGCATTTATCTGGACATACAGTCATATAATGCCTTTTTTTCCAGCGTTTTCCCCTCAGATTCTCAGCTTCGAGAATATTCTGCCAGCTCTGTAAACCATGCAATGAGCCAAATACATCTGTCTTTTACAGGAATCAGTAGAGATATATTAGGAACAAGTTGTAGCCTGTAAGCAGATCAGTGATTCTATATCCATTTTAGCTATGCGGAAGACAGCTGAGCAACTGCTTACAGTGAAACACGGTGTAATAGTATCATTTTCTGAAGTGAACTCTGATGGCTATTCTAATCCTCTCAACCATGTCTGTGCATAGAAAACACTATTTTTAAGGTAGAACTGGAGTTTGTAAAATACCCCTTAAAAGAGAGAGTAACCAATTCTTGATGGTGGAGTATGAAGAACATGCACATGAAAACTATGTGTCATAGACAGAAAAAATACTGTGCACACATTAGTCTTCTGAGAAGTGGTCAATATCCTCAAATCTCGACAAAGATTTTTCAGATCTAAACAGATTATCACAACTCCCTCCAGCTACAGTAAAGCTTAGCCTCTCTTGATATGCTGGGTTGAGATGATAAATTTTTTTCGAGCTCAGTCCCACACATCATTTTAGTTTATTTCTAAATATGGGCAGGTACCAAAATACACAACCTGCTCACTCAAAGATGCCACAGAATAACAAGCTGGTAATCCTACCCCTCTGACACACAAAAACATGCGGGACAGGTATTTACTGCCCTAGCCAAAGACGTGCAGAATAACACAGGCTGGAATAAGAATCCACACGAGACTCTATGTATGACTCATTATCAATCTGTGTTAATGTTCTCCATTGCAGAACCTTTACTCCATTAAGATCTGCTGTCGACACTGTAACAGGCACTCCTGCAAAAAATGTTCACCTTGCCCTGTAATAAGCCCTTAGTTCCAGAAGTGCATAAGAGGAGTAAGGGACTGGGAACTCAGTAAGAGACACAGAAATCATTCCAATCTTCCTTTGCGCTTGCTGACAGAATTTTAACAAGGGGCTCCCCAGAGTCCCATCCAGCACATTACTGGATCGGTTTAGATGTTTCACAGGATACAAGTTAAAAAAAAATCCCAAACATTTAAATATAAAATACACCTGGGATCTACCTGCCTATGTAGATTCTCACACAGTATCACTTACAGACTAGTACCAATCAGAGTCAGAGCTGACCTTGCAGAGCCTGTTTTGCTTATGCACATGTACTGCTTTTTATGAATGTACAAACCCAGAAAAACAGAGAATCGTGGATAACATAAGCACTAAACCTCTAGCAGGGCCCAAGAAAGCTAGTATTCCTTTTTAGATCGCAGTCCACAGGGCTTCTCACTTCATGGATAACACACAAGTGGAAATGGGGGCCCGGGAACACTGAATTTTCACAGCATGCTACCATTACAGAGACACTTGTACTGAGTAATTTCAGGCTGTTTGTACTTTGGTGAGTGCTTAACAGCTATCAAAACAGCTCTTTCTTTCCCGGGAAGGGATCCATTAACTGTATGATTTTTCATATTGCTCCATTTGTTTATATGTAAAGCAAGGAGGCAGAATTGGCTATAATTTATGAATATGTTACAGCTACTCATACAAAAGCACCCCAAAACTATATTCAAATTTAGAATGAAATCTCAGATGAGAGTACCATGATAAAAGCTTTAGCTTTGTTATTGGGAGTCTGACACTTAAACTTGGAAAGATTCAATTTTTATTGGTAAATATCAGTAAGTTTTGATGTACACATACACCCCGATGAAAAAAATATTTCCATTAGTAATAATCCAAATTTATAGCTTAGCAATGTAAGAAAGATAAGTGCTGCTTGAGAACTTAATAGAGTTTGATCTAAGGATATTTCCTTTGTATATTTTTAACACATGATGTTGACAAATTGTGTTTTAACAGTTATAAGGCTTTAAATTTTTGAATCTCAATGCCTATGGTCATTAAATAACTATTGTCTGACACCTCCGCCCCAATTTCCCGCAATTTTGCACAATGGTGAAAATATAAATTGAAAAAAAATTAAAATGTTTAAAAATAAATATCAATTTTATCCATCCAAATTATAAAAAAATTAAAATCGAATTCTGTCAAGCCTTCTTATGCTATGTCTTGGTATACTACCAGCAGGTCACAGATGTGCATCAAGAGGGGCTTAAATTATTTTTGAGAATGCTTATGCATGTATGTGGGAAGAAGTGGCACATATAGAAAGGCAGTGCTGTGAGGTAGGGGGCATTGGAGCTAGTTCAGTGTCTATATTTTGTTTACCTCCTTAAAGATAAATGCTTCTATTATGTGGCCTGATCCAATGCCTATTGAAATCAACGAAAAGGCTTCTACTGATGTCAATGAGTGGCAGATGTAACTCTATGGTGTGTATTTTTTTGTAATAGTACATAGCAGGAATACTCAGGCAGTTCATCTGCCCAAAATTTACCTAAAGGAAAATACAAGGAGAAAGGTTAACAAGGGATGTGAAGAGGCCAAGACAAAAAAAATCAGATGTGCTGCCAAGGAGCTGTGAGTGCTAAAGCAGGTAGAGAAATGATATTTTTCCTCATGAAAAATGTAAATGAAAACAAAAGCTTTTTTTGGTCTGTTTCTGCTGAAAAATGTCTTTGAATTTAAATCTCTTATAACCAAATGTAGATGGCACTTTTGAGTTTACAGTGCTAGGGCTTGATTGTGCTAGTGAGTGCTAGGCTCATTGTCTTGCATCTTGTGTAGTCATTTACACTAATGCAAACTGAGTACATACTGGTGTAAAACACTATCAACTCAGAATAATAGCATTTTACATCCACTTTGCTCTCATATAAGTGACTATGCAAGGTACCGGGCAAAGGAGAATCAGGTCCCTATTGTACTTTTCTCCTCAGGCTCTCAGCCCCTCATTTTGTATATTATATTGAGCTAAAAAGAAAGCTTTGGTGACTAAATTGTGTCTCAGGGAAGTTTTCCCTTTATCTACCTGTTACTATACTTCTGCATTGTTATTTGAAATACTTTTTTCCTTAATCAAACCTTAATTATCCAATCAGAAAGGCAGACATGGGATTTATTCAGATAAGGGTGCTGAAAATTCTTTGTTTCTCCTAAAACACATTGGGCAACATGACTTCACTTCTGATAAAGACAGCTTTGGGGTAACTGACTTATAGAGGTTTGTCTATAAATTAATAAATCATAAATAATAGTAGAAGGGTGGGAAAGTAACTCTTTCCCATGGCTGTCATTTATTTCAACATTTCTGTAATGCAGTCCAAGCTTGTGGCAAAAATATCTGCTCTACAAATACAGTACAGCACTGAACAACTACATATTCTGAAGTCAAACTAGGTGGGATCATCTCTATATCTTACCAGGTGGATAATAACTATTGATTATTTCTTTCCACACAGATTTGAGCTGGATGACATTCAAACCAAGGGGTAGAACTAATAATAATTCAATCTCAATTTGCACTGGAAAGTGACTACATTGAGGAAGGAGTTACAGAAGTTCACTGCAATAGATTAAGATTGTTATCTTAGCTGCTCCAGGCAATTTCTCTTTAGGAAAGTGTAGTTTCAGATCCCTTTTACAGCAACTTCCATACAGGCCTGTAGCTGATATTCAGGTCAACCAGATTAAGTATAGAGAATTAAATTGGAGAGTACCAACACGCTAGTTTAGTCACAAGTACCTTAACCACAGTGTTCCTCCTCATGCCAGGATACCCAGTAGCCAATCTGTAATACAATTCAGAATACCAAAGACCAAGAGTTGTTATGAAATAGCACCATGTGTCCTGTTTGAGGTGGGGAAAGGTTTAATAACTATTTTTCAGGACATCATTAATGATAATTACAAGACAAATTCACAGTATAGTAACTGGTTTTATACTTTATTCTTCAGTGGTTACTTACTTACTGAAACATTGAATTAATCATGTTACCTACCCTCTAGGAAGTCCACCTTCTGAAGCCCTTCGTTTGAGACTTAATTTATGCATCTCAGCCATTTCCTTTAGAGTCTCTGCTGAGTAAAGGCCAATGGGGTTGTTATATTGCCTTGCAGGGGTCAGCTGGTGTTTAGGACTACTGCCATCAGTGAACACAGGGCTTAGTTTTGAACTTAGGTTACTCTTTGCAGGTGAAATGTCAGGTGTCACAGACAGAGAGGCCATGGAAGTTCTAACTGCAGTGGTCTTTAAGAAGGAAGAGCTATTTGAATAGCTGATCTCCTGCTTGCTGAGGTAGCCTGAAAAAGTTCCATTGGTGGCTAAAATACTACCCAAAGGCCCAGTTGCTGTGCTAGTTAGAGGACTGAAGGTTGTTCTGCTGGCACTGATTTCCAAAGCAGGGTCCTGTAGTAGCAAACATGCAGGCCAAGAAAAGAAAAAAAGAGCAATCATAGAACACATGCAATAAGAATAGATCTATATCGCTTTCTGCATATATTCATACACATGAGACAAACAGATTAGTGGCTGAAGTACCCAGCCTTTCAAGAGAACATTCAGTTGATCTTCTTTCAATAGGGTGGGACTATACAATCAGGCATTTTTTTTTAGTTGAAACATACAAGTTAAAATGTAACGTCAAAAGAGCTTCTGTTATTAGCTGAAGATGTAATTAGATATCATTTGATAGACTATATCTTCCATTCATTCCTATGATAATTAAGGAAATCTGAATGGTATGAGGTCACTCCCATTTGAGGCAATAATATACAAGTACAAAAATCTATGCTATTAGCTAGAAATTTAAGACCTAACTTTTCTGAAATCACAGCATTCAATTTCTCACAAACAGTCCTAAAATTAATGAAGCCCTTAAATCGCATTGTTCTCATAGGCGCCAGGTCATGCTAACAAGGCCATGCAACATGGTTAGCAAGTAGGCTGAAAGAACTCGAGAAGGTGTATTAACCAACAGGTATAGTTTCTCTTTTATGTGTGTGCATAACTTCCATTTAAATGAATGGATGTTAAACAGGCAGAGAGCATGAAATTGCATCTTAAGAGTATAATTCCACATCTGTGATTTGTATGTTTTTTTCTAGCTAGGACACTATGGAATATTGTGAAGGTCTCAAGAAGCCCTCCCAATATCATATATATGCAAGACCTTCTACTGGTGCCTCACATTAGAAGCACATCTTAACTTTCTAAAACCCACTCTGGAAAATAATAGAAAATTATGCATTTTGTTAAATATAATGTCAATAAATGGTTTCCTACTAATGCTGCAAAGTACAGATTAAATAAGGTTAATACTGAAAAAAGGAAATAATGACATTTTCAGTAACACATTCCACACAAAAAATAATTAGCGTTTCGTAAGAGAATTAGACCATAAACTATGCAAAGGACAACTCACCTCCTCTCCCTGCTCCCTCCCATTCAAAAGTTTTGAGCTGGTGCTTGCTGTGATCTAGATCAGCCATTTTCAAACTGTGGATTGGGACCACAAAGTGGGTCATGACTCTAGGGTTGCCAGGGCTGGCTTAGACTTGCTGTGGCCCAGGACCAGAGCCAAAGCCTGAGACCCACCACCTCGGGGCCGAAAATGAAGGCTGGTGGTGTTGCCATCCTTTAGCTTTTGGGGGAATTTTGGTTACGTTCCTTAAATATTTTCTAGCTAGGTTTCTTAACTGCATATTGGTATTGATTTATTGTAATAGCTGATTACTGGCATAGGATAACAGAACTATGTCCTACAGTTTACACTGGAAACCTGGGGATCATGTTTGAGGTTTTTAAGTTAAGACTGGGAATTTTTGGAGACAAGGGGCAATTTGTGGAGTAAAGTGGAAGGATGGGGATATGGACTTTCAGCATCAGTATAATTTTCCATTTGGCTGTTTCCTCCCATGACTGATAAAGTACCTGTTATTTGGTTCATTCATAAGAGTATATTTTAAATTAAATTATTGTTCTGTTTGTTTCAGACTAGTGGCAAGAACAGACCAATGAAGGAAAAATTTATTGCACTTCTGAAATCTGAATGTCAGGCTTCTAGTAATGAACATCTCTTAGCATTATATCTAATGAAATGATAAGTAGTCAGCATTAACTAACATTTCCCTGTTCCTCATCTTCACCCCCCACCCCCAATTCCACCCCATCAAATGATCCCTGTGGCTGGAAAAATGAGCTAACATCTTCTTCTATACAAGTCTGATGCTACCTTTCTGTTGACCAGAAGAGGAGGCTCTAACACTGGGCATTGGCTTCCTCCCTAGAGAAAGATGCTGTCACCTTGCTGAGATCCCTTGCTCCATGGAGAAGTCAGGCAGCTGGATTTGAATTTTCCAGTGTAACAGTGAGATACCACATCAATGAATAAGCTTAAAAATGATTATGTAGTGGAGAACACAGAACATTTGGAGGTGCAAGGAGTTTATTATGAAGCATTAGCTTAGCCTGTTCTTTGTTCTCAGTAAAACCTTTTTTTTTTACTTTCTAATATTTGTCTAACTTCTCTAAGGGCAGAACACTGCCCTTCATCTGTGGGACAGGAGGGGAACCTCAACATGGGCATCACTGGCTTCTAGAGTGGGAGGTACCAAAACACTATGCCAATTTGTCAACTTGCTCCACTTTCATCCTCACCCCAAAGAAGTCTCTTTACAGGTGTTGTGTGGGTTAGGGATGTGGGAGTGGGGACGGATGGACCAGGGTGAACAAGAGCTGACTGAATGAACATTAACTTGCATGGATTAATTCCATGGTGTGAACTCTGCTCTAGTACAAAGGTGGGATCAAGGGGCATCTGGGTATGGGGACTCACAGCAGGGCACTGTGTTAATGCACTGTTGAGACTGCACTGTTAAGCACTCAAGTCAGGAAGTATGAAAGGTAATGTCAACTCTCACCTTACTATGAATTGGGATACAGTCTTTAACTAGAATATTATACCGATTCCTTGAACATCTACAAGAATGATTTCAAGTTTTTAGAATCATTAATTAATTAATTTAGCCTTACAACACCCATATTAAGAAGCTAGTTGTTACTATAACCACTTCACAGACAGGTAAACTGAGGCACAGAGAAATTAAGTGACTTGTCCAGGGTCACACAAGTGGTCTGTGGCACAGTCAGGAATAAAACACAAATCTCCTGTTCTGTGCTTTATTCAACAAGACCATCCTTCCTCCAACTATGATTGCTGGTTATTTTACATACAAGTTCACAGTGTTGTAGAATATATTATTCATAAGCACAAGGAGGCTCAGATTCTGACTGGAACTCTGAGAGCTATCATAATAGACATATTACTTACTGTAATAATTTTATAGCATCAAATAGTAAATAGTACTAAATAGTACAGAATATGATCATATAAATAAACACTACATCATAATGCCTATATGCAAAAGGACAGAGTTAAGGCTGTGTGTTGATCCTTAAATTTCATACTTCCTCAATTGTAGATGCAGCAAAGAATCCTGTGGCACCTTATAGACTAACAGACATTTTGGAGCATGAGCTTTCGTGGGTGAATACCCACTTCCTCAGATGCATTGTAGATACTTAACTATGAACCCTAATGTTGCATGAACACAGAGCATTTACGAACCTTTAGTTCAATTCTCTGGAAGAGTCCCCATCTCTCTTTCCTCCATTTTGAATGACTTCTAATCACAAATGTTCTCAGTCTTGGGTATATCCTTCTATTCTTTCAATATTTCATGCCTAGAGCTGTGCAAACAGCTTCCTTTAACTCGCAAATGATTAATCTTGTTTTGAGTAGTTTGGGAAGCAAAAAGTGTAAACTGTGCCCCAATCAAACTTTCATTCCCTCCAGCAGCTCTGGAGCTCAGTTGATGTCATGAATCACAGATGTTCACACAAAAAGCATCAGCTCAAAACAGAGATTAGCTGAAGAAAATGAGGAGACAATGGGCTCCACTAGGGATGCGGGAGCATTCCAACCAAACTGAAAAAAACATTGATTATGCCTTTCAATAGGCTGAAGTTGCACCTAATATGAGTTCTTATATAAAATATAATCAGCTGCTGACAGAAATTGAAAAGAAATACATGCTTGCAAATTAGCAGGAATTACAATTGTGTCAGCAGAAATAATGTGTATGGTTTATATCAGCCACTGAACTTGTCTGCACATGCAAGAGTCCTTAGCTGCATGCATTTTCCATGACCCGGAAAGACTACCCCCATGGGTAATAGGACAGCTTGGCAATGATGGTTTTATCATGCAGCCACTTCCTCTCTGGGAGCTGAAATTTCATATGGGCCACTGCAGTAGCCATCAGATCAACTGGAACTAGAGACCTAGCTCTGTGTCCCATTTAAAAAGTAACAAGTTTTATTTTAAACAAAACTTTATTTTAACTATATATTTACTGTAACATACCTTACCTCAACATACATGAAATTCTAGTTTACATCAGTAAGATCTTTTTTATACCATATTTGAGATCTTTGCTCTAGTGATTCAAGACATTCATACTCCCACCATAATTCCCTCCCAATACACCATTAAAGAGGACTCACTTCAGCTACTGAACTCATTGACAATTTCCCTCTACACATACCACACGTGACCTGGCATGCATCTACTACAATCCTCCTAGCCCAACATGAGAGAGACTGAACTCCCTCACAACCTCTGGATATACATCTGACCCCCAGTTGCCCTGCTCTAAGACATGCATTGTCATTCCCATTCCAACTGTCCAAGTCTCCCAGAATCCCTGGACAAGCACCCGAAGCTGAACTCCAACTGCCAGTTTCTTTCCAGTATAACCTTGGACGAATACCATGACTCTGAGGTGTAAAACCCTCTTCAATACTGCCAGAAATGCTACCCCAACAACATCATTTCCACTCCTAGTTGCTACTAACCACACATTATACTCCCAGACAAGAGATCTAGCCAACCTGACCCACAGCTGTGAGAAATCTCTTAGCATACTTGGAAATGGGATAGGACCCACATCCCAGCTCTTTGAAAGACGCTTAGCAAACACCAGAAATAATCCTACATCTAACCTACTCCCTCACCTACAGAATGTTCAGTTTTAAGGTGACATGCACCTAGAAACTAAATGTCTGTGCTTAGGCAATCTAAGACCTTTAATTCCCATAACACTATTAAGGGCTAACACTATTAAGGGCTAAAACAGCAACCATATCAAAGATAAGTTTATGACTTTTTAAACCAGCAATATTTTAAAGAATTAATAATATGTATTTAACCTCCTTCCCATCCCCTTCTTGCATATTTACCAGATAGAAACAACTTTGGTAAGATAAGTGACTACTTAGGAAGTTTTTTAATTGACATTTGCCAGACATGGAGTATAGTTAATTATGGAGTTATCAAATGCAGCTCTGTCACATCCATTCAGATGTTCCTGAGAGCCAGTGTCTCACGTAGAAGCCCTGGAGAAGTTCCAATACATGAAGAGATGAACAGTTTACCAGGTCACTCAGGCTGCCCTGGAGGCTAAAAATTCTCTGACAATTTCCTTTCAGGGAAATACAAAACAAAACAACCCCTACTGGACTGGTGAAGTGGGAGTCAGTTCTAAACAAAAGAATGGAACGTTCTTCTTTTCCATGAGAATTCATAGTGATATTCCGTATTTCCTCTCCAATAACCTTCTGTCCCACAAAATAACAGTCTCAACTGGTGGGCACTATAATATTCTAGTATGAGAAGAGGCAGATACTTCCATCATCTCTCTGGATGAAGCAAATGGACATACACTTTGACTCCTCTTCCTTTCCCTCTGTGCCCTCTGTAGTCTTCAGAAAAAATATATAAAGGGGAACAACTCCCTGCAGGATAAGTTTTAATATTTCTTCTTTCCCTGCCCAAATACCCATAAGGCACTTGAGAGACATGATATGACTGAGCAGGTTCCTTTCAAATTTTCACAAAATTAATTAATAAATAAAAGCAAACATTTTGCCCCAAGATGATATCTTGTATATTACTTTCAATATGTCAGCAGCTTTTGCAGGGAAGACACAAACCTCCTGAGCTCAGAATTTGGAATGCACAGTATTTATAAGAAATGTTTGAAGCTGACATGTACATTCTGTTATTGATTTGGGATCTGAAATGGTTTGTCTTGTTTCTTATTTTATGTCTTTGGGTGCGTGTGTGTGAAATTAGCCCTCACAGAATAGGTAGGATTGGCAGTAGGGACTGCACTTCCCTGTTTATCCAATCAATAAAAGTACTGCCTGGGCACTGATAGTCCAAATTTCCTCCACACTTCACTGCCAATGCACTGCATAGAATCACAGAAGCATAGGACTGGAAGGGACCCCAGTAGGTCATCTAGTTCAGTGCCCTGCACTCAGGGCAGGACTAAATAATAAGACCATTCCTGACAGGTGTTTGTCTAACCCGTTCTTAAAAACCTCCAATGACAGAGATTTCACAATTTTGCTAGGCAATTTGTTCCAGTGATTAACCACTCTGAAAGTTAGGAAGATTTTCCTAATGTCCAACCTAAACCTCCCTTCCTGCAAATTAAGCCCATCACTTCTTGTCCTATTCTCAGAGATTAACGAGAACAATTTTTCACTCTCCTCCTTGTAACAACCTTTACGTACTTGAAAACTGTTATCATATCCCCTCCCCATCTCAGACAACTTCTCATATCTAGGGATAGGAAGATACACAATTGCAGCCATTCATAGTCTCTGGCCACCCTACAGAGACTGCAGACACAGTTGCTAACTAGACAGTGAATGCTAGCAGTGGTGATGGCTTTTGGACATCTATATCCTAGGAAATGGACTTAGTCCATGGAACCTGAGCCATCCACTTTTCCCATCATTCACTGTTCATCTTTATATTAAATTATCCTCTATTTTTTGGTGTGACATTTATTAACTGACCTGACAAGAAGGCACAGCTACCAATAAAGCTTGTAAAATGCCTTATGTCATCTAATCTAGCCAAGTCAACATGTTGTCAGTTTTAGTCATTTTTTTAGCTGAGCTGAGCAATATGCTAATAGGGTTTTTCCTTAAATGCTTTGGGAAATGACTGTATATTTTGGGAAGCTTTGATAGGCTTAGCTACCTACAGCTTAGAAGAGAACAGAATAAAAAAAAAGTCAGAGATGCTCCAAGTGCTCGGAGAGGATTAGACCGGATACCAATTTATGTTTATGTGATTTATGTTAGAGTCAAATAACAAGAAGCATTAAAGAGATAATATGCTACATACCTTCTGATGGGGAATTACAGGCCTGGGAGAGTCAACTTTAGGTGTGGCTGTTGGAACTGGAGCTGGACGTTTAGATCTGGGGATCAAAACATTCCAAAAGAAGATTAATAATGAGAACAACTTTGCCTCTTATTTTTTTTAAGATCCTTTCAAACACCTTTTATATTGCACTAAAAAATTATCCTTTATCCAGAGTGAAAGCCATATGTAGAATTCAGCTTAGCTTCTTGTCAACCACCAATATTCTGTCTCCATCAATAAGCAAGATCTTCCCTTCTGCTTTTAGGGTAGGATTGCCAATTTTGGTTGGATGTATTCCTGGGCATAATCTTTCATTAAAGATTAAATTTTAATTCCAGGAGACTCCAGGACAATCCTGAAGAGTTGGCAACCCTACTTAAGAGAGATCTTGGAAATCTGAATTAAACTTTTAA
Organism: Gopherus evgoodei; assembly: GCF_007399415.2. NCBI lineage: Eukaryota > Metazoa > Chordata > Testudines > Testudinidae > Gopherus > Gopherus evgoodei. The sequence goes on along the minus strand of NC_044328.1, from coordinate 54,539,401 downwards.
TTTTTAGCAATGCTGACAGGCCAAAATATTCAAACGTGTCATGAGAGAGAACTTTGGGAAGCTTCAATTTTTTGGTGCCTAGATCTAGATATACGAAGCCTGATTGTCTAGGTGTTGAGCACCAACAACTCTAGTTGAAGTCAATCTAAGCTGGAAGTGCTCAGCACTTCTGATAATCAGGTCCACCGTGTCTTAAGCTGCACATTCTAAATTTGAGGCATCTCAAAATCATAGGACACTTTTGTAAATTTTGACCTTAGGCATCATGTACCTGAACAGATTTTTGTTACTGACAGTTTAAATTAATGTACTGCTTCTTCAGACAACGCACAATCAACCTGTGTAACTCTTTGCCTGAGGATGTTGTGAAGGCCAAGACTATAACAAGGTTAAAAAAATAAGATAAGTTCATGGAGGATAGGTCCGTCCTGACTATTAGACAAGATAGGCAGGGATGATGTCCCTAGCCTCTGTTTGCCAGAAGCTGGGAATGGGCAACAGGGGATGGATCACTTGATGATTCACTCTTCTCTTTATTCCCTCTGATGCACATGGGATTGGCCACTGTCAGAAGACAGGACACTGGGCTAGATGGACCATTGGTCTGAACCAGTATAGCTGTTCTTATGTTCTTATGCCATATTACAAATCCCCCTCTCTTCCTCAGAGAAAGACTGTGGGCTTCATTATGGACAGAAGAATTAAGGACCATCACAAACCACACCATCTTCTGCAAGACACACTTCTTTGACCTGCCTTTTCTAACAAACACAGAGCTGTTGCAACCCTAAACCTATGCTGAAACATGGCGTCTGTATGGCCAATTGTCGGTCAAGGGGTCACATTGGTACCGTGTGCAACACCGTAGTGCTGTGTGCTACCCTATGGTGCGGTGTGCAACGTTATAGTGCCGTGTGCCTATTCCCGAACCGTCTGTCTGGTCAATTGTCGGTCAAGTTAGTGCTATGTGCAAAAAAGTAGGTTATTGTGTGCAAAAGAGTAGTGTGCCGGGTGCAGATCCTGTTTATGTAGAGGGCACCAGCTCGGAACCTGGTAGGCGAAGGAGCTAGGGACCAATAAGATGCTGACACGAGTAAGAGTCTTCAAATAAAACTATGTCTCGCACCAAAAACAGCGGGATTATCCGTGTGTTAGCTGAAAGGCCTGATCACCCTTTCAGCCAGGGTCTCCTTTGGATTTTGCCGGCTCGTGTCGTGTCATTTCGTTTTGTTTTTTGGATTATTTCCCACCAATTCGTCATGCTCTCAGTGTCTGTACTGCTGGTCAGCTGCCCTTGAAGTGTGGTATGTGCATTTTAATTTTGTGTAAATACTCTGTTTGCTTAGCCTCTTCCTTCCTTTTTCCCTTCCCTTAGTGCAAAGTTGTGTATATAGTATATGAGAGCCAAATTGTTGTATTAATTGCTACTGTGGTTGTTTGGTGTATTTTACAACATTTGATTAATGCGTGTACAATTTACTTAGTTTTGTGTATCTGCTTTGGATTTTAGTGAGCAGTTGATCATAAATCGTTTGGTTTCTTGTTGTTGGATGTAAATAGACTGTTTCAAGTTGTGTATGGTTTTATTCTGGTAGTATTTCTAGTTGATAAATTACATTTCCCTAGCCCAAGTTGTAACTTATCCCCGTTAATAAACAGCCACGTGGTTTGAAATTTCAATCTGTCACGTTTTGATTTTCCTCCCTCAATCAAATACTTGCTCGAACCTGCATTAGTCTCGGACAAGAGCATCTTGTACATTTAAAAACAAAGCCCTATCAAAATAAAACTCTGCACTGCACATGCACACACACATTCTCCCTCTAAAGAGAACATGGGAGAGAAAATGAACCACACTCAGCAGATATTAATTATGCCACTTAATGAATTGCTGGAAGGTGTTCAGATGCTATATAGAAAGGGATGGTATAAGAACCTAGATAGGACAGAATAGAACAGCTCAGTGAAATCCTCTGCTCAGTGAACGGGGGATGGTCAAAAATATAAAAGAAAATACTGGAGTGTGCCAAAGATGGAATAAAAAATAATACTGATAATACTGTACTGCCATTATATAAATCAGCGTTATGTCCTCACGTGGAGTACTATGTGCTCCCTTTTCCACTGCGTATCTTATCTGGTACACATGTATGGACTACGAATATTTGTTTCAGACCCAGTGAGCAATGCAAATATTTTATGTCAATTGCAGAGATACAGCAAGCAGTCATAAACCACACACACATCCCTTTGAGGCTCCTCTGGAAAACATTTGTATTGTAGCAAAGGGATTCATTGATTAAACTGCACCATCACTTTCACCATTTATTCTCTTTTAGTTGCCACCTTACCATAATGGATGTCATTCACATGCTATATCATCTGTTCCACACATTACTGATATGCTGCATTTGTCATTCATAATGCCGCCCAGCTGAGACTTTTTTTTCCACATTAACTTTGCGCAAGATTTCAAAGGCACCAGCACCACTTTAAAATAAAAAAAGGTATCTAGATAACTCTGCACTCAACAACTACAGCTCTGACATTTATCGCAGAACACAAAGACTTGCTGGATTTAGCATAGTTGGAGTTGGAGGGGTGGATAGAAGAGGTGAAGTTCCTCAACCGAAATGAAAACTCATATGTTCACAGAGGGCCACTGCCCTTCAGGGAATGTCTAAATTCAGAGGCATTTTCTTCCTCAAACTTCTCTTGTTGGATAGTCAAGTCCTAGTAATTATGTTCATGACTTGTTCTATTTTTTAAAGTGAAGAAATTGCCATTGTACACTTGTGTATTGAAGTCTAAGGTCTACCCCATCAATGGCAACATTATTTTATTCACAGTGTTTCTCCTTACTTGTTCTATCACAGAAGCACACAGAAAGAATGAGTCACATGTTTGCAGTTTTTCTCTCCATGAGATGCACTGAAAACATGAGTTCAGTAGCTCTGGATCATTTATCCTTTGCTTTCACTTCTGCCATCAGGATCAAGTGGGGACCACAGACAGATCACTGAGAGATCAATGTAGAAGGTGAACGACTAAGTTATATTTTTGAAAAAAGTGTTTTAGGATTCCCAGATCAGTCAGGGTGATGTCAGCTTCACAACTAGGGATGCAATTTTGGTTGGAGGTGTTCCTGGAGGTTTAATCACATGACATAATCTTTAATTAAAAATGAATCTTTAATTCTTGGAGACTCCAGGACAATCATGGAGGGTTGGCAACCCTATGCGCAAGGACCTCAAAAGGGATCTGACCAGCACAGTTGGACAAGGTGGCCTCCTCATCTCCTGCGCATAATTCATCTTAAAACAAAATTCCTCCTCCCTTTCATTTATAAATCCTGAGATAAGGATCCCAGGTTTCCATTGCAACCACCATTGATGACAATGCAAACAACTAATAGAAAAGTGTGCTGGAAAAATGAATGCACTAAGAAATACTCGGTGTGAAAGAACAACCTTATTCCCATCACCTAACAGGTCTTGTCCAGCTCTACTCTCACATGACACCTCCTTTGCTTTAGGTAAGTTTGGAGTCTGTTTCAACTAATCAGGGGCGGCTCTAGGGATTTTGCCGCCCCAAGCGCGGCAGGCAGACTGCCTCCGGTGGCTTGCCTGCGGAGGGTCCGTTGGTCCCGCCGCTTTGGTCCTCCAAAGTCGCGGGACCAGCGGACCCTCCGCAGGCACACCTGCGGGAGGTCCACCGAAGCCATGGGACCAGTGGACCCTCCGCAGGCAAACCACCGGAGGCAGTCTGCCTGCCCCCTCACGGCGCCGGCAGAGCGCCCCCCACGGCTTGCTGCCCCAGGCACACGCTTGGCATGCTGGGGCCTGGAGCCACCCCTGCAATTAATGCAAGGTGAACATCTTGCACTTAAGGCTTAACTGGAAAGTGAGAGAGGAGCTGAACTGAGAATATTTAAAACAATTTCTGTATGTCTTATGGCTCCCTGGGGACAGCAGGAGTCATATTATGCTTTGTTTGCACTTTTCCACCTTTGCTTCCTGCACTGCAGAAACAATTCTTTCTTTAAGAAGATTGGTGAATGGGGATTTCCCTAATAGCCCATTAGTGTCATCCTTACGCTGACTAAGGAGTAACTAGAGTGACATGAGGTGTTCTCTCCAGTGACCATATGTGAATGAAATGCTGGCCTCAACAATTAAACATAAGTTTCTCATGCAGTGATACAGTGCAATAGACTCATAGATTCTAGGGTCAGAAGGGACCAATGTGATCATCTAGTCCGACCCCCTGCACAAAGCAGGCCACAGAACCCTATCCATCCACTTCTATAACAAATCCCTAACCTATGTCTGAGTTATTGAAGTCTTCGAATTGTGGTTTGAAGACCTCAAGCTGCAGAGAATCCACCAGCAAGTGACCCATGCCCCACGCTGCAGAGGAAGGCGAAAAACCTCCAGGGCCTCTGCCAATCTGCCCTGGAGGAAAATTCCTTCTCGACCCCAAATATGGCGATCAGCTAAACCCTGAGCATGTGGGCAAGACTCACCAGCCAGCACTCAGAAAAGAATTCTCTGCAGTAACTCAGATCCCATCCCATCCAACATCCCATCACCGACCACTGGGCATACTTATCTGCTGATAATCAAAGATCAGTTGCCAAAATTAGGCTGTCCCATCATACCATCCCTTCCATAAACTTATCAAGCTTAGTCTTAAAGCCAGATATGTCTTTTGCCCCCACTACTCCCCTTGGAAGGCTGTTCCAGAACTTCACTCCTCTAATGGTTAGAAACCTTCGTCTAATTTCAAGTATAAACTTCCTAGTGTCCAGTTTATACCCATTTGTTCTTGTATCTACATTGGTATTAAGCTTAAATAATTCCTCTCCCTCCCTAATATTAATCCCTCTGATATATTTATAAAGAGCAAGCATATCCCCCCTCAGCCTTCTTTTGACTAGACTAAACAAGCCAAGCTCTTTGAGTCTCCTTTCATATGACAGGTTTTCCATTCCTCGGATCATCCTAGTAGCCCGTCTCTGAACCTGTTCCAGTTTGAATTCATCCTTCTTAAACATGGGAGAGCAGAACTGCACACAGTATTCCAGGTGGGGTCTCACCAGTGCCTTATATAACGGTACTAACACCTCCTTATCTTTGCTGGAAATACCTCGCCTGATGCATCCTAAAACCGCATTAACCACAGTGCCATTAGATGCTTTTAAATATAAATGCATTTGTAATTTTAAAGTCCATACTTACGTTCCATTAAATATTTGGGATCCTGGGGGTATATTATTTGTTTATTAAGCTGTGCATGGGACAGAAGTTCAATTTTGCAAATGACTGAGATTTTGAAATCTGGCTTTGTTCCAGAATTAGAGTGAAAACCAAAAATTCTGAAATTCTCCATGAAGGAAAATCCCACAAATAAACTGTTTCAGGTCAACTGAAAAGATTCATATTGACAAAATCATTCTGTTTCATTTTAAACTTTTTTGTTTTTTTGTTTTGTATTATAATTAAAGCTGGTTTAAAAAGTTATTTTTAATTAGCTGGCAGTTGTGAAAAAAACAACTGCTTTAGGCTGAACTGAATCTGAATTTTTTTTTGAATTTTCAGTGAATTGAAAAAAATTAAAAAAACATCAATTTTGGGTCACATAAAATGTTTCATTCAACATGAGAGATTTTGCTTCTGAGCATTTTAAAAGACTAGATTAACGAAACAGCGAGAGAAAGAGCAGGAAGAGGTGATTGCCTTTCTTATAATTTTTAGCCCAATGGTTTGGGCAGCCACCTGTAAGGGGGGAGACCTGGATTCAAATCCTGCTACCACTTCCAAAGTGGGCCAAGTGAAGCACCACCACCTGCTCTATTCCAAATGAAAATTTAAAACATGACATTGTTTGAATCACCACCCCCACCTCCAGTCCCGGTTTTCTTCCCAAATCAAATTCAGGCAAAATCAACTCAATTTCACAAAACATTTTGATTTGGATGGAATGGCATATTCTGGAATATGGTTCCATCAAAGTTTCTCTGACCAGCTTTTATTGCTTAATATGTCGCAAAGGAAGCCCTTTTGTGAACAGGGCTGCTAACAGGAAGTTTTGCAAGGGAGTTCTCCAGGTGAAGGAGGAGCAAATACAGGACCCTTGGGGTAAGTGGCTGTCTGTAGTATGTGTTTGTGTTTGGGGGTTACCTGCTGTGTGCTGAGCTTGTGTTTGTCTGTCTGCCTGTTTGTTTGAAGGACCATGTGCTGTGAGCTTGAAAGGAAGGTTTGACAGCTAGAAGCCTCTGTTAATTGGTTGAGCCTTAGCGGGGGGCTATCAAGAAGGCCAGGACTTTATAAAGCAGTGAGCTAGCGACCAGGGAGCTTTGCGACCAGGACTGCTAATGGAGAGTTTTGCAAGGGAGATGGGAAGGGGGCAACGTTCACTTCCGATCCTTTTAAACCTGTAAACAAAACTATATTCAATATTTTTTATTTAAACAAAATCCTTTCATTAACCTAGGCAGCTGTAGGAGAGAATGCAGTCAGAAGCCTAGCAGCAGACTGAGGGCTATCCAGTTTATTGTGCTGAGTGCAGCATGTGTGATTACCTGCCCTGTGGGCGGGTGGCATATGTGTGCATTCAGTGCAAGGAGCTCCTGGCCCTCAGAGACTGCATACGGGCTTTGGAGGCCAGGGTGGCAGAACTGGAGGACCTAAAAGAGGCAGAGAGGTATGTTCATGAGGCTTTCCAGGACACTGTAGATTTGTCCCACCTCTGGTCAGACAGCCCCTGTGCTGTTGAGGAGGATGAAAGGCCCAGGGAAGCAGAGCAGTCAACGGAAGCAGATGGAAACCTTTGCATAGTTGGGACTCTCCTTCCAGATGGTGTTGGGATATCCTCTCTCACTGAGATTACCACTCCGGGGGAGGGAACTCCAGTCACTAGGAAAAGGCAGGTGTTACTAATAGGAGATTCGATCATTAGAAACATAGATAGCTGGGTTTGTGATGATCTGGAGAACCATATGGTCACTAGCCTGCCTGGTGCGAAGGCTGCGGATCTCTCGTGGCATCTAGATAGACTTCTGTGTAGTGCTGGGGAGGAGCCGGTGGTCGTGGTACATGTAGGTACCAATGACATAGGGAAGCGTAGGAGAGATGTCCTGGAGGCCAAATTTAGGCTGCTAGGGAAGAGACTGAAATCCAAGACAGTTATGGTGGCATTTTCAAAAATGCTTTCAGTTCCATGCGCAGGGCCAGGTAGGCAGGCAGAGCTTCAGTGTCTCAATGCGTGTATGAGATGATGGTGTAGAGAGGAGGGGTTCAGATTTATTAAGAACTGGGGAAAGTTTTGGGATGGGGGAGCCTGTATAGAAGGGATGGGCTCCACCTAAACCAAAGTGGAACCAGACTTCTGGCACTTAACATTAAAAAAGTTGCAGAGCAGTTTTTAAACTAAGAGATGCGGGAAAGCCCACTGCTGCAGAGGAGCATGTGGATCGGACAAAGACTTCTCTTAGAGGAGAGTCTATTGATAGAGATTCTCTAGGTTTTAGTCAGGAGGAGAGGATGGAAGAGGATAAAGTAGGGGCTAGATCAGACAAGAAACAATCACATAAAAAAGAATCTGACACATCAGAAAACGGCAGACATATAAACACGGACACGTTTTTAAAGTGCTTGTACACAAATGTTAGAAGTCTAAATAATAAGATGGGTGAACTAGAGTGCCTCATGTTAAAGGGGGATATTGATATAATAGGCATCACAGAAACCTGGTGGAGTGAGGACAATCGATGGGACACAATCATTCCAGAGTACAAAATATGTGGGAAGGACAGAAGAGGCCATGCGGGGGGTGGGAGGGGACTATATGTGAAAGAAAATGTAGAGTCAAATGAAGTAAAAATCTTAAATGAATCCACATGTTCCATAGAATCTCTATGGATAGTAATTCCATATTCTAATAAGAATATTACAGTAGGGATCTATTATTGACCACCTGACCAGGACAGTAATAGTGACTATGAAATGCTAAGGGAGATTAGAGAGGCTATCAAAATAAAGAACTCAACAATAGTGTGGAATTTCAATGATCCCCATATTGACTGGGTATATGTCACCTCAGGACCAAATGCAGAGACAAAATTTCTCGATACTTTAAATGACTGCTTCTTGGAGCAGCTGGTACAGGAACCCACAAGGGGAGAGGCGATTCTTGATTTAGTCCTGAATGGATCGCAGGATCTGGTCCAAGAGGTAACTATAACAGGGCCGCTTGGAAGTAGTAACCATAATATAACATTTAACATTCCTGTGGTGCGAAGAACCCCTCAGCACCCCAACACTGTGGCATTTAATTTCAGAAAGGGGAACTATGCAAAAATGAAAAGGTTAGTTAAACAGAAATTAAAAGGTACAGTGACTAGAGTGAAATCCCTGCAAGCTGCATGGACACTTTTCAAAGACACCATAATAGAGGCCCAACTTCTCAAATTAAAAAACACAGTAAAAGAACTAAAAAAGAGACATCATGGCTTAATTATGTAAAAGAAGCGCTGGGAGATAAAAAGGTATCTTTTAAAAAGTAGAAGTCAAATCTTAGTGAGGTAAATAGAAAGGAGCATAAACACTGCCAAATTAAGTGTAAAAATGTAATAAGAAAAGCCAAAAAGGAGTCTGAAGAACAGCTAGCCAAAAACTCAAAAGGTAATAACAAAATGTTTTTTAAGTACATCAGAAGCAGGAAGCCTGCTAAACAACCAGTGGGGCTCCTGGACGATTGAGATACAAAAGGAGCTCTTAAAGATGATAAAGTCATTGCGGAGAAACTAAATTAATTCTTTGCTTCAGTCTTCATGGCTGAGGATGCTAGGGAGATTCCCAAACCTGAGCTGGCTTTTGTAGGTGACAAATCTGAGGAATTGCCAGAGATTGAGGTGTTACTAGAGGAGGTTTTGGAATTAATTGATAAACTTAACAGTAACAAGTCATCAGGACCAGATGGCATTCACCCAAGAGTCTGAAAGAATTCAAACGTGAAATTGCGGAATTACTAACTATGGTTTGTAACCTGTCCTTTAAATCGGCTTCTGTACCCAATGACTGGAAGATAGCTAATGTAACGCCAATATTTAAAAAGGACTCTAGAGGTGATCCCGGCAATTACAGATCAGTAAGTCTAACATCCGTACCGGGCAAATTAGTTGAAACAATAGTAAAGAATAAAATTGTCAGACACGTAGAAAAACCTAAATTGTTGGGCAAAAGTCAACATAGTTTTTGTAAAGGGAAATCATGTCGTACTAATCTATTAGAGTCCTTTGAAGGGGTCAACAAACATGTGGACAAGGGGGATCCAGTGGACATAGCGTACTTAGATTTCCAGAAAGCCTTTGACAAGGTCCCTCACTAAAGAATCTTACATAAATTAAACTGTCATGGGATAAGAGGGAAGGTCCTTTCATGGATTGAGAACTGGTTGAAAGACAGGGAACAAAGGGTAGGAATAAATGGTAAATTTTCAGAATGGAGAGGGGCAGGGGTGGCTCTAGCTTTTTCGCCACCCCAAGAACGGCAGGCAGGCTGCATTCAGCGGCACGCCTGCGGGAGGTCCCCGGTCCTGCGGATTCGGCAGCTTGCCTGCAGGAGATCCGCCGGTCCCGCAGCTTCGGTGCACCCGTGGTCGAATTGCCGCTGAATTCGTGGGACCAGTGGACCTCCTGCAGGCACGCCACTGAAAGCAGCCTGACTGCCGCCCTCACAGCGACTGGCAGGGCGCCCCCTGCGGCTTGCCGCCCCAGGCACGTGCTTGGTGTGCTGGTGCCTGGAGCCGCTGCTGGAGAGGGGTAACTAGTGGTGTTCCCTAAGGGTCAGTCCTAGGACCATTGATATTCAACTTATTCATAAATGATCTGGAGAAAGGGGTAAATAGTGAGGTGGCAAAGTTTGCAGATGATACTAAACTGCTCAACATAGTTAAAATCAAAGCAGACTGTGAAGAACTTCAAAAAGATCTCACAAAACTAAGTGATTGGGCAACAAAATGGCAAATGAAATTTCATGTGGATAAAGTAATGCACATTGGGAAAAATAACCCCCAACTATACATACAATATGATGGGGGATAATTCAGCTACAACTAATCAGGAAAAAGATCTTGGAGTCATCATGGATAGTTCTCTGAAGACGTCCACGCAGTGTGCAGCGGCAGTTGAAAAACCAAACAGGATGTTAGGAATCATTAAAAAGGGGATAGAGAATAAGATGGAGAATATCTTATTGCCCTTATATAAATCCATAGTATGCCAACATCTTGAATACTGCATACAGATGTGGTCTCGTCATCTCAAAAAAGATATACTGGCATTAGAAAAGGTTCAGAGAAGGACAACTAAAATGATTAGGGGTTTGGAAAGGGTCCCATATGAGGAGGACTTTTCAGCTTGGAAAAGAGGACACTAATGGGGGATATGATAGAGGTATATAAAATCATGAGTGATGTGGAGAAAATGAATAAAGAAAAGTTATTTACTTGTTTCCATAAGATAAGAACTAGGGGCCACCAAATGAAATGAATGGGTAGCAGGTTTAAAACAAACAAAAGCAAGTTCTTCTTCACATAGTGCACAGTCAACGAGTGGAACTCCTTGCCTGAGGAGGTTGTGAAGGCTACGACTATAACAGGGTTTAAAAGAGAACTGGATAAATTCATGGAGGTTAAGTCCATTAATGGCTATTAGCCAGAGTGGGTAAGGAATGGTGTCCCTAGCCTCTGTTTGTCAGAGGGTGGTGATGGATGGCAGGAGAGAGATCACTTGATCATTACCTGTTAGGTTCATTCCCTCTGGGGCATCTGGCATTGGCCACTGTCAGTAGACAGGATACTGGGCTGGATGGATCTTTGGTCTGACCCAGTATGGCCATTCTTATGTTCTTATGAAGGAGGGGAATTTAAAAAATATTTGCAGTTTTTTGTTAATCTTTTGTCTAAAGTCCGTAACTGTGTGTGTAAATGTAAAGTCACACCCTTTTACCTGAGAGCCACCAACCGCTGGGGTAAAGTTTAGTGCACCAGATGTCACCTGCTGTAGCGCTGCTACTAAACCCTATTAAATATTCACCTTCTTCAAGACTGTACTGAAATCCATAGTTTTATGAATAAAGGACTCCCTGGGAACCAAATGTATTAGCAAAAACTACCCACATAAGAACGGATTGCAAGATAGGGCTATAATATGTCTGTTTAATGTATGTCCTTTGTAGGGGGTATGTGATTGGGTCTGCTTACCCTGCACTAGCCCAGACTGGGTTAAGCCCATATTATTGACAGTGGAAGTCCTGCCACCCTGGCAGGACTGGGCATGCTCCAAATGCTCTAGCAGTAAAAAAGGAGGAAATTAAGCTTATTCTGGGCTGGAGGCTGCAGGGGCAAGACCTTCTCTGGGAAGCTCCTGCAGAGGGCCAGCTGCAGTCCCTGACTGTGCTGGGAATCAGAACCTCGCTGGGCCCACTTGAACCCTGACAACTGGAGGAGCCACTGACCACAGAGAATCTGATGTTTTGTGGAAGACTCCAATGTAGACCCTGGTAGGAAGTGACATAGGAAGGGTGATGGAGTGGTACCACCCACCTAGGAAACCTCAGTGTGTTTTGGTAGGACCCCTCTGTTGAGTTAGTGGCAAGTTGCTATGCCACGGTTAGGGCCCTGGGTCAGGGTCTGGTGGAGTTGAGTGGGCCATGGGCCCGCTACTGGGGCTGCTACACCCCTTGGTAGGTGCCCCACCCCCAAAAACTCTGTCTGCTAGGCCCTGCTGCCCTGACCCTAGGGGTGTAGACTGTCACAGGGAGCAAGATACTGTATTTGCAGAGTGGTGACAATCTAATAGCTAGTAGCTCTTTTCCATTACTATGTACCATGATCCTTGCTGATCTTTAAAAGGAAATAGTCCTTGTATATTTCATAATTTTGACAGTCAGTGTCTGTTGCTTTTTCTTTGTTAACCTTTTGGAAGGCTGAAATTGAAACAGGTTTTCTTACATAGGTTTTTTCCTTGACTCCATTGTGTGTGAGAAGACGGTTACTCACCTTTGTAACTGTTGTTCTTCGAGATGTGTTGCTCACATCCATTCCAGTTAGGTGTGCGCGCCGCGCGTGCACGTTCGTCGGAAACTTTTTACCCTAGCAACTCCAGTGGGCCGGCAGGTCGCCCCCTGGAGTGGCGCCGCCATGGCGCCCAATATATATCCCTGCCGGCCCGCCCGCTCCTCAGTTCCTTCTTGCCGGCTACTCCGACAGTGGGGAAGGAGGGCGGGTGTGGAATGGATGTGAGCAACACATCTCGAAGAACAACAGTTACAAAGGTGAGTAACCGTCTTTTCTTCTTCGAGTGATTGCTCACATCCATTCCAGTTAGGTGACTCCCAAGCCATACCTAGGCGGTGGGGTCGGAGTGAGAAGTCGCGGCATGGAGCACTGCAGTTCCGAAGGCCGCATCCTCTCTCGACTGCTGTACCAGGGCGTAGTGGGAAGCAAAGGTGTGGACCGATGACCAGGTCGCTGCCCGACAGATTTCCTGGATGGGCACACGGGCAAGGAAAGCCAGCGACGACGCCTGCGCCCTGGTAGAATGCGCAGTCACACGGCCCGTAGGGACATGGGCCAAGTCATAACAGGTCCTGATACAGGACGTAACCCATGAGGATAACCTCTGGGAGGAGATAGGAAGCCCTTTCATACGGTCCGCTACCGCCACGAAAAGCTGGGGGGATTTGCGGAAGGGTTTGGTCCTCTCTATGTAGAACGCGAGAGCTCTACGGACATCCAGCGAGTGGAGCTGCTGCTCCCTGCCTGAGGAGTGAGGTTTTGGGAAAAAAACCGGGAGGAAAATCTCTTGGTTGACGTGGAAGGCTGAGACCACCTTGGGTAGAAAGGCAGGGTGTGGTCTAAGCTGCACCTTGTCTTTGTGGAAGACCGTATATGGGGGGTCTACCACAAGGGCTCGGAGTTCCGACACCCGTCTAGCTGAGGTGATGGCTACTAAAAAGGCAGCCTTCCAAGAGAGGTAAAGCAGGGAGCAAGTAGCTAACGGCTCAAAGGGGGGCCCCATGAGTCGGGACAACACCAGGTTAAGATCCCAGGTTGGAGCAGGGGGACGGACGTTAGGGAATAACCGTTCCAGCCCTTTAAGAAATCTCGACACCGTCGGGTGAGAAAAGACGGAGCGACCGTCCGCACCCGGGTGAAAGGTGGAGATAGCTGCCAGATGGACTCGCAACGACGATAAGGCCAGACCATGTTCTTTGAGGGACCAAACATAATCTAAGATTTCGGATACCGAAACTTCCATAGGGCGGAGATTTCTCTCTACGCACCAACAGGAGAAGCGTTTCCATTTTGCCGAATATGTGGCTCTTGTGGATGGTTTCCTGCTGCTCAAGAGCACCTCTCTCACAGGCGTGGAGCAGCGCAGCTCGGAACCAGTTAGCCACGCAGGAGCCACGCCGCTAGGTGCAGCGACTGCAGGTCTGGGTGACAGAGGGACCCGTGGTCCTGGGTAATCAGGTCCGGATGAAGGGGCAGGGGAACTGGGTCGGCTACGGCCAAGTCTAGCAGCATGGTGTACCAGTGCTGTCTGGGCCATGCCGGGGCCACCATGATCACACGAGCCCTGTCTCTGCGCACCTTCAGGAGGACCTTGTGAACCAGAGGGAACGGAGGAAACGCATAGTACAGGTGGGTCGACCACTGGATGAGGAAGGCATCCGCTATCGACCCCGGCTCCCTGCCCTGAAAGGAGCAGAACGCTTGGCACTTCCTGTTCCCCTTGGACGCAAAGAGGTCCACCCGGGGATAACCCCACCTCCGGAAAATGGAGAGAGCGACGTCCGGTCGAAGGGACCACTCGTGTGACAGGAAGGATCTGCTCAATCGATCCGCCAGCGTGTTCCGTACTCCGGGAAGGAAGGAAGCCCTGAGGTGAATGGAGTGGGCTACGCAAAAGTCCCAGAGTCGTATCGCCTCGAGGCACAGGGAGGAGGACCTGGTGCCGCCCTGCTTGTTGATATAATACATGGTCGTCGTGTTGTCCGTGAACACGGCTACACAACGACCCTGAAGCTGATGACAAAACGTTTGGCAAGCAAGGCGGACCGCTCTCAACTCCCTCATGTTGATATGTAGCCCCTCCTCCTCCTGGGACCATAGGCCCTGCGTCCGCAGGGTCCCTAGGTGGGCCCCCCAGCCTAGATCTGAGGCATCCGTTGTCAGGGATACCGAGGGCTGAGACGGGTGAAAGGGAAGACCCGCACACAATACGGACTGGTCCACCCACCAGCCAAGGGAATCTAAGACCTTCTGGGGGACTGTGATTAACATGTCTAGCGGTTGCCTTGGCCTGTAATGACTGATAAGCCACAGCTGGAGAGGCCTCATGCGGAGCCGAGCGTAGTCGGTCACAAAAGTGCACGCCGCCATGTGGCCTAACAGGGTTAGACATGTCCTCACTGACGTCAACGGGGCTGACCGCAAGCGTTGAACGATCGCCGCCATGGTCTGGAACCGCTGCCGAGGCAGCGAGGCCCTGCCCACAGTGGCGTCCAGGACGGCCCCGATAAATTCCACCTTCTGAGTGGGCCTCAGGGTGGACTTGTCTGTGTTTATCAAGAGGCCCAGACTCGCAAACATGCCGGTGATCACGCGGACATGGCTGTACACCTGCTGTTCCGACGTGCCCCGAATCAACCAATCGTCCAGATAAGGGAACACGTGGACACGGTTGCGCCGAAGATGCGCCACGACAACTGCCATGCATTTTGTAAACACCCTCGGGGCCGTGGACAGGCCAAACGGGAGGACCGCAAATTGATAATGACGAGCCCCCACAACGAAGCGGAGGAAGCGTCTGTGGCGTGGCCAAATGGCAACGTGGAAATACGCGTCCTGCATGTCGAGGGCGGCGTACCAGTCTCCCGGATCCAGGGATGGAATAATGGTCCCCAGGGATACCATGCGGAACTTCAACTTCACGAGGTATTTGTTGAGCTCTCGCAGGTCGAGGATAGGCCTGAGGCCCCCCTTGGCCTTGGGGATCAGAAAATAGCGGGAATAAAACCCCTTGCCTTTCTCGTTTTCGGGAACCGCCTCTATAGCTCCTTTGCTGAGGAGCGTCTGCACCTCCTGCCGAAGGAATTGCTCGTGAGAGGGGTCCCTGAAGAGGGACGAGGAAGGAGGGCGGGAAGGAGGGAACGAAACAAACTGCAGGCGGTACCCCGTCTGCACCACGCTCAAGACCCAGCGGTCCGATGTTATTTGGGACCACGCCGGGAGGAAAAACGAAAGGCGGTTGGAAAACGGAGGGGAAGGATCCGTAGGGGAAACTGTTACTGCGCCCTCGAGCGCACCTTCAAAATGAAGGCTTAGGACCAGGCAGGGGTTTTGAGGAGCCTTGGTTCTGCCCCCCTTGGTTCCCCGACTGCCTGCGCCTCCCGTTCCTGCCGCGGCGCCTGTAAGGGTCCTGCCGCTGGCGGAACTGGGAAAACGGCCGACGGTGCTGCTGTTGTTGCGGCCTAAAGGGTCTACGCTGTGTCACGGGGGTGTGCATCCCGAGGGACCGCGCAATGACCCGGTTGTCCTTTAAACTCTTAAGTCTGGGGTCTGTCTTATCGGAAAACAGCCCCTGGCCTTCGAAAGGAAGGTCCTGTATCGTGTGCTGGAGCTCTGGCGGAAGGCCGGAAACCTGCAGCCAGGAGATGCGACGCATCGTAACTCCTGACGCGAGGGTACGGGCAGCCGAGTCCGCAGCGTCCAAGGAGGCTTGTAAGGCCGTGCGCGCGACCTTCTTGCCTTCGTCCAGGATGGCCGCAAACTCTTGGCGAGCATCCTGTGGCAGCAGCTCCTTAAACTTGTCCACTGCCACCCAGGAGTTAAAGGCGTATCTGCTCAGCAGGGCCTGTTGGTTAGAGACCCTGAGCTGCAGCGCCCCAGCCGAATACACCTTACGGCCAAGGAGGTCCATCCGCCTGGCTTCTCTGGATTTGGGGGCCGGAGCCTCCTGGCCGTGACGCTCCCTATCGTTCACCGATTGCACTACCAGTGAACCGGGAGTCGGGTGAACATGTAAATATTCGTACCCCTTAGAAGGGGCCATGTACTTCCTCTCGACTCCTTTCGCTGTCGGAGGGATGGAGGCCGGGGACTGCCAGATAGTATTGGCATTGGCCTGAATGGTCCGTATAAACGGCAGGGCGACCCTGGTGGGAGCATCGGAAGAGAGGATGGTGACAATTGGGTCCTCTATCTCCGAGACCTCCTCTGCCTGCAGACTCAGGTTTTGAGCCAATCGCCTGAGGAGGTCCTGGTGCGCCCTGAGATCCAGCGGGGGGGGACTGTTGGAGGAGGTACCCGCCACCGCCTCATCCGGGGAGGAGGATGATGAGACCCCAGGCACAATAGTGTCCAACTGAGGGTCTTCCTCAGCCCTCGCCTCTGTCTCTGGAGCCGCAGCGGAGTCCTGCTGTTTGGACCCTTCGTCCCCTTCCGGGGAGGGAGGGGGGCGAGACAAAGAGGCTTCAGGGGCCCTACGCTCCGCAGTCGCCGGCCTAGCAGGGAGCTGCTGGGGGCCCTGGGCCTGATGGTACGCCCAGGGTGTCCAGAATCCCCACTGTGGGGGGCCTTGGTCCTGCAGCGGCGGATCAGCAAACAGCGCCGCCTGCCGGTCGGTGCCCAGCGCATAGCCGCTGTCCGTCTGGGAGGACACGGACGGCTGCCTCGAGGGCCACGGCGGGGCCGACCCTGGATGGTACGGGTCTGCGCGGGCCGGCACGGAGGATCGTCTCGGTGCCGGGGACCGGTGCCGGGAGTCATAACGGTGCCGGGATCGGGACCGGGACCGGGATCTGTCACGGTGCCGGGCGCTGCTTCGGGACCGGGATCTGTCACGGTGCCGGGCGCCGCTTCGGTACCGGGCGCCGCTCCGGTGCCGGGACCTACTACCAGCTTGGTGCCGGGAGATCGATCGGGACCGGGACCTGCCACCAGCTCGGTGCCGGGAGGTCGACCGGGACCGGGACCTGCCACCAGCTCGGTGCCGGGAGGTCGACCGGGACCGGGACCTGCCACCAGCTCGGTGCCGGGAGGTCGACCGGGACCTGCCACCAGCTCGGTGCCGGGAGGTCGAGCGAGATCGGGACCGGGACCGGGACCTGCCACCAGCTCGGTGCCGGGAGGTCGACCGGTGCGGCGAGTAGCGTCGGGACCTGCTCCTGGAGTCGCGGTGCCGGTGTCGACTGGAGCCTGACCGCGACCGTCTCGATGCCGACCGGTGCCGCGAGTGCGACCGGTACCGCTGAGGGGAGCGGTGCCGGGACTGCGAGCGGCGTCGGGATCTGGAGCGCCCAAGACGTCGGGGCCTGGATGGCGAACGACTGTCCGTGGGTGGTGCCGACATCATGGGCTTGCCTCTGGACGTGACCCGCACCGGAGGAACCGGGGGTGGCAGCCGAGTAGGCTCCGTCAGGGCAATAAGGTCCCGAGCCGAGGCGAAGGTCTCCGGTGTGGATGGGACCATTATCTCAACCCCAGATCTCATGGGGGAGCTCGGCGGCACCGGACTCAACGGACCCGCCGGGCCCGGAGTCAACGGTGCTGACGGTGCCGGCGGCGCCGCGGCCGATGTCGAGGCCGGGCGTTCAAGCCGGGTCTGCCTGGCCGGAGTATTAGACTTCGACGGCCTAGGCTCTGATTCCGGTGCCGGAGAAGGTCGGTGCCGAGGAGTCTTCTCGGTGCCGGAGCGATCCGGTGCCGGTGCCGAAACCACGGTCTGCGAAGTCGACGGGTCAAGTGCCGCCTCCATTAGGAGAGTTCGGAGCCTCTGATCCCTCTCCTTTTTTGTCCTCGGCTTAAAAGCCTTACAGATGCGGCACTTGTCAGATCTGTGCGATTCCCCGAGGCACTTCAGGCACGCTTCGTGGGGATCGCTGGTAGGCATGGGCTTCTTGCAGGCCGCACACTGCTTGAAGCCTGGCGAAACAGGCATGAGCCTGGCGCCCGGTGCCGGGAAGGGCTAAGCCCCCGGCAAGAAACTACTTAACAGCTATTTACTAAACTATCTACTTAACAATACTAATTAACCACTATATAGAACTAGAGATAAGCGATAAACAAGCGATAGAAACTAGGAGAGCTAGGGACGTGGAGGACAGCTATGCCGCGCTCCACAGTTCCAACGACCGACACGGCGGTAAGAAGGAACTGAGGAGCGGGCGGGCCGGCAGGGATATATATTGGGCGCCATGGCGGCGCCACTCCAGGGGGCGACCTGCCGGCCCACTGGAGTTGCTAGGGTAAAAAGTTTCCGACGAACGTGCACGCGCGGCGCGCACACCTAACTGGAATGGATGTGAGCAATCACTCGAAGAAGAACACTATCTTACAAAGTGTTGGGGAATCCTTCAGCATAAATAGGAGGTATTTATTGTAACTTACATTTCCTTAGTGCTTGAGATATTAAGAGGATAGGCACTTTATAAATCACTCATACCGCACCACTGAAATGCAACCACTGGCAGGCTGCAAAACAGTGGAGGGAGCAGAATTAAGACTTCTGATATTCTTCGCTTTGAAACAAACATATCAATGGCTTTATTTGGGGAAAAAACGAGAGAGAGAGAAGAGGGACAGGTCAAATTTTAGGCCTGTTGATCCCTACTGTCTATTTTATAAATCTTAAAACCAATAATCTGTCAGCAGAGCCTTAAAGTGAACTAAGAGCTATATACTTGCTTTGCCAAAAAATAGAAACTTTATCTTTTTTAAAGATTAACCATAAAGTTTGTTTTATTCTAGTGACACTATTGTCAAAGTTCTCAAGCACCACCTGGAGTTTTAGTGACAAAAGCCCTGCTGACTTTAAGAGGCGTCATAAAGGCAAATCCTTCCATATTACTTTAAATATTTCACAGTAGATTATATATTATTTCAAACATAAGCAGGGTTAATTTTGAACTGGACCAACATACCAGTTTGTGGGTAACATCTGTGCCTACAATAAATATAAAACTCAACACTGGAATAACAATTTGCATCTGCAGCTCATTGTGAATACAAATATTGGCATTTGGGTGGATAACTATCTGATTTGTAAATTATGTGTCTGCATCATAATGTATTTGGCTGGATTACAAATCAGGAAGTTATCCTTGCAAGTGTTAATGTTTGCACCCACATGATATATGGGCACAAATTTTTCATGCATAAACTGTCCGCAAAAGAGGCCAGCCCAATACAACTATATAAAAATGACAGGTTTCAGAGTCGCAGCCATGTTAGTCTGTATCCACAAAAAGAACAGGAGTATTTGTGGCACCTTAGAGACTAACAAACTTATTTCAGCATAAGCTTTCATGAGCTACAGCTCACTTCTTCGGATGCATAGGTGTTCCATTTGTGAGCTGTAGCTCACGAAAGCTTATGCTGAAATAAATTTGTTAGTCTCTAAGGTGCCATAAGTACTCTTGTTCTTTATATAAAAATGGACTCATTTGGGAATGTCTTTTCCCTGCCTTATTTCAGAAACAAGAGGGAATGCTGGGGGAGTCAAGAACATCCTGCATGATGGGAGGAGATATTATGGGAAAGAAGGTGAATGGGAAGCTGTAGGGAGCTTGAGAAAGCCTGAGAGGGGAGGTACTGCTGGGGTAAACTTGGGAGATTTTTGAGTGATGATATGGATCAGGAACTTCTGAAGCAGCCTCCCCACCTTTCTGCTCTTGTTCTCATTAGGCTTTCTATTCCTTTTCCCAATCAGCCCATTGCCTTGTGTGTCCCTCTTTAACTATTTCCCTCTCCTGCTACTCATGCATCCCTCACCCTCTCTTCTGTCTCTATCTTACCACCCACTTCTTTTGTTTACCATCTTTATTCCTTCTATATGGCCTCCTCATCTATCTTGGCAGGAAGGTCCTCATGCAACCAACTATAGCTGCTGCCTCTATCTCCTCCTAGCTCCTGTATGCTGGCTTGGATCAGCAGGGCAAGCAGCAGGAGCCGAGGATGAGAGACAGCTTAGCTACCTCAAATCCCTCCATCACAGCAAACCTAATGGCCAAGAGAAGAAACTGCAGGGGAATCTCTGCATAACAGCCCAGGAGGGCTGCGGGGGAGACATGCAAAAACTGACAAATAACAAAGGGTATAATGCATGATGCAGTACACTTGGTATCCCTAGTCAAGAAGCCCCAGAAAGGCCTATCTTCCAGCTCCATGGTTCCCTTTCTTGCTCTCTTCTTATTCCTTTCTATGCCCTATTTTATTCCCAAATCATTTCCAAACACTTCCTCTCCCTGCCTCTATCGGAAATGAAAGTAACCCCTGAAAAGATAGCATCATCCCAGTAACATTTCCAACAGTTAAAGATTCATGTTCATTTTTTTCTTTTTATAACTTTAGGGACAGATCCTCAACTGGTGTAAACTGGCATATGTGAACTGACTTCATTGAAGCTATGTGAACTTACACCAGTTCTACATCCAGTTTTCCCAAAAGAATTATGTAGATCACATTAGGTCTGAGATGAGCTACCTTTAACATTCAGTTATCAACTAGACTGTCACTTGATACATGTATTTATTTCCTACAGTGTTACAAAACCTGGTGGCTTCAATATATTACACTGGTCTACAATTTTTGAGAAGTCGTCTGCTTCAGAGATAAAATGTGATATTTATTATGTATTTTGATGTGCTGAATTCAAATATGACAATTAAAACAACTGATTGGCTACTGTTTCTAAGATATTTAAGTTTTTACATTTTATGTCTATGTATATTGTGTAGATAGTAGAGTTTTAATCATAAATTGTAAACCTAGGTCTTTTCATGTGTTTATGGTTGCTTTACATGATAATATTTCACCTGTCCTGTTTATGTAACACTTTAAAAATCAGCAAAAGGGTTATATAAATAAAATGTATTATGAAACAAAAGGCAAAAAACTATTATGTACATAGTTTAGTCCTATTCAGTGTCTACTCGGCGCTTCTTGGTTTGTCTCTTGTATTCATTAAATGGGGCATCTCTCGTCACTGTCCAGCAATAGTCTGCAAGCATTGATGGGCTCCATTTGCCCTGATAGCTTGCCAGGAGATTCCACTGCTGTAGTCTGCAGCCCAACAGCTCTGTCTTTGGTGTGATGGTGGTTTAATGAACTGCACTCGGTTGGGGTTCTTTGGGCAGTTGGCCTTTATATGTCCCAGTTCATTACACTTAAAGCATCTTCCAGCTGACTGGTCACTGGGTCGAGGTGGATTACTGGAGACTGGTGAGGTGGAAGAATAGGGCGTCTGTGGCTTTTCTTGGGTTGTTGGTGGGGTCTTGTGCTGCCCTCAGTTATAGGGTTTATTGTCGGTGTGCCCTCTGGGGTATTCGCTCCCCTTGACAGTAGGTTTTTTCTTTTCTGCCACTTCCATCCATTTGGCTCCAATCTCCCCCGCCTCGATTACCGTTTTGGGCTTTCCATCTAGGATGTACCTTTCTATTTCCTCAGGAACACCATCTAAGAACTGCTCCATTTGTATCAGGAGATGCAGCTCGTCCAGACTGTTAACCTTTGTTCCTGATATCCAGGCTTCATAATTCTTTGCAATGTGATAGGTGTGTCGGGGAAATGACACATCTGGTTTCCATTTTAGGGCTCTGAACTGCCGACGGGCATGTTCAGGTGTTATCCCCATTCTGTATCTGGCCTTGGTTTGAAAAAGTTTATAATCATTCATGTTCTGCTTAGGCATTTCAGCCGCCACCTCTGCTAAAGGTCCACTGAGCTGTGGTCTCAGCTCTATCATGTACTCGTCTTCAGGGATGCTGTAGCCAAGGCAGGCTCTTTCAAATTTTTTTAAGAAGGCCTCAGTGTCATCACCTGCCTTGTAGGTGGGAAATTTTGGGATGTGGAACAACAACTTGAGACGGGTTGTTAGGATTGGCTGGGTTCTGTTGCTTAGCCTTTTCTAATTCCAGGGCCTGCTGGTAGGTCTCCCTCTGGAGTTCCAGCTGTCTTTGTTGGTCTGCATCTTTGGCTGCTTGCTCTCTTTTGTAGGCTGCCTCTCTGTCTTCTTGTTCTCTTCTGTGGGCTGCCTCTCTTTCTCTTAGCTCCATCTCTTTTTGTTTTATTTCTAGTTCTTGAATTTTTTTTCCATTTCTCGTTGGTGGGCTGCCTGTTTGATCTGTTCTTCTGTAGCCGGTTTTGCCTTGGAAGTCATCGTTCCTGTTTTCTTGTGTTGGGGTGCCCTCTGCTGGTTTACTGTCTGAATTACTGTTCCTCTGTTGCCTGCTCTGTTGCTAAGCAACAGAGTCTTTCTAACAAGCCTTCCCGAATAAAATTAGAACAAAAGAAAAACCTTCATTTGCATGTGTGTTCTGCTGGTGTAGTTGACTCACAGCTGGAGTTCTATTGTCTAACAAAAGACCCCTGTTAAACTTAATGGCCCTTGCCTGAGGCCATATCTATGCACAGCCAGACCGGAGCAAGGAAAAAAAATTCTCTGGCTGCAGTTTAAAAAAATAAACCCCTTCCCTCTGCTTATAACCAGCTAGCAGAGAAGCACATTAATAATCTTACTGGCTTTTGGATTCTTATCTATCCCACTTAGCTGCCAACCATGTCATAGTATAATTCCCAAATCTGGACCTTAGCGTCCAGGATATGGGTACTAGCATAAAGTCCTCTAAGCTTAATTACCAGCTTAGATTTTGTAGCGCTGCCACCAATCAGGAATTTCTAGGGTCTGACACCCTCTGGTCCCCCCAAAACCTTCCCTGGGGACCCCAAGACCCAGATTCCTTGAGTCTCACAACAAAGGGAAATAAACCATTCCCTCTCCCCTCTTTACCTCCTCCCAGATCTTTCCTGCCTGGGTACATTAGGAGATACTGTGATTCAATTCCTTGAAACACAACACAGAGAGATCAAGTTTCTCTCTCCCCTTCTCCCAGAGGCAATACAGATCCAAGTTCCGTGAATCTAACACAAAGAGGAAATTTACCTTTCCCTCCCTGCTTCCCCCTCACCCAGAGGCAATACAGATTCAAGCTGCGTGAATTTTACACAAAGAGGAAATTTATCCTTCCCTTCTCCCCACCAATTCCCTGGTATATACAGACTTAATTTCTCTGAGCCTTAATTAGGAGAGAAAAATCAACAGGTCTTAAAAGCAAAACTTTTAATAAAAAAGAAAGAAAAAAGTAAAAGGTTTATCTCTGCACTTTAGATGGTAAAAAGTTACAGGGTCTTTCAACTTATAAACAATAGAAAGAAACTTCCTCCAGCAGAAACACAATTTAAGCTACTTCCAGCAAGTACACATATGCAAATGAAAAAAAACAAATTAAAAAGACTATGACTGCCTCTTCTTACTTACAATTCTGAATAGATAAGAGACTATAGCAGGGAGATTGGCAGAAACCTGGTTGCACCTCTAGCCCCGTCCCGGACCCAGAGAGAACAAAGCCAAACCCAAAACCCACAACAAAGGCTTCCCTCCACACGAGATTTGAAAGTATCTTGTCTCCTGATTGGTCCTCTGGTCAGGTTTTTGCGTCCCTGTTTGTTAACCCTTTACAGGTAAAAGAGACATTAACCCTTAACTATCTGTTTATGACACTTACTCTTGGGTAGTTCCAAATCCCTGACAAGGTCATTCAGTTCACCTTGTATTATGAGGTGTGGTTCAGAGGAGGAGGATAGGAGAAAATGTGGGTCCTGTGACATTGATGGTTCAGGACCAGAAGTTTCATCCTCTTCCTCTTCCTCGTCTGACTCTAGTAAGAATGATTCTGGTGCATCAGGAACCGGCAGTCCTTCTCCGTGGGGTACTGGGCGTATAGCTGATGGAATGTTTGGATAATGCACAGTCCACTTTTTCTTCTTTGACACACCTTTCCCAACTGGAGGCACTATGCAGAAGTAACAATTGCTGGTATGATCTGTTGGCTCTCTCCAAATCATTGGCACTGCAAAAGGCATAGATTTCCTTTTCCTGTTCAACCACTGGCGAAGATTTGTTGCACAAGTGTTGCAGCATATGTGTGGGGCCCACCTCTTGTCCTGATCTCCAATTTTGCAGCCAAAAGAAAGGTGATAGGCTTTCTTAACCATAGTGGTTATACTGCGCTTCTGTGATGCAAAAGTCACTTCACCACAAACATATCCGCAGTTATCTGCACCGTTCAGATAAGTATGAGGCATCTCTGCTCACTTGGGCTAAACAGAAATGTGTCCCTTTGCAAAAACAAACACTGACAAATAAGAGAGCACCTGACACTGTATGATTTCTAGAGCTGATATAGGGCAATTTGTTCAGCAAGAGTGATGTAAGCTTCGTTATGATTGCATCATCCATGACTTCTAGGAATAACATGATGCAATTCATATCATGTATGACGCAATACCAGCTTCAGATTGCATCATTCATTGTTTTGCCTAAAAAGCAAGTACTGTCCAAACCCAGTCATAGATTTATTCATAGATCCAGTCAAAGATGTATTTTAGTCATTTCTGGTTTAAATTGAAATCCCTTCCCTTTATAACTCACTTATCCTCCGCCATTCCCAAGTCAAGGGTCGTATATACTGACCCAATAGCATATCTTGAAAACTAGAGCCAATCAACAATTTTAAGCATCATTTTGGTTCTCAGTGACCCAGAATTAGTAAAGTTGGACTACATTTATTTCAGAAGCATTTTGGCTGTAGAGCAGTGTTATTGATCAGAGGACAATGACACTTACGTCAATCCCTCCTTTAAAATACTGGCAGAAACATTCAGATGAATAAAACTCTGCTGCCTTCAGCACAATGCTTCAAGAATTTAGGGAGACAAACATAAAATGGAGAGTTTTACTCTCGCCATGGGTAATGAACTTGCTAGGATGTATTTGAATGCTGTGCAGAACTATGGTCACACTGCTATTGAAGAGGTTATCATAGAAATTAAGGTGGGACAGCAGAGAGCAACCACGATAATATAAGCAGTCTAGGATCGCCGAGCTTGATCCTACAAGCCCTCCAAACACACAATTTCCACTGAAATCTTTGGTAGCTCAGCATACAGGGGGCTTGCAGAACTGGGTCCCAAATTATTAGAGAAATTACTTCTACATTCATTATTTAGGATTATAAATGGACATTAAGAAGGAATCCAATTAAAGTATAAAGGGTATGGAAATAGAGATATGATGTTCAGTTGGGGTAGTGCAATATGCAAGAACAATGGCACAAAAATTGTAAGCTATGGAAGGATCATAGTTTCATGTAGGGGGAAAATATCCATCTCACCCTTCCCTCCCACCCCGCTCCACCACCACCACACTGACAGCAGCTAATAGGAGGAGTAAGTTAAATCATAAGTCCTTTCTGTCTGGGTCATTTTTTTTTGCTCGGTGTTCCTACAGTGCCTAGAATAATGGGTCCTAATCTGATGGGCATTACTGTAATACAACTAAATAATCATAATGTGTGAAGAAACAGATGTAATATGTAAGAATGAGTATTTATAAGTATTTCAAAGAAATCAGAGGGATGAGAAGCAGAAAGATCTCCCCAGTTTCCTAGTATAGGAAAATTCCCCAGCAGGCACAGAACCCGTACAGCTGGGTCCTACACAGTTTCTCCTGAATGTCCCTGCACAAGCGAGCAATTCCTGGCTGGCAAATACCCTCTTGGGAGGCCAAAGCCATCGGAGATTATAGCAACCACCATTCTGATCTAAACTAAGCTGGGACCTGGCCTCCAGAATCATGGAGTTACAATCAAACCTTAAAAGCATCTAGCCTAGTTCAAAAAGGTAACATAAAGCACAAGAAAATGTAAGATCCAATTGACACAGCTTTCTATTGCACACACACAGAAGCTATAATGCTGCAGTTCCAAAGGAATTTCTAATCATTGACTAACAAAGATGGAATCAATTTATCCTCATACCTCTGTATCTCATTAACTGCAGAAGCAGTGGTTAGGGTGCTCCAAGTATCTCAACAACAAATTACATTCTTCAGCATCTTGTGGCTTTTTACACAATATTTATTTAGCTGCTTCATTCTAATTGCTACTTTGAATGTGGACATTTCAATGGAGGCTTTTAGAGCATTTATCCTTGGCGTATGTGGAGCAAAAGCAGCTCACTAATGTGGATAATTATGTTTTAGCTGCACTTCAGTTAATCCAGGGCCTTTGAATTCTTTCTCTGCTTCCAAAATAGAAAACATGTCAGAATGAGATCTTCATTCATTCCTTTTTTCATCAATTCTTCTAAATGTTCAAACAAGGGTAACTATTGTGTATTCCTCTGACAACGCCAAACACAGACTGGTATTATTCTACCAAAAGAATAACTAACTATTTTCATGGTGAATTTTTAGTACTCATGAAAGAGAGAGAGTGGAAGCTAGAGGTAGTCATTATGAAAACAAGCGCTGTGCAAACAGTGCACCTTCGGCTTACTTTGCAATGCTGGCTGCTGTTCCAATCCTTTGCAGAGACTGCGCTAACTTGAAACCAGCAGCCCACTTTTCACTCGTGCTCTATTTTAACTTCTATTCCCACAGGTGCAATAATTATCTGTGCTGATTCTCCCAAACACTCAGCTGTCATGGACTTCAGTGTGGGTGCAAGAGTGTAACCGACAATGAGATTTGGCTCATTATCTTTAACACTTGCTGTGTCCTACAAGATCAAGAGCTGGGTGATTATAATACTATAGATGTCCGATGCCTATATTTTTAAATCTTATTCACCTAGGGTGGGAGGAATCTTAGAGTTTTACTGAAATACCAGTTAAAAAACTGCCTGGATCAATACTCTCTGCCATTCTTTTTTAATCAGTAGCATTTAACTCCATTTATTCTGGCTGATTATGCTGGCAAGTACCTAGGCTCCTATTTTCATCTAAATAATGCACCATTTCATCCTTAATACTGATTCCATTACTTTCTTTACTGGGTCAGAAGTCAAATATATCATTCTGTAGTTACTTTACACTATTCTGGAATTTTAAGACAAACCTCATCTGATTCAAATGACAATGCACAGGTTTTGCTGAATAACTGAAAGAAAATATAAGTATCTTCTCACTATTATTAAATATCCACTCCTGTTGTGGCTGTTATCATCACTGAAGTGGACTGCAATAGGCTCCTCCTGTTAGCACCAAATGTGCAATTTACACATAACAGTCAATTTTGTAAGCTAAAGAGTACCAATCAATGAGAAAAGGGTCTATATTTAAAACATTGTGGCCATCTCGTCTATAATAGCATTTTGGGTAACATTACACTCTGCAGCAAGGAAGTTAATAACTTTTTGTCTGAAATTATTATAACTGTCAATTGAGTATGTTTCTGTCAGCCCATCAGCTCAAATGAGATGTACCCATAATTCCATCATGACCTTTTCAGGGTGAATGCAATGTAATGCTGTGGAACAACTCACCTGGAGATTAACTTTAACCCATCTAGGGAATATTCTTCACAATTTAATTTATCTTCTAAGATAACATTTTGAAGGAAAAAACCCTCAAAACAATCAAAGCAATGTGCACTCTGAGACCTGTTCTAATACCTAAGTGGGATCTGTGCAATGAAGATTTTATTGCCATTTAAAGTCATGGCAGTTATCCATGGTTCCTGGCTCTTCTCTGAAACTAATAAGCACATGCTCCATGCAGTATGTGTAAATAGCAGCCCATTCAGATAGTAACTGAATTAAATTGCGCATCTAAGGAAAATAAATATCCATTGCTGTGATCAGTGTTAATATTTTCTTTTTCCATGGAAAAAGTGCTCATTAATTTTAACTGATAAATGTTATCATCCTGGGATAGCAACACACAACACTGTCTTGGCTATAGTCTGCCATGTAACAATGAAATATGTTACCCTCTCAAGGTGGTCTAATTCAGAGGCAGTTGGATGTATAATTGGATTGAACATTGGGGAGGGGAAATCCAAGTGGGGAAAGGGCATCTTTTCTGCCTGTGAGAAACTGGCAAGGTGCAGGAAAATTCTTGATCTGTTAGCAGGGACTGGAGACTGGATGTGCTCTTTGTGCTTTCAGAACAGCGCAATAGCAGACACTCAGAAGAAACTTGGTGGTGCCACATGCAAACTGCTCTCCAAAGCTCTAGAGTCAATTGTCAGTCTGTTCTTTGGCTAAGAATAATAAAGTATACAGAGTTGACTGATTTAAATTAAAGCGATTTCAATAAAATGTAACTTAAATAGTTGATTTTAATTGTAATTTGCATTTGTACTTTTTATTTATTTTCCTAAAGAAAAGTTGGTAACTATTTAATACGTTTACTGCAACTTGTTGGGGTTCCCCAAGAATTCAGTCCAACCCCAGTCTTGTCACTCAAGTTCCTTTATCTGGCATACAGCAAAATGCTGAATTGATCAGACCCAAGACTAAAGGGTTAGCATACTGCATATCCAAAATTATACAAACCTCTTTCTTCATATACATTTACATTGACTATATATTGCATGACACATTTTGCTCTGTCCATTCACAATCCATGCACAGCTTACTCTTAACCTTATCTTTACATTCATTACTTATCTTATCCATTGTTACCCTGTCCATTGTCAAAGGTTCTCTGGGTGCTCCTCCTTATCTTAGCTGTACAGACATTCTGTTTTCAGCCTGCTGATACATTTACCTCTCTAATCTTGTCTCCCAAGACATGAGGCCTCAGCCATGTCCAATTTCTTATGTCAAGCCAAGCCTTCATTCCACTGTTTTTCTTTTTATATTAGCATTTGTTTTATTTGAATTTTTTTTTGTGTTTTCTTTTTTGAGTTAACTACTTAGGAACATATTCCCAAGACCACAGTAATTGTAATTATTTGAACTACTATTAATATTAGGCTAGAAGTATGAACCAGTTGGTGCAAGCTTACTTTATTTAGTATTGCCCACCAGGGTGTAATTTACATTATAAGCTTGTTCTGCCTAAAAAACATTCTTTAGTAATTTTAACTTTGCTTTTATTTTAATGACATTAAAATGGTGCAAAAATGAAAAAAAGGAAATGTAGGTATGAAATGGAACCTAAGCGAATGAAAATAACACTCCCTAGATCCATACTAGAAGTGGTCCTCTTTAGCCACCACACAACTCTTGTTTACTAGCATAAGAAGTTTTTATTTTACCAGAGTTCCAGCATTTTAACAATACTGTGCAGTTTGGAGACTGTTCCCCCAGACTGTACACACATGCCCACAACTTTGTCTGTAAGACACTACTCCTGCACATATAAGTGTCCTCCAGCTGCAACAGCAGATTTATTAAACTAAGGAAGTATTATCTGTAATTAGTGAATTTAACAGATTGTTTCTGGTCATCATGTCTTTTGAGCTTTTAGAACTAGTATATTTCATCTCTCAGATGTAGTGTTTATTCATAGATTGAAAGAGGAAAGCAAGCTTTCCTGCTTTTTCAACTCTGAACTGGTTTCTTAACTTGAATGAACTAGTCAGTGAACTGAACTAGCTGAATAAACTGAAATGAAGAAAATATTCTCTCCTCACCTGCAGAAGAGGCTACATAACAGATCAATGGAAACTTGTTTCATACATAGTCTATATTTTCCTCAGTGTTTTGATCAGTCCAGTTCTTAATTATTTCAGTGAAGTAATTCCACTGAGAGAACATCCCATGGGATATCTAATACATCTAACAGTTGACTCATTTTCCCCTCAATATTCAGCCATAGTTTCCTTAATTTTATTAATTTGTTGATGGCCATAATCTTTGTGTTTAAATACAAGTTTCTACGGAACTCTGAGGTGGACAGCTCTAGAAAAGGCAACCTTTTTTTATATATATATTTGTATTTAATTGTTCTTACGTCTCATATCTTCTATGGCATATTTCTATATAAAAACAAAATTATATTAATTCTTAAGAGTTTTATTTAAATCCTCCTAACTACAATAGACCATAAAGATTACAATAATCAATGTATCATCACAAGTTATATTCTATCAAAGTTAAGCTGAAATATGGGCATAATCGCTTTATGAATGTTTATGAATATCTTATGAACGGGTAACTAATATGATCTGATAGGACACATGCCCACTCCAGTCTGATATTAAAGTTACAGATTCCTTTGTCCAAAGATTCAGATACCACCCCCCACATCCTTGCCAAAGACCTAAAGATCCTTCTGTTTCCCCTCTCTTTTATGAGCCACCATCATGCTGGCCATGGGTTACTGGAAGAGGCTCCCCACCCAATGGCAGAGGATGCGCTTTGTGGGTGACATAAGGTACATCCCAACTTGCCATGTCTGAATTTACTGCAGCATTCTCACTATTCTTAAGGGTTTGGGAATCACACCCACATTCCAGAACAGTGCAATGATTCCAGGGATCTAGCTTCCTTAGTGTGAAGATTATGGTGGGTAGTCAGAGGGCAGTGAGAACAAGGAAGAGATGAGGACGGAGTTCTGTCACTGATGAACATGTAGAACTCTGAGCTTCTGTTTTTAAACCATGGATGGGCTCCCAAGAGATGGGTTCTGACTGCTGAACAAATTTCTGGATGTTAAGGTTCAGTTCAATAGATTTAATGTCAGATTCGAGTGGATTCGTATTTTTGCCCCAACTGGTGATCCAGCCCTAGCATTAATGTCTTTTGTTGTACTAAAGAAGCACAGCCTATTGGTAAGAATACAAGAGTAGAGGGCAGAAGCTCTCAAGTACTAACATCATTTTTGATAGTGACTCCCTCTGTGGCCTTAAGCAAACGGACATCTCTCACAGTAGAGCTTCCAATACTTCAATGCTCTTGAACTAATATGCCTCTGCTCTTCCCTCCATAAAATGGGGAGAATACTACTTACTTTAATCCGCATAGCTCTCTCAGAGATGTGAAGTTTATGATGCACTAGGACAATGAGAAGTGCTAACTTTTATCATTACTTTTATTATATTCGAACAGGGGTTCTCAAACTGGGGGTTGGGACCCCTCAGGGGGTTGCGAGTTTATTACATGGGGGCGGTCACGAGCTGTCAGCCTCAACCCAAACCCTGCTTTGCCTCCAGCATTTATAATAGTGTTAAATATATAAAAAAGTGCTTTTAATGTATAAAGGAGGGTAACCAGTATAAAAGTCAAAGAACCCCTGTATTAGAATATATTTTTATTATATTGAACATATTCAAATTAATATCCCAAAATGGCTGTTCAACTTCAGGGTACACACAAAAATGAAATCCTGATGTGGACCAAAGCTTGGTTCCTGAGTGCTCCTTGCCATATGACTGGCTAGAGGTGAACCTGCTGGAATTATGTATGGATCTCTAACAGAAATTTGTTTTCTAGTATAACCTCAATCAGGTATACAGCAGAATCAGTTCACTGCTCTGAAGAGCTTATAGGCCTTTCATGTACTCTCCACAGACTCTTAAAGACTAAACTAATGAACACTTCCAGATGTCTTAATATTCCATTAGAATACAGTGATGCCAGTGTGGGATTATAAACTCTGGGATAGCAAAGGAGACTTCCATTGCTTACACAAGGAAAAAAAATGCTGAAGTATTAGCCCTGGGTTGTAAACAATTTGTTCTTCAAGCAGAGAAAAGCAATTTACCAGATTCTGTTGATAAATTGTATATTCAGTTGCTTGGCCGTACTTTGGTTCATTATGAAATATATTCAAGAGACCAAATAACCAATGTCAGTCAGCGTTACTGGGATAAGCTGATAATATAGTACAGAAAAAAGGTTCTATAGGATAGAAGCTGTCTCATGCAGAGTTTATACATTCACTTACACATTTAAGCTGGTATTATTTATATAATGATTTTACAAGTTACACACCTCTTTACACATCACTAAAATCCAACTCATCAGTTTGTCTCAGTTCCCTAGCTTGTTCTGTTCCTTCCTTAACTCTGTTTTGGATAGTAGAATTCCAGGTACTGGTCCATAGAGGTATTTCCCAGCTTGTACTAAGACACAGAACAATCATATGTCTTGTTCTCTTCCTTTGGAACATTCCAGCACAGGCCTGTGAGAATAATTCCCTTTCTATTGCTATGGTAAAACATTAATCTGTCTTGATCTTGACAGCTTCCCTATTTGTTCAAGCAAAAACTTCAGTGAATGCAAGAGGTTATCAGATGCTTAGCTGAAGTGAGCAGCGTTATATGAAAATCATAGGCAATTTTAGACTACAGAAGTGCTATCATATTTGTGCTTACTGCATACTAATATATATAGTATGCCAGCATATATTAGTCAGGACCCTCACTGTCAAAAATGTGACCATTATTTCCAGTCTGATTCAATTTAACAGCTAGTCACTTCACTGGAAAATGGAGCATCTGTCAGTATGTATACTGCAACAAAAAACTGTTGCTATCACCTTCACTCAACTCCAGCAAAATTCTGTAAAATGTCTGCCTCCTGATTTCCACCAAATGTTCTGAGAACTTGTGTGAGTAGAATAAGATGCTCTCATGTTACTGCACTTTCCAGACTAAACCTGAGCATTTGGTGAATCCTGTCCAAAGACGCTGACCTGATTCCTTGCGAGAAGAACGAAGTCCTTGTGTAGATTCCCCAGGAAGTGCTTAGATACTGCACTTTCATGCACTGCATTTATTGGGAGTTGAAAAAGAAACCAATTTGTATTGAATGTAAATAGATTTTTGCCCATGTTTATGTTTTGCACATACAGCCACAAGCTTATTGCACTCCTATGTCAGTGAAGCAGCTGTCAGGCAACATCACTTTAAATGTCTGATGGTAAAATTGTGGGGCTTTTTAAAAAATAATTTGTTAGAACAGGATAAACATTTTCAATCCTATACTAATGACAATTAAACACAAGTAAACCACAAGGATACCAAAACTGAATCAGTAATATTTTCCTTTTACTAGTGCCCTAGGGACTTTACAGTTCCATTACAGCATTCCATACCACTGTCTACTAAAATTAGCACTGAACTTCAGTTCTGTGTGTTCAGCCCAGTGTAGGTGTGTGAAAAATGTATTCATCTAATCATATTTATTTTACAAAAATTAAGAACTTACTAAACCATTTGCCTCAATAATAACCTGCAGCACTGAGTTCCACTGGTTAATTATACACTATGTAAAAAGCTATTTCTCCCCACACATACACACACCCCTATTCTCTATATCACAAGAGAAAGCAGAGTTCAATTGCTAGGCAAAATCTTTTGCCTCCTGAAGTGGAGGAAAGTTGGGCATGGCTGGACTCTATTTTGAAAGGTTCCCACACATATCTCATCCCACTTATGACCAAGTCCTTCCACCTCTGCATGCCGTGCCTCCCTGAAACCCTCTCAGACTTTGGTAACATAATTTGCATTTATGTTTGTGAGCTCCATGGTAGACTAGAGAGAATGGGAAGCCAGAAAATGAAGCTGAGGCCTAACTTTCTATGCAGGGAATGGGGGAAGGAAAATTAGGGAACTCAGTGTTCCTGTACCAATCAGAAAGGCCAGGGACAGGTGGTGCTCTAGCTGGCAGGATGGGCATGCTGCATGTGGTAGAAGGCCCTGGAAGAGGTCACATTGCAGCTTGCAAAATTCTATCCCTCACTGGTCAAGGGTGGGATACAGTCAAGAGGGGGCAAATAGCATTTTTTTCCCTTTAACAAGAGAAAAGTTGAGCAAATTGATTTCTCCTCCCCCTCCCCATAGGAACTCTCCAACACTGTTAATATCATTTATGCCCACAGATCTCAATGGATAGGAGGGCCGGGGGGAAAATGCGTATGTAGGACAATTGTGACTCTATAAGGCTGTGTTGAAGGTTCATGAAGTAAGCCTCACCTAACCATGCTAGGATGCAGGAACACAGGGCTAGGACACTGTGAATGAAAATCCACAGAAGCCTCCCCAAGAAAATAATTGTCCAACTTCTTCCAATTAACATCACAAATCCTATGAAATATGATGATAATTAGGTATGCCACAGATTTATTGGAGTTTTGTGTTCCTGTAATTTCTTTATCTCATTGCTCCAGCCACATTGAAGAAATTACCTCTTACAGTAAGTATCTGGTCATGAGAAATGCAGACCAGAAAAAGACTGGATATGCCAATATTCTTCACAGATTATTGGGATATTTGTGGAAGCACATGAATATCCACTTGAATGATGCAAATGGAGCTTTGATCAGGGTTGGCACAACAATTTATTAAAGTATTTATGATAACTGAACACTCAACAACTTAGATTAATCTAACCTGAAGAAAATATTTCACTTATGTGCATTTAGACAGAAGGAACTCAGATTCACCTTGGTATAAGCAGGCAATCTAAAAAGAGAAGGGGAGTGTGCTGTATGAGGCTTGATATTTGCAGTTTGATTTGATGTCCTGCACAACTGTTTCCAGAATGCACAATTTTCTTAGCTAATCAAATAAATAACAACCACCTGCCCACACTAAAAAACCACCAGGCCTGTAAGTGTGGTAATAAAAGTAAGAAGCAGCACACTCTGAGGTGCCATGTTATAAACAATGCTCATGAAACCTTCAGGGCCAAGATCTATAAAAGAAAATGTCACTGCTCTTGGAGCCAAGAGCCATTTACAAAAATTGTCTGGGAGTGAAAATGTCTAGATTTCATATCTCATTGCTTAAAAATGAGATTCCTCTCTGCTCTGGTATTGTAGATAGAGGAAGTGAGCAAGCTAGCTCTGTTTGATCAACAGTGCTTGAAGAGCAAAACAAAACTATGAATTTCCTGGCATAGCTTGGGAATCTCACTAGCAAGGATCATTCTCTATAGAGCAGTGTTGCTACCATGCACTACTGTCCTAAATAATCTCAATCTAGGGAATACAACCTTTCCATCCAAAGCCCTAAAAGGTGTTAGCCTCACCATATTCTCATTCCATATGCAGATACTCCCTTCCCCTACATTTACTGTAATATAGGGCAACAGAAAAATAAACTATTTAAGCAATACTTTAAAAAAAAAATTCCCAAGATTTCTCACTTTTAATGTACCTATCAGATTTTTTTTAATGCATCTCCATTCCCACCTTTCTTTAAAGTCTTGAGGAAAAACCTGATTTCAATTTCATATCCACAGTACTAAGATTTTCCAAGCTAGCTTCACTCCAAACAAGCCATGGCTAGAAGAGGGCTAGGGCCATTTCAATTAACACTGGTCACTTTGCTGGCTACTAGATCCAAAGGGGTTTCTCCTCCTCCTTTTGGTTCTTGGTTTGGTTGGAAACTCTCTTTGCCTTCTCTCACTGCTCAGAGATAGTTCCCACTTTTCTCCCCTAGGTCAGTATCTCTTTCCCTTCTCCCTTAAAGAAGGGCACTTGACAATTACTTTGGCTGTGAGAATCACTTTTGAGGATATAGGATTTACCACAGTATATCACATCAAGTCATGTATCCTAGACATTGTTAGTGCATCAGAAGAATACAGAGATCTTCTGCCATGTAGCTGGCCTGTGATGTAGTGTAGCTGGAAAGGTGTGGATTCCTTTATGAACCTGGCAGTTCGAAGTGCCCACCCCAAAAATGTATAGTCATGAAGAGACCATAGTCACTTCCAGGAAAGAATGTGGAATGAAGACATTTTGGCCTTTAAATAGATTTGAGGAAAAGCAAAGCAAGTTCAGTCCATATGCATTGAAAGTAGAGTCATAACTTCCAGTTAAAAGTGATTGAGCATCAATACCACACTTCACTGAAAGCCACGGTGACCACCCTCCTTCCATACCCAACTCTCTCTCTAGCCCAGCTGTTAAAAGCCACAGCTTGATTAGGTTGGTGGGGGTACAGCTTGTGAAAGCAACTCTGAGTCCAAACAATACATTCTGTAAACTTGGTAATACTGTTTGCAGGATCAGTGGAATGATGGATGGTAGAAACCAAACATTACACTGTCCAAGAGAAGGGGAAATATGATGGGAGAGTTTAGTAGATAACTCTTAAGCTCTTTTGTTTATCCAAATGTTTAAAATCCTGATTAAGATCTGAGGGGAGAAGAATTTTAATGAAATTCTTATGATCATTCAGTTTGTTTAAACATATAAGACTCTTCTTGAGCCCTAAAGGAGAGTGCTAATGGAGTGCAGTTATCTCCAGTGACTGCCAATAGGCAAGGATAATGCTGCAACAGTCACTTGACCCCTGCTATTTCAGCATTCACCAATACCAGAATCCACCACCTTGAGATTAGTTTATTCTCCTCTTAGAGAAGATGGGACAAAGCAACCATCAGTTTCTGTAGTAAAAGAGTAGCTTGTAGGGAACGAAGTGAAATACAATCAAATTATTGTTCCACTCACCTGTGCAATTAATCCAACCTTGTAAGATTTGTTCAAAATGAGTAATTTTTTGGTAGGTGACTAAATATCACAAGTTTTTCCATCACCATTAATCATATTAGTGAACAGGAGAACAGATTTTCACTTGGGTAAGTTTTCCATGGTCATTTATGAAGACTGAATTAACCTTCTTAACTCGGTTATGCATGTGCTCAACCTTCAACCTTGTATGAAATTCAGGAACCTCCAGAAAATGGCCAGGCAGATTAGGGGAGCAGGAATATATATGCAAGTCTAGAAAGACTCCATAGTCAATGGGATGAGGGTTGCTTAAATCCTGGATTGTGCAGAGTGAAAGCTTGCTTAGTGTATCTGACTCCAACTTCATAGAATCATAGGACTGGAAGGGATCTTGAGAGGTCTTCTAATCTGGTCCTCTACACTCAAGAAAGGACTAAGTATTACCTGACAGGTGTTTGTCTAACTTGCTCTTAAAATTCTCCAATGACAGAGATTCCACCATCTCCCTAGGCAATTTATTTCAGTGCTTAACTACTTTGACAGTTAGGAAGTTTTTCCTAATGTCCAACCTAAATCTCCCTTGCTACAATTTAAGTCCATTGCTTCTTGTCCTATCCTCAGAGGTTAAGGAAAACAATTTTTCTCCCTCCTCCTTGCAACAACTTTTTATGGATTTGAAAACTATTATGTCCTCCCTCAGTCTTCTCTTCTCCAGACTAAATAAACCCAATTTTTTCAATCTTCCTTCACAGGTCATGTTTAATTATTTTGGTTGCTCTTCTCTGGACTTTGTCCAATTTGTGTGCTTCTTTCCTGAAATGTAGCACACAGAACAAGGATACAATACTCTAGTTGAGGCCTAATCAGTGTGGAGTAGAGTGGAGGAATTACCTCTTGTGTCTTGCTTCCAACACTCCTGCTAATGCATTTAGCATTTTTTTTTTATCGTGTTACACTGTTGACTCATATTTAGCTTGTGATCCATTATGACCCCTTGATGCCTTTCCACAGTATTACTTCCTGGGCAGCCAGTTCCCATGTTGTATGTATGAAGTTGATTGTTCCTTCCTAAATGGAGTACTTTAGCCTTGTTCCTATTGAATGTCATTCTGTTTACTTCAGACCATTTCTCCAGTTTGTCCAGTTCATTTTGAATTTTAATCCTATCCTCCAAAGCACTTGCAACTCCTTCCAGCTTGGTATCACCCACAAACTTTAGAAGTGTATTCCCTACACCATTATCTAAATCACTGATGAAGATATTGAACAGAACTGGACCCCAAACCGATCCCTGGGTGACCCCACTCGATATGCCCTTCCAGCATGACTGTGAATCATTGATAACTACTCTCTAGGAACGGTTTTCCAACCAGTTATGCACCCACCTTATAGTAGCTCCATCTAGGCTGTATTTCCCTAGTTTGTTTATGAGAAGGTCATGTGAGCTAATATCAAAAGCCTTACTAAAGTCAAGATATACCACATCTACCATTTTCCTCCATACACAAGGTTGGTTATCCTGTCAAAGAAAGCTATTAGATTGGTTTGACACAATTTGTTCTTGACAAATCCATGCTGATTGTTACTTATCACTTTATTATCTTCTAGGTGTTTGCAAATTGATTGCTTAATTATTTGCTCCATTCTGAAAGTTAAGCTGACTTGTCTGTAATTCCCCGGGTTGCCCTTATATTGCCCTTTTTATAGATTGGCATTATATTTGCCCTTTTCTAGTCCTCTGGAATCTCTCCCATGATTTTTCAAAGATAATCGCTAATGGCTCAGACACCTCCTCAGTCAGCTCCTTGAGTATTCTAGGATGTATTTCATCAAGCCCTGGCAACTTGAAGACAATCTAATTTGTTTAAGTAACATTTAACTTATTCTTTCCCTGTTTTAGCCTCGGACCATACCTCATTTCACTGGCATTCACTACGTTAGACATCCAGTTGATACTAAATCCATCAGTGTCCATAAATCTGCTTAGGTACCAGACTCTACTGTAAAAAGTCTGAATTGATTTCACATCCTTTGTTCATCATTTCTTTTATTTTTTTTTAAATGGTCTAACAAGGCAGAAGAAGCCACCATCTCTCACTGATGGCCAACATCAAGAGGCAACAGAACAAAAGGAAATTTAGTGAAAAAAAAAAAATCATTCAGAGCAATAGCATCTGCAAAAGGTAAAATGTTGTGAATATAAAAGCTGCTAGACTTTTTTTGTGATGAATAAATGCTCACTGCAATGTTAGCTCTTTCCTGTTCACAAACTGATCTGATTAACATGAATACATTAATCTATGCAAACACATTTCAGCCTATATGGTACTCTGAAACTGTTTGCTCTGACTATTCACAGTGAGAGACTGGTCATCTGAGTCACGTGATACTGGATTTTTTTAAGATGTGAATGGATGCATAAATTAAAAAAAACAATAGAACAAACAGCAATAAAGTAATAGTGGTTTGAGAACATCACAGTTCTATTAAGAGTTTTCAAATAAATCTATTTTATACTAAAATATGTGAAGTTTTCAGGATTTTACAAATATTTTAAACACTGGCTGTTGCTTGAACTGTCAAACGAGGAACAAGATGGCCACATGAATAACAGCAGAGCAAACTCACATACATGAATACAAGACTCTAGTCATTATTTGTGTTGAACAAATTGATGGAGTACACTAAGTTGGGACATCACATACTGCCAACGTTCATGGTTCACAACCATTTTCTGACTTTTTGTATAAAATTATTTTATTACTTATGAAAATAAGATGCATTTATGTCCTTTATAACAAATTAGTTAAATCGTTTTTGTAAGACATTAGCATAGTTTCCATGTCTATTCAATCCTTTTTCTGCTAAGACTGCCAACAAAAGGTGCCAGCTGTGTTGGTGGGTTTGAGATATGGATACTCTTTGAAACAGTTTGAGACCATCTACTCCTTTCACAGAAACCAAAGTATTGTTACATTTCCATACTAGCGAAATAAATTTTTTTAAAAAGTTAACATTTACTGTATTTTTCACTGCTATTAAAAAGTAGGGTAAAAAGTACTGCAGGTGGTTGGAAAAAAAATACATGTACACAATAATGCCAAGAAAAGGAAACATTGCTTGTCTTGAATGAACTTGAGGCCTAAAAAGTTGACTACTATTCAAGAGATTTAAAACCTCAGCAAGAAATATGAGAATCCAGTAGAAGAGAGCTTTTTTATTGGAAGGATTTCTCCCTTCCTTCAAAAGGCAAAGAATAATCCAGACTAGTCTAAAACCTATTCTAAAAAGCACAAAACAAATCTATGTGAAATCCATTCACATCCACTACAGCAGCACAATGAAACCCTTAGAGAGCAGGGCTAGAAGTTGTACACTTGCACATGTATAGCATATGAGAAGACCAGGTGGGAATTCACTTGTACAGATACATAAACCCTCCTGGATCTATTCTACAAGGGCGTAGCAGTAGTTTGGGAGCCCAAGGGGTTGTGGATGAAATAAAATTAGTCTTGTCAATTTATTGGCTTGGTGCCTGACCCAAAGCCCACTAACGTCAATGGAAATCCACTGATTTCAGTGGGGTTTCTATCAGGCCTTTGGTCTGGCCCTTTATTAAATTTTGGCTGAGTCCCCTTCCTGCTTACCTTAGAGCAGCAGTCCCCAACCTTTTGTCTGGCGGGCGCCAGATGAAGGACTACTGCGGCAGTGGAGCACCCACCGAAATGCCGCCAAATTTCAGCAGCGACACCTCTCGATGACGCCGCTTGCCGTTGACAAGCGATGTCATTGAGAGACGTCCCCGCCGAAATTCGGGAGCGACGCCTCTCGATGACGTCACTTGTTGGCAACAAGCGTCATCATCAAGAGGCGTCCCCGCCGAAATGCCCCTGAAATTCGGTGGCATTTCGGCAGGTGCTTTCCCGGGGTCCAGGATGCAGGCACATTAAGATGCCCCCAAGGGCGCCGTGGCGCCCGCGGGCACCGTGTTGGGGATCACTGCCTTAGAGAGACATCCGTCCACATTACATGGAGTGATGGAAATAACTCTATATGCCCCTCTACCTGATGTATTGAGCTTAGCGGTGAAGAGAAATTAATCGAGAGACTGCAATCTTTTTCAGACTTCCTTAGGTTATTTTCATTATTAAACTTAACTCTCTTTTCCAATCCACATTTAATGCAATGTAATTTGTAAAAAGCAACTGATATCACATGAAAACCGAAGACATTCTATACATTAGGAACTCTTTCTTAGTGCCTTTTCTTTTCATTTACTTATTTTATGCATTAATAGGAACATCTGCTTAAAAAATGGAAGTTTCAGGGAATTTAGCCACACATCATCTGTTAGAATCCCCTGCACTGCTTTGAAAACCTCAAACCAGGATCTGTGTCCCTTAGCAGTTAGTGTGCTCCTGGTGCTAACTGGTTCATCTATGCAATGGCACAACAGAGCCTTTGTTATGTTCTCAGCACATAACACATCATACACATTTTACACATCGTAACCTTCCCAAAGATTGCTTCCTGTGATTTATATGAAGTATTCTCTCCAAAATGCCAAACAAAGTAAATAGCAGTTACTTTGCCTCTTATCATTACACAGCTTTAAATATTAAATTGGTATTAAGAAAGTTTTCTAACTAACTCTAATCACAATGTCAAAGAAGGTTACTGCATTTTAGAACAAGGCTCTCGGAAATGAAATCTCTCTTATGCAGTGCAAGGAAGCAATGCCAGGAGGAATCAGGAGAGTGATTCTGCGCTCTCCATGGGAAGGAAGCTTTTCCCCCCCCCATCTCTGTGAGGGAGATTCTCCACCCTGCAATTGTATTGGCTCCCAGTCCTGTGCTCAGACCACATCTTTCTCAGAGGAAGCTAGGCTTCACCCTCACAGAAAGAAGGATCAGGCCACTAGTAGCCACCACTGAAGGGTTCTGATGCAAATGTCTGGTGGGATTTTTCACCTTGTTCTTCATCTGAAGTCATAATCCTCCATTTGAGGGGATCATTTCCACAGCAGACATTCATGATGTCAAAAAACAAAATAGTTTGACATCAGCCAGGGGAATAAGCAAGAACAAAATCAATTATAAGCAGAATTGCTTTGGAACAGGATGCTTTTAAAAATTTCCTAGAGGGCTGAGGAAGCATTAGCATATCCATTTTATATTCAATGGGACAAATTCCACCCAAACTTGCACACTGTGCAACCCCACTGATTTCAGTAAAGTTGCACGTGGTGTAAATCAGAGCAGAATTTGACATTTCATCTCAATCTTGTGTCCAGATCTTCACAGATTCTTGAAGAAAACCTAACAGGCAAAACTCTGATGTTTATCACTCCCTTGGTGTGCCACTTTCTCAGAACAATTATGCGGCTCATATAGGTATAAACTTATCTCAACATACTTTTGAAGGGTAAGGCTCAGGTTGTAGCTGGCTGATTTGATCTTGTTCTGGGCCTCTAAGTGGGTCATGCCATCTGTGTTGACTCCATCAATGGCTATCACAAGGTCCCCCTGGTTCATGTGGGACTGGGCTGCTTTGCTGCCAGGGGTGATCTGTGAGGGAGAAAAGAAAAACAGACTTTATTCTGTGTGTGAAATGGTTTCAGAGAACAAGTCCAGTCCAGAGTTGTTAGGGGAGGGGTTTATTCCTCACTCTCCTCGATCCCTGAAAATAATTATATTAGTGGAAGCTAGACACACAGGGTGAAATTCATCTTCTTCAGAGGTCCAGCCCAAGATCTTTATTTCTCTTAAGCACTATTTTGGGCTTAAGTGGTCCATATAACTTGTGTTGGCCCCTCTAAACAGGGCTAAACTTCTACTCTCCCTTAATTGAGGGTGATCTCCCTGCATTTTCTGCATATATTGAAAATCTCCATTTAACCCAAGATGGACGTTACTCAGCAGGCTCAGATAACTGTCAGGTTATTTATAAAAAGTTGTCTAAAGCAATTAAAATATTTTTAACATCAGCCTGGATTTTGCCCAAGCAAACTTAACAGAATTACACTGGTTTACATCAGCTGAAGATCTAGTCCACTGTAAATACACAGTTAGATTCAAAAGTATTTCTCACCACTGAAAGGCATGTTCTACCATCTCCCTTGCACAGAGAGAGTGCAGGAAGTTCACCTATTGTGTAATAACCATCAGAATTGGATTTGTTTCTACACGTTGCTCGAAAGTGCATCTGTTTTCACATCCGAAGTTGCCTTAAATTTTATGGTTATTTATTATTATTTGTATTGCAGTTAGGAGTCCCTACAGGGGTCGGCAACCTTTCAGAAGTGGTGTGCCAAGTTCACTGTAATTTAAGGTTTTGCATGCCACTAATACATTTTAACATTTGTAGAAGGTCTCTCTCTATGTCAATATTATAAACTATTGTTGTTTTTGAAGTAAATAAGATTTAGGAAGCTTCATTTAAAATAAAATTAAAATGCAGATCTTATCAATTTAGTCAAGTATCAGAGGGGTAGCCGTGTTAGTCTGGATCTGTAAAAGCAGCAAAGAATCCTGTGGCACCTTATAGACTAACAGACGTTTTGGAGCATGAGCTTTCGTGGGTGAATACCCACTTCTTTAGATGCAAGAAGTGGGTATTCACCCACGAAAGCTCATGCTCCAAAACGTCTGTTAGTCTATAAGGTGCCACAGGATTCTTTGCTGCTTTTATCAATTTAGTGTGATACTTGCCTGGGATTCCAGCCACCAGCCCCACTCAGCCTGCTGAGTGGGGCTGGCAGCCAGGACCCCGGCTGGCAATGGGGCAGCAGCAGGAACCCCACTACGTGCCATCAAAAATCGGCTTTCGTGCCACCTTTGGAACATGTGCCGTAGGTTGCCAACCCCTCCTACAGGCCCTAATCAGGATCAAGCACAACTATGTCTGGTGAAGAACATATTAATAAATTTGCTGTCACTCTTACCCTTACCATTGAACTGGTTTGAACTGGGACGGTGGAGCAGTCCCCTTTGGCTGAAGGTACACACCCACAACTGGTCAATTCCATCCATAGTTTAGGAACGCTCTTAGACTCCTCACAGACACTTATCTTTATTCGTGGATGCTGCTATAGGAGAGCTTTCTACCATCTTCAATTGGCTAGGAGACGCCATCTCATCATGGCAGAAAATATCCTGGCCTCAGTTACATACGCCTTTGTACCTCCCAACTGGACTACAGCAATGTAATATCACTAGGCATGAGGCCATCAGCACTTAGCAAACTCCAACTTCTACAGAATGCTGCAGCACAATTTCTCAGCAACATAGGCTACCAACTGCATATCAAACCGGCCCTCTGCTCTCTACTCTGGCTTCCCACAGAATACTGAATCAAGGTCTTAGAACCAGCTGTTTAAAGGTAATTAAGTGCCTAAAGATGCAGACCGGTGTACACAGTGGGATTTTCAAAAGCACTTAGGCGCCTGAATCCCATTGATTTCAATGTCAGCCCACCAGCTGCTTTTGAAAATCTCAATAGGCACCCTTCATTTTTAGGAATCTAAATGACTTTAAAAATCTGTCCCTTACTCCCTGTGTTCTAGGCAATCAATTATCTGGGCACAGCATATCTTTAAAAAATAAATCACCTAGAACTCCAGCATGAAGACTGTGGCTGACAACCTTACACCAGAGTAGGGAACATTTTTTAGCTCCTTGGCAGAGATATTCTTGTAATGCCATCAAGGCGAGCTGTGTGTACTCTGAATGAAAAAAATAATAGCCAAAGATGTATTAAAGCTCTCTGAATGTTATTTAAAGGTTTCATTAATAATATAGATCCATTCTCTCTTGTACTTTTCTGTTTTCATAGAATAGGGAAAAAAGTTAAAGTCAATCTCTAGGGAAAAAGTCTTATCCTGTGTTTTTATGCATCATCCACTCCCTCTTAAGTAGGGATATACACTAGATTCTATGTTTCTTGTATTTCATATTACAGCTTGTCATTAATTGAACAGCACCAGAGAATTGTTCTCATTCTCAGCTTTCCTATGCATTTCACTGACCTGTGTTACATGCACTCACACTCTCTCCCACCCTTTCTCTCTCTCACACACACTTTAAAGAATAAATTATTTGAATTATTAGACTTACTTTCGAAATAATCCAATGACTGAAAGACCCTCTCCCCTCTCAATCCCCAAAATACGTCATCACATATAAGAAGACATAAAATAGAAGTAGGGAGAATAACTTAGAATGGAAAGGTTTCAGAATAGCAGCCATGTTAGTCTGTATCCGCAAAAAGAACAGGCATACTTGTGG
This sequence comes from Gopherus evgoodei, assembly GCF_007399415.2. Lineage (NCBI taxonomy): Eukaryota > Metazoa > Chordata > Testudines > Testudinidae > Gopherus > Gopherus evgoodei. Next base: position 54,494,792 of record NC_044328.1, on the reverse strand, counting down.
CACCTTAGAGACTACAAATTAATTGTGCATAAGCTTTGTGGGCTAAAACCCACTTCATTGGATGTATGCAGTGAAAATACGTAGGAGATAAATACACGCACACACGCACACACAGACACACACACCACACACACAGAGAACATGAACAATGGGTGTTATCATACCACTAACAAGAGTCATCAGTTAAGGTGAGCTACAAGATCTCTATCAAGCATTCTTACAACTTCAATACCCACCTGCTGAAGGCAAGAAACAGACTGACAGAACGAGAAGAGTACCCAGAAGTCACCTACAGGACAGGCCCAACAAAGAAGTAACAGAACGCCACTAGCCATCACCTTCAGCCCCCAACTAAAACCTCTCCCAGCGCATCATCAAGGATCTACAACGTATCCTGAAGGATGATTCTCTCTCTCATAGATCTAGGAGACAGGCCAATCCTTGCTCACAGACAGCCCCCAAACCTGAAGCAAGTACTCACCAGCAGTGCTGCCCAGAGGATTCAGGGGCCTGGGGCAAAGGAAAATTTTGGGGGGCCCCTTCCATAAAAAAATTGCAAAAACTATATTCTCGTGGGGGCCCCTGGTGCTGGCCCAGGGCAAATTGCCCCACTTGCTCCCCACCACGGGCAGCCCTGGGAAAATAAACCTCTGCATCTCAGCACAAACCCCGATTTTGAGAAAAAACTTCTTTACAAGGGTGTCATAAACAGATAATTAAGGGTTATGTCTCTTTTACCTGTAAAGGGTTAAGAAGCTCAGTAAACCTGGCGGACACCTGACCAGAGGACTAATGGGGGACAAGATACCTTTCAAACCTTGGTGGAGGGAAGTCTAGTTGTTTGTGCTGTTTGTTTTTGTTCGTTGTTCGCTCTTGGGGCTAGAGGGACTAGACGTGCACCCCAGGTTTCTCCAATCTTCTGAAACAGTCTCTTATGTTCAAAATAGTAAGTACTAGCTGAAAAGGTGGATTAGTCTTATGTTTGTTTTCTTAACTTGCAAATGTATATTTTTGCTGGAAGGAGTTTTACCTCTGTTTGCTGTAACTTGAATTTCAGGCTAGGGGGGAGGGAAGTCCCTCTAGTCTATATGAGCTGAATACCCTGTAAACATTTTCCATCCTAATTTTACAGAGATAATTTTTACTTTTTCTTTCTTTTATTTAAAAGCTTTCTTTTTAAGAACCTGATTGATTTTTTCCCCTTGTTTAAGACCCAAGGGGATTGGGTCTGAAACTCACAGGTGATTGGTGGGGGGGAAGGAGGAGGGGAAAAGTAATTCCTCTCTGTTTTAGATCCAAAGAGTTGGATCAGTGTAGCCTTTCAGCGTAACTCAGGGAGGGGAAATTCTGGGAGGGGGAATGAGGGGGAATGGTTTATTTCTCCTTGTTTTAAGACCCAAGAAGTTTGGGTCTTGAGTTCCCCAGGGAATGTTTGGGGGACAGGGAGTGTACCAGACTCTGGAATTTCTGGTTGGTGGCAGCGTTATCAGATCTAAGCTAGTAATTAAGCTTAGAAGGGTACATGCAGGTCCCCATATTTGTACTCTAAGTTCAAAGTGGGAAAAATAACCTTGAACACAAGAGATCACTGGTTCTCAGCATCAGCTAGTGCTAAAAGTCCACTAAAGCTCATTAAAAGGGTTGGACAAATATTTTCCATCAAAACTTTTTTTGGATCGAAAACTAGGGGTTTTCAAAAAGCAGAAAAAAATCACGGACAATGTCTGCTTTCCATCAAAATTTGTTGTGTTTTTTTTAATTGAAAAGCTGAAATTAGTCTGCCAAAACCTGAACATGGTTTGAGGTTTCAGAAGGGTGCGGCCAAATATTTGCTGCATGATGTTTGATTGTTTAAAGGAAACAATAAAAAAAATTCTGCTTAAAAAAATCCAAAATGTTTGAACACCTCAGCTTGTGACCAAACGCCTAAGCCCATCCAGTCAGAGATTTTTTCCAGGTTTCTGATACTCTTCTGGCTTCATTGACTCATATCTGTCTCCCTAACTTTGGGTTCATTTAGGTTAGAACATAAGAACAGCCATATTGGGTCAAACAGAAGGCCCATCCAGCCCAGTATCTGTCTACCGACAATGGCCAATGCCAAGTGCCCCAGAGGGAGTGAACCTAACAGGTAATGATCAAGTGATCTCTCTCCTGCCATCCATCACCACCCTCTGACAAACAGAGGCTAGGGACACCATTCCTTACCCATCCTGGCTAATAGCCATTAATGGACTTAACATCCATGCATTTATCTGTTTCCTAGAGACTGTCTCCATGGGGTCCCTCACAAACTGAAGACAGTTACTGTGGGTTTGTCTTTAGTATAGCTTATGTACATACTCCACGAACTGAGCATTTGAGCTTGTTCCAGAATCTGGGATGAGCCTATGTTGCGAAAACTGAAATGCTCAAAATAGCACATGCATGTGAATGGACACAGGGTGCTAAAATTAAATTAACCCAGGGGTTCTCAAACTGCAGGTCGGGACCCCTCAGGGGGTCATGAGGTTATTACTGGGGGTCGCGAGTTGTCAGCCTCCACCTCAAACCCGCTTTGCCTCCAGCATTTATAATAGTGTTAAATATATTTAAAAAAGTGTTTTCAATTTATAAGGGGGGGGGTCGCGCTCAGAGATTTTCCATGTGAAAGGGGTCACCAGGACAAAAGTTTGAGAACCACTGAATTAACCCCTCTGAAGCCTCAGGGAATGCAGGTGGGGCGGGGGTCTCCCACAGCAGGGTTGGGAAGAATATTGCTCTTCTTATGTGATCCCTCCCCCAGTGACTAATTTTAAATGAAGCGACCCTCCCCTGACGTGAATCTCCCTATGACACTGAAATTAAATATAGACTATAACTTGGCATTTGAGAAGTGAAAGGGATGGTAGGCCCTAATGGAAAAACCTAACAGCTTGGCTCTTCTGCAAGCCTCAAACTGCAGAATCCCCGACCCATCCTGCTCCTTGTCCCTCACTGTCCCCAGAGACCCCACCCCTCCTCCACCACCACCCCGGGACCCCACCCCTGCTCCCCTGTCCCCTGACTACCCCAACTCCAATCCATCCTCACTGAGTCCTAACAGACCCCTAGATCACCCACAATCCAACCTCCCCATCTCCTGTCCCCTGACCGCCCCCCCAAACTCTGCCCCTTCCCTGTGCCCTGACTATCCCCAAGACTCCTTGCCCCTTAGTCAACCCCCCTGGCCCCAGCCTCTTACCCCCGGCTCCCCCCGTCACCCAGAGCTCAGCGCGTCTCCAGCAGCCCTCCTGAGCTCCGTCCCGCTCAAGCCGCATGGTAAGGGGGCGGAACTGCGAGCTCCAGCAGGGCGTGAGGCTCCCTGCTCAGCCTGGAGCTCACAGCCCTGCTCCCTTACCACCGGGCTCTGACGGGGGGAGGTGCTCAGGCCCCACCAGAGACATGCTACAGCGCTGTCCCGGGACGCTGCTTGATGTCTGAGGGCTCCAGGAGAGGGGCGGAGGGCGGGACCTTGGCCGTTCTCTTGGGGTCCCTGCCGAGCCTGGGGCCTAGGCAAATTGCCCCACTTGCCCCCACCCTCTGGTCGGCCCTGACTCACCAGCAACCACCACCACACAACAAAAACACTAACCCAGGAACCTATCCTTGCAACAAAGCCTGTTGCAACTCTGTCCCACAAGTTTCTACTTCAGGGGGGTACCATCACAGGACCTAATCACATCAGCCACACTATCAGAGGCTCGTTCACCTGCACATCATCAATGTGATATATGCCATCATGTGCCAGCAATGCTCCTCTGCCATGTACATTTGGCCAGACCGAACAGTCTCTATGTAAAAGAATAATGGACACAAATCAGACCTCAAGAATTATAACATTCAAAAACCAGTTGGAGAACCTTCATTCTCCCTGGGCACGTCGATTACAGAGCCTCAAAGTCGTATATTACAACAACAAAAATTAAAACAACAGACTCCGAGAGACTGCTGAATTGGAATTAATTTGCAGACTTGACAGCATAAATTAGGCTTTAATAAAGAATGGGAGTGATGGGTCATTACACAAAGTAAAACTATTTCCCCATTTTATTTCCCCCCATACACACACACACACACACAAGTTCCTCACACCTTCTTGTCAATTGCTGGAAATGGGTCATTTTCATTACCATTACAAACAGTTCTTTCTCTCTCATGCTAACAGCTCACCTTAACTGATCACTGTTCTTATAGTATGTATGATAACAACCATTGTTTCATGTTCTCTGTGTGTGTATATATATGTACATCTTCCTACTGTATTTTCCACTGCATGCATCCGATGAAGCGGGTTTTAGCCCACGAAAGCTTATGCTCAAATAGTTTGTTAGTCTCTAAGGTGCCACAAGTACTCCTGTTCTTTTTTTAGAATGGAAGGGAAACCAAAAAGCCAATTCAATCAGAGTCAAATAATCTAGCAGAACTCCTTTAAATACCAGATTGAACACCATGGCTTGAGTGATCCCTTAACTCCTTTCTTCACAGAAAAGAAAGTACTTTCCAAGCAGTCAGACACCAAGATATGAGCCTGGCTAATAAAGGCTATCAAAAACCATTCTCTAGCCATCTGCAAGACACCACTCTCCCTTCCCACAGAAAATGTGCATGCCCTTGTCATAAAAATGTTAACTGTGCTGTGCTGCTGACACCTCATACTTCAGCTAGTGGACCTCCTAGTGATCTGCGCACCTGCTGTGCCTATCAAGAATAAAGGATTCATTGCTGAACATTAAGCCTGACTGAAAAGTGAGCCTAACTTGGAATTCCTACTCAACACATAAACCTCTCCACCCTGCCTTCCCACCCACCTTATGAACTAAATAAACCTAGAGGACATGAACTTAAATAATATGGACAAAAAGAGCTAAACACCTCAATAAAGAGGACTGAAACAGGGCTGATGGCCACATCTTGCCTTTTAACCCAGACCCAAATAATCGCCTTATCATTTCAAATAAGCCCTGGTATAGAAGCAGGCTACAACTGTCTTAAAATTAAAGGACCAAATTCTCTGTTAGTTGTAACGGATTAACACTGTTTATTTCAATGGACTTGCACTCATTTACACAAGCAGAGAATATCAGACCCACTAACTAAATCAACCCCATCCACATGATAGGCATTTGTAATACTAAAGATTCCTGAGTGGGTTTGGGTATGCATTTTGCTCTGTACAAACCTCTAATTATGACCATCACAGTCATCTGTGAGGCCACGAGCTATAGTAGAACCATATTTTAAAGGTAAGATTGCTCTTTGGGCAAGGGGTCAAAGTTGTGGCCTGTCAGTCTTGACAACATCCATTTCATTTGAAAAAGTTAACTGTTTACAAAAGTGAAGGGATTAGTAGCCATGTCCTGAGCCAAGGATAGTGAGGGCATGCTCTGTGCAAGATTTCTCCATACAGCTCTGCAGTAGACTTTTGTGTTCCAGTCTTGCACCCTGCACAGCTTCGCTAATACATTCTTCACTTGGGCTTCAATATCCCAGTTATTCTAGCTCTTTGACTCTTCCTAGCAGAGTCTGCCAATCAAGTTGCATTCTCCCAAGTCATGAGACATTGTTGAAGCAGAGGTAAAACAGCAGGATGTTCAGAGACACTTTTACTTTTTCTAACCAGTTTGTCCCGTCCATATATAATCACTTTTCTTTAAATGGACTGAAGCCCATTTTAAGGGATTGCACAGCACTTCCAGCACTCCGAGAATCATTTACAGACACTCACTAAGCCTATAAATATAAAAATGTAATCCAAACTAATGTATTAGATCTGTAACTCAGAACCAGTGTAACCACCACCACCACCACCAAAAAAACCCTCAAAAACGGTTACCTACCTTTCATAACAGTTGTTCTTCTAAATGTGTCGCTCATGTCCATTCTATTCTAGGTGTTCATGAGCCCACATGCACAGCTGTTGGAGATTTTTGCCTTACCGGTACCCGTAGGGTCGGCTGTGGTGCCCTCGAGTGCTGTACTCATGCATCCTGATATATCAGGCACCACCAGCCCTATGTCCTCTCAGTTCCTTCCTGCCGGCATCTCCGACAGAGGGGCAGGAGCGTGGGTAATAGAATGGACATGAGCAACACATCTCAAAGAACAACAGTTACAAAAGGTAAGTAACTGTTTTTTCTTCTTCGCGTGCTTGCTTATGTTGATTCCATTCTAGGTGACTCACAAGCAGTATCCCTAGAGGCGGGCTCAGAGTTCAGAGCCAAGTGGCTTGCGACACTGCTCTGCCACAGCCAGCATCGTCTCGGGCTTGCTGGGTAAGAGCATAATGAGACATAAATGTGTGGCCAGACAACCAGGTAGCAGCCTGACAGATCTCTTGGATCGGTACCTGTGCCAGGAAGGCTGCCGATGGTGCTTATGCCCTAGTCTAGTGGGAAGTCACGGTCACTGGTGGAGGAACCTTCACCAGGTCATAGCAGTAACGGATGCAGGCCATGATACAATCTTCTGAGCAGACACTCGGCGACTTTTCATCCTGTCCGCCACCACAATGAAAATGGCTTAGTCCTGCCAATGTAGAAGGAAAGCGCTCTCCTGAAGTCCAGGAAGTGCAATATGTGCTCCTCTTCCGATTTATGAGGCTTCGGAAATAAGACTGGTAAGTATAGGTCTTGACTGGTATAAAACTGTGAAACTACCTTGGGCAGGAATGCTGGGTGTGATTGCAGCTGGACCTTGCCCTTGCAGAACACTGTATAGGCAGCTCTGAAGTAAGCACCCTGATCTCAGAGACTCTATGGGTGGCCATTATTGTGACCAGGAAAGAAACCTTCCAGGTCCAGGGCAGGAGAAAGGGAGCAGTAGAGGCCTGAAGGGAGGACCCCATGAGCTGTGACACCACAAGTTCAGGTCCCAAGGAGGGACAGAATTCCTCGATGTGTGGGTAGAGACACTCCAGATCTTTCAAAACTGGACCGGTGTCACGAGCCAAAGACCGACCTGTCCTGGAAGCAGAGGGTGGAAGGCAGAAATAGTGGCTGAGTGGACTTTGATCAATGACAAGAACAACCCTTTAAGCTTGAGGTGCAGAAGATAGTCCCAGGATCGCTGCAAGAAGCCCTGCTCGTCCCAGATACTCTGGTCTAGATCCAGTATGTGAACCTCTTCCACTTGCCCAGGTAGCGTCCCCTGGTGGAGGGCTTTCTGCTACTCAGCAAGACCTGTGTAGACACAGCCAAGCATTCCCATTCTTCCGTATTCAGACCATGTTGTCAAGTGCAATGCCACCAGGTTCATGTGTAGAAGACTGCCATGGTTCTGGGACAGCAGATCCGGCCAGAGATGTAGCTGCAGGGTATCTGTAGCACCCAATGGTCCGAGGTGACCCGTGACCAGGCAGAATGGTAGGGACGAAGATAGTTCAAGAAAGAATAGGTGGATCCAAGGAGCTGACTGGGGCATCGCTCTTGAGCACACCTTCAAATGAGTGCTTCTGGCCCCTGGGATGCTTTGCCAGCCCAGGCTGTGCAGGAGAGTGGGAGGAGAGAAAAGACACAAGCTTTAGTCGTTGCTGTCCTATCCAGGGGTGAAAAGTAAAATAGACAGACTTTACCGCACAGGGAACACCGCAACGTGACCCCTAACTGCCGAGTCAGCTGTGTTCCACACCATTTTGAAGGGAGCACCTTGCTGCTACAGTACCCTCCTCTACCAGGGTGCCAAACTTCTGGGCCAAGTCCTAGGGTAGGGACTCCTTCAACTTATGGAGGGAGTCTCATAAGTTAAAATTGTATCTGCCCAGGAGAACCTGGTGGTTCACCACCCGAAACTGAAGGCTGGCTGTTGAATACATTTTTCTTCCCAAAAGGTACAGCCTCTTGGCCTCTTTATTTTTGCGGGTTGAACTAGGCGTGCCCCTGCTTCTCCTTTTTGTTGGCCACAGAGATGACCAATAAGTCTGGAGGTAGGTGGCTATGTAAGTACATGAACCTCTTTGGCTGGGACAAAGTACTTTTTCTCAGCCCTCCTGGAGGTGGGAGGGATGGACAACATAGTTTGCCAGAGGGCCTTGGCAATTTTCAAATCCCATCATACACTGTTGTGCAACATGGGTGGGGTAGACGCCAAGAGCACACTGAACAGGGTATCCACCTGCTCGGCCATCTCCTCTACCTCTAGACCCAAGTTCTTGGTCACTCATTGAAGCAGAGCCCGGTACTCTTTAAAACTGTCCAGCAGGCTGGCACTCAAGGGCCCCGTCACCACCTTGTCCAGGGATGAGGACGACGACTGTTACACCAGGGTAGGCCTTGGGGCATCCTCTCCCATAGGGGAAGGGAGTTTCGGGGTGGGCACCTGCTCCTCTACTCTGACCTCAGAGTGCGTGTCACACACCAAGCCTGGTACCGCAAATTTTTGCTCCAAGGCGACAGTTGATGAATGGTGCAAAAGGAGGCATACAAGCGTGCCCCATGCACTCCAACAGGGCCACTGCACTGGTCACTGGCCATGTTGCAAGGCGTATCGCAAAGGTCGATGCAGCCTCAGGTGCCCAATGTGCCGTGATGCCTCGGTGATGGGCTGAACTCCCTCTCCATGCCAGAGAAATCCCCTTCCAGTGACCATGGTGGGGCCATCAATGCCTGCATTTGTCATCCGGACCGGCACTTTGGAATAGGACTGGTGCCAGGGCCGAGGGGACCAGTACCGCGATGGAGATCATTCCCACGTGTGGGGGATGTGGATCTGCTCTGAGAAGATGGAAAGTTTTTGAAAATGTGACACTTGTTCTTCACATGTGAGTTCCCCAAGCACTTCAGGCAGGTGCTATGGGGGTCACTAACAGTCATAGGACTGTTGCGTCTGAGCAGGGCTTAAACCCCAGAAACCAGGCATACCCCCACCTGGGGCGAGGTCTCCATTGGGACTCTAACTTCACTTTACTATAAACAAACTATTTACAAGGCCCTAAGGCTCGAAGTCAGAAGGGATGAAAACCACTAGCTAGAAGGAACTGAGAGGGCGTAGGGCCAGCAGTGCCTGACATACTGACGCATGAACGTGGCACTCAAGAGGGTGCCACAGCCAACCCTCTGGATATTGCTAAGGCAAAAATCTAAGATGGAATGAATGTGAATGTGGGAGCACTCACACCTAGAATGGAATCGACATGAGCAAGCACTCGAAGAAGAAATACCGATTACAAACAAAAGACAATTGGACTAGCAACTTTGCAACGAAAACTGTTCAGCTCAGTGGAGCTGAAATGTATGAGATCCTAAAGGTCAGGGTTTAATAACTTAAATAAAAGACTTATCTTGAAGTAAAAACTTAGTCACTATAATTAGAAGCTAAGTGGCTTCCCTGATAGACTTCCAAGTGAAGCAACAATATGCATGTAGGGCCAGCATTGAGAACATTTAGTAATCACTGTGGGGCAAAAGTTCCAGCATACTGACGGAGATAAAGCAGAGCCAAGACTGAAGTGTCAAGCTACATTTGGGACTATTCTGTTCCTATTTTTAAAAATGAGGGAAAAGGAAATAGAAAGCATGGCCTCTCTCTACTCATGTTTTCTCTTGTTCTGAAAATTCAGTCCTGGTCTCCTGTTAATTCATTAAATTAAAAAACAAAGAAAAAAATAGAAAGACAAAAAGTCAGAAGTACTATTTTTCCAGGTAAAAAAAAAATTAAGTTTGCTGATTTTTTTTTTTAAAGGAGTTCACCTAGACTAGGGACCTGAATGAAAACCTGCAGCTTTTCCGGACTCCACAGGTGTTTCAGATCTGAATATAGATCCTAATGCTGCAAATGGACCCTTTCTTTAATAGGGCTTAATTATAACTAAGGCTAAGATTTAGTCATGGGTATTTTTGGTAAAGGTCATGAACAGGTCAATAAAAATTCACAGCCTGTGACCTGTCTATGACTTTTATCAAAAATACCCCTGTCTAAATCTCTACTTCTGGAGTCCTCCTGCTCCAGTGCTGGGACAGGATTTCCCCCTAGCTGCTGTTCCTGGGGACCACTCTCCAGACAGCCTCCGGGTGCTCCTGGGGCCGCTGCTCCAGCCACTTTGGGACTGCTGCTCTTGGGCAGCCCCCAGGGCACCCCCAGAACCACTGTTTGGGTGCTTCCCAGAGCCAGCCACACCGGCTGCTGTTCCAGCAGTCCCCGGAGCCAGCTGCCCAGGGCTGCCCAAGAAGCATCCGGTATGGCTAGCCCTGTGGCAGCCTCCGGGACCACTAGTCAGATGCTCCCTGGCGCCACCCCCCAGGACTGCTGTTTGGGTGGTCCCCAAGACCAGCCGCATGGGCTGCCTGAGCAACGGCTGGTGCAGCTTGCTCTGAGGTGGACCCCAAAACCGCTGCTCAGGCACTCCCTGGGGCCACCTCCAAGACTGCTGCTCAAGCAGTCCATGGGACAATCTGCACTGGCCGCTGCTCAGGCTGTGCCTAGGACCATCAGCACCAGCCGCTGCTCAGGCTGTCCCTAGAGCCAGCTGCTGGAGCCCTCCTGAGCAGCAGCTGCTGCGGCTGGCCCTGAGGACCGCTGAAGCAGCTGGTCCTGGGTCGCTCCAGCATCAGCCCTGAAGTCAGCCGCACCAGCTGCTGCAGAAGTCATGGACATCACAGAAAGTCCTGAAATCCGTGACTTCCATGACCTCCATGAAAGAATTGCAGCCTTAAATTATAACTCTAGTTCTTAAAGTGCTATTCTTTGAGTCCATCCATTGGTTCCCGCTGACCAACCAAATCTAGTTTAAGGATCTTGTCCTGACCCGTAAAACTCTGCAAAATTTGACCCTGCCTAAATCTCTGCTCTTTTTTCTTATTTTATCCTTTTGCCTCTTCATGCCATAAATAATGCCAACCTCACCTTTTCCTTAATTTCCTTCACCCATTAGTCTGTGTCCTCTTCTCTGCCTCTCTCACTAGGCCTAGCACAATGTCCCTTATCCCAGTGTGCCAGTTCAATTGCATCCAATTAAAAATTTCTTGACAACCTTTGTCAATATAACACCATCACCACAGCCATCTATATTAGTCAAAATGGTCAAAGTTATCACAATTCTATGGCTTTCTGTGACAGGTTCTCTGTCACACCCCTCTTCTAGAGCCCACTGGCTGTCCCAATAAAGTGCAGAGAGACTTTCAGTTATGCAGCACCCGTGGCTTTATGTACACATACACTGGTTCTCCCACCACCAATGCTGAGCTATATACAAGGCTTACAGGATTAGTTCTCTCTTTTCCTGCAGTCAGCCCACAGCCTGAAGTCTGACCTTTCCCTGTCTGGCTTTTCTTCTGGCTCCCAGCCCTTATAACTGCTGGCTTGTCAGGCCCGCAGGTGGAGACAATCCCCAGGCCAGGCATCGGGTCTGCTTCACCAGCCCCAATCTACTTCCCTTGAGTGGAGCTGGCTGAGCAGGGGTAATTAGGTGCTTTTGCACCAGCACCCTGCTATACTCTCCCCCACTGTATTCTGGTCCAGGCTGTCTTAAATTGTAAGAGCCTCAGGAAGGGTGTTAATTTTTGTTTGTATAGTCACTTGTATAAATATTCTCATTTAGGCCCTGGTCTTGCAATGGACTCTGCTCAGGTAGACCCCCTACATCCATGCAGTGCCCCACTGAAGTCACTGGAGCTCCACACAGACACAGGGGATCCACCCATGCAGAATCAGTTGCAAGATTATAATATTCATCTTCTTTACATGCCCTCCAATATTTTTTTGGACAGTACGGTGGATTTGTGTAAATTTATCACTTCTATTAAAGTTTGGAGGCTACCAATGAGAGACGAACTCCAAACAAACTTGAAAGGTTGGATCCAAATCTAGGTCCATGCCTCTGTAAAAGGTAAATAAGACCCTAATTCAGTGTTCTGGTTTGGCTTGATCTCTACCTCTCATCTGCCAATAAAGCAGATTTTGAATGGACCAATACGATCTTGCTTAGGTCATAGGCACATTAATGCAATCTATGACTAGAATATTTTGCCCTTAATCAAAATATTATTGGGCAAGATCCATAGAGTGATACCTCAGAAAACCTTTGTAAGAGCCTGTGATGGGATGGGCACACGCCGCACTGGACAAGAGAGCGTTAACCCCACATTATGGGCGGTGGAAGTACTGCCTCTTAGACCCTGCTGGGCATGCACCAACTGCTGGGTCTAAATAAAAGGGAGCAGCCCAGCTCATTCTAGGCCAGGAGTGGGTAAACTTTTTGGCCCGAGAGCAACATCTGGATATGGAAATTGTATGATGGGCCATGAATGCTCACGTAATTGGGGTTGGGGTGTGGGAGGGGGTGAAGGCTCTATGGTGGGGCTGGGATGAGGGGTTTGGGGTGCAGGAGGCTGCTCCAGACTGGGACTGAGGGGTTTGGAGAGCAGAAGGGGCATCAGGGCTGGGGCAGGGGATTGGGGTATAGGGGGCATGAGGGCTCCAGCTGGAGGTGTAGATTCTGGGGTGGGACTAGGGATAAGGGATTTGGAGTGCAGGAGGGTCCAGGCTGGAGCCGAGGGATTTGGAGGGCAGGAGAGGGATCTGGGCTGGGGGAGAGTTCGGGTGAAGGGGGGGCGGAACTGACGGCTCCAGCTGTGGGCCCTGGGGTGGAGCTGGGGATGAGGAGTTTGCAGTGCGGGAGGGTGCTCCAGGCTGGAACTGAGGGATTTGGAGCGCAGGAGGGGGATCAGGGATGGGGTAGGGGATTAGGCCATGGTTGGGGGTCAGGAGTGCAGGCTCTGGGCGGCGCTTACCTCAAGCAGCTCCTGAAAGCAGTGGCATGTACCCACTCCGGCTCCTACATGGAAGAGTGGCTAGGTGGCTCTGCGCATTATCCTGTGCGCAGACACTGCCCCTGCACCCCAGCTGCCAGGTGTAGCACTTGGGGCAGGGACAGCATGCAGAGCCCCATGGCTGCCCCTATGCATAGGAGCTGGACGGCGGACATGCAACTGCTTCTGGGCGCAGTGCAGAGCCACGACATTCGCGGAGTGGGGCAAGCCCCCAACCCCGCTCCCCAGCTGGAATGCTAGAGTGGGGCAAGCCCCAGACCCTGCTCCCCAGTGGGAGCTAAAGGGCTGGATTAAAATGTCTGACAGGCTGGTCGCGGCCCGTGGGCCGTACTTTTCCCACCCCTGTTCTAGGCTGACCACTGAGGGGAGAAGATACTTGGTGGAAGGTCCAGGCCAGGAGCTGCTATAGCCACAGACTACAGGAACCAGAGAACCCAGGGACCAGACTGGTGAACTGCTACCTCCAGTGGACCCCTGGGAACCAGACTCCCAGGGACTTACCCCAGCCAGGGAACCCAGAGGCCCCGACACTGTATGGACTGCTACCTCAGGAAATGCAGTAGGAAGTGGCTCAGGGAGGTGGAGGGAGTGGTATCTACCACCCAAGCAAGGTCAGCGTGTTGCGGTAGGATTCCCCACTGATTGGGTGACAACTACTCCTGTTGCCAACAGGGTCCTGGGCCGGGACTTAGTGGAGAGGGAGGGCCTGGGTCTCCCACCAGAGTTGGCACCCACCCGCAGCTGATAGGCCATTTCCCTGACTCTGGCCACCAGGCCGCGTTGCCCTGACTCCAAGGGCAGTTGCACAGACCCTGACTGCTAGACTTCCCAGTTTCAAGCATAGATAGTTTTTAAACACCTTATGCCTCTCACCTACTTCCCCAGAAAAGGAGGTATCAGTGGAGGAACAGCTTTCCTTGCAAGAACTGTGACCTGTTCCTAGCTGCCACAAGTTCCCTGGAGGAAAATTTTGACTTCAAAGATCATCAGCTAAGAGCAATTGGGCAGGCTGAGGGAACATGATATTGCTTTCAATGCACTAAAGAGAATTTTGCTGCTACTCTGTAGTGACAAGAATTATGTACTGGATTAGCCAGTAAAACAATGGGTCGGTTGTGCCTTGAAAACACAGGGATGCATTGGATATGATGTGTACACACTACACCCCAGCAGGAGCTCTGGAAGGCAGCGTGCAGCTGCTACACTACCAGAGTGCAACATGTGCTCCAATCTAAGCCCAGCCAGCTCTGCTCTAAAAGGGACCAGTCATATTGCACAGGAGATTAATGTTACAATATTAATAAGAATGCCCATATAAGCAGCTAGTCAGATATATACAGCCTTCCCAAGACATCCTAAAGGAATTCCCAATCTAAAAGACAGAAGTTTACACAGGATTTAGGATGTTATTGGGGTAGCTGCAGAGAAAAGCAGTTCTAACTCCAGGATGACAGCTGTGCCTGACCCTGTGCCGGGCCAATGGGATGAAAGGATTTTTTCAGACTCCTCCACTTGTGCGGAAGTGGAGGCCAAGCACTAATTGGCACTATATTGCACAAAGCTTTATGAAGCAAAGAAGTATTAGCATCAGAGATGAGCTGAGGTACCTGTGAATAAAAAAATCTAATAGATACAATTCCTGGGATAAAGAAAAGGATCCTATCTATTGCCAAAAATATTATGAAACTGGGATTGCAGCAAATGTTTTGGAAATATGCTTTATGTAATTTGATGCCAGAAACCATTATGGTTTCAGTTATAAGAAAATGAATGGAAGGATAGATACTGAGGACAGCTAGAAAATAAAATACATCTGTTGCACGAAGAACTGAGTATTTTAGTTTCTTTTGATCTAATTTCTGCATGACAATACAGAAGGAAATTGTGCGACTATACCTTTTTAGAGTGGCTTTCAGAAGAGACATTCTTTCCATACACTAAGCCTCACAACATTTGGCTGAGGTAGGTAAACATTATCCCCATTTCATTGGTGGGAAATTGAGCTGCTGAAAGTGTAAGTGACACACTAAGGTCACACAGCATGTCAGTGCAAGAGCCAGGAATAGAAGCAGTCCCATGTAACTCTAAGTTTTCTGCTTTTGACTGCAGACAGCACTTCTTCTTTGTACAGCTTAGGCAAGGGTCCACAGATGAAGGAGAGGAAGCAGCTTTATCTCCCAAACAAGTTACATTTCCACTCCTCTCCCCTCCCTCCCCTCCACAATGAAGCTGGTAGCTTTAATATCCCCAAAGTGGCAATCAGTAGTTTAAAAGAGAGACCTCTGGATCAGCAGGGGTCAGTGAAAGAGGAAAACTTCTGGAGTAAACTGTCAGGCTGAAATTCATCACTTTCCCCTATGCACCAATAACAAATCCTAAAGGATTTCCTTTGTGCAGTCACTGCTCTGCCTTTGCTGGATAAATGGTCTCAATATCTTCAATTTATTGCCAGTTTTGTTTTAAAAAAACAAACAGAAGTCTGGCTTTTGAAGACAACAAAACCTTCCTTCTACAAACATTAAAGGGATCAGTAAAATACTCTATTGGACCTCACATAGCTACTTCCTATAATAAACTTCAAACAGAGTTGAACTAAAAAGTATCAGAGATGCTCTGAAGTGATCTCTTAGAGGTGGTACTCTGGGCAGTTGTCACTGTATGGACTTGAGTACAAATTCTTCTCTCCAAGGTGGTCTGTGGATCACTCTTCTGCATGTTCAGTACAAAGAACTCTTGTTGATCAGTGTGGAGTATGCAATTGATAGCCACAGCATGGTTAAGGGATCCTCATAAGGTGGGAGAATGGAAAAGAGAATTTGGCCGTTTGAATTTAGCATGGCATAACTACTGGTAACGTCTCCTCTCCCAACCCCTCCCAAAGAAAAAATAATAGTGGCAGACAGATTAGTTCAATGTACTCTCCTCTGGTATAAAATAGGTTAGCTGTTTTCTTAACTCATATGTGCTATAGAATATCTTGCAGAGATGAAGTCCTATTTAACTTAAAAGTGGAGAACTAAATAGTGCACCTTTCTCCATCTGTTGTGTTGTGATAACAATGCTTAAAGAAGAAAGTAATCAATAGCCTCTTGATGCGACCACGGATTTTAAGAATTTTAAGGCACATGAAATTTGGTACCTTAATCAAGGCAATGATCTGGCAAACAATGAGTAGTTCTTTTGAATTCATTCAGACTACTCACATGCATAAAGTTAAGCATATTTATATATATATACTTGCAGGATTAGGGCTGCCAAGCTCCTTCATAGTTTTCCTTTTTTAATTTGGATTCATTTTAAGATAGTTTTTAATTCCCTCCTTCTTATGAGGTAGGCCGTTGCTGTGTGTACTCATCAATTTTGAAGACATCCCTACAGATTATCACAGCTTTGTGCGTTCTTGAATTCTGTTTTGTGCAGTTTTTTTGCCCTGCCCCACCACCTAATTCAGAAAAAAAATTATCCTGCTTCCCACTATAAGCACAAGCAATAAACTGAGGGTTGTATGTCTTATTGGCTACTGTGCCAAGACAATTTTAATTACTTTCATTTAAAGTCACCCTTCCTAATATATTTCACAGGAAATAAACTAAAATATAGAGGTCTTAGTTAACTTCAGCTTTTTGACCCATTCAGCAGAAAGGAGACCTGAACTCATGTCATAAAAGAGCACTCCAGATAATAGGAAGAGTTTAAATTTGGTACTCACTGATTTAGTGGCCTGAAGCCACTTTTGATATTCAGCAGCTCAAAGTAGCTTTGACTTTGAATGTGTCCAGAAGTTCTAGGCACAAATTTTGCTCCCATATAAATGATTGGTCTTGTCCTATTATTCAATTAACTAGAATTTTTATTATATGTATGCAAAGTTGTAGGGTGTTATTTTTTTTAAGATCATTTTAATCTCAAGCTATTCTTCATATTTCTTTTAATTCAGCAGGTTCTTTTCACCACCATCTACCAGTGATGGAACCCCCTGCAATAACCAGCTTAATGCTTGGTGTCAGTCTGATGCAGCAGGTTGCAGTTTCATTTCTGAACCAGAAGTGGGTAGCTTTCACTCCTACACCTTGCTAGCAGATGACATGGTAGTGTACTGCTAATAGGGAGGTTAAAGATGTATGACAGGAGCGGTACTTTCAGAGGTGCTACCCTGCAAAGAGAGACATAGGTGCTCACTACGTGGGTTCTCTAGGGCTGGAGCACCCCCATAAAAAAAATTAGCCAGCTCCTCCTCCTCCCCAACAGTGCCTCCCACCCACCAATCAACTCCTCCACCTCTCTCCCTGTACCTCTTGTCTGCTGTGATGAGCTGTTCTGCAGCATGCAGGAGGTGCTAGAGGAGCAGGAATGGGGCACGCTTCAGGGAGGGGTCGGAATGTGGTGGGAAGAGATGGAGTGGGGGAAAGAATGGAGTGAGGCCAGGGCCCTGGGCAGAGTGGGGGTTGAGCAGCCCTGGGGCAAGGAGGAAGCTGGCATCTGTGGCTAGAGACACTAAACCAGTGATACTCTGACCTCTGTGGCTCAGGAGCCAAATTAGTGATCAGCATTACCCAAAAGAGCCACAGAAGTATGATTTAATTGTTTCACTGTACAGGTGGAAGTCTAAAGGTTCCAAAGCACATATTGGGAAGCCCAAGAGAGAACCTCAGCATCCTGGCCATTATTCTCATGTTCAAGGCTGTGTATGAGCCACATTGACCCAGAAAGAGCTCCATGTGGGATTGCACCTCCTGGAGCTACCAGTGCACCTGGGGAGCATGAATATTTCCAATATCCCTTATGATAGTGCAAAGCATTTCCCCTGTACTATACTGGTTAGCTCCTCCCTGCCCTCTCTGAGTGGAAAGAAGCAGATTTTGCTGTCAGCTAGCTATTTTCCCATGCTCAGAGGCTGCATGATTTATTTTATAATTAAGAGAAACAAGAAAGAATAAAAGTGAAGTCGCCATGAGAAAGCACAGTGTAAGTCATCTCTATAATATGCTGCATCATCTTTGCCTCACAAAATGGCAGATAACCCTGCATGCAGGCAGGGTCCTTGGAAATTTAAAGATATATCACAAACACCAGTGTCACAACAGATACATATACCACCAGATGGTTCAGTAGACAGGTGGTGGTAAATGAAAATGTCTGTCATCTAAAATGAAAAATCTCATGATTTAAAAACTGTTCTAATTCTGCTCTCAGGTGTATAGGTGCCTCTCCTATTGTAACAGTGATGTAGTGGGAAGCCACTGAGAAGTATATCTGTGTAAAAGAGAAGAATGCAGGACCTCAAAAAACAGAAGAGAGGTAACTTGCCTGAGTGATACTTGAATTTGTCTTTATTCTGGACAGAAAAGGCAGACAAAAGAAAATGAAAAGCAAAACAATTTAAACTTAAAGAAAACTGTCTAGTCAAAAAATGGATTTTGCTTTATCTGTTCCCTTAGTCTTGAATAATGAGAAGCACAGATATTGCAGAGGCTACTATTCACTTTTTACAGTGTTGCTGCTGCTGCTGCTTTTGGCTACAGTCTGAAAGAGAGAGACTATGTCAGAGAGACAAGGGGGGTGAGGTAATATTGTTGATTGGAAAAACTTCTGTTGCTGAAAGAGAAGCCTTTGAGGTTACACAGAGCTCTTCTTCATTTTAAATACATCCATTACAAATCTGCCTTGACAATAACTTTGAATTTTCTCATTTAAAATTTGCCGAGTCTCATGGACTGATTTACCACAACAAGTAATGTTTGTTTGACGAAGTACAAGCAAATAACATAGGATTTTTACCCTGAGAAAACTGTGTATCTCTGTGTGAACTTGTTATGTATCATTTATCAGATTGCAATTCCATGTCATGCAGATAATAAGCCTAATCCTGCAAGTAGCTAACTGCTTCCTGTGAAATGCGGAAAGCTGTCACCTGTTTCACATTGACTTCAGTGGGAGCTGAGGGCTCTAGGACCTTGCAGTATTAAGCTCCAAGTCTCCTCAAAATGCTGTGTGTTTTGGACCCAGCAGATCTCACTGTACTAGTGTATGCTGTACAGTATCCATTCTTAATATGGATTAGGAAGAGTTTGAGGCTTTCCAAACAAAAAACAAAATACTTTGATATCAGATATTTTAAAGATCTCTGAAGACAAAGAATGTTAGCATTTCTCTTTCCAAGGCTTTTGATGATTCAAGGATAAAAGTCCAGTGAGTAAGCTAGTGGTAAAGGAGGAATGTCACTAAGTCACACCACTAATTTATTCATACACTACTTGAATTATTAAAGGGCACAGAGAAGATGCAGCAATTCTGTTTGCATGCAACCTCTCCTCATCCTCATTATACCCCACCTAGCAACTTTCTGATGTGCCAAAGGAAAAAGCCAAGTGAGCTCTGACAAAATTGCCCCCAAAACAGACGGAGCTACACAATCAACATATCTTCTTTTTGTATCAGTACAAAGAAACAACCTGGATTGACAGGATTGAGGAATTCAACTAGATCCCTCACCCTTGGCTCCTGTCTGGTAAGCACTAGGGAGGACAACATACAAACTCTCTTAGAACTTTGGAGAGGAGAAAAAGCTATTCCCATCTGAGAGTCCCCATGGCTTAGTATGTACAAAGAATGCACTACACTACCTCTAATAACTCATGAGGGCAGAGGGTGTGTATGTGTGTGCGCGAGCGAGCGCACACTGCAAGCGCAACTCAAAATAATTGTCACTTCAAGATACAGGTCAAGGAAAGGGAGCCAATGAAATCAGGTTTTAATATGAATGTTTCATATCTCTGATAAGCCATAATCTGATGTTGAAACAGGACATTTAGAAAGTACTTTAACACTAAGATTTAAACTAATCTAGAGATAAAATAAACCTCCCACCTCACAAATGGATCTTCACATGAAGAGACCTCTTTGTAAGGCTCCAAAAAGCATTGTTCACCTTGGTCATCATGCTTCTTACTTTTGAGGCATCTCAGTAAACTAGGTTTTTGACAGGGACTAGATTCAGATATTGCAAAATATAACAAGATAAGCTGTTTTGGTGACATTTCATCCCAAAGAGAGGAGCCTGAATGCACAAGCTATCCATCCTAGCTCAGAACCAAGGGGCTCAACCAGGCCCAGTAATCTTTGGATAAAGAGACTTATTTTGGTGGGAGAGGATACTTATTCAAACGCCAAAGCTTTGGAGATTCAGCTGTAACTACAAATCATGTGCAGCTAACCAGCTTACTCAGTTAGCTGCATATTCCTGTAGCTCATGGTGGGAAAGAAATATTGCTGTGTGCAAGAGTTAAAACAGGAGAGTTGTACTGATGCTGTTGATGAAGGAGCTAGGTTATTTTCATACCTCTGCTCATGTTTCAAGCCACTATAATGCTACTTAGCCAGCATTTGTTCTCTGCTTGTCTAAGGAGTCTCTCTGCTATGCTACACAGTCATCTCTGACAATAGGTTTTACATTCCATTAGGAAAAAGGGAAATTTCTCCATACGCAGGTAGCAAAGGCTCTGCACAACTGGTAGATCAGAAAGAGACTGAGGAAAGCAGAGAAGTCTCCCCCGTTTTCACTGAACTGTCACATATTGAGCTGCCTGCTTTTGCAATCAATGGCAGAGGATAAGAGATGTGAACAGATGCTATTTCAGAAGTGACCTAGGCACTCCATTAGATTTTTTAAGTGCTTATATTACTTTTGAAAATGACCTTACACTCCTACATTTATCCATTAGATTGCTTACATCACCTCAATTGGCTTTTACTACCAGTGGAAACACCTCACAGAAAAGATACCATTTATTAAAATTAAATTGTTTCTTTTATCTGGGGGAAAAAAAAAAGTCAGAAAACCCTGGAGGTTTGAGCACATACATCTGGGCTGGTCAACAAACGTTAGCCTAAACTTTTTTCCAGTAAAAAAATCTGTTTCATCAAAACTGAAATGCTTCACGGCATAGAAGTGTTTTTTTCTGGCCAGCTCCAGATACAACATTAATACATGCATCCAAAGTCTTCTTTTCCACATCAGAGTGCAGATTTATCAGTTCATGGTGCTGTTTGGGAAAGAATAAAATACAGCAAGTGCAAAGTAAGATAAGCACTTTGGTCTCACACAAACTGAATCAATGGTGCTCCAAAAAGGGACAGAGATCTAACTTAGCTATACCTGAGAGTCTCAGGCAGCCATGAAAGTTTTACAATTTTCAATTTAAAAACCTTACATTTAAAAAAGTAATAATCAAAGCTGTGCCTCAAAACCAGTGGAACCACTATCCCATATTAGTGTTGCACAGAGCTTTACAGGTGTTTTTCAGATTACTACTACAGCGGAGTTGCATCTTACGCGGGGGTTAGATTCTAAAGTCAGTGCGTAAGGTGAAAATCGCATATAGTCAGAATTACCCTTGAAAATCCCTTAAATCACCCATAAAGTACAGTATACTGTACATGGTTTTGTGTATGCAACCCTGTACAGTAATGTATACAGTAATGTACAGTGTATGATAAAGAGTACATATGCAAAATATAATTTTACAGTACTGTATTTTTAATTACAAGAGGTAATTACAGGGGGTCATCAGGGCTTGATGTCGATCCAGGAGACGGAGGGCTTGGGTGATGAAGAACAAGTCGTAGACAAAGTGGTTGGCTCTGGTTCAGCTCGAGAAGTTGATTGCGTAGGCTCATTTGCTGCTGGTTGTTTTTCCTTGAAAAACATGGTGATCAGCAACTGTCGCTGTTGTCTCTTGAACTGCTCAAACATTTTGATACGGTCTCAAATCGTCCGTAACACTACGTGAGATTGAGCTTTTGTTCCATAAAGGGATTGTATTCAGAAATTAAATCATTCAAGTGTTTCACTGCTTGGAACACTTCAGCAAATTTATGAAGATTCCAACTTGCTGGCTCTTCCTGTTCGTCGTCGTCATCTTCATCTTCTGTAGACGATTTTATCAGTTCTTCTAATTCTTCATTAGTCAATGTTTCTTTATAGCTCTCAATTCAATTCATTCTTAAAATTTTCTTCCTCAAGGATCAGGGGCAGCTCTATGTATTTTGCCGCCCCACGCATGGCAGTCAGGTGGCTTTTGGTGGCAAGCCTGCAGGAGGTCCACTGGTAATGGAGATTCAGCAGCATGCCTGCAGGAGGTCCGCTGGTCCCACACCTTCGGTGTACCCACTGCCGAATTACCGCCGAAACTGTGGGACCGGTGGACCTCCCACAGGCATGCCACCGAAGACAGCCTGACTACCATCCTCTCGGCAACCAGCAGGCCGTCCCCCGCGGCTTGCCGCCCCAGGCACGTGCTTGGTGCACTGGTGCTTGGAGCCGCCCCATCAAGGATGTCAAAGCCATCACCACCCACTTGCCTGACCACCTGAACAATGCGTTTCGCTTCTTTGTCAATGGTCAGGAAACCTTTAAAATCATTCATACATTCTTTCCATAGGTTTCGCCAACATGCATTGACTTTTTCAGGCTTGATTACATCCATTGCCTGTTTAATGTAAGTGATGCAACTGGCAGTGTCGTAGGACTTCCAGCACTCCATCACATTAAGATTGGGATCAGCATCCCTAGCGCTACGTATCCATGAGAATGTAAGCCTTATGTATGTGGCCTTGAAACAGCGAATCACGCCTTGGTTGAGAGGTTGGAGGATGGAGGTGGTATTAGGGGGGAGAAAGACTACTTCGGCATCGTTATGTGCAAACCAGAGTGCCGCAGGGTGGTCAGGAGCATTGTCTACGATCAGCAACACTTTAAAGTCAAGTCTTTTCTCTTCGAGGTACCGCTTGACCTCCAGAATGAAACACTTGTGGAACCAATCCAGAAATAATGCTGTCGTCACCCAAGCCTTTTTAATTTGATTGCCAGAACACAGGCAGGAGATTTTTGTTCTTGCCTTTTAGGGGACGGGGATTTGCAGCTGTCATAAACAGATAGTTAAGGGTTAATGTCTCTTTTACCTGTAAAGGGTTAACAAGCTCAGTGAACCTGGCTGACACCTGACCAAAGGACCAATCGGGGGACAAGATACTTTCAAATCTTGGTGGAGGGAGGTCTTTGTTTGTGCTGGTTTTTTTTGTTCTTTGTTCTCTCTTGGGACCAAGAGGGGCCAGACGTGCAACCAGCTTTCTCAATCTTTCTGAAACAATCTCATGTTCAATCGTAAGTATAGCTAGAAGGCAGATTAGTCTTTTGTTTGTTTTCTTTATTTGCAAATATGTGTATTTTGCTGGAAGGATATTTTACCTCTGTTTGCTGTAACTTGTAACTTAGGCTAGGGGGGAGGGAGTCCCTTTAGTCTATGTAAGCTGAGGGACCCTGTAAATATTTTCCATCTTGGTTTTACAGAGATAGCTTTATTAAAGACAGAAACAATAAAAATTTTCTTTTTAAGTACCTGATAGGTTTTAAACAAGGAAAAAAATCAAAGGGGATTGGGTCTGAACTCACCAGGGATTGGTGGAGGGGGGGAAAGGAGGTGGGGGGAAGGTTAATTCCTCTCTGTTTTAGGATCCAAAGAGTTTGGATCAGTGGATCTCTCAGGGAAAGTCTGGGAGGGGGGAAAGGAGGGGGAATGGTTTATTTCTCTTTGTTTTAAGACCCAAGGGGGGTTGTGTCTTGGGTCCCCCAGGGAAGGTTTTGGGGGACAGGAAGTGTCCCAAAACACTATATTTTTGGTTGGTGGCAGCGCTATCAGATCTAAACCAGGAATTAAGCTTAAAAGGGTACATGCAGGTCCCCACTTTTTGGACACTAAAGTTCAAAGTGGGAATAATACCTTAACACAGCCCTGTAGAGCAAGCCCAGCTTTATTAAATGCCCAGCAGCATTGCCACAAAACAACACAGTCACACCGTCTTTAGCTGCTTTGAAGCCAGGGGCTTACATTTCGAAATCAGAAAGACAAATGCGGTTGGGCATTTTTTTCCACAAGAGCCCAGTCTCATCAGCACTAAAAACTTGTTCCAGAAGATAGAAGAAAAGGGCTATGATCTTCTTTAATTGTTCAGGGTAGGCTTTTGTTGTCTCTTCATTGGCAGATGCAGCTTCACCAGTAGTCTGCACATTTTTGAGGTTGAAGTGGTTCCTAAAATTGTTAAGCCAACCTTGACTGGCTCTGAATTCCTTCTCATCAGAAGGCTGTCCATCTTTGGCAAGAGGTTTGACCTTTGCATAGAGGCTAAGGGCCTTTTCTCGCAACGTGTTGTCATCGATAGGCACACATTTATGGTTCATATCTTTCAGCCATAAGTTTAATGCCTTTTCAGTCTTCATCGAAGTCTTATCGCGTACCTGGCTCATGACCTTAGCAGTCATTGGAGCACTTGATGCCATGGCTTGACAAATTTCTCCCTCCCGAAGCTTGAGGCATGGATGCTAGATTCGTTGCGGCCATATTTACGTGCCACATTGGAGACCAACAAACCGTTTCTCAATAAGTCCAACACAGCCAGTTTTTCCTCCAATGTTGGAACAGACTGCTGTTTCTTTGGTTGAGCACCAGATGAAGTAGTTGGCTTGCATTTTGGAGCCATGTTGTATGAAAAATATGTATCTTTAAACTCTAGAATCACATTCAGCGTGGCAAGATGCTCACACTCTGAGAGGCACGCGGGAACTAAGACCAACTGAAGGAACAGCAGATTCACGTCTCCCATCTCACGTTCACTCCGGAGCATACGCTCACTGGGTGGAATCGCCCGCATTATTTACAGGTATCTTGTTTTTCTTTTTTTTTGCCGAGCGCATATAGTTGAATTCGCATAAGTTAAATGCGTGTATGATGCAACTCACCTGTACTTTTAATTATTTGTATTATGATAGCACCTGCAGACTGCAAGTGAGATTCAGGCCCCACTGGGCTGGACATTATAGACACACAGATTAATGGTCCCTGTTCTGAAGGCCTTACAGAAGTCTTGTCAAAGGAAGTATTGCAAGAAAGGAAGTATTACAGGCATTTTACAGAACTGATATTCGAGGTGATTAAATGGCTTGGCTAAGGGAGTACAGCAAAATAGAGACAATGGATTTCAGGAAGGCAGATTTTGGTAAGCTCAGAGAGCTGACAGGTAAGGTCCCATGGGAATCAGGACTGAGGGGAAAAACAACTGAGGAGAGTTGGCAGTTTTTCAAAGAGACACTGCTAAGGGCCCAAAAGCAAGCTATTCCGATGGGTAGGAAAGATAGAAAGTGTGGCAAAAGACCACCTTGGCTTAACCATGAGAACTTGCATGACCTACAAAATAAAAAGGAGTCATATAAAAAATAGAAACTAGGACAGATTACAAAGGATGAATATAGGCAAACAACATAGGAATGCAGGGGCAAGATTAGAAAGGCAAAGGCACAAAATGAGCTCAAACTAGCTATGGGATTAAAGGGAAACAAGAAGACTTTTTATCAATACATTAGAAGCAAGACGAAGACCAAGGACAGGGTAGGCCCACTGCTCAGTGAGGAGGGAGAAACAGTAATAGGAAACTTGGAAATGGCAGAGATGGTTAATGACTTCTTTGTTTCGGTCTTCACTGAGAAGTCTGAAGGAATGTCTAATAAAGTGAATGCTTATGGGAAGGGGGTAGGTTTAGAAGATAAAATAAAAAAAGAGCAAGTTAAAAATCACTTAGAAAAGTTAGATGCCTGCAAGTCACCAGGGCCTGATGAAATGCATCCTAGAATACTCAAGGACTTAATAGAGGAGGTATCTGAGCCTCTAGCTATTATCTTTGGAAAGTCATGGGAGATGGAAAAGATTCCAGAAGACTGGAAAAGGGCAAATATAGTGCCCATCTATAAAAAGGGAAATAAAAACAACCCAGGAAACTACAGACCAGTTAGTTTAACTTCTGTGCCAGGGAAGATAATGGAGCAAGTAATTAAAGAAATCATCTGCAAACACTTGGAAGGTGGTAAGGTGATAGGGAATAGCCAGCATGGATTTGTGAAGAAAAAATCGTGTCAAACCAATCTGATAGCTTTCTTTGATAGGATAACGCATCTTGTGGATAAGGGAGAAGCGGTGGATGTGGTATACCTACACCTTAGTAAGGCATTTGATATGGTCTCGCATGATATTCTTATCGATAAACTAGGCAAATACAATTTAGATGGGTCTACTATAAGGTGGGTGCATAACTGGCTGGATAACCGTACTCAGAGTAGTTATTAATGGCTCCCAATCCTGCTGGAAAGGTATAACAAGTGGGGTTCCGCAGGGGTCTGTTTTGGGACGGCTCTGTTCAATATCTTCATCAACGATTTAGATGTTGGCATAGAAAGTACGCTTATTAAGTTTGCAGATGATACCAAACTGGGAGGGATTGCAACTGCTTTGGAGGACAGGGTCAAAATTCAAAATGATCTGGACAAATTGGAGAAATGGTCTGAGGTAACAGGATGAAGTTCAATAAAGATAAATGCAAAGTGCTCCACTTAGGAAGGAACAATCAGTTTCACACATACAGAATGGGAAGAGACTGTCTAGGAAGGAGTATGGCAGAAAGATCTAGGGGTCATAATGGACCACAAGCTAAATATGAGTCAACAGTATGATACTGTTGCAAAAAAGCAAACGTGATTCTGGGATGCATTAACAGGTGTGTTGTAAACAAGACACGAGAAGTCATTCTTCCGCTCTACTCTGCGCTGGTTAGGCCTCAACTGGAGTATTGTGTCCAGTTCTGGGCACCGCATTTCAAGAAAGATGTGGAGAAATTGGAGAGGGTCCAGAGAAGAGCAACAAGAATGATTAAAGGTCTTGAGAACATGACTTATGAAAGAAGGCTGAAAAATTGGGTTTATTTAGTTTGGAAAAGAGAAGACTGAGAGGGCACATGATAGCAGTTTTCAGGTATCTAAAAGGGTGTCATCAGGAGGAGGGAGAAAACTTGTTCACCTTAGCCTCTAATGATAGAAGAAGAAGCAATGGGCTTAAACTGCAGCAAGGGAGATTTAGGTTGGACATTAGGAAAAAGTTCCTAACTGGCAGGGTAGTTAAACACTGGAATAAATTGTCTAGGGAGGTTGTGGAATCTCCATCTCTGGAGATATTTAAGAGTAGGTTAGATAAATGTCTATCGGGGATGGTCTAGACAGTATTTGGTCCTACCATGAGGGCAGGGGACTGGACTCGATGACCTCTCAAGGTCCCTTCTAGTCCTAGAGTCTATGAATAAGATCACACAGGAAGTCTACAGCAGAGCTAAGAACTGAACCTTAATCTCCCAGTCTCAGTCTAGTGGCTTAAGCACAAGACCATTTTCCCTCTCAGCTAACAGTACATTCTGATTTCTTAGGTAGTTTACAATTTTAATATACTAGGTATCTGTAGAACAAGTGAAGCAGCAGATACAGTGGAAACTTCCACCATAAACTTTACTATCCTTTAACAATGCAATTTGTCTATACGCTTTTCACTGTATCTCCCAAGAACTGATCATTTGATTTACAGTAAAGAACAACTTTATTAACTACAGTTTTCCAAGGGAGAAATCTATATCAAGCAATATATATTTGGGATTGCTCTGTGCACACACAAACACACATCTGCTAATTAATTCTCTTTAACTTCATTTTCTCCTTGCAGTGTTTATTCACTTCCCTGTGTGCCTTGGATTAAGAATGATGCTCATTATGGATCAGCACAGTCAAAACTCTAGAAGGCTGTGTCTTTGTATTGCACCGTCTATAGCTCTGGGATCCAAAAGACTTTGCAACTCATCAAGTTAGATATAAGGGGGTGTAAGAGAGTCATCTGACAGGGTACATCTTACCCATTTCAAAACATACATTTTTATCTCTGATACCTTCTATGACAGCAACATGCATTTCTCTCTCAAACACCAAAAGCAGAGACAGTAATCAGCACAGACACATAGCTGACCACCCAGAGCTTGTTAATTCAAAGTGTTTGACTTAGTGAGGTCCTTGGCCCAATATAGGAGACAAATACATCACCTAAGGATGACATTCTATCCATTTATTTTTCACCTCAATCCTTAAATGAACATGTCTGGATATCTTATTAAGCCAATGAAATGCATACAGTCAAGGACAGAATTTGGCACCAATATTTTAAAAAGCTGTTGTTCTTAGCAACATCAGCCATTCTAGTACATGCAACAAGGCTAAAAAGGTAACAGCTAGAAAGCCATTGTTCCACTGACAAAGCACTTCAGAAAGGAAGGAGCAGTTTGTTTTTCTCTGCATGGCATGTCTCTTTTTCTTCATCTGGCATTCAATGATTAATTGAAGAACAATGAATAGAGCAGATGACTGAGTCCAAGATGGTTACCTCAGTTTGGAGTTTCTGATGCTTGCAAAATGGAATTCACATGATTTGTTAAAAAAAACAAACAAACAACCTTTGAAAGATAAGCAAAAAAAATCAGTTAGCCACCACCCACTGTATCCTCCAGTGAGTGCCTTGTGAAATTTCTGCAAGACAATGGGTTTTATCCATCACCTCCTGCAAACAAGAAACTGGATTGTTAAATTAAAATGATATTTGGGATTTGGGTTGTATTAAGTAAAGGTGTTTTTAAAGAATCAAAACTACAAGTGTCTGTGAGTGATGGAATGGATTAATACACCCTTTGAGACCCCCATGCAAATCTTGCAGTCAGTCAAAAATGTGTCGCACTCATCAGCATAAAAACATCTGTTCATTGGGTATACTTCACAGACTGCAGCCTGTGCTTGCAAGAGAGCCAGTGCAGAGTTCTGTGTGGTGCTCACAAAGTTTAAAAAAATTATGATTAAAAATGCAGGTAAAGCAGAAGCACCGTGAACACCACAGCACAAGCCTTAATGTGATTAACTCATCATACTGCAAAAACAGCAGACATGCCAGTCTATTATATTTTAGCACAATACCTGCAGTGTTCTTTTCCTACATCATCCATCTGTTGGCACACGAATAGTTACAAAATATTTTCTACAGCGGTAGGTCTACATGTGGATAAAACTGACGGTTTGGGTGTTGCAAAAATCAGTCAAGACTGGCCCATGTCAAGGTCCCATTTTCTCAAGTCCCCATATTTCAGGGGTTACCCAGTGATTGGCTAGAATCCTCCCTACTCTCTCTCTCTCTCCATCGTTCTCATTTTCAGACACACATAGCAGAGGGAACGTTGCTCAGTTTGATGAATTGTATTTGCAGGAAAAATGTTCAATCTTCAGTAAAAGGGCCTTGATATTCAGCATTTTGAGAATCTGGCAAGCCCAGGGGCAGCATGAGAACAGTATTTCTCACCTGTCAACATGAACCCATTTAACAGCTTCATGTCCCAAAGAGAGGAAAGAAACCAAAATCAAGAATGCAGCTGGGGAAATTCCTGGGAGACACACATGTGCTCCAAAATGGAGTAATATGAATATCCTGCCTACACCCTATCATTGTACTCCAATTTATGAGTTATACAGCTCTCCCAAGGACTGTAAAATTACAATAGTGTCCCACATTTGAGCAGCATATGGACTTTGCATGTCACTGCATAATGAAATCTAAGGACACTCCCACAGCTTTTACTAAATATTAGTTAACTAGCAATACAAAGAAGTGTCCCATCTGGTCCTCTCAGCTGATTACAGTCACTCCAAAAAAAATCCTTTCCTTCTGTCCATCTTGACACTGTAGCCCATGATTAAATGGAAATTCATATGTAGTACTGCCAGTTCTCCACTTCCCAAACACCAACTCCACAAGAAAGTGCTCCCTCATGATTCCAGGTAGTCTCAACACATCTAGTCAAATCCCACCCAACGTAACTTCAACAGAAATCCCTGCTGCCCCACACAAATGTATGATCTCACCACTCTGTACCAGAAAGCAGCAAGTCAGTCAGATATCATAGCAATGCTGTTATCTAAAATCAGAACTAGAAATTCCAATGTACATTAGAAATGAGCTAATACAAGGAAAGAAAAGAAGGATATGCTAGTGATTAGACCATTAATTTGGGACCTGAATGGAGCCCTGAATTCATCTCCCTATTCTGCCACAGATTTCCTTTGTGACCTCTGTGTTTCAGTTTTTAACGTGTAAAATGAGAAAAAAATTATCTTGAATATTTAAGGCAGAAATTATCTATGTACAGTGCCTAACCACTGGCAACCTGATCTCATGCTGGGCCTCCAGGCATTTCTGTAATACAAATAACTAATTAATTAAAAAAACAAATGGGGAATCTCACTGCTTTAGAGAGTGAAATACAAGACAGCGACAATATAACAAGATAAGAAATCCAAAGCAGTGGTATAAAGAAGCCACATGGGTAATAAGTTAAATGAATATAGTCCAACAATAAAGGGAAAGAAAAAATTAAGAGACAAACAAAAGAGAAAAAAAGTTGTTTTAAGACAAGATTCTAAATATGATGGAGATCAGGATACTGACTCTGATGTCCACCCTGAGGTGCTAATATGCCTTAGTTGACAGTATTGATCTCAAAAGACAACAGTCTCAAAGAGTAAGGCATCAGTTTCAGAACCCACTATGATCCTCTAGCTGGTCGTCTAAGCTATACCCATATTACATCTCCTCACACTCGCCTCTGTGTAAAGACTTGTTGGTTTAGGTGAATTTGCAGTGAAGGAACCAGAGAAAATTAGAGGTCAAAGCTTTGCAGACAATGAGATATCGGTCAGGTCCCTTGGGAGACTCCTTATCCCTTTTTAATCAGGCATGACCCTATAAGAATGTGCAATGTGATAGTCCAGAGAGAAAAGGCACTGGGCTTTTCCTGGCTGCCATTCAGAAATGAGAGAGCCATGCCTGTATTATGTAAAGGGTGTTAAGAAGTTGATGTGCTGTTTGTACTATATCAGCATGTAATTAGTTCTTGTGCTTATGCTAGCAGGTATCTGATAATCAGTCATCACAAAAGACCAAAATGGAGAACTAAAAGTTAAATGTCAAAAGTGGTTAAATCCTTCCAGAGAAGACAAAAAACAGTGTAACTCTGAACTATGGACTTAGGGGACTTTGAAACAACATGGCTGCAAATACATTATCAAGTAAGTTTTGACTTAGATCCCCAGGAATATAGACACTCGAGAAGGCAAAAAAAAATTGTCCCAGTGCAAGAAATAAATTCCTTGTGGGACTTCCCCCTGTACCCAAAATCTGATCTTTCCCTTCTCAGTAGGAAGGGCATAGTTGTTTTGAGTGGAAGCTTTAGCAGGGCCGGCCCGCAACATTTTGGCAACTGAGGCGGGGAGCTCAAATGACGCCTCCATGCCCCTTTGCTTGGGCCAAAACTTTGAAAGGTCTCAATTCTGCCTTTTTCCTGTTCTACTCCTCTCATGGTACTGCTCTGCTACCTATTCCAATAAAAGGAGAACTAACAACCTAAAATGGTCTTGTTCAAAAATTTTAACTAAGATTGAACTTTCAAACTCCTGAACAGCAAATATAACTTTTCTTGTCTGCATAGTAAACACTGGCACTTTTATCTGTTTGAATAATCAAAGTGGTGCTTTCTGTGCCTTCTTGGTTGCAAAGATTTGAATTGCTTCCTGAAGGTCCACAGTCTAGGCCAGCTCATGCTCTACTGAGATGGCTGCAAGGCCAACCAGCCTCTCCTGTGTCATTGTGGAGCGCAGATGTGTTTTTATTAACTTCAGCTTGGAGAAGCTGCGTTCTCCACTGGCAACTGTTACAGGAAGAGTTAGAAGTATGCACAGAGCGACAAAAGCATTTGGAAAAAGGGTGGTAATCTTATTTGTGCACATATATTCCAGAACTGCCTTTGGAGTTGATCCTTCTGAAATGTATCTTCAAAGGGTTTTCAGTTCATCACCTAAATCGCTCGCATCAACATCGCTCATGTTATCATGTGTCACTGTCTCTAGTGCCCTGCATTGCTGGTGTAGGTCTTCTTCAGGTATAGTGAGGAGTTTTGGAATATCATACAACATCCCAAATATTTTGCTGTGTTCTTTGAGCTGCATGAAACATTCTTCAACTGATTGTGCAATACAATCTATCACCTGGTTAAAGAATTCAACTTTGAATTGTTGTTTGGGGACTCTTATGGGATTATTCCGTGCCTCATTGTGAAAAATGTTTTCTTCTTTGGTGACTCTTGTATTCTTGAATCGGTGGGAAAATAGCTTCAGTGTGAAGTTCCTCTGCCAACTTCTGTGTACTCTTCAGAACGTTTTGAAATCCCTCATCTGACCAGTAAGACTGTAGTTATGACTTTGCTTTGTCCAGTTGTTCCATTGCTCCAAATGCATCAGCATCAACACCTTGGAGTCTCTTGCTTACAACATTTATTTCAAACAGTATGTCATGCCACAACACTAAGCCATACAGAAATTTGAAGTTATATGTTTCTGGTGATTCTATTTCTCTCTGCCACTGTTCTCTCACAAACAGTTCCTGTCATTGCATTATCCTCCATAATGGCAACTATGGCATCATATATATCTTCCCAATTTGGCGTTTGATAGGCTTTATCGCCTCCACTCAACTTTCCCATCGTGTGGCACTCAGTGGTTCAGCGTCAGAGAGGATGGTCTCAGATGTTGCTTCAAAATTTGCCATCGATGAGTTGATGCAAAGAAAAATACATAGATGCTTTGAATTACATTAAAAAATTCAGCAGCTTCAGTAGGTGACGCTGCATCACTGACCACCAAGTTCAGTGAATGAGAACTGAATGGGACAAAAAAAAGCTCGAGGGTTTAACTCTCGGATCCACATCTGCACTCCTCTGTTCTTCTCTCTCATTTTGGCACCATTATTGTAGCCCTGACCTCTCATGTCAGCTATTGCAATTCCCGTATCTTCCAGCTTTTTAAGAAGCACATTTGTCATACCAGCTCCTGTAGTATCATCAATAAATTCTAAAAAATGCTCTGACAGTCACCATTATAGGAACATTTTCACCAGGTTCTGTTGTTGTTACAAAATGCACCATTAAAGTCATTTGTTCTGTATGGTTGATGTTAGGCGTGCAGTCCAGAATAACAGAGTAGAGTACTGTCTTGCTGACTTCAGATCTGCCACAAGTCTTCTGTTTGACTTTTGCTGCCAGTAACTGTATGATCTCATTTTGAATTATTTTTCCAAGGTAGTGGTGTGTGTACATTTCTTGGG
The DNA here is from genome assembly GCF_007399415.2 of Gopherus evgoodei. Taxonomy (NCBI): domain Eukaryota; kingdom Metazoa; phylum Chordata; order Testudines; family Testudinidae; genus Gopherus; species Gopherus evgoodei. The sequence goes on along the minus strand of NC_044328.1, from coordinate 54,461,902 downwards.
TGGTGACTCTTTTTAGATGCTCCTGGAGTACAGCATCAAACTCAGCCATTAGCTCCTCAATTTTAAGGAAGTTTCCATTGTTTGGCACATACAAATGATCTGAAGTGCCACACAGTGCTAGGTTTTGGGTAGCAAGCATTCTCAAAATGGCAATGAGCCTTTTCAGAACACTTTGCCAGTAAAGAGACTCTGATGCAATCTTTTCTTGTTGCTGAGCATCTATGGTGGCCTTTAACCTTAGTCTCATCTCAAGCTCTTTCCACCTATGGCATGCTCTCTGGTGATTTGCTGCCTTCTCATGGCATGCAAGATTTCTAGCCAGATTTTTCCAGTCCTTTGTTCCTGTAGAACCCAGTGTGGCTGGAACATTAGACTGGAAGAGTTTGCAACAAAAACAGTATGCTGCATTCTGGGTTTTTGAGTAAATAAGCCATGGCCTCTCCACTTTGTCACCATTGGGGATTTCATGCTAGTAATGTGTTGGACGGAAACCTCTATTTTCATTGTCTTTGGGGTACATGAAGTTTTTCACTTGCTGTGGCCCATGCAGTACAAGGAAGTCCCTCAGGCTACTGCTCAAGTGGGTCCACAATCCTGGATCATCTAGACTTAAGGAACTATACCCAGCAGCAGCGGTTTCTTGTGCCTTCACCACACTCTTCTCTGATCTACACTTTTCTTAATGTGCACGGTTACATCCATTTGAGATGGAGATATGGATGCTGCAGTAGCTACCTGGTCACCTGCACTCTAACTGGAAGATCAGGCATCTCCTCACCACTCACATCCTCACTGGGGCCGGAAGGCTCACTGTGAACATTTGTATCTATAACTCTCAGGAGAGCTTCTTCCTGCTCAGATAGAAAAAGCTTCCTTTGCTTTCTTTCTTTTTCTGAATGCTGCCCCAGGGGGGCGTTTTCTTCTTTCATTCATGATTGCTATTCTATGCCAGTTATAGTGGCTCTCAACACTCAGTTGAAGGGGACAAATAAACAGGCTGGTAGCAGGGCATGAGTGAGGGAAGATATCAGCATCTTAAGGGCCTAACTGGCTCCTACTACTTCAGTTGACTGCCTGTTCTCCTCAAGTAGTTTCAGGGAAGCAGCAGGAAACAGGAAGGTCACTGAGAAGCTGGTGTTAATCAGTCCATGCTCCTAGGGGTGCTAGAGAGGTACATAAGAGGCTCCTCCTCCAATATCTCCCTCCAGCTCCTTCTGCTTTCTGTTATTCACTCTACCTTTTCTCCTGCCTGCCTGCCACGTCTCTTGTGCCCTCCTTCCTCCAGTACAACACTCCATCATCTATGTGCATCTAGAGCAAAGAGAATACATATGCACTAGCAGCAGACACAATTTTCTACACTCTGGATCCTAGTAGCGCTCCCCCCCAGTCTGGCACCTGAGGTGGCCGCCTCAGTTCGCCTCATGGTAAGGCCAGCCCTGAGCTTCAGGATTAAAACTTTACTGCAGCAAAAATTCCATATATAAATAACTGCACAAGCTGAAGGGCTGTGGAGAATCAATCTCTGTATCTCCAGTCTCCACCAATATATCAATGGTTCCTTCTCAAATAATATTTGGAAAGTGTGTCTTTGATTTACATTTCAATGTTATCCTGGATTATAAAAAGGCTCCAGTTTCCCCTTTTGAAATGTTAGACCTTGTCTGGTGAATGTTCGTGTGTGTGAAATGAGGGACTCATATCTCTTACTAAAGCCAAGGAGGGTGGGCAGCCATGGCAGAGTGTTCCCATACACTTGAGTCCTGTATGGCAACAGCCCAGGTATTCTAATCCCAAATTAACAATTTGCAGCTCTGCCATATTTTGCCATTGTTTTAAAACATGAAGAAACATAGACTAAGGCTGAGACCACAGGAAACTCATTTCTCTTGGAAGAACTGGCTAGGTTATATGCTATGCTACAAGCACACAGCATAACATATAGGCCTGGCCCTCACTGCATCAGCCACACAATCTAGTTACTTATACTGTGTTTATTCCTGTGGCATTACAGCACCTAGGCTGGGCCAGTCTACCTCTTATTTCTCTTTTGATTTAATCACCTTCAAAACCTGATGTCAAGAAATGAAATACTAAGGGCAAAACTCAATTTAGCTCTTCATGCTAAAAATTTCAAGTAAATATACATTTAACTTAGTCTCACATTTTATTTCCAAATTTAGACTGTCCCAGATCATGTACTGATTCAGCAGAACAAGCATATGGACAACCAGTTTGGCCATAAGCAGTCCAGTATGTTTTTTTATTAAACCAGTTACACAAACATTACAAACGTCAAGTGTAAATCCGCCACAGCAGCTTAATTGAACTGCAGAGGGGGTTTCTATGGTCCTTGCCCCCCAGTACCAATTGATGTACAGTATGAAAGGTAAATACTAGGAAGGGATTGCTGTAAACAAAACAGAAAACAAAACAGTTGCCAACAATGTAGAATGATGAACTTGGATGGTGAGTAGAAAAGGACAGTCGCAAACGCTGAGCAGTAAAGAGTTTGGAATACACAAACATTTTTTCATAACGACACAGATGAGCTAGCAAGTATGCTGCTAGCAGCAAGTCAGAAGAATGGTTCATAGAATCAGGGGAAGAGACTTCCCTAAACTTCTGCTCAGAAACCCCTTAAACAAGCAGGTATTATCAGTTTGAAACTATTCAGTAACTGATAGCCATAAAAATACTAAAATGTGTGCAATGAGATTCAACAGAGATTCTGTTTCACTTGCATTGCAGATTAAGAGAGCACATTCAACAGCAGATTACAAAGGAGCAAAGAAAATTACAGAAGCTTCCAATTTACATGAGAATGTATTAGAAACAATCACATTTATATTTTTTTCCTGAAAACCAAATTTTGTTTCCTTTTTCAGCTTTATGTAACATACAAAAGCAACTCCATTTGGGGGAAAAAGCTTCAGTCCTTATTTACTAAGGCATTGCAGGATCTCGGATCCAAGCATAATGTAATAGAGCACACCATATGATGCAGTGCCTATGTAGTTTGGTGTGAATTACGGGCAAAGCATTTGAGAGTCTGCAGTATGAAGATATCAATAACTAGATGGTAGAGGTCATACTATACATAATCTGGAGTGACTTGATGTTAGCATGATATATTTTGAGGAGCAATCTGAAGCACAAAGAATACTTGATAAAGCAAGGTGGTATTCATGTCTCTTCTCATTATTTTGGGATTACTTTCTTGCTATAAGCATACAGTATAACCTAAACTGTGAAAGTACAATGGATTGTACTCAAAATTTAAAAATATAGCCTGGAATTTTCAAAGCGACCTAAGGGCACTACAGTGACATGGGATAGGGAGCCTAATTCTCTTAGGCACTTAAAAAATTCTGGATTATTTGCAATTTGCCTGGTTAAAAATACATACACATACACCCCTCCCTCAAAAGGGCATAAGTCCAAGCCACGCCAAGCAGCAAATGGCAGCCAAATTTCCCTTATGAATTATGACAAATTTTGCCTCTTGATTTATTCTGGGGAAAGCTATACATTTTCCCAAGTGGGGTTTGTTACAGATTCATTGAAAGGCCCTCAAGTACAGGGGTGTCTTAGTGCTACTGAAAGGTATTTGAACAATGTGCCCTGGGAGGCACCATATGGCAGTGCATAAATTCGCCTTGACTTTAAAATGTAGGATATGGAGCAAGCCCACTGTTGGTGGTGTTCTGCATAGGCTTAAAAAAGATATATGTCCTGAATGATCTGGAAGAGTAGAGCCATGGGTGTGATAGAATCATATCTGAAGGAGTTTGAAGAAATCCTGAATCAGCACAGCAACAGCTGTTTATTACTTATGTTCACCATGAGTACTTATGGATTAACTAGAGGGATAGATCCTGAACTTTGCTCTTTAGGCTGTTCCCCCCCCCCATGTTCTGGGTTAACATCATCTTTCACAAATCATTAAATTTTCCCCTCTCATAAGGTAAATTATAAACTTTTAAATTGCTTATCAAGTTGTCGGGGTAGGTATCTCTTTACTTCCACTAGTTACTGATGACCTTAATTCACAAACTCCTATCCAGAACCAATTAATCTTCTCAATTCTTAGACCTTCATAATATCCTACCTTTTCAGTGGTCTTTGTAGTTCCTCTCCAAATGAGTATACAATTCTATTTAAATTTTTTCATTTCCACAAAATTACTCGTGACCTTTTGTAAGTAATTTGCCAGATCACTTTACTGCCATGCATGTGAATTAAGGTCCAGGGCTCAGGCAAGTTGAAGGGCAATCCAGTTAAGCGGTCAGCATTTATGCAAGAGGTCCGATAGCTTGGAGATCCAATCCAAGGGGAAGATTACTGAAAGGCACCTGGCAGGGTTGGGGGAGGCAGGTAGGCAGGGTGAGGTGGCAAGACAGAATCAGGCAAGGTGGCAAGGCATGGTCATGAAGGGTCCAAGTAGTGACTACTAAGCTATTAATCAGACAAGGCCAGAAAAAAAGCAGAAAGTTAAACATGGTCACCAGCCAATCAGGGTCAAGATCATGTGGCCAATCAGGAAGCATATCACGGAACCCATAAGGCTGGCCCTCCCAAGTCTGCATTCCCTGGTAATTCAGTAAATCCATGTGGCATGACAGCCAAGGCTGCATCCAAAAAGCCTAGCGAGCCTGGGTTTGAGTCAGGCACTTGAGACCAGGGTCTTGTCATTCTTCCCCTGCATAGATATTTCTTGCAGCCAGAAACTGTCATTGTCCAGAAAGCATTGCCTCTTTACTACTGTGAAGCTGGAGTGAATAGAGCATCTCCTATGAAGCAATGCCACCATCATAAAGAATAAGAGGATGAGATGACCCTCCTTCTTAGCCACACATGAAAACACAGAATACCCCAAACCAACATGACCATTGGCCATCAAGGTCTTGATCTGTGCAAGCAAGGAGGAAGATGATTTCTGCCCCCTTGGATTGGATCTCCAAGCTATCGGACCTCTTGCATAAATGCTGACCGCTTATCTGGATTGCCCTTCAACTTGCCTGAGCCCTGGACATTGCACAGAAGTGATACATAAAGTTCAAAATAGTGTGTTAACAGTTCTGGCCCTGTCCTTCCCATCCCTTGCTTCTAAACTCAGACGGTTTAAATCAGCACAGCTCCATTGTATTCAATGGTACAAACCTCTTCCGTGGAGTTACAGAGAGTGAGTCAGCTGAGGATATGGCCCTCTAGTCTTGGATAATGTAATGCTCCTCTCACAAAAGGAATTTTAACTTTACATGATATACGACTTTCTTCATCCCCTACCTTTCTTCCCAAGTGACTGTGAACAGTAAAGATATCTCCCTGTTCATGAAACTCCATGGAACAATTTTATTCTTTGGCTAACTCTACAGAGCCAGTAGAGTTATATCAGGAATGAATTTGGCCCTATATCTTCAACCGCTCTCTATTTGGGAAAGTTTTGCCTGATATTCAGTGCAATGCTAAAAAAAGATCTTATCTGTCATCAAGAGCCAGTGAGATGTTAAATAAAACAGAAGTCATAGCTCCAGCAATGAAATTCCAGGAGTGCCCATCAAAGACGTGCCAACAATACCAGCATTCTCTAACTTACTGGAGTCAATATTTTTGTACCTTGATAAAAGAAAAAGAGGAGAGTATATCAAGTTCTGTGACATGGCATGTCAGGAAGATTTAGGGCCCAATCCAAAACCCTATAAAGCCAATGGGAGTGTTCCAATTGTATTGTGTTTTTAACTCATCTGACTTCGGTGTGCTTTGGACAGGCCCTTAGGGGACCATAAGGAGATTCAATTTCACTGAAACCAATTGTTTTGCAACCCCTTAGACAAGGGATTAATTTGATCTCAGTCTCAACCGATATACAATTTACCTGAGTAAAATGTGGGAGTGTTCCTTCCCTGTTGCTCATAAAAGTAACTATTTAAAATGACATTTGGTGCAGTGTTTAAAAATCAACTTCACTATCTGCCATTATGCAGATGTTGTGAGTGAGCAGTAAATAGGAAAAGAAGGCTATTTTTCTTCACTTTTTCTACTTCTGTGTTTAAAATAAAATAGCAGGTGATTTTGGTGTTAAAAAGGGATGTTTACTAGTAGCTAGAATGAAGCAGAATTTAAACTGCCTCCATATGGTTTTAATATTGCCACATATTCCTGACTTGCAGTACTCTCTGCTATTTCAGACCTGGGTTCCCACATGTTCGTTAATATACCTCAATCCCAACCTAAGCCTTCACAAAATATTCCAGTCCTAATAGAAAATGTATGCTTTGATTGTGCCAAATGTTGATGATTTTATGAACATTAGGATATGGGGTAAGAATTATCAAGGTCATTTCCATTTACAGTCTAAGCTAGGATCTGAAATCAAGTCTCCAGTAGCAGACAACTGGCTTGCTAACACCACCCCCTCCCTGAATGCCTATTCCACTTTAAAATGTTAGTATTTGCCTAGTCTTGATCGCGCTCCCTAGGTATATCAATACTTGATAGAATTCAGAAATTTCAAAAAGCTTGTGAAAATGGAAAGAGGTTGGCAGAATGAAGCTTTCACTGAAACAATATTATCTTAACTACGATGAGAATATTAACTATGGAGAAAGTCCAGAGAAGAGAAACAAAAATGATTAAAGGTCTAGAAAACATGACCTATGAGGGAAGATAGAAAAAAAATGGGTTTTTTTAGTCTGGAAAAGAGAAGACAGAGTGGACATGATAATAGTTTTCAAGTACATAAAAGTATCAGAGGGGTAGCCATGTTAGTCTGGATCTGTAAAGCAGCAAAGAGTCCTGTGGCACCTTATAGACTAACAGACGTTTTGGAGCATGAGCTTTCGTGGGCGAATACCCACTTCGTCAGATGCAGTATTTTTCAGTATTTGACAAGGTGGGCCCAAGAAGTGCTCTTCAGCCAAACCAAAGAAACAAATTCATAATACAAAAAGGGAATACCTTTCCCTACCACCTCTCTAGGCTGGTGCCTTGTTATGCTGGTTTCTGAGGGCCAGTCCTTCCTTAAACAGGCAGTTAGTTTGGTTGCTTCCTCTACAGAGAGGAGAGCAGCCTTCCACCCAGGAGAAGTCTTTTCTCCCTGCTGCAGGTTGACTCCCTTCTCTCCTCCCTCTTGCTCACTGGAAGGAGAGTGGGGATGGTCAAAGGTCAGAGGCAGCCATTAATTAGACTCAGGGGTCCCTAGTTGACCTGAGTTCAACTCTTTTCAGCTCATTCTAGGGCTGATATACCTGCCTTCTACTACTCTCTTACAGCCATCTGCTTTGATTTTGCCACAGTCTGTAATTAAATTGGCTGTAAAAGGGTGAACATAGGGGTTTGAAGACTTGGGGGAAAAGGAAGAGAGGATAATTTTCAGTAAGTTAGAGATTATAGAACACTAAATGGAGGTTAATACTCATACAGGCTATTTTAAGTCCAGTTAATACACAGCTCTCCATAAACAGAGGGGCACAGGAACACTTCTTTAAAATGTCTCATTAAATTGAGAAAAAAGTCATGATGTAAGCCAGTTAGAATACAAAGCCATGCAAGGTACTAGAAGAATTCTCACAAAAACTAGAGAGAGTGTCAAATTAAGAGTTATTATTTGCATTATAGTAGTGTCTAAAACAGTATTTCCCAAACTTGGGATGCCGCTTGTGCAGGGAAAGCCCCTGGCAGGCCGGGCCAGTTTGCCACTTGCCGCAGCTGCAGGTCTGGCCGATCGTGGCTCCCACTGGCCATGGTTTGTTGCTCCAGGCCAATGGGAGCTACTAGAAGCAGTGCAGGCTGAGGGACGTACTGGCTGCCGCTTCCAGCAGCTCCCATTGGCCTGGAGCAGCGAACTGTGGCCACTGGGAGCTATGATCGGCCGGACCTGTGGATGCGGCAGATAAACAAACCGGCCTGGTCTGCCAGGGGCTTTCCCTGCACAAGCAGTGTCTCAAGTTTGGGAAACACTGGTCTAAAAGTCCCATTTGAGATTGAGACCCCATTGTGCTAGGCATTGCAAGCATGCAGGGACAGACTATACCTGCCCTGAAGAACATACAGTCAAGAAAGAAACAGCAGATGAGGAAAGAGACACAGAGATGAAACAACTTGCTCAAGATCAGAGTATTTCAGCAGTAGAGCTGAGATCAGCACCCAGGTCTCCAGACTCCTAGCCAAGCACCCTATCCACTAGCCCATCAGTTGACAGGATAGATGAAGTGTTATCTAACTAAAACTTTCCCACTGGAGCAGGTCAAATATTTTGCTTATTCTTGTACTGAAGGAAAAGAAAGTAGCAATGAAGAGTAATGTGCAATGCGGCCAGAAATGAGAGAGAAGGATGTATATTTTAAATCAAGGGGATCTATGACTCATCTAGACACACAAGAGCAAAGCTGGAGAAGTTTCTATGATCCACTTAAATCACAAGATAAAAATGCATGAATTATTGTATGATTTACATTTCATTTTTGGGGGGAGGGGAGACATTTCTTGGGTGCCAACCAAAAATGTGAAACTGAAACCAAAACAAAAATATACCAAAGACACCAAAAGTCAATATTACCCTCTGCATCATCCATTTATTCTCATGGTTTACAGTCTTTCCAAAACAGATTTCCTCACTTTCCTCTACAATAATAAATCTGGAGACTTTGGAGGGTTCAATGTTGTAGTTTATTAAAAAAATACATTTCAACTTTCACATTTTCAAGGTGGTCACCCTAAGCCCTTAAAGCCACAGGCAGTCAGAAAGCTACAAATTAGCAGTGAAAGCATGAAAAAATTAACTTCTATTGAATTTTTACTTTAGTATGCAAATGTGTCAAGATAAATGTACAGTAACAATTTCACAAGAGAATACATATCCTGCTTTTGTGCCTTTTGTCTAAAAGTGCCCAGATGCATTCCTACAAATTCAGCCCTTTCTATTCCAGTCCCTGAGTAACATAAAAATAAAAAAAAACGTTAACAAAAAACAGAGTGGTTTACATGGAAAATATTGTGCCAAAAGGAACCTTATCATTCTTGGCTCATTTAAAGATAAGACAACCTTGGTCAGATCCATGGTCCATCTACTCTGATATTCTGTTTCTGATAATATCCAGAATCAGATGCTTCAGAGAAGCGTAAAAAACAGAGAACTGCCCCTGCCTCTCACAAACAGAGTAGATGATTTAGAATAGCCTGGCCACAAAGAAAGTTTCTTCCTACCCCTTAATTTATAGATTGGTTTATATCCTAATGCATGAAGGTTTATAGCCCACTAATATAACTTTCTCATGCAACAAGTTTTAGACTTAGGGCCAAAATCTCCAAATTTGGGTGCCTAAACATGGACATAGATTTTTAAGTTAAAAAATGCCTATTTGGGGGCCCACAATACAACTTCCTGCTGAGGACAATGAGAACTGGATCTGGCCTTATTTTGGCAGAAGTAATTTATTTCTTGAAATTCCTCTTGCCTAAATTATCTCAGATTAAAGTGAATTGGACTGTTTAATAAGAAACAGACACAACATGTTGGTTTTTTCATTAAATGATTTTTAAAATGGTTTCTCTGCCTCAGATTCCTCATTTGCCCAAACATTTAAGGGTTTTATTAAGCAGACAAATACAGAAAAGTTACTAAAAACTAAGATTAAGTATTTTAACCAAAAAAGTTCAGGTCAGTGGAGAGAGAAGACACCCACAAATGTTATAAAATAGCATGAGACTCTGATATGGCCTTGGTTTCCCTCACTATAATATCAGACTCTGCATGTGTCTAAGTGTATTTTTTATATTATATATATATATATAAATAAAATGTAACACTGTACAAGGGAGTGTCCTGCCCCTTTCCAGGGTAAGCCTTTAGGACACACTAAATGTCGGGAATTGTGAGTGGAGGAGATGAAAGCTCACACTGCAGTTGCCTGCATTGCACCTGTTCAGTGGCTAAATACAGCATTTCAGTTCTAGTTTGGGTTTTATTCACTGCCAGCCCCTTGATATGCAGAGGGAAGATATCCCACCACATCAGTCTGTCAATCAAATTGGAAATATGTATTCAGTACTGTGGGAACCAGGATCACTTTTTGCTCTGCTCTATGAATACTCAAGCAGAAACTACTGCTTCCCCAAAACTATACAAACATTATAACAAATCCTATCATAATGTTCTTCCACATAATTTGATGAGGTCATCACAAAGTAGTCCCATGCACTGAACAAGTACGCTACTGATTCGCAATGCCTTCCTGTTTCAGCTATGAAAAAAGGGGCGAGAACCAGATCAGAAAGAGTAAGAACAGTACCAAATGTAAAGGCTCTCAAAAGCATGTTTAACTTTTACTTGATATTTTGCTGTGCTTCCCATAATATGGAACACGTCTTTGTGCAAGCTATATAAAGGAAAATATATTTGACACACTAGATTTATTCATGATCATCTAGGGCCCAGTCCAATGTTCATTTAAATCAGTTGGAGTCTCCCCCAACGATCAGTAAGTCATTGTTTGTGTAGTGGCTCCCCATGTCCCACCCCCTGGTCTTCCTCCTGTGCTCGCTCTCAAAACTTTTCACCTGATCCTGAAATCAACAGTACTGCACAGCACCTGTACAGCAAGATGAGGGCCTACCCAGCTCTGCCCAGCATGAGGAGCAGTGAAGGAGAGGAACCTGACCCGAGTGGTGAGATGGGGTCTAGAGCAACAACTGTCATAGCCGACCTGCCAGACCAAAGCATCAGTCCTTGACTGACAAGCCTCCCTGTACCCTGAGAATATTAATAAGCTGCATTTTCCTCATCTTTACTATCCTCTTTTTTCCCTCCCTTCTGTGTCTGTTTTGTCTTAAATAGGAAAAAGTGACTATCGTTCCCAACACAGAACTAAACCCTTTCTTACCCACAAGACAGACTGTTTGGCTGAAGAGAGAATTTAATAAATATTTATTGACTTCAAAAAAGGGACTTTGATAGGTTTTGATTAAGTTTTTGTATTGGATAATTAACGGTAATTTCAATGCTCTTTACATTGTTTCGATTCTTTTCCGCGTGTGTGTGTATCAAATCAACAATTTTCTAACTTTTGGCATGAATTTTATAGTGTGCACTAAGCAGGGTGAGGTCACTGTATACCAAACCCTGAACCTTCTTTAACACTGGACAGTGGCTGGATTATATTAACCCCTTTACCTCTTGGGGCTCATACATTCCATCTAAATTAACAGAACAGTGCCGGCGGCGGGAAGGGGAGGGTTCCTTGTCTGCATATGGTGGGGAATAGGGATGTGAGTGAGCATCAGGGCTAGGAGAAGCAGGCAGAGAGGGCAGCAAGGAGAAATAGGTTTCTATAGGTGGAAGGCTGAGGGGTGTAGGAAAGGGAGGGGTGAAGCTATGCCTGGGGCCAGGAGGAGGAAGTTGTGTGCTGGGGTGGGAAAGGAGGCCAATAAGAGACACCAGAGCTCCACTAAAAAAGAAGGGCATAAACACAGTACCGTTGATATCTATCCATGTAGCTGTCTGTCAATAATCAATACACATTTAATTAAAAATAAGAAATTCCCACCCAGAAAAACAAGATGCACAAACAAACATAAGCTGTTACATTTGAGTTAAGGCTGCTAGACTGTGTATTTCACCAGACACAAAGGAAACATCAGGAAATAAGCACCTGACTCATTCGAATGCCCCTCTTCACTCAATTCATCAGTCCCCCTTCTCATCCTCAACTACTTCCTTCCCACCAGGGGCGGCTCCAGGCATCAGCACGCCAACCGTGTGCTTGGGGCGGCAAGCCACTGGGGACGCTCTGCCGGTCGCCGCGAGGGGGGTCCGCCGAAGCCGCGGGACCAGCGGACCCTCCACAGGCAAGCCGCCGAAGGCAGCCTGTCTGCCATGCTTGGGGTGGCAAAATGCCTAGAGCTGCCCCTGCTTCCTACCATCTACACGTCTTCAGGCTAACCCTGAGCTACCAACACACAGCTTTAACTATGGCCATAAATACAATATACTGACAAGGTATACATTTTAATTCTGTAAGTGGTACGCAAAAATTAAATGTTAACTTTAGAACAATCAATCAATGAAAACAGATCACCATTCACACGGTTTCTTTAATGTTTAGTTTTCAGAGTAGCAACCATGTTAGTTTGTATCTGTAAAAAGAGCAGGAGTACTTGTGGCACCTTAGAGACTAACAAAGTTATTTGAGCATAAGCCACCAGTACTCCTGTTCTTTTTTAATGTTTAGGAAAGCATATCTTCTTGATGCCACTATTTTCAGTCTGATATAAAAGTCCTCACTTTCTAAATCACACCAGTACAAACGATAAAGGAATACATACAGTGAAATGTATGGAAGCCACATCAGACCTACATTGTCATCAAAATACACAAAGGATAAACATGATCACATTCAACCTCCATCTCCCCTGTGAACAGCACATTTAGTTTGGTTAAGAGATTTTATCCCAAATAATTCTTTACACTAGAAGGGACCTGGACAAATCCAATTAATACTTTCAGAGAGGGCCACTACAGTCAAACATTGACTAAACAATCACCTCTCAGAAAGGCTTTTGTAACAAAGGCAACTGGACAAAGGAGCAGAAAAGTATTTGTCTCTTGCAACTTCTAACTAAAGTTCAACAAGAAGCATGTTAAGCTTATTTCTTAGTCCAACCAAGTTCATCCAGCTCTGATTAAAGATCCTCCCTTGGTTTAGCTGTCTTTTTTTATTTAAATCACCCCGTGCAGTACCACCTGCTCTCTATCATTCTGGAACCAGCTGTGACTAAGCTAGAAGGGAATGCTGACATTCTCAGTTGGAGGACAGCTCCAACTGACCACCCAGGATAAAGGGAAGGCAGCCCAAATGCACCCTAACACCAAAGCATTCTGGATTTGGCATGATGTGCAAGAATCTGGGGTTACAAGATGTATTTTAGGAGTTCTGGATGCCCTGTCCCAAGCAAGCATTCCAGAGGTGTGAAGTAAATGGAGCATTAGCTCCAGTTCAAAATAGCTTCCTATGTTACAGGATGCTTTAAATATAGAATGTAAGTCCCCGCAGAGGACTCAGAGGGGTGTACTGGCCTGGTCCAGGTACCAGTTATATAGTGCCTTACAATTATTTTGTCTTCATGCTGCATAGTAATTTTGACCAACACTGGCTGTACATCAATGAGGTATAGGTAGCTCATAATTTACAGCTTTGAGCTGACGATCTTTTAAGAGAAAAGGTTTAAGTCAGTATTAACAGCAAGGATGGCCAACCAACAGCGAGGGAGCCAAAATAGCTCAGCAACTGGCATTTGGACTCTGAGCAAGGCAGACAGGACGACGCAGTTCCAGTATCATGAAAGGCAGGATTCTTCCTAATCCATCAGCTGCCATTGCTACAAATCAATATGTTTGGAATGATTTTGAACAAAGAACAAAACCTATTTATTCACAATATTCAAGTACAGGCATCCTCTGATGTAGATGCCACCAACCCTGGCTATGTGCGTGGGAGGTGCAGAAGGTAACTCCATCCTTGTCGATGGATTTGCACAGTTATGACAGCAGCACATTTGGCCTGTCAGATTTTCCTGAAGGGAGAAGAAGGGCAAAATCTCATTGCTGCCCTGGAAAAAAATGACTGTCAACTACCCCATCACTGAAAAACAGGAATAATTTTATATTAAACAATTCAAGATGCCATTTAGAGCTATTAGTTAATATGCTGGAGGGTACTTACTTCCGTGGTACTCAATCCCAGAGAAAAGGATGAAGTTTGTTTGTTTGTTTTAAAACAGTTGCATGTATGGAAGGAATTGGAGGTGGGGGGAGGGATTTTTTTTCCCCCCCGATATAGAAACTAACACAGATGAAGTGCTGATTATTTATGCTGCTGAAAAAAACCTACCAACAGAACATAGAAGTGATTTTTCCTTTTCCCACAAGACTCGGAATCTACGACAAAGCTAAGATCTCCTCTTCTAGGACCCTAAAACTGGATAATGTTTGAATGCTGTTCCCAAAGAATACCTGTCTCTAGCAGTGGACTGAATTTGGAGCCATGCTTAGAGGATATATGACCTTGCTGTTATTGTTTTGCAAGAAGTTCTTATTTGATTTGGACCATTAAGTTGTGACAGCGACAATGAAGAGTACTTTTTTTTTGTTTTATCGTCTGCTAGCCATGTTTTGACACATTTTGAAGAATATATCACTGTGTTTGTGTTGACTTGAGCTTCACATCATTCAGTGTATTTAAATACAGACACTCCCTGGGTTATGCAGACCCGACTCTCTCAAATCCGCACTTACTGAAAAAGTTCTGTAAGCTAGAAATGGTTGGGGGGGGAGGGGGAAAGATACGTTTCCAACGTATGCAAAATTCAAGTTACGCAAGGTATTCCGGAACAGAACGCTTGTGTAAGTTGGGGAGCATCTGTACAAATACAGTAGGGTGATTGTTCAGAGTATGCCATTCAGTCTAGTATCACCATGCCTCTATAGGCATTAATTTCTTAATAAATACTTTTTATTGAAGATTACCAAGGTTTTCCACATTTAAATTCTTCAGATAGAATTTAAAGATTGTACAAGATCTAATTCTTAATTCCTATGTTAACCTTTTTAATTTGCAGACCTTAATTATATCCAATAAGGAGAAATTGTCCTTTGACACGCTATCCTCTCTTTATGTACAAATCATTCATTTTCTGTTAGCATTATTCCTTTAAGTCATATAAAAGATGGCATCTCAAATATTTTGTCACAAATTAAGCTTTTCAGTGCCTCAAGACTTGCAGGAGTCCATTTTCAGCATGTTAGGCTAGGTCCCCCCCCCCCAATTTCTTCATCATCTTCCACATCTTTTAATGGTAGTCAAAGGCTGCAACTGAACACTGAACCTTGGGGGCATTACTAGCCTGGTATAGGAAAATGCACGCAAATACGTTTGTATTTGTGGTGAGTAGCTGTACAACATCCCTGTACAAAATTCCATTTAAGTATAATGATTTAATCCAGCGTTTATTCCTTTCTATTTTATTTGCTTACAATCTCCTACATTGAGATCATAATTACAGCTGGTTGGAAATTTTTCAACGAACCATTTTTCTGCCACAAAATGCCTATCAGAAGCTGAAATAGTTTGTGAAACTGGGTCAATTTCAATTAATCTCCCGACATAGAATTTTTTTAAAAAAAACAAAAAACAAAAAACACCTGAAACAGAAAGTTGCAGTTTGAATAAACATAACTGTTGATTAGTTAATAAATTTAGATTTAAACAAGTTTTTAAAAAAGACAATTGAAATGAAATGTTTTGAAAATAGCAAAAACAAAATATTTTGATGGACCCAAACTGAATTATTTTTTTGTTTTGCTGGTTTGTGAAATGTTTTCCAATTTTGGTTTTTTGTCTAATATAATAATGAAAGTTTTGGGAAAAATTCTCACTGGACTGGAAAACCATTTTCTGCCCAGTACTACTCAATGTTGGATCTGTGATTTCAATGTTTTTCTTGTGGTGTCAGATGATGTCACACACAGATTGATGATCCAACAGAAGGCAAGAATAGGTATCCATGAAGAAACAGCCCCACTTGTTCAATCAATACACAACTAGAATAGCTGAATTATGCAGCTGAAATACAAAAGGGAAGACTGCTGGCACATAACTGGTATAATTGTGCCAACATGGGCAATGCTGTGATGGAGGTTTTTGTTATATACAGCCACCATTTAGCCCAGGGCCTCAGCTATTGTAACAGGTACTGGAAAGAGCGCATTTGCTTTGGCCTATATGTTAACAATCCTAAATATGTCGCCTGAAATTAAATACATGGCCAGACCCAAGAAATTGGGTGTTCAACAAAAAAACCAAAACAAAAACACTATGGCCAAACAAAGGATGGATGCAAGATATCTATTGTATATTCACAGTTGCTACATCTTTACATACTGCTAGCTTAGGGCAACAGGCATAGAAGTGAATTACAATGAATATATACCTTGTACTTTGGCTCCAAATACACACAGTCAACCTGACTGAAAGGAGAGTCCATTGAGCCAACCTTTGTAGTTGGTCCCATAACCTCTCTGTGGACCAGTCAGCAGAGGGCAATATTGCTCACATGCAAAGCATACACAAAACCAGTACATTGCACAGTGATGCTGGAATGATTGAAATTCAAAGCACAACATGGATTCCAAAAGCCCTAGTCTAACACCAAATAATATGCATGTGTCCTTTTTTAGAATGCTTTCCTCAAGGGAGAAAACCAGAAGATTTCCTTTGTACACTATGGTATTGCAGCATGCGGGGGAGGGGGGTGTTAAGTCAGTCAAATACTAAGTTCATTATGCAGTTGAAAATCACTTACAATTAAAAAGACAAAGGAGGGAGGAGTGTAGGGAAACTAACGATTTAAGAGGACCACCATACAGCATTGTATGAATAATTATTAGAGAAGGCTAAGGTGGAAAAGATGCTACTTAGGAGTCCTTGTGTACTGAGAGATCCTAGATCGGGGTGGGCAAACGTTTTGGCCTGAGGGCCACAACTGGATGGGAAAATTGCATGCAGGGTCATGAATGTAGGACTGAGGCAGGGGGTTGGGGTGCAGGATGTACAATGGGGTTCAGGGCAGGGGGTTGGGATGCAGGAGGGGTGCAAGCTATAGGAGGGGTTTGGGGTCCAGGCTCCAGCCTGGCACTGCTTACCTGGCGTGGCTCTGTGGTGGCAGCAGTGCGCAGCAGGACTAAGACAGGCTCCCTGCCTGCCCTGGCCCCGGACCTGTGCCGCTCCCAGAAGCGGCCGGGACCATGTCCCTATGGCCCCTGGGAGAGGGAGCAGAGGGCTCTGCACGCTGCCCTCCCCTGTGAGTACCTCCCCAAAGCTCCCCCATTCCCAGCCAGTGGGAGCTGCAGGGGATGGTGCCTGGAGGCAAGGGCAGTGCATGAAACCCTCTGTCCCCCAATGCCCAGGGACAGCAGGAACGTGGTGCCGGCTGCTTCCAGCAGTGGCACAGGACCCACAGCGCCATTGGGGTGGCAATCCTGCGGGATGGATCCAAAGCCCTGATGGGCCAGACCTAGACCGCGGGCTGTACTTTGTCCACATCATCCTAGATGGTACCTTTGTTTCCAGCTGTCCACAATAATGATACATAAACAGAGTATAAATACATGATTATGTGGCATAAAAGGTTTTTAGTGGTTTGGGATGGCTGTGTTACTCACTAACTCACCTGTGAGTTTAGCAGGTCATCTCAAAGGGGTGCTGACAAACCCTGTATACACCACATTACATGCCACCAATAATATGAACCAGAAACACATATAGTTGTTATGTAACTAGTCATGCTTTGAGTGTTCTTAAAAATTGCACTGGGACTGTTTGATATCCCTTATTTCTCCACTAGCTGTTAACTGAGAGTTCAACTGTGGAGGGCTAGGAGAGAGAGACACCAATTTAAAACTCTATAGAAGAGAGCCTAAAATAGCTTTTCTAGCTATGAAAATAGCATGACATTAAAGTCCAATAGCTTGGATCTTCCAGAAATGAAAGCAAGGGCTGTTTGTGTCTAATTGGAAAAAAAGAGAAATCTCTGCTTACCAGCAGTATAAAGGTCCCATTTCCAACATTGGTAGATAGCTAGATATCAGACCTTTCGCTTCTCTGTGGTCTAGCACTAGCTATTATCTCTCCTGGGCTGTAGGTTTAGGTATTGCAGAGGATTCCAGATTTGAGGGAGAAGCAAGGAATATTTCCTCTGAAAGTTTGATTTTTAATATGACAGCACCTTAGAAGGTTAGAAATAATCTTGACAGAGATGGATCAATGAGTAGATACTCAGGGAGGTGGTCAGAGATGGTCAAAGGTGTATGATAAATGCACTTTGTCATACTAATATCAGCTACACATATGGATGAATACACAGCACACTTATCTATGATGTGCTGCTTCATAAAGGATTATATAACTTTAAATGAATTTGATCAATAGTCAGTGTAACCCAAGGTTATGAAGTTACATGCACAGCTACTATTTAAACACACTTCTGCAAACCTGCTTGCCTACTGCCCAAGTTAAATAACAGAAAAATCTGGTACACCTGCCAATAAAAAGTCATCACCCTGATATCTATACAGTGAGTGGTAGCTAGAATGATCTGTGGGGAGAGATGGGAAGAGTCTAGTATACAAAGCTTAATGCTCTTAAACTTTGTAAATATTATTTATTACTATTTAAGCAAAGTTTCTTGGGTCTAGCTAGAGTAAGTAAAAGCAGGAGTAGACGAAATTCTTTGATTGCTTCATCTTTGAAGAGGGAGAAAAGAACAGATTGATAGGCCTTGGTGTGTCATGGAAACAGTACAGGAATTGCTGGAATGGGATTAACATATTCCATACCAAAAAAGGCCATGGCACCCTTGCCCTTTCAAAGGTTATATCTCTGCACTAGACCAGGCAGAGATAGAGAATGAAGTCAGTGTACTAAACAGGAAGTCAGATATCTGCTGTCCAAAAGATACTTTATCTTTATGCTAAGGCACCATGGCAAATTCATCATTTATGCTACTATTTCCCCTTAATGCCTCCAGCAAGTTCTGTGCTCCTCTAAGAGTTTCTGTGTTATCAATTTACTCAGGTACATTTTGCCCTTTTAAAGCAG
Organism: Gopherus evgoodei; assembly: GCF_007399415.2. Classification (NCBI taxonomy): domain Eukaryota; kingdom Metazoa; phylum Chordata; order Testudines; family Testudinidae; genus Gopherus; species Gopherus evgoodei. The sequence continues at coordinate 54,443,249 of NC_044328.1, read as the reverse complement.
TTCACATGCAGTAGCACTCAGCTATCAAGATGATTAAATGACAAATGACTCTGATGGTGGGGAAGGGATGATGCTTCAAAAGATGTCCCAAGGCTCCACTGCTTTCATTAGTGAAGAAAACTAGGGGGGGGCTCCCATCATTCATCACTAGTACATCATGCAAGGTGAGGAGTCTCCATGTTCAGCAAGTTAAACAAAAGCGCCAGGGGAATTCTCATATACATTATAGTCCCTCAAAGGGGAAGTGCTGTCACATTAATATCTCCTCATGAAGGATGGTGTATACCTCTCTGTGTGGTGGTGGTGGTAGTAAGGGTGGAAGAGGTAGTAAGAAGGGAAAGATGGTGGTTAAAAAAAAAAAAAAAAAACACAACAAAAACGCCCCCCCAACCACAACCTTTCATGTTCTTCCAATGCCATATAAAATGATTTGTTTAAGCAGTCCCAGACTGTTTTTCTTATTACCAGCATAAGTATACTAATTGGTGAAGAGGTTCCATTTCTTCAGTTTCCTTCCTCCCACTGTTCACCCATAATGCTCACAATCCTGTTACACCTTCTATTGTCTTCATTTGAAAAACCAAAAAAAACCACAGATGTTTTTTGCCATTTTTCCCGGCCCCAGAGTTCTGGCTTCTGAGTTGGCGCTGAAGGTAACAGTAAATTTATTATATAAACAGTGCCCAGCCAATACAGTGGTGGATGAATTAGAAATACCATATTGTAGATTAATCACATATCTCTCCACTCAAATTTAAACTATGGTTTCAATATAAGCAAATTCAGGTTCCTCTTGTTTCTCTCTAGATTGTTGCTGGGCATTCTACATCTTAAATTTTTAATACAACACCAACCAACCATGGTATCCAAGTACTGGAATGATGATAGCCTATTAGGTAACATGGCAGATCATTAGCAAAATGTTTAATTTACACAGCCCCCCTCTCTTACACAGGGCAGAAGAGTGTATTAGGTGTGTCCATGCAATTGTCTCAGAGCATCTTCCTCCTCCTTACTACCAGTCAATGAAAAGCACACGCAGGCTTTAGAAAAAAATGGATTACATCAGCACTAGGATTTTTGCTGGCCTCATCAGTTTAGAAAGGACCAGAGTCACTCACACAATCAGGCCATTGGCAACAGCTTTCAGTGTTGCTGAGCACCTGTCACTCCCATTCATTTAAACAGGAGCGACAGGTACTTAGATCTATTGAAATTTAGAATAGAGCAAAAAGCTATCCTAGACATTTGCCTATCCCACTGCATGGCAAGGTTACCCCTACAGGGTGTGAGGAGCTGTGAGGTGGGTGATGGGAAAAAAAAACCCATGAAACTACAAAGACTTCTCTTTTATCTGCTAAGGAATACTCCATTCCATAGTTCAAGGAGTATGAAGCTGCAGGGTTACCTTAAGTCTCCCGTGCTTGCTTTCCCCTCTTACCCCAATGCTGACACCACACAGACACTTATTTTTAGATGAAGAACAGGGTATTAGGCACAATGCTCCATTTCACGGGAACACAAAGATGTCTTCACTTGTCATTCAGCTGATTGACTGGGACCCCTGTGTCTCAAGCTGTTGAAGACTTGGCAAGGATTTGATCACCTGGACCTCCCAGAAGAGAACAAATGATAGTGCCTCAGAGAGCATGAAAAACAAAGCAGCCATCAGACCATTTATTTTTGGCAGGGAGCAATTCTCCTTCATTGCCCACTGTTTAAAATGTAAATGCCAGTCTTAGGAAGGGAAATCACAATAAAAGCTCTTATACAGTATTTTTCATCAGTGAGATCTCCAAGGGCTTGAACAAAGGTTTTTGTTTCTCCCATTTTACAGAAGGGAGATGAAGGCACAAAGAACAAGTAAAGTAACTTGCCCAAGGTCATCCAGCAGCAGAGCTGGGAATGCAACTCAGGACTCCTGGGTCTCAATTTGGGGCTCTACCGACTCGCATATGCTGCTTTGGGAAGAGTTGGAGGTTCTGGTCCCACCACATGGAACTATGGGTCAAATTCTGTTATCAGATAATCATGTGTAATCTCCATTGACAGCACCTGGAGATTCATGGAGCATTGGGTTCCCTGAGAACAGAACCTGGCTCATAATTTTAAAGTACAGTATTATTCCTGCGATAACATTTGTGTGTGCTATATGACTGAGTTCACAGCTTGCCTCGCTTATGACTGCAAAATTAATTGCTGACAATGGGGGTCTCTTGATCTGTTTTGGGATATTTATATAAAAAAAGGAGGGTTTATTAAGCTATTATCACCAAAAGCTATGGGACACAATGTTCCAATTTAAAAATAACGCAGCTTCCAAACATTCCTATTCCCACCCATCCACCTCTCTGAGGGGGGAAAAAGTTGGTGCACATTTTCATGTACAGAAACAGACCATGATCTGCTGTTATTTTATATTAGATACAAAACACAGTTCCAGAGTAATATTCCCAAGAACAATGTTTCATTGGGCAAGATTTCAAACAGCCTCACATCATATTTGACATTATCAGTGCAAGAAAAGTCAGCCTGATGAAGGGCTCAAAGGCGTTGAGATCACTGGCAGTTGAGGGTGCTCAGAGGAACTGAAGCACTTTTTGGGGCCTTGATCCTGCAGAGATTTACACTCATGCTTAAATTATATGCGTTCAGCAATCCCACTGAAGTCAGTGGGACTTTCACAGTGATCATGGCCTGAGATTTTAAGTTCTTTAGGGCAACAACCGACTTTACATTTCTGTGTATACAAAGTCAGCCAAATTGGGCCCTTGAGCCTTGATTGGTAGCCTCTGGGCGCTACAAATAATAACTAGGACCTCACAATAAATGGCACTAAAATGTCACAAGTACATCTACATGATATTAGCAAATCTAGTATAAGCAGTCTATATCCTTACCCTTGTGTGGGATAAGCGGAGTATCTAGGGTACTAAAATTAGCTTAAAACGGGAAGAGTAAATTTTCATTTTTGTGACAATATTTTTTTTATTGCTGACAATACGGCAGCCTTCTTTAATAACAGTAAAGAACAATGACACCATTGCAGAGAGGATAAAGAAAGGGTTCTTCTTATCAGAGTAGGAGCATATAAATTTAGCAACCTGAAATCAGTGCAGACTCAGCCTTGAGCAGAGAGTCACACACTATGCATATACACAACGGAGAGCAAATAAGACAGAGCTTTATAGCATAAAGGTTAAAATGGATAGTTTCCCAGGATTTCAAAAGCTTGCTGAAGTCTTTGACTCATGACCAGCGCAAAGATAATCAGTTTTGTTTCCAAAAGTCAACATAATAAATTTTGTATTAAAAAGCTTCAAATGCTGGAGGAGCAGATAAAGTTTAGCTTTCCAAATGAGTGTTGGTAGTATGTGGCACGGCACTCTAAACAGTTATTTTATTTGAAATATACCTGTTCATCTGAGCAGATCAGTTTGTTATTCTTTTAACACTTTGTTAAATAACTAAACCTCTTGTGTCCACCACAAAAACTGGAACTCAAGCTGCAGCTAATTTTGTGAAGAAATCAGAATACACTTGGACTATACATTGCTGCTTCTATATCTAAATAGTCATGAAATACTACTTGAGACTGACTTCACAACAATCAAATAGAGAGCAAAATTTCCAGCTGCTGAATTAGAACTGTTAAATAACTGCTTAGTTGCTGATTAGAGAGAAAAACTTTCCATCTACAAATTCAAAAGCATTCAGTGTTGAGAGGTTTTGTAACACCTGTCTCCCTTAGGAAACTAGTAAAATAGGTCAGGTAATAAGTAGAGTATGCCCCTGGATTACCTTTAAAAAATTACTCTTAGGCCATGGCTACACTGGCGCGTTACAGCGCTGCAACTTTCGCGCTCAGGGGTGTGAAAAAACACCCCCCTGAGCACTGCAAGATACGGCGCTGTAAAGCCTCAATGTAAACAGTGCTGCAGCGCTGGGAGCGCGGCTCCCAGCGCTGCAAGCTACACCCATAAGGGATGTGGTTTACGTGCAGCGCTGGGAGAGCTCTCTCCCAGCGCTGGCGCTCCGACCACACTCACACTTCAAAGCGCTGCCGCGGCAGCGCTTTCAAATGTCAAGTGTAGCCATACCTTAGAGGAAAAGAAGAGGTGGAAGTGCAACCAATGGGACTGATTATACTCAATAACTGCACAGAGTAATTAACTATATCATTCACTGCTTTTCATCAGCAAGTGGAAGGTCTCTGTATAATTTAAGACAATATTTTCAGCACCATTGAGCTTCTGCTTCACTCTGTGTAATTTTAAGCCCATTACAAACCTCAGCAAGTTTTCTTTAAATCTAAGATGATTTAAAAAAAAAAAGGCAACAAAAACCACAAACCTACCACCATGTTCTTCTCAAAAACAGGAGTTACTGAAACATCTTTGATGTTCGTCTTATTAGCCAACGTGGCTACACTATTCTGTGCCAAGTAAGGGGGGGGGGAGGGAGTCACAGGTTCTAAAGCTTGATGGACTACAGATGAAAAGCCTTGGGGAGAAAAAAAAATGTCAACACAAAAGTCTGACAAAACCCAAACTATACACATTTATAGGCAGTACAACGCTCATTTTCTGGAAACTTCATTTGATTATTATGATCACTTCTTTTTTCGCTTCCTCCATCACCAAACCTCATTACAAACAAATTAGATAAGGCCCCTTGGCCACAGCAAAGAAGCAACATTATGGAAAATAAAAAATTGTTTTATAGCAGGACAGAAACATGAATTTAAAAGGAGGGTTTTGCTCTTGTTGAGTAAAGATGCAGCTTCATCTTTCTTATACAGTCCATCTAAGATAGCGTTTCTTGGCATTATGAGCTATGCCTTGAATCAGCAAGTTAAATTTGTGCTAAAAGAAGACATTCTATTCTTCTTAGTTCCACTAAAATGCTCTGTATTTTTCAGTCCCTTCTGCCTCTGTTTAAGCAGACCGACCAATCTCTTAATTTTGTCCAGGTTAGAGTGTGCATTTAGCAACTCCTTTGCTGCTACTTTCCAACCTAAGCAAATGCAAGAAGGCTTTGTGTGTATTAGCACTTACTCTGGATATGGTCAAGGGCATGTTGAAGTCCTTTCCCCCTTGCAGTCGGAAACCCCATGGTCCAGGTCCATTTAGAGTCACATTGTAAGACATTTTGTAACTCTTTTACACAGGTCACCAAAAAGGCTCTACAGAAAAGGGATATGGGGAGGGAAATAAAAGAAAATGTATTTAAAAAGAAAGAAAAAAAGACATTTACAAATATTGAGAACACAATAATTGCTTCTTTGTTGCCTTGCCTGCTCAGTCCTGCTGAAGTGCCACCTAAGAATAGATAGGAGCTATAATACAGATACTGATATCCCAGCTGAGTTGGGGCCCATAAAAGGCTTGTAACCAAACACTTACTATGCAAGGACTCCATGACTCAGAGATCTAATATAGCCTCTTGGGAGGTTAGCAGATCTTTCTAGGCTCCCCAAGTCCCTCTTCATGCTCAGAACTACTTTACTTTATATTATATATAAATTAAATAAAAACAAAAAACCACTACCAACAGCAACCCCAGCACCCAATTTAGGATTCACTAGAAGCCCAAACATTAATGCCCTGCTATCAACTGCAAGATTTTTGCTTTCCAAAGCCATTTATAACTGTTGCTCCACAGAGCGTAAATTCATATTTACTTCATTTTGAGATTTCATGCACTACAAATCAAGGGGGTTTTTTATACTGACCCTTTCCTTATATCCCAAAGTATATGAATTGGGAAGCATTTGCTCGTTTCTCTGCATTGACCTGGTAAGCTGGAAAATTTGCTGTAGCACTGGAAAAAATATCTGCCCCATATACCCACCAATTCAAGAAAAGATGTTTGCCCCTTGTTTCTACAGCCTTTACTTCTTCTGGGAAAAATATAGTTTATTCTGTTATCATGCAACAGAAGTGGCTTTTTACTGTTTTTCATAAAATCACCTTTGATTTAGAAAAGATCTCTACAGCTAAAGCATTTTGATCATATTACTGTCAGGTGACAAGAATTGCTAATTAAGAAAAGAGTAGCTAAAGACAATACACTTGGACACAGCACTGTTTTCTAGTTTATTTTTGGAAGGTTTGATAATCTGTTTCCATTTCTTAGTATACTGAACATTTTAAAGAAAAAAATCTTTTGCTCTCTAGCAAGTCAGAAAATATTAAGCCAGTATGCAAACATTATTAAATTAAATCTCTCAACCACCATATGGTGTAGGTAACTGTTGTCCTTCAGTGAAAAATAAGGGTATTGAAATCTAGAGAAGTTAAGTGAGTTACCCATGGTAACAGAGTGGATTATTGGCAGAGCTGGGAACAGAACACAGACTTTGAGTACCTGTGCCAAGTTCTAATAACTAGTTAAATGTTTCCTTGCATCAACCTATCTACTTTAGCAAACTTCTTCCTGTCTATGGCTTCTAACAGCACAAGAACATTGCAAACAAGCATCACAAATTGGCTGTATGGACAACAGGACATGTTGTATGGCAGGATATTAGTTTAAAATCCTAAACAATCTCCCTGGTGGAATTGTCTCCTCGGCATATGGAGGAGATAACCTCTTCTACTTGCCCAGAACCACCAACCCACAATACCCGTGTAATTAAAATCAACACAGCAGCAAAGTGGACATGGCTTCAAGGGGAAGAAGAGATTTATAACAGACTCGCAGTTTGTACCTGCTTATTCATTTCTATGGCTAGACTTCAGGGGTATGTCTGCACTGCACATGAAACCCAAGTTCTGTCTCAAGTTTGAGCCCACGCTTCACTTCCATCCGCACACAAATCAGTCTAACTTGGGTCAGCCAGAACTCAGGTCCTAGGATGCTGCTGGGGGAAGAAGATCCCACTGTGACTTGCGTCCAAGCACTGTCATTTTGCAGTGGGAATGCAGGTAAAGCAGCACACCAGAGTCAGAAGGTTTGCGTAGTCCAGTATGGACACGTTAGCACGGCTGTGAAACCTGAGTCCAGCAACTGTAAACCCAGGTTTACAATGCAGTGTAGACACTCCAGCACAGGCTTGGAGACACTGTCTACAATTCAAGTCCCACAGACTTGGGCTTACTCTGCAGTGGAGACATGCCCAAACTCTCTGTACAATGCAAAACCAGATTATTTAAGCACCACCTCACTGCAGGGCTCACTTGTTGGTGCTAAAACAATTCATTTTTTAACACCATCAGTTATGGATGAGAAGGTCATAAGTTTAAAAAACTACTCTCTCACTTGGGCTAATTACTCAGTGTTGACAAAGCAGTGTAATACTGTACAGGGGACCGTGGTGTTAGAGGGGGCACTCTTCCCTCCGAGAAACTACAGAACCCATGCAGCTACAGGTGCTGTCTTTCAAATGAAACATAAAAATTGAGAACTTAATTAGTCCAGGTCATTGAAGAAGAGAGATCCATAACTACCTTACTCCTATAGAAAGTGCTATTTCCAAAATTCTGTCTGCATTCCAACTTGAGTAACTGCATTGTGTTTATCTATATTTCCCTTTAATTTCAAATGAGCACAATATGTTCTTCATTTGCTGCACCTCCTAAGAAGCTACATAGTTCCTTCTTGTCATCCCAGATTGATGAATGAAGTAATCCCTATCTCGGTTTGGTGAAAAAAAAGAACGTTAACTGTCCTCAGATAAACTAGAGACAATCAAAGGCATACAATGAGCGGAAATCAGTTAAAAGTTTTGATGGGAGGTCACTCTGTAAGTGTCGCTATTGCTACAACATAAATCCTAAATGCAGTAGAGAGGTTAGAAAAAGCAAACCACCACCACTGTCCTATTTAGTATTTCTTGGGTAAAGCAGAAAAGTATTCATGTTCAGGCTTATTTTGGCAGTTTGTCAGAAGAGCAATTTATACAACAGGGATTAATCATGTACTCGTAAGGAGTTGGCTTAAATCATACCTCTGTATTTCCTACCAAAGGTCCAAATGCTGCCCTGAGTTACCACTGATAATAGATAATTCTCCAATAATAGAATTTACTCCAACCCAAATGCAAGGTAGATACCTCCAAACAATGCTGCAAAGGGCCCAAAATATATTGCTGTATGTAATATATGATCATAAGAGCTGCATAATGGGTCAGACCATGGTCCAATTTGGCCGGTATTCTGTCTCCAACAGTGGTCTGTACCAGAGTTTCAGGTAGGTGTACAGAATACGGCAATTATGGATTAATCCAACCCTGTTTTCCACTCCAGAGTTTATAATTGACTGATCAGTTGACCAAATATTGTCAAATAATGGAAAAAATGATCAAATACTTAAAAGCACTAAGTTATTAGAATAGTGATAAAAACGAGTGAGACTTTACGGTCTTCTCCTTCTTCCCTTCCTGTGAACTTGTGAAAAGTTTCAGAGCATGTAGCAGAAGACCTTCAAAGAAAGATCTGTTGCTGTGTGTTTCATGTAATGTTGAGAGGTATGAAGCAGATAACATACTAGGTCTCTTCCATCTCTAGATGTTACAATTCTATTTGTGTGAACAAGATCTAAACAATGTCAATGTAGCACTAGCCCAGGTACACAGTAACTTAGTGTCTCACTACTATGGTTCTTCAGCATTTTCCTTCTGTGGATCACCTTATGAGAGGATGGGTTTGAAGGGACCTCAGCAGGTCATTTAGTCCAATCTGCAGCTGAAAGCAAGACCAATCCCCAACTAAATCATCCCAGCCAGGGCTTTGTCAAGCCTGATCTTAAAAGCCTCTAAGGAAGGAGATTCCACCATCTCCCTAGGTAACCCATTCCAGTGCTTCACCACCCTCCTAGTGAAAAAAAGTTTCCTAATATCCAACCTAAACCTCCCCCACTGCAACTTGAAACCGTTACTCCTTGTTCTGTCAAAAGAACATTTCTACCAGAAGTGAGGTTTGAACCCACGCAGACACGTGTCCATTAGATCTTACATCCAACACCTTAACCACTCAGCCATTCTGGTAACTACATAAACCACTGAGAGTCATTGACTAAACCACTGAGAGTCATTGACTCACTGCAATAGAAACTGCTGTGGAAAAGGAATTAAAATAATTAAATCAATGTTACAGTTTATGAAACAGAACTCTGAGGACAGCTGTAAAGTCTGTATTATTTAATCAGATAAAAGAAAGCAAATGATGTTTACAAAAATGTCTTAAAAAGCAGTAAAGGATAGGAAAATACCTGAGTAAAATTCCTGAATGGCTACCTCTGTTCAGATTACTATTTGAGAAATAAAAGACACCACTTATTCAGACACTGTTCAACTGAGTATCAGAGGGGTAGCCATGTTAGTCTGGATCTGTAAAAGCAGCAAAGAATCCTGTGGCACCTTCTAGACTAACAGACGTTTTGAAGCATGTCTATAAGGTGCCACAGGATTCTTTGCTGCTGTTAAACTGAGGTCACTTGTGCCTATTTCTTTGGTGGTTTTCCATATCCATGTTAAAGTTCGAAATAGCTTGGCATGTTCAGGGAACCTATAAGAAATACCTCTTCTGTCCTGGGCAACATTCCCTTTCAGTACAACAGGATCTAAGGCCCAAGGCAGTGTGAATTATGTTTCCATGTTTGCCCACACAGTCTCTGTACCAATAGCAGCATTGGAGAGAAGGGATTATAGAATGCTCATTTCCCTGCTCCCCCTTTACTGTGTCCTTTTCCCTTCCCTTCCCTTTTCCCTTCCCACTAACCCTCCCCCTCTTTTTTGTTCCCTTCTCCTTGCCACTCCTGAATTTAAGCCTTGTGCCACATAATGAGCTGCTATAACAGCCAGAGCTCTTCATGCTATAGTCATATCACCAGGTTTACTGTGAATTCCTGCAGTACAGATGGTGCTTGTTTTGTGCAAATTCTTGCATCTTGAGCAGAGGACTAGTGGTGCGACAGCCAGTTATATGCAGTCATGAGTGTCACTCCAAATGAAATAAATTCTGCCACCCTCCGTGCTGATCATATGGTGTCTGATTTTCAAAGACCCAGTGACTGCTGGAGTCAATGGAAAATACAGGTGCTCAACATATCGACAGGGTAGGGGGAAGGGAGGGGGAAATCAGGCCCATATGCCCATAGGGAAAATTTGGGGCAAAGAGAGACAACTAGGTTGCTGCATTGTGTACCATCCCAGCAGCAAGTCATTACCACTAGTATGTAACTGTAATAGGGTTCTCAGTGGGCTGTGAGGCCTAGTGGTTAGCATCCACTCAATGGGGCAATGATGGGAAACCCAGGGCCACCACTCCACCAGGCTCTTACCCAAGGTCATAAGAAAGTCAGCAGCATTTGACCTCTGGGGTGGGGGCAACCTCTGAGTTACCCTCCTGGGGTCACTTCCTACCACTACTTCCCTCCACTTCTGGTCCCAGATAAGGAAAAAGACAAATGAAAAGGTAAACAAACCATCAACTCGAACCAGGCTCATTGCACAGTCCTGGCACCTCAGGGAGGCATCTCTAGCCCCTTTTGGCAAGAGCCTTCAGGATAGGTCTGTACTCCTCTGCAGCCTTCAGAACCTGGTTGCTCCCTCTCCAACCCTATCTCCAACTGCAGCATGCTCTGCAGGGTTGGAGGGACAGTGCTAGCTGGGCCCAGTACTGTCCTTTAACCCCTTCCGTCCTAGTGTGGGTTTGTTTTTTTTTGTTTTTTTTTTTTTTTTATAACCCATCACATTTAACTCAGAACTTCGTAAAGCACTTTAGGAAACCTGATGATGTAATAAGCTATTCTACATAACACCCCTGTTCTTGTCAAAAACCTCTGATGACTTTTAATTACAGCCCATTTTAGTTTCTTAATATTTCTTTATATCACTATAAAGAGCATCTTTCTCAAAGTCTTTTATTTTGCCCCAGAAGGTGGCATTTACTATCTTTAATGGTGACCTCCTCCCCCACATTCTTCAGCTTACACTTCCCCTAAAAATGAGAAGTATGTAGATAGTAACTATGTTTAATCAGACAAGAAGGTCACAGACTTAACTAACAACATTTATTAAAAAAAAAAAAAAAAATCAGAGAACAGAATGAAATTCTCTCTTCTCATATCACAATGAAGGATTATCTGGAGTTCAGCAAGTCCCACCAGTGCTGCCCAGCTGATAAAAACAGTGTTGATAAAAACAGCTGTAAATTCATGTCAGAGGAGATGCAACCGTAAAGGTAACAATGATACTCTAACATAGACACTAATGTAACTTGCGTGCAAGGGGGAGAATGGCTACCTCAAAGTAATGGCTCAGAATAGAACTGGGCGATGGTTTGACAACTAATGGCAGATTCATTAGAGTAGTGGAAACAATTTGTAAATGCCAGGATACTACGTTGTTGTACTATAAAGAAAGAGCTTGAGGAAAGTTATGACTGAATGCTTGGAAGTACATTACTATCAACTGAATGGAAAGACAAAAACCTATAGCATCAATGCAGAGTTAAGATTGAGGAAATAAGCACTAATCAAGTCACAGAAATTCCAAGTGATAAGGTTTCTATGACTACATTAACTTGGTCACATTGCTCATCCTGTATATTTTATATTCAGTAGTGAATTAGTACCCTGAACATTACTGTGATAACAAAATTGTAAAGTCTACAACAGTGGTTTTCAAACTGTTGGTCGCGACTGTACTGGGTCACAGAATGTAAGGCACTGGGTTGTGGCAGCTCTGGTCAGCACCGCCGACCAGGCCATTAAAAGTCCCGTCAGCAACGTTGCCCGGCTAAGGTAGGCTAGTCCCTACCTTTTCCAACACTGTGCTGCACCCTGGAAGCAGCCAGCAGCAGGTCTGGCTCCTAGGAGGGTAAGCCACGGGGCTCCATGCGCTGCTCCCTCCCCGAGCATCAGCTCTGCACTCCCATTGGCCGGTTCCTGGCAAATAGGAGCTGGGGGGGAGGGCAGTGCCTGCAGGCAAGAGCAGCGTGCATGCCTCCGACTAGGAGCCGGACCTGCTGCTGGCCACTTCCGGGACACAGCACTGTCCGCGGTGCCAAGACAGGCTTCCTGCCTGTCCTAGCAGCCCTGCTGCACTGCTGACCAGGAGCCACCTAAGGTAAGGCCACATCCAACTCCGCCTCCCAATCCCCTGCCCCAGCCCTGAGCCCCCACCAAACCCAGAGCCCCATCCTACACCCTAAACCCCTTATCCCTGGCTCCACCCTGGAGCCTGCACCCCCAGCCCAGAGCCCTGACCTCCTCCCACACCCCAACCCCCTCCAAGACCCTCTTTCCCAGTTCCATTGGGTTGCGGGCATCAACAATTTTCTTCAACTGGCCAGCCAGAAGTTTGAAAACCACTGATCTATAAGACTAAGAATCTCCAAGAGATTTACATCAGAGGTAGGTTGGTTGACACTTGACTTAGGCTCCGATCCTGCAATGAGCTCTGTGCATATGCAAAAGATAGTGTACACGGAGAAGTTTGAAAGATCATGGCCTCAGTGAGCTTTCATGTGGTCTGCTTAAGATAATGTACCAGTTGGGCTTCAGACAAACTACTGTTTCTAGTTTGATAACAATCCCCTTGGTAAACTGAATGTCTTCAAATTAAGCCTTCAATATCTCTTTGCCTCAGTATTATTTGTCAAATGGAGGACAATAATATTTAATACATCCAATCATTAATGCAAGTGATTAGGTTAGTTGCACATCTATTTGGGGGAAAATCAATCCAGTATACTAATATTCCTGTTTTAAGTATGATGTTTTGTTACAGTAATCCCAGATATTCCAAATCTTTGGTTTAACCAAACATTAGTTATGTTTCCCATGGCTGCAATTAGTGCAGATCAGATCCTGCAGGATTGGTATTTCAGGTTATAGTACTTGCTAAGCTCCTAAGTCGGGTTCAGGAACCTCAATGGAGCTTAGCATTAGGCCTATGGAGTTTAGACACCCTTAAAGTCCCCTGATCCTCTATAAAGCTGAGTTTTGCCTATATAATGCTAGATAATCAAATGCGTAAGATTAACGTATTTATAACTGGGGCCTCAGTAGTAAGGGAAGTGAAAATGGTCCAGATAAAATAACTAACTGACTCAAACTTCATCAAAAGAATAATGATAAAAACCTGGACCTCCTTGGAGGTCCAGAGGAGTTTTAAAAATAAATAAAATAAAACACAACAAAACACTTCATGAGAAGTGTCAGACTGACAGTCCTGGGGTTCCTTACTTATCCAGAGAATGTGTACCACATGGGCAGCAGTCATGTGAGTCTACCCCCGTGGCCCCACCAATATGCTTGTTCCTCACCCAGATGACCCACTACTATAGGTGAGAGTGAGTAGTTAAGTCACTCAACTTCTGTATTGAGAATTCCATCAAGCTTGCCAATTTGAGCCAGCTGCGAGGGCCATTTGTGACATGAACTACAACCCACTAGTAGACCCAGGACACAAAGCTTACTTCATATTCAAACATATCTCGGATGGTTCTTAGATTTAATTTCTATGCCTCTGGATACTTCCTCGGTTTGGGAGACTCTGGAAATGGAAATGCTACATGAAGAGCTAACTACCTGGCCTTTTGTCCAAAACCAAGAAGCAGTAAAATCTTCACGTAAGAGTACTCTACCAAATGCTATAGTACTAAGGGCTTGTCTCTATTACCCACAGGATCGACAGACAGTGATCGATCCAGTGGGGGTCGATTTATCAAGTCTAGTCTAGTCTAGATACGATCAACCAACCACTGAGTACTCTCCCATTGACTCCGGTACTCCGCATAGGTGGAATCATAGGTGGAATCAATGGGGGAGCGTCAGCCCTCGACTTACCACAGTGAAGACACCGTGGTAAGTAGAGCTATGTTGACTTCAGCTACATTATTCATGTAGCTGAAGTTTCATGACTTAGATCGATCGCGCCCCCCCCCCCAAAGTGTAGACCAGGCCTAAGAAAGTATTGTAAGATGTTTTACTAGGATTTACTCTAAACACTCTAATAAAATGAGAATATGGGACCAAGTCCTGAGTTTGAGCACCGTCTACTCCCATGGGTTTCAAAACAAACAGAGTCAAGGGCACCTGAGCCATAACAAGATTGGTCTCATATCTAGGAAGAGTATAATCTGTACATTCATTTGCAATCATTCATAATGTATTCCACTATGATTTGGTGATATGAGGCCTGTAAACTATTTCACCTTCAGAGGCAGATAAATTGAATGAATTTTATTTTGATGGTCAGATCCCAAAATGATCAATTCAGACCAACAATCAAACAACTTGCCCACCAGCTTTTACATGCCCAACACCAAAGCCTTTTTGGTAATGTCTACCAATAAAGAAAAATTTTAATGTTTAAGGATATTTTATAAAAATACATGGCAACCCATTTTGCACACAGCTAATTTACAAGTTGTATATGCTACTTGTGCATATGGCAACATCCTTCCATTGGCTAGGATGTACCATACCCAATCCCTGGGCAGAGCTGGAGTTTTCACCTTATGTTTTTCTATGCTGTTTCAATTCCAGAATTTTTCTGAGGGATTTTTTTTTTTTTTTTTGCAGAAGAAGGAAAGCAGTTAGAAACTGTAAGGCTTTCCTCATAATAAAGTCCAGCCACAGTTGCTTAAATGGTCAGCAGTTTAGGAATGTTACATTCAGCCATGTTAGTGTTATGACATTGTAATGCATTTCTACTTGATGCCAGCATATATCATTTAAGCTATGAATATCATGCAATATAGAAGTTACACTATTTAAATGGTGCAGATCTTCACAGATGGATGTATAGAAAGTATGCTGCTGCTGGAGACACTTTAAAACAAATTGACTTTTAAACTAACATTGGCACACAAAAAAAGTGGACAAGAGACTGCAGATTTTTGTTAATACGATTAATTTTAATGTGCATCAGCTTATTGCTTTCATGAAGCAAATCTGAAGATGGTTCATATTAACAAATAATAAAATATTTTGCAAGTTAGCTGTAGAATATAAAACATTTTTTGAGACTAGCTCAAAAGCAATTTGAAGATAGTTTGGCAAATACAAATGGATTATTCCAAGTGTATCACAAACACATCCCCTGGCATACAACTAATTAGAAAAATAAAATGATAAATGTAGAATGAGGCTTAAAAGTAGTTTTTGGTTTGTTGGAGGGAGGGAGGGAGAGAGAGGAATTATGTGCTGGCTGTTAACTTCTGTTGAATACTGTGTGCTTTGCAGGGGAAGGGGGGGGGGGGGGGAAGAACCAAACAGCTGATCCTATGTGATTAGTGAACAAATGGCCTGAAGTAAATCCCAGCTAGCACATCAGACTGATTAAATACCCCAACAGGCATATGCATGAAATGCAGACATGACAGCAGCCTCAGTAAATAAAATTAGCATGCTTCATTCTGAGAGGAAAAGGAAGAAAACTATCAGCAAGAGATAAAAACAACATGCAGTAAGTGCAAAGTAGTAAGGAAAAGCCCTTGGTTACTAGGAAAAGAATTAGTGTAACTAGACAGTTGGCAATGCTTAAATAGAGACGTGCTGGTCACTTCTACCTGGGAGTAGCTCTGCAGATGTCCTCTGGTACTCTCGTGGCTCTCCTGTTGCTCCAGCTGCAGATTTATCTGATCCTTGCATCCCCAATGACGTAGTCCACTCAGACCAAGGGCGGGGGGGGAGGCTTGGTTAAGGTGGATCTCTTAAAGCCACAGTGCCATATTTCTGTTACAAATGTTTTTGGAGTTTGTTTGCTTTAAACTTGGTTAGTTTTTACCTTTTGGCCACATACTGGCCAACATTCAGAATCTACAGTTTGGGGTGGAGGAACTGGAACACATATTTTCACTCCATTTCATTGGGAGAACTTTTTTGGGAACAAAACAAATATTTCACCCAAAAATAGGGACAGTTGACTTGGGTAGTCAGCAGGTGCTGATCATGTTACCCTTAGACCCAAACTGCAACTGTTATTCATGTGAGTAGCCACACTGGCTTAAATGTAACTACTCATATGAGTAAGAATTGACAAATAGACATATACCTGCCACAGTCCTTGTTTCCAGCTGATGAAATGAAATGTACCAATTCTATGAAACCTCTGTGAGTTTGAGATTCAGGGGGAAAAGGGAGGAACAGGCAGAAGGAATTATCTGCTACATGCAGAAATAGAGCAGGACTGATCACATTCCAATAGTATTGGCTGAGGAAAATGCATGCCAGCTATAAGCAAACATGTACCCTATACACACAATCCAATTATGAAATTAACTTCAATTTACATTGTTAATCTTATTGACAGCATCCTTCAATTTCCACTAAGATTTTTGAGTGTGTCATTCTCAGAGACTTTTGTAAGAGGAAAGTTATAACAATTTTGGCATCATGATTTGAATGATTAGGAACATGTTAAGTGAGATTTTCAGAAGAGTGCAGCATTGTCCTGATTCTATCCCCACTGAAGTCAATAGAAAATTTTAACTTTAATGAGAGCAGAGGGAGGCCATTTTTGAGTGCTTCTGAAAATTCCACTGCTTTAGTTTAGATTTGCTTCTCTTTGAGGGACAAGAAAAATCCAAATAAAATAAGAATATATCCAAATTTTTGCACATCTCTCATATGAACCTGTATTTGGGGTTCAAGAAGGTTTGGTTAATGTTAACCCACTTCCTTTGTGTGCCACCAAACTTCCCAACACTGGACAAGAGAAGAAGTGTGTCATGGTATAATTGCCCACTCTGAACCTTAGTGTCCAAAAGATGGGGTACCAGCATGAATTCCTCTAAGCTTAATTACCAGCTTAGAACCTGTAGCGCTGCCACCAACCAGGAATTCCAGTGCCTGATACACTCTGGTCCCCCCAAAACCTGGCCCGGGGATCCCCAAGACCCAGTCCCTCTGGATCTTAATACAAGGAAAGTAAACCCTTTCCCTCACCGTTGCCTCTCCCAGACTTCCCCTCCCTGGGTTACCCTGGAAGATCATTGTGATTCAAATTCCTTGAATCTTAAACAGAGAGGAAAATTTACCTTCCTCCCTCCTTCTCTCTCCCGCTCCCAGACTCCCCCTGAGAGAGAAAGTAATCCTTTCCCTCCCCCTTCCCTCCTTTCTCCGCACCAATTCCCTGGTGGATCCAGATCCAGACCCAGTCCCCTGGGGCCTCACCAGAATTAAAAAAACAATCAGGTTCTTAAACAAGAAAAGTTTGTAATTAAAGAGAGAAAAACAGTAAAAATTATCTTTGTAAATTTAAAATGGAATAGGTACCGGGTTTTTCAGCTATAGACACTGGGAATACCCTCCCAGCCTAAGTATTCAAGTACAAATTAAAATCCTTTCAGAAAAATACAAATTTGAACTCCTCCCAGCCAAATACACATTTGCAAATAAAAAAAACAAGCATAAGCCTAACTCACCTTAGCACCTAGTACTCACTATTTTGAATCTATAAGAATCTGTATCAGAGAGATTGGAGAAAAACCTGGTTGCACATCTGGTCCCTCTGAGCCCCCAGAGTGAACAACAACCAAACACTAACAGCACACACCCAAACTTCCCTCCCTCAAGATTTGAAAATATCCTGTCCTCTGATTGGTCCTCTGGTCAGGTGACAGCCAGGCTCACTGTTCTTGTTAACCCTTTCCAGGCAAAAGAGATATGAAGCACTTTTGTTCTATTAACTCTTACTTATCTGTTTATGACAAAGTGAAAATAGTCTGGACAAGATTAGGTCCTTATTTTCACCCATGCCATTCCAATTCCATTTCCTTCAATAGGATCGCATAGGAATAATAAGGGCAGAATCTGACCCTTTATTTGGGTCTGATCCTGACAACCATATAAATTATACATAACCCTGGAACTCTGCACTGGCTTCAGCTTCAGTGGTATACTGGTGCCAATCTTTAAAGTTCTCAGTGGGTGGAGCTCTCTCTTGCTCTGTGTGATCCACCAAAACAGTTGTAATCACGGGGAATGTAATGGCTGACGAAGCTGAGGATAAAACTGTCAAGAGGTCAGGCATTCTCACTGGTAGACCCTTTGCAATGGAATCTCATGCTAGTAAAGATCAGGGTGAATACATGCCTTGCCATCCCTAGAGTTCTATCTTCCCCCATCACGTCACACAATTCCTTCCTCAATAACAAAAGCTGCGGAGTGACCACAAGTGGCTCTCCTAGAAATATAGGAAGAACTGTCCATGTAAAATAGCATAAATGGTGAGTGGTCAGGAAAACATGGTCCTATCAAATTAAATTTGTGCTTTTTAATTATGAATACAGATGATGAGTGCATTAAAGATTAAATGTAGGATCCCAAATGTAAAATTCTACAACAGACTTTTAGCACATGCAGTTCTGTAGCAGAGATCATTGTGGCTCCACAAGGACAGGTGGCTCCAAATTTGCCCTGGTAGCCAGTCTTGAGGTAGACATGTTTGAGAAGTGGTTGGACTGTCTTACCCATCTGAATGGTCTTTACCCATAACTCATCTCTGACTCTGTAAAAAATGCTCATGTGTCTATGTTTTGGATGGCTCATGGGATTAGTTTAATGGCACAGGAGAATTTTGGTTCTTGCTCACTGATTCAGCTAAAGACAAGTTGAAAAATTCTAAAGTATATGAAATGACTTGGTCCACTTTCTAGTGGTCAGGTGTTTGGATCACAAATTGCATCACCCAGCACCCTAAGAGAACAAGGACTGAATGGGCAGCACTGATAGCGATCTAGACTCACTCTCAGCAATGACCGGGTATCAGGTACAGTATGTGCACTGCCATTTGCACATACTATACAAGTTCTAATAAATGAAGCTTTTCAGTCTCCAATGCTATCAATAGGTCACATTTCATAATAAGCATTTAATTCAGTTTTAGAAAGGACAGAAAAGCTTGGCTTTTACCATGTGATCATGTACAGTGCTTAGCACTTTAATAACAGTAATGATTCCCAGCAGTGCAGAAAGTATAAGGTTCAATGGTCTGCTCTTCCCTTTGTGAATGATGAATAAACTGACTCAAACCAACTCACAATCTTCACTTCCCTATTGGATAAAGAATGCAAGGAATTTCTTTAAAAACAGGACCATGGATGTGTCCAATGCACAGGCTGATTCAAATGGTGATATGGCATAGTTAGTGAATAATGCCAAACCAACCCATAAAAGAAGGAATCTAATATTTTAGAGTTTTACAAATGATTTTATTTTGTAAAACAAGTCAAAATGAAACTCAAAGGATATTCAGATTTGCTGTAAATGAGATGAAGAACTCCAGCACACCTACATTCATTACTTTTACACTTTTACCATAGGATTGCATCAGTTTTAGCAACAATCTTTGCTCACCATACATTTTTCCAAAAAATGCATTTGTAATATTGCCCATATGACAACTTAGCTGTTATACAGAAATCAAGTAAAACATTATTACCTACTGACTTTTTAGAGTTTTCCTTACAAATGAAAGAGGAGAAGGTCAAATACTGTAATCTCCATTGGAAATCTCTGTCAATTCACTGAGCTGCACCATTGACATTACATCCCAAGACCTGGTATGACATCAAGACACCATTATTTAAGTGAAAGTCAAGGCAGATTCTCCGCAGAAATGAACCCAAGCACTGAAGTGCAGTTTACAACCCAAACTCCCCTGGGCTCAGGCCAGTCTCTAAATGTCAACGTGTTGTCTACAAAATAAATTCTTATACTCCAATTGCAGATGTAAACAGAAAACAGGAATTCACTGAAATTTAAATTAGATATCCAGCTTCCCCAATAAATAGAGGCAGTAAATAATTAGTGGCATATGTCTGCCATCTGTGCAGTGACAGGCATCATCCATCCCTTCCATTTCATCTCTCTCTAGAGACCTTCCAATTCTCACATCACAATTCATGGCTGATTAATCTGTACATTTATCTTTATTAAGATAAAGTCTGATTCATGTGTGTCAGGATAGGGGAAAGAAACAGCTAAATTTTTACCTTTTTCAAAAATCAGTAACCACAATAATATAAATAATACTTAGCAGTCTCATAACAAATTAAGCCTTAAAATACCTTTGTGAGGTAAACAATACTATGCCTGTTTATAGATGAGGGAACTTGGACAGAGAGGTGAAGTGATCTGCCCAAGGTCACAGAGAGAGTCAGTATCAGAGCTGGAATTAGAACTTTTTATCTATTTTAAGTATTTATATGGACCCTATTATCACAGTATCCAAGAGCCTCAAATCTTTAATGTATCTATCTTCATATGAGGTAGGCAAATACTATTATTCCCATTTTATAGATAGGGAACTGGGGCACAGAGAGACTAAGTGACTTTTTCAAGGACACACAGCAAATCTGTGCTGAAGGAAGGAATTGAACCAGAAGCGCCCATCTCTGCGATTAGCACCCTACCCTGTGAATCATTCTTCCTTTCTAGAGCATGTTTCCTCTCTGGAAATTTCTGGCTTTAACAACTGCCATCAGACCACCAGATTACACCCCAAAAGCCATAAGAAAATTCTCTGGTGCCCTGTTGTCTCACAAGTGCCATCTCAGTGCAGAAAAGTAGCCAAACATATATGTGCACAAATATTAAGATAGACATCTGTAGTTTTAACAAGGGATAGTTTGGTGGCCTCTGTGCAATGACTTGGACTCAGCTTGGCTCCCGGTAGACAGGAGCACTTATCACACAAACCACATCACAATTGGCACTAATTGCCCCTCCCCCTCTTGTTGGCAGACTCAGCAGGGAGGTGAATGACTGCATGGGCCCGAACTGTAAACTATCCTCTAGTTCAAAGAAGTCAACCTTGAGCTGGAGGGACCAAGAACATCGTAATATTGACAATATCGCTTTATTGCTGCCCATTCTGTAGCTCTTCTGTGGAGAAAGGACCTCAGACATGAGCACTTTTCATGAACACTAAAATCATGTGAGCATTAAAAATAATACCCAAAGCTTTTTAAAACATGCATTACAAACTGGACATGACCTCTATATAATACCTTACAGGACCATACCACTCAGCACACTGAAGGCTCATCTATATAGAGTGCAGCATGTGGCAACTCAAGTGTGAATCTACAGTGCACTAGCTTAAACAGCAGTATATCAAAGCACACAATGGAACTTTAACTGTGTGGCAGCAGGATCCATGAGACCACTTAGTGCACAGCAAGCTAGTGTGCTGTATATTTATACCCCTGATTGCACACACTAAGTCTCTGTATATATAGGCCCTTACTTTAAGAATCCAGAGTTGAGAAATATTTTCTCTTTCACCAGTGCACTCAGTACGGTAATCTGCAGCAAACATTTTCCAGGGATGGGAAGAATTACCCAGACTTTTTCCAAGAATTTTGGATCTCATTGTAGATATGACACATGAACCAGGCTAAACTGCCTTTCTCACAGTGTCTGAAAAGTAATACTTCTGGTATGCGATAGTCAGGGATGGAGATAGTGATTTAAAAATAATAATAGCAAACCCTGGAAAATGGCCACTGCCGTGTGCTATCTCTCATGGGATATTTGTAAGATAGCATGCTGTCCCTCCCCCTCTTAACACCACCAGCTGGGCCAATAACTGCAAGTCTGTTATATTTTGATTAATTTTACTATTAAATAGGCGAGGGGATAGATTTTCATGGCTAGAACCAAATCTATGTCTGACAATTTAGATCTAGTATCAGAGGGTAGCCGTGTTAGTCTGGATCTGTAAAAGCAGCAAAGAGTCCTGTGGCACCTTATAGACTAACAGACGTTTTGGAGCATGAGCTTTCATGGGTGAATACCCACTTTGTCAGATGCATGTAGTGGAAATTTCCAGGGGCAGGTATATATATGCAGGCAAGCTAGAGATAATGAGGTAGTTCAATCAGGGAGGATGAGGCCCTGTTCTAGCAGTTGAGGTGTGAAAACCAAGGGAGGAGAAACTGGTTCTGTAATTGGCAAGCCATTCACAGTCTTTGTTTAATCCTGAGCTGATGGTGTCATACCTCCACTGCTAGAACAGGGCCTCATCCTCCCTGATTGAACTACCTCATTATCTCTAGCTTGCCTGCATATATATACCTGCCCCTGGAAATTTCCACTACATGCATCTGACAAAGTGGTTATTCACCCACGAAAGCTCATGCTCCAAAACATCTGCTAATTTAGATCTAATACAGCTGTGGTCGTGATGTGCCTCATCAACCGGAATTGGACAGAGAATACTATGAATACTATATATACACAAGGTAACATTTGGCACCCAGCATCAGTGAGAAGATTCTAGCAGAGGTGTTCATTGTGTAAGGTGTTCTCAGGATAAGACCAAGCCACTTAATGATGATTCAACCTAATTCTCTCACTCTTCTCATCACTTGGAGGTATTCTTTTGTTCTGTTTTTAATTATACCTACTGTACTGTGGCAGAGGAGAGAAATTAACCTACTAAGTACAGTGCAGTGGACAGAAATAGAGCTGGATGGATGACAGCTTTTTTGGTTTGCTGGTAATTCTGAAAAAAATCACTTTGGGTCAAACCAAAAATGATATTTTTCAAAGTTTTCAGTGAAAGTAAAAAAAAAAAAAGAGAGAAAAAAGTTTCAGGGCAAATAAAATGTTGCATTTAAATTCTGAGGTTTTTCAATGTTTTAATGTTTTAATAAAATGAAGGCAATTTTGAAACAAAAAGTTGTTTTTGATTGAAAAATCAGACCATCTAGTTTTTTTAAAAATTGTCTAGACCAAACATTTTTGACTTTTAGAAAGTTTTGTTCGACCAAAACAGTTCAGTAAAAATTGACACACATTAATTTTAGTCACCAAATCTGCATTTTTGTTGAAAAAAATTCAGTCTAAAAACTTCACTCAGTTCTAGACAAAGGGTTAATCTCACATTGCTTCAGTGGAGTTATATTATACACCAGGGATTAATTTGTAAGCACTGTGAGCCAATCTTCCCTATCCCCTTTGTATCCTTTCATTATTTCCAGCTATAGCTTTGGCATATGACTATACAGTACTAGCAACAATTTTTAACTGCTGTGGTTCAAATCTTTATAGTTCATATAGGCTCCTCACCTCTAGCTATGGGAATTTAAGCCTCAGAACATGGCACTCAATTAAACCCTAAGGCAATCCAACAGTTTGAGATAGAGCTGCCTGAACAATTTATAGATAGAGGAGCTGTGTTGTATTAAATCCTTTTGGAACAGTTCCTGGATGCTTATGGCTAGATTAAAAGGTCACAGTACTGTATACAGCCAGGCTGTCACAATCTAGCATGAGCCCTAATGAACATGCTGCAAATTGATTTTTTGGACAATATGACAAATCAAACTGAAATAGTTCACAGAGGTTTGAAATAAAGGTGACATGACACTGATTTGTCAAAGAAGGGCTAATGGAAATGTGAGTGTATTATAGGACTTGCTGATTGTGCCCTCTTTAGTTAATGTTGCAGAACAGTTTCCATTGTTAACCATTTTCATGGCTTTATAACTTTCTAAAACCTTTATCTTTGGTACTGAAATTTTGCATGATATGTCTCTGCCTGCTGCTGATTTCTATTATAATTTGGCCAAAATCTTCAATTTTTCATTAATTTAAAGGCTAGAAGGGATCATTGTGATCAGCTAGTCTGAGCTCCTGCATAATACAAGCCATAGAATTTCACTCAGTAATTCCTGCATTTAGCCCAATAACTTGTCCATAAACTATAGTATATCTATAAAAAGACACCCAGTCTTGATTTTAAATGTTCAGTGACATAAAATCCATTGCATTTCATGGTAAACTACTTCAACTAGAGCGTTCAGTTATGAGACAGAGCAAAATAAGAAAACGCTAAGCAACCAATATTTACCAATATAAAACCTAAATTATTCATTCTTTCAAGTCAAACAAACAGCAGAAACTTAAACGTAAAATGTCACACATGCATAGTCCCTGATTATATATACTCACAGAAGTTTTGGGGAAAAATGATTTTGAAATATGAAATCTATTGAACTTTGAAAGCGTGCCATGGCAACATGCAGTAGAAACTTTCAAGCAAAAGTGTGGACTGTTGAAGCACACGTACATGGTATTTAACTGACTATTCAACTGAAGCTGATCTAAACATACAAGTATGTGGTAAGAATGAGGCAGGCCAGAAGCCTAACATCCTAAAATCTGCTTCCACATGTTGTAAAGTACTTTCCAACATTATCCAATTATGTCTCACATAACTCCCGTCTACTACATATCTATCATTAGCCCCATTTTACATATGGGGAGACCATGCTGGATAAAAATTGATTATTTAAAAATGTTTTAAATTGGATTTATTTACATTGTTTTTTTTAATTTAAATTTAAATTAAAGACATTTTTCTTATTAAAAATAAACCAATTAAATTTGAAATGATGAAAGCCTGTGTTAAGGCCTAAATGTTTATAATCTATTAAAATCATTTAAATTAAATACCAAAATAAAACAAAATAAAATGAATTAAAATAATTAAGCAATATGTTTGCTGCCAAACTTTTAAAAGAAAGTTAAACCACTGAACTAGTGTCAATCACTGGCTTAGCACCTGGAATCAAAGATTGTTTAAGTGCTAAAGCAGCTTTTGATAGCAGTAGTTTCTTTTGCCAGTGCAGAAAGAATATTTTCTTCATTTCTGTTTATTCAACTAGTTCAGTTCAATGACTAGTTCATTTAAAGTTAAGAAACTAATTGGGAGTTGGAAAAGAAGGAAAGCTTCTTTTCCTTTTTAATTCTATGAATAAAAATTAGGTCTGAGAGGATGAGATCTACCAGTTCGAAAACCCTGAAGGACATGGTGATAAGAAACAATCACTTCAATTCAGCGACTACATAAAATAGTTCCGTTGCTCTGCCAGTTAGTTTAAATGCAAAATGTGTTTGATCAATTTTTTTCCTTATATTTTAAGGTAGTTTTATTTGACAAATGAAAATTGTAAATGATGTTTTAGGTGCTTTTTTTAATTGAATTCCCAGTTTTCATCCATACATTGCTTGACACAAATCATAAATAAAAAATTAATCATCTAGCAAATAAGAAATGTATCATTAACCATTTTCTAACATAATACAAAATCTAAAAACCAAGAATGTGAATATTTAAGCAACTGCTTAAATAAATACATATTTTTATATATATATAAAATCTTCCTAGTTAGCAAAAAGATGTTTAAAATATAGTGTAAAAACTATACTTAAGTGCAAATCAATATGTTTTAATGGTTACCAACCAACAGGAATAAACTCTTCGTTAGCTAAATAACTAAAAGTACGTATGTAAAACAAGATTAAAATCGGTTATTTAAATTGTTTTTTATTTAAATCAGACAATTCTGGAGGAAACTGAGGCTCAAGGTTGAGTGACTAATTCATTATGTCCAATGTGCCTCCAGGCAAGACATGGACTTTTGCGTCAGCATGTTAATCCTGGTTGAGATGCTAACATGCTGGTGTAATTTTGAGCATATCACTTATCCTTTATATGCCATGAACAAATGCAAAATTCCAGCTCAAAACCCAATCTCAATTTTAGGATATTCAAATCTGGTCCAAATTTGTGGCTCAGCCCCATCACTATAATGAAGGTTAAAAAAATCCTATGTGTGTGCAGATGAGACACCTAAGTGACTAAAACCTCTGGTCAAATACAGGAAAAGACAGTTACTCACCTTTGTAACTGTTGTTCTTCGAGATGTGTTGCTCACATCCATTCCATGTAGGTTGTGCGCGTCGCGCGCGTGCACGTTCGTCGGAAACTTTTTTACCCTAGCAACTCCATGTGGGCCGGCAGGTCGCCCCCCTGGTGGGGCGCCGCCATGGCGCCAATTATATATCCCTGCCGGCCCGCCCGCTCCTCTGTTCCTTCTTGCCGGCTACTCCGACTGTGGGGATGGTGGGCGGGTGTGTATTGGATGTGAGCAACACATCTCGAAGAACAACAGTTACAAAGGTGAGTAACCGTCTTTTCTTCTTCGAGTGATTGCTCACATCCATTCCAGTTAGGTGACTCCAAGCCATACCTAGGCTGTGGGGTCGGAGGTGAGAAGGTCGCGGCATGGCGCCACTGCAGTTCCGAAGGCCGCATCCTCTCTCGACTGCTGTACCAGGGCGTAGTGGGAAGCAAAGGTGTGGAACCGATGACCAGGTCGCTGCCCGACAGATTTCCTGGATGGGCACACGGGCAAGGAAAGCCAGCGACGACGCCTGCGCCCTGGTAGAATGCGCAGTCACACGGCCCGTAGGGACATGGGCCAAGTCATAACAGGTCTGATACAGGACGTACCCATGAGGATAACCTCTGGGAGGAGATAGGAAGCCCCTTCATACGGTCCGCTACCGCCACGAAAAGCTGGGGGATTTGCGGAAGGGTTTGGTCCTCTCTATGTAGAACGCGAGAGCTCTACGGACATCCAGCGAGTGGAGCTGCTGCTCCCTGCCTGAGGAGTGAGGTTTTGAAAAAAACCGGGAGGAAAATCTCTTGGTTGACGTGGAAGGCTGAGACCACCTTGGGTAGAAAGGCAGGGTGTGGTCTAAGCTGCCCCTTGTCTTTGTGGAAGACCGTATATGGGGGTCTACCACAAGGCTCGGAGTTCCGACACCCGTCTAGCTGAGGTGATGGCTACTAAAAAGGCAGCCTTCCAAGAGAGGTAAAGCAGGGAGCAATAGTAGCTAACGGCTCAAAGGGGGGCCCCATGAGTCGGGACACACCAGGTTAAGATCCCAGGTTGGAGCAGGGGGACGGACGTTAGGGAATTACCGTTCCAAGCCCTTAAGAAATCTCGACACGGCATGTGAGAAAAGACGGAGCGACCCGTCCGCACCCGGGTGAAAGGTGAGATAGCTGCCAGATGGACTCGCAAACGGACGATAAGGCCGAGACCATTTGTTTCTTGAGGGGACCAAAGCATATCTAGAATTTCGGATACCGAAAACTTCCACATAGGGCGGAGATTTCTCTCTACGCACCAACAGGAGAAGCGTTTCCATTTTGGCCGAATATGTGGCTCTGTGGATGGTTTCCTGCTGCCAAGAGCTACCTCTCTCACATGCGTTGAGGCAGCCGCAGCTCGAACCAGTTAGCCACGGCAGGATCCAAAACGCCGCTGAGGGTGCAGGGCGACTGTCAGTTCCTGGTTACAGAGGGACCCGTGGTCCCGGTTAATCAGGTCCGGATTAAGGGGCAGGGAGACTACTGGGTCGGCTACGGCCAAGTCTAGCAGCCATGGTGTACCAGTGCTGTCTGGGCCATGCCGGGCCACCATGATCACAAGCGAGCCCGTCTCTCTTGCGCACCTTCAGGAGGACCTTGTGAACCAGAGGGAACGGAGGAAACGCATAGTACAGGTGGGTCGACCACTGGATGAGGAAGGCATCCGCTATCGACCCCGGCTCCCTGCCCTGAAAGGAGCAGAACGCTTGGCACTTCCTGTTCCCCTTGGACGCAAAGAGGTCCACCCGGGGATAACCCCACCTCCGGAAAATGGAGAGAGCGACGTTCGGTCGAAGGGACCACTCGTGTGACAGGAAGGATCTGCTCAATCGATCCGCCAGCGTGTTCCGTACTCCGGGAAGGAAGGAAGCCCTGAGGTGAATGGAGTGGGCTACGCAAAAGTCCCAGAGTCGTATCGCCTCGAGGCACAGGGAGGAGGACTTGGTGCCGCCCTGCTTGTTGATATAATACATGGTCGTCGTGTTGTCCGTGAACACGGCTACACAACGACCCTGAAGCTGATGACAAAACGTTTGGCAAGCAAGGCGGACCGCTCTCAACTCCCTCATGTTGATATGTAGCCCCACCTCCTCCTGGGACCATAGGCCCTGCTTCCGCATGGTCCTAGGTGGGCCCCCCAGCCTAGATCTGAGGCATCCGTTGTCAGGGATACCGATGGCTGAGACGGGTGAAAGGGAAGAACCCGCACACAAGACGGACTGGTCCACCCACCACCGAGGGAATCTAAGACCTTCTGGGGGGGACTGTGATTAACATGTCTAGCGGTTGCCTTGGCCTGTATGACTGATAACCACAGCTGGAGAGGCCTCATGCGGAGCCGAGCGTAGTCGGGTCACAAAAAGTGCACTCCGCCATGTGGCATAACAGGGTTAGACATGTCCTCACTGACGTCAACGGGGCTGACCGCAAGCGTTGAACGATCGCCGGCCATGGTCTGGAAACCGCTGCCGAGGCAGCGAGGCCCTGCCCACAGTGGCGTCCAGGACGGCCCCGATAAATTCCACCTTCGAGTGGGCCTCATGGTGGACTTGTCTGTGTTTATCAAGAGGCCCAGACTCGCAAACATGCCGGTGATCACGCGGACATGGCTGTACACCTGCTGTTCCGACGTGCCCCGAATCAACCAATCGTCCAGATAAGGGACACTGTGGACACGGTTCGCCGAAGAGTGCGCCACGACAACTGCCATGCATTTTGTAAACACCCTCGGGGCCGGTGGACAGGCCCAACGGGAGGACCGCAAATTGATAATGACGAGCCCCCACAACGAAGCGGAGGAAGCGGTGCTGTGGCGTGGCCAAATGGCAACGTGGAAATACGCGTCCTGCATGTCGAGGCGGGCGTACCAGTCTCCCGGATCCAGGGATGGAATAATGGTCCCCAGGGATACCATGCGGGAACTTCAACTTCACGAGGTATTTGTTGAGCTCTCGCAGGTCGAGGATAGGCATGAGGCCCCCCTTGGCCTTGGGGATCAGAAAATAGCGGGAAATAAAACCCTTGCCTTTCTCGTTTTCGGGAACCCGCCTCTATAGCTCCTTTGCTGAGGAGCGTCTGCACCTCCTGCCGAAGGAATTGCTCGTGAGGGGGTCCCTGAAGAGGGACGAGGAAGGAGGGCGGGAAGGAGGGAACGTAACAAACTGCTAAGGCCGGTACCCCGTCTGCACCACGCTCAAGCCCAGCGGTCCCGATGTTATTTGGGACCACGCCGGGAGGAAAACGAAAAGGCGGTTGGAAGAACGGAGGGAAGGATCCGTAGGGGAAACTGTTACTGCGCCCTCGAGCGCACCTTCAAAATGAAGGCTTAGGACCAGGCGGGGGTTTTGAGGAGCCTTGGTTCTGCCCCCCTTGGTTCCCCGACTGCCTGCGCCTCCCGTTCCTGATCCCTCTCCTTTTTTGTCCTCGGCTTAAAAGCCTTACAGATGCGGCACTTGTCAGATCTGTGCGATTCCCCGAGGCACTTCAGGCACGCTTCGTGGGGATCGCTGGTAGGCATGGGCTTCTTGCAGGCCGCACACGCTTGAAGCCTGGCGAAACAGGCATGAGCCTGGCGCCCGGTGCCGGGAAGGGCTAAGCCCCCGGCAAGAAACTACTTAACAGCTATTTACTAAACTATCTACTTAACAATACTAAGTTAACCACTATATAGAACTAGAGATAAGCGATAACAGCGATAGAAACTAGGAGAGCTAGGGACGTGGAGGACAGCTATGCCGCGCTCCACAGTTCCAACGACCGACACGCGGTAAGAAGGAACTGAGGAGCGGGCGGGCCGGCAGGGATATATATTGGGCGCCATGGCGGCGCCACTCCAGGGGGCGACCTGCCGGCCCACTGGAGTTGCTAGGGTAAAAAGTTTCCGACGAACGTGCACGCGCGGCGCGCACACCTAACTGGAATGGATGTGAGCAATCACTCGAAGAAGAACCACACAATTTTCTTCAGCCCTTGATGCCTACGATACTGACAGCTTCAACACTTCTGTTAGCTTTGTTCTTCCAAGTAGTAAACTTTTCCAATTCAAAAGGTGTGCAGAAAGATTGACTTTCCTTCTGGGCAGCAGAGAGGAAAGAATACCAGCAATATCTTGATGCTCAGATGAGAAATGTACAAATCACATAAAAGCAAACAGGAATTAACAAATTGCCCGTGTAATCTGTACTTTGCAATGTTTTGTGCAGGAGGCAGAATGAAGGACAGAGTGAAAGGAACACCATGGAAGGAAAAGTCTCTCAACTGCCTCAGTTCTATCACAGTAGCTAAAAGAAAGTTACAAGAATTTATTACACAAGTTTATTGGAGGCTCCAATAATACAAGCTTTTGCAGGGCCAGCCAAGTAACTTTGGGCTCTTCATGACCACTCGGGAAACCTAAGTCCTTCTGGCCTGAGGATTTTGAGCCCAGAAGTGCCATAGTGGCAGCACACTCAGCCCTAAAAGTAATGTCACTGAATATTCTAAGAACAGGTTCTGAAACTTTTTTGGTGAGCCCCTTTTCAGAGATTCTGTGCTCCATTCTTTCTAAGGGCAGAGGGTGCCCAGTACCCACAGTGGCTGGTAGCAGGAGGAGTGCCTGCTAACCATGGGGGTGGGTACTCACTTGAGGAAACCTTCTGCAGTCTGCAGTGTTGAGTGGTCTTCACTGCCAGGACCTAGTTCCCTGCCCTGTCTCACTCCCCTCCTGTGTAGGTGAAGTGAGCAGTGTCATGGTGATGGTGAAGGATCAGGAGCAGAAGGCTACACCTGTAAGTACTGGTCCCCTATCAGATACAAACCCCTCCTTACCCTGACCCAGCAGTATAGCCCCATACACTTCCCCCATGCAGGCTCTGGCAGGGAAAACAGATGGGGCTCTGTGCCTTGGAACCATGCAGAATGGCCAGGGGACTGGAGTCAGGAGGGGGCTCTGTTTGACAATACTCACAGTGCACAGTCTGCCCCTGCTTGCAGAGTCCCTGTCGGCCTCCCCAGCAAGGAGCCAATTGGTAACTGTGCCAGTAGGGGAGGCAAGACAGGTAGGGAGCCTGCACAGAGAACTGGCCACTTCCTCTGCTGGACAGAGCTCCCTGTTAACACCAGCCCTTCAGTGCATCCCCATCAGGTTCTGGTGCCCTCCCCGGCAATTTGGGAGCCTCTATTCTACAGCCATCCATTAAACAGGTTCAGTAAGATTTTGGGGTTCTCATAAGGGTCCTGGGCAGAATTCCTCACCCCAAATTAATGGAGGAGCAAATGGCGGTGGGAGAAGGGAAACAACATAGCTCAGAAAGGGCTTAGTCCTGCTTCCATTGAAGTCAATGGAAAACCTACCCTGGACTTGAATGCTGCAAGATGAAGCCCCTAGTGAACACAACCTCCCAATCAAAAGGCAGCTTTACTTCTAATGCTCACATGTCCTCTCAAAGTCCATATCCCGCTGCCGCTGGTGTGCTGCAGCCACTGCTGACCAGCATGACCTGTGGTGCCAGGCTTTGCAGAGACACGTGCAGAGAAAGGGAGAAGTGGGTGACTTTTAATAAATCCCTCCCCACTTAGTTTCTTGTTAAATTAAAGGTGTGGATGCCAAAAGCTAAAGAACGGGACGTGGGTCTCACCTCCTTGGAGCTCAAGGAGAAACTTAAGGCAGAGATATACCTTCCGCCACAGAGCCAATGGCGCTCTCTCCCCCAGCTTGCCAGCAGCCTGTTTGGTTTTTCCCCTCTTTCTCCTCTTCTCTGTCTGTTTCTAGCAGCCCTAGGTTAGTCCTCCACCCTGCACACATGGGAACTCTGAGGGCCCCGAAAGGGGATGTAACCTCACTTGAGATTCCCAGCTCTGGGCTAAGCCTCCAGGGGGGGCCTAGCCCAAAGACTACAACCAAGACGGCTACCAGAGGGCTCTGACACATCCCCCTGGCCTGCAGCAGGCTTGGAGTCAGGGGTGGGGACAGAAGGAACCAGAAACCCCCACTGGGGCCAATTAGGGAGCTTGAAATGGATAGGCAGTCGGCTACACTAATGACAAGTCAGGGCTGCACAGTCCCAGCATGTTAACAGGAGAGGGGACAGCTGAGCTTGGCTGAAAGAGAAGAAAATCTGAAGAAAGAAAAAAAAAAAAACTAGGAGAGGCAGAGTATAGCTCAGAGAGTTCCTGCTGATGCCCCTCTCCCCTAAAAGGGAGGTTTTGCACTATTCTGTGACTTCAGCTGTATGGATTAGGCAGCTCCATCACTGCAGTGACTAGCGTCCCAAGAAAAAGAGCCTTTTTTTGGAAGCTGAGACACAGCACAGCTCAGGGAGTCCCTGCTAAATTCCCCCAAATTGGGCATTTACATGGCTCTGAGATTCTAACCGCATGGATCAGCAATTCCAGCACTGCATCCAGAGCTGACCTGGCACTGACTATGGAGAGTTAGGAGCATCTGAGACCATGGAAACCAGTGAGCCTGCTTTGGGTTTAGGAGAGGACTCTATCCCATCAAAGAGAGAAGAAAAAGTAAGGTGACTTTTGTTTAAACTGGCATACTGCTGCAACCCTCCATCCCAGGACATGCAAATTCAGCTGTATCATTTAGTTTTGGAAGATGCTAGGGAGGGAGCTGAGGTTTGGAGGAGTTTGTGAATGTGAGGAGGTAGGGAATTCAGCTTATTTCTAAATATTTATTAGTTGTAAATTAACCTTAACCCCTTCCTTCCTCCAGTCCTACTTTCCTGTTGCCAATAAAGACAACCCCACCCCAACCTTGTTATACTATTGTTTTTTGGAGTGATATTCCTTTGTTAGTGGTTTTTACTTTATTGTCCTCTGTACTGACTTTAACTTCCTTGTCAGTAGTAGTATTGTCATTGACTTTCTCAAGGGAGAATGGCCCTGTGTATTTGGTACCGTGAGGAGTTACTTTAGTGGAACCAGCTGCTAAGCTGGAATCCAGGATCAAACCCATGTGAGGAGGGGAAAAAGGTGCTCCAAATATTGGTGATACCAAACACATGGGAGAGAAAAAGGGTGGAGGAGAGTTCAGCTACAATTTGTGGGAGGGAGTGCTGGAGAAAACTTTCCAGCTGAGTGCAGGTGAAGCTGTGGCCTCCAAAGATGCAGGGATGTTGTTGGGTTTGCCGCCTCTTCAGGAAGCCTGTTTACCATTTTCCTTTAGCAGGGATGAATTGAGGTACCTCACAGTAAGACCTGATATAACAACTTCCTTCTGTGCCATCACCCAGCAGAAATAAAGCCGCTTCAGCTTTGGAGGGATGCTTTCCCCTACAGGGAGTGGACTGGCCACACTAAGGGAATGATGCCACGTGGCATATTCTAACTCATGCAGTGGCTTCAGTAGGTGCCTCTGTGTAAAGACGTGCCCTGGCCTTCTACACACGTGGGAAGTGTTATGATCTGGTAGAAGGGTCTGGGAGAAATGAAGAAGAAAAGTGGTAACTCTGAGATCCTTTGTTGATAACAGTCTACAACAGGAAAGGGAAAAGACAGATTTCTGTACATATTTGTTTTCATACGCCTCTTCAGAGCTCCCTTCTGGTTTGCAGTCATTGTGCCATGATGCAGTGTTAGTGTCCCAAATTGTAATGTTCCCCTTTCCTTTAACTCTTTGCAGTCACCCTTTAAAGTGACAGGTGTAAATGCAAGTAGAATTAAAACGGGTGTAGTTTTATTGAAATGGAGTTTGTAATGTGAGTGTCTTCAATACACAAAATTGCTTTTTCCCTGTTTTTTTTAATTCTTCCAATAGAAATGAATGGGCCCTACAGTGCTCTAAGGAAAGATTTTTGTAATTAAAACTTCATAAAACTTATTTGTCACCTGACTGTACCTAATAATCCAGGGCCTAAAAGGCCAGTAACTCGATTTTTCTGGGGAGTGGGTTTGGAAGGGGAAATCTACACAATGAATATCACATTGCACTTCATTGTGTCACAGGCAGCAACTTAACCACAATGGTGCTGTTTCTTTCTCTCTGTGTGGATGGGAATGCTTATGGTAGCTAGCCGTGGTGTTCATTAACAGTCAAAGGAGTCAAACCCCTCCCTTTCTTTTCTTGCTATCAAGGCCTGAGACTTCACAGTATATCCAACACCTGTCAAGGCCTGAGACTTTACACTACACCCAACACCTGTCAATATAGAGACTAAATTCTGATTTCCATGACCCCTGTTGAAATCTACTGAATTCAGTGGAATTACAATTTACATGCATATGCCTGAGAAGAGTATTTGGCCCTGTGAGTGAAAACCCAAACCTAGGCAAGTCCCTAGCATGTCACTGGATTCCCTTCCACAGCAGAGTCTATTTAAACTTAATTTTCTTCTGAATCTCTGGCTTGTAACCACTTTCTCATTAGGATTATGAGGTTTCCTCCTTTTCTTGACATTTGTGTGCACAGTAGTAGTCAGTGTAGCACCTTTCCCTTAGGTCCTGGATATTATGGCTGCCCTTCAAAAGCTAATGATTTCACGAGTGAACGATCTGAGTATTTCCTCCTCTTTTTCTCATTTATAGTCCTTGCATCAGTAGACAGTGCTGGTTTCTGGGATTGGCCTCATCATCCCAAAAGCAATGAGTGTCTTATGTCTTAGAGTGATTTAAAAAATCAGCAGGTTGAGCTTTCCATTAGCCTCCCAATTACTGTGATCACGTTCCTAAAAGCTATTGCTTTATATCGGTGCTTCTGTCCTTTCTCTTGCTTTACCATCCTTGCTACTCTATTCTCTCTCCTCCCCCTTTTCATATTCCTTGCTTTTGGTGGGTTTTGGACACACAAAAAATATCAAATCTTTCTGGCTCACTGCATGTTAAAGAAATGAATACAGAAACAACATGGCCTCACATGTACCTGCAGTTAAATTCACAATCAGTATAGTGTAATATCACAGAAAGTCATTGTTTAAATAGATGTAGGGCCTGGTCCTGAGCAACCACAATGTTTATCTAGGAACTTCACTGTGTAAAGGCCAATAATAGTTAAGTGAGCCATCAAGTAAACATGTGCCTGCTCTCTAACATTTGCCCTATTGGTCTATTGTAACTACTTTCAGGTTATTTTCTACTCACCTTAAGCTCTGTTTCTAGCCCCTTTCCCAGTCAATTTTTGCTCTCTTTTACCTATGTGTAATGGAGCAGAACTTGGTCTGATATTTTTAATATACAGTTTGTCCAATAAATACATTATACACAAGCCACTTCAAACAATGTACAGAATTATAATACATAGTGTTAAACTGCATTTTAGCATTAAAATGTTTCCTGTATACACAACACATGCATACATTGCATCTTGAGTTGACAACTTAATTAAATCTTGACAGTATTGTTTGAATTTCCCAGTCTGTGGAAAAAGTTATTACACATCCCTTATTCATATATACTGGTTTTTGCAGTGTGTGTGAGAAATATTGATAACTAAACAATGAGATAAGTTTGCATTTCCATCAAAGGATCAGTGAATGTAGTGTCACACCATCCTTGTGAAGCAGCTATTATCTCCATTTTACATATGGAAAAACTGAGAGCATCAAGGTAAAGTGACTTGCTGCTGGTCATATACAAAGTCTGTGGCAAAGCTAGAATAGAACCCAGACATCCTGACACCCACTCCTGTATGTTTACTACAAGATTATCTTCCTTCTTGCAGTAGATATTTGTTACCGGCTTTCACTGAAGTGAATGCCGTTGAAAACAAATACGGTAGCCTTTCCTTTTTACAGTTCAGGCTGCAGCAAGAGTGCTTATGCTTTCAATATGAGCCTCTATTTTGAAGGATTTATAATTTAGGAGGTAAATAACCCCATGCTCCAGTTTGTCATCAGAAATATTAGGCTAAGAATAAAATTTCACAAAATTAAAAAATTAAACCACACTATATTGCTGTTCTTGAGCTAAGAGAACAGGAACCCTAGTCCTGTATAACCCTTCTACTTAGTTTAGTCGTAGGGATGCTCATGCAAATATTCATGCGTGTAGTTAGCTTTGTGCACATAAAAAGCCACATTGAAATCTATTGTTCTGCTCACAGGGTTATAGTTAGGTGCTTCTACAAGCATTCGCAGTACTGGTCTTTACTTTGTTTCACAGCAATTGCTGCCACATTAGATGCATGGGCAATTCATGTTTCACCTTTTAAGGCATGTTCCTGCATGTATGGTTTGGATTGTCAGTTCTTCACTCTAAACACTGAAAATATACAGTGATTGGAACAAAATGTTTGAAACTGCCACATGACTAACCATTGCTGTAATGAAATGTCCCTTTTGAAGTTATGCATGATGGATTTTGTGCTACACAATGATGCAGCCTCAGTTACCAAACAAAATTCACATTTTTACACATATTCTGTTCTCTCTCTAAGAACTAGGCAGCTTTCATTTTGAACGCACAGAATCCACAGCAGAACTATATACTAAATGCATATAATTTTTCAGCATGGGTTCCTAATGATTTTTTACATATTTATGCACCAAGTTTACACATTTTATTAAGCAATTATATATACACACATATAGTTATTTACTGAAATCATGACAATATTGATCATTAGCCCACAAATTACATGTAAGAAAAGGCAGATTCACCTAATAAAATCTGCATGAAAAGAACCTCATCATTATGAAACAATCCCCACGACTACTGGACAAATCCAGAATGTAGGTACAAGAAGAGCCTGGCTTAACTTACCCAGTGGAAGCTGGTTTTGTAAAGTTAACAGGAATTTCATTTGTAATTGTGAAGTTCCTGTCTTCTGCTGTGTGGGTTTGTTTCACAACATGAACTCCTCTGTTCTTCAGAAGTTTCTACAATTTGTTATGCTATTGCAAGTCAGTTTTTTTCCTTATGATAAACTGAACAAACAACAAAAGAGGGCAGGGGACTGGACTCGATGACCTCTTGAGGTCCCTTCCAGTCCTAGAGTCTATGAGTCTATAAGATCACATCCCAATCCATAACAAACAATGGTAATAAGACACAATATCAGCTTTTACTTACAATGTTAATTTGTGTGAAATCCAGACCAAAGCAAGGAGATTGTCAAAATTAAAGCTGAGCCTAAGACCAATTTGTTTGCTTAAGTATCAGAGGGGTAGCCGTGTTAGTCTGGATCTGTAAAAGCAGCAAAGAATCCCGTGGCACCTTATAGACTAACAGATGTTTTGGAGCATGAGCTTTCGTGGGTGAATGCATGCATCTGACAAAGTGGGTATTCACCCACAAAAGCTCATGCTCCAAAACATCTGTTAATCCTGTGGCACTTTATAGACTCTTTGCTGCTCTGTTTGCTTAGGTTTTACAAACACATTTAGGGCCTAATCCATAACCAAGCAAAGTCAACTGGAGTCTTTCCATCAACTCAAACAGATTTTGGATCAGGCCCAGATATGCTTCATATACGGCATTCATTTTGCATCTTTTTATTCAGGGACCTTATCCCTTCCCTTTCTGTGGTAAGTTTCTGTGTTTGTCTGATCAAAGATTAGATACTTGTGGCCAGCCACAGCCCAGGTGTCCAAGCAAGGGGAGGGCATAAGAAGGCATTCCCTGCATCCCAACCTTCTTAATTAGGGACCATTCACAGCTGCCACCTTTGTGCTTCTCCCAAGAGCGAGCACAGAAATGTCCAACATTTAATATCTATGCGCTGTATGCTTTTAAAAACTGAAACGAAGTTTGCCACATCTGGGGGCTGAATCTCCCTCCTCTCAGTCTCAACCACTGATGCACTGGCTGTACAAGGGCAGAAAACCCCCCACAATACTGTGCCAAAATTATAGCCAATAAGTG
The DNA here is from genome assembly GCF_007399415.2 of Gopherus evgoodei. Lineage (NCBI taxonomy): Eukaryota > Metazoa > Chordata > Testudines > Testudinidae > Gopherus > Gopherus evgoodei. The sequence goes on along the minus strand of NC_044328.1, from coordinate 54,405,772 downwards.
GGTGAGGATCTTCCACCCAGCAATAATGCCAGCACAGATAGCAAGTATCATGGGAGCCTCACCTGTATCTACACAGTCAGGGAGCATCTACACTTGGAAGACATAAAAGCCTTTCTGTGCAGGTGCAGTTATGAGTGTTAGCCACCTCCTTCTTAAAGGACATAGCGCTAAGAAATTCTGCACTGTGTCTGTACTAGAACCCTTCCCATTGGCAGAACTACTGGAGCTGAACCACTGAAGAAAGATTTTCCTAGTGTAAACAAGGCCCGAGTGTACTTCTAGCACAGCACAGTGGAATCGCAGGGACAAATTCACTTCTGGAGAAACTTCATTAACTTGAATGGAATTACCAGGGATATATTTAATCCACACTATTTACAAGAATATAGATATGCTGACATAAAGCCCTCAACTAAGAGCTTCATAGAGAAATAATAGAAAAATTAAGAGAATTCATACATTTATTTTAAAGTTTCTTTTATATAAGCCTATTTCTAACGGAATGCTGCTAGTACTAGGATCCCTATTACATTGAACCCTTGCGCTTGCGGTTAAAAGACCACCACTGAGATATTTGTGGCCAGCCACCAAAATAATAATGTAATAATTTGTTAATTATAGCAGTTGCTGCAGCTCTCATTACAGTAGTGGTTGCAAAACAGTTTCCATCATAATAATAAAAGCTAGGTATTTTTCTTAAGGAAAGTGAGTTTGTAGCCTATGAGAGCAAGAGACTAAGAATCTGAGCTGCAACTGAGTACAGTGCTGGTTGTCTGCCTGTAAGCATCTTTTGCAGCTGTGCAAATGTACTTCAGTCCTGACCTGCAACAGCCTCCTGCTTTTCCAGTCCCTCAGGTTCTCCTTAGTGGAACTGCCAATCATGATGAATTGTAACAGATTGCATAGTGATTTTGTGATGTGCATGAATAGAAGAGACCATCAACACATTTTCACTTGTGACCTAAGCCAGAATTTGAATTCAACTCTTTGGATGTGCAAAGCTCATGCAAGAATTAACTTGAACTCCATAGCACAGCCGACAGATTCCCTTGACATAGACTGGCCTCAGAATACCTGTTACAGCACAAAGTCCAAAGGGAAGTGCCTCTGCTTCATTATAGTTCTGTTTTACATCCCAGTCTCTGAAACACACACATGTAAAACAACAGGTCCACTTTCCAGTGCAAATCACACTGGGCAGCCAACTTTCACTGAAACACAAATCATCTCAACCCTCAGTCATTTAATCCACTCAGTTGTCCACTTTAAGGAAGTATAAAGAGACAGTAAAGCAAAAATAATGGCTGCTAGGCCAGGGATAAGGGACACAAATAAAACCACCCAAATTAGATGAAATGTGAACTAATTATTTATTTATTCCAAATGTTGGTGGGGGTTACAGCACTCTTGACCGGGGAAAATAGATGAAATGAATTTACTAGTCTTTGCCATGAATGATTTCCATAGTTTTGGGAGCAATAGGGGAGCTGGACTGTATTTCATGGACACAGGACTTTACAGGAGAGACTTGAAATGCTTCACTAATGCTTCACTCTTCACTAATTAATACACACATTTCAATGCCTTTGTAAGCAGACAAGTGCTAACAGCTGGAGTTTCTTTTATAGGTGCAGAATAATCTCTGGTACATGCTGAGCAGAAGGAAACAGAGAACAACATGCTGCAGATTCAGAAGGCTTTCCCAGTCATGGAGGTATTCTTTTATATATTCTATAAGCAAAGTTTGACCAGAGCATCAGGCAATGCAATACAGTGCCAAGTATTATCTCCAAGTATGATACAGAGGAATAAAACCGTAGGAAGTGATGAGGATAGATTTAGTGGCACATAGGGCATTCTCATGCTTCTTATTAATACACAAAAGAACATATATGGGCTTTGAACGTTTTCTTAATAGACTCTGTGCATGATTTCACCATTGCTTTGCACCTCATTTATACCTATAAGAAGTGGGTGCAAAACTCCCACCAGCGTGAGTGGAGCATAATCATTTGGTAGCATTTGACACCTGTTTTGTACATAAGTAAATGGCTACACAAGTGGGAAGGAAGGGGTAAATCAAACCTTCTGTGTTTAAAATAATTTTTATAGCATGAACAATAGATCTTGAAGAACTGTTTAGAGTTGATGGGAATTTTCCAATACACCTTTTGTTAGGATACAATATCCTTTTTTCACCCTCTTTCCCTGTTCTTTAAAGCTAACAGTATCTGTTCTATCAATTTAATATCTGTTATGTGCTCTATCTGGGACAATATCCTGCCCGGGCAGGTTAATAATGAAGGAGTTATGATAGATCTTTTTCCATCTCTAATTTCCTTGATTTCATTTACATGAAAACATCTTGGTTTCTGATAGCTTATTTCCTCCAGCAGTTTGTTCCCTGCCTGAATTCACAGTCCTATCTGTGATGTCACACTTGGCTTTTGCAGAAGTTATGGTCATGTTACAAACACAGGTTATAATTAGAGATGGGCAAATCTCAAAAGGTTTGTTTCAAATCAGTATTCCTAGGAACTGATTTACATTACATTCACATCATTTACCTTAAGGCCTGTTTACACTACTCTGGAATTACATTTACACTCACTTTAAGGCCCTTTATGATACCAGACTGGTGAAAAGAGGCATTAAAGTAAATAAGACCCACTTTGTTTTTGCCACCAACGTGATCAGAGGGGAATCAGCCCTCACAGATCCAGACTTAGTGGTGCTCAAAATATAAGTACCATCTCTGCAGAATGCTTCCCCCTACCTAAGGGCAAGTCTACACTACAAAATGAAGTTGACTTTAGTTAGGTCAACGTATAGCCACTGCAGTAATTACTGAGGTTTTTCATGTCCACACTATTTCCACTCCCTCCCCCTGGTGGTGGTGTGCATCCTCACCAGGAGCGTTTTCACTGACTTGGCTTTGTGGGGCATTCACAGCTGAAGCCCTGCTGCTGGGGGTTGATAGCCCAAACTGTGAGCCCTACACAGGACTCACAGCTGGAGCCACCACCCCACCATGGGGCTGACAGCCAAAAGGCAATGTAAGTAATGCAGTGTCTACATTGACCCTGTGTCGCCTTACCTGTATCGACTTAAGTGCTATGCCTTTCATGGAGGCGGAGTTATTAATTTGATGTAGCAGGTGATTTACATCAGTGGGAGCTACATTTTAGTGTTGATGCTTACAGAGTTAGGTCTACGTAAGCTGCCTTTTGTCACATAACTCTGTAGTGTAGACCAGTCCTAAGTCTTCTCAGAATGTTGACTCCATAGATTTCATCTGATTCTGCCCTTTACCTGACACCCTAGAAAGATCCACAAGGGAAGGCCAGCATAAATTATTACTACAGACAGTTATTTCCCTTCTGTGTGCTGAAAGACAGACAGACAGACAGACGCGCGCACACACACGTGTTGAGTAGCAGAGATAGCTACAGTTTGGAGGAGGCCCTGACTGTTGCTGTCCAGAAAGGTAAGAAGCATGATTAAATGCTGAGGTAATGGGGATCCCATGTTTCGTGGGTGCCTGGGGTTGGGTACCAAACCCTCCTTTCCCCTCATAATAGAAAAATCAGAACCAGAGTGCACTGAGCTCTAAGTTAATTTTGAAAGAGTTTCATAACAGAGTACCGTTCTGAGCCAGCAGCAGCTCTTCACCAATAAGACATTTAATTACAGATGCCTCACCCTTGAAACATGGTGACTGAAGCTCATTACTGTTTCATAGTGTTCTGAGGCAAGTGAGCTCAGCCAGTATTAGACTGGTCCCTTAATAACTGACACAGAAGGAAGACAGGAAGGAAGGGGAGTGTGAGCCACACTTGAAAATGATTTCCTTTCCTTGAGATAAGGAGAATGATCTGAGACCTCAAACTGCTGTTTAAATGCATTGCTTTTTAACAAAACAGTACAAGAGTTTGAGAAAAAAGCATGGAACTAAGAAGGGAGTGGAGCACTGATGTTGCACTTAAATATGGTCTACTTAGAGAACTTTAACAAAAATAAGAAACCTTCTCCACCAGGTACTGTAAGTTTCTCCAAATACTCTCAACTCTATAATTTACCTTCTAGAAGTGTTCCTTTCTGGTACAGTGACTGTGGCTGAGATCTGGCACTGAACAAAGATCATTATCTGAATCTTAACCCCAAATAATTAAGTCTTATCATGAAGCCTGCATATACTGTAACTGAAGGTAGTGTTCATGCAATAGTTGCTAATTCCTGAACAGAAATCCAAGTGAAGAGTAATGTCATAATCTAGATTGTGAAGAAATAATATACTTGTTCTAACACAAGAGCTAGAACAAGAAACCAACCACCGGAGAGAGCTCAGATGCTGGTTCAGCTTCTTCTTTTTACCCTTGGGTTATCTTGTATTGTGTCACTATAGGAATGGTGACTTTCCATGGATCAGAGCAGTTTTGGAAGGTCTTCTGCACTCTGTTGATCTGTGGTTCCTCCTGCGATACTGGCTAAGGCAACAACCTGGTACCGTCTGTCTGGTTGGCTACTGTAGTCCTTATCTTGGTTGTGGCTACTGTTCCCAGGGAACCCGAGGCCAGAGGTGTATTCAGAAGGCTGTTCTATTCCCTGGACGTTGCTGTATGTTATTATAATGCTGGGTATCTGGGCTGCAGACAGTCTAGAGTGAGAGTCTCCTTTTCGTAGTCCAGTGCCATTCAGGCTCTCACCTGTCTTAAGCATGCAAGGATTTAAGAGAAATGTAAAACACAGATGTCTGCAAGATGATCAGATTGCAGCAGTCCACTAAAAGGGAAAGTGACAAACATTTGGACAAGCACTCTGACAATCGCCACAGCTAAACCAAAACAAATCTTATATGAATGGGAAAGAATTTGACCTGGAGACTTTTTTGATGTATCCCGGGAGTCACTTCTGAGAAATATCTTACTAAAAAATCTAATATATCAAAGCACAGAGCTTACATTCCTTAACACTATGATACTTCAGGCACATTCTCCAGTACTCTGATGAAGGGTCAGGTTATTCATAGCACATGCCTCTGTGAACAATAGTGCAAAGAAGCCAGCATAAGGGTCCGGTAAAACTAGAAGTACACATGAATTCCAGAAAATAGATGGTTACTTCCTTACAAAAATCTAATCAAATCAGATGGCAATTGAGGCATTATCAGAGTAAGAGATGATAAAAACTAGATCAAAGTGAACCACAGCATGGAAGCCTTGAAATGAGACACCAAATAGTGAAGTAAACAATGATGTAAGAGAGGAAACAGTGGAAAGGTGAATATAATTAATTCAGCAATGGAAAATACTGGATGAGACCAGTGAAGGACCAAGAAAAGGAGGGTGTTAGAATATCATCTTCATCAAGCTGTAGAGAGAATGGTAAAACTTACTACTAACTGTGAAAAGACCTACTTCAGGCACGTGTGTTAGCATTCACAGTGCAGTCTAAAGATAACACAGATTTACACCCAAATGCTGATTTCTGCCAATAATTCTTCCCTCTTTTTTTCCCCCACCTAGCTGGATTTAGGGCAGATGGATTAGAGTTAATCCACTCATGGGATATGTTAAAAAATTATTGCTATGCCACAGCATTGTCATCAGATGAGATATATTAGTATGGGACTGCTCAAAAGGTTGGTGCTCTCCCAAGTTATAAAAGTAGATTAAAAAAAAAAATCACACACACAACCCCATCCCAAAACCACTTACTTGCATTTCCTCAAGGCTATACATTCTAGATGGCAGGGCCTACACAAACAAAGAGTAACAAAAGGTTAACAGCTGTCTTTTCTACAGCAATATTCAGTGACTGTGGAATATTTTCTTCTTTGTAGGAAGAAACACTTTACTCCAAAGCAAATCCTCTACAAAACAAGAGTCAGGAAATATTTTTTCTTCTCAACCGGGGTTAGAAAAGAAGTGTCTGTTATAAAGCAAAAGACACAACAGGACTACTATCCCTTATCTTAAATGCACCAAAGTAAATAAATCTCTTGCATATCATTTCCTTTCTCCAGTATGATCCATCTTGATAGGAAAAAGATAAGCACCTGATGTTTCAAAACTACCCTTGCAAAACCTGTCATAGTATGCTACAGTTATGACCCCAATACAGCATTAACTGTTGTAGGATATGATTTTTTTTCAGTTTTTGCTTTAATAATCTGAAAGACAAACAAAGCTATATTTTCTATAACATTTTCTAGGATTTTTGTGAGTTCCAGGATCCTCCTTCCATTTTTCTTTGCACTCTTGCTGACACTTTATGGCTTGGACACTAGTAAGGGCACAGTCAAGTTTTAGAGTCATGGTTTCCACTTAAGTTCATTAGGAGAACTCTTTTCTTCCTCATTCATCTTACTTGTTTCAAGATATAATTAAGGCTTATACAGTATACTTTATCTTCAATTGATAGTCCAACAGCAAGCCTGTTTAACATTTAATTAACAAACTATTTTACAATTAGCTTAGTTGTTTAGTATTTTAGACTAAGTTCTTTGGAGCAGGAACCTCATCTTGCTACAATATGTGTTCATACAGAACCTAACACAAAGGAGATCCAATCCTGATCAGGGCTTCTAAGCAATAGTGAGGAGCCTAGTGAGGTCTGTAACTTCTACTATTTACCCCTGATTAAATCGGGGAGGGAGGGGCACCTCAGGGGAGCCGGGGGGCAGCACCACACCGCCCAGATGGGAACCCCACTGGTGCTGGGGTGGGGGGGAAGCAGCGCGCGGCCCAGGATCCTGCTGGTACTGGGGGGAGGCAGGGCTGGAAGGCTCCCTACCTAGCTCTGCGGGGACATCCCCCTCGCTCAGCTCCTAGGTAGCTCTGTGCGCTGCCTCCACCCAGAGCGCCAGCTTCACAGCTCCCACTGGCTGGAAACTGCGGCCAATGGCAGCTGCAGAGGCAGTGCCTGCAGGTGGAGGCAGTGTGCGGAGCTGCCTGGCCATGCCTCCATCTAGGAGCTGAGCGAAGGGGATGTCGCTGCTTCCAGGGAGCCCCCTGAGGTAAGCACCACCCAGATCCCATCTCAGGCCGTCCTATGCCCCAACCCCCTGTCCCCTCCCACACCCAAACTCCTGCTGGCGGAAGGGGGAGCAGTGGCCTGAGACTGCTCCAGCAGCGGTCGTTGCGACTGGTGCAAGGGCTACCTGAGCTGCCCCCAGACCAGGTGTACTGGCCACTGCAGAAGTCACAGAATCTGTCACCTCTGTGACAAACTCACAGCCTTACTTATGATCATATCTTGCACAGTCAACGGGGGGGGGGGGGGGAGAGCATAGTCTGTGTTCAGAGATTAGAAAAGAATCACTGCTTTCTTTCCTTAATTCAACTCCTGACAAATACTGTACTAAAATAATACTTACAACAGGAGAGGAAATGCACTCTCTGACATTCAGCTCCACCATGGAAATGTCATCAGCATCTTCAGAAGTCTAAAAGATAAACAAGAACAAAAAGCTCATACATGACACATAGACATGTCACAATATTTGACACCAAGTGGCATGTGAAATACAAGAAGCACAGGGGCCAAGGGGAGGAGGAAACTGAAGGATTGAAATATAGTGAACTACAAAGGACAGTGTTATTTTGTATTTCTAGCCTCCATCTCAGTTAATTAATTACAATATATGACTATGGAGCATAAAAAAGTGTGTTCATTATAAGTAATTTAGACACTGCAGAACACATGATGAATAAGCAACAAATGACAGTTTAAAAACAGAAATACAAGACGATCAGAAGCAAAGAACAAAACATCCTGCCTCCTCTGCCTCTTGCAAATGTAACAAAGACAACTGGAAAATGAACCAGTGCTGAAAATAGAAAGCCGAGGACCTTTTACAGCCTCAAGGTCATTACTCATCACATTCATATCACTTCAAGCTATAAAGTGTCTTAACCACATAAAATTAACCCTTAGGGTTATTTCCCTCCACTATGTAGGAACCCTCATTACTGAAATCAAGATGATATTAAATAAAGATAAGTGCAAAGTACTATACTTAGGAATGAAAAAATCAAATGCACAACTACAAACTGAGGAATAACTTTCTAGGTCAGTGGTTCTCAAAGCTGGTCCACTGCTTGTTCAGGGAAAGCCCTTGGTGGGCTGGACCGGTTTGTTTACCTGCTGCGTCCGCAGGTTCGGCTGATTGCGGAGCCCACTGGCCGTGGTTTGCCGCTCCAGGCCAATGGTGGTTGTGGGAAGGGCGGCCAGCACATCCCTCGGCCTGTGCTGCTTCCCACAGCCCCCATTGGCCTGGAGTGGTGAACTGCGGCTAGGGGAAGCCACAATCGGCCGAATCTGCAGATGTGGCAGGTAAACAAATCGGGCCTGCCCACCAGGGGCTTTCCCTGAACAAGCGGTGGACCGGCTTTGAAAACCACTGTTCTAGGTGGCAGTAGTGCTGAAAAGGACTGGGGTTAAAGTGAATCACAAATTGAATGAGTCCAGAGTGCGATGCAGTTGCAAAAAAGGCTATCATCATTCTGGGGTATATCACAGGAGTGTCATGTGCAAGACACAGGAAGTAATTGTCCTGCTCTGCTCGGCACTGGTGAGGCCTCAGCTGGAGTATTGTATCCAGTTCTGGGTGTCACACTGCAGGAACAATCTGGCCAAACTGGAGAGTCCAGAGGAGAGCAACAAAAATGATAAAAAGTCTAGAAACCTTCCCCTATGAAGAAAGGTTAAAAAATCTGGGCAAGTTTAATCTTGAGAAAATAGTGAGGGGAGACCTAATAACAATCTTCAAATATGTTAAGGTCTGCTATAAAGAGGATGGGGATCAATTGTTTTTCATGTCTACTAAAGGTAGGACAGGAAGTAATGGGCTTAATCTGCAGCAAGAGAGATTTAGGTTAGATATTAGGAAAAAACTAACTATAAGAGTAATTAAGATCTGGAGTAGGCTTCCAAGCAGAGATGTTGACTTTGTGATTACCCCAGAGGTGCTGGACCCCCACTCGGCCTCGTGCCCCGCCCCTACTCTACACCTTCCCCCAAGCTCCCACCCGCACCCCACCTCTTACTGCGCCTGTTCTGCACTGCCTCTTCTTGCCCCATTCTGCCCCTTCCCCCCTCTTCCTGCCCCTTCTCCTCTCCCCCAGTACCTCCTATACACCTCTGAACAGCTGATCAGAGCAGATGGAAGGCGCTGGGAGCACCCCCGGAGTTGGTACTTAAGCTTCCAAGGGAAGTTGTGGCATCTCCGTCATTAAGAACAGGTTAGACAAATACTTGTGAGGGATGGTCTAGTTTTACCTGGTCCTGCCTCAGTATAGGGGGCTGGACTTAATCATTTCTTGAGGTTCCTTCCAGTCCTACCTTTCTATGTCTCTATTCTAATTATGAAAAAATATGCAGATTTGTTAACTCATTGGCTGTTTGAGGACTTGGATGGTGCACAGCATATATTACCTTTTCAAAAATCCCAGAATCATGGCTTTTCAGTTTAGATTTGGCTTTTGTGTCACTGGTTTCAACAGCGTATTTGCCTATTTCATAGGAAAGCTGTTTACTGACTGGTCTGGAGATCACACTAACGACATCAACTTCTGTATCAGTCCAGCCCTGCAATGAATACAACGGAAACAAGCACTTTAGGTTGCCTTTGGGTCCAGTTACTCTGGCCAATAATATGAAGTTACATTTTACATGGACATGATTCGTAAAGGGGAAAGACCATAAGAGAGATATTTCAAAGAAGACAGCTGATTGTACACAACATCATACACCCAAAAGGTTTTAGAATAGTGCAAGCAATACTGTAAAGGTTGGAAAGCTTAAAACTTGGTCTACATATTTTTCTGGGGCTGATTGAAAAATTCTGATCAAGTTTTCCTGTCAGTTTTTTTGAAAATTCCATGGTGTGGGTGTGGAGAAATATAGTCCAGCCAGGAAGCAGCACTTTCTGGGAAGAATGGGGGCATGAAGGACCCAGAATTACAACTCCCATGAGGCATCACAGCAGCTCAGGTAGAAGCAGAGATTAATGTCAATCAAAATGTTTTGACATTTCACAACTGGAAAATGTTTTGGAGTTTTTCATTCCATGAAAAGATTTGATTTTTTGAAGAAAATGTCAGAATATCAGAATTTTCTTACAAAACAGAAATTCTTGTTTTCTATCCGCTCTAATTGTTCCTTATATTGGGAGAGCAAGAGAGAGTGTATTTTAAGAAAACAAAGAAAGAAAAGTGTATATAGCAAGCATTCAGAAGCAGTGAGTAGCCCTACAACAACAAACCAAATATTAATACAAGGTAACACTAGTTAAAACACAGATTTCACTCTCAAGCTCTAGGAAGTTGTTATAAGCAATTGTGAGAAAATAGGTTTTAAAAATACCTTGACAATGTCCTTTTAAATGGGTACATATTAGAGTGAAAAAGAGTAGACACATAAGAGACCTTTTCATAGCACCATTGTTCAAAATTGCATAAAAACCTTGATATATGTTTTTATCAAAAGGATACAGACTCATCTAGAGGAAGGTCAGCCCTGAAATGATTCTGTTGACTTCAACAGAATTTGTATCTGCTTCCGATGGAGCTGAATTTGCTTCAATGTCTTTTTGGTTCTGTCACCAGTTTTGTTCTGTTTTTACCCGAATAGTGAAACATCACACATTCTATACTTCACATTTTACATATACAATGGATGTAATGATCACCACCTGCATCGGATCAGTTGGCTATAAAATGAGTTAGTTTTGTTTTGTAAAGCCAGTCTCTACTTGTACTGCTGTAGTTTGCCACTTTCTACTGTAAAGATCTGTTTGGAAATTATTTTCCTTGAGATTTTTCAAAGGCATGAAAAAAAATTGCACCCTTTTGAGTGCAAGTAAGTTGTAGATAGAGAATTTAACTGTTTGTGGGGGTGCTAAATTAGAGCCAGTTATAACTTGATTGACCAACCTGGGCACAAAATACGTTTTTGCTCTGTCTTTTTGCATTGTACATGTCTGGGGAAAGGAAACTCCTGGTTTCATGGTTTTGCATGTGATGATCAAACATATTAATTAAGGAAAAAGTTGTCAAAGACAATATTTGGCCAAATTCTGTCTTAAAGTCATATCCTACTTTCCCCTTGAATGTCAGTATTTAGAGAAAGGTATGTGTGACAAGCTTCAACTTCCTACTAAATTAGTGATGAGTCAGAATTCCTAATGAAATCTGGGTATGATGTGTTCAATTTAACAATTTAAAGGACCCAGCCTGGGGGGAGATAACATTTCTGTTTGAAAATTTTGTATCTACTATAGTTCCAAAGCAGACCTAAGGTTATTGATGCTTTGAAATTTATATACTTTGAGAATCTGACAGCAGTTTGTCAGTTTCACTGTTTTCCCTGCCTAACCAGGCTTCAATCTACATGACTGCAAGTGTCTGACTGGGCAAATCTGGTTGTAGAATACGGGCCTTACATTTCTCCCTTGCTGAAAACCCCTTATATCAGCAAGGTAGTAGAGAAGGGGAGCAGGAAAGCATACTAATAGTTTTGAAAGAGTATTTCTTTTTTAAAAATTCAAGATACATCATTTAAAGTGTGTTTTGCCAGAAACTGTTAATGGATTTCAAAATATTGAAGTTGAACAATGTCTTTTAGCCTGATGGGTTTAATTTTGATTGGCTTGATAAGTCAGAAGTACAACATTAAAAAAAAATTGGAAAAAAAAATCACAGTTAAAAGTAACTGTCAGAATTCAAAACTTAACTATATCAACTGAAAGGATAATAGCTTGAAAACATGAACACTCACATAGAACATAATGACATTTTTCCATTTTAGGAATCGTATAAAAATGGTTGAAAATAGAACACTAATGTGCCATTAATAACCTAGAAAGAGATGTGGACTCCAGAAATCTGACCTGCTTCTGGCTACCATGCAGAAACAACCTTGGGCAATACTTAGTTTGGCAGCAGTGAGCTTTTGAGGTCTTCTGGAAAAATTATTCTGTGATGGCTTTTGTTGATCTGTCTATATCTGCCAAATAATCTGTTTCTAAATGCAGCTCATTTCACGTTCAGAAAGCACATTGGCTCTTTCTTTACAACCTTGCCTCCTTCCAAGCACTACTTGGGGACTGCAGTCTCACTTTTAAGTGTCCAAGTTCCAGATCTGTGGTCACTGAACCCGCACACGCTAAGTCCCATTCACTTTTTGTCTTTCTAGTAGTGCATCTTTCCATTCTCCCACGAGTGTCACAAATCTGTAAGAATATCTATGTTATTTGCATCCTGCTTTTAAACTTTATCTTCCTTTTTAATTGCTTTATCCCCAAACAATTATCCTCCTCTAAGAGAGCCTTTGTACCTAGCACCATAATGCATCTTTTCATCTAATCTACCTACCACTTTGAAGGATGCTATGTGAAAATTATTTACTTGCTTTTAAAAAATAAACATATCTGAAGGGTTTTCCTTACTGATTCACTGTCTGAGAGAGAGGATTGCCGTCTCTTTCCTTTCTGCAGTCCACTTATCTCAGACTGGCTGATAATAGTGGATCGTCTGGTTGAGAGATACCTGCTGCAAGACCTGGAGTCTTTACGAGAAACTCTTAGCAGGGGTCGAAGGCACGGCACATACTTTGCAATGGCCATTCTAGTGGATAAAAAATAGAACCAATTAATTCCCTCTGCCTAAATAAAGCTGCCAGCACAAAAAGCCACTCACCATAAACATTAAATTTATTCAGACGGACACATGATGCATAGACTGAAAAGTTACTGAGTACAGTAGTTAAAGTTTCCCAGATTTCAAATACTGCTTTGTGTGCAACTGCTCTACAAGATAGTTTTAAATAAATGAGACATAAGTGCTTTACAGCATTCTGTTGAGTCAAAATTTACTACCAACATTGCTGGGCAGGGATAAGAATATTAAAATGTAATTTTTTCACTGAAACCAGCTACTAAAATGTTTTTTCTGATTAAAGTCTAACTGGGATAATAAAGCTCCTGGCCCTTTAAACTGAAAGTAGAATTACCGCATAGAGAATTATTTTAATCTCTCCTTAAGCAGCTATTCTAACTTCCTCCTGGGTATCTGCTCACGTAGTATGGGTGTGGTGGTATAAACTCTAAACCAAACTGTTCTTTCTAGATTGGGGTGGGAGGGATCATTTTTACCACACTGCTCTTTTCCCCACCCCATAGTTCCCAGAATGCTTTTGAAAGGGGAGAAGTAATATTGCATGGCTTAGCCATGCTTGTTCACATCACATATCCCTCATCTGAACTTGACCTGGGGTTGACTTGGATGTTACAACTAATAACCAATTATTCGATGCCTGAACAATGGAAGCATGAAGGAGGAACAGGAAGCCCACAACACATGCAAGAAATGGAGCCATTTACCAAACTCCATCTCTCATTGGTTTGGGTAACTTGACAAACTGCTATTTGCAACATTGACAAATAGGTACATCTCCCAAGGAAATATTGCAAGCAAAATACCATAAAACTTGGTTTTTTAGCCAGGGAAGGTCCCTACCCTTTATCAGATCAATGAGTACAGCTATCACCCTTCCATAAATGTCTCTAGCTCCCATCTGCACGGTAATTTGTTCTGAGTACAAACTTCACTGACATTTATAGGGCATTCAAAACTGCTTTTTCTGTTTTCTTTTTTAGCTTCATGCACCTTGCAGAGGTAAAAAAACAGCATAAAGATAAAACAAGCAGATGAGGCAGAGCTCAGGCACTAGCATACAAAGGGATTTCAATGAATTAGCGAAGGTTTTATCAGAGATAGATTTGGTTTTTTTCACTATGTTATTTGTGTTTGAAGAGAGCAACCTTACCTGTATTTGGGATGAGTTATGGCATAAATGATGGGGTTGTGGATGGCAGAAGCTTTGGCAATCACAGCTGGTACGGTGTTCATAAAGGGTGTCAGGAGATGGGAATACCTAAAGAAATGCAAAGTTGTTGTTTTTTACTGCACAGTCAGCACACAGTAAAAAAACCAAAAATTAGTTAGAGTGCAGGGACTGCTTTTTACTGCTGCTGCTCTCCCTCCCTTCCTCCTCCCCCAGGAGAGCAAGATGAAATAAGAGGGGCAAGGACCAGAACCGACATACCATCAAGGAACATTCTTTTTCTGCCTAGCATATGGGATTTCATACCCATTTTATTCAAGAATCAGTGCCAGACTGTGCTTCAGGGGGTCACAGTTTCTTTGGTGCTCCTCTTTACAAGTGCTGCTGTGCATTAAATGACCCAGATAGTGGTGTAAATTGGTCAGAAAAGAGCTGTAAGGCTTCTAACAGGTGTGCTGAATAAGGGAAGAGGTGTTGCATGAAAAGCAGCTAACACGAGAGTGCCTGATAAATCAGCTTCCCACTTACACTTCAACTTTACCTACCCAAAGCTAGGAACCAAAGTCAAAGAATCCTCATATAGTGGAGGGTGGGTTTATGTTTTATTGAGCATTTGCAGGGTCTTCATCACGTGACTTGTATGTTTAGAGGAGATGGTGAAAGTTCTGACTGTGGTGCTGCTAGCTGGTACCACTCCTTTAACAGCCTAGGTCATACCCTGTTCAGGTTGTCTTGATAAAAATAAAGTAGTGGAATCTACATTTAAATAGCAGTAATATTGCAGGGTCAGCTTGCATCAACCAGGCCCTCAGTGAGTCTTTCCTTCAGCAGTGGGAATAGCAACACACTGTATAGAATCATTTCCCTCTCTCCCAGGGAAAGTTGCCTGTGACTTTATGTTGTGCCTCAATGCTTTGCTGCACCAAGAAGGAACAGGGCTACAGAGTAAGGTGGCAGCTTGTCATCCTTGGAATGGAGTTTTCCATCACATTCAGCCAACAGAGAAGTGTGTGTTCTGTGACCAAATGGAAATGTGAATTGGAGTGTCTTCATAGGGCAGATGACTGCAGGCATTCCTACCAGCACTAACCTAAGACTCACTTCTGGTGATAGTTTCCAGAGCACAGTGTGTTTTTTGTCCTGCCCTACCCTTACAGCATTGATCTGGAGGATGAATTCCTTGGAGAACACAGTACTTGCTGGCGAGACAGGATGTCCTGGAATGCTGTCTCCCATTTCATGGTCGTAGAAACCTTTCAGGGGATGGATGCTTTGGTAAGATTAGTCAATAGTGCAGTCAATGAGGTAAATAGTGACACAAATTTTCTGTCATTGCTGGCCAGAAAAACAGCACCTCTGTTATGGTGGCTGGAGTGCAACAGTCCTACTGAGCATGTATCATGTCAGCTAAATCTTCCCCTCTCACAGTATGTACTGTAGATATTAGGTTTCATTCTTTGCTATTGCACATTTTGTTGATCTATCAGACCAGCCATCCTCAGTGACTTCAAGACTGTACCCACAGTTTCTAGGTCTGTCTCCTAATCTATGCTGTATGTGACAATGCTATCAAGGTAAAGTCAACATAAGGCCTTGGGACTTGGTCTATTAATCCATGAGAAGCCACAGTGGCCCCCAAGGGGAACAAAAAAGCACAGTCCCAAACTAAAAAGGTTGAAGGAGAAGACAAAGGCAGTTTTCTGCTTCTTAATGTCTCCAATAACTCCTGCCTCGCTTCTCAAACTCTATCACAGTCAGTTTTATCCTGTATTGATTGTTAAGTTTCAGGTGCACATTTCTCATCAGATGACTGGAAAATTATAAGTAAGGCAGTGGTGGGTTAGTGCAAGTATTAATTTTATTTTGCACTTGTATAGGGTCTTTGAACTGAGAACGTCAAAGTGCTTTAAGTTATTCAATCTATTTAGATGTAGGCAGATGGAGGACAGGATCATTAAGTGACTTGTTCAGTGTCACACATTAAATAGGGGCAGAGCCTTAATAGAACCCAGGAGTCTTGAGGTCTAATTCCTTGCTCTTAACCAGTCCATATTAATGGCTATTTTTTTTAAATGGACATTATGTCTTTATTGAAAAAGATAGTATAAAATGCTGACAGTTAAATAGGTGGAAGAAATGCAACATACTCCAGGATTTTTTAAAATATATTTAAGGTTAGGTCATCCATTGTTACTGTTCAGTGCAACACTAAAAGAACTAAAGCCAGTAATGCCAGATATAGGGTCTGATTTTGAGCTCACTTACACTGTTGCAAGTGAGGGGTAATTCTACTGCAGCCAGTGGATTTATGCCAGCATCAGACTAGTGTAAGTGAGTGGATAATCAGGCCCAGAGAAAATAAACCAAAACGAACTATGTATCTGCAACCTGGAATAGCCATATGGTCATGTTCAAATATTTTAGCATTGTGAAACTTTCATTTTAGAATTAATTAGCATGATTTCACATATTGCCAATAATTAGCTTTTCTGTGCTGAAAAACCAAACTGAGAAAAATTACAACCAGCATGTGCGCTGTTTACCAAATGTGTAACAAAGGATTACTCCTGAATATGTGAAGGTTTCCCATTCCCATTGTTGAACATTAGAGTTGACAACTACTTGGCCTTTCATAATTTGCTTCTTTTAGAATTTCACACCTTCTGGGCTCACTGATTTTTTTTCTTGATAATATATTCATAATTACCCAGCAAAAGCCACCAGAGCTACAACAGAATATGGTGACCAGGAAATGACGTAAAGTAAGATGATAATCAAGGCAATTTTGGCCATTTTCCATTCATTCTTCATCTTCTGATACTGTCTCTGGGATACTTTATTAGCATCAGAACCAATGTTCTGAACAGCCCTAAGGGAAATAAACCACAATTACAATACAAAATATATGGGAGAAATTGAGCAAACAACTTGATAAAATAGAACAAAGGACTGCTCTTTAACCAGATGCCAACCCTCTCCAGCTCTTCTCCCCGCCTCCACCCAAGTAGTTTATGTGTAATTGCTTTTCCACAGTAGAGGCCGTCTCCCACTCACAATAATCAGGGGCAAAACACCCATTGACTTCAGCAGGAGCAGGATGGAGGCCTATGTGAGGAATATGTTTCCAAAATAAGGTTTTGGATTATTCAGGTACCCAGATTAATCTGCATGATAACTCTAACTGTGGAAGGCGAAAATTATTTCTTTACTTCTTAGGGCCAGATTTTGGCACCTTTACTCACACTGTTACATGAGTAGATACATTGAAATCAATGAGTTTGAACCTGTAATAAGATACAGCTCACCATGAGTTAATATGGCAGAATCAGACGCTGGTTTGCTACTCCAGTAGTTCTTATTTCACATATTCCTGATGCAAATTGTTGTACTTTGTTTAACACAAGGGTTCTCAATTTTTTCCCCAATATGCTATAAAAACTCCACAGCTTGCGGGGGAGGAGAATCCTCTGGCTTCAGATGGGGATTGGGGGCTCAAGGCTGCTGGGGAGAGGCTTGGGAACTCCATGAGATGGAGGGCTCAAGGGTTTGGGCTCAAAGGGCAGGGGGCTTGGGGCTTCTGCCCATTGGGGTGGGTGGTGGCTTGGGGCTTCAGCCCGTGGGGTGGCTTGTGCTGGGCTTCTGCCTCACAGGGCACTGGGTCTCAGGGCTTCAGCCCCACTGCTTCAGTCCAGGGGTACACCTGGGCTTGGTGCTTCAGCCCCAAGGAGCAGCTTCTTTTGGTGCTCAGGGCTTTGGACAGCTTCTGCCAAGGCTAAGGTGGCCTGAGCTCAGGGATTCAGCCCTATGGGGTATCTGGGCTCACGGCTTCTGCCTCGCAGAGTACTGGGGCTCAGGACTCCAAGAACTGGGCACCAGGGCTCAGGGCTCTGAGCAGACCTGTTTGGCAAATCCCCTGAAATTCCCCTGTGGACCTCCAGTTGAGAATCACTGGTTTAACACATTGCACCTTGCATCACTGCACCTTCTTTAACACAGAGTTCATAGCCAACTTCCACCTGACCACTTGTAGACAGTCGACATTTTGGAGGGGAATCCTTTCACAGTCCTTCTGTTGACACAGGATTGGCCAAATCGATGCAGATCAGTGACTAAAATAGCTTTGCTTCCCATATGCAAGGGAAATTCCCACCTGGATAGCTCTGTCTGTTTCAAAGCCACTTTGTGCCATGTATGCATGGCATAAGTGGCTGAAGCACACCAAAGAAACTGGCACTGAACATCATTTGCCTGTGTGCTGAACAGTCATTTAACTTTATTAGGCCTCTCTGAAGTTCCTCACACTTTATCTAGACTTGATTAACCTAAATAGTTTTGTATCATCTGCTAGATTTCCCACCTTTCTATTCACATCCTTTCCTGAATCATTAGTAAATGTATTAAACAATGCGGGCTAAGTAGCAAACCTTGGAGACCACTCCTCTCCATACACATTTAAAATTTTTGCCATGTTGAAAATTCAGGGTCTGTTCCTATTCTTTTTTGTCTCTTACCAATTTCCATTAAAGAAAAAAACTTGTTAAAATAGAGTTGCATGTTTTTGTATTATATACCCCATAAAAACAAAGGCTCTCCCCTAAGCAAGGAATAAAAACCTAGATTATTGACAAACTCACTCATTGGTATTCTTGATAGCCTTGAAGATAAAGACATAACTGTATATGATGGCAATCAGAGGAATGAAGAAGACAAAGCAGAAGAGCAGCATTGTATAGGCACGGACTGATGGGGTAAAGGTCACGTAGTCCCAGGAACAGGAAGTCAACAAACCCTCAGGAACGTAAGCACCTAGGAGGAGAGAAAGAAAAAAAAAAAAAGACATAAGCCATGAAAAGTTTTTTTATTGGACATTCTGGTGGAGGAGCAAATGGAGAAAGAATTCAGCATATCCCTGGGATTTGAAAAGGATCAAACCTGGCTCTGTTGGTAGAGAGAAGATGGTTAATAAGGGCACCTGTTTCTTGTTTTAAAGCATTTCTTGCCATTACTGAGTCCACTGCCTTATAGGCTCTTTGATTCATTAGATCTATTAAATTCTCTTTTTAGACTAATAAAATAATGATTATTTTTCATTCCAGCCTTCAGACCTGATCCAAAGCCCACTTTAGTCAATGGGCCTTTTTCCATTAACTTCACTCGGCTTTGGATCAGGCCCATGTTTCTAAGATCTTTCAAATGTCTCAATTTTTCTCTCAAATTATCACCTCTCTTGCTCAGAAGTAAAACGAAACTGACTACGCTAACCTCTGCTCTTTTAAATTCTGCAGACAATAGGAGTTTACTGTGCAATTCCAATTAATTTTGGAAAATAATGTCATGAAATAAATGTAAAACACACACACACATTCCTACCTGAAATAAGAAATATTCTCCTTAGAGAAACTGTGTCAGACAGTTAAAAAATAAAGCAAACTCAACACCAAACTATTTTTAATCATTAATTTAATTTCCAGCATTTTCAATGCTAGCTTCTGTGGAACCAGGTCCAGAAAATATTGCACCAGGTTCTATGCTCAGATATGTCTAATTGTTGTATGAGACTCAGTATGATGGATACTATTAGAATCTAATTATGAGACAGCAGTTATAATACCCTTCAAGAAATTATTCTGCCTCATCACATTAAGGTTCTCTTATCTAAGAGTATTTGTCATATTGCTCGCTTGAAATTCTCTCATTAAGCTAAAAACCATAATGTTAAACAGCTGGAATTTACCAGCTATGCGTGCTACACTTTTGGGGGAAGAAAGAATTTAACAACAAAAATAACATAATAATATCTGACCCTGTTCCAACAGCTTAGTAGGCAAGTGATAAAGTGCTACTCAATTTAACTGTACCTCACTCCCCTCCCCCTGCAATGGGGACCAGGCCTGCTCCAGGGGTGGGTAATATTGGAGGTTAGGCTATTAACTGGTAGGTTCAAGTGCATCCTACTGGAAGTTAATGCTTATTGTAAGTTGGTGACCTGAGTGAAACAAGTTAATGGTATTAGTCTAGTTTCTAACAGAGAAATAGAACAACTACTGCTATCTCAGCCAACAGTAAGGGACAAATTTTCAATTTGTCAAGATGTGAAATATGAACACATACCAATTTACACACACAAAATTAACGTGTGCAAGCAAATCAGCTACCTAATTACTACTAACTGTCATCCGTCATTAAGATGTCAAGGGCTAAATGGGCATAGAGAGTAAACAACCCTCTTACCTCTAGAATTGGTCCCTCCCAATAGGGTTGAGGCACATCATAGGGATGTGGAATATTGCACTCTTACTGCCCATACTGTACTGCTTTAAGGTATAAATAGAGGAATGCAGGTTCCTCAGGCTGTCAATATGGCACTTTTTGTGAGCAATGAAAATCATTTTGAAAACTTAAAAACTGCTCATCTGTCCCCTTTACTTTTTATTGTTCAACTCTGCTTGATTGCAGAAGGTTATGCACTATTTCGGAAGCCTGTTTTGCATTATTTTTGCCCTTTATTTTATATGTTTTTATACAGCGCGCTAATGAGATTCCCTGCAAAAGTGTCAATGTAATTAAATGTGCAATCTTTTCTGCTGATTAAACTCTTTAAGACTCATTAGCTATAAGCAATCTCCTTCATACTGATTTCTTCAAACTTCATCCGAATATAGAAATTCTGTTTATTCATCCTTGTGTCTAACAGACCATTCTTTAATCCCCCCCATTTTCTCCTGGTATCAGACAATAGACTTGTATTCTGTCTCACTTACTCCATCCAAAGAAGGGTGGGAGGCTCCAAGCCAAAGAGTACAGCCAGACTCCTAGCAGGATTATCAAAGCCTTCTTCTTGGACATCACCACAATGGAGGCCAGTGGTCGTGTGATCACAAAATATCTGTCCAGGGCGATTGCCATCAATGTGATCATGGATGTAATGCCAAAAAGGGCTCCGCAGAAGGCATATAGCTCACAACCTTTCAATGGAGAGTACAACAGGGTTAACCAACAGATTTAACCATCCATGCTGGTTATACCAGTATTCCTGGGAGAACATTTATCCTGTGGCCTAGGCTAGTAACACATTACCTAATTACTTTCAGAACTCTTAAGGCAACAGGAAGTTTACTTTTCGAGCAGCAATATACTTTCCAAGCTGTGGACTGGCTTTGCTAATTATATTATCCATGGCTGTAAACGTCAAAGATTTCCTTGCCTTTATTACTCAAGACAGTGACTTAATATAACATTCACTTTTCAACTTCTGAAGTTTCTAGTGGGAGCATTTCAGAGATCCCATGGCAGCTCGTTTAGATTTCATTTTATTCTAACTCCCATGGAAAGACCTATTTTAGTTAAAAGTACTGTTATAGTCACTCAGATACCACGGAGCAACTCGTATCCCAAGATGAGGTCAGCATAGTTTCAATAAATAATTCAGACAATGGATTGGTTGTCAGTTGTTTACTTTAATTATTTGCTATTTGTGGAACATGACTGGTCACAGTTTGTGTTCTGCTGTTGGACAGAAAGACAAATCTTTAAAATAGGAGAATAATTAATGATGAATGGAAATTAAAACATGCAAATTCATGAAGTGTTTGAGATGCACCAACTTTTTCATTAATATCTGCAATTATACAAATAGCACAACGCCCATAGAGCACATATTCATTAATATATTCAAAAGTCTGCTTTTAATTATTCAGCCAGCTCTAGAGATTAGACAGTTTGTTTATACATCTGTGTATAGTCTTTTCAGTTTTGTAACATGAAGAACTGCAGAAACAAGCATTTGTTATTATCTACTTAATAAACAAGTCAGAAATAACCAACATTTCAATACCATACCTCTTGTTCACCACCGCCACCACATATGTGCAAGATGTAATTGCAGCATGAGAGAGAGTAGCCCCTGCACGTTAAGAGTCAAATGGTGGGATCCACAAAAGGTATTTAGGCATCTAACTCTCATTGATTTCAATGGGAGTTAGGCACTTAAATACTTTTGTGAATCCCACACGAAGTGTCTTTATTCCACCGATTTGCTTAGACCTTACAACAGGTGGGCCCATCAGACTGGCTGTATGATCTGTATGTTTATCTCATACCCAGACAGTGAAATCCTGGCTCCACTGAACTCACTGGGAGCTTAGCCATTGACTTATAAGGAGCCAGGATTTCACCTTAAATCTGAATCTCTGGTGTGGGTAGGCAGGGTGAAGGGAGAGCTCAGTGAAGCAGTACATAGCTTTGAGCCTTTGGTGAATCACAGATGGGTCATTGGAACGGATAGTTTGACAAAGTTTAATAGGCAAAGATTAGACACTGAAAGTAGACAGTTTAAAATAAAAAGGTAATTGACACACATTAAAAACCAAGCAATGGGGAGGAAGGACCAGGGGTGAATAATTCATATGTATATTTAAATAAACCAAACCATGTCCCATTTCCTATCCAGATCACTTTCCTTGATGTTGTATCCCCTTCACCCACCTTTTGTCTGGCTTTGTCTTTATAGATTGTAAGCTCTTTGGGGGCAGCGACTGTGTTTTCCTGTATGCCTCTCTCTCACCTAGCGCATTTTGGGCACTTCTGTCACAAACAACAGTAACTCATGTTTGACAAGAGATGTTTGGTAGTTTAGACCCAATGAGTGAAATAGGAAGCATGTTCACTGAGAATATTTGGTTTATATTTATATTGTCAAAACTTATGTTTATTGTCAGGCTTTCTAGCAGCAGAAATATCAAGATAAAAATTCCACATTCAAGTTAATTAGTGCCAGTGGCAGAGTGGTATGCTGGGAGCAGATGCTCCTGGGCCTTATTCCTCTGTTTTTTAAATTCAGATGCGAGATGACTGTGAGTGAATGCGAGCAGCGAGAGAGTATGTTTGTTTATCAAACATTAGAGAAGATCTTTTTCTATCTCACAATTCTGGCAGTAATAGTATAGACTTAGTGATGTAAATATATTTACAACAATCAGAAACTACATTAGAAGAAAGTTATTTAGGTTGCAAAGTCAAGCATTCAGAAGTTAGAAAATTTAAGATTGCCCATGCAAACCTGATTTCCCCTCTTGTGCATCCGAATTTGCACTGAATGAGACAAATGTTCTAGAGAAAAAAAAAGTATGTGATCATGTTATAAAAACTGTATCATAATGCACATGCAGAAAGGGGCTGACTTAAGGTCACACAGGCAATCATAAATTTGGCATTTCTTAACTTTTTAAAGCTTGACTTTACAACCTAAATACCCTTCTTTTAATGTAGTTTTAGTCTAATTTCCTCTGGGTTTTAAAGGACAAAGATAAAAACAAATTCTGATTTATGCATCTGTTATCAACTCCTCATCATACACCTGTCCAAAATTTGAAATCAAACTAATTGAAAACTGTCAAATTTCAGCCTGTATCATATTTATACCACTAAAATATAAATAACTCCAAGCTTCTTCTAAACTTTTTGACAAACTTGTACTGAATCCTGAATGCTAAACAAAACTTGAAATCAGGCAGGTTATATGTGCTTTTGGCTTTAGTAACTATAGTATTGCATAGCTTTGCTACTTATACTGTCAATTATTAACTTGGAGTCATTACCATGGCAACAAACTACATTATCTTTCAGGAGATATATGTACAAACCTTTCTTGCCAAAAATCCAGTGCTTGTGGAGACTGGTAGTGAAGAAAATTGGAGCCTGTGTGATGGACATTAGGAAGTCGCTAATAGCTAGATTGATGATGAACATGTTGGCTGGAGTTCGAAGGCTCCTACTCCTACAGATAAGAGATCAGAAGGAACATTGCTGAGCGCTAATCTGTGGGTAATTATGCTATTACTCTTTGCTGTATGCAGTGTTATTGTAGCCATGATGGTCCCAGGATATTAGAGAGACAGGGTGGGTCAGACAGTACCTTTTATTGAACCAGCTTCTGCTGGCTAGAGAGACAACCTGTTGAGCTTACACAGTTCTTCATCATGACCCAAAGAAGAACTGTGTGTAGCCTGAAAGCTTGTCTCTCTCACCAACAGAAGTTGGTCCAATAAAATATATTATCTCACCATCTTGGCTGTCTGTTACTCTGCTGTGAGCACTGGCAACTTCACAAATATCAGCGTGTTGAATATGTCAAGCTACATCAAACTGGCTTCTGACTTTCCTGAAGAGAGAAGCTAAATGAGCCACCATAATTTTAATAGCGCACTCCTTACACTTCTTTGTGCCTTAGTAGAGGATATGGCTTGGTTTTGATAACCAGCTCAGAAACAGAAATAGAAGACATTGTTCTCTGAATACTCTGACCCACTGCACCCTGTGTCCATGATTAACAGGAAATTAAAGTTGATGTACTCTATGGATTTTCTGGATCTGGGTCATGCAGAGCTGAGGGGACATTTTCCACTGCTGATGAGATTAACAGCAATTTACAAATATGGGGATTAAGGAGGCTGACTTTATACCACATGCAGCATTTTATTTTATTTGAACTCTTCTCCATGACGGGCAGTTCACTGCACCAGACACAGAATTTGAAGGGACCTATTGCCAGTTTTATTACATCCCCCACCTCCATAAATTATTCACGCCAACATAATAGAGTGTCCTGTAGTGTTTTTGTACAAAATATTTGCTACTGAGAGTTCTTAATATCAGTACTTTCCGATTCTGATTTTTTATTCTTCCTGAAATTGTGACACTTTATCTAATGTCGCTGCAGTGCTTTCCTGAGTTTTCAGTCTCAGAGACAATTGGCCAGATAATATGTTGCACCTCCTGAGAGCTGTAGCATAGAAGATGCATTCCAGGAGGATGAGTGTGTAGGGCAAATAACTCAGAGCTGTCCCAGGAGCACACATCATTTCAGTCATTCCCCTCCAGCCCCTGACAAGGCTGTCTCAAGAGGTTCTGTTTTCCTAGAGAAACTGGCAGATGTTCCCTGCACCAGTCCACAATCACCAATTTTAAAGCACTGTTGCAATTGCCGTTTTAGGGGCAGCAAAATACTCATTAACTGTTTACAAACTAACTCCTTTAGGCAGTTGGTGGTTTGTTATTGCTATGCAACTACTGATACTGCACCAATGGTGGGCATGTGTAGTATCAGTGCACCCCCAGCTCTGCAATTCTACTCTAGTCTTTCCACCCGCCTCAACATTTTTAGATAGCACCAGGGAGAGACAACAGCCAGCCCCCTCACCTGTTCCCTATCACAGACACAGCTGTTGCTGCCAGATTTCCTGCTGAGCTGCCGCTTCCAGAGTGGGACACACCACAGTACTGTTCTAGTCTTCTCCCAGCTGCTGCTGTACTCTTCCCCCACCCTGTTTAGGCTGTATAGTAGCATCTTCCTGGGTGGGCAAGCCAAGTCCCAAATACCACAGAAGGGTGAATATCTGCTATAAATGCTCTTGTTCAGCCTAGCTCAGTCAGCAGCGTATCAGTCTCATAATCTGAAGGTCCCAAGTTTTGTCCTCAGAGGACACATACTAGAGGATCACAAAATGGCCCCTTCTGACCTTACAGTCTATGAAATGTAACCGAAAATGTTGCCGGGGGGTGGGTGTCTTAGTTCAGGGCAACTGCATCTGTATTCCCTTTCTATGGTCCATCAAGGGCACCCTTAGGCTTAAGGCTCCCCAGCCATCATCTCACTTGGGTAGAGATCAGCATCTCTGTCCTATCTGACCAGGGTATTTCCAGGCTGAAGTGTTATTCCCGTCAGAAGAGAGGCTGTCTAAGCAAACCTACTTGCTTTGTCCTCATAGACTAATAACGAAGTAATTGTCCACTGTTGTAAGTTATCACATAGCTCTTTCTGAGCAAGCACAGTTTGTTCTTCAGATAAAGGCATTACAGAGAAAACATTAAAAACAATAAAAGAACCTACATGCATGCTAAAAGTATACCAGAGAGCACCCCTTCAACAGGGCCTCTGGCAGGAGTAGTCCTTGAAAGTCCCACCCAAAGGTTTACATGTGGTTTCTACTTCATCACTCGCAGTCTTATGGGGCTTAAATAGGCCAAAGTCCTTCTAAGCCTTCCCTAAGGATTGGGGCCCTCTGTGGACCAGAAGTCCTGTCCATTTGCTGGATCTGAACAAAAAACCCTGAGTCAGTTTTATCACCAGATTATTTATCCCAACATCCTTTCTTTGTCCACTGGTCTCTAGAATCCAGTTTGAACCTTTGAAGAGACTGTGAATAGGTAACAGGCCTTCAAAGGGCTGATATCCAGAGGAATTACATTAGCATGAACCCTCCACCTAGAGAAGTTACATACAATCTCACAATAACACAAACAATTGCATTTTAAAAATGTATTCAGCTTAATTCAATAAGGTTTAATTTATGCAATATCCCAGATTATGCCTTATAGAATTAACTATCACAAGGAGTTGTAACAAAATTCTGAGAGATTGTTTTGGGATAATTGCACTATCAAAACCACCAGCAGCCAATTATATTTCACCTTTCATTAAGGCCTATTTCATATGCAAGATAAGAAATATAAGGTCATGGATCTGGGTTACTTTGATGCACAGCTCATTAGTTTGCATTAGTACAATCATAATGATAGTGTTCCTGTACCACATTTCCTTAACAAAATCCCACCAGTATTAAAGTCTATCCACAGAAATATTTAAGACACCCAGAACAAACACGATGTGTGCGTACCTGCAGAAAGCATAGATGACCATGAAGTTACCCAGCGTTCCAGTGATCCCCACCACCAGAATGACAGTTCCAATTGTGTAGTGGGCATGGTCTGGAACATCCAGTGTAGGGAAGGCATGAGGAACATCTTGCACTGTCATTTCCTACAGAGCAAGTAGGAATTCATAAATGCATGGTGGTACTTCACTGAATGAGCTAGCATCTGCTATTCCTCTGGGAGATGAGATGGATAAAAGAGGTTAAAAGCTGGATGAAAACGAACACTTTGGAGTAAACTAATCCCTTTCAAATTACATTTATTTTTATTCCTCTTTTGCAAATAAACATGCCAGGCATGGTTGTATCAGCAATGCTTGAGTCAAAGGCCGTTTTTTGTTTTTACTACCAGTTTAGTGTTTCAGAGATTGGAAAATCTAAAAGAACAAACAAAACCAAAACAAAATACATAATAGTTGACAGAAGTACACTGGGACTCTACTGCATTTGACCTCAAGGAATGCTGTAAATAACAGCAAGTGTGTTCTTTGTAATTTTCACCCTGTGAGAATTTCAATGTGGTAAAGTTTGATTTCTATTATTTCCTTAAATCATTGGATAGTTTTCTAATAAATAAATAAATAATTACACTGCTTTAGTGAAAATGGTAAGTCCAGTTGATAAACACTTGTTTATTCAAGTCTTTAATACAGTAGAAATCTGGTTTTGCCCATTGAATAGCCAGTGCTGAATTACTAATAACCTCAATAGCTAATTACCTTGTAGTGTTGAACAACATTGTTCCTTACAGGTTAAATGGAGGATTGAAAAAAAACATTTTTTTAAACATTTGTGTTAGATACAAGTTCCATTTTTATCATGGCCCCAACTTTGTGACTTAGACAATAAGATAACAGCTAAGAGGCATGGTGACTTGATAGCAATGGAAGATGGAAGGGGACAGATGCCCAAACTGTCACCACCTTGCCCACTTTTGACATGCATACCCTGAGCATGTAACTTTCTATGGTCCTAATGAATCAGCATAATTCAGGGGCATAGGCAAGACACAGTCCCAGGCTAGCTAATGTGCAGGAAAATCCCAAATTGTGCTACATGGGGACCTAACCTCTTTCAGACATAAACAAGTCAATGTCTAAATAATAGGAAATGGTATTTTGCATCTCAGCATATGTGAGGTCAAGAGATCCATTCCTCTGCAATAATTCTAATCCTCCCCAAAAGGAATTTAACTCTTGATGCCAGGACAAGCCACCACAGATGCCTCTAGCCTTGCCACCAGTTCTCAGTCCATTATGGTATATCCAGATTGAAAATATTGGCTTCCGAGTCCAAGAGGCGCACATCACCTGGTCAAAAGAGCCCATAATAATTATAGGTAATGCCCTCGTGATTCAGAATCAGACCCCCACCCCGCAGATGAAGGAGCTAAAACTCAGTCAGTTAATATCTTTCTCCACTTATTCTACTGCCACTGATCTGCATGTGCCTTGGTAGAAGCTCAGACCTCACTAATATGATCTCTGGAAAAAGCAAAGAGCAGTCCTGTTTCACCTGGATTAACAGCTCAGTTCTCTTGTCTATAACCAAGTTTTTCCCACTCTGAGATGCAGAACAATAACTTTGGGACGGTGAGGGTGCTGTCATCACAGCTCATAATTCAGTGGAGTTAGCTGATGCCATCACATGCCATGATTACTGAACTGCAAGAATTGCACTGGTCCTGAATAAAGCCCAGTTGAGATCCTTCCTGACATGTAGCCACCCACTTCTAGGCCCAGCACAGGATGTCTACTATCCAGATCACAGCCTCTCTTGTGACCAATCAGTGACCGCCTCATGACTTTACTAAGCCTTTTCATGCTGATCTTGATCAGCTGGGGATCAGATGACTTGCGTCAATTATCAGATCCAAGTGGGAAGGAGTCATAAAAGGCTAGGAGAACCCCACTGGGGGAGAGTGTTGCAGGAGGGGAATTCTCTCCTGTGACTAGTCCTGTAGGGCTAGGACAGCATGAGAGAGGCATGTGGTAAGGTTAAACCCCAAGCAGGTGGCCAGGAAATAGTCTGGAAATAAGGATCTACCTTGTGAAGACCCAGACTGCTGGAAATGGGGAACCTTAAGAATCAGTGCTCTTTAAGAAAGCATAAAAGAACTAAGCCCAGGAAGGGTGGAAGAGACCCTTCTATATTGTGGGACCATTGTTTACTTATCAATGCTCCATCTGAGTACAGACAAGGGACCAGAACGTGCTGTGAGACAGAAGGGGGTGCTGTGTAGGCTGATCCTGCTGTAAATACAGATGATCCAAGCAAATCCTTGAGGAGAAAGGAAGGAAGGTATGAGCTCCCCCCGTCAGCAGTCATCTGCAGGATTGCCAACAAATTGAGCAGGGAGGGGTGTTCATTTCCTGTGCAGTACGGGAGCAGCCCAGACTAGTAGAAGCAGCTGGAAAACGTCTCTAAATTGTCATGTTTAATGTTGCTAAGAGGGATATGGAAGAGGGTTTCAGCTCAGTTGGAGCATCTCCTACCAAGAATGCGGGAGAAGAGATGGAAAGTGGGGTTGTCTAGAGCTTTGTGTGGTGTGGTGGGGGCAGGGATAGCAGGCTTCCCAGAAATGCAGAACACACAACATGCATCTCGTGGCAAGTGAGATGTGGGGTAGGGAGTAGTAGGAAGAGGCCCACTATTGCCAGCTAATCCTAACATCCCTTATCTGTGCCAGAACTAACTGATAGCAGACATCCTAATAAAGGAGGCCAGCCAGCTGATGAGGCAGCTAGGACATGGGGTTGCCACTTGTGAGGCAACTCCCCCTCCCATCCCTCCCAGGCACCCAAGTGACCCTCTCTTCTTCCCCTCCATGGGACTCACTCCCATACTTGCCTGTCTGCTCCCCACCCCCAGCTACACTGCATTATGCGTACCTGTGTCCAACCACCCATATCCCAGATTTCCTAGTGCCCACCCACAACCAGGCAAGTCTAAGTTTGTGCCTGGTGAAGTGGGGGAAAACTTAACCGTCCACCAAACATGACTGTCCAGAGGACAAAAACATAGGCCCATGGGATTGTGGGATACTTTTGGAGTATTCAGAGCATGAATCCCATTGGGCCGTGTCTACATTGCCGAGCAATAGGGCTAGAATCCTGGGTCCCAGCTTGATGCAGACTCGACTTTCCACCCTTGCGAAGTCCTAGGACCCTGGGTTTGAGCCCTGGGTTAGGGCAATTTGGGATAGTTAGAAGGGGGAGTTAGACTTGAGCCTCATTTTGAACCCTGGGCGTACACTGCAGTGCAGACATACACTACATTGCACTGTAAGCCCAGACTCACACTTGACCTAAAACTCCTTCTGTCTACATGCAAATCTCTTGCACTTGAATCTAGGGTCACAGGATCCTGTGGGGGCTGCGGGTCCGAGCCTGCATCAAATTGGGACCCAGCATTTCAGCCCTATTGCTCTTCAGTGTAGATGCAGTCCCACTGAACTCATGCTCTGGGTGCCCCCCAAAAGTATCCACAGTCCCATGGACCAATTTCTTTAGGCGATTCTTGGGATAGAGAGGACATCGACTCTAGGGAAATGGAAACAGCCCATTGGTGTAACAGTTTGGTGAGTCAGCATTTAACCCTTCTGACTGCCAAGCTGCAAACACCTCAGAGCCATCTGTGTTTGCAGTGGAGATGGAACAGAAGTCTTTTGGAAAGCACACTGCTTCCTGTTTGTGAGAGCACAGCCAAAATTCGGTAAATCTCTGGTACGAGGCCAGCAAAACAGTGGACTTTAGTAAGAATACCAAGAATGATCATGCATACCAGCAAATAGCAAAGAAGCTGGCAGCATTGGAAATTTTCTGGAATGGTGACCAGTACAAGGAGCAGATTAAGCAGCTGAAGACTGCGTACAGGAAAACCAGGGACAAGACCTGCACCTCAGGCAACTTGCGGACAGCATGCCCAATTTAGGAGTTTGACTGGGTACTGCATAGAGCCAATGCTGATGCATGCTAACCTACCCATATGGGACGGCACTCTGCTGGCCCCAGAATCCAGCATGGGGACCAATGAGAGCCAGCGGCAGGTGCAGAGTGAGGCCAGCAAAATGACTCTGTTGTTCAAACTGGATCCAGAGGAGGCTTTGATACAGAAGCAGTAGCAGCACATCATGGGGCTGTACTCAGAGGGCTGTTTGATGCCCCCCAAAGGACCCAAGGCCAAAGTTGTTAGAAGCCCCAGCTAGCAGCATATCTCTCTAGTGGTGGATTGTAGATCAGGGCCTTGGCTTCCTCCGCGCCACTCTGAGGAGTGTAAAACAGTGACCAGGAAGTGCAAACAGTAAACACACCTTGAAAGTGAATTTTTACTGGGAAGGCACAGACTTTTGCTAGGGCATTCCTGTTTCTTAAAAACAGTAACCTTTCATTGCCATGCCTGTATGTACGCCACTCTGTAACCACTCAGCAGTGTAATGAATCACATGGAAATAGTGAACTGGGGGAGGGAGCAGTCTGTTCCATTTACAAATCTAGTTCATGATAGTTAAATGTAGTCTATAGGTGACAAAATCATTTGTCCCAAATTTGACAGGGTTGAAATTTTGTCCAGAAATGTGCCGGGGAGGAGGGGGTGTAAAGAGGATGGCTATGGAGTTTTGCATGTTTTCATGCAGTCATAACAGGCTAGGCTATGTGGATGCTAACGCAGCATCTTGTTGATTCCCTCTGACCCAACCCTGTGTGTGGATATCTGCAATTGTGTCCTGAAGCAGGAACTCCAGATAGTCAATCACATTTCAGGGAAAGACTTATTTTCCAAGGCCTCCTTAGTAGCTGACTGACCCACTCCATCCATAGATGTGCTGTTCAGTCACTTTACGTTGGAATACTTTGGTTGTATATATTGCAGATTTCCCACCAGCAGCTTGGAATAACATCTCCCTTTGACAACTGGGCACCACAAGAACTGTGAAGTCCTCCAAAATGTGAAAGACCTAAAAGGATAGAAAAAGCTTTTGTGACATGGCTACTTACTCCTTCCCCCGACCCAACTCCAAGTAGTTCTGCAATTTTTAGAGGAAAGGAAAACAGTTTTGAATTTTTAAATTTACCATTGTCTCTGCACTTATTTTGCTGTGACTAATCAGGCCATGTCCAGGGAGCTTCTGTGGTCTGAAGCATCCCTTTCAGAATCTATTAAAGTTCAGTCTTGAAAAGTAACATTTTAGGTCCTTGAAGTTTCACAAGGACATGGTCTGTGCTCCTTCTCTGGGCTATTTTAAGGCTATAATCCTCTGTGTCTTGTCCTGTTCCAGGCCCCTCCTGGATGTAGCATGTCCACCACTCACTCACAGTTCAGTGAAGGCTTGTCCCGAGGTACTTTCACAGACTGTTCCAAGAAGCGTTTCAATGATGAACTTATGGTTGAAGTTCTGGACAGGGCCAACATACCAAAGGTCCAGTACCAAAGACAAAAGGGAGTTACAGCCAGAGGAAAGGCACGCTGGCTGCACAATTTGAGGACAGGGATTCAGCACAGGAGTGGGCACTTGCTTCACAGTTCCTAGAACAGGAACAGTGACTAAAGGAGGACAGAGCTCAGCAGAAAGCATTGCTTGAGTGGCTCATATCACTACTGGCCACAGGAGCATCAACTCCTGCTGCATTACCCACATCATGGCCTGTGTCCCTCAGTGTACTATGATGCAGTCCAGAAACAGTTTGGAAAACAGCTTGGGTGGCCCTTGCAGTTGAGTCCCCACCTCTACTGCCCAGTGCCAAGTGCACGGCAAATGGGGAAAGAAGAATGCAGAGGACAGTCAACAGTAGGGGGGGTTCTGTATTGTACATGGCTTCATTATTTGCACTTGTCCATGCACTTTTTTCTTTAAGGTTCCCTTGTTACTGGTATTTTTCTGTGGTAAAACTGTGCCTGCCAGTCAATGGTTTAATGTTGTTTCTTGGCACAAGATGAATGCACAAACAACAGAAGTTCTTCAAAAGATGCCGACTCTAGGTTGTTGGCTCCATTAACTGAAAGCATGCAGACCACAATGACTCCTCAGCAGGGTGTGCTGGCGGGCTGGTCAAACCTCCTGTAATGTGCAGGGAGGACTGTGAAGTTTTCCTACGGTGCACCCCAGTCAAAGGGCTAGAGTGGCCACATTTCGGGAGGACGCTAGGGTGTCTGGGATATGGTTGATTTGACTCAGGTATATGTGCTGTAGTGTGAATGCCAGAGCCCTGGGTTCAAGCCTGGGCTAGACAATTCTTAACCTAGGGTTTACAATCAGTGTAGATGCTCCAGCCTGGGTCCCCTTAACCCTGGTCTTACATTGCAGTGTAGACATATGCTATGTGACCTGTGGGCTGTAGTGGAAGCAGCTGCTGGCATCCCTCCATGTGTATGCAGCTATGATTGCCAGTTGCAATGTGCTGGGAGAAGGGGTTCACTTGAAACTTACAAGTAATTTGAAAAAACCCTAGTACAGCAACTCAGGAGAAAAACTGGCCAGGCTGGTTAAAAAGAGGCCAGCTGGCAACCTTAATTGGAGTTGGGCTGAGGCCAGCCCCTGATAGACTCATAGACTTTAAGGTCAGAAGGGACCATTATGATCACCTAGTCTGACCTCCTGCACAATGCAGGCCACAGAATCTCACCCACCCACTCCTGTATCAAACCTGTGTCTGAGCCATTGAAGTCTTCAAATCATGGTTTACAGACTTCAAGGTGCAGAGAATCTTCCAGCAAGTGACCCGTACTTCACGCTGAAGAGGAAGGTGAAACTCCCTCAGGGCTTCTGCCAATCTGCCCTGGAGGAAAATTCCTTCCTGACCCCTGATTTTATCACACAATCTCTCCCTCTAGTTTGCTTCTACAACCTGGCACTCATTGCTACAGTGGTACCCTTTAGTGTCAGTGGCATCCCAATTTTTTGAAAGTCATGCACATTCTCAGATAATGGGGCTACCTTCTATTCTCAATTAGCCCTGTGAGGTTGGCTGGGTCAGCTAGCGTTAATGGGGATACTTTGAATTTAAACTGGTGTAAGTGACAGCCTGTGGAATTTCAAATGTGATTATCACTGTTCATTTACAGAGGACCTGTCTGCAGCTAGACTAATCAGTAAGCCACATTCCTTGGTGTTTCTACATTAATGGGATTTAAACATATGGCAAGTTGTCTGAGGAGGAAGATGGGAAGGGTATGGTTGTGGCAGATTATATTAGGGAAAAATATTAATATTACATTAAGGTTCACAGTTTAATTGAATAAGAGTTGAGAAATTCACAGTTTAGGTTTCTACAAGTATGACTCAGCCACGTAACACTGAAATATAAAGGGGCATTTTGCCCGAGTAGGGATTGCATAATTTGGCCCTCAGACACTACAGTAACACAAAATACTGTATCAATAATAGGAGTCTGCATTCAAATTATTTTACAGGAGAAAACAGCTCTGCTTTTCTAACACAGTAAAGCTGAGATTGAAACATTTTTAATTGTTATAATACACAGACCTGATTAAGGTTTTCTGTATGAAAAAACAGTTCTGTTTTTCTGTGGTGTGTGCCTGTACTTGTCTTTTTACATAGACCTTGGTCACAATAATAGAAGTGCAACAACTGAAGGAACTTGTCATAGTTAAAAAGAACAAATTGCAATAATGCCTTTGATCTGAATTAAAATAACGAATAACTACGAGCCAGGATTAAATACAAAAGCAATCATATAAAATGAATAAGTAAAGTCCAATTAGAGAGAAAGGATATTTAAAGGAAAATACAAGTTTTGAAACAAATCATCTAGGAAGGAAATCACTCAGGACCAAAAGTAAATGTCAAGGCTTAATAACAAGTATATGTATTACAATCCTTGTAGCAAAGGCAAAAGAAAAAGGACCAAAAGTAAATGTCAAGGCTTAATAACAAGTATGTGTATTATAATCCTTGTAGCAAATGGCAAAAGAATTTTTTTTTGGTAGAGACGAATTTAAGATGGGCCAAAGTCACAAAATTTGGATCTACATTACAGTCTGAATTTTCCCAGTGTTTGGGGCTCAGATCCCGTAATCTAATTTTTGCCATGCTTTAGGAGGATAATGCCTACTTTTAAAACATTTTTCCTTTCGTAATTTTTCCTGAAAAGTAAGGGCCTTATCAAAAAAGAGAGGAAAGACTAATTGACTTAAAAGGCATTGGATCAGGTCCTAAGCACTCAAAATTCAGCACTAGGTTAACATATAGATCTCATTGACATTAGTAGGGGAACTAAATGTTTGCAACACTGAGTAGAGCCTGGCTCTAGACTTTCTAAATAGAATTATAGGTCAAAAGAAGCCCTGGGGTGGCCGGGGGAGGAGAAGGAGGAAAGAAACTGCTTAAGGATATCAGGTCAACGGGACAATCAAGAAATAAGACAATTCACATTGATTTTCTCTATTTCCACAGCACATGGGCCTTGTTTAGTCTCTGTTCCCCATTGTCATCTGAAGGTATTAGTACTTAGAAAAGAATGCAGTTACTATTGTTGTGGTCCTTATCAAAGCAAGGTTACAGCTACCTTACCCTTTGACTGCAGTAGGAAGTTCACTCTACATAACTCTGTGAGGGCATTTAGATTGAGTTTCTATATAGCACTGTTCCCTTATGTATTCTTCTATGGAGCACTCCTTCACTATCCTGGTTATAGTGGACGCAAGAAAAACAACAAAGCATGCCACATATTATACCTTTTAAGACAGACAATGCTGTTTGTTTCATATAATATGGCTCAGAATATCAAGTGTTTTATGGAGAAACTAAAACTGTGAGCTGAAAGGTTAACAACTTCCTCCAAGTGAAAAATGTCCCTCAGCTTTCCTTTAGCCGACAAAGAGTGAAGGGAATAAAGACACTTGCATCTGAGGCTTTGTACCACTGGGTGCCAGTATATGCACAGGCTCCTTGTGCTGAGGATGGGTTAGCATGGTACTAAATCTGCAGAAACAATTCACTGGAAAAAAGCAGGCTTCCTTCCTATTGTATTAGACAATTAAATGTTATACATCTCTCAGTAACACAAATATTGACATAGTGAAAATCATTGATGAAATAGATTGCAGGGAGCCCACTCCATTACAGGGGCTATACCAGTGCAAGGGCTCTGGAATAAAATCATCTAGGTGTAGACTGCATTTCAGGGACATGCATGAATGTGAAGGTTAGTTTTACAGTAATACCCAAGACTATATGAAAACCTGGATAACAACACATCAATTTGTTCAAGGTTTTCAGCTTTGGCAGTTATACCGCATTTGGTTTGCAGGCATTGTTAGGTACCTTTTGCTTGCTATGGAATATAGAGAATGCTATACCGGATCAAGCCAAAGACTACTGGCCTACCTCTGGCAGTAGCCACTATCAGAAGTTTCAGAGAAAGGTGTAAGTTATGGAAGAAGTTTTCTTCTCACCCTAGGCAGTTAACATTTGGTTTATATCCTGAAGCTGGAAGGCTGTTTTATCTCTTGTACATGATAATCCTAAGGGAAAATATTTTTATTATCCATATAAATGTGTAATCCTTTTCTAAGTTCCATTATGCTCTGTGCCTCAGTAGACTCTTGTGGCAGGGAATTCCACAGTTTCATCATGTTAGCAGACCTTTCTTTCCAGTAGTTTTAAGTGTGTCATTGTGGAAGCACTAGACAAAAGGAATAAGTCTGAGTTTCCTGATGTCAATGCATATCACATATTCCTTGGACACTTAACTCCTAGTGAATTCCATGGAAGTTTGGAGCGTGAAAAGAATACAGGATCAAATCCATACTACCTAAAACATAGAGTGAAAAAATATATATATGAACAAAACCAGGGAGAACAGCATTTTTTTTCTGAGGGGTGAACTTAATAGATACCTGCCAGTTTCCTCTAACACAACATCTAAAACAGAAATAAATATATTTTTAGTTAATATGCAGTAAGCTTTTCTGAGGCTTGGGATACTTTTGGGGGTTGGGAGAAAAGGAAATGCTTGATAGCCAGACAAGTTTGTCCAAATCCTCACTCCTCTAGACCTGACGCTGGAAGTCACCAAGATATAGAACTTTATTGTTCTGTATTAAATATCAGTGGCCCTAAATGGTTATAATTAAGGCAGAATTCCTCTAGGAACCCTTGAGGAATGAATGCAATAGCTGGTCA
Organism: Gopherus evgoodei; assembly: GCF_007399415.2. Lineage (NCBI taxonomy): Eukaryota > Metazoa > Chordata > Testudines > Testudinidae > Gopherus > Gopherus evgoodei. The sequence continues at coordinate 54,369,070 of NC_044328.1, read as the reverse complement.
GCTACCCTGAAAACGGGGCAATGGGCACATCCCTCCGTACCTGGCCACCTCAGCTGACCCATGCAGGGGAAGAAGAGGGGCAAACCTCAGCCAGCCAGGGTAGCTACCACCCATGGAGGACCAGTGGCGGCTCTAGTTTTTTTGCTGCCCCAAGCTCGGCAGTCAGGCAGCCTTCAGCGTCATGCCTGTGGGAGGTCCCCAGTCCCATGGGTTCGGCGGCTTGCCTGCGGGAGGTCCATTGGTCCCGCGGCTGCAGTATAACCACCGCCAAATTGCCGCCAAATCCACGGAACTGGAGGACCTTCCGCAGGCGTGCCGCCAAAGGCAGCCTGACTGCTGCCCTTGCAGGGACCAGCAGGGCCTCCCCCCCGCAGCTCTAACCACTTGTCTGCGCTGCATTTACATGTATTTTTCTAACAAGATGGACTCTGAAGCTGTTATTTTAAAGTTAGCTTTTAAAAATTCAGTTCACTTTTGAATAAATTAATTTCATTGCATGAATGAAAGGACATACCCTTCTAAAGTCTGACTCTTTCCTCTGGCATTTTCTTCTGTGTGACACAGAAGTAAAAGTGTAGTGAATAAATTACAAACTATTTTCAGAAGAGAGAGTTCTACTTTTCCAGCTCAACAAACCAAAAAAAAACAACAACAAACCCTCGTACATTTAACAAGTCATGCTGGAGACTTTTGTTATTAAAAAGTCCCAATAAAGTCCCAACAGACATACACATGCAAGTGTTTGTTCATAAATTTATTTTCTATGTGTAAAGAAATTATATTCTACATTTCACACTTTCCTAATAGTAGTGATATGTTGCAAGATCTAATTTTCACTTACAGGGAAACTGAATCTTCAGGACATTGTCCTGGGACTTGAATGTATTTCAGTATCCATCTCTGTAATAACATGTGTTAAGCCTTGTTATGTGCACATGGCTTTATTTTTTAAATGACAGCATGATTTTCTATGGAAGTGACCTGTTTTGGTCCACAGTGTTTAGAATTATACAAAGCATTTGGAAAGGCTTTGTGAAGTAAACAGAGGGCATTCTGCAAATACTCCTCTCAGAGGTACTAGAGAAATTTGGCATTCAATTTAGTATGTATAATAAGATAAAACAAGAAAAGAAAAAAGGAAACAAGAACTAAGATCTCACTGCCCTCCTGATATAATTTAGCTTCAAACTGAATTCACAAGTTCAGAGAAGTGCCCATTTTTAACAGAGTATAGCCTGGCTCCAAGAACACCTCAAATTTTGGAAATAAGTTTTAATCACATAGCCAGCACTTCTTCTTGCTCCAAATTTGGGTGCTGATACTAATGGAGATAGGGGAATTTCCTATGTGGTTTAGTCATCCAGATTTATTATGTGTGATGATTTTATACTGGAGCAAATTATACATTCCAGAAAAATAAAGCAGAAATTCTGAAAGTCAGCTATAGGTTCTGCCATCACAATAGGCCCCATATGTTTGTTACTCCTCACATCTCCTTGATCTGTTTTCAGAGCTTGCTTTCATAGGCATTTTCTTTGTGGTTAGGAGCAGAAGCAAAGGAAGTAATCCTACTGCAATTATAGTTTCAGTAGGGTAATGTCAACTTCTAAGCCCCAATATCTAGTGGACAGTGGGGCTCTCTGCTATATGATTTTTGTCCTGTTGAGCAACTAGTGTTGCATCTCAGATTCCCGTCTAAACCCTGACAACCATATGCAGTCCCTCCAGCATTCTGTTAAGTAGAACTGTGTATAAGTTAAAAACTGTTCGAAAGTTTAACGATAAAGGAACTTAACCTAAGCAAAGTGGTTTGATTTCTAAAGGTCCTTCAGCAGAGGAAGTCTGAAATTTTTTGGGAAATCATGACCTTGCTTGAGCATGTTTTCCTTTTCCCCTTGTATTCTCTCATTTCTCTTCACCTTCCCTGCTGTGGTCTGCTATCCTCTTTCACATTATCCATCTAATTTAGCTTGTAAGCTCCTTGGCACAGGGAAGTTACCTACTTACTGGCCTCTAAAACATTGTGCACATCAGTTTTGTTACAAAAAAAAAGTAATAATCAAACTTTGTTCTTCCTACACAAGTACATCAATAAGAAGATATTTTCTTCTCCATTACAGATTGGACTGAACTAAACACCTAATTCAGAATACAAATTATGCAAACAGCTCCTCTTTTATACTGGGTCGAACCAGGAACGAGCACTCACAAAATCTGTAACTGAATTTTGCATGAACCCATGTCTATTAATGTTTTTTAAATGGTCCAGATAATTTGCGTACTCATTTTTACTGAAGAGAATGTCTTACTCTGTTGCTTTAAACAACAAACAGAACTTCCATTCCTACTAGTGTTTGCAGACACATTTTCAAAATGTGACTTACCAGAGTGCTGCACTAATGAAGGGCTTTTTACTTGTTTTTTATTTTGTTTTTGGTTGTTTAGAATTTTTAAAACATCAGAGGAAATTCTCATTTTATTAATTTCCTCAAATAAATAAACCTCAATGAAATCTCAGAGCCTCCTCGCCCTCCAACTTTTTAAAAAAGCAGTTTCCTTCTATTTGGAATTTAACAAATGTTTAAAAAAAAAAAAGCTTTGATAGAACTTATCATGGAAGTACATGGAAAGACTCCAACTAGATTTCATTACAGGTGACCAAAATAGCAGCTCTTGTAATTCAGGTACCAACAGCCTAGTATAGAACTGTCCTGGGTTTCCCTCCCACAGTTATTACAGAAGAGGTGTTTTGTTTAAACTGGTAAGCCAATCATTTCACATTAAGTAGAGGACTATGTTTGATAGTTTTACAATATACTTTACATTAAATACTCCACTTCATCTTCTGCTCATGTAACCCTGCTGACAATAGTGGCTTCTAAAATTGTTACAAGAAACTTTAAAAAAAAATTGCATTTCTTAAGTTTCTTTTTATGTTGTTTGTTAGGGCATTGCTACCTTTAAATGTGAGCAGACAACACACACCTTAGATGTGCCGATCCCTTAATGGCAACTTTTGCCAGCAAAACTATTTGCTACAGCTTTTAGCTACAGAAAAACAATGTAGTGCCACACTTACTGTTGGGGCTACAGGAGGCAGGTCCACCAGTTTGTAGGCATTAGCTTCTGTGTCATTCCAGACACTCTTGAGGGACTCCACAGTACTGGTGCAGATGGGGTTCTGAGAGGGGCAAGAGATGCCCCTTCGAATGGATTGAATAGTCATCAGATGAAATAAAAGCAATTTCCAAAAGCAACAGATGTCACAAAAAAGCTCTGCTCTGAATTTTAAACACTAACCCCAGTTTCCCTGGTTTTAAGTACTGAGCAGGTTGTCAGTTTTTCTACTCTGGAACTATGTGAAATGCAGGGTTTCTCAGTAGAGCCTCAGATTGCTTCTTTTCCCTCTCCAGCTCTGCAAAAAGCAGCACCAGCAGCTTCCATTTAAATATAAAAGCCTGCAGGGTCTGGACATGCCCAGTTAGGCCCTTGCCCCCATTCAAATTAAGGCCTCTGTTTCATTACATTATAAAATTGGTGTCCACTTAAAAACAATGTTATCGTCTTGCTTCTGACAGATTTAAATCTGCATTATAATAGCAACACATTATCCTAATATGAATAGAAAAAGAGAAGGTAGGGGAAAGGTTGATTTTACTAGCTGATTTGAATAATAGTAGTTGTAAATTTCTTCATGGTGTTGGTGAATTAATTTTCATCCTCTGCAATTAAAGAACACACAAATATATAATTATGCCAGAAATGAGAGGAATCAAATTAACTCAAATGCAAAACTGTTTGTGTATAGCTATAGGTTACGATTAGCGGTCAGTCTGCATTTAAAAACAAACAGGAAAAATACATGCTAAAACTAATTAAAGTCACCTTGAGCTCTACTTCCTTTTCTACTTCTCAGTTTTAAAATTGGTTATGGAGAAAGTGACAAATAACCACACATTTCAGAAACTGTGTGTTATCCTGTGGTGTTTTGGGCAGGAAGAACATGCGAGGCGTAATTCTCATTTATACGAGGGCCCCCTTACAGCACTATGGCAGTGTCATAAACAGATAGCTAAGGGTTAATGGCTCTTTCACCTGAAGCACCTGACCAGAGGACCAATCAGGAAACCGGATTTTTCAACTTTGGGTGGAGGGAATTTTGTGTCTGAGGTCTTTGTTTTCTGGCTGCCTGCTTTCTCTGAGCTTTGGAGAAGTAGTTCTGTTTTCTAATCTTCTGTTTCTAAGTGTAAGGACAAAGAGATCAGATAGTAAGTTATATGGTTTCTTTTCTTTGGTATTTGCATGAATATAAGTGCTGGAATGCTTTGATTTGTATTCTTTTTGAATAAGGCTGTTTATTCAATCTTCTTTTAAGCAATCGACCCTGTGTTGTGTCACCTTAATACAGAGAGACCATTTGTGTGTATTTTTTCTTTCTTTTTATATAAAGCTTTCTTTTAAGACCTGTTGGAGTTTTTCTTTACTTCAGGGAAATTGAGTCTGTACTCACCAGGGAATTGGTGGGAGGAAGAAATCAGGGGAAATCTGTGTGCGTTGGATTTGCTAGCCTGATTTTGCATTCCCTCTGGGTGAATAGGAAAGTCCTTTTTGTTTCCAGGACTGGGAACGGAGAGGGGGAGTCACTCTGTTTGGATTCACAGAGCTTGTGTCTGTGTATCTCTCCAGGAGCACCTGGAGGGGGGAAGGGAAAAAGGATTATTTCCCTTTGTTGTGAGACTCAAGGGATTTGGGTCTTGGGGTCCCCAGGGAAGGTTTTTCAGGGGGACCAGAGTGCCCCAAAACACTCTAATTTTTTGGGTGGTGGCAGCAAGTACCAGGTCCAAGCTGGTAACTAAGCTTGGAGGTTTTCATGCTAACCCCCATATTTTGGACGCTAAGGTCCAAAACTGGGAATAAGGTTATGACATGAGTGGCAGTGGGTGGGATATAGACAGAATCCAGAAGCCAGTAGGAATATTATATTTTTCTTTTCTCTGCTAAGGGCTTTTTAGCATAGAGAAACAGTTTGGTTTTAAAAGGGAACCAGAGAGAATTTTTTTTCTGCTCTCTCTGGCAGTTTGTGGCTTGTATGTTAAGCAAGAAGTCGTTAAGGTGCTATCACGAGTCTGTTGTCACACAATAGCACTCCCATTGAGAGTCATTACCAGCACTATATAAATGCAAATAAAGTGGTTTTTCAGGTTTACTTAACATTGAAGATTAGCTAAAGGCACTGTTGCTAGGCAGACTTCAGGAGGCAACAGAGAGCCTGCAGTTCAGAAGAGAAACACCGGAGGGCACCCCAACACAAGAAAACAGGAACCATGTCTACCAAGGCAAAAATTGAGGCCGAAGACCAATTCAGAGAAGCTGAACACAGGCGACAACTGGAAATAAAACAGAGATGGAAATAAGAGAGAGAGAAAGAGAGGCAGCCTACCAAAGAGAACAGGCAGCCAAAGAGGCGGACCACCGCCGAGAAATGGAAAAACAACAAAAAGAAGATGAAGAGAAGGAAAAACAGAGAAAGCAAGAACTGGACTTGGCAAAAGCTGGGCTGCATATGCCAGCCAACCCTAACAACCCGGCGCCAATTATTGCTCCACAGCACAGGAAATTTCCCACCTACAAGGCAGGTGATGACACCGAGGCCTTCTTGGAAAATTTTGAAAGAGCCTGTCTTGGGTACAGCATCCCCGAAGACCAGTACATGGTAGAATTAAGGCCACAACTCAGTGGACCTTTAGCAGAGGTGGCAGCTGAAATGCCTAAGCAGCAAATGAATGACTATAAACTTTTTCAAACCAAGGCCAGATACAGGATGGGGATAACCCCAGATCATGCCCGTCGGCGCTTCAGAACCCAAAAGTGGAAACCAGAGGTGTCATTTCCCAAACACGCCTACTACATTGCAAAAAACTATGAGGCCTGGATAACAGGAAACAACATTCAAACCTTGGAAGAACTGAACCTCCTCATACAAATGGAGCAGTTCTTGGATGGTGTTCCTGAAGACATCACACGGTACATACAAGATGGAAAACCCAAAGATCTCGCTGAGGCGGGGGAGATTGGAGCCAAATGGATGGAACTGGCAGAAAGCAAGAAAGCTACTGTCAAGGGGAACGATTACCCCAGGGGGCACACAGACCATAAACCCTACAACCGAGGACAGCCAAAGACCCCACATACCACCAAAGTAAAGCCACAAACACCCTACTCTTCCACCTCACCAGTGTCCAGTAACTCACCTCGGCCCAGTGACCCATCAGATGGAAGATGCTTTAAGTGTAATGAACTGGGACATATCAAGGCCAACTGTCCCAAGAACACCATGCGAGTGCAATTCATTACACCACCATCACCCCAAAGATCCCCAGGCCCAGATGCCTCTCAAATACCCTTGGAGCGAAGGGAAAATTTGAGAGTGGGCGGAAAGAAGGTTACTGCGTGGAGGGACACAGGGGCTCAAGTGTCAGCTATCCACCAATCCTTCGTTGACCCCAAATTCATCAACCCAAAGGCCAAAGTTACAATTTACCCCTTCATGTCACAAGCTGTAGACTTGCCTACAGCTCAACTGCCTGTCCAGCACAAAGGCTGGTCCGGAATGTGGACTTTTGCAGTCTATGACAATTATCCTATCCCCATGCTACTGGGGGAAGACTTGGCCAACCAGGTGAGGCGGGCCAAGAGAGTGGGAATGGTTACACGTAGCCAAATCAGGCAAGCTTCCAGACCCATTCCTGTCCCTGAGCCGTCCACAGAGGCCCCGTCTGTGTTACCAGAGACCCAGACAGAGGTAGTGGATCCAGATTCCATGCCAACCACTGAAACAGCCACAGCATCTCCAGTCCCAGGCCCGGAACTGGAACAGCACCCAGCACCAGCAATTGCAACCCCATCTTCAAACTCAACACCAGTGGGCGCCAGCGAGCCAGAACTGGCAGAAACAACAGACAGCCATACCCAAAAGGCTCAGCCAGAGCCTGAAATACGCTCAGGTGCACCAGCGGAGAGCGGTTCACCAGCAACGGAAACAACCCCATCACCTACATCGCTTCCAGAGGGACGAAGCCCAAGTCCACAGTCTGAGGAAGAACTGGTGACCCCAGCCTCAAGGGAACAGTTCCAGACTGAGCAGGAAGCAGATGACAGTCTTCAGAAAGCTTGGGCGGCGGCACGGAGCACCCCACCGCCTCTCAGCTCTTCTAATCGATCCTGGTTTGTTATAGACCAAGGACTTTTATACAAGGAAATTCTTTCTGGTGGACACCGGGAAGAATGGCAGCTGCAAAAACAGTTGGTGGTTCCAACTAAGTACCGTGGGAAGCTCTTAAGCTTAGCCCATGATCATCCCAGTGGCCATGCTGGGGTGAACAGAACCAAGGACCGGTTGGGGAAGTCCTTCCACTGGGAGGGGATGGGCAAGGACGTTGCCAAGTATATCCGGTCTTGTGAGGTATGCCAAAGAGTGGGAAAGCCTCAAGACCAGGTCAAGGCCCCTCTCCAGCCACTCCCCATAATTGAGGTCCCATTTCAGCGAGTAGCTGTGGATATTCTGGGCCCTTTCCCAAAAAAGACGCCCAGAGGAAAGCAGGCAGCCAGAAAACAAAGACCTCAGACACAAAATTCCCTCCACCCAAAGTTGAAAAATCCGGTTTCCTGATTGGTCCTCTGGTCAGGTGCTTCAGGTGAAAAAGCCATTAACCCTTAGCTATCTGTTTATGACAGGCAGTGTCAAAAGTGTGTAACTGGACTGTATTCCTACTTTAGGGCCCCTTTTACACTACCAAAATGATGGAGAGGGGCCTTAGTGTAAATGAGAATTAGGCCCATTTAGTGGAGCTTTGTCTTAGTACATACTGGCCAGCCAAATATCAGTGTCATAGTCCTTAGGCCTTTCAGCCACTCAGTGCTGCTGAGTGACCCTAATGGGAACTGTTAGCTTCAGTGCAATTAGTAATGAAAATCAATGGCATGGGATGTTTCTGAAAGCCTTCATGAGAAGATATTTTTAAGGCAACATTGAATATTGCATTCCCAAGGGCCCACTCTGAGATTCCAGTTCTCACATAGCTTTTCTTGAGTTACTACCAACTGTACCTAATCTGAATCAGGGCACAAAGGTGCATGTTTCAGCAACTGCTCTCTCTGCACTGTTACTCCATGCAACCCATTTCTCTATTCCAATGCCCACACTCACATCACCAGTCCTGCACATTCACCTTTTTCTGATGGCCATATAAGTGTAACCCTTCTGCCAGGCCGAGTTGATAGCAGTAAGGGCTGGGTTCAGTACATAGGGGTCCCCTCCCAACAACGTAATGCAAAACCAGCTCAAGCCCCCACCCAGTGACCTGGGAAAATCTTACACACACCCCTGGGCACCTCGAAGAGGCAATACTTTCTCTCTCACAAGCACAGAATCTTGGTGTAGCAGAAAATTGTTAATAACTTGAGGTAAACGACATAAGCATTAAATTGGGAAAACACCACAACTAGGGTTCATAGACCAAACCATAAGCAAAGACCCACCCCAGCAAATTGGGCCTTGTCCTTTCCCTTTGGTTCTTGAGTCCAGCAACCCAAAAATCACCCACAGTCCCAAAGGTCCAACACCCCAAAAGTCTCTTGAGTCCAGCAACCCAAGAATCATCCAAAGTCCGACAACCCAAAAGTCTCTGTCCCTGGTCAGTGCAACCCCAGAGTTCAAAAGTTTATCTGCAGAGTTTTACCCTCCCAGCCTGGGTGGAAATGGGGGGAGCACAGAGTGTTAAGGGGCATCTTACGTGGTCCGAGGCCAACTGCCCTGCCTCTCTGTGGAGTTCTGCTGCAGGCTTCACTACGAGCCACTCCACTCCATCAGCTGTCCCGTGAGCTGCTCCAGCCATCCTGTGAACTGCTCCTCTCTGCCAGCCGCTCCGCTCCACCCCACCAACTGTCCCTTGAGCCACTCCAGCCATCCCACAAACTGCTCAGCTCCGCTTCACTCCACTCCACTCTACCAGCCATCCCATGAGCCCCTCCAATCATCCTAAAAACTGCTCCACTCTGCCAGCTGCTTAGCAATATATCTTTAGCCCCGCCCCACTAGTTAACACAGCACTCAGTGATTTCAGCTTATAGCAGAGAAGCCCCAGTGTTAGTGCACTAATAGCCCAAAGTAAATTTAGCTCAGCAGCCTGTAGGTAGATCCCTAATGGAATCAAAATTAGCTCTGATATTCAACAATGGAGATAGTGTAATTGGTGTTTCAGGCCCTAAAAGTGCACCCCAGTACAAATACCCTTTCCCCAATCTCTATCAATTCACTGGACTTCAGAACCCATGTCCCCTGTCTAGTGAGTGCTACTTAGTTGATGGTGAGTCCCTCGGTCATAAAACAGTTCCACTGGCCTTGATTCACATAATCAGGCTAACAACACTTTATTCTTTCTGTCCCAATAACAGAGAAACTGAGGGTCCCACAGCAGCTAAAGTGACCATTTGAGCTACTGTGGGCTCCTGCTAGGCAGAGTGGGTGTGCCTATGCAAACAAGATCAGTCCCTGAAGTTCTTTTGCACAACTTGCTACAATTCACCACCAGATATCAGGGTAGAGCTCATCCTGACTCTGCTTACATAAGGAAGAAGCTATTCAGCATCTGCCACACTCTGTACCCCGGGGGAATACCCTACACCCCCATGTTCATTTTTATAAAATGATTCTGTGGTATCCAATGTAAAGTTTGTCATGTTGAGTGTCTCTGGAAGGCTCATGATGCACTGAGCATGGTTGTTATAGTGATATTATAGTAACTATTACAGTAATGTTATAGGTTATAATTTCACATATGTAGTTATGAGGCTGAAATGTATCCTCATAGCTTAAGCCCAGGCAAAAACACTCCAAGAGCAGAGAGGCAGTTCACACCTCATCAGGGCAGGTATGGGACAAACCCAGCCCAGCCTCACTGGAACAAAAGACGCTGGCCTAGGTAGCAATAAAAGAATCTGTTAGACCCTCAAGGGAGTCACCCACCTTCCTTTGGTCAGTTTGGAACTGCAATGAGGCAATGCTCACCTGACTCAGAGGAGGAGAGGGGGACAAAGCCAAGAGGGAAGAAAGGACATGATAAAAGGGAGAGACATTTGCCATGCTCTCTCTCTCTCTCTCTTCCACCTACATCTACAGATACCACACCAAGTGACTGAAGCACTGATCAAAGGGGAGAGCCTGACTGAAGAGCAACCAGCCAGCCTATGGTGAGAAGCATCTAAGTTTGTAAGGTCATTGGAAATGTTAAGATCAGCTTAGAATATGTTTTGCTTTTATTTCATTTGACCAAATCTGGCTTATGTTTTGACTTATAATCACTTTAAATCTATCTTTATAGTTAACAAATCTGTTTATTCTACCTGAAGCAGTGTGTTTGGTTTAAAGCGTGACAGTCTCCCCTTGGGATAACAAGTCTGATACATATCAATTTCTTTGTTAAACTGATGAACTCATATAAGCTTGCAGCATCCACAAGACAGACTTTCCTAGGGTTGTGTCTGGGACCAGAGATGTTGGCTAGTGTCATATGGTTGCAAGTAGCTGGGAGCAGCTTACATGCCAGAGGCTGTGCATGAACAGCCCAGGAGTGAGGCTTCTCACAGCAGAGCAGGGTTTAAGGCTGGCTCCCAGAGCCAAGAATTGGAGTGACTTAGCAGATCACCGGTCCAGATAACACCAGAGGGGAACGTCACAGCATCCCAACCTGAAGGAGAGCTCTCCTAGGCTGGGAGTCACCAAGTCTCCCAAGGGAATTAAAACATATATCTCTAGCACATTTTGTCCTTTGTTGAGTGAAAAGAGACTCTCATAGAGAGAAAACAAGTGTGGGTACAGGTGGTGGGGTGACATGAAAGGAAAACAGAGGGTTAGGGGAAAATGAGCTAAAGATTTTCATCATACAGGACCTAGACATTCAGTGAGTGCTGACTCCAAGGGGAGTCCATCTAGCTTTTTGTTTGGGGTGGAAAATGCTAAAACAAGAGGAAAGACCCACAGACACCTGCTTTCCACTCTGTGCTGCTCTCCCAGTTGTGTCCCTGAAAACCATCACATTTTCTGGTGAATAACTCAATAATCCAGCTGCTTCCATCCTGCAGAAAGCCTGTGAATCTTGGACCCTGAATGGTGCCTGATTTTTACACCATGTGGTTTTATGTACTACTGTTCTGTATATTACAGTGTAGAAATCAGTACATCTAAATGATTGGGGAGAGGAATTGTATGACATTCATCTTTCTGTACAGGATGAAATTGATAAGACCTATAAACCAAATCTTCAAACACAGTCACAAATCCTAAATCACCAGAGATGTTTTTGACTCCATTTTCTAATTTTCTTTGCCCAAATTCTGTCAGTTCCCTCATTTGTTTTAGGTTTAACTGATGCCAAATCTCATGTTAATCTGCTTACAGACAACTTATCTGTTATTCTATCCTTCCCCCACTACACAAATTCCATTTTTTATTTCATTTCATCGTAATTCCATTCCCTACACCCAAAGCACTAAATGTTTTATTTCCACTTTGCTGCAATTGGCCTTTTATGCCAAGGAACATCCCCATCTATGGTCTCCCTACAAGGGACCCCACAAGCTGTCTAAGGATTACATTAACTCTAGCATTTGATCATGCTGCTGCCAAATGTAAATCAGAAGTGTTAGAAATCATGCGTCTACTTGCTTTATTAGAAGTAGTGGCGTTGTACCATGCTTTTCCAGACTGGAAAATTTGTCTAATTCAGAAGCTTGATGAAATTATTACAATATACACAGTTTAAAAGAGAAAAAAAAAGTGACACACACAGACATTACTTAAGAGTGGCCTATAATTTTTGGTCCCCAACTTTAGACTTCTAGCACCTGGTTTTCAGAGGTGCTACACACCCACATCTTCAGTTGAAATCAATGGGTGCCTCAATATCTCTGTGTAAAGTTGGGTACCAAAAAACTGAGGCATCTAGTTACAAGCCACTTAAAAAACTGTCCCTAAGAATTCATTCTGGTTTACAGCCAGTGGTGCAAATGCAGTGCTGTCATGGTATAATTCCCCACTCTGAAGCTTAGCGTCCAAAAGATGGGGTACCAGCATGAATTCCTCTAAGCTCAATTACCAGCTTAGTACTTGTAGCGCTGCAACCAACCAGGAATTCCAGTGCCTGGTACACTCTGGTCCCCACAAAACCTTGCCCGGGGACCCCCAAGACCCAGACCCTCTGGATCTTAACACAAGGAAAGTAAACCCTTTCCCTCACCGTTGCCTCTCCCAGACTTCCCCTCCCTGGGTTACCCTGGAAGATCACTGTGATTCAAACACCTTGAATCTTAAAACAGAGAGGAAAATTCACCTTCCCCCCTCCTTCTCTCTCCCCCTCCCAGACACTCCCTGAGAGAGAAAGTAATCTTAACGCAGAGAGAAAATTAACCTTTCTCTCCCCCTTCCCTCCTTTCTCCCCACCAATTCTCTGGTGAATCCAGACCCCGTCCCCTGGGATCTCACACCAGAATAAAAAAACAATCAGGTTCTTTAACAAGAAAAGCTTTTAATTAAAGAAAGAAAAAACAGTAAAAATTATCTTTGTAAATTTAAGATGGAATATGTTACAAGGTCTTTCAGCTATAGACACTGGGAATACCCTCTCAGCCTAAGTATACAAATACAAATTAAAATCCTTTCAGCAAAATACAAATTTGAACTCGTTCCAGCCAAATACACATTTGCAAATAAAGAAAACAAACATAAGCCTTACTCGCCTTATCTACCTAGTACTTACTATTCTGGACATATAAGAGACTGTATCAGAGAGATTGGAGAGAAACCTGGTTGCACGTCTGGTCACTCTCAGAACCCAGAGAGAACAACAACCAAAAACTAACAGCACACACACAGACTTCCCTCCCTCAAGATTTGAAAGTATCCTGTCCCCTGATTGGTCCTCTGGTTAGGTGACAGCCAGGCTCACTGAACTTGTTAACCCTTTACAGGCAAAAGAGACATAAAGTACTCCTGTTCTATTAACTCTTAACTATCTGTTTATGACATGTGCTCCTACAATATATAGCTGTAAATGAACAAACACTCTCAGACCCAGACACCAGCTCTTATAGCAACTTTTCTGTGACTAATGAGAATTCCCCAAAAGACTGGAAACACTTATTTTGTTTGATCTTTACAGATTTGTATTATTCTATTTAACAGTGCACTCATTTCAGATTTAGCACTTAAACTGTAATGCAGTTTGATATTTCACACAATCTTCTTAAAGGTCCAGAGACTAAAGGTGGGAAAAGCCTCTTGGGTCTATCATACAGAGCACATGGTATGTCCACAAGCATGCTCATAGCTCAATTTTAAACACCAACACTGCTAGAAAATAGTTGTGAGCAAGGAGAACGTTCTGCACTAAGGACATGCAAATCCAAACACAATCCCATGCCATCTTAAACTGGAGGTTGAGTAAATTCCTGCCATCTAACACATTACCACAAGGAGTCACAGTAAGAAGATCCTCTAATGTCAGTCAGAAGGGGATGCTTTTCTTCCTATATTGGCCTCTGAAACAGATTATTCATTGAATTCTCATAGTTGTTTAGGATAAGAGAATATGAAAGTATGGATATATTCAAACCTAAGCCTGCTCTTGTCTCCTTGCTTGGGAGCTGACTGGTAGTAGATTCATAGATTACAAGGCCAGAAAGGATTGCTGCAAAAATCTAGTCTGATCTATTGTACAGACATAAATCATAGAACTTCCCTGAATTAATTCCTGTTTGAACTAGAGCAACTCTTCTAGAAAAACATCCAAACTTGATTTTAAAATGATCAGCAATGGAGAATCCACTACAACCTTTGGAAAGTTGATCCAGTGGTTATCGTTACTGCTAAAAATTTGCACTTTATTTCCAGCGTGGCTTCAACTTTCAGCCATTGGATCTTGTTTTACCATTGCCTACTAGATTAGCCCCTTTTCAAATTTTTGATCCCTGTGCATGTACTTATAAACTGTGATCAAGTCATTCTGTAACCATCTCTTTGTTAAACCAAATAGATTGAGCTTCTTAAATTTATCACTATCTTTTACCCCAAATCCCAGGCAAATATCTTCAAAGAGAGTTAGAATTTCAGGGCTGGCTCCTGCAGGACCTAACAATAATAATCAAGGCAATTGATGATCTCTTCTAAAGGCTAACACTGAATTGTTGACACTGCTACCATTTTATCTCTATTAAATGCTCAAATTTGTCTCCTCAATCCCTGTATATATTTGTGTAACAGTAATTTATAGGCAGGGGTTGGAAAGACAAGCTTGAGCATTTCGTAGAGATAAAGTGGGTGTAAACAGGGCATGCTGAGTCAGGAGTTAACTCAGCACACTGTTACTCTAATATTCACGCATGTACGCTCATTGGGACCTACCTGGAAGACAGGGAATGAAAGGGTATCAATTATCTGATTAGAGCTACAGTGGAGAGGCTAATGAGGGAGAGGCAACCCCCAGCAGCTGGGATTATATAAACAGACAAGAAGGACATTCTGGGAGAGAGCAGGGAGCGTACAGGAACGTAGAGGTAGGCAGGACTGGTTGCTACTAGTACAGTCCCATTCCCCAGCAGTAAGTGGAAAAGTAGCATGTAGAATTTAAATAATACTACAAGCTATGAACCACTGACAGAATATAATAAAAGCACAGCCGGGGTGAAAGAAGCTGAGAGAGAGAGAGAGTGTGTGAGAGAGACAGATTAAGGCCTGAAAGGACTCTCAAGAGGACTACCTTGTGATGAGGGGGTTTTGATGGCAGGGTTGTTTGAGGGTATTTAATCCCTCTCATTAATAATCCCTTATAAATAGAAATTATGAGTATGGAAAATTAAGACAAGTTTTTCTAATTTCCAGCACCTATAAAGTATGGGCTAAAAAGAAGAAAATAAATATTTTACAGAAGAAAAAAATGCTAGACATAGGAAAAACACCTAGTAATACTTTATTGAACAAAGATGGTTTGGGTTTTTATCTAAAATTATTCCTCTAGAAAGAATCATCGCATTCACAGTTTTATGGATCCTGAGGGACATCTTCTCTCTGGGTTTGTTCTTTAATCATTATGATCACTTCTTTCTTGGCCCAGGAAGCTTTAGGGAGGAAATTTATCAGCTTATTACTTCACATTCTATATCGCAGGCCTGAACCTACTTACAAGTTCATTATCAGCAGGGGTGGCTCTAGGCACCAGCAAAGCAAGCATATCCTTGGGGCAGCCCATTTGCAGGGGTGGCAGGGATCCAGAATGGGAGCTGAGAAACAACAGGGGGCCCTGGGAGCTGTAGTTCCTTGGTTATCTCCCTGCCTATAGAGCCAGCTCTGAAGCAGAGAAAGAACTACATTTCCCAGAATTCCCTTGGCCACTACCAACAGGAAAGAGGGGGCGTGAGTGAGGTAGTTGAGGCCTCATGATGCAGCCTGCTGTGAATGGAAGGCTGCACTGTGAAGGGTAGGGATACCATATTTTAACATTCACAAAATAGGGCACTCCACGGGGAGGGAGGGTAGCCCCACCCTACCACCATCCACTCCCTCCGACTACCCTCCAGAGAAACCCCAACCCATCCAACCCCCCCTGCTCCCTGTCCCGATTACCTCCTCCCGGGACCCCTGCCCCTTGGGACCCCACCCCCTATCTAAGCCTCCCTTCTCCTTGTCCCCAACTGTCCCCTCCTGAAACCCCCCCAATTTCCCCCTAGGACCTCACCCCCTGCCTGTTCCCTTACAAACCCCCAGGACTCCCATGCCTATCCAACTGCTGCTTGTCCCCTGACTGCCCCCCCAAACCCTGACCCATTTAACCCCCCCTTCTCTCTGCCCCTGACTGCCCCCCCAAACCTCCGCCCCATCCAACCCCCCCCCCCAGTCTCTTGACTGCCCCCCTGGAACTCCCTACCCCATCTCCAACCCCCCAGGCCCCTTACCGTGCCACTCAGACCAGCGTGTCTGGCTCCGTGCAGCGCCAGACATGCTGCTGCATACATGCTGCCGTGCTCGCCCACGGAGCCACAGCCCCGCTCCCCAGCACCTGCTTTCCAGATTTGAACACCTCAAAATTCAGGAGTGCTCAAGCTCAATTTGGGCAGCTGTTACCTCATTTCTCCCAAATCAAATATACTGATCCACTGTCGTAGAAAAAGTAGGATAAAATTGAACAAGAAATGCTTCCTAGTGGTTATTAGGACTCGAATTGCTATTTTCAACAGCCATTGCCTTTTGTTTGTTTGTTTATTTAAAAGGAAGACAGTGATATTGCATTGGCAAATTCCCCATAGAAACAAAGAGTGGAACAAAAGAATAATAAAGGCACCTCAACTTTTCCTCATTTATGTAGGAAAGTCTTATAATATGCATCCAGATATCTTCCAATCACACAAGCTGAAAATTGTTCCACTTTACTGCAGCTCTGTAACCATATAGGAACCAATCCTGTCTGTGTTCTATGCACATCTAAAATTCCTGCTAAATGACCTACCCTGGGAGCTAGTTACCAGTGACCCAGGGCTGTGGCAGAAGGAGGGTGCAGGTGTGGGGGGGAGAGCCCAGGGCTGAGGCTGCAGGAGGTGTGTGTGGGGGCAATAGTGAGGGGAAAGGAAGGAGCCCAGAGCTGGGGTGGCAGGGAGTGGGGGAGGAGGGAAGAGCCCAGGGCTGGAGCAGCAGGGGGTTGCGGTGAGGAGCCCAGGGCTGGGACGGGGTAGAGGTAGCCAAAATTTTTTTTGCTTCAGGCAGCAAAAAACCTAGACCTGACCCTGACTGTGAGAGGTGCAGTTTGCTACTGACTTTTAGCAAAATGGGGCTGAGAGGCTCAGAAAACAATGCACTCTTGAGAGACATCCATTCTCATGTGAAACTGAAAAATGTCACAAACTAGCATGCTGCAAGAAGAGAGAGAGAACCAAGTCAGAAGGCAGAGATATAGTTCCCAAGGGCAAAAATGAAAGTTTACTTTTACTGAGGGCGATATCAGGACAGGCTAAAAAAACAATAGAACAGCTGAAAACTGAGCTTTTAGGTGTAAAGCCTACATCCCTGTGTTCTGAGGACAGTGGTTGGAAAACACAGTTTTCTGGGGAAAAAAATCTTTAAACCAAAAAATGTCAGGTTTTCCATGCATGCCATATAGTTGTAACAGTGTCAGTCCCAGGATATCAGAGATACAAGGTGGGTGAGGTAATATCATTATTGAACCAACTTGTGTGGGTGAGAGAGAGAGAAGCTTTCGAGCCACGCAGAGCTGTTCTTCAGGTCTGGGAAAGGTACTCCCAGCAGCATACAGCAAAATGTAAGCTGGAACAAGTTGTTTAACATGAGCAGTAAATACATATCGTAAGGGACCATTCAAAGTAAAGTGGTCCATTAACACCTTTGCAGTCATAGGACAAAGAGGAGGTTAACAGGTTAGGGGATGGTGGTAATAAACCATAAATCCAGTGTCTGTTTAGTTAGTCCATAGAAATTTGTATAGAAACTAAACAATGTGAATTTCAACACAATACTTTGAAATGAAAATTTTAATGTAGGTTTGGAATGTTGAAATGAAATAATGGTTTGTTTTGGTTTTTGAAAACCAAAAATAATTCAATTTTCAATCTGTGGAATTTTTGTCCCCCTCCTCTTTATATTTTGTTCTACCTCTTTAGTCCCCAGAGGGCTGCAGTGCCTTATGAGTATGCCAAAATAAAGGACTATCTTTGCCTTAAATTCTGTTATAATACTTGATGATCAGCACAAAGTGCATTTCAAAATAGACAGAGTAATTGGTCTGAACTCTATCTGTAGGGGGTTTAATAGTGTTTAGGGTTTGATTGAAAATAGGTGTGGTCTTCTAATCTGTGTAGTCCTGAATGCCTTCTTTCCGTGCACTGAAATGTCTGTGTAGCCTCCTTTGGACAGCTTACCTCCTATTCCAGTACGTGTTTGAAAGCGTAAAGGGAGCTAAAATAATCAGGGCAATATCTGCCATGCGAGGTGCACAGTTTTTGTAAACCCACAGTGCCACCATCTTGAGCAGTCCACCAGGATGGATAGGGAGCATCAAGCAGCACAGGAAGGAATGCGGCAAAGCAGGAGGGGTGTGAGGGAGAGGCATAGTCCACTAGGAGGGAGCATCAAGCGGCATGGGAATGGCTAGGGAGCAATATTTGGTCCTGATTATGGGATTTGATATTTCGGGAAATTAACCATTTTGAGTTTAACGTTTGTGTGGATGCTGTCTTGAGCATGCTGAAGTGTGGGTGTTTGGGTGGTGTGAAGGAGGCAATAAAAACTAAGCAGGTGGAGAGAGGCTCACTGCACATATCCACCCAACATGGCATCCAAACAATATCCGGAACAAAGTTGTTGAATTGTTCTTATCCAGTTGTATTTTAATACTTACTAGTAAAGTCCCCTCTGCAGAACTATCAGGTTAGCTGTTGGCCTGGGTTTCAGTGATCAATCTCGGATGCCATCTTTGCTTGGGTTTCTGGCTCAGGACTGTGCTTGGTGAAGAGATCTTGGTTGTTTGGGAGAATCTCCTCCTGGCCGGGGTCCGTGGTCACTTGGGTGCCTGACAGTCCTGTGGTGAAACTGTCCCCTCTATGCTGGGGTTTGGTGGTGGCCTCCTTGGCAAAACTCCAGTCCAGCTCCTCATAGTAAGGGCAGATACTAGGAACATTACAGGAGGCCTTGTTTTTGGGCTGTTTTCTTGTAATGTTGCCAGAGCCCTTTTGCTTTGGTGTGGTACTGGGCTGCTGAGAGTAGCCATTTACCTGCATTTTCTCTGCTAACTGATCATAGAGCTTCACAATAGAACTGGTCAGGTTCCTCTCCCCAGAAGTTAAGGAAGTCCAGGACATCTGGATGCTACCACATGGAAACATGGGGCCTGGCTGCTACAATGGACTCTGTGAGGGTGAACTTGCCACGAGCTGGAAACACAAAGTAGTGCACCTGACTGGGTTCCAGCATTTAAACAGGGAGATGACATCTGCTCAATGTGACCGTGGAGCAGTAGAGGGCACACAGGTAAGCAGACAGGCTGGTCCAGGGGCAGCAATGCAGAATTGGATAGTACTGGGAAGACTACTTGAAGCTGTATGGCTAATCTGAAAAAGAGAAATGTACATATAAACCTCATATGAATATCACTCGTTCTCTAATAGAACTGTTGCTTCCAAAGTGGATTAATTAGAGCAGGATAAAATGCTGGATTAAAATAAAATAAAAACTTATCTATGGATACAAGACAATTTATGCTGAAAAAAACCAAACCAAAACAAAAAACACTATTCTTAAATCAACAGTATGATATATCTCCTTTAGCTAAGATTTAGCTAACAGGAATCTTATAGAAATGTTTATGAAGATTCTTAGCACTTACAAAATGTTATCATTGTTGAGTTTAGGCTAGTTCTTTTATCTGCATTTTAATGTTGTGCAGTAATTTCTCTCCCCTTCCCTAGTTATTTGGGAGATTGATATGAATATGGTATGGATCCCATTACCATAGTAGCTAATCTTTTGAGAATTCTTTATAGGGATTTCCCCTGCTTTGGGAAATGTTTTGTCTTCCCTTTTTATATCATCCTTTCCCCTAGCTATACACAAGTGTATGCCATTTGTTGCTTCTAGTTACTGTATTGCTGGAAGAAAAGAGTTTTTTTTTTTAAATTGAATATGGGGAAAAGTTGAAAATGTGGCAAAATCACCTGCATCCATGGAGCTGAGTCTTAAGGCGATTCCAGAGCCATTTCTCTATCCAACACAGTGTGAAAGACTTGAGTGTGGCATAGATCATCTGACACCCCTAATATTACAAGGGAGGGAGAGGTAAATGGTGGTCAGTAGGACGCTTTGTTCTTATGCAGCGAAACTTCTCACTGATAACAGATGGTACTGAAGAGGAGATTTGCTTGTGGTTAGTGAAAATGTAACCTTTAATAATGGTTTAAGTGTTGGGGATGAGAGATGCTGTGGTGTTCAAGGACAGGAAGATTCTGGACATGAGGAACAGAAATTGCAACATGAAAGTCATTAGAAGATGGGAACTGGAACATTTGTATGCTGGTTTGTCATTAGGAAGTTAAAAGATTATTCTTGTCAGAGACTAGGTGCTAATTTATGTACAAACTGTCACCAAAATAATGATATCAGTTTTAATTCACACTTTTTTTGTTTTGGTAGAAAGTATAGGCACTCTTATGTGAGATTACAAGTTTCATGTTTTGATTTAAATTAGGAAAAAACAATTTAAAATAAATCAGTTCAAGGTACAGTATTAACAACAACAAATAATGCCCAGATATTGCACCAGCATAACTGAAAGTGTGAATTAAAACCAATGTTGTTATTCTGGTGACAGTTTGTACACAAGACTTTAGAATCTGTCTAGAGTCTCACACTTAAATTATTAGTGTGTTCAGTGCGGGAGTTTGATATCTGCCTATCCAAAGGTAGTCTCTTAGGAGTCCCTCAGTGTTAATGGGAGAGAGGAACTCCAGTTCCCATCTCAGGCCCGGAAGCAGTTCAGCTTCACTTCCCAAACTCTCCTGCCTTTCCTAGGCTACCTCTGTCCTTGACCACCTGCGGCCTTTGTCCTGTCAGAATGGGACCTGAGTAGAGCAAGTGTCTTCTTTCTGCTCTCATTCTTCAGGTTTGAGAGATCACACTGACAGCTGCTCAGTTGCACAGCACTCCCTCTGTTTGGGTCAGAACCCTTTCCCATACAGGTTTAAGGCAGATAATTCTTTCTTTAGCCTAGATTTATAACATTTAAATGGCCCCCCAATACTTTTTGTTTACAATAGATGCCTGTCATGTTTTACCAGAGACTTGAGAGGTTTCTCTGCTTTTTCATAGCATCCAGCAATTCCTAGTACAAAAAAGCAGGTACAGAAAAGCTGACATTTCCTCCAAGTGTGGTGGTCTTCAGTAAAGGGGGGGGGATGTTATTCACCAGTTATAATGTGAATATTTTCTTTACCCATTACTGAAGCTTAAAAGAAATATGCTGCACTGAAATTGAAGTGGGCTTCAGTCTTTTGTTGGGAAATACTAAAGCACTGTATACAAATTCAGAATAATATGGAAGATTTCAGTTTACACCACTGAAGGGGCAATTTCTTACCAAGCCTGGATGATTTATTTCCTGGTACTATATTAAATTTAATTTCCATTATTAAAAGGAAAGAAAACTTGGGAAAATAGAATATATTAATCTGAAGAGCTCGCTTGTCTGGCTTTGAAGTAGTCAAGGACAGATTTAAAGGTTCCCCCCCACCTCTATGCCCTATTTATTTTGTGACTTTCATATGATGATCAGCATTTTAAAATGTGGGAGTTTCTGTCCATTACATTATCTACATGCTGGTAACGTAACTGACTCCTGCAACGTAAGAAACTAGTGTCTGCCAAATATGGCTGATTCATATTGTAAGCTTGTTTGCAGGATGTTAATAAAAATATATATTCACCTGCCTCAGGTGAAATTCTTGTGGGGAATCATTTTGTATCTAGTTTACTTTCTACAGTGGATAATAGGCTGCCCATTTAGGGCTAGATCCATTTTTCTAGGTGGAGGCACCATACATTCTACAATCTGGGACTGATTTACCCTTCTGGAGAGTTCCCACTAAAGATTCCAGTAAACCCAGGTTCTGTACCAGTATCCGGATAGTAACCTGCCCAACGGTAGATGGGTAGAAAGTGTTTGTAACAGGGTATTAGGCCTTGAGTGTGTATGAACATATCCCAGTGCTCCCGTTATGGTCCTCCGGCTCTTTACAACTAGAAATTTGTAGCTGCAAGGCATGTGACTGAGAGCAAGCATGTGACCTTCAGGAAGCAAAATATAAGGCTTCCTGACTCTTAAGCAGAGACCGTAGAGACATATGGCCAGAGCAGCCTTAGTGTGGGTCTCTGCATAGTAGCCAGGAAAGGCCTACCTACTGAGGAAGAATGCATCTCCTCCATCCCCCCGTCCAACTGCAACTGGGAAAGGTCTTTGTTACTGCATGTTTTAACTAATTTGAATGTTGGCTTTGTTAACATTTTCTGTTTCTGAATATAACTGGTCCTGGCAAAAGGGACTTGGAACTAAACTTGAGGTATTATTTGGACTGCCTTAACCATAGATTATTAGGGTTGGAAGGGACCTCAAGAGATCATCTAGGCCAACCCCCTGCTCAAAGCAGGGCCAATCCCCAAATGGGTCCCTCAAGGACTGAACTCACAACCCTGGGTTTAGCAGGGCAATGCTCAAACCACTGAGCTATCCCTCCCCCCTCTGCCTTCCTACTTTTCACTGTTATGGCATTTACTACTTTATTCATGAAAATTTAAACCATAGGGGAAGTTGCATGAGGGAGACAAAGAGAGAGAAAGTTGCCTAGGATTTAGGTCTAATACAATGTTGATGCTCTGCACACACATTTTAAAATTTGACAGTCAAGGTCAAGCAGAGAAGGAATCTTTTACCTTTCATACTGTCAGATTTTAGAGAATAGTTGGATATTATTGACCTGCATGTGAGATTCATTTTTCTTCCTTTATAATAGCAAGGAAGACTTACTGCTTAACTTAACCTTCCCCTCAGAGACGGTAAGTACACTATTACACCAAGATGTGCTTCAATCATAGGCCTCCCCATAGATAAGTGCTAGCTTATTAGATGACTACAGAGCTGATGGGGAAAATTAATTAAGACCACACCCAAGTTCTGAAACAGGATGCATTCATAACTTCACTATTTAATCACACTGCTAGTGGTTACAAGCAGTCTGCATCTTTCATCTTTATATTACGGGGTTAGGCTCAGCTCCTTAGGCGTTGCTTTGCTCAGTTGCAAGGCCTAAGTGACTTAAGATGGCTAATTCTCATTTTTCTAAAATGACTTAGACACTTAACATAAGAATGGCCGAACTGGGTCAGACCAAAGGTCCATCCAGCCCAGTATCTGGTCTACCAACAGTGGCCAATGCCAGGTGCCCCAGAGGGAGTGAACCTAACAGGAAATGATCCAGTGATCTCTCTCCTGCCATCCATCACCACCATCTGACAAACAGAGGCTAGGGACACCATCCCTTACCCATCCTGGCTAATAGCCATTAATGGACTTAACCTCCATGAATTTATCCAGTTCTCTTTTAAACCCTGTTATAGTCCTAGCCTTCACAACCTCCTCAGGCAAGGAGTTCCACTCGTTGACTGGGTGCTGTGTGAAGAAGAACTTCCTTTTGTTTTAAACCTGCTGCCAATTCACTTCATTTGGTGGCCCCTAGTTCTTATATTATGGAAACAAGTAAATAACTTTTCCTTATTCACTTTCTCCGCATCACTCATGATTTTATATACCTCTATCATATTCCCCCTTAGTCTCCTCTTTTCTAAGCTGAAAAGTCCTAGCCTCTTTAATCTCTCGTCATATGGGACCCATTCCAAACCCCTAATCATTTTAGTTGCCCTTCTCTGAACCTTTTCTAATGCTAGTATAACTTTTTTGAGATGATGAGACCACATCTGTATGCAGTATTCAGGATGTTGGCGTACCATGGATTTACATAAGGGCAATAAGATTTTCTTCATCTTATTCTCTATCCCCTTTTTAATTATTCCCAACATCCTGTTGTTTTTTTTTACTGCCGCTGCACACTGCGTGGACGTCTTCAGAGAACTATCCACAATGACACCAAGATCTTTTTCCTGATTAGTTGTAGTTAAATTACCCCACAATCATATTGTATATATAGTTGGGGTTATTCCCCCCCACCCCATGTGCATTACTTTACATTTATCCACATGAAATTTCATTTGTCATTTTGTTGCCCAATCACTTAGTTTTCTGATATCTTTTTGAAGTTTTTCAGTCTGCTTTGGTCTTAACTGTCTTGAGCATTTACTATCTCACTGTTTACCCCTTTCTCCAGATAATTTATGAATAAGTTAAATAGGATTGGTCCTAGGACTGACCCTTGGGGAACACCACTAGTTACCCCCTCTATTCTGAAAAGTTACCATTTATTCTTACTCTTTGTTCCCTGTCTTTTAACCAGTTCTAAATCCATGAAAGGATCTTCCCTCTTATCCCATGACAACTTAATTTATGTGGAGGGACCTTGTCAAAGGCTTTCTGGAATTCTACGTACACTATGTCCACTGGATCCCCTTCTCCACATGTTTATTGACCCTTTCAGAGAACTCTAATAGATTAGTAAGACACGGTTTTGCCCAACAATTTATGTTCTTCTATGTATCTGACAATTTTTTTCTTTACTATTGTTGCAACTGATTTGGCTGGTACAGATGTTAGACTTACCTGTCTGTAATTGCCAGGATCACCTCTAGAGCCCATTTTAAATATTGCGTTACATTAGCTATCTTCTAGTCACTGGGTACAGAAGCCGATTTAAAGGACATGTTACAAACCATAGTTGGTAGTTCTGCAATTTCACATTTGAGCTCTTTCAGAACCCTTGGGTGAATGCCATCTGGTCCCAGTGACTTGTTACTGTTAAGTTTATCAATTAATTCCAAAACCTCCTCTAGTGACACTTCAATCTCTGACATTTCCTCAGATTTGTCACCTACAAAAGCCAGCTCAGGTTTGGGAATCTCCCTAACATCCTCAGCTGTGAAGACTGAAGCAAAGAATTCATTTAGTTTCTCCACAATGACTATCATCTTTAAATGCTCCTTTTGTATCTCGATAGTCCAGGGGCCCTCATTGGTTGTTTAGCAGGCTTCCTGCTTCTGATTTACTTAAAGAAACATTTTGTTATTACTTTAGGCTTAGGAGGCTAAATCTCACTGAAAGTCAACAGGAGTTAGGTACTTAGGTACTTAGTGGGATTTTCAAAGGCACCTACCTGTGTCTTTTTAAATACCTTTAAAAATCTGGCCCTTAGGCCTTGCAACCCCAAGTGGAGCAATACCAAAATACTTTTAAAAATCTGGGCTTTACACCAGTAGAACTATGACTATGTCTACACTGTGAGCTAGAGGTGTGATTTCCCTGCTCATGTGCATATACTCACACTAGCTTTTGTTAGGATATAGATATTCAGGCCTGTCTGCAAAGGCCTATACTTTTAAGAATTTAGGTGTATTCTTATCACTTAGCTAGTTACAGATGTATAAAAGAGAGAATCAAAAATCACTGTCTCTGTAATGGCCATAGGCGGCAGGTTATATGGGCTCGAGGTGCCCAGGCTCCAGCAATATTCAGGGCTGGGTGCCCTGCTCCAGCAATATTTGGAGCTGGGTCTCTCCCCTGGCCCTGCCTGGATCAGGCCCCGGCCCCTGCGGGCCTCTCCCCCGCCCCAGTCGCATCCCTGCCTGGAGCTGGTCCCAGCCCCTGCCTGCCACCCCTGCCCCTGCATGTCGTCCCCCCCGCCGCACCCCTGCCTGACAAAAAGCAGCGCGCAGTTCTCCCCTGCCTGCTCGTGCTCTCGGCAGAACTGCTGTCTGCTGCCCCAGGGTCCTAGCACCCGCCATTCACTAATGGCAAGGCAGGCTGCACTTACCCTGTGCTTCCGCCCTAGCCCTGATTCTCTCCAACGCCCCCCCCATCCCCCCACACCCTAATCCTCTGCTCCAGCCCTGAGCCCTCATCCCCCTGCACCCTCATCCTCATTTCCAGCCAGAGACCTCATCCCCCTGCACCCTAATCCTCAGCCCCAGCTCTGAGCCCCCTACAGCATGAACCCCTCATCCTCAGCCCCAACCCTCATCCCTCCTCACCCTGATCCTCTGCCTCAGCCCTGAGCCCCCCCACATCATGAACCCCTCATCCACAGCCCTCATCCCTGCACTCCCTCCTATCCCCAAACTCCATCCCAAAGCCTGCACCCCTCACCCCTTCCTGCACACCACCCCCTGCCCCAGCCCAGAGCCTGCACCCAACACCCAAACTCCATCCCAAAGCCTGCACCGTGCACCCCTCCTGCACCCTCCAAACCCCTCCCAGAGCCTTAGGCAGGTGGGACGGAGTTTGGGGGGCAGAGTTGGGGGGGCGGGTCCTGGGCACCACCAAAATTTCTACAAACTTGCCACCCATGGTAATAGCCTTCTTTTACTGTGACAGTCTGAGGCCTGGTTCTTCAGCTAAGCAGCAAAGGCAGCCATAAGCTAGGAAGTGTATGGTCACATCCTCACATTCTAAACTAGTCACATTGAAATAAGGTGCTATTGGGCTGTTAGGAATACAATCCTGTCCTGATATTCCTCTCACCTCCAGAGAAAGAGAAGAGCCTAGAAAATGTAAAAGGAAACTTAGTTTAATAGCATCCTGTCTGGCAAGAACTCACTTATCAATAGATACAGCTGGAAAACACTTATGTCTGTATAGGTGTAGTTGTGAAATCCTCACTTCTGTATTGTTTTGTATGTTTATTTGCATGGTCTCTGTCTGGTTCTGTGATTGTTTCTGTCTACTGTATAATTAATTTTGTTAGGTGTAAACCAATGAAGATGGTGGAATATAATTGGTTAAATAACCATGTTACAATATATTAGGATTGGTTAGTTAAATTTCAGTAAAATGACTGGTTAAAGTATAGCTAAGCAAAACTCAGGTTTTACTATACAGTCTGCAGTCAATCAGGAAGTGGGGGGGAGGAATGGGGACAGGGACTGGGGATGGGGGAATTAGGATCATGTTTTGCTAAAGGAGGAAATGGGAACAGGAGATGGGAAGAGAAACAGGGACATAGATAAGGCTCTGTGGTGTCAGAGCTGGGAAGGGGGACACTAAGGAAGGAAACTGGAATCATGCTTGCTGGAAGTTCACCGCAATAAACTTCGAATTGTTTGCGCCTTTGGACTTCGGATATTGTTTCTCTCTGTTCATGCGAGAAGGACCAGGGAAGTGAGAGGGTGAAGGAATAAGCCCCCTACCAGCTTTCATCAAACAAGCACAAGTATAAAGAGCAGTGTGGCCACAGTAGGGCAGGTGGCAGCAGCAACACAGGTGGCTGAACTATGCCAAGTATATACGCACTGGTTTCAGGCAAGTATGTACTCAGCAAGGCTAGCTTAAAGAGAGCTATATGTGTACATGGAGAGAGAAATGGCACCCCTAGTTTGTAGTGTAAACACAGTTGTAGCAGAGTGAAGACTCACCAGCGCAGCACCTCTTGCTGGTCATTTGGGAATTAACTCATCCAATAATCAGAGCTGGTGAGCTTGCCTGCCTCAGCCCCCACCCCCACCATGTCCCTCTTGGACCCAGCTGCCTCTGCATATTCCTGGGCTGTACCTCCCAGCAGAGGATGACCAGACAGCAAATGTTAAATGTCAGGACAGGGGGTGGGGAAGTAATAGGAACCTATATAAGAAAAAGACCCAAAAATCAGGACTGTCCCTATAAAATCAGGATATCTGGTCACCCTATCCCAGTACCGGTACCTGTATAGGGCTCTATCAAGGCCTCAGCCTGGGGAGGTGCCAGGCTGGAGCTCCCCAGCTCCTCTTGCCCTTCCCCAGCACTGCTCTGTCCAAGGTTTACCCTTTGCTCCTTCAGACAGCTAGGTCCATCTCTCTCCATAGCTAGAGAGAGACTTTGACCCAGATCCTACTTTAGGCCTTCTTATACTCCCAGTCCGACCCTGATTGGCTCCCTGGGTCAGCCCTTTCCCAGGGCTGTTTTTAACCCCTTTCACACCAGAGCGGGGTAACTGCCTGCTACAATAGCTTACACTGATGTTGTTACACACAAGTGTTAATGTAGTCGGGGCCAGATGCATTTAAGAAAAAAGTGGGTATTGGAAAAGACAATAGTGGATGGGGGTGACAAGTGGGTAGAAGAGACGAGAATGGATAGAGAATGAGACACACCAATGGGGAAGTGTGAGCCTGGAGAGGAAAAGCAGTTAACACATTATTCAGCTAATCTACAAATTATTCTTGTATACAACAACAGAGTGTCAGTCACTGTATTCTCCAGGTGCTGAACTGAAACCATTTACAGCCAACAACCAATAATATTTAGTAGAATAATGGATTTGAAAAATCATCAGCAGTTTGTAAGAAAGTTACTTTGGAAAAAAAAAATCCAAATTCCCTGAACATCAGTCAGTATCACCCAAATGCAGCACTGCATGAGATGATTATTGATGAAATACAGAGGCTTCTAAGTGTTGCTAACTTTCTTCTTGAAGATAAAAAGCTTGCTGAGGTTATTTGTTTCTTCTACAGAAGCAGAATGCTGTTCCATTGCATTTTTTGCAGTTTTTGGCTGAAGATGCAATCTTATCCTTAAAACAGGAGGAAACAAATTCCTGTCACTCTTAAATTTTTTTCTGGGATTTAAAAAATGAAGTTGCAATTTTTTTTTAAGTTTGGTTTGTTCTCTAAGACACATCTGAAATGTCCATATCTACCATTTGGCACAGCTGTATTGATTGGGTCAGCAATGCTAGCATAAAATTAGAGCTAGATAAATAATTGATTATTCAGTTTGGCAGTAGTTCAAAAAAAATATTGGTTCAGGTCAAACCCAATCCAAACACACACACACACACACAAATCAGCAAATTGTAGAAGTCCATTTTGTGTTGAACACAACATGAAACACTTCTAGCTGAAATATTTTGTTCTGGGCATTTTTGAAGGGCCAGCTTTGCCAGGTGAGGGGGGAAAGATGCCCACCTTACAACTTTTAGCACAGTGCTTGGGCACTATTTGGGTTGTGGTAGGCACAAGTTTAAATCCTTATTCAGGAGCAGGGATTTGAACACAGGTCTCCCTGCTCCCCCAGTGAGTGGCTTAAGCATGAGGCAAGAGGCTATTCTGGGCTGAGTTTCAACCTTTCCTGTTGAGTCTATTGCACTTTGTATATATACTTAAATAGTAATTGGAGCAGGGACTTATTTGAACTTGATCTTCTACATCCCAGGTGAGCGCCTTACCAACTGGGGTAAAAGTTATAAGGTGGGCTCCTCCTCCTCTGGCCCTTTTATGAATATAACCCTCAACTTTTTCTTTAACTGAAATTATTCAGCAAATTTATGTCAGATTTTCAAATAGTTTTGGGTTGACAACTGTATTTTGGGAGGAATAAACTATTTGTCCAAAAAATTTTCCCCAATAAATTACATATGTGAAAAGCACTTTCTACAAAGCCAGTTTAGTGTTGCTCGCCAGGGACAGCTACTGCTTTTACTAGACCAGAAAGCAGTATATTTGAGCATCGCTGGTAATGGAGATTAGATCACACCCAGAGCCCTCTTATCAGAGGCTGGTCAGTGGCCACCAAATGGTAAATACAGCAGCACAGAAACAAAGGAGCAAGACTTTGCTCCTCTCGTATCCCCACATCTCCCCGTACCCCCCCAAAAAGGCCAGCTTATATCATGACTCCCAGAGCAACTGCCTTAAGTGCTTGGAGGAGTCACACGTTAAGGAGCAGTGCAGGATCTGCAAAAACTTTTGGCCCTGCACCCAAAAAGAGCGGGATATCAGCCTCAGGACTCTCTTGATGGAGTTTGTCTTCTGCCCGGCTTCTGAGCTGTCCAGGCAAGTTGCACTGAGTGCCTCAGCCTCTGTGTGCAGTGCACCAGCGGCACCTAGCTCCTCCTGGCACCGTTCACTTTTGCTGGTGCCTAAGAAGAAGGCCAAGAAGCACTCCCCAGTTCTGAGCCAGAAGGCCCGGGGTCATCTACCAAGGGACCCGGGCCTGCCTGCCAGGCTTCTCTGGAGCCAAGCAATCATGGTCATGAGCCTGCAGTCGGGGCTCCCAGCCCCCTTAAAGGTCTGTCACCAACTCCTGGGAGCGGTATGGGACCCACACCCCTGCCTGCATTGTCGTCATCTCAGGCTCCCCATCGCAGAGAGAGCATGGGTCTCCACCTGCTCCAGTAATGACCTTGGTGTCGCAGGACCTGACTAAGGCTCCCCAGGAGGACAAGCACGCTGTTAAGACCCCTCAAGGTTCAGGGAACACTGCCAGTTGCCAGACAGAAAACACTGATCTTCTCCGCCACGTTGAGAATCCAGGGGCAGATCCCAGTTGCACTATTGGTTGCCCAGGCTGACATCCAGATCCCCTTGGCACTATTTACTGGCACTAGCCACTGCACTGCTCACTCTCTCGCTGATTGTCCTCCAGGCGTCAGTCCCAATCACCGGCGCAGTGGGACGTTCCCTGTCTCGGCACTGGTCTCACCGGTACAGTTCACCGGTCAAATATGCCTGGTCAGTGGTCGCCAGTAGCTACGACCAGTAAGCGAATGCAGACATCAATGACTTCTCCCTGGTCACCAGAAGGTGGTTCCTCCGGAACAGAGAGCCAATTCAGCCCATCGCCCAGGTCCCAGAGTCTGCTCCCTCGTCTGCAGCACTGCAGTGGCAGCACAGCCAGTGGCCAACGCGGTGGCTGTATTGGAGTGCATGGGGGCCGTATTGGAACGGTTGTGACGATACCCCCTTCACAGCACTTCTCAGTGGATGCATCAGAGCATTGGTCAGTAGCCCCACCAGTACTGGGCCTGGTACTGCAAGCTAGTTCCGAGGTCGGGGCAGAGGAAGCTGTGCCTACCCCTAAGCCGCCTTCTTCGATGGTGGTCAAGACCCCAGCACCTCTACCAGTGGTCCAGTCTTCCTCGTCAGCCCCAGAGAAGGCAGTTGTGGAACCTTCCAGAGCTAACCCGCCGGATGACTTTAGGGATTATCAAGCCCTTCTCTGGCATGTGGTTGAGAACTTGGGGCTTGATGTGCAGGAGATGGCAGAGCTGGAGGACACCCCTCTCAATGTCCACTCAGCCTCTATGCCCGCCTGGGTTGCCTTGCCCGTACATGACGGGGTCCTCAAGATAGCCAATACCCTGTGGCAAATGCCCTCCTTCATCCCTCCTACATCGAAATGGGCCAAGAAAAAATACTTTGTGCTAGCCAAAGGTTTTGAATACCTTTATACCCACCCACCCTCAGACTCGCTCGTTTTGTCTGCGGTCAACGAGAAGGACAAGCAGGTTCCCACCTCCTCGTCTCCCAAAAACAAGAGGCCAAAAAACTTGATTTATTTGGGAGAAAAAATTATTCAATCACCAGCCTGCAATTCCGGGTGGTGAACCAGTAGGCCCTGCTGGGCCGGTACAATTTTAATCTCTGGCACGATCTTAAGAAGTTCCAGGAATCCCTTCCTCAGGGTCTGGCCCAATAGTTTGGCACCCTGGTGGAGGAAGGTACTGTGGCAGCCAGATGTTCTCTGCAGATGGCATGGGACATGGAGGACTCAGGAACAAGGGTTGTTGCATTGGCGGTGGTCATACAATGCAGCTCCTGGCTCCAAACAGCGGGCCTCTCCCAGGAGATGCAGGCATCTATCCAGGACCTCCCTTTTGATGGAGGTGGCAGGTTTGTTTTCTGATCAAACAGATACCAGGCTGCATGGCTTGAAGGACACTCTGGCTACCCTTCATTCGTTGGGCATGTACACACCTCAATCAGCCAGGAAGCTCTTCCAGCCACCACGATCCTGGCAACCCCATCAGAGATCTACAAGGAGAAGAAACGCTAGTTTTCATCATTGTCGCCCTTCTTTGTCCTGCTTGCCAGCTCCGCATGGGCCCTCCAAACACCCAGGGGGCCAAAAGCGATCATTTGAGGGTGCATCCGAGAGCGATGCTCCAGACAGTCAACCAGAATCTACCTGCCTTTTCCTCAACTGTCTATCTCTCTACCACTTGGCTTGATTGTGAGTTTTGTCAGACTGCTGGGTCCTGGACATAGTAGCTTGGGGCTACACTCCACAATTCTTGGCAACCCCTCCTTCCTGCTCCCCCCCCCCCACTTTCCAGTCCCTCTTCAGGGACCCTTGTTATGAGCAACTCTTCATTCAGGAGGTTGAGAAGCTCCTGGGCTTGGGGGCTGTGGAGGATATTCCTCAGAATATAGAAGGAAGGGGATTCTACTCTCATTACTTCCTAATTTTGAAGGCTAAAGGGGGTCTCAGACCATCCTGGACCTGCATGGCCTCAACAAGTCTCTCAAGAAGTTGAAGATCCACATGGTCTCCCTGGCCTCCATCATTCGTTTCCTGGATCCGGGGGGCTGGTACACCACTCTCAACTCAAGGACACTTACTTTCATGTCTCCATATTCCTGGGGCACAGGCGTTTCCTGCATTTCATAGTGGCTGGGTGCCTCTTCCAGTTCATGGTGCTACCTTTGGCCTGTTCTCAGCCCTCATAGTGTTCAAGAAATGCATGGCACTGGTAGTGACTTACCTGAGACATTGAGGGGTCCAGGTCTTCCCATATCTCGACAACTGGCTCATCAAGGGCAGGTCTCCAGAGCAGGTGCAACAGATCTTTGATCTGGTGCAGTCCATCTGCAATGATCTGGGCTTGTTAATAAACACAGAGAGGTCCACATTAATGTCAGTTCAATGCATAGAATTTATCGGAGCAGTTCTTGATTCTACGAGGGCCAAGGCCTTCCTTCTGGAAGCACGCTTTCAGGTCATATTGGATTTGATCGCCCACATAAAGAGCCATCCTCTCACCACGGCCCACATGTGCCTGAGATTGATGGGCCACATGGCTGCATGCACGTACTTGATCAGCCATGCCCATCTGTGGCCTCTGTAGGCATGGCTGGCCTCAGTCTATATCCCCAACAGGCATGCCCTGGACCGAGTGGTCACAGTACCTAGTCACATCCTGTCATCCTTGGACTAGTGGCTGGATCCCAAGTTGGTGCTACAGTGGGTTCCCTTCTTGACCCTGTCTCCATCACTCACCTTGGTCTTGGGTGCATTGGACCTAGGCTGAGGAGCCCACCTGGACCACTCAACACCCAGGGCTGCTGGCTACAAAATGATCTAGCCCTTCATATCAACGTCAGGAAGCTCAGAGCAGTTTGCCTGGCCTGCCAGGTGTTCTTGCCACACCTGAAAGGCAATGTGGTGCAGATCTTGATGGACAATACAGTTGCAGTGTATTACATCAACAGACAGGGCGGCGTCAGGTTTTTGGCCATTTGTCGGGAGGCGCTCAGCCTCTGGGACCTTCCACCAGGGCTACCTATGTGGCAAAGTGGAAGCAGTTCACATGTTTGGCTATGGATCAACACATTCATGCAGAAGAAGCCAGCTGCAGGACATCCTGCATTATTTACTGCATCGTAAGCTCCAGGGCCTGTCACTATCTTCTATTCAGGTACTCCTGGTGGCCATTTTGGATTTCCACTCTCTTTTTTAAGAAGGCTGTTTGGTCTTTGCATATCATATGATGTCACGGTTCCTGAAAGGTCTGAAGTCCCTTTACCCATGTATCCGGAACCCAGTCCCATCTTGGGATCTGAATCTTGTGCTGTCAAGGCTCATGGGTCCCCACTTCAAACCCTTGGCTTCCTGCTCCCTCCTGGAAGGTCTCCTTCTTGGTCACTATAACTGTAGGGTGTCCGAGATCAGGGCACTTACGTCGGAGCTGCCCTATATGGTCTTCTATAAGGACAAGGTCCAGCTGCGTCTGCATCTGGCTTTTCTGCCCAAGGTTGTCTCCCATTTCCACACTGGTCAAAACATTTACTTACCAGTCCTTTGTCCAAAGCCTTGTGCGATGGATGAAGACGCAGACTGCATACCCTGGACGTCAGATGGGCACTGGCCTTCTACATTGGCAGAATGAAGCCATTTGGCAAGTCAGCGTAGTTGTTCATTGCTGTCGCTGACAGGATGAAAGGTTGCACAGTGTCAGCCCAGAGAATCTCATCTTGGATCATGGCCTGCATCTGCTACTGCTATGAGTTTGAAAAGGTACCGCCGCTGGCGATCGACTAGGG
Source organism: Gopherus evgoodei (assembly GCF_007399415.2). NCBI lineage: Eukaryota > Metazoa > Chordata > Testudines > Testudinidae > Gopherus > Gopherus evgoodei. Next base: position 54,335,232 of record NC_044328.1, on the reverse strand, counting down.
TGCACCTGTCAGCAGCAGCCTTCCTGGCACAGGTACCAATCCAAAAGATCTGTCTGGCCTCCACCGGGTCATCTATCCACTTGTTCGCATCGCACTACGCGGTGACCCAGCAGGCTAGAGACAATGCTGGCTTTGGCAGAGCAGTGCTGCAAGCTGCAAGACTATAAACTCCAAGCCCACCTCTGTTTATTCTGCTTGTGAGTCACTGTAGCTGAGCGGACTCACCCCTGCAGCACCTCCTGCTGGTGACTCCTGGGAATTAGCTCATTCCAGAGCTGGAGGGCCCTCTGCAGGCCAGTGATCTGCCTGTCCTCTGGGCCCCGTGTCTCTCCCTGGACCCAGTACCCTTTTACATGGGGTGCTGCCCCCCGGAAGTAACCCCTTTCTCCCTGGGAAACCCTTACACCCTCTATCCCCACCTTGCCTCAGTATATGGCTACTGCCAGTCATTGTCTAGTCCCGCACCCTGGGGCAGACTGCAGTATCAGCCTACTCATCACTGGCAAGGAAGGTTTGGACCTGCTGCTTTGGCCTACCCCTGGGCTGCCCTCTGCATTCCCCAATACCTTTTAGCCCAACGCTAGGCCGCAGCCTGGGTCTTTCCAGGCTGGAGCGCCCCAGCTCCTCTGCCTTTCCCCAGCCCTGCTTCACTCAGGTACCTTGTATCTAGCTCCCTGCAGCCAGGCCCTTCTCCCTCTACAAACAGAGAAAGACTGTTTGGGCTTCTGGCTCACAGCCTCTTATAGGGGCCAGCTGGGCCTGATTGGGACCTGGCCACAGCTGACCCTGCTTTCCACAATCAGCCCAGCCTTCTTGCCCCAGCCACAGCCCTTTCCCAGGGCTGTTCTAAGCCCTGAAGGGCAGGAGCAGGGGGACCACCCTGATACAGTCACCTAGAATGTAATCGACATGAGCAAGCACTTGAAAAAGAAAATACAACTACCTACCTTTTGTAACTGTTGTTCTTTGAGATGTGTTGCTCATGTCCATTCCATTACCCACACTCCTGCCCCCATCGGAGTGGTCGGCAAGAAGGAACTGAGAACGCGTTGGGCCGGCGGCACCTGATATACCGTGGCATGAGCAGAGCACTCCAAAGGGCACTATGACTGACCCTATGGGTCCACTAAGGCAAAAATCTCTGATGGCCTTGTACATTGGCACGCGCCATCTAGAATGGAATGGACATTAGCAACACATCTTGAGGAACAACAGTTACGAAAGGCAGGTAAACATTTTTTCTGGAGTATTTGGACTTGTTAGCACAAAACAGGGCTACAGAATGCAGCATATCTGCTGTATAACCTGTTTACCCCTCCATGAATATAAAGTGTGACAATTTAAGAATTTAGAAATGGATCACTTGTTGCTGAAAGACACCCATGATACTGCTACTGATACATGATACTCTTCACTCATAGTGAAGGACTGGAAATTTAAATAATCTGTACTAATTCCCACTGTTTTGTGGTTTTCCTTTCAGTCCGTCTCTTTTCTGTCCACTCTATTCATGAATGTTACTGCTTCTGTGCTATGGGGAGCAGAAGAACTGAGTGTGTATTGTAAAAAAAAAAGTGACTAAAGTTAAAAGCAATTGTGAATAAGGCAAAATTCACTTGAGTAGTAAAGCAGTCATCAAAGGGTTAATTGGGTTATTTACATTTAGGGGGTGGAACCATGCTCCACCACTCCCAAACTTCCTATTTAGTGAGTAGAAGGCCACTCTGTGTTATGTAATTGAATAAAGTAGCAAGCGCATTCCTAGTCTAAGTACTGTTGACTGTGTTTCTTGTGTATAGAGCACCCTCTTTACAAAACTTGACAAAACAGGCTTCTCAAAACCAGGCAGGTTTCCAGGAAGGTTTATAAAAATCATGGTGTAAAAATAATGCACAGAGAAGAGTGAGTGTGATCCTGAAAGTAACCACTGATAATTTACTTTCACCACAACATCTCCAAGGATGTGTCAAACCTTAGGGTGCCAGTTCAGCAATGTGCTTAATCACAAGGTTAATTTAAAGACCATGCTAAATCTTACTGATTTCAATGGGACTTAGAGACATATTTAAGTGCTTTGCTAAATCAGAGCTTAGTTAAACCTCAGAAATGTCTCCCTTGTAAGGAAAGTAAATACCAATGAACTGATTTTACAGACAGACACAGATGTTAAGCAATTTGCAGAGTTCACAGGGAGTCATTTGCAGAGCTTGACATAGAACCTAGGAGTCCTGGTCCACTGTACTTGCTGTAATCAACGAAAGCACATTTCTCCCCCACAGAAGAAGTACTTCAATGGATGAATATACACCTCTACTCCAATATAACGCAACCCGATATAACACAAATTCGGATATAAATGGTAAAGCAGTGCTCCGGGGGGCAGGGCTGTGCACTCCAGTGGATCAAAGCAAGTTCGATATAATGCAGTTTCACCTATAACATGGTAAGATTTTTTTGGCTCCCGAGGACAGCGTTATATCTGGGTAGAGGTGTATTACAGTATCAAGTAACTGTAGCCACATTTCGTATTTGCACCTTACTGCTCCTTCAGTGATAGATATACACAAGGCATTTTATCTCCGTAATATTATACGCACCAAACCATTATTTTAAAATGCATGAACCCTCAAGCTTTGGAAAAGGGAGTCTTTTGAATGGAAATAGCTATTGTCAGACTTACAAGACTGTATTGTGATAATGGTGCTGAGAATATGTAGCTCAGTGTTCCTCCAAAAAAATCTTGATCTGTGGAAGGTGATTAAGAGATCAAACTAGGTCTCACTTGGTTTAGAATTTTCCTGTTATGCTGTAATAAATAACTCATTAGTCAGAAAATAGCTTTATTTTTCAAACTTTCCTCTATTCTATTCTTATCTTTTTCATTGTTCTACTTAATTCTCCTCCTTTGTTAGTTGCCAACCCCCACTGTTCATTTTTTCTTCCTTTTTCCCCCAAGCTGTATCTCTTAGGGCTTGTCTACACATGTTGGACATTTTGTTCCTGGCAAGCTAGGGTATAAACTAGGCTAACCTGTTGTTGTCATAATATTTCTTCCCAGATCTAGACCTTAGCGTCCAAAATATGGGTGTTAGCATGAAAACCTCCAAGCTTAGTTACCAGCTTGGACCTGGTAATTGCTGCCACCAGCCAGGAATTATACAGTGCCAAGCTCCCCCCAAAACCTTCCCAGGGGACCCCAAGACCCAGATTCCTTGAGTCTTACCACAAAGGGAAATAACCCACTTCCCTTCTCCCTCTTCCCCTCCAGGTGTTCCCTCCCTGGGTTCCTGGAGAGATATACAGATTCAAGCTCCGTGAATCTAAACAAAGGGATTCCACCCTCCCTGCTTTAAGTCCTTGAAACACAAGTACCGAGAGATCTAACCTCTCTCCCCCCTCACCCAGAGGGTATACAAAGGCAGGCTTAGTAAATCTAACACAAAGAGATTTTCCCCCCTGACTTCTTCCTCCCACCAATCCCCTGGTGAGCTGCAGACTCAATTCCCTGGAGTCCCCACTAAAGAAAAACTCCAACAGGTCTTAAAAAGAAAGCTTTATATAAAAAAGAAAGAAAAAGACATTAAAAATAGTCTCTGTATTAAGGTGACAATATACAGGGTCAATTGCTTAAAAGAAAAATGAATAAACAGCCTTATCAAAAAAGAATACACTCCAGCAACTACACACATGTAAATACAAAAAAACCAATATAAACCTATTGTCTTACTATCCTTGTACTTACAACTTGGAAACAGAAGATTAGAAAACCTGGAGATAGAAAAATCACTCTCAGAGCCGAGAGGGCACAGACCCAAGACAAAGAACAACGAACTCACACCCAAAACTTCCCTCCACCTAGATTTGAAAAAGTCTTGTTTCTTGATTGGTCCTCTGGTCAGGTGTTTCAGGTTACTGTTTGTTAACCCTTTTATAGGTGAAAGAGACATTAACCCTTAGCTATCTGTTTATGACACGCCCCCCAAATTGCAGACAGTGGGGAACCTCACTGGCGGCGATTTCTTCCTAGAACTTTAAAATAAACAGATTAATACAACACATGCACCTTTACATATACCAGTAAGTATATAACTAACAGGCTTTTACATTTTAAGAACACTTTTTAACTACTGGATTCTGGGAAACTTTCACGAGAGAGTGCATCAGCTACTTTGTTAGAAGCTCCTGAAATGTGTTGAACTTCAAAATCAAAATCTTGGAGAGCTAAGCTCCAACGAAGAAGTTTCTTCTTGTTCCCCTTGGCAGTATGAAGCCACTTTAGCGCAGCATGGTCAGTTTGTAGCTGGAACCGCCGTCCCCAAACATATAGGTGTAGCTTTTCCAGGGCGTACACAATGGCATAGCATTCCTTTTCACTGACTGACCAGTGACTTTCCTTCTCAGACAGTTTCTTGCTGAGAAACACGACAGGATGGAAGTTGTGATCCGTTGCTTCCTGCATGAGAACTGCTCCTATACCACGCTCAGAGGCATGCGTGGTTACTAGGAATGGCTTGTCAAAGTCCGGGGCCCTGAGCACAGGGTCAGACGTGAGCGTCGCCTTAAGTTGGGTAAAGGTCTTTTAACACTCATCAGTCCACTTAACTGCATTTGGCTGGGTCTTTTTGGTCAGGTAGGGCTTGTCTACATATGTTGGACATTTTGTTCCTGGCAAGCTGGGGTATAAACTAGGCTAACCTGTTGTGCACTAAGGGCACATCTTCACTAGCTATGTTAAAGTTCTGCCGTGGCTGCGCTTTAACATGGCTTGTGTAGTCATGGCATAGCACTGGGGGAGAGGTCTCCCCGCGCTCTAAAAAAACATGCCCCCTAAAAGTTCTCTAGTGTGCTTTGATCTGCTCCAGTTTCAAAGGGGGTAGACCAAAGCACGCACTAGAGAAATTTTAGTGTATGGCAGCAGATTCCACACAGAAACTTAGGGCTTGTCTACACTGGCACTTCACAGCGCTGCAACTTTCTCACTCATGGGTATGAAAAAACACACCCTTGAGCGCAGCAAGTTTCAGCGCTGTAAAGCGCCAGTGTAGACAGGGCACCAGCGCTGGTAGCTGCACCCCTCGTGGAGGTGGGGTTTTTAGAGCGCTGGGAGAGCTCCCTCCCAGCACTGCACCGTGACCACACAAGCCATGTTAAAGCACCACCGTGGCAGCACTTTAGCATTGCCAGTGTAGACTAGCCCTTAGTGTACAGCAGGTTAATGTGGTTTACACCGCAGCTTGCTGCGAACCTACGTGGTCATGTCAATAAGCCCTATTTCTTGCTTTCCTGTCTCTCACTCAAACATTCCTTCATTTTGTACTCTCCCTGTCCCTATGGAAGAATAACTGACTTAGTTTTACAATAAGAGGGATTTATATATTACACAAAACAATCTATTTTTCTTATTTTCCTGTGGAAGGAGGTAGATCTGATCCGCAGAAGAATAATCTGTGGAAATCAAACTACTATTGTATGGAATGATTCAGATTTTTTGCCCACCTCTAATTTTGTGTTCAAAAATTCTGTAGCACTGCTAACTTCATAACAAGCCTTTTTAAACACCTTTCACTGTTAGCGTTTAGGCTTTAACTTGGGCACTTTGTGTCATCTAATGAAGGAAATCTACATTTTGTGGATTGATTTAAAAATTACAGTACATGGAGATGGAGAATCATGACTTCCATAGAGCTAAGGTCCATAAAATTATATGCTACCACATCATTTACTAGCTTAGTCATAATCTTTGATGGAATACACTTATTTCCATTATGACTGACAAGGTGAAAAAGAAAGGTATTCGCCCAATACTAAAAAGACCAGAGTCACTTAGACAACACAGTGTAGAAGACATTCCATAAATGTTTTCCTAAATATAATGTGATGTGTTTATATACACATTTGCACAATAAGAGTGGATTTTCAAGGTCATAGCAGGAGACTGAAAATATTTTCCTCTAACAGAAAGCTTTATACTAAATTTGTTGGCTATTCACAGTAAGTGCGCAAGGACATTTAATATTATAAACAACAGAGAAGACCCTTCTGTTATTGCCTTCTCTCCGCTATGTTTGTACAGCAGGATACTAATGTGCATTATTTTATCCCAAGTTAAAAAATACATTTTTATCAGTGAAGACATAGCCACAGCCAAGGTAGAAGGGTGTTCTGATATAGAAAGAACTAAAATTGCTGTGTCCAAGGCCTACCAGGAAACTCTGTGGGCCGCAGAGTCACTAAAAAGACATAAGGGACTTTTGCCCCATTTACATGTTTCTCTTGTTCTTTGCATTTTTTCTGGTATTCACCTTCACTCTGTCCTCTTTACCATAATCTTTGATTAAAAAGATACAAGAGTCCTATAAATATATACAGACGCTAACATCTTCCCTTTGGTCCTGTCTTTTTCCCTCAGAAAAATGGTGGAAGTCCATTTTGGTCTTGCCTCTCCCCCTTGGTTCCATGGGGAATGCATGCTGTAGAATCTCTTGGCCATGCACCTGAATGCTCTGCCACTGGCTATTAAACTAGGTTGAAGAAGTGTATTCAGACTATTTCACAATGAAACACTTTGATCCGAAGTATAATAACACAATGCTTACATTTCTAGTAGGTCTCATTACAAGGAAAGCATTTGGCTAACACTTCGTTTTCTTCCCCGAAGGAGCAGACTGTATTGAAGTTGAAAATGTTCAGTCGTTATGAAGGGATAACACATGTATATGCACATTTTCCTCAAAGTAGGTAACATCATTAATTCCAATAATTTTTATTTAACTAAGTAAATAGGAGCAGACAGAATAATCTTTTACCGCTCCAATAGAAAGAGATTGAATGTTCCAACAATCCCAGTGAGGAGAATTCCTGGGACATGAGAGGAGTTCAGAATACTGAATAGCAAACATGGGGCAGCAGCTCATTCTCAGTGAATCCCTATTTCATGTGTTCTCAACCTCGGGGAAGGGATTATGAAAATATCCAGGACCCTACCTTTCTTTATGGCTAGATGGGGGAAGGATCTCAAAATGTTTTTCTCTTGTGGCATGGGATCAAGGTACAGAAAAGTTGAGAACCACGGGTCTATCCCAAAATCAGCATATAAATTCTATACTGATCTTCTCCTACTCTTTACAGTAAAATCGCACAGTATCGACTAAATTAGATTTTAAACTCTGTGGGACAGCGACAGTGTCTACTTGTATGTTTGTCCAGGACAATAGGGCCCTGTGATGGGGTGTACAAACTCCACACAATGGATAGGGAAGGGTTAATCAGCTGCGGTGAGTTCTCTCAGCCCTGCCCCACTTCACCTGCAAGAGCTGTCAGATTTGGAGGAGGCAGTTAAAAAGGGAAAGACAGCTCTCTTATTATAATACTTGGAGATATACCTATCTCCTAGAACAGGAAGGGACCTTGAAACATCATCAAGACCAGTCCCTGCCTTCACTAGCAGGACCAAGTACTGATTTTTGCCCCAGATCCCTAAGTGGCCCCCTCAAAGATTAAACTCACAACCCTGGGTTTAGCAAGCCAATGCTCAAACCACTGAGCTATCCCTCCCTCTTGAGAGATAACTGGGAGGGAAAACAGATTTCTTGTTCCCTGAAGGAAGGCTGGGCTAAGAGTAGGTGTTGGAGCCAACCAAAGACTGCTACATGCCAGTGCCTTCTTGAGGGCAGGTAGGCCTGTTGTAGGACTATTGTGTTTCTTTTTGACCTGGAGTATTGTGTTTTCTGTTCTGCCTGGGACCCTCTTATGGTCTGAATGGAACTACTGCAGTCAATGCGCCTCCCCTGAAGGGAAGTACCACTCCCAATAAACCTCTGTTGGTTTGCCCCCTACCAGAGTCCATGCAGTGCAATGATTTGTCACAAGCCTTGAGGCAGCCCAATCTCAGGTCCTGACACAGGTCTAGGAATGGAACAGCAAGAGAGAAACATTAATTGAAAATGTAGGTTTGAATAAATCACTCTCCCCAAGTAGTTTTACTGCAAGAGGTCTGGGTCTAATCCAGACTGGTGCCAGTTTAGCAACAGTCCCTAGCTGCATCCTGTCCCACGGAGTTTTAGAAGTAATAAATCAAGAAGACCAACATCTGTAACACCCCAGGATTGCCTTTGGTGGCTTCTTCTCAATACCATTATTTAAGGTTGTGAGTCTATAAAGGCTTATCTGTAAGTAATTAGCACTCAGCAGGTAATGCCTTCCTCTCTGAACCCTAGCAGAGAATTAAAGTCAGCACAGTGGGACTTCCTCCTAGGAGCACCACTGAGATGGAACCACTGGGCTTTTGAATCTCCTCCAAGGATCAGATGGGATCATTGGGATATTACTGTGGTGCAAATAATAAATGGGACAGTAATGGTCCCAAACTACATTATCACGTTGGATGATTATTGTAAGAGTATTTTTTTTCAGATGTAGGCTAGAGATCGACTTCAGTGGGATTTGCACATAAGGATCAAGTGCAGAATATGCAGCAGATTCCTAGCATGGATAAAACCTCTATGGATCTGAAGTCAGAATGTGCCCCTAGCTATCAGAAATCAGTAACAGAATTGCATATATGGCCTAAATTAATACATGATGAGCAATATGTCCAAAATTTTCTGTGAAAATCTGAATCACAGTCTGCAAAGAGAGAGCGAAATGATAAGCAACTGCATTGTGTCATACTTCTATTTTTATATAAAGAACTCTGTGAACCAGTTCAGGCTGGTTTGGAGGGGGCAGTTAAAAAGAGAGAGACGGCTCTTGAGAGAAGAGTGGGAGGCTCCCTGAAGGAAGGCAGGGCTATATGAGAAATCTGTACTGATTTAACTAAGTTCATTTTAAAACTTAGAGTGTGTCTACATGAGGAAGTAAACCAATTTAACTTGAGATGTGATTTTTAAAGTGGTGCAAAAAACTGTGTGGACACACTTATTTCCACTTAAGAGTGGCTTATTTGGGTGTAGCTCTTTTTGTTTGTTTTTTTTGTTTTGTTTTATTTTTAACCTTTTGTTAGATTTGAAACCTAAAAAATAAACAAATACATAAATAATAATAAAAACAGGAAATTTGAAAATTACACTCTGGTTAAATAAAACAGAACTGCATTCCTAAATGTGTTTTCTGTTGCATTTAAGGTCATCCCATTTCCCCTACAAGTTGATGCACTGAACAATGGTTAAGTGGTTTTCTACTTCTTTTATTCTCTGTAATTTGAAGTTTAACTGCTGCCAGATTGGATGAACATGCCACTGAATCTGTTCAGTTATTTTTATTAAACAAACCACGAGTGCTCTGAAGCAGGTAAAGATCAGAAACAGCAGGTGGGGTAATTCTGTTTTTTGTCTAGAGAGAAAAAGACAGGGGTAGTGCCCAAGATTTCAAAAGTGACTCATGATTTTTGGCTGCCTCCATTTTGGAGTTTTTGACTAGACACCTTAACAATGCTTGATTTGTGAAAGAGTGGGTGTTCAGCATATACAGCAGAGCACTTTTCAGAACAGAAATTGGGAAGAAAGAGGACTGGCCAAAGCGGTTACATAAACATGGATAGGGGCTCCTGTCATCTTTCAAAAAAGCATGCTGAACTGGCTACAACCTAAGATACTCGCAGGACAAAACACCTTTAACTGATCAAGTTACAAACTGAGTTTTAGCCATATGCTGTGCAGTTACAAGCCATATTTAGTCAGCTGTCACAGTAAGTGCTTACAAACATAGTTATAAAAGTTGTAGATTAGAAAGGCCATAAGTCATTCTTACGAGGCATTTCTTTTATAGTAAAGTAATTGATTTTGAACAAATGCAGTGTTTTGGGGAATCCTGTGGAAAAATGCCATTGCATTTTGTTGTCTATAATGAGAACAAGTTAACACAGAGTAAATGGTATTTAATAGCCAGGGAATGCATTTGTGCATCCTCAGTTGTTACATTTTAGTTATGTGCAATGTATTATAAATAACTCTCCTTTTAATATTACTGTCTGGTACATGACTCACTTAAAGATTCGTGTGCTTATCAGTCTTCAAATGCTCTCCAGTTTAGCCCTCCAGTCAATGGCAAACTGTCTCACAAGAATCAATGCTACTAACAACAAATGTTAATTTTCCTCTTGTCTTGCAAAGGTTACTCCACCCATAGTGAAAGGAAGAAGAGCTGGTGGACTAAGGCCTTGGCTACACTTGAGAGTTACAGCACAATAAAGCCACCCACAGTGCTGTAACTCACTCCCTATCCACACTGGCAAGGCATGTACAGTACTGTATCTCTATGGCTACAGCGGTGCTTGTACTCCACCTCCCTGAGAGGAATAAAGGGTATTGCGCTGCTGCTGCTGTGCTGCGGTGCCAGTGTGGCTGCCCAATGCGCTCTGATTGGCCTCCAGAAGTATTCAGCAGTATCCCACAATGCCTGTTCTAGCCATTCTGCTCATCAGTTCAAACTCTGCTGCCCTGGCCTCAGGTGACCAACCGTTAGACTCACCCTTTATGTTCCCCGGGAATTTTAAAAATCCCCTTCTTGTTTGCTCAGCCAGATGTGGAGTGCTATCAGGTGACCATGCCTCCATGCGCCAAACGAGCCCCAGCATGGAGCAATGGCGAGTTGCTGGACCTCATCAGTGTTTGGAGGGAGGAAGCTGTCCAGTCCCAGCTGCACTCCAGATGTAGGAATTACAATTCCTTTGGGCAGCTATTAAGGGCCATGATGAAAATGGGCCATGACCAGGACGCACTGCAGTGCAGGATTAAAGTGAAGGAGCTGTGGAATGCCTACCACAAAGCCCACGAGGCAAACTTCTGCTCCGGTGTTGCCCCCACAACCTGCCATTTCTACAAAGAGCTGGACGCGATACTTGGGGGTGATCCCACCTCCACTCCGAGCACCACCATGGACACTTCAGAGCAGGGGGAGGAGGAGGAGGAGGAAGGTGGGAGTGAGGGTGCTAGGATGGGGGGAGACACCCCAGAATCCCTGGAGGCATGCAGCCAGGAGCTCTTCTCAAGCCAGGAGGAAGGTAGCCAGTCACAGCGGCTGGTACTTGGTTGAGGACAAACAGAAGAGCATGTTCCCAGTAAGTGGCTTTTAGTTTTGGGAAGGAAATTTTTTGGGAGAGGAGGGTTAGGGCTGCATGCATTCCTAGATGCAGAACAGTGCATTGATGTGGTCTATCACATCGCAGTAATTGGCCTCAGTAATCTCTTCTAAAGTCTCATCCAGAACGTGGACAATGCGCTTGCACAAGTTTATTGGGAGAGCCACCGTGTTCCTTGTCCCAGTCAGGCTAATGTGTCTGCACCACTGTGCCGCGAGGGTCGGGGGGACCATTGCTGTATACAGGCAAGTTGCATATAGGCCAGTGCGGAAGCCGCATTGCAGTAGAAGATCCTCTCTTGCTTCACCCTCAGCAGTGAGATATCTTCCAGGATAAACTCCTGTGGAAAATGTTGGGACAGTGTTCAGTGTAGGTGCCCCCTGCAGCTCTCCCCAAGGCACAGAAACCCAGAGGAGAGTACAGCCCAGAAACAATCAGTCCCCCTTACTCACCATTTTGGGGCTCCTGTGGGTTATGTGCACTCTCTTTGGGACAGGAAAATTATGCTATTGTGTAGACTGTGTGTGTCCTCCTTAAGTGCGTAGGAATCATTACTCTGTCTGGTATAAACAATGCTGCCTCTGTTAAGTGTTGCATTTTGCCTTTACAGATGCAACCTTGAAATCTCAGCTGTCCTTGTTATCACTGGCTGAGAGACTGCAAAAACTCCGGAAGAGACCGCAAAAAAGCAAAGAAGACATGCTGCACAAAGTGATGCATCAATATCTCTTACAGAGAATCACAAAACGCAGGAGTGAAGGGAGAGTGAAAACAGGATCTGCAAGGAAAACGCAGTGCACCGGAAGCAAAGCACGGAACAGCTGATAAGCATCCTGGAGCACCAAACGGACTCTATCCAGGCGCTCGTAGCCATACAGGTGGAGCACTACCATGTCTGCCCCCCCTGCAGCCCTTGTCCCAAAACTCTTTCCCTTGTGCCCCTATGTCACCTCCAACCCACTTTCCCCAACATCCGAGTACTTACTGCCACCAGCTGCCTCCAACACCTGTATCTTCACCAACCAACCCTGAGAACTACAACCCTTACCCTCTGCACTCCATCCTCATCGCCATGCAGTATAGCCATCCTGAAGTGCAGCACTCATTGCACAGCACTCCAGACAGGACATACGCAAATCTATGATTGAACTGTTTCCCACCCCACTCCCTTGCCCCACTCCCTTGCCCTTTCTGATTCCCAAACAGTTGTGAATTTTCTTTTCAATAAATGGACTTTTTGGCTTTGAAAACATTCTTTATTATTGCATAAAGTAAAAGATACCCTAGCCCAGGAAAGAAACAGGCACTGCAAATCAGCTTAGCAAACACAGATTCCTACCAACGTTGTAACCACTGTACTTCACTCTTGTGCAGGGCACTAGACATTACTGCTGGTTTTCAGCCTCAAATTGCTTCCTCAAGGCATCCCTGATCCTTACAGCCCCGTGCTGGGCCCCTCTAATAGCCCTGATCTCTGGCTGTGCAAATTCAGCTCCAGGTGTTGAACATCGGAGGTCCATGCCTGACTGAATCTTTCACCCTTCTCTTCACAAATATTATAGAGGGTACAGCACGTGGATATAACCACAGGGTTACTGTTTTCGGTCAAGTCCAGCTTTCCATACAGAGATCACCAGTGGCCATTTAAATGGCCAAAAGCACACTCCACAGTCATTTGGCACCGGCTTAGCCTGTAGTTGAACCGTTCCTTGCTGCTGTCAAGGCTCCCTGTGTAGAGTTTCATAAGCCACAGCTTTAACGGGTAAGCGGGGTCTCCAAGGATCACAATGGGCATTTCGATGTCCCCTACTGTGATCTTCTGCTCTGGGAAAGAAGTCCCAGCCTGCAGCTTCCTGAACAGGCCAGTGTTCCAAAAGATGCGTGTATCATGCACCTTTCCGGGCCAACCTGCCTTAATGTCAATGAAATGCCCACGGGTGATCCACAAACACCTGGAGAACCATAGAGAAATACCCCTTCCAATTAACATACTCGGATGCTAGGTGGGGTGGTGCCAGAATAGGAATGTGTCCCTTCTATCGCCCCTCCACAGTTAGGGAAACCCATTTGTGCAAAGCCATCCACAATGTCCTGCACGTTACCTGGAGTCATGGTTCTTCTGAGCAGGATGCGATTAATGGCCCTGCAAATTTGCATCAACACGATTCCAATGGTCGACTTTCCCACTCCAAACTGGTTCACAACCAATCGGTAGCTGTCTGGAGTTGCCAGCTTCCAGATTTCAATAGCCATCTGCATCTCCACTGGCAGGGCAGCTCTCAATCTCATGTCCTTGCACCGCAGGGTGGGGGCGAGCTCCTCACACAGTCCCATGAAAGTGGCTTTTCTCATCTGAAAGTTCTGTAGCCACTGCTCGTCATCCCAGACTTGCAGGATGATGTGATCCCACCACTCACTGCTTGTTTCCCAAGCCCAAAAGCGGCATTCCAGGGTGGTGAGCATGTCCATGAATGCCACAAGCAATTTCGTGTCGTATGCATTATGCGACTCGCTATCATCATCAGACTCCTCACTGTCACTTTGGATCCTAAGGAATAGCTCGACTGCTAAATGTGATGTGCTGGCGAGACTCGTCAGCATACTCCTCAGCAGTTCGGGCTCCATTTCCTGCAGACCAAAATGGAACACAGATCACACTGCACAGAAACCGTTGAAAGATGGCGCCAAATGTGGACGGAAACACAGGGATTGCTGGGATGCGAAGCAATCCATCACGGGGTATTGGGACAGGACCCAGAATGCCTTGCATCCCCCGCCTCCTTCCCACAACCCAAGGCGCCAGTGCTCTGTGGGATAGCTGTGGGATTGCTTCCCATAATGCACCGCTCCCAGTGCCACTGCAAGTGCCGCAAATGTGGCCACAACAGTGCGCTGTCAGCTGTCGGTGTGGACAGACTGCAGTGCTTTCCCTACTCAGCTGTACAAAGACAAGTTTAACTCACAGTGCTGTACAGCTGCAAATATAGCCATACCCTAAGCCAAAGCTGCCTTATTGTTCCCCATGACCCCACGCATTGCTGAAGTAAAAAAGGAACAAAACAATGAGCTTGTCTAAACACAGCTTTTTTTTTTTTTGGAGGAAGATAAAGTAGTAAAAACCCCTAGTGTGGATCAAGTTATGTGTATGTATAAAGGTGCTTATAATGCCTTAGGGCATTGACCACCTGACCAGGACAGTGATAGTGACTATGAAATGCTAAGGGAGATTAGAGAGGCTATCAAAATAAAGAACTTAATAATAGTGTGGAATTTCAATGATCCCCATATTGACTGGGTACATGTCACCTCAGGACAAAATACAGAGACAAAATTTCTCAATACTTTAAATGACTGCTTCTTGGAGCAGCTGGTACAGGAACCCACAAAGGAAGAGGCAATTCTCGATTTCATCCTGAATGGAGCGCAGGAACTGGTCCAAGAGGTAACTGTAAGAGGACCACTTGGAAACAGTGGCTATAATATAACATTTAATATTCCTGTGGTGCGAAGAACACCTCAGCAGCCCAACACTGTGGCATTTAATTTTAGAAAGGGGAACTATGCAAAAATGAGAAGGTTAGTTAAACAGAAATTAAAAGGTACAGTGACTAGAGTGAAATCCCTGCAAGCTGCATGGACACTTCAAAGACACCGTAATAGAGGCCCAACTTAAATGTATACCCCAAATTAAAAAAACACAGTAAAAGAACTAAAAAAGAGCCACCATGGCTTAACAACTATGTAAAAGAAGCAGTGAGAGATAAAAAGGCATCTTTTAAAAAGGGGAAATCAAATCCTAGCAAGGTAAATAGAAAGGAGTATAAACACTGCCAAATTAAGTGTAAAAATGTAATAAGAAAAGCCAAAAAGGAGTTTGAAGAACAGCTAGCCCAAAACTCAAAAGGTAATAAACTGGTTTTAGTACATCAGAAGCAGGAAGTCTGCTAAACAATCAGTGGGGCCCCTGGATGACTGAGATACAAAAGGAGCACTTAAAGATGATAAAGTCATGTGGAGAAACTAAATGAATTCTTTGCTTCAGTCTTCACTGCTGAGGATGTTAGGGAGATTCCCAAAACTGAGCCATCCTTTGTAGGTGACAAATCTGAGGAATTGTCAGAGACTGAAGTGTCATTAGAGGTGGTTTTGGAATTAATCGATAAACTTAATGGTAACAAGTCATCAGGACCAGATGGCATTCACCTAAGAATTCTGAAAGAACTCAGATGTGAGATTGCAGAACTATTAACTATGGTTTGGAACCTGTCCTTTAAATCAGCTTCTGTACCCAATGACTAGAAGATAGCTAATGTAACGCCCATATTTAAAAAGGGCTCTAGAGGTGATCCCGGCAATTACAGACCAGTAAGTATAATGTCAGTACTGGGCAAATCAGTTGAAACAATCGTAAAGAATAAAATTGTCAGATACATAGAACAACATAAATTGTTGGGCAAAAGTCAACATGGTTTCTGTAAAGGGAAATCATGTCTTACTAATCTATTAGAATTCTTTGAAGAGATCAACAAACATGTGGAGAAGGGGGATCCAGTGGACACAGTGTACTTAGATTTCCGGAAAGCCTTTGACAAGGTCCCTCACCAAAGGCTCTTATGTAAGTTAGGTTGACATGGGATAAGAGGGAAGATTCTTTCATGGACTGAGGACTGGTTAAAGGACAGGGAACAGAGAGTAAGAGTAAATGGTAAATTTTCAGAATGGAGAGGAGTAACTAATGGTGTTCCCCAATGGTCAGTCCTAGGACCAATCCTATTCAGCTTATTCATAAATGATCTGGAGAAAGGGGTAAACAGTGTAGTGGCAAAGTTTGCAGACGATACTAAACTGCTCAACATAGTTAAGACCAAAGCAGACTGTGAAGAACTTCAAAAAGATCTCACAAAACTAAGTGATTGGGCAACAAAATAGCAATTGAAATTTCATGTGGATAAATATAAAGTAATGCTCATTGGGAAAAATAACCCCAACTATACATACAATATGATGGGGGGTAATTTAGCTACAACTAATCAGGAAAGAGATCTTGGAATCATCGTAGATAGTTCTCTGAAGACACCCACGCAGTGTGCAGGGCAGTCAAAAAACCAAACAGCATGTTAGGAATCATTAAAAAAGGGATAGAGAATAAGACGGAAAATATCTTATTGCCCTTATATAAATCCATGGTACACCAACATCCTGAGTACTGTGTACACATGTGGTCTCCTCATCTCAAAAAAAAATGTACTGGCATTAGAAAGGTTCAGAGAAGGGCAACTAAAACGATTAGGGGTTTGGAATGGGTCCCATACGAGGAGAGATTAAAGAGGCTAGGACTTTTCAGCTTAGAAAAGAGGAGACTAAGTAGTGATATGATAGAGGTATATAAAATCATGAGTGGTGTGGAGAAAGTGAACAAGGAAAAGTTATTTACTTGTTCCCATAATATAAGAACTAGGGGCCACTAAATGAAATGAATGGGCATCAGGTTTAAAACAAATAAAAGGAAGTTCTTCTTCACATAGTGCACAGTCAACGTGTGGAACTCCTTGCCTAAGGAGATTGTGAAGGCTTGGACTATAAAGGGTTTAAAAGAGAACTGGATAAATTCATGGAGGTTAAATCCATTAATGGCTATTAGCCAGGATGGGTAAGGAATGGTGTCCCTAGCCTCTGTTTGTCAGAGAGTGGTGATTGACAGCAGGAGAGAGATCACTGGATCATTACCTGTTAGGTTCACTCCCTCTGGGGCACCTGGCATTGGCCACTGTTAGCAGACAGGATACTGGGCTGGATGGACCTTTGGTCTGACCGAGTATGGCCATTCTTATGTTCTTTTGTTATGTAAGTACAATATTTATATTCCAATGGATTTATTTCAAAATTCTATGGTAAAAATGAGAAAGTAAGCAATATTTCAGTAATAGTGAGCTGTGACACTTGTGTATTTTTATGTCTGATTTTGTAAGCAAGTAGTTTACTTAAAACTTGTGGGTACACAAGACAAATCAGATTCCTGAAAGGGGTATAGTAGTCTGGAAAGGTTGAGAGACACTGATCCAGTCAACCTGAGTAGAATCTGTCAGACATACTGAAAAGGAAGGAAAGAGGAAGATGTTTCCTTTCATTTCCTCCTTTGGCTTGTGGCAGGAGTGGATGTAGATACATATAGGAATCTGCTTGCAGTAGAATACATTGTTTAACAGTTCAGACTATTTACATGCAGCATGCAGTATCTTGAAGAATGCGGGCGGGGGGAGCATAGTTATATATGCATATTGGGCCAGCAGGTAGCCCAATTTACATCTGTGTAACTCCATTGATATCAGTGGGGTAACTCTTGCTTCACACTATGGTAAGTGTAGGGAAAATGAAGGCATTGTGTACATTAATGTGTGATATGAGGCCTGGTTCTTCTCTTACTTAGAGGAATATAAATCAGTAATAACTTTATGAAAGTCAGTGAGTTAAAATGTATATAACTGGAATGAAATCAGAGTCTGATCCATGGTGTATAAAGTTATTTCTGTTATCTAACAGTAAAAAAAGAATTTAAAAAAAGAAAAGCTCAGAGAAAGAACAGGGCAGTATGAAAAGTGTCAGATGGAAGCAGCCTAGGGTTGCTGTCTGCAACGGTTTCTCCTAAAGGAATACTCATATCTCCTGCTGTCATGACAATTATGTTGCAATGGAGGTGTAAATATTATCACCTCATAACACTGATGTTGAGCAGGTCCCCAAACTCTGTTTGGGACCTTTTCTTGGGTTAAGCATCCTTATCTAACTATGGTATCAGGCCTCTGGTATAATACACTACACTGCCATTTTCAGACTTTTCATAATGTAATCTGGGTTCCAATAGCCAGGTAGCAACCGTGACAAATATAGCACCTTAGATCCTGGATCCTTGCAAACACATTTGCATCCTGTAGCCACTTAACTTTTATTATGTTGAGCAGTTCCACTGATCTGCAGTGCTTGTAGGATCAAGGCCTTAGTTTTTCCTTACTGGCCTTGTAATTGCCCCTTGTTAGAAAGGATGTCCCTCAGTTTAGATGCAAATTCACTTCCATCCCCCAGGGAGTTGTTGTTTTCACAGTCCACCTTATTTACATCAGAAATGCTAAATCATGAACCCAAGGTTAGAGGAAACGTTTATGCTAAGCAAACACGTCCCCAGTCATTTTAAGGTTACTAGGATAATACTCTCTCTCTGGGGGCATGGCTACACTGGAGAGTTGCAGCGCTGGTGATGGGGTTACAGCGCTGCAACTCACTCTGTGTCCACACTTGCAAAGCACAGCCAGCACTGCAACTCCCTGGTTGCAGTGCTGGCTGTACACCTGGGCTGCCTCGGGTGTAGTGATTCCAGCGCTGGTGATGCAGCGCTGGTCATCAAGTGTGGACACCAACAGCGCTTTTATTGGCCTCCAGGGTATTAGGAGGTATCCCAGCATACCTTTTCAGCCACTCTGCTCATCGCTTCACTCTCCACTGCCCTGGGCTCAGGTGACCCGCCCTTTAAATGCCCCAGGAATTTTTAAAATCCCCTTCCTGTTTGCTCAGCCAGGTGTGGAGTGCAATCAATCAATCAATCAGTAACCATGCCTCCACGCCCCAAACGAGCCCCAGCATGGAACACTTCCGAGCTGCAGGACCTCATCAGTGTTTGGGGTGAGGAAGCTGTGCAAGCACAGCTGCACTCCAGCCGTAGAAATTATGATACCTACGGGCAGATATCAAAGTCCTTGCTGCTAAGGGGCCATGAACGGGACGCGTTGCAGTGCAGGGTAAAAGTAAAGGAGCTGCACAGTGCCTATTGCAAAGCCCGTGAGGGAAACTGCCGCTCAGGAGCTGCCCCCACGACCTGCCGTTTTTACAAGGAGCTGGATGCCATACTTGGGTGTGACCCCACTGCCAATCCGAGGAGCACGATGGAGAGTTCAGAGCAGGGAGAGGAGGGGGAGGGTGTAGAGGAAGCCGAGAGTGAGGCTACTGGGGTGGAGGGAGACACCCCGGAGTCCCAGGAGGCATGCAGCCAGGAGCTCTTCTCAAGCCAGGAGGAGGCTAGCCAGTCGCAGCAGCTGGAACTTGTTGGTGAAGAGGAAGCAGAGGAGCATGTTCCTGGTAAGCAGATTTTATTTTTAGGATGGCAATGTTTTGTGAGAGGAGGGTGGGGGTTATGGCTGCCTGCATGCATGCCTAGATGTGGAATAGCCCATTGATTTGGTCTATCACGTCTCTGTAATCGGCCTCGGTAATCTCTTCAAAAGTTGCAGCCAGAGCGTGGGCAATGCGCTTGCGCAAGTTTATAGGGAGAGCCACCGTGGTCCCTGTCCCAGTCAGGCTAACTCGTCTGTGCCACTGTGCCGCGAGGGGTGGGGGGACCATTGCTGCACACAGGCAAGCTGCATAGGGTCCAGGGCGGAATCCACATTGCTGTAGAAGACCCTCCCTCTCTTGCCAGGTAACACGCAGCAGTGATATATCTGGCAGTAGAAAATCCTGTTGAAAATGTAGTGATGATTGTTCAGTGCAGGTCCCCAACTATCTGCAATCTGCTTTCCCCACTGCTGCTCCCCAACTGCCTGCCCTCTGCTCTGCTTTCCCCACTGCAGCTCCCCAACTGCCTGCCCTATGCTTTGCTTTCCCCACTGCTGCTCCCCAACTACCTGCCCTATGCTCTGCTTTCCCCACTGCTGCTCCCCAACTACCTGCCCTCTGCTTTCCCCAATGCACAGAAACCCCAGCCCTCTGGCAGTTCCCTTTCCCAGGTGAAGTCGCGGCAGAAACACTCACCCCATTGCTAGACATGCCTATGCCTTCGCTGCCGTGGCCTCTCTGTGCTATGTTAGGTATGTGGGAATGATGCTACAAAAAGTCTACAAACTCCTTCACAGTGATAATAAACAATGTAGCCTCTGTATTAAATGTTTCTATTTATTTTTTTTAAGTGACCTTGAATGATCCAGCACTATCACCGCCTGCCCGACGGTTACAGAACTTGAGGAAAAATCCTAGAAAATCAAAAGAAGATTTGATCAAAGCAGTTATGAATCAGTACGCCAGAGACAGTAAAAGGCTGCAGGACTGGAGAGAGAAAATGCATGAGTGGAGACAAACACAGAGCAGGAGAAAGGAATTAGCTACCAAGAAAAGCATAAAGCAGCTGATAAGCCTCCTGGCTCGCCAAACTGACTGTATGCAGTCTCTCGTAGCCATGCAGGCAGATCAGTACTGTGGTAACCCCCACCCCTCCCAAAGCTCTCTCTCTTGTTCCCCAGTATTTGCACAAAACACCTTTCTCCAGCAGCCTGGTTCTTACCACCCCCAGCTGCCCCCAACACCTGTACGATCACCTACCAGCCCTGATAACTACAACCCTCACCCTATGCACTCAACCCCCATCACGATGCAGCATATTAATCCTGAAGTGCAGCAGGCATTGAACAGCAATCCAAGCAGGACATATTCAAACCTCTGAATGTACAGTCCACCACCCTACCCCCCTGCCCTTTTATGTACTGTATTTTGAATAAATGATTTCATGGCTTTTAAAGCATTTTTTATTATTGCAGAAAGTGATAAATACTGTACCCCAACCAGCCCTGATAACTGCAAACCTTACTCTATGCACTCAACCCCCATCACGATGCAGCATAGTAATCCTGAAGTGCAGCAGGCAATGAACAGCAATTCAAGCAGGACATATTCATACCTCTGAATGTACAATCCACCACTCTACCCCCCTGCCCTTTTATGTACTGTATTTTGAATACATGATTTCTTGGCTTATAAAACATTTTTTATTATTGAAGAAAGTGATAAATACTGTACCCCAAGGGAAAAACGGGCACAGCAAAGGCACCAAACATTACTGTTGGCTTTCAGCCTCAAATTGCTCCCTTAAGGCATCCCTAATCCTTGAAGCCTTTTGCTGGGCCTCTCTAGTAGCCCTGCTCTCTGGCTGTGCAAATTCAGCCTCTAGGCGTTGAACCTCAGAGGCCCATTCCTCACTGAATCTTTCATTCTTCCCTTCACAAATATTATGGAGGGTACAGCACGCGGATATAACAGCGGAGATGCTGCTTTCCCCCAAATCTAGCTTCCCGTAGAGACACCTCCAGCGCACCTTTAAACGGCCAAAAGCACACTCCACAGTCATTCTGCACTGGCTCAGCCCGTAGTTGAACCGGTCCTTGCTCCTGTCAAGCTTCCCTGTATACGGTTTCATGAGCCATGGCATTAAGGGGTAAGCGGGGTCTCCAAGGATCACAGTGGGCATTTTGACGTCCCCTACTGTGATCTTGCGGTCTGGGAAAAAAGTCCCGGCCATCAGCTTCCTGAACAGGGCACTGTTCCGAAAGATGTGTGCATCATGCACCTTTCCAGGCCATCCTGAGTAAATGTCAGTGAAATGCCCACGGTGATCCACAAGCGCTTGGAGAACCACAGAGAAATACTCCTTGCGATTAATGTACTCTGATGCCAGGTGGGGTGGTGCCAGAATAGGAATATCCGTCCCATTTATTGTGCAAAGCCATCCCCAGAGTCACAGTTCTTCTTAGCAGGGTGTGATTAATGGCCGTGCAAACTTGCATCAACACTATTCCAACGGTCGACTTTCCCACTCCAAACTGGTTCGCCACCAATCGGTAGCTGTCTGGAGTTGCCAGCTTCCAGATTGCAATAGCCACTCGCTTCTCCACTGGCAGGGCAGCTCTCAATCTCATGTCCCTGCGCCGCAGGGTAGGGGCAAGCTCAGCATACAGTCCCATGAAAGTGGCTTTTCTCATCCGAAAGTTCTGCAGCCACTGCTCGTCATCCCAGGCTTGCAGGACAATGTGATCCCACCACTCAGTGCTCGTTTCCCGAGCCCAAAGGTGGCGTTCCACGGTGCTGAGCACGTCCGTTACTGCCACAAGCAATTTAGTGTCTTGCGCGTCAGGTGAATCAATATCATCATCTGACTCCTCACTGTCACTTTGGAGCTGAAGGAATAGCTCCACTGCCATGCGTGATGTGCTGGCAACATTCATCAGCAAGGTCCTCAGCAGCTCGGGCTCCATTTGTAACAGAAATCGCGCAGCAGACCAATGCCGCCAAACTGCTTGGAATGTGTAGCAAAGCACCACGGGGCGTTGGAACAGGAAGCGGAAAGACCCGCACCCTTCCGTCCCCTTCCCACAAGCCACAGTGCCAAAATGGGACGAGGTGCTCTGTAGGATAGCTGCCCACAATGCACCACTCCCAGCAGCGCTGCAAATGCTGCAAATGTGGCCACACTGCAGCGCTGGTAGCTGTCAGTGTGGCCACACTGCAGCGCTGGCCCTACACAGCTGTACGAACACAGCTGTAACTCCCAGCGCTGCACAAATGTAAGTGTAGCCATACCCTGGATCTTTTCCTGCTTGTAGTCCTTACCACTTCTCTTGTCGTCTTTAGATCTTGCCTTCACATTCTTAATTCCTCAATGTTAAGACTCCTTGTCATTAATGATAGCCTTACTTGTACCTAGCCTTTTCCTTTAGGAATGCAACAGTGCAGTCAGGCAACTGTGTCAATATTCATCCCAACACTCTATTAAGGAAGACAGCCTGTGGCACATACAGTGTTCTTCCCTGAACATAACCCACTAAGAATACATATTAGTAACTCACCCAAACAGTTTCTGGATGGCACCCTTGCTCCACATAAAGGAAGTCTGCTTTTAAAAACACACACCATGTTTTGAAGAAGGATTTTTATCAGAATGTAGGCAGATACTTCCAGTCCTTGATGGAAATGAGCAACACATCCAGTTGCCTGTGAGACACTTGCATTGTGAGTAGGGTAACCGTATTTCAAAAGAAGACACTGGTGGGGTGGCTGGGGGTGGGTAGGTGTGTACAGGGAAAGGTATCTGGGGACTGTCAGACGGGATACCTGTAGGTGCAGAAGGGGTGTGTGTATCCTGGGAGAGGAGCTAGACCATGCTGGAGGGAGTATCTGTGGCAGGGGTACTCCTTGTCATGATGGCAAGGAGGCTGATACAAGCCCAGGATCCAGTGCCAGTCTTCAGTCAATGACTCCCTGCAGGACCCGCTCCAGGGGAATAAACCAATCAGCTGTGTAGGCAGGAAGTGGACCAATTGGGACTGTTTCTGAGCTGCAGTTTGTCTGCTACACAAAAACCTAGGACATTTCCTGTTATTTTTAAAATCCCCTCCCCCTCCGGACAGAGAGAGGATGCTCAAAAAAAAGAGGTTTTATCCAGGAAAACCTAGACATATGGTAACCCTACTCACAGAGTCCTCCCATGGTGATGCAGATGGGCCAACCTCAGGTTCCAGCCTCTAACAATGTGGCCCTGAACTTTGACTGGTAGCCTCAGGAAGCTACTGCAATATAAATAAAAACAATGTGAGACCTATTTGACTGTTGAATAGACTTCAAAGGGAAATGTTGAATGTACCATTGCCTAAATTAAATGCACCCTTTAGGAAAAATATTGTTGCTGTTTCTTCTAATATCAGTGTCCCATTCTGATACCAGAATGCCCCTCTGTTATGTGGTAGCAGATGTCCAGGTCAGGTTCCCACAGAAGAAATCAGCGACATAATCTGTATATACTCCGAAGGCACCATTTTGTATTTACATATATATGCAAGTCCTGAGATGAGACTGTCAAACAGCATGCAGGGAAATCCCTTCTTCCAGGGGATCCAATTCCCAGAGAGCAACTCTGCCTCCAGAACAGAGCTCAAGGCAGATAGTAAACACTCCTGCTGCTCATCCACTTCCCTCTCTCCCAAAGGTACCTCTACACCAAAAACCTTATACAACCGCAAGAAACCACCACATAGCATATCGTCGCAACAATCAAAACCTGCTTGCATGCTAAGAAAAATAATTTGGAAGCCTGTGTAACAGCATCATCTGGTGACATCTGCCATAACAATATCCTAGAGAACAATCCTGGAATGGCAGGGAAAAGGGTTAGAAGACACATGAAGATTTTTCTCTAAGACAGGGTTTTATTTAATATTTTGGGCTGTACTTTACTGGGCTGAGTTTGTTTCTCTTTCTTATAAAAGAGACATACATGACTGCCCATGATGTTGCTTACAAGTAGAGTCCAATCTCTTTACAAGGTTCAGGAAACAAGATTTAAAACAAAACAACCACCTATTGGGGTTAAGTTTACAAGCCAACTGAAGTTAATTTAGAAAACAATTTAGAACGATAGTCACTAGTGCAGCGATCGGCAACCTTTGGCACGTGGCCCGACAGGGTAAGCACCCTGGTGGGCCGGGCCAGTTTGTTTACCTGCCGTGTCCTCAGGTTCGGCCAATCGCGGCTCCCACAGGCTCCAGTTGGCCTGGAGCAGCGAATCGCAGCCAGTGGGAGCTGCTATTGGCCGAACCTGCGGATGCGGCAGGTAAACAAACCGGCCCAGCCCGCCGGTGTGCTTACCCTGGTGAGCCGCGTGCCAAAGCTTGCCGATCCCTGCATTAGTGCCTGATTGAATAACTTTTAATATAAAATCAGCACCATTCTTAACATTGAAAATTGCACCCAAAATGTCTTTATTCTGTATTAATGGGGAGAAATAATCTAAGGAGATCTGTGTTTAACGCTCTGCATGGAGGATTCACTGTGCCACAAACCCTTTTTTAACCTGCCTTAAAGCCATTACTTTAGCCACCATTCTCCCAGTTGAGGAAAATGTGTTGAGGCTCCCTTCAGCATTGCCTTTTAGTAGTCAGAAGCAGCTGCTATTGAAATGTGAAGCAATCCCAAATTCCTACTCTTCCCACAGGGAAAAGTATGTGTCATCCCCATTCAGACTGAGAGATGCAAAAGAGTGGGTCTGGGAATGGCGCTATGGTCTCTGTCAGCATGGCATAAACACCATCACTGCCCGTACAGAACTCCTCAGATACACCAGTCAATGACCAGCGTTCTCCCTTTGTCACACCGCACTGGGGTGTGCTTACCAGGAAAGTAACCTGAAAGTGCCAACTCACCTCTGTTCCAGTTCCACTGTGATATTATGGGCCAAATTCTTCCCTGAGTAAACTCCACTGAGGTCAATACTGTTGTACCAAGGATGGCTTTGTTGCCAAGTGTCCGATGGTGAAGTGGCAAGAAGAAGTGCGTGTTCATTCTTGCCACTGGCTGATTTTCAAAGGTGACTGAGTGCCCAACTTGAGACAATTTTAAAAGGGCCTGTTTTTCAGATAGTGCTGAGTCCCACCCTCGAAAAATCCCTGTAAAGTGTATCAAGTTGGGCACCCAGAAACACCAGTCACTTGTGAAAATCTCAGCTATTGTGTTCAGATTGTTATCAAGATTATACAAGATTCCCTGGAAGCATAGCCACCGTGCTTAGTTCTTTGTTTCATGAGATAGAATCATTGCTTCCTACTTTGATAATTTTGTCACCATATGACAACAATTACTCACTACTTGACGTTGAAGAGTTGATGATATTGTGTTGTGATCCAATGATACAACTTTATTGTATCCTGACAGAAGTCACAAAACCAGTGTTTGAGTCTAAGGGTATGGCTACACTTGCAGATGTAGAGCACTTTGAGTTAAACCAGCTTTGGAGAGTGCAGTAGGGAAAGCACTGCAGTCTGTCCACACTGCACATTTGCGCCACATTTGTGGCACTTGCAGCGGCATTGGGAGTGGTGCATTATGGGCAGCTATCCCACAGATCACCTCTTCCCATTCTGTGGCTTGTGGGAAGGGGGTGTGGGGCATTCTGAGTCCTGTTCCAACGTTCTGTGATGCATCGGTTCACGTCCCAGCAAGCTCTCTGCTTTGTCCACATTTGGTGCCATCTTTCAACACTTTTTGTGCTGTGTGCTCTTGTTATAAACAGATAGCTAAGGGTTAATGTCTCTTTCACCTGGAGAACCTGACCAGAGGACCAATCAGGAAACCGGATTTTTTCAACTTTGGGTGGAGGGAATTGTGTGTCTGAGGTCTTTGTTTTCTGGCTGCCTGTTTTCTCTGAGCTTTGGAGAAGTAGTTCTGTTTTCTAATCTTCTGTTTCTAAGTGTAAGGACAAAGAGATCAGATAGTAAGTTATATGGTTTCTTTTCTTTGGTATTTGCATGAATATAAGTGCTGGAGTGCTTTGATTTGTATTCTTTTTGAATAAGGCTGTTTATTTAATATTCTTTTAAGAAATTGCCCTGTATTGTGTCATCTTAATACAGAGAGACTATTTGTATGTATTTTTCTTTCTTTTTTTTATATAAAGCTTTCTTTTAAGACCTGTTGGAGTTTTTCTTTGCTTCAGGGAAATTGAGTCTGTACTCACCAGGGAATTGGTGGGAGGAAGAAATCAGGGGAGATCTGTGTGTGTTGAAGTGGCTAGCCTGATTTTGCATTCCCTCTGGGTGAAGAGGAAAGTCCTTTTTGTTTCCAGGATTGGGAACGGAGAGGGGGAGTCACTCTGTTTGGATTCACAGAGCTTGTGTCTGTGTATCTCTCCAGGAGCACCTGGAGGGGGGAAGGGAAAAAGGATTATTTCCCTTTGTTGTGAGACTCAAGGGATTTGGGTCTTGGGGTCCCCAGGGAAGGTTTTTCAGGGGGACCAGAGTGCCCCAAAACACTCTAATTTTTTGGGTGGTGGCAGCAAGTACCAGGTCCAAGCTGGTAGCTAAGCTTGGAGGTTTTCATGCTAACCCCCATATTTTGGACGCTAAGGTCCAAATCTGGGAATAAGGTTATTGACAGCTCTGTCCTCCCTTTCGATCAGTGGGAATGGATTCCGAACTGCTGATGGGTCTCGCCAGCACGTCACGTTTAGCAGTTGAGTTACTCCTGAAAATCCAAACTGACAATGAGGACTCTGACAATGATATTGACTCGAGAAACACATACAACACGAGATTTCTTGTGTCATTCATAGACATGCTCACCACCCTGGAACGCCGCTTTTGGGCTTGGGAAACAAGCACTGAGCGGTGGGATCACGTTGTCATGCAAGTCTGGGATGACTAGCAGTGTCTGCAAAACTTTTGGATAAGAAAAGCCACTTTCATGGGACTGTGTGCTGAGCTCACCTCCACGCTGCGGCGCAAGGACACGAGATTGAGAGCTGCCCTGCCAGTGGAGAAGCGGGTGGCTATTGCAGTCTGGAAGCTGGCAACTCCAGACAGCTACTGATCAGTCGCTAACCAGTTTGGAGTGGGAAAGTCTACCATTAGAATCATGTTGATGCAAGTTTGCAGGGCTATTAATCACATCCTGCTCAGAAGAACCATGACTTTGGGTAATGTGCATGACATTGTGGCTGGCTTTGCACAAATGGGTTTCCCTTAACTGTGGAGGGGGCAATAGATGGGACGCATAGTCCAATTCTGGCACCAGCCCACCTAGCCTTTGAGTACATTAATCAGAAGGGGTATTTCTCTATGGTTCTCCAGGCACTTGTGGATCACCGTGGGCATTTCATTGACATTAACACAGGCTGGCCCGGAAAAGTGCATGATGCACGCATCTTTTGGAACACTGGCCTGTTCAGAAAGCTGCAAACTGGGACTTTTTCTCCCAGACCAGAAGAGCACTGTAGGTGAAGTCAAAATGCCCATTGTGATCCTTGGAGACCCCACTTACTCTTTAATGCAATGGCTCACGAAGCCCTACACAGGGAACCTTGAGAGCAGCAAGGAGTGCTTCAACAACAGGCTGAGCCGGTGCAGAATGACTGTGGAGTGTGCTTTTGGCTGTTTAAAGGGCCACTGGCACTCTCTATATAGGAAGCTGAACCTGGTCGATGACAGCATCCCCGCAATTATAGCCGTGTGCTGTAGCCTCCATAACATTTGTGAAGGGAAGGGTGAAAGCTTCACTCAGGCATGGACCTCGGAGGCTCAACACCTGGAGGCTGAATTTGAACAGACAACCCTAGTCTACACTACGGATTTAGGTCAAATTTAGCAGCGTTAGATTGATTTAACCCTGCACCAGTCCACACGAAGCCATTTTTGTCGACTTAAAGGGCTCTTAAAATTGATTTCTGTACTCCTCCCCAAATGTTTGAAACATTGTGTTTCAATTTCAACTATTTATTTTGTATTGTATTATGGAAACATTTTGTTCTGACAGGGAGGCTCTGCTTTGCAAAGATGATGATGTGCCAGCACTTCACTTACAGCCAGCAAATGCTTGGTGGGTGGACCCTGGGGTTACTGCACTCAAAGACTCTATCTAGGCTTCTGTTATTTATAGTTTGGGAAATAGCTCTCCCCAAATGTGCACGAATCTATCAAAGTTTCAGGCCGGAGGAAATCTTCATGGAAACGTTCTAATTTCCAACTCTTGGCAGGCTAATTGGAGAAGCCTGCTCTCTCTCAGACTACCTATGCTGTTCACTGTTTGCACTCAGTCAGTGATGAATGAGTTCCCCTGACATCAGTGCATACTATTACCAGTCCTTTGTGTACAGGGTGACTGTGACTCCTAGGTTTCAAGACTGTAAAGAATAAGTTTAAGACAGACAAGACAAAGCTTGTTTTGAAGGACGGCACCAAAATATTTTACCTATGGCACAAAATCAGAGATTTGTATCACAAGGTAGATTCTTTGCATGATCGAATGGTCCTTTTTATCTGTGTTTATTTGCTCCTTATTGGATACAGACTGCTGGACCTCAAATAAAGCATGTTCCTTAAAACAGGAGGGGTAGTCAGCCATCATATGCTACCTCTGTGTCTTCCGCCCCTACCTACTTTCTTGTTTTCTTTTGGTAACACCTCCATTCCTGTCACTGCTGTGAGCTGACTGAACAACATGTTACAAATTAATTGGGTTGCACTGTTTCCAGTGTCTGATGGGCAAGCCCTACATTGGTGTGAACCAACAATGTCAGTACAACAATCCCCAATCAAGTTCTATTTGCATTCCTTGTAAAGTGCTGATGTTGCCTCAGTGGGATTCAATTTCCATTCTATTATTTTAACACTTTCTGAAACCTGTAGTTAATATTAACTGACAGGGTGAACTGAGAATCTTGGGATTTCCTATTATGGCTAATTAAATGAAATACTAATTCATGCACGGGCAGACAGTTGGCACTAAATTGCATTGCACCACCACAATTGACTTTACTGCTAATTCTAGTTGTGATTATTTAAAATCTGTCTTGAAGAACAAGATGTCAGAGCCATGTATATTTTCCAACATACAGGTGCACACTGGAACCAGCAGGGAAGCTTTATTTCTGAAAAAAAGAATGCACAGAAACTGGCTACATGGGAGAATGTTCCTGTTAAGTTTCCAGTACAACTGGAAGAAGGATTTCATATCAGCAAGTACTTCACTAATCCACCAGTTAATACTAAATTCATTCTACTGTATGTTAATTAGGTCTCTAGTTACCTATTGTACTTTTCTGGCCTCAGGATAAACCTCATTTGGACAAAAAAAGAACAGACTTAAAATGGAATTGAATGAACCACCTGTGCAATCTAGTTCAGGCAAAGCAGAAGTCAAAGTGCAAGCCGTCATCTTCCTATCTGCACCAGTAACTCTAAAGGCTTCCTCATCAGTTTCTAAACTAAATATGCATCCATTTGTTGAAGACTAGTATTTAAACCAACAAGCTGTTGTCAGAAGAGTAACAATATAAAAGTGGTACCTTCTTGTTAAACAGATTTGTTCCTTGGGAGTATGGCTGCTTTCTTTGGTGACTAAAAGATTTGATTATGTTTTATTTTTATTAGTACTGCAGAGCCAACACAGCTATGAGAGGCTGAGCTAGAGTCTACTATGACTCCTGCATTTACAAATAGAATGTCTGTACCAGTTACAAAATGTTTATCGCTGAGGACAATGACACATGAACCAGAGAGGAGAAAAACAGCTTGACTTTCAGATCCCAGACAGAGTTGGCAAGGCTGACACTTCAAAAACTTTTTAATTGTAAACTAAGCAAATTTGGTCTGAAATCAATAAAACACCATAAGTATAAACCTCCCATTATGATTTTCACAGAGTCATTTTTCAGGGGTAGAACTGTACTTCAAACCAACCATAAACAATAATAAAATCACTTAAACACTGAGAGTGTACTGAGTGCCATACAGAATATAAAAAACACCACAGTCCTTGCCCCATGGAGTTTACTAAATAGACAAACAATATAAATCAGGCACAAGATGTACTAGTAACCAAAAGGTGAGTACGGGTTGTTATTTTTTTTCCTTTTTTAAATAGGAGTCTAACAGAGTTTTTTGTTGTAGTAGATTAAGCTGATGGGCTTCAGGGAAAAAGCCCATCATCATAAAGCTCTGCTTTTATCCCACTCATATTTCTCTCTCAGCATGTTTAATCCTGATTATGATCATCCCATGTCATCCATTAAAGCAAGCTTAGCTTCCAGGACCACCATAAGGAAAGAGCAGTATTTGCTATTTTTATCAGTGGCAGGCCAAATGGAGTCCACAGAGGTCTGGATACTACTGTTGGCCACCCTTGTTTTTTCTGCATAAGTGTGACCCACAGACTACAGTTCCAAGCACTTCTTATTGATCAGAGTATCCAGAAATTCAGGGATCTGTAATTTCTTAACCTCATCTGTAATATGTAGGTGGTGGCTAACTATAGTTTGTTCCTTTTTATATAAATTGGGTACATTACTGATAGTTTTTATGGCAGTGCCTAGTTCCTTGGGCTCCAGTTTACCTACTAATATTAGGTGGGATTATCAAAAGCACCTAAGTGAAGCACAAATTCTATTGAAAGATAATGAGACTTGTGCTCCTAAAGCTTTGTCTGTATATTAAAGTTATTCTGAAATGAGAGAGGAGTGAATTTAAAGCAGAATAGCTATTCCTGATTAACTCCCTGTGTGCATACTTTGTTGCAGAATAAGAGTGCCTTTTTATGGTTTAGCTTAATCTACTTTCACAAACTATTCCAGAATAACTTCATGTGTAGAGAAATCCTATGTACTTTTTGAAAATCCCACCCAACTTGGCAAAGTGCATCCCTATTGTTAACAGTTAAACAAACTTTCACAGACCCAGTCTCCAAGTTACTGAAAAGGATAACGGCTGTTGTATAATTTCAGTCTTTCAGATTGCTAAAAAGCACACAGCTCTAAATTTTCCCATAGACTTCTTGAGGAGTGGATTAACCTTTTGATTGTCCCTCAACTTGAGAAAAGTCACACAGATAAAAGACCTAGATTGACCATATTTTCCCAAAAGGAAAATGGGACACCACATGAGCCAGCCTGAGGCCCCACTCTCCCCATGCACGGCTGGTCCAAGCCCCAGCCTCCATGTGGAGTTGTCCCAAGGCCCCCCACCGCTTGCAACCACACAGGGCCAGCTGAGCCTGAGCCACTCTCCCTCCCTGGCATAGCTGCTCTCCCACCCCCATATGTTTCTTCACACCCCACTATGGGTTGCACTCCACTTTTTTGGCAAAACTGTGCTTTACCTAGTTTGCTCTTGCCAAATGATCATCAGTTAGCAAGAGCAAATGGGACAAATGCCCAGTTTTGCCAAAAAAAGTCAGGATGGTCTGGGCAGGGCTTTTTTTTTTTTAAAAAAAGAGACTGTCCCAGCCATGCAGTGAGATGAACTCCTCATCATGGTTTCAAATAACTGCTCCTTTGAACATTAAGCAGGAAAACACCTTTTCTGATTGCTTAGGCTTTGGTTCTCTTCACAGTCTTGGGGAAGATTTTCAGAGGAACAAATGGGAGATGGGAATCCCACAGGCAGCAGTTATAATAGGCCACAAGGGGCTCTGCCTCCTCCAGCACAGCACTGGACCCCAAGTTGCAGGGTTTGGTAGTAAAGTTTTTGCTTTATTATGTAGTGAAGTGAGACTCACCTGTGCAGCACCTCCTGCTGGTTATCTTGGCCATTAGTTCAATTTCAGCCCAGAGCACCCTCTGCTGGCCGGTGGCTTGCCTGCCTCATGGCCCACCTAAACCCCAGTGCCCTTTACTGCAGGATTTTGTCCTTGCAGTACCTCCACTCTGGGTCTGCCATCCCAGGGGAACCCTCTAAACCCACCTTCCCTCAATGGCTACTGCCAGTCATCATCCAGCCCCTGCTCATTGGGGCACACTGCAGTTTGTAAATGTCACTCATCATTGGCAAGGGGTTTGGACCAGTTGCCTCTGCCTAAGCCCAGGCTACAGCCTCTGCAACCCCACTACCTGTTCTGGGCTTTTCTCAAGACCTGTAGCCTGGGGAGTTGCCAGGCTGGAGCTCCTCTTGCCTTTCCCCAGCCCTGCTCTATTCCCTGTACCCTAAGCTCCGAGGCAGCCAGGTCCTTCTCTCTCCACTGCTAGAGGGAAAATCATCCAGCTTCTGGCCCACAGCCCTCTTATCAGGGTCAGCAGGGCCCTGATTGAGCTGGCCACACCTGTGGTCAGCTACTCACTCAGGGACTGTCATTCCTTTTCCCAGTTGCAGCCCTGTGAAGGGCTGCTTTTAACCCCCTGTCTACTGGGGTGGGGCAGCCGCCCTATTACATGCCCCATTCAGGTTTCTCCTCAACAGATGCTTTTCCCCAGGGCAGGTTAGGTCCGGGGAGGGGAGGCATGGCACAGCTGCAGCCAGCCCAGGGCTCCTCCAGCTGGGGGAGGGGTGCTCCGTGCTTTGGCCAGCCCAGGGCTCCTCCAGCTGAGCGGGGGTGCTCAGGGCTTCAGCCAGCCCAGGGCTCCCCCACCTGAGGGGGAAAGGGGAGTGATGGTCAGGTGTTAAACCAAACTGTCATCTCTTTGAGAGGTTTGTCCCTCATCTGGTACAGGGACAAAATGGGATGTTGTTTTGTCTGGTATTGGCCAGGGGATGCTACTCTGCCCCCACTGGCTTTTAAAGACGGTACTTCCTGTGTGGCGTGATCTCACATCCACCGTCATGGACAGGGGTGGGCCCACACTGTTCCTGAAAGTACCAGAATGATTGGTATTCTGGAAATGTGAGAGTGGCCACCTTGACTGTGGGGGCCTCAGGCACTAGTGAACTTCAGTCACTCCTCCTCACTCTCTGTGGAATAGAATAGTCTAGTCCAGGGATAAGCAACCTATGGCACTATGATTTTCAGTGTCACTCACACTGCCCAGGTCCTGGCCACCAGTCCCGGGGGGGGGGGGGGGGCGCGGCATTTTAATTTAATTTTAAATGAAGCTTCTTAAATATTTTAAAAACCTTATTTACTTTACATACAACAATAGTTTAGTTATATATTATAGACTTATAGAAAGAGACCTTCTAAAAACATTATAATGTATTACTGACACGCAAAACCTTAAATTAGAGTGAATAAATGAAGACTCGGCACACCACTTCTGAAAGGTTGCCGACCCCTGGTCTAGTCTCTTGAGGGCTGTATTTCTTTGGTCTAATTTCAGTTGTTGAGTTTAGTGTGCTGGTGCTGGGTGGTGTTGGTGGCCTATGATAAACAGGCTCAAACTAGATCTGGTGGTCCCTTTTGGCCCTAAACTTTGACAAAGGCTATTATATCTTTGGCTGTTTATACTGATCTGGGATTGAATGCAATCTACATGTAAGGGGAGATGTTATATTGCTACTCTCTCTGTGCAATTAAAGGTGGCTAGAACTTATTGGGTAACTTTTCCACACCAGGAAAATTACAAGGATCACACATGCATACGGCATGGAACATACTTGAGTATATTTAACCAGGCATGATCCTTGAATAATTGGTCTTTGTATGCCTTGACTGAGCCATGTGTGCTCGTGAGACTTATGGTGATACGAGGTAATGATCTGTGAGCACAGCTGCTTGTAGATAAGTGACAGGAAGACACATTTTGGTCAGTGAATGTTTGGTGACCTGTTGTCCATGACTCACAGAGGATAAGGGTCAGTTACAGATCCCAGCTAGAGAGGCTGGCTCTTTAGCTCAAGCGATAGAGACTTGTGCTTTCATCTCTGAATTTCCCTGGTTCAGTCGCTGGGTTCAGCCACAATGGACCATGCTACACGTGTAGACAGAGGCAGCACGCCTGGACAAATACCTGCAGTGACTGCCTGTGGTTATAAAGGCTATGCTGTAACAGAGGAGGTAGAAGAGGTCTTTACTCCTCCCTCAGTCTTAGATTTTTGTGGGCTTCCTTCCCCATCTGTGAAATAAGTCCAGGGTCTACATATGATGCTGCTCATTGCTTTCTAGAGCAGCAGCAGCACAAAATTGACACACTTTCACTGCTGCTCCAAAGGTTCCTAATAACAGTAGTGAAACTGAACATGCTTGTTGACTTCGTTCTGCTGCTAGGCAAATCTGTCTCTGTCTGCAGACTCAGGAACACAGCACAGCACCAGTTCTCATGTAGAAACTGATTTTTGCAACCATAAGGGATTAACTTATATTTTAAATGAAAACTAGACAACTAACATTTAGATTCCCTACACTCACCAGGGACACCTTCCCCCTGAGCCTCAGCAAAGGAGTGAATGAATTTTTTGAGCCCAAGTTCAAGAGAAATGATACTTCCCTTATGAGCCACATCATGAGAGAGTAACATCCATTTTAGAGAATGCTTAATCTACCCAGCAGAGCAGTTATATTCTACTATGTATATCCTGATTTTGTTTCTCTTTGATAGTCTGATTATGGTTTTTGGCATGTGTACTCTACATACATTTGTCATCATGACAGATTTGGCCGGTACATTCTTTGTTAATTGCGACTTCTCTCAAGTGCAGTGTGCCCTGGCCTGACATTGGAAATCACAACACAGCACCTAAGGAGATAGAAAATGGCTGTATTTGATTTCCATGGTGTCATGTGACGTGTTTCAGCTCTGAAGTTAGGTGCATGCAGACAATCTTCTGTGACTGATTTTTAAGCCTCAGCATTTTGATATTTTCCCATTGTAGTGTCATGTTAAGTATCTACAGCAATTAAGCTGGGTTATAAAGATTGTATTTAGCCATTGACTGGCAGATCACCTGAAATATGCCACTGGGTCTTTAATGCTTTTGAACAGATTTCTTTCTGGTCTAGCTATAGTTTTTGCTTTCATACGCTGGAGATTTGGAATTGGCCTTTAACTAGCAACTATTTAACCAAAGAACTTTGCCCCCACGGTCCTCTTTCCCTTACTCTTTTCTGTATGTGTCTGTTAAAACATTTGCTCTATAACAACCTGCCTGATTGTTCCACCAGTTTAGACCTAGCTGTTAAATTAATTATGTTATCAAGGGGAACAATTTAACTTTTTTAGCTTAACATCTCCCAGAAGCAGTCATGCTGTTCTGTGCCTCTAGGTGGTGCCATCTGCCACATTAATACATGACACCATGGTGACTAGAATTTTTGTTTTTCAGGAGAAAGAGATGATTGTAGACTGTAAGAATTGGCTTAACTAGACTCCCAGTACTTTGCTGTGGGTTCTCCCCCCCCCCGCACATACTCTTCCAAAGTATTTTTATGACCCGAATGATAAAGGCAACTGTGGCAGGAATAATTTAGCAGTTCCCAGCGAGGGGGCCAAATTTAACCATAAACAGGGAAATCATCACAACCCTTCCTTCAGTTTGGTGGTGGAATTTTAATGAAAGGCATCTGGAAATCCCCTTCTGTGTCTCAATGAGAATATATTAAAAAAAAAGTAAATGTAATAGTTTCAAAATGATTTTACTTTTGATTCAAGGTTATGTTAACAACATGGGTAAGGAATTGTTCATGGAGGAAATCAGAAATCAGTGGAGCTACACCAGTTAACACCCGCTGAAAATCTGGGCCAAAGATTTGTAACTTAACAAGAATAGTGATAGCAATGTAGTTCAAATATGCTTAGCAGTCAGATACAGTCTACATCCTGTTATGAAGAATAAATTCACAGATTCACATTAAATATAATCCAAGCTTATAAAACGATTTTCAATTTGAGTTGCCACAGTAACTTGTTAATGATCCGAAGGGCAGAGACACATGAATTAAAGGCTCTATATTTTCAGAAAATGTCTCCTATGCTCGTTACTTACCACTAGCTGTCACTGCAGGCCAGAAGAGGATATTATTACCAAAACACACACATTTCAAGCCAGTTGCCCCTTTATTTTATCGGGAAACATCTGGGCAACTTTGTATATCAAGATACAGAAGATACACTAGAATAAATTAAGAACCAGAACCTCTGGCGTTCCAAATCACTGATTTAAAAAAAAAACCAACAACTTATATCTTTGTTTAGGAAGTTTTAACAGATTTACAAATCCACTGGTTTTCTGCGTATAAATGCCAGGGCTAGCAAGTAGGGCAATTGCCTGGGACCCCATGCCACAGGGGGGCCCCATGAAGCTCCATTGCTCAGGCTTCGGCTTCAGCCCTGGGTGGCGGAGCTCAGGGCCCTGGGCTTCAGCCCCATGCAGTGGGGCTTTGGCTTTCTACCGTAGGCCCCAGCAAGTGTAACGCTGGCCCTGCTTGGTGACCCCCTGAAACCTGCTCACAGCCCCACAAAGGGCCCCAGGTCCCTGGTTGAGAATCACTGACCTAACACACAATTGTCAGGTGTTTACACATTAAAAACAAAACAAACCACATTCCAAAACCTTCATGTCCATTGGTACCCAGGTTGAAAGTTTCAGCAGAGAGCAGGGCCGGCTCTGGCTTTTTTGCCCCCCAAGCAAAAAAAAAAGGGGGAGGGCAGCCAGAGCGGCAAAGCAGGGGGAAAAATAACAAAAAACCTGCGGCGTGGCCGGAGCGGCAAAGCGGGTGGGGGGGGGAACATGGCACGGCTGGAGCAGCAAAGCGGGAGGGGGAACAAAACAAAAACAGCAAGGCTGGAGCGGCAAAGCGGCGGGGGAGACAAAACAAAAATGGTGCGGCTGGAGCGGCAAAGCGGGGGGGGAGACAAAACAAAAATGGTACAGCTGGAGCGGCAAAGCGGGTAGGGAACACGGTGTGGCTGGAGTGGCAAAGCAGGGGTGAGGGACAATGGTGCAGCTGGCAAAGCAGGAGAAAAAAACAAAACAAAAAAACCCTACGGGGTGGCCAGAGCCAGCGTGCAGAGTGCGCACCTGGTTTAGTGGAGGGGAGAAGGAGGGAGTGGGGAGAGAGAGAGAAGGGGGGCGGCCAGCGCTCAGCGGGATGCTCGCCACGTGGCCCCTCCTGCTGCGCCGCCTGCCAGGAGGGCTCCGCGCCACTCCAGGCGGCGGGGAGGGAAGGACGCGGGCTGCCCTGCCAAGTTTGCTGCAGGGTGCTCCCCTCCTCTGCGCCGCTGCCCCCTACAGGGCAGCCAGAGCAGCGAACAAAAAAAAACAAACAAAAAAGCAGCCGTGCTGCCCTAGGATTGGGCGGAATGCAACCCCGTACAATCTGCTGCCACAAGCAGAAGCTTGCTTGGCTGGTGCCTGGAGCCGGCCTTGCAGAGAGGCCAAAGATGAAATGGAGCAGAGAGCTGCACTCTCACCTAGAGAGCTGATCCTTGAAGGCCACAGATAAAACATGTTGACAGTAAAGCTTCCACTGTTGGCATCTCTGCTGCATCTGGTTGTGGGAATAAACAGAAAATGCTTATTTTCCAAAGGTGTCAGGTGCTAATTTTCCCAAAGATTAGAAGTTGCTTATTTTTAAAAGAATAAAACTTAAAATACCCTGAAAAGAAGGGCATGGAATGACCCACAGTTGGAAAACTTAATTGTACTTCTTTTCACAGAGATAGTTCTTTAAGAAATTTTTGATTGGTCTCACATCTTGGATTATATTTAGAAATAAAAAGGAGTACATTAATTTCAATTTGCTGAATACTGGTGGGACCTACACTGAAGAAGAACATGGGGCTATACCCTTTTCCTTGTTCAAACTAATTAAGTTCCTTCACTGCACTATAGATGTTTAACTATGACTTTCAAAAGAGTGGCTGTGACCCTGTGTTCCAGCAATGAGTCACACAGAATTTTCAAATAGCAAGCATCAAGCAAAACCTTGTGGTCCTTTTGTACAGACCTGTTGTGTCATTCAGGGAGGTTAACATACTGTAGACAGAAGGCAGAAGAGAAAGGGCAGTTCAGTATCCTAAACACTTCCTGGAATGGTCCGATGATGGTTCTTCAGAGAAGGTGAAAAGTCTATACTTTGTGAAGATCATCAAGTAGATGTTAATTGGTCACACTAGTTTGAGTATATTTACTCTTTGCACAGTACATTCCTCACTAACCCTTTCAAAATGTTTATGTATACATAACTATAATGTGAACAATATTTTGCTTAATTGTTGTAGGTCCATGTGTGTCATGTATTCAGAATTACAGACACACTAGAAAATTTGAAGTGTGACCAGGCCACTGCAATATTTCAGGTGTACAATAGACCATTAGGATACCCATCAAGTGCATTGTCTGTTCTTTCATCTCTGAAAGCAGCTTGCTCCAGTAATGGTTTGCTTGTTTGGAAAGTCAAAGCAGCCAATCAATACATGGTGATCTCATTCTTTCAGGCTGTTTTTTGACCTTTTGCTATCTTCTTCCAATATAATTCTGAATTATTCTGCCAGTACCCATTAGTGGATATTTATACTGCACACAGTGGGATGATCTTTGACCAATATATACACTGTTGGTAAGAGCATACACAGTGAACCTTGTTAAATTCACAGTGACTGTAGAATTGGCACCAACATGCTATGTTGACTAGGCACTTGTGCAATATGCAGCACAGGTTGCAGTTTTCTTTGTGGCAAAGGCATTGTAATTAGGATAAAGGGTGAAACAGCCGGATGCATAATTTGTTTAGGCTTGTTTTCTAGCTTGGCATTAATGAAGACACTGACTAATGTTCATGCTCTATTCTGCTGCCTCTTCCATCATGGCAGGAAAATCTTGACACAATTATTTTTTAATTTTCATTTTATCAGCTTAATTTGCTAGTTGGTTGATTAATTTTGCTGTGAGGCTGAGGCACAAAGCCATCGAGTTACCCTCAACACTTCAGATTTCAGCTGCTTGTGGACTGCTTTTCTAGCTATAGTTTATATCATTGCCAGTTGTCACTTCACACAAACCCCCTGCAGAAGCGTATTTATTGCTCTAAATGCAGTAATTCTGTTGCACTATATCAAGTCAAGTTATGGTCAAATGTTTTCTAACTGCTGGGACATGATTATTCAGGAACTGCGAGTGGACACTGCATTTCTTCAGTATTTGCTTTTTCCTAAAAAGTAAGGAAAGGACAATATTTTATGAGAAACAGCAAGAAATTGAATGAATATGGCATGTCTCTCTCTAGATTTACACACATAACCCATGCTAGCAGACAAAGGGGACAAAGACCTATGTTGTTTAGCATGTGCCACGCACATACATTCTAATTAAAAAGAGAAGGAAACACAGGGAATACACACAGCAGTGTCCAGTCAGTAACTTCTTGTCCAGCTTCTTGTTGCAGATGGAAAATAGAACAAGGCAGTGGTACACACAGCAGCCAGCTCATTACAAGAAAGAAGTTTAAAACGCAATTGCTTACTGCATGTGCACTATATTGTTTTCAACTTTATATGAAAATGTATCTTTGAGGCTTGCATTAAGGATTGATTCAGTGAAGACATTGAATTTCAGCAGTGCCAAAACCTGCCCCCCCCCTGCCCACTCACACACTTGTAGAGGAATACCAGAAGTTTTTAAGAGTAAATGTATTTCTGATAAACAGCAACAGCTATCAGAGACTATAGTCCTCTATTAACTCCACAACACATAAAGTGAAACCTCCCCTTTCACCCTGCTAAATAGCCTAAACCCTAACTTGGAAGGATCACACTTAAGGGAGCCTATGGCCATGTCTACATCTAAAATTTTGCAGCGCTGGTTGTTACAGCTGTATTAGTACAGCTGTATAGGGCCAGCGCTGCAGAGTGGCCACACTTACAGCAACCAGCGCTGCAAGTGGTGTTAGATGTGGCCACACTGCAGCGCTGTTGGGCGGCTTCAAGGGGGGTTCGGGGAACGCGAGAGCAAACCGGGAAAGGAGACCAGCTTTGCCGCGGTTTGCTCTCGCGTTCCCCGAACCACCCTGCAAACCGCAGGGAAGGAGACCTGCTTGCTCGGGGTTCCGGGAACGAGAGAGCAAACCAGGAAAGGAGACCAGCTTCGCCGCGGTTTGCTCTCGCGTTCCCGGAGCCACCCAGCAAACCGCAGGGAAGGAGACCTGCTTGCTCGGGGTTCCGGGAACGAGAGAGCAAACCGGGAAAGGAGACCAGCTTTGCCGCGGTTTGCTCTCGCGTTCCCGGAGCCACCCAGCAAACCGCAGGGAAGGAGACCTGCTTGCTCGGGGTTCCGGGAACGAGAGAGCAAACCGGGAAAGGAGACCAGCTTCGCCGCGGTTTGCTCTCGCGTTCCCGGAGCCACCCAGCAAACCGCAGGGAAGGAGACCTGCTTGCTCGGGGTTCCGGGAACGAGAGAGCAAACCGGGAAAGGAGACCAGCTTGATTACCAGAGGCTTCCTCCTTCCACGGAGGTCAAGAAAAGCGCTGGTAAGTGTCTACATTGGATTACCAGCGCTGGATCAACAGCGCTGGATCCTCTACACCCGAGACAAAACGGGAGTACGGCCAGCGCTGCAAACAGGGAGTTGCAGCGCTGGTGGTGCCCTGCAGATGTGTACACCTTCAAAGTTGCAGCGCTGTAACTCCCTCACCAGCGCTGCAACTTTCTGATGTAGACAAGCCCTATGTCTTCACTGAAAGGTAACTAACTTGCTGTAAAATCCTAATGGAGACACAGCACAGGAAGTTTTCAATCTCACTGCAGTAAGTTGAGGTAAACCCCACGTGGTATAGTGTTGACCTCAATGATGTGTGTTGAGGTCAAAACTATCAGTGTCTTCTCGCCACTAGGATTTGACTCCTGGTTTTTCCAGTAGACTTGGACTCCTAGAAAAAGACTGTTCTGAACAAACATCTGATGCCCAATAGCAAGTTAGCCTCAGATGTTAGCCAACTGCTGTTGGCTCATCTAGTAGAACCAGTATTTCCAGGGGCTCATCTTTAGTGGAAAGGATGCTGCCATTGGCATGTTTGCAAGAGATGAGTGTGCAAGATGCAGAAAGAAGGTGGAGGAACACAGTATTTCTCTGCTTGATGCCTGGATCTGACTCAGTAGTGCCATGACTTGAATCACTTATTTATCACAGCCATGTAGCCATATGCTGTGTTCCCTGTAACTCATGCTTTATTCCAGCTAGTGATACTTTAAACATTACATTATTAAGCTTTGCTGTATTACGTTGTTAATGCCTCAGATCAGCCCTTTCACATGCTGAAGTAGCCACACCAGGCTGTACATGGTCAAAAACTATATCAAGCTCTGCCTTTTCAAATCCCAGTTAGTCCCTTTTCCTGGGGGTTAGTCGAAGAAGATATGCTGAATTCTCCACAATGTCACTGCTTTACTAAGGAAGTCTATATTCTTCCCAGAAATCAAGCTTTTTCATATGTTGGATTGCAGCATCCACAAATCATACAGTAATATTCTGCTGTCTATTTAAGTATCACTCTGCATGACCCTGTTATTCTATCACGTTTTCAACCAAATTAACTAACACCTTATTAAGAACTTCAGACAACAGGAAATTGAATTGGTGCTGAAAATGAGACCCCAACTGGTTTTGAAAGTCATTAATATGCTAGCATACACAGGGCATCTCTATTTTCAACACTGTTTCAGAGAGAGAGAGTCAATGGTAGACCTCTCATTGACTTCAATGGGGCCAGGATTTCCCTGTGTTTTGGGTTATGCTGATCACAGAAGAGGTAGAATGCTGGAACTAGAGCTGGTCAAAAATAAATAAATAAATAAAATATTTTTAAAAATTGATAGAATTTTTTTTTACCTGTTTTTTCAGCTAGCTCTAACTGGACCCTGAAGATTGTTGGGAGTGAAATTTGGGAGTGAAGTGAGAGAATCAGGACCTTCCAACCTTCCCCTCTCCCAATCCCGTTTGGGGAGACGTTCATAGGAGGTTCATAGAAAGGAGAGGAAGTTCACAGGAAGCTGCAGACTGTATGAGAGATGAACAATGGCCAGGATGAGAGAGACAAAAGAGGGGGAAAAAACACAGACAGGAGTGGGAGACTGAAGCTACAGGGTCTCTCCGAACCAATGGGGGCTGACAGGTTTGACCTACTGGGAATAATGAGAAATGTCTCCTAAGTAATTTTTCATCCCTCACCACAGTAGGGATGCCTGCCTTGAAGGATTTTTTTTGGGGTGTATATGGAGTTGTTCATGCTACTAATACTGAAGTTTTAGACAATATGGTAGGATTACTGAGGTCACAGCCAGCAAACTAGGAGACATCTAGTTATCCAACCCTAGTTAAATCTGCACTCTGCTTACTAGCCAGAAAATTTGGGAACAACTGTACGTAGTTATCTGCTCTCTCCTAAATTGTCATTCCTGTAAAATGGCAGCTGTCATGTGCTACTTCTGACTATTAGGCACATCTACAAACCATGTATCCTTGATGGTGACCAAAAGCATATTTGGTCTCCATCCTTCCCCCGCAAAAAAAACCCTGCTGTTGTCCAGCAACAGAGCAGCACTGCCTCCCTCTTCTTTTGGAGGAAAGTTTAAACAGAAACAAGATATATTTTCATGTTAATGGCTCCACATTTGGAAACAGCTGTATTTTACTTTTGTACAGACCACATTGCACCCCAGAGCAAACATCTTGGCACAGAGCTTGAAGACCTTTGGAGAGTGCCAGAGTGGATTAGCCACATTTGAGTTTCTCTCTTCATTAGTTTCTATCTTTATGATAACCATTAGAGGAGTAGTTTAGCATGGAGGTGACAGAGAGGCCACCTGCTGGCCTCCCAAGAAA
Source organism: Gopherus evgoodei (assembly GCF_007399415.2). NCBI lineage: Eukaryota > Metazoa > Chordata > Testudines > Testudinidae > Gopherus > Gopherus evgoodei. The sequence continues at coordinate 54,292,340 of NC_044328.1, read as the reverse complement.
AGCATCTGATCCTCTGATGGAGGAAGGGCCAGGAGGAGCTCCCTGCCTCCCATCCATTTCCTTGTAGAGCGGAAACTCAATGCCAAGATGTCTTACAATAAAGAGAGACAATTACTTTCAGCCATGGAGTTCCACTGATTGCAGAAGGAATAAGGTGCATGTTAAATCCTGGCCCTTTTTCCTCTCACTACCAAAGAAAGTAGATACGATTTAGTTTATATTTTTCCTCTGCTCGTACTCACCTATTTGAGACTAGCCAGATACAACACAAACATTATGGGTTAGCATGTTCAGACCTAAGTTACTTTGGCACATCTGAAAATGTTACCCAAAGTAACTTTATAAACTTGGCACTTAAGTCCCAGGGGAAGTCAGTGAGTCACTGGGTGCTTTTGAAAATTTTACCCTTATTCTTAAAAAAACTTTTCAATTCTGTAATGACAACTTATTTTAATTAGTTAGCCCTATCTTTATCTGCTGAATGTCTTAAAAAAAAAAAGACAGTCAGCACATATTAGTCTATACTTATCCTCCATCAGTCATGTGAATTCCTGCCAAGATAATGAAGCTGTGATGCGTTAGAATGCAAAGTGTGGGATTTCAGAGACTGGAAATGCCATTGAAAAATGGATATAGTTCACAGGATCTCAAGTACATAGAAGCTTTAAAAAAGGGGTTGTTTTAAAACATTTTATAGCCAATCAGCTTCCTTATATATTTAATTCTTCTGCTGTACCGCTTTCCAAGAGATTCCAGAATCACTACCTTTGGTTTCAGACATACAACAGCTTCCTAGGCATCAGCATCTCTAGTACTCTGAATATTTTCCTTACATTTTCTATCTCAGAGAATTAAGGCCCTGATGCTACAATACCTGTATGGAACCAGATGACAGTCAAGGAGACTCTGCATTGGAGGTAGCAGCCTCTTCCTGCACAGAGCTCATTACAAGATCAAGGAGTAATTTGTTATATGACACTTATACCTATACTGCTTCCTTCCACTCCTGATAAGTACTAGATCAAGTAATGATCAAATATAGTTATAAAACTAACTTTAATTTCTCACCAAAAGTATTTAAAGAAAGCTCATTCAACAGTCTCTAAAATTAATGATAAGTTAGGTATTGTCATAGACCACCAGCCCAGACTGGCTTTAGGAGAGTTTCTACTCAGTCTGGTTACATCTCTGGACCTTCCAGCTTGGTCCTACAGCTAAATCATAAAAGAAAAGTCTACTCCTTCCAGGTAATATAACTCCAAAACAAACAAAACTTTCACCCTTGTCTCAACCTCACACAAATACTCCTCCCTGAGGATCTATCATCTTTTCTTAGCCCCTTCAAATCTTTCCTTGCTCTATCAACCCCACTTCCTACCTAGAGTCTCCCTCTTAACTTCACACAGGCTTTTCTGTCTTATTTCTAGCCACAGAAGGCCTGATTTAGCCACCCGTAACTTGTCTGTTATGTGAGTTTGCTCATTTTCTCCACTTGGGGAGGTGAGCTATTTGTGTGATAGGTGGGGCTGGCCTAGGGTGATCAGACGTTCTGATAAAATCGGGACCGTTTCGATATTTGGGTGGTTGTCCCATGTCCTGACCGATCTTTGGTCAGGATGCAATCTGTCCTGATATTTCGCTCCGCTGGTAGAACTGTGTTATTTATTTATTTGCTCCGCTGGCAGCACTCACCTTTTTTTTTTCCTCCATTAACAGCACTCGGCTCTTTGTTTTTCTTTTTGCTCCGCTTGCAGAACGCGGCTTTTTTTTTTTTTTTTGCTTCGCTGGTGGACCCCCCTCCCGCATGTGTCCCAATATTTTCTTCATCTCATCTGGTCACCCTAGGCTGGACTATGGTTGCCAAACCTCCTGGATTGGCCTGCAGTCTCCCAGAATCAGCACTGATCTCCCAGTGACTAGTGAAAGCAATCCAGAAGATTTTAATAGGATATTTTAAGAAAATGACATAACGTCATGTTGGGGGAAAAAATCTCCCAGAATTGCTTCAGTCAGAGTTGGCAATCCTAGGCTGGAACCATCTACCCTTAAAGGGCCAGTCACCACATAACAGGTGTCAACGTTAGGCCCTTGAGTTTTAAGCACATAAATTAGTAGCTTTGATACAGGATCATGAACCAGAAAAATGATCACAACCTTTTTATTTAAATGCCTTATAGTGATAAAGAGCTCAATCTGTTTGGCTTAACAAAAAGGTTAAGGAGTGACTTGATTACAGTCTGCAAGTATCTACATGGGGCAAAAATATATAATAATGGGCTCTTCAATCTAGCTGAGAAAGGTATAACATGATCCAATGGCTGGAAGCTCAAGCTAGACAACTCAGACTGGAAATAAGGTGTAGTTTTTTTAACCATGAGAGTAATCAATGTATACAGGGTTGTGATGGATTCTCGATTGCTGACAATTTTTAAATCCAAACTCAATGTTTGTCTGCCTCCAATCTTTCCTTATTTCCTTCATATATAGAGCTTGATGTGGAAAACTCTTATTCAAGCCGTCGAGGGTTTGCAAGATCAGGTACCTATATTATAAAAAATGTTTTGGTTCAAAGACTTTTTCTAAGGAGTTTGAGAAGTTCACAAGTTAACAGGCTATGGCTGTAGATATTTGAAATTTATGAAACTCACTGTAGCAGTTCAATATCATGCCACTGTCATCTTTTCTTTTCCCCTTTTGTCCTTTTTCTCAAAAAAACTTTAGAAATCTGCCGGTTATAAAAGCAGAAGCCTTACATTTCGAGATCACTCTACAGACTTCCATATATGACAACTTGTAAGTGAACGTGTTGTCACCACACTGATGTTTGCTCTACAATGTTTTACTATCATGAGCTAGTCCTTAGAGATACATATACATCAATACCTTTGCTCTGTTTTTACTGGTACTAGTGGAATTAGTGGCACAGGGAGTCTTGACAAAGAATGTGCAGTGATGGCCTTTGTCATGCTTTTTTTCTAACTGGAACTTTTTATAAAGTGTGTTGCTTCTGTGGACTGTGTGTGTAGTTGTGCGTGCAGTTCGAGTTTGTGCAATCACTGCATGATTAAGAGTAAAGCATTACAATATTTTAATTAATTACATGAATTTGTTATGGATCGATAAGACAGTCTCCTTATTTTTTTCTCAGGTCACCACTCTGGTGATAGAGTTAAGGTTGTTTGGGTGCCTTAACTGCAGGCTTGTCTATGCTACACATCGGATCGGTGGGTAGCAATCAATCCACTGGGAGGGTCAATTTATTGCGTCTAGTATAGACCTGATAAATTGACCGCTGAGTGCTCTCCCATCGACTCCGGTATTCCAACAGAACAAAAAGCACAAGCGGAATTGATGGGAGAGCATCAGCTGTTGACTTACCAATGAAGACATCACGGTAAGTAGATATAAGTACATTGATTTTGGCTATGCTATTCACATAGCTGAAGTTGCGCATTTTAGATCGACCCCACGTGGCAGTGTTGACAAGCCCTGCATTTCCATACTTTCAAAGATTGGATTTCTTTTAACTTCAGTCGTAACTCTGAATATACTGGGTTTCTAATGCTAATTTTTGATAACTATACAATTATTGTAAGATTATTTACCTTTAAGTGACCGTTATGTACTCTAAATTGTAACTCCAGATTAACCAAATTTAAATTTAGTCTTAGACTGGGAAACCAACCCTTTGCCTCAAATACATGATCTCACGTTGCTGCACATTTTGTAAATACTAACATACATACATTTAACATAGTGCACAATTATTAATTGATGCCATTAAGTTGTTTCTAAACAGCTTGAGCAATGAAGAAAGATTGACAAACAAAAAATCTTAAAGTTTGAACTATTTGTTACAGCCTTCAAGAGACACCATCAACTTGAAAAATAGTTGACTTCAGAATATTATTTAAAGTCAGGTTCAGACACTTCTCAGTTCCCAGGGCCAGCTCCAGGTTTTCTGCCGCCCCAAGCAGCAAAAAAAAGAAAAGAAAAGAAAAGAATGATAAAAAAAAGCCACAGCAGCGCAATCACACCGCTCCACTCTTCGGTGGCAATTCGGCAACTGGTCCTTCACTCCAAGAGGGACTGAGAGACCTGCCGCCGAATTGCTGCTGAAGACTCGTGCAGCCCCAATAGTGGCCGAGGGCCACCCCTTGGTATTGGCCGCTCCAAGCACCTGCTTCTTTAGCTGGTGCCTGGAGCCGGCCCTGTGAGTGCCACCATCTGAGTTCTCCTGCTAATTGTTCATTTTACAATTGCAATTACCTATTTTTAAAAGTGATTTTTTTGTCCTATTGCTGTGTGAAAGACCTATGCAAACAGTGGAAACCGACTAAAGCCAAGATGCTGTGGAAAGTTACTTCAGTACTTAACTTTACTTTTTTCAGTTTTAATGACCTAAGTTTAAGGCCATTTCACAAACTTTGGAAGAGGCAGTGTGGCCTATTGCAGCGGCTCTCAACCTTTCCAGACTATTGTACCCCTTTCAGGAGTCTGATTTGTCTTACGTACCCCAAGTTTCACTTAAAAACTACTTGCTTTCAAAAACCAGACATAAAAATAGATAAGTGTCACAGCACACTATTACTGAAAAATTGCTTGCTTTCTCATTTTGTTTGTATGAGATTTTAGTTTGTACTGACTTTGCCAGTGCATTTTATGTAGCTTGTTCTAAATGTAGGCAAATATCTAGATGAGTTGATGTGCCCCCTTGAAGACCTCTGTGGGCTCTGGGTAGGGTGACCAGATAGCAAGTGTGAAAAATCGGGATGGGGATGGGTGATAATAGGTGCCTATGTAGACAAAGCACCTGAATATCAGAATTGTCCCTATAAAATTGGGACATCTGGTCACCCTAGCTCTGGGTGGGGCCAGAAATGAGTGGGTCAGGTTACAGGAGAGGGCTCTGGGCTGGGAAAGGAGTGTGGGAGGGGGTGAGGGCTCCGGCTCCGGCTGGGGGTGGGGTTGTGGATGAGGGGTTTGGGCTGTAGGAGGGGGAAGGGTGTTGGGGGGTTGAGCTCTGGGAAGGAGTTTGGGTGTGAGAGAGGACTCTGGGCAGGGGTGCAGTGAGGGCTCCGGCTGGGGATATGGGCTCTGGGGTGGGGCTGGGGATGAGGGGTTTGGAGTGTTGGGGATTTGTAAGTGTGTGGGCTCCGGGAGGGAGTTTGGGTGCGGGAGGGGGTGCAGAGTCCCAGTGGTGCTTACCACAGCTCCCAGGAATTGGCCGCCAGGTCCCTGCACAAGTGGCCAGGAAGGCTCCGTGCGCTGCTTTTGCACCTGCAGGTGCTGCCCCCGCAGTTCCCATTCATCACAGTTTCTGGCCAATGGGAGCTGCGGAGCCTCCCTGGCCACCCATGCGTCATGGGGCTGCAGGGAACTGGCGGCTACTTCCAGGAGCTGCGCAGAGTTAGGGCAGGCAGGGAGCCTGTTTTAGCCCCAGGCCCTCACCAGGACTTTTAACAGCCTGGTTGACAGTGCCGACAGGAGCCACCAGGGTCCCTTTTCGATCGGGTGTTCCAGGTGAAAATGGGACGCCTGGCAATCTTACATGTACCCCTGGTTGAGAACCATTGGCTTACTGGGTAGATCACTGGCCTGAGACTCTATTCCCAGCTGTGCCACTGGTCTGCTAGGTAATCTTGGATAAGTCACTTCACCTCCCCGTGCCTCAGTTTCTTCATGTGTAAAATGAGGATAGTACTTACCTCCTTTGTAAAGCACTCTCAAATCTACTAATGAAAAGGGTCATCTAAGAGGCATGTCTTATTACTTACCTGTAGTCAGGGACGGCTCTATCTTTTTTGCCGCCCCCAGCACGGCAGTCAGGCAGCCTTCAGCGGCGTTTCTGCGGGAGGTCCGCTGGTCATGCGGATTCGGCAGCAGCTCTGTGGGTGGTCTGCTGGTCCCGCGCCTTCAGTGTACTCGCCGTCGAATTGCCACTGAAACCGCGGGATCAGGGGACCTCCCGCAGCAAAGCTGCCGAAGGCTGCCTGACTGCCACTCTCAGAGCCACCGGCAGGCCACCCCCTGCGGCTTGCTGCCTCAGGCGCGTGCTTGCTGCGCTGGTGCCTGGAGCTACCCTGCCTATAGTCCAAACATATGATTTTTAACGTGTCTCAATCTCTAAGGCAGTGGAGCAGAGCTGCACACTGGAACTTGTTGCTTTGAATTGTTTTAGTGCAGTCTCACAAACTTGAGCAGGATCCAGGAGAAGCATTAGTAGAATGCTCCAAACCACTCAAAAGGCCTTAAGTGAAGGAAGGAACATGAGTTTCAGTTATTCAACCCAGTGGTTTGAGAACTTTGTATTGCAATCCTCAATGCCAAATAACCGCCATGGGCAGGCAAACTAGACAGTATCTACCGCATTGCACCTTGAGGCTGGGTAAATCACAAACAGCGTCTCACTAAAACGTTGCCCACCTATTCAGAAACCAACCAACCAAGCAAACAAAACACTTGCATACTGCAACGTCACCAAGCATCAAGCAAACATGCCGCGTCATACCGCTCTCCCTCTCTCCCCTTTATTGCTTGATGCAATGCCCGGAGCGGCAGCATGCGCACGGATGGACTCGGGCAGCACTCATGGGAGCATTAAACACTCCTCCAGCTCTCCCCACGACAAGGGAAAAAGGCACTAGAGACTGGTGGGGGGTGAAAGAAGAGTCCCCCAACTCACCCAGCAATCTATAAAACTACAGGTCCCAGCATACCCCGGGCGCGCGTGCGCAGTGATGTCCCAGCGCCCTTTCGGGCCGCATGCGCGGCGGCGTGCGGGTCGGTTGAGTAAGGTGGGGTGCGATTGGCTGCGGGGAGGCGGCCGAGTGTGGGAAGCGCAGTGACGGAAGGAGCGGGGGGCAAATGGCGGAGAGATGGTCCAGGCCCCTGTTCAAAGAGCAGCGATAATCCTGGTGCGGAGAAAGCGACGCCGGAGGAGGCGGCGCCGGGGGTCCTAGCGCCAGCGCGCACCCCCACCCCGGCGAGGGAGGCCCCGCGGGGGGGAGGGACGCGGAGGAGTCGCGTTGGCGAGCGTGTCCGCGGGCGGAGACTTGGGGCCGAGGAAGCCCAGGTAGCCGCGTCCTCGGGGGCGAGTTCGGGAAGTGCCGAGAGCCGGAGAAGGGTCCCTCGCCGCCTCCTTCCTCCCTGGCTGAGACTGAGGTAGGTACCGAGCGGCAGGGAGAGACCGGGGCGGCTGCCCGGCTCCCTAGGCCTGTGAGGCCTCCAGTCTCTGCGAGAAGGCCCCGTTGCGCCTTCCACCGGGGCTGCCCCCCACCCCGTGTCTCCTGTTCGCTATAGTGGTCGGGGGGCTTCCCCTTGAGTGTGTGTGTGGGGGGGAATTCCGGCGGCCTAGGAAGTCCGGGGAGGGGGTGGGGCGGCAACTTTCCCTCAACGCAGCTCCCTGCGAGCCGGGCCCGGAAGTTTGCGGGGAAGAGGGAAGGGGAGTTGAGGGAACTTTCCCCACCTCCCCCAGTAGCTCGGAGGCTGGCTTCCGACGCTGCTGTCTGGTGTGCAGAGGAGCAGGTGGCGCTTAATCCGGGTTGGGTGCGGAGCCTGCTGCTTCCTGTTCCCTGGGTTGGAGCCTCCTTCGTCACTTTAACACTCTGGGCAGCTACTTCGGTTCTTACTGCATGAAGGTGGAGGGGCCTGATGTGCGAGGGCAGGGAGGGCAGGGTTACCGCATCACAAATTGAGTCTATATGGAGGTACAGGATGATGGTGTCTCCCGTGGGATTTCATCAGCTTCGTATGTCTCGTGTTTAAACTATTTTTTTCTTCCCTTTGATTTTGGAAGGGAAACGACGGGTAAAAAGTAAAGAGAAGTGGGCTACTTTCCCCCTTTAAAACTAATAGGTCTGATTAGGCCTTAGCTTTTCAGAAAACAGTATTTAAAATGACGAGGAATAAGGTTCCTGAAATGGGTTTCAGTGAACAGATTGCAGTAAACAGTTTGTTTGTATTTATATTGCCTGAATTGTTTGGTGCACCATTGTGCTAGAGTAGGAGAGCTAGAAAGTGCTAGGGCATAGAAACCAGAAAGTCAAACTAAAAATATATTGTTGAAGCTGAGTGGAAAAGCAAAAAGAATCAGCATTAATAAGTTAAAGTTAAATTAGTTTTTAAATATTCTGTAATGCATTTAAAGTATTTTTAATCTGATTATGAACCTTAAAGATGGGTCATAAATGGATCATGTACTAATTCACTTGATGATCATCTGTTTACTTATTCATATTTAAATAATCAAGCAGCACAGCAGATTTTTAGTTTCTGTAATCTTGTATAGTCTTAATTTTTTTTTTTTTTAGAATTTTTGGATAAGACAATTAAGTCTCTGAAAATATCAGTATATTGTATTATAAACATAAGGAGGTTAGTCCATATGGTAGGGCTTTATAGCCTGCAATTAAATGACGTTTGGTAACTTGCTGTTTTTTTAAGCAGTTTTTTTGATTATTTAGATTTGCCAATATTTTTGCAGAGTGCTGAAAATGTGAAGTGCTCTAAGTCTTTGAATCAAGGTTTGACTAAACTCACGTGGTGTTGGTGAATTTAAAAAAAAAATTCCCGAGTATAGGAGCTGTGTAGGTTATCAATTGCTACAAAATTCAGTGCAATATTTTGTTTCTATCCCTTGTCATAGTAAAGATGGCATTTCAAATATGAACTGTTCCTGTACTGTCTTTTTGAGTCTTCAGACACAGATCAAAGAACAGTACTTGTGGCACCTGAGAGACTAACAAATATATTTGAGCATAAGCTTTCATGGGCTACAGCCCACTTCATCGGATGCAGACTAACACGGCTGCTACTCTGAAACCAGACACAGATTGGGTGCCTCTGCTGTTACTCATTCCTGAACAGCAACATAGTAAAACTAATCATTTTGGTAAGCTTTGCTCTGTTGTTTTAAAACATGTGGAGCAATAAGGATCACCTCCGGTTCACTCCACTCCTTGAGAGGAAAATGGAACATCAGAGGCAAATATTGAGTTATTTACGTAGAAGAAACAAAAATGAGATTTAGAGAGTAGCTGCTGCTCAACAGCCAGGAGATTCTAGTTGGGTGTGAAGGGAGAGGGAAAATCACAGAGCATGCTAATTCTACCAGTAGCCAGAGGTGTCAGTTTCAAAGTAATCCTGCAAAATAGCAGAAATGAAGGATGGGCAGAATTCAGGAGTAACATCTGTAAATCCTGTCATCATCCTCTGTATTAACTACTGCAAAGGTGGAATTCTCAAGAGGATGTTATTGTAAGATGAGACATTAACAGTGTAAACTTCTTAAGTCTTAGCATGGTGTATTTCTAGTCTTCTTATGACCAGGACCAAAGACTGAAAATTTGTTTGTTACTATCGCAAGTGAAACTTGGCCCCACCAAGGAAAAGGCGATTAATATAAATAAGATGCTTACTAGAGATGACTGTCAGAACAATGTGGCTGGAAGACAGTCTGGTCTTGTGGCCAAGCTTATTCAAATATTTCAAGTTGAGAAATTATTTAGACCAAAATGAAAAGAGAAATTTCAAGAGAAAGCAAAATGATGCAGCTGTTCATAGGAAAATAATAGTAAGGTGAGTAGAATTTTTGCAGGTACAGGACACACACAAAAAGTTACTTATTAATTTTTCTGGCCATAGTATGGGTATGCATAAATGGTAGCTTACAAATCTGAAATCCTTTACCATACATTGAAACTATTAAGAAAGGAAAATTCTTCTCAAGACAACTTCGTACCCCAATTTAGGATTTATAAGACCAGATTTTTACCTAAGATCAGTGGAAATTTTCCATACGTTTTATAAAAAATCAGCGAGACGTCTAATCCTATCCCCCGTAGCATTTGCCACTCCATATCTGTGTCTGCAGACCTGAAGATGGACTTTACTTGAAATTTACTGTAACAAAATGTAACTTGATCCATTATCAGTGCCCAGGCTGAGGAAATCTAGAAGTAAATAGATTATATAGGGAAAATAAATTTGACATTTTTAATAATCTAAAATATAGACAAGGTTTTTTGTTTTTGTTTTTTAACCTGTCTTCCTCTTCAAATTAAAATAAGGGCAGCAGTGAAACAGATGTAAAGAATTGTTCAAACATGTTTCCATTTAACCTGTGGTAGTTTTTTTTTAAACTTAGCCACATCCACAATGGCCAATGAACAGAGCTGTTTCAACTACTCTTACATTTCTTTAATAACAAGAACATTTAGGTTTGAAGGGACCTTGAGAGGTCAGCTAGTTCATGTTCCTGTGGTCAGGCAGGGCCAGCTATACCGAGACCATCCCTCATAGGTGTTTGTCCCAACTTGTTCTTAAAAACCTCCAGTGATGGGGATTCCAAAACCTCGCCTGGTAACCTGTTCCAGACTTAATTATCCTTATGGTTAGATGCCTTTTCCTAACATCTAATTTAAATATCCCTTGTTGCAGAGTAAGCCCATTGATTCTGGTTCTGTCTTCAGTGGATATGGAAAACAACCGATCATAGTCCTTTTTATAACAGCCCTTAACGTATTTGAAACTGTTACTGTGACACCCCCCCCCCAATCCTTCTCCAGTTTGTTCACACATTTCTTAAAGCGTGGCGACCAAAACTGGATGCAGTACTCCAGCAGAGGCCTCACCAGTGCCAAGTGGGACAGTTACCTTCTGTGTCATACGTTCCTATTAATACACTCTAGCTTTTCTTGCAACTGCATCATATTGTAGGCTCATGTTCAGTTTATGATCCAGTGTAACCAACGGATTCTTTTTAGAACTATCATCTGGCCAGTTATTCCCTATTTTGTATTTGTGCATTTGATTTTTCCTTCCTATGGGATTACTCTGCACTGTGTGGAATTTACTGATTTCATCTTATTGAATTCGGAGTAATTCTCCAATTTGTCAAGGTTATTTTGACTTCTGATTCTGTCCTTCTGATGCTTGTCACCTCTCCCAACTTGGTGTCATCCTCAGATTTTTTTAAAGCATATGCTCTGAGCATGCCATTATTCAAGTGATTTGAAAGTATGAATATCAGAATCCAGGTCCGACCCCTGAGCGACCCCACTAGATACATCTTCTGTGTGACACCCAACCATTGATAACTACTGCAGGACTATGGGCCTTCAATCTGTTGTGCACCCACCTTACAGTAATTTTATCTAGTCCATATTCCCCTAGTTTGCATATGAGAATGTCCTGTGGGACTATGTCAGAAGCCTTACTAAAATCGAAGTATATCATATCTGCTACTTCTCCCCTATTCACCAGACCAGTAACCCTTCAAGGAAGGAAATTGGTTTCGTTTGGCATGATTTTGTCTTGACAAATCTGTATTGGCTATTACCTATAACTCTATTATCCTTGAGGTGCTTACAAATTGGTTGTTTAATAACTTGTTCCAGTATCTTTCCAGGTTTGGAAGTTAGGCTGACTTGTCTATAATTCCCTGGATCATCCTTCCCCCCCCTTTTTAAAGATAGGTACTTTGCCCTTCTTAAATTGTCTGGGACCTCCATGAATTGTCAAAGACAATCATCAGTGTTTCCGAGATTGCTTCAGCTAGCTGTGTAAGTACCCTAGGGTGAATTTTGTCAGGCCATTGTCACTTGAATACATCTTATTTACCTAAATGTTCTTCAAAATGTTTTTTCCTTATTCTGGCTTTTGTTCCTTCCCCCTTGTTAATGTTAATATTGTGTTAAGCATCTAATCACAATTAAACTTTCTGTTGAAGACTGACTGACTGGCTATTGTTTCACTGGGTATCCTGAACAGTATTAGAAATGGATTTAGCTAGAACTGTATACTTTATGCCGGGCTATGAATCGTGCAAAAGCTTATTTACAAGCTGGACGTAATACATTTGGAGGATTATGACAATGGTCTTTTTCCAGTTAATAACACTATTTGTCCTTGCATGCACAGATGGGGCAAAACACATCACAGCAATATTACTAACTAAAGCTTACCTCAGCCTTGTGAAAAGAGCATAAAAGAGTGAAGTTGTCATTGCTGTTTACGATGACATGAGATTTGAGACAACTGCAGAATTGTGAAATATTTTAACACTTTTCTTTTACGACAAAAAAAGACCTTTTAAAAACCAGACTGGGTTATAGAGTCTAACTACTCTAATATGAGTTGCACATATAAATGTAGAATGAAAATGGTCTAAAGTTAAACAAAATACACAAAGCCTTTCTTATTTTAATAAAAATAATCACCTCAAACCCTGGAAATAAAGGTATTATGTAGGAGTTGTGAATGAGAATAGAACAATCCAAATATTTATTCATAGCAGATAATGTTTTTACAGACTTAGGGTGGTGAATTTCTACTAAATAAATGGGGACAAGTAAGTGACTGTTTTAAATTGATAGGTATGATGCATGTTGCAGAATTCACTTTAAAAAATACACGTGTAAATGAAGGGAATTATGCCAGTCAAAAATAAACAGGCAATGCTGTGTCTTAAAACTAAAGTGTCCAGTGTGCTCTAATAAAGAGTGGAAAAATAATCACTTCCACTAAAAAGTAACGATATACAGAAACTAGTTTAAGTCTTTCTTTTCCCACAGAGAATATGAAACAGCTGTCAAAATGACATCCAGATTTGGAAAGACATACAGCAGGAAAGGGGGAAATGGCAACTCAAAATTTGATGAAGTTTTTTCTAACAAACGGACCACCCTTAGCACAAAATGGGGAGAGACCACATTTATGGCCAAATTAGGACAGAAGAGGCCCAACATCAAACCAGATATTTCAGAAATTCCTAAAAAACCCAAAATTGAAGAGGAGGTAACAGAAGATCCATTTGGATTTGATAGTGATGAAGAATCTCTGCCAGTGTCTTCAAAGAATGTGTCGCAGGCTAAAAGCTGCTCTCAGCTGGAACCCATTGAAGCCGCTCAGTCTGAGGACTTCATTTCTCTACTTGAAGCTAATAGCAGAATTAATCAGCCAATCAGCGGAGACAACATTGTGTCCAGCAAGAGCATATCTTTTGACAATATTGTTCATGGTTTAAAAGAAGAGAGCACAAACAGAAATGTAGAGGATGGGGAGAGCAAGAGCAGCAGAGCTAAACTCTTAACAGGTAAATTTTATATTAAACAGTCTAATAGTATTATTTAAACAGTTAAGCATACTGTGATTTTTAGTAATCTGTGTACAACTGTTTTTTAAATTGCTGCTTTGCCTCAGGTTTGGTTAAATGTTGTAATCAAACGTAGGACCAAATAATCTTGCATATTGAGTGCAAAAACTGTGGATACAGAGACACATACTATATTTTATTTATCAAGTGTAAATGGAAAAAAGCAGACTCCTGGCTTTACAGTAATAATTTGGTTAAGGGACCAGCTACCACTCTGTAAAACAGTGATGGGCAACCTGCGGCATGCAGGTTGCCCACCACTGCTCTACAAAGACTAACGTTGTAAGCAGTGGGGTTGATTTTTCCTTCACTATGCATGTATACTTCCACATATTCCCTACCCTCAAGTACGGTCAGTGGTTACATGGTTTCTTGCATATGTGATATTATGAAGACCCAGTAATTCAAGGGATTGGTAATAGTCTGTTTTTTATGTAGCTGGTTCAAATCTAGTGAAGACAGGTAGTGAGTGATAAGATTAACATCTGTCCTGGCTATTGACTTGCGTGAAATGAGTGAATGCACTGAACATCCTCCTGCATAGATGCATACATCACAAAAACCTTCATAACTGGCATATTAGTTTCAATGCAAATCAAATAATTAAAGAGACATGTAGATTTGAAGTTCCCTCCTCTGACTTCTAGCTCTTTTCAGTTCAGTGTTGAGGCACTATAGAGGATCTGGTACTGTTCTCGGCTACACTTCTTTTTGGACAAATACACTTAGTTCTTTGGACCACTGTTGATAAGCACTGTATTCACTTCTTTAAAAGGTTTTTAAAATGATCTTTGATCTCTTTTCCGTTTACTTTAGAGTTTTGTTGTAAATAGCTGATATCAAAACTACTAAAACTGCAACTTTCTTTTTACCTGTTCAAGTTTTGGACAATGGTGGTTCTTAAAATGTAGTGGGCCATACTAGACCAAAGCCTGTCAAGATGACACCTTGCAGCCTTGCTGTATTGTCTTTGCTTAGAATATCACATTAAATTTCTGTAAAAAATTGAATCTCAGTATGTAGCTAACTGACCAGAAAAATAAGTGGACCCTAGTCTGTTTGCTGTGCATTAGACCAAAATGGTATTTAATGGCTTAAGATGAGCATAGTAGGAGTTTGCAAGTAAGGCAGTAGTATTAATGGAGAGAGAGAAAATTAATTAAAGGATGGACTTACAATACAAGTTCATTAATGTAGGGAAAAATCCACTTGTTAGCGTAATGTTGAAAACATGAGCTGTGGATAAACAACTGTGAAAATTTTAAATTTATCTTGTTTTTATTGGCTATTAACTTAATTACAACAAACAGTGCGAGCCCAATCACATCAATTAATTATGTAAATGAGCTAACCCCCTTCAACATTTTGTATATTTAGAAATCTAAGTTAATAGAGTATGCTCCTTCACACAATATCTTATCATGGAGATATTAAATAAGTTGTAGGAAACCAAGACAGTAGAAGCAGTTTGATTTTTCGGGGTAGTGTTTATTTTGCCCAGTTACAGCAAATGAAACTGAGGGCTTGTCTACATCAGAAAGTTGCAGCGCTGGTGAGGGAGTTACAGCGCTGCAACTTTGAGAGTGTCCACATCTGCAGGGCATCACCAGCGCTGCAACTCCCTCTTTGCAGCGCTGGCCGTACTCCCGTTTTGTCTCGGGTGTAGAGGATCCAGCGCTGGTGATCCAGCGCTGGTAATGCAATGTAGACACTCACCAGCGCTTTTCTTGACCTCCGTGGAAGGAGGAAGCCTCTGGTAATCAAGCTGGTTTCCTTTCCCGGTTTGCCCTCTCGGTCCCGGAGCCAGCCAGCAAACCGCAGGGAAGGAGACCTGCTTGCTCGGGGTTCCGGGACCGAGAGAGCAAACCGGGAAAGGAAACCAGCTTCGCCGCGGTTTGCTCTCTCGGTCCCGGAACCCCGAGCAAGCAGGTCTCCTTCCCCGCGGTTTGCTGGCTGGCTCCGGGACCGAGAGAGCAAACCGCGGCGTTCCCGGTTTGCTCTCTCGGTCCCGGAACCCCGAGCAAGCAGGTCTCCTTCCCTGCGGTTTGCTGGCTGGCTCCGGGACCGAGAGAGCAAACCGCGGCGAAGCTGGTTTCCTTTCCCGGTTTGCTCTCGCGTTCCCGGAGCCAGCCAGCAAACCGCGGGGAAGGAGACCTGCTTGCTCGGGGTTCCGGGACCGAGAGAGCAAACCGGGAACGCCGCGGTTTGCTCTCTCGGTCCCGGAGCCAGCCAGCAAACCGCGGGGAAGGAGACCTGCTTGCTCGGGGTTCCGGGACCGAGAGAGCAAACCGGGAACGCCGCGGTTTGCTCTCTCAGTCCCGGAGCCAGCCAGCAAACCGCGGGGAAGGAGACCTGCTTGCTCGGGGTTCCGGGACCGAGAGAGCAAACCGGGAAAGGAAACCAGCTTCGCCGCGGTTTGCTCTCTCGGTCCCGGAACCCCGAGCAAGCAGGTCTCCTTCCCCGCGGTTTGCTGGCTGGCTCCGGGACCGAGAGAGCAAACCGCGGCGAAGCTGGTTTCCTTTCCCGGTTTGCTCTCGCGTTCCCGGAGCCAGCCAGCAAACCGCGGGGAAGGAGACCTGCTTGCTCGGGGTTCCGGGACCGAGAGAGCAAACCGGGAACGCCGCGGTTTGCTCTCTCGGTCCCGGAGCCAGCCAGCAAACCGCGGGGAAGGAGACCTGCTTGCTCGGGGTTCCGGGACCGAGAGAGCAAACCGGGAACGCCGCGGTTTGCTCTCTCGGTCCCGGAGCCAGCCAGCAAACCGCGGGGAAGGAGACCTGCTTGCTCGGGGTTCCGGGACCGAGAGAGCAAACCGGGAAAGGAAACCAGCTTCGCCGCGGTTTGCTCTCTCGGTCCCGGAACCCCGAGCAAGCAGGTCTCCTTCCCTGCGGTTTGCTGGCTGGCTCCGGGACCGAGAGAGCAAACCGCGGCGAAGCTGGTTTCCTTTCCCGGTTTGCTCTCTCGGTCCCGGAACCCCCCTTGAAGCCGCCCAACAGCGCTGCAGTGTGGCCACATCTAACACCACTTGCAGCGCTGGTTGCTGTAAGTGTGGCCACTCTGCAGCGCTGGCCCTATACAGCTGTACTAATACAGCTGTAACAACCAGCGCTGCAAAATTTTAGATGTAGACATGGCCTGAGATAGTTGAGCAGCCATTATGTTTGTATCAACGTTTATCCAAAACAAAGAGAGTGCAGTGTGAAAACATCAACCAGAGCATTGAGCCAGTGGGCAGGTGAGAGTGCCGGCAGCTAGTGTAAATATAACTTCTTCAGAGACTTTCTTGTTGCACTGATTACTACTGAAGTAAATCTTGAAATGTAAGGCTACTTTTCAAACCCAGAGAGTTCATTTTATTCATCTTGAGACACTGAAGCAAAGAAACTTGCTTTACCACTGGTGACTAACCTATGATCACATTTGAGACCTCCTCTTAATATGCAATAAGGGTGTTTTTCAATCACGTTAGGTGTTTGGGCAATAAATGGAAATCCCTCTTAATGCTTTTTAAGGTTCGGCTAGACTAGGATTTAAAAGTGTAATGTTAGCATGTGCAAGCATCACCTCTTTAAATTTTAGTCTAGATGACCTAAAATGCAGGCTAACATATTTGAAACCGTGTTATAATGTCTAATGTAAAACAGTCAGCTAACATAGCTTCAGATGTTACCCTTTCTTAATGAATGTTGAGTACTTCAAACATATTTGACTTGATTGAGCTAACACACTAGATTTTGCTTGCTCTAAAGTCTGCTCACAAATTGGTTGCAATGTAACTCATTTTTGACTTGAGTTATGACTTCAGTGACCTTCAAATTAAAAGGTTTTTGAGGGCAACTAATATGGTAAATCCCCTTGTTATGATCGATTGATGTAAGGATGGGATAACTTAATTCTGCTTGAGGAATATTCATTAAGAGTTCAGTATGCTGAAATATAATAGAGGGATTGTAAGAGAAGACTCATAGGCAAAAGTTATTATGTAATAGGTATAAGTTTGTCAAAATATACTTACGCTGGAGAAAATTAGCTGAGGGGAAGCTATAAGTAGGGATTTAGTTTTTAAGTGACCTGATATAAAACACTAATCTGTACTAAGAAAAAAACAGCTGATCAGTGATAGTCAAAAGGTAAACCCATACTGGGATCAGATAAAATCCCACAGAGCAGTTCTTATCTGGGTTCCTGACATACTTTATAGAATAACAATTAATCACCACCTTCTGTGATTGCCCATAAAATGTACATGTATGCAGAGTATTAATAACTTTTCATACTTGTCATTCTTGCAGAATCTTTTGGCACTTGTTTTCAAAAATCTTGAAATGACCATTTTTATTAAAGGTTGTAAATGAAGGTCATTAATATGTCCTCTTATATGTTGAAATTCATTAGATTTTCAGATGAGATAAAAATGAGATTCTGATCGTTCGTCGTCATTAAAGATTTTGTAGCACAACATTGCACAAGAGGATGGGGAGTATTTTTTAGTATATGTATATTGGGTAAATTCCAATTTGGGTAACTAAATTATATCTTTCTTAAATATTCCTAGGTGTTGAAACAAATGAAGTATTACTTTCTGCCTTAAATTGTTGTGTGATGTTTGGTAACTTTGCATTTCACACTAGTGATGGCTGCATTTCACTAGTGGTTGAAGAGATTCTTTTATAGTAAGAGTGACAGCTATGACAATATCCTGAGCAAACTTTAAGGAACTTAAGGACCCTATCCATAAGGAATATCTTACCAAATTCACTGGTCCATTATGGTCATAGGATTTGAAAATTGGTAAATTTCACCTTTTCAGAAGTTTAAATCTCTGAAATTTCATGGTGTTGTAATTGCAAGGGTCCTGACCCAAAAGGGGATTTGGGAGGGGGTTGTTTGCAAACCTGTTTTAGGGGAGTGTCAAGGCTGAATCCCTAGTCTGGTACTTCGAGTGCAGAGGTTGGGGGCCCGCAAGGATTTTAAAAATTAATACTTGCCACTCCAGGCTTGTATTACACTCTAAAGGTTACAGCTTTTCTCTGACCTTGGCTTGGTAAACGCTGCCACCACCCAAATGCAAAAAAAAATCAACCCCTTGACCCTAGGAAGGAGCACTTGGGAATCCCTTCTTGTAGGGTACCCTAAAGCCCTTTCACCCCCCTTTTGAAGAAGAGCTGAGAAAGAAAACAAAGGAAATTAGCTGTCGCCACCAGCTAATTAAACAACATATGCCCAAACCTTTTAGGGACACACAAATCCAGTCCTGTTCTTTTAAAAAAGGTAAAACTTATTAAAACAAAAAGGAAATATATTTGGAGCTTAGGCTTTTTGCTAGATCTTAAAAGAAACAGTTACAAAAATTAAGCATCAAGATAGCTCTTGAGATTCAGCTTAAAGGTTACAAGCAAAACAAAAAGCATCTGGGGTTAGCACAGAGGAGTCCATTAGCCATAAGAAATAACCAGAAATAACTCTAATAGCATCTTTCTAAACATTTCTGATCTACTTACACATCTGGAGTTTCAGATAAGTAGGGTTGAGGTATGATTGATGTTTGGTTGGTTGATTTTTTTTTTATTTTATTTTTGTTTTGGGCACACCTGGTTTTAAAGCTGCTTACAGCTTGGCTGCTCTGTGTCTTTGCTCTTTCCTGGAGAACCACAACACAAAGGGAAGGTTTTCCCCCCCATTTTAAAAAGTTCTAGCCCTCCCATTGTCTCTTTGGTTCAGGTGCCCACTCCTTTCCTTTCACCTGGGGAACTTTGTGAACCCTTTACAGGTAAAGTGAATAGAGAACAGCCACCAAGAGGGACTTTATCGCTAACTGGCTGTTTGGGTGTCCATAAAAGGGAGCTTCTCCCCCCCCCTCGCCCTTCATTTATCACAGGGGGTTATGGGATTGCCACACTCACTTCTGTGCTGCCTTCAGAGCTTTCTGCAGCCACAGGAGGTTCATGGAGGTGGGTCTGATCTCCAACCTCATTCCCTGCAATAGCAACTGTGCAGGAGATGGACAAGTCCTGACCCTCTCTAGCCAGAGCTAGGAGCCCCCTATGCTCATAGGAACACTGGGAGTTTGGACCCACATCCACAAGCCTCCTCCAGTTGCAGGAACCTCTGGGGCTGCTGCCTACTCCTAGAGTGTCCTGCAGCAGCGGGAGGCACCCAGAGGTGGGTCTAGTCCATCCCCTGCACAGCTGCTCTGGAGGGGGACAAGTCTTGTCCCTCCCCAGCCAGAGCTAGGAGACCCCTTGACTGGGGCATTCCTAGGAACAAGGGGACATCAGATATCACAGGGAAGGGTTTATTTCATGTTCCGTGACTCATTTTTCACAGCTGTGCAGTTGGTAGGGCCCTACTCATGGAATTAAACTTGATTCAGTAAGATTTAATTTAAGTATTGAGGAAATTAATAGTATTGAAAATGAAAATGTTTGTGATATATTGTGGGATTGTACCAACTTCTTTAAGGCTATGTCTACACTGTGCTTGCATCAGTAAAACTTTTTTTTTCAGTCATGTGAAAAAACACACTCCTGACAGACAAAAGTTTTACTGAGGAAAAGCGCTGGTCTGGAGAAAGCTTTGTTGGTAGGAGACGCTCTTCTGCTGACAAAGTTTACACTCCTTGTTGGGGGTGGATTTATTTTGTCGGCATGAGAGTGCTCTCTCCTGCTGACACAGTGGCTATACTGTGTAGACACAGAGGCACAGCTGCTATAGTGGCACAGCTATGCTGCTTTGAGGTGTATCATGTAGACATGACCTAAGAGGAAGGCAGGATAAATCCATATTAGAAACTTTTTGAGATAATAAATGTGAAGTAGATTTCTTAGGAAATAGTTGAAGGGTGAGGAGAATACAAATGACCCACCTCAGGTCCATTCTTTTTGAAGCTGCCCTTTGAGCAGAAACACATTATCTGGCTATTTACCTTTCATGGTTTCTTCAAAAAGCGAAACTGGATAAATGAATAACTCTTACTCATGCTTGTCCTTGTTCAGAGAAAAGGGTGTGATGAATTGAAACCACATGAAAATGTGTGGATAGGGTTTGGAGATCTGCTTGTGCCAGAGTGACATTTTGTAGTTGAGGTGATCTCTGGTAAGCTTGTTAGCATGCGTGTAGATTCTTATAATTTTAAAGAGATTTTCTGTATTGCTTTTCCTTTTAAGAATAAAATATGCTTGCTAAGAAAGAAGTGTCTGGTAACTTATGACTGGGTAATTACACTGTGTACTGTCTCTCTAAGGAGAGAAGTAAAGCAGGCCTGCTTTTGGGAATAACACTGAAGCTAGGGAACTGTTCAGACTAGAAATACCCCACTCAGAATGGAGAGAAATGTGGGTTTCCACCCAAGAGAGGTGACGGGGGGTAGCTGGAAACTTAGAAGGGATGCCATTGCTGAACCATAGAGGGGGATACAGATGCAGTTGCTCTGGACTGAGAGAGTAAGTACTTCAGTTTATAAAGGCTTTTTTGGAGCACTGTCATATGTCCTCTTCTTTAGTTACCCACTTCTGTAATGAGATCTTGCTATTTTGATAACTCGGCATATAACAGAGCCATTTCTTAAGGGATTCTATTAAGTGTTTTTGAGTATGTCCTTTGCAAAATATTGTGGCCAGCCAGCTTCCATTTTAAGTTCTGTTAAAGTAAATTACTTTTATGTAGTTGTAACCTGAGTAAGATGCACTTCAAAATGCAAACTGTATTTGTGCAAACTAATCAAGAGATGAATTTTTAAAATATGATAGGACAATGTCTCTAGAATTTCTGCCTTACATTTGTCTCTGCAGTATGTAATATAAATACTGAAGAGATCTTTATGTTAACTTAGAAATAGTCGTTTGTTTGTTTGTTTGTTTGTTTGTTTGTTTGTTTGTTTGTTTGTTTGTTTGTTTGTTTGTTTGTTTGTTTGTTTGTTTGTTTGTTTGTTTGTTTGTTTGTTTGTTTGTTTGTTTGTTTGTTTGTTTGTTTGTTTGTTTGTTTGTTTGTTTGTTTGTTTGTTTGTTTGTTTGTTTGTTTGTTTGTTTGTTTGTTTGTTTGTTTGTTTGTTGTTTGTTTGTTTGTTTGTTTGTTTGTTTGTTTGTTTGTTTGTTTGTTTGTTTGTTTGTTTGTTTGTTTGTTTGTTTGTTTGTTTGTTTGTTTGTTTGTTTGTTTGTTTGTTTGTTTTGAAAATATTTCGAGTGAACTATTTTAATAGAACTTAGACCTAGACTAGGTCTATCTGGTCTTTCAAAGCTAATAGGTTTAAAATCTTCCAAATTATAAAAATAGAAAAATAAGATGAAAATAGTAGTGTTTTCAGAATCCACAGAAATATAGTAATACATACCTCCTCTACCTATCTTGCAATATTTATCTATTGTAGCTTCTGGAGTTGTTGAAATTGAAGCTGTTGTCCAGGCAGTGTCTTTTGATTGAGTTAGTATGCATATTCTTGAAATGTATAATTTTGTGTAATTTTCCATAAATTGCATTCATTATAAGGTGCTCTGTAATGGGTTCCAGTTCTGTAAATATTTCCACTCTGGGTTGTGTAAGAAAGTATTTTGTTGGTTCTACCTGGGATATTCAACAATGAGCAAGTTGCTAAGAAATCTTAAATTTCTGGACAGTTATTTTTAACATCCTCACTTATCACTCAGAGCTCATGCAGTCCTGCCTAGTGGTTCATTGCCTGCTTCTCTGCACTTCCTATGCCAGGGGTGGGCAAACTTTTTGGCCTGAGGGCCACATCTGGGAATAGAAATTGTATGGTGGGCCATGAATGTTCACAAAATTTGGGTTGGGGTGCAGGAAGGGGTGTGGGTTCCCGGGTGAGGCCAGAAATGAGTTCAGGGTGCAGGAGGGGAGTGTGGTGTGTGTGTGTGAGGAGGGGGGCCTTTGGGATGGGGCTGTGGAGGGGGAGTTTGGGATGTAGGAGGGTGCTCTGGGTTGGGACCATTTTATTCAGAACTAAGTGGTTAGATTTGTAGTAGAATCCACATTCTCATCTGGGATTTTCTTTTTTAATCCCCTCCTCCTCCACTTGTTTTGTGTTGATTTCCTCTTTTAATCTGTTGTCTCCTCCACACCACTTTGTTTCTCCACTAGCAGCCCAAGTTCAGGCTATGATAGTCCTTATAGCCCTTATAAAAATGAAACTGACTAGTGCTCAATTTCACTCTGATGCTTCTATGATCAGTTTGTAGGTTTTTCTTTCAAAAGTGTTCTGAGAATGGGGTAACACCAATACTCAATTTTAAACACCTGTTTTTAAAATTTAGTGTTTAAATTTGTTTGCTAGATTGATGTTTATTTTTTAATAAATGGGCATAATTTGGGCAAGTATTCTGTACAACATATCCTGTAAACTCCTTTATCAATTATGGTTGCTTTGTTCAGTGGCTTAAATATTGTATGCTAAATGTTGCAGAAAAGATTCTTAAGCAAGTTGCTGTTACTCCCCTGTTCAGAGCTCATCTAAGTTTCTTTTTCTACTGGTATTGAGACTCTTCCTTTTTCAAAGCCCGTATTGTAAGACAGTTCATTTTAAGTTTTGGAAGGCCAAATATTTGACTGCTTCCTAGCTGCTTTTATGTTTAATAATCATAAAATTGTAGAACTGGAAGGGACCTCTAGATGTCATCTAGTCCAGTCCCCTACGCTCCTGCTATGAGTGAAAAGTATTATCTAGACCATCCCTGAGAGGTGTTTGTCTAACTTGCTCTTAAAAATCTCCAGTGATGTAGATTCCACAACCTCCCTAGGCAATTTATTCCAGTGCTTAACCACTCTGACAAAGTTTTTTTTTTTTTTTTTTTTTTTCCTAACGTCCAAACTGCACTTGTTGCAATTTAAGCTCGTTACTTTTTGTCCTATCCTCAGAGGTTAAGGAGAACAATTTTTCACCCTCCTCCTTGTAACAACATTTTGTGTACTTGAAAACTATTATCATGTCCCCTCAGTCTTTTTTTCTCCAGACTAAACAAACCCCATTTTTGCTATCTTCCCTCAGAGATCATATTTTCTAGACCTTTAACCATTTTTATTGCTCTTCTTTGGACTCTTTCCAATTTGTCCACATCTTTCCTGAAATGTTGCACCCAGAACTGCACTCCAGCTGAGGCCTTATCAGAGCTGAGTGGAAGAATTACTTCTCATGTCTTGCTTACAACATGCTTGCTAATACATCCCAGAATGATGTTTGCGACAGTGTTACTGTTGACTCATATTTAGCTTGTAATCCACTATGACCCCCAGATCCCTTTCTGCACTACTCCTTCCTGGGCAGTCTCTTCTCATTTTGTATGTGTGCAACTGATTATTTTTTTCTAATTGGAGTAATTTGCATTTGTCCTTTATTGAATGTCATCCTATTTCCTTGAGACCATTTCTGCAGTTGGTCACATAAGAACAACCATACTGGGTCAGATCAGAGGTCCATCTAGCCCAATGTCCTGTCTTCCAACAGTGGCCAATGCCAGGTGCCCCAGAGGGAATGAACAGAACAGGTGGTCAAGTGATCCAGTCTCAGCTTCTGGCAAACAGAGGCTAGGGACACCATCCTTAACTATCTTGGCTAATAGCTATGTTTGTTAATTTTATTTGGTGACACCTAGTTCTTGTGTTATGAGGAGTAAATAACACTTCCTTATTTACTTTCTCCACAAGTCATGTTTTATAGACCTCTATCATATTCCCCCCCTTAGTCGTCTCTTTTCCAAGATGAAAAGTCCCTATTTTATTAATCTCTCATAAAGAAGCTGATCCATACCTTTAATAGTTTTTGTTTCCCGTTTCTGAACCTTTTCCATTTCCAGAATATCTTTTTTTAGTTTTATCCAGATAATTTTGAATTTTAATCCTAGCCTCCAAAGCACTTGCAACCCCTCCCCATCCACAGACTTCATAAATGTACACTCTATGCCATTATCTAAATCATTGATGAAGATATTGAACAGAAATGGACCCAGAACTGATCCTTGCGGGACCCTACTCAATATGCCCTTCCAGCTTGACTGTGAACCACTGATGATTACTCTCTGGGAATGGTTTTCCATCCAGTTATGTACCTCCCTTATGATAGGTCCATCTGGGTTGTATTTCCCTAGCTTGTTTATGAGAAGGTCATGCGAGACAGCATAAAAAACCTTACTTAAGTCAAGATATACCACGTCGCCCATGTCACCTCCCTCCATCTACAAGGCTTGTTACCCTGTTAAAGAAAGCTGTTAGATTGGTTTTACACAATTTCTTGATAAATCCATGCTGGCTGTTATTTCTCACCTTATTCTCTTCTAGCTGTTTGCAAATTGATTGTTTAATTATTTGCTCCATTATCTATCCAAGTTAAGATGAGTGGTCTGAAATTACCCAGGTTGTCCTTATTTCCCTTTTTATAGATGGACACTGCTTGCCCTTTTCCAGACCTCTGGAATCTCTCCATTCTTCAACTTTTTGAAGATAATCGCTAATGGTTCAGATATCTCCTCAGTCAGCTGTTTGAGTATTCTAGGATATGTTTCATCAGGCCCTGGTGATTGAAGACATCTAACTTGTCTAAGTAATTTTTAATTTGTTCTTTCCATATTTTCTTTTTTGATCCTACCTCACTGGCATTCAGTATTTTAGATGTCTAGTTGCTACCAGCCTTTTTGGTGAAAACCTGAAATAGAAGTCATTTAGCACTTCTGCCATTTCCACATTTTCTGCTGTTTGTTTTCTTCGCCTTCCCCATTTATTAATGGGCCTACCCTGTCCTTGATATTCCTCTTGCTTCTAATGTATTTGTAGAATGTTTTGTTGCACTTCATATCTCTAGCTAGTTTAATCTTGTTTTGTGCCTGGGCGTTTCTAATTTTCTCTACATAGGTGTGTTAGAAGTTCTGGCTTTGTTTTCAAAACAATTAAACAGTGCTTCTAGGAAAAAAAATTAATTCCATTAGCTGTACCTTACAGTAACAGACGAGTAGACGCACAGTAGAAGAAAAACAGCTTGGCAAAGAAATCATTTCAGCTTCAGGTTGTCAGGATTTTATCAACTATATTAAAAAAGTGTTCTAAAATTTAGACTTCATTAGTTTGTGTGGCTATTGGGGGCCAGCTTTAAGTTGTTTTAAAAAAAAAATACAAGGAAAAAAATTCCGAAGTACAGAAGGATGGGGGATATGATTCCACAGTGCTGAACAGATAGTGGTTAGAATCACTCTACTTGTAAGTAGAACAACTAGAATTTTTCCTTTGACGTATGAATGTTCCTTATGTCATGTGATTACGATAGCAGCCCTAGTGTCTTGACAAGATGGCTTGCGTTACATAAATACATTAAAAAATGGCTGGTTTGTTGGAATGTCCCAGCTTCTCAGACTGTTCCCTTGACATTTTGCCTTTTGTTTTCCTCACAAGAAGAGTCAGCTGGCTTCCTGGATCTTCTTCCTATTGCTGTTCTAGAATACAGCCGGGGTCCTTCTAACATTCAGAACAGCAGTAAGGACTAATGTATCTGGCCGTACTAGATTTTCCATTGGAGGTGGTTGTGGGACAAAGTTTAACTGGAGCCCCTAAACCAGGGGTTGGCAAACTTTTTGGGCTGTGGGTCCCATTGGGGTTCTGATAGTGTAGTGTATTAAATTGCTCCCCGTAGGAGTGTACTACTTACGGCTGCCAGTCCTGGCCCTCTGAGCGGCATGGTAAGGGGGCAGGGAGTGGGGGGGTTGGATAAGGGGTAGAGAGTCCCAGGGGGCAGAACACCAGGACTGGCAGCCTTAAGTAGTACTTTGTAAGTAGCACATTCCTATGGGGAGCAATTTTAATATACTATATCTAGGTGGGGAGGGCTGTGCCGCCCCCAACAGCCTGGCCCCTGCCTCCTTTCACTTACTGCCCGCCTCAGAACCCCTGACCCATCCAACCCCCTGCTCCTTGTCCCCTAATTGCCGTCCCCACCAGTCCCTGTCCTGACTGCCCTGACCCCTATCCACACACCTACCTGCCTCACAGGTCCACTGGGACTCCCATGCCTGTCCAACTCCTCCCTACTCCCTGTCCCTGGACTGCCCCCTGGGACCTCTTATCCAATCCCCCTGCCCCCTTACCATGCTGCTCAGAGCACCAGTCCTGGTACTCTGTAAGTAGCACATTCCTACAGGGAACAATTTAATACACTACACCCAGGAGCTCTTGCAGCCTTGCTGCCTGGCAAGAGCTCGCAGCTCCGCCACCCAGAGCACTGACAGCCATGGCGAGCTGAAGCTGTGGGGGAGGGACTCAGGTTTCTGTGCATCTGCTGCTCTTGCCACTCTTCCAGGTACCTCCCACGAAGCTCCCATTGGCCGCGGTTCCCTGTTCCCAGCCAATGGGAGCTGTGGTGGGTGGTGCCTGGAAGGAGGCAAAGGAGGAGCCCTCTGCCTCCTTCCTCCTCCCCCTGCCCCCCCCGGACCGAAGGGGCGTCCTGCCAGCCGCTTCAGAGAGCAGCGTGGGGCTTGCAGCGCCACAGGGGGCAGTCCCACGGTTAGGCAGAGGGGCGGGAGGGCATGGGGAGCTGAGACCCCTGTTCTAATCTAAGTCATGCAGGAGCTCTGTGGCTTAGGAAGTGGTTGGTCTTGCAAGATGTATATTTTGCAATAATGCAAAAATTGATTAGTTATTTTCACTTTGGTGTATTTTTAGTCAGTAAAAGTTATTGGTTTATTTCATAGTTAATATTACTATGTAGCTTCCTTAGAATTCAGTGTAGCTCTGTTGTATAAACCGGAATTGGGCACCTTTATGTGTAATATGGAGTTAATGTGCCACATGGCTAAGCAGCAGTTCTGCAGAAAAGGACCTGGGGATTACAGTGGATGAGAAGCTAGATATGAGTCAGCAGTGTGCCCTTGTTGCCAAGAATGCTAATGGCATATTGGGCTGCATTAGTAGGAGCATAGCCAGCAGATCAAGGGAAGTGATTATTCCCCTCTGTTTGGCACTGGTGAGGCCACATCTGGAGTATTGCGTCCAGTTTTGGCCCCCCCCACTATAGCGAGGATGTGGACAAATTGGAGAGAGTCCAGTGGAGGATGATGAAAATGATCAGGGGGCTGGGGCACATGACTTACAAGGACAGGCTGAGGGAACTGGACTTGTTTAGTCTGCAGAAGAGAAGAATCAGGGGGATTTGGTAGCAGCCTTCAATTACCTGAAGGGGGGATTCCAAAGAGAATGGAACTCAGCTGTTCTCAGTGGTGGCAGATGACAGAACAAGGAGAAATGGTCTCATGTTGTTGTGGGAGAGGTCTAGGTTGGATTTTAGGCCCAGCTTGATCCAGTCTTGGCTGGGATGATTTAGTTGGTGTTGGTTCTGCTTTGAGCAGGGGGGACTAGATGACCTCCTGAGGTCTCTTCCAACCCTAATCTTCTATGATTCTATGTTACCCTGGGCTTTCTTACAGAAAATAAAAAATATTGTTAGGGCCAGTACATTATGTATTTCATATCTGTTATGATGTCCTTAAGGTACAACGTAAGAGATAATAAATGCTGGGAAGATGAATCGGGAAGAGGAAGACAATAGTTTAAACTGAGGTCCTAAAGATCATTTGGTTAGTTAAATGTGTATTTTAATGTTTTGATTTTTTTTAAAAAGAGAAAATACATGTACAGATATATGGGAGTAAAAGTAGAATATTAAGGCATCATAGAAGGGTTTAAGGGAGAATAGGAGGAAGAGAGATAAAGGCATGACAGACAGGGTCACTCAGTGTTGTAGGCATAGGTAAGGGGAAGAGAAACCAGGGGAGTGGCTAGGGATGCGGCATAGAGATCGGTGAGTATTAAGTATGCAGGATCTTGTAAGCAGAGGATAAAGGTCTTGAATTTGAAGTTGGAAAATAACCCAGTGAAGGGATCTGAAGGGGCTGAATGCAACCACTAGTAGGCTAGCTAGGATTCTCTTTGCGGTTCTATGTTGAATGAGTAATTTTTATCTTAATGCATTTGATTTTTTGAGATTTATAGAAATCTTATACTGCCTGTGATAGCTATCTTTGTAAAGTAACTCTACTTACTCATATATTTTCAATTTTAATTGTGTAATGAAAAAAGCTGAATCCAGAGGTTTTCATCATTCCCCTAGTGCCAAGCTAAAAATGTGTTTATACCTCAATAAATAAGAGAAAAATGCAAACTTATCCTATAGTTAAAATTTTGATTTCCCCCCCCATGTAATATTTTTCATTTAATGATGGCATGTAGTATTAATCAAGGATTTGAAAGTTCAGCAGCTAATGGATTCACCAATACTAGCACCCCAGGTTATGCCAGCACCTCAGAAAAATCAATTTCAGGCATGTGGAATGGAAATGAATGTTTATCATGGGCCTGAAACACTGCACAATCAAATTAAGACTATATTATCACCCAACAACCAATTTAAAATCTTTTCTAATAGTCTATTGTTTTTATTTCTGGGAGCTAGAAGAAATGATTGCTTTGAGTTCCAAAATTGGATCTTGAGGAGAATTGCCACATCTATTTGAGGTGCATTTTATACTGTTTGGTTAGCATCATGACTCTCTTTGTGGAAACTTCAATGCTGCCAGTTAAATGGACTTAGGTCCAACTTAATTTGCAGCTTTTCTATTTGGAAGGTTTAACTGGGTTGCTGAGGTTTAGAGTAAGAATGTGAAAGGAGGACTGGAGAGTCTGAAATCAGTTGTATTAAGTCCAGGGACAGGAGATAAAGTAGTTTTTGTTTAGAAAGAAGTAAAGAACGGTATTTCCTCAAATTTCTAAGTACTAAGACTGACAATGTAGTGAGAAGCAGTGTTTAAACCTATTAATTGTCAGAGAGCTCTTTTTGATAGTGGGATTTTCCAAATTCACTCTGAAAGCTGTTCACTCTACTTCAGTTGGACATCATTTTATATTTACATAGCACCTCTTACACCACAGACTGTGTAAGGATATACTGGAATTGGAAGACACAGTGGGGTTGAGGCTTTATTTCATATTGATAAATCTTTCTAAACAGTAAGTTCAGCCTTTTTTAAAAATATAATTCCTTTAGAAGTATGGGTGTTGAACACACACATTTTTACAAGAGGTACATTTTAAAAAGCTCCATGAAGAGTTAAAATTGGATCTTGGTCACTTCAGAATTACCCATAGAACTCTTATATGAAGCAAGACCTGATAGAAATTAAGAACTTCCTTTTGTGAAATAGCAAGCCGTAGCCTTTGCAGAAGTACATTGCCTGTAAATATGAGGGGAATCATTTTATTTTAATGACTAGTTATTTTAAGCTTTTTTATTCATAGCTATGTGGCTATCTTGTAATTAATATTGTAGCTATTATGTTAGTTCAAGTAGGCCATAAGAGTAGTCTTGACCTTTAGAACTAAACTTTTGAAGCTCTCAAGTGTTGTGTATCTATTTCTGCCTCTTTTTTTTACAGGCAGCCTGTCACTTTCTGATATTTACAAGGGCAACAATCAAGCTAAGAGATTGAGTAGCAAACAGAATTCACCAGAGGAATAGTGGCTTGTGTTCTGTCAGTTTACTTTCGCAGGATGTCTAGCTGTGCACTTCCAGCCATGGCTTGGGAGGTGTCAGGGACCTGGATGTAGGTGGTCTATTCTCTTTACAACCAACTATGGTGGGCTCCTCCTCTTCCCTGGGAAAGAAGCAACTGATATCCATAGAGGGAGAAGGAGCTGTTTCACTTACTGTTCCTCTGCATCTCAGAAGGTTGTGTTCATCTTGTACTTATGCCATTTCCTTTCCAGGAGTGAACAGAACATAAGCATCTAATGGAGAGACATGTCCTACTTGAGGATAGGTCTGAACTGGCTTCTTCTCAGTGGGTCTAGTACCCTGATTTTTCTCCTCCCTCCCCCACCTCCTTTTTTGGAAATGTCACAGTGGCCATAGTTTGCACAGCAGAGGATCAGCGATGGTAATGAAGGGCATGGACAGAGATGTAGAACAAGCCCCAGTTCATTCAAGAACCACAGGCAGAAGAATGCCCTGATAACATACCTACACCCTTACCAGAGTTATGTCCTAGTGCAGTGGCTCTCAACCTTTCCAGTCTGTTGCATCCCTTTTAGGAGTCTGATTTGTCTTGCGTACCCTCAGATTTCACCTTACTTTAAAGTACTTGCTTACAAAATCAGGCAAATACAAAAAAGTGTCAGCACACTATTACTGAGAAATTGCTTACTTTCTCATTTTTACCATACAATTATAAAATAATTCAATATTGTATTTACATTTCAGTGTAAACTGTATAGAGCTGTATAAACTATTAAATTTTAGTTTGAAATGATTTCACCAGTTCTTTTTATGTAACCTGGTGTAAAACTAGGCAAATATCTAGATAAGTTGATCGACCTCCTGGAAGACCTCTGCATACACTCAAGGATCCGTGTACCCCTGCTCGAGAACTACTGTCATAGTGGTTCTCCTCTAACCTCCAGGCAAGAGATGAATGTGTCCTTGTAGTAGTGGGACTCTGAAAGTGATGACTGACAGTTTCTGTACCTTCACTTATTTCAATACCTCTTTCCTTTCCTAAGAAAGACATTACCATTCCCTGTGCTCTGGCTTCTGCCTCTAATCTTGGGTATCAGGGAGAGGATAGGGCTTCTCTTTGAAAGAAAGGAGTGCCCTGAAAAGTTGACACCATCATAGGCACTGATCCTTTGAAGGCTGAAGCATTTATGATTAACTCTCTGCATATCTCCTTGAATTCTATAGGATGTAGACCCCTCTCAGCAGATTGCCTTCCAGTATATATTCAGTTATTTATGTTGACTTCAGTAATAAAAGGAAGACTTTACTACTTGCTATGCTGTCACTTGTGCAGAAATACAGGTGCATTGAGTGAATTGGTTTCTTTTCTGGCTCACTACAACATAACTGATAATTTCATTAGTGGGCCATCTGTATAACCACTATGTTTTTGTTTACATCCCATAGAGGGCTATAGGTTTTCACAGTTATTACTTGGAATCTACTTTGATGGCACAGGTAAATGAGAGTGGCATTTATAGAAGGTGATACCAGAAATAAAGCTAGGTTTTGACCGAAGGTTGAGGTAATAGGTCTGGCAGTTCAAGTAGAAAAATCCTTTATTTGTAAACAGTAAACTCAGTGTGAAAACTAAACCCACATATGCAAAATCCATAGTGCAACTCATAACAAATTTTCAGAGTAGAACTTCACTTTAAGTAGTAGTATGTTTCAGACCATAAATAGAGATATTGATCACATTTAAATTCACACAGTTGTAAATGCCACATAGGGTGAACCATGAGCAGGAGCCAATGTTTGTCATAGGACAAATATTTGGAATGTTCATGGAGTGCAAAATACAAATAAACATTTGTTCCTGGTCATAATTTACTCTGTGGTTGAATTTTCAGTTAACTTAATTAGCAAATGAATAACTAGAGTTACAAAACCAAAGCTTTCAAGCCAGACTCAGTGCTGGGGAATTTGACAGCTTTTATAGCTGACAACTCCCAGAATTTGGACAATTTTTTTAAGACTTTGTACATGGCACAAGTCATTGGTTGAGTTGTTTGACTCCTACCACATTAGCTTGGCTATAGTGGGTGTGACAGTCTATACCCCTATGTTCACCCCTTTTACAGGACTCTGATCAATTTTGTACAAAGTATGGCTTGTGAGGTAACATTTGGAAGCTCATAATTTGCTGATCATTATGGTCCTGGTAAAATATGCAGTGTTGCCACGCAAGTAAATGTATAAGATTCCTCTGTATGGTATTACTAAGACATGTTTCAAGTCTGGGGGAGCAGCCACAAATCAGTTCCCCCAGAAACAGAGCTAGTCAACACTTCAGCCAGAGGTCAACAAAATGACACAACCAGGTTAAGCGGCCATTCTTTGGCAGGCAAGAGATGTGGGTGAAAATCTAAATATTGACAAATGACTTGGGGTGTCCGTCAAAACCGACTTTGTCTCTTGAGCTCCAACTGGAGACAATTCTCAAAGAAGAGAGCTATAAGAAGAGAGGAGCAGATGTCCCAAATTCTTTCCTTCGCATGGCATTGATGTAGTCGGTGTCACAAATCTTTAGTACATCTGGTACATAAATAACTTGTATGTCCGTTCATGCTTTGACCACCATTCCAGAGGACCTGGAATACTTTGTAACACTGGCTACAACAGTGCCATGTTCTCACTTTCAGGTGACATAGTAAATACGAAGCAGACAGCATTATCTCCCATAAATGTAAACTAACTTTTTTGTCTTCGCGATTGGCTAAATAAGAAGTAGGACTGACTGGACTTGTAGGCTCTAAAGTTTACATTGTTTTTGAGTGTACGTATGTAATGGAAAAAAAAGCTACATCTGTAAGTTGCACTTACATAATACAGTGCTCTACAGTACTTGTATAAGGTGAATTAAAAAATACTATTTTTTTTGCAGTGCAAATATATATAATAAAATATAAAGTGAGAACTGTACACTTTGTATTCTGTGTTGTAATTGAAATCAATATTTTGCAAATATAGAAAACATCCAAAATATTTAATAACTTTCAACTGGTATTCTATTAACAGTGTGATTAAAATTGATTAATCATGGTTAATTTTTTTAATCGCGATTAATTTTTTTAGTTAATCTCATGAGTTAACTGTGATGGACCATTGTAATCTAAATCTGTGTTCGAATTGAAGTGTTTCGTAAATTCAGTTTGGGATAACTGGATTTGTGCATATCATTTTCTGTTAATAAATTGACTTTGAGTTTGTATTGTCCGTGAGAGAGCTGGGCAATACAAGACACACATTTTATTAAAAGGAAGTGAAGAGGAAATTGAACTTTAGTATTTCATGGTGCAATTGTGATGACAGAAAACAATATTCGTCAACAGAAAGTATAGAAGATGTTTCTTTTTTTTTCCTGTTATTCAGCTACTCTGTGGGAGTTCTGTTAAAACAGAGGGCAAGTTATTTTTAAAAATATAGTGGCGCTATGGTAGAATTACCTGCTGGCTATCGCTTGAGTTCTATATATTCTTTTAAAAAAAAAAACTTCTGTGTTCAGAAATCAGTAACATTAATTGAAATGTATCTGTGTAAACCAGTGGTTGGCAACCTGTGGCCCATGAGGGTAAATAAATACAAATAAAAAATAATCTGCTGGCAGGCCGCTAGACAGTTCGTTTACATTTGCACAACTGCCCGCAACTCCCAGTGGCAGTGGTTCACCGTTCCCAGCCAATGGGAGCTGTGGGAAGTGGCGCGGGCCGCAGGGACGTGCTGGCCACCACTTCCTGCAGCCCCCGTTGGCTGGGAACAGCGGGGGGCCGTGCCTGCGGATGGTCAATGTAAACAAAATGTCTTACGACCCATGTCAGGGTTCCTTCCCCACTCTGAACTCTGGGGTACAGATGTGGGGGACCCGCATGAAAGACCCCCTGAGCTTTTTTTACCAGCTTAGGTTAAAAACTTTCCCAAGGCACAAATTCCACCTTGCCTTGAACAATATGCTTCCACCACCAAGTGATTTCGACAAAGAATCGGGGAAAGGACCACTTGGAGTCCTATTCCCCCAAGCTCTGCACCCCCTTTCCTGGGGAAGGCTTGAGACTAGTATCCTCACCAATTGGTACAGGTGAACACAGACCCAAACCCTTGGATTTTAAGAACAATGAAAAACCAATTGGGTTCTTAAAAGAGAAAATTTAATTAAAGAAAAGATAAGACTCACCTCTGTAAAATCAGGATGGTAAGTATTTACAGAATAACAAAAAATTCAAAAACACAGAGGATTTCCTCTCTAGGCAGAACTTTAAAGTTATAAAAACAGGGATAAACCTCACAAACTAAAACAAAAGATAACCTAACACATTTCTTTGCTATTACGTATTATTTCTGCAATATTAGATGCTTAGCTTAGATATGGCTTAGGGAGATGTATTTTCCCTGCTCCTGGTTCCTTGTTGACTCGGACACAGACAAAAAACCTTCCCCCGCAGATCTGAAAGTATTCTTCTCCCCTTATTGGTTCTTTTGGTCAGGTGCCACCCAGGTTGTCTGAGCTTCTTAACCCTTTACAGGTAAAAGAGGAATTAACCCTTTACAGGGTAAAAAGGGATTTTATACTACCTTTAGCTGTATGTGTATGACAGGCTGTGTGCAAAAGGTTGCCTTCCCTGTCCTAGGGCCTAGCTTTCAGAGGCACTGAGCCTCAGTTAGAACTGCAGGTAGCCTATGAAAATCTAGCCCTGAGTTTTTCAAGTGTAGCATCAAAAAGCTGATGCCCCCCAAATTAGTGATCATCCTTCTGAAAATGAAGGTCTAAACTTTCTCTCTCTGTGATAAATCCTGTGGGACTGAGGAGACAGTTCCAATGACTGGCCTCCACCAGGATGATGGTACTCTAGGAGAGGTGCAAGAAGGGGTAATTGTGCATCTATGAAGACAGCAGGTTTGCCTGTTAGTTCCGTACAGGTCCACTTGGCAGCATTCAGTGCATACCATCAGTCTTCACTGGGCTGCTTGATCTTCCCACTCCCTCTGACTGGCCAGTTCTAGAAAGGCCTAATCAGAACCTTTTGCCTTTACTTAAAGAAAGAAAGAAAGAAACCCTACTCAATGAGACTTGAACCTTGTTTTGTCAGTACTCACCAAGCCTCATTTTGAGCCATTAGCTTCTTGCTGTCTCTTTCTTACCCAGGAAGATCACATTTCTGGTTGCCTTCCCCTCAGCTAGGAGGATTGGTGCGTTAGGGGCATTTAATGCAAATCCTCCTTATGTTACATTCCTTGTGGACAAGGTTTCATTACATATACAGCCCCAAAGTAGTCTGAGTTTCAGCTGAACCAGTGTATCCACTCTACCTCTATTCTTCCCAAAACCTCACACATCCTCAGAAGAAAGGAGGCTTCATTCCCTTGCCGTGGTGGGTGTTAGCCTTTTACCTGCAGAGAATGAAAACAATCTAGAAATCCCATAGAGTATTTGTCGCCATAGCGGAAGGGAGCAGAGGTCAAAGCTATCTTCTCTCAAAATATCAGAGGGGTAGCCGTGTTAGTCTGGATCTGTAAAAGCAGCAAAGAATCTTGTGGCACCTTATAGACTAACAGACGTTTTGGAGCATGAGCTTTCGTGGGTGAATACCCACTTCTTCAGATGCATGTGGTGGAAATATCCAGGGGCAGGTATATATATGCTAGCAAGCAAGCTAGAGATAACGAGGTCAGTTCAATCAGGGAGGATGAGGCCCTGTTCTAGCAGTTGAGGTGTGAATTGTGAATGGCTTGCCAACTACAGAACCAGTTTCTCCTCTCTTGGTTTTCACACCTCAACTGCTAGAACAGGGCCTCATCCTCCCTGATTGAACTGACCTCGTTATCTCTAGCTTGCTTGCTAGCATATATATACCTGCCCCTGGATATTTCCACCACATGCATCTGAAGAAGTGGGTATTCACCCACGAAAGCTCATGCTCCAAAACGTCTGTTAGTCTATAAGGTGCCACAGGATTCTTTGCTGCTTTCTCTCAAAATGGGTCTCAAGCTGTATTTTGCTGTATCGGCTGTCTAATCTTCCCCTCCTCTTGGGGAAAGAGATCATTCCACAAGAGTTCAAGCAACATCTATAGCATCACTTCAAGAGGTGCGCCTACTTGATATTTGTAAGGCAACTACGTGTATCTCAGTCCACACTTTTGCTAGACACTGTATTGATACAGGACTCCTCTGCTGATGCATCTTTTGGAATGGTAGTCCTTTGTTTGGCTTTGCCATATCCAACCATCCAACCTAGCACCCTTTCTCCTATTTGAGTATTGCTTGTCAGTCACTCATAGTGGAATACACATGGAGACTAGCAGTTGAAGAGAAAGCTAGTTACCATATACTAACTGGAGATTTTTTGAGATGTGGTCCCTATCGGTATTTCATTCTTCCCTTCTGCTTTGGGTTTTCTGACTCACGGTGGAGAAGGAACTAGAGAGATGGTCAGTCTACTCCACTCTTTAGTTTGGAGGCATGAGGTGAGCCTGGGCATATGTGTGGACTAATGGACATTGCTTTCAAAATTCTTCAGCTCTGGGTGTATGGCACACATGCATGCTCACAGGGATAGGGACAACATACCTCAAAGAATCTCCATTTGTTTGTAAGTGACTTTCTCTCATATTGTTTTTCATTTTCCTTCTTTATTCCATTATTTCTTTAAAAACAAAATATCTTTTTGCAGAGTACTTTAATTATTCAGCTTTTTCTGCAGTATATGCTCTCTCCTATCTAGAGAACTGTGGAACTATTGTACTACGTATTTATGTGAGTTGAATCCCTAATGCAGTGTATAACTTTAAGGTCAGTGATGCTTTTATACTGTACAGTGGCACAATTTTTCAAGTAAGTTGTAAGTTTTGGCCAGGAGTAGATAGCTGAAACTTACTCTTCTAGGTCTATCTGTATGCGAAAAAGCACTTTTAAAAAATATTTCTTTTTGAGGAGGGGAGTCTTTCACCCAAGCTGTTTGAAAAACTGCAGTGATGCCTTCATTGCTTATCTTCAACTGTATGAGATCAGTTGGATGGTTCAGTGTAATCGAAGCACCCTTTTTGCACCAGGTTGAGTGCTACTTCGTTCTGGGAATAAACTTGCTCAGTTTGAGTATCGAGGCTGACAACTCGGCTCCTCAAACCCTATGAAACTGTTTTGCCTCAAGAGTAAAGTTTACCTGAGATTGAGCTTTCTCAAAGGCCAGTCTGAGACTGTGGAACAAACTCTCACAGGAGTTAAAGGGTATCACGTACTTGTACACCTTCTAAATGTCAAAGTAAATACTCTACCAAATCAAAAGACTACACTGAACAAGCAGTTCTGCCTGGGGGATGCAAGAGAACAACCTAACATGATGGATGTTAGTCACACCGTTTAAGGCAGTTGGATACCGTGGTGGTGGTGGTTGGGTGGTATAAGAACCTACATGGAATAGTGTAGTACATGAAGTATTGGTATTAAAACTGCCATTCATATCTTTTGCCTTTTTCATGTGAGTCTGGGTGCAGCCAATGTCACCACTGTCTTCTGGGCATAGTTAATGCTCTTGGTCTCTTCAGCTAGCCAACCAGTTTCAGCAGTTTGAGTGGCAGCAGGTCTCTGAACCTGGAGAGAAGTCCTTTATCAAATACATCTGTTATGAAGAGGAGAAACAGGACAGCAACTCTATGTAAAGAATATATGTTTTCAGTTACATGATGTTGGTTTAGTTACATTTTGAGTGGGTGATGGCACCTGTAAGGGTTGTAGCAAAGATCTAGGCCAGAATCCTACATTCAGGAAAGGTTCTGTGCCCTTGCACCTTACTTTACATAAACTGGTAAAGCCACTTCAAATAACTCACTGCTGCCTAGTTTCAGAGGAGATTGAGACAATATATTGCCTTGAGAGCTTGGTAATTGACTTATCAGTGACTAGAGTGAAATCCAGTCAGTCACATGGTATTGCACCCTCAAACCCTGTGCTTTGGTACTAAGATTGATTGAGTGGGAGGGATTTACAAGTGAATGCCTGGAACTCTTTGAATTATGGATTACTAGACCTTAAATGGCAAAAAGTAGGTAGAGTTCTGAAGTGGCAGGGGGAGTCTGTCAAGATCTGGTGAAGTTTCTTCCCAAGAAAGTCACCAAAAAAAGCTATGTATGAGGTTTTGATATTAGGTGTGAGAGCCTTTTGTGTATGTGACTTGATAGCCAAAGCCGTTGTACCATAAATGTCTACCTGGCTGCCATTCTGTGGGTTTCATGAAGAAATCTGGAAAAAGTTTGAGGGACCTGTTTTGCCCTGGGAAGAGACTCTCTTGATGAGGGGTCTCAAGGTGAAAACCACTGTCGTCTAGGATTTTTGTCCTGTCTCTTTAATACCCCATGCAAAGAAGAGAAGGGAAAGGCTTCATATGGAAACTAGCTTTCACATCAGTGTCTGATAGATTGCCAGAAGCCTTGTTGCCCATGTACAGGAGCTAAACATCAACACCATAAGAAGCTTGAAAGCTCCGAAGCTACCTTTCTGCAAGTACCAAACTATGAATTTATAGCCAAACAACCTCTGCTAGGAGCATGCCTATGTCTACTTGTCAAACAGAGTAGGAGCTTTTTATCCCCATTCCCTCTGCTATGCCCTTAAAAGAATCCACATGCTTGGGGCACCGTGCAGTGTTCCCTGTGACTCCTATAACTCTTCCACACACACCCCTACACCCCCCATCATGTTCCTGGATGCTGTGGATACATGGTCCTTAACATTGTTTAGATCCACCAAATCCAGTTTTCAGAAAACTCTCCAATTGCCCTTTATTTCTCAGGGAATGGCTAGCCTTAAATTGGAAGTCTATATCAAGGCATACTATTTGAAGAGCAGTACTGGGATTTTTTCCATCTGAAACATGCAGTGTAGCCATACGGTTCTTACTCCATATGCTTATCAAATGGTGGTGTTTAGATGAATTTGGAGTGAGGAATATCATCATAAGAGCTTAATTCCTGTGGAATCTCTTTTCTAAAGCAGTGGAAACTAATATATCCTGCTTCCTAAAGTTTTATTTCCTTCAGAATATCCCAAATGTGAGTTAGCTAAACTTAGTGAGGCAAGGGGTGAAAGGAGCATTGTATTTTTGGATACATCCTGTTTAATCTTGATATTGCTGGGAGGTATTTTAAGTCTACCCATAGGAAACAAGTTAGTATGTTGTTTTGTGGCATTGCCCTTATCCCTCAAGCAACTGATTTTACAGAAGTGAGAATCTTGCACAGATTTTATATGTAGAGGGAGAGCTTACTTTGTTTCTCTGAAGATATCGTCTTGTAGGGTTCTCTCTGGCCCACCTAGCTGCCTTCAGAAGAGAGTTCCAAAGGCAGGAGTAAAGCCCAGAGAGTTGTTCCAGACTGCTAGTTAAGGTGAGGAAAGGGAAGAGTGGAGGGATGACTGCAAATCTAACGCACTAATGCTGTCCTTGAAGACCAGATAACATTAGGATACTTGTCTGTCTTGAAAGGTGAGTATCTTTACAAGATACCTTCAGAAAAGCTGTTTTCCCTTGCCCTTTTAAAAACAAAAGCAACCTCCTCTTCTTTCATCCTTCAATAAAAATAAGATTTTAGAAGTTGGGATTGGCTATCAACCTATCCATGCCTCAAAGGGTAAAAGTGGATGTTTTGCCTGTTCGCTGTTTTCTACTGACAGCCAATTTGTTTCGTGTCTTCATGCCTGAAAAATTAGGGATGATCAAGTCCATCGGAGCTTTGATGGATTATAGCACCAAGCCATATAGGAGTGCTCATCTGTGTGTGCTGGCCACTGAGGCAAGAGCATGTTCAACTAAGTTAACTGTTGCAGATCAGCTTGATAATCCATTACTTTTGGAGCCTTTTGTTAGTATTCTGTTTTAGCACTGATTTTTTTTTTTTACAAAACTCCTTTAAATCTGCTTGTTTGACTTTTGATAAGCTTGTACACGAACAACAATATTAATTTGTGATGAACAGTTTTCATGTTAATTTATTTAGCTGAAATCGTCCTAGGATTTTTAGGTAACACTTTAAAAAGAAACTGTCCCAAGGACTTTGGTCTTACAAGTTAAGGATGTACATCTGTTATTTTCCTTGATATGTATGGATGAGTACACGGTTCTTGTGCACTTGATCTTGAAAGATAGATATATATTACCTTGCAGGACTTAATGTATGAATTGAGTTTTGACTTGCAGCTTGTGTTCCCCCTATGTATTGTGTGCTTACTGAAGGTTTCCTTACACGTGGGAAATGTTCCAAAATTTCCACTTGTCACTAGCTCCCAATGTTACCAAGACAGTGTACCCTATGTGTAAAATATTCTCATTAGGGTTAAATTTATACAGTGATATTTGCTTTAAAAACTTAATTTAAATATCGCTGGTCAGGAAGATATCTTAAAATGTAAGAAATGAGGAGTTTGCATGTATCGAGAGTCAGCAGTAGAGACTTTTCAGGTTAAATGTTTGATTCAAATTGAGATTCATAAGGACTGGTTACTGGCTCTTTGCTCTTAGTTGACCTCAATCCTGTTCCTGGTAGTTAAGTATCCAGAGGACAGTTGGCATTTTCAGTAGGACGACTAAAGATTGCTGCATCACTGAGAACAGTTTTTTCTAGGGATGATTTGTTCATGGTGTGTGTTGAGTCACACTGGAGTAGATTAGAGAAGCTTAAAACTGCTTTTTGCTATCTTGATCTATAAAGTTTAGTCTCCAGGTCATCTTCACAATCAGTTTCACTTGAAAAATAAAAAAATATTCTCAAGTTAGATCTTAGCTGGTTTTCTGAAAGAAAGATTGCAAACTGCAAACCAAGGATTTAGACTCGAGATTTTAGAGGTAGATCGATGGGGCAATATGCTTGTAAGAGGATAAAGAAGAAAAAAATGAAAATAAAATTTTTAAGTGGGTTGAAGGTTGTATTTATTTTGTATCCTGAATTAAGTGTGACTGTAAAAAAAAAAAAAAAAAAAAAAAAAAAAATTTTTTCCTTGAAATGTGAGCTTGGGGATAAAACACTGTTACCAAGGGACCACCCTGAAACTCAGCCAGCAGAAGCAGAGATGAGCAGCTGCAGAATGTATGGCAGGTGGGTATACCAAAGCTGAGACCTCCCTCCTCTCCAGCATTCTGAGACCTCAAATTGTGCATGGGAGAGCGCCCCGCCCCAACACAGAGCCCATGCCATGTGAGCATAGGGACAAAGACCGTTGAGAGGAACTACCCAGAAACTCAACCAGCAGGAGTGACAGGTAGCTGCGTTGTCCTCTTCCAGTCTTTTCCCAGGACATTTTCTCCCCTTTATTGATTGGCTGTTTTGCTTTAACTCTTCCCAAAACATGTACACCATCATCACCTTTCCCCACCCACGCTTCTTTTTGTTTAGCTAATTGCTGTTCAACAAACCAACAAAAAACATAGTGCTATCATGAAGCTTGTAAACAGTCATTTATTCTTCTTCTATGTTACAACCCTTTCTCCTCAATCCTTTGTCCCTTGTGTATTTAGATTATAAGCTTATTTTGTCAGACTGCTTTTTCCTCTGTTTCTACAGTGCCTAGCACAATGGGATACTGGTCTTGTTTGGGATTCCTAGGCAGTACTGTAATACT
The DNA here is from genome assembly GCF_007399415.2 of Gopherus evgoodei. Lineage (NCBI taxonomy): Eukaryota > Metazoa > Chordata > Testudines > Testudinidae > Gopherus > Gopherus evgoodei. Next base: position 54,251,052 of record NC_044328.1, on the reverse strand, counting down.
GCAGCTTAACTACTGCACATTATGTTGGTGGTGTAGGATACAACTTCCACACGTGGGTCACAAATATGCAGTATCTGAACTAAAGAGGGGAATGGCTCTTGTGTTCAAAACTATTAAAATGCTTGCTAAGATCTAAGATGGCTCACTTCAGAGGTTTAGAACTCTTTTTAATAGCAGATATTTCTTTTATACACACCTTTTTGCTCTTGTACTCATAACTGTTTCTGTGTCTTTGGCTTTTGACAAAATTGTCAAATTCAGAATAACTGGATAAGTAGGAGGAATAAAGGGTAGTGAAGTATGGGAAAACGAATAATTAAAACATGTTTATAATGTAAGATTCCATTATCAAATTCCTTAATCATGTTGCTCTGTTTGAAGGCTCATAGCTTTAAAGTCCATAAGGGACCATCATGATCATCTAGTCTGACCTGCACATCACAGACTACAGAACTTCACCCACCCACTCCTGTAACAGGCACATAACCTTTGCCTGAGTTACTGAAGTTCTCAAATTTTGGTTTAAAGACTGCCAGTTACAGAGAATCTACCACTTACTGTAGTTCAAACCAGCAAGTAACCTGTGCCCCCTGCTTTAGAGGAAGATGAACAAATCCCAGGGTTTCTGGCAGTCTGATGTGAGGGGAGGATTCCTTCCCAATCCCAAATACTGTCATTGGTTAGATCCAGGGCATGTGAACAAGACCCACCAGCCAGACACATGCGAAAGTGTTCTCTATAGTAACTTAGAGCCCTCGTCATCTCTGGCTACTGGAGATATTTGCTACTCAGAGTCATGGATAGGCCACATTCTTGTGTAGGCAACCTCTTCATACCATCATCGTCATAAACTTACCAAACTCAGTTTTGAAACCAGTTAGCGGGTGCAAAGCCTATTTCCCTTGGTATGCTGTTCCAGAACTTGACTCCTGGGATGGTTAGAAACCTTCCATCTAATTTCAAGTCTATACTTCTTTGATGGCCAGCTTGTATCCATTTGTTTTTCTGCCAGCAATGGCTCTTAACTTAAATAACTCCTCCTCCTCTCCCCTGCCCCCTCCCCCCCTTTCTCCCTGGTGTTTGTCCCTCTGATGTATTTACAATGTGCAGTCATATCTCTTTCACCTTTGTTTGTTAGGTTAAACATGCCAAGCTGCTTAAATCTTCTCTTTTAAGAATAGGTTCTCCATTCCTCCTATCATCCTAGTAGCCCTTTTCTGCACCTGTTCCCGTTTGAATTCTTCTTTCTTAAACATGGGAGACTAGAATTGCATACAGTATTCTAGATGAGGTATCCCCAGTGCCTTGTCTAACGGTAATAATTAGAGCTGTCAGTTAATTTAAGTTAATGCGTAAAAACAAAATTAACACATTTTTCATGTGTTAATCTCAGACCTCTGAGTGGGGAGGGAGGCGTTGGCAGTGGGGGAACTGAAGCCCCGAGCTTATGTTTGAAAATGTAGAAAACATCAAAATATTTAAATAGTGTTCTAGTATTGTTTAACAGTGTGATTAATGACAATTGATTTTTTTTTAATCTCATTTTCATCGCAAATAACTTTTTAAATCACTTGACAGTCCTAGTAATAACACTTCCCTATCTCTACTGGGAATATATCACCTGATGCTTCCCAGGATTGCAGTAATTTTTTTTCATGGCCGCATCACATTTGCAGCTGAGTCATCCTGTGATCAGTCAGTACATCTAGGTCTTTCTCCTCTTCTGTCACTTCCAATTGTAAATCCCCAGTTTATAGCAGAGATTCTTCTTCTTTTTTCTTAGGTGCATAACCTGGCATTTCGCACTACTGAACATCTCTGTTGTTCCGGGTTTCAAGATCATCCAGATCTTCTTGTATGTTGTATTGGCAAAACATCCAAACTTTGTTCTCCACAAATTAGCACAAACTCACTTTTTGTGCCAAAGTCAATAATGAAGATGTCAAGTAAGATTTGATCCCAAGATTGGTCTTTGAGGAGCTTCACTAGTAAACTCCATTCAGGCTGACAGTTCACTTTTCAGCGTGATTGGTTGTAATCTCCCTTTAATTCCTTACCCACCTTTAAATTCTCATATGAATTAATCCCTGTGTTCAGTCACAGAGATCCCCATGGGACTGTCACCTGCAGTGCTGAGTTACCTCTGAGCCTGTTTTCCCTGTTAGCTTGGGACTCCAGAACCCTGTCTTGCTGAGCCAGACACGCTAGCCTGCTGCAACACAGACCCAGAGTCTTGTCCACACCCGCAAAGTTGCAGAATTAACTGAAAACATCTCAGCAGGTCACCTAGTACCAGCACCCAGACACCCAGCCCCTAATGGGATCCAAACCCCAAATAAATCCATTTTACTCTGCATAAAGCTTCTTATTGGATAAACTAATAAATTGTTCTCCCTGTATATATTGTTTGCTCCTCCACGTATTAATCACTTACTCTGAGTTCATTAATAAAAGTGATTTTATTAAGTATAAAAAGAAGGATTTAAGTCAGGGTTCTCAAACTGGGGGTCGGGAGCTGTCAGCCTCCACCCTAAGCCCCGCTTTGCCTCCAGCATTTATAATGGTGTTAAATATATAAAAAAGTGTTGTTGTTGTTTTTAGTTTATAAGGGGGGGTCATACTCAGAGGCTTGCTATATGAAAGGGGTCACCAGTACAAAAGTTTGAGATTTAAGTGATTTCAAGTAATAACAGACAGAACAAAATAAGTCACCAAGCAAAATAAAGCAAAAACATGCAAGTATAAGCCTAATACATTAAGAAACTGATTACAGGTAAAATCTCACCCTAAGCTGCTTTCACAGCCTAGATGCCTTCCTAGTCTGGGCCCAATCCTTTCCCCTGGTGTAGTTCTTGTTAGTTCCAGCAGATATCTTAGGTGTTAAAACAGGTGCTTTCTCATGACTGGCCTCCGTTTGTCCTGCTCCACCCCCTTTTATAGCTTTGACACAAGGCGGAAATCTTTTCTCTCTCTGGGTCCTCACCTCTCCTTCTAAATGGAAAAGTACTAGATTTAAGATGGATTTCATTATCAGGTGACATGAAACCAGGACCCCAGCCTCCATTCTTCATGGGTTGACCGACACATACACAGGAAGGTTTGCAAGTAAACAGAGCCATTTACAGTTCATTGATTCTGAAACACCCTTAATGGCTTCCACTTAATATGTTTACATAAGATATAAACGTGTATTACTGATATTCCTAACTTCAGACATAGAAATAATACATGCAAGCAAATAGGATGAACACTCAGTAGATTATAAGCTTTGTAATGACACCTTACAAAAGACCTTTGCATAAAGCATATTCCAGTTACATCATATTCGCGTTCACAAGCATATTTTCATAAAGCCTATAGAATGCAATGTCAAACCCTGTGGTCTCCAATTTAACTAAGGCCTTGGCTACACTGGCATTTTACAGCGCTGCAACTTTTGCACTCAAGGGTGTGAAAAAACACCCCCCTGAGCGCTGCAAGGTACAGCACTGTAAAGCCTCAGTGTAATCAGTGCCGCAGCGCTGGGAGCGTGGCTTCCAGCGCTGCAAGCTACACCCGTAGAGGATGTGGTTTACGTGCAGTGCTGGGAAGCTCTCTCCCAGCGCTGGCGCTCCGACCACACTCACACTTCAAAGCGCTGCCGCGGCAGCACTTTGAAATTTCAAGTGTAGCCATATCCTTAATGTCCTGTGTGGAACTGTATCAATTGCTTTACTGAAACCCAAGTAGATTCCATATACTGTCTTTTCTGTTGTCTACAAAATCAGCTGTCCCCTCAAAGAGAAAGATCAGGTTGGTCTGTCACAATCTACCTTTTGTAAAATCCTATTGTATTTTATATCCCAATTACTGTTTACCTCTGTCTTTAAGTACTCCCTTTCAAAATCTGTTCTAAGACCATCCATGTAATTGAAGTCAGGTTTACAGGTCTGTAGTTTCCTGGGTCACTGTTTTTCCTTTGGTTACTGTTTGCAGTTCTCCAGTCATAAGATGCAACCCCAGATGTTACAGCTTGATTAAAAATCTGTGCCACTGCCCTAAGCTCTCATTACCCTTAACTAAAAAACTGAATCAAAGTATTGGATTTTAGGTATTGGGTCATACCTAGACTGTCATTAATCTTCACCCTGTTCTTAGTGTGTAGCAATCCCACTTCTCTCTCTCTCTCCTCCCCACTCTGCCCTTGTTTTCTTTTTATTTATGTAGCTAAAGACCCTTTTACTGTTGGTTTTAATTTCATTAGGTCCAGCTCTGCTTGGCTTTTGACAGTTCACTTTTCCCTTACGCTTTCTGATCTTTGAGAGGTAGCTTTCCTTGCTAATAGATCCCGCCCCTTCTGTTCCTTGTAGGCATTCTGCTTTCTCATAACCTGTTTGAGAGGCCTGTTCAACCAGTTTGGTCTGCAAGCCCTTCCCTACCGTTTCCTCCCCTCTTGTTTGTGATACAGGCTCCAGATAGTTTCAGCAACTTTGATTTAAATCCAAGAAGCCTCATCTACACTGAGATCTTTGAATTCTTCAGTCCGGTCAACTTCCCTAACTAATTCCCTTAATTTTTTTTTCAGTTTGCACTTTTGAAATGAGGGACCCTACTTGCAGATCTATGTTTATCCTTCCATTTAGTTTGAAATGAATAGGTCATGATCACTTGAACCAAGGTTGTCCTCAACAATCAGCTCTTCTATGAGGTCCTCACTACTTAATAATACTAAATCTAAAATTGCATCACCTCTTTTTGTTTGGTGACTGTTTATTTGGTGAAGAAATCTGTTAGCCAGCACATCCAGGAATGTCTGATCCTTACCATTATTAGTAGCATTTGTCTTCCAATCTGCATTTGGGAAGTTAATCTTCCATAATCACATAATTCCTGGTACTATTTATTTAATTAAAAATATTAGAGGTCTCTGTATTCACAAAAAGAACAGTAATACTTGTGGCACCTTAGAGACTAACAACTTTATTTGAGCATAAGCTTTCATGGGTTACAGCCACACTTCATCAGATGCATGTAGTGGAAAATACAGTCGGAAGATAAAGATATAGATATCTATCAATAGATGCGCGTGCGCACACACACACACACACGCAACATGAAACAATGGGTGTTATCATACACACACTAACGAGAGTGATCAGTGAAGGTGAACTATTATCAGCAGGAGAGAAAAAGAACTGTTTGTAGTGGTAATGAAAATGGCCTATTTCCAGCAATTGAGAAGGAGATAGTTTTACTTTGTGTAATGGCCCATCCACTCCCAGTCTTTATTCAAGCCTAGTTTGATGGTGTCCACTTTGAAAATTAATTCCAATTCAGCAGTCTCTCGTTGAAGTGTGTGTTTGAGGTTTTTTTGTTGTAATAGTGCAACTTTTAGGTCTGTAATTGAGTGGCCAGGGAGATTGAAGTGTTCTCCAACTGGTTTTTGGATGTTATAATTCTTGACATCTGATTTGTGTCGATTTATTCTTTTGTGTAGAGACTGTCCAGTTTGGCCAGTGTACATGTCAGAGGGGCATTGCCGGCACATGATGGCATATCTCACGTTGGTAGATGTGCAGGTGAACGAGCCCCTGATGGTGTTGCTGATGTGATTAGGTCCTATGATGGTATCTCCTGAATAGATATGTGGACACAGTTGGCAGCGGGCTTTGTTGCAAGGATAGGTTCCTGGGTTAGTGTTTTTGTTGTGTGATGTGTGGTTGCTGGTGAGCATTTGCTTCAGGTTTGCGGGCTGTCTGTAAGCAAGAACTGGCCTGTCTCCCAAGATCTGTGAGAGTGATGGATCATCCTTCAGGATAGGTTGTAGACCCTTGATGATGCGCTCGAGAGGTTTTAGTTGGGGGCTGAAGGTGATGGCTAGTGGCGTTCTGTTCCTTTCTTTGTTGGGCCTGTCCTGTAGTAGGTGACTTCTGGGTACTCTTCTGGCTCTGTCAGTCTGTTTCTTCACTTCAGCAGGTGGGTATTGTAGTTGTAAGAACACTTGATAGAGATCTTGTAGGTGTTTTCCTCTATCTGAGGGATTGGAGCAAATGTGATTGTATCATAGAGCTTGGCTGTAGACCATAGATCGAGTGGTGTGGTCTGGATGAAAGCTTTAGGCATATAGGCAAGTATAGCGGTCAGTAGGTTTCTGGTAGAGGGTGATGGTTATGTGGCTATCATTTATTAGTACTGTAGTGTCCAGGAAGTGGATCTCTTGTGTGGCCTGGCCCAGGCTGAGATTGATGGTGGGGTGGAAATTGTTGAAGTCATGATGGAATTCCTCAAGGCCTTCTTTTCCATGGGTCCAAATGATGAAGGTGTTATCAATGTAGTGCAAGTAGAGTAGGGGTATTAAGGAACAAGAGCTGAGGAGTTGTGCTAAGTCAACCATAAAAATGTTGGCATACCGGTACCCATAGCAGTGCCGCTGATTTGAAGGTATATATTGTCCCCAAATGTGAAATAGTTATGAGTGAGAATAAAGTCACAAAGTTCAGGCACCAGGTTTGCCGTGACATCATCGGGGATACTGTTCCTGATGGCTTGTAGTCCATCTTTGTGTGGAATGTTAGTATAGAGGGCTTTTACATCCATAGTGGCTAGGATGGTGTTTTCAGGAAGGTCACTAATAGATTGTAGTTTCCTCAGGAAGGCAGTGATGTCTCAAAGATAGCTAGGAGTGCTGGTATTGTAGGGCCTGAGGAGAGAGTCTACATAGCCAGACAGTCCTGCTGTCAGGGTGCCAATGCCTGAGATGATGGGGCATCCAGGATTTCCTGGTTTATAGATCTTGTGTAGCAGATAGAATACCCCTGCTTGGGTTTCTAGGGGTGTGTCTGTGCGGATTTGCTCTTGTGCTTTTTCAGGGAGTTTCTTGGAGTAGATGATGTAGTTTCTTTTAGTAACCCTCATTCAGTTTCGATCTTGGGGATCTGTAGCAGACCTCAAGCACTGTTCTAGTGGAAACTGTGTTACCACTCTTCCCCAGAGTGATTTTTGACCCAAATGGATTATTATTTTTTTTACAGCCTACCTCATCATTAATATACAATGCTGTTTCAGCACCCTTTACCTTTTGTCTTATTTCGGAACGACACATATCCTTCAGTACCTGTATTCCTGTCATGATTAATATTCTGCTAGGTTTCTGTTCTTATTTGGTTTCACTTCATGCAGCAGTAGTTCTAATTCCTTCATTTTGTTACCCAGGTTCCTCACAATGAACAGCCATTTTAGTTTGTGCTTCTTCTCATTCAGACGCCAGATTAGGTACATTTTACTTCCACTATTGCCTACTCGATTGTTACTGTCATTGATATTGGCACTATCTTTGCTCTTATTGTCCATTTGCCTACTCTCTGTTACTTCCTCTGTTTTTGTATCCTCTCTTACTTGATTTTCTTCCTGCTTTAATATTCAAATCTGGCATAGAGATTACATGAGCATTTCTCAATCATCTCTTCTGAATTCCTAGTTTAAAAGCTCTTTTAATCAGTTGTCAACATCCATCACAGAAGTCTGTTAACCTTCCCAGCTCAGGCTGAGTCCATCCCATGAGAGCAGTCCTCTGTCTGTGAATGCCTCCAAGTGATCAAACATCCCAAAGCCCATTTTATAGCACCAGTGCCCGAGCCATCTGTTGATCTTCATAATATTGTCTCATCTCTGCTCCCTTGTTCTAGGAACAGGTAGAATCCCAGTGAAGATCTGAGCCTCCATTTCATTTAAATGTCTACCCCAGCCTGCTGTAGTCTTCCTGGACGCATCCTGGTGAGACTCGAACAGTATCATTGTTCCCACGTGAAGGACTATCTATGAATTCTTTCCTGCTCTCATTAGGTCTTCAGCCTCAGGTCCACATCCTTTATATTAGCTTTCACCAGATAACACACCACCCATGTGTTCTCAGAATCAACTCTGGTAACAGCTTTGTCAGTCCTGGGAGGTCTGTCATACAGATCAGACTTTTCTTGGTGATGTTGTGATTCTCAAGCCTTCCCCCCTTCTGTTCTTTCTGATTGCAAGTTATCTTGTCTTCTATTCTTTCTTGTAGTCTTAGGAGAGTCATCCTCTATTCTTTCAGGGCTCTGAACTTTGTCTAGTTCCTTTCTCTTCCCTACTTCTTGTACTAGCTCCTCTTTTCTTTTAACTTGTTCTACCATAAATAAATACATTTAATGGAGATATCCTATCTCCTAGAATTGGAAGGGACCTTGAAAGGTCATTGAGTCTAGCCCCCTGCCTTCACTAGCAGGACCAAGTACTGATTTTGCCCCAGATCCCTAAGTGACTCCCTCAAGGATTGAACTCACAACCCTGGGTTTAGCAGGCCAATGCTCAAACCACTGAGTTGTCCCTCCCTACCATCTTCTGTTACTGCCTACATTTCCTCTTCATTTTCCAACTTGACAAACCTCTTCCTCAGATCTATTTCTCATTCACTAGCTGGTCACTTTCTCTGTCTTGTTCTTGCCATATACTTCTTCAGGCCACTTTCTTCATCCAGCAGTCCACCCGTATAGTTCTCTTGTCCAGTGTACACCTGCAAATCTCAATTTTTTCTTCAGACATCTGTTTTCTTCCCTCCATTATTTGCTCAAAATCCTTATCTGAACTCAACAGACTGGACATCATGTAGCTTCTGCATCCAGTCATCTTCATTGTCTCTTCCATTCTTCTGGGCACTACTGCAGCAGTGCCTCTGTAGCTGTCAATCTTTTCCTCCTAAGCTCCTGTTAAGAAGAAAAAAATCCAGCCCCTCTTCTCCCTTTACCCCCGCACCGCACACACCATTCCCCAGATTTCCCCTACAAACTTCCACTCCTCTGCTATCAGCTTTGTTTGCTGGCTCTTGTGCTGCTGGCTAGAGCAGAAAGAACTGTTTAACTTCCACTGAAATTATGAATTGATCTAGATTTCAGACATTTTCTGCTTTGAAGATCTTTAGATAGACTCAAAAGCAGTTATTTCTATAAAATGTTATGGAGATGCTGGTAACAACTCCATAGCTAAGATTGCTTTGAGCACTGCACTAAATTCAGGATGAAAATTTCCTTTCAGTTTTAACTTAGTCTGTAAATATCTTACACTGCTATCAAGGGCAGTTGAACTTTTATTTTCTGGATGAAATTTCTCTTCCAGAAGCGGTTAAAATTATCTTTTTAAAATCAAGATTTTTTTAAATGAAGCTATCAAATTTTGCAGAAAGCTTGAATCTCCATGACAACTTGAAGAAATTGGGTTGTAATGAAGGGGAAGAAGTTATTCGTGCTTGGTATACGCTACACACTTACATTGCTATAACTCAGTTGCTCAGAGGTGTGAAAAATTTACACTCCTGAGCAATGCAGTTATACCACTGCTAACTCCTGCTGTAGTCAGTGCTATGTGGATGGGAGGGCTTCTCCTATCTGCATAGCTACTATCTCTCACAGAAATGGATTAGCTATGCTAATGGGAGACACTCTCCCATTGGTGTATTAGGGTACGACTACACTTGCAGCTGTACAGCGCAGCCGCAGGAGTGCTCCTGCGGCAGCACTTTGAAGTGTGAGTGTGGTCGCGGCGCCAGCACTGGGAGAGAGCTCTCCCAGCGCCTCAGTGTCCTCACTAAAGCACTATAGCTGCTCCAGTGCAATGCTTCAGGGCTTGGCTACACTCACACTTTACAGCGCTGCAACTGGGGTTTGAAAAAACACCCCCCTGAGCGCTGCAAGATACAGCGCTGTAAAGCGTCAGTGTAATCAGGGCAGCAGCGCTGGGAGCGCGGCTCCCAGCGCTGCACGTTACACCCGTAAGGGATGTGATTTACATGCAGCGCTGGGAGAGCTCTCTCCCAGCGCTGCCGCTCTGACTACACTCACTTCGGCAGCGCTTTGAAATTCCAAATGTAGCCATACCCTCAGTGTCAGTACTTCACTGGGTGGAAGAATAAAACTGAGAGAACAGGTATTGTTATGCTGGAAGGTGCTAATAGCTGCCAGCTGGTTGGTTGTTTGATATGTAGACAATTCAGAGGCAATTGAAGCTGCTGGCTTTGCCAACCAGATGCTGGGGTCTAAGTATGTCCTCCTCTTTGTTTTCTGATTGTTATAAAAATCAAGAGAGTTCTGTCGATTAATGCCTAGAATGTACCCGAAACACTGGAATTGCTTGGAGTGTGGCATTCAAATTTATTGGTTTACTAACAGATGCCATCAAGTTGAGTTAGACCTGACTCTCTTGGCCAAAAAGAGAGAATGTTTTATCTCTCTGGCATTCATTTGAATTGGTTTTCTTGTATCTTGCTAATTAAGCTTTAGAGATTTAAACAGAGTATGCAAAATAGTCTCACAGATGGATGCTGCAGAAGATTTTATGGTTCCCTCCAAAAATTGTGCTAATACTGGACAGAAGACGCCAGTGGATTATGTAATTATATGCTATCATTGATCAGAAATTACTTGGAAGGCTTCATCTAATGTATGTGCCCTAAAAGCTTTAATTGCAGTTAAAATTGAGAGGAGAAATTACATGACTTTCCTTCCTTCCTTTTCTGTCTTTGTCTGTCTTCCTTGAAGCTCAGAATCTGTAATCATATAAATAAATACATTTGTTAGTCTCCAAGGTGCCACAAGTACTCTTGTTCGTTTTTGTGGATACAGACTAACATGGCTGCTACTCTGAAACCTGTAAACATACAGTTCTTCCTGCATTTTTTGCGTGCTTTCTTCTTCAGAAATAGTAGATGTTTCCTACCGTCTCTTTAGCATCAGCTGTAATTGTAAGTACAGGCTGAATCTTTTTATAATTTGACATCTGGATCAGCGGTGGATTAGCCATACGGCGCATGCCCAGGCACCCTGGCCAACTGTGGTCCCCGAGAGCCCCAGCTGCTTGGTGGGGCAAAGAGAGCCCCTGTGCCCTGACCCTTCTGGTAGAAGAGCAGAGGAGCTCTTGCTACCTGCCATGGCCTCAAGGCTGGGTAAGCTCTCACTGCCTGCTATGGCCTGGGGCTGTGGCAGGGGGACAGAGCTTCTCCAGTCTTGGGGCCGCATTGAGGGGTGCAGGGGGAGAAAGAAGCAAATGGGTTGCAGAGGCGGAATGGGGAGGGGCGGAATGGGAGAGACCCTGTGTGGAACAAAGGCGGGGCACCAGGGAAGGGGCAGAAAGGGGATGGGTGCAGTTGCAGGTGGAGAGGGTGGAACAGAGCAGGGTTACAGGTAGAAAGGGTGGGGAAGGGCCCCTCACTTGCTCTGGCCCAGAGCCTCAGGAAATCTTAAACTTCAATCTGAATGCATTTGTGATTCATGATTTGGCTAGTTGCTCACTACTCTGTTCTTTCAATACTTCGTTCTGTGGACCAAGAATAAGGGCTCTGGACCACTGGTGATGGCAGAAGAAGGCCATAGTTTGAGAACCATTCTGTAATATCCAGAAATATTTATGGTACTGCTGCTTTTTCCACTTGTGCACTGTAATAATGAATTTAAATTAAAAGCCAAATTTTTCTAAGTCTTACTAAGAAGATAAGTTTACTGCCAAATTATCTAGTAATCTCTCCTACCAAGAAATGAACAATGTCTTATGCTTTGAGCTTGAAGTTTTGGTAACGTTACTATAACTTCCTTTGAAGAGTGAAGGCACAGGTTAAAAGTTGAAATTAATTTTGCGTGTCTAAGATTTAACAAGTGGCAGCAAAAGCGTACTTTCTTCTTTACTTCTCTCATTAAGCTCAAGGTAATTTAATTTAATGTTTAAATTCACTGTTGCATCTTAAGCAAAGAAAAAGCAAGAAAGTGGCAGGTTTTTAAACAAGATTTTGGGCCTGTCAGACACTTGATTTGTACAGTAGTCCTGATGCAGGAACAAGACAATAGAAGCAATATTTTGATATTGAATATGCTATTAACAATTTATATTTGACTGGAATCAAATGATCTTGGGCAAATCAAGGAGCTCTAGATGACCTTCAATATCATCACTACATGACCACCAGAAAAAGCAAAAGGATTCTTCATTGCATTCCTTAAGTTCTTCATCAATGAAAGTAGGGGCACCTTCCCAGTCTGTACGAGAAGGAAGAGAATGGGGGCTGAGAACTGGCTATACTCCTTCATTTGTTTTAGCCTCTATTAGTCAATTGTGCTCTAGAGAGAACAGTAGGACAGATGGAAGAACAGGCAGTGGTGACGGATGATCAGAGGCATAACTGCTTACTTTGAAATCGAGAAATGAGCTGTGTGTGCCCTTCCATCTGGCAGTCAAGGATTTCATAGGTAAGATGCCTAAGTAAAGCAAAAAGGCCAAAACAGACAGCTTCGGTTGTCTATTTGCAACAGATGCATCCTTGGAGTCCTTATACTTTGAAGCCTAGTCAGTGATTTATAATATGCTAGCTCTGACACTCATGGCTTCACTTGTGAAAGGCAGATGACTTCTAAATATAAGGCCAAGTACCACTGGCTATTCGCCAAACATTACAAGGGGGACTAGATAGCCTGTTTTTTTATTTTATTTTATTTTTTAAAGGGCAAACAGTCCTCTGATCATGACTCTCAAACCTAGATTTATGGCTTCACAGTCAAAGGGACAGTAGAACAGATTTAGAAAAAGAATGCACTACTGTTATTTTTATTCAGGGAGATGATTGAATGCAGTCCTTCCTAACAAGGAGATCCTGGCATTTGGCTCCCACTGTAGAGAAGACTTTGACCACGTAAGTCAATTGTGATAGCATGGTCAGACATGCATAGGAGATTACTTGAATCACTTTCACATCTGTTGCAGATTGGATCTAGCACTGTTGAATGAGGAAGCTGATTTTTCTTTGTTTCCAAACAAAAATATTGACATGAGTCAAGCTGGAACTCTAGTTTCTCAAGTACGCTGAGCTACTGTGTAATCTCAGTTGACCTAAATAGGAAGTGTTCCTACTTATTACCTATATAGGACTGTCATAAAACACTTGCACTTCTGCTGGCATAGGCCTTTGGGAAGGAGGGATTGAAGATTTCAGGCTCCAGTTGGGGAATCTGTAGATATAAAAGGGCGTTATGGATTGGTTAGGTGGGAGAGGTCTTGCGGAAAGAAGGCCTTATAGGCAGAGTACATCTCAACAACCGAGAGAGGAAAGTCCCTCTTTGAAAAGAAGATATTCCCGTATCCCGTCTGCAAGTTGGAGCATTCACCCACCGATACTGCAGGCATTGCTGTTTGAACCTGAACCTGTTTTTCTTACTGTCTGAGACCAATGTTTCAGGTAAGCTAATGCCATCACTTAAGGGTGTTAGCGTGGACCGAGACTCTAAGAAGTTTTGGACCCGTCCATCATCCAGATATGACTTCTCAAGGGCTTACTCTCCATCCTGTTGATCCATCATACTGGCCCTATGGGGCCCATGCGATCCCTATGCTAGGTACTCCAGTTGTGTATGTAATTCCACCAGCCTTTGCCTTCTAACAAGCACCAACTGGTATTGTCAGAGTACCAGGGGGAAGAAACTGAATCAGGTCAAAGGCCATACCTATGGCATGGTCATTCTCCTTACCCAATGAGATCATTGCCCATGCCTCATGACCATAGGCAATATCAAGAGCTCTTGCTGAGGGCAGCAGCTGAGTTCCAGATTCATCTCAAGGGAGTCCATGATAGGCAGCATAGACCTCTGGACATCGTGTAGTCCTCTGGCCCCCATGGGATGGCCTTTCCAGTAAACAAAGCCATCATGGAACCAGCCAGTACAGTTTGGGTTACTCCCGCTGCCCCACCTTGAAAGGGGCTGAGAGGCAATATTTTGTACTTGCCAAATAACAGTTTCTGTTTAGTCACTGTGCTGCAAACTCCTGAGTGCAAGCAGGTCTTAAATTTCCAGGCTGCAGCACCCCAAGGAAACTCCTGCACGCAAGGATGCTAAATACCCTCACCTTCTAGGGAGGAGGGTATTTTCATCCACAAACCTTAAGTTCATAATTGCTAACTATCAGGTCCTGTTAGCAAAATATGATTTCACAAAGTACTTCAAATTCTTGTTGTTCAAAAAACTGACTCCCTCTAAAAGGACAGGGCCTGTTTGCCTTTATCTGTGAGGGCTTAGAGACTGGTAGCTAAGACTTCTATTCAAGCTGCAATGGACATGGCTGATACTGCATGTAGTTTTGGCTACAGCAATGGTTCCTTCATCCGAACCACAGCCGCTCAGCCCCACCCACCAGCCTGGGGTTACTTTTGACAAGATGCTCAAGAACTGCATACCATTATTGATTCCATTCTCTACTCCCCCCTCCTCCAAACCCTTGTTGGTCATCTCATCCTTTTTGCCCACAACAGAAGAGCAATTGCTACAGACATGTGAGTACTAGAGATCATCCACTTGGTTACACTATCGAGTTTCTCTCCTGGCCCCTGCTCAGGGACCACTCTCATGAAGAAATGCTCTGTCGGGAGGTTGACTCCTTCAGTGAGTTGAAGTAGACCAAGTGCATTCTCAACATCATGAGAATGGGTTATATTCTCCTTCCATATTTTTTTTTTTTTTTTGAGGGGAGGAGACCCATACTTGACCTATACTGACTAAATGTCTATTTTCGCAACAGAATTCCACGTGGTCGCACTGGCATCAATAATCCTCTCCTTTAGAGGGCGCATGATTTGTGGATCATGACAGATGCTTACTTTTGAGAACATTCACCTGTCCCACAGAAGATTGCTCGGATCTGGTGGGACAAGACCACTACCAGTTCAAAGTACTTCCATTAGAGTTAATAACAGCACTTCTTGGTGGTAGGTCCTCTTGGTGGTAGCAGCGGCCCAGATGAGATGCAATGGCTATACTTTCTTACTGTACCTGGATGGTTGACTCCTAATGGGCATATCCAACATATTGAGTCAACAACCCTATCCTTGATCTGCTGTTTGGTATCCTTTGGAATTTGTAAACAAAGAAAAATTAATTTTGATACTCCTCCCACCCCGAGAAAACCAGATTTTATCAGAGCCACCCTATATTCAGCCTCACTAAGGGCCACTCTCCCTCCCTATGGACAGTGTCTTCCATTCTCGAATTGAAGTCCTAATTCTGTTTTTACTCACCCAGCAACAATCGGGTTCCTTTCCACCCATGATGAAACTAACATGGCAATGGGACCTCAGTCTTGTGCTCTCAGTACTTAACTCTGAACTGCTTGCCAAGTGTTCTGTATCTCACCTGTGTATGAAGGTTGCTTTTCTAGTTGCCATCAGATTGGTCAGAAAGGTGAACAAACTGGGAGCACGCATGGCTGACCCACCATATACCATATTTCATAACAAAAATGTTTCCCTTGTCTTCATCTGAAATACATTTATAAAGTAATTTCCATGTTTCACATAAATCCATCTATTTACATAGAATTCTTTTGAAAACCTCCTGCTTCATCAGAGAAGATGTCCAACCCTTGATGTCAGACAGGCCTTGATGTTCTATCTAGAAAGAAAGAAACTGATTAAGAAAATGCTATTTGTTGTTATAGCGGCATGATTGGGAGAACAGTCATCCGTTCAGCTCTGTACCTGCCTCTCCTGTCTGTACCAGTCTCATCAGCTGGCATGTATTCCTCCCCCAGATCCCTTTCTGCAGTACTCCATTTTGCAGTCATTTCCCATTATGTGTGCAACTGATTTGACTATTCCTTCCTAAGTGGAATACTTTGCATTTTTCCTTTACTGAATTTCATCCTATCTACTTCAGACCATTTCTCCAGTTTGTCCAGGTCATTTTGAATTTTAATCCTATCTTCCGAAGCACTTGCAACCCTTCCCCATTTGGTAACATCTGCAAACCGTATAACTGTACTCTCTATGCCATTATCTAAATCATTGATGAACAGAACTGTACCCAGAACTGATCCCTGTGGAACCCCACTCGATTTGCCCTTCCAGGTTCACTGTGAACCACTGATTTGCCCTTCCAGGTTGACTGTGAACCACTGATAACTGTTCTCTGGGAACAGTTTTCCAGCCAGTTATGCACCCACCTTAGAGTAGCTCCATCTAGGTTGTATTTCCCAAGTTTTTTTATGAGAAGGATATATGAGACAGGGTTAAAAGCCTTACCATGGTGTCTGGCTTTTGATGGTAGCCAAAGGATGAAAGTGCTGCTTTGATGGACATGGTGAGATGGCTATAAAGGGTTCTTTTCTTTATATGAGCATCTAAAGTCATTCTCCTTGATTGACAGGCTTCTTCTTTGTCTTGATTGAAATGTGATGCCAAGCAGGGCCCAAATTATGAAACGTGGTAATGCCAGCAACATCAGACATGCTGAAGAAAAGAACCATTTACTTCCCTTGCATCTGCAAGAATACCTCCTTGCAAGATGAACAGTGTTATCAAGACCACTTCTAATGTTGTAGTGGAGAATTATGTGCAGTGTTTTTGTCTCCTACAGTGTTGGCATAATGCATTGTCAAATGCATTATTACCTATTTTTGTCGTCCTTTGGAATTTAGGAAACCAGAATGAGTTTCCCAGAAAAACCAAACACTGAGTTTTTCTCTCTGCAGTGATGAGGTTGCATTTTATTGGGTATATCTGGCTTTTTTGTTGGATTAAGCTATGCTGGAATAAACTTCCATTGGGTAAATCTTCAGCAAGCTGCATACTGAAGTTATTCCCAGCTATGGTTCTTCCAGTCTTTTACCAGGGCTAAACATGAACACCTCATTGTCTGAAGACAAACTTGATGAACTATCAATGGAATTAAAGTCTTCCTTCTCAGAGCAACTCTTGACATGATCTGGCACAAAGTCACTATCATCTAATATTTTTCAGCATATGGTGATGTGCTTTGAGAGTTGCAAATCACTTCTATAAGGTCAAAAGCAGAATATTGTGCCTGTTCACCATCTTGGATCGCACAACACACACAGTCCCCTCAAGTGCCTCTTGAGTCTGCAATGTTTGGAGCATGATACTTACACAGAAAATCCCCTCAAGAATGTTAGGTCAATAAAACCAGTTGTGTTCATACCTAAACAGGACCAGACTTCAAAGGATCAACCTCTGGAGTACCTTTTGCCTTGCTTTATGTAGCAGCCACTGTCGCTGCAATTTGTCAATGTAGCTAGCATATGCTAACTATTACAATACAAGATGCATTCACTAGCAGTAAATGTGTACACAGAATTACTAAAAATACAGAATATCAGAAGATATTTGGGGTTCATTTGAATCCCACATACTCTTTTGCTACAGGAAAAAAAGTTTTATGCTAAAATTAGTTGTTTTTTTTGGCTAACTGTATACCTGGGCCTACATGATTATGTCCCAAAATAGCATGATTGAGGGCCACTAGTTCATGGGACACAGCAACATACATGCTCAAGGGATACAATATTACCCTACAAATGTGGATGAGGGCTAAATCAGGGTTATGTTAAATATTTTTTTTAAAAGCAAGACTTGCTAATTCCAAGCTTGTCATTTATTTCTTTTGAGTTTATCATAGATATATATACGTGCAGACACACAGAGCTAAATTGAGAGAATGTTAAGGTTGCAAAGCAAGCACTGGAAAGTTAGAAAATGCCAAAATTAAAATTGCTTGTGCAACCATAATTCAGCCTTTGTATATGTATGGATTATTATGGTATTTAATTATCATATAACACATCTTTTCTATGCTTTTACAGACTGCACACCACTCAAGCCTCCTCTGAATACAGAACAATTAATTTTTCTCATAGGCTTTTCTGAGGCACTCATGACCAAGTGCTTCACAAACATTAAATTATTTCCAGTACACTCAAGTTTGATGAGGTGATATGTCCATTTTACAATGAGGGTCTGAGACACAAAGACTCAAGTCAAGTTTCCACCAATTTGATACTAGGACATGATTTTTTTCAGAGTATTTAGCATGCTTTTTTTTTAAATGTTCAAAGCACAGTTTTACAATAGTTGTAGCAGTGAGTGCTCAGCACTTCTTTAGATCAGAGCCTAGGGTCACAAGTTGCACAGCAACCTTAATTCTGGCATTTTTGTATATAGTATCCTAGCCTTTTGAAAAAACAAACTGATATAGCAAATTTCATGGTGTTGAAACACTGATATGCAGCTGAGTCATCAGCCGGTGTGGAACCTTAAGATCCAGCACAGAGACCTCTGCCGTTTGAACTAATGGGGTCATTGATAGCAATTGTAAAAATTCTGCTAAAAACTAAAAAAAAAAAAATGTATGTAAAATCCCAGAAGAGGGGGAAGTTACTTGTGTTTAACTGTAAGGAATGTACTAAAATTTGAGGCAGTCGCCTGTTAGCTTCCTCTGTCACTCACTACTTTTACTAGGCTGGGGCAGGCAGCTGGGGTGTAGGGTGAGGACTCAGAGGAAGTTTGGGTTCAGGAGAGGGTGTGGGCTCTGGCAGGGAGTTTGGGTGCAGGAGGGAGTGCATGCTCTGGGAGGGGGTTTGGGTGTGGGCTCTGGGTTAGGGCAGGGGGTTGGAGTGTGGGAGGAGGTGCAGGCTCTGGCTGGGATGTGCTTATCTTGGGTGGCTCCTGAAAGTCACTGGCACATCTCTCTGGCAGCAGCTCCTAAGCGGAGAGGTCAGGGGGTCTCCAATCACTGCCCCTTCCAGCAGGCACTGGGGTGGGGACAGCGTGCAGAGACTCCCTGTAGGAGCCGCAGGGACATGCTGGTTGCTTCCAGGAATGGCATGGAGCAAGGGCAGGTAGGGAGCCTGCCTTAGCCCCACTGCACCGCTGGACTTTTTGTACCTAAAAATCTTCCAGTTTGGCTTCAGTAGCCTCTGGAAGATATAGGGAAGGGTAGGAGTTGATCAGCAGGGCCTGCGGGCCTCCTGAAGTACCCCCGGGAACCCCTAGGGATCCACAGAGAAATGCTGGTCTAGACCATCTAGGTGAGGACTAGAAAGTTTTCTATCATTTCTAATACTTTAAAGAAAAATGAATTTCTCAAGCAGCTTACTTAAAGTTGAAATAAGGTTGAGCAGATTTACTGCTTTTCTTCTTGGAAAAACACATGAAAAATTCAGCTTTGGAAAATCTGTAAAACCGAAGTTAAGTTTTCACTTAAAACAACCCTTCCCTCCCCACAGAACAGCCAGAAACTTTGACACAGTTATCTGCCAAGAGCATCAGAGTTCATCAGTAACCTGAGAATTAAGAACAAACCTTTCTAGAAAATACCTTAGTCTTAATATTGTACTGAAAATATCATTGAAACCATAGAGAAATTAAAAATTACTTTTTAGTTGACTATATTTTACAAAGAAGGTATGAAGGGCAAGACAAGATGAAGATGGGTGGTTGGAAGCAGTGTATGAAGATATAAGGTTGACCCTACCTTTACTACATCTGTGTTTGTCATTGGAAAGCCTGAAGTCCAAAGAAAGCTCCACATACATCAGACTGTAGATTTCTTATATCTTTAATATTAAATCGGCTCAAATTAACCTTTTAAGGAAAATCCAGTTGAGCTGAGTTATTACAAGAGTATTTTAAAAGTTTTTGATTTTTATTTTATGAATACCACGGGTTTGTAACAGGAATTCAAGTGGGTTTAGTTTAATCACAATCTAGGCTACCTTAGTTTTATGACATTATGGTTCGTTAACACTATTGCACAGTTCAGAACTCTTTTCAAATAGGTGACCGTATCATGGTCTAAATCGGTGTCAACTGTTGTACTGGTGACCCCTTTTAGATAGGAAGCCTCTGAGTGTGACCCTCTCCTCCCTTATAAATTAAAAACACTTTTATATATATTTAACACCATTATAAATGCTGGAGGCTAAGTGTGGTTTGGAGTGGAGACTGACAGCTCACGACTCCCCATGTAATATCCTCGCAACTCCATGAAGGATCCCGACCCCCAGTTTGAGAATCCATGGTCTAAATCCAAAATATGGAGCAGTGCACCATAAATAGCCGATTAATTCAGAAGTAGAAAACATACACGTTTTAATAAACTGTTGTTTTGTTCCCCTTCTGTGCCCTGTTAAGTGTCCTTTTCTCACTCCTTGCAATATTCCCCCTCTTGCTTGCAGCTGCCCCTTTGTCTCCACTGTTTTTAATTCTCATCATCCACTTTGAAGCAAAACCTTGCATACCCACAATTTTGTTCCAGCATCTTCATCAGCTCCTTAAGGTAAATTTATATTAAAGTAAGCAGGAATGAGAAGCTGGTTGGATACTGAATTTATAGTGCAATCATCTTTTTTTAACGGTGACTGAAAGAACACTACAAATCTTCAGAAAACATGGGTTTCAGTAAAATGTGGACTTGCACAGGAAGCCTTCAGATGTATAGTTCCGGAGCGTAGAGTGCATCCTGTTCACATGTACAGTACTTCTCTAGGTGACTCACATTTCAGCTTCACAGAATGTAAAATGGAGAGAACACATTTCTCAGAGGAGTGCAGAAACAAAATTATGAATGTCCTTCTATAGAACTTGAAATTTAAAGGCATTTAATAGAATACGTATCACTTCTATCAGAATTTGAATTAACTGCAATTGTGTATGCTATTGTACTGTAAAGTGAAAGCTTGCATTTGATCAAACACGGAGGAGTGGAGATAGTATATTAGGAAGATTATGGCCACAGGAGCCTTACTGTAGTTATAAGTTGGCAGTTCTTTAACCAAAAGTATCTTTCTTTCATCTCCCCCTTTGTTACAGTATCACTTAAAGGCTCCAGGCAAGATTGGAGTCTCATTGTGGTAGGCTTTACCATACATAGAGCGTGTCCACACTTCAGAGTGCATCTTGTTTGATACGTGCTAACGAATACAAAATTTATCACGCTTCAACATTTGATGTAGACAAAGACTGGTGTGTTTTTGAATAGTGTCATCTGGTCAGTTTAAGTCTAGAATCCAACATATTTTCTCATATATTTTGAATTCTCTTCAAGATACATAGAGTTGAATACCCAAGGGTAAAGAGTGTCCTATAATCAAAGTTTAAACTTCTTAAGAACAAATTATGAATCTTCTCTTGTTTATCTGCATGGAGTCGGATGAAGGTGTGTTTTTTATAACATGGTTAGAAATTCCTCTAGAATTGTTCTCTTCCCATACTCTTAATCCCTTATTTATCTTCATAGATATTTCAGTGGTATATGTATAGAAACATGTTCATGTGCACAACTAAGTTGATTCTACAGTAGAACCTCAGGTACAAACACCTCTGGAATGGACGTTGTTCATAACTCTAAACAAAACGTGGTGGTGGTTTCAAAAGTTTACAGTTGAACATTGACTTTATACAGCTTTGAAACTTTAATATGCAAAAGAAAAATGCTGTTTTCCCTGCATTTTTGTAGTAGTTTAATACAGTACTGTACTGTATTTGCCTTTTTTGTCTCTGCTGCTCCCTGATTGTGTACTTCGGGTTCCAAATGAGATGCATGGTTGACTCGTCAGTTTGTAATTGAGGTTCTACTGTAAATGGAATTCTGTTTCTAATGTTTGAATTTAGTTTAATTTAAAATAGTGAGATTGAGCATTCATCGTTAACTGTGTTTAACTTGATTTGATTACTGATTTTCCTTTCTTTTAGCTTGTATAAATGGTTGAGTAGTTACAAAGAGGATTTTTAAACTTTCTGTTTAATTACAAGAGCCTTATGCAGAAAGCTCACCTTGAAGTTGGCAAAATTATTCTATTAGGAAACTACTCATTAGATCAATGTCATGGGGAAAGTATTTTGCTGCACAGAAATGGAAAAGGTTGTATATATGTTTAAGTTCTGAAATATTTTCTAAATCTTAAGTTGGCTTTAGGTTCTTACAAATCAATTTTTGGATAATTTCATTGAGACTATTACTTTTTTTTAATGCCAGTGAGCATTGAGAATTCCCTCTGTTGCACTGAGATGAGTCACAGTTTGGCCTTGTATCTTGGAGTTATAACATGGCTCTATTTGTATTATGATTTATTAATATTTTTTCTCTTTTTTTGTAGATAAAATACAGAATTTTAGTGATGATGATAAGAACAGTCACTTCATCTACAAGAATGCCGAAGACAGTAATGAAACCAATGCTGAAACCACAGATGTTTCTGGGTACAACATAGAAACCAAGGACTTACTTGACTCTTGGGACTCCCGTATTGGGAAAAGCTCAGACTCTCTATCAGAAATATCTCAGACTAAGGGGCCATTAAGAACTCATTTGTATGAATGGGAGGATGAAGTTGAAGACTCTACAACTGGAGAGTATATGTTAGATTTTGATAGTGAACATTTCTCAGATATTAAGAACAAGGATGAAGAGTTTGATAAAGAAGATATGGAAAATCCAAAGGAAGCCATTAGTGAAGAACTTGTGCAAACTGTTCTTAGGCCAAGCAACTGTAGGACTTATTGTAGATCCAACAAAGCAAAACTGGGGGCCACAAATTTTGATAAGCTAATGGATGGCAGTAGTCAGTCTTTATCCAAAGCAAATAATGAATCAAATAATGATGGTCTGAACCCAGCAAGAAAAGCTGTTTTGAGTGGTGGGACCAGTTTTAGAGGGACAGTTGGACGTACTAGAGACTACACTGTTCTCCATCCATCTTGCTTGTCGGTTTGTAATGTTACTATACAGGATACAATGGAACGTATTGACGAATTCACTACAGCAGCTCCTACTGACTTGGGAGAGGCTGGACGTCTAAGAAAGAAAGCAGACATTGCTACTACCAAGACTACAACCAGGTTTCGACCTAGCAATACAAAATCCAAAAAAGATGTTAAACTGGAGTTTTTTGGGTTTGAAGACCATGATGAGGGTGGGGGAGATGAAGGAGGCTCAAAAAGCTCTGGAAGCTCCAATTATAAAATAAAATACTTTGGGTTTGATGACTTGAGTGAAAGTGAGGATGATGAAGATGACTGGCAGTTAGCAGAAAGGAAACCTAACAAAAAACGAAATAGAACAGCACCATCTTCCTTATTTCAGTCTAGTTCTGATGGCAGTGAGAATTTTTCCCAGGACACCCAATTGAGCACTAATGCAGGTAAGCAATATTCTTCTGGATTTGATATGATTTTAAGCTTAAATCTACTTAATTTTAAATTTTAACCTAATTATTATGATCCTTAAGGTTCTTAGTCTCTTGAATTACAGTACTCACTAGTTCAAAAATGTACTTTAGCTTCTGCTTGTCTGTTATAGGTGCCTACTGCTCCATAGTTATCAAAAAAAGGTTTATCTTCCTTTAATCTCATGCCAGAGGAAAACCTTCCTCTTTCTACTGAAAACAGATTTCATCTCTTAGTATGTAAACCGTAATGCAACAGTGTCACCTTCCCACTGTTCTGTCTCCATGCTTGGAAGGCAGAGGTCTTTCTACTGATGCCCTAATTCAGCTGTGAGTTATTGGGCTCAAGACAAAATGTTCTAGGGAAAATTCTGTGGCCTGTGCTACATAGGAGATCCATTTAAATGGTTACTATTAGACTTAAAATTTATGAATCTAGGTTCAACTTTTGAGCTCAGAACAAAAAAACTTGAATATTCTTGCTGTTTTCTCCCACCAAACTCATGCTACATTGAGAAATAAGGGGGAGAGACTTGAGGGATTAGGAAGGGAACGTCCTTATCAACAGCTTGTTTTTTCCATTGTTTAAGCAATCTGATTAGATCCCCCTACTGGAGATCAAAAGGTTCCTGCTTCTGTTCCCAGTTTCTGTTCCTGAGCTGGCATCTCTTTTCCCCACATACAAAAAATAGTTTTATTGTTTGTGTTGTTATTTGGAGAGCACTCCCTGGTGTCAGTCATTTTTTGAAAACTGGGCTGTCTCTGTGATAGTCTATGGCCTCATCTGATGAACAAGCTTAAAGTTTTTTGCTGATAGGCTGAAATATTCCAAAGACATGGACAATCAGACGTGCCCTTACTATTTAAACAGCCCTCTAAAAAGGACTCCTCCTCTCTCTCTTAGAAATAAACACTTTGACAGACTGAGAAGCACAATTGAGACCGAACATATTTCACAAAGCTTGGCATCCGCCAGACCCTGACACATTATATACATTTTCCAGAACTCAGAGCAGTCAGGCTATAATCTAGAGATGTCAAACATTTTAGCAAATGTGGGTGGGCGTGGAGTATCTTTCCCCTCCAACCCACAGCAGGAGACAACATAAGATCCCAGAACCCTTGGAATTTCACAAGAATTAGGTTAAGTTTTTCCTTAAGTCTTAAATCTGAACTGCACTGCTTAGCACTGTCATCATCTCATAAAGATATTAACTCTAAAGCCTAGTGTTACTTTGTGATCTTTATCACTCCCATTGCTGATCATTTTAGTAGGGGGAAGCAGATGGGAGTGAATCCCAATGGGATATGGGAACTGAATATTGTTACAGGGAATGAAATGCAGGGGGAAAAATGTAAGGAAGATAAACAGGAAGGTGAAAGAGGAAGAAAGATAGAACCACTGGTGTTTCTGCCCTAACGGTGAACATGTTTTGCCACTGATATAAAATAAGATACTGGGAAAAAATGTCCTTTACTGCATGAAGGTTCTATTCCACCCTATCTTGGTGCAAAACTCCCATTGGCATCAGTGGGAGTTTTAAATACTGCCCTCAGTTCACAGCAGTGTTGAATTTATACCTCAGTTTACAGCATATTTAAAAATGGAATCTGGCTCTCTACAGAACCTATGCAACACTTCTGCCATGATCCAGCTTGGTTCCTGATCTGTCCAAACATATATCCCATTGTTTTTGTAGGACTTCAAACAAAAATCTGTGCCAAATTATAGAACCCTAGAAAATATTCTTTGAATAACATTCAGGCTAAGTGGAAATGCGCTATTCCTTTCAATTTATTCTGAATGTTGACAGATGGGAAGGAAAAAGCTTACATCCAGTCATACAAATTTAAAGCTTTCTAGAGTTACTCCACTGGAAATCTGATTTAAGGTAGTATAAAAGACTATAAGCAGGCAATATTAGTCCACAAAGGATTCAGAGTGAATCAGAATGTTTCACTGAATCAAGTCCCTTACAGATGTTACTCTTGTTCACCTGTGTACATGAAGAATTGGTCCACCTAATGGCAAAAACACAAAAAAGGGATAAAAATCTTCCAGGCTCCAAATTCCTAGTTTTTTACTAGCAACATTTTCCAAACACTGAGGCACTCCAGAGCTGATGTAAGCCTGAAATCTTGTATCTGCTTTAACTCCCAATTAAGAATTCCCTCATGTCCAGTTCTTCAGTTGCAGTCCAAAATAGTCTGATTAAAAGGCAGTCTAGCATCAGGATGGAGAAAAACTTTTTCACTCCGAATTGCAATCCTGCAAAATTGCAAAACAATGATACTACCTGACTAACTTCCCCTACAAGAAAGTAAACAAATTGTTTGTGTCGTCTAGAACCAAAACCCCACTACATTTAAAACCAATAATTCAGTGGCCAAAGTACAATGTGATTCTATCAAGGCTGTGCACAGAAAATGTTGAATACCAGGACAGACTGGCTAGCTACACAGGTTGAAAATCAAAAGGAATGGTCTCTCACTCAAGAGGAATTTCAATTAATCACAAGGATAGGCAGGCCTTAATCAAGGAGCATTTCAGATTCTGAGATTAAGCATAAAATGAAACACTGTGTGCTGTGGAAAATGATGGAAATAATGCCTATTGTATTCATTTTTTTCTATCTTCCCAAAGGTCCTACAAAAGAAAAAAATTTTAGGTTTTGGAAATTCTAATACTGCTATAGCAGTATTTTTAGTTTTTATTTTTGCATATTCTAAAAGCGTGTCCCTTTTATAGATCCTTATTTCTCTTTCCCCATATTCCAGTTTCCCAATTTTCTTATGAAATTTTGTCAATTGCAGTGGTTCTGCAGACCACCAAAAAAAGTGAGAAACACATTTTCATGGGATTTAGAAAGACACACTTTTCCCCAGGACAGTTCTCCAAAGAAGTGTGAGGGAAACCGCCTATGAAAATAGACCTTACATACAATTGAAATCATAGATATGTTTCTCCATGAGATGCTTTGAAGAAACTTCCTTCTGTCAAGATGAAACTTTAGGAAATAAGCTGTTTGACTGATCACCTTGTTCTAAATGTTTGGGGGTTTTTGTTGCTTGCTGAATGGGTGGTTGCTAAGGATTTTTTTAAGTAAATCGGTGACCGATCGCCTCAAGACCTTCTACCTTCATAACATTGTCAGCTTTCTCAGAGATTGTTTTATGGCTAGGTTTTTGATATTTGGAGGATGTGAGGGGAGACGGGGGGGTGGTTACGGCCTTTTAATCTCTGATATATAAAACGCTAAATATTTTTAAAATTAATCTCTAAGATGATACTTTTCCAGAATTGACCCTGGGTAAAGATGACCTAATTTAAACTTGCACATGTTTCCATATTGAATATAGATAGTGGTGTCAGATATGTACAGTAACTTTTTTGTGGACAAATCAGAAAGTTTCCTTATTTGCTGACTGTGACAGGCACTAGCTTGGTGGGCTCCCTGAATACTGTCAAATTGCCATCTTGAAGTGTGGGGCGAAGAAAACGCACAATTTTCAAAATGCACTTAATGGAGCACCAATACAAATCTAATATGCTGGGTTTTTTGATAAATGGAGTGAAGGATCTGAAATGCAGAGGAATCAGTTTTTCTCGCTGTTCAATTAAATGCAGTTTGAAGCTGCTTTCGATTTTTAAGATGACCTAATTAGGCAATATTTGGTTTGCTTTTGATGTTTGATTGTAGGATTACCTGAGAAATTGACCCCGTTTCGGATCCATTTACTGGTTATGTAATGTCACAAAGAAGGTGGGAAGCCCTGATCATAATTAATACCATTAGAATATATAACTTATCATGGAATCCTGCTGCTTGAAACCCAGTGCATGCTCTGTGAGCCAGCCACGGCAGCAGCACTGCAGGCTTCATGCCTGCTTTTTTGTTTCTATTACTATAGCTGCGATTGATTTGTCACTTGGTAGCCAATTGTACAGTTTTTTAATGGCACGTTAGGCACATTGATTCCCTTGGGCTACTGCTAAATTTGAATACTTTGGATTATTTTACTATAATGAAAGAATATTATATTACTGTAGGACTTTAAGCTCTAGTCTAAAACCTGTTTCAAATAAAATTATATTTAAAGAAACTATTGCATGTATCAACCTAACAATTTTCAAATTGTAACAAAAAGCATCTGAAAATGTTAATGGTTTCTATAGGCATAGTGAGTTCAGATACCTGTATCGTGAAAAATGTATTTTCTAGTGCTCAATATTTGTTTGTGTGTGTGGATGTGCAAAAGCCAAAATAACTTAATAGAGCAGTTGATCCAGCATGCTTACATGTATTACAGCTCTAAAATATGGGTAGCTCACTAGGAGTAAACTCATGATCAGTTTTTTTTATTTAAACATGAGTTTAATTTTGCGTTCTGTTCCTGCCTCCACTTCCCAAATAAAGTCTGAGATAACATCTGAATAGCACCAGATCAAAGAACATGCAGACTAGTTTCCAAGCCTTTATGGTTAGGACCCAACAAAACAAATGAAAAATTCTTTTCTCCTGTCAACTCCATCTTAATTAATGTTGGAGATCTACAACCAAAACTTTGAGTACCAGAGAGATCTGAGCAGCAGAGTCCGGGTGTACTGAAAAGAGAAATCCAGAGACCACTGTCAACTGGTTCCTTCCATCTGCAGACCTTTCTCACCTACTTCCAGCAAGCTATCTATTAAGTGGGAATGCCACTAGAAATAGTTAAGAGTCAAAAGGATATCCACTATACTTGAGTAACATTTGTGTTCCTATCAAAAGTGAGGTATGAACATAAATTTGTACAAAGATGAATTTAATTAAAACAATTTTTTACAAAGCTTCAGACTGATGACTAACTTACAAGCTTGTATGATCCTAAGGTGTGAGATTACTATACAGTACTTGCCTGTGCCAAAAAAGCTGTCAATATGAAAGGCCACTGTCAGTTTTAAGGTATGATATATGAACTCTGAGGGCTCGAAATGGTCTCAATCATTAGACTTCCAGTAGCGTACATTTTTGTTTCCAACCTTTACCCATTACAAAATGTATTTTAAAAACACTGACTTCCATCTTGATTTATTCCACTTCTTTTCCAGTATAACTTCTATTTATCTTGTGAAATACTAGCTTTATAAAGAACTTAGTTCTGCTATCCTAGAAACCAGTTAAAAACAGTATAAATTCTTTCAAGATCAGTTAACATTTTCAAGTATAGGTCTTGAACCAGGGTTTGGGTAGAAATTTGACTTGTCATGCTATAACAAATATAAACTAAAACCTTCTTAACATCAGGTTTTTGATAAACGTTTAAATGCTGCATTGTAGTCTCAAGCAGTTTCAAAATATAATTGTAAATTTGAGAATGTCATTAATCTATAATTTCAGCATCTGAAAATGTAGCAGTTTAGGTACAAGAACAGAATTTTATGGTATGTGGCTGACTGCTGGAATATCTTTTTCATTATATTTACCTTTACAGATCTACTGGATTTTTCAGAGGATTCATCTGGTGTGCCTGAAGGCAATAAGAAGTCCACAAATAAACAAGGTGATAAATCTAAGGAAAATACCAGGAAGATTTTTAGTGGGCCAAAGAGGGTAAGTGGTAATACTTTCTCTTATTTTATTCATTTCCGTGGTGTTGAGGGTCTTGTAGTTAGTGTATGTATCTCTATATCTTATCCCGGGGTAGTCAGTTATGTTTTTTGTCAAAGTCCAAATTTCTTTGTCAAAATCCAGACTATAGAGAAAATAGTAAAATACTATAATAATAAGAGAGAGGTTTCAGGATCTGTTCAGAAGTGTCTAGTGGTCTGGATTTGGCCCATGGGCTGCTTATTGATTACCTTTGTCTTATCCCATTTGATATGGATGCAATATTTAACCATCTTAAAATTATTGTAAAGCATACAAGACTATTCAGTTAATAAATGGTTTGATTACTTGGATATTCTGACGCTCTTTTGAGGTCTTTCCCCTCTCCCTCCCATGCTCCTTTCCCCAGATTAATGTGTCACTGTTTTAATCACCTTGCTTCAACTTTAATATTACAGTTGGCACCTGGAAGCCAAATCTATATTTAAGAGTGCAAAACTGTTTCCATTATAATTCCATTTTCCACGTACTCATGGCTTAAGATTTTTAGTTTTTGGGTGGCTGTCTTCCATGCTTGATTGTTGCCGAAAGATATTCTTCTGTTTCAGAAGGCTAAAGCAAAGTTTCACTGTTATGGGTTTTGGGGCATGGAGAAGAGAATATACTTTCCCTGTTGTTTGTGTGTGTATATATATTGAAAAAAAAAAGAGAAGAATTCTAGTCACGCTTTTCTGATCAGGGCTACAGAAATCAGGATAGAAGCTTGGAATTTGTCATAGATGTGGTCCTCGTTGCATCTTGTTTCATTTATGTGTTTAAAAACGTTATTTGTAATTTCATGGAAAAGTGACTACTTAGAATGCTTAGTAGTAAAAATCTTGTCTCTTTAGCAGAATCTAATAAAAACCAGATCCTTTTGCAAAGCTGTGTGCATTTTCCTTGTCCAGTCAGCTACTGTATTGAGTATTTTGGTTTTTTGAAAATTCACCTGGAATGGGACTTACCTGTATGAATAGATGAGAGTTTATAGCTTCCATTAAATGAAGGGTCCTGTATCTCCTAACTGTCCAAGATGTCTCTTTCTAAGGCCTAGATCTTTTGGCATATGCTCTCCCCCCCCCCCTCCCTTTTTTCCTCAGGAATTCCTATTATATTCATAGAAATATTGGGCTGGATTTGAACCTCAAGAGGTCAAGTAGTCTATCCCCCAGTCATGAGGTAGGACCTAGGGTGTTTGTCTAACCTATTGTTAAGTCTCCACTGACTGGGATTCCACAATCTCACATGGTAACCCTATTTCAGTACTTAACTATCCTTTATAGTTCTAAGGTTTGTCCTAATATCTAACCTAAGTCTCCCTGGCTGCGGATTAAGCCTATTACTACATTTTCAGTGTAGTTTCAGTGAACATGGAGAACAATGGATTACCATTTTCTTTATAACACTCTGTAACACATTTGAAAAGTATTTATCGAGTCCCTGCCTCAGTCTCCATTTTTTCAAGGGTAAGCATACCTAGTTTTTTAACCTTCCTCAGAGGTCAGGTTTTCTAAAACTTTTATCATATTTGTTGCTCTCCTCTAGCCCTTTTTTTCAGCTGCACCACATTGATGACTTGTATTCAACGTGTGGTCAACTATAATCCCCAGGTTCTTTTCAGCAATACTACTACCAGGACAGTTAGTTATTCCCCATTTTGTACCTGTGCGTTTGAGTTTTCCTTCCTAAGTGTGTTGTGTGCTTGACTTCACTGAATTTCATTTTGTCGATTTCACACCAGTTCTTCCAATTTTGTCAAGGACACTTTGAATTCTAATCCTGTCCCACCTACTGCTTGCAGCCTTTCCCATCTTGGTGTCATATGCAAATTTTTGTAAGCATACTCTTTACTCCATTATCTAAGTCATTAATTAAAATATCAGATAGTACCAGATCCAGAACAGACCCCTCTTGAGCCTACTGAATACATTCCCTCCAGTTTAACAGCAAATCATTGATAAAAAATGGTTACTCAGCTTTGTAACTGTTGTTCTTTGATATGTTCCATTCCATATCCATTCCAGTTTAGGTGTGCGTGCGCCACATGCACAGCCGTTGAAGAATTTTTACCCTAGCAACACCCGGTGGGTTGGCCGTGGAGCCCTCTGGAGTGGCGCCTTCATGGCGCTTGATATATACCCCAGCTAACCCAGCGTCTCCTCAGTTCCTTCTTGCCAGTTATTCTGACAGAGGGGAAGAGGGGGTGGGTTTGGAATGGATATGAGCAGCACATCTCGAAGAACAACAGTTACAAAGGTGAGTAACCATTTTTTCTTCAAGTGCTTGCTCATATCGATTCCAGTTTAGGTGACTCCAAAACCTACCTAGGCGGTGGGGTCAGAGTAAAGCAATGTGGATTGTCAGATCGCTCTACCGAACACCTCATCATCTCTTGCCTGTCGGACAATAGCATAGCGCAAGTGTGTACTGAGGACCAAGTTGTGGCTCTGCAGAACTCCTGAATCGGCACCTGGGCCTGAAAAGCCACCGATGAGGCCTGGGACCTTGTGGAGTGAGCAGTGAGGAGCGAGGTTGATACACTGGCCAGATCATAGCAAGCGCGGATACAGGCCGGGATCCACAAGGAGATCCTCTGAAAGGAAACCATGAGGCCTTTCATCCTGTCCGCCACCGCAATGAAGAACTGGGTCGTCTTCCCAAAGGGTTTTGTATGCTCCATGTAGAAGGCAAGGGCCCTACAGACATGTAGGGAGTGTAGCCGCTGTTCCTGGCCATCGGCGTGTGTTTTTGGATTAAAAAAAAATGGAAGATATATGTCCTGGCTGATATGGAAGGCCGATACAACCTTCAGAAGAAAGGCTGGAAGAGGCCGAAGTTGCACTTATCTTTATGAAAGATAGTGTAAGGTGGTTTGGAGGTTAGGGCTCTGAGCTCAGAGAGAGACACTGCACCGACATGATAGTGACAAGGAATGCCATTTTCCAGGAGAGGTAGCGGAGGGAGCAGGTGGCCAGCGGCTCGAACGGGGGCCCCATGAGTCTGGAGAGGGCCAGAGTAAGGTCCCATGTGGGAACTGGCTGTCGAAGTGGTGCGTAGAGATGGTCTAGGCCCTTGAGAAACCTGCCAACCGTGGGATTGACAAAGACAGAACACTCAAGTGAAAAGCTGAGATGGCCGCAAGCTGAACTCTGACGGAGGATTCCACCAGGTACTCCAGAATGAGGCAAGGATGCCTGGAGAGGAGAGGTGTTGTGCTGAGTGTACCAGCATGAAAGCCGCTTCCACTTAGCAGTATTTGTGGCCTGAGTGGAGGGCTTCCTGCTGCCCATTAGTACTTGTTGCACAGATTTCAAACATCGAAGTTCTGTAGGGTTCAGCTATGCAGCATCCATGCCGTGAGGTGGCAGTATCATATGTTGGGATGGCAGAGGCGACTGTGATCCTGAGTATTCTGGAAGAAGAGACAATGGGACTGGAGCGTCCATTGAGAGTTCCAGTCATGCTGTTTGGGCCACGTGGAAGCTACCAGAATCACTTGCACCCTGTCCCTGCATTCTTTGAGCAAAACCCTGTGCACTTGGGGAAACGGGAAAGGCATAAAATAGATGGCTCGTCCAAGCGAGCAGGAAGATGTCTGTGTGAGAGAGCCTGGGGAGTCGCCCTGGAGGAAGCAGAAAACTGGACATTTCCGATTGCTGCAGGAGGCGAACAGGTAGACCTGGGGAATGGTGAACGGTGCCACAATGCTGGGGAGTGGTGCCGGGACCTGGAACAATACCAAGACTTGGATCTAGACAATGAGCGGCGTCAACAGTGGCATCAGGTCTGGGATCTGCTTCTTGACGGTGACCAGTGGGCAGAGTGATGATGCGACCGGGACCAGCATCAAGAGTATGACTATTGTCGCAAAAAAGAGTGGTGCTGGGACTGCAGGTGGCGTCGGGAGCAGTGCTGAGAATGAGATCGGTTCCATGGCTCAACCGACGGTGCTGGCGGGTAGATCGGGGCCAGCATGCCTCGGGACGGTGCCGCAGGTGCAGGTACCGCGCGAAGCTGAGGGGATGCCGATACCATCATGGCAATAAGGTCCTTCGCAGCAGCAAATGTATCCAGAGTGGACGGCAACTGGATCTTGACCACGCTGTGTACCGGGTAGTCCAGGGGCACCAGACTCAATGGCTCTCCGAGGGCCAGTGTCAACAGTGCCGAGGTTGTAGACTCTGCCCCTAGGTGCTCCCCTGCAGGACGCGCCTCCACAGGTGGTTCCAAGGAGACTTGCCTTTGTGGAGGTGGGCCAGCCTTTTTCCAGTTTCTGGTGCCACTTCTGGCCAGGAAAGTGGGAGTGGTTCTGGGACGATGATGCTGGCTGCTGTGCTGGGGAGCGTCGGTGCCACGGATCTCGGTTAGAGTCCAAATGTGGTGCTGCTCCTAACGCTGCTGCTGGCACACCTAAATTGGAATCGATATGAGCAAGCACTGAAAGAAGAACTATTCCTTGAGTATAGTCTTTCAACTAGTTGTGTCCCCACCTTTTTAGTAATTTTTAGACCTCATTTCCCTAGTTTGATTATGAGAATGTTATATGGGACTGTCAAAAGCCTTACTGAAGTTAATGTATATTACATCTACTATTCCTCTACCCTCTCCCATTCACTGGGCTAGTAACCCTGTCAAAGAAGGAAACTGGGTTTTGGCATGATTTATTCTGGACACATCCATACTAGCTATTACTTAAACATTATCCTCTATAATCCGTACCAACTGATTGTTCAGTAACTTGTTCCAGTATCTTTCCAGGTTAAGAAGTTAGGCTGACTGGTGTATAATTCCCCTGGGTCGTCTTTGTTTCCTAAAATGGGTACTATGTTGGTTTGCAGTTTTTCAGTTGTCTGGGACCTCACCCATATCCACAAGTTGTTGAAGATAATCACTAACAGTTCAGAGATTTGCTTCAGCTAGTTCATAAAGTATAGAATCATGGTTCAACATGATTTGTTCTTGACAAATTCATGCTAACTGTTACTTATCCCCTTACCTTCTATTTTGTTTATGAGGTCACCTGAGACTGTATCAGAAGCCTTATTAAAGTCAAGATATACCACATCTTTTGCTTCCCCCATCCACAAGGCTTGTTACTCTGTTCTTGATAAATCATGCTGACTGTTACTTACCACCTTATTATCTTCTAGATGTTTGCCCTAGAATGAATTCCATCAGACTCTACTGATTTTGAAAACATCTAATTTACCTAAATAGTCTTTCACATGTTCTTTCCCTAATGTGTCTTCTGTTCCTTCCCCCTTGTTAATATTAATCATGTTTGTGCTAAGCATCTGGTCACAATTAACCCTTTTAGTGAAGATTGAAGCAAAATAGGTGTTAAATACCCCAGCCTTCTTGGTGTTGTCCATTACTAGTCATCCTTCCTTGCTAAGAGTAGATTATTTATGCAGACATTCTCTGTAGCTAAACACTTATTCACTGCTTCCATTCACCTATTTCCTCTGAGATTTCTGACAGGATACCTCTGTCTTTCCTGGAGGTAGCTTGATTGCTCTCATTGAGGAAAAACAGGGTTGTGGCTATTTTTAAAGAGGACAAACTGGAGTTTCTCCAAAGATTTTATTCTTCAGCTGATACATTTATTAAATAAAATATTTACCTTCATGGACTACCCACTGCCCCAGATGTGCTCCTTATTGAGCACAGGAGACAGTAAAACTGGGAAGGAAATACAAGGGAATGTAGAGAGCAAGAAGGAATGGAAAGCTGGAGTACATGCACAGCTATTTTGCACTGCTCCATAGTGATATAAAGCAGCCAGAACATAGTGGTGAATTCGTCCCTAAAAGTTAAATAAAAAAAATTTGGTATTTAATAACTTCATGAGAAATACTGCATGGTAACATTCCCTTGGGGGTTCTTGTTTACTGTTGATGTATGTTTTCTTAATTACAATTTGATTTTTTTTCAAATTAAAAAAAAGTGCTCAGCAAGTACATTGAGTACATATCCATTATTTAGGGTAGAATACTTTACAGGGATGTTGTAAATGTATTGTGTTTATAAACCCCAGGGAATTTAGAGTAAGGAATAAACTCAATAGAAATCCATAATTTTAAAGTATGGAAAAAACCATTTATGCTGACTCCCTTCATAACCACCATAGTATCACTACTCATAGACTCTGACTTCAGGGTCAGAAGGGACCATCATGATCATCTAGTCCAGAGATCTCAAACTCAAATCACCATAAGGGCCACATGAGGACTAGTACATTGGCCAGAGGGCCTCATCACTGAAACCTTTTCATACAGTGATGCAAAAGTATCATAAAAAATGAAGAGTAATAGAGTATGCTATTAAAAGCCCAAAAAGTCAAAGATGTTAGCATAACGCTGAAACTGTCCAACATTAAAGTGTTTTAAACCAGGTTTGGCGCTTGGCATACAGAGACTTTAGTTTGTGTTGTTCCATGGCAAACACACTTAAAAAAAATTATGCTAAAGTTTGGAAATTTATTGGTTAGTATACCCAAGAGAAAAGGAGCTAAACGAGTCATAAAGCGCTTCAAAACTGAAATATGTAGTTTTTTTAAATAGTCATTCTGTCAAAGTCCTTTGTTTAAACTAGAAGATATCAGCTAGAGCATGTTATATATAAAAACATTTTTTGCAGGGGGGAGAGGGAAGAGGAAGACCTGGTGAGAAGCAAAGGGATGGTTTTTATTACTCAGTTCCAAGATTTGAAGAGTGCCTCCTTTTCCTGGTTTTGACAAACAGACACAAGGAGAAGAGACAGGAGAGCAGAGATTGGGGAAATAGCTTTGGTTGATGTCAGGATTCCGGATGCAGGTCAGTCACAAATGGATGCTCTGAGGTGACAGGTCAGTCACGACAGCAGTTGCCCTGCATTCAGACTTATCTTCCAGTCTGGAATGGGCAACGTTGTCTGGCTAGTCCCTAGGATAGCCAGAGCTAAATGTGCTATCTCATCTCATTGTGTTGGTGCTGTATGGTACAGCTGACCTCGGAATCAAATGGAAAGCTGTGAGACAGTGGGCAGGAGGAAAGATAGTGGAGCAGAAAAGAACACACTGATGCAACAGTGAAAGCCAGGCTTCCCTGTTCAGCTCTAGGTTTCATGATGATGTAGTGCCTTTTTGATCCGTGGGAGGAGGGTTAAGTCTTGGGAGCACAGCAGAGTCCTAGCAGCCTTCCCCCTCTTGGAATCCCTCGAAGTCCCACCCATCAAAGTCTCTTTAAGGGCTGATGGGCAGAATAGTCCATCCTCTCCTTTTGTTCTCAAATTAGGTCTAATTTTGGACATGCCAAGTTTGATCCATTAACTGCTGGTCCCATACTTTTCTTGTTTTCTTGTTAACACAGTCCTTGAGTCACATTGGTAAAACCTTTTTGTTTAGACTAACTTAGTCTTTGTTTTCCTTTCTTACTGATTTTATAATCTGTTATGTAACAGGCCAAGTTGGACTTCTGTTACCTTTTCCAATTATTTTTTATTACATGAGACTGGACCATTTCATAAACATCCATCGACTTCCCCACAGTTAAACTCATAAATGAGGTAGTTCTACTAGTCCCCAGTTATCACAACAGTTGAGAAAATGGATACAGTGATTGGCCACCTGTGCATACTCTGTTTATAAACTACAGCCAACTGTCCATCTACCTGTCTACTGTTGTTTGGCTTTCTTCTTGTAGATGTAAAAGTGAGTACTTGAGGAGTGGCTTGAATGTGGAGAGGAGCATGGACTTGTGGAACAGTGCAGGAGGGCATTCGGGAAGAAGGAAACAGCATGGAAAAGTGCTGAGACAGTTGTATGAGAAGCCTGTAAATGAAACCCGGTGGCTGGTATTAGAGTGGAGAGAACATTGTGATGTTAGAACTTGGAAACTGCACTGAGGAGTTCCTTCAGTGATGATTCTTGCAGAAGCAACTTTTTGTTAAGTGGTCTGGGTGAGGGATGCTACCCTAGGGAGAAATTATGGTTATTAGTATACTGGTCCCTATATGTATTCCACCATGGATATTTAAGCAACTGAGACAGGAAGACTTTTGCTAATAGTTTTTCTTGGCCTGCATCTGTGTTCCTCCTCACCTCATGCTCTGGACTGAGGATATAAGGAGTGCTACAGACCTCTCCAGTTGCCACGTGGTCTGAGGCTCAATCTTCCAGTGTCCAGTGATCCCCTTCAACTTTGAATCTATAAATATTCTGAAATAAAAGCTGCTTCCTTCCTGGTATGGGACTCAGATTATGTCCAGGATTTCAGATTTAAAGAGCTGTCTCTTGCACCCAATCCTTCCTGGTCATCTGTGACCATCAGAAGTGCCTGTACTTCCTTAGAAAAGTTCATATTTCCACTAAGTGAAGTATCTGTGGCTCCTTGCCCAGCCAAACCCAGCAAGCGTGGGAACAGAAATTTGGGAACCATCCAGTAGAGCAGGAGTTTCAAACTCAAATGACCACGAGGGCCACATGAGGACTAGTGCATTGAACCGAGGGCTGCATCACTGACACCCCCCCTCGCTGCCTCTGGCCCTGCCCCACCACCCCTTCCATTAGGCCCTGCCCCACCACCCCTTCCATTAGGCCCTGCCCCTGCCTCACCTCTTTCCACCCCTTCCCTGCCCCAATCCAACCCCTTCCCTGAAGTCCCCACCCCAGCGTTGCCCCCAGGGTGTGCAGGGTGTGGCAGGGGGCTCAGGGCAGGCGGGTGGGATCGGGCAGGGGGTTGAGGTGCAGCTGTGCTGAGCTGGAGCCCACACCCTTACCTAGAGCGGCTCTGGGGTGGCAGCAGCAGCATGCGCCAGGGCCAGGGCAGGCCCCTGCCCCACCCCATTCCAGGAAGCAGCTGGAACCGTGTCCCTGCAGCCCCTGGGGATGGGGGGGCTCAGGGTTCTGTGCGTGTGCTGTTCTTGCCACTCCTCTGTACCTCCCACGAAGCTCCCATTGGCCGCGGTTCCCTGTTCGTGGCCAATGGGAGCTATGGGGGGCGGTGCCTGGAAGGATTCAATGCAGGAGCCCTCTGTCTCCTTCCCCCGCCCTGGCCCGAAAGGGCGTGTTGCAGGCTGCTTCAGACAGCAGCACGGGGCTCACAATGCCAGAGGGGGCAATCCCACAGATAGGCCGATGAGGGGGGGCGGGGGAGCTTGGCGGGCCACACGCAGGAGCCCCATGAGCTGTATGTTTGAGACTCCTGCAGTAGAGTATGCTTTGAGGTCCCAGTCCAGTGTAGGCCAGGCAAACTCTATGTATGCCAGGCAGAGGCGTCAGAGCATTCTTCCCAGCACCACTATCTCAGATACAGGGGCAAGCAAAGGCAGAACTAAGGACTCCCCTTTCCAAGCTCACTGTGAGGGTAAAAAGCCCTCTCAAAAGTCTAAAGAGAAGTCACCCTCCAGAGCCACCTTGAAGATGAGATCTGCTTTCGTGATGCCTAAGTCTGGTGACTCTTTGCACCAGGTTCCAATGAAGCAAAAGAGCAGTGGTACCCAAAATATAGGGTGCATATAGGGTGTGGTGGAGCCTGGGCCAGCCCCCACAGGGAGTCAGGGAGGGAGCACCCAGCTCTGCGCCGCCCCCAGGCATGGCCCCAGCCCTGCACCCAGTCATGGCCCTGACTGGCTCTGCTCTCAACCCCAACCCCCAGCTGTAGGACCCAGCCACAGCTCCACTCCCAACCCTGACTCCCAGCTTCAAGGCCTGGCCACAGCTCTGCTCATGGCACCAGCTCTGCCCCCCAGGCTTGGCCCCCAGCTACAACCCCACTTCCAATCCCACCCCTCAGCCCCAGGCTGCAGCTGTGCTCCTAGTATCATCGTCCCAACCTCAGCTGGGGTGGAGGGAACGGTAAGGGGCATGACATTAGAAGTTTGTGAACCACTGCTCTAGAGCCCATAAGGGTTACAGCATTGACCTGCAGTCTCCAAAGAGTGAGAGTGCCTCCACATCGGCACCACTGGAACTGAGCAAAGACAGATGTGAGCCAAGGCTGGGACAACCACCAGTACTAACAAAGGATGCCCAAACACCATGCACCACCAATACCAGTGCAAGCTTTTAAGGACACAGTGGTTTCCAAGGTGCACAGATGACTTCATCCTCATCCACTAATGGCAACTGACAAATGCTTTTCTTCACTGATGGTACCTCCCTCCTATCCCCTGCCCACACACAATTAGAGCTCATGCAAATGTCTAGGGAAGAAGAGGGAGGCAGGGAGGACAAGATCCAGTCCTAGCCCACATTCTA
Source organism: Gopherus evgoodei (assembly GCF_007399415.2). Lineage (NCBI taxonomy): Eukaryota > Metazoa > Chordata > Testudines > Testudinidae > Gopherus > Gopherus evgoodei. The sequence goes on along the minus strand of NC_044328.1, from coordinate 54,212,193 downwards.
ACAGGCGTATCATCTGAAGAGGCGGTTGCCTGGCCTCGCTATCTCCTACAGATGAGACTAACCAGTTTCAGCATCTGTTAAGGACAATTGTAGATGAGCTCGAGAGTCTTCTGGAGGAAATTCAAGAGACACCTCCCAGACTCCTGGATATTTTATGGAGTGCAGGACTTAGTAGAGTGGCACTCCTGTTAATGGGGCCATCCTGGAACCTGCCATTGTCATGTGGCATACTCCAGCAACATGTACACTTACTCCTAAGAGGTCAGAAGAGAAGTACTTTGTCCCAGCCATGAATGATGCCTATTTTCATATCCCCTCACAGATCATTCCTGGTACACTGAAACCCCACTATAATACGATGATTGGGGTCCAAACAATTGGATCGCTATAAATGCAGGGGCTCTTCAGCAGTGCTCTGGCGGTTTTTTCTTTTCTTTTCTTTTTTTTTTTTCTTTTTTGCGCTTCTGCTGTGCTTCAGCCGCATTTTTTTTTCCCTTGGGGCGGCGGAGCCACCTTATGATCGCCTTATATCCGAATTCGTGTTATTGCGGGGTGTGTTATAGCGGGGTTTTCCAGTATTCACTATAGCTCCAAATCATCAGTACAGGGTGTTCCTGTTTTGAACTAGCAACAGCTAATCCATGCTTCTGACTCTATGGCTTGATATTCTTTCTTTACTGAGATGACTATTGACAGGGAGATTATCATCTGGAGGTACCATCATTAATCTCATCCCTCCTCAGTCTTCTAATGTCAATGGGAACCTGAGTGTATGCAGAGATGTCCATTTTGATTCCACAGACCATAGAATTTATTGGAGGAGCTCTGGACTCAGAGCCAGAGCTTACGTACCCCTGGACAGATTTCAAGCAACAGTTTAATCTGTCAACTCAGACAGCCCCATCATCTTTGGATATCCTCAAAGAATTGGACAGTCTCACTATTCTAGATTTTCTGATCACCCTGAAAATCTGCTGTCTCTGCTTTGGGCTCCCCAAAAGTGCACTTGGTAGCAAGTGGTGCCTATCACCCTCCAATCAATAGACCCTCTGTTTTTTCCTGTTTACTGGCTGTACATTTTATAAGGTTCTAGTTAGGACTTTCTGTCAAATAACAGAAATAACAGAATCCCTGCTCTGGCATGGGATCTTAATTTGGTCATTTTGGCATTAACCAAGTTTCCCTTTGAACCTTTAATAACATGACTACTCTCCCATATGTCTGTGAAGGTTGCTGCCTTAATGGCCATCGTGTCTCAACCAGTTGTCCTCATGACTGATCCATCTTATGCAATTTTCCATAGAGAGAAAGTTATGCTGACACTTGCAAACAAGCATAACTATAGACTGACCCTGTATGATGATGCTCCTCAAATACGGAGCAAGTGGCAGAAAATTTCCAAGTGTTGGATCAGTATTATGCCAGAAGAATGAAACTTAAGTAGCAAAATTAATTCTGGTTTAAACTTCAGAATTAAATGCAATTCCAAACCCAAGATTGTGGCGTCCTCTGCTTCTTCCAACCAATGTAAATATCAGATATGAAAACTGCAGTATATTATCTGCTTCATACTGGTGTAATTGGTCTTCAAGGAACAAGAATGCTTAGGGCTCCACTCAGTTCTCTTCCAAGTGCCCAAGCACCGATTGCCAGCACTACTGGGAATTGCACCCCTGTAGTCACTGGGGGGAGACTCGTCCTCTTCTGAATTTGAGATCGGGTCTTACTCTTCTTGTCCTCCAAAGCCACTCACCACTTCTTCCATGGGTCCAGGCACACGAGTACCATCAAGTGGCTGACCAGGAGTTCACTGGGGACCTGCACTGGTCCAGTGGCCCTATAGGAACCTGTGGGGCTTTCTCCAAGTTTCCAGGGCTTATTCCAGACACTCATGTTCAGTGGCTTCGGAAGGACGTACAGCACTGTCCCACCATGTGGCATTTGGTCCCGACTCTGGTACAGAATCCAATACCAGCCTCCAAAGAGCTGGTTCAACGGGATCCTGCTGATGCAGAAAGGGAGGAAGAGCATCTGCAGCCTGTGCTGGTCTCCCCTTCCCTAGATGACTGTATGTCACCTCCCCTAGGTGACTGTAAGGCTCACCAAAAGTTGTTAGAACGTGGCCGTAAATCTGGATGTACAGATGGCGTTAGTAGAAGAGTCCTCCCACAGCTTGGCTGATATTTTGGCTCCTGCGAGCCCTTCCAAAGGAGTCCTGCGCCTCAATGAGGCCATTGTGGACCCAGTTATGACTTTGTGGCAGACCCCACGTCCCTTCCCCTCACTTCAAAAAGGGCTGAATGAAAATATTATATACATGCCTGTGATTGAGTTCCTCTACACACCCACACACCCCATCCTGGGGTCCCTTGTAGAGTCTGCTGCCAATGAACAAGAAAGGCAGGGACATCAGAGCACAACCGTGAAATCAAAGGACTCAAAGAAGTCTCAGAGTAGCAGCTGTGTTAGTCTGTATCCGCAAAAAGAAGAGGAGTACTTGTGGCAACTTAGAGACAAACATATTTATTTGAGCATAAGCTTTCGTGGGCTACAGCCCACTTCATTGGATGCATGCAGTAAAAAATATAGTAAGAGGATAGAGGCAAACACCTACAAGATCTCTATCAAGTGTTCTTAGAATTACAGTACCCACCTGCTGAAGTCAAGAAACAGATTGACAGAGCCAGAAGAGTACGAGTACCCAGAAGTCACCTACTACAGGACAGGCCCAACAAAGAAAGGAACAGAATGCCACTAGCTATCACCTTCAGCCCCCAACTAAAACCTCTCCAGCGCATCATCAAGGGTCTACAACCTATCCTGAAGGATGATCCATCACTCTCACAGATCTTGGGAGACAGGCCAGTCCTTGCTCACAGACAGCCCCCAAACCTGAAGCAAATACTCATCAGCAACCACACCCCATACAACAAAAACACTAACCCAGGAACCTATCCTTGCAACAAATCCCGTTGCCAACTCTGTCCACATATCTGTTCAGAGGATACCATCGTAGGACCTAATCACATCAGCCACACTATCAGAGGCTCATTCACCTGCACATCTACCAATGTGAGATATGCCATCATGTGCCGGCAATGCCCCTATGCCATGTACATTGGCCAAACCGGACAGTCTCTAAGTAAAAGAATAAATGGACACAAATCAGATTTCAAGAATTATAACATTTAAAAACCAGTTGGAGAACGCTTCAATCTCTCTGGCTACTTGATTACAGACCTAAAAGTCACAATATTACAACAAAAAAACTTCAGAAACAGACTCCAGCAAGAGACTGCTGAATTGGAATTAATTTGTAAATGGACACCATTAAATTAGGCTTTAATAAAGACTGGAAGTGGATGGGTCATTCCCCCACTTCAGTTCCTCACATCTTCTTGGCAGTTGCTGGAAATGGACCATTTTTATTACCACTACAAGCGGTTCTTTTTCTCTCCTGCTGATAATAGCTCATCTTAACTGATCACTCTTGTTAGTGTGTATGGTAACACCCATTGTTTCATGTTCTCTGTGTGTGTGTGTGTGTGTGTGTGTGTGTGTGTGTGTGTGTGTGTGTGTGTGTGTGTGTAATATAAAATCTTCCTACTTTATTTTCCATTGCATGCTTCTGATGAAGTGGTCTGTAGCCCACGAAAGCTTATGTTCAAATAAAATGCGTTAGTCTCCACAAGTACTCCTGTTCTGTTTGAAAAGTCTGTTTGGTAGGAAAGTTTACTTTACTGTATGTGTGTGTGTGTGTGTGTTATAACTTAAAATTGCAAACCAGCAGATGCTTCAATCACTGAATTTTTCCCTCCGTGGTACCTGTCAGGGCCTATAACCTGAGACCCGCCACCCAGGGCTGAAGCCCTTGGGCTTTAGCTTTGGCTCTGAGTGGTGGGGCTCAGGTTTCAGTTTCAGCTCGGATGGCAGAGCTTTGGCCCCTGGCTTTAGCAAGTCTAAGCCAGTCCTGGTGACCCCATTAAAATGGGGTCCTGACCCACAGTTTGAGAACCGCTGCATTAGATTGAGGGTTTCGGATTTTGTGTGGAAAGTATTTGTCATGGTTGGTTAGATGACTGGTAAGATGTTTCCCACAGCTAAACTATTGGCTTGTGCCCTTCTGATCCATTCAGTCATCTTTCAGTTCATATCCTGTATATCCTGTGTTATTTAATGAGCACCTTTTCCATCGCCTGATTAAAAATGAAGGCTGTCTTTACAATAATTTGGTGTAACCAAGAAATCATATTGACTTAACTAGGTCTATATCCTTTGCTAATCCAGATGCCTCTGTAAGGAAACTCCGTTACATTGACTACTTAATGGTTTGACTATTTGTGATCATGTCTTTTTTAATTTTAATTATAGGTATAAATGGACCCAAAGCAACCACAATAAAAACAATTTAACATCTTAATTTCTTTTTAGGACTGGGATTGAACAGAATTGTAATCAGGATTGACTGATTAGATTTTAAATTTAACTATCTGAAGATTGTGTAATGTGAAAGTAACCCTGCACTTTTAATGTATGGAGCTAGAGCGTAACATCTGGGAGCTGTCACAGAATGAAAGTGGGGGTCAACACTTTGGCCTATTAACAGACTAGATAGTGTTCTAGTGGTTCTGCTCTTAGGTTGTATTCTTTCCCAGTTTCTCTTGTTAAGTTGGTGGTGAGCAGGGTGTGATGTGTTGCCATTTTGCCCCACATTCCAATGTCGGAGTGGAGGCAGAGTTTAGGTCCTCCCAGCTCTATATGTTGAACTGGTTCCCTCCCACGCTGTTCATAAGCAACTATTGCTCAAAACTACAGCAATCCTATGGGGAGTGTTGTCTTTGTCCTCCCACTCTTGGTGTAGACAAAGACATAGTTAGCTGCAGCATTTCTGGATGTAGAGAGAGGTGGGGCTGGGAAAGCTAACACAAGGGTGACAGAAGCAAAGATTGCACAGGGAGAAAGGGAGCAAAGAAAATGGTAACCCCCTCAGTCCTAGCAAAAAAAAACAACCCTGCAGGACAAGGGAAAGATGGCAGTAAAGTAAAGTGGAAAGGGATTTATGTTGTGGTTGGATTGTCTGTCTTTCAGCTATTAATAAAATTAACCTTTTTAGATGAGTATCTTAAAAAACTCAAACTTTTCCTGTACATTTGAAAGTGTATGGTTAGGAGAGGTGATGCCTCACCACACATCTTCCAAAGACAAAAATAAGATTAATGCCCTTGAATAGTGTCAGTGTTTTTCATTTAAAATGATTTAAAGGTGACATGTACAGGGGGAGGGGGAGTGAAGTTGTGGCCTTCTTTTTCCAAGTGCCTGCCTGACCATTGTCATGCTGCTGCCAGAGACTCAGCACTGCATGCTCTTGTCATTCATGTGACCAGACTTTTTACTTCCATAGAGAGGGAGCCAGCAGTTCATAGCTCATAATGTGAATAGAAATACTACTTTTGCCTTCAAATCTGCTTACTATAAATTGTAGTCTGGGCTTGTGACTAGCAGTACAGAGTGTTTGCCTGTGGCAGAGTTAAATAATTTTGGCAACATGAGGTTAACTCTTTGGGGAAAAACCCCCTACTGCATTAGGCTTTTCCTAAGTTGAGAGTGCCAAAATGGCAAACAAACTAAGGAGAAGGCCAAAAATTCCTTACTGTTCTCGTAGCCAGTCTTGGTCTAGGCTTACTTAACAGGACAGATGAAGGTACAAAATATACTGCTTACAAATCAGTTAGACGAGTTTTCAGGGCTCCAGAAAACCATCCACTGAGCACTTTGGCTCATTTACTGCTTAGTCTGTTGCTTTTGCAGTCACAGAATCTGCTTCATCCTAACTGTAGTTGCCAAGAAATAATCCCTCAGTAAGGGAGCAGATCAGGATTGGCTAAAAGAGTCCTATTCCATGCAGCATCAAAGCTGGCAGGAATTCCTCCTGAAGTTGTTAAAAGGGAGTGTTTGAGAGGAATGAGGCCTGCATTTACTGAAATTCCCTGTCTCTTCTAGTTTAGTTCATAGTCTTTACTGGGAAATCAGTCAGGCCTGACCCTTTTTGCTACTATGCTCCCTTGTCCTTGCAATTTCCAACAAAAGAAAGTATTTTCCAGTCCCTCAACATTTCTGATGTGGGTAGAGCTTCCCTAGTAGTATTTGGCCTTCTCCCTATTACCCATTGTACAGACTGTGTCTCTTAGGCCTTGTCTAAACACAAGTTTAAATAGTGGTGTGATTTTTTGTATAAAATATATGTGGGGATGAGGGAAGGCAACAGGCAATGAACTGTTAGGAAAGACCCAGAAAGTGGAATATTCTTTTTGCTGATACAGACTAACACAGCTGTGCTACTCTGAAAGATGGAATTTGGGGAGACACAAGGAGAGCAGATAGCCTGATGCTGGCCTCAGAGAGTAACTGAGGGGAGTGTTGGAGGGAGTCAAAGAAATGGTCAATAAAAAAAGAGTGCAGTCTGAACTAAGTATGAAATGGTGGGATAACCTCACCAGAGTTTAGGAGATGGCACAGGAGTTTCACTTCCACTGCCCCGACTCTTGCTGGAAGTGAGTCTGACTACTCCCTCCTTAGTAATTGGAATTGTCCCAATATGTTGCTTTTATATGGAATCACTTGTTTCTTTCTCCCCTTCCTCTCCCCACTCCTTTTCCCATATCTTCAGTGCTCCTGTGGGTGTTTTTTTTTTTTCTCCTTCCTCCAAACAAGCTGTGTGGTATATAGAACTGGAGGATTAATGCTTTTCTGATGATGTTTGTTTTGATTCAAAGGAATGTATCTCTGGCATATCACATACTCTCCCTATTAACTGCTTTCAGGGTTCTGATACGCACGTGGTGAGGTGAATGTTAACTACTGGGAAACATGTTAGTTTTTCTTCCTTCATTTGACTGTAATACCATGTTCACTGGATAGGTCATCTTCGCAAGTGTCATTGGTATTCATGGCATCAAAATATTTAATGGATATATATTTTCATTTAGTATAGGCTGCAGCTGCGAATGAAAGTTAGAGAAAACATTCTCCTGATTTCACATTACATTCTATATGAAAATATCACTAAAGCTCTGCCCCATGTCACTAATGGCAGAAATAGGAACAGATATTAGTGCAAGGTTTATATTTAGTCAAAGTAATGACTGGAGAAGTTATCTTTAAGATCTTTGATCATGTTAAATGTTTTAACAATTGACTTAAGAAAAACTGGTTTTGCTTGAGTATATCTGAGGATTATAGTAGGCTGTGATAGTAATTGAGAATAAGGGAACTTTGTCATGATGCTGGACTTCAGCCAAGGTGTATACATTCAGCTATGAAGTACTGATCACTTTGAACTACACATCTCCTTATGTTGAAGCATATACATTACTTCATCATCATATACAGTACACCAAGTTTGTGGTATTTTCAGGACAAATATCAATATTCAGTATATTAGTTTTAATTACAAAGGTTTTTATTCAAAGAATAATGAATTAACTTACCTTGTAACCTTTTTTATTGGCCTTATTATAAATACTGTAGCTTAAATTACTCAGATGAGTTAGCAGCTATCAGTTAGTAGTACCTGGCATCCAAAAAGTGACTGTCAAACATCTTTCCATTACTTGAATCTAAATAGTGAGATTAAATTCACATTTTAACCCCTGGAGATTAGGAGTCAAACTTTGTTTTTTACACTGTTGCTGGCAGATTCTAGTCCAAAGGAAATATTTTGGCTGAAGAATTCACAGCATATATTGTAGCACAACTCTTCATCCTGTGTCAGTGTACTGTTCTTGTGCTTTCAGGTGACATTCGTTTTCTCTGCACTGACTAAACATTTGTTCACTTCACAAAGAAAACTGTTCATTGTAAGTGGGGAATGAGTTTGCATATTGCATAAAAAATTTGTGAAATTTCTTGTCTTCAGGGTGGTGAATGCACACAAGATGACCTCTCTTTAATGTTTTTTTTTAAAAAAAAGAGAGAGAAAATAGACACATTATAAAATCCTGACTTTCAAATAATTTAGCGTGTTAGTTTATGAAATGTCTTGAGTTCTGGATATTAAATATAAAATGTTGATGAATGGTTAATATAATCATATCAATTGCTTTTAACAGGCAAATTAAATGCTATGGTTTTTTCTCCATTGTATACACCATGGCAGTGGTTGTCCCCTATATTTTGGACAGCATTTTTGTCTGCCAGTAGTTCCTACCTTTCTTGTTTTGCCAGCATTTTCATCATGGCTCATGCCACTGGCTTTTATTTTCTGTTACATATGTGAATGGCAGGCTGTGCTTCACCAGGATATATTTAGAATGCCAGCTCTCGAAATTTCTGCTTTGAAGCTTTTGGGGGGATAGAAATTAAGCATGACCCATAGTATATGCCGTTAGGAAATGATCTTTTCAAAATAACAGCCACAACTGTGCATATTATGAAATCATTGGTATCAGTTTTGCTTTTGCATGCCACCCCATCCAAAAAACCAGAATATTATATTCTTCATATCCTCACTGAGGCATTTATAGTTTCAAACAGCTGATAAATAATATATAATAATAATTGGAGATAGATATATCTCCTAGAACTGGAAGGGACCTTGAAAGGTCATTGAGTCCAGCCCTCTGTCTTCACTTGCAGGACCAAGTACTGATTTTTGCCCCAGATCCCTAAGTGGCTCCCTCAAGGATTCAACTCTCAACCCTGGGTTTAGCAGGCCAATGCTCAAACCACTGAGCTGTCCCTCCCCCTCTGCATGAAAACAGCAGCTGTCATTTTTATAAGCAGAGCTTCACACGTTTAGTGGATGAAGAATGAGAGTGAAGATCTCTCCACTCTGCTCTTCAGCAAAACATACAGCTAACTATATCTTACAATGTATAAAGTTGCAAAAATGACAATGAAACAGTGAATTTCCCATTACGCAACACTAAGCTTTCTTTATAAATCTCACTTTAGGTCATTATTTTATAGCACCCCGTCATAAACAGATAGCTAAGGGTTAATGTCTCTTTCACCTAAAAAAGGGTTAACAAGCAGTGACCTAAAACACCTGACCAGAGGACCAATCAGAAAACAAGATTTTTTTTCAAATCTGGGTGGAGGGAAGTTTTGGGTCTGAGTTTTTTGTTCTTTGTCTTGTGTCTGTGCCCTCTCGGCTATGAGAGTGACTTTTCTATCTCCTGGCTTTCTAATCTTCTGTTTCCAAGTTATAAGTACAAAGATAGGAAGACCATAGGTTTATATTGTTTTCTTTTGTATTTACATGTGTGTAGTTGCTGGAATGTTAAAATTGTATTCTTTTTGGATAAGGCTGGTTTATTCATTTTTTTCTTTTAAGCAAATGACCCTGTAATTGTCACCTTAATACAGAGAGACCATTTTTATGTCCTTTTCTTTCTTTTTATATAAAGCTTTCTTTTTAAGACCTGTTGGAGTTTTTCTTTAGTGGGGACTCCAGGGAATTGAGTCTGCAGCTCACCAGGGAATTGGTGGGAGGAAGAAGTCAGGGGGAAAATCTCTTTGTGTTAGATTTACTAAGCCTGACTTTGCATACCCTCTGGGTGAGGAGGAAAGAGAGATTAGTTCTCTTGGTACTTCTGTTTTCCAGGACTGGAAACAGGGAGGGTGGAATCCCTCTGTTTGGATTCACGGAGCTTGCTTCTGTATATCTCTCCAGGAACCCAGGGAGGGAACACCTGGAGGGGAGGAGGGGAAAGGGAAATAGTTTATTCCCCTTTGTTGTGAGACTCAAGGAATCTGAGTCTTGGGGTCCCCCAGGAAAGGTTTTGGGGAGACCACAGTGAGCTAGGCACTGTATAAATCCCTGGCTGGTGGCAGCTTTACCAGGTCCAAGCTGGTAACTAAGCTTGGAGGTTTTCATGCTAACACCCATATTTTGGACGCTAAGGTCCAGATCTGGGAAAAATGTTATGACAACCCCAAAATCCCAATCTAGTTTTTATAAATGAGACAAATTCAGGCAGAAATGCAGATGAAATCAGTGAGATAGGAAATATATTACAACGCTATCATTTTAACTCATTTTAGATATCAATAGGTTTTGTAGTATCCTTTGTGTAAGAAAATTGAAAAAATGATAGGTTAATCACTTTGTGAGCCTGTAATCCCTATGGAATTGTTGTAAAGGTTGTGTGTTTTATTTTGGGGGGAAATTAGAACAAATTCACAAATTTACCAAAAAAAAATCAGTGTTGTAACGAAACTTTTTTGAGAAATCTGGCATTTTGAACTGTTTGAGCAGGTGAGCTTTTTCTTTCCTTGATCAGTCCTTTTAAAATAGGATCACTAAAGCAACATTGTTTATATTTAAATGGTCTGTTTCTCAACTCCAGTTTTGCTGTAGACTAACATAAAACAAATTTCCAAAATGGTAGTCGGCCTGGTACTTATTGGTCACTTGATGATCATTCATAACTTTTTCACACCTGATTCTTCAGTTATCCTTACTCTGTTACAAGGAAGAGCCCATATCCCTGTAGAAGCAGTGGCTAAGGGGGAGAAAACATAGTAGCTTCCACTAGGATTGCTTCAGTTATATAAGGGTTAAGAGAGGATCTGAAGCACCAGCAGAACTGGAATCAACAGCTGACAAAAAATATTTCACATGAAAATGAGGCTCTGGAGAAGAGTTTTGAAGCTAAGCAGGAGTGAATGTACTTGGATCTCTGCTTCTACTGAACTGTGTAGCGCTAACATGGCACACAGTAATCTGGACCAGGAGCTGAAGGGATCTGGGGGTGAAGAACTTAGTTTGATAAATGCGCAGATTAATGAAGTACTAGAGGTTACCACAGGGAAGGTATGTCATTGCAAATGGGATTATTTAGAAGTTGAGGTGAGAGGTAGTTTGAGGCAGCAATGGTCCATGATGGGAAAATTTGAACAATACACCTTTCAGTTCAAGTTCAGACTCCTTGATGGGAGACCATTTAAATCAATCTTTTCTTTTGCTTTAGGGTAGCCATTTTATGATAGTCCTTTCTACAATTTGTAACTTTTGTCGCTAGGTTTCATTAATGGAAAGGCATTAACAGAGTTTTTTATACAAACACTTGAAGAAACTTTATCTGGGTAATCAGAGTGTTTCTTAACATGTTTCTGTGCAGTGCCATTGTCCTGTAAATTGAGACCACTCTTACAAAGTTATGCAGAGTCGTGCACTTTCCTTCTCCAATTCTAAGATGAAACTGACCCTAAGTACATTCTGTACTGAAGAGTGACTGAGTGTGTGTGTGTGTGTGGTTTTGTTTTGTTTTGTTTTTTTCCTTACAGCAGGTCTGTAGATTTGAATCTAGGAAACTCTATCTCACATGCCTTCAGATACAAATGACAGTTTGGCTGTATTGTGGTTACTTGTGGACTACTCTACATCAATGTTAAGACATCCTCGTGTCTTGATTAGTAGTCCAAATTTTAGAAATGCAGAATTGGACATACAGGGGATTACATGTCAGGATTGAGTTAGAGATGAAGGAAAATCTTCCACATCTCCTGGCAAGCACCAAATAATCTCTTATTTTTTATGAGTACCCACTTCACTTTAACTTAAAAAAAAGAAAACAAATCTCCAGAAAACGTCCAATTTTTTTAGTAAACAGAAAATTATTTACTTAAATGGGGCTACTTTTAACACACTGATATTTGATTGTGATCTTAAAAATAAGAAACTATGAATGAATTTTATTGGGTTTTTAGAAAGACTAGTTTTGGTCATTATAAAGCAGTATGTGTTTGTTATTGGGCTCCATTTCCCTAGATATTAAATTCCAGGATTTGAAAGTTCAGTTTACCAGGGTCTAATACAGGGATGGGCAAACTATGGCCCGTTATCTGGATCTGGCCCCTCAGGGGTTTGGATCCGGCCTGTGGCATGGGTCAGGGCAGGCAGGCAGGGAACCTGCCCTGGCTCCGGTGCGCGCCGCTGCCACTCTGGAGCCACTCCAGGGAAGCAGTGCTGGGCCAGACCCCAAACCCCACCTACACCCTACATCACAATTAAATAGCCCTGCAGGCTGAGCCCTGTGAGCCTGAATCAGCTGGCATGGGTCAGCCGTGTGTGTCTAATTGCAGTGTAGACATACCTTTAATCACATAATTGGAGCCCTAATTTCAGCTATTTTTCCTCTTTTTTTCCTTACTTTTTTTTTTGCTATCATCTTTTTGTGTTTCATTTGTATTGATTGTTGCTCTGTGGGGCAGGAGGCATCTTTCTCTTCTCTAACGAGCAGTGAAAAATTGTGGTGCTATATAAATGTTTAACAGTAATGTAGCTAATTGGTGTACATGACACAGAGCAGAAATTCCACTTCTGAGCATTGGCCTTCTAAACCCAAGGGTATGAGTTCAATCCTTGCGGGGGCCATTTAGGGATTTGGGGCAAAAATCTGTCTGGGGATTGGTCCTGCTTTGAGCAGACGTTTGGGCTATATGACCTTTTGAGGTCCCTTCCAACTCTGATATTCTATGATTATTCCTGACCTCCCCAAAAATCTTTAAATTTATGATAGTAGGAAACCTACTAGCGTACATAATGTCATGTTTACTACACCTTCAAAGAGAGCATGCATAGTCCAATAAGAATAGGGTTTTTAGACATTACTTTTTGGGCACAAGACTTGTGCATGGCTTCCCTTTTTGGTCATTTTTAAACGTTAAAAATAGTTTCAATACAAGAGGAAAAAGCTACTTCACATGATTAGTGGGGGCTTATCTAATGGAAAACTAGAATATGTAGTTTACTGCTTGAATTATGTTTATGAATCAGATTTCCAGGCATATGTAAAAGAAACCATATTAGTATATTTATCCTTAACTGCTATTTCGTGTGTTAAGCTTTTTTCATTAAACTACTGAGGAAAATTTCATTTTTATATATCTTTTTTTGGTTTGTCCTGACACATGTATGGGCAGCAGTTAGAAAGAATTCTAACTATTTTAACACATGGCTGTACCAAGGGGATAAGAGAAATTCTCAAACGAAATGCATCAATTTAAGATAAATGACCAGATCCAAGTATATTGGCTTTACATTTTTAATTAAATCTTCAGTGTATATGTCTGCTGGTAATGTATAACAGATAAGTTTGTCTAATATAAATCAGTAGAAATGCTGAAAATTATTGTAATTTAAAAGAAGCGTTAATGTAGACATCATCAGAAGGGTATTCACTTTGAAATATGTATGTTATATTCTTCTTAAATTCATGGTTTTACACCTAAAAACATGAAATGAATGTTACCTATCATTCTTAATATTAATGGTAGGGGTCAAATCAGCTTAAAGCTGTGTCAAGTAATTTGTATTGAAAAGGAACTTAATTTAAAGTAAAATTCCTGTGGTGTTGCGATGAGAACATGAGGAAAAGAGGTAAGTTAATTTTGAAACATCATTTAGTTGTTTTTTTTAGAAGTATTAACAGGTATAAAATGTTAAGAAATTAGATTTTTTTGTTGGTAACATATTCACTGATAGTGCTACATTTCTATTAAGATATAACAAGCAATTATTTTATTTTTCAGTCTCCAACAAAAGCTGTGTATAATGCTAGGCACTGGAACCAGCCAGAGTCAGAGGCTTTACCGGCACAACCAGTATTGAAAACTCCACCCATCCCAGTGAGTAGGCTGTTTTTTTTCTTCCTTCTTCAAAACTTTATTAATTCTCCCTAAATGCTGACCAATATTTGGAAATGATGAAGACAGGCTACTCAGAATGAAGTCCAAATGGTCATGTTAGCCACTGGGTGTAAGAATCAAAAGAAATTGAATTGGAGGGAGAATCCTCTAGTAAATTCTAAAGGGAAAAAAAATACTAGAGTTAAAAACTTGATTTCATTGTTCTTTTTAAATATGAAATTCAGGTATTTTAAATGACGTGTGAATTGTTCTAACGAGTTGTATAAGACAGTTTTAAGAAACAATTTTTTTGCTCTGATATCTAGGATATATAGACTGAACAAATCAAACATAACAAAAATGTCCACAAAAATTGTTGGTGAGAGGAGAAGGCTAAGTGCCATGAACCATTCTTAATGAAAAATAATTCTGAATACAGTCTGTTCAAAGTAGGAACGTATCAGTGGATTGTCATTGAGAGAGAAAAGGAGTTGATTGCTGGCCGGCTAGACTCGTCAATTTCAGTGTTAGTCAACAGTTACATTAAACAGAATCCAGTGCTTTTGGCCTATATATTTTTCTAGAAGCTGTCACTTAAGTGAAGAGAATTCTGTTGTAGTGACTCTGCTTTTGTTTTATATTCAGGCAACTGAAGTAATCAAAGTGTAAATAATTTAATACTGCTATACCCTCGGCATCCATTGCCCTAATTCTTCAGTTATTTCCCACATGAGCCTGACTTCCTCCACCCTTCTGTTTTGAGGTTGACCACTTTAGCCTATTGGCTCCAGATCTTTCTTGATTACTTCACAGTCACCATTGCTTTTTATAGTGGAGCCTCCCTAAAACGTTAACTATTTTGGCTGGGACTTTTAAGTCACTTTTTAAAAATAACTCTTAGTTAGTAGCATTATTGGGGGGAAAGGGAAAGTCTCAGGGCCACGATCCCTTCAACAAAAACTATAGTGAGGCACAACAGTCATAAATCTAGATTGAAACTTGTTGTTCTTCACTGAATACGCTAAACCTTTGGCTGAGTCATTATTTTGTGAAGCACCATGATAGCACTGTATAAATTAACAAGGTCAGCCTTCAAGTCAGCTACTCACATAACAGCAAAAACTGATTTCTTTGCTCATAGCTCTTCTTAGATACAAAATCTTGGAGGCCTCCAAATCTTTCTATATATATTTTTAAATAAACTGCTAGATAATTAACATTTTTAATCTAGTCTCTCTAGATTAGGGATAGAGGCCTCATAGTGTATAGAATAGGCTTTTCATTTTCATCAATTTTTCACTTAATATTTGGGATTCCGGCTGTCAAAATATTACTTCAGGAATATGGTAGAGATCTGATTAGCCTCAGTCCTCTAAAGGAATTGTTACTGTGACAAGAAAACAAACATGTCTTCCATTGTCCAAGAGGTCTATGTATATGTTGAGTCACTGGATAAGAAAGTGTGCTCTCAAAGGTATTTTTAGTAACAAAAGTTATTGGCTTTATTTTTATAGTTTATATGACCAAGGTTTAAGAATAGCTGTGGGATTCCCCTGTGGTCCAAAAGTTCACAGGTGATTCCTGGACTGGATGAGACTGCCTCCTTAATTTTGGTAGCTACTTGGAATGCTGCTGTTGATTCCTTAGAGTGGTAGAAAAATGACAGTTTCTAAAAGTACTTGTCCTTACGTATATTCCGCACATGGGTTTGCAAGTGCCTGAGACTAGAGATTTGTGTCAGTTGGTCCGTGCCTGTGAAGTTTCTTCCCACATGCTCTCAATCAGGTTCCTCAAATTCTGGGTAGGACAGGAGCACCACCTGGTCAGTGTGTTCCTATTCAGATTGGCAACAGCACCAGAGTCTTCACAAAGTTCTTCTCTGAATGGCTACATCGTTTTTTCCATATCTGAACGATTGGTTCCTGATGAGCATATCTAGCCAGGAGGTCCAGTCAACGATACTATTCTTCCTTCATTTTCTGGCATCCTTGGGGTGTATGAACAAGGAAAAGCTCATTTTGATTCCCACAAAAGCCATAGACTTTATAGGAGTTCCCTGAACTCAATGCCAGCAAAGGTCTACCTTCCTGTCAACAGATTCCAGGCCCTACGCAGCCTGATAAGATAGCTAACGATCAGATCATGGTCCATTTTTCCTAGTAGGGAAAGACAGACATGGTTGTGTATACCTATGTAACGCCATTAGCCAGGATTCATCTCTGTTGCCTGCAGACCTGGCTCTGATCTGTTTACTCACCAGACAGAATATAAATACCAAGGTGACAACGGTGGACAAAAATGGATCAGGTGTGTGTTTCCTTCCACCTGCATGGGACGCAACCATAATCACAGGTGCATCCTCATAGGATGGGGAGCCTGCATGGAGAGTCACACTGCCCAAGGCACATGTCTCTTCTGGAGGCCAGCATGCATACTGACCTCCTGGAGCTGAGAGCAGTCTGCCCAGTGTACAGTAGGTTCCTTCCCACTTACAGGGTTTTGTTATATGCTGATATATACAACAATGTGGAGCAAAATCTCACTCCTCTCTGTATGGAGGCAATGAGAATATGGAACTGGTGTATCATTATCTGCATCATGCTTTCAGCAGCAGACCTACCAGGTGCACAGAATTCTCAGGAAATCTCAGCAGGGAGTTTTCCACAGACCATGAGTAGGAGATACTTAATTCTATCCTGAATGACATCTTTTCCCAGTGGGAGATGCCATCCTGGGATCTGTTTGCCTCACAGATGAACAAGAAATTGTATCTATAGTGCTCCAGAGCGGCGTTAGACTGGGAATCCAGGGACCCATTCTATTATCATGAACAGACCATCTAAGGCAGGGGCCAGCAGCCTTTCAGAAATGGTGTGCTGAGTCTTCATTCACTCTAGTTTAAGGTTTCGCATGTCGGTAATATATTTTAACATTTTTAGAAGGTCTCTTTCTGTAAGTCTATAATATATAACTAAACTATTGTTGTATGTAAAGTAAAGAAGGTTTTTAAAAATTTGAAGAAGTTTCATTTACAATTAAATTAAAACCTAGTAAGGAGGGCTTTAAACTAGGTTCGACGGGGACAGGTGAGCAAAGCCCACAGGTAAGTGGGGAACAAGACCTGGGAGATGGGTTGGAAACAGGAGGGAGCACGGGCTATAATAGCAGAGAGGAAGGAGGGTCAGGGCAAAGCTGGGAGGCAAGATCAAACCAGTATCTTAGATGCCTTTATACAAATGCAAGAAGTATGGGTAATAAGCAGGAAGAACTGGAAGTGCTAATAAATAAATACAACTATGACATTATTGGCATTACTGAAACTTGGTGGGATAATACACACGACTGGAATGTTGGTGTGGATGGGTATAGTTTGCTCAGGAAGGATAGACAGGGGAAAAAGGGAGGAGGTGTTGCCTTATATATTAAAAAAGTACACACTTGGACTGAGGTGGAGATGGACATAGGAGACGGAAGGGTGGAGAGCCTCTGGGTTAGGCTAAAAGGGGTAAAAAACACAGGTGATGTCGTGCTGGGAGTCTACTACAGGCCACCTAATCAGGCGGAAGAGGTTGATGAGGCTTTTTTCAAACAACTAACAAAATCATCCAAAGCCCAAGATTTGGTGGTGATGGGGGACTTCAACTATCCAGATATATGTTGGGAAAATAACACCGCGGGGCACAGACTATCCAATAAGTTCCTGGACTGCATTGCAGACAACTTTTTATTTCAGAAAGTTGAAAAAGCTACTAGGGGGGAAGCTGTTCTAGACTTGATTTTAACCAATAGGGAGGAACTTGTTGAGAATTTAAAAGTAGAAGGAAGCTTGGGTGAAAGTGATCATGAAATCATAGAATTTGCAATTCTAAGGAAGGGTAGAAAGGAGTACAGCAGAATAGAGACAATGGATTTCAGGAAGGCGGATTTTGGTAAGCTCAGAGAGCTGATAGGCAAGGTCCCATGGGAATTAAGACTGAGGGGAAAAACAACTGAGGAAAGTTGGCAGTTTTTCAAAGGGACGCTATTAAGGGCCCAAAAGCAAGTTATTCCGATGGTTAGGAAAGATAGAAAATGTGGCAAAAGATCACCTTGGCTTACCCTTGAGATCTTGCGTGACCTACAAAATAAAAAGGCGTCATATAAAAAATGGAAACTAGGTCAGATCACGAAGGATGAATATAGGCAAATAACACAGGAATGCAGAGGCAAGATTAGAAAAGCAAAGGCACAAAATGAACTCAAACTAGCTATGGGAATAAAGGGAAACAAGAAGACTTTTTATCAATACATTAGAAGCAAGAGGAAGACTAAGGACAGGGTAGGCCCACTGCTCAATGAGGAGGGGGTAACAGTAACAGGAGACTTGGAAATGGCAGAGATGCTTAATGACTTCTTTGTTTCGGTCTTCACTGAGAAGTCTGAAGGAATGTCTAGTATAGTGAATGCTTACGGGAAGAGGGTAGGTTTAGAAGAGAAAATAAGGAAAGAGCAAGTAAAAATTTCTTAGAAAAGTTAGATGCCTGCAAGTCACCAGGGCCTGATGAAATGCATCCTAGAATACTCAAGGAATTAATAGAGGAGGTATCTGAGCCTCTAGCTATTATCTTTGGGAAATCATGGGAGACGGGGGAGATTCCAGAAGACTGGAAGGGGGCAAATATAGTGCCCATCTATAAAAAGGGAAATAAAAACAACCCGGGAAACTACAGACCAGTTAGTTTAACTTCTGTGCCAGGGAAGATAATGGAGCAGGTAATCAAAGAAATGATCTGCAAACACTTGGAAGGTGGTAAGGTGATAGGGAATAGCCAGCATGGATTTGTAAAGAACAAATCATGTCAAACTAATCTGATAGCGTTCTTTGATAGGATAACGAGCCTTGTGGATAAGGGAGAAGCGGTGGATGTGATATACCTAGACTTTAGTAAGGCATTTGATACAGTTTCGCATGATATTCTTATAGATAAGCTAGGAAAGTACAATTTAGATGGGGCTACTATAAGGTGGGTGCATAACTGGCTGGATAACCGTACTCAGAGAGTAGTTGTTAATGGCTCCCAATCCTGCTGGAAAGGTATAACAAGTGGGGTTCCGCAGGGGTCTGTTTTGGGACCGGTTCTGTTCAATATCTTCATCAACGATTTAGATGTTGGCATAGAAAGTACGCTTATTAAGTTTGCGGACGATACCAAACTGGGAGGGATTGCAACTGCTCTGGAGGACAGGGTCAAAATTCAAAACGATCTGGACAAATTGGAGAAATGGTCTGAGGTAAACAGGATGAAGTTCAATAAAGATAAATGCAAAGTGCTCCACTTAGGAAGGAACAATCAGTTTCACACATACAGAATGGGAAGAGACTGTCTAGGAAGGAGTATGGCAGAAAGAGATCTACGGGTCATAGTGGACCACAAGCTTAATATGAGTGAACAGTGTGATACTGTTGCAAAAAAAGCAAACGTGATTCTGGGATGCATTAACAGGTGTGTTGTAAACAAGACACGAGAAGTCATTCTTCCGCTTTACTCTGCGCTGGTTAGGCCTCAACTAGAGTATTGTGCCCAGTTCTGGGCACCGCATTTCAAGAAAGATGTGGAGAAATTGGAGAGGGTCCAGAGAAGAGCAACAAGAATGATTAAAGGTCTTGAGAACATGACCTATGAGGGAAGGCTGAAGGAATTGGGTTTGTTTAGTTTGGAAAAGAGAGGACTGAGAGGGGACCTGATAGCAGTTTTCAGGTATCTAAAAGGGTGTCATCAGGAGGAGGGAGAAAACTTGTTCACCTTGGCCTCCAATGGTAGAACAAGAAGCAATGGACTTAAACTGCAGCAAGGGAGATTTAGGTTGGACATTAGGAAAAAGGTCCTAACTGTCAGGGTAGTTAAACACTGGAATAGATTGCCTAGGGAAGTTGTGGAATCTCCATCGCTGGAGATATTTAAGAGTAGGTTAGATAAATGTCTATCAGGGATGGTCTAGACAGTATTTGGTCCTGCCATGAGGGCAGGGGACTGGACTCGATGACCTCTTGAGGTCCCTTCCAGTCCTAGAGTCTATGAGTCTATAAAACGCAGAGCTCCCGGACTGGTGGCCAGGACCCAGGCTGTGAGTGCCACTGAAAATCAGCTCACATGCTGCCTTTGACACATGTGCCATAGGTTGCCTACCCCTGATCTAAGGTATGCATGCCTTTCCACCCATCCCCCAGCTACCTCAGTGTGATAGTATTTGGGATACCCATGATTGCAAGTCACCTTGCTACCCTCTTGCCTCAAACAGGAGAGAGAGACTTGCTTGTGCTTAACTGGGTATCCACTGCCTGACACTTCCAGTTGGTTAGCCACCCAAACAATCTTTTCAGTGCTATGTCAGCTCTTACTTTGCCGTGCAGTTAATGGTAGGTACACTTCAGCCCCAGAGCATTTTGAAGCATTCGTTCTGTAGCGATCAGCCACACACACACACACGCTTTCTTTCGTTCTTTCTCTGTCTTTCTGTCTTTCTTTCTTGTCTGCTGTCCCAAAGGAGGCAATGTACATACCAGCTTACGTGGTCCAGCTCTGGATCAGCACTTGATATCACAGCCCGGGGCGGTTGTTTGAGTGCTTGCTCATGTCCCTTCCACATTAGGAGTCTGTGCTCACCACATGCACCAGTGCCGGCAGTTTTTCCCTCAGCAGTATCCATAGAGGAGCAGTTCTGGTGCCCTTTGGAGTGGTCTGAGGGCCATGATCCCTTCAACATAAACCACCCTCAGTTTCTTCTTGCTGCCAGTGATGGTGCATGGAACATTCACCGCTCTTATTAGCGTTGCTTGTGCTTTGTTCGCACAAACTAGAGTTCTTGTTAAGTTAGTGTACGTGGTTCGTAGCTGAGTTAGTTAGCCCTTAGCAGTAGTTATGAGTTTTGTTAGTCCCATTGGGCACTTACCTGGGGGGTGGGGCGTGCCCCGGTCCCCAGGCTTTAAGTCCTGTGATTGCTGCAAACAGCCCAGGCCCATGAGCAACCATCATAGTAGCTGTCTCAGGTGCCTTGGTGAAGGGCACATAAGTGATAAATGTTGAATCTACAGGTCCTTAAACCCAGGACTAAGAGAGAGTGTGAGATCAGACTCAAAGTACTCCTGATGGAACCAGCGCTCACTCTGGACCCGAAGCAAAGGTCTGACTCAGCACCTAGCACCGCAGCATCGGGGCATAGTGCCCCGCCGGTGCCATCAATGAGCTGACACTGATCTACAGCCCCGGTCAGGAAGCTGAAGAAGGCCGGCAGGGGATGGTCTCCTACTCCCCGCAAGGGGAAGGACAGGTCTGGGAACGAGCTAAGAACTGCAGCGGGCAGCTTATCTCCCCTATCAAGAAGTCAGACTTCAGCTCATGTTGTGAGATGCAGCCCACTCCATTCCTTGCTTGAAAGCCTGGCCTTCATCAGCTTCAGGTGCTGCTGGCAACTGAAGCACTCTAGGCTGTGCAGGAGATCCTCACAGTGCCGGTGTGGCCCACATCGGCCTCAGAGGTGCTGAGACCTAAGCCCTCCTTGGGACCTTTCCATCCATCCCTTGCCCCAATTATACCATTCCTCATTGTGGAGGACATCGCGCCACCACTCACCTGCTCGAAGCCGTCGTGTCTCGGAGTTAGGGAGGCAGACACATCAGAGTCCTCTTTGGTCACCGGACCTTGGGCACTGACAGCGGGATTCTTGGCAGACCTCGCTGGTTACCTGGCGCAGACCCACAGAGGCATGCGTTCCTCGGCAGGAACGTCAGGACTGGCCATTTGTGTCACTGGAACGCCATTACAGATTCTGCGAATGATTGGAGGACAGTAGCCGTGGGTCCCGCCAATGGTCCCCGAGACAGGTGTCACCATATACGGGGAGATCCTGCCTGGCCTGTGATACCTCCAGGTCCCACTCCTCATCCTGGTATTGGTCTCAAAGTGCAAGGCATGGATCGTTGGTCTCCCGTTGCAGATCCGCCGAGTGCCGTTAGTTACCAAGATCCCCACGGAGGCGCATGTTTCGCTCAGACCGATCCTCGTCTAGATGCAACTGCGATTATTGCCATGCACGGAGTTGCTGCTTCAGTGTATCCAGGTCATTGGATAGCAGTTGCTATGGATATGGCTCCAGTACAGAGCAAGGCTCCATATCAGCAGAGCAGCCTCCCAGATCCTTGGCGCCTGCCTGCATCGTCAGTACCGAAGCGTTCCCTATGGCCCAAACCCAGTGGCTGGCCCCGTGGTACCCCTGGAAACCATGGGGATTCACCCAGCCCTCCCAGCCTGCCCTCTCGTGTTTAGAGCCTTGGACAGGCCTATGGCCTCGATGACCCAACTCCCTCCAGTGCTTGAGGCTCCAGAGGATAAGACCCCTCAAGTCTATGTGGACCAAGGGAAACAGCCTGCTGGACCACCAGTGGGTGCTGTGGAACCCGCAGTACCAGCCGCCACTGCCGCCGCCTCATTACTGGACGAGGCCATCACAGAACCCCCTCACCTGGTTCCTCAGGAGGATGCGAAGGCATGCCAGGAGCTGTTGAAGAGGGTCACATCCAGCCTTGGCCTGGAGGTGGAAGAAATGGAGGAGCAAGTGTACTCCTGTTTGACGTCCTCTCCTCCACAGGCCCTGCTAGGGTAGCCCTTCCCCTTCACTCGTAGACTTTAAGGTCAGAAGGGACCATTATGATCATCTGATCTGACCACCTGCACAATGCAGGCCACACAATCTCACCCATCTACTTCTATAACAAACCCCTAACCTATGTCTTAGTTATTGAAGTCCTCAAATTGTGGTTTGAAGACCTCAAGCTGCAGAGGAAGGCGTAAAACCTCCAGGGCCTCTGCCAATCTGCCCTGGAGGAAAATTCCTTCCTGACCCCAAATATGGTGATCAGTTAAACCCTGAGCATGTGGGCAAGACTCACCAGCCAGCACCCAGGAAAGAATTCTCTGTAGTAACTCGGATCCCATCCCATCTAACATCCCATCATAGACCACTGGGCATACTTACCTGCTGATAATCAAAGATTAACTGCCAAAGTTAGGCTACCCCATCATACCATCCCTTGCATAAACTTATCAAGCTTAATCTTAAAGCCAGATATGTCTCTTGCCCCCACTACTCCCCTTGGAAGGCTGTTCCAGAACTTCATCCTCTAATGGTTAGAAACCTTCGTCTGATTTTAAGTCTAAACTTCCTAGTGTCCAGTTTATACCCATTTGTTCTTGTATCTACATTGGTACTAAGATTAAATAATACCTCTTCCTCCCTAATATTTATCCCTCTGATATATTTATAAAGAGCAATCATATCTCCCCTCAACCTTCTTTTGGTTAGACTAAACAAGCCAAGCTCTTTGAGTCTCCTTTCATAAGACAGGATGATCGGAGGAATGGAAAACCTAGTAGCCCATCTCTGAAACTGTTCGAGTTTGAATTCATCCTTCTTAAACATGAGAGACCAGAACTGCAGGCAGTATTCCAGATAAGGTCTCACCAGTGCCTTGTATAACGGTACTAACACCTCCTTATCTTTGCTGGAAATACCTCGCCTGATGCATTCTAAAACTGTATTAGCTTTTTTAACAGCCATATCACATTGGCGGCTCATAGTCATCCTGTGATCAACGAAAACTCCAAGGTCCTTCACCTCCTCTGTTACTTCCAACTGATGCCTCCCCAGCTTATAACAATAGTTCTTGTTGTTAATCCCTAAATGCATGACCTTGCACTTTTCACTATTAAATTTCATCCTATTGCTATTCCTCCAGTTTACAAGGTCATCCAGATCTTCCTGTATGATATCCCGGTCCTTCTCTGCATTAGCAATACCTCCCAGCTTTGTGTGAGCCGCAAACTTTATTAGAGTATTCCCGCTTTTTGTGCCAAGATCACTAATAAAAAGGTTAAATAAGATTTGGCCCCAAAACTGATCCCTGAGGAACCTCTTTCCAGCCTGACAGTTCACCTTTCAGTACGACCCGTCGTAGTCTCCCCTTTAACCAGTTCCTTATTGACTTTTCAATTTTCACATTGATCCTCATCTTTTCCAATTTAACTAATAATTCCCCATGTGGAACCATGTCAAGTGCCTTACCGAAATCAAGGTAAATTAGATCCACCGCATTTCCTTTGTCTAAAAAATCTGTCACCTTCTCAAAGAAGGAGATCAGGTTGGTTTGGCACGATCTACCTTTTGTAAAACCATGTTGTATTTTGTCTCAATTACCATTGACCTCAATGTCCTTAACTACTTTCTCCTTCAGAATTTTTTCCAAGACCTTACATACTACAGATGTCAAAATAACAGGCCTATAGTTACTCGGATTACCTTTTTTCCCTTTCTTAAAAATAGGAACTATGTTAGCAATTCTCCAGTCGTACGGTACAACCCCTGAGTTTACTGATTCATTAAAAATTCTTGCTAATGAGCTTGCAATTTCGTGTGCCAGTTCCTTTAATATTCTTGGATGAAGATTATCTGGGCCCTCCCATTTTGTCCCATTAAGCTGTTCGAGTTGGGCTTCTACCTCGGATGTGATAATATCTACCTCCATATCCTCATTCCCATTTGTCATCCTACCATTATCCCTAAGCTCCTCATTAGCCTCATTAAAGACTGAGGCGAAGTATTTATTTAGATATTGGGCCATGCCTAGATTATCCTTAACTTCCATTCCATCCTCAGTGTTTAGTGATCCCACTTCTTTTTTCTTTTTCTTCTTATTTATATGGCCATAGAACCTTTTTACTATTGGTTTTAATTCCCTTTGCAAGGTCCAACTCTACGTGGCTTTTAGCCTTTCTCACTTCATCCCTACATGTTCTGACCTCAATAAGGTAGCTTTCCTTGCTGATCCCGCCCATTGTCCTCTCCTTGTAGGCTTTCTTGCTTTTTCTTAATCACCTCTCTGAGATACTTGCTCATCCAGCTTGGTCTACAACTCCTGCCTATGACTTTTTTGCCCTTTCTTGGGATGCAGGCTTCTGATAGTTTCTGCAACTTTGACTTGAAGTAATTCCAGGGCTCCTCCGCCTTTAGAACCCCAAGTTCTTCAGTCCAATCCACTTCCCTAATTAATTTCCTTAATTCTTTAAAGTTAGCCTTTTAAAAATAAAAACCCTAGTCCCAGATCTGTTTATCCTTCCATCTAGTTTGAACTGAATTAGCTCATGATCACTCGAACCAAGGTTGTCCGTACAACCATTTCTTCTATGAGGTCCTCACTACTCACCAAAACCAAATCTAAAATGGTATCCCCTCTAGTTGGTTCAACTACTTGGTGAAGAAATCCATCAGCTATCACATCCAGAAAAATCTGAGCCCTATTGTTGTTACGAGCACTTGTCCTCCAGTCTATATCTGGGAAGTTAGTCTCCCATGATCACACAATTCCCATTAGTGTTTACTTCATTAAAAACATTAAAGAGGTCTCTATCCATATCCAAATCAGATCCCGGCGGTCTGTAGCACGCCCCAAGCACTCTCTCAGGGGAGGCTCTAGTAGCTTTCTTTCCTAATGTGATTTTTGCCCAGACTGACTGTCTTATCCATTCCATCACTTCTTATTTCTTTACAGTTAACCTCATCATTGATATACAATGCTACTTCACCACCTTTGCCTTTATTTCTGTCTTTCCTAAATAGCATATAGCCTTCAATACCTGTACTCCCAGTCATGACTGCTATTCCACCATGTTTCTGTTATCCCTATAATATTCAGTTTCACTTCCTGCACCAGTAGCTCTAGTTCCTCTATTTTGTTACCTAGGCTCCTCGCGTTAGTGTACAGACATCTTAATTTTTGCTGTTTGGCTTCACTGACATTCTTTACCCGTTTAGGCACAGTATCACCTATTAGACTGGTATCTACACTACCCTTCCTCCTTATGTCCATTCTCCTGCCCACAGCTGTATCCTCTCTTACTTTTTCTTTCCTCTCAATGTTAAATTCCAGCGTGGAGGTTACCTGGACATCTCCCAACCATCTCCCCCAAATTCCTAGTTTAAAGCTCTCTTAATCAGTTGTGCCAGCCTCCATCCTAGAAGTCTATTTCCCTCCTTACTCAGATGAAGTCCATCCCGAGAGAACAGTCCTCTGTCCATGAATGCTTCCCAATGGCCATACATCCCAGAGCCCTCCTTATAGCACCACTGCCTGAGCCATCTGTTGATCGCCATAATCTTGTCACACGTTTGTTGCCCTTCTCTAGGAACAGGCAAAATCCCATTGAAGATCACCTGAGCCTCGATTTCCTTAAGCGTCTTCCCTAGTCTTGCATAGTCTCCGTTGATACGTTCCAGCAAGAACCTAGCTGTATCGTTCGTTCCCACATGAAGGACAATCAACGGATTCTTTCCTGCTCCCATTAGGATCCTTTTCAGCCTCAGGTCCACATCCTGTATCTTAGCATCCGGCAAACAGCACACCCTTCTGTTCTCCGGATCAGCTCTAATTACAGGTCTGTCTATCCTTCTCAGTAAGGAGTCCCCAATCACGTAGACCTGCCTTTTCCTGGTGACAGTGTGAATCTCTGGTCTATCCTCTGCTCCCACTGGCTGCAAGTCCTCTTGATTCCTGTTCACCCTTGTAATCCTCCACGACCCATCTCGTATCCTCCTGGGGCTCATATTTGGTGGTCTCCATTGACTCTTCCCTGCTTCCTGTAGGACTAGCTGCTCTTCTCTTTTTCCTTGCCCTCTCGCCTTCAGTGACCACCTGCTGTGCCCCTTCTTCATTTTCCAGCTTTGCAAACCTGTTCCTGAGCTCTTTCTCCTTCACTGGCCCATCCTTTCCTCTGCCTGGTTCTCTTAGTCACATGCTTCCACTGTCCACTTTCCTCACGCAGCAGTCTCCCCTCAGAATTCTTTGGTCCTGCTTCCATCTGCAAGTCTGAGCTTACCCCTTCAGCCCCCTCGTGTCTTTGCTCCATCATCTGCTCGAATCCCCTTCTAAACTCAGCCAGAGTTTCCACCTGCATCTCCAGTCCTCAGATCTTTTCTTCCATCAGCTCTATCAGGCAGCACTTCATGCAGATGAATCTCTTTTCAGGTACCCCCTCCAGGATCATGTACATTCCGCAGCCTCCACATCCAGACATCCGCATTGTGTCTTTCACTGCTGCCTCTGTATCGGTCATAGTCTTCCCACATAAAACCTGTTAGTCCAAGAAACACAAACCAAAACAAACCCCCAGCAGGCACCAGAACACCGGCAGACCACCACCTACTCTCTTCACTAGGCTGTCAGTTCCTCTGCCTAGGTCTCTAAGTCTCCCCCACAAACTCCCACTGAAACTCCCGTTTACAGCTCTGTTTGCTGGCTGCTGTGCTGCTGCAGCTGTCTATGCAGCTGCCTGATTGGCTGGCTACCTTTATAGGATCCCTAAGCAGAGAAGCCCCGCCCCCTAATCAGGGCTCAGCTTCTCTCCCAGTACACTGCCCCTACCAAACTACAAAATACAATACACAAAATATAAAAACCTCCTCCTCCAACAGAACTCCCACTGAAACTCCCCTGTTCACAGCTCTGTTTGCCGACTGCTGTGCTGCTGCAGCTGTCTATGCCACTGCCTGACTGGCTGGCTACCTTTATAGGACCCCGAGAGGGGTACTGAAGATATCCAATGCCTTGTGGCAAACTCCCTCCTCTCTGCACCCCATTTCGAAACAGGTAGGAGGTAAGTACTTTGTCCCAACTAAGGGGCATGAGTACCTTTACTCCCATCCTGCCAAAAATGCCCTGGTGGTCGAGACAGTTAACCACAGAGAATGCCAGGGGCTCCCTGGAGCTACCCCAAAAATAAAGACTCTAAGAGACTGGACTTGTTCGGCTGGAAAACTTATTCCTCGTCTAGCTTACAGCTGAAGGTGGCCAACCACCGGGCCCTCCTTGGCTGCCGTGACTTTAGTATGCTGCAAACCGCAAGCAAGTGCAAGAATGCCCTCCCAGAAGGTTCCCATAAAGAATTCCGGGCAGTCTTCAATGAGGGCACGGCCGCTGCCAGGGTGGCCCTTCAAGCGGCGTCTGACGCAGCAGACTCTGCCACCCACAGTATGGCATCTGCCATCTACATATGTGTCCTTGTCCATGGCTGCTCCTCTCCAGTTTGTCCTCCAAGGCTCAGCAGTTGATTCAGGACCTCCCTTTTGATGTCCAGGCCCTGTTTGCAGAGCAGGCAGACAACAAATTATATGGTCTGAAGAACTCCCAAACAACCTTAAAAACCCTGGGGTTCTACATTCCGGTCCCAGCATGTAAGCGGTTCAAACTGCAACTACCCCAGGGGCAAGGGAGCCAGCCCCGGCAGGACCTGTCGCACAAAATCCCCAAGGGCTATACGCTGCACACAAGCCACCCACCCCCACCCTCTGCACAGTCAGGCTGGACCCACTCCAAGCAAGGAGCTAAAAAGTCATTTCGATGGTACACCCAAGGGCGACCTACCAGTCTATTCCCTGGATCCGATTTTTCCCAATTTTTGGCAACCATCTTTCCTCCCAGCATGCTCAGTGATAACTTCAAACTGCTGGGTCCTCAGTACGGTGGCACACAGCTACACCCTCCAATTTATTTCCTCTTCCCCCCCCCTTTCCATCTTTTAGGGACCCGTCTCACAAGAGTCTTCTCGAGCAGGTGGTTCAGGGACTCTTACAGCTGGGGGCAGTGGAGGAGGTCCTGCCACTTTACTGGAACAAGGGTTTCTGTTTCCATTATTTTCTAATCCCAAAGGCCAAGGTTGGTCTGAGTCCCATCCTGGACCTGCAAGACTTCAACAGATACCTAAAGAAGCTAAAGTTTTACATGGTCTCCCTGACATCCGTTATCCTCTCCCTGGATCTAGGAGACCGGTATCCCGCCCTTGACCTGAAAGTTGAATACTTTCACACAGTGATCTTCTCAGGACACGCATGCTTTCTCTGTTTTACGGTTGTTCGGCCCACTACTTGATTGTGGTCCTTCTGTTTGTCCTGGCTACAGCACCAAGAATGTTTACCAAGTGCGTGGCAGTAGTTGCGGCCTACCTCAGGCATCGGAGTATGCAGATTTACCTGTACCTCAATGACTGGTTGGTCAAAGGCAACTCCAAGCCTCAGGTCCAACACAACATCACTGTACTATAAGCCACGTGCCACTCCTTGGGACTCTTATCGGTCAACCACAAACAGTCCACATTAGTTCAGGTTCAAAGGATAAAATTCATAGGTGTCATGCATAAAATATAAATGTGAGTACATATAAAACCAGTGCAGGAAGAATACCATTAATTTGTGGAAGCATCCTAAATCTATTGAGGTTTCCACAGTGCCCCACAACACTTCCTCTATACATGTTCGCTTATGCTAGGGAAGAAGCTGGGAAGCCTGCC
Source organism: Gopherus evgoodei (assembly GCF_007399415.2). NCBI lineage: Eukaryota > Metazoa > Chordata > Testudines > Testudinidae > Gopherus > Gopherus evgoodei. Next base: position 54,183,190 of record NC_044328.1, on the reverse strand, counting down.
ACCTGCCTACAGGAAGCATTTTCAGTGGTCAATGGCAGGAGACAAATCTCCTGCTAGCTGCAACCACAACTAGAACAACAGCCTCTAGTAACCAGTGGTGAGAATTTTAGGTCATATAATTTCCAACCCACCTGTGTTGGGACAAAGGTAAAAATTCAGCGTCATACCCATATCAGGACTAGTGGAAAGTTGTGCTAATGACTGGATATAGCAAGCAGTTCAGTAATGCTTGGAGCCTCCAGGAAGTAAGATGGTCAGTGTAGTAGTAAGAGGCAGCAAAGAATTTAAACTTTTTTTTTAAAAGACCAAACTTGGTAATTTTACCTTCCCTGGTGATCAGTTAATCAGTGCAAAAGATTCCATCTGCTCTTTTAATTTTGAAGTCCCACCAGACCCTGTCTCTCTCTTTCTTAAATAAAGTTTTTTATATTTAAAGCACCATTTAAGTGATCTGGCATATTCCAAATTTGATGAATGGTGCAGGTACGTCTCTGTCTTAGAAAACTCAAGATTTGAATTTGAAATTTCACACTTAGCTCTGTTTCCGTATGTATCTGGTATTTGTCTGCACACTCAAAATGTCTGCCCATTTAAGCACTTTCTTATTGATAGGTAAGGCTATCTTCAAAGGAGGCAGTTCATAAAGATGATGGAGTTTTTAAGGCTCCTGCACCACCTCCCAAAGTGATAAAAACTGTGACAATACCTACTCAGCCCTATCAAGAGATAGTAACTGCATTGAAATGTAGGAAAGAAGACAAAGAAGTAAGTATTTTCAGGACATTTTTAAGGTAATTATTGATATTTCTAATATATGCTGAAGGAATAGTGTCAAAGTGAGGCTTTAGCTTTCATCATTAAAGTTAATGGTTTTATGTCTGATTAGTTGAATGACCTAAATTGTCTTCAGTAAAATACTAGTTAAAATCTGTTTCGTTTTTTTAAAGATAACATTAAATGTGTTAATTTTTATAATCTATCCCAACAGCAATTTATTGTGTTCAAAATATATTTGTATCTTCCAGTTATACACTGTTGTTCAGCATGTAAAGCACTTCAATGATGTAGTGGAATTTGGTGAAAATCAAGAGTTCACAGATGATATTGAGTACTTGCTAAGCGGACTGAAGAGCAATCAGCCTCTAAACACACGTTGCCTTAGGTGAGAGAGATTAACATAAAATATTTTGTATATATTTATTGTATTCAAAGGAAAAAAGTGAGTTAAATATATTTCTATTAAATATGGAATCTGACTTTTAAAATGTTGTTAGTAGTTACCTGGAGTTTCTGCTGCCTGGAAGAACAACAACCAAAAAAAAAAAAAAATCTGAAAATACTGGAGACGACATTTACAGAATATCATGAGTATGAATGTATAATGTGGGGAAGGATAAAAGAGGATTTTGTGCAGTAAAATTACATCCCTAAATTTACTATTGTACTGCTTGATGACAAAGATTACACTTTGTTAACTTTTCTTTGTTTGGATATGATTATAAGCGAGGAAGCATCTATCCACTGTTCTTTAAAAGAAAATTCAGTTTTTAAATACTTATTTATATATGTGAAAAGCATCCCCAGACACTTACTGACAGTGATAATATAATATCATGCTGAGGTTTCCTTCATTCTGCCAACAGTCTGTTCTTTATTTCCTATTGAGAATGCCATAGCCAACACTGGTGCTCACTGCAACTTTTGCAGGCCTGGGGTTAACTAGCAATCCTTGTTAGAATTCTGACGATGTAAAACATGAACATTAGATTATAGTCAGTCTTTTGTTAAATTTTGCTCATCTCTAGATTTGCATCTTGCATTGTACAATTAAATCCTGTTCTTAACAAAAATGAAATTAGATGTATAAATTCTCATGTTGAAGATATTTATTCATGATCACTGTTTGTTTTCTACAGTTTGTGGATCTAAAAATACCAAAGAGAAGGTTCTATAGCAATATAAAAATCCCTTTTATCTTCCATACTGGTATAATTTGTTGTGTACAGCTGTGGCAAAACTGCAATTATTGTAGAAGAAAACCTTGAACTGTAGATTTAGATGATAGTGAAATTTTATTTGGCATCCTGAGATGTATCAAAAACAGCTATAGAACTTTAAAAAGCAGATATTAAATCAACTGTTTCCTCCAGGTAACTCAACAAATTGCAGTAATGTTGATTGATTTAACATAACTTGCAGAAATCTCAATCCTGTTTGTGTTATTTATATATGCAATTATGTAAATAAACAATATAACTAAATTTTAGAATTAAGTTATTCACATTAGGGATGCAAAATGTCAACTAGTGAGCATTAGTCTTACCAGTTAACCCACCTTAACCGTTAACCCCTGGGCTGGCCAGCCGACCCCAGCAGCCCTGCTTCAGCTGGAGCGGGCCCTGCCCTAGCCGCTTAATCAGATAACCATTTAAAAATATTTAAACAGTTAATTTTTTTAACTGTATTTGCATCCCTAATTCACATTCAATACATAAACTTTCAGAATTCTTTTAAATCTTATTCTTTACTTCTAAAGTTATATAGGGTCTAACTTGTACTCATTGGAGGAAAGTTCAGTCAATGAATTGCAAGGTGTGTGTTTTCCAAAGAAAACGATATATAGGGGTAAGGATAGCAGTAGACTTAGGGGAATTAGAAGCCTTGTTGTCAAGCTGAACCTCTTTGAATGCTGTTGCTGTGATTGGAGACTGTAAAAGATCAAAACATGATCTTGTACGATTTTTAAAGGTTACTTTGCTTTCATAGAGGATTTTTTTATTTCTCTTGCACCATTGGCGACATTTAAGCTTTTAATTTTTTATTATAAAGGAAGAAAGCCTTAAAACAAAATTGAGTATAGCGCTAAGAAACTTCACACATTTTAAAGGAACACTTTTGTAAAACCTAGATGATAGGCTATGCTGGGTGCACCTGAAAATTCAGACAGTCGTAACTAGAGCTATGAAAAGCACACTTCTTTAAAAAAAAAAAAAAAAAAAAAATTGTCTGTGAGGAAAGAGAAGGAACAAAAACACCCCCAAATCCAGGCCTACCCATTCTAAGTGGGCATTTTGAATATTGATACAGGAGGGGAGGATCTGGAGTAAAAAAGAGGTGTGCATACCTGATGGTTTGGTGGGCAGAGCCCTCTTTTTTTCTCTAGTTCAAAAGTGATTTGTTGGGTTATTCCAAACTTTCCCCACCAAAATCCAATCCTCCTCCTGGCCTCAGATTAGCTATGTGAAACTTCAGGATAAATTGTTTTCACAATATTGCATGGGGAGGAGGGATTACAAATAGTTAGGCATATAATAGAAACAGTTCTTAACTTTAACCAGGGTGTCAGTTCACAATACACTTTTCTTGATCCTCTTCACCAAGTTGGTGTGTCTTACTAGTGAAGGTTTTTCTTTCAACTAAAAGTTGTTCCTAAAACACTTGATGTTACCCATTTGCAACCTTACTGTAGCTAACATTAAAAGAAACCAGACATAGTCCAATATGAGTAAGCAATTCTAAAATAGAATGCTACATATCTTCACCATTAGAGATTGGCGATAAACCTTACAAGAATATATATTTTCTTTTTATCAGCCCACAAATAGTTGGATTTTCTGATTTACACATATTAATGTTCGTTAGACTTTTTTACTTAACTAGCCTTTTTTTAAATAAATGTAGTCACTTTCAGACATGTTAATACCTGTCTGTTTTTTCCAGTGTTATTAGCTTGGCCACAAAGTGCGCCATGCCCAGTTTCCGAATGCACCTGAGAGCACATGGAATGGTAGCCATGGTCTTCAAAACACTGGATGACTCCCAACACCACCAGGTATTCAAAAATTTCATGTATCTTATATAATTGGTTAGTTTCAAGTCACATTGGGATTGATATACGTAAATGAATGGAGATGGTAGAAATATAGAAATTTATTTATTAGGTTTTTAGTATAGATTGATTGCATTTGTTTAGCATTTTTCTGGAAATATTGGCCCGACTTTAGAAGTCTACACAGAAAAATAACATGGAAAATTCAAGAGAGTGCATGTGTTCTCTTGCGTGCAATCAAAGATGGCAAAAACTTGATTTCTCTCTGCGCCCACCCCCATCCTTCCCCACACTTTTTTGAGGCTTGATAAAGCTTGTTTAAAATTCATAATCTTAAAAACTTTGGTGCTGAGTTTAGATTTATGATTTCAAATCTTTATCCATTTTAAGTTTATTCATTACATTTAGTTTAAAAGTAGTACTTAGAAAAGTTAACACTAATATTCTATTTTTCTTTCCAATTTCATTGTAATAAAAATAAAGAATAATCCAGATATTTATCTCCAGACTTAAACTTGTCAGTGTAAAAATAGCTTGAATGTAGATACTCTCCTTTTTTCCTTTGTAGTTGGCTACAGTGTGTGCATGCTATGCTAGTGTTCTTAAGCAGTGCTGTAATTTATAGGGTGGCACAGCATTAACTACTAATGAAAAGATCTTCTTGAAAGAAGTCAGCTACCCTAACCAGTGAGATGAAACTGAAGCTATATGAGTTTTCCTGTTCCCCCAAAGTCACAAGTTGGGTTCAACTTCAGTGGAAACAATTTCTAAGACTTGTAGCTGCTGTTATTTTTTTTCCCCAAGACGTTTGTGGAGAATGCTATAAGGAGGGATTGTTACAGAAGCTGATTTTGGAAACATCCATTTGATCCTTTGTGTAGTTAATAAATCTTGAAGTCCAACCAGCTGTTTCTTTGACCTCTCTTGTATGTTGACTTGACAAAATGCATGGGAGAATAATGTTGAATTTGCTGTCTTCCGGCAAGTAATCAAATAGTGGTCACGAGAGGCATGGAAATGCTAATAAGTATATTTTAAAGTTAAATAAGATCTCATTCTTTTGTAGTCATGAAATTGAGGGTAGCCAAACACAGGCCATTTCTGTGTGACAGGAAAGTTGTTGAGGGAGTAACTTGGAGCTCATTGCTTTGGCTAATGCATGGTACGCATGTGCAATAATATTATGTACTATGTTGTCTTTAACCATTGCCATCACTTCTTTATTTTCAGATGAACTGAAACACCAGTTTCAAAAAAGTACATGCAATATATGATTGCAGCAAAAATTTAAATTGTTACTTTTTTCCAAAAATATATTTGATCAACATCCACTTTCAATATGTTGAAAAGTTAGGTTTTCATATAATGTCACAGAATCATAGAATATCAGGGTTGGAAGGGACCTCAGGAGGTCATCTAGTCCAATCCCCTGCTCAAAGCAAGACCAATCCCCAAACAGATTTTTGCCCCAGATCCCTAAGTGACCCACTCAAGGATTGAATTCACAACTGTGGGTTTAGCAGGCCAATTCTCAAACCACTGAGCTATCCCTCCCCCCGTGTCTTTTAAATGTATTTTAGACATAGGAACTAAGACATTCTAAACAGCTAATTTTATGTTTTTGTCAATAATTGTGTGATATTCTGTAACTGGACATACATATTTATGCTTTACATGAAATAATCCTGCTGCATACTTCCTCACTGCTGTTGCATTGAACATCTGTGTTTCACTAAAATTTTTAATTTTGTTCAAATGATTAGAAATAGATTTTGCCCCCAATTCTCAACAAGAGCGATGCAGAATTCAAGCCCATCCAAAAGGAAATGGGGAAACAGTTACTTCAAAATAGAAAAATGGACTTACTCCTACTATATGGCATTGTGTCCATTTCATGACATAGGTAGTGCTAGCTTCACTTGGATTTAGAAAGATTTTGAAAAAGGAAAGTGTGTGTGTGTGTGTGTGTGTGTATACTAAATCTGTAACTATTTATAGTTTGGGAAAGAGAAAAAGGCTTTGCCTCAAATGACAACATAATTGGAAATAAATGATGATCAATTATTACTTCCACTGCAACTATACTCTATAATGGATCTGAGAGAATAAGATTGTTAGTTTACCTTATGAGGGTATGAAATAGCAGTTGCAATGAATAAATTATTTTGTGCCCGGTAGACACAATAAAATTACCAGTTACCTCAGAGTTATTCCCAAATACAAATTATCATCTTTGAAAAATACTTGTTCCACCTAATTGGTAAACTGGTATTTAAACTGCAGTTTCTTGATTAACTATCTTTTTTTCGAATATGCTGTGAATGCTTCAGAGTAGTAGATTAATTTTTAAAATAAATGTTTTCATGAAAATTTTCAGTTGTTACCCACAAAAACATGTTTCTAATGTCTTGAAATGTGAATAATTCAGAAATATAGAATAAATTGAAATATAATGCTGAACTTTTGAAAATTACCATCTGTTCCCACAAGCTGGAATATAAATAGAATGAGAAAGAGAAGACAAAGATCAAAATTCTTCTGAGTGGGAGTAATTGGCCTGCAGTTTTTGCTGTGTATGTAACAAGAGTTGAAGATTTTTTTTTTCCCCCTGAACTCTTAGAGGCATAAATTGCAATTCCATAGTCAAGGCTGCCTTCAGACTTCTGTCATAATCCCTATTTTCTTTACCCATCGCTTCTTCTCTTTTTTCCCCCTCCCCTCTACAATGTTTGTTTGGAGGAACCATTTCTCTGAAAATCTACATGTGTTAAAATAGATTGTCTAAAGAATATTTTCTGGGAAAACGTCATAGCCCTAATATTCAAATCTTTATATTGTGATGAATCTAAAATTAGGATTTTATAAAATCTTGCATCACTGACTCCCCTCCCTATTCCTCAGCATCGCTTCTCATCACAGGCTTGTGTTCAGAACTCCTAAACTGACACATGTAGATTTGCATGCACGCGCACACTATTTTTCTGGTGTTGAGCTAAATCTTTTAAGCAGATATTCAATATGAACCAAATCCCTTTCAGCCAGACCAGTGTATAAAGATGTGTACACATGCCATGACCAAACTGCTTAAATGAGCTAGGGATTTATAATCTTTCTGAGGTATAAAATAATCCTCCTTTACTTGCTCATAGTGTCCTAAGGAGGGTCCTGCTGTCCTAGGGCTCCCTGGCACCCAAATTATCTTTCTGCTTATTTCCCACCTGGCCCATGCCATCTCACCTACCTCACTGCTTCCCCAGATAGCTCTCAGCTTCTCCGCTTGCCTACTTCACTGAAGCCTTTGGAAGGCTTATCAGCTCCCTTAGCAGATTCATTGGCTTAATTAGGTTTTCTGTGTGCACATGCACAGAAACCTTGAGCTCTTCCATTGCCACTACAGTCTTTATCCCCCTCCCTCAAACTCTACTTCTTGGTGACTCATTGACACCCCCCTAACATAACCACTCCAACACAGTTTATACCATCCCCCTCCCTTATCCCTCTCCCACCCTCCGGGCTGTGTCCCTTGTTGTGGTCCAGTTTTAAATATTTAAAACTGGACTTGCGGGCTCTATGGAAATGACAGGAAATAGGGGTTGGAGAATGGAGGGAGGGAACTGGTGCAGTATGAATGCAGAACAAGGTGAATAGGAGGAGTACACTGGAGTGGATGGGCAGAAAAGGCCTGAGGGGTTAGCAAGAAGTCTTTTGAAGTTAGGGGTGACTGTCCTCACAGAGATCTTAGCGTGTCTATAGAGCAGTTACCTTTAGGTTGTGGTGTAAAGGCTGTCACCCTAATAATCTTTTGAGGTCTGCATACAAACAGCCAAGCCTTTAATTTTAGCAGGTGCCTATTCCTCTCTATTTCTGTTCCATCTGACCAGAAGCCCACTGTTGATCAGTTCCTTTCCCTTCAGATGTCAACAGGGTCAGCACCTGCTTTGACGGTTTCTGGAAGGTGTCTGCCTGGCAGAGCTCTCAGCTTCATGAAAGTTCTGCTTACTGTTTGGAGGTCCACTGGAATGGTGGACAACTAATTACAAACTCAAGAAAAGTGCTGACCTTTCATGATGAGGAGCAGGTGGGGTTGGTAACCAATAGACTGACCCTTTACATATTTACTCTCTCTCTACCCACTCACCTCTGGCACCCTGGCCCAGATCCATAACAATATGTACGCTTCCAACTTCCATTGATTTCAGCGGAAGTTAGGAAACTAAATATCTTTTTGCATCTGAGCCCTGTGACCTCCCTCTGCTTTTTTGAATCCCCTTGAGGATTTACTGTTGCATTCTTGAGGAAGGGTGGGGTGGTGTCCCTCTCTTTTTATCAAGGAGGGGCCACTGTTCACCCCTCAGTTCTCTAGAGGATGAAAACATTAGAGGAAAGACCTCGGCTCTGTGCGCACTTAGTGGAAGATGGGTTCTTGCCAAGCTTCTTGGGGGCAAGACTGGGCAAGCCTTACCTCAGTGGGTACCATTTTCGTGGGTTTGGGGAATCTCCATGGCAGACTTCACTAAGAATTTGAAGCTCTGTGCTAGGAATCCCTAACCAAGTTCAGACAGTGATTCCCTACTCACTTGCTTGGTATGACCCTGCCCTCATCCCTCCAGCCTCTTTCAGCTTCATTTCTATCTCCTCTCTCTCTCGTCTTCCTCCTAGCTAACCAAAATTTCACTCCCTGCCAAACAATATCGCCAGCACCCCTGCTGCCTCCCCTTCTCTCCTGTCCCTCCCATAATTTCCTTCTGTGTTGCCACTGCCTCCTGAAGTTTCCACCTGCTGTCCCCTGCTTTTCTCTCTGTGACACTGACTGACTGCTTTGGGGTAAATTTCAAATGCTTTGCGTCTCTAACAGGATTTTGTAAAACGAATTAAGTGACTTGTACTTTGCCTACATTGGCCAGGAAAACTGTTAGTATCTTGCTAGAAAGAACAGTGTTCAGACACATATTACTAGCTTCAGTGATGGCATAGGCAAAGTCTGACAAATTTCTCTCCCAAATCACCAGCTTTGTCTATTTAAAAAATCTTCATGCGTTGTACATTCTTCATGTAGCGTAAGTGCCGCTACAATTTTATATTTGTCTTTTTGTTTTCAAGAATCTGTCACTTTGTACAGCAGCTCTTATGTACATCCTGAGTAGAGATCGTTTGAACATGGATCTAGACAGAGCTAGTCTAGATCTGATGATTCGGCTTTTGGAGCTAGAGCAAGACGCTTCTTCTGCCAAGCTGCTAAATGAAAAAGACATGAACAAAATTAAGGAAAAAATACGGAGGCTCTGTGAAACTGTCCACAACAAACATCTTGATCTTGAAAACATCACGGTGGGTCTCATGATTGTGTTTGAAGGGTCTGTTTTAAAACTAATCTAAAGTGACATGCTTGGTAAAATGAAATTTATTAGCAGCAGCTATCTTTCAATTCTAGTTATAACTGTTTACTTTGTGCCTTGTGATGCTCTATTAGAGGGCCAAGAGTAGTCTGAAATTTCATCTAATTTCTTTGTAGAATATCTTATGTACAGTACATACTTTTTCATCTTTAAATTTCCCAAATCTCTTCTAAACAAGGCTACTCTAACTCTGTACAATAAGCTACAATAGTTCTGCAGCTGTCTGCAGTTCACCAAATTATAGTCCATTGTAGCTTGTAACAGGTTTGTAATTAAGAAATAAACATGAGCTTATAAAGTTTTGATAGCAGTATTTGGTTCCAGACTGTTTTTATCCCAGTTTTGATATACTGTATAGGATTTAATGTCATGCATCAAAATTAGGTAAAAATAACAGTAATGGTTGGTCAGTAGACAGGGTAAAATTCAGTTAAAGCTGAAATTATTCTCAGGTGTTGCATCAACAAGTAGTTGGATAGTTGTGCAGTACCCAAGCGTAATGTGATGAGGTAAAGATTTTGACTCTTCTAAATATCCTTGCTTTTTTTGCTCTTTTAAAGTTCGTACATAAGAACTGTCATGCCAGATCAGACCAGCAGTCCAATTATTCCAAAATCTTGCCTCCAAGAGTGGCCAGTACAAGATTATTCAGGTGGTTTCCTTTTTTATACAGTGGTGGTAGAAAGCCCAAAAAGATGCTTGAAAAAAGAGGACGGGAAAATTCTTTTGCTGTTTGCATACTGTTCAATTGCCAGTTTTGTCAATGGATTGTTTGACTTAACTTTAACCAACCCTTTTGTGCTTCTAATAAACATTTCTAACACTCTGAAATGAGGTGTGTATATATAACTATCTTGATTTGATGTAAAAATACATGAACAACTTATACATCGAAGTTGATAGCCACAGTATAACAGTCTCTATGCAAAAGAATAAACGAACACAAATCTGACATCAGGAATCATAACACTCAAAAGCCAGTGGGAGAACACTTCAGCCTCTCTGGCCACTCAGTAACAGACCTGAAGGTGGCAATTTTGCAACAGAAAGACTTCAAAAACAGACTCCAATGAGAAGCTACTGAGCTTGGATTGATTTGCAAATTAGATACCGTGAACTGTGGCTTGAATAGAGACTGGGAATGGTTGAGTCATTACACTACTTGTATCTTTTTCCATATAATAACTATCCTTACACCTCCTGTCAACTGTCTGTAATTGACCATCTTGATTATCACTACAAAAGTATGTTTTCCCTGCTAATAACAGGTCATCTTAATGAATTAGTCTCTTAGAGCTGGTATGGCATCTTTTGTGTGTGTGTGTGTGTGTGTGTGTGTGTGTGTGTGTGTGTGTGTGTACGTACTCTTCTTAAGTGTTCCATTCTATGCAGCCAATGAAGTGGGCTGTAACCCATGAAAGCTTATGCCCAAATAAATTTGTTAGTCTCTAAGGTGCCACAAGGACTCCTGTTCTTTTTACCGATACAGACTAACACGGCTGCTGCTCTGAAACCTGTTTATTTATAAATTGTGTACATACAAATAGCACCTTACTTCAGTTGTAAGATCTTCTAAAAGCCTAACAAACTGTTTTTTTGGGTTTTTTTCAAGTTTTAAGTAGCATGGTCAATTAATCACAGTTAACTTGTGTGATTAACTCAAAAAAATTAATCATGGTTAAAAATATTAATTGCGATTAATCCGTTTTATTCGTCCTGTCAAGCAATAGAATACCGAGTGAAATGTATTAAATATTTTTGGATGTTTTTCCACTTTTTCAAGTACATTGCATTCTGTGTTATAACTGAAATCAAAGTGTACAGTGCTCACTTTATATTACTTTTGATTAAATATCTACCCTGTAAAAATGACAAACAAAAAAACAAGTATTTTTCAGTTCAACTCATACAAGAGCTGTATGGTGAAAGTGCAACTTACAAATGTAAATTTTTTTATGTAACTGCTCTCTAAAACAAAACAATATAAACTTTAGAGCCCACAAGTCCACTCAGTTCTACTTCTTGTTAAGCCAGTCGTGGAGACAACTAAGTTTGTTTACCTTTACGGGACATAATGCTGCCTGCTTATTATTTACAATGTCACCTGAAAGTGAGAACAGGCATTGGCATGGCACTTCAGTAGCCATCATTACAAGGTATTTACATACCAGATATGCTAAACATTCGTATGTCCCTTCATGCTTCAGCCATCATTCCAGAGGATATGCTTCCATGTGGATGACACTCATTTAAAAAATAATGCATTAATTAAATTTGGGACTGAACTCCTTGGGGGGAGAATTGTATGTCTCCTGATCTGTTTTACCCACATTTTGCCATATATTTCATGTTTTAGCAGTCTTGGATGATGACCCAGCACATGTTGTTTGTTTTGAGAACACTTTCACTGCAGGTTTAACAAAACTCAAAGAAGGTACCAATGTGAGATTTCTAAAAATAGCTGTGGCACTCAACCCAAGGTTTAAGAATGTGAAGTGCGTTCCAAAATCTGAGAGGGAATACGTGTGAAGCATGCTTTCAGAACTCTTAAAAGAGAAACACTCCAAAAAAGAGAATCAACCTTCTGCTGGTGGCATCTGACTCAGATGACAGAAATGAACATGCGTTCATCCACCCTGCTTTGGATTGTTATCGAGCATAACCTGTCATCAAAATGAACTCGTGTCTTCTGGAATGGTGGTTGACGCATGAAGGGACATGTGAATCTTTAGGGCATTGGCACATAAATATCTTGTGACGCTGGCTATAACAGTGCCATGGGAATGCCTGTTCTCACTTGCATGTGACATTGTGAACAGGAAGCGGGAAGCGTTATCTCCTGCAAATGTAAACAAATTGTTTGAGCGATTGGCTGAACAAGAAGTAGGACTGAGTGGAGTTGTAGGTTCTGAAGTTTTACATTGTTTTATTTTTGAAAGCAGGTTTTTTAACATAATTCTACATTTGTAAGTTCAACTTTTCATGATAAAGAGATTGCACTATAGTATTTGCAATGGAGGAATTGACAAATACTATTTCTTTTGTTTTTTACAATGAAAATATTTGTAATAAAATAAATTTAAACTGAGCACTGTACTGTTAGTATTCTGTGTAATTGAAATCAATATATTTGAAAATGTAGAAGACATCCAAAAATATTTAAATAAATGGTATTCTGTTTAACAGTGCGATTAATCGTGATTGATTTTTTATTTTTATCGCTTGACAGCCCTAGTTTAAAGCTGCTGGGATGAAACTTCTCTTGTTAGTTTCATCCTAGCACAAATAATAATGGATAGGTTATAAGCCTTTCAAAATTTTATGTTTAAAAGAAATGTGAACACACTGAGTAGGACCTTGGACTGGCTGGACCGTTGGTCTGATCTGGAACAACTGATACTGTAGTATGTTACCACTAGATGGTATGACTACTATAACCTGTATTTCAGTGTAACAAATGTTACTATGAGCTTTACTGTTTTCTCAGTGTTACATTGTTTAATGCTTTTTAGGTTTTTGTCTTTGAATTTTACCATGATTTTTATCAATCTGATACTTTTTAAAAATCAGTTTTTGTCAAAAATCTAGACATAGTGTCTTCATCTGTTAGCAGTAATCTCCAAGTTACATTACATGTTCCATTTTACACCAGGTTAAAAGAAAACATGCCTTGCTTGAGGTGGCTTTTCGATTTGTATGTTACTGTGGTAATTTTGTCATTCTTCCACTCTGCTTTCTCAAACTTTCAGTTGTGGAACAAATTGTGAAATTGGCATTAGAAGACAGTATTCTATATCGGTGAGAGGAGTTGAATTGTTTTAGGGAAAATAATCTGACCATATGGCTGCTAGCTACAGGTATGGGGTTTATGATGACATAATGCAGTATGGCAGGCATTTCAGTTTTAGGTTGATTACAATTTCATAGGCTTTTATAGCACATGGTTATGGACCTAAGAATTTTCTGGTCTTCAGATGTCCTGAGGCTGAATAGAACGTCAGTTTTATTAGTTTTAACTTGGCTGTGTAATTCACAGCTAAACAAACAACCTTAAGATATTGATGCCAAATATATTGCTTTTCTAGGCAACATCCAGTCCTAAAATGTCCACCTGCAAATTGGTGGTATTCTCAGAGTCCTATTCCATATCTGTTCTGGCACCAAGAAGACAAACTTGGTTGACACAATTTTTACCAAATATAATGCAAATTCTGACGAGACTATTAATCTCCTGTTTTGCCGTCCCAAATCCTCATTGTAGATATAAGTGGTCTTTGAGTATTCGTTTCACAGACTCAGATATTTAGGAAGTTACCTAAATGCATAGCCTTCTGGATCAGAGTAAGGGGAGTGTCATTTCCACTTAAGAGCTATCCAAATAGATTAGAATCCTGTGGCACCTTATAGACTAACAGACGTTTTGGAGCATGAGCTTTCGTGGGTGAATACCCACTTCCTCAGATGCATGTAATGGAAAAATCCAGGGGCAGGTATATATATGTGTGCTAGCAAGCAAGCTAGAGATAACGAGGTCAGTTCAATCAGGGAGGATGAGGCCCTTTTCTAGCAGTTGAGGTGTGAAAACCAAGAGAGGAGAAACTGGTTCTGTAATTGGCAAGCCATTCACAGTCTTTGTTCAATCCTGAGCTGATGGTGTCAAATTTGCAGATGAACTGAAGCTCAGCAGTTTCTCTTTGAAGTCTGGTCCTGAAGTTTTTTTGCTGCAGGATGGCCACCTTAAGGTCTGCTATAGTGTGGCCAGGGAGGTTGAAGTGCTCTCCTACAGGTTTTTGTATATTGCCATTCCTAATGTCTGATTTGTGTCCGTTTATCCTTTTCTGTAGAGACTGTCCAGTTTGGCCGATGTACATAGCAGAGGGGCATTGCTGGCATATGATGGTGTATATTACATTGGTGGATGTGCAGGTGAATGAACCAGTGATGGTGTGGCTGATCTGGTTAGGTCCTGTGATGGTGTCGCTGGTGTAGATATGTGGGCAGAGTTGGCATCGAGGTTTGTTGCATGGATTGGTTCCTGAGCTAGAGTTATTATGGTGTGGTGTGCAGTTACTGGTGAGAATATGTTTCAGGTTGGCAGGTTGTCTGTGGGCAAGGATTGGCCTGCCACCCAAGGCCTGTGAAAGTGTGGGATCATTGTCCAGGATGGGTTGTAGATCCTTGATGATGCGTTGGAGGGGTTTTAGCTGGGGGCTGTATGTGATGGCCAGTGGAGTCCTGTTGGTTTCTCTCTTGGGTTTGTCTTGCAGTAGGAGGCTTCTGGGTACACGTCTGGCTCTGTTGATCTGTTTCCTTATTTCCTCATGCGGGTTTTGTAGTTTTGAGAATGCTTGGTGGAGATTTTGTAGGTGTTGGTCTCTGTCTGAGGGGTTAGAGCAGATGCGGTTGTACCTCAGTGCTTGGCTGTAGACAATGGATCGTGTGATGTGCCCGGGATGGAAGCTGGAGGCATGAAGGTAGGCATAGCGGTTGGTGGGTTTTCGATATAGGGTGGTGTTAATGTGACCATCACTTATTTGCACCGTGGTGTCAAGAAAGTGGACCTCCCGTGTAGATTGGTCCAGGCTGAGGTTGATGGTGGGGTGGAAGCTGTTGGAAAAATTCCACCATGATTTCAGAGTCTCCTTCCCATGGGTCCAGATGATGAAGATGTCATCAATGTAGCGTAGATAGAGAAGGGGTGTGAGTGGACGAGAGCTGAGGAAGCGTTGTTCCAGGTCGGCCTTGAAGATATTGGCATATTGTGGGGCCATGCGGGTGCCCATAGCAGTGCCACTGATCTGGAGATATATATGGTCATCAAATTTGAAATAGTTGTGTGTAAGTATAAAGGCACAGAGCTCAGCAGCCAGTTGTGCTGTAGCATCATCAGGGATGGTGTTCCTGACAGCTTGTATTCCATCTGTGTGTGGGATGTTTGTGTAGAGAGCCTCTACATCCATGGTGGCTAGGATGGTGTTTTCTGGGAGGTCACCAATGCATTGTAGTTTCCTCAGGAAATCAGTGGTGTCGCGGAGATAGCTGGGAGTGCTGGTGGCATAGGGTCTGAGTAGAGAGTCCATATATCCAGACAGTCCTTCAGTGAGAGTGCCAATGCCCGAGATGATGGGGCGTCCAGGATTTCTGGGTTTGTGGATCTTGGGTAGTAGATAGAATAACCCTGGTCGGGGCTCTAGGGGTATGTTGATTTCTTCTGGTGTTAGTGTAGGGAGTGTCCTGAGTAGATGCTGTAGTTTCTTAGTGTATTCCTCAGTGGGATCTGAGGGAAGTGGCCTGTAGAATTTGGTATTGGAGAGTTGTCTGGCTGCCTCCTTTTGATAGTCAGACCTGTTCATGATGACAACGGCACCTCCTTTATCAGCCTCTTTGATGATAATGTCAGGGTGGTTTCTGAGGCTGTGGATGGCATTGCGTTCTGCACGGCTTAGGTTGTGAGGCAAGTGGTGTAGTTCCACGAACAGCTTCCACCCCACCATCAACCTCAGCCTGGACCAATCTACACGGGAGGTCCACTTTCTTGACACCACGGTGCAAATAAGTGATGGTCACATTAACACCACCCTATATCGAAAACCCACCAACCGCTATGCCTACCTTCATGCCTCCAGCTTCCATCCCGGGCACATCACACGATCCATTGTCTACAGCCAAGCACTGAGGTACAACCGCATCTGCTCTAACCGCTCAGACAGAGACCAACACCTACAAAATCTCCACCAAGCATTCTCAAAACTACAATACCCGCATGAGGAAATAAGGAAACAGATCAACAGAGCCAGACGTGTACCCAGAAGCCTCCTACTGCAAGACAAACCCAAGAGAGAAACCAACAGGACTCCACTGGCCATCACATACAGCCCCCAGCTAAAACCCCTCCAACGCATCATCAAGGATCTACAACCCATCCTGGACAATGATCCCACACTTTCACAGGCCTTGGGTGGCAGGCCAATCCTTGCCCACAGACAACCTGCCAACCTGAAACATATTCTCACCAGTAACTGCACACCACACCATAATAACTCTAGCTCAGGAACCAATCCATGCAACAAACCTCGATGCCAACTCTGCCCACATATCTACACCAGCGACACCATCACAGGACCTAACCAGATCAGCCACACCATCACTGGTTCATTCACCTGCACATCCACCAATGTAATATACGCCATCATATGCCAGCAATGCCCCTCTGCTATGTACATCGGCCAAACTGGACAGCCTCTACGGAAAAGGATAAACTGACACAAATCAGACATTAGGAATGGCAATATACAAAAACCTGTAGGAGAGCACTTCAACCTCCCTGGCCACACTATAGCAGACCTTAAGGTGGCCATCCTGCAGCAAAAAAACTTCAGGACCAGACTTCAAAGAGAAACTGCTGAGCTTCAGTTCATCTGCAAATTTGACACCATCAGCTCAGGATTGAACAAAGACTGTGAATGGCTTGCCAATTACAGAATCAGTTTCTCCTCTCTTGGTTTTCACACCTCAACTGCTAGAAAAGGGCCTCATCCTCCCTGATTGAACTGACCTCGTTATCTCTAGCTTGCTTGCTAGCACACATATATATACCTGCCCCTGGATTTTTCCATTACATGCATCTGAGGAAGTGGGTATTCACCCACGAAAGCTCATGCTCCAAAACGTCTGTTAGTCTATAAGGTGCCACAGGATTCTTTGCTGCTTTTACAGATCCAGACTAACACGGCTACCCTCTGATACCAAATAGATTAGATTTTGCACTGAATATGTGATGCCTTGTTTCAGGTGTTAGTACTTCAATTTAGAACTCATTCTTCTAGGGCGAAGGAAACCTTTGATAACATGTCTCTGGAACACTTCCATCATAGCAATCTGCAGGACTGCTATTTGAAGTTCTGTTCAGAATTTTACACAACATTACTTCATTCTGTTTGTGGATTTGGATTGCTTTGGAAGGGCAGTTCTATGTTCTTCGTTTAAATAGAACTCATTAATTCATCTCCCAGAATATTGTATTGCTAACTAAACTCTCACCAGTGAGAGTATATAGAGGCTACATCAAAGATGAAAAGACATTTATTTGCCTGTAACCAGTTTTTTGGGAGGGATGATTCTGCATATTTACTCTAATCTTCTACCTTCCCCTGTTCCTTTAAGAGCAACACTTTAAGAATGCTGGCCTTCAGTGGAAGTGTCTGAGGCCACATAGGGTGTGTCTACAGTGTTTTGGAGCGTGTGGGAGCCAAAGTCTCCCAGCTGGATTGGGCTAGACGGGCTCACTCTAGTGCTCCAAAATGCTGTGCACAACAATACCTTGTGTGGCCCCATATCCTTCTATCGAAGGGTCCATAGCTGTATCCATCCATCAGTTCCATAGCTGCGTAAACAGTGCTTCAAATTTGTGGTTCAGGTATGAAGCCTAGAAGTGGGGTGGTCTTCAGTTACCTCTACTGAAAACCTTTCCTCTTTTATCTCTTATTTTGTTTGTTATATTTATGTAGTGCACATGAAATTACTAGATTTGTTTATGGCCTAGGGTTTGATTTACTAATATCCTTAGTGTATGATGTAAATATCAGTATTTTGTTGTCCGGTTTTCTGTAGCTTTAAATTTATCTGTGCAAGATAGGTTACATATCTTTTGTTGCTGTCCATGGTTGCTGCATTGGCATTAGCCTTACTTAGGCAATCATCAAAATAAAATCTAAAATGGTTCAGCTCACGGATGCACATGTTTTGGTAAGAACATGGCAGGGAGTAATTATTGGGTAAACATAACTTTTTTTAATGTAAACTTTTTATGATAGGAATGAGGTATAATGGTAACCCTCAAACTTTTCAATGTTCGCTGTATTTCTGGCATGTCCTAATTATTCTTTATTCTAAGTATAGAAAATGTTGTAAATACTAGAAAGTTTTTTTCCCCAGTGAGATGTTGTTGTCCTGCTAATTTACAAATATATAGTAGTTTAATAGTGTAAAGTCAAAACATTTTCAGCAAGAGGAGAAAGCTAACATATCTGGAAGACAGAGAAGTGTTTTCTTTGGCTTTCCTTATTTTCTGCTGCCTGGCTGATTTGGCCATTTCCTTCCTCAGTTTGGTGTTTGATAACAGGAAGTGCAAATGAAAGGAGACAGTTTGACTCTTCTAAGATACTGGCAAAATTGAGAAATATAAAAATGAAAGTGCAAAAGTATTTTTGCTCTTCCCTTGTCAGTATTCAATCAAGCTGCTTTTAAACACTTGCCAGTTTGGCTTGCTCCCTCTGGTGGCTGTTCTACACAGAGAACTTTTGTTCAGTTAGGTAATGGGACAATAAACTTCCAGTGAGCTTATGGAGTTCTTTGAGTTAAACACTGAAATGAGTTTATTTTGATAGTAGCCATGACTCTTAAGTTCCCCAAAACATAGAAATATAGACTTTGAACTACAGGATTCACTCTGCACATCTCTAGTCGATTGCTTCCAGTAAACTTGTGGCGTGGATGCCTTACGGGACAGGAGAGGCATCTGCAATGGTTGTCAAACCGTTGCTCACTCATGAAGTGATTTCTGTAGCTAAACAGTAGTACAATTCCTTGTTAATTCATGGGTTCAGAATTATTGCATATTTTAAAGACCCTACGGTTATTTTTTTAAATACAAGGTGTTTTTTATGATAAGATGCAGTTGTCAATAGCTGTTGGTAATGGAATTACTTTACTAATTCTAGATTCTGACTTTTTCAGACTGGGCATTTGGCAATGGAGACGCTACTGTCTCTCACCTCAAAACGAGCAGGGGACTGGTTTAAAGAAGAGCTGCGACTTCTAGGTGGTCTTGATCATATTGTAGATAAAGGTATCTTGAATATGTTTAGTTTCTCATGCACTGCAAAGTATAAATGAATTAGACATAGATTTGACAGGAAGATTTCCCCTTAATTTGTCAGCTTTTCTTTTTCTGTTATCGTAAGAGGAAAGAAAAAATGTGTATCTTCTACTTAAACTAACAAAAAAATATTTAAAATTCCACATCAGATTGTTGGGAAAAATTAATGCCTTATTAAAGTGTAGGAAGTTGCACTGAAAATAGATTGAATTCTAAATAGATAATGGGTCTGTGTTGTTGTTTCAGCTGGATAATAGGATACCAGTTGGGCAACTTAGGAGTTTGGGTTTTGAGGAGTTGTCTTACATATATACTATGTCTGGGTATTGGAATTCTGTTACTTCACAAAGCACCAGCGATATCCCCTTCTAGAATACTGTCTCCTGTTCTTTTTTCTATACTATTCCTATTCTTAACCTATTTAAGTGTTTTCCATCTTTTAAATAGTATTCACATCATTATGGTTTGGCAGCTGATGTTTTGTGTTACTTTGGCATATGCTATTCTTTCCAAGACAGTCCAGAGAAGGCTAGATCTTCAAAAAGACATGAGTTTGAGCTCCTTTAAGATATTTGTAGGTGCACTTTGCTCAAAGTGCGGTGAAAATATGGGAAGGAAGGCCTCTGTTGAAACAAATATCAATGAGTTGGAGAAGGCTAGCTCTTGAAATTGGGTAAAATAAAGTAAAGAAGCAGTGAGCTGGTGCTGAGACTTTTGAGATGCAAGCTTGCTAATTCCTTATGTCTCTTGGTTTTCACTTCAAAAGGTTTGTATTGTACAGTGTTAGATATCTCTGCTTCTTTAATGCTATAAAATGTGCTGAGTAATCTACAGTTCTGTGCCATAGGGTTTGATGCAGAATCTCTTCTTGGTCAAATGAAAAATAAACTTGTTTTTTTCTCCTCTTGACAAACCTATTTAAGTGTTTTCCATCTTTTAAATAGTATTCACATCATTATGGTTTGGCAGCTGATGTTTTGTGTTACTTTGGCATACATAAAATGTCGAGACCATACTAAAAATATTTTTTTTAAATAATGTCTTTAAAAAAGAGTTTCTTTAAAAAAAATTTACTGTGATAAATAGAACTTTTGAAAAAATAGTATTTTTGAAATACTAATTCATTTCATGATCATCGCACTCCTGTTAATAAAGCAACTTTGTAAAAATGTAACAAATAGGGTTGGTGAGGTATTGGGAGAATTGCTGTTACCGTGCATTGCTCTTTGTACTTTTACAAGCACAGATTTCAGAAAGACCTCTTTAATGCTGCTCTCTTTATTATTTAGTCAAAGAATGTGTGGATCATCTCAGCAGTGACGAAAGTGAAGAGAAATTGGTTGCTTCATTATGGGGAGCAGAAAGATGTTTACGGGTCCTAGAAAGTGTAAGTATGAGCAGATATGCATCTTCCTGATGGGAATAATTGATTTTTTTCTGCTGCATTATTTCAGAGTTCCTCTCTTTATGATACTAGAGTTGGATTTGTGTGAGACTTGGTCTGCAAAATGAAATGGTGGGGTTCTGTACAACGTTACCGAGATGGGCATTCTGTGGTGTTCTGTAGGGCCAGGTACAAGATAAAATCATAGGAAAACATTGTCACAACAAAGGTAAAAATGCACGTGGAGAATTCAGTCTTGCCTTCTGTTTGATGAGGAAATATAGTGGTGAGTAAAGAAGAATATTGTGTGTTTACTGATCCTTCCCTCTTCTAACAAAAGGTTAATCCTAATACTGTTTTTTTCCTTTTTAGGTAACTGTGCATAACCCAGAGAATCAAAGCTACTTGATAGCATATAAAGACTCTCAGCTCATAGTCTCATCAGCTAAGTAAGTTATCATAAAATGGTATTTCAGGCTTTCTTGTACATAATATGACAAAAATAAAAACAGGCCATGGCTACAGTGTATGCTTATTCCCCTAGAATTTCCAAATATTGCTACAACCTGTGGAACTGAAATGGTAGTAGCTAAGTGAATATAGACAAAATACTATCACTTGCCTGGAGCTCTCGCTCTACACTAATGCTCGCAATGGTGGGAAATTGAAGGAGGGTTGGGGAGAGAGAGAGGCCAGTGTAAACATAACTAAAAGAAAATCAGTAATGTTAAAATAGTTTAGAATGAAACTCTTAAGTTGCTACTATTTCTCATCATAAGAAAAACAGTAAATATGTGCCAAATTCCTTTCTGTGCTAAGACTTTTTCTGGGAATATGAGGTATGGACCATTAAGAAGCTCATTCTGGTTACCTGATTTGCAAGCTGCCTGGGTTCTGATACAAGTGAGAGAAGCTGACTATGTTCCAAAGGGGACCACATACCAGCTTAGAATTGGCATAGTGGAATTCTGTTTTTCTCTACACTTTGCCATCTGTGGAATTTGGAGGAATTCTCAACTGGCCAGTTGTTACTAGATTGTATACCTTTCATGGCACTCGGAGAGTGCAAAGGAGATAAAACTGGGCTGAGAATCTGACCCTAACTAGCCAATGGAAGCATACTTTGGTATTAGTATCTCAAGCATGGTTGGCAGGTAAATCAGATATTTTGAGTGAGTACTTTAAAAAAAAATCTGCTATGTAGTGTTATATTTAGACTTTTGTGTGTTTGTGATTTAAATCCTGGTTCTCAACTGCATTTTCCCAATTTTATCTATAACTCTGCTGAAATTCATTAAATTTTATGTTATGCCACATAAACTTGATCTAAAGTAAAGAATCAAGCTCATAGTCTAGGGTTGTGATGAAGTGCATTGTATCTTGGTGGAAAGTCAGTTGGCATTTATTTCATTACTGTGAAATGGAGATAATTAACTCTGGCAAGTACAGAATAAAAAATTAATTTTAGAGTACATTTAGATAATACAGAACACATTTTGCATAGACATCACATTTATATCATTTTTTTCATCATGCACATATAAAAAGATGAAATGCCCTAATACTGTTAGTTACTTAATTATGTCTTCTCTGCTTTTTCCATCTTTAGAGCATTGCAGCATTGTGAGGAATTGATCCAGCGATATAACCGTGCAGAAGACAGCATCTGTTTACCGTACAGCAAGCCTTTGCCTCACCAGAATTTAACTAACCATGTGGGTAAAGCAGTGGAAGATTGCATGAGGGCCATCATTGGTGTCTTACTTAACTTAACAAATGATAATGGTAAGGGATCTTTCCAGAGCTTGCACTTGTATATCAAACAGTATAAGGTAGGCCATTCCTACCAACCATGTTTAACCTCCTAAGTTCTATAGTATTTACTCATGTATGTTGGATCTTAGCAATACAGTGACCAGTAATTGTCATTAGAAATTAGATAAGGACTGGGAAATAGATTGTTAATAAGAGAAGTGTCTTGGACAAAGGATGCTAATTGGTTTTTAGAAAAGATTTGTTTTACTAATGTTTGCATGATATTAAAAAAAATTGTTTACAAATTTAGAAACTTGACCACGTTATTTTATTTTATTTTTTTTTAACAGAGTGGGGCAGCACAAAGACGGGTGAACAAGATGGTCTGATAGGCACAGCTATGAATTGTGTGCTTCAGGTTCCAAAGTTCCTACCTCAAGAACAGAGATTTGATATTCGGGTGTTGGTAAGATAGCGTTCTTTAAACTAAGAGTAGTAAAAGACCCTTTGTTTCGTTAATCTAAAGAATGAGTTTGCCCTAGTCTTATGTGTATTGAACTACTTCATTTTTTCATGATGGCAGCCATATTCTAAAGTTTTTACTGAGCTTTTTCTCAAGAAAATGTCACATTGAAGTCAATGGAAGCATTATCTGTGTATCGTCTAAGAAAATGACTTAAGGATTTGGTGCCTAAACAAAAATAAAAATGTCAGGAGTAACCAACACTGCATTTGAAGGAATAAACTTAGCACTGTAAAAGGATTTTTAAGGTGCTCATTGTGACTACATGTAACAGCTTTTAAAAATTAGGTCAAACTCTGTGTGCACATAGAATGCCTAGAAACTTTTTTTTTTAACAAACAGATGTTTGACAGTACAAAGTGAGAATTTAGAATGAAATGGGAGCCCTGCAGTACGAAATTTTTGAAGAAGTAATCCATATGTATTTAATGTGGTAAAAGTCCACTGTTAATTGGGTGAACAAGAGACGACATCTTAGACTCACGTTAGAAGGAAATAGCTGTCTCATTTCAGTGTCCATTCAAGTTTAGAAGTACAGTATATGTAATCAGTTTGGGACAGGTTTTGTTTGAATCTACGTTGCTTCTCTTTTGGCAGTACAGAAGTAAATCTACATGGCATAAATTGCAAAAGATAAAATGCATCGGCCAAGTTTTTCAAAAAAGCAAGCCAAAAGTTAGGCTCCTAAATCTCTATTATAAATAAGGGGCCAGAGCTTCAAAAGTGCTCAGAGATGTTTTGTACTCAGCATTCTTGAAAATCTGACCACTCGTTCAGGTGCCTAAATATGGATGTTGGAACTTAACTTCTGATTCTAATTTTTTTTAATTTGGCCATATTCTGTACATCAGACCATTTGATAAAGGAGTGCCCATACCTTGGTGAGCACCACACACACAAAGTATAAAAATAGTATTTATCAGATGCACTGATCAATAAGATTCTTTTATTTGGATTCTTTTTTTCTTCGTTGTGTATAATCTTCTTTGACTTTGGTTCTTCCAGGGCTTGGGTCTGCTGATCAATCTGGTAGAGTATAGTGCTCGGAATAGACACTGTCTTGTCAATATGGAAACATCATGTTCTTTTGATTCATTCTGTTCAGGAGAAGGGGATGATAGCATAAAGATAACTGGTCAGATTGATGCTGTTCAGGCTTTAGTACAGGTAAGTAGCAACTTTAGTTGCAAAATTAGTTCTTGGTGTAATATTGAAGTTGCTTGCTTATGGCAGAAATGTGTGTTAGCAAGCGGCAATGTCATGTCAAAGGTTTTTAAATTCCTATGAACCTTACAAAATGCAGAACCTATTGTGGTTTTTCCCCCATAGCTTTCACTTAGTGATCCAGTTACCATACTTTCTTGTTTTTCGGTGCCCAGCACAGAAGTTGTTTTCCATATAAATGACAGTAGTACCATTATTTCTGACACCAAAAGGCTGCTTTCATTCACACTAAAGCATTTTTTGCATCCAATTTATTTCTAGTTTTGTTTAAACCTGCTGTAGTTCTAGAACAATATCCTGAGCTACATTTGTCTTGCATACCTCCTTCCATGAATGGATTTTCAAAATTACATCTTTATTGAATTTTAAGAAATTAACTTGGACATAACGTGTTGTTTATCGATATATAGCATGCATCACAACAGCTTCAGAATATCAGTTTCAATGCATCAGGATGTGCAGATTACTCCACTTGATTATCACATTGACTAAATCATTTAAAAAAAAAAAAAAAAACCATGAAGAATTATTCCATTGTGAAACAGGCTCACATTCTGTACTGGCTTATCAGGCACAAACTGGAATTGAAGTTGCTAAATGGATTTTAATTCACACCTTTAATTATTTCAATGCTAGTCTGTGTATGGATACTCTTATTTTGGATTGAGTGAGTGATTGTAATTAAACTGAAACAGGACAATCTGAAAGAAATGTCTGTATACAGACTTCCTCTGAAATTACTAAAGGTGTGAATTAAAACCCATTTAGCAACTTCAGCTCCAGGTTGTGATAAGTGTATACGTTGCGATAATTTGAGGTCACTTTCAGATTTTTGCTGTTTCTTGCTGGTTGATATTTTTTCCCAGTTGTGAAACTGAAGTCACAATTTTGTTTTATTCAGAAACCTGTAGTGTGTCGTGTGTGGGTATACTGCAGATACAACAAACATCAGTTATCGAAGTACTAGCAAAGAATAATGCCTAAATATGCACTTGTTTGCAAAGGGTTGCTCAAAAAGGTGTTCTAGAAGTTAACAGACTCAGAATTGAAGTATAAAGAGGGAGCTTACCACTTATCCAGCAGCCCCAGTACAGAACTTGTTAGTTGATCTTTGTTGCTCTATTCATGCATGGAGTGGAACGTTTTGGAGAGCTGGAGAAACTTAGGGGAGGGGCAAAAAATTGGTATAAAAATGAACGAAAACAGAAATGAGGGAACAAAAACTAGAGATTATAGGAAGAAGACTATGAATTTGTAGGGTGTAAAAGGAAGGGTGGAGGAGAACAGGAAAATAAGTTAAATGCAGATATTCCTATAAAAGTAATGTCATCCTGAACATTTTACAAATGAAAAGGGCAGTTTGGGTATTCCAGTGTTTCAAAGAAAAATTTGAATTTGTTGTTCAGGAAAAGATTTCTGACTCAAATCATGATATTTTTATCCTTCAAAGCGGTGAATCAGGTTGCCTTTGATCTTTATCATGGGGCATTCCACCCTTATTTGTCATGAATCTGTGTAATCCTTTTAAAAAGAGGATAATGATCATAGAATTGTGGGACTTGATGGGACCTCGATAGGTCATTTAGTGCAGGCCCCTGCACTGAAGCAGGACTAAATATTCTCTTGATCACCCTTAATGTTTTTGTCTAACCTGTTCTTAAAAACCTCCAGTGATTTTGTTCCGGTGCTTAACTACTTTTGCAGTTAGCAAGTTTTTCCTAATGTCAAACTTAAATGTCTCTTGCTGCAGTTTAAGCCCATTGCTTCTTGTCCTGTCCTCAGTAGCTAAGAACTGTTTATCCTTTTCTTTGTAACAAGCTTGTATTCACTTGAAAACTTTCAGTGCTAACTGGAGTGGGAGAATTACTTCTCTCCTGTCTTGCTTACAACACTCCTACTGACATCCCAGAATGATGTTTGCTTTTTTGCAACAGTATTGGATTGTTGAGCTATATTTAGTTTGATCCAGTATCCCATCCAGATCCTTTTCTGCAGTACTCCTTGCTAGGCAGTCATTTCCCATTTTGTATTTGTGCAACTGAGTATTCTCTCCTAAGTGTAGTACTTTTGCATTTGTCCTTATTGAATTTCATCCTGTTTAATTTAGACCACTTCTCCATCTGTCAAGATAGTTTTGAATTCTAATCCTTTCCTCCAATGCCATTAATAAGACTAATATTGAAGAATAAAACTATGGGAAGGTGTATGCATGGAAAGGGGAAATTACATTTCAAAATATTAGTGTGTTGTTTAGGATTTGGCCTATAACTGAATGTCTCCTCAAATTTTCCTACCAGCTATTCCTTGAACGTGAACGAGCAGCACAGCTGGCAGAGAGCCAGACAGATGAGTTGATCAAAGAAGCTCCTACTGCACAGCATGACAAGAGTGGAGAATGGCAAGAGACGAGTGGAGAGATTCAGTGGGTCTCAACAGAAAAGGCAGATAATACTGAAGAGAAAGATAAGAAGGAAGAGGATGATGAAGAACTTGACCTTAATAAAGGTATATCAGTTGGCTTTGATCAGCTGAAGGTGGCGGGCGGGGGGGAGAAGAGGGGGAGTTGTATGATTGCAATATAGCTGCCTCTGTAGTGAAGATTGCATAAGAGTTTCCATTCTAATCTCCACTTTCCAGTGATGTATAACCCCGTGGGCTGAAGTGTCCTCATCTTGTTGTCTATCCACATGTGAAACTTCTAAAAAGTTTTGAACAAAGCATTTCAGTTGCTGTGGAGTATGTGGAGTGAAGGAAGCTATAATACCCTTTTCACTTTGTTGGATCCTGACCTCAATTTAGATTATTTCCTGAAGCCTTCGTTTCATTGACACATTAATACAGTAATGTTTCCTACATAATATTCTGGTGGCCATCTTGCCTGAGCTTATTGTTAAACTTGAAATTGGTCTGTCTTGTTTCCCTTTATTTAATAGTCTCTCTCTTCCTTTTCATTTCTCCTATTCTCTCCTTTTTGATTTTCTCACTTCATTTAGTTTTTCTGCTAAACTCTTTCCCTCTTCCTTAGGTCCCAGGTTTATTTCTCTTCCACTGTATTGCATCTCCACATTTCCCTTTTCCTCGATTACTTTCTATTCCCACAATATTTCTGTATGTCCCTCAAAATCTTTCCTCATCCCTACTCACTTTTTTTCCCTGGGGTCCACACCAGACAGTCTTTATCTCTCCCCACCCTCCCAATCCCTATTCACTTGCAGATGCAGCTAAAATTTGTATATGGAAATGTTTCAAGGCTTGGTGCCCTCCATCCTTGAGGAATTTCTCCCAGGAGCTCTGGTATCTCCAGGGCCGAGGGGCCGTGGACCTGCTCCATCTCTGGAGAATGAAGATCTTCAGATGCACCATCTCCTTTCATTTGCCTGCCCCCCTCCAGCACATTCCTTCCCCTCCAAACAGATTTCCTGTCTCACTTTTCAGCTCCACTATCTGCCTGTCATCCCTGTCTCACTACCTAACACTTCCTCTCTGTCCTCTTCCTCCCTTCTCCCCACTTATAGTTTTGTCTTCTAGTGCTTGGTCCAAGGTGTGCCCAAAAGTCTTCTCAGTCACTAGCTGGAAGATACTATATTAGTAATATTAAAGAAAATACATGAAGGATAACTGACGTTGAGATGAGTTGGAGGGAGGATGGTGTATCCTTCCAGGTTCACGTGTATTTCTATACTAGTGGTGGTGGTTTGTATTGTGTATGCACCTTACTTGTGATAGTATTATGTTTAATAGAGCATAGTGAATAATCCTGATGATTGGGCCAATATTCCCTCTTGGTAATTAGTTCCACTATCCCAGGCCACATGAGATTGCTCAGTATGTAATGTATATTTTGCATATAACTTAGTTTTGTAAAGTCCTTTGAGATACCTTAGCTGCGGAAGGAATTTACTTTTGTTCTACAATAATGTAATTCTTCCAGGTGACACTGAACAATTTAGATATATTTCTAATAACAAAAGAAACTTCTTCGTAAATTGTATGTACTGTGTAAGCAATTTCTCTTACTTTTGCAGCCCTTCAACATGCTGGGAAGCACATGGAAGACTGCATTGTGGCCTCGTACACAGCACTGCTTCTGGGCTGTCTCTGCCAGGAGAGTCCAGTAAGGAAATGAGTCAATGACTCATTCTAAATTGGTTGTAAATGTTCACTGAAATAGCCACTTGCAGTCATGAAGTGATTTTGTTGAGTTAGGTTTTTATGTAAATTTACTACGTTTGGTGGGTCATGTTGGTGCATATATAGCCCAGCACAAGGTTTTCAGAAATACTCCATTCTAAACCAGTCTTCACTTGCTGTATATTTTTAGTGCAATAATAATTGATAATATTGCAGGCTGTTTTTTCTTGTGTTTAGTCTCAGCCCATAGCTGAATTTATTCTGGAAAAGAAGGAAATTGGTGAAAATGTTTTATAATTGTAAACTCACTGTGTTTCAGTGGCTTCTATATGAGCTAAACATTAGAGTTTTTAATATTGTTCCGTCATAGTCCAAGGAATTTCATTTTTGCCAGTGATTTTTAGAATGCCAAATTTGTATATGCCCACATTCTTTGAAGATGATCTCCTCTATCAGATTGGGAAACATTCTTCAGAGCTGAAATTTAAAATTTAGGATTTCAGAGTTCTAAATATAAATAAAAATTTAGTATTGCATATGCTTAGTTGTGTTCAGAAAGACAAGAAGTGGGTGATTTTTTGACTAGGTATCAGTCTTGTCAAGATAAACAGTGAGCTTAGATATGGTCTGAAGAGCACTGTTCTGCAGCTTCTTGCTGATTTATTATATAATTATCAGTTCTGGAATAGTGACAAGTGCAAGGTCAGTATTTCTGAGCCCTTAAGGAATAGAAATATTATTCCACTGGAAAGGACAGTTCTCACCCTGTCATTAGGATACTTTTGTCTATCTCTTTAGCCTTCAAGAATCCTGGGCAGTCTGACTTGACTTAAAATGTTATGTATAAAAACCTGTAGCAACTTCTGTGGCTAGAGGGCTTAGTCGTGAGAAGTCATCCTTGAGGCTCCTTTCCCAGTGGGGGTTGTGTGGAAATCTTATGCATAGTGAAAGACTTCAAGTGTAGAAACTACAGCAATAAGCAGCTCAGAAAAACATTGGGGGAAGAGGAGGATATACTATTACACCACACATACAGACCTCTAATGTTAATTGCAATGCTCAAAAAATGTTTTGTAACTTAAAAGAGATGTTTGACTTCCTCAGATCAATGTGACAACTGTGAGGGAATACTTACCTGAAGGGGACTTCTCAATAATGACTGAAATGCTCAAAAAATTTCTCAGTTTCATGAATCTTACTGTAAGTATTGCATATTTTTAAGATTGCCAGATATGGTTACTTTTTGTACTTTAAACTGCTCTTTCATTTCCTATCTCATACACTTGTGATATTAATATTGATGAAAGCTTTCCAGGACTTCTGCTAGTTAGCTCTATCGTGCGCGTGTGGGGTGGGGGGCGGTGATATCTTCATTTTAAATACAGAATGTCCATTTACCAACCCTTTATTTTGCTAGAAAATGGAAAGGAAACCACTTCCTTACTCCTCTTTGAATGTGAATGGAAAGTATTTCAGAACCATAGCCTAAAGTACATTTTGTCTTACTAAATGTGTATTCTAAATTGAGCAGAGCTTTTTGAGATTTTTATAATGTGTCATAAATGCTTTTTTTTGTTCTTCTGTTTTCTATTGCTTGTTTTCAGTGTGCTGTTGGAACAACAGGCCAGAAATCTATCTCTAGGGTGATTGAATACTTGGAACACTGCTAGATACTTAACTTCCGCTGCAGGCACTCTAATGCTGGAGCTACCCTTAGACAAAGGAAGGAATCATGAAAGAAGTCCTTGAAGATACACCAAGACCATTCATCTGTGTCATTCGTGTTCAGATTTTTAAGGCTACCTGGTCTCTTAACCATGCATTCAGCAATTTCTAAAAGACAGTTATTACATCAATCTGCAACTATCAAAAATGAGGGGAAAAGGTTCTGAAGAAAATAAATATAGAATTGATGCAGTGCAGTATTTAAATATTTTTGGCAGGGTTTACCCTCCTTTTATTTTTTTCCTGCTTCGTTCATGACAAGTTTAAAGGGGAAAAACTTGCTGCTGATAGTGCAACTGCTGTTTACTGTTGAGCCACTGTTTCATGCCAGCCAGGTGCAAGGCAGCTTAGCTACTGAGGTATCAAACAAATGTTCTAATAAAGAAGTTCTGGACAGCAGTATCGCTCCTATTTGAGTTTAATTTGCTCTTGCTTTTTTGTTACGTGATTATTCCAAAATCATAAAATATAAATTTTTAAATACTTGGTGATTTTAACTACTGTCTATATTTAAAATTGTTGGAATCCAAAGAGGCAAGGATTGGATTGTTTATATTTTTATACTGTTTTGATTGAAATTAGGTGGTGGAACTACTTCAGTTCTAAAACTGTCATGGCCCATATACTGTAAGCTGATAGACCATAACGCTTCATAGTTCTGAAAGGCATACAAAAACATAAACACATCAAGCAGTTTAAGGGTATATTATCAGAAAATGCAGTAACTGTAAAGAGTTGTGCCCTGTTAAAGGACATAGTGAAATAATGTTCAATCCCAGGGTAGTTTACACTTCATACTAAGCAAAAACTTTGAAATGCTGTTTTGATTTGTTACAAGGGAGCATTTAAGATATATTTTATAATACTCAATACAAAGAAATTGGATGTTTTAGGGGCGATTCAGTAAAGAAGCTAAAACACCAATGGGGATTAATGTTTCCAGCTGACATAATCTTTCTATTTCATTCTTCTGTAGTATGGCAAAGTTAAATGCATACAACACAAAGCCTTAAAATGCTGATATAGTTAAGATTTTGTTCAGATTGAGGTCTAGTTCACAAAGCATTGTGTTTAGAGACTTTAGTGGAACAAAAAATCCCAGAAAATACATTTAGATTTTTTTTAATATAGGTGTTTTTTCTTGCACTCATTATTCAGACCAACAAAATTGGTAATTATTTTTATTATGCTGGTCTTGAATATTTGCAGACTCTTATGAGAGTTCTGTGTCATCAACATTTTTTAAATACCTGTATAGGTAATTACATCATGTTACTCCACTGAATTTGTAAAACTTGAAGCCATAAAAATATTAGCTCTATGTATAATGAGGGGGAATAACAGGAAATCTAATATGCTTTTAGATCTTGTGTTATTTTCATGTATAAAGTTACAAACTTGTGCTTTTGTATCAGTGCCAGCTGTAAAAATTTTTTACATACAGTGGCTGCCTTCTATGTCTTCCTATTTTTGATAATGCAGATTGTTGGGAATTCTGTAAGGAAGTAACTGATTAGAGGCAAAAATCCTATGTTGGTCATAACTTTTTGCATTTTCTCTCATCACCTTCTAAAAATTTAGTGTACCAGTGTAACTTAGAAGGGATTTTGAAGTTGTGTTTTCCCTTTGCGTAAAAAATCTCAGTATAGAAAGAGAAACTTAGTAAAATTAAATATGTAAATTATTTCTGACAGGATTAATTTATTAGGTATGTTTTGCCTGTTTAGTCTTATGATTTTAAATTAATGGCTTTTCATTTGTAGTTAGAATTCAAAAAGATTCAACAATTAGGTTTCTGTGGACAGATGGCAAGAGATAATAAAATATAGATTTAATGCAAAAAAAAAAAAAGGCAGAGGGAACTATGATTCTCTGTTACACTGGTAATTGTTCGAATTGGAATTGATTTACCTCAGTGTTTAACAGTTTTTTTTAGATAACTAATTGTCAAGCACTGATGAACACAGATTTTTTTTTTTTGAGGGTGGGGGGGAGAAATCACCCTGTGAACTGCAGTGCATTTTTTGTGTGTTTAAACCCTCAAATAACTCTGCATTAAAGGGTACTTGAGGCCAACTTGCAAATTAAAAATTTAAAGTAACTTTTTTCCATTGTAAATATTTGTGTAAATACTCTCAATTGGAAATTAGAACGGTAGAGTACTTTTCTGAATCCAATCCTATTTTTATTTTATACAGTATTTCTCAGCTGTGATCTTTGGAGCAAAAGCCAACGGCAGGAAAAATAGTTTGTACGAGTTTCATGAAGTATGTCTTTGGGTTTTTGTAAATAATTTTAACTCAAATAAAATTGCTACTTTCAATACACATGTTGTCTTTTAACATGTAATAAAGCATATTTTCTCCATGAGAAATTGCAAAAGAAAAAGGGCAGTATCAGGTGAACAGTCAAAAAAGGAAGTTGATTGTGAGGCCTGATGTTAGTGCTCCATTCTGCATTGGCATGTGAGATACCAGCATTCAGTTGAAGGTCCTACCCAATCATTACCCAAACCAGCGGGGATTGAAGTATTCTGGAGATATCACGCTTGGCATCTTGACAGGAGTTATGGAGTTCCCCAGGCAACTCAGCAGCAACAGCTGAGGGAGTTGTAGCCAGAACAATGAAAACTCACTAAAGCATGGGGAAAATGGGGCAGTCCTCACTATATCTTTGTGGATGTTAACTGACTTCATCTTCTCTTCAGTAGGAAGTAGGGGAAATTAAAATAAATGTTGCTGTGTTTTAGTCTGAATGATGATATTCTAATCTGTTCAGAGTGGATTTTCTCCAACACCTCTTCTGTTAACTGATGCAGCTAAATCTTTTCTGTCAGACAGGTGAAAAGTGCAGTAAAAGTCAAAAGCTTGAGAGAGTGTGCAATTGCTGTTATCTCATTACCACTCTATTCTATTAACTAGCATCAGCATAATGGAATTTTCTCTTTGTGCTGTAAAGAGCTGTTAATAGAGTTCCAAGTGCTGGAGCAATACATCATTCATAGACAGTACTGTAAAAGGTAGTCATATCATTATGTACTCATAAATGTGACTCTAGAAATTCTGAGCAGATTCAGGAGAAATATTTCCACTCTGGTTGCTTTATATTTAGACATGTAATGGGAGCAGTAGATCTCTGAAATAACCTTGAAGAGTTTTTCAAATTAATAGAACAGTTATGAGGATCTTATAGAAGAATAAGATAGTGTCAAGATTGGGGTTCAGACAACTTTTAAACATTTGATTTATATCCTGAAAAAGTAAGCTGGAACACTCTGTGCATACTTAATATATCAAAAGCTTAAATGTAAAAACAGTGGTGGGTATATATTTCCAAGCTCATCTAAGGGGGTTTTATTTTGTACGCTGACAGAAGCCTAAACCACATGGAATCAGAAACTGGTCAGTGATCACAACACTGTGAAAGGTTTTAATTTTTGCAATATGCGTAACATCTGTGTGAAGAAAAGTTGGAGTAGTAGTGGGGTTCTGATCAGGGCACTCTCATTCTGGACTGCACAGTTGTGTTCAGGCTCATATCTCCTCCAATTGAGGAAAAAACATATTTTTCATATCCAGTTCATCAGCAACCCCTCCCATTTTCCCTCGTCTGAGCTGTTTCTCTTCTGGACTCAAATGCTCATCCCCTTGCACTCCACTAGCCAAGCCCCCTTAATAGCAGGCCAGTTTCCAAATCCTCCTCCTCCTCCTCCTCCTGTCCTGCATGGGGAACTCCAGTGGCATTCTTTACATGGGGATTCACCGATCTCACCTTAGCCACATGGCCTCAACAGTCACGTGCCTCCTTCTCTTGAGTCTTTGATCTAATTGTGAGGCCTTCGTCCACGCTCTGCTCCTTTTGTATTAAGTGACACTGCCTGTGCTATCCTGAGGGGGAAGATAAAGGTGTTCTCTTCCTGTGAAGAGGTGAGACTGTGATTCTGACTCTCTCCCTCTCCTGACCAAAACTAGACTGTTTGCATGGAATGGCATGGAGAGAACCATATCCACAGAATTATTTGAGACAGCTCTTCAGGATACGGGGTCCTTGTCTTTGTAATTACTGTACAGCACCAAGCATATGTTTGGTGCTAAATATATATTAACCCATACTAGGGTTTTCTCTCTCAGTAAAGGAACAGGTGCCAGGAGTGATAAACGGTAAGTGTGGTTCTCTGTTCATAAGGATATTGAAACGAGTCCTGGCTCAGATCCAGTGTCAAACCTTTACATCCTAATGTTCTGCACAAGGTGCGTGGACACTAATAACCACAAATCTTGGAGCTACCTACTGAATAGAAGAACAGCTCTGACCCCAGATGGTGGCAATTGAACTTCCAAACGAAAAGACGTGTAAGATGCATCAAACAAAACTAATGGTGTGGTGAAGTCTTGTAACAAATTTTAAAAACTGCATATGTGATTGGAAACAGTATCATATGGTGAATGGCTTCTTTCCTCAGTGGAAGAATTAATGGAGTCTTCACAGGGGGCCTGGTGTTAGGTCCAGTATTGTTTCTGTTGTTGAACACAGCATTTCTTGACATTTTCTGTACTATGGCTGCATTGCATATTACAACAAGAAAAGTTTTTTGGGGCACTCTTCCACCAACCATAAAAAGAGGATGTGTCCTAGATTAAGAAACCATAGTTTTACATGCTAATTGAGCATGAAGCTGATAAATTATCAGATGGAACTAGCACTAACATGATAGAAAAACTAACCCAATAAGCACTTAATGGGAAGGATTAATAGATATTAGGTGATTGACTCCACAGGGTCTCAATATTCCTTTCCACACTATGTTCATATGTTTCCAGCATGTGTACCTTGGTAAATCCAGCAGTCTGCCCTTTTTGAGATAAGTGATAATGTAAGTGTCTGTACATCTGAGAACCAAGGCTAAACAGGTGGAGGGGAGGAAGCACTAATGGAGCAATACCTTGGAGTAAAATAGTTGAGTTAAGGCTGGATCAAAAATCACCCTGCAATATAACTTCAGTATGGGATATCATCTTAAAAAGAAACATCCTCTTTTTGTTGCAGTATCAAACTTCTCTGGGCTCCAGCTCTTTCAGTAACAAGTTTAATTTGTTTGGCATACTAATTGCTTTTGGCTGGTTTAACGTCACCCATGAAAAGTAATTAAACTCAGTGAAACTTAACAAGAGATGGTAAGTTTTTGAAAAATTAGATATTGCAAATACCTTAATTAACTGATCATGACTTTTCAGCTGGTAGTCTGTTAATTATATTTTATCAATTGCTATGTATGATGGGCAACAAGCATGACAGCATTATGCTGTAATCCTGCTGAAAAACAGTGGGTTTACCTGCCATTTGATTCCTTTTAGCATTCCAGCCCTATAGTTAGTAAGAAATTTGCTTACCATGGCCAGCAAGGGAATGTGATTTAAGGATTAAATAAACAAGCCTGAGAAATAATGCATATTTGATCATTTTTTAGCTGTTTGAATGCTGTTATCAATGTAATAGAAGTATTCACTGGAAATCAAGGTACAGGGCATTTGGGGAGTGGGAATGGGACTGTGGGGAAGGAGTTGACTTGCTTTTTTGCAGAATTGATGGCTTCTGGCACAGCTACGGGCCCATGAACACCTACCTCACTTCCCCAGGAATAGTCTGACTTCTGAGATAGTTGACTATCATTTGTGGGTGCGATGCCATTGGTATGTTGTCAAGTGTTTTGGCTCTTCCAGGCCAAAGGTTTCATTTGAGACGAAAACACCTGAAAACATTTGAGACGAAACCAGTTTGTGCCATTTGTTTTCCAACATGCCATTTACTTCATAGTCTGTGTCTGAGTGAATGGAATTTAAATGTGAACCAGAAGAACAAACTTATTGTAGGAAATAATTTGTGGTGTAACTTTACTCAGTTTGTGCATCTGAGTTCCTAAACATTTTGCCATGAGCACACTGAGCTACAACTTATGAAATAGTTTAGTAAAGCTATTGTATAACCTGTTATATAAAACTGATGTTTTAGTGGACTCAGCTCCCAAGTTTCTGTATTATTTTATCCTCTGGGTTTCAGCCAGGGTTTTGAGGCTGAAAATACCTGATCCAAATTGAAAACACCAGTATACATCTGTCTAGATAAAAACACTATCGTGAAGTTATAGTCTGATTGGAAAAAACAAATGAACCCAGCAACCTTTAGAAAAAACTGTTTTAATAAACAGTTAAAAAATCTTCAAGTCTTCTGTGAATGCCTTTGCTATAAATACATTTAAAACCTGGCAAAGTTGTTTTTAATATGAAAGGTTTGATGCTGCTAAGATGAAGCTCGAACTAGAATTCCTATGTGCTGAAGAGGCCGATCAGTTTCTACAGCTGATCTTAAATTGGAGCCTGATCCTGCAAAGTAATCCTTATCTATGTCACTAGTGACATTTATGATTAATGACAGTGGGATATCTCACATGAGTAAGGGACACAATGGGTGATGGTTTGCAAGATCAGGTCCTTAGCTGGAGGCAAAACAAAACGCTACAGAATCTTTCCACCTACCCATTCACTTAGGTTCTGTTTAACAAATAAGTAGAAAACTATAATAAGAGTTCAAAAAAAGAACTAGATAAATTTCTGGAGAATACGTCCATCGTTGGTTATTAGGATAGGCAGAGATGTAACACCATTCTAGAGTCCTGTAGCTCTGTTTGCCAGAAACGGAGTGGATGACAGGGCATGAGTTACTTGATTGCCTGTTCTGTTCATTCCCTCTGAAGCACCTGGCACTGGTAACTGTCGAAAGACAGGATTCTGGGCTAGAGGGACCATTGGTCTAGCACAATATGGCTGTTCTTATACTCTCTAAATATTATACCTACACCTTTTAGTAGAATGCAGTCTAATGTGGGTATGTCTTCATTCATTTAGAAGAATATCCTAATATATTTCTACAATCTTAGGCCATAGGTGACAAACTCATCCTATGGAGATGGCTAAATCCTATTTTTAATTATGGCCTGTTGGGAAGAGTATAAATTTTAGAAATATCTACTACTCTCGAGCCACAGAAAGACCTCCATAGAAGGTTTGCACAAAGATCAAGTATACCTTAACTTAAACTGTATTTGTTTTAATATTGTATTGTCACATTCTATATCACTGTAGGGAAAACTGGTTCATTTTAGGGCCATCACTATTTCTACCCTTTCTTTCTTCCTTCTCCATCTACTTTTCGGTGCCTTCCCTTCCATGCCTTTGGGTGTTCCTTCTTCAGTTTCTTCCCTTTAGCAATACCCAATTCTCCTCCCTATCCCCTTGGTGTGGGATTCGCTCCAGCCTCTTCCTTATTCCCTCTGCTAAAATGATCAGAAATGAAATAGTTAATGCTAACCTGTCAAATGACCATTAGACTTGAACATTCTCATGTTGGAAGTTAATGGGGCTAAAGGAGTTTGCTACTCTGACATTGTTTGAAGCTGCCTGCTGATTCAGAAATGCTGCATTAGTTTACATTTAGCTCATTTTTGGATGGCTGTTTTCACAACCATGAGAGCTAAACCCTTTTTAAGATGGGAATTTATATTCTGTAATATTTCCTCATACTATAGGGGCCATATAAAACAGTGCCTCCATGATATATTTGATGCCCTGATCTACAATATAGGGCTAACGTAGTCCTAGTATAGTATTCCTTGAAGTCAGGAATTTTACTTACGTTCACCAGGACTACTATATTCTTGAACCTTTAATGTCTCATCATGATTCATTGCTTTAACATTCTGACCTACAGAATTCTGGTTCAATTCTACTACACAGAATTTCCTTTGAATCTCATCAGTACTGCTCTTCAATCAACCTTTTGGTCACCATGTGCGCCCTGGCCCATAGGTGAGTAGAAGTGCCTACATCATTTATCTGAATCAGTAGATACTTGTATATAGTGGTTCACAATTGTTGTAATTGACTGGTATAGCGCTGCCCTGAGTTAGACAAGGGACTCCACTGTTCCCAGATGAGGGCTGAATCATTCTCATGTTAGTGAGCTGCAACAAGGAGATTGCCCTGATAGGAAAGGACCCTCAAGATATTATGCAATCAGTAAGCCTGTTGCCAGTCACTAGCTTACTTGGAAGTACCTGTGTGTTAAGCACAATTCGCCGTTGTTTACAAAAGCGAAGACATGGTGCCAGTTTTGTTAAATGGAACATGAAAACAAGGACACTGCTGGATTTCAGAGAGACAGGGTCATCTATATATGCACTACATATATCTCTAGAGAGATGACCAGTAAGGACCACTGGCTTAAATCTAGCATGGTGCATTATAATTTGGACTGGAGAGTCCTGTGGCACCTTATAGACTAACAGACGTTTTGGAGCATGAGCTTTTGTGGGTGAATACCCACTTCGTCAGATGCATGTAGTGGAAATTTCTAGGGGCAGGTATATATATGCAGGCAAGCTGAGATAATGAGATAGTTCAATCAGGGAAGATGAGGCCCTGTTCTAGCAGTTGAGGTGTGAAAACCAAGGGAGGAGAAACTGGTTCTGT
The DNA here is from genome assembly GCF_007399415.2 of Gopherus evgoodei. Taxonomy (NCBI): domain Eukaryota; kingdom Metazoa; phylum Chordata; order Testudines; family Testudinidae; genus Gopherus; species Gopherus evgoodei. The sequence continues at coordinate 54,144,821 of NC_044328.1, read as the reverse complement.
AATTGGCAAGCCATTCTCAGTCTTTGTTTAATGTTGAGCTGATGGTGTCAAATTTGCAGATGAACTGAAGCTCAGCAGTTTTTCTTTGAAGTCTGATTCTGAAGTTTTTTTGCTGCAGGATGGCCACCTTGAGGTCTGGTATAGTGTGGCCAGGGAGGTTGAAGTGTTCTCCTACAGGTTTTTGTATATTGCCATTCCTAATGTCTGATTTGTGTCCGTTTATCCTTTTCCGTAGCGACTGTCCAGTTTGGCCGATGTACATAGCAGAGGGGCATTGCTGGCATATTATGGCGTATATGACATTGGTGGACGTGCAGGTGAATGAACCGGTGATGGTGTGGCTGATCTGGTTAGGTCCTGTGATGGTGTCTCTGGTGTAGATATGTGGGCAGAGTTGGCATCGAGGTTTGTTGCATGGATTGGTTCCTGAGCTAGAGTTACTATGGTACGGTGTGCAGTTACTGGTGAGAATATGTTTCAGGTTGGCAGGTTGTCTGTGGGCAAGGACTGGCCTGCCACCCAAGGCCTGTGAAAGTGTGGGATCATAGTCCAGTATGGGTTGTAGGTCCCTGATGATGCGTTGGAGAGGTTTTAGCTGGGGACTGTATGTGATGGCCAGTGGAGTCCTGTTGGTTTCTTTCTTGGGTTTGTCTTGCAGTAGGAGGCTTCTGGGTACACGTCTGGCTCTATTGATCTGTTTCCTTATTTCCTCGTGCGAGTATTGTAGTTTTGAGAATGCTTGGTGGAGATTTTGTAGGTGTTGGTCTCTGTCTGAGCGGTTAGAGCAGATGCGGTTGTACCTCAGTGCTTGGCTGTAGACAATTGATCGTGTGATGTGTCCGGGATGGAAGCTGGAGGCATGAAGGTAGGCATAGCGGTCGGTAGGTTTTCGGTATAGGGTGGGTGGTAATGTGACCATCACTTATTTGCACCGTGGTGTCTCGGAAGTGGATCTCCCGTGTAGGTTGGTCCAGGCTGAGGTTGATGGTGGGGTGGAAGCTGTTGAAATCGTGGTGGAATTTTTCCAGGGACTTCTTCCCATGGATCCAGATGATGAAGATGTCATCAATGTAGCGTAGGTAGAGAAGGGGCATGAGTGGACGAGAGCTGAGGAAGCATTGTTCCAGGTCGACCATAAAAATATTGGCATATTGTGGGGCCATGCGGGTGCCCATAGCTGTGCCACTGATCTGGAGATATATATTGTCATTAAATTTGAAATAGATCCTCGCACACAACATCTCTGAAATCCCTCCATAAGCTTTGCTGTAAATTGAAACATGACAAACGGTTAATTTTATCTCTAGTATAAATCCATCAGTCATTAGAGTCTCAGTAGGAAGGAAACTGACCCACAGGAACATGTCTCTATCTGCCCAAAATGTAAAGTGTTCAATTAAGTTAAAAACAAAACCAATTGGCTATTTCACAATTTTGCTATTCATAGTTTACTTGGTTTTAAATGGAAAATTGAAAATAATTTTGGATTGCATTGCTTGTGATGAAGGTTTCTAACCATCAGAGGAGTGAAGTTCTGGAACAGCCTTCCAACAGGAGTAGTGGGGGCAAAAGACATATCTGGCTTCAAGAATAAGCTTATGGAGGGGATGGTATAATGAGATTGGTCTTTGACTATTAGCAGTAAATATGCCCAATGGCTTGTGATGGGATGTTAGATGGGGTAGGATCTGAGTTACAACAGATAATTCTTTCCTGGGTGTCTGGCTGGTGAGTCTTGCCCCCGTGCTCAGGGTTTAGCTGATCGCCATATTTGGGGTCGGGAAGGAATTTTCCTCCAGGGCAGATTGGCAGAGGCCCTGGGCGGGGAGGGGGGTTCGCCTTCCTCTGCAGTGTGGGGCATGGGACACTTGCTGGAAGATTCTGTGCACCTTGAAGTCTTTAAACCTTGATTTGAGGAGTGGGGGAGGGATAGCTCAGTGGTTTGAGCACTGGCCTGCTAAACCCAGGATTGTGAGTTCAATCCCTGAGGGGGCCATTTAGGGATCTGGGCCAAAAATCTGTCTGGGGATTGGTCCTGCTTTGAGCAGGTGGTTGGACTAGATGACCACCTGAAGTCCCTTCCAACCCTGATGTTCTGTGATGCAATGGCTCAGACACAGGTTTGATACAGGAGTGGGTGGATGAGATTCTGTAGCTTGCACTGTGCAGGAGGTCAGACTAGGTGATCATAATGGTCCCTTCTGACCTTAAAGTCTATGATTCTATGAAATGCAGCTTTCGCATAGGTGTTATGTTTCTTCAACAAAAAATTAATAGGCCGCCTACGTGCAGACTTTCAGTCAGTTTCTAAAAAAATAAGTGAGCTTGAACAGCTGTGATCCATCTGACAGCAAGATATTATGCCATCCTGATGTGTTAAAGTCTCCTTTCCCCACCCAATCCTCTTGCAGTAACTGCCTTTAGAGCTCTAACTTTAAGTCTAAAAGTTTCTTCAGGGCAGGGACTTCCTTCATGTTTGGTAAGTGCTTAAAGCCTTTTGGGTGCTACTGCAATAATAAGGGCTTGGTACTCTTGTGTATTAAGTAGAGGACTCTTGCATCAACAAAATTAACTAAGTTACAGTGGGTGGGATTCAGGAAAGTACTTTGGTACTGCTGGCCTATTTTTAGGTACCACTGTGATCGCAAAACTTCCCCTTGGCTGTGGCCCAACCCCATAGACACCTAAGTTTTTGTAGTAGAAGTTCCCTAGGCACCTACGTTTCTACCTGTCTACTGCCTTACTGTAGGCATCCAGAAACCTATCTCCCACATAAGCCCCAAAGCATTCTCTAATGAACCAGAGAAAAGATGAGTGTTTGGGTTGCCTAAGTCACACATGGGGCCTGATCTGGTAGCTGTGCTCCAAGTCCCCCTAACTCCACTCCAAACAGCAGGAAGAAGTGGACCTCCCTTTAGCCCAGTGGTTAGGGTACTCATGTGGGTGACCCTGGGTTCAAGTAGCCCTCAGTATTAGAAGAGATTTGAACAGGGATCTGTCCTCTCTCAGGTGAGAGCTCTAACCACTAGGCTTTGGAACAGTCTGGGCTGGGTATCGCTTAGTGTGCCCTATTGAAGTTGTTCCACTTTAAATATTAATTGGGCAAGAGAGAATTAGAATGACTATGCAGCCCAATTGTTATGTCAGTCACTCATCTGACAGGTGGCAGATCTTGGTGAAGACTCATTCTCATCAGGCAGAATGGGGATTTGAATCAGGGGTCTTCCCGTGAGTACTCTAACCAATAAGCCTCACAGTTACTAGGGAGAGCCAGCTTATACAAGTACCGGGGAAGAGCAAATATTTTGCCTTTAGGATGGACCACATAGTATCAAGTGCCAAGATTTTAAAAATTAATTCCTGATACAGGATAGGTCTAGGTTTTGGGAAAAGATCTTTTCAGCTGAGGCTCCTACTTCTGTATTTTAAATTATAGCTCTGAAACAGTGGACTATTGTTAATGTTTTCAGGAAGTGTGTGCAAGCACTTCCACCAAAAGCATTGAAAATGTGCTCTCATAGGAGTACCTCCTTCAGTTGTGAGATGTTTCCCTTTAAATAGGAAAACAAAAGATCCTCTTAGCTAGACAGAGGAATGAGAGTGCAAGGGGTTAGCCTGGGATGTGGGAGACCCAAGTTCCTTCTCTGCCACTGAGTCTTTTGTGAGCTTGAGTAAGAATCTTAGTCACTGTGTGGCCATTGCCTATCTGTAAAACTGGATGATCATACTTAGCTACCTCAAAAGGTGGTGGGAGCATAAATACATTAAGATTGTGAGGTGTTCAGATACTATGGTAAAGTGGGACAGTCCTCCCCTTGTCCGTATGAACACATTCACTCTACCATACGGAGTTTGTCACAGGCTCTGCAGGAATGTGGAAGATACTCATTAAAGTAAAGGCAGCACATAACTGAACTGTAAATATGACTAACTGTACAACAGGCAATGTGTATAGTTCCCATTCAAGTCCAGGTTCAGAGGACAGTTGAGCTTTACTGTTGCTCCCTGAACATGAAAATGAGCTGTGCTCGTTGTCATCGCTTTAGTGTTTGTTCAGTCAATTCACCCTTTTTGGTGAAGGGTGTACAAATTGTATCCTCCTGTGCCTGCCCAACATGGGGGGGCTTAACGCTGGGGAAGGGTAGACTACATTTGCTCTGTTGCTATCCTTTCAGTGTTTCATGGAAGGGGAGGGGGCTGCTTTAGAAGCACTGTTAGTGGGCCTACCTAGGACAGGTGCTGAATCGGCACATGCCTCTTTTCCCTGCTCTGTGCACAGGCCAGCTTCAGTTGTGCTACACTGGCAATTACAGGCACTGTGTGCCACTGCTGATTCTTTCCAGGTGACTTTCCTGAGGCCAGAGCTTCTGCAACCTGGATTCCACACATGGAAGCTGATATCACCCAGGGCTGGATCTAGCCCAGGGACAATTTAATGAATGCAGGAATGAAAATAAACCACACACAAGTAGGCTGAAGTAACATTTATTAAGTGTAGCAATTTTTGCATCGGTTCTATGCCTTGTCTTCTGCCGACTGCTGAACATTACTGCTCGCTGATGGTAGGAAAACTGCCCTTTCCTCACTGATGAGAATTAACAGTGCTTGAACCCTGTTTGAACTCTGCCTGTAGCTAACTGGAAACAAAACTTTTTCTCTCTCCTGCTGTACCAATTCACTGAATCTATTTAAGGGAATTCTAAAGTGACAAGAAAGAGGTGAAGGACAAGTCTCTGGAAAGCATCTATGGAAGATAGCTGCCTGTCTACTTAAAGGCTGCTGGGCTACAACTACCGAAGGAGTTTAAAAGTTAGATACTACCTCCAAAAAGCAGCACTGGAAATGAAAATAGCAATAAGTGTGACAACGTGCTGAAGTGTTTCTCTTCAGCGCAGCAAAACCATCCTTCCGAGCTGTTGCCATAGTCACCTAGCTTGTCTCCTGCCTTTCTCTATAGAAAAGTACAGTTGGAATTAGCCCACATAGCCGATAAATATCCTCTTACAACGACTTGGACAGCTACCTACTGTCAGGCTTGTCGAGCTTTTCCTCTGAATCGTCTCTCTCAATCCAGCCCCGTCCTTTTCTTTGTAACCGCCTTTCACTTTTGGCCAACGTCTGGGTCGCCCTGAACCGTTTTATCCGCCCAGTTATTTACTTTCTGTGCCTATTCCTGATTTCAGGGTAGGGCTATGTCCTTGGGAAGGCGTGGGGGGGCGGGGAGCTGACCCCTGTCTCTGAACCGCCAGGCTTCCGCGCTGCCCAGCCCCGTGGACATGGTCTGCTGTCCTCGGCGCTGCAGTTGGCGTCAGGACCGCGTGGATCCCGGCTCCGTGGCGGCACGCCGTAGTGAATTAAGAGCCTGGGGTGAGTTCTGGGCTGGTGGAACTATAGGGCTGCATTTCTCGGTGGATGGGGGCGCAGCAGTGTCTGGGCGCTGGCTGCTTCCGCCCTTCTGCGCGGCCAGTGTCTGCCCCGTATCCCGCGGGCCGCCTGCGCCTTCTCCCCTCTGCAGCAGCTCGCTCAGCATGGAGATGTAGATCTTGGCCATCTGCAGCGTCTCCGCTTTGGACAGCTTCTTTTCGTTACGCAGCGCTGGGATGACGCTCCGCAGACGATCAAAGGCCACGTTCAAAGCCAGCATCCGCCTCCTTTCCCGGGCATTGGCTGCCAGCCGCCGGCGCCGTCTGATCCATGCCCTCCTTAGAGGATCGTATCCCCAGCCCGCCAGTGCTCTCTTCCCTTGGAGCCCAGGAGAGGGCCCGCAGTCTGTGGCGCGCACTAGTGCCAGTCCCCCTGGATTCAGGCTCACGGATCCCTGGGGAAACCGGCCATCGCTCACTTTCCAGCGTGCAACACCGGCGGGCTGGAAATCTCTTGCATTTACCTCTAAACCTCTCCCCTCCTCCGCCGCCTCTTCCCTTTGCACCCGGGCATTGCAGTGGCAGGACAGCGCTGAGAAACTGTAGCTGGGAAAGCCACCCGCCCTCACCGGCTCCGGAGTGCAGCGGGCTTTCATTCTAGCCCGGAGCGTTTACACGGAGAACTTGGATCTTTCCTCCCGCCTCCTTACTCCGAGACACGTGAAAATGTAGCCAGAAACCTTGAAGGGTGGGTTTGTTTATATTGCAAATGGGACGCGTGGAGAGGCAGAAAAGGGTCCCTCCCGGGGCGGGGATAAGAGGTTTAAAACAAAGCTAGTGTTCAAAGCTGAACCGTGAATAATTTGTCGCTTATAACAGAAAGAGAGTCTACTAAACGCATTCAGTCAGTGTGGATTAGTTTCTCTCCAGTGATCCCTTGACGTGTGACACTAGGAATCAACGAGACGTTAATCCTAATAATCCAAAATGCAATTAGATCCGGGGGTATCTTTTCCACTGGAAAGGCGCGGACAGTTCAGGCTTGCGGTGCAACAATTTAAAAGTAGCTTCTCCTCCCCCCGCCCCTCGACAGGAACAAACTCAGTGCTGGCGATAACACGCTAATGATCTCCCGTTCCGCTTAAAACAGCACTTTGAGTTCAGCGGCGGGGACTCGCTTTGGCTGGATCTGGGAAAGGATTAAATAGCTTGAGGGAGTTTTCAATGATCCGCATGGCTTTAAAAACAATGTTGGAACCTGCTAAGTGTTCCTGAAGCAATAAAACAATGCTGTGTCGGTAACAGCTTCTGAGACACGCAGCCTTATGGGGCTGATAGGACTCCTGGTGACTGATAGCTCAGAGGCCCCCTTACAATTGGCTGGGAGGTTAATAACTGAAGTTGAATATGGTACAATAGCACAAAAATCAGTCAAGGTGGAGCCCTTTGCTTCAATGTTTATCATTTCAACCCTCCCCCCCGCAAAGGGCTTTGTCTCCTAATGGTACAAAGCTAAGGTGACCAGATGTCCCAATTTTATAGGGACAGTCCTGATATTTGGGGCTTTTTCTTATATAGACTCCTATTACCCTCCACCCCCTGCCCCGATTTTTCAGACTTGCTGTCTGGTCACCCTATACAAAGCTGAGATGTATTAGGGCTGTTATATTAGTAAATAAACCCTAGTCCTCACACACCACTTTCTAGAGAGTTTAGTGAGCCCGAAAGGTCCCAGACTGAGAGGCCTGAAGTCCCTCTGTCCACAGCCTGGGAATAGTTTAGGTGTGACGGTTCAAGCTTCTCCCACATCATCCTGCCAGCCTAGATCTGAAAGAGCAACCTCTAAAACGGGGTCTCAAACTTAAATGACCACAAGGGCCACATGAGGGCTAGTTCATTGGCCTGAGGGCTGCATCACTGACCCTGACCCTGGCCCTGCCCCTACTCCACCCCTTCCATAAGGCCCTGCCTCTTCCTTGCCCCCATTCCAACCCCTTCCCTGAAGTCCCCACCCTAACTCTGCCCCCAGAGGGGGCATGAGGGGTGTGGCGGGGGCTCAGGGCAGGGAGCTGAGGTGCAGCAGGAGGCTGGGGTGCAAGCAGGGGGCTCGGTGCAGCAGGGGCGTGGGATGCAGCAAGGGGCTGGGGTGTGGGATGCAGCAGGGGGCTCAGGGCAAGGGGTTGGGGTGCAGGCAGGGGGCTCAGGGTGCAGCAGGGGCATGGGATGCAGCAAGGGGTTGGGGTGTGGGATGCAGCAGGAGGCTCAGGGCAAGGGGTTGGGGTGCAGGCAGGGGGCTCAGGGTAGGGAGTTGGGGTGCAGCAAGGGGTTGGGGTGCAGGCAGGGGGCTCAGGGTGCAGCAGGGGCATGGGATGCAGCAAGGGGTTGGGGTGTGGGATGCAGCAGGGGGCTCAGGGCAAGGGGTTGGGGTGCAGGCAGGGGGCTCAGGGTAGGGAGTTGGGGTGCAGGCGGGGGGTTGGAGTGTGGGGTGCAGCAGGGGGCTTAGAGCAGGGGGTTGAGGTGCAGGCAGGAGGCTCAAGGTAGGGAGTTGGGGGTGCAGCAAGGGGTTGGGGTGTGGGGTGCAGCAAGGTGTTCAGGGCAGAGGGTTGAGGTGCAGGCAGGGGGCTAGGGCAGGGAGTTCGGGTGCAGAAGGGGTGTGGGATGTAGCAGGGGGCTCAGGGCAGGGAGTTGGGGTGCAGGCAGGAGGCTCAGGGTAGGGAGCTGGGGGTGCAGCAAGGGGTTGGGGTGCAGGCAGGGGGGTTGGGGTGGGGTGCAGCAAGGTGTTCAGGGCAGAGGGTTGAGGTGCAGGCGGGGGCTCAGGGCAGGGAGTTGGGGTGCACAAAGGGTGTGGGATGCAGCAGGGGGCTCAGAGCATGGGGTTGAGTGTGGGGTGCAGCAGGGGGTTGAGGTGCAGGGAGTTGGGGAGCAGGGTGCAGGAGGGCTTCGGGATCTGGGGTGTCAGTGGTGCACACCGGGGCCAGGGCAGGCTGCCAGCCCCACTCTGGAAGGTTGCTGGAACCGTGTCCCTGTGGCCTCTGGGGGAAGGGGACACAGGGCTTCGCGCACTGCTTGCAACGCCTCCGGGTACCTCCCCTGAAGCTCCCATTGGCTGCGGTTCCCCGTTCCCGGCCAATGGGAGCTGGTGGTGGGTGAGGTGCCTGGAAGCCAGGGCAACACACAGATGGAGATCTCTGCTGCCCTCTGCCTCCTCCAGCCGCAGGGACGTGATGCCAGCCGCTTCAGGGAGTGGTGTAGGGTTCGAGGGGGGCAATCTCGCAGGTGTAGTTTGCCCAGCCCTGGCCTGGAGGTAGGCTGGGGAGGGCAGGCGCAAGCTACTTGGCGGGCAGTGTGAAATAGCCCCGTGGGCCGCGTATGTGAGATCCCTGCTCTAGAAGACACAAGACAACAAGCTTTCTGTGCCAGTTTAGTAGTGCTCCTTTAATGACTTTCAGGGCACTCTGCAAAACATATTTGTTTTCTGGAACTGAAACAGATGGAGGATTCTGGTGAGAGATCATCAAATACATTTTTAACTGCAGGGTGATTTATGTGACTTCTTTGGAGAAGAGGTGTTCCTAGCATAGTCTGTTTGTGTAACTGTATTTTTAAACGGTGTCAAGTGCACATAAAGCAAAAGATAGGCCTGAACTAAGACTGGTCCTTCTAAGTTCAGTGAATACACTGGTCTACAATTTTTGAGAAGTCGTCTGCTTCAGAGATAAAATGTGATATTTATTATGTATTTTGATGTGCTGAATTCAAATATGACAATTAAAACAACTGATTGGCTACTGTTTCTAAGATATTTAAGTTTTTACATTTTATTTCTGTCTATTGTGTAGATAGTAGAGTTTTAATCATAAATTGTAAACCTAGGTCTTTTCATGTGTTTATGGTTGCTTTACATGGTAATATTTCACCTGTCCTGTTTATGTAACACTTCAAAAATCAGCAAAAGGGTTATCTAAATAAAATTTATTATGAAACAAAAGGCAAAAAACTATTATGCACATAGTTTAGTCCTCTTCAGTGTCTACTCGGCGCTTCTTGGCTTGTCTTTTATATTCATTAAATGGAGCATCTCTTGTCACTGTCCAGCAATAGTCTGCAAGCATTGATGGGCTCCATTTGCCCTGATAGCCTGCCAGGAGATTCCACTGCTGTAGTCTGGAGCCCAACAGCTCTGCCTTACTCTTGGGTAGTTCCAAATCCCTGACAAGGTCGTTCAGTTCACCTTGTGTTATGAGGTGTGGTTCAGAGGAGGAGGATGGGAGAAAATGTGGGTCCTGTGACATTGATGGTTCAGGACCAGAAGTTTCATCCTCTTCCTCTTCCTCGTCTGACTCAAGTGCATCAGGAACTGGCAGTCCTTCTCCGTGGGGTACTGGGCGTATAGCTGATGGAATGTTTGGATAATGCACAGTCCACTTTTTCTTCTTTGACACACCTTTCCCAACTGGAGGCACCATGCAGAAGTAACAATTGCTGGTCTGATCTATTGGCTCTCTCCAAATCATTGGCACTGCAAAAGGCATAGATTTTCTTTTCCTGTTCAACCACTGGTGAAGATTTGTTGCACAAGTGTTGCAGCATATGTGTGGGGCCCACCTCTTGTCCTGATCTCCAATTTTGCAGCCAAAATAAAGGTGATAGGCTTTCTTAACCATAGTGGTTATACTGCGCTTTTGTGATGCAAAAGTCACTTCACCACAAACATATCCGCAGTTATCTGCACTGTTCACACAAGTACGAGGCATCTCTGCTCACTTGGGCTAAACAGAAATGTGTCCCTTTGCAAAATCAAACACTGACAAATAAGAGAGCACCTGACACTGTATGATTTCTAGAGCTGATATAGGGCAATTTGTTCAGCAGAGTGATGTAAGCTTCGTTATGATTGCATCATCCATGACTTCTAGGAATAACATGATGCAATTCATATCATGTATGACGCAATACCAGCTTCAGATTGCATCATTCATTGTTTTGCCTCAAAAGGAAGTACTGTCCAAACCCAGTCATAGATTTATTCATAGATCCAGTCAAATATGTATTTTAGTCATTTCTGGTTTAAACTGAGATCCCTTCCCTTTATAACTCACTTATCCTCCGCCATTCCCAAGTCAAGGGTCATATATACTGACCCAATAGCATATCTTGAAAACTAGAGCCAATCAACAATTTTAAGCATCATTTTCGTTCTCAGTGACACAGAATTAGTAAAGTTGGACTACATTTATTTCAGAAGCATTTTGGCTGTAGAGCAGTGATATCTGTTCGCAAAAACAGTGAGAGACTTAACATCTTATTGATCATTCCCTGAGCCATCTAAGACATACATGTGCAGCGTTACCAACCTTAGAATAATACGTGTTCTATTCTTTTTATTTGCTTTATGGTGTTTGAGCCATTAGGTCTCATATTTTCAAGCTTGAGAACATAAGAACGACCATACTGGATCAGACCAGTGATCCATCTAGCCCAGTATGCTGTCTTCCGACAGTGGCCTGTGCTGGATGCTTCAGAGGAATGCCCAAAACATGGCATTTATCAAGTGATCCATCCCCTGTTGTCCAGTCCCAGCTTCTTGTAGTTAGATGTTTAGGGACACCCACAGCATGGGGTTACATCCGTAACCATCTTGGCTAATAGCCAGCGAAGAACCTATTCGTGAACTTTTCTAATTCTCCATGAACTTTTCTAATTCTTTTTTTGAACGCAGTTATACTTATTGCCAGTGGATGTTGTGAAGGGCAAAAGTTTCACAGATTGACTGTGCATTGTGTGAAGTACTTCCTTTTATTTGTTTTAAACCTGCCATCTATTAATTTCACCTGGCTGATGACGATGCTATCAAAAGGCTGGGCACACTGCACGTATGCTGAGATTTGTTTTATTGAATGACCCCTAGGTCTCATGTTATGTAAAGGGATAAATAACACTTCCCTATTCACTTTCTCTCCACCATTCATGATTTTGTAGACCTCTATCATATCCCTCCTTAGTCATCTCTTTTTCTAAACTGAATAGAACCAGTCTTGTTAATCTTGCCTCATAAGGAACAGAACAAAGAAGGGGTAGAATAGCTTGCCTCATAAGGAAGCTATTCTACCCCTTCTTTGTTCTGTTCCCAATTCTAAGATCTTTTTTTGAGATGGGGCACCCAGAATTCAAAGTGTGGGTGTACCACAAATTTATATGGTGGTTGTATATTTTCTGACTTATCTATCCCTTTCCTAATGGTTCCTAAAATTTGGTTTGCTCTTTTGACTGCTTCTGCACTAAGAGTAGATGTTTTCAGAGAGCTATCCCTGATGACTCTTAAGATCCTTCTCCAGTGGTAAAAGCTAATTTAGACCCCATCATTTTGTATGTACAATTGGGATTATGTTTTCTAATGTGCATTACTTTGTATTTATCAACATTTCTCTGCAATCATGAGAGCTAGAAACTTGCATTTCATTTTAAATTAAATCTGAAGTTCTCATGTAATAACATGACTCAGTGAGATGGGAATTAGCAAAAAATGCAAGATGTGATTAAAATTCTGAGAGTTGGCAATACCGTAGTGTGTTTCTCTCTTTTGTTCTTTAAGGTCTTATCTGATATAAAAGGCCAGCAGGATTGACTTCATTCACCGTTGCTGTTCATATGATTCACCAGAGAGATGTATCAAGATTTTTTGCACCGTAGGGCTGGCACTTGAGGTATATTCATTAGAGCTGATGAGGAATTTTTTGATGAAACTTTTTTTTTTCTTTTTGGTTGGAAAATGCCAATTCGTTGAAACTCAAATTGTTCTCAGGGACGGGTCAGTTTTCATGAACCTCACTGCCAATGGGAAGGTCTTCACCTGCATACCCCCATCTGGTCTGGTGTCTTTCTGCACAGTAGGGCACAGCCCCAAATCCCCTGGTCTCAGGCTCTTTCCTGCAGGAGCTTTTCTCACTCTCTTCAGGCTTTGTACAGCTTTCTGAACATCCCCCCCCACCGCCACCTTCCTGCTGCCTTGTGTAGGGGAATCAGGTGCTCTCTGTTCAAGACCGACTCCTTAGTAGCTAGGGTTGGCTGACCCCAGGCATTTAGCACTTAAGAGGCAAGCACCCTGTTACACTCCTGATTTGAAAAAAAAAAAATGAGGAGGGGGGTGCAGAACTGTCAAAATGTCCCAGTTCAACATTTTCAAAATTCAGTTTTGTTTTTTGGTTTGAATTTCATTATGAAATTTTAGTTAATTGATACTTTAAAAAATAAAAAAAGGGGTAACAAAATAGAAAACAAAAGATTTAGGTTGACATGATATTAAGTTTTTTAGTGATCGGTTCATGAAAGTTTTCAAGATTTGGGCTTTTTATCCCCCCTCAGGATAGGAAAAATATTTGAAATATTGAAAACTCTTGCATTTTGGGAAAATCCTTTCTGGCCCACCACAAATATTACTTAATATTACCCCGAGGCCCTCATCTCCTGTGTTCCACCTGGGAGGACTGAGCCTCTACTGCAGGTACAGCCTTTATCACTAAAAGCTTGTAACTAGGATTCTTTCTCTCCATACATAGCACAGTTTATCTGTAGTATCTTTTTATGGCTAAGACCAGGATTTTTTCTTTGTCTGTCTCTTATGGGAGTGGAGTTGATGTGTTATGAATTAATGCTGCTGCAGAGGAGTTTATGGGTGGCTCACACCTCCTTTTGGAGGTATGTTATTTGTAGTTATCTCTTGTGAAGGAGTGCAGAGATCCTTGGATGCCAGCACGTTCTGATGTAGTGGCATTGATATTACTTCTGTTATTCCCTTTAGTCAGGGCCAGTGCAAGAATGTTTCACGCCCTAGGTGAAACTTCCACCTTGCGCCCTCCCCTGTCCCCAAGCCCCTGCCCTGAGACGTCCCCCCCCCACGGCAGCTCCCCTCCTCTGCCCTGAGGCACCCCCCCCAGCAGCAGCACCCTACCCTCCACCCTGAGGCACCCCCCGGCCCCAGCTCACCCCTGCTCCACCTCCACCCCGAGCACGCCGTCGCTGCTTCACTTCTCCCGCCTCCCAGGCTCGCGGCGCCAATCAGCTTAGGTGCCGCAAGCCTGGGAGGTGAGAGAAGTGAAGCAGCCATGGTATGCTGGGGGAGGAGGCAGGGCAGGGGTGAGCTGGGGTGGGGAGTTCCCCTGCGTGCCCCCCCCTTACTTGCTGCAGGCAGCCCTCCCCGCGCTCCCCTGCCCTAGCTCCCTCTGCCTAAATGCCGGCGGCAACTGGGGCGGCTGAAGATCCGGCTGCCGCGGTCACTGCCGAAGAAAATACCGCCCACCAAATCCTAGCGCCCTAGGCGACTGCCTAGGTCGCCTAAATGGTTGCACTGGCCCTACCTTTAGTCTTCTTTTCCCTCTCCCCCTTTTTCTCCCCTCCTCCCCAATCTCCAGGCTCATCTTTCTCTCTAACTTGGCTACCCTCCTCCACAAAAACCTCCTATATCTCAGTCTTGGATGATATCAGTAATCATCTCAACAGAACTCAGCCAGCCACCTACAAAAACTCCTTTCCTTTCCTTGTTGTAGGTAGCACGCTCTCCATGCGCTCCAGAAGCCTGATCAAACATGTGTCTATTGCAGAGTACCCAGAAGCTCATCAAATGTGAGCTATTTCAGACCAAGAGGTGGGGGAGCAAGTTCCAGAGTCTCAAATGCCTTGCAGAGCACACCATGCCAGCAACTCCTCTAGCTTTTGTAACAAGGGGATCTGGCCAGAGCACCGCTGCTCACCGCAGCTGTGGCAGTCTGGCCTGGAGAGAGGTGATCCCTAGAGCGGGTCTGTCTCAAGCCATTGAGAGATTTATAGGTCATAACCAACATCTTAAACTCTACACAGAGACCACTGGGCTGCCAGTGCAGAACCCAGAGCACTGGTGTCATGTGCTCCCAACAACACACCCCACTTAGTAGATAAGCTGCTGCCTTCTGCATAACCGCAGTCTCTGAATGGTTGGAAGGTGTTGTCCCATGGAGGGCACTTTGCAACAGTCTAATCTGGAAGTAACAAGACTATGGATAATGATGGTAAGGATTACATCTGAAAGGAAAGGTTGCAACCTCCTAACCAGACACAGATGATAAAAAGATGACTGGGACACTGCTGTAATATGGTCATCCAGCAGCTGAGGGTCTAAATTCATCCCCAAGTTGTAAATCGCAGCAGCTAATGGCAGATGTACTCCCTCAAAGGGGTTTATGCATAACTCATCCCCCAAAACCAACCAACTACCCCACCCTTCTATTAAAGGCTTTTATAACCAATCCTGTCTCTTCCATCTCCGAGTATCTGTGTCTAGGAATTATGGTGCAAGGAGCAGCTTGGAGGTAGCAGAGAGGCTGGGAAGCCTGGGCCATTGGTGGATTTGGGTATGTTGGGGAGTAGAGAGGGAGTTTAAATGCAGAGGGTTTGTCGATATTTGTGAGGTGCATGGGAAAAGCTAAAGCCTGAGGTGTTGGGGGGAATAGGGAATTTTCTGGAGGCCTGAAGGATCTGTGGTCTGACTTGGGCAAGTGAGGGCCAGAGGAGAATAGCTAGTCGGGCTAGTCCTCTGGAAAGTGAGACACCAACCATTGCCATCTCTCCCCCCACATCTTTTTAGTGTTGAGTGTTTGCTGCTGCCTCAAAGCCAGCAGAGTTAGCAGTGAAGGCAGGAGCAGAGGCAGCCAGGCTAACCTGGCCAGTTGTCTCCATATCAGACACCTAGGTGTCTGAGGAGAGGCATTGCAGGGAAGCTCCTGCAGCCTCTGTGGGGCACAGCTGATCACAGGGCTTCCTGGGCTGGCCATCCAATCTCCCCATTTCTCTGTGCTTCACCTTTTGCAGGCTGGTTTTTCTGGAGTGGATGTGTTTCCTTCCCTCCTACACTTGCTCTCACAGCTCTTGTAATTAAACATCTCATGGGGCTTTTTGCAAGAACAGAGGTACTAGCTGGCTCTGGTGTCCTGACAAATTCGCAAACAGGATAATTCCATTAAACTACTTACATTTCCTCCAAAAGTCAATAAGAGACATCCACTCCTCCTTCCTGCCCTAACCTATAGTGTGCTAAACATCTTGTCTTACTTGAGGAGTGGGCAAAATGATTCATGTGCTTGTGCCCGTTTCTGCTCTCACTGGAGTAGGTGGCAAAACTCCCTTTGACTTTAGCGGGAGCAGCATCAGGACTATAATTTGTAAACTATTTGGGATGCTTAGGAATGAAAGGTGCAACATGTCATATAGCCATAGGATCATCATTTTACTGTATTTTGATTTCTAAACAAATGAGCCTGCAAATGTTTATCATTTTCTGAGTCACAATCACAGAGCCATAGAAGGGCAGAACAAAGAGAAGAGTGAAATTGTGTTTTCTTTCTCATGAGGTTTGCTGAAATATTGTAACACTAAAGACTTTTGACATTTAAACAGGTTTCACCCTCACCTGGGTCATTTTCTAATTTCTATTACTGCATAACTCAGGGGGATACATGACGTGGTTTGTTGTTGTTTCCTCTATCACCTGGCACATTTACTAGAGAATGAAAAGGACCCTGGCTGTGGGTGAATTGCTGCTAACATTTAGGCATGCATTTCTATTTTTAAATTAGAAGTGTGTTGGATCTTTTACACTGTAATACTGCTGACTTGGCTGCAGTTATACATAGTTCTTCATCCTCTGTCCGGGCTGCTTTTAACTCTAATGTTCTATTTTAAAGAAAACTGTATGTAAGCAGAAATATACTCCTAATTTAGTCTTTCTTTCAGTGAAAATGGAAATTAAAATTGGTCTTGATGAGGGTAAGCAGATAGATCAGAACAACTCAGTAGCATTATAGCCCTATAATTGACTTCTTACAGAAGTGCTGGTTGTGACACTAGTTCAGGTTGCAATGAATTTTTCCACTGAAGATAGGAATTTAATCTTTGTTTTGTATGAAGACATGGAATATCTTAACCAAGTTTACAGCCCAGATATGAGTGAAGACTGAATTTTCCAAGGATTTTAAAGTAAATCTGTTAGGTTGTTAACAATAATTTAAAAATAGAGGTTTTCTTTTTCGGTGAATCTCACATTTTTCCTATGTATCTAGCTAACAAACAGCTTGTTACTACCATTTCACATTTTCCATATAACTGAATGGATCTAAAATGTTTTTTTAAATTAAAAGTAACAACTGAAGTCTCCATGAAAGAGCAAAGACTACTCTTTGAACAAAATGGCTCTTGTCTTTGCGCACAGGCAGAGTTCTTAGAAATGACAAAGTTCACTATGCTGAAAACTAAGGCAGCACAGTTTCATAGCTACATCCATCCATCCATCACAGAATCCTCTAGTAAAATAAAGGTGCCGTAAGGGCAGATTGGAAATCTGCATTATAGACTGCATTCTGTGCTGCAGCCTCCCCCTCCCCCCAATTTTATGCAATGTCTTACATGAAGGCAAGTGCTTCATTACTCTTGCAGCAGACATCAAAGATCCAACATTTGAGATTTCTTTGGGAATGGTGGGAAATGGAAGAAGTAAATATTTCCCCAGAAAAACTTTGCAATTGCTTTTGTGAGACGTAGTGCACAGTAGAAAGAAGCAGCAGATGTTTTTGAATGATAGCCAGAGGTTCCGAAATGAAGCACACCAGGTATGAAAATTCTGCAGAACCTATGAAAGATATTAATCTCCATTCACCACAGCAAGCTTGCTGGATTTTTTTTTAAGCCTTTCAGTGCCATCTCTTTACAACTGAAGAGTTATGACACTCTGTAGCTGTTTAGGAGAGACATGTCTAGCAATATTTTCCAGCTCTGATGAGCTGGCCTCATAGTATGCATCATTTTATTACAATACTGAGGCAGAATGCTGGAACAAGGAGCCTCAACTCAGAATTTCCTGAGTTCTGTGTACTTGGCTCAGAATCTTTTTAGAGATTTTTCTGTGTAAAAGCGATGCTGCCCAAATTATTAGGCTCAACATCTGATTTGTTGCCCTTCTTGGAGGCCGCTTCCCTCTCTGACATTCTTGTTACAGAATCCCTGCTAGTCTTTGGGCCATATTCTCAGCAGGTGTAAATCGGTGCAATTCCATTTACTTTGATTTACACTCATTGATGATCTGCCCCTATGTGTGTTATTTTGTTCACAGCAAATACTTCAAATCTTAAATAAATAATATCAACACCCAGCGGTAGAGAGCAATCCTTCAATCACAGAGTCTTCACAGTGCAAGTGGAAAATTGTACTAAGGACATAGATTTCAGTGTCCAACTTCCAAGGTATTAGTACGAAACAGTAAAATTATTATAAACAGTAAAATGTTGGGAGTTGGAGAGGGAACTGACACTCCTATAAGTGTATTTAAACTTTTCTACAATTAGACTGATGTTCACAACCATATTACAATTTCCAAAAATACAGTTAGGGGATTAGAGTCAGTGTTTCTAATGACGGGTTTCAGAGTAGCAGCTGTGTTAGTCTGTATCCGCAAAAAGAACAAGAGTACTCGTGGCACCTTAGAGACTAACACATTTATTGGAGCATAAGCTTTCGTGGGCTACAGCTCACTTCTTTGGATGTATGTAGTGGAAAATACAGTAGGAAGACACACACACACAGAGTGTTTCTAATGTATCAATAATGGAAAGTGGCTCTTGGGATTCAAGTGTGGAGCAATGTCCATGTTCAGAGCATGTTTATCCAGACCTCTCTCCTCAAACAAAGGCTTTTCTAATATAAATACTTTTTTCATTCAGCGTAGTTTCCTCTTTCCAGTTGCATGAAGAGGCTCTTCAGCTGGCTAAGCAGAGTCACAGAGAGAAGTTGGATAGCTCTTTGCTGACTGTATCTGATATTCATCTTCTTTATGTGGACTTGTTCCTGTGGTCGTCAGTTTTGTTATTGATATTGATATGAATGAAACTGGCCCATATGTGTGTGTGTGTATGCCTGTGTTCCCCTCCCCTCCATCTGACTTCCTCAACTGTCAGCTCCTGAGCATCAAGTTGAGTGACTTTTTGCAGAGAAAATAGGTACAAAATGATGCTAAACTAACAATCTTATTGGTAACCTGTCTGTTTTGAGCAGACATTGAAAGACTAATTGGTGGAGAAGCATGAAGCAGAACTGGCTGGCAGGTTGCCTTTCATCACCCTGCCCCATGCCCCTCTCTGCCTCACTTGGAAAAAGAATGGCACCTTGCATCCGCAGCCTTCAAATTAATCCCATTAGACACTCTTCAGGAAGAAAACAAGAGACAGCCAACATCCACTTTGATTACACAATGAGAATCAGTTGTAAAGATACCCCCCTCCCTACCCTTCTGCTGTCTCACATTTCCACATGCTTTTGAATGGAAATGAGCACGTGGTGGTGGTGGGGGGGGAACTTGGTCTTTTTCAGAGGTTCAGGAAGGCAGGAGGGGGCTATGATAGCCGTGGTATGCTTTGCTTATTCAATTAATAAACTGTCTAGGGAAGGGGAGCACCACAGGAGATCGAAAAGAAGCTGTCATTGACCTCCTTGTCCCCTGGTGGGTCTAATGCTTGAGTGAGAACAAACTGTTCATTTCTGGAGCTGAGGGAAAGGGCCCCTTTTACTCTACTGCTGTCTGATCTCCTCCCCAAACACCAATCCCTTCCTTAGGCAGGTGAGACTCTCCTGGGATATTCTTGGGGTGTAGATGTGTTGGTCAATATGGTCCTTAGACACAGGCCTTACCCTTAGCCTATCGCTGTCCTTCTGTGTATTAAAATACAACCCTTTCATAAGGCACTGTGAGATCTTTGAATAAGAGGCACTTGGTAGTGCCAGGTATTATCCCTCAAGCCCCACATCCATACATAATTGACAAGGAAGCCTGCATTCCACATGCATATGGGGCATCGTGGTCCAGAATGGATTCCCAGAAGCATTAAGAGTCCAGACTGGGGTTTGTCTGTGACTCCCATTGGTGAAAAATGTTAGCTATTGAAATCTTTGGTAATTTGCAGGTGTCAGTGAATCAGGAATTAGAAAGCATTTTTGCACATACGGCTAAGGTGGTGGCATTTTTTTAAAGAGACCTAAGATATTTCTACTAGCTTTATTTCAAAATCCAAAGCACATGCTTATCATCCTGCAGCTGTTTTTCATCATCGAACCCTGCAACTCTCAGATCCCTTTGGAATTTCTATTCTTTACCCTCCTCCGCAAATCAGTCAGGTCTGACATATGAACTGTTGCAAAAATCAGTTTTAGCTTATTCTTTTGATGATCTGAGAACAAACACAAGTGACAAGGTGACATTTGAGACAGGGCCTTCAAGTCAGAGAGATCCCTGGGGAGGGAAAAATATTGAAAGGATTTAAAAAAACAAAACAAAAAACAACAAAGCTTGATCAGATCAGTAGTGGTGGCTCTGCTACTATATTATTCCTCCAAAACTCAGTGGTGATCTCACAGTGCCTGTGTCTCACTGGGAAATAGTTGTTTCTGAAGAGAGTAGGCCTTAGCTACTAACCAGAGAGCCCCTGAGCTGCAATCTGGAATAGAGGGCATGCCTGAATTCCCCTGCTAGCTACTGGAGACATGGCACATACCAGGCAGAGGACAGTGGACTGTCTGGGGTGACTTGTTCTGGGAAAGACTTTGTTACAACCACCCTAGAAAGGGGAAACCACATAGCGACCTGGCCAGAGGGCTGAGTCACAAAGTGGAGGCTGCAGTTCCTGAAGTGAGAGTGGCTGCAGGGTGAGAGGATAATGGAGAGAGACCCTGCCAGGGGAGGGTGCGATGGCTGGCTGGAGCCAATCCTCAAAATGGCCAGCAGGAGGGGCCACTAATGAGTACACCCTGTGATAGTGACTTATACCTTCTGGGCACTTCAGCATGTAATTTACATAAACTTGAATTCACAGGGTGAAATCTTGGCCCCATCAACGCTCCCATAGATTTCAGTAGTGCCAGGATTTTACCCACACTCCCTAAACCACTTACCCAAGTGCAGTTTACACTGTCTTATGCATTGCCTCCTCATCTGCCCACCGAGTCTAACAGAATCTAACCTGGTGTAAATCACAATGGTGAGAGGCTAGAAGAATGGCATTAAGCCGGAAAATAAACTGAGAGGAGGCCCTAAGCAGGGGTATGTTGAAGTGTGATGTGTCTGGTAGCACAGGACGTTCTGTTGCTATAAGTCCCCAGAAGAACATTGAAAATCAACATTTTTGTTGAGTCAAGGTCAATGTCTACCAGATGGATTTGTCCATATTATTCTTCTTCTTGGACTTGAATAGCATGTGGTCACTTCCCGAAAAGGCTTAGAAATCAGCTGGCTGGAGGTTTTCGTTAGGCCGGGTTTTCCTTTCTCATCTAGGTGAGTAATGAAATCCTTATGTGCTCACTTTTTAAACTCTCCACATACCATTGTTATGTGTTTGTGTTTTTACAAAAGCTGCCTGTTGGCATACAAGAAAAGCGAAAAGTACAAATGGAAATAACCTGCTCTATCATGTTGCACCATTAAGCAAACAGGCTGATAAAATGTGTCATTCGGATGACTGACAGTTATGTAGATAAACTGATGTTCACCTTGCGTCACCTTGCGTGACTTACCTTTTTGGGGGGAAAAGGGGTAGGTGCAATTTCTCTTTCAAGAAAGATTTATTGTCCTGTAGACCACAGGCAGGGAAAATGAGAACTAGTCTATTACTATTTATTCCCTGGTCACTTTCAATCCTTAGGCTACTCTATATTGGCTGCATTATTCCATTCCTGCCAGATATTCATCATAGGGCTTTTTCCATTGCAATCTTCCCTGAAACAGTGAAAATGTATTTATCTTACTAATTCTGGGTTAACATTCACAGAACACATAGTTTCAGGACTTGGTTTATTCATAATGGTGCTAATGTCAAACCAGGGAGGATCTAACAAAGGAAATTAAGTTTGGGATTCAATTCCCCTCCATGCATCCAAATGGGTAAATCTATCACAAAGAAACCTTTATATCTAACTTATAGCTGTACTCTAGCCACTGTGAACAACATCAGTGATACAATTTAAATCAAAATAGCCTGTAGTATTAAAGCCCAAATCTCAGATGGCAGGAATGGTGACAGGCCTCCCAGCCATAATGTAAACTTGCCCCAACAAATTAACTAGTAAACTGAATTCCAGAATCTACCTCAATTCTGTCTCTTCTGGACTTCTTAGTGGAATAGAATACAGACATTAGAGATTCATTTCCTGGGATAAATGATTCTCAGAATTTTGTTACATTTTGTTCTTTTAATGTTTTTCTATCAACAACACTAATTTACTGAAGCCAATGTACAGCACAAGGCACTCTCTCTTTCTAGCTCCCTTCTGCAATCAGATAGAAAATAACATAATTTGAAATGCATTCTATTCTTTACCTCTCACACAAAATGAAGGAGGATCAATGAAAAGATGTATAGCAGGCTCAGCTGGTTTTGTAGTCCTAATGGCTACCTATTGAAACAGATGAAATCACTCATCAATCTGTTTTTTTTTTTTTTGTTTTTTTTTTTAAGGAACCCTGTTTAACAAAACACTCTCCCACTTGAATGCATTTTAAAGCAAGGGCCACAAAGCATTTCTGTGGCATACAATGAGTTTCTTTGGCACATGGATGACAGCTGATCACCATAATGAAATGTTCAATAACTGCACTGAATTGGATGAACCTCGGTGGTCCCACTGGGATCAGTTACAGAATGCTAGTTGTTTGCAGCCAAGTGGGTGAGTAAGCAGTTAATCAGGCATGTACACTAATAATAGGAGACCTCTGTGTCCAAGGGCATGTGGTGGGCCTTGTCCCACTTGAACAGCTCTTCTATTAAAATGGCTGTATTACAATTAGACTTTTCCAAGCTTGTTTTCTCTTACATCAATATCCATTGTGTTTCTCTTGTCCTTTAATGACCTTACAATTGATCTGTTTCCTCTTTGATCATGGTTAGCTGACCAGGGGGATGTTGGCATTCTGTTTCAGTCAGTCACTTGTTTATTTCAATTGTTCAATATAATTTCCTTGGGCCATTGTTACTAATTTCCATGGATTTAGTTTAAATGAGCAGATCAGAGGCAAAATTGCATCTCAAATGCTTAGTGATAATTAGGAGGAGAAAAGAAATGCTTCCCATATGAGCTGGAAAAAGCATTATACAAACTGTGTTCCAAAATAATGGGTGATTTTTTTTTTTAAACCATCATAAATTGCTGAAATCATTTCAGACTTGTTTGTGTTTTTGACACAGGCGGCTGAATTTGTTTTCCTAATGCTCCTGGCTGCTGGATTAATTCTGTATTTCCTGTAGAAAACCACATTAAGAGACAGCTACAAATTTGATCATGTGGTCAATCACTCAAAAGTAGGAACTGCCACAGATAAGTTAGTGTGCTCTTGACCTTAACTCTGTCCCTGTGTGTGTATTCATGATGATATTCTTTATAATTACAGAATCACAAGCTGTTTCTCAAATGTTAAAAAATTACACAGGTTTTTATACAACCTTATATACCTATTAGTAGCATGTTGTATGATTTTTTCATTCTTTATGTACACTGAACACAAATTTAATTATTATGTGGCCCAGTGTATTTTTAGTAACAGGATTTTTATTTGAATTCTAGTCTCTGACTATGGCCCTGATTCAGCAGGGTACTTAACACATGCCTGACTTTAAGCACATCAATGGACCTATTGATATCAAGAAATGAAAGGGAATATTCATGTGCCGAAATAGCTTGCTGAATGAGGGTCAATGTAGTTAATTTAGCTACATATTTAGGCAGTGTATTTTTCCCAGCAAATTTTCACTGATCCTGGTGTGGGCTTAATATGCTTTAATATGCTCCACCTGTGTGTGGGAAAAACCCTATATGTTTTTATGTTGTATTTGAGAAACATCATGGGATCATGATGGTCAGATTCTCAGCGAGGTTAAATTAGCATAACTCAATCGACTTCAGCGGAGCTCTTCCAATATATACTAGCTGAGGATCTAACCTACAGGTTGTAAAAATAACTGATTTTTGGTTTGAAAACTCTCAGGCCAGCAGTGAGTTTTATTTTTGAAAGTGAGAAGTTAAGAGACCACGTATGGGGATAATAATACTTATCTCCTTTGTAAAGTGATTGGAGCTCTATGGATGAAAAGCACTATGTAAGAATGCTAAATAATAACAATATTATTTTGGGGCTCTGAATATTTAACACCTTTCTGTCCCTCGTGCAAAGTGTAATAAAGATGTAACATGAAGCTGGCTTGCTCAGACCTGCTCTGAACGTAGAAGCAAACCTGAGTAGCTGAGCTAGGTGCTGGGGAGAAGCACAGTAAAGGGGTGAGGTTGCATACAAACTCCAAGCACACAGTGACTCCATTGCTACTTTGGCCACAGAGTAGCTTTGTGGACCCCTACTGCAGCCGCATTGTGGGGCCGGGAGGACTGCAAATAAGCTCAGTGGCACATCCCCTGGCCCTTTCCCAACTCATTCATGATTCACCAGACCCCTTTGCACAGTTGTTTCTGCACTCTCAAGGTGTGTTCAGCCCCATCCCTTATACACCAAGGCTTTGCTGACTGGGGACTGCTGCATTCATGGAGACAAGGCTAGACCTGCCCTGCAGACCACTGCAATTTGGTGGATATTCTAGGTGGCTGTGAATGTTATCTAAAAAGAATGTCTAAGAATCATTGATGGCTGCAGAGGGACAGTCAGCCAGTCGGGGGAGAACTCGATGTATTGGACACAGTTATGTGTCGGAGATGGAATTTGCATCAGAGCTGGGAGATTAGCCCCTGTAGTACACGTCAATCTCCTACAGTGATTGTAATGTACTAGGGCCACGTTGTCTGTGATTGACTGTTATCTGCCACCCCACTAACACAGACTGCAACATAGCTGTGTGAATGTTGCATTAACAAATGCCTAGAGAAGTGCTGGCCAAATGGGCAACTTCACAAGCAATGTACCAATCCCTGCTCTCCTGTGCCCACTGGTATGGGAAGAGCCCCACCTAGTGAGTTGGGGCTACTGGTTTAAGAACATAAGAACGGCTATATTGGATCAGACCAATGGTCCATCTAGACCAATATTCTGTCTTCTGACAGTGGCCAAAGCCAGGTGCCCCAGAGGGAATGAACAGAACAGGTAATCATCAACAATGATTCATCCTGCTGTCCACTCTCAGCTTCTGGCAAATAGAGGCTAGGGACACCATCCCTGCCCATCCTAATAGCTATTGATGGACCTATCCTCCATGAACTTATCTAGTTCTTTTTTGAGCCCATCTAGTTCTTTTTTGATTCACTAAGATATCCTGGATGAATTGTGCTGTTTATCAAAGGATTGTTAGAATGGTGATTGATATACTGAGGGGCGTCTGTGTACACCCACAAGATAAACTTCCCCTCTTCCCCTCCTGCTAGTAGGAAGGGGGATGGTCAAGAGGCAGTCCCAACTCCATCTGCAGAATCAGAACTTCCACTAGGAGCCCTAGCTAGGATTTGGAGCTGCCTTTTTCCACTGTTCCAGCATAGAGTCACACTGGCACAGGAGAGTGCTAATTAGACCCTTTGGCACCCACAAGTGTGAATTTGGCCCACTGTGTGTTGCCCATCCTCCTCAATGGAAGTGGATGGATCATTTATTTTATTTTGGCTCTTGGTCCTTTCCTGGATCTGGTTACAGGTCACAATTTTCTCATATTTATTATTGGTAATGATTTGAAATTACCTGATGAACTATTTGACCCTAAGTGTTGGCTTGTGGCATGTTTATGATCAATTTGTGGTGAATACACAAGGAGACATTCAAAGAGTTTTGATTGGATACTTAAGTCACATAGTGTGTTTCAGCTCCCTGATTTGGAGGAGCATAATTTTAGGAATTGTTTCCTGCGTGAATTCTCATATTTATTTAGTCAAAATTCTATGAATTCTGTGAATATTCTCCACTATTCATTAAAATGTGCTGTTGCTGCAAATATTCTTGTTCAATAGAATGTCTGTGAAAAGTAAACACAATAGGGGCACAAATACAGTCAAAGCAGATTTACTGAAAGCCTCGAGTTAGATTTTCAAAAGCGCCTATGGAACTTAGGAGCACATATGGCATTGAAAGTCAATGGGACTTATGTGCCTAAATCCTCTAGGTGCTTTTGAAAATCCCCCCCCTTAATGAATAATTAAAAAAATGAGCATTCAAACTGCTTTTTTTCTGAGCAATCTTTCCATTACAAGCCAATGTTCCTAAACAAACCTTTGATAACAAGCAGTCCTGAAGTCCTGTAATAATAAATCAATAGAGGGAAAACAAGTTCCAGAAATAGAATTCTCTTTCAAGCTGACAAAGGATGATTATAAACAGCAGGAGAAAACTGAAAAATACTTTTAACTACATCTCCCGTAAAGCGGTCCTATATGATGGTGAAGGGCCAAATTCATAAAATTAAAAAATAAATAAATGTTGGGTTCCTTTCCTTTGCCTGTTGGTTTCTGTAAGGGTGCACTTTTGTAGGGTGCACTTGCTTCACAATTTTAAGCTTTTCTTCACGCTCAGGAAGACTAGAAATGTAGGGAACAAAGAGATTTAGGTCTCTAACATGCAGTTTAGGTGCCTAAATCCAAAATTTTGATTCTCAGACCCCTCTCTCAGCTGCTATCTAATGCTCTAGGTGCCTAAAGTCCCTAATTCCCTAAATTTCTGCTGGTAAATTCTCTGAACACCTAAAAATCTGCCAGTGCGCATGCACACAGGTGCTCTGAGGTAGCTATCTCATGCCTATGCCCCAGCAGGATCCTCAAACTAGGTGTTCCCTTCCCTATCTACCTGCGGGGCCTCATCCAGTGGGCAGTCTCAGAAGCTGTCTACTGATGGGGTGCTGCAGAAAACAACACAGGAGCATAAGAAGATCTTGCCCCTTATAAGTCTTAGCTCAGTGGTTAGGGCACTCATACAGGATGTGAGAAACCCAGGTTTAATTTCTCTCCTTGGCCTCATGGGGAAAAGGGATTTGAACTGGGTCTCCCTCTTCTGGGTGTGTGCTCTAACCACAGGGCTACGGGGTATACAAAGGCAGGGCTCTCTCAATCTCAGCTGTTAAAGCTGTTCCACTTTTTATGTATTTATATATACATACACTTAAATAGTCATTGGCCAAGAGGAAGCAAGAGAGACTGATGCTTTAGTACAGTGGTTTGGTGCCAGCCACCCTGCTCCGATGCATTTTTAATTATTTATACACAGCAGTGACATATGGTTCAGTGGCCACCGTACCTTTCAAGACCCTCATAAATATACAGCCTGCCAAAAAGGGCTGACACCAAAAATTAGGTTCAGATAGAACAATGGGCACTGGGAGACTCAGAGGAAAGTATTAACTTTGCACAATTTCATTTAGTCACCTTAGTCTAAAATCTTGAGGTACAAAGGGGCAGCAGAATTAGAGCGTCTAATGTTTATGGACCTTGTGGAGCAAGTGAATTTTCTAGGAAGACGTGGAAAGACAAGAGGACAGAGCGGCTTTTTTCACCAAGCTAGGGAGGCTGTAACAGTGTCTGCAGATGCTTTAAGGCAGGCTACAGACCCACTACAGCCTTGGTCTTGGTCCAGTCCAGCACCACGCATTCTGGGGCTTGTAGTTCATAGAAAGATCATGAGAGCTGCAAGGAATGCTGGGAAAGGGGGCAGGGCTATAAATAAACTCCCTTTGAGATGAGAGACTGGGGAAAGAAGAAAAAAAAATTTTGAGCGGTATCTCTCTGTCTTTTCAGCACAAAGGATGGAGAGGGTGCAAGAAGAGGCCTAAAAAGACAACCGGGTGGCTAAGAAAGGGACCCTGAGGGAGGGAATGTTACTTTAGGTAGAAAGCCAGACTGCCAACCCTTGCGAGGGAATTAAGAAACTGGCAGAGCAGGGGAAGTACCATTGAGGGGAGCTGGTTGTCAGACCTGATGCCAGCTACTCTTTTAGGAGCCACCAAGACTGGAGCTTATGAGCGCCCTCCTGACTTGTTGCTATATCCCAGACTCTTTAGGGAAGACTGTGATCCAGGGAAAAGAGTGAGTGAAAGTTTCAGAATCTGTTAGACTAGTTTAGACTTTTGTTTACCCCAGAAGGTGTGTAATTCTTTTCTGTTTAGCCAGAAGAGCCACACGAATAAGGATAAGCAGACTGCTACAGAGGTCTTTCTATGCATGTACCACAGTCCTTAATGTATCCCTTTATTGACGTTTATTTGGAAAAGCAGGTTACTTCTCGGGAGATATGAGTTTATAAATGTTCACTATACTGCAACAGGACTCTAATTCTAGCAAAGAGACCAACAGAAGTGATAAATATTTAAGGTGCATATGAGCTGGAGACTGATCTGATTGAAAGAGCCAAATTCTGCACCCATGTGACTCTACAGCAGTTAGTAAAAAATGATGCATTTATGAAGTAGGCTTTGAAATGGGAAAAAAGTACATTTTAAATTTGTTTTCCTGTGAAAGGTAGTTAATTTAACAGCTCTCGAGCCTGAAATCATGTTTATCTATAGAACAGAAACAGCACAGGATGCAGCACAAGCTCAACTGAACTAGTCCATCAGTATGCCTTTATCCTAGTTTAGACAGTAAAGAGCCTCCCTAGAGGTGGAAATGTAGTTTGTTCTCAAGCCTACACTGCCCTTGGCCAACATGATGTCAACTAGAGCCACCTACGGTGGTGAAGTGAGACACTCTCCACCCAACAGCCAATAGCTGATGATTACTTTTTGTTTTCCCAGTTCTAGTTTACTCTTTTCACAGGATGGAAAAATCCAGGTGCTGTGCCAAGTAGGAAGCAAATAAAACTCATTATTACATGAAGTTCATAAGGAACTTGATTCTGAGTTGCCATATGTCACTGAAACACATGCAGGATTAAGGATAGCGAGAGGCACTTGAGCATGTATATCAGACCTCTTACTTTATTCCTATCCATTTGCTACGGTCATGATCACACCAATTATTTTTGTAAGAGCTATTGCTTAGCCAAATCAAAGCAGCTGCACCATAATTTTGTGAAATTAGTTAACAGGCCCTGTACTGAGGCATGAAACACAAAATATATAACGCTCCTGGCAAAAACTAAAGAGGAATATAACCAGTTTGTCCTCTCTAAATCTAAGTGACAAAAATGCATTGGGAGTAGCTGTAAAATAAGTGACCTTATTTAAAAGGTAAAAAAGCAGTTATGTCATTTTGAAGCTGCAATTTTTTTAAACAATGCAGTATCACTCCCCTGATCACAGAAGTTTGAAATAGAGAGAGCCTATTAATTGAGTCCATTCCCCTGCATGTGATGGATATAGTTCACTGATATAGGATACAAGATTTATTAGATTATAACACACTTGCCACTGGAATCAGACTTCTAATATTTATTTATTGTTTGTAGTCTCGTGCTTATGAACCCTAGTCATGAACTAGGACCCTATTGTGCTAGGCCTCTTAGTTATTAGAAAGCTGGAGCAATAATGCTATTTTCCCCTAAAAGCAAGGCAATATTTACATGTATGGAAGTCTGTACTGTCATACCACAGACTAGTAAAAGGAACAGACCATTGAAATTAGTGTTTGAAATGACATGACATATGAAAGACATTTTAATGTAGTAACAGTACCTAGTTCTTATGCAGAACTTTTCATTGTAGATCTCAAAGTGCTTTGCAAAGGAAGTATGCATAATTATCCCCATTTTATAGATAGAGAAACTGAGGCACAGAGAGGAAAAGTGATTTTGCCCATAATCACTGAATAGACCAGCAGCAGAGATGGGCATATAATCCAGGTCTCCTGATACCCAGCCCAGTGCTCTATTCACTAATCAACACTGCCTCCACATAAATATGCTGGTTGATGCCCTGTACTATTAATTGAACCTGATGAGGAAAGCTGTTTCAATTCACAGTTCTGCAGAGACTTCGAAAGACAGAAGCGATCAAAGATTCAAAACTGGAATTTCCCATTAGAATGTCCTTCAAATAACTAGATGTAGCAAACAGTATATCTAGCAGTTTGGGGGGGCAGTTATCATAACCTTAGTCCCAGATTTGGACCTTAGCATCCAAAATATGGGGGTTAGCATGAAAAACCTCCAAGCTTAGTTACCAGCTTGGACCTGGTACCTGCTGCCACCACCCAAAAAATTAGAGTGTTTTGGGGCACTCTGGTCCCCCTGAAAAACCTTCCCTGGGACCCCAAGACCCAAATTCCTTGAGTCTCACAACAAAGGGAAATAATCCTTTTTCCCTTCCCCCCTCCAGGTGCTCCTGAAGAGATCCACAGACACAAGCTCTGTGAAACTACACAGAGGGACTCCCCCTCTCTGTTTCCAATCCTGGAAACAAATAGTACTTTCCTATTCCCCCAGAGGGAATGCAAAATCAGGCTAGCAAATCCAACACACAGATCTCCCCGATTTCTTCCTC
This sequence comes from Gopherus evgoodei, assembly GCF_007399415.2. Taxonomy (NCBI): domain Eukaryota; kingdom Metazoa; phylum Chordata; order Testudines; family Testudinidae; genus Gopherus; species Gopherus evgoodei. Next base: position 54,115,009 of record NC_044328.1, on the reverse strand, counting down.
CCACCAATTCCCTGGTGAGTACAGACTCAATTTCCCTGAAGTAAAGAGAAACTCCAACAGGTCTTAAAAGAAAGCTTTATATAAAAAGAAAGAAAAATACATACAAATGTTCTCTCTGTATTAAGATGATACAACACAGGGTCAATTGCTTAAAAGAATATTGAATAAACAGCCTTATTCAAAAAGAAGACAAATCAAAGCACTCCAGCACTTATATTCATGCAAATACCAAAGAAAAGAAAACCATAGAACTTACTATCTGATCTCTTTGTCCTTACACTTAGAAACAGAAGATTAGAAAGTAGAACTACTTCTCCAAAGCTCAGAGAAAGCAGGCAGGCAGAAAACAAAGACGCCAGACACACAATTCCCTCCACCCAAAGTTGAAAAAATCCGGTCTCCTGATTGGTTCTCTGGTCAGGTGTTTCAGGTGAAAGAGACATTAACCCTTAGCTATCTGTTTATGACAGCAGTGTGTATGTTTAAGAGGGAGGGATATAAAGGTTAGCTACAATGCTTATTTCAAATCACATTTATTTTAATAACTGCTTCTGCCGACTTAATTACCTGTGCACTAATGCACTGGCTTCTTATTAAATGTGCAGATAGCCATCTTTCTCCTAGCAGGTAACTCCTCTGGCCCATATGCTGCTTATATTCTATGAATGCAGCTCATAATGACAATATTGGGAGTTGCACATGTTAGCGGCACCAGAACTGGGCAGGGAGGAAGGGGACCCTCTTCCCCTGCCCCCTTTTAATAAAAGAGTCACTTTTGAAAATCTTGGCCTTAGTTTTTAAAACCTATTTCTTATTTCCCCCCTACACATGCACACCTTTAGTTAGTGATTTGGGATCTAACAGCTTTGTTTTTAAAACTTTGCTGTTCAACTCTAAGACAATTAATTAGTCTTTTTTCCCCCTTTTTCTTCTTCCTAAAATAAAATCAAAAGGAAACACTGAATTTCTTATAGATACGCAGGATGCCTGAAATGAGGTAGTTCATTAAGCTTCCTTTTGCCAAGCTGTTGCTTTCAGAATTTTAATCTCTCTCTGTGTGTATGTCTATATGTGTGTGTGTGTGTGTGTGTGTGTGTAAAATAGTCTGCAACAAAAGTGTTTTGCTGGGATCATTCATCATCCTTTGCCTGGGGCAAAGTCTATACCATTATCTTTGTGTTTGCAATACACTGTAGTTTTATAATCCTGATATCTGCAGGCTCCTGGAACAGGTGCAGTGCATGACAGAGAAAGAAGTACATGAGAGAAAATGCATCATTTGCTCTGAAAATCCATCCTCATAAGTTTACTTCCCTTTGAAAAAGTAAACTGTTTGTACCCATTCGTATTCCCTAGTTTACTGCACCACCTACAAGTTGCTTTAAAACTGCACATATAGGCTCCCACTCTCTGACCCCTGATCGCTCCTTTGCTAGTCTGAGTTAGAAGCTGACCTATTGGTGGGGCATGAATAGAGCCAGCAGTGGACTGAACTATAGCAATACTCATTGGCTAAATTTTCAGAACACTAATGTCAGGCAATTTCAGATGACTGAGTTCAGGACACACTGGATGAAATTCATCCAGGTGTGGAGGGATAATGTGAGGCCCTCTGTGCTACTTAAGCTGCTCATTGCAAGTGAGGGGGAAGCAATGGAGGGATGTCTTAAAGGCTGAGGGTGTTCTCTGTGCCAGTCCTGCATACGTAGTGCAAAGGGCAATGATGGAGCCAGGGAAAGGGTCCCAGGATGTGATTATGTGGATGCAGTAGCTGCCCCATGCACCACACCACTGGTACTGAGGACCTGAGGCTGCTGGTCAGGAGGTGTATTTCACCTCCCACCCAGCCTTCAGCCACACAAATAAAGCCTGATTACTTGAGTTTTATGTGAGTGAAGTGAATGTCATCTTCTGATATAAGGAGAACTCTATCTCATGCTTCAAAACTCAGCAGATTGTCACAAGGGTTTTGAGAGATCCTCCTCTCCCCTTGCCTCCACAATATTGCTCACTTCACCTATGGCATAACAGGTGGTTGAATGAACAGGGATGCTTGTTACAGTTTGGGGAGCCTGATCATAATGTTGGTTACATACATCCCACTTCCATTCACTTCAATAATTGGGTCCTGTGTGGAAATTGGTCAACATTTTCCAAATTCCAATTTGTTGAGGAATTTTTCTGTTAAACTTCATTTGTCGGGGGTGGCATAGCTCAGGTTTTCTTTTCTTGAACAAAAGATGTGTTGAAAATGTGGGGGGAAGGGGGTTGATCATTTCTAGTTATCCTAACACAGGTCTATGTGGCAAAGTAGTGTGATGTGTATTGATTTGGCATTCAGTGGGAGTGTGGAATGAGCAGCCCATACTGTCTGGGTATTCTGTGTGGCCTTATTCAGCTCTTGGGGAAGCTGGTGAAATTCCCATTTTAATACAGTGGGATTTGCACCTGATTGCACCAGGATTTACATTAAAACTGGCATTTACCCTGCTTTATTTTTGGCTCCCCTGTAATTTACTTTTCCTTTTGCACTCCTCCCCTCAGTACATTTGGCCCATCATTTCAGTTTTTCTGTTTCCAAACTGGATCATAAATAATAAAAATAAATAAATGCAATCAACAAACTTTTACCGTAGATGATTCAGCATAGGAATTTTGACTGTGATTTATATTTTCGTTTAACTTATAAAAGATTAAGTGTTTTTGTAGCTTGGCACATCTGATCCAGTTACTGATATGGATTCACTTTATAGCTTCTAGAATGGGTAGAATATGATCACAGCTGGCTATTGCAGCTGTTACAGCAACAGAAAACCAACAGAATGGAACTGCTGCTCTTTGTGTTATTATGTGAGAGTTGCTGTTGTGTTTGAGGAAGATGTTGTTTAAAATGTTCTAAATTGTGAAAGTTTTGCCATGTCAAGTAATTGATTGCTCCTGAGTTTTTCACTTGTCAAATCTGAGGCGACATTTATGGCCTGTTTGTCATGCATTTATCTAAGAGTTCTTTTCTGAGGTCATCAGCTTGATAATACGACCGTCATACAAGGCAAACAGTTGGTTGAATACCAGCACTGAACTGAATGACAAGTCCCAGAACTCGCTCTGATGCAGCTTGAGGTGATATATCTATGGATCTTGAGAGAGACTTTGAAAATGGATCTTCTTCAAATATCTCCTTTTACCTGTAGAAATACACTCCGATTTTGAAACTCCATCTATGCCACTTGTATGACAAGAAGAAAGACCATCCAGTGGTTAAGGCACTAGCCTAGGGCTTGAGAGACCTAAGTTTACTTCCTGTATGACTTTATGCAAGTCAGTTGTCTCTTTGTCTCAGTTCACTAGCTTTAAAATGGAGATAAGAGCACTTCCCTACCTCAAAGGGTGTCATAAGGAAAAATACTTTAAAGACTGTGAGGTGCTCAGATACTATGGTAATGGGGCCATATCGGATAGATCTGGGCCCTCAAGTTATGGTCTTGCAATAGCAAGATCATAGTTAAGGTTGGGTGAGAATTGGTATGTCCAGTTAACATTAAGAAATGGATTGCAGTTACTATTTTAGTGGCCAACATTTATTTTGAAAAAATGGAAATTTGCAATTCCTCCTCATACACACACTGGTTTAGTGATCTCTCTACTACAGCATTAATGGAAAAAACAAAAACAAAAAACGAATCTATCTAATAGAAATGCTTGGGGAAAAAATAAAAGATGTCTGGTTAAACATGAAACTGTTGCCTATTTCTGCAGTTTAGTATACAGTAGTTCCCAATACTCATAGGTTGTGTCCTCACTTATTTAGCTATTTAGTCATTCTAATAATTGATGAACTGCATGACCACTGTGGGCTCAGGCTTTTTGTTTTGTTTTAAGTTTTTTCAAATAATGAGCTTTGAATTTTATTTATGTGCTATTTCCATCAAGTGTATCTATTTATATATTTTATTTTGTTATGTATTTATATTGTATATATAAAATAATAAAAATAATGGTAAAAGAGTAAGGAACTTCACAAACAAAAACCTTGCTTTAATGTTAGTTAAGGTTACTCTCTTCAGGAAACATCACCATACCCCAGTGATGCTCCCATGCACCTGTCTGGCAGCACTTAAAATGGATTCTTTCTTTATAACAGTGCTGCTTTGCATTCATAGAGCATCACTGCTCAAGGATCTCAAAATGCTTCCCAAATATTAAGCCCCACGACACTCCTGGGGAGTACGCAGGTATTATGATGCTCCATTTTACAGATGGGGATGTCATAACCTGGCTTAGACCTGCTTTCTGCATGGACACGAATCTGTTTTGATGGGATCCAAGTGCTGAATTCCACATACCTGTAAGCTACAGGTCTGTGTAGTGACTGATCACTGTTCTTACCTCTGGGTGTCTCAAGAGCACTCACTGACAGTGGAATGGCCTCCCTTGCTTACACACGCATTCCTATTAAAACTAGATCTGTTCCCTGTTTGCCCAGGTGCTATAGTCTGTGTGAGAGGAGGGGTCAGGACCGCGCTCCCTCAGACTTCTAAGTATAGAGACATTCGAAGTCAACAGTCCTGCTAGTAGAAAATCTATTGATCCAGTAGAGAAGAGTCATTTAATGTTGAGGGCCTTGATTGTTCTGATGTAGTATGTCCACTAGGTATAAAAGCTCTGCTATAAAACGGATCCTCCAGTCCAGACTGAAGGTTATAATCCTTCACAAAACAAAATGGAATTCACAATCTGAAACAGACATATTCCCGAACTGTCACAGAGGCACAAAGTCTAAATGACTTGCCCATGATCACACAGTGAATTAGTGATGGGACTCTTATTATCAGTGCTCTGTTCTAATCACTAAACCCTACTCCGCTTGCTCTTCCCTTCTTTGTCAAATGCTATTTGTGGCATAATTATTTTATGTTAGCTTTCTAAGTAGGAGCAGGGATGTACTCCTGCAGGAGGTGTGATTTCATTGCTCTCTCTCCCCTACCCCTCCCCTTCAGTCCATGTTCTCTGCCACAGCAACAGACTTTTCAAAGCAAGTGTTTTATACAATGTTTCTTATTACAGTGCCTGGTCTCTAAAAGGAATAAAGCAGCCTTCCAGAGACAAGATTGCACGAATGTGTTGGCATATGTTACACATCTGAAGCTCTTGTGCCCATTTATTTGCAGAGGAGGGGCTAAGTGTGAGTATATCCAGCAGAGTTTAGGCAATTTTTTAAAAAGATTCCGTAGCAAAAGAGCACGTTAGTCCCAGATATAAAAGAAACAAATTAAATTGCTGAGCACATTACTGCTAGCAATAAACACCTTGTCACAAGAACTTCACATCTGCAAAAAATCTTATTTCATCATGCAACCATGAATGTCCTTAAGGAGCCACTGATGCCTTGTGGAAAGCTTTGAGAAGCACTCTTTTTAGAGGCCATTCTGCTGGAGTATCATATGTTCACTTAATTTCTCTTCTCCCAGTTTATTTTTTGAAAACAGGATCTTAGTTTTTAAGAGTTCATCTGTTTCTGCTGCTAATTCTCAATTTGAAGTCATAATCAGTGTGAGACATCACAAATAGTTGCTGTAGCAGTAGTTGTGTCACAAGATGATTCTTACTTCAGGTGGGGTGAATAAGCAGTAGGAGCAGATGAAACATTAAACAATTATACTGTTTTCATGCTAACTACCTTCATAATATAAACAAGACATATTCCCAATGGTGTAGTGGTACATTTTTTTTAGTAAACTAACCTAAACTAAACTCCATATTCCCCAAGTGAGAAGTAGGTAAACTCTGTTTACCTACATCTACACTATAGCAAATTCTCCCCTCCTCTCAGCTGAGAAGCAGACTAATTTCTCAAGTGCGTCTAACTCAAAGCTTTCTGTTCTGTATCAGATACTCTTTAACTATCAAATTAATAAAAACCTTAAATTGCTAATTGGTAGACAAGTAAAGAAGCATTTTAAATTATGTATACTTTAATTATGTTTTACCTAGCTTTTTACTGTATGCTACATGTGAGAGTGATTTTGATTTTTTTTGTAACCTCGTGTAATGTATGAGGAACGTAGTCAGATTATTTAGAACATAAAAAGGCCATGTTGGGTCAGACCAATGGTCAATTTAGCCCAATATCCTGTCTTCTGATGGTGGCTATTGCTAGATGTGTCAGAAGGAATGAACAGAACCAGGCAATTATCAAGTGACCTATCTCTTATTGTCCAGTCCCAGCTTCTGTCTCTGTTCATCTTATAGTCAGTGATGGACCTATCCTCCATGAACTTTTCTAATTCTTTTCTAAACCCAGTTATACTTTTGGCCTTCACAGCATCCCCTTGGCATCAGGTTGTACAGGTTGACCATGTGTTGTGTGAAGAAGTACTTCCTTATGTTCATTTTAAACCTGATGCCTGCTAATTTAATTGGGTTACCCCCGGATTTCATGTTATATAAAGGGGTAAATAACACTTCCTTATTCACGTTCTCTAACAATGTGTTACCCTGTGAATCCTGCTGGAGATATCAGTAGGCATTGATGTAATAATTACACAAATCTTTCTGTTAGCAGGGTATCATCACACAATGAAGTAAAAAAGGAGGAACAAAATGATTTCAGAATATCAGACACTGCAGCTTTGATTACAAGGAAACCAAAGGATGGCTTTAACTTTGGTTGTAGGGAGACAGCAAAGCATTCTGCAGAGTCTCCATTGAATTAATCGCAACAGGGGAGAAACCTTGCAATACCTTCACATGCATTCTTGGGCAGAATGTATTCTACTATGGAGATACTCCACCTTCCTCAGCCACTTGTTCATTGTAAGTAAAGTAATGAAAATGGCTCTGGAAGGGCTCCTTTAGCATGGCATCCACTGTGTCCAATTAGCAAATATCTTGCATCACTGATTTCAGAATTAATGTGACAATAGTCCTCTAACTAGTTGCAGCATATTGACTACATCTTGAACAGTATTAATTTCCAGTTGTCAGGGGAAAATACGTGGAACAACAACGAAAAGGGGTTGCATGCATTATTGCTAGGTGCTTCTTTAAATGAAGACTTAGCTCTGTACATCTGTCCCACAATGTGACCTAACTTAAACTGCTGGAATCTGTTCTCATTGCCTCACGTTGCTCTAAACTGAATACTGCCAATGCAGCTTGTGTGGCTATTGTGAATGTTATTACATTGACTTTCTCCTCATATTTGTATTGTCAGCAGATTTGTTTGGAGTTTTTCTTGTTCCAGGTCACTGACATATTATGTGGGGACAAAGGATCCCTTTTGATCCTCATAGAAGGTAGGAGGAATGTTTTAGTGCAGCGACTCTCAATCTTTCCAGACTATTGTACCCCTTTAAAGAGGCTGATTTGTCTTGCGTACCCCAAGTTTCACCTCACTTAAAAACTACTTGCTTACAAAATCAGACCTAAAAATACAAAAGTGTCACAGCAGCCTGTTACTGAAAAGTTGCTTACTATCTTATTTTGCCATATAATTATCCAATAAATCAGTTGGAATGTCAGTTGTACTTACATTTTAGTGTATAGTATATAGAGCAGTATAAACAAGTCATTGTCTGTATGAAATTTTAGTTTGTATTGACTTCACTAGTGCTTTATCTGTAGCTTGTTGTAAAACTAGGCAAATATCTGATGTACCCCCTGGAAGACCTCTGCATACCCCCATGTACCCATGGTGGAGAACCACTGTTTTAGTGCATAAGGCACTGGACTGGGATTCAAGAAACCAGATTTCGATTCTCAGCTCAGCCACAAACTTGGGCAAATTGCTTAAGCTACCATGTGCCTCAGTTCTCTGTCTGTAAAGAGGGGATAATAATTCCAAGCCCGACAAGGGTATTTGACTTGCTTAACTACAGCCCCCACCCCCACTGTATAAGTATCTCACTAGATAAGAAGGGTATATATTCAAACCTCATCCAGTATCTTAACCCACTAGGAACACAAGGACCAGCAATGGGTAGGACAGCCTATTGATTTTTGGAGACTATTAATCTCCTGTGTGTGGAACTCCACTAGCCCCTTACTACTTCCCATGAAGGTACCCTAGGGCTGTGCTAAAGTCAATTTTTTCAGTGAATCTTTGGGTGCCCCCATACAGAACTCTGCTTAAAAACACAAGTACATCGTGTCAGTTCTGATCCCCGCTCAACCCTTTCTATCGCATCCTCCCAGTATTCACTTGGATTAGTTTTAATCTGCCTCTTATGAATCCAGGATGACTCCTATCTCTTCCAAATTTCTGTGCAAGTTCTTTGACACATCAATGCAGCACTTCAGATCCTCACTGATCTGTTATTTGTGATCAGATCATTATTTCTTCCAAATACCATGTGTGAGGATGAGTCAATGTTTGTCTAAGTCCAATGACATTTACAAGGTAACTAGGCTGTAAATTGAAAAAAATTGGCTAGTTCATATTGAATCACAAACCTTAGTTCTACAGTCCCCCTGAATACATTATTAGGCTACTTGTCCTTTGCAGGTACTGCAGCATCTAGGTCTAGTGATAACTAATTTACATATTTTGTTCACTTTCAATTTAATGCTCCCACTTGTACTTTCTCTTAGGCCTCCTCTGTCAACTACTTTCATTCCTTCCTTTTCATTTAAGGCTATTTCTTCCTGTTCTTTTCTGATCTCATCTCTAAGCATGATATGTTCCTCAATATATAACTGCCGTTCATATTCCTTTCACAAACATTATTTCATCTAAGTCCAGGATGTTGCAGTTTACTCTGTGTGTCGATTTCTTCTTCCTTTATTTTCTTTCTAATTTTGCTTGCATTTTGATACAATCCCCTATCAAATAACATAAGATGCTTTGAAGAGTGGGGGGAGGAAAGGTATAGCCTAATTGCATTCTCTCTTAATTAGAAGATAGCAGCAGGATGAGCCTGGGTACACAACCTGGTCCATAGCTCCCCAACATATTTCTTAGACTCAGTATCTGAGATTGAGAAATCCTTCAATTTGTTTTTGGTAGACTCTTTAAACTCCAACACCGTATAATAGTAGGGAGAAAAAGGCATCTTTGTCAAATATTCAACACCTCCACTTCTTCACTTAAGGGCTGAGAAGCATCCTACTCCGTATCTCTGGGTTGTCCAAAGAAAATCTACAGCCAAATCAGGGAAGAACAAACTTGATGTTCCTAATATTTTAATGTAAAGGGGAAAAAAAGCTTTTTTTTAGAAAACTTTTTAGGATTTTTTCCTACATTATGGGAGGACCAGGGGCACAAACCTATTTTTTCCCCTTTTATAAGTTGCTTTTAAGAAGTTAAAACTAAAATACTTTGATTACATCCCTCCAGTTTGTAGCTGTGCTCTCTCTTACCACTGATTTATAGACCTTTGCATTTATTAATGTCAAATCTCTCCTAATTCTTTGCAGCTGCCATGGCTCTAACCTAGTCAGGACACTTTGTAGTTTGGTTTTGTCCACAGTATATGTTATCCCTGCAATTTTAGGGTTATCCACAAATCTGATCTGATCAAAGTGCAGAGAAAGACACTTATTTCTGAGTAGAGCTAGATGAAAATGGCTCTGGAAATACTTTAGAGAGTTTTGGACTGGCCACTACTAGCAGAAAGTGTTTTTTGTTTGAAAACTGACAGATGTTTCCCCATTTTGATAGAAGGACCTCCAGTGACCACATGTGGTGCATAGATATTAGTATGAGAATCGCTGAGCTACAGCATAGCTTTCACACACACACACAATCTGTAATCATATCAGCTGCCATCATGCCATTGGTTTTTCTATAGAGGAAGCAGACTCAAATGGGTATTAAATGCTAGCTTTGCAATTGGCAAAAACTGTGCTTTCTTTAAGTTCACTGTACTCACATATTGCAGGCTTCCTCTTCCTAGCATTTATTCAGAACTCAATTTCAGTGTGTCTGAACTGATGATAAAGTCTCAACCGTGCTCATGCAGAGTGACTGACATTCATAAAGGTAAACATGAAGACTTATCACTCAGATGCTGCTGCTGTAGATTACATGCTCTTATCTCCCTATCGTAATGCCAATTCAAGATGAGAGACTACAGCATTGTGAAAAAGGAAACCCTCTGAACATGAATCAGCCTGTAACTGAGAAGCCATGACTTACATCCCTAGGAGATGACTGTCTAAAAGCTCATCCAAAGCATCAATTAAAAAAATTACCAAACTGCTCAAATAGTATGAGAACTACAGCCATTTGTCCTTTCTACCTTCTATTAGTCTAACTGATTTTTATTCTAGTACATGTGAATACTCTTATTTTTTACACTCCGGCAGTCAGTTCATTGTTCTGAGCAGCAGGTGACCAAGCTTTCTAACAGGTGGGTGGTTACGAGAAGAAACCACCTCTTCTATTGAGTTTCAGTTCAGGTGAAAGTCCAGCATTGGAGAAACATAGGATGTTGCTGATCATGCATGAGACACAATGGCAGTGCTGTGTGCAGGGGAATGCTCACATTTCCTGCCTACCACTGCACCTGGCTTTAGCCTGTACTATCTAGTCTCTCCTGCTGACCATATCTGATGCTGTCCCAGCTCATTAATGAATATCTCCTAGTATTCCAGTTCAGCTGATATGGAATACATGGCAAACCAGATCTGGAAGATTTGAATGGCTCTGTAAATGCAAGGTCAGAGTTCAGATGGAATTTCAAGTGATATAGCTAAGTTTGTCAGATACAGTCATTTTCTTTTAGAAGCTATATCTTGTGAAGGAATTAAATATCAAGGGGTGGATTAGCTTCTGTTTTTCTTCGCGTCTTCTGAGAACTGCTTGAAAGAGGGAGGACTTTTAGTGAATTTCTACCTAGTGTGGCCAACAAGAAAGATAACTTTTCAATATTTTTGTTTGGAATGTCTTCTCCACAGCAGCACTTTTTGTTGTTCAACTTTTGTTGGTTGACTGACAAAAGTTGCAGCAGCAAAAGTGCAGTGTAGATGTAGCCAAGGCTATGGTTACCCTAGCGACCTTATAGTGACACAGCTGTACCGATGCAGCTGCGCTGCTGTAAGATCTTGTGTAGCTCTATTGACATAATTAAACCACCCCCCAATGAGCGGTGGTAGCCATGTCAGCAGGAGAAGCCCTCCCATCATCATAACACTGTGCATACTGCCACTTATGCTGGTGCAATTTATGTCGCTCAGGGGTGTGTTGTTTTTTTTCACACCTCTGAGTGACATAAATTTTGCTGACATAAATGGTAGTGTAGACATGGCCTTAAATATTACCTTATAACATGGGATATAGATATTAGAAGTGAGATTAATGCATGCAGCATTTTACAAGCATTCCATAAAGACTGAAAACAAGACACATTTTAATAACTCTAATACCTATTTTAACAACATTAACCCACAGGAGAGAGAGATTGATTTTACCTATGTATTTGTCAGTGTTCAGCTGAGGCCTAGGGCCTTGGCATGAGCTGGCACCTGATCTGCCAGCATCACATTGCTCATTTTGGGTTCACTATAAGTGGCATTAGACACAAATCCCATTCCATTACACACTGTAGGGCTGTATTAAGAGGTTAAGAAGTAGTCAGTGTCTTTAGTGACACAGGTGGCCTGTTGAGTAACTCAGCATGAGCTCTGTAATCTGATGCTAAGCAGGAGCAGTTGTGTGAAGAACTCTTGTTGCAAGAACTATGGGGAGAGGTGTCTGAATTTAGCTGATTTCTACAGTTTGTTTGCAGTGAAATGAGCATCTGATCTGTGACACAGGTAAAATAAAAATGACAGTGTGGGTATTTTGCTGAATGCTGATTTAAAACCCATTGAGAAGGAAAGCTTTGTTTTCAGACAGTCTGCTATAACTGTGTCTGCTTCTAATCGAGAACTCCAGGATCTTTATAGAAAGTTTTGTACATGTTTAAAAGATCTAAGAGATTAAAGTGATTTAAGAAATCCAAGATAGCATAAAGCAGTAGATGTGTTTAAACTGCAAACCCTTATCAAGGCATGTCCAATATGTGGAGAGCACAAGGGGTTTGGATGGTGGTTGATTTATTAAACTTAAGGCTGCATGGAGATGTATACATAGGTTCTCATTCTGTAATTCAGATCTTGTAGGTGGACCCTTTTAATTTCAGTGGAGCTCTGTGAGGATCCAGTAGTAGCCCTGATACCCACAGTATGAAAGCACTAGTTTCTTCTGACCAGCTAAAGCATGTGAAATCTACAGGTGCCTGGTTCAGTAAAGATGTTTTTAGGTGTTAACTGGATAAACAGTGCCTAGAAGACTAGGGACTCCAATTTCCTCCCCTGCTCTTTTTTAAAAATAGAAAACCTGTGATATTAATACAATGTTTTATTTAATCAAGTATGAATTTGCATGGTTAAATGCTTAGATAGTAGGAATGCATCAGGCTGAATTTGTATGCAGTGTTGTTGTAGCCATGCCAGTCCCAGGATATTAGAGAGACCAGGTGGGTGAGGTAATGTCTTTTACTGGATCAGTTTCTGTTGGTGAGAGAGACAATTTTGTCTCCCTAAGGCTGGATTAGTGACTTGCATGTGTGCTTTGTGGTAGTCTCCAAGTTTATACTAGTGTTAGATTAAATGCATGGTGTGTACCCAAGATGGCGGCAAAATGGTGACTATTATGATATTTTAGAAACATGCTCACATAAAAACCACTGTAATAATCAAGGAAGAGTTTCACGTTCAACTTTCTCTCAAAGTGTCTTTGCTTCCTTAACTGTGCTGTGTTAGCACTGTATTAATCTAGGGGTATTTTGCATTCAGTAAATCAACATCAGAGTGGCTCTAATACATTTCTGTTATGATCACAGGCAAAAATTACCTTCAAAATACTGCTAAGGGTCTTACTTGGGGCTGTCAAAAGCCAGACACTCCAGAGTTAAACAGGAGCTTTCCCCTTAATTTTTTGTGACATGCTTGGATATTTCAGCAACTAGAGTACATAAAATCATCATTGCCTGACTGAGACCCTTGCCCAGGGTATGAATAACTTTCAAGTTTTTGCTTTGTCAGGCTGTGAACATTATTTGTCTGTGATCTGAATGTTGTAGGGATAAGAGGCTTAGAATACAAATTCTTTGGAATTCTTTCAAGGGTATTGCTTTACCCACAGAATAAATTGAACTAATCTGAATGTTAAAAATTCAAGTGTAGGAATGCCCTGGGGAATACATAAATATGGCACTTTCATACTTGGCAGATCTGCTTACCTGAGAGATGCCAAACATGGGGCTTTGCTATTTTGTACTTTTTGCATTTCAGAACTCAAATAGCTATTGGAGAGCAAGCAGGATTCTCTTTGGCTTATTGCATAATCAGTTGAATCAAACTGAGGTCCAAATGCAGTATGTTTACCTCAAGCTGTACACCTCAGTGCACCTTAACTATATCTCGGTAGGGTCAGGTTTATCGCTGATAAGCCATAAAGAACATAGCCTGAGATCTTCAAGTCAAGTTGAGTTTACATGGCTGACATTTCGAAAAAAGACTTCGCTATTTATAAACAAAACAAATATGATATGCAAACTTATGAGACATAATAAAAGTGGAATCTAATGATGTCATTTTGAATAACTTTTCAGAGTGTAACCAAACTTCAAGCTAATTCTAGATATCTGCTATCTCTGAGGGAACCCAAGAAAGTTGAGGGAATAAAAAAAGGTGCACAGGGATATTAAATGAGTTAGCTGTACACAGTACTGCAGAAACAAAAATATAAAATGCACTCCAGGTATTTAGAAGCACTAGCAAAAGCTGCTGTATCTAAACAGTGGGACTATTAGAGTGAACGCTGTCATAGTTTTACCAAAGATGAATTCTGTCAGAACGGTAATATGACCTTAGACTATTGTAAGACTATTACTCACAGAATGCAATTCATTCTAAATATTAATGTTTGCCATGGGATCACTGAATGTGTGTGCTGGGTGAGTAACAGATTCCTCAAATCTCTGAAGTCAATAAAATGGCTGCTAAGGGTATAATTCTTCTCCTTTGATCTCTCTTGTGGATTGTTAGTGCACGTTCTGTGCTTGCTCGTCACATGAACTCCCACTGACGCTTCCTATCACCTATTTTGTTTCTGTTTCTAAAATCAGATGATGACAGCACGTTCTGAACTGCACCTGTGTAGGGCACAAAAACTATTGTTGCATTAACTCCTCATTCTGAACCCAAACCTGGCATGTGTGTCAAAGCTGGCAGTTGATTTCATGGCTTCTCTTGTCAATGATTCATTGACAAAGGGTGTCCCTGGAATAGAACACATGGGGGAGGAAAAAGTAGAAAAGCAAAAGCTCCCAACACTTGTGATTTTACTAATTAAAAAGAATTCTCATTTTCAAAGAAGAATCACTTGATATTGAATACCCCAGAGTGCAATCTAAGGCCACTGCATAGGGGTTCTGTTTCCTGTGATCTATGAAGTAATCAGGTGCAGTATCGCCAGAAGGCTATAAGCATACTGTGCTGAAAACTGTACAGTCCTAGTGTCTCGGGGGGGTTATTTAAAAAATGCCTTATAACTTCCTCTTTTATAATAAGATTTAGGGCAATTGCTAACTGAGCTTTTAAAAAGGAAATAATGAAAGAGCCAACTAGATTTCCCTCCCCTCCTCAAAAAAGGAAGGGGGTCCTCCTATACTTCAGAAATAGCTGGCAACTGTGCTAGAGAGTCTTGCAAATGCATGCCAATTTTCAAATTTTACCACTGCTATTATTTAGTTGTATGAGCTTCCACTGCTCTGCAACACATCCAGGAACAAAGGGCGGGGCAGGCTGAAATTCCAGTTGTGTTCCGTGACAGAAAAGTAACTAGCAAAGCTCTCTGAGGCCAACAGAAAGCAACAATACTAACTGTGGTTACAAAGTCTTATTTATTGATGAGACATGTAGAGGCAAAAGCAAATGTTATATACAGGCCAAATTTCATTCAGATTAAAAAAATAAAAAAAATAAGAATTGTGAGCAAGACACATGAAGTAATTCTTCCACTCGACACCATTCTGATTACGCCTCAACTGGAGTATTGTGTCCAGTTCTGGGTGCCACATTTCAGGAAAGGTGGGGACAAATTGCAGAAAGTAGAGGGGAGCAACACAAATGATTAAAGGTCTAGAAAACATGACCTATGAGGAAAGATTGAAAAAATTGGGTTTGTTTCCTTTGGAGAAGAGAAGACTTGATGGGGACACGATAACTTTTTATATACTTGAAAACTGTATCAGGAGAAGGCTGAAAAATTGTTCTCCTTAACTTCTGAGGGTAGGCCAAGAAGCAATGGGTTTAAATTGCAACAAGGGAGGTTTAGGTAAGACATTAGGAAAAACTTTCTAACTGTCAGGGTAATTAAGCACTAGAACAAATTGCCAGGGAGATTGTGGAATCTCTGTGATTGGAGGGTTTTTAGAACAGGTTAGACAAATACCTGGTCTAGTTATTACTTAATTCTGTGTTGACTGGACTAGATGACCTATTTAAGTCCCTTCCAGTCCTATACTTCTATGATTCTATGAGTTCTCTTGGATACAAATGTATGGAGGTACATACTGTATAAAGTACACGACCCTTTAAAATTTGCTCGTGAAAGACAAATGGGTTAAAGTGTTAATTTGTTACAACACGCTTTCATGATGGAAAAATTCAGTGTCTTCTATTGAGCTTTTCAGGTCAGGTGAGAGTTTGAATATTGAAATAAAAGGATTCCTACATAATGCATGATTTGTGCATGACTTCAAAGAAAACTTTCCTAGAGCTACATCTTGCTCTGTTCTTGCCCAAATCCTTCTTATGGGGGTGGGAGATAGGGAATAGGGGAACTGGATCGCTAGGAGGACTTCTAAAGCAATACAAAGTGTTCATTTCCTCAATATGTCATTAGTCTGAATCCACCAGAACTCATTATAATCAGCTGGCTGTTCAAAGGTTTATAGGTGTTTTCAGTTCTTTTCCTAGTGAGAAGATGATGGCATCACAATAAACACTGATCTGGGTTTGGGATGGGAACAAAAATTTGGGGTGAATATCAAGAAACTTCTTGACACTGAGATCTATCCAGGCTGTGGAATAGCCTCCCAAGGGAAGCAGTGGAACACCAAACAGTCTCTCTCATTTTATCAGTCACCATTTCAGTTTATTTTAATCTATCTACTGTCTTCTGTTTCACACCCAGGCTTCACATTCCAAACAATGGTTTGTCCCCAGCTTCTGGAGATTTCTTGGAGGCAGAACATTGTGTTCTTCTACCCTAAATCGTCAAGGATCCAGGACATGATGGTTTGGTTCACCTTTGGTACTAAAGTTCCTCTGAAGAGGGACAGGGAGTCACTTAAATCTATAGTTATCAAAAGTGGAATTGAGGATGCAGGACCAGATTCTCGTTGTAGATCAGTGGCCTCCAACCTTTTTATGTCCAAGATCACTTTTTGAATCTAAGGGCAACCAAGGATCTACCCTTTCCTGAGGCCCCACCCCTTCCTCAAAGCCCCACCCATTGCTCGCTCTCCCCCACCCTCAGTCACTTTCACCAGGCTGGGGCAGGAGGTTGGGGTTCAGGAGGGGGTATGGGCTCTGGGCTGGGGCCAAGGGGTTCACAGTGTGGGAGGGAGAACTGCGCTGAGCCTGGGGCAGGGGGTTGGGGTGCAGTATTGGGATACAGAAGGGGATACAGGGTGCTGACTCTGGGAGTGGGGTAAGGGCTGGGGCTTGGGGTGCAGGAGGGAGTTTGGGATGCAGAAGCGGGTATCAGGTGCTGACTCTGGGAGGGGGCTCTGAGTTGGGGGTTGGGGTGCAGCCTCCCACCGGGCAGCACTTACCTCTGGCGGCTCCCAGTCAGCAGTGGGTGCAGTGAGGCTAAGACAAGCTCCCTGCCTACCCCAGCCCCACACTGTTCCTGGAAGGGGCTAGTGGGCCTCTGCAACCCCTGGGAGGGGCGGGGGGCATGCACTCTGCCCCTCTTTGCAAGCACCGCCGTCACAGCTCTCCTAGTCAATGGGAGCTGTGGGGCAATGCTTGCAGGCAGGAGCAGCACACAGAGGGAGACCCTTGTCCCCCCACCCACGGGGCTGTGCTGGCTGCTTCCGGGAGCGGCGTGGGGCCAGGGTAGGCGGGGAGTCTGCCTTAGCAGCAGCCATGCTACACTGCTGGAGATCACGATCAACAGGGAGATCCTCTAGGATTGACCAGTTGATCGCGATTGACTGGTTGGTGACCACTGGTGTAGATCATTACAGCTCCACTAACATCATTAGAGCTAACCTGATTTGCACTAGCTGAGATTCTGACTTGCAGAGTTTTGTGCAAGAGGGAGATGCTGTCTATTTTGAAATGCAGACATGGCCTTCTCAGCTGCTCTCACAAAGTGGCACTTGCATGGTATCACAAAAATCCGGAGCTGGTTTGGTCTTACTGTGGTGTCCGCCTATGAACTTGATCAGTTCCTCTGTATTTGCATATTAATATTTAATTTTACAATTGAGTTAAGTTCAGCTTTTACGTATTCATTCAGTGCTAACTGGACTGAATGTGGTGCATGTAACTGGCAACACCTTGGTTTTTATATCTATGATAAATTGTATAATATCCTTAATGCTTTCCAGCCCAATGAAAAAACACATTTCACCAAACTCTAAGAAAAAATTTTGCCTCCTCTTAATAGAAAATGTATACATTCATTTGATCATCTGCATTTGCAGATTGCTCTTGAACTCAGTCGCACATGGGACTACCTGCACCACTATTTCAAACTATCAGTAGTTTCTGCATTCATACTGACCTGGCACCATGGCTTTGCTGAAGAGGCTCATTTTTGTGTTTAATGTATGAAACAAGCTTCACTTTTTGTATTTTAACACTGGCTGTAGAGCTAGGTGAATTTTGTTAATGAATTGTTTGTTCACCCAGAAATGCAGGTTTGGGTCAACCAAACTTGTTCACGAATTTGGGTCAAACTCAGCAAATAGTTTCAGTCAAAGTATTATTTTTTGAAAGTTATAACATTTTGTTTTCAAATGACATTTGTTTAGAAAGGCAGCTAGATTTAACTTGAAAAGCACCTCAAACAAAATGTTTCATTTGATTCTAAACAAAACAAATTAGGGTTTTATTTTGTTTTTGTTTGGAAGTTTGGCCACCAAACAAACAAACAAAAAAAGTTATTTACCCAGCTCTTACTGGCTGTGTCTAATCTTTGTAATCCCATCTATTTTATACTGTGTAGTAGGATCAGTATCTACTCTAAAATGAACTTATTTCCAGTTTCACAAACCAATCCGTTACAGAATCTTACTGTGTACATTTATTAAAAGTGCCAGCAAAAAACTCTTTATCAATCATCATCAGAGCTTTGCCCTCCAGTGGTACATTCATGAATGTATCTTGCTTTTGTGTTTGTTTCCTATTTGTGCTAAGAATGCTACCCTTACAAAATGGTTGGTTTTTTCCCTGCATTGTGTAATTTGCACCCTCTCTACTGGACGTCATTACATTTTATGATTGCTTCCATGTTTATTGTGAATAAATTTGGTCTCTGCTTTTTGTTTACCATTCTGTTCTATATTATGCCTTTATTTTTAATTAGATGCACTTTAGTTTGACTTTGATAAGTACAGATTTCAATAACCTTGCAAATATCTGCTCTTTGTAAAGTCAAGTTCTTTCTTGCAATAACTTTGTTTTGACTTGATTAGCAGTTGTAACACAAACAATCCAGTCTCTGATTAGTCCATCTATTAGCTGTTCAAATTCATGTGGCTTTAGCTTTATGTAGGTCTGTAATATAATGGACTATCCTCTCACCTGGTCAAGGAAATGTACCTTGCACATGTGACCTTTTGGCAGGGATCAACCTTCTAGGGAACCGCGGAAGACTGTGTAACGGCCTAGCTAGGGTAGTTCCGCTTTCTCGGCAGCCGGTCACTGTAGGACACGGCACCCCAGTTATAACCTGCTCAGCTGGTTAGGACCAGTTTGCATGGCCCTTAGCCACAGGGCGGACACCGCCTGTGGAAAGTCCCTGGCCTTTGGCCAAGGGGCGGACACAGCCTGTGGAAAGCCCCTATTTGCTTATGCATGAGTTGTGTTTGTATTCTGTATATATAGCTGTATGGTCCTGGTCCCGCCCTTGGACTCCATACCAGGCCAAGCTTTGGTGCGCTGGGTTCCCCGCCTCCGTGACAGCAACGCCAGGAGTCCCCGTTGTGGGTGTGTCACTTTACCTTCATTAAAGCCAATAACTCACAGTGTGTGTGGGCCTCGTTCTTGCAGAGCACCCTGGGTAGGCCCGTAGCCTCCCAAGAACCTTACAAACCTATTCTTGAAACTTTGGAACAATTTCATTAAGCATTCCTTTTACAATCCCACTGGAAGGTAGCATAGACCTACAATGCCTTTGGGACTGCCACGTGTAGCAATGTGAAGGGTTTCAAACTCTGACTTTCTTTCTAATACTTCTTGCTTCCAAGAAAACTTGGAAGCACTGCAGCCTTTCTCCCTACTTCTCTGCCAGGTTCCCTTCCAGACTGAGAAATTCAGGTGGCTTGACTTGGTCCATTTTTGGCAAAGATTTAGCTTACTTCTGACACCAAATAGCAAAGATGAGAGACAGGATTGTGAGTAAGAATTGATGGTTACAAAGATCATAGAAATGTAGGTCTGGAAAGGACCTCCAAAAGGTCATTTAGTCCAGCACTCCATTCTGAGGCAGGACCAAGTAAACCTGGGACCATCCCTGACAGGTATGCAGTCTGTTATTAAAAACTTCCAGTGATGAGGCTTCCACAACCTCCCTTGGATGCCTAACTTAACCATCCTTATAGCTAGAAAGTCGTTTTTTTCTCATAGCTAACTTAAATCTTTCTTGCCGATTTCTTCTTGTTCTGTCTTCAGTGGACAAGGAAAGCAATTGATCACTCTGCTCCTTATAGTAGCCCGTAAAATCTTTGAACAAAGTGAGCTCTGGGTGGAGACAGGGTAAGTGCAGCCAAAGCTGTAAACAGTTCTGCTAATGCACCTCTCTCCTGATCTGAAGCCTCTGCTGTTCTTATTCGGGTATTGGCTTCTGATCTGCAGCATGCTCTGATCCCAGGCAGCTAGTTACAGGGTAGCTTTGGGATGTGGATGAGTGTGCTATATGTGGGGAGCTGGAAACCAAACCAACTTCATTCGTGTTCTCAGCTAAAATAGGAAAAGTCCTAGGGCAGGGGTGTCAAAGGTACAGCCTGTGAAACAGTTTCATCTGGCCTACATACTTCCCATGAATCTTCAACCTGTCTGCGTGACCCCCGGAGTCCAATGCTCCTGTCATGCGGGAAAGGTCAATACTGACAGATTCAAACTACCTCCTCTTGTAAACTCTCTACTTCAGCTAAGCTATCCCTTCTCTTCAGTCTGTCTGGCTCTAAAGGTAACTTTTCTGGCTGTCATCATCTCATCACAAAGGATTGCACAAACAGAACCCTTTGTCCAGAGAATCTCAATATTGCAAAGGGATGCCTCACTTGGATCCTGCCTCCATCCCCAAATATGACTTATTGTTCCATAGATCTCCTTGTTCTGCCCAAGTATGAAACTTATAAAGGAATGGGGTGTAAGGGTGGCACAGTTGTGATGTGCAGAGGGTGTTTAAAAATGTACCTCACTCAATTTTCTGTCTGTTCCGTCTCCTATGATTCCAGCCATGTGGGGAACACAGAAGTATTAAAAATATGTCTGTTGCTCACTGGTTGAAAGCTTGTATGCACGAAGCTTGAAGAGCAAAGGTCTCATTTCCCTATCTCACACCATTGCTCATCAAGCCTTACACTCCTGTATAAACTTCCAGTGAACAATCCCCCAGTTTAGGGGGAGAGACCATGTAACTTGGTTGCTTCCTGGATCCATTTCCCAACTACTCACAACTTTGACTCTGCAGAGCTCAAGCTGGATGTTAGGCCAGAAGAGGGGCTTCTGTAGGCACGCAGGGAGGAAATGGTATGCCAAGGCCATGTACTCCTGTCTTTTGCTCCCGTCTGTTCACATAAATAGAGATTATTTGGTTTCAAGGTATAATCCTGCACTGACAGGGGCAAGGACTAGACCATCTAATGGACATCAGTGATGACAAAAGATTCTGCAATCTTTGACATAGACAAAAATTTGATTTCAGCAGGAGTCCTGCCTCAGAAAGATTGTCCAGTTGGGCCCTTTGATTAGCAGAAGAAGCCAAGAACTGAACAGGCATGTTGCCCAAACTGTATCTTTTCTCTAGTGGGGGTTCTCCAAATAGGATAGATTTAAACTTGGTGTGGGGCAGAACTGGGATGGCTGCTCACCATGCTGTGCCAGTGGCTGAAAGGAGAACTCAAATTTCTTTTATGACAAAAGATGCCAGACTGACCACTAAAACTAATTAAATACAGTGGGGGTGGGGAGGTGGTATGTGTGTTTATGAATTTAGGAAAAATGCCTCCTGTTTTTCTTGAATTAATTGGAAAGTGGAAAAACAAAAGTTTTTAGAAATATTGTATTTTTTGTAATAGATGGGACCAAATAATAGGAATGGTTCACTCTGTTTAAGTTTAAAATTAGAAATGAAACTTTTTAAAAAGAAAAATCTCTCAAGAAACTAGAAGTTATATGGTGGATCCTAAATTCCATTTTCCTGCTTTGGCAGTTATTGTGCCAATGAGCATCCTCACTCTGGTTACAAGAAATTCACTTCTAAAGAATAGTTGTAAGATAGCTTCCAGTTTCCCAGGAACTGGGTATCATGCATATAATTTTTCAAATTAATGACAGGACTTGGATGGAGTGTGCACTCTTAGAACAAAAATGTCTTGTTAAAAAGCACTGTGTTTTGGACAGCTTGCAGCAAAAGGAGATTAAATCACTGGATCAACCTTTTATACGGCTTGATTGATGAGAAAACTATGTTGGAGTATTCATTGTGTATCAAATGTCACTTGGCCAGTGCCACAAACCAAAACAAATGTTTATTGGATACAAAATAAAAACTGATATTGCAGTAATAATAAGTTTGATTAGTTCCAGTAAAGATTTCCTGTATTTCTGATCTTGTAAAAAGTTAAGGAGTGTTGAAGGAATAACAAGTCATACTGCAATAATGGAAAGAGGTGACAAAATATTTTTGGCATTTAAAATACTGTTGCTTCTTCAGGATTTTCTTTTTTCTTTTAAGGGTATTGCAGGGGTAATTCCTATATCTGTGTACACACATATGCGTGCTCCAGAACAACAATTGAGATTTGCTACTATGACTCTCCAAAATGCAGAGTTGTTTTATATTTATTTATGTAAAGATGCTGAGCACACGGGATCACTTAATTCCAGTTTACAGAGAAAATTTAAGCCTTTCATTTTAAAATGAAAATGAATGTGATACTCTGGCAGTTTATCAGTACAATAACCATATGCACTGTAAGATACTATTCTGGGTTACACTCTCAAAATGAGACTGAAAACTGGAAGAAAACATAATGCAGTCTTCTCCATTTTTAACGGTTGGCACTTGTCAAGAGCTGCCAACCAGAAGTGTTGGATGTGCCATAAGGTTTTTTTTTTCTTATTTTTGGAACTCGAGATCTGTTGCAATAGTTAGCAAGTGTTAATGTTGTAATAGCTTCTCTTGTAGCTGAAGCAATAGACCTTACAGGCAGTGCCCCACATGTACTGAATAACAAACACATTCTATGTTCTTGGCTAAAAAGCCATGTCTTTTCAGTTTGTATTTTGTTCCCTTGTTCATTAAACTACTGAGCTAAATTTGGTGCTGATGAAAGTGAGGCTAACTATTGGCTGCACATAGACATAATGGTAAGGAAGCACTATGCAAGCTTCTTCCCATTAGCTTCTCAAGAAACCAGCCCTAACCTGCAATAGCTGTTACCAAGATGATCTATATACCATTCCAGTCCTAGGCCGAGAAGACAGGCTTTGCTTGAACTCTCTGTAGCTTTATATGATTTTTTTCCTTGTAATTCTCAACACACTTCTATTCTTGAGACATAAGAGAAACCTTCCTACAGTAGCTAATTTAACACATGGTAATTACAACAGCTGGCAGTGACAGCTTTGTATTTCAAAGTTTGAGAGTTCAAATCCTATGCATCTTGTAGTTTTAGGAACATTGCAGTGTGTGCTTTTATTCGCACCTCTGTTTATTATAAACTACGTGTGCTTTTCTAAAGGCAAGAAAAAAAAGAAAAGAAAACTAGGACATAAACAACTTGTTAAATTGTTCACACTCCTTGGGGCCATGGAAGCTCCGAATAGGGGTGGGTAGATCAAGGTAGCTCTAACACTCTCCTCCTTAACTGAACTATTTTACATGGCATCCCTCTTCCAACATAGTGGTCTTCATTGCTATTGCCTATTTTTGGTCCCTGATCCTGCAATGAAATATCGGAGGCTGCAAGTAGTTAATTGTAGCCTGGGGCCTTAGACTGTAAACTCAGTGAAGCAGGGACTGTCACTTACTGCATGTTTGTACAGTGCCTAGGACAATGAGGCCCTGACTTCAGAATCAAATGGTGCTGAACTGTTCTCTTTAACCCTGATTTCTTTGTATAATCCTGGAGCAGGTATAAAAACTAGGGCTGTCAATTCATCACAGTTAACTCATTCGATTAGCCCCCCAAAATTAATCACTATTAAAAAAATTAATCACGATTAATCGCAATTTTAATTGCACTGTTAATAGAATACCAGTTGAAATATATTAAATATTTTGGGCGTCTTTCTACATTTTCATATATATTGTATTCTGTGTTGTAACTGAAATCAAAGTGTATATTATTTTTGCTTGCAAATATTTGTAAAAATGATAAACAAGAGTTTTTCAGTTCACCTCATATAAGTATGTAGTGCAATCTTTGTCATAAAAGTGGAATGTACAAATGTAGATTTTTTTTGTTACATGACTGCACTCAAAAACAAACAATGTAAAATTTCAGAGCCTACAAGTCCAATCAGTTCTACTTCATGTTCAATCAATTGCTAAGATAAACAAGTTTGTTTACATTTAAGGGCAATAATGCTGCCCTCCTCTTATTTACAGTATTACCAGAAAGTGAGAACAGGCATTTGTATGGCACTTTTGTAGCTGGTATTGCAAGGTATTTACTGTGCCAGATATGCTAAACATTCATATGCCCCTTCATGCTTTGGCCACCATTCCAGAGGACATGCTTCCATGCTGATGACGCTCATTTAAAAAATAAGCATTAATTAAATTTCTGACTGAATGCCTTGGGGGAAAATTTTATATCCCCTGCTCTGTTTTACCTGCTTTCTGCCATATATTTCCTGTTATAGCAATCTTGGACGATGACCCAGCACATGTTCATTTTAAGAACACTTTCACTGCAGATTTCACAATACACGAAGAAGGCACCAATGTGAGATTTCTAAAGATAGCTACAGCACTTGACCTAAGGTTTAAGAATCTGAAGTGCCTTCCAAAATCTGAGAAAGATGAAGTGTGGCACTTGCTTTTGGAAGTCTTAGAAGAGCAACACTCTGATGCAGAAACTACAGAACCCGAACTATCAAAAAAGAAAATCAACTTTCTGCTGGTAGCATCTGACTCAGATGGTGAAAATGAACATGTGTTGGTCTGCACTGCTTTGGATTGTTATCGAGCAGAACCTGTCATCAGCATGGATGCATGTCTTCTGGAATAGTGGTTGACGCATGAAGGGACAAGTGAATCTTTAGGGTATCTGGCATGTAAATATCTTGCGACGCTGGCTACAATAGTGCCATGAGAAAACCTGTTCTCACTTTTAGGTGACATTATAAGCAAGAAATGGGTAGCATTATCTCCTGCAAATGTAAACAAACTCATTTGTCTGAGTGCTTGGCTGAACAAGAAGTAGGACTGAGTGGACTTGCAGGCTCTAAAATTTTACATTGTTTTATTTTTGAATGCAAGTTTTTTTGTACATAATTCAATATTTCTAAGTTCAAATTTGATGATAAAGAGATTGCACTACAGTCCTTTTTATTAGGTGAATTGAAAAATACTATTTGTTTTTTTTACTGTGCAACTACATGCAATCAAAAATAAATATTAAGTGAGCACTGTACACTTTGTATTCTGTGTTGTAATTCAGATCAGTATATTTGAAAATGTAGACAACATCCAAAAATATTTAAATAAATTATATTCTATTATTGTTTAACAGTGTGATTAATTGTTTTAATCGTGTGACAGCCCAAATAAAAACCAAAACTGACTATTTTGAGAGGCTTTGATACATGGTAATTTAGGAGAAAAATGAGACAGGGTACAAAATTCAGAAACCGTTTTTCCTACCTCTGTGATATCTATCACTAGAGAGAGAGAGAGAGAATATGCTGCATCTGTACCTGCTACAAAATGTATGTATTTGGGGTGACTAGACATTCTGTCAGCCTCTTGATTGCTGAGCAAATAAATAGGTCAAATTCCACTACAGCTTCAGAATGAGAAAACAGCTTATTTCGTAAAATATATTGTAAAAATAGATGGGCAGATAACAGAAGATTATTGGCTTCATACAGCAAAATGCTGCACAGAAACTGTTGTTCCCAGCTGACTCAGGGTGTGGTAAACTGGATTGCATCAAGTGTTCCTCATGGTGTCTCATCCCCCCCCATGAACAGCAGCCAATTTTAGAAGATCTCCGCCATCTTCTTTTAAAAGAATGAGGGCACTCAACATTAAGATAAACATCACCTAAGTCTAGACATGAATAAGTCTGCAACTAAACTGAATTTTAACATCTTAAAATGTCTTCTGGGTTATCTTGTCCCTTTTTAAAAAGCTACTTGGTCAAGTTAGAATAGATTTTTTTTTAATAGTATAGACGTGCTCACCAATTTGCATAATAGAATAAGAATCTTTTCCTTCAGGGCAAATATTTATACCAGCCTCAAAGTGAACATTTGAATCTGGAAAAATATCCAGTTTGTTTGGCTGAGAGAGAGAAGATGGTGGTTGTGGGGTTATTGGTTTCTCCCCCTTTATTTCTCCCAGAGAGAGACCTGTTACCAAAACAAAACCCTTCATCTCAGTACAACCAAACTTTTGGGTTATTTAGAGCTCTGGACCTGGCTACCGATTGCTGTTCTCCATCTATATAACTTTTGTAGGGATGAAACCAATAGTATTTCACAGAAATTACCCTGTCTCTAGAAATGTATGTAGAAATTAATAGAAAATCTCCTCTAAAGCAATGACTCTGAACCTTTCAAGACTACCGTACCCCTTTCTGGAGTCTGATTATGTACCACCAAGCTTCACCTCACTTAAAAACTACTTGCTTACAAAATTAGATATAAAAATACAAAGGTGTCACAGCACAATTACTGAAAAATTGCTTACTGTCTCATTTTTACCGTATAGTTATAAAATAAGTGAATTAGAATATTAATATTGTACTTACATTTCAATGTATAGTATATAGAGCAGTATAAACATGTCATTGTCAGTATGAAATTTTAGTTTGTTCTGACTTCACTAGTGCTTTTTCTGTAGCCTGTTTGTAAAACTAGGCAAATTATCTAGATGAGTTGATGTACCCTGAAAGATCTCTGCATACCCTTAAAGGTACATGTACCTTGGTTGAAAATCACTGCTCTAGAATATAACCATCTGTAATGGGGCGTACCAATCCCATACTTAGCATAGACAGATATGGGGGAGGAGAGTCTCCCCTGTTTACAACCAAGCAGCTTGAACACACCCCCAACTCAGCTGCCAGTCATGGATGCAGGCACCCACAGCTGCACCCAATAGAGGAAACAAGGCTTGCTATAAGGGGGAGAGTGCACAGAAGGAAAGGGAGACAGAAAGGCCTGGAACAGCAAAGGGACAACAGCCCTGCACTGAAGGAGACTGCGAGACCTAAAACTGAAGGCTGATAGACTTAATTGGAGGTGAGAGTCCAGGAACTGACCTGATGGAGAGCAAACTAAGGAGGGCCAGTAAGAAGGAGCTGAGACCTCCCCCGCCCCTTGAGAGACCACGCTAAGAGATGGCGATAATGTGGTATCAGAAATGGGGTTGCAGTTAACCATCGCTGCAGAAAAGGGAAGCAAAAAACCCCAACCCTTTCATCTTTACTGCCCCATGTACAAGAGTACTATAGAGGTGAATCAGCTGCTGTAATGGCTAGCTGACTCACACACACAACAGCTGTTTCAGTGGGTGGCAGAATTAGTACCAGTGGCTCCCCCTCAGAGTTCTGCCCCCACGGGGAATTCATCCTCCATAATTTGAGAGACCTCTCTGAGCTTGATGCTCTCCAAGATAATCCAGAATCATTCCTCTTAATCTTTGAGAGGGTAGTCATGGCTTCCCATGGGCCTCTGGTCCAATGGGCAACCTGGCTTAGCCCACTCATCGGGGAAGCCCAGTCTGCATACTGGGTATGACTTGCAGTCCGTAGGCTTTATGAAAATATGCTCATGAATGTGAATATGATGTAACTGAAATATGCTTTAAGCGAAAGGTCTCTTGTAAGGTATCATTACAAAACTTATAATCCACTGAATGTGTTCATCCTATTTGTATGCATGTATCATTCTTGTATTTGAAGCTAGAAATCTGAAGTATAACTCTGAGGTCCTATTGTAATTATGCAAAGTGTGGGCCATTAATGGTGGTTTAGAATCTTGATGGCTCCTATTGATTGGGACAATTGGTTGTGGATGGTTTATTTTCCTGCACACCTTCCTGTGTATGTGTGGGCCAGTCCATGGGTAATGAAGAATGAGGTCTTACAGTGATATGCGAGTATGTCACCTGATGATGAAATTCATGTTAAATCTGGTGATTTTCCTTTTAGAAGGCGGGGCGGGACCCAGAGAGACAAAAGATTCCTGCCTTGTAGCCAAAGCTATAAAAGGGGGTGAAACAGAACAAAGGGGAGTGGCCAGTCATGAGAGAGCCCCTGCTTAACACCTTAGGTGCCTGCTGGAACTAACAAGGACTGTACCAGGAGAAAGGACTGGGCTTAGACTAGGAAGGAATCTAGTCTGTTAAAGAAGCTTATTGGAACATCTCTGAGGGTGAGATATTACCTGTAATCAGTTTCTTAATGTATTAGGCTTAAACTTGCACGTTTTTGCTTTATTATATCTGTTATAACTTGAAACCACTTAAATCCTACTTTTTATACTTTAGTTTATTAATGAACCCAGAGTAAGTGATTAATACCTGGGAGAGCAAACAGCTGTGCTTATCTCTCTATCAGTGTTATAGAGGGTGGACAATTCATGAGTTTACCCTGTTTAAGCTTCATACAGAGTAAAACAGATTTATTTGGGGTTTGGATCCCATTGGGAGCTGGGTGTCTGGGTGCTGGAGGCAGGTAACCTGCTAAGCTGTTTTCACTTAAGTTTGCAGCTTTGGGTGCATGGACCAGACTCTGGGTCTGTGCTGCAGAAGGCTAGCGTGTCTGGCTCAACAAGGCAGGGTTCTGGAGTCCCAAGCTGGGAGGGAAAACAGGCTCAGAGGTAATCTCAGCACATCAAGTGACAGCCCCAAGGGGATCTCTCTGACCGAACCCATCACACTGGGGGCTCGTCAGTGTAGTGGCCCGGTACTACAAGTGACTGAAGCAGTCATTTTGGACAGACTAGGCCTAGATGAAGAGACCTACTACCAGCGTTTTCGCCACTAGCGCTACTCCCGTAGACAAGAACCATGGGCAATGGACCAAAAACTTAACGATATCTGCTGGCACTGGTTAAAGCTAGAGTTCCAAATGGGACTCCAGATAGCTGAACTGCTAGTTACGGAAAGTTCATACAGATTCTTCTGCCCGCTGGCTGAGACTGGGTTTGTAGATGCTGACTGGTAACTCTAGCTTTAACCACCTGCCTCATGGACAACTCTATGGCCACTCAAGCCATTCAGGGACCCTCTTCAGAGGAAATAACTACTCCAGGTACATGGGAGAAGGAAATGGGCCACGGATCCAAGAATGGTGGCCTCTCTTTCATAAACCCCAAGAAAACACAGACAGCTGACTGGTTGATGGACAGGACGGGGCAGGTGAACATCTTAAGGTCTATGGGACTGCCCCTACATAGAATGTAACTTCAGACACATCTGGAATAGAGACAATAGGGCCCAAGAAACTCAGAATCCCAGTCAAAGTGGAAGGTCCAAAGACACTGGCCCTCATGGACTTGGGATGTTGTTAGGATATAGATATTCGGGCCTGTCTGCAAAGGCCCTTACTTTAAGAATTTAGGTGTATTCTTATCAATAAGCTGGTGATAGAGGTATAAAAGAGAATCAAAATCACTGTCTGATGGTCTAAGGCCTTCTTTTGCTGTGGCAGTCTGAGGCCCTGTTCTTTGGCTAAGCAGCAGAGGCCAGCCATAGGCTGGGAAGTGTATGGTCACATCCTTACATTCCAAACTAGTCACATTGAAATAAGTTGCTATTGGGCTGTTAGGAATACAATCCTGTTCTGATGTTCCTCTCACCTCCAGAGAAAGGGAAGAGCCTAGAAGATGTAAAAGGAAACTTAGTTTGGTAGCATCCTGTCTGGCAAGAACTCACTTATTAATAGCTAGGATGTGAAATCCTCATTTCTGTATTGTTCTATCACTGTAGTCTCCACTTCCTTATTGTTTGTCTGTATAATCTCTCTCTGGTTCTGTGATTGTTTCTGTCTGCTGTATAATTAATTTTGTTGGGTGTAAACCAATTAAGGTGGTGGGATATAATTGGTTAAATAATCATGTTACAATATGTTAGGATTAGTTAGTTAAATTTCAGTAAAATGACTGGTTAAGGTATAGCTAAGCAGAACTCAAGTTTTACTATATAGTCTGCAGGAAGTAAGGGGGGAATGGGAACATGGAATGGGGGTGGGGGAATTGGAATCATGTTTCACTAAGGGGGGGAATGGGAACAGGGACACAGGCAAGGCTCTGTGGTGTCAGAGCTGGGAAGGTGAACACTGAGGAAGGAAACTGGAATCATGCTTGCTGGAAGTTCACCCCAATAAACATTGAATTGTTTGCACCTTCGGACTTCAGGTATTGTTGCTCTGTGTTCATGTGAGAAGGATCAGGGAAGTGAGAGGGTGAAGAAATAAGCCCCCTAACTGATGTGTTCAGACATTTGTCTGGGAACAGATAGTCAAAGTGGTAGGGAAACTTGAGAAAGGGGAAATCCCAACTAAATATATCCATGGAGATATTTTATGGTATCCTAGCATGATCATAAGACTAACTGTTGATGGGAACCAAGACTGGATGAGAGTATGCATTTCTCCAGTCTCCCTACCCCATGATATTGGGCTGAGACTGGTCATATTTCCCCAAGCTCTTGCTGAGAGGCTTCCTTTAACACAGGAGCCTGAGGAAGACACCCCAAAAGAGATGTTGGGGACATTCTTACCTCCCAACCAAAGAAAAGTAAATTCCAGAAAGAAAAATAGAAAGGAAAGAGAGGGAGCTGAGAGAGACAATCCTCTCTGTAAGCATAATATAGACCACAGATGCTGGAGCTGACGCCAGTGTGATGGAAGATGCTGGGGAAGGGTCATTCACAGGCCCAAATATAACACTCCCTACAAAACTGAACCCAAAGAAGCTGACTGGACATCCTTTCCAGTCCTACAATTCTTTGATTTTAGGGCTCAGGAAGAGGGAACAAAATGCAAATAATACAACAACTCCACACACAATTCAGTAGGATGTTGAGAGGTGGGCAGACAAAACTGAGCAGTGATGGTGGAAGGAAAACTCCCTCTCCTAATAAGCAAGAAAGATTCCATGGGCAAAAGGCCATTAAAGGCGGGAGTCAAAGGAAAGGAAATGCTCTCTCCATCGAGCTACTGCATCTTAGATACCTCATTGACAAATGTGACTTGTCTCCACCAGGCCTTCCACTTTCCCTGCAACAACTCCTATCAGGCAGTAACATTTTCTCACATTAAATAAACTCAGTAACTAATTAAAATTGTTGCAGTGCCATAAAATAGAAAAATATCCCAAACCAGATGTCTTTGAACTGAATTAAATATAAAGTGAATATGGGTCTTTAATGGCTGGAGAGCAGTGACTAAGTGCTAGTTAAAATTGACTAGTTAAAATGCTTAGAACATTTCAGATATACATTAATGGAGAGTGGGTGTTTCAGCCTCATCTTTCCCTCTAGCTAGCCTTACTTGGACATTCTGTTTCCTTTCTGAGTCTGTTACATAAAGTGAACTCTGAGGTTAGTCTTTTGAGCATAAAATTCAATGTAAAATTCCATACCACCCCTGAATTCTCATTTTCCCGCCTAACCCCTGCGGGAAAAAGAATAACAAAGAAACTCTATTGTCCTGAATGCCAAGTGAGATTGAGCTGTGAGAGGCAGATATGCCAAAATCATTTTCACAAATGGGGGGGTGGTGGTGGTGGTGGATGAGACTTCCTGGAGCAGGGGAGGGTGAGGAGAGCCATTAAAAAATAATTGAGGTGAGTAGGAAGGACAAAAATGTAATGTGTAAGTCAGACCATCTGAACCCAGCCAACAAGATGAATGGTGGGAAAAGGGCTATATAACCAGACTTGTGGCTGCATGAGGATGGAGAAATGACACACAATCCCTGGATGGAACAATACTAGGTTTTCCAGGTTCAGGTCATGGCAGAGAGCATTTCACACAGATGCTGTAGGTACTATTCAGTGCTCGTAGCTTGATCAATTAGGCTTATGCTTGATCCTAAATTCAGCCACATGTATGCCATTTAATTCTTATTTGCAAGCATTCTTTCTATTTATGTTAAATAAACCAAGCTTTTTAAAATGAACTTTAATATATCTATTGTTACTGGGAATAATTACTGTCAGCTGCTCTGAGGAAGTGAACCTCTAGCCTTTGGCAGAAGGCACCAGTTCAAGTGCTCAGATAAATGTGTGCAATTGAGTGGTGTGTTCCAATAGGAGCTGCATCTAGTGCCTGTTTGATTTTAACTGAGGACCAAGACAAGGGCTGCATTTGAGGGGCCTGAGGTGAGATGCAGCCACCCATATTTACATGGATAGAGCTTTTATACTGAACCACACATTAAATGTGCACCTATCAAATCATGAGTCTAAGTTATTCACACATCATAGGGAACTATAAAAGTGTGGAGGGATGTCCCTATTGAGAGCCTCTCTAGAGAAGCTGAGGAACTAATAGGTTTGGAGGCTGGAAGATCTGATCACCCCTAGCCATGATCCTTAGGATGAAGGATAATTAAGTGATGTGGAGAAGCTTGAGTTGCTTTTGCCCACGTGGTGTCTATACTGTGGCTAAGTAGGACTTCAGTTTTCAGGACTGTCAGTCTGGCACTTCTCCAGTGAACTAAAATGCACATAAAAAAGTAAAAAAAACTAAATAAATTGATTGAGGTGTAAAATGGAGCTCAAATTCTGCTTTTACTTTACAGAAGCAAACACAGTTTATAGCTCCTTATCTAGGAACTCCCTGCCACCATCTGTAGAATTTAGCAATTTCCTCTCCCTTTTGCTCTAGCAGCTGTGAGTCTCAGCAGCAGAAGAATCATTGCCTGGATACTCGATCTTCTTTCTGCATTTACTAATGGAAGTGTGTGCTCAATTTTGGTAACTTGATCATCACGACTTCTGCATAGATCTGAAAGTCCCTAGCAAAGGCAATTTCTTAAGTGACAGTCTAAGTGTGTCAGATACACAAGAATTGCTTAAAAATCTATTCAGAAGGAATGGAGCTGTGCTGCTATGAATATTTTGTTGATATAATAATTGTGGCATAAAACAAATTGCATGGAAACTAACCTATTATGTATGTGCCAGTGCTGTACTGTCTCTGCTTCTCTTCTCCCTAGAGACTAGAAAACAACCTATGAACATTCAATTTGCTATCTCCTGATTTGACCCATTTGTGAGAAGTGGAGTGAGCTTGTTTAATTTTTTTAACCTTTCTTACCATTGTTCCTTGCCTGTCTTCTGGCTATGATTCTTTATTGTAAGTTTAAATCAGTGTTTCTGTAGGTGACATGTTAAAATGCATTAGCTGGATTTGTTCTGTGTTAAATGTATTGTATTTTATCTTAGCCTACAAACAAACTAGTTAGAGGTGTGCATTTGGGGAAGGAAGATAAAGGGGTGGGAGTGAAGGTGCTTCAGTCTGTCTTAGTGGCTCTAATCTCTTGATGTATAGACTCAAATACTCGAGAAGCAAAATCTTTCTATCCCTCACATCCGAAAACCTTAGAGTGCAGGTCAGGGGCTCATTCTTGGGATAGGTTGCAAACAATATTGGATTGGCTACTTAGCAATTCTGTTTCCTCCCACTCTCATGCTTAAACTTAAGGAAGCACTTAAGTGGTTTACTGGATTTGTGTGGCTGTTCCAAGGACAGACTGTGGAATTAGAGCAGGGGTGGGCAAACTTTTTGGCCCAGAGGCCACATCTGGGTGGGGAAATTGTATGCAGGGCTAGGAATGCAGGGTTGGGGCATGGGGCTGGGGTGCAGGAGGGAGTGCGGGGTGTGGGTGCCGTGTGCAGGAAGGGCTTAGGGCAAGGGGTTGGGGCGCAGGAGAGGTGCAGGAAGTACTAGGGGGCTCACAGCAGGAGGGGTACAGCAGGGGCTCAGGGCAGGGGGTTGAGGTACAGGAGGGGTGTAGGGTGCGGCAGGTGGCTCAGGGCAGGGGATTGGGTGCAGGGTGCAGGCGGGGTTTGGGGTGCAGGCTCCAGCCTGGCACCGCTTACCTCGAGCAGCTCTGGAGTGGCAATGGGGCTAAAGCAGGCTCCCTGCCTGCCCTGGCCCCGTGCCGCTCCCAGAAGTAGCTGGCACCATGTCCATGGGGCCAGAGGGCTCCATGCGCTGCCTTTTCCTGCAGGTATCTTGTTCGAATCTTCCATTGGCTGTGGTTCTCTGTTCCCAGCCAATGGGAGCTGCAGGGGACAGTGCTGCAGGCAAGGGCAATGCACGGAGCCCTCTGCTTCCCCTTTCCCTTCTGGGAGTGGTGTGGGGCCAGGGCAGGCACAGACCCTGCCTTAGACCCGTGGTGCCACAGGAGTGGCAATCCCGCAGGCCAGATCCAAAGCCTTGATGGGCCAAATCTGGTCTGTGGGCCATAGTTTGCCCACCCCTGAATCAGTGGGACCCTGAGATGAGAAGAGCATAAGCCCAAGGAGTCCTGAACATAAGTCAACATTTTAGGAGGATATCCCTGAATATTTCATCCACTTAGTTCTCACTTTTCTACCACGTGAGGAGGATGAGGAATAGAATCCAAACTGATCAAAGACTCTCTTGGTTCTGAGTAGGCTCAGGGACACTTCACTTCTGCCATCGTTTGTTTTACTCCTCCAAGGGCCTGAATCCTTCATTCTTTTCTCTCTTACAGCTGCTCCCTACAGGAGTAGATGAGGGGATCCAGGGAGACTGAAGTGTTCTCCAACTGGTTTTTGAATGTTATAATTCTTGACGTCTGATTTGTGTCCAATGTACATGTACATTGACAAATCAGACGTCAAGAATGACAACATTCAATAATCAGTTGGAGAACACTTCAATCTCCCTGGCCACTAGATTACGGACCTAAAAGTTGCAATATTACAACAAAAAAACTTCAAAAAACAGACTCCAATGAGAGACTGCTGAATTGGAATTAATTTGCAAATTGGATACCATTAAATTAGGCTTAAATAAAGACTGAGAGTGGATGGGCCATTACACAAAGTAAAACTTTCCCCATGCTTATTCCTCCCCCTGCACAGTTCCTCACATCTTCTTGTCAGTTGCTGGAAATGCGCCATTTTCATTACCACCACAAACAGTTCTTTTTCTCTCCTACTGATAATAGCTCATCTTAACTGATCACTCTCTTTATAGTGTATATGTTAACACCCATTGTTTCATGTTCTCTGTGTGTATATATATATCTTCCTACTGTATTTTCCACTGCATGTATCCAATGAAGAGAGCTGTAGCCCACGAAAGCATATGCTCAAATAAATATGTTAATTTCTAAAGTGCCACAAGTACTCCTGTTCTTTTTGTGGATACAAACTAACATGGCTGCTACTCTGAAACCTGTCATAGTTTCCAGTGACTTTAATGGAACTCTTCAAGCATAATGTTAGGCAAGTGCTTAAATATTTATAGGATTAAAACCTAAATGTTCTCTTACTCAGGTGCTATAAGTCTTAAGGATACTTCCATGCATGTACATTAGTTGAATCCTTATAAAATACATTGGACAAACTGCAGAAACAGAGTAGGTTCATCGCCTTTTGAACCCACATGATCATATATTAGATGAGATGTAAACTAAAATATTGACACCCTCATCCCATCAAGCCTTGAAAGATCCTATGACACTTCTAGCAAGGGATGTGTGTGTGGGCCCTGTTGGTTTGTTTTTTGTGTTCTGAACTTTTAAAAATTCCTGAAAGCTCTGCTTGGCTGCAGCCATTTTGCTCTTTGAGTTGCTGCAGCCTGTTTTGCTTGTAGGCTCACTGGGGCAGGGACTGTTGTTTTTTAATGATGTGTGTGCGTAGTGCTTAACACAATGGGGACCCTGTTCTTGATTAGGGCCTGTGGGTGTGACAGCAATTCAAATAATTAAATACATAAAGGAGATATGTTCCATTGGATATTTTACTCTTTATCATTCTCATTGGATTTCCCTTGAACTAAACTGTCACTTTTAAATTTGAAGGGCCAAATTCTGTATTAATATAACCCCGCCAACTTTCAGTGAATGTGTCAGCAGGTTTCAACCCAAACTAGGTTTCTTTTCACAAACAATAAAACCTAAGAATGTCCTGTCCAAATTGAATTTAATATGGAAATGAATTGTCCATCTAAAATTCACACCACATTTTGACAGGGAATACTGTTCTTTGTTTCCTCACAGCAGGTGAATTGTTGAAAAAGTTTCTGCATTTCATCTCTGACTGTCCAGGTGATTCTTGTATTTGCAGATTGCTAAACTGTTTGAATGAGGGGAGGGATAGCTCAGTGGTTTGAGTATTGACCTGCTAAAGCCAGGATTGTGAGTTCAATCCTTGAGGGGGCCATTTGGGGATTTAGTTGGGGATTGGTCCTGCTTTGAGCAGGATGTTGGACTAGGTGATCTCCTGAGGTCCCTTCCAACTCTGATATTCTGTGAATGCTGTTGCATTTTTGAGTTGTACCATATGTGGCACTCTGGAACCCCAATATTCACTACTGTCCTGTAATTAGGATATGTTTTGTACAAAGTATGCCTTGTGAGGTATCATTCTAAAAGTATTGATCTGCTAGACATAAATATCTTGTTGGATTGTATGTGCTATCATTGTATGTGAAATTTTGAAGTTGGCTACGTATATGTTACTGAAACGTGAGGTTGCAAACACTCAAAACAGCCTTTCAAGTACAACAGTAAAAAGGCCAAACAATGTTAATGGCTTAGTGAGGAAATGCCCGCAAGCACAAGGATTACCCCAGGAACTGTGTACAATAGAAATCTCTCAAGAGATAGCACTACACAATGGGAACTTTTTGACGCAGGTCACTGCAAAACAACTTTTCAGCAAGTTGGAAGAAGATATCAAACGGAGACAATGACATCATGATGGGACCTCACTCTCCCTACAACAACACACTTGGAAACATCTGAGGAACAAAGACTGAACTGTGGGAAATGATGGTCCCAAGCTAAGAGGTTGCTAGCCTGTGTACATAAACCTGGGAAAGCCAAGGCAGCTTGTGCCTTAAGAATCTGCCAGCCTGTTTAGCACTCAGGGTGAGAATTTGCTAATTCATATCCTAGATATCTAGTGTGTTAAGATCAGTTTGCAGTTTTGTTTATTTACTACGTAATCTGCTTTGATCTGTTTGCTATCACTTATAATCACTTAAAATCTATCTTTTGTAGTTAATAAGTTTGTTTTTGTTTTGTCTAAAGCCAGTGTGTGTAAATTATAACTTGGGGCAGAAAGCTGTTGCATATGTCTCTCCACATTGAGGGAGGGTGTGAATGTTATGAGTTTACGCTCTACAGTTCCCTGTGCAGCGCAAGATGGTATAATTTTGGATTTACCCTCCAAAGGCAGGTGCATGCCTTAGGAACTGGCAGGTGCCTTAGCTGGGCATTCCCATGCAGGGGCTGGTTAAAGAACTTGGGTGTGTCTCTACCTATGAGTGTGCTGGTGAAAGTGCAAGCTTGGAGAGGTTAGCAACTTGTCACAGCAGCGCAGTGTGAGAGGGAGGTGGGTGAGGCAGGCTCAGTGATACCCCAGTTCCAGGTGGCACCATGGGGAACCCATCACACCATGTATATAGAGACAGAATTTGTTATAATTATTTATTATTTATTTATTTAATATTATTTATATAATATCTATACAAGAGAGCAAAGATAAATTCTGTCATCACAATACCAAATTTAATTTCCATACTGATCTGATTTGGTGCTACATTTCTTTATTTCATTCTATCCTGATCTGATATGTCCTTCTCTCTAAAAGCGCAGAGATCAAACAGAAGAGGTATATCAAGGTTTCCTGATTACTGCTATTTGAAAATATAATCATGTATCATCTCACTACTGGAATATTTTTCTATGCTTTTCTGAAACCTAGATTATTTTACTGAAGCTGCTGTTTCATCTCTTTATGAATTTATAAATGTTAATCCAGTGTCTCTGATCGCTTTCTCATAGTCAATTTTATGCACAGGATGAGTAATTTCAAATATTCAAATAAGGAAAATTTCATTAGTTCCATGTAGACCTCTGTTTGGCATCGAGCCAGTACAGAAAAATACATTGTACTATTCATGGCTGGAACTTAAAACACAAAAGAGATTGGCAAGGGTAGACATGCAGGTGGCACCTATTTAATCTGTAACCTTTAAAACCTCTACAGTTCATATTAAGAGAAAAGCTTTACCCTGGATGTTCTCAAATGTGGTTTCTCGGCTATCTAATGACCTCCACAGTCAAATGTTTCCCATCGGAAAACACTATATTCAGAGTTCCTTTTGTATCACATGGAACAATCTATGAGGTTGACTTATTGGAAATTGTAATCATCTGGAGGCTATTTCTCAGGTCCAGACATATCTTCAACATCTGATTGGAGACATAATCCATGACACGTACCTTACTTTGTAATGCAGTTTGTTCCTTTGTTCCCATGTTTTTGATACAATAGACTTCACGGTGCATGGTCTTGAATAACTGACTACTGCTCCTCCACTGAGCAGTAGCAGTTTGTTGGGTCTTTCAAGTTGACCTCCTGTTGGAGGAGAAATGCATGACACAGAATCCAGGTATATTCTTAGTGTAAAATAAATGAATTGTACTATTATATCCAGTCCCTGAACAGAGTGGTCACAAACAGCATGCAGTTAAACCTCTCTTTCCGGAATCCAGTGTCTCGTTTCCAAAGAGCAATTCAGCTTCAAGGTTCTATCTAGTTAATGAGATTAAGGCAGAAATCAAACTCCATTGCTGCTTGCCACAGGTCCCAACCAAAGAAACTGAATCATGAAAGCTATGAACAACATATGCTCACCTGGTGAGATCAAGAACTTTACCAGCACTGCCTGGTGACTCCTACCATAGCAATCTTTCTTCCCTCCTTGATGTGTTTTAAAAAATGGATTCACAAACCCGAAATGTCTTTTTCCACACTGTGGATGCTGTGCCAACTTCCCCACCAGTATACTCAACCTTTTTTTTTTTGAAGAGCTACTTCTACTGTGGATAAGTGAGTAATTTATTCTCCATGCCCATTCAATTCTTGCCCACATTGCTGAGACTTCCAACAAAGGGTCTGTCTATCCTAGACATTTTACCTGGGGTTAATGGATTGCCAGTTGGTTCAAGGTAGTTAATACGTTTAACTCTGTGGTAAAACCCAAATGTTTGGGGAGTGTCCATGCTAGAGTTTACAAACATGTTAATTACCTTTGAATTAAATGGTAATCCAATTAATTTCAGGTAAAGTTTTGTGGATGTATTCTTAGAGCTAACTGTGATGTGGCCACCCACCCACTACAAAGTGGAGTCCAATTTGTTTAATATACATTCAGCTGTTGGGTAGCTATAAACTTGTGACAACTCCTGCTTGTTCCCAAACCAGACTGGATTTGAGTAAAACTCAACTATTTAATCTAGATATCCTCTTGTCAATCCTAACCCATCTAGCTCCAGTATCTAGAATGTGTTTTAATGTATTGTGACAGGGTGGACTAGCCCCGCACTGGAGTGGAAGAGGTTAGGGCAGTGCTGGGTGTGCTCCAACTGCTGCTTCAGTATAAAAGGGAGCAGAGCAGCTCAGTCTGGGCTGACTGCCAAGGAGAAAGGACACTTGGTCGAGGCTCCAGCCCAGGAACTGTTACAGCCCTTACCTATGGGAGCCAAAGAGCCCGAAACTCACACCAGAGGCCTGCTTCCATCAGAACCCCAGAAAGCATCCTATGCGGAGGAGCCTGGAGACCCTGATACCCTATGGACCACTGCTGCAGGAAAGCCAGTAGAAAGTGACCCAGGGATAGTGAAGGAGTGGTACCTCCCACCCTCATGAGGTCAGCATTTTCACTGGGATTCCCTGCTGACCCAGTGGTGGGCCACTCTGCTGCTGTTAGGGCCCTAGGTTGGGGCCCGGTGGAGTCGGGTTGGCATGGCACCCCCCCTCCTGGTGATGGCTCCCACGTATTTGCCACTAGGCTACACTACCCTGCATCCGAGGGGGGTTGTATTGACTCTGGTCACTAGGCCACATTACCCTGCATCCAAGGGGGGTTGTATTGACTGTGGCCCATGGGCCACACTACCCTGCAGACAAGGAGAGTCCTTTAGACTCTGGCCACTGGGCCACACTTCCCCACAGCCAAGAGGAGTCCTTTAGACTCTGGCCATTGGATTACACAACCTCGAGGCTAAGCGCAACCCTATTGGCCTCATTGCGGGGCTATCACACCCTTGCCCCACTCCAGGGTGATGGGATGTACTGGCCCCGCGACAAGTATCTGTTATCTTTTCAGTTACCCCTCCTTGCATGAAATCACTTCACTATGAGCTTCATGCTAATCATAACTGCACTTTCGAATTAGAGCATTTAAAAAAACTGAAACTCATGTGCTGAATGGGTATCTACAATTATAGAAGGGTCCCAAAACCAGAAACGGGAGGTCTGAGGCCTCTTGGAAATATTCTTAAGGAAAGCTGAGACTGTGGAGTGAAACAAAAGTTTGGCTTTTTTTCTGGAGTTCCTTAAATGATTCTCTCCCATTGCTTTCTATGCATCTGCTGCCTTCTCTTCTCAGAGATGACGAGAGAGAATTGTGGAGTAGCTGCATGAAAGCAGTGAAATCCTCCATGTTACTACACCAGCACGTACCTAATGAAAAATTGAAAAAGCTATCATTTCTGAATTCCAGTGTGCCTGTGCTTTAAGGGGTTGAACTCCCATACCAGATCAGAGGAAGATGTACATTGAAAAAAACTAAATGTTTAAAAAAAAATCCTTTGGCTGCTTTTAGAGAAAGGTATTTAGATTCTGCTGAATCAAGACGATCACAGCAAGGGGTGTATAGGAACTTACTGGGCTATGAAGTTTTAGGGTTCCCTTAAGACCACCATGTAATAGCAAATGTTTGAGACACCAAGATTTTACTATTCTGGAGGAGGTAGAAGACTGGAGCTCCTTAGAAATGAGGTTTATTGTTAATCCAGCTTTCCAGTCTAACATTGTATGGAAAGCAGAGAAGGCTGCAGGGAGCTATGAAAATAATTCTAGTTTCAGGTACACTTAATATTGTAGTGGCTTGGGATATCTTACTAGTACAGTAACTCCTCAATAAAAGTCATCATGGTTAACGTTGTTTTCTTGTTATGTTGCTGATCAATTAGAGAACATGCTCGTTTAAAGTTGCGCAATGCTCCTTTATAACGTTGTTTGGCAGCCACCTGCTTTGTCCACTGCTTGTAGAAATTGCAGCCTGTTGCAGCTAGCTGGTGGGGGCTTGGAACCAGGGTAGACCAGCAGCCTTGTTATCAGCGCCCCACTCCGCTAAGTTCCCTGTGCAGCAGCTCCCCAGCAGGCTACCAATTGCCAACAGTTCAGCTCTCCCTACGCCCACTGCCATGTGCTGCTCCTGCCCTCTGCCTTGAGGCTGCTCCAAGGAGCCTACTGCTTGCTGTGCGGGGGGTGGGGGGAAGAAGGGGGCTAATGTCAGGATATCCCCCTGCTTCTGCCCCCCTCTTACCCCATCTCCATAGAGCTGAGGGGACATGACAGGGCTCAGGATGAAGGGAGCTTGCTGGCAGCAACTGCTGTCTCAACTTGCTGATGACTTAAAAAGGCAATGTACTTAGAGTGCGGTCAGCATATTTAAAGGGGCAATGCACATCTCTATCTCACGCACAGTGTGTCTGTTTCTATCTGCCATGCTGTCTCCGCTCCCTTCATTTGTGCAGCCTTGTAGAGTGTGAGGCTACATTAACAACGTGTTAACCCTTGAGTGCTCAGGCAGATGCTAGTTCATCATTTAGCAGTGAGGCATTCCCTGGGAAATATCCCACCCTCTTCCACCTTCTGTTTCTGCTAACTCAACCAAGCTTCACAATCATCATTGCTGTGTACAGTATTAAATTGTTTGTTTAAAGCTTATACTGTTT
This sequence comes from Gopherus evgoodei, assembly GCF_007399415.2. NCBI lineage: Eukaryota > Metazoa > Chordata > Testudines > Testudinidae > Gopherus > Gopherus evgoodei. Next base: position 54,073,355 of record NC_044328.1, on the reverse strand, counting down.
GTGTATATATATAAAATATAATCTTTTATCTGGTGAAAAAAAATTCCCTGGAAGCTAACACCCCCTTATTTACATTAATTCTTATGGGGAAATTGGATTAGTTTAACATCGTTTTACTTAAAGTTGCATTTTTCAGGAACATAACTACAACATTAAGTGTGGAGTTACTGTACAGTATTTTACTTGTTTCTGTATTGGTTTTTAGAGTTATGTTTGTAAACATTTCCATTATTTCCTTCCACCTCTCGTCACTTCCTCCAATGGAGGAGGCAATTTAGGCTGGTATCTGAGTTGTTCCTAACTGTAGCAACATTCCCCCTAGAACACTGAATTAGCGTGCAATTCCATTGCCAAACCCAAGGAATTGCTAACTGGGCATGATCAATAAATTACATTACTACTTTTGGATTGCCAGTCAAATTTTTGACTAGGAGAGGAAAAAAGTAATGGATAATCAGCTAAAATCAGTCAGAAAAAGGAGTTGTGTGTTTAAGCAGCCAGATCCCACCCTTTTATCTAACCCCATGAAACCCTTTGTGAATTCTAGGGCTCCATAGATCTGGGGATATGGCTCTGTGCAACAACATCCCCTAACAAGCCTGTAGAGAAGTTTTTTATTATTCTCTGGATCATCAGGTGCATGTGGCATCTACTATTCATTTTGGTCTTGCGCTGGTCTGTTCAGGCTTCTGAGTGATGGATCTGGCTTCTTTCTCTATTGTTCTGCGTAATGTTTCTCTAGGTTGACCTCTTTTTTCTCTTTCCAGGTGGTGTCAATATTATCACTTGGAAATTGTGTTTGGTGGCATCCATAACACATGTCCTAAATATGAGAGACACAAAGTACATGAGATAATATCCCTTTTTGGACCAACTTCTGTTTGCTGAAGGGAAAAGGGTTTGAGCTTTGTCCTAAATAAGTCCATTGTCATCATCTTACCATATTTGATGCTTCAGATTGGTTTGCTCTACATAGAATTTCTGATGCAAGAAACCCTATCCAATGGACTCTGAAGATCTTCCATAAGCATTTACTTTGGAATGACTAGATCTTCTCAGCCCACGTCCAGACTAACCCACGGCATCGGCGGGTTAAAATCGATTGCTCGGGGATCGATATATCGCGTCTAGTCTGGACACGATGTATCGATCCCCGAGCGCTCTTACATCGATTCCGGAACTCCATCAACCCAAACGGAGTTCCGGAATCGACACGGAGAGCCGCGGACATCGATGCCGTGACGTCTAGACTGGTGAGTACCTCAATTTTAGAAATTCGACTTCAGCTACGTTATTCACGTAGCTGAAGTTGCGTATCTAAAATCGATTTTAATACCCTAGTCTGGACATGGCCTCAGTTTCTGTTGTAGATTTCCATAACTCTGCTCATAAAGGACAGACATGATGCTGGTGTGACAAATTTGTATTTTTGTGTCAGGGACAAACATGCTACTTTCTCCACATCTTTTCGAGTTTATGAAAGTTGTTTGATGCTTTTGATATTTGGTGCTTGACATCTAGCATGGTGTCACCATCATTGCACATCTTACTCCTTAGACCGGTAAAATGGCTTACTTCTAGTTTTTCTTCATTCACTCTAATGGCTAATCCACTCTTTTTGTGGATATTAAAACTTCCCATGTGTTTGGAGTACCACACCTTTCTGCTCTTTGGAAAAGAGGGATGCTGCCTTCCATCCCCTGCTCCTATGCAACTTTTATACTGGATGACTCCTTGGAAACCGAGTATAACCTCCAAACTTTTGAAGTGTCTCTTATCAGTTTTCATGCAACTTGCCCTTGATTATCAATCACAAAGAAACTCATTTACAATCAGCATTCCACATGTGCAGCGAGTGTCACGAGACTCCCTGCCACGTTAATTGAATAAGATGCCTCACACGATTGCTTTTATGTTGCTGTTCTGTACAGATTGAGCAGGTTTCTGAGGAGGATTATAAACTTCTGCCTTTTTGAGAGAGAGACAATGATTTCTGTGGACAGGGGATGGCACTGTTGCACTGCTGCTTCTTAGCCTTCCATTTAAAATGTCTCTGTGAAAGGGTTCAGTACTTGCCAGGAAGGGAGCTGACAAGACAGTAGTATTCTTGAAAATGATTCTTGAATTGTTTTGCATAGAATATCAAATATCAAATCTAGGTTATCGGGAAGATTAGGTATTTTGCTAAAAACCCAAAAGGAAGGTGTCAACATGCTTTGAGAATTGAATATTAGCAGGTGACTTGGTTTATGTCTCTATTTATTTAGATTTAAAATAATAAAAAGATGCCTGTCCAAGGCTCTAGGCACCCTAACACACATTAATAATGCAACACAATGCCAGCAACATTGAAATAATTTATCTTAGTGGGAACTGAACCAACCAGGCATCTATAGAAACTCCTTTACACCCCTTCATAATTCTGGGCATTATAACTCTCTGCCCTCTCCAAAAAACCTATCAAACAGGTGTCTTTTGCAGAGTGCCTGGAAAGCCACCAAATTCTGGAGAATGCCCTGCCAGATGAGCCCTCCTTTTCATAACAGAGAGATACAGCTCGAGCATCTCTGAGCACAGCTATGGCAGTATGGCATGAGGTGCTCCCTTGGGCTATTCAGAGGTTATAACTAATACCTTAAACTCCATCTGAAGACTGATGGACAGACAGTGCAGGTCCCAGAGCACTGGTGTCAGGTGTTTCCATTTAGTAAGTGAACTGCTGCTTTCTGTACCAGTTTCATCTCAGCATGGTTTTAAGATGTAGCCCTAAGGAGAGTGCATAACAGGAGTCTAATCTTGAGGTGAAGAAAGCATAGATAACAGTGGCAAGGTCCACATCTGAAAGGATAGGTTATAAGAACATAAGACTGGCCATAATGGGTCGGATCAATGGTCCATGTAGCCCAGTATCCTGTCTTCCAACAGTGGCGAGTGTCACATGCTTCAGAGGGAATGAATAAAACAGGGCAATTATTAAATGATCCTTCCCCTGTCATCCTGTCCAGCTTATGGTAATCAGAGGTTTAGGGACACCCAGAGTATGGGGTTGTGTCCCTGACTGTCTTGGCTAATAATCACTGATGGATCTATCCTCCATGAACTCAGTTATTTCTTTTTTGAACCCAGTTATTGCTTTGACTTTCACAACACCTCCTCATAAGTAGTTCCACAGGTTGACTGTGCATTGTGTGAAGAAGTAATTTCTTACGTTTGTTTTAAACCTGCTGCATATTAATTTCATTGGATGACCCCAGGGTCTTGTTAGCTGAAGGAGGTCTCACCCTTCTAGCCAATGCAGGTGGTAAAAAGCTGACTGGGCTACTGCTGTAATATGATTTGCCAAGCAGCAATGGGGTGCTAAAATACACCCTTCTCCAAGTTATGAATCCTAGTAACTAATAGCAACTGTATTCCCTGTAGAAAAATGACTGAAGTTACTTCTGCATCTCCTATAGCTGCTTCCCACAGCCGCCATTTCCATTCATATCTAAATTGACCTTCGACTAGCTTGCTCCAATCCATGCCACAATCTCATCTAGAAGCTGGCTGATGTGCTGAACTGCATCATCCACGTTGGATGAGACAGACATACAACTGAGAGTCGTCAGCGTACAAAAAGCACTATGCCTCGTTCCTCCTTTTTAACACTTGTCAGCCCCACACATTCATGGACCAAGATGAGTAAAAGGGTAACACACCCTGCAGCACCTCACTCTTTGAGAGCTCTTTGGGAAGAGGAGCAACTGCCCACAACTACCAGTTGAGATCTGAGAGATAAGAATGAAGCCACCAAGGGCCCTCCACAGCAGCCAGGGCCTATAGGTGACTCAGCACATGAACTATCAAAGGCAGCTCATCTAAAAATACCAGCATGGACCACTTGATCTTCATCCCTTGCGAGGAGATGATCAACCAATGAGGTCTCTCTTCCAAATGCAGCTCTATGCACAGATTGGTAAAGATCAGGAAGATTAAAGGCATCTAGCTACTGAGAGCTATCCCTTCTTGGGGAAGATTATGGCAAGATGCCATGATACTGGTCAGTAGTTAGCTAGTTCAATAGACAGTCAGGGCCAAGAAATAACTTATGGAGCAAAGGCTACACTAATGCTTCCTTCAAAGCAATAAGCATCTTGTTCTCCACTGAGAAGTGTTGACAGTTTCCACAAGCAAAGGATTCAGTACTTCCCTACTAACTTACACCCTCGATCCAAAGGATTGTTGTGGATAAAGTTTTCTCAACACTTCCAGTACCTCAGTGAGTATCAGTAGCTGAAAACTTTAGCAGAGATGATGAGGCCCTTGTTTCCCTCAAGACATTGCTCTGCCACAACAGTAACAGACAGTCCATCCACAGTCTGATGAATCCTGACCACAAAATAAAGCAATTTCCTCACAGCTATGGAGCTGAGACACTCTGAATATACCACGCTATTTACCACCCAAAACAAATCTGATGTTCAAGATTTTACAGATGCTATGGTGTTGGAAGATAACATTTTTTCTTTGCCTCTCTCTCTCTCTCTCTCTCTCTCTCTCTCTCTCTCTCTCTCTCTCTCTCTCTCTCACACACACACACACACACACACACACACACTAATAATAATAATTAATAATTAATAACAAAACAGATGAAATGCTGCAACTGATCAGCCTCAACAGAAGACTTCTGCCACCAGCACTCTTGCTTGATTTGTCACATATCCATAAACCAGTGTGACCTGTGAGAACAAAGCTGGTGAAGAGGACACTTTATCAATGGTAGAGGACAAAAGAGTATTTATAACTGGAGCAGGACACAATTTTTGGGACTAATAGTTTATTCACCAAAATACAGGGTTTTGGTTGACCTGAAACTTGAATCATGAACTTGACCTGATTAGTTTTGTCTGGGAAACAGTTTCTAGGGCCAGCTGCAGAAAAATATAAATTCCCCTTGCAACTTTTAGATTAGTGGTTTGGGCACTTGCCTGGGACATGGAAGACCTGACTTTGAGTCCTTGCTCAGGAGCAAAGGCTTGAAACCAGATTTTCTAGCTGAGCATCTTTTTTTTTTTTCTTTATTAACTTTGTATTAATTTTTTAATACATCTATAATGTGACAAAATATACATAAACTCATGATATATTAATCATTTGCTACCTATTCTTATCTACACTTTAAACATTTAATTATATGTAATATGAATGGTTAAAATATAAATCAATTATTTGCATTATGCAAGTTACAAACAAACAATTTTTGCTTATAAAAATCCAACTAGTTAAATAATTAAAATACGATGAAGAATAGAAGCAAAATTCCAACAAGGGAATAGAGATGGGAATGGAAAGAAGTGGGTAGGGAGGAGGTGAGGTGGAGAGGGGCCATGAACTTACTAGGAGCATTCAGATACCTCCAGGAAAGCATCTCATATCTGAGAATTTTTCTTGGGTGTTTCTGTTCCAGTATACAGTTCTTTTCATGGTGGCCATGCTGTTGTTTATGCTCCAGTCCTCAACTGTTGGTCACTTTTTCAATTTCCATTTTTGTAGTACTAGTCTTTTAGAAATTACTAGTGCTGAAAGACTTTCTTCAGCTTCCAGTTAATGCCCATTAGGTTTAAAATTACATGTTTAGCTCGTAACACAATTTTTTTTATAGGAAAAAAATTAACTCTGTGGTTCAGGTCTACCCAAAACCTATGGGCACAGGAGCATTCGCATAGCACATGGGTTAAGCTAGCACCTGCTGACTCACAGTGCCAACATTGGTCTCACTTAGCAGCACCTGTTTTGAATAGTCAGAGAGGGGTCCAATGCATCCTCCCTATGATTTTTCTGCTAAGTTAATCGTAAACAGAGGTCCCAGGAGCAGTTCAAAGCACCAGCTAAAATTTGTTTACGTTGTTTAGCAGACCATAATTAGCCTAGTTCTTCAACCCATTTCTTTTTTAGCAGATCCGTGTTTAGTTCCAGTTTGCTGGCTGAGTGTGCATATAGTGTTGCCAGAGGTCTTGGCAATCTGGGTAATATTTGGAGAAATGAAAGCAGTGCAGGTGGATCGGGGTAGTGAAAGCATCAGGGCTAAACAGAGGGGAGTTTGCATGTTTAAATTGGATAGATTGCCACTCCTTCTTAGTCTCTAGATTGACCCTCTTTTTTTAATATCGTAAAAGGGAGGAAAGTATCACTTTCAATAAACTGAATGGTGGTCAAAATTCATTTCCTAATCCAATCTGGCCAAATGATGGGGTTGCTTGCAATACAGAGTTTTGAGTTGCCTCAGATAGAAGCCTTAGTATGTAGAAGGGAGTGATATTTAACTTTAGAAGACGTAGTATGCAGTGCATTGGAAAGTGGTAAAGGCGCAATCAGTTCTGCTTCCAGCTGGAGCCAATCCAGAGCTCTATGGCATGAGGGGAATGAGCCACTGTGCTGCTTGGCTAAGAATGATTGCCTGATGGTAATATTCTAAAGCTAAGAAATCTAAAACCAGCCGTTTTGATAGACAGCTGTTATTTTTGGAAGGAGATTCTGGGTTTGTTATCAGCAACCCCCAAGAAGGACCTGAACATGTTGTCAATTTTGGTAAAATAAAAGGGAGGAATATGGATAGGGAGGGAATTCAGAATAAAAAGGATCCTGGGAAAGGCATCCCAACTGAGCATCCTAATCGCAGACTATAGACTATTCTTCTCTCAATCGCTCTTGCTGAAGCTGTTCCATTTTGTGTATGTGTACTTGAATATTTATTGGGCCAAAGAGGGAGAATGACTCCACAGCCTGGTGGTTAAGGCACTCACCTTGAAGATGTGGATTCAAATATTTTCTCTGCCTGATTCAGAGGAGGAATTTCAATCTACATCTTCTGCCTTAAGTGAGTGCCTTAGCCATCAGGATATAAACTCGTTCTCCCTTTTGCCTTTGGCCATATGGAGAGAGTTCCTAAGCACCTTCAGCTCCCATTGAGGTAAATAGGCTTGATTTTATTTCCAGTGAAGTTTAATGTCAAAATTTTCACTGACTTCACTGCAGGTGACAGGTACTCAGAATTGCTCACAATTGGGCTCCCTGAAGTCAGTGAGCCTCTTGCCTAACCTCTAGAGTAGTTCCCTCTCTCCTGCCTTTGAGATGGGTCTAGTTAAAAACCTGGCTCTCCCAACGGAGAGAAGAATGCACTGTTCTTTGCTTCCTCCAACCCCGTCCAACTTTAAATCTAAACACAGTGCTGTAATCTTTAAAGATGTATCAGTAAATCCATTGATTAGAATTCTAGGCACTGGCAGCTGAAAGGAACGAAAGAAAACACTGAACTGGAAAATACTGTAACAACCATAGAAATGTTGTGCTAGAAGGGACCTCAAGAACTCATCAAGTCCAGCCCTCTGTGTTGAGGCAGCACCTAGTAAACTTGGACCAGCTCTGGCAGGTATTTGTCCAACCTATTTTTTAAAACTTCCAATGATGGGGATTCCACAACCTCTCTTGAAAGCCTGTTCCAGAACTTAACTACCCTATAATTAGAAAGTTTTCCTCATATCTAACCTAAATTTCCCTTATTGCAGATTAAGTCCATTACTTCTTGTCCTACCTTCAGTGGAGATGGAGAACAATTGACCACAGTCCTCTTTATAACATATTTGAAGACTTTTACTAAGACCTCCCTCAGTCGTCTTCTTTTCTCAGGACTAAACATGCCCAGTTGTTTTACCCTTTCCTCATAGGTCAGCTTTTCTAAACCTTGTATCATTTTTGTAGATATCCTCTGGACTCTTTCCAGTTTGTCCACATCTTTCCTTAAATGTGGTACCTAGAACTGGACAAAGTACTCCAGCTGAGGCCTCATCAGTGCTGAGTAGAACAGGACAGTTACTTCCATGTCTTACATATGACACTCCTGTTAATACCCCTCTGAATGATATTAGCTTTTTCACAACTGCATCACATTGTTGACTCTTATTCTATCTGTGATCCACTATAATGCCTAAAGAGCAACAAAGAGTCCTGTGGCACCTTATAGACTAACAGACGTATTGGAACATAAGCTTTCGTGGGTGAATACCCATTTGGTCAGATGCCAGATTCTCGTATAATGCCTAGATTCTTTTCAGCAGTACTACTACCTCGCCAGTTTTGTAGTTGTGCATTAGATTTTTCCTTCCTAAATTAAATGCATTGTACTTGGCTTTCTTGAATTTCATCTTGTTGGATTCAGATCAGTTCTCTAATTTGTCAAGTTTTGAATTTTAATCCTGTCCTCCAAAGTGCTTGCAACTCCTCCCAGGTTGATGTCATCTGCAGATTTTATAAGCATACTCTCTGATCCATTATCCAAGTCATTAATGAAAATATTGAATAGCACCAGACCCAGGACTGTCCCCTGCGGGACCCAACTGGATACACCTTCGTTTGACAGCAAAACATTGATAACTACTCTTTGAGTGTGGCCTTTCAGCCAATTGTGCATCCACCTTGTAGTGATTTAGTCTAGACTGCATTTCCCTAGTTTGCTTACGAGAATGTCATGTGGGACTGTGTCAAAACTCTTACTAAAATCAAGATCTATCCTGTCTACTGCTTTTTCCCCTACCCACTAGGCTAGTAACCTCTTAAATAAAGAAATTAGATTGGTTTGACATGATTTGTTCTTGACAAAACACTTTTAACTTAGGCAAAACCAAACAAACACACCAACATCCCCTGCCCCTGCTTAAATAGCAGAGGTAATAGCATGCCTTAATTTGACAAGGGATATGAGAGTAAACATAACAGATTTTATTAGCAAGGTTAAGTTGAATCATGGCTATATTCTTTCCAAAGAAGTGGAAACAGGATCTATTATTGTTTGTGTTTCCACTTAAGGCAGAGGATTTGTTGGTTATTTACAACACCTACAACCAATCACCATCCATTTAAATTAATTTGAACAAAATGTAAAGTATGAACACATTGGTAAATTACAGGTAATATCTTTCAATTTGCATCTTAGAATTAGTCATGCCTCCTGAAAATGTTTTTTGTCCTGGTTCCCACATCCCCCTTTTATGGTCACCTCTGTTGTACTACCGCTTTTTGTTGCTCTATCAAATATCACATGCTAAGTAAGGTTGGGCCTCTTCAGTGCTTGGATGGGAGAGGAATATAAATTAAAGCAGTGACTTCAATGATTCAGAAAGTGGCATCCCAAGTCATTGTTCCATTATGGTTTTATGGAGGGAAATGTTTTGCTGCAAGTGGTACCTTTTTGGGTTAGAACTATAACCTAGCCACTAATGATCATAAAGATTCTATAGTACCTTTCACAAGAATAGAAGTCTGTAAAATCTGTGAATTGGCTCAATCTGTGCAGCTTGGCAATTAAAATTTAAAATAAAATGAGTGAGTTATAAACTCCAGATTTGTCTTACATTCATAAAAAGCTCTCTAAGTTTCAGGAGAATCCTTTCAATTTTCACAAAGTCCATGGAGGAAATTTTTGTTTTCATTAAACTCTTGTAGGTGTACCAGGATTTGACAGAAAAAGAGAGGAAACATTGTTTTTTGAAGACTTCAATTTTTGAGTTCATCCCAAGGATGTGAACTTAAATAGAAAATTATCAACCACTTCCTTCACATCTCAAATAATTGTACTGGCCAAATTCTAGTTCTTCCTGTGAACTGTATCCTCTAAATGTGGGAAGTGTGTGTCTGCTTTGTGGGCACCTATGTGAGGTGGTTCAATGTGGCTGCTATTAGTGAGTCGTATGCTCTAGCATGAAGTATTTGTGTTCCTTCTTGTCTTGTTTTCCTTAAACTGAATGAGTTCATATTGAAAGCCCATGCTGCTCTTTTCTGGGGAGCAAGGTAAAAGTGAAATTATGTTCAGGAATTATCCTTCCACTTTTCACTGGTTGCTGTTTTCTTCACTTCCTGCCCTCAGCACTGGGGACAGTTGGGAACTATTAAACAGTGGCCAGACTTTTCAGCCATATTATTCTAGAATATCTCTACCAGGGGTGAAATGAATCCTGTACCTGTAATGCTTTGGAACCTTTTTGGGATGGAAGGCATTATGATCTATATTCTCATAGCACCTCAGTCACCAGGGCCCTTTTATGCTACATGCTGTACAGACAAATAATAGACAGTCTGAGTGAGTTGACCATCTAGGTGTTGGACAGGATGTCAATTATGGTAGGGATTGGTTGGAAGGAGGAGGTAACAACAAAATGAAGAGACTTTAACAGAAAGCGGAAGTCACAATTCTATACCACTAAGTAACTGGCAAAGGAAAATGATCCAGTACAACGCATTAGAGGGACACCTCTTTCCAGAGTTGACGCTTTCCCTGGGGAGGGCTGAGCACCTGCAACTCCTGTTGAAATTGATGATCAGAATCAGATCCTCAGTGAGAGAAATAACCCACTCCTGTTTTATGATGATACGAATACACTGTGACATAGCGGGAAAAAAAGAATCGATCACAATTTCATTACTGCATTAAAAGAGCAGTTTATGTTGGAGGGAAACTAAGCTGTGAAAACGGGGACTTTCTGATGAGATTATTAAATACAGAAGTCAATGACAATCACACTTATTAGTTTTGATACTCTGTAGCATTCACCTTCATTATCATCTTGTTTTAATAGCTAATATTTGAGAACAGGATAGTTGCGTGTCATCAAGGTATTCACAAATTACACTCAATAGAATTAGCACTTAGAGCAGATGGGTCTTGCTCATAAGGTATTTATGCTTTATGAAAAATACTTTTTTTTTCTTCCTGTTTTTTTTTTTTAATAAGGACTTAAGATACCAATGGGAATTGTCACCATTTTGCCTGTGGCAGTTTTACATCTGATGTGTGAGCTTTTCTCAAGAGACTCATTCTCTTTCAGAGATCAAAGAACAAATCCACTTCTATCACATTTGTGGGTCATTGAAATATATCATTTCATGTCTGTTGTGCTTAGGGAAGTCCTGTATATTTGAATAGCTGATCAAAATCAATTATGTGCAAATGGTAAATTGCTTTTAAATAGATTAGATTCAGAAGGTACATTATACAGTGCATCTATCTTCTATCTAATGTGCCTCTTGATGTTTAATGACTCCCGTATTCCTAACCAAAGAGTGCTTTAGTCTTGCATGTTGTAGCATTCTTGGTGCTGAATTGCAGCTCCTGAATGGTCAGAAATCCTATACATTGAAAAGAAACCAACAGATGGCATTTTATAAATCCCACACTTCATTGTCCTACAAATAGAGATTATCAAGTGCATAATGAACACACTGTAGGAATAATATTCTTTGACTGCTAGTTACATCTATTAATCATAAGTAGGCAAGTAATACCTTTTTTTACCTCTTACTGGTAATTCTGTTTGTAACATACACAGTATTATTACAGGGCTGTGTTCCTTTGTGACTTTACATCTAAGTTGGACACCAAGAATGCAAATGGCACCTATATTTTTGCCTTCTGATGATTGTGTTCCTATAATATATGGATACTGGAATTATGATATATTGTTTCTTACTATGATTTGACATTAAGGATGAATTTCAAGCAGTTGGAAAGCCATGCTTTCTTTTTCTAGAAAGGAGGGTGGTAACTGGCAATCAAGTTTAACATAGGTCTGAGTTGAAATGCAGTGAAAGAGATTGCTTTTCAAATAATAATGCCAGGTAGATAGAGATTGCTTATGGATGGCGTAACCAGCTGTGCAGTAGAAATGTCAAAGGGTTGATATGGGAATACTTGGAATGTAGAAATACCAATCTAAAAGGGTGTTTAAGATACCAAATTTGTACATATCATGTTGTAGCTTTAAGAGAATTATCTGATATTCTGTCATTATGAGGTACGTTGGTATAAAGCTACTCTACCTTCCTTCACTATATTTAAGTATATTAAAATTATTCATCGTTTCTAGTAAGGAGAGGGTAACATGCTTTTTTAGTCAGATAAGATGCAATTGACTAAACCATCCTGTTAAAAGGCAATAGAATGGCAAGTCAAAAGTGTGCTTGTGAGCATAGAAGTGAGGCAAAAATGGTTCCTCCTCTCCCTTCACTCAGTACATCACCTCCCTCTGCATTCAGAGTCCTGTCTGCTTACATCAGGCTCTGTGCAGGCTACTTCCATGTAGATACTTCAGGTTTGTGCACTCAGCAATTCTTGGTGATTCCTTGGCAAGGAATCATCCCCTACCCCCCAAATAAGCAGATCACCTGAGACCCACACAGAGGTTTTTGGGAACTCAAGGGTTGAATTGTTGCTACTTGATGACGTGGTACTTGTTTTGAAAGCTACCACCTTGTACTCCAGAAATATATATATACAATAACATTTAACTTTAAGACTATATTATTTAAGAGACACAAGAAGACCCTTCAGATTGTGAACCAAATGTGAAGCAGTGCAGTGATGTCTGCCTCAGTCTGCAGATAGCTTGAAACCAATCCTGGTGCATGACCTAACATATGCATTCTGAAACGTTGTTCTACAAGATGTGGCCATAGGGGTGCAGGAGGAATGATGTTCAAGCAATTGACCCTGTTCAGAGTAGAGACTTTAGATAAAGAGTGTAATCCCAAAGGCTATTCAGTTTCAGATGTGACCAGACATATCAAATACATGACCTGAATCAAGTCAATCAGTGGCTTTCCCTTGGTCAGGTCTGTAGCACCCATAATTAATCTTATGATTCTTTTTTATATTGAGAGTAAGTGGAGAGTTAAAAAAAGCCAAAGCATAATCAGCATTATTAGAATATAATTGTAAACTGGCTCTGAGAACAGTGTGAACACAGTATTGTACACTTCTGTTTTCTGTGAGAGATGAGCAAACTGCCTCATCAATGGGGTGTTAACGCTGAAGCCTAATGACAATTTAATAGCTTGTTATTTCACTGCTAGACAAAGCACCTGATGGATGATCATATTAGGAGGCTATGCACAGACTACCAGGAGTCGCATATTGAGTGGATAGAGGGGAACTTACAGGTGGAATCTTTAAGAATTCCACTTCTATTTTCCTTCCCAGCTGAGCCCTTGCTGGCAGCCTCTGGAGTATGTCTCTCCTCTGGGAGCTATGCAGGCAGGGGCTTTCTCAGATTGTTTGGGTCCTCTGGAAGCCACTTTGGGTAGGGATTCCACATTATAGATGGGAAGGAGGTTCCACATTAACTTAACCGCACAAGTCCAATGGTGTTGGTGGAAGAAAGGAAACAATGCCTAGCCATGGATTCTGACCATAGATTTTCACAAAGAGGTGTCCACGGGGAGGAGGAGGAATAAGCTCACAAAAGCAACATTGCTTTCAGCCTATACCCCTGCTTGGATCTGCTGGTTTTTTTTAACCTCTGCCTGTGGAGCCGATAATCAAGCTCCAAAGGAAGGGTTGTCCTTTAAGCTTCTGTTGTCCTTATGGAGCAAACATGACTATTGGACAGGAAGCTGAATTCTATTCTGTCTTATACATCATCAAAAGAATTGTTAATATGGTTCCAGTTGTAGTGTCAAATTCTGTCACCAGTTATACCAGTGAAGCCCCACTGGAGCCATCCAGATCTTATTACAGATGATGCAGGAGAGAGAGCGCACAACTTGAATTTCAGCTAGTAGGGTGAGTTTGTCTGGGGGTAGTTTTAAACAAAAGGGGGGTTTTACTTGCAAATTTGATAATATAGCTTTATGTTACAACTGGATGAAAACAAAACTGGAAAGGCATTTGGATGCTAAATCTACTGAGCCAAATTAATTCTTGACTTTTAGATAAGTCAAATGGCCTTATATGGGGGATGAATGTGTTTCATGTGTATCTATTGGTGTTCTTTTCCTCCCTGAGTGATAACTTGTTTGCTGTATGTTAGCAAAAACCATTGTTCCACTGGTATACCCATTGCACCTAGAGAATAATGCTTGTAAATATTATGTATCAGAGGGGCAGTCATGTTAGTCTGGATCTGTAAAAGCAGCAAAGAGTCCTGTGGCACCTTATAGACGAACAGACGTATTAGAGCATGAGCGTTCGTGGGTGAATACTCACTTTGTCGGATGCATGCACTTTGTCGGATGCATTCACCCACGAAAGCTCATGCTCCAATACGTCTGTTAGTCTATAAGGTGCCACAGGATTCTTTACTGCTTTTGTAAATATTATGAATCTTTTTAAATAATAAAGACTATAGAAATCACATGCTTTACCCATGACGGCAGATAACTAAAGCTTTGTCTCCTCCACTTCCAAATCTGAAATCTATGTTTATAAATATTTAAGTTTACATATTCTGAGGTCTGAATGCCAAAGCCCAGTAAAATATGATGGAGACTATCAAGAAAAACAACTTTAACAGTAAAGGCAAGAGGAGAAGCCATGAATTTGTTCCAGTATCTCTGGCTGCCAGATACCATGGAAGGAGAAGCAGATGCATAAACTCAGCTTGACCGCAAGGCAGGAAACATGGCCATTTTGTTATAAGAAATGAGAAGCAATCACTGCACCACTACTAGGCAAATTTCCAGGATCAACTCAGCTGGAGACATTTAATTGAAGAATTGCTGTAGTGCAGACCTGAGTGAGTGACTTAGAGGGCCAGGATGCAGCATCCTTGCTGAAGACTGAGGATCAAAAAATATGTTAGCTAATAAAGATGTGGAGAATCAAAGCAGATGTTTGAGTCTTCAAGGTTAAATGGTAGCTTTTGAAGGACTCAATGCATTTGAAGGACTGGTCAGCAGTGTATTACACAGAGACCTTAACTCTTTAGTCTCTGCATTCAGTTGGGTACATGTCTGTGAGGTTTGATAAAAAAGAGAGAAAACTCTACAATCAGAATGAAAGGCCTCAGATTTTGAGACAAGAAAGGAGTAGCTAGAACAATGGGCAGCCTGGACTATAATGGAAAGTAACTCTTTTTTTCTCATATCATGGTACAGATGGAATTCCCCTCAGCTCACTACAGAGATAATCTACTAAAATGAGAAATCATTGCCATTATTTGGTATCTCATTTGGGACCAAACTGACGTTGGTACACACAATGACTTTTGTAAGATGACCTCCAATGGTCAAGAAAAATGACTTTTGGTTCATTCTTTTAACATATTGCCAGACTGTTGGATCATTCTTTTAACATATTGCCAGCACTTAATTGTTCTCCAACTTTGGGTATGATGGGATGGAAAAACAAATGTAGAGGAGGAAAAAAGTGCTGATGTGAAGGACCTGGCATTGGAAAACAACGGAGTGTGTTGAGTGGGTTATAGAGGCTCTGTTTATGAGCTGTTGGAATGGACCAGGAAGCATGGTTTTGCAGAGGTGTGTATTGTGAGCTACACAATGGAATAAAGGATTTCTGATATGCTATGAGGAAAAAATTAGGGACTTGCTTGATAGCTGGCTTGGCAAGGGGTTATTTTGACACATATCACAGGGTGGTGGCTGGTAGTTAGCTTGCACCATATAAAGCTTTCATGCTTTCAGATGAAAACACCTGCTTGGTCAGTTTGGCAATGACAAGATCAAGTGACCATAGCATCTAGTCGTGCTGAGATGGGAATCAGACTTGTTTACAGTTCTCACAGGGTGCAGGACTTGGGACGGTCAATGCACTAAAATGGGGATTCCCCCAGGAAATGACATGCTAGCACAGGCCTAATTTGATCTTCGTCTTTTATCGTTATGTTATGTAATATATGCAATGTTTGTGTGTCATTATGTAAGGCTCAATCAGCCCTATAGGCTGTGTCCAATACTCAAGAGGGTGCAGAACTTTACTGCTGCTGTGGGCTCCGGGATGGACTGTGCCTAAAGCAAGTTCAGTGTCTCCAAGAGGCCTCCGATGTTCAGGGGAATCATGCCCACTGCAGCTCTTGTTTACAGTGTGATGCGCTCTATGCTCCTTGCTGTGGCCATCCAGACCTGTCTAATAGCTGTGGTGGGGATGTGACTATGGCCTTGCTTGTCTGGGCTGATCAGCATTTGTCTGGAGGAACAGCCTGTGAGGAGAGAGGTCTGCAATTGTGGCTGGCCAGTGTGGAAAAGGTTATGGGTAGGGAATGTTCCTTGCCTCCCAGCCTAGGGATCAGCCACAATCTGGCCCAAAGAATGAAGGGCTGACTCCAGACATAGCCCTGGGAACTTCAGGAACTGGTTTAATATTCAATCTGCATATTCCTAAAAAGTCAGTGTCTGTTTTTTAATGACTTTGTCGCACAAAGATATGTCACTGGTTTATTTCTTTGGGCCCTGACCTTGGGTGAGCCGCTCCTGTGAAGGGAGCCTGCACCAGCTAAACGTGTATGTGCCTAGTCCTAGGTGGTGAAGTTGAAATTCTGAGACTGCAAATCAGCTTTGGAAGGTAAAACAGAAATGGTTTATAAAGGGTAAGTCCATTAGAGGTGTAAATGATTAATAAGAATCCTCACTTAGAGGTAGCACTCCAAACAGGGCTTGAAACAGAATCTAAATTTATTGTAACATATTACCATAAAGGTCACTGTATACTTGAGGTATTCATGTTCTTTGTGCTTATAGCTTATAAGTTTTGAGAATGAAAATAGTTGTGTGACAGGAAAAGTAGAGACTGGTTTTTTTGATGCATTAAATTAAGATGTGTAGGGTTCAGGGGAAGGTGAAGGGAATCATGCTGAGTAAAGTAAATATAGGGCCCCATGTTCCCTCCCTGTGTGCAGGGGGAGCAAAAATGGTCAAAGGTGCAGAGGAGCAGCTCACAAAAGCCATTTGCCCCTCAGCCCAGTCAGGTCTCTGTGGAAAGAGTGGGCACAAGGCAGGGTTGGGAACTTGAAGTAGGTTTCAGTTCCACAGCTGCATAAGCAGAATTCCATTTGGAGTTGATGCTATCAGGAATAGCAGTAGTTTCTATTCCATGACTGCACACTCTTAAAGAGGGGAGTACCACAGGGTAACTTAATGGTAGCATGGCTTTAAAGGAGGACCTGATGTCAGAGAAAAGCTCAGCATTGCTATAGAACTATCCTTTCCATTGAGTTAAAGCTTCCTTTCCCCACAGACTTTGAAGGTTGCATGAAAAGCTGCCAACATGGTTGGCCTACATAGGAGTCAATGAGGAAATTTCCATCAACATGGAAGCCAGGTGAGTACACTATAGCTAAAACACAAGCCACAGGGAATCACCAGGGGGCTGAAAGTAAAGGAAGGAATTTGATTTTTTTGGAATGGAGGAAGCATGACATCTAATGAGGCTGGTCAAATAAGGGGAATATGATATTTAGAGATCAGTTTGAAAATTTTTATTTTTTTTATTTTTTTGTCTCTAATGTGGTTAATGGGAGCTGTGCCTTTAAGAACAGGTTAAGTTTTGCAAGAGTCAGAGAAATACATGATAGATCTTGCTTGTGCTTCCAGAAAGTGGAAGATGCTGCTTGCATATGCTCTAAAAGGTCAGAACTCAATTTAATAAACTTACCTCATAACAAAACAAGCCTGTTTCCTGAAGGTGTAACACCTAGCAACTGAACGCTTAGTAACAAGCAAAAGAAAGTTGTTTCTATAATAAAAGAAAGAAAAGCATGCTGCCTGCAACCATTTCTCCCCCCCTGCAAGGTCTTGTCAACTTCTAAATTAACAATGAGAGTGAGTTTAACATGTTTGTATCAGAAAGTGACAATTGGCCTTCTAGACTAAACATTGGCACACTGTAATGTACATGGCTAGTAATGTGGCTAGTACTCTGATTAGCCAAACTTGAAGTATCCAAAACTTTCTTATCTAGGGTGACCAGATGTCCTGATTTTATAGGGACAGTCCCAATTTTTGAGTCTTTTCCTTATATAGGCTTCTATTATCCCCCGCCTCCATCCCAATTTTTCACACTTGCTGTCTGGTTACCCTACTCTAATCTGAAACATGGGTGTGTCTCCCAATGTCCATCACTTACACTGAAATTTCATTCTATTGTCCAAAACCTTGATTATATGAATGTATTTGATATCCCAGATAACATTTGGACAATCAGGATTGAGCTGTATTTCCAGAAGGTCCAAAGGGATTTAAGGAGTAACCAGCTCAAGATCCTTCCCCTTCCCCAATCCCCAAATAGACCGTAAATTAGATAGCCAGCATTAATGTCTTCATTGACTAATGCTAGGCAATTAATTTAACTTAGTTTCTATAAATCAGTGGCTCACATTCTTTTGGAATAATTATCCTAATTTACCAGACTCTGAGGCCTTGTCTACACAACTTCTGTCGACTTAAGCAGTAATGTCATTCATAGGTGTAAAAAACCCACCCCCCAGAGCTACATAACTTACAACAATTTAATGTGGTGTCTAAACCACACTATGTTGGGAGGAGATGATCTCAAGTCAACATAGCTTCTGCCTCTC
This sequence comes from Gopherus evgoodei, assembly GCF_007399415.2. NCBI lineage: Eukaryota > Metazoa > Chordata > Testudines > Testudinidae > Gopherus > Gopherus evgoodei. The sequence goes on along the minus strand of NC_044328.1, from coordinate 54,055,017 downwards.
GTTGAAGTGGATTAATTACATCAACAGGAGAGCACTCTCCCACCGACTTATCGCCTCTTTGCCAGACCTGCCAAATTGATGCTGCTGCACTGATTATAGTGATACCAATTTAGCGCGGTAGTGAAGACCAGCCCTGAAACTCTACTGGATCTGCCAGTGCTAGCTGACATTCAGCCTTCAGAACAGGTTAGAATGTGCACAATTAAATAGGCATCAATGATATATTATAGTCCAGCAGATAGACATATCTTTAAGGTAGGGTGAAGGACACATTGACATCAAATAGTGCTTGAAAGTTATTTTTCCTCCTATTTTGCATAAGGAATTGAACTGTACATGGACTTGTTGGAGCATTTTTGCATTTAGAATGGGGTTTGGTTTGACCCTCAGAGGCACAAAATGAGAACTGCTGTGTCTAATCCACAAAGCTTCAATTCACGAGATCAGCAACTTCCCTTGCATGTTGCATAGGGAAGGTGTGAGTATGGGAACTTTACTATGTGTGAACTGCAGACTTATCCAAGGATGTCACTCTTGGACTACAAGGTGCATTTGCTGTATTTTAAAATGACTGAGCTGGGCATCAAACGATGGCTCCTATTCAGAAAATCAGTTAAATATGTGCTTAACTCTCATTGAAGTCAAGGGGACATAAGAACATACTTAAATACTGCCCTGAAATTTGGTCTTTATTTTGCTGTACCTGACTTTGAGAAAGCTGGAGTAAGTAAATACTTGGGCAACCATTTTCTTTTTACTGTTGGCTGGGAGAAAGGGTACTGTCCAGAAAGTACAATTTAGATGGGGCTACTATAAGGTGGGTGCATAACTGGCTGGAGAACCGTACTCAGAGAGTAGTTATTAATGGCTCCCAATCCTGCTGGAAAGGTATAACAAGTGGGGTTCCGCAGGGATCTGTTTTGGGACCGGCTCTGTTCAATATCTTCATCAACGATTTAGATGTTGGCATAGAAAGTACGCTTATTAAGTTTGCGGACGATACCAAACTGGGAGGGATTGCAACTGCTTTGGAGGACAGGGTCAAAATTCAAAACGATCTGGACAAATTGGAGAAATGGTCTGAGGTAAACAGGATGAAGTTCAATAAAGATAAATGCAAAGTGCTCCACTTAGGAAGGAACAATCAGTTTCACACATACAGAATGGGAGGAGACTGTCTAGGAAGGAGTATGGCAGAAAGAGATCTAGGGGTCATAGTGGACCACAAGCTTAATATGAGTCAACAGTGTGATACTGTTGCAAAAAAAGCAAACATGATTCTGGGATGCATTAACAGGTGTGTTGTAAACAAGACACGAGAAGTCATTCTTCCGCTTTACTCTGCGCTGGTTAGGCCTCAACTGGAGTATTGTATCCAGTTCTGGGCACCGCATTTCAAGAAAGATGTGGAGAAACTGGAGAGGGTCCAGAGAAGAGCAACGAGAATGATTAAAGGTCTTGAGAACATGACCTATGAAGGAAGGCTGAAGGAATTGGGTTTGTTTAGTCTGGGAAAGAGAAGACTGAGAGGGGACATGATAGCAGTTTTCAGGTATCTAAAAGGGTGTCATCAGGAGGAGGGAGGAAACTTGTTCACCTTAGCCTCCAATGATAGAACAAGAAGCAATGGGCTTAAACTGCAGCAAGGGAGATTTAGGTTGGACATTTGGAAAAAGTTCCTAACTGTCAGGGTAGTTAAACACTGGAATAGATTACCTAGGGAAGTTGTGGAATCTCCATCTCTGGAGATATTTAAGAGTAGGTTAGATAAATGTCTATTAGGGATGGTCTAGACAGTATTTGGTCCTGCCATGAGGGCAGGGGACTGGACTCGATGACCTCTCGAGGTCCCTTCCAGTCCTAGAGTCTATGAGTCTATGAGATGTTGGAAGATGTTTGGTAGTTGGGCTTACCTTTCCTTGACATGGTTCCCTGAAAGGGAAAGAAACTGGAGGTGTTGATACAGATACAAGTGCAGAATTGACTTTATCTTTTGGTCATCTGAACTTTTAATGCCCTCTTGTGTGCTCTTTTTCTCTATCATTTAAGCATTTTTAAAGTTGCATAAATATGAAGTGCTGAGAGCTCATTTTGCTCAAATTACACTAATATAAATCCTGAGTATCTTCACTGAAATTGATGGAGTTACCCTTCATTTATATACTGGTCTGAGAGAGGAAAATTGCTGGACCAATGCAGGCAAAATTTGGCCTTAAAGTACCTGTCTTTCATGGGCCATATCCTGTCTTCACTTGGATAGTTCAATTGGAACGCCCAATTAATTTAATCACTTGAAAATCAATGGTGCATTATGTAGTTACATGTGATAAAATGATGACAAATCAACAAGCAATAAGAGATGCAAACTTGTATTTAGCTGTATAACAAAATACTAAATCAAGAGAACATTAAAATGTGTTTAATGGTGTGACATTGTATGGAATATGGGGGACATATTATGATGTTATTAATGCCAATTGTGACCCAGTGTGCTTGAGGTAGACCTCATTGAAAATGCCAAAGTGAGGGCAGGCTGTGAAAGGGAGAGCAGATTCTCCCCAGACTGGTGGTTAACACTGAAGTTAAAGTTAGATTTACCAGCCAGTTACAAACTGTGCTCCTGATCTCCCACACTCGTTAACAAGAAGTTAAAAAAAAAATAATTCACCCAGCACCCTTTATTGCATTCCAGTTCTCTGGCTTCCACTCAGCACATATGTCCAGCAATTATTTAAAAACTCTGAGAAGTTATTTAAAAACTCTGCTCACTTATACAAAATGTTCTCCTGACCAGGGCCAGTCACATTATCAGGTCAATATTAGTTTGGATCTTACCCAAAATACCATGCTGCCAGCCAATCCTTCAGTATCTAACACTGAAGGTTTTACTATAAAAGAAAGAAGGGAGTTGTTAAACGGTCAAGCAATCAGATACATACATAAGACTACAAAGTCCATATATCAGGTTCTTATCAGTGTTGGTGAGTTTGCTGGTTTGAAAAGTCCTCTGGAACACATCCACGGCGTGGATGGGTCATTCAGTCCTTTGTTCAGCGCTTCAGTCTGTAGAAAAGTTACTCCAGAGGTAAGAAGCAGGAATCAAGACAAAATGGAGGAAGTGCAGCTGCCTTTAATATTCTTTTGCCCTGTGGCCTGTTCTTCCTTTGTCCCAAACACAAGCTACCCAGCACATGGCGTGGAAAAGCCTTGGAGTCCCCTGTCCTGTCAGCTAGTCCTGCTGACTCATAAGGTGTATCCCCTGGCTCCTTTCCATGGGTTCATTGTATTGTTGATGACCCTTGATGGTCCATTGAACAGGCTAGGCAGTGCTGATGCCAATCTGCCTGGAGTGTCACTCAGAGGCACAGCACAAGTTTGAAATACAAATATATCATACATATCTATAACTCATTATACAAAGGTGATGCAAACATATAAACAAGATCATCATACTTGGCAAATCATAACATTTTCACTGGCACCTTACATGGCATATCTGGTCAGATTCCTTGCAAGTTTATAATATTGGTGTGATGCTGTGTGGAATATGGAAGTACCTGCTCCCCCTTTTGCAGCCTGTCTTGACGTTGGCATTTTCAGTGAGGTCTACCCCGGGGTCAGAAACTGTATAGTTAAAGCTTACATTTTTGCTAAATATTAGTGAGTCTTAAAGATAGAATAAAATCTTTGTGCTTTCAAGAACAGTAGTCACAGAGGCCGCACAGCCTCCCATTGAGGTGGGCAAGCACTATCTCCATTTACAGGCTGGGTAAATGAAGCAATTCAGTGACTTGTGCCAGTCAGTGTAGGCATGCTGCCCATTGCATTGACTTGTCAAACTCTGCTCCAGAGTTAAGGTTTATGAACCACATGGTTTTTATTTTAAAAGTTTACACAGTGAGTCCCAGAGCCTTGAAGTACAACCTGCTTTCGATCATAGTGTGATAGAAAGTTTTTTTTTCAAGTGTATTTTACCTCCTGCTGCATTTCCACCCATCCTGTTATTCCAGGTTCACTTAAGTTTTGCTGGGCTTCTGAGTCAGCTTACCTCGGGCCTCTTATACCTTGTCTCCTAGAGTGGGTGGATTTGACTATGTTGTTTGTGGAGTAGTACCTCTAGCTCCATTTCCAGATGCTACCCGAAATACAGTAAATAGGAGGTGAATGGGCAGAAAGAGATCTAGGGGTCATAGTGGACCACAAGCTTAATATGAGTCAACAGTGTGATACTGTTGCAAAAAAAGCAAACGTGATTCTGGGATGCATTAACAGGTGTGTTGTAAACAAGACACAAGAAGTCATTCTTCCGCTTTACTCTGCGCTGGTTAGGCCTCAACTGGAGTATTGTGTCCAGTTCTGGGCACCACATTTCAAGAAAGATGTGGAGAAATTGGAGAGGGTCCAGAGAAGAGCAACAAGAATGATTAAAGGTCTTGAGAACATGACCTATGAGGGAAGGCTGAAGGAATTGGGTTTGTTTAGTTTGGAAAAGAGAGGACTGAGAGGGGACCTGATAGCAGTTTTCAGGTATCTAAAAGGGTGTCATCAGGAGGAGGGAGGAAACTTGTTCACCTTAGCCTCCAATGATAGAACAAGAAGCAATGGGCTTAAACTGCAGCAAGGGAGATTTAGGCTGGACATTAGGAAAAAGTTCCTAACTGTCAGGGTAGTCAAACACTGGAATAGATTGCCTAGGGAAGTTGTGGAATCTCCATCGCTGGAGATATTTAAGAGTAGGTTAGATAAATGTCTATCGGGGATGGTCTAGACAGTATTTGGTCCTGCCATGAGGGCAGGGGACTGGACTCGATGACCTCTCGAGGTCCCTTCCAATCCTAGAGTCTATGAGTCTATGAATGGATGGGGAAACAATCTCTCTCCTACAATGTGGTCCGAACTATGAAAAACATGAATGCTTGAATGAGTTCACAGCAGGAGTGTCTGTGGAAACAGCTAATTTTAAGTGAGTAGTGTAGTATACGTGTGGAAAAGCAATTTGGAATAAGTGAATTTATCAGCACTGCAAACCAGACTAGGAATTTTGCTCTTCCAATCAGGGAGCAGAAACATTCTGTGTGATTTAGGTCACCTCTCAAAACTAGCAAGACAGTCCGAATATTAAATACTCGCACCCACAGTAAGTTCTCACAAATGAGTTGCATCTAAGAACTATTTGTTTGAAATTATTTTAATAATTTCAACAGCAAGTAACCTGAGAAAATTGTGAGAAAAAGAGGCTAAATTTATATATTATTGGCTACTAATTGTTGGCCCAGCTCTCTGCCACATACGGGCCTAACTTCCTCCAGCCTTGTAATGCTTCACTCTGTGAAGCAGTTAAAGATCCTTTGTGTTCTAGTTTGTCCTTGAATTAGGATCCAAACGCAAGATTCATCCAACAGCCCATCCCGTTAGTTAAAGTGATTCAATGACTGAGGTGGGAATAGAGCCGTGGAGCCTGGCTCCCCTGCTATATCAGCTAGAGATCACACTTCTGTTTAAGGAAACTTCATTTTCCAATCTTGTATTTAATAAATATTATTAAATTTCAGCATATGGTTCAGCTTGATATTTTTTTTTCTTGAAGACAGAAGTACAATAACCTAAGGCCTTTTCTAAGATAAGTTTTGGAGTCAGGTATACATTGTGAGTCAAGCTGATGTTTCTATTCTCAAGCCTTCACTTCGTCTGTTTTTTGAATCAATAGTGTGAATGCTGAACTTGATGAAGGGCAGTTTTATACAGAAGAAAACAAAAATCTGTGAGGGTATATTCTTCTCTTGTTCCACTGGTGACTACCATTAATGTTGGTAGAATTACATGTGGGCACGGAAAGGCAAATATCCTGTTTTCAGCACCTACTTTGCAGAAGTTGTACAAAAGCTTACTGAACAGAGAAGACTACACAACATGGCACTACCAGTCCAAAGAGAGACCTTGTCAGATTGAAGAATTGGTCCATTGTAGTAGTCAGTAAAGACAATGTATTTTGATTTGATAGTAGGAAAGGATCAGATTTTCCTGAAGTGGAGGTAAAACTACTTTACCCTTCTGTATCTTTCATGTGAGGCTTTCGGACTTTGTGTTACCACCACCACCACTGTGTGGTAATATATCTGATTTATAAGTGTGCAAACTGAGTAGTAAAGCTGGGCCTTGCCCATGGTCCCAGGATAAATCAGTGTAAATCTGAATGAATGAATGAATAAAAAAATCAAAATAAATGCAGGAGCACTACTAGTGGCCTGCTGTTTGCATTTAGATGGCACAGCCAACCCATAATTTAGAGTAATAATAATCTTAAAGTAATAACTGTTTTTAAAAATAAACATACAGAAACAGATTTGAACATTATGATTTTTAAGGTGGATGGTGTCCCTTCTATAGGAGGACAATATTTGTGATGAAGCGTCTATATGAAGTGTTGTAGGTGTCAAACATAACATGTTCTCTCTTAAGTAGAAACAACGGTTACATGTGAAGTTGGTTGATATAAATTAGAGCTCAGAGAACAAATATTTTTGGGGGAGGGCGGTTTGGTTTAGTTTCATTTTGTTAGTGTGTTTTGTCCATAAAAAATTAAATCTACCAAAATTTCAAAACATCAATTTGACACAAACTGAAAGGTTTGTTTTAAAAAATGTCAAAAGGAAATGTTTGACTTTTTCTCATTTTCTTTTGGCCAAAACCATTGACCAAATCAACACATATCTGCAAATAGTTTTGGTCAACCCAAAACTGCATTTTTGGGATATTAGTTTAAAAATATCCCCCCCTTCTCTAGTATAAACCTCTGCCTGATCCAGAGTTATGAATATGCAATAAAGAATGACTTCTCTCTTTGTTTGCTCCATCTGGTTGGAATCCATGGGCTGTGGATACTCTGCACATCTGATAATCAGGCTGCTCATTTAGGATGTAATCCAAAAGCCATGCAAAGCTGTGAGAATCTGTCTATTAACATGAATGGGATTCGGATCAAGTTCTTCAGCACTTAAATATGGAGTTAGTTACCTAACTTGAGGCATCTATGTTGTGGGATTTTTTTTAATGGTTTAAACACTTTTAAATACTACATGGTGTGATTATGACAGATGAGAGCAGAGATTTCAGCACTTCTGAATGTTTGTGAGTGATAGTTACCCTTGATGAAATTCTGAATATCTTGGGGAGGGGAGAAACAGAGGTATTCTATATATTTTTTCCTTTTCAAAAATTTGAGTGCAATGGGATTAATTCAGAAAACATCTTAATATAAAAATAAAATATTTTCATTTTTAGTTTTTGATCCTTACGTATTTCTCTGGATTAAAAATGGCAACGGTACCCTTCTCCCATTACACTCTTCCCACCTCCCCTATCCCCATAACAGTTCAAAACCCAGGCATTCAAAAACAGATATTTGCAGTAGAACATTGATTTTAAGAATTTTCCAATCAGAGACCAGAAACATGCCATGTAGGTTCTCTGTCCAAATAAAATAATAAAAATCAATATGCTGACGTGAAGGCAGAAGTTCTATCCAGTAATATTAATGTGCCTAAGGAAATGACAGATGATTTTTTTGGCCACCTGTCCACATGCAAAACAAGGATAACCCTACTATGCTAATACATGGCTGGCCTTTAACCTTCTGGACAGATCAACATGCAGTGCCATTAATGGTACTATATGAGCAAAAAAGACAGCAATATCAGGGTTGTAATTTATGGCCTGCCAGGCCTAAGTCTGCAGATAAGGGCTATACTTGCTGTAGCTCTGCATAAAACATGCTGTCAATTTTGTTGATTTAATGACAATTAAATAAAGGCTATCAAATGTATTTTGTAGAAAGCTTGTATAGCAAACAGTTGTGAATAACCATGTTCCTTTTCAGTTTCTTCTGAATCTAAGTGTTTCTAAAACACAAATGCCTAGATGGAGATTAAATATACCACATAAAGCCATATTCCTCCTTGGACTAAATTAAGCATCTATTTATGCTCCTAGAAAAATGTGGGAGGCTGGAAAAGCCTACATGAGAGGGCCTGTTGTAAAGAAGTCTGCTTCAAAAACATAAATTTAGTTGGGAATTGGTCCTGCTTTGAGCAGGGGGTTGGACTAGATGACCTCCAGAGGTCCCTTCCAACCCTGATATTCTATGTTAAATAAATTAAATAAATAGGGCATCAAATGGCACAGCTTGGGGGGTGGGGGACAAAAAATACTTCAGAGCATGATGCAACAAATATTGAACTGATGGAATTAACCAAACATAACATGAATTAAATCAAATACATGCTAAAGGCAAGTATGCATTCTGTTGAAACAAACCCATTAGAAATCTGTAAATAAGGTAGGCAAACTGCTATCATGTTAAAAGACAACATCTTGAGCAGCATAGCGTCTGTATAACAAACTTCCATTTTGTTAGTAGACACACAACAAATTTAATCCAGAACATCAAGCATTCTATGAAAAATCTGATTCAGAAGCCCCTCCTCACAGAGAAAATCCAGTCCATTATTCTTCCTGCACGATGTATCTTCCTATGCTAACAACCTTGGAAAAAGAAAAGTGGAGTTCACCAAAATAAAGGAAGGTGCAATACAGCAATTTAAAATCAGAGTAATCAGCAAAGAAGGAGGTGGATCTAAAAAAATTCCAGGAATCCTATCCATCAGACTTGAGGCTATATAATGGGATTGGGCTTTCTGCAGTACTGTCCCCACCTAGGAATAAAGCTTTTACTGGAAAACCCAATAAAATTCTAATTTGCAAAGCAATTAAAAGCCTGCTTTCTGTTGTTTGCAAAAATAAATTAAAATGCAGTAAACAGAATAATCTTGATTTCTTTTTTTTTAATTAGCATACACCAAGGAGGATTTATAATCCCTAGAACAAGCAGCTAATGCACTGGGATACTTGCTTCACATTATAGGAAACTCAAGAGGCACTAGTAGTAGCAGTTCCTTTCTCTTTTGATAGGGCAGGGTGGAATAAAAAATATAAACTTTTTATGAGTCAGAACCTGAGGACCCAGTCACAGCTCCATAGCCTAGCTACGGTCTGTGCCTCCACTGTGGGAGGCAAATCCCAAAGGACAGCCACTCCTGCTAACTCCCACCTCCCCCCAGTAGCTTTGGGGCTACTCTAGAGCTGATCTGCCATTGTCCTTGAGCTAGAATTCCTGACTTTGCCCCCTTCCATATGTTGGAATGGAATTGCGAGGGCATGTCATTGGAGATGATGTCTCGCTAGTCTCCCCAGCTAAGTGAGAGCTAAACAGTCAATGAGGGGACTGAGCAGCCCACCTCACCTCTGCCCAGTATCTGCACCAGAGCTGACAAATGCTCTATTGGCCAGAAGCACCACTGATGGCAACTGGGGAAGCACATGAATTTCCCTGATCATGAACAATAGGGTTGAGTGTGTGGGTGAATGGAAGAGGGAGCAAATTGGTAAATAAGGTCAAGTGTATGTGGGGGGAATTGATGGGGTGCAGGAATCAGAGGTAACTTGTGGGTGGGAAGACAGCAGTGGAAGTTAGGATGATAAGCGCTACATTGGGTGGTGGCAGGGGAAGGGTGAGAAAAAGTGAGGACTGGGACAGAGCTGTGAAGGAACAAGAGAAGGATAAATAGTGTATTCTTCCACCCCTTTTATTGTAAATTGTTGCAGTTATTCATTCTGCAAAGGGGAGGGTAGTGGGAGATGGAAGAGTTGGTGCATCTCTCTCCCCTTCTCCCTACTTTCCAAATTCCGTAATTTCCCCCCAAACATCCCATATTGGACAGCATCTCATTTTCACTTGGGAAAATTTGGTTTAGCCACAAGAGGAGGATGGAAGGTAGGGGGAGGAGGAAGAAAAAGTGGAAGCTGCAGCCACGGCATTTACATTTAGGTGTTAGCTGCCATTTTTAGCAAGGGCCTGTTGCAGAGCTCTCTCTCCTCAACAGCTTTGTGCACACTGTGGAGCATTTTAATCACACTGACATTGGTAGGCCCCCCATGGAATGGGCACCTTGTGCAGTTGCAGCTTTGGCAGCGCTATTGGAACTAGCTGTAGAGTCCAGTGAGGGCATTTGCTGTGGCAGGAGAGAGAGTTCTGAATTCTAGACCTCTGCGACTGGTAAGCCTTTCAGTCCACCTTTCTGAGACGTTCAAGATTTCTAATTCAATGCATTTTGCAGAGCTTCATTCAAACTGTGCTTGTAGAGTAGCCTAGCCCATCAACACAGATTTCATTTCACATTCATTCTGACAACAGAACTATATACAGCAATATCTTATGATGGGTTAGCTTAAAATCACCAAGGTGGTTTGCAGAAGCATGTGAACTTTATAATGGCACTCAGCACCACCTCTGTTGCCAAGTATTGAACTTGGAATAGTGCAGTAGCTACATTACCTATTTCTAATGATACACTAATCTTCCACTGACACAGAAAATCCAGTGGTGTCCCTTATGTAATATGCAATGGCTCAGCCCCTACACAGTGATGATGGAATATTATGGTGAATCATTATATTCTTACTATGCAAAATGCCTGCAAATGGATTAGCTTTTTAGTATGTAGTGCTGTGTCTGAACTATGTATAGCCATAGCAAAATGTGAGAGCTCTTCTGATTAGATGATGAATGGAGAAACTGAAATGACCACCTATTTATATGGGGCCTAAAGAATCCAAATTCCGATGTACGTAATTCTAATCTTGTTTCCCTTTGTAAAGAGCATTTTGAAAGCAAAGCCATCCAAACAGAATTTAAATACAAGCGGTGGGTTAATCGTGTTTTACTTAAAGCAAGAAAAAAAAATCCAACATTAAGGTGTTGATCTTACAAGTCCTCCAAGTGCAGAATTCCTATTAAATCAATCATGCTCCTGCACATGATGGGCTAGCAGGATTGGACCAAACATTGATGCTTCTCCTCATTCATGGATAGCTTTGGGAAGACAGAATGAGTCTACATACAGACCCCAAGCCTGCTCTGAGTTCTGTGTGTGTAAACCCCATCACCCATGCAGAGCCCTATTGACCACAAGTGATGTGGCTGCAGGTTTGGCCTCTTCTTATTTCCCTCCGCCCTCTCCTTGTAGGCTGGCCAATTTTCAAAGGGAAGACTGGGGAACTGAAATCCAGGTGCTGGTTTGGGGCCACAATTAGCAGTCTGAGCACAATTCCAGTTTGAGTTCTGGTTTCCTTTATTAGCTGAGGTTGTACATTTACTTAAATTGTAATGCTGTTTTTATGGATGTGATAATGGGATGACTTTCTTTTAGGCATTATTTGTCTTTCACGTTTTCAGTTAGCAGAGACAAAAGTACATTCGTATTGGCAACTCTTCAGTTGGCCTATTTTTGCATAGTTTGAGCTCCCTTCCTTTCTTTCCCTACTCTTCCCTGTTGGGAATCAATCCTTTATGTGGATGAAGTAGCTTGCACTTCAATTTCCCTTCTAATTTATTTGGCTGGTGGATTCTTCGTTAGTTTTAGTTGAGGAGTTATGTATTACTGTTTTATTATTTACTTATTACAGTTCCCTAGAGACCCCAGCTGAGGTTAGGGACCCACTGTAGTAGTATTGTGCAAACACACAATAGGAGACAAACTTGCTCCAAAGAGCTTGAAGTCTAAATGAATGGTGTTTGGTTGCCTTTATAAATAGATGGGATGACATTTGTAATTCTATAGGGCCTTCTGTCTGAGGATCCCATGGCACTTTACAAACTTGAGAGAACTACCTTTCTCACAATGCTATATTGTTAACACCATTTTCCAGATAGAGGGACTAAAGCAAAGAGGTTATATGATGGAATTATTTTCTTCCCAGACATCTCATATGCATACTACAGTGTAATACACATGAATGCAGTGAATATGGGTGTTTAATTTCACAGTTAACCAGAAGAATAGCTCTGTGCCCTTCTTCACAGCATCAGTCAGTAAGTGCATATTGATTTGAAGCAAATGTAAATTAGAATTAATTTTTACTTCCTAAAGTAGTCAGATAAGGAAAGTTTCTATTGATCTTTGTCCTAGAAGCCAATTATCTGGATTAAATGTTTTTATTCCATGGATTACTCAGTATGGTATTTAATCGTTTTGCACTGATCAATGGGAAACTGTATATGTAAAACCAGAACACTGTAAGTTAGAATAGTTAGAATGTGATTTATTCTAAAAAGTGTATCTTGTTCATTTACCCACTGCCTCTTCCTGATCAAAAGCTGTGACTACAACAAACTCAATAGCAAGCTGACACAGTCCAGTGAACAGGGATCCTCCCTGGCACCATTTCAATTTAATCTTCCTTTTCCTTTACTCTACTCAATCCATTTGTGTTTCGTCCCTCACCCAGGACGGGAAAGCTTACCTGTTTTAACTCCCCCTTATTGTCAAGCATTTTGGTGGTAATGCTCTCTGCAGGACAGAAGCTCATAGCAACAATCTCTCTAGTTAGTCCAAAGTAACTGGAGAAATGAACACTAAATAAACAAGGTGATGATTATAAAATGTATACTCCATTGAGCTGAAATTACTAGTGCAACAGAGGACAGGGGAAATGGACCAGTGGAATATTATATAGAAAAGCCCCTAATTTAGGTAGTCTGTAGACAGATTCCTTGATAGCAAACAAGCAGAGGTCAGATCCTGCTTCCATTGAAGTGGGTGGGAGTTTTGTCATTGACTTCAATCGGAGAAGGATCTGACTTTAATGTTTTACTCCTAGTCTCTGCACTTGCTGGATGACTGACCTCCAGCCATTTTTGTCCTGCCTCATAATGTCCAAACACTGCCATTACATGTTTCTATTGCTAAAGCAGTCCAGGCTTCAGCCCCAGAGCGATTTAATCATCTTGGTATCATCCTGCTCTCAAATCATTTTCCTGGCAGTAGTTTTAATTACGTTTCAGGCTCCTGAATGAATTTGTTTTCCCTGGGTCCTTGTCATATTTAAACTCTTATCACGTCTGGATGCCTGCAATCACTGATGCATTTGTTTTAGGGGATGAATTAGTCTTCTGAGCATGTCCAATTTATGAATTAGATTTCATTGAAAGCTTAAACTGAGAGAGAAAGAGCACAGCTTTGTGGTACCACTTTCCCAGTGTGCGGGAAAACATCACGTTTTCAGTTAGATCGTCAACGGAGAATAAGATCCTGGTCTTGAGCTTGGAACAGGAACCCTGGAATGCCATACCCTCCTCAGCAGCATCTTTATTACACCAGCCACGCGCGTTCCTGTTCCTTTTTACTTTGCAGCACGATACAATTTTGTCACTGAAGTTTAAAAACCAGGAACCAAATATTAAGATTTTCTAAATCTGCGGCTTCCATTCACCCTTGCCTTTTCCCCAGAGCTGTTTATTTGTTATACTAATGACGCCATTGATTGATGAATAAGTTCCCCCCCCCCTTTGGGGTGAGGCGAAACCCCCAATTTTTAATGCAACCGATTACTCCAGCTTCAAACTTTTAGCCCGCTCTTCCCTTGCGAGAGGGTGGGTGGGGGCAAAAGCCGAAACCAAATAAAGCAGCCGGGCTGCGATTCAGAGGCTAAGTTTCCAGACTGGCCAGGAAAAGATCGGTCAGATTTCCAGGTAGTTCAAGGAATCAACCCCCTCCTATAGAGGCGGACTCCCAAATCTTCGTTAACAGCGCTCTGAACTTCGGTCCCCTCCACAGTGATGCCAGGGAGAGGGGGACACAGAGTCCTGGGGGAAGGCTAGAGCCAGCATCCTCTGACCTCTTCAGCAGCGGGAAAGCTGGATTGAACGGAGGGGCATGAGTGGATAGCGTCTGCTGGGAGTAAAGCAAGCCTGGGCAGCTGGTGGATACGTGCATCTCCATGAAATCCGCACTAGGAATGCTGTTCCCCACAAGTGATGATGGGGCGCTTTCCCCCGGCAACCGGGGAGTTGCTGGGATCAGCTAGGATTCTCCCCTTTATGTTAGAGCGCCTCTTCGTCCCCCTCTGCTCTCTGCCGGTCAGACTGTGGTTAGATTCATTGATCCGGCATAGATCCTTCTCTCATATCTCAAACTCCCCTTCCCGTTGAAAGCCTCCTAGCCGCGGCTCTGTCGCCACAGACCTTTTCTCCCATCCTGTGCAATCGGAGCCCTTCTCTCCCCATCTCCTCGTCCCACCCCCTCCAGCCCCCGTTTTTGGCTAGGCTCCTGGATTCAACTGGGCTCCACTGTTCCCCTCCTCTAACCATCTCCCCGTGTGTTTCGCCCAGACTATATTGAGTGGTGAGTCTCTGCAATCACGTGATCTGTCGGGGGGGGGGGGGTGGTCCTCCGCAGTTTGCTGTGTGCTGGGGCTCAGACACACACAGAGTGGTGTAGAGCTGCTGCTGAAGTCTCTGCCCTGCTGCTGCTGCTTCCTCGCAGACACCCAGGATCTATCCATCTGCATATATTTTTAGCCCCAACCTTTTTCCTGCTGTCGTCCCCCTGCTTTCCCGTTCTCTCCATCGTCTCAATCTTGGAGAATCCTTGGGGTTTCGGGGTCTGGGATTTTCTGATCTTTTTTTTATCTGGGTACCTTTCCTCCTCTCTTCTTTCCCCCCATCTCTGTCTCTCCATCAAACCCGGGCTGATGTGCTCCGCGAGAGGCTGGACATGGAAGTGGTGATGCTCTGGCTTTTCCCCTGGATATTTCAGTGCGTTTCAGTGCGGGCGGACTCCATCATCCACATTGGTAAGAAGCGGGGATGAGGGGGGAGAAAGCAACAAATACAAGAAAGGGATGTTGTCTCCTTAAAACCCCATCATGTCATGGGCAGAGGGCGAGGGAGCCCCATTAGCTCCCCAGCGAGGGGGCACAAAAGCCACTCGAATCCTCTGAATTGCAAACTTAGCAGCGAGATGAGGAAGCGACGGTGGGGGTCCCTTTTGGTTGCAAGGACGCTGCGAGCACGTTAGCACTGAATCGCAGCAGGGGTTTCTCTGGAGACAGGACGCAGGTTTGCTGCTGCCGTTTCTCCGGTTGTACTAAATGCTGGGCTCAGACCTGTTTGAGTGCGAGGTTTTCTCTTTCCCAGCCACCCGCAGTAAACAAGGCAAGATAGAATAGGAACCATCCCGTAGGGGAAACTTTTCCAAAAATCCCTCCACCCCTGGCGCCCCCTTCCCCAATCAGAGCAGATGCCACTATAACAGGAATGCAGGAGGGACAAGTTGGCTGGGAAAGGCTTAGGAGACGCTAGATGCGCAGTAGCAGTGTGTGCCTGTGTGTGTGTGTGCGCGCAACTGTTGTGGTTTGAATAAGGGCTCATTAAAACCTTTGGGCTGCGAGGCTTGAAGTCTCCAGCGAGGAGAAACCTGGCTCGGCAGTGGGGGGATATGGGGGAAGGAGAGGCTGGGGCAGTGGAGCATGCAGGACGGGTAAGTTTTGTGGCTTCTAGGAGCAGGGTAGAGGAATGTCCAAGGAAAGTCTGGCCGGCAAAAGGCAAAGGCTCTGCAGTCACCGTTTGGCGGGTGTCGAAAGGTACCGGCAGGAATTAGGATGGTGGTGGGGGAAAGAGAGGGACAAGATCCTCCCCAGATCCCTCGGGCTTCTGGCAGATGAGAGGGGAGGAGATGGAGAGTGGCGGGGAAATGAAGAGCAGTGATTCCCATCCGCCTTTAGAGGGGGAAAATCTTTAGGGAGGAGAGAGAGAAGCCATGGAGCAGGAGAGGCTGCGTGGGAGTTTAGTCCGGAGCTCGAGAGCGCGCGCCTGTGCCCTGATGAACACGGAATGGAACAAGTTTGCCCCCTCCAGGCGCCACGCCTGAGGGGGCGGGATTGAGCGTGTGGGTAAATGTCTGTGAGGGTGGGGACCGAGTCTGAACCACCTGACATGGTGGCGGCGAGGAGAACGAGGATGCTCAAACACCAGCCCTGTAAAACAAGCAGGAGGTTGAGGGCCGGGGCCGGAGCCCACAGCATTGCGGATCTAGCCGAGAAAAGGGACCGAGTCAACTTCGCCCGCTGCGCGAGGAAAGCCCTGAGCTCCCCGTGAATTCCGAGGGGGGGGGTGGCGGCGGGGAAGCCCTGGTTGCGTCTCATCCTCGCAGGCGCTGGACACACTGACAGGATTCCAGCTGCACCAGCAGCACGTTGTTCACCTTGGAGGCAAACTCGAGATTTCGGACTTTTTTCGCGATGTGCTGAAGAGGAGGAAAGCGCGCCCCATTTCTCAACGGTGGAGCTGGAGAGAGGGGAGTCCAGAGACACAGCAGGTGGTGGAGGCCTCTGTCTGTTTGCCCTTTGACTGCCAATGGACAAGGTGAAGGCCAGCTATAGATCTGTGGCTTGTATTCCTGCCCACACTTAGTGTTATTTTAGCGCCTCTTCCAGAAATAAGGGCTCCAAAAGAGTGAAAAGGAAGAGCCTCGTGAACTTGGACTGGCGAATTTACACGCGAATCTTTGTAAGGCTTCATGACACAGAGCTGGTGTGAATGAGCAATATTGCATCAGGGAGGAAAGTGACTTTTAAAAATCCTTTAACCTAAAAAATCCTTGATTTGCATAACAAGATAGCAAATCTAATGTGCACACACACGCTCCCGCAGTCAGAGTATATTATGTAACACAGCTCGCCAGATGTTTTCATGTTAACTGCATAAACGCGGCCCTGAAACTAGAAGCTTTCAGGTTACTGAACGCACAGGCTGACTCTAAATCAGTGTGTGTTTGTGTATGCAGCAGAGATTCAAAACCCCAAACAATGAGAAACTTAGGTGAACAGCAGAAAAAACCCAGAGCAAAAGTTGGTTGTGTTTCTAACACCTCTCCTTTTCTATTACATTCAAACTCACAAAGCAATTTTTTTTCTAGGGTGTTTGGTTAAAAACCAGTAAATGACGGTTTGTGAAAAATACATAACCCACTGGGCAAGAAAAGGCTTCATGATGCAAGTCTAGTTGTGCTGCACCTATCCATTGCAGTCAACTCACGCGGAATGAATCCTTGAAGACTGTGTGTGTGTGATTTAATGTGTCTGAATACATGCCTGTGTATGATTACCGATAAACCTGGGAGCAAGGAAGCTGTTTTCTGTTAACTTGTTTTGAAATTCTCCCATGGACCCGAGCTCAACAACGTTCTCAGTGCCACACTGAACTGGCCGTGTTAAAGTACTGCACTCGAGGGGAGATTTATATAGATGTATATACATGAAACTTTAGGCACGGGGAAATAAACTAGAATAGTAATGGAGCCTCCCCATCTCCCCATTAACTCCCCCACCCCTCTGTCCTCCTGGAGGAGATCAAATTCTGATGTGATCATGCCAACAGGTGCCATTTTTGAAGGAAATGCTGCCAAGGACGACGAAGTCTTCAAGCAGGCGGTGTCCGATCTGAACCTCAATGACGACATTTTACAGAGCGAGAAAATCACGTACTCCATCAAGCTCATAGAAGCCAACAATCCCTTTCACGCGGTGCAGGAAGGTAAGCGCCGCGGGACGGGGCTCGGCTCGGACCGGCTGCGAGGGCTTCGCAGAGCCCCAGCTGCTGGCCGCGGGGAGACTAGTTCTGCTTCGCGCGTCTGTTGCAGGTGTTTATCAGGGGCCCAGGCTGAGTCGCCTTCCCGCCCGAGGGCGTTATCCTCCCCTCTAATAATACACTGGGGGTGGGGGATGTTGGCTCCAAAGAGCAGTTGAGTTCCCCCTCCCCCCATCTCCTGTCTTTTACTGTCAAGCTTGGCAGGGCTGCTGGAGCCCTGTGCGCTGGGTGCGCGATCGGGGTGCAGGCGGGTGCCGGCTGTTCTCTTCCGAAGGCGCGGGCAGCTCTGCTGGGGCTGGAAACTTTCCGGAGGCCGAAGGTTGGCGCTGTTTCCCAAGGAAAGAGCCCAGAGCGGGAAGCTGCCTGGCGCTGCGGTGCCTGCTCGCGGAGAGCTGGCAGTCGTGTGAAACGCCTTCCCAGGTAGCAGCCGCTCGTAGTGCGTGTGAGCTGCCGGGGGCAGGGCAGCGCACGTGTGTCCGGGGCACAGAACACGAGGATCTGGCCTGTTGCCCCGTGTCTCGCTGGGCAGGTCTCTTTCCGCAGGGTCAGAGCAGTGGCGGATTTCAGGCGCTGTGGGGTGCGCTGGAGGAGAGCAGGGAAGGAAGGCAGCTCAGGCGCTGCACAGAGGCGATTTCGCTCAGCCTGGCAAGGGCGATCCGGCTGAGGAGTCCTTCCCTGGGGAAGGGAGAATGTGAGCACGGGGCTTCGAGTTGCAACAGGTGCCGGAGCGAAGGGCACCTGAAAGCCCCGCTCACTGTCAGATGCTTCGGATGTTATTTATTGGGGGGAGGGGGGGACAGCGAGAGGTCAAACCACCCTCCGATAATTCTGCGATGTAAAGTCAATTCAGTGAGATCCAGGGAAAGCTAAGACACTGACGAGAGAATATCGGAAGTGGAGCCTGCAGGTGCATAAGGGAACAATTCCTTTCTACAGGAATAAAAGGGCCCTGGTAGTTACAATGCGATGTCCCTGAAGGATTGAGAGTGAGTGTGGGTTGGGCTAGTTTTACCTTTCTCATTTCGTTTGTCTCCTGACTTGAACTCCCCATGTCTGTAGAGGGGCGCAGAGCAGGGGTCTTGTGCCTGCGTGAGGTCTAGTAACTCCAAAGATTGCTTCAAAGAATGTGAATGGTGAGACACAGTCTGAGCAGTCTTGGTAAGAAACCAAAACACATTATTGGTGCCCAAACGTTTAGGCTGCCTCTAGCCCCCTTCTGCTATCTCTAAGGTCTGTCCTAACTTGTTGCTGGGTGAGAGAGAGCTGAAAATGGAAGAAAATATTAAACATCCATCAATAAAGAGGCTGAGTGCTGCAACGGGCGGGGACTGCAATATATGTGAGAAGTTGTGCAATGTCAGGGGCCTTGAAGCCCCCACCGTGAAACGATGGTGCTTAGGCAGAGGCTTCAGGCTTTTTTCTCCCTGCCTGAAAGTGAGTTTTGATTCAAAGAGTGAGGGATAGTTTGATTTTAGATATGTTTAGATTTTACCAGTCACAGAGAGGATCAAATACAGCTGGACTAAAATAAAGACTGGTTGAGAGATTAAGAGGAAGTCTTTTGGGAATGGAGATGATGCTGTCCTTGTAGTCTGCTGTTGTGTTTAATAATACTTTATTATCATGTTAACCGCCTATTGTGTGGATGAATGGAGAAGTATGTTTTTAAATTAGGGAGAAAACTGGGAAAGTGGTTAGAAAAACAGCTGTTTTATTTCACAGCCTTTGATCCCACTGAGATTTTACGTGTGGATTAAATGGGGTAGCTAAGTAACTGGCTGAGCATTTTCCTAGCGTTTATAAGGTCTGACAAATAGTTACACAGGTAAATCATTTCAATTAGCTTTTATTGCAAAGGAAAATGTTTGATATTAATCAGCTTGCCTTTACAAATAAGACTTTAAAAAGATGTTATTGGGGTTTGATGAAGAAGCCAAGGTTGATTATTGCCTGGGTTATTTCAGCAGCAGTGTTTCTGAGTAATAATTATTCTAGAAAAGAGAGCTATTTATATACCCTGACAAGAGTATTTTTAAAAATGACTCATCACTAGTCTTATCCTTAATATTACAGAGCACAGGGAAAATAATCTTTTCCTGTGTGAAAATTTGCACTCATACATATGTATTTATGTGTAACTTGTGTACATGCAAATTATGGTTACAAAATTGTATCAAATATTCATTTTCATAGACCCCAAACAATTCCTTCTGACATCTTTTTGCCACCATGCATGCTTCTTTGCTGTCACATAAATCCAAGACAGCAACAAAATAAACCTGTTTGGGGAACTGATCCAAAGCCCATTGACATAGATGGCATTTGTTCAATAGGCATTGGATCAGGCCTTACATTCTTGAAAAGGGGGCAAGAAAGGTGCTTGTGACTGGGGAAAAATACATAGTCACAAACTATGGAATAGCAGGGTTGATTATTGACAAAGACTAACTGAAAGATCAGCTCTTCTTACATTTGCAAAATGTCAGTGTCTTATATTGGAGTTTATTCATATTCATGGAAGTGACAGGAGTTGGCTGGCTGAACAAGTGCTTCCAACAGTGTATCCTGTTCTCAAAAGCAAAAGGTTTAAACTACTTTGGTCACACTGGGATATAAACTGACCATCTTGTGGACAGCAAGTCCAACTGCTCAGCTTGTTCTGAGGAACTTGACCAAACTAGAGAATACTTCTTGACTTGGTAGTTTTCTTATTTTTCCTTTTAATTCTGCAGGAATAGCAGTACCGCCAGGAAAGAAGAATATTTCCAAAGTAATAATTCACTGTGAAAACTGTGCGTTGAAACCCCAGGAAGGATTCTTGTCAGACTTTAATCTGTTTGGTACAGATCATTAGGCACCACAGCATATCCTCAGTGCCTGAAAAAGTGTAGGACCCAGATTTTCTTGGAGACGCCCCCTGGGGCAATGGGCATCTAAATTTAGAATAATTTCCTGGTCGGAGACCAGAGGAAATGTGGAATAAATGTTACAATTACATTGAAAAATCATCCTTTGTCACCTAGCTGTTAAGGCTTGTGAGACCTCAGAACAATCCTATCTTCATCCTGTGTGTCAATATCTTGCCACAAAGGGTGAGTTAAAAACTGAGTGGCAGCTTTATTGGTTCAAGTCAGACCCTCCCCCACTTTTGAGGGATTTGAATTTCTTTCATTTGCAACTGTTATTCAATATGCTGACAGAATGATGCATGGGATTCACTAGTAACCATTCTATTTGTAGGTGCAGTATCTTTCTGCAAAATAATACATGGTGTCAGTCTTACTATTCAAAGTTCCATTGTAATCAGTTATGCAAATGCCCTACTCATTTCACTAGGACTTTGCTTACAGTAGTCAAAATAACCTGGAGCAAATCAGCTGCTCAAACTGCTCACAGAATGTTGCTATTACTATATAAAATGCACCAACACCCACATTATTCTTCCTGTGCAATGTCTTTCTAAGTGGTGCCATGGAAATCAGTGTTGTAAACATTAGATTCATTGTAATGGGACTCTGTGTAGTACAAAACGATTTGGAGTAAAAATAGTCCAGTGTGATATTACTGCCAGAGTAGCTCACAGAATCAAAGCACACAATATTATTTTTTTGTTTCAAGTACCTTTATAAACAGTATTACCCAGTAACACTGTGAATTATTCCTGAAGTCCTACTTAAATCAATGGTGCAAGCAGGCACTTCGTTTCAGAGGTACTAAAGTAATATTATGAAAAGTAAACACTCCATGTGACAAGATTTATTAACGGTAACAAGAATTTAAATTCTGATTATTTTTTAAATGCACTTGGGTTGATATTTAGTATATTGGTAAGATTTTTTGCAGGGGGCGGAAAAAAAATTGAAAAGCAGCAGTATTTTTTCAATAGGATTAGTTCACTTCCAGGAGTAATGGCCTACTTAAAGTATTTTATTTTCCAAAACCAAGCCATTTTTGACACAAGAGATATACAGATATATCTTAGACATTGGAAAAAGCTATATGGACCTTTGCTCAACAGAATACAGGGATGGTGAATGCCCAGTAACTACAATAGGTAAATAAGAGCCGAGTCTCTCTCTAGTCTCTCTTTAGGTGGACTTCCATGCTAATGGACTTATAGATGCTTGAGCATAACAGTTAACGTGGAGCCTAATTCTAAAACATGACCCTAGGTGGTTCAGTTTGCATCTTGTGGGGAAAACTTCCTCTTACGACTCAGTAATAATTTGTGTTACAGTCGTGCCTAGTTGCCAATGGTCAAGGCCTCATTGTGCTCAGGGTTGTGCAAACAAGCAGTAAAGAGACAGTCCCTGCTCCACAGAACTCACAATCTAGTTTTATAACAAGATGCAACAAGTGGATGAAACAATCAAATGGGGGCAGCGGAGAAGTATGACATAACAGCAAAATCTGGTGTCTTTCATGTATATGTAAAATAGGACTTGATTTTATATTTGTGCTCATGTACTGGCATGGCACTTTGTGGAGTATGGTCTTTATGCCTATGACAATTAGTTTTAGTTGAGGGGAAAAATCATTTTCATTGTAAATAGCTGGCAAAAAATCAAATTCTGAGAATGGTTATTCTGGTTTGGCTGTTCTATAGAAATCAGCAGCAGCTGTATAAGCAATGTTAGTTTAATTATTGATCCCTATTGTTCTCTTCATTATAAAGAAGTGGTGTGCCAACTTTTAACCCAACATCTGTAAAAGTGCTGAGATGTGAACTAGTGCAAATAATTTGTTTTTATCAGTGACCTTAGCAATTCCTTAAAATGCTGCAATTTTTTTCTGAGCTAAGAAGTTTGAAAGCTCAAAGGTGTAAGGAACTCTTTTACAGATAAGACTGTGAAATATTTGGAAAATAAAGTTTTCAATTCAAATTGCCATTTCTATACTTGCTGCTGGAGTGATCATGTTGAGGAAAGTGAGCATATGTTTGACAGTGGAATCCAAAAGACAACTGTAAATCAGTTTCTAGCCTGCCTTGAAAATACGTCTGTTTAAGGTTAAAAAATATTATGTGTGTGTCTGTGTGTATAAAATAGTTTAGCAGTAGATCTAAATGGTTTAAACACTGTTGGTGCATAAAGGCTAACAGTACAAAATACCTTTTGCCATCTTAACTGTCACAGTGTATCATGGGGAGAGGATCCAATGGAGGTATTCATTCAGAAATCTTGAAACTGTTTTGAAATGCCAATACAACCTTTCCTAGAATTGCAAATTGTTCTATTTTCATAGACAGTGGTTCCTTTCAAATGAATTGTTTCTAATTTGGGCAACCTTGCATGCCTGCTGAGGTTAAAAGGCTCTCAGCACTGGAAAGTGGAGCACACTTTGGAATTCAGTACATGCTTTGAGAGTGAGGATGATGTTCCATAGGTTGATTGTAGTTATCTGTTTATTCTGTGCATATTGCTGTGGTACATGAGTGACTCACAGCTGCTGACTTTTTTGGGTGTGTGTGTGTGTGTGTGTTGGCGTTGTGTACCTTGGAGTGAAGCTGTTCCCTTGTCTCTTGCATATGGGACTTGGCAAGGATGTGTGCTTGGGGAAGTTCTCAAACTGCCTAAATGTACAAGTGAAACAGCGAAACAGGAGCATTATCTTGTTGTTCTAGGATTTGTTTACCCAGTTAAAATTCAAAGCATAACCTAAACCCATGCATAGCCTAAGAATATAGAACTGTGGAAGCAATTAGTGAATTTCTGTGAGGTTCTGGGTCTCTCTCTCCCCACCTCACCCCTTACAAGTTTATTTCAAGATAGTGAGAGTGACACTCTGAGTAGAAACTCATAGAGGGGACAGAAGCTGTATTGCAAATACACCTGGATAGAGTCTTCAGCTTTCAATTGCAGAGACTGCTTTCTCCTTGGGTTGAGAGCAGCTTTAAGTGTAAATGGCCACATAAACAATAAATGGAGAAATGCCTGCCAGTCATGGTGAAAGTGTCCCTCTCAGTCTTTGGGCAAGCTCAGGACAGGTCAATATATAAGCCTAGGCTAAAATGTTGTCATGTAAACTTGATATAAGGCATTCTGATTTGTTTGGTTATAGTTTTTAGATGAAAGCATGGCCCCAGAGGTGAAAGTCTGTTGTTTCACTATGTTTTATGTCTTCAAGGTGTTTAGTCCTCGAACATGGGGAGAAGAAGGGTGGGAGTGTGGGTAGAATTGCAAACCATAATGGATCTCAGGATCCTAATATATTCTTTGTTCATATGAAGTGATTTTTAAAAAAAGATTTTCTTGCTTTGGCTGCATTGGATGGGAAAATGTATTGCTTGGTTAAGAAATACTACGATGCCCCATATTTAAGGTTAAATATTTAATAGTTAATATAAAAAGGATTCTAGCTTTTGTCTGCTAGATTTGCAAAGAGTTGGTTTTTATTAATGTACTGTCATTTAATTTTTTTGCTACTTGTTTCTCATGTGTCTTTCACTATCATATAGCATCTCTTTTATCTACCAGTCTCTTGCAGCTCACTTGAGCATATATTTCAAGCCGGTTTCACTGGGATACACTGTCTTGTTTAGAACTTTTTGACAGCTGAGCTCTGAGTTCTCTGGAGTGAACATATTGTTATATACATCATTTCTGGTTTCATTCTCAGCTTTCAATGCATTCTCAAAACCAGGCAGATACAGTGTAAGCAGGGGATTACTCCCCTAGTCCAAGAGACCTGGCTGTGTAACTGCATATTTTCTAACTAGTCTACTGTGGTTAAAAGCTGTTACTCAGTGGGGTGAATGTGCTTAACATTTTTACCTCCTCATGCCTTCCGAGACCAAACTGAGACTTGTTAAGGACTGCCACAGGGAAGGCATCTGTGACACTGTCATCTCATTCTGCCTGTGCTTTTATGCTCTTTAATTGTGTGGTTTGGCCAGAATGTTTCACAAAATTAAAGAAAACAATGTTTTGAAATCTCCCTCTCTCCCCTCACATGCATTTTTGTTATGTTATATTAATGGGAATGACCCTGTGTTTCCTTCAGTTTGAAACAAATATGCCAGTATTTCATAAAGGGGCGCACATTCAGTTAGGCTGAGGATGAATGCAGCCTATGAACTGCAAGCAATAAATCCAAGTACATATACCTCTAATTATAGCTGGGTATTTTGAGGCATAGCTACTCACTGTCCTATTGTAGGTGGGAAAATGTAAGGATATCTTGCACGTAGGAGACTACTGTTCTGAAAAGGTACCCCAAATATTTTTTATTTTGTAGAGCGCATACTGCCCTGGGATTAATTTCTTTTCCTCTCAAACCATATCCTTCAAAAGCAGCCACATCATTTTGGCTCTGTACCATGTGTAATGAAATGCATTCATTCGTATGCAGATCAGGAAAAAAATGTATTGAATTTCCAAGTCCTGTGCTGCCTCCGACACATGACATCCATTGGGCTTCGTACTTCGGCTATTCCTACTTAACAGTTTTGGGAAATTTCCCTGCTTTGCGCTACTGCTGGTGCAGCTGTACCAGTGCTAGTGACAATGGGAGTGGCCACTTAGGCACTTTCACCACTATTTGGCTTATCTTTGTTTAGGATGTGATTAAAAATGCCTGTGCCCACAATTCAGTAAAGAAACATTTCTAACTTATTTAGAGATCAACATTCACTTGAACTGCCCCACTCTCCCTGGTACTAGTACTTTCAAGTCAGGGTTACATTTCTCAACTTTCTAGAATACTGTTCTTGTACAGAAAGCTAACTTTAATAGCTGTGCTGGCATCTAGTCAATTGGGAAACAAAATTATAACTAATTTATAAACAAACTTTGTAGATAGCTTTCCTAACAAAAATCTGTCCATATATGACACCCTGGGAAAAGGATGTGAATAGACAAATTACCCAAGAGGAATGGGGTTTGATCCACAAAAGAGGACCAGCAATCTGTGTGTGTTTGTTGGTGAAAGAGGAGATTTTATGCAAATACGGTGGACATATCCAGTCATTATAAAGTATTGGGTTGCAATCTGTAACCAAATATGACAAATTAATTTTACCAAATAGTCCTTTGGTAATCCTCCTGGGCTTCCTAGTGGAAATGGTCACACAAAAGGCAATGAAGAATTAATATCTCATCAGCTAGTAGCTGCTTGGCCATTGGTAACCTCTCACTGGAAAAAAACAAAAATAGCCCAACCATTGAGGAAAACTATGGGAGGTTATGGAAAAATTAACACCCCAATTATATACCCAGCAAAATGGAAAGATGACAGATAGATACCTAGATATTTGGTTACCTTTTATTCAGTACTCAGACAAAATACATTAATCTGCAAAAAACCTCGCACACCTGTCCAATGTTTTTAATATTAACATTTGATAGACATACCTGCTCTGTTAAATATGTGTATGTAGAGATTTCACTCAGTTGAATAAAATCAGTAGAAATGACATCAGTGTTGTGATGATGCTCACTCTGTAATATGGTAACACCCTGTTAAACAGAAAGATCTGTTGCCCATATTCCTGTAAAATGTCTCTCTAAACAAAAGCTAAGTGTTGTAATGATTGTTTTGTTTCTGATTTTTACATGTGAAGGATATGTAAACTTGCTAAAACTTCCTAAATAGTAAAAGAAAAAATGGCAGTACTCCATCTATTCTAAAACTCCCACTATTACTAGCACAGTGGAGCTCCATGAATGGCAGTATAACAATGGTCCTTGTTTACAGTTGGCTTGTTTCTCTCTGTTTCACTGTTAGCTACTCTTACTAAATGTTAGTAGCCAATTTGGCAGAGCTGGTTTGCAAAGACTGTGGGTGCCCTGGGCTTCTTAGAGCAGGAGTTGCCTAGAGCCCTATCTGCACTTTTACTTCTACCCAGGTGGAGCTGTATCCATGCTCTCTGTGGAAAAAGCTTCTGAAAAGGATAGAGTAGACACAGGCTGGGTGATTTCCTAGAAAATGTTAGACAAGGAAATACAGAATGAGGACAGCATATGATCTACAAATAGCCTATATTACAGCCAGTCCTTGTTTCTTTTCTCCCTGCTAATATGCAACCTGCTAATATCTTGTTTTAGCAACCACTAGGTGTGGAACAGTCATAGATTTCAAGATAATTTAATTCACCAAATGGCTGCAGGATTGGCTCACTGTTCTCCTAGAATAGCAAATGGTCTCATCCTGTTTTTCATCAAAGATTTAATACCAGGGAGCTATAGTCAGGTGTTATGCTACTTTCTTTACTTATACAAAATATGTACAGTATTAACTGGTGAACAGTGAAGCATCATCACAACTCAGACTTAAACAGTGTTTATAAAAATGTAATGTTGTGTCAATGAAGTTTTTTTATTTTAAAAATAAATTATATATTTCTTCTTGTTTATTTGCACACTTTGGTAATCCGTGATGGGTCTCCCCAGTCACTACTTGAATTAGCGAGTTCTGCTATAAAAGTGAAATGAGTTTGGAAGATCCTCTCTCCCTGTACTTGTGCACGTTTTGGTATTAGAATTGTTAAATCAAATAACCCTAACTATTAAAATACACTATATGTACAAGTGATTTAGATGTTGGATATACTGTAAACCTCTTTTGCACTGAGTAGAAAAATATCTTGATCTTACCTGCATTCCTAGACTCTAACTGCCACGGGTTATTAAAGAAACCCTATATTCCAAGCATGATATTTTAAATTGCATCTTAATGTATAAGAATGGATGGAGTTTCATATTTTGATGTGATTTATCCTTTTGTGGTCCAGACAGAGTGATAGGAGTTCAAACTATAGCTCTTTGAACAGAAAGGCTATTACCAGGTTTATTAAAATCGTGCATGGCTTAGTGTAGTTGTACATAAAAAGATAAACAAAAGATAGTTATGAGTTCTTCTTACAATAATGGCTCAAAGTTAATGTTGTGTTCAGTGAGCCTATGGCTAAAATGGTTACTGAAGAGATGTAAGTGAAATTTGATACTCTGCGTCCCAAAGATCACTTTTTTGGACAAATAAGTACTTACTTCCCTAAGATAAACATCAAGTTACAGCAGTTAAAAAGGACATTGTTCCATACTTTCAAATAAATGATACGGACAATAAAAAGAGGTCTTCTCAGGAGGCAAGTAAAACAATATTTAGGGGCCAGCTGATAAGCAGAGCCTTTTGGCTGAAATGTAAGAAGATGTAATTTTTGCCATTCTAAGTAAAGCATAAATTGTGTATTGGACTTTACTCAGTTTTTCTTGCAAAAAGAGATATTTTTATCTCTCTATATATAGATAGCTATAGATATAACTTGTCATACACTTATCTAAAATTTATTCTTCTGAGAGATTCTAAAATGAATTGTTGCTGTATTTTTATTTGTCCCCAGTGGAATGTTGGCATCTTATGCTTCTAAAGGTTGCTTTTCTTATCTAACCATGTAGAGGCACCTTAGCTAAAATGACTGATTGGAAGCATTGATGCTGTACAGTAGATTTTGTGCACTGACTTTAAATCTACCTTTTCTTAGAGGAGATTTTCATTGATCTAAATCTGCTCCAGCAAAATAGAAGTGGCATGTTGAAAAATCACATTTTGTGGTCCTAGTTTCAAACATGCTTTCCATAGTTCACACAGACACATGCATACATATTTGCACATATCCAATTTTATGTTCGACTGCCTCCTCATGCACTTGAGCATACAACTTCTGTTCATATATACAGAAATAATGTGCTTTTGATTTTTTTTAGAATTTAGTGCAGTTGAAAAGTGCTAGATTGTCAGGCCTGGAGACTGAAGTCTACTAATCATGGGATACATCTAGGGCATGAGGACCTGCAATTTTCCCAATACCAGTGCATTTCAACCTTGACCTATAGAAACCACCTCTAGAACTGAGAAGCGAGTTTATTTTCTGTGTCCCTTCAACTGCTGGTCTCTTGGGGTTGAGATGAGGAATAAAAGAGCCAATTAATGCCAATTGTGACAGTAGTATTTGGTGATGTGATACTTGTCCGCTAGGAATTGGAGTGAGGCCACTAACTAGCATGCAACAGTTTGAAAATCTATTCCATAGTGCAGGAAGATGTGTAATGATTTCAAGGACAGATTATAACGATATGCTAATATGCCAAGATTTCTCTCATTTACATAGCTTTAAGGCAATAAGTACATAAAAATGAGAAACATGTTGAGACAGTTTTCTTTTATGTAGTTCCTAATGGCTTGTGTTTAATTATAATTTGGAGACTTGATTGCTGTTCTTCAAACTATTTTCAGGTTTGTGAGTTTTGAATGCTTTTAGTTGGCCTGCAAGGTTTGCTTGATCAAAACATTACTCATTTTCTCTGGTGGGTAACTTTCCCCACATCAGTGGTTCTGCTCTGAAACTCTCATTTGACTTTGTTGTGGCTTCTGGATTCCTATCTATTTCCCACCCTCCCCTTTTAATATTAGTTTAAATATGCAGTATGAAATGATATCTTGAAGTGCTAATGATATTCAGTTAAGGGTAAAAAGAACCAAGAGGCATTAATTTAAGTAGTGCTGTTTGGCTGCATTAAATCACCCACAGGGTTTCTACTGTTTGACCTTCCTAAGAACCATTCCCTTAACAACCTCTCAAATAGGGGGAAAAAGGACAGTAAGAAGGAGGGCCTGAAATGATTTCCACTTACATTCGGCTGAATAATGTCTGAGGAATGACTTGCATTCTAGCCCTCCCCCCCAAATAACCCCATACCAGTGGGATCCTAGCCCTCGTTATTCACCCAGTATCTTAATTGAGTCCTTTAATTCATTGCATTTTAACTTGCTGTCTCAGTCTTTGAGATTTTAGCTAGCAACGTCATTCATAAAATACTCTGTAATATCATCTTCTTGATCAAGTTGGCCCTCTGCCTCACTCTTATTTAGAAAGTGAATAAATACAAGGATTTTCTGTGGAAGGAAATTTCTGTAAAGTTAATGAGAATTGGTTTTGTCAGCAGATGAATGCATCTATAAGACCAAGGCTTTTTATGTTGGCTGTACATTGGGAGGTGATAATCATCTTTTGCTTGTTACCACATGGTATATATAGAACCTGTAATGATGAGGTGCAACATTGTCATTGCTTTTTGGGATGTTAGGGCTACTCATGAGTAAGGGGGGAGAGCTGAGTGAAACTCAGTGATTTTGGTTTATGGTGGATTTGAGTTCCATTCCATGTTCGGTTCACTTGCACCTGAATTTTGCTTTGATTTAAATGAACCTTCCCAAACTCAAAGGAAAACTTGATGAGTTTTTCTCGCTTTTGTTGTTGTTGTTGTGACTGAAATCAAGTGAAACAGAATTTTGCTTGGTTTGCACTGGTAACTACAATCCAGAGGAGGAGAGAGTAGAGGCATAGTATTGGTCAGAGGGGGTTTCAGGTGCATAAGAACATAAGAGCAGCTGTAACGGGTCAGACCAAAGGTCCATCTAGCCCAGTATCTGTCTACCAACAGTGGCCAATGCCTGGTGCCCCAGAGGGAGTGAACCTAACAGGCAATGATCAAGTGATCTCTCTCCTGCCATCCATCACCATCCTCTGACAAAAAGAGGCTAGGGACACCATTCCTTACCCATCCTGGCTAATAGCCACCATGAATTTATCCAGTTCCATGCAAAGGGCTGCATGGAAGAAGATGCAGAGGTGATGAGTGGTCTCTCAACTTGAATCACTCAACAATATAAATTTTATGTTTACCTAGTGCTTAATCTTTTGTAGTCTCTCCCATTTTCTCTCTCTCCCTCTCTCTTTTCTTCTGTCCAAAGTACTTCAGTTACTATGGAAACAATAATCTTATTGGTATGGGTGGAGCTCAGTGACATCACCAAGAGCAGAACAAAGTCTGCTAATTCCATGGATTGCTCAACATTCCATAGTGAGTAAGCTGACTGTACCTCATAGGGCTGGATTCTTAAAGTGGCCCAGAAGGCCAAGGGAGTATTCCAGGCTGCTAAGAGGAAATCTTGGCTAGTATTCAGCTGGAGGCAGCTCCTTCAGCAGCCGACCCTTGTGCAAGGGGAAGGAGAGGGTATTTCAGCAAAGTGTGGTGGAATGGAGCTCCATTATACCTGGTCCTCCATTAGTGTAAGGTCTCTGCCCCATTGTAGCCGCCCTAACTTGCACTGGGGGTGAGTGGTTCCCTGTGCCTGCCACTCTTGCTGGATCATAGTGGAGCATGGGGGCCTATGTCCGGATGGAAGCATCACACAAACTAAAACACACTCAAAAATAACAATCTCAAAATTCATTGCTACTTGACTGGCTTTGAAAGAAGGGCTGGAAGGAAGATGAGCAATTGTGGAAGCTATCAGAGAGTGCTTTTTGGGAGGAAAGACAACACGAATTGGCTTTCAGTCAAGCAGTATCCTGAATGAGCCACAATTTGGCACACGCTGACATACAGCATGGCATTCCTGCTGCCAGTGGGGGCTTGGCTCAGCACTGGTATTCCCAGATCCATTGGAGCACACAGACAAAAATACTGTGAAGCATAATGTAAGGCTGCATTATTTAACAGGGATGTTGTTGTCCTCTTGCTCACCTCCCCCCAATTTGATCCAGAAACAGAGCCCATGCCAACAGTAGCTATTAGTAAGAGAGGTTCAGAGTTACAAAATTGAGAGGGGACTCTAGTGGCTACAATTACATCTTGCTTTTAAAAAACGCAATCAAATGCAAATAGAACATAAAACCACAGCCACCAACTAACAAAGCCCACACCTAGGGGGAAATCCTGTCCCTACTGGAAAATCAATGGGAATTTTGCTATTGTTTTCAATGAAGCCAGGGTTTCACCTCTAGGATGGAGGTCAGGGTGGACAGCCCCTGATAGATGAGGAAATACTTCTGTGTCTTATGAACATTTATCAAAAACTGTAATTCCAGTTCTCAAACAGCTTTTTGATCATCCTGCCACTTCTTGTTCTCAAACCATCCCTTCTGCTGCATTCTGCTCCTCCATTGAGGAGGCTCTACTTCCTGGAGCCTGTTTGTTCTGCTCCTGGCAGTCTCCCATGGTCAGTGGCACATATCACTTCCACCAGCTTTAGTGTCTTCGGAGCTTCCATAGGAGCCCAGGTGGCAGAGGCAGCTCTAGAGAGGTACTGAATTGATGCATTTCCTGGCTACCTGAGGCCCACACTCTCTGTCTGGAGCTGTTCTCATTTAAGTGGTGCTGTCTAGGCAGCCTCTCCGTGGTGGACATTCTATCTCAAAGGGCTCTGTGCGCTAGTTTATACATACAACAGATCCATCACCCATTTTAACTCTGTCTCTTAGACTTATAAACCAGTTCTCCTGATACTGACATCTCCTTCCACTTTCTTCCATCCTGCTATGTATCTCTCCTCTTCTTGTTCAGTAGCATGGTGTGTCTCTGATTCTCCTCCAATCCCCATCTCACACTCAATGCAATTGAATTTTGAACATGCTCCTTTTACGATTTACTGGATTATTATATTTCCATTGCATTTTAATCATCATTATGACAACATCTGTTGGCAGCAGTACACAGCTGTTTTTCAGAGCATATTCCCTAGGATTTGAAAATGGTTATGTATCTATGCTAGAGAGAACGCCACAAATTTTTCCCTTTTGCCATTTGAACTAAAAGGTATGCAATTGCAGTACAGGAAGGGGAAATGTGCCTTTGGAAGACTTGTCACCTTGTTCAGTGGCTTCCATTGCAAAACTTCCTTACCTTCCCACAACTATTTTCTGGTTTATCTACACCAGAGAACCCTGGGCTTGAAAGGTGAAAAGTTTAAACCCTTCTCCTGCTTTCATTCACTAAACACACGTTCTTGCTTTTTGTTAATTTAGCTTTGGAAGCTGCATTTCTTTGACCCTATCAGAAAAAGGAAAGCATACGCTTACAAACAAAAGCTCATGCATCAATACAATACCCAAAGGAGATATTTAATGGTAGATCTAAGAAGCAATTAACATCAAGAAAAATCTAGGAAATAACATTGACAGCAGCAGTCAATTACATTAATTTCATGCAAATTAAAATATGGATTGGACACTTTGATAAAAAATAATACTTTATAAAATGTCACTAATTTGATTGAATAACAGAAATACTTGCCTTGCCTTTTCTTTTCCTTCTTTCCTGATAGCTTCTGTGTTGAATAATCTTGTATATCCACTTTTTCTCTTTTCTCTTTTTGGGTTTACCATCCAGCAGTCAAGAGGGTGTTTTTGAATTCTGTAATTGTCATTTAGGCAGCAAAGTGAACAAAGAGGCTTCTGGTGGGTATACAAAGCTACATTTTTCCAGCAAAGAAGTGGAGGAGGCTGGATAAATGTTGAGTGGAGATATACTTCTGCTCACGCTTTCATTCTGTTTATTTTTGCCTGGATTCTGCAATGAATTCTGCACATGTGCAGGGATCCACTCACTTGGAGCTCATTGCAGGATTGGGGCCTTAGGCAGTCCCTTGCCAGTCCTGTCATGCCATATTCAGTTCTTTCATGTCCACAGGAGACAGACCTCTGAAACTGAATGAGTTAACTGGCCCAAAGAAGTCAAACTGCTTTAGATCGTTTTTTGAAGTCAAAGGAAAGTGGTATAGTTTTTGAGGAGAGGACTGTGAAAAGGGAGGCAATGAATCTTTGGAGCAGGACTGGTTAGTTGTTTCTGTTTGTTTGTTCAGAAATATCTGCATTTATATTTTGTAAAAGCAAGTAAAGAACGAACAAATAAATATTATCAAAAATAATACTTTTATTTTGGAACTATCTTCTTTCCACTTTACAAACAAGAAATGTGCTTGAAAAAATGGAATGCCCTTTTTTGCAAGCCAAGATGACAAAATTGACCTTGGAATCCAGTGATTTGTAGCATGCCAGTTTTGGATTATAATCCATATTAGATTTTGCACTTTATTTTTTTAAGTGTTGTAAGGCGTGCCCAGTGTTGTTTAGGGGTAAGGTGTACCAAACATATAACAACATACCTGTGCCAAACAACTTACAATCACAAAACACAAAGTACAGATACAGTAAAATACAATACAGAGCAAGCGCAGTGTTGTGTGGTTTTGAAACATTCTTTTATTTTGAAATAGATTTGTACTGTGACACGTAAATATGAGTAGCATCATATGTTAAACTGTGCAAACAACTGATTTTTCAGTTTAGTGGCTGAATCAAAAAATGAAATACAAAAATTCGGGTCAAGTTGAAAGAAAATGTTCCAAAATGTTCAAAGAACTGAAATGCTAAAAAAAGTTGTTTCATGTCAACAAAAAAGGTTTGTGTTGACCCAAAATGAAATGTTTCATTTTGATTGAGGTTTTAAAAATATTTTTTAAAATTAAATCAAGGGAAATAAATGAAAAGTTGAAATGTATTATTCCAGAAATGCCAAAACAAGCCATTTTGACGTTTCCAACATTTTTTTGAGCTAATGCTAAAATTGACCCAAATGTGCACATTGTTTCAGTTACCCCAAATTTGCAGTTTTTAGTTTAAAAAAGGTTTCATAAGAAAAATTTCACCCAACTCTAATCATATGGCTTTGGAGAAGCAATGTGTATGGTAAATGCAAATGACATTTTGCCATTGTAGATTCAAGTGAATCTAAGTCATAAGGACAAGATGAAAAGAATGGAAGATTAGGGGTGAAGGAGAAGAAAAAAGGCTCAAGTCTTTGTTGCTTGAATTTGGTTGACTTTCCTGGGAGATTTAGTCAGGATTGGGGTTTTACAAAGTAAAAAAATAAAGTAGAAGGAGTTTCTTTGAATGTAGAAATGTACAATGGCAGCTGAAAAGATTCTGTTGGCTCTATATTTTTTGATTTGGCTTCAGAACACCTGGCAATTGCACAAAGAGAAAATGAACTGAGAAGGCCCAATCCTGTCATATGTATTCACTTCACATTTCCATTTAAGTTAATTGGAGTTCAGGTTGGGTACCCCCTCATAAGGAGAAATGCATAATTGGGATGAATATTGGACTCAAAACATACAGGGAACTAATGACACATTTATTTAAAAGCTGGAACTCTCTCTTCCTGGATTCCTTAAAATGGACAATTTGGAATTGCAGTATTTCAAACAAGTGAATTAACTGGGGACTAATCAGAGGTCCTAAAGGTTTTATAGGGCAAACTTTGAAATTTGGAGTTTTAAATCAGCTCTGCATGGGCTGAAACAGCTGGTCCTAATGATAACAAATAGCCTGAAAATCCCTGTAAAGATAAATTTTACATTACAGCCAACACAATGCAAACTGGTGTAGGAAATTGCGATAAACCTCAACTCGTGTGTGTATGTGTAAAATGAATACAGTCTAAACAACTCTTTTCAACAAGTCTTTTTATATGCTCAGTGTGCTTCTCTTTCCCTTTTAAGTATTCCCAGGAGACAGGGTGAAAATTGGGAACTTTTTCATTTAAATTGTCCCTTTTTGTTTTCATCAAAAGATCTGATTTTTCTGACCAGTTCTACTTCCCTGAAAATATGTGACATCACTAAGCAAGCTGTTAGCATCATGAAACCATAGCTAGATATGGATATAAGTGCATATTGGTCATGATGTCATGCAACGTGTTATTAAACAGACAATTCATTGGATCAACTTTTAAAAATATGGACACTCCCCTATAAACTGTAATGTGTCCAATCCAGAAGATTTACAGGTAACACTCCATCCATAATTGGTATCCACATTTGCAAAAAGCAACTCACTTGAGAAGTATGGCCTTCAGTATAGAAGACTTTGAGCTTCAGTGATTAAAGAAGAAAGATCCTGTACTGCATCCATCAGAATAATCCCTAGATTATAGCTGGAGACAGGAAATATACTGACTCAAATTAACTTCCTGCTATTTATTTTCTTTACATGGCCTGACATATTATTTAATTTGGCTGGGTGGTTTGCAGAGCTGAAGGTCTCTGTCACACCATTAGCCAATTACAGGGACTACTGAGTTTGACTGTTTCATTGTTGATGGACCAGCAAGTATGCATGTACTGGGCCTTGGCGTAAGCCCCCTCCCCCCGCTCTCCAGTACTTTCTAGTCTCAGGTAGACTCTGTAGGATAATATGGTGTGAAGGAGTATTGTTGTGATTCTTCAGCAGTAATGAAGCTTGATTAAATGAGGTGGACACAGGAATTCAGGAAATCTGACATTTTAAGATGAGTGCCATCCTATTTGCTAAGCATAACTGCTTCACTGTCATAATGCAGACTAAAAATCTTAGATAGCTCTTCTTCACTGCATGTAAGCTAGTGAATGATTGTTATCTCCTGTTTATAGTATTCATCAAAGCATACTGTGTAGAGAAGGCCCGGAAAATTCTCAGGGATTTTGTCTCTGTTAATGCAGCACATGACAATGGAAAACATATGTCATACTAACAGCATTTTCAAGCATTTGTAATATCATATAAATAAAGTCGTACTAATTTCATTGAACCTTAGATGATGCCTATGTCCCCCGTGCCCAAATTCATTGAAATGGTTGCAACCAAATCCTTGAAGTTCTTCCTCCTTCTGTATATTGCACTTAAACAAGCTAAGGGAAAATGGCACATAATAGCTGTCAGATATTTCTGTGAAAATTCAGGCCAATTTTTTACTTAAAAAAAAAAAGGATTATTCCTGTCAGGCTCTTGATAAACTAATAACTCTGTTGGGAAATATGAATACATTCTAAAATGAAATCACTGCATATAATAACTGTGAGTTTCTGTTAATGTTTCATTGCTCTCCTATTATTTTTGTTACAAAAATTCTTGCAGCCTAGTTTAATACACAGAAGTCTAATTAAAAATTGAAAGTCATCACCTGCTTTTTCCAGTTCTTAGGTGCTTTGCTAAAATAAGAGTCTGAAAAGGTAAATTCATTAATTTCCTGTGCCTTGGATTCTCAGCCCTATCACAGCTGAGATTCTGGAGCATGAGTGACTGGTTGCAAACCTTTCTAAACTGTATTTAACTGCACAAGCTAACTGGAAGTTTGTACATAGAAAATTCTCCAAATGTCACATGCATACGACCTTTTGAAAATGGCATCTCACAAATCCATGTTGAAGGCACTTGTAATACAGATTTGGGATTTTTTTTCCTTCTGAGTTAGTCTGGTTCTTTAGAATCAGTGAAGGGGCACAGAATTTACCTTAAAAGGACCAAATGCATGAATTTGTATTATTCATGCCTATTCATTGCAGTCTATAACTGCAGTTACCTTTTCATTTGAGGCTTGTTATCGTCACTTTCTGTTACTCTTTTAGGGCCAGATCCTGAAAATGCTTATGCTTGTTCATGTGAGTTGATTCAAATCTCCTCGTTTGCATAATTGTTTGCTGAGTTGGGGCCATATTTCCTAAACAGACTGGTGGAAAACTAATTGCAAAGAAGAAGCTATGCTATATAGGCTAGCTTCAAAGCCCACTGAAGTCAGCGGGAGCAGCATTAGGCCAATCTGAATGTTTTGAAAACCCCACTCTAAAAATTCACATGCAAATAATCATGTCACAAACATTTGCAAATTCAGTCAGCCAGGGAATAGAAAGGATAATGTGTCACTTACCCGACCAGATACATGTAAGCAATACTCCTCAGATTTGCAATATTCCTGATCAATTTGTAGAGTAAAGATATGTGTAGTGACTGATATCTAAATGTGCATTTTGATAACAGATATTCTATGTGCAAAAATAAAGACTGTATTTGTGAAATAAATTATTTGTAGTAAATTATTCACTTGGCTCTACTGTTTAATATAAATAGGTCAGTAAAGATATTTGACTATCTATCTCTGTTAGTCTCAGGAATGTTTATCACAAGTCTGTTGCCATGCAGCATAGAGTGGATAAATATTCATCTACTTAAAAAATAAAGGCATAGAAGGTATAATCTATTTTATTAGTGTTGGGAAATAGTGAAAAATCTACTGCTTTTAAAGGGCCTGATCCTGTGATATTCTAAGCACCCTTAACTTCCATTGTTTTCATTTGAGGTTTAAGGTATCCAGCCCTTCCAAAGAGGTACTTAGCACTTCACTGAATCTGTACCAGAATCAGATTTTTTTCTCATTTTATAGCAGACTCTGATACAGGAGTAATCAAGAGCCAGCCGAAGTTTAAATGCATATCACAGTGGAATTTCAGTAGACAATTCCACACAAGACTCTGGTAGGGCCAGTGCCAGCCAAATGTTTTCTATTCTTGGGAATAGCCTAAAACTGTAATACAAGACAAAGGTTTCCATTGTTTACAACTGCCTCATGTCTATTAGTCTCGAGATACAGAGGCATAATAGACATGAGGAGTATCTGTATACTAGACATAGATACTGAAACACGTGTGATTCACTCTAAAAATAGCATCTTACCCTAGGTATTAATATTTTATTTGACAACCAGTAGCATATTTAGCGCTCTACAGAACATAAAGGAGACTGATCCTATGTGTATATACACAGAATATGGAAGTGTTCCATGGTGTTACATTCTTAAATAAATTAACTGTATAGCTCAGAGCGTATCAGCACTTCTATTAGACAATCAGGCACGATGAGAATAGGGCTGACCAAAAAGCCTTTCTGATTTCCCCCAAGAAAAAATTGTTTGAAAATGTTCATGGTTTTGCAGGAAATTTCAAACCAAAGTGAAAATTTTTAGTTTTGATTTTTGAAAGCCAAAGAAAAAATATAATTCTTAATTAAACATTTTTTATTTATAAACTTCCTGCTTGGGAAAAACAAACCAACCAACCCAGACTTTTGTTGCCTGATATTTTCTCACTGAAAATTGGTTTTCAACACAGCCTCTTTTTGGGGGTCAGAAATTCTGTTGGTCACACAATGTTGGCCAGCTCTACAGGGTGATGAGTACGGTATAAGTATCCAAGTAAATAAATGCTTTCCTATATTAGGAGAGTCTTGGGCAGTGTCAGTCTTTAGGCAAGAGTCACAACCTGACATGGGCCCTCTTTTGTCTCATGATAGATCTGTAGTAAAAGAGTCGGAGACAGAACAATGAATCTGTACAACATCCTTCTTTCCTTGGGTGTCACAGGGTTCCTTTCAGCACACTTTTTAGAAGAATAAAACACAAATAGCATATGTGTGTCTTTACTTTAAAAGCTGTGACAGGCTTTGCCTTCACAAAAACAAATAGCAAGGAAATGCCATAACTGCAAAGGCCCTTCCTTTCAATCTTAGGGCCAGGTCATGGGCTGGGTTAGGGAAGCCTTCCACCAGAAAGCTGACTTAAAGCAGACTCAGTCCTTGAGTAGCAGATCTTCTAGTGGCATAATTGTTTCTGTGCTTTTTCTTGCAGCTGATGAATGGGGAATGATCAGGAGAAGAGGGATGTAGCCAATGTGTCCTTGTGTCTTGGTAATCGCTGGCTGCAATAGTGTCTCCTTGGAGCCCACAGACACCTAGCCCAGCTAGAAGAGCCTGCAACACGCATTAATCTGAGCCAGGGCACCAGCCAGCAAAGGTGTCTCTAAGCCATCTTTACAACTCCCCTTCCACTCAGCTCTATTGAGTAATTTTTTTTGCCACAGTTGAAGATCTGGTCTCTTACTCAAGCAGAATGACCACTGAAGTCAGTGTATTAACAAAGTCAAATGGGAATTATGCTTAAGCAAAGACCACAGGATTGAGCCCAGCTGTGGAAACTGGGACTTGGGCAAACCAAATGATCTCCCATATTCTGTGCTTATGGTATTTCAGTATTTCATTAGATATAGAGAGGTACTGCCATTAAGTACCTTGAAATTAATGATCTTTGACAGAATGCCCATGTGGAAACCTATACTGATAATCCTGAACTTCCCATGTGTTCCAGGAGAAACTGGTTTGGAAATGGTGGTGATCCTGACAGAGGGGCTGAAGATGCTCACCACCAGACAAAAAATGGGAATGTCAGAGAACCAATTCTGTCCTCATTTGGAGACTGGCTGCCAAAAGGCAAATGACATAGAAAGAAAAACTACACTGCTATGTCTAACATCACTCTCATAAGAGCTAGAAACTCCTTATTTTCTGCATCTTCTTATTAGATTCAAGTAGGCTTTTCAAATCAGGGTTCTCTCAGGAAATGGCTCCTGAAAGATGTGCTTTGTTAATGTTAATGGTGTAAATCAGCACAGCACCACCGAAGTCAATTGAATTACACTGGTTTATACCAGCTCAGGATCTGGTCCACCCAGTTTCCCCCCCTTAAAAGCATCCTGAAAATAGGATTCCAGCAGAAAGAAAATCCCACCAGCAAGAACAGACCCAGGCTTCAGGAATTTCTCTGTCATCCAAGGCCTTTTTTATCTATTCCATGCATGATATACTAAGTTATCACTAAGTCTAATTATCTTGCCTCCTGTGAGCAGACAATGCAATAAAATATGTACAAATCCTGTTTTCTGTGCTTATGTATTTGAGTTCACACTGGCTATTGCAAAAACAAAATGCATCCAGTAGGCCAAATTTGTGGGCTTGCCTTTCAGACTGTATTTATTTCTCCCCAGGAAAATACATGTCCTTTCTCAATTTAATGGGGCAAGTTTAAATTCCATGAACACACACGTCTCCATGTCTGGTAGTGACCAAAACTACTTTTTTCATAAGGCACTAGAAAAGTTTTGTGTATGCATTTGAAGAAACAATGTCTGTAATCGCTTTTTAGTTTTTTTAGAACTCTGAAAAATTTCCAAGAATTAAAGGATTCTCCCTCTTCTGCACAGAGAAGATCAAGGCACTGGGGGCTGTTTTTGACAGTTCTTATCTGAGATTTGAATTAATACTCTCCCTGTGGAAACAAAATATTAGGTAGGCGCTCAGAAATTGTACTATGGGGGTGAGTGTAACAGAAATACCTACATAGATGAGTAAGGGCTGGATTGTGTGCTCTTGATAGGAGCTGTGCTGCCTTCATGATGCCATTCCTTTCACCTCTGATGGATGCTTTGGGGATGGGGCTGTTAGCTGACTCTCCCTGGCACTATCCCCCAGACAATTTCCAGGTGGAAATCCAATCAGGAGTTAATGCTTCAAGCAGCATTGACTTCTGTGGCGTCCCTTTCATGGCTGCTACCGAGCAGCTGTAGTGGGACTCAGAAGGGCCAACATGAGTCTGTGAAAACTGGAATGCCATTTCTTCACATATTCCCACTCTGCAACCCCTTCATCGCCCTCCCACCTGAAGGAATGTTTTTGAAGGAACTCTGGAAGGTGACCTGCAAAGAGTTTTCAGATCCTCATCCATGGGAGTGGGAGATCTACTTAAAATAATAGTATTGCAGGACAGTGAATTTTTCTCATCTCCTCCAGTAATTGGGAATGACAACGCTTTAGCGTTCATCTATTGAGAAAAAGGAAGAGTTTGCTTAGCCCAGGATTCCTGCTCAGAATAAATCTCCGTTGCGTTTTACATAACAACTGTGTCAGTTCACTTTGAATCTAAAAGAGGTTTTATCAGGAAGGATTTAGATGAACAGTGAAAGGCAAGGCAATACCATTACCCACTTACTTCACATGTAGTCTTTGTCATTTTAGCAACGTCAAAGTTTGTTACAGTCTAAATGTTTCAATTGACAGAAATATGCAAATACATTGATTGCTCAGAATAGTTACAAGTTTTGAACTTGTCAAGGGGAGTTTAAATATATCAATCTTTATTTACTGTAAGCAGCCTACCGAGTTGCTTTACAGTAAATCTGCATTTTTAAAAATAGAAATCTATTTTAACCGTATTAGAGTGTGTTTGATTATCCAGCAATGCACAAATATCATCATGATTGTTTTGTAGTTATAAACATAATGCTTTCTGCCCTACGTTCGTGACAGGGGCATTGTGAGGATTAATTAGTAAGAGGTTGTATAGCATCTAGGCATGATAAAGTGTCACATTGTTGCATTTGATTTCTGAAGCATTTTATAAAAAAGGTTCATGTTTTGCCTAAAAGAGCCTCCAGTGTCTCTCTTCTCTCCTTCTGCACCGGAATAAAGAGTTAAACGACACATCTGCCTCAAAAATAAAAGGTTGCAGTCCCAGGAGTGGATATGCACAAGTCCTTCAGTTGCATTGAGGGCACATCAACAGGAGCTGTCTGGGAATGCTCCCTCTTACTACCTTTCTGTGGTTTTGTGCCAAACTTTTTCTTCTCTTAGCCGCTCTTCCTCGATGGCTTTAGTTAATTTTTCCTCCACCAGATCTTGATTCTGAAAAGGAATTGATAGCATTCAACATGACCTAGCAAATGAAATAGCATCTTGGGAAGGTTATCTGTTGAAGTCTGTTGCCACCAGGCTTCATGCTGGTAACTGGTAGGAAGAAAGAATTACTTTGATTGTTGTTTTGATTGCAGTTATATTCATAACCCGTAGCACTAGATTTGTTTATCTAAACATTGAAAATAAATAGCAAGTCAGAGAAACAGAGCCAGGGACAGCAACACTAGGATCACTGTGTTCAGCAGAATAATTATGGTGTAAATATAGGTGGTGCCTATCATCTCACCTTTCCCATTAATAATATCTCTGCTATGCTCCTTTGCCACCTGTCTTTTCTTATGTTTCCCTGTGGTCAACCACTAGGCTTAGATGATCTTTATTAGTCAGAAAGCCTGCTGAGTGCCAGAGAAAGGCAGGCTCTCAGATGGATGGTATTTATATAATACAAACAGTGGGTTAGCTATCCTGTAAATCTCCTTGTGGGTGGCCGGCTGCTGTCATTTGATTACGAACAATCCCTGTCCAATCTACCCGCCTTTGAAATTCTCTTGAATCATCCCCCTATTTTACTGCAGCCTCTCCCTCTTGCTCTCTCTCTGACTTCAAGAGAGATCTGATCTGTTTACATCAGGGCAGAGTTTGGCCCTCAGTAGCTGTCTGAATCTCCCCAAAAGAATAAATTAAAACTACACAGTTTCATTTTACTTTTTAAACTGATCTTCATTTGGTACACATCTTTGATAGCTGCCAGAATGCATTGCTGGCTTCCTCAGTCCCTGAGTTTATCTCCCTTCAGATCTCATTATGATCTGTACCTCTGCTGCCCTAAGAAGCAAATTTATTTATTTCAATCTTGTTATCATTTCTTCTTTTGCCAACATCACCCCAACTCCTTCCTCCCATTTCTCAGTGTGTGACTAGCTGCTGTTTCCCAGCACCTACTCACTTTGTATTCTGTAAATCAGTACTTCCTAGTCTTTCTGGGTTGGAGCTCTCCTCTTGGGATGGATTGATGCCTGGTTCTTCTTAGCCTCCGTTGCAGTCCCCACATCTTTGTACTGCGCTATGAAGTGTTTTCTACATCTCATCTGTTTTTCCCCCTCCCATTCTGTCTCTTGCTGGTCTTGCTCACTCTCTGTTTGTTTTTTCTATTATTCTGACTTTGCTGTGCTTTTCATTTTTATTTATTCCCCTCCCTTCTCTTGCCCACTTCTCCTCTAAGTCCTGCCTCTCCCCACAGTAATCTTACCTCTGTCCCCCTTCTCTGCCAGCACTGGAGCTGCTCAGGTTATGTGTGTGTGTGTGTGTTTGTGTTTTAAATACCTCCAGCTGTGCTACAGGCTGCCTGTTGCTACAGTGCTCACAGGAAGCCTCCAGGAAGACATGTAATTTACTGCCACTTAGGGGAGGGTGAGCAAAAGTGCAGCCAGCATTTGGCAGCTGCCTGTAACAAGCCATAAGGATGGGCATAACTCCCCATGGAGAAGTCTGGCAGCTCTCTGAAGGCTGGGGAACCTAGCTATAAACATCACTTGCTCTCCTTTCTGCTCTTAATGCCCTATCTTGCTTTCTTTCACTCTTGCATTAGATGTGTACAAATGTG
Source organism: Gopherus evgoodei (assembly GCF_007399415.2). NCBI lineage: Eukaryota > Metazoa > Chordata > Testudines > Testudinidae > Gopherus > Gopherus evgoodei. Next base: position 54,011,757 of record NC_044328.1, on the reverse strand, counting down.
GCTAATATACTGGGTCAGACTGTAATCCATTTAGAACTGATGCAGGCCATGCAGATCTGAAAAGCATATATGTGAATCTTTTTGACATCATGCATCATTTCTCTCTCTGTAGCTTGCATTACTTATTTAGGGCTGTTACTTATAATAAGATTTTTTTCTCAGTGTATCATCATGACTAGATTGCTGGAACAGATACATTTCAAAGGAGTGCAGCATTCTTGTTGTTTTGTTATTTTTGTAGCAACAAACACTATAGTCACAAATAGGCTTCCATTATAGTCCCCAGACTGGCTTCATATGCCTCTCAACCCGTCTTTCATTTCTACTGTTCAGCTTCAGCAGTAAATGTTGTCTATAGATACAAAGGGGAGATGGACACTTTAGAAATGTATGTAATAATAATAATACATTGCGTGTGCATCTGTGTGCAAGCATGAAATGGTAGGCCCTTTGAAATCTGTAATTCCACATGAAAAGGGTGCTTTACAAAATAAACTCTGTTTTAGTGAAATAAATTCACTTTATGCCAATTTTACAAAGGAGTAAGCAACTGTTCCATGTTATTAACCTGTCTTTGTGGATTTTGTAAGTAAACATTAAATATTCAGTTATTCTCTTGGAAAATTGGAAAGGAACTGAATTTATTTTGTTGAATTTATTGTGTTTTCTGTTGCATACGGGACACACTTTGGAAAATATTAAATCAGAATTAATGATATGTCTTCAAAATTTGTCAGTCTGTAAGGTTCCACTCTGTTTAAAAAAACATCTCTTGAGAAGGACAGGAAGATGAAGAGGTGAAGATGACTAATGCTGATGTTTCTGAGATGAATCTCTTCCTTTTGCAGGGGTTGAAGTCCAGAGCACTGTAAGCTATGACTGAGATGGCCTAAAGTGACAGGAACACACTTGGAGAAGGGTGAGACCCATCTCAAACCTGGTGGATATATAGGCATCAATAGGAGATGAGGATCATCTGTGCAGAGGCTCTCTGCACCCAGGGCTGTTCTGGTGCCACCTGGTTTCTGGCAGTTCAGCTCCTTTGGAATAGTGCTGCTAGGTACTTATACCTCGGGGAGGAACACAAATCCAATTCTGCATTAGTTTGGCTATAGAAATATCAGTAATTTCTGCCCCCTAACCTGTGGGTAACATGGTTTCTTGGTGGCAGACCTTTTCCAGAAGTAGTAGCAGTAATATGAGGAGCACAGGACGTTGCCCTATGAAGTGTCAGTTTTCTTTCTTTTACAGAGAGGTTAAAAGTATACAGGCAGGGAGGTGAAATCTTGTTGTGATCATAATTTGTTCATTTTGGTGCTAATTATTAGACCTGTTCAATGTTTTTTGACCAAAAAATTTCCTATTGGAAAATACTGATTTCAACAATGTTCTTTGATTTGAGAAAATCAAACTGAAAAATTGTGTTGAGACATTTTGACAGAAAATGTCATAGTTTAATTCTGATATTTCCAAATAGGTGTTTTCCATGAAAATTTTCAATATTTGGATTTTCTATCCCAATTTGGAACAAAAACAAACATTGAAACATCAGAATTTCCTATGGGATGGCTATTCTGTTTTTCTATCAGTTCATCATTCATTCCATCCAAACACTTGGGATCTCTGTTTTAAAATAATCTTTGTATTGATTTTAGTAATCAAATGCAACATCAGAAAGCCTCCATAGGCTGAGAGGAGAAATCAGCCACCAATGACGCATACTGTACAAACTAGTCTTGAAATTATAGATTCTCTGTCCTCCACCTTTTATACCAAATGCTGCTAGATTCCCTAAGCACATCATTCTGGTCCTGTTCATTGTACCCATTTAATACAGAGTGAAATTCAAGGTATCTGCTTCTAATATTAAAAATCTTTCATGCAGTTGATCTCAGCTATGTTCTATTGGCACTAATGACAGTAGTGGAGACTCAGGAGATGCCCGTGGAACTCACTAGGACAAGAGACTGTAATGACAGTGGACCATACCAATTTCAGAAATAAGGGCCTCATTAAAAGCCCACCAAAATCATTTGGAGTCTACCCATTGATTTTAATGGGCGTTGGGTAATGCCCCAGATGCTGAACTCATTTCTTCAATTATCTTTTGCTTTGATGCATTTTTTTACAATTAAAACCAAGCAAGCATACAAAAAATCCTCAACTGAAGGAGAAGAGAAAAGCTATAATCAAAGCAGGTAGTTTATCCCTGCCTATGAGAAAGGGAGAGAGAGAGAGAATGTAGATTCTGAATAATTTGTGAGGCATTCAGATATCCTGGTGATAGTCATGGTGGATAAGATGTAAGGGTCTTAAGGTCAAAACTAATAATGGATAAGTAAGTACATGTTAACAGAACATCTCAGCATGCCTCTTTCCAAACAGGCATCAGGGCATCCTAATGACATCTTCAAAGAAAAAGAATATGCATTTACTATGAAAATCATGTTTGTCCATCTGCTAAACATCAGTATTAAAATTAACCTTTATGGCTGCCAGAAATGCGGGGTCCTTTCATTGAAGCATGCCGATTGTGCTACTAACCATGCTTCTTACTAATTACAGTTTCATTGACACTTTGGCAGAAGAGCATTTGCTGCAGAGTAATCGCAGTGTGGGGGCAAACAGACTTTTGACTTTCATGATCTGCAGAGCAAGCAGAGAAGGGCTAACAGGAGTTTTAAACACTCCTACATTTCATAGCTGTTAAGAGTTGGCTGGATTATATTGACAGAAAACTTCTTTGCAATTTTTGGTAACTGTTTTTGGTCACTCCATGCCTGTCTGACTGTAGTTAGACTCCTTGGACTTCTTTACCTATCATGTCTGTGTAACTGCGATTATAGGTCATGGGAGTTATGATAAAGGAGATGAACTCTCTCCTCCTCCTTTTCTCCAGGCCAGGTTTTCAGAAGGGTATTTCTTTGCAGACAGTGTGCTGTTACCGTAATAGGATTCTTCTCCTTTTCATCCTTCTAAAGGCTCATTCCTCCCAAACAATTACTTTTTCACTGAGTGGCCTTTGTTATGAGCTTGGCAAACAAACGAGCACACAAAAGCAATGCAGGAGCTGACCAGTGCCCTGCTGAATACATAACGGAAATTGTAGCCGTTGTAATAATCTTTCCCCTCATTCTTTGGACATTTTTATCTTCCCATGAACCATAAAGTGATCACTCTCTTCTCCAGCCCCTCTTTACGTCTAATCCATCAATCTACTCCCAGACAATGCTATGTGGAGAAGGGCATGTTTTAAACACGGTCGGAGTTGTAAAGGCTAAATGCGTTCTACCATTCGTCCTAGCACTACACACTAGTAAGATTTGTCCTATATCCTTAGCTTCACCTACCTACCCCAGCTCAGAATGATATACCAGGCAGATAAGCCCTAACTATTTTTTATATTGAACTGTGGTTAGGAGATTTTTATACTTCCAGAAGCTCTTCTGTCTCTTTATATTGCCAGACAATCTCTTCCAAACATGATTTTTAGTCTTATTTTATTAAATTATTTATTTAGTGTTGCTTGTGAGAACCAGTTTTCTCCCCTTTGGAATGTATATGACAGACTCACTTTGCAGGTACTTACCAAAAAATTTCCATAGAATGAGGTCCTCATGGCCTTGTGAAGGACTTTATCCTTCCTCTTTCCTCTACAGATTACTTTGAACATTGGCTCTAGCAGTGTAGAAGATAAATCTGTAGTTGCACACATGGCCTGGGTTGTCACGTTATGCCCTTAAATTCTGTTCTCATGGACATATCTAGTCCAATACGCTGTAAAATGTAGTCTAAATAGGTACTGTTCGTGTTGTTAGAGGAAAAAGAATCATTAGCTCCTATTCCTAGAGCATATACCCTCTCTGTCTAACTTCTCCCTTTCTCTCTGACTCCCTTAGCAGGGCTGCCGATCAGACACAGCCTGTGGTCTAGAGATAGATTCTCTCCTCCATTTCTGAGACTTAGACTTTTCTCATTTCTTTGATTCACCTGGTGTACTATCAGACTCTTTTGTCCCAAAGGCTTTTTAAGAAAATAAAACAAAGAAAACCAAAACCCCAACCAAACACTGGGGCTACCGTAGGTTTCACTAGACCAGATACAGTTTGTGCTAAAATTCCTATTGCTGGTGGAGTAAAAGGAGCATATACCAGAGACTACTGAGAAAAGATATTCACTGTGTATGGCACATGACATATCCATTGTATGTTTTTCAAAGTCCTTCACTATTGTAATCACCTGCTTGGATAAACAGTTTATGCTCCTTTTTTCTGTATACCTTTCATTTCCTATTTCTAAAAAAGTACTCTCAGCACCATCTGTCCTTTGTCCCAAGCTAATGACTTTACCATGGCATATTAATTATCTGGACTGTAGGTGTCCCAGTTCACTGTTTGTCTCATATGTGAGTTTGAAGAGACAAGGTTCATATAATTATTATAACTTTCTCTTAATATTAATTCCATTCTCTCGTTTGTAAGTTATTGACAGACCAATGTCAATCTGTTCTATCTTGCTCCCGCTGAAAAAACACTAAATAGCAGTTTTGCAGTGTCATGCTATGCTTACTGGCTTCCTTTCTGGCTTGCCCAGTTGCACTAATATCTCTGGGACCTGGGGACAAATTGACAAAAGTTGATATGCTTGTGGGTGCTTAGAGTTTTTATGTGGGTTGATTTAATTCAAAAAGGTTTAGGGCAGAATTGGTCAGTGTAACATTCTCTTCAGGTTACACATTTCTCCTAATTGGTGCTATGATACTGCAGTTGAGCTTACAAAAGCAGGGATTCAGTTTGTCAATTGTGTTGGTTTTCACAAAGCCCCATGTTTCAATTTAATCTTATAAAGCTGAAGATAAGCGTGGAATGTTCTCCTATTCAGGTCACTTTCTAATTAGGAAGCAGGTTGTTGGAAACTCAGAACTGATTACAGGCTTCCAACTGTACTGAACTGCTCCAAAGCTTTTAACCCAGTGATTTCCAATTCAGGTTTCTATTCCTCAGAGAAGCACTTTAATTCACCTTTCTTAATTGTTAATAAGGAGCATAAACCAATGAAATATAGAGAAATCTAGTGGAAACAGGAACTGCAGAACTAGGATGGTATGAGACAGTTTAAAGTTTGGCTTATATGAGTACCAAGTTGCCTTTAGAAATGTTTTCTGTAGTGTTCTTTCCTTTAGAGGATTTTGTATATTGACTGATCTCTTTGGAGGCAGCCTGAAAGGGAGGGGTAGCAGCCTGCCAATGTTTTCTGTATTGACTGAGGTCTTCAGAGGAAGTACAAATTGGACATGAAGAGAGGAGAAAATGCACAGTGTGCTATTAAAATGATCCACATCTACATCCATGCAGAATGCGTCATCATAAAAAGGGAGGAATTAATGGAAGCCAGCTGTCTGTGGCAGAGTGATATGCTGTTTCATAAAACAGTGGGCTTACTAATTTAGTTTTAGTAACTAGTGATAGTTTGAAATAGATGTCAGACTCACTACATACGTAATTAGAAATTACCTGCTGTGATCGCCACTAAAAAGTCAATGTTTGATTCGCAGCAGTGCAGTGATTGACATACTACAGAATTTCTCTATATTTTAAATTGGAAAATAACTGCAATGTCTCATACTGTATGTGAATAAACGTAAATGTAATAAAAATTACTTTTATATGTTGCATTTGCAATAACTACTGGGAAAATCCCCCTATACATTCTCTACCACCTCTCTATAGTGGATAGCAGTGAACTAATTTACCTTTCTGTGTTGCCACATAAAGCTATATCATTCATACCTTTAGTTATGCAAAATTTCCCACTGACCTCAATAGGATTGTGTGTGTGAGGTGAGAAAGATTTGGTTTGTAATATATCAGGAGATTTAGGTTATAACTTTCATTTGTTGTGGCTGTTGGTCTCTTATCAGTTGGTAAAAGACGCTGTTATCTGTGGAAAGATTGGTCAAAGTAAGGGAGCTTTTCTAATTGACAGCAATTGCTTAATATGGTGTGTGATTTATTCATATATTTTTAGTTGAAAACATTTACTGTATAGAAGGATGCTGTTGATGGGCCAGATTCTGATGTCCTTTCTGATGTTGAGTAGTACTTTAATCTGGGATGAGTTCTATTGAAATTAGACTCACAGATTCATAGATTTTATGGTCAAAAGGGACCATCATGATCATCTAGTTTGACCTCTTGCACATTGTAGGCCACAGAAGCTTGTTTAATAGACCCCTATCATCTGGCTGAGTTACTGAAGTTCTCAAATCATGATTTAAAGACTTCAAGTTACAGCAAATCCACGATTTACACTAGTTTAAACCTGCAAGTGACTTCTGCCCCATGCTGTAGAGAAACAAGAAAACTCTCCAGGGTCTCTGCCCATCTGACCTGGTGGAAAATCTCTTCCTCACCCCAAATATGGTGATCAGTTAGACCCTGAGCATGTGGGCAAGACCTACTAGGTAGACACCTGGGAAAGAATTCTCTGTAGTAACTCAGAGCTCTCCCCATTTAGTGTCCCATCACCAGCCATTGGAGATATTTGCTGCTAGCAGTTACAGATCAGCTACATGCCATTGTAGGCAGTCTCAGCATACAATCATCTTCATAAACTTACAAAGTTCAGTCCTGAAGACAGTTTGACCCCCTCTCCTCCCCTTGGAAGGCTGTTCCAGAACTTCACTCCTCTGATGGTTAGAAATCTTCATTTAATTTCAAGCCTAAATTTGTTGATGGTCAGTTTATTTCCATTTGTTCTTGTGTCCACATTAGCATGTAACTTATAACTTCTCTGCTCTCTGGTAGTTATCCCTCTGATGTATTTCTAGAGAGCAATTATATCTCCCCCCAGCCTTCGTTTGATATGGCTAAACAAGCCAAGCTCTTTAAGTCGCCTCTCATAAAGTAGTTTTTCCATTCCTCGGACCATCCCAGTAGCTCTTCTCTGTACATGTTCCAGTTTGAATTAATCTTTTTTAAACATCGGAGATCAGTATTACACACACTATTCCAGATGAGGTCTCACCAGTGCCTTGTATAATGATACTAATACTTCCCTGTCTCTACTGGAAATATGTTGCCTGATGCATCCTAGGACTGCATTAGCCTTTTTCAAGGCTGCATCATATTGACTGCTCACAGTCATTCAGTGATCAAGCAATATACCCATGTCTTTCTCCTCCTCTGTCACTTCCAACTGATATATCCCCAGCTTATAGCAAAAATTCTTCTTTTGTCTCTGAATGCGTGACCTTACACTTTGCACTATTACATTTCATCCCATTTCCATCACTCCAGTTTACAAGGTCATCCAGATCATCTTATATAATATTCCAGTCCTCCATATTGTCAATACCTCCCAACTTTGTGTATCCACAAATGCTATTAGCACTTTCCCACTATTGGTCCCAAGACCAATCCTTGAAGAACTCCATTAGTAACCTCCCTGCAGCCTGACAGTTTATCTTTCAGTACGACCCACTATAGTCTTCCTTTTAACCAGTTCCTTATTCACCTTTCAATTCTCATATTAATTCCCATCTTCTCCAATGTAAATAATAATTTCCCTTGTGGAACTGTATCAAATGCCTTACTGAAATCCAGGTAGATTAGATCTACTGAATTTCTTTAAAAAAAATCAGTTATCTTCTCAAAGAAGGAGATCAGGTTGATCTGGCATGATCTACCTTTTGTAAAACCATGTTGTTTTTTATCTCAATTACGTTTCACCTCCATATCCTTAACTACTTTCTTTCAAAATTTGTTGCATGCATACAGTTGTGGTCTCAAACAAACAGGCCTGTAGTTTCCCAGCTCATCTTTTTACCCTTTCTTAAAAATAGGGATTATATTAGTAATTCTCCAGTCATAAGGAATGATCCTCGAGTTTACAGAATCATTAACAATTGTTACTATTGGGCTTGCAATTTCATGTGCCAGTTCCTTTAATATTCTTGGATGAAGATTGTCTGGTCCCCTCTAATTTAGACCCATGAAACCAGTGGTTCTCAAATTATTTTACTATGCCCCTTTCATAAAGCAAGCCTCTGAGTGCAACCCCTCCTTATAAATTAAAAACAGTTTTAAACATATTTAGCACCATTATAAATGCTGGAGTCGAAGCGGGGTTTGGGGTGGAGGCTGTCAGCTCATGACCCCCTCATGCAGGGCTGGTGTAACCATTTAGGCAAACTAGGGGGGGTAATTGCTGCGAGGCAGGGCTCCCCCGGTGGGGTTAGCTGCTGCGGAGGGGGGGCGGTGGGTGGGGTTAGCTGGGGTGGTGATGCAAGGTTGCACTGGCCCTGCCCCCATGCAATAACCTTGAGACCCCCTCAGAGTCCCAACCCCAGTTTGAGAACCCCTGCATTAAACTGTTTGAGTTTGACTTTTCTCTCAAATGTGGTAATTTCTACCCATTCCCATTAGCTACCCTGCCACTACCTCTAAACTCTTCATTAGAGTTATTAAAAACTGAGGCAAAGTATTTGTTGAGGTGTTGGGCCATGCCTAGATTATTTTTAATCTCCAACCCATCCTCAGTGGTTGGAGGTCCCACTTAGAGTTGCCAACTTTCTAACTGCAGAAAACTGAACACCCTTGCCCTGCCTCATGTCCTGCCCCTCCCCGAGGCCCCACTCCACGCTCACTCATTCCTCCCTCCCTCTGTTGCTCGCTCTGCCCCACCTTCACTCACTCATTTTCATGGGGCAGGGACTTGGGGTACGAGATGGGTGAGGGCTCAGGTTGGGGGTGCAGGCTCTGGGGTGGGGCTGGAGATGAGGGGTTTGGGATGCAGGAGGGAGCTCTAGGCTGGGGCAAGGGGTTGGGGCATGGGAGCAGGTTCAAGGTGCGTGCCCCAGACAGAGGAAGGCCATGGGACTCCTGGCAAATAGCAGCATGTCCCTCCAGCTCCTAAGTGAAGGGGTGGCCAGGGGGCTCTGTGCGCTGCCCCTGCCCGCAGGCACCACCTCTACAGCTCCCATTGGCCACAATTCCAGGCCAATGGGAGCTGCAGAGCTGGTGCTCAGGGTGGTGCCTGCGGGCGGGGCCAGTGCGCAGAACCCCCATGGCTGTCCTTCCGCCTAGGAGCTGGAGGGACATGCTGACACAGGGCCTGGTCAGCTGTATGGACTGGAGCTGCCAGGGTCCCTTTTCAGTCGGGTGTTCTGGACAAAAACCTGATGCCTGGCAACTGTAGCCCACTTCTTTCCTTATTTTCTTTTTATTATATGGCTATAGAAAGTAATGGAGCTACTCCTGGGATAAGGCATTACTCATCACAAGGAAGGGTATCTGAATCAGGCCCAATGTTTTTAGAACATCAAAATTATTCCCAGGGAAAATTCTCTTTGGATAAAAACAAAACAACAAAAGATAGGATTCTTTTATGCAGCTCTCTTAGGGCTGGTCCACACTATGGGGGGAAATCGATCTTAGATACGCAACTTCAGCTATGTGAATAACGTAGCTGAAGTTGAATATCTAAGATCGGATTACTCATCCGTCCTCACCGCGCGGGATCGATGTTCGCGGCTCTCCCTGTCGATTCCGCAACTCCGTTGGGGTTGATGGAGTTCCGGAATCGATATAAGCGCGCTCGGGGATCGATATATCGCGTCTAGATGAGACGCGATATATCGATTCCCGAGCAATCGATTTTAACCCGCCGATACGGCGGGTAGTCTGGACGTAGCCTTAGAACACAATGTTTTGAGCCTCCCCCTGCTGGCCTTGCAGCAGTAATTGCCAGAGCGAAGCAAATGCAATAGACAGACAGCAGGCCTGTGCAAGTATGTACTGGCGGATGGGAGGCTATATAAGTTGAAGTTATTCAACAAAAAATAGCCTTGGTAATTTCAGATCCATTCATAAAGCGATGATAAAATCAATATTCTCAAGACTGCAAAAAAGGACAAAACAGGGACAAAGAATTCACTTCAGACTTTGAAGAGGATATTATAGATAGAGGGCAAAAATACTTGAAAAAAATCCTTTTTTTTATTTCAGAATCTCTTATGTAAAAGTGTGTGTCTGAAGTTAATTTAAGTAAATTATAATTTTGCAGAATTTGCTTTTGCTATTACAGAGTCCCCGAACAGAAACAGAGAGAGTTATAGAAGCACTGAGAATCTGATTTTAATTTTGGCATTTGGGCTCTTTTTGCCATGTTAAATTTCAGTAAGAATTAGTAATTCTTTCCAATATCTCTACTGAAGAGGAGTACTCCTCCTTCTAGTATCAAATTATGCATGGAACAAACATAGGCCCTGACCCTGCAATTTGATCAGGGTACGCAGACTCCTGTGCCTGCATTCTATGTGTCTGCGTGGATCCAAATATAGGAGTGAAAACTATAAGAGGACGATATTGAGGAATCATAATGATAAAAACATGCCCTCCTCTTCCTCTGATTTCTCAAGACTGCACCTTGCAATCGCTTTTATTTAAGGAAAATATTCAGGTCTGATTTTATAAACCCTGAATATATGGTACAGTTTTCCTCCTGATGGACTTGCACATGGGATTAACATCAGTGTGAAGTGAATAAACCCTTAGGGACCCTCAGCTGCCCAGGCATGATTTCTATTGAATCCAAAGGATGACATGCCGGAGACTGGCCACAGAATCTGGCTGTATAATGTAAATAAATATTGGCACGGAGAAGATTTGGAGGATGTCATGTGCTAGGTCCAGAGAAGTTGCAAGGCACCTTTTACTTGAGCTAGGATAAGAGCTTATTTTGTTCTCCTTAGGTTCATAATCCACAGAATTACTTTCAACAAAGATTGCTTACTGGAACTAAATTATGCCTGTACTAGATTATGCCTTTTTTTTTTTTATTTTAATTGAAGAGGAGAATATGACTGAAGCTGCATTCAATTCATTAGGAGCCTTTTAAATTACCAAGTGACTTTGGCTTCAGTAGTATATATAAGAAAAGATGGTAATATACATTCTAGTGACTAATCCAGTGAGTTTTTCAGTGTTTTTATGCTTTTAGTGAGGTTGCAGTCCTGATACTGTTTGCATAAACACTGTACATCTGTTATTGCTTATTACTGTCTGTACCCAGGAGAGCAAAATTCTGAGAATTTGAAATGGAGGAACCCTTCATTGTCATGGTAAGCATGCAGAACACCTGCTGATTCTAATGCTTCCACCCTCATGGTATCTAAACACCTTTCAACAGTTAAGAAGCACTGAGCATGTCCCCGCAGGCTATGATTCCTCCTCTCCCCACTTTCCCAATAGATTTTTTTTAAACTCCTTATTAACAGTGGGATGAGAGGAGAATCAGGCCCATGGTGTGTTACCAGCCTCTGACCATGTTTTTGAGGAGAGTTTTCCATGCAACAGTTTAATAATTTCTAGTTTACATCCTGTAGTATTGGTTCTTAGTCTTCTAGTCCAAGAGAGAAATTGGTTCCTACTCCAGAGATGTAATTTAAGATTTTGTGGATTCTTTTCTATTTTCCCAGGATCTCACTTTTAGGAGGTTAGGCTTTAAGTGTCTGGGATGGAGTAGGGCTAGGGTGATTATTCTTTGTTCCTGATGAAAGAGGCTGGTGATCAACTGCTGGAGATAATTCTGAGGAACTGATCAAAGGTGGTGAGAATTCAGTTTTCTAAATAGCCATTACTTCTACTGAGTAGAATTGGAATAAGTGAACTGTGTACATTTTGTTCAGACAGTGAATATTACAGAAACCAAATACAGAGATGCCAACAAATATCCCTTGTAACTTGTATTCATTGCCAAGCAGATCTTGATTATTTCAGTAAGTGCCCTTTTCTGTTAGGTAATAATGATACAAAAATTAATTTATACATGCTTAAATGCAAATAATTTCCTGAGATTGGTTAAACAGTGGGACTGTTTCAGTTTTACTGACTTGGAATTGCTGCTGATGTAAGAATTGTTTGCCTTACGTACATAGTTGGTCTGCGGAGAGATACATTATAGTGTGTTAATGCAGGAGACCAAGTTTCTGGTCCAACGGCAGATAGTGTGTGCAGAGTGGCGTTTATGCCAAACTATTCTTAGTTTGTAATTCTATCACTGTGCTGGGTATTTGACGCACAAGGCCCTTATTAGGCATTAAAAGCATGTAGTCCATTGAAAGGATACTTTGCACAAATATTTCAATTCATGCCAGGAAAAGGGGTGCTTATATATACCTGGATGGGTTATGCTGAAGCATGATCTGTTAGCCCACGTCCAGACTACAGCCTAAAATCGATGTGCTTAAAATCGATTTTATAAAGCAGGGTTTATAAAATCGATTTCGTGCATCCACACTAGAGGTACTTACATCGATATTGAGCGTCCATTTTCCCTGGCGTCCATCTTTTGCTTGAGCGTTGCACTCTGGGTACCTATCCCACAGTTCCTGCACGGGTCCCTGTCCTTTGGAATTATGGGTTACTAGCCCAGTGCATGATGGGATCAAAGTCCCCGTCGTGGGTGGTTCTGGGTACAGCCTCACCCTCCCCTTCCTGTTAGCGGCACACAGTCAGTTCGCGCAGTTTTTACTGGCTGCAGTGAGGAAAACGCCATTTTGCAGCAAGCATGGATCCAGGTCTGCTCTTGTCCTTGATCGCGAATACTGTAAATACTTCACGCATTCTCGTTCTATCAATGCTGACCCATGATGCAGAAATGCAAGAGAGAATGCTTGAATGTGGGGACGACAGCGATGATGAACTGGAGAACGAGTTTTCCGACACCCCGGGTCCCTGCATGTTGGAGCTCCTGACGGTTATGGGGGAGGTTCTACCCATTCCGTGCCGCTTTTGGGCACGGGAAACAAGCACTGACTGGTGGGACCGCATAGTCCTGCAGGTGTGGGACGATTCGCAGTGGCTGCGGAACTTTCGCATGCGTAAGAGCACTTTCTTTGAACTTTGTGACTCGCTTTCTCCTGTCCTGAAGCGGTATAATACCAGGATGAGACCAGCCCTCATAGTGGAAAAGCGAGTGGCAATAGCCATATGGAAGCTTGCAACGCCAGACAGCTACCGGTCAGTCGGTAATCAATTTGGAGTGGGCAAATCTACTGTGGGGGCTGCTGTGCTGGAAGTATCCAAAGCAATCATTAAGCTGCTGCTTCGAAAGGTTGTGACTCTGGGAAACGTGCAGGCCATTGTGGATGGCTTTGCTGCAATGGGATTCCCTAACTGTGGGGGGGCCATAGATGGAACCCATATCCCTATTTTGGCACCGGAACACCAGGGTGCCCATTACATAAACCGGAAGGGGTACTTTTCGATGGTTCTGCAAGCCCTGGTGGATCACAAGGGACGTTTCACCAACATCCACGTGGGATGGCCAGGAAGGGTTCATGACGCATGTGTCTTCAGGAGCACTACATTGTACAAAAAGCCCCTGCAGCAAGGGACCTACTTCCCTCACCAGAGAATAACAGTTGGAGATGTCCAAATGCCTATAGTTATCCTTGGGGACCCAGCCTACCCCTTGATGCCCTGGCTAATGAAGCCATACACAGGCAGCCTTGACAGTGCTCAGGAGTTGTTTAATTACAGGCTGAGCAAGTGCAGAATGGTGGTAGAATGTGCATTTGGCAGGCTTAAGGCGAGATGGCGAACGCTTCTTACTCGCTCAGATCTTAGCCAAACCAATATCCCCTTTGTCATTGCTGCTTGCTGTGTGCTCCACAATCTCTGTGAGAGCAAGGGGGAGGCTTTTATAGCGGGGTGGGAGACTGAGGTAAACCACCTGGCCGCTGATTATGCGCAGCCAGACACCAGTGCAATTAGAAGATCACACTAAGATGCTGTGCGCATCAGAGAAGTACTGAAAAGTAGCTTCCTCATGGGCCAGGGTACAGTTTGAATGCTGATTTTCCTTTCAATTGATTGCTGCCCTCCCCGTCTATGCAGTCTTGCTGCTGCAAGATACCTTCCCTGCAGCATTCCTCAACTGCTTGCTTAGGTTACTTGCAAGAGCTGTCCATTGAAAAACATATAATTCTGTATTTCCCAGTTATTACCTACCTCCACCATTAGCTGCTTCCGTCTGCTGCAAGGCACCGTACCTGCAACCTTCCTTAACTGCTTTTTTATTGAAAATAAAGTTACTATTATTTGTTAAAAGAATTGTGTTCTTTATTTAAAATCAGACCCTTTCAGCAATCAAGCATCATGCTTGTTGTTACAATACTGTGCATGAAATTTCATAACTCAGCGTTCTATGGGGGACGGAGCGAGGGAGGTTTGGAGGAAGGGGGAGGGAGGTTGGAAAGAAGAAAGTGCATCAGAGAAGACAGAACAAGAATTCTCATGGACCAGGGTACGGTATGGCTGCTTTCTTTGTTTTCCCTTTATTACCCATATCCCCAATTGTCAAATCCTGATGCTGATAACTAGCTTCCGTGCAGCTTTCCAAAGCTGCTTGCTTTACTTCATTACCAAACTACACTCACACTGCCTTAATAGCATGACCTGAGAGTAAAAATAGGCAAAGGTGCCATGGGAGAAGTTTGGAGCATTAGAGGAGGGAAAAAACAGGACACAAAGGGCTTTTCAATTTAATGAAAGCTGCCTGGTTGGAGTGTCCACAGCGGTGGAGGGGGCTGGTGCAGAGAGCCTTCCCCCACGTGTTCTTACATGCCTGGTTCTGGAAGGTGTGGGACAGGGTGAGTACTGAGGGAGGTTATACACGGGCTGTAGGGGTATTCTGATACCATGGAGCTCTTGCAGCATATCGCGGAGGATGTCAGTCTGATCACGAAGAAGATCCACCGTTGCTGCTCGCCAGCGCTGATCTTCCTGCCACCTGACATCATTTTTGGCGTCCCTCCTGTCTTCGCGTTGGTCCCTCCTGTCTTCGCGTTGACTGGCAGCCTCCCTGTACTTTGCGACCAATTGTTTCCAGTCCCCCTGCTGAGCTCTCTCTGTACGGGTTACTGCCATAATTTCGGTGAACATGTCCTCACGCGTCCTCCTTTTCCTCAGTCTTCTTATGCTGCCCCCCCTACGTACAGGAGAAGGGAGAGGGAGGCTGGAGAAATGTGCAGCTATGTGTGTGGGGGTGGGGATAGGAAAGAGTGATAAAAGAATCATAAGAGACACATTTCACACAACAATGCATACAGTCTTTCTCCTCACTGACCTGTGCCTGTTACCGAACCTTGAACATGTTACTTTACCACAAGGTCGCCTTAGGATTCCTTTAATACTTATTGCTTGTGGCTGAGGACAGAGATTTCTGCTCAGACGCAGGTCAGGGGAGCACACAGACCGTGTCCGGAGAAAATGGTAAGTTAATGGCTAGTAATCCCTGTAGTCGATTGTACTGTCAGGTAGCATGAACAGAGCAAAGTGCCTTAAGGAACAACATTGCTTTCTTTTCTTAAGCCATGGACAGGGACATGCTACCACTTCCCTCCCACTTGTGCTGCACTTCACAGCACGCATGAAATCCATGTACCTCACCCCATCCCCCCTCTACCATGGCAACAAATTGCCGTGATTCATGATGGCCAAGTGCAGGAGGAATCTGCCCTGTTACAATGGAGACTTTTCTAAAAACCACCTCATGGGTCACTGTTTTAGGAAAGGTTTTTAATCTACTTGGTCAGCACAGAAGGACCGACTGTATGCGCATCTCTGTTCCCTTTTACTAAAAGTACGTTAATCTCTAACAGGTGACCATGGAGGATATCACTCTCCTGAGGATAACAGACAGAGAAAGAGAAATCATGCTTCTTGAATGTCAGCAGTCACCAGGGCAATTCGCAGCTAGAATTTGTCATGCGATGATTCCTGAGTATGTGCTGCAGGCATGGCGTGGTAAAGTTTCCTTTTATGGCAAACGGAACAAGGCCGCCCTACCCAGAAACCTTCTGCAAAGGCTTTTGGGGTACCTCCAGGAGTGCTTCATATAGATGTCTCTGGAGGATTTTTGCTCCATCCCCAGACATGTTAACAGGCTGTTTCAGTGACTCTAAGTACAGGTAGTGATTTGAAGCACCCAGTAAAAAAGGCTTACATTAAACCGAAGCTTTTATTAAAAGAAATTACACTCACCAGAGGATGGGTCCTCAGCTTCATTTTCTGGAGTACTGGCTTGAGATGGCTGGCAGGGAACCTCAGTAAGGGTGAGGAAAAGATCCTGGCTGTTTGGGGGGATAAAATGCTCTGTGCTCTCTGCTGGAGCCTCCTCCTCTTGGTCCTCATCATACTGATAATCGCCATCAAATAAATCTTCCGTAGTGGCAGGAATCACGACGCCCACCTCTGAATCCACAGACAAGGGGGGGTTCGTCGTTGCGCTGTTCCCCAATATTGCGTTAAGCTCGTCGTAGAACCGGCATGTTTTGGGGGCAGAGCCTGACCTGCCCTTTGCTGCTTTGGTCTTCTGATACGCCTGTCTGAGCTCTTTCACTTTCACTCGGCACTGTAACGAGTCCCTGGTATGTCCCCTCTCCCGCATGGCATTAGAAATTTTTTCAAAGGTTTTCTCATTTCGTCTGCTCGAGCGCAGTTCTGAAAGCACTGACTCTTCTCCCCATACAGCCATCATATCGAGTAACTCCTGTGTGTTCCATGCTGGAGCTCTTTTCCTATTTTCAGGAGACTGCATTGTTCTCTCTGCTGCTGAGAGCTCCACGCTGTGCAAGCAGGAAATGGAATTTCAAAGTTCCCGGGGCTTTTCCTGTTTACCTGGCCAGCAGTAGAGTTCCTTTACCTGTGTAGAGCGGCCACTAGAGCACTGTGGGATACGTCCCGGAGGCCATTAACTTCGATGTCCGTCCACACTAGTATAAAATCGATTTAAAAAAATCAGTTTTGGGGTTACTCCTCTCGTTTAGATGGAGTTCCAAAATCTATTTTAGGGACCCTTAAAATCGATTTTATGCACTCTGTAGTGTGGACGGTTACAGCTTTAAATTGATTTAGAGCTCTTAAAATCGATTTAAAGCTCTAGTCTGGACCTGCCCTTACACTATGATCCTCTGTCATTTGGAAGATAAGTGTCAGAGCAAAAGCAGATGAGAGTTTGAGTGTGTGCTGGCTTTTTAAGCTCTTTGGGATTTAAAACACCATGGAAAATGAAGTGTTAGAAATTTTTTCATACCCAATTTTGGGGAAAATGTAGTGTCCTTGTGCTATCAGCAGATTTCTGCATGCTGTTTGCTTCACATCACTTTTACACTATAGTAGCTGATCTCAGTCAATGTAGGTCCCCATCACTTACATTAGAATCAGGCCCAAAAGGCACACATAAAGCAACACTTTAAAAAACTGATTTCCAACAATGTAAGTAAACAGAGAAAACTTGATAAAGATAGATCTTCGCATAGGTCCTATGAAAAATATCTCCGAATCACTACCATACTAAGGGCAAAGTTGTTAGTACCTCAGATGAAACTGTCTTTATCTTTAAAATCTTTTACTGTGATATTTCATTGAGGATTGGGCAATGCAGTATAGACAGGGCCGGCTTTAGGATTTATGGTGTCCTAGGCGAGATTATTAAACTGGTGCCCCTGTTCTTGATCTGTTCTTAGCAACACAAACATAAGCTTATAGTATTGGAAAACTTGCCACATTCACATTATTAAAACCAGTTAAACTTTATTAAGCACACTGT
The DNA here is from genome assembly GCF_007399415.2 of Gopherus evgoodei. Classification (NCBI taxonomy): domain Eukaryota; kingdom Metazoa; phylum Chordata; order Testudines; family Testudinidae; genus Gopherus; species Gopherus evgoodei. The sequence continues at coordinate 53,994,141 of NC_044328.1, read as the reverse complement.
AATGCTGATGGACTAGCACTAAAGAAGCAGCACTATAGAAAAAATTCTGCTATGACAGAATGATGCAAATAATATATTTTTTTTAATTTATCAAAATTTTATTGGAAATTTATATGAAGAGGTATTGAAACAAAGATTTGTTTTTAATTAAAAGCAATCTTTCTGGCTTTTTTGGCTGCAAAATCAGTAATAATGTCATCGTATGACAAAGACAAAGTCGTGTCTTGTTCGATCGCAAGAACGCAAGACCAGTCAAGCGTTTCTGACTCATTGTAGAGCGGAGATAGTTTTTAATGAGCTTTAGTTTTGAGAAACTCCGTTCTCCTGATGCTACTGTTAAAGGAATTGTCAGTAGAATACGAGTGGCAATGTACACATTAGGATATATGTCAACAAGTTTGCGGGTATGAATAAACTGTACAATGTCCATCACCGATTTTGCATGTGGCAACATTGATGACAGTGTACTCAATTCTTCGTATAGTTCAAGTCCATTTAAATCAAAACTATCACCATGCTTCAGGAGGCTCTCTAGATTCTTGCACTTTGTCATTAGTTGCTCTTGTTTTCCTATTTCGTTGAATTTAGTTATGTCATACAAAAATCCAAACTGTTCATGGTGTACTTGCAAGGTATTAAACCTTTCATCAACAACAGATACTGCTTTATCCATCACAACATTAAAAAATTCAAACTCAAATTTCTTTTCTGGATCGTCTATGGGCATGATCTGCTGTACAGATTCTTCACAAAGAAGTGTACCTGGCCTTTTAAACTCATATTAACTATGTATTTACTTTATGAAAGTTGGAGAAAACATTGTGAAAATGTAAAACATTGGCTGCCCAACTTCTGGGCTGGCAAAAGTTATACTGACTCACAAGGGAAAAAAAGAGCAGGAGAATCTTAGTATAACATATGGTCACTCTATACCAGGGGTCGGCAACCTTTCAGAAGTGGTGTGCCAAGTTCACTGTAATTTAAGGTTTCTCGTGCCAGTAATACATTTTAATGTTTGTAGAAGGTTTCTCTCTTTGTCTATATTACATAAATAAACTATTGTTCTTATCTGAGGTCTTGGCCACCGGTCCTGCTCAGGCCACTGCCAGCTGAGTAAATGAAACCCCAAACTGGCAGCGGGCTAAGCGGGGCTGGTGGCTGGAACCCTAGACAAGGATCCCAGGCCCTGCTCAGCCCGCTGCTGGTCTGGGGTTCTGGCCACCAACTCCTGCCAGCCAGGATCCCGGCCACCAACCCCCCCTCAGCCCGCTAGCAGCCTGGGATTCTGCTCACCCAGGCTGGCAGGAGGCAGAGTGGGGCTGGCGGCTGTGCTCCTGACTGGCAAGGGGCCGGCAGCTGGAACCCCAGAGTAGCAGTAGGCTGAGTGCTGCTGGTACCCTAGACTGGCAGCAGACTGAGCCACTTAACCCCTCACCGGCCCTGCTCAGCCCGCCACCAGCCCGCTCAGCCCGCTGTTGGCTGAGTGAATGGAACCCCAGGCTGACAGCAGGTTGAGTGGTTCAGCTGGCCTGCTCAGCCCACTGCCAGCCTGGGGTTCCTTGGGGGTCCCCAGGCCAGCAGCAGGTGCTGAGTGGGGCCGATGGCTGGTATCTCAGCTGGCAATAGGGCAGCAGCCAGAACCCCAGAGCAGTGATGGGCTGAGCCGCTCAGCCTGCTGCTGCATACCATCAAAAATCAGCTCACCTGCCACCTTTGACACGTGTGCCGTAGGTTGCTGACCCCTGCTTTATACACTAGTAAAGAGATGAGCATATTACAGTTGTTGGAGGGCTCTTATCAGGAGTAACAGGCTATAGGAAAGTCAGTCAACATTTTTTGTTTCTCTGATGAAAACTGGCCCACTCCCTGCCTCAAACCAAACCTGTCACTAATAATTGTCAACAACTTAATTTTCTGTTTTTGGCTAAGATATTGATTTTTTTTTAAAAAAAATATTGAAATTGGATTCATGATTGTTAGCAAGAATTTTTGGCAAACAGAGTTGTTAAATGACAATCTAAATGGCAACACAGTACTGCTTTCATGCTTGGCTCACCCCCCAGCCTGCTCGTCCAAAAGCTGCAGTAGAGGAGGAGATAGGTGGAAAACTGCAGGATCCCAAAATCCACCTCTTGGGGTGCAGAGTGGCAACAGCAGCAGCAAACCCTCAGGTCCAATCACACGCCAATGGACACCACCACCAGCCTTATGGACCATGGTGAAGTTAGCACAGCATCTGATCTCAGGGACAGGGCACCCATGGAGCCACAGCAGCTCATCCTGCCCTGTGCAGCTCCCCCCGGATGAGATGGATCGCGGGCAGCTGCCAGCCTGGGGGAGAGGTGCTCCCCAGCTAGGGTGGCCAGATCCAGATGTCCTGATTTTATAGGGCCAGTCCCGATATTTCGGGCTTTGTCTTATATAGGCACCAATTACCCCCACCTAAAGTGACCAGACAGAAAGTGTGTAAAATCAGGACAGGGATGGGTGGGGGTGGGGGAGTAAAAGGAGCCTATATAAGAAAAAGACCCGAAAATTGGTACTGTCCCTATAAAATAGGGATATCTGCTCACCCTACCCCAATCCCCTATCCTGATTTTTCACACATCTGGCTAACCCCAGCCAAAACCTGTGTGACATTCCAATTCTGGCTGCCTGCCCAGGAAGTGAGTTACTTTCACTTTCTTTCCTCAGCAAGCAGCCAGCCAGCCTCCCCTCCCCCCAGCACTTCACCCAACCCAGCCCTGACGGAGGGGAGGGAGGAGAGAGAGAGGGGTGCTCCTGGGGAGGAGGGAGAAAGGAGGGGGTGCTCCGTGGGGCAGGGGGGAAAAGAATGGATGTTATGGGAGACAACAAAGGATAATGGTTCCAGAGCCACAGAGCCTACCTCACCTGACCTCAGCCGGGGGGAAAGAGTCACACTCACTGGTGAGCTCCTTTCCCAACCCTACCCCCTTCCCTTCCCAGAGACCCCAGCAGCCAATCCCATTCCTCAGACTGTGCTGCATTCGGCTCTCTCTAGGACCCAGCAGCCCTGCTTCTACACTGTCTGGGCTGCCTGCAGAGTGGTGCCCCCAGGCAGTGTGAGGCCCTACGCAGCTGCCTATTCTGCCTATGCCTAAGGACGGCCCTGAGTATAGACTTGGTTATAAAACTTCATTAATAGTTTGTCAGCGGCTATGCCATTTTAGTGTGTGCTACGTACACCATAGTTAGTGGCTGATATTTTTAAGCATACTAGTAAAATACTGTCTGAGGCTTAGTAATTATGCTGAAACTGTGCTATAATACCCAAAGACCAAGGACATTACCTCACAATCAGGTTACCTTCCTATTTTGTGGGCTAGATTATGCTGTGTTGTATTCAGTCTCTACCAGTTCCGGGTGAGGTTAAATGCTGTTGAAAGAAGTGAATAGTTAGTCTACCTGTGCATATTAACTTGTACAATGATTTTGAAGTTTGAAATAAAGGTCTGACATTTTCCCCATTTGCCCCACATGTGAAATCTTCGACATCTTGCTTGAACATCTATGTTATCAAGAAGCTTGTGATGCCACTTGAAGGATATTCTTCCAGTCTGTAACCAGAACAGGTGGAAAACTAAGACCTCTCCCTTGTATGCTAACCTCAGAAATAAGGTTTTTAAAAACTCCCATAGGCCCTTGAGATTCTCAGACCTGTCTCTGCAGTTCTCAGCCATTAATGGTGCAGCATCATTTAATTCTGAGAACTCAAATGGCTTTATTGGAGCTGCAAGGCAGCCAGATTGTGGAGTGGAAGTGGGGGTGGCCAGGGCCGGCTCCAGCTTTTTTGCCACCCCAAGCAGCGAAGTGGGGCAAAAAAAAAAAGAAAAAGATAAAGCCATGATCAGCAGCACTTTGGCGGCAGCTCTACCGCGCCGCTTCATTCTTTCGTGGCAAGTCCTTCACTCTGAGAGGGACTGAGAGACCTGCTGCTGAATTGCCACCAAAGACCTGGACATGCTGCCCCTTTCCATTGGCCGCCCCAAGCACCTGCTTTCTTCGCTGGTGCCTGGAGCTGGCCGTGGGAGTGGCACTATCCTGAGCAGGCCACTGAGGGTGAGTCCCTGAACCCAGGCTCCAGACCAAATGGCTACTTTGCTATTTTATAGCCCCATATCCCTACCACTGTGAACCTAAGTCAGCTGAAGAGGCCACTAGTGGGTGTTTTATTGCAGTGTAGACATACCCTGAGGGATCTCCCAGTGTGGGTAGACAATTATATGCTAGTTCTGCTTGAGCTACCATGCAAAAAATAGTATTGTGGATGTTGCGGCATGGGTGATGGCACTGGCTAGCTATCTGAATACAAGCTGGGTCTGAGCTCAGGTGGCTAACCTGTGCTACCATCTGTGCTGCATGTCCACACTGCTATTATTAGCACACTAGCTTGCAGCGCTGCCCAGAGGATTCAGGGGGCCTGGGGCAAAGCACTTTCGGGACCCCTTCCATAAAAACAAAGTTGCAATATTATAGAATACTATATTCTCATGGGAGCCCCTGCGGGGCCCGGGGCTAATTGCCCCACTTGCTGCCCCCTTTGGACAGCCCTATTAGCTTGAACAGAGCTAGCCTGTGTCTGTCTATCTGGGCTGGGACTCCCAGGTGCAGTGTAGACATACCCTGATTGGGTAGTTGTATGTTTCTGGGAGATCTGTAATCTGATGTGAAATTAGAGTGACCAGACAGCAAGTATTGTAAATTGGGAGGGCAGTGGGGTGGGGTGGTGGGGGGTAATAGGAGCCTATATAAGAAAAAGACCCAAAAATCGGGACTGTCCCTATAAAATTGGGACATCTAGTCACCCTATGTGAAGTTGAAGTTTCAATATGTTCTTTCCTCCCCAGTAGACTTGTCATTGTCATAGGTAAACTGGGTTTACCTGCCACCATCTTTATAAAAGTTCAAATTCTCTTTAGAATGAAATATCTAAAGTACGTTAACCTTTCTTCTTTTGTGCAGTTCATGAAAATAAACCTAGTAGGAGATCTCACATAAATATCCTGTAAGGTTTTATGACTAGAGCTTTGTGTCTGATACATTTTAAGAGAGGAGTTACAAACCTCTAAGTTCCACCAAATTCCCATGCGAAAAGCTATATTATACCCCAGGGAAAACTAATATAAATGATATTGTACGTACATCACTAAAGGGAAGATAGTTTCACTTAACTATTGGTTTCAGGTTAAAATACTCCCATTAACCTCTTGCATCTTTCCCTCTTGTTCATGTCTTTTAACAAGGTTTCTTGAAATGTGCTCAGTAATGTAGCATGTGCTCCTAAACATGCAGAGACCAGTCATGTGCTTCTTTGCTGGAAGCAGGTTGTACTTCCAGGTTGACTCACAGGATTAATTAGTCACTGTTTAAACTTCAAAGTACAGTTCTTAATTTAAATACTAAGGTAGTAGGCAATACTAGCTCATAGACTCTATTGTTAGACTGTTGTTACTGCCTGGTTGTTTAGAATCCTGTTTTTATTTACATGCTTATTGCTGTTTATTTAGACTGCCTATTGTACAGTGTAGCTTAGAATTCACAACCTCTTCCACTCCCAAACTGTTCCACAGCAGGCCATGTATTTGCTAGAGAAGTTTGTTGATCAAGCCAAACAACTGTAATGTCACAATCATCATATTATCAGTATATTTTAGTTATGATACACTTAACAGGACTCTCACTTCTGGATTAAATGATGTAGGATCTAATCGCACACCTGAACATAATCTCGTACAGTGCAAATGCTGAAGTATAGTCAGAGTTGGGCTGGGAGGATGAAGAGGAGGAGAAAGACCCTTCTGCAAATCACTGGTGAATGTTCAAGTGAAAATCAAAAAGAGTAAGCAATGGTCTTGGTTTATAAGCCAGTGCTCTCTCTCAATAAAACAAATTCTAATTTCCAAGGATATGTATTTGCTTCAGAGCTGCCAAAATAAAATCATAATTATTTGATCAAGTATTTATATGAATTGCTTTAACTTTGTTCATGCCCCTTTTGTTAGTGTCTTGCAAATATTCTGGTGAACAGTGTTAGCAGAGGGAAACTGTCAACAACTTTGGAGAATATGCACAGGCAGCAAATTTGAACGTATGAGCATTTAAACTAGAAACAATATTCTAAGACTTATGCTCATTTAGGGCTCAATCCTGCAAAGTACTGAGCACACAGTACTCGGATCCAGGAAAGCAACGCAGCACTTTCAGAATGTGAGAATGCATAATAGTCCCATTAGCATCAGTGGGACTGCTCATATGCTCAGGGTTAAGCCTATGCTTGAGTGCTTTGCTGAACTGGGGTTAGACTGCTCCTTGGACCTTGCATATTTGAGTCATCAACTGGAAAACAGAAATGTGCCATGTGGCCTATCTGTCCAGTCAGTACTAATCAGCAGAATTTGAACTTGGAATATCACATGTTTGTAATGACCTGCTTTAAAATGAGATATAGGCCAAGAATTAATCACAGAAATGCTTCAGTAAAGTAATGCCAAGTACCTAGTGAACCTGAGAATTGTGAGATGTCCACAGACAATTCACAAACAGAAAGAGGTAAAATTTGTTGAATAAATTATTAACTGAAAATTATTTGCTTAGCTTAGTTGAATTCATAATAACTGTCCGCATGGTAACTGCACTACCATTAACAAATTCATTTAGTAACCTGCAAAGTGTCTTTGTAAGATGCATTGAATAGGAAAAGCACCATCTAAACCAAAGTCATATTCATTATTATATGCACAGACAGGATTGAGGAAAAGGACACTTTGTGCTGGGGAGAAAGGAAGAAGCAAATGGTTCGGTAAGTAATAGAAATGTGCAAGTTTTATAATTCTTGCAAATTTTGTATACCATAAGTGAACATAGCACACGGTACTTATCGTACAGTCATTAATTACATTAATGTTTTGTCTGCCTACTACTGGGAAATAAATTTGCTTTGCATGCAATGCTATCTTCAGTCTCATTCTGAGACCTTGTCCCAACCACTGAATGAAATATAGAGTAAGTTGAAATGTCCCTAATTTTTTTTTGAGGGAGTCCATATTGCAACTTCTTTGCTCTAACTTAAAAGTTCACATGATTGTTTAGGACTAAGTCTTGAGCATACTTATGCACATGAAAAAAACAACGAGGAGTCCTTGTGGCACCTTCGAGACTAACAAATTTATTTGGGCATAAGCTTTCGTGGGCTAAAACCCACTTCATCAGATGCATGGAGTGGAACATACAGTACTGACCCCCTACTTGGTAAGGCAACTTCCATCTTTTCAGATGCTGTGTATTTATACCTCCCTACTGTATGTTCCACTCCATGCATCTGATGAAGTGAGTTTTGCCCACGAAAACTTATGCCCAAATACATTTGTTAGTCTCGAAGGTGCCACAAGGACTCCTCATTGTTTTTACTGATACAGACTAACATGGTTACCACTCTGAAACTTCTGCACATAAGTAACTTTACTTGCATGAGTAGTCTTATTGAAATCAACTCGTGCAAAGTGTTTTCAGGATTGGATCCATATTAGGCAATGATTAGAGATATACTGTCAACTACTTTAGACCCAAAATCTAGGTTTGCAAGAACGGCAGATGTTTTACAAACCCTAATATGAAACCTCTTTTAAAAAGTTTCCATTCCCATGCTGTACTAGAAACCCTTACAAGCAATGTTCACGAGAACAAGAAAGGCAAAATGTCTATGAGCATAAAATTGGCCTCAAATGTTACCTTCCAAACACAATGAAAGTAGAAGTAAAATAGGGGCATAACACATTGTCAGGAATTAATACTTGCACCTGTGCCTGCCCAGTCACAGGGCAGCCTATGAGCACAGCTGAGATACAGTAGCTGTGCTTGATTGACCACTCTGATTGATAGCCAGAGTGGTCAATCAGGCAAAATTGCTTAAGGGCCCAACAACAACAACTTATCCTTTGCTGCTTAATGTACATGCTTACAGCTGTGATCTTTCCTCTACTTGTCCTGCTGCTAGCCTCGCTCCAGCCCTGTTCCAAGTCTTGCTCCTGTCCAATCCAGTTTTGCTTCTCTGAGTGGTTCCCAGTAGCTGGTTCCTAACTCCAGCGCTGACCTGTGGTGCTTATTCCTGGCTGCTGAATCCAGCTCTGACCACTAGGCATTACTCTCTGCTCTGATCATTAGGCATGACCGCCTAGTTCCGATTTGTGATACAGATTAGAAAACAGGAGCTTAAAATTCTTTCAATTTAACACACTGACTGGATTAATAACAGACGTAAATATAGCCTTAATAGACGAGAATAAATTGTATAGTCATATCAGCATATGCATTTCCTATTGACTTCGATAGTAGTTTGTTAAGGGCTGTATTTGATATGTGACTTATTTTCACAATTTTCCTTTAATAGGAGTAACAAAATATCAGTGAGATAGTCAGTGAGGTATAACTATACACTAGAGCAATATTAAAGTTTGGACTATTCTGAGTTCTACCAATCAGCAGGGAATGGTCAAAATAAGGGATTGTTTTCTGTGTAGTTATCATTACTGGCAAATACTTTGGAGATATGACATTACCCCATGTATCTGCAGCAGAAATGTGATTTTTTTTTTAATGTGTGAGTATTCCAGGATTTGCCATCTTTTTTTTTTAGTCTAAAAGATTAAATTCTATGTGGAGACTGTACTTTATTTAAAGAGCAATTACTGTAGCTTCTGCCATTTATGCTAGTCTAAAGGACTAATAGCTTCCATTTGTCTTGGCATAAATCTAACTGCTTAAAATGAACTCTCATGGAATTTTCATAACAAAAATAATTCTGAAATGCTGTCTTGCAAAATAGCAGCTTAAAAGATTGACAACTGCACCTCAGTGATTGATATAATTCAGCTGTGATTATAAAGTGTGACTTATTTCTGCTACTCTCTTTTCACCAGCCCTTTTATAAGTCCCCATCCCTCTCAACAGAGTCCCAAATACAGACGTTGTTATTGGTATCCTTGGTTCAGTTATGGAAACACTGATGTTACAAGATTTGAGTTTTCTGATATCTTAACCTTGAAGGGTGATTATGTTTCATAAATATGAAAGGATCTTAATTTGTGAATGCTGGAGGTGCCAATGATTTATTCAAGCCTTACTCATACGTGAAGGAGAGCAAATCACTCTTTGCTTGTGCAGTATTCATCTATGAGAATAGATTTGCCTTTTCATTTAAAAAGCTAGTCTGTTGGTGCTATGTGCTCTTTGAGTGAGAATCAACCCTTTATGCATCATTAAGGTAGAATGAGCATGGGAAGTAAATGGTCCTCTCTGTACTTTGGGGAATTAATGGGTAGTGAATTGCTGCAAGGCACTGGTGATTTAAAACTTTCAGTTATGTCATTTGCTGGTGGTGGGTTATATTGCATTGTGCTGCTATGCTTTATGTTTGTACATCAGTCTTGTTGTATTTTAAAGTAATGTCAAGGGCACCTGGAGCATATGAGTGGTTGCCCCTTTGTAGCTTTATGTATAAGTCTAAATAAATAGAATTAAAGTTAATGTGGGGACCAGACTTTCGCCATTCAGCTTGAAGAGAATCAAATCAGTCCATGGAGTTGGTAGTTATGCAACTAAAAGGAAGATGATGATGATGCCATTCTGTTTTCTGTGGCATGCACCTTAAGTGTAGAGAAGTCGATTTCCTTGTGACAGAAGCAGTCTGCTCCAGCTTAGCATGTTAGTGCCTCACTATCAGGAAGATGTTATTGTCCTTTGTGGGTTTTTTTCTTAATCTAAAATACTGTCTAGACTGTAAAGCTGTCTAGACTGTAAAAAGGATAAATTATAGTCACCAAGGTATGTTTTTAAACAGATAGACCTTCGCTAATGTGGCTGCTTCTTTGGCACTTTACTCACCTTGGATCCAAAATCATTGTTTTCTGTGCCTTTCTCATTTTGAAATAGCACACACTGCTAATGATAACCATCAGTATTTGTTGTGATGTGTGGCTGTTTGTTTTCACATGTTCTGCCACTATTTTTACCAGTTCTACCAGTCTTGGTACCAAAGTCTACCCTTGTGTGCATGGGGGAAGCTCTTACTTGAAGTCTGCAGTAGTTAACTGCACGCATCCAATAAAATAATTTGGCTATAAGCTCATCTGGTCATAGGTGAAACCAGAAAATAGCTGAAGCCTGAGAATCAAATTTTACTTGAAGCACAATTGTGAGATGCTCATAGACTGACAGAACTGGTCGTGTTTCTGGTGTACTCCCAAAGCCAGGTGAAAAGTATTTATAGTACTAGCACTTACTGCTTCAGTGCAACAAAAAATTAAACAGGCTTCTGCTTCTGTTGGTGCAGCTGGGTGAACGTTTCAAATAGTGACCATAGCCAGATATGAGGGGATGGATTTTTGTCTTCCCAATGCATCTTGTTATTTCTTTCTGCATGTGGGCTGTTTTCTGGTAAAGGACATGCAAGCTTACTTAAACCATCTTTCTGAGAACTTGATGTATCATATTTGCAACTTTCTGCTGAGCTAGTAATATTACATTGTATAGTCAAAGCTAGTAGTGTTGGAACAGCTGCTTGATAGCCACAACAATTTGTGTTTCTTTCAAAGGGAAGGGCTCTGCTTCTACTGTAGAAGAGTTTTAGTACAAAAATATAAAATGTCACTTGCTCACTTTCAACCCACTGGGGCCCCATGTCAGGAAAGCTCTTAAGGACTTTCTTAAGTTCATCCCTATTCAAGACAAGTACTTAACTGTGTTTTAAGTCTCATAGAAGCAAATGGGATTTATGTTTAAAGATCAGCATGTGTGTAAGTGTCCTCCTGAACAGGGATGTTTTCCTGAATTAGAGCCCAGGCAATTATAACTGAGAAACACTTTACTGCAGAGTATGTAAACAGTAGTGCATGACAGGAATAGGTGTTTTGTATGGGTCTAGAACATAATCTAACTAAAAGGTGGAAAATGTGAAGGATTAGTCCAGCCAGCACCCAAGAAGTATGCTGTATTGCGACTCCACATCCTGGAAGGTATTATGGCATCTTTACAATGGCCATTTTCACGTTTTGACTAACTAGGAGATCATAACTGTAACAGTCAGAGCTAATCACATAACTCAGAATCATTATGTGCTCTTTAGATTGCTCTTTCTTCAATTACTTTATGTCAGGCCTCAAGCATCCAAACACATTCAAATGGTTATTTGATGATAAAAACGTAAAACCCTATGGTTGGATCTATTTTCCTCATTAATCTGTATCATACTAGCTTTGACTGCAGTAAAACTCCGAGATAACTAAGTACTGTCTGTTCTCTGTGAATTAGTGCATTATGTATAGATTGTAACATTCTCTGAGCTGAATATCCTCTACATGTACCAAATCCTTTTTCCAATATGGTCTTCATTGCGGGAGTTTAAAACCCCTATTTTCCCCCCCTTTTCTCCTAATTGTTTTTCTGGAGTCATTTGAAAAGAAATTATAGCAGGCCAGTCGCTAGCTTTTACATGTAGTGAATCAATATTAAGTGCATTTAAGTAACTAATACAGTTTTAATCTCTGTTAAGCTTCTAATAGTTTTCCACGAGCACTGTCCATTTTCCTCTGAATTGAAGGGGAAATCTGGATTACAGAAGAACTATAAAGTGCAGTTATAAATGTGGGGGAGGAAGGTATGTCTGTGACAAGATTAATGATGATGATGGAAAGTAAACAGTGTTTTAACCTGTCTCTGCTTATTCAGTTAGAATAACAGATTTCACACCTGCTGTCGTACATTATCAAGCCTTATGGAAGATGTGCATTGGAAGTAATTTATTTTAATAGACTGAGTAAACTCTTAAAACCCACACTTCTGTAATGAAATATATTTGCGAGGAAATGTTCAGTTTATTTGAGACTCACTGCTTCCTTTATGCTCTAGATAATTAGAAAACAAGTAAAAAATTGCCGGTATGACTGCAGAATTCACCGATGAGGGGAGAAAGAGACCCTTTAAATGAACCCAAACGTCTTTGAAATAGTGCATTGTTAATGATCAAAACAATACAAGATTGGCTGTATGTAATAAAATGGTGTCAAGCTACTTAGCTGGAGCTAAGAGAATTAAATTCATTAAAGGCAGATCTCCAATGAATACAAGCATCCACTGATCAATATAATGTGTTTTAAAGGGGCAAGGGGGAAGATCTGTTTAGAATCCTAACATCAGGCCACCTGCCAGAAGCTGTTTCAGGCTTGACCATGTATATCTTCTGCAAGCCCCAATGCAGTACAAAGCTAATAGCACGAGCCTAGTACAAATGGCATGTAAAGCTGTGCAGAGGAAATAGCAGAAAACTGAAGAGGAAAAAAGTGATTGTTAAGGAAATGATGGGGAAAACAGAAAACATTCAGGACTGAATTTTCTAACCTGACAGAGCCCCTTTACACCATTCCAGCAATGAAACAAAAGCCTTGGCATCAAAGTGGCTCGAGGCCTTTGTTTTCTATTTGTGTTAGATACTGAAGTTATTCTTGTATCAGAGGGTAGCCGTGTTAGTCTGGATCTGTAAAAGCAGCAAAGAATCCTGTGGCACCTTATAGACTAACAGACGTTTTGGAGCATGAGCTTTTGTGGGTGAATACCCACTTCGTCAGATGCATGTGAAGTTACTCTTGTTGTAGCAGAATTAAGTGCCCAAAATCTGTTGACTTTTGGCAGAAGCTGGAAGCCCAAAAGCCCTTTGTGCTTTTGAAATCTCCACTTTTCAGGATATGTTTAAAAACCCATAGATTCTCTCTGGTCTGCATGACTGGCTATGTTGGACAATCATCACTAATTAGCAGGAGACAGACTAAAATTATACTCAGATTAAAATATGGTATGGGAATTGGAGTCGCTAGGGCCTGGCAATTAGGATGATGATGAATTTTCTTGTGGGCTCCTCTGTCTTGCTTACTGCTGGATTTTTTACTTTAAACTAGCAAAGAGGTAGTAAGAGCTGCATTTTGTTTGCTTTCTAAGTCCCCTGAAACTACTGTAGAGTTGTCATAAACTGTTTTGGTTTATAGAGTAGGAGAAACATGTTTGGCACCTGATGCTTACCTCTGGAGACCCAGTGGAGAATTACCAGAAGTATGTGACACCTCCCCTGCAGTGTCTGACTTCCTGTATGGCGTGGGGCCATTCCACATTAAATAAATGGATTTGCTAGTGACTGTATCCAATTCAATAGTAACAGTTTGTTTGAATTTAGTGGTTTGACCCACTTGAAGCTGAATTAAGATTTATCTGTCTGGTTTCATCTGGTCTATTTTATCTAACTCTTGGAGCTTCCATTGTCATAGTATGTGAGGGTATGTCTACACTACAGGATTATTCTGATTTTTACATAAACTAGTTTTGTAAAACAGACTATATAAAGTCGAGCGCACGTGGCCACACAAAGCACAATAATTCGGTGGTGTGTGTCCATGTACCAAGGCTAGCATCGATTTCTGGAGCGCTGCACCGTGGGTAGCTATCCCGTAGGTATCCCATAGTTCACACAGTCACCCCCGCCCATTGGAATTCTGGGTTGAGATCCCAGTGCATGATGGTGCAAAAACAGTGTTGCAGGTGATTCTGGGTAAATGTCGTCACTCATTCCTTCCTCCGTGAAAGCAACGGCAGACAATCATTTTGTGCCCTTTTTCCCTGGATTGCACTGGCAGACACCATAGCATGGCAACCATGGAGCCCGTTTTGCTTTTTGTCACTGTCACCGAATGTGTACTGGATGCCGCTGACAGAGGCGGTACTGCAATGCTACACAGCAGCATTCATTTGCCTTTGCAAGGTAGCAGAGACGGTTGCCAGTCGTTTTGTACCTTCTGCTGCTGTCATGGGTGCTCCTGGCTGAGCTTCGCTGAGGTCGTCGGGGGGCGCAAAGACAAAAATGGGAATGATCCCCCGGGTCATTCCTTCCTTTATGTCATATCTAAAAATAGAATCAGTCCTGCCTAGAATATGGTGCAAATGTACTAGAGAACCAGTGTATCAGAGAACCAGAGAGCACAGCCGCTCCGTGTCAGATCCCACAGAAATGATGAGCTGCATTCCATTCTAGGGGGTGTCCCTGCAACAACCCCTCCCGTTGCTTCCCTTTTCTCCCAACCCTTCTTGGCTACCGTTGCAGGGTCCCCGCATTTGTGTGATGAAGTAATAAAGAATGCAGGAATAAGAAACACTGACTTCTTAGTGAGATAAAATGAGGGGGAGGCAGCCTCCAGCTGCTATGATAGTCCAGGCAGTACAGAATCTTTTCTTTAGACATGAAAGGGGGGGCAGGTGGAGTTCAGCCCCCAGTTGCTATGATGAGGATGGTTACCAGCCATTCTGTACCATCTGCCGGGAATAACGGGGAGTCATTCCTATTTTACCCAGGTGCCCCCGGCTGACCTCACCTGAGGCCGGCCAGGAGCACTAACGGGATGATGACAAGGACAGCTACCAGTCCTTCTGCACTGTACCGTCTGCCAGCGGGGAAGGGAGGGGAGAGGATGCTGCTGTTCATTGCCCCAGCACTGTGTCTACCAGCAGCATTCAGTAGAAATAGGGTGACATTGAAAAAAGTCAAGAAACGATTTTTTCCCCTTTTCTTTCACGGGGAGGGAGGGGGAGTAAATTGACGAGATATACGCTGAACCACCCCGGACAATGTGTTTGACCCTACAGGCATTGGGAGCTCAGCCAAGAATGCAAATGCTTTTCGGAGACTGCGGGGACTGTGGGATAGCTGGAGTCCTCAGTCCCCCCTCCCTTCCTCCATGAGCATCCATTTGATTCTTTGGCTTTCCATTACGCTTGTCACACAGCACTGTGCTGTGGACTCTGTATCATACCCTGGAGATTTTTTTCAAATGCTTTGGCATTTCGTCTTCTGTAACGGAGCTCTGATAGAACAGATTTGTCTCTCCATACAGCGATCCGATCCAGTATCTCCCGTACAATCCATGCTGGAGCTCTTTTTGGATTTGGGACTGCATCACCACCTGTGCTGATCAGAGCTCCACGCTGGGCAAACAGGAAATGCAATTCAGAAGTTCGCAGGGCTTTTCCTGTCTACCAGGCCAGTGCATCTGAGTTCAGATCGCTTTCCAGAGCGGTCACAGTGGTGCACTGTGGGGTACCGCCCGGAGGCCAATACCGTCGATTTGCGGCCACATTAACCCTAATCCGATATGGTAATACCGATTTCAGAGCTACTCCTCTCGTCGGGGAGGAGTACAGAAACCAGTTTAAAGAGCCCTTTATATCGATATAAAGGGCCTTGTTGTGTGGACGGGTGCAGCGTTAAATCGGTTTAACGCTGCTAAAATCGGTATAAACGCATAGTGTAGACCAGGCCTAAGTGGCAGCACAATGCAAGTTAGGCTCCAATCTAGCTAAGACCTAATGGAGGCATAACTTTACCCTGTGAGTAGTTCTGTTGAATAGACTGAGGCTACTTATGAGCATAAAGTTAATCAATTTGCTTAAGTATTGGTAGTTCAGGGCCTGGACTGGCTGCTAAGGTTTGCATTTGATAACATTAAGAGCTATTGTTTTTTATTCTCATTGTGAAACGTCACCATATTCAGAACATCAATATCTGGTACAAATTTCTAACCAGTAAAACTAATTAAATACCTTTATAAAACCTCAACTCAGTATTCATATCCCAGTTGTGTTAGATGCTGTACAAATGCATACAAATATGATCTCTACTTCAGAGTTTATAATCTAATTGGAGACACGGCAGAGAAAGTGAATGTGACAAACAAAAGAAGAGAAGGGAAGAATGAGGATAACTTCCTGCAGTTAGCTAGGCTATCCAGTAGGCTTGGGATCAGACACATAAAGTGCATGGGAACACTGGGATCAGGTTCAGTGCACCCAGCTCGATAGTTACCAGTCATTCATTTTTATTAATATTAAATACTAGCTACCACAACTCCTTTCCCTCTATTTTGCTATCATTAGTTCGCTGATTCCTTGTAGGAGTCCCAGCAGATGTCTTGAGGAGAGAGATAATGCACATGAGTATGATGGAATACACCCTACACACTATTGTAATTTTTGTACAAAACATGCCTTGTAAAGTATCATTTGAAAATTCAAAATTTGCTGATTAGTATTGTCCAGATAAAATGTGTAGCAACACTGTATGTGAAGTTATGCAATTTCCCTGTCTGAAGATATTAACACATGTTCCAAACTTCACAGCCCCGCCCAGGCAGAAGTCATCTGTCCTAAACAAAGGAAGGAATGTGTGATAGCCCTAGCTTGTATTTAAGCAGTAGACAGTTATCAAGCAGAAAGGGAAAGTAAAGGAAGTTCAAACAGGTGAAAAAACCCAGCAGGGAATATCCTTCCACATACCGTTTTTTGGCTCCTGTTTCTCAGCTGCAAATGTTTTTTTTTTCAAGAGGGGAGACAAACACCCCAAGACACCACTTTCTGCTTCCACACCAGAGAAGACAAAAGAAAATATTTTTGGACTCTGAGGGAGTGGTCCTGACTGGAGAGGTTGGCCAGTAATCTGCTGGAGCATGTGGTGACAATCTTTGCTCAAATTTAATATAGCAGCAACTGGGGTCCACGTGGGTACTCCGGGGCATGTCTGGCTCCAGTGGGTCCGTGAGTTGTGTCCAGGGCAGCTGCCCCCACTGATCAACTCTTCCCCTCCCTCCCAGGACCTCTTGCATGCTGCGGATGGGGCATGGTTGTGGGATGGGTG
The DNA here is from genome assembly GCF_007399415.2 of Gopherus evgoodei. Taxonomy (NCBI): domain Eukaryota; kingdom Metazoa; phylum Chordata; order Testudines; family Testudinidae; genus Gopherus; species Gopherus evgoodei. The sequence continues at coordinate 53,977,400 of NC_044328.1, read as the reverse complement.
GAAAGAGGTGGGGAAGAGGAGGGGCAAGGATGGAGCAGGGGCAGGGCTTGGGACTGAGTGGGGTTGAGTGCCCCTTGGGAAAATTAGAACCTGGCTTGGGGGTCTGCGAAAATTTTTTAAATCAAAATGGAGGTCCTTGGGCTGCTAAAGTTTTGAGTTCCGCTGTGATATACCTTTAAGTTGGGCACCAATAAGTGTTTTATCTTTATTTTTCTTGTAACCATTTCTGACTTTTATGCCTCATTACCCGTTCTCACCTGAAATCCATCTCTTTGTAGTCAATAAACTTATGTTACTGGTTTATCTGATCCATTGTGTTTAAGCTGAAGTGTGTGGATAACTATTTAAGTAAATAAGCTTTCACATTATTCCCTTAAAGAATAATGGACTTTGTATTGTCCAGGAGAGGGCTGAGCAGTACAGGACATATATTTCTGGGGGAAGATCCAGGACTGGGGGTGTGTTGGGGTCACCCTGCAGTGTAACCCAGACTGGTGAGAGCCGGCCAAGGTGGGAGCGACTACAGCAAAGCACTGTAAGGCACAGCCCTCCTCTAGCTTGGATTGTGCACCAGTACGTCTCAGTGAGGTAATATCTTTAATTGGACCAACTTCTGTTAGTGAGAGAGACAAGCTTTTGAGCTCTCACAGAATTCTTCAGTTCTTGAGGAGAGGCAGTTGTCTTTACATACCAGTTCAGGAGAACATTCTATGCATAACAGATGGCAAACTCATCAGCTAGGTTTTGTTTTAGCTAGTAGCATTGTTGAATTCTCTAGTGATTGTGGTATAGGTAAGTGGCAATGCTGAGTATGTCAAACAGCTAGGTTTATCAGAATGCCCTGAGTTTCTAGAAGTTTGAGCAATTGTATTAAGATTTTTGTAGTGTAATAGTAGATTAGTGACCAAGAATGTGCTAACTGCTTTATAATAGATTTAATTTAATGAACACTGTAGTCACAGGTCATGATCTTGCAACTAGTAGGGACCTAGTATGCAAATATGAGATGAACTGCTTACTGGAGCAGAAGACTTAGGCCTTGGCCACACTTGAGAGTTACAGCGCTGTTGGTGGCTTTGTAGCACTGTAACTCGCTCCCTGTCCACACTGGCAAGGCACATACAGCGCTGTATCTCCATGGCTACAGCGCTGCTTGTACTCTACCTCCAGGAGAGGAGTAAAGAGTATAGTGCTGCTTCTGCAGCGCTAGGGCACCAGTGTAAACAGAGAATAATCTTAGTACACTGTAACTGACCTCTGGAAGCTTCCCATAATCCTTTTAAGTGAAGATTACTCTCTTTGTTTTGTTGTGAACTCCAGGCTTCGGAGCTGCTTATCAAAAAAACAAATACAGCCAGTGTTTGCTGTGAATGAACAGAGGAAGGCAGGGAGGCTGCCTTTGGAATGCCCACAGCTAGTGTTTTCTCACCTCCTCTCTTCAAGCAGGGTCTTGAGGAGAGAAGCAGCGCAGCGGGTGGGAGGGGGGTGGTTCGGAGCGGCTGCTCATCAGGTCTGTGAGGAAAAAAACCAAACAGTTGCTGTTTGCTTTCAGTGAGTGAGAGAGAGAGGGTTGGGGGAGGGGGTTGGAACTTGCAAGGCAGGGTGCTGACACAGTGTTGGCTCGAAAAATCCACTCTCTCCCCCCATGCTCCCTGTCACACTCCACTCCCCCCTTTTGAAAAGCATGTTGCAGCCACTTGAATGCTGGGATAGCTGCCCACAATGCACCGCTCCCAATGCCGCTGCAAATGTGGCCACAACAGTGCGCTGGAAGCTGTCAGTGTGGACAGACTGCAGCACTTTCCCTACTCAGCTGTACGAAGACAGGCTTAACTCCCAGCGCTGTACAGCTGCAAGTGTAGCCATACCCTTAGTAGGTCCAGGCTAATTGGGACAAAACTGAACAAAAATGCAGGTGGAGTGGAGGACAGAAACACAACAGATCAGGGTCATTCAGCTGCAGTGATGAATCCATATGGGAATGATCCTGTGTGCTCAAACTGTTATGGAAGAAAATGGCAGCTGGAAGCAACTTGATTCCAAAGCTTGCAGCTGATAAGTGTTCCAGAGGGATAGAAGTAATAGTGTCTGGCAATGTGTGAAGAAATAATTAAGATATTGAACTGTAGCACAGTTCTAAGTTTGTGTGAAACAAATGATCTTGTAACCAAGAGTTTTGACGTATCTTAAATAGAGTGACAGAGACAACAGGCTTAAGTCTCCACTGCCTTGCTTCTTGTGTAGTCCTTTATAACCATGTGAAAAGAGTGTAAAATATTACCAGATCAGAATTCTCCACTCACATCAGTAGTAGCATTTTACATCTGCTTTGCAGACTTGTAAATGACTACACCAGGGGGAAAAGCAATAGAGAATCTGTAGCCTAATGAAATTTAAATAAATTCAGTGTATTATCAGTGTGCCCTTTGGAGAGGTAACCTCAATATTTTGTTCAATGTAAATAATTTCTAAGGTAAAATTTGGTGCATGAATGTAATAGATTGTAAGCTGGGTAAAAGCAATTGTCAAAATTGCAGCTCTTGTTTTTAATGGTTGGATTTGTGTTTGTGAAATTTGATGGGGGTTTTTCCCCCCTTTTTTCTTCAGGAAATCTGTACTTCTAACATTGTTTTACTCTGGTTAACAGTTGAATCATCCTGTGAAGAAGAGAAGTTACACTATGTTGTCTTCATTTTATGTTGCAAACTTGTTTGCTACAAGGATGTGATGTTAATCTTGGCTGTTAAGTGTTAAGAATAGGAGGCTTGTGTAATAGTTCAGACTCATGGAAAGAACATAACCTATGGGAAGGTCTACAAAAGGATGAGTTAAATACTGCCTATATTTGAGGTTACTGATTTCAGTGGAAGGAAGTCTGAGACTTTCCATGGACCAAACCTTTTCCCTAGGTTTTCTTCCATAGTTGTGAATTTCTTCACTTATAAGAGCTTTCAAGAACTGTATTATTTAACAAAAGGAATTATTTTCTTTCCTTTTTATATCACCAACTTATCTGTGTGGTCTTGACAGATATGACTCATAGGGTTGGCGATCTTGCAATATTTCCATATAACATAATAGAATCTAAATTACTAAATTGAATCTATAAAATTATCCAACCAGCTAGCAACCTACTCTTTTTTTGGAATAATCTGATGCAAACTGAACCAGATTGAATGGGAGCATGAATAAATGCAGGAAGTGTTCCTATCTGGCAATGTTTGGAATGGTTATATGATCTTAAAATATCCTGATTAATAAAACGGGGGGAAGGGGAGGAGAAGAAGAGAGGTTTGGGAAACCAGACATTCCATAGTCCTGCAAAAACAACGAGAAGTCCCTGTGGTACCTTAGAGAATAACAAATTTATTTGGGCATAAGCTTTCGTGGGCTAGAACCCACTTCATCAGGTACATGGAGTGGAAAATACAGTAGCAGGGGTGTGTGTGTGTATACACACACAGTACATGAAAAGATGGGAGTTGCCTTACCAAGTTGGGGGTCAGTCTAATGAGACAATTCAATTAACAGTAGAATACCAAGGGAGGAAAAATCATTTTTGTAGTGGTAATGAGTTGAGTTCAAACGGCTGACAAGAAGGTGTGAGTACAGTAGGGGGAAATTAGTATGGTAAAATTAGTTTTTGTAATGACCCATCCACTCCCAGTCTTTATTCAGGCCTAATTTGATGGTGTCCAGTTAAAAATTAATTCCAGTTCTGCGGTTTCATATTGGAATCTGTTCTTGAAGTTTTTTGTTGAAGAATTGCCACTTTTAAGTCTCAAGTATCAGAGGGTAGCCGTGTTAGTCTGGATCTGTAAAAGCAGCAAAGAGTCCTGTGGCACCTTATAGACTAACAGACGTTTTGGAGCATGAGCTTTCGTGGGTGAATACCCACTTTGTCAGATACATGCATCTGACGAAGTGGGTATTCACCCACGAAAGCTCATGCTCCAAATCGTCTGTTAGTCTATAAGGTGCCACAGGACTCTTTGCTGCTTATAAGTCTGTTACTGAGTTACCAGGGAGATTGAAGTGTTCTTCTACTGGTTTTTGAATTTCCTGATGTCAGATTTGTGTCCATTTATTCTTTTGTGCGGAGACTGTCCAGTTTGGCCAATGTACATGGCAGAGGGGCATTGCTGGCACATGATGGCATATGTCACATTGTTAGATATGCAGGTGAATGAGCCCCTGATGGTATGGCTGGTGTGGTTAGGTCCTATGATGATGTCCCTTGAATAGGTATACGGACAGAGTTGGCACTGGAGTTTATTGTAGGGTTTGGTTCCCAGGTTAGTGTTTTTGTTGTGTGTTGTGTAGTTGCTGGAGAGTATTTGCTTCAGGTTGAGGGTCTGCCTGTAACAAGGATTGGCCTGTCTCCCAAGGTCTGTGAGAGTGAGGGATTGTTCTTCTGGTTAGGTTGTAGATCCTTGATGATGTACTGGAGAGGTTTTAGTTGGGGGCTGTAGGTGAAAGCTAGTGGTGTTCTGTTACTTTCTTTGTTGGGCCTAATAGAAGCCAAGAACTTGTATAGAGGAATGGTGTAAAGGAAGTTAAAAATCTTTTAAAATTGTCTTTGCATTTGTAACAAATGAATTATGTACAAGAAATAAGCTATAGTGACAACACACAGCAGAAGTAAATGATCTGATTCTGTAGGAGCTGAATGCAAAATTCGAATGGGACCATCTCTAATATTGAAGGAAGAAATGAATGCTCTGTGCCCATAAGATTATGATTATGTGGATAGGCAATTGATAATCCAGCTGTCAGCCATACAGTGCCTCAGTTTGTAATGTTCTTTAATAGATAATATTGGTACTTAACTAGGCACACTTGAATATTTTCACAGTCATCAACAAAGGACTCTCTTGGGTTTATTCTAATACAGATAACTATAGTAAGCGGAACAACGGCAACAACTCCATCATAACCGATTGGATCTCAATGCCAATAGCTTCAGCAGACTATTCCTTAGGAATGGACTGTTAGTAATTACAGTGGGGCTAATTAAATATAAATCCTTTTCCTGCTTCTCCGGAAACACTTTTGCTTCTGGTCCCTTTTAATCTTGTGAAAAAATCCCCTGACAGGTCTCATTAGACAAGCTTGTTAGTTGATGCAGAGGGGTGTAAGTGTGTGTGTGTGTGAGGTTAACTTTAGTCAAGGATAGTGTAATGTGCTTCAATTGCTAGGGTTTTTTCCTTTCTCTTCTTCCCTCTTGTTTACTTTCATCATGTGTTCATGTTGTCCTGTTGCCCAAAACAATAGATGAGTGATGTGAGTGAGAGCCAGCAATTCATCTGCCTTGGGTGATTCTTATTTAATCTGTTATGGTTTAGTGAATTTAATTACATTTAAATTATTAACTTAACCTGAGCAATGCCCTGAGGGAGATAGTAACCCTGAAACAAGTGCCTTGTAGTAGTGTTCATGAAATGAGCCATGTGTTTGTTATTGCTGTAGAATGTTAGGGGGATGTATTCTCCTTTGGACTCATGGGCATTTATACAAGGAACTTCCAGGACATCAAGCAGACAATCTATGTCAATATATGAAGTTGTTGTTGATAATATGGTAGCACCTCATATACTAAGATGAGAATGTGACCTATAGCCTTCAAAACAACACACTGTTGGAGAGATGTTGAATGACCCTCACATGTTGTAAAGCTGAACATTTGTATGGAATAACATATTAATATGAGGCTCAATATTTACAGGTGCCAGAGACTAAGCATAGAGCTTCAATGGATGTTCTGAAAAAAGGAGTCAAGTAGCTTAACACTAGTGGTTAATATTGTGATGTTGTGTCATTGACTGAAAGTGCAACAGAAAGTCCAAAAATTTGTGATCACCAAGTAATTCACATTTGTTGCTATGTTACAAAGCATACTTATTGAGACCTTCATGGAAACACTGGGAGTAGAACACAGTCCCCTCCTTCCTGAGCCAAAGGGTTAACTCTGTTAACTCTTAGCAGTATATGCTTATGACTCACCATTGAGCAGTTCTGATTCCAGCCACTGGAAGTTTACTAACCATTACCTTAAGCTGTTTTAACAAAGCAGAATACCTGAGCTTCAGGTTAGTGAGTGTTTCTATGTTTTGGCACTGTCATAAACAGATGGTTAAGAGTTAATGTCTCTTTTACCTGTAAAGTGTTAAGAAGCTCAGTAAACCTGGCTGACACCTGACCAGAGGACCAATAGGAGGACAAGATACTTTCAAATCTTGGTGGAGGGAAGTCTCTGTTTTGTGCTCTTTGTTTTGTTCGTTGTTCGCTCTTGGGACTAAGAGGGACCCAACATACATCCAGGCTCTCCAAATCTTTCTGAATCAGTCTCTCATGTTTCAACTTGTAAGTACTTAGCCAGGCAAGGCGTGTTAGTCTTATGTTTGTTTTCTCAACTTGTAAATGTTTCTTTTCGCTGGAAGGATTTTACATCTATTTGCTGTAACTTTGAACCTAAAGCTAGCGGGGGTCCCTCTGGTCTATAGGAATCTGATTACCCTGTAAAGCATTTTCCATCTTGATTTTACAAAGATAATTTTTACCTTTTTCTTTCTTTTAATTAAAAGCTTTCTTTTTAAGAACTTGATTGATTTTCCTTGTTTTAAGATCCAAGAGGATTGGATCTGGACTCACCAGGGATTGGTGGGGGAAAAGAAGGGCGAATAGCTAATTTCTCCTTGTTTTAAGATCCAAGGAGTTTGGATCTGTGTTCACCAGGGAGTTGGTGAAGTCCCTCAAGGCAACCCAGGGAGGGGAAAGTTTTGGGGGGACAGAAAGTGCCCCAGACACTGAAATTCTGGATGGTGGCAGTGTTACCAGATCTAAGCTAATAATTAAGCTTAGAAGGTCCATGTAGGCCCCCCACATCTGTACCCTAAAGTTCAGAGGGGGGAAAAAACCTTGACAGGCACAGTGGAAGAGGGAAAAGCACTGGCAAAGCCATTGGCAATGCCACCTGCTTCAGTATTAGTAAAATACATTCAGTTTGAGGTTATTAATGTGAAATCTTTCTCTCTGTTTTTCTAGATTAAAAGCTATTTAATTTCCCTTTACCTCACACTATATATAGATGTATTTTTATCCCCTACCACTGTGAACTAACTTTTTCTTGGGTGAATTCTCTGTGTTGCTTCTTATGACTCTGCATATATTTTTTGTCTGTGTGCTGAATATGTATTTGGTAAAATTGTGACATACCAGCTTTCAAAGTCAATGTGCAAAGTGAAAAATCTTAGCTTTGCATAGCTCTGGTCAGAAGGGAAAAGTTCATAACAGATTTAATTAGGATTAATTTTATACTAAAGCTAGTACGGTAACAAATCTATTTTCTCTCCTTATGAGATTTTAATAAGCTAATGGTGTCAAATCCTCTCCTCAAATGTGTTCATAGCTCCCATGACAGTCAATAAGAGCTTCATGCATGCGTGCGAGGGCAGAATTTTCCCTTAATTCTTTTAAAGTCTGTGGGCCATATCTTGTCATCCATCTGTGTGCAGAACTCCGATTGAAAATGATGGGAAGATATAATCCCTTATGCCTATATTTTTCTCTCTCTGTGCTAATGGACTTTCAAGACTAATTATGGAAAAATGCATGTTTATCAGCTGGGGACCAGTCTAACGCACAGTGAGGTCTGTGAACTTCAGTGGGCATTGGATCAGGCCTCTAATGGCTTGATAGAGAATAGAGAGAATACTATACAAAACTCTGTGTCTAGTCACTCATATAGAGTATAACAGTCACGTATTAAAAAAGACTCCAGAGCTACTTTGGGTTTTTCAATCAAGTAAATATCTTCACTGAAACCCCAAGAGCCTATTACTCTATATGATTTTAAGTGTTGAAAGTGCGTGCGCGCGCACACACACACACACACACACACACACACACACACACTCAATTGACATTTTTAAAAAAATTGTCAGAACTTTATTGGCTTTCTTAAGATAATTACAAAAATAGTAATTAAAACTTTGTGAGGAATAGAAAAAGTGGGAATACTGCATCTCTGAGAAGGACAAGTAATATTAGAGGAGAGAAGTGCAAAATATATTAAAGTACTATTTAAATGAAGGCCAGGTCTCTTTAGGTTTGACAAGGAGACAATTTCCTTTCTGCTACCATCTTTTCACATTGGATATCAAGCTGATTTAATTGCACCATGCAGTCAAGGCCTGATCTGAAGCCGACTGAAGTAAATAGGAGCTTTTCTATTGGATTCAGTGGGCCTTGAATCCAACCCGAAATGATGAAGTAATTTTTCTGCTCTACTCTACTCTGATTAGGTCTTAACTAGATGCTACTTTTCCGGAAGGACATAGACAAATTGGAGAGAGTCCAGAGAAGAGCAACACAAACTATTAAAGGTCTAGAAAACATGACCTATGAGGAACAAAGAGTCCTGTGGCACCTTCTAGACTAACAGATGCTACAGAACTCTTTGTTGCTTTTTACAGATCCAGACTAACACAGCTACCCCTCTGATGCATGACCTATGAGGGAAGATTGAAAACATTGGGTTTGTTTTGTCTGGAAAAGAGAAGACTGAGAGGGGACATAACAGTTTTCAAGTATGTAAAAGGTTGTTCCAAGGAGGAGGAAGAAAAAATGTTTTTCTTAACCTCTGAGAATAGGACAAGAAGCAATGGGCAGCAAGGGAGGTTTAGGTCGGTGTGATGGGTCTGGCACCACAGCGCCCCTTTGTGGCAGGGGAGAGTGGGGTGCCAGAGCCTTGTTTCTCAAGTTTCCAAGCCTGCCCTATTTAAGGGCGTCCTGATGGGGCCTAATGGCTGGTTTCTCCGCGCTCGCCCCAACTATCAGGGCAGCGTGGCCCAACGGCCAGAGTCCCTCTTTCCTTCTCTAAGGCGGGGAAGTGTCACCTAATGGCTGGAGGAGTAAGGGGACCACAAGGACCCAACCCATGGCTCTCCTAGTGATGGGGTTCCCCTTGCCCTTGGCTTGGCGGGGATCCGCCTGCAACACGCTGAGCATCAGTGCTGCTTTAACATGACTTGACTTGTCCCTAAAGTTCCCGTGGGTCACTTCCTACCCTCAATGCCATATTCTCCACTTTGGGGGGGGTGTCATCTGGTCTGTTCCCCTCTGTTGGGTCCTCCATCTGGGATGCAGGGGCATGCTGGCTAGACTGGCTCCTGGAGCATTGGCTGTCCCTCCTCAGGAGCTGGCAGTGTGCGTCTGTCATAAACAGATAGCTAAGGGTTAATGTCTCTTTCACCTGAAAAAAAAAGTAACCTGAAGCACCTGACCAGAGGACCAATCAGGAAAAATTCACTCCTCATAGCCGAGAAAGTACAGGCAGAAGAACCAAGAACAAAGGACTCCCACACAAACTTCCCTCCACCCAGAGTTGAAAAAATCCTGTTTCCTGATTGGTCCTCTGGTCAGGTGCTTCAGGTTACTTTTTTTTTTCAGGTGAAAGAGACATTAACCCTTAGCTATCTGTTTATGACACGCCCCCCAAATTGCAGACAGTGGGGAAGCTCACTGGCGGCAATTTCCTTCTAGAACTTTAAAATAAACAGATTAATACAACACATGCACCTTTACATATACCACTAAGTATATAACTAAAAGACTTCTACATTTTAAGATCACTTTTTAACTACTGAATTCTGGGAAACTCTCATGGGAGAGTGCATCAGCTACTTTGTTAGAAGCTCCTGAGATGTGCTGAATTTTAAAATCAAAATTTTGGAGAGCTAAACTCCAACGAAGAAGTTTCTTGTTGTTCCCCTTGGCAGTATGAAGCCACTTTAGTGCAGCATGGTCAATTTGTAGCTGGAACCGCCGTCCCCAAACATATGGGCGTAGCTTTTTCAGGGCGTACACAATGGCATAGCATTCCTTTTCACTGACTGACCAGTGACTTTCCCTCTCAGACAGTTTCTTGCTGAGAAACACGACAGGATGGAAGTTGTGATCTGTTGCTTCCTGCATGAGAACTGCTCCTATACCACGCTCAGATGCATCTGTGGTTACTAGGAATGGCTTGTCAAAATCCGGGGCCCTGAGTACAGGGTCAGACATGAGCGTCGCCTTAAGCTGGGTAAAGGCCTTTTGAGACTCATCAGTCCACTTAACTGCATTTGGCTGGGTCTTTTTGGTCAGGTTGGTCAGTGGGGCAGCGATTTGGCTGTAGCGTGGTACAAATCGCCTGTAGTACCCGGCCAAGCCTAAGAAGGATTGGACCTGTTTCTTTGACCTTGGGACAGGCCACTTTTGGATAGCATCCACCTTGGCCTGTAGGGGGTTTATGGTTCCTCAACCCACCTGGTGCCCCAGGTAAGTCACTCTGTTTTGGCCTATTTGACACTTTTTGGCCTTAACAGTTAGTCTGGCCTGCCTGATGCGCTCAAAGACCTTTTCCAGGTGTAGTAGGTGTTCGGGCCAGGAGTCTGAAAAAATGGCCACATCATCGAGGTAGGCAACTGCATATTCTCCCAGTCCTGCTAGTAGACCATCTACCAGCCTCTGGAAGGTGGCGGGTGCATTTCGAAGGCCGAAAGGAAGGACATTAAATTCATACACCCCCGCATGGGTGACGAATGCTGACCTTTTCTTGGCAGGTTCATCTAGCAGTACTTGCCAGTACCCCTTGGTTAAGTCTATTGTAGAGATGAAATGGGCACATCCCAACTTCTCCAATAGCTCATTGGTGCGTGGCATTGGATAGTTGTCTGGACGAGTTACCGCATTTAGCTTACGGTAGTCCATGCAAAAGCGTATTTCCCCATCTGGTTTGGGTACCAGAACCACTGGAGATGCCCATGCACTCGTAGATGAGCAGAGTATACCCATCTGTAGCATGTTCTGGATCTCCCGTTCTATAGCAGCTTGGGCATGAGGAGACACCCGGTAGGGTGGGGTTCTAATGGGGTGAGCATTACCTGTGTCAATGGAGTGGCATGCCCGTTCAGTCCGTCCTGGGGTGGCTGAGAACAATGGGGCGAAGCTAGTGCACAGCTCCTTGATTTGTCGCCGCTGCAGACGTTCCAGGGTGGTTGAGAGGTTCACCTCTTCCATGCTACCGTCTTTTTTCCCGTCGTAGTAGACACCGTCAGGCCACTCAGCATCATCTCCCTGGACTGTAAACTGACAAACCTGTAAGTCTCTGGAATAGAAAGGCTTGAGAGAATTAACATGGTACACTCTGGGCTTTAGTGAGGAATTGGGAAATGCTATGAGGTAGTTCACAGTTCCCAGGCGCTCTTGGACCGTGAATGGCCCTTTCCATGATGCTTCCATCTTATGGGCCTGTTGCGCCTTCAAGACCATAACCTGGTCTCCTACCTTGAAGGAATGTTCTCTGGCATGTCTGTCATATCAGGCCTTTTGCTCTTCCTGAGCATCCGTTAGGTTTTCTGTAGCAAGGGCTAAAGAGTGTCGGAGGGTGCTTTGTAGGTTGCTTACAAAGTCCAGAATGTTAGTTCCTGGAGAAGGCGTAAACCCCTCCCATTGCTGTTTCACCAACTGTAATGGCCCCTTAACCTCGTGACCATACACAAGTTCAAACGGTGAAAACCCTAAACTGGTATGTGGTACAGCCCTGTAGGCAAACAGCAACTGCTGCAACACTAGGTCCCAATTATTGGAGTATTCGTTGACGAATTTACATACCATGGCCCCCAAAGTTCCATTAAACCTTTCCACCAGGCCATTGGTTTGATGGTGGTACGGGGTGGCAACCACGTGGTTCACCCCATGCGTTTCCCACAGTTTTTGCATGGTCCCTGCCAGGAAATTAGATCCTGAATCAGTAAGGATGTCGGAGGGCCAACCTACCCTGGCAAAAATGTCTGTTAGGGCCAGGCACACAGTGTTAGCCCTGGTGTTGTCTACAGCTACTGCTTCCGGCCATCGGGTAGCAAAGTCCACGAAAGTCAGTACGTACTGCTTTCTTCTGGGTGTCTTTTTTGGAAAAGGACCCAGAATATCCACAGCTACTCGCTGAAATGGGACCTCAATTATGGGGAGTGGCTGGAGAGGGGCCTTGACCTGGTCTTGAGGCTTTCCCACTCTTTGGCATACCTCACAAGACCGGACATACTTGGCAACGTCCTTGCCCATCCCCTCCCAGTGGAAGGACTTCCCCAACCGGTCCTTAGTTCTGTTCACCCCAGCATGGCCACTGGGATGATCATGGGCTAAGCTTAAGAGCTTCCCCTGGTACTTAGTTGGAACCACCAACTGTTTTTGCGGCTGCCATTCTTCCCGGTGTCCACCAGAAAGAATCTCCTTGTATAAAAGTCCTTGGTCTATAACAAACCGGGATCGATTAGAAGAGCTGAGAGGCAGTGGGGTGCTCCGTGCCGCCGCCCAAGCTTTCTGAAGGCTGTCATCTGCTTTCTGCTCAGTCTGGAACTGTTCCCTTGAGGCTGGGGTCACCAGTTCTTCCTCAGACTGTGGACTTGGGCTTGGTCCCTCTGGAAGCGATGTAGGTGATGGGGTTGTTTCCGTTGCTGGTGAACCGCTTTCCGCTGGTGCCCCTGAGGGTGTTTCAGGCTCTGGCGGAGCCTTTTGGGTATGGCTGTCTGTTGCTTCTGCCAGTTCTGGCTTGCTGGCGCCCTCTGGCGTTGAGTTTGAAGATGTGGTTGCACTTGCTGGTGCTGGTTGCTGTTCCAGTTCCGGGCCTGGGACTGGAGGTGCTGTGGCTGTTTCAGAATCCGGGTACACTACCTCTGTCTGGGTCTCTGGTAACACAGACGGGGCGCCTGTGGACGGTTCAGGAACAGGAATGCGTCGGGAAGCTTGTCTGGTTTGGCTGCGTGTTACCATTCCCACTCTCTTGGCCCGCTTCACCTGGTTGGCCAAGTCTTCCCCCAGTAGCATGGGGATGGGACAGTTCTCATAGACTGCAAAAGTCCACATTCCTGACCAGCCTTTGTACTGGACAGGCAGTTTAGCTGTAGGCAAGTCTACAGCTTGTGACATGAATGGGTAAATTGTCACTTTGGCCTTAGGGTTGATGAATTTGGGGTCTACGAAGGATTGGTGGATAGCTGACACTTGTGCCACCATGTCAGTAACCTAGTCCCAGATTTGGACCTTAGCGTCCAAAATATGGGGGTTAGCATGAAAACCTCCAAGCTTAGTTACCAGCTTGGACCTGGTAAAGCTGCCACCACCCAAAAAATTAGAGTGTTTTGGGGCACTCTGGTCCCCCCAAACCTTCCCTGGGGACCCCAAGACCCAAATCCCTTGAATCTCACAACAAAGGGAAATAAACCTTTTCCCTTCCCCCCTCCAGGTGTTCCTGGAGAGATACACAGAAACAAACTCCGTGAATCTAAACAGAGGGACTCCACCCTCCCCGTTTCCAGCCTTGGAAAACAGAAGTACCGAGAGTTAATCTCTCTTCCCCCCTCACCCAGAGGGAATGCAAAGTCAGGCTAGAAAATCTAACACACACAGATTTCCCCCTGACTTCTTCCTCCCACCAATTCCCTGGTGAGTACAGCCTCAGTTCCCTGGAGTTCCCCACTACAGAAAACTCCAACAGGTCTTAAAAAGAAAGCTTTATATAAAAAGAAAGAAAAGTACATAAAAATGGTCTCTCTGTATTAAGGTGACAGATACAGGGTCAATTGCTTAAAAGAATATTGAATAAACAGCCTTATTCAAAAAGAATACAATTCAAAGCACTTCAGCAACTATAGACATGTAAATACAAAAGAAAAAACAATAACCCCTACTGTTTTTATGATCTCTGTACTCACAACTTGGAAACAGAAGATTGGAAAGCAGGAAATAGAAAAATTCACTCCTCATAGCCGAGAAAGTACAGGCAGAAGAACCAAGAACAAAGGACTCCCACACAAACTTCCCTCCACCCAGAGTTGAAAAAATCCTGTTTCCTGATTGGTTCTCTGGTCAGGTGCTTCAGGTTACTTTTTTTTTTTCAGGTGAAAGAGACATTAACTCTTAGCTATCTGTTTATGACAGCGTCCTCCTCCTCCGGTGGTCAGCCCAGACTGAGCAGCTTTGCAGGCTTTTATACCTAGTCTCCAATTGGCATATGCCCAGCAGGGCTTCTTCTGCCAGGAAGGAAAAGTTAACCCCTGTGGTGCCAGTGCGGGGCCCCTCTGCCCTGTCACAGTTGGTCATTAGGAAAAACTTCCTAACTGTCAGAATGGTTAAGCACTGGAATAAATTGCCTAGGGAGGTTGTAGAATCTCCATCATTGGAGATTTTTAAGAGCAGGTTACATACACCTGTCAGGAATGGTCTAGATAATTAGTCCTGTCACAGGGGTAGGGAACTGGTCTAGATGACCTCTTGATGTCCTTTCCAGTTCTATGATTCTATGATTTTGATGGATCTCTTTACTTTGTCATGATTTTTTTTCAGGGCGATGGTCATGTTTACTCCTCTTTCAATAGGTTTGGCAATACCTATAGATAAGAGTTAATTTAGAGAAACATAGATAATGCAGTGTCAAGTTCCAAGAGGTGGGTGACATATAGATGAATTTAGTGTGTACTAATTACTGTGTTTTTAAGGACTTGAATCCCAAAATTGTAAACTGTACTACATACAAAATACACAGTGGTGGGAAATACCTGAGTTTTATTTTTTTTTATGTGATTGGCATATGTTTGATTATGATTGTTGATTTCAGGTCCATGTGACCTGGTACATGATGAAGAGTGATACTGAACAAAATATGAGAAGTGCCTTAAAAGCAGATAAAGTAAAAATTCAGTTTTAATCCAGCATGCATGTGCTATATATTGACAAGAAAAACTAAACAGTGTTTCACAATGATAGGATGATACTCTTTAACTTTATTGGTTTATGTTTCAGAAAACATTTCATATAAGAAGAATGTCCTTTTATGTCCACCCATCATTTAAAGTGAAATTCTAGGGCTCAGTCTTGTAGTCCACACTCTTATGAAAGTCATTGGGAATTTTGCCTAAAGTGAAAGCCGTGGACTCACTTTTTTTTTTTTTTTTTTAACTTGAGTATTTGTTCTTTTGGTATGCTATTGTTTCCTCTTCGGAATGACTGGCTCAGATCCTCCACCTTTTCCTCCTCCTACAATTTCATAATAAATGATGAACTTTGATAACAGCATCTTTTGCATCCCCCTTGAAAGGCCAGTCATGCTCACTGTGGGGTAATGTCATGATTCAGAGAAAATTTGAATCTGAGAATGAAACCTATGGCATGAGATCAGAGGGATTTTACATGGGTATATTTCCCTATGAATGGCTTACATCACACTACAGTTTGCCTGTTTTCCTTTAAGGAAATCTAGGGTACATCTACACTGCAAATGAAAATGTGAGAGTAGCAGTTGCAGGGGCTTCAGCGCATGCTACCAATTCCAGTATTGCCAATTCCAGGCTCTCCAGCAGGCTTTTATTGGGGAAGCTAGTCAGCTCTGAAGCCTGGGCTGCCACATCTTCACTATTATTGCTACTAACTCACTGTAGTTAAACTGAAGCTAGTGGAGATGTGTCTGCCTGCACTACAGTCACCTTGATTTGCTGTGTAGATGTACCCTTAGAGGAAAAGGGTCTTATGGGTTAATAATGTCCTGGAACTAATTTGTATGAATCTCCCAAATCATACTTATCAAAGCTTCATTTTTTAATGGCTGGGACTCAGGCTATCCATTCCACTTCTGTGGGTAGAGAGTTATTGCTCAGGCAGATGACCCAAGGGGACACAAGAACTGACTTTTCAGAATCATTCTCTGCTCCCAACACAGGGATCCTGAGGAAATTCTTCCTAGGGATTTTGGGAGGCAGGAATGAGAGGACTCACTGTTGTGGAATTCTCTCCCTGATAAATATTTGTTGCCATTACCTGCACCACCTACCAACGTATCCTGCTTTTGAGAGAAGATTAGACAGAAACCCTGAAGATTCAGTGTCGCAGACTTTCCTGCCCTATGCCCTCTCAGATATTTTCTATTTGGTGCACTTTTGCCCTAGTTCTGCAGAGAGCTACTCCTCTTTCTTCTTCTCTATTTTTTATGTGTCTCTTCTAAACCTGGTAGGCTTTTGTGGGGAGAGAGTGATTTTAGGAATGCTCTAATGGATAGCAGAAGTGTGAAATCTACATTAATGTGCTCGGTATTCTTGTTTATGTAATCTCAAAGTTTTTCTCAGTGCATCACAGGTCTATTAATCAGGCCTTCAGTTATTTCAATAAAAATAAATTGCCTATTGCATAGTGTGGCATAAAATTAATTTGTTGCAGAGTAGATGAGTGTCTGTGAAACCTGCCATCAAACTGAAGTCAGGTTTGTTCACAGAAAACAGATACAGATGTGAACAGCTACACCTGATGCACAGCCCAACTCTCCTGGCTTCCATATCTCTTTTCGCCCTCCCCAATATTTCCTAATACATATATAATAGCCTCTATGTTTGCCCTGATTCCAAAAGTGTGTGTGTGTGTGTCTTCTCTCATTCCTTCAGGCCACATTGATTGTTTCCTTTCACTGCTTTCATTACTTGTATTGTATATTTCCATACATGGTGCTTTGCCAACACCCAGAAAAAAGGTGCTTGCTCTAAACAGTTCACTATGTAACTGAGGTGTGGGCAACACCTAAAATTAGGTTGGCCTGGCTATCTTGCTCAGGGATGTGAATTCATACCCTTGAGCAATGTAGTTAGGTTGACCATTAGGTTGATGGAACAATTCTTCTGTCAACCTAGCCACTACCTCTTTAGGGGGAGGGTTTACTATAGCAATGGGAAAAACTGTTGCTGTAACACGTGTTTATGCTACAGCAATGCTGCTTCAGCTGTGCCACTGTAGTGCAGACACTGGGTCAGAGTTCAAGCAGGGAAGGTGATGAATGTCCTCTGAGATCAGTGTTGGAAGGCTTAACCTTTTTTTTTTTTAGAACAAGGTATGGATACTTAGCAGATGAGAAGTGGGAGGTTAATTCAGGTGGGGAGGGCTGATATGAAAGAAGGCACAAAACTGAGAACAAATAAAGGAAACAAAGTGTGCATAGGAGAGACTGAGGGGGATAAACTGATTGAGCTGCCCCCAAGATAGTGAAACCACCACAGTGCCATTATGCAGAAGGACTCTAATGCCTGCATACACCATATAGGCCAGTGTGGAGGGGGTAGCTTAGGGAGGGCATTTGACCACTTAACTTGCAATGATGCAGTTAGCAGCCATTTACTGTGTGTGGCTAAGGCCTTGTCTAGGTACAAAGTCATATTGGTTTAACTAATTGTATGGCTTTAAAAATGATTTGGCTAAACTGATGTAGACCCCTGTGTGTGCCAATTCCTTGATATAAGCCAGGTTTAAATTGAATTGTGTCATCACAGGATTTACATTGGTTTTTAAACTGATTTAAAGTTGAAGGGGTATAACTTTGAATATAGACACGACCTAATCATCATCCTTATTCCTTCATGGGTCAGTGGTTAGAGTGCACTCTGCTAGCACCTGAGTCGCTCCTAAAACAGACCTTTTGCTCAGGTATTGTGCAGTGGCAACGTGGGGCAGTTCATCCCCAGTGCAAATATTAGGCATCTGCTAGTGGATTAACAGTGGACTTCAATTTCCAGTGTTCCCATTGCATAGCTTTCATGGGCACTGAATTCAATGATAAAACATGAAAAAATACCCGAGAAGTACTCCTGAACCTTAAAGACTTGGAAGAGCTGTCACTGAGGTGCAAAGGAATAAAAACAAAAGGGAGTTTTTGTTTCCCTTCCTGGAAGATAGCTGGACTCAAAGTGACTGACTGGATGTTCCAGTCCTCTGCCTTGTGCATTGTGGTGGTGACAGTAGGTGAGCAGAATCATATCATAATGGCTGCTGCATTTTTGTTAAGCAGAGTTCCATGGATATTCTGACAGTGAACCTATGACAAGTTGTTCTCTGGATCATAACAAATGTTTTCTAATCCCATATTTGATTTTTAACACACATCTACTTGACCAAAGGCTGCTCACACTTGAAAATCCATTCCTCCTCACTTTCTTGCCAACATTCCAGCGCTGAATTCCATGCTTCCAGGATGTCATTGTAAATGGCAACATTAATATCTAAATCCTGGCCAAAGCAATGTTTTGGCTCTCCGGCTATTAATTTTTTTTAATTTAAAAAGATACTACCAAAAAAAGCTTTGCTATCCACCTTTAAGAGAATATTAATTATGACGTTATCACAATGGAAAAGGTTACAGTTCAGGACTCAAGCCTGCCTACCAGTAATAAAAGTATCTTGTAAATGAGTCTTACCATTGCCTTGAAAGAGGCCAGGATTTCATTCTCTCTGCCTCGTGAATGTGACTCTTTTAATGGGAGCAGGATAAAGCCTTCAGTTTCTGTGGTTTAAATCTAGACTTCAGTAGAGTTATTTACAGGGATGCAGGAACAATTTGCATAATAAGGGTGCTGAGAGCCATTGAACGAAACTGTAAACCCTGTATGTGATGGAAACCCTGTATGTGATGAAGCCAGGTGGTGCGACAGCACCTCTGACACCCCTAGTTCCAGCATCCATGGTTACTTAGGTTTTACACCAGGGTAACTGAGATCAAAATATGTCCCTAGACCTCTGCAGTATACCACAGTAGGTTTAATATGTGAACTAGTCCCCCATTGTGTCTAGATAGAGGCATATTTTTTCTCCAGAGGGAAAAAGTAAAGGTATTTCTCTTTCTTTAAAACTTTGTTTTGCTTCTTGTAATAAAGATTCCTTTGACTCCAGAACTAGAATTTTGTATTTTGTATAGAATTGTTTTTAACTCAAAATTATTATTATTATTATTTATTATTTTTAATAAAGGGTGCAATTTTTTTCTTAACTAAAAGACTGCTGGATTACAAGGAGACAGGTAGAGAGTTCATATCTGGGTACTAATATGAACCATGGACAGTTTCACTTTGTGAAAGTGTGTCCTTTTTTTTGCTATAACTCCGGGGGTGAGGGAAATATTTTTTAATTTACAGCACTGAATTTACATAATGAGCACAATTACATATAATTATGTCATCTCATAGCTGAAACTTGTAATTACAGCATTACACTTTGTAATGCTATCTAAAAATCCACATGAAACTTGGTGGAAAAAAATATACTGGTTACACATAGTAGATAAGTTTTAAAATAGAAAAAGCAATTAAGGCCCAATCAATTGCCTTTTCGGCACTGATTTCAATGGAGATGGGATCTGTCAGAGTCTCTTTCCCATTTTGAACTTTAGCGTCCAGAAAGTGGGGACCTGCATGTTCCTTCTAAGCTTAATTCCTAGCTTAGATCTTATAGCGCTGCCACCAATCAGAGATTTCAGTGTCTGGTGCACTCCTTGTCCCCCCAAAATCTTCCCTGAGGAGACCAAGACCCAAACCCCTTGGGTTTTAACACAAGGGAAATAAACCATCCCCCTACCTTTCCCCTCCCTGGGTTACCCTGAGAGATACTGTGATTCAAACTCCTTGAATCTTAAAACAGAGAGGGAATTCACCTTCCCCCCCTTCTCTCCCCCTCCCAGACTCTCCCTGAGAGAGACACTGATCCCAACTCCTTGGATCCTAACACAGAGAGAAATTAACCTTTTCCTCCCCCTTCTCTCCTTTCCCCCACCAATCCCTGGTGAGTTCAGACCCAGTCCCCTTGGGTCTTACGCAAGGACAAAATCAATCAGGTTCTTAAAGAGAGAAGCTTTTAATTAAAGAAAGAAAAAAGTAAAAATTATCTCTGTAAAATCAAGATGGAAAAATGTTTACAGGGTCTCAGCTTCACCTAGACCAGAGGGATTCCCCCTCCCAGCCCAAGTATAAGTTACAGCAAACAGAGGTGAAATATCCTTCCAGCAAAATACACATTTGCAAATAAAGAAAACAAACATAAATCTAATCTGCTTTTTATCTATTACTTACTATCTTGAATCTGAGAGACTGTTTTAGTAAGATTGGAGAAATCTGGTTGCATGTCTGGCTTCTCTTAATCCCAAGAGAGAACAAAGAACAGAACAAAAAGCACAAAACAAAGACTTCCCTCCACCAAGATTTGAAAGTATCTTGTCTCCCAATTGGTTCTCTGGTCAGGTGTCAGCCAGGTTCACTGAGCTTGTTAACCCTTTACAGGTAAAAGAGACATTAACCCTTACCTATCTGTTTATGACAGGATCAGAATTTGCTTTTTTAGTCCAGCAATTTTTTTTTCCTGTTTGAATCTGAAAAACCAAAAAGGTATCTGAATCCTATAACTTGAGTGAGGTAAAATTTGGGGGGGTGCAAGGGAAAAAATGGAAGTGATGCTTGCATTTCAGAGAATTGAAATAAAAACACATTTGAGGACAGAGTGGGCTATATTCTACATTCTCCTATCTCCCCCACCCCCTGTTTTAAAAAAAAAACATGCGTGGATAGTCAAAGTTTGGGACCCTGGGGATGATCCACTTCTGAGTAGAAAATGATAATAAAGAGTGGTATTTTCTTCTATGCAATCTTACTTTATACATTCATTGTAAATAACCATTAGTATACACTGGTGATTTGATATCAAGGAGATACTGGGCCAAAACATCGTTTGGGGAGCATTAAAGGTCTTTTGTGCTGCTAAGAGCTGAATCCAGCTGAAACTGACACATTTTAATAAGTTCGTAGAATGGGTGTCAAAGATATCAAGTGGGTTGCTCAAGGCACTTATGTTGTGTCATAGTTGTGTGTGGCCATTCTTGTTCTGAAATATTCCACACATGCCTTTGTGAAACTTCCCCATAAATGGGTGTTGGGGAGGGGGACAGGAAATCACCTTCACATGACTAGGACTCTGCTTGACTAATTTTAAGAAATAATTTTTCTATATTCCATGTCGAGGGCTCCTACTCTATATTTCTGGCTCACTCACACTCTGATTAATGTGCTGCTGGTCTTCCAAGCTAATATCTGAGACCTGATTTTTCTCTTTACAGTGGTGTAAATCCACTGACTTCATTGATTTTTATGCCTGGTATCAGTGAGAAGGGAATTGGGGCTATTAATAATGGAAAATATTCAGTGCAGGCTTTTCTGCGTTCTCAACGACAAAGCACAGTGGGCAAGAGGTGGGATTTTTTTTTTTTTTTTTTTTTAATGTCAGGGTGAAAAACCCAAAAGGTCCTAGCTATCCAGTGTTGGTAGCTAATCCCTTTTAAAAGCAATGACAGTTTCTTGCAGTCTCCTAAATGAAGCAAATCTGGCCCAATTCCACTTTCTAACAACCCCCTCTTCTGTTGCCTTCTGAGAGCTTCTTTTGCTTCCTCAGTGCAAGGTCAAAGCTTGATCTCATAGTGAATTACTTGTGACAGATAATCTTGTTCACAGGGCTGTCTTTCTGCAGCACAGCCTTGTCAATAGCCCCCTCTTTGAAGAATGCTTCCTGTGATTCATTTTGCAGTTGCCACCTAGTTAAATATAAATGGGCTTTCTCAGGCAGAGGATGGCTGTGCTGAATTCCATAGCAGTCAGCATACTTAATTTCTGAGCAACTGTAGACTCTCCAAAAAGGGGCTGGATTTTTTGCTAATAGTCACAGAGGAAAAATGCCACACTGGGGTTTTGCTCTTCTCTCTTCACCTTCTCCACTGCAATCCTCCCTTAGTAACTGGCTACATATCTGCTGACAGTGGGCATTTTGCAGCTGTAAACATGAAGTTAAACCTCCAAGTATTGTCAAATGTGGGCTTGATTAGGAATATGATATGAAGCATTGTCCACTACCGTGTGCACATGGACGTGTATCTATCAGCTCCTTGTGTGACAACTTCAGGATAAACTGGGTGCCTATTTCTATCTCTTCTGAGTAGATTAGATCAATAATAGATTGGGGCAGGGGAGGGAAGGAGAGAGAGCTCAAGGCACATGCAGAACTTTTTTGGGGCGGGGAGGGGTATAGTTAAAAAAATTATGGTTCAAAGTAATCTTCTAACAAAATGGGTTGAAAGCCTTTTGTGTTTGACCAAAATACCACGATGGGGAACAAATGATAGACACAATTAACTCCACAGATGTAATTAGATAAAACACACTGCTAGACCATATGTTCTGAAAAATGCAGCTGAGAGTTTTATGTGTGAGAAATGTAAATTGGGTTGTTAATTATTCACAGACACAAGTGATCCAAGATGTATGTTTGAAATAGCTGGGTTGGTTTTGGTGTATTTTCATTGTTTCTGTGAAGATTTAACACAACTTTTCTTTTCATGTGTTTTGGGAGACACTGATTGAATAGCCCTTATTTAATATTGAATATTAATATTTAATGCTGGCTGCCAATTCGTCATCCCTGTGGGTTTGGTTAAAACATATACACACCCATCACAATTAAGATGATTGTGAGGGGAGGGGAAAATTTTCCTCAGCGAATGTAAGCTGAATGTGTAGGCTGTTGTCAATCCCTGCCCCTCCTCTTTAAATAGAGCACAGGGCTGGGAGGAACCTGCCAGTGAATTGCTGTGTAAATTCCAGCACACTGGTTAGCCAGTCTATGTTTGTTCTTAATGGATTCATATAAGAATCCTATAGGAGGAATGCTTGTGGGAATTGTTTTCAGAACATCTTGACATTCAGATGTAATGTGATGGGGAGGCCAAAGGGACAGAGTGATTAATTATTATTGATTATGACTTAGACTATGTACTTGTGCCAGGGAGTAGGAGGAGTAAGAATGCTTCTTATACCACATGGCAAGCTATCCTGACCTGGGGCTGGGTATGCAGGAGTAAACAGCTACACCCCTGCTTACTCAATCCCTGGAGTAGGTGGGTGGGAACTTGGATGGAATGGGCTGATCCTTGTTTATCCTCCCACTTCTTCCTTAATTCACTGCTCTGTGCAGCTGAGCTTGCACTTGGGGTATTATAACAATTTCTTTCTTGCTTCTCCTTGCTGCAAGGGGTAGTGACTATGACTCAGAAGACTGTGTCTATCTCTGAATTATAGTGTATCCCATGGCTTATCCTGGGATGGTGCAGTTTATGCACCACTACCCATTGCTCAGGGCTGTGCTTAGAGTGAAAATCTAGCCCATAGAAATTTGTAAAACACAATATTTTTTTTCAGAGACAGTTAAACAGCAATATCATATATCCTCTGTTCCCTAATTCTTCATTATCGTTAGGATTTGCAGGAAAGCAGGATTTATTTTTCTTAAGAATTAGTTTGCATCATTTGCTTATTCCCCTCACAAATTGAAGATTGATACCCGAATTGGTGGCTGTGGAACTCTTGATACCTTTACCCTTACAAACAGATGAGTAATAAACTGAAGTGAGCAGATGAACGCATGAGGAAACCGAGATCTGGTGTTCACAAAAGTCTCTCTCCAGTAACATACAATGGTGGAGAGGAGCAATAGAGACCATCAGAGCTAGGTAAACTCTCCAAAAGGAACATGTCTGACCATTTGCATGAATAAAATCCTTACATTTGCTGTATTACTTACTTCATTTATTTTTGCAAACATTCATACCAAAATTTTCACGTTTACTTGCAAGAATTCTCAGGGGAAGTGAAAGTTTCTTGAACCTTTATTCATGTGAAAATGATTCATGTCAGAAGTGACTTCATGTTCATTTTGAAATCTTTAATTACAAGAAAGGAAATCCATGTTTAAATCATCCAATGAGGGGATGGAAAGAATGCCAATAGTGAAAGGGAAAACTTTCTGAACTATCTGATGCTGAAATAAGTTCATATAGTGTTCAGTGAAAACTTATCTGACGTTTACAGACGTCTGTTGTGTTTTGCAGAGAAATCTCAAACATGTAAATTTGCTGGATAACTTTATTCATTAGAAACAGATCACTCAGCTGTAGATACTAAATAAAGACTTTTCCTATGTAGTATGTCTTTCAAAGTCATATTATGTGAAGGAGTGCAAAATTCATGTGTACAGTGACAAAAAGGTGCTTTTGGAACTTACAACTTATAGCTTTTATATTTTGTTTTCCAAATGGCAATACATTACTTCCCTGACCTGCCATGATATTGACAGTCGATCATGCTGTTATTTCACAGGAGATCATGCCAGGCTACTTTTTAAGAAAGATGTGCCATAATAAAGTTATATTTTATATTCAGAGACAAGTATATGAGCACCAGGCTTTCAGACCAGATGCACTACTTGAATTTGGGTTCACTAGTGGTTTAAGGGAGGCTATAGGTCAAGCATGGCTCAGGCATGGTTCATGATGGAAGAAAGTAATTCTGAGAGTTCTAGTCTCCAGAAAGACACTGAGAATTGTAGGCTGTTTCAAGGCTTGCTGGAAGGAGTGCTAGGAATATAAGGAGCAGCTGTGCCTCAGAAGAAAGGGAGGCCTGGAAGAGGCAGACCAGGGTGTAGTGCTACTCCAAGAATGCCGTGGAAAGAGTCCAGAAGAGGCTGTGAAAAGGACCTTGCAGGCTATCTAGAGACAAGCAGGAGAAGAGAGAGGAACCCTGAGAGGCATAAAGAAAAAGACCTGAGGCAACATAGTAATGGTGTGGGTTTGAACCTATCCACCTTTGTGCTTGTTTAGGGGGGCAAGCCGAAGCATCTAGTGGGAATAAGTCCCCTTTGCTCCTCTGCATTGACAGGGCTGAAAGCTATGACCTAGGGAGAAGCAAGAGACTGTTTAGCCCTGCATCAACAGAATAGAAGATTGTCTATCCTAAGGAGACTGAAGAACATTTTGTGATTTTTACATGGGTCTCTTTTGGTTGTCCTTTGGCTAGAAGGCAAATCTCCATCCCTTCCTACCATCCCGAAACAAAACATCCAACTCTTAAACTGTATAGTGTTAGACAACACAGCCAGTGTTGGTCTCATCCATACTGGCCTAGTGCAGGATCAAGTCATCTTAACCATCATCGGACTTTAGTTAATGTGGAGTTAGTGAGTGTGGTGGGGGATAGTATGTTAGTCAAGTTCCACTTTCCATTGATCTCTACTACCTGCCATGAAATAGTATTCCCTAGTCATACTGTGCTCTTACATTTTCTCTGCTGGCTCCTAAAAGACTCAACACTAACTTCTCCAGTGTGTTTGCTCTGTTAATCAGTTAGAACCTGGTGAAAAGTCCAGTGAAGTCAGTGGAAGAACTTCATTGACTTAGCTGAAGTTTGCATCTAAGCCTTAAAGAATACCTCAACTCTTCTCTTTTTTGGACATACCAGACTCATGTAAAACACCACTAAGTGCTATGTTTGAGTAAAAGCTGGCCTGAAATATGTCAAGGATGATAAATCCTGAGGCATTTTGGCCTGTTGGATATGTAATACCAAGAACTGAATATAGTGAAATGTCCAACATGGGAAAACTTTAATGTTTCAGATGAAGTGGCAATCTCAAAATCCAGGTGCAAAAATAAAACTGCAACTTGAAATAGGAGCAATTTTTAAGAAAATCTGCTACATCACAGAGGGACTAACATATGCAAATCTGTCTCCTACATCTCCTTGAATTTAAATTAGGCACGAATGCCTTCAACACCATCTTACAATGATTTCCTCTCCCCTTGTTTACTTTCTGTTAGGGATAACGTAATGGACTAAATACACTGTCCTACATCTTATTCCCTGTGTGACCTTGAGAAAGTGGCTTCAGTTCTCTGTTCTCAATTTCCCTATCTGCAAAAGGGCAAACAGCTCCCTTTTTGGGGAGTTTCTTGTGGGAATAATAACTTCTGAGAATGCATCTTTGGAAAGTATTTTCAATGCTTTGGGTAAAATGGATACAGTGCCTTACATTTTAAAAATCTATTCTCATTCATCCTTCCTTTCTTGTGCACTAGACGGTTGCTCCTCCTATTTTTTATTATGGGTTGGGGTGATTTAAAGCTAACAAAACTTTCAACATGACAGGGTGTACTTGGTGATCTGTGCACATAAAATGGGTTCTGTCTATCAGGGTCTATAGAGAATTATATATATGATGTAAGTATTTGCCCTGGGCAAAAGCTAATATTAAATAAAATTACTGTCAGTCAGTTTTCAGACACTTCTACAACATGGGGAGCGGCTATGACTGGGTCATGTATCCTTGTTTGTTGATGTCAAATTCTGATGGATTGTGTGTGAATAAACTGAAAGAAAAATATTAAACACCTATTATAAGACAGCCAAACTTCAGTGGACTATGAAAGAGTATCTAAGGGTAAAATGCATTATCTAAAGTAAATATAGCTGCTCACATCAGTGTATGTGAAATCCAAAAGTGTCGTCCTGCCCCCCCACCCCCCCGAGTTGTAATGCTGCTTGTTTGAAGGAGGTATTGAGATATATTGGGTAGACTGAGCATAGATTCAAATAACAAACTAGCGGAGGTACCATGCTATTCAAGATTCAGCTTTGGAACCTGAAGTTCTGATCCATTCCTGCTGGGGTGAGTGGAGGCATCTTCCAAGGAAGCCATAGATATGGGAGATTTTAAAGAATAATCTACTTGCACCCAAATGGAATGAGAAGGGAGACTGACTGGGCTCAAATGTGAAACTGACTTAACAGTAAGGAAGAAGGGGAGGCAGAGAAGATGAGGATGTAGATGAGGTGGGGTGGAGGAAAGACAGATGACTGAGGGAAGTTTAGAGGTAGCAGGATAGAACCGGAAGCCTATTTAAGTGGAAGCAGGAGACCAGTTTGGCTGGAAACCCAAACGTGAAATCACTTTGCTCATGTCCATTCATACAAATTGCTTAGTTAGAAATAAATTACACTCCTCTGTTTGGCATAGGATCTAAACTTTGGGGTTCCATGTGGATGAAGCAATATTTACATGTCAATGGGAATTACCCAGAGCCAGTACTAGCCCACTAGGGGCCGTTGGCCAGAATATTTTGGGTATCCCTTCCCCCCTCACCCACTCCCTAAAAATACTACTTGCATTACTTCCACAAACCCCAAAATATACCAACCCAACACACACATCACCAAATGATGGTTTGGGGATCACTTTCATTTAAAACATATTTTTGTAAATTAGTACATTACTGAAATAGGCCTAAGTAAAAACTCCGATTAAACATAAAAAAACATCCCCATGAATCAAGATCCAGTTGAGCTGCTTGGGGCCTTAAACAATTGTTTAGTCCACTTACGCATAGTGCCACCTCTGGAGTAACCAATCTAAGGTAAATATTACTTTGCAACCTGAACATATAACCTTCTACTGTCCATGCTGCAGGCTTCCTACACACAGGAGCGGCACCAGGTTTTTTGGCGCCCTAGGCGCAGGGCCAGCTCGCCAGTCCCGCAGCTCCGGTGGACCGCCGCAGGCCACTGGAGCCGCGGGACCAGCGGACCATCCGCAGGAATGCCTGCGGGACGTCCACCGGAGCCGAGGGACCAGCGGACCCTCCGCAGGCACGCCTGCGGGAGGTCCACCGGAGCAGTCTGCCACCCTCCCAAATCCTGGTGCCCTAGGCGACCGCCTAGGTCGCCTAAATGGAAGCGCTGGCCCTGCTTACACAACTCTTTACTGTTGCTTTCACTTCTGTCACTCATTTAAAATATGCTCCAGGTCAGCATTGACTAAAGAAAAACTATTACCCAATGGGTTTGTGACACGTATTGAGTATAGGACGCTGGATAGGCAGCCTTCTTTGGAATCTGTATAAACTGAAATGAAGGAATAAATACCTGAGTGGGTAAGATCCATATCCATGACACTAGCCTCCCTACTGACAATGCAAAACTCTGAAATAGCTATACCTTGTAGAGTGAGATGAGAGCTCATTGTAAGATCAGGGCACAAGTCATTTCAGACTTTTGTGACTGTTTGCTACACCCTTAGCTGTTTGGTTTTCATCAAGTTGTACAGAGAGCTTAGCATCAAAATATCGAGTAACACCATCGCTAGGAGATGCCTAATGAAATTGCAATGCTAAAAATGTAGAGCATTCTTCAATGTGGTTATAAGTAGAGAGGGTTCTGAACTAAATCTTGTGCTTTATGTAATCAGATATACAGGATCTTGAGACCAATTTTTATTTGTTGTGAGTAAATTTTAGCGCTCATGAAAGTGAGAGACTAATCACTCTCATTAGAGCTAGAAATAAAGCAAGCACTGTGCAACCTTCCTTTTTTACTGTTCTCTCAATGCATCTTATTCATGAGCTTATTCACAAGTCAGTACTCCAGTACTGGGCTTTTATGGCACCAAGACTGCATGTGAGTA
The DNA here is from genome assembly GCF_007399415.2 of Gopherus evgoodei. Taxonomy (NCBI): domain Eukaryota; kingdom Metazoa; phylum Chordata; order Testudines; family Testudinidae; genus Gopherus; species Gopherus evgoodei. The sequence continues at coordinate 53,949,233 of NC_044328.1, read as the reverse complement.
GTGGTTTTGTGATGTAGCCAAGTGATATTTGATCCTGCAGTCTTGAACGTCCACTGAATCAATGAGAGTTCCATCAAGTTTTATCTTCAGATATACTTGGAGGGTCAAGCCTACAGGGGCTAAGTTTGAGGTTCCTTAACTACCTTTAAAAAAAAAATTCTGATGGTCTGAATGGGACTAATATTCAAATTTGAAAGGCCATCACTGTTCTGTTATGCCACCTCTCTACATCTTGCTTTTTAAAGGGGATAAATATATTGTAGGGATGTGCAAAAATTAGGCCATATTCATGTTTGCTTTTGCATAGCATAGTGACATTTCTATTCTAAAAACACTTTCCCAATAAAGTTAAATTGCATGCTTCAGTCAAAAGGAAAGCTGTAGTGGGTGGAGAGTTCCAAGCTTGAGTACTAAGGGGTCTTTTATTATTACTCCCATCTGGCAGATCACTATGAAGCTGGAGGTTCGCTCAATGGACACTTAAACTGATCCAAGAAGAAGAAAGAGGGAGCGAGAGGCTGGGTATAGGGAGACAAGTGGGCCTTTCTAGTTAACTGGTTGACTTTTCTCATTTATTGGGCAAATTGTTAGAGTGTCACTGAAGCCCAATTCAAAGGGGGGTGCAGGAGAACCCTGTCCAGGGAAGTTAAGGGAGCTTGCTATGACTGTTTCATTCTTATTACAATATGGTTGCTTCTTCAGTTACTCAAAAAAGCTTTTGTGTCTGTATATTCCTTCTATACAACAGTTTGCAGCAGTGTCCTTAAGAATGTCAAACCTAAGCTCTGGTGCATTATCATTAACTGGGCTGTGTTTTTTCTGTTTTAATTATGCATCATATCCTAAACTAGTGACATGAAAATGGAGGTTCAAATAACAATGAATTTAGAAGAAACTAAAACAATAAGTATGCCTGTAAAGCCCAGGGTTGAAATTTTGTTTCATCAAAAAGATCTTCAGTGCATACCACATTATATATTAATAAATATCTAGCATATGGCACATCACAGCATAAGAGAATGTTCAAAGTAGCTTTCATAATTTTTTTTGTTAGAAATTGCTGTAGACCAGCAGACTTACTTCAGAAGCTACATTTTTCACTCATTTTTGTTTAGCAGATTTACTGGGTGACATCTAATTTCACATTCTCAATGCAATTTGTAACTACTGTTTGGTTTCATGAGAAGCAATTGGGATGAATTTTCAGGTTGATGCTAAGGCAGCTGGGTGATGTGCATTGTTGGGAAAGTGACTATATATAATCACTAATCCTCCTCCCAGAGATCTGAAGAGTGAGAGAGAGAGAGTGTGTGTGTGCGGGGCGGGCGGGTGCAAATTTGGCTTGTCTCTCTTGAAGCAGCTACATTTCCTTTGCAGTAGAGAACTGCTGCCATCCCATCAGACTATTTCCTGGCTCTTTTCTATGGTGGTAAGGTGAATGATTCCTAATTCCTTTTGCTGGTGAATAGGAGATTCAAACCTTTTCCATTAAATAACAGTGGGAACTGCATGAAAACAGCATTCATCTTGAGAGATTTGACCCTTTTGAAGTCATAAAACCAACACATTGCTTATTTGGGATCTTAAACAATATCTCATTAATAAGAGTTGGCATTTTACTCAAGTCAGACTTCAGATATAAAGTGTATAATGCACTAATGTATGGTAACCTTTAGAACACTTTTTTTGCTTACGCCTTACCACTTTTTTTTGCTTTTGGTACTGCAATGTTCAGGTCTCTGGCACATCTCTGATGTCAAAAGCTAGCTCTGGATTCTGAGTCATATAATGTGTATGTACTGAAAAATTAAAATAGCAATTAGCTTGTAATGAGGACAGACTACAAGGACCAGAAGTTCAGCTTCTGATCAGTTTGAAAAATGTTCTTTTTTCTTCTTTCCCTCCTACATCTTTTCCTGATACTCATTCATCTTCTAAGTGTGGCACTAACCTTTGACAGCGGAAGCCTTGTATGTGCGTGGATGTGAATTATCTTTCCCAATGTTTTGCTCACTAGATAATAGGTTCCATGAGACGATTTGCCTCCAGTGATGGCTATGTGGTCTGACTGAAAACACCAGTTATACTGAATTCAGCTCCCTTCTACCCTCTCTGGATTTTATTTTATTATAGATGGCATCAGAGTAGAGGTATGGGTGATGATCCACTAGTCTGTCACCTTTTAAGGCATGGCTTCAAAGTATAAAAAGATAATCAATTTGAGTCCATTAAGCTGATCCTGCAAAGGTAGCTGGCTTGTCCTCCACTGCCCCCACAATGCTGGGGCCAGTGGGGAGGTCAAAACTGGCCAATGGTGCAAGTTAGAGCAGCCATAGGATTGCTCTAATTTACCTTGAAATTGTCCATTAGGGACCTGTTTTCCCTGATAGGATTTGGCAGAGTGAATTGCTCTCCAGCTCTGGCTCCACCCTCATCCTTCATCTCCAGACAGGCTTTACTCCAGCACAGGATTCCCTAATGTTGGGAACCTTAACTGCTCCTTCAGGGCAGCGTTGAAGTGATGTTGTTGTGCTTCTGGAGTACAAAGTGGGTTTCGCGCATCTGATCCATTGACTGTTTCATTGGTTTGGCCTCAGTATAGTGGGTGCAGATGATATTGTCCAGGACTCAGTCTCTCATGCAGAATCATGCAAAATAAGTTTTTCTGTTCTTCAACAAATATTTTCTGAGCACATGATCGTAGGCACAACTAAATCAGTCTTGCAAAGAAAACTTGCTGCAAATACAGCATTTTGCCATGAAAGACTAATTTTTTGCCTTTAAATACTGCCTTTTGCTTTCATTAATATGGGAACAAAACTATTTTGCTTTTGTCTTGTGCTAAAGTCCAAGGAAACGAATCTCTGCCCCCGCACAGAGATCTACACACAGCTGTTACTGCATCTCAAGCCTGACCTTTAATAATGCCCCTTGCTTGTGTGGTTTTGTGGGAGTAATGTTGAATAGTGTCTGCTAATGGCACCAAATTTTGTCAATGTTTGGTTCTTTTGTGATGTGGATAAAAGGGGCCAAAGAATAATTATCTCCAAATCCTCACAGTTAAAGTGAGTTTGAACCCACCTCTACTGGAATTTGACCTAACTGCCTTGCTGAGTTTCCTTTGTTAATAGACTTTCATGAACACTGGATTTTGCAAAGCCTTAGAGTAATTTGAAACTGGTTTGAATTTTAGGATGGGTCAGGAAGAAAAGGTAATGTAGGAATACTTCCAGTGCATTCAGCAGTCTTAAATGGTAAATAGTAGGGCTGTAACACTTGTATTTTGATTATATTCACCAACTGAGTAATTATAATGTTAATTGATAGGTATGAACAGGTGTTTACACTGAAAGCAGTTTCAAACTGGGATGTGTTATGCTCAAAAAGTAGTTTGGGTGGTTGTTCTCATTAGCCAAACAGATGGCTGGACGTTTACTTACCATTTTATGAGGAGAGGATTATAATTCAGCAATATTTTACATAGTGTGAAGTATTTATAAATCAATAAAAGATTAAATTTATGCTTCATAATAGTGGAGAGTAAAAACACACAGCATGCTGGGGAATGGCATCTCACAGATAATTACAAGAGTAGTTTGATATTTAACTCTTCTGGAGGGTTTACTTTGAAGTGTAATGAGGCTAGAACATTGTCATGCTCAAGAGAATGCAGAAGCAGACCGTATCTTGACTGATGGATTTTAGTACCTAGCTCCGGATACCTTGCATTTATCAATTTCATTCTGTTTTGTTGCTTTTATTTAATGGACACAAGCTTCCCTGCCAGACTGTGGGGTCCATGCTAAACAGTTGACTTGTGTGCTCTGGCCTGGTTGAAGATGAGCTTGTGTGGGGCTCCCAAGACCCTTAACACTAGGTTATTATTTGTCTCAAAATCCCATCCTTTCTTAACCTGCTACTGCACTGAACAGCCCTGTGATGGGTTTGGTCACAGGGACCTCCTTGGGACTGTCATCTGACGTGCTGAAATTACCTCTGAGCTCATTTTCCCTGCCCGCTTGGGACTCCAGAACCCTGCCTTGTTGAGCCAGACACAGTAGACTGCTGCAACATAGACCCAGGGTCTGGTCCACTCTCCCAAAGCTGCAGGCTTTAAGTGAAAACAGCTCAGCAGGTTACTTATCTCCAGCACCCAGACACCCAGTTCTCAATAGGATCTAAACCCCAAATAAATCTGTTTACCCTATATAAGCTTTATACAGAGTAAAACTCATAAATTGTCCGCCCTCTATAACACTGATAGAGATGCACAGATATTTGCTTCCCCAGGTTTTAATCACTTACTCTGGGTCAGCACCCGAGGAACTTTTACTGAAACAATGTAGGGGGTTGAGCAACTTTGGACACTTACAGGGTACAGCAAGAGGATTGTGAATCACAGTGCAGCCTAACACTGGCACTTAAATTCACCAAAGTACTTGGGTACCTAAGCCATAGACTTTATGCCTGAAAGAACCTTCAGATCATCTAGTTGGAGCTCCTGTATATCACCGGTTTCCAACACCACCCAGCACCAGCACAGTAAAAACCCAACAACTGAAATTAGACCAAAGTATTACAGCCCTCGGGAGACTAAACGATTATGACCGACAGGCAGGCAATAGGAGGGATGGACATGCACCGGTGCCTGAGACCTCTGCAATGACAGGGAATTGATTGAGCTGCGGTGCTGACTTTTGCAATACTACTGACCCAATGAATGAACTTCTGTTGGTTACCCTTGAATTCTATCTCCATGCATGAAAATAAACTACACTTGTTTTTTAGTCTTGTATGTAAAGAGCAGTTGACGCAGAATTTGATGAGGAAATTTTGGGTGACATTTCATAGGGACTGAGAACTAGACTGCTCCATAATATTTAAAAAAAAAGACTTCTTGTTTCTCTTACCTCATTCTGGGTTATAGGGGATATATTAGCTGAAGATCAAGCCTTTTGTTTGTAGGCAATGTTACATTGGTTTTATGTTCCCTTGTCTTCAGTGGAGCACCTCCTGATTTACACCAGTGTAAGACTTATCAGAATCATGCCCAAGATCTCTGCTTTTTGTGGCCAAATGACCTTTGATACAGTGTGAATTTAGCACTGATCTGAGGGCAAAGTTCAGTCCTTTTATCAGCTTCTAGTACTACTTTCCCCACCTGAATTCATCCAGTGTATTTGCCATTGCAATGATTTCCAAAATAACTGACTGAAGTACCCAAAACAGGAGCTAGAATTTTTAGGTCGGAAATGAGCAGGTGGAGCTCTTAAGAAATGTAAGAGTTCTCAAAAAAGAAAGCTTATGTTGCTTTCTTAAACATCCTTGGTAATAAAATGCCAAGGAAGAAAAAACAAAAACAAAACAAAAAGACCAAATGCCCTATGAAATAATGTTTTTCAAACTCTTCTGAGACATAAAGCTGCTCAGAGTTGTATTCCTTAAAGGACCCTATGACAAATAAGGTGGGGGCAAAGTTGCAGCTATGGCTTAGACTTGGAGACACCAGTGCATTAATTTTTAGCTGGGGCACTGTAACCTATCATAGTTCTATATGTTCCCATTAGTGAAAGTGTCACTCAGTGCTGTGCTCTGGCTGCCCAATATAATCTTGCTGTTCCTCCTTTGTGGGCCACTTAGGTTTGATCTACACTACCAATTTATGTTGGTATAACTACGTTGCTCAGGGGTGTGGATTTTTCTAATCCCCAGTGAAGACAGGGCTATGTCAACGGGAGGGCTTCTCCCATTGACGTAGCTGCCACCTCTTGGCAGTGGAGTACCTACGCCGATGGGAGAAGTATCTTCATGAAGCACTACAGGGGGAGAAGCAGCACTGTATGTGTAGACAAGCCCTTAGGGCATGTGTAATATATAATCTGAAGCAGTTGTATACCTTCTCTCTTTTGATGAACTTGTGCAGCGTCCCAACTGGTACAGGCTCCATGGTTCATCAGTGCTGTTAGATAGCCTGTGTTCTTGCTCAGTCTTTGTAGCTGAGACTCAGGATTCTTTTACTCCAGCCAGATTGCAGTGCATACTCAGTGTGCATCTAAAATACGTCGCCTCCCCCTCAGCATTTTGGTGCCAAGAAACAGGACGCTTTCATGCTAGCCACTAATGCAAAAGCATTATTGTTTCTGAGCCAGATTCCTCCTGGACTCATGATGCCAAGGGGTTAAGAGCAATAAATCACACCAACAAATTTTCTTATGTTTTAGCTGTAATAAAAAAGGAGTTTTTATGTCCTGCACTTGAAAGAAAAGGCAAAAGCAAATGCTAAAAATGAGTTGTTTCAGTCAAAATATGACAAACAGTACATTTTTCTAAAACTCTGTTACAAATCATTCTGTCAACAAACTGAAAGAACTTGGCCTTCTAGAGGGAATAATTGCCATGGTAACAATATAACAGATTCTTCATTTTCCCCCAACCCTTTATTCATGTCATAAACCGAGTAGGAGGCCATTCTTCTTATACTGGAGGAGGAATATTTTCATCAAGGCCTGTTGCCTCCTGCAAGATCTTCACCATCTTTTGGCACATGGCAGGGAAAGAGCTGATAGGGCAGGTGTTTGTACAGTGTGTCTATATGTGTACAGAGACTTAGTGCAGTAAGATGTGGGACCCAACTCTGTGTGTAAAGCATTTAAAAAGTCCATACTGATTTATGAATTGCTGCAGGGAAAACATTGTGGTGCTTCTGTGTACAAGTGCTGGAAGATAAAAGCCAACTTTCTGCATAGCTGGTAATCTTTATTTCCCATGGTGAATTTCTCATCTTTCAAGGGCCCAAAGCTAATAAATACACACCTGGCTCCTTGAATCACAATTTGTGTAGTGAAGCCTCTCAATGGTAAGCTGCTGCACTAGAGTGGGGAAGGTTATTTTACTATTAACTTTCTTTTTGCTTGTATTTTATAAGCATCTCCTTGCATTTCATCTGCAGCTCTGATGGGCCATCTGTAGCAATCTGATCATTTGCCCTCCCTTTTCCATATATGTCGTATGTACCGGTGATGCCACTCTTTTAAACTTCGGTCCTTTTGGACAATCCATACTGTATAGGATAGGGAAGCCAGTTCAGACTGGAGGTGCATCTGTATCAGCACTCCTCAAATTCACCACCACACTTTAGAAAAATTGGATTTGGCTCTGAAAGAGGGATTGAATTCAGGCCCCTCTCTCTAGTTTTGTTTAAAATGATAGGGGCGCCAGTTCAGACTGGAGGTGCATCTGTATCAGCACTCCTCAAATTCAGCACCACACTTTAGAAAAATTGGATTTGGCTCTGAAGGAGGGATTGAATTCAGGCCCCTCTCTCTAGTTTTGTTTAAAATGATACCACCAAAGCATTCATCAGAACCAGGAACAAACCTTGAGTTTTAAGTTCAAGTTCAGTTAACTTTTTTTCATTTAATGTCTGCTCCTCACTGACTCAGGTTCTGATGGGGACTTTGTGCCAAAACTACTTGAGGAAAAACTGTTCTTGGCCTGGTCTGAAGCAAGAATTTAGTGAAGAATCTTGTGAAGGGAGTCCCTTGAACCACAAAAGTTTTAGGCAAAAATAGCAGTGTTATAAGGCTTTGATCATGTAAATAAGCTACAGAGATCCACCCAAACATTTGGATGCTTGTGTGAATCCAACTATGATACTTTGGCATTCACCCTTCACTATGAACTAATTTTAAAGGTATGTGCTCTATATAAGAGTGGGCACAATACTGATTATAAACCATGTAGTTTGTGCTTCAGTTCAGAGGTGTGTAAATTAAACAGATAAAAGGTGAAAATGAATTAGTTTATTAGAATTTTTGGTCAAATCACCCTTTATGAATTCCACGGAAATAAGTGGAGTTACAATTGGGATGAATTTGAGCCTTTTTCTCCTCATAATGTTAAGATGTTGCTGGTAATAGAGAAAAGATTATTCTTGATGATGTTCTTTGAAGTGGGTTTTTTTGGTTCCTTTATTGTCAAATCCTGTGGTCAAATTTCTATTTTTAAGCCCTTATAAATGGGCTGATTATTTTAAAAATAAAATGAAAGGGTTGAAGGTATTTTATACTTTGAGTGAAGAGGCAAATAAAAAATAAATTTCTTGTTCTGAGGTTTTTTTGTTAACAAGCCATTATCCACCTCTGTTTAAGAATAAAAGCATAGTAGGCAATAAGGGGTAGATTTTGGGTGCTTAGCTCCCCTTTGGGCCTTTGAAAAATCTCCTCCTTAGTCCATAATATGTTGAGTAAGTTTAATTTTATTTAAAATTCAGTGTAGATAACTCTGACCCAACTGCGATATTCAGCCTCAACCAAAGAACTTAATAGTCTGGAGCTGAATAGTTTGGCAGAGATGCTGCTCTCCCACCAAAATACACACCTTCATTTTCTGTGCCGCCTTCTCTCTCCTTCCTTATGCTTAGTGCATATTGCTTTTCTATTATCATTCCCCTCCCCAGTGACAGATCAGTCATCTAGATGTCATGTTTGCTCCTGTCACTTCTCCCAATGCCCTTTCTCTTAAAAGCACCTTATCCTCTCAGTAGAGAAGCCATGAGCTCGGGAAGGTTGCAGGTTTGAGGTGCTACTACAGTCTTTGAGAAGGTCGCTCCGTTTTATGCCTCACTCTGGTTATCTATGTGTATCTTGCAATTAATAGGTTTGCCTAATTGAGACAGACATGATGATTATAAAGCAGATTTACCATCCCAGCCATCCAGGTCAGTAACTTAAGCGAAAGAGCATTTGGAGCCAAGGTCTTCAACCTTTCTGGAGTGCATTAGTCCAGTTTCTACATACATTTAATTAAACTATTTGTCTCTGTTGGGTAAAATCCATTGGGGCCATTAACTAGAGCTGAGTGAATAACTCATAACAAACCATTCAGTGGATGAATTTCACCTCACTTTCTTGGGATATCTGTGAACTGATCATGATAGCCTCAGATTTATTCATTATTTGAAATTATTCATTGAAACTTCTGGTGAATTTTGTTACTTTCTATTTGAAGTCTGAAACATAACCTGTGTTTTGGTTGTGATTAGTCATATTGAATATTTTCAGATCTGTAATGGTTCCAGGAGAGATGCTCTTTTTCTTAAAGTCTTAAGAGCTTAAAATTCACTTTCTGTAAACAGTCATTCTGTTTAAAACTAGGTCTGATGTGGAAAGTGAACACACACGGAGGTCTGAGTGTATTTGAATTTTTTAAAACAAATACATGGGAAAAATAGTTTTCCCTCTTCCTTTGTTAACTGGAGTGTAAAATAAAAGATTATGGGGTATAGAGACAGTATATATAAACTTAATATGTTACATTATTATGGCCTCTAGTAATCTGGAATAGTTTTCATTTGCATCTGAAGCTGAAAGATAAACACATTTAATCAAATTCTGTCTTCATTTATATCTAGGTAACCTTAATGCAGGATTGAATTAGATTGATTGATTACATAGAAAATTACTTGATCAGGTAGACTTAATTGGATCTTGTGGGTGTAAGTAAATGCCCAACTTGGCCTATTATGTTTGAATTAAATCATTCCATTTTTTGCGTATATTCCTTCCACCGGGAACAATAATTTCTGATTTCTTCTCTTATTTAATCCATCATTTGATTACACAACTCAAGGGTGTAGGGCTGGCTACAGCATATAAATATTCCAGATCTTCTGTACAGACTTTGATTTGACAGGACAGGTAGCTGAGGATGTTAGGCAGGCTCAAGGTTGAAATATATTGCTAAAATGTCCTTTTTTTCTAGAGAAGAGAGGTGGACTAAAAAGCCAATAAATTGCATGAATTAGTAAAATTTGTTTGGAGGAGATTAAAATATAACTTTTAAATCTGTGACCTGGTGGTTTTGACATTTTTTTTCACAAAATCTACATTTTTTTCCCCCTGGAGTAAGAACTGATATTACTATAGGTGAATTTCCAATTTAATGGCATCATTCGCAGCTTCCTCCTGATGTTTTTCAGGTATAGCTTCAACATCACTTTTTTTTCAAACTCTGAAAACCTAAATATAAGAGGATACAATGATTTTACAACTTCTGAGTATAATTCCCTGGACATATCCCCTTCTGTGCAGGTTTCTGGACCAAAGAGACTGCTCAAAGAAAATCCATCCTAGGTCTCACACTAAGCCAAGGGCATTTTCCAACATGACTTGAGGAATTGTAGTCAGTTATATATGGGTACTTGTAAAATGTAGACAACTATAAATGTCACAACTATGTAGCTATCAAATAGCAATGTTTTGATTTATGGAGCTCCTAGCCATCTTTGATACAGCTGTGATGTTGTCCTTTTTGTTACAATTCAGTTATTTTGGGTTCATTGTTTTAGTAGGACTTATATGTGTAGCTGTTAATTGGGTAGGAGTTTTCCACTTGAATATTTAATATGCACTATGTTTGGATATTGGAAACAATTGTAGCTTCTTGATTTGGTACTACTCAGTAATGCCCGATAAAATATACAGGAACATCATTTGATATCCATTTAATGAGAGTAATAATGCGGTGCATTTTAAAGATGATCTGTACGCTTCCTCGTCATTTGGCCTTATGCCTTCCTGTTCTGTGACAATGGTACAGAAAATATTTCCTTCTAACACTGACCAAGGAATGTGATAAGGAAAGTTGCTATTCTGTCTTCCCTTCTCCACAATTTTGCCTGGAACCTTGATCAGCCCATTTCTTCCAGGCTCCTAACTATAGAATTAAAGAAATGAATATACATAACCTCACATGTCCTACCTTTCTGCTTTGGTTTCCTCCATCTTCTGTCATAATGCCCCTCCTCAAGGCATGCTGTAATTGCTTAGAAAATTTGTCTTTTATATCTCACTGCTTAGGCATTCTTTGTCCTTTCTCTCCTTTCCAGTTTCTGTTTGTAACAGTTGATCTGCTGGTTGAAAGTTGATAGGAACACAGAAATAGAAACAAACATTTTTAGAGAGGTCCCAGAGAGCCCTTTATTCTCAGTGTATGCCACTGTATTTGCCACATAATACAGGACTGGAAAACAAATTCACAAAGAACCTTGTGGAATTTGTTATCCTCAGTACAATCAAAGAGAGGTAGTAAAGCTCATGTTTGAAGAAATCTTTAGCATCTGAGACCTGAAAGAGGTTAGTCTTTTAACAATCTGGGGGAATTTATTGGCTGGACAAAAACCTCAAGAGGACCATTGAGTCTGAAGGAAAGGTCATTGTCTTGCTTTAAAAGGTTATTGGGAGTAATGCAGCAAAGGATAGTGCCCTCAAAAATAGCTGTAGCAAAACCCAGGGACAGATGAGAACTGCATAGGGCAAAATGATCATTGACTTATTGATTTCCCTCCCTCATCCCCTGAAAGTATTAGAGAAATTATCATAGTGCCTTTTAAAACTTCTTTTCTATGCAATCCACATGTGTGGGCATCACTCTCATACTGCTTCGTAGTGGACTGACAGCATTGAATTTTGGGTATTCAGCCCTTTTTCAGGATCAATCCTAATAAGTAAATGTTAATGAAAGGTCAACACATACTAACAGTTGTTACATAACTACAAGGGGAACTGGCAACAACCCTTATATTTAAATTGCCTTACATTTTCCATTATAAAAGATTATTGTGATCTTTTCTTCAGAAACTTTAACACTTCACTTTAACACTTTAACTTTCAGCAGGCATTTGAAATTTAGGAGGGAGAAAGCTCTCAGGCTAAGAACTGCCTTTTCCTTGTTCTATGAAATTCCAGTCCAATTTTGCAGAATTATAGCCTCAAAAGTTGCTGTTTTCCTTCTTTCACTCGTGTTCCTCACAAAAGTTTTCGCATCTTGTCAAAATAACAACTGACCATGAACGTTCTAAAGAGTCAAACCACACCACCAAGTGCAGCAGCAGCACTTGTTGCACTGGGAACACCTGGGAGTTGCAGATCAGCTGTAGTGGCAGGGTGGGAGAGAGCCAGGTGACGCCGCCCCTCCCAATCACACCTCTTGACCTGATACATGGTCCCAGTGTACCATTTCCTCTACATCTGGGGACATGTTGTATTGCAGGAGGTTCTCAAATCCCATAGGAAGAAGAATGTGAGAGCTGGGTTCCTCCTGAATAATCCCAGCACATGGCATTAATGGCCAGTCGCCTCTTTGGGGGTAAGTCTTCTGTTCCTGTCAGTTAATGTAATTAGTCTTGTAGCTCATAGCGTAAAGTTAGTGCTGAAGGCTTAGGGTTCAAACCCAGCTGATGTTGTATGACTGGGTTGTGTTTGTTACAGTTCTTTAAAAAAGAAAAAAAAGTGGAATCTAACAGATATTGCATGCAAAAAGCCAAACCCAGTTAGACATTCATTTAGATGGTAAAGTTCACATTTGAGCTACGGAATGCCAGATTTATGGTTGCCTACACAACTGAATTCTGCCCCTGTGTGTGTATGTATTGTTAGTCTTTGATCACATGATCATATACTACTGTTTCAATGCAACCCTGCCTCAATCAATGCAGAGGATGGATGCACAAAAAGGCAGAAGTAAGGTTGCATGGGAGATGTAAATCTTGCATTTCCTGATTTTTAAATACTCGACCTCGCTGCCAAAAGTCAATTTTCTTTTAACTTAATTGTTTTTATATAGAATAGTATTTAAAATAACAGTTATTTCTTATCCTAATGGGGAATTATCACTGTATTGTTAACATTACAGCATGTACTTTGCTGTTAGTAAAATGTCACTTTTAGAAGTGAAGAGTACATGCAGTGAAGTTAGGCAGCATTACTTATATGCATTTGTGATTTAATTTAGCCATTTAATTTTAATGTAATAGCATAGTTATCACTTCTTAAATTATTAAGAGCATATTGATCAATTAACCATTGTATGTAAAGTAAATGTGCTAACTGCTAAATTTCATTAAATGTTTAAATTTAATTGGCATATAATTAACCTAGTAAGTAACAGCATGATTAAATCCAAAAGGATAATAGATCCAGTTACTGAACTCCCACTCACTTTCTTCCCCCTCATTATTGCAGTCCCTTTACTATAACTGGTTTGCAATAATAATAATTTGTATAAATATTGCCATTTTTATCTTGTATCATCTCTGTGTGCCATGTTCCCACCTCTGTGAAGAGCTCTTTCTGAGCTATTGCTGTAAAACATTTGTGACACTTTGTAAAGTTCTTAGGCGTTATGTACAAATTATTGCCTGCCCCCGACTATTAAGCATGCATATATTGTGGTTTCACAGTTTTTGTCTCTAAACAGTCAGTGAACTGAATGGGGTGCTCACAGGTTGGAGGAGGGTAGCATGAAGGTTAATTTGGTCATATTTTCTTAAAATTTACCTATTTTCTCATTGCATACAGGTTAGAGGTAAAATTTTACCTAGTTTACATTAGCTGTTATAGAATTACTTATGGGGATCAGCATTTCTGATGACCTGTTTGCTCACCTCTAAAATTTAGATTGGATAACTTTTCTGTTCTCACTTAGTGCATTGTCAGTGGTGTTTGGTTTTCCCCCTTCATTTTGATCCTCTCTTATCACAGCTATACAGCTGCTACGCTTCAGCATCCCTTGTCTACTGGGCTTTGTGGCCTCTTTTCTCCCTTTGCCTTCCCTCCATCTCTAACTTCCATTTTCCATTATCCTCTCCATCTTACACCAGTCCCTTCCTTCCTTTTCCTTAACTTTAATGTTAAGGGAAAGGAGAGTAAAGTTAATGACTTTTTAGCTTTTCTGTCTTCTCTTTTCTTATCTTCTAAACCTGGCAGCAATATTAAAAGTACTGTTTAATAGATTAAAAGCTGGCTAACAGATAGGTCTCAATGTAATTGTAAATAGGGAATCATCATTGAGCAGGTGTGTTTCCAGTGCGATCCCATAGGGATCGGTTCTTGGCCCTATGCTATTTAACATTTTTATCAGTACCTTGGGGAAAAAAAATAATCACTGATGAAGTTTGCAGATGACACCCAAACTAGAGGAGTGATAAATAATGAAAAAGACATGTCACTGATTCAGAGCAATCTAGGTCACTTTGTTAATTGGGTGCAAGCAAACAATGTGTTTTTTATATGGTTAAATGTATACATTTAGGAACAAAGAATGCAGGCCATACTTACAGAGTGGGGGACTCAATCCTGGGAAGCAGTGACTTTGAAAAAGAATTGGTGGACATAGTGAATAATCAGCTGAACATGAGCTCTCAGTGTGACACACTGGCCAAAAGAGCTTGTAGGATCCTGTGATGCATGAAGAGGGGAATCTTGAGTAGGGGTAGAGAGGTAATTTTACTTCTGTATTTGGCACAAGTGCTGCTAGAATACTGTGTCCAGTTCAAGTGTTGTTAATTTAAGAGGAATATAAAGTGGAGTGAGTTCAGAGAAGAGCCACAAGAATGATTAAAGGATTAGAAAACATGCCTTATTGTGACAGACTCAAGGAGCATCAATCTGTTTAGTTTATCAAGGAGATGGATAAGGGGTGACTTGATGACAGTCTACAAGTATCTACATGTGTAAAAAATATTTTAATAATGGGCTTTTCAATCTACTAGAGAAAGGAATAGCATGATCCAATGCCTGAAAGCTGAAGCTAGACAAATTCAGAGTAGAAATAAGACGTAAATTTTTAATAGTGAGAGTAAGAAGCACTGGAACAATTTATCCAGGGTCATGGTGGATCCTCCATCACCAACAATTTTAAAACAAAGATTGGATGTTTTTTCTAAAAGATATATACTTAGAAATTATTTTTGGGGAAGTCCTATGGCCTCTGTTAAACACAAAGTCAGACTAGATGGTCATAATGGTCCTTCGTGCCTTAGAGTACATGAATATAGAAGTGACTTCTAGTCCTCTGGGGTAACCAGTTTAGACCATGCTTCCATCACAGGGTTTTTTTTTCCCATGTGCAACAGGGATGTGCATATATTTGTACATGCATATTAGCTGCCGAATGTTGAAAATGTATCCCCTTTTAAGGAAAGCAATTTCATGTGGATCCAAAATATTTGCTCTATTTTGTAGAAACAGAGCTTCCACAATTCTCACTCAGTACTGTATGTCTTATTAAGAGGCTAATTATTAAATTCCATTATTCATGTGGCTTGTAAAGGTTGAATATTAATTCTTTCCCAATTAATGTGACATCCCTAATCACCTTTCAGATAACTGGGGGCTGATATGATGTAGATTCCTACCTAAAATGTAATAGAACTAGGGTTCAGTTCTATTTGTTTAATTTTCAAATTAAGATTGTAAATTTATAGATCTTATTTTGAAATTCCAATATAGACTATTTCTAAAGACAAATCAAATTTCATTCTTTACTAACAGGGAAAAGTTTTGCATTTTTTCTTTAGGGAAGGTTTAAAACAAAACAATCAGGCTTTGATTAGTTCAGGATAGAATTGGCCTTACCTCTACCTCTTTCATTTTTGGGTTTGTTTAATTAGTGAGCAACTCTGATTTATAGGAGTTGAGTTTCTAGCTATTCCTCAGAAGTTGAGCTTTTCATATGCTACACTGTCATCTCTGGCAGAATTAATACTATCGGAGTGGGGAATCCGCTTTTGACTTTTCTTTGGTGAGGAAGACAGGGCTTCAATATGTTTCATTACAGGTTTATACAGTAACAGAAGAAGCCTGACAACACTTATTAAACTGCAAACCAATAAAAGGCCTATGGCATAATGAAATAACTGATGAAATCTTGTGTGTGTTAATACAAGCAAAAACAGATTGGAATTTAAGACTCCGTAAGCTTCTTGATTGGGAAAAATAAACACATACATGAACATCTCAAATCAATTTTAAAAAGAAAAAGCTAAAGATTTACTAACTTTTCTTTGTGGAATATAAATGTATACAAACCATTGTAAACCAGTTACTTGGGTGGAAAGAAACAAACTGCCAGTTCCCAGTTCTTCAGTAGGAGGCAGAAGGGGTAATTTATACAGATTAATCTCCCCCCACCACCCAGTTCTTACATTTTGAAGTGAGCAAGTTTAAGTTTTTGTGTGTAACCCACAGAACTGTCACTCAAACCTTCACCAAAACTCTTCAGTTGTCTCTTTAGATAGTGGTGTTATAACAGTGATTGTTCAGAGAGGGGGATTGCTTCATAGGCTTGTTTTACAGTTTGAATGGTAGGGTGGTTGTGAGAGAATTGTGGCACAGAGAATTAAATAAACTTATTGTCTGACCTGGGGCAAGTTTGTGGAAGAAGCTAGGAATGGAACCCAAACTTGCCATCCCATGTATTAGCCGCATAACCACCCGTCCCTTATTTCTCCATTCTCTTTCTCTGTCTGTCCCAATCTCTCTCCCCTGACTCTCCCCCCCACTTTTTCCTGCCACTCTGTGTGTGTGTGCGTGTGTGTATGTGCGTGTGCACGTGTGTGTCTTGGTCATATCCTCTTTTATTCCTAGAACAACCATGGCCTAGTATCTAGGCACCAAGTATGATATACAAATAGAAAGAACTGGTTGAAAAACATAATTCCTCTCTTGTGCGAAATTCAAAGATTTCAAAATTTCGATCCAATCAGAACAAGAAATTGGAATCTCAGAATTTTTTGAGAAACTAAATATTCTAAAAATTTGTTTCATATTGTATCAAAAGTCTAACTTCTACAAGGTTGAAGTGTTTCATTTTGACTTTATCATTTCAAAGGATACATTATAATATAGTTGGAATGATGGTCAAAACAAAATATTTCAACCTTATAAAAATGAAACGTCAATATTTTCCCATAAAGTTTTTTGGGAAAATAAGTAGATTGTGCTAAGTGTTTCAATTTCATTGTGAGCATTTTTCAAAAGGAAAACATTAAAAGTTTTTGATGAGCTCCACCTATAAG
This sequence comes from Gopherus evgoodei, assembly GCF_007399415.2. Lineage (NCBI taxonomy): Eukaryota > Metazoa > Chordata > Testudines > Testudinidae > Gopherus > Gopherus evgoodei. Next base: position 53,932,375 of record NC_044328.1, on the reverse strand, counting down.
CAAGCACTCGTTACCATTAATTTCAGTATGGGTGCGTTTGCATAACAAACTATAAAAGTATGGCCAAAGTGTAAATAAGAGAGACAGTATCCAACTATATCTGAGGGTCTAACTGCTTTGGGCAGAGCTACATGCCACTAATATAGGGCATTGATTCCCTCTGTTCATTTGTAATTACTGATGTTATGGCAAGTTGCCTCTAAACGATGTAATTTCATAATGCCATCTCAGCCATCTTTTTCTTTTCTTCTCGAGACAAGAAGATTTTGTCCTTGTCACTTTTTTGATTTTTTTTTTCTTGATCATTTGAGGAAATATCTTTCTCCAACTTACTCCTATTTCAGACATTAGAGTAGAAATTGCATCTCTAGCTCAATCTCTCCTCTGGCACACTGCACAATTGCCCTTGGGTTTGTACTGTACTTTGCCAAGTAGGAGGCATGATCTGTTTTGCTTAGCCTCACATTCTCATGTGGCTAGTGATACCATTAAATTTTATATTTCACGTAGTTTGTGTGGTTTTATTTTTAAAGTGAAACTTGCCCTGTAGAAGATTAAACTCTTTGTTAACACAGTATCTGCTTTGTCTTCGTATTTTTTTTCCTGTTGTGCACTTCATTAATCATCAGAATTCTTTTTTCTGTGTCGAACAATAAAAGATTTATAATTTCAATTTTGATCTGTGACAGTAGTGGGAAAAATCTCAGACTTCTGTTGTCTATTCCATTCCTGTGGGGGGTGGAAGATCTTTTCTGACTCTTAGGTTATACAATTTTTATTTATTTAATGAATAATCTGTGAACTAGAGCAAAATAAAATGAAAGTTTGTTCCCACCAGCACTACCATGAAAGTTTGGGCTCAAATGTATACTACAGCAATCTGTGAAGCTGAATTTTCATTGTGCTCCTCCTGTATTTCACCACTCCAACTTACCCGTGCTGACTTTCCATTGAGATGATCCCTGACACACACCTTCCTTTCAACACTGGAAGTGTTTTTCATTTGAAAAAAACATAATTGTTTTTATGGACACTGCTGGGAAACTAGAATAGTTGGGGATTATTCCTGACTTTTACATGGTCTGCTGTAGTTTGTTTTGTAGCAATTAATTTCAACTAAATGAGAGAGACAGTCCGGGAAGAAGCTATTGAGGCACTTCCAGAGCAAATGCCAGAGGATGGGCACTTTTTCATTTTCAAAAAATGCGGCTTGCGACCACCTGTTGATATGCTAAGGAGTACTCCACTTGGCGATGTTTTCCTCTGGGGATTTAGAAGCAGAATATAAATTTACAGCAGGGAGTGGATGTCGTTGAAAGGGAGTGATTAGTAGTTATTATGGTAACTAATCCCTCAAGGAAAGGCAACATGCTGCCCACATGAGTCTAATTTCCCCTCTGTGCACACACACAACTCCCATTTATGTTAATGAGAATTATGTCTGAATGTCACAGGAAGAATGAATCCCATATGTAACGGGTCAGGAAGGGCATCTTTAGTCAGAGGCACATGAGGGCGAGTAGCTAAGTGAGACCCTCTCTCTTCTGTACTGAAGATAAAAACTAAACTGAAAAACATCTTTTAAAATACATAAAATAGTTTTATTGCAGCTCTGACATCTGCTTTGAAAAAGGCCTAGACTTATGGAATGGGACCAGATGCTTCCAGGATCCTCTTCCTTTCAAACAGTCCCTGTTGCTACATGTTGCGATGTTACTACGGTATAGATCATCTCACTTGTGCGTGATACTGTTGTCTTCTAGTCTTATGCTCAAGGCAAATGCTGGCAAACTGATCAGATCTGTATAATGTCTTTGGAACAACTCTGTGCGACTGTGACAAAGCCCTACTGCATTGATGTCTAAAACCTCTCTGAGTGGATACATGCAAGACTAAATCCCCGCACTCTGAATTCAGTGAAGCCAGCTGCAGAGTGTTCCTTAGGCACTGAGCAGGACTCCAGTGATCTTTTCAGTTTGTAGGGCATTTTGTAAGCATAGGAATTCCTCCATGCCCTCTTCCCACAAAAAAGAGGGAGGGAGTTTGAGACTGAGCAACACCAGTCTGTTCTTGGCAGCTAATTCTTAAATTCCATTATTCATTTGGCTTGTAAAGGTTGAATATTAATTCTTTCCCAATTAATGTGACATCCCTAATCACCTTTCAGATAACTGGGGGCTGATATGATGTAGATTCCTACCTGAAATGTAATAGAACTAGGGTTCAGTTCTATTTGTTTAATTTTCAAATTAAGATTGTAAATTTATAGATCTTATTTTGAAATTCCAATATAGACTATTTCTAAAGACAAATCAAATTTCATTCTTTACAAACAGGGAAAAGTTTTGCCTTTTTTCTTTAGGGAAGGTTTAAAACAAAACAATCAGGCTTTGATTAGTTCAGTGAAGGAGGTGTTTTTAAAACAGTGACAACTGGTGCAAGAGTTTGTTTGCTAGTTATTGATTACATAGACGGTTCAATCAGTGCTTCTGTGTAACAGCTCAGTATGCCTGTGTCTTTTTGCTAAATCAGGACAGACACATGTCCACATGCTCGAAAGGAGCTCGTCTCGTTGGGGGTGACACGGTGGTTGGGTGCACAGCCACCTGAGGCCTTGACTCTTTTTCCAGAAGTGCTCAGCACCTGCAGCTCCAATTGACTTCATTTGGGGTTCTGTGAAACTCCAATCCTAGGTACCTAAAGTTGGGCACCCAAAACATGAGAGGGGAGAGAAGCAGAAAATGCTGTTCTTTCCTAATGTTAGATGGCACTTATACTGGGGAACGAAGGTGGCTTCTGCTCAGTTCTATCCCCTGTTGAGTGTGGAGCAGTTATCATAGCTCTGAAGAGAATGCTTGACCTTAGCCATCAAACACCTTGAAAGTAAAGCAATATTGCGGAAGCTGCTCTTCTCTCTTTCTCAGTCGTTTCTGCTTCAAACAGCCTAGGTCAAGGGTCAGCAGCCTTTCAGAAGTGGTGTGCCAGGTCTTCATTTATTCACTCTAATTTGAGGTTTCACGTGACAGTAATACAATAACATTTTTAGAAGGTCTCTTTCTATAAGTCTATAATATATAACTAAACTATTTGTTGTCTGTAAAGTAAATAAGGTTTTTAAAATGTTGTTTAAGAAGCTTAATTTAAAAGTAAATTAAAGCGCAGAGCCTCCCGGACCAGTGGCCAGGACCTTGGCAGTGTGAGTGTCACTGAAAATCAGCTTGTGTGCCGCCTTTCGCACATGTGCCATAGGTTGCCTAATCTGGCCTACGTTATAAGGGAAGAAGAAACATTACCAGTCAAATGATTAGTTTTAACAACCACACTTAGGGGCCTGCTGTAAACAAAATGGGAGTCTTGTAAGCAGAATGAGTGTAGGATAGGCCCCATTCACTTTTCTTTAGCTGTGTAATCTCACTACTGTTCTACGGCAGTTTTCAGTCTCAGACTGAGACAATGAAAAAGTAGTGTAACAAACAAGCATACTGTGTATCTTTTCTGTTAACATGAGAAAAGCTGCTCTCTGTTATGACATGAAAAGCTTCACTTGGACTGATTAATTTTTGATGCATTGTACTTTAAATAGCATATGAAGTAGCAATGTAGGGAATGAGACAAGTTAGTGTCAAGGAAATTAGCTCTTTGGTTCATGAGTTGTAGGCATGTTTATGTATCGGATTATGGTGAGAGGTCGCTGATAATAGAACAGAATTTGTTTTTTATAGAGCTGTGCTAGGTCTCATCTTTCATAATTGGGAAATCTCCGCTTACTTGACAAAATAATGAGGTTAGTCACCAGTTATGTAACAAATGTTCAGGCAAATGTAACTAGTACTATGCGCTTGGCAAGACCTCAGTTCTTACACTATACTCATGAGCCCCCTTTCTGTTTTTGTCATCTGCAGCACTGTCTCTTGCATCGTGATCCTGTTACATCTCACAAACTAAGTCAATGATTCTCAGACTTTTGTACTGGTGACCCCTTTCACATAGAAGCCTCTGAGTGTGACCCCCCCCTTGTAAATGAAAAACTCCTTTTAATATACTTAAGACCATTATAAATGCTGGAGGCGAAGCGGGGTTTGGGGTGGAGGCTGACAGCTCGTGATCACCCATGTAATAACCTCGCGACTCCTTGAGGCATCCTGACCCCAGTTTGAGAACCCCTGAACTAAGTGGAGTTGGGATGGGGATAGGGCAGTGCTTGGTCCTTCTAACCTTGAATATTCTTATTAATGCTGAGGAAGGAAACCGAGCACTCAGCTCTTGAGACAATGTAACACAAGGTGAAGTCCTTATTATGTTAATCCCAGGCAAGCTAATATTTAGGGCCATTGACCGCAGTTAAACAGTCCAAAAGTTCTGTATGCTAAATATATAGACCTCATGGAAAGATATGAAAAAAATGCAACATACAAATTGATGGTGGATGGGGCCCTCTGTCTGTTTGGTGCCAGATCTTTTAGAAAACCAGTCCACCAAATTCTGCACTCCATTATACCCATACAACTCCACTAATTTAAATGGAGTGACGAGTGTACCTGAAGGAAGAATTGAGCCTTGTGTGTGTGGGGAGAGGACCATGACAACTTGGCTATTTCCCCATCTTCCAGTCGTCATTATAAGGACAAAGTAAATGCTGTTGAAGGTGCTGGAGCCCACAAAGCATTAACTGTTTATAATGGTTTGAATGCTGAAATAGAGGCATTTACCCAAGTTGCTTATTGCAATTGTTGTGTTATGAATATATGGTTCTAGCACAAACACCTTTTCAGATGACTGCATGCACTAACACGAAAATGTTAAGTGGCTGAACTGGTACATTGCTATTTCTGATCTCTTTGGGGCTTCTCCTATAAACTGACCTTTTTCAGTGTAGCTGGAGTGAGATAACAATGACCTAAGAGACGAACTGTTGAAAGGCCTAAATGACAGGTTGACAGGGAGTGGCTTGTGAAGAAGGCAGAAATTTGTTTGTCACTCTGTATGTTAAATGAGAAGTTTGGGTTAATTTCAAGGGTGGCCCTGTAATGAGACTGGTTAGCTGCTGTGTTCTGCGGTTGCATGATGAGCCAGCTCTGACATTGTGAAGTCACAACTTGGTGCATTTTAACATGCAGTAGATAGTGACATTTTGAGAAATCCATTCATTGTTTGGGTTTGCAAAAGCCACTGAATGAGATGCTCGATGCAGTATTTCCTGAAAGACATTCCAGGTGGAGGGAACAGAAATAAAGCTAACATAGACAGTTTGACCTACCTCTCCAAAGTTACTGTCCTGAAACTGGAAAGATCAAAGTATAACGTAAGTATGGTGGCAGAGTGGTGAGTATTGCCAATCCCAAGCACTCAACCATCAGTCAGGCCTCAAAAAATCATGCCATTTGGCTTAAAAATCTTGAAATTTAAAAAAACAATACATTCTAAGTTATTTCTATTTTCTCTTCTGGCTTTTGAGCCTTTGGGGTACATGTGGTTCAGGATTTCAAATTTTTCTTCACAACCATGGGAGCTAAAAATTTTAATATTTTTAAAATGAAAGCTGAGATTCTTACCTAATAACCTGCCTCAAGGAGCTATGGCTCTAAGAAACATACCAGATATTTTGTGACTCGCAATAAAACCACAAGTGTTGCAACAGAGTCACTGTCTCTCTTGGGGGATCCTTTCCCCTGATGCCTTGGGGTAAAATTATTACATACTAGTGGGTTTTTTATTGAATTTTATTTAATATGACAATCAAGCCATCAATTTCTGAAAGCCATAAGAGCATTGTACAGTACCCAAATATGCAGGTACCTGGTGTCTCATTTATTATTATTGATTTAGTGACCAAAATGTCCCAGGCACTCTAGAATACATTTTTACCCCATCCTTTTCAATATTTTAATGTGTTGAGCTGATAAAATATCCAATAAGAATGAACATGCACTTGGCTTATTTAAAGCCCAAAAGGCTACCTATAGAGCTAAAAATATTTTGAAAAGAATTATTGCTTTTAGGGTCCTGAATTTATTATGTAATGGTATTGATTGAAGGGCAAGAAAACATATATTGGCCAAATCTCAGACTTTACTTTCTGTTCTTATGCTCTCTGTTGGCTCCTCTCCACTGCCAACACTCCCTCATTAGAAAAAACATTCTCCTAGCAACACCCATGTGTGTTTTCCAAAGTAGACAGATTAAGTAATCATGAAATGATTGAGAGGAAACCTGCTGAAACAACTTGCATATATTTCACAGCCTGTGGAATCTCACTCCTACCAAGAATGCACATGAACATCTCAGTGCTCTCTGGGATCTGGTTTCTGTTTTGCAAAGTGCCTCCTGAGAGTGCTGAATATCCTCAACTCCCATGAACTTCAATAGGAGTAGGACTGACTTGAGTAGGAGTTGTGTTCAGCCTTGCAGATCAGGCATTGGAATATATTCATACATCCTAGAAATTATTTGTTTTTTAAACAGACATGATCAAAGTTAGCAGGCCCTAAAAGTTTTCTTCCCCAGCCATCCCTTTCACTGTCCTTCCATATTGATGTGCCCCCCTTCATCATGATTAAAGGGTGTTAAGTGCTCTAAGCTGATGGATTTTCCCCAGTATCAAAGAGTGTCTATTATGGGTTTGGGCAGAAGCAGTCTTTCAACTCTCTCTCCCCTCCTCCCAGTGGGTTTCCTTGTGGTTATAAGTTCATAACAGTTTCAGCTGAGAAGAAGCACTCAACCTTATAAAGCCTCAGTAGGCCAATTCTTCTAACTCTATCCTAAGGACAATTAATGATACCCTCTAATACATAATTGCATTTTAATACAATATACCCCAAAGACATTTACCCTAATTCAGTAAGGTTTAACTTATTTCAGTAACATTTATCTTAACTCCAGAACAAACATTATGGATATTACAGGATATTGTCAGTCTATCCCAACATCAAGCCGCCCCCCCAGTGCCATTTTCACACACTCAACTTGTCATGAAAAGTCTTTATTTTTCCACCTGTGAAAATTGATGTTTTTAGTTGAAACACTGAGCAAAAGTGAACAAAGCTTAGTGGGTTCTTTCTGGGAGAGGAAAGGGAGGAACCTATAATCTCTCTCTTACACCAATTTTTTGTGTGTGTGTGTGTGGGGGGGTAAATGTGTAGGGTAGGGGAATTGCATCTCCTAGTTCCAGCTAAATATTGGATTGCCATCTGTAAAACCACAGTGATATCTAGAAGTAAATTTCCTGAAATCCAAGGATTTCTGTTTTTGTATTATTTAAACATGGTGCCATAATGAACATATTATCAGATTAAAAAAAATCTGCATTTTTATGCAGATACCCTAACAAAACAACAATGCAAGAGTGTACATATACGTAATGCAAAAGTTTAGCATGACATAAATCAACCCTTTCTCCTCAGTGCTGTTGTTTTTTGTTGTTCCATTTCCTACCACCCCTTCTTCAATTCCCATCTTCTCAAGTATCATTAAATCTCCCTCAAATCCCTCCTTGGGGACCTGGAGCGGGGGCTTCTTTTGCCTAGCCCTCCAACACTAATCGCCTTTATGACACTGTTCCTAGTTTGGTGTGGGGTTCTTTACAATGTGCAGTGTATCTTTCTGCGTTAGAGTACAATTTTCTCTGCTCAGGGACCGTGTTATCTTGTGTCTCAAGTGCCATGTATATTAATGTACTCTGCAAATAATAACACTACAGAAGCCTATCTTCACTGACTCTTTTCCCCCTGCCCCTAAGTGATGTGTTAAAATGAATATTTGCCCCTATCCTATAAAGATGAACTAAGGAAATCATAAGCATTCCATATTCTCTGCTTACTGGCCATCTGTAAAATATATTTGTGTTAGGTCAAAGTGATACAAATGCTGCAGAACTAATCCATTAGGAAATCATTTCAATATGCATACAGGTGCACTCATTTAAATGTCACTGACTTCATTCAATATCACCCTGTGATATTACAGAAGCTGCCAGTTCACTTTTGTTACTTGTTAAATTTACATTTACAGCAGTCACTTGGGGTTGCTTTGACGTAACCCTTCGGAGATAACGTTTTTTTTTTTCTCCTTACAGAGATTAAAACATTTTAGAAAACGTAAGTGTTTAGAGCTTTCTGAAATAGTAGATATTTATTAAAACTTCAATTTTATATCTGTAGAACACTAAAAAGGGGAGTGCTTCCCTGAAAGCAGTAATATTTATATAGAAATCATTTCTTGCTAGCTTGTCTTATTTTAATAGGTGAACTTAAACTTAAAAGTTTCTTTGTAATTACTCACTAAATCTAAATTTGCGTGAAAAAGTCTTGAAAGCTGTATGTTGGTGGAAGAATATTATTGCAGTGTGTGTGAGAACAGAAGTGACACGTGCTTCATGTAAATCTAAAACACAAGCAAGTAAGAAAACAGAAATCGCATGGATTATAGATTATATTGGTATGACTATTTAATGCTAATCATTATCACCTTTAAGGTATTTAATCATATATGCTATGAAATCATTTTTAGCTTGTTAGACCTGCTGAATTGAGTTGCTAGTATTTTTTACTCTGTGTGTGCGTGCATGAGAGAGAGACTAGTTACAGTAGTGTGCAGTTTTATAGAAGTGTTTTTAAACTTGATTTTCAAATCTGTTAGTTGTAATCCAGGCTTTTAACTGAAGGTTGCAGAGTTCAAAACATGGACTGCTACACAGGGGGGCATAATAACTTTGTCTACATTAAGTGGTTGGAACAACTGTAAAGAGGAGACTACTGTGATGAATTGCTTTTTATGGCAACGTTCTCAGCTTTGGGTATAGATTTTTGCGATTTAAATAGCTTTGTGAATTTACAGCTAGGCTGTTTTGACTTTGTAACGATACTGTTCCTCAGAGTGCTTTTTCCAGAGTGTAGCCGCTGTTCTTTCTCCAAACACTTTAAGAATAATCGTACATGTATAATCAGAAAAAAAAATTCCCTGCTTAATTTATGGACAAATTCTGTGATCCTTAATTAATCAGAACTCCTATTACCTTCCATGAGAATTTTACTCATCTAAGGACTAAGGAATTACACCTCTACCCCTATATAACGCTGTCCCCGGGAGCCAAATAATCTTATTGTGTTATAGGTGAAACTGTGTTATATCAAACTCCAGAGCACTGCTTACCACATTATATCCAAATTCGTGTTATATCGGGTCATGTTATATTGGGGTAGGGGTGTAGCTTGTTATTCAAGGCCAATTTCTGCCACCTTTTACTCTCACTGAATAGTATCATACTTTGTGACTAGTTCTATGTGATCAATGGGGCTATATCTATGCTTAAAACTAAGTATGTTTTTCTCAGTCAGGACCAGAGTGCTCAGCACCTTGCAGGATTGCAATCTAAAAGAATTTCAGACCATCTTAAATTGAAATAGCATTTCATTCTTATTACACTATATGGGAATCACATGTAAATATCTGCACATTGCGAGTCAAATGTATTGATTCATGTAATTGATTTAATTTTTATTTAAATCTGTTAATTAAGATGCATGGAAGACCTTTTAGTAATAGCTATTGACAAAGAACAGGTAAGGAAGTACTTGGAAAATAGGAACATTCGCAAAACAGGTTGATATGCATCCTAGTATAGTAAGGGATTTAGCAAAGGAACTTACTATTGTTTTAAACATCATGAAAAATTGGTACCAGGGAAATAGAAACCTAAAAATGTCATACAGACTTTCAGAAAAGGAAACGTGATCTGAGCACTCTTTGTTGTCATAAAGTCACTCTGGAGCATAATGGAACCATGGTCAATAAGCATCATGGGTTTATAAAGAATAAATCTTGCTTGACAAATGGCATTTATTGCAGAATTAGCTAATGAAAAGAATGCTGAAGGTGGTATGCCTATTTTGATCGGAATAAATTTGGTACAGTCTCTCATGCAATTTTATTTTAAGGCTCTGATTCAGGAAAACCACTGAAATGTGTGTATTTAACTTTAAGCACCTGCTTTGTCCCTGTTCAGCAAAGCACATGCTCAAAGTTAACTAAGTGTGTAAGTGCTTCCCTGAATAGGGAGGATTTCCAGAATCAGGGCCTAAATTAGTTCAAATTCAGTTGCCTATGAATGTCAGGATTATCACGCTGTCTGGAATGGCTTATGACTGAGAGTCCCTTGTCATAACATTTCTTCTCAGATCTGGACCTTAGCGTCCAAAATATGGGTGTTAGCATGAAAACCTCCAAGCTTAGTTACCAGCTTGGACCTGGTATCGCTGCCACCAGCTAGGGATTATACAGTGCCTAGCTCACTGTGGTCTCCCCAAAACCTTCCCTGGGGGACCCCCAGACTCAGATGCCTTGAGTCTTACAACAAAGGGAAATAAACCATTTCCCTTCCCCCCTCCTCCCCTCCAGGTGTTCCCTCCCTGGGTTCCTGGAGAGATATACAGAAGCAAGCTCCGTGAATCTAAACAAAGGGATTCCACCCTCCCTGTTTCAAGTCCTTGAAACACAAGTACTGAGAGAGCTAATCTCTCTCCCCCCTCACCCAGAGGGTATGCAAAGTCAGGCTTAGTAAATCTAACCCAAAGAGATTTTCCCCCTGACTTCTTCCTCCCACCAATTCCCTGGTGAGCTGCAGATTCAGTTCCCTGGAGTCCCCACTAAAGAAAAGCTCCAACAGATCTTAAAAAGAAAGCTTTATATAAAAAAAAATGAAAAAGGGACATAAAAGGATCTCTGTATCAAGGTGACAATATACAGGGTCAATTGCTTAAAGAAAATGAATAAACAGCCTTATCCAAAAAGAATACACTCCAGCAACTACACACATGTAAATACAAAAAAACAATATAAACCTATTGTCTTACTATCCTTGTACTTACAACTTGGAAACAGAAGATTAGAAAGCCTGGAGATTCCTGTGGTCACTCTCAGAGCCAAGAAAAGAAAGACCAAGAACAAAGGACTCACACCCAAAACTTCCCTCTACCCAGATTTGAAAAAGTCTTGTTTCCTGATTGGTCCTCTGGTCAGGTGTTTGGTTCCCTGTGTTAACCCTTTACAGGTAAAAGAACATTAACCCTTAGCTATCTGTTGATGACATCCCTATCTCAGGACAGACAGTCAGAAAACAGGACAGACATCCCAACTGGCAGTGTGTTCTATAATTAGATTTCACCAAGCCAGTAACAAATGCAAACTCCTGGATTATTGTACCAGTCTTACCATGGAGTCACAGACAGTCCCCTTAGACTCTTCAGTCTATCTTGCTACCCAGACAAACTGGATTTGGTGATAAAAGGTCACATATATCAAAATTCACACCACATTCAGGTTGTTCCCAGTGCCAAGAGACCAGTCCCTTACCTGGTATCCTAGATCTTACCCCAAAGACAATGCTGGTAACATATTCTATAGCAAACTAACCAAAGATTTACTAGCTAAAGAAAGGAAATGAGTTATTGAGGAGTTAAAGCAGGTAAAATATATGTACGGGTGAGTTACAGTCTATAATTCCAAATGGTAACAGAGATGTAATAATCAGACTTTTGAGAAACTGGCATTCAGGGCTAACCAGAATAACTGTGGGAATCTCCATCTTCTCATTCAGTTATTCTACCCTGTTAGGATCCAAACAGACCAAAGATGAAGGGTCTTTTCTTGAATTCATACTTATAGCTTCTTCTCACAGAAAACAAGCTGACAGAGTCACTACTCATGTCGGCTCTTCCTTTGATGGAGAGTGAGGAATGCATTTAGAGTGTTTGACCTCTGGTCATCACACGCAGTGACCACTTGCTTTAAAACTAGTACTTTTCTGTTTTAATGTTCTTCATTTGCATTCTATAAGGCTTCTTTCTCATGGGTTATTTAGTTATAAAGGTCTACACAATGTAAATGTTTGCTACTACATTATAAAGGGATACAGATAAGTGAAAACAATGCAGGTAACATCCCATTAGTTTTCATAAAGGTTAAACATAAAATACGCTCTCTCTTTTATACACTTAACAATCACATGTGTAGCAGTCTAGATCAAAGTGAATGGGGCTGCGGGTTTGGCACCTGGTCTGCCAGTGTCACAATGATAACTGATGGAAGGAGAGTAAAAAGGAATGGTAAAGGGAAAAGTATTGACCCAGGGAGACTTTTGTGGAGGTAATGATCCGATTTGTGATCATTTGTGTTGTAAACATCTTAAATATATACAAGCGGGTTGAAAAATGTTAATGAAATTCAACAATGAAACTAAGAGGGGAGGTATTGCAAACACCAGTGAGGAAAGAGAAGTAAAACAAGTGCACCAAGAGAGATTTGAAATATAGGTAGAAAATAGCAAACTAAAGTTCAACTTGTAAAAAGTACAAATTTAATAAATCAAGGGAAAAATAATGCGAACGCAGTAATTCATTAAGAAGGAGAAACCTGAAAAGCAGTTGTGCTGAAAGAAACCTATGGATCGTAGGGAATGGCAACTTGAACAACAGCTTGAAATGCTACTGAGAGCACAGCCTCACATTGCGTTTCACCACTGATCAGAGAAGTACTGTAGTAATCTCTCTTTCTGAGGTCTGATCTGGAACCTATTGAAGTCTATGGGAGTCTGAACGTACCGTCACAGGATGTCTAGGTATTTCAAACCTGACGCTTAGATGTGTAAGCCATACCCATCAAACTGTTTTGCCCATTGCTAAAAACAAGTTATTTAAACTAAAAAAAAGGGACAGAACTGTAAGAGAAATTATTGTAATTTCTTTTCCTAACTTGTATTCTGTGAATACACGAGCAAGACTAAAGGTATGTCTACACTACAGGATTATTCCGATTTTACATAAACTGGTTTTGTAAAACAGATTGTATAAAGTCGAGTGCATACGGCCACACTAAGCACATTAATTCAGCAGTGTGCGTCCATGTACCAAGGCTAGCATTGATTTCTGGAGTGTTGCACTGTGGGTAGCCATCCCATAGCTATCCCATAGTTCCCACAGTCTCCCCTGCCCATTGGAATTCTGGGTTGAGATCCCAATGCAAAAAAGCGTCTCGGGTGTTTCTGGTAAATGTCGTCACTCAATCCTTCCTCCATGAAAGCAACGGCAGACAATCATTTCGCGCCCTTTTTGCCTGGATTGCCCTGGCAGATGCCATAGCATGGCAACCATGGAGCCCATTTTGCCTTTTGTCACTGTCAGCGTATGTGTACCTGATGCTGCTGACAGAGGCAGTACTGCAGTGCTACACAGCAGCATTCATTTGCCTTTGCAAGGTAGCAGACCATCCCTATTGCACCGTCCGCCAATTTACAATGGCATGGCAATGAGATGACGGTTATCAGTCGTTCTGTACCTTCTGCTGCTGTCATGGGTGCTCCTGGCTGGCCTCACTGAGGTCGTCCAGGGGCACATGGACAAAAATGGGAATGACTCCCAAGGTCATTCCCTTCTTTATGTTTTGTCTAAAAATAGAGTCAGTCCTGCCTAGAATATGGGGCAAGTCTACTAGAGAACCAGAGAGCACAGCCGCTCCGTGTCAGAGCCCCAGAGATCCCACAGAAATGATGAGCTGCATGCCATTCTTGGGGGTACCCCTGCAACAACCCCACCCGTTGCTTCCCTCCTCCCCAACCCTCCTGGGCTACCATGGCAGTGTCCCCCCATTTGTGTGATGAAGTAATAAAGAATGCAGGAATAAGAAACACTGAGTTTTTAGTGAGATAAAATGAGGGGGAGGCAGCCTCCAGCTGCTATGATAGTCCGGCCAGTACAGAATCTTTTCTTTAGACATGAAATGGGGGGGCTGATAGACCTCAGCCTCCAGTTGCTATGATGAGCATGGTTACCAGCTGTTCTGTACCATCTGCCGGGAATTTCCGGGAGTCATTCCCATTTTTACCCAGGCGCCCCCGGCCGACCTCACTGAGGCGAGCCGAGAGCACTCACGGGCTGATGATGACGATGGCAGATGGTACAATGTGACTGCTATCCACCAGGAAGGGGATGCTGGTGTTCAGTGCTGCAGCACCCCGTCTACCAGCAGCATGCAGTAGACATAGGGTGACATTGAAAAAAAGCGAGAAACGTTTTTTTTCCCTTTTCTTTCGGGAGGGGGAAGGGTGTAAATTGACGACATATACCCTGAACCACCTGGGAAAATGTTTTTGACCCTTCAGGAGCTCAGCCAAGAATGCAAATGCTTTTCGGAGACTGCTGGGACTGTGGGATAGCAGGAGTCCTCAGTACCCCCTCCCTCCCTCCATGAGCGTCCATTTGATTCTTTGGCTTTCTGTTATGCTTGTGTCACAGCCCTGTGCTGTGGCCTCTGTCTATCATAGTCTGGAGATTTTTTCAAATGCTTTGTCATTTAGTCTTCTGTAATGGAGCTGTGATAGAACAGACTTGTCTCCCCATACAGCGATCAGATCCAGTATCTCCCGTACGGTCCATGCTGGAGCTCTTTTTGGATTTGGGACTGCATCGCCACCCATGCTGATCAGCGCTCCACGCTGGGCAAACAGGAAGTGAAATTCAAAAGTTCACAGGGCTTTTCCTGTCTACCTGGCCAGTGCATCCGAGTTCAGATCGCTTTCCAGAGCGGTCACAATGGTGCACTGTGGGATACTGCCCTGAGGCCAATACCGTCTATTTGCAGCCACACTAACCCTAATCCGACATGGCAATACCGATTTCAGCGCTACTCCTCTTGTCGGGGAGGAGTACAAAAACTGGTTTAAAGAGCCCTTCATATCGATATAAAGGGCATTGTTGTGTGGACAGGTGCAGGGTTAAATTGGTTTAACGCTGCTAAATTTGGTTTAAATGCGTAGTGTAGACCAGGCCTAAGACTGAGGTTGTGGGCCAGTATGAGATGCCACAGGGAAATTGGACAAAGAGATTAATGGAGTGAAACTAAACCAGATTGACCAGTTCAAGTACCATAAGCGGCTAGGTTATGGAAGACAGTCAAATTTGAAAGTGAAATGATGAGAAAGTGAGATACTGTCAAGTTTGAAGGTGAGATTGGGGTGGGGTAGGATGCTGAAAGAGTGTGAAATAACATCTTGGGGTTGTATATGAAAAGGTATGCCACTGAGATAATACAGTTGGGCTTTTAGAACAGCGTTGTGCCCTACAATTCTGTATGGTGCAGAGACATGGGAGACAGAGATGACAGATTTGGTGCCTACAGGTGTTTGGTACAAGATGTCTTCATACTATAAGAGGAGTTGCATGAAGAGACAGACTTCAAAATAAGGCTATTAGGATAGAAGTTGGTCTGATGTGACTGACAAAATCCAGGAAGTACAGGTTTTCTGGTGTGGATGCATGCAGATGAATGAAGGGGATTTGATGAAGAGAGCATGGCAGGAGAAGGTGGTAGGAAAGAGACTCTATGGAAAACTGAGGAAGTGATGGACAGTAAGAAGATAGAACTTAGAGCTGTTTCAGATAGATGAAGATGGTGGATACTTGTACAGTCACCCTGACCCCAGTTGATGGAGAAGAGGAAGAAGAAAAGTACTTTGTAATACATATGCAGCATAGCTAAATAAGAAATATAAATACACTTGCTTAAAACTTCATCTTGGCTGGAATGTTACAATCAGCTTTTCTGTTTTTTGTATTCTATCTCTTTTGCTCCATTTGCAGCCCGACCCTTACTATTTCTCTCTTGCTTCTCAAAAGTGAAGCTGTGATCTGTGGCTGTAATTTATGTGATCTACTGTAGTCAGGGATTTGCTTAAAAATAAACAGCTTCCCTCGCTGCATTATCTTTCCTAAAACTATGCAAATACAACCCCCTTCCTACTTCCCAGGTACAGAGGGTCTGTCCTTTCTCCTTGCTGCATCAGTTAGTTCTGTTTAAGGCTTAAGGGAATTATACTTGTACAGTGAGAGAAGATCAAATCTTGTAGTTCTCAAACATGATTTTTTTTTTAAAATCTCTGGTTTGACCATTAGAGTGCCAGACTAGCAGTAGAAACTTGCAAAATGTTTCACTTTTGCATGCAAAAACTGGGATTTTTCACAAGTTTCACCAGAAATTTAGTATAATTAATGGTGTTACACTAGTGCCTAGAGGCTCCAGCTGAGATTGGGGCCTTGTACTCAGTGCTGTACATACATGTAGTATCAGACCATTTCTGATGAGAATCTAAATAGACAAGAAAAGCAAATGATACACAAGAGGAATTGTTATCCCCATTTTACAGATGTGGTGCTGAGGTGCAGAGAGACTTGCTCAGTGTCACACAGGAGTTTGTGGTAGAGCTGGGAAATGAACCTAGATCTCCTGACACCCCAAACTAACCTCCCTCTTGGCCAATGCCTTCAACCACAAGACCACTCCTTTCCTCTAATTTGGCCTATTCTGAAATTTCACTAGTGGAACTTGTGTATCAGGTTGACCGTATTCTGCTTGTGTATGTATGCATGCTTTTCTCTCCCTCCCAACCTCTTGGAAGGAAACATCCTGCTCCACTTCTGTAGTTGTGGAAGGCTGTAATTTTGCTATATGTGTGAAGAATAAGGGAAACCTACATGATGAGTATATGACGTAATGGCAGTTTTGGAGTGATTTTGAAGTAGTGGCTTCATTAGACAAGTCCCTCACATGTAACTGAAAGGATGAGCATGTCACAAGTCCACAATCTGAAGTAGCAGCTAAGGAATAGCTCCATGGTGTCTCTGTAGCCCGTAGATGGGGAGCTCTCTTGCGTTCTCAGCCTTTCACTCCCCGTCCCCACAAGAATTCTTCAGTACTTAACCTGACTATTTGGTTTCCACATTGGGGATAGGATTTGTGCCTTACTGAATAATTCCTTACTGATGTCACTGGAAGGCTCTGTGTGTAGATTGAGGGTGGTGTGTAACCTAGGGGTTGCAGCAGAAGATGACAGCATTTCTTCTAGGAACACACTAATTTTTCAGATATTTGGATAGGCAAAATTTTGCCGATGTTTTGCAGTGATATTCCCATTGTGTGGGAAAACATCCTCTTGATTTTCATGGGAAAACAGTAGAATATATATAAATAAAATATTTTAGACAAAAGCCTGGCATTTTGCTCTTACATGAAACTGTCAGAGGTTTTTTTGCCTGCACTCCCCCCTCCTCCCAGACAGTATGAATTCTTCTTCTCTTATTCACACAGCTAAGTACCGTATGGGTTCTGTTACTACTTAACAGTATGTGATCTTTAAAAATAAAAACAACTGAGATGAAATTTAGTAGAGGTTGTATTGACTTGTGATAAGCAACACTCCTGATGTTTTAAAGAAATCTAGGAACTTGGCTAGGTGAAGATTTGACTGAAAAGAGAGCTGTTTCATCTTCCTGCACAAAATGAACTCTTAGCTGAATCGTGTTTGTTTCCAACATTAAAAGCATCCTCTTTTAATCCTCTGAACAATTTAAAAGCTCTAAAACCTCCCTAACAGATGCATCAGAAAAGCTACAGACAATATTTATATACCAAAAATATACACACGCACAGAGCATGGAATAATCTGCTTGTATCTTTGCAGAAAGATTTGGTTGCACAGTCATTTTTGATTTTTGTCACATTAGGACAAAACATACAGTGCAGGAAAGGGAAGGCATTTTTCTTTCCTGTCAAGTGACCAACAAACCTTTTGAAGAGTTAATTTCATCAGTATAGGAGCTTAACCGAATCAAATAGCCCCAGAGCTTCAGCTCATCTGGTAAAAGCAGCAAAGAGTCCTGTGGCACCTTATAGACTAACAGATGTTTTGGAGCATGAGCTTTCGTGGGTGAATACCCCCTTTGTTGGATGCTCATTTGGTGAGATTCATTCAAGTCAAAAGTCAAGTATTATTGGTTTGTGGGAATGATACTGAGACAGGAACTAAGCGACTCCTGTGGGAGCTGTGGTTGTTTAGTCTCTCTCTAGATCAGGACCTATGTGACTTATTCCACATTTTTTATTAAAATGCACTTATCTGGGTTTTATTTCTGCCTTAAATATGTATTGATTTTCAGATGTGCCAATTTTTAAGTACATACACAGGATTTCCCAAGTTTATAAACTACAGGCCCTGTAGATTGGAGTATATTTTCCTTGCATTACAAATGGCAAAAGGTTTGTAATTTAGGCTGTGTCTATGTTACAGTGACTATACTGGCACAGCTATGCCACCATAACCTTTAGTGTAGACCCCGCCCATGCAGAAGGAAGGTGTTTTTTTTTTCCCCATTGGTGTAGAAACACCACCTCAAACTAAGTTAGTTACTTTGATGGAATTATACTTTCATTGACATAGCTGCATCCATACTGGAGGCTAGATTGGCATAGCTCTGTCAGTCAGGGATTTGTTTTGTTTTTCATGTCCTTGACTGATGTAGCTATGTTGACCTAGAGTAGCGCACACTTTTTTTTATGTGAGAGAGGCATGTTTCAGAAATCGTAAAACCTTTGTTTTCTCTGATCTCCCTCAACAGGGCTAGAATAATTTGATCTGGATGCAGGTCTAAGCATTAGGCAATAACACACAAAGGACCATCTATCCCCCAAAAGTGTAAGAGAAAAGTAATGTACAGATGTTTATTATTAAGGGCTTGATCTTTTGCGCTATTGAAGTCAATGGAAGTTTTGTCAATGAGAGTAGGATCAGACCCTCACTGATTTCGTTTTCAATTTGATTAATTCTTCTGCTTCATTCTGATTTGATGGATACTCCTGGAGTATTGTGTACATGCTGGAAGTTTTGTCTGTCAGCAGGCACCCTATCAGGATAGAGTGAGAGCTTTGTACTGTTTGCCCTCAAGTGCAGCGGATTGGAGATGACCCTTTTCATCTTCGCTCAGGAAGATGAAAGGGTTGATCTAGCATTGCTCCCAATGGGTTAATTCCAGTTTCTGTTCAGGGAGATTGTCCACATGTTTGACTAAGAGGGATCTGAAACCTAACTGCAAGCAATTGTAAGGTGTACATTACAGAAAGGAAGAGGAGGGATTGTTTAGGATGGTCCAAGAGGCCAGAGATAGGAATGAGCAAGAGCTGAGCAAAGAAAAACTTGGCCTGACTATCAAAAAAGCATGAGGTTGTTATACAATGATGTAGGCTCCTAAAGGAACTGGTGAAAACTACATCACTTTCATCATTTAAAATTGGACTAAACAAATCTGTAAATTCTGTGGTAGGGAACTGGCTTATATTGACAGGGAAATAGACTATGTAACATTTCAAATCATTCTCACTGTAAGAAGAGATTTTCCATCGTTTTTTTTTTAAATGTGCTTTCAACAGTCATGTACCTAGAGTGATAGAGAAGCACTTAATAAATCTAATTTAATAAGTACTTTTCTCATGAAAGCTGATTTGGACTTTAGCTAGACAGGCTGCATTTCTGACCATGTTATCATGTCAGAGAGGGATATAAATGGTGGCCATAACTTTGCATGTGTCTAGTAATTTTGGGTGCCCAACTCGAGAGATGCATCACTTTCTGAAAACCAGGCTCCCTTGCCTCAAGGTGTACCAAAATCATTAGTCACATTTGGAAAAACTTGGTCAGTTTCTTTTAAATGAGTCTCTGTTGTTGAGTTACTGGGGAGGGTTGGAGTTGCAATCTATGACTTGGTCCATATCTTTCATGGATGGTTACAAGTTGTGGAGGATTCTGGCCAATATATTGATAATCACCAATATTCTCTTTAGGAATGCAAGGTGCTAGCCTGTTCATCTGAGCAAGTCAGAAGTGAATGCTCAAAATATACTCTTTGGATGCTCACAAGCATGTAATATAGAAACAGAGCTGAGTGGAAAACAGTTCACCCATACTGTGAGAATTTTCAAGATATTTTAAAATTTCCCATCCAAAATTGATATGGAGTCAAAATCTCTTCAAACTGAAAATCTGAAAAGAATTATGGATTGGGTTAATGAAAGTGTTCAGTTTTGATTTTGACCTTTTTTACCATAAATTAAATGTTAAAATGAAAAATAAGTTCCCCATTCCAAATAGATTTTTTTTCATTTAGAGGATGTCAAAATGGGATCTTCTGATGCTTTTCAGACCTCTCTTGATATTTTTTTCAAAACAGAAAATTTGTTGAAAACAATTATTTCCTGCAAGCAGTTTTTGTTTTGATTAATCAGTATTTTCTGACAAACGCCTGACAAATTCCTGAGCAGCTGTATGTAGGATCAATATGATGAGTCTGTGAGACTTTACCCAGGGTACAATCTGGACTGTTGAACAGCTGTATCCCCTAAGTTCTCCAACCCTGGGTGCCTTTTATACTGCTTTGCTGTGAGAGCAACCACTCCTGATCTGCTCTCACACAGCCTCCAGCATGTAGATTACTCCCAGCTATACAATATGAGTGCTATGGTCAGCCACTCTTGAATTACCCTGAAGGGCAACACCAGCAAATTCCCAGTCCCAGACTCACCCTCCGAAATGTAATGTCCAGCTCTCTCTTGGACAATACAAACTTCTATAAAGTCCGTCATTTCATTAATAGAAAGGGACATGCGCAAATCCTATTATCCCAAATGGAGTTTCCCAAACACTTCAATCCAAACACGCAATGGTTTAGACAGAACAATAAAATAAGTTTATTAACTACAGAAAAATATAACTATAACTATAACTAATGAGGCATAAAAGCCAGAATTAGTTACATAGAATTAAAAGGTAAAACACAGTTAATGCCTAATTTAATAAGCTAAGTGAAGTCAAAGCAAAAGGTTTTTGTCTCACCACATGTTTCAGCTTTCTTACTGGCTGGATTTCTTTCAGCCAGGGCCCCATCTCTCAGGTTAGTGTTACTTTCCTTATCCTTAGGTGGTGTTGATGCTGTGGGCAGAGAGAAAGGGAGGAGAATTTGGGGCATCTGTTCACCTTTCTTATGGTTCTCCATCTGAGGTTCAGGAGACAAAGTCTGAGAAGACTGGAACCTCCAGCTGTTTCTTTGCCAAGAAGTAAATATCTCACTCACCCTTTTTCTTGCCGAAGAATGGTCACTTGACAAGGTGATAGTCCATTTGATCTTGTTGACTCCTGGCTGAGGTGTCAGTTTGCCTTTTTTTTTTTTCCTGAGAAGTTGGTTTGTGGCTGTTTTTGCAGACTTGGAATATGTGTCAGCACTATACAGTACAATCTTAACTTCACATGCAGTATTGCCACACACATTTTACCAGGTTATGAGTTTTCAGATGATGTCGCATAAGGCATACTTTGTACAAAATTTATCATAGTTTTGTAAAAGGGGTGACCATAAGTCTGTTTACCTACTTGCAAAAGTGATTGCGAATACTGCTGTGAGATGACTGTCTGACATTACCTGGAGTCCTTAGATTTTCTTTACATTTTTCAATCTGGTTTTAAACCTGTGTATGTGAGACATTTAAGTGTCTCCATTCTTTTCTCTTTCAGCAATGCCAGAAAGTGTGATTGGGCAGCTTTCGCCTGCTCAAAATTGTCTGTGGTTTGCAGTGGCACAAACTCTGTTCTGTCACCCTCCTGCTGCGGTTAATGTGGAGATAATACGTTCCGACTCGTTGTTATCAGACCTGGAGATATAGAGTTACTTTGACTTCCAGCTCTTATCTAATTGCCCAGGGTTCCAAGGGAATAACTGTAAGATTGAAGTTCTCCAGTTGAAGACCTCTGGAAAATTTTTGTTTTTGATAAGTGAATATTATCAAACGTGTTACTTGTGTGTTTTTAAGAAAAAAAAATACACGGCTGTAGTGCAGGTACCTTGATGTCATGATTATTATATACATTAAAAAGCGTTTATAGTTCAGACTCTGATTTATCCCTCTTTCTCCTTGCCTGAAACTAGCTCAGGTACCATTCATATAATTTTTAAAGGATTGCCATTAGGCCCTTAAAACAGTGCAGTAACACATGTCCTCTGACTTTCTGGTATTATGCCCGCTGACTTATAAACCACAAAGCTTATAGTGCCACTGCTTGGAACCAGCATTTAGTTTTCCATTACCTGCAGTACATTTTTAAGGTATTGGCCCCCATAGCACAATTGATAATTTTTGGTTTTGGGGCATATTGTTTAGAAACCAGGTTTATGAATAATATTCTTAGCTGGCACGCTGCATGTTCAAAGGAAATGTATAATTGACTTTGTTAAGTGAACATAAAGGTCCAGCCTCCTGAGAGAGATGCTTTCGTGTTGGTGATCCTTAACCAATTACAGTGAAACCCTCTTTGAATGAGCTTTTTTTCCCTTTTCATTAATTCAGCAGCACAGAAAAGTACTTCTATTGTTGAGCAAAAATGAAAAGGAAATGTCAAAGTTTATCTTATTAGTCCAACAGTGTCCATGTACGCTGCTGCTGAAACTGGGCCACTTGAGTTCTTGGTGATAATAGCTATTGAAAGAGAACACACACAATACTTTTGTGCTGATGGAGTTATAAATATTTCTGATTTCTGAAAAGGCAGAAGTTGTGGTTGTTTTTTCCCCAGATGCTGCTACTCATAACATGCCTTTGCTGTAATGAGCCTTTAAAGTACAAGCTATGGCTCCTAACCTCTGGGTAGCTTGGTACCGCTTTCCTTCCTTTAAATCAGTCAGTAAATCTGTTGCTTAGGGGCCAATGGCCCTGGTTACACTGAAGCATTGTGTGGACGAGCATCCTGCAGACAAGCTCTGTGTAAGCTTCTCCATAAAGCTCCGATAACGAATCTCAGCATTTTTCTGCAGAGCCTCCTGCTAGTCAGTGCTAATCCTGAGTCTCAAGCAAAAATTGTAAGTTGCGCAACATTATATGGTAGTTTTGTGAGATGGGCGCCCAACTCATTCAACTGTGATCTTTGCTAGAACTCAGATTTTTTTCTCAAGAAGTGAAAGGCTACTGTAGTATCTGTGCCACATAGCTCTAGTTTCAGATAAATGTTAAGACACACTATATTAGTAACATGAAATTCTCTGCTAACTTCAATTTCAGAAGAGCCCCGCAATTTACCTGAGTATTGTAAACATGAGTACTGGCGTTTCCAATATATCTTTTGTTGGTGTGTATCAAAAACAAATTAGAACTAGCCCTGAAAGTGTATAAAGCTATAATGAATTGCTTAACATACAAAGGACAGCTTCAGCTGTCTGAAGAGTACTGAAGTGTATAGCTCTCTCTGGTTTCAGGCTGCTAGAATATTGTCAGTCAACAGTACGTGTCTAAGAGCAGGCAGTGTGGGCATTTACAGAAAGAGTTCATAGAGAATTGCCTGTTTAAAACAATTCATTTTTAACCAACTTGTTTACCTTGCATTAAATGCTGTGTGTTTGGTTTTGGAATTGGGTCCAGAATGCAGTGAAGAGCTTGCAGGAAAAGATATGTCCAAGGCAACAGGTTACGCAAAAGGCCTTACAAATCCAGATCTTAAAAAAGCAAGCAACCAAAACAACACACAATACCCTATGCTTCTGTAACCCATACACCCTCTGCGTGTGGTGGTCTGTCCCATGGAAAGGAGGGGCAAAAAAATATGAGCCAGCTCTGCAGCCTTAACTAACAGCCAGTTGGCTTTTAGCTCATGAAGAGAGGCTTCTGCACTAAGCTGCAGAGGTCCCAGGTTCAATCCTGCCTGCCGATGGCCGTTTCTTCGTCCGAAGAAGAGGAGGGTTCACTCTGTTCAGTTTGGGAGACAGAATGAAGGTGAGCCCCTCATTGCCTGTGTGTATCTTTTGTTCATAATAAAATAACAAGTTTATACTCCTAATAAATGAGCTAAGCTAAGAATAATAGATGCCCAAATACAGAAAATGGCTCTAGCTTGAAAATAGCAAAAACTCTCGTTTAATTTTTATGGGAGGAAGTGCTGTTTTTCTGACGGCCACATGCCATACAGATTTATGATGTCTGCATGTGGTCTGCTATGTACAGTTGGCCAGATTCTCTGTTGTGGCTGCTTGTCACTCTGTCAGTACAAAAGTGATTGGCCACTTAAGTCTGGTTTAGGGCAGCTTTGCCTAACTGAAAGGGCACAAAGAAACTAAATTGTACTCATGCATCTTGGTCACTAATTATTTCTAAAAATGTATATCATGTGCCTAATAGAGGCCTTGACTCTCCTTTCACTTGCGTCAGTTTGGCACTAATGAACTGGACTAACTCCAGTGGAGTTCTTGCTGATGTTAGGCTCTGTAAATGAGTAATATTTTCTTTTTATCTTTTGAGATAGTAAGATCTTGGGGGCAGGGACAGTCGCTTGCTGCATAAATGAATATCACTTAGTACAATGGGATTCTGATCTTGGTTGGAATTTATAGGCACTACTGCAATTTACACAATAGGATACTCTCTCTCAAAACAGTAATGGTTGATAAGGGACTTTCTTTCTAAGTAAGGCCATACCTTGCTCTCCTCACCTGTCTGCTGGGTGCAGTTCCAAGCCCTTCAGGATTCTGCCTCTGTAGCTTCTTTTTTTTTTTTTTTTTTTTCCTACGTGCTTTTGAAAATCCAATTCCAATATATTCAATAGTGCAAAGCCTAAGGGAGCAGTTTAGCATAGACAATAAAATATTCATATTCTCTTCAAACATGTATTTGTATAACATTAATAAATTAGATAGGAATGTGACCTTCTCCTCTTCATTAATAAAGAGGACAGCTGTTTGACGTAACAGTACCTCTAATAGGTCTTAAAAGAGACATTACAAGAATCTAATACTTGCATGCATATTTTTTATTTCTTTGTTAGTGGTTTTCTTCTTTCAAGGTATTGAGACTTTCAAACTCAGTTTTATACCTTGTGTTCCCGTTTCTCCAGTGCACTTGCTGTGAAGCCCTCATTTTGGGGAAGTCATTGGAGTGATTGCGTGTATGGGTTTAGTAATAGAGAAGGCAGACTGGACATACAATGGGATTTTCAAATGATTCAAAGGGGGTTGTGTGCTGAATTGTCATTGAATTTCATTGTTGCTAACTCTCTTAAGGTATAGCTACACTGCAAACAGCAACAACAATAACAACCCCCCCCAAAAAAACCCCATCATGACAGTGAATCTGGGTCAGCTGACTTGGGCTTATCTTATGGGGCTAAAAATAGTGTAGATGTTTCTGGGCTCTGAAACCCGGTGAGAGGGGTCGGGTCTCAAATGCTAGGCTCCAGCAGAAAGGGAATGTCTACACTGCTATTTTTAGCCCCATATCGTTAGAGCTCTGCATGGATACAAAATTTGTAATCGCATCCGATCCACAAACATGGTCCGCAGATATCTACAGATTTGCCGGGCTTTACGTACCATGAGCCTGTGACAGTTGCCCTGGGCTCTGAGACTGGCGTTCTGATTTGTTTGTTTTTTATTTTTTTGAACTATAGACATACCTTTTGCTACTTTTGGAAATCCCAGCTCGTCTGTATCTGGGACATGTAGCAGCTGTCAGCAATTAAAAAAAAAAAAAGTAGCATCTTTCTTTCGTAGCACTATATAGAGCCGAGGTGGGCAAACTATGGCCCACGGGCCACATCTGGCCAAGGGACTGTCCTGCCCGGCCCCTGAGCTCCTGGCCCAGGAGGGTAGCCCCCGGCCCCTCCCCTGCTGTCCCCCCTCAGCTTGCTCACTCCGTTGCCGGCACATGCTCTGGGTGGCGGGGCTGTGAGCTCCTGGGGCAACACAGCTGCAGAGTCTGGCCTGATCTGGTCTCTGTGCTGTGTGGCGGCTGCAGCAGCGTGGCCCAGCTCCAGCCGGGTGGTGCGGCTGTATCTCTGCTGGCCACCGGTGCTCCAGGCAGCACAGTAAAGGGGCAGGGAATGGGGGGGCTTGGATAGAAGGCAGAGGAGTTTGGGATGGTGGTCAGGGGGCGGGGATGTGGATGGTAGTTGGGGGGGAAATGGGGCTGAATGGGGGAAGGAGTCCCAGGGGGCAGTCAGGAAGGACGGGAGGGGGTTGGATGGGACAGTAGGGGGCAGTCAGAGGACAGGGAACAGGGGTGTGTGGATGGGGCAGGGGTCCCAGAGTGGCTGTCAGGGAACAGGGGGGTTGGATGGGGCAGGAGTCCTGGGGGCACAGATAGGAGGTGGGGGCCAGGCCATGACCCTCTCTCTTAACCAGCCCTCCATACAATTTACGAAACCTGATGCAGCCCTTAGGCCAAAAAGTTTTCCCGCCCCTGATATAGAGAGTTCCTCAAGCATGTTTGCTAGCCCTTTACTGAAATCAAGAGCAGTTCTGCATGCACTGGCACTTCAAAGTTAGGGCTTTTTCATGTGAAGGAATGTCTCTTATTTGGGAGAGTTATTGAATGGTGAAGTTAATATTTAGTTAATTTCACAATCTGAGTTATGTTTTCATGTTCCCACACTGAAGAATGTATGTGCATTGTAGCCAGTTTAATTTCTTCACCATTTAAGTTATGTTAGGATGTTTAATAACTGTTACTTACTTTACTTATTGGGGCAGTGACTTAAAAATATTTGACTGTTATATAAATTCTTGGATTGAACAAGGAATCTGATAAATCATGGGAATTTATAAATCCACAATTTATACAATTACATTCAGATCAGTAATCTCTATCCTGTCTCAAAGAACAGCAAGAGAATTCTCTTCTCAGAACTGCACGGAAGATACACAGCTTTCCATAGATGTGTACAAGTCCCAGACACATCAACTGGAGATTCAGTCATGGATGGAGAAAATAATATTGGGTTTGAGATCTACCATGTTTCTCAGAGAGGAGAATTTATCCTAAATATGTCCATAAACTGCACTAACTGTACAACACCAGTCACAGTATATCTCTGATCCTGCTTGGAACCTGGGTGCCAATATAAATAATAATTTAAAAGGTCCTGCTCCAAAGAGTATTGAAATCAGTGGAAAGATACTTATTATAATGAGCTTTTGATCAAGCATTAAGGTGCATTGGAAATGAAGAAGAATGAAAAGTAACTACCAAGATAAAGTATCTTTATCTTCTGTGGGAAGGTGAGTGAATAATGATCAGTCTTCCATTTCATAATTAAAACCACATATCTATCACTTTGTCTCAAAGCAGTACACCTGGCTCTGAAAAAATCACTTTTCTGTAGTTAAGAAGCAATGTGGCATAATTGGGTACGTTGTGGAATACAGTAAACGTCTAAGCATAAGAGTAAAGGTTGAGTGCAATCAAGGGAAAATAATTCATAAAACTGAGCTTAACAGGAGTGAAGCTGTGAGGGGAAAAACAAATTTTAGTTCCGAGCAACTCAGAATGGTGCCAAAGCTATATTTTAATAGCACCATTAAAATATAGCTATGACACCACCCTTAGTTGCTTGGTACTAGAGTTTGTTTTTTCTCTTAGCTTCGCTCCTGTTACAATATTAATGAAATGGTTTAGGGCTTCCTAGCTGATTGAAAAGAGTCCATTAGATAAACTTATAAAAAGTAGCAAAGAATCCTGTGGCACCTTATAGACTAACAGACGTTTTGGAGCATGAGCTTTCGTGAGTGAATACCACTTCCTCACATGCATCTGAGGAAGTGGGTATTCACCCACGAAAGCTCATGCTCCAAAACGTCTGTTAGTCTATAAGGTGCCACAGGATTCTTTGCTGCTTTTACAGATCCAGACTAACACGGCTACTCTCTGATACTTATAAAAAGTGGATCAGCAGTCTGTGCCAGATAAAGTAGCTTGATCCTTTTGCCTGGTGCTCTGCTCAAATTGCTTAGGTGTCTCTTATGTTGATTACTCCAGATCAGGGATGGGCAAACTATGGCCCAGGGGCTGCATCTGGCCCTGCAGATGTTTTAATCCGTCCCTTGAGCTCCCGATGGAGAGCAGTGTCCAGGGCTTGCCTTGCTCCATGTGTGCCGTGGCTCCGTGTGGCTCCTGGAAGTAGCAGCATGTCCCATCTCCAGCTCCTATGTGTAAGGGTAGCCAGGGAGCTCTGTACAGTACCTCTGTCCCAAGTGCCACCCCCACAGCTCCCATTGGCCAGGAACTGTGGCCAATGGGTGCTGCAGGGGCGGCGCCTGCAGACAGGGCAGCATGCCGAGCTGCTTGGCTGTGCCTCTGTGTAGGAGCCGGAGAGCAGACATGCTGCTATGTCAGGGAGCTGTTTGAGGTAAGTGCCAGCTGGAGTCTGCACCCCTGACACCCTCCCATGCCCCAGGCCATTGCCCCAACCCTGATCCCCCTCCCACCCTCCGAACCCCTCGGTCCCAGCCCAGAGCACGCTCCTTCACCGACAACCCCTCATCCCCAGTCCCACCTCAGAGCCCCACCCCCAGATGGAGCCTGTACCCCTACCCCAGCCCAGAGTTCCCTCCTGCACCCTGAACTCATCATTTCTGACCCCACCCCAGAACCCTCATCCCCTCCTGCACCCTAACCCCCAATTTTGTGAGCATTCATGGCTCGCCATACAATTTCCATGCTCAGATGTGGCCCTCGGGCCAAAAAGTTTGCCCACCCCTGCTCTGGATCCTAGTAATTTCTAAAGCTGGCAAGCAACATATTTTTTTTTAAAATAGATTTTTTTAAATTCTACTCTATCCTATTGATACTAGTACTATTTAACACCATAGTAGTATTATGCAAATTTTATTTCAGTGTTGTCCTTATTTAATATATTCAAAACTTGCTTGTAAAATTCACTTAGCAGATTCAATGCCTACTCTTCCTCATAAATGAAACATATATTTACTGTTTGTTTGGACCATTATAGACTGATTACTTGCATCGTTTCTCAGTTATTTATTTTTCAACCAAGTAGATTGAGGGAAACTCTACTACTTTATATAGAAAATTGTTTCTCTGATGATAAATCTGACTTGTGACCTTCAAGCTTTGGAAACTTTGCACTCTTTATGGATAGGATTTTAAAAACATCTTAAGGGATGTTCCATATTAATGGGATTTGTGTCCCAAATTTTCTTAGGCTCCTTTGAAAACCTCTGCCTATGCAAAACCTTACAAAAATGTGGCGTGTGTTCAATGCTTCTCCAAAATTCCTTCCAAAGTTGATGATGTACAATCAGAACAACTGACTGATTGTAACCAAAAGTTTATTATCTTCATACCCGCCTCTAAAAAGCTTTGCTCTATCAGATGGCTGTAAAACTAACTTCTGTCTGGAATTTCTCTTTCTCTTTTTGAAGGATAAAAAAGTCTTTCATTAGAACTTGGGTGGGAACTGTAATTTCTGTCCCATGCAAAATTTTGCATTTCCAAATTGGAATGAGAAGTCAAATCTGTGAAATTTTCAGTGGGAGGGACACTTTCAAAAAAGTCCATTTCAGAAAAAGCTGGCCTGTCTGCATGGTTTCTACTGAAGGTTCTTATGGAATTAACATCTCCACATGCAACACTTTGATTCTGTCTAATTTGTATTTTCTAATGGAAATTTTTTTGACCAGTGTGCACACTTGCTCTCTCAACTATCCATTATTTGTGTTTTCATTTGGCACCAGTACATTAGATCAATCTGTGTCCCAAAGAGTCCTTTGCAATTGGTTCTATGTTTGGATTTCCCATTATTATACTTTAGTAAGACCGAAACTTGATGGCTATGTCAAGGCTCATTCAGTCAGAACCATGGCAGTGTCAGTAGCCAACCTCAGGGCAATCCCACCAGACAAGATTTGCAATGCTGCAACCCTGAGTTCTCTCCATATATTTACAAAGTATTATTGCTTTGACAGAGTGTCATGGAGAGATTCAAAGTGTGGGATATTTGTGTTGCAGGCATTATGACCAGGTAGTCTCACCATACTTAGCTTTATGTTACGTGTTTTTACAACTTTATCTTCTGTATGCCCTCAGATATAGACTAAATATTTGCAAGACTAAAGGGAAGTCCAAATGGTCAATGGAATTACTCATGTAGTAAAGTTCTACTCAAAGTAAGTTGTTTGAGGCACATTCAGCATTTTAAATCTTTCAGATAACTAACAAAATATCTTCCTTTTTTACGTTGGCAGCATATTGGCTTTGTTAGGCAAATATTTTTATTTTAAGCTATATTGCTTTTCACGGCATCTTGTCAAAAAGTTTTATGTGGTTTGGTAGTGAATTACTCTATGGCATGCTGCTGCTTTTTCTTTCTACAGATTTTCATGGCTTCATAGGAGTACTTTAGCTTTTTTGATCTTCCTAAAAATGAAGCATTGTGTGCACACCTAAATAAATAAATAAATAATGCAACTTTGTGCTTTTTTTATTTTTTATTTTTATTTTTTTATTTTTATTTATTTTTCCAAAATAGAGAGTTCTCTGGTGTTTTCAGTCCTTAGTCTTGATTTGTCTGAGGACGGCATTTCCTCATGTTTGCAGCAAAAACTTGAGTTTGCTGGTTGTAAGGGTAAGATCTCACCCATGAGCAAAGCCTTGCACAATGGTGAAGATCTCCATTGCCAAGTGTGTGTGAAACAAACAGCAGTTTCATGGTGCTCCAATATTCTTTTTTTCCCATGTGATAATTTGTCACTAGATTTTCAGAAACTGTGAGCCTGAAACCATGGATCCTTTCAAAGAGAGAGAATTTTGTGAGCAAAGGTTTCTAGAGGTGAGTATGTCAACCCATTCTCCACTTTCCTGATCAGGCTCCTTCTTTGTTTGCTGCCACATTTGAAAAGAAGTGCGCGCTCAGTAAAGGCTTATCTGTAGCTTTTCACCTTGTGGTAGGAATCAAACTACAAATCTCCTCGCCAGAGGTGTAGTGTCCAGCAGAGTGTCTCCATAGATAAGTCCTATTTTTCAGGCAGAGAGAGTTTGTTCTCTGAACATAACGGTGAATCTGTCATTTTGCATGCTTTGTACCTGGAGTAGTTAGTGGTTGACCTACTTTTGGGCTTTGGTTTAAATGTACTCCTTTCCCCAGTATTTTTTCTTTTATCAAGAGTTACTTTCAGTTCATCTGGCATGCTGGTGCAGATGTAATCTGAACTATGAGCTGACTGACTTTTTTGCCTCCACTGGGGTTTTAACTACCTTTATATTGCATGTGGTGAACTATACTGAAGTGCAAGCTTTACTTCCAGAGATCAGACTTCATTCTACTTTTTGTCTCCAACAGAGTTGTTGACAGGAAACAAACAATAAGAACCCACTGCCAGGCCTCTGACCCCCTCCCCCCAATAAAACTACCCTCTGTGGAATTCTAGGATGAGGACAGGAGGGAGCATGGGCTATAATGGCAGAGAGAAAGGAGGGTCAGGGCAAAGCTGGGAGGCAAGATCAAAGCAGTATCTTAGATGCCTATATACAAATGCAAGAAGTATGAGTAATAAGCAAGAAGAACTGGAAGTGCTAATAAATAAATATAACTATGACATTGTTGGCATTATTGAAACTTGGTGGGATAATACACACAACTGGAATGTTGGTGTGGATAGGTATAGTTTGCTCAGGAAGGATAGACAGGGGAAAAAGGGAGGAGGTGTTGCTTTATATATTAAAAATGTACACACTTGGACTGAGGTGGAGATGGACATAGGAGATGGAAGTGGTGAAAGTCTCTGGGTTAGGCTAAAAGGGGTAAAAAACACGGGTGATGTTGTGCTGGGAGTCTACTACAGGCCACCTAATCAGGTGGAAGAGGTGGATGAGGCTTTTTTCAAACAACTAACAAAATCATCCAAAGCCCAAGATTTGGTCGTGATGGGGGACTTCAACTATCCAGATATATGTTGGGAAAATAACACCGCGGGGCACAGACTATCCAATAAGTTCCTGGACTGCATTGCAGACAACTTTTTATTTCAGAAAGTTGAAAAAGCTACTAGGAGGGAAGCTGTTCTAGACTTGATTTTAACAAATAGGGAGGAACTTGTTGAGAATTTGAAAGTAGAAGGAAGCTTGGGTGAAAGTGATCATGAAATCATAGAGTTTGCAATTCTAAGGGAGGGTAGAAGGGAGTACAGCAAAATAGAGACAATGGATTTCAGGAAGGCGGATTTTGGTAAGCTCGGAGAGCTGATAGGTAAGGTCCCATGGGAATCAAGACTGAGGGGAAAAACAACTGAGGAGAGTTGGCAGTTTTTCAAAGGGACGCTGTTAAGGGCCCAAAAGCAAGCTATTCCGATAGTTAGGAAAGATAGAAAATGTGGCAAAAGACCACCTTGGCTTACCCTTGAGATCTTGCGTGACCTACAAAATAAAAAGGCGTCATATAAAAAATGGAAACTAGGTCAGATTACAAAGGACAAATATAGGCAAATAACACAGGAATGCAGAGGCAAGATTAGAAAGGCAAAGGCACAAAATGAAATCAAACTAGCTATGGGAATAAAGGGAAACAAGAAGACTTTTTATCAATACATTAGAAGCAAGAGGAAGACCAAGGACAGGGTAGGCCCACTGCTCAGTGAGGAGGGGGAAACAGTAACGGGAGACTTGGAAATGGCAGAGATGCTTAATGACTTCTTTGTTTCGGTCTTCACTGAGAAGTCTGAAGGAATGTCTAATATAGTGAATGCTTACGGGAAGAGGGTAGGTTTAGAAAATAAAATAAAAAAAGAGCAAGTAAAAAATCACTTAGAAAAGTTAGATGCCTGCAAGTCACCAGGGCCTGATGAAATGCATCCTAGAATACTCAAGGAGTTAATAGAGGAGGTATCTGAGCCTCTAGCTATTATCTTTGGGAATCATGGGAGATGGGGGAGAGTCCAGAAGACTGGAAAAGGGCAAATATAGTGCCCATCTATAAAAAGGGAAATAAAAACAACCCAGGAAATTACAGACCAGTTAGTTTAACTTCTGTGCCAGGGAAGATAATGGAGCAAGTAATTAAAGAAATGATCTGCAAACACTTGGAAGGTGGTAAGGTGATAGGGAATAGCCAGCATGGATTTGTAAAGAACAAATCGTGTCAAACTAATCTGATAGCATTCTTTGATAGGATAACGAGCCTTGTGGATAAGGGAGAAGCGGTGGATGTGATATACCTAGACTTTAGTAAGGCATTTGATACGGTCTCACATGATATTCTTATAGAGAAACTAGGAAAGTACAATTTAGATGGGGCTACTATAACGTGGGTGCATAACTGGCTGGATAACCATACTCAGAGAGTAGTTATTAATGGCTCCCAATCCTGCTGGAAAGGTATAACAAGTGGGGTTCCACAGGGGTCTGTTTTGGGACCGGCTCTGTTCAATATCTTCATCAACGATTTAGATGTTGGCATAGAAAGTACGCTTATTAAGTTTGCGGATGATACCAAACTGGGAGGGATTGCAACTGCTTTGGTCAAAATTCAAAATGATCTGGACAAATTGGAGAAATGGTCTGAGGTAAACAGGATGAAGTTCAATAAAGATAAATGCAAAGTGTTCCACTTAGGGAGGAACAATCAGTTTCACACATACAGAATGGGAGGAGACTGTCTAGGAAGGAGTATGGCAGAAAGAGATCTAGGGGTCATAGTGGACCACAAGCTTAATATGAGTCAACAGTGTGATACTGTTGCAAAAAAAGCAAACGTGATTCTGGGATGCATTAACAGGTGTATTGTAAACAAGACATGAGAAGTCATTCTTCCACTTTACTCTGCGCTGGTTAGGCCTCAACTGGAGTATTGTGTCCAGTTCTGGGCACCGCATTTCAAGAAAGATGTGGAGAAATTGGAGAGGGTCCAGAGAAGAGCAACAAGAATGATTAAAAGTCTTGAGAACATGACCTATGAAGGAAGGCTGGAGGAATTGGGTTTGTTTAGTTTGGAAAAGAGAAGACTGAGAGGGGACATGATAGCAGTTTTCAGATATCTAAAAGGGTGTCATCAGGAGGAGGGAGAAAATTTGTTCACCTTAGCCTCCAATGATAGAACAAGAAGCAATGGGCTTAAACTGCAGCGAGGGAGATTTAGGTTGGACATTAGGAAAAAGTTCCTAACTGTCAGGGTAGTTAAACACTGGAATAGATTGCCTAGGGAAGTTGTGGAATCTCCATCTCTGGAGATATTTAAGAGTAGGTTAGATAAATGTCTATTAGGGATGGTCTAGACAATATTTGGTCCTGCCATGAGGGCAGGGGACTGGACTCGATGACCTCTCGAGTCCCTTCTAGTCCTAGAGTCTCTGAGTCTATGAGTCTATTTCAAAGACATTGGCACTGATTATTTTTGGATCAATTTATGTATAAAACAGCAATAACTATCAACGCTGGCTTTTTGGTAGCCCTATGTTGCTATCTATTAAAAAAGCCTGGGCAATGTCACAGAGAGAGATCAGATGTTGGTTTGCAAACATTTCTTGACCGATATACTATAACTGCAATAGCACAAAATCATAGGCTCTCTGTACACACGTTTTTGATTCAGATATCTGTCTTGTGCATGTTGTCTCTTTGATGTATAATTAAAGGGAAAATCTGAGCCCAGTGCTGCTGAATTAGTAAACTTGATTTTGTTCTTTAGTCAACTCTTCAATAAGGAAAGGAGTTCAGTATATTTGAGCCTGTTCCCCTTAGAGATTTCGCTGTCATTTAATTCCCTTTACTGGTACATTGCCTAATAAATCATTAAAACAGACTAGAATAGAGGGTCAAACACAGATCTTGATCCATGTTTCTCAATTGCATACTTGTTTATTATTTATTATTGAAAAGGAGGTTGCTCAGTGATGACAATGACCAATATCTTAGACACCACTTTGACAAATTAGCTTCATATCTGTTCTCTGCTTTCCCTCAATAATGGATAGTTTTCTGAGTTCATACTAGGTATTTGTCCAGTCCACAAAGTAATGTCTCTTCCTTCCAGACTAACCTATGACAAATGCTACCTTAGACTAGCTACATCAACATGACTTCTCATTGGCTGCAGTGCAATGATCCCATGTAGCACAACAGAACCTAAGGCAACAATAACTGTGCAAATCTTAAATACCACCTCCTGAGAGATGGAATAGATGCTTGATAGAGAGATGATTGAAATGTTACAAGTTGTAGACATGGTGGAGAGATTTTGATTTACTGGCTTTGTTTTGTCAACAGTGAGAAATGAAATGCTTTATTTGACTGAGTTTTGTATCCGGCTCTACAAGTTGAGAGGGAGAAAGTTATCTTAAAGGACTGGAAATTGGAGCTTTTCAGCTCTGGATCACCAGTTCAAATCCATTTCAAGCCAGTAGTTACTGAAAATCATTATCATCAGCCTGCTTTTTGTCTGTGAACTAAGAGCCTCAACTCATTTCAGTCTTCTATAAGATATTGGTCCACGTTACTCAAGGCACCATCATAATTATCCTCCTTATTAGCAGTTACAGAAGTGGGAAATCTGAACGAATATGGAAACTACTTTCTCATTCCTAAAGAATGGCTGTCCAATCAGCAGCAAGGCAAAATTGGCAGAGCAATGTAACTTGCACTGCTGCTACTTTCCATGTGTTCATTCTTAATGGATAAAAGAAGACTCCGTTCTACAGAGCTGTCTATCTGGCATCTTTCATTAGGACTAAATTCACTGTAAACTATACAGGTTGCTGCTGAAGGAAATTGGATGTGTCCCAGAGAACAAAAAGTCTGTTTCCTACAATAATTCAGAACATTTGTCTTGGCCCAATAATCCAGAATTCTCTGAGGGCTCCAAATAGTCTCGTGCTCAATCTCTGTTTATATCAGAATAATTGATGAACCAGTCCACTGAACTGGAGGGGAAGAGGAGAAACTGTGCATACAATACTTTTCATATTGAATGAGCGTCAACTCTCCCTCTCTGACCCCTCTGTGAAACTGATCATACTTAATTTTTTTGTGGATGTAAGAGATACAGGAATGATTTTGAAGCTCCATCATTTCAACCAGTAAGAGGTTTCCTTGTTAGACATGCCAGATGGAGGTTTCAGCCATTTAAATGAGTGGAGTAGATGCACAACACAGCCTGCGCCAGATAGAAAATGTTGCTAATTGGTTAATTTTGCTTTAGTGTCTGCACGCTGGTTGGCACCACAGCATAGAAGATTCTGCATTTATCCAGCAGAGCAGCATATACTTTGATGGAATGAGCCTATTTCATGGTGATTTTTGTAACTTTATTATCTTCCAAGGCTCCTCCCTTTTAACTCTGCATGGGTATCGTGTCCCTTTTTAAACATAATTCAGGCTACAAAAAGTTATTTCCTTTATAGTGAGAGAACTGGTGCAAACATCAGCCTCAGACTTGAAGAGGACAGTGAAAAGCTGCAGTTCAAGACGTGGAAATATTATCTTTAGCTCTGTGCCCATCTTGACTAGTGAGTAATTGCTCAGTGGTCAAGATAGGATGTTTTTAATAATGTTAATTAGGCAAGCAGCTTTTTTCTATGAGGCCACAGTTATCTTTTGGTGTGACTCCATTTAGCTAAAATGCAGTTATGACAGGGATGAATTTGTCCCCTTAGCTCTTACAGGGGGAGTGAGCCACACTTTCTTCAGTTACATCCATATAGTTATAGTCATTATTATTACTTTTATTTGTATTACAAAGGTATTAGAGGTCCCGGCTGAGATCAAGATCCAGTTGTGCTTGGTACTACTCCAAACACATAAGAACACGGTCTCTGCACTGAGGAGCTTATAAGACAGGGTAGGAGGGAAGAGTATCGTTTTCCAAATTTTACACATGGGAATCTGAGGCTCAGAGAGATTTAAGATTTACCTAAGGTAACACAGAAAGTCTGTTTTCAGTTCCCAACTCTGCTGAGTCCAGTTTCTTAAGCATCAAGACCATCCATTCTCTCTAACTTATGTGCATGTAAATGTGTTTGTTGCTGTAATGTTTTCTCAAATAAGGATGCCTTCAATAGGCTTTCCAAATGTTTGACAATAAAGTATTTGTTTTGAAAATGGACACCAGTGCATTTGTGAGGTGTGCACAATAGTTGTAATCTGATCATATGGTCAGTTGTTATGTACACATTGCAAGAGAAAATGAGAGTAGCACTACAGAACGGAAAGCGGGAGAGTACAAAAACCTAGGCCAGCCTGAGAGTTCTGAACTAAGCACATCCCTCTATTTCAAGGCCAACCTGAACATTGGCGGTCTGCAAGTGCGATATGCTCAGTCCCACAGTGAACCTTTTGCTTTAGCAATGTTCAAAGGAGCATTGAGAAGCTCTAGAGGAAGGGCTTGGCATGGGTCATTTGATGGTGAGGGACAGTAAGAGTCTCTCTTAAACCTAAAGAAAAATAGGTGGGGGAAAAAAAGCAATTGCCATAATATAGAGTACATTTTTTTAAAGATTATGTTGCATAGAATTTCTGATATTTGTAGAAGTTTTCAAATAACAGACTAAATTTATTGAATCTTCTATGAGCTCTGGTTTCTCTTTGGCAATTAGCTATACCAGTGAGTGATCCTACCTACACTAAATTTGCATTTTTTAATTCAACATCATGTTCTTATAAATTCCTGCAAAAATATTGCTGCTCTAATGGGAGTGGGAGAAAGAAAACAAGCTGTAGTTCTGTAGTGAATTCATCAGAATGATTTAAAGTGCTGATTTAAAGCTGGACCTGAGGCATTTCAGGCAACTTTACAAACTATTTTTTTTCTGATTATGATCCATCAGAGTGTGTGTGTGTGTGAAAAATATAAATAAAAGGTTTGAGTGCCTTCCCTTCTTAACTACTGCATATTATTGGAGTGTGGCCTACATGGTCAGAGGTTTCAAACCAGCACATGAGAGGGACCACATCATCATGCCAATATGCCTAAACCCAGACCTATGCAACGCACTACTGGGGATAGGAGGTTAATTCAATATCCCTGCTCACTCAGTCTCTTGCCTCTCTTCTGAGACTACCAGCAAGAATGCCAAATATGGTAGTTTTTTGTGATGATGGACACCTACCTGTTCTGTAGGATCTGAACAGAGATCACAATACTCATTTCTCATAGGTCACCAAGCAGTTAATGAAATGGTTAAGATCCTTTTGTCGCTATTGACCTGAGCTGAATTTGAACTGAGAATCTAGTGGGTAAAAACTCTCTTTATACTAATATGTGTTCTCTGAGCTATCCATTTCTCCAATACCATCCCATATTTGTTAGCAGTTGTATTTGATTTAGAGTTATAGGTGGCTCCATTCTCTTTGACTAGCAGTTTTTAAAGATTTCTAAGATAATTAGTAGTGTGACCAAAAAATGGTAGACACAGCATAAAAGGACAATTTCTGTTCTTTAACTGTAGAGCATAATATATACATCTTCCTGTTCCTTTCTTTTTCACTAAAGATGTGAGATAAAGGGCATCCTCTTGCAAATCACTAATTAAGTTACCTATTAAGCTGCTCTGCTGGATAAATGCTACCTATGCCAAAAGGAAAATAATTTTGTTCTCTTCTACAGAAGAAAATAATGAAGCACTGAGCTAACACCAGCAATCAGTTGTCATTTTAAGGATGAGAAGAGAGAGAGCACATGCCAGCAGCACCTGCTTCTGAAGGACTGAATACTGCTTGGAGCTGAATAAACACCACAAAGTAAACAAACTATTCTAGAAAAGTGTTTTCCACTCTACTCAGGTAGTGTAGCCAAACTAGAAAGGATCTGGGTTAGTGGTAGTGTTAGCTTGTTGGATGAGGAATAAAGGGGAGAATTTCAATGTAATAGCTATCTAAGGCCTTGGCTACACTACAGAGCTTTGTCGACAAAAGTCGGCTTTCATAGACAAAACAGTACACAGTGCAATGCTCCTTCCACCGACAAAACTCTCATGCTTTGCCAACAAAATAAAACCACTTAGATGAGAGGGACAGAGTGCTTCATGGTAAAGTTATATTGATAAAGTGTCAGTGTAGACACTGCGCTTAGTTATGTTGCTGTAAATGGCTTCCAGAGGTGTTTGTGATATTTCTCACTGCAGTGGTCAAGAGGGGAAACTTGTTTCTCTATGATAGTTTGCAGTTTCTAGTATCATTGAGGGTTGATTATGGGCACAGTCTCCTTCAGATGGTGTAACTTTAACTATTAATGCATATTTTAAGCAGCAGCTCATAGGTTTGTATTCTGCTTTATATTCTATTCTTGAAATGCTTAATGCCCATAGCTACCTGTGCATGCAAAGTTCCTACTACAACTTACTTCCAGTTTCATCTATTCTTTTAAGAGAGAGCCTACGTTTCAAATTGTGAGTCTGAAGAGTGCATTAGAAGTCATGCCTCCCTTACCTTGATTCTAGTCCCGTAAATATATCTAGGCTGCAACTGCAAAACCCAGAAAAGTCTCAGAATGATGTTCTGACACAGCCTCCTGCAAAGCCAACTGCTACTGCTTTTGGTCCTACTTTAACTTATACATTCTTTGTGACTGATCTCTCTTTCAAAACTTAAAAAAGAAACTCTAGGGACATCTGAAGGCTCTCCTTTCTGTGCCCTGAGAAAGCCACTTTGCGCTACAAGAAATTCAACTATTGGTGCAGGAAGGAACCAAACACCACAACCTGCTGCATGGAGAACTGCTTACAACCCCCCTCGGCCCCTTCAGGGTCCTGTTAATGTTCTTGTGTACTTTCTCCATAGACTTCTTTGGAGATGACTTTTTTTCTTTTCATGTAATTCTTGATAGCAAGGAAGATTGCTCCTGCTAATTGACCGTGTTCTCAGCCTGTGTGTAGACGAGTAAACACAAACTGTGATTTGGAGCTTTGTAATTGTTTGTTTGCACCAATAAATAGGCAGAAAAATGAGTCAAATACTCTAAATAAATAAATTGTAATACCTCATTGAGGTAAAATGGAAAATGTTAAAGGTTCATAAATAAGGTCCTTCTTGTTTTGTCCCCCCTCCGATACATAGATAGAAATCTGCTTATTTCTGCTAAAAGAATTTGCGCTTAGACATGCAGTTCCTGAATCCTGATTTGTAGAGAGTCACTTTGAGGACTTGCATATTCCTATGTGAAACTGAGGAAGATATACCACAGCGATGGCTTTAGAGAAACATAGATAAATTATGGGTAACTAGCAGCTCCCACGTTATTTAGAAGAAATAGACACCATGGGATGTCATTTGGATTATTTCTTTTGAACCTAAATCCTTTCTTTTCCAGCACCAGTTGGCTTTGACTGAATCTCCTGGGGAATTGTCCCCTTGCTTATGCTTCAACGTCCCATAAATCCCTTTGGAGAAAGGAGTTATTTCAGAATGATATGGAAATGGTAGGATAAAAAAGAAGGCATTGCACCACTGGATTGGGGTGAGGGTTGCCAAGTAAAGGGAAGGCAGGAATAAGTGGTGGTAGGACCCAAGGAGAATTCTCCAAATACAGTGTATTATATCTGATACCATCCTGTCTGTCTATATATCCCCTTCCTAAGCTGTTCAGGAAAAAGCTCGCTGCACCAAAGAATTTTTTTCCTTTTGTTTCATCTGAACCACAATATTTTGGTAGAAATGTATGAATTCAAGCTGAACATAGTGAATCTGTCACTCCTAGTAAATTTGTGCTGTTGGAAGTATCTGAATGCATTGTGGCATGCCTCCTAGGATTCAGACATAGTTGGCAGACTTACCGTATCTGTTACCCTTAGGACAGACCTAATTTTTTTATTTTTTATTTTATTTTTTTAAATACACAGACAGATCCTCAAGCACATTCTGCAATACAGGACTGGAATGACTTTGCCTTGACCTCTCTTGTAACTGCCCAGGAAATAAATAGATCACAACATTAAGACAACTCTTCTATCCAGATAGACATGTTGGTCACAATATTCAGCCATCATTCATATGC
This sequence comes from Gopherus evgoodei, assembly GCF_007399415.2. Taxonomy (NCBI): domain Eukaryota; kingdom Metazoa; phylum Chordata; order Testudines; family Testudinidae; genus Gopherus; species Gopherus evgoodei. Next base: position 53,891,760 of record NC_044328.1, on the reverse strand, counting down.
TTGTGGTCTGTCCCCTTGGCTCAGCTTTTGTTTTTTTGGTTTTTTTTATAAAGGTAAGGAATACCTTGATATTGACCATTCAGCCCTCCCCAAAAGCCTGAACTAAAGACTAATTCCTTCATCACTGATTCTTTTGCTCTCTATAAATACCCTTTTAAGGAATGAAGATGCATACATTTGTATATCAGTTTGCATAGGGCTCTATAAATACATTTAGAGAATGAACAATGTGTATAAAGAGACATTGTGTATGTATGTATGCCCCTGGAACATTTTGTTCTCCTTTGATCAGTTACTGTTTTGTACAGACTTGCATCATGAGCTACATGAAATACTGAGTCAGTAGCCACTGTCACAACAATGGTACTGCTATCGGGAGCTCTGTCCTGGGATAACTATGACTTAAATGCAATCCTGAATTGGTGATGAATACCAGTGGGGGGAGAAAATTAATTAGCAATTAAAATGGTTTAGCAAGTAAAATATTTATTAACTCTCTATTAATTATGCAGAATCATTTGGGGAAAACAAATTTGAACACTTTAAACACTTCAGCAGATTTCTAATATAACTATCACTGTAGTAATCTATGTAATGGCTAAAATAGTTGCATAAAATGCTTTTTATTTGTACTAGAATTTGTAATTGGGTACTTTAACATTTGTTACTTCAAATATAAATTTCCTATAGGGATAATCCATGTGCATTGAAGTGTGATTCCGTCAGTAAAATATATATTCATATACTTGGCTTATAGATGCTTCACTGCTTTCTAAATTATTTTGGTTTTCTAATGTGTTTACTGTTTCCTTAAACAAAAATAAGTAGCGGTAACAACATTTGGCTTAATTATGTTCTCTTGCTGTTTTATAACCCATAATTCTTAGATTTAAAAACAATGGATATGTCCTCTCAACAGACAAATGTAACATTAATTCCTGGTTACAAACTTCAGAAATATATTGTTATTTTATCTGGATGGTTTGTTTATAAATGTGTGTTTTCTGCAATACTTTCCTCTCCCATCCTTCCACAGAACTGGTATTGAGACATCACCCGAAAGCTGTTTGAAGAAACATATACTATCTCACTTGTCTAACTTCAGCAACTTAACAGAAGGACACTTGTTACATAATTTGACACTTTCCTTTTTAATAAATTTTAAGTGATTACAAACTAGTAGAAATAATCTGATTCTGTCAGCATCTGAGAAAATACGAAGGAGAAACATCTAGAAGACTTCCTTTTGCATGACCAAACAAAGTCATGTTTAAATCCAGTTAAGTTATCAATTTCTCCAATAAAAATCTGGAAATTCAGTCAAGGTTCCATTAGCAACTTTGGTTTTCCTCAGTATCAGTTGGCAAGTGAAAGAAACCCAAGTCTGTCCCATTACATACATGAGTGATAATAGCATGGACTTAATGATATAGTGGTATAATAACCCACACCCAGCCTCTCAGTCCACATGAGAAATGGAATTCTGTGGTCCAAGCTGGGAGGCTGCCTGGTATGTTGTGGGGTCAGCAGCCATGTTTTGAGAGTTTATGGCATATGGATGGTGCTCTGGCCTGCACTGGGAGAGAGGTCTCTGATCTGAATAAGGATGGTGAATGAAGTCAGCTTAACTCTGTATCCCAGCTGATTCTCAAAAATGCAGCTCCTGCTAGTGTTCTCAAGCATGTGTGGCATTTGCACTTAATTACTCCTAATCTTTTCAATGAGCTTCAGTATAGCTTAATGTTTTACTCCATAACATTATGTACCCAACAAATGCCATTCTGTACTAGACATATGCTCCATACATTTCTATACAAATATGGATGACATAGACTCCACGTGACATTCTACATAGGGATCCTCATGACATACAGAAATAGAATCACTAGCAATATCTCTGTAAACTCAGAGAATGTAACTGTAAAGTTGATTGTCACTCCACTGAGGGAGTGATAGGTTGCAAAAATTTCCACGCTAATTGATTGATTGCAGGCTGTATTGATTTTCATGTTGTATTTTGGAATCTGTTGGTAAAATCTTGCTCTGCCAAGTTGGAGACACGCGTGAACTGATAATGTGTCTTATGCAATACCCATTCTGCTGGCAAAGGGCAAGATATCTCTGGAAAGGCAGCCACAATATGCTGCAACCCATACAATGCTTCTCTTTTGCAAAGGAGCAATGTGTATTCGAGTGCAGGAGCTTGGGGACCATGGTGCAGAAACCCAGGGCCTCTTCAAATGCAAGGATGGGTGGTGGAGGATTAAGGTGTGCTCGTTGACTGAAAGTCAATTTTGAAGTCAACCGAACTGCTGTTCATTCACTTCAGCTAACGTTGGGTGAGGCTTTAAATATTCCCATTTATATGCCTGTGCTTACTTGAGCATCTATGTGCAGTATGAAGTTCTTTGTGAGCATCCACATAAGAGAGACTATGTATTTATGCTTTCTCCATGAGCAACTTACACCTCGATTCAGATGTGTACCGCATTGATGTCAATGGAAATTCCATGTATGGACTGAAGGCATCACATGGTGCTCTCTTTTAAAATATGCCTAATATCTTTTAAAACTTGCAGGGTGAGTGCCTTGGCCTAAGAAAGAGCTTCAGACTAAACTGTGGCTCTGATGTGTTCACAAACACCGTAAGAGGCAGGTAAAGGTGAAATAAGCTAATTTTGGGGCAAATTATACAGTGTAAGCAATGACTTTTTTTTTTAAAGATCAATTTGCCTAAAAGAAAACAGAGTGGTGCATGGAGGCACAAGTAACAAGATTTGGCTCCGGTTAATAATAGTAGATAGACTGCTTAGCAATGGAAGATTGGCTGCCTGGTTAATTTAGTGCAAACTTGGTAATGTGAATATTTTTATTAATAATGACAATGAATTAGTGCCTTCTATAGTCCTGTTAATGAATGGGGATAGTGATTCAGCCAAAGTAGCAAAAGTGCACCCAGACTTGATAGGGAATGTGAGATATTTAATGCCCTGAAAATTCAACTCATTGGAACTTTATTCTCTTTAGCTGAAAATCACGCCAGTCAAAAGCACTCAAACAAGGTCTTAGCAGTGATATTAAATAGGGTTTAAAGAGTAAGCTGTCTGCGCTAGGGTGGTTTTCATCTTCTGTGATTTTGCCTAGACATATTTACTCTAAAGTACTGAAAAATACTAATATATGTGCTTTTATATCTGAAGATTTTTTTTCTTAAGAATTAGAAAATTCTGCTTTTATTTTATTGAAGGGTGAAAAGACATGGTTACATCAGTTTTGCATGGCAATCCAAACACATGTAGATCTTGATATAAACTAGGAAATAGGAAGCACTGCTGAATCCTGTATTCCTTTTGCTCAGCTATTGGAAGTTGTAACAGATATGTCAAGGACCAAATTGGCTCTGAGGCATAATGGAAGGGGAATGTAGAAAGAGATCATCCATAATTGCCTAGCCTCTTTCTGTCTTTTAGATGAACAGAAGTTTTCAGCCTCCTGAATTATCAGTTCAGCACATATTTACAAGTACATTTTTTGGTTTAAAACTACCTTTTTTTAGGACCAGGTTGAGGCTGTTTTCTAGTGAGGGTTTTTCAGTAACAATGAAAAGTGTAACTTAAAATTGTGTGAAATAATCCTTCTTCTAGTTCGCACAGTGAATTTGAAAAAAGGGGGAATAGCCCAAATCTCTTCCCTGTATTCTACGTGATTTTTTCCCTATAGACGGTCTGCTGTGCCTGCATGTTAATATAGGACATATATATTCAGTTTAATAATACCTTTTTTGTTAGAAATAATTTAAAACTTCCAAAATATGATTTTTCTTTTAGAATTTAGTGTACAACGCATCAGCAAAATGGATCCTAATACATTATAACATAGTGCAAGGCTACACTATTCAGTCTGATGTGTAATTAATGCAACATTTCACAGTGTGAATGCTGCTTGCAGGAAATAAAAATGTGTGTGAGATGTTGGTAGATAATTAACAAATAAAATAACCTACAGAGGGTTGTAATGTAACTGTTACCCACTGGAGCAAACCATGGCTGCTCAGGAGGTAGTAAAGCACAACTCTCAGACTTGTGAACTAAGCAGCTGGAGCTATGGTTTAAAAAAGATATAGGAATACAAAGTAAAAGGATGTAACTGTGGAAGATTTTTTTTAAATTATAAATTTATTGGGTATGGAAAATAATGGGGCATTATCTGAAGGTAGCAAAGGAGCAGAGGATTTGCTGGCACCTGAGATTTTGAGAAACTTTGAATCACTGATTGGTTTTTATGTAGCCATAGATCTCGTGCATGATGGGGATATTAAGCTTTATTGGCAATGTTAGCTAAATAGAGTAGACTTTATGATTATATCTCGCTATTGAGATTTTGACATTTGGTAAGCAGTTTTGGAAATTGCCTTGCAGAGCTTATAGAAACACTTGAAATTAGCATTTGGCAAGAAGGGGAAAATCCCATTCTGTGTTCAGAACATGGTGTTGCTCATCTTTTGTCATACTGACAATAAATGGTATGAAATCTATACTAATGGGGTTGTTGGAGTTTTGTTTCTTAACAATTGTTAGATTGTGTCAATTCTCAAGAGTATCTACTTTTTCACCTTTCTCTCTTCATTCCCCCCTCCATAAAGACAAAGATCATCTATTCCCATAAATAGGAAAGCTGGGGAAGATTGGGAGGGGTTGAGAAGAGGAATACTATAGTGATCATTGTCTACCCGTGTTTTTGTCCCATGCGGTTGCTGGAAATGATTCAGTAGCCCAACAAAATATTGTTCACCCTTTGGGTCATGTGCTGATCTCCCTCTTTCCTCATGGAAACAATTATCTACTACCTCCCATTGCACTGTCATCATTTCCACCCAGAGCACAGTAGAGCCCTCTCTGTACATCAAAGGTCCACGTTGTAGGATGGGAAGGAGGCCGGCATCCTTGTGGAGAGTGGTGGAAAATACATATTTTTCTCCTCCAACCTGGCAGACCTTACTTAGGAAAGGTCATATAGCCCTGTCCAGGCTTACTTTTTGTGTGTGTAGTACCTTCTCCCTCCAATCTATGGGGCTGTTGCGAGCAGGTGAAAGTCAGGATGCATTGCAGTCTATATTAACACACAGACTGGCCAAGTCTCAAAGAATTTCAAGACCCAACAAAATGTTGGGCATAATACTCCATCGGGGGAGATAGAGGAGGGAATATTTTCACTCTCCCAGGAAGGGAACCAGAGTCCTCCTCAGCACTTATTGTTACAGATCTATATGCATCATCGAAAAGCTTCAGAAAAGGAGGGGAAAAAGTGCAGATTAAGAAGTCTCCTTTATCTTTTGGACACCAGGCACCTTAGGGCTGCTCCAACTTGAGCTGGCTGCAACACCTTCCAAAGTCTTGTTCCAGCTACTGGGCAACACCAGACTTCTCCAGCCATGTGCATTTTTCTCAGCCATGCCCCTGTGCCCTGGGGAACACTCAGCTGGCCTTTAAGTATGGTCCGTGACATCAGCATGACGTAAAGCAGACTTAAGGGAGAAAATGCTTCTGCAGCTAGTGATATTTTTTTCCTTTTGACCTGTCTTAAGCATGTGTCAGTTCTTACAAAGAAGGGGATTTCTGATTAAACAAAAGTCTTATGTGAAACTCCACTGGAGGACTAAATAGGGAAGAACATACTACAGTAGCTCTTGTATCCTGTTGTTAAATGCTAATAGACCTCAGTCCCTATCCCAAATCTTGAAACTTCAGTTATTTCACTGTCATTATCTTGTCATAAAATACTCCCTGCCCTGCACTAGTTCACTTGGGTAACTTGGATATTTTAAAGAGGCACATGCTCCAAATCACAGAAACCACTAAGCCCCCTCATGCAGGTTAGAATAGCTGATATATCACATATTACAAATCAGAGAGAGCTAGTAAAGGTATTTTCAGTGTGCCCATCCACTGAAAACCATACTTGAATAAGGCAACAGTTGCATCCTGGTAATGCTAGGAGACTGCTTTAAACTGCTCAAGGGAATTCAAAGTAAAGGCTGTCGTCTCTATTTTAACCTCATGCTATTTCAACTAGGCATTGCAAATGTATTCGAACAAGGGACAACATTTACTACTATAAAAATTGTGGCAAGTTTAAAAATGAAGTTGCATGTCCTGAGTGCTCCTGTTTGTATTCTATATATATGGCAAGACAATAAGGAATATATTGCAGTGGAAGAGAAAATCCCACATCTATTTCCTAAGAAGTTACAAGTGCACAGATTAATGAAATATATGGTGTGATCTCTATTGAGCCGTCACTAGAATAAGCATTGTAAATTACCATAAATAGAATGAACTATTACGAATTAACCAGCCATAACTTGTTCTACCACAATTTCCTATGTTCAGAAACAAACACAAAAAATCTTCCCTAAATGTGCAAAATATTTTATACATGAAAACAATCCTTATTAGTACAGAGAGATCAACAGCACTTCATTAAGTCAAACCTCTTTACACAGGCTTGCTTCTTGTTTTGTAACAATGACAAAACTGCAATAGTACAAGTACAATGTTCAGCTGGTGCCACAAGAGCATTTTTTTCCAATATCAAAGCTACTTAATCAGATAAGGTTTTCCTTGTCAGCAGTTGCTAAACCTTTTCGATTGGAGGCCAGTAATAATTAGAGTGGACTTCTGGCTGCAGCTATCCCAAACACTACAGCTTCTTTGTGTCTGCCAAAATGGTATTTAACAGTGGTGCAACCACATGAAAAAAGTTGGACTTGGATTAGGAATGAGAATGCATTGGTCCTGCTGCTGCCTGGAGAGAAACAGAAATAGAATAGCAAAAGTGTGTGGATGGGGGACACATGCTACTCCCTCTTTTGTTCCCAACTGGCTATACCTCTATTGATAGGTGCTTTAGAACTACTAATCTTGCACTACCTTTGCGCTTGGACCCAATATAGGTCCCAGTCCAGGAAAACACTTACGCATGTGCTCAACTCCAACTGAAGTTAATGGGAATTAAGCATGTGTTTAAAGTGAAACAAGTACTTAAGTTCTTTGCTGAATAGGGATGAATTTAAGTATGTTCTTCAATATTGTACTCAATTGGGGCCAGAGTCCATATCCCTTATTTCCATTTTGCACACTAAATACTGATATTTTTCCTTTGTCCTGAGTCTGTGCCTATCCCTAATGGGGCCTGCTGTGCTACCTTCACTTATGGCGAGCAGAAATACTTCACTTCGCAGTAAGGGGATAGTGGCAGAATTGGGCCTTTAATGTAGCTACAGCAGGAGTCAACAGAAGCAGGTTATTTTACACTTGGCTGCTATGCTTGGCCCAGCTACTGTGCAGATGGCTGAACACGTGAACATTTTGACTGTGATGAGCTGTCGGTGGCCCTAGGGTCACATTTTGGCCATCTCTTCTCTAACTAATTAAAAAAATAATTTCCAGGGTCTGAAACTCAGAAATTCATTTGGTCTTCCACTTCACCAAAGAGCATTGTCACCATTGGCATTGTCTCCTCTGCAGCAGCTGACAGAAAACAAAAACATAAAAAAAACCAACCCTCTGTAGATTGTGCTACCATCTTGTCCCCAGTTTTGTCCCCATATTGGCAGGGTGAATTGGGGAGTTTGCATTAGTGTTGCCCTCTTGGTTTTCAGTATGTGGGCAAGCTACTTCAATTTCCTGTGCTGTCAATCCTAGCATCATTCATGCATTGTAAATTCAGATATTTAAAACAAAGCAAAGAATCCTCATTGAGAAATGTGAAGTTTTGATGAATCATCTGCCTTCCTGTATTAACCCAAGTTTAACGAATGTATCAATTTCAGAAAATCCTATTTAACTACTATCCTTTAACCCCATATTCTCATGTGTAGGAAGGGATTTATTTCAGTCCCCAATTCTTGTTTGTCATTCATCTTATATCATAGCATTTAGTATTTAAATACACTTGGTTACAGTGTTCACTGTTTTCCAAGAACAGCTTAATCTTAATTCTTCCAATTAAAAAAAAATCAGAAAACGTGTGTGTGTGCGTGTGTGTGTGTGTGTGTAGAAATATGTAGGCTATTGAGTTTTTTTCTATACTACACTCCAAAATATAAGCAGTTTCCCCTTGTTGAGGTAGAGTACCAGTCAACACCAATGACTGAAGGTATAGCATTTGACAAATGAAGAACATTAATAATGATTGCTGTTACTAGATACTAAGTAATTCTATTTCAATAGCAATTTGTCATTAAATATGAAGTTTAACATTTTTTATTATAGTTGTAAATTTTTCAAGATGTTTATCAGCAATTCTGATAGTAAATATAAGATGCTTTTGATTTAACTGAGCTCTTCCCCGCAAATTAAAAATTACTTAACTGTTGAAAAAACAAAATGTATTAATTTTTTAAGGTCCAGATAACTTAAAAATAGCTAAAATGATTTTCCCCCAACCCCGAACAAATTTACCTTTGGGTAGAGAATAAGGTGGAGAAATTTAGGCAAAAATGATTTTTCCTTACTCACATCTGTGTGTTGTTTTAATACTAATGCTTTGCTTTGCCCTTTCACTGCAACTTCTATATGAGGATGTCAGTGTTGTATAAACATTAATTCAATAAAGTCTCCCAGCAGTTCTATTAGGTAAATAGTTCTTAAATTCACAGGTGAGGAAACTAAGGCACAGAGGCTAAAGACCTTGCTGAAGGTCACACAAGAAGCCTGTAGCATAGCTAGGAATAGAACCTAGATCCCGATTCCTCACCCTATGTTTTAGCCTTTGGGCTTCTAGTCTTCCTGTCCCCAAAATCATCTTATAAGCATCTCAATTATAATATTTCTAGCAGGACACTAATTATTTGTGTGGTAAGTGTCTGAAGGTCAAGATGCATCTTATATCAGAGGGTAGCCGTGTTAGTCTGGATCTGTAAAAGCAGCAAAGAATCCTGTGGCACCTTATAGACTAACAGACGTTTTGGAGCATGAGCTTTCGTGGGTGAATACCCACTTCCTCAGATGCATGTAATGGAAATATCCAGGGGCAGGTATATATATGTGTGCTAGCAAGCAAGCTAGAGATAACGAGGTCAGTTCAATCAGGGAGGATGAGGCCCTGTTCTAGCAGTTGAGGTGTGAAAACCAAGAGAGGAGAAACTGGTTCTGTTATTGGCAAGCCGTTCACAGTCTTTGTTCAATCCTGAGCTGATGGTGTCAAATTTGCAGATGAACTGAAGCTCAGCAGTTTCTCTTTGAAGTCTGGTCCTGAAGTTTTTTTGCTGCAGGATGGCCACCTTAAGGTCTGCTATAGTGTGGCCAGGGAGGTTGAAGTGCTCTCCTACAGGTTTTTGTATATTGCCATTCCTAATGTCTGATTTGTGTCCATTTATCCTTTTCCGTAGAGACTGTCCAGTTTGGCCGATGTACATAGCAGCGGGGAATTGCTGACATATGATGGCGTATATTACATTGGTGGATGTGCAGGTGAATGAACCAGTGATGGTGTGGCTGATCTGGTTAGGTCCTGTGATGGTGTCGCTGGTGTACATATGTGGGCAGAGTTGGCATCGAGGTTTGTTGCATGGATTGGTTCCTGAGCTAGAGTTATTATGGTGTGGTGTGCAGTTACTGGTGAGAATATGTTTCAGGTTGGCAGGTAGTCTGTGAGCAAGGATTGGCCTGCCACCCAAGGCCTGTGAAAGTGTGGGATCATTGTCCAGGATGGGTTGTAGATCCTTGATGATGCGTTGGAGGGGTTTTAGCTGGGGGCTGTATGTGATGGCCAGTGGAGTCCTGTTGGTTTCTCTCTTGGGTTTGTCTTGCAGTAGGAGGCTTCTGGGTACACGTCTGGCTCTGTTGATCTGTTTCCTTATTTCCTCATGCGGGTATTGTAGTTTTGAGAATGCTTGGTGGAGATTTTGTAGGTGTTGGTCTCTGTCTGAGGGGTTAGAGCAGATGCGGTTGTACCTCAGTGCTTGGCTGTAGACAATGGATCGTGTGATGTGCCCGGGATGGAAGCTGGAGGCATGAAGGTAGGCATAGCGGTCGGTGGGTTTTCGATATAGGGTGGTATTAATGTGACCATCACTTACTTGCACCGTGGTGTCAAGAAAGTGGACCTCCCGTGTAGATTGGTCCAGGCTGAGGTTGATGTTGGGGTGGAAGCTGTTGAAATCATGGTGGAATTTTTCCAGAGTCTCCTTCCCATGGGTCCAGATGATGAAGATGTCATCAATGTAGCGTAGATAGAGAAGGGGTGTGAGTGGACGAGAGCTGAGGAAGCGTTGTTCCAGGTGGGCCATGAAGATATTGGCATATTGTGGGGCCATGCGGGTGCCTATAGCAGTGCCACTGATCTGGAGATATATATTGTCATCAAATTTTGAAATAGTTGTGTGTAAGTATAAAGGCACAGAGCTCAGCAGCCAGTTGTGCTGTGGCATCATCAGGGATAGTGTTCCTGACAGCTTGTATTCCATCTGTGTGTGGGATGTTTGTGTAGAGAGCCTCTACATCCATGGTGGCTAGGACGGTGTTTTCTGGGAGATCACCAATGCATTGTAGTTTCCTCAGGAAATTAGTGGTGTCGCGGAGATAGCTGGGAGTGCTGGTGGCATAGGGTCTGAGTAGAGAGTCCATATATCCAGACAGTCCTTCAGTGAGAGTGCCAATGCCCGAGATGATGGGGCGTCCAGGATTTCCGGGTTTGTGGATCTTGGGTAGTAGATAGAATAACCCTGGTCGGGGCTCTAGGGGTATGTTGATTTCTTCTGGTGTTAGTGTAGGGAGTGTCCTGAGTAGATGCTGTAGTTTCTTAGTGTATTCCTCAGTGGGATCTGAGGGAAGTGGCCTGTAGAATTTGGTATTGGAGAGTTGTCTGGCATCTTGGATGCCATCTTGGAACTACATGTTTAAACGATTTTGGTTTCCTTATACTGTTTTTCTATGCTGCAATCTTTTTTTGCTAGATACATTAATTATGTATCCTACTGTTGTATGGTTGAAAAGACCTCAAAGATAAAATGACACACATATCTGTATGTAGTAGCTTAGCTATCCCACTATTAATAGCCAGTTTCTACTTGTTGAGGACCTTTTAGTCTCTCTAAAATAACTAGATGTCTCCAGTACTTGAAAAAGTAACCTATGCCACACTACTCTATTCTGTTGCATCCAGACTCAAGGGAGGTCTCTGTCCCCACAGATGCCCCAATAGTTAAAGGAAACATGCAGGGGGAGCTTCCCCAGACTCACCCTGCAATCTGGTCAACTGACTCCACTTTCTTTGCAGTACACCAGTTGCAAATCCATTCTTGTATCTCCTATTCAGTAAGCATATATAGCCAGATTTTTTTTTCCAAAAATTCTCAAGATCAGACTTTCACTCACATTTAGGTACCTAAATAGGAGTCTTGCTTTCAAAAGTACCTAGCAGCTCCTACTGTGACACTTATAGCCAGGTTCTCAGCGGAGCTCAATGCTCTTTTGAAAAATCTGGTCACTTATTCTGGCATCTAAAGTGGGAGCTGACCCTTCTAAAAATACTGTCCCTATCGTTCTTATAACTTGGCATCATATGGAACTGAAACAGGACTTGGGGTATTTTGAAGTTCACAATCTACTGAATATTTCCCTGGGGCAGGGATACCTGTCAACATTAAAGCTTCAGAGATGGGTTGTAACACAATTTTTTGCATGTGAGAATGTTTGTGAAAGAGACTGACTCTCAAGTGGATAGTTGCATGCTATAGACAGAATAAAAGCATTGTTATTATAGATGGGTGAACCTTTCCACTCTTCTCCCTGTGTTCTGCATCTAGGGTCATTCCTGGACATGCAGATATCACTTTCTTCTTCAGTGCTGTCTTCCCTACAAATGCCCAAGAGGGAGAAGAGTCTATTTTAAAGGCCCCCAAATCCTTCTTTTTCCCAGAATGCTTTGTCATGGTACAAAGTCTTTACTTCCTAACTCTAATACCAATCTCAGATGGTTTACTACTTCCTCTCTGCTATAGAGTACTGCTTGGCTCTATGCATGACTGTGGACTTCAACACACCAAAACGTGGACGCATACAGGAATTATAGCCACCCCTGCTCCAACTCCTTTGGCAGAGTGCCTGGGAAGGAAGAAAGAATATAGAATCAAAAGAAATTGCAGGATTCAGAAATGAATTCAATTAGCCTGAAGAAATTGCTTTCTGCTTATATTAGTAACTAGTGATGATGAGGCCCCATTGAGAACTCATCAGTGCTGGTCACTCTGATTTTTAAAGGAAGAGAAATGTAAATAGAATATAAGGCATGAGAAATTATAGTGGGATCTGGTGCTTAACTATTCAAAAAGTGAGAACTTTAATCTGAGTGCTTTGATTTTAAGAGATGGTCCTGTTGGATGTCACAGTGCCTGGAGTGACTTACAGCTGAGAACACCAAACTCAGACTAGACTGTTAGAAAACAGGGCAGATACCACAAGTTTGGGGGTATATTTTACCATTAGATTTCATCAAACCAGCAATAAAAATTTACTCCTGGACCACTGTACCAGTTTTACCATGGAATACAGTCCCCTTGGCATTCCAGCCCTTATTACCACACAGACAAACTGGACTTTATGCTGAAAGGCTATTAAAACCAAAATTCACCACACATTAGGTTCTTCCAGTCCCAAAGGACTAGTCACTTATCCCAGGTCAAAATATACTCCAGATTTCCCCAAGACAATGTGGATAGACAATTTCTTTAGTATCTAAAACTAAAATGTATTTGCTAAGAGAAGAAATGAGTTATTAAAAAGTCAAAGCAGATAAAATACATCACAGTTGAATCAGCATATGAGTCCAGTAGTTAGCAGAGATATAATGTCTCCTAATTCTCCATAAGTCTCAAGAGTCCTTCCATGAATCTTTCAGGGTGTCCCAAAATGATTTTTTGGGGGGATCTCAGTCCAATGACTCAAACTTTCCCTGTTTAGAGTTCAGCAGATCAGAGATGTTGGATCAATCCCATGAATCCTTATTTATAGCTCTCCCACACAGAGAGGAAGCTGACAGGTGTGTTCACAAAAAACCCTTCACTTCATGTGCCTTCTTCTGACAAAGAATAGATACTTGAGTCTGGGAAAAGTCCAAGTGGCACTTGCTTTGAAAATTAAATCCTTCAGCCGTAAGGCTTTGGCCTTGTAAATATGAAATGCCAGTCAAATAATTCTCCATTAAATAAATTTGCACCTGAACACTAAATACATGCCTTTTGAGCTAATGACGATTGAGTATAGTTGCATACGTAATGTAAAGGTAATATAGAGTTACAAGACATGGAAAGGATTTAGCAACTACAGGTTAATTTGGTTATGCTGTATATATCTAACAGGATGTAGGGTAAATACAATTAACATCTATTCTTGATTTTTATCAAGACAAGTGAATGGTCTTGTATCTTTTAATCTATTTATATTCCATTGTTACCCACACACAGTGATTTAACGTCTCTTTGAGGTTGTGCCCTAAACTGGTTAGCTGTCAGCATCAGAGGTACACAATCCCAAAGGGGATTGGAGGAATGATGCTGCAAAAGGTGTGTTTTCTTCTTTATTTTAAGCTAGTATTTGGTGTTAGAACAAAAGGGTACTATAAGCACATGAAGGCTTAAATCTGGGCAGAACCTTTTACATGGAGAACAGGAAATTTAATGAACAAAGGCTACATCCATACTTGGAGCTGGGAGTGTGATTCCCAGCTCCAGGAGACATATTCTTGCTAGCTCTCATCAAGCAAGCATGCTGTAAACAGAAGTATAGCTGTGATAGCATAGCCAGTGATGAATGATGGCATGGGCTAGTTGCCCTTAGTACAAACCTGCCTGGTTATGTACTGGGGGTGACTAGCCTGTGCTACTGTGCCTGTGAACTATTTTTAGCATACTAGCTTGATGAGAACTAGTTCAAATGTCTACTTGAGCAGACCCCCAGCTCCAATTGTAGACATAGCTTAACTGCTAAGGGAAGCAATAGAAAATCTTTTTTTTTTTATTTTTAGAAAATTTGAGTGAGTGCAGGAGTTGCAGTAAATAGCAGAAGGTAAAAGGTCATGGACGGGAATTTTGGACTCCTTTGGGTCCTATTAATGCATCTTAAATAGGACTGAACCTAACAACACATTGTGTTGGCAATGGAGGAGCTATTACACTTTGTTTTGTTTAACGGCAGCCATATCAACCTTGCAGATGGTAACTAAACTTAGAGATGTCTCTGCATCCTGTAGAACAAAAGTGGAGTCCACATGTATTCAGGTGTATTAGTCATGTGCACAGCAAATTAATGATTAATTCTGTTCAGCAGCAATATTCAACTCTTCACATATTGTACATCATCCAGATTATGCTCTGTGTAGATTCTTTTATTAACTGGACATTCAATTTGTGTTTTGTCTCATCAGCTTGATTTCAGAATGAATGCCCCAACAAAAAAATTCAGTGAAACTGAATATTACCCTTATTAGATGATCTAAATGGCGAAGATGCTTTGAGTAGAGCATGCTACCATTGGATGGACCAGTTGATATTTACTAAATATATGCCTTGTGCTGTTTGTGTTTTGCACATAACCCACTTCATAGGAAAGACCTGCAGTTAGATACTGCCCTCCTCAGACATAGGGCTTATATGTGAAAATCAGTTCTTGTGCATTCTTGCATAGGTTATGCAGGAGATTTTCCAAGATATTCAGAAAAACTCACCATACTGTGAGAGCTCTAAAAACAGTAAATACAGTTTTATCTGACTGAACACTTTTTTTGTAAGGCTGCATTTAATCATATATTTTTGGTACCATACAGAATAAAGATGGCATTCAGGAAGTACTAGGTAAAGGTATTTGCTCCTTGCGTCAAGGGCTTTCTCTTTTTGTGTGTTTGTACATTGCTTAGAATAGTGAGGTCCTGGTTTTATTATTGGAGTTCCTAGGGTACATCAGAATAAAACAATGAATGAATATTTGGCCTTGTCTTTGATTCCCTCTCCCTCATTCCCTTCCCTCTCACCTTCTCCCCAGCTGCCTGTCTTTTAAGTTCAAGAAACCATAGTTGAACTATTTGCACTGGCACACAATTTTATTTGTTTAACATACTGATGTTTGAAGACTCTTAAGGATATCATTGCCTTTTGTCATCTCAATACTTCATTACATTTCAACATCTGGACTTATATTATGGTTTTTCATATTTAACTGACTTATCCATTTGTGTTTCCTGAAGGTGTTTTTCAGGAACAGAAACAAATAATACTTTTTGAGTTTTTTGCTTCTGTAGGAGCTTAGGAGCCTCTATTTCTTGTGTATGGAGAGCTGTACTTGGAAATGTATAAGGGCGAGAGGATAGGGGTGGGAATAGATGTCACCACTGCTCTACGGTTCACTATTTGGATCAATACATTCTTTCACCTTTGTTCACTTTTGTGCTTTTCCCTCATATTCCTGGGGGTTAAGAATCTGCGAAGAAGGATGTTGCATACGTTCAAAGTGTGTCTGAATTGCACTCAGTCATGCAAATCTGAACAGGGTCTGGTGTACTCATCAGCTTAAAAAATGATTATAGCTAGAGGGGTTGAAGGTTGCCTAGTGAAAGCATAGAAGCCATCACTAATATCTTCTAGATGCAAGAATCTTTGCATGGGTTAGACTGGGACCTTGGCTTTGTTTCAGCTAGTTTACAGCATCTATGAAGTAATGTACATTAGTCTTGTTTATGGATTTCTCTCAGAACTGGAATATAACAAAAGACTGCATCAGCAGGAACAAAACATTTATTGGTGTATACAACACAAATAGGATCATTTCATTCACATGGACAGTTATAATCCTGTAGATATTGTGCAACTACATGAAGTGCAAGGGGTGAAGATTTGGGGCAGAGAGCATTGATCTCAAAACTCTAAAGGGATCTCCTAGCAGTTTTACAGACTCGTAAAACTGGGATTCATTTATAGCTGCCAGAATCTATTTCTTCTGATCTGTTGTTTTCTTAATAATAATAATAATAATAATAATAATAATAATAATAATAATTAATATGATATATGTGAAGAGAAGGCAACCAAGAAGGCATTATAAAGGCTTTGCAAGGATGAGTTGAAAGATCTGATACAAAAGGAACCTCACATATTCATCAGGTAACACAACTGCAGTCAGAAGAGACAGCCCTCAGTTTTTGACTTCTGTCCTACATAACTGGGTCTGAAGATAAAGGCCTAACCCTCTCCTACTGGCTGTAAGTACTAAAGGCTTTGTCTATTGCTCTCCAGCACTTCCACTGCCAGCTTCATTTCTCACCTCTCTGGCTGCTTTATTACCTTTCTCTTTCAGACTTCAACAGAGGGAGTTGCTTCATCTCTTCTTGGAGCTAGGGGTAACGAGAGAGAGAAGAGGCATGGTAGAGAAGGGAAGGGAGGAAGAGAGAGAGTGACCCTGATGGGAGACATTGAGAGAAAAAGGAGGGAAACAAGATAAGTGGCACAGAGAGAAGGAGGAATGGGATTCATTGTAGTTAGGGAATAGAAAAGAGGAGAGGTCCAAATGTTCACTAGCAGAGGAGGAAAGGAATAAGGAGCTCTCAGAAAATGATTGAAAGGAGCAGACTTTGGTAGAAAAGGGGGAAATGGGCCACAAAGGTACCAGGGGAAGAAAATGAGGCATAATAATCACTCCTAAAATATCAGAGGGCCTTGTGGGCTAGCAGGGTACCAGGCCTCACCTCAAGAACATAAAAGACAGAAGAAAGCCGGGCGCTGATGGGAGGTGGGGAGAATGTGTGCACATGCATGTTGAGGGGAAGAGAGGCAGGGTAAGCACTGGGCTGGGTTAGGATTATCTTAGTTTAGGTAGGTATGAAAAAATAGGATTTTTCTGGGTCTTTAAGTGTTTTTAACACATAATAATTTTGTAAATTTCTGTTATGTTTCACCACAATGATGCAATTGTACTTTCTACTGTGTTACTGTGTGAACACATGGGTCAGAGGACACATGATTTTGGTCTGGTAAGAAATTGTTTTTAAGAACTACCTAAAATCTCTCTTTTTGAGGCCTTGATCATTAAGATAGCCATAAAAATAGCAGAATGGTTATCCCAAAATTCATGCAGCTGTGGCAACCCCCGACTTCTGTTTATTTGGAGAATTATCCCCACAAAATGCCTTACTTTGTAAATATGTTGATAGGCTATTCTGAAATGTGTTAACTAAGTGTAAACTAACCTAATTTAATTTAGAGATGAGGGAATATTTTATTCGTATGAAAAATAAGTAAGAGGTAATTTGCAAAGAGAGATGAAATGCAAGCTTTACTAAATACATATACATTTGGCTGGATGCAAGAGACTAATAATTTATGTGCCTTTTTCCCCAAAAGTAAAGCTTACACCTGTAAGTGAGTTACTGAGATTCCTACAGAAGTTAAGGTACATAACATTTTTCTTTCCTAGGTACTTATGGCATCCACCACCATAGCATCTGAGTGCTTCATAATCTTTAATGTATTTAGTCTCCCGACACTGCTGGGACATAGAGAGGTGCTGCTGTTCCCATTTAACAGATGGGGACCTGAGGTACAGAGAGACCAAACAGCTTGTCCAAGGTCACAAAGAAAGTCGGCGGCATCATTGGGAATTGAACCCAGCTCTCCTGGACTTGCACCCTAACCTCTGGGCTGTTTTTCCTCATTTGCTCTCTGAGAAATAACTGAGTGAGGAAGCCTGGTCTTATGGTTCAGGTGCTGGCCTGGAGCTGGGAGACCTGTCTTCAGTTCCTGGCTGTGCCACAGATACTGTGTGGTCTTAGTCAAGTCATTTAATTGCTTGGTGCCTCAGTTCCATACTTGTAAGTAGGAATAATATGTTCTTGAATCAGAGGTGTTGTGAAGACAAATTCATCTATGTGAGATGCTTTGGTGCTAAAGTACTTACATAGAAATTGTGAGACTTTCATTTGCAGATTGACAATGCATATCCATATTGATTCATTTTCTGTTTTCACAGCAGCATTGTATTTTGAAAAATATTAGATTGGAGGTCCATAGTGGTAGCATAGAGGGCATTCAGAGATGGAAGCAGGACCCATATGTGATGACTGATCTCATAAAAGTAAGAGGTTAATGTCTCTGTGTGTGAGGCTGAGTGAGAAAGGGAAGCAGGGGGAAGAGAAGGAGGCAGGCCTGTATATCATCCTTTTATTGCCCTGACTAAAAGTGAAGGTTTCCCTTTTAGTCAATACCTAAAAAGGGCTTTGATAAAACAATTGTCAGTCTCTAGATAAAGGTTGCTGCAGTCGGCTCTATATGTGTTAGTGGGATGATCTTATAAAAATAAAGCTGCCTTGTGTGATTTATTCAAAGTAAATATCAGTTTTCTGATCAGTTTTCTGCCTTTTATGCAATCTTCACTCATCCTTAGATGTGATGTAGAGGATGCATCTTTTCCTACCCAAACTCCTTTCAACAAAGGAGAAAATTGTCAAGTAATCACGAAGTTAGAAACCAGAGTTGTATTCTCTGTGGTGTTAAGGTTGGAATAGGCAGGGGGCTGGGGAAGGGGAGGGGAGAGGAGGGGACAGAGTTTAGGCTATCACTCAGCAATATCAACTCACACTCCCCAGTGTAGGAGTGTTCAGTCGGTCTCCATTTGGCCTCCTTGTTGTGTCTGCCAGAGGTGCAGGGTTTGACTGGGAAGTATCTATCCAGATGAACACTCATGTGAATCTCTGAATTAGAGAAACCCACGCCTGGATATTCTGGCAATGACAGGAGGCATCTTGGATATTATTGTAATACTGATATGATTATGTTGGATACTTCTAGCTTATAGAACAAGGTCCACCCAAACTATCTGGATAGCTACATCTTTTTCCAAATGCACTGTTGTTTCAGTGGTATGTTAGATGGCCTGGTGGGCTATATTATAACTTAGGCCTGAGGGGCTTTGGGGATTATTTATGATTTTTGTGACCCAGATTTTCAAGTGGTAGGTGCAGTCCTGTGCAAGACAGATGAGTGTAGACCTAACTCCTAGGTCTCCTCCTAACACTGGCAACGGTCACATAAATTGGATATCTGCACTCTATGCACTTGCAAGTGTGAGTCTGGTTTCAAAATCACCAGCCAATCCAGAGAATTTAAAAATGTCGGCATCATGCCATCGTTCTGGGTCCCAGTCAGGTGTTAACATCAACACAATTTGTACATTAATGGACTGACACCCTTACCTCTTTCCACAGGTAGTCTTAGCAGCTGAACTTGCTCTGCAGGGAATGTGTGGAGTCTAGAGCAGAATGGATGGAGTGTGTGCTATGGTATAAAGCCTGTGTATCGGTGCTGACCCTCCTCAGTGAGGGTAAGGTGTTACTCCTGAGGGTCTGATTGTCAGAAGCCCATTCTAAATCCTTGCAGAGGTCTGGAATGGTTTGGCAGTTGATTCTATGCTGGTGCAATGTTTCCACCTTTGATACCCACATGAGTCCAGGCCTAGGGCCTGTATGCTGTGTTGAGAAGAAAATTCCTGATCTCAGGGCTAAGGTCCTCCCTTCCCCCACTCTTCTACAGCTATCTCTCAACACCTGAGGTTCTCCACAGTGTGGGAATGTGACATGGTATTTCCAGAATTACCCAGCTGAGTGTTCCATGGAAATGAAAGTGGGTACCTGAATGCTTCCATTTATTCTTTAAAACTTATCAATGCAATGAGGCAGTATCACTCAGCTATCAGCTGCTGTGGACTTGCCTAATGCAGGCTGCTTTGGGGTCAGTTTGAGGCCCCAACAGATCTCGCTCCAGGCTGACTTGTGACCAGATGCCATGTCTGGAAATCCCGTGCTGGCTGTTAATATTTTTGGCAGAACCCACAACCCTGCCTGGGAGGAATGGCTGCAGCCCTAGGCATTATGGATGTACATTCCAATTCCATTTTAAAAGTGCTCAGTGGTGCATATTTTCACATGCTCTTGTTATTAACAGGCACATAAAACAAGTTTAAAATCACACATCTTTTGAAAATACAGCCGTCTTTGTCTTCCTTTTCACTAAGGTGAAGGTAGTCTCATTAGGCATTAGAGTAAAGTGTGATGGTTTATTGAGGTGCAGTAGACATCCACATAGCCTTTCAGTTGCAGAGAAAATCTTATGTAGATAAGTGGATTCGTGTTATGCAGACAACTGCCCTCCAATCTTCTTTGGTGCTTTTGTCCTAATGAAACTGGTGACCCAACATTTGAGTGAGTGCAATGTCATCTTAACATGTAGCGCCAAGTGTAGAGCATTCAAAATACCACACAAGAGCAACAAATGTTGGATGAATCTGGACTTTCCAGTCCAGCAATGTCAACATGTCTATATATGCAGGCAAAGAGTTAAAAGGATATACCATGGCTATTCAGCTCAAAGCTGGATTAACTTTTAAAATCAAAACAAGATTTCTCAACCTACTTATCTTGGAGGTCAGAGAAATCTGGATTTCTAGTCCACCCTCTGTTAGAATGAGCTAAAAATCATATCCTGGGATTCGAGTGTATATTAAACAGAATGATTTGTTTTGTTTGTTAATGTAAATGTCCTCATAAAAAGCTTTGAGTCAAAAGAACTTTTAGGAGAGGTTACAGATCTATTAGTGCTGACCTTAAAAAATTAATCAGCATGACTGGATGACTCAAGCGATTGATGATAGAGTGTGGGATATTTCATCTCTCTCACTGGTGTGAGTCGAAGGCAGGTTAGTAGTGACCCAAAGAGGTTACTATCTGAGAGCTGTTAGATCACCTGGATAAAATGAGCTGGTAGTTTCAGTCCAGTCTCCAGGGAAGCTTTTAGATTAGACTGGAGACACAATGGACTACAAATAATATAAGTATTAACGTTAATGAGTGGGAGGAATTTGTTACGTTAAGGATGTTATAAGAAATAATAGACACTGGAAAATGAATCTTCTACAAATGTGCTAAAGTAGATTTTTAACAGTATAACAGTGAATACCTTACTCAAGGGGTACAAAAGTGGGCTAGATGGGAAAACAGATATAGTAAAGTGAACAATCCTTTACTATGCAGGTGATTGGGCTAGGTAATTCAAGAGGCTTTTTCCTGTTTCATCAATGGCTTTATAGGTTTGAGGTTGAAAAATGCCCAGAAATGGGTGTCTGAACTGGGGTTGAGTGCCTTCTAATGATCCAGAACAGGGCAGAAGTTATGCTTCATTAACCATTCAGAACAAGCATGTTTATAATGTTCTTCTTGAGGATACATCTCAAATAGTGTGCTGGAAATGCTACCCTCCTCCTCTAGTTAATTTTGTTGGGGATGAGGTTCTTGATCTCAGATGTAGACCTTGGCTCTTATGTTTCCTTCTTTCCTTTAAAAGATTCATCTTTATTTATTTGACCTTCTTTAATCATTGTAAATGTGAACTGTTTTTTAATTGAAAGGAACACATTTTCTTAGTTGTCCAGATGGCACATGAACACATGACTATTGATTTACCATTGGAAAAACCTCTGAATTAGTTTCACATATTTATATCGGTACATGTGATCTTCAGCTCTTACCGTACTTCATTTAGTGTTGGCCCAATTACACAGGTCAGTGCAGCTGAATAATACTGGTCAGAGGGCAGAAGTGTAGAATATTTTTCCTCCAGACTTACCTGGCAGCAAATACTAATTTTTGTGCTTGCTGTCAAAACTAACATCAGCATCTATAGCAGTATTTGTCTGGGTTTTTTCCCCCTGGTATTTGATTCTTGCTTTTTCTGTTTGTGAGGTTTTGTTCCTCATTTCCAGTTGCCTCTTACTTCTCACATTCATCTTCATTTCTGCAATGCTTATTTTCTTAGCTCAGTGACTTTCACTAAAGCTTATTTCCCCCCGCTAGATTGATAAACAATGCTGTGATGTACTTGATATATGACTTTTTTGACTGAATTAGGAGCAGTAACTCTGGCCAGTTGCTGGGTCATCTTGCTAAATGTCTGTTCTGTGAATAGCAACAAATGTGGTTGTATTTGTGGAACCACCAGCGTAAAGTTACTGTTCATTGAGTACTTTCAAGGTACCTGTAAAGTTGGAAGCATTTGTAACATGGCCAATATTTAAAAGAAACAAAAGATTATATAAAGTGACCTTGATCAGTTAAGGCATTTTACTCTATATGCAACTCAGTTAATGTTCCACTAAAAGAAACTTTACTAGGCCAAACTCATTCCTGGCATAATTCCACTGAAGTCAACTGAGTTCTACCAGAGATGAATTTGGCTCATTGTTATGTGCATATTGCTGGGCCTGTGGTATTACAAAACTCTATGGAATCACTTTTTTCATGTACTTCCTTATTCATGGCTTGCTGAGCCTGAAAAAATGCCCTTCACTAATAGACTTTGATTGTTAATTGCTGCTGCATGGAGTCCACGCATCACTAGTGTTGCATTAAAAATGATGGGCCAGATGCATCACTGGAATACCTTCATTGTGATATCTTTCAATTCCTCTGTTCTTCTTCTTTTGCTGCTGTGCTTCAGATGAAGGCCATGAGAACAACAGAAACTAAATGAGGGGCATCATAATGACTTTCAGAGCCAGATGGTGTTCTGTTTTTTCTTCACTTGCTTTCACAGGTAGCCAATAATCCATTCTTATCAAGAGAGGAATTTTGCTTGTCTCTGATATTTAGGGAGGTTAGTTTTAAAGCCCTGTATGTTAATGACCATGAAACAGGATAATACATTAAGTGCACAACCTTAAAACATGAAGATTGTCAGGACTAATGGGTAAGTAAGAATGTACCCTTTTTACATACATACATATGTGTGTGTGTGTCACACACACACACACACACACACACACACACACACACACACACACACACACACACACACACACACACATACGTGTACATATATAAAGGGAGCATTCTTACTTACCCATTAGTCTTGTCAATTTCAACTTGGTTGTCTGCAAGTCCTGGCTATAGACTTTATTCACAAACACATAAGCAGATTTTGGGATATGGCAAAGTTCCTTACTATGTCAACTAAATTCAATTTTGTTGCACTTATTTAGGTGCTGTGTCAGGGATAACTGAGCAAGTGATAGCAGAGAAAGTAAGTTTAGCAGGGGCCTGAGGAAAAAGAACAACGATTCTCTTATGAAAAATCTCATCGTCCATTTAAAAATAAAAATGTGATGCGGTGCCAGAATTAAGATGCAACAGCTGGTGCAGATAAAAGAGCTGAGCCAAACAAGCCTCTGCCACAAGCTTAGATTGAACCTGAATTGATATTTCCCCCCCTACAAGGGAAATTCGAATATTTAAATAACTACTTCTGGGTTTTGGTTTTTGTGCCCCCCCCCCCAAGTATTTTCCGGTTAATGTGGTTCTTCATTCCCTGCTTCCGGCCCAACTGGAAGCACAAAATGTTGGAATGTCACCAAAAAGTCTGTTGTGATATTTCCAGCCCAGTTTTACAGACTGAAGAGGCTTAGCTAAGTTTCTAAACTGTTCGGTGGTGTATTTGGACTGAAACTCCAAATATTTTGTATTCACCTTCAAAAGTCGATATGTGGGCTGCAAATGTAACCCAAAGGGGATTATCTCAATAATATGCCAGAAGCAGAGGCGTTTGGAAGGGTAGGGCCTAAGTGAAGACCTGTGTTTCTTTCTCCATTCCCCTACTCCTATGTCTTCTCTTGGTAGAGGGTGGGACATTGTAATTTGTGCATACTCTTAAAATTTGTGGAACAATCCACAGATCTGGTGCTTCCACACGGAGGAGGCTCAGTCTTTACAGAGCCTCAACCACTCCTTCCCATTGTTCTGGCTCACTTCGGAGCCATTTTGCTTTCCCTCTCTGAGGAATGTGAAAGCCATGAATGATGTTTAGGTGGGCTACTGCAACAATGAGCATCTTGTGGGCTGTAGAATGTACTAGTTTCAGAGGGGATAATGCTAAGGAGGATTATCTTGTCATGTCCTCTCCTAAAATACACCTCCAGAATTCCAGTTACAGTGTTCTCAGATAGACTATCATATAAGTATTTTAATATAGATAAAATAGTACCTGAGCTGTGTGTGCAAATAAATAAGGAAATGAACCGGTGCGTGTATTCTAACAGAGAGATATTTGGATTTACACTTGCATAAATACTTGAAGGATAAGCCCGTAATATTATTGCCCTATGTATTTATTTTTTGGTTTCACAAAAGTAAGTGGTTATAAAATACCATATTGCTGGAAATGAAAGCTAAGTATATTTTGTGAGAAATTTAGAAAGAAGTGATCAGCTCCACTGAAAATATATGAAAACATCCTATTGTTATCTGTCTCCTTGCATCTTTCCATATGCTTGTTTCAAACAGCTGATACATGTTGAAATTTAGACTGTAAGCTCTTTGTGCAGGAAATGTCATTTACTCAAAATTTGTACAGTGCCTGGCACAATGTAATACTACCACTAATTAGAAATAGCACAAGAATACAGGGCTGAGATTGTAGTTTTATATCTGAAATGTAATACTGCACATAATAAAAAAGTCTTTTACATAGAAATGGCTTTGAGAAGGTACAAAGTAATCAAATACAACTGCATTTCTTGTTCCCAAGGTACTTTATGACACAACAACGGCGATTAGCTCTAGATTTAATCAGTAAGAAAATGAGCAGGAAAAGGTCGGTGTTGGTGAGAACCCTGGTGGCTGTGTTGTAAGTC
Source organism: Gopherus evgoodei (assembly GCF_007399415.2). Classification (NCBI taxonomy): domain Eukaryota; kingdom Metazoa; phylum Chordata; order Testudines; family Testudinidae; genus Gopherus; species Gopherus evgoodei. Next base: position 53,867,041 of record NC_044328.1, on the reverse strand, counting down.
TTGTAGACGTATCAAGGAAATTCTTTAAAAAGGCCCTGGTGTGACTCACAGTGAAGGTAATCGAGGCATGATTATAATCATTTCAGTGTTTCAGCAAGAAGTAGAAACTGAAGCCTAAAGACATTTTAGGCAGAGTAAAATAACTTACAAAAAGGTTTTGTATATGTGTATGAGGATGAAACTGACAAGACATAAAATGGACTCAAGCCACATCTTGAATTTGTCCTTCAATTTTGTTTGCATTTGCATGTGCATTTGCAAGTGCAATGAAGCTTTTGAAAGAAAGCTCCATGATCAGTGGGCATCTGCTAGCAAACCACATTGTTGGATGTGAACATTTTGTTATTTGGGCCATCCTATCTGTCTGCAGGACTCCATACCTTTGTGCCTGCTGCTGAGTCCCTGCTCCCTTCTCATTCTTTGCTCTATGGAGAGGAGAAAGGGTGCCCAGGAGTTTACTTCTTTTCCAGGTGGAGAGGGAAGAGGGAGCTGCTTGGGCTCAGGACTGGCTCCAGTGTTTTTGCCGCCCCAAGCGGTGGGAAAAAAAAAGCCATGATTGGCAGCACTTCAGCGGGAGCTCTACTGCGGTGGCAGCTCTGCCTCTGAGAGAGACTGAGGGACCTACCACTGAATTGCTGCCGAAGAGCTGGAAGTGCCGCCCCCTTTTCTTAGGCCTCCCCAAGCACCTGCTTGCTGCGCTGGTGCCTGGAGCTGGCCCTGCTTGGGCTGTGACATATTGTTCTAGAGAAGAAGAGGAGATGAAATGTTCCAACCTGTGAAGATCCCAACAGCTCAGGGCATGCGCCTTCCATTTCGCCCCCCTCCTTCTGTAAATAACATAGCAACCAGCTTCCTCACCCTCTCCCTACTCAAGAGTCTGTTGGATGGCTTCTGGGCTCCCTCCCTAGGGCATTGTAATGGGCTCTGCACCCACCTCTTGTGCATGCCTCCTTTTCTCTGGCTGATATATACCTGCAATCACAGATCTTTTCACAGAGTGGCACCTGCCTGTCAAGGGCAGCCCCTTTTGCTTGGTAGTGTGTGAGCCTGCTTTTGGTTTTAGTTCTTATATCAGGGTGGCACTGATGGTTCTCTTGGTGGGTCTTCAGCGGCTTAGCCCTCTGGTCAAGCCACATACACTGTCCCTCCCCTTTCCGAGGTATACAGTCCCAAGTTCTTATCATGGCCCCAGTATGAGGCCATAGCTCTTAGGCTTCTTCCCAGAGGCACTGCCTTCTTGAACCACCCAGCCAGGGCCCATCTTGGTACCCATAGCTGATGTCCTTTCAGCAGGCCTCCATGGCTCAGTCTTCAACCAGACCAACAGGGCCCATCTTGGTATCCTAGCTGGCCTGCACAGGTTCTGTGCTCAGTCCCCCTGGGCTTCAGCCTGCCTGCACTGACCTTCGGCTGGTCCTGCTGCTCTTCCCGCCAGTCAGGCACTGGGTCTTTAACAGCCTTCCCTGGGCATCAGTTCTGCCTACAATGAGCGCTCCACAGTGAGCTGTCTGTGGTACTGCTGTTCTTTCAGCCAGCCAGTCACCCAGCCTTCACTCCTCGAGCTCCACCCAGCAACTGAACTTCTCTACTCTGCTGCTTGTCTTATATAAGGCCCTTATGGCCTTGGTTTGTTTGCTCCATCAGTCTATCTAATTGGCTGCTCTTCTGCAGCCACTCTAGGCTGCCTGGAGGACGTCTCGCGGCTCTATTCAGGGGCAGGGTGAGGCAGAATCATCAGGGGCCTCCAGACCTCATCCACTATGCCTCAGGCATGCACTCTGCTTCTTGGAGGGAAGGAAAGGGGCAGAGAGAGGATCACAAAGGTGTTCTCCCATTGTTCTCCATCAGTCAGCTGCTGTACTCAAAATCTCCGTAGTGCAGAGGCACAGGGAGGCAGAATGTATTGCTCAAGTGTACCATATTGTAGGGGGGCTGATTCTTCTCAAGCATGATGGTGTAATACTTTGTAATCACATCCTTTCTCTTTCTGCCTCATTTTTAATTTTCCATCCCCCTTAAAAGTCTTGCACACTTTTTAACAAAGAAAATGTCCCAGGTGACTTAGAAATAATATTTTTTTATTTATCTTATTAGGATACAGCATCATAATGGGCCATACAAATTATGATATAACACAGTTTGGTTAGTATAGTATGTTTAAGGATTTTACTAGTTGCTAAACAAGCTAAATGTGTGGTGGTTAGCATATTCTGGGTTTATAAACTAATAGCACTGGATCAGGAGAGGGAGGTGGAAAAGGGACAGAAAAGGGAGAAGAGATACTCCCACTGACTTGAACAGATGCTGATCAGGCCCTATAATGCAATCGTACAAATTTGTGGACTTAAAAAGATTCACTGGTAGTATTAATGTCAGTAAATTTAAATGTGCCGAGGTGTTCCGAGGATCAGGGCCTTTGACTGTAAACTCTATGGATTAATGATCACATTACATATTTGAAGAGCTCCTGCCACACTCTTGGTTCCTCAATACATGATAATAGTTATAGTGATTATGTCTCGGAAGTTAAATATTATATTAAACACTTCTGTTGCAGCTTCAGTTTAAGGATCTCGGAGGACAGGGCAAACACAAACAAATTAACCCTCACAACACCCTCGTAGGGCAGAGTATTGTTGTCCTGTCCCATTTTACAGATAAAAAAATTGAGACAGAAGAGGTTAAGTGACTTGCCAAGCCAGTGGTAGAATCAGGACTAGAAAGCAGATTTCTTACCGTCCAATCCCATACTCTAACCAACCATAGGACTATCCTTCCTTGGGTTTAGAATATATGAAAACCTCCAGCACTTCTCTTAATGTCTCTTCTGTGCTGCTGATATTGTAAGTGATGTCAAAGTACATAAAAATCATATTAAATACATGGGGAATATAATTCTAAAAAATAAAACTCTGAAGATACAGAGAATAAGAGGAGAAAAACCAATGTGTTAAGTGGAATGAAAAGGACATCAGACTCAGATGGGGTGGGGTTTATGGGGGGGAAGGGTGTGCTGATTTTAAAGCAACATATCCCTGAAATACATGTTAGAACCATGCATCCACATGGGGGTTCCATAAGCAAATTGCTTGACATTTGTTTTCAGAGAGGCAGAACAGTCTGGTAGATGAAGCAGGCAATAGGAGCTGTGAACTTAAGTATTCTAGTCACTGCTCTGCCATGACTGGGTGACTATTGGCATCTCACTGTGGTCAAACTCAGGCACCTAAATCCCTATTAAGACACCCAAAATAAAAGCTGAGGTGCTGAGCATTTAGTGGTGGCTGTGGGTGGCTTTGGAAATTTAAATCACTTATTGTTATATACACCTGTATGCTTTAGTTGCCTATCTTCAGGCCATCTGTATTTGAACACTTTAGTCTTATCCTGGTGTATGTGTTTTCTTACCTATGAAATGGGCTAGTAATGCTTACCTCACCAAAAGCATTTCATGAGGATTTGTTAGTTTACGTTCAGCCAAGTTATGGAAGCATTTTGGCCTTGACTGTGACTTGGATTATGCACACACTCAGAGGAGTAAGATGTGGCATTGATACCATGTATGTGGGTTACTTGGAACTTTAGTCTAATGCCTCCTAGGGCTGCTTCTGGGGAGGGGCAGCCTATGTACCAGCCCATTGCTCAGATCTGTGTCTAAAGCCAGAATCTAGTCATAGATTTAGTTATTTATTAGATTTAATATTTATTATTTCACTGGCTGTTACTTTCAGAATCTTGACAGAATTACAGCATTATGTATGCTTAGGGGTGTACTAGTCTTACATGGATGAAGACAGTGCTATAGAGGCTCATTTAAAAAAAAAGTTGAATGTAGCTATATATGAAGAGCAAACTTTTTCAGGAGGGGAAAATATTATTTCAAGCCCAAACTGGAGAGTGTTTTGCTACTTGCCCCTAGAAATGAGCCATGTTTTTCAGATGAAATGCAGCCTCTCAAATGCATGCTTCAGGTTCCATTTTCTCCATCAAACAATACATCTTGGCTGCTATTAAATCTGACAAACTCTAGAAATTGAACTTGCAGATGAATAGGCAAACAGTTGTCTGTATTTGTTTGGTAGGATGGATTTAGTAGGATTTTACACTAATGCATGATATATAGAGAGCTTAGATTTCTGTCCCTTCTCTAAAATTCCAGTCTCCTTTTAGACTGTTCATACACAAATATTTCACAGCAAAGATAACACAGAAAATATATTTTAATTCTCAGAAATATTTCCAAACTTTCTGCAGTGCAGGTAATCAGGTATTGCATTTTAAAAAAATTATTTGACTTGTGTGAGAGGCAGAATATGAGTTTGTCAATTGAAAACATAGGCTTCAGTGAAGGCAGTGGCAAAACTTTCACTGATTGCAGTGGGAACAGGACTGGGCCTGCTGTAAGCCTGGAAATGGACTTTAGGATGTTCAGGCTCCGGAGAGATATTTTAGTGTTATGAGGGATGAGGTAGTTGTGCATCTCCCACAGTTCTTCCAGCTGATCTATTTGCTGCTTGTGAGAGAATAGATTGTTCTTGTCGCTATGGGCTCTGCTGACCCTCTCCTCTCTCTACACCTTGGAATTATCCCAGGTTTCTCACAGGGGCTTGTCCATATTCCTATAGATGTGAGTTGGGAATTTTGCCATTGACTGGAATGAGAGCAGGGTTAATCCCAGAGCCACCTGGCCTTTTTAGCAGATTATACTTTTCTTTGGTTGCCTCTCTGTATTAGTGAATGATTTTTCTTGGTTTTATAGAGCTCAACAAAGGATTGGTTAAGGAGTGGGTTTATGGGCTGGCTGATGCAGGCTAATCTAAGTAAAGAGGTGAGGCAAAGAGAACAGAGAATCTGCGCAGGCCTGATGAGTACCATGGAGAGCCAGCTGTCTTAGAGCTTGAAAAAGAATATTTTGAACACCCGAGGTGCAGCAGTCATCACATAAAGCAGCTGGAACAGAAAACTTGGCATGCTTGTGAAACATGTTCATATGCTAAATGTCAGCCATCAACTACCACCCTCCAAGAAAGGAGCATTTCACCAGTACATATTAGAACTATGTGGTTAACAAATCAGACTTAATTACTGCTTTTACTAATTGTACATGCTCTTTTTATCATAAATATAGAGTGTGCAATTAAAGCATGGTTAGGCAAAGCATTAATCATTTCCAGAGCTATCCCAGAGCAGAAGGGCAGCCACTTACCACAGAGAAGGGGGCTAGATGCAGGAAGTGTGAGATGTGAGCTGAAATATTTGGGGATCTCCATTTTTATAGGTTGATTCGACACATTTTGGCTTTTTTGTTGAATATTATGCTCCTCCTACTCAGAAAATGTGAAGGTACAAGCTAGTGTCTGTGTGTTTTATGTTCTGGAATTATATGCAAGAAATTAATGATAGTATTTCTCCTGTCAATGAACCGTAGGGATTGTGGGAATTTTGAGAGGTCAGAGTTCAATCCAGAAGGTCGTGCAGTCAGAAGTTGCTGATCTAGTTTCATGCTCTGAATAAAGACTCTGGCTAGGCCCATGCAAAGTAAATGTATGGCCTGACACTCCCCTGCCATGCACTTTGTGTAGTTGTTTACACCTATGCAGAGTGGGTGTAAAACACAAGCAGCAAATTGACTGCTAGTGTTGTATACCTGATTTCAGAGGCATGATTATATCAGGTGCAAGGCAGTGAGTACCTTGTGCAATGCAACAATATTCTCTTCTGAGAAATTAGAAGAAAACAACCAGTCAGACTGCTTGGGAAAACTTGATAGTTTGAATTCCAAATATAATTATGAAGATACAGTATTAGGAAACCAAAAGCAACCTTCTTCAAGCATCAGTTGTGTCCTATTGTGATTTATAATTAGATACATCTTTTTCTTGTAGTTTATTAGGCAGCTCATTTTTTTCTGTCTCTATTAGATATCTTATTCATACAAATTACAAGTGTATGAAATTAAACAAGTTATAAATTGCAGTGCCCTAATAATTAACTCTTTGTAAACAGAAGTTACAGAAAAAATTTTTCATAGACTTGTTGCAGATCTTAGTAATTATGCTGTGAGATAGTGTTGCTCCTATTCTGGATAAACTATTTCACCTTTTGTGGACCTATATGGCATGCTGCGCATTATAAGAATGTTGTATTAATTTGTTTTATAGACTGTGGAAACATAAATATGTGTGAAAAGTCTATTAGATAGAAACTGAAGCTATTGGAGTTCTAAAACTACCTGTACTTCCATGAGCTCTTTCAATACATTCTATGGCTTCTCTAATGTACTATGCAGTATATACTTCTAACTGTGAAAAGCTTAGCATGGCTCCTACCCACTTCTACAGGGAGATATTGCTCACATGATACAGCCATCATTTTTGGACTGCTGGTTTAAGTCCTGACTATGCATGTAGAGAAGTGTAGCCATTAAGCCCTATATTTTATACTATGGGAATCACTTATATGCTGCTTTGTAAACTCTGAGCTACAGTAGCCATCACTGATGGTCATATGAGGAACGTTAGACTAGATCTCATTTCAGTCTGGCCCATTATGGTTTGTCATAGGAACCTGCAGCTTTTGCCAGATCCAAGGAATGGTTTCTACAATTGTCAGCAATATGATCCACTATAACTAGGTTTGTGAGGAGGACATCACTGCTAAATTTTGGGCTTTTAAGGCCAAATTCACTAATTATGTGCACACAACTTTGATGATTTGCACTCATTTTACTCTAGGGCTGAATTTGACTCTAAACCTCTAACCAGCAGTTTGCATTCACAACAGCTTTCACACTTGCTCTGGGGAGGGATACTGAAAACTTTAGAAAAATATCTACAGTGCTGTTCAGAACCTTCCTTTAGATAAGCAAATGCAAGATGTTTCTATTAGCAAGGGAATGCATCTCTGTAAACAATTCTACCCATCTGAAAAGTCAGCCAGCAGCAGACTAAAGTTCAACAGTCCTTCCCATTCCAAAAATGCCTGTTTGCAGCCTTTTAGCATTTCCATGACATGATTTTAAAAGGTTAGAATGCAGGATAGGAGATAAAACAGCTGCTAAGGAATGAGGCTGATGACAATGAAGAATTCTAAGGCTATGATGTATGAGATTTATACCTTCACTGCTGCCAGCTTAGTATACTTGCATGGCTTACGTTCGCTGATGAGGATGTACACAATCTATTCTAAAACAAGGCTACACATCAGTTGTCATTGAGGTTTTGTCTCAGTCCAATTGGGGCAGTATATTAACATAGGAATATTGGATATGGTCCAGCACAAGAGGTCAGTTTGATGAAACAGTGTCCTATCCAGTAATGGGATGGGAGAATGACTGAGATAAAGACTCAGTGCAAACAAACATTATTTTTTCTAGAACTGAATGTAGTGTAATTGTTCTGTCAAGTCCACCTTATAATAATCTACCAGAGATTTTCACCTGACATCCAACAAATTGAGTTAAAACTTGTCTTCACTAGTCTAACATATTCTCTTTGCCATTTTACATAAGAAAAAATTGTTAGTGCATCAATAATTTCTAGTCTTATTTTAGGGTTCCAAAAAGAACTAGATAAGTTCATGGAGGATAGATCCATCAATGACTATTAGCCAGGATGGGTAGGGATAGTATCGCTAGCCTCTGTTTGCCAGAAGCTGGGAATGGACGACAGGGGATGGATCACTTGATGAGTACCTGTTCTGTTCATTCCGTCTGGGGCACCTGGCATTGGCCACTGTCGGAAGACAGGATACTAGGCTAGAGAGACCTTTGGGCTGACCCAATATGGCCACTCTTTTATGTTTTTATTTGGTACACTTCAGTACATATATGACATAATTTCCAGAAGAAAACTACTATCAAATAACTACATTATTACAATGTATGGGTATATTTTTAAATCTTAACTTTTCATCAAAAATAGAATCCAAATTTCTTACTCTTCAAACATTTATAATAATACGTGTGTGTGTGTGTGTGTGTGTGTGTGTGTGTGTGTGTGTGTGTGTGTGTGTATGTAAAATATATAAAACAAACAGGCTCTTCATAGTTCTATAACACACTTCAGCAACTCTAATCTTACACAATACTTATAAACATCCCATAGTATTTTTCTTTCATAGACACATATTACAAATACTCTTAAAAATACTGGCTTGCTAAACCATTTTGTTGAAGTCCTTTCTGTAGTCCATTCTGCTGAAGTCTTAAAGAAGGAGGTCCACATTCTTACACAGGCCTTATCATTTATCTGCCAAGCAGAGTATGCTAGTGACTTCTTAAGACCTTAAGATATTGAAACACAGCCTTTCTGTTTACTGTTATTATTGAGTATATTGATTTGATGCTTGTGAAAATGAGACTGATTGTACAGTCAAGTGTAATGTGAGCAGGTGCTGTGAAAATATTCCCCACATAGCTCTGCTACTTGAGGTATTTAACCTAATTTATGACCTGAAATATTCTTAGATAAGTAACAGAGACTGATAATAATTTTGTCATGTGCACAAGTGAGGATTTCACTTGTGACCATAAGGAAAAATTTAAATCCGGGACTCCAGTGTTGGAAGTATTGTGCACTAACTCTTTGGGTCATGCAGATATCAGCAGGTAGTTAAAGATGTATCTTTTTGTATTATTTTTAATTGTGACAATTAATATCCTTTTTGAATGACAGTTGCAATATTGTGCCCTGCCACTGACTTTCTAGATATGGCAACGTAATGCAGTGTTAATAAGAATATTTTAAAGAAAGCAGTGCTTGCACAGTGGTAAGTGATGGTTTGAACTGCAGGAAATTAAGCAAGTGAAGAGCGGGGAAGGGGAGAGGAGAGGAGAAAAAATTGTAGTTAAGTACTTGAATTTATCATTTGTTATCTTTTCTATTTCTACTTTGCCAAATTTTGCCTTTACCACATCCTATAGATCTGTTTCCTAAAGAGCTGACGGTCTGCTTTTGTGGGCTGTTAAGGATTGTGTGTGTGCACATGTGGATGCCCTCTGTCCCGCTCTGTGTTTTAGGATAACAGAAGAGTAGTTTTCAGTCCTGCAATATGCATTGAAGTCGGTGCTGGTAGGCTGCAATTCTGTGCAGTGTTTCCAGTTCTCTTACAACCCATTTTAAGTAGCCCCCCATTGCAGTGGCACCAACCTTACCTTTCCACTACTGGGTGTGGCCATTGCCTTAGTTTTTCCTCTTGTTGGTCAGGGAGCTTAGCCCTCCAGCCAAACCAGAAACTCCTTCCTTTCTAGAGTGTCAGAGCTGCAGCTGAGTTCCCCCTTTTGGCCACTCACTAGATTGCTGTGAGATGGTTTACCTCCAGAGTCTGAACTGGGCGAATCCAGGCACTGTCCTGTCTAAGGGTCCTCTGGGGTCTTGTATCTGGCACCCCCTCCTGTGACCATGTGGCCTCCAGCCTGGCACCATGGAACCATTGCTGGCCCCGTGGACTCCCATGCAGCTTCAACATACCCTCAGCCAGAACTCTACCCTCAAAGGGGCATGTGATAGGTGTAGCATATAACACTTTGAACAAGATTATAATGTGCTTTTGCTCTTTAGTATTCTGAGCTTCACTCTGTCTTGAGTTCTATGGTACCAAGGACCATGGTACTTGGTTTTGGAGGTACATGCTTAAAGGCTTGTCAGCAGTGGTGGATACACATAGAGAAAGGGGCTTTCATGATACAGCAGTTTTCAGATCAACAATTTCCTGACTTCACAATCTCATTTAGAATTCATACCTTGTACATAATAGTTCTCCAAATCACACAGAGTAAACAAGAGTATACCAGAGTGAAAGTCCCACACAAGTCCAAAGCTTCATTTCATGCCCAGGGTCTCACCCAGCTTAAACATCCAGGATGGGACTACTTTAATGGGTTCACATATTGGTGAAAATATGCAACCGTGGATTACATAGCCAGAAGTTAGGATGGCAGACAGGCATATTTTGATAAATAGATTTTGACATGGCAACCCCAACTCCTCATGTAATCCCACAGGAAGTTTCTCTTTATTTAGAAAGAAAAGTATAGGGTTGTGTAGCCAACTACTCCCTCCATTATTTTATTTTATTTTTTTATATGTAAAGCACTAAGTCCTAAATTTTCTTTTCCAGTAATTTCCCTTTGCTCTTTCTCTTGTTGTTTGAGTGACTTTTCCCTCTCTTTAGCTGGGAAGTTATCCAAGCTTCTTATTCTATTAGAGGTTTACTAGATAGTAGTTCTCTCTAGTAAAAATGGGGTTTCAGACACTTTGAGATTTGACATGCAATAAAATCTTACATTAGTCCATAATTTCTCTTACAAATACATTATAACTTTGAATGGAAATCTATTATATATCGTGTAAAAATGACCCAGAAATCAACTGTGGATGCACTCTGTTTTTAGTTAATAAAAAGAGGAGAAATCTCTCAAAATTTAGTTGGCATCAGAGATGGTGGGATAAGACTCATGACTGGTATATTAGTAGAGAAGAGTATAAGTTGTTCAGGAAGGACAGGCAGGATAAAAAGAGAAGAGGGTTGCATTATACATCAAGAATATGTACTCTTGTTCTGAGGTCCAGAAGGAGGTGAGAAGCATACCAGTAGAAATTCTTTGGGTAAAGATAAAAGTGACACAAAATAGAGGTGAGGTCATGGTAGCGGTACACTACAGGTTAGGAAAAACTACAGGACATTAGGAAAACTTCCTAACTGTAAGGGTAGTTAAGCACTGGAAAACATTACCTAGGGAAGTTGTGGAATCTCCGTCATTACTGGTTTTTAAGAACAGGTTAGACAAATACCTATCAGGGATGGTCTAGATCAGTGTTTCCCAAACTTGGTACGCTGCTTGCATAGGGAAAGCCCCTGGCGGGCCGTGTCAGTTTGTTTACCTACCGCATCCACAGTTCCCACTGGCCATGGTTCGCTGTTCCAGGCCAATGAGAGCTGCTGAAAGTGACATGGGCTGAGGGATGTACTGGCAGCCACTTCCAGCAGCTCCCATTGGCCTGGAGCAGCGAACCATGGCCAATGGGAGCTGAAATCATCCGGACCTGTGGATGCGGCAGGTAAACAAACTGGCACAGCCCACCAGAGGCTTTCCCTACACAAGCAGCATCCCAAGTTTGGAAACACTGGTCTAGATACTACTTAGCCCTCCCTCAGTGCCCAGGACTGGACTAGATGACCTCTCAAGGTCCCTTCCAGTCCTATGATTCTACAGCCCACCAAATCAAGAAGAGGAACTGGATGAGGCATTTCTAGAACAAATAACAGAAATATCCAAAACACAAGACTTGATGGTAACAGGGGATTTTTACTGCCCAGCTATCTGTTGGAAAAGTAATACAGCAAAACAAATTTTCCAGTATGCTATTGGAATGTATTGGGGACAACTTTTTGTTTCAGAAAGTGGAGGAAGTAGCCATGGGAACAGCTATTTGACTTGATTATGACCAATGGGGAAGAACTGATAGTGAATCTGAAGGTGGAAGGCAATTTTGGTGAAAGTTATCAGAAAGTGATGAACTTCATGATTCTAAGAAAAGGAAGGAGAGAGAGCAGCAGCAGAATAAGGATAATGGATTTCAAAGATCCCACAGGAAGAAAATCTAAAGGAAAAACGAGTTCAGGGGAGCTGTCAATTTCTCAAGGAGATGCAGCTTTTAGTACTTGGAGTTGTGCTTTTAGTACTATCCCAAAGCAAAGGCAGGAAGAACAGTAAGAGGCCAACATGGCTGCATCAAGAGCTCGTTAATGACCTGAAAGTAAAAAAAGGGAATCCTACCAAAAGTGGAAACTTGCATGAATTGCTAAGGTGGAGTACAAAAGAACATCACAAGCATGTAGGGAAAAAATCGGAAAGACTAAGGCACAAAATGAGTTCCATGTAGCGAGGGATATAAAAAGCAATAAGAAGAGGTTCTTTAAATACATTAGGAGCATGAGAAAAATAAAGGAAAGTGTAGGCTCTATGTTTAGTGGGGAAGGAGAGGTAATAAATCTTGACATTTTGCTGCTATTGCACAAAGAAATAGCCTTTTGTGCTGGGTGAATGTCAGCTCTTAAGTGGTTGTTCGGGATGGTATCCCTAGCATACATTTCCCAGAAGCTGGAAATGGGTGACAGGGAATGGATCACTTGATGATTACCTGTTCTGTTCATTCCCTCCGGGGTGCCTGGCATTGACCACTGTCGCTGGATGGACCTTTGGTCTGACCCATTATGGCCATTCTTATGTTCTTGTTGATAACAAAACTGTGAAGCAAGATGATTTGTTTTGCCATGCATAAAGTGAATGCAACTCTCCTTTCATAAAATATCTGAGTTGGAAGGGACCTCAGGAGGCCATCTAGTCCAACCCCCTGCTCAAAGCAGGACCACTCCCCAGATAGATTTTTTATTCCCCCAGATCCCTGAATGGCCACCTCAAGGAGTGACCTCACAACTCTGGGTTTAGCTGGCCAATGCTCAAACCACTGAGCTATCCTTTCCCGCCTTATAGATGGTAAGAAATAGCTATCAATGGCATTAAAAAAAACATTTCAAATGTTTTGGGCACTGGGGAAAGGAGCAGAGCAGTTTTAAATATTTTTGCATTACACTTTAGGAACAAACACCTCTACAATGATGATATATTCCAGCCAGAGATAACTTAACCTCCTCCTGAAACAATAAGGGGATTTTCTGAGCTTCTAAGAGTTTCACGGAACAAAATACCAGGCAGATTAAAAATGTTTTAGAATGTTGGAGACTCTTGGATACTGAAGTGGCTAATAAGGTGCTCCTAATGACTTTTATCAGAACTGAGGATGTACATCATCCAGCTATTTTATGCCACAAATTGGCATATTCTCATTATTTACAATCTGGAAGTTGCACTTACAATTAGCATCTTATTCGCAACACATTAAATCTTAGAAACGATATTGGAAGCTAGGTTGTAATGTACTCCATTATTACTGTATTCATTGGGAATGCATATTGAGAAATAGATCTATCACAACTTGCTTGTAATTACCACGTATTTCTGTTGTCAATAAGTGTGAAATGAAACAAACCACTAAAGTACTGATCTTCACTGTATCTTGTTGTCTACTAAAGAAGGCAGGGGCACTTGGGCACTAGTCGTCATATGTGCTCACCGGGAAAGGTCTCTGAGCAGGAACCATGTAAGGTCTGTATTTTTGCCATGTTCTGAGCACTTAGGACCATGTCCTTCAAAGCATCATAGTGTAGTGCATCAGTTTGATGATGACATTTTCATGCTATCTCTTTTTGTGGATTCTGGAGTGACTCTGAAGTCTAAAGCATGATGTGCATCCTTGTGAGCAGATTGGGCAGACAAAATCATCAGTGAGAGTCTTGGTAGCTATAGCAGTGGTATGACACTTTTCTCTTACAGCTAACAATTGATTATTTCTGTCCTCTTGAAAGGTTAGAAAGCACTGAGTATTTCGTGTAGCCATGTTGATCTATTTGACGCAGCCTTCTTGAGATCATCCAGTTTTATTGTACCACAGTGTATGCTGTTCTTGATGTTGTCCTTGTAGCACTTTCTGGGTCAGCCTTGATTCCAATGTCCTTGTGCCAATTTTTCCATAGAAAATTTTTCTGTGGAGTTGATGTTCAGGCATCTTAATAATGTGTCCAACCCAGTGTACTTGGGCTTTTATCAGCATGGCCTTGATGATTGTGGCATTTGAAGAGAACCCCCAGGTTGATCATTTTGTCTTGCCATGGGATCCCCATAATGGAATGCAGAGACCGCATATAGAAGGCCTCTAGCTGTTTGATATGCCTTTTGTATGGTGTCCAAGTCTTGCAGCCACAGAGAAGAGATGTGAGCACAAAAGAATTATAAAGTTTTATTTTTGTTGAGAGAGTTATGTTGTGGGATCTCAGGACTTTGTTTTGTAACTTTCCGAATGACTGAGAAGCTTCCTGTATCCTCTTTGTGATCTCTTTGTCAAGAGATCCATCAGGGGAGATATTGCTGCCGAGATAGGTAAAATAGTCAACTTGCTTTAGTTGGATTCCACTAATAGATATACTAGGGGATATGGCATGGAGTGGTGAAGATGACTGATGTAACACCACAATTTTCTCCAGGCTGATTGATGCTTTGGTGAAGTGCTGTACGATGCACTGGAGATCTCCCTTTTTGTGTGCTGGAGGGCACAATCATCCACAAACAGTGCTTCTCTTAATAGTAGTTCTCTTACTTTTGTTTTTGCTTTTATGCCTTATAAGACTGAAATCATGTCTGTATCTGATGTCTGTGCCTCTGTTAGCCCTTTTTTAGCATGGTTGAGAACTTGGATGAAGAAGAGGTTACAGAGTGCAGCGGCATGGACACTGGACATTTGAAATGGGAAAGGAGTCAGTGAGACCTTCATTAAAAAGTACCTGACCTTGCGTCCCCTCATGAAATAAATGAATGATTTTTACCAGATTTGGTGGACAACCAAGTTTGCTGAGGATCATCAATAATCCTTCTCTATCAACTGTATGAAATGCTTTTGTCAGATCGATGAAGATGCTGAACAGATCAATGTTTTGTTCAATACTTTTTTTTTTTTGGTATTTGCCTGATACTGAAAATCATGTCTATGGTGGTACGGCCAGTCTGAGACAGATGAGATCAGTCAGTTCAGAAGGACATGAGCAAAGATTTTTCCAGCAACAGATAGGAGAGAGATCCCACGGTAGTTATCATAGACCATTTTCCTGCCTTTATTTTTAAATATGGCATCTTTGAAGTCTTGTGGCATTTCTTCATTGTCCCAGATGTCAGTCAGGATCTTCTGGAGTGTTGTTACCATCTTTGGACCCACAGATTTATATATTTCTGCCAGTATTCCATATCTGCCCAAGGACTTTCCTGAGCTGCTCATACTGATTGCCATTTTTGTTTCTTCAAGTGAAGGTGGTGGGTCAAGGTGGTGTTGAATGCCTGTTTTGAAGTACTTGGTTAATAACACTTGTTTCAGTTGAGTACGGTCTGTTCAGTAGTTGGCTGAAGTGTTCAACCCATCTCTGTTC
The DNA here is from genome assembly GCF_007399415.2 of Gopherus evgoodei. Taxonomy (NCBI): domain Eukaryota; kingdom Metazoa; phylum Chordata; order Testudines; family Testudinidae; genus Gopherus; species Gopherus evgoodei. The sequence continues at coordinate 53,852,005 of NC_044328.1, read as the reverse complement.
CATGTCACATTTATCTTTGATTACTATCCTGTCATCAGCAATCATAAGTGAATCTGTGCCCATCTTTGAAGGTCCATAGACGAGCTTCAAGGAACCAAAGAACTTCTTTGTTCTATTTGTTTCTGCAAAGATTTGAGTGTCTTCTGCTACTTTCTCCCACCATTTGTCTTGCATTAAGTGTAGTTGTCTTTGTGCCTTGCTTTGCAGGTGTTTGAATCTGTCTTTCTTTAAGATGGACTGAATAACATTTTGCCAGTTTTGGAAAGTTGGGAAGATATCTAAGTATAAATGAATATAAAAATGAAGTACCTAAGAATTGTAAAGCAAAGAAATTAACAGATAAAAAAACATTTTATCAAGTATAAAGAAATTAATATTTCAGTAATAGCATAACCACCTTAATTATGACCCAGAATATGTACTGTTCTCACATGAGTAATCTCATAGTATAAACACATTATCAGACTATTCTTAAAAAGAAATATATTGGTAAGTCTCAAATCCACATACATAATTGGAGTTGACTTTTTCTGTGAAAAAAGGGATAAACTTTCCGAGAAAAAGTTTGTGAAGTATTTTCCTGTTTTTTCAACAAGCTCTGTACATAATTTCTCCATAAATCAATAGTTATGCATTTTGCTATGGAATTATAAAAACATATAACTATACTATAATTCACATTTTGGTCAATAAATATATTAATTCATGTTTCCCATATAACATCCCATAAAATATTTGTATATCTAAATCAAGATGGAAAAATTAATTGAAAGAAATAAAACCAATATGCAGAGCTAAAGTTGTGATGAAATATGAACACTTAGTACAGATAATGTGGATGTTTGTCATCATGTGGGCAGTGAAAGATTAATAATGTCCTTAGTTGCTCATTTCCTTTTAAGTGTATGGGTTTTATAAATTAGGACATACTGGTAGGTGACATTGTTTGCACTTAGGAACCTTAAATTATTTGTTTTCCCTCATGTTCTATGTTGAGAATACATGGGATATAATGATTTTATTACTTGAACAGCTCGATGGGACGAAGTCGGAGGGCCCGGACAATCTCCATCCGAGGATATTAAAGGAACTGGCGCGTGAAATTGCGAGCCCGTTAGCGAGAATTTTTAAGCAATCGATAAACTCGGGGGTTGTGCCGTATGACTGGAGGATTGCTAATGTAGTTCCTATTTTTAAGAAAGGGAATAAAAGTGATCCGGGTAATTATAGGCCTGTTAGCTTGACGTCTGTAGTATGTAAGGTCTTGGAAAAAATTTTAAGGGAGAGAGTAGTTAAGGACATAGAGGTCAATGGTAATTGGGACGAATTGCAACACGGATTTACTAAAGGTAGATCGTGTCAAACCAATCTGATCTCCTTTTTTGAGAAGGTGACAGATTACTTAGATAAAGGAAATGCGGTAGATATAATTTACCTAGATTTCAGTAAGGCGTTCGACACGGTCCCGCACGGGGAACTGTTAGTTAAATTGGAAAAGATGGGAATGAATATGAAAGTTGTAAGGGGGATAAGGAACTGGTTAAAGGGGAGACTCCAGAGGGTTGTATTGAAAGGTGAACTCTCAGGCTGGAAGGAGGTCACTAGTGGAGTCCCTCAAGGATCCGTTTTGGGACCGATCTTATTTAACCTTTTTATTACTGACCTTGGCACAAAGAGCGGGAATGTGCTAATAAAGTTTGCGGATGACACGAAGCTGGGGGGTATTGCTAACACGGAGAAGGACAGAGATACTATTCAGGAAGATCTGAACCACCTTGTAAACTGGAGTAATAGAAATAGGATGAAATACAATAGTGAAAAGTGCAAGGTCATGCATTTAGGAATTAATAATAAGAATTTTGGATATACGTTGGGGGCGCATCAGTTGGAAGTGACGGAGGAGGAGAAGGACCTTGGGGTACTGGTTGATAGCAGGATGACTATGAGTCGCCAATGTGATACGACTGTTAAAAAAGCAAATGCGATTTTGGGATGCATCAGGGGGGGTATTTCCTGCAAGGATAAGGAGGTGTTAGTACCATTGTATAAGGCGTTGGTGAGACCCCATCTGGAATACTGTGTGCAGTTCTGGTGTCCCATGTTCAAGAAGGATGAATTCAAACTGGAACAGGTTCAGAGACGGGCTACAAGGATGATCCGAGGAATGGAAAAACTGCCTTATGAAAGGAGACTCAAAGAGCTTGGCTTGTTTAGCCTGGCCAAAAGAAGGCTGCGGGGGGATATGCTTGCTCTATATAAATATATCAGGGGGGTTAACGTTAGGGAGGGAGAGGAATTATTTAAGTTTAGTACTAATGTAGGCACGAGGACGAATGGGTATAAACTGGATATTAGGAAGTTTAGACTTGAAATTAGACGAAGGTTTCTAACCATTAGGGGAGTGAAGTTCTGGAACAGCCTTCCGAGGGAAGTAGTGGGGGCAGAAGATTTTCCTGGCTTTAAGACAAAGCTTGATAAGTATATGGAGGGGATGTTATGATAGGATCGTTAATTTGGGCATTTGATCTTGGGTTACCATCAGATAGGTCTGCTCAATGATCTGCGGGGAGATGTTGGATGGGATGGGAACTGAGTTACTGCAGAGAATTCCTTCTTGGGTGCTGGCTGGTGAGTCTTGCCCACATGCTCAGGGTTTAGCTGATCGCCATATTTGGGGTCGGGAAGGAATTTTCCTCCAGGGCGGATTGGCAGGGGCCCTGGAGGTTTTTCGCCTTCCCCTGCAGCGTGGGGCATGGGTCGCTTGCTGGTGGTTTCTCTGCAGCTTGAGGTCTTCAAACCAATTTTGAGGATTTCAATAACTCGGTCCTGGGATAGGGGTTGTTATAAAATTGGATGGGTGGGGTTCTGTGGCCTGCCTTGTGCAGGAGGTCAGACTAGATGATCATATTGGTCCCTTCTGACCTATGAGTCTATGAGTCTATGAGTTTGGGATGGATGAGTGGACATCTAAAATGCATGCCGATAAATTTTTATATGACCTCTGGCTATCATGTATTCTGTGTATGCAACACATTTTACAGAAAAAAGGAGTAAAAATGTTTTATAGTATTAGTTTTTTATTGGATCAATTTTTTGTACCTTCCACCTACACAGTCAGGCTGCTTAAGTATCTGTACTCAGAGGGAGGAGAAAATTAAAACTTATACATTTTTAAAACACCTCATAAAAGTGACCTAAAACAGCCTTGCAATCCATAAAAATGTTACAATTTGTAAGTTCAGTGTCTTGGGATTTCCAGAGTTAGAACTAAATGCTGTGTTGAACAGCTCAGATTTTTAATTCTACGGGTTTATGTGATACCAAACTGTAAAGCTATTAGTGGAGTGGGACTGAATATTGTATTTTGTAGCTTCGCGCACTCTTTCCCCCTCTTTCTCTTCTCTTCTTTTCTCAGATGGGAGGAGGGAAGGGATTTCCACTTTTTTGAGGGGGTGGGCAGGAGAAACAAACATTTTTTCAAAAAATAAGTTTGTTTGAAGCTGCTCAGGGGGTTGGAGTGAGAGTTGTCGTGGGGGGATAGAATAGTGCAGGGGAAGTGGTCAAAAGAGCATTTCTGTTGCATTTATCACATTAATATCACCGCCACATGGTGATGTATTTGCATAAACAAGTTATGAAAAGAAATATCCAAACACCTAAATGCTATAGGATTGTAAACAAATTAGTTGTAATTAGTATATATGACTTAATTACTACTTTAATGGTAACTACACTTTAACTGTGGAATTAAAATGAGTTTTCTTTATCATGCTTGTCTGCTATTCTTGCCCTCCTTCAGTTAATGTACAATGTTGCCTGTTTACATTTTGGGAGGATTGTCACATGAATTTTAGTGCTCAGTGAAAAGTGCCTGATTTACAGCAGTGAGGATTGCAGTTCTCTCTCAATTCCCAAAAAGAACAGGAATACTTGTGGCACCATAGAGACTAACAAATTTATTTCAGCATGAGCTTTCGTGAGCTACAGCTCACTTCTTCGGATGCATAGAATGGAACACACAGACAGGAGATATTTATACATACAGAGAACATGAAAATGTGGAAGTATGCATACCAACAGGAAGAGTCTAATCAATTGAGATGAGCTATCATCAGCAGGAGAAAAAAAAACTTTTGAAGTGATAATTAAGATGACCCATATAGGGTGTGAGGAGAACTTAACCTAGGGAAATAGATTTAATTAGTGTAATGACCCAACCATTCCCTGTCTCTTTTTAGGCCTGAGTTAATTGTATCTAATTTGCGCCCCTCTGCCATGTACACTGGCCAAACCGGACAGTCTCTACGCAAAAGAATAAATGGACACAAATCTGACATCAGGAATCATAACATTCAAAAACCAGTGGGAAAACACTTCAACCTCTCTAACCACTCAGTGACAGACTTGAAGGTGGCAATTTTGCAACAAAAAAACTTCAAAAACTGACTCCAAAGAGAGACTGCTGAACTCGAATTAATATGCAAATTAGATACAATTTCTCCTGCTGATGATAGCTCATCTCGATTGATTAGACTCTTCCTGTTGGTCTGCATACTTCCACCTTTTCGTGTTCTTTGTATGTATAAATATCTCCTGCCTGTGTGTTCCATTCTATGCATCCGAAGGAGTGAGCTGTAGCTCACGTAAACTCATGCTGAAATAAATTTGTTAGTTTCTAAGGTGCCACAAGTACTCCTGTTCTTTTTGCGGATACAGACTAACACGACTGCTACTCTGAAACCTCTCAATTCCCAGAGCAGCGTAGATGCAAGTTTCCTAACAAAGCTTTACTAATCTGCCACAGCTCTTATTGGAGGAACTACCTTTAGTGGGGAGGATTGTTCAGTTTCTACACCCATTCAGTCCTTGGCTTCTCTGCTGAGAGTGTCAACAAAAGTGACAACTGAGATAATAGTGTTTATGTGCAGCTGCTTGGAGTGTGGACTGAGTTCACCCATCCATTTCAAACATGTCCCCAAGTGACCTTCTTGGATCCAACCCAATGAGATGCTGCATGCCCTCAGAAGCTGAAGTCCCTTTGCATCTTACAAAAGTAAAGCATCAGATGGCAACAACTTTGCTCACTATTGAATTGGACTAAATTCAAGCTAGTAATTTACAGCATAAGAACATAAGAACGGCATACTGGGTCAGACCAGAGGTCCATCTAGCTCAGTATCTTGTCTTCCAACAGTGGTCAATGCCAGGTGCCCCAGAGGGAATGAACAGAACAGGTAATCATCAAGTGATCCATCCCCTGCTTCTGGTAAACAGAGGCTAGGGACACCATCCGTGACCATCCTGGCTAATAGCCATTGATGGACCTATCCTCCATGAACTTATCTAGTTCTTTTTTGAACTCTTTTATAGTCTTGGCCTTCACAATATCCTGTGGCAAGGAGTTCCACAGGTTGCTTGTGCGTTGCATGAAAAAATAATTCCTTTCATTTGTTTTAAACCTGCTGCCTATTAATTTAATTTGGTGGCCCCCTAGTTCTTGTGTTATGAAAAGGAATAAATAACACTTCCTTATTTACTTTCTCCACACCAGTCATGATTTTAGAAACCTCTATCCTATCCCCCCTTCTTTGTCTCTTTTCCAGGCTGAAAACTCAGTCTTATTAAACACTCCTCATCTAGAAGCCATTCCATGCCCCTAGTAATTTTTGTTGCCCTTTTCTGAACCTTTTCCAATTCCAATACATCTTTTTTGAGATGGGGTAACCACATCTGCACGGAGTATTCAGCAGAAGCCATTGGCGTATTTTGTAGAATCTACAGTGTCAAGATTTCTCTTCAAGCTTTGGCAATCCTGCTGTCACTATTTGTTTTTGTGCTGCAAGCATAGCATCAGTCTTCCCATCATGTGTGTGACGTGGGAACAGGGTATTGATCAGGGAGTGTACAGTATATTTGGAATGGGAAAGTAAAGCTCTAAGATGACCAGAGATGGTGTGGAATTCAAACCTAGTCAAGTTTGTATATTAGCTTGTAAGGAGATTTTTGTCTCTTGAAGTCTGCTGCAATGCAATTCAGTAAGAAGTCCGGATACAATCAATTTTTTACTATAGGGAATAAATCTTAATTTTGGCAGATTTCCATTTGGTCTTATGATAAATTGTAGGAAATGGTCATCTTATATAAGGAAGAAAAATCCCTGTGTGCCTGAATTCCTACAGGAAGAAACAGCTGGCAGTTTTAAAGGAAACATGTCTATGACCCTGTTGCAGAAGTCTCTTTGTTAAATTAAATAGGAAGAATGCAGCAGGAAACAAGTACTCCCTACTGGCCCTTCCATTGTGAAAAGACCCTTGAGAGCTTCTGGTTCTTTTTCAATACTGCAGTGAGAAGATGGCATATTTAGGACAGTGGAGTTTTTGGTATGGTGATGGGAAGGTCATGGTGGTGGTTTGGGGAGGGTAAAGAGCACAGTGGAATTCTGCAGCTCTTCCAGACACTTAGTTTTCTCGAGAGGAGACTATTTTTATGTCAATGAGTTCATGGTCTTAGTGTCAACAGTGCTGTCAGCCATCAGCCTAGTCTGGTGGCATGTGTTTCCTTGACTGAGCTTCCCACATGTCACTCAGTTGAGGACAGATTGTGACAAAGTCTCTGCATGGAGAGACCTCTGTGGCCACTGCTGCTGGCGGCAGGCCTCCCATCCCGGACTGGAAGAGTACTCAATGGAGCTGATCTCAGCTACAGTGTGGAACTTTGGCTGTGCTCTGCACCCATAGAGCATCAGGGGGAAGGACTGACCCAACTGGAGTCTTGCTGCTGATTTCAGGGGTGGCAGGATCAGGCACTCTGAAATAAAATAGCTTTAATCAAAGGAGACTTCTAGAGATCCCACTTCAAGTGTAAGAAACAAAAGGTTGTTAGGGATTTAAAGCTTAAAGCTATCATCTCTGTGCAAGTGTTAAATGATGCAATAGTTTATTTTCAGAGTGGGGAATTTAACTATATATATATATATATATAATATAAAAGATTTTGCAAGGCAAATATGATATAAGCCCATTCACTGTTTAAAATATAGAATCTTTATTTTTCCTTCTCTCAAGCTATAGTCTGGACATTGTTAATCTTTCTAGTCTACATTGCAAGACAGTCTGTAGTCGTTATCAGATTTGTACTTACGGCTCCCATTGGCCATCCATGGCTTTTTGGATGTCCTTCACAGTTTCTGAGGAGCACATGGCTGTACCTGAAGAGAACAGCTCCAAGCTTCTGTCTGTCTACCATTATTATTAGTTCAAGCCTAATGTTACTGATGATTGGGAAAGAGTTTGGGAGAAAAGTGCTGTAAAAGCTGTTTCCAGAATAAAGAATTCACTTTGATCTGCTGTTTTTTGCCTTTTTGGAAATAGATTATATAGTCTCACATCCATGCTGCTGGGGTATCAAACATTTTATTTCCATCACATAAGGAACATTGAAGAACTCTAAAGCTGATACTCCAGTATGTTTGAAATAAAACCCCAGTAAAGCTTGCATTGCTGTGACAAACCTGCATGCCCCGCTGCAAGCATAGAAATAAGAGACAGATGAGCCAAAAAGGTTAACTACTTTCCATTTTTCATCCTTACATATTTGTTTCAAATGACCTTCTGTTTCAGTGCCTGAAGGTGGCCAATTAATCTTATGTACTTTCGTTTCCTCGAAGAGAACTACTGCAGCACATCTCACTGTTCTGTATAAAGGTGTGAAAAGTTCTGTACTGTGAAACAATACCAAAAAACAGAAAGCCTCGTTGCTTTAAAGGGCCTTTTCCATTTTTTTTTCTGTTTTAAAGCTAAAACTCCTAGTGAACTTGGCATGAAAGATATTCTACTGAGAAGATAGCAGGGTCTGCTTTTAAAGGAGTGTGGTCTCTATCACTCTTCAAAAGGGACAGAGTTCAGTGCCTCTAAGATGTATTTAGGAGTTCATATTTTCAAATGGGAGTGCACCATTTCCCCACCATGCCTTCTAAACCACCCGTCTTAATAAAAAGCCTGCTCTTTCCAATGAGGCAGTGTATATGCTTAAATGACTTGGATAACAATAGCTTCCTTTTTTCCTCTTTCAGACACTTCATCTTGCTATCTTTGGTTTGTATGGAGAAGAATGAGGTGGTAGTCTGGCTACTCTCCACAGTTCTTTAGTATATCTTCACTCTGGCTTTACAGACTCATCGCAGAGTTTTATGTTGCATTACTCCTAGTTCTAAAGCACGTCACACAGTGTTTCCCTTCCCTACGTCCATCTTTGATTATGTACTTTCCTTAAATCTGCACAATTGTTAAAGAAACATTGTGGGCAGGAGCCCCTTCTCCCACCCGATCCCAATTAAACTAATTATTTGTGACTCCTCCATCTGTGAGAAACAGGGCTAAATCATAAATATGAGTGTAGCATTCTAGTGATTTACTCATAAAGCAGAGTCTGTGATGTTCCAATGTAAACTTGAAGAATAAATATGTTTTTGAATTCCTAAGTCCGTCATCCAAGTGACCAGTGGCAAATTTCGCTTTGCCTTTTAGCTGTAAAACTTCACACAAACTGTAGATAGGATATAAAAGGGCAACATTGTTACTTTTGCTAAATTGTTTGGAATGCAGCAAAGTTTGTAGAGCAAATGACACCAGCTGAATTTCCAGAGAGTTCTTCAGTTTAAAAAATGCTAATTGTCCTACAACTCTGCTTGCATCGAGTAGTGCTGCAGCTGCTCAATTTCAGTTTCGCAAGCCATGAGATTACTTTAGGTTGACAAAGAGTCAATGGGATAGCAGGAAGCAGTATTGGAATGGAGCCAGCACCAAGACCAGAATGTGAAGGACTCCTGGTGTCTCTAATAATGGGAGGTCAGTTCTCCCATGTCTGTTAGATGAACTATAAAGTACAGTGATGGAGTCCCGTGCAGAATAAACATTGTGATTTTAGTTAACTGAACAAATCCAATTTACAGTTTGTAAGAGTCCCTCCAGTATTTTCAATGGGAAAATGTGAACATCGCTTTTCCTCTCCATACTCTCCCATGCCTCTTGCTCTGCAGAGGTAGCAGCATTCTGAACAATGGATGATTTATCATTTAAGACATTTCCAGATAAACATAACTAAAAGATAACTCTAACAATATCTTAATCTGCAACGTTGTTGTGGCCGTGTGATCTGAAGAAGAGGTCTGTGTAGCTCAAAAGCTTGTTTCTTTCACCAACAGAAGTTGGTCCAATAAAAGATATTACCTTGCCCACTTGTCTCTTTGATTGCAGTTTCTTTCCTGTTTTGCCATATAGATTGCATCAGTGCTTTTTTTTTTTAAAAAATGAAAATAATGAGAGGAGAAACAGTCAGTGAACTGAACTTTTAATGTAATCAGCTTGCTTTTTAAAAAAAGACAACCTTACTAATGCTAGAGTGCTGTCATCATTTGGGATATGTGGAAAATACAGGTCAAGACACTAATGGTCTGTTTACTCAAAGGAGTAAACAGCTAGCTAATACGAATGGGAAACTTTGAGTAAAGAGGAGAGGAGAATGTGTGCATTCAATCAACTAATGTAGTTTATAAGTGCAAAGAGTCCAACAGTCTTTAGGGTCATTTTATGTATTTTTTATTTATTTTAAAGTCTTTTTAGTCCTTTACACTGCAGGAAAAAAGTAGATACAAAAACTTTTGGATACAGCTTCTATATCATGGGAATAGCTGCCGTTTTACCAAAATATTCTTAGTGTGGGCTGCTTAAGCTAAAAGACCTTTAGAATCTGATTCTGAAATGATTGTGAACTTTGCCAGTGGTTTCAATGAGTGTGGGATCCAAGTGCTTAATGAATCCTTTGGAATGAGTTCTGACAATTTAAGTGATCCAGATGAAGAAATATTGGGCCTGCTTCTGCTCCCATTAAAGTCAATTAGCAAGTAACTTGACATTGGCTTCAATGCAGGACTGTTCCACTGACTGGAATGATTAGTCTGAAACCCTGTGGCTTTGTGTTGAGCTAAACAGTAGAGTGGAGAATCTGTTTGCTTTTTAAAATAAGAGAGCTGGCACTTTGACAAGGGTAATGCCTATAGTTATATCAGTAGATTTAGTGGGCTCGATCTGTGCCCCTGCTCTAGCCTCTCTTTGCTTACTCATGTGGGGCAAAAGGGACACAAGTCTGCATTAAGAGGGCAGCTGAGGATTTCCCTTGTGTAGGGAAATCTCTATGTGGTGTAAAGCTAGTGTAGCCAGTTCTATGTCCTAGACCTGGGCATAGGGCAGGTTGGGATGTAACCTAAGCACCTTTCTTTCTGCCCATCCCTGGCAGAGTAATGGATCCCAGGAAATGTTGCAAGCTGGCACAAATTGATTATCCTGGAGGTTCTTTAAGTTGTGCTTGGAGCTGAACCAGCCTCTAGTCACACCTAAAATCTTAAAGTGTCAGATACCTTCCGCCTCCTGCTTGCCTTGTGCCAAGTGAAGGTCGGCTGAATCCAAGGACCTATACCTTAATTTGTTCCATGTCATTCCTCTGCCTACTCCCATGCTGAGCAGGATTTCTTTCATATATGATAACATTCAAGGGCTAATATGGAGATCCCTTATATGGCTGATCAAGAGACTATGCTCTAGTTTTCTTTCCGTATAGGGTTTGAAGCCCTACATACAAATGAAAAAAAAATGGTATAAATGTCCAGTTCAGCATGATACACGATATGCCTTGCATAGTTACCTTGTCTTTGTGAATGATGGCTTGGATGAAGCTGGTGAGAGTGTCTTTTGCTGTTTTATTAAAATAGATACTGGGTTGGCAGTCAGGTATATGTATAGGGTTTAAAAGGATATTTATTTTCCAAATGTATTATGACTTGGAAAGGGTTTTGTATATTTCTAGCTGTAGTGTTATGCTTTGGGGCTTTTGGGGCTTTTGAAAGGCCCTTTCTCTCTGTATTGCTTATAATCAGTGTTCCATATAACCAATAAGTTGGAGAGCAGCAGATTCTTTCCTTATAGCTACAAGGATTGGCCACATTTGTATCTGTAAAGTGTTCCTGTTGCCTGATATTTCCATCTGTGGTAGACTCTTACTGGTTAACACTGTTTGTTTGAGTTAAAATTCTATAACATTAAGAGGCAGTAGTGTAGGCCAGTAGATGGAACACTAGCTTAGGAGACAGGAGACCGAGGCTCAGTCACTGGCTCTGTCACTGACCTATTGTGTGACTTAAGGAATAACCATTGCATCTTTGTGTCTCAGTTTCTCCCTCTTTAAAATGGGGATACTCAATGCTGCATAAGAGCTAAGCATTGCTGAAATGTGGTTATATTAAACTGTTTGCTTTTAAAATGAGGAGTCTCTGTTGGACAGCACCCACGTCAGGCACATTTAAAAAGTATTTTTCCATCTGCTACATGATTCAAACTCTTGCACTTAATTCCTGGTGCAGGTGGAAGTCAGTCTCCAGAGCAATAGATATTATTGCTTGTAGCATCCTGAACCCTCTGATTTCCTAAATTACAATAACTTCTTCTGTTGTGGCTGCTTTACTATCAGGGGCTGCAGTTGTCAGTCTCTTCTTGCTCACTCTTTCCAGAGAGCCACTTGGACTCAGTCCATCTGAGTCATGGTCCGGGTGAAGCTGAGGCAAACAGCTCAATGAATTAATTGTTTCTCTCTTCAGCAGGTGGTGATCAGCAGCCTTAATTAGGTGGAGTGAGCAAGAAAAGCATCCAGACTTGAATCAAATACCATTGCTTTAGTTTTTGGTCCACCTGCATTCTGGGGTTGAATGTGACATTTGAATGCTGTGCTTTTCATATCCTCTCCAGCAGCGGGTGCTGCGGAACACCTCCACCTGAAATATGGTACAGTACATCCTCGCTATAACGCCCTTCATTACTACGAACTTCCAGCTATAAATGAACCTGGTCCCTGGAATCCAACTACAGTACAGTACTGTAGTGTTCTTTTTTTTTTTTTAAAGGGGTAGGGGTGATGTTGCACATCTGTGTACATTTTTTGCCCAGGGTTGAGCCTAAGGGCAGAAACTAAGGAGTGGGATCCACCCTACCCTATGCTACTGAGGGGGTGACAGCCCGGAGCCTGGAGCCAAAGCCACAAGGGTCATCTAAAATCTCCCTCCCTAACCAACATCTAGCCTTAGTTGTTAGTGTTGTTTGTTAATTAATTAATTTAGCTAATGCCTTTATCTAAGGTGACTTCATTAACCTACTCCAGCAATTTATGGTTTGTTTTGATTTCCTTTTGCTATAATGAACCCCTGGCTATAACAAACACAAGGCTTGGATCCCGACAGGTTTGTTATAGTGAGGGTGTACTGTAGTGATTCCAGGTCTATTTCAGGCAAACTATGGAAGTGGGTAAATTAAAACTGAAGGAGATGGTGAGTGGTGACAGAGTCCCTGAAGCACAGAAGCAGCAGTGACAGGAGCATTCATGTGGCTCAGTACAACAGTTGATTCCCGTGATGAAGGATTATCAGTGTCCAAGATCAATTGAGAACAAAATAGAATCTCGAAATATGGAGGCATTATTACAATCATTTTTTTTTAAAAAGAGGAACAATATTTTTTACCCCCCCAACTTGAAAATGTACAAATTTCAATTGTAACTCTGTGTTAAGACAGTGACACACGCTAATGTTTGATGGCGTCAATACATATTTATTACATAGCTATTCTATGCATTTTAATTTGCTGTGTAACACACAATAATTTTATTCTGTTTTAATTGAATGTGAAGTCATGCATATTAGAAACTCAATTTGCAGATTACTTTTTTGTCTGTAACGTTTCTAACATTATTCTTCTGGGTATTTCAAATTTTAGCCTGTGTAGGCAAGATCCAGTACTAATTGTTTTGCTTTCTGTAAGGATTTGTGCTAGTTTAGTTTTCTCAACCTACCACTCCTTTCTAACATACTGAACAGTAGGATTTGTAAGGCTGCAATGCCAAGATTGAATTGTTAGGCAATGATGCTCTGAAACTCTGCCAAGATCTACTTGGTAATCCCAGAAGAATTAGGAAAAAGGGGATGGAGCATGTCACATTCATTCACATCATCTAAGCAAGTCATTGGGTCACAGGCTAAAGGGAACAATTACAGAACTGCTAAGGCAGGCATGATTCATGTAGGCATTGAGGAACTCTGAATCAGACTTGCTGTTCACCTATGTATGTGTACTAACCTTAGTGTAATGATGGCTGCAGAGATCTTTGTATACAGCAGACTTTAAATTGTGGACTCTGCCATTCACTTAATCCAGCATCATAGTGATTTTTTAAATTCTGCTCTAATGGGAACCAGATGGAAAATTCTTGACTAGGTCTGCAGATATAGTACTTTTGGCAGTTCACCAGTGTTTACAGAGGTTGAAAATTCTGGATCACATGCTCTACAGTGGGATAACAACTGAAGTTCATCTACTCAGTTATGGTTATATACCTCCTATCACAGTAATGTTTGAGATGTTTTCCCTTATAGAGACAGGTGAAATATAAGGTTAGTATTAAGGGGATTGAAAGTTCTCTGTATTTGAGAATCCACAGTGTTTTTCTACAGTAGCAAAAATACTTGTTACATTATTTCACAAGCTTCTGGGTTTTCTTGCTAACTAAGCTTGTTAGTAGAGGAAGAATTTGGAGATCAGATGGGAGAAGATGGGGTATGGTGGAATATGGTGGTAACTCTGAGCTTTAATCATTCAGACTTCTGTTGTTCTGAACTTCCAGATGGCATGTTGTTCCATTCCTTTCAATGATGAGACGTAACCTTTTGGGAATTTCCTTGGAGTGGAGAAACAGGTGTGAATCTGCATCTCATTCTCATACCCTCAGAGTGCTCTGTAAGCAAAGCAGGCTCTTTTCTCTTGTTTACAGATACAGTGAATTAGCAGTTTGGATTAAGATTCCACATGCTAAACCAACTTAGTTTTGTTCATTGGGTCCCTAAAGAATTTATTTAGCAGGCAAATGCAGTTTCATATTCAGAACAATTAGCAGACACCATGAAACTCATCAAACGTCAAAAGCAGTATTCTGAGGTGCAGCCAGGACTACTAATTGTTCTTCTCAAACATGGCTATCAACCTGACTGAGTAGCAGCAAAGAGGCTGAGGCCAGGTTCCAAGGGGCTGCATGCCAACAGGAAATGTTATCTGTGGTCAGTCACAGAAATCTGCATTGTATTTTCTTTTCTTCCCTCTATTTCTATCACATGCATCCTAAAAACCGAGATCCTGTACATACTCATGTGTGCGCACGCATACACACACTTTATAACCTAGTTATGCAAGATAGAACTAACCTGGTTTTAGCTGAACGAACCAAACATACTGTACAGTTCCAACCAACATGCAGAAGTGCTTAATACTAAGAATGTCCTCCAGACATGGAAACATTTCCAACATTTATACTTGAAGAGCTGCTGACCCTTATGCTAAACTTTTTACAGAGCATTCAATTTGGAGACAATTCGCTGCCCTCTCCGGTATTTTCTATTTTTCTTTCCTTATTCATTCTTTCTCCATTGTTTGTTTTTTGTTTCTATATATTTTGTAAAGAAACAGGATCTCTTCTGTTCTGGAATTCAGCTGCTTTTATTGTTTACACCCCATAAAATAATGTGTGTGAGGTCACAATTAGTGGTAGAATTGTAGCTAATTGTGATTTCACAAACAGGCAATTAGGATTTTATGAGGGAAAGGAGTAAGTAGAGCATAAACTCCTAAGCAGCAGAGGTCCTGTTTTTATGTAAGCATCCTCAGTCTGAAAGAGAGAGGAAAAATACTAATAATACATGCTACACCATATCAGCAGGACTGGCTACATAGAGTGCTTTTCAGTTTTCAAAAGAGGTGCCATAGGGTCTTTAAGCAGAATCTGTAATCCCAAAGCACACATTTATTCCTCCATCCCCAAGTCTTTTTCTTTCCAGAGTCTGGCTGATGTGGGTCCCACACATGAATTTTTATCCTTCAAATACAATTAGTCAGCAAACTAGAATGGCTGTGCTGTCTCCAGGTTTCCTTTTAATGGGGAATTGCTTCTAGCTTGGAGGTAGGGCCTGAGGCATGGAAAGCTGGCTAAATGTAAAATAAATGAAGCTAATAAAATAATGTGACCAAGTGTCCCTGAGAGGCTGGAAAAATCTTTTAGTCACTGCCTACTTAATTTTTGGATTTCTTCCATGATCATGTCCTGAATTTTCGCCTTCTAAAGAACAAAATTGGAAAGAAACAAGTATTCTTACCAGGTAATGAGAGCCCGTTATTGTCCCTCATACCAGCTCTCCTCTCAGCCTCCCAAGTGATTGCATCTTTCATCTAGGATGGAACTTTGTATTCTGTCCAGCAAGATTTCAAACACAACAAATCTTTAAGAAGCCATGTGGATGCATGCCACGCAGGATACATTCTCCAGGAAAATTCATAGTGTTGAGTGAAAACAACATGGATGCGCATACATATCCTTGGTAGATTCTCTATCAGTTGGAACTTAAACCAAAATGGAATCTTTTTCTAAAAGACATGCATTTGTTCCACTACATATCATTGACTACCTTCATGAATCACCAGGAGGAATTACATGTTCTATACAGGACCAGACCTACCTATGTAAATCCCTACAATCTCCACCACGTACATCCTGCAGTGCAGAATGTCTAAGGCAAGTGAGAGGGTTGAGAAAGAGACTGACCAAGGGTTGGTGCTAAACTACTGTGCGTGGGCAGGTCTCTCAGAGTCAGGCATGACAAGTTCTAAGAAATACCTGTGAGGCATTTCAGGGGTTGGGAGGGAAGGAGAAAAGTCTCACATTTTAAGTTATGCAACAATTTGGTCTCTCCATCATTAAAAATAACCTCAGACGTACTGTATGTTTTCCTCTGTTACAATGACGTTTACTTGAAAAGAGAGAGAAAAAGTACTGGCGGAATCAAAAACATAGTGCAAATAAGAACACAAAGATCAGGCTGCTTCTATTTTAATGAGAAACTGTTGATCAAAGTGCAAATGTTGGCAGAAAAAGTTTTCTCCCTGAAACTTTTAAGAGTGATGATTCTTGAGCGTGTAAATGAGGGCACTAATCTAGGTGCACAGTTGGAGTCACACAAATCCTTTATTTTCAATTAGACTC
Source organism: Gopherus evgoodei (assembly GCF_007399415.2). NCBI lineage: Eukaryota > Metazoa > Chordata > Testudines > Testudinidae > Gopherus > Gopherus evgoodei. Next base: position 53,835,883 of record NC_044328.1, on the reverse strand, counting down.
ATCCCTTTGGTAGTCAGAAAAGTATTTTGCTTCTTTGTGCACCATTGCTTCCCAACTCTGCACTGTTTAAAAATCTAGTTTCCCTGAGACATGAATTCTTCGGGTCCATGGTGTGAAATCTTTTCTTCAGTTACTGAAAGAAGCACGTAAGGTCCCAACAGCAACCCTCTAGAACAGAGGCTTGGCTGTAGAAAAGAAAACCTAAAAGCCATTTTTTTGATATGAAACTAATCTGCCACACAAAATAGCAATAACATAAAGGATTGTTCCAGCTGCTTGTTGGAAGCAAAGTGGGCAAGTGGGTGATTTATGTTACAGTTGGCTGGATTGCTTGAAAACAAACATACAAACTGCGTGGGATCCTGTTAAAAATGCAGAAGTGGAACTAACCAATCATAGGTTTTTTTCCATCTTAGAATCAGTGGGTATCAAATGGTTTTCACTATGCAGAGATTTTTTAAAAAACTTTTGTCTCCAAGAATCTATATATATAAATCCATAGATTATGATGATCTAGTCAGACCTTTTGTTATATTTTTGGCTTGTGTTCCGAGCTGGCTGTGGTATCTGAGTGCTTAACAAAAATGTATTTCACAAACTGCAGTGAAAACATCCTTCAGGATCAAATTTCTCCTTCACCAGTTTGACTGGAAAGAAATAGGGGATGAATGGATCATTAAAAACGCAGTGCTTTTCATTAATACCTACTAAAAGGCTTGAAAATGCTGCTTAAGAGAGATTTCACAGATTTTCTAGTTTTATGGGTTTCAAATTTTATGTTTAGCAACATGCTTCTCAGCATTGGTTGGCTACGTAGTGCACTAAGGGCCTGAGTTTCTTCAGAGGGATTGAGTACCCACAGCTCATGCAGACTTCAGTTGCTGATGCAGGTGCTCAGCATATCTGAAAGTCGGGTCCTAAATGCCCAAACCCCTATTGATTTGAGAGGGAGTTAAAGGCAGCAGGATCTGACCCTAAGCTCATTGATGGAAATCTGAAAAGAAATTGCTAGTACTATTTTGACATTGTAAACTATTTCCCTAAATATTCATTTTCTAATACAGGGAGAGTAATTTGCACCTTTAATTAGGTTGAAAATGCACATGCACGGCTAAATAGTTGGTCAGAGCCATCCTCTTATGTTGGCTTTTTCTTTGGGAATGGAAGCTGCTTTTCAATCTTAAACACCATCTATTAAATATGCTGTTTAAATGTCTGCCTGCTTGCCCTTGACACTGGGAATTCAAGTGCTCATTTTGTGTATGCAACTCAGGCGCATCATTTTGTAATTTAATCCAATAGAGTGTAAATTGGAATGTGTGTGGCTGGTTCCAAATTCTTTGCTTCAGAGAGAAACTTAAAATAATTCATAGTGGGATGTTGTTTCCCACCTTATACAATTCAAATAATCTTCCACTCCACTGATTCTTTCTTTGATGTCAACATTTTTAGCTGCTACTGTAGATCAGTAGGAGTCTGTTGCACTTGGTGAAAATTTCTCTAAATTTATTTGTTTGTGAAGATATATGGACATCCACCTTTTATACAGGTAGCAAAACTTCATGTTGAAAAACCCTTTCTGGACTTGTTGGAAATCCTGCCACAGATATTTGGCAAGTGTCTCCTTTGCTTCCCAAAGAACAGTGGACAACTTTGCTTGAAATAAACAATGTACTCCACTTATTTAAGGATTCATTTTGGGCAGCGAAGTAAAATTCTCTTTCACAGTCTTACTTGGTCAACACTGCGGAGTTGGGGCTGTGTGCCAGGCACTACTACTACTTCAGTATAATTAGGCAAAGCCTTGGCTCTACCTCCAACATGTTGGCTCATACAGTAGCATATTACCACCTCATTGAAGCAAGATAGTAGCAAAGAAGGAATTGTGCCTCTCTAGATAGAACTGAAGTGGAAGGAGGAAAACATGACTTTGTATTTCTGACCTGCCCATAATTGGAAATCGTGAATTCCTGTGCATGTGACATTTCCACACAACGTATAGACTAAAGTGGGTGAGTTAAGCATCTACACCTTTGGATGCTTACTATGAATGACTAAATTTGAATGAATCTTATAGGTTTCACTCTGCATGGATTACCTAAAACAGCCATGCAGGACACATTTCCTTACAGTGGCCAGGGGTCAATCAATGCAGATTTGCTAGGGTGTTTGGATTCTACAGAATGGTTGTAAAGCCTCTAGGGTATCTCTGGCATTAAATAAATAATCAATATGGCATTGAAATCAGGTTGTAAATAAAGGAACATGCCTCTTATACTCTTGCGTTAGAGAGAATCTTGGATGTCCAACCAGAAAATGAAAATTTCTTCCCTGTGTGAGTTAAACCCCTCCCAAACAAGGTCGTGTTCAGGTGTTGTCTTGTTCAATTTAACTGTGTAATACTGCGTAATTACAAGATAAAATGCATGAACATTTTTGAGATAGGCAATGCTGTTCTTTATTGGATCAAAACACCAGTAGATTTTCTTAATAGGTATAACCCATTGTAACATTCATTTCATTACTTTCATATAATGTATTTCAATTGTTTGCAAATTATGAAATAAACAGGCCAAGGAGGAAAGCTGTAGAACACATTTTGCAATTACTTAGTGCCTGCAGATAGCCTAACTCATTCATTGTATAGTGACCACTTATCACTGAGGCAGGGCCTATCATCTTGGTTACTCATTTGTACAGTGCCTAGGACAATGGGGCCATGATTTTTAATTGGGATTCCTAGGCACTGCTACCTCAGAACCAATAATTTAATAATGTGGTTCCTCCCTGCCTCATCCACCTTTGAACCAGAACAATAACAATTTGGAGAAGTTAAGGGGCAGAGCTGCTGACAGTTAGCTAGTGTTAGACTTGTTAGTTTGTTATTTATTATTTGTACTGCAGCAGTGCCTAGCAGCCCTATATGATCAGGACCCCACTGTGCTTGGTGCTGTGCAGACTAAGAACAAAAAGGTGGTCCCTGCCTGTGAGACAAGGTGGGTGAGGTAGTATCTTTTAATTGACTAAAGAGACACGTTTTCGAGCCACACAGGGCTCTTCTTCAGGTCATGAGCTCCATGTAGTTTGAAAGCTTCTCTCTCTCACTGAGTTCATGAAGAAGAGCTCTGCATGGCTCAATAGCTAGTCTCTCTCACCAACAGAAGTTGGTCCAATAAAAAATATTATCCCACCCACCTAATCTCTAATATCCTAGGACCAACATAGCTACAACAATACTGCATAGATCCCTTCCTGTGGACAGAGTATGCACACCACTCATCAGAAAGGATGGGATTAAAGAGAGACTTTTTGACCTAAGCAGCCCCACCATGCATACTCCTCCATACAAGTACACCTGGTGGCACTCAGTGCATTCCTTCCCCCGTGGATGGTTCTTATATCTTCACTCACCTGACCACCATTCTCTTCCTCAGAGGCTTGCTGAATGTCTTTCCACTGGTATGAAAACCTACCCCCACTTGGGACCTGACTATTGTCCTCTCTTCCCTCACTAAACTACCCTTTCAACCTCTTGTGACCTGCTCTCTCACCCACCTCTCCATGAAGGTGATCTGTTTTGTGGCTATCACCTTTGCGAGATGCATTAGGGAGATGGTGGCTATGATGGCTGAACCCGCTTGTACCGTCTTCCACACAGACAGCATCTCCCACATGGACCTCTGTCCACACCTTTACTGCTCACTATGCCATTGCTCCAGCAGTGGTGATGGATGCAGCGGTCAGACATGCCATCCTACAGACTGCTTTCTCGCTAGTCCCCACACCCACCTCTATACTGAGCACATATTGCTACCTGTCCACATCTGAAATCCATATAGGGAGCATCACTTGAAGCAGAGGAGGAGGTTACTTACTGTAACTAGAGATTCTTTGAGATTTGTGGTCTCTATCTGGATTCCAGTATCTGCCCTCCATCTCTTCTGCTGTGGACTCCATTCCTTGCTGGTAAGAGGGACCCTGGAGTGGCATTGACTTTCATGGCCTCTTATAGCCTCAGACACAAATGTGCAAATGACACACATGCAGGGCAACAGACACTTCTACAAAATGGTTCCAGCTCTGGCATGTGCACCCACATCTGGCATCTCAAAGAACCTCTAGTTACAGTAAGTAACTTCCTCTTTCAGCAAGAATGGGGGAACCTGTCAAAGTTTTGGAATTTGTGAACCTCTCAAACACTTGTGGTTGTGTGCAACACTTGTTTGTGAAGCATTTCTTCCTTGTGAGTTGAAGCAAAAGAGCCCCCAGCAGGCAGAAGGAGAGAAGAAACTGCCAGGTTTCTCCTCCTCCTGCAGTAGTAGTAGCAAGGTGAAGAGAAGGAGCATTGCTTGAGTTTCCACAGGGCTCTTACAGTATGGACATGCTGCCAGCTCTTGATCTGTAGCTCTTATGGCCTTTAGGAACCCTGCACACTCTCGCCTTACCGCCATCTTCACACAGAATGCTGGCAGCGCTCCTCTTCTTATCACTGCTGCTCATAGATTCATGATCATTTAGTCTGACCTCCTGCATGTTGCAGGCCACAGACCTCACCTACTCACTCAAGCAATGGACCCCCTAACCTTTGGCCAAGTTACTGAAGTCCTCAGATCATCTTTTAAAGACTTCCAGTTACAGAGTCTCCCATTTACACTAGTTTAACCTGCAAGTTATCCGTGCCCCCTGCTTCAGAGGAAGGTGAAAACCCCCCAGGGCTCTGCCAACCTCAGATATGATGATCAGTTAGACTTGAGCATGTGGGCAAGACTTACCAGCGAGACACCTAGGAAAGAATTCTCTGTAATAACTCAGAACCCTTCCCGTCCAATGTCCTATAATCAGTCATTGGAAATATTTGCTGCTGGCAATCAGAGATTGGCTACATGCCATTGTAGGCAGTCTCATCATATCATATCATCCCCTGCATACATTTATCAAGCTCAGTCTTGAAGCCAGTTACATTTTTGGCCCACACTGCTCTCTTTGGAAGGCTATTCCAGAACTTTGCTTCTCTGATAGTTAGAAACCTTCATCTAATTTAAAGCCTAAACTTGCTTTGATGGCCAGTTTATATCCAATTGTCCTTATGTCAATATTGGTGCTTAACTTAAATAACTCCTCTGCTCTCTGATGTATTTATAGAGACTAATCATATCTCTCCTCAGCCTTCTTTTGGTTAGCTAAACAAGCCACGTTCCTTGCGTCTCCTTTCATAAGGTAGGTTTTTCATTCCTTGGATCATCATAGAAGCCCTTCTCTATACCTTTTCCAATTTGAATTCATTTTTCTTAAACAAGGGAGATCAAAATTGCACACAATATTCCAGATGAGGTCTCACTGGTACCTTATATAATGATACTAACACTTCCTTGTCTCCTACTGAAAATACCTGGCCTGATGTATTCTAGGACTGCATTAGCCTTTTTCATGGCTGAATCACATTGGTGGCTCATAGTCAGCCTGTGATCAATCAATACACCCAATTCTTTCTCTTCCTCTGTCACTTCCAACTGATACGTCCCCAGCTTGTAATAAAAATTCTTGTTGTTCAACCCTAAATGAATGACCTTGCACTTTGCATTGTTAAGTTTCATTCCATTTCTATTTTGCCTGTTTACTAGGTTTTCCAGATCCTCTTGCATGCTATTCTGGACCTCCTCTATATTAGCAGTACATCACCACTTTCTGTCATCTGCAAATTTCATTAGCATTCTCCCACTTTTTGTGCCAAGGTGTGTAATAGAAATGTTTAAATAAGACTGGTCCCAAGACTGATCCCTGAGCACCTCTATTAGTAACCTCCTTCCAGCCTTTCAGTATGACTCACTGTAGTCTCCCCTTTAACCAGTTCCTTATCCACCTTTCAATTTTCATATTAATCCCCATCTTCTCCAATGTAACTAATAATTTCCTGTGTGGAATTGTATGAAATGCCTCACTGAAATCCAGATAGATTAGATCTATTGCATTTCCCTTGTCTTAAAAATCAGTTATCTTCTCAAAGAAGGAGATCGGGTTAGTCTGTCACGGTCTACCTTTTGAAAAACCATATTGTATTTTATCCCAGTAACCTCTATGTCCTTAACTACTTTCTCTTTCAAAAATTTTTCCAAGACCTTCCATACAATTGAGGAAAAACTAACAGGCCTGTAGTTTCTCAGATCATTTCCCCTCGTTTCTTAAAATAACTATATTAGTAATTCTCCAGTCATAGGGTATGATACCTGAGTTTACAGATTCATTAACAATCCTTGCTATTGGTCTTGCAATTTCAAGTGCCAGTTCCTTGAATATTTTTGGATGGAGATTATCTGGGCCACCCAATATAGTCCCATTAAGATGTTTGAGTTTGACTTCTCCCTTGGATGTGGTACTTTCTACTTACATATGCTCATTCCCCTTAGCCACCCTGTTACTACTTCTAAGATCTACATTAGTGTTATTAAAAACTGAGGCAAAGTATTTGTTGAGATATTGGGCCATGCCTCGATTATCTTTAATCTCCACCCCATCCTCAGTGGTTAGCAGGCCCACTTTTTCTTACCTTGTTTTCTTTTTATTTATATGGCTATAGAACCTTTTACTATTGGTTTTAATTCCCTTTGCACAGTCCAGCTCTTCTTGGCCTGTGGCAGTTCTCACTTTTGTCCCTATACTTTCTGACCTCCAAGAGGTAGCTTTACTGGCTTATCCATCTCATCTTTCTCATAATCACTTGATTGAGATGTTTGTTTATCCAGGGTGGTCTGTCATCCTTCCCTATGAATTTTTCCCGCTTGCTTGGGATTCAGGCTTCAGATAGTCTTTACAATTTTGACTTGAAGCAATTCCAATCCTCCTCCACATTCAGATCCTGGAGTTCTTTGATCTGGTCCACTTCCCTAACTAATTCCCTTTGGGGGGGAAAAAGTTTGCCCTTTTGAAATCAAGGACCCTAGGTGTAGAGTTTAAACTGAATTAGCTCATGATCACTCAAACCAAGGTTGTCCCCTGCAACCAGGTCTTCTGCGAGGTCTTCACTACTCACCAATACCAAATCTAAAATGCCATCACCTCTTGTAGGTTTGGCAAATATTTGGTGAAGAAATGTGTCAGCTATTACACCCAGGAACATCTGGGTCCTACTATTATTAGTAGGATTTGTCCTCTAATCTATCTGTGAAGTTAATGTCTCCCATAATGACACAAATCCCAGTAGTATTTATTTAGCTAAAACTATTAAAGAGGTCCCTATCCATATCCAGATTGGATCCTGGGGGTCTGTAGCATATTCCAAGCACTATCCCGGAGAGCCTTTGGGTACCTTTCTTCCCCAAAGTGATTTTGACCCAAACAGGCTCTGGTTTGGCCATTCTATCTCTTCTATTTTCTTTATGGTCTACCTCATCATTAATATACAGTGCTACTCTACCTCCTTTCCTTTTATTTCTGTCTTTCCTGAGCAGCACGTCCCCCTCAATACCTGTGCTGTGCCTTGGGCAGAGAGAAGAGGAAAGCCTTTGTCCCTTTCTACTAGAGTAAGAATGGAAGGGACATCAACCACTAAAACGCCAAGCTTCAGTGAAACTCCATGTACAATAACATCATCCTGTAAAAGTAAAATAACCAATAAACCAACAACCTTCTCTTTCTCCCCCAGACTTCACGATAAGCCAGTTTAACTGCATGTGGTCTCCCCTCTACAGAACATGAACTCACTAGTCTTAGTATGAATTTCAAATCCAGTGTTACTGGTGCGCCCCAGCTTTACACAGCTCCAAAAAATAACATTTTAAAATGTTTCCTAATTAATTTTTTAACCTTCCAAAAGAAGGCTGGGTTCACTAGAGGTAAAATCTCAGTTTTGCAGCAGGATGTCTGACCAACAGTAAATCTGAGGTTGTTTTTATGTACTGCCTGTCTGTCGTGTGTCCCACTTTGCCTTTGGGCAAGGAGTGGGCAAACTTTCTGGCCTGAGGGCGAAATTAGGGAATAAAAATTGTATGTCAGGCCATGAATGCTCACAAAATTGGGGATGGGGTGGATGAGGGTTCTGGTTGGGGGTGTGGGCTCTGGGGTGGCTCTGGGGCTGAGAGGTTTGAAGTACAGGAGGGTGCCCCATGATGGGATCGAGGGGTTTGAAGAGTAGAAGGGAGATCAGGGCTGGGTCATGGGGTTGGGGCACGGGGAAAGGCTCAGAGGTGCAGGCTCCAAGCGGCGCTTACCTCTTGGGGTGGGACTGCAGCTTCCTGGAGCCACATGGTGCAGCCCCGGACCTGGTGCCCTGGCTAGAGTGCCGGATTGGGGCCGAGCTCCATGATGTGGCCCCTGACCCGGCACCCTGGCTGGAGTGCCACTGGGGCCCCCGACCCGGTACTCCAGCTGGAATGCCAGTGGGGCCCCCCACCCGGTACCCCGGCTGGAATTCCAGAGCGGGGCCAAACCCCGTGGTGTGGCTACCCCTTGGTGCCCCGACTGGATTGAGGCCCAGCCATGTGGTGCAGCCCTGACCCAGCACCCCGGCTGAAGCACTGGAGTGAGGCCATGCAGCGTGGTGCATCCCCTGACCTGGTGTGTTGGCTGCATCTCCAGAGTGGGGCCAAGCTGCGTGGTATGTTCTCCAACCCAGCTCCCCAGTGGGAGCTCACAGGCTGGCTTAAAATGGCTCACGGGCTGGATCCAGCCTTCAGGCAGTAGTTTGCCCACCCCTGCTTCGGGTTTTGTTCTTTTGACCCAGCAGGGAATCAGGTGCTCAAGTGTCCTTGCAAATTCCAGTCTCCTCACAAGAACAGAACTGGCACACAGAGCAGAGTAGATAGTGTCATATGCAGGCTGGGAAATCAAAGCCAAACTAGTTTTATAGTCTGATCTCAGGGCTACGAGCCTTGATAGTGAAAGTAGAACTGCATATGAATGATATTTATATGGGAGGATGAAGGCTTCTGTGCAACACATAAACCAACCATTAGAAGATGTAGAGTAGTAATGAATGAAAAGTGCATGTGTTTATTGAGTAGTGATGAGTACACCTCCAAAAAGGTGTTTGGATTCAGGTTCATTTCAAATAAACATCTGAAGTTTATAGGAAACACTTGAACTTGCAAAATTGGCCTGTAAATCACATTAGAAGAAGGTTTTCTAAAAGAATTCTAGTATTACAGGTCTGATCCTGGCTGGGACCAATTAATTGAGAATTGTACATACATGGGATATCATGAAAAGTCAATGACTAGCCAGACTCATTCAGTTTTTAAAAATTGTCCTGAGTCTTGGGTGAAGGTGCAGTGGGGAGGTGGATTACTTATTTTACCCAGACTGCTTTAGCAATCTTCAGTGCTGAGCATGATTGGAGATTCCATTGCAACAATCCCTGTTGGCTCTGAATATATCTGCTAATCAGTATGCTGTACCTAAGAGTTCTGTGGTTATCAATTCCTGGGGAATTTACAGGTGAAACTCCCTGACAATGAAGATAACAGACTCAGTTATAAAGTAAGAGTGGGGATAATATGCAGAAAAAGAGAGATTTAAAAATTAGGGAATAAATCCTGCTTTGGCCAGAGCTGAGAGAAGGGACAGTACTGCTGGCCATTGTTGCTTCTGTTCTCTGAATCCTGCCCATCTTTTTTGCATGGAGTAATCCAGGCAACACACAGTGGAGTCTACGTCAATGCTCCTTGTGAAAAGAACTGTATGTTCTCCTAGCTAATGTGTGCTTGCAGGGTTGGCGGCAACCTCTCCCTGGCAGACTGCACCCCTTTTGGTGCTATGCTAGTGAAGGAGCATGTACATATCCTTAACTCTTTCTTAAACAGTAGATGGGAATCCAGCACGCAATGTAATGGAAAGAAAGGAAGATCCCTGAGCTGCCTTCTCTCTATCCTAGCCACTCAGTAGAAGACGAGATCCAGCCCTAGTGGTTTACAATCTGGATGATAAAATAGGACAAACAACAAAGGGGAAACAGAATAATCAATGAAAGGATATAAAAATGAGCAAAGGTAAGAACAAAGAGTAAACAAGAGCTTTTTTGGAACTGCAAACACGGGTATGGTGAGAATGAAGATGGGAATATGCAACTGTAGAAAGAAAACATAATGAGAAATCAGATTGTGAAGCAGAGTTGTCTAATGCGTTGTGCAGTTTCTACAGGGTCATGTCATTTTTAAGGCAATATATAGTTACTCAGTGTAGAGCATTTGCAGGAAAACAACATGATGACAAAGCTCCTTGTGCTAGACATTCATCAAACCTGTATAAAACCCGTCATACTCTTGTATTTGTTTGCATTTGTTATAGAACTATGGCATTTTGTAGATGCTGCATATTACTGTTGGAATTTCTGCTGGGGTTTCAGTTGTCATCTGTGAACCCAGTTAAAGGTCAGAGGAAGGGAACTAATTTATGTCTCATTAATTAGCAACACAAGAATAATAGATAATCTTTCTTAATATTGTTTTGTAAAAGCTGCACAATTAGCCTTATTCCCTTACAATTGTCTTCAGCACACAAAGTAATTCAGTGTTTGGATCATGAGTGATGAGGATTTGCTCACATTTTACTGTATTCTTTGGAGTTTCTAAAGTTCACACTGAGGATTTTGGTTGAATAAAACACAGTAAGGCTCTTTATTTTTGGCCACTTTTCAACAAATGATGTTGCAAAATTGCTTTTCCAGCATCTATATTTTAAAATGCTTTTTTCTGAAAAGAACAAAGTAGTTGGATTTCTAGCTTACCGTACAAAGAGAGAGAATCTGCTGTGAAGAGTTTGTTACCCTTGGACTACAGTGTATTATAAATGTGCTACTCTTGCAAAGCAACAAGTTTGGGTTCTTTTCCCTCCCCTCCCCCCATGAAAATAGACTCAGAGACTCTAGGACTGGAAGGGACCTTGAGAGGTCATCGAGTCCAGTCCCCTGCCCTCATGGCAGGACCAAATACTGTCTAGACCATCCCTAATAGACATTTATCTAACCTACTCTTAAATATCTCCAGAGATGGAGATTCCACAACTTCCCTAGGCAATCTATTCCAGTGTTTAACTACCCTGACAGTTAGGAACTTTTTCCTAATGTCCAACCTAAATCTCCCTCGCTGCAGTTTAAGCCCATTGCTTCTTGTTCTATCATTGGAGGCTAAGGTGAACAAGTTTTCTCCCTCCTCCTGATGACACCCTTTTTTTAGATACCTGAAAACTGCTATCATGTCCCCTCTCAGTCTTCTCTTTTCCAAACTAAACAAACCCAGTTCCTTCAGCCTTCCTTCATAGGTCATGTTCTCAAGACCTTTAATCATTCTTGTTGCTCTTCTCTGGACCCTCTCCAATTTCTCCACATCTTTCTTGAAATGCGGTGCCCAGAACTGGACACAATGCTCCAGTTGAGGCCTAACCAGCGCAGAGTAAAGCGGAAGAATGACTTCTCGTGTCTTGTTTACAACACACCTGTTAATGCATCCCAGAATCACGTTTGCTTTTTTTGCAACAGTATCACACTGTTGACTTATATTAAGCTTGTGGTCTACTATGACCCCTAGATCTCTTTCTGCCATACTCCTTCCTAGACAATCTCTTCCCATTCTGTATGTGTGAAACTGATTGTTCCTTCCTAGGTGGAGCACTTTGCATTTATCTTTATTGAACTTCATCCTGTTTACCTCAGACCATTTCTCCAATTTGTCCAGATCATTTTGAATTTTGACCCTGTCCTCCAAAGCAGTTGCAATCCCTCCCAGTTTGGTATCGTCCGCAAACTTAATAAGCGTACTTTCTATGCCAACATCTAAATCGTTGATGAAGATATTGAACAGAACCGGTCCCAAAACAGACCCCTGCGGAACCCCACTTGTTATACCTTTCCAGCAGGATTGGGAGCCATTAACAACTACTCTCTGAGTACGGTTCTCCAGCCAGTTATGCACCCACCTTATAGTAGCCCCATCTAAATTGTACTTTCCTAGTTTATCTATAAGAATATCATGCGAGACTGTATCAAATGCCTTACTAAAGTCTAGGTATATCATGTCCACCGCTTCTCCCTTATCCACAAGGCTCATTATCCTATCAAAGAACTGATTTATTTGAGACAAAGCTTTTATTTTCTTTATGCTCCCCCAAATGCCATACATTTACACTGTGCCCAGAGGCAGGGCCATCCCTAGGAGGATGTGGGGACATAGGTGAGGAGCTCTTCCCAGCTCCGCCCAGGCCCTGCCCCCACTCCACCTCTTTCTACCCTGTCTCTTCCCCACTCATTCTGCCCCCATCACCAAGTGCGCTGCACCCTCATTCCTCCCCCAGTACATCCAGAGGATGCAGCGAAACAGCTGATCAGCAGTAGGGAGGAAGGGGAAGGCGCTGATCGGTGGGGCCTGCAGGCAGGCAGGATATGCTGGGTGGAGGAGGAGGTTGGTAGGGGCCCACCCATCTCCTGCCTTACCTCCCCAGCCTACCTCTCATTAAGCACGGGGCCCCCCAAAGTGCGGGGCCTGGGACGGTGGCCCCGATTTGCCTTACCCTAGGGATGGCTCCGCCCAGAGGCTATAGCCTCGGCTGAGAACAATCCTAGCTCAGGTTAAGAGAGGCAGTGTGAAGTATGACTCCAATACGATACAGCGGAACAGGGACACACAAAGGGAGCTAATAAAATAACCATCAGAGCAATTGCATTATGGAGGCTTATTTGACCCTATAAAACAAAATATGGAAAGGGTATGATGAACCAAATGCAAATAATATTGCATTTTGCATAAGTTTTTCTCTGTTGGCTGTGCTGTTGACATGACTCCCAGTATCATGACATAGTTTAACTAACCTAAATTGTAAGCTGTATGGGGTCAAGGTAATGTAGCTTGTTTGCCCATAAAGTACCAGGCACATCTGTTGCACTATATGAGAATAATAATTTGTTTGCAGGCAGGGAGCCACCACAGCCATTAGATTTCACTCAGCAAATGCTATTGGTACCTTGTGGGCCAAAGTGAGTGGCCTCCCCCTTTGAGATATGGAAGGATATCAGACTTATGAAGGAATAATCAATTGCACAAATACAATATGGGAAATGATTTTACAGGAAGGAGTACTGCAGAAAAGGATCTGGGGTTTATAGTGGATCACAAACTAAATAGGAGTCAACAGTATAACACTATTGCAAAAAAAGCAAACATCATTTTGGGATGCATTAATGGGAGTGCTGTAATCAAGATGTGAGAATTAATTCTTCCACTGCACTTGGCACCGATAAGGCTTCAGGCTGCCACACTTACAGGAAATGTGGACAAATTGGAGAAAGTCCAGAGGAGAGTAACAAAAATGATTGAAGGCCTAGAAAACATGATCTCTGAGGGAAGATTGAAAAAATTGGGTTTATTGTAGTCTGGAGAAGAGAAGACTGTGAGGGCTAGGGGAGGACAAGATAATGGTCTTCAAGTGTGTAAAAATAGTTATAAAGAGGAGGACAAATTGTTCTCCTTAACCACTGAGGACAGAACAAGAAGTAATGGGCTTAAATTGCAGCAAGGGAGGTTTAGGTTAGACATTAGGAAAAATTCCCTGTCAGAGTAGCTAAGGGATGTTGTGGAATCTCTGTCATTGAAGGTTTTTAAGAAAAGGTTAGACAAGCTTCTGTCAGGGACAGTCTAGATAATGCCTCAGTGTAGGGAACTGGAGTAGATGACCTATTAAAGTCCTTTCCAGTCCTACATTTCTATTATTTCTATGTGCTGTCCTCTACAAATTCTCATGCTGGCATAACGTTTGGGCTTAATTGAAAGTCCATTGAAGTCAATAGAAAAACTCTCATTGATTTTAATGGGCTTTGGATTAGCCTCCTCATTTGTCAGTAGATCCCTCCATGAGGCAGTGTGTGAGGACCTCGTTTCTTGTCTCAGTGCTACCCTGTGTGTGTTTCAGTGCTGAGAGTTGCTGTTGGCAGGAAATTCACAATGGTAGACACTCAGTTTCTGTTTGCAGAAAAGTGTTTGGTCTTGTTGAGATTGTGGTCAGTGAGGTTTACTAAGGCAAGAAGGGTGCAATTTCATTCAGTTAGCGGTGATGATGGGTGCAGAAGACAGCATCAAAGAAAACCTGCAGGGAAAAAGTGTCACTCTACAGTAAGACAGATGTTCCTGTGAAAATCTTCTAAAATGACAAGAAATGAATACAACATTCAGTGTACAGTCAGCTCTGTTGCTTCCAGGGGGACTATCTTGAATAGAGATGTGGCAAGCTATCAATGTTTGCTCCTCAAAATGTTCACTGAGTTCAGGTTTTCTTTTCCTATAGCTTTCCCTAATTAATTGCCTTATTATATTCATTCATGCTTCAGGTTAATGTTACATGGTTTGACGTTCATCTTGTTTTCCAAATGCAAATTCTTCAAGTGTGTGTTTAGTCATTGAACAGGGTTACATGCTCGTGAGAATTAGTTTTGGAGTGAGGGGCTGGTGGTTTATTGGAGGGGATGTCAATTTTGATAACTGAAATATTGATGCAAATGAACAGAAGTGTCTTGATGAGAGCTTATTTTGAAATGTGATGCTGTATCTCACTCAGCACCTGCAAATGCTTCCTCTCAGTGGGTACACAAGGTTAGACACTGTCAGGGTAAGAGTCACTTTTCAGGGCAGCCAGGACAAGGCTTCAAGGAGGGTTGTAGAAGATCTCCTTCCTAAGAGAAAATAATTAGATCCAGATTAAGGCAGAGCAAATAATGCAAAATATTTGTTAGAACTGCTAATTTGCAGTGTGTGCAACAGCTCAAGGGAGCTGTTGCAGCAAGGAAGAAATTAGATCAGCCCTGATCTAGTCTGTGCCAGTGACTGACCCGCTCCTGGGCAACTCAAAGAATAGCGGCCAATTATCCTCCTCACAGTCTCGGTGCCAAGTTCTGAACTGGTGCAGGGAAGAACATGGTCCTTAATGCGTATTTTGTTCATTTTGTGCACCCATTGGATACCAAATCAATGCACGTCACATCACCTTGCATCTCAAACTAACTGGCACCCATTTTCTGACCAGTTTACCCCTATTTCTAGTTTATGCGTCAAACAGATTGATCTTGTTAAGTTTTAGAATTTTTCTCCTTCCATGAGTATCTGAAAAGAAAACTCACTTAACCAACTAAGATGCTGTAAAATGAATTCATAGTCCAGTACTAGGTTTTTTTTGTTTTTTTTTAATGTAATGAAATGTGCTGAATTGACAACCTCAGTGACAGCTTTGGTGCAGCTGTGCTGCTGTAGCATGTCTGATGAAGATGCTGATGGGAAAGTGTGCTCCTCTCAGCATAATTACTCCACCTCAATGAAAGGAAGAAGCTATGTTGAGAGAGCATCTCCCGCCAACATTAGTGTAGGGTAGACAACGCTTTAAGTCGCTGTCACTTACATCGCTCAGAGGGGTGGTGCTTTCACATCTGTGAGCGATGTAAGTTATAGTAACTTCAGAGTTATGGGCACCTTTGGAATAGAGGTTGTCTGTTACTCTGAAATGTTTGTAACTCTGAACAAAGCGCAGTTTGGGCTCCAGATCCAGCAGCTGACACTTCAGGGCAGGCTTCAGCAGTAGTTGAGCTCCCTACTTAGCCCCGGTGTGAGTTTGCAAGCTTGTCAGCCTCCAGACAGAGGTGTGTGTGCATATAAGAAAACAGTGCATTCCTCTCCTGGCCGGGGGTGGTGGTGTGTTAAAAACATCATGTTCCCTTCCTGGTGGGGAAGAGGGGGGGAAGAGTGAAAGTGGTGCAGACCCCAGCACGGCTTCTGATCTGCTGGCTGGCTCTGGCTGCCTTGGGCTGGCAGCCCCAGCATCTTGCTATAAGTGGTTGCCCCACGTGTGGGGGTCAAGGTCGAGTGGGAAGGAAGGAGGGACAGGCAGCCCAGATGTGCCTACCTTTAAGATGCAGAACAGGCACAGTACAGTATTTGCTTTTGAGGGGGGTCTCTGCTGCTACCTGGTTGGTTATTTCTGGTTTCACTTGGTGTCCAGTTGACTGGTTGGTCTGTAACTCTCTGGTGTTCGTATCTTTGAGGTTCTGCTGTACATCAACTTACGGGGTAGTGTAGAGAATCCCTTATTTATTCACAGGACAGGTAAAGTACAGTGTGGATTGGAAAAGTGGCTGTAGAAGTCTCCTTGCACAACCCTGCCTTGTGTCTCCACTTGGAGGGTGCTTTAAGAGGAAGAAGATAGGCGTATAGATTGAGCTATGTCCTCTCTAATGGGCAGCAAGACTGACCATGCAAATTGTAGAAGTGGATATCAGTCCACTAAGAACTGAACTGAGACCACCAACTCATTTTGCCTAGCCAGGAAACAGTTGGTATTGAATTCTAGTGATTATTGAATTGAGGATAATTGGATTTGAATTAGTCAAATAAAGGTGAAAGCTTTGTATTCCTAAAGTCTAAAATATCATTCAACAATGCACGCGTATAGCATTAAGAGCACATTGGAATGAGCACATATGAGTGATTCATAAAATGTGACCAGTTATAAAAGTCTCAGAGCACATGTAAACAGTTTTTAAAAATGACATTTAAAAAGAGAAAGGTCAGATGAAAAACAAGAATCTCTATGACAATCAAGGTCTAGATACCCTAAAGGTTGAATAGGGGATTTGAACTCCAAAAGATACGCATCGAATCAACTGATTGTATACAGTGTTGTGCTATAAAAATATGTTGAGTAAGGTCTTTTATGAAAGCCTGTAATGCTCTAAACTAAAGCATAATGAGATGTATATAGGCTACGGTTATGAATGTGTGTTTATGTATATAGAGAGCTGGGCTCAAACTTTGGACAGTGAGCGATCCAACAGGGAGAGGCACCTCCCAAACCAGGCTCAAGTAACAATCTATTGTATAACCCAGGAAAAGACATTGAGACAACTACCAACTGTGCCACTGTGATTTTTTGAGGTCTACCTAGACCTGTGAGGGGTTCTGTCACTGCTTACTCTGTAATCTTGGAGTGCACTAATGCTGTGCTCCTGTGGCTCAGAGCCCTGACACCAGTAGCCTGTCTACAATCACAAGGTCTCGCACCAGCTTCCTCTGGCCTAATTACTACGTGCAGGGTGACACCAACATCCCTTCCAGTTTGGAGTCTCCCCAAATCCATCCTTGCCAAATTCTTAACTACCAGGCATGTGGACACCCCCACCCACATTATTCGTCATCTCTGATGATCTGAAAGCAGACCATTTCTCTTGGATACCAGCTTATCTGGGTATCCACACAGTTTACACTCCAGAAAGCTGCTTGGGGTAGAAATGAACAAAAGGTTTATTTAATATAAAAACCACCGATTCAGAGATGAAATTGTAAGGGAGGGCAAACATGCACGTTACACAGTAAAAAAAAACAAAGATACAACCTCAGGCTTTACACTTCCATATTAGGTAAAATCCCTTCTCTAATATAAGTTGCCTGTCACCTTTTGAACAGTTTCCCAGTGTACCCCCTAGCTATAGGGTTAATCTAACATTTTTCAGACAGCTTCCTGCTTAGAGGATGTCCTATTTCTGGATTCCTTTCACTTGAAATCCTTTCCACTTTTAAAAGGGTTTGCAGTTTTTTTTTCTTTAGTCACCATACATTCTCAAAGTAGGGAAATCCCTAGTTGTTTCAATGTCTTACTATTGAAGTTAATGGCCCATTGTGACTATTTCCTGAGTGAATCTTTGCTTGAGTCTGCTTTTGAGTAAACATCTGGCTTGGGAGGTGCCTCTTCCTGTCCAATCGCTCACTGTCCTGCTGTGAGATGGAACCAAAATTGAGCCCAGTTATGTACACAAATAGATAAATTCATAGCCATAGACTGTACACATCACATAATTATTAAGCTTAAAAATTACAGGCTTTCATAAAAGACCTTACTCAACATATTTTTATAGCACAATAATATTGTGTGCAATCCGTTGATTCAACTGCTTATTCTTTGGGGTTCAAACCCCATGTTCTCCCCCTTGGGAAATCTGGATCTTGATTGCCATGCTTCCTAAAATGGAATTATGCAGCCATCCCCTGCTCCCCTCAGCCTATGGAAAGAGATGGGCTTTGCACTATGTACCATTTAGTCTCTTGCACAAGTGAATTAGTGTAGTAAGTGAATTTTACATTGAAAGATTCCCCACTGAGAGCATCTGGCTACACGCCTACCTGAAGTTCAACTTCAGACACTGTTAGCTTGAGGACCCCAGCACAGTACATGTTTTGCTAAATAAGAATCGATGTCAAATGATTAAGGTCTCTGGGCAACACTTTCTAAGGCCAAATGGGAGATAGGTGCCCAGTTCTCATTGACTTTTAGTTCAAATTGAACACCTAACTGCCATTCATGCCTTTGAAAATCTCCTCCTCTGATCCTAAATAATAGGCTCCTGCACATGTATCTTTCTCTCCTTCTGTGAGGCAAGAGTGGTGTTATGGGGAGATTCAGACCTTTATCAAAATGAACTGTCATCTGTGTGCTGGCAGCTAGCTGGGTGTGTAACAGCACGCTGAATATAGATTTCAAGCCTTCGCAGTGAGAGCCTAGAGGGGAGAGCATTCTGCCAGTTACAGAAATCGCCTATACAAATGTATAGTAGCCAGGTAGCAGCTGGATTCATTGCAAACTGTAAACTGCCTCAGCACAGTTCTTATTTCACTGATTGGCCTCAAGGTAACACTCCTGATATTAGAAAATTTCTTTCTCTGAGCTGTAAGGTTCAGGTCCGAGATTGGGTCTAGAATTTGATTCTCCTTCAGATTGTAGTGGAATGGTTTTCATGTTGCTGTTGTTTCAGAATGATAAAGTAGGGTGAGGAACCCAAAGACCTTCTGTGGACTGACCTTTGGGGTTGGAAACAGGACTGTCAATGGATATTGAAATAAGATCTTGTGTATTTCCTTAGTACCTTGATATGCTCTGTTATATCAGATACTCTCTTTTAAGACTTGCACACCTGTTTAGTAACATGTAGTTGCTCGGTATTATAGACAGGGCTGGTAACATGGCCTATTATTAAGACTCTGTTTTTAGTTGCTTTTAGCTTTGCCAAACTTGAATCTCTCAAGCTGAAATTTTCGAGGTCATGTGTCTACCTCAGGCTGAATATTGTTTGGAAAACTTCAGCCAAAAAGGTTCAGCCATTTCTGAGAACAAGGCTTGAGAAAAATACATAGTTTTACTAACGTTAAAATCTTCTGTAAATGTGTCAGGGGATTATGGGAATTGAGAGGACGGCCTCACAGTTAAGGCGGTTGAATGCTGTCCTAGAAAACTGGATTCTGTTCCTTTCTCTGCCATTGAGTTCCTGTGTAATACAGAGAA
Source organism: Gopherus evgoodei (assembly GCF_007399415.2). Classification (NCBI taxonomy): domain Eukaryota; kingdom Metazoa; phylum Chordata; order Testudines; family Testudinidae; genus Gopherus; species Gopherus evgoodei. Next base: position 53,816,590 of record NC_044328.1, on the reverse strand, counting down.
AGTCATGTAAACCCAACTTTTCATAGGTGGTCACTAATTATTTGTTCTTCATATTCTGGGTGCCTGGCTTCAGATCTTGGTGTCTGATTTGAGGAAGTGCTGAGAACTCAGTTGTAACTGAAGTCAACAGGAGCAGTGATTAAACATGTAAAGTATTGTATAATGCTAAGTACTGTGATGAAATCAGGTCCCATATGACTCAGAGTGGGCACCCAGAATTAGTGGATGCTTTTGACATTAATTTCTCTTTGCCTCAGGTCTCCGTCAGTAAAATGAGGATCCTATAGTGATGAGTGCCATAAAAAGTCCATGATGAAATTAATAATGCTGTCGTCAGAGAAGAGTTTGGATAGTGTACAGTAAATAAGGCATGAGGCCACACATTGAACAATGAGGATAAAACAAAATATTGAATAGCTGCTTGTTAAGTGACCACTGAGCACTAGATGAGGCAGGGTTCCTCTGGCAAAAAAGGGAGTATGTGATCATGTAGCTGAAGTCTGTGTCATAATACAAATGCAGAAGGGGGCTGAATTTAAGTTGCCCAGGCAGTCTTAGTTATGGCATTTCCTAGCTTCTGAATGCTTGGCTATGCAACTTTAATTATATTTTTAACGTAGTTTTATGTGTGTAATTCTATTACACAAGTAACTCTGAGCTCTTTATAAACATTAATTAAGCCATGTAACTCACTTGAGTCAAGTATTATTTTAGAGATGGATAAACTGAGTCACACAGAGGATCACACAATAAGGGCATGGCTACACTTGCAGATGTAGAGCGCTGGGAGTTAAACAAGCCCTCGGAAACTGCAGCAGGGAAAGCACTGCAGTGTGTTCACACTGTCAGCTGCAAGCGCGCTGGTGTGGCCACATTTGTGGCACTTTCAGTGGCATTGGGAGCAGCGCATTATGGACACCTATCCCACAGAGCACCTCTTCCCATTCTGGCGCTGTGGCTTATGGGAAGGGGGTTGGGGTGTGTGGGACATTCTGGATCCTGTCCCAGTGCCATATGATGCATCACTTCGCATCCCAGCAATCTCTGTGCTTCCATCCACATTTGGTGCCACATTTTGTGCTGTTCGCTCTGTCTTCCCTTTCGATTTGTGGGAATGGATCCCGAAATGCTGAGGAATATGCTGATGGGCCTCGCCAGCATGTCATGAATTGCAGTTGAGTTACTCCTTAAGCTACAAACTGACAGTGAGGAGTATAACGATAATGTCGACTTCCATAATGCTTACGACACAAGATTGCTTGTGGCATTCATGGACATGCTCACCACAGTGGGATGCCACTTTTGGATTCAGGAAACAAGCACTAAGTGGTGGGATCACATCATCATGCAAGTTTGGGATGATGAGCAGTGGCTGCAGAACTTTCAGATGAGAAAAGCCACTTTCTTCGGACTATATGCTGAGCTTGCCCCCACCCTGTGGCGCAAGGACATGAAATTGAGAGTTGCCCTGCCAGTGAAGAAGCAGGTGGCTATTGCAGTCTGGAAGCTGGCAACTCCAGACAGCTACCGATCGGTCGCTAACCAGTTTGGAGTGGGAAAGTCAACCATTGGAATCGTGTTGATGCAAGTTTGCAGGGCCATTAATCGCACCCTGCTAAGAAGAACCATGACTCTGGGTAACATGCATGACATTGTGTCTGGCTTTGCACAAATGGGTTTCCCTAATTGCAGAGGGGTGATAGATGGGATGCATATTCAAATTCTGGCACCAGCCTACCTAGCCTCTGAGTATGTAAATTGGAAGGAGTATTTCTCTATGGTTCTCCAGGCGCTTGTGAATCACCATGGGCATTTCATTTACATTAACGCAGGCTGGTCTGGAAAGGTGCACGATGCATGCACCTTTTGGAACACAGGCGTTCAGGAAGCTGCAAGCTGGGATTTTCTTCCCAGACCAAAAGATCACCCTAGGGGAAGTCAAAATGCCCATTGTGATCCATGGAGACCCTGCTTACCCTTTAATGCCGTGGCTCATGAAACCCTACACAGGGAGCCTTGACGGCAGCAAGGAGTGTCTCAACAACAGACTGAGTTGGTGCAGAATGACTGTGGACTGTGCTTTTGGCTGTTTAGGGTCGCTGGCACGCTCTATGGGAGGCTGGGCCTGGTCGCGGTTATATCCACGTGCTGTACCCTCCATAACATTTGTGAAGGGAAGGGTGAAAGAGTCACTCAGGCATGGACCTAGAGGTTCAACATCTGGAGGCTAAATCTGAACAGCCAGAGAGAGCAGGGCTATTAGAGGGGCCCAGCGCGGGGCTGCAAGGATTAGGGATGCCTTGAGGGAGCAATTTAAGGCTTAAGTAATGTCTGGTGCCCTACACAAGAGTGAAGTGCATTAGTTCCAATGTTAGTAGGAATCTGTGTTTGCTACCTATGATGCTGTGCCTGTTGCTTTCCTGGGCTATGGTATCTTTTACTTAATTCAATAATAAAGAATGTTTTCAAAGCCAAAAAAATCATTTATTGAAAAGAAAATTGATTTATGGAAAAGAAACAACTGCTTGGGAAACAGAAAGGGCATGGCACATCTGTGCTGTGTGGGATGAGGGAAGGGGGTGGGGTGGGGAATGGGACAATCACAGATTTGCTTATCATACTCAGCCTTCCTGTCTGAGTGCTGTACAATGAGTGCTGCACTTTAGGCTGGCTAAAATGCATGGTGATGGGGGTTGAGTGCAGTGGGTAAGTCTCGTAGTTTGCAGGGCTGGGTGGTGAAGCTACAGGTGTTAGAGGCAGCTGGTGGTGATAAGAACCCGGATGTTGGGGAAAGTGGGTTGGCAGTAACATGGGGGCACAAGGGAAAGAGTTTTGGGACAAGGGCAGTGGATGGGGGAGAGGGTGTGGAAGTGCTCCTCCTGCATTGCTACAAGTGCCTGTATTGAGTCTGCTTGGCTCTCCATGATGCTTAGCATCTGCTCCATGTTTTGGTGCTGGTGATCCGCATTCTGCTGGCGGACTCTCCTTTCACTTTCCCACCACTCCTGAACTTTTTTATTTTCATTAAGGGACTGCTGTATTACATCATGCAGCATGTCCTCTTTGCTTTGTGGATGCTTCCTGATTCTTTGGAGTCTTTCGGCCATTGATAACAAGGTCAGCTGGGATCTCAAGGTTGCATCTGTAAAGCCAAAGTGCAACACTTGAGAGGCAGCATTGTTCACACCAGACAGACCAATGATTTGGCCATTCCTAAAGACAAGCACAGTTCAATAGCAGAAATTGCCTGTTCCAAAGCGAGCGAACATAACCCACAGGAGCCCCATAATGGTGAATAAGCCCAGGGACAAGGGGAACTTATTGTTTTACAGCTGTACTGTCCCCTGGGGTTTTGTGCCTTGGGGAGAGCCAACAGCTGCAGCGGGTCCCTATACTGAACACTGTCCCCACATTTTTCACTGGATGAGTTCATTCTGGAAGATATCTTGCTGCTAAACGTGACGTGGGAAGCAAGGGAGGGTCTTCTACTACAATATGGCTTCTGCCCTGGCCCATATGCAGTTTGTCTGTGTGCAGCAATGGTTCCCTCGCCCATCATGGCACTGTGGTGCAGACATGTTAGCCTTACTGGGACAAAGAGCACAGTAGCTCTGCCAAGGAACCTGCATAAGCGGATTGCCTAGCTTCTGCATGAGACCTTTGAAGAGATTACTGAGGCAGATTACCACGATGTGAGAGAGCACATCAATGCCCTATTCTGCATCTAGGAATGCATGCAGCCCTAACCCTCCTCATCCCAAGAGCCCACACTGAACAACTTCCTTTCCAAAATACAAGCCACTTACCGGGCACCTCCTCTGGTGTTTGTTCTTCCCAAAGCACTCTCTGCTGCAACTGGCAACCTTCCTTCTGGTTTGAAAACAGCTCCTGGCTGCATGCATCTAGGGATGCCGGACTGTCTCCTTCCTCTTCAGCACCCTCTTTCCTGCTTTCCTCCTCCTGCCTTGTTGAACTGGGCTCTGAAGGGTCTATGGTGGTCTTCGGAATGGAGGTGGGGTCGCCCCCAAGTATTGCATCTAGCTCTTTGTAGAAATGGCAGGTTGTGGGGACAGCACCGGAGTGGCAGTTTGCCTCGTGTGCTTTGTGGTAGGCATTCCGCAGCTCCTTCGTTTTAACCCTGCACTGCAGTGCATCCTGGTCATGGCCTCTTTCCATCACGTCCCTTGATAGCTGCCTGAAGGTATTGTAATTCCTACAGTTGGAGTGCAGCTGGGACTGGACAGTTTCCCCCCTCCCCAAAACTGATGAGGTCCAGCACCTTGCCATGGCTCCATACTGGGGATCGCCTGGTGCATGGAGACATGGTCACCTGAAAAGATTAGCAGAGAACACTCCATGCCTGGCTCAGCAAACAGGAAGGGGATTTTCAAAATTCCCAGAGAATTTAAAGGTGAGTCTGACAGTTGGTCACCTGAGGCCAGGGCAGTACAGTTCCAAGTGATGACCAGAGTGGCTAGAACAGGCATTGTGGGAAACTTCTGGAGGCCAATCAGAGAGCATTAATAGACGAGGGCATCCACACTAGCACCGTGTCGCTCCAGCCGGGGCTCAGCAAGCATTATGCTGCTTGTGGAGACGGATTACCAGGAGCGCTCCAGCTATGGAGTCCAGGCGCTCTACGTGCCTTGCCAGTGTTCACGCGTCATGAGTTAGGGTGCCTGGGGCTGCTTTAATGCGCTCTAACTCACAAGTGTTGCCAAGCCCTGAGTTAGTCACAGAGTTGGAATGAGAACCCAAGCTTCCTGATCGTTTGCTATAATCATTAGACAATAATTCCCTTCTAACAAATAATTTATTTTTATGAACCTTATTTGTTACGTATATGTGGAATACTGCATTAGTTTTCTATGAAATATTTAGGAAATGGATTTTGAATGGTTTCATTATATGGTTCCTAGCACTTAATGTACTGGCTACATTTTTTTTAACATAGTTTTAATTTGTTGACATTACTGATACTGCCAAAATAAAGAATTGGTGTGGATGAAGGTTCCAGGGACATCTAAGTAAGACTAGTACAGTTTAAGTAGGGCATAAATGGAAATTGAAAAAAAAAACAGATTTCTCATCTGGTTGGTTTGATTTTTGTGTTTGTGTTATGTAGTTCCTACATGTTCTACTGACCTTACTTTAGTCTTGGAAGCCCTGCTAAATATAGGGAAGCTTTAAAAACAACAACTACCATGCTTGAAGGGTATTTACAAAGCTGAACATTTTGTTCAAAAACTAGAAAAACTTAATTCTAAGTACAAATGCCTGTCCTACAGAAAGGGAATATACAAACAACAAAAGCATTGAAATGGAAGTCACGGAAACATGGTGTTCTCTATGAACAAGGGGAAGATACTAGCAGTGGTGTCGATAGAGCCATCAGCCTGTATTTAAAACTGCATGGATCACAGGCTGTACATGTGGTTGTCTGCCCTTCTCTCTCTGCTGTCTGGAGCCCTCTTCTCCACTGGCCACCACTGACTGCCTGTCTATTGCAGTAAACTAACACTTCCCCAAGAAGGGTAAAAGCTGAAGAATAGCACTTCATGGCATAGTGTTAAGAGACATAATGATTTGCACATACCTTACAAATGTAACTTGAAAAGCAGCTGATCCTAAATATTATCCCTGATCAGCCATCAACTATTACTGGCCCTTTTCCCCCACCGACAACTGTGCGTGTTTGATATTTAGAGGGTATGGTGGGAGCTAGAAAGTGAGGGTAGTAGGCAATGTATTCCTCTGCTTCCATGCTCATAAACACCATGTCTGGGGAGCATTTGTTCTCCTTTGCAGAAGAAATGTTTAGCTATACATGGGTTCATTTGTAATCAGTAGGCACATATACAATGAGAAGCCTTTGCATGACCATAGGATAGCCAAATGGATTCACCATAGAGCAAGAGGTCTGTAAAGATGAAGGTGAGAAGGAATGGTCTGTGGTTAGGGCACAGGACTAGGAATCTGGAAATTTAAGTTTTATTCCTTTCTCCTGCTGCAGCCTGCTTGTGTCTTGGGAAAACACCTGGTCATCAGTCTCCTGTGTCATGTCTTAATTAAAGTTTGTAAAATACTTTGAGATCCTCAAAGGAGGAACTATATAAGAGCCATGCATTATTATGGGATCTTAAGTTGCAAGAGAATCTTCATTGCCTCTGTTTTTTAAGACAGATTAAGAGTTGATAGAGTCTTGGCAGCTAGATAAGCTACCACATTAGCCTTTCACTTCTGGAGACCTGCATTCAATTACTGACTGATCAGAAGAGAAAATGATCTTCATATCCCCTCAGTCCCACATTACAAACCACCATCATTTGGCTCAACAGACCGTCTCTGCCCAGGGAGACCCAGGACTGAGACAGCGAAGGGGTAAACAGGTCAGGATTGACAAGCTTGCGGAGAAGTCTGCTTGGACCCTGCCTGTGGGAGTCTGACACAAATTACAGCTGCTATTATCCCTCTTTCTAAAACAGTGTATTGACTCTTAAATCTTAAAATATAGAAATTCCTGCAGTTAGCATAGCTGGGAAGATATTGTACAATGAAACCAGGTGTTGTGATATACCAAGAAATAACTGGCACATCAAGTATGTCCACCTATCTAAAGGAAATGAAAAAGGTGACCTGGATAAAGTGTCCAGTATTTCCAAGTGTAAAGTACCTCAGCTACAATAAAAAGAGTAAAGCACAAAGTAGGTTTGTAGTAGCTTACTTCAGTGCACAGAGGAGCATTTCAAGCTTTAAGTTCCTTGTTTAAGAGGCCTGTTTGGTGCCTGATGTACTGTAATGGCTGAATGTCAACTTTTACAAAAGTGGTATAAATACTGTCAGAATAAAACCCGCTTTGCTGAGATCTAGGACACAAAGCTCCTGCTGAGCAAAAGCCACAAGAAGTAAAGTCTGTTGGCAGTGATAAAAAAAGCTGAGTAGAAACCCACTTACCATAGATTGAGGGCTTACAGCCTCTGCTGAACTGGATGTAGGCAAAAAACCCTGGTGCCATTTAAAAAAAAAAAATCTTTTTGTGCATTCCTAGAAACTTTTTGCTGTGGATTAGCTTTGGAAATACCTGACATGTTACCATTCTGGGATATTTCAAACAAACTCCTTTAGCAGCAAACCCAAACATTCTGATCGTCGTCATTAGAATTTGCCCTTGTGGGGTCTCCTCTCTCCCACCACGCCTTTGATATACATACACTGACCATCTTCTAAATCATGAAACATATGAACTCGAATGTAGTGGAAAACAAGTAGAGAGACTGAGGACATGTCTATACTGCATATTGGAACCTGTGGCAGTGAGTCTCAGAGCCTGGGTCTATAGATTCTGGCTTGCAGGCCTTGTGCTATGTGTTAGGAGCAGCTATGTAGACACTGTGGCTTGGGTTTGGCAGTCCAGGGAGAAAGGTGAGCTTCAGAGCTGCAGTGTCTACATGGCTGTTTTTAGCGCTGTGGCACTTGACTGAATTTGTAGAGTTTTCTGAGACTTGCTGCCATGGGTTTTGAAACACAATGTAGACATAGCCCAAGAGTTTCTAAAGCACATGTGTGTGCTCTCTTGCCCAGGGATTAGGATGTTGGCCTGGTATGTCTTAGACCAGATTCAAGTCCTTGCCCTGCCAGCTGCACCCAAGAAACCTTTCCAATGAAAACTGATAAATTTCTGCAAAACATTTTGACTTAGAAAAAAGTTCATTCAAACATTTTTTGACCAGCTCCACTGATATAGTAAAGCCGGTGTTTGTGATGCTTTCTACAATGATGTGTTTGTTTACAACTTGGCAAAAAGCACTGGGGGTGTTTCATTTTGGTGTGTGTGTGTGTGCGCGTACACACACAAACACACAGCATATATGGCATGTAACTTTCTGTTAATGAGATAAAGATTTGTAGGTTTAAATTCTCTATAACTTGATTTTGTTTCATAGTCTACATAATTTAATTTTTATTTTCTAAACTGCATCAGTAGCCGTATCATTACAAACAAGTGTGTAGTGGCAGAAAGATCACTTTTATTAGCAAACAGGTTTTTTTTTATTTTCAAGCCTTCTAGGGGCTAGTGAGTAATTAATTTAAATGTAAGGAAAATATTGTGGAAAGGAAACAGTTCACAATTCAAAGTAGGCTGAGGCAAAAAATTGGATCTGACTTGTTTGAAATCCAGGGGCAAGACTCTGCAAACATGTGTTGAAGTGAGCAACTTCATTCTGGGAGTAGTGCCAATAGGACTACTCAGGTAGATAAAGTTAATCAGTTGTGTTTATAGGAAAGGGCCCAAGATGTGAATTTCACCCATCTCTGCTCTCTCTGTCTCTCTATATTTGCATGTTTTGTAGAAACACACAAAATTCAGGGGATAGAGTATTCAGGTGTGAATTGAAATTATAATGAGTCCATATTCATCAAAACCTCATATCAAATTTCCTCTCTCTCTTCCCAAAATCCTTCAGCTCTCTACACAACAGAATGAAATGTACCTGCTGGCAGAATTGCAGGGACAAAACTCTGCCTATGTATTTCCTTTTCCTAAAGTTCCATTGATGGGCCACCATATAATCTGGGAGCATTTACTCCTGTCTGACTCTTGTGCTGGTAGCAATCAGCTATGCATGGTGTTATCTCTGGGTCACTGGCTCATGCCCTAGGATTGTGATTCTGTGACCAGGATCACAAGGCTTCTGCCTTAATTGGAATCCTCTATCATATCAGATAAATATGACTCCTGATATATATTTTGGCATGATTTAGGAAGCAGTACAGGTTTCATAATGCACAAATCTAAGATGTAGAGGATTAGAGGAGAACTTTACATTGTTATGGCTGGATCACAATCAGTTTAAGAATAAAGATTTTTCTAAAAGTTGACACATAATATAATTTGATACTTAGACAAAAGAGTCCTTTGTTCCCCTAAATCAAGAATCTCTGCAGAATTCAGTAAACCATTGGCAATTGTTTTGGTCAATTTAAAAATAGCAGAAGTAAGATCCATGGGATCATAAAAATCTAATTCCCACTCAAGACCAAGACATTTGTTCCATATTTACATATTACCAGACCCTACATCAGTCAGATGAAAAAGGGTGCCCACAAATCACTTCTTTACACTAAACAATTTTCTTCCACACTATTTTGGATAAGCCATCATAGACTGGATCTTACAAGATCCTGATGAGATTCAGACTTTCGATCTGCACTTCAATGTGACCTTGCAGATGTGCAGACTCACCCCTGCGGCGCCTCCTGCTGGTTGTCCTTTTTCCAGCCAGGAGCACCCTCTGCAGGCCGGTGATCCACCTGTCCTCTTGGCCCCCCATGTCCCTCCCTGGATCCTGGTGCCCTTTTAACTGGAGTGCTGCCCCCTAGCAGTATCCCACCAATCTAGGTCTCCCCTCTCTGGGGAACCTCAACCTACTATCCCTACTTTGCCTCAGTTTTGGCTACTGCCAGGGCCAGCTCCAGGCACCAGCTTATCAAGCAGGTGCTTGGGGCAGCAACTCCGGAGAGGGGCATCACTTTCACGTATTCAGCAGCAATTCGGCAGAGGGTCCCTCGCTCCCGCTTGGAGCGAAGGACCTCCTGCTGAATTGCCGCAGATCGCAATCACGGCTTTTTTTTTTTTTGGCTGCTTGGGGCTGCCAAACCCCTGGAGCCACCTGGCTACTGCCCAGTCTCCATCTAGCCCCCATTCACTGAGGCAGACTGCAGTATCAGCCACTCATCATAGGCAAAGGGGTTTGAACCTGCTGCCTTTGTCTACCCCTGGGCTGCCCCGTGCATCCCCTAGTACCTCTTGGCCTTATGCTAGGCCACAGCCTGGGGCTTTCCAGGCTGGAGCTTCCCAGCCTGTCCCCAGCCCTGCTCCACTCAGGTACCCTGTGTCTCACTCTCTGCAGCCATGTTCTTCTCCTTCTACAGGCAGAGGAAAACTCACTGGGCTTCTGGCTCACTGCCTCTTATAGGGGCCAGCTGGGCCTGACTGGGACCTGGCCACAGCTGAGCCTGTTTTCCCCCAATCAGACCAGGCTTCTTGTCCTAGCCACAGCCCTCTCCTGGGCTGTTTTAAGCCCCACAGGGCAGGAGCAGTAACCACCCTGCTACAAACCTCTAAGTCTGCGGCGTGAGGGAGACCCTGACGCATATTTACTTAGAGTGCGCCCGGCTGCAGTCCCTACACCGGCTCCTCATTAACATCCTTTTACGTTTCTGGCTGCACTTTTCCCCTCACCTCCTTCTCTACGCACTCCCTATCCGTGGCCCCACGAAGTCCCGGGACCTCCTGGTCAACTTCCTCCTCGCCCTGGCTAAAAAGGCCATCCACGCGACCAGAGAGAGGAGGTTGGCCGATGGAGACCCCGGTGACTGTGGGGCTTGTTTCCGATCCATGGTCCGTTCACGCATCCGGGCGGAGTTCCTCTGGGCGGCGTCCACTGGCTCCCTTGACGCCTTCGAGGAGCAGTGGGCGCTGTCCGGGGTTCTCTGCTTGGTGTCCCCGTCAGGTTCCCTTCTTATGACCCTTTGACCTCACTCCTGTCCCTGTTCTTCTATTAGTTGTCCCCCGAACTCAGTGGGTTCTGTGGTCCTGTGGGTCCTCCCCTTAGGCTGGGGGGGGATCCTTTAGCAGTGGGCGGGCTTTGCCCGCCCACTTCCCAGACACCCAATAGATACAGACCTCTAAGGGCTATCATACTTGTTATATATTTGTGATTGTTGAGGTTCCCATATACAGGATTCCAGCAAGTGCAGCTTTAAGAAAAACTTACAGTATCACAATTCTTGTGATAAAATCATGAGTTGGCAGCATCCTAACTTATTTAATTCTGATCTGAACAAATAATCCCCCCCACAGAAGCTGAGTTTGCCTGGAAGAGGAAAGTTTTCTTCAGTGTTGTGCAACCTAAAATTAATAAGTTTCTCAGTCAATTTTTTTACATACTAAAATATCCAGAATGTCTAAAATATACAGAAGGCCTGTGCTGTCCAAAAAGAAACTGAGGGCTTGTCTAGGAAAAATCACTGAAACTTTACCACTGTTGCTAACACTTGTTCAGCTCTGCTGGTGTCAATAATGTTCAAAGAAGGTCCAATTGACATCATGTTAAAAATACCAGTAGCAACTGGAGGCCCATTTATGCTGGCACTGGAACCCTTGCTAACAATGGTGGAGACTGAACCAGTGCTAGCAGTGGAAAATTTCCCTAACGTATACACAGTCTGTATGATTAAAATGAGCAATTTTTAGTCCCGAGTGGATAACCAGACTATCCTAAATAACACCCTTTCTCTATATAGAATTGTTTGGGTTTTTTTAAGTGTGGTTCTACTCTGAAAAGAGATAATGGCATTGTTGTGTACTATAGGTTTTAAAAAAATATTAAATTATAATTTTACAGCACCACCCGTTGTGCTAAATTGCCTCAGAGTGCATATAAGAAGACCTAGTCACTGGCCTGAAAAATAATACTCTCTCATTTCAGATATGCTGAAATGACGAGGGTAACAGAAGTGAGGGGAAGAGGAAAGGTGGGAAGAAAATGAGTTACAGCAGTAAGGTTCTGAGTTTACTTAGCAAAAGCTAGGCACACAGAATAGTGGAACAAAATAAAGAATTGTCTCTGCTGATTCATCTTGTATAGGCATTGTGATAGAAATCAGTCTTGAGGAGGAATTTGAATGAGAACATAGAGGCCTTCTGTTCTAGCTCAGAGAGGGCATGCCATGCTCAGAGGGCAGCATGGAACACACTATGGGGATGGTTGTGGGAGAAGTTGAAAATCGGAGGATGGAGCATCATTGGTGGAGGAGGACTTAGCAGCAAAGTACTAAGAGGGTGATCCAAAGCCCATTGAAGTCAATGAGAGTCTTTTTATTGACATAATTGAGCTTCAGAACAGGCCAGAGAGCAGAGTGGCTATATGGGATATATGCAGCACCCTGAAAGATAGGGCAAGAATTTTGAAGTTGTGATGAAGAAGAGGAGGCAGTGGAGGGATTTAGAGGGAGTCACATGCTCATATCAAGAGATTTCCAAGATGATCTTAGCAGATGTATTTTGAATAATCCAGAGGAGGAATGGAATGTATGTGGGGGACGGGGGGTGGCAAAAGAAGAAAGTGTGTGTGTGTGTGTGTGTGTGTCGGGGCAAGAGAAGAGAAGGTTGAAGTAGCCAAGATGGTGGATGAGGTGGGCCTGGATGAGATATTTAGCTGTAAGGACTTAAAGGAAAGGTCAGATCTTAGACACTATGGTCTTTGTCCTCTTAGTTTTGCTCTTAGGGAAAACTCTACATGAGGTAGTGAAGGATGAATGTTCTGTGAGGTCCATGAAGGTTCATGTGGAGAACTTGCTGCATTAAATATATAGGAATATGCATCAAAACTGTGTCTGAGTAGATTATAAAATGAAGAGTTGAAGCCAATTATGGAAATGAAGCATGATATAATAGTTAATGAAATCAGCATAGCAAACACAGTGAATTATGCTGATTGCCAAGAACATCTTGCTTTCACAGTACTTATATAACAGTAATGGAGTGTCTCGCAGTACTTTGTTCATATAATAATAATCTTTTTCAGTTTCTTTCATTTTAAACTCTTTTAATACAATACTATACACAATACTATTTGAAAAGTAGTCAGCTTGTGCTGTTTAAACATTATTTGTCTGGGAAGGTTTAACTCCACCTGGAGAATTTTTCCTCCATGTGCTCTAGGCTTACTTATATTTTATTGTCCTCAAAAACTGCTATGACTTACCTGCCTTGTAGATCACCTCTACAGGGAAAAAAATCAGGCTAGTGAGAAATATTTCTGTTCTAAAAGTCTGAATGGAGGATGTCTGCGGCGATCTTTCTTATTTTGTTTCTATTTCTGACAATCCACATTTAGTTCTATTTGTGGGGGGAGGGAGGAAGGATTGATTTTTGTGCCAGTTCTGTAATAAGTGTCTGTTCTCCAAGAATGGTTTTTAAAAAGGGCTTTAATTTGAAGCTTTGTATTAGAGCTTGAACTGTCAATCATCTGTTTTTGCAGACTGGATAGGTCACTTAGTAAACTAGAGTTCACCTCTGAAATCCTAGCTTAACTGAAATCAGAGTAAAATAAGCCCAGTGAACAGTAGTCTCCATTAAAAATGTATATTTAAAAAGGGATTTGGTTCCTCACAGGCTGATAATAGGAGCTTGCTGGCTAGGGGACCCTTTTGTCAGCACAAAGCTGGTTTCATACATTTCTGAAAGATGCTTTAATTATAAACCTATAGTGAAAATTGGTCTTGCAATAAAGGCACTGGACTGAGATTCAGGAGATCAAGGTTCAATTACCAGTCTTGCCTTGGTTTTCTATGTGATTTTTTTTGGGGGGTCTATCATTTAGCCTGTATGTGCCTCAGTGTCCCATCTGTAAAATTGCAGGAGTCTTGCAAGTATGCATTCAAATGCTTACATACTACAGTGATAGGGCTTTTGAACAGAAGGGGCTATAAATAAAGAAATAAAATGAGTACCCTGTGAATTAATATTTTACATCACCTGATAATCGATTCACACAGTGATGTAGAATCTCTTGTATTCTCCCTGTTTTAAATCCATAGGAGGGCTAGCCATCCTTTAAAGCCTCTCTGTGTTGTTCGAATTGTCTTGTGCTAGTGATTTCTCCAGCCAATCTCCCCCTTCACCTACAGCACTCTTCACCGGGCCTTTTTGAACAGAATAAAATATAGATTGCCAAAAGACAACCACACTTATCTGGCTGGTCTTCCCCCCTGCAATGTTTCTGAAATTCTCATATGCCTTTGATTAATCAGGTGATCTGATGCTGCTTTAACTGCAGCAGCATGTATATACCCTTGCCTTATCTCTTGTATCAGAAAAGTCCTCTGTTTGATGCTCTTGAGTTATACCAATGAATGGTGTGTAGCAGCCTCTGTTTTTGCATAAACCACCCAAAGTGCTATTGCTGTGTTCAGTATATATTTTTTTATGTTTGTCTTGTTCATCTCCTAACACAGGCCTTTCATAGGCTTTAATGCGTTATTTGCGGACTAACATCATCACACTTTACACTTGTTACTGAATCCAGCTAGCACAGGTAACAATGGCAGAGAAGACAGCACAGGATGGGCTTCAACATGGGTTGCACAATCTTAGCACAGATGCTGAGTACATCTTTAGGTTGCTAGCCTGCTCTGAAGTCTGCACTGGTCTGCCTTCACCGTTATTGCTACCTGCACAAGCTGGATTAAAGCTTGCTAAGGTAGGCTAGCCAATGCACATTTTTTTGCTGTGTAGACGTATCCTCAGTTTGAAACAGGACAAACCAAGGAAGATGAAAGAGGAGTATCCACAAGTGGTTACATGTAAAAATAAAATTGTTTTTAAATTACCTCTAGATCTGCTGTGTCTATACTTCACATTGTAATAACAAACGTTTAAGGAGGCTGTTCAATATTTTTCAACATTAGACAGGTGTAGGGGACCCCGGAAGACATTGTTACGGTTTAAGCTAGGGCTTGCGCTTTCTCAAGGAGAGGTTATTAGCGGACAGAAGTTGCTAGCAGCTGCCGCTTCTAACCGGTTAAAACTGCCCTGTGTGGGAAGCCCCGGTGTTTTGAGGAACTGCAGAAAGTCTGCAGAAAGTCCCTGGCCCGAGGCCAGGGGAGGCAGCTATTGCTGATGGAAAGTCCCTTATTGCATATGTAAAGGCTAGTTTGCATGCTATTAGCATGATACTATAATTGCTAAGGGCTAGAGCTTGCGCATTGAACTTCGCACTTGACCGAGCTGTTCGGACATTGGACTCCCCAAGCCAGTAGCAGCAACGCGTGGAGTTCCCATTGCGGGTGTGTCACTTAACCTTCATTAAAGCCAATTAATTCACCTGTGTGTGTGGGCCTCGTCCTTGCAGAGCATCCAGGCACGCAACAGACAGGCTTTACTGGAAACTGATATTAATAAAATTAAAGATTTTTTTTAAAAGTGCCAACAATATTCTGTCAAAAAAATTAGAACCTAGTGAATGATGCCTGGATAGCTATTAGTATGTATTTCAATTCACAGACAAAATTAGTTGGAGTAAGATTGAGTATGGATCAGTAATTTAAAGTAAAGCATTACTAGGAATATTGTAATTATCCCCAAACCAAGCATTTTAAAGCCAGAAAATTTAGAATTAAGATTACATTTAAATGAAATCCAGACTTGTTAAGGTAAAAGACACAGTTAAGGCATCTACTCAACATTAACTTTGCCTTACAATGATGCCATGCAATAACTGTATGATTTAGTTATTAGATTAAACTGTATTTTAAAGACACTAAATATTTTCTTTTTTCCCCTCCTCACTCATTGCATTACCACAGTTAATCTTAAAGCTAATTTAGTAACATGAATTATTTTGAAACATTCAGATGCAACAACTTTACCACTAATCTTTCATGAACTGGCTTTAAACTTACAGCTAAAGGAAGAAAGTTAGCATCTGTTAATATTTTATTTCAAGTTTTAAACCACTCCCCATTCCTCCCCATATATAATATTTTTCTTGTCCCTTCCTTAAAAACAAATTAACAAAACTGTAATATGGGGCCAAACAGGGACAGACAACAGTTTCTGGAATGCTAGATGCCTTCACCATGCAGCATTAACTAGATACAAAGCTGGCACACAGACAAGGATTTTATGTTGCTTGTTTCTATAGCTACAGTAAATGTAATTACTAAAGAGTCAAAGAACACCTTTTGCAAATTTTATTGTAACCTAAGATAGCTAATTACATTTACTTTTTTGGTTCTCTAGGACAAAATGCTCATTTTGAATTTAACTCAAGTAATACAATTTTCCATCTTTGTTATGTATTTTATGTCAGAAGACTTATCTCCACAGAGCCTGGGGTTCTGTCTGTAAACATATTACAAATATTATTACCACTTATTTTCTGGATGAAAGATAAAGTACTGTGCACTCAGAAAAGCATTTCTCTTTTACTTTTTACTGCTTGCTACATACTGCTGCAAATTCAGCATGAAATCACTGCAGAAATAATTCATACTGTTCTCTAGTATCTTGCATTAGACTAGAGGCACCTCAGAGACTGCAACATTATCTCTGGGAATACAAACTTATGTAAATATAGGCTTACAACACAGGGTTATGTTAGATGTTAGCCTGTATAATTTTGTTAACAACAAAAGAGAAATCAGTTAAGGAACATTTATTATTTTTCTTTTACCATGAAAACCTGTGTTTCAGCCAACTGCCTTCAGAATATTTTGTGGGAGGAAATGAAACGTCTTTTCCCACCTTCCCCTGTTTTTTGTGTGTATGTCTGGCTACAAAATGATGCATAGGAGAAATAAGATTCAAGCTGAACAAATTGTTTAAAATTGTGGAACCAGAGGCATTTGCAAGGATACCTACAGTAAAGCAAAGAGAGTATTTTGAATATGAAAAAGGGTACAATTGGTTTAATAATAATTTGAAAACATGGATGTTTATCTGAATCTCTGTGTTCTGCAAATCTAAAAATTGGACTAAAAATTTTAGGGTTCAGGTTTTCCTCATAATAATTCTGATTTTTTTTTGACTAGATTGGATATCAGAGCACTGATTTTTCTTACCTGCACATCTGCTCAATATCAGAGGTGTGCAGGGGCGGCTCCAGGCCCCAGCACACCAAGCGCGTGCTTGGGGCAGCAAGCCTGCGGGAGGTCCGCCAAAGCCACAAGACTAGCAGACCCTCCGCAGGCAAGCTGTGGAAGGCAGCCTGCCTGCCATGCTTGGGGCGGCAGAATTCCTAGAGCCACCCCTGCAGGTGTGTCCAAACCATTGGATCTGAAATTCCCATATCAATGGTAAAGTTCAGATTTGGATTTGAATTTATTAGACTGAACTGAACCCTAAATCCAAACACTTCATAGCTTCAGGAAAGTTTTTTAGATATTGACCCAAACTTCAAGCCTCAGTACATCTATACTTAACAGTGGGGAGCACAGTGGCATTTAAAAGCATGGGAGAGAAAAGGAAGATCACAACTCTGTTGAGCCAGAGAATTTTGATGAGATTTCAGCAAAGGTTTGGAGAAACATGGTCAGAAGTATGACCGGGTTGCCATTTTTGCCTCTGAAGGAGCAGTAACCAAAACAATCGTATTTAGTTGGGTTTTGGTATTTTTTTTTGGCATGGAAATAACTTATACTTTTTACATACACACATGTGCACATGCTCTAAATTGTAGAAAATAGAGAAGGAAAAAGATTATTTATCCAATCTCATTGTCCTAGCGCAGGTTGTTCATTACAGGATATTCTCTAATGCTTTACCCAGTCCAATTTGCAGTGACTAAACTAACAGATTATTGGGAGATTATTCCACAGTGTCCAACCTTTAGAAATTTATCCTTCTATTCATCTAAACTCCTTTCTTCTCAGTTTCTTTACATTGCTCTTAATTTTACTGTGCAGAGTTCCTTTTCCTCTGTAGTACTTACACACTTCAAATACTCATAGTTCCCTCTTAGCTGTTATTGGGCAGAATCAGAAGCTCTGGAATGAATATTCTCACTGGCTCTGATTTTTTTTTGTGAGGTTCTGAGTGTTGGGCCAAATAACAAATAAAGCAAAATATTATGGAAAAATGAGAGAAACGAGGAGATGTGAAATGCTGCAGGTATTTTTCTAAACATTTTTGAGCACGAAACATACACAACCAATGTGACTGATTAATTAATTTTCCTACACAATTCAGCTGAGGGAAGAACAGAAAAGAAAGGCGGGGGTCTGGGTCTATGCCAGGCAGAATTCCATTTCTCTCATTTTGTTGTATGTGCGGTATCGTCTGTTGTGGTGGATGCACACACTTTACGCAGGTGTGCTTAGTGAGTGAGGCGATCTTCAGCATTTTCTACAAGAAAAGGGACCTATTTCCAGGAAATGCTTGGATACATTCATCTTATTTCTTGGCCAGCTCTAGTATATAAAATATTTTCATTATATTGGCTACATTTTTTTTTTCATTTGCAATGTAGATTATTTAAAAAACCATAACAAATGGATAGAGTTATTGAGCTATCAGATGTATGAAGTGCAGGAATCTTTCACAGAGGCTCATTTTGTACATTCAGCAGCCTCCATAGAGCCCTTACATGTTAACAGAGAGCAAACAGCCTTGTCTTAATGTTTGTCTATTCTCAAACTGCATGCATTCAGTCCTTTTGAATTGTTTTAATGCTAGTCATTTTAAACTAAATACAAAATACATGGAAACAAAGTTAAACCAGCTTTCTCTGACATAGTCATCTTTTACATTTAATCTCATGGCTGCTTATCTTGTATTTTGTCTGTGACAATAAATACTAACAAAACCAAATACCTAGTTTAATTTCCAAGTTCAATGCAATTAGAACTGGTTAGGAGTGTTTCAACTAAACTCTTTTTTCTCAGAAAATGCTGAAGTCTTGAAACAGAGATTTTATTTTTTTCAGAAACATATGATAAAATGATTATTTTCTCAGCTCCAGGATGGTATTCTGGGAGACAAAGAACAATTCCTAGAATATTTAATAGCTCAGGGGCTAAGAGACTCAGTTGGAATATGGAAGACCTAGGTTCAAGTCTCTTCTCTGTTTCTTACAGAAAATTTCTGAGTCTAGTTTTGTTCCAATACAAATTAAAATAAATGTTAAAATGAAATTTTTGCATGAAATTGAATGCTTGTTTTCAGGCCAGTCCTAGAAGGCAAGCAAGAAGCAGAAAAGTAGTATGACAGACCCAGGCCAGTGGGGTACAGGAGTCTGGTAGAGGGCAAATATACTGTCACTAGATGAGTAGTTCTCTGTTCCCTGAGTGACCAGGGCAGGGGCTGCACTAGAGTAATCAGGAACCTGCTAGAACCAATTAAGGCAGACAGGCTGATTAGACCACCTGCAGCCAATCAAGGCAGGCTAATCAGGGCATCTGGGTTTAAAAAGGAGCTCACTCCAGTCATTGTGTGTGTGTGTGGAAAAAAAAAACAAACAAACCCCTCTCACCCCTATGGGTGGTATGTGTCTTCCTCAAACTCGGGTCCTCTACCAGAGGCCTGGGAGTTTGAGGGTTCTGCGCAGTATCTTAGCTGTTCCTAGCACTGCACTCTTCTGGACAGAGAGCTCTGATGTTGTTCCTGGGATCTGTTGGAGCCTCTCACCCAGCTTAGGAGTCACAGCCCCGAGTGCTCCTACCACCACTGGGACCACTTTGGCCTTCACTTTCCACATCTCTCTAGTTCCTCTTTCAGGCCCTGATGCTTCTGCAGCTTCTCATATTCCTTCTTCCTGATGTTGCTGTCACTTGGCACTGCTATATGTATCACCATTGCTGTCTTCTGGTCCTTATCTATTACCATGATGTCTGGTTGATTGGCCAGTACCTGCTTGTCCGTCTGGATCTGGAAGTCCCACAGAATCTTAGCCCTGCTATTCTCCACAACCTTCTGTGGAACCTCCCATCTGGTCTTGGGAGGATCTAGCCCATACGCTGTGCAGATGTTCCTGTACACAATGCCAGCCACTTGATTGTGCCGTTCAGTGTATGCTGTTCCTGCCTGCATATTACATCCTGCCACTATGTGTTGGACTGTCTCTGAGGCCTCTCTGCACAGTCTGCACCTTGGGTCCTCTCTAATATGGTAGATCCCTGCTTCAATGGATCTGGTGCTCAGTGCCTGTTCCGGTGCTGCTATGATCAGAGCCTCAGTGCTGTCTTTTAGTCCAGCCCTTTCCAGCCACTGGTAGGATTTCCCAATGTCAGCCACCTCAGCTATCTGTCGATGGTACATCCCATGCAGGATCTTGTCTTGCCATGGCACTTCTTCTGCTTGGTCTTCCTCCCATGTCTGCTGCTGCCTCAGGCATTCTCTCAGCAGCTCATCTTTGGGGACCATCTTTCTGATGTACTCCTGGATGCTTCGGGTTTTGTCCAGGACAGTGGCTTTGACGCTCACCAAGCCTCACCCGCCTTGTTTCCGGCTGGTGTACAGTCTCTGGGTGTTGGACTTGGGGTGGAAACCTCCGTGCATTGTGAGGAGCTTCCGGGTCTTCACATCGGCAGCCTCCATGTCCTCCTTTGGCCAGCTCACTATACCGGCAGAGTATCTGATAACCGGCAGGGCGTATCTGTTAATGGCGTGGACCTTGTTTTTCCCACTGAGCTGGCTCTTCAGGACCTGTCTTATCCTTTGATGATACTTGGATGTTGCTGTCTTCCTTGCCTCCTCATCGTGGTTTCCATGTGACTGTGGGACGCCAAGGTACTTGTAGCTGGTCTGTATGTCTGCTGTGTGGCCCGCTGGTAGTTCCACCCCATCAGTCTTGACTACCTTCCCTCTCTTCACTACCATCCGGCCACACTTCTCCAGTCCGAATGACATCCCGATATCCTCACTGTAAATCTGCGTCAGGTGGATTAGCGAGTCGATGTCTCGTTCATTCTTAGCATACAGCTTGATGTCATCCATGTAGAGGAGGTGGCTGATGGTAGTTCCACTCCTAAACCCATAACCATATCCAGTCCTTCTAATTATCTGGCTGAGGGGGTTTAAGCCTATGCAGAACAGCAGTGGAGACAGTGCATCACCTTGGTATATGCCGCACTTGATGGCCACTTGTGCAAGCTGCCTTGAGTTGATTTCCAGTGTCGTCTTCCATAGTCCCATTGAGTTCTTGAGGAAGGTCCTTAGTATCCTATTGACTTTGTATAGCAGCAGACATTCACAGAGCCACATGTGCGGCATTGAGTCGTAGGCTTTCCTGTAGTCAATCCAGGCTGTGCTCAGATTGGTCTGTCTAGACCTTGAGTCTTGGGTGACTGCTCTATCTATGAGCAACTGGTGTTTTGAGCCTCTGGTGGTGTTCCCAATGCCCTTCTGAGCTGTGCTCATGTACTGGCCCATATGGTCCTGTAGCTTGGCGGCTATGATACCTGATAGGATTTTCCATGTTGTGGGGAGGCAGGTTATTGGCTGGTAGTTGGATGGTTCTATTCCCTTGCAGGGGTCTTTCATGGTCAGCACTTTCCTTCCTTGTGTTAGCCTGTTTGGGTGGGAGCCTGCTGCCAGCAGCTGGTTCATCTATATATAGAGAGCTGGGAGCAAGAGGCACAAGGAGCTGAGTGTGAGGATAAAGAAGGTGTTTGGAGAAGGCCATGGAGAAGTAGTCCAGGGAGTTGTAGCTGTCATGCAGCTGTTACAAGAGGCATTATAGACAGCTGCAATACGCAGGGCCCTGGGCTGGAACCTGGAGTAGAGGGCAGGCCCGGGTTACCCCCAAACCTCCCAACTCCTGATCAGACACAGGAGGAGTTGATCCAGACTGTGGGGGAAGATCACTGAGGTGAGCAAATCTGCCAATAAGCACAGGACCCACCAAGGTAGAGGAGGAACTTTGTCACAGTAGGTATAGCACTAGGATTATTACTGGGAGAAAACTTATTTATAAAACTTGCATAATCAGGCCTGATAGTGTATTAAATGTATTACAATCTAAGGAAGAACCTCCTTTGATTCCTAAGGAACTTCCAGTTTTAGCAAATTGTAAATGTCTTACAAACTTTGTGTACATTTGATTACATTTTGCCTTTGTTTCATAAGTAGAGATGGGCTGTAATACTATGTGAATGCTTCTACTCTGAGTGAAGAAGAGAGAAGTATTCAAATATTAGTGACATTTCTTGACAGCTTCCAATATGATTGAAATGAATCCCATTATCAGCTTTGCAAGCCTCTTGTTTTCAGTTCAGTGTTGTAGTGTGACATTACATTCATATGAAAACTAGAATAATTTGCCTCCTCTTCCAGAGCACTGAACTGCGGTGCAGTTATTCCTGCACCCTTCCCTAGCTTCATAGGTTCAGGTAAGCAGGACAGGCCCTTCCAGTGTGGAGCCGGATGAACAGGGACTTCCCCAAGAGCATTGGAGTAGGGGGTGACTTGGCTTTGGTCTCCCTGAGCCTTCCCAGCCCCTACATGCTACTGATGTCAGGTTGCTTTCTGCAATCTGGGCCATGGGCATTTACTTTTGTCTGGTGAATATTGTTTGTCCCAATGTCTTGCAAGTTCCTGTTCCTCACTGTCCCCTGGCTGCCAGTCTCACTCTCCCTGCCTTCCACACTGCTCCATCTTCCCTCTTTCCTCTCTGTCCTTTCAGTTCCACATTTCCACTTCTCTCCCTCTTGCTCAATACCATTAATTAGCACCCTTTATGACAGAAGCCAAGAACCAAATGGCTTTCCTCCTTTCCTCCCTGCCTTGCTCTGACCTGCTCACTCCCTCCCATTATACTAATCTCCTTTTCCCCACAATAACTAGATAAAATGAATAAATGATATAGAAATGAAACAAGGCATCCTCATTCTCTTTACTTCACTTGTATGTTCTCGCCCCTGAATTATTATTTTTTAATGTTGTCTCTCTTTGTATGTGTTAGGACAATGCCTACCACAATGGGGCCTGATCCTGTTTGGGGCTTTTGACTGTTAATGAAATAACAATCAATACTAACTATTAGGTAAGTGTAGTTGTTGTTTACTTACCGACAGCACAGGCCAGATGTTCTAGTTTGGCTTAGAGCAAACTGGAAAGCGATTAGGAGCATGAGGCAGGGTTCAAAGCCATATTTGAGGAACATGGATCATGTAGCTGGTTCTGCATTGGCCCTGTCTCCTACGTAGATAAGAGTAGTCTTGGGGCTGCTTTAAACTACATTGACTGTCAACTCTTCCAGAAGCCAGGGACCACCTAGATGCAGAGACACCCTTTTACTCCATAAAGTAAGGCACACTAGACAATGAAACTCTGTGCCACCCAAGGAAATCTTCAAGGGGACAATTAAGCTGGCTTTAAGGCTGCTTTGCACTCAGCAGTGCAAATGAAGCTAGAGTGAGATGGAGGATTTGGTCTTACTTCTGGAAAATGACCTTTCAGCAGACGAACAAACCTAAACCAATTTTGTTTGAACATGTCTGAGCATTTGAAGGTGACAGATTGTGGATAAACCCTTCATAACAAAGCTTTCATATTTTTGAAGGAAGTAAAAGATTGTCATTTTTGTGTTGTAAGAATGACAAATGAGAGCCATTGATGAGGAAACCAGGTTGTAGATGTATTAGAAAGACATTTAATATGCAAGCAAAGTAGTTCAGTAAATGCCACTGTAAAGTGGGAATATATTTTAGTAGAGATGACAGCATTTTCTATGACTGTTAACCTTTTTGCTGTTGAGAATTAATTTGCAATGCAAAACATAGAAAGGGCAAATAAGCTAGTAGTAGCGTAACTGGGAAAATCAAGTGTCCTGCACTGCAAATAGTCATGTAAAATGATCAAACTGAGGCTACATCTTGTTTTCTGGACTGGTGCGTGTATATATTTTGACCTGCATGAAGATACATTTCTGCTATTCAACCTAAGAGGTGCCCATGCTGCCTGGTTTAGATTCCAGTTAGTATTGTCATGTTGATTTCAAATCTATTATGACTATCCTCTGAAAGGGAAGAGAATGGCAAGTTCCAATTTCTCTTGTCATTCTAAGTATCTGTACAGCTTCCCATTTATAATTCTATCCTTCTTATTTCTACTCCAACCTGATTAAAGCTAGAGCCTAGCATAATGACTGTGTTGCTGTAATACAAATTTTACCAATAGGTGAAAAACATCATCTTTTTAAATGAATAGTGAAAGAAGTCAGGTTGGCAATCCTGGAAATGTTGTCCCCTCTCTATGGAACAGCAAGCGGCAATGCAAACATCCCCATTCCAGCCTGCCAGATGCAGCCTCGACATGGAGAAGATAGCTCTAGGTGAAAGAAGGTAGCTCAGCCTCCCTGGTCATTTAGTTCTTGACTTCTCTGAGATGGGTTACAAAGGATGCTAGTGAATGGCACCACTTTCTCAACAATGAGTACAGGTTTCAGTATTTTTGGTAGACATTGAAGAAGTGACAAGTGATTAGGTACACTAGCTCCATTCTGGCCAGGGCCGACTCTGGCTTTTTTGCCGCCCTAAGCAAAAAAATAAAACAAAACAAAACAAAAAAACCCTGCAGGGCAGCTGGAGTGGTGAAGCAAAAAAACAAAAACAAAAACCAAAAACCCCCGCAGGGCGGCCAGAGCCAGGGGTGCAAACTTTAGGCTAGCAGGACTCTCTGCACTGCAGACGTGTACCTGGGCAGTGGAGTGCGTACCCCAGCTAGCAGGGGGGAGAGGGAGGGAGCGGGGAGGAGAGAGAGAAAAGGGAGGCGGCCAGGGCTTCCTTCAGCCGGGGCGCTCACCACTCAGCGCATCCTGCCACACTGCCTGCCGGGAGAGCTGCACGCTGCTCTGGTTGGTGGAGAGGGAAGGACGTGGGCTGCTGGGCTTGCTGCAGACCTGGCACTGGCTGGGGCAGACGGAGCATGCAGCCGGCTCCCAGCACGGTGCTCCCCTCCTCTGCATCGCTGCCCTCTACAAAGTGGCCAGAGTGGCAAACAAAAAAAAGAAAAAAGGGCAGCACTGGATGGAATGCTGCCCCTTAGAATCTGCCGCCTGAAGCATGAGCTTGCTTGGCTGGTGCCTGGAGCCGGCCCTAATTCTAGCCTAGGTCAGTAGTGTACGGGACAGCCACATTGAACTCTTTTTGTTTCTTCTTGCAAACTCTGAGTAAGTTTTAGACTTACATTTTCTGTTCAAAGAAAACTTCAATGGATATTGTTTTACCCAACTAAGTAAGACTTTGCAGTGTTTAAAATGGTCACCATGTCAGTAGAATAAAGCTGTGGTGTTACCAGCATTATTTCAATGGGTTGGGAAAAAAATACAAACATCAGGCACAACCCAGTTCCCATTTAAGTCAGCAGGAGCAGGATCATGCCCTTAAATTTTACTCTGGGACTCTCACCAGAATAAATCAATATCATTTGTTACAGCATATGAAACCTTTAACTGGTTGGATACAATCAGTCATATGACAAGTCATTCTGTTTCAGTGTTCAGATACAAAGTTCAATTATTTTGTTGTCAGAGTGGTCAGTAGCTAAACTTCAGAAAAATTGACCTCAGCTGCCAAATATAGATTGTTTGAAAATAGTCATGTGCCAGTCTGAAGTGATGTCAGATGCTTGGGCTAATATTTAGTTTTGATGCCAAACGCCCCTTTTATCAAAATGAGTGAAAACAGAATGTAAATACTGGGAGTATCATCCAGTCTGTTGTTAGTATCCTAGAATGTGATCCTGAGGCCTGTTTATATGCTCTGAATTATCATAGGCTGCAATGAAACTTTTTGTGGGTGGTGGGAAATAGGTAGGGAGTGGTGCTTCTGAGACCTCCATTCCCCGTTTGCTTTTACATTCCCAAAACCAATTAAATTTCAGTAGGAGATGAATGCTTAACTCTGCGGGGCTCCTTCAAAAGTCCCAGGCTCAAAAGGCCATTCCTCATTTTGATCCAGCATTTGGCCAGGGAGGACAGAAAGCTGCTGCATTTAGAGCCCATCACCACCATTTTTGAGTTGGCGACAGACGATGGCTCAAGCACACTGAGATGCTTTTACCTAACTGAATGAATTCATTGCCACCCCAGTACACCCAACCTCTAGCCATCTGGACCAAACCGGGGACCAGTTTGGAACCAGCATCCATCCCAAAGCTGTGTGCTGCCCTGTGACTCTGTCAGACTGTCTCTGTAAGCTTGAACTATATTGAATTCCATGTCACAATTAATATTTGTACTAGAATGTACAGAATATTGACTGCTTATTTTAGCCAAAATTTAGATTTACTTAATCTTGTTTCTTGAGGTACAGTATATTGACCTCAGTTTCACCTCAGTCAATGTTTATCTGTCAGATCAACACTTCAATCTCAATAGAATATATGCTAAATATTCAAGTGTTGAGGTATTTATTTAGAATATTTTACAGCTTTACAGCTCAATCAGCCCTCTCTCGCTCTCCCACTCATGCCTCTTCACTTGTATTTGACTTCTTCCCCCGCCACAAACAAAACAAAAACCCAAAGAAAAGTATTTTTAGTCACTTTGCTCTTCCCAACTCTGTCTCAACTATTTTAGCTATTTATTTATCCATCCTATCTTTGAAAATATTGGAGGAAGATAGTTTTTTTAGTAGAATAGTGTTGAAAAAATAGAAATAGTTTGCTAAAATGTGTGTTTAGATCTGCCTGTACTTTCTTATATGGACACCAACACCATAGTAACTGAGCATCTCTGATATAATTAAAAATAGCTATGTGTGTTTTTCCTCCCTTCTTAGCCTGTGTAGTATAAACAGCTTGTGTGTGTGTGTGTGTGTGTGTGTGTGTGTGTGTGTGTGTGTGTGAGAGAGAGAGAGAGAGAGAGAGAGAAAGCATGCATATGTAAATTATTGTGGTGAAGCTAAGTTGAGGAAATATCTTTGGTGGTTTTTATCTTCTGCAGAAATGAGTTCCATAGTCTAGGTGTAGCTGATGTGAAAGCTGCATCACCCACATTTATATCAGTTTCACTGGTTGTGTTTTCATTGTTCTGGTAGAATGTAGATATCCTAGGAGGTCATGGTTGTGGAGGAAGTGGGGATGTTTCAGGTAGTTAGGGTGATCCTTTGAAGGGCTTTGAAAGGCAACAGAGAGCCAGTGTATAAAGTGGACCAGAACACTCTGGTTTATGCTTATCCCTCCCTCTTCACCATCACACAAAGACAGCGAATATCTCAGAATGAGATCACTACTAGGGCTGTACAACTCCTGCTCCTTTTGGTTAATGTGGATTTTGCAAACCAAAGTGGCCACTTAAGTTTGGAGGACTTTACTATCCTTCAGATTTGTTAGAAATTTACATTCTACAGAAACCCAGAAAGAGCAATTAAATCAGGCCTAAACTTATGTAATGTTTGTGAGGTTTCATCACCTCCTTCCATTTCTACAATAGCCAGTCTTGCTGGTCTTTGGACTCCCCTTCTCATATGGAGTCCCTTTCACACTAATGGGTTCCCAAATCCACAAGACTTAAACAGTTTTCTGGAGAGTGCTCCAGTGTACTACAAACCCTCTGGCTTCAATACATTCTTGCAGGTGACTTTGTGGCCTGCTCCTTTCCCCCCAATTTTAAAAGATGCTGCTTGCTGGGCTCGCTGCCCATCTCATCTCTGGCGGTTTCTTTTGATGGGCTCCAGGCATTCTGCTCTTTCACCTCATTCTCCAACATGGGGGTAGAACAGAGTGCTGCTGCCTCTGCAAAAGTGGTCTTGGTTCCTTTAAATAACCCCACGTTCCACCTAATGGCCTCACCATGAATCTCTCATTCAGATTCAACCACAGGACATACAGTTGTGCAGCAAAGCCTGGAACCGAGGCCTTTGCAAAACTTCTGATTCAGCTCTAATTATGACATAGCAAGCTCTTTGCAGGTATCTTTTTAGTTCAGCAGCTCTTCAGTTGGTTTCCATTTTGTGTGTGTGCGTATGTGAATGTTCTCAACAATTCATCTCTTTATGGGAAGTCTAATGGCATCATTTGTGATGACAGTTAAAGAGGGAAAGATTCTTGGGTGCACTACAGTAAACTGATAATCAAAAGCTCCTTAACTTCAAGGATTTTCTTTTCCAGGGATTTGAGGCTTATGTTAAATGAACCATTAACAGGTTTAGGATCCGGTTTTTCTGAGCCTGCAAATGTAATTCATCCATGCATTAGTGCCCACAACAAATTGGGGGAGCAAATATTAGTAGATTGAGTTAAGGCCCATCTGAATATCAAGCTCAGAGTATTCATTGCCCAGCTCAGACACTGTAAGAAAGCAAGGGACTTAATGTAATATTATGCATTAAAATTCATCTTTCCCTATTTGGTTCAGTTTAAAATGCCCAGACATGTGAACAGAGAAAATATTCACCTCTTCTTCCTGAGGAAGTTAGATTTTATTTTTCCTGTAAAGCTTTCCCTTGACTTGTGCTCTTTTCATGTTGTTGAAATTCTTATGTGACTCGTACTTGGCTGTGAAAGTAGAGAAGGTTGTTGCCCTAGAGGTTGTGTTACTACTGTTCCAGAAGTCAGAGTAGTCAGGCCATTGCCCTTCACACATGTTCAACTGTTTAAGGCACAAACTTTTAACTTACATTGATATCCTAGGGTCTAAAAATTACTCCCCCTCTTAAGCTGAAGGAGGCTCTATATTACTCAATAAGTAGGAACAGCATAGTAGCAGCACAGAAGCCTTCTTCGGAAACTTCAGATTGAGATTACTGCCATTTAATAATAAGGGGATACTGTGATTGTGAATATCCCCACACTGGTTTTCCTACTTTCAAGTCTTTTTAGGGTGAAGAATATATACAAGATGGCTCAAGGCAGTTCTCCTTTCTCTTTGAATTTCACATGGGAGCCTTTCCCAGCCTTAAAAATGAAATGGAATCAACAAGATGTACCTAATTAAACAAGCTAGAACTGTATTCCCAAGAATCAAACCTGTAATTTGCAGCACTACTGCTCCCTTTAATTCAGTGTGCTTAAATATATCTCTAAAATGGTGAAGGAAAATCTTCCCAAGTGCGGAAGTATTTATGTTGGAATGTATTATAAAATTCATTAGACTTTGTGGGTCAGCGGGGCATGGAACATACGTATACAGATCTCATAAGCTCAACCCACATAATTTACAACTCTATAGGTGCTACCTCCATTTGGTTATCTAAAAATAATCTTATAAAATGAAGTACATTTGTGTTACTGAACCTCTCTATTGGTATGATAAGTGAGGAGGGTTTTTCTTAACCAGTCTTTGGTTCCAATTTATAGACCCATGTTGAATTTGGGAAAAGTCCTTTGAAAATCTCATGTTTTCATGTGGGCAATATGCATTTGCTAATCTATTGCTAAAGTTCTGCCAGAGATGATGATTTATGAGCAAGGTTAGACTATATCAGGGATAGGCAACCTATGGCACACTTGCCAATGGCGGTACACGAGCTGATTTTCAGTGGCACTCACACTGCCCGGGTCCTGGCTACTGGTCTGGGGGACTCTGCATTTTAATTTAATTTTAAATGAAGTTTCTTAAGCATTTTAAAAACCTTATTTACTTTACATACAACAATAGTTTAGTTATATATTATAGACTTATAGAAAGAAACCTTATAAAAACATTAAAATGCATTACTGGTACGCAAAACCTTAAATCAGAGGGAGTAAATGAAGACTCAGCACACCACTTCTGAAAGGTTGCTGACCCCTGGATTAAATCATGACAGTATTGTCTTGTTTAGCATAAATAGCCGGAGCATGAGATTCACTCTGGGCCCTTCTATATTGTCAGAAACTTTAGTGGTAAATGAAGATATACAGACTCTGATTCCATTGTTGACATTTTTTACCCCAGTGTGACTCAGTTGTTTTCAGTGGATTTATCTGATTTACACCGGAGTGAGAGAGGAAATTTTAGGAGCACCGTGACTATCCATAGAGCATAGGCGCTCTATGGAGCTGTATGTATTAGCGCTTGGCTTGGCCTATGAATGGCCTGCCAACTGTATAATGGAAGTCAATTTTAGAGATTATTATTATTTTAAGGAAAGTTATGGGATGAAATTTAGACCATGTGAAAGTGAGCACAGGAGTTACACTTGCTTATACCAGGGCTGAACTTGGCCCACGGAAGATAATTCAAACATAAACCTTTGGAAATATTTGATGTTGGTTCAGTTCCTACTCTGCTACTGTCTTCCTGTGATCTTTGCCAAGTCATGTAATTTCTCTGTGCCTCAATTCTTCAAGTATAAATCGGGGCTAATAATACTCCCTTTCTCTTTGTCTATCTTTTCTGTTTAAGGACTGTCTGTTCCTATGTGTGTGGAAAGTGCCTAGCATAACCGGCTCTGATCTGTGCTCCTGTAATACAAATAATAAGAAAAAAGACTTCATTCACGCCTAACACATTCCCAAATACCGTGCATTAGCCCCATCATGATACTCAACCACACCAACTTACAGCATTGCTCTAGCATGCTCACTTTAAATTCAGCAATATAATTCAAAGAATTTAAAACTCATGCTACAGCACACAACCTTAACTTACAATTCTCTTATCACATTCTTTGCATCTTCACATATCATATACCAGACAGAAAAGGAATACAATCTTAATTACATATTCAGAATGGTTTCTTGTCAAACACACAAATGACTTTAGACCAGAGTCTAAATATTGTTGCATTGAATGTAGTGGGCTTGATGGTATTAGTATGCTATTAATGTGATTAATTATAGTATTGGGCTAGCATCTGGGGACTAGTATTGTGTTAGGTCTGAATATCGCATTATGATTTCCTAGCTGTTTGGTATCTGTGTTCTTGCAAGTAAATATACTTGAGCAGCTCTCTAAGCCTCTGAAGTTCTTTGTGGGAGAGTGTGATGAGGTGTGCTCCCCATACTAGCCCTGCAAGAGCTCAATTAGGTCAGGTGGGCCCAATCAGTGATTAGGCTGAAAACAGGAGAGCTTTAGGTGGGAGGCAGCTAATTAGATAGCTCACCTGTGAGGGACAAGCAGGGCTTCTACAAAAGCCAGAAGGCTGGCAATAGGAGGGATGCCTGGTAAAGACGGCAATTGCTCCCTGGGAAGGAGTGTTTGGGGGCTGTAGAGTGGAATTGCCTAAAGTTACTCCCTGTGAGAAGGGAGTGAAGACACTAGCAAACCCAGAGGAGTGGGGAAGGCCAGGAAATATGGAAGCAGCTCAGGGAAAGGCTATAAGGTGTATAGAATGGATCTTGACTGCTATGAGGAGGGTCACTGAGCCAGAACCTAGAGGGTGGGCCTGGGTTTCCCAGCCAGCTGCTGCAGGAGTGGCACTGTGAGGCAATGAAGCAAAAGGGCACTTGAGACTGCTGGAGGTCAGGAACCTTTATTTCTCCCTCCTCTATCCAGGGGAAACCACAACAATAGTGACCTTGCCAGAGGGCTGAGTCAAAAAGAAACCCAGCTGTGGTTCCTAAGAGTGAGAGAGAGGGGCTACGGAGAAGAAACTGACCAGGTATAATTGATGGAAAGGGTGTTGTCCTGTCTGAGCTAATCCCCCCAGAACCTCCAGCAGGAAGTACTATTCAGCAGTGAGTAGAGAAAACTCATCACAGGGAGTTTGCTAGTTTTAAAAACAATTTATTGATATATGAAGAGCTGAGCACCTACAGCTGAAGAACAAGGCTAGCCTAGTTGTAGGATATAAAACTGGTGAAATAATTATATCACCATTTATAACTTTGCATGAGTTAGCTTTAACGAATACTCCAGCTACTACTTTGTGCCATTCAAAGCTTTTCATATGAGGCAGCAGTGTCCTGAAAAGGTTTTGGTCTCTGAAGGTAAAGTTTGAGCATTATTTAAAGCTTTCCCCTCTGTGAATCTAATAATTTAAGCAGAGCTGATATTGTTTCACTGGCTCCTTAGTGTCCCTTGCCCCACTCCCTGGCAAGCACCATCCCTGAAGCCCTCAGCCAGTCTTCACTGGCTGTTTTAAATCATAACTACTGCCCTGCCTGTTCCCCATCCACACACCCCCACTCCCTGTCCCTGACTGCCCCCCGGACTCATTCCTGATGGCCCCCCTGGAACCCTTGCCCCATCCAACCACCCCTTCTCCCTATCCCTGACTGCCCATGGACCCTCTGCCCTGACTGCTCCCTGCTGCACCATCCACCCCTCCTTCCTGACTGTCCACTGGAACCCCTGCCCCCATTCAACCCCCTATTCCCTTCCAGCCACCCGGACCCCTATTCACACCCCCTCCCCAGACCCCTTACTGCACTGCCTGGAGCACTGGTGGCTGGCAGTGCTATAGCCTTACCGCCTGGCTGGAGCTGGGCTCTGCAGCTGCGCTGTCCCAGGAGCTTGGAGCTCTCATCCCTGCTGCCCAGAGCATTGTGCTGGTGACAAAGTGAGCTAAGGCTATGGGGGAGGGGGCACAGCAGGGGAGGGTCTGGGGGTTAGCCTCCTGAGCCAGGAGCCCTGGGGGCTGGCCAGGATTGTTCTGCGGGCTTTAGTTTGCCCACCTCTGGTCTACATAGTAATATTTATTTTAAAAAGTTACCACATTACAGTTTCATGGGTTTTGGAAGGTCTAGTTTAAGTTCAGCTACTGTTCCAGTGAGAATGTTTTGGGGTTGGAGTCTGTCATAAACAGGTAGCTAAGGGTTAATGTTCTTTTACCTGTAAAGGGGTAACAACAGTAACCTGAAACACCTGACCAGAGGACCAATCAGGAAACAAGACTTTTTCAAATCTGGGTGGAGGGAAGTTTTGGGTGTGAGTCCTTTGTTCTTGGTCTGTTCCTTTTCTCGTCTCTGAGAGTGGTATTTCTATCTCCTGGCTTTCTAATCTTCTGTTTCCAAGTTGTAAGTACAAGGATAGTAAGACAATAGGTTTATATTGTTTTTCTTTTGTATTTACATGTGTGTGGTTGCTGGAATGTGTTAAATTGTATTCTTTTGGAATAAGGCTGTTTATTCACTTTTTTCCTTAATCAATTGACCCTGTATATTGTCGCCTTAATACAGAGACTATTTTTAATGTCTTTTCTTTCTTTTTTTTATATAAAGCTTTCTTTTTAAGACCTGTTGGAGTTTTTTTCTTTAGTGGGGACTCCAAGGAATTGAGTCTGCAGCCTACCAGGGAATTGGTGGGAGGAAGAAGTCAGGGGGAAAATCTCTTTGTGTTAGATTTACTAAGCCTGACTTTACATACCCTCTGGGTGAGGGGGAAGAGAGATTAGATCTCTCGGTACTTGTGTTTCAAGGACTGGAAGCAGGGAATCTCCTAGGGTCATCCAGGGAGGGACGCCTGGGAGGAAGTAACAAGGAAACAAGGGGAGGGCGTTATTTCCC
The DNA here is from genome assembly GCF_007399415.2 of Gopherus evgoodei. NCBI lineage: Eukaryota > Metazoa > Chordata > Testudines > Testudinidae > Gopherus > Gopherus evgoodei. The sequence goes on along the minus strand of NC_044328.1, from coordinate 53,783,712 downwards.
TTTGTAAGACTCAAGGTATCTGAATCTGGGAGGTCCCCCAGGAAAGGTTTTTGGGAGACCACAGTGAGCTAGGCACTGTATAATTCCTAGCTGGTGGCAGCGATACCAGGTCCAAGCTGGTAACTAAGCTTGGAGGTTTTCATGCTAACACCCATATTTTGGACGCTAAGGTCCAGATCTGGGAAGAAATGTTATGACAGAGTCTAAAGCCGAGAAGTTCTGGTAAGGTGGGACCTATCAAGGTTAAAGGACAGGCCGGGAGGTTTGGAACAGGATATTAGTAAAAGAGGAAGTCTTGGTCAAAAGAACCCCCACCCTTAAAAGGATCTGCGAGATAGATAATCCTTTCCTACATCTGTGAAGTGGTCACCTGTGCAGCTCAGTCTCATAGGAAAAAGAGAAGAATCCAAACTGGATATTTAAAAAATTACTAATTAGAGACATTGAAAAAGAACTTGCTTTTCTGTTAATAATGAGCTGTTGAGGCAACCTGTTTTATTCTGCTCTGGAAAGCAAATCAAGCCACATCACAGAAAGGGATTATTAGCGACAGCCACACCATAGATGTGCAATAGCCTATCAGGTGGTTACAGCCGCTACTTAAACCAACCTGACAGGTGTTCTGAGGGTCTGTCTCATTGTTTTCTCTGACTGACTCTCAAGTGCTAACTTGCTAAATCCTACACAGGCCAGCCTCTTTGATCCTTAAGGTATCCCAAAGCATTTTTAAAGAGTTAAATACTGTGAGTGCAGTGGCCATAGGGAAAACACAGCAACCATTATAGTACCTATTTTATGGATTAGGCAGTGTGGCCCAGTTCGCCAGGATTAATTCACTCTAGTTATTTTGAAAAGAATGATGGCATCCTTAACTTCCATTTAGATAACCACTGGAGATGAGCCTTTAAAACTAGGACTCTTCTGCTCATCTGAAAGATAGTACTTCTTCTAGGGCAGCAGAACTGTCTAAATCCCTCATGCTGTATAGCAGGCTAGCAGGGGTATTATAAATCCAAGTTCTTGTGAGGACTTCAACATGCAATGTCCTCTTGGCCCAGAATCAAGATTGCTGTCAGCTGAGCCATAGTGCTGTTGCATCTGAGATAATGTTACTGAAAAAATACTTAGAATATACTGTATCAGCACTTCCAGGTGATGTGGTACTGCTGAGAATCCTAATTTTGAAGAAGCATGGAGAAAGAGGAAACCGCTTGAAAGTCGTTCCTTATTTGACAATAACGTCTCTGTGGTGTATTTTTTTTGTTGTTGTTGAGTAATATCAGTTAACCACAGTTCATTCTGACTAGTTCAGTGCTCCAAATCTGTTAATTGATAGTCCATAGTACTATTAAGGACAACTGCCAATATTTTTAGATAATGTAAATGAGATCATATCTCTAGGCCAGGGGTTGGCAACCTTTCAGAAGTGGTGTGCCGAATCTTCATTTATTCACTCTAATTTAACGTTTCACATGCCAGTAATACATTTTAACATTTTCAGAAGGTCTCTTTCTATAAGTTTATAATATATAACTAAACTATTGTTGTATATAAAGTAAATAAGGCTTTTAAAATGTTTAAGAAGCTTCATTTAAAATTAAATTTAAAATGCAGAGCCCGCCGGACCGGTGGCTGGGACCCAGGCAGTGTGAGTGCCACTGAAAACCAGCTCACGTGCTGCCTTTGGCACCCGTGCCATAAGTTGCCTACCCCTGTTCTAGGCAGCATACTGTATGTTTTGAATGTCTTGCCATCCATACACAAAGGCAAATTTACACATAGTTAAGTCTAATTTCGAAATACGTAGGTTGGAAATCTTTGGGGGGATGGCCATGACTCTCTTATAGATGTACAGTATGTACTGTGTGTGTCTAGCTCACCATCTGGTTAAATTAGTGAAGTTCCATTGACTTCAATGGGGCTACGGTGATTTACATTAGCTGAGGAGATTTGGTCCCAAAACTTTGGCTAGGAAAATTGCTTTGGCCAAGCAATAGTTGAGTTTCTTTTGAAGGTTTAAAGGATATTTTTTTCTGCCAAGATTGAAGACAATTGATCAAATGGTGTTGAGTGACAGATCATTAAGAATTTACAGTGGTTTGAGATATAAAGGGAGAGGAGAGGGGGAAAGAGAGTGTGTGTGTGTCTGTCTGTCTCTCTCTCTCTGTCTGTTTGGGTCCTCCTAGCTCAAAAAATTCCTTATTGCTTACCCTTCCAACTTTATCATTAGATCTCATTGAAAGGTAGTCTATAGGCTGTATTTGAAGAAAACAGGTTGTAATTCAGTCAAATTATTATTGTTTTATCAATTTTAATAGTCATAGTGTATAAGCAAGTTACCCTTGAGTGGATAATTGCAGTTGAGAGAGCCTAAAGTCTTTCTCAAAAAGAACAGGAATACTTGTGGCACCTTAGAGACTAACAAATTTATTTCAGCATAAGCTTTTGTGAATTACAGCTCACTTCTTCGGATGCATAGAATGGAACACACAGACAGATTCCTGATGTCAGATTTGTGTCCATTTATTCTTTTGCGTAGAGACTGTCTGGTTTAGCCAATGTACATGGCAGAGGGGCATTGCTGGCACATGATGGCATATATCACATTGGTAGATGTGCAGGTGAACAAGCCCCTGATGGCGTGGCTGATGTGATTAGGTCCTATGGTGGTGTCACTTGAATGGATATGAGGACAGAGCTGGCATCAGGCTTTGTTGCAAGGATAGGTTCCTGGGTTAGTGTTTGTTGTATGGTGTGCGGTTGCTGGTGAGTATTTGCTTCAGGTTAGGAGGCTGTCTGGAAGTGAGGACCGGCCTGTCTCCCAAGATCTGTGAGAGTGAGGGATCATCTTTAAGGATAGGTTGTAGATCTTTGATGATGCACTGGAGAGGTTTTAGTTGGGGGCTGTAGGTGATGGCTTGTGGCGTTCTGTTATTTTCTTTGTTGGGCCTGTCCAGTAGTAAGTGGCTTCTGCGTACTCTTCTGGCTCTGTCAATCTGTTTTTTCACTTCAGCAGGTGGGTATTGTAGTTTTAAGAGTGCTTGATAGAGATCTTGTAGGTGTTTATCTCTGTCTGAGGGATTGGAGCAAATACGGTTGTATCTTAGAGCTTGGCTGTAGACAGTGGATTGTGTGGTGTGTCCTGGATGGAAGCTGGAGGCATGTAGGCAAGTATAATGGTCAGTGGGTTTCCAGTATATCAGGAATCATAACATTCAAAAACCAGTGGGAGAACACTTCAACCTCTCTAACCACTCAGTGACCGACTTGAAGGTGGCAATTTTGCAACAAAAAAACTTCAAAAACAGACTCCTAAGAGAGACTGCTGAACTCGAATTAATATGCAAATTAGGTACAGTTAACTCAGGTCTAAACAGAGACTGGGAATAGTTGGGTCATTACACTAATTGAATTTATTTCCCTATGTTAAGTTCTCCTCACACCTTCTATGGGTCATCTCAATTGTCACTTCAGAGGTTTTTTTTTCCCTCTTGGTGACAATAGCTTGTCTCAATTGATTAGACTCTTCCAGTTGGTAGGCATACTTCCACCTTTTCATGTTCTCTGTATGTATGAATATCTCCTGTCTGTGTGTTCCATTCTATGCAAATAAAGAAGTGAGCTGTAGCCCAGGAAAGCTTATGCTGAAATAAATTTGTTAATCTCTAAGATGTCACAAGTATTCCTGTTCTTTTTGTGGATACAGACTAACACAGCTGCTACTCTGAAATAGTCTTTCTCCTGACTTCAGTGTGCATTGGCTGAGACTCTTAAGTGTAAGCTATAGAAGGACACTTTGAGAGTGCCTTTAAGATCATGGGATAGAGGCCTGTCCTCTTGGAGCTTAGGTTAAGGGTTCTAATCAGGGCCCTGGAATTTGGTGTAGTCTAACTGATAATTGTGGTGTGTGTTCACTTGTAGCAATAAATTCTTTGCAGCATGGTATCCATCTGTGTTGTCATTTTGTGTAAAGAATTACTGTGATTGTAGTGCCCATGGTAAGATGTCTGTAGTTAATGTTGCTTATAAGGTTCTGCTATAAACCCTGTATTCATGCACCTTAATTTTGCACAAGAAGCATATCTTCAGCAGAGAATTGTTTTCAACGAATAGTAGCACTTTTTTTTTTTTTTTTGAAAGCTGGACAGCAGTTAGTCAAATTGTTCTTAAATTCTGGATGTTTTAAAAAAAACATTTAGGCTTTATTCAAAGGGCTTGATTCACTCTGACTATAGCAGGGTTTGCAAACTCTGGTCTGGGGGATCTAGCAGTGGAAGCATGCTTTCAAGAAGCCGGGGCTTGGGAGATAGAATGAGCATGGTATTTTGGAGCTTCTGCAGATGCCTGGGGCTTGGGATAAGTGCTTTCAACTGACCACCAGAGATCCACAAGTCCTGGTGTCGGAACACAAATTGTGTTCTGTTAGAGCTAAACTCACTAAACCCTCCCATTTTGTGGAGGTGTTTTTATTTTTTTTTTTGTGGAAGGGGACGATTTCCCTCATTCTCCCAGGAATTTGATTGATTAGTCATAACCCCCCATCCTGTGATCTAATATTTGGTCTGTCAGTGTTAAATGGGGTGGCAAACTCTGTGCTTACATATTTCAAACTAATCTTCTAAAAGATCCAAATTCACATAAAATAATGCTTTTATTTCTCTTTTCTAAGCTCTACAGCCCAAGTTATGCTTAAAACAAATATAAATTATTTAGGAAAGGTTTGTTTTGCTACATCATTGGAATACTTCTTGGGCTATTTACCCTAGCATGGAGCCTGCATTAATGTTTTCTTTATAAGCAATATGAGGCAGTGCTACTGAACCACACAGATATTTTAATATTAGGGGTGCACAGAGAAAAGCTGATAAATGGCCACGATCATGTTGAATCCAATCTGAATTCATCATATTGAATGATGATGATGATAATAAACATGAAAATGGTAGTCATTGGCAGGTGTTACAACAGTGGTAAATAGCTGCTGTTAAATATACTCCTAAATATTGTACTGGTAATTCATCTCCCGAAGAAAAATTACAATCCCACTGCAATAGTAATAAAAAAGCTCCCTATTTGGATAAGAGAGAACAATCTACATCTTACTAAGGCTCTTTGCTCTGTTCAGGGAGCTCTTGCATCTTGGTGGTGACATGAGATTTGTAGTAAAGCTACCCCTGGAACAATGCTTTGGCCATGGCTACACTTACAGTTCTGCAGTGCTGGTAGTTACAGCTGTGTTCGTATAGCTGTGTAGGGCCAGCGCTGCAGTGTGGCCACATTTGCAGCGCTGTTGGGAGTGGTGCATTGTGGGCAGCTATCCCAGCATTCAAGTGGCTGCAACATGCTTTTCAAAGAGGAGGGTGGAGTGGAATGTGACAGGGAGCGTGGGGGAGACAGAGAGTGGATTTTTGGAGCTGACACTGTTCTCAGCTCCCTGCCTTGCAAGTTGTAAGGACTGGAAGATACACAGTGCCTACCTTCAATCATTTTAAAAGTTCTGAGCCCTTCCCCCACCCCTCTCTTATTCACTAAATGCAAATTATGCACTCCTAAATAGCCGTCAGACCAGATAAGCATCTGCTCAACACGGACTTCCCCCTCCCCCTCTGCCGTGTGAGCGTGCTGTTTCTCTCTTCAAGCAAACACTTTGGAATGTTCACAGCTAATTCCCCTGCCTGCCTCCGCTCGCTCAGCAAACAGGAGCTGTGTTTGTTTTTTAAATAAGCAGTTTGGCTGAACTCCGAGCTCCCCCTTTCTTCCGGTTTGTTGTGGACAGGAATTCTGGGATACCTCCTTATACCCCGGAGGCCAATAAAAGCGCTGGTGGTGTCCACACTTGCTGACCAGTGCTGCATCATCAGCGCTGGAATCGCTACACCCGAGGAACGACCGGGTGTACAGCCAGCGCTGCAACCAGGGAGTTGCAGCGCTGGCTGTGCTTTGCAAGTGTGGCCACATCCTGAGTTGCAGCACTGTAACCCCCTCACCAGCGCTGCAACTCTCCAGTGTAGCCAAGCCCTTTGTTAGCTTCCACAAATGTAAATCATTACAGTCACTCATGACCATACTGTTATGCATAGGCCGTCCAGAGGGTTTTGGATATGACCAGTGAGAGAATTTTGGGGACAGGCAGTGGGAGTTGCCCCAAATGTGATTCTCTTTACATAAAAATTGTGTGCTTCAGGGTAACTCTAGTTCCTTCAGCCCCTCTGCAAAAATGGAACTGAATTTTTGTTCCTTTCAGCCCTTGCAATTTGTTTATGCTGTCAAACTGTTCTTCACAAACAAAATGCCTAGAAACTTTTAAAAGAAAGAAACTAACCTTTTTTCATTACTCACTCAGTTTTCCAAGTTGCTGGGGTTGGGGTTGAGTGGTGAAGAGGCTCAAAAGTTAGGTCTAAGCTAGGGCTGTGAAGCGATTTAAAAAATTAATTGTGATTGATTAATCGGACTGTTAAACAATAATACCATTTATTTAAATTTTTTGATTTCTATATTTTCAAATGTGTTAGTTATAACACAGAATACAAAGTGTACAGTACTCATTTTTGAATACAAATATTTGCACTGTAGAAAACAAGAAATAGTATATTTCAATTCACCTAATACAAGTACTGTAGTGTGATCTCTTTATCACGAAAGTTGAACTTACAAATGTCGAATTATGTACAAAAAATAACTGCATTCAAAAATAAAACAATGTAAAACTTTTGAGCCTACAAGTCCACTCAGTGCTACTTCAGCCAATCATTCAGACAAAGAGTTTGGTTACGATTTGCAGGAGATAATGCTGCCCACTTCTTATTTACAATGTCACCTGAAAGTGAGAACAGGTGTTCTCGTAGCACTGTTGTAGCTGGTGTCAAAAGGTATTTACGTGCCAGATGCGCTAAACATTCATATGTCCCTTCATGATTCAACCAGCATTCCAGAGGAGATGCATCCATGCTGATGACGGGTTCTGCTTGATAACAATCCATCTGAATCAAGTGCCACCAGCAGAAGGTTGATGGTTCAAGTTTCCTCATTGGAGTGTTGCTTTTTAAGACTTCTGAAAGCATGCTCCACATCTCATCCCTCTCAGATTTTGGACGGCACTTCAGATTCTTAAATCTTGGGTCGAGAGCTGTAGCTATTTTTAGGAATCTTCTTTGCATTTTGTCAAATCTGCAGTGACGGTGTTCGTAAATCAAACAACATGTGCTGGATCATCATCTGAGACTGCTATAACATGAAATATATGGCAGAATTCTGTTAAAACAGAGCAGACATACAGTTCTCCCCCAAGGAGTTCAGTCACAAATTTAATTAGCCCACTATTTTTTTAACAAACATCATCAGCATGGAAGTATGTCCTCCAGAATGGTGGCTGAAGCATGAAGGGGCATATGAATGTTTAGCATATCTGGCATGTAAATACCTTGCAATGCCAGCTACAAAAGTACCAAGCGAACATCTGTTCTCACTTTCTGGTGACATTGTAAATAAGAAGCAAACAGCAGTATCTCCCGTAAATGTAAACAAACATGTTTGTCTTAACGATTGCCTGAACAGGAAATAGGACTCAGTGGACTTGTAGGCTCTACCGTTTTGTTTTTGAGGGCAGTTATGTAACAAAAAAAAAAATCTACATTTGTAAGTTACACTTTCATGATAGAGAGAGCACCACAGTACTTGTACGAGGTGAATTAAACAAAATAGTATTTTTCATCATTTTTACAGTGCAAATAGTCGTAATAAAAATATGAAGTGAGCACTGCACTTTGTATTGTGTTGTAATAGAAATCAGTATATTTGAAAATGTAGAAAAACATAAATATTTAATTTCAATTTGTATTCAGTTGTTTAACAGTGATTAACTTTTTTAATTGCAGTTAATTTTTTTTAGTTAATCACATGAGTTAACTGTGATTAATCGACAGCCCTAGTCTAGGTACAGGTAAAAAGACCCCGTGTCCAACTCCACTCTAACGTGTCTCAGGACTAATGGGAAATAGAAGATGAGGAATGGAAGAGCGAAGTGAAGTGGGAGAATAACCAAGTCCAGAGTTGCAGAAAAATAAATTGAGATTCAAAGATCAGGAGGGTAACTTCTGATTTTCAAGGTGCATGGCCCAGCTTCTTGCAGTGAGAGGAGCCATGCTGCAGTGTTCTGGACTCCTCCCTGCAGTTTAGAAAGCACAGTAACTTAACAAGATAATTTTAAAGGAAACATCAATAGCAGTGACAGGAAGTGATTAAAGCCTGAATAAGGATTTTAGCAGAAACAAGGCCCAAGGTATGGATGAATTTTGGCATCTTTTCTGCTGCTTCTTTCAGTGCTGATGGTTACTTATGCTCAGCACTTCTCTTCATGCTGGGCACAGCAAACTGTTGCTTCTACTTCTGGTGCCTCTGATAGATCTGGCCAGCTGGCAGGGAAAATACCTCTTCATGGGATGAATGACCCTATCCCCCTGGAGAGTGCATGTGCATGCTGCATCTGCTGACCTAGTGAACAAGGGGCATTCTGTGACTCTCCTCTCAAGCTTGCAATCCTCCTGGCATGGAACACTGGGAAGACTCACCAGGCTATCCCAGGCCACTGATTTGCCAAGAGCAGTATTGTAAACTCCTCTCTTTGAAGTCTGATAAACTAGGGGTGTTTGCAGAATGGGGAGGTGTTGGCATTAAGAGGTCATGTCTCCAGGCCTTGACTGTATTAAGTATCAAAGGCTACCTTTAAAGTTGCTGCTAATCTATCACATAGTAATGAGATGCACAGTAAACCAGAAACCCTTTGATTTCTTCATTAGTAAGATTATCTGCATGCATGTCAGTCTTGTTTTCCTGGCTCTAGCCTTAAGCTTTATACAGCTATTGATTTTGCTTGTTGTTACAACATTAATGCTTATTCAGGTAAAGATATTTGTTGTTTTCACAACACAGACTGGCAATTCATTAAGGAATGTGATGGGTTCCTGGGTACTAGTAATTACTTTAATTCTAGCAAACACAATTCCTGACAGGCCGCGGATTAGATATTCACAGCTAGTCCCTCATTCCTTTACAGCAACTCCCCCTTTTGTTCACTACAACCAGTATTAGTATTCAAAAACTGAAACAAGCTGGATGAAAGCTACCTAAATATTTATGGAACACTGCAGGGATCAGAGTAACCAGGGCAGCAAATGAAATTAAAGATTTATACCATGAAACAAACTGGCTTATCAATCAGTCTTTGCCAAGTTGTCTATGCTGCTTGAGGAAAAAAAGGTTTTCTATGAAGCTACTTTTCATGGATTTCAGCATGAAATTTTAATCCATGGCTTCACATCAATATCTGCATTATTTTTCCGAGCAGTTGAGTGGGTGGCAAAGGACATTGCATTGTAGACAAAGCTAGATGTTCCCTAACCTGATATCATAACAATAATACTTTGCACTACAGTAACACCTTTCATCTGAAGATCTCAAAGCATTTTACAAACTTGAGTTAAAATCACAACACGCCTACAAGGTAGAGCCCTAAATGGGGAAACCAAGGCACAACAAGGCAGTGACTTGCTCAAATTCAGAGAGTGAGTGAGTCAGGAATAGAACCTGAGAGCAGGGCAAACTTCTGTCACAAAACCAGACAAACTTGAGTCTAGAATGATAGGCTCAGTGAGGGTCTCATGGTGAGTTTTGAACTATCATGATCTGAATTTTATGATTTTTGCGGGGCTCTGGTGCCTAAGTAATTCAGTCAGCTTCTCTAAATGATGGGTGACATTCTTTCACTCGCTTATGCATGATAGAATATACATTCTGGGTAGAAAGCCCCCCACTGTTTAAAATGAATACCTCTGAGCGCACATTTTCAATAGTCTTATGAAAAGGCAATAATTCTACAGTACCTTTTTGTCCTAAGAGATTTGAAAAAATAATCCAGTGGAAAAAACCTAACAGTTTAGTGGGGGAGCAGGGTGAAGTGGGAGAGGAAATTCTGCATTTCTCTACAAAATTGTAAAAGTTTGCCCTGAGTGAAATATGTATATTCACACACTATCACCTTTTACTTTGTGAAGAATTGATTTAAAATGTTGGTTCTAGTGCTTAACAGAATGACTGCACAATCGGGCATAAACACATGTCCTGGTTGGAAGAGAAGAGCTGTATAACTGTCTTGTTGCAGCAAAGGAAGGGAAGGGTCTTGTTGCAGCAAAGCACTCAGGCATGTACTTAAGTACCATTGACTCCAGTGTGACTTAAGATGTGCTTGACTGAACTGGGGCCCTACAAAGCCCATTGGCATTAGTGGGGAGTTTTGAATCAGGCCTTAAATATGCAGGGTGTGCTTATTGTTAGGCATTCAGATTTTGGGCTGGGTTCATGCAGAATCTGAATGCATGGCTCTGTAATCTAGTAATTTAAAGAGTGGTTCTGATACTTAAGAGATCCATTTTACTTATTCTGGCTCCTTAATACTGGATTAATATTGAATTAATACTTAATTCTACCCTCTGACTGACTAGTGTGGAAATTCCAAAGTCTTCATCCACCTTTGGAGGTCCCCAGTTATTTTAGCATTCACAGATGCTCATTTAACCATGAATATTTCTTCTTTTTACTTAAATTGTATGATATTTTCCTTACTGACAAAGTGTGGGATGTTAGAAATGTCTGCCTGAAATATTCCTTCTGTTACCCTTAGGGTGACCAGACAGCAAATGTGAAAAATGGGGATGGGGGTGGGGAGTAATAGGCTCAAAAATCGGGACTGTCCTTATAAAATTGGGACATCTGGTCAACCTAGTTACCCTGTTGTTGGTTTTTTTAAGTGTCTGATGGATCCCTGAGTTGAGAATTTTAGATTAAGATATTTATCATCAGAGAGAGATCATCCTTTAATCTAAAAAAATATATTAATTAATGTGCCACCTTCAGCCTTTGGACTCTCTGAAATATCTAATATTAAATTATTTTGTTAGTGCACCACCCAAGAAGGAAAAGCATCCAGAAGTTAATAGCTATTTCATATGTTATATTAGTTTCTTTTTTCTGTAGGTATAATGCAGTGATGCAACAGCATGTTCAAAACAAATATTATTTATTTATCCATAGGAACATAAGAGAGGAAACTGATAAAACAACAGAAGGCCTCTATGCATATTACTTTTCCTAAACTTGCAAGGAAAGGTTAAGGTTGAGATAAGTTCAGAGGTGAAAGTAAGCCGGTCCAGTCCGGTACAGCATACCGGCAAGAGCCAGTACGCCATGCGGACTGGACCGGCTTCTGTGGCTTAAAGGGACCAGGGCTCCAGCTACTGCAGGGAGTCCCCCGGGCCCTTTAGAGTGCCATCGAAGCTCCGGCAGCCAGGCTTGGGTGGGGATTTAAAGGGCTTGGTGCTCTGGCTGCTGCGGCAAGCCCTGAGCCCTTTAAATCCCCGCCAGAGCTCCGGCAGCCGGGCTCCCCTGATGATTTAAAGAGCTTGGAGCTCTGCAGCAGTCAGCGCCTCAGGCCCTTTAATTTGCCCCTGAGCCCCAGGGCTCCCAGCCGCCTCTGCAGCTGGTAACTCCGGGGTGATTTAAAGGCTGTGGGGCTCCCAGCCACAGCTGAAGCCCCAGGACCTTTAAATCTTGAAAGGCCATGCTTCTTCCAGTTGAGGCGACGCCCCCGCTCAGAACTCTGGTGTACCACTTTCACCCCTGGGTAAGTCCTAATTGTTTCCAGCACCCATTTCCTCCAGTGTTGGGGCTGGGCAAGACAGCCTTCAGCCTTTCCTTCTGTCTCAGGCTTACCCTCAGTCAGTGCCTCTCTCTGAGTTTACAGACAGTCCTTTTATCCATTTTAAAGTTCTTGGTCTGTCCGGGACCCCTGAAGCTGGTCAGTCTGGTTTTATATATCTCACTGGGGATGTTGGAGGAGGTAGACTCCCAGCAGTAGATTAACCATTGTCTACCTCTCTGTAAATGTGTAAAAACACCCAGGATTGAGTTATTTCTTTGCCCCCATGTAGCAAACAGCATGAGAGCAATCATATCAACAGAGATACAAACCATTTATAAATACAATAGACATCTCCCACATTGTTCACAAACGGTTAATGCTAATATTGGACAACACATTGAAGTGTCTCTTTAGAGTTAATCTTAAAGCCAAGCACACTCTGTATTGTCTTTTTATGAAGAAGTTTAAAAAGAATTTTGATTGATTTCAGCACACAGTAGGCTGATCTTGTGAATAAGGTATCGAAGTAGGACTTAAGAAAGCTTGTTTCAATTCCCTGCTCTGCCACAGACTGGCTTTGCCTCATTTCTCTATCTTTAAAATGAGGATAACACCTTTTTTTCTCCCATTCTTTGCCTGTCTTGTCGATATTGTTTGGAAGCTGTTCAGTGCAGGGACTGGCTCCTACTAAGTGGGTGTACTGTGTTTCTTGGTTCGGACCTCGAACTGTTGTACCAATTATATTAGACCAGTAAAAACCAGCAGGATCTTATTAAAGGGGACAAGACAAAGATGCCACATTTATTATGATAACAATTTATGACTAATAACTAATATCTTAATTCTTATACACACACATTATACCTATTACCTATACACACACATTCACATTATACCTAATACCTATATACACACACACACACACACACACACATTCATCAGGTGTTCTGCAGCTGCTGCATAGTTACCAGTCCTGAAGATAGCTTAAGTTCATGGCTTGATTTTGCAGCTTGGGTTCGTAGCTTGTGGCAGCTAACTGGCCAGGAAAGCTGGGCACAAGGCTGAGCTGGATCTCTGTTGGGCAGGCACCGATGTTCTTCCATGTTCTTTTTTATAGGCTTTTAGTTTGGATTCAAAGTTTATAGGTCTTGCTGTGTCACGCTGCCTCTGGGTTTAGATTGATCACCCATCAATTGCAGGCGTGACTTTCAGCCTTGGACCTGGCTTTGATCTTCCTTCCGTTGTCCTTTTCTTTTTAGGGTGGATGCTTCTTACTTTGTTTAGGGCTGTTGTCTCGGTCTTCAGCCGTTGGTATTTGAACTTTATCTCATCAGGACAGGCTGGGGCTGGCGGTTGATTCCATCATTCATACATACCTCATTCACACATCTAAACTAAACTAATAAGCTTACAGCAGGGTTTGCAAAAATGAAGGTTGGAGGAAGCTTTTACAAAATGTAGTGAGTGTTTTAAAATGGGGTTTGAATTACAATATGGAACAGAAGTTACAGTATAGGCAAGTGTAGTGAATGGTGAACAGAAGTTACATTAATAAAGTGAACAATTGAAAACAATTTCATTTATCAGTTCTACAAAACTACTACAGTAATATAATAATTGTGTATAATTTCAGCCGTCTTACAGACAGTCAAGCCCTTTCTGGAGACTGAACCATAGAGTTCAAAAATCTTATGTGCTAATTATTTCTCATCTGTGAATAGACAGTCTATCTGTGAGCAACATGTTCTCAGCTAACATTGCAGGTATTTTTCCCTCAGCAAAGGTAGTGGATACTACCTTGGAAAGTGGGCACTGCTGCTGCATCGGGCAGCTCAGGCCCTAAAGATGTATATTTGTCTTGTTCTCTATGCATTACATTTCCTTGATGGCTGATTTCCATCATGGCTTACTAAAAGAGAAGTGGCTAGAAGTATCATCTCCTAGGGATGTGCTTTGCATTCGTTGTTTAAGGCATAACGGTTTATGCCAGAGAATGTTGAATGGTAAAATGGAACAGTACTCGCCAAATATTGGGATTTTATGAGGACTTGGCAAATTATTAGATAGAATTTTATTCATCATGTGTGCAATCTGTTTTGCAGGGACCATTGAGTTTGGTTGTTTGATTTTGGGTTTCCCCTTCACTTGGTTGTTTCAACATAATGTAATGATGATGGAAAAATCCTGTTCAAAACCAAAAAATTATTTGAGGAACAGGACACTAAACAAACCATAGTTCTCTACTAAGATGCAGATACAGAGAATTGGTAATGGGTTACAAACCCTTTTCCACCCTAGGTCATTGCTTTGAATCTGCCTAGATCAGTCAAGGTGTAATCATTGGCCTGTGATAAATGACCTAGGGTTTTCAGCCTGCTTCCTGTTAGACAAGTGTCTACATTACAAAACAGCCATAACATCCTGATTGGCAGTCTCAACAGAGAAGCTAAAATTGACTAAGAATGGCGATGGAATGTCATCCTACTAAAACTGGATACATTCATAATAAAGGATTTATTCAACAAGTTTCACCTCACTTTGTGAAGTGTGCATGAACAAATCTGTTATTGCAGATTAAGTTCATCATACAGAATCATTATTATAAATCCTAATCTTTAACCAGAAATTGAACTGTAAATCATGTTGAAAAGGACATTTCCGCCCCGCCCCAAAGCAATACTATTCTGTAGGACTATGTAGTGATGTTGAGAGGATTACATCAGAACCAGACTATTCACTGTAACTCTATTATGGCCCCATTCTGTAAACTGCCAGGTCAGTGGGACTACTTGGGAGAATACAGATTATTTGTGGTTCCTGAGGAAATCAATAAACTGAGAGCTGGCTATGTTATGCCCCAATTTGGCTTCAGAGAGTTAATAGTTGCTCCCATCTTGAGACTCACCCTGGAATTGTGGGAACTGTATGTGGCAACAAGAAAAGTTTCTAATGTTTTAATGAGACCAGGCGTAAGTGAAACTCTTGCTTTAGCTGATGACTTTATTTGTTTTGTTTTTGGCTCTTCAGTTAGTGATGTTTGTTGTTTAGCTGTAGCCATCCTTGTGGAATTTTGCTTTGATGAACACAAATAGTGTGTGTGACCAGAATATCTCAAATTTAGGATACGTTACAAAATGGTGGCAGCCTGTTACAACTGGCCAAGGAATGCTGAAGGGACATGTGAAAGAATGAAGTACGAATTGGAGGCAGTTGTTTCCAACTGTGTATCCTATTCATTAACTAAACAATTATAGGTGGGCCTAAACCAAGCCACCTAATTGAAACATCCAAGGACTTTTGAGAAGCTCCCATGCAGAGCTAAACTTTTGTAGATTAGACCAATCTCCACCAATAAGTTTGGCAGCTATTGTGGATAGTGTTGTGATTAAAGTGTGGGGCTATGATTTGGGAGATATGAATTCTATTCTCAGCTCACCCATTTGATTCCCTCTGTGACGTTAGGGAACTGTTTTAACTCTCTGGGTTAACTTCCAGCTAGGGTGACCAGACAGCAAGTATGAAAAATCGGGACTGGAGGTAGGGGATAATAGGAGCCTATATAAGAAAAAGACCCCAAAATCAGGACATCTGGTTACTCTATTTCCAGCCCACTGACATCTATGGCGAAACTCCCACTGACTTCAATGGGGATAGGCTTTCACCTTGTGTGTTTCTCCATTGTAAAAATGCAGATTAGTGATTGCTTATCTCATGAGGGGATTCTGAGAACTAATTAATATTTCTAAATGCTTTGAGATCCTCATATAGAGCTGTGGGAATGCAAAGTTTGTTTGAGACATTTAAAGCTATACTGCAAAATACAATATCTGGACATGGGGAGAGGAGAAGGGGCAATGAATTAGACAACTTAGAGAATCTTTCCATCTCTCTAATTTCTATTCTTTTTATTGTGTGTGTTCATCATGCACTGATCCTGGTCCCTTATTCTATGGTAGGTCGGGGCCATTGACATGCAGCTATTTGTTCAGAAGAACGCTGAACCACTTGTCTGTGAAGAACAAAATTTAATGTAGGGAACTAAGTGTGTTTTGCATTCACTTGTAATGAAAATGATAGGTCAGATTTTGAGCCGCTAAATTTTGGCAGTTTCTTTTCATAAAACAACACAATCAAATGATTTGGGTAACACTATAAAGAGTGTGAATAATTACTATGCTCTACAACTATTAGAGATCCAATTTGTTAGATGCTCTTCTCGGATTCCATACTGTGAAAGCCTGCATATGGCAACAAATCCCTCACTAAACGTTTATTCATGTTTACCCAGGAGCCGGGCAATGATTGTATTAAATCTGGCCCTAATTGAGGAGGCAGTAACAATATGGTTTAAAACCACAGCCTAGCCCCACAGCATGCATTGAGTAGAGCACAGGTGCCTGTTGGTCCAAGGCAGATTCTAGCAGCATTGTGCCTGAGGTGGCTGCAGCCAATCACAGGAGCACTGGGGGAGGAGAGTATAATCTCTTAAATCCCCTATTCCTTTGACAGGGTGTTGGGCTTGTGTTCGTCTGGTGCTAGCCTGGCTCTGTTCACAGCTATGGCCTCTCTGTCATTTCTAATGCTCCTCTCAGGGCTAGGGTCCCATCTGGTCTGAAAGTAACCGGATTGGGCCTAGCAGGGCCATGAAGGGCTTATGCTTACTTCTCCCTACTCTTACGCACTTGTGTAGGGCTAGGCTCAACCTAGCCCATAGTAATCTTTGTATGGATGAGTTGTATTTGCAAGCTAAATTACAGAGTTTGAGTGGACATTTTCAGACTCTCATGCCTCTCCCTCATATTTTGGCACTGTGTCCATTCAGTGCTCAGCATTTGGTACAATCTGACACTCTGAGGTGATACCCGAGGTTGTACCCTTGTGGTACAGTTTCCTTGTCTTGTCCTGAATAAGACAATGTTTGTTATGTGTGAGACAGGATCTATGATTTAAAGCCTCCATCTATCTCACTAACAGGGTTAGACAGTTGTACCCATAATGTATTTAGGGTACCATGTTTTCAAAAGATCTGCTGAAAGGATACATCCTTTGCTGTGATACAGCCTAAGGGTAATAACACGAAATAGCATGATTAACAAGACAGAGCAGAGTTAACCTGCCTGTCCACCTCACTACCTCCAAGTAAAAATCATGAGATACATAGGCCAATGAAGGCATTGTTCCCGCCACAGATTGTTCAAGTGTGGTGACTCTGTTCTGTCTCTGCTCACTTTACACCGGGATGCCCATACAGGAAACCGCCCCTATGTAAGTCCTCTTAAACTGAAGCTATCCTTAGCTCCCTCAGCACAACACAAGGCTTCATTTTTGACCCTTTCCCTCTGAATGTACTGGTGTCTGGTAATTGCTTCAACGAGGTGGTAAGGTGACTGCAGCAATTTTGGATGCAAAGGGACACAGAACATTAGGTGAAGTTGCCACTCCCTTCTTTTTCACCGAGAGTCTCTCTCCTATTCCATGTACTACTTGATGCCTGAACTTCCTTATGTGGGCAAAGCTGGCTGCTGCTTCCTATAGGATAAGGAATCTGTCTCAAGGAAGATTGTGCTAGTTGCTGCCCAGTCCAACTTGGAGCAGAGAAAGATTTGCTTGGGGGAGAGTTTTCCCTTCAGGAAGCGGAGGACCATTTGCTGGCTAAGATGCTTTACACTGTCTCTAAATTGAAATGGGGGCTATAAAAGGATGTCAGAAGAAATTGCATTCTGATCACTTATTTCTTACACAGGAGCCTCAAAGTATTTAATAGACTCTTCACTGGAAAGATAAAGGAACTTCCATTATGGAAGATCTGTTCTCCCACTTAAATGTTGCATACAGGTGTGGCTCCAGGCACCAGCATGCCAAGCAAGTGCTAAGCAAGTGGGCACCAGCATGCCAAGCAAGTGGGGTGCTATGCTGGTCGCTGCGAGGGCTGCAGGCAGGCTGCCTTCGGTGGCATGCCTGCGGAGGGTCCGCTGGTCCCGCGGCTTCGGCAGACCTCCGGCATGCCTGCAGGAGGTCTGCCGAAGCCGCGGGACCGGCGGAT
The DNA here is from genome assembly GCF_007399415.2 of Gopherus evgoodei. Taxonomy (NCBI): domain Eukaryota; kingdom Metazoa; phylum Chordata; order Testudines; family Testudinidae; genus Gopherus; species Gopherus evgoodei. The sequence goes on along the minus strand of NC_044328.1, from coordinate 53,765,977 downwards.
CCTTCTCAGGCAAGCTGCCAAAAGCAGTCTGCCTGCTGAGCTTGGGGCGGCAAAATGCCAAGAGCTGCCCCTGGTTGCATGACTCTGTCATGTTAACCTGAAATTACATGCATTTATTTACTTGGTCCTGAAATAGGGACTCATATTGGCTTACTTATACTAAGAAAGATGTTTTAATGGTTTTAACTAACTTAATTTCAGCTGACTCCCTAACTAATTTCATTTCTACATTTTAATAATGATGATAAATCTGATTTTATTATTATACAGTAAATCAGTTGCCCATGATCTCTTTTAGATGCTGAAATGTCATGGGCTGCCTGCAATGGCGCTCATTTAATAGCAATGACATCCATAAATAAATTCACCTTAGGAAGCTGTTGGTTACAAAATAGTTTAATGATAATCTGGGAAAAATTAATATTTCTGTTTTTGTAATTGAAAGATGTGGTTTTTAATCAGTTTATATGGAAAAGTCTTATTAGTAAAGATTGTTAGAGATTAAAGAAGCAGAGCAGAAGGGATTGCAATTTTATTACTGAAGCATCGTTTTTCCTTTAAAAGATTCCTTTACTTTTTTTCTAAACGCACATGGAGATCTCTACATATATGGTGACAGGAGGAACAAACAGCAGCCAGGCAGTCCTATGCAGTGCTGTTAAACTGATACTTTTTTCATGTTGCATCTGGTTACATTACATATTACTTCATTACATCTCATCCATTATGTAACCCAAAGCCCCAACAATTAGAGACTAAAAGGTCTCATTTGATAACACATGGCTGAAAGAATTCAGCAGCCCAAACATTTTTCTGAGTAACTGTGGATGGGTGGGCAGACTGTGGTGCAGATTTATCTGCCTTTGCAGCGGCAGCATTGGAATTTTTCAATCCCCGTGCAAAATTGCAAATGAAATATTTACAAAATGGTTGTAAACTAGCCCTTTTAAAGCTAAGGTTCACAGCAAGTATGCATCCATACTTGAATACAGAATAAAAAGAAATTGAGATTGTAGTTGGTATTTTTCTGAAATTACATTTTGAAAACATAGCTTATGCACTAAGGCCCTATTTCAAAATGAGTGAAATTGATTTGATAATCCAAATGACTCTCAATTGCCTTTTGTTGAAGTACCAGAACCACTGTACTTCTGCTGTATCTCTGATAGTCTGTATCATGATTATTTATACAGTTACTTAGGGGTGTGTGTGGTGTTTTTCAGGAGAATAATACTCAGTCCTGATCCTTAAAAGCCTGCAATTCCAGGGCCCAGCCCTGTGCATGCTTACTCATGCCAGTAGTTCTTACTCATACAGTTCTTATTTTCATGAGTAAATGCTACTGACATAAAGACAGGTTTGCAGGATCAGGGCCTTAGACACATCATAGGTTTAGCCAGCAGTGTCCAAGGAGGCACCAAGATTTACACAAAACAGACTGGTGTTTTTGACATGGTAATTCTACTTAATTTTTTTTAATTTTATTTATTTCTAAATTTATTTGTGTGAATGTTTCTTAGTTAAGCTAGTATAAAGATAGATTTTATATATAGTACCTGTCATCTGCATGACCCCTAAGCAATATTGGCCCATTATTCAGAGAGATCAACCCCACCACAATGTCTATCATCCCTGCCCTTTTGACAAGGTTAGCTGTCTCCAGCCTTGTATATAAAAGTCAAAGCTAACGAATACATCTTACAGTGCTTCCTAACCACCACCACCCCCGCCAAAAATCTGTGCTCTGGCATCCCCCAAGAGGGATTGAATTGCAGGCAAGAGTGATTTTAGTAGAGGGTGTCCTTATACCCACTAGCAGGAGTTGAAGCCTGGGGGTAGACAAGAGCAATCCAGAAGAAGCTCAGAGAATGAGAGTTCCTGAAATAGCCAAGGTCCTAAATTTATTCAAGATTTCTTTTTTCTTAAATGGAACACCATCTGGATGCTACATGGGGATCAGAGCTTAGAGAAGTGAATGGTCAATAACTCAAGGGAGTTATTGCATTCAGAATGTTGTGTGTGGTGCGGGTGAGTTCAGTGGCTAATGAAGCACCTTGTATGGCTTGGTGGACTTCCCTGAATCTAATCCAGGAGTAATTTAGCAGCCACTCAAGGCATGATATTACCATTGGAGTTTAATTGACTGAGTAGTGTCAGAAGTGGGCCTAGTGTTGAGGTTTGCTAGAAGTCAAGATCTGTCTGACCTTGGTTGGAAGGATGCAGCCTTTTGATAAGGGGAATGAAGGGAAAAACTCTGGTTTCTAGCGCTTTCTTATCACAAATAGGAGATCTGTCTTCTGCTTTATTGCTGACTGCTAATACCTTGAAATGTCTAGACAGTCTTAAAATACAATTTGCACAAGGCTGTTTTCAGCTATGCACAATTTGATGTGGCTGAGAGGCTGTATAAAAACTGACTTCTGCTAGGAAGTGGGTGAATTTAAGAGTAGTTTACACACACAATAAATGCCTATTGTGAAGCACTCTAGGTTTAATCATAAAAAAAGGTCCTATGCCCACAAATCTCGAGGGGAATTTACGCTGGTACTTACTCTCAAGGTCAAACAGTAAAAGTGTACAAATCTTCGATATCAATGAAATAAGGTCCAGGAAGAGCAAGGCAACATATTTGGCCAACTAATCACTTTTGATTTATGGGCATCTTCAAAGCCATCAATACAACTTCTCAGAGAGCTCAATGGTATCATGTTGGAGAACTGCTTTCAACAGCCTGTTATGGGAGTTCTCATTCTGATGTCAAAACATTTCGTTTTGACTTAATTGATTAATTTAATTTAGACTTTTATAATGAGTATATTTAAATGATTATAATCGATATTCTGTATAACATTTAATATTATGTTTCAACATTAGTAAAATAAAACACTTTGGTCCTGAATTTATTTATTTGTTCTGTGGGAAACTTTTAAATTTTGGCTTTTTTATTCAGGTGTGAAATGAGAACACATTGAAATTCTCAGTTTCTGTTAGAATGGAAATTCTATCTTCTCATCACGTCTGAAAGGCTAACCATGTTAGGAACTATTAGGAAAGGGACAGAAAATAAGATAAGTGTATCATAATGCCACTATTTATATCCATGGTGAGCCCACATCTTGAATATTGTTTCCATTTCTGGTTGCCCCATCTCAAAAGAATATAGTGGAATCTGGAGAAAGTTCAGAGAAGGGCAACAAAGATGTTCAAGTGTATGTAATGGCTTCCATGTAAATAAAGACTAAAAAGATTAGGGCTTTTCAGTTTAGAAATCAGATGACTAAGGTGGGATATGATAGAATTCTATAAAATCTTGAATGGTGTGGAGAAAGTGAATAGAGAAGTGTAATTTACCCTTTCACACACAAATTATCAGGGGTCACCTGATAATTAATAGGCAGCAGGCTTAATACAAACAAGAGGAAGTACTTTTTCACACTAGGCACAAGTAACCTGTGGAAATCATTGCTGTGTGGTATTGTGAGGGCCCAAAGTATCAGTGGGTTCAAAAAAGAACTGGATAAGTTCATGTAGGATAGACCTATCAATGGGTATTAGCTAAGATGGTCAGGAAGACACCATCCTTGGGATGACCCTAAACCTCTGACTATCAAAAGCCAGGAGTGGAAGATGGGTGGATCACCCCATAATTGCCCTGTTCTGTACAATCCCTCTGTATGGGCCATTGTTGGAGACTGGACAAAGGTGGATCATGGTCTGACCCAGTGTGACATTATTGATATAAACTGGGACCATATAGAACGTGGTTTATAGACTCATAGACTCTAGGACTGGAAGGGACCTCGAGAGGTCATCGAGTCCAGTCCCCTGCCCTCATGGCAGGACCAAATACCGTCTAGACCATCCCTGATAGACATTTATCTAGCCTACTCTTAAATATCTCCAGTGATGGAGATTCCACAACTTCCCTAGGCAATCTATTCCAGTGTTTAACTACCCTGACAGTTAGGAACTTTTTCCTAATGTCCAACCTAAATCTCCCTCGCTGCAGTTTAAGCCCATTGCTTCTTGTTCTATCATTGGAGGCTAAGGTGAACAAGTTTTCTCCCTCCTCCTGATGACACCCTTTTTTTAGATACCTGAAAACTGCTATCATGTCCCCTCTCAGTCTTCTCTTTTCCAAACTAAACAAACCCAATTCCTTCAGCCTTCCTTCATAGGTCATGTTCTCAAGACCTTTAATCATTCTTGTTGCTCTTCTCTGGACCCTCTCCAATTTCTCCACATCTTTCTTGAAATGCGGTGCCCAGAACTGGACACAATACTCCAGTTGAGGCCTAAACAGCGCAGAGTAAAGCGGAAGAATGACTTCTCGTGTCTTGTTTACAACACACCTGTTAATGCATCCCAGAATCACGTTTGCTTTTTTTGCAACAGTATCACACTGTTGACTCATATTAAGCTTGTGGTCCACTATGACCCCTAGATCTCTTTCTGCCATACTCCTTCCTAGACAGTCTCTTCCCATTCTGTATGTGTGAAACTGATTGTTCCTTCCTAAGTGGAGCACTTTGCATTTATCTTTATTGAACTTCATCCTGTTTACCTCAGACCATTTCTCCTATTTGTCCAGATCATTTTGAATTTTGACCCTGTCCTCCAGAGCAGTTGCAATCCCTCCCAGTTTGGTATCGTCCGCAAACTTAATAAGCGTACTTTCTATGCCAACATCTAAATCGTTGATGAAGATATTGAACAGAACCGGTCCCAAAACAGACCCCTGCGGAACCCCACTTGTTATACCTTTCCAGCAGGATTGGGAGCCATTAACAACTACTCTCTGAGTACGGTTATCCAGCCAGTTATGCACCCACCTTATAGTAGCCCCATCTAAATTGTACTTTCCTAGCTTATCTATAAGAATATCATGCGAAGCTGTATCAAATGCCTTACTAAAGTCTAGGTATATCACATCCACCGCTTCTCCCTTATCCACAAGGCTCGTTATCCTATCAAAGAACGCTATCAGATTAGTTTGACACGATTTGTTCTTTACAAATCCATGCTGGCTATTCCCTATCACCTTACCACCTTCCAAGTGTTTGCAGATCATTTCTTTGATTACCTGCTCCATTATCTTCCCTGGCACAGAAGTTAAACTAACTGGTCTGTAGTTTCCTGGGTTGTTTTTATTTCCCTTTTTATAGATGGGCACTATATTTGCCCCCTTCCAGTCTTCTGGACTCTCCCCCGTCTCCCATGATTTCCCAAAGATAATAGCTAGAGGCTCAGATACCTCCTCTATTAACTCCTTGAGTATTCTAGGATGCATTCCATCAGGCCCTGGTGACTTGCAGGCATCTAACTTTTCTAAGTGATTTTTTACTTGCTCTTTCCTTATTTTCTCTTCTAAACCTACCCTCTTCCTGTAAGCATTCACTATACTAGACATTCCTTCAGACTTCTCAGTGAAGACCGAAACAAAGTCATTAAGCATCTCTGCCATTTCCAAGTCTCCCGTTACTGTTACCCCCTCCTCATTGAGCAGTGGGCCTACCCTGTCCTTAGTCTTCCTCTTGCTTCTAATGTATTGATGTATTGTTTGCAACAAAGGTCCTGTAGTGGCACCAAATCTTATGTAAAGGAGGTCATATAAGGTGTCTAAGACCAGGTTATGGGCTGATGGTTATGATTATGCTGTCTGTACGTCTGTATCATTTTGTAGTTGAAGTTATGAGTATTGGCTCTATACTGTCTGTATTTCAAATTTGTGATGTGTTTCTGGGAAACATCCCAGACAACTTGGTGTTAGCTCTGCCTAGCCTGCTTGATGGCCCATTAAGGGCCATCAGCTACGCAATTGACCCATTCAGAGGAGGCAGATACGCCTTGTAACTCAGCAGGATGTGCAGGAACTTGCCCATGTGACTGCAGACTCCATTTTGCTGTAATTTTCCACAGTAAGAACGAAGAGATTCTTACACCTGGAAAAGCCTATATAAGGCTAATGCCTCATCTCCATCTTGTCTTCAATCTTGCTTCTTACCTCTACAGGGACTTTGCTACAAACTGAAGCTCTGAACAAGAGACTGATGACCCTTCATGGTATAATTCCCCACTCTGAACCTTAGCGTCCAAAAGATGGGGTACCAGCATGAATTCCTCTAAGCTCAATTACCAGCTTAGATTTTGTAGTGCTGCCACCAACCAGGACTTGCAGTGCCTGGTACACTCTGGTCCCCCCAAAACCTTCCCAGAGGACCCCCAGACCCCCTGGATCTTACACAAGGAAAGTAAACCCTTTCCCCCAGCATTGCCTCTCCCAGGCTTGCCCTCCCTGGGTTACCCTGGAAGATTACTATGATTCAAACTCCTCGAATCTAAAAACAGAGAGGAGTGCACCTTGCCCCCTCCTCTTTCCCCCTCCCCAAGAGGTAATACGGATTCAAGCTCCATGAATCTAAAACAGAGGGATTCCTCTTTCCCTGTCTCCTACCAATTCCCTGGCGAGTACAGACTCAATTCCCTTGAGCCTCAACAAGGGGGAAAAAATCAATCAGGTCTTAAAAAGAAAACTTTTAATAAAAGAAAGAAAAAAGTAAAAGTTGTCTCTGTAATTAAGATGGTAAAGGTTACAGGGTCTTTCAGCTTATAGACACTAGAGAGAAGCCTTCCCACCAGCACAAATACAAATTAAAATTCTTCCAGCAAAATACACATTTGCAAATAAAGAAAACAATCAAAAAGACTAAACCACCTTCTACTTATACTTACTATTTGAACAGAAAATTAGAGAGCTTGTAGGTATGTCTGGTTACTCTCAGAACCCAGAGAGAACAGACAAACAAACAACACAAAACAAAGACTTCCCTTCCCCCGAGATTTGAAAGTATCTTGTCTTCTGATTGGTCCTTTGGTCAGGTGGTCCAGGTTCACTGCTTGTAACCCTTTACAGATAAGAGACATTAACCCTTAATTATCTGTTTATGACAGACCCATCCCAGCTGGGATGTATTCCAGAGACTTGATTTGAACTTGCAGTTTATTCCATCACTGCTACAAGCCTGAACTAAGAACTTTGCCATTACTGTATGTAATTGATTCCATTTAACCAATTCTAGCTCTCATCTCTATCTTTTTTTCCTTTTATGAATAAACCTTTAGATTTTAGATTCTGAAGGATTGGCAACAGCGTGATTTGTGGGTAAGATCTGATGTGTATATTGACCTGAGTCTGGGGCTCGATTCTTTGGGATCGAGAGAACCGTTTTCTTTTATTGGGGTGTTGGTTTTCATAACCATTCATCCCCAGGATGAGTGGCCCTGATGGTGATACTGGGAGACTGGAGTGTCTTAAGGAAATTGCTTGTATGTCATGTGGTTAGCCAGTGGGGTAAAACCGAAGTCCTTTTTGTCTGGCTGCTTTGGTTTGCCGTAGAGATGGAAAAACCCCAGCTTAGGGCTGTAACTGCCCTGTTTGAGCAATTGGTCCTGAATTGGCACTTTCAGTTGGGTTCCACCAGAACCGCATAGTCACACCCAGAACGGAAGGTCTTACGTTCTAACTTGTGGATTGTCTGAAACGACAAAATGCAGAGGACCATGAAAATGAAGGGGAATTTAAATTTTTGTTAACTTGAGTGTTCAAGAAGGGTTTGGTTTGGATTTTCACTGAAGATTTGGGTAGATTATAGCTTTATTCCAACTGTTTTTTATGCTTATAGCAGGGTGTTAATATCTCCCCCATAGCACGTGTAGATTTAAGACCAATCAATTTTTTTTGTGCTCAAGCTCTAGAAGTTTGGATGTGATAATCCAAAACAAGTATCTGGGTGAGACTGAAACTGGTCTGAACTTTTTAGAATGAATTTTAAATCTAGCATTAGGAGAAAGCTGGTCATATCATTTCTGCTTTCTGATTAAAATGTTTTTTTTTATTTTATTGTCTCACTGGATATCTTGTCCTAAGGCAGTTAGATATTATATTACCTGCTTTTGCAAGTATTTGTTTCAGATACATACTGAAATATCCCTGCACTATTTTCCACCGTTAGTAACATATAGAGTTGCCATGTATTGCAATTTGGGATAATTATATTAGGGAGATGTAGAGAACTTCATTCTGTAAAATGCTTTGAACCCTGGAGTATAATTAATTACACAGTGAGCTATTACAAAAGGTAGATTTTTTTTCATTTGCATATATTCATTTCTATGAAAGATTCTGGGTTGACAAAACAGAACTGAAGCTCTGTTACCCACAGTACTTGGCCATTACCATATCCAGCAATAAGTCCCAATTTTGACCCGGTCGGGCTGTTTCTATGGGGTAAAGCTCAGACTCCAGGGCTATCCTTTCTTTAGTTTCTCTTTTGAGCTTGTCACTAAGGGTGACAACTACTAATGTGTCTCTTGTGATTTACCTGAAGCTGGACTGAGACTTACCATAGGTTGCTGAATGGCCAGCCTATGGAAACTGCTGACTCCGATTGACTGGTGCCCAGTGTCAGGAAGTTATAGTTCTAATGAATTTGTGTATAATCTCTTACCACATCCTTGAGCTGTTCTCTCAAAATGGCAGATTTTCTATGTATATCTTATAAGAGATCTCTCTGTAGGGAATATTACTCTTTGTCAAGAAAGTCCAGGTATTCTCTATTAGTCTCAAATTTCACACTTCTCACTTTAGCTGCCAGTTGATTATATCCAGTTATCAGATTCCTCTGTCAAAGCTGAAGCAGATGTATGTGTGGCCCCAATCTTGTGTCTAGGTAAGACTCAAACTGTGAACCTTGTTGTCTCCAGATGGCAGATACAAGAGATGATATAAAAGGGCAGAGGACACAAATAATTGTGGTTGGCATAGGAAACAGAACTAATGAGTGTATAGCTACCATATCATTAAGGAGCCCACAGCATGTTTGTAACATCAATATGAGATGTACATGTTATTTAAAGTCTTGAGCAATGTTTTATCTGAAGAACCCATGTCCTTCACTTGCTTAAGTTCCCCCTGTCACATTTGGAAAGGATGCACATATGTCTCTTACTGGATGTAACTTTTGATGAGAAAGCACTTTAAAAATTGATATAAATGTGATACATCAATTCCTCCGCCTCCAAGTTTGGAGTTCAGTCCTATTGCAATCTGAGGGTTTCTGCACAGTACCATAGTTGTGTGCATCGGTAGTGACTAGTTTGTGTGCACATTTTTCATGTCATTACAAAAGACTCGCATCTTGTCTGATTACTGAAAGCTGTTTGTCTCTCTCAGAAGCATGGCAGAACTGTTTACTTTACTAAGCTACTTCATCTCACCATGTGACAGTAAATCATGATTTTAAAGTTGGGCTTGGATTGGATGCTTGGTAAATAATGTCCAGCTTACTAAGGAGGACAACTAAATTTAAGATCATTCATTTAGATTTTTAACTTAGGAAATTTACTCATTTCCAGCCCTAAAAGATTTGTACTAGTTGTTAACTGACCTACAGTGTGTGTGTTGGGGGTGACACAGTAAGGAAGGGGAAAGATGCAACTAAATGGAAAAATACGTTCTGAATTTTTTAAAAATCTATTTTGGCAAGTTTGCTAGAGGAAGGCTGTGTTCAAGTCAGATTAGGCTGGAATTTGGGTACTGGAAGAAACCGGAGTTAGATACTGGATCTTATAGTACCAAAAAATCATAAGCTGTTGTCATGAATAGTGGAAATCTTGTGAGCTTCCAAAGGGCACTAGTTTGTTGTGTTGCACCCAACAGCTCACAAGCGTATTTTGTAATAATCAAAAGAGAGGCAGAGAGGAAGCCTTTATTTCTCTGGAAGTGAAATTTATATTTAAGGTTATGGTGAGATTTCCATCATTACCCTCTGTTTTCACATGCTTATAACTGTCTGAAAAATTCTGTTTTGACTGAAATTTTCTATGCTTACCCTCAGCCTAAAGGCAACTTTTGCTTTTTAGTTTCAACAAAATCCATTCACTCATTTATGAGTTACATAAGAGTGAATGTAGGGGGTGTAATAAAGTGATTTGTTGCTACAGGGAGGAAAAGAAAGTGGAGGTATTATTCATGAATAATGAGAGATATCTATCATGATATTTGATGTTAAACTTGTGGCAATGGTTGGAAAATAAATGTTTAAACTATAGTTCCAGACTAGTGATAGTGAATTTTTTTGGATGAAACTTACTTCACTGAAAAATACAGAGTTGGGTCGACTGAAATATTTTGGGAATTTGTGGTGAATTCACCAAATTATGGGCGGGCAGAGAGGAGACTTTTTTTGAAAACATTTTGTTTGATTCAAAATGACTTTTTTCGTTTTGTAGTTTGCTTCAATTTTGTTAAAATAAAAAAAAAAACAAACAAACCCAGAAGGTCTCAGACAAAACACTTTATTTGAACCAAAATGCCTTTGCTCTGCCCCTGCCCTGCCCCTTCTCTGAGGCCTCACCCCTGTTCACTCTATCTCTGCTCCCTCTGTCGCTCACTCTCCCCGACCCTCACTCACTTCCACCACGCTGGGGCAGGGGGTTGAAAGTTCCCTCACCCCACCCCCTCCTCACCCTCTGCCCCAGCCCTGAACCAACTCATGCACCCCAGTTCCCTCCCAGAGCCTGCTGGTATTGGGGTGTGGGGAGGGGGTGTGGAAGGGAGTTGGAATGCAGGAAGGGGCTCCGGCTAGGGGTTTGAGCTCAGAGGTGGGGCCAGAAATGAGGGGTTCAAAGTGTGGGAGTGGACTCAGGGCTGGGGCAGGAGATTGAGGTGTGGGAGGAGATGAGACCACTTCAGCCTAATCTGGGGTGGGGCTGGGGATGAGTGGTTTGGAGTGCAGAAGGGGCCTCTGGGCTGGGGCCAAGGTGTTTGGTGTGCAGGAGGGGGCTTTGGGCTGAGTCTGGGGGTTCGGATGTGGGAAGGAGTGTGGGCTCCAGGAGAGAGTTTGGTGTGGGAGGGGCTCAGGGCTGATGCAGGAGGTTGAGGTGTGGGAGGGGTTCAGGGGTGCAAGCTCCGGCTTGTCTGGCTCCTAGGCTCAGGGGCAGGCAGATGGCTCTGGATACTGCCCCTGTCTGCAGGCACTGTCCCCGCAGCTCCCATTTGCTGAGGTTCCTGGCCAATGGGAGCTGGGCACTTGGGGTGGGACGTGGGAGCAGAGTGTGGAGACACCCTGACTGCCCCTGTGCCTAGGATCTGGATATGAGAGCCACTTTGCAGAGCCATGCAGAGCCAGGGCAGGTAGGGAGCCTGCCTCAGCCCTTCTGCGCTGCTGACCAGACTTCTGGCCCATTAAACTCTCCCAGATTGCTTTTAATAGTCACCGGGAGATTGAAGCTGATTCTAGTAGACTCCCGGCCAATGCAGGAGGGATGGCAATCCTAATTGTACTACGCTACTATGTTGGGATTCATTCTAAACCAGGGTGATGATGTCTTTCTGCATTCTTTGTTTCCAGGTGATGGCAATAATGAATAGAGGCTGTCTGGCCCCACCCCCCAGTTTTGCATAGAGTCTAGCACACTGGGGTCCTGTCCATGACTAGGCCTTCAGGCACTGTAGTAATACAAATCAATAACAAAATGCTGACGTTTTGTATAAAGGGAAAACTTGACACAACCACATGTTCAGAAATTTCTTGGAATTTGAGTAATTCGTTTTTCCCTTTTGAAGTTAAATAGTTTCAAAGAGTTTATCCATGCTATTTGGAGTAATAATTACTCATTTTTAAATATCATTTGATAGGCTGGGTTGGTGTAGATTAATGGTCAACACTAATTTGTAATATTCTAATTTTTTATTCTATATTACATAAAATAACCTATTTTACATTATAGGCAAAAGAATCAGGTTCACACTTTCATGCTTGTTGGAATCCAGAAACCCAGTAGTAAAATGGCAAGAGTGTGCTGCATGTCAGGATTGAAGAGCATTGTGAGAGATCTGATGTGACCCAGGGCTGAAATAGGAAGTAGTGTTGCAGCTATGGATTCTGGTGCTTTGGCAAAGCTGTGCATGACCTGCACTATGAACAATTCTTTCTCACACTCACACCAAAAATAGTTGAATGCTGACTGAGCTAGAGGAATAATCCCTATAATCTCTATTTGCTGACTAGATAGATCTTGCCAGTGTGATCTTATTTCTGCTTTGTACTACTCATGTTTGTCACATCTCATGTACTTTACACAAGGAACACACAACACAAGTAGGCTCTAATTCTTGCAACTCCTGTTTTGTATTCTCTTTTCCAGTTCATTTGAAGACTAAATGGGCTATGCCAATGAGACAAACACCTTGAACAGGAAAATAAAATGTTCCTTCTCTAAAGAGCATAGTACAGGGGAAAGTTTTGGTTTTTTTAAAAGTTGTAAATTTGCCTAAGGTGTATTTAATGGTAACTTCCATCATCATTTAAACAGAATATAAAGCAGCTGTCTCAGATACAAATCCTGCAGTATCCCAGCAATATTTATAACTTTTCTTTTTCTTAACTTACAGTATGTTTAAAAAGATTTGTTTTTTCTGGAATTCTCTCTTTAACCACCAGAGTAATGCCAAGTCTATATGGTGTTTTTTGTTCTTGTTTTATTTCTTAATCTTTTGTGCTCCGATAACTTAAAGGTAATGTCAATAGGAGTTTTAGAAATAGAAGAAACAACATTACACACTTGAGACAGGTTGGAGTGTTTCTATTTAAGAAGTGTTCTCAGGTGTCGATCTTGCAGCAGTCAATTAAGGCCCTTCTAGAATGCTGACAGCAAGTTTATTTGCAGCCGCAGTACTTCATGCGAACAGGAATGCACAGTAATATACTTTCTACACTGGCAGTCCTGAGGAAGCCTGGCTGGCAATGGAGTCAAATTGTAGTGTTAGTAATCTATTGCTTGTAACATAAACACTGACATAATGGATTTGCCCCCTATACTCCTGTTGTGTAGCATGTGTGAATGCCCAGTCAGTGAAATAATGCTTAACATGAGTATGTGAGAATGGACATAATGGCCCATCTAGCTCAGTATCCTGCCCAGGGCTTAAATTCTCAAAGATTATTTCCTGGAGGGTCCCTCCCCCAATTTGGGGCTCAGGGCTTTAGCCCTATGGAGTGGAGGAGGTGGGGGACACCAGAGTTTGGGGCTTTAGCCTCATCTGGGGTGGAGGGGGAAGATGCCAGGGCTCCCACAAGTTTTTACTGAAGCTCTGCTGTGGTGGGCTCTAGCTGAATTTAAGCCCTGAACCTTCCTCTAACAGTGGCCAATGTCATGTTCTGCTCCCTCTGAATCATCTCGCAATTGAATGATCCATTCCCTGTCATCCATGCTCACCTTTTTGCAGTGAGAGGGCTAAGGGCACCCAGAGCATGGGGTTGTGTCCCTGACCAGCTTGGCTAATAGGTCCATCAGTGTCTATCTTCCATGAACTTCTCTAATTCATTTTTGTTTTTAACCCATTTTTACTTTTGGCCTTCACAGCATCACCTGACAACGAGTTCTACAGGTTTACTGTGCATTGTGTCAAGTGCTTCCTTTTGTTTGTGTTAAATCTGCTTATTAATTTAATCGGTGATTCCTCTTACTTGTGTTATGTGAAGGGGTAAATAACACTTCCCTATTCACTTTTTCCACACCATTCATCATTTTATAGACCTCTAATACATCCCACCCCCCCTTAGTCATCTCTTTTTTAAGATGAACAGTCCCAACTCTTTAATCTCTCCTTTGTATGGAAACTTCCATACCACTAATCATTTTTGTTGCCCTTCTCTGTACCTTTTTTCCAATTCTACTATATCCTTTTTGGGATAGGGCAACCAGATCTGCACACAGTATATTCAAGGTGTGGGCATACCATGGATTTATTTAGTGGCATTATATTTTCTGTCGTATTATCTTCCCTAATGGTTCCTAACACTCTGTTAGATTTTGTTTTTGCCATTGCACATTGAGTGAATGTTTTCAGAAAACTATCCACAATGTCTCCAAGATCTTTCTTGAGTGGTAAAAGCTAATTTAGATCCCATCATTTTGTATGTATAATTGGGATTATATGTTCCAGTGTGCATTACTTTGCATGTATGGATCAAGGGCAGAAAAATCTGCCACACTAGAATCTCCTAGTACTTTGTAGTGAGTGGATCACATACACTGAAGGAATAAAGAAGAATAAGTCACATCTCTCTCTGCTCTCCTAGAGGCTCATCCCAAGGGAGGGCAAATGAATATGGTAGGTTTAATTTCTGCCAGGGGCTCATAGTTGCTTTGCTAGTAGAAGCTGCAGAAGGGAAGCACTCTCTCAGGTTATACACCAGGAGAAGCTGTTATCCTGAGGCGAATCTGACCCATTGTGTATGACTTATATTGCATGTATATTAAATCAAAGATTTACAAACATTTTAAGATTGTTTTGCCCATGTATTTCTTTTAATGCTGCAGAAACAAGCAACTGACAAGTGAGGAGACTGCAGTTGCTGTGCAGCAGGATGTACTGGGCATGCTTCAGCATGAACTGGCTTATGAACAGAACTCGGGGGCACAAATAAGATGAGTGGGAGTGGTGTCTGTGAGCTCATTCTGGTTTTAAGGACAAATGTACATAGAAAGTGGCTTGTACGGAGCAAGACAGAGAACAGAAAGGACTGTGGAAAGATAGCAATGCAGTTGCATTCTCTTCAAACATGCCATTTTGTCTTATGCTGAAAAACATAACCTATGGGGCTAAACTCTCAGTTGCTGTAAATGGGTGCATCTCCATTAATGTCAGTGAGTGGCGCTGATTGACACAAGATGAGGATCTGGAATGTTAATTTCTAGGGACTCCATATTGCAATAGGTTTTTTCCTTTGACGACTTCTCTGAAAATTTTGTATTCAAAAGTAGACTTGTGTCTCCATTATCACAAGAAGAGAGTATAGGTCCTATCCAGGTCCCAATACTACTCTAATTGAAGTTGGAGAGACTTTTATAGTTAACTTCAGTAGGACCAGAGTCAAGCTTCTTGTCATAGTAGAATTGGCCAAATGACAACATTAATATCAAAGCAAGTGCTATTTGTAGGCTCTCTACTCACATAAAGACCATCTGTCCTGGAATGTAATGACCAACCATCTCTAAATTAGGCTTCAGCCTTGCAAGAACTTAGGCCTGTCTTATGCACGTGAATAAGGACTTTTTCAAGAATCAGTCGTGCAAAAGGTGGATGCATTTTGAAATGGTGTCCCTTGAAAGTAAACTTAGTCCTGCATTTTTCAGGCAGTTATCTTTTATTCTTTTTGAAGGTGATCACACCAGGTGCAACGCTGGATTAATTGGGAGAGATGGGGTTATTGGGTCAAGAATGAAATGTATAAAGACTGCTGTACTAGGGTTCAGAGGTTTGTACAGCAGTAGCTAATATGAAGTCTTTGTTCAGTGTTTTCAGTCTAGCACTTTCATGAGTTCCAAATTCACACTTACAAATAAAGATGCCTTCCTTCGAATTATATTTGAATTAAAGCAATGAGCCTCCAGGTGCAGGCTGACCCAGGGAATCCCCAGCCACTACAACATATATATTTTCAGAGCCATGAATGAGAAGAGAAATTGCCAACTTGTCTCTTGGTTCCACTATTTTCACAGCTTGACATCAGAAACTACCATAATGTTTGGCTTTTCCTGGAATTAAAAAGAGAATCAAAATCAGAGTTGTGTTTTATTTATTTATTTATTTGAGACCCATATGTTACAAGGAACAAACAGATTGTGGTGCCAAGACAGTGTAGATTGAAGTTGATTGCATGCAGCTCTGAGTTTGGATTTGTGGGGTTATTTTAAGTTGTACAAATATCAAAGGAAGCTTATCATTATATATTAGTGTACATACTGAATTATAATGACTGGGTCAGCTCTCTAATGTGGGTGATCAGATTTAAACAAGTGCAATCTGTGTTCATGAAAGTAGGATCTGATCCAGCCCTGATACTGTCACTTGGTCTCTTCAGTTTTGCAAGTACAATGCTTTTGCATTTTGCAAACACAGTATGATGAATGTGATTCTGCTTGGAGCTGCGAAAGTTAAAAGTACAGCAGAAAAGGCATAACAAAGTTGATTGCTTTTTTGATAGAATTACAGATTTGGTGGATGAAGGGCATGAAGTAAATGTAATCTATTTGGATTTTTTGTCAAACTTTTGATACTCTCTCTGAAATCCAACTTGAAAAAATAATTCAAATTGATTCTGATAGAGATGCTGTTGTATGATTTAAAATCTCATTGAATAATTATAAACAGTACTGACAAATAGATGAAGTGGGAACTGTGGGAGATGTGTAGGGAGAGAATGGTGTTGGATCCAGTCTTGTATTTAATACTTTCATTAATGGTCTGGAAGGGGAATAAACAACATTTAATTAAATTCAATTGTGTTACTCCTTTGGGAGGAGTTGCAAGTAAAAGTGAAAACAGATAAATAAGGGACACCTGAGAGATTAGGAACATGGACCAAAAATAAGACAATTAGATGCATCTGATGAAGTGGGCTGTAGTCCACAAAAGCTTATGCTCAAATAAATTTGTTAGTCTCTAAGGTGCCACAAGTACTCCAGTTAGATTGATCTTCCAAAATGTAGGATCAGGGCTGGCTTTGGCTTTTTTGCTGCCCCAAGGAAAAAAAAGGGGGGGGCCGCTGGAGTGGCAAAGTGGGAGGGGGAAAAAAACATGGCGCGGCTGGAACAGCAGTGTGTGTGTGGGAGGGGAACAAAACAAAAACGGCGCGGCTGGAGGGGTGAGGGGAACATGGCGTGGCTGGAGTGGCAAAGCGGCAGGGGGAACAATGTGCAGCCAGAGCGGCAAAGCGGGTGAGGGGGGAGGGGACAGAAACAAAAGCGAGTCCAGCAAAGCAGGGGGAAAAAAACAAAAAACGCTACAGGGCGGCCAAAGCCAGGGTGCAGAGGGACTCCCTGTGCTGCAGAGTCCACATCCGGTCTAGTGGGGGGGAGAGAGAGAAGGGGGTGGCCAGCACTTCAGCAGGGCGCTCACTGTGCTGCCTGCCGGGAGGGCTCCATGCCACTCTGGTCGGCAGGGAGGGAAGGACGCGGGCTGCTCTGCCGAGTTTGCTGCAAGGTGCTCCCCTCCTCCCAAAAAAAGCAGTCATGCTGCCTTAGGTTTGCCGTAGACTCTACTGTCTCAAGCACAAGCTTCCTCAGCTGGTGCCAGCCTTGTGCAGGATAGCGTATCTTGGGGAGCATAATCTGGAACATGGCTATTCATTGAAAGGGAGGAACCTGGAAAGCAGCAATATATAATGGACAAAGTCCAGCATGAGCTTGTAATAAGATTTAGAAGGAGAGGAAAGGATTTACCTGTTGCAGTCAATTTATGAAGCGCTCTTTGAATTTTTTCAATTACAAGCCCAGGGAAGGGTGTTTTTTCTTTTGAAAAAAGAAAAGATGTAGTACGTGGTTTGAAAATGTACATGTTGCACATACATACCCATTGCTGTCTGCGGACGTTGATTCATAATACAGTACATGGAAACTTCCATATTAATTCTCTTGTCTGTTCTGCTATGGTCTCTCTTCTAAAAAGTGAATCTTTGGTGTGTATATTCTACCTGTTCAAGGCACAGGCATTGCCATTAAATGGGCATGCTATGTGTTGTTCAACCAATGTAGAATATACCAGAGAATGCTGCACAGAAGCTAAACTTTGAAGTCTGGAGCAGAGACTTGTTTCCAATAATACCTAATATGACCTTGAATAACAAAGTGCTAGCTTCCTTGTACAAAGAAATAGGCTGGGATTTTTTGTTTTAATAACCGCAATGATAAGCGACACATAGCAGGGAGATTTTCACAGTACAAAAGAAGCCTTGTCAAATAATGAATTAACTTTAGATATTCCTAAACTTTGTAGAAAAATCTTGTGGATGCCTGTGGTACTGGCAGAGTTTGGGAATAATTTTAACAAACAAAGTCTCTTAGCTCTGAAACCCATGAGGAAAAAATTGGAAAATACCCATTGGCATTTATCTCTGGTATTGCATCCATTAACAAGCTTCGTATTGAAAAGTTCCGTTAGAAATAGTCTGAAACTGGATTATTTGTGAATTTTCTCTTCGTAGTTGCTAGTAGCATAACACTTTTCTGGGATAAGGCATCTGTCTTCCATATTACTTGTAGCGGTACTTAAAAAGAATAGCTAGGAGCACAACAGCAGCAACAACTGACGGCACTTACTTCATTATCTGAGGTTTTTCATCTCCCAAAACTCTTGGTGATGTCTCTTAGCTGATTGGCATGGCAAGAGGAACCCTGAATAAATGCGACAGCAAGGAAGGCAATACTGTGTGCAGAATTTCCTTTTGCAATTTCTCTAGAGCATGCTGACACTTTGAGGCCCAGTAATGAAAGGGACACAGAGAACGCTGACATGCGCAAACTTTTATTCCCTTTTGCAATTCCCCAGTTTCTGAAATATTTTTAATGTCCTCCTGATACAAAGGGAACTGTTCCTCCGAAGTGAGGGTGGCATTTTCTTAGCTGGATGGCACACTGCCACCAAATGTACAAGGCTGGATTTGTTTTGGCTGAAGAGTGTGCAAGTGATACAGGGTGTGAATGTCTTACTGTGTGCTGCACCTTGCTTGCCACTTTCATTCCTATGAGCTGGAAGTGTAGTGAAATGTACAAAAATCCTGTACTTCAGTGCTATTGGTTTCCATGGCCTGCTCCATAATGAGTAGAGAGCTGCCTTTCATGCATGACCCGTAAGCCAAAATCACGCTGATAGGTCTCAGCAGGCCTGCCTACTTTGAAATTGTCGCTTAAAATACTGTAGTGTCTTTGCAGTTAACTATGAGATGTAAAATTGGAAGGACAACTTTGGGCTTGTGCTATTTGGAATCTCTTCTATGGCTCAGTGATTAAACAGCACTGTTTTAATATACAATCAATGGGTAACAATAGAAGGAATAGACATTGTCGAATTCTTCTTTAAGATACAATTTAATATGCATGTCAGTTCTTCAAATAATTTTCTTTCCAGATCTGAGTAAATGCATTTTGGGACTAACACTTTTTCTACATGAGATGTTTGACAAGGTGAATATGAATAAAATGCATAGCATTAAATCTTCTCCTTGCAGTGTACACATAATCAAATCAAAGAAAACGGCAAGGACGTATATTAATTCTCTTTGTGTTATCCAAAGATGACCTTTTGCTGTACTGTATCCTAATTAGTATTTGCAAACCTGCTGAGATCTGAAAATAAATCCTGGGAACACTGCATCTGTGAATAGGGTGCCTATTTTTTTTAAAGGTTTGGGTGCCTCTGGTCAACTCCTAGATCAGAATTTCTGTTTACATAATATTTTAAAGTATTCTTTAAGTGAACACAGTAGGCTTTGTTCTTTACTTAATTACCAAGGTTTGCCTCTATTGACTTCAATAGATTTTCTCCTCACTTTCGCTCAAGCAAGCGAGAGGTGAAACAAGCTTAGTACTTCAAATTTAACAGTATTCTAAAGCCTGATTAGTGATGAGAAAAATGGCTGTATTTTTTTATAAAACAAGATGCCTAGGAATGCATAATATCCTGTTTAAGAGCCTCATCCTGAGAGAGAGCTTACCAGCTACAATTTCACTGAACATGTGTGATTTTTTTTTTAAAGCAGTGGCTCAGCGGGATAGAGGTATGGATATATTTCAGGCAGAACACTTTATTAAAAAAAAAAAAAGGCTGGTGGGTGTTTAAAATTGACCAATTGCTGCAATCTTCTGATTCTTGCTCATTTCTATACAGTAGTCTATTTGACCTCATTGAGTTTCCTTATATTCCGTGTGGCAACATCCTGTAGAATTTAGTAGGGATGAAATCATAGGATTCAATAAAAATTAATAAGATTTCATAGAAATTAATCTAAAAACCAATAATATTTGCTAGAGAAGCATATACTTTCTGTGGGTTTTTAAATCACTTTAGGTAAGTTGAAAGCAAAATTATCATTCTTTATGAATTCTATAGGATGGTTAAAATCTATAAGGCTATAATTTTCAATTAAATTATATAAGAATCTTCCATATGGATTGCTAAAAGAAAGGTTTGGGGACAATATTACCTACTTTTCATTAACATTTCAAACCATATTGTGTTGAGATACCATATTGAAAGTGATTCAAGTTCATACATTTAGGAAAACAAAATGCAGGTCATGCTTATAGAATGGTGAAATGTATTATGAAAAGCCATCATTCAGAAAATAATGTAGTTGGCTAGCTACTGTGATACCTGTGATTTGGAGTGGCAATGTATAGTCCGTGGATTATAGAGTAGGAGAAGGGAGATGGTATTTCCACTGGATACAGCTTTAATGGGAACACTGTATGCAGTTATCCACGCTTAATGAAGGATGTTGAATTGAAAAAAGTTTAGAAAAGAACTATAAGAATGATCTGAGGGTTGGAAAACTTGCTGTTAGAATGAGAGTAAGAAGCTCCATCTACTTAGCTTACCTAAGTAAATGTTAATTTGATCATGTTCTGTGAGTATGTGTGACAAAGTGGGAATTTTCAGTAATATTTTTGAGTCCCGTGTGCCTCAGCTTGGCCTATACATGGGTTGGAAAAGGACTGTTTGCTCTGGGCAGGTTAAGAGACATAGGTGTGGGTGTCACCTAGCTGACTAGGCCTTAGTCCCCATATTAATGGAGGATCTTAGAAGGCAATTGAAAATCCAATCACTAGGACATTGACACCTAGCAATTAATGATCCAGAGGAATATAGATCCCCCCGCCCACCTCTCAGCAGGGAAGCTGAGCAACTTCCCCCCAACTTGAGAACAAAAGACTCAGTGGTATGAGTTGGGGGGATAGGAATTGGCTGCTGGAAGGAGTCAGGGCTCTTACCTGGAGTCTGACCAAAGAGGTCCGACTGAGACACAGATGGAGCTTGAACAATGGGATTCACTACAGCTTGGCTGAGCTCAGTGCTAACCTGAATTGTCTATGCTTTAACTTAAGGACTTTCTGCGCTGTATTCCAGTTGACTAATACACTTTACTGTTTTGATAACACTGAGTGTCACTGCAAATGCTTGGTTAGGTGCATTAATCCATGAAGAGAGTTACATGTCTCTACCAGCAGACACGCTCAGTTGGACTGGCTGAAAAGAGCTCATGGTGTGAAGTAGGCTTGCTGATGGCTCAGAGGTCCAGTCTAGGAAGGCAGTGTCGCTTACCCTGGAGGAAAAGCAAGGTCCATAGGGGGGTCTGGCCCACTGAAAGGTTCCTTCTAGACACTGTTCCGAAGCTTGGGGCATAGTACTGATCCTTTGGAGCCATGACAACTTATATGGGAGGTTTCTCATCCTAGAAGGTTCTTTAATTGAGTAGACAAAAGCCTAACAAAATCTATCATCTGGAAGCTGAAGCGATACAAGTTGTGGCTAGGGGACAAAAGTGTAAATTTTTAACAGCGGGGGTAATTATCCATTGGAATAACTTAGCCAGGTGATGGCGAATCCACCAAATCCCTAAAGTCTTTACATCAAGATGGGATGTCTTTCTCAAAGATATGATCTAGCTCATTCCAAAAGCTTCAGGGATCAATGCAAAAATTACTGGGTGAAATTCCATTGTCTGTGTTATGCAGGAGGTCAGACCAAGGGATCATAATGGTCCCTTCTGGCCTTAAAATCTGAATCAGGGTATACTTTTTTCAGTTAAACTAATGATAGCACTTTTTGCTCTTCAAAAATTACAATTGCCTGTTTAATATACTTCCATCAGATGCTCCCTGTGGAGACCTATTAAGCAAGGAGTAAGGATATGATTCCTTCCCAGAGGTCATGGATTCTGACTTTCTGGGACCTCCATAACTACTTTTAGGGTAGGGTTGAAGCAGTTGTCAGCTCTAGAACTGACAGAGCAATGGCTCCAGCAGGGCTGAAGCAGTGGCTGGGATTGGGCCAGCACCCACCACAGGAACAGTGGCAGGGCTGGAGCAGCTGCTGGCCATTAACCCCAGCGCCATGGGAATAGGAACAGTGGTCCCCTGGGCTGCTGGAGCAGCAGCTGGGGTCAGCTCAGCCCCAAGGCCACCAGAGCAGTGGCAGGGCTGGAGCAACTGGAAGCCCCATCAGTGCCCTGTCTGTCATTCATCTGCCTGCCCTGGGCATTAGCAGTAAAAGTCAGGAACAGGTTGTGGGCTTCTTCAGGCCTGCAACCTCTCCCTGACTTTTACTAAAAATATCTGTGACAGAATCTTAACCTTAGGCACGGGCAAATTGTTGGGGAGAAATGAGAACTGTTCCTAAATTTGAGAGGAATCTTTTTGAGGATATTTAAGCATGAGTGGGCTGTGGATGAAAAGGAGGTGGGTAGAATATAAAAATGAATCTGCTGGGATATCATTTATGTGAGTTTTGTATAAATACAAAATGTGAGGGTATGATCCTGTAGACTTTGCTCATGCAAATTGTCATCTTAGTCACCATATTGCATTAATATGCCTTGAAATAATGTATTCTTGCCTAGACGTAGGTTACTCAAATGGGAGTTGGACTGGGCCCTTATAAACCGAAGTCAGTTTGGAGCCTTTCCATAGACTTCACTGGGAATTGAATTGGATCTGAAATCCAAGACTTTCGGAAGTGTCAGAAAAGGCCTGATTTTAAAAAAGTGCTGAGTATCTGCTCTTAATATCAGAGAATCATGTACTTTGTCAATTATTGCCATTAGTGTGTGTATATATACAGTACTAAAAGAAAAAAGTATTATTACAACATATTTATTTTACTCAGACCAACATGAACCCAAATAAGATGAAATACATAATAAAGGATTTTAAATTGTGACATTGATTAAAATGACAAGTTAGGTCATCTAGTGGGTTAAAAACAACATGACGTCAAAGCACTTTAGACAATATACAATTATGGTGGTTATTGGATTAATGTTACAGACTGAAATTTAGTATTCTGTGCATCTAAAAACATGTTTCTTAATCAGCTTCTTGCAGCCCCGGATAGTCTCCTTTTCTCTTGGTACTCCTTTAATTTTAGAGTGCAAATTGCATTTTTTAGCATTTCCTGTATTAAAAACTATTTAATAAGCATGTTTAACTTGGCAGATCTGTTTTGATAGCAACAGGGTTATGATCTGTTCTTCAAACCCTACCGGGATCCTGCCTTCTATTTTGATGCAAAGACAGATACTGTAGTTTTTTGCTGCTGCAATGTTTTCGGAGTTTCAGTTAATATTGGCTCTGAGTGTCTCAATTTATTATTTCCTTTCCTTTAAATAAACTGTTTAGAAGGAGTATTTGCTCTGTAAGTAGTGGTTCTGCAGTATGTTAAGAAAACATTGTTCCAAGAGGGGCAGAGGGAAAATCAGCTTTTCTTGTCTCCTGTGGCATTTAAAATAACTATTGCTTTTGCCAAGGTAGAGTGCCTCGCTAATGTTAGAGTTCATTAGTGTCTCTTTGTTTATGCCATTCCGTTACACCCTGAGCCCCTCAGTTTGTCCCACTGCAGCTAAATGTATGATTGGAAAAAACCAGCTAAGGGGCAAAAAGTAATGTAAAGCGAAATCATTCTCCATTTGTGCAAATAATTTGCAGTGACAAGTTTGTGAAATTGAATAAAGTCGCAAAATGGATGATAGATGCTCCGATATGGAATAACCAACTGGAAAACAAAAAAAAAAGTTATTGCACAGTGAATGAGTAGATCATTATAAAGTACCCAGTGAGGTAGCGTTGCTCAATTGGGTGCAAATGAAAGCACACCTGGATAACTGAAAAACAACAAATAGAAAATCCCAGCAAGGAGACAGGGGAGTTTCAGTGGGAGTTCTGTTGGAGGAGCAGGTTTGTGTAGTGTGTAGTTTGTGGATTGTAGTGTGTGTGTGTGTGTGTGTGTGTGTGAGAGAGAGAGAGTGGAGGCTGCTAGGGGCAGTGTGCTGGGACAGCAGCGGAGCCCTGATTAGGGGGCGGGGCTTACCTGATTAGGGGTCCTATATAAGGAGCCAGCCAGTCAGGCAGCAGCACAGGAGCCAGCGAACAGAGCTGTAAACAGGGGAGTTTCAGTGGGAGTTTCCAGGGGGAGGTTGCGGGAGAGACTAAGACAGAGGAACCAACAAGCAAGTCAAGGGATAGGGTGGTGGTCTGGTGCCTGCTGGGGGCTTGTGTTGTGTTGACTACCAGGCGGTAGGTGGGAAGGCCATGACTGATGCAGAGGCAGCAGTGAAAGACACAATGAGGATGACTGGATGTGGAAGCTGCGGCATGTACATGATCGTGGAGGGGACGCCTGAAAAGAGCTTTGTCTGCATGAAGTGCCGCCTGATAGAGCTGATGGAAGAGAAGATCCGAGGACTGGAGATGCAGGTGCAAACTCTGGTTGAGTTCAGAAGGGGGTTTGAGCAGACGATGGAGCACAGACACGAGGGGGCTGAAGGGATAAGCTCAGATGTGCAGATGGAAGCAGGACCAAAGAATTCAGAGGAGAGACTGCTGGGGGAGGAAAGTGGATGGTGGAAGCATGTGACTAAGAGAACCAGGCAGAGGAAAAGACGGGCCAGTGAAGGAGAAATAGAACTCAGGAACAGGTTTGCAGAGTTGGAAAATGAGGAAGGGGCACAGCAGGTGGTCGCTGAAGGAGGGGAGGCAAGGAAAAAGAGAAGAGCTGATAGTCCTGCAAGAGGAGGGGAGGAGTCAATGGAGGCAACACCAAATATGAGCCCCAGGATGATTTCAAGGGGGAATAGGAATCGAGAGGACTTGCAGCCGGTGGGTGCGGGAGATAGATCAGAGAAGCGCACTGTCACCAGGAAAAGGCAGGTCTACGTGATTGGAGACTCCTTACTGAGAAGAATAGACAGGCCTGTGACTAGAGCTGATCGGGAGAACAGAAGGGTGTGCTGTATGCCGGGTGCTAAGATACAGGATATGGACCTGAGGCTGAAAAGGATATTAGCGGGAGCGGGGAAGAATCCGTTGATTGTCTTTCATGTGGGAATGAATGATATGGCTAGATACTCTCTGGAATGTATCAAGGGAGACTATGCCAGACTGGGGAAGACGCTTAAGGAAATCGAGGCTGAGGTGATCTTCAGTGGGATTCTGCCGGTTCCTAGAGAAGGGTGACAAAGGTGTGACAAGATTATGGCAATCAACAGATGGCTCAGGCAGTGGTGCTATAAGGAGGGCTTTGGGATGTACAGCCATTGGGAAGCATTTACGGACAGAAGACTGTTCTCTCGGGATGGACTTCACCTGAGCAAGGAGGGAAATAGACTTCTAGGATGGAGGCTTGCCGACCTGATTAAGAGAGCTTTAAACTAGAAATTTGGGGGAGATGGTTGGGAGATGTTCGGGAGATCTCCACACTGGAATTTAACCTTGAGAGGGAAGTAAACAAAGTAAGAGGGGATACAGCCGTGGACAGAAGAATTGGCATAAGGAGGAAGGGTAGTGTAGATAACAGACTAATAGGTGATGGTGGTGGTAGAATGTCCGTGCCTAACAGGGTACAGAATGTGAGTGAAGCCAAACGGCAAAAATTAAGATGTCTGTACACTAATGCGAGGAGCCTAGGGAACAAAATGGAGGAACTAGAGATAATGGTGCAGGAAGTGAAACCGAATATTATAGGGATAACAGAAACGTGGTGGAATAGTAGTCATGACTGGAGTACAGGTATTGAAGGCTATGTGCTGTTTAGGAAAGATAGAAATAAAAGCAAAGGCGGTGGAGTAGCATTGTACATCAATAAGGAGGTTAACTGTAAAGAAATAAGAAGTGATGGAATGGACAAGACAGAGTCTGTCTGGGCAAAAATCACACTAGGAAAGAAAGCTATCTAGAGCCTCCCCTGAGATAGTGCTTGGGGTGTGCTACAGACTGCCGGGATCTGATTTGGATATGGATAGAGATCTCTTTTTAATGTTTTTAAGGAAGTAAATACTAATGGGAAATGTGTGATCATGGGAGACTTTAACTTCCCAGATACAGACTGGAGTACAAGTGCTAGCAAGAATAGTAGGGCTCAGATTTTTCTGGATGTGATAGCTGATGGATTCCTTCACCAAGTAGTTGAAGAACCGACAAGAGGGGATGCCATTTTAGATTTGGTTTTGGTGAGCAGTGAGGACCTGATAGAAGAAATGGTTGTAGGGGACAACCTTGGTTCGAGTGATCATGAGCTAATTCAGTTCAAACCAGATGGAAGGATAAACAAACATAGATCTGGGACTAGGGTTTTTTATTTCAAAAGGGCTAACTTTAAAGAATTAAGGAAATTAGTTAGGGAAGTGGATTGGACTGAAGAACTTGTGGATCTAAATGCGGAAGAGGCCTGGAATTACTTTAAGTCGCAGATGCAGAAACTATCATCCCAAGCCTGCATCCCAAGAAAGGGGAAAAAAAACATAGGCAGGAGTTGTAGACCAAGCTGGATGAGCAAGCATCTTGGAGAGGTGATTAAGAAAAAGCAGAAAGCTTTCTTTGCTAATCCCACCCTTCTTCCACTCCTTGTAGGCTATCTTAGTGAGGTCAGAACATGTAGGGATAAAGTGAGAGAGGCTAAAAGCCAAGTAGAGTTGAACCTTGCAAAGGGAATTAAAACCAATAGTAAAAGGTTTTATAGCCATATAAATAAGAAGAAAACAAAGAAAGAAGAAGTGGGACCGCTACACACTGAGGATGGAAAGGAGGTTAAGGATAACCTAGGCATGGCCCAATATCTAAATAAGTACTTTGCCTCAGTCTTTAATAAGGCTAATGGGGAGCTTAGGGGTAATGGAAGGATGACAAACGGGAATGAGGATATGGAGGTGGATATTACCACATCTGAGGTAGAAGCCATACTTGAACAGCTTAATGGGACAAAATCGGAGGGCCCGGACAATCTTCATCCGAGAATATTAAAGGAACTGGCGCATGAAATTGCAAGCCCGTTAGCAAGAATTTTTAATGAATCAGTAAACTCAGGGGTTGTACCGTATGACTGGAGAATTGCTAACGTAGTTCCTATCTTTAAGAAAGGGAGAAAGAGTGATCCGAGTAACTATAGGTCTGTTAGTTTGACATCTGTAGTATGTAAGGTCTTGGAAAAAATTTTGAAGGAGAAAGTAGTTAAGGACATTGAGGTCAATGGTAATTGGGACAAGTTATAACATGGTTTTACTAAAGGTAGATCGTGCCAAACCAACCTGATCTCCTTCTTTGAGAAGGTGACAGACTATTTAGACAGAGGAAATGCGGTAGACCTAATTTACCTAGATTTCAATAAGGCATTTGACACGTTTCCACATGTGGAATTATTAGTCAAATCGGAAAAGATGGGGATCAATATGAGAACTGAAAGGTGGATAAGGAACTGGTTAAAGGGGAGACTACAACGGGTCATACTGAAGGGTGAACTGTCAGGCTGGAAGGAGGTTACTAGTGGAGTTCCTGAAGGATCAGTTCTGGGACCAATCTTATTTAACCTTTTTATTACCGACCTTGGCACAAAAAGGGGGAATGTGCTAATAAAGTTCGCGGGTGAAACGAAGCTGGGGGTATTGCTAACATGGAGAAGGACCGGGATATCATACAGGAAGATCTGGACGACCTTGTAAACTGGAGTAATAGTAATAGGATGAAATTTAATAGTGAAAAGTTTAAGGTCATGCACTTAGGGATTAATAATAAGAACTTTAGATATAGATTGGGGACGCATCAGTTGGAAGCAACAGAGGAGGAGAAGGACCTTAGGGTATTGGTAGATCACAGGATGACTATGAGCCACCAGTGTGATATGGCCGTTAAAAAAGCTAATGCGGTTTTAGGATGCATCAGGCGAGGTATTTCCAGCAAAGATAAGGAGGTGTTAGTACCGTTGTATAAGGCCCTGGTGAGACCCCACCTGGAATACTGTGTGCAGTTCTGGTCTCCCATGTTTAAGAAGGATGAATTCAAACTGGAACAGGTTCAGAGACGGGCTACTAGGATGATCCGAGGAATGGAAAACCTGTCATATGAAAGACTCAAAGAGCTTGGCTTCTTTAGTCTAGCCAAAAGAAGACTGAGGGGGGGATATGCTTGCTCTTTATAAATATATCAGAGGGATTAATATTAGGGAGGGAGAGGAATTATTTAAGCTTAGTACCAATGTAGACACAAGAACGAATGGGAATAAACTGGACACTAGGAAGTTTTAGATCTGAAATTAGACGAAGGTTTCTAACCATTAGAGGAGTGAAGTTCTGGAACAGCCTTCCAAGGGGAGTAGTGGGGGCAAAAGACATATCTGGCTTTAAGACTAAGCTTGATAAGTTTATGGAAGGGATGGTATGATGGGAGAGCCTAATTTTGGCAATTGATCTTTGATTATCGCCAGATAAGTATGCCCAGTGGTTGGTGATGGGATGTTGGATGGGATAGGATCTGAGTTACTGCAGAGAATTCTTTCCTGAGTGCTGGCTGGTGAGTCTTGCCCACATGCTCAGGGTTTAGCTGATCGCCATATTTGGGGTCGGGAGGGAATTTTCCTCCAGGGCAGATTGGCAGAGGCCCTGGAGGTTTTTCGCCTTCCCCTTCAGTGTGGGGCATGGGTCAGTTGCTGGTGGATTCTCTGCAGCTTGAGGTCTTCAGACCACAATTTGAAGACTTCAATAACTCAGGCATAAGTTAGGGGGTTGTTATAGAAGTGGATGGGTAGGGTTCTGTGGCCTGTTTTGTGCAGGGGGTTGGACTAGATGATCACATTGGTCTCTTCTGACTCTAGAATCTATGAATCTATGACCTTGCTGTACCTCATAATATGCTGTTGATTTCACTCACTGGTAAAGATGTTCACCATGTTTTCTGGAAAACAAAAATACAAAGGCAAACAAAGATTATTAATATAGAGGTACTTAGCAGTAATTATTAGCTTTAGAAGGAATTCCTTCATCATGCATTTTTACAGGATGGTTTGTTGGCTTCCTATGCATCCTTGTTAGGAATGTATATATCCAGAGTAGTTGTATGCATATTCACATACATATTATGCACACGTAATGTATGTACCATGTGTAAGTGAGGTCTGTATGATAAATGTCGTGTCATATACCTTTGACAACTATTTCAAGGGCCTGGAAAGTGAAGACAAACACTATGTTTGAGGCCATAGAGAAGAGGAACCAGAGGGATGCCATGATCAAGGCAACAGGTGATGGAAATGATCTTTATAGCAGCATTCTGCATGGATACATGCAAGGCAAGATTGTATTTGTCAAGGCCAGAGAGAAGCATGTTGCAGTACTTGAAACACAATATGGGAGCCTGGATGAAAGGCTTAGCCATGTGTATGGATAGGAACGGCTGTATTTTAGAGAGAGAGATTCCTGCCTCTGGTCCATGATGCCGGTCTCCATTGACTGCTTGTTAAACTTTTTAAATGAACACCGTTGGTGGTTTACCCTTTGCTGCCTCTCCTGCTTGAGAGGCGCTCCCCATAAACATCTGCAAAACTAATGCATTATCCTTCTTCAAATCCCCTCTTTTTCCATGATGTCTACAAAAAATCTTGACAATGGTTGGGCTGCGCGGGTGCTGACCAACATTGCCTGTTGTTTTGACCAACACTGTCTGAATCTATTATCTTAGACTGCAAGCTCTTATGGGCAAGGACTGCCTTATTGTTCTGTGTTTGTACAGCACCTAACACAGTGGGATCCTTGTCCATGACTAGGTCTTCAAGGCACTATGGTAATACAAATAATTAAACTAATAATTATGCCTGAAAGCTCCTAACTAAGAGACCTTTCCCAGACACAAAGCCCAGAGCCTATCCTTGCACCCTGCTTTCTGCTCCTGAGGTTTTTCTCTTCATCTGTACATATTTTATGGACTATTTGCCATTCCCTCACCCAAAGACTGGAGAAGCTGGGAAAATGCTGCTTTTTGGGGGTGGGGGTTTCTCTATATCTCTAATTGAGTTTCATTGTTCTTCATGGAAGTACTCAGGCTGGATGTGGCCTGTAAATGAGTAACATTCCCATAGGCATATCAGTCAAGTCAGATGAACTAATTTTGATCTCAATTACTCTGGTTTTATCCTGATGTAACTCTATCGACTTCTTTAGGGCTATTCCTGATTTATCCTGATGTAAATCAGGAATAGCCCTAAAGAAGTTGATTGGTTTTATCCTGATGTAACTCTATCTGAATCAGGTTGTATTAATATGGTTTCACATTGATACTATGATTTCTGAAGCTGAGGCGGTATTCTGCAAATCTGACATAACATACGTAGAATAGGATAATATCATTGGTGAGTGATAACTTTTGCTAGGAGGTGAAATCTCACGCCAAACTGACCAAACTGGATGGTGAAGCAAATTCTGAGAATTTTTTTCTTCAAATCAGAGCTCCTGATCCCGAGACAATGGTTTATTACTATGATTTTCTTTGTTTTGTCAAATGGTTGACGTGAACCTAATAATTGTATTTGATGGAAGTCTAAATCAGGCCCGCACAACATGCGGCCCATGGAGGCTCACTATGCGGCCCGTGGCAGAGAATCAAAGGGCTCTGGGCTGCCCGCAGCCGCGGGGAGCCCACAGCTTTTTAAATCTCATCCGCGGCCGGGATTCAAAGGGCTCTGGGCTGCCCGCAGAGATTCCCGGCGCGGCTGAGATTTAAAGGGCTCAGGACTCCCCACGGCTGCAGGCAGCCCAGAGCCCTTTGAATCCCAGCCGCGGCTCCAGTGGATGGGCTGGGGCTGGGATTTAAAGGGCTCAGGCTTCCCTCAGGCAGGAGCTTTGGACCTTTTAAATCCCTGCCCCAGCCCTACAAAGCTCTGGGTTCCCGCAGCCACTGGAGCCCTGAGCCCTTTAATTTGCCCCTGAGGGCTCCCAGCCACCTCTTCAGCTGAGAGCCCCTGGCTGATTTAAAGCCAAGTATCACCTCCTCACCCCCAACCTTCCTTTTTGGCCCACAGTTGTTTTGGTGGAGCGGTGCTGGGGAAGGAGAGTTTGTTTCTGCAGGGCTGGGCGGTGCTGGGGCGCAGGGCCGGCTTTAGGCCGATTTTTCCCGATTCCCCTGAATTCGGCCCCACGCCTGCAGCATCTCTCCCGGAAGCAAAGCTCTTCATCTCCCGGAAGCAGCAGCTGTTGCTGCTAGGCAACGAGAGACGCTGGCTGGCAGAGGACTGAGGCAGAGGCAGCCTGGCTGTACTTGCAGCTCAGGAGAGGGAAAGGGAGAGAGGGGGAGAAGGCACATGTGCTTTGCAGTCTTCCTTCCTTTCTCCTCCCCCCAGCACTTACCTGGAGGAGATGTCGAGGGAGCTTCTGGTCTGATGGGAGACAGGAATCTCTGCAGTGGACCTTAGTCACCTGAACAGCTGCTGGGGCTTCCAACGGTGAGTGTTTGACCCTGTGATTCTCCGTAGGTTTGTAAGATTGGGTTGGTGTTGTGGTTTTTGGTGTGGTGCTGTTTGAGGGTGAGTTTGTGCCTGCCTGTGTCTGTTTCAAAACTGAAGTCGGGATCATGTAATGTAACCCAGGAAAAAAGCCCCGAGCCGGTACTTAGTGCTGTGAACTCCAGGTGAGAGAGAGAAGGAGATTTGGAGGAGGAAATCAAATACATCAACAGGGGAGAATGCGAAAGGTCTGCAGCATAGCAGGCTGAGACTTATCTCCCCCCCCCCCCAAGAAGGGAAACTGAGGCACAGAGTGATCTGATTCCCCTCTCCAAATTATTTTGCAAAGGAAGGGGACTGGGGCTCCTAACCAAACCAGTTCCCTTCCCATCAACTCTGCTTTCCCTGCTGCAAGACCGATGTAGGGGCTGAATATTTCCATTAAACTATGGCTCCTTTGTTTGTCCTACAACAATAAATTAGGCCTGCTGGGGGAGGGGGCTATTCCCCCCCAAAGCTGTGTGAATATTAAGTTTTTTTGAGGGGGGGGGGCATGATGATGATCCAGATGAATCAAATACCCAGCTCAGCTTTCTAGCCATCCAGCAGCTCTAGGGCACGGAAAGAAGGTGCTCTTGGTGCAGAGTAGCTGCAAAACAGGTGAATTGGGCAGGGGAGGGTCCAGCTGAAATCCTGCCTGATGCAGCCATACAGAATCACTGGCAGCACTGGGAGAGGCTAGGAGTGGAAACAGGTAGCCTGGGGGTTGGGGGACATTTGCCTCAGTCCTGGGCTCTGGAATGGACTAGGCTGGGTGGTGGGTTCAGTCTAGTCTTCCAGCAGGTTGCTCTCACTGGGGTTTGTGGTTTTCATCTGGCTCCACCGAAAAGATCAAAGAAGCCCAGTAGAAAAGGGGGGCGAGAGAGGTGGGAAAGGGTGTGTAAGGGGTTAAAGTGACCCATCAATGAAAGAGTAAAACCAGAGTTTGACTGGGTTTCCCCCCATCCACCACTCCTGCAAACACTGGGCAAGGGGCAGCCCCATTCCCCACCGAGGCGATGGTGAGGGGCAGCAGAGGAGGAAGGAAGTCACATGTGATGGCAGTCCCTTCCCCTCCTGTCCCCCCAGCACCCACCACGCCCTCCAGCCCCCAAACTCTGTCCCAGAGCCTGCACCCACACCTCTGCACTCACTCCCAGAGCCTGCACCCCTCCACCCTTCCTGCACTCCACCCCGTGCCCCAACCCGGAGCCTGCACCCAGCACCCAAACTCCATCCCACTCAGCCTGGGCAAAGCTCTCCTTGGTCTGGCTCCCAGCCCCTCTCCAAGGGTTGCAGCTGTCTGTAGGTGCTGCCTTCCACACCTTCCTAATTCACAACTTATTCATTCAACGGGGCAATTGATTACAAAGTGGGAGGAAGATCTTATTCTACTCCTGGCAAAAAGACATTTTTCTTTTACCTTAATTATACTACCTTTGGGGCCTGCTATAACATATTACCAAAGTTCAATACAAAGTCATATAAAAGTTATACAAAAATGCATAATGCAGAGATTTATCTACAACTACATTGATTGACTGCTGTGTGCAGTAATATAGTAACCCCTGGGTCTTTGAATGAGGCTTTATACTTGCGGGGGAGGTGAGGGGGCAAGTGGCAGGTGGGCAAAGAGGCAAGCACTGAACCAGCAGGAATTCTATGGGCGGGCGTGGGGATTTCTGGCAGGGGAGGGAGAAGGTGAAAGGAGGCGAGTGTTGGGTGGGGCACTGACTAGGAGGGATGCAGCAAGCCAGCAGGGAGCTAGGGGGTGAAGAGGGGTGTGATAGTGGGGCTGAGCAGGGAGGGGGCAGGTCCTATTTTACTGCTGTGATCTGGTCACCCCATGTATGCCGTTTCTTCCCCCCCAACCTTGTTTCAACGGGGTGGAGCTGGGGAAGGAGGGTTTGTTTCCACGGGGCTGGGTGGCGCTGGGGGGGGGGAAGGAGGGGGCAATTTTATATTAATAAGGAAATATTTTATAAAATTTAATAAAATAAACATTAGTGAAGAAAATCAGTTGTACAACTATAAAAACAAATTATTTTCCTAATATGAAAATGCAAATCAGCTAATCAATATATGATGCAATGTATGTAATATATAATTTTGTTGTTTATATAGTCATGGAAAGTAAATAAGACATGGAAGAAATGAAAGGGGTTTTTTTAAGTGTGGTGTTTTTTTTGTGTTTGTTTTAGTCATCCCTGCCGGGGCCCCATCGAAACTGTTTGAATTGGGCCCCGCACTTCCTAAAGCCGGCCCTGCTGGGGTGGGGTGTTTCCGCAGGGCCGGGAGGTCCTGGGGGGAGGGGAAGGCGTGTTTCTGCGGGGCTGAGGGGTTTTGGCCCTCAGCTGTTTTCTTTGGAGTAATGTGGCCCTCGCCACTCTACAAGTTGTGCAGGCCTGGTCTAAATAATAAGATGGGTGAACTAGAGTGCCTCATATTAAATCAAGATATTGATATAATAGGCATCACAGAAACTTGGTGCTATGAGGATAATCAAGGAGAGACAGTAAATCCAGGGTACAAAATGTATCAGGAGGACAAAACAGGTTGTGCTGGTGGAGGAGTGGCACTATATGTGAAAAAAAGTGTAGAATCAAATTAAGTAACAATTTTAAATGAAACAAAATGTACCATAGATTCTCTATAACGATTATTCCATGCTTGAATAATAAGAATATAGCAGTAGGGATATATTACTGACCACCTGACGAGGATGGTGATAAGTGACTATGAAATGCTCAGGGAGATTAGAGAGACTATTAAAATAAAAAAATAATAGGGGATTTCAACTGTCCCCATATTGACTGAGTACACGTCATCTCAGGACAGGATGAAGAGAGAAAGTTTCTTGACACCTTAAATGACTGCTCCAAGAAGCAGTCAGTCCTGAAATCCACAGAGGAGAGGCAATTTGTGATTTAGTCCTAAATGGAGCACACGATCTGGTGCAAGAAGTGAATATAGCTGGACCGCTTGGGTAGTAGTGACCATAACATAATTAAATTTAACATCCCTGTGGTAGGGAAAACATCGCAGTGGCCCAACACTGTAACATTTAATTTCAGAAAGGGGAATGACACAAAAATGAGGTTATTTAAACAGAAATTAAGACACAATGCCAGAAGAAATCCCTGCAAGCTGCATAGAAACATTTTAAAGACACCATAATAGAGGATCAACTTAAATGTATTCCCTAAATTAAAAAAAAAAAAAAACATAGTAAGGGAACCAAAACTGTCCCACAATGGCTAAACCAGTGGTTCTCAAAGCCAGTCCGCCGCTTGTTCAGGGAAAGCCCCTAGTGGGCCGGGCCAATTTGTTTACCTGCTGCACCCGCAGGTTTGGTTGATCGCGGCTCCCACTGCTCGTGGTTCGCCTCTCCAGGCCAATGGGGGCTGAGGGAAGCCCCCATTGGCCTGGAACGGAGAATTGCGGCCAGTGGGAGCTGCGATCAGCCAAACCTGTGGACGTGGCAGGTTAACAAACCGGCCTGGCCCACCAGGGGCTTCCCTTGAACAAGCGGCGGACCGGCTTTGAGAACCAGTGGGCTAAACAACAAAGCAAAAGAAGCAATGAGAGGCAAAAAGTCATCCTTTAAAAAGTAGAAGTTAAATCCTAGTGAGGAAAATAGCATTAACTCTGGCAAATGAAGTGTAAAAGTGTAATTAGTAAGTCCAGAAAAGAATTTGAAGAACAGGTAGCCAGACTCAAAAAGTAAACACAATATTTTTTTTAAGTACGTCAGAAGCAGGAAGCCGGCTCAACAACCAGTGAGGCCACTGGATGATCAAGATGCTAAAGATGCACTAAAGGATAAGGCCATTGCAAAGAAACTAAATGAATTCTTTGCATTGGTCTTCATGGCTGAGGATGTGAGGGAGATTCCCAAACCTGAATCGTTCTTTTAAGTGACAAATCTGAGGAATTCTCCCAGATTAAAGTTTCATTAGAGGATGTTTTGGAACAAATTAATAAACTGAACAGTAATAAATCACCAGGACCAGATGGTATTCACCAGAGTTCTGAAAGACCTCAATTGTGAAATTGCAGAGCTACTAACTGTAGTCTGTAACCTATCATTTAAATCAGCTTGTGTACCAAATGACTGGAGTGTAGCTAATGTGACACCAATTTTTAAAAAAGGCTCCAGAGGTGATCTCAGCAATTAGAGGCTGGTAAGCCTGACTTCAGCACCAGGCAAACTGGTTGAAACTTTAATAAAGAACAACAAGGAGTCTGGTGGCACCTTAAAGACTAACAGATTTATTTGGGCTTAAGCTTTCGTGGGTAAAAAACCTCATTTCTTCAGATGCATCTAAGAAGTGAAGTTTTTTACCCACAAAAACTTATGCCCAAATAAATCTGTTAGTCTTTAAGGTGCCACAGGACTCGTTGTTTTTTGTAGATACAGACTAACACGGCTACCCCCTGATATATAATAAAGAACAAAATTGTCAGACCCATAGACGAACATGATTTGTTGGGGAAGAGTCAATATGGTTTTTGTAAAGGGAAATCATGCCTCACCAACCTACTAGAATTCTTGGAAGGGGTCAATAAGCATGTGGACAAGGGGGATCCAGTGGATATAGAGTACTTAGATTTTCAGAAAACCTTTGACAGGGTCCCTCACCAAAGGCTCTGAAGCAAAGTAAGCCATTGGGGGATAAGAGGGAAGGTCCTATCAGGGACTGGTAACTGGTTAAAAGATAGGAAAGAAAGGGTAGGAGTAAATGGTTTGATGGGGCCAGGCCAGATGGCCATAGTAAAGTAGTGAGGAACAGGTTTGTTAGCCCCAGGCTAAATAAATCCCTGGTACCATGGTAATCAAATGGCAGTTGCTCCAGGTTAATCAAGACACCTGGGGCCAATTAAGATCCTTTTAGAAAGCAGTGGAGAGAGCTAGGTTGATTGGGACACCTGAAGCCAATAAAGGGCTGGCTGGAACTAGTTAAAAGCCTCCCAGTTACTCTGTGAGGTGGGTGTATCAGGAGCTGTACGAGGAAGCCACGCTGTTGCAGGAACTAAGCAAGAAAGGAGGCCCGGAGGTAACGGTGAAGGATATATTGAGTAGGGGCTGCTGTGGGGAAGTGGCCCAGGGAATTGTACACATCCTATTTCCAAAAAGTCAGCTACCATAGCTGCTACTATTCAGGGCCGCCCGGGGAGGGGGTGGCGGCAAGTGGGGCAATTTGCTCCGGGCCCTGCAGGGGCCCCCACAAGAGTTTTTTGGAGCCCCTGAAGCTGAGTCCTGCACTCACTCCAGGGGCCGTGAAAAACTCTCATGGGGCCCAGGCCCCAGAGTTTCTTCCACTCTGGGTCTTTGGTGGCAATTCGGCAGTGGTGGTCCGCCAAAGTGCCCCGAAGACCCACGGTGGGGGTCCATCTGCCCCAGAACCCGCCGCTGAAGACCCCAGGCCCCTTGAATCCTCTGGGCGGCCCTGCTACTATTAGGGTCCCTGGGCTAGAGACTGGAGTAGAGGGCAGGCCCAGGCTCCCCCTGTCCCATCCCCGATCAATCACAGAGACTGGGAGACAACAGAAACAGTGCAAGGGAGGGTTGCTTCTCCTCACCTCCCTTGCTGGCTTATGATGAAAATGGCTCAGTAAGCTGTGACCCTTGCATCTAGAGAGAGAGAGGCTACATGGAGGGTCACAATGAGCCTCTGAGGCTAGTGAAATTTGCCAGGAAACACGAGACCCACAGACAAGGACAGAGTTTTGTCACAATGGTCAGTTTTCAGAATGGAGAGAGGTAAATAATGGTGTCCCCTAGGAGTTTGTACTAGGACCAGTCCTATTCAACATATTCATAAGATTTGTAAAAAGAGGTAAACAGTGAGGTGGCAAAATTTGTAGATGATACAAAACTACTCAAGTCAAGTCCCAGGCAGACTGCGAAGAGCTACAAAAGGATCTATCAAAACTGGGTGAAATTCAATGTTGATAAATGCAAAGTAATGCAGATTGGAAAACCATATTCCAAAATATACATATAAAATGATGGGTTCTAAATTAGCTGTTACCACTCAAGAAAGAGATCTTGTGGATAGTTCTCTGAAAACATCCACTCAATGTGCAGTAACAGTCAAAAAATGAACAGAATATTGGGAATCATTAAGAAGGGGATAGATAATAAGACAGAAAATATACTGCCTTTATATAAATCCATGGTACGCCAACATCTTGAATACTGCAGATGTGGTTGCCCCATCTTAAAAAGCATGTACTGGAATTGGAAAAGCTTCAGAAAAGGGCAACAAAAATTAAAAGGGGTATGGAATGGCTCCTAGATGGGGACTGGGACTTTTCAGATTACAAAAGAGATGACTAAGGGGGGGATATGATTGAAGTGTATAAAACCATGACTGGTGTGGAGAAAGTAAATAAGTGTTATTTACTCCTTCTCAAGAACTGGGGAGTCACCAAATGAAATTAATAGGCAGCAGGTTTAAAACAAGAGTGTTTTTTTCACACAATGCACAGTCAACCTGTGGAACTTCTTTCCAGAGGAAGTTGTGAGGGCCAAGACTATAACAGGGTTCAAAAAAACCAACTATTGATATATAAGTTAATGGAGGATAGGTCCATCAATGGCTATGAGCCAGGATGGGCAGGGATGGTGTCTCTAACCTCTCTTTGCCACAAGCTGGGAATGGATGACAGGATGGATCACTTGATGATTACCTGTTCTATTCATTCCCTCTGGAATACCTGGCATTGGCCATTGTCGGAAGACAGGATACTGGGCCAGATGGACCTTTGGTCTGACCCAATATGGCCGTTCTTATACAAAGTTTACAAATAAAAAGCGTGGGCATCATCCTTCTCCCTTTGAAATCAAAGGTAAAACTCTCACTGAAGCTGACGAGAAAAAAATTGGATCCAGTGTCTTTGTTTTTGATACAATCCAGCACTCATCTATATAAAACTGCTCCCAGCTGCATGTTCTAAAGTTGTATTTTTGTTGTTTGTGATGATGACATAAACAATGAGAGGTCCAGTCATCAGAACCCCTGAGATACAAATACAACCTGCTGGTTATGTACATTGTGGGTAGCTGCATACCTGTCAGCCTGTAAAACTCAAATAATCCTTATGTACAACTTTAAGAGCCAAAACCTAATAATCTGCACCAAACATGAGTATATAGGCTTTGTAAAAGGAACCTACGGTGATGGTTGGGGGAATGGAATCCTCCCCCATGAGCTAGGTTGCAGGGCAAAGTCCTTACGGAAAAGCCCTATAGAATTAAATAGAGAAGAACATTTCCAGAGCATTTTTTAAAGCTCCCTATGGGATTCTAGTGCAGGAACAAAATATGCTATTGTCATGGTATAATTCCCCACTCTGAACCTTAGCGTTCAAAAGATGGGGTACCAGCATGAATTCCTCTAAGCTCAATTACCAGCTTACAACCTGTAGCGCTGCCACCAACCAGGAATTCCAGTGCCTGGTACACTCTGGTCCCCACAGAGCCTTGCCCGGGGACCTCCAAGATCCAGACCCTCTGGATCTTAACACAAGGAAAGTAAACCCTTTCCCTCACCGTTGCCTCTCCCAGGCTTCCCCTCCCTGGGTTACCCTGGAAGATCACTGTGTGATTCAAACTCCTTGAATCACAAAACAGAGAGGACAATTCACCTTTTCCCCCTCCCAGACTCTTCCTGAGAGAAAGTAATCCTGGCACAGAGAGAAATCAGCCTCTCTCTCCCTCTTCCCGCCTTTCTCCCCACCAATTCCCTGGTGAATCCAGACCCAGTCCCCTGGGGTCTCACCAGAATAAAAACAAACAATTAAATTCTTAAACAAGAAAAGCTTTTAATTAAAGAAAGAAAAAACAGTAAAAATTATCTTTGTAAATTTTAAAAAAATGGAATAGGTACAGGGTCTTTCAGCTATAGACATTGGGAACACCCTCCCAGCCTAAGTATACAAGTACAAATTAAAATCTTTTCAGCAAAATACCAATTTGAACTCCTTTCAGCCAAATACACACTTGCAAATAAAGAAAACAAACATAAGCCTAACTCGCTTTATCTATCTAGTACTCACTATTCTGAATCTATAAGAATCTGTATCGGAGAGATTGGAGAGAAACCTGGTTGCACGTCTGGTCCCTCTGAGCCTCCAGAGTGAACAACAACCAAAACTAACAACACACACAAAAATTTCCCTCCCTCAAGATTTGAAAGTATCCTGTCCTCTGATTGGTCCTCTGGTCAGGTGACAGCCAGGCTCACTGTTCTTGTTAACCCTTTCCAGGCAAAGAGATATGAAGCACTTCTGTTCTATTAACTCTTACTTATCTGTTTATGACAGCTATTAAATCTCATAGTTTGGTTTAAGTTTTCTGTAGTAGGGATACCATTATCTTGGAAATTGAATTGGCTTTTAGAGCTAATTCTATAGACCCTCATTTCTCTCCATCCCAATTATAGTCTATAAGACTCTTTTCTCAAACAGGAAAGTGCCAATACAACTGCTCCACAGACCCTGCTACAAACTCTTATATGGAATTTAACCACTTCCCAAATGCTTTGCATGCTGCCACGGTTGTATCACAGTGGACTACTGTTCTGCAGGGAATGTAAGGTTGCCTTGTCCAGAACCATAAGAGGTGCTTGCAAGAAGTGTCAGGGCATGGCCCTAAATCTTTAGGAAGCCGAAGTCCATTTTATGACCCCACCGCTACAATATATTTTTGTTTTTTCTCTTTTTAGAGGAGGAAAGAGGGGGGCTGTACGAGACATTTTGTTTCAATACAGCAGTTGAAATTCCACTTAAAAATTGGAGTTCTGTTGTGATTTCTAGACCTTGTGCTAGATTTTGCAATCTTTACCAAGGCAAAAACTATAAATGATAAAACATCTAACTAAACAAATGGTAGGGATAAATCATGGCTCTCTGTTACAAGTCTTTGAGTATATCAGCAAAATAGTGGATAAAAGGGGAACTGGTTAACTGGTTAACTTTGTTTACTAGGAGTTTCATAATGAGCAAAGTCCCTCAGAAGAGGCTATTAAAGAAATGAAGTAGTCACAGGGTGAGAGGTCAAGTGCTGTCATTGTTCTATCTCTAAGCCATTTTCAGAACCAAGAATAGGAATAGATGTTCAATTTTCAATATGGCAAAAACTCAATGGCGGGATGCCTCAAGGCTCTGTGTTATCAGTGGCATTTAATATATTCATCAGTTGTCTGGAAAAAGGAGTGTACAGTTAGGTGGCAGATTTTGCCACCTGACAGAGTAACATTGGTCTATGCTAGAGAAGGGAGTGAGGAGCTACAGTGGATGCTAGCAAAACAAGGTGAATGGGGCAGCACAATGGCAGCTGAAACTCAATATTGAGAAATGCTAAACAATGCACGTGCAAAAAAATTTACCTGTGTGTCACTCAGGATCAAATACGCTGTGTCATTGCAGACAGCTCAATGAAAGCTTCTTCTCTGGTTTAAAATGAAAATAAGATGTTAGGATGCAAAAGGAAAGGGATAGAAAATAATACTGAGAATATTATAGTGCTATTATATAAGTCAGTAGTATTTTCTTCACTTGAAATACTGTTTGCTTCTGGTCACTCAGTCTCACAAAGGATATGTCAGAAATAGAGGGAGGTTCAGAGACAGTTGAAGAAAATGACTGGAGACTGGAAAGACTTCTGTAGAGAGAGAAGGAAAATATTGGGGCTGTTAGGAGAAGAAACAAATGAGGGATTGTGTGGAAGCATACGAAGTAGTGAATGGTAGCAAAAACGCTTCTATTTATCCTTTCATGTGATACAGGAACGAAGGGGTATTCATTTAAACTGGCAGGAACCATATTGAACACTGGAAAAAAAGAAATACTTTTTTCAGATCACATGATTAATCTGTGGAACTCACTGTTACTAAGTTCTTGACCACAGTGATATATTGTAGAATTTTAAAGATGGATC
The DNA here is from genome assembly GCF_007399415.2 of Gopherus evgoodei. Lineage (NCBI taxonomy): Eukaryota > Metazoa > Chordata > Testudines > Testudinidae > Gopherus > Gopherus evgoodei. Next base: position 53,724,674 of record NC_044328.1, on the reverse strand, counting down.
AGACACTGCTACAGATAATTAGAGCATCCACAATTACATTACAAGAGATGTAAGCCCTCATGCTTCAGGACATAAACCAGCCATAAAATGACAGTGGTTAAGAAGAAAATTTTCTCATGGGCAAGTTATTTCAAAGTTGTTCATTCTGGAGTTTCTTACACAGTCCTCTGAATCTTACTAGTCACTGTCACAGACAAGATACTGAACCAAATAATAGACCATTAATATGAAAAATCCTGTGTTCCTAAAAGTCATTTTGTCTTCACTAAAATTTTTGCCTATGTAGGGATTACAAGTTTGAGCCTCGCGTGTATATAAGGAAGAATGCAATGACAGCCAATACAGTGATTTCTGTCATGAAATTGTTCCAACAATTTTATCTTGAAAAGTTTATTTGAAAACTATTTTTTAATTTTAAGTGTCTGATTCTGATAGAATATATTGAACAAGACAGCTATCAAATGCACTCTCAGCAAGTTTGCAGATGACACTAAACTTGGAGGAGTGGTAGATACGCTGGAGGGTAGGGATAGGATACAGAGGGACCTAGACAAATTAGAGGATTGGGCCAAAAGAAACCTGATGAGGTTCAACGAGGATAAGTGCAGAGTCCTGCACTTTAGATGGAAGAATTTCATTCACTGTTACAGACTAGGGACCGAATGGCTAGGAAGCAGTTCTGCAGAAAAGGACCTAGGGGTTGCAGTGGATGAGAAACTGGATATGAGTCAACAGTGTCCCTTTGTTGCCAAGAAGGCTAACGGCATTTTGGGCTGTATAAGTAGGGGCATTGCCAGCAGATCGAGGGACGTGATCATTCCCTTCTATTCTACATTGGTGAGGCCTCATCTGGAGTAGTGTGTGCAGTTTTGGGCCCCACACTACAAGAAGGATGTGGAAAAATTGGAAAGAGTCCAGCAGAGGGCAACAAAAATGATTAGGGGGCTGGAGCACATGACTTCTGAGGAGAGGCTGAGGGAATTGGGATTGTTTAGTCTGCAGAAGAGAAGAATGAGGGGGGATTTGATAGCTGCTTTCAGCTACCTGAAAGGGGGTCCCAAAGAGAATGGATCTAGACTTCTCAGTGGTACCTGATGACAGAACAAGGAGTAATGGTCTCAACTTGCAGTGGGGGAGGTTTAGGTTGGATATTAGGAAAAACTTTTTCACGTGGAGAGTGATGAAGCATTGGAATGGGTTACCTAGGGAGGAATCTCCTTCCTTAGAGGTTTTTAAGGTCAGGCTTGACAAAGCCCTGGCTGCAGGGTCGGTGCAACCATTTAGGCAGACTAGGCTGTTGCCTAGGGTGCTGAGATTTGAGGGTGCCAAAAAGCACCCCCCAATTTTTTTAAATGGTTGAGCAGCCACTGCTGCTGGGACAGAGAGGGAGTCTGAGCTGCTGGCGGCAGCCGGCAGTCCAGGGGGTCCCCTGGGTCAGGGCTCCGCCCTGGCAGCCGGCAGTCCAGGGGATCCCCTGGGTCAGGGCTCCGCCCTGGCAGCCGGCAGCCCAGGGGTGGGGGTCCCCTGGCCCAGGGAAACCTCGGGCTGCTGGCTGCCGCCGCGGCAGCCGGCAGTCCAGGGTGTCCCCTGGGTCGGGGCGCTGCTGCAGCAGCCGGCAGCCCTGAGTGTCTGGAGGGGGCGGCGGGCAGCTCCCGTGGAGCTGCCACAGTCATGCCTGCAGACGGTCGGCTGCTTGCGCGGCTCCGGTGGATCTCCCGCAGGCACCACTACGGCAGCTCCACCGGAGCCGCGGGACCAGCGCCCGGGGCGGCGAAATTGCCGTCCGCCTAGGGCGCTCAAAACCCTAACGCTGGTCCTGCCTGGCTGGGATGATTTAGTTGGGAATTGGACCTGCTTTGAGTAGGGGGTTCAACTAGATGACCTCCTGAGGTCCCTTCCAACCCTGATACTCTATGATTATATTGCCGCAGGACATAATGAGCCTGTACAATGAAAATACGTGGCCTATTTATAAGAGCTCAGAAATCTTATTAGTCCAATGTCTTGGTATTTACTTGTTACATTAACACTTTTTTGCCTTAGGAAGCCAAAAAATAATAATCTTGTTCATAGAATCAGGTCCCATCATCAAGGAACTGAAATATCATGTCAAGGCAGGATTTCTCATATTATTTTGGACACAAAAATAACACCCCAGAGCATGGAAGAAAATGTGTGTGTTGGGGCGTGGGAGGGCAGGAAATACGGACAAAAAAGAAATAAACCTAAATACAAATAGTAGAAAATACACATGCTGCTAAAATATCCATGTGTCATGTAAAATTTTTTGTCTGGTTTGTGCACATGCAGAGATGGAGAAAATGACGTGTAATAGTTATTGGTTTAAACTAAATGAAAATGTAGCTTGCCCCAAGCTGACTTGATTCGTGTAGCCTAGCTTATTGTACTGTGCTTTTTTGTGGCATTATACCAATCTCAAACAGTGAAAGTTATTCTCCTCTCTTGATGTAGTAAACTGTGTCTGTTTGGACAAAGACTCCAGTTGTTCGTCACTGGAAATTGTTTGACCAATTCAGCCTCCATTGTAGCCTGTGCATTCCCAAAACAGATTGCATATGAACTGTAGCCATAGTGTGTACCCTAACAAAAAAACACAATCAACTGTCTTCGAATTGATGATAGATCCTAAATTATATGCGTAGAGTCAAGTCATGAGTGCATTGCATAGTAGTTGCCCAATTCTGAGAAGCCAATAAGTCTCTTACTTGTACAGAGTGGGACTTTTGTTGGCCCTACCTGTCCTGAAGATGGCCAGGGTGGAGCAGCAGGGGTAAGAAGAGATTGTCTAACTATCATGTGATTGTGATTAATTGAGCCTCAGAATAAAGGATGGGGAACTCATGCATATGAGCTTCCTCTTCCCTCCACCATTCATCTCTGGATCCTAACCTCTCTGTCTTCCCCAAAGCTCTGTGGCATCTACTGGGGTTTGACTTGCAGGTTTAGAGGGGGTCACAATGGGAGTGAATTGCCTCCAGTTGCATTGAAGGGAGAGGAGAAAAACTCTTCCAACCTGTTGGACTCTGGTTCCCAGCTGACAACGTGCTCAGAACTACAGCAGTGCTCTGTAGACTAGAAGCCTTTTCTAGCTGTGGGGCTCTGGCAGGGTTCACTGCCTGCAAAGCAGGTGTGTTAGCATTTGGTCCACAGTGAGTTTTCCTCTTACGATTTGTCACCAACAGAAGTTATAGTAGATGTAGGGTATGTTTTTATGTGGGTTATTCTACCAAATGTAAGCAGTATTCTATAGGTGATTGTTGGAGTGGCATTTAACAGTGCAGATTTACTTTGGAAAGGATGGAAACGCTTTATAGATGTATCCTTATACAGGCATCACTGCTAATCAGTGTCATGGTTGCAGGAGGTTTTTTCTTAGGGGCTTCACCTAGAACATGAACCACTGAAACGTAAGTTACTTTTGCTGTTTTTGTTTGGGATACCCAGTGTTGGATCCAAAGGAGGGGAACACACACTAGTTCTTTCACTGTTTAAAAGGGATAAGCAGAGACCAAAGGAGAACACAGATTTATATCACTGTTGGACTTAATATTTGTGGGTGTGAGCTTAATCACTGTTCATTTCGCCTCTCAAATTCAGAAGCAAAACCAAATAAAAGCATGTGCTGATTTTCTTTTTGTGAAATTTAAAAGAAGGCAAAAGCAGTGGTGTTTGTGTTGAAGTTTGATTTTTGTTTTTAATAATTTCATACTTTTCTCCTTTATGATTTGTACCTTGTATGATCTGTGCTTCATGTTTAAATGATTTCTGCAAGGGTCAGTGGGCAAGAAGCTGTCACTTGAAAATGCTTATTCCCTTAGAATTTTATCTCCTTTCCAGTACATTAACACATTGTTGGACACAAATAGACCATTTAGCTGCTTATCTCATACAAGGCTCTGAATGCATCCAGGGTGCCTGTTGTCGCTAGGAAACAGTACTGGCCAATCAGTTTCTGGGGCTTTGATGAAGTCCAGCTGGTTGGATACAGAACATCTTGCCCTGAATGTTAAAAAGGGTATATCCACACTATGCAAAAGTCTTCTTTTAATTAACACAAAACAAAGACAGCCCTAGACTGAATTCATGGAAGACTTTGACTTTTCTTAATACATGTGTATATCAAAAACGTTATAGCAATTGAATTCATTGTCACCTCTAGATATGAGTAACCCGTCAGCTGCCCATGTACCTGAAGTCTGATTCTAATGCTAAATTTTTAAAAGATTTGTATATGAAGAGGACCGCATCATTCAGAATATTTTTTTTAAAGGGAAAAGATGACTTGAATTTAAGTCTATACCTTCTGCTCTATTTGGCATTTGCGATTTGCCATAAGAGTCAGAGTGGCAAATGACTATTCTTTATATGGTTAGCTAAAACTCCTGTTTAGAGGAGATGTATCAGCTGTATGATAATGGTATGTTTCTATGTGTATTGTTGCCTTCTGGGACAGAGAATAGTTGATCTTCTTGATTGGAAGTGATGTCGGTTACTCAAAATTTGAAATATTAGACACCTGGGATGCAAAAATGCTTTTGAGTACTTGTTTCAACGGTTACTAAGCAAATAAACATCTTGAGGAGAAAATCTCTTGGTTGTAAGGTTTGAATTCAAAATATGTAATACGATACCTTATTTTAGACACAAGATATGGTGTTTTTTGCTTACCTGCTGGACTAAATAAACGTGTGCATTCAAAAGGCCAAAGTGTATGCAGGTGGTCAGTAGATGGGGAGAAGTAAGCATTGTAGCTATAGAGGGCTGTAAAATGTCTGAGCCTAGTTTGCTTTATTTTTATGATTATCTTCACTTAAAAATGTGTAAACCCTAATAAAGATTTACAATAGAACTGTATGAGCTCCCTCAAGTCCAGTTTACACAGCATTCCACACTCTCCCATCAATGCAGTTTGAAAGTTGCTAATTCATACATTTTACTGTTCATATGAAGGCAAAACTCTGTTTATGTTCAAACAAGCTCTAATTCTCAACATTTCCTTGAATGGTGGGCATTACCTCTTACAGATAAGATGTAGCTACTACTAAAACAACTGAATCTGCATGCAAGGAGTCACAGAGCTAAAGCAGAGCAAATCAAAAGTTTTTTGTAGAGGCAGCAAAAGTTAAAATGGCCTTATACAGCAGGGCATTGCATGACTTTCTGAATAAAACAGCAATGGGGCATGCGTAACATACAAAGAGTTAAGTCAGCGGCATCTTGGGGGGAAAATAGTGCTCTTCTGAATACAGTTACTGTGTAAGTGTAAAAAAGAAAGACCAGATGTATTAACAGGCACTTTAGCTAATAAAATGTGATATGTACATGAGCTAGATAGCTCCAGTTATCCATCTACAATTCTCTCTGTGTTAATATACACATCACCGTTGTACCTGAATGCAAGCAAATCTACATAAAGTAAATGTTCAATCAGTGAAACTGTATTCTCTGCTTGTTCCTTGGAAGTTTGTGTTGGGTTAGAATATTTTTTCAAACTCTAGATATTGGGAGGAAAGCTAAGGTAAAATGACTCACACTCTCTCTCTGTCTCTCTCTCTCTCTCTCTCTCTCTAGTTCAGGAATAATACACTATACCTCACTCTGCTGCCACAAGAGAATTCATGCATAAGGAAAATTTCCTCTTGTAAGACTGGGAGATTTAAACATTAATTTATAATAGTGCAAAGACATTTTCTATTAACTGGGGGAATGCGAGGTGGCCCTGATTCTGCAGTGCATTAAGTCTGCTTTGTGCCATTCACTCTGGCACAAAGCAGATAAAAACCCATAGGATCCTGCCACGTGAAGGGGATCCTGTGCTGGTTTCGGGTTGCTGTAGTGGCTTCATGCTACCCCTTGTTATGGCACCAATGTAGGGGGCATGGCCAGGGGGAAGTGGACTTAGAGAGTGTATTGTTATGCCTTGGGTACTGGAATGGTCTCTGAGGCTTCCTAGTTGGTGTCACTTGCACCTGGGAATCTCTCCAGCCCCAGGCCAGTGGCGGGATTGGGGGACACAAACAGGTGGCTTATGGCTATTTTTTCTCCTATAAACCGCATCGTGTACTCTTCAGGATCTTGACCACAATGTGCATGGTATATAGAGATGAGCTTGAATTGCAGAATTTGGATCCAAATTCAGATCCAGATGTCCCCAAAGTTTGAGTATGTTTGGATCTGGAGCTTGGCTTGGGTTTATAGTATTGTACTGTGTCCAGGAATAATATATTATGCCTGGGGCTGATAGAGCAAAAGAACTCTGAAATCAGTGAACAAATACATTTCCTCTTGCAAAACTGGGAAATACTTGTCAAGTCAAATATATCATAAAAATGAGACACTTCCTCATGGAATTACAGAGACTAATAAATGTACAAGGTCGCTGTCTGCCAGAGTCAAGGTGTGGGTTGTGACTCTAGGACAAAATAGTTTCCCATACACAGATCAGGGAGCTTAATTGACATACAGCCCCTCTGAGATATCAGTGGAGGTGCCTTACATAGATGCTAGGCAGACTCTTTTTATCACATGAGATAGGCTCAGTTTAACAGTGACGCTCAGTAAACATCATGTGATTTCCAACATGTGACTTATCCTAATTTACCAAGCCATGCTGAAAGTAGCCAGCAAATAACACCCTTTTAATGAGTTCATGGGTATTTTATGTTTCATATATGACAGCTCTACTACAATACTTTGGGCAGTTATAGGTTTCAGAGTAGCAGCCATGTTAGTCTGTATCCGCAAAAAGAACAGGAGTACTTGTGGCACCTGAGAGACTAACAAATTTATTTGAGCATAAGCTTTCGTGGGCTATGGCCCACTTCAGATGCATAGACTAGAACATATAGTAAGGAGATATATTTACATACAGAACATGAAAAGGTGGAATAACTCTATCAAGTATTCCACAATTACTCCTGTTCTTTTTGGGCAATTATAGAAGATCACTGAAGAGCTTTTTTTAAAGGTATACTTTCCTGAAATTTGTCACTTGAGACAGACTTTTCAAGATGCATTTTTATACAGACTATTATTTTATCCTATTACTAATTTATACTGTGGCAAGACCCAAAGGCCCTGGTCAGGATTAGGGCCCTGTTGTGATGGGCACTGTACAGAGACACAGGGAGAGGCTGTTCTTGGCATGGCTTTACAATCTAATTTAAGATTAGAGACAACAGTCAAGTGTAACAAAGGCCAAAAGAGTGCAGTGAGAGTAATAACATGTATTTAGATAGCTTCTAATATGCAGAATTGGATGGTTTAGGGCTGTGACTAGAGATGATTACAACTATAATCTCTGGCATTTCCATAATTTACATAAGAAAATGAGTTTTCTGCCCTTGTATACTTCCTTTTTTTACAAAGACAGGTAGCTCTTTTGTGAACCCACAGAAACTTGGTGGTGTGGATGATTTAAATAGTGATATGAATTTTTGTCCCATTCTTCTGGTCACATCGCTTCATGAAACATATGTTACTTATTAGGAATGACGGGAAAAGGAAAATATACAAAAGTATATAATAGTCTAATTGGGCTGTGAGGAGCAAATCGAATCCATATGAGGATAACTCAAATATCCCAGAGAGTAGAATGCTATACTCTAACTTGTATTGTACTAACTAACACCCATTTAGGAATTCACAGCTATCATTTTGCTGCATGTCATAGCCATTTATAACTTCAAAGTAGCAATAGGGCTAGAACTTGGATTAAGAGCTTGTCAGAAATTTTCTGGTAAAGCAAAATTTTCTTGGAAAATGCTGGTTTGTTTGAATGTGAAATATTTTGTGGAAAGAGTTCATGTTTCAGGAACATGCATTGAATCAACGTAGCAAAGGGTTTGGTTTCCATGCCTGTTTACCTGGTGGGATTCTGAGGAGCGCGAGCTTCTAGGATCTGCAGCTCCAGGGCAGCCCTGGCATGTGACTGCTCTGGGGTTGAGCATTCCAGGGCTCCCACAATCTATACTTCTAGGGCTGCTCCAGGGTTTCCAGACTCAGAGCCAGCTGGCTCTCCATACTGCTACACTCTGGAGGAGGCAGCCTTGGGAGCCAGCTGGCTCAGGAGTCTGGAAGGCCAAGGGGTCCACAGCTCCTGGGCAGTCTGAATGGTGGGGCTGTCCCAGACCCTGGCAGCTGCTGAATGAAATTGATGTTCCTATCAATTCCACTACTGACAAGCATGTCAATTTGAGTCAGCAGTTGCTAGTTTTAGGAAGCATATTTTGTTTCAGAAACATTGTGTATCTGTGTTTCTGAAATGAAACATTTTTGATATCTCCAGTTTGGGATAATTTTTATAAGAAATTGGTCTTGTTCCAATCAGATTTGAAATGACACCAAATTTTGAATATAAAATTTACTTGCAAACTGGAAATCCCCAAGTTTTGGCCAGCTCTACTAGGATTATTATTCTGCAAAAGCACAGCCCCTTACAAATTGAACAGTGGGACAGTCTCCATTAACTGTTAGCAGAATAGGGTCTATGACATGAAGTTGGTTGTACGATTCTGCTTTCATCCAATAGAGGTCATTACACAGTTCTTTGGATTTCTTGCCTAGCTTTTGATTTGACTTGCACATTCTTGAGATGTTAATCTGATTGTAATATATGGTGTAATAAATTCTGCATGATGAAATAGCTGATATGCACTTGGAGATGTAGTGAAAAACCTTTTAGAGACTGGGGAGTATAAAAATTCCCACTCATAATGATTCCTCTGTTTACAAATGACATTTCCACTGCATCATTTTTATTCATCAGCTGGTGCATAGGAACTAGGTATTTGAAAGTTGGCATTTATTTAGTCTCCTTGTCTCGGCCCTAACGTTTGTGTCCGTTTTTTGAAGGGTGTCTTCTCTATCTCTTCAGTTGGTCTCCCTGCATGTCCAGATGGGGAGTTTGTACTTGGCACTTGCTTCACTGGCTGAGACACTCTGAGATCTAATCTCCTAAATTTAAGCATTTATCTTCTATCTGTGTCTTAGAACTCTGGTCTCCATACTAACATTGAATGATAGTATTATACAATGTAGAAAACAAGTTTAGTAGGATCTGCTATTAAAATACCTTTTGACAATTACTTTCCCAATATGTTTGTGCTTATTTCTTTAAAGTTTTTTTTGTGTGGGGCCTGTTTCTCTGAGCAGAGGATTCAGATAACTTTCAGGGACTTCAGAAGGAGTTGCTGAAATCCTGTGGTGTGAGAACAGGGACCAACACACCTTGGTTTTAGCGTGAATAAGTATTTATGGCAACATAAGTTTTATGATATCAAGGCTGTGTGTAAAGAAGCAAGAAACATTACTTTGTGAACAATCCTGTTATTTTTAAGTCTTCAGAGTTTGCTGAACTTAACGTTTTCCAGCAACGTAATCTTGATCTTGAGGCTTTATTAGAAAGGTGTTCAGAGAGAGAAAAAATATTGGAAAATACTTCATTAGTAATTATCAAATGATGTCAAAGTTTGAGTCCCCTGGTAAGGTATTACCAGTTATATTATAATATGTTCATATATAAAAGAGGTGAAAGTAAGCTGGTACTGGCCGGTGCGGAGGACCGGTAAGAAAAGGTGCAGTAACTACCGGCAAGAAAATGGAGCATGCTCTCCCTCTCTGACTCCTTCTCCTGGATCCGAGCCCGACTCCACAAATGTTCGGGGCTGGGTCTCCCCCCTGACCCCACCTGCTGCCTCCCCGCACCTCCCCTGAGTGTGCCCCGGCCCCTTTTTGCTGCCCCCCTGCACCTCCCTGGGTCCCAGAGTAGTGTGTGTGTGTCTCTCCCTGTCCCCTGCAGCTCCATGCTGCTTGCCTGCATTAAGTGCTGACACAGGGTCTTAGTGCCCCTCTTCACAACTGCCAGGGCAGTCTGCCCTTCCCCCTTGAACCCTTTCATTTTCCAGTGGGACCCTCCACCAGTACAGCTGCCCCCCTGCCTGCAGTCACTGCTCTTACCCCATGCTGGCACCCACCATAGGGGAGGCGAGGGGGATTTCTGGACCTGAGAGGGGCCGTAGGAGCACGTGCAGTGATTTGGGGGGGGGGGCGGTGAGTATGCTGCTGGAGGGGGGGGAGAAGGAGATCCCTACCCCAGAGCTCGCTGCTGCCAGCAGGGAGAGGGCTAGGGGGAGTTCTTCTCTCTGGCTCCAGTCCCAAGGCAGCCTGCCTGCACCCCAAACTCATCCCCAGTCCTGCCCCAACCCAGAGCCCACACCCCCAGCCAGAGCCCTCATCCCCTTCGCACCCAACCCTCTGTCCTATCCCTGAGCCTCTCCAACACCCCAAACCCTTCATCTCCAGCCCCAGCCAGAGCCCTCGTTCCCCTGCACCCTAACCCTCTGCCTCAGCCCTGAGTCCCCTCCCACAGCCCAAACCCCTCATTCTCAGCCACATCCCAAATCCATCCACAGCCCTTACCCCTGCACCCCCTCCCTCCACAATCCTCCTTATCCCCAAACTCCCTCCCAGACCTGCACCCCCTCCCTCCTCACTCCCTTCCATCCCCAAACTCCCTCCCAAAGCCTGCACCCCAGTCACCTGCTGCAGCCCAGGGCCTGCACCCCAGACCACCTCCTCTCCCCAAACTCCCTCCCAGAGCCTTGGGCAGGTGGGGGGTGGAATTTGGGGGGGCTGAGTTTGGGCAAGGGCAAGTTTTGGGCACCATCAAAATTTCTACAAACCTCCCACCCCTGCCAGCAAGAGCTGGTGCACCATACTGGACTGGAACGGCTTCCTTAGGCAGCAATTTAAAGGGCTGGAGCCCAGGGCCCTTTAAATTGCTGCCAGAGCCCTGGGGTAGTGGCTGCAGGGCTTGGGTGATGATTTAAAGGGCCCAGGGCTCCTGCCACTGCTACCGTCCCAGGCCCTTTAAATCGTTGCTGGAGCCCCACTGCCACTACCCCAGGGCTCCAGGTACAATTTAAAGGTCCCCTAGAGCCTGCCGGAGCCCTGGGGTAGTGGCAGCAAGGCTCTGGTGGCTACTGAAAGGGTTTGGGGCTCCCATTGCCTCTACCATCCCAGGCCCTTTAAATAGCCACCAGAGCCCTGCTGCTGCTGCCCCAGGGCTCCGGCAGAAGGGCTCCAGAGATGATTTAAAGGCCCTGGAGGGGAGCGGCAGCCAGAGCCCCGGGCCCTGCTGCTGGAGCCCTGAGGCTCTGTCAGCAATTTAAAGGGCCCGGGGCTCTGCTGCAGTAGCAGCAGCTGGAGCCCCAGGCCCTAAATTGCCCAATTTAAGTTGCCCCTGAACCCCAGGGCTCCCAGCCACCTTTGCAGCTGGGATCTCAAGGGATGATTTAAAGGGCTTGGGGCTTCCAGCTGCTGCTACCACAGCCCTAGCCCCGGGCCCTTTAAATCTTGATTTAAAGGGTCTGGGGATTTAAAGGCTCCGCCTCTTCTGGCGGAGAGGCCACGCCCCTCCTCAGGATTCCCAAGTACCGGTAAGTCCTTTAAGTTACTTTCACCTCTGTATATAAACATTCTTAGAATCCAGTTTATTGTTCTTCTGATGTGGTGAATTCTGAGAAGTTTTGAGAACCTCCTGCAAGATGGTACATGCCTTCATCTCTAGTTGATTTCGTTAAGAATTGAGGGAATGCAGCACCTCAAACAATAGAGCCCCTAACACCCAAACTACAAGGTTGCTAAACATCTCTTCCAATGATTTAAATAGAAACTGAGGATGTTTAACAGTATGCGCCATGTGCTCAGTACCTTTCAGGACTGGGCACTTTAGCACTGAGTGCTCATTGTATGCTTGTTTCTGTGGTCTCTGTTCCATTCCATTACTTATGTTTATCATGAATTTCACATTTAGCACTTTCTATTTAATTTGGTTTGACTCTAAAAATTATTTAATAAAAGATGAACATTAAAAATAAATTATAGGTCTCTGCAAACTCTTACAATACCTTATAATAATTTATTAACCATAACTTTTCTCAATCATTTATCCATAATTATTAATGAAACATTTATTATCACTTGATTTTAAAGTACTACTCATAACAACCTGGATATCAGCAATAGCTGCTGTGTATAACATCTTAATAAAGACGACATGAAGGAAAAAATGGGATGAGGAAAGGTAAAAGTTTTAAATTCAGTTGAGATTGAGTGATCATTTACATTTCAGAGAGGGGATTGGGTTGGTGGAATAAACTGTAAATATTTATTCGTGTATATCCAATAAAGAGTTGTACAAAAAATTATTCAGTAAGAATATACTGTATACAGATGCCACTGTAGAAAGTTCTTCATGGCTCATAATGAAAAATGAAATGAACTAGGTTCTAACAGCTCTCTGAACTCTAAGTACATTAATATTCCATGTTTGTAAACACAACGCATTTTTTTCTCTCTCTCTCTCTCTTTCATTCGTGTGGAAAAGAGATGTACATGAATGAGTAGAAACTCCTTAGATGTGGCAATGAGTTGAAGACAAATAGCATTCATGAGGTCTAGATAGCTTAGACAGGTCATGAACTATTTAAGCACAGGACAGATGTGGGTTCTAGTCCAAAACTGTCAACATGATAGTTTTTATACTGATGTCAAAGAGATGGATGCTACTTATTGAGGGGGACACTCTCACTCTGGGTTACTCTCAGTGCTGGGTGCCCTCAGTTAGCCCCCCTCCCCTTGCTTTATATGTCTTCATCTCTCTCTCTCAGGCCCCATAGTGCCGGCCTCTGTTCTCCCGCTGTTACCTGCCTCCTCTTCCAGTTAACCCTCCCTTCAGCAGGATGGGAAGTTACATCTCCCCTCACAGCTGGCTCTTAGAAGCCTAAATGGGTTCTGAGGTTTTGAAAATCCAGCCCCACATATGAACACTGAGCTGTTTCAAAGTTTGGTCCAATGAGTTGAGACGTGCAGGGCTCAAAGAGGGAGATTAAAACTAATAAACCTAAAACCTCTCTAGAAATTGCCTGAACTTTAATAAGGTATGAACTTAAAGTCTGATATTAAAGCTCTTTCAGGGCTAGAAGCAATGGCTGGACTCAAGGGGAAGGGAGGATCTCCATTCACAATGTTTATAGCTCTGTATGGCCACAAGGTTTCAGACCTTAAAGCTTGACTTTTTTTATGGCTAGAAAAAGCTAGCACTGGCCCAGAACAGAATCTTTCCTGTTGTGAGCCTTGGGCAAGGGCAGTTTTGGGGAAATTCCACTTTTGTGGGTAGGGAGAGAAGGATCATCCCTTCTGCAAGTTGACTGAAAAAAAAATGGTGACTGTTTTTTAAGCTGTTGGTGGTCTTAGAAAATGAGACTAAGTTTTAAGATTACACTGGTCTACAGTTTTTGAGAAGTCGTCTGCTTCAGAGAGAAAATGTGCTATTTATTATGTATTTTGATGTGCTGAATTCAAATATGACAATTAAAACAACTGATTGGCTACTGTTTCTAAGATATTTAAGTTTTTACATTTTATGTCTATGTATATTGTGCAGATAGTAGAGTTTTAATCATAAATTGTAAACCTAGATCTTTTCATGTGTTTCTGGTTGCTTTACATGATATTTCACCTATCCTGTTTATGTAACACTTTAAAAATCAGCAAAAGGGTTATATAAATAAAATTTATTACAAAAGAAAAGGCAAAAAACTATTATGTACATAGTTTAGTGCTATTCAGTGTCTACTCGGTCCTTCTTGGCTTGTCTCTTGTATTCATTAAATGGAGCATCTCTTGTCACTGTCCAGCAATAGTCTGCAAGCATTGATGGGCTCTATTTGCCCTGATAGCCTGCCAGGAGATTCCACTGCTGTAGTCTGGAGCCCAACAGCTCTGCCTTACTCTTGGGTAGTTCCAAATCCCTGACAAGATCATTCAGTTCACCTTGTGTTATGAGGTGTGGTTCAGAGGAGGAGAATGGGAGAAAATGTGGGTCCTGTGACATTGATGGTTCAGGACCAGAAGTTTCATCCTCTTCCTCATCTGACTAAAGTGAGAATGATTGTGGTGTATCAGGAACCGGCAGTCCTCCTCCATGGGGTATTGGGCGTATAGCTGATGGAATGTTTGGATAATGCACAGTCCACTTTTTCTTCTTTGACACACCTTTCCCAACTGGAGGCACCATGCAGAAGTAACAATTGCTGGTATGATCTTTTGGCTCTCTCCAAATCATTGGCACTGCAAAAGGCATAGATTTGCTTTTCCTGTTCAACCACTGGCCAAGATTTGTTGCACAAGTGTTGCAGTATATATGTGGGACCCACCTCTTGTCCTGATCTCCAATTTTGCAGCCAAAAGAAAGGTGATAGGCTTTCTTAACCATAGTGGTTATACTGCGCTTTTGTGATGCAAAAGTCACTTCACCACAAACATAGCAGAAGTTATCTGCACTGTTCACACAAGTACGAGGCATCTCTGCTCACTTGGGCTAAACTGAAATGTGTCCCTTTGCAAAATCAAACACTGACAAATAAGAGAGCACGACACTGTATGATTTCTAGAGCTGAGATAGGGCAATTTGTTCAGCAGAGTGATGTAAGCTTCGTTATGATTCCATCATCCATGACTTAGGAATAACATGATGCAATTCATATCATGTATGACGCAATACCAGCTTCAGATTGCATCATTCATTGTTTTGCCTAAAAAGCAAGTACTGTCCAAACTCAGTCATAGATTTATTCATAGATCCAGTCAAAGATGTATTTTAGTCATTTCTGGTTTAAATTGAGATTTCTTCCCTTTATAACTCACTTATCCTCCGCCATTTCCAAGTCAAGGGTCGTATATACTGACCCAATAGCATATCTTGAAAACTAGAGCCAATCAACAATTTTAAGCATCATTTTCGTTCTCAATGACCCAGAATTAGTAAAGTTGGACTACATTTGTTTCAGAAGCATTTTGGCTGTAGAGCAGTGTTATTGAACAATGTATTTAGTCATAAGTAAGTGATGCATTGCACAGGCCTTGCAATATATCACCTCTTTAATAAAGATGCTTTAATAAAGATGCTATATATTCATAAATGAAGAAATTGATCTATATAAATATTACTAATCATAAAATGCTATAAATACAATTACAATGCATGTACCTGTTAATTTCAGCTCATCAGGATGCCTCCCCAGCTGTACAAACAGCTCTCTGGTTCGTCCTATGGCTTCCATGTCATTGTTACTAATTTGATGGGTGGAGTCAGGGCCAGCTCCAGGGTTTTTGCTGCCCCGAGGGGCGGGAGCTGCAATCATGACCAGCGGCAATTCCAGGACCGCCCAGAGGATTCCGGGGGCCTGGGGCCATCGGCGGCAGGCGGCTCCGGTGGACCGCCCGCAGGCATGCCTGCGGAAGGTCTGCTGGTCCCGCGGCTCCGATGGAGCATCCGCAGGCACGCCTGCGGGAGGTCCACGGAAGCCGCGGGACCAGCAGACCCTCCGCAGCCATGCCTGCAGGAGGTCCACCGGAGCCGTGGGACTGGCAAATGGCAGGGGGCCCCCCGCGCAGCGAAATGTCTAGAGCCGGCCCTGTTCGGCGGTTCCGTTCTGGGACCCGCGGCTGAAGTGCCCCGAAGACACGCGGTGGGGGTCCCCCGCCGGCGAATTACTGCCGAAGCGGGACCCGCCGCCGAAGTGCAGCCCGCTCTTCGGCGGTAATTCAGTGGCAAGGGGCCCCCTCCCCGGGTCTTCAGGGCACTTCGGTGGCGGGTCCCTGAATGGAAGGGCCCCCCGCCGCCGAATTACCGCCGAAGACCCGGTTGCACTTCGGCGGCAGGTCCCGCTTCGGCGGTAATGTGATGGCGGGGGGTCCTTCCGCCCCGGGAGCGGAAGGACTCCCCGACCAGCGAAGACCGGGAGCGGAAGAAGCTCAGGGGCCCGGCCCCGCAAGACTTTTCTGGGGCCCCCGAGCGAGTGAAGGACCTCGCTCCAGGGGCCCTGAAAAACTCTCATGGGGGCCCTTGCGGAGCCCTGGGCCTGCGGCAAATTGCCCCTCTTGCCCCCCCCCCGGGTGGCCCTGGGCAATTCAGCAGTAGCTCCACTGCACTGCTTTCTTCGGCGGCAATTCCTTCCCTCCGAGAGGGGCCGAAGAGCCCGACATGCTGCCCCTTTCCCTTGGCCGCCCCAAGCACCTGCTTGCTGAACTGGTACCTGGAGATGGCCCTGGGTGGAGTTAGGGACAAAAGGGCCATGAACTGGGCAGTAAGGGGTGTAATGAGTTAATAGACAGCTGGGACTAAATACTTAGAATTAGTTTATATTTGATCTTTCTTCGGCCCAATTCCTACTGAAAATAAGGCCCATGTTTCTAACCATTTATATCAAGTTTATCACCATGCCATGCTCAGTCAGAACTGAATTGAGGAACTGTGTGTCAAACATCTGATTTCTATTCCTTTTAAAAACCGCATCCCATCCGGTAATGACCTTATAACATCTTGTGTGACCAGAAGCTTTGCAAGCAGGAAACTCAGTTATGGCATCACTCCATCAGGGCTGCTCCATCACTTGTGGTTTGTTGTGATACAACGGCACTACTACTTGTGGGATTGAGCAGTTTCACCTACATAGCTTTCTTTACGCTGGCTGTTTGCAAGGACTTTAAGATGGCCCTGTTGAATATTTTTTTAAAGCCCTGAATGGCATAGTTCTGGGTCTGTTAAGGGCCCCCCTTCTTCAGCTTCATCCCATCTGGACTTAAACACCATTTTACATTTTAAGTGTTCCTCTATCACAATATGTTTGGCTCCTAGGCTATGGAACTTGCTCCTCCTGAGTAGCCCCATATTTAAGAAGCACATGAAAACACCAGCATTGCCTGCTCAGGATTTTATTGTAAGTCTCACAGTATTTGGTGTGTTTCCTTAAAGTCGCAGCTCCTGGAGTCATGTGATTGTGAGAATCTCAATTTTTGCTTCAATAACAACAACAAAAGAAGCCCACCTGGTTTCAGATAAATGCTTAAAATGAGATCCAGCTGCATCCCAAAGTCTTAGGAGGGAAAAAAGCGAAGAGATAATCCAAAATACTATTTAAAATTTCATTATTTTTAAGCTAATCTTGTGGTTTTTGGAAACTGACATTTTTAAATGCTGAAGACTGGCATCACTGAATCATTATCACTTCAGACATGTGTTCAGATACTTTTGTTTGGCCCTGTCCTGGTTTAATAAAGACATATTATGTGTGTGTGTATATATATAATTTTCACTGTATTTTAAATTGGAGTAACACTTACAGATTTTATTGGCAGTCCATCAGAGACTAGCAGAAAGGACTTCAGTTTAATTTTAAGGACTTCAGCACCTCTGTCCTTCAAGCACTGAAGTGGAGTGTCAGGATATTGGATATGAAAGGGGATCATGGTTCAGAATTGATTCTAAGTTTTATGAAGTATTTGGGGCTGAAAGTGCTGCAGAAGTAGTATACTCATGCTCCTCGGGTGTTGAGAGAAAACTGACTCAAGTGCTTCTAGAATGACCCTTTGCAGCTATCCTGGGAGCAGGGTTGTGATGCTCTGGAATGAGCTGTATCTTTTCTACTTTGAAATGCAAGGCTTAATATAAGGGCAAAGGAGAATAACAGGAGAAAAATGAGGAAGGAATATCTGGTGGTTCTTCGAGTGCTGTCCCTGTGGGTGCTCCACTGTAGGTGATGGTGCGTCTCGGCACTGTCGATTGGAGATTTTCGGTAGCAGTGCCTGGGTGGGGCGCAAGCACTGAGATGGTATCTCTCGTCTAGTTGGAATCTTCCTGAGTGCGTGTGCCCCACACCCTCCTCAGTTCCTTCTCAACCGTCCTCAGCTGTAGGCAGGACTCGGGGCAGTGCTACCTTCTCTTCCCTGGTCTCTATAGGAAACAGTAACAATGAACATAGAAATAATTATTAGTTACATCCCAGTTGTTTCCCTTCCTTTAGTGTATTTACATAGTTAGTTACTTAGTTTGAAGAAGAAAAAAAAATCCCTCAGGCTTGTCTCCCGTTGAGACACTCTCCTCAGCCATCTCTAATTCATAATGCCAGGAGCTTCAGGATTCAAAAGGCATATTTCCTGTCAGGAATCTGTCACGGACAGATGGGCATTCATACTGTCTGAAGTGCCTCGGGGACACCCACATCCCTGTGAAGTGCCTCCGTTGCGCGAGCCTCAAGTCAAGAGCTCATCGCGACAGGGATCTGCAGCTCAAAATGCTGATGATGGAAAAATCCTTACAACCGCTTTCGGAGATGGGAAAGGTTAAACCCACTCCCACACACACCCAAGCCAGATCAGAACCAGTGGGCAGTGTTGCTTCACCCTCCCTGGAGTGGAGGCAAGAAGCAGAACAGTCTCACAGGAGAGACTTTAACAAGGGTAGGGGGTCTCCTGGGAGATCCCTACCCTCTGTGCTGACAGCACCAAAGGCAGGTGTCTCAGCTTTTCTAATGCCTCAGCCGCAGCTCTAACAGAGCGCAGAGGCAGGGACCAGACCTCCCGTGTCAGGAAGGTCCTTGTGGCTCCTGTCCCTCTGGCACCGCGCGCCTTCTGGGCACTGCAAACGGCCACGGGTGCCGGCAGCGCGCGCGCGCGCTTCCCCTGCAGGGAGAAGATCGTTGGCACAGAGACTATCTTCCACCCAGGCACCAGTAGCAGACCCCCTGCAGAGCAGAGAGCAGGTTCAGCTCAGTCCAGGGAGCAGGAGCAACAGTTTCTCACTCAATGTGACCTTTCAGTGCCACCTGAGCCTCACTCTCCGCTCCTACATACACAGGGCTCATTTTTTGAACCGCTCTCCACCTGAACTGGCTTTCACTGATGGTGAACTTGATTTACAGCAACAAGCGGAGTTCTCCCCTCCTGCTTCTTCTCCAAAGGCACCTCTGCCACCTCAGGTCACAGCTCAAGCCCACCAGCCTCAGCTTCCCTACCTCGCCCCCCGATGGGCGATACCTGGGTTCTCCTATCCTATGCCTTGGCTTCAGTGGTACCCTTGGCAACATCCTCCTACTAGTCATCCTCCTTCTGTGCATCAATATCCTGCTCTGTCCACTTCTAATGGGCCTGACCCCCATCCTGAGTATGCAAGTTACGCCATATCCTTAACTCTCCATTAGCCCTGGAAGGAGCCCTCCTCCCTCCGCCTCCACGGGCCGTGGATGACTGTAAACAATTTCAAGAACTTTTCAGGAGGATGGCACTCAGTCAAGATATCCCCTTTCAAGAGGGCCACAAGATGCAACACAGATTCCTCAGAATCCTTCAACCATCTTCACCCTCAAAAATCGCGCTCCCTATAAACAAAGCACTCCTGGAGCTGGCTGACACTCTCTCTGGCAAACCCCAGCGTCTTTAGTACCAACTTGCAAAAAGGCCGAACGTAGATACTATGTCCCTGCTAAGGACGCTGACTTCCTATTTTTTCATCCGCCACTGAACTCTCTTGTCATGGATGCGGTTGCACAGACTACAAAACAGTCACAATATCGACCCACCTCGCAAGACAAGGACCTTAGACGCCTTGACGTCTTGGGTTACAAAGTTTATATGTCCTCCACACTACAATTCAGAATTGCAAACTATTCTGCTCCCCTTGCCAGTTACGACTTTGATAATTACACTAAACTTTTGAATTTGCCTCCTACATTCCAGAGGATATGAGAGCAGACTTCAAATCAATCCTGACTGAGGGCCAACTGATTTCCAGAACAGCCCTACAGGCATCTCTAGAGACGGCAGACACAGCAGCCTGTACAACTGCAACTGCTGTGGTTATGCGCAGATCCTCATGGCTCTCTGCATCTGGCATCCCCAAAGAACTGCAGACCAAAGTGGAGGATCTCCCTTTTGATAAGGACAAACTTTCTCCTACCCTCCTACCTTTCCCCTTCCCTCTTCAGGGACCCTTCTCACGACCACTTACTTCGCACAGAAGTGGTGCATCTTCTACAACTAGGTGCAGTGGAACCTGTGCCGACGCAAATTCAAGGGACAGGTTTCTACTCCCATTACTTTCTAACTCAGAAAAAGACTGGAGGATGGAGGCCTATACTGGATCTACGCCGACTGAACAAATTCGTGAGGATACAAAGATTCAAGATGGTCATACTGGGCACAATAATACCTGCACTGGATCAAGGGGCTGGTTCAAAGCCCTCGACCTACAGCATGCTTACTTTCAGATATCAATTCATACAGCTCACAGACGCTTCCTACAATTCACAATCGGTCATGACCATTTTCAATATAGAATTCTTCCTTTCGGACCTGCCACAGCACCGAGAATTTTTTTCCAAGACTCCTAGCCGTGATCGTGGCTCACCTCTGCAAACACGGGGCCACGCTGTTCCCGTATCTGGA
Organism: Gopherus evgoodei; assembly: GCF_007399415.2. Taxonomy (NCBI): domain Eukaryota; kingdom Metazoa; phylum Chordata; order Testudines; family Testudinidae; genus Gopherus; species Gopherus evgoodei. The sequence continues at coordinate 53,704,367 of NC_044328.1, read as the reverse complement.
CGATTGCCTTATCAAGGGCAACACCTATGGCGAGACACTTCAAGCTACCCGTTTCACCATCTCCCTCTTTCACAGGCTAGGCCTCCAAATAAACATCCAAAAATCCACTCTGACACCTAAACAACAGATCGAGTTCATCGGAGCTCATCTCGACTCAATCCAGAGCAAGGCCTCACTCCCATATCACAGATTCCTCACTATCATGTAGCTCAAACGCACGCTCTCTATTCGTCCCAGGACACAGTCAAGACTTTGCCTACAGCTCCTTGGTCACATGGCAGCCACCGCCTTCGTGGTTCACCGCGCCAGGCTTCACGTGAGATGTCTCCAGGGCTGGCTCAATTCCAATTTCAAACTCAACAGACACACCTTAGCGACGCTGTTATCTCCTCCTCCCAATGTTATAGCTTCCCAGCATTGGTAAACAAGTCCAGAAAACCTCTGCACAGTGGTTTCCTTCCAGCAGTGTTCCCCAGCACTCATGCTCACCACGGACACTTCCCTAATCAGTTGTGGAGCGCACCTAGGGCGGCACCAGGCACAAGGCCGGTGGTCCGCATCAGAGACGCACCTACATATAAATCTCTTAAAGCTCAGAGCAGTGAGGCGAGCATGCTTTCACTTTCTTCCCCTCAGAAAGAACAAATCTCTTTGGGCCTTAAAAGACAACATAGCATGCATGTACTACATAAACAGACAAGAGGGAGCCCGATCACATTCCCTTTGAATGAAAGGCATTCAGCTATGGAATTGGTGCATACAACATCAAATACAAATCATCACTTCCTACCTACCAGGCTGCCACAACACTACTGCCGAGGCACTCAGCAGGCACTTCCTGACACAACGCAAATGGAAACTGCACCCTGCAGTACTCCAACAGCTCTTCTCCCTCTGGGGCAGCTCGTCAATAGATCTCTTTGCCACGACCCAGAATCGAAAATGTTCCGTTTTGCTCCAGAGCGGGACTCGGGACTGCATCCCTAGGAAATGCATTCCTCATCCCATGGAACTCCCTCCTGTACGCCTTCCACCAATCCCTCTGTTACACAGGGTTCTTTGGAAGATTGCGGACGGCAAGGCCTGGGTCATCCTTATTGCCCCGGCTTGGCCAAGACAGATGTGGTATCCCTACCTACTCTGCATATCCTCCCGTCACCCATGGGCTCTTCCCAGCAGGCCAGACCACGTTTCACAGGACAACGGATGGGTTCTTCACCCCAGCTTCAAAAGCTCCACCTCACAGCCTGGTTCCTTCATGGTTTGAAACCATGAACTAGCCTGTTCTGAGCAAGTCCAATATTTCCTCCTGCACAGTAGGAAAGACTCCGCTCGTAAAACCTACCTGCAGAAGTGGAAGCGTTTCACTCCCTGGTGCTCACGTAATCACTTAGCACTCAATAACGTGACCCTCCCTAACATTCTAGACTACCTCCTGAAACTAAAACAGGAAGGACTTTCGCTCAGCTCCATCAAAGTGCACCTGGCGGTGCTTACCACCTTCCATGACCTATTAGACAGTTATTCATTCTTTACTCACTCCACCATAAAACGCTTTCTCACGAGCCTGCAAAATCTCCACCCTGAAATTTACCCAACAGCGGCTGCATGGAATCTTAACCACCTTCTTCATGCTCTCATGAAACCTCCATTTGAGGCCTTGGCTACCTCCTCTCATCTTCATATGTTCATGAAGGTGGCTTTTTTAGTTGCCCTAACATCAGCAGAGAGAGTTGATGAAATGAGCACCCTGATGGCCCACTCTCCCTACACAATCTTCTCCAAAGACAAAGTCACTTTGAGACCACATCCTAAATTTCTTCCTAAGGTGGTATCGACCTTCCACCTCAACCAACCTATATACTTACCTACTTTCTATCCCAAACCTCACAAGACTCCTCAAGAGGCAACCCTGCATACTCTCGATGTCAGGCGAGCAATTGCCTTTTATTTAGACAGGACCAAACCATTTCGTAAGTCCCCACGACTCTTTGTTTCCATTACCAAAAGGTACGGCTATCTCTAAACAACATCTATCCAAGTGGATCTCTGACTGCACCAGATCCTGTTACCATGCGCAAAATCTTTAACTGCCTGAAGGCATTAGAACTCATTCCACTTAAGCCATGTCGACGTCCGTTGCCTTCCTGCTCAATGTTCCCATTCCTGACATCTGCAAAGCGGCTATGGGGTCATCTGAACACAAGTTTGCAAAACGCTATGCTCTCACACAAGACACCACGGCACACGCCATAGTAGACCATACAGTACTATCTTCAGTACTCACTGCTGCATCTCCAAAGTCCCACCAACCATAGTGGGTACTGCTACACATTCACTTAGAGTGGAACACCCACAGGGACAGCACTTGAAAAAGAAGAGAGTTACTCACCTTGCAGTAACAGGTTCTTCGAGATGTGTGTCCCTGTGGGTGCTCCACTCCCCGCCCTCCTCCCCTCTACTTTGGAGTACTAGTATGATGCTCCACGGTAGAGAAGGAACTGAGGAGGGTGTGGGGCGCATGCACTCAGGAAGATTCCAACTAGATGGGAGATACCATCTGGGTGCGTGCACCCCAACCAGGCACTGCTACCGAAAATCTCCGATGGACAGCGCCGGGACGCACCGTCACCTAGCGTGGAGCACCCACAGGGACACACATCTCGAAGAACCTGTTACTGCAAGGTGAATAACTTTCTCTTACATTAGTATTTTATTTTGTATTTTCACTTTCCAAGGTACAGTGAGGTTTGGCTAACATGCCTTGTTTGTCATTACCTTTTCTAATCCATGTTTATCAGCTCATCTGGAGTGCCTACATTTGACTGCTGTGTATTCTTGCAAATGACAGAACAGTGTTCTGTTCTGTTGTCCCAGAAGAGAGCCTGGACCATACTGACATTATGATGCTAATACTTCTCATATGTATGTATAATAGTCCCCAAACAGGAGATAAAGTCAAACATCCATAATAAATGCAGGTGATGAAGCTCACATCTCTTCAGTGTGAGAATCTGGGCAGGACTTTTTTTTTTTTTTTTTTTTGTCACAGTACTGAATTGTAGGTGATGGCAGCAGAGAATATGAAAATACCTGCTTTGCATTCTGTCCTAAATTAAATGGGAAAATAGAAATTTAAACAATTACAGAACTCATTAGGAGTGAAGTCTGAGTACACTTTATGCAGAAAAGCTATATCTACCTACCTATATAGCAGGGGTCAGCAACATTTCAGAAGTGATGTGCCGAGTCTTCATTTATTCACTCAGATGTAAGGTTTTGCGTGTTAGTAATACATTTTAATGTTTTTAGAAGGTCTCTTTCTATAAGTTTATAATATAGAGCTAAACTATTGTTGTATGTAAAGTAAATAAGGTCTTAAAATGTTTAAGAAGCTTCATTTAAAATTAAATAAAATGCAGAGCCCCCCGGACCGGTGGCCAGGACCCAGGCAGTGTGACTGCCACTGAAAATCAGCTTGTGTGCCGCCTTTGGCACACGTGCCACAGGCTGCCTACCCCTGCTATATAGCTATATCTATATAATATCCTTTAAAAATCAGCTATAACTAATCATGCCTTAGACCTGGTATTTAAGAAAAAAGTGATAGTTATTTTGTACTGTCTAGTGCTTCAAAATAGTATTTCAATTACATTATGATTGATCTGCAGCTCCATAGAATAATTCTTCATTCTAAATGATCAGTAACACATATCGATATATTAAAACAAACTTGGAGATGTTTCTGGCAGGAAAATGTTGCTAATGGGATTATGGTTTGTTGGCACAACATTAATGCAAATATTTTTAGAGGGATTCCTTACTGCCAAACTCCATTTAGAGGTTTTAGCTACCTTTTTATTACTACGTCAGAAACAGCAGGAAAGGTTGTACTGCTGTAATGTTTCAAATTCTAAACTACATATGTAGCTGAATTATTACTTTAAAACCATTTTAAATTTTGTTTTGTCAGTACATTGTCTTCACTAGATCAATTGTCCAATTCTATCCCACTGCAAAACCACAATAAGAATATAAAATAGTCTTTTAGTTAAACATGGATGCTTACCCCCTCAGTATTCTTGCTGTTCTCTGTTTTGGAGATGGATGAGGTGTTTCAGTTTGCCTTGCTTTGTAACATACAGCATTCTTTTATTCAGGTAAAATGAATTGTACTTTAATTTTATGGTGGTTTTTCACACACATCCAATTTGTTCAATGAAGATTAAGAAAATCCCTGCTGGCAGACAACCAGTGCATTGATTGACCACTTGATGGCATCGCTCTGTTGTATGGAAACTGTATCCACTTCACCAGAAAGGCTACTCTACTTTTGTGCTTTGTGTGAGAGCACTTTAAAACGTTGTTCCAGAGAAATAAAGAATGAAGCGAGCTATTAATATGGTTCAGTAAATGAAATGAAAGCCATAGCTGTAGCTTCATAACCTTGTTCCCTTTCTCTAGCGTATTGCTTTATAGTTCCTATTTACCTGAGTAAAGACCATCAGAACAACAACCTTGATTTCTTTCCCCCTTCCCTTAATTTCTAAAGGATGGTAGCCAATGTTTTGTCAGGTTAATGTGATCATGAAGGACTTGGTTCTTCGTTACATGTTAACATTGCTTTCTTCTTCTCAAAGCAGTAGTGAAAAACTCCATTCTCAGCACTCCAGGTAGATTTTAAGTGTTGGGTAAAAGGAAGAAGACTTCATCAACACACATGAGTTTATCTGATATGGGAGAGATTTCTTTTTAAAATTTAGGCTGCTTGTTTGCTGTTTTCAGGCTAATATTTTTAAATCTTCAGTTGACACATCCAATCATTCGGACATGGAGAGCCTACAAAGGGGTTGCATGGCAATATCACGTGAATCTTTCCTGTAAAGGGAGGACACTTGGCAAATATTCATGCCAACTATAGCTAGTGTTGATATGTATATACATCAAACGTCAGTTAGTTACTAAAGAGATGAAACAGGGTGAGAGGGAATAGCTCAGTGGACTGGTAGTACTTGTAACCAGAGTTTAGAGAACAAGAGCAGAGCCTCAGCTAATGTAGATTGTCATAGCTCAGTTGAAGTCAATAGAAAAATGACATTTTACAGCAGCTGAGGATCTGTCCCCAAAAATGACTACCTACTTCTTGATGGCAATTTGATGGTCAATATAAAATGAGTTGAAGTCTCAAACCAGCTTATAGTGGACAGGTGTTCTTACCACAACAGTTATCTCAGTAATGGCAACAGGATTTAATGGGCACCATTGCTGACAGTCTCAGCAGAGAGGCTAAGAACCTGAACAGGCATGAAAATAAAGCCAACTTCTTACCTGAGGAGTGTTGCCTTCTGCTCAGGATTAAGGCACATTGGCAGGATACTGCAGGGAATATGAAGCGACTGCTGACACCCATGATTTAGCTGTTCTGTGGATAAGTTTTCATTTCCTAGAGATATTAATTCTTGCATGCGCTACATTGCCTTCTCAGAAGTTTAAAAAAAACATTAAAAGTACCATTGCTTTTATTCTTTTTTTTTCTTACTGCTGTTTCAGATTTTGAAATCTTTTGATGGAAAAAAGGACACGCTCTCAACAAAAAAATGGGTCCATTTTTTTGACCAGCTCGACTTTTCTTTGTGAAACATTCAAAAACCTTAGCTAACTGGTGTGGTAGTCTTTAGCTCAGAAAGTAGAGGCTGATGCTTTTACAAACAGAGGTCCTACGTTTGAGTGTGGCTGCCGATGACCCAACCAGTAGCCTTATGTTACATAGACAGTAAAACCTCAAAGTTATGAACACCTTAGGAATGGAGATTGTTCATAACTTTAAACAAAATGGTTATGGTGGTTGTTTCAAAAGTTTATAACTGAACATTGACTTTAATACAGCTTTGAAACTTTACCAAAGCAGAAAAATGCTGCTTTTAACCATCTTAATTTAAATAAGCATAGAAAATTTTCTTCTCTTGTCAAATCTTTTTAAAACTTTCCCTTTATTTTTTTAATAGCTTATGTTTAACACTGTACTTTATTTTGTTTTGGTTTTTTTGGTCTCTACTACTGCTTGATTGCATACTTCTGGCTCCAAATTAGGTATGTGGTTGACCGGTCAGTTCATAACTCTGGTGTTCCTAACTCTGAGGTTCTACTGTACTGAGAAATGATTAAAAAGTCACAGTACCAAAGCTGATGGTCCACTGGTGATGTGTTTGTACCAGGTTCTGAGGTTGGCCCTCAGCTCCTGAACTGGCAGGGGCTGAGTGCAACTGGAGAAAAAATATTTAATTGATTAGAATGAGTGCTTTGCTTTGCTCTACAGTGAACTCCAAGTGACCCACCATGCATGGCATTGATGTGTTTCAGAACAAGGTGTATCTAACCTACCTTTTCTAAAGAACAGGTTGCATAATACAGTTCCTTTGAAGGGGAGAATTTTTTGGAGAAACTGAATGCATTTTGGTGTTTGCATTATTTCTGTGTAAGGTACCGACAGATGGTTAATTTGTTCTGCATGTATATTATGTTTCTCAGAATCCATCAAGATCCTTTTTCCGTTTGAAAAGCACTTGTGCTGCTGGCTTCTGTACATTTCTGGGATTCCTGTGTCTGATTTTTTTTTTCCTGATCGCAAATGACTCAATATTCAGTGGGCTGTTGCATTAGTCATTTGAATGCTGGACTGTTCACTCAGATGTTCTCTACAGGCTCTTCTCACAATGCATTACTATGCACAGGAAACAGATTCTTGTTTTTCAGTTCATCTCTAGTAGAAGACCTGGGATTACAAGCTTTGTTACTGAACAGTAGTGAGTGGGGGCAATACTATGGCAACTGGGTACTGCAACAAGGATGTGCTCGATTTTTCTTTATTTCTGAAATAAACAATCTTGCCCAGGAACATGGGACTGAAAAATGTCAAAAAGTTTGGCCCAGAAAGCATCAGGAATGACTTGATCATCATTTTAACTTTCAAGAGGATTGTAAGAAAATACCCCTTGGATTTAAATGCTGTTGTGGATCGAAGGCTGGGTTGGTTACATACATGTGTGTTTGTTTGCAAACTGAAATGAAATGGTTGTATAATCTGCTTTCTGGTCTTAGAATAAAGCTTATTTCATCTGAAAAAAATGATGGATCATAGGGTGACATGCTACTGCTTCCTTGACTGACTATACAATATGATACAACAATAAAAACAACACATGGTCACGCAAACACAATCTTTATCACTTGTGCCAAAGTATGTAATCTATTGTCTTTTTTTAGTTTTTATTGACACCTGTGCTGTTCTGATCAGCAAGCACCAGATTTGTGTATGGTTTTTTGAATTGAAACAAACTTTTTTTCTGGTATTTAAAGAGGAATAGAGGGAGAAACTATACATAAATGTACATAAAATCAGATACAAATAAAACAAAAGAAAATAGTTATATTGCTAAGTAGCCAAAGTATGAAGCATGAATATAGGCCATAAAGCCCATAATTTGCAATGGCATTGTAATGCATGATAATGGTGTCACTTCATTCTGAATTGCCTTTCTCAGGTAATAAAGCAAATTTATGAGTGAGATGAATCTTGGGTAAAAGCTGAAGACTTATGCCTGAAGTTGAGAGGAAATGTTCCATAGGAGACCATGTTGTATGAAACTTGACATAGTGCTAAGTTGGTCAGCAAATATCTGAACAAATTTCTTCATGGCAACAATAAACTAATCCAGTGATAAATAGGAATGATATTTCCTGTAGAGAAATATTTTTGTTTTATAGAGGTTTTTTAATAAGATTGTTGTATAAGCCTCTTCTTGAAATAAAAATGTTTAATTAGGGTTTATTGAACTACATGTCAACATTAAACTGCATTTCCCTATTGTCTTCTGGAAGTTGTAGTTCTGGATCCCATACTCTCATATGGGCCAGGCTGCCCGGCTGGACTACATCTCCTACAATGCACCCAGGGTCATTTTCTCATATTATGTACTATGCAGAAGAAGTCAATATTTCCCCAAGCCAAAGTGGAAAAACAGTTCAAGAGAGTGGACTTTTTTCAGAGACATTATTAAGGGCACAAGAGCAAACTATCACATTGTATAGAAAAGATAGGAAGTCTGGCAAGAGACCACCCTGGCTTAACCAGGAGATGTTTAATGATCTGAAACTCAAAAAAGAGTCCTACAAAAAGTGGAAACTAGGTCAAATTCTGAAGGATGAATATAAACAAAAACACAAGAATGTAGTGACAAAATTAGAAAGGCCAAGGCACAAAATGAGATGAAAATTAGCTGGAGACAAAGGATAAGAAGAAAACATTATACAAATACATTAGAAGCAAGAGGAAGACCAAGGCAGGGTAGGCGCGTTACTAAATGAGGGGGGAAGGACAATAACAGAGAATGTGGAAAAGGCAGAAGTGCTAAATGACTCTTGTTGGTTTTCCCCAAAAAGCTTAGTAACAATTGGACATCTAACTTAATGAATGCCAGTGAAAATGTGGTAGGCTCAGAGGCTAAAATAAGGAAACACAAGTTAAAATTACTTTAACAAGTTAGATGTCTTCAAGTCACCAGGGCCTGATAAAATACATCCTAGAACACTCAAGGAGCTGACTGAGGAGATATGAGCCATTAGTGATTATCTTCAAAAAGTCATGGAAGGAATGGAGAGATTCCAGAGGACTGTAAAAGGGCAAATACAGTGCCCATCCATAAAAAGGGCAATAAGGACAACCTGGGGAATTGCAGACCAGTCATCTTCAGTACCCAACATAGAAGAAAAGGTGATAAGTAAGTCGGCATGGATTTGTCAAGAACAAATAATGTCAAACCAACCTAATAGCTTTCTTTGACAGGGTAAGAAGCCTTGTGGATAGCAGGGAAGTGGTAGATGTGGTATATCTTGGCTTTAATAAGGCTTCTGATACTGTCTTACATGACGTTCTCATAAACAAACTAGGGAAATACAACCTAGATGGAACTACTATAAGGTGGGCGCATAACTGGTTGGAAAACTGTTCCCAGAGAAATAGTTATCAGTGGTTCACAGGCAAGCTGGAAGGGTGTATCAAGTGGAGTCCTGAAGGGATCAGTTCTGAGTCCAGTTCTGTTCAATTTTTTCATCAGTGATTTAGATAATGACATAGAGAGTACACGTCTAAAGATTGCAGACGACATCAAGCTGGGAGGGCTTGCAAATACTTTGGAGGATAGGGTGGATTAAATTCAGAATGATCTGGACAAACTGGAGAAATGGTCTGAGTAAATAGGATGAATTTCAATAAAGACAAATGCAAAGTATTCCACATAGGAAGGAATAATCAATTGTACACATACAGATGGGAATTGACTGCCTAGGAGGGAGTACTGCAGAAAGAGTGCATAGTGAGTCACAAGGTAAATATGAATCAACAGTGTAACACTGTTGCAAAAAAAAACAAAAAAAACCCCACATCATTCTGGGATATATTGGCAGGAGTGTTCTAAGCAAGACACAAGAAGTAATTCTTCTGCTCTACTCTGCGCTGATTAGGCCTCAGAATGGAAGACTGAGTGAGGACATAAGAGTTTTCAAGTACATAAGAAGTTGCTACAAGGAGGAGATGGAAAAGTTATTCTTAACTTCTGAGGATAGGAGAAGAAGCCATGGGCTTAAATTGGAGCATGGAGTAAGGGCGGTTTAGGTTGGACGTTAGGGAAAAGCTTCCTAACTGTCAAGGTGGTTAAGCACTAGAATAAATTGTCTAGGAAGGTTATGGAACAGCCATCACTGTGGATTTTTAAGAGCAGGTTAGATAAACACCTGTTAGGGATGGTCTAGATAATACTTAGTCCTGCCTTGAGTGCAGGGGACTCAAGGTTCCTTCCAATTCTGCGATTCTATGGGAGATGCAGTCCTCACAGGAAGCCAGTACGTAGGAAAGAATAGGAACCAGAACTACAGTGCGTACAAGGCAATGCACTATAGGAAAATGCAATTTATTTGTTTTAACTGAACTGAAATGAGATGTTAAAAGTCAGTTAAAAATAGTTTGATCTGGATCAATGAAATGTTTCATACTAATTTTCTTAATGGAAAATTAAAACAATTCAGCAAAACCAGTATTTTCACAATGAAAATTTCAATTTTGTAGAAACTGCAGTTTCTGTCAATCATTCTGATAAAAAACATTCTTGACCAGCTCTAGTAATTATGTTTTGAGTTCAAGCTTTTTCCACCATGGTGCTATGGAAGTACACAGTATTTTTCCAGTGCTCTGATACCTTCTTAGTATTCTGGCATTTCAGAAATAGTTGTCACTAATATAGTGTTAATGAACTAATTCATCTTATACTCCTGGATGCATATTATCAATGCCCTCTGATTTTTCTGTCTTTAAATTTTCCAAGTATTCACTTACTAACATGTTAATACTTGTTTTCACAAGGTCTTCACTTCCTAATCATCTAAACTATGTTTCTTAAAGTTAAATTTTAAAAGCAATTCAGTTTCTAGCCATTTTTGAACCATCATTACTTTTAATGGGACTCTTTTAGCTCCAGTATATTTTGTTCCTTTAATATATTTATAAAAGGTGTCCTTGTCCCCTTTAACTCCTTTTGTTAAGAATTAATTTATTCTGGTTTTGCTATGTTTGTCTTTTCCCTGCAAGACTTAATTAACAGTTTTGAATTATTCTTTGGTTGCTTCCCGCTTTTCTCTATCCAAATAGTAGAGATTTTTCTTTTAACCACATTGTACTTGCTTTTCTCAGAGGAACTGTAGACACTATCTTCTTCTTAAGATGCTGTGATAGGGTGCTTGCTACATACCAGCCCTGAAAAGGTTAAGGTGGTACAAAAAGGGCCACCTAATTTTGTAGGCTGCAGCAGGGGGAGAGTCTGGCTTGATTTGAAAATGACTAATGCCTGATAAAGCCCCACTGGAGGGGAAGTTTGCTAAGATGTAAAGGCTGGAAGCTGGTAGTCATTCTCTGGGCTTAAAGAGGGAAAAGGAGAAAGAGAATCCCTGGGATCCTGGCCCTGAGAGAAGAATTTACCCAGAAGGGTGGAGAACAGAGTCTGTTTGAGGTGGAGTAGGGAGCAGCGAGGTTAGAGGTTGTGCAGACCCTAGCTTTTGATTGTAGGGTCCCTGGGCTGGAACCCAGAGTAGCAAGTGGCCCTAGGTTCCCCTACAAGTCAATGGGAAGTAGCATAGGGTTGTTGGAGACATCTGCCAGACACCTGGGCTGGAAGGACTTTGATACCCTAAAATGGGATGTTTGACCAGATGAGAGCTGGTTCCCCAGATACAGCCATGAGGAGGTGCCTTGTATGAGCGAACCCTCTTGGAGAGGCCTTTTAATAGTGCCACCCATTACACCTTACCAATGAGCTGTCTTAATTTCTGAGATTCAGTTGACCTGAAGTCCATTTGCCTTATGTTGCTGTTTTCTGGGAACCCATCTCTTATTAAGGCAAATTCAGGTAATTTGCCTTCTCTCATACAAAGTGTTCCTCTGTTGGTAAGACAGAGAGAGAGGGTGTCTTCTCTTTTGGGTGGATTCCCTACTTTATGCATCATAATGTTGTCTAATGGATACTGTAATTTAGGAAATTCCTTGACCCTGTGTATGAGGCTGTATTTCTTATTCAAAAGCTGTCGGTGTGGTTTTAAATTCCCTATGAGCATGGTGTCCTGTGATACCACTCTTACACCCTAAGTAGTAGTGAAAGAATGTTTAATTTTTGCTCTCCTTTAGATCTAGTGGTCTATAGTAGATACCTACTGTTTCAGTTTGTCTCCTTCATTTTATTGCTATGCAAAGAATTACACCATCATACTTTGTTTTGATCTGTTGTTGGTGGCATATTATATTTTTCATGTTGTTACCCCTCCATATTTATCTCTTTCTAACATTAGAATCGAGCAGTCCCATACGCATGTTTTTAAACATTGACATCATTGGCTAAAAGAAATATGAATATCTCTAAGGATGTGTCTCTTGGAAGATATTAAGCATTGATTAAACATACAGAGTACTGATAATTTGTGCATAAAATTGACTTGATTCAGTGTAAATCAAACAATGTCATATATACAATCAACATGATGTGTACTGATCATTTAGCATTTCACTGCTCTTAATTACTCCTCCAAAGCAAACTTTCCATCATACAAACATATTCAGATTCTCAGTCTAATCAGATGTGGTTTTGAATAGAGCTGGGCAAAATTTTTCCACTGAACCCTTTTTTAGTGAAAAATGGATTTGATGATAAACATTTCATGAATTCTTGTCAATTTCACCTAATTGTTTCAGCTGAAAACAAAATTTAAGCATTAAAAAAACTCAGCATGTTTGTTTTGACATTTTCAAAATGAAACATTCAGATATCTCAACTTGAAAAGACTTTATTTTAATTAAAGGCCATAACAACATAAAGGGAGCTCAAAATCGAGAGAGAGTTTTGTTTTGGATCAGACAATATCTTGTTTGACTTGAAATTAATTTCAACTTTTTGATTTGCCAAACTTTTTCTTAAAAATTAATTTTGGGTGATCTGAATCAATTTTTTGTTGAAAATTGCTAATGAACCCAAACTATCTGTTTACACAGTTCCAGTTACATTAGTAGCAGAACAGCTGATTTTCAAATTTGAATATCCTTTGTAAGTATTTAAGTTTATAAGCATTCCTTTCATGTTTTGAAAAAGTGTAAATATTTGTATTGGTTGCAATTAGCTCTGTCTAGCTCAGGTGGTAATATGAATACAGTGAAAATTATATCTTTGCTTCAGAAGTTTGCATATTCAAGTCCTCACCCAAGATTTGCAGTGCTTGATGCTTTGATACATTATGGCTGGCTGCTGATGGTCAGAGATGCCTTTTGCTGACCAGTAGGTGCAATTCCAAACTCACTTATATCTGTTTAACATTGACTTCAGTTACAATCTTTGATTTACACAGAATAAGTCAAATATATGCACATTCCAATTTCAAGTGTTTTCTCCAGTTGAAAATAAAAGTTCTTGTCACTTGATAAAAAGTGAATTAAATAGCTCCATTTTCCTCTGCATTCATTCTCTCTCTCAGTAAAACCAGTTTAAAATAGGCAAGTGTTTTTGTAAGATGCTGTACATATAACTCAGCCTGTTGCATTTGCCATGGTTATTAGGTAAGTTAAGTTATTAGCTAGCTATTGACTTTGGACTGTGTAAATCTGCAGGCATGGATAATTCAATGAATATAAGGGATTTAATCTATATAGATTCCTCCCCGCCAACGCACACACAGATTTTGCTGTATGCTTTGGAATCTGTTTTTTCATTTAATAAACTCAAAATTTCCTAGTCCTTCTGGTTTATGAAAATAACCTTCATGAAATATGTCTTCAGCCTGAGTAACTGAAACAATAGCACCAAAGCAAGTTTGAACTCCCTCCTGCCCCACCCTGCCACAAGCTAATTTCAATGGGCTGCTAGATTTGAAGCCTAATTCCAAACACTTTAAATGCAACTTCGTTAATCATTTCTTTGCAGAGTGTTGCGCTAGAAGTATTGGGTATATGAAGTGTGGTGGATGTATGCACACTTGCCAGGTTTGAAAGAACTTTCTTAGTAACGTGGCAGCAAGTTCTCAACATTCAAATAGACAAATATTATAAAATGCAATTGATTTGTATAGCGTCTCTCTCATAAGCCATATTGCAAATAGCAATAGAGGGAAAGATACTCACAAATTCAAGTGAAAAGGAAAGGTTTAACCTTAAAAAGGGGAAGGTGATTCGATATCCCAGAAGGAATCAGGGAAAGAGTCCAAGATAGATTTGGCAATATAAATAGAAGTGAGATCCAACTACATACTTAAGAACAGAGCAGAGGAGTAGAAGGGAGGTCAAGATTGGAGAGAGAGAGTGAATAACAGTACTTGGGTATATTGTTTAGGCTGGCAATGTAGTGGGAGCTAGTTTACTGAAAATTGTGGCAACACGAGCAATTTTTCAATCATATTCTGAAATGAATTGGAAACCAGTAGAAGGGAGATTAGAAGTTGGTGATATGCCTCTGTTTTCTGGAGCAAGATATTAGTCTACCTCCAGTACATAAACTCCCTGAAGTTTAGAGAGTTAAGGATTTAATTGGAGATTGGCCTGAGCCAAACTCCAGAATCCAAAAATCCCTGAGCTTTGGGGAAAATTAGTTCCAAATTCAAACTTTACAGCTTGTACTTCTCTTTAGAAATAAGATGGCAATCCAGAAAGGAATAGCAGTAGTGATTAAATGAATAGTAAATAGATATTAGAGTCAAGATAAAGAATAATTCTTACATTATTCCAAAAATAATCATAAACCTCAGCAGATCCACTGACAGGGAAATGTGGTAGGAAAATGTATGAGTAAGATAGAGAATGACTGCAAAATATCTGGACTTCCAAGCTAACATATAGTCTGAATGGAGTGTGATTGTGGAGTTGGAGATGTAGGTCAATGAAGTAGTGAAAAGTTGTGGTATACTGTAGCCAGGACCAAACAGTCAAAATAGATCAAGAAGAGTTAGAGGTGACAGACAGTGACAGTATCCAGGATAGAAGCCATAAATGAAATGTCTTAGGAAGAGAAAATGGATGGAGAACATGGCCAAGGATAGGGCCTTGAGGTACTCCACTAATGGAGGAGGTGTTAGAAAGATGAAAACTCTCCTTCAGAAATAAAAAGGAGGGCTTATGAAAGCAGAATTCAAAAGAAATTATCGGAGATGCTGCTTGCTCAAGGCACATGAAGACTATAAAGTGATCAATAGTTTTGAAAGCCTCATTAATAGTAAGTAGGAGGATGACAAATCTGTGATCAGAGGCAAAGGTAGGCCAATAAGAATCTAGAAAAAAGATTTCACTTAGATCTATTGTATACATTATTGTCCTTTAGAAATGATGGCAATAGTGGGTTCATGTTGCCATCAGCTAATCAACTGGGGGAGTCTTGCCCAGTGGTTTGTGGGATGTGAGATCTTCTGTAAAACATGGACCATCAGTGATGAAGGCAATACAGTTAAACGAATACATCTTACTGTTTGTTAATCCAGTGAAACCCTGAGGGCAGGTCATTTAAAATATTCTGTTTTTCAGCTGTGGATCTCAAGATTTAAAAAACATTGCTTGATGAAACCTCACAATACCCCTGTGAGGTAGGCAGATGCTATTGTAACAGTCTTAGATGAAGCAGTGAGAACTTAGTTAGAGAAGAGAAATGAGGGTCAGGAGTCCTGGATTCTCTTCTCCCCAATGCTAGTGAGTCATTGTGTGATCTTGAGCTATTCCCTTAAAATCACATCATCTTGTTTTCCATTTTACAGATAAGCAAACTATCACCCTTTGTAAAGCACGTTGACATCTTCATATGAAAAGCACCAATCATGTGCAAAGCATTTTTAGTATTTTATATGTGGGTGAGTTACAGAGAGGTTGTGATTTACTCAAGGTCATATAATGAGGTAGCAACTGAACTTTGTGCAAATAAGGATCCATGAGTCTCAATCATGCTCTAACCAGTAGATAGCACTCCCTGCTAATATCAGAGAAAAAAGAATAGAAAATTAACAAATCTCTTCTCCTACCACAGCAACAGCTGGGAAGCAGAGGGGAGAGAGGGATCCTGACAAATGTCCCCAAAGTTGCTTTCAGATTTCTTATTATTCTTGGTCATTACTTTGCTTTAAACCACTTTAAGGATGCCTCATGAATGAGAGAGATATTATGTAAAACTGAACTGGATTCTGTATTATACCTTCAGAGTTATTCTCTGATGCATACAGACGGATGGTGATGCATTTGTTCTTAATATACTAAATCCTAACAGGATTGTCAGTGTTGTGAAGTTAGTTGAACTCTTTGGACCCTACCATATTGTAATTTACACAGTACAGCAGTGGTCCCCAACCTTTTTTGTCTGGCGGGTGCCAGATGAAGGACCGTGGCAGCGATCGAGTATCTGCCTAAATGCTGCCAAAATTTGGTGGCATTTCGGTGGCGAGGCCTCTGGATGACATCACTTGTCATAAGAACATAACATAAGAACGGCCGTCAGACCAAAGGTCCATCTAGCCCAGTATCTGCCTACCGATGGGCCAGTGCCAGGTGCCCCAGAGGGAGTGAACCTGACAGGCAATGATCAAGTGATCTCTCTCCTGCCATCCATTTCCATCCTCTGACAAATAGAGGCTAGGGACACCATTCCTTACTCATCCTGGCTAATAGCCATTTATGGACTTAACTGCCATGAATTTATCCAGTTCTCTTTTAAATGCTGTTATAGTTCTAGCCTTCACAACCGCCTCAGGTAAGGAGTTCCACAAGTTGACTGTGCGCTGCGTGAAGAACTTCCTTTTATTTGCTTTAAACCTGCTGCCTATTAATTTCATTTGGTGACCCCTCGTTCTTGTATTATGGGAATAAGTAAGTAACTTTTCCTTATCCACTTTCTCCACTTCTCGGCAGCAAGCGGCATCATCCAGAGGTGTCGCTGCCAAAATGCCGCCGAATTTTGGCTGGATTTTGGCGGATGCTCGACTGCCTGCCAGGATGCAGGCGCATTTAGATGCCCCCGTGGGCACCATGGCACCTGCAGGCACCACGTTGGGGACCCCTGCAGTAGAGGCTTTCTATGCAGAAAAAAATCAACTGCTTTGTTTCACGTTACACGAACTTTGTATTAAGAAGAGTGTGACTAATACAATGTGAATTCAAATTGCTTAGAGTTCTCCCCCATTTTTGTGTTGCTCTGATTATACTATTTCAGACTGTAAATGTGGAATATAATGAAATTACAAATGTTTTAGCACTTGTGAAAGCTACAAAATTAACAGCCCTCTATACTGAATTCTTCTACTTAGCCAGTCGATATGAACGGTACAGCAGCAGGTCAAAATCCCCCAACCACACACTTCATTATCCATGTGCTCTGGGTATCCTGAGAGATCAGAGGGCCCTGTTTCCACAATCCACTGAATCGCTGTACTCTTAGCTGCCAACAAGGGAGCAGTTAGCGGTTAATGCCAGCTACTGTATGAGGTTATCTTTTGTTACATGGATATTTTCCCATTATTAGCAGCTATTCTGACCTTAAAGTCTGAGTCTGAGCTATACTGAGGACTCCTCATTTCACTTAGATCACCAAGCAACAGTGAATGGTAAGAATTTCCTATTGCTTCTGACATAGGTCAAATTTTCCACAGTTGATTGCTTCTATAACTCATTACCTATCTCTGAGCCATGATGTGTCCCACAATGCACACTGTTAGGAAAAGGTTTTGCTTTTCCTCTGGCTACTTTTACAAGTAGAATTGTAGATCCAGGCATATTGTTCTCACCTTAAATGACACCAAAGCTCACTGGTTGGTGATCCCTCCAGGAGTTTGTCTCAGCTGGGCTATTCTCTTTCCTGTCTCCACTTCTTTCTTCCCTGTTCCCTCCCCTACTGTGACTAATTAAATTACCTATGTGACATGTCCCGCTTTCTCTGGCAACTGGCCTGAGAAATCAAATCTGTTACCAAACCTAGGTCTCTTATTTGGCAAGGCTATGCTTCTGAATCAGGTCAGCTCCCAGAGGGGAGGAAAACCCAACTATTTTATATAATTATAATTAACACAGAGTAAATTTAGATAATGCAGATGACACATTTATTGTAAGGACCATCAAGGGAATGGTTTTAAAAGCACTTCACCTTTTCACTGTTTGATTAGTTTACTTGCTGAGCATTCCACGTACAGTGAAGTATGTACATCCAATGTCAAAGTGAAATCACTGTTTTCTCTGTGCTTTTTAAAAAGGACCTTCTGTGGAATAGTTAACTGCTTGTGTCAAAAATATATATGGTATGTAATTACCAGTGACTTGTACAAGTCCACTGTTTCTGAGAATGGAGGAAGGCCAATTGGCTGGATCTGGCACATTTGGAGTGTTTTCAATGGATCCCTAATTTCTTTTCCTTCACTTTTTCCAACTCTTTGAACTTTCTGGTTCCACCCAAGACCAAAGTGGTCACACAGAAATAGCACAAGAATCCTGTTTTTGTTGTATGATCAGAGCAGAAAATATTGGAAATACACTGCGTATGTGCAGGCTTCAAAATACAGAACTTTTTTGGGAGAAGGACGGGCATAGGAGGATATGAGGGAGAGGAGAAGAGTGTCTTTATAATAGACTCTGTTCTGGATTTAAACTCTGGAACTTCTTGTTCAAAATCCAGATCTGATTTTTGTGGCTACTTTCCTCCTGCTTGAATAATGAATATTACAGATTAGAAGTTGTAGTGTATGCAGTTGTTTGAGTGTTGTACTATTTGTACTGCACCTCTCCATTTCTAGGGGCCTCCTTTCTGCAGACTGGGGATTGAATGAGGGGCCTCCAGAGCTAAAAGCATGAGTCTACAGCTCAGACTCAAGAGCTGATAGCTGTATTTACCAAATTTCCTCTGTGGATCAGGTGCAGTGTGGACACACTATGCATTGACCAATAGGTTGCATATTTCCTGTGGACAAAGGAAGCTCATCAGCACTTTAGATCCTGGATGACTCCCCATTTACATGACAGGTACTATCTTATAGAGGAAAGTGATGGTGCAATGATTAGGGCACTAACTGAGGATATGAGATGTGGCTCAGTTCCTTGCTCTGCCCAGGCTTCTTGTGGGACAAATCACTTACTCCATGCCTCAGTTTCCCAGCTGTCAAATGGGAAGAATGGTACTTCCTTACCTCAAAGGCCTGTTGTGAGGATAAATGCATTAAAGAGTGTGTGATGGTCAGATACTATAGTAATGGGGGCTATGTAATTACCTGGGACAGGTGCTGTGGATTGTACTAGGGACCTTTAGAGCTGAAAGCATGGCTCTTTATAGCACTTGGTGTTTCAGCTGGGGGGTGGGTGGGAGGTATAACAGAGTCTTCTGTAAACTGGGCATGGGGTTGGGGTGGGATTGCATAACACAGAGACTTGTAGGTTACAGCGACACTACTCTCTCGTGGAAACTTTACTGTGATCCTTTCTTGTTCTTTCCCATAATCTAAACTAAAAGTAACTTAGACTAAAAGTACATGGTTGTTCTTTATGTATGGAAAAATATAACAGATGTGTCAGTTGCACTTTTCAACAAAATAATAGTTTGCTAAATTGGAGATCCAAGGGCTAGGCTTTACAGCTAACACTGTATGTATGTAGAATTTGTGTGACACTCTGTTTCAGTAGCAGATGGTTTCAAATTTGCTTTTAAATTGCAGCTGCTCTTCCAGATTTTTTAAAGACAACTTTACAGTGTTAATAAATGCTTAGTCATTCATGCTTTTCCCTTCATTTAAAAACATACTTAGAGTCATCTTGGTTAAAAAATGCTCTTTTTTTGTTTGTAAGTTTAAAAATCCTTCAGAACTTTGTATAAACCAAATCTGAAATCTCTCTTTAGGCCCCCAACATTTTGATCTCTGCAATACACGTCAGATGAAGGATGGTTTTGTGGCTAAGGCACTGGACTGGGACTCAGCATATCTGAGTCCACTTCCTGTCTCAGTCACAGATTTCCTGTATGACCTGAGGC
The DNA here is from genome assembly GCF_007399415.2 of Gopherus evgoodei. NCBI lineage: Eukaryota > Metazoa > Chordata > Testudines > Testudinidae > Gopherus > Gopherus evgoodei. Next base: position 53,684,808 of record NC_044328.1, on the reverse strand, counting down.
AAGTTGTTTAATCTTTGCCTCCATTTCCCATCTGAAAAATGGAGACATTGTCTCTCTCTCTCTTCCCTCCCTCCTCCCCCCGTCTGTTTCCCCAGCTTAAATTGTAATAGGGTGACCAGATAGCAATTATGAAAAATTGGGACACTTTTATACCATCAGGGTGGTGGTATAGTTGCGTATATAAGACAAAACCTCTAATATCTGGATTGTCCTGGTAATGTCCGGGTGTCTGCTCACCCTAGATTGTAAGCTTTTTGGTTCAGGAACTGCCTCTGACTGTGTATGTACAGTACCTAGCTCAATGGGGTCTTGCCCTCAGTTGGAGCAATGTGGCATAACTGTAGTATAACTAACCACAGCATGTCCGGCTCTTCAGGGCAGAAATTGTGTCTACCGTGTTGTCTGTAGTGCTTAGCTAGACCAAATGAGTTTTGAACTTGCTCTAACCCTGTTTTCTCCTTCGTTTTCCTCAGCCTGTGACCTGATGACCCTGGGAATCTTAGCCTTAGTGACATCCACTGGTTGTGCCTCAGCCAATGCTTTGCAGTCCCTGACGGATGCCATGCACATCCCACACCTCTTTGTACAGCGCAACTCAGGAGGCTCCCCGCGCACTGCTTGCCACCTAAATCCTAGTCTTGAGGAGGAAGAATATACACTAGCAGCTAGACCGCCTGTCCGCCTCAATGATGTTATGCTGAAACTCGTCACCGAACTTCAATGGCAAAAATTCATAGTATTTTATGACAGCGATTATGGTGAGTGCAATGCATCATTTCACACATACCACGGCGTCTCTCTTATGTTTAGCTGGAAAAGGCGGTGCAGACATTGTTATGGCAAACAGTTGTTTGGGCTTTTGCAGATTATGAGGAAAATGTTTTGAATGGACATAGATCTGTAGTTTTGAGTGAAATAGTGCTGTGAAAAGTAATTCTCAGGAAGGCAGCAAAATTGCTTAGTAACACCCTATCAAGACAGCTGACATTTGAATCATCTTACACCTTTTCAGTAAAATATTAATAAGCTGTTGACATTGATTGGCAGTGTTCATATGGGTATACAATGGAGTACAAGAAGAACTCTACATCAATCCTTTGTAATACGCTTCCTGTCAAAGCTGAGCACAGTTCTCTTTAAAAATTAATTTTCAAAATTTCTATTACTAACTTCTGTATGTGGTTCCTTCCACAATTCTCTGTTTGGAGCATGTATCACAGTGGTACATTTCATGACATTTATAGTAAAGGTTAGAGTTAGCATTTCCTGTGTCTGATCTGAGTTATATATCTGTCAGCAAAATTTTACTCTGGGCTGAAACTTGGGAAACAGAAATCTTAGCTTGAGTGAATTAGGTTTTCCAAAGTCAAAATAAATTAATCTACCTGTTGCTGAACTCTCACATTGCAAAGATAAAAATCTAAGTTTATAATTTTTTGCATTCCAGAGATGAAACTATGGCTCCATTTTTTAAAACTGATATTGTATTCACTGCCATCAGCTTGTGATTTGGTCTCTTTAATAGGGATCAGCAGACTTGTTCTGCCTTATTTCAACCGCCTGCAAGCATTTGTGTTTGAAGTTTGACTTGCACAATTTTTATTTTGTGCCTTAATATGGAAAGAGTGTGGGAGGAGTGGGTAAGAGAGATGGGAAATAAGGAGAGGGAAAGAGAAATTTTGTAGTGGTAAACTGTATTAGAGCTATATGGTATACTGTATAGTGTGTCCACTTACACCAGCAGAGCTTTCTTGTTCTATTCCTACTACACAGCACAAGCTTCTTTTTAGCTAGCTGGGAAAAACACAGCTTTTTATTTAATTTAAAAGGAATCATTCTTGGTAAAAATAAAAATGGGTTTAAATTTAGATTTATGTTTGAAAAGGTTTCTGAGCTCAGGCTAGTTTTGCAAATCCTGGGAACTGCCCCCCAAAAAACATTTGTGAGGAAGGTTCACCCATTTCTAAAGGAACAGCTGCTGCTGATTTTGTTCAGAAATTCAATCTAGAGCTCCAAAGCAGTATCAGTTCTATAGAAATGTCTTAGGGGTGGATTCAATATACAGATTTACATTATACTTCTGAACTTAGATGATCTGTCGGGTAAAAAAAACCAAAGGCCCAATCCTGCAGGCCTTACTTGACCAAACTTTCTTTGATTCCTTGTCCTATATATAATATATTTGGCCATATCTCTCTTGAAAGAGCTGAAATACAATGTACTAGGTGCAGGGCTGGCTCCAGGCACCAGCTTATCAAGCAGGTGCTTGGGGCAGCATCTCAGGAGCTCCCGCTGAATTGCCACAGATCGCGGTCGCTTTATTTTTTATTTATTTATTTATTTTTTGCTGCTTGGGGCAGCCAAACCCGTGGAGCCGGCCCTGACTAGGTGAATGGCTTCTATTCTCAGAATTACTATGCAGCAAAATATTTGGCTTGCAGAAGGTAAGGTTACTTGAGCGTTTATTTCCATACCCTCAAAATATCTTGCAAATATCACTTCATGGTTAATCTCTCTTGTTGCCCCAATCTTAAGGCACAGTTTGTAACCCAGCAAATTTGCAAGGGATAGGGCTGCTCAGGTCAGGAATCTGCAGGGAGGACAGTCCAAAATCTTCAGGATCCCTGCCCCAACCACACCACAGATAATCTTGCACACATTCCACCAGCAACCCCTTTTCCTGGTAGCAAGACTCGTTATTGAGCTATGCTACCACTGATTTCAGTACTATGGTTATGTTCCATTGTCTTTCTCTGTAAGGAATTAATATCTCAGTGCCTAACTGTGGTACCCTTACTGACATTGAATAGTACCTTGTTCTAGAAGTAAGTTACATGGTGTAAGATACTATTCGGTATGATTAAGATTATTATCTGGCCCTCAGTTGGGGAGGTAGTACTCTTCAGAGAAGCACTGCTGTTGGGTAGCAATTGCCACGGACTTCAAGCCTCTTTCCAAGGGGAGCATGTTTCATAATACATAATTCCCCTCTCTCTTTCTATGGGTGCTCATTACTCCTTTATACCTGGAATCTCTGATACCCAGTACTCCATACACAAAGGCTAATGTGGGTTCAGGAGAACCCTGCTTCTCTCCTTCACTTTGTCCTCATTGTCCATTTGCGCAGGTGTTTGTTCGCTTCCAGACATGCAGAGAGAGGCGAGCATCTGGGTCAGTCGTTGCCATCTTCGGGGGGAAAATATTCTGTGCATGACTGCACGACTTGAGAGAAATGAGCAAATGTGTGAAGTTTGTTTTTCCCCCAAACTAAATACTGTACTTTCTTGACACTAATATTCATATATTCCTAAGTAAATAACACACACTTTTAGAGACTTCCATAAATGATTCTGTAAGTTTAAACTTAGCATTCAGGAGTACATGACATTAAATTAATATTACAATGTAACATCAGCCAATATGAAGAAATTGGAAGTACCGTATATACTCATTCATAAGCTGATTTTTTTAGTAAAAAAGGGAAGCACTAGAGAAGGGGGTCGGCTTATGAATGGGTATAGAGAGGGAGAGGTAGGACACAATCCTTCCCCCAAACAGAGGGAGCAGCGAGAAACAGCACAGCCAGAAGGGAAGAGACGGGGCCAGAGTCTCTGCTTCTGGCCACGCTGCTCTCCCCACAGCCTCCAAAGCAGCTGCAGCTCCAGGGCTGGCAGGCTGCAGCTGTGCTGCTCAGTCCTGCCCCCCAGAGCAGGCTGTGGCTGTGCTGCCTGGGCGCCCGAGCATGCTGCAGTCGCGCTGCCTGGTCTGGCCTGCTGGAGCAGGCTGCGGCCGCGCTGCCCAGCCTGCCAGAAAAGCTCCAGCCAGGCCAGAGACATCGTCCCCAGATAAGGTGGGAAGGGATGGAATGGGGAGAGTGTGGGGGTCTGGGGCGAGGGGTGGGGTCATGTGGGGGGTGGTCACAGAGGTTACTTCTCTGACCCCCAGCTTCTCCCCCCTCCCCCCCAAAAAAATATTTCCCCACCAGTTGCCATCCTCGCTCGTCAGAGTAAGCAGCTGGTGTGCCAGGACACTTTGTTTACTTGGGTTTACCTCCGTGCCTGCGGACGCTCGAGGTAAACAAACCATCTTGGCCCACCAGTAGCTTATCCTCATGGCCCAAGAGCCAAAGTTTGCTGACCCCTGAATTATAGGGTCGCCTTTTGAATGGGTTATTAAAATTTTCCATTTTTTACTTATCCATCTTCGAGGGGTAAGGGGTTGGCTTATTAACAAACCGGCTTATGATCAAGTATATACGGTAATAGTTGAGAGTAAATCCAGTCACCTTTTCTATCTTTGTTTTGCTTTATTCCTCCCCACCAGTGTGAAATCCGGAAAGAGAGTCATCATTAAATTTGGATTTTTGTGTGTCTTTCTAATGCAGGAGTAGGCAACCTATGGCACGTGTGCTGAAAGCGGCACACAAGCTGATTTTCAGTGGCACTCGCACTGCCCGGGTCCTGACCACCAGTCGAGGGGGCTCTGCATTTTAATTTCATTTTAAATGAAGTTTCTTAAACATTTTAAAAACCTTATTTACTTTATAATATATAACTAAACTATTGTTGTATGTAGACTTACAGAAAGATCTTCTAAAAACATTAAAATGTATTATTTGCACATGAAACCTTAAATCACAGTGAAAAAATGAAGACTCAGCATACAACTTCTGAAAGTTTGCCGACTCCTGTTCTAATGCATCATCTTGATACTAGTTGTGGTAAACTTTCTTGGGAATGTGTTTCTCTGCACTCGATAATTCCATTTTTGCCATCTCTGTGTTCAGCGGAAACAGTTTTGTGTTACTGTGATTCACTGCAATGTATCTCAGTGAACCACCTCCACAAATACAGGGAGCCACATCTCTGCGGCATCTTCAGAGCAGTGTATGGCATCCCATGAGCTGCTATAAACTGCACCAGCTGGCTTTGGTTCCCACATGTTAGCTGAAGATTGTGCTTTTCTTTCTATCTCTTCTCCTGTACGCTCCTGGTTGTCTCTGTCATGCTCCCTGCACAGGGAGGTGGAGAGAAAGGAAGAGTAGGAGCCAGTTCCAGGCTTGCTTGAAACCCCCTTATGCTGGAGGCATACTCAGCTGGGGAGTTATGGCGGGTTTCTACTGCCTTCACTCTACAGAAAAAAATGAAACCGAGCACACCAGAAAATCTGGTACAGGAGGATTTGTGTGTGGGGGGGTGGGGAGAGAGGGTGGCAGATAGGGATTGTTTTTTTAAGATACCAGTAGGTATTTGCTGGGAAAAGGAGGTGGGAGAAAGTCTATGGACATGTAGTTGCTAACTTAGTTGGCAGGAAATTACATGGAGAAACTAAAAACTGACTGCCACACACCTAATATTGGCTCCTCTGCCATCTGCTTAGTTTCTCACCAGACCTGTGCTTTTGCACTTTCAGCTGACTGACTTCCCAGCTTACCAGTCCTGATTTGACTTTTGAGTAAGGGACTGACAGTGAGGATGCAGGTCACTTGGAGAACATGTCCTTATGATCAAGGAGGGTTTACAGCATTAGGCATTTGTGATTGATTCCAGTAAACAGTCCTCATCTATGCAGCATTTGGAAATCATAAATTTTCCCTGAATTAATATTTTTCATTGATCCATCTGTAAAACCAACTAGACTCTGCATGTCATCCTCCTAGAAACAGTCAGATTTTCAAAGGACAAAATAATGTTGTCGAGGAATCTTGCATAATTAAAACAAAACCTTTGTTTATAATCTCATGGAGAATTTAAAGCTGAAGTCTGTTTACATATTGATTGTCTTCCCCGTCACACACTCTTTGCATTGATCGTGACCAAAAATAATCTAATATAAAATTGACATGGCAAATGTGTACACCTGGCAAGTCAAATGTTTGCCTTTACCTCAACAGGACTCTTACAGAGCTGTGGCTAGGATGAAACATGGCTTGTTTGACATTTTTGGCACAAACTTTAGAGAGAGAAATTTCTATGCACAAACTTTGCAGAGTGCAAGATGTTCCTTTTTGGTAGAATGCCCCAAAATCATATTTTTAAACTTGACATGAAATGGAAAGATAGGAGTGAACCTAGCAACTAGAAAGAGAAATTGCTAAGTAGAAAAGGCAAAAGCCTGGTTCAATTTGTGATATTCAAGCTGTGTTGAAACTGGAGCTTTTAAATTTTGCCATTTTTGTGGAGAAGAAATGAGTAATAGCCTCTTTTAATGTAGTGAAGGGACCTTTCAGAGACCTCCATCTTGAAGGTTGAGACATAAAACCTTTTCTCAATGATACAACATTCTTCTACTGGGTCATACTGATGAAGAAAAGATCAATTGGCACGTCTCCATGTAGCTTTTGTACATTTGTGGAAGGAACATGGGGGATTCATGTTTTCTCCATAGATAATGTTTTTTATGACTCTGCTAACCCCCACTTTTAATGGTACTTGTGCATAAGAAGTGTGTCGTTTCAGAAGAGGCAGTGAGAACTAGAAAAGCTGCATTTGCTGCAGCCACGTGTGCATAAAAAAGAAAAGAGGGGCAAACAGAGTAGAATGTGCACATGCTACTCCTCATTGATACCAGTGGGAGTTGTGCCTGCAGAGCTAGGTACGAAAATTGGTGCACTATATTTACAATAGCTTAATAAGAAAACTAAATTAAGTCTCTTCACAGTCCAAGCATCTGGAGTGTGGCTGAGCAGTCTGAGCATAGGTGTGGAAGTGACAGTGTAAATTCTAGCCCTAGCTCTGCCACTTCCTTGCTCAGTTCTCTCAGGAAGGGCATTCAATCTCTGTATGCTTTAGTTTCCCTGTCTGTAAAATAGGTTTCAAAAAACCTCAAAATTCTTCCTCACAGGGAGGTTGAGACTTAACTAGTATTTGAAATTCACTTTGAGGCCCTCAGGGGAAAGGCGCTATAGAACTATAAAGTATTAATTGGCAATAATCTAATTATAACCAGATGCATTTACCCAAGGAACCATGGTCATATTAAGCGGACACATTTTTTAGGATGATTTTTAGAAGACCAAGATTAATGACTGTAATTGGGTTTAATTTATGAAAAAATGGTGTCTGCATTAAGCATGTTAGTGGTTCTCCTACTGTGATCTGTGGAGTTGCTATCTCAATGGAAAAATCTGCAGTAGGAATAAAAGGTGATCGTGGCATGTTGGAACACTCCAGTTTCATAGGTCACTGTGTTTGGATTGTATTCTAGGCTGCTTTGTATGCCTGCAAGCAGGGCCAGTGCAAGGATGTTTCGCGCCCTAGGCGAAACTTCCACATTGCGCCCTCCCCCCCAGTGCCTCCACTCTGAGGCACTCCCCCCCACGGCAGCTTCTGCCCTGAGGCACCCCCCCCTGCTCCAGCTCACCCCTGCTCCGTGCACGAGCACCCCAAGCATGCTGTGGCTGCTTCACTTCTCCCGCCTCCCAGGCTTGCGGCACCTAAGTTGATTGGCGCCGCAAGCCTGGGAGGCGGGAGAAGTGAAACAGCCATGGCGTGTTCGGGGAAGAGGCGGGGCAGGGGTGAGCTGGGGTGGGGAGTTCCCCTGTGTGCCGCCCTCCCCATCACTTGCTGCAGGCGGCCCTCCCCGTGCTCCCCTGCCCCAGCTCCCTCCGCCTAAATGCCAGTGGCGACCGGGGCGGCTGAGATCCGGCCGCTGCAGTCGCTGCTGGAGAAAATGGCACCCCTCAAATGCCAGTGCCATAGACGACCGCATAGGTCGCCTAAATGGTTGCATCAGCCCTGCCTGCAAGAAATTTGCTAGCAAGTCTATTTTGTTTGCTTTTTGTTTCGTGGGTTTTACTGGTGTAGATTTATCAGTGATCAAAGTGGCTGATACCAAAGTTGGCGGGGTAGCGAGCACAAAGGAGAACCTAACCAAACTATGAGATGACCTCAAGGGGTTCGAGCTGTGGGATGCATGCAATAAGGGGAGATTTGGCACTAATCAATGTGAGCAAGAGCAGATGAACAGTGCTGTAACTGCCACAGAAAAGTACTGTCACTGGGTGGGAAAGTGGCAGCCAATGGAGTGTCTTCCTAAATATAGAGTGCAGGATTGGGTCTACATGCTGCACTGTCACTACACCACTGATTGACCAAACACCACCTTTAATGTATACTAAATATAACTGAGAAGAATCTGCTCGGCTGTGGGGAATACAGTCATTCTGTTTCCCAAGAGATGAGTAATAATTGTGTTTTTAGGTTAGTCTTATGATTGGAAAACATTTCTCTCTTGTGCTGTGGTTTCATCTTAAGATCTCTACATTTCTATACACAAACACATTCAAGCAAAACAATTACTCATTTAGGGCCTGAAATTGCCGCTGTGCCGCCACTACTCATGTAAAAGAGGGCTGCAGTACTTGGCTCTTAGTTCTGTGTGCCAAAAGAGTGACTAATACAGCAGACTGGAAAATGGCAATTATTTTCTATGAACATTTTCAAAAGGAACATGTATGTGCATGCACACATTTTTCTAAAATGTTCATGGACCAAAAATTGTGTGTGGTGTGTTTTGAAACGGGGCAAGAGGAAGTTTTCTGAAAAATGGGAGAAAATTTTGGAAAATTCAAAAAGAAGCAACCTTTTTTGTTTCGGAAAAAAAATTGGACAAATATTAACTTTTTTTCATAGGAAAAATTCAGCCCACTCTAGCAACTATGTGCCAACTTCCCTCTATGAAAATTATTCCTCCCTCAAGGATTGGAAACTAATTGACTTTCCATTTACTAAGTGCCTTTGGAATTCTTTTGAGGTGGGTCAGATTTACCTCCCCCATGAAAGAGGAACATAATTTTCAACCCTTAGTTCCAGCTCTAGGGGATCCATTGTAGGCCAGAGCCTGCTGCCATTGGCTTTCAGGACTGCTGCTGTCTCACTATGTAAGTAGAGTTAGAAGAAATCATTGCAGACTCTGAATCTTACAGTTGTTAGTTTCCCCCCAGGTGAAGGGAAATGAAAACGTAGCAGAACCCAGCCTTATTCCCTAGCTGTGGAGCCAGAATCCCATGGAAACTCCACAGGGCCACCCCCTTACACAGGGGCAAGGTGAAGTGGAAGCAAGGCTTGCTGGCACTGTCAGCTCCTGTGATGACTGAGGGTCATGATAGCCTGCCAGTGCGTGATCCTCATTAATGGCAGGATTCTCCAGGCTCTGCTCCACATACCCCTCAGTTCAGTGGACAAAGGAATCTGCCCTGGACAGTGGGCCAATAGATCCACTGATCCCCACCTCAAACTGCTGTACTCACCCTGCGGCCACCCACACCAGTGGATAAATTGCTCCTTCTGAGCTGTGACCTGTCTCCACTGCTTGTGGTACTGTCCGCACTGACAGCTCTGCCATTTCCAGAAGCTGATTCGGACTCAGTGGGCTTCTTAACAAAAGAGCCACCTTTTTCCCCATTCTCTCAGCGTAGTGTGACTCCCAGGTGCACTCACCTTTTCTGATGCACTACATGCTGGGCCCGCTTGGGTGGTACCCCATCTCTGGGGCTCACAGTACAGGACCCAGGGCCCATATGGGACCCGTATTGCTGGCCGTATCCACCATCGATGGCCTTATATCAATCCACCCTATCTTCCCGCACCCCCCCCCCCACACACCCGGCTGACATCTTTGCTTGGTAGCTTGGCGTTCTGTTTAGCTGGTTTGTGAGGAAGAGAGAGATGTATCATCCTTAGGCAAATTGAGAGATTTTCACCAAGGTGATTAACAATACTTTCATTTGCCTATTTTAGTTTCTTCTCTCGAGAAGCGGAACTCCTGATCTATGGGTCCTTAAACAAAGTGAACTATTTTTTTATTATTGTCTTTACTTCCTAGGTGGATCCTATTTTGGGATAAAGAGAGGAGAATAACTTTTCTTCTACTTTGAGGGCCAGAAGGAATCAGTGGTTATTAATCATTCAAGCTTTATCTGTTATATATCCCACACACTATGAACCGCTCCTTGTCCTCCACTGCTGCATTTGAACTTAACTGAGATACTATGGACAATGGTGCCTGGGCTAAATTTTCAGGCTGTGCCAGTCCATGGCTCTAAAATGCAATACAATTGTGCAACTTTTCATGATGCGGGGAACTTCTATAAATAATTTCTCTATTTGCAATACACTCTACCCTATGCTGGGTTCTTGCAGCTCATGGTAGGTGGGGCTGGAGTAAGTCCTATGTGGAACCTCAGGAAAGAGCTGTTTCTTGGAATTAACCCTCCTTCCTACACACATCTACATAAAAACATGGATTGGCCAAAATGGGGATGTACTTATGCCAGAATGCTGGAGAAGAGCACTGCTTGGTCTTTTGAGTTTAGCTGACAAAAGGTGTGGTATGGCTCCTCCTGCACCCTCTTCATTCTCACCCTTTGTCCTGTGCTTGTGAAGAGATTCTTCAGTCTAATGGGCCCCCCTTTTCTTTGCTGTGTCTAAGATCAGCACAAAGCTGCACGTTTCCTGGCCTCTGTCAGTGTTTTTCTCTGGTGGAGGACTAACAGTCAGCCTGGGAATATCCCCTTCCCTCCCCTCCTCATCCCCCACCCATGCCAAGGTATCAAAGGAACTCAAAACGTTTTCCCTCTTCCCTTTCTGATGACATGAACCCCTGCCGTGAGCACATCTGAGTGGACACACTGCATGGGTAGCACTATTAGTCTTTATCTTCTCCAAGAAGGGGACAAGATTGGGCTGTCCCTTCAGTACAAAGTTCATGGAATGCCAGTGTGCAAGGTAATAGACCTATACGTGCTAAAGTGACCTTAAATATGTTGAATGCACATTAAGTATACACTTTTCCCATCCCAGTGTTGAGATTTATATATGTAACTCATTGGCATTTTTATTCTCATCATGCACTATAAATACACACACACAGATGGGGATGCTACCTGTGTACATGCAGAACTGCAACTTTATTAGACAGAATTAAATTTTTCTTAACACTCAGGAACCAGGAAATTACAATGTTAATTACCTTCAAATGTAAAATCATAATAAAGTTGTTTCTGAAAAGACAGGTGGAAGTTTCAAATAACTAGCATTGCAGTGATCTGCATGTGATTTAAAAATGTAAAACAATTCTATATAACAACAATTTAAAAACAACTAGAGCTGTCGGAAAGCTTTGCAATGAAAATGTAAGAATTTTTGGGCTTTGTATCAAGATTTAAAAAAAGGAAAAACTTGTCTCCACCCTAAAAGAGAATAGAGAAGGGTCAAAAATGGATCATTATTTATAATGTTTTTGTGTTGCAGCTAGCACCCCTTGTCATGAATCAGAACTCCATTGTATTAGGCGTTGCACAAATGACATCTGCAAGCAAAGGAGGATTTTGCAAAGGAGGATTGTCGAAAAAAGTTAATAAATCTAGCTATGTGGAGCAAGGAGGGAAATGAATTCCAGTCAGGGAATTCTGCTTCCATTTATATTGAGAGTGCCAACCTGAAATTTTTTGCTGTTTTGCAATTCAGTCAGCATGGTGCAGGGAGAGACTGCCTCTGGTAATTGGACCCCAAACCATCTAGACTTGTATAGGTTAAGATCAGAACCTTGAACTCCAGCCAGAACCTTCCAGAAGCTAGTACAGCTGTTGGAGTTATGGGTTGCTGGTGTTTATATGCTTATATGAAACACTATGCCACAAACTTGATCTTAAATGCTTTTAGGAGCTTCTATGACTCCTATAGTCTCTGAGCACCTTGGAATCTTTTTAACACATCACCCCTGTGAAGTAGGGAAGTGCTATTATCCTCATTTCCTCATGAACTGAGGATAATAGCAGCTGAGACTTCTCATAGGCTAAGTGACATAAATGATCTGGAAAAAGGGCTAAACAGTGAGGTTGGTGGTAACATTTGTAGATACTCCAAAGTTACTCAAGAAAGTTGAGTCCAAAGCACACTGAAGAATTACAAAGGATTTTCAGAAGATTGGATGACTGGGGAACCATGGCAAATTAAATTAATTGTTGATAAATGCAAAGTAATGTGCATTGGAATACATAATCCCAACTATACATATACAATGATGAGGTTTAAATTAGTTGCTACCACTCAAGAAAGATCTTGGAGTCATTGTGGAGAGTTCTCCGAAAACATCCGCCTACTGTGCAGTGGCAGTCAAAAACGATGACATTAGGCACCATTAGGAAAGGGATAGATAGTAAGACAGAAAATATCATAATGCTACTATATAAATCTATGGTATGCCCACACCTTGAATGTTGTATACAGTTCTCATTGCCCCATCTCAAAAAAGATTATATTCGAATTGGAAAAAGTACAGAGAAAGGCAACAAAAATGCTTAGGGGTATGGAACAGCTTCCAGATGAGGAGAGATGGAAAAAGATTAGGACTTTTCAGCCTGAAAAAGAGAGAACTAAATGGAGGGGATATGATAAAAGTCTATAAAATAGGTGATGTGGAGAAAGTGAATAAGGAGTTATTTACTCCTTCATGTAACACAAAAACCAGGGATCATCCAGTGAAATTAATAGGCAGCAGGTTTAAAATGAATATAAGGAAGTACTTCTTCACACAACACGGTCAACCCATAGAACTCATTGACAGGTGATATTGTGAAGCCAAAAGGATTACTGAGTTCAAAAATAGAATTAGATTGGTGCATCAATGGATATTACACAAGATGGTCCGTTCTCTGGGTGTCCCTATACTACTTCCTGCCAGATGCTGGAACTGGATGATGGGGTATGGATTGATCACTCAATAATTGCCCTGTACATTCTCTCTGAAGCATCAGGCATTGGCCACTGCTGGAAGACGAGATACTGGGCTAGTTGGACCGTTGGTCTGATCCATTCTTATTACTTGCTTCAAGCTCATCTTTTGCAGAGCAGGGATTTGAACCTAGATTTCCCAAGTCCTCAGCTACTGTCCTAAATAGCCGTAGCTACTGGACCATCCTTTTTTTTCAAAAAAATAAAATAAAATAAAAAAGATAGTCCAGTAGCTATGGCTATTTAGGATAGTAGCTGAGGACTTATTATTTTATTAGCAGTTGCAAGCTTAAACAGAAGTTTCAAATTGGCATTAATGTTTCAAGCAGAAGTGTGTTGTCCATTACGGGGCTGAATCTTCTTAAAATAAATTATTTCAGGCTCTGTATAGGAGAACTAGAAATATTAGACTGAGGCTGTTTGTAAAAGTGTGTGTGGGTCAGGGAGCTTCACAATGTTGATGCTCCAAAGTTAGAGCCCCTGAAATGCAAGCTGGATGACTGAGTTTCAGTGGAGGGTGATCTAATATTCATCCTATAATTATAACATTAGTTTAAACTGAAGCAATGCATTTTTTCATATGAAATGAGTAAATGGGTTTAGTTTAATTGCTGGGAAAAAGTTAAGCACAAAGAAATCCTTTGGATACAGGAGATACTATTTTTGTTATCATCTATCTCCATTTGGTAACGAAGGGCTAGATTACCCCTTTCTACAGAAAACACATTGAGTTGGGAGGGGAGCTTGGTAGGGAGGTGGGGTAGAGAGAAGGAGGAACATTGGCAGGTACCCTCTCACAAGAGTTTCCTTTAAACAATTCCCTCTGATGGGGACCCAGATTTCTGGAGCCTGTGGTGCATCCCAGCCCACCAAAGATATGCAGGAAAAAGAACAATCTGCACAGATGCCCCTTGGCTTCAATCCCTCCTCTCCCATTCAGCAATAGGAGTTGCACAGCTTGTGGCCAGATTACTGTCCTGCTGTGCAGTAGCAGACTTGGGAAGTGGGGACCTAGAGAGTGCTAATTCATCTCTGAGCTATATTACGGCTGGCCTGAATTTCACTTATTCCTGGTGCCATGGAGAGCAGCATCTCCCCTGACTAACCTTCTGCCATTCTTGGCTTGTCCACCAAAAGTTGGTAGAACTCTACCACTGACAGAATTCCATTGGAAAGTCTCTGTGCAGGGTGAAGGGGTCGAGGAAGTGTACTGTGGCCAGAACAGTCCTCTTCTATTATACATAGAAAGATCTGTGTAAAGAGTCCACTTGGCCCCAATTTATTAATCTCCAGTGTGTATTGGGCTGTGCCCTGATGGCTTCATTCAGTCCTTTCACAGGCTATACTCTTGCTGAAGTCAATAGCAGTTTTAATTATGCAAAGTCTGCAGGATTTGGCCAATTGTTTTTACTAGTCAACATCAAACATTAATGTACATTGGAGTTAAATTCTAGTCTAGCATCCAAAAAAACTATATTGTAACAGCAGGAGAACTTTGTAAAGGAAAAGTGTAAGCTCCCATCAGAACCAATACTGTACTTCTCCTTTATCACCTTCAATCCTACAAATGATGGAATCTTGTAAGAAAAGAGCCCTGTATCCTCTATTTATATTCCAGGTAGAATAATTGTTAGGTAATAAAGCAAGTCCTTACTCACCTCTCCAGCACCCGAGTTCGTGCGGAGTGGTTATGGGCACACAATTCTGTCAGAGACCAGACACCAATGCGTTGATCAACGGGCTCACACTAACCCAAAAGCTTTAGAATAAGTGTGGCCCCTTTATTAGGGGTGAGCATCAATATTTATACACAGAAGTAAACAAAGTGATTAATAAAAGATAATGGTCATGCATAATCAATTAAGATTTTACAGGAAAAGCAAGTTTAACAAGTAAATGCATAGAGATAAAGGCTAATGGCTCCTTGATAAAGGGGGTGTCATGAGTAGTTTGCAGGTCAGTGCTTTGTTCGATAAAGGGTTCAGAAAGGATTATGCAGAGACGGCCAGTCTGGGTGTGTTTTGGCTCCAAAGTTCACCAAAAGTTTAGACCCAACATTCCTCCATTTGTAGCTTTGAGATAACTATTAATCAAAAAGCTACACCCTATTTCAAGATCTTAAGGGCCGCTTGGCAATTTCAGCCTGGGCCAATTCGAAGAGAGTAAGGCTTTTAGCTGAAGTGGGAAAAGAATAAACTGACTTACATGAGTTTATGAGGGAGGGGACACACTGAATACAGCAACACAGTATTATAAGGACTACTATGGCCCCAACAACACCCACCAAGAGGTTTTTAACCCACCCAAGTCCGGGCAGCCAATTCCATAAGGCTCCCCACCAATCATAAGGTGGCTGGCCAGAGGAGTAGTTTTTAGCCATTTCCCTTAGGTGTTTGGTACGTTGAAAAGTGTCAGAGTAGGTGTCATTTACAAAAACACAGCATTCTTCATTTATGAGGGCGCAAGTTCCTCCCTGGGCTGCTAACATCATATCTAAAGCCATTCTGTTTTGCAAAGCTAACTGGCGCAGCTGGGACATTTCCCCGGCCTGATTCTCAAATAGGGTTGCAGTTTCATTGGTCAAAGATTCTAATAGTCCCTGTAGACGGATGATAGCACCCTTCAAGCTAGTGTGACCAGCCCACCGCTGCCAGGACAAACCATCACAGAGATTAATATCTCTGTCAGTTTCACGGATGTTACGAACGTGGGGAAAATGAGGGGGAGTGAGGGAGATGCGAGAAGGCGGTGCAAGCCATGCCAAATAACATGACCCTGTCCAATCAGGGGAGAGAAAATAATAAGCCTTGGGCCCGCACACCCAGTATGTTCCATATAATGCGTTTTGGGTATTCCATTTCTCAAAGTAGGAGGTAACCCACCACCCGTTGTACCACTGTTCCCCTGGTAACGCAGAGGGGTCGTTGTGTGAACTGCAGAGGCACAATTTGGTAGTGTTGTCCTCAAAGGGCAGTGTAGTACTGCTTGAGCAGTTGTAGAAGGCAATTGTGTATCCTTTAACAATTAGTTGGACACCCTCGAGATCTGAGCAGGGCTTTTTAAAAACTGACTCTGAAAATCTGCCCCTCCATGAAAAAGTTGAAAAGGTTGGATCGGGGTGAGGGATCCACATATGGGATAAGTGGGCTTCAAGGCTTGAAGCCAAGATTTTTACTAAAGGCGGTGCCATTAAAATATATGTTGCATTTACTTGTTCCCACAAAAGTTGACCCTTTTTCTTTAACAAAACACAGTGATCCTGTTTGATTGGTTACCCTGAGATATTTGTTAATTGGCACTTCTGTTTTGTCCCATGTAAGATTGGGTTGGACTGGATCTTTTATTCTAGTCGGTGGCATCCAAGTCATATTAGCAGTGGTTAGGGGAATGGGTGTGAAGGGGAGTCCCTGTGCTGCATTTACTGGAAATTGAGTACATACCCAGCAATCACTTCTATTTCCTAAAATACGAGTTTTAACCTCGTGGGAATATCTAATAAAAGCATTATCTTCATAAGCAGAAAATAAACTAAAAAAGCATAAAAAACATACAGTTGTCAGAATAAAGGGTCCTCTCATTTTTTCCGAGTCAATTTAAGTCTAATGTCTGAGAGAGGTAAGCTGGTCCACTGGTCGAAGGCAGTGTCCTCAGTGGTGACAAGAGCTGTTGGTCCGTCACTGTGGTCCACTACGGCTGGCTTGACGTGGGAGTGGTGGATCCAAGATTTGCGTCCTTCCAGGAACACTGCAGTCTGGGTTGTCAAAAGAACCTGGTGGGGTCCAGTAAACCTTGGCTGGAGGGTGTCGTCACGAACGAACTTTTTGGCCCAGACGAAGTCCCCTGGTTGGAACGGGTGGATTTGTTCCTCCAGCGGCACGGTCTGGGAAAACTGCGAGGCTTTCCAAAGGGTACGGAGGCGAGCCTGTAGGGAGAGAAACTGACACGCGGTCATATGATCCCCTCCCAATAGTGAAACATCAGCACGTGGTAGCGCCCCGCCTTTGAAAGGGGGGTGTCCATAGAGCAGTTCAAAGGGGGATAATCCCAATGCGCGGGTTGGGCGAGTACGAAGGTGAAACAGGACCAAGGGAAGTACCTGAGGCCACTTTAATCCTGTTTCCTGACAGTATTTAGCCAATGTAAACTTAAGTTCCCTATTCATACGCTCAACTTTCCCGCTAGACTGGGGGTTGTAGGGTGTATGGAAGGAGTGTGAAATGCCCAGTCCTTGTTCTAAACGGCCAAGGACATGACCAGTAAAGTGAGGTCCGCGATCTGAGTCGAGCACAAGAGGGATGCCAAAACGGGGTACAATATCTCTAAGGAGAATCTTCGCCACTGTGGCAGCAGTACAATTAGCAGTAGGAAAAGCTTCGACCCAGGAAGTCAGAGGGCAAACCAAAACAAGGAGGTGCTTTTTCCCAAAAGCCTTTGGCATATCTGCAAAGTCAATTTGGAGATGTTGAAATGGAGCAGCAGGCGGAGGTCTTCCACCCTTAATTTTGTTAAGAGGCGGAGCAGGTCCATTACGCTGACATGTGCTGCATGCTTTCACTATTGATAGGCAATAGGGTTGAATGCCTGGAGCATACCAAAAGCGAGCGATAGTGTCCACGAGGGCGTGCGTGCCGTAGTGACCCCCTTTATCATGGTGCCAGCGAACTGCCACGGGGTATGTGGAGCGAGGGAGGCAGGCTCGGCCATCTGGCATAAGCCAGGTCCCTTTGACCAGAGTGGCCCCGAGGCTCTCCCACGATTGTAGTTCAGCAGCGGGTACTGGTACGGGGTGCGGTGGAGTAAAGGAGGAGGTTGCAATAGCCAATGTGGGCATGGCTAAAGGTAAGGTGGCAGCCTTCTTGGCGGAGGCGTCAGCCAGGGCATTCCCACGGGTAACGGGGCTACTATCTTTAGTATGGGCCCGGCAGTGAACTACAGCCAGGACAGAGGGTTTTTGGAGGGCGTCCAAAAGCTTGTGGATGAGGGGGAGGTGCTGAATGGGTTTACCGGCAGCTGTCTGGAAACCTCGAAACTTCCAGAGGTGGATATGACAATGCACAACTCCAAAAGCATATTTGCTATCAGTAAAAATGGTAACGGTCTTACCAGCGGCCAACTGGCAAGCTCGGGCCAGGGCATAGAGTTCAGCGGCTTGGGCTCCCCAGTTGCCTGGCAGTGAGGCGGCCTCTTGAATGTCCCATTCAGAGGTGACAGCATAACCAGTGAAACGCTTGCCATCAACATAGAAGGAGCTTCCGTCCGAGAAGAGGATGCAATCGGGATTGTCCAGTGGCACGTCAAACAGGTTGTCCCTTATCTGTAAGATGCTGGAAACTACTTCCACACAGTCGTGCTGATCCTGGAGGACTGGCAGGTCAGGAAGCAAGGTAGCTGGATTAAGGGGTCCACACCTTTCAAAAATTAGGTTAGTGTCTTCTAAGAGTTCGGCCTCTAGCTGTTGCTGACGATGGGCCGAAAAGACTTGGGTTGTGCCCCTACACAGAAGGGCTGACAAGGCATGAGAGGTCCAAACCGTGGTAAAATGACCCAGGGTTAGGCTCTTTGCCTTTGTGATCAGCAGGGCAGCTGCTGCCAGAGTCCGGGTGCAGGATGGGGTTCCCTGAGCGACAGGGTCGATTTGCTGAGAGTAAAAAGCAAGCGGGAAATGGTGGGGCCCGCTCAGCTGGGTAAGAACACCACTAGCAATTCCGCCCCTCTCGTGGACAAAAAGGTGAAAGGGTTTGCTGTAATTGGGGGGGCGGAGAGACATGGAGGAGGCCACACTGTCCTTGAGTAACTGAAAGGCTTTAATAGTGTCCGGGGACCACTGCAAAGGGTCAGGAGCAAGGTTAGCAGTGAGTCGGTGGAGCGGTTTGCTTAACTCCCCGCAGGATGGCAACCAGGGGCGACAGAAGCCAATTAATCCTAAGAAACTTCGAAGTTGTTTCTTGGTGTTCGGTAGAGGGCAGTTTTGAATAGTCTTTATGCGGGCTGGGTCCATCTGTCTTCCCTCTGGGGTTAACAGGAAGCCCAGATATCGGACCTTCTGTGAGACCCACTGAATCTTTTTAGGGTCTACCTTGTGGCCTCTGGTGTGTAGGTATAATAAAAGTGCCTTACCATCGATGCGGAGGGCAGCTTCTTCGCGATTACCTAATAGGATGTCATCTACGTATAGGACCAATGTGGATCCCTGCGGACTGGTGAAACCTTCCAAGTCGTGGCGGAGGCACTGGCTGAAAATCGTGGGGCTGTCTCTGTAGCCTTGAGGAAGTCGTTGCCAGACATAACTTTGTCCCTCCCAGGTGAAACCAAAGAGATACTGAGAGTCTGGGTGCACAGGAATGCTGAAAAAAGCTGATTTTAAGTCAATAACAGTGAACCACTCAGCATCCCAGGGGATTTGGCTGATGATAGTAGCTGGGTCAGGAACTACTGCATGAAGAGGGACCACATACTGATTAACAACTCGTAGATCCTGTACAAAGCGCCAACGAACAGGGTCTCCGTTCTTTTTAGGAGGCTTTTTGACAGGCAGTATAGGGGTGTTACAGGGAGTGCGCTGAGGGCGGACTAGCTTTTGTGCAATGAATCCCTCGATAATGGGGCGGATGCCCTCCCGGGCTTCCAGCGACAGGGGGTATTGAGGGACTGACGGGGGGGTTAAGGAAGGCTTCACCTGAATCCTTACGGGTTCTGCCGAAAGGAGCAGGCCAACATCAGTGTCAGAAATTCCCCAGAGGGTTGAAGGCAAGTCAGTGAGGTCAGGGGAGAGAGAGGGGGGTGTTTCCCAATTACCCTGAGTAGGGGCCGAATCTCCTAACACTGTCATCAATAATCCTACCCCTTCAGGAGTGCAGGTTAAAGTAGCCTCAAGTTTACAGAGTAAATCCCGGCCCATCAAAGGGATCGGACAAGCTGGGGAAAAAAGAAAACGGTGAGGAAAACATTTATCAGCATAAACAACATTCAAAGGCAAAGTGAGTTCCAGAGACTGTGGGTTGCCCTCCACCCCAGTCGCAGTTTTAACCTCAGAGGATAGCCAGGGAGAGGGGGCATGATTTAAAAGAGAGAAAGTAGCCCCAGTATCAATGAGGAAAGAGACAGGCAGTCCCTGGACTGAAAGGGTTAAACGAGGCTCTTTGCTGGGAGGGGAGAAAGTGAGAAAGGAGCCGGCTAAAGACATTAAGGAAATAAGACCATCACATTGTTTGCCTTCGCCCCCGGGGTACCGTCATTGAGGAGGCTGAGTTTGCTGCGGCTGCTGCTGTTTCCCGTAGTTGATCCAGGCCTGGGGAATGGGCTGAGCTGGTGGTGCAGGGGTGTATTCCTCACTTGTGTAAGCATCTGCGGATGCAACTAGACCCTCTGGGCGTCCCCAGGGGCATTCACGTTTAAAGTGACCAGGCTGTCCGCACTGAAAACAATTTCCTGATGGCTGGGGTCGCCAGGACCCCTTTCCCCGAGCACCCTGGAATCCCCTGCCACGGCCACGGCCTTTGCCTCGAACACCGCCGTGAAAAGCTAAAGCCATCAGCTTATATTCTTCCTTTTTCTCTTTCTTTTTACTACTTTCCCTTTCTTTCTCCCAGGCAAAATCAGCTACGTCCAACACTGAAGTGACTGACTCACCTCCCCAACCAGGGCGAAACTTTAAGAAGTAATCCCTTACAGGGGGCACCGACTGATTCACAAAAAATGAAATAAGAGTAGGGTGGTCTGCTTCTCTCTCAGGATCCATCTGAGTGAACATTCGGGCCCCCTCCAATAGCCTCGACCAGAACTTTCTGGGCGGCTCATCAGATTCCTGCCGAATCTGCATGAACTTAGCCTGATTAGGCGAGCGGCGAGCCATTTCCTTGAGTCTCTCTAACAATCGCTCTCTATCTGCTCGCAGCTGAGTCAGCCTTGGCTGAGTCCAGTCTAGGGGATTCCAGCCAGCGGCCAGATCCCGCCTATCCATCCAAGTAAGATTAACTGCATTGCTATCTCCCCATGTCCTTTCTGCCATCCACAATCTACTACGTTCCTCTCCGGTCAAAACTATACTTAACAACTGATCCACATCCGTATAAGTAGGATTATAACTTAAAAACAATCTTTCTAGAAGTTCTATGATCTTTCGGGGATTTTCCCCAAAAGACCCTGACAACTGTCCCCACTCTTTCAAGTCCCATTCTAGCCATCCTTTATATTCCACAATACTAGCATGTTGCAACCGTCCATCATTGCCCATATAAGGTTGATCGTGCACCTGTAAAGGCATCTCTCTAACTATACTTTCCTCGGGGGGGGGGGGTGGGATGCACCCTGCCGTACCTGCTTGGACATAAGCCTAGTAACTACTCCTCCCGAGGTTTGCCCCTCCATTTCCTCCTCATCCTTCTGCAGAAATTCCAATCTGGTATCCTGCAGATTCCCCTCTGCTACAAGGAGAGAGTCCCCCTGCGGAGGAATAGGGGCAGGTGCAGAGGGGACCAGCTGACGAGTCAAAACACGCCGTGGTCTACACCCTTCATTGAAATAACCTGGAGGGGGTTCACTCTCGGGAGAGTACCTGACTGCCATAATTTTTAAAGATTTCCACAGCTCTGCTGCTGTGTCCCAACAAAACCAGTAACATAACTGTCCCGGATGGTCTTTTTCGATCTGGCTCTTTACTCCTCTTAAGGCAGCCTGTTCGAAAGAGCCATACGAAGGCCACCTTATCTCCGGGTCGGCCAATACCACGGTATACCCAGTCCAATTCCTTACACATAGTGTGTACAATTTCTTCCTAGACATTCCTGTCTGTACTGGGAGTTTCCCTTCGTTCCATAACTTATTTACAATCCCCAACAGACTCTCAAGAGGCACGCTAGTCCCTTGACCCATGGTGTCTGACAGGAGCCCTCCAACTGGCGTTTACCCTGCTGTCCAATACACGACCCCTCAATATTGAATTGGCTGGGAGAAATCTCCTGTGGCGCCTTGCCAATTCATATATGAGTGGTCTGACCACTGGACAGAGGTACCGCACCAGAAGGTATCCCGGACGAGCCCCCAAATTGTTAGGTAATAAAGCAAGTCCTTACTCACCTCTCCAGCACCCGAGTTCGTGCGGAGTGGTTATGGGCACACAATTCTGTCAGAGACCAGACACCAATGCGTTGATCAACGGGCTCACACTAACCCAAAAGCTTTAGAATAAGTGTGGCCCCTTTATTAGGGGTGAGCATCAATATTTATACACAGAAGTAAACAAAGTGATTAATAAAAGATAATGGTCATGCATAATCAATTAAGATTTTACAGGAAAAGCAAGTTTAACAAGTAAATGCATAGAGATAAAGGCTAATGGCTCCTTGATAAAGGGGGTGTCATGAGTAGTTTGCAGGTCAGTGCTTTGTTCGATAAAGGGTTCAGAAAGGATTATGCAGAGACGGCCAGTCTGGGTGTGTTTTGGCTCCAAAGTTCACCAAAAGTTTAGACCCAACATTATGAATCCTCCTCCTTTGGACAAGTAAGTAGAGGTCCAATCAGAGCAATATACCCAGAAACTTATGCAGTATGAGCATCAGCACATGACTGGTTTCAGAGCGGTAGCTGTGTTAGTCTGTAACAGCAAAAATGGGGAGTCCTTGATAGTCTCTAAGGTGCCACAAGCACATGACTGGATATTCTGTGAGGCACTTTCAGTGCGAGAGAAATCCTGCTGGCTGATTGCGCAGTAGCGTGTGTTTTTTTGCTACATTACGTTAGAACCATCTTGTTCAATGTTAATGGTGTGCAGTTGTTCTTCCTCTGGATGGCAGCTTATGAGTTCACCAGACTCTTGTGAAAACCACAGATAGTTCCCCTCAGACAAACAGTTGTGTTTAAGGTGCATCTCCTGTCACGTTAGCCATCCGTATGTGCTAGAAGACTGTGTGTGCCATACCTTTCTAACATCCCCATTACACAAAGTGCTAAGATGGTTGTTCATCTCTTCCCCAGCCCTCCACCTTGTGCACCTGAGAAGGTGTAGGCAGGATTTAGCTCTAATTAAATAAAACAATAGATCATGATATTAATACAACATTGTGTGCATTGCTAATAGCAATACCGGTAGAGAAAAGAAATAGGAAAAACAGGGGGTGATGCAGCGAAAACATGGAAGTCAGAGAAAGATGGACATTTGAAATGCGCTTTCATTGGTTGATTACTAGAATTTTAGGGCTGTCAATCGCAGTTAACTCACACAATTAACTCAAATTAATCGCAATTAAAAAAATTAATTGATTAATTGCACTGTTAAAAAATAGAATACTCATTGACATATTTAAATATTTTTGGATGTTTTTCTACATTTTCAAATATATTGATTTCAGTTACAACATAAAATACAAAAGGTACATACTCACTTTATTTTTTGATTACAGATATTTGCTCTGTAAAAAATCATTTTTTTTTTCAATTCACCTCATACAAGTACCATAGTGCAATCTTTTTATCATGAAAGTGAAACTTACAAATGTAGGGTTTTTTGTTACATAAACTGAACTCAAAACCAAAACAATGTAAAACTTTAAAGCCTACAGGTCCACTCAGTCCTACTTCTTATTCAGCTGATTGCAAAGAGAAACAAGTTTGTTTACATTTATGGGAGATAATGCTGCCCACTTCTTAATTACAATGTCACCTGAAAGTGAGAACAGGTATTTACATGGCACTTTTGTAGTTGGTGTTGCAAGATATTTATGTGCCAGATGTACTAAAGATTCATTTGCCTCTTAATGCTTCAGCCATCATTCCAGAGGACATGCTTCCATGCTGATGACGCTCGTTAAAAAAATAATGCATTAATTAAATTTGTAACTGAACTTCTTGAGGGAGAATTGCATGTCTCCTGCTCTTTTTAGCCACATTCTGCCATATATTTAATGTTCGAGCAGTCTCTGATGATGACCCAGCTCGCAGTTTCGTTTTAAGAACACTTTCACTGCAAATTTGACAAAATGCAAAGACGACACCAATGTGAAATTTCTAAAGATAGCTACAGCACTCTACCCAAAATTTAAGAATCTGAAGTGCCTTCCAAAATCTGAGAGGGCTGAGGTGTGGAGCATGTTTCCAAAAGTCTTAAAAGAGCTTTGGATTGCTTTGGATGGCTATTGAGCAGAACCCATTATCAACATGGACGCACGTCCTCTGGAATGGTTGTTGAAGCATGAAGGGACATATAAATATTTAGTTCATCTGGCATTTAAATATCTTGCAATGCCTGCTACAACAGTGCCATGCAAATGCCTGTTTTCACTTCCAGAAGCAGGGAGCATTATCTTCTGCAAATGTAAACAAACTTGTTGGTCTGAGCAACTGACTGAACAAGAAGTAGGACCAATAAAACTTCTAGGCTCTAAAGTTTTACATTGTTTTATTTCTGAATGCAGGTTTTTTGTACATAATTCTACATTTGTAAGTTGAACTTTAATGATAGAGATTTCACTACAGTACTTGTATTAGGTGAATTGAAAAATACTGTTTCTTTTGTTTTTTACAGTGCAAATATTTGTTATAAAAATATTATAAAGTGAAGACTGTACACTTTGTATTCTGTGTTGTAATTGAAATAAATATATTTGAAAATACAGAAAACATCCAAAATATTTAAATAAATGGTATTCTATTGTTTAACAGCACAATTATTCGTGATTACTTTTTTTTAATAGCGCGATTAATTTTTTTAATCTCTTTAGAGCCCTACTAGAATTGACTGAAAAACTGATAGTGATTTTAGCCTTTCTCTGTGATCTTGGTATGTTTGAAAGCAGATTGCAATTTGTTGAATCTATTCAACTAATTATTTTAGTGAAATTCTTATTTTACTCAGTGACTTGGTCATGAACAGCCTGCTCTGAGAATTTAGTATTTCTTTGAAATTGTCCATCAGATCCTCTTGTTTCTGTTCTTTGATTGAATGAATAACTCTCTTGCAGTCAGGAAGAAGAAGCCACAGGGAACTTTGATCCCTTAAGGGAGAGGAAGTATTTAAACTGGATTAGGAAACTGTAGAAAACATTCAGTTGATATCTTTGTGGGCTCTGAGCCTTGCTTGAGGTATCTTTCTTAGCAAAGTTTAGCTACCATTTGATTAATTGGCAGAGTTCAGCTGTTTAAATTTTATTTTTCTGTTGTGTTGACAGAAGGTAGTTTTATGAGCATGCATGGCCCTAGCTGTGATGCAGGTGACCAGATCCTTGTCTGGCTCCTTTTATTTACCTCTGTGTTAGGGCTCCGGTGGGAAATTTGTGAGTTTTGTTCTCCTATTCTCCCAAGCAGTGAACCCTTGCCACATACTGCAAAATACATCATTGTTGGTGTGAATACTGATGAGTGAGAAGTTACAGTGAACTATCTACGAGGACTTGACTCACTACCATGAATATGAAGAGTACTCAAACTTGATACTTCTGATGTTCATGGAATTCAAATACAAACGAGGAGCAAGAATGGCCTAAACAAGTTGATTTTAAAAAATTGAGTCAACAGTAACTCCTCACTTAACATTTGTAGTTACGTTCCTGAAAAATGCAACTTTAAGTGAAACAACGTTAAACAAATCCAATTGTCCCATAAGATTTAATGTAAATGCAGGGGGTTAGGTTCCAAGGAAATTTTCTGGGGGCAGACAAAAGGCATTATACTGTATACTGTACAGTACTGTACTGTGGTTAGGAAGTGCCTCTGGCTTACCCCACACAGGCACAGCCCGCTGCAGGCCAGGACGCTAGGAAGCACCTTTGCAGCAGCAACGGCAGCTTCCCCAGAGAACAGGCTTGGATTTTGCCAGGAATGCTCCAGGCCCGCCTCTTCCTGTCCCCGCTCCACTCTAGGCCCACCTCTTCCCACCCCTGCTCTACCTCTGTCGTAAACAGATAGCTAAGGGTTAATGTCTCTTTCACCTGAAAAAAAAGTAACCTGAAGCACATGACCAGAGGACCAATCAGGAAACAGGATTTTTTCAACTCTGGGTGGAGGGAAGTTTGTGTGGGAGTTCTTTGTTCTTTGGTCTTCTGCTTGTATGCTCTCTCGGCTATGAGGAGTGATTTCTATTTCCTGCTTTCTAATCTTCTGTTTCCAAGTTGTGAGTACAAAGATCAGATAGTGATTTATATATTTTCTTTTGTATTTACATAGGTATAATTGCTGGAGTGCTTTAAATTGTATTCTTTTTTAATAAGGCTGTTTATTCAATCTTCTTTTAAGCAAATGACCCTGTATGTGTCACCTTAATACAGAGAGACCATTTTGATGTATTTTTCTTTCTTTTTATATAAAGCTTTCTTTTTAAGACCTGTTGGAGTTTTTTCTTTAGTGGGGAATTCCAGGGAAATTGAGTCTGTACTCACCAGGGAATTGGTGGGAGGAAGAAGTCAGGGGGAAATCTGTGTGTGTTAGGTTTACTAGCCTGACTTTGCATACCCTCTGGGTGAAGAGGGAAGTAATTCTGTTTTCCAGGACTGTGAACGGGGAGGGTGGAGTCCCTCTGTTTAGACTCACGGAGTTTGCTTCTGTGTATCTCTCCAGGAACACCTGGAGGGGGGAAGGGAAAAGGTTTATTTCCCTTTGTTGTGAGGCCCAAGGGATTTCGGTCTTGGGGTCCCCAGGGAAGGTTTTTGTGGGGACCAGAGTGCCCTAAAACACTCTAATTTTTTGGGTGGTGGCAGCTTTACCAGGTCCAAGCTGGTAACTAAGCTTGGAGGTTTTCATGCTAACCCCCATATTTTGGATGCTAAGGTCCAAATCTGGGACTAGGTTATTGACAACCTCCTCTCCGGAGTACGCTACATCCTTCCCCCCCAAGTCCTAAGTGCCGCTAAACAGCTGTTTAGTGATGCTTAGGATGTTCTGGGAGGGAGGGGGAGGAGCAGAGACACGGTACTTCCCCGCTTCTCCTTCTCCCTCCCAGTGCTTCCCCCACCACCAAACAGCTATTTAGCGGCACTTAGGATTTTCTGGGAGGGAGGGGAAGGGGGAGAAGTGGAGATGCAGGGCTTCATTGCTCCTCACCCTCCCTCCAAGCACTTCATGCTTAGGACTTTCTGGGAGGAAGGGGCAAGAGTGGGGAAGCCCTGCATCTCCACTCCTCCCCTTCCCTCCCAGAAAGTCCTAAGCACTGCCAAACAATTGTTTGGTGGTGGGGGAAGCACTGGGAGGGAGGGGGAAGAGGTGGAGAAACAGAACTTGTGCAATGCTCCCTTGTAAAATCACTGCTCTTCCACAGAATCTTACAAGCAGGCAGCCAAACAATGTTATAAGGGAGCATTGCACAACTTTAAACAAGCATGTTCCCTAATCGAGCAGGGACTTAACACTGAAACAATGTTAAGTGCAACAACATTAAATGAGGAGTTACTGTATATTCAGAGGAATGTTGTTTTTCGGTATATACGGTTCTTGGGTTTACATACCTGGTAAGTCTGAATGTCCAAATATATGGAATATGATCTCAAAGTGCACAGAAATATAAATGGCAAGCAGTAGAGTTAAAACCAGAAGTCTCAATCTTCTGATTCCCAATTCAGTGCTCCTTCCCCTAGATTACAAGATATACAGTCACACATGCTCTCCTGTCTTGGTGGAATAGGCAGCCTGATTCAGCTAAAGCAGAATGATCTGCAAAATCCAGTAAATTTGCAAAGTATGAATGGGAGCAAAAAAACCCATAAAGGGGATTTAAAATACTATACAAGGAGTTGAACTGGAGCAGCAGCAGAAACTGTGTATAGTGCTTCTCTTTCCTTGGGAGCCCATAAGAACCCCTGCAAGTCAATCCCAGCATTAATTAGAGGTATGTTGGGTACCAGGACAGGACCAAGGAGCAACTGTTCTATTCATTGTGTTCCCCTGCATAAATGCTGTCTTTATGATATGATTCTATGGAGAAGTAAATTTTCCTAGAAGCTATACACACTTTGGAGCCACATCATCCTCACCACATCAGGAAAGGAGAAGTGGTCTGTGCCCCATGATAGAAGAGGAGCCTGCACTGGAAAGGGGCTGACTCTTTCCCCAGGATCTGCAGGGTTGAAAGCACAAGTGACCCAAAGATCCCTGGTTTCCACCAGTTCAAAGGGCCGTGCCTTCTGCTCCGTCTTTGGACTGATAAACCCTATTCCATAGTAAGGAGTATTCAGTGGGAATTCTGTAATATTCACTTCTCCACTCTTTCAGAGACCTGCAGGTTTCACAATAGGGCTCCAAGTTATTTTGCAAAAGTTGTTCCACAAGGCAAGGTTTCAAAAGTATCTCTTATGGCCACCAGTCTTAAGATCCCAAGATGCATGCATCTCCCTGTATAGGAAGATCCAGTCAGGTTTCCCAGCACTGATTTGTGGATGTGGGATCTGCTGTAGTGCTCCCTGATTAGATTGTCTGGTCATAGTTTGTATTAAGTTTCCATCTATAAGTGGTTTCTATTCTAAATAGGTTCTTATATCACGTTC
The DNA here is from genome assembly GCF_007399415.2 of Gopherus evgoodei. Classification (NCBI taxonomy): domain Eukaryota; kingdom Metazoa; phylum Chordata; order Testudines; family Testudinidae; genus Gopherus; species Gopherus evgoodei. The sequence continues at coordinate 53,656,610 of NC_044328.1, read as the reverse complement.
ATCACCATAGCATCTGAGCATCCAATAATGATTAATAAAGGATTGATGTTATAAATGTTAGACATGACTAACTGTGCATTACAGATGGTTATAATAGCATCAAAAGAAGCTATTACAGATGTTTGACCTTTGGGCTCTTAATTTGTCTTGCTACGTACACTAGCACCTTATTAGAAAGATGGGAGCAAAATGAGTTGAGTGACACAGTGCACCGCAAATGGTGGCAGTGCTACAACAGGAACTTTGCCTCAGTGGCAGGAGAAGCTAACGGAGTCAGCATATCCCCCTCACCTGTGATGAGGGGTATCATTTCAGAGGAAAATTCTCTGTGATGGAACATTTGCCCTTACATTTTATCATTAAACCTTTCCCTCTCTCTATCCCCTGTGTTCAGTTTCTTACTTTGCTTGTTTGATTAACCCTGCAAGCCACCTATAAATCTATTTTAAGCAAACACATCACCACCCTGTAATTATTGTCAGCCTGGATTTCCCCAAATGTTTCCTCAGGTGAAGTTACAAGCATATAGTTCTGAGAGCATGGTGAAGTGTTTCACTTGCATAAGTTTTGGATAACTTCACAGTTTTTCCCACCATGCCAGAAGGGAGCTAAACATTGAGTTTCTCTGCTCTTCCTGCTCCTCCCCTCACCATCTTCCTAACCCTACATTCATAGAAAATGAGGATCTTTAATGCTCATAGTAAGGCACGTGCTCCCTGCTCAAAGTGGGGATAACTATTCCTCCCGAATCCCGATTGTTCTTTAGTGGAGAAGTGATTAGGGAAAGAGACATTTTCAATACTGTAGTCCCACCCAACATCATCTCCCGGACTGGGGTTCATAATGGTATTCAGAGACACTCCCTCCTCTGGCCATGTAAGCCTTTTAAAATTTCTCCCTGGAGCAGCAGTTATGCTCAGTGCATTCATCCAGTGTCACCTCGCAAGTGGGCTGTGAGGAATCTGCAATCTCTCCTATGGGAGGGCCCTTTCTTAGCAAGTAGCAATACTTTTGCTATCTTGGACAGTATAATGTAACCATTTCACTACTGATCTTGCCTAGCATCTTCTAGGCTGTGACAGAAGAAAGTAGTGGCATTTCTTTGAATTCTGACGTTTCAAAGGTGATGCACCCAGGTGTGATTTTTGCCTGAAAAGAGCAGTGAGAAGATTAGCTCATCAATAATCTTGTAAATCTAGAATGTTTTGGTTTTGTAGAGTGAGCGTTTAAGCTACTCAGTGCCTCTTAGAGCTTATTGCTATAGAAATCATTTCAGTCTTTTAGAACACACTGCTAACAGGAAAAATTCATTAACCGTAAATGAAAGTGTCGAGCGAAAAGTACGAAGTTAGTGGGATTTGTCTGCCTGTCTTTATGGGCTTAACTGACGTAATAAAGATGATAAAGGGACTTAATTTCACCTACTCAGCAACTTCAATGCAGGACATAAAAAAATAAACAAACAGGAAGGATTAATAATGCTAGCAGTGTTGCAGGGGTTTTTTTGTATTAGATTAAGATTTATTTTATTTTGTTTGCACCACTGCAGATTAAAGTAATTTAAATCAGTTTGGTTTAAATTAAAAAAAAATTGTAAAAGAGGAAAACTATGTAACCATTTCTTCCAGTGAGACTTTGTTCCCTGATCATACAAGCAATCGATACATGTGAGTAATTTTAAGTAGCCTCCTTGAACTCAGCGCATAAGTGGGTGATTGCAGGATTACGTTTGAGGTTGTCTGGCTTGATCTGAAATCATGAAGATGGGTTCAAAGTTCTAATGCAGCCATAAAATATCTCAAATGCATTTGTTTCTGAACATAGGAACCAGGATTGATATAATGTGACCTGATGCTGCACAAGTGAAGTTAGTGGGAACAGTATTGGCCTCTACAGTCCAAACACTTGGGCTTGTCATAGAGTGTGATGTAGGTGGTCAGATCTAGTGGTAAAAGCAATGGTGGTCATGTCTAGTGGTCAGAGTTGGAGACAGTGTCAGGAATCAAGCGAAGGTTGGAGCTGGGGTCAGGAGCTGGGGCTTAGAAGCAGGGATCTAGAACAAGGAAGGGCTCAGGCAAGAAGGGAGGGTCTAATGTAGCAGCTCACTAGGGATTCACCTAGTTGCTCAGACAACTTCCTGCGCCATCTCCTGCCTTAAATAGTGCGTCTGAGCCAACTGGAGAGGTCAGGCGTCTCCTGAGTGGGAGCTTCGTGGGCATTGCCTTTTGTGAGCTCCCTGCTGGTACCAGTGAGCTGCTGGGTGGTGGCCAAGGTTGGAGAGTGCTGCAGACCTGTGTTGGAGACTTGCAATCCCTCTGAGTGTTTATCTTTTGATTGGATGGCAGGACTAGTTCCATCTTAAAGGGAAGCAAGTCTATAAGTGTTTGCAGGATAGAAACAGGTAAACGTTTGAGGATTGGCTGGTCCAATGACTTAATCTAACATTTGTTTCAGTTTTTTTGGTTAGTTTACCTTCTACATTCTTTGGGGAGGAACCTTATATTTATTATGGAAAATATCAGAGAATATATAAATAATCTCTTATATCCTCAGTGTTAAGAAGATTTGTATTTTTGTAAAAAGTAATGGATTTAGGATGAAGTAAACAAGAATATCCTCTGTCTGAAACAGTTGTCTGCAGCCAGAGATGTGACAATGATATTGTGGAGTACTGATATAACATTTTGGACATGGATGTACACTATTGCTTTAATTTCTCTTTCACACTTTATGGGGGTTCTATTTCCTCTGCTTTGGATTTCATGGATTTCACTGTGCTGAAATCACACCATCCCCATGTAGATATGAGGTAAACTAAAAGATTCTTATGTTGTGGAAGGATGGGCCCCTACCACTTGAGCTCCTCCATTAACTGTTATGAATATAGAAATTGACAGCCGTTTTGCAGTTCTGACTTGATCCAGAAGAGGACAGTGGTGCACTTTATTCAATTCGCTACAGATTTATACATATTGCCATTGGGTATAAAAATATTAACATAATTTAGAAAAAGAAAAACAATTAGCTGCTTGATTCTTAATACCAATTAATATCTAAGTGTTAAAACATAGACTAACAGGAAACCCCTCTGAGGATTCTAATATGGTCCTTTGGAAAACATTGGCAACTGTATAAAGGTGGATTTCCACTTGTTTGTGATTGTTAATGTCTTTTTTTTAAAATGCTGCTGTTGACAGTCTGTAGGGACACAAGTGTTGATAGTGAATCTGTTAGAAAATTGGAATTTAATCACACCACTGACCTGCAGGTAAAATTGAACAATGTTTGGAGAGGAAAGTATCTATTGAAATAGTGTTACTAAATGAAGGGGATGTTTGTTGTCACTTTATCCACCTCTTCGAAAAAAGGCCTTTGTCTGAAATGTCTCTATTAGGAATTGAAAGTGGCATGAGTATTCTTTTTAGCGACACATGCTAATAAAAATGAATAGCTGAAAGTTATGATTTAAAGATGGAACAGGGTGAGCAAAAGGAGAACTGGGAATATATGCAATTAGCTCCCCCGCCATCTTAGACAGGAAGATGGTGGTTTTTAATTTGGTTGGTTGTTCATGTATCAGAGGGATATTTTAAAGGAGAATATATTGATTTTATGGAAAAAGGAAGATTCTGGTTCTGATAGTCTCAGAAGGGGAATTAAAACATTGGTTTTGGTTTTTTGTTAATTATTAAAGTAACTGTAATGGCAATGTAGGATATCTTAGTTTATTTGACTGCTGAGATGTGCCAACATAGCCAGAAGTTGTGGAGATACTTTTGATGTTTAGTGCAGTCATGTCGTTTGAGGCCAGCAGCCTACTAATGCCCACCCTGCTATGGCTTATTATTAATTATTAATAGGAGATGTCATCTAATAAAAAAAGAAATTAAACTAATTTAGCAGGATTTATGTATTGTATTCTTCCACTACAAAAAGTATCAGAGGAGTAACCGTGTTATTCTGGACCTGTAAAAGCAGCAAAGAATCCTGTGGCACTTTATAGACTAACAGACGTATTTGAGCATGAGCTTTTGTGGGTGAATACCCACTTCATCGGATGAATGTCATACCGATGAAGTGGGTATTCACCCACGAAAGCTCATGCTCCAATACGTCTGTTAGTCTATAAAGTGCCACAGGACTCTTTGCTACAAAAAGTAGTTTGTGGGGCAGTGATTGAATTTGGGTGAAGGGTACAAATGCTCTTTCTCTGCAATTTGGAATTTATTTGTTTTCAGACGGGCAATTTTTTTAAAGGCACAAATGGCAGTTAAATGCTTAACTCTCACTGATATTTTTTCAGTGTCAGCTAAGTTCTGTGTCTTACATTTCACATCTTGATTACTGCAACACCCTTCCTTTTCTCTGGTCTTGACAAATGCAATCTGGCCCCCTCTTATCCATTCAGAATGCTGTTGCTAAAGCTCATTTTCCTAGCTCCTCCCTTTGACTATATGAGCCCTGTCTTTGAATCCCTCCACTAGCACTCCGTTTTGTATTGTTCTTTATGCCCTTTGAAAGTTTAAGCTTAGATCTTTCCCCTCTGAATTGTTCATCCTTTCCTCAAGTCTCAGACTTTAGCTGCACATTTCAGCTGTAATTTGACTGTCCACTTTCAGCTGCCAATTTCCCTTAGAAAACCAAAACCATTCATGTCAAATTATTCCCAGATTAGTATTTCTAATAGAAATTAGGGAGACATGATGGGCCACTGGATTCATAGTTTGGAGGGTACAGGGAAGAGAAATCTTAAAACTACCAGCTCACTCCTGACTCCCAACATCCCTCCTTTCCCCAGAATGAGTTTGACACCCTTGGGTTTCAGGCTTCGGTTGCTTTTGTAGCAAAAGGATGAAATATATTTTAAATGATTTTTTAAAAGTAATTGGGGATAAAAGCTACTAAAAGTACTCCTCTCCCTTTTTGCTTTAATTAGCCTATTTAGCCTAGTGGGTACAAGGATAAGTATTTTTATTTTTTGATTTGGTACACATCCCTTTCCCAGATATTTTGTTTCTCTGGTGTGCTGTGGATGGTTGGTGTAATGGTTGTGTTTGGAGATGATGGTTTGGTAAAGAATTGTGGGAAGAAGAGTGACTATAGGGAGTGATGGAAGGTTAGCATTCCTAAGATGCAGAGTGGTCTCTGGTGAATGTTAGTTGGAGATAATGGTGAAGTGTGCGTGTGAGGAAAGGAGGAGTAGAAGGGTTGTATTGTTAAATGACTAAACTTTTGTTTTCCTTGCTTTCTGGTTTTGTCAGGCATGCTGTGTGTGTAGAACCCTAACTCTTTGACAGTGTTTTTGTGTATTCATTTCCTAGTGTTTTTAATGCTTCAGTAGCAGTGGGTATTGGATGAAGTAGTGGGGTAACCGTATTGACAGAAGTGCAGAAGGAATATTTTGTCATTCAGCAGCCACAAATGAACCCTTCTCTGTGTGAGAATAAAATCTCACAGGAAAGTGTCGCTCCTCATCGAGATGATTTTATGTGCACTCCTATCAATCAGATTTGCATGCATGCATCCTCTTCACATAGTTTGTATGTGCCTGGCCCCAGTCAATCTGGTTTTTGTGCAACTGGCATCTGTCGATCAAGTTAGTTTGTACCCAGCCTCCTCCAATAAACTTTCATTTATAATGTGAAGAATGGCTAAAAATTACACTAAATCTAACATTACCCTCTTTCCCGTCCCACCCTGCAAACAACCACTGTTACATTTGACCAATTTTCCACAGGATCCACCTCTATATCAAGTTTTACATATCTACACAGTGTTTTTTCAATATATACTGATCGATAATGAAAGTACAGTGGCCAAAGGAAAACTTCCGCAAGAGCCATTTTCAAAAGCTTCCTATTAAAAATGTATTAAGTGAAACCAAACAAAAACTACACACAAAATTTAAAGGACATAAAAACTAGCCCTATGTGAAATTTCACACTGAAGAACCACCTACTCTGAGATAAAAACAGGAAATTATGCCTCCATTTTGAATCCCAGTTTGATCAGAACACTAACAATGGACTCACTGCCAGATGTCTCTGTAATGCCTTTTAAGATATTCTGGGGAGGCTCTTCCTATTTTTTCTAGACATGGGGCTGAAGTGCTCATTTAGATACGATAGTTATTGAATCAGCAGGCATTTTGCCTGAGTAGGAACTTCAGCAATGGGCCCATTGCATGTACATTAAGTTAGATTTGTCTGGTTTTTAAGACATAGGAAACTAGTTCAGTATTAAGTGTAAAGATAGAGAGCTTTGAAAGACATCATCAGTGTCCAGAGACAGCATTGCCATGCCAAAAGACACTGGAAAAAGACAGAGATGCAACAACGCAAGCGTATGTCTCCCGCTGTATCTCTGTGGCTGTGCTCCCAGAGGCCGTTCTCCTTGCTGGCCCAAGCTCAGGACAGTAAGAATAGTTGCACCTGGGAGCCCAGTTCTTTTGAGCCATTTAACACCCCTGATGATTTGGAGCCCTGACACAACGCCAGAAGGCCCAAGAACAAGGAGAGGCAGAGCCAAGGTGTGTACTCCCCTTAGAATTGGTGGCCCCTCCCACCGATGTTCATGTGTGTTCTGTCCCCTTCCCCCCACTGCACTGTGTCACTATAAAACTGTGTCATTATCATTTTAATTAAGATTTTATTTCAGGTTGTTATATAATAAATTGTTTAATAAAAGCCACTAGAAATACATTCATAGTGTCAGCAATGCATTTTGCACAGCAAATCCATACGTTTTGCATAAGTCATAAGTTTTTACAGTAGTGTAAAGGCACAGACACAAAGTAAAGTAAGCCACCACATGCCATTTCTACACTCAAAAAAGAGACAGCTCTGCTCATGGTTTGCCTCTCCTTCCCCTGCCTTGGGATTGTGGCTGGATGTACAGGTGCACGTTTTCAGGTCTCAAAGAAAGAGCAATGGACAGTATTGCCCTGGTGGTTTACATTTTCTGTTGGACACCTTGTTGGTTGTTCAAACTTCTGAGCAAATCTCTGCACCTCACCCTCCCACCCATTAAGACTTTATCCCTTTCTCTCATGCTTTGTGCAAAATACATCATGCAACTACAAGCTTAGGCAAGGTGTTTTTTTGTTTTTGTTTTTTAATCTGGAGCTACCAACTTATTCCACAAACAGAGCCACCTTCCTTTCAGACAATCAAACATGCTCACTGTCATTTTGCAGCTACTGAGGTAATAGTTAAACAATTCATTCCTTCTGTCCAAGTGGCCCAGGAATGGCTTCATTATCCCAAGACAGCAGAGGATAAGTCAGGTCTTCCAGGATAACTGGAGCAATCTTTGCACCATTAATATCCATAGTGATCTTGGGGACAAACTCTTTTATTCATTGAGGTAAATAGGATCTTTTGGAACTCTGCTCTACCACAGTGGACCTTTCTAGACCACCTTACATTTATGTTTGTAAACCTGTTAACAGTGGTCAACTAGCTGTTGGAGCACCAGTACAGTTTGGGAACCTCAGGCATGCAAAGCCATCAATAAACTCCTGAGCATTACCAAGCTTTATAACTTGGTGCAACAGTACCTTATAAATGTCAGCCACACACCTGCATGACAATAGTGTCAACAGTCCATCTACCTAAGCCAGATTGCTTGGATATGGATTGGTAGCATTCAGGGGTGGTCAGCTTCTAGATGGCAATGGTGACTTGATTCTCAGTGAGTATGGGGCACCACATGTTGGTATGCTGCAGCTCCGGGGCTAGTCCAGCACACATCTCAAAAAAGGTCACCTTTGGAATCCTGAAATTCTCTTGCTGTGGCTGGTCATTCCTGCAGAATAACCCTTTCCAAGCTGTTGTCTCTGGTTTCCTGAGTCCAGAAATAATACTGCTCCAGTGAAGCTACTCCAGGGACAGTTCCTGTAGTATCCATTGATCAGTGTCATCCTCATCTTCCTTGTTCTGCTGCAGCTCCACATCAGCTGCTCAGTAGTGCTATGGACAAAGTCCAAAACTGAAGCCACTCAGCTTTGAGAACTGAAGTACCAAGCTTCCTCTGCCTGTTTGTAGTTGCCAGCATAGCAGCATGGAGTTATGTTGGGTCTAAGCTGTCTGAAAGTAATTGAAAATGGCATTAGCGTGCTCAAAAAGATGGGCTAGAGAGACTGGAATCATGGAATTCTTTTGAATTTGACCACATGTCCCAGAATTCCACTGCTCTCTGCCCATGTTCTGCTATGTATCCCACAATGTGCAGAATGAGAAATCCCAGAATGCACAGTACCCAGCAGTGAACTATTGAACCTGAAATAGGGCACCGCAGTCCTGTGTGCACACTATTCAAGTATATTGTCCATTAACTGATGCACATCAACTCCCTGTTGATTAAACACCCCATGTAGACAAGCACTTATTCCATTTGTGGATCATTTGACATGTACCTCTCCATTTGAATATCTGTTTAAGCCATGCTCCTCTCTCTGTCTCTACACTGGCTTCACGCAGAAATTGGCAGTGGGAAAACAGTTTTCCTAGCATTTAAACTATTAGAAGTAATTGGTGAAATGCCAGACCTACTACACAGTAAGGTTTGTATCTCACTTGAATCACTGAGGCTGCATATCAGTGCCTTCAAAAGGTTCTGCCCTTTTTCTGTTGTGATCACAAATTGCATTATAGACTTCACTTAAATGTAAATCTCCTGGACTGTTATCATTCTGTCTTCCTCTTGGTTATGAGCTTTCTGAGACTTCCCTCTCAATGGCTAAAGCTGTGGAGACATTAGGCCATGTTAATCAGAGGGATAAGAATGAGTAGATCCTGTTCCATCCCTTTAAATCTTAATGGGTGATACACCTCTTCAGAAATATCACTTAAACTATTAGTTACACTGAGGCAGCAGATAACTAACCAGCATCTGTATTTAGGGAGAACCAGTGCATCAGACTGCTGCAAACTGCTGTTTATGTGTATCCATTCTGTTAATCAGATACTTGTTGTTAACAATGATTGTTAACATTTGAAAGCAGATACATAACAAATAGAAAAAACGTATGGTGTAATCTTTTTTTTTTTTTTTAAAGGAGCAAAACTGTTTTAGCTCATAGCTGTGAATCAAGGGGTCTCTTGGTGATTGTGATATATAGAGAAGCACAGAGAACGCATAAAATAAATCTTCCTGAATCAGACATTAATCTTGTATGCTTCGGTTTGTTACACTGGATGAGAGATGTGTGAACCTACTGAGATAGAATACAAATCTGTACCTTTGCACAAATCAACCCAAAACTTTGAGTTTACAAAAAATTAAGTGCATTGCCACATGGGGAACAATTGGAGTCTGGGGACCAATGAATCTTCTTGCCATTACATCTATATTTCAGTTCATATCTTGTCATCAGAACTCCTGATGGAGCTTACAATTTCCTGTGTTATGTCCTTTGATTATACTCAGCATGAACAAGTGGTATTTATACTATCTCTGCAGGTACATATAAATATAATACATCAAAGCTGGAGTTTGGTAGTGCCTGTTTTTGTTAGGGCTGTAAAACAGTTGGCTATAACCTCGTTTTCACATCCTCAAAGCTTTCTGGAACATTCAACTTTTAGGCTGAAATTTTCCATGCTTGTTCTCTCCCGGAAAGTGCATAATGTTAGAAAGTTTAAGCTAGGTATGTATGTAACTAAGAGGTAATGTGTTGATTCACTGAACATATACATTCTAGTGGCAAAATATAATCACTACAAACTCTGATTACCCCAGCTATTCTTATCTTGTACTTATTTTTCCCTTTCTGTTTATACACACACACACACACACACACACACACACACACACACACACACACACACAATTTATGTCATATTACAAGGGTGGCCAAAATTACTGGCCCTTCGAGCCACATTCAGCAACCTTCAGAAGTGGTTGTGGCACACTTGCCAGGAGCCAGGGGTTGAGGCTTCAGCCCCGTGCCTGCTGAAGCCCCGAGACCCCCCCATCCCTGCTGGGCAGAAGCCCTTACCGCACCACCTTGCTGCAAGGCAGAGGTCCTGAGCTTCTCACCCAATCTGGTAGGTGGAAAATGTGGGGGTGGGGCTCTGTGAGCTACACTTTAATGGGAAAATTGCTGCATGTGGTTCGTGAGCCACAGTTTGGCCATCCTGTCATATTAAATGGAAAAATAGCATTAAAGCAACATAACGTTAGTGAGATTGAGCACTCAAAAATTGTGGATTTCCCAAAATTATGTGGCTTTAGTGCCATTGCCTTTGCCACACAATAGATGGGCATATATAGTATTTTCTATTCAGCTTTCCCTAGTCGAATGCAAACTATGCATGACATAAAATATGCAGTGGGGCCAAATAGATGTTGCCATAACTATCTTCATATTTGGAATTTCCTGGCAGCTGTGATTTCTTCTGAAGACACCTACACGCTGAGGTAGCCTAGATGCCTATTATAATTAAAGAAGTAGCAGCAAATAAATGGAGGCAATCACTGGCTATAAATACTGATGATAATCATGTTAGAAATATGCCTTAACCTACGCAACAGAGAGGTAGGATTCACTGAAGGGCTGTTGTGTCTCAAGGTGAAATTAAACTTCTCTTCCGGGGATTTAGCATATGTCCTGCTTTAAATAGGGAGATAAAAATTATATATGACATTAAGACATTTGAAAGATGTAGGCTAGTGGAATATATTTAATGTGTACTTAATCATGCTCTCAAGGACTTCTGCCCTCCAAATGGGAAGAGCTTTGTCTCTGTATTAAGCAAGAAGCTGTTTAGGAGATGTTCCACCTGTAAATAGACATCACATCACTATCTTATTCTTCCATTCTGAGTGTTTTGATAACCTTTGGAAAGCAGAAGTGTTTCCTCTCTGTAATGTTCCGTTTTTGATGATTCAGATTCTTCAGGTAGTTGACAAAAGATGTACAGTCTTGCAAAGAAATAATAATGGTAATAAATGGAAAAAGAGATGGCCAGCCTAGTTCTTTTTCCCCGAGACATTAGGATAATTGAAAACTTGTTTCTGCTACTCAACTTTTGTCAAAAGCACAATGACTATAAGATCTTCGATCCTGCTGCTCCATATTAATCTTGCCTGTACACTACATCTGCCTTTGTTACAATATTCTTTGATACGCATTATGGCAAACAGCTCGTGACTGGAGGGTTATGCTGTTTCAGTTAACACGGCTTTTCTCTAAAGAATGTGGCTGTATATTGATTATTAAGCATTATCTATGTGCATACAGAGAATTTTCTTCTTATATGAAAGCTTTTGTGATTTCTCTCGAGTGTGGGATTTGTATAGATAAAAACTTTCTTTGTGAAAGAACATATCGTTATGGAGGTTATAACCTCCTTTCAGGAATGTATTTTAGAGACTCTCTGTCGGCCTGGGGATTACCCAGAATGCTTCATGGTACCTTCAGGACCATTTGTATGGTAGGTTCTGATGAAATCATCTGCATTAAATTATCTCTGTCAAGATAATAGGACAGGAATTCCCAAACTTTTTGCTAGTATGACCTCATTTTAATGAATTATTTTCTCCTGGGATTCCAGACAGCATGAATGCTCTTCAAAATAGCATCTTTTGCTCAGCATGACCTTGTGCACACACACCATATATGTGAGGTCACATCGCATGGAGGACACCATTTTGCTTTACAAAATGGAATCCTCTGCACAGCGGGACCTAGTACAGATGGTGTGTGCAAGGTCACACTGTCTGGAGGATCCTCCATTCATCATGATGTCACATGGAACATACATACTAGGTCACGCTGTGCAGAGCATAATGGTGTTCTCTGCAAACTAGGTATCACTGCAACCCCCTCTGCTAATGGCATGACCTCATTTGGGGTTGCAACCCACAGTTTGGGAAATGCTTTAATGGAAGAAATAGATCATTTATCATAGTTCATATCTACTGCCTCATCAGAAAGCTGGCTAGGATAGGCCATTTTCATTTAGGAGGGATGGGAATGTTTGGCTGTTGGCATCCCCTTCTGGTGGTAGATGGGTGGTGCTGGAGAAAAAGAACCTGGTTTCAGTTTGGTGGGACAGTTTGGTGTTTAGGGTTGCAGGCAGAGACCACGCTACTATCTGAAAATGTGAAAGCATCATCTCATGGAACACTGGCAACTTTGCACACTTAATGAAGATCTCTTTTCTCTGCCTGTCATGTTACTTAATAATAGCGAAACAGCTCCCAGAACCATAGCTGGCAAATTCTGTTGGCAGATCAAAATTGTAAGGCCTGTCTCCAGACTCACGGTGTTAGCCATGAATGGAAGTTATCACAGCAATGAGGTTTTATTTTTTGTTGTTGGAAGGGGAGTTCTTTGCATCCTGTAGTATCCTTAATCGAAGTGTTGGTTCATAGCCAACAAACTGTACTTCCACTTTAGGTGGTTTGGATGGTACTGGGAACCCAAGAACCCACAGCTCAATCAGTCAGAGCAGTTCTTATTATTGAATAACGTGAATCACTTGTTTAATACATCTGTTATTTTTAGGTAACATTACCTAACACAATAACAGCCAGAAGTCGGTGCAGCATCCTGCACTCAGAACCCCACTTTACAAAATGGAAGATGACCTTTGACTCATGCACATTACATATCAATAGCAGCTGCTCAAGGCACATAAGACATTATCCAATCCTGACCTTCAGAGTTCAAATACCCATACACCTTGCAAAAACCTCAAAAAGCAAAGTTTTCACATTGTTTTATTTTAAACATTTTGATTGTGTAGGGACAGTTATGTAACCTCTATACATTTCCTCCTTAAAAAAAATTAAAGGGGGGCGGATTTTCACTCAATGTCTATTTCCAACCAAAAAACCTCTAAATATTAAGTTTTAAAATTATGTTTGGACATAGATTAATTATTTTTACATCAAAACATGAACATTTGAAAGTCTGCATGTCTGGATGAGATACTAATCATCATATGAAAAACTCCCCATAAATCAACATTTCTGGCCTGCAAAACTCTCTAGAATTAAACTATGAATCCCTCCCCCCTACCCCGAAACGTAGCATTCTCAGACATCACTGGATGGGGGAGATAGAACCCTACACCTGGTAACTAAAACTGTGTTTTGATTCTGATCATCCAAACCCGCCATTGATAAACTAAGTCCATTTGACCAATAGAAAAAAGAAAATAAGTTAATTTGCATACCAAAAAAATCAGCTTAAAATGTAATGGCTCCTTTATTTATTTGTTTTGGGGTATGATTTTTTTTATTCCTGGACAATGTGCATGACTAACATACTTCAGTGTTATATCCCTGGAAGTAAAACACTATTACAGTTTCATACCTGTCTTTATGATAAAAGAGCCAAATTCATTTCACATACAGACTGCTGTTTGGACAATGGAAACTTGATCCTTCTCAGTGCAATAGTAATGTACTGTGCAATTCTGAAGGCTTCCGTGGGAGGCTTTTCACTTTTCATTTATCTTCTGAGCTTTTCTGTATTTTTGTATACCTGATTAATAAATTAATACAGTAAATGGAAAATGTTTATTTTTATCTCCAAACTTATTCCCCCTTGATTCCTTTTGTTGACAGGAAAGTTGCAGAGGCTTTTTGTGGCTGAGTAGCTCCAATCAGCTATTGGCACATTGTTCTTTGTATGCACCAGCTGATTAGTGAAAACTTTACTGACATTTTAACATTCGATTCCTTGTTTGTCTGCTTTTAACCCTGCCTTTTACTGGAGAAGCCTTCATGCTCAGTGTGAGTTACACTCTATATATTTTATGGAAATATGCTAACGAGTGTGAATATAATGTAACTGGAATATGCTTTATGCAAAAGGTCCCTTGTAAGGTATCATTACAAAGCTTATAATCTACTGAGTGTGTTCATCCTATTTGTATGAACATATTCTTGTATGTAAAACTAGAAATATGAAGTATTACTCTGAGGTCCTATTGTAACTATGCAAAGTGTGGGCCATTAATGGTGGCTTAGGGTCTTGATGTCTTCCATTGACTAGGACAATTGGTTGTGAATGGGACAAATTAGAACTTTTCTGCAGTCTTGGAAAGAACATATTGCTTTAAAGGACTTAGGCTGCTAGATAATGTAAAATCTCTCTTTTTAATTATACTTTTATGTTAAAATTGTTTATATAAAAAGTATTTGTGAAAATGAGGGAACTAATGACATTTTCAAAATCAAAGTATAGTGCAATTTAGCTTTGTACTAGGTGTCACTGCATCTTTGCCCTGTTTGGCAACATCCCTTGTTGTTTTTCTGAACATTTTTGGTTTGAAAATTAGGTCTGGGTACCTCATGAAATTCATGTTTTCTTACATGATTTCAGTAATTTAATATAATTTTTCCAGGCTATATATGCTAAGTTAGAGTTGGTTGAAAAAGCAGTAAAACATTTTGGGGGGAGTATTTTAAATATCAATTATTGAAAAATTTTGAGCAACTTTAAAGGGGGGAGCAGTAAAGAACCTATATTTTTAACAAGGTTTTTGTCAAAAAATTTTCAATTTCCAATTTTTTGTGTTTTTTATTGATGATTGAAATTGAACTGCTGTGAGCTGAAGTGAATGGAGCTGCTGAAGAACTGATGTTGAGAGGGGTGTTTTGTGTGTGTAAATGACTTAATATGCATGTTAATTGTGTTTTCATCTCCACAAACTTCAGTGAACTACATGCTGGGACACACCTTGGTTCAGATGATGCCTCCTGCTCTGAAGGTGCAGAGGAGATCTCGGTGTCCTGCACTGGGGAGGCAGGATTTGGCAGGGTTGTATCTATTTTAGGGGTGGGGTGGGTGCTCAGGGCTGCAATAATGGTAATAAATGATAAATGCAGTCTCAGGGAAGATTTGTGCTTTCCTAGCCACCCAGCAACCTTGCCAAATAAAGTTATGCAATATATTGGGCGGAGGATTTGGACCTGTCTGCATAAGAATTATATGAGCTATCTTTCATTGTTAAGACGGTTTACCCTGCTTTCCTTAACATCATTCAGCAGAGGAAATGGCGTGTCTGGCTGCCCTCAAACTACTCTTTAGAGGGATAGGGGTTAATATCACAGGCAAAATGAAAACCTACATACAGCACTTTCTCTTAGTGACATGGATTTTATAGAGAGTGGACTTGCAATGGCATCCAATTCCCAAACGAAGGGTATGGCTACACTTACAGTTCTGCAGCGCTGGTAGTTACAGCTGTGTTCGTACAGCTGTGTAGGGCCAGCGCTGCAGTGTGGCCACACTGACAGCTACCAGCACTGCAGTGTGGTCACATTTGCAGCATTTGCCGCGCTGTTGGGAGTGGTGCATTGTGGGCAGCTATCCCAGCATTCAAGTGGCTGCAACATGCTTTTCAAAAGAGGGGGGTGGGGTGGAATGTGACAGGGAGCGTGGAGGAGACAGACAGAATGGATTTTTGGAGTTGACACTGTTCTCAGCTCCCTGCCTTGCAAGTTCTAAGGACTGGAAGACACTGAACAGTGCCTACCTTCAATCATTTTAAAAGTTCTGACCCCCTTCGCCCACCCCTCTCTCATTCACTAAATGCAAATTATGCACTCCTAAATAGCCACCAGATAAGCATCTGCTCAACACGGACTTCCCCCTCCCCCTCTGCCGTGTGAGCGTGTTGTTTTTCTCTTCAAGCAAACAGCTGTGAACATTCCAAAGGAATTCCCCTGCCTGCCTCCGCTTGCTCAGCAAACAGAAGCTGTGTTTGTTTTTTAAATAAGGTGTTTAGCTGAACTCTGAGCTCTCCCTTTCTTCCGGTTTGTTGTGGACAGGAATTCTGGGATGCCTCCTTATACCCCGGAGGTCAATAAAAGCACTGGTGGGATCCACACTTGCTGACCAGCGCTGGATCACCAGCGCTGGAATCGCTACACCCGAGGCTCGACCGGGTGTACAGCCAGCGCTGCAACCAGGGAGTTGCAGTGCTGGCCGTGCTTTGCAAGTGTGGCCACATCCTAAGTTGCAGCGCTGTAACCCCCTCACCAGCGCTGCAACTCTCTAGTGTAGCCATGGCTGAAGTCTGTTCATGTTGGTGTCGTTCTAGCCAAATTCCAACTTGCATAATTGCATTTTGCTAATTTAAAGCCCCCTTGTGGTTTTAATTTAAAAATGCTCTATTTTCTTGTACCAAATTGCAGAGTGCTGTTCTTCTTAGCATATGTGCAACATGCCTCAAGGTTCATCACCAAATTTGGTCTGCTGAGATTCATAGACTTAAGATCAGAAGGGACCATTATGGACATCTAGTCTGACCACTGCACAATGCAGGCCACAGACTCTCACCCACCCACTCCTATAACAAACCCCTAACCTATGTCTGAATTACTGAAGTCCTCAAATCGTGGTTTAAAGACCTCAAGGTGCAGAGAATCCTCCAGTAAGTGACTCGTGCCCCCTGCTGGAGAGGAAGGCAAAAAAATTCCAGGGCCTCTGCCAATCTTCCCTGGGGGAATGTTCCCTCCCGACCCCAAACATGGCGATCAGCTAAACCCTGAGCATGTGGGCAAGACTCACCAGCCCACTACCTAGGAAAGAATTCTCTGTAGTAACTCAGATCCCACCCCATCTAACATCCCATCACAGACCATTAGGCATGGTTAGAGCATTAGCTTCTCCGGCTTGGGCCGGGTACTGACAAGGAGTGCGATATGAATGCTGTTACTGGGCATTATTTAAAGAGCTCCAGATTATAACTCAGAAATTATTGCAATTCAGTGATGGCTCTGGTTTGTATATTAGTTTGTGAAGTACAAGATTCAAGGCACAAATTACAGAACATTTTCATTCCTCACTTACAATGGTGGTTTATATCCCAGACTGGAGCTTGTGATGTGTACTGAGCAGATTCCCCTTATTCCACAGAGCAGAGGGGTTTGAAAGAGGCATTATGGAAGAGTCGTGATCATTTCCTCAATGATGAAATTCTGCTGATAGGTCAGTGATGTAGCCACAGCTTGATAAATTCATGAATCACAGGGAAGCATTATTTCAGAGTGACAGTGGAAGATGTATTCCTTAACACTAAAGAGAAATATCTTTACAGTATGCTCGCATAGTGAATTTTGCTCCACTTGGTGCCATTACTCAGTCAAAACAGCTTCCTTTCATTTCAGGCCTCCAAAAATAAAACAAAGCTCAGAACTAGTGTAATTAGTGTGGCAAGGACCGTGTCTCTCTCTTGTTGTGTGTGTAATCAGCTGGGGTGTGTATGACTGGCCACATTGCTGTGAACTATCTGCAGAGAGTCTGAGTCTGTTACACCCCTAGCTAGGGAGCCTGGACTCTTGAGCTCAAGATGTAGCAGTTCGTGTTCTTAGTCCTGGAGGTCCCTGATTCAGTTTCCTGGTGTGCTGGGCAAGTAGTCTGCTGTCCCATTTGCATAGTACCTAGCAGTTGTGTTTGCTACCATGAATAAATAGTAAAACTATACATGATCAATGTGTATCTCATAAAGAAAAGGCTTGATCTGATTGTGAAGATTAGGGACTGAAACCAAAACTGATTACCCCAATTATTATAGCTATTTGAGGATTCAATTGTATCACAAATAGCATCATTAATACCAGGCTCCAGAGCATAGCATATTTACCGCTTTCTACACTGATCGTTGCTCTGCTAGTTGTTGGGCCTTACCCTAGGACCAATGAGCAGAGCAGTCAGTGATCACATTCTGCCATTAAAAATGTGCAGCCTTTTTGTCCTCAGACCTTTCTGAAGGAAGAAATATCAGCCACTTCCTGTAACTGGTGGGTTGAGCTCTGCTCTGTTACAAAATAGGATGCACATTTCTGGCACCCACAGCCCCTAAAAATACTTGTAACAATAGGAAAAGAAAAACTGACGAAAACAAATATAAAAGGGGAGCCAGAGGGATGTACAGGGCTATATAATATTCATTGCCAAGAAAAGGTAAGTGCACAGATAATCCAACTATCTCATTCTTCCTTCTCCCCACCCACCCTGATAACCCATTTTCTGTCCAGTGAGCTGGGAGAAGAACACCACACTGCCTTTTCCCCTGAAATCCCACATACCTTCTGTAATAATGGAAGAAGAGCAACATGCCCCAGCCATCAGGTTCAGTTTGATCTGTGCCAAAGATTTGGCTTGGGTCTCACTTAACCCAAACCAGTCCACCCCTTTCCAGCATTTATACTCTGTATCTTTGGGCTAACATACAGTTTGTTGGACCTCATATTGTTCTTCTTCCCTGCTGTCTGCGTTGCATATGTTCTAGTGGATCATGCTGGGTTTCGTCAATACAAATCAGCAGTAAAACCCCTTGGACTTCTCCTATTCTGCCGCAATGCATTCTTTTTTCAGCATAATGCTTAATTTGTTGCCTGTATAGGAGATAGGGCTGGGTGTCAGAGAACTGTCTTACAAATGTTTTCCATTTCCATGTTCGACGGGGACAGGTGAGCAAAGCCCACAGGTAAGTGGGGAACAAGACCTGGGAGATGGGTTGGAAACAGGAGGGAGCACGGGCTATAATGGCAGAGAGGAAGGAGGGTCAGGGCAAAGCTGGGAGGCGAGATCAAACCAGTATCTTAGATGCCTTTATACAAATGCAAGAAGTATGGGTAATAAGCAGGAAGAACTGGAAGTGCTAATAAATAAATACAACTATGACATTATTGGCATTACTGAAACTTGGTGGGATAATACACACGACTGGAATGTTGGTGTGGATGGGTATAGTTTGCTCAGGAAGGATAGACAGGGGAAAAAGGGAGGAGGTGTTGCCTTATATATTAAAAATGTACACACTTGGTCTGAGGTGGAGATGGACATAGGAGACAGAAGGGTGGAGAGTCTCTGGGTTAGGCTAAAAGGGGTAAAAAACACAGGTGATGTCGTGCTGGGAGTCTACTACAGGCCACCTAATCAGGCGGAAGAGGTGGATGAGGCTTTTTTCAAACAATTAACAAAATCATCCAAAGCCCAAGATTTGGTGGTGATGGGGGACTTCAACTACCCAGATATATGTTGGGAAAATAACACCGCGGGGCACAGACTATCCAATAAGTTCCTGGACTGCATTGCAGACAACTTTTTATTTCAGAAAGTTGAAAAAGCTACTAGGGGGGAAGCTGTTCTAGACTTGATCTTAACTAATAGGGAGGAACTTGTTGAGAATTTGAAAGTAGAAGGAAGCTTGGGTGAAAGTGATCATGAACTCATAGAATTTGCAATTCTAAGGAAAGGTAGAAGGGAGTACAGCAGAATAGAGACCATGGATTTCAGGAAGGCGGATTTTGGTAAGCTCAGAGAGCTGATAGGCAAGGTCCCATGGGAATTAAGACTGAGGGGAAAAACAACTGAGGAAAGTTGGCAGTTTTTCAAAGGGACGCTATTAAGGGCCCAAAAGCAAGTTATTCCGATGGTTAGGAAAGATAGAAAATGTGGCAAAAGACCACCTTGGCTTACCCTTGAGATCTTGCGGGACCTACAAAATAAAAAGGCGTCATATAAAAAATGGAAACTAGGTCAGATCACAAAGGATGAATATAGGCAAATAACCCAGGAATGCAGAGGCAAGATTAGACAAGCAAAGGCACAAAATGAGCTCAAACTAGCTATGGGAATAAAGGGAAACAAGAAGACTTTTTATCAATACATTAGAAGCAAGAGGAAGACTAAGGACAGGGTAGGCCCACTGCTCAATGAGGAGGGGGGAACAGTAACGGGAGACTTGGAAATGGCAGAGATGCTTAATGACTTCTTTGTTTCGGTCTTCACTGAGAAGTCTGAAGGAATGTCTAGTATAGTGAATGCTTACGAGAAGAGGGTAGGTTTAGAAGAGAAAATAACGAAAGAGCAAGTAAAAAATCACTTAGAAAAGTTAGATGCCTGCAAGTCACCAGGGCCTGATGAAATGCATCCTAGAATACTCAAGGAGTTAATAGAAGAGGTATCTGAGCCTCTAGCTATTATCTTTGGGAAATCATGGGAGACGGGGGAGATTCCAGAAGACTGGAAGGGGGCAAATATAGTGCCCATCTATAAAAAGGGAAATAAAAACAACCCAGGAAATTACAGACCTGTTAGTTTAACTTCTGTGCCAGGGAAGATAATGGAGCAGGTAATCAAAGGCATCATCTGCAAACACTTGGAAGGTGGTAAGGTAATAGGGAATAGCCAGCATGGATTTGTAAAGAACAAATCGTGTCAAACCAATCTGATAGCGTTCTTTGATAGGATAACGAGCCTTGTGGATAAGGGAGAAGCGGTGGATGTGATATACCTAGACTTTAGTAAGGCATTTGATACGGTCTCGCATGATATTCTTATAGATAAGCTAGGAAAGTACAACTTAGATGGGGCTACTATAAGGTGGGTGCATAACTGGCTGGATAACCGTACTCAGAGAGTAGTTGTTAATGGCTCCCAATCCTGCTGGAAAGGTATAACAAGTGGGGTTCCGCAGGGGTCTGTTTTGGGGCCGGTTCTGTTCAATATCTTCATCAACGATTTAGATGTTGGCATAGAAAGTACGCTTATTAAGTTTGCGGATGATACCAAACTGGGAGGGATTGCAACTGCTTTGGAGGACAGGGTCAAAATTCAAAATGATCTGGACAATTTGGAGAAATGGTCTGAGGTAAACAGGATGAAGTTCAATAAAGATAAATGCAAAGTGCTCCACTTAGGAAGGAACAATCAGTTTCACACATACAGAATGGGAAGAGACTGTCTAGGAAGAAGTATGGCAGAAAGAGATCTAGGGGTCATAGTGGACCACAAGCTTAATATGAGTCAACAGTGTGATACTGTTGCAAAAAAAGCAAACGTGATTCTGGGATGCATAAACAGGTGTGTTGTAAACAAGACACGAGAAGTCATTCTTCCGCTTTACTCTGCGCTGGTTAGGCCTCAACTGGAGTATTGTGTCCAGTTCTGGGCACCGCATTTCAAGAAAGATGTGGAGAAATTGGAGAGGGTCCAGAGAAGAGCAACAAGAATGATTAAAGGTCTTGAGAACATGACCTATGAAGGAAGGCTGAAGGAATTGGGTTTGTTTAGTTTGGAAAAGAGAAGACTGAGAGGGGACCTGATAGCAGTTTTCAGGTATCTAAAAGGGTGTCATCAGGAGGAGGGAGAAAACTTGTTCACGTTAGCCTCTAATGATAGAACAAGAAACAATGGGCTTAAACTGCAGCAAGGGAGATTTAGGTTGGACATTAGGAAAAAGTTCCTAACTGTCAGGGTAGTTAAACACTGGAATAGATTGCCTAGGGAAGTTGTGGAATCTCCATCGCTGGAGATATTTAAGAGTAGGTTAGATAAATGTCTATCAGGGATGGTCTAGACAGTATTTGGTCCTGCCATGAGGGCAGGGGACTGGACTCGATGACCTCTCGAGGTCCCTTCCAGTCCTAGAGTCTATGAGTCTATGAGTCTATAACTGCAGACTAAAATTTAAAGGTGCACCAATATCATGAGTCCCCAAAAAATTGAGCAACTGAATGTGGCAAGGCACCAGTGCATCATAGGGAGGAAACACTCTAGATGAGGGGTTAGAATATAAAGTGGATTCTTATTTTGATCTCAGGTAATAGGTTTGATTTAGAAAATGTGCACCATTTAGCAAACAGGAGAACCAGGCCATGCATTTCTCTTATACCAATTTTAAACTTGTCTGGTTCCACTTACATTCTCTTTCCACTTACACTGGTGTAAATGAGGAGTAACTCCAATTATGTATCGCAGAATATGAAAATGAGATTGTCCCAGTAAATTGCATGCAAATCTGTTCTATATCAGACTTAATAGTTATGCTAATTACTACTATAAATATCTATACATATGTATATGTTGGAACAGCATATCCCAAGCTATTTACATTATCTAATTGCCCAGTGATATATTCAAAGCACTTATAACAACATATCCAAACCCAGCAAAAATGTAGTGTTTTGATGTCTTTCATTTTGTAAACACTCCGTATTGTGTTTTTCAAATTTACTTTATTATAGTGTGTGTGTGTGTGTGTGTGTGTGTGTGTGTGTGTGTGTGTGTGTGTGTGTGTGTGTGTGTGTGTGTGTGTGTGTGTGTGTGTGTGTAAAATAGCAATGATCTCTTGTGCTTTGTGACTCTTCACATTTTCCAGCTTCAGCCAGCTTTGAATTCTACTAATCTACCATTGTAATGGGTTACAGAACCACATTTACTACTGGGAAGTAATAATTCAGCCATTCCATAATGGGGAGCTAATGATTGTGGATTAGCATAAGTAAAATGCCAACATCCTCACTATACAGGAGCATGGTGGTGGTAAAAGTCTACACATGTCCTCTTTGAGCAATAAAGTAAACTTGAATGCAATGCTTGGAAGAGGTGAATAGTAGAATTGGTCAGCCTGCCTTTCTTTCTGTCTTTGTCTGTCTGTCCCCCCAAATTTTTTTTTCAGAATAAGAAATTCATGTTTGTTTTTTGTTTCAAAATTGAGTTTTTGACAAAATTACAAAAAAAAGGTTGATTTCTTTTGAGGGTTGTTTTTCTTATTTCAACTTTCTCTCCCTTTTTTCCCCTCTGTTCCTCCCCTTATCAGTGGTAAAACGGAAAAAGAAAAACCTCCAAAAAGTCAAAATTTAAAAATGAAATTTTCAATGTTTTGTGAACATTTTCAAGTAAACTGTCATGATTTCTCCTCCCTTCCCCATTGTTTTCCCCCCAGTCAGCATTGGCACACAGATTATTCAGAAAACTGGTACTTAGACTCCTAGACTTTAAGGTCAGAAAGGACCATTATGTTCATCTAGTCTGACCTCCTGCACAATGCAGGCCACAGAATCTCACCCATCCACTTCTATAACAAACCCCTAACCTATGTCTGAGTTATTGAAGTCCTCAAATTGTGATTTGAAGACCTCAAGCTGCAGAGAATCCTCCAGCAAGTGACCCGTGCCCTGGGTCACTTGGCACGGTTCCACATGGAAAATTTGACATGGTTCCACATGGGGAATTATTAGTTAAATTGGAAAAGATGGGGATCAATATGAAAATTGAAAGGTGGATAAGGAACTGGTTAAAGGGGAGACTACAACGGGTCGTACTGAAGGGTGAACTGTCAGGCTGGAAGGAGGTTACTAGTGGAGTTCCTCAGAGATCAGTTTTGGGACCAATCTTATTTAACTTTTTTATTACTGACCTTGGCACAAAAAGCGGGTATGTGCTAATAAAGTTTGCGGATGACACAAAGCTGGGAGGTATTGCTAACACAGAGAAGGACTGGGATATCATACAGGGAGATCTGGATGACCTTGTAAACTGGAGTAATAGTAATAGGATGAAATTTAATAGTGAAAAGTGCAAGGTCATGCATTTAGGGATTAATAACAAGAATTTTAGTTATAAATTGGGGACGCATCAGTTGGAAGTAACGGAGGAGAAGGACCTCGGAGTATTGGTTGATCACAGGATGACTATGAGCCGCCAATGTGATATGGCCGTTAAAAAAGTTAATGCAGTTTTAGGATGCATCAGGCGAGGTATTTCCAGCAAAGATAAGGAGGTGTTAGTACCGTTATATAAGGCACTGGTGAGACCTCATCTGGAATGCTTGAGTGAGGAGATTTCCAAGAACCTACTTAAAAGCTTGTGCCAATATTACACCTATGTGAATAATGCCAATTATTATGCATTAAATTATTAATCTATTTCTTGAAATGGTAAATGGATTTCCATACCACAGGATCTGAACCCAATTATAAATAAACCTTTTCATTTCCTTTCCTTTGTTTGTAGTGTGTGCAGAAAGGTAATCTGAGAGAGAGCCTCTCTCTCCACCTTATAACTCCACACTTCCATTCACAATTTACAAAAGAGAGAGGGGGTGGAGGACAAAAAGAAACCTGGGGTCAAAACTGGGGAAGTGTTTTGCAGAAAAAATGTATACATCCCTAAATCTCCATCCCTTTTTGTTTGTCTATAGAATCTGTGAAAAACTGTTTTCTCAAACATAAGGCAAGAAGTGGGTGGGTGGGGGACACACATTTTTATCTGATACATGCCACTAGAATATCAAAAGGTTGATGTTTGGCTGTTGTGGGAGGAGAACATTTAGGTCCTATGATGCTTTGTGGTTTTAGAGTCACAGAGAGAAATTTGGTTCTGACACTACCATAGCATCACTACATCTGCTGCAGCACATCTGCAGGTGACACAAGACAGGTATGCCTGTAAGTGTGTCGATTAGGTTCTGAAGGCTGACTTTATACAATACCTGCATGCCCATGTTTTTCTTTTTACCTGTCAGTTAGTTATATATATATATATATATATAGGTCATATTTTTTTACATTGTTCCATCTACACAGGCACAGATCTCTATTTTCAACTTCAAAGGCTAGATGCCAAATTGGGAACACTTGGATGGAAAGTTAATCAGCCATCTTGGTTCATTTGTGAAGGTCCTGTTATAGTCCATTTTAAGGCTTTTCATGGTGAATAGCTTTTCCCTAAAAAGTTTAATGACCAGAAAGGTATATTCAAGTTATCAACAATTGCCTCTTACTTCCTAGTGGGACAACAGCCAGCTTCAAAGTACAGTCTGCCTTCTTTCTGTCTGATCTAAGTGACAGAAGCAGGGACACTGAGTCAGGTTTCCAAGCGAGACATCTACTTCTTGAGGGGTTGAGTTGCAGTATAATGGTAGTAAAATACTTGGCACTTATATAGAGCCTTTCATTGGAGGATCTCAAAGCTATTCTCACACATTAATTAATGTAGATTCAACACTGGAGAGAGCAAGGACTTGTCCAAGGTCAAACAGCAAGTCCACGATGGAGCTAGGGTCAGAATCCAGATGTCTGGCCTTGTCATCCTGTGCCTTGGTGACAATCATTTTTCCTCAGGGTGGGCCTTAAGAACAAATGACCAGAGCTGTTTTCCTGGTGCCATTTGATAGGGATGGCAAAGGAGCATTCCGGGAGTGGAGAGAGGAGCTTTTTGCTTGGCTGGTCAGTTTGTGGGATCGTTGAAAATGTTTTCTGCCCTGGTTGGCAAAATACCTAGGGTTGGCCCTGCACCTCTTGGAAACTCTCCTGGATCTGATTTATTTTAGCTGTCTGTCTATTTAGGTTCTTATGCCATGCTAGTCTACACGGTATCTGAGTGCTTTATCCATGAAATTTATCTAATCTTAACTACAACCTTGTCTGCCAACTCTGTTGATGCAATTTGGAGTCTGTGATAGGGCATCTATCCCACACAGGTAATAAATAGGTGGCCTGAGAAGCCAATCAACCCCTACCTGGTTGCACCTGGAGGGTGGACTAGGCGTAATTAATGATGAAACCCAGCTGGGGAGGACTGGATGATGCTACAAACAGAAGAAGTTTGGAGCAGAAAGGGTAGTAGGGAGAAATTCTGCAATTACTCCCCTGCTACTGTGGAGTGATGAGACTTATAGGGGACAGGAAGACTCTTGCAGGCTGAAGGGAAAGCCCAAAGAAAATCTTGGTAAGAAATCCAGGGAGGTAGCAGCAGTCTGGTGGAGTGAAACTTGATTGCTTGTTCTAGGGTCCCTGGACTGGAACTCACTGTAGAAAGGGGGGCAAAGTCTCCATAGCAGCCACTTGGTGGCGTGAAGCCATGGAGATGGGGATATGGACTACTAGAAGTCCTGAAAAAAGGGTCTATAGATCACTAAACTCAAAATTGAGGGCAACAGACCAAATAAGATAGACTGAAACTTCGTTTGTTATCCCAGAAGCAGTAGGACTGAACATGATCTGGCCAGAAGGCCAAGTCATGAGAAGAGGCAGACTACCATGGGCCTGGAGTGACTGTTGGCAGGGAATGCTATAAAGGAGAGCGTCTGCTACGCTACACCCAGCAATGAGGGATCACTCCAGTGGTGAACTTGCTCCTCTGGAGAGTTCTTCTCTGTTCTGCCACTTCAAAACTCTCCATAGTTGAGTGTTCATTTAACTTTTGCAACTAGGGAGAATTTCCCTCCCCTCTCTTGCCACAAATTGCTTTTTCATTCACATCGTGCATTCAGACTTTCCTCACAACTTTAGCTATGACAAATACACTTTGTTCTTAACCTTTCCTTTCACTGTTACATCTTTCCCCCTCTGTTACTTGCGTACAAAAAGACTGCTTTCTACCATTTTTAAATGTAATTTCTCTTTTATTCTATTCCTTCCTCTTAGGTTGTTTGCTGTTTTGTGTCTGACACTACTTATAATCCTCTGTGTAGTGTAATCTCTTTAAAGTGTTTTGGAATATACAATGTGAATAATTGTATGTACATCCCTTGGGGGCCTCTGGATTTTTTAACAAAATGTCGGGGCAAAAATTAAACCAAAAGGGAAGTGGCAACACAGAAACTATCATAATGTCAACCATAAAATGGAACAAAATTAATGTGAGGCAAATTTAAAACATATACTAAATAGTATTGTGACCTTTCAATATGGATGGGAAAGTCCTCTTAAAAATAATAAATAATGGGGGAGACTGGTTACAATCTACAAAATTATTGGTGTACAGAAACTTCTCACTTAGTCATCCTGGTTAATGTTTTGTTGTTACGTTGCTGATCAGTTAGGGAACATGCTCATTTAAAGTTGTGCAATGCTCCCTTCTAACGTCATTTGGCAGCAGCCTGCTTTGTCCACTGCTTGCAGGAAGAGCAGCTCGTTGCAGCTAGCTGGTGGGGGCTTGTAACCAGGGTGAACCGGCAGCCCCACTATCAGCTCCCCACTTCCCTAAGTTCCCTGTGCTGCAGCTGCCCAGCAGGCTATCAATCAGCAGTTCAACTGTCCCTGCCCCCACTGCCATGTGCTGCTCCTGGCTTCTGCCTTGGAGCTCCTCCCAGAGACTCCTTGCTGTGCATTGGGAAAAGAGGGCTAATGTCAGAGTGTCCCCTTCCCCCCTGCTCCTGCACCCCACTTACCCCTTCTCCATATAGAGCAGGGAGGGGACATGGACTGAGAGAGTCAGGGAGAGCTTGGGGCAGCAACTGCTGTCTCAACTTCCTGATCCACTTAAAAGGACAATGCACTTAAGAGTGGGTCAGCTTACTTAAAGGGGCAGTGTGCATCTCTCTCTCTCTCCCCAACACATAAGGTATGTGTCTGTCTCTGTCTTCTATGCTGTCTCCCCTCCCTCGTGTTCGTGCTGCCTTGTGTGAGAGGCTACATAAACAACGTGTTAACCCTTGAGGGCTCAGCCGAATGCTAGTTCATCATTTAGCAGCAAGGCATTCCCTGGGAAATATCCCTACCTCTTCCACCCTCTAACTTCACCACCTCAACCAAGCTTCACAGTCATCATAGCTGTGAACAGTATTAAATTGTTTGTTTAAAACGTATACTGTGTGTATATCTACATAATATATAGTTTTTTGTCTGGTGGAAAAAAAAATTCCCTGGAACCCATTTACATTAATTCTTATGGGGAAACTGGATTCACTTAACATCATTTTGCTTAAAGTTGCATTTTTCAGGAACATAACTACAACGTTAAGTGAGGAGTTACTGTATGAGCCAGTTGATAGAAGTGTTGGAAAGATATTGGATCTTTGTCTTCCTTTTATTTGTGAAATATGAGTCCCATATATTGGTAGGTGATCCTTGAATTGTCCATGAGAAGATTAATGTTGTCTTACTGCCTGCATGGGTAATTATACTAGTATTATTCATTATCTTGAATAAGATGATGTACAGAGTGGGTGGGCTTTCAAAGAGCTAATGTAATAGCCTCCGGCAGACTGTTTTATAATTGAATGCAAAACAGAACAAATGTACTACAAACCATTAATAGGTGTCTGCCTTCTCTGTTACCTCTCATGGGTAATGAGGTAGGAATTAAAAGGGATCATTCCAAAAAGTCGGTTGTTAAAGCGATTACTATGAAAGCAATAATAGTTGTTAAACACTATTTCATCTAACTGTGTTGAGTGGATTTGAGGGTTTTTTAAATTCATTTATTTGCTTGACACAGAACTTTGTAGACTTTTATTACTGGACCACAAGGCTTTAGGGCTCTTGCCTTAATCTGCCCCTTGATGTTGTATTGTCAGTTGAAATGTGACATTTCTTTTCCTCCACGTCTCTCCATCATTATCACTCTACTCTGAGCCAAATGAGAGATGCTCTGAGTAGAAAATTTTGGCAAGTAAAGTGCAGACTGCACAAAGGAGTGCTTGAAATGAGGTCAGTGACTTTAGTGGATGTTGGATTAGGCCCCTGATGATTCAAGAGGTCCTCTATCATTTTTATAATTAGTCTTTCCTGTTAATTGAGAAAATAGAGCTTTGTCTAGTTTATCTTTCTGTTAACCACAGCTTAACACATCTCAAAAATGTTGAATACGATGGATGCAGTTTTTCCTGGTGGAACAGCAAATAAGGCCTTCCTAGCTGTGAGCTGGTGGAATGGTTCATCTAGCATGACATTGAAAACAAGAATCTCTGACTGTTCTCTTCCTCAAGGTATTTAGTCCAGGTTCTCAAGCTGGATTGCTGCCTCTTTGCATCACTCTGCAAATTCCCCTTCTGGAAGGGAACATCCTGCTGGTGCATGTGCATCTCTGCCAGACTCTGCACCTTTGCTCCCTGCATCTTGATGTAGATGTGTGTTGTGGAAAGAAGGGATGTTGGGGACGTGGAGGGGGAGTGGGCAGAGCAGCCCGATCCTCCACCAGCTTTGGTCCCTGCATAAGTGGCAGAAGATAAATGTTCCCAAAAACAGTTCTAACTCATGGTCAGACTGTGTTACTGACATGTGTTCCCAGTTCTACTCTTCTGGGCCAAGCAGAACTCTGGTGAAGGAGTGAATCAAGCCCTTAATGTCCTGAAAATGGCACAATGCAAGAATAACAATAACAAACAAACTGATCTTGCTCAAATTCAGTCTGGATTACTGCCTCCGTCCTGAAATGACTTGGTGTCCTGCAAGGTATCTCTACCTTTGTCTCTGAAGCACCTACTTTCATGGAGTTTCTGCCTTCCTCCTGGAGAAAACGGTAGCTTTGCAGTCTCCCATTCTGCCATAATATCTTGCTCAAAAGAATGGGGAACTGAGAAGAATATTAGTCTTCTCTTTGCTGATAACAAGCTAAAACCCCTGGCCTTTGCTATATGTGCACTTATCAGATGCCAGGTCCTACCAACAAAAAACGATCTGAATA
This sequence comes from Gopherus evgoodei, assembly GCF_007399415.2. Classification (NCBI taxonomy): domain Eukaryota; kingdom Metazoa; phylum Chordata; order Testudines; family Testudinidae; genus Gopherus; species Gopherus evgoodei. The sequence continues at coordinate 53,627,443 of NC_044328.1, read as the reverse complement.
GCCCTTTTCCAGTTACTGTAATCAGACAGTGTGTCCTCCATGATATGTCTAGAATGATTTCTACCTCAGATTGAAATTCAGTTTTGAAACTAAAACGTGGCCAGACAGGTCTCTACCTGTTGGTAGTCTGTATAAAAATTCACAGGCAGTATCTTGCACTGCTTTATCAAGAGAGGAAGAAATGATATACCTTTTATAAAGCTTATATTAAGAAATCCTCAGTCTAGACTTAGAGTACGAGTTTCAGAATTTCTAATTTCAACTGGCAGCAAATTTTATGAGCAAAGGGCTCAAGAAGAAAAATCCTATGGGACTTTTGTATGAAAGAATAAAAAGATGTTGAGATTACCAGGAGTGTAGTGAAAGATATTAGAGCATTAGGCCCAGAAAATAAGGACCACCCTCCATAATCATGCATAATCATGTCACAAAGAGACAAAACTGAAAGGCAAAATAAAAATCCAGCAGAGGTGATAAACTGAAATGATCAGATCCTCTTCATAAAGGAGTTTAGCTTCATGTTCTGGATACATTGAAGACTTCCCATCAGTTTTGGTTGGTTGTCAACAAGCAAGGAGTTACAATACTAGAATCCAAGAACTATGTGGAAGAAGTTGTTAGCTTTAAGTATAGTCCCAATATATGTAAAGGAATATTTTTCATGTGTGTTTGAATAGTCAAGTGTTAATCCAAAAATTACACCAAATTGTGAAGTGAATTGGCACCATATGATGGCTGTTGAGAGGAAAAAGCAAAAAGAAGGCACTGAGTCAAGTAATCACTTAGGCCAGGCCTGCACAACTCGTAAAGCGGCGAGGGCCACATTACTCCAAAGAAAACAGCTGAGGGCTGAAACCTCCTGGCCCTGCAGAAACACCCCGCCCCAGGGCCGCCCAGCCCTGCGGAAACAAACCCTCCTTCCCCAGTGCCACCCCACCAAAACAGCTGTGGGCCAAAAAGGAAGATTGGAGGTGGGGAGGTGATACTTTATTTTAAATCAACCAGGGGCTTTCAGCTGAAGAGGTGGCTGGGAGCCCTCAGAGGCAAATTAAAGGGCCTGGGGCTCTGGCGGCTGCGGGAACCCGGCAGGGCCGGCTCTAGGTTTTTGCTGCTCCCAAGCAAAAAAAAATTTGGCTGTTCCCTGTCCCAGCCCTGGGCTCCCTCGGTACCTCCCTGCTGCCCCAGTCCTGGGCTCTCCCCCCACCCACCCACATCCCCTGCTGCCCCAGCGCAGGGCTTTCCCCTTTCCTCCCTACCAGTGCCTTCCCTCCCTACCCTGCTGCTGCCCCAGCCCTGGGCTCCCCCCACCAGTGCCCCCCCCACACCTCCTGCCACCCCAGCCCTCGATCACTGGTAACTCGCTCCCAGGGTGGGTCATTCAGCAGGAATTTTGGATGTGCACAAAACACAGACAGAATTGGTTCCCATATGGTTACAGAGCTGCAGTAAAGTGGAACAATTTTCAGCTTGTGTGTTTGGAGGATATCTGGATGCATATTATAAGATTGTCCTCCATAAATGAGGAAAAGTTGAGGTGCCTTTATTATTCTTTTGTTCCACTCTTTCTTTCTATGGGGAATTTGCCAATGCAATATCACTGTCTTCCTTTTAAACAAACAAAAAGGCAATGGCTGTTGAAAATAGCAATTCCAGTCCTAATAACCACTGGGAAGCATTTCTTGCTCCATTTTATCCTACTTTTTCTACAGCAAGTTACAGTGGATCAGTATATTTGATTTGGGAGAAATGAAGTAACAGCTGCCCAAACTGAGCTTGAGCACTTCTGAATTTTGAGGTGTTCAAATCTGGAAGGCAGGTGCTGGGGGGAAGGGGGCTGTGGGCTCCGTGGGGGAGCACGGCAGCATGTATGCAGCAATGTGTCTGGAGCTGTACGAAGCCAGACACACTGGTCTGAGTGGCTCGGTAAGGGGGCTGCGGGTTGGAGAAGGGGTAGAGGGTTTCAGGGGGCAGTCAAGGGACAGGGAGCAGTGGGGATTGGATGGAGTGAAGGTTCGGGGTGGCAGTCAGGGGACAGGCAGCGGTTGGATAGGTATGGGAGTCCCAGGGGTTTATCAGGGGACAGGTAGGGGGTGGAGTCCTGGGGGGAAGTTTGGGGACGTCTCAGGAGGGGGCAGTTGGGGACAAGAAGGGAAGCTTAGATAGGGGCTGGGGTTCCAAGGGGGAAGTTAGGGGCAGGGGTATCGAAAGGGGGCAATCGGGGGACAAGGAGCAGCAGCATTTAGATAGGGGCTGGGATTCTGGGGGGCAGTTAGGGGCAGGTGTCCCGGGAGAGGAGTATCAGGGGACAAGGACCAGCGGTGCTTAAATGGGGGTGCTGGTCCTGGGGATCAGTTGGGGCATGGGTCCGGGGAGGGGGTAATCAGTGGCCGCAGGCAGGGATTCAAAGGGCTCCGGGCTGCCCACAGCCATGGGGAGCCCTGATGCCTTTAAATTCCAGCCGGCCCCGCTGCCGGAGCTGCCGCTGGGATTCAAAGGGCTCTGGGGTGCCCGAAGCTGCGGGGAGCCCTGAGCCCTTTAAATCCCAGGTGGCTGAGAATCTCTGCGGACAGCCCAGAGCCCTTTGACTCCTGGCCGCGGCTGAGATTCAAAGGGCTCTGGGCTGCCCACAGAGCGCCGTGTGCGGGGGATTTAGAATCCCCCTGCGGGCCACACAGTGAGGCTCTGCAGGCCGCATGTTGTGCAGGCCTGACTTAGGCCCAAGAAGCAGCACTTCAGTTTTGTCAGTGTCTAGTTTTAAAAATTATTTGACAACCACAGTTTCATGGCCAAAAGACAGTAGCTTGCATTCTATCACCCAAGATATATTACCACAGAGAGGAAAGTAGATTTGAGTGTTGTTGGCATAACGATAAGATTACAGTGATAAATTACAGGGATGCTAAATCACTGGACAGTGCCAAGGAATTCTAGATGCTTATTTTTTTATATACATCATTCTCTAAACACTATTTTTTAAAATGGAAATGCTGCCAATATTCAAACACAATGTAATTTAATATGGAGGATGCAATGTATAATGTTCACAAAATATATTCCTGTGAATTTAGTGATTATGCAAGTGAGGAATCAGTGTCAATGACTTGAGAAGTGATGCTCTCCAATATAATGGTCCCATCAGTCTCTTATTTCAGTCATGAGATTCTCTTAAATAACAATTACAAAATGTACAATGGTTTTGTTACATGGAAACACGAGACTGATGTGAAGTAAATTATCATTTGAACCAAGCTTTCTAGAGATGTCAGGCTGATACTCTAAGGCTCTGATCCAGTAAAGCAGCTCTATCCAGAGCTCACCGACTAAGATGGATATTGGGTCTAACCTTTAGCCACCAAGCCTCCCTATCCCCTTTACAATAACACTATTATATTCATCTAGTAGAGGTTATCAGATCATCAATGTTTAATCCCTTCTTCTGGAGGTAGACTGGGATAGTATTATCACACAAGCTGATGAAGATAAATATAAAAACATCTTTTACTGGAAAATTTACATTTGTTGCTTATAGGCAGGAGCTAGCTGGGCAAACAGGTCCTTCTATGGATTCACATATCAGTTTATTCCTAGCTGTCATGGAACCTTGACAGAACAGCCCATCCCACCATAGCCCTGAAACACAATTTCAGAATTCAGGCTCAGGCCCCAGACCTGAAAGTTGATACTTACAGGTGATCCCTGTGCTCATGCAGGGGTCTTACTTGCATGCATGGGCTGGCAGGATTGAGGTACCATTTGATCTGCTATGTTTGGCATTAATGGGATGACTTAAAAAGGGGCCGGTCCTTCAGTCACACTAATTTAATCCTGGTGAGTAGGATGAGGATCACATCAAATTAATTTCCATTTTTAACCTCAGCCAGTATTAGAAATCCAGATATTGAATGGCATAATCTAGAGCATTTGTTTATTGTGGTATCTTTTGAAATAATAAAGAATGCTCAAGTGAGAGAGCAACTTGAGAGAGCCAGAACTATAATACAATAATTAGAAAATGTTGACTGGTTGTTCCTTTTAACAGTCCTTCTACTCCTCCAACCTTCCCCTACTAAACTTGCTGCTGAATCTTGCTTCAGATGTGCCAAGTACTAATCAAGGCTTGTCTGTAGCTACCCAGCAGGAGACCAATGATGAGCTAGAAGGCCAGCAGAGACTCAGTCAATTACTACTTGAGTTTGTCATCATCAGCCCAGTCCCTGGAACTCTAAACTTTTCTCACTTCCAAAACTCCTATTCCACAGGACAATGTGCTGCTGTCAAACTTCAAAGCACTCTCCGTATATGTATTTCTCTCTTTCATCTACTATCAAGAGTCTTGCATGCACCCACAGCACTGTCTTTTACAAATAGTTTATGTTGGTAGGTGTTGCCCAAGAATTTGTGATTTTAATGGCCTTGTACTAAAGTCATGGCTGAAGAAGCACTTTTTAGCCATCTAATTTTTGTTTAACTTTCCCAAGAATTATTACTCCTTGAGCTGGAATTTCTTAATCTTGCTCTCAGTATTTGGTTCAAATTATGTCACTCCAGCGTTTTCACTATCCAAGTATGAAAGGTCTGATTCAAAACCCATGAAAGTCAATGGGAGTCTTTCCATTAACTTCAGTAGGCTTTGGATTAGACCCCAAGAAAGCATCTTCTTGTTACTCAAACAGGATATTTGAAAAAAACTTCAAGCATGCAATGGCTGTGATCCTTCAGTGAGGACAAGTTCCTTTCTGGTAGTTTGGAAATAATGAATTCACAAGTGTTAGAAAATTGCATAGTCTGCGTGCACAGTGTGTAATTTCCAGTGCATCAATGCCAAACAGTAAAGCTCCACATGTAACTAATCATGTGACCATACAGATCAGTGTATACTATTCCTGTCTCTGAAGCTCTGCATATTGGAGTAAACTCTGTGTGTGTGATCCTATGCATGGTAAATGCAAGAATGCTCAAATATGCGTAGTGTTTTGTTTCAACCTCCCATTCCATGTTTGAGTAATTGCGTACAGTGTGCTTAATTGAACGTGCAGTCGTTTGACTCTCACACTGCACATTCAAATCAGTGTTTGGTTTAATGTGCAATTTTTTGTATTAAAAGAAACAACAAAGATATTCAATGCCAAACAATTGTCTAAAGACAGAATATTCAGCTTTATGGTTTCCACGGCAATTGTAATTAGATCTCATTGTACATATGTATTCAGGCATAAATATAAAGGATGCCAGAATTCCAATTGTGGTTGCTATAGGAACCACTACTTTCCTACTTATATACTTATAGTCTCAACCATAAAACTCCACTTATGCAGCTATGTATTTTAAATATACTATGGTATACGTCATCTAAATGATGTGGACTGCAGGCTTCAATACAGCTAGAGGCTAGAGCACAATAACTTCATAGTAGCAAATCTAGAGGAGGCAGATGCGTGGTAATTAGAGTATCTCTCAGCATCTTAATTGCAAAAAGGCTTGCCTTTTTTTCTGACTCTAAGATAAACCTGGAATAATTCCTTTCAGTCACTGGTTTTTCATCCTCTTATGAAGGCAGAAAAGGTGGTCTGGCTCTTAGTGAATTGCTCACTACAAATGTACAATACTTGTAAATTTGACTTTGTAAAAGTTATGCCAGACCCTATAATTTGGAAGGTACTAATTCCTATACAATAGACAATGGAACACCTGCTCTAGAGATGAGTGATATGTATGTTCATTACAACCTAGACTAGAGGCAGATCCATTAGATAATGGCAGGGAGCTTCTTCTAACAACACAATTATCTGTTGTCTGTTCAGAATCATGAAAAGACTATCATGATGTAAAAAGGATGTTTATACATTGTCTGGTTTTTATGACTTAAAAAAAAATAAAATCTCCATCTTCTGGTTCCAGGGCAGACCTTCTAGTTTTCTGTATCCCATTTTCCTGCACAAGTGCCATCTTGGGGGAATTTCTGTGCTAATAGCTCAAGTTTTATTGTATCATATAATGTGTTCTTTTCATTTTAGCAAAAGAGGAAAAGGAACTGATAAGAAATGATATCTAGTGGTTAGAGCAGAGGACTGGGAGTCGAGGCTTTTTAGTTCTGTCCCTAGCTGTGGCACTATTTTTGTGTGTGATGGTAGGCAGATCATTTAACCTCTCTGTGCCTTCATTTACTAGTGTTCAAAAAGAAGTACAGTAATATCTATTTTGGGTGTTCTGAGGCTTAATGTTTGTATGCTGCTTAGATATCCTCAGATTAAAGCTTCCATGTAAGTATGCAAAGTATGAGGTATATGTATATGTGATAGGCTAGTTGTGATGAAGTGGGAATGTTCTTGATGTGTTGTTTGAATGCTGAGTGGGGAGTATTAACCTGGGAAGGTTGCAGGGGAGTTTTGCTGGGACTGCCTGCATTGGGAAAGGGAGGATACCTGAGCATGTAACATGAGAACCCAGGAGGAAGGTTGGAGGCCAGGTAACACTTCTGCCCAGGAATATGGACAAAGGACACAAAGGTTGGGGGAGGAGCCGGGGGAAGGCCAGAAAGGAGGGCTGAAGGGAGTTTCAGTTTGGAACTAGCTGGAAAATAAAGAGGGGCACCCCGACCAACAGAGCTGTAGCTTCCCTGGGGCCCCCAGATGGACGTAAATAAAGGGGGTCCTATTGTCTGTATTGGCAAGACTTGTTTTGGACTGTGTTCCTGTCATCTAAATAAACCTTCTATTTTACTGGCTGGCTGAGAGTCATGGTGAATCATTGGAAGCCAGGGGTGCAGGGTCTTGTCTCCTCCACACTCTGTGACACTAGTCGAAAACCAGAAATACATAATTCAGTGGCCCATGCTGAGGAAAATTTGTGGGATACCAACCATGGAGGAACCATCTGTCACTTCCTCCCCTACCTCATCCACTAAAGCGTTCCTTCCTCTTTGTTACCATTTGTATTTCTTCTACTTTTTCACCTTTTCCAATTTTCTCTTTTCCTGGGTCAGGTCTGCAGTAGCAGCTGCTATCAAGTAGCAATAAACAGGACATTTACGTGCACATGTGCTGTACTGTACAAATTTTGTCAGCTACTCTGCAGCTGGCTCCTCATATGAAATGCTGCTTTCTCTGGAAATACTGCTTCTACTCCATTGCAGCCACTTCTGGTGTTCCAAAACATTATGCCACCCATGGTGTGTCCCAGGAAGGAGGTTGGCTGTCAATGTGTAAACATGGTGATTATACTCATGGGAGAATATGTGTATTGGATATGCCACTTTTAAGTGTTTTGTGGGAAGAAATACTGCAGTCTACCCAGTTGTTGCTTGGAAACAGGAAAGTACACTCCATCTAATTCAGAATACTGTGTTCCAAGAATAGTCAAATTGATAGTGAAGTTGCTTTGTTCACAGAACAGATTCTCTATCAGGGTTCTCAAACTTTATTGTATCGCAACCCCCTTCTGACAGGATAAATTACTACATGAGCCCTGGAGGGGGACTGAAACCTGAGCCTTCCTGAGCCTTACCACCCCCTTGGGGGCCAAAGCCCCACTGTCCAGAGCAGGAGGCCAAAGCAGAAGCCCAAGGGCATCACCCCCAAGCTGGGGGCCTGTAACTTGAGTCCCACAATCCAGGGCTGAAGCGCTCGAGCTTCGGCCCAGGCAGTGGGTTCGGAGTTTTGGCTTTGGCCCCAGGCCGCAGAAACCCTGGCGACCCCATTAAAATGGAGTCACAGTCCACTTTGAGGCTCTGACCTCAGTTGAGGTCTATATGCTCTATATGTTGAGGAACATTCAAGGCAGAGTTGCAATATGCATTACAATATAATGCACTACAACATTTCTAGACTCTAATTCTAGTAGACTAGTATATCGGAGAGACACTGTATGAGAGCATTCCTCTGGATACAAAGTAGTTCTAGGAGTATTTGGTAAATGGTATTTTATGTCCTCATACTGTCTTCCATAAGAACCTCTGCATTGTTATACAGTTAGTTTAGTGTGACCTTTGGAAAAACTTCATATCTCATCAAAAGTACTAGTAGGGAAATTATGGTTTTGATTCAGTCTGCACACTGAAAAATATATGCTCGGCTGAAAATGTGTGGGCTAAATACTGATTTGTATAAAATGTGGTTGTCAAATAGACACCTGATAACTTCTAGTGCTGATCTCTTGAGTAGTCTGATGTTCTGATTTAGTTTGAATGAAGTGAGTTGTTTTTTCTCATAAATTACATAGTAGTCCATTGAATTGCACAAAATGAAGGAGGCATACTTCTGAAAGGACAAATGACTATTATTCTTTCCTAACCATACTGCCATTTGTTTCTGCCCAAGGTAATACATAGTTCAAGAATTAGTTAATGACTTCATTTAACAGTCTTTTTCCGGACTGATATGTTTTTTTAGAAAACAACAGTTTACCTCAATAATGACAATAAATCTGAAATAAAGGAAAAGGGACTAGCTATGAGTCAGGACTGGGTATGCAAAACCTGTCCTCAGTAGCTCAAATCTAGGCCAGGTAGTTAAGTAGCTATGAAAAGTTGTTATATTCTGATGGCTGTTTGTGAAATAAGGAGGCTCCAGCACAATTCCTGGTGAACAGATTCCATATTTCAAAATCCTCTAAGTAACACAGAGACCGAATAGAAAGGATCTTCAGAAACATAAAGTGAGAGAAGCCTAAGTGGGGTGCCTACCAGAGACATAGCTAAGAGCAGTGAGGTCCAGAGTGAAGACTTCTGGAAGTTGAAAGAGAGTGTTGAAAAAAGAGAACATAGGCAGTGAAAGTACATTGATGGCCAAAGAGATCAACATGAAGAAACGTTCCCAGCTATTGGGGATTTACGTTGCCATTTGTTCTTTTGTCTTTGTAATGCAGCATGAAAACAAATCTAGGACTCAACCTGCTCCATTAAATAGGAATTTTTCCATTGCCATCAGCTGGAGAAGCTTGGAGCTCTGCTGAAATAGAAAATGTACGTTTTTGCTGCAGCCATTTATTTTTTCACTCTAAATGCATAACAAAACTCTACACTTGCCTTGTTTCTTTCACTGATGGTGATTAAAGAAAGTTGTATTTGGGAAAACTGTTAAAGTAACCGGTTCTTTTATAGTACTGGCTGAGTCAGGAAACTGATAATGGAAAGCAGAAACTTTCATATTTGTCAATCACCGACTTGAGTACTGTTCAGAAGCAGGAGCATTGTTACCCTATCATGGACATCTTTGTAATGGTTTTCTAGTCTCAGTTCCTACTGGACAGAGGTCTATGTACACAAAACAAACAAATACAACCTCCACACAACTGGCACCTTTACTGACCGCTTCAAAAAGCAGACCTGATAGCCAATGGATGTGGAAATGAAGAATCCCTTCTCTCTGAAGATAGTACTGACTGGTTAGGATTGAAGCATACTGGTTCATAGTGGAACCAAATAAGCACTGCCATCAGTTGGGAGTTACTTGTTTATATGGAGAAAGGGTTTCCATTTTCAGTATGGTCAATTTGACCCAGACTGTGATCACTACACACACGCAAAATATTCATTTTGTTTAAAAGAGGAGAAAAAAGAACAAATTTTGCTGGCACAAAGTGTGGCACGAGAGCCGTGGTTCTCAACCAGGGGTACATGTACCTCTGGAGGTACACAGAGGTCTTCTCTGAGGTACATCAACTCATCTAGATATTTGCCTAGTTTTACAACAGGCTACATAAAAAGCACTAGCAAAATCATTACAAATTAAAAATTCATACAATGACTTGTTTTATACTGCTCTGTATACTATACACTAAAATGCAAATACAATTTTTATATTCCAATTGATTTATTTTATAATTAATGGTAAAAATGAGACAGTAAGCAATTTTTCAGTAATAGGGTGCTGTGACACTTCTGTAATTATTATGTCTGATTTTGTAAGCAAGTAGTTTTTAAGAGAAACTTGGGGGTATGTGAGACAAATCAGACTCCTGAAAGGGGTACAGTAGCCTGGAAAGGTTGAGAACTAGTGCACTAGAGACTGGGATAAAAAGAATATAAACGGAAAGCAGGGGAGTATTGTTTAAAAAGCCTTTTGCTGCAGAGGAACATAGCAGAAGGCAAATCCCAAAATTCTAAGTAATATTCCCCCCCCGCAAGAACGAAGGGTACATATGATGACTGCTTTTAACAGACATGGGAAATCTCAGAGGCCCGAGAGCGGTTCGAGACTGCAGAATGAGGGGTTGGCCTTTTAGGACACTGGGCATTATTGCTTGGCTAATCGTTCTGATTCCTCCATCCCTTTCTGAAATGTGCTTGTGGCCAAAGTCATCAAGAGGAAGCCAGCTGCACCTTTCCTAGAATAGCATTGCTTTGTTTTTGGCATGGCCAGCTAAAGTCTAGGGCATAAATTTAACTGCTGGCTAAATCCAGAGCTTACACACTGTGTTATAATCTCAAAATCTTCTTACATTTTCTCTGCTCTTCACATTTGGAACAGAGGACTCTTTCCCTATCAATCTACTCTTGGCCCAGATAAACCTTTTACCATGATATTCCTCCACCATGAATGTCCTTATTTTTGACTTGGAAAATCTTCATAGGTAAGATAGGAGGGTAGGGGTAGGTTAGAGAAAGCAATGCAGGCCACGTTTAGCTGTTACTGGTGGAAGGTTAATTCATGGTCCATTCCTGCGCTATCAGAGTCCTCTCTGCTGGGACTGCTGATGGTGATGCAGACTGGGAAAACCCTCTTTCAAATCCACTCTTCAGTGGTTTTAGTCTGTTCACAAGGGCCCAGTCATACTCCCACTAAAGTCAATAGATTTCCTAACAATTCAATGAGTGCAGGATCAGGCCTTAAACTCATAGGGTATGTCTATGTTTGAGCTGAGAAGTGTGATTCCCAGCCATCATAGACATACCTGCGCTAGCTCTGCTCAAGCTAAGCCAGTAAAAATAGCAGTGTAGCTAGGATAGCATGCATAGAGGCTCATACCCTACATGCTGTCAGACTGCTCATTTGAATGAATTTCTTCACATTCTGTTTGCTGATTGTATATTCTGCTGCTGAAATGATTCACAATCAGGAAAAATGTCATGCAAAATCTCTGTCAGTGACACTCTCCTGAGCTCAGATTGCAACACCCACTCTGCCTGACTCATACACTCTGGCTGAGACACCCTCCCACTCGGAATCATCTCTACAAACAGTCTAGTCACACACTTCCATGCTGGCTCATGAGCTTTCTTCTGCTCTGAGTCACTCTCATTTTATTGTGTTCTTTGCTATTTTTCACATCAGCGAAGCTGACTGGAGTTAGGATAACATCTCTTGGGATGACACTTTTAATGAATGTGAAAAAAATGCATTGGTGGATCCTAATGAACTTCTTTTGTTGTTGCTCATCTTTTAAAATACCTAAAAATAACTGTCCCCAGTCACACAGCACATCTATATATATTTGTTATGTAGCAAGGAGGAGTAAAGTACTCAAATATATTTTGAGAACAGGATTATTACTCTCCTATTTTCCTTACATGGGTAACAGCCAGCACACTGATGCCTACAAAATGATAAAAATAAATTAGGCATTGGTTTCACAATTTGCTGGCTATTTTCTTTTTTTGGCTTATATTTAACAAAGGAAGTTTATTTATACATATGCTGTGAGTTTGTATGCATACTTACATAGATACCCACTTTGGCACAGATATTATTATTAATTTAGTGTTAGGTGTTAGCACCCTTCCCCCAAGGAGTTTTCAATTAGACGTTTAATCCTACCCTAAGTGTTTGTTCTTGGGACCTGCTATACCTGTAGTGCACCTGCAATTCCTGTTGAAAGTGATGAGTACATCTCAAGCCCAAATCCAGTGTTTTACTGTAGATCTTCTTGAAGGAGTTAGGCCTGATTAGGGAGATTTTGATCTGCTATGTACCCTGTAAGAAATAAAAACACACATCTCTGTTGCCTTAACTTTTACTACTTTTCTATTAAAACTTTAAAAAATAATTTTCTGAGACACAGTGGTAGTGATACACCAGTAAAACCTTCAGTACACATCACGGTGAGGTTTTTGTGTCTCGTCCTTCTCTGTTTGTGCACGTCAGTTTTGCCAGCTCTTTGTAAGTCTTGTGATATTTGGCGTTTCTCTTCAAGACCCAGCTCCTGGAGTCGTGGGGTTATGTGGTGATCTCTGTTTTACATTTTTTTTAAAATGGCTTCTAATTCTGATGGTTGCAGTGAAAAACTTGATAATGTGTAAAACAATAGCTCAGAAAAGGAGAGGCAAGCCCCAAATGTATTATAAAAAACCCTTATGAATTTTAAGCCAATCTTATGATTCTTGGGGGGGGGGCTGTCCTGACTCATGATTTTTGAATGCTTGGGGTTGGCAATACTGATGCTACAAAGCTTATGAGGCTTAAAATATTAATTTTTTTTAAAAAGTTGCCAAGAATGAAGGTTCTGGTGGTCTCAGGGCAGCAGTTACAAATTCTATGATAATCTCAGGTGCTCTGTGTAATCTACTCAGGCAGTAGCTAGGGAGACTCCAAAACATTTCTTCTCACCTACCATCTGCATCTCTGCCTGTTGGGTTATGCCGTAGAATTAGCTCCCTGTTGATTTCAGGTGTCTGTAATATTTCTGTATTTTTATGTGGTATTTCTAAAAATTCAGTGCACATTTGCAACATTTCACTGAACATCTGTGGGGCACTGCTTGCTTTAGTCATCACATAATGCAGCATCTCTATCCCTGAGAGGCTTAGCACTGGAATGGGATGTGGTGCGGAGGGGTGGTATTGTAGGTCAGGACTGAATTGCATTAGTTGAACTCAGTATGGGTGTGTATAAACTCGATGGGTCTGTAGAGTGTAGAGGAAATTGCCTCTTGGACAGTGCCTACCTGTCCAGTCTGTGGTTCTAACTACTGCTGTTAGATCTCTTCTTGCATGATCACTAAATTATTGACAAATCATAACTAGTGCTTCACTGTAATGGTCCTGACTCAACACCTCTGCGACTGTTTTATTTGGTGCAAAACATCCCCATCACTTTACTCACTGAGAAGTGGAAATTATAGACTCATAGACTCATAGACTAATAGGTCAGAAGGGACCAATCTGATCATCTAGTCTGACCTCCTGCACAAGGCAGGCCACAGAACCCCACCCATCCAATTTTATAACAACCCCTATCCCAGGATCGAGTTATTGAAATCTTCAAAACTGGTTTGAAGACCTCAAGCTGCAGAGAAACCACCAGCAAGCGACCCGTGCCCCATGCTGCAGGGGAAGGCGAAAAACCTCCAGGGCCCCTGCCAATCCGCCCTGGAGGAAAATTCCTTCCCGACCCCAAATATGGCGATCAGCTAAACCCTGAGCATGTGGGCAAGACTCACCAGCCAGCACCCAAGAAGGAATTCTCTGCAGTAACTCAGTTCCCATGTCATCCAACATCTCCCCGCAGATCATTGAGCAGACCTATCTGGTGGTAATCCAAGATCAATTGCCCAAATTGACAATCCTATCATAACATCCCCTCCATATACTTATCGAGCTTTGTCTTAAAGCCAGGAAAGTCTTTTGCCCCGACTACTTCCCTCGGAAGGCTGTTCCAGAACTTCACTCCCCTAATGGTTAGAAACCTTTGTCTAATTTCAAGTCTAAACTTCCTAATATCCAGTTTATACCCATTCGTCCTCGTGCCTACATTAGTACTAAACTTAAATAATTCCTCTCCCTCCCTAACGTTAACCCCCCTGATATATTTATATAGAGCAAGCATATCCCCCCGCAGCCTTCTTTTGGCCAGGCTAAACAAGCCAAGCTCTTTGAGTCTCCTTTCATAAGGCAGTTTTTCCATTCCTCGGATCATCCTTGTAGCCCGTCTCTGAACCTGTTCCAGTTTGAATTCATCCTTCTTGAACATGGGACACCAAAACTGCACACAGTATTCCAGATGGGGTCTCACCAACGCCTTGTATAACGGTACTAACACCTCCTTATCCTTGCAGGAAATACCCCGCCTGATGCATCCCAAAATCGCATTTGCTTTTTTAACAGCCGTATCACATTGGCGACTCATAGTCATCCTGCTATCAACCAGCACCCCAAGGTCCTTCTCCTCCTCCGTCGCTTCCAACTGATGCGCCCCCAACGTATATCCAAAATTCTTATTATTAGTTCCTAAATGCATAACCTTGCACTTTTCACTATTGTATTTCATCCTGTTCCTATTACTCCAGTTAACAAGGTGGTTCAGATCTTCCTGAATAGTATCCCTGTCCTTCTCCGTGTTAGCAATACCCCCCAGCTTCGTGTCATCCGCAAACTTTATTAGCACATTCCCGCTCTTTGTGCCAAGGTCCGTAATAAAAAGGTTAAATAAGATCGGTCCCAAAACCGATCCTTGAGGGACTCCACTAGTGACCTCCTTCCAGCCTGACAATTCACCTTTCAATACGACCCTCTGGAGTCTCCCCTTTAACCAGTTCCTTATCCAACTAACAACTTTCATATTCATTCCCATCTTTTGCAATTTGACTAACAGTTCCCCGTGCGGAACCGTGTCGAACGCCTTACTGAAATCTAGGTAAATTATATCTACCACATTTCCTTTATCTAAGTAATCCGTCACCTTCTCAAAGAAGGAGATCAGATTGGTTTGGCACGATCTACCTTTAGTAAATCCGTGTTGCAATTCGTCCCAATTACCATTGACCTCTATGTCCTTGACTACTTTCTCCCTTAAAATTTTTTCCAAGACCTTGCATACTACAGACGTCAAGCTAACAGGCCTATAATTACCCGGATCACTTTTATTCCCTTTCTTAGAAATAGGAACTACATTAGCAATCCTCCAATCATACGGCACAACCCCCTACTTTAATTCCCTTGCAGCTTAATGTGTATTCACATCTTGACTGACCAAGCACATGTTACACCAATACGGTCCTTTCAGTGAGTATCAAAGTGAATTATAGCTGAGAGACACTGATTGTTTCCAAAAGAGCTATGACTGTCGTCCTGTGTGCCTACCCAGATTTCCCTCAGAGATAACAGACCTTACTGGAAGTTGCTACTTAGTAGGGTGAGAGATGTATATAAAATTTATTTTCTCAGATGCAAATTCTTGAATACTACATGTGATTAACCCTCATAAACCCCTCCATTCTGGAAAGGTTTAGCAATGATTGCATAGTACAATACCCAGGGGATTTCTTCAGCGATGACTCCACTGTTCAGTTTAATAATATTAATGTTGCAATCTTTTCGTAATCTGCACCATTGATCATCACCAAGATGGCATCTCATGAATACAAGGTGCTTAAGAACCTTAGCATTAACTGGAGTTAGACAGAAAGCATGCAGCACCAAAAGGTGAATATCAAATGACTTTTGCATGTGGTGGTTTGTGTGTAGAAAACCTTGGACAAAGAGTTGAGAATGCATAGTCTAAAGTCTAGCTACATCACTGTGTTTCCTTGAAACAGACATTAAAATCTGATCTTAAAAGAGAAACAAAATAGCACTATCTTTTATTCCATTTTTCACTATGGAAAAAAGATTAACAAATGCATTTTGACTGATAAAGATTTATTATACAAGCACTGAAAAATCAGATCTTAGCTCCATGTAGAACAATATTTGATGTAGAATAGTTTTGAGTTAAAGCACAAAAGCACTGCTGAAAATCAGATACATCCTTTTATATTTCCTTCCATGTCCTTTTGTGTTAAAAATAGTGTACATCTAATATAAGGGGTTATTTTTAAGATATGCAGATATGTTAAGGCATTGGCAAGGATGTGAATGCAGGATTTAATTTTTATCTAGGTGCATGGATGATGAAGAGACTTTTATGAGCCTTGTTGGCCAAATGCAGGAGGAGAGCCCCTTTTGCAGTCTAACTATTGGCCTTTTTGCTAGCTAAGAGCCTGATTATGACCCAGTCTGTGCTCCCATGTAGGGGAGTGAAAGAGGTGTAAGGAGCCTACTGACTTTCATATGTTGACTGCCCATTTTGTTGGCAGCTGGGCAGGAAGGGCAGCAGTCTCTCTGGGTCTGGTACTCTCCATCTCATGCAGATGGGCAGGTTCCAACTAACGTGCCAGCCAGCCCAGTTGAGCCATCATGGAAAAGGAAATAATCCCTGCCAGTTATATGTCTGGTGCACATTGTTCTTTCCTCCTACTGTGACCAGGCGCCAGATTGCTCAGGCCACAATTTAACCCTAACTTTCAGGCATGTGCTGAGCAAATGAATTAAGGCAATGATAGGCTCATGCATAGTTAGAGGCTGAGCTGAGAAAAGCCACTTAAATCAGCTGATTTCTTAGTTGCCTGGAATGAGATTCTACCAGTGATTTGAAATAATCAGCAAAAGCTGGATTCATTTAGACATTTCTGCCTAATTAAAAATAATGAAAACAACTCTTTTATATGTATCAATGAAATTAAATATAAAAGGGGTATTTAAAGTATTGATAATAGAATTAAATATACCCATAATTTGACTGAATGCAGGGGGCAGGAATCTGTTGCACAGCAAGACCACTGACATTTCTGTTTTGTGTTCAGCTCATTTCAGGACTTATTATAATTGGATTTCCTTCATGTTTCATTTACTTTAAAGCAATATGTATTTTTGGAAGAAAAGACTAATTATCATTCTGAAGTTTCTTGGAGCAGACATCCCTTTGTTAGAGTGGGTAGTGCACTGCTTCCCCAAGTTTGTCCCTTCTCCTTTCTCAGATGTAGAACTTCTAATAGGTTCCTCAGCAGTCACAGCTTTACTTTATATATAAAAGCTGTATAATACACTCAGTAGGCTCATTTTCTCTTACAAACTAACTTTTGGAGTTAATGCTCGTCAGCAAATTCACCGCCCCCTGATTTCACACAAACAAACCCCGCATTTTTATAGACCATGCATCCCTCCTCTTTGCTTAATTATATATCTCTTGATAGAAAAAGTGGCTGTTTCAACTGCACATGCAGTTTCTCTGGAAAGGAACGGGCATTATTCACAAAGCTTCAATTAAACTACTAATGGCAACAAGCAGGGTGGGTTAAGTGAGGATCTAGCCTCAAATTCCACGGTCTTTAAAAATATTGACATTCAAGGAGTGCTGTTAATAGTTCAGAGAGAATGCCTGACAGTTAAGGACTCCTGGCCTCTACCCTGAGTTTTGTCAGACTTGCTCCATGACCTTGAGAAAGTCATTTGACTTCTGTAAGCCTTACTTTACCCATCTGTAAACTAGTTATAATTCTTATGTCAGAGGTACTGTATGACTGAATGAATGTTTGTAAGGTGCTTTTGGGAGCTTTGAATGTGCAAAGTAGTAATATTATTTAATCTAAATATTATTTAACCTTAGCATAGTCTACTGGTTTACATCAGACATTTGATGTAAACTACTTACTTTGTCCCTTTGTGATATGCCTTGGGGGGTGGGAAGGAATTCTTAAGGTATGTCTGCATGGAGGGATTTATTCAAAGCTTTGTGTTTCATGTTTGGTAACTTGCAGTATCTGACTCATAAAATAGTGAGCACACAACACCTGTTCAGTTTTCAACTCATATCGCGTGAACAGTTTGCTGTGAACTGAGAGCGTAGCATGCTTCAGGGTATCTGTGGTCCTTTGCTTTGCTGCTGAGCAGAGTTCATCCTTGGATTGTTCTTGCTGTGAATTGCGGGAAGCCAGGTGAGTTTAAATTAAAAAAAAAACTCATTTCTGCTGTCTTTGCCCCATACTTTCTGGGCTGGCTTGTGCCATTTAAGCGCTGCTCGTGGCCAGCAATGCTCCATGTCATTATGGTGACAAATCTGAATATGGTAGAGGCTGCTTGAGCTAAATTATGGCACTCAGAGCCAGAGAAATTTAACATTGGACTTCTCCCATCACACCACTGAACAGATGATGTGAGATAATATTCTATGGCAGCAGCTGCAGTTCCTCTGACAGCAGGAAGATAGTCTGCAGTGGTGGCAGTAGGAGAAAATGGAAGAACAGGAGGATGCCAAGCTGTCGAAGCAAGAGGAGTTGTTCCTGGGTCACCTATGCAGCATTCAGCATTGTCTCTGGGCCCAGAAAACCAGCAAATATTGATGGGAGAGGATCATATTGCAGACCTGGGATGACCAGCAGTGGCAAGAAAACTTCAGGATAGGGTGGACTATCTTTTCTGAGATATGTGCAGAATTGGCCCTGGAACTTCAGTGATAGCATACCAACATGCAATGCTTTATAGCGATGGAGAAATGGGTTGCCATTGCCATATAGAAGCTGGTCACCCCAGAATGTTACTGGTCTGTAGCTAACCAGTTCAGCATGGGAAGATCAACTTTTGGGGCCATTCCCATACTGGTCTGCCATGCCATTGATAACCGTGCTAACCAGGTCAGGAAGCTAGGTAATGCTCAGGAGATTATTGATGGCTTTGCACACTTGGGGGTTTCTAAACCGTCACTGTTGGCAGCGATCCCTCAAGGTCAAGGGTGATCTTTCATGGGTTTTATTTTTTATGGATCCTTTGGTAACTGAGGAGTTGGATCCTTGAGCTGCAGGCTCATTGGTAGACATTGCAGGTGGTGTTGGAAGACAGGGTTGGGCCGCGATTGCTGCGTGACAGTCATCTACCCTTTCTTTTCCAGCATTTTAATGTGACCAGGGCAAGGTGATTTTCCTCAAAAATGGATATTCTGACAAGTCTTCACCAGTTATCCCTGTCCTGGGCTGCTGTCTCCCACGGTGCAGTGTTGATGCCACATCTCTTGACATTTATTTTGAGAATGTCTTTAAAGCGTTTCTTTTGGCCTTCCAGTTTCCTTTCTCCTTTGGTGAGTTGGGCATTCAGCAATTGCTTTGGAAAGTGTACATCACACATGTGCACACAGTGCCCACTCCACCTCAGCTGGTGCTGGATAATCAGGGCCTCAACACTGAATATGTTGGCCTCTGTGAAGACACTGACATTAGACTGATGATCCTCCCTCTTTGTTAAGGATCTTCCAATGAAAGTGCTAGTGCTGGTGTTCCAGGTTTTTCAGGTGTTTTCTATAGGTCACCCAAGTCTCACAGATGTAGAGGAGAGTTGGAATTACCACTGCTTTGTAAACTAAAAGTCTAGTGTAGGTTCTGATCTTGTAATTGTTGAACACCTGATGAGACAGTCTTCCAAAGGCAAGGCGGCACAGTGGATTCTGTGTTGAATCTCAACATCTGTCTGCCCTCTCTCAAACTCTATTGGGGCAAATGCCCATGTTCCTATCCTGTGCCCCACCCTTCCCTTGACCAGGTTGCCAAATGTATAAACAGAAAGGGTTATTTCTCCATGGTACTCCAAGGACTGGTGGACTTCTGTATCAGGTTTACAGATGTAAATACACAAGGTTAGAGGAGTGTTAGTGAGAATAGGGTCCTTCAGAACTTGGTACTGTTTTGAATTAATGGAATAAAAACTGTTCGCTTCCGGAAGCACTATGGACATTAATGGTGTGGAGATTGGTTCAATTATTCTGGTAGACCTGGCTTTTCCCCTGATACCCTGGCTAATGGAACCTCACACAGGATGCTTGGACCGAAGGGAGGAACATTTTGACTATTGCCTGAGTAGTTGCAGAATGGTAGACACATTGCCTTTTTGAAAGGGAGATGGCACTGTTTATGGAAGAGGTTGGAAGCAGCAGAAAAAAATGATCCAACCGTTATAACTGCGTGTTGTGTTTGCATAATATTTGAGAGGTGCAAGGGTGGAAGACTGCGGGGTAGAGGCTTGCTTTGTGGTTCAAGCTCCCATAGAAATGCTGCCAGGGATGTATACTGTTCATATCTTAAATCACAGACCTGAACATGTTAACATGAGGCAGACGGTGGGAGAACTGGTGTATTGTGTGTGGGAGGTTGAAAATTAACGTTCCCCATGTGATTTTATCAAAACCCTGTGAATTATTCATAGATTCATAGACTTAAGGTCAGAAGGAACCATTGTGGTCATCTAGTCTGACCTCCTGCATAATGCAGGCCACAGAATCTCACCCACCCCCTAACCTATGTCTGAGTTATTGAAGTCCTCAAATTGTGGTTTAAAGACAATCCTCCAGCAAGTGACCCGTGCCCCATGCTGCAGAGGAAGGCGAAAAACCTCCAGAGCCTCTGCTAATCTTCCCTGAGGAAAATTCCTTCCCGACCCCAAATATGGCGATCAGCTAAACCCTGAGCATGTGGGTAAGACTCACCAGCCAGCACTCAGGAAAGAATTCTCCGTTGTAACTCAGATCCCACCTCACCTAACATCCCATCACAGACCATTGGGCATATTTACCTGCTAATAATCAAAGATAAATTAATTGCCAAAATTAGGCTATTCCATCCTACTCTTCCCTCCATAAACTTATCAAGCTTAGTCTTGAAGCCAGGTATGTCTTTTGCCTCCACTACTCCCCTTGGAAGGCTGTTCCAGAACTTCACTCCTCTAATGGTTAGAAACCTGTGTTTAATTTCAAGTCTAAACTTCCTAGTGTCCAGTTTATATCCATTATTTCTGTTTTATTTTAAATATTCTCTCTGTTAAATGCAACGATGACCCATAATGGATATACTGTAAATGCTTTTGTTATGAAACAACAACAAAAACCCAATAATAGTTTTAATAAAAGCAATGGAAAAATGTCATTGTATCTGGAAATACATTTAACAAGTAACCAACTATACACACAACCTTTAATTCCTGTGACATTGCCGACAAAACTAAAAAATGCAACAGTAACAACATTCCAAATACAACAATAGGGAACATGGTGAGGAGTGGGTGTTAAAGGCATGCATATGCCTTGCCTGTGGCTGTTCTTGACCTAATGGGTTCTGGGGTTGAGTGGCTTGGCTAAGAAATTTCAGGGACGTTGCAAGAGCTCAGAAGAGCTGGACTCCCGGGTACCTGTATTCTCTGTACCCAGAGATTGGATCTAAGAGGTGAATGAGAGCTGCTGGGAGCACTGCTCTAGGGATGTGGAGGTTAGAATTTATTGAGGGTCCCAGTAGTCAGCACTGTCCACAGACATGGCTGGGTCCCAAATTACAGAACTGTAAAGCCTGCTGGCCTAGCAAGAGCATGTTTTGCAGGAGGGTGTTCTGGCTCAGGATAGTGTCGATGAGTAGCCTCTGATTCTCTCTTTTTTTTTTTCCCCATGCTCTCCTTTGCTGTTGTATTGCTGTCCTTGGCCACAGCCACACTTTCCCTGGGCCATTGTGATGCTGTCTTCAACCATTGCCACAATCTCTTGGGAGAACTGCATTTCTCGGTCTGTCTCTGAGTCCTCATATACACCCCTCCACTTCTCAACCAGCAGGGCATTCCTCTGTGACTCTGCCATGAGTTCTGCAAACGTGATAGCTTTCTTTAGTACGTGTAATGTGACCTTTCCTCCCTGAGTCTCCTCCCATTCCTTGGGGGAACCTCAGAGATAAGTAGTCTGTACAGAGCTTGCTGCATGCATTTGGATTTCAGTCTGCTGTATACTTTCATGCTGTTAGTTTCAACCACCCCCACCCCAAGTTGGTTTTTGCAGTTTTGTTTGTGCACTGGCATGCCTGTGGCATTGGGGATGTAAAGGGGGAGAGCTATGGGGGTCAACGGAATAGTAACCCACCCCCCCACATCCCTATAGGCTGTCCTCTCTCAGTGACATTACACTGAGGCAAGTGACTACGAGGCACAGAACGGTCCTCCCAGAAGTGCTGCAGGCAGGTGTGGAAGGAACTTAACAAACTATATCAGCATCTGGGGTTGTGGCTATTCCCTATAACTTGCCAAACAAAATTGAGCTATTTCGCAGTCTTAACGTCTGCTATATCTTCCCTGCAAACATGGAGAAAGTGCTGGGAAAAATACATAGGGTCCTGCAATGACTGTCTCCTACAATGTGTGGTGTTGGGCATTTGAATATCAGCAGGGAGCTATATTGTATGTGCCTTGATCGGGCTTGCAAAGTGCACTTATACCTCATGTGAATTATGAAGACTAACCATATTTCTTTCCCTGTAAGAACAGTCTCTCTAAACTGTTGAATTTTGTGCAGATGAATGCTTTTGTTTTAATCTGCCATGGGTGTGTGTTACAGACAATGAATGCATCATGCTGGTGGGCAGCACAAGGGAGCCTCTTAGGTCTCATCTGCCAACAAAAATAAACTGTAAATAAAGGCACTAACATACTGAAGTTCCTCCCAGGTGATCTGACTCTTTGGCTGGGATTTGGGCTCAGCCAAAGCAGGATAGGAATCAGGGTCCATAGTAGCAGGATAGGAGTGGGGCTGGCATTCCAGCTGGCCATTGTCAGTGTCCCAAGTCACAAAAAGATCCTGCTGTTGGGGCAGCTCTTCTCTGGTGTCTGCTCTCCGCTTCTGCTTATCCTCCAGTAGGTTTTGCTGGTCATTGCTGGTGGCAGGGAGAGTGCAGGCAGCTGGCTCTGAATGGAGTCTCTGATGGGTTGTACTATAATTCGTGTAGAATCCTCTCTAGTTCATCAACAAGTGGGCAGGTCATATGTCCTCTACCAGATTGAAATGAAGGATGAAACAATGTACTTCTCATTAGATGCTTGCTCTTTATTCAGTACTTGTTGGTATCTGGTCGTGACCCCTCATGGACATCTCCTTTGCAATGTTCACAAAAAGGTCTTTATTCCTATGGCTGGGGGCGAGAGCTTCCTGAACCTAAGTGTCTCCACCAAGGGAAATGAGATCTAGGGTCTCAGGACAACTCCAAGCAGCTGTGAAAGACATGTTGTGGGACTCCTGGAGTTCTATCATGTTTGTATCTCCACAATAAAGATACACTAGGATCCAGGAGCAAAGCAGCAAAATCTGGCTTTGTGTCACCTTTTAAAGAGGGGAAGGGTCCTCCTTGATACCCAGGCAGGGAAGGCACACAAGTAAACAGATCATTAATGGTTGACCTGCCAAGCATTGTGGGATTGCCATTGGAGGCATGCAAAAAATGGTGCACAGCTATTACATGAGCACCAACAAAAGGTCATACTATATCAGGTGAAACAAACCTAGTCCACTTGTCAAGCGGACTCCAGCAGCGATAGATTGCTTTGTGTGAACTCAAGTATTTTCGACTGGGTAACTCATTTTGATCTGGTTTACAATCCCCGTGTAGACAAGCCCTTAATGTAGTTTGGCTCGTACGCAGCTTGAACGATGTTAGCTAGGACCTCAATTTCATCCCGTGGTTATGTCTGTAAAATTCGATAGGATCCATGTAAGTTCTGCTTGCACATAGTGACTGATTCAAATATGGCACATTTGACAATGCATCATTTAGTATTGCATAGCAGTATCAATACTGGATATGAGCCCAAACTCTGGTTTGGAATTGAACTACAGCCTGCTAGTCCATAGCGTCACTCTTGAAAAATGTCTACACTTATAGTAAGTTGTCATTCTTGTGACAACTACCAACAGTTCACAGGTTCAGAAATGCCTCCCCAGTATGCGCTCCTGGTATTCAATATATCAAGTGACTCAGATTAAAAGTAAGTACAATTTGCCTGTTAACAAAATGTTGTTAGATTCACATTAGATTGTGATAGATGAGGGGGAAGTCAGTGAAAGACTCTCTCTCCAGTTGGTGAATAGATTACTTGGTTCAATTATTTTATCGAACAATGACATTTGTACTGTAAAAGTCAGCAGAAAAAAAATCAATGAGTTTTAAAGGACAAAATTCAGTGGTAGATACAGACCACTGAATTGAAGAATATGCGTTAAGAACCAGATATTTTGCCATTAGTGCATTTGCCAGGAAGATTGTATTAGCTTTTAGCTTAACCTTCAGTTTTCCATTAAAATGAAATAAATTTCTCTGGTGCAGTATACTGAGAGAAAATCCTGTTACCTTGACTTTTAAAACAGACTTAATGATGATATTGAATTTTAAACTACAAGTGAAACGCACAGCCAATTCTAATATAGGTTTTGGTATAAATGATTTTATTTGTAATATTCCACATGTAAAAAGAGTGACCTAAACAGACCAAGTGGTGAAGAATTGATAGAGAGATATGGAGCCTTTCAGTGTTCATTCACTTACTTGAATACAGAATAGATTGGTAATAATTAACATGTATTACTGTTGTGCAGATGTCTAATGGCCTATATGAAAAAAATAGTGGTTACAATCAGTTTTCTGCTGGACCAGTGTCTGTCCCCAAATCCTTCATTAATATCATAAAAATCTCAGTGTGCTGGGGCACATCTAGACTAAGATTTGGAAAATGTTAGATAACACATGTTAACCAACATCTGGACAAGGATTTGAACAATGTCAGTTAAGGGACAACTGTTACCAATATAGTATAGACAAAGCAATGCTATCTTGGATGAGAAAAAGCCTATGACACTGTAACATCTTCCAAATTCTAGTCTAGACAGACCTGGGTGTGTCTGCAGCTGGAACTAGTCTTTCACCCTTAGTGACTTTTTCTGAAGAAGTTTGAGGCATGTTTTTGGGATTAGGTTAGGCCAGTGGTTCCCAAACTGGGGTTCGTAAACCTCTAGGGGTTTGCGAACATTACAAGGGGTTCTCAGGGAAAAAAATCCCTGATGGCAAACAGAGCTGTCCTTAGGGACCCCGAGCAGCGTGGAACCAGCAGCCCAGAGCAGATCAAATCAAGCACATCTATCACACTGAGGAGATTTAAACTTCAAGACTCCTTATAAGAAATGGAAAGGGAGGTGGATTTTTTTTTGCTGTTTTTAGAATTAAATAGGCAGCTAGTATTGTTTTGAAAATTATTATGAAGAACAAGTTTAAGCTGTGTTGTTTGCTTGAACTGCTCAAGACCTGAATGCTTGTATAAGAGGAACTCTTTGAGCTGGCTTCTTAGATACTTTCATGTTGTTTCACATCTGATACTCCTTGATGAAACATAAGGAGCCTTGTTTTATAACAAGCTTATTCAAAGTGATACAAGCTACGAAAGTGAGATCTTGGAAGAGTGTGCCATTTTCATAATGTAATAAAAATACTGTAATGATGAATAATTAATAATAAATAGTGTGTGATAAGCATGTCATAGAAACAAATTTTATATTTCCAAGATCACTGCTTTTATAATTTATACTCAGGTAAAGGAAAAAATCCCTGGAAATATTCTTTTTTTAGGAGGAGGTTTGTGAGACTTGACATTTTGGTGAAAGGGTTGTAACAGGTTGTTAAAGTTTGGGAACCACTAGTTTAGGCCAATCTTGCCTTAATTTTGCTCCTCTTTTGTCTTTTTTGAAGGTAAACAGTGGGCTTTATTTCCCACTGTTGTTAATCTGATGCCTTTCACTTGCATTAAATTCAGTTAAAATTCATCATAAGAGAGTCTGAGGACTGGAACAGCTGGGACTTTTCAGGTCAAGATTGAGGCATATTAGCAGAGCTGTCCTACAGGGAGCTGCTGATCTTTACTATTCCTGGCTTTTGACAATGCTGATGTTCTCACACTTCTAGCTGATCTGATAGTTTAAGACAGCACCAATTCTTTTAATATATTATCTAAAATTCTTTACAACTGACACATGTCTTTTGATGTAAGTAAGAGCAGGGTGAGTATTTAGTTGTATTGAAAATACATTAAAAGAAAATGTTCCATTAGTTAGCTTCAAAATCTGACCCAGCTTAAAATTGTTAAAATATGGATAATGCCTGCCAAATTGTAAATAGCCTCAATATAGGCACTACAAATATATTCTTGACATTAAAGATGCTTGCTTGAACTGCTCAAGACCTGTTGTATAAGAGGAACTCTTTGAGCTGGCTTCTTAGGGCTGGTCCACACTGGGGGGGGAAATCGATCTTAGATACGCAACTTCAGCTACGTGAATAACGTAGCTGAAGTTGAATATCTAAGATCAGATTACTCACCCGTCCACACCGCGCGGGATCGATGTTCGCAGCTCTCCCTGTCAATTCCGGAACTCCGTTGGGGTTGATGGAGTTCCGGAATCGATATAAGTGCGCTCGGGGATCGATATATCGCATCTAGATTAGACACGATATATCGATCCCCGAGCAATCGATTTTAACCCGCCGATACGGCAGGTAGTCTGGACGTGGCCTTAGATACCTTCATGCTGTTTCACATCTGATGCTCCTTGATGAAACATAGGAGCCTTGTCTTATAACAAGCTTATTCATGTAAATTGTATGTTTCATGTACTTTTGATCTCTCTCTCTGGTGTCTGGCCAGCAGGAGTAAACTAACAGACAACAGCCTCAGAGCTATTTAATGGTGATAATGATGATATGTCTTAATACAATAAGTGTATGGAGTGCTTCACCATAGATGACACAGCCAAAGTAGTTTTCTGACATAAATGAATGCTGCTGGGCCACTAATAAGGAAGTACAACAAAATAAATTTATTATTTTCAAGCCAAATTTGAACTGCGGGGAAAAAAGGTTTGACAAATTGCACAAAAGAATAATTGCTACAGTAGGGTAGACCTTTTATTTTCAGTATCCAGAGAGGATTGTTTCAAACAAATGAAAATTTTTAAAAAGTTGAATGATTAACAAATGATTTTACAGTAGCAATGGCTTTACCTTTTGAAGTGTTCAGAGTTTTGGTTCAGAAATCCTCCAAAAATTAAGGAGAACATAGTGTGTGTCCTTTTTTTTCCTTCTTTTACAAAATCCATATTCCCTTCTTCATAGTCCAATTTAGAACATTCTCCTTTCACATCTCATCCCCTCACTGACAGTGGCTTTGGAACATCTCTTATTTTGGGGTCAGAAGAAATTTGGGTAGATTTGAGTTGTTAGAAAAGGTGCATGCAGGTGGAAGTTGTATCCATACCCAATAGTCCTATCTGCACTTGATTTCCAACCCTTTCTTTCTTGACTTCACAATACTCTGCCACATATTTCAATTAAGAGATGGGAATCTCTGGACTGGCACGTTTTTTACTGAGTTTCTGAGAAAGTCTCTGGATATCCCTTTGTCAGTGGTAAAATGTATTTAATCCTTGGAGCCTACTCAACATTTGTGAAACAGACTTCTCAGATGAGGGAGCGAAAGAGGGTGGGTTCTTCAATATTAAAAAAAAATCTTATATATAATTGGTTCATTTTGAGATTTGAATTAAAATGCAAGCTGTTTCTTATTTTCATTGAATTTATTTTTCCAGCTGTACTTGAGAATGTACTTGTAAAATGTTTTTTTATTCTCAGAGCTGTTAGAGAGAATGAAATATACCTCCCAAAACCACCATAATTGGTGGTATGTTCCCTTTCTGTCTACATCATAGCAATTTGAGACCTGGTTTTCATTTAGCTTTGAATCTCTGTCATTTTCTACATAATTTACAGCAGTTTCATTAACTGATGTATTCTTCCAATAGGATTGATATTACTGTCCAGTCAAACTCTGAAAGATGAAGTATGGTTTTGCCATCTGTAATGCTGTGAACCAGGCTGCTGTGAAACTTTGAATTCCTAAGTTGAGAAATTTGGCACAAATAATGCATGTCTGAAACTGTAGTAATGATTTAGGTAGGAAACTTGGATTTGGTTTAATCTCAGGCAACATTCCTTGTGGTTCAATTTTTATAGAACTAACTCCCATTAAGTCAGTGGAAGTATATCTGTTGACTTGCATTGGGTCAGGTCCTTAAAGAGGCTTTGGCCCTATGGCAAATTAAGAGATTTTTGTAATACAAAGAGAAAGTTCAGCTAACACACACAATTTTTTGACAGTAAGTTTCTCTATTCCCCTTGTTAGTGGTGTAATTTATGTTTGAATAAGAAGTTTTTCTCTCTCTCTCTCTCAGCTAGAAATGGATCTGAACAATATCCCAGATGCAAACATCATGGAATTTTGGATCCACATTGGAATGTAGTGTCTCTTTGAGTTAAATCTGCAGGAGCTTCAGACTTAGAGCTGTGCTCTGCAGCTCATTTCCAGCTCTATTCACAGCTAGATCTGAGCAAATAATTCATAGCAAATAATTTTATTAAATGCTCCTTTTTCCATATGTGTTGAATTGTCCATAAACGGATCTTAAAATGTAGAAATGAATTCTGAATTATTTTCCTGAATTATGTCTCAAGTGATTGAAACTTGGTTTGTAGATGGATCACAATCTTGAACTGTCACAGTCTGTGTTGCCTAGTTCAGTGGTGCTGGAACAATTTTTACAGTGTTGGTGTTGAAAGTGGAAACATTGTATTTGGGTTGTTATTACCACTTCAAGCCAGGGGGTGCAACAGCACTCCTTGTTCCAGCACCTATGGCCTAGTTACATAGGTCTATGTGGAAGTTTTTCTGATCTCTGACTGGGATGACTAGTATAATTAACTTGAACCTGAATCACCAATTGCAAATTTTACAGTCACTTTCAGTGAATATTTGAGAATTAAAGTTTCAAATGTGCTTCGTATGAGTATTTTGCAGAAGTAAAGCTCAAGTACTTAAATGATCATGGACAGTAAAAACAAAGGCATGCTGAACATGGTCAAATCAAATTTCCTTTGCAATTTGAATGGTTATACATTTTTCTTCTCTGTTTGTTCATTCAGCAATATTGAAAATCCAGCTTCTGTTGTATCCTGCACTGAAGAAGCACTTATTTGTTGGTAATACTTAGCACACGGGGGTGTTGGGATGACTTCAGTTAATGTTTTTAATATGCTCTGAAGATGTGTAAAGGTCTTTCTGTGCTAAGTATTATTTTTATAATGTAATCCTTTATTGCCATGAATGATTGTGATATCACAACTTCAGCAGAATAGTCTCTGTTCTTCCCTCTTTGGACATGCGTAAATGCCATTAGTTAGTTAGTAGTGCATATATGTTGGGGAAAGGGAATACCGGGACTTCACTGAAGGTAAGGTTGATATATGCCCCCATAAAAACACAATGCTTTTGTTAAGCAAAAGTTCCAAGGAAAATAATGTCAGAAAGGAGAATTACAAATAGGTGTGTTTGTGGGAGTGGGAGTTATTTGATAGATTGCTTTATCATGAAAGTCCATCTTTAAGAACACAGAAATATTGAGGTGGAGATAGAGGACAGGAGGATTAGTTGGTGTGAGGGAAATAGTGCCATCGAGTGGTTGGTTAAATCAGTTACCCTATTTATTTTTCTTATCCTTTGAGAGATTCCAGATTTTACTGTAATTTGAGGTACTTTGTAATTAATTGTAGTAGTATAAATTTAGTTGGAATTTAAAATAGGGCCCTTAAAAGCACAAGCTCATGGATATGCTAGATTCTGACTAAGGAAATGTACCTTTGTGGATTGCATGCCTGATAGACTAAGCAGATGGGGGATCAGATCAGTATAAAAATACACACCTTTTCTCCCAGAGAAGGACTGGTGGTAAGCTCACAACAGGCTTCCTCACAGGGGTTTTACTGTGCAAAATTCACTATTTTTTGTTTACTGAACTTTAGTAGAATAATTTTTGACATTGTGAACAAATTTTTTGTCACACTTCCTCCCCCTTCCCAATGTTGCATTCTTGCTTTACAGTTTTCTCGAAGTGCATGGGTTTTGGTTGAAAATGTTAAGAAATATGAATTTTAATACACTTTTGAGGTGAAAGTCTTTTCTGCTAAAAATTGGACTCATTTTAACTAAGTGACGGGATCATTTTGGCAATCTATGTCTATATAGTTGTTGAATGCAAAACAAAATGTCAGTTGAATTTCCATTTAGTTATGAAGATTTCACATAGTTTGACCTGGGACACTGTCAACAAAATTTAAGGGTTGATATCTGGCCCCAGTGAAGTCAATGGAAGTTTATCCATTGCATTCAGTGGGACCAGGATTTCACCATAGTAGTCTAACAATGAGGGGGGAAAATGACATTGAATGTAATTCTCAAGGGATACCAGCCCTGCTCACACTTCCTTTCACAAAAATTGTATTATTCCAGTAGCAACAATAATACACAATGAAATAAACCAGGAACAGGAATTGTGATCGGACATATATAACATTTTCCACATAGTCACCTATATGACCCATTTCCCTTGAAATTTGCTGAATATGCCACAAAAGATTGTAATTGCTTTTTGGTCAGGAGAAGGTGGTGTCATTTTATAAAAGTG
This sequence comes from Gopherus evgoodei, assembly GCF_007399415.2. Taxonomy (NCBI): domain Eukaryota; kingdom Metazoa; phylum Chordata; order Testudines; family Testudinidae; genus Gopherus; species Gopherus evgoodei. Next base: position 53,597,351 of record NC_044328.1, on the reverse strand, counting down.
AACTACCTCAAATGTATTGGCATGGGTCCCTTTTTTGCCAAACACTGCAGTAGTGCTATAAATGGTTTGAAAACATTACATCGTATAAATGCTCAGAGCATAAGTTATAGACCTGCCTTGAGGCAATCTTGTCTTACGTTGTGTATCTTCCTCTTCAGAATATTTTGAATGCCCAAGTACATTCAGAATATTGTTTGAATTTTCGGCAGTGAATGATTCTAGCTTCTTTGACTTTGCTACTGAGAGAACTTTTTTATAGTTGAGATGAGATGATGAACCAAGGCTTGTCTGTTGCATTTGATTGGTGACTCTTGTCCACGCGGAAATGAACTATCCTGTGGCACCATTTAAAAAAGGAAAAGGATGACCCTAGTGTTCTGGCCAATGTTCTCTCTCATTAAATGAAGTTCTAATGGCCAAGGCTGTGTGAGCTATTCTAAATGCATAACTACCTATGCATTTGCTTTTGCTCCCAGCTGTTGCTAGCAGCTGTCACTTAAAAGCACTCTGGATCAGGTCAGGTCTGAAAGGTGCAATGTAAAACCTAATTTGATTTGTGAATTTAGCAAACCTCAGTGCTTATGAAGAGGGCTCAAATTCCTTTCCTTTCTATTAGAGACTACAGAAATACCACTTAAACACTAATTGCCAAATTCTGCCCTCGGTTACAAAGACACCCACCATTTAATAGGGTAACTAAATTGCACTTGTATAACTGAAAGCAGTTAGTGACATAAGAGAGCAGAATTATTTAGTCATCTCTTTTTTAGTGTCATGAATTATTCTGTCTTCTACATTTGCCCACTTTGTAAAGTGCTAGCTCTTTTTCATTATACATTATGCACTTGTTCACAAAATAGAAGACTTATAACACTTACTGCTTACTTGAAAGTTTTTTTAAGTCCCCTCTAAGAGACTTTTTATGAACATTCCTATACAATAACAAACAAGGTGTCTAGACTAAAAATAAGTGACAAATATAGCCAAACACAACATGCCTATCAAAATCCAAATGTATCCATGAGTGTGCGGGTTTTTCATAGCTTAGTTTGCAAGTGTCTCCTTTTCTTCCTGGACACCTGAGGCATAAATTTGATCTCGTTATAAACCAAGAGTAATTCCATGAAAATCAGTTAAATTATCGTAGTCTAAAGCTGCTGTAGGTAAAATCAGAATTTGATACATACTGTAGTTTATTGTGAGACAAGTCAAAGAATTTAGACTTACTCTGCCAATTTGTTTCCACTATATGTGACCTTGCTCAGTTACAACAGACATGGATGTTATACCTTGCTTGTGGGGAACATCCTAATTCTCTGAGGAATACTTCATATGAACATCAGTTCACCTAAGTATATTTATTAGACAAGCTTCATAGGTTGGCTATCCAAGCCTGACACCTGTGGTTTGAAATCAGTTTCCCTTCTCCTAGCTGAGCTGCCTACCAGAGCTTTTGTTATAGGGCCTATGTGGCATTTTATAGAGGTATGCCTCACCAGCTACCCCACCATGTGCTGCTGAGACGTGCCACCTGTTGGTCTACAACTGGTTATCGGATATTATTATTGGATATTTGCAGCTGTCCTGCATAGGCACATGCCTGATGAATTATTGTTCCTTCCTTTTATTCTGTTTCTAGTACAAAACCATCAATAAGTGGTATGATTTGGCAGTAAAGAGCAGAAGAGTATATCATGCATATAAACATTGAGGATATTCAGATTCTGGCCCTCTCCTCACCTTTTGTGTTTTGGTTATCTTCGATTATAAGCTCTTTGAGGCTTCCTTGCAGGTGTGGCCAGCGCCTTGAACTCTGTAGATGCTACTGAAATACAAATAATAATAGTCAATAGAAATCGCTGACGAAATGCAGCCGCTTCTGAGGTGGAAGGCAGCAGTGATTTATGAGAGCATTTTTTAGAACCCACCCAATAGTTTATTCAGGGACTTCTCTGGAGCTGATGCCAGGGATTGAATTTGTGGGCTGCCTATAAATTAAACTCCACCCACTTGCGATGCCAAAATGAAATTCCTATTACAATAAATTATGTACATATTCAGAATATTATCATGCATGCTCTGTTAGGCTCCTTAGGCTAGATTTACAAAGAAGATAGGTGGTGTGATGCTGAGCATCACCAAACCCAACTTTTATGCACCTAGAAAATTACTGGGATTCATAAAGCCTGAGTTAGGTGTCTGGGTTTCCTATACAATGATTGTGAAGAAATAATGATGGGGAACTGTAATAATAAACTTGGGGAACCATTTCTGTATCTAGATCTGTCTATAAAACAAGCTTCCATTTTTATATATATATTGTGTGTAGAAATATTTAAACTGATTCAAACTTTCTTGGATGGGGAGAGGAACGTTGGCTTGAATAACAAAAAGAAACAAATTGTGAATCTGAACTAGTATTGTATGCTCCCCGAACATCTCAGGGTTTTACAAACTTGGCTCCCACAAGGTTCACACATCCTGAATGTTTACATGCTGCTTTCCTGGTTATTAAAGTATGAAACATTTGGTCCAAATGTTGGTGGTCCAAAATGATGATGGTCCAAAATTAAGTTTTGTTTTAAAGATGCAGGGCCAAATCCACAGCTGATGTAAATTAGTAAAATTACACAGATAAGGGTCTGTGCCAATTTGTATATTGTTAAATAATACTGACCTAACAGAGTAGGTTTCATACTCTACCAACTAAAATTAATAATTGTTACCTTTATAATAGCAATAAATTATATGAGTGCTCACAGTGCTCTAAATCTTACTCTTCTAGAAGTCAATGCAAAACTCCTGTTTAGTTCAGTGGCACAGGATTGGGGCCAATATAGTGGAATTAAAATAAGCAAGTTAACACTTGTGTGTGTGTGTTCCTCTCTTTGTCTAAGTTTATACTTTGTAGGTTTTTTATAATGGTTTACTTAGGACCAAGAAGTTAGTCTTTTTGCTTTATTTTCTACACTGATTTAATTTAAACATTGTAAACTCCTACGGTACAAGTCTGTGGTGTATTTGATATTTCTTGGTGATTTCTAAGTGGATGTCCACATTGGAATTGATTTCTTTTATTTCTCTGCATTCAGTAAAAGACAGTGACTGAGTTTTGAATCCTTACGTTTTACTTTGTATTAATCACTTACTCAGTCTTGGCCTCACATATATAGGATATGATTCACACTGCATTCCCCGTCAGTACCCGGCCTGCACTGGGGAAGCTAATGATCCAACCAGAGGACCAAATTCAGTGATGAATCCTAGTTATGTGCCACCTGAGGCATGTTGCATATGCTCTAAGAAGAAAATTTTCCAATAGTTGGATAATTAAGTTTATAACTAGAAAAGTAAGAATGGTTTGGTGATTTATCTGCTGTCTCACTTCATTTCCCAGTGGCCAACTCTCTCTGCTAAAATTTTCAAAGTGCCTACATGATTTAGGAACCTAATTCCCATTTTCAAAAGTGACTGGGGTGCCTAAATCTTTAAAAATCTCCTCCTAAGTGCCCTAGGTGACAGATACGCACTTAGGGCCAGATTTACAAAAGTGCCTAAGTCACTTTTGAAAATGGGACTTAGGCTTCAAAGTCAGTTAGGTCTTATGAAATTATTACCATTCATCATTAAAGCCATTGTTACAGCTTGGCAACTGTTACTGAGAAGGATTAAGCCTTAATCCTGAAAATACCTAGACAGAGGCTTTATTTTACTCACGTGAATAGTCCCATTGTAGTCAGTGTAAAAGCTCATGGTCATAAGGTTAACCAACTATTAAGTGTGTGTTGTATAGAGGTCTTATTGGTCAGGATGGGGATCTAAAGAGGGTCCTTCTGGGTCAGACTTGAAGCATACTGAGAAATATGGAAGAAGCTTGCACTATTGCTTCCTGTACTATACAGACTCAGTGAATAAATGTAAGCCTTGGATTTCTAGTGCTATTTTCCCCTGATTTTGTGTTTCATTATAGACTCAAAACTTGGGCCAGGTTCCTCATAGTCACAAACTTTCAGTGAGCCTGAGCTGAATTTTGTGGAAAACTGGGCCAAGTCATGATTTTGAGAGGAAACCATATAAACCTCACTTAGTGGAATCACAGTTGGTTAGAGCAAATGACTACAACTATGTCAAAATACAGGGGTATAATTTCCAGAAGGGAATAAGTAGTAGCAGCAGATGGTGGCCTCTTAAAGCAGATAATGTTGTTCTGCAAATGTCCTTTGGTTTTTATATTATTAATATTACAATCTGTGGTGAATTGTTTGGGGGATAGTAGATCTCTTAAACATCATTTTAAAGGTAGAACTGTTTCTAATTTATGGTTTCTATGAGCCATCAGCAGTCTAATATGTAAGCTGGTTTGTCCCATGGTACACCAAACAGAATAATTATTTTTGTAGGCTTTCTGAGGCTCTGGGCTTTTGAGTTAGTTGGGGTTTAGTCTTTAGAAGGTAGACGTTTGGCTGTTTCACGCCAAAGCCCTTCATACTAGACCAAGGGTGGGTGAGAACTCCCACTAGGGAGTGGGGTCTGACTTGCCCCTGACCCAATGCCCCGGCTGGAGCACCACATGGCTCGGCCCCACTCTGGCAGTGGTGTTGGGTCAGGGGTCGCACCACACAGCTCGGCCCTGCTCCAGCTGGGGCGCTGGGTCAAGGGTCACACCATGCAGCTCCCAGAAGCTGCAGCCTGGCCCTGCTCCAGCTCCTAAGCCCTCCCATGGGAGCTGCAGGGGTGGTGCCTGCAGATGGGGGCAGTGTTCAGAGCCGTCTGAGCCAGAGAAGGGACATGCCACTGCTTCCAAGAGCCACTTGAGGTAAGACTTGGAGCCTGCACCCCTGAGCTTCTCCCCATGCCTCAACCCCCTACCCCAGCCCTGATTCCCCTCCTGCCCTCCAAACCCCTCCATCTCAGCCTGGAGCATCCTCCTGCACCCCAAACTTCTCATCCCAAGCCCCACCTCAGAGCCCACACCCTCACCCACTCCTGCATCCCAACCCTAATTCTGTGAGCATTCATGGCCCACCATACAATTTCTATTCCCTGATGTGGCCCTCAGGCCAAAAAGTTTGCCCCTGTACTGGACAGTCAAATGCCATTGCTTATTTCACATGTAATCAATCACTCACTTATCTTTTGAGCTGGATATCTGAAGTCTTATGCAGACCCCTACAACAGAGAGGCACATTTTGTGCTGTGCAAGAAAACTATGTGGGTTTTTTTGTTTGTTTGTTTAGCTCTGTTTGATTATAGGCTAAGGACTATTAAATTGTCTTGTTTAAAATGTGGCCATCTTACATAACTTTATATGAGAAGCACTTTTAAATGCAGTTTTTTAGGGGTTTGTTTTTCACATAGTTGTCAAAACACTTGGATTCTTCCTCTGATCATTCAGAAGATATTCTTTAGGGGATGCCTACTAACTTCAAAAGTAGAAACAACCACTGTTACACAGAAAGGGAGCAGAAGACAGCTCAAAAAGTCTATTTGTACATTTGTAGCTGTCAAACAATGTGTATTTGTCTCTTCAGATGCTTCTGCACTTAATGGCTCTTACACCCTACTCTGTCCACATTCTAAGAATGTTCAGATACATACAAATACAATATAACTTTCAAATAGATACATGAAATAGAGATGGGCCTGAACTAAAACCCTAGAGTTAAACACCTCAAACTTTGTGGTAGTTTAGATCTAAATCTATACTACATGTCTGGCTTCAGCCTGTAAGGTAAGGTTTCTTAGCTGGTCATTATGGTCAGTTTCCTTTACTGATTGGTTAGTTTAGCGCTTCAGCTAAACCAAAACTCTACTCCTTCCAAGGTAGCATGAGTCCAAATAAACAAGCTTACAAATACAAGTATGAACCTTCATCCATTGTCTGTTTCTCTATTTCACATCCTTTCCTTGAGGGTCTGAATCAGTCTTCACCCAGTCATTCTCTAAGGTAATCCCACTAGTGAAGAGGGACTCCCATCTTCCCTTTTCACCAGCCTGTTTACTCATATAACAAAGCAGGCACCAGGTCCAAATCCACACTCTCCACTTCTCTCCCTCAAGGCTACTTTCTTTGGTTCTTTTACAGCCCTTTTGCTTCTTTTCTGAGATTCATCAGTGTCTGGCACTCAGTGAAACAACACCTGATCCTTAGAGTGCTTTACACATTATTGGCCTTTGCCTGGGTTGCTGCCAAGCTTCCTCCTAAACCCTTACCAGGCTCTTTGATTGGAGAAACCCACCAGTGGACTTGCTTCCTCCTTAGTTTCCTTCTAGTCTTTTCACTGGAGAGTCCCACCAGCAGGTCCTCCTCCCTCCCTGCTGAGGAAAGGGAGTTGCATATGTCCAGCTCCCTTTTCCAGCATAGGTTGCTTTGCCAGTCTCCAACTCCCAGGTGCACCTCTACACGACAATTCCTAGCATGCCTTACTGTAGGAACATGGGCAGTGCCTGTTCATGGGACTGCCTTAAAGGGCTGATATTCCGTTATTGGCCAACCTGAAATATTGAGACATTTGCATCTGGATCCAGGCCCATCTCTAATAACAAACATTAGAAGCTCTTGTCCAGATTCTCCCTATCTGTTTCAAGAGTCTTATATCCCACAATGTCCTATATAGATGTTCAGCGCTATGGTGATTTCAGATGTGTTTTCTTTGTGCTAAGTGGCCACTGTTTGTGGCCGATAATTCCCTTCTAAAGTTTTCAGCCTGAGTTTAGTAGCAGAGGTTGAACTGACCTTCACTATGTCTAAGAGCCATCCTTGTTCTGGTGTACTGTTGGTGCAGTAATTGAATAGATCTCTGTGTGAATAATAGGAAATGAATCATGCTTGTTAGTATTTTTGCCCCTTCCTACCAGCCTTAAAAAAGAAATTAGTCTAGCAGAGGTTAAACATATGGCTTTCCCTTCTCCTGGCTTGTCCCCAGAATGAACTTTGCATTCTTTTCTTGATTGTTATGACAGGGCATAAAAACAATAAAGATGCAGTAGGCATATTGCAAAGATACTGAACTGCAGTAAGTACATTGGAAGCAGGACAGATCAGCAAAAGGAAATATGAAATTGAGTAAATTACCTGCTGAACCTTGTTGACAGACAATGTCGGTTGCAATGAAATATATTCTTACCTATCTGGTGATATAAATCTAGCGGTTCAGTAAATCAAGTTAGGGTGCGTGTGTGTGGATGTGTGCTGTTCCCCTGTTGTTTTTTAAATAGAATTGGCCTTTTTTAAAAAGATACTATTAAAGTAATTCAGTGTTGCAGACAGGACAAAACCATAACTGTCTCAGGCTGGTATTGTAATGTGTTGTCAGATTTTAGAGAAAGCGAGAGGCACAAAAAGGGATTGAATTAGTCTCTGTGTGGCTGCCATCTGCTGCAAAAATATTAGCCTGTATCTGTGAGATGGTAGGGAGTATGGTGTGTGGAGCCTGCATTGAGGAGCCAGCAGTGGTGGGAAAGCATAGACCAGGAGTCGGCAGTCTTTCAGAAGTGGCGGGCCGAGTCTTCATTTATTTCTCTAATTTAAGGTTTTGCGTGCCAGTAATACATTTTAACCTTTTTAGAAGGTCTTTTTCTAGAAGTCTATAATACATAACTAAACTATTGTTGTATGTAAAGTAAATAAGGTTTCAAAATGTTTAGAAGTTTCATTTAAAATTACAATAAAATGCAGAGCCCCCTGGACTGGTGGCCAGGACCTGGGCAGTGTGAGTGCTACTGAAAATCCGCTCGCCTGCCGCCTTTGGCACATGTGGCATAGGTTGCCTACCGCTGGCAAAGAGTATGCATGGGGGTGATGTCAGGGGCAGGAAGGCAGGGAGATTATGGTTTTAATAGATTCATAATAAAACATAACAAAAAACCCAAGCATGAGTACATTTGTCTGTGTTCCAGAGTTGTATATCTCGGTATCTACGCTGTTCCCATAGAACATGTTAATGTTGAATATTTTATCTTTTATTGTTTACTGAGCTTTTTAGGATGATCAGTTTTATCTTTATGGTCATGCACCTTAGAGTGGGTAGTCTCTGAATTAATAAGAAATTACCAGGCACTTATTGACTTTGGTGCTGTCCAGGGAATGGATTTGTCTGGGCTGATAAATGGTTGTTATGCCCTAAAGTTTCAAACCATTATATAGAGTTTTGGCTGCAGAACTCCCTTTAAAATCAGTGGAAATTGCACGGTTAAATATACACAAGCTGTTATGAAATGTTTGAGGTATATCTCCTGCATCACCAGCAAAGGGAGTGACTCTGAGTGTGTGTCAGATTATAGAACAAGCATGGGTAAAATAAACAGAGTGGGAAGAAGGAAGCATCATAAAGCATTTGTACTGGATATCAGAGTGACAAGTATTGCATAAATACTTAGATGCAAATCATTAGCTATTCACAGTACATCTTGTCCATGTATGCAAGGCTTTTCTATATTAAGACTGCTCTTGCAGGTTAAATAGTTTGAAAAAACAGTACATTTAAAAAAAAGTAGCCTTTTATCATTGTGACTCTCCTTGCCTTTAAATTGAGTCACTTAATTATACTGGTGTGTTCCAAAAACCAACTCATATATTTGCTGTTAAATAAGTCACTCTTCTGATTGAATGTATAAATGAAACCTTAAGCAGAGGATGTCAGTAGTGATCTCCCCTGAGTGGTATTCCCAGCAGTTTCTTATAGGATTCTTCAGGGAATTTCTTCATTCCTTGAGTAGGATGAGATCATAGGAACTGTAGGTGCCCACAGAAAAACCCAAGAAACCCAGAATTGTTTGGTGAGTGTCATGTCCTATATTTCTATATACTGATTATAGTGCTCTTAGTGTTAGGATTTGCTATTTGTGATTCTGTCCACATAAGAATGTTTTCAGGGACAATCCACTTAAAATTGCCCACCAAGCCTAAGCCAATTAAGGTTTAGGCATGAAGACAATGGGAAATTGTTTGAAATGGTTCAGTTTACTTGTTTTGCTCATTTCAGGCAAATTAGTAAAGTAGGAAAGATGATGTGAAGGCTGAAGAATCTAAATTATGAGGAAAAATTAAATGCCTCAGGATTTTCTCCCTTATATGAGAGAACTTTGACACAACAAGTAAAGTTTTTTGAAATATTTCAAGGGCATTGATACATTTGCAAGAGATGTTTTCCCCATTGCTGAGAGGTTCAAGGAGTTAGGGGCTCTTTAAACATTGAGAAACTAAGAATAAACATGAATGATTGGCAGCACAAAGGTTTTAGGCATTTTGGATAATGCCTTGATGCAGCAGTGTATGCGAGTAGTCCCACTGACTTCACTAGGTCTGGTCTACACTGGGGGGCGGGGTCAATGTAAGATATGCAACTTCAGCTACAGGAATAGCGTAGCTGAAGTCGACATCTTATTTCAACTTACCTCCTGTCCTTACGGTGCAGGATTGACGGCCGCGTCTCCTCCTGTCGACTCCGCTACTGCCACTCGCCCTGGTGGAGTTCCGGAGTCAACGGGAGTGTGTTCGGGGATCGATATATCGTGTCTAGATGAGACACAATATATAGATCCCCGATAAATCGATTGCTACCCACCGATCTGGCGGGTAATATAGACATACCCTGAGACTACTCACATGCTTAAAATTGCACATGTGCATATGTACCTGAATTGTTAGCAAGAAAAGTTATTTAAGTCAATGACGGTGTCATTTTACACCAGCTGAGGCTCTGGCTCTTCAAGTATATAAATGAGTTGGAGCCCGAGGAGTTATTTATTTCAGAATAGTGTCCTGATACCCAATTCAGGATTGGGATCCCAATGTGCTAGGTACGCTGCACTGACAGAGGAAGACATGATCTCTTCCTCAAACAGCTTACAAGTAACAATGCTGAGGGAGAGGGAAAACAATCAGATAAATGCAACTTATATTTGAGAGTATATGTGCACACGAGTCAGCTTACCCCATCTGCCTCTTAATGTCATAAACGTTTGGATTTCTTAAGGCAACATGGTGGAGGCAGGTCTTGACTTGGAGTAGTGATTTGAAGGAGGACAATGTAGTGAGCCTACAGGTCAGTACAAAAAGGGTGTCCCATGCATGAGTGGCAGTACACCAAAGGGCATGGAGAAGTTTGTAGAGAAGCTGGCAATATAGTAGATGAGGCTGGTATTTTTTGATGAAGCACAGAGGGTGGGGTGTCGTACTGTAAGAAACTAGAGGAGACAGATAGGAAGGGAGCAGGATTGTGAAGGACCTTGAAAAGCTTCAACTTGTTGTAGTGAAGCAGGGGGAGTCAGTGAAGGTATTCACATCGGGGTGGAGGAGATGTGGTCTGAATGATGAACAAGGAAGATGATCTTAGCAGCTGCATGTTGTATGGACTGGATAGGGTGATGTGGGAGGGTGGAGAGAAACAAGTTACAGTGTTCAAGAGGGGAGAGAATGAGGGCTCAGAGAAGAATGTTAGCTGTCTGGACAGAAAGGAAAGGACAAACCATAAAATATTATGGAAGAAGTAACAGCAAGTTTTAGACACAACCTAGATGTGCTAGGTGAGAGAGATGGAGGAGATGAAGCTGTCCTTCATGTTATGGGTCTGACAGACAGGAAAAATGGTGGTCTTGTCCACTGACTTCTGCGAGAGAATGTGGGGAGTAGCAGGGGCGGCTCCAGGCCCCAGCACGCCAAACGCATGCTGGGGGCGGCATGCTGCGGGGGGTGCTCTGCCGGTCGCCGGGAGGGTGGCGGGCAGGCAGCCTTCAGTGGCCTGCCTGCGGAGGGTCTGCTGGTCCTGCGACTTCGATGGAGCCACAGGACCAGTGGACCCTTCGCAGGCATGCCTGCAGGAGGTCCACCGGAGCCGCGGGACCAGCAACCGGCAGAGTGCCCTCCGCGGCATGCCACTGTGCTTAGGGTGGCGAAATGTCTAGAGCCACCCCTGGGGAGTAGAAACAGTGTCTGAGACAAGATAAGGAGGTCAATTTTGGCCAAGGGACACCTAAATTTGGTTCTGGGTCACTGGCCTGAAAGGTAAATTCAGGAAAGTAAGAGTAGGAAGACCCAAACAAGGGTAGGTATGTTGACTACTTGTGTGCCTATTATGATGAGCCTTTAACGGTAGCAATGCCGCTACATTTACGCTTCAGAGGATTCCTATTCACTTGATGGGATTGTCTAGCTCCTGTTATCATTAGTAGGAATTGTGCACAGTAGTTAATTGGAGGAGGAAAGGTTTGAAATGGTGCTCAGACTTCTCACTGTGTTTTCGGTGTCTTCTATCTCCCTTCAGATGTCTGATCCTGCATTTGAGAAGGGAGAGGTGGGCTGGTTTCTATGCATACACAGCTTCTACAGCTCCTTACCTCTTTACAAATCTGACGCTGTTAACACTTGCTGTTTGAAAGAATATGTAGGGCTACTAAACTCTCTCCACAGTTATCACTGATCTATAGGCTATGAAGGAAACCAGCAAAGCTGGGATTGAAATTTTAGAATTCAGTTCAAGTATTTGACACCTTCGTCTACCTTTAAGTTACTCCCAAATAGACAATTGGATCTTTCTTCTATAGATATCACGATCTGAAATGAAATAATCATATTTCACTCCTAGCTGAATTATATTGCTACTTCAGAGGGTAGGATTAATTTTGAATACTTTCCTGGGTATTCATGTCCTCTTAAACTAGAAATCACTGTAATCAGAATGAAAACTCTTGACAGTGAATTTAAATTTTACATCTCCTGTTTCTTATAAGTTTATTTAAAAGACATCTACAGTTTACTGAAGAAAGGTAGTTCTGATACCCACAAGAAATGAATGCAATTTATTCATGAAAAATGTGTAGCCTGCATTGTGCAACTTTTCAAAATGGAGATTAGACTTTGGTATACGCCTATGTACTGTAAATTTGAACAAGACTCCAGAGAATGATTTGTTGCTCAAAATTCCTTTGGTGGAATTTCAAGGCTTTTGATACATTAAATGAACCATATGACTATGCATTGTAAGGAAAGGAAAGTTTATAGCAAGATTATTGATTTTTTTTTTTAAAGAAGACACAAGGGATAAAATCATCCATCCTTTTAAAGTCTAGCATGAGGCATTTAACTGAGATCCCTTCTGCCCATCCTTGGTAGCTATTCAAGAAGATGTAAAAGGTCACCTCTGGTTTGTTAGGGCAGCTAAGAATGTCCAAACTACTGTTGACAATAAGATCAGTTGCTTGTAGATATGTAAGTACTGAGCTAATCCTTGCCTGGAGTAATTTAGAAAAGTACCATCCATGGCCGTATAAGGTGGGCTTTTTGAGCATGCAGAATAAGACTTTGTGAGTAGGGATGCTCTGGAATAGATCTGATTTGTCAAGATACTTTTAAGTGTATGCTTAAATATAAGTATCAATAGTCAACAATTTATGTGCTTAAATTAGAGCACATGGTTATGTATTCTGTTAAACCAGGGCCTGTAGTAGATTATTCAACTTCCTCTTCCCTCTGCCCACCTACACCACTCTTGTCCCTCTCCAAGATTCTCTACTTTTGAGGCTCTTGCTTAGCAATCCACAATTGGGTTTTGGGAATTCAGTATTCTTTTTTAATAGTATCTCTGAGCTTGAACATTCGTCTGAGGTCATTTACTTCCTTATGATGGAGGCACAAAACACCTCCTCTGAGTAGGCTTTTAATTCCCAAAGTGTAAATAATTACTATCTCCCATTCACCTTAGGCAATGCAGCTTTCTTCAGCTGAATCTCTTTAGGTTTTTTGTTTGTTTTTGATTAGCTGCTTTGTAAGATTTTATTAGTCCTGTGCATTCTACTAGTGCTAAATTCATCATATCACTACTGAGGTGTATGGTACATACTCTGAAATGCATGTACTGTACATGGCAATACCATTTCTTCTGACTGCTCTCATGTGATTGATTATAGCTGGTGAATCATAGTTCTGATTTACTGTGGTTCTGGGCAGTGATTGTGGGTGATGGATCATGGTGGTCATGATATTTCAGAAGTAAAGTTTTAAATTATATTTTGAAAGAACTTCCCCGCCTCTGAACCATCTCATTTGTAATCCTCCCATAGAGGAGATGGTGGGATGTGATTAAGCTTTGATTGATTGTGCCACGATCGCATTAGACCAGTATTATTTTGCTGGTATAGCTTTTTAATTAGTATTTTTTAAAAATTATCTAGATGAATTGATTTTTTAAGGATTGTTGATAGTATGTTCAATAAGTCACTGACCACCAGTTTCTTTATATTGAATTCTATCCTTCTGACAGTCAGCAATATTGTAGAGCAGCTCCTGTAGCAAAATGCAAACAGCTTTAATCTATGAAAAGACAGTATTTCAAATGATATTTTGTTTGTTTTTCATTTTTATTTTAACTCAACTCAAGCTTTCCTGGTAATTATTTTAAAAACTATATTGATGTTGGTACTTTCATCCTTGCCTCCATCAGTGCTAGTTTCAAAATCACCAGGGCCTTTGGTAGAATGGCGAGGGGGAGGGCGGGCTTTCAAGAGAAATCCAGGTCTTGAATAACAAGTGGCATTACAAGTCAGAAGAGAGTTGCAGCCAGAATAGTTTTGGGGTTGCTGGCAATACTAGGAATAATAGGAATTACAGGTCAGAGTTTGGTCTGTTTGTGTGTGAAAGGAAGGAACAACATTAAAAATAAATATTAGTCTTGCTCTAAGGTGTAAAACATAGTTCACAGGGACAATATTACACTTCTCCCCAACCACAGAATAACATAGTTGAAGCAGAAACATTCTACAAAGTGCACTACTGCACAAACAGTGACTAACTTATAAGTATGCCATGTGGAAAGATGCCTGATAGATGAGGCAAAACTACTTAGACAAACACATACGGGGAAAGCATATGTTGTGGTAAATTACAGGAATATTGTACAAAGGGATTTTTTGCCATTTACATGAAGCTGGCAGATGTTTATCTTTTCACCAGAACTACTTAGACATGAACAATTTCATTGTTTCTGTCAGTGTTCAAAAGTGAAAAGTAGTTTTCAGTAAATCCTTTCTCCAGCTACAAAATAGCTTTGTTCCTTCTGAGGAAAACTGTGCAAAGGTTGGGCTTAGGTAGGTTTCTCAGGTTTGGAATTGAATTAAAATAAGCCTTCTGAAGGTCCACTGATCCGTTGAATCCTGCCCCGGTTATCTGTCGTAGGAATTTATATGGTCTCCATCACTAATCTGAGTGCTTCACAATCTTTGATGTATATATCCCCATAATGCCTTTTTGAGATAGGGAAGTGCTATTGTCCCTATTTTACAGAAGGGAGAACTGAGGTACGGAGATACTAAGACAGATTTTTAAAAGTACTTAGGTGTCTAAAGACACAGATATCTGCCCCCTTTTAGGCATCTATATACCTTTAAAAGGTTGGCTCTAAGTGACTTGTCCAAGGTAACACTGGAAGTCTGTGGTGGAGCAGGGAATTGAACCCAGGTCCCCAAATCCCAGACGAGCGTATACCCACTGGACCATCCTTCCTCTCTTACCGAACATAAAAACATCAGAACAACTGTACTGGGTCAGATCAAAGGTCCATCTAGCCCAGTATCCTGTCTTCTGACAGTGGCCAATGCCATGTGCTTCAGAGGGAATGAACAGAACAGGTAATCATCAAGTGATTCATCCTTTGTCGCCCATTCCCTGCTTCTGGCAAACAGGATGGGCTAGGGATGCTAATAGCCATTGATGGACCTATCCTCCATGAATGTATCTAATTCCTTTTTGAACCCTGTTATAGTCTTGGCCTTCACAACATCCTCTGGCAAAGAGTTCCACAGGTTGATTGTGCGTTGTGTGAAGAAATAGTTCCTTTTTTTGTTTGTTTTAAACCTGCTGCTTATTAATTTCATTTGGTGACCCCTAGCTCGTGTGTTATGAGAAGGAGTAAATAACATTTCCTTATTTACTTTTTCCACACCAGTCATGATTTTGTAGACCACTATCATTAACCCCCCCAGGTCATCATTTTTCCAGGCTGAAAAGTCCCACTCTTATTCTCTCTCCTCATACAGAAGCTGTTCCACGCTCCTAATTTTTGTTGCCCTTTTCTGAATCTTTTCCAATTCCAATATATCTTTTTTGAGATGGGGCAACCACATCTGCATAAAGTATTCAAGATATGGGGTGTACCATGGATTTATATAGAGGCAATATATTTTCCATCTTATTATCTATCCCTTTCTTAATGATTCCCAACATTCTGTTAGAAGTTCTGTTGTACGCTGAAGATCCTTACCTGGATCTGTTGAGAGACTAGTGAAGTGTTTTTTCTAATTGGCAGCTTGCTTAATAAGATGTAGTGCCTCTTACTAAAGTTCCCATTAATCATTGTATGGTAGACTCCAACTTTGTTTTAATGAGAGTTTAAGTAAAGCAAAAATAATAGTTTGTCCCTCTGTCATATTTTTGTGATCTCTCACTTGTATAATAGTAAACACTCACCACCCCACCTTATGTCATGCAGAACATCATTGCTTGGTCCTCTCATCCCATGATCAATGTGTTATGTGACCTTGTGCAAGTGACTTTATTTCTTTGTACTTCCTCCCTCCCGCAACGTTTGTCCTGTCTATTTAGATGGTTAACTCTT
The DNA here is from genome assembly GCF_007399415.2 of Gopherus evgoodei. NCBI lineage: Eukaryota > Metazoa > Chordata > Testudines > Testudinidae > Gopherus > Gopherus evgoodei. The sequence continues at coordinate 53,581,743 of NC_044328.1, read as the reverse complement.
CGTGGTAAGGACTTTTTCTCACTGTCTGCTTGTACAGCACCTAACATGATGGGGCCTCAATCTTGGTTCTACTGTAATACAAATAATTTGACATCACAGGGCAACCTAGAAGAAGATTGGACAGATATTTCTATTAGTAGTATGTCTTGGGTATCTGGAAGGATATAAATATTGTGCACGTATCTTATAGTATATTACTGAAAGACTAATCCCACATGAAATATTCCCTTCTTATCAATGCGATTTAGGCAGACTTACACATCTCAAATAGTAATTACAAATGCCCTTACTTTGCAACACTACAACTTCAACGTATAAAGTGTTTTTATATGTCTAAATCAATGGTTCTCAACCAAGTCTAGCGCACCTCTGAGGGTACACAGAGGTCTTCCGGGAGTATGTCAACTCATCTAGCTGTTGCCTAGTTTTACAACAGGCTACATGAAAAGCACTGGCAAAGTTAGTACAAACTAAAAGTTCATACAGACAATGACTTATGTATGCTGCTCTATATACTAAACACCAAAATGTGTGGGGATATTAGTAGAAGGCAAGAAGGTGCCCCTTTACCTTGCACTGTGAAAATAAACGGGAAGTGCAGTTACATTCATGAAAACAGGATCTCAACCAGGTTTGGTTGAAATGCTGCAAAGGACATTTGGGGTGCAAAAAACTTACTTAGGCAGAAGATTAACTTGTTGACTTTTAGTCTCTAGGTTTCATTTTATGATTTTGTTTTATATGTAACCCTTCTGTTTCCATTATCCTGACTCTCTGTCTTAAATATTCATCTTTGATAGTAAACATATGATTACATTCACTATAAATATATCTCAGTGCTGTGGTATTATACAAGGAACTGATCCTGGGTTGAATCATACAAGCTGATGTGCACATTGTTCCTATGAGGACAGAGAACCTGGTGGTATTATGAGCATTCAGTGATTAAAGAGCAGAACCCTACAGGTGGAATGCTTCAATGGGACTCTGGGACTGTGCACCTATTGTTAACCTGCAAGGCAAAGTAAAGGCTGGCATAGTGATGAGACTGTTTGGGTAGCTAATACCCTGGAGGTGTGTCATAAACAGATAGCTAAGGGTTAATGTTCTTTTATCTGTAAAGGGGTAACACCAGTAACCTGAAACACCTGACCAGAGGACCAATCAGGAAACAAGACTTTTTCAAATCTGGGTGGAGGGAAGTTTTGGGTGTGAGTTGTTTGTTCTTTGTCTTGTGTCTGACCCTCTCGGCTCTGAGAGTGATCTTTCTGTCTCCTGCCTTTCTAATCTTCTGTTTCCCAGTTGTAAGTACAAAGAGATAAGACAGTAGGTTTATATTGTTTGTTTTTTTGTATTTATTTTTGTATTTGTAGTTGCTGGAATGTGTTAAATTGTATTCTTTATGGATAAGGCTGTTTATTCATATTTCTTTTAAGCAATTGACCCTGTATTTGTCACCTTAATACAGAGAGACCATTTTTATGTATTTTTCTTTCTTCTTATAAAGCTTTCTTTTTTAGACCTGTTGGAGTTTTTCTTTAGTGGGAATTCCAGGGAATTAAGTCTGCAACTCACCAGGGAATTGGTGGGAGGAAGAAGTCAGGGGGAAAATCTCTTTGTGTTAGATTTACTAAGCCTGACTTTGCATACCCTCTGGGTGAAGAAGGAAGTACTTGTGTTTCCAGGACTGGAAACGGGGAGGGTGGAGTCCCTCTGTTTAGATTCACGGAGCTTGCTTCTGTATATCTCTCCAGGAACCCAGGGAGGGAACACCTGGAAGGGAGAAGGGGGGGGAAATGATTTATTCCCCTTTGTTGTAAGACTCAAGGAAGGTTTTTAGGGGGACCAGAGTGCCCCAAAACACTCTAATTTTTTGGGTGGTGGCAGCTTTACCAGGTCTAAGCTGGTAACTAAGCTTGGAGGTTTTCATGCTAACAACCATATTTTGGACGCTAAGGTCCAAATCTGGGAAATATGTTATGACAAGGTGTCAGGGAGCTGACACACAGTTAAGCACCAGCAAGTCTCTCTCTCACTGAAGGTTGGGCTGGGGGAGGGTAATAAGGTAACTATTGGTACCAAGCACCCCAAAACCATCACAATATAACCACATCTGCTGTCAGAATTAAAGAATGAACAGCAGACTTATTACTTTCCATAGGGTGTTGTTTATAAAAATAGTACCAAGGTTTTTCTTAATGGAAACTTTGATGAAAACTTCTAAATCTCAGGGTCCAATTTAAATCCTACAGTCATGATTTACATCTGTTATCAATAAAGGCTAAAAAAGGAGAAAGCTTTTAACGTGCTTGGCTTGAAAACGTCTTTTTAATCCTCAGAGCACATAATGCAAAACGTACTAATAAGAGAACAAATAACAAATTACGTGAAAACATCCAAATTAGTTGTAGTGACTGGCTGCTACTAAATGGGCACTGGACAGAAGATAAATTCGGTCAATATATTACTCTCGGGGGAATTCTGCACCACTGTGCATGCACAGACTTTGTACCCTGCAGATTTCTTTGTTTCCCTGCAGAAAAATGACTTTCTGATTGGCAAGCAAAGGGAAGCCACAAGAGCAGTCAAGCGACCCTCCCAAGCAGTATGTTTCAGGTGCCCAAGGCAGCTGGCAGAGAGGTAAATCATTGTGGGGTAGGGGGCCAGGACTGAGGAAGACCTGACTATTGGCTCCAACCCTGTGCCGGGCTCAGCTGCTAGTCCCGCTGGGCTGGGAAGGATGGGAATTCCTCTCCCCCTGCACGGAATCCACGACCGTGTCAGACCCACCCCCAGATTTCTCCTCTGGCTGTAGGAAGCTCTGCAAACTCTCCCCCCGCCCCCCACACTTCCTGCACCCATTGCTCTTCCCCCATCTACCCAATCCTTGTGCATCCAGACCCCCTCATACCCAGACTCTCCCACCAAATCTCTCTCTCTCTCTCTCTCTCACACACACACACACACACACACACACACACACACACACACACACACACACACACACACACACACTCTCCTGCACCTAAACTCCCCCGAAGAGCCCCCTGCACTTGGACCTCCCCAATGAGCCACCCGCACCCAGATCCCCTCCCTACCGAGCTTCAAACAGCTGTACCTGCATTCCCACCCCACTGAACCCCACTCACCCAGCATCTGAACCCTGCACTCAGCCCCAACCCCAACTCCCCCTTTCTGAGCTCTATCCCCAACACCCAGACCCCCCCCACTGAGCCCCCACCACCTTGACCCCCCTGCAGTGTCCCATGACCATTGCACTGAGAACCCTCAAACAAGCCCCTGTGCATCCAGATCCCCCACTGAGCTGCTTGCACCCAGATTGTCCCACACAGAACCTTCTCAACCCACACCTGAATCCCCCTACACTGAGCCCCTCCACACTTGGATCCTGCCTTGCTGAGCCTTGTCACTCACACCTGGTATGGAGAGGCAGGGCCCTGGGGGGTGCTTCTGGGGCAGGTCCAGTCCTTGCACTGTGTCAGGGTTGGGTGCAGCCTCACCGCTGAGTTCATGTCCCATGGGGGAGCTGCATCATGATCTCCCACCTATGTACAGCCAGTGGCCTGTGATCCTCAATGCCATGCTGGAGCCTCCACGTTTATTTGACGTTTGCAGAATTTTAAAATATTAAGTGCAGAATTTTTAATTTTTTGGCACAGAATGCTGTCAGATATACTATAGATAGGTCTTTCAGAGTGCTCCATAGAAATAAAGTAAAACTAAATGCATCTTTAAAAGAGGATTAAGGTAATCTTGGGTTCTTACATTCTCTTCCTCCCTAAACTTGCCTGCTGAAAATATTTCTATTATGTCAGTGCAACAACTGAAACTAAAAGCCTCTGTTGAAGTAACATCTTGAAAGGATGTGTTTGCAGTTGACGCTTGTCATTTCTGTGACAACAACACACTAAAATATATACTTAATTATAGACAGAATAAAAGAAAGTTCAACCCCTTCTTGCTTGGAAAATTCTGCAAAATAACTTATTACTGAGGGATTTTTTTAAGAATAATTCTGTTCAGTTGGCTGAAGGGAATTGCAAATCAAAGTAACTATTCATTGCATTGGGAATAAGGGACAGGTTAATAAAAATAGAGAAAAAACAAACTGAAGATGTGAAACATCAAAGACAAAGTGGTAGATAAACATCACAGAATTTCATCCAAAATAGTAAATAATGAAATCAGAGCCAAGCAAAAGTTTGTAAGCAGTTACTCTATAAACGTATTTTCATTACACAATGCAAATTCTGATTATGATGTAAATTGTTTGGTTCGTATATCTTGTGTAATTAATAGTATTGCAGTACTGTTTGGTCTTTTTTTCCAGTGTAAACATCTATTCTGTATTGATTTTAATCTAGAACCTCTGGAGTAGCTGTTTGTTTTCAATTGATTTATTTTTTATTATTTTATTTTAAATCCAAGAACATGGAGTTCTTCGAGTGATTGCTCATATCCATTCCAGTTAGGTGTGCGCGCTCGTCGGAAGATTTTTACCCTAGCAACTCTGGTGGGTTGGCAGGTCGCCCCCTGGAGTGGTGCCGCCATGGCGCTGGATATACCCCTGCCGACCCGCCCGCTCCTCAGTTACTTCTTACCGCCCATGTTGGTCGTTGGAACAGTGGAGTGTGGCTTAGCTGTCCTCCACTTCCCTAGCTTCTCTTCGCTCATTTGATCTCTTGTTGTATATAGTTGACTTAGTTTATAGTATAATTAGTTTTATAGTTTATAGTTGTTAGTTAGTTGTTGTACATAGTTTAGCGGGGTTTGGGCTCTAGCCCTTCCCCGCACCCGGTGCCCGGGCCCATGCCCGGTTCATCAGGGTTTAAACTGTGCTCGGCCTGTAAAAAGCCGATGCCTGCAAGCGATCCCCACGACTCTTGCCTAAAGTGCCTCGGGGAATCACACATCTCCGACAAGTGCTGCATTTGCAAGGCCTTTAAGCCGCGGACTAAAAAGGAGAGGGACTTTCGATTAAAGACTCTCCTTATGGAGGCAGCCCTTAACCCTCGGCACCGAGCACTGACAGTGCTCCTCCGGCACTGGACCGCGCCAGCTCCGCCAAGACACCTCGGCACCGGCCTTCTCCGGTGCAGGGACCTGACCGAAGACCTTCAGCTTCCTCCACACTTTTGGTGCAGACTCGTCCGGATCGCCTGGCACCTACCCCTGCCGCGGCAACGACGACTGTGGTACCGTCGACTCCGGTCCTGAGAGGGCCGTCGACTCCGGTCCAGGAGAGCTCCCCGGTGAGACCTGTGGTCAAGCTGACGGTCTCCTTCACACCGGAGACATTCTCCTTGGCCAGGGACCTTATTGCGATGACTGAGTCTGCCCTGCCTCAACCCCTGGCACCGCCGGTGCGGGTTCTGCATTCCAGAGGCAAGCCTGCCGCTATGAGGCCTCCTTCGCTGTAGTCGACGATCCGACACTGGTCTCGATCCAGGTCCCGGCACCGCTCAAGGTCTCATGGTCGGTCCCAATCTCAACGCCGCTCGCAGTCCCGGCACCGCTCACCCAGGCGGCACCGGTTGTACTTGTGGCACAGATCCACTCTCGTCCCAGTCGGTACTCTTGATACCGCTCCGGCTCTAGGCACTGCTCCCAGCACCGAGACTCTCGCAGCCGGTCCTGCCGCAGACGCTCGAGATCCAGGTCGACCTCCTGGCACCGCGCTGGTTGCAGGTCCCGGTCTCGGTCTTGGCACTGATACGATTCCCGGTACTGATCCCTGGCACCGAGGAGATCTCCAATGACGGGAGTGAAGGACTCATACCACCTTGTTCGGCTCCTCCATGGCCGTCCCGACAGCCATCCGTGTCATCTCAGGTGACAGTGCATATGCCCTGGACACCGATGTGCCTGCTGCCTTGTTCAGTGAGCCCCAGACTCAAGATCATGGTCCACAGCAGTGGGGATTCTGGACGCCCTGGACATACCATCAGGCCCAAGGCCCTCTCCCAGGTCCACCGTGCTTGACGGCCTTGGAACACAGGGCACCGGAGGCTACGATTACCCGTCCTCCCCCTCCTCCTATGGAGGAAGGGTTGACCCAGCCTCAGGGCTCCGAGCTCCCCAGGGAGACTGACACAATGCTTCAGGCGGAGCCTTCATCAGACCCGCTCGTTCCAGGTCTCTCCTCTTCATCCTTCCCTGACGAGGCTGTAGCTGGAACCTCGTCGGCCAGCCCTCCTCCAATTGACCTCAGGGCCCACCAGGACCTTCTCAGGCATGTTGCACAGAACATGAACTTGGAAGCCGAGGAGGTCCCAGAGGTCCAAGACCCAGTGATGGACATATTCTCATCTGATGCCCCCACTAGAGTGGCCCTCCCATTTATTAAGACCATACAAGCCAATACCACTACAATCTGGCAGTCTCCGGCCTCTGTTTGGTCTGCTGCGCGAGGAGTAGAGCGCAAATACATGGTGCTCTCAAAGGGCTATGAATATCTATATGTACATCCTCCTCCTTGCTCCCTCGTCGTCCAGTCGGTTAACGAGAGGGAGCGCCATGGCCAGCAGGCCCCAGCCCTTAAATCGAAGGATGTGAGGCGCATGGACTTACTAGGGTGAAAGGTTTACTGTGCGGGAGCCCTCGAGCTCCATGTGTCCAACCAGCAAGCCCTCCTTAGCTGCCATAGCTACAACACCTGGGCAGAGGCGGACAAATTTAAGGAGCTGCTTCCGCAGGACGCATGGCAGGAGTTCTCGGCGATCCTTGACGAGGGGAAAAAGGTCACGAGAACTTCCCTCCAAGCTCCTCTGGATGCCGCAGACTCAGCCGACAGGACTCTGGCCTCTGGCGTGACTATGCGCCGTATCTCATGGCTGCAGGTCTCCGGCCTCCCCCCGGAGCTCCAGCACACTATATAGGACCTTCCATTTGAAGGTCAAGTGCTATTTTCGGACAAAACTGACCCTAGGCTGCAGAGCCTAAAAGACAACAGGGTCATTATGCGCTCGTTAGGGATGCACATGCCTGTAACTCAGCGCAGGCCCTTCTGACCCCAACAGCACCGCCCTTACCCTCAACCCTGGCAGATACAAGACTTCGCCAGATGGCGAGGCAGAAACGGCTGCCGGAGTTAATCAGGCAACCAAGGGGGCCAGAACCAAAGCTGCTCCAAGCCTTCCTCTGGGCCAAAACCTTCCTTTTGAAGGTGCGCCCGAGGATGTTGTTCCAGTTTCTTTAAAGGATCCATCCCTGCCCTTTTCCAACTGGCTTTCCTTTATCCTCCCTGCGTGGTCCCAGCTAACATCAGATCGTTGGGTCCTATGCACGTTGGAACTTGGATACCACCTACAATTTATTTCAACCCCCCCCTTCCACCTCCCTCCCTCATCCCTCTTCAGGGACCCCTCTCACGAGCAACTCCTCCTACAGGTGGTGCAAACGCTCCTCACCAAAGGAGCCATAGAGGAGGTACCGGAGCACGAGCGGGGCAAGGGGTTCTATTCCCGCTACTTCCTGATCCCCAAGGCGAAGGGAGGTCTCAGACCAATCCTCGATCTGCGGGAACTCAACAGATACATGGTAAAGCTGAAGTTCTGTATGGTATCCCTGGAGACCATTATCCTATCCCTGGATCCTGGAGACTGGTATGCCGCCCTCGACATGCAAGATGCCTACTTCCACATAGCCATCTTCCCACCTCACAGAAGGTTCCTCCGGTTCATGGTCAACTGGCAGCATTTCCAGTTTGCGGTCCTCCCGTTCGGCCTCTCTACAGCCCCAACGGTGTTCACCAAATGTATGGCTGTAGTCGCCGTCCACCTTCGTCGCAGTCGGATACACATCTTTCCGTATCTAGATGACTGGCTTTTCCGCAAGACCTCCGAGACGCAAGTCATCAATCACGTCCACATTGTCAAGAACCTTTTCCTACATCTAGGTCTAATGATCAATGTGGAAAAATCAACTCTAATCCCCACTCAGAGGATAGAGTTTATTGGTGCCACCTTGGACTCGACTCTTGCCAAAGGCTGCCTACCACTGCCATGGTTCCAGGCTCTGACGGCCATCATCCGGAGGCTCCAAACAGCGCCACTAACTTCGGTACGCACTTGCCTCGCTCTCTTGGGCCACATGGCGGCTTGCACGTTCGTAACAAACTACGCAAGACTGCGCCTACGGCCCCTCCAATCCTGGCTCAACTCACAGTACCGTCCAGCCAGGGATCCTATGGACATGGTCGTCACCATTCCCTCGACCGTGCTAGACTCCTTCCAGTGGTGGCTGGATCCCTCCATGGTGTGTGCGGGGCTCCCGTTCCACCCGCCCCAGCCCTCAGCGTCCCTGACAATGGACGCATCATCCCTCGGTTGGGGGGCTAACCTCGGGCACCTACGCACCCAAGGCCGTTAGTCATCTCACGAGCTGGATGTCCACATCAATGTCCGGGAGCTGAGAGCAGTCCGCCTAGCTTGTCAGACGTTCCGGCAACACATACAGGGCTGTTGTGTTGTCGGTAGTCACCGACAACACAACAGCCATGCACTATATAAACAAACAGGGCGGCACGAGATCTGCACCCTTGTGTCAAGAAACCTTATGACTATGGGACTTCTGCATAGCCCATTCTATACACCTCATCGTGTCCTTTCTCCCAGGAGTTCGGAACACGCTGGCGGATCGCCTCAGCAGATCCTTCCTTTCCCACGAATGGTCCCTTTGCCTGGACGTTGCTCTTTCGCTCTTCCGAAAGTGGGGGTTTCCCCAGATAGACCTCTTTGCATCCCGCGGGAACAGGAAATGCTAGATGTTCTGCTCCTTTCAAGGCCTCTCACCGGGTTCAGTGGCAGATGCCTTCCTTGTGTCGTGGACAACGCACCTGCTCTACGCCTTTCCACTGTTTCCACTCGTCCACAAGGTCCTACTGAAAGCACACAGGGACAAAGCCCACTTGATCATGATAGCTCCAGCGTGGCCTCGATAGCACTGGTACACCATGCTGCTAGATCTATCCATAGCCGACCCTGTTCCCCTGCCTCTTCACTTGGACCTGATCACCCAGGACCACGGCAAGCTCCGTCACCCAGACCTTCAGTCGCTCCACCTCACGGCCTGGCTCTTGCATGGCTGATTCAGTCTGAGCTGCGTTGCTCCACCCCAGTGCAGCAGGTACTCCTGGGTAGCAGGAAGCCTTCCACTAGAGCTACATATTTAGCCAAGTGGAAACGTTTCGCGTGCTGGTGCGTGGAGCGGAACTTCCTTCCAGTTGAGGTCTCCATATCCAACATCTTGGATTACCTCTGGTCCCTCAAACAACAGGGCTTGGTGGTATCATCTCTGAGAGTCCACTTGGCTGCCATCTCTACATTCCACCCAGGAGAGGATGGCCGCTCGGTGTTTTCTCATCTGATGGTGTCTAGGTTCCTTAAGGGCCTAGAGCGCCTCTACCCTCAAGTACGCCGCCCTGCCGCAACATGGGACCTTAACCTGATTCTTGCCAGACTCATGTCCCCTCCTTTTGAACCGTTAGCAACTTGCTCCCTTCTCTACCTCTCCTGGAAAACCGCTTTCCTGGTGGCCATCACGTCCGCGAGATGGGTCTCGGAACTTCGGGCCCTCACGGTGGATCCCCCATATACTGTGTTCCACAGGGACAAGGTGCAGTTGCGACCGCATCTGGCCTTTCTCCCCAAAGTAGTATTGGCCTTCCCCATTAACCAGGAGATCTTCTTCCCTGTCGTCTTCCCAAAACCGCATTCGTCTCGCAGGGAACAGCAGCTGCACTCCCTAGACGTTCGTAGAGCGCTCACTTTTTATATAGAGCGAACTAAGCCATTCCGCAGAACTCCCCAACTCTTTGTCATGGTGGCTGAGCGTATCAAGGGGCTTCCTGTCTCCTCGCAGCGGATTTCCTCCTGGGTAACATCGTGCATCTGCACCTGTTACGACTTGGCTCACGTCCCATCGGGCCACGTGACTGCGCACTCCACCAGGGCTCAGGCCTCATCAGCTGCTTTCCTCGCTCACGTGCCCATTCATGAAATCTGTTGTGCAGCGACCTGGTCCTCGGTCCACACCTTTGCCTCCCACTATGCCCTGGTTCAGCAGTCTAGGGATGACGCAGCCTTCGACTCCGCCGTATTGCACTCTGCAACATCTCACTTTGACCCCACCACCTAGGTAAGGCTTGGGAATCACCTAACTGGAATGGATATGAGCAATCACTTGAAGAAGAAAAGACGATTACTCACCTTTGTAACTGTTGTTCTTCGAGATGTGTTGCTCATATCCATTCCACACCCGCCCTCCTTCCCCACTGTCGGAGTAGCCGGCAAGAAGGAACTAAGGAGCGGGCTGGTCCGCAGGGGTATATATCCAGCGCCATGGCGGCGCCACTCCAGGGGGCGACCTGCCGACCCACCGGAGTTGCTAGGGTAAAAATCTTCTGATGAGCGTGAACGCGTGGCGCGCACACCTAACTGGAATGGATATGAGCAACACATCTCGAAGAACAACAGTTACAAAGGTGAGTAACCGTCTTATTTAACAATCAAGTCTCATCTGTTTTGATATGACAGCAGAATTAAGACAATAGCTAGATAATCAGTTTCTGTCTTCTCTTAATATGGAGAATTTTGCCCACTGAGTGGGCTTCTGGTCCTGTCTGATAATACACATGGAATGGTATCTAGGTGCCTGGTTTATGGTAGTGAGGTTTGAGTGTCCTTTCCATCCATATATTTTCCTCTTTTTACTTCCCCAAACACTTTACATTAACCCCTTGAGGTGATGCGATAAAAATTTCAGTGAACTTTTTTGCACACTTATAAATATTAATCATTTCCTCACCTCCAGTGTAGTGTTGCTGAGGTCATACTTGGTTTTCTACTTATTATTTCCAGTTTTCAGATTCAAATCCTTGTCTTGTTTTTTTAAGTCATCTTTTAAAACAAGTAAACAAAAAAGAACAAATCGTTAATTAGATTTAAAGACTATAAGGGACTATTTGATCATCTATTCTGATGATCCTACATAACCCAATAATTTTTTAATCAAGCCCAGGACTTTGGTTTCAGAAAATTTATCCCATCTTGATTTAAAGATCCCAAGTGATGCGGAATCCATATATCCTTAGGTACATCGTTCTAATGGTTAATTACTCTTGCTGGTAATAATAATAACAATAATATAAAAAGGACTCCTCATTTCATGTCTGAATTTGTTTAGCTTCATATGCCAACCAATGGAGAGATTTTTCTGCTAGGGTAAAGATCCAGTCTTTTACCAGAAATTGTCTCCCATGTAGATTCTCATAGACGATGGTTAAGTCATCTCTTAACCTTCTCTTAAAAAAACAAAATGGATTGAGCTTCTTTAGTCTCTCACTATAAGGTACATTCCCCAAATTGCTAATCATTCCTGTAGCTCTCTTCTGAACCCTTTCCAATTTTTCAACATGCTTTCTGAAGTCTGAACACTGGAACTGGACATAGTCCAATAATAGTCTCACTAATGCCATATACAGAGGTAATATCTCCTCCCTACTTCTACCTAATAGTCCCCGGTTTATACCTGCAAGGATTGGGTTTTCTTTCTTGCTATATAATTGTACCAGCAGCTCATGTTTAATTAGTATTAACTCTTATAATCAATTTAATACTCTGCACTTCAAAATTTCCTGGTATGATTCAAATAATTTTCTGATGGGAAGAGGATAGCTTACTGGAAATGACCAATGGAGTACAGCCTTTTCTTTCACCAGTTTTCCCTATGTCAGAATACCTGTATATTCATGGAGAATAGGTTCATCAGTGATAGGCCATCAATGATAGGTCCATCAATGGCTTTTAGCCAGGATGGACAGGGATGGTGTTCTTAGCCTCTCTTTGCCGGAAGCTGGGAATGGGTGACAGGGGATGGATCACTTGATGATTATCTATTCTGTTCATTCCCTCTGGGGCACCTGGCATTGGCCACTGTTGGAAGACAGGATACTGGGCTAGATGGACCTTTGGTCTGACTCAGTATGCCCGTTCTTATGTTCCTATGTATAGGAACGTAGTGATTGTCAGATTGGGTCAGGTCCATGGCCCATCTAGTCAAATATCCTGTCTCTGACAGTGGTCAGCATCAGATGTATCATAGGCCGGTGGGAGTAACTGCAGTAGGCAAATGTGGAGTAATCTGCCTCTGTGAAGGTCTCATGCTAATCCCTAATGGTTAGAGATCATCTTAAACTCTGAAGCATGAAGTTTTCTATCCCTTCCTCAATTCTTCTTTTTGCTGTTATAACTCTGGATAGTTGCTATCCATATAAAAATCCAATCCATGTTTGAATCTTGCTAAGTTTTTGGCATTTTATATATTCTTTTGTCTTGGATAAGAGACAAATTGTCTGAGATTTTACACACAAGTGTCTCAGCCTATGCTTGGTTTTGCACACGTCTAAAATGCCTTATACCTTACTTTTTTCATTGTCCTTGATAGTTTCTCATTATGACAATTGCTATATATTTAGTTGCTCTACCATTGGAAAGGTCTTCTCTTTTCTGGAAAATAGGCTTGAAAAGAAGATGTTCTTGCTGTTTGGATTATTCTTATCCTCTCTTCCTTACATTTATGTTTTTGAATTGGCTTTCCTGGAACCTCAAAAACATTCAGTCACCTCCCGCCAAGTTTCTGTTCTTTACTAGTTGGTAAGAGAATTTGCCTCAATATTCCCATGGCACTCTTTAGTGTTCAGCCAATGGATTTTGACAGTAGTTCAGACATTTTGGTATCTCCTGTTTTACATATCTTTGGCCCATGGGAGCGTGCACTTCAGTAATTCTCTTGCAAGATATTAGATCTCCTCTTTAAAGTAGATTTTATCCTTACGGACTCCTCAGTTCATAGTCAATGGACTGCAGTGTATATATATTATATATGTATCCTGAAATAACTATTCCACATTTTGTTCTAATCTTCCTAAAGTTTCCATGTTGTTATTGATAGGACATTTTTAGCAGCTAATTGGAAAAAGCTCTTATTTAGATGGAGCTAATCCTTTCTGTATTTCATGACACCATGGGAACCTAGATCTAAATTTAAGGGTGAATAACTGAAGTGGGCAATTTTATAGAAACCCTTGTAAGCTATTATGCACAAATAAACTTGTCTCGTCACATTGTGCTTTGCACAAGACTGGGTGGGTTTGATCACAGTCTGTTTTAAACTCCTTTTTACATTCTTTGGATTTTGGGCTACTGTAAACTTCCCTTCAGGCCTCTGTATTTTGTGTTGGATATAAAAGGCCCCAGGAGCATCTTGGTAGCTGGGGATAAGTAGGGGCAGCTTGGCCTGGTCATGATGTCATTTCCTGGGGATGCATCCTGCATCAGCAGCCAGAACACGGGGTGTCCCCAGAACATTTTTGGTGGCCCTATGCCACATCTGAGAGAAACCACAGGGAGCAAACTTGCTGGATTTAAGTCAGCTTTATGCCAGGGGCTAGAGCTAAGTATACTTACACCAGAGAATTGGGCCCATTAGATAGATTAAATTACTCTTCAAATTTCCACCACCGCACTCACTTATGAGCAGTCATTGGCTTTAGGCAGGAATACATAACTCATTAATCTATTAGGAGACAGCAACTTGAAAAGGCATGTAAGGGGATGCAGTAGTTGGATGGATGGATGAGTGTTGTATGAATTAGGGAAGTAGAAATACACAAATGGAAGAAATAGGGAAACTTAAGGTCCCTATGGAAACTAATATTGTCCACTTCAGTGGATAATACGGGCTTGTTGTTGTATATTTCACTTGTATTAAGGTAGCACCTAGAAGTTTCAGTCAGCATTTGGGGTTCATTTTGCGAGGCACTGTAGACACAAATAATGGAAAGATTATCCTTGCCCCCAAAGAGTTTATCCAGTGCCCTCGTCATTCCCAAAGTGCTTAAATGCCTGCTTTCAGTTTTTCTGACATCAAAGCACATTTTGCTGACCAGTCTTCCCATTCTTCTGAGCAACAGATCTTGTTTGTACCAACTCAGAAAACTTGTTTCCAGGGAACAAGAATGATTCTTTTGCATGTAAACAGGGAACTAGGGCCAGTGGCAGCTCTAGCTTTTTTGCCGCCCCAAGCACGGCGGTCAGGCAGCCTTCGGCACGTTGCCTGTGGGAGGTCCTCGGTCCCGCGGATTCAGCGGCTTGCCTGTGGGAGGTCCGCCGGTCCCGCAGCTTTGGCGTACCCACCGCCGAATTGCTGCTGAAACCACAGGACCAGTGGACCTTCTGCAGGTACCATGCCAAAGGCTGCCTGACTGCCGCCCTTGCAGGGACCAGTAGGGCACCCCCCCGTGGCTTGCCGCCCCAAGCACGCGCTTGGAGCTCTGGTGCCTGGAGCTGCCACTGTCTAGGGCCTTGGAGGTTGTTGGGATGTGAAGTTTCAAGTACTGACACCAGATGAGAACAACAGTCATTCTGGGGACATCTCAAAAGAAATCAAGTATGAAACTGCATGTGCAACCGCTTGCCCGAAGGTTTTGAAGAGAGGGTGTTTACAACAGCTCGCAAGGTTGTGTCTCTCTGATGTTTACTGCTATATTCTCTGTGCTGCTATGGAAGGCCTGGTATTTATCTATGGAGAAACATATCTGAATAAATATTAAAGGTGAGAAAGTTAAAAGTGGAAAATGTTTACTATACTCAATAACCAGGAGCAATCCCCTGGTAGTAGTGATAATGATTCTAGGAATGAGTGAAGTGGTTTGGAGGAAATATCTAAATTGGAATGAACTTCATCCTTGCTAAAAACTTGAGGCGATCGTAAGACACAACAAAATAAAAGAAAAAATCTTTAAAGGTTTCTCTGCCTTCTAATGATTTCCATCTGCCCACCTGAAGAAATGTTCTTGGCTGGATCCCAGTCTATCCCTCCTATCCAGTTATTCTTCCCTCCTAGAGAAATATTAATCTCATTAATGAGGCACACTTTGAAGCATGACTGAGTACCTTTTGTGTGCAAAGCTATTAGGGAATATATATATGTATTGACCATGGAAGCACTGTGGTTAACATGATGACTGAATTCTAGCACTGACCACCAAAAGAGGTCCAGAGATGTTATAGTGCATAGTCAGGTTATATAAGACTGAAAGATTTGGTTGTGACCATTTCTCCGGGGGGAAGGGAGGGAGAAGATTCATATTCCCACCATATACAGTACATGAAGATATATCCTAGAATGTAATTCTCTTGAATAGATCTAACTGTATTGTACTTAAAGGGATAGAGGCAGGATCAGTTTTATTTTGAGGCAGATAAGAACATAAGAACAGCAATACTGGGTCAGACCAAAGGTCCATCTAGCCCAGTATCCTGGCTTCCAACAGTGGCCAATGCCAGATGCCCCAGGGAGAATGAACAGAACACATAATCATCAAATGATCCATCCCCTGTCACTCATTCCCAGCTTCTGGCAAACAGAGGCAAGGGACACCATCCCTACCCATCTTGGCTAATAGCCATTGATGGACCTATCCTCCATGAATGTATCTAGTTCTTTTTGAACCCTGTTATAGTCTTGGGCTTCACAACATCCCCTGACAAAGAGTTCCACAGGTTGACTGTGCATTGTATGAAGAAATAATTCCTTTTGTTTATTTTAAACATGCTGCCTATTAATTTCATTTGATGACCCCTAGTTCTTATTTTATGCAAAGAAGTAAATAACACTTGTACGGTAGGGTAAAAGTAGAAATCAGAAAGCCATCATGGTTCAGATAAATATAACAAGCTTTTATTTTTATCTCAACATTTCTGTTACTTCAGAACCACCTCTAACTGGTTCATCCAAAGTTCAAATAAACTTTCATTTTATGCTAAATCCACTCTCATATATTATTCATGATAAAATATTTTTTCCATGAATTCTGCAGACTTAGGCTTTTCTCAGAAGTTAGAAATACCAAGTGAGGTAAGTAAAATGTTTTAAGCTACTGGGGTTTTTAGTTGTATTTTAAATCTTTTTTTTGTTTTGTTGTTTTTTTGGTCACTGCATTTTAAAAGAGCACACCAGATTAGATCAATTCCCCCCCTCCCATAGTCCAATACTAAAGTATATGAAATAAATGAAAGGTCAGTAACTACATTTTTTAAACTATCCAAAGTTTGTTTGACTTTCTCAGAAGTTTGACAGCTACCAACTAGCATTTCTTTTTTTGGCACAACATCTTCTCCCCTGCCTCAAACCCTCTGTGTTTTTTAAAGTAGCTGAAATGAGCACAGTTTTCTTCATCCTGGATGTATAAAACAAAACAAAGAAAACCCATGCATACTTTCCATTTCAGTCATCTCCAAACTTTATTTGCAAATCCAGTTTGGTTGTGGCCCAAGATTTCAGAAACCTCAGTAAGGGCTTGATCCATTTGGAGCCCTTCATTTGGGAGCCCTTTTCGTTGACTTCAGGGAAAACTAAAATCTGGGCTAGAGCAGAAGAACTTGTGAGTTCCGTTATTTGTCGCCAAAATCTGGAGTGAAAAGCTTGTCAGATTTTTGAGGAAATTAAATTCAAACCCTCAACTAGGTGTGTCCTTAATTCAAACTCTAATCTAACCTTAATTGGGATCTGAGCTTTGCCTCTTCAATCGGTCTCTAATACATACAGGATATGTAAAAGTAACTCCTAAATTTTAATCTTGCAGACTCCAAAGTATTCTATCTACTTACATGGTGGTTTTGTTTTTTTAATAAGAAGTTCTATTCTTTATGAAGCTTTAAGAATGCGATGTACTATTTTGTTACTCCACCTTTAATCTCTCACATGTTCTGGAATGCAGAGTTGCAAAGACTTTCCAATCAGCTGGAGTTATTGGCAACTGACCCTAGAAATAAAGTGGGATTAGATGTGGTTTGTAGATGAGGGACCCTCTCATTGTGCTAGCTTGGCTACTTTGTTCTGATTAAATTAATGATGCTTTAATTTAAAAGACATATTGCAGATTCATGAAGACACTGAGACCCAGAAAAGACCATGTAGTCTTATTCACCATTTTCCCATTATACTATTATATAGTTATACTATATAAGGAGATTTTAACAAGAGAACAATGTTTACAGATTTTGTTAACATTCACCTTCAGTGATGGTTTCAGAGATACAGGAAAAACAGAGGAAAAAAGCTCCTGCATTTCAAGATAGTTATTTTAGGGCTGATTTTCAGGTTGTAGAACTGTGGTTTCAGTATAACCTGGCTAATCATCATCAGGCTCCCATATTTTCATAAGGATGTATGTAGAAAACTGAAAATATACGTAATTTGAAAGAATTACTGCACATGCAAATTATGAGTACATGCCGTTATGAAAACCTAGGCTGCTAATGTACTATCTTATTTGTTTCATGCATATTTATTGGTTAAAATGCTGTTCTTTAAAAGCCTCAAACCTGGGATCATGGATCATGATGTTAGTAAAGTATGATGATGTATGTGCCTCTCCTCTACTTTTCATTTAATTGCCTTGATTTATTTCTTAAAAAATAATTAAGGCACCAACCTTACAAATAGTTAATCGCGTGCATAAGTTTAGTCATATGAAAAGTTCTTTTGGCTTCAATGGATTACTTATGTGAGTAAATATACGCACACGCTTGAATATTTGTAGGATCAGAGCCTAAAACATCTCACTTTTCAATCAATATCTGTCCGCCCTTGTCATTTCTTTATAATACGACTTCCCCAAGGTGTCATTTTCTATAATGCTGGTCACTTGGCACTGTGTACTAGCTCAGTGGTACCCACCAGTTTGTCTCATCAATGAGTGTTTCCTTCACTATTCCCCAAAGCATGGGGCTGACCAAGGGAAATGTGCATTCAGTCAAATTTCAGCCAATGCCATAATAGTAGAATTCCTGGCTTCCTTTCTGCGGCACGCAATTTGATTTGCTGCTCGGGACCTCTCTCTGTCAGAGAGAATTGAGTGCTTACATCAGGCTCTGACCATTGCCTCTGACTCTCAGTCCTTGTTCCTGGCTCTAATCGTTAGGCCAGGCACCATCTCTAAGCACTAACTCAGACTGCTCATGTCCTGGTCCCTGACAAAGAGATATGTTTAAGAGGGCCTTTAGGACACCCTTAAAATCAGTGAACCTTATAATTTGACCTACCTTTTCTTGATTTTATTTTTCTAAGTGAAAGAACAATACCATTAGCCTGCCCAGCATTCAGGATTGACTCACAAATAATAAAGCTGAGGACATGTGCAATGAAGAAAAGAAATGATTAGTGAGAAAACAGATGTAACTTTCCACCTTATATTGTGGTTATTATCTTGACAAACACTGTATAAGAAGCAAATTGAAAATACGTTGTCCTTTTTCAAATGTTGAGAAAATTTATTATGTATGTTTATTGAGAGAGAGATAAACGTTAAATGTCTATAAAAACGCATGTGAACTTATGGTAGGCATTTTTGACATTGCTTAACAATACAAACAAATTAATACTCAAATGCAACAAAAGCACAGCAATATAATTGATTAGAATTCACCACCAATAAACCAGATAACTCAGAAGGTGAAATTTCCCTCTCCACTTCATTATTTCCCCTGCTCATACAATTCTCCCATTTTCAAATGTTTGTGGGAAAAGAGGATCATTGTAGCACATTTTAGGTCCAGCTCATTGCAAATAATCCAATAGGCTGCTTTAGATGCTGTAAACCAGATTCTCTGGTCCAGCCAAACTGTCTTTAGTGAAGAAGGACCAGAATGAGGGGACAGAGATAGGTTTCTTGAAGTCACCTTAACTAAAATTCCTTCCATCCCCTGGAGCCTATTCTAATTTATTCCAAGCTGTCAGGGATTACCAGGGTATAGGATAGCCTCTTTACCTGGCTGTTCTCCCTTCAGCTGGGGAGAGAAGGTGGTAGTGTAAAGTTACTATGCCAGCTATATGCGAGCTAGGAGATTTCCTTCCATGAGGGCAATCCTCAGGGACAACTTCACAGCTGCTTTGCAGTGTAGTGTAAAGCAGCTTGTATCAAGGCAAAAAAATTGGTCCTACAGTTTTATGAGAGGGAAACATTACTGTTGACAACACAAGTTACAGGCGAGTCTCATCTTACGCGGGGGTTCCGTTCCGCGGTTAGCGCGTAAAGTGAAAACTGCGTATAGTCAAAATTACATTGAGTTGAATGGCAGGCAGAATTGCCTGCACAACAAGTACAGTATTAAAATTGTTATTTTTCTCTTTTTTGTTTTTTTTGTTTTTGCTGACTGCGTAACACTGAAATCGTGCATGTTAAATGCACGTAAGATGTGACAGACCTGTATTTTCTACATAAGAAAAATTAGAATAGGCAACAGATATACAAGATAAGAGTACAGTACAGATGAGGACCATAAGTTATGGGTTATACTATATAATTGTTTATATAGGTAACTATCATTGCAAAAAGTTATAGAAATGAGTTGTTTTTTTAAAAAAAAATCAACTCATCCCATTTCTGCAATCTTACTTCAAACCGTTAAATATTTAACATCAGCCCAGGCAAGAAATCATCTGTCTCTTAATTCTTTCTTTACTATGAAAGCTGTTTTTATAGTGGACATTTGTTTTGCAACCAGTGACAAAACACATTTACTAGATGCAATCCAAAAGCCTTATAAATGTAATTATTTGTTTGCATATCCATACCAATAGAATTATAGGGATACAATGCTAAAGATACTTTTACATAAGATTTGAAGTCTTGCAAACTGGTATATTCCTAGGAGTTAGGAAGATGGTGCTCTGGAACATGAAAATACTTTCACCATGCCTATTTTACAACATTGAATCGACACAAACTTTGCAAGATGCCATAGGCTGCTTTCAGCATGAGACTTTCCTTTACTGAGTTTTGTCCCAGATCTGGCTTGCTCATTTCTCATTAACTTAGCTGAGATAGTATACTTTACACATGTGGAAATTAGCACTTTGCTTAATAGAAAATCCTCAAATGCATTTCACTTTTGCTGGGAATATGCACAGAACTGCACTTTTGTGAGGTGTCATTTTGTTTTCCATGTATAGATGGTGCAGAGCCTCGAGGAATCTAACATTTATAAGAACAAATTTTCAAAAACTGTCTACCATTTTCAGAATGCATGTGTATTTTGCATGCGCAACTGATGCATTCTTGTTCAACTAGAGGATTATTGGCATATGCAAATATAGGTTTCTCCTTGAGTGAAAACATGTGCCTGGAAAACTGAAGACAAACAGAAGCTGCTCCTTTTTAAATTTGTCCCACAATACATAGTTACAGTACATTGCTTTTCATTCATGGGATGTTCTAAACAAAAGTTTTTGACCTTGATTGAGTTTGATTTGATAGAAACTTCCTGTGATGTGTAAACTAAATGGAGCTAACGCTATCAGTTTTCATAATATTCTTTCATTAAATGTAATTCTTTCACTAATGTAATGCCTGAAATAGAATATCTAACCAAGCGGATGCTGTCAGAGACTTAATGAATTTGATTAGTCAGCTGATTTATAGAATTCTTTTTAAAAAAAATTTTTAATTCCAAGTGAATTTTGTGAGTGTTATTTGTGTATTCAAGAAAGTAAAAGGACTACTAGTATGGTCTAGGGAAAAGTGAAGAGAAGACAGATGTTGTGCTAGGTTTCTCTTACCTCTGTGTATGTATCTTCTTTTGGACTTCCCTAGATCAGACTCACCACTCTTCTTGATTAGAGGATGATTTTGTGATCTGCATAAATGGAGGAAAGAATGAGACACACCAAATTCATGTTCTCATGTGATCTAAGAGAGAATATAAGGTCTGAACCTCATTGGCATCAGTGGACTGTTTACTGAATTAAATGTTTGCATGGAATTATTCCAGATAAGAAAGGAACCAGCATTAATTTGAACTTCTGATGTACATATACTACTATACAATGTAGTTTTTTTACAGAAAATCACATATATATTGACACAGATGTTTCTTCATATATTTATATTTATATATGTATATTAAATGAAAGAACTTCTGGCAGATTGCCAGGAAAGGTTACCCAGTCACAATAGTCAATTTAAAAAAAAGAGAGAGACAAACATGGTGAGTTGGTAAAATCATTTATTTGACCAACATTTATGGGTGGAAGAAAGAAGCTTTCGATCTTCACAGAGCTATTCTTTAGGTCTGGAACAGGTCACCAGTGTCACAGCTAAAAAATAGTGTGATACTCTGGTAACCTTTTTAAACCTAAAGAAGAATTCTGTGAAGCTCAAAAGCTTGCCTCTACCACCAACAAATGTTGGTCCAGTAAAGTTCTCACCTGCCTTGTCTCCTATATCCTGGGACCAGCGCAGCTCCAACAACATTGCAAACAAGATTTTTAAAAGTTTTTAGTGTCTGTCTTAGGTGCCTAAGTATTTTTATGCCCCTTCAAAGAGCCCCCTTTTCAAAATCAAGCCCCTTTAAGTTGTCTCAAGCTGGGCATCAAAAATCACTGGTCACTTTTGAAAATGTCCCACTGCTCCAAATTCCACATGAGCTCCAACAAGAAATAAATGTTATATAGGGAAAGACTGGCCACAGTTCAGTAAGATGCATCTATTCAGATATATTTAGCCATCAAAGTAAATTAACAGATATTTAAAATTGTGCAAAACTGGTGTACATTTCTGATGTAAAATTTTGTTTTAGGCAATTTTTCCCTTTTCAATTTTTTCTTTTTTTGTTCAAATTGAAAACACAGAAATGTCTGAATACTTGACTCCCTCTTTGATTTTTCATTTGGAAATGAGCTGATTTTCACTTTAAAAACCAACAACCTCCCACCTCCCACCTGCAATTTCAAACCGTTTTACCTTGTGTCAAATATTTCACACAACTCTACCATTTTATTGTCTTTTGATCCAGTAGTTCTGCAGGTCAGCTGAAAACATAAGGAAAAGTCAATCCAAAACAACAGCATCACAGTTAATCTTTTGCAAACAATTTCTTTGCTCCGGGATAACTTTAGATGTTGGCATAAAATGACATATCCTAAGTAAACCAAAAAAAGAGGATTTTCTGAGTATTTGTCACGCTCTGTTGTAATATTTGAAGGACTAGACAGCATTCAAAAATCAGTCTTTGTTTCAAGCATCGCAGACACTGAAAACAAGTCAACAAAAGGTGTAGTAATGAAGGCTAGTTTACTGAATTGAAATTTGCAAAATCTAAAGCTTGGTTTGACAGTATTAATACACTAGTTTTGCTTATAAACAATGCTGCTTTGTCATTGTCATTATTTTGCATGTCTCCACAATATAGTAATTATATTAGTAGTCAATTATTTTCTGGGATTTTCTGGAAATGCCTGCACAATATTATGTTTGCCTTCCCTTCCCCCTGTACCTTCTAATGACTCAGACTTCTTGGATCCTAAACAAATACAGTACACACATAGAAATGTGATAGAATTTCTATATGACTCAGCTTCTTAAGTCACCAAAAGAATCCTCTGGAGTACACCTTTTCCGGTGCTGGAATTGATTTGGGTGATTATCATATCAAATAAACTTGACCTAAACAAGCATTAAAGTGTCTACTGCAGTTGGCACATCCCTTGCCTGATTTCTGTTCCTTTCTGAGATTTCTCTGTAAATATAGCTTTTCTGAGGCTAATTTAATCACACTGCCAAATGTACCATTTTGAATAAAAGTATGTAGGTGCAGATATAAAAGGTACTTTTTGTTCTGTGTATTTTGGATCTTATCTGTTAGATCACTGACCATTATGGACTGCAGCCACATGTATGGTAAAATCCTCAGCTGATGTAAATTGGCATAACTATGTTGAGGACATGGGTTGTGCAATGTTCTGAAGATGTAAATTCCTACAGAATTTCTTAGTATGATAAAATCAGGGTGATTTTGTGATGGTCTTAGAGCGCATCTTGGCTGAAATCTTGGCCCCACTGAAGCTGATGGCAAAACTCCCATTAACTTCAGTGGGGCCAGGATTGCACTTCTGGAACCTTAGCAAAAACTGGGATGTGGGATAACAGCATTCTCTCAGTTGCAGGTCTGCAGGGTCAATGGGCTTCAGTCTTGCAAAGCTCAGATGTTGAGAATCAGTTTGTAAGAGGCACTTAGGAGCTCTGCAAAAACAGATTCAGACCTGTGGAGCTCCTAAATTCTGTGAGATTTAGAGCTGTTGTAAAGTTTCCCGCAGAGCTTTATTCAGGGCAAACCTCTTGCAAATAGCATAGCTTTGATTAACTGGGAATTTTAGTTACATAGAGATCAGAAAATGAGGTTTGCACTATGTTATTGGAAATATGCCTTTACTATGGGCAGTTGTCAGGCTACATTTAAAAATAATTGACTCAATTTAATTATGTGGACCTGGTCCCATATCTTCACATTCCTGTTCCAATTCTTTGGTCTGATTGCAGTCAGAGTTAAAGGAAAAAGCTGTATAGTAGCTATTTTTGTCTTCATATCCAAGATATTGTTAAAGTTGTTGCCATTAAAAATGCCCCTTGTTGCCATTAAAAATGCCCCCTGATCAGACCAACAAGGAATAAACAACCCCCAGGGTACTGAGAGAGAGAGAGCAAAAAGGGGCCCACTCAGACCTCAGGGAATGCAGCAGCCATTCTGTGTCTGCTGTCCTGCCCTCCCTGCCTGTCAGATTTGTGCACTTATAGATTGACCTGTATTTCCAAGATCATGTGGGTCTGACTGATTAGCAGTTTTGGGGATCAGGAAGGGATTTTTCCTTCAGGGCAAGATTGACAAGATGCCTGCTGAGATTTTTCACCTTCCTCACAGCATCCTGAGGGCTTGAATGTAGGTTAATAAGGAGAGTAAGAAAACTGTCTGTTTATAACTGGAGTTTGCAATGGCATCTCAACTTGTGACCAGCGTGCAGTGTGGATGAATGATTTAAAGAGTCCAGAAGTAAACATGAGTTAGAGATCCAGGATATTACTGGGGGATGCTATTAGCCCGAAGGAAGAAGGGAAAATCTTAAATCCTTGCAGACAGAGGTACCCATCATGTATACTCCCCTTTCACCTCTTGGGGGGGGAAGGTGAGAAGATTCAGAAGTGGGCTGAATCATAGGCCAATCCTGAATATTGATTGTTTGTCATGAAGCCATTTAACGCTTTCCTGGATCCAAATAAATGCCTGGGTTAAACATTAATATGGTTGTGGTCTTCCACTTTAAAGCCCATCCCTTTAGCTGTGTTTCATTCTCTCATGTGTCCTGATCAACTCAGCATTTGCCAACATTTAGCACAAAATATACATTAACCTAACATTTCCCCCATACTTAGAATAGGAAATTGGTGGGATATCTGATTTACACAGTGTCTGCTGGCAAATGTTGACTTTTTAAATGGCCACCACTGCAAATCAACAATCAGTATCAGTAGATAGATGGTTGATCAAATGGATTCCAAAAGCCCAGTCAACAAACAGATGTCACTTAACAGAAAATCTGGTCCAAAATTTTTCATTTTTTTTAAAAGGACAATAAATGGCTTTTTAAAATAAACTAAATATTTTGGGGAGAGTTCATTTCTTATGATGATTTCTGACAAGTTTCAAAAACTATCTTTTAAAGCTTTTTTTCCGCATTTGAAAAAAATGACAATTTCTATGTTTGGTGAAGAGAGTTCATTTCTTTCAAAAAATTTCACAGAAAATACTACCATTATCCATTCAAGTTTAGTCAGATTTTTAGACTTAAAAAAAATTGTTGACCAGGTAGAAGAAATATATTGAGAATAGATGGCCTGTATTATACAGGAGGCCAGACTAGATGACCATAGTGGTCCCTTCTGGCCTGTGAATCTAAGAATCTGTAATACATCTCTACCCCGATATAACGCTGTCCTCGGGAGCCAAAAAATCTTACCGCGATATAGGTGAAACTGCGTTATATCGAACTTGCTTTGATCCACCAGAGCGTGCAGCCCCGCCCCTCCAGAGAGCTGCTTTGCCGCATTATATCTGAATTCGTGTTATATTGGGGTAGAGGTGAATGTAACTAATTATTGCTAACTAGTTTTTTTTCATTTATGTTATGGAAAACCTAGAATAGTTCTCACAACATTTCCACCAACTTAATTGAAGTATGTTTAAAACAAAAGAAATTTGTGTTTGTGGATGAGATTACTGAAAGATAAGGGGCCACACATTTATGGTGAATAGTGGACTACTAATATAATTGTCAACTCTGTTTCTATTTCATTGTGATGCCATTTGTTTCTATTGTTAAGCCTTGTGTTGAGAAGAAAGACTGTGTATAAGATAATGAAATTTAAGCTTTATCATTGAGCCACATTGTGCTGTCAGATGCATGTGCAATCTCATATTGACTTTGATGGGAGCTACAAGACTTCATATTTCACTCTGTGTTTTTGGATGGGAGTGAATATGTAGAAATGATCCTATTGTGATTCTATGTAACTTTGGCTGCTCTGGTGTCAATAAAGGGCATGAGCTTGCCATTACTGTTCACAGGGAACTCCCACTCAATTGAGTGTGGGATGCATATCAACAGAAACAAAGCCAAGAGGTCTATCTTCTTAACTCCCTGTAAACATCTTCAAAGCTATCTCCTCCTCATTATCCTCCTCCAAACCTTCTTTAAAAGTCTCGTTTTCCACCATGCCAACAAAAAACTTGACAGTAGGCTGATTATTGTGCTTAGGCCACTGCCTATCAATGGTCCCCATTGTTTACTTGTGCTCCCTTGTCTTGTCTGTCTTCAATCATCTGTTGTCTCTTGTATTATACTTAGCTTGTAAGTTCTTTGGGGCAGGGACTATCATTTTCTGCTGTTTGTACATTGCCTAACACGATGGGGTCTTTATCCATGGCTAGGGCTCCTAAGTGCTAAGGTAATATAAATAATAAATAATAACTAGGAACATATTACCATTGCCCCTTGTTTGGTAAAGGCTATGCTCTTAGCTTAGAAAGCTGACACTCAGACTGTGAATTTGTTCCTGTTTTATAGATATTCGTGGGCTGCAGGGATTTCTGGACCAGGCCTCTAGATTAGGACTTGATGTATCTTTACAAAAGGTGGACAGAAACATCAGCAGAGTTTTTGCCAGCCTTTTTACTACCATGAAAACTGAAGAGTTGAATCGCTACCGTGACACGTTACGAAGAGCAATCTTACTTCTAAGCCCCAGGGGAGCCCAAACTTTCATCAATGAGGTCAGTGCATTGTTCTTTTAAGAATTGTGCAGTACAAAAACATGCATGATATTTTATACAGTAAGGATCAAATCTTCCAAACTGGCGCATCTTAAAAATGTGGACCTACATGTGTTAGTTTGTTACTGTATATCTTAGTCAATGTCCAGTTTCAGGGAAATGGTTGTAATGTACTTCTGATTACATAAATACTGCTAGTGAATTGAAAGACCAGTACATAATCCTAGAAAAGAAGCTATATTTATCAGTGACTGTCGTCTTTACCAAGGAAATTCCCAAATCCTAGCTAAAAGGAATTATGCTGTTCATGTCTGTACTACAAAGGTCTATGGAATGTGCTGTCAGTGTGACAGCGGAATCGCAGTATTTTTACTACAAATACAGTAGAAGATATTGGTTGCCTTATTTCTTAATGGTTTCTTGAGATCAGTGAGACTAATTAGGAACAGGATGTAGCTGTTAGGTAAAGATGTAATTAACACTGTGCCATGGGCTACTGTTTTGACATTAATTATTTTTCCCATCTTTTTCCATTGTGAGGTGAAGAATGACTTTGGAGTGCTTACTGTGCTGAAGAGTCTGAAATCTAAGGGTCAGATCCTCAGCAGGTGTAAATTAGCATAGTTTCACTGATCTACACTAGGAATTTGGCCTTAAATACTTTGTCACCAAAGAACTGAACTGTGAAATTCAAATGTGTAAGGCCTATTTCCAGTTATCAGTGTGTTGCTACATGAAAGCTGCTATATTAAAAAATAAAATCATTTTAAATTGAATTAGTTCAGTCACTGTTTAGTGGTTTTCTTGGCTCATATCAGCATTAATAAACCTTTCCTTTTCTGTTAAAGTGTGATAATGTGTAATTTTAGCACTGATGAATAAGGCAGACTAAGAGTATGGGAAGGTCAAGATAAAGGGTCAATTTCTGTCCTCAGATACATGCACAAAAGTCTCAGTGGCTTCAGTTAGCGTTATGCATAAGCACTTGAAGTCATAATTCAGCCCAAAGAGTTTACAGAAATCTATGCTAAGTTCAGCTGGGACTTCCTGTTGGTCTGTTTTTTCATTGGAGGCCCATCATGAAAGAGAATTTTGGGTTGGTTTTCAGATCTGTCCAAATGAAATGTCCAAAACTTGTACTAAACTGAGATCAGAATTTACAAATCACTCTAACCTCAGCCAGATATAAAGTCTGTCTCCTTTCAATACTCATAATTCTCAGAAATGCTAAAAAGAGTTTTATATTGACAGGACAATAGCTCTGCAGGCCTCTAGAGTTTGAGTAATGCATTAAACCACTTTACCACTCAGCCCTTCCTCAAAGCAGTATAGTATTATATGTATTAGGGCTAATGATCCTGATATTTTTCCAGATCCCTGCAGGAGTATAACCGTGGGCAGAAATGAGAAGTAATTTATTTGACAATCTTCTTTTATTGAATCTTGATTGATTCCGAAAAGCTTTACAAAAGAATATTTAAATAATAAAAATCAACTCCTCAAAGGGTTGAGATATTTGAGTATGTGTTTTAGGGGGGAACCCTGCATTGGTAGGGAATGAACTTAAATGGGACTCAACATGTCTCTTGTATTTCTAGTGTCTATATGATTTTGTGGAGCTGTGTATTTCTTTAATCATACAAGGCATAAATACAGATTGAACACAATACGATATAGAGTATTGAGTTGCAACTTTCAGATCAATTGTCTTTTATTTAATTTACAGACATAGGTGTTCAAAGCATATAGAAGAAGGCAAGAAACCTACAGTTAACAAATTATACATATAGAAGGGCTCACATCTATAAACGATGGGAAACAGTTTTTCTCTCCTGGAAAAATTTTCAAGAGCTGAAAAAATATTTCACTGAAAAATTCCCAACCATCTCTGTTAACACCAATGAAGATACTAATAATGCAGGATAATGCTTGAGCACAGAGACACTCAAACAAAAGTTAAGATATTTTAATGAAACTTCTGTTATTGTAAGAGACATATTCTCATCCAGTTTCTCAAGACTATTCGATGACTGTTGTGTGAGTGACTATAACATAATGTTATAAAGAAAGGTTCACAGACCTCTTCTAGCTGAAATCAGCAGGTAGTACTCTGACTGTTAATCACTGCAAAAAGAGACAAATTCTTCATTTTCTTTAGAGATGACCCTGACTTTAAAAAAAGTGGATCTGATTTCAGACTCAGTCACCTCCTACCTGAAGTTCAAGTGTGTTTAGATCTGGCATCTAGATTTATATAGAGAGAGGCCAGCTTTGGAATTCAGATCCAGGTCAGGGTTCCAAAATTCCCAAAGCTCAGAGGTGTGAAGTTGTAGGGTTTTGTTTTGGGCTTATCTCTAATTGTTTTAGATATCATTTCTCCTCTATTGGCTTAGTATCCCTAATGCCTGGTTCTGTGATAGTCCCTGCTCATAGGTTCTCAAGCTTTATTTTCTATTGAGACTGTTGTACTAGAGAAAGAGAGAGAGAAACCACTTCTGGGGCAGTGAGGAAATGTGGATTGAAGCTCTTTATAGACAACTGAATGTAGTGTTTCTTGACCCCTAAAATGTTCTATAAATGTCATCTACTGTAGATATTGCACTACAAGCTCACTTTGGGGTTGAAGCAAATCTAGTCTCAATGCAGTGAGCTTCCTTTTGGAGCAAATAGTATGTGAATTTCAATCACCAAGGGGCAAATGCCCTCTTTTACATATGTGGAACTCTCTCTAACAGTGTGACTGGGAGTGTTGCACAGTCAATGTGCAAAAATTGGGCTGGATTAGGGGAATGGGCACATAGAGGAAAAGGAACCTGTACATGGTCCCTGCATGCCAGTGCACAGGGAGGGAGGGAAAGGAGCTAGGGGATCCATTACCTGCTTGTTCTTTCCTTTGGCTCATCCACTGGCAGGCAGGGCCACAAGGGCTATCTCAGCCTCTGCAGCCTGGGTTGGGAAAGGAGAGATCATTGGTGGAGAAATCCAGAGTCCAGCCTGCTACGAGGGCTGTGTGATGGGTCCTTGAATTTCCTCTTAAAGAAAGCAAATTTGAACAGGCTATTTTTTATCGTTAAAGGCTTTTCACTACATAAAGGCATCTATCAATTGGAGAGAATTCAAAGGGGGGTGACGAAAAATGATAAAAAGATTGGATAGCATGACCTTTTAAGAGAAGTTTAAGGAACTTGCTTTATACAGCCTGACAAAAGGGTAACCAATGCTTAGAAGAAGTAGCACGAGAATAGGAGGAAGAGGAATTATTTAAGGTGGTTATGGGTGGTATAACAGGAAGTGATGACCTAACACTAAAAAGAGGAAACTTTCTAACAGTGAGGTCAATTAGACAATGGACCCTTTTGCTCAATGGATGTGATTGAGGCATCACCACTCAAGGTGTTCAAGAGTAGACTAGATGAAACACTCAACGACAGTGTAGAGGTCATTCCTGCACTAGGTCAAAGGATGGACTAGATAATCCGGATGGTCTTTTTCAAGATCTTTCTGCAAAGTTCTGTGCAAATGAATGGAGACTGGTGAATTTAGTATAACCACATACAGGATGAGGAACGAGTAGATGTATGGTAACTTGTTGGATATTTTTTCCTAACCAGTTACACTTTACAATAGAAATGTATTTTAATACCAGAGGTCTCCTGAATCACTTAATGCAAGATAGGGTGATTTGAGTCCATACAGTTTATTTTGTTTTAATTTTGTCACTTCTGTAGACCAGTAGATCCTAAACTGTAGGTATTAGACAATTACAAGCTGTCATCAGTAACAGAAGGGAATGGAACTCATGACCTCTAACTCTGTGAAAGTCATCAATTGCCATCTTCAGTGAGATCTTAAATATGTGTGCTTTTTAAAAAGGCCCAATGATGAATACAATGTGTGATTGCTAAGAAAGATGGAACTATAGATCGGGTCTGCATAGGTTGTTTAAAAAATAGCATGGAGATTGTAGTGAGAAGGCTGGTGTAGATGCATTAATACTGGATAGACTCAAACCTGATCAGCTGTCTGACATAAGCCCTCCACAATAAATGAAGACTTTCCTTGATTTACTTAACAATAAAGGCCTGTTCCTAATGTCACCGTGGAATTCTGGCGGCCATGTACAGTCACAACTGTAAACTTCCTAGGTGCTCATAAATCAGGTAAAATTGTTTCTGGTTTTCTTTCTCTGCCCTCCCTATGTGTTCAGCTCTGAGCTCTTACTGGAGTTCCAGGACTGTGCTCAGTTTCCCCTTTTACATTGCCCTGTTTCAGATGGTTGAGTCATTGCTGATCCTGAGTCAGTATTGGAAGTCAGTTCTGAGTGGTATATGGTACTCTCTCTCCTTCCTGCCCCTCTGTGCTAGCTTGTGTGCAAGAAATCGAGCTTGTCTTTCTAAATTCCCCATGAAGTGACACCCTATCACACAAATGGAATTATAAAAATGATATACAGTATCTTGAACATCCTGTGCTCCCAAGGAAAACAATCTTACCTATATGAAATCCTTTTTAGAGGAAATAAATATCCTTTATCTTTTATAGTAAGTTCAGCAGGAAATCATGTTTCATATTGATAAACTTAATGTTTTGGCTTTTGGCATTCATTTTTGACACTTGTCTTTATATCTCTGTACCTATGTACACATATATGGCTATGCATATGCTCTTTATAGAGTGATTTGTAATGAGATAGAAATCTTTTGTGAGGAATTTGGTCTGTGAAGTTTGTTTTTCCTCTCCCCCTCCCCCTTTAACATATTTGTTTAAATAGCAGTGATTGGGTAATTTTGTGTCGGTGAACTAGCAACCATTAAAATTGTGGGAATGTGATAATTCTTCATTGAGTAGAGCTGGAAGAAACCACTGTACCTTTTACTTTGTCTAAATCCAGCCTGCACTGTTCCTCCTCAGGAACTAAAATCTAATCTGGCACTGATGACATTTTGGACAAATGAACTTTTTAGATTCAAAGCAAAATAATTAAAATTTAAAAGAAAAACAAATAAACGATCCTTAGCTGCTCAAACCTGAACTGAAAGTAATGTTTCCTTATCTTGAGTAAATTGGCTTAAACACAGATTCTTTTCCTTTGGTGATTTAACAGAGACTACAGTTTGTCTCACTGCAAGTAATCCAAGCTGCAGGAGCACTGCAAAAAGAAAACAACAAAAAAATCATATGGAAATATTTGTTTGAATTTTAATATAGATTGTAGGCAATTTGTGAAGCGGGTAAATTATTTTATATGAATTAGTCAGCAAAGTCTATGTGCAACACCTTCCTAGTTGTTTCAATTATCTTTAAGTGATTATATTTTTAGTCTTTTTTGTTGGATTCAGCTATCTGTGAGATGTTGAAAATCATTGTAATGATTATGAAGAGGAAAAACACAAAGCAGCACTCATTCAGACAACTTTAATAGTAAACAATAGCAACAAGTCTGTGGGTGTTTGGGAAACAAAGATGGGAAAATGACTGCTTTGTGGAAATACAAGAGCATTAGTAGAAATAGTGGGTGGCCTTTACAAGGTTTAGAATCTGCTGTAGTATTAGGCCATGGCTACACTGGAGAGTTGCAGTGCTGGTGAGGGGGTTACAGCGCTGCAACTTAGGATGTGGCCACACTTGCAAATCATGGCCAGTGCTGCAACTCCCTGGTTGCAGCGCTGGCTGTACACCCAGTCAAGCCTCGGGTGTAGGGATTCCAGCGCTGGTGATCCAGCGCTGGTCAGCAAGTGTGGACGCCCACCAGCGCTTTTATTGACCTCCATGGTATAAGGAGATATCCCAGCATACCTTAGAAGCCTCTCTGGTAATCATGCACACTCCACTGCCCTGGGCTCAGCTGACACCTCCTTTAAATGCCCCGGGAATTTTAAAAATCCCCTTCCTGTTTGCTCAGCCAGGTGTGGAGTGCAATCAGTCAATCAATCAATCAGCAACCATGCCGCCACGCCCCAGACGAGCCCCAGCATGGAACAATTCCGAGCTGCAGGACCTCATCAGTGTTTGGGGTGAGGAAGCTGTGCAAGCACAGCTGCGCTCCAGCCGGAGAAATTATGATACCTATGGGCAGATATCACAGTCCTTGCTGAGAAGGGGCCATGAACGGGACGTGTTGCAGTGCAGGGTCAAAATAAAAGAGCTGAGGAGTGCTTACTGCAAAGCCCGTGAGGGAAATCACCGCTCAGGAGCTGCCCTCACAACCTGCCGTTTTTACAAGGAGCTGGACTCCACTTGGGTGTGACTCCACTGCCAATCCTAGGAGCACGATGGAGAGTTCAGAGCAGGGAGAAGTAGGGGAGGGTGTAGAGGAAGCCGACAGTGAGGCTACTGGCATGGAGAGAGACACCCCGGAGTCCCAGGAGGCATGCAGCCAGGAGCTCTTCTCAAGCCAGGAGGAGGCTAGCCAGTCGCAGCAGCTGGAAGTTGCTGGTGAGGAAGAAGCTGCCAAGCGTGCTCGGGGTAAGCAGATTTTTATGTTTCGGGAGAGGAGGGTTTGGGTTATGGCTGCCTGCATGCATGCCTAAACGTGGAATAGCCCATTGATTTGCTCTATCACGTCTCTGTAATCTGCCTCGGTAATCTCTTGAAAAGTTTCAGCCAGAGCGTGGGCAATGTGCTTGCGCAAGTTTATAGGGAGAGCCACCGTGGTCCTTGTCCCGGTCAGGCTAACTCATCCGATCCATTGTGCAGCGAGGGGTGGGGGGACCATGGCTGCACACAGGCAAGCTGCATAGGGGCCAGGGCGGAATCCACATTGCTGTAGAAGACCCTCCCTCTCTTCCCAGGTAAGACGCAGCAGTGATATATCTGGCAGTAGGAAACCCTGTTGAGAATTTAGGGATACTTGAGTGCAGGGCGCCAGGTTCGCGGTCCCCCCACAGCCCCGCGGTGCGTTCCGGTCTCCCCACCCCCTTTCCAGCAGGCAGCCAGCCCCGCGGTGCGCTCCAGTCTCCACCCCCCCTTTCCAGCAGGCAGCCAGCCCCGCGGTGCGTTTCCCCCACCCTCACCAGCAGGCCGGCATTTACGCAGACCGCCCCCCCCCGCCCCCGCCAGCAGCTCGACACCTTCCTGTTCACTACTGTCCCCTGTGCAGGACACCAGCTACCTCCTGTACCCAGTGCAGATAAACCCCAGTGACCCATCGGTCAGTTCCCCCTCCCAGGTGCAGTTGGGGCAGAAACACTCACCCCATTGCTCGCCATGCCTTCGCTTCCCTGGCCTCTCTGTGTTATGTTAGGTATGTGGGAAGGATGCTACAAAAAGTCTAAAAACTCCTTCACTGTGTGATAATAAACAATGTAGCCTCTGTGTATTACATGTTTCTATCTATGTTTTTTTTAGTGACCTTGACTAATGCAGCCGTATCACCAGCCTCACGTCGCTTGCAGAACTTGAGAAAAAATCCACGAAAATCAAAAGAAGAATTGATCAAAGCAGTTATGATTCACTACAACAGAGAAGTAGGAAGACGCAGGAATGGAGAGAGAAAATGTATGAGTGGAGGCAAACAGAAAGCAGGAGAAAGGAATTGGCTACCAAAAAAACCTCAAAGCAGATGATAAGCCTCCTGGCTCGCCAAACTGAGTCTTTCGAGTCTCCCGTAGCCATGCAGGCAGATCTGTACCGTGGTAACGCACACCCCTCCCAAAGCTCTCTTTCTTGTTCCCCAGTATTTGCACAAAACACCTTTCTCCAGCAGCCAGTTTCTTATTACCCCCAGCTGCCCCCAACACCTGTACGATCACCTACCAGCCCTGATAACTACAATTCTTACCCTGTGCACTCCACCCCCATTACCCTGCAGCATAGTAATCCTGAAGTGCAGCAGACATTGAACAGTAATCCAAACAGGACATATTCAAACCTCTGAATGTACAGTCCACCACCCTAACCCCCCTGGCCTTTTATGTACTGTACTTTGAATAAAGGATTTTATGGCTTTTACAATACGTTTTATTATTGCAGGAAGTGGTAAATATTGTACCCCAAGGTAGAAAGGAGCACAGCAAAGGCACCAAACATTACTGTTGGCTCTCAGCATCAAATTGCTCCCTTAAGGCATCCCTAGTCCTTGAAGCCCTTTCCTGGACCTCTCTAGTAGCCCTGCTCTCTAGCTGTGCAAATTCATCCTCTAGGCGTCGAATCTCGGAGGTCCATTCCTCACTGAATCTTTCACCCTTCCCTTCACAAATATTATGGAGGGTACAGCACGCGGATATAATAGCGGAGATGCTGCTTTCCCCCAAATCTAGCTTCCCATAAAGACACCTCCAGCGGGCTTTCAAACGGCCAAAAGCGCACTCCACAGTCATTCTGCACCGGCTCAGCCTGTAGTTGAATCAGTCCTTGCTCCTGTCAAGCTTCCCTGTATACGGTTTCATGAGCCATGGCATTAAGGGGTAAGCGGGGTCTCCAAGGATCACAGTGGGCATTTCGACATCCCCTACTGTGATCTTGCGGTCTGGGAAAAAAGTCTCGGCCCTCAGCCTCCTGAACAGGGCACTGTTCCGAAAGATGCGTGCATCATGCACCTTTCCAGACCATCCTGAGTAAAAGTCAGTGAAACGCCCATGGTGATCCACAAGCACTTGCAGAACCACGGAGAAATACCCCTTGCGATTCACGTACTCTGATGCCAGGTGGGGTGGAGACAGAATAGGAATATGCGTCCCATCTATTGCCCCTCCACAGTTAGGGAAACCCATTTGTGCAAAGCTATCCACAATGTCCTGCACGTTCCCCAGAGTCACAGTTCTTCTTAGCAGAGTGCAATTAATGGCTGTGCAAACTTGCATCAGCACCATTCCAACAGTGGACTTTCCCACTCCAAACTGGTTCGCCACCGATCGGTAGCTGTCTGGAGTTGCCAGCTTCCAGATTGCAATAGCCACCCACTTCTCCACTGGCAGGGCAGCTCTCAATCTCGTGTCCCTGCGCCACAGGGTAGGGGCGAGCTCAGCACACAGTCCCATGAAAGTGGCTTTTCTCATCCGACAGTTCTGCAGCCACTGCTCGTCATCCCATGCTTGCAGGACGATGTGATCCCACCACTGAGTGCTGGTTTCCCGAGCTCAAAGGCGCCGTTCCACGGTGCTAAGCACGTCTGTTACTGCCACAAGCAATTGAGTGTCTTGAGCGTCAGGCGTTTCAATATCATCGTCTGACTCCTCACTGTCACTTTGCAGCTGAAGGAATAGCTCCACTGCCATGCGTGATGTGCTGGCAACATTCATCAGCAAGGTCCTCAGCAGCTCAGGCTCCATTTGTAACAGAAATCTCATAAATCGCGCTGCAGACTCACAGTGCCGCCAAACTGCTCGGAATGTGCAGCAAAGCACCACAGGGAGTTGGAACAGGAAGCGGAAAGACCCGCACACTTCCTTCCCCTTCCCACAAGCCACAGCGCCAAAATGGGACGAGGTGCTCTGTGGGATAGCTGCCCACAATGCACCACTCCCAACAGCACTGCAATTGCTGCAAATGTGGCCACACTGCAGCGCTGGTAGCTGTCAGTGTGGCCACACTGCAGCGCTGGCCCTACACAGCTGTACGAACACAGCTGTAACTACCAGCGCTGCAGAACTGTAAGTGTAGCCATGGCCTTAGTCTTTTTACTTAATACCATGTAAGGCGGTGAGAATATTGCCTGGCCTAAAGAATTTAGATGTTTGCTTGTATTTTGAATCTGATAAGTGGACACTTAAGCATAAGTGTTCAGATTCATTCCTGGCACAACGTCATTAGCTTTCAATGCAGTTACAGCATTGATAAATTTGCCCCTATTTAGAAGTCAGTTGGTTAGGTTGTTCTAGATGCAAATAGTAAAATTAATCCAAACAAATATACGCTTAGATTTCAACATTCTTCATTCTCTAATCCTTTTGAACAAAGGATTTCAAATTGACTTACGAGTGGTTGAGGAAACTCTAATAGATTTACTGATGATATTAGCAGCTAAATTAATCATAAACAAATGGAGAAATCTCTCACAAATCTCATTTTCAACATGACTAAATATGATATGTGTGTGGCTATCCCATTAAAATGTGGCAGTACACTATGGTGGAAGATTGCATAAAGTTAGAGGGAAACAAGATATTCATTAAAAACCCTTCATTGAAGTGAAAACTCAGATAAAGTCCTGGGTAGGCTTAATAATCTCACATTAATTTTAAAATGGTAGATGTTTATTTTATTCATATATAGTCTGTTTTGATGTTAACGTGAACACTGACAGTAATGCTTTACCTGTGTACCTGATTGTGGTGGTGGTGGTGGTTTAATTTGGTCTACTCTATTTTTGTTCCAATGTTTGAGGATTTTTCCATTAGTCCATGGCATTATCACTTGATAGTGTGTTCTCTTTTAGATTTCTGTATTTGCTTATTTATTATAAAATAGAAGAGCTATTCAGACTTAGATCTGAGACCAAATTCTGACCAATTCAGGAAAATTGGTATAACAATCTCTCAAGTTTGATGTAAAGGAACTGTGTGTTCTAAATCTTCATCCTAGCAGCCCAGTTTGCACCTGCGACATGCTTAGAGTAAAAATATGTGCACACGGCTGCATGTGGAGATGAATGTGAATGGACATGTAGCCAACACGAACCCCAGACCCTAACCCAGAATGTACCTCTTGACTCCTGCAATTAAGGACCTGCAGGACAGCTTCCCCACAGAGTTATGGGGACATACAATACTAACATCTTTCCTCATTGCCACTGCTGGCCATGGGTTTTCTGGCAAGTGACTCTTTGCAGTGCCTGGGTACTGAGAATTACCATATATTTTGTACGATGATAGTGGATTTATTCATTTGTTGGCTACAGTTTTTAAAATTGATTTTTAGCTTAATCCTGTCCCTGTTGAGCTCTGTGAGCCCACTCTTTGCTCCTATGGGATGGCAAAACGTTGGTAATGAATACAGATCATTGCACCTTCTAGCTGGGTTCCTATGCTTGTTCCCTTTACTAATTAAAAAGGGCATTTCTTCCTGCCAGAGATTAATGGCTCCATGACTGTGGGATTTCCCTGGCACTACTCCCATCATGCTTTCTTGTTCTATCCTCTGAGTTAAAATATATGATTTATAATGAATTAGGGTTTTTTTAACTTGTAGTAGTTGCATGCATGAAGGAATTTTTTAATTGAGCTCTGCATATGTGTCATAACTATAAAGGGAAGGGTAACAGCCCTCCTATGTACAATATTATAAAATCCCTCCTGGCCAGACACACCAAAATCCTTTTACCTGTAAAGGATTAAGAAGCTCAGGTAACCTGGCTGACACCTGACCCAAAGGAACAATAAGGGGACAAAATATTTTCAAATCTTGGTGTGGGGAGGGCTTTTGTTTGTGTGCTTTTTGTTTTGGGGGTTGTTCGCTCTTGGAACTAAGAGGGACCAGACATCAATCCATGCTCTCCAAATCTTTCTGAACAAGTCTCTCATATTTCAAACTTGTAAGTAACAGCCAGGCAGGCATGTTAGTTTTATTTTTGTTTCCTCAACTTGTAAATGTTCCTTTTGCTAGAAGGTTTATCTCTGTTTGCTGTAACTTTGAACCTAAGGCTAGAGGGGGTTCCTTTGGGCTCTTTAAATCTGATTACCCTGAAAGTTATTTTCCATCCTGATTTTACAAAGATAATTTTTACCTTTCTTTCTTTAATTAAAAGCCTTCTTTTTAAGAACCTGATTGATTTTTCCTTGTTTTAAGATCCAAGGGGATTGGATCTGGACTCACCAGGAATTGATGGGAGGAAAAGAGGGGGAGTGGTTAATTTCTCCTTGTTTTAAGATCCAAGGGTTTGGTTCAGTGTTCACCAGAAAATTGGTGGAGAAGTCTCTCAAGGCTACACAGGGAAGGGTTATAGTACTTGGGAGGGAGATATTCTAGGGGGGAGGTAAACAAAGTTTCCCAAATGACTCATAAATAATTTGGGTGGTGGCAGCAAAACCAGATCTAAGCTGGTAGTTAAGCTTAGAGGTTTTCATGCAGCTCCCCACATCTGTACCCTAGAGTTCAGAGTGTGGAATGAAGCTTAACAATATGTTACTTGTGCAATTCAGTTAATATATGTTAAACCCTAAACAGATATTCGACCAAATTCATTCCTAGTGTAATCCCTCTGGAAAACAGTGGGGTTATAACAGCAATGAATTTGGACCAGAGTGCTTAATTTTGTTACCCTTTAATTTTTGTACATTTTAAATCATGTCACACAATCCCTTCCAAATGTTCAGACTATGCTCTTCTGATATTTCATAAATATCTTTTACAGCATAGTGTACCAGAAGATATTTTATCATTTAAATTACTTAAAGCTATAGTAGTTTGACCAGCTTTATTATGGCCTGTACTTTCTTATTAAAACTGACAGCATTCCTAGCGCTGTTTATGAAACATGCTCGTATTGCTTACATAGCTGGGGTTGGGGGGGACACCCAATTTGGGCAGTATTTTTTGTCATTAATCTGTATTACTAGCCTTATCAGAACCCCTTTCCCCCCTAGATTCCTGTGCATTTTGTTCAAATTTAAAAAGAGGTATGATAGCTTTTGCATTTGCAGCTTCCCCTTTCTCTCCCCAGTGTGCATGTGCGCACACCTACGTTACACAAACACACTGATTTTGTTAATGGGTGGTTGAATAGGAGGAAAAGAAAATAGGGAGACGGTTACATTTGTGCTGAGTCACTTAACCCCCAAAACTACATTGGATCATATTTGAGGATGTTCAGTTGACAGGGTTTCCCTTACAAAGAGCTATCTGGCAGACAGCAGAACCCGGTTTTGACAATGTTATATGCCAAACATTTGCAATTACTTGTAACTTTCTCCTTAATGCCCTGCAATAGAGTAAGTGGAACTTGTTTGAGTAGCATGTTCATTCTAGTTGTTTCAATTAAACATTCTGGGGTAGATTCCTGTTTGTTGTTGTATTAAAGCATGGTGTAATTCCTAACATTTGAAGTTTTCCAGTGATATATACCTGTATTTATTGTATGGATGGCAGCCCTATTTTCATCAATGGATCAGACACATGGTTCAGAATCATGACTCCAAAAGAGGCTAGTGTCAGAGCAAATAGTGCAAGAAACCCCTGCAATAGTCACTTGTGAGTGGGTGGGGGGACAAAACAAACAAATCCCTACAGGAAAGTTTTTTCTTAATGACCATTTAATTGAATGTTGATTGTTGTTATGCCCTGAAGCATGAGCTTGTATATCTCTTCAAAACTCTTATTTAAGAAATCCTTACTATTGTAACTCTGGATGTCGTCATTGTTTTCCATGTAATTCTCCAATCCAGTTGTAATCATGCTAAGCTAATTGGCTTTAATGAGGTCCTGTGGAAGTGAGTTCCATAGGGCATTTCCTTTATCTGTGTTAAATTTGCCATCTTTTGGACTTTTTCAATCTCCCTTTTGGTTTTTGTATTATGAAAGATGATCTAGAAAGTACCTGATCTACCTTCACTTTGCCTTCTTTGTAGAAGCGGTGCAGCTCTCAAATGCAGTTCTGAAATAGTAAAGTTAACTCTCCAGAAAGGATTAGAACCTGAAGTGTATCTGAACTTTAAAAGTGGTGGTTCTAACCTTTAGGCATCGTTCATGAGAAAAGATAGTTACATAAAGTAACTCTTGGTATTCTTATTTATTCAGTAAGTCCCAGCATCAAACATATTTGTTTTAGAAAATTCAAGTAATCTTTATTTGAAGAAAAAATATAAAAATGAACTGGAAAAATTGTTATATGTTATATGTATATTTAAACACACAGAGGTTTTTCTTTGTTATTCTGATACACTGAACTGAGGGATGCAAGAGTAACCTTGGTAAATGTACAAGGTTTATTTTCTTTTCAAATCATTTACTTTTGGGTGTTTGCCTGAATAGTTGAACATCCTGCAATTTAAAGATAAAAAATGACAAAAATGAACTGGAAATTTAAAATAAGTACTCTGACACATCTGTGGTCATAGAGCACATAAATATATGCAAAATGTTTCTTCTAAAATATTATAAATCTTTAGGCAATGACTTTATCATTCACTGCAAGGATAATTGTGTGCAATTTTAGTATAATTTACCAGAATGCTTGAGATTACTAATTAATTATGGATGATTAATTTTTAAATATGACCCGACATTTGCATTTCATTATCCTAGGGTTTGCCGATCTTAAAACTTTAGCAGAACTACTGTGTGTGTGTAAGAGAACCAGTTCTATCTTGTAAAATCAGTAATATAACAACTAATAACATAGCTATTTAAAGAATTTGCCATTTTCTAATATAAATATATTGGAAGGATCAGATGATATAGACATTAGAAGATATAGAACTGAAATAACACAGTTATTTTCAATCTTGTGATATTTTCCAATGCCTTAGGCACCACTGTATAGTAATTATGGATAAATGTTGACATTTTAATGGGAACTGCTGTATCTCTCACATAATTACAGGGGCTGTCACAAGAGTCTTCCACTAAGATGGCCTGTCATCCCTCTCTCAAGATACATATTTAGTCGTACCATTCTGGATTCAGGAAGTGGCTCTGTGATTTACTCCTTTCCTAATTGCAAGAGATGATAGAGGAACAGGCCTTTTATCCTGGAAAAGGATACGTAATATGATAGTGACTAATTTGAACTCTGAATGTACCTTTTCAAATTCTTTTTTAAATATCAGTTTTAATGAATGAAATAAAGTGATATTTACCAAGACGTTTTTAGTTCCAAATTAATTTGGGAAATAATTTGAGTCTTGAATAACTGTTGTGGAAATATGGCGGAGTACTGTTTGCACACAAGACAGAAGTCTGGGCAAAACTTACCTTGAAAGTTTGAGAAGATTCATCCCAGGACAGAAAGCTCTATCTATTTGATCTTCTCTCCTGGTTCAGATTAGAGCAGGTCATTTGTGCCAATAACCCCAAAGATCTTTTTGGTAGCTAGCTAAAGGACAAAAGTATCCTGGCTTTCCAGTGACCATATTCCTTCTTTCAGTAACAGCAAGCAGAATGACCTACAGCAGCCCTATGGCACCTGAAGCTTCATCTACATTGGGTAGATGCTCCAGGGCCTGGGTCCATTGGGTTTAGGTTTGCTTTGCATTGGTGGATCAGCACAAAGGTCCGTAGCACCTAAGACTTTGACTAGGTTTTTATGTTCAGAGTATAGGTTTTTATGAAAACTTCAAGTGTACTGCAGGTAAATCTCATGGGAGCCCATTGAAAATGAAAGTAAAGAAATATTTGGGAACCTTGTTTGTCAGTGGCAAGCACTTGGATTTGATTAAATCACATTTATAACAGAATATGGTGCTATAATTGACTGCGTTTCCTTGGGCAAAGAGTGTTGTATGTCGGGCAAAGAGTGTTGTATGTCAGACAAATAGAGCAGTACATCATCATCAGGGAGTGTAATGTCTTAGTTGCCCTCATTCACCTATATACCCTGAAGGTATAATAGGTCAAATACCCAGAGATTTATAGAAAGAGGTTAAATGGAGAGGGCAGAAAGAAAGGCAGACTGAGCACAGTCCTATCATTATAGAGATGAGACATTTGATAAGTAAGATGACAGTGACATTCGGATGGGAATGAAATGCATTGGGGATTATGAGGAATTTCTAAGGAAACTAGTTAAGCCTTAAATCTCTACATATTTGGTTTGAGATGCTTTTCCAAATTTTTGTCTGCAAAATTGGGTTAGAAGTCTGCAAGAAAGGATTTTACTGTGAGGTTTCTGTACTCCTTGTTTTCATATGAGGAACAATGGAAATAACAAACAGCGTTTTCTCATAGCATTTCGGTT
Organism: Gopherus evgoodei; assembly: GCF_007399415.2. Classification (NCBI taxonomy): domain Eukaryota; kingdom Metazoa; phylum Chordata; order Testudines; family Testudinidae; genus Gopherus; species Gopherus evgoodei. The sequence goes on along the minus strand of NC_044328.1, from coordinate 53,539,728 downwards.
TTATCTCATGTTTTTGCTTCCTGTCCCAAACACCACTAGGAAGTCCAGAGATGTGTGAAAATAAACATAAGTTTGTGGGGAAGGATGGAGTAATCTGAATATTTTCAAACTTCAGCATGTATGTGGTTGAGTTTTGAGCAAAGTAAATATTCAGTTCTTATCTTACTTACCTTGGCTCATCCATGTGTTCTGAACATTAACATTTTTAGAAGATTCAGAACACTATACTCCATTGGACATTAGTGACTTCACAAGCATCATGAAAGGACAGGCACAGAGATGCAGACAATATTCAGGAAGATGTTCTGTGTTGTTGGAAGTCTGCCCAAACTTGAACTAGCCAAGAATGCTGATTAGCATTAATTATTTATACTGCTCCATTAATGTACAGAGCGAGCTAAATCTATGTAAGACAGACTAAACTGCTAATGATATAAGTGATATTTTGTAATTCTTAAAATACCAATCCTGGCAAAGATGTGGGTAGAGGTGCCAGGGGCTGGGAATTTTGTGCTTGTGGATGAGGGAGGTAGACAGGATGTGCTGTGAAGTGGTGCTTCCATCACCTTTCTGGAGGTGTAGTGGTCACTCCCTGCACTGCAAAACTAGGAACATACTTGAGTTTTGCTTGTCTCTTATATTCTTATCAAATATGCAGGGTGTCTAGTATGCTGTTCTTTTACTATCCCTCATCCATTGAAAAGCATGTTGTACAGATTTTTCTCCTTGTAGGTTTTATGAAGGATAACGGATAGGGCTGTGTAGAAATCCCTGCTCTTAATCTTACCTAGCCAAGGGTCAGTATCTCTATCTGTGCACTGTCAATGCTAGTGCAATACAAGTAGTGAATAATGGCTCCCATACTGCGATGCATGTGCCAATGTGTAAACTCTGCAACAGTGTCAGAAACCATTATGGGGATGGTCATTGCTGTGGCAGTTGGGCTTAGTAGATGGAGTCAGGAGTCAGAATCAGGAGCCCAGAGCAAGGCTGAAACAAGGCTGATGCAAGAGAGAGGTTGGAACCAGGGCTGGAGCAGGATATGTCTTGTGGAATCCATTATCACTATCATACCAAACCATGAAGTGATGTCGAGCAGACTGAGCTGCTATTTCTCCTGCAAGACTTATATACCTGCACTGAGGCACCAGACCAGCTCCTGGCTTGTGGATTGGCTGGAGTCTAGCACAAGAATGACTCATCAACAGGCTCCAGTTCAGGGATGACTCATCACCTTACAGAGGGCAATTCCTGGTTCCTAATAGGGACATGCAAGAAAACTCTACAAGCTGTGAACTCTTTGTGCATCTGTAGTAAGGCGTGTACTACACTCGTTCCACATATGTATCTTTTATGCTTCAGCCCACTGGTGATTTATTTTTGCATCACTGCTTCATTACCATTTTTCAGAGTTCTGCCAAAATTTCTTTGCAATTCAGCATGATTTCTTCCTAGGGTTATTTCTTGATTGATTTTATATCACAGTAGCAGTAAGAGGCCTTAACAGAGATTGGGGCTCCATTGTGTGAAAGTCTGTGCTTCAAGCCGCTTACAATCTTAGTAGACAAGACAAACAAAAGGTGGGAAAAGGAAACATTTTCCATTTTACCATTGGGGAGTTGGGGCACAGAGAACTTCACACAAGGTAACACAGGAAGCAAAGATTGAACTGTGATCTCCTGAGCCCTCGTTCAACACCTTAATCAAAAGATCATTCATCCATGGGATACTGTCAGCTATATTTGTTTCACTGATGACCCCTAGCTACAGTATTTGAACTTGCTGGAAAGTATATTATTTTCCTCCCAGGCCTTGGCTACACTGGCGCTTAACAGTGCTGCAACTTTCTCGCTCAGGGGTGTGAAAAAAACACACCCCTGAGTGCAGCAAGTTACAGCACTGTAAAGCGCCAGTGTAAACAGTGTCCCAGCGCCAGTGTAAACAGTGCCCCAGCGCTGGGAGCGCGGCTCCCAGCACTGCAAGCTAATCCCCATGGGGAGGTGGAGTACCTGCAGTGCTGGGAGAGCTCTCTCCCAGCGCTGGCACAGCGACCACACTCGCACTTCAAAGCGCTGCTGCAGGAGCGCTCCCGCAGTAGCGCTTTGGAGTTTCGAGTGCAGCCAAGCCCCCAGTCCATCACTCTAATGATTTGAAGTAAGACTTTGTTGGCTCTGACTAATTCACTCTAGATTAAATATTATAAACCTCTTCAAATAACAAACATTGGTTTTAGTTTTATTTTCTACCTAGCTACGTAACCAAACTTGCACATAGAGTCTTATAGGGCATTTGAAGAATTGCTCAGGTAAATTTTTGTATTGAATTTGGATCCTTTCATTTTAATGGAGTTAAATTTTGCTGTGGAAACATTCAGTGGATGAGATCTGTTTGTTTGGCACTGACCCATCCATTCAACTTGAAGCAATCGGATTAAATAGCTTTGCACTTTATTAATGTGTGTGCAAATGGAAATCGAGTTCCAAGGACACTCTTTATGAAAGCACCTTGAATGATCAATCTTGATGTGTAATTCATGTTTTACTTTCAACGTGCAAGATTTTTTTTCTAAAGAGAAAAAATGAATTAGATTGTATCAAGAAAAAACAAAATATGGATTATGATTGTTTCTTGTTAATGAAAACATCATAGCTTCAGAATATTTAAAGTTCCCCTATACAGTGCCCCATAAAACTGGAAATCATATAGAATCCACTGTGTGGACTAGTAGATACAAAAATGTCAGTGTTCAGTTTCTAAACTGTTTTAGTTTTGAATGCATCTTGATTCAAAGTCAAAACACCTTAGCAAGTGGAGCACTTGTCAAAGTCATTCAAGATAGCATGTATTACTAAGACACATCCTAAAGTTGTAAATATCATTGTGCAATTAAAATAGGATACACCTTTCCAGCACAAAAAGTGTGTGGGGAGAAGGGGGGTTAATATGTATTAGTCAGAAAAATGATGTGTTTGTACCAGCACTACTAAATACCAGAGAGAAAAATAACGGAGATAAAATGTTGACAAAAATAATTTTAGGGACTGATCCAGAGTTCCTTGAAGTCAATGGGAGTCTTTGGATTAGGCTCTTCAGTCACTACTGGCTTCTGGGTAAATTCCCAAATGGCTGAGGTGCTGCCATAAGCATGAAAAGTGGTCTTAGGCATTTGGCAAATGTACAGGCACACTGGGATCAGCAGCTAGCACCCTTGCCACTCTACTGATTTCTTGTACAGAAGTACTATAGGATATAATGGAAAAATCTAAATGTTTTATGGACCATCCTGCAGAATGTAATAAAAAATCATACCTTTGCTTACAGAATTATATAGGATAGTTCAAATAACCAGATGCTAGCATTCTTTATGGGTTTTTAGAACCTTACTGGTTTAATCCCACTAAATTCTACAGGACTTTTTCATACAGGATATGACCACCTCCCATCTTGAAAGATGTATTTGTGGAGGTTGCTGGAAAGAGGAACTAACCCTTCATTCCCCCACATTGACACGCAGCCTGATCCAACACCTCTTTACTAGATGTTGGAACTCTCCTTGTGCCTCCCAGTGACTAGCATTGTGATCCTCTACTTAGCTGCCAAATCTTCCCCAAAATGTGCTACTTGGATTTCTGAGCACTCTGATATATAGTGTGCACACTCCTATCCACACATTATAGGCCTACAAAACGTAGGACAGTTATTCTGAGAAATTTCATGTCCTTATAAATGTCACCAAATTTAACTCAAGTAAATTTCTTCATCTTTGGGGAAATTAGGATAAAGAGATTATATATGGATAATTGGGACAGGGGAGAGATGTATGTGTGTGTAATCTTTATCCTAACTCCCTCCAAGAGCAAAGGGCTTGTGGGGAAATGCATAGGATCAGAGTATATGTACTTCAATGTAATTGGGAAAGGAAATGGAAGTAGTTAAAATATTACAGAGAAGGTGAGATACTCCAAGACTGTCCCCTATTCTGAAGCTTTTAAGTGACCTAATCTCAGTCCTTCTAATGACACTTTCTTATAGTGTAAAAGAGAGGCAGAATAAACTAGAGGATTAAACGCAGGATTTGCAGACAGATTTTGCTAAAATCTGTGTCTATTCCTTGCATCTGTAATACAGCAATGATACTTGTATATGTACTTTATCCTGCTGTCTGGTGAATAGAAGGGAACTTTAGTCTCCAATATTGTACATTTGGTATTTCAGCATTAAATTTTTGAAAAGTGGGCCTGATTAATGTTATATTTTATTAATAAGTAAATAAATAATATTAATAAGTAAACAAAGTATATCTTTCAAATACTCAGATGTACTATTTGAGAGTGTTTGTCAGGGTTTATATATACATTACTGTTTTCAAGTACTTTCATTCAAATGAGTAATCAAGATCAAGCATAATTAAGTGTTGAGGCAGAGGGGAAAAATAGCTCCACGGTGAGAGCCATGATATCTTGCCATCTTTTGACATTATAATATACCATTTTTGTCGTCTTCAAGTAGTGGGCTACTACTTTTCTGTAACAGTGACCTTTACTGGATTGAGTGTCAGACCCATAAAAGTGTATATCATAAGCCCAAATACTAATACAGCTAAAAAAGATTGTCCTTTAACTCAAGTGGTGTGACCCTACACTTGTAGTGTAGAGGGATCTGATTCCTACCTCTGCTTATATCCATGAAGTTCTGATGTGCAGCAGATTTGTTACACAGTGAAGAAGCAAAATTCAGTATTTTTTTTTTTGCTGGCATTGTAACTTTTTTTGGAAGATTATATATACTAGAAAGTAAGAGTAACCCTGAGAAAGTGTAGTATCATATCAAACTAGGTCAATGACATATTAGGTTTGAATGAAGCTGCTTAATTTGCTTTTAGGTGCTCAAATATCTTGCATATTTGAGTTTGTGGTTTTTTTACGTCCTGGAATTTTTGGTTATCATTAGTGCAATTATGAACTGCTTGTTTAGGATTATGGCATCAGCGCAAACTACAGATATGAGACTTGCTGTAGGATTTCTACATATTTATTGCTATTGAAGTGAACGTGTGTCTCACAGGCTACGTACTCTCTAAAATACAGTAGCTCTGGGCATGCTCACACCAATCTGGCTAGACAACCAATAGCGTTTGGTGGTATCTGTTTTGTATGTTAGAACTATGAGTCACAGTAATGTACCCACATGTAGCTGTACACAGTCTTTGATCTCTGGTAGATTTTAGTGCTTTTAAAAAATGAAATTCAGCTTTTCACGGTGAGGAGGACTTATGTCTTTCTCTCGCTCTTTCTCCATTCTGTCCTCCCAAATAAATCTCCTTGTGGTAAATTTGTATTAAGTGAATTCTTTTGAAAAATAGATTGAGTTTAAGAGATCTTAATTGTAAATAATGTTGGTGTAGATGTTAAAATGATCTGCATGGATGTTTAATGGGGCATGTTAGCACTGTTGTCATCACTAACCTAAAATTAGAATTAAGAGTACATATAACTCTTTACAGGAGGTAATGGCCCAGTTAAAACATTCTCATGTGAAGGTGCTCTGCTTATGTATAAAACTGGAGTCAGTTCTTTTCACCTTGACTGAAAATTTGTCAAGAAAAAAAAATTCCAGAACCACTGAAGCGTCCATGCCAACAGTTGTAATTAAAAGTGAACACTTATGTCCCATCTGTTTACCACATTACTGAAGCTATGAACACTGTCAGTGGCCGTGGGCAAACAGATAAATCAACAGGCTAGTGGGCTGCTCTAGCATGCAATGACACCCGCCAAATTTCCCACTCAGCTCATTGATATTGATTTGTAAATGAGCCTGCCTGTTTGTTTGTTGGAATCACGTCATTACTTCAGCAAAGTATTCCAGCCAAGATGTAGCAGCTTTCCAGGGGCTCTGAATTTTATTATTTATCACTTTGATTTGCCTGCGGAAGGGTCAGGAAAACTAACAAAGGGGACTTGCAATAATTAAAACTACTAGAATGTACTGTGATGGAAGAATTTGTAAATCACCAGAATGAAGCTGTAAGGTGAAGGAAAGAATGAGACAATACTGCACTTCTGTTTAACTCTAATTAAAAACAAACAGTGTGGAATTGGAAACAATTTCCTGTATGTCACTTTCTGCAGTAATATTCCTTAAGTAGTACCGGTCTCTGAAACTGCCTCTTCATTGATGTGTCCATATCCCTCAAAATCCTGCAAAGCTTTCTCTTGGTCCTATGAGGCAATGCAGAAAAGGGAATGGAGTTTTCTTTTAAATGAGTGAGAGAGATGAGGAGACTCCAATAAATTTTTTATTGGAGGCAAGAAAGACAGGATGGAATATCAGTGTCCTGGCTTCATTTTTCCTTCCGCTCATCAGCTGGATCTTCTAAAGAATGTCAGGATGTTATTGAAGAAACCCCCCCCAAAAGTCCCTCCAGCTCTTTGTTGTTTTGACAAGAGTACATGAAGTCCTCTTATATGCAAGTGAACTGTGTCAAAATAGCTGTTCTTCTGCGTTTCGTCCTGCTGTTTATTGGCAGAATGGCTGCGAGAGAGGTTAAATCAGAGTCCATTCAACCAGAACTCTGGCAGCAATGGTAGCCAGACTCTCTCTGTGCCAGTCCCCTCTCCTGAGATTGACCTTGCTTTCTCCTGAAGCTCATTCGATACATTGTATGTATTTTATTTCAATAGTAGGATTATATTTAATAAGAATTCTATGTTCAAGTTTGTTTCAGCTATTCAGGTCTCAGCTGCATCTAAAATTCCGAAGCTGAACTTTTTGAGTGACATACTATGTTCTTCTGTTTGTGGCTTTTTACAGGCTGTCCTCCCCCCCCCCACAAATGCTTAAGTCCTAGATATAGTGTTATGTGAGGACAGAATTGAGATTTTGTTTACAGGCATAATGAGTTTATAAGTTATTTTAAAGGATAATCTCTTTTGCTTTATAGCATATAAAGCAATGAATGAATAGCTCCTGAGACCGATTAAAAGCCTCAGCTTTGATTTGGCTGTTAATCAATCTCAAAAGCTGTTTATTGTGAATATACAACAGAGTAACAGAGATTATTACTATTAATATCACAGAGCAGACAAAATAAAACAACCCCCTGTGAAGGCTTGGAAAAGCTGAAGTACCTCTTTCTCTGAATCTCAATGACATCACATTGAGGCAAACCCGGATAAGTAAATTAGTGGGGAGGGCTGAGTTTAAATAAGAATAACTTACACTTTTGATGCCACTTAATGTTCTGACTGAGGCAAAGTACTATGTAAGATTTTTTCCCCTATATCTATCTAATGTAAAGTGAAATCCTGTTATATGAACTGATTAGGACAATCCCTGTTTTGATTGTTGTTATATATTGAATGATCACTCCATCCACATCCATGAAACAATGAGTTTCCCAAATCGGTCATATCCGTAGAAGCCAAATCTCCATTTTACAAGAAGAAAACATTTGAATGCCAGAGCAAATCAGTAGCATTATAATTGGGTGCAATTTATCCAGCCATATTCTGTAACATTCTTTACCTGTATCAGAGAAGATCTCAAAAAGGTGTGATGATATTTCCTGTTTTTGAAGTTTAAAATAAATTACTTCTCTCTGAACCTTACAACTCAATGCACCACTGATAAGCATATGCAGTAGGCAAATGCACGGACACTAACATAAGATGGCTTTTGAGAAGTAATTTTGGATCCATAGAATATAATAATCATTACAAAGGATGATAGGAACAATCAAATTATACTTTATTTGTTTTTAAATCCTACCTACAAATTGTGTGTGTGTGTTTAGAAAGGTTAATAATCATTTGAAAGGATGTCAGGAAAAAGTGATATGATTAGATATGTGGAGTGTCAAAAAGATTTCAGTGTGTATCTTTGGAAAAGGGAAATTGGTAGTTTCTTTCTGAGTTGAGATTAATTGAAATTCTGCCTGTCCATCTGCCTTTGTACTTCTTTCTATTGCTGCTGTTTGAGTGCCTCACAGATATTACGATTGGCATAGTGAGATCTCTAATAGATTTATTGGCTCCTTCAGCTCTTCTCCCTTCTCAGATTATAAAACGACCTGCTTTTTGTGGGGGGCGGGGATCAGTGAGGGATGATGAGGTGACAGTTTTGTAAATGTTATTCTGGTTATGCTGGAGATTGGTTGTATTCTGAATATTTACTGTTCAAAGTGGGCAAGCTGTTGGGTTTCTTACTGAATGCAGGAATGGGGGTGAGGGATTATGCTATTAGTGCCTTGATACAAGTCCTACACCAATTAACCCACTGCGGTGCAAATGATGACAGCAACTTGTGGAGAAAGCCCAAGAACACATGAAATATTGCCAGATAATCAAACCACTTGAATAGGTTGCTACAGAGAAAGCATGGATCATATATCAGTATTCAGACTGTGGATGTTTAATCTGCAGCACAGACTGAGAGTTGAGGGTACTCTCGTAAGTACTGCAGAACACATAGAAAGGTCACAAAACCTTGTTGGGAAGAGAGGAAAGCAGACTGCCTTTTGGGGTCAAGGGATGGAAAGCCTGGATGTTCTGATAAGCCTAATATGTAGGGTGAACTGCACATCTGTGCAGAAGGCCAGCATAATAGAATGTAAGTGAGGGCTAGAGTTAACCCCTTCCGCAAGCATGAATATTAGCCTCATAATTTTAAAATGGAGTCAAGCTGCTAAAATGCTGAGGTTCACCTGTGTCTGTCATCTGTGGCTGACAGAGTTTCAGTGCAGTCACAGGAAAATGTTCAGTATGTTTTTTTTTTTGCCTCATGGACCATACTACCATTTGGAGAACCTAACTGTAATTTTGTGAAATGCATAATTTTTTTCTGTGGGAGAAAATGAAAAATATTGTGCTGACAATTCAGATAATAAAATATAACTTGCCTGAATGCAAGTTCACAAGATAAAGTGTAATCTTTCAAAGACTGTGAGTGTAAATGGATGCTTTAAAATTTTTCTGAAAATATCTTTATATACACCAAAACTCACTTGGATCTATGATGTCACTGGATCTATTATGTTAGTTCTGACACTGCATTTCTGTGTAATCTTTTTTTCTTGAAAGAAACATTTAAAAAGATGAAATAATTTCTATTTTCTCACAGTTCATTCAAATAACCATCAAGGGGTGTCCAGATTCCCAAATGCTAGCGGGGGAATGGTCCCACTATTGTGGGGAACTCTCCTGGATTATACATTGCCCTGATGAAATGGGTTAGCGAAAGGATTCGAGTCCTCGCTCCCACTTCCGTTAGCCAGAGGCTAGCCTGACCTAAAGGGCTCCCCTTCCACTCTCCTGTGTGGCAGAGTCCTTGCAACCCCAACAAGGCTGGGCCCAGGATTCCTGGGGGTCTCAATCCCCAACCTTGTGGTGGTCACATAGGGCAGGGGCTTCAGTGTCCCCTTTCAGGGGTGCTCTCTCTGCACTGAATGCTTCCCTGACCCCTGATCATTACATACAGTTCAAAGCAAATACAATGTATTAAACAGCAATCAATTTAAAAAAGGAAAAAATGAGAAAGGTTGAAGGAAAATACATCACCCCACTCTGTGGCACAGGGACATCACAACCAGTATCTCTGGAATGTAAGGAAAGTTCAGTCAGTTCTTCACAAGTCCCAGGCTCATTCTCAGGGCCTGGCTGTGCTGCAGGGATGCTGCGGGTTGGACACTTGCTCTGGTGGTGGCCACATGTTCTCAGGCTCTAGGTGGCAGGACTCTTCTTCCCAGCGTTGCCTCTGCCCCATCAGGGTTATGATCTTCCTCAAGTCTGGGGGCATCTCCCTGTGCTGGGCCTGCTGCTCAGGGTCACCCTTGCACTCCCCAGCTGCTTACTGCACCCAGCTCCGGACTGCTGCAGCTCCACTCTGCCTCAGCTCCAACTCCAGCTCCAGCACCCTGCCTCAGCAGGGTTGCTACTGCTCTGCCTCCAGTTTCCTGGGCTGCTTCTCTGGTCCCTCCGGCTCTGGTTGCTGCAGCCCTGCTCCCAGCACAGGTCTGCTCTGCGGGCTGCTTCTGTGACTGCTCCCAGCGCTGACCTGCTTCCTGAGCTGATTTTCTGGCCTCTCTGGATCTGGTACAGCTCTTCTCCTCAGCTCAGCTTGGTCCCCTGCTTTCTCCTTAGCTTGGCCCCACGCTGTCTGACCCAGTCAATTCCAGCTCACATGGAGGATAGGACCCCCCCAGCCTCCTGACGCCCTGATTAGCCTGCCCTCCCTGTCATTCAGGCTGACCTGGAGCATTGGCCTCTCCCCTTTGTTCCTGCGGACTGTCAGTTCAGGGCCCTGTTTTCCCATCGACCCTTCCCCTTTCTTTTGGTGCTGGGAGCTAGCCAACCAAACACCCCTGCTGAGTTTTAGTAAGAGGATAACAGTCCCCTTACATTCCCCCTTGCTAAAATTCTGCCACAGTATTCACACCAGTATGTCTGGTCCCCATATTAACAACGTATACTCACATCATGTCATATTAAAACCCCATTAACAATTATCAAAAGAACATTTAACATATTTAACATTCTACATCTATTTCTTCATATTTTACATGACAATATTCATTAAAACACTACATAGAACCAATAACATAATCGTCTCTCAGTTTAACAGGCAGTACACCCTTATTAGCCCTCTGAGACCTCCTTAAGACTGGTGGTTCATTACCCATATTTTCTATTTCACTGTCCTTGGGTAACACTGGGTCAGTTTGAGGGATCTGGCCATTCTCGTTAGGGTTTGGGTTTGCCTTATTCTGTTCCCCTCTGTATTCGGTTTGTGGGACTAGAACCATCCCCCAATTGGTTTTAGTCTCCTTGGGGTATGCTGATCTATGTCTCCTCTGGTCCCTGACTGGACTAAGAGTGCAATGTTTTAGCTGGTCCAAATGTACTACTCTCTCAGGACAAACTTGTTCAGTCCAGATGATGTAAACTGATAGCTCGGGATTGTTATGAGCAACCACAGTGTGGGGATTTGACTTCCACTTGTCCTGTATTTTATTGTGCCCCTGGTGTCTATGGTTACGAGTTAGTACACGGTCACAAGGCTTGATGAGAGCCTCACTGGACTTGCAATCATAAGTCCTTTTCCTGCTTTGAGCTGTATCTTTAGTTAGCCTGTGAATTGCTCTCAATATATCTTCAGCCTGTCATGGTGACCTTTGACCCAGTCTTCCAAATTGGTCACCTCATCCTCTTCAGGACCCTCACTGTCCAGAATATCCAATTGAACCTGGGATCCCTCCCTAACATGAGATAAAAAGGAGCTAATCTGTAGCGAATGGACATGGCTGTTATAGGCCAACACCAGCTCAGGGAGATGTTCCTGCCAGGCTCACTTCTTTTCAGGAGGGAGTGTTCTTAGCATGTTGTGCGTTGTCCGGTTAAACCTCTCACACTGAACATTTCCAGGCGGGTGATAGGGTGGTGTTCGGCTTTTGGCTATGCCATACAGTTTACATAATTCAGAGATCACCTCTAATTCAAAATTCCTCCCTTGATCTGAGTGTAACCATGCCGAACAACCATAGTACACAAACCAGTGTTTTATGAGGGCTTCAGCCGTTCTCCGTGCCATGTGGTTTCTAGTCGGAATTGCGACAGTGAATCGGGTAAACATGTCCATGAGAACCAGTATGTTCTCATAACCCTCTGAAGATCTCTCTAGTGATGTGTAGTCCACTGCTAGGACCTCATTGGGGCAATCATGTTAGTATAGGTCAAAGGGACTTGATGAGGAAGAAACGCATCCTTGGCTAGGGCACACTGTTTGCACTGACTGATCCATGCTTGCATGTTGCTACCCGTCGTGGGCCAGTAATAGTTTCTCCTCATCACCTCAAGAGTGCTCCTGTCTCCAAAATGTCACCCGTGATCATGCCTGGCTTCGTAAACTCAATGACATAGTGACACAGGCACTACTAACTGCCACACTTCTTTGCCATCTCAAGGATGATATGTTACCTGGAAGAGCACTCTGTATTATAATCTAATTCGTTCCCCCTGTCTGGGTAGCTTTTTAGACTGGAGGTATCTGGCCCCAGATTTCTGATCTGGCCTCGTTCAGCTTATGACTGCCACTAAGACAGGTCCAACATCACCTTCTTGTTGCAGAGTTTGAATTCCTCCCATGAGTGCCTGGAGATTATCACACTCTCAACTTTTACCGAGTTTTGTACTGCATCCTTTACCGTCACTTCATCCTTGGGCTTTGGATTCTCTAGCCACAAACATGTCTGCACAGCATCTGCTGGAATGACTAGGAAGTCTTTACACATCCTGCTCAAGAGGCAATCTAGACATGGTGTCAGCACTGAGGTTCTGCCTTCCAGGGTTATACTGTACTTCAAAAGTGAACTAAGTGAGTTGGGCAACCCACCGGTATTCAATTGCACCTGAATTAGCCATTGCCAGGTATTGGAGTGGATTGTGGTCTGAGATTACCATGAATATAGAGTACACTAAATAATCCTTACATTATTCAGTGATAGCCCACTTCAAGGCCAGCAGTTCTAGTTTAAAAGTACTGTAATTTTGTCATTTTTCTGACCTCCTCAGCCTGCATATGTGATCACTCTCTCAACCCCCTCTTGCTTCTGGCTGAGCACCACATCTAGGCCGTGCAGGGTTCCATCAGTTGTCACTATAAATGGCAGGCTAAACTCGGGATATGCAAGCACAGGTGGTGAATTAAGATATCAGGTGATGTCAGAAGCTGTCTGAGAGGCATCACCCCACACAAATCATTGGTCCTTTCCCTTCTTTTGGGCCAGTTGGCCCACTAGTCCATATAGGGGTGCAGCAATGTGTGCAAACTTTGGAACAAATTGTCTGTAATGGCTCATGAAATGTAGAGCCTGTTGCACTTCCTTGGCATTCTTGGGGACCAGCTAATTTTCTAGCACCCTGGTCTTCTCCTCGTCTACCTGGATTCCATCCTTCGAAATCACACAGCCCAAGATTTTGACTTTTTCACATAGGAGGCAGCCCTTGCTTGACTTTGGCTTCAATCCATGTTCCTTCAATCATGTGAAAACCAAGTCCAGTCTATCCACATGACTCTCAAAATCCTTGGAAAACACAATAACATCATCCAGATATATCAGCAAAATGTCTAGGATATAGTCTCCCAACACCCCCTCCATTAGTGTCTGGAATATAGTTGGTGCAGTGCACAAGCCGAATGGCACATGTGTCCATTCAGACAGCCCAAACAGAGTCATCACTGCTGTCTTTTCCTGGTATTGTTCTTCCACTGCAACCTGGAAATAACCAAAAGTTAAGTCAAGGGTTGAAAACAGTCTTGTGCTTCCTAATGCATCCAGTGACTCTTCCATCCAAGGTAGCACGTAGGCATCCTTGTGAGTTACCTCATTCAGTGTCCTGTAGTCACAGCAGAATCCCACCCCACCATCTTTTTTTATTACAATCACTGTGAGTGATGCCCAGGGGCTGTGGCTTTCTTTAAGGACACTTTGAGTCACTAGGTGCAGGATGTATTTTTTTACCTCCTGGAACACTTGTGGTGAAATCTGCCGGTGTCTCTGTTTTATCGGGACAGCATCTCCAGTGGCTATTTGGTATGTCACTGGTGGTGTAACCAAAATCTCACTTGTCCCTGGAGAAGACCTCTTGATATTTCTCCAGTAGTGCCCGCAAATGGCCGACCTGTTTAGGGATTAATTGGTGGAAGTCCACTTGGACTGGAGTGGGTAGCTCTCTGTCAGGTGCTACTTGTGATGTGATAATCTATGCTCCTTTTTCCACTTTTGTCACCCGCAATTCATCCCTATTTTTCTTCTAGTGCCATCCTCACTGGGGGTACCAAACCTTCAGGTTGGTGTACTTCTGCCACCCTAATTCGAGGGCACAACTTTGTGGTCTTCTTACTTGTATTTAACAGCCTGACTGGCACTTTTCCTTTGCTGGCATTAGGAAGTACATTTGCAACCAGGAACCCATTAGGGAGACTGGCCTCAGGTGTTGGCTTGACAAGCCGTTAGCTGTACAAATCGGGTATTGTGCATGGTCAGATCTCTCTCTCTTAAGTAGTTTCAGAAATACAATTCAGAAATAGGGGTGACTTCTGAGCCAGTGTCTATCAAACAGTGCGTTCTCACTTCTGCTATGGTTATTTCCACTATCAAGCAGTCCCCGGAAGCTCAGCCACAGAAGTCGTCAAACACAGTAACATCATCAGGGTCCTTTTCCTCATTGCTGACATGCTGCCCTTTTCCTAGGGACATCTGTAGAAACCCTTCTGTCCTCACTTAGCCTTCTCCTGATGGTGGGCTATTCACTCCTGGTGCCTCTTGGATTTCAGGCTCCTGGGACTCCAGTCTCCTTCTGAGTGGACAGTCTCGGCTACTATGCCCTGGCCTTTCACAAGTGTAACAAATGTACCTTCCCAGCTCATCCTTCAGTGGGGATCTTCGGGACCCTGGGGTCCTTGGATATTTTGGCATATTAGTGGAGGTTTTTCCTTTCGTCACCTCAGTCATCACTTTCAGCATCTTCCCCTGTTGGACCACCAGTTAAAGGACAGTTTCACTTAAGCTTTCCAGTGTTAACTGTGTTTGGGGCAGGGCCTTTTCCCTAGCAGTTGCATTCACTAGGCCCCCTCTTCGTGTACGGAGGTTAGGCTTGGCTGTCTTTGCAACAGGGACTTCCTCTTCTTCTGACTACATAATAGCAGCCTGCATGAATTCATGGAACTTCTTACTGGGCTCTTCCTTAACCTCCTTTTCATTTCACAACAGAGGGCATCATCCTGGAGCCCCAGTGCTAACTGCTCGTTCAGAACCATATCTGGGTCTGGAACTGGTTGAGGGTATCGCTGCTCCACTTTGCTCTTTCTCTCCTGGAGGTCATACGCATAAACCCAGACAGTTTCACCAGACTCCTGCTTTCTCTCAATGAACTCCTTTAGTCGGGTTCCAGTAGGTACCTTAACAGAAGTATTGGAGCATAAGCTTTCGTAGGTCTGTGTCTGACAAAGTGGGCATTCACCCACGAAAGCTTATGTTCCAATACTTCTGTTAGTCTATGAGGTGACACAGAACTCTTTGTTGCTTTTTACAGATCCAGACTAACATGGCTACCCCTCTGATACTTGACACAATAGGTATCTTGTCTCCATACACATCTAGGAGGAGTTCAAATACCTTTTCCACATCTTTCTTGTCTGCCAATGCCATGAACTTTTACTGTGGCCTTGGCCTGGCCCTTGAGGTGTTCCTCTATGAAGTCCACATGATCTTCTTCAGGTACTCTTAGCACACGCAAAGCTGCCTTCACAGACTTGACCCACTCCTCTATCATAATGTCGGGAAGCCAACCACCAAACTCTGTGACCTTCTGCTTCTGTGGGACATAAATAGTAGGGGGGTTCTTAGCTTCTGCTGCCTGTTGGTCTATTACTGCCTTAACCAGTGATAAGGCTTCTCTCTGTTTTGTTTTAGCTTGTTGTAATGCCTCAGCTTGGTCTGATAATCTGTACTGAAATCCAGCAAGCTGTGTCAGTAGTTCTTCAATTCCAGCCATAGTAGGGTTCGTAACCAGGCCTGGATGGTGCTTCCAGAACTCAACCAATAAACCAGTGGAGTGAACCCTGTGGATAGGATCCTGTTCATGATGCCAATTATGTAAGCCAGGAAAGTTCCCCACAATAGCTGGACCATTCCCCCACTTACACAAAGGTCAGTAAATCAACAGCATAAAGTTGAAACACCATTCCTAACCTCATTATATGGTAAGTCAAATCACCCACTCTTTGGTAATTTTCAGCAATAACTAAAATCACGGTTAGTTAAGGTGAGAATTTCAATAAGATCACTGCCCTTCCTATGTGATGTCTGTGCCATTTATTTTATTGTAGTTTATGTTCTGTATCTGTTCTACATACTTTTCTATAGAAGAGTTAAAAGGAATGAAAGACAAAAAACCTGGGTTTGAGGAGAACATTCAGTAACTTGTTTCAAATGGAGAGAATTTCTTTGGGTTACCTTTCAAGAGCTTTTATTTAAGATAAAACACTGAAGTTTTATGGGGAGAAACTGAGCTTTAAAACTTATTATTTAGTACAACAAGGCTTGTGCAAGTGAGTCACTAATCCCTGTGGAGAAATAAATGCATTTGAAAAAAAAAATGAGATGACCTAATATATATGCTTTCATATATGAAATAAATAATTGGTTAAAGTGTACTGCACTGGCTATATTCCTAAGGGACAATGGTGTTGGCCAAATTTTCAGCCAGCCTCTACCCAGTTTGTAAATGTGCACGTTCAAATTTTAAAGGAAAGCGGTTATATATGTATGAGAACATAAGAACGGCCATCCTGGGTCAGACCAAAGGTCCATCTAGCCCAGTATCCTGTCTTCTGACAGTAGCCAATGCCAGGTGCCCCAGGGGGAATGAACAGGTAATCATCAAGTGATCTGTTCTCTATCGTTCATTCCCAGCTTCTGGCAAAGAGAGGCTAGGGACACCATACCTGCCCATTCTAACTAATAGCCATTGATGGACCTATCTTCCGTGAATTTATCTAGTTCTTTTTTGAACCCTGTTATAGTCTTGGCCTTCACAACATCCTCTGGCAAAGAGTTCCACAGGTTGACTGCATTGTATGAAGAAATACTTCCTTTTGTTTATTTTAAACCTGCTGCCTATTAATTTAATTTGGTGACCCCTGGTTCTTGTATTAGGAGGAGGAATAAATAATACTTCCTTATTTAGTTTCTCCACACGAGTCATGATTTTATAGATCTCAATCATATCCCCCCTTAGTCGTCTCTTTTCCGAGCTGAGAAGTCCCAGTCTTATTGTTCTCTCCTCATACAGAAGCCATTCCATACACCTAATCACCTTTGTTGCCTTTTTCTGAACCTTTTCCAATTCCAATATATCTTTTTTGAGATGGAGCGACCACATCTGCACGCAGTATTCAAGATGTGGACATACCATGGATTTATATACAAGTGTACAATGGATTTATATAGTTGTATCACAAATCAAGTATTTGGGCACTTAGCTACCCCATGTGTGGATGCAAATGTCTGTGTGTTCAGGTGTGGTAATTAATTATGTGGGTAATGGGTTACATAAACAATTTTGTATGTTTCAGAAAAAATGTGGGGGCCCTAAATTGTATGCTATAGTTTAAGAACTTCAGTGCTGCCAACAAGTAGGTCATGTATCCTGAATCATTCATGGTGGCAGTGAAAGATTTCTTGTGTGTCAAGCTAAAAAGACACGATAACTTTAACATTTATATTCAGCCTTTGCAAAAACTGGAGATGGGGAGGGGAGGGACAGGAGGATGAGAGGAGAGGAAGGTTGCCTGCAAACATATATAGGACTCTAGTAGCTGCATGAAAATGAATGACTTTGCTGTATGGTTTATCTGGTTAACAGTCTGTTCTTATCACATGTGCAATGGTCCACAGACTTCCTACTTTGATCCTATCCTGGAACCTCATTATGTGCTTTCACAATTTGATTTTCTTCAAATTGAGTACTGAACTTGGGGGTTCCCAGAGCTCATCTATCCCTGTCTTGTGTTTTCTTGCATTTTTGTTTGGCTTTCTATACAAGCATACACCAGGATATTCAAAATATAAAAATTCTGTGTCCAAACTCCCCACCCCACCTCCTCCTGATGTGGAGTCAAATGGGCTTTGGTACAGCATAGTTCATGACTTGCCCTCAAAGCTTCCTATTTCAGGAAATATCCTGCTTGAGCAAGCAACCCTGGGGAACCGGGAAGAGAATACCGTGCATCAAAATTCCTCTCTCGTCTCCACAGGCAAGTTTTTTTTACTTATTTCTCTAGGGGAGGAGGCTGGTAGAGTGGTATGGGGGTGATTATAAATAAGGCTACGTTTTAGTCATGGGTATTTAGTAAAAGTCATGGACAGGTCACAGGCGGTAAACAAAAATTCACAGCCCGTGACCTGTCTGTGACTTGTACTATATACTCCCGACTAAATTTTGGGTGCTTTGGGGCAGAGGGTGGCCTGGGAGTGCCATGGGTGCTCTGGAGAGGGCGGGGGGGGCACAGCATCCTGGGACCTCTGCTGCTGCAGGGTGAGGTGGGAAGGGCATGGCATCCCAGGACCCCCACTGCTACTGGGGGGGGCAAGCGGTGGCAGCACATGGCTCAGGATCCCTGCTGTTGTTGCAGGGGGCAGGCTGCAACAGCTCAAGACTGCCCCAGCAGCAGCCAGTGCAGCTGGCTATGGGGCTGCTTGAGCTGCTTGGGTGCCCCCTTTGCCCTCCACACCGTCCGCTGCAGAAGTCGCGGAGGTCCTGGAAAGTCACGGAATCCATGACAGACTTGCAGCCTTAATTATGAAAGAGCTTTCCCATAAAGGCCTTGTTAAGGATCATTTCACTGGAGGTGGTTCAATGAGGGTAGTCAGTACTGTGTTCCATCCTGTGAAACACATAGGATTTGGGAACTGAAGTGTCTGATTTTGTTGGATTCTGAATCTTTCTTGAGTTTGTCTATACTGCAAGGTCTGGTCTGACCTGACTGAGTGGTCCAAATATTCCATTTTTGAATACTTCTGAATTTGGAATTATGTTACTCCTAGCATTAGCTATCAAGAAATGTGCATATTTCTTCTGGTTAATTGGTATAATGAAAGCTGTCTTTATGCTCTGTTGTTAATATTGGCCAGCTGATTACTGGCCCAAAATGTTTGTCCCTTCAAAGGCTGCTATTTCTACAATGCAAACCATACTGGGTAGTAATGCAACATGTTAATGATTTGTTATAAATATGCCCATCTTTATCAAAGACATAGAAATCAAGCTGCGTGGCCAGTGGGGGATACCTAAGATGAGGTGACACACTGTTCAACAGTGTATAAAAGTTCAAGGCAGCCAAAAGGAAGATACCAGGTCTGTAATAAGTTACCATACAAAAATAACAGGAAAATATAACAGGAGAAATGCATGATGGATTTTCTTGTGGTCAGACAAAGCCTGTATTTTATTTTGATATTATTGGATGTTGCAAGTGGAATCCTGGTTCTAAAATGAATTTCTCATCTCTCATTTAACTTTATGGCTTATTATATCCACCTCTGGCCTGACTCTCAACTCTGCTTTGAATGTGTGATTGTGACATAGCTGGGTGTGGGGAGCAGCATGTGAATTGAAAATCCAAGAAAACATTTACATTAGCCTACATAAAGTGTGGAATTTTGAACCATACACTCACCTAGTATAAATGACTTGTGTGGAATTATTCTTGTTTTTAAGAATTAGTATTTGAATTAGTATCTGGAAGTATTCTTTAGGCAGTGGAGATGCAGTATCTGTTGTTCTGTAAGGATCTAGGTATTGCACAGTTTTACTGTGTGGCTACTTGAGATCCAAGAAGATGGGCTTATGATTTGACTAAAGTCATACACAGTGACCACATTATAATCCTAGTTCTAAAGAGGATTTTTAAATGGTACTGATTGCCACTGAAATATTTCCCTTTATCCTGCAAGTAACACAGGAATGCAGGGGCAAGATTAGAAAGGCAAAGGCACAAAAGGAGCTCAAACTAGCTATGGGAATAAAGGGAAACAAGAAGACTTTTTATCAATACATTAGAAGCAAGAGGAAGACCAAGGACAGGGTAGGCCCACTGCTCAGTGAGGAGGGGGAAACAGTAACGGGAGACTTGGAAATGGCAGAGATGCTTAATGACTTCTTTGTTTCGGTCTTCACTGAGAAGTCTGAAGGAATGTCTAATATAGTGAATGCTTACGGGAAGAGGGTAGGTTTAGAAGATAAAATAAAAAAAGAGCAAGTAAAAAATCACTTAGTAAAGTTAGATGCCTGCAAGTCACCAGGGCCTGATGAAATGCATCCTAGAATACTCAAGGAGTTAATAGAGGAGGTATCTGAGCCTCTAGCTATTATCTTTGGGAAATCATGGGAGACGGGAGATTCCAGAAGACTGGAAAAGAGCAAATATAGTGCCCATCTATAAAAAGGGAAATAAAAACAACCCAGGAAACTACAGACCAGTTAGTTTAACTTCTGTGCCAGGGAAGATAATGGAGCAAGTAATTAAAGAAATGATTTGCAAACACTTGGAAGGTGGTAAGGTGATAGGGAATAGCCAGCATGGATTTGTAAAGAACAAATCGTGTCAAACTAATCTGATAGCATTCTTTGATAGGATAACGAGCCTTGTGGATAAGGGAGAAGCGGTGGATGTGATATACCTAGACTTTAGTAAAGCATTTGATACGGTCTCACTTGATATTCTTATAGAGAAACTAGGAAAGTACAATTTAGATGGGGCTACTATAAGGTGGGTGCATAACTGGCTGGATAACCGTACTCAGAGAGTAGTTATTAATGGCTCCCAATCCTGCTGGAAAGGTATAACAAGTGGGGTTCCACAGGAGTCTGTTTTGGGACCGGCTCTGTTCAATATCTTCATCAACGACTTAGATGTTGGCATAGAAAGTACGCTTATTAAGTCTGCAGACGATCCCAAACTGGGAGGGATTGCAACTGCTCTGGAGGACAGGGTCAAAATTCAAAATGATCTGGACAAATTGGAGAAATGGTCTGAGGTAAACAGGATGAAGTTCAATAAAGATAAATGCAAAGTGCTCCACTTAGGAAGGAACAATCAGTTTCACACATACAGAATGGGAAGAGACTGTCTAGGAAGGAGTATGGCAGAAAGAGATCTAGGGGTCATAGTGGACCACAAGCTTAATATGAGTCAACAGTGTGATACTGTTGCAAAAAAAGCAAACGTGATTCTGGGATGCATTAACAGGTGTGTTGTAAACAAGACATGAGAAGTCATTCTTCTGCTTTACTCTGCGCTGGTTAGGCCTCAACTGGAGTATTGTGTCCAGTTCTGGGCACCGCATTTCAAGAAAGATGTGGAGAAATTGGAGAGGGTCCAGAGAAGAGAACAAGAATGATTAAAGGTCTTGAGAACATGACCTATGAAGGAAGGCTGAAGGAATTGGGTTTGTTTAGTTTGGAAAAGAGAAGACTGAGAGGGGACATGATAGCAGTTTTCAGGTATCTAAAAGGGTGTCATCAGGAGGAGGGAGGAAACTTGTTCACCTTAGCCTCCAATGATAGAACAAGAAGCAGTGGGCTTAAACTGCAGCAAGGAAGATTTAGGTTGGACATTAGGAAAAAGTTCCTAACTGTCAGGGTAGTTAAACACTGGAATAGATTGCCTAGGGAAGTTGTGGAATCTCCATCTCTGGAGATATTTAAGAGTAGGTTAGATAAATGTCTATTAGGGATGGTCTAGACAGTATTTGGTCCTGCCATGAGGGCAGTGGACTGGACTCGATGACCTCTCGAGGTCCCTTCCAGTCCTAGAGTCTATGAGTCTATAAGTGAAACTGGGTGAAGCAGAACAGAGTATTTAATAAAGCAGGCGGCTATCTCATCTGATTACCCAGTCTAATTCCTTTCATCTATTGTACCCAATCAGTTAGATCTTTTTTAAAAGATACTAAAGCAAATATAGTTTGACACAGCAGATAATTTGAGAGATGACTCTGCAGTGTTCTGTGGGAGAAGGTAATTTAGGAGACAGTCCTGCTCATTAGTTAATCCTAAATAAATGCCATTAGGATAAAATCTGAGATGAACCCAGGGCTTAAGACAATCCCTTGGCACACCACAACATGGAGCCCCCTTTGGCTGGTCCCCCATTTGGAGAGTCAATGGCAGATGAGTTCTGGTTTCCCTGAAAAGGTAGGAGTGGCAGTAGTAGGCAGTCAGGGTGGGAGTGTCAACTCTCAGTGCTTATACCAGCAGCCAGGACATATCTGCTTGGGTGAGTGTCCAAGGCTTGCAACACACTTTCCTTCCTGCCACACAGGCAGGTTGGTGTTGATAGTTCCCTTGCCCCCTTCCCTGCACCACACCCAAACACAGTGGGCCTTAGTTCAGGCTAACTGCAAATATTATTGTGTCAGTTACAGTTGAGTCACGTTTTCAAAGTTTTCTTCACATGTGGGCTTGACATTAACTTTTTTATATCATGCAAGCTTGGATTAAGATGTAATCATATGACTTCAGAGCTGGGGCCTAAATATGGACATACCTATGCCTTAGTCAGGCCACGGATGGGCCTGCCTCACAGAATTCAGATCTGGATCCTCACTGTTTCACTGGTTCTGATCAGGAACAGTGTGTGCAGGTAGCTCCCCGTCTGAATCTGCACAGATTTTGGTGGGTCAGAACTTGCTCCCTTCCTAGAGCTTAGGAACTCATGAAAGGAACTCAAAATAAAATAAAATCCAGCTCTAGCCTTTTCCTTAGGCTTGGCTGCTCTCAGGGTTCCTCTTCAAAGTTTGCTCAACTCACATGTGAAGTCTTTCCAGAAAGCCAATCTTTTATTACTGAGTTCCTGATGCTCACTGATGGGGAACTTTTTGCACTGCTGTCATAGAAAAAATAAGAATTTCTGACCCAGGAACCATCTAGTCTAATGTTCTGTCTCTGACAGTGGCCAGTACCAAATGCTTCAGAGGAAGTTGTAAGAACCCTGTGGTAGGCAAATGTGTGGTAATCTGCTTCACCCATTGTCTCATATCTTGTTCTCTGATAAAGACTGGTTTCAGCCCCAAAGCATGATTTAATATCCTTTCCAAAATGTTTTAATCAATTGTGATAAATCTGGAGTTGTTTTTATTTTCATATATGTCCAGTCCGTTTTTTAATCTTCCTAAGTTCTTGGCCTACATGATTTCCAGTGGTGATGAGTTCTGCAGTCTCATTACACGTTGTGTAAAAAAAAGTATTTCTTCTGATTGTTTTTTTTTCCCACCTTTTAATTTAATTCAGTGTCCCTTGTTCTTATGTTATGAGACAGGGAGAACAGAAACTACCAGTCTACCCTCTCTAGACCATTTATTATGTTATATGCTTTTATCATGCCTCCTCTTATTCATTTCCTTTCTAAGATAAAGTATTCCAGTCAATTCAATATTATTCGTAAGTTTTTCCATGCCCTTGATCAGCGGTTCTCAAACTTTTGTACTGGTGATCCCTCTCACATAGCAAGCCTCTGAGTGCGACCCCCCTCCCCTTATAAATTAAAAACACTTTTTATATATTTAATGCTATTATAAATGCTGGATGCAAAGCGGGGTTTGGGGTGCAGGCTGACAGCTCATGACCCCCCATATAATAAACTTGTGACCCCTTGAGTGGTCCCGACCCCCAGTTTGAGAACCCCTGCCCTTGATCATTCTCCATGTCCGTCTCGGAATCCTTTCTAGTGCTTGCACCTAGGGTGTACCTACCCTATAACTAAATAGAACTTCAGTCCAACTGGACTCTCTCATGAGCTCTAGACAGGCACATTTTGGGTACATGTAAAGAGAAATGGAAATACATTTATAAAACAATCAAAACACCATGGAATGGGTGATCTAACAAGCCATTCTCAAACCTTGGACATTGGTGTAGTACAGTGATGCTCTCAAAGCAGTGCTCTCGAGAAGATATACTATGGTTGGGAAAATGGACTTACTCAGCCAATCAGAGGCTACTTCAAACTTTTAGTAAATGCTGCTGTTTCAAATCAAGTAATTCTGTAAGTACAATTGATTCATTCAGATGAAGTATTTATCATTGCTGCTTCTTTCAATTAATCAATGTCCTTTATCTGACTGGCTGACACTTATTTAGTTTGATATAATGTATGACACGTGGAAAATGCTTTTCAGTTTCAGAAGTGAAATGACAGATGGTTACTATCTTTCATATTTTGTTTGTTACAATTCAATTTTTTTCTACACTCATGAAGTTTACTAATAATGATTAAAGATTGTCTTAGATATATTTTTGACAACATTGAAGATTAAAGTTTCCAGCAGTATATGGTAGGGAAGGTTTCAATCTTATCTATCAGAGATCTGCCTTTGCAGGTTCTCTCTAATTTGGTCCTAAGGAGAGGTTAGTAGACAAAGGTTATTGAGTACATTTGGAATCTGAGTTGCTGTCTAGTAGAAGTGAGTTAACTTAATACAATATAGTTTTAAAACTAGTAATCATAGGGCTTTGGGACGATGTTTAATGCTCAAGACAAAATTGACAGTAAGCTTAAAATGACATTGTTGCAATTAATCCAATAATTGCATTTTAATGTAATAGCAATTTCAAATAATTAACACTTACAGTTCATTTGCAATAAAAACAGAATCCTGAATACACTAGCTTAATACATACTTTTGGGAGAGGGGGAGGGAGAGTTCTAGTGTTCTTTAAACCTAGAAACCTAGTGCTTTAGAAGAAGGAAAACTTTAAAGTCCTTTAAAAACGTCTAAATAAATTATGTTCAGCATTTAAAACCATTGGTAGAAGTAGCATGGCCTAGTGAATAGAGCACCCCCAACCACTTGCCTAGGGCGCCAAGTGGTTGGGGGTGCCAAAAAGCAGTGCCCTTGCTAGGCAGGGAGGAGCTGCCTTCTGGAGGCACAGGAGAGCCAGAGCATCGGGTTGTGCGGGCGGCGAGCCCCAGCCATAGAGGAGCCGGCGCGGCACAGGGCGGGCAGCTGCCCTGCAAAGATGGCGGTGCCGCTAGCGGGGAGCAGCCGAGCCCCCCGCCCCTCTTGCGCAGGCTGCAGCCCAGCGCCCCCCTGGGGGCTCCTGCGGGCTGCAGCAGATGTATGTGGGCAGTAGCCCCCGTGCGCCTCCCTCGCCACGCTTGGCTCTGCGGCTTCTGGTCATGTGAGCTGCCGCTGCCGCCGGGGCACGGGGCCCTGAGCCTGCTCCAGGAGGGGCAGTGGTGGCAGCTCACATTCCCAGGAGCCGCAGGGACCGAGCGCTGTGAGGGGGGAAGCTGGGGGGCGCACAGGGGCTGCCACTTGCATGCATGTATCTGCCTCAGGAGTCTCCGGGGTGGCGGGGGGGCTCCTGCCTCACTGTGCTCGGGTTCTGCGGCTCCCAGGCATGAGAGCTGCCACTGACCCTCCTGGAGCAGGCTCAGGGCCTCACGCCCCAGCAGCAGCAGCTCATATGCCAGGGATCCGCAAAGCACAAGTGCGGCAAGGGGGAAACCAGGGGGTGCACAGGGGCTGGCGCCCTCAGTATCCACTGAGTATCCACTCAGTATCCACTGCAGTATCCACTGCAGCCTGCAGCAGACCATGGGGGTGGGAGGGTGTCTCTGGGCCACAGCCTGGGCCGGAGGGGCGGGAGGGGCTGCAGCTGCCTTTGCAGGGCTGCCCCCCTGCACCGTGCTGGCTCTTCCATGGCTGGGGCTCACTGCTGCTGCAAGCGGGATGCTCTGGCTCTTGGGTCCTTCTAGAAGGCAGCTCCTGCTTGCCGAGCTGCTGCAGCGGCCCAAGCCCAGCAAAGCCAGTGAGTGGACTCTGGGTGAGGGCCACCGGGGTGGGGTGGGGAGGGCTCGCGGAGGGGCTGGGGATGGGGGAACCTGGTCTGGGGAGCAGCCCATCCGCACTGCTGGACCCTGGGCAGGCTGGCTCCTGGGGTCTATTAAATGCTTGTTGGGATTTGCCCCTCAATGAACCAATGTGTGTAAGGGGGGAGGGAGGGGTGCAAGGTGGAAGTTTTGACTAGGGCGCAAAATATCCTTGCACCGGCCCTGGCCATCTACAAGTTTTATGAGTACTTTCCACTCCATTATCCAAGTCATTAATGAAAATATTGAATAGTATCAGACCCAGGATAGATCTCTGCTGGACCCAACTAGGTACATCATTTGACAGCAAACCATTTATAACTGCTTTTTGAGTATGGTCTTTCAACCAGTTGTATACTCACCTATAGTAACGATATCTAGACCATATTTCTTTAGTTTTCTTATGAATGTGTCAAGTGGGATGGTATCAGAAGTCTTAACAGAATCAAGATATACCATGTCGACTTCTTCCCCTCCCCTCACCCCATCTACTAGGTCAGTAACAGTCAAAAAAGGAGATTAAATGGGTTGGGCATGATTTGTTTTTGACAAATCCATGTTGGCTATTCCCTCTACAACTGTATCATCTTCTAGGTGCTTATAAACTGATGATATAATAATTTATTCCGGTATCTTTCCAGGTATCGAAGTTAGGCTGACTGTGCTATAATTCCCTTTGTCCTCTTTGTTACCCTTTTTAAAAACAGGTACTATGTTTGCCCTTCTCCAATCCTCTGAGACCTCACCTGTCCTCCATAAATTCTCAAAGAGAATTACTGATGGTTCCTAGTTCTTTAAGTACCTTACAGTGAATTTCATCTGCCTCTGGTGACTTTAATACATTTAATTTATCTAAATTATCTGTAATCTGTTCTTTCCTTATTTTGGCTTGCATTCATTCCCCTTTGTTCTTAATATTAATTGTATTGAGTATTTGGTTGTGGTTAATTTTTTTTAATGAAGACTGAAGCAAATAGATATTAAATACCTCTATCCTCTGTCATGGAACAGTACAACACTCACAACAGACTCGGATTCAGCTGAGGCAGTTTCAGGTTTTATTTTGAGAACATGTCTCCTTAGTTGGTAAGGAGCCAAACAGCAGTGGCACTGAGTAGATGCTGATTGACACTCCCTGAGTTCTTATATAGCCAGGGTGGGTGGCCTATGTTGGGCAATGACCAGTGGGCATAAATTATACTAATTTAGTTACAAGCCCTGCAGGGACTGCATGAGTTTCTTATAGCTTCAGCCTTCTTGATGTCATTTGTTGTTAGCTCTCTTTCCTCACTAAATAGTGGACCTACATTTTCTTTCATCTTTCTCTTGCTCCTGATATATTTAGAGAACCTCTTATTACCTTTTGTGTCCCTTGCTAGGTATAACTCATTTTGTGCCTTTGCCTTTCTGATTTTGTCATTACATGCTTGTGCTGTTCTTTTGTACTTATCCTTAGCAATTTGTCCGTGTTTCCACTTTTTACAGGATTCCTTTTTTGATTTATAGATCCTAATGGAGTCATATTGGCCTCTTACTATTATACCAGAAAACTCTGTGATATCTTCAACTTCCCTCATGATATCTGGCTATGACTTTTATGCATTTTGGTAGATTATGTAAGGAAGTGAAGCATTTGCGGTTCCTTACAAATCAGTCTGTTTTAAGAGAGTTCACCAGTTGAACAGTAAAGAGCTAGAATACACCATTACAGGTCCATGGTGTTGCATACATTAGGTATAAACCTAATCTCGATACATAAGTGTTGCATATTGTATATATTAATTATTATTGTTGTTGTTGTTATAAAGTTGTAGTAAAGAGTTTAGCTTTTTCAGAGTAAGGGCCATATCTGCATGTGTATTTTCACCACACCTAGCACAATGGGACCCCAATCCTGACTGGGTCTTCCAGCCACAACTGTAATAGCAATATTCATAGGAGGCAAAGACTGAAGCTGCAGACTTGGATGGGCTTTGAGAGCAGGTAGATAGGTTAAATTCTTCATTTACTTTATTAGAGAGGAGGGGTTTGATGGCAGGAGTTCCTGCCTTGGAATAGAGTGCAGCAAAACAGAGGCTACTGCCAACTGATTGAATAATTGAACTTTCAATGACCTTACCTGTATTTTGGGTTTAACAAAGTGCTTGCCTTTTGAAGCTCAAGTCATATGCTGCTATCTGTGTTCATCTACATCTCTTAAAAGTTCATTGTGATTCAGGCTAATGAAATATACACAGATAGATGGGTAAAAAGATGATTTTTGTTTTAGTTTTATTTCTTATGGGAAGATTTTGAAGTGCCAATATGTTTGAGGGAAGCTGCAAATTATGAGATCCAGCTGAGACAATTAACAAAATATGTCTCATTAATTAAAAAACAGACTATTTATGCATTGAATCCAAGACCAAAAACAACCCACAGATGTTTAACAGTTAAAATGATTTATAGATAGAAAACAGATAAGCAAGACTCAATCTTAAATCTTCATCAGCCTAATGTTTGTTGGCTTAAGAGGCAGTTCTTCATTAGAAGATTTTTAAGGAGAGGTTCACAGCATGTGTGTCTACTGTCATGTTACACAAGGAAATAATCCTGATTGTGCTGCTCCGCCTGCTGCCATGGTCAACCTGTAAATTTTTCCTACTTTGTTTCTTGATTTGCTACTGTAGGCATCTTCATAGTCTTCTCTCTCTCTCTCTCTCTCTCTCTCTCTCTCTCTCTCTCATATTTAGTTCCTTGTTGCCAGCATTTCTTATTCATTAAATTTTACAAATGTATTTAAGTTTGGTGGAAAGGAGATGATGCACAACTTCATCGCAAACTAATTATGCCACTAATATCCTCAGACTAAATAAAACAGAGGGGAGTGTAATTGGAAATTCTTGACTTGACATTTACAGCTTTGAGGAAAACAGATGTTCACTTGGAGATCTTGGAAGAAAAATCACACTCTTAACTCAGCAACCGCCACTGGCCAATAGGATGTGGCAAGTTACAGGCCAAAATTTACCATTGATGGGAAGATTAGTAAATCCATTATATTCAGTGGTGTCTACTTAGACCAGTAGTTAATTTGGATCATTGTATCTATTTTCCATCCCTTCTGTTTATCCCTGATAACTAGAAATTAAGGATCCTTTGGCTCTTTTCAAAAGGAATATGGGAGAACCCATTATTCCACTCAATGTGTGCTGGTAGGTGCTGTAACAGAAAGATGACAGTGAAGCCATTCATGTTTGAGGTCCCTTAGCATCTTGGAGGCATAGGTGCTAGAACTAGGAGTGCTGTTGGTTTACAGGGTTTACAGTTGGTTCAATGGCTCTCAGCACCCTCACTGCTTAGAGGAGGTACTAAACGTTTTGCAGGATCAGCCCTTAATGCCCAGGCTGGTTGATACTAATGGATGCACCCAGTATCTGACTCATTGCTTTATAAAGTGCATTTAGATACTCTAAGTGTAAAAGAATGGAGAGGTGGGAGAGGATGAATAGGAAGAAAACACTTCTATTTTAATCTGTCGAAACAATGGAAGAAGGCTTTCTTTACTGCATTATTTCTAAGTGTTAACAGAGCAATAACTGCTGTTCTCAATTATGCCCATATAAATCTGACTTCAGTGGAGTTACTCCACATTTACACCAGTCAGTTTGTACTGTGTTTTGGTCCTGAACTGATAGCATATAAAACTCCAGAGAACAAAATTTAGAAAGAAGTTGTAATTGACTCAGTGCTGAGGCTTTGTCATCTTATCTTTTTAAAATCACTTTCATTCATGTTTTCCTGTTCAAGCATGAGGTTTTAGGAAATAGTAATAGTTTATTTTAAAAGAGGAAAATAATTTAAAGGAAAAAAGGATCACCTGGATATTGCTGAATATGGGCTGGGGGTATGCACATACATCCACAGAGAGATACTATTAAGAGAAATTTGTCTGGAAAAGGTGCTAGGGAAGAACACATCTACAGGGGAATGGATAGTGAAGAAAGATAGGGCCAAAACTCAGCAACATTCAGAAAGCATCAAAATAAGTAACACTTTTGTATAAAGTGAGTACAAGTAAATAGAGAGAGAGAGACTGCTACATGAAAGAGAGAAAGGGAAAGTTCAAAATGTGAACCATACAGGATTTGATAAAAAACAGCTGCTTCAAGAAGAGGACAGATATAAACTTAAGCAAATCAAATTGTGAAATTATCAAAAGACTAAGGATTTGGGTAGAGGGCCCTTATTTCTACAGAATTTGGAGAAAGTGACAGGGAATTGATCAAAGACAGAGAACGACACAGACCAAAACGTTTAAAGAAAACAAGCAAATTAAAATAGCCAGAGAGAGAGATCAATTACAGACGAAAGACGATAGACACAAAACAGAATGGATGGCCACCATGTAATAACTGATGGATAAAACTACATAAGTTTAATGACTGTAGATACAAACAGCTTAGGGAGAGTGATTTTCAAAGTTTTGGAGACTAAGGTACAGTGTACTGAGGACCAGGCAAGATCATGAGCCGTAAAAATAATTAAATGAAGTTAATGCTTTTCACCGTTCCATTTATGCTAGTTCTGTGTCAGGCTGTTTTCAGAATATATCAGATGATGATGCTCAGTCCAGAGGCTATTTAGAACACCTTCATTCCAAACAACCATACTTATCTATCTTTCTAGTTTTTGGTACAATCAGTGCGGTTATAAAGTGAGTGATCATTCAATGTGTTCTTTGGGTGGATCAGTTTTATTTAAAGACAAAATAATGGGATCCTCCATCATTAAGAGACATCTTTTGGAAGTTTATCTACAGCAGCCATGGAAGAAAAAGACACATCATTTCTCAGAGTGTATTTGTCCTCATTATTTGTTCTCTACGTTGATGGCATGTCCTGTTGTTGTTGTTGTTGTTGTTATCAATGTAAAAAGGACCTGTTTGTTTTTATTTTTAGCACAAATCTCATAACAAAGGTCAAATGTCCTCTGCTAGGAAGTAGAGGGAAAATAGTTCTCCCTAGTGCAACCCCTCTGTTGTGTCAATGAATTATAAGGATGTTTCTACATACATTTGAAGTGTATTAATATCAAGGCCACTGAGCACAGGAGAGTTGTAAATCTATGCAAAATAATAAATGTCTGAACACTATTCCCACTTAGAGTCTTCACTCCTCCTGAGAGTCCTTGGGATCCATCAGTGTCATTAGAGAAGGCAAGGCCCTTCCCTTCCCCATCTGTGTCTTCTGTTATGGTAATGGTCTGGCCCCTTGCTTAGAGAGCATGTTACTTTTAAAAGCAATCTGTGATGCCTCTTCTGTTCCTGTTCTGATGGGGATTTTCCAGGTGATGTGCTTGGGGGTATTTTTCATTAAAAAAGCTCATTCATTGCTTATATTTAGGCTTTACAGAACTTTATTTTAATTTTTAAAATAATTTTGACAGATAATGTTGATGCATATTTTTAAGTATTTTTATTTTTATCTATTTAAATTGTAATAGTTGCAGGAAATTCATGGGGGGATAAGTCAAGTGACAGTCAATGTTGAGATTCAAAAAGTTAAGCTTTATAAAACACAAAATGTCAAGATCACATGTCAAAATATACAAAGTGAATGTCCTTAAATCAAACTCTAATAGATTGTCTAGCAGCATTTTTCTTACTTTGCATATCTGTACATTTTGATTATTATCTATGGAAACATTTGTCAGTTTGTGTGTGTACTATGTAATTGTTGTTCACCAGCATTTATTGATAATTGCAGCCTATTTATATTCTATTTTGGCTTTGTTGCAAGGTTAAGCATTTATTGGAACAGGGCTCAGAAACAGAAATGAATAAACAGGAAAAACACAATGTAAATATATTTTAATTACTGGGAACATAAATTTACTCTTGAATGGTGGATTCATTTGAATGTCCTCCTCTCCTCCAAAACCACATGTATACCTGGAGCACCAACTATTTGTTTGATGAACTCTTTAAGGTACTAGCTTTGATGTTTAGTGAGTGCTGATTACTGGTAGAAGCCCTTACTACTTTTTGGGAGAGGTGTCCAATCAGAGAGGCTGTCAGCTTTGAAGACAAAGAGGAAACTTTGCTTGGATTCACTATATTGTTTCTGGTTGTATCTATATGTTTTTTGGGAAAGCTATCTTAAAACAATGTTGCACCTATTTGGGTCAGTACAACTCTTGCGTCAGATGTGCAAACTGTCAAATGTATTAAAATTCAAAGAATCTGACAGAAAATCAACATTTTTTGAAGAATGACATTCCTAGACAGAAGAGTATTCCAGAAAAACAGTGTAGTCTACTGGTTAGAGTGGGGGAACTTGGAGTCAAGATATCCAGAGTTCCATTTACAGCTATGGCACTGACTGTGTGTTTTACCTTGGTTAAGTCACTTAATACATCCACCTGTTTTATCTATCTGTAAACTTTTTATACTTAGCTATCTGGCTAGGGTTTTATGAGGCTTCATCATTTAACATTGGTAAAAGGGCTTTGAGATCTTTGGATGTGTTTCATATCACACCATTTCTGCACCACTGAAGTCAATACAAATTCTGCCATTCATTTGAGTTCAGTCCCTAACTGACAACAATAGCTGTGCCACAGTATAAAGTCCAGTGAACGTGAGTGGAAATTGGTTTCCATCCCACTGCCTGAATTCTGATTTAACAGTCATAAGGTGCATGCTGTAATTTAAACATCTAACAGATTATTAAAGTTCTTCTGTGTGTTAAGTCTGTATTGAAGCAAGATGGAAACTAGTGATAGTGGTGCCATATGTGAGGAGCATTGCACATTTAAATTTCAGTCATATTATCTGGTGGCCACTAGAAGAAAGCTGCAAAAAAACTATTGTAATTTAACATGTCATTTTTCTACTATTTGTACTTCCTGAATGGTAGACAAAGATTTATCAGGATGTGAGCTTTCAGAGCATGGTACTGTGGAAAATGGGTACAACTATCTTCCAGTTCCAAAGAATACATAGTTTTAGTGAATTTAGATATAATTACATTTCCCCCTTTCAGACACAAATGAGTTGAAGAAAATTAGCTCCCAATGGCACTTCCAAAGAAGCTCAATGGAAAAAAAGATAATAAGCAGTTTTGTCACATTTAATTTACCAGTGGTAGATTTGTAGCAGAAAAGTAACAACCAGCTAGTGAGCAACAGAGTATTAATTCCCTTTTTATATTTATGGCTTAACAGTCCTAGTTCACAAGTTTCACAGATTGTCTTTCAGAATGTTGATAGACCTTATTAGTGTAACGTCAGAACCAGATGCCTTTTAAGAACTCATACAGAGTTGACTGAGTCTGTCAGTAACGGGACACTGGACAAATAACTGCCTAGCTGACCTCTAAAACCTCTCCTATGCTTTTCTAATCTAGTTTAGTTCAGTTTACTTTTATTACATATGTTGATGGATGCCATACATAGCTGCTGGGATTGTGTTATGAAGAGAGCTTTATATCAGAATATTTTCCTAATGTGATTTAGTATCACTATTAACTTTAAATTACGATTTTGTTAAATGCATATTCCATTTTTATAGCTCCCCTTTTCCCTCCAAGGTTGAATTGAGGTTGTAGTGATATAATAAAATTATTTTGTTGCCACACCTGCATCAATCACAATCAGTGACATAAAAAGTGAGAAGCTATCTGGTTGGAACATTCTTTAATAAGGTACTTTTAGTTTCCAGCCATAGCAATCTTGGAGTTGGCTGTTACTTGAATGAAACTTGTGATGGGGTGTGTAGATAGCCAGGAAAGGGTTAATAATGGACCAAGTACCCCTCCAGCTGTCTCTGAGGGCTTTATTAGTAGGAGCAGGCATAAAAGGCTGCAGCTCAGACAGGGGTTTATGTCAGTGAGGCTGAGTATGGTCTTGAGGAAATGCCTCAGTAGCCAGCTGAAAAAGCTTCATGAGGACAGAGAACTCCAGAGGACAGAATGGGCCTGAGTCTTAATTTCCCTTTCCTGCCCCACACCTCCAGCAAGAGGGGCAATACATGCCTCAGGACTAAAAGAGACAGACTCATGACTCTCAGAGGGCACTGAAGGGCTGGCCTAAAGGTTATTAGACTTTTTTTTTTCTATTTGAGCTTGTTACCCTGAAAGGTGACCTGCCCAGATGGTCAGGCCATAGAAGCTGCAGTCTGCAACAACACTCTGGTGACAAACAAGGTTGCTAGAGCAGAAGAACGCCTGTAACACCACATCCTGGCATGAGGGGGAAGGAGCATTTGCCCTGTCACAGAACTTCTCCAAAGAAAACCCAGATACTGTAGGAAGTGGTATTCAATAGTTTCCAGTTTTTTGACCCAATACCTCAGCTTTGTGCTTTTGATCTGTCTAATGAGATATTAAACATGACACTTTCTACAAGATTCTAAATAGTTATGTTTTGGCTCTGTTCCAATTTGACTAACTGTATTCTTATTCCAGTACCTATGCCCACTAAACTCCAGGAAGGGTTTATTGGTATGAACTCCATGTCATAAACTGTTGTGACGGGTGGCCAGGTGCTCAGTTTTCTACTGGAAAGTCCATTCAAAAAGGGGACCTGACAGTGTCCAGTCAAATCTACTGACTGGACACCAAAAGTCCAATTACTGCAGGTGAGGGAGGCGCTGGGTCATCAACCCACACCAGCCCCTACTCAGCCAAGGCTGCCTCCTACCTGTGTGAGGCAGTTGCAGCTCCCATCCCCAGCTCTGCAGACAAGTTCCTCCCAACCTGGGCAGAGATGGGGTCTTGCGGAAGGTTCCAGCACTCCTGCTGGAGTGTGCATTTTTTAAATATTTAAAAGTTGGCAACCCTAGTTGTGCGGTATTGCTGCATGCAGATCTCCCAAGCTACATAGAGTTCAGGGAAAGAACCGGTGCACATTCTAGAGGGGTAGGTGCATCCAAATCCTCTTCCCTGAGGAAAGTTTCCAGGAAAACATAACTCCTTGCCATAGGTGTTTCTGCAAGAATGTGTGACCAATCCCAAAGTGTCAAATACAGGAATACAATTCCAATATAAAATGTAGTCGTTGAGGCCCAGCTATTGTGGGAGAAGGGGGAAACCGTAAAATGTTGTTTAAAACAAATGTCTGGAACAACTGCAAAAAGAATAGGCAAAAAAGTCAAGGAAAATGCTTTTTGTACAAGTCTCCCACATCTCTGTCTGATCTAATTTTAATTTTTCTCTTTCTCTTCCCAGCTCCCCATTAAGTTTATTTAATTTCATCTTTGATTGAAAAATTCAATCTACTGCCGAGACAGTTGCAGACTACAATTGCCTGTATGGAGGAAGTTTATATAGTATATTAAATCCTTCAAGGAACCAAATGTATCATCCCCTGCTGTTTACGACACTGAATGATGTGCAGGACTTACTGGCAGGGAGCCTGCGCAAATCAGATGTCATCACATTGGCATACCTATTCCCTTAACTGAATTAGCACTCTCTTAGATATTTTGATGTTGCACTACATGTATATTTTCTTCGTTGGCTTAGGGAAAAAGAAGTGGGGTATGAACTCTGCCTAATTTCTAATGTTTTCTTTTAACAACAACTACAACACAATCTGTAAATAAATAAGATGCTTTAAAACAATGTTTTCATAGCAACAACTAGGAATTCAGGTTTGTGACACCTACAGGTAATAATAACTATGCACAGAACTTAATTGCTCAGTCTTTGAAAATGTACCTTTTTTCACTACGTATTTGCCTATTGCTGTTTGAGTCGCTCGTTCTGTACTTGAAGTAACTGACGTTATAGCGTGACCCTTCTGCCCATCAGAGTTGGCAGCAACAAGGGCCAGGTTTAGTATCTAAGGGCTCCAACACAATGCAAAACTGGCTCGAGCGCCCACCCAGTGACTTGGGACAATTACATACCACCCCCCAGGCGCCTCTGAGAGGCAATACTTCCCCTCTCGCAAGCACAGAATCCGAGTATAGCAAAAGCCTTTTAATAAAGGAGGGAAACAATGCGGAATTATGTTGGGGAAACACCACAAACAGGATTCATAACACAAACCATGACCAAAAGACCCACTCCCAAGTAAGTTTGGCAGTGTCCTTTTCCCCTCAGGGTCTTAAGTCCAGCAACCCAACAGTCACCCCACCCACAGTTTTTGTCCTTGGTCAGTGCAGCCCCAGAGTGGTTCTTGAGTCCAGCAACCCAAAAGTCACCCCTCCCATAGTTGCTATGCAGCCCCCAGAGTTCAGAAGTTCATCTGCAGAGTTTACCTCCCAGCCTGGGTGAAAGTGGGGGGGAGGTATGGGGGCAACTTACATGCTCTGCTGCTCAGGTTGACAGCCAATTGCCACACCTCTCCATGGGGTTCTGTTGCAGTCTTCACTGTCAGCTGCTCCTCTCCACTAGCTGCCCTACTAGCTGCTCACCAGTATGACTTCAGGGCCCCACACACACACTTAACGCAACTCTCAGTAATTACAGTTCTTAGTAACCTCAGCTCTTTAGTGATTTCAACTGTTAGTATGGGAGCCTCAGTGCTGGTGCACTCAACCACTAGTTTAAAGGAGATCTAATGCTTAGACCTACGTATCACTGATTTCTGCTCTGTAGCATGTAACAAGACTCCTAATGGAGTCAAAAGTAGCTCTCATTACACAGGGAGAAAGAAGAGGTCAAAGTGGTGTTTAGGGCCCTCAGAAGGCGCATATAGTACAGGTACAAATACCTGTCACCAGCCTCAATCAGTTCACTGGGTTTTGGAACCCATGTCCCTTGCCTAGCGAGTGCTACTTAGTTGAGGGTGAGTCCCTCTATCATAAAATGCCAAGTGCAGTTCTACTGTCCTTGATTCACATAAGCAGGATAACAACAGTTTATTACTCCTGCCCCAATAACAAAGAGACTAGGGATCCCACAGAAGCCAAAGTGACCATTTGGGCAAGCAGTCCCATAATGCTAGGCAGGGTGGGTGTGCCCAGGCAAACAAGTTCAGCCCCTGAAGTCCTTTTCCCACAGCTCACCACCAGATGTCAGGGTAGAGCTCATTCTGACTCCGCTTACAATAGTATAAAAGGGGCTATGCCTTCTGTTGTATTGTATGTGTTACTATAAAGAAACAAATGTCACCTTTAAAATATTTTATTTTGCAAGGAGGTTACGTCATAGGTAAAGTTTAAATATATTTATATATTTTATACATTTTGATGTACCTAATATTTAAATTATTTTATACATTTTAATGTACCTATATTTAAAGTTTACCTATGATATAACCCCTTTTTGCAAAACAACATATTTTAAAGTAACATTTGTTTCTTTATTTTTATGGGAAAGAAGTTTATGTATAATATGATGCCAGATGTTCAGTTCCAATACAAATCATTTCAGAAAAAAAAAATCAGGCATAATTATGTGAGGAAATAATGAAGCTAGAAGTTTGTGGGAGTAATTTGTCAGGTAAATGATTCTCAACATGAACTGTGTAAGCATGGAGTGACAGTTTATCTGTCAGAGAAACCTGTTAACTAGTGGGAAGGATGACAACTCCTTGCTTTCTTTTATTCTCTTTCATAGTCACATGCACCCATCTCTAAATATATAGTAAAACTGTTAATCCATAGTGACACATGTGAAAAGGGAATAGTACTTTTCTGGAGTTCAGTGGAGCAAGTATTGAAATAAACTCAAACTGGCATGGCATTCCAAGATCCTCTTTGTAACTATTAAATAAAAGGATATTTTCAAAGTGTAGTAGGTTTTCTTTTTAATTATGAAATATTATTCTTTATTAGATGTTTAAAACCCTACTTAAATTCTTCTGTTTGTGTTTTTATTTTTAAATTAAATTTACTTGTGAGTGCTAAAATGCTAACACTAACTTTTATTTTAAGGAGAAAAAATTGCACAACTTGTATTACATGAGAAATAGCATATAATTGTAATGTCAGATTTTATAATAATGCACAAGAAGGCAAAGTTAAGGAGGCATATTCAGCCTTCAGTATTTCCTGATGTCAACATATTTAAGGCCCCTGTTCTGCAAATGTTTACACATGGATTAGATCCAAATTTCTGTGTGTAAGGTATAAGAGTTTGCCAGAATGGGGCCTTAAAATACCCATGAACACATTTAACCTCACACTTGCTTCAGTGAGACATTAGATGAGTATGGCAGTCCACTCACATACTGTGAAATGCAGGACTGGGC
This sequence comes from Gopherus evgoodei, assembly GCF_007399415.2. Taxonomy (NCBI): domain Eukaryota; kingdom Metazoa; phylum Chordata; order Testudines; family Testudinidae; genus Gopherus; species Gopherus evgoodei. The sequence goes on along the minus strand of NC_044328.1, from coordinate 53,502,111 downwards.
CCTCATTTGTAACCTTAATATAACACAAATATATACTTTTAAAACATATTTTTCTGTTAAAATATGTGAATAAATAAATCCAGAATTATCAGGTTAGAAGAGCTTAATGGTCTTCCTTCTTCTGGACAGTTTTTAAGTGCATCAGGCCAAGGGGAGTTCATAAACGATGCCTCTGGGCCAGGTGGGCTTGCGCACAGTGTAGAAATTCCCTAAATTACTTATGAGCTTTCTGTATCAGAGGGGTAGCCGTGTTAGTCTGGATCTGTAAAAGCAGCAAAGAATCCTGTGGCACCTTATAGACTAACGGACGTTTTGGAGCATGAGCTTTCGTGGGTGAATACCCACTTCCTCAAAACGTCTGTTAGTCTATAAGGTGCCACAGGATTCTTTGCTGCTTTTATGAGCTTTCTGTACAGCTATTAGCCATGAAGCTAGCTAGCTACAATTTACTAATTTATATGATAGCGCCCAATGTTATTACACATTATTACTGCGAACACAAGCACCCGAATTGTTAAATCCCTTTAACATTTGCCTGTTTTTGTTTCTTTTTGCAAACAAGAAATGTGCTTAGTCCTCAGTGGCCTTATGTTTACTAGGAAATCTAATCCATCTTAAACTCTGCTTTTAACAACTGAGTAAACTGACACCATGTTCAGTGTAGACAAGGACAATTTCTTTTCAGTGGAACTAGGGTTTACTCATGATTAGCTGACATAATGCTGAACAAGGCACATCACAGTCTGCACTAACCAGTCAGTCATGGTCAGCTGCTTGTCACCTTACTTGATTGTTACAAACTGAGTGGAACCAGGATTAAATTTCCTAGTGAAGATAAATCCACTGAGTTCCTGGCGTGACGTTTCCATTTGTAGATTTTGGTAACTTTTTAATTAACTGTGAGCAAAACATTAATTTAAAATATACTTAGAATGGGAAAAGAATAATTTATTTACACCTTTTTATAACTGACATATTTCTGAAGTGTTGTTGCTGTAACTATCAAAACAAAACAAAATCACCTCTCTGCTGAAACCAAGGCTGGAGAATTTCAGCTCCAAAGGTTGTATGCAGTGTAGTTGTAGGCATGACAGTCCCAGGATATTTGAGAGACCAGGGGTGGTGGTGGTGACGTAATATCTTTTATCGGATCAACTTCTGTTGGTAAGACAGACAAGCTTTTTGGAGCTCTGTGTTGCTCAACAGCTTATCTCGCACCAACAGTATTTGGTCCAATAAAAGAAATTGCCTCACCCACCTTGACACTCTAGCCCCAAAGGTGACATTTTAGGAAATATCTGAGCAACTGAACGAAAGCGATTATAATGAGAGTTGTGATATAACCTAAACTATAGAGAGGAAGTGTGGTCCAATGGTGAAGATACTAGTCTATGACTCAACTACCTGCTCTGCCACAGACTTACTGTTTGCCTTTGGATCAGTCACTTAGCCTCCTTGTGCTTCAGTTCCTGATCTGTAAAATGGGGATAGTACTACTTCCCTACCTCACAAGCCATGCTGTCTGAATAGAAACATTACGATGTGAGATGGTCAGGGTCGACCTAAGGTATCATATGGGGGTCATATAAGTATCTTAGACAGATAGACCTATAGCAGATTTAAATATGGGGGCAGGGACTGTCATTTAATATATGGTTGCACAGCGCATAGCACAACAGGGCCCTGGCCTCGTGTTACATCCGTGCAAGTGTGTAATAATAAAAATTAATAAAGCACCCATAATAATACCTACTTTCCATATAAATACATACTTTCCAAATAAAACCATTACTAATCTCAGTGCCAGCCACCCTAATTTAACAAATGACTGACAATTAGAGCTGCCTGTTTTCCATTAAAAGAAGAAAGGAGTTATTTAATGTGCATCTACATCAAGGTTGGAGCAGACAAAGTTGGCTTAAAAATAGATAATTTCAACAATGCCAACCACTCTTCCTGGAAGCTAGAATCTAGGTGTAATATCGAGATGTTAATTAAGTTGCTCATGTATGGATTTCATGTAGTTTTGATAAAAAGTTTTCCTGTCAGTAATTGGCTATTCCATGTTCTTGTTGTGTAATAGCAGGCCAGATCTTGGCTGGCCCTAATGCAGTTGCAAAGTAAAGTGAAGGCACTCACAGAACAACTGTCTTGCACAGTCTCCCTGGACCTTGAATGTGGGTGTGGTAATAGGGATAGAACAGGCTCTGTGACTGCTACTTGTAAGCTACAGTTCAACAGGAGCCCTTATCTAGCTTTACAGGCATACATAGGGCATCTGTATTTGCATTCAGACTTGTAGGGTTAAGGACGTTTTCTACTGTGGCTGCTCAGTATATAACTTCAAACGGTCATACCTCAAGTGAAAACCAATCTCTTTCAAACAAAACAAGTTTCAAACTTCAGCTGCTGTTGCTGCAGCCCTGTTTAAAATCAAGTGGTGGTAGCATTTTTTCCCAAATGATGAGAAAAGTACACAGTCTTTCTTTGTTTTTTTTCATTCTCCCCAATCTCAGAAATAACTCAACGAATATTTACAACCTTAAACAGGGGAGAAAAACATTGTCCTTGGCAGATTTCAGCAAAGAAAGAAAATGTTTCAGAAAGTTATGATGATCGGAAATGAGATTATAATGGAAACTTTATTAACTAAAACAGTCATTGCTGGAAACAGCTATAATAGATACAAATACTTTTTAATCTTAGCAAATGTATTATTTAAAATTAGATATTATCATTGAGCATTTAGACACTAGACCAATGTTATGCATCCCATTAAGTTTTTAAGTTAAATACCTTAGTATCTATTACATATTAAAAACCATTAAATCAATGGACAGCTATTCTAATTCACCAATGTCAATATAAGAAGGGCCATACTGGGTCAGACCAATGGTCCATCTGGCCCAATAACCTGTCTTCTGACAGTGGCCAATGCCGGCTGCTTCAGAGGGAGTGAACAGAACAGGGTAATCGAGTGATCAATTCCCTGTTGTCCACTCCTAGCTTCTGGCAGTCAGAGGCTAGGCACCCCCAGAGCATAGGGTTGCATCCCTGACCATCTTGGCTAATAGCAAATGATGGGCCTATCCTCCATGAGTTTATCTAGTTATTTTTTAACCCCCGCTATTACTTTAGTCCCCTGACAATGAGTTGCACAGGCTGACTGTGCATTGTGTAAAGATATATTTCCTTTTCTTTGTTTTAAACCAGGTGCCTCTTAATTTCACTGGTGACTCCTGGTTCTTGTGTTATGTGAAGGAGTATATAACACTTCCCTCTTCACTTTCTCCACACCATTCATGATTTTATAGACCTCTATCATATCCCCCCTTAGTCGTCTCTTTTTCCAAACTGAAAAATCCCAGTCTTTTTTTTTAATCTCTTCTTGAATGGAAGCTGTTCCGTATCCTTAAATCATTTTTGTTGCCCATCTCTGTACCTTTTCCAGTTCTAATATATCTTTTCTGAGATGGGGCAACCATAACTGCACACAGCATTACACGTGTAGACATACAATGGATTTATATCCTGACATGTTTTCTGTCTTATCTACCCCTTTCCTAATGGTTCCTAACATTCTGTTAGTTATTTTGACTGCTGCTGCGCATTGAGTGGATGTTTTCAGAGGACTATCCACAATGACTCCAAGATCTTTCTTGATTCATAACAGCTAATTTAGATGCCATCATTTTGTATGTATAGCTGGAATTATGTTTTCCAATGTGCATCACTTTGCATTTATCAACACTGAATGTCATCTCCCATTTTGTTGCCCAGTCACCCAGTTTTGAGAGATCCTGTTGTAATATGCAACCGTCTGCTTTGTACTTAACTATTTTGAATAATTTTGCATCATTTGTCAATTTTGCCACTTCACTTTTTACCCCCTTTTTCCAGACCATTTATGAATATGTTGAACAGCACAGGTCCCAATACAGATTCCTGGGGCACACCACTTTTTACCTCTCTCCATTCTGAAAACTGTCCATTTATTCCTGCCCTTTGTTTCCTGTCTTCTAACCAATTACTGATTTGATGAGAGGACCTTGCCTCTTATCCCATGACTCCTTACTTTTTCTTCAGAGGCTTTGGTGAGGGACCTTGTCAAAGGCTTTCTGAAAGTCAAACTACACTAGATCCACTGAATTCATCTTGTCCACATGTTTGTTTAACCTCACTCAAATAATCCTAATAGATTGATTAGACATGATTTTCCTTTACAAAAGCTATGTTGACTCTTCCACAATAAATTGTGTTCATCTATGTATCTGATAATTTTGTTCTTTACTATAGTTTCAGTCAATTTTCCTGGTACTAAAGTTAGATTTACCAGCCTGTAATTGCTTCCTGTGATATTTTCTGCAGACATGCAGATCATTACAATGAACTTCTGATCCAAGAAAGCCCAAAGAACCATGAGACCATAGGATTTGGAGCACAAGGCATTAACAGGAAGCACAGACTAAATATTTAGACAGCAAGTTCTTCTTTAAAGAAAGGAGGTTGGGGGAGGATCCAGGAATGGGATAGGATAGTTTCCAGGGTGCAGCTGTCTCATGAAGAGGGGATGGATTTGGGAAAGTGTTTGTGTTTTTGTGAGAAAAGAAATTTTGGATACAGCTGTTTTAAAAGAGAAAGAGAGCTCAAAAAGTTAGATGAATTCAGATAATAATCCAACTATTTTGAAACTTTCAGAGCTTCCTACATCTTGAGGTTCACTCAGTGCTGATTTCTGTTGCTTCACAAAACTTTGCTGCTTATTGTTTCTCCCATAATACATGACAATCAAGCAAAGCTTTAAATACTCTTCCCAATTACACTAACTATAACAATTATAGTAACACTCCAATGAACCAATTATTATTTCACAGTTAGTTGCAGTTAGCAAAAACTGTCTACTGCATTTTCCACTTTATGTTGGGACTGACCTATTTGGCTTGTGCAGTCACTTGTATTTTACAATTTAGAGCCATTTTAGTCAGCTGAGGGTATGTCCCTTTGTGTTAAGAAAAGACCCAAAAGTTGGATTTTTGCTCCTATGTATACTGTGGAAGCAGCAGCCGCCATAAAGCCAGTATACTCAGATACCCAATGATTCCCCTGAAGACTGGCATAGTCTTATGCTACCTCTGCTTACTATTTCATTTGCAGAGATGCTGAATGCAGAACTTTATTAAACTTTGTGCACTACTCTGTCCATGTGCCTGAGTTGCTTCCAGCGTAACTCTCCAAGTTCCCCGTTTTCTGGGTGTCCCGTCACAAAAATCCCTCCAGGGAACATGGGCCCTCTATCTGCCATTCCAGTGATAATATATCTTTCCTATTTTAGAAACAAACATTATATATTATTATAAACAAGCAAATAATTACCACTCAGTCCATTTCTCTGTGTCCTTTGGCCAGAGGTTGCTAGTTCTTAGCAGAGTGGAGTGTCATCTTTCCCACAGACTCAGCTGGTTACATAGTCTTTGAGATAGTCTGGTGACCACACCAACAGCGACCTCTATGTCTTCCTGTCCACTGTCTGAGTCTAGCGCACACTCTCTCTCTCTCTGTTGACTCTCCTCCCTCCCTGTAGAGTTGGCCTTTAGATGACTGTCTCTCTGTTTCATGATGATCTCTGTATCACTCTGGACATTCTGAGTACTGTTTGCTGGCTCATAAATGCCTGTTTTTCCCTCCTGTGTAGTCACCTCATATGGGCTGGGTGCTACTGCACCCCTCATGACTCTTTTAGTCTACTGCTCCTGGTATCTCTCTAATGGCTGGATCCACACAAGAGTACCTGTTTCCAGGGCTGGTAGGTCCTTGGCTGACCTCTCATACACTAGTGCCTACTTTCTCTGATTGTTGGCTGTATCCTCTCGGTGGTGTTTCCATCGTTCTGTCCTGGACAATATTTAATCTCTACCTGGTAGCACTGGAGGAGCACCAACATGAAGGGCAATCTGTTTGGAGTACTAAGAAGGGACTTCACGATGATGGTCTCTAGGGATTTGTGGTCTGAGTGCACTATTACTTGGTGGCCATAGGTATACTGATGGAATTGTTCCACTTGAAATACCATAGCTGGAAGCTTTTTCTTTTATTTGGGCATTCCTATTGACAGGGCTCTTCTGGCATAAGCAGCCAGCTGCCCCTGCAAAAAAGATTTACATCCAGTCCTCTCTCCAGTGCATCATAAGGAGTGTCAGTAACTATCCTGATTGGTAGTACTTCAGGACAAGAACATCCACTATCATGTGTTTCAGAATGCCAAATGCTTGCTGTTACGGACCTGCCCACTCCCACTCAACATTGTGCCTTGTGAGCTGACATATGGGCTCCACTACTGCAACTAGATGTGGACAGAACTTGGTCAGAAAATTTATGCTGTACACCTTTAACATCCATTGTAGCTGACATGTCTCTGACTGCCTTGGTCTTGATGGGATCTGCTTTCAGGCCTCTGCTGTGATCCAGAATCCAGCATATGTTACTTCATGATGTTTGAGTTGCATTTGTTGTGAGTTAAGTTTTATGCTCTTGCCCCTGAATTATGGTAGAAAAGCTTGTAGTTTTCTGTTATGGTCTCATTCAGCTTCTGTATCATTGCTCCCTTCACCTACGATGAGAATATCCTCTGTAGTTATCTTCACCTCAGGGAATCTTTCTAGTAATTGGGTGAGTCTTCTCTGGCATACCTTTTGTGCTGGGCTTATGTTCATTGGCATGCTCAGCAATGGGTAGCAACCAAAGGTTGTTAGCATGCTGGATTCTTTATCCAGGCTTATGTGCTAAAATCTGTTCCTCAGATCATCAAAACTAGACTGTAAAGATTCTGGCAAGATGTCATCAATTTTAGGCAGTGCATCTTTTCAATGTCCAGTTTGGGTTTTTTCAGGTGCATAATTTGCCTGATGGCTTCTTTACCACCACCATACTACTTGTCCAGGCTGTACTAGCCTCTACAGATGCAATGATATCCATCTCCTGCACACTTTCGAGCTCCTTGCGTACTGCATTATCTGGTGCCAATTGAATTTTCCTTCGTGGTAAGCGCACAGGTTCCACTGTGGGGTCTACTTCTCATTGCAGCTTTCCTTCAAAGTACCTGATGCTTTTTGAAAAGCTTCCCATACGCTTTTAAAATTGTCTCCATTGTCCTTGGGACTCCCCTTTTGGATGTTTCCCTGCAGCTGTGAAGTTCTGACGCTGAACCCAAATCAGACCTCTGGCTTGTATGGCTGTATTCCACAAAATGGGTCTGTGGCGCTTACTATCTACCACCACAAACTTCAATTGGTACAATCTGTTATTTTTTTGGGTAGTTACTATGAGGTCACATTCTCCAATGGTCTGTATTATGCTTTCATTGTACATTATTAGCAGGGCTGTCAAGCGATTAAAAAATTAATTGTGATTAATTGCATGATTCATTGCACTGTTAAATAACAGAATACCATTTGTTTAAATGTTTGTAGATGTCTCCTACATTTTCAAATATATTGCTTTCAGTTACAACACTGAATACAAAGTGTACAGAACTCACTTCTTGTATTTTATTACAAGTGTTTGCATTGTAAAAAAACAAAAGAAGTAGTATTTTTCAATTCACCTAATACAAGCACTGTAATGCAATCTCTTTATCATGAAAGTTGAACTTACAAATGTAGAATTGCATACCAAAAACCCTTCATTCAAAAATAAAACATTGTAAAATTTTAGATCCTGCAAGTCCACTCAGTCTCACTTCTTGTTCAGCCAATTGCTTAGACAAACAATTTTGTTTCCATTTGCATGAGATAATGCTGCCCCCTTCTTGTTTACAATGTCACCTGAAAGTGAGAACAGGCATTCTTGTGGCACTGTTGTAGCCGGTGTCGCAAGATGTTTATGCGCCAGATGTGCTAAAGATTCATATGTTGCTTCATGCTTCAACCACCATTCCAGACATGTGCCCATGATGATGACAGGTTCTGCTCAATAACAATCCAAAGCAGTGCAGACTGATGCATGTTCATTTTCTTTATCTGAGTCAGATGGCAGAAGGTTGATTTTCCTTTTTTCGTGGTTCTGTAGTTTGCACATCGGAGTGTTGCTCTTTTAAGACTTCTGAAAGCATGCTCCACATCTGGTCCCTTTCAGATTTTGGAAGGCACTTCAGATTCTTAAAGCTTGTGTTGAGTTCTGTAGCTATCTTTTGAAATCTCACATTGGTACCTTCTTTGCGTTTTGTGAAATCTGCAGTGAAAGTGTTCTTAAAATGAACAAGCATGTGTTGGGTGGTCATCTGAGACTGCTGTAACAGGAAATATGTGGCAGAATGTGGGTAAAACAGAGCAGGGGACATACAATTCTGCCCCAAGGAGTTCAGTCAGAAATTTAATAAATGCTTGTTAAGCACTTTCATGTAACTATAAATCATGTCTCCCTACTTTTAGGGATACATAAACATTGACTTAATGTAGAAATAGATAAATCTCTACACATTCACTTGATATTCTGACAAACAGTAATTTCCAGTGATGTAGGAATAGGCTGAGCAGCTGGGCCAGACACCTAATAGCCCAAGTGTGTTGTGGGCTTGTGAAGGGTCCCAAAGGTTTGTGGTGTTTTTGCAATGTTTAAATGACCAGTTGTTTTTATAAGATATTATATGTGATGATAAGGGTAGGATTTTCAACAGTACTCAGCGTTAGAGCTGGATAGGAAACAATTTTCCCATCCCAAATCAGACCAAAAAGTTGAAATCTGGAGGGGAAAAAAAAAAAAGTAAACAAAAAATCTGAAAAAAAATTCAGATTGGGTCAATTGAAGTGTTTCATTATGATCATTTCAAAAATCTTTGTTTTGATTTCAACCTTTTTCTTCTCTTTTAAAGTAGTTATTAATTATAAATCAACTTTCATTTAGAAACAAAATCATTTTCAACCAAAAAACCCTCATTTTGAAACTGTGAAAACAGGACATTTCAACAGTTTTGAAACCTTTTTCTAAACAGAAAACTCAATGAAATTGGCCCTGTCCTAGCGAAAGGTTTGGTTTTGGAAATCATGCTCTAAATGTCTATTAACATTTATGCTCTTAATAAAGAAGTTATGACAGGATTTCTCCAGGAAAGGTTTGTGGATTCTTAGCAGTGTTTGTGCATTTCCTTCTGCACACGCAATTTTCTGTCATTCCATAGCCTGGAGTTGAGCACAAAGGAATGAAATGAATTTGTTTTATTCATGAATTGCAGCTTCACTAGTATCTGAATAGTTTACAACAGTATTGCTGTAATGTTGACTACATCAATAATATCACGTCTAGAGTCCTGTTTAAACTGCCAGAACTGCCATGTTTGACATCATTGTTTCAGTGCTAACTAAGGTCAGTAGCAGAGGGGTATTTCCATGTTTGATACCTGGTGCTTATTGAAGTCAATGTCGAAGATCCTATTGACTTCATTGATTTTAGTGATCCAGGGCTAGGCTCCTGGTATCAGTAGTGGTCAGTTTCTGTAGTATAAACCACACTCAGCTTGGGAGGTAAAGCATGGAAGTTTTTTGAAAAAAAAAAGTCAAAAATCTAAATATACTTTCCTTATGAAACTGTTGGCAGGCAGTGCCTACAAACTAAAAAGTGCTCTAAAAGTAGTTCTGTGCTGGGAGGGTGTTCAGTTCTAATTTTTCTTAGGAATCTACAATAAATGTGAAACTTCAACATGAATGTGAAAATATCGTGAATGCTGAGAATGAGAATCACAATCCCCAATATGAATGTGACAATGACTGTTTTGTTAAGAATGAAGAAAAGCTAAACTTACTCATGGCATCTTGATTTCTGACATGGGCACTGAAGGACTTCATGAAGTAGTCAGTGATAATTCAACTTAAAATACACTGCTGATAGGACAAATTTCCTATTACTTACATGAAAAGATTGTTTGCAGTGTTGTTGCAGCCCTGTTGGTCCCAGGATATCAGAGAGACAAGGTGGGTAAGGTAATATCTTATACTAGATCAACTTCTGTTGGTGAATGAGACAAGCTTGTGAGCTTACACTGAACTCTTCTTCAGGACTGGGAAAGATACCTGGGAAAAGTGCCTTTCCCAGACCTGAAAAAGAGCTCAGTGTAGGTGAAAAGTTTGTCTTTCACCCACAGAAGTTGGTCCGATGAAAGATATTTCCTCATCATCTTTTCTCGATGTAAAGATTGCCATTTGTGCAAGCCTAGGGGACATTTTTCATGAGGCAAAGGGTAGGCTTGTGACTGATGCACTAGTCTGGGATGCAGTAAAGCTGGGTTCAATTCCCAGTTCTACCATAGGCTTCCTGGGTGATCTTGGGTGTGTCAGTCAATCTCCTTCAGTTCTGTATATCTGAGATGAGTGTAACAACATGTACTTTATCTGTCTTGTTTGTTTAGATTGCTAGTCCTTTGGAGCAAGGACTTTGACTTGGTGTAGTTTTGTACAGTGCCCCCCAGAATGGGCTTCAATCTCAGTGGCCTCTAAGTACTACTGTAATACAAATCTCAATAACAATGGGGGTGGGGGCGGGGGCAGAATAAAGTCTGAGGTGCTTCTCACACATATATTATAAAAACCAGCAAAAGCAGGCATAAGTTGAACTCAAAAGTGACTGCTCCTTTCGTGATCCATGACTGCTGTTTGCCTATTATGTTAAAACATGCTATGCAGTGTAGTGTACTATGAGGTGGGAAGCACTTAACAGAAAATTCAGTGTTTCATCAGTCCTTTTTACATGCAACTCTTGCTGGAGTGGCACTTTGATATGATACTTTTTTTTTCTCCCCAAACTCCAGCTATGCTTAAGCTGGATGTGTGCATGCTTCATTTATGCATCTGTCTGTCTCTCATTGCCTGTTGTTTCCTCCCAAACTTCAGAGTACAGGCAATGCTGTATTTACTGCAAGAAAAAACATAATGTTCACAGAGGTGTTAAATTGCTAATGAAAAAAAAATCTCACTTTAGTTTGCTACATGTACATGCATTTAGATGAAACTCTACTCAGAATTCACAAGAAGAGAAAACCAGCAAAACAACACCTTAGGGTAGCCCATGGTTAATTAGCCTTCACCTAATCAGAAGGCAGTGACTGGGGAAGGTGGGGATTCTCTTCATGTGGTCATGATGGTCATTGTACTTCCCTGATGGTCACATGCCTGGAGGAGTTTCACCTGCCTTTGGATGACTCTCCACTCTATTCCCCCAGGAGTGACTGAGCTGCACTTCAGGTGCAGGGGAGCAGGAGCACCCAGCTGGGGGAAGTAGCCCCTGGAGACCTGGCTGCCCTCCCATCCTGCTGCACACTGAGGGGACTCGCCTGCAGTGACCAGAGCCTGTGCACATCACTGCCTAAGTGGGAGTGACTGTGGCAGGCTCTGGAGTGCTGCGATAAAAAGCACCCACAACTGTCTCCTCCCCTCCCAATATCTCTGCAAACCATGCTGTCCTTCCCTATCCCTAGTGAGCACAGCAACTGCAGCCCCAGCACAAGTCTCCTGCTACCTGCCCTGGGGCTAATATACAGGTATTTTTTTGGGTGGTGGGGGGCAAATGCCCCTTATGCCATTCCCAGTCTCTGCCCATGGTCTAATATGAGATTGCCTTCCTGATGCAGTTGTTCCTGCATCCCAAGTGCCACAGACTATCTTGTCCCAAATTAAGGAGCCTGTCAAGTCAAAATTGTACCTAACAGCCAGTGTGCCTAAGACAGCAACACAGGCATCTATCCCTCCCCTTCAGATTGGTCTCTACTGAGAAGCTGTGTCACTCTGATTTGGGATGCAATAGGTACTCAGGGCTCCTGAAGCTACTCTGAGACTGGAGACAGTGATGCCTGGTTCCCCAATAAGGTAAGTAACATTTTGTTTTGTTTTTTGTTTTGTTTTGTTTTTGCTGTTGTCATCCTTCTGCATGGCCAGGTCTGTGTATAGCTCGAACTTCACCCTCCACAAGATCCATTGCTATGTCTGCAAAAGCTGGGGCTTCAGATTCAGTTTGTGGCTCATGCTCCTAGCTGTTGTATTTCAGAGAATTCATGGCTCAGATGCTGCCATCATAGGTATGTCTACATTGCAATTAAAAGCCTGCGGTTGGCTGGTGCCAGCTGACTTGGGCTAGTGGGGCTCAGGCTGAGGGGCTATTTAATTGCAGTGTAGATGTAGGAACTTGGGCTGCAGTCTGAGTTCTGGGGACCCTCCCACCTTGCATGGTCCTAGAGCAGGGGCAGGCAAACTTTTGGTCTGAGGTCCTCATCGGGTTTGGAAATTGTATGGAGGGCTGGTTAGGGGAGGGGATCGTAGCCTGGCCACCCCCTAGCTATCTCCCCCCCAGGACTCCTGCCCCATCTAACCCCCCGTTCCCTGAAGGCCCTCTGGAACCCTTGGACCATCCACCCCCCCTACTCCCTGTCCCCTGACTTCCCCCAGAACCCCTGCCCCTGACTGCCCCCCGCCACCCTATCCAACCCCTACTCTTATTCCCGACTGCCCCCCTGGGACTCCTTCCCCATCCAATCATCTCTTCTCCCTGTCCCCTGACTGCCCCCCACCACTGCATCCAACCCTCCCCTCCTTCCTGAGTGCGCCCTGGGGACCTCTACCCTATCCAATCATCCCTTCTTCCTGTCCCATGACTGCCTCTGGAACCCCTGCCCCTGACTGGCCCCCGCCATCCCATCCACCCCCTCCTCTCCTTCCTGACTGCCCCCCAGGACCTCTGCCCCCTTCAACCCCCCTGTTCCCTGCCCTCTGACTGCCCCAACCCCTATCCACACCCCTGCCCCGACTACATCCCCAAACTCCCCTGCCCCCTGACCACACCCCCTCGCTCCCTGCCCCCCTTACTGCTCTGCCTGGAGCACCGGTGGCTGGCAGTGCTACAGCCGTGCTGCCCATCTGGAGCCAGCCACGCCATTGCCACCGTGAAGCACAGAGCACTGGGCTCTGCAGCTGCGCTGCCCCAGAAGCTCGTAGCCCTGCCGGCCAGAGCATTGTGCCTTCAGTGGAGTGAGCTGAGGCTGTGGGGGAACAGCAGGAGAGGGGCCGGGGGCTAGCCTCCTGGGCCAGGAGCTCAGGGGCCAGGTAGAAAGGTCCCGCAGGCCAGATGTGGCCCGTGAGCTGTAGTTTGCCCACCTCTGTCCTAGAGTCTAGGCTCCAGCCTGAGCCCTAACATCTACTCTGCAATTAAACAGCCCCTTAGCCCAAGCTCAGCAAGCCCAAGTCAGCTGCCACAGGCCAGCCAGGGCTTTTTAATTACTGTGTAGACATGCCCTATGTTTAATTTGCGAAGAGTGAAGCTGAATGCAGGTTAAATTAAACAAGTGGAACTTTATTAAACACTGTGTGCTACTTTGTCCATGTGACTGAGTTCCTTCCAGCCTAATTCCCAATGTCCCCTCTTTTCTGGTGTCCAGGCATAACAATCCCTCAGGGAGCATTGTCTCTGTCTCCAGTTCCACTGATGGTGATACTCTTACAGCCCTAGCATAGAAGCGCTGTAGGTCAAGGCCAGGAGAGGAGGGATGTATCAGTTTCAGGCATGACCTGTTCCCAAGGACACAGACACCTTCATTTTCGCTCTTCTCAAGATACTGCACTGAGCACAGCATGACTGGACCTAAAGACCCAAGTGACTTTTTCACAGTAGAGCTGCTCACAAAATGAAAAACTGGTTTTGTGAAAAATTTCAGAGCTTTTGCCCTTATAAGGGGCCTGAAACAGAACCGTTTTTCTATATTTGTTTTCAAGTTTTTTTGCAGTTAAAAAAATGATTTTTTTATTCAAATCATTCTCAGAAAAGTTATTGAAATGGTTGTTGACATTTCTGTTTACCTGAAAATTCAGTTTTTAACCATTTTGACACTTTCAATAAAAATGAAAAACAAAAGTAGTCATGACATTTTTCACAAAAACACAAAAGGAGAAAATTTTCAGCAGTCACAAATTTTCACATGCAATGCATATTTTCAAAAACAGGACTTTTATGTAATAAAATTTTAAGTTTTCAATATTTCAGCCATCTTGTTCTCAGATCAGTTTCATATTGGGGTAGTAGGTTTGTGGAGTCTATGTTGCATTAATTTAAATCAACACTATTAAAACACTAGTTCTAACATAAAGTAAACTTTGGAGAGCAAGGTAATTCAGAATGCAGCTGGCTTATTAAGCAGTGTAGCGTCTTGGAAACTCATGACACCAGAGCTGTGTGAACTACACTGGGGGCTTGGCTACACTTACAAGTTACAGTGCATTAAAGGAGCCCTGGGCGCAGTAGCTCACACTGGCAAGGCATGTAGAGCGCTCTGACTCCGCGGTTAAAGCACTCCTGGTACTCCACCTTGGTGAGTAGAATAACCTTTAATGCGGCCCCACTAGAGTGCCCCAGCATCAGTGTGAATGAGGTGTTGCATTACTGCGCTCTGATCAACCTCCAGAAATGTCCCATAATTCCGTTAAGTCAAGTGGCCACTCTTCTCATTGTTTTGGATATGCCCTTTGAAAGCTCAGTTTCTGACATCCGGCATGCTTATCTGGTCTGAGACAAAGCAACCATTACTGTGGAATGCTGTGTGTAAGAGAGAGAGAGGCAGGGGGAAGGGGTGGTCTGCTGCTGTCTGAACTTACAAGACAGCATGCTGACATGCTCTCAGCCCTCCCAAAACCCACTGTCTCTCCCTCCACATACACACAACACACTCCCTGTCACACTCCACCCCCCCCATTTGAAAAGTATGTTGCAGCCACTTGCATGCTGGAATAGCTACCACAATGCACTGCTAATTGGCCATGCCAGTGTGCTGTCAGCTGTCAGTGTGGACAGACTACAGCGCTTTCCCTACTGCTGGTTCAAATCAAAGCGCTCTACATCTGCAAGTGTAGCCATGCCCTGGGTGTCTGTCACTTCAGGGTGTTATCCATGACGTATAAACTCCTGAATGGCTTGGGAGCAGTCTAGCTGAGAAACTGCTGCTCTTCTTGGTCCACATTACCACAGCTATGGTCAGTGGAGATGTCTGAGCTGGAGCTTTCTCATTATGAAAGACAGGGAACTGCTGGCAGAGCATTCTCTGTTGGGCTCCTCCTTGTTATTACTGTACTGGCACCAAAAGAATTCTGTCAGGGATCAGGGCCCTGTTGTGCTAGGCACTGTGTAAATGAGTAAAACAGAGAGTCTTTACTGCATGCTTCTCTCAAGCTGACTGTGAGAAGCCATAAGTGGTCAATAAACAGATGGAGATGGGTCAAGATAGTGTGTTTGCACATTCCCAATGGGTATGCTAGTCACAGGTGGCCACCAGCCTAATCAATGAGATGAATTTACTCCTTTGGTCAGAAAGAACTTGTTGATGTTCAGGGCAAATCCCATCTATCAGTCTAGGATTTGGGGGGAGGGGACAGCATGATAGGAGCTGGTGTTTGTGATAAGGGAGGTTATTGATGAGGGGGTTGATATTTTGATTTAGTCTTTGATTCCTTATTTTCTTGGGATGGAGAAGAGCAGCAACTGGTTCAGACTTTCTGTGCAATTCCATTTTACTTTATGGCAAAGTCACATAGAGCCTAGCAGTAGGCACATATTTATAATGCATTTGAAACAAAGAAATAACATAAATGAGTATGCAGTATTACAAATGGGAAAAAGCTCTCTTCTGAAGGGGAGGACTATGCTTCCAGAATTGGCCTTCTAATCAAAAATGTCTTATTAATATAGAAGGGAGATAAAGGCTGATCGTTCCTGTATTAAGAATACCCATCATGTTGTGACAGTGGGCCCATAAATCATATCAGAGACATTACTGAAAAACCTATGGAAAATTAGGTTTTCAAGGAGATATGGGACAATTTTGAACTCCTAATAGTTTAAAAGGTGTGCAAAGCACACTCTTCATACATACTGAATCTCTAGGTTATATTATAAAATACCACTTTTTTCTGACACAAATAAAATCCCATTTGATAGTGGGCAAGATGTTACATAAGGGACATCTGGTGTTGTCTATTATTTTATGGTATTAAACAGCTATTAATCCCCTATGGAAACAGTCTGTATAGAAACTTTTCTGCCTATGGAATATATCCTGTTTCTTTTACCTCATTACTTATTTCTAAGGATTCTTTCTGGGTAAAGGAGATCTTTGTTTCTCAAGAGTTTCTCTGCTACTTTTTATATGCCGCTTTTATTTGTGAAATACAGAAGTTCATAGCAATGCCACGTAGGATTATGACATCAGGTGGGGAATAAAAGTAGAAGTAGGTGAATATTTAAAATAATCAATAAATAAGATATAAGCTCTTTCTGGAGGTGGAAGAGGCTGATAAATGCAAATACAGTAGAACCTCAGAGTTACAAACATCTTGGGAATAGAGGTTATTCATAACTCTGAAATCTTTGTAACTGAGCAAAAATGACATGGTTGTTCTTAAAATGTTTACAGCTGAACATTGACTTAGTACAGCTTTGAAACTTTACCCTGCAGAAGAAAAATGTTATTCTCTTTATTTTTAGTAGATTATGTTTAACACGTTACTATATTGTACTTGGTTTTTGTTTTTGTTTCTTGTCTCTGCTGCTGTCTGATTGTGTACTTCTGGTTCCAAATGAGAGGTGTGGTTGGCTGGTCAGTTTGTAACTCTGATGTTCGGAACTCTGAGGTCCTATTGTAATGCAATAAATGTCCAGGTGAGTAGAAGTCTGTTTATTCTGTATTACCCACCTTGTCATCATGTTGCTCACATTCCATGGTGAGAAGTGTGGTATACAATCTTTTGTTGCTGCCACTGGCTGTCTTCACCAAAAGTTAGAGGAAGATTTTAATTTTTCATCCTTCACAAAATCTTGAATTGGAAGCAGCTGAGGTACAGATGGGAGAGGATAGTGGGGATGTTGCTTGGAGTCTGAACATCTCTTGTACAATAATTTAATGTAATTTTATGAAACAACTACCGGAGGTCAAGAGGATTTAGTTTTTCTAAGATCAGCTGATTTAAGTGGCAAGTTCCCCTGCAAACATGCTGTAAATTACAAGATTCCCTGCATGTTGCAATATAGACTGTGTAATCATTAGCTTGCACTACATACCTTTGTATACCAGAGGATATCGCATGAATGCAACTCCTGGCAGAAAAGCAATAGCAGTACAGCAAGAGATCTGATTGGTTCCTTCAAGAGGTGGTGATGAGACATGTGGAACAAGCTTGAAGAGGTAGCACTCTGTGTGCTCATGACCAGAGTTTTTGTTGAGTATCTGTAGTTTGCGTTCAAAGAAACTCATCTGACATACAACTTAGCCTATGCCCACTGCCCCTTCTGCCATAATGATTGGAGTATATAAGGGTAATGCTGTGTATCCACTGACATTTTGTACCTAAGTTCTTCTGTACAGTTTTGTTTTAAATAGGAGTGAATCGTGCCGCAAAATATCTTCTTTGCATGCTTTAGTCCTTAGTAATAAATGAAAAAAACCCTAAGGAAAGTATATACATTAGAAACTATGACACAGTCAACATATGGTAAACATAGGGGAGACTTTCCTGTAAATCTGACAGTTGTTATAACCATTGGCTCATACTGACTTAAAGGATGATCACTGTATTTATAGATGGAAAAACTGTTGCTTTAATAGAAGGTCTTCAAGGATTTGCATGATGAGATGTTACCTTTTAAAATAACCCAGTAAAAACTCATCCACAAACAGTTGTTCTTTCAGATCTGTTCAATGAATGAATAATTTACATCCTAAACAACTATGTCTGGAACAAAATGTTAAAAATTTCATGTGAAAGTTACTTATTTTGTTATAAATTACCAATTGTCACACTTTTGTGATTTTATTTTCCTGTTCGTATGTTAATGAAGTGGTTCTTTGGTAGAATATTCTTTCACTGAGAATTATTAAACTATTAGTAAACTATTCTGTCTCGAGCCTTTGGCTCAATAATTATGTACATTTGAAGGTTTAGCTCTGGGGAAATTTTAAGATTGCACTTTGGAAGGTACTTGCTTTAATTGGCTGCACATAAATATTGTTACACTAACTCCAAATCAAAACAAATGAACAAGCCAACAAAAAAATTGCACTAAGCATAGTGTAAGAATAACTCCTTGTAAGAATAACTTGCGTTTCTATGCTGTAAAGGTGGTGTACATTTTTATATGTAACATAGCTCATAAGAGTGTCAGAAAGATGCAATTAACATGAGTATCTGAGGGAAATCCTAACTGTCTTGCTTCCTTAGATCTTCATCTCAGTGTAAGTATTTTTGTGCAATCTTAGCAGTGGAATGAGCCAGCGTTCATTTGGTGGTAATGGAGAACTGTCATTTAAAATGAAAAATAGTGCAGAATATAATATTGCAGGAGGATTGTAAGGCAGAGGTGAACGCAAGAGGGCCCTAGTACTTGGCATCATTTATGTTAATCTTTAATCTCTTGCCAATAGGAAACACCAATAGACTTTCTTCCATCCAGATAAAAGTGGAAAAGCCTGGCAACCTCTTTCTGCTATTTACTGTTGTCATCCATGTAAATTACATACCTGAGAATTAAATAGAATTGGTCAAATAATATATGTCAAATATTCATTGATTCATTCAGGGCCTGATCCAAAACTCTATGAAGGCAGTAGAAATCTTCATGTTGATTTCAGCTGGATTTCAATCAGGCCCTCAGCATATTAACGGCTTATTCACAAGTTTGCTTTTCATTATTTGACTAGTTCCTCTGTTAAACCTTGGCATTAATCAGATCATTTTTACATGGACTGTAACTCCCTGAGACTGCCCCACAAAGGGGTCATTTAGGAGAGTAGGTGGTTATGTGAAGATTAACAATGTGCACTGTAAACTAAGTTATTACATCCCTCCCCCTGCGCACCTCCTTTTTGTTCCTTTTCTCACATCCTTCTCATGTATCTCTTACACATCTTTATTTTGTGTGTATTTCTTTTCTTTGGTTTCTCTGCTCTCTCTCTGTTGTCTCACTCCATTTCACTCTCCATATCTTCCTATATTTATTCTGTCCCACGAGGTTCATTCTTTGCTTTGAGCTGGTGGTGGGTTGCTGACCTCTGCTGTCTCTAGAGGAAACCTTATTCTTGTATCTCTTTGTAAATCCTGCATTTGTGTCACAGGCTAGCACAGCAAAGACTAGCCTGCAAGCTTGATACTAAACATTCACACTAATAAAACTGAGATTGGGTGAGGAAGCTGATTTTTTCCCCTTTACCTTGGTCACTTGATATTTAATTACTAAGCACTCTGTATAGTGAACTATATGAATGCCAGTTCAGAATCCTGTAGTTCAGTCGCTGTGTCATAATGAAGCTCTTTTCTTTTTTGCCTGCTGCATTTACAAAACAAATACTGGATATCAGAAATGATGAGTTATTTGTAACCTGATTTTTAAAGATCCAGAGTAATGCTATTACTGGTGCTTCTGTGCTCAGCACTTCTGAAAAACAGGTTGTTATTAAATAAAACCATACTCTGTTCTATTGCACTATAGTAGTATTGAATGTAAACAGAAAGGCAAGGAATAAGTCTTTTGATTTGGCTCCTGATTTCTTGTGGGGCTGAATCCTGAAAGGTGCTGTGTACCTGAAATTTCAAGCGGAATGAGTCTAAGGTGCAATATAGCAGCTCAGTACCTCTCTGGATTTAGCTCGCAGGGAGCACCTGAATTCTTTCAGTGATAAGAGTATGTGCAGTATAATATCCATCAGCTAGGCAGAAAAGAACATGGTTGTTTATGTGAAGTGCAGATAAAATATCTGGTGTCACTACTGTACTGTTTTTAGACAGGGTAACAGCTAATTACGGGTAATTTGTTCACTGCAGAGACTGTTTCATTTTGTACATCTTTTCCTATTCACTCCATAGGATTGTTGGCTACTAATGGATTTTCCCTTGATCTCCATGCCTTTCACTGATGAATTTTGTAGGCATTTGAAAAAATCTGTCCATTTGCAATGCAGTCTTTTTATTCTAATTAGAGACAAATAATGTGGCACTTACATCTGTCCATTTAGCTCAATCTAGTCAAAAAGTTAGAACTTCTCCCCATTCATGATGAAACTTTGGAGAGTACTTGGAAATACACTAAACTCTTTTCAGTCCTCTACTGGTAGCTGTCAGCAGCTTTCAAAGGGATCAGACTGTTTTGTAACAGTTTCTTCCACACAGTGTCACTCACTTGTATGACCCTCATGAACATTTTGAGAAAGTATTCAGGGCTTTAACTTTATTTTTGGTTTGACCAGTTTTAAAGCATATAACACATTTTGTTAGACAAAATTGCACTGATTGCAACAGCCATCTTACACTTACAGCACAGGCCTGTAGCTAGTCAAAAAAAAGTGGGTGTACAGTGGGAAGGCAAGAGAAATTTCAGTGGAGAATTTGGGAGTCTTCTTGCAAATTGTAGAAGATTGAGTACAATTTCTTGCATTAGAACACCTTAGACAAGGAGTTTAGAGGAAGCCTTCCCTTGGAATGAGAGAGAACCTTGCCAGGGGGAAAGTGTATTGCATTAAAACACT
Organism: Gopherus evgoodei; assembly: GCF_007399415.2. NCBI lineage: Eukaryota > Metazoa > Chordata > Testudines > Testudinidae > Gopherus > Gopherus evgoodei. The sequence goes on along the minus strand of NC_044328.1, from coordinate 53,481,578 downwards.
GAAAAATGCAATATACTTTCCCACTTAAACCCCCAAATGCCAATGAACTGCTATTGCTATTATTGGACACGCACAAAATGTAAACAGACAGAACCTCCGGTGGTGTTCTCTGTCTAGCCTCTTCCCTCCCCCACTCTCTAAAAAAATTAAAATAGACATTTTAGAAATATCCATGCAAGTTTGAAATGCACTTTCACCTTGCTATTTTGCCTTTAAAACCTGATTACTTTATTTGCAGAAAACGAAAACAAATGGGACATGAACACGACAGACGTGAATTTGTTTAAAAATGGGACAAATAGTTGGGCAATATTAAGATAAAGCTGTCACAAGGGGGACTCAGCGGTGTAAAAAATGAAAGGAAATCTCCCCGGTTTTGGACCGTCCTTCCCCACTTGCCACACAATCCCTCCTTCCCCCATCAGGCACAAGCTACCCACCCCTCCTCTTGGAGGAGAAGCCTGGCAATCTGCTCTAGTCCTGCAGAGGAAGTGATTCCTTGTAAGGGAGAATACTGAGTGACCCATTTCCCCTCTGCGTTCTAGTGAGATCCAGGCAGTGCCCTGTTGAGTCCACTGATCTGCCTCTTGTAAGATTTTCAGTTCCTCTTGGAATGCGTGCCCCGTTGGGCACTGCAAGGATTGCTAAACAATCAGAACTGGAGGAGTCTCCCCTTGAGGATGGAAAGAGAGGGCTTACTGATTCTTGCTGGATACTGTGGGACATATGATCTAGTATGCTTTGTATAGCTTAAAGTGACAGTTCAAGACCATGTTGGGGATGCAGTTACTAGGTCCCCACCGAGGCATCAGAACTGATTGCCTGTTTTATTCAGAGGAGAACACTCCTTAGCTGTGGGATTATGCACCCTTGCATGACCCTGAAGATGAGTGGCTTGCTTGACCACTTATGTAACCGTTCTGCCCGTCTGAGTTGGCAGCAACAAGGGCCGGGTTCAGTATCTAGGGATTCCGTTTCAATAACACAATGCAAAACCGGCTCGAGCCCCCACCCAATGACCTGAGACAATTATATGCCACCCCCCAGGTGCCTTTAAGAAGCAATACTTCCCCTCTCGCAAGCACAGAGTCTGTAGCAAAATCCTTCTAATAAAGGAGGGAAACAATGCAGCATTATGTTGGGGAAACATCACAAACAGGATTCATAACATAAACCATGAGCAAAAGACCCCCCCCCCCAAAGTAAGTTTGACAGTATCCTTTTCCCCTCAGGGTCTTAAGTCCAACAACCCAAAAAACCACCCAAAAGTCCAACAACCCCAAAGTCTCTGTCCCTGGTCAGTGCAGCCCCAGAGTTGAAAAGTTTATCCACAGAGTTTTACCTCCCAGGTGTGTGGGGGGGGTGCAGTGGTGTTAAGGGGCACTTTGTGGTCCAAGGCTGACTTCCCCACCTCTCCATGGGGTTCTGCTGCAGCCTTCACCGTGAGCCATTCCAGCCCTTTTGCACAGTGTTCCGCTCCACCAGTTGTCCCATGAGCTGCTCCAGTTGTCCCACCAACTGCTCTGCTCTGCCAGCTGTCCCATGAGCCACTCCAGCCGTCCCGCAAACTGCTTTGCTCCACCAGCTGCTCAACAACATATCTTCAGCCTCCCGCACCCCCAACACTTAGTGATTTCAGCTCTCAGTAATTTTAGCTCTTTAGTGATTTCAGCTTGTAGTAGGGAAGCCTCAGTGCTGATGCACCATTGGCCTAAAGTGAATTCAGCTCAGCAGCCTGTAACTAGACTCCTAATGGATTTTAAATTAGCTTTGATATTCCACGGTAGAGAGAGAAGGAGGTACAATTGGTATTTCAGCCCATCAAGTACAAGCACCTGTCCCCAGCCTCTCTAAATTCACTGGGTTTTGGAACCCACGTCCCTTGTCTAGCGAGTGCTGCTTAGTTGATGGTGAGTCCCTCTGTCATAAAACAGTTTCAATGTCCTTGATTCACGTAATCAGGGTAACAACACTTTATTCTTCCTGCCCCAATAACAGAGAAACTGGGGATCCCACAGCTGCCAAAGTGACCATTTTGGGCTCATTGCTAGGTGGGGTGGGTGTGCCTATGCAAACAAGATCAGTCCCCCTGAAGTTCTTTTCCACAGCTCTCCACAATTCACCACCAGATGTCAGGGTAGAGCTCATCCTGACTCTGCTTACACTTATTTAAAATTGGTTGCACTTCAGTGCAGTTCTGTATCTGACTTTCTCTCATGTGAGAATCAGGCTGGCCTGCCTTTAAACCAAAACTTCCACTGAATTTACTGTGAACAAGATCAGGCCTAATAGTACTTATTTGCCCTTTTGATCTTCAGAAATGAAAGGGGGCCTGTGATGCTGCTGCCTTGATGTCAACTCCAAGGTGACAGTGTGAAGGATCAGAGAATGCTGCAGACTCCATTTAATTTGCATGTTACATTGGTTATGTGCATGGACTTACAGTTTCAAGCTTTAAGTATCAAAAAATCTGCAATAATCCTTTATCAGGAAGTCCATGTACAGATAATGTAACAGGTGAAAATCCCTGATCTTGTGTATCTAGAGCGTCACAGATCTATGAAAATGGAACCATTCAATTTCTTTCAAATCATTCTTTGCTGGGTTACCCACCTCCCTATGCACCAAGTTTGAAAAAAATAAGGACCCTAAGCACTATACGTAACCATGCCACTATTTAAAAAAGAGATTCCTTTTCATACAATGCATGATTAAACTGCGGAACTCATTGCCATATGATGTCATTTCAGCCATAAACAGCAATATTAAAAGTGGATTGGATAGTTATATGGATAACAAGAATATCCTGGTTTATAATAGCTAATGTTAACCTAAATATGGGAAGAGACATTAAAACTGACTTAAGCCTGCTCTACCTCTAACATGAGGGGGAAAGCAGTCCTTATTGAGGTTGCAGGAAAAAAACATCCCAACATGTAGAAAGAATAGTAAATATGGCAGGCGACCAGCTTGGCTTAACAGTGAAATCCTTGCTGATCTTAAACACAAAAAAGAAGCTTATAAGAAGTGGAATATTGGACAAATGACCAGGAAGGAATAGAAAAATATTGCTCAGGCATGCAGGAGTGAAATCAGGAAGGCCAAATCACACTTGGAGTTGCTGCTAGGAAGAGATGTTAAGAGTAACAAGAAGGGTTTCTTCAGGTATGTTAGCAACAAGAAGAAAGTCAAGGAAAGTGTGGGCCCCTTACTGAATGAGGGCGGCAACCTAGTGACAGAGGATGTGGAAAAAGCTAATGTACTCAATGCTTTTTTTGTCTCTGTCTTCACAAACAAAATGAGCTCCCAGACTGCTGCACTGGGCAGCACAGTATGGGCAGAAGGTGACCAGCCCTCTGTGGAGAAAGAAGTGGTTTGGGATTATTTAGAAAAAGGGGACAAGCACAAGTCCATGGGGCTGGATGCGCTGTATCCAAGGGTGCTAAAGCAGTTGGCGGATGTGATTGCAGAGCCATTGGCCATTATCTCTGAAAACTCATGGCTATTGGGGAAGGTCCCGGATGACTGGAAAAAGGCTAATGTAGTGCCCATCTTTAAAAAAGGGAAGGAGGAGTATCTGGGGAACTACAGGCCAGTCAGCCTCTATGCTTAAGCACTTAAGCATGAAAGGGGCTTCCTGTAAATATCTGCCAATTGTCCTGCTTGAGAATCAGAGTTGAAGTGATTGTAACATGTGTCATTCACACATTTAATTGTATCTTGAGGATGCTAATAAATACATGAAAATAAACCCTCAGACAATTACAATTCTGTAGTTGGAGAGTTTTCCTGGTGTTGGATCTCCAGGCATGGCTGTTTTATCCTTTCCTCGATCACCTGGAATGCTAAATAATATCACCAAATAATGCACAACATTTTGTCATGGTAGCTGCTTGGTAGCTCGAGCGTAACTTCACTAGAAAAAATAATACTTTAGGATATAGCTATATGTCAGTCAAGATGTGACACTGCCGCACATGTAGGTGCACCTGAGCTAACTTTGATTGAGCTCGCTGGCTAAAACAGCCATGATTAAGCCATCACAGTACCAGCAGGGGCACAGGCTAGCAGTCAAAATATGTACCCGAAGTCCCAGATGGGCTTGTACTTGTGCAACTAGCCTGTGCCACTGCTCATGCTGTCAGAGCTTCACTTTTTTCCCCATCAGACTAGATCAACCTAGCTTGGGTACATGCTGTAATCGCACCTCCCAATTGCAGTGTAAACACACCTTTAGTGTTCACACAGTAATTGCCATTGCCATGAAATAGCTCTGTAAACTTGTGTTGCCTCTATAGCCATTACCCTGCCCTTAAACTAGTCCTGAAGATGGCTGGATAATTAAAATCTGAATCTCAAATATTAATATATTAATCACACCTTTCTTTAATATTACATGTAGTTGATTTATCCCATTGATGTCCCTCTAACTGCTGAAGCTCTGAAAAACTAATGAGCCATGGAGGATGGCTCAGCTTAGACTGTTTCAAATTTCATGAAGTGAGATAACACAAATGAAAAGTGGGTATGTGCTGAGCCTTCAAAAGCTCTGATAAGGTGTTAATAAACCTTAGCAAATTCTGATTAGGGCTGTCTCATTACGCACACTGCATTCTCCACAGATAGCAGTGTTGGTAAATTAAAGCTCCAGAAATGCTAAATTTGAATTTGATCACCTGAATGAGCAGTGATAAGTAACAAAGAGCAAAACACAAAGTATCCCTATTATTTCTGGAGCTCTTTGTGCAGATTTTTTTTTTTGGCCAGGGGGGAGGGGGTTGTTAATTTTTTATCGTGTCTGTTCTATTTCTGATCTATAGGTCTTATTTTAGGAGTCTAAACCCCAGAGAACACAACATTTTACTATGCAAAGGGTTTTAATGGCAAAAGTGCAGGTGGCCTATATGGTCATAAAGTAATACACTAAGCAATAGCAAACTATTTTACCAAAATATTTCACATTCTTCAGAATTATTACAGTTTATTAGAAAACTGATGACTCTGAGATGACTCTCTTTTGCTGCATCAAGAATATTATTCCTAAATACTCAAATGTATCAGCAGAAATATTAGAATATATACTTTTCCACCTGATAATAAATTCCTGGATAGATGGAAGTAAGTGGGTTATTAAGTGAGCGTCTTGTTCAACTCAGAGAACTTCCTCTACTTCAAACATCAAGACACCTGCTTATACATAGATTTGATAGCGTTTCCAGCCATCAGGAGATGACACATGATTGCAAACCAGAAAAATATATGCTTCTAGTCTTAACGCTGCCGCTGACTTGCTATGTGATCACAGGAAGTCACTTACCCTCCCCATGCCTAAGTTTCCTAACCTGTAAAATGGAAATGAGGATCTCAAACACTGAGATTTGTCGATGAAGAGGTCTCTAAGTGCTGTTGTTATTCTTACCTTTCTTCATCAGTCTACATGACATCAGATCGGAATCACGCAGCAGAACCAAGGAGACAGGTAATCAAGAGGAATCCCGTAGATTAGAGCAGAGGAGGAGAAATAGCATGGAGGTGGGTAATGGAGTAGCGTAGAATATGACAAAGCAATAAGAGAAGCTAAAAAAATTGAAAGAGCCCACAGAGTTTGTGCTGGGACAAAAAGGAGGAGAAAATAAAAGAGCCATGCAGGAGATCCAGCACTGAGAGAACACTCTAGCTATGGAGTTGCAATTGTCTGAGGGTTTATTTTCATGCATTTCTAAGCATCCACAGGATACAATTAAACTATTTAATCTCTCTTCTGCCCCATCTCTCCCTCCTCACAAAAGCCCAGATACTTCTCTTTCCCTTTCTTTTTCTTAATTCCCATGCTCAATACTGACACAAGGCTGATTCTGGACAAAGGAGATTTGGATAAAACATGTATGTAGAGTTAGGGGCTTGTGAATATGGAGGCAGGGCTGGATTTCTACCTTACATGCCCATTGGCACAGCTTCTTCAGCACTTCCCACCTACAGCTGACTTTCATGTTGCATGCAGCTTTAGAGAGGTAAGGTGCTGCTAGGCACATGCCTATTGTACCTAATTGTAAATCCAGCCCTGCATGGAGGTCACTGCACTACTTCCTATTCTAGTTACAGAGGACTTGCAATATATGTGACCAGAGTTAGAGATTGAGAGCCCTGGGGAGTATTCTCTTAGCTCTGCTATAGAACAGGTACAATGATTTTTCATATCCGTCCCTTGGATGAAAATCCTGGCCTCACTGAAGGCAATACAAGTTTTGCATGGATTTCAATAGGGCCAAGATTTCACCCCTGGTGTACCACCATTTTGCTGTGAATGATTCAGCATAGCTCTGTCCTACCATATGCAACATCTATGCTATGTAGCTTTAATATACTCCTCCTCCTTTCCCAGATGTGTTTGTAGTAGTAGCAAGCAGGAAAAGGGCTTATAGAAAAAAGTTCATAGGATTGAATAGGATTATAGGAGACAGCAAAAATTATTATTTGTACTATGGTAGCCCCAGAGGCCCACCCAAGATCAGGGTTCCATTGTGCTAGGTGTTGTACACACACAGAGTAAGATTGTACATTTTGAGGGAGACACTATTTAAACAGACGAGACAGACACAGGGTAAGAGGAGAAACATAGGCACAAAGACAGCTTGGCCAAGGTCCCACAGCACGACCCCAAAAACTTTGTTGGTTCCTTCCTTTCCTAATGAATTATACATTTTCTAGAGGAAAAGAATAAGCCCTCAGGCCTGTCAGGTCCACACTTTTTTGTTCTGTTCTAATACCTCTGAAACTTATCCATACACTTAGGTTTAATTAAAAAGTATGGCTTAATGAATGTTTGGGGGATGTAACATTTAAATAGTGTAATTCAAGGACAACTTTGTTTTCCAAGGCTGCCATCAGAGTCACCCCAATCAAAATAAAATCAATAAAGTGAAACTCAGCAAATCAGACAGCATTAATAACTACAGATCCCATCTTAATCACAAACGACAGTTAGCAGCAGTCAAATGCTTTTATGTAAATTAATCTGGGTAAAGCTTCTTTCCATGCCAGCTCTATACAGCAAAATCCATTACTTCTTACACTTTTGGAACATATAGAACAGCAAAGCATTGGCTTGTGTGCGCTTCCCAAGGAATGCAAGAAAAGAAAAGTGAATGTTGCCACTCCATTCCCCTCTTCCCCTCCCCACCCACACTCTTCTATTCCTGTTTGATTTGTACTGACAATTCCCTGCAGAAAGGGATGTAAACCTGCCAAGTATACATATATTTTTGGGAGGTGTTTTGGTTGTGGGTTTGCTTGTTTTTTCAATCAGTTCAGCAGACAGTGCAAGTCTCCTAGGTCAGTAGTTGGTCTTCTCCATTCTGATATTATTTGTAGTTGTGTCTGCCTCTGCAGATAATGCGATGTCTGAAAAATGTGTCAGAGGAATGTGAGCAGAATTCTAAGCAGGCACTATCTGTTGTTAAAGCACTATAAAATCTGGATTAAGAAGGCTGAGCGCAATGTAATTAGAATCATCACACCATGGTCTTCCAGATGACCAGTAGCCTATAGGTCTTTCCTTTAGTATTGTAGGAATATTGAGAGAATTGCTATATCACAGAACACTGACTGCACTGACTTTCTACTGACCACATCTTCCTCACAGTAACTTTGTTCATAATGCTATTGTTAAGGCTCTGACAGCACTTCCAGCAGAACCTCTTTTTATTAAGAGGTTATAAAATGATCATAAAAATGTGTGCCATGCAGGAAGTCAAAACAAAGGTCCAGCTCGGGAGCACTCAACATTTTAAAGGGAATTTAATGTTTTTAACAGCCTTGGAAACCATAGTTCATTTTATGCACAGCTACATTTAGGGTGAGGGTAACGCCAAAATTCCCCTATGCTTTCCCATCAATGTTCCTCATCAGTGACATAGTGAAACTAATTCTAAGAGTGAGAGGATACCTTAGTCTCATTGGCCATTCATTACTAGTCTCTCAGCTGAAGCAGATATGAAATCTTCTTCATTTCAAGTGAAATGGGGATGCTTGTCCACTAGGAACCAGCCACCCGAAAACAGTCAAATGCTAGGGATTTTCAAGTCAGTGAAGATGTAGGCTGGAATCACACTGGTAACTGGGAGGCAAAAGGCTCAATATTGATGGAAAGGTAGTTGAGAGTTACAAGATGGAAGAGTTAGGTCATTCTATTAAAAGTCCACCATGCACCATTTGATCACCACACATTTCACTTTATCCCAAGTTTGTTGTAAAAACAAAACATCTTAATTTTTTGTTACTTTGTGCAAGGACAAAAAAAACCTGGGTTTTTATACTCTTCAAACTTAAGAATCACAGGAACAGATCTTGGTGTAAATGGTCACTTCACTGTCTGTGGGGAAAAGGGGTAGGAGTTGACTAGGCTGCAGGAGGAGGAAGCAGCTTGTTCTCCCATTTCCCTTTCCTCCTTAGGTATGGTCCCAGCAGCAGGTGTGTCTGCCAGTAGGGCTGGATTAAGGCAATGGATTTGAGGTCCATGTTTAGGGCCCTAGCTTCTGGAGTGATGTAACTATATCAGACACCATGCTTTCATTAAAAAAAACAGTCAGTGTCAAGCTCTCATGACCTCACAGAAAACTTCAAAGTATGGCCTGATAATGACTGATGCACTGCTCTGATGGGTCCCCCCAAACACCACCCTGGCAGAAAGCAGACTCCTCTGGGCCAAGAAGGTGGCCTTCCTTCTCCTTTTCCTGAAGGGAAAGAGAGGGGGCTGTTTTCTCCTCTGCTGTACTAGAGAAGGGTTACTATTTCTGGGACAGAGGTTTGCCTGTTGCAGCTATCCCGGCCTCTCCTGAGTGGGAGAAGAGACCCCTGATCCTGCACGGAGCAGGGTGAGAGCATGAGTGTAGAGCAATGGGGGACCCACGTTGTAGCATGTACATGGCTCTGGATTGCCTAATCCAAGCCTGTATATGCTTGTATGGAAGCTTCCTTAATAATCATCTTTCACCTCGCTCGTATGTTGGGAGGAGCCAAGGTCTGGTACCTCCATAGCCTGTGAATGGCTGTCCTGGGAATGTGAAGAACACGATAGGCATTGGAACCACCCTTCTCCACCCTTTTGAATGGCTCCTGGTGCTTGACTTCAATGAGATTACTCACATGCTCAAAGATAAGCATGTGTTGACGTGCTGTGCTGAATGAGGCCAAGAGTACTCAGCAACCTGTACCACTGCACTAAGCTCTCTTTCCTCAGTCCCCACACTTACCCTTTTCTGCTTCTCATCCTCTCTTATAAGTGCCCAGTTTTCCCTTCTTTCTGACCTAATTCTTCCTTATCATAATTCTCAACTCCCTTTCAATCAATAGACCCAGCAGGAGACAATACAGTCTAGGAAGTAAGGAATTCTTTGCTATGGATAAGCAACATCCAGGTGGATTTTCAAAGGTCCTCTTTAGAACACACAGTAGAGGATTTGGCTGACCAGTTTTGGGAACTCAGGAAAAGATGGGAAACGCTTGGTCTTTGAAAATATTCAGTTGTGTTCAACAGGGTGCCCAACAACTGAGATTATCTAACCATTCATCTGAGCTATATAATCACAAAGATGTACTTTGGATCACAAAGATATTGGTCTGATTCAGCTTGTGATTTGGAAATACACAGTAGGAACTCTGAAACTGCCATAGCAAATCAGACCACTTGTCCAATATGGGCTTCAGAGTCAATTCTGCAATAATGCACACTGGAAAACCTTCTTTTACAGTGTGGTTTGAGCTGGTTATTTTATTTTCTAAGCTTTATTCACTCCAACATTAAATTCCAAATTCATCTCAAAGAGGAAAATCTCATTCTAGTTCTTGTGTGAGCACATCACAAAACCTCCTCACAGTTTAGTCCAATGAGCTGTCTTTGCTCAGGAAAACTTAAGACAGTAAGAGAACAAGTACTATACAGTTAGTATTGAGATGCTTTGAAGCGATGGGCATAGAACACGTTAGTATGGCCTATCTCCACTACATCCAGTTGAATCAGCATTGTTGGTTACTCTGTCACCAGGAGCACAATATTCTCTTGCCATTTAAAAAAAAACAACACAAATTTGTAAGAGTTCCAGATTTTTCTAAACATCCACAAATTAACATTTGATTAATATAATCTATGGAGGATAGGTTACAACTTGTGAAAATAGGGTGACTAGATGTCCTGATTTTATAGGTACAATCCCGATATTTGGGGCTTTTTCTTATATAGGCTCCCATTACCCCCCACCCTCTGTCCCGATTTTTCACACTTGCTATCTGGTCATCCTATGTGTGAAGTATACACTATCATCTCAGCTAGTGTTTGGCAAACCTCAAAGAGTTCAGGATTTTTTTCACAAGTCACCAAACCTGGTGGTGGGAGCCTTCTTGCCACAGTGCCTACCTTCCCTCAGTGCTCTCAACCTCTAATGTACCACTATCACATCGTACTTGATCTGTTGCTCTCCCACTGCCAGTAAGTAGCCCATCTTCACCTTGACCATAAGATTTCCCTGAATAACTGCTCCCTACTGGGTTTCCTCTTCATACGCTGGCCTGCTGTCATTCTCCAGTCAGAATCCATTGATCTCCCTGTTGAGACCTCTGATCTGATTTTACGTTTTGTTAGATTGACTCTTCCTTACAATTTCCATGCCAATCTGCACTGTAACGTTATAAAATCGCACCACACCGTTCCCTTCCTTTCATTGGTTGAACTTGAGGTACGGAAATAGGATCAACTCTTGATTTTATTTTATTTGAACCCGTTCCAACCAGTTCAACTTCAATGGCAGATACATTTTCAGACGAAAGCAAACTACAAAAAATTAATTGTGCTTTTTTAATGGAGGTGCCTGAGTGTGTCTGATATTAACTAAAGGAATCTCATATTAATACTTTCTTTCCTATATCAGAGAGATGTTGTAAGGAATAATTTATGTTTGTAAAGTTTTCACAAGATAAAAACTGCTGTTGGATTAAGTATTATTTAATCACTGGTTCTTTTTTAAGTAGCAGCCAATAGGGTTTCAAAGGCATTCCGTTAAAAATGTTAAACAGAAATGTTGCAAAATTAAGATTCTCTGAAAAGGCTTCAATTGGTCATAGTGTATGACTATTGTGCCTCATTATACCAGCTTCATTTACCATACAGTGCCTAGGAAAAATAGAGTGATGAAAGAATGAAGTGTTTGTTGGTTCACGTCACATCTTTAACTTTATTTTAGTATCCTTTCCGGGCATTATAAACATGTAAAGAGGTTCAGATATTACAGCAAATATGGTATAAAAACTAAAGAGCAAAGGAGTATAAATGAGTCATTAGTATATAAATTGAGTAGTCCATAGCCTAAACATCAGACTTATGAGACTATTATACCTTTTTAAGTCTCACATTTGTTCTCATAGTTTACAAAGTTTTAAAGGAAAAAAGCAGCCCACACTTATATGTCTTTCCTTCAAAAAAATAAATTGAAGGGAGGAGAAAGAAAAGAGGCAGCAGGCGTGTGTCTGGATTCTCTCTCAATCTTCGTGCACAAAGATAGTGAGACAGAACAACTCTTTTTTTTAATTAACGTAAGGAATGCGCCATAGTGGCACTACTTAAGTGCTGCAACTTTCACGCTCAGGGGTGTGAAAAAACACCCCTCTGAGCGCTGCGAGATACAGCGATGTAAAGCGTCAGTGTAATCAGGGTGGCAGCACTTTGAAATTCCAAATGTAGCCATACCCTGAGAAGGGTATTACTGTTACTTGAGAGTTAATATAGTGCACTCAACCTTAACTGTAGCATATTTTGGTCTTTTCAGTAACCTTAACATTACATTAGTGTTAGAATTTGTATTACAACTTCCCTGATTGTTCTTGTTTTTCCAAAGAGTAGAAGCTTAACTCTGGTGGTGCATAAAGATTTCCATGCATAATCTATTGTCTGATTATGCTGGAAAAAGGACAGGAGGCATTGAATGTTGTTTAATTAGACTGCAACTCTTTTCCTAACTGTCTGGGAGTATCCAGCAGATACAAGTGTACAGTTAAAGTAATTCCATAATCATGTACATCTACCTGGGGGTGGGGAGGAGAGCTGCTGTTGGCCCTACCCCTTTACCCATCCTGAATCCCAGGCAACCTGCTTCAAGGACCTCACCACTCCATTGCTCAAATGAGGGTTAAGGTGGGCTAAGAAGAAGGGGGGTGTTGGCTCTGTGCTGCCACAAACCCCTCCTTTTTCCACCCCTTCAAAGAATACCTCCTTTAAATCCTTTACTAATGCATTTTATCTGATTTCTGTGTTCTTTCCCTGTGGAGCACCTGTGCTTGAAATCCACCACAAGGAGGCACCAGCAGTTAGCTTGGCTTCCTCCACGCTGCCCCCCCCCCCCACTTAGTTGGGTTCCCAGTCATCTATGAATGCCCTTTTTAATATAGGCCAAAATATGTGGACAGCTAGATTCCATCCTTGCTGAATCATTCTGGACCCCTTATGCTATGTCTGGATGAGTAGTTATTGACAATCCCCATGAATTTGGCCACCTCCTAATTCACATACCTTAGTTTTGTTGTCTTGAGGGGACTTCACAGCTCCTTGCCATGCCCTGCATTGCAACATGTCTGATCAAATATTTTTTTACTCCAGGGAAAAGTTCCAGGATCTGTCCCAAGTGGTGAACCACAGTTCTATCTGGTGCCTACTCACAGGCCACCATGGTGTACAGAAGAGGCAACAGCTGGTCCCATATCATGTCCCTCTGCCCATGCCAGCCCAGGACTGCTTCACCACTGAGGCCTAGCTGCAAACTTCCAGACAGCCTGGAAGCCTGTTTATGTGCTCAGTAAACAATAGTGTGCCTGCAAATCCACATCACAATCTGGCTGGCCTATCTGTCAGGATCTGTAATGCAAAGGAAAATTAACACTTGATTCCCCACCTGGGGTCTCACATACATTTTGTATGTGTCAGAATGCCAACACTCAGTTGCCTGAATTGCCACAGTCCTCATACTCAGCTGGGCCGCTGCTGTTGCTACCCCAATCCTGAATGAATTGGAATCAAATTCCAGTGCTGGAAGCCTCAACCTAGTCAGGCCCCATCTTAAAACTGTAACAAACTGGTGTATTGTGAGGGGACTCCTGTCACTGTGAGTCAAGATGGATTCATCCCTTGCTGGCCTTATTGCTATCTCTACCCTCACTGCCTCCACAGGCTCACTAGCCTCCTGTAAAATAATGGATTCATGCAGGCCTCTTTGATCCATCTTTGACTTCCTCCAGGTTTATAGCACTGATTTTCCTGCCCCAGTGTATATCCCTCAGTTACAAAGCCCATCCAGAAAAGTCCCTACAGGACCAAAGTGCTAGTCTGCTGATCATGAATGCTCAAAAAAATGCTGCCCTGAGAAAGGCTCCCTCTTCTCCACAATGATGTGCATGCTAAGAACCACATCAGGTCCCTAAGTGTATTAACAGTGACGGGACAAGTATCCTCTGTAGAGCCAGTGCTTTGAGACCACCCCACTAGAAACCTCTGTACTAAAAACCTGCTGCAAGAATCTGTGTAACCATTCAGCCTACTGATAAACATAAGGGCCAATAGGCAAGTGGAGATAGTTATAGCACCAGTTTTGGGTTTCAAATGACACCATGTACTAGTGACCACTGCAACCAAAATCCAGAAATGTTGTAACTTGCACTATCCTTTTTCTGTAACCAGGAAAAGGGCCATTTCTGGGTGCACCACCTGCCTTGGTAAAATACTGCAAAATCTGTACCTCCTAAAGCATCCAAGTGTATCTTTACATCATTCCCTAATTCCTCCCTGCACAATGGCAGTCATGAACGTGGCACAGAAACTGTTCCCATGCCCTCAAATCCTCCTTCAACTCTCTAGTAACTCTTAAAAAATTGTGAGGTCTGGCTTTGTCTGTGGTGGCTGCTGCAAGCTGGGCACAGAATGCCCATCCCTGGGCTAGCTACCACCCAACAAGCAAAGTTAAGATGTCCAATAAAAGATTGTAGCTCATGGCGTACAACTTTCTTGGCTGCGCTACCTCTTCTAATCAAGCTCAGTAGCTCCTGAAGCTTATCCTGAATGAGTCGTCAGTGTGTCTAGCTCAATCCCCAGATAGGTCAGCGTAGAGGAAGGCCGCTCTATTTTTTCCTCCGCTAGGGGTATCCCCAGTTTTTTAGTCAGGGCCTGAAAAAATGTCCATGAGGCTAACATGCTCATCCAAATTCATCCCATCTGCAAACAGAAAGTCATCAAAGCCCTGGTCTATGCTACGAGTTTAGGTTGACTTTTGCAGCATTAGATCAATTTAACCTTCCATTCATCCACACGACGAAGCCATTTTTGTCAACTTACAGGGCTCTTAAAATCGATTTCAGTTCTCCTCCCTGATGAGGGGATTAGTGCTGAAATCGACTCTACTGGGTCGAATTTGGGGTAGTGTGGACACAATTGGATAGTATTGGCCTCCGGGTGCTATCCCAGTGTGCTCCATTGTGACTGCTCTGGACAGCACTCTTAACTCAGATGCACTGGCCAGGTAGACAGGAAATGCCCCACGAACTTTTGAATTTCATTTCCTGTTTGGCCAGCATAGTGAGCTGACTTAATGCACTTAGTGGAGACACACACAATCGACTGTATCAAATCGATCTCTAAAAAATCGACATCTATTAAATTGACCTATTAAATTGACCTAATTTCGTAGTGTAGACATATCCTAAGTAATATACTACTTCCCATAAAGCAGCTTCCCACATAACTGCTCGGTGTAGCATTGTACTTTATCAAAATAAAATTGTCTTTCAAAAAGAAAACCAGCAGTTGAAAAGCAGACTTGATACCATGCTTGGCCATCAGCATCCACGGCCCACAAGACCTACCCGTATGCACAGAACACAGGACCTGGTCTAGTCCATCATTAACTGTCAACTGCCATGGGTATGACAGGTGGTGAATTAAACCATATTCACTTGGAACTTCCCTAGGGACCAAGTATAGGGGAGAAATCTGCAAGATAATTGTATGCCCTACTACTCTATTCTTTAATTCTTACATAATCTTTTTCTTTACAATATGGCCTATTTCCAAAAAGGATGTCAAATATATGGACATCACATGACGTCTTCCCCCACCCTCAAGGGGATCCTAAATACCTCAGTAAACCCATCCCACAAATACGCCTCATCCATCTTGTTATGGTAGCACCCTTAACACCTTCAGTTTAAGGGGAGATGGTGCTCTTGTCCAGCCCCCAATTTTCAGCATGTTCTTTCTCTTTCCTGTGCCTTAGCCCCCCATACTCTGCGCCAGACCCTGAGTGTGCAGGCAGCACCTGACTTACCCCCCATTCTGTTTCCCCACTGCAGCCTTTCCTGACTGTTGTGGCAATTGCAAGCTGTATGGGCCCCAAAGCACATTTGCAAGTGTGCCTAAATTTGCAGATGCTACAAAAACAGCTACTTTCATTAAATGCCCAGGAAATGTCACTATGAGCTCTGGGTTTTCTTGCAGTCCAGTTGCTTGGGAATGCAGCCCAAAACTGGTGGTAAACTCCATCTAAGGCTAAATACTGGCACGAGACTGATAGTCAACAAGTACTGTAAGGGAAAGTTGAAAAGAACTTTGAAGCCAGCTGCGGAATGACCAGATCACTGTCCATGTGGAAACTAGGCCCTGTGGTGTCATATCTCAGTTTCCCTAAAATAAGATTTTGCCTCTTACTGATTTTCATTTTGGTTAGAGTGGCTGCTGTAGTTCACTGAAAAAAAGAAAAGAATAGCTGGAATCTGTTTAATACAAACTAAAGCATGGATAAGAGAGGATATTGACCTGGATCATCTGATCCGGCCCTTAAAGCATTACGAAGGAGGTGCAAAGAAGCTGGAAACTAGCAGCAGATAGCCAGTAGAGAATTCCCTTGAGATAGGGGAGCTCTTTGATAGTGCCAGCTCTGGGTCTGTTCCTCTGCCTCCCCATTCTGGTATAAGGACATGCTGGAGGTGAGAAACAGGTAGGGAGATGGGGATATACTATATTATATAGTATATTAAGGATCCTAAGCCAGTGGCAGAATCTAGAGTTGCCTGCCAGAGATAACATTCTCACACATCTATTAGCAGCTCTAAGTGGCATTAGGGTCAGGAGTGGGACCAAGAACCAGGGAGCCAGAATCGATTCCCTGGCCTTGCCCTGTTCCTTCCCTGTACAGAGCTGGAGTTCTGATACGGGGAGAATGTGGCCTGGGCCCTGGTATGTTAATAAGTTACTAGTTGATGATCAGCATTCAGTTGCCTACATACACTTCCCACTACTGTTTTAAAAAATCAGATACTTTGTATTTTGTGCAATAGTTAGCTGCAAATTTATGCACAAAATGACCCTTTCTCTAGCTATATTCGCTGCTTAAGATCTATCTTCATTTATTTACATAACTGCACAATAATTTGCATTTCAAATACATTTAAAACTTTTTGCCCTAAGTCTTTAAACAAAATTGTTGTCTGGTGAACAGAAGACTAGAAAGAGATGATGGAGGAAAAACTTACTAATGGTGAGATCTATTAGACTGTAAATTAAATAGTTGGTCTCAGTAGACTGTAAAACAAAATGGAAGTGATGGGATTCCCATCACTTGGGACTTCTGAAACTAGACTGAACAAACCACTAAAAAAGTAGGAAAACTAACCTGCTTGGGAGAGGTGCGAACTAAAATGACATAATAGATCTTTTCCATCTCCAGCACTTAGCAGTTACAATGTCAACATCTGGATGTGAGGAGTTTCGGAGATTGATTTAAGATGGCAACAAAGTAAGTTTGAAGTAATGATTATTAATTTTTAATTACAGCAGGATAGTCAATTTATTCATTAATTGTAATTTACTTCATAACAATAAAAATGTCAGAAAGTGATATAGTCAGGAACTCTGTTTAGGCTGTTCAATGGTGCAGTCCACTAAAAGTCCTAATTAATCACCAGATTGTGTGTGCTGTCTTTTGGTAACAAGTCTCTTAACTTTGCTATTCAAAAGGAATAATTGCACCATTTCTCAGGGCTGCTGCAATATCTTAGCAAGGGGCCCACACCATTAATCATACTAATACAGAATAAGTGATTTTTAACGTGTTTTAATCAGGTGTGCCCAGATCATTGTATATGCAGCCTGTGCTTTTATACTCCGTTGTGTATGGACATTCCCATACCTGTATGTTAGATGTGGTAATTCCATCATATCTAGATACAAGGAGGACAGTAGTCTTTTATAATAGTGTGTTTATTTAAATCCATGTATTGGCTTCTGGTGAGCCCTTTTATTCCCTTTAAACATACAACATTCTAGTTTATAAACACTGAGCAGAGATGCTGCAGTGTATTTAACAAAGATCAATTGATGACAGTCATCAACAGCTAATTAGGCTAAAAATCAATAATTTGTTTTGATGTTCAAAGAAATGAAAGATTTTTAACTATCTGTGTTAATGCAACTGTTAGGCTGACCAGATAGCAAGTGTGAAAAATCAGGACAGGGAGTTGGGGGGCGGGGGTTAATAGGTGCCTGTATAAGGAAAAGCCCCAAATATCAGGACTGTCCCTATAAATTCGGGACATCTGGTCACCCTAGCAACTATGCTTATTTTTAGGATCAGAAAGTCAGAACTTAGTGGCTTTTACTGATGAGATTTACACTTCTGGCACCTGGTGTTTAATACAAGTATAACAAAATCTGTGTACCTTTTTTAAGAAGTAAATCATACTGGCCTTTGAACATCTTTCAGAAAAAGACAGTGAGATAAAAGTAGTTTTCAAGTAGTGTATTTGTTTTTGACCAAGGCATAATTTGATATCTATGAGTTTCTGGTTCTTTTGATGCAGTTTGTTCCTAAAAATTAGCTGAGAAAAATAAGCAGACTAGAGGATTATCCATCTAATCATTAGATTAATTGCAATTGTGTGGTGCATGGCAACACCCTAAAATGTCAATAGCAAAGGCTGATCTGTCTGAAATGAAGTTGTAGTGCATTTCTATTATTTGCCCCTTCCCATTGCTGCTCTCCTTTCTTCCCTCTCATCCAATATTTGTCATTCACTATTGATTAAATGGCAGAATTCTGTTGCCTGTGATCAAGTTCTTGAATTAGTCCTGCCAAAAGGAATAAAAAATAGCCAATACAGTGGTGTTGGCAATGTAAATAGTATGGCTTCTGACACTTCAGAAGGAATGTAATAAAATTGTGTATTCAATAGAACATGAACGAAGCAGAAGGCATCAAAATTTCAAAATTATATCCTGACATTGAATTTATATTTTTAAAAGTTTGAACAAGAATATTCTGTACAGTCTGCGCAAAGAAGGACAAAGCTATAATGTATCTAGGTACATTAATTGCCATAGTAACTAAACTCCTTTTGGGTACTAATGATGATGAATTTATCCTGCAAATAATCCTGTGAGTAAAAGAAGTGCTGTTATCTCCCTTTTACCCATGGCAAGCTGAGACAAATATTTGGTGGTATAGCAATGTTGGTTAGGGCTTGATTTTTTTTTCCTTTTAAACAACCTCTTTTTATAACAGCACTAGTCCACTGTACACATAATAATACAGGCAAAAGAGTACTTTTGCCAGTATAGGTTACTCTTTTGGGGGACCTGGTATAACCTGGCATAAGCTACACACACAAAATGACTCTCTTGCTGATATAATCTGTGTCTACATTAGGAGGGTTTGCTACCAGAATAGCTATACCTGTATATTTATAACTGCATACTTCTCCTAGTGTAGACTAGGCCACTCAGAGATTAAATGATTTACCTAAAGTCACACAAGAATTCTGTGGTACTGCTGGAATTAAACTCAGAGCTCCTGAATCTCTGTCAGGAGACCTGAATTCTGTTTCTTTCTCTGCCATTGACTGGCTATATGACCCTGAGGAAATCACTTCACCTCTCTGTTTCTTTTTTCACCATTTCTGCCTTGTCTTTTCAGGGCACAGTTGCCTCTTACCATGTGTCTGTACGGAGCCTAACCCAAAAAGACACTTTTCTCTAGGTGTTATTGTAATAATAAAGGGCAGATAATAAAAGGGCATTATACAGCTTATTGTTTTGTTTTATTTCATCAGTACTATTTAGAGCAGGGAAAAATACTTGAATGTTACTGTAGATCACAAGAGCTGAGGCCATTCCTGAGGGATGTCATCTACAAAGAAATTTACGAGAATCCAAAAGACCTATACTATTGATACTGAAATGTAGCAACTATATTTTAGATATAATAATGAAAGTACCCATAACATGTAAAGCCAAACAGCCACCCTTACTGGTTTTTCTCACCATAATTGTAAGGTGTTTTACTTTCTTATGCAATTACTCTCTGGACACCTGCTAGAGCTTTGTTAAAATTTGGTATACTATTTCAGTCTTTAGTGATATACCTCTACTTAAATTGATGTAAGATTATAAAGAAATAGTAAGAAATTAGCAAGTTTTCACACACAGAAAATATTTTTTACCTTCTTAGCAATATTGCTTAGTGGCAGACAAGCTCTTTTCATCTCTTTCCCTTTAGGGGGAAATTCACCTACAGTGTGGAAAAACAGTGTACAATCTTCCACAGCACTTAAACCCTTCATTAAGGCTGCAGAGCCTTCATGAGCACAGCACTCATGAAGAGGTACCTGCCCTCACAGCATGAAAGAACATAGGAGCTGAGATAGGAGTGGGCTGGAGCTGGTCCCGGGAGGAGCCATGGGATCCACGATTATGTGTGATTAGAGTAATCATAACACTCAGGTAATTAGTATGGTGGGATCTGTAGCCAGGACTCCAGTCTGTAGGCTGCAAGGAGGGTATTGTTTCACCTCATCAACTCAGCCACGCTTCTCCCACTCAGCCTTTATGCGCAAGAAGCGGTTTACATTTTTCAAAGCTAAATGCAAGGATTTTTTTTTCTTTATGTAGCATCTGCATGGTGTCTGTGTTAATGAACTGGCTTCAAACACTGAAATCACATTTTTTCAAAAACATGGTCCATTTCATAAGCTTTTGTTGCATATTTAAAAGTATTTAGGTCCTGATCCAGCACAGCACTTAAGCCTGTGCTTGACTTTAAACACATTGTTAGTCCTGTTGAAATCAGTGGAACAGCTCACATGGGATGGAATTAAGAAAGGGGGGAGATTAAAAATTGTGTATCAAGAAAACTTTGACAGAGACATACTAGGTTGTGAATAATCGGTCTAGACAAGTTGTGGAAATCCATTCACTTGAGACCTTAAAACTAGAACTTACGAACACTAGTAAATTTACTGTAGAGGAACAGTTCTTCAGTGGCAAAGAGAGGGATGGGGTAAGATAATGAGCTTTTCAATCTCTAACTTCCATGACTCTAAGAAAGACCCAAATTGTGTCTCTATAGGAAGAATTTCCTAGATTTCCATGTACTATCAACAGGTCTTTAAAATAATCCTGTTCACACAATGAATTCTTAAATTGGGTTTCTTTTTTATTTCCTTCTTCAGACACACATAATCAAACATTATTGAATTCTATTGTGCTAAATACACTTGTAAAACCCTGTGTCCGCTTCGCTGTAATAGTCGTGTCAGACTATGTTAAAGGAATATTTGCATAAAGTGTCTCTCTCAAAGCAGTTTCCCACTAGCCTGTGGTGAAGGTTTTTTTGTTTTCTTTTTTTGGTTATTAGTTAATACATTGCTGGACTGTCTAATATATTCCTGTACTGAAATCTAGTTGTATTGTTGGATTGAGTCATCTGAGCTAACAGGAAGTCAGTACCTGATCTGCATGTCAGTAAGCCAACAGCAATTCTTCTGCATACATTTAAAAAAAAAATTGTCTCCTGCCAAATAGCATTTGTAGAGTGAGAGAAAATAAATTTTGCCAATATGAAAACCTCTTCATTTCTGATAGTTAGGCTGCTTCGGCCTTTTTGAACTACAGCAGCATTAGTGTATTTTTCCTTGATCACAACCTTATTGATGAATGAAATGACACTGTGAACTGCCGCTATAATATTATTTGGTAAAAATTACCATAACACCTTCTTAACAGCATAAATGTAATTTAAAATGTTTATTTCGTTTTCTAGCAAAAGTAACATAGCTAGCCTAGAGACAAAGGAACTCATTTCCTCTGGCAACAAAGAAAAGCCTTTTCTGGCATCTTTTGTTTACTCAAGTTATTTCTAGCAAAATATTTAAACAAGGGAATTGGGATACCTCGGAAATCTGATATTGGGATAAGGAGTTTTGGACCTCTAGGAAACCAGTGTGACTCTTGCCTACAATAACAGTGATCCAGGGCCGCCCAGAGGATTCCGGGGGCCTGGGGTCTTTGGCGGCAGGGGGCCCCCGCTTCGACTGTAATTCGGCGGTGGGTGGTCCTTCAGCTCCAGGACCTGCCGCCAAAGTGCCCCAAAGACCCGTAGCAGGGGCCCCCTGCTGCCAAATTACCACCGAAGCGGGACCCACTGCTGAAGTGCAGCCAGGTCTTCGTCAGTAATCTGGCGGCGGGGGGCCCCTGCAGCGAGTCTTCGGGGCACTTTGTTGGCGGGTCCTGGAACGGAAGGACCCCCCACCACCAAATTACCACTGAAGACTGGCCTGCACTTCGGCGGCAGGTCCTACTTCGGCGGTAATTCCCCCACTGGCGAAGACCTGGAGTGGAAGAAGCTCTGGGGGCCCGGGCCCCACGAGAGTTTTCCGGGGCCCCTGGAGCGAGTGAAGGACCCTGCTCCAGGGGCCCCGAAAAACTCTCGTGGGGGCCCCTGCGGGGCCTGGGGCAAATTGCCCCACTTGCCCCCCCCACCCCCCCCCCCCCGGGTGCCCCTGCAGTGATCAGAAGTTGTTGCCATCTTATGTGTTCTTTGGTGGTTCATGTGAAATGAAATTGTAATCTTAATTCACCAGTGTCCACATCATAAAAAACATCCTCATGGCAATCTTCGAGAACTCTATAGGGAGGGCAGGGACTGGATAAAGTAAGGAGACTGGTCTACCTACTCATCTCTAGAAGGTGGCCCCTCTAGGTCAGAGCTGAGATACATTGGCATTTGGGGAAGCTTGTATTACCACTGCCCATCCAATACCTATGCTGCTGTTAGTTGGAGGCTTTTTGTCTCTTAGGGCTGTCAATCAAACTGAAATCACTTAAAATTGTTAGGAAACTATTTTTAACAGAAGTGAAAGTACCTTAGCTCAGGGCTGAGCTATAAATATGATTAAGGCATGCAATATAAATAGATTTCGTCTTTTAAAAGTATTTAAAAACAAAAATGCTGAAAGTAGCTATATTTAGTTGTGTTTTAACCTTCAAGGTCACATTCAAGAAATCTAATTTGGGGCACTTATGTGCCAAGCTCTCCTTCTGGCATAAAGGTTGTAGAATTTTGCCGTGATTAGAAACTGCATTGAAGTATATTTTTTTCATTTACATTTCCCTTTGCTCTCCTGTAGTCTTTTCTCATGCAGAACTCCCACTGACTGCACTTCATATTATGCAGATGGAGTGCAGATCAGGCTTTGTGTAAATTCAAGAGGCAGTGAAAGGCTGGTATAAAAAAGTGTATTTTTAAAGGGTTACTCTTTCAACAGTAATGGATGGGATTTCAGCTGGCTGAGAACCCCATTAAAGCTCATGGGAGCATTGTGGCTAAAACCCAGCACAATGCTTTGAAAACAGAATACCTTAATATTGGATAGGCTTGGGAAGTGTTCAGATTTGGATATGATTTGCAGTTTGGATTAGAGACTAAGGCCCAGGTCTACACTGCAAATTTATATTGATGTAACTACGTTGCTGAGAGGTATGAAAAATCCACACCCCTGAGTTGAGGTAGTTATACGAACCTAACCCCTGGTGTAGACATCACTTATGTCAAAAGGAGAGCTGCAGCACTGTATGTGAAAACAAGCCCTAAATCTGGGCTAGAATTCGGGCTTGGGTTCAGATATGAAGACAAAAATCTCATGCGTTGATATTGTGAGATTTTATCTATTCAGAATGATAGAAATCTCAGTATATTTCAGCTGCATCTGAACTAGCGCTGGAAAATAGCCTTTTTCTGGTTGTGGTTTCTGCTTTAGAACAGGGTTCGGCTCTGAGGATGCAAATTCCAGTTCACCAAAATCAAAAGGCATTGATTAAGAAATTCCAGTCTTAGCCTATTTCCTCTAAGAACTTGTCTATACAGTGGGAACGTGGTGTACAGAGTGTGATTTCTAAAGCACATTAAGGTGTTGTGCATTAATTGCTCCATATACACCCTGCTGGTGTGCCCTAAAGGTTCCCTAGTGTGCTTTAATGTAGTACAGTTTCAAACAGCATTATAATAAAGCACACCAGCAGGGCTCACACAGATCAGTGACTATGCAGCATTTTAGTGTTCTTTAGAAATTATACTCGCATACAGTATGTTATCCCATTGTGTAGACAAGCATTTAGTTATAGGGGAATAATATGAAACTGTACTTGAAATGTATTTAAAATACTATTTAGAAGAACCGTGGAAAAAAAGTAGTAGCCTTTTTCCTGTGAGTTCTCCGTTACTAAAAATATTAAAATAAATCTAAGTTATGAGACTAAAGGAAGACAAATGAAGGGTTCCTGGGTAACATACCTCTAAATATCTCCCATTTTGATTGACATCACTCATTTTAGTCCCAAAGCAACCTACTTTCTGAACAAATTGGGACCCCCTCATTGTTACGGTTCAAAATTATTTACATAATAAATAAATAAAAATAAATCATGTAACTGAGGCTATAAAGAGAATGCTTGCATTCAAGGACTGAATCCTACATCAGTTTATTTCCCGTACAAATAATTTTTGTGTCTCGTTCAAATAGGGCCTTTGTCACATATTATGTGCTGCATTTGGCAGATTAAAATTTAAGTTGGCCACTCCCTTCCTCTGTTCCATTGTTAATAGTGTAACCTGGTATAATACGTTGCTTGTTCTCTCTGATCTAGAAGTAAATCACACATAGCACAGGTACCTGTGGTCCCAGGTGTATGAGACATAATTCAAAGCCCAAAGAAGTCAATGGGAATTTTTTCACTGATGTCAAAGGACTTTGGATTTAGCCCTTAGTTTGTTGCTTTATGAGGAAAACAAGTTTGGGTCACAAGATCCTTTGATTGTGGAGCACTGAATCTGAAGAGAGCCAAATTCAATCTTCCATTGGTAGAAGGAGAGTCTCTTGGATTTAAAAAAGAAAAACCCTAGCCAAATGCCCTATTGAGTGCTTAAGTCTGGGAATTGACCTCAGAAGTGCCCAGTAGGCCTCATTACAGATGAGGATCACTGCTGAAGTTCCACATAAGAAGTGTGGTTATAAACCGTTGGTGATGCCTCTTCTCTCATGCCATCTTGCACCATTTTGTAGATTCCAAGGCCGGAAGGAATTATTGTGATAATTTAGTCTGACGTCGTATATAACACAGGCAAAGAAATTGTCCAAAATAAATTCCTGGAACTGATCTTTTAGAAAAAACATCACATCCTGATTTAAAAATTGTCAGTGATGGAGAATCCACCACAACCCTTGGTAAATTTTTCCAATGGTTAATTACCTTCTCTGTCAAAAATGTATGCCTTATTTCCAGTCTGAATATATTAGAAACTAGATTGTTATAGACTGAAAAGCCCTGTTAGATTGAAGAGCCCATTATTAATACTTTGTTCCCCATGTAGATACATGTAGGTTATTATCAAGTCATCCCTTAACCTTCTCTTTGTTAAGCTAATAGGTTGAACTGCTTGAGTCTATCAATATAAGACATGTTATCTAATCCTTTAATCATTCTCATGGCTCTTCTCTGAACCTCTGCCAATTTATTAACATCCTTCTTGAGTGTTGGGCACCAGAACCGGATACAGCATTCCAGTGTAGTTGCACCAATGCGAAATTCAGAGATAAAATAAAGTCTGTACGCCTACTGAATGTTTTCGTGTTTATGCTTCCCAGGATCACATGCTGTTTTGGCCATAGTGTTATATTGGGAGCTCATGTTCAGCTGGTTACCCACAGTGACCCCCAAATCTTTTTCGGAGTCACTGCTTCCCCCATCCTGTAAGCATAGCCTACATCCTTAGTTCCTCGATGTATATGTTTACATTTAGGTTTATTAAAAAACACATTATTTGCTTGTACCCAGTTTACCAAGTGATCCAGATTGCTCTGAATCAGTGAGATGTCCTGTTCATTATTTACCCCCCCTCAATTTTTATGTGATTTGCAAACTTTATCAGTGGTGATTTTATGTTGATCTTCTAGGTTACTGATACAAATGTTAAATAGTGTAGGGCCATGACCTGATCCCATTGGACCCCACTGGAAACACACCCACATGATGATGATTTTCCCCATCTACAGTTATGTTTTGGAGACCTATGAGTTGGCCAGTTTCTAGTCCATTTAATGTGTGCCATGTTAATTTCATGTTCTAGTTTTTTAATCAAAATGTTATGTGGTACCAACTCAAATGCCTTATAGAATCTAAGTATATTAGGTCAGCTCTATTAGCTTTATTAACCCAACTTATACCTGTATAAGCACCTCCGTCCAAGTGAAAGTCCGCAGCACAGCCCTCGAAGCACCAAGATGAATCTGTATCTTAGCTTTCTCTGTGCTATGACATGACACAGCACACCTCTGTAGAATGTCTGTGTAATCCTAATGTTCAGTAGTGCCTGGGGCACTGTGAATCCTAGTCTTTTTGAAATTGAGATTTTGTGTCTCCCAGAATCTACTGAGCATCATGGTACGTGACTATTAAGTGCACCTCAAGTGCATGCCTAAAGATAATGAAGCAATTGTGGGTACAGAAGCATACCTGGGGTCTGGCTGGGGGAAGTAGCCTGAAAGGTTAGAGGGTTAAAGAAGGGGAAGATAACAACTAAATATCACCTATGACCAGGGTCCACAACCCCAACCCTGTTCCCAGTTGCCAAGGCCCTCCTGAAATTGCTCTTTCCAGGAAATTATTGAGGAAACTGTTTATTTTCAGTTTTTAAAATCTGGTCACCCTAATGCCTGTGCATCTGGGCACCAAACTCTGCATCACAGCAATTGGTCAGGAAATATATGTTTGCAAGTCAAGTCCAAAAGCTCCAGAATAGGGTTCATATTTTTTACAACGGATACACCACAAAAGCAAAAGATCAGTGAGGCAGAGAATCTGAACATACTGCAGTGAAGGGGTAATAGACAATGGTGATATAATAAGTGAATTCTGAAACTAAATAAATATTTAGCCCACACTTTGTTATTAGAGAGAGCTGTGTCTGTTATCATCTCTGTCCAACAGCTACAACATTGATACATTTAGAATCAGTTACTTGGACATTAATACCAAGTTACAAAGAAATTTTTATTATTTTTTATAGTGGTGTTGTTTTTATGGTTCAGTTGGTCCAAAATTTAATCTCCTCCAATGCATATATATATATAGAATTCTGAAGATGATAGAAATGAATATTATTTTCTTCCTTAACAAGACTTTTTCCATATTAATTTAATTACAGTATATAGACTGAGAAATCTGTATTTTCTGTAGAGCAAATAAATAATTAGCGCATAGATGAGTATATGAAGAACCTCTACTGATATCAATTTGTCTCCTTTATATATTTCAAAGGAAATAAAAAAATTTTCCTTAAAATACCAGAGACAAGTTAGAAAAGCATGCTTTATATGGAGTAGTAGTAATCTTCTTGTTGGGAACCAGCACATAATCTAGTTTTCAGGTGTCAGTGCACTAACAATGGCTTATATTATGTAGTATTTATTTCTATTGTGGTAATGCCAAGGAACTCCAGCCATGGGTCAGTACCACGTTGTGCTGGGCACTGTACAAACACAGAACTTACAACTTCACTGTAAGACAGGAGAAAACAGATGGATACAGACAGACGGGAGAGTGCAAGGAAACAATAAGAAAATATTGGTCAGCATCATAGACAGTGTACTCAGTACACCAGTTGCCTAGAAATGATAAACGGCAATCTGTCTAGTTGTGAGGAGGCTTCTAGTGGGAGCCGTAGGGGTCAGTGTTAGGTCTAGTTTTATTTATTATCGTCATTATTCATCTTGAAGAAGGGATAGACAGCATATTAATGAAATTTGCAGTTCATACTGAATTGGGAGGTATTATGGACATCAGTCATAAGCCTACCTGGCAAGCATTTATGGTCTTTAAAGAGACATATCTAGAAGCTATTACAGCCATTACAGTGTGTATATATTCTGAGTATATGTAAAACCTGTATCAAGGATCTAATTAATGTGCTTAGAATATTCTGTATCAGTATGCACCCACTTAACGTAACATTTGAACATGTATCACTTATAACCAGCAAATGTTTAAAAAGCAAAGGAATATTTAGTATTTTATATTAACACATTTTTAGAAAGCCTTATGCGATCAGTCTTATTATCTCTCTGCACATACAACTCCAGTTGATTTCACTGAGAATTCTACACATGTAAGAACTACAGAATCAGTCCTTGTCTTGTATGAATGCTCATGCATGCTTACAAATTAAGGCAACGTGCTACTTCAGGTTTTTGGACTGATGCTCAGTTGGTATAAGTTAGTACAGCTCCATTGATTTAATGGAGCTATCTCAGATTATATCAGCTGAGGATCTGGCGCTTATTGCTCTGGCTTGACCTACACTGGAGTTAGTAGAGATACTGAATGATTTTTTTCACGGACCTGATCCAGCTCCCATTGAAGTTAATGGCCAAACGCCCATTATGTCAAATGCAGTCTGTCCTCTATGCCAAGGTACTACTAGAACGTGATATCTTATTCCTCCATTTGGGGATCCTGCATCTTGTGTTGCAATGAAGTAGTCTAAGGCTCCTTTGGGCTAAGGTTGGCCATCCTATACTTGTCACTGTTTTCATTGAGTCTCCTCCTGTGATGCTCATTCTCCCTACAATATTGTCTAGGTAAGTTTTTTCCTTTTCCCTCCATTTAGCCTTTTGCCTGGTCCTCTTTTGGGTATAATCATCATCTTCTCCACACAGTTTCTACTCTTGCTAGTTTTAGGGTGCTGTGCCATTTTGACCATTAAGAAACATCACAAAGCGCTTAGTTCATGTTAATAGATAACGTCATTATGTAACATATGGGCCTGACTTGAAACTAAGCAGAGGCTTGGGTTTGATCACAGACTAGATTTTTTTCATTTCAAGTTCATTAGCCTATTGAGGTGACTACCCAACAGCATGTTCAGAGCTACTCAAGGTTAATAGACTGAACACAAGGATTGATGTGTGTTTGAAGATTTCTAATTTTGAATATACTTGTGGAAAAGCAGGTTGCTTCTGACATGAGGTTTGGTGATGGGCTAGTAGGGGGGACTTTAAAGGGTACAAATGGCAATGAGGAGCCAGATTTCAAAAATATTTAGGCACTTATGATTTAAATAGGAGTTAGACACCTAGGCACTTTTGAAAATCCTACTAGGAGCCCATCTGTATTATTAGGGTCCTGATTACCTTTGAAAATCTGGCTCTTGGCTTGATTTCTCACTGACTTTCAGTAAGAGTTAGACACACAACTGCAATTTGAGCTTCGAAAATCAACCCCTGGGTGATCTGCTGCACACCAGCAAAACTTTTTTATTTTGTTTCACAGTGTAATAGCTGTAGCCTAAGTATTTAATTTGTCCAAGTGTAGTGAGGTGGTGTGGCTCCCCTCTGCCCCAGAAGGGGAAGAGCCCAGCCAGAGGCCAGAGTGGGCGGAGCTCTGAGCCCACCCCTCAAAAGGGTCAGGCAGCGACTCAGAACTATAAAAGCCGGCCCTCAGGGCTCAGTAGGAGCCCAGCCACCAGAGAGAGCTGACATCCCTAGGGGAGCCCGAGACTGGGAAGCTCAAGTGGCTCAAGGCAGCCGCTACCCGGAGGAGCTGCTGGAGCTGCCCCGTGCCCTCTACCTGGAGGAGTTGCCGGACCTGCCAACCAGCCTCGGCCATGATGAACCTATGCTCCTGGACCCTGCAGAGGCCAACGTCAGGACCCAGATAGGGCCCGAGGGGGAGTATGGAAGTAGCCCGGGGGCAGCCGACCCCAGTCTGGCTGCAGCATTACCGAAGCCTATGTCAGTGTGTTTCGTTCAGGATCCCCACTGACTAAGCAGTGGATCATCAGCCGCTGCTAGGACCCCGGGCTGGGACACAGTGGAGCGGGAGGGCCTGTGTCCCCCCTGCCACCCCATTCCTGGGTGGCAGACTCCCCCTCTCCCTGGCCTGAGGAGGCCGAAGCCTGTTCTTGCTGCTCAGCCCTGCCTAACGGCCTGAGCACTCCTGACTCAGTGGTTGCTGCCCCACCCTGACCTAGGGCCGAGCCTTAAAACTGTTACTCAGCCCTGCCTGAGGGCCTGAGCATCCTGACTCAGTGTTTGTTGCCTCGCCCTTACCTAGGGCCAGGCTTAAAACTACTAATACCGTTCAGCCCTGCCTGAGGGCCTGAGCACTCTGACTCAGGGCTTGTCTACATCACAAAGTTGCAGCGCTGGTGAGGGGGTTACAGCGCTGCAACTTAGGAGGTGTACACATCTGCAGAGCATCACCAGCACTGCAACTCCCTGTTTGCAGCGCTGGCCGTACTCCCGTTTTGTCTCGGGTGCAGAGGATCCAGCGCTGGTGATCCAGCGCTGGTAATCAAGTGTAGACACTTACCAGCGCTTTTCTTGACCTCCGTGGAATAAGCAGGTATCCCAGCATACCTGAGGAAGTCTCTCTGGTAATCAAGCAGGTATCCTTCCCCGCGGTTTGCTCCGGTGTTCTCCGAATCCCCCCTCAAGCGGGTCTCCTTCCCAGCGGTTTGCAGGGGGGTTCGGGGAACGCGAGAGCAAACCGCGGGGAAGCAGGTCTCCTTCCCCGGTTTGCTCTCGCGTTCCCCAAACCCCTGTGCAAGTAGGTCTCCTTCCCCGCACCCCCGAACAAGCAGGTCTCCTTCCCCGCCGTTTGCAGGGGGCTTCGGGGAACGCGAGAGCAAACCGCAGGGAAGGAGATCTGCTTGCTTGGGGGTTCGGGGAACGCGAGAGCAAACCGCTGGGAAGGAGACCTGCTTGCACGGGGGTTCGGGGAACGCGAGAGCAAACCGCGGGGAAGGAGACCTGCTTGCTCGGGGGTTCGGGGAACACTGGAGCAAAACCGGGGAAGGAGACCTGCTTTCCCGCGGTTTGCTCTCGCGTTCCCCGAACCCCCCTTGAAGCCGCCCAACAGCGCTGCAGTGTGGCCACATCTAACACCACTTGCAGCGCTGGTTGCTGTAAGTGTGGCCACTCTGCAGCGCTGGCCTTATACAGCTGTACTAATACAGCTGTAACAACCAGCGCTACAAAATTGTAGATGTAGACATACCCTCAGTGTGTCGCCCCGCCCTGACCTAGGGCCTTAAAACTACTATTACTGCTCAGCCCTGCCTGAGGGCCTGAGCACCCTGACCCAGTGGTTGTTGCCCTGCTGGAGGCGGGGCTAGACGTAACCACAATGCCAATGACTACCGCAAGGGCTACCGAGGGAGACCCCTGGCCAGACTATTTCCCTGGACCCATCGGTGTATAGTGAGCCGGCATAGCTCCCCTCCACACCAGAGAGGGTCGAGCCCCCGTGATCTCTTGTACACCAAGATAAACAAATGTAAAAATTTCACCAACATTCTGTTGGGATGTAGTATCTTTCTTTAATGAAGGACTTTAATAGCCAGCATTTTAATAAAAAGACATTCTGTGATGGAAATTTTAAAAATTAATAGACTCCTAAATGATTGCTGCAGTTCCACCTACAGTGGAAGATTATCATTTTGGCTTTACGTATATATTTTATGTATTGCCATCAAATATAAGAATACATCTTAAAATATTTCACTTATATACAAATAATTAGGAATGTGATGTGTATATGGCCTTACTGTGTTAAAATGTGTGTAGCCAGTACAGATCTTTTGCATATATTTGAGATAATTGCCAAATGGATTCATGATTGGATTTGGTGCAGTGTGTAGACTTAGATACAAAACACAACAAGAGCGTAACAAGCAGTGTCAGGACAGAATTTTTTATTAGAAAAGTTCTCATGGAGATTTGTATTTATGCATCTGCTGTTGTAAATCTTCCTCACACAGGGAACATTGCCAAGCCAGTTAAAATATATTGAGCAAACAAAATCTGAAAGGATAGGGATAAAAACACGCAACAAATCAAATTTAAAAGGCTTGGTTTTATTGGAGGTTAATGACATGCAGTGTTTCCAGGAAACTGAATATTTGTCAATTGGGGGTGGGGTGGGGTTTTAACATGTACATAGCAACTCATCAGTCCAAAATCCAAACATTTTAATGGAACTGTGCAAGCAGTAAGGTACTTAGCATATGTAAAATCATGTGTATACATGTATCATCAAACTCCAGTAGAATCAAGCTTTTTTATTTGACTTTTTTATTACTATTCTTTCTTCATTTTATTTTCCCTGTACATTTTAACTTGGCACTGTTCCTTTGTGAAGATGATTTACACAGATTTATATATGTATACAGGGCCAGAATGTACTCCCTTTTTTCACATTGAGTATTAAGTACCTACTATTTGTACAGTTCCATTAAAATGTTTGGGCATTGGACTGATGAGTTACTATGCAATGTGAGTAAGGGTGGCAGGATCTGGCCCTTATTTTTCATTTAGATTTGTGAAAATGCTTGTAATGGACATTTACCCACATACTCTAGGCACCCTTGCTTTAATTTTTAAATATATCACAAATAATTTTCTATGTACAGCAGTAACTGGGGGAAGGGAGGGGAGGGGAGAACCAGTTCCTTCAAAGACTTTAAAAAGAAAGAAAGAGAGAAAGAAAAAGAAGCTTCAGCATAATGGTAGGATGCTTTCTGAATGAATCAGACACTCATGGAAAAACAATGTCAAAAGCCAGCGGAAAGCAACATAATTGCCTGGAGCTTGTTTGGTAGAATCTAAACCCCAGGATCTTGTGATGAGAATGGATATAAAGATTTCATGGTGAATATAGTGTTCCATTTTCATCATCTCAGACACAATTATCATTCTTCGTTTTGACTAGTTTTGTAAAATTTAAGTTACAGGAAAGTAATGAGGAAAAATTATGATTTTTTAAATATCTGTTCATAGTGGTTTGTTGTGATGCATGTTCACCCAGCAGCCACATCAGAAAGCTTTTAATTAAAAAACAAAAAATATATATGCCCTTCCCTGCTACTCTTAAAATACTAACGAAAGTGTATGTAATACTTATATCTACTCACACATTCAATTCAGAATATTAGCTGCCACAAATACAACCTTTGTCAAGGAACATACATCCTGTTTCATTTTTCTCATCTGCTGTCTCCATTATAGAGATCATGAATATGTGAAATTGATCTCAAAGTGGAATGCATGGCTCCGTTGTCAGATACTACGATGTGAAGCTTTTTACCTCTGTTATATGTTTTAATCTGATGCCCAATCTATAACAATTGAGCATCTTTCCCATTTGATAGTTTCAGTATGTGACCGAGTTTATCTTGGGCCATTTCTAGTGGACAAATATAACAATCACCAAAATCAATATTAGGACTCTCTCTTCTTTGGCAGTCTCATTAGGGAGAATGAATTCTACTATTCTTCATTAGCTGAAGGAACTAGTTGCTTCAGAAATGTTTCTGGCACATCATTAAGGCAATGTGAGACAAACATCCACTGTTGCTATCTGTCAATATCCTGTGGTTGTATAAAGATATCCAGAACTATTCATCCAGCACCTCTGTACTCAGTTTTCTGTATCTCTTAAAAAGAAGAGCGGGGGAGGAAAGGGGAAATAAAAGCAGACATGCTATTGGATAACTGACATTTTTTAAGTGTATTTAATAATTTTATTCTTATTGATGGAATGAGAACAATAATAATTGTATCTTCTAAATTAGAGTAAGCTGTATCTAATGGACACACTTTTAGTTAAAAATGCAGCAAGTTTTCGTTTTCAATGGTTTTCTATGATTTATTTACAGAAGTGAAGCAGAGAAACCAAAACAACAACAAAAAGAAAAGATCCTTGTTTATTCCTAAACTAGAACATGGGAACGGATTGAAGTTTAAGGAACCATTGCTATGTTCAAACTGTAACAGATATCATAATATTTGTTTTAGTATGTCTGGGATACTGGTGACATGAGAGTGTGACGAGTCAAATACATTCTGCTTTCCTTCCAAGACAGGAAGGAATATATTGGAAACTTAGGCCTGGTCTACACTACATGTTTAAACCGATTTTAGCAGCGTTGAACGGATTTAACGGCGCACTTGTCCACACTACGAGGCCCTTTATATCGATATAAAGGGCTCTTTAAATCGGTTTCTGTACTCCTCCCCAACGAGAGGAGTAGCGCTAAAATTGGTATTACCATATCGGATTAGGGTTAGTGTGG
Source organism: Gopherus evgoodei (assembly GCF_007399415.2). Lineage (NCBI taxonomy): Eukaryota > Metazoa > Chordata > Testudines > Testudinidae > Gopherus > Gopherus evgoodei. The sequence goes on along the minus strand of NC_044328.1, from coordinate 53,448,090 downwards.
CCGCAAATCGACGGTATTGGCCTCCGGGCGGTATCCCACAGTGCACCATTGTGACCGCTCTGGACAGCAATCTGAACTTGGATGCAGTGGCCAGGTAAACAGGAAAAGCTCCGCGAACTTTTGAATTACATTTCCTGTTTGCCCAGCGTGGAGCTCTGATCAGCACAATGCAGTCCCAAATCCAAAAAGAGCTCCAGCATGGACCATATGGGAGATACTGGATCTGATCGCTGTATGGGGAGACAAATCTGTTCTATCAGAGCTCCGTTACAGAAGATGAAATGCCAAAGTGTTTGAAAAAAATCTCCAGGCTACACAGTGCTGCGTGACAAGCGTAACAGAAAGCCAAAGAATGAAATGGACGCTCATGGAGGGAGGGAGGGAGGGGGTACTGAGGACTCCAGCTATCCCGCAGTCCACAGCAGTCTCTGAAAACTATTTGCATTCTTGGCTGAGTTCCCAGTGCCTGTAGGTTCAACCACATTGTCCAGCGTGGTTCAGGGTATAGCTCGTCAATTTACTCCCTCCCCCCCACCACGTGAAAGAAAAGGGAAAGAAATCGTTTCTTCACTTTTTTCAATGTCACCCTATGTCTACTGAATGCTGGTGGTAGACGCGATGCTGCAGCAGTGAAAAGCAGTATCTGCTCCTCTCCCCTCCCTGGTGGCAGGCGGTACAATATAACTGATATCCGTCATCACCATCAGCCGTGAGTGCTCCTGGCTTGCCTCAGGTGAGGTCGGCCGGGGGCACCTGGGTAAAAATAGGAATGATTCCTGATCATTCCCAGTAGATGGTACAGAATGGCTGATAACCGTCCTCATCAAAGCAACTAGGGGCTGAGCTCCATCAGCCCCCTACCTTTCCTGTGTAAAGAAAAGATTCTGTACTGCCTGGACTATCATAGCAGCGGGATACTGGGCTCCTCTCCTCCGCATCGCTTAATGTCCTGCCTGGACTGTCATAGCACCGGGAGGCTGCCTCCCCCTCATTTTATCTCACTAACAAGTCCCTGTTTCTTATTCCTGCATTCTTTATAACTTCATCACACAAATGGGGGGACACTGCCATGGTAGTCCAGGAAGGTTGGGGGAGGAGGGAAGCAATGGATGGGGTTGTGGCAGGGGCACCCCCTGTGAATGGCATGTAGCTCATCATTTCTGCGGGATCTGACACGGAGCAGCTGTGCTCTCTGATACACTGGTTCTCTAGCACGCTTTCCCCATATTCTAGGCAGGACTGACTCTATTTTTAGAAACCATAAAGGAGGAATTGACTCGGGGAGTCATTCCCAGTTTTGCCTTTGCCCCCCTGGCCGACCTTAGCCAGGGGCACCCATGATAGCAGCAGACAGTACAGAATGACAGATAACTGTCATCTTACTGCCAATTTACAATAGCAGCAGATGGTACAGAACAACTGATAACCGTCTCTGCTATCATGCAAAAGCAAACGAATGCTGCTGTGTAGCGTTGCAGTAACGCCTCTGTTAGTGGCATCCAGTACACATACAGTGACAGTAATAAAGAAGCTGAATGGGCTCCATGGTTGCCGTGCCATGGCGTCTGCCAGGGCAATCCAGGGAAAAAGGGCGCGAAATGATTGTTTGCCGGTGCTTTCCCGGAGGAAGGAAGGAGTGACGACATTTACCCAGAACCACTCGTGACAATGATTTTTGCCCCATCAGGCACTGGGATCTCAACCCAGAATTCCAAGGGGCGGGGGAGACTGCGGGAACTATGGGATAGCTACAGAATAACTACCCACTGTGCAATGCTCCGGAAATCGACGCTAGCTTCGGACCATGGATGGACACTGCCGAATTAATTTGCTTAGTGTGGCCGCGTGCACTCGACTTTATACAATCTGTTTTATAAAACCGGTTTATGTAAAATCGGAATAATTCCATAGTGTAGACGTACCCTTAGTGTCACCCATACTGGTCCCCTTTCCTCCTACAAGGCGGTGCATAGGAAAAAGAGGCTTGGCCACAGTGTTGCTGCACTCCAGCAATCGGTGTAAGCAGCCCTTGGGGGCCATAAACATTTGGCATAATTTACAGCAGCTCTGAGAATTAATAGTATCAATTAGAATTAATATTCAAATTAATTAAAAATACAAGAATAAAATTATGCTCTCTACAGGGCGTCATTTGTCCATCATAATTTTTCTTCATTTAAACATTATTAGGGAATCAGTGTGGGAAGAAAGGAACTTGGCTTGAAGAAATTAGCATTTGTGTAGTAACACTTAACTACTTGGTACTAGTAAAGTATATCCAATTAAGAAGAATTTATGGTAATACTGTGCTGAGTTAATTACCAGGCATTACCATTTACTAGGAAAGGCAAATTCCTAAGATAATGAGCTGTCTAAGCAAAGCCCTCACCATTATAAAGCACTTTTCAATTAAGCAGAATATATGTCAATATCAATTATAAAATCTTATCATGTATACCAGCGATCCTTAAAATTTGATTCTCAGGGTGTGGGAGAGTCTAAATTCTAATACATATTTTATAGTAAATCTAATTTAATATATTCATTTTGTTTGTAGTCCTATGAATACAATTTATATCAGTAAGTAAAAAGTGCTCTCATAAATCAAACAGACACTGACTGGAACCAATAGGTCTTGTTCTAGAAATAAAATATATGGTGGGTAGTGTGATTTTGGATTACAAGACATTATGCAATTTTATTTCCTTTTAATTCAAAATCAATTAGAAATGAGGTTTTGAAGTAATTGAGCTTAAAATAATCTTATAGTTTAGTAAACAAGGCAAATTTAAGTGAAATTATTGTTTTGACATTCAGATTTGTCCAACAACAAATTAAAAAAATACAAGTTAAAAAAGGCATGCAGCTAATTCAAAGAAAAAGGTGATATGGATTTTAATGGAAACCACAAATATCTGAAATAAAAAATGCATTCACGGGTGAGATTGAGCCTGGTACTGTGCAAATGAACAAAGAGGTGGGAGGGAGAGGCCCTAAGTAGCCTTTTCTCCATTCATCCCCAGACAGAATGGTTGCTGTATTCCATGAGTTGGTGCTAGCCACCATGAGTTAGGGGCACGGCTCCGTCCCTTTCCAGTGATTGTGGTGGAGCAAGTGCATGCTATACATCAAAGTTGAAGTTTAGGAGCCACCTCTCCTGCGTTCGCTCCTGCTTGCCTAACCGTGTCAGAGACAATCTGTCTGTTCGTATACTCTGTGTAATCTTGAAAGCTTGTCTCTTTCTCCAGCAGAAGCTGGTCCAGTAAAAGATATTACCTTACTCACCTTGTGTCTGTAATCTCCTGGGACTAGTATGGCTATAACAGTATATTCCATGGGCAGAATGCCTCTGGGGAGTGACGCTGTTGTGGTCTGTGGATATTCTTTGTCCAGACACAATAGAGCCGAAGGCTAAGATTTTCTAAGGGTATGACTACACTTGAAATTTCAAAGCGCTGCCGCTGCAGCGCTGTGAAGTATGAGTGTGGTCGGAGCGCCATCCTGGGAGAGAGCTCTCCCAGCGTTGCACGTAAACCACATCCCTTACGGGTGTAGGCTCCCAGCGCTGCGGCACTGATTACACTGAGGCTTTACAGCGCTGTATCTGGCAGCGCTCAGGGGGGTGTTTTTTCACACCCCTGAGCGCGAAAGTTGCAGCGCTGTAAAGTGCCAGTGTAGCCAAAGCCTAAATCACCTATAGGATTAGGACATCCACTTCATTTTAATGAGAATGACTGCACCTTTAAGCAGGGCGGGGAGGAGTGTGGTGCAGGGGGTGTTGTTAGGCTTGCAGGAGAAGGAACAAAGCTTTACCAGTGGGAGGGCAAGAGAGGCTCAGAAGTTGCTTAAAAGGGGGGCGTGGGTCAGCGAGACGATGCTGACTCATCCCCTGAGACCAGAAGTGCTGAGAAGTTGAAAAAGGGCAAGCTCGGGAGGGAGAAGTCCCTTATCCCAGGAACAGGTGAAGCAGCACCCCCCTTTCCCTCCCCCTCCCCCTGAGGTGGCAAAATATCAGGTTTGGTGAGGATCTGCTGTGGGTTTTATGCTAGCTGCTCCTTTTTAGTGGGTCTGGGAAGGATTTTTTCCTTCTCCATCAGATTGGCCTAGGTAGTGTGTGTGGTGGAAGGGGGTTTCCTACTTCCCCACATGGGTTCAGGGAGGGCTTTGTTATGGTGAAGAGGGAAGGGGGTTAAGCCATATGTCGCAACTGATTATGTAAGTATGGGGTGGATGTCCAGGGCAGGGATTCCATAGATAAGATGTATAGTGACTGGATAAATGGCTTGACAAAGGAATTTAAAATGAGGTGTTGGTTAAAGTAGTAGAACAGGCGGGTGTGGAGCTCCTATGACTGTATGGCAGGGAGTCAACTCCCTTTCTTGTACTCCACCTTAACCCTTGTTTTGGGGGAGGGGGATGGTAAGGGCCTACCAATGGGTTGACTGGAGAACCTGCATGGAAAAAGAGGAGGTCTGGTGGAAGCCCTCTGGGTAGATATTGAATGAACATGGAGTTACCTGGACTTTCATCTGCTGGGTAGACCCAGACATCTTCTTATAAAGTTGTAGCCTGATTAAAAGCATATCAAGTGTCTCCTGTCCTTTCAGTATAGCTGGACAATAGGGTAGCTAAATCTTTTAGGGGGCTTTGAAAATCTTAGCCAAAACATTTAAGATCACATATGTATTGAACAGGGAACATTCAATATGTAAACTTGAGAGGATGGAAGAGAAACTGGTTTTGTATGAGAAATATGGTTATTCTAAAGTCCACTGAGTGCAGTTTTTACCACCAGATAAGCCCTAAGGAGAAACTGCTCTAGCTTAAAATTCTGCAGAATAGAAGTACAATTATTGTACATGCATTTGGTGATCATGCCCAGAGGCCAGGGATTTGCTATCTTGTAGCTTGGATTCAGATTTTTATATGTCAGCGTCTTGAGTGTACAGAAAATTCTCGGGAAGCGGTATTCAGTGATTACTGACTGTCCTTAATAGAAAAACTAACTCCCTTCTCTCTGCAATTGTACCACTATGCAATTAATTTGATGGAGAGTCCACTCAGGTTAGTACCTCGCAGGTTCATATGGAATCGTTGGTTCAGGAGCTGATCTGAATTTTGATGGGTCAAAGGAACAAGAATGAACATTTCATTTGTTCATCTTTATCAGCAAATATAATTAGAAAATTGAGTGGCTTGCCAAAATCTGTACCTAATGAGTGTCCCAGCAGACTGAAAAGGGGAGATCTAATTTCTTTTCTTGAGTATGGTACCGAATATGCATAAAATAGATACTAGAGAAGATCCTGTCCACCCTGGACTGAATGAGACTCAGTGCTTTTAGTTTTCACTGATGGATTTTTTTAATGATGTAAAACCTAGGGAAATTTATATAAGTGACAAACTACTGTGGTAATCTGGAGATTGTTAGGCCAATGACCTCTCAAGAACATTAGTTTTTGTAAGAATATTTACCTTTTGTTAAAGGTAGTTTTAGTTTGTACACATTGAAGCAAATAAACTACAACATACACAGGTTGTAGTACATCTTACTATTATCTAGAGCTGGTCAAAAAAAAAAAGAGTGAACATTTTTCCATCAGAAAATGGCAATTCGTTCAAACTGAAACTTTCCAAAAGTGTTTCAATGTCTCAACATTCTATTTGGACATTTTCATAATGAACATTTTGATTTTTTAGATTTCAAAATGAAATTATATATTGAAATCAAATTGAAATATCTCAATTTTGTCAAAATTGAATCTTTTGATTGAGAAAATGTTGAAGATTTTGATTTCACAGGAGATTTCAAAACTTGTTTTATTCCAATTCAGAATCAAAACAAATTTTGAAATGTTGGAATTGCCCATGAACTAGCAATTCTGGTTCCCACACTGCTCAACTATCTGCCTTTTGTAGATGTAATATGGCTGGCAGGAGTAAAGAAGAATGCAATAACAATATTTCTGAGAGAATAAGCACAAGGGTAATAGGAAGATGTTGGATTTAGGGCATGTTTGTTTGGAAAGATCAGGGACTAAATATCTATAGCCACGGAGAGCAGCTGGTTATTGAGATGAAATTTCAGGAGACCAAAGTAATCAGTTAAGTTCAGACAAGCCATTGCAGATGGTGGGGCCTGCACGAATGAAAGCTCTGCCATCAGTGTAAGGATTGGAAATGAAGAGATAGGATTTAACACTTGAAGAACAAAGAGAGTCTGAAAAACAGGTTTGGAGAGGTATATTTATATAACCTTAGGTTCACATCTGAGTAAAAGAAAGATGGCTTTACCTTTAAACTTTTTCTTCAGATTTCTTTTCAGGTGGCACCAGTGACCCCATCTTTTCAAGGCAGTTTCATTTGTCTAATATAAGCCGATTATGTAGTGGCTCTGTGCAAGGTAGATTTCATTATAGATGATCCGGTGAAGCTCAGCTTTTGAGAGAGAGACTGATTAGATATCATTTCTTTTAGAAGACCTCTGGCTTGATGTTACTGTTAACTTTTATTGTGAATGTTGTTTTCTGGTACATCTTTATTCTTAACTCTGGGAGAATGAATGCATAAATAAAAATCCCCTGAGCCTCTTTTTTCTCTGCCATTTAAATCCCCATTTATCTCACTCTAGGATGCCAGAGAGGAAACTTAATGCTGAGTATTGGTTTCAATAAATGTCAGGAAGAGCGGGCAGTTTGTATCCTCTTTTGCTATAAACATTTAGTCCTCCTGACAAGGATGAGATCAGAATATGGGGGGGAGGGAGGAGAGGAGAAGCTAGACTAGCAGCCAGTGCCCCATTTGTACTCTGAAAATGAGGGATTGTGCTTGGTAATAGAGGTTATGTAACATTAGGCTGAATTTCCATAAGTGCATAACTTGTTGTCGGTTGCTTTTTTTGCTAGACATAAGTTTTCTTGTTCACTGAACCGGTCTTGATCTTGCAAAATGTTTTCTCCCTATCTATAGATATTGTATAGTTTTAAATACTTCATGTGAGTTCCCTGTTTGCATTTATGCTGCTTGGTATGCTTTACTTGCATTACAATGAAAGGCAATTACATTTTAGGCTAATGAGCAGTTGGAAACTTGCTGAGCTGAATTCATTGCTGATGGTGGAGTAGTAGTCAGTGGCAGAAGTGCCAAAGGAGTTGAAGCAGCACCGATATAGGATCCAATGATTGTACAACTTTGCAAGAGCTTGAAAAGAGTATGTGTGGTCAATCAAAAAGATTGATGTGACTGAGCGTATTGCAGTGGAGACTCCAGCAGAGACCTGGACCCCATTGTGCTAGGGGCTGCATATATACATAGTGAGAGACTTGGAGTATACCAACTAAATGACAAAATAAAGCTGTGTTATCTACATCTTTGTCTTCACCCTCACAGGCATCCTTAGTGTTTCTGGCAGCACCCTCAGTGTCTCTTACAGGTCCTGCAGTTTTGTGCAACATTCTGATGTCGAATCCAACAGCATTTTTGCACTGAATGTACATATACAAATGGATGCCAATTTCAGAACATAAGCAACACTTAAAATATGTGGTATATGTTGAAAAATATGAGATGAATATCATAGCAATACAAATGTATAAAAATATTGAGAATAATATTTGTTTATTCACTTCATGTAATGATATATTATGTTCATGTTCTTTATCGGTAGCAAAGGTCCAATCCAAATGATAGTGCTGTATCTAAATTGTAATCTTTTCACTAATGTGGAATATGGGTTTGAGGAAATTAAAGTTTTACACAACTATCTTATTTCAGTACTGACCTGATGTACTTAATTGAAAATTCCCCTCATACTTCATAGCCTGTGTTCCTCATGTTCACATCTTCCCATGGTTCTGGTATGTTTAAAGTCTTTTTGCTGCTATTTTTTATTAATATTGCCCTGAGGATTTTTACTTTTTGTGATGTGGCAAGCTTAAAAAGCAGCAGAAAAACAAGATAATGTAACCCACAAGCTCTATTAAGTGGGAAATAAGTTGACAAGCTTCAAATTCAGGGTCTAAATGTGGTTTGTGCTGGCTTTTCTACTTATGGTTTGCCAAACATAATTTGTCCGATCTAAAATAATTTTGCACCATTGTCCTCTTTAGCTGGTTAACTTGTCTTTAGTCTGACAATCAAAGAGCTTAATAGTGTGTATGTTACAAACACATTTGCCCAATAACTTAGTGTAGATAGGCTATTTAAACATTTATCTGTGAACCAACAATGTCTCGTAGAAATAATGCTTCTGTTGAAGAAGTATCACATTGTTATCACTCAGGCTATGCCATAAACCTATCTGCCAAGCACCATCACCTTTTATCCCTGTTAAACCTTTGGTACATCTTTCTCATAGTTTAATAACTGAGAAGTGTTTCAGTGAATCTTGTCAATGAGCATAATCAGGGAGCCTTCATCATCTGTTGATCAGTAACACAGTTTCTCAGCCCAGTATTGAACGTTAGAAAGGTGTTACTAAGTGATATTGCTTTATTTACTTCTCAAATTTTAGTGTTCTTGAAAGAAACTAGCTTGAAAGCTCTGGCCTCTGAAGTCCTCTCTTTAACCACATAGAAGGTACGGTGTAGCGGGTAGCAACAGGGCAAGCTTTACCATACAGCGCCAAATATCTGCTTCAGCCTTTAACTTGAAGGAACCTCTAGGAGTGACATTATCTTTCATTTTTTCATGGTCATGCAATCTTTCCAACAAGAGTGACAGTTGTGATGGTGGGTTTTTTTGTTTGTGTGCACGCTTTGGGCATCTGTCTGTTATGCACTTGACTGACACTAACTCATTTCAGATAGGTCACTAAAAAGCCATCATATGGAGCAGTTTTTGGTCAGTACTGAAATAAGATAGTTGTGTAAAACTTTAATTTCCTCAAACCCATATTCCACATTAGTGAAAAGATTACAATTTAGATAGAGCACTAACCTGTAATAAATAAATAAATGTAGACAGCTCCCTCCTCCAGAATAAAAACATCAAAATCTTGGTTCTAAAAATCTCAGACTTAGAATTGCTATTCCACAGGATATATTACCTGTCACATGGCATGCAACTCATACTGACATTTAATAGATTATTATAATAGACTAGATGATCACAATGGTCCCTTCTCGCCTTAGAATCTATGAATTAATAGATGCTACAGTGCAGGCTGAAGGCAGAATATAACACCCAGATTTAAATGTAAAGAAATTTGTTTATGGATGAGAAAGAATACAGTCTCTTCAGCTATTAGAATATTGCCACTAACCCTGGCAGTAAATTATCTCTCAACACTTTCCCTTGTGTGTGCATGAGGGGGTGAGACAAATTGTCAGATGATTCCTTGACATGGCAAATAACTGTAACAGAAGGAATTTAGTGTGTTAAGTAGTGTCAATTTTAAAGCCTGGATTTTTGGGAATGTTGCTTCTGGAGAAAAGGTCCTTTGACTCTGATTCAATACAGTAGGCACAGTGTTTAAAGTGCAGGGACTGCAATGGTGAAAGAGAGGGGGCATGTTCCTTGGCTATCGGTTTCCATTTTTTAAAAAGGCAGTTTTACCATTGTGTAAGATATGACCAGCTGCAACATAAGTTAGATTGCCCACTGGGGAAAAAAAAAACTAAAGTGAAACTGGTTTGTGACAAATAATTTTTATGATCTTGTTTCACAAAGCTTCTAAGTAGCTTGTAAAATTGTCTTTGTGTGCAGGATGGCTATTGCTCATGTTCCTTGAGAAGCTCAGATTCCACTGATATTAAATGCACATGGGTAATAATAGCATATAAAGATGCCAAGACTGTGGTATCAAAAGGACCCAGCTGTATTTGACAGACTTATACTAAATGACATTTATGGGCTTATAACCTCCTTAGATTTTTTTTTCTGTTTTGATAAACTGGCTTTGCTGACTAATACCTGATGTCAAAATGTTAGATAAGGAAAACTGATTAAATTGGAGAATTTAAGGCAGAATTGAAATGATTCTTTTTGGAAGGCTTTAAGATACATTTGATGGAACTGAATTTTTTCTTGAAAGTGGAATGGATATGTGGTGACATGGCTTCAGAGATATTGCATATTTACTTGGAGAATAAATCTTTCTAAAACTTGCAAAGAAAAGCCATATGATCCCATCTCATGTACCTAAAAAGCCAGAAGGTGACGGTCTAGCTTAAGGATAATCAAATTTTCTTTTGCATTAATTCTCCTAGCAGAACCAAAGACCCAACAGCATATGAGGAAATACAAAAGATTCTTCTCTTGCAGAAAAATAAAGAAAGTCATGAGGGAACTTTGGACTACAATCGCTTAGAGTTAAGGAAGAATAGACTAGATGGAAAGTCAGACTACCTGGGCTGAAATGGATTCTAAGAGCTCCACTGCAGATCCTTGGGTTTTAGCCATTTAGTCTTAGTTTGGTTTTCCAGTTTTTTGTTTTAATAACTGGCCTTTATTATTTTGATTCTTGATTGGATCAAAAAAATGAGAAATGATAGATTTTATGTTTTTAGTTCTGAGATGGCAAAAATCTCATGATTAGCCTTTCACAAGATTTACACCCAAGATAATGAATACTGAATTTACAACTGAAATTTTCCAAGCACATCTAACACTGTCAAATCCAAACCCTAATTATAGCCCTGACCTGACCTTAAATCAAAACTTATGCCTAAACATGGATCCTGCTCCCTATCCATCCAACAGCTCCTTGGTTTAATTCTTCTTTAAGGTATCTCTAAGGGCTTATGTACACTGGGATATTATGGAAAATTAATCCAGATTAACTAAAAGTGTGAATTTGAAGTGGATTCGTTTATGGCAATAAATTATTTTGTAAACAGCCTCATTCAGAATTCAAGTAGCCTTAATTCAGTTAAGTTAATTTGAATTAACTTTCCTGGATGTCCCATGTAGACAAGCCCTAAGATTTCTAGTACACCTGTGTGAGTGGTTTCTTTGCTGCTATTTTAAGATAGATTCTCTATATATAATTTTGCCCATCAATTATCTTTGTATAGATTCCCTGCCAGGTCATGCAGGCCATTTACACTGAGATTTTTCTTCAGACATTCTCTCATACATAAACTACCTACACAGTTAGTACACTAATGATTAGTGAACTGAAACAGCTTAAGAAGTTAGGTTCAGGTAAACATCTAGAAGCTTGGTTGTTTATCCAAATCTCTTTGATCAGTCTTTGTTGGAAGAGTCCCAATATTTCCTTTTAGTTGAGCTTGATACAGAGTAATGACCTGAACTTTATCTCTCACATTCCTGATGAGTACATTAACCAACAGACCATGGGATGAGAGGTGCATGTGTGTGGTGTTAGTTGTGACCAGAAATTCCATCTTGGGCCTTAGAAAACTTTACTGGCAAAGCTGATAGGTTTCCGTGAAAAGCTTTGGTTTTGAAAAAAAGTAGCATTTTCCAACAAACTATTTTGTCAGAAAATTCCCAACCATCTCTGTTAATAGACTTTGATTATTAGAGCTGATGAGAAGTTTTATACGCAAGATGATCTGATATTCTTTTTCTCATTCTTAATGCTTTAATATACCCTGGGTAAAATAAGGTATGGTGTATCATGATCCTTTTTGTTAATTAGGCACTTGTTCATTTGATGTGGCACAATATTCTTCTGTCCTTACCCAAACTTTTCTAGTTTCTGCAGATACAGGGTACATATTTAGCTTCTATGGTTGGAGCAAAAGACAATAATTAAAGGAATACTGTCAATTCAAATATTGCCAACATTTATATTTTGAAGAAACTAAGTTTTCTTTCCAAAATCTAAGGTGCATAGAAATGTTCCATTGTGTTGTTTTAATTGTAATGGAAACATTTATTTTAAAACAAACCAATACTTCCGCAATTTTATGCAACTGGAACAGTGCAGCAGAAAAAACTTAAAAGGGAAAGAGGTTCACTTTGGTTCATAGCCAAAGTAAATTGATTTTTATTTTCAAAGATGAGAGCAGTGCAGAAAGTGTATTAACAGTTAACACAGTTAGTGTTTTGTTTTATTTGCCTACAATATGATGTTTTAATTGGCATCTTTCTTTAAAGCACATTTAAACATCGCAGAACCAACTTACTTTTTCTTTCTCGCATTACATATCTAAAAACTTGTGCCCTCTTTATTCTATTATTCCCTGCTGTGGCTTATTTTCTTGAATTGCATTAAAATGCAATAGAAGAGAGAACATTCTGGGTAGAGACAATTATCTTAATATACAATATAATGTTCCATATTTCTCTTCTGCCTTGCTTTGGTCAGAAGAATATAAGAACAGCCATACTAAGTTAGACCTAAGGTCCATCTAGCCCAGTATCCTGTCTTCCAACAGTGACCAATGTCAGGTGCTTCAGAGAGAATGAAAAGACAAGGTACTCATCAAGTTATCCATCCTCTGTCGCCCATTCCCATCTTCTGGTAAACAGAGGCTAGGGACACCATCCCTTTCCATCTTGGCTAATAGCCATTGACGGACCTATCCTCTATGAATTTATCTCGTTTTGAGCCCTGTTATAGTCTTGGTCTTCACAACATGCTCTGGCAAAGAGTTCAACAGGTTGACTGTCTGTTGTGTGAAGAAATAGTTCCTTTTTTTGGTTTTAAAGCTGCTGCCTATTAATTTCATTTGGTGACTCCTAGTTCTTGTGTTATAAGAAGGAGTAAAAAACACTTCCTTATTTACTTTCTCCATACCAGTCATGATTTTCTAGACCTGTATCTTATTCCCCCTTAGTTGTCTGTTCTCCAAGCTGAAAAGTCCCAATCTTATTAATCTCTCCTCATATGGAAGCTGTTCCATGATCCTAATCAATTCGGTTGTCCTTTTCTGAACGTTTTCTGAACCTCTACTAGGATAATTTCCATGAAATAGGATTTTATTTCTTAAAAGTGCACCCTCTTGTGCTTCTCAATCCCCTTTATTGTGAGATCACAGATGAAGAATTGTCATTGAGATAAACAAAAGGAACAAATAAAAACCTGTGAACAAAAGATCCCAATTTAATGCATATTAATAATAGGGAACTAATGAAGAAAAAGGCCAAAAATATAGAGTAAGCCGAATTCTAACTTCTCTGCATATGCATTCACTCCCATTCACCTCCTCTGGTTTTATTCTGAGGATTACCGTACATTTTGTTTGTTTTTTCACTTTGTTTGGCTGATATACTGCTCCACAAGATGCCCTCTGGCAACATCTATTGGGCTAGTAGAAGAGGAAAGCATTAAATCTCATATACTATCTTTGTACAATAAATGTTGCTTTCATGCAAAGTTCATAATTTTGAAATCAATACTTTAGTTATACAGATGACATTAAGATACCCTGAAGGGCTGTATAGTAGAATATTATTCACTCAACTTGTTTATCTTTCAGGATCTGTCTATGCTACTGTCATAAATATAAAGGGAAAGGTAACAATTTTTATGTATGCAGTAATATAAAATCCCTTTTGGCCAGAGGTACAGAATCACTTACCTGTAAAGGGTTAATTAGTTCAATTAAACTAGTTGGCACCTGACCAGGACGACCAATGGGGAAAGAAGATGCTTTCAAGTGTGTGTATACGGGGGGAAAAGGTTTTGTTTGTCCCAAGAGGGAACAAAACAAAAAGCACAAAGGGAGAGACCGAGCAGATAACCCAGGTCCTAAAAAGATCCTGAACTGATACATCCAAAATTACAGAAATTGTAAGTAATCTAACCCATTTCCTTGCTATTATCTTTTGTTTTAGCTTGTGAATTTTCCCTATGCTAAGAGGTAATCTTATTTCTGTTTTATAATTGGGAAGCAGAGTCAGAGGGGAATCCTTTGTTTTAAATCTTTTTATTTACCCTGTGAAGTTATCTTCAATCCTTATTTTGCAGGTGTGAGTCTCCCCCTTTCTTTTAAATAAATTAAATAAAATTATTTTAAGAACCTGATTGATTTTCAGTGTCCTAAAACCGAGGAATTTGGTCTGTGCTCACTTTGTTAACCTATTGGTTGGTATATTATTCTCTAGCCTCCCCAGGAAAGAGGCTGAAGGGGCTTGGGAGGATCTATTTTTTGGAGGGCAGGGGGAGATAGGGCTCCAAGTGGCCCCTCCCTAAATGTGTGTTTAAATCACTTGGTGGTGGCAGCAATACCATCCAAGGATAACAAAGGGATGTGTGCCTTGGGAAAGCTTTTAACCTAAGCTGGTGGAATATAAGATTAGGGGGTCTTTCATGTGGGTCCCCACATCTGTACCCCTGAATTCAGAGTGGAGAGGGAATCCTGACAGCTACAAGCTAGGGGTGTGATTCCCAGCTTGTGTATACATACTCATGCTAGCTTTTATCTGAGCTAGTGCACTAAAAATAGTAGTGTAGACACAATAACATGGACAACGGCATGGGATAGTGGTGCCGAGTACAAGCCAACCTGTACCCCATGTGTATGTACTCAGGATGGCTAAGCCATCCTGCCACTGCCCATGCTACCATGGCTATGCTATTATTTTTAAATGACAACCAGTGAGAGTATGTCTATGTGATCTGGGAATCCCAACGAGCGCTTATTGTAGATGTAGTATAATAAGATTCCAAACCTGCCTACTGTCAAGTGATACCAAAGGAGAATAAAAATAGAAATGAGAGAATATTCTGAATAATTTATTGGCAATCTCAGCTCCCTGATATAGGATTTGGAAATGTATAGGCTCAGTTTTCTTCTTGGCCAATTATGATTCAAGTTGCCTTTATATTGTGACACTGAACATATAGAATCAAATTTTGCCTAACATCCTTTCTTCTCCAATCTCAGCTACCACTTTGAGGATGCTCTGATACCATGGTAGCAAAAGCTATATACATGCTGAGATAAACACTGCACATAACATATTTCATGTATCTTGTGGCAGTTTCCACGTGATAACTGTAAAGGCTGTGGAATATGGACCTTTCACTGGGGGACTAGGAATGACATGACATGTTTTTAAATAGGTCCAAAGTTGTAATGTGGGGAAAGATTTCAAATCTTCTAGTACAAGAGTTCCTCAACTATGGTACAAGAGTTCTGGTGGTATGTAATCTTGATGTGCCATCAATTGACTCTACAACAGTGTTTTAAGAAGATAGTATGTAAACCCATAAAGTTTGGGAGCTGGTGCTCTAGTGGTACTCATCAGTCTACAGTCATACTGTAGAGAGTTTTTGGCTAGTGAAATAGTGATGTAAACTCTCATTTAAGGGACTGAAAGTATTTCAGAGGTTTTCTATGAAGCAGTCATACTAATTTAACAGTCCTAAACATAATCTGAGTTCAAAGACATTTTTGGCTTTGGTGCCTTGGTTATTGTTGCAACCTTAACCCTTACCTGTAGTCTTTCACTATCCACTGTGTCTCCTAGACACTGAACACTTGCTTGTAAAAACTGCAGGTTGCCTTGCTGAATACTGACTCTGTACTGCTCTGAGTGACTAAACTCTTCCTAAACCAGAGTATGTTAGCGGTTCACTGCTGAGATCTCTGTTGTTCAATGTTATTGAGAAAATGCATTTCTGATACCTGCAAGATATGGTGCATTACAATCAGAAAAACAGGTAGTACTCAGTATTTATGTGGTCCCTATTGCCACAGTCTGAGCACTGATCTTCAAAACACACCTATGCAGAAGGGATTCCCATTTTATGGGTAAGGGACAAAGGCAACCGCAGAGCCCAGATTTTAAAAGCTATTTCAGCATGGCTGTGCTCAGTGTCACAATGCCTAATGATTTAGGAGCATAAATCTAATTGCCACATAGAGCCCATATCCCTTCTGAAAATGAGATTTAGGCTCCTAAAACTATGATGGTGAGTGCAGCAATGCAGAAATAGCTTTAAAAATCTGGGCCTAGGTGATTTGCAAAAGACATCTGTATTGGAGCAGGGTATTGGACCTGGGTCTTTTGCATCCCAGGCTATCATCACAACTGCCAGATCATCCTCCCTTTCCAGTGCAATGAGGCTTGTGATCAAAAACACAACTTGTACAGGAGTTGGCCCTAGGCTATGGAACTCACTGCTGCAGGAAATAATGACCACAGGTGCTCATTCTTAGCACTAAGTACAAACCATCAAATTAAGTGCTATGCCTCTTGCAGAGGTGGAGTACAGGTGTACAGGTGACTTAGGTCGGTGGATGGGACCTGGTAGTGTAGACGCATACATTATTAGGTCCACTTAAGGCAGCTTCTGTCAACCTATGTTTGTAGTGTAGACCAGGCTTTACACTTGGTTTCCATGAATAAATTCTCCCCCTCTCCCCAGATTATAAATTGATCACACTATTTCATTTCCATCTGGGAAAAGAGTGATATTTCTGTTTCTGAATTCTTTGGGGGGTTCGGATATTAAAAAAGGGCCAGCGATGTGTTTGTACAATGCTTAGCACCCAGGGGCTAGGGTCTGAAGGCACTACTACAGGATAAATAAATAATAGTTATAAAAGTAAGTTTCTGAATATATAGAAGTCAAGTGGGAAAGAATCCCATATTGTTAGAAGTTTGGGTTTAAAGGGTAGGAGAAATCGGAGAGACTTGGGTAGAAAGGAAGGGATTGTTGAGACATAGTGGGAACAGACCCATGCCAGAGGTGAGCGTTAGTTTTATAGTTTAATATTTATATTGCAATAGCATCTAGAGACCATCATCTAGTTGGGATCCAAATATGGGGCACTTTACAAACCTATAGTAAATGCACAGCCCATTTAATTTTAAGGAGCTCACTGATTAATTGAAAGTTGGCTATAGCCCTTCACAATATAGCCACTTTTTTACATTTAACAGGAGTATTTATTTGCTCTAGTACAGGGATTTCTCTCCTGAATGAGAGTCTGACTGCATTATGTCACTTTGTGGTAAGTGACACAAACTACATATGATTTCTGATGTGTTGGCCCTGTTTTAAACTGCATGTTCACATGTGTATCAAAAAGGCAGATTTTTAATAGGCACTCCTTCCCCTCACTAGCTGTAATGCAAATAGTCCCAAAGAGTTCCTCATTCTAGCTGAAAGCCAGTTTTCTTTTGATTATACTGAGCAACAGCTAGTGGGTTTTTTTGTTTTCTTTATGGCTCCAAGCATTGTCTAATTTTTTAAAATTATTTAAGTCTATATACCTGTTAGGCATGTGCTCATTCCTCACATTCATAATGTTTTTGTGCATGGTCTGGACTTGCATCTCACTCCCTTAGAATAGAATAATATCATATTATTGTGGAGATTGGTAGCAGAAGCACTTGGTTATGATTTTAATGCACCAAACATTCTATTCACACCAATTTGTATGATGTGTTTTGCTCTGCCAGTTCCAATGTCGCATTCTTGGACACCTCCATTGCTAATGCTATTCCATAGGGCAAACTGGAAAAGTAACATTGTTCTCAGACAAAGGCATGTGGCCCAGAGTACCTCATTTAGAAATATTCCAAACATGCCAGCTGTAGATAGTTGCTTTAGAGACAAAATAATATGCAGTCAGAAACTTCATCTTTCTTATTTTGATAGTGAAGTCAGAACTGCATTACAGTGATCTGGTTTGGGTTGATAATGGCTTATCAATATTTGGGTGAGCTCATTGTATTATCTATCTTGTTTATCTGAATGCACTATTGGAAACAGAAATAGGTGTTCATCAGCAGTTATATCATTAGTTGACAGTTTGGTGTTGTCATCTTTCCAGATAGCTAAACAATCATGTTCATTTTCCTCAACTCCTTTAACGCTATCTATGGTGCTTATGTACAATGGTGAGGGTTGCCTTAGGCTATGTCTTTGCTGCAGAGTTAACCTGCGTTATCTACACTCTCCCTGAGTTGTACTAGCCCTATACCTCCTGACAAGCTAGCTGACTCAAGTTGAAAACACTGCCACACTTGAGTTAGGGGTCTTTGTGGATGGAAATCTGGGTAGGGGCATCTCTCAAATTAGAACTCAAATTAACTCTTCACAAGCCCTTAGAAATACCAGAGAGAGACAATGGAATATTTTGCTTTGTTGTTTTATTGCACTCCCCCACACCAATTTTCACTATCTCATCACTAAGTTTGTGGTATCTAGAATGCTTCTGTGTTATTCTTAGAATCATAGAACTGGAAGGGACCTTGAGAGGTTATCTAGTCCAGTCCACTGTACTCATGTCAGGACTAAGTATTATCTAGACCATCCCTACCTGGTGTTTGTCAAACCTGCTCTTAAATCTCCAGTGATGGAGATTTCACAACCTCCCTGGGGAACTTATTCCAGTGCTTAATCACCCTGACAGTTAGGAAGTTTCTCCTAATATCCAACCTAAACCTTCCTTGCTGCAATTTAAGCCCATTGCTTCTCGTCCTATCCTCAGAGGTCAAGAACAACAATTTCTCCCTCCTCCTTGTAACAATCTTTTATGTACTTGAAAACTGTTATGTCCTCTCTGTCTTCTTTTGTCACGACTAAACAAACCATCTTTTTAAAATCTTCTCTCATAGGTCATGTTTTCTAGACCTTTAATCATTTTTGTTGCTTTTCTCTGGAGAAGAGCATAAGTAAAGTTTTTCTTTGAGTGCTTGCACATGTCAGTTCCATGTTAGGTGTTTGTATGCCATGTGCACAGTCACCTACATCTCCTGTCCAGGAGCCTAAGAGCTGCTTGCACACACTAGCCTGCCCCAGTGGCATCGGTAGAGGGCACTAGAGTCAACCTGACAGGTACCACTGACGGAAAAATTTCTGGTGAATGCACGTAGGGTATGCACACACCTAACGTAAAATGAAGACGTTCAACACATCTCGAGGAACAACAGTTACAGAAAAGTTTTTTTTAATTGAGATTCTGGTTACAGTTGAGTTATTTTCACACACATCTTTCCCCCATCAGAGATACACATGAACAAATGGATTTTTTCCGGAAATGGCCACTAATTTTGAGTGACCCACATGAGAGGCCTTGAATCCCATTTTCAACATGCTGAACTCAACATTCTAACCGATGTCAGCGGGAACTGCAGGTGCAGATATTTCCATTTCTGGTGATGCATTTCATTTCATTAGAAGAGAAAATAAAGATGTTTAAATGAGTGAGTAGAAATGAAACCAAAGGGGAAAAAAGTTAGCTGACTTTGTTAGAATTTCAAAGGTGTGTGGAGCTTCTTCATATCTTCTTCCATTGCCTAGTCCTTACTTGGAAGGCTGTCTTTGTTTCACAGCTACTCTTATCAGTTTCTTTCTTTGCAAAATAATTTGTTGTTTGCCACTCTAGCTTGACTATTATTGTCGTCCCCTATTTATAAATCTAAATTAAATGTCAAGCTCACCTATAAGGCTGTGTCTTTACTGCAGAGTTAATCTAGGCTTTTACTTGGATGTTCTCTCTAACCCTCCTCTTTCCCACACAAAAAATCCTCTCATTCAAAGTTTAGTGCTGTTTCACCTTTAGCTAGCTGGCCCATCTGGGAATGAAGATTAAAGCATACGTGCTGCTTTTTCTTGGGCTGCTAACCTGCCTACTTTGAACTAATCCAGTGCTGATAGTCCTATAATGCCTTCCCACAATTCCTCCTGTGTGCCCAGAAGGATCGACAAAATTTTTAACAATTCACCCAGGAAGAATCAGAATGGTTCAGCTAACTGAGGTGCAAGGAGCCATGGCGTATGCCTCTCAACAGTCCAGGCGACACACGGGCAAGTACAGCATCAGTGAGAACACAACAACTCGGGTAGGGCTTTGCAGTGTGGCTGCTCACACCAGGCTAGGCTAACCTGGTTGCTAAGATTCAGGTGCTGATCACCCAAGTTAAGTGTGTAGTAAAGATATACCTTAATTAGAGAAGCAATGCTTTGGAGTGCCCAAATGGGCAGAGGCACCAGGACATTCACCTGTATACAATATATAGGGTATTGTCCAACACTCACTCTTTCTGAGATTTGCCTTGTATTCAATAAAGTTGCAAAGCCATAAAGCGGGCAGCAGTACTTAAGAATGTCTGTCAGACTTCCTGTCCCTCCTTGAATATTGAATAGTTTTCTAATAAATCTGCTCCAAGAACTGTTCTTGAGAAGTTCTATGGTGTGTGCTATCGAGGAGGTCAGACTAGATGATCTCAAAGGTCTCTTTCTGGCCTTAGAATCTATGAATATTTCCCATCCACAAAGAGCCACTATGCATTTCACATCTCTGATTTGGAGCTGTTCGAACTGCCAGGTCTGGCTTCCAGAGTGAGTCAGGTACCTGGTTACAAAAGTTACAGTGGTGTGATGTATCTTTCATTATGCTCATTTCTATATTGTTTTATTTGTTTCACTGACTTTTTTTCTTCCTGATCTCACAAGCCCTCCACACACATAACTACCATTAACTTAAAAAGTCTTTACAGGGGTTGGATTTTTTGGTGCATACCAGCTACACTATAGTGTTCTCTTGGGGACATATATAAAATTTATTTATTTTAAAACAACATCAGGGATTTTGAAAAAAGTCTTCCAGATAGAGACATTCATAATATAGGCCATGCTTCCCTTAGCCTTGGAATAATCTGCCTTGTACACCAAACAAGATCCCTGTCCACATTCAAATCATTCCTCAAATTACTGTTCTTCTATGAAGCATTTAAAAAATGACCTCTGCAACATTGCAACTCCACCTTGATCTCATACCAACACACAATACACTTTGGGCAGATCCTCAGCCGGTGCCAATCATTTAAAATCTGTCTTCTGTGTGTCAGAATTATTTTGCATATATCCATACACAAGTGTAAGCTCCTTGGGGCGCAGACCAAATCCTGTTTAGTTTGTAGAGCTGCGAGCATATTGTCAATGCTTTATAATAGTTTGGATAATGTTTTTGGTATCATTTCTCTCTCCTTTTCTCTCTCCCCAAAAATTACTATTAATGCTTATGCTACCAAATTATTCTTTGTAGCTCAAATAATGCTCCTATTAAAATAGAGTTGGGTCCACGCACTGAAGGGCAGAAAAATTTGATAACTATGGTTTGGTTCACTCTAGCCTTTTGTAATTAGGTATCAGTTAAGAGAAAACATGGCTTGCAAAGAGAGAGATTCTGAAAAATACTGTCATTTATCAAAGGGGAGTCAATGGTTCGTTAAGACTCTATGGATTTTGATAGGCTCTCATTATGCATTAGTGTTGTATGAGAAGCCTCTGAGTTACGAGAGCACTGAAACTTTTGGATGCTCATTTGAACTGAGCTGAGCCACTGAATCTTTACAGATTTACCTTATAGTAAAAGAAATTCTGTTCCTTCTTATTCCAGCTCAGTTCCAACCTAACAGTTGTGACAAAGCTCTGTCTTTGTCTCAGTGGGTCCCACATTTCCTGGCAGATTTTGCTAGCCTCAGAGGCTCCCTGTGACTCCCCTCTCTCTCTAGAGGCAAGGGTCACAGCCTACTGAGCCATTTTCATCATAAGCCAGCAAGGGAGCTGAGGAGAAGCAACCCTCCCTTGCATAATCTCTGTTGTCTCTGAGTCTTAGTAATTAATCAAGGGGCAAAGGGGGGAGCCCAGGCCCACCTTTTACTCCAGGCTCCAGCCCAGGGACCCTAATAGTATCAGCTATGGTAGCTGACTTTTTAGAAACAGGACACATACAATTCCCCAGGCTACTTCACCCATACCTCAGGGCCTCCTTCCTTGAGCCTGATATGGTTTGTACTGCTCAGACTCTCCAACAGCACACCTTCTTTCTACAGCTCCTGACATACACACCCACATGACTAACTGGGAGGCTTTTAACTAGTTTCAGCCAGCCCCTGATTGGCTTCAGGTGTCCCAATCAACCTAGCTGTCCTCCCTGCCTTCTGGAAAGATCTTAATTGGCCCCAGGTGTCTTAATTGACCTGGAGCAGCTGCCATTTGCTTATTCTGATCACAGGGATTTGTTTAGCCTGTGGCTTATATATCTATCTCCCAATACTTCACTATAGCCATCTGACTTTGCCCCATCACACCATATAGCATGCAGGAAAAGACAGATTGATAGATAGATACTTAATTGTTTGCAAAGAAGGCTTGTGCATGGGAATATGTTTTTGCTTTTTGTTTTCTCATATCCATACATGTCAGTCTGAACTGCAACCTGTGGCATATTCTACGTATGTCTTTTAGCCTCAAAAGCATAGAGTCTTAGTATCTCCTTGCTTAAATCATGTCAAACTACTTTTCAGACATGAAATAAATCCTCAATGGGGAGGAACTGAGACCTAGCTTCAGGTATACACACTAGAGCTACTCAGAAATCTTCTGACAAAACTGATGAAAAATGTTCATTTGTCAAAACTAAAACTGCTTGTGTGAAAGGGTTACTTTTGATGAATTTCCCAATTTGAAATATTGTTAAATTGCGACATTTAGACACTTCTGAAATGAAAAGTTTTGTTTTTGATTTGAAAAAACCTTTAGTTATGATATACTAAAGAAAAAATTAAATTTAAAAGGTCATAATGGAAACATGCTCAAAATTACCAAGTATTATGTCATGTCAGGATGTTGGTTAAGGGAAACCATGAAGTGTTGGGACCCTGCCACCTACTGCCAAACAAGACTTCACCTCCAAAGAGCAGCATATCCTTCCTTTTCACTGGCATAGCATCCTCTATTTGCCCTCTCCAAAGGAAAGTAAAATATTAGTCACTTCCCAGCAGCATTCACTTGGGAATTAGCTATTTCCCAAAGTTTTAAAAGAAGTGATGAAAATATTAATTATGTAATGCTTACGTATGCATTATTTTAAGGTCAAAAACAATTTATTTTGCCATTTCCCAGTTTAGTGGTCTTATGACTAATGCAGAGCTAACGAGGACCACAGAGTAGAGTCATGCATTCTGTATGCGTGATGCATGGAACAAAAGCCCTCAGAACACACTTTCTTGAAAACTTACTAAATGAATAATGTTAAACACACTCTTTAATTTTACATTTGCGTCAGTGAAGTAGTAAAGTAATCAGACATACCATTCAGCTCCAGGAAGAATAATTTTAGATCTGTATAACTTTGAACTTTTTGTGAAAATGTGGCTAATAAATGTTGCTACCATTGATATATTGGCTAGCAATAGCCTGACATGAAACCTACACTAAAGATCTGCACCACTTATAGCACTCTATATTAACTAACTAATTAAATGATGATAATTAGTTATCTCAAAGTTTCTGGCACAATATTGTTTAACCTCTGGTTATACACCATCTCTAGTAGGCAGCTGATTTTTGCTCTTGTGTGGCCAAGTAAGACAGATTTTCCTCTATTGCTAACTTACTTGCCAATATAAATGAACCTGTTATCAGAAAAATCCTTAAAATCTAGATTTGATGCTAGGGATCTTGGTTTCTTTTAGATCCCTTGGGATCCCCCTTCAGGCTTCTTTCTCTTACTTTTGAGAATTTTATCTCATCCATGATTCCAATGGCTGAAGAATACTCTGAGACACATTCAGAACCTGTCAAATACTGGCCATAGACATTGGTTTCAAGGGTTTGAGATGCTAGTGATGTATGTGGACTTGAAATTTGAGCCCTACATGTCCTGAGATTTGCAATGTTTGAGAATGAAACCAAAGCTTCAGGTGTTGCTGAAGGTTTATCTATTATAGATACATATTACCTATGTGAGTTATAGGTGTATGCTGCTTCAGAGAAGTGCTGCTCTGGGTTTTAGGAAACCATCCCCGAAAGGAAGTGATGCCTAAATCCTGGTGCTATTATATGCTACACAGGCACAACTTTGGCTTCACTTACATACCTTTGTAACTCTCTTAAATCTCTTTGATATCTTCACATCTAAAACACTATATAAATACAAAGCCATTTATGCTAATTGTCACTACAAGACCCTTCTGTGTGTCATTGGCTAACAAAATGCCCTTTAGTTCTTGAAAGCATTCTTTATCACTCTACAAAATGCTGCATTTTCTATTTTAAGGTCTAAGTTAAAAAGGTTTTGCTTCTTGTTCTTTTTCTTTTGCACTTGGTGAGTTTATCATGATTGACTGGGAAGAAGGAGGTTTCATTCTTTCAGCATTTATAGCAAGGTTTTAAAAAAAATAAACCCACCTAATATTGGTGAGTAGGAGAGAAGATGTTACATGGAGTTCAAAAGTTTTGCATTAGCTCATATTTCATTAAAGACTCATGCAGGCTAGAAGTTCTAAAGCACTAATAGGAAGGGAGGGAGGGAATTTGATAAAACTTTTCTCCAAAAGGAAGATTCTTTATATGGGAGTTGATTTTTTTTTCTCCCTTTCTTCGAGATAATTTGAGTTAGTCATTGTTTATTATTACAGTTTTCAGCCGTAAAAAAATTCATCCAAAAAGCTTAGAATTTACTTGAAGTTTGCTCATAGTCTAAAGAGATATCAGGACAGGAGATTCAAAATTGACAAGACATGCTAAATTAAACAAATACATACAGAGCAAGGAAAGGATGAAAAAGGAGAAATTAACATATTGCTCAATTTTCCTTTACTCTTTTGATTCTTTTGCTGCTTTTTACAAAATGTTCATTGTATGACCAGGAAAATGAATGGTATAATATTCCCTGAATATCTGACATACAGCAAAATAATTATTTGCATTACTAAGTACTAGGCTAAAAACTGGACTCCATTAAATTATGCCAGTGGCATAATTCCCATTGACTTCAATGGGGGCAGAATTGTACCCCAGAAATTTAGTTTGTTAGAATATTAAGAATTTGATTTAAATTGACTATTCATATCTGACACTATGGCCTTGATCTCGTCCGACAGATCCTCTTGACTTCAATTGAGTTATTGAAAAGATAGTGGAGCAGAACCAGGCAAGACCAGTGGTGACATAAATAACGGTGTGTGCGACGGATACTGGGAGCAAGATACTTAGCTCAATTACACTGATATAAATCAAAAGTAACTTCACTGACCCAAGTCAGGTCTTTTTCAGGAATAACTTTCATTTGTTGCAACTTTATATGTTGTAACTCAAAAAGTTGCTCCAAAGAAGTATTTTTATGAGTCTCAGAAATAGTCATCTCCATCAAGAAAAAGAGCAGAATTCAGACATAGGGTGGCTCTTAACAGAGGCCAGGGAATTACACCAAACCTCCCTCCAGTCTGGTGGTAGAATTGTAATAAAAGGTTTTGGGGAGCAGTCATTAGTTCCCTTGAGTACATTGCTGTCAGTGCCTTGAATTATATCTTTAGTATGATATGACCACACTATCTTATTGCACTTAGTATCCTGATTCTGGGCTGCGACTGAGCTCCCTACACCTGAAGCTGGAACAGGGATGGGCAAAAAGATTCTGAGGCCTTGTTGTAATCTAGATAAGGGCTGTTCTAACTTATGCCCCGACTGCAACTGTCCTCCAGAGTCAATCAATAAATTGAGGAGCCAGAGTGAAGCTCAGTCCATATTCCAACCTTATTCTAGTCCTTTCCAAAATGTTTCTGTTGCTATGACCCTATAAAAACTGGGAACCACCCTTTTTGGTGGATCTGTTCCCCAATAAGAAGATCCAGCTGGTTTCCATCACCTTTAGAGGCTGAGCACCATCTCTGGCACTTACTGCGAGTTACTCCTGAGGGGATTCTGCGCCAAAAAAATAAAAATTCTGCTCATAATATTATAAAATTCTGCAAATTTTATTTGTCAAACAAACATGGAGGCTCCAGCAATGCATTGGAGAGCACAGGCCACTGGCTGCATAGAGGTGGGAGATTACTGGACAGCTTCCCCCCGTCCGGGACACAGACTCAGCGGTGAGGCTGCACCCAACCCTGACACACTGCAAGGAATTGGCCTGTCCCAGAAACACCCCAGGGCCCTGCCCCTCTGTACCATATGCACCAGGTGTGGGCAGGCAGGCCCAGCAGCGCAGGATCCAAGTGTGGAGGGACTTAGTGTGGAGAAATCCAGGTGTTGAGAGGGTTCTGTATGGGGCAATCTGGGTGCAAGCTGCTCAGTGGAGGATCTGGGTGAGGATGGGATCTGGATGCACAGGGCCTTGTTTGGGAGGCTCTGGGTAATGGGAAATGGCAATGGTAATGGGACTCTGCAGGGGGGTCCAGGTGAAGGGGGTTGGGGCTCAGTGTGGGGTGCTGAGTGTGAAGGGATAGAGCTCAGCAGGGGAGTCTGAGTGTGGGGGCTCAGTGGGGGCAGGGCCGGCGCTACCGTTTAGGCAGCCTAGGCAATCGCCTAGGGCGCCAGGATTATTCGGGAGGGTGGCATTTTGCTGGAGGGGCGGCAGGCGGTTCCGGTTGACCTGCCGCAGG
Source organism: Gopherus evgoodei (assembly GCF_007399415.2). NCBI lineage: Eukaryota > Metazoa > Chordata > Testudines > Testudinidae > Gopherus > Gopherus evgoodei. The sequence continues at coordinate 53,421,822 of NC_044328.1, read as the reverse complement.
CATGCCTGCGGAGGGTCCATTGGTCCACGGCTCCGGTGGAGCTGCCACAGTCATTCCTGCGGACGGTTGGCTGCTCGTGCGGCTCCGGTGGACCGCCCACAGGCATGACTGTGGCAGCAACACCAGAGCCGCGGGATCAGCACGGGGGGCGGGGGGGAGCGAAAGGGCTGTGCGCCTAGGGCGCGAGAAACCCTAGCGCTGGTCCTGAGTGGGGGGTCCAGATGCTGGAGGAGTTGGGCAGGGATCCAAGTGCAGCTGGTTGAGGCTCGGGGGGGTGGGGCTACAGATGAGGGTGACTCATCGGGGTGATCCAGGTTCAGAGGGAGTGGGGCTCATGGGGATGGGGTTCTGAGTGCAGGGGAGTGAGGATTGGTGGGAGGGTCTTGGTATGAGGGGGTCTGGATGCACAGGGGTTGGGTGGATGGGGGAGCATCTCCCTGTATAGAGATCCCTCTCCCTGCAGCTGAGGAGTGATGGGTGCAGGAAGTGGAAGTGTGTGTGTGTGGGGGGAAGTTTGCAGAGCTTCCTGCAGCTGGAGGAGAAATCTAGGGGTGGGTCTGACCCAGCCCCAGATGTCATGCAGGGGAGGAGGAAGTCCTGTCCCCGCCCCCCAGTCCAACTGGGACTAGCAGCTGAGCCTGGCATGGGGTAGGAGCCACCAGCTGGGTCTCCCCCAGTGATTTACCTCTCTTCCAGTTACCCTGGGCACCTGAAACATACTGCTGGGGAGAGTCGCATGACCACTCTTGTAGCTTCCCTTTGCTTCCCCATCAGAAAGTCATTTTTCAGTGGGGAAGCAAAGAAATCTGTGGGAGACATCAATTCTGCGCATGCGCAGTGGTGCAGAATTCCCCCAGGAGTAATGTTAATATTCAGTCCTATAGAGCAATGGGACCCCTTTCTTGGTTGGGTTCTTGAGGGTAACCTAATGCAAATAATTGAATATTTACATATTCACCTACGGTTCATTAGAAAACAGTTTCATACATATTTTAATTACAAAATATATACAAAACAGCAGCCTACATTCATTCAATATTTTTACAGTTAAATCTCAGAAAATACTGGTTGTACGTGATATTTTTAATAGTTTTTGATTGAACACTTTCTGAGAATAAAGACCTTTAAAATAGCTCCTTTGTGCGAGGGAGAGACTTTTCTTTATGTTCCTTTGTCAGGTCAATGAAATCACATTACACCACAAAATTCAAAACACAGGTGGGTATTACTGATTAATGTTGGCAGTCTCACTTCTATATTTTATTTGATACACAATGTTCAGATGCCATGGTGGCAAGTTTTTCATGTGTGATAATAGACTAGACAGATCATTACAAAAAGAACATGTTAAAAATGATTCCAAAATCAACCAACCAACCAAACAAACAAACAAAAACTCTATTTTTAGAAACCAGCTATGCTTGCTAAATGAAAAAGCGCACTTGTTTATCATATTAAATACAATAACCCCAAAATATGTAAATAGCAGGATATTAAAGTTAAATATAGCATAAAGCTTACAGTACCCATATCAAAACAAAACAAATTTCTTGCCAAGTGCAAAGAAATGACAGAACAACAACCTTAAGTCTGACACAAATGAATACTATTTTATTATTTATAATCTCAAAATATAAACACAACATAAAACTCTCTGGTAAAAGAAATTGATCAGCCTCTAATGCAAATCCTCTTACATACCAATTTTTACCATGAGTCAACAAGCTTACAAACTTTTCCTATTAACTAAAAACAAAACATTGTTCTCAAGAAAAAGATTTTACCCCCCCCACACAAAACAAAAAACCCTGAATTTTCATTTGATAAGTGCATTAATTAAGATAGTAAATGAAATCAATTGAACAGTATCCCTTAAAAGTCAATATTTAGACATACAAATTGAGATAGCAAAAGTAATATATTTAAAAACAGTCCATGAGTCAGAGTTAGGGTAGAAATATACTTTGTTTGTTTTTTAGTATTCAGAAATAACAATGTTCTGTTTGTGATATGGTAATGTACTATTTAGGACATCCATATCTATTAATTTCCTTGCTTTTAAAAAAAGGAATGTGATGACTAACTACATTAATGATGTGCTAGGAAGTATATTGTCACATAGCAACCTTAATTGATTTTTGAAGCAAAGTATTTTGTTTTGGGCTTCAGTATCAAACATCTTTTATAATCATGTTCACTTTTTTCATGCAAATGGGCTCATGATTTTGGGCAATGTTGTGGTGCAGATGTAATCTAGTAAAGCTATGCAAAGTTAAGAATCTTTGTGAATTCATCTGCATTTGCAGAGATGGTCAAGGATAGGAGTCAAGGTCTGAGGGAAGCTTATGTAGTAGAGGAGAACATGCTTAGTTGAGGGGCAGATGGGGAAGTTCAGGAGCACCTTTTGCAGTTGCAGGACATCTGCCCTACATCCACTGTAGGAGAAAAAGAATATTTACCTTTTTAAAGTAAAATTGTGCTCCTTTTACCATTTTTGTAAATCAGAGTTGCAGCCAATATCCATAGCAGAGTGTAGTAGCGATCTCAGTGAGGAAATCTGAGTTAGCCGTGCTAAGAGACATGAATATTTAGGTTGGCAGGCACATTTACTTCACAAAAACCTTTTATTGGAAGCAGAAAAAAGTATTTGAATCATAATATTAGGACAGATTAAATAGAACTGTACAGAAGGCATCAAAAACCTAATAGCTCTTAAGAAAATGCCCTTGACCCTCTTTTAAAAGAGATTTAATATTATGAATCATTAGTAATATTTCCTGATTAGTCTTTTGAAAGATATCCCTTGCTGTTTAAATGAAAGGATGCTGTTTTCAGCTAACTGAAGAATGGGCCGTTTAAGACCAAAAACCTCCAAACACACTTACATCATCACTGGATGAATATGATATTGTTAAAGAAAAGCAAACCCCTGGGGATCACAAAAATTAACACTTTATTGAATGATCCATTTTCTAGGTCGCTGTGTGAAAAGAAAAAACTTGTAAGGTGACTTCAAACTCTTCCCAGCCCCAAATTTTCCCCAAAATGTGTGTTCTGAAGTGTGCAGCTCTGTCCTGGAACAATGAGAGGAATATCAAGGTTCATTGCTCCTTTAAAGATTTAATATTCAGCAGTTTATTTTAACTGGAGTTACCAAATGGTTTAGTTTGAACACAGTACTAGATTGGTTTAAATCAGGGGTCGGCAACCTTTCAGAAGTGGTGTGCCGAGTCTTCATTTATTCTCTCTCTATAAGTCTATATATTATATAACTAAACTAGTGTTGTATTGTAAAATAAACAAGGTTTTCAAAATATTTAAGAAGCTTCATTTAAAATTAAATTAAAATGTTGATCTTATGACACCAGCCCGCTGCTGGTCTGAGGTTCTTTTCACCTAGGCCGGCGGTGAGCTGAGTGGGGCCTGCAACTGGGACCCCAGCTGGGAAGGGTCTGGCAGCCAGAACCCCAGACCGGCAGCAGGCTGAGCGGCTCAGCCCACTACCGCTCAGAGGTTCCCTGGCATCCCGGCTGCCGGACCTGCTCAGCCCGCTGCAGGTCTGGGGTCCTGGCCCTGTCCATATACAGTGGGTACCTACCTTCTCCCTGATTCTGGCCCATTCTCTTCCTCTCTCTGCACTGAGCTGAGGATGAGAGTGAACCGAGCACAGGGCTGGGGGTGAAAGGTCTGGCCAGGAGCTAGAATGGGAGTGGGGGCACTTACCTGGTCAGCTCCCACTGGGTGTGAGGGGTGCAGGTGGGAATGTGAGTGGGGGTGCAGGAACTCCCGTTTGGTGCACAGGGTGAGGATGGGATGTGCAGGGTGCATGGGACATGAGGGGGCTGGGGATGTGGGGGGTGCAAGAGTCAGGGTAGAGGTCTGGGGACATGTGAGGGGGGTGCAGGTGTCAGGGTAGGGGAGCTGGGTATGTGTGAGGGTGCCAGAGTCAGGGCTGGGGTCATGGGAGGGGGTGAAGGAGTCAGAGGGCTAGGTGGTACAGGGCTCAGGGCAGGGGCCTGGGGGGTGTATGGGGCTGCAGGGCTCAGGGTAGAGGGCTGTTGGGGGGGGAAGGGGTCAGGGCTCAGGGCTGGGTGACTGCCTCTCCCCGAACCCCCAACCCCCCCCACTCCTTGTCCCAACTACCCCCTCCTGGGACCCCCACCCCCTATCTAAGCCTCCCTGCCCCTTGTTCCCTGACTGCCCCCCAGGACCCTGCCCCCTACCTGTCCCGTGATTGCCCCAACCCTTATCTACACACTCGCACCCAGACAGACCCCCTGGACTCCCATGCCTATCTAACCACTCCCCGCCCCCTGACAGGACCCCCAGAACTCTGGACCCATACAACCCTCCCTGCCTACCCCAACCCCTCTTCACACCCCTACCTCCTGACAGCCCTCCCCCAAACTCCCGACTCATCCAACCCCCCACAGCTCCTTGTCCCATGACCACCTCCTCCAGAGACCCCCCCACCCTAACTGCCCCCCAGGACCCTCCTTGCCCCCTGTCCCCTGACTGCCCTGACCCCTATCCACCCCTCACCCCCAACAGACCCCGGGACTCCCATGCCCCATCCACTCCCTGCTCCCTAACTGCCCCCTCCAGTGACCCCCCGCCCCCTAACCACCCCCCCGGATCCCACCCTCCCCATCCAACCCACATTGCTCCCTGTCCCCTGACTGCCCTGACCCCTATCCACTCCTCACCCCCTAACAGACCCTGGGACTCCCATGCCCCATCCACCCCCCCTGCTCCCTAACTGCCCCCTCCAGAGACCCCCGCCCCTAACCACCACCCCCGGGATCCCACCCCCGCCTCCCTGTCTCCTAACTGCCCCCAACTGTTATCCAACCCCCCCACCCCCAGCCCTGGACCCCTTACCATGAGGCTCCTCACTCATCTGGAGCTCTGCCGCCATGCACGCACCTCTGTTCCGCCCCAGAGAGCGCTGCGCGCACGGAGGCAGCAGGGCTCCGGATGAGCGGGAAGCAGCTTTCCCTTTCCACGGAGCCAAATGCTGCCCCTCGGGAGCGCACAGCCCCGACCCCCAGAGCGCTGCGTGCAGCCGCGGCAGGGCTCCATGGGAAGGTGCAGGAGGGGCCGGTGGCTTGCTGCGCTCTGTCCACGCTCCAGCCAGGCAGCGCAGACCCTGGAGCTTGCCACGTCAGCAGAATTTTGAATGGCACACGAGTCCCGGCAGGCTCCAGCGTGCCATTAAAAATCGGCTGGCATGCCGTCTTTGGCACGTGTGCCAGAGGTTGCCGACCGCTGGTTTAAATGAAAAATAAAACAAGTTTATTTAATTAGAGATTTTAAGTGAATACAAACATAAGTTACATGGTTACAAGAGAAATAAAGATAAAACACTTTCTAGTAACTAAAATTTAACAAACTAGACTTGGTTCAAGGTAAAATTCTCACCACCTTTCAATTTCCATCAAGATGGCTGATGAAACTCCTGAGTCAGGATCTAGCACCCAGAATCAAAGGGCTGGTATCTTAGTAGTCTTACATAAAAAAACAGATAACTTGGGGTTTCTTGGCCCCTCTCTTTTACCATCTGATGAATCTTTGAAATGGATTCTTCTGAAGGATACCTCTGTTTCTAGCAGTTTCTGTCCCTGCTGTAGTTGTCCACTAAAATGCAATTTTTTCATTTCCTGCCCTCTCCCAAGGACATGTGATAGTCAATCCCCACCACCCCCTGTTAGCTTGATGGGTCTGTTTAGGTGATATGTAAATACATTCTCTGTGTCTTTCAAAATACTATGGAAGTAACTAACGTGGGGAAACCACATTCTTTTTCTAGGGTGGGAAATTTCTGCTTGGCTGGCAAACACATTTTAAGAATTACAATTTAAGTTTATGTCCATAACTTTGCATCAGTTGCTTGCATTTATATTACACAAAATTGTTAATAATGGATGAGTCATGAGCTTTGCATTGACACCTTGTATGACTCTTATCAGATAAATTTCATGACATTAAAGAACTGGGGACACTTGAACTGGTTAAACCAGCAATAATTCACTACCAGATATCTGGGTGCCCTTTGCCCTAGTGCTGTTCTTGATGTCACATTCACCCCTCATCCCCTTTTTACACATATTCTGTAATCTTCTGATTTTCTTCCTTGAGATAAAACATAATGTATAGATATTAGTAATGACAACTTAAAACTAGGCTTTCACATCTGTCAGTATTAGTTACTTTTATAACCCTGCTAAACACTCACCAGGCTCCTCTACCAGACCTAAACCTTGGTTCCCATGTATCTTTGGCTTGTTCTAGGTAGAATTAGGCACTATCTCTGGCTCCAGATTCTAGGCCCACATGCTAGGTGCTGACCCTATATCTGATACCCTTCTTTGCAGAGGAGACCCCATCGTCCAAGTGTGTAGGCCCTGAAACTAGAGCAGCTCTCCCAAGCCTCCTCAGTAGCTGCTGCATGCTCTGAGTACCACACAAGATGTGGCAACCTTGGTGTTTTACTGTTTCCCTCTTTGGGGACTGGCTGACCGTGTAAGCAAATAACACTCAGACTCTGTAAAAGGATTTCTAAAATATGTTCACTTTGCTGATACAGAAAGCACAACAGACTTGCAGATCTAGGCAAAAATTAAAAACCGGTTCACACAAATCTTCCCTGTAATATCCTTACCTCCAAGAACTCTTTTGGGCTTTGGTCAGTCTTTTCAAGATCCCAGAACCCTCCTTTCCTCCTGCCCAGTCTTATCTTGTTCTGCTTAGTGAGAGAGCTACTCTGAGCAGACCTTGTCCTTTTATAACTTTCCAGTCTTCTCTGTCATTTAACTGTCTTGGTCAGCCTCAAAGCACTCAGCCGGTGATCTGTTGCTTGGTTACCACTCACGTGAAGTCCAGACCTGGTGAGGGGAAAAAACGGTTCCTTGTAGCTCAGCCTCCCGCTGTAGCCAATTCATTGTATGGCCAAGGAAGACCTATCAAATATTAATAAGTCTTGATGTTCCTATTACAGCTTTTTAGATAGGGTCAGTGCAGTACCTGACAGTCCCTGTTAGCAAATGGCAGATTTAATATACAGTTGAGACATAATAATACAGAGAGTATATAAAATCAAACAGAAACCCGTAAGTTTTACGTATGTTTGTTGGCCTTAAGAAGAGCTCTGTGGAGCTTGAAAGTTTGTCTCTTTCACTAACAGAATTTGGTCCAATGAAAGAAAGTACCTCATCCACCTTTTCTCTCTAGGTTTCACACGGGCAGATTTCTCAGACCAGTATCACATGCTTTAAAGATAACCCTTTTGTAGGTATGAATGATGTTTGAGTTAAGGTTTCCAGATTTAGGTTCAAAATGAGAAAATTCCATCAAACAAAAATATTTATCTGTTGTCTATGTGCTTTTCTGGCCCACCAAGCTAGTGCCTCAGCCACATAAACATTCATAATTTTTTTATTACAAAATCCCTGTGACCTAGGAAATGGCTTACATTCCATTTTATTTGTGGGTAAGTGAGGCATTGGGAGACTAAGCAATTTGCTTAAGGTTACATATGAAATCTGGGGCAGAGCCAGGAATTCAACTCAGAATTTGAGTCACAGGCCATTGCCTAAATCACATGATCATTCTTTTTATGTGGATAGGGTTTTTTTGTTTGTTTGTTTTTTAATAAAAGGTCTGCTAAAAATATCCTAAACTTATCAATTCCTAACATTTATATGTGGAAGGGGTTGATGAACTCTGATGATCTCGCCTCCAAAGATACCTTGTATAAATTCTAAAATAGAAAACTAGTTAAATTTTGTCTTATGGTAGCTGTCCTAGATGCACCACCCAGCACACCACCTTCTGGCTGGAAGTGATATTGCAGTCACTTTGCCTCAATTTCTCCAGTGTCTTCTCTGGCTCACTCTGCCAATAGGAGTGACTGGGTCCTCCAGCCAAGCCATACAAGAGTTCAACCCATTCTAGGGGCTCAATCTTTCACTTAAAGTCTAACCGAAAATAGCAAAACAACCAAATCACCAGCCCAGCTGAGCTCTGCTATTAGCCTCCTTTGCAGGAATGAACTGTCCCAACACTGACCCCAGTTCCTGACCTTCAGCCTTACCATCCAGGGGCGGTATGCTCTCCCCCTACACAGGGTTTTCAGGCAGGCTGTAGCCCCTGATGGGTCTCAGACATGTGTGATCACCACAGATATTACACAAATCTTAACAAAATGACAGAGTAAAAATTACATCTCCTAAAAGGGAAAATCTTCCAAAATCCATGGAGAGTCTCCTGTCTTTACTCACTTATCCCACCAGTGAACCTCTCCCACAAAGAAAATCTGGGAGAGCAGCTGAATCTAATGATGTTTCCTGAAGGTCACCAAATATTGGCTCTCATAGCTCAGAATCTCATTCCAGAACCAATTACCTTACTCTAGGATCACGCTTCTGCCAGCCTTATTTATACTAGCTGTAAGCTCAGACATTTCAGATGATCACAACCACTATTGTATCACATGGAATGAGAGGTGGTATTTCAGATGGGCACATCCCAGGCTATTCAACCAACCAATGCTTTGAACTCCACTTGGAAATCAGTTGGCAAACCATACAGAACACAGATGTAAAGTACTCTCTCTCTGCATGAAACATCGGTGCTAATGTTCCAGATGGCTTTAGAGCACACTGAAGTAATACAACCCTCAAGGGGTCAGCGGCATGGGGTGAGTAAAGAAAGCAAATATCTTGCTAAGTGCAAGTGGTGGTAGGCAGCTTTGGTTGCTGTCAGAGTGTTCTGAAGGAGGAAAAGATCCAATAAGACTGTTCCAGTTGCAGACCTTGGATGCAAATAGCAGATAAACCCCATGAAATCAGGGACTGTGATATTATTTCTTTCCTGTCTTTCAATTACTCCCTGCTTCCAACCTGTAAGTGTTATCTCCCTCTTATCTATAATGTAATCATGATTACATGTAATTATTTTCCATTGTATGAATTTCCTGAGCTGTTGATGTTTATAGCATAAAGATCCTTAGAGTGTTTCCTGAGAGCTTATTAAACCAAGGTTTGAATTCATTTTTAACCCACTATCAATGCATTACTTGTTACTCACTTTTAGCAGAGCCGTTGATACATACTGTTTTTCAATTACTGAAGATTTAGGTGCACTGGCAAAGAAGAAAAATGAAACAGGAAATGGGGAAAACATGCTTTTGAAGGACTGCATTTGTAATGTAGTATATACTGAGGAAATATCCAATTTACTGAGGGATGCGAGCATACACAGGCAGAAAGAGATACCTTTGACTAGTCCTTAGATATGAAACATCTGATATACTATAGAGAGTTTCTTTACATGTCACACTTTTTGTCTCTTTACGAAACAATCACAGGCACTTCGCTTAAGGACCCAACAGCGCCTTCCAATTGTGAAGTCTCTGCCAAAGAGTCTGTTTTCTTTTCAGAACCCATCAGAGATATTCTAAGTAAACTAACCTGCAGTTTACTTATTGAATATTCATTCTTTGTGGCAAAAACCACACTGAACATTTCATTTGTTAAGTAATGAGTTGAGTTGGGATGCATTTAGACATTAAAAAAATGTGCATACAAGGTTAAGGATAGAAAAAAACTTAATGATAAATACTCTTAAGTTGTGTTTCACTGGCAATAGTTTATAGTTTAAAGGCATAGATTCCACACAGACATAATTGAGCCCTTGGATTCTGTTGTAGAATTGGGGCCTCAATCTCTCCACAAGTGTCACTTGTAGAAGTTGTCCAAGGAAGTTTCGCTCATTCACAAATGGTCAGCGTTATGGGGGTTCCTTTGGGAGCAGCCATTTGTAAAATGGCTTAATGATCTTAAAAGGCCAGCAAAACTCACTCCTTTTAAACAGCATTAACTGTAGGGAATAAGTCACCCACAAATATGTCTGAAATGAAAACTATTCTGAAGTTTTTTTAAAAAATCAGTTTTTAAACGTTTTGCTTCTTTGAACAATGAGAAAAAACAATTCACCATTTATTTATTTTAAATATTAAATGCACTTTGAAAGGCAAATCTGAATTGCAGCTTTGCTGTTCGAGTTATGCTGGCCCAGTTAACTCTTATTCAGTTTCCATTCATGTAGTTCTTTTTGTCTCTCTCAAATATGTAGAAATCAAATGTCACTACCACACTTAGGAAGGGAACATCAATGCCTGGCCTACAGTTTCTATGTTAGGAAGAATTATAAATTGAAAGGGCGTGTATCTGTGTTCTGAAGAGGAAGAGACAGAGAAAAAAGAAACTACACGAGGGAGTGTGATGTGAAGATTTTAGCTGCATGTACATTATCTACAATTGGTGAAGCCATTCATGAGTTATGCAGAACATCACAAACAAGGGTAAATAAGGCCATGGCTACACTTGAGAGTTACAGAGCTGGTGGTGGCTTTACAGCGCTGTAACTCACTCCCTGTCCACACTGGCAAGGCAATTACAGCGCTGTATCTCCCTGGCTACAGCACTGGTTGTACTCCACCTCGATGAGGGGAATAAAGAGAATAGCACTGGTGCTGCAGTGCTAGGGTGCCAGTGTAAACAGAGAATAATCTTACTACGCTGTAACTGACCTCTGGAAGCTTCCCATAATGCTTTTAAGTAAAGATTACACTCTTTGTTTTGTTGTGATGCCTCTGTTTGTTTTGTTGTGAACTCCAGGCTCCAGAAGCTGCTTATCAAAAAAACAAACACAGCTACTGTTTGCTGTGAATGAGCTCCCTTTGGAATGCCCACAGCTAGTGTTTGCTTGAAGAGAGGGGGCCTGAGGAGAGAAGCAGCACGGAGTACAGGAGGAAGGGGTCCGTTTTGGGGAGGCTGCTTATCTGATGCTTTCAGTGAGTGAGAGAGAGGTGGGAGAGGGGGTCGGAACTTGCAGCTGCTGACAGTGTGTCGGCTCCAAAAATCCACCCTCTCTCTCTTTTCCCCACGCTCCCTGTCACACTCCACCTCTCCCCCTTTCGAAAAGCACGTTGCAGCCTCTTGAATGCTGGGATAGCTGCCCATAATGCACAGCTCCCAATGCCGCTGCAAATGTGGCCATGACAGTGCGCTGGTAGCTGTCAGTGTGGCCAGATTGCAGTGCTTTCCCGATTCAGCTGTAAGAAGACAGATTTAACTCCCAGTGCTGTACAGCTGCAATTGTAGCCATACCCTCAGATAATTATACCATACTATGTATACACTCTATATGTGCTGTGATTCTAGCAGAAATATTATTTTAGAGAGGGGTTTGGCAACTGTAAAAAAAAATTGTGATGGGACTACTATTTAGTATCCCTCAGCCTCTAACATCAGGCTCATTTTATACTATAAGTCCAAGCATACAGGACTCACTGGGAGAGGAAATTATAACCTCTCTGAATTCTGAAAACATCTAAAATGGGCCCAGAGTAGCTTTTCTGAACATAAAAATGCTATTATTTTAACTTTACCAAAAGGCCATAAAATAGAAAATAAAGATTCTATTGGTAGTTATTAACCATTCTATAAGAGATTCCCATAAGAAAAAAGTAAAATATTTTGGGATCTCCTAGGGCTCGAAGAAACTGCTGGTCCATCTGAGAGTGAAGACAACTCCATGCTTGGGGGGAAAGAAGGAAACATTTCTTTGTCACACTGATGTTTAAAAAACAAACAAACAAACACTCTAGCTTTTTGGAGAACTGTATAGCAGGCCTTTTCTACCCAAACAGATGCAGCACAACTGCTGGGCTAAGTATTGAGAGGTCTTCCTTCCTCTACTCCTGTTCATGTGTGTGTGAGGGAAAGAAGCCTCTTTGGAAGGGGAGGGTGTCCTTCTATTGCCATTCCATGTAGTCAGGAGAGTAAACATGGTCAGTGGGACCAAAGGAGCAGAGCAACTGGGTCCCCATATTACAGTGCACCTATGGCTCCAGATAGCGCCTTAGTCCAGATGCATGGTAAACTCAACTGATCATCTAGGTAAGTGAGAGTCAGGAGACGTGGTTCTGAGTGGACCTTGGGCAAATCATGACTCTGTGCTTCGGTTTCCCCATCTGTAAAATGAGAATGACACTAACCCCTTTTGTAAAGTGCTTTGAGATCGACTGTTGAAAAATGTTATATAAGAACTAAATGCTGCTATTACATGTATGTGCATAGAGCAGTGTGTGTATGTATACTAATGTACTGTGGTCAACATTTATTTATTTTGTATTCTGATATCACCTAGAAGCTCCAGTCAAAACTGGAACCTCATTGTGCTAAGTGTTGTAAGAGCAGAGAGATAAAATCCTTGCCCCAAAAAGCTTGCAATATAATTAAAGCAAGACATTACAAGTATGTGTGTCAAACAGGAGGAAGGAAGATGAGAGAAACATCAGAGCTGGTCAAAAAAGGTAACTCGCTCTCAATTTTTTAAAAAATTTTTTTCATTTTGTTAAAAAATGTTCACTTCTTATGTATTTATTTATTGAGAAAAGAATTTTATTTGTGGATTTTTTTTATTCTCCCTCATTTTTCTAGTGGGCGGGAGGAGTAAAAAGGTAGAGAAGTGGGATCTTTTTCCCCATTAAATATGAAATACAGCCGTGTGGGAAATGTTTTGTCAAAAATCAGAAAAATCTGAAGAAATATTGAAGTATTTTCAATTTTGTGGTGGCGGGGAGGTGGAATTTCATCCACCTCTAAGAAATAGAAATAAGAACATGTGCTTACAGAGGCCAGTAAATTACATACCAGAAGTGCCTACTGCCTCTCTCTTTTACCTGTTGTCAGTTGACAATTTCCTGAAGATATCCTGGTATGAGCATGTCATTAGGGAGGAGGTGATCACTGTGTGTTTTTAATATGGATGTAATATAGCTATCCAGGAAATACATAAAATTCTACAGTATATTAAAAGGAAAACAATGCCTAGCATTTAGAAAATTGACCTAAATTTGCATCATTGGTTCCTGTTCCAAAGAGGTATTTGGTGATCTATCATATTCATTGCAATATAGTGTCTCGACTATACCTTTCCAACTTAAAGGGTATAAAGGCCTTTCAAATTTTTTTGAAGTACATGTGGTCACTCTTGCATGAAAAGGCCATTTGTTCTTCTCATGTTAAAGGCTGGGCTTTCATTTAGGCTGTAATTCTGAGAATTTCCTATTACTGTAATTTAATTTCACTTCATTAAATGGATGGCTCATAGGCAAAGGAATAATAGCATTCGGAAGAACCGAACATTACCAGTTTGAATGATGGGGAATTGGCACCCACCAGTTTGCTCTCTAATATTGGGAAGAAGCTGCTCACTGTTAAAGCTGTTTCATTAATCAGAAAATCCCACATATGTGAACTTTTACGTTAGACACGATAAAATTATGATCAACATTAATAACATTTCACACAGTGGAACAGTACATCTTGCTCTCCTAGGGAGTCAATAGCACAGTGGTAAAGATTCAGTTTTCCTTTTTACATCCTTGTTAATTTCAGGTCAGTTTCATGTATTCAAGGTCATTTGTTCAGCAATCACACATTATGTGTGCATGGCACAATTGTGAAGAATTGAATTCAAAGCATAGAGGGGTTTATTATTTAGATATTAATTTGCCCTCAAATGTAAATTACTACTTCTTCTGACAAGATATTAATTAAAACTATCATAATAGTTCTCCCAAAGAAAAAATATAAGGTCTAATGAAAATATTTTAATGTAAAACAGATCACAGTGGTTTATCACATATTCTTTTATCTAGGGCCTGATCCAGAGCCCATTGAAGTTAATGGAAAGACTCCCATTGTCTTCAATGGACTTTGGATCAAGCTTCTAATCTACAAAGAGACTTTGGGTGAGATACTCACCCCTGTTCCACGTCCTTTATGACACACAAAAAAAGCTGGAACAATATAAATGAGCCTAACAGCCGTGGTTACAGCCAGGAAGGATTCTCGGGTTCAGGCACTGCAGAAGATAGTGGTAAAGCTACCTTCTGAGGAACCCCTCCTAAGCCCCAAAATAGGGGGCGTGGCCACAGCACTGAAGCCCAGGGAGGATGTTGTAATTTAGACAAGTACCCAAGGAATTCTGAATTTTATCAGCTCCTGAAACAGCAAAGGAGGACGAGGGTACAAAAGAGTCATCATAAACCAGCTGTTAATTCTCATTTTCTTCATTAAATTCAGTGAGCAAGGTTCCCTGACCACCTCTGCTCCCTTTGTAATTCTGAAAGCAGGCTGTAACTGGCTGCCTTTCCCCAGCTGGAGATTCCTGTGGTGTGAGGGAGTCCTGAGCAAGTATAGAGTGGGCATAGCCAGTTCCTATGCTGCCCTTCTCTGCCCTCTCACAGCCACTATATAGGATGTGTATGATCTGGAGCAGACGGACAGACCATTAGACTGCTCTGCCAGCTATAGTGCAAAACCTGCCTTCGAATTGGGAGCCTTAACCTGATATGCTCAAAGAGCTGGATTGTTCTTTTAAGTCGCAGCCCTACACAGGAGGTATTGTGGAAACCATGATGTCCATGGTATTAATCTGGCTCTAGGCAAGCAGAATACTGTACATATTGCAAAATTTCATCAACATCTCCCTTTTTCTCCATCATATCCCTGATAACCGTGGTCTATACAGTGTAAATCATGACACAATTGCTTAGGATCTAAGGGCAAGCACGTCCCCATGTGAATCCAATGGAACAACCTCCATCACTCAGATTACTCACACATGTATCATCCCATAGCATTTAAAAATCAATGTTGAAGATCCAAACTCTTTGTTAGCAGCTAATTTTAAGTTAACTCTGTTTTCACCAGATTGCTGATATTCCCAATAAGTTTTTCTGTTTCAGGGAGCCTGTTGCTTTTTGATAATATTTCTAACAGTGTTTAAATTCAAAACCTCTCTGTTTGTTTATTTCCATTAGCACTCAATTATTGAACAGGAACAGTTGGTGAGCCCCGCATCACCATAGTCAAACTTCAGTTTTTAGTATGGAAATTTTTCCTCTTCAGTGAATCTGAGAGGTCTCAAGCCACACAAGGAATGTTACTCAAGAAGAGGATTTGAGAACCAGTCTGATCAGCAGTTAATCAGGTTGTCTGAGTTAATTGAGCTTGGTAGCCACAAAGCTGGGTTCAAGCCTCCATGATGCCTGACAAAGCTATGTGACATTCGAGATGTTTTTAAATTACATGAAGAGTATTTAAAATCCATCCTGGGGATTCTCTTTTCCTGGCTGCGGCAGCTCTTCATAGTGTTGAAGTAACTGAACTTTGAATTGAGGGTAGTATAAAACAGCCACTTAAACACAGCAAGGAAGACTTTTTTGATGGGTTCCTGGCAAAGGGCATGATGGTAACTCCAATCTGTGGTGCAGAGCAGTGGCTCTCAACCCTTCCAGACTATTGTACCCCTTTTAGGAGTCTGATTTGTCTTGTATACCTCAAATTTCATCTCACTTAAAAACTCAGGCTTTGGCTTCAGCCCCGCACAGCAGGACTCGGGCTTCGGCTTTCTGCCCTGGGCCCCAGCAAGTCTAACACTGGCCCTGGCAATCCCATTAGGAATGAACTTTCCCACAGGTTTTTAGAACCACTGATATAGTTTTTTGAACAGTATAAACAAATCATTGTCTGTATGAAATTTTAGTTTGTACTGACTTTGCTAGTGCTTTTTTTATGTAGCCTGTTGTAAAATCAGACAAATATCTAGATGAGTTGATGTACCCCCTGGAAGACCTCTGTGTACCCCTTGGGTACACATACCCCTGTTTGAGAACCACTGGTGTAGAGTATGTGTGATATGCATGGCTTTTGTTCAAAGATTACATGAGTGAGATGCATGGCATCTGCAGTTATACTAATTAACATCACGAGTTACAAAGGCTATACATCTTTGTAAACCGGTGGAAAGAGAAAATGTTCTCACCATTTGTATAACTAGCTAGGCGTGTAATTATGGAGGGTGGGAAGAGGTGGCAAATTGTCCTGTAGGTTGACCACAATGGGAGGTGTTGAACCTCCTTGAAAGATGCAAAGTGAGTTTTGCTGTCAACTCTGCAATAGATATCAAGGATGTGGAGAATAGGGCTGGCCAGAAAACAAAGAACTTTGTTTTGTGAAAAAAAAATGAGGTTTTGGAAATAGTTTTCATTCTGCATCAGAAGGAAAAACGAGAGAGAGAACCTAGATAGCCAATAGCCTGGTAGTAGGGCACTCACCTGGCACATGGGAGACCCAGATACCCCAGACATTCCATCCTGGATGACCTGAGAAACCTTTCTGATGAACATTTCCATGACAAGTTCTGGCAATTTGGTATGTTGAGATGAAAAATCATTTTGTTGAAAAATTTCCAACCAGCTCCAGTGCAGGGTGGCTCTTTTAGAGAGGATTCCAGTATCTGAGATGAAGCAATTTGAAGAGAGGCATCTTCAGAGGAACCAAACCTGGGGAGAAGGCTTAGGCTAGAATTTAGGTTGTTTCTCTTATATTAACTTATTAATTAAGCCAATCATCTGGATGTAGGGAAGGGATAAGGTTTGGCTCTAAAAATCATGTTTGTTTTTCTCTGTGTTGTTACAGGCTGAGAAAGATCACACATTCAGAGTTTCTGATTGCAGCTTTGGTGGTGTAGATGAACCAGTGGTTTGTTTTGGGAGGGAAGGAGGGAGCAGTGTTAATAAGTGGCATACAGCAAGATGTGAAAGGTAATGGAGAGAGCAGTAATTCTGCTTATAAGAGTTCCCAATGCAGAATGGTTAAGGGGGGTGGAGGAAGCAGATGGCTCACTCTAACCAGTGCCTGGAATAAGGGAAGCAGCTGGTGAGGACTTTCAAAGAAAGGCCAACAGACCCCTATAGTTAATTTTGTAAGTCCATGCGCTTCTGTCATGGATTGCCTTGTTTAACTAAGGAGAACCAAAATCATGCTATGGAATAGTGTGCTGTTGCCTGCTACTTTGGCTGATACCAATAGGTTTCTGTCTTTCACTTGTGCAGTACAAGCAGGTGAGTAGACTATGAATCCTCTGCTTGTTGAAAGAGGCAGGGAGAAGTCAACTGACAGAGAGACAGCCAAGCTATGATTTTTTAAAGAGAGGTGCTGGATCAAAGAACTAATGAAAAGAAGCAGAGAACAATTGGGGGTTAGGGCAGGTGATGTTTGAGCACAGTATGTAGCCTGCTGTGAGAAGCTATTGGCAGAAAATTCAGTCAGGTGCTGTCTGTCTCAATTGACACAGTTAACTGAGGTGATGAAATGGGTTTTCAAAGTCAAGGAACAAGCAAGCTTACAGTAGAAATGACTTCCTACCATTCTGTTTCAAAAGTGGCACTGCCCTGGGTGCAGACATATGACAGAAATGCACCTCTCTTCTAGGGATGGACAAAAGTGGTTCAGCAAAATTAGCAGACTTAAATCATTGCACAAAATTCTGTTCTGTGAGCCAAAAATGTTAGCAAACTTAAAAAAATCTACTTCTTTAAGTGGGTAAAATTAACTAGGGGCCTGGTTCTAAACTGCTTGGTATGTTATGGAGTTATTTACGATTGTGAAGAGCGTGCACAGAAAGCTACTTTTCTGATCTGCCAGTGGCAAAATCAGGCTGTGTGTGTGCAATCCAGTGATTTGCATTGGTTTAAAAATAAGTATCTAACTAGTCAGCACCTGCTCTCTAAAAGTGCATGAACCAAAATTTAAATCAGTGACCTATGTATAAAATTAGATATTTCAATGTATTTGTTAGTGTAGTTGTTAATACACATCTCTCATTAACACTACCCCTTACACAACTCTCTGTTCACTGAGAAATTAAAGCAGCAGTTTGCATCCCTGTGTCAATTGTGTATGTGGCCTGAGGCAATATTCCCTTTCAGAACCACACATTGGATTGCGACTGATATTCTGGTCTCTTTACATTTACCCTTCCAAGATGTGGCATGTAAAATGGAGCATTACATCACATTACCACTTGTTTACAAACATAGCAAACACAATTTTGTCATGTAGCTGTAGCATTTCTGGCTTTTGGCCTGAAGTAGAAGTATTGAAATACTAAAATAGAGGCACAGAAAGATGGAATCATTGGAAGTATACCAGACTGATTTCCAGATACAGGGTTCAGATAAGTACCTGAACAAAACCTTTAAACTGTCTGAGCTAAATCCACTTTTCATCAGTACAGCAGGAGCAGTTCTCCCATCCAGTAAGCCTATTCACTGGATGGAGAATATATCTAGTATCTCAGTGGAGTTAGGCTGCCACCGCATTTCACTCAGCCTACCTTTCCCTTGATCTGATCTATTGCTGAAATACATGAGCTAAACCAAGATGGTCATTCAGTGCTGATCCTGAGTTAGAGCATTTCTCAGGTTTCAGAGTAGCAGCCATGTTAGTCTGTAACCACAAAAAGAACAGGAATACTTGTGGCACTTTAGAGACTAACAAAATTATTTGAGCATAAGCTTTCGTGGGCTACAGCCCACTTCATCAGATGCAGAGAAGGGAACATATAGTAGGATGAGATATATACATACAGAGAACATTAAAAGGTGGAAGTTGCCATACCAACTCCAAGAGGCTAATTAATTAAGAGGCACTATTATCAGCAGGAGAAAAAAAAAACGTTTGTAATGATAATCAAGATGGCCCATTTCGGACAGTTGACAAGAGGGTGTGAGGATACTTAACATGGGCAAATAGATCCAATTTATGTAATGACCCAGCCACTCCCAGTCTCTATTCAAGCCCAAGTTAATGGTACCTAGTTTGTGTATTAATTCCAGTTCAGCAGTTTCTTGTTGGAGTCTCTTTTTGAAGCTTTTCTGTTGCATAATTGCCATCTTTAAGTCTGTTACTGAGTGACCAGAGAGGTTGAAGTGTTCTCCTACTGGTTTTTGAATGTTATGATTCCTGATGTCAGATTTGCGTCCATTTATTCTTTTGCATAGAGACTGTCTGGTCTGGCCAATGTATACGGCAGAGGGGCATTGTTGACACATGATGACATATATCACATTGGTAGATGTGCAGGTGAACGAGCCCCTGATGGCGTGGCTGGTGTGATTAGATCCTATGATGGTGTCACTTGAATAGGTATGTGGATAGAGTTGGCATCAGGCTTTGTTGCAAAGACATGTTCATGTCACCATTAAGTTACTGGATGAGAAAGGAAGAACTGATAATAGGTTCAGAGAGGAGGCAGTTCTTCACTAGTTTGTCTTTCCATCGGTGCAGGCAACTTGTGACCCACCTTGCTTGAGAGAGTGATAAATGGAGTGCTAAATGCATCCCTGTCCCCTCTCTGTTTCCTTAACAGAAGGGTCCATCTGTAATAGTAATATTGCAGAAAAAGCAACTTAAATTGCACAAAGGCGCATTTAATTCCGCTGCTGCTTTTGCCGTTACAGTTTAATTCATGTTGCTCAGCAGGTGTTTATGTTTTGTGTTTGCTTTAGAAAAATCTCTTTGGCAATCTACCCAAGATGGTTTAGAGTCCTTTGTTTAGCTGGGGGCTTACAGTTCTATATGCATTCTTGGGAAACCAAAAACATTTCACAGCTCAATTGGTACAAGTTTCCAGTTGCTAAAGCACAAAGTAGCTGAATGTTCCCTTGTGACTACCTGTTTTTGTTTGCTGATTGCTGTAGTAAATGGACATGCTAAATGACTTAAACTATAGCTCATGGATTTAGACAAGAAAGAAAAAAGAAAGAAGCCCTGTCACCAAGCAATGTTAAGCTGTTCTCATTAAATACATGCCGTGGTTTAGTGTGCAGTCTGCGAGAGGTGCAGCTGAGCTTTGTGCTGCAGCATCCTGCATTTGAGGTTCATAATGGGCTAGAGCTCTCTCTCAGATAGTTTGGCACAGCAAGCGATCAGAGTGATTGGCTGCGCTTTGTATTGCCACATAGTTTTCCAGCAAGCTGTCAGTATAAACAACGCAGACATCAGCTAGGATGGCCAGCACTGAAAATACTAATCACAACCGATCTCCCTCCCCCTCATTTCATATGTACTCTGTGTTGGTGGCTGTATGCCAGTGTCTGCAACAATAAATGCTGTGTTTAGAGAGATGGGTAGTGAATAATAATAATAACTATGCTGTTGATGTACCTGAGAAGGAGCTTTGTAATTCTTTGGAGATACGGATTTTTTTTCTGTTTTTTTTTTCTTTTTTCCTTTAATTGTTTTCAAATTGTTGCTTGGGGCTTGGGAAGAGAAGCGTTAAATAGACTAATTGAATCAGAGGTAGGTACTTTGTTCCATTGAGTACTGTTATATATAAACGGATTTTATTTTTGGAAGATGTTTTTTGTTGTGGTTTGGCTGAAAATATATGTGCATGCGCCACGTGTGATGTAGCACAATGAGCAGCTTCCTTCATTGTGAGAAGTCATTTATAAATGCAAAGAACACCTCCCCGCCCCATACTTTGCAGATGGTCTGTGGTTATTGTAGTTTGTGATTTGGCCAGTTGACTTACTGTGTAATTGTTTTGCACAGGATTGGCATATGTACCAACATATTCAGGGAAGAGAGAGTAATGGGCATATTTAGCTTTGATGACACTGAAATTGGCTTGATTAAATTTTGAAGGGAAAGAGAAACACTTAGGGTACGTCTACCCTACAGGGTAATTCAAATTAACTTAAACCGGTTTTATAAAACAGATATTATAAAATTGATTGCACGCGGCCACACTAGGCACATTAATTCGGAGGTGTGCGTCCATGGTCCGAGGCTAGCATCGATTTCCGGAGCGTTGCACTGTGGGTAGCTAACCAATAATAACAATAATTTCGATTTGCGGCCACACTAACCCTAAATCTATATGTTAATATCGATTTTAGCGTTACTCCTCTCGTTGGGGAGGAGTACAGAAATCGATTTAAAGAGACCTTTAAATCGATATAAAGTGCATTGTAGTGTGGACGGGTACAGCGTTAATTGATTTAACGCTGTTAAAATCGGTTTAACTGCTTAGTGTGGACCAGGCCTCTGTCATGTAGTAAGAATTCATTTCTGAGTGATCTGGTTACTGGGATCTCACGATGATACATGTTTTACACTAGGCATGCCTGAAGTGTGGCCCCAATGCAAGCTGTGGCCCACGGAACCAGAAAACACAGCCCTCAGATAAATAGATACCAGGCCCATGGGTTCCTGGCAAATTGTCAATGGGATGCTCAGGGCTTGACTACACTTGCAGGTTAGAGCCCCAGGCACCCTAACTCCCGATGTGTCCACACTGCGAAGTCACGTAGAGCGCCAGGACTCTGCAGCTGGATTACTCCTGGTAATCCACCTCCACAAGAAGCATAAAGCTTGCTGCACCCTGGCTGAAATGCCCAGGCATCAGTGTGGATGAGGTGTTGCATTACTTCACTGTGATTGGCCTCTGGAAATGTCCCATAATCCCCTGAAGTCAAGTGGTCACTCTTCTCATTGTTTTGAAATCGGCTGTAGGCATGTGGATATCCCCTTCCAAAGGTCTGTTTCTGACATTTGGCATCCTTATGTGCTTCGGGACACAAAGCAAACCATTAGTGTGGAATGCTGCTGTTGTGAGTGTGTGTGTGAGACAATGTCTGCTGCTGTCGGAATTTACAAGACAGCATGCTGACACACTTTCAGCCCTCCAAAACACACTGTCTCTCCCCCCACATACACACAACACACTCCCTGTCACACTCCACCCCCCGCCATTTGAAAAGTTGCAGGCATTTGCACACTGGGATAGCTACCACAATGCACTGCTCTTTGTGACATTGCAAGAGCTGCTAATGTGGCCACGCCAGTGCACCTTCAGCTGACAGTGTAAACACACAGCAGCGTTTTCCCTGCTGCTGTCTCTGAAGGCTTGTTTAACTCCCAGCGCTCTGCATATGCAAGTGTAGCCATGCCCTCAGTGTTGCAAAGACTGGGCACCTCTACTATACAGGAATGCTGTCAGGAACAATATAGTTGCTGTATCACGTGTCAGGATATTTTGTTGTAGTTTGTCACAAGTTAACAGGAGCTTCATTGTTGCTTATTGTACTAAAGAAATGCATTGAGGCTGCAGCCAAGATCAGGGCTCCATTGTGCCAACCACTAGTAAAAAAATACACAATAAGAATGACATCATCTACCCTAATGAGTTTATAATCTAGACAGAAAAGTGGCTGGAGAAAGGAAGTCTTAATAGTTCTATACTAGGGCTGTCAACTAATCGCAGTTAACTCATGTGATTAACTCAAAAAAATTAATCACGATTAATCACCATTTTAATCACACTGTTAATAGAATACCAGTTGAAATGTATTAAATATTTTGGATGTTTTCCCACATTTTAATATATATTGTATTCTGTGTTGTAATTGAAATCAAAGTGTATATTATTTTCATTACAAATATTTGCATTGTAAAAATAACCAAAAGAAATAGTATTTTTCAACTCACGTCATACAAGTACTGTAGTGCAATGTCTTTGTCGTGAAAGTGCAACTTACAAATGTAGATTTTTAAAATTACATAACCGCACTCAATAATAAAACAATGTAAAATTTCAGAGACTACAAGTCCACTCAGTCCTACTTCTTGTTCAGCCAGTCCCTAAGATAAATAAGATTGTTTACATTTATGGGAGATAATGCTGCCCGCTTCTTGTTTACAATGTCACCTGAAAGTGAGAACAGGCATTCTCATGGCACTGTTGTAGATGGTATTGCAAGATATTTACGTGCCAGATGCATTAAAGAGTCATATGTCCGTTCATGCTTCAACCACCATTCCAGGGAACATGCATGCATGCTGATGATGGGTTCTGTTCGATAACAATCCAAAGTAGTGTAGACCGACGCATGTTCATTTTCATTATCCAAGTCAGATGCCACCAGCAGAAGGTTGATTTTCTTTTTTGGTGGTTCAGATTCTGTAGTTTCTGCATCTGCGTGTTGCTCTTTTAAGACTTCTGAAAGCATGCTCCAAACCTCATCCCTCTCAGATTTTGGAAGGCACTTCAGATTCTTAAAGCTTGGGTCAAGTGCTGTAGCTATCTTCAGAAATTTCACATTGGTGCCTTCTTTGCGTTTTGTCAAATCTGCAGTGAAAGTGTTCTTAAAATGAACAACATGTGCTGGGTCATCATCTGAGACTGCTATAATGGGAAATATATGGCAGAATGCAGGTAAAACAGAGCAGGGGAGTTCAGTCACAAATTTAATTAACATTTTTTGTTAACAAGCATCATCAGCATGGACACATGTCCCCTGGAATGGTGGTTGAAGCATGAAGGAACATATGACTCTTTAGTGCATCTGGCACATAAATATCTTA
Organism: Gopherus evgoodei; assembly: GCF_007399415.2. NCBI lineage: Eukaryota > Metazoa > Chordata > Testudines > Testudinidae > Gopherus > Gopherus evgoodei. The sequence continues at coordinate 53,398,531 of NC_044328.1, read as the reverse complement.
CGACGCTAGCTATGACAGTACCATGAGAATACCTGTTCTCACTTTCAGGTGACATTATAAACAAGAATTGGGCAGCATTATCTCCTGCAAATGTAAACAAACTTGTTTTTTCTGAGGAGTTGGCTGAATAAAAAGTAGGACTGAGTGGACTTGCAGGCTCTAAAATTTTACATTGTTTTATTTTTGAATGCAGTTTTTTTGTACACAATTCTACATTTGTAAGTTTTCATGATAAAGAGATTGCACTATAGCTCTTGTATTAGATGAATTGAAGAATGCCATTTTTTTTACAGTAGAAATATTTGTAATCAAGAATAAATATAAAGCGAGCACTTTACACTTTGTATTCTATGTTGTAATTGAAATCAATATATTTGAAAATGTAGAAAACATCCAAACTATTTAAATAAATGGTGTTCTATTGTTTAACAGTGCAGTTAACCATGATTACTTTTTTTAAATCTCTGGACAGCCCTGTTCTGCACATGCATTTTTTAATAATACTAATTACTAATTGAGGCACAGAAAGCTTGGGCAAACATGACCCAGATCTCAGAGCCTGGAATTGAACCTAGATTTCCTGAGTCCCATTCCAGGGCCTTAACCACAAACCCATCCTTCATGGAGATGCATCTTTCACTGAGGTATCCTTACAGTGTTTAGTACTAGTCTTACATGTTTTTCTGGGGCTTTTATGTTTTTTAGCTGATTTTGAAAATGTGGAACTTGCTGTAGCAATCAATTTAAAACAATCAAACTACAGTCTTAATATTAGCTGCAGCCATGACACAATGGGAGATCTTTTTTTAAATGCAGTTTCACTGTGTAACACAGTAAATCATGGCTTTGTTTTTAGTTTAAGCTCTGGAATAGACAACTGTGTAAAATACACTGATGTGTGCTATACAATAGGAGGTATACCCAAAATAATAATTAAAAAGTGCTGTCAAACTGGACACTTGTCCAAGTGGTGTAATGTTAGACCTTCAACAGCATATCTCTGAATACACATAGGTTACTTTTTTCCTATCTGTGTAAATATAAAGGAGCAGATTCTCTGCTGTGATGTTCTCCTTTTGGTGCTGCTCAGGTCAAGAGAGAAAATCCAGCTTTTAATGAGGAAGGATGGTTTTGTTAAGGCATTAAACTGGGAGATCTGAGGTCAATTCCGTGCTCTCTCGGAACATTCTTGTGTGACCTTGGGAAAGTCCCTTAATCTCTCCATACCTTAATTTGCTATCTGTAAGATGAGGATAATCATATTTCCTTACTTCCAAATCTATGTTTTGTCTCATCTGTTTAGACTGTAAACTCTTTGGGGCAGGGACTGACTCTTAGTATTTGTATATTCAGGGCCTATATTCAGTTATGTCTTCACTTAAACTGCTACAGTGACGCAGCTGCACTACCTACACTGATGGGAGGGATTGACATAAGTAATCCAAGTCCCTGAGAGCCACTAGTTAGGTTGACAGACAAATTCTTCTGTTGACTTAGTCCTGTGTACACAGGGGGTTAGGTTGGTATTGCTACGTCTCTCAAGGATGTGATGATTTTTTTTTTTCCAGACATAGCTATATTGATGTGAACTCCTATTGTAGACCAGGCCTTACAGTGAGAGTCAGCAGCCTGGTGGTAGTTAACACATGCTGTACTAGAATATGGCAAAAAGAGTCAATGGAATTGTAACTATAACAAAGAATGAGGGCAGAAAATTTAATTTCACATAGACTAAAGTATATTAGAAGGTTATTGTAGGACAACTCATTAGCACCAAGCAGTTGGAGGCCTCCAAAAGGGATGGTAAAAGTAGGACTAAGTGGAAAAAAAGGATATATTTTTCTTAAGTCCCAAGTGTGTTCCCATTTTTGTTTGTTTGTTTTCCCTCAGGCAAGTGGAAACGCATTTTTTTGCCTGCAAAACACCTGTCTTTTCTCACAGTGAAAAAGCTCTATTTCTTTGCTTTTTGTGAAGTTAATACACGTGAATTTATGCCAAAAATGCATATTTTTGTGGAGATCTCAACTGAAACTCTTCACTTGTTCCACATAGATTACCAAACAGCTGTCAGATAGCAATGACTTTCAGTCACTACTAATCTGGGGCATATTTGAATCAGTTTCTGAGAGATGAAAGACTTCCAGGATTAAATCCTGGTCCCATTAAAGTCAGTGGGAGCTTGACCATTGACTTCGGTGGAGCTAGGAGTTCACCTCATAGCTCACTACTAACTTTTCAAACCACCCAATCTGCATTGACTGTCACCAGTTCTTTTGCTAAGTGCTAATGCAATTACTCTATGCCTCTTTTTCCCTAGTCCCAAATGTAGGAAATAGCAACACCTATAGTAAAGGCTTTCTTTACTCTGAAAAATCAGGTTTTAATGAACAATAAAGATTATGCTAGGTAATCCCTATCAGAATGGTAAAAGATTGCTATCTTAGTCCTTATTGCTTTTACAAAAATTAAGCTCTTTTAAAAACAATTTGGGTTTGGAAAAAGAAATTGTATTGAAGTTGAGAAGTTGCTTGCCAAGTTTCAGGGTGATGCAATTTGGAATGGCTGAGATATTAAACCCTGAATGTCTGAATTTCTAATGGAAATGTCAACTCAATATTAACTCTAGCAGCCCTGCTGCAGTTTGGAATAGTTTTAAATGTACATTTTGCCTTTATTGTTAAACCCTGAAGGTGCCTCCAAGCTGCTGCTGCTGTTGGATTTCTGCACTATCCACTGTTGTGCTATTGTGCAATGACACCCCTATTCTATTTCTTTTGCATTTATTTTGTACTCCATAGGTTACCAACTTACAAGAAATATTTACCTGACTGTAGTTTAACAGCAATTTCTGAAACACACTTTTTTTGGTGTTTTGGTTTTTTTTAAATTGAGTTTCATAAAGAAACAGACAATGAAAAGTACAAAAAGGTAAATTACTTACAGCTTTTTTATGTTTACGGATACCACCTGCTTCACAGGATATTTGATAGAATTATGGATTATTCAATTTTACAAGCTGCAAGACCAGACAATAGACAACCAGTCAATACTGCTAGAGCAGTTTAGGATGGCGGGCGGGGTGGAGGGGACAGTAATAAAATAGAAGAAGAGATGCATAGATAGGGAGAGGAGAAAAGGAGGTAATGGGAGTAGGGATGAGAGAGGAAAAAAGGGGAGAAGTTAGGTGAAATGGAGATCTGCCATCTCAACATTTTTGTCCAAATGTATCTAGGGTCCACATTTCTCCCAATTCATATAATTGCTTTAAGGTTTTTGTTCTTTGGCTGCTAACTTAGACCATCCAAATACCACTGATCTATTCTGGGCATAGGTATCTCCTCTTCCATTTTTTTTGTAAAATCATGCTCTTGGTGAACACTGCAGCCCTCAAGAACAAAAGTTTTTTCCGGAAGAGCTAAACCTGGCTTAGTGGGTAAATGACTTAGGACATAACTTTCATCTGAGGGTTGGCTGCTGAAGCTGAGCATCGTTGTAACTCTTGTCCACCTCTTGCCACAGCTGCCTGACAGTTGGACAGCCCCATACCGGGCGGCCCTAGACACCAGCAAAGCAAGCATGTGCTTGGGGTAGCCCACTTGCAGGGGTGGCAGGGATCCAGCCTGGGAGCTGTGAACCAACAGGGGCCTATGGAGCTGTAGTTCCTTGGTTAGCTCCCTGCTGACAGACCCAGCCCTATAGCAGGGAAAGAACTGCATTTCCCAGCATTCCCTTAAGCATGATTAACAGGAAAGGGAGGGGGAGGCAGTGAAGAAGCTGAGACCTCATGCTGCGGACTGCGGTGAATGGTGAGCTGCACTGTGAAGGGTAGGGATACCATATTTTAACATTCAAAAAATAGGACACTCCAGGGGGAGGAAGGGTAGTCCCACCCTGCCACCATCCACTGCCTCCGACTGCCCCCCATGGAAACTCCAACACATCCAACTCCCCCTGCTCTCTGTCCCCTGATCACCCCTCCCGGGACCCCTGCCCCTAACTGCCCCCCCCCGGACCCCACTCCCTATCTAGGCGCCGCTGGTCCTTGTCCCCTGATTGCCCCCTCCCAGGACCCCTGCCCCTAACTGCTCCTTGGACCCCACCCCCTATCTAAGCCTTCCTTCTCCTTTTCCCCAACTGCCCCCTCCTGAGACCCCCACACCCTAACTTCCCCCCTAGGAACCCACCCCCTACCTGTCCCCTGACAAACCCCTGGGACTCCCATACCCTATCCAACTGCTGCTTGTCCCCTGACTGCCCCCCCGAAGCACTGACCCATCTAACCCCCCCTTCTCCCTGCCCCTGACTGCCCCCCAAACCTCCACCCCATCCAACCCCCCCTGCTCCCTGTCCCTTGACTGCCCCCCCGTAACCCCCTACCCCTTCTCCAATCCCCCAGCCCCCTTGCCGTGCCACTCAGACCAGTGTGTCTGGCTCCATGCAACGCCAGGCACGCTGCTGCATACATGCTGCCGTGCTCCCCCACGGAGCCCACTGCTCCCCTCCCCCGAACGCTGCCGGCATGGCGTGCTGAGGCTGCAGAGTGGGGAGCAAGGGAGAGGCTTTGGCTGCTGGAGTCCCTTTGCGAGCAGCTCAATCCGTCCGAGCCATCCTGTCAGCCATGCCGCTCTGCACTGGGAGAGAAATCCCGGACCTTTTGAGAGTTTTACAAATTCCTCCCGGGTGGCTAGTTAAAACCCCAAAAGCCGGACATGTCCATGATGTATGATAACCCTAGTAGTATGCCTGAGGAGTAGGCTTTGGCCCAGATATCTCCTTCAGAAGACTTCTCCAGACTGGATTAGGGATACTGGTGTGACCTGACCTTGCAGCCCCTAAAGAAGGAATTGGGTGGACTAAATGGACAGTACACCTCTCTATCTGAAGCCTAGCAAGGGAGGTACATGGATCCCACCAGAAGTTAAAATGATAAGTAAGGGAGGGGAGGCTTTATTACAGGACTTGGGCAGCTTTAGATACAGTACCAGGCATGTAGGAGGATTTCCACTTCTGAGCCATGGAAGCAGAAATTGACTTTTCCTTTCCAGATTTAGCTAATATTCAGAAAGGGAATCTAGCACCTGCCTTCCAGATTTGAACACCTCAAAATTCAGGAGTGCTCAGGCTCAATTTAGGCAGCTGTTACTTCATTTCTCCCAAATCAAATATACTGATCCACTGTAACTTGCTGTAGAAAAAGTAGGATAAAATGGAGCAAGAAATGCTTCCCAGTGGTTATTAGGACTGGAATTGCTATTTTCAACAGCCATTGCCTTTTTTGTTTGTTTAAAAGGAAGACAGTGATATTGCATTGGCAAATTCCCCATAGAAACAAAGAGTGGAACAAAAGAATAATAAAGGCACCTCAACTTTTCCTCATTTATGTAGGACAATCTTATAATATGCATCCAGATATCCTCCAATCACACAAGCTGAAAATTGTTCCACTTTACTGCAGTTCTGTAACCATATAGGAACCAATCCTGTCTGTTCTGTGCACATCTAAAATTCCTGCTGAATGACCTGCCCAGTGACCCAGGGTTGCGGCGGGAGGAGGGTGCAGGTGTATGTGGGGGCAATGGTGGGAGAAAAGGGGGCAGCCCAAAGCTGGGGTGGCAGGGAATGTCGGTGGTGGTGGGGAGATCCGAGGGCTGGGGCAGCAGGGGTTCCGGCGAGGAGCCCAGGGCTGGGACGGGGGGCAGCCAAATTTTTTTTTGCTTGGGACAGCAAAAAACCTAGAGCCGGCCCTGGCCCCGTAGCATGTGCACCAAGGTTCCTTTTTCTTTGTTACAGCACCAAAGGATAAGGCCTTCATCTTGTGCACTCTCTGTGGTGTCTGATACATTTTGAATGTAATCTTTTGTTGTATCAAGCATAGCCTTAGATCTCTCAGTGGACTGGCAGTACAGTACTTACAGCTAAGACACTGGCTAATTTGGTCCAGATAACCCAGGACTGCGAGAAGTCTGAGAACTCCTGGGAACCTTAGAGATACCTCATGAATAGTCTAGGCCAATGTCCACTATGTAACCTTTGTTCATGAAGAGAGAAACTGTCTGCTGTTCTTTGTGAAAGCGCGGGCGGGGGATTTATTGTAGCCCTTAAAAGAATCCCAGTGGCAGAACATATTATGTAATGTTAAACATGCTTCTGTGATCTCAGGCTATGCTTAAATGAACTTATTTGAAGAAGCAAGTGAGTGAAAAGCTCTGACTGTAGTTTTAAGGAATTTTAAATGTATTTTTTGTGCATTTAGTATTTGTCTATCAATTACACATTGCATAGGTAGATATCGGTGAACATGTACAGAGGTACAAATAGTTTATTTTAAATGTTGCTCAAAAAATGGACCAAGTGGCAATTATGATTAATAGGAAAATGAAGCATTTTGATTATAAGGTAGATATCTGGATTTAACTCCTGATTTTTAGTTTAGTTTTTATGGAAATTATTCCAAGCTTCATTTGTGTGGCAGGATGTAAAATATGAATTTGGTTGGGGTTTTAGTAAAGAGGCTGACTATCTCTCCACACTTCCTCTTGGTCTTTTTAAAAAAAGACACTTTTTGACAGGTGCTCTCCTTGTAGGAAGCAAAAGTTGGACTGCATTTTATCCGTCAGTCTGTGTATATACAGTTAAACTAATCTGTTTTTGTTAGACTGTTTTGGTATGAACTCAGATTTTAAGCTAAATACCCACAGAGCAGTGGTCTCTAACCTTTTTAAACACAAGATCACTTGTGATAAGAGACAGGAACTTAAGGCAACAGGAATAAGTGCACTAGCCGCCGTTAAGTGCAACCCAGGATCTACCTCAAAGAAAATACAGAAATAACAGTAATCACACAAACCCAAACACCCTTGCCCTGCCCTGCCCCTTCACTGAGGCCACAACCCTGTGTGGAATCACCCCACTCACTCTACCCCCGCTCCCTCCATCGCTCGCTCTCCCCCACCCTCAACCATTTTCACTGGGCTGGGACAGGGGGTTGGGATGCGGGAGAGGCTCTGGGCTGGGACTGAAGGGTTCAGACTGTTGGAGGGGTTCTGGATTGATCCTAGGGCAGGGAGTTGGCATGCTGGAGGGGGTTCAGGGTATGGACTCTGGGAGGGAGTTTGGGTGCAGGAGGGGGTGTGGGGTGCTGGCTCAGGGGAGTGCTTAGTGCTCAGGAAGCAGATAGGGGTGCAGGCTGAAGGCTCTGGGAGGGGGCTGGGGCAAGGGGTGGGGGTGCAGGAGGGGGTGCAGGGTATGGGAGGGGGCTCAGAGCTGGGGTTGATGGTTGGGGTGCAGAAGAGTGTGTGGGCTCTTGGAGGGAGTTTGGGTGTGGGGAGGACTCGGCTGGGGCAAGGGGTTGGGGTGCAGGAGGGAGTGTGGAGTGTGGGAGGGGGCTCAGGGCTGGGGCTGGGGGATTGGTGTTCAGGAGGGGGTGCAGGCTCTGGGAAGGAATTTGGGTATGGGGGGACTCAGTGCTGGGGCAAGGGGTTGGGGTGCAGGAGGGAGTTCAGGGCTGGGGCAAGGGGTTGGAGTGCAGGAGGGGGTGCGGAGTGTTGGAGGAGGCTCAGGGCTGGTTGGTTGGGGTACAGGAGGGGGTGCAGGCTCTGGGAAGGAGTTTGGGTGGGGGGGGTGCAGGAGGGGTTCGGGATGCAGATGCCAGCCAGACACCGCTTACCTCAGGTAGCTCCTGGGCAGCAGTGCAGTGGGTCTAAGGCAGACTTCCTGCCTGCCCTGCCCCCCCCGCCCCACTCCTGAAAGTGGGTATGAATGTCTGGCAGCAGCTTCTGGAGGGGGGGAAGGGCAGGTGGTCCGTGCAGTGTACCTGTCTGCAGGCACCACCCCCGTAGCTCTCATTGGCTGTGGTTCCCTGTTCCTGGCCAATGGGAGCTGCGAGGGTGGTGCCTGCAGGCGAAGGCAGCGCGCTGAGACCCCCTGCCCCTCCTTGCTCCCGGGGTCACTGCCGGATATGCCGCCCACTTCCGGGAATGGCGCAGGGCCAGTGCCAAGGCAGGCAAGCAGCCTACTTGAGTTCCAATGCACCATCGGACTGTTAGCAGCTGATCTCCCAGTTTGGCTGCAGGAGGGTTGGCAACCCTGTTATGATTGACTGGTCAATTGTGGAGCCTCTGACTGTGGATCTCAGTCTCAGTGACTGAGATAGACTTTCAGAGGCTCCATGATTGATCGGTCGCTCACAATCTAGTGGTTGGTGACCACTGCCATAGAGGCAGAATTTTTTTCTACTCAGTGGGAGATTAGTGGGTTAAAACTAAGGCGTGTTTTTCTAAAGTCATTTGCAGAAATGATACAATATATATTGTATGTTGTTTTTGCCACTGAAGCATGGGTAAATTTCATTAGTAGTAATGAGTTTCTCTTGTAGATCCCTCCATAAATTGATAAGATAATAGAAATCAGATGAGACATTATAAGTCAAATACACACAAAGATTTTAAAATTAAAAACCTATTAATTTCATATTTTTGTTGCTTTCAATTTGTCTGAAAATTCAGAAACATGGATATTTTAATGTTAATCTGTATATTATTTAGATTCTGTTGCAAAAACAAAACCCCAAATTACAATACTCACAAATGCTAATATGTTTCAGTTTCATGAAAAGAATCGAAAAAAAAATTTGTAATGAATGTGGGTTTCCCTGAAATTAGTAGAGAAGCAGATTTTTTAGACATGGAGAAAGTGTCAGTTTCAAAAGCCCATTTGTCCTTAATTTTGTGAACACTAGAGGAAATCATGTGAATTAGATGGACTGGAAATTGTTTAGATGTATTGAATTTTTTAAAATAAAAACACAGTATATTTTTCCAGCATGCAAACTGTTTGGAGAGGGAAAAACTGGTGACAAATCTGTTAGCAATCAAATTTATTTCTACCCTGTTGCCATAATACTTTTAAAAATACCATTCTTATTGATAAATTTCTACATATGGTAAGGCTGGATGTAATAGTATTGTAACTTGAGACATGTCTGAGTCACCATACTGGATCTCAAGCCTATTCCTACAAGCTTTGCGGAAATATGGATCCATATCTGAGCTTTGTGACTGACTGAAGCTCATCAATGCTTTCAGCTGAAATAGTAGATAAGTTTCTCAAACATTAGAGAGGGAAAAAATCAGTGAAAGAAAAATGTGTGTGTGTGTGTGAATGAGTCTGTCTATGGTATGCATCTGTGCGAATGAGATGTATATGTTTTGACAGACCTCTAGCCTCAGTTAGTTCTTTGCAAGTTTATGAATAAAATTGGAGGGATTGAATGGATGTAAGTGAGGGCAGAATTTGGCTTGTGTGTTCAGCGGAGAGGATAGGTATATGCGCAAAGGTTGTTGGTAACCTTTGAGTGGACTAAATTCTGTTCAACTGACTTCACTATCGTCAGTGGGAGCTGAATGAATGTTCCAGAGGGCAGAATTTGCCTTCGTATATCTACTGGGTGTTTCTCAAAGCCTGGTTTTGTTTCAAAGCTATTTGAGGGAATTATCATTTAACCAGTACGCAGAAGACATGTAGGTGCTATGTCCATGCAGTGGAGTAGAAGGAAAATACTGTTTGCTCCTTGCACCTATGTGCAGGAAGGGTCTTCGAATTCCAGAATAGATTAAAGTAAGTATTGTGTTCTCCGCTGTTTGATTGAAACAGCCTTCCCTTGGAAGTACTAGTGAATGGGAAACACATTATGATGAGCAGGTCCTCAGTTCTGTTTAAAATTTATGTATGTATGTATTTATTTGGGGTGTGAGAAGAGTATTTCTGGTAGAAACTGATTAGAAAGTGAACCTGTTTGAGGCTGGAAGATTATTTTTTTTCCCTTGTATTTAAACCAGACAGGAGTTTTAAAGGGTTTAAGCAAGAGAATAGGTCTGAATTGATGAAAAGATGGGTAATGGGTTATGTAACTTTTCACATAGATCAGGGGTTTATAGCCAGATTAGTAGTGACTAAAAGGGTATGGCCTCAGCCTCCATATCATAAAAATTGGCATTTTTTGCTATACTATTCAGAGTGGGGCTTGGAGAGGTCCAAGACCAGGGGTGAAAGTGAGCTGGTGCAGGCCAGTATGGTGTACCGGTAAGAAGCCAGTACCAGCCCATATGCAGCCTAAGTTAAAGCGCTGCCGTGACAGAGCATTAACGTCCCTGCCCCTTTTGCCTCCCCCGTTGGTGGCCCTGCCAGTATGAACCCTACTGGCAGGGCCACTGATGGGGAGAGCAAAAGGGACAATGATGTTAAAGGGCTGGTACTGGGATGGGGGTGGGGAGGGGGCAAAAGGGCAGCTACCCCAGGGGCAGCGATTTAAAAGGGCCTCGGGTAGAGCAGAAGCGGCCAGAGCCCCAGGCCATTTTAAAATCACTGCTGGAGCCCTGGGCGACGGGAGGCCAGACAGCGCAGATGGGCTAGCTCTGGGAGGCTGACCCCGAGCCCCCTCCCCTTACGTCTGAGGCTCTGCCCCTTTTGACCAAGGCCCCACTCCTTCCGGGGGCCAGAGGAGAATTTATTATTACTTTCATTCTGTCCAAGACTGAATAGTAATGGAGACTGACCTGCCCCCATCCTGCAGTTGGTCCCTGCAGGTTAGGGTTGATGCCATTCCATACCTGTTCCACGGAGGTATAGGGCCTCAGCTGTCAGTCTTGTCATTAAGGCACCTATCATCATCATTAGTCACTTTAAAAGATAAAAAGGGACAGAGAATTATTCTTCACTATTGTGTGCTACTTGTCTGTTAGAAAGCATTTATATAATGTTATAGGCATTGTCTGTTGTTCCTACAAATAGCAAGACCTGAATTTTGCTTAAACTCTGAAACATGAAACCTAACTTGCTGAAGCAGCTTGAAGTTGAACCTAAACTATTCTTTATAAAGAAAGCTGAGAAGGCATAATGCATAAGATTTACATTGCATACTGACATTCATTTTACTGTAAATGTTGAATGGCTATTCATATGGAAAAAAATAGGGCTGGTATCATAAGAGGAGTCTGCTATAGACCACCAAATCATGAAAAGGAGGTGAATGAGGCATTTCTAGAACAAATAACAGAAATATAAAAAAACACAAGATTTGGTTGTAATGGAGGACTTTAACTACTCAAACATCTGTTGGGAAATTAACATGGCAATACTCAATATGAGTGGCCAGAGAGGTTGAAGTGTTCTCATACTGGTTTTTTAATGTTATGATTCCTGATGTCAGATTTGTGTCCATTTATTCTTTTGCATAGGGACTGTGCGGTTTGGCCAATGTACATGGCAGAGGGGCACTGCTGGTACATGATGGCATATATCACATTGGTAGATGTGCAGGTGAACAAGCCCATGATGACGTGGCTGATGTGATTAGGTCCTAAGATTATGTCACTTGAATATAGATATCTATTCAAGTCTCTACACAAAAGAATAAACGGACACAAATCTGACATCAGTAATCATAAAGCTCAAAAACCAGTAGGAGAACACTTCAGCCTCTCTGGCCACTCAGTAACAGACCTAAAGGTGGCAATTTTGCAACAGAAAAGCTTTAAAAACAGTCTCCAACGAGAAACTGCTGAACTTGAATGAATATGCAGATTAAACACTATCAATTTAGGCTTGAATAGAGACTGGAAATGGCTGAGTCATTACACACATTGAATCTGTTTCCCATGTTAACTATTCTCACACCTCTTGTCAAACTGTCTATAATGGGCTATCTTGATTATTACTACAAAAGTTTTTTCTCATAATTAATTAGCCTCTTAGAGTTGGTAGGACAACTCCCATCTTTTCAGGTTCTCTGTATGTGTATATATATCTCCTGACTATATGTTCCATTCTATTCATCTGATAAAGTGGACTGTAGCGCACGAGAGCTTATGCTCTATAAATTTGCTAATCTCTAAAGTGCCACAATTACTCCTGTTCTGTTTGTGGATACAGACTAACATGGCTACTAGTCTAAAATAAGGACAATGGACTTCAGAAAAGCAGAATTTAACAAAATGAGAGAACTGGTATGTAAGATCCCATTAGAAGAAAATCTGAGGGGAAAAGTTCAGGAAAGCTGGCAGTTTCTCAAACAGACAATAATAGAGGCACAGCATCAACCTACCCTGATGCAAAAGGAAGAAGAAGAAAATCTAAGGAAAAAAGGAGTTCAGGAGAGCTGGAAATTTTTCAAGGGGAAAATATTAAAGGCACAGCTGCAAACTATTCCAATGTGAAGAAAAGATAGGAAGAATAGTAAAAGGCCACCAGGAGCTCTTTAATGATCTAAAAAATCAAAAAAGAATCCAAAAAAGTGAACACGTCTGAATTGCCAAGGAGGAGTACAAAATGGAAGATGGGTGAGGATCCAGAGAATTGAAGAAGGGTGAATTAAGTACCTGTCTTTTAAAAGGAGAACAAAGAAGACTTTTGGAATTATAGACCAGTCCATCTAACCTTGATACCTGGAAAGATAGTGGAACAAATTATTAAACAATCAATTTATAGAGGATAATTGGGTATAAGGAATAGCCAACATGAATTTGTCATGCCAAATCAATCTAATTTACTTTTTTGACAGGGTTTCTGGCTTTGTGGGTGGGGGAAGCAGACATGACATATCTTGATTTCAGTAAGGCTTTTGGCACAATCCCACGACATTCTCATAAGCAAACTAGGGAAGTGTTGTCTAGATGAAATTACTATAGGGTGGTACTCAACTGGTTGAAAGATAACAGAGTAGTTATCAGTGATTTTCTGTCAAACTGGGGGTATGTGAGAATCTATTGGGGTCCTTCAGAGGGCACTGCTTAGTCTGGTACTAGTCAATATTTTCATTAATGACTTGGATAATTGAGTGGAGAATATGCTTATAAAATTTTCAGATGATAGCTATGTGTGGACAAGATTAGAATTCAAAATGATCTTACAAATTAAAGAACTGATCTGAAATCAACAAGATGAAATTCAGTAAAGTCAAGTGCAGAGTACTACACTTGGGAAGGAAAAATCAAATGCATAATCACAAAATGGAGAATAACTGGCTCAGTGGTAGTACTGCTGAAAAGGATCTGGGAATTACAGCAGATCACAAATTAAATGAATCAACAATGTGATGCAGTTGTGAAAAAGACTAATATCATTCTGGGATGTATTAACCAGAGTGTTATATGGGAAGTATACATAGGTAATTCTCTCGCTTCACTGGTGAGGCCTCAGCTGGAGTACTGGGTCCAGTTCTTGGCACCATACTTTAAGAAAAATGTGGACAAACTGGAAAGGGTTTGGAGGAGAGCAGCAAAAATTATAAAAAAGTTTAGAAAATCTGACCTATGAGGAAGGTTAAAAAAAACGGGCATGTTTATTCATGAGAAATGACTGATGGGTGACCTGAGAAGTCTTTAAATATGTTAAAGGCTGTTATAGAGAGGGTGATGATCAACTGTTCTCTGTCTACAAGTGGTAAGACAAGAATTAATGGGCTTACTCTGCAGCAAGGTAGATTTTGGTTAGAAAGTAGGAAAAACCTTTCTAACTATAAGAATCTATACTTGTCAGGGATGGTCTAGGTTTACCTGGTCCTACCTGACTATAGAAGGCTGGAATAGATGACCTCTCGAGGTCCTTTCCGGCCCTACATTTCTATGACTTGGGATTGACAGTGACTATCAAGCCTGAAAATAGGTTTGTTTACAAAGGGCTTATGCCTGGAATGCTCTCTGTCTCACTTCACATCCATGTCCAGTTTTAAAATGTCTATTCCAACTCCATGCAGGCATTAGAAGACTTTTTTGTGTGTATTTGTAAAGTTTCTGACAGTATTTCCTCGTGGGAGGCAGCATTGCCTAGTGTCTAGGGTACTCAGGAGACTGGGTTCATTTAGCTTTGCCACTGGCCAGCTCAGTGACCTTGGGAAAGTCACTTCCCCTATTTGTGCCTTAGTTTTCCCATATGCAAAATGTGGATAATGATGACCTCCTTTGTGTGAAGTGCTTTGAAATCCAGAGCTATATAAGAACTAGGTATTATTATTGTCTTAATTATTATTATTCCTGGAGAAAATCAAGTTGGCATCCATATCTAGTGAATCCTATCTTATGATATTGCATTGCAAATCTTTTTAAAACAATGGTGAAGCATAAGAAGAATCCTCTCTAAACAGAGAGGGGTAATATTGCTCTTGGTTATACACATGCAATCCCATTTGCTTCAACAGAGTTGCACATACTTGAATAAGCACTATTTGGTCATTATATTCTTCAGAGACATCTATGTGTCTTCAGTGACAAGTCTTTAGTAAAACTCCAAGTGCGAGACTCCTGAGAGGTTATGTTCTTTAGTTAATGTTAGAAGTGTACCTTTAAAGAACTGTTAGTTCTCGACACCTATGTGATTATCTTGTGTCATTGCTGTACCAGGTAGCTGAATGGTCAACAGTTAACATGTATAGAGATATATGACATTTAAGTGTAGCAGGAAGGTCTGGTGACCCACTGACCTAATGGACTAGTCAGCTTGTGGAGTTTCAGGTTCCGCCCGTACAGTCATCCCAGAGGGAGCTCAGCGGCAGCCTCAATCACCCCTCTCCCTTCACCCTCACCCCTACTCGGATGGCTCTCCTGAAAGCTTGTCTCTACAAAGGAGAGAGGGGTCCTAGGCCCACCCTCTCCAACAAGTCCTGACCCAAAGCCCTAAGTGTCTCTCAGATTGTCCAGCCCAGTTACTGAGCTCCCCCAAATTATGTAACCCCCTGGATACTTCCTGATAGAACAGGGCTCCTCAGTTAGGGGCAGGCTTAGCAGACTCTCTTCAGTCTCTCATTGTCCAGTTGTGTTAGTCAATCTCTCTCAGGGCTTTCAACTCCCAAAGAGGATGGGGGAGCCCAAGTCCCTGATGCTAGTGAAATCTTCACAAAGCAGTTGCCACTCCCTGCACAGCTCTCAGCATCAGCCTTGCTTCCTGGTGCCACATACAGCTCATTGCCCCCTTCCACGGGGTTACGAGTGTAATTTTAAACTGTTCCTCGGGTCTGTCTAGCTGAGAGCCAATTAACAGCCTGACAGGGATAAGGAAAAATGCTTTATTCTGCAGAAAAAAGGAGAGCCTGTACCTTGGTACAAAAGACTCTGTCTTACACAAATTTCACAAACCTTTTATACACATTCAGACAAAGACCCTTGCGTGTTAACACTTGATTGATAGGTATAAAATCTCGTGCTTCCGTTATCTGGTTAGTACTGACTGGTTTGGAGCAAGATTTCCCTGCTTTGAGGCAGAAAGAAAAAGACAGTTCAAAAGTTCAGGCTACTGTGTCCGTGAGCAGTACTGTGTACTGCTCCCCCCCCCCCGGCCGCTTGTAAACTATTAGGGGGGGCTACCAGCCAGCTTTCACACCTCCATTGAGAACATGCCTTGTACCTGTCGAGGGGGTAGGGTCTCCTTAGCTCAGTACGGATCTACTCCCCACTTTAGTTCAGCGTGGGGCCTGTAGACTCCATCACACAGAGGTTTGTAAAATAAATTCTTATCAATGCTTTTGGAAGAATTTCATATCCAATCGTTTATTTTTGTTTACCACTAAATAAGCCTGATATGAAATGGAATAAATGGGCACCTATAAAATGCAAATGCAGGAGTCCTAATATATTACGTTAAATTATAAACGATAAAAAAGTAACATAATTGCTGGTGCCCCTTTCATCATGGTAGTTATTCAAGCACATTATGGTTGTTCATATAATCAGTCCTCAGGCCAGAAAACATACCACTATGCCTATATTAGGTTTGCATGTATGCATTTATCTAAAACCCATTCACATAGTAAGCTTATGTGGCTAATATTTATTTATAATAGGAAAAGTAATTTCCGATGACCATCTAGTTTTGCACATAGTTAATTTCTGTAATCATGTGATCTTCCTACTCATCCCCCTCATCCTTCCCATTGTTTGTTAACCTTACTTATGTCTTGAAATATTGAGGTCATTGGGGCAGGAACTGTCTCTTTCTTCGTGTTTGTACAGCCCCTAGCACAAAAAGGCCTCTGGGAATTAGTGCAGTAAAAGCAATAAAGGAATATTACTACTATTTATTAATCTGAGTTATCAGTTCATCCTCCTGATATATTAAAAATATAATGCATACTCCTATTTAGCATGCAATAGACATTATAATTATTAGAATTAAAAGCAGTGGAACTGTACAAATTATAAATCAACACAGTGTTTCGGCAGTATTTTTTCTGTTGCTGCTAATTAGGCATAGCAAACTAGAAAATAAATTCTCACTTTGCCTTATTACCACAATTTTTGTACTTTTTTCTGTGAAGCATTTTTCTCTCCTGTTTAGTAGAGCAGATGCTAACTTAGAAATCCATGGAAATCCAAATCTTCAGTATGCAAAAGAGCCCTTTGTAGTCTTCCAAATCTAGAGAAATCCTGGCACAAGTTAGAGCAGCCTAAAGGCTGCTTTAATACAGTGGTTCTCAACCAGGGATCCGGGCCCCCTAGGGGGCCATGAACAGGTTTCAGGGGGTTCGCCAAGCAGAGCCATCATTAAACTTTCTGGGGCCCAGGGCAGAAAGCCAAAGCCCCAGCGCCTGGCACTGAAGCCTGGGGCTCCAAGTCCCACCACCCAGGGCTGAAGCCGAAGCCTGAGCAACTTAGCTTTGCAAGGCTCCCTGTGGTATGGGGCCCCAAGCAATTGCCCTGCTTGCTACCACCTAACACTGGCCCTGGCTTATATATGCAGAAAAACAGTTGTTGTGGGCCAGTTGGGCCATGGAATTTTTATAACTTTGGGGGTAAAGAGTTCCTGCTTTAACTGATACTAGCTGATAATATCTTCAAGGAGCTGTGATATCCATGTGTGGAAGCTCCAGCCAGGTCCCCTATGTTAGCAAGCAGGCAGGAAGGCAGGACTGCATAGGAGTTGTCATGGACATCCCTTACACAGAGGAAATCCTCCAGAGAAATGCAGATTTAGGCCTTTTTTGCGCTCGTGAAGCAGCGCAAACTGGCTGGAATTAGTCCAGCGACAGAGCACTATTTTGAAAATTACCTGTGCAACATTTTTATTACTGATACCTACAGGGAGGTAAGATATTTGGAGAATAGCTTTTGTTAATAGTACAGTTAACTTGAAGAATAGCAGCGGGAGCTCATGCATGCATCATGTTTTGAGATCACACATACAGTGGGATGGCTTTTCTAAAAATGTCATGAAGAAGCGATGTATTTTAGAAAAAAACATATTTAGAATTCAGAGTCAGACTTTAACGAAGAGTTGGAGGTGGGGGGGAACAACCAAAAACAAAATGATGGAGAAATTTAGATTTTTTTTTTTTAAATCTTGTTTGTTAATCCAGTGGTCACTGTTCAAAAGTTAACATGCACCAAGAGTTTGAGGTTCCACAATTCATTTCTGTTGAAAGTGTTGGGAAATACAAGAAATACTGCAGTAACGGCTGGAAAATGTGTACTCACTAATGGCAATCACCGTCTTTTGGATCAAGTTAAAAGGGTGTAGGTGTGTAAACATACAGGACAGGGAATGCATGCTAAGGGTTGTCACCGTTTAATGCTTTGGAGGCCATGTGGCTGTTGTGACAGACCCAGGCCAGTGAGGTGCAGGAGTCTGGTAGAGGGCAAATATACTGGTCACTGGGTGGGTATTTTTCTGTTCCCTGAGTGACCAGAGCAGGGTCTGCACTAGAGTAGTCAGGAACTTGCTAGAACCAATTAAGGCAGACAGGCTGATTAGAACACCTGCAGCCACTCAAGGCAGGCTAATCAGAGCACCTGGGTTTTAAAAGGAGCTCTCTCCAGTCAGATGGGGAGGAGCCAGAGGAAAGGAAGTGCATGTGATTTGTTGGGAGCAAGAGGCACAAGGAGCTGAGAGTGAGAGGGTGTGCTGCTGGAGGACTAAGGAGTAGAAGCGTTATCAGACACCAGGAGGAAGGTCCTTTGGTGAGGATAAAGAAGGTGTTTGGAGGAGGCCTTGGGGAAGTAGCCCAGGGAGTTGTAGCTGACATGCAGCTGTTACAAGAGGCACTATAGACAGCTGCAAATCCATAGGGCCCTGGGCTGGAACCCAGAATAGAGGGTGGGCCCGGGTCCCCCCCAGACCTCCCAACTCCTGATCAGACACAGGAGGAGTTGATCCAGAATGTGGGGTAGATCACTGAGTTGAGCAAATCTGCCAATAAGCACAGGACCCACCAAGGTAGAGGAGGAACTTTGTCACACTATATGGATTATTTATCACTAGGTTATAACCATTATAAGGAAGGTCAGAATAGGTTGACATTTTCCCTTTAATTACTAGAAACATTTTCTTCATTGAAACTACGAAAGCTTCATTTTCTTTTTCTTCTAATCTA
Source organism: Gopherus evgoodei (assembly GCF_007399415.2). Taxonomy (NCBI): domain Eukaryota; kingdom Metazoa; phylum Chordata; order Testudines; family Testudinidae; genus Gopherus; species Gopherus evgoodei. The sequence goes on along the minus strand of NC_044328.1, from coordinate 53,380,176 downwards.
TTAATCACCATAGAAGATGTGCCCTACATGGAATACTGAACTATAAGCTGTTTATTTAAATGCAAAAGTAAAAAAAAGGTTTAATGATTTAAAAGAATTACAATAAAATGTGTGTTGAGGACGTGGGGGAGGGGAGCGGGATTCTTTGTTACGTGTGCAAGTAACTCCTGGACTTTTAATTGAAGGAGTTTCTAAATATGTATTAAATATCATGGGAATAAGATCTGAAACCATCTGTCCCACCAGAGTTTCACTTCTCCATATCTGCTATCTCTACTCATTTGTATCCAAGACATATACAAGATTTCTCAGATACACAGGTACACTTTGATAGCATTCAATTAATTGCTGTCACATACTCCAAACATGGCCTTACATCTCTCTTTGGAAATTGGACTGTTGCTACAAGTCCTATTATGTTTTATTGTCCATGTAGATTCAGAACAAAGCTGTTGATTTTTTTTTTAATATAAAAATCTGTCTCCTGCTAATGAGCCAAAACAGTTTGAGGTAGGTCTGGCTGAGGTTTATTAAGCGGTATTAAATTCCTGGTGAAAGTGTGTGTCCTGTTTTCTCAGTGTAAAAGGTTAAAAATGTTCCTTAATTTTTGCTTAGAAAACAAAACAAAACAAAAACAAAACCAACAACAACAACAAAAACAACCCAAAATGCACTTAAATAAATCATGGCTAGATATATGGTGTTAAAGGAACTGAAGACCCCGGGGACAGTTACTGGGATACAGAACCTTTCACCTCTCAGCCACTGGCTGGAATGCTGCCCAAGTCAATGGTGGCTGAAAATTGTTGCCTCCTCACAGCTGCTTGGTGGCAAATGTGAAGTGAATTGTTGGCAGAAGTCTGAGGATTTTGATCTAGGATTGCAAATTCCTGTGGGAGTTTCAAGCAGATTTGGGGGAGGGACGAGGTCCTGACAACCTTCCCTTTCCAGTCATTTCTTACCCTCTTGTTAAGTAAGTAAGAAAGTAAATAAATAAATAAATACAATTCTGTCCCTCATGGTTACAGAACTAATTTTTAAAATGTGAACTGATCATAAACCAATGTAGTACTGCCTACCTGAATCTCCAGACAGCCTCAGCAATAGCTCTAAACCTTGGTGATAATAATTTGTGAAGGAGTCAGAAAGAGGTGTCAGGGTTTTTGTGCCCTTCACCTATTGCTAAATGGAAGTGGAAGTCTAGCTCAATGGGAGGGAGGGCTTGGGGGCTATCTTGGCATGGAAATTAGGGTCTCAGTGTAGAAAAGTTTGAGACTCACAGGTTTATGTAAGATGTGTTGGTGATACCAGTCCAGTTGACAGGTGTCTACATCTCCAACAGGCACCATATAGGATTGTCCTAGCATGAAAAAAACTGCTACACAATTAAGTCCAGTCTGTTTGGGAATGTTCTTTAGATCAACAGGTGCTTGGGTAATGCCATATGATAAAGCTAGTAGTGTTGCAGATGTATCTGCTCTGCTGACACCAACTGTCCTGGTTCAGGGGTGAGCTACACCTATGGTCTCTCCCTTAGGGCACTCTTTCCAAGTGACAGGCCTCTATCTGCACTTCTCCCAACTGGAAGTCCATGATTCACTCCATTAGTCTGGATCACCAATCTGTAGCACCCCGTGTTCCCACTATATGATTACAGGGCAAGCAGTGCTTTATATTCCTTTGCAGCCCCTTAGGAGTATACCTCTTAGGTGACAGATTTTGTTTCCTTCACCTCACTATGGTTCTACCACTCTTAGACTGGATCCTGCAGTGACAGCAGCAGGCTCCCTGTTTCAAACAACACACTTCCCTCTAGGAGCCTGGGACCAGCAGCTGATTAAAGTAACTCAAACTGGAGTGTTGACTATCCATCCCAAGGTACAGAGCAAGCAGATAGAAGGGTTATAACCACAAGAAGTCTGCATGCCTGGGTCTTGCCTAAACCTTATTACTTCTCAAAGTTTAGGGGTGCCTACCTGCCTCAGACACACCGTACAGGTCCTCTGTCTCAGACCAACTGCTCCTGCAGGCTTCTCTACCTCTCTCTGTCCCTGTCTCTCCCTCTCAGATGCTGCTGAACACTCACTTCCCCGTCACCTTTTTTAACTATTTACAGTCGTTTTGATCTCTAGGCTTTGGCCTTGGCAGCACAGCTAGGTAATGTTCATCTGGCATGTCTAAAAAGTATTTTCCTGTTTAGTGCATCAGCCCTTGTCCCACTGAAACTGTTGACATAGAGTTGTCTTACCTCTGACCATTTTGTTGTTTCCTACTTGCTCTTTCTAGCAGCTCCTTTTAATTTAACTTCATGTAGGCAGACAGGATAATATCAAGCAGATAAACTGAAAAACCTGTAATATTTGTAAAAAATAACGCAGCTATCTCCCTTGTTCTACAGGATTCAAGTGTGATGATTATGGTGTGGTTTATTGACATTAAATTTCTTATAATATGTGCAAAAGAAGACACTATTTTTCCCTTAAAAAAAAAAAGGAAGTTCTCCTTGACTGTCTTTTGTCAAGCATCATATTTTTCTTTCAGTGATATCACTACTAATACTAGTGGTGGAATGGAATGCGCACCTTTTTTTGTTAATACATTCAATAACTCTCCTTCAGTTTCTGCTGACAAAGCAGTGTCATATTTGCTACCGAGAAATTACAAGCAGGGTTGTACATGCACACATCTATATGGACTTTAGTAGCTTGTCATTCCAAATAGGCCATTTATGCACCACAGTTAATAGTGGGTTGTTGTTTGCATTATAAATCTTGGTTTTCAGGACTTTATACTGTAGAATCCAGCTGTTAAAATGTGTTTGGGGTGAAACAAAGGGGAAAAGGTACTGGCCACAAAGTGTCTCTCGCTGTCTGCTAACTTGGAGAAATTATGTGTTTTAGTTTTAAGGCAAATTATAGAAAAGATGGAGACTTTTAGGTTCCAGTACACTATTCATCTCCAAAGCTGCTTTTCTTTTTTGATAAAACGTTGCAGGCCATTAGTCTTGAATGGCAACTATGCCCTTTGGGAATTTTATGAGAAATCTACACTCACATACAGTATATGAATGAATGAGTTACTTTGTGTATACCCTAATATTTGTTTCCATCAAAAATCCCATAACGTTTTTTTTGCTCATGAAATTTGCTCTGCGCAGAACAGCACACAATTGATGGCAGTGCTATTCCTCAGCCACAGCAATCACTCAGGTTCCTGATCTGTCTCCTAGAAAATCCCTTTCATATGGTACAGTTAGGAGGCTGGCTGCAACGGCTCTGTTAGGAAGTGTATGATTTTGGGGAGGAAGGAAGCAATAAGTCTAAGTAATACATGGCATATCTTTAACATTGTAGCAAGATTTCTGGCAGGTCAAATAGATTAGCTGTTAAGATTAATTAACATATATACTTTTACTGGCAATACAACACCTGACCAGCCAGAAGCTCCTTAGCTGGCTACAGCCAATGGATTCTCTCCTTCCATTTTGTCTTGCAGCTGTTTGCCATATAAGTTAGGGACTGTGAAGTACAGTTCTGAAAGCCAGCAAATAGAAAGTTAAAAGCTTCAATTCTTCCCTAAATGCCTGGGTGCAGAAGAGTACTCTCTGCCATAGGAGCTCTGCCTCCAAGGTGAAGATTTTAAAACATGAGTGTCTAAAGTTAGCTTCTAAATCCACATTTACTCAGTTAGAGTGTGGGGCATCCAGCAACTTGCATTTACTTCAGTAGGAGATATTGGCTGCTCAGCACATTAAGGGCCTAAATATGGACATAGAAGTTAGGTTTAAAAGTCTTTTCCCAAATTCTGAAGCCCTTCATAAGCAGTTAAGGAAATTAGCCTAAAGCCAATTTTTAAGAGAGAATTGTCTATAGGGATGTGTACCCCTAGTACCGTCTCATCTACTTTGAGACCTGTCTTTGTTAAAACTACCACAATGGTATTTTATTGATGATGATAAATAATTTGTCCTTACTTCATCCTATTTTCATTCTGTGGCTCTCAAAAGCTTTTCAAAGGTAAGTAGGAATTATCCCTGTTTTACAAATGAGACCACAAAGGCATAGAGTGAGGAAGTGATTTTCCAACCATTACACACCAGACTTGTCTAAACGGTCAACATGAGTGGTGGTTTTAAATAGATCAGCTCACCAGCTATTTATGGCATTTTAAAACATCTTGCGTACGTGTCAAGGTTCCTTCCCCACTCTGAACTTTAGGGTACAGATGTAGGTACCTGCATGGACACTTCTAAGCTTAATTACCAGCTTAGATCTGGTATCACTGCTACCACCCCCAAGCACTACTTTTCTTCCCTGGGTAGTCTTGAGAGACTTCACCAATTTCCTGGTGAACACAGACCCAAACCCCTTGGATCTTAAAACAAGGAGAAATTAACCATCCCCCCTCATTTCTCCCACCAACTCCTGGTGGATCCAGATCCAACCAGCTTGGATCTAAAAACAAGGAAAAAAATCAATCAGGTATTAAGAAAAAGGCTTTTAATTAAAGAAAAGAAAGGTAAAAGAAAACCCTCTGGGAGAGATTAACATACTAGCTACTCTCACAGACTACAGATTCAAAACACAGAGGATGTTCTCCTGGGCAAAAATCTTAAGACACACAAGAATACCCAAATTTGATAATTCCCTTAATGGTACCAAGACATGTTACAAAGGAAATAAACATAAACCTATTTATCCCTTTCTAAAACTTACTACTCTGATAAGAGGCTGGTTCCTTGATCTTTTTCACTCCGGCTGAAACTGAAACTCTAAACAAAGGAAAACTTCCCTCCTTCCTTTTGAAACATCTTGTTCTCCCATTGGTTCCTCTGGGCAGGTGTTAGCTAGGCTAAGTGAACTTCTTAACCCTTTACAGGTAAAAGAGGCATTAACCGTTAACTATCTGTTTATGACAGTACACAAATACAGTGATATTTACAAAGGTACTGTCTGATTGTGGTCAAAACTAGTTTGTAATTAAAGTAGTTTACAGACAGCATTAGTTACTTACGAGCTATATAGTTTACAAATGGTGTTAATGATTTAACTAGATTTGACCACAATCAGGGAGTACATTTATAAACACCGATCTGTCTGACTACACTATGTGTTTACAAATGTGTTAAGCAGCATATGTTAACTAACATGTTTTAAAACACCACTTATTCTCCCAGACTATACAATCCCCATATTTGTGGCAACAGATTGCAGATCTCTTGACACCTGGTTGAGGGCACTATCAACTGCAGCTGTAAGGGACCTCATTATCTCTGGAATGGCATCAACTCTGCCGCCAGAGGAGTGAAGCAGGGGATAGCTAGAAACTTAACTGTGTGCATACACTGGTCAGGCTCTTTCCATTCAGTTCCCCAGGACATTTAGGCACTACCTGCTATTGCATTAGTGAGCCTATGAACTGTAGCAGTCTGTCTCCACTGAAGGTTATAAATATGCTAATAAATTGAGCCTTATGCCTAATGTGAAATTCCACCCTCTGCAACAGGCCAGCATAAGGCCTGTGAAAAACATAAGGGGAGACTTAAGTGGTACACATGCCTTATGCTGGTTTTCTGCACAGGTATGAGTTTCACCCAATATGTTTACTAACCCAGGGATTGTAGCGGGACAAGATCTATCTGTGTATGTTAATGAGAGGCCTGTTGAATATTGACAACATCCTACTAGCAGCCTTAAGAAATATCATCCTAGGAAGTTTAAAAATGACACACCATGGGACATATACCATACACTTACCTGCAGCCATGGACTAAAGAACGCTAAGTTTGCTTCTGCACATAGATTTCCATATGGTGGTGATGCGCTGCTCTGCTGCAACTCTGCAAAGGGAGGTTATACTGCTGCAGATATCAAATCAAAATGAAACATAAACAGAAGAGATTAGATTATTTGCAGCAAAGTAGCAGCAGTATGGATAAAGGGAACGGTACAAAGAACACTGGTCTCAAAATGAACATTGTAATATTGTCCTTTAATCAGAAATTATAAATTAACTCTGGAAATCTTCATTTTATTTAGTTTTATTTATGTGTGTATTTATTTTTTTCTGTAGGCTGTGGAAACCAACCTTGCTTCCAAGGATAGTCACTGGGTCTTTGTAAATGAGGTAAGATAGCCAAGAGATGAGCTAGTTTTGTCCTAGTGTTAACTGTTTCATCTACTTTTGTTCCTCTTATTCCATGCATTTAAGCAAATCAGACAGAGGCTTTCCATTCTGCTTTTGGATGATACAAGAATACAGTTTGTGTGGCTTCATTGTTAGTCTCTCATTTGAATTGGCACAGGCTGAATACTGAATAAAGTCCCCAGTGTATATGATAACAACTGAAAGGCTGTTCATTTTTTCCCCCCATAGTGATCTATTCCATTAGCTTTTTAGTGCAAAGTAAGCTGCTCAAAAGACACCTCACCGCATTTTGCAGTCAGAAACCACTGACAATAGTAAAGAACAGTGAGGCTAGATTTAAAGTCTGTCAACTGTTGGCCTATTACAACATGACCTTTCTTACATGATATGTGGTGTAACTCTACTGCAGAATTATGTTGTTCTTTTGGCCAGAATAATATCAATTCAAGATGTCAATTTACCTATCATTCCCTTGGGAGGGGGAAGGGTGGGGAGGACATGTATCTTGTCCTGTCACAACTATTATTTATTTTGTGTTAACACCAAGAGGCCCCAATCATATATATATACAGCAGCAAGTTTGACTGCTGATTCCTTTGTTCACTTTTCAGTCTCTTCTTTGCATCTAACAAATAGTATTTGGTTAAAATAGCCTTATCTATTAACAGTAACTATAAATTGCATTGTTTCACTATAACTAAATGGGAGGCGGATGGAATCTCTGTATACAAAGGTTTATGAATTTCTTCCCTATTCCTGTTACATTTATGTGTCTTCTGCTTTGTCACCTACTGTAATGGCCCAGTAAAAAATATCAGCAAAGCTCACAGTGTGTCAGTATTTATATTCACATAAAGATAACACACTGAATGTTTCCCACAGCATTTATTATTGGGTTTTGTTTGGGATTTTTGTTGTTGTTCAGATGTTAAAATTCACTTCATAAAGCCCAAGTCTAAATACCTTTAAACAAATAAACAAAAAACCACCACCACAACAAACCTTCAAAAGATGTCAGGTTTGTTCTTATTCTGAGAGCACAAAATTTGCATTTCTTTTGCTGCTAGAGGGTGGATGGGGAAGCCAGGCTGGCAAAATGCAAATCTAAAGTATCAATCAACGGTTCATGAGACAAGAACAAATTAGAATTCCCATACAATGTAATAAAATCTGGGGGACTTGTTATTGCTGGTAGAAATAATAACATAAATATTACTCAGTGATAAGTAACTTATAGGCTCTATTAAATCCAATTGAGTTAAAAAAGAAAACTATAAATATCTCAAATCCAGGAATCTCTGGAGCTGGAATATGCAAGCTAAAAATGTGAGAAATGTCATAATTCTTCCATTTTAATGGGAATGGGTAGGTGTCTGCTTACTCGGGGTTCTGTGGGTTGGTTACCATTTTGACCTCTAATATGGATTGGCAGGAGTTATTAAGGTACATTCTTCAGCCCTAAGGAGTCTACATATATAGAAGGGCAGACTCTTTAGGGCTTGATTCTAATTTGAGATACACAGGCATGCATTCGTGCATATCTAAACTTTGTGCTTATACATATATGCACAATGAGAGAGCATCCTGTCCTCATCCAGATACCACTGTCTACATAACAATGTCCAGTTGACATCAGTGGGGATGTTGGGGCAATGCCATTCCCTGGACTTGCACTGATATGTGCCTATGATTCTCAGATTGGAATCCAGCATTTAATCCACCTGTGACATCCAGTTTTTTAAAAGCAATTGGAACTGTTATTTTCAATGTTTCGTTCTGTGGGTAATATGCCAAATCAGGCCTGTATCATAGAAAGGCACATACTGGGGCTAGTGAACAGCCACTTCCTCCCAGAGAGAGATTCAGGGGAACGCAGTCTGCAGAGGATTAAGCATGCCATGCTCCCCTACTGAGGGGTTCAGCATACTCTTCTGTTAATGGCCAGCCAACTCCAGTGCAGAAAGGGGCAAAGCCATGACAGTCCTGAGGGGCACTAGCAAGAAGCAGCCTCTAAACTCAGGCGAGCACAAAGCCTACACTATGTCTTGTCCCCTGCACAGGGAATGCTGAGCACTCTGGTCTGGATGAAACTAAACACATAAGTATGCACTCAGTGATTTCCCTACCCCGCCCCTGAATTTCCCCAACACCCCCCCCCCCCAGTTTTGTGAACTAATTACATGACAAACCTGGTGGCTGAACTTTGCGACTTTGTCCTCACTCACAACTATTTCACATTTGGGGACAATATATACCTTCAGGTCAGCAGCACTGCTATGGGTACCTGCATGGCCCATAGTATACCAACATTTTTATGGCTGACTTAGAACAACGCTTCCTTAGCTCTTATCTCCTAATGCCCCTAGTCTACACTGATGACATCTTCATCCTCTGGACCCAAGGAAGAGAGACCCTTGAGGAATTCCACCATGATTTCAACAATTTCCATCCCACCATCAACCTCAGCCTAGACCAATCCACACAAACGATCCATTTCCTTGACACTACTGTGCTGATAAGTGATGGTCACATAAACACCACCCTATACCGGAAACCTACTGATCACTGTACTTACCGACATGCCTCTAGCGTCCATCCAGGACACACCACACGATCCACTGTCTTCAGCCAAGCTCTAAGATACAACTGCATTTGCTCCAATTCCTCAGACAGAGACAAATGCCTATAAGATCTCTATCAAGCATTCTTAAAACTACAATACTCACCTGCTGAAGTGAAAAAACAGATTGACAGAGCCAGAAGAGTACCCAGAAGTCACCTAATACAAGACAGGCCCAACACAGAAAATAACAGAACGCCACTAGCCATTACCTTCAGGCCCCAACTAAAACCTCTCCAGCGAATCATCAAAGATTTACAACCTATCCTGAAAGATGATCCTTCACTCTCACAGATCCTGGGAGACAGACGTGTCCTCACTTACAGACAGCCCCCCCAACCTTAAGCAAATGCTCACCAGCAACCACACACCACATAACAAAAACACTAACCCAGGAACCTATCCTTGCAACAAAGCCCGATGCCAACTCTGTCCACATATCTATACAAGTGACACCATCATAGAACCTAATCACATCAACCATGCCATCAGGGGCTCGTTCACCTGCACATCTACCAATGTGATATATGCCATCGTGTGCCAGCAATGCCCCTCTGCCATGTACATTGGCCAAATCGGACAGTCTCTATGCAAAAGAATACATGGGACGCAAATCAGACATCAAGAATTATAACATTCAAACACCAGTAGGAGAACACTTCAACCTCTCTGGCCATTCAGTAACAGATTTAAGGGTGGCAGTGTTGCAACAGAAAAGCTTCAGAAACAAACTCCAATGAGAAACAGCTGAACTTGAATTAATATGCAAAATAGATACAATCAATTTAGGCTTAAATAGAGACCGGGAATGGCTGAGCCATTACACACATTGAATCTATTTCTCCATTTTAAGTATCTTCACACTTGCTTGTCAAACTATCTTAAATGGGTCATCTTGATTATCACTACAAAAGTTTTTTTTTCTCTTACTGAGAATAGCTCATCTTAATTAATTTGCCTCTTAGAGTTGGCAACTCCCACCTTTTCATGTACTCTGTATGTGTGTGTGTATATATATATCCTCACTATATGTGCCATTCTATGCATCCGATGAAGTGGGCTGTAGCCCACAAAAGCTTATGCTCAAATAAATGTGTCAGTCTCTAAGGTGCCACAAGTACTCCTGTTCTTTTTGAGGATACAGACTATCACCACTGCTACTCTGAAACATGTCAATTTAGTGACTGTTTGGAAATTTGAATTGAAATTGAAACATTAATACACACTTTAAAAGCATATACAGTGTATGATAAAATACATATATCTGAAAAAGTACAATAGATTTCCTAAGTATGAACACAGACTAGCTTCCTTATACAGCTGTTTTTTATGATAATGTCAGTGCATTCATTTTGGTGATGTTGGCCAACCTAATAATTTCAAATGATGATTTGTAAGCAAAGTGTAAATGAGCTCTCCCTGACAGCTAGTGATGAGCTGAAGGCTGGGGAGAAAGGCTTCAGAACCAGATTGTGTCTATATTCACACCTAAATCTACCTAGGTATCCAGCAAACAGAGCTGTGTTGCCCAAGTGATAGATTTTGGCTGCGTTTGGGTTACAAATCACTTGAATGCGAGGGCTGGTGTGTGGGAAATGAAATGTTGTTCTTATTGTATGAGGAAAGGTCAGTAAAACTGTACTTAGCCTGTGCTGATTGACCTCTATCGTATCCACCCTTTGTCGTCTCTTTTCTAAGCTGAAAATTCCCAGTCATTTTAATTTCTCCTCCTGTTTCATACCCATAATCATTTCAGTTGCCCATCTCTGTACCTCTTCCATTTCCAATATCTCTCTTTCGGGATGGGGTGACCAGATCTGCACACAGTATTCAAGGTGTACACATACCATGGATTTATTTAGAGGCAATATGATATTTTCTGTCTTATTATCTATCCCTTTCTTAATTATTCACAACATTCTGTTTGCTTTTTTGGCTGCTGCTGCACACTGAGGGGATGTTTTCAGAGAACTATCCACAATGACTCCAAGATCTCTTTCTTGAGTGGTAACAGATAATTCAGACTCCTTCATTTTGTATGTATAGTTGAGATTGTTTTCCAGTATGCATTACTTTGCATTTATCAACATTGAATTTCATCTGCCATTTTGTTGCCCAGTCAGCCAGTTTTGTGAGATCCCTTTGTAACTCTTCGCAGTCTGCCTGGGACTTAACTATCTTGAATAGTTTTGTATCATCTGAAAATTTTGTCACCGCACTGTTTACCCATTTTTCCAGATCATTTATGAGTATGTTGAACAGTAATGGTCCCAGTACAGACTCCTCTGGGATACCATTATTTATCTCTCTCCATTCTGAAAACTGATCATTTATTCTTACTCTTTATTTCCCATATTTTAGCCAGTTACTGATCCATGAGAGGATTTCCCTCTTGTCCCATGATGGCTTACTTTTCAAAAGTCAATTTAAATTAAATACATTTTTTAAAAAAATATATATATTTTTTAGAAATCTAGACCTGTTATGTTTAACTTGCATTATCCTTATGTTAAATTTGCATTATCCTAACAAAACATTACTTTATTCATATCTCTTTTATATATCTCATTGGCCCTGACACCCCCCCTGTAAATTCAAACACTCCCCCTAATTTCAATTCCTGGGGAAACTACTGCATGCACTTAACTTTAAGTGCACCAGTGGGACTGTTCACCTGTTGCATTTAAACACATGATTAACTTTCATTGGTGGACTGGGCTGGAGTGCTCAGCATCGTGTAGAATCAAGCCTTATGTGCACATTAGAATCACATGACCACTCTCTTGCACACTCCCATGAGGCACATTGTAAGTCTTGATCACACTTTATTTTGATGTAGAAGACCGGAACAACCATCTAAGCTAACTGGTTTGCACCGTGGGGATTAGTTAGACTTCAAGCAAACAAACTATCATAGTAATATTTCTTTCATCTTTTATATTCTTGGGCCAGATTGTAAACCCCCAGCTTGCAACAGTGAGCAGCTAGTGACCTAATTATTCCCATTGTAGGCAATGGGATGATTTATGAGAGTACCTGATCATCAATGGGAGGGAGAGGTTTTACAATTTGGTCCTTAATTTACTGTATAAACAATGGAATCCTGGAACCCATCCCCCTCCCTGCAATTCCTCATTTCCCAAATTCAAATTAAGTTCAAATCCAGACCTGAACTTCATAACTCAGGCCCATCTCTGTACTCTGCTTAGTCTGTATGAGTACACAGCATTGATTTATTCATATGATGTATCTATTGCAGTTTTGCTATAATTAGACTATTATATTATCATTATTTGATCACTGAATGGATGTTTTTATTCTTTTTCATGTCCCCATTTCTGACACCATGGGGTTGAGGTTAAATTTTGGAATCTGAATTTCTGTTTTCCCACTTATTTTAATCTTTTAAAATAAGTAAATACCACCAAGTCTGAGAGGAGCAGGGGACCTGCCTTGAATTACATTGCTCCAATTCAGATCAGTGTCCTACATGGGGTGCTCTCTAATGACCTGAGTGTTTTTCTAGTCATCTCACTGTTCAATTTAGGAGTGGCATTGGTGGGTTTAAAAGGGTTCCAGTCAGCTTCAAGCAAGGGCCCAAACAAATTCCCACTGAAGTCAAGAGGAATATTTTAATTGACTTCAATAGGACTTGGATCAGGCCAGTGCAGGAAGGAATGCTACAGTGCAAAGCCTTTCAGGATGGGGAAATACGCTGAGTACAAAGGGAAAATAGATAATTACTTCCAATCTTTTACCTTTTGAATCACCATTTGATGATAGTCCTCCCATCCTCACAAAATACACTTGATATTTCGTATCTAGCTGGTTCCATTGCAGGTATTTTATAATAAAAAATTGCTGGCATGTCAAAAGCTGTACATTGTTTCTTTTTTTGTGTACGTGTTTTTTTTTTTTTAGGGAAAAAATTGTACCTCTCAACGATCCCACATTTTAATCCACAGTTACCTTATTTCCACTTTAGTATTGTAGATTAGTCAAAAATAGAGAACTGAACCAGGAAACCAAGGTTGTGGGCCAAGTTGTTATGTATTAAGAAGTTCATCCAAATGGTTTAAAACTTCCTGTTTTACCCACACAAACACTTAAACCCTTTTCCTTTTACGTTCTTGGCTTGTGGATGGGCCTTTTGGTGTTTTGGAGAGAGAGGAGTCTAAATACTGGATTAAGTGGTTCAAATACCTTTTGAAAAAGTCAGACTGGAAATTGCGGTTGTGTAAGCCTTAGCAAAAGCCAGTGAGGATGATAACTTTAGTGTCTTTAGAACTGCTCAATGTGTTCCCAGGGTCCTGTTCCAAGAAGTGCTGAGAGCTTGTGACCCCCAGTGATGGCAGTCAGAGTCACCGAGGGTCATCACTTTTCAGCAACAGACCTCGAAAAATACCATTCGTGCCATGCAGTATTTGTTGGAGCCATTCACACTGTGGTGGACTGGAAGAAGGGTACTCACTCTTCCGGTGTTTGTTGGTGCCATGTCCCGACAGTGTTGTTGATGCCTTTTTTTTTAATCTTAATATTTGCTCTCTTCTCTTCCCCCCCCCCACCCCTTTCCATTCCTCCCCCCTTGAATTGTGCAGTGGATGGTGTTATTTAACTCAATGCATCTGGATAATACAAATACTAATAATTCCGGCAGTTCCAGTTTAAAGACAGGATAAAAATAAAGGTGTAGTGTGAGTGCCACTCACTATCATTCGTTGGTGCATTCTGCGCTGCCATTTTTGCATATATCTTTTTCTCAGCTAATGCAAAATATGTATGACAGTGAAAGTTTAAACAAGAAAGCACTGTCCATACTTCAGATCAAATCATTTATTTAATATATTTGCTGACAAACTTGTAGTTCCTGCGAACTGTGTGTCTCATATTTCATTTCAAATCAACTTGAACCTTAACTATTGTATCTGAACCACATTTATCCTTGATGTGACTGCAGTGACTTTAGTTACAACAGGGATGAATTCAGCTCTATGTTTCTAGACATCAGTCAATTGGAATGGAAAAGTATATTGTAATTTTACATTGTTTTGATAGAAAGATGCACAGCAAGTGAATTGCTGACACTTTCAGTACTTTAAAAATAGATTTAATTATAAGGTGTGACAAATCTGAAAACTAAAGGTTAGAGCTTCTACTAGACTGCAGTTTCCATTTGTTGCCCTTCCACTAAACTGATTGTGGTTGATTCAGATTAACCTGCATCTGTTCAGATACAAAAAGGTCCTTATTATTAATTTACAATAACAGATTATTATCCTTCTTTTTCAATCTTATAATTATCACATATAGCACTTGAAGGAATAACAAGCACTATAAGTCAAGCTGCAGTCATTTGTAAATTCTGAAAATGTGAATGTTTGGGCTAGGGTGGAGGGAGGATGGGGATTTGAGGCATTGGATCTTAACTATCTGAATTATTTCAAGAAGTGCTACAGGAAAATAGTGAGTTATGGCAAGCATTTATTCCTATCTTAGATCTAGTAACTAGTCTAGTAACTTGTCACCCAGTGTAGTTTAGGGAGGAGATATATATTTTTTCTTTCTATAAAGGTTTTGTTAATAAGTTATTTGTGTGCAGCTCCATTATGGTTTTCACTGAAGCACTTGAAAGATTCCAAATACGATGGTGAGAAAAATAAAGCTATCTAAAGAAAGGAGAAACTTAAGCCTTGATCCTGCAGATTGATTCATCAGCACAGCTCCTAGCACTCATGTAGATTCTTACTAGTGCATCTACTTGCAGTGTGGGGGAACCTTTTTTTTTTTAATTGTCTACTGCAAATTACTTGGGCCTGTGCCTATGTGAAATATCAGAAAAGAACGAAACATCTGAGATACATATAAGATAAATCTGAATATGAGATACATATAACAAGTTAAGAAATAGTGAAAACTGGAAAATAGCAACAGGTTTGCTCTTGTTGGTTTGTCTTACTGTTCCCTTTCTCTGTTCTCAAAGTACCTTTCAATCTGGTTCTTTTTCCAGACACACACATTAAGCGTCCAAAGAAAATTTAATTGGAGCAAGGACCTATGCTTTGGCACAAAACTGGTTCTCTGCTACCTTGTGCAGATGGCAGGAGGCAGAGAAAACACTTAATATTGTGCCTCAGATTCTCCCTTCAGGCTTTGTCATCCATCCTCAGATAGCAGATAGGTTCACCTGATGATGGACCTTTGAAGGAAAGAAGGTGAAGTGTGGAGCTCTTAGAGCATCTACCCTTTCCACCTTCCAAAAGTCTAGGTATTAAGCTCATTCTCTCTCTTTTTTGTTTTTTGGCTGTACTTGTCTTCCTTGGTAATATATTTAATATGTTCACGTGACATACATGATTCTGAACATGCAGTATGAACAGTTGTTCTATTAGAAACATCAAACAGTTACACCTTCCAGTCCAGTGGTCCAGATGCTTCAGAGGAAGGTGAAAGTAATGCAATAATGGACAGTTATGGACTAGACATTTCTTCCTATCTTCCATCACTTAGGTGCTGGTGTATGCCCTGGAGCATCAACTTTTATCTTCCTTAGGAAAGTTTTAAGTTTCTTAATCCTTTTCATACTTTTGAAAGCTTCTCTTATGCTACCTCAAAGATTCCAGTTAGTTCTGGTCCTGTAACTTTTTGTTAGGTCTTATACTTATGAGAGCAAAGGTTTTCTTTGTTATCCTACCTGGCACACTTTCCACAGACCTCCTTGCCAGAGGATCTTGTGAAGGCCAAGACTATAACAGGGTTCAAAAAAGAAAGATAAATTCAGGGAGGATAGATCCATCAGTGGCTATTAGCCAAGATGAGCAGGGATGGTAGCCTCTGTGTGCCAGAATCTGGGAATGGGAGACAGGGAATGGATCACTTGATGATTACCTGTTCTGTTCATTCTGTCTGGGGCACCTGGCATTGGCCACCATCTGAAGAGAGGATACTGCACTAGTTGGACCT
Organism: Gopherus evgoodei; assembly: GCF_007399415.2. Taxonomy (NCBI): domain Eukaryota; kingdom Metazoa; phylum Chordata; order Testudines; family Testudinidae; genus Gopherus; species Gopherus evgoodei. The sequence continues at coordinate 53,364,449 of NC_044328.1, read as the reverse complement.
TTGGTCTGACCAAGTATGGCCGCTCATATATTCTTATGTTCTTATGTAGAACAGGGTGATGTTTGAGTTGATTGCTTGATGTATAAACATACATGAGGCAAAAATCAATCCTGGAGTAAATGCTTTAGTCCAGGGTTGAATGTCACATAATGTGTAAACTATATGAGGGAAAAAAATCTCTCTGTGGTTTACTTTATTATTTGTAGTATAAAGAATTAAAAACAAATAAGAATTGTGAGATTGGTAACGCATAGATAAATTGCATTCAGAGTTGTTCTTGCCAAATAAGGCTGATTGTTGCTGATAGTATTTCCTAAGGGCCCTCTTCCCCCCATCTGGTTGTGCTAACTTGAAATTATTAAATATGTTGTTTTACAAGAGTAATTTATTCTGTTTCTTAATGTGTACGATGCTAAACATAAATATAGGTATTTAAATACTTCAGGAACCAATTTATCACAGATGAAAAAATGTGTTTGCAGTAATAAAATCTGAGATGTATATCTTTACGCTAATAGCTACAGGAATAAGCTACTATACAGGTTATAAAATGCATTGGAAAGTAAGGCATCAAATACAGACCTAGTTAGAAAATGAAAGAGAGTGTAGTCTCATAAATTCAAAGGCAAACTAGAAGAGAACCATAAATGCACCCAATGAAGGCAGTGGACAGGCTTTTGGTCTCTTTAATCCACAGAAAATATCTTGGCAGAAAGAACTTGCATACTCTTAAGGTGCTGTTGAAAATGCTGTTTGAGGTTAGCGACAAAGAGCAACTACAATAGCGACTGTTTGAGGGTAGCGAATCCAGATAACTTCTTCAAATCTAGTCTGATGTTTGAGAAGAGAAATGCTGTATGCAGTGGTGTTGTAGCAATGTTGATCCCAGAGATTATTATTAGAGAGACAAGGTGGATGCGGTAATATCTTTTTTTGAATATATACTTCAGTTGGTGAGAGAGGCAAGCTTTTGAGCTTACACAGAGAAATACTGACAGTTCTGGCCCCTATCGTTTGCAAGAATAAAAAGATTAAAAAGCAGATTGGGAGGGAGAAAAAGAATGGGATTCAAGAAAAGGAGCAGGAGTCAGGCAGGGACTTTGAGCGCTAATGGCAAAAATCATCGCGCGCTCTCTCTCTCAAAACAAACAAACAAAAACATGCCTAGAGAGTGTGAAGAATCCTGTATAAACTGATTAGAATATCTGGATAACAACATCACCAGACTGTGAATCAAAAGAATGAGGCTGCAGTAGACCTCATTCTTCACTATTATCTCTTCCCAGTTGGGTTGATGGTGTGTACTGCATCTGCTGCTACTTACATCTAAATCTCCAGAAATCTCGTTGATTGATTTGGTTGGAATAATCACCTAAAAACTATAAGTTTACCCATCTTAACTGAACAGCCAAAGCCATGTAGAGGAGAAATATCTGTTCTAATGATCCTGTTCCCTCTTCCATCCCACCAGGCTCATTTAACCTGTCTTCCCTCCAGTTTTTGTTGTACTCTTGATCTAACTGTAGTCTTTGTTATTCTCTGCTCCATTCTGTAGACCCTTCTTCTCTTTGCTCCTGTACTTCCAGTTGTAGGAGGCAATTTATTATTTGATAGACTAGACAGTGTGTTGTAATATTTGCTCTGGTCTGGGTTTTCTTACTTTCCATTTCCAGCATGTAGTTCCATCATTTGTGCCATTCGGCATTCTCTCTTCCTTTTACATACCCAGTAAGCCATTGTTCCTTGCCCCCTTACTTTGAGGTTCAAGTGATTTTAGTTACTCACTTATCAGGCTACAGCTTCCTGAAATCTACGCCATCATTTTCCTTTATAAATTATTTTCAAAAGATTGAAACAAAATTGGTGAATATGAGGGAGGGAAAAGAGAAAAATAATCAAATGAAATGAATTTTGAGGAGCTCAGGTTTTTTCCTTCTCTTCCTACGAGAAAATATTTTATTTACGGAATAATAGGCAGCAGTGTTTTGCTCAGTACAGTACTTGTAGGGAAATGATGGGAAACATATAATTCATACAAATGATCCCAAAGTGATTATTGTTCATTCTTCCCTTTTCAATTTAAAGCAAATCTGCTAGAAGATTTGGACCTAGTCTTTCCTTATATTGTATGCACATAGTATGAAGTAGGAGCCAGATGCTCAGCTGCTGTAAATCGGCGTAGCTTTGTTAACTTTGATGGAATTAAAGCTGATTTACATCTGGAATTTGTGTATCTAGCTGTCTGCATTCCTCAGACAGGAAATTTTTAAATATAATAATTGTTTAAAAGAAAGCTCTCGCACATCTAATACCAAGAAAATAAATATTTAATAATTGTGTGAGGCTTTTGTACTTCCATATAAGAAAGCAGGTATTTATTTAAAAAATAAAATGCAGTGAATGCTCTACTTACCCTTTTAAATTAAGAACACCAAAATCAGGTAAATTGATCAAAAATGCAGGGACTTTTCTTTAAAAATAACAAACAATTGCACAAAGCACACTGAAAATCAAGACAAAATTCTGCACAGTCTAAGAATTTATAATTCTTTGGAATTATTTCAGATTTAGCAAAGAACATTTTCTCAAGCAAAATTTAGTAATTCATAATATCTCTAAAATTACCCCATTCCAGTTCCAGGTAAAATGTATTTTATAGTGCTTACAGAAATCTTCCTTAACTCCATTTCTTAAATGACTAATATATTTGGCCCTATACAGCTTTTCCCATAGACTATTTATTTTTCTTTTTATATAAGACATATGAAATATGACACTTCAAGTAGGGCTGTCGATTAATCGCAGTTAAGTCACACGATTAACTCAAATTAATTGCAACTAATCACAGTGTTAATCGCTCTGTTAAAGAAAGAATACTAATTGAAATTTGTTAAATATTTTGGATGTTTTTCTACATTTTCATATATATTGTATTCTATGCTGTGAAATCAAAGTGTATATTGCTTTTTATTAAAAATATTTGCACTTATAAACTAAAGAAATAGTATTTTTCAGTTCACCTCATACAAGTACTGTAGTGCAATTTCTTTGTTGTGAAAGTGCAACTTATAAATGTACATTTTTTTGGTTACACAACTGCACTCAAAAACAAAATAATGTAAAACTTCAGAGCTTACAAGTCCACTCATTCCTACTTCTTGTTTATCCAATCGCTACGACAAACAAGTTTGATTACATTTACAGGAGATAATGCTGCCCTCTTCTTATTTACAGTATCACCTGAAAGTGAGAACTGGCATTTGCATGGCACTTTTGTAGCCAGCATTGCAAGGTATTTACGTGCCAGATATGCTAAACATTTGTATGCCCCTTCATGCTTCAGCCACCATTCCAGAGGACATGCTTCCATGCTGATGACGCTTGTTTAAAAAAAAAGAAAGTGTTAATTAAATTTATGACTGAACTCCTTGGGGGAGAATTATATTTCCCCTGCTCTCTTTTACTCGCATTCTGCTGTATATTTCATGTTATAGCAGTCTAGGATGATGACCCAGCACATGTTCATTTTAAGAACAGTTTCACTGCAGATTACACAAAATGCAAAGAAGGTGCCAATGTGAGATTTCAAAAGATAGCTACAACTCTTGACCCAAGGTTTAAGAATCTGAAGTGCCTTCTAAAATCTGAGAGAGATGAGGTGTAGAGCATGCTTTCAGAAGTCTTAAAAGAGCAACACATTGATGCAGAAACGACACAACCTAAACCACCAAAAAAGAAAATCAACCTTCTTCTGGTGGCATCTGACTCAAATAATGAAAATGAACATGTGTCGATCCATGCTACTTTGGATTGTAATAGAGCAGAACACATCATCAGCATGGATGCATGCAAATATCTTGCGGCCCGCCAGTGGATTGCCCTGATGGGCTGCAGCTGAAGGTTGTCAACCCCTGTGAGTTTATGAAACTCATGGCCCTTGTTGCCATTCAAGTTAATCCTCTGATTTTCTTAGGGACCTACTTTCTGGAAATCTCTTTTGGTTCTTTAAATGTTTAATATTATTACAAGTTATAATTTTCTGTCATTACCTCTAGGAAAATAGAGATTGTAATGTGAAACTTAATTGTCTCATTTTGCAATTTGTGCTATGATAGCTGAAAACAACCAAAGTAGATTTAAATATTCCCCTGAGCACATGGTGAGGTATTCCAAACTAACTAATTGATGTTCTTTGTGTATAACTAGATAAATGGGTGCTAGGGCTGACCACCACTTCCAGTGCAGGCTCTACGTGTAATAGTCTATGTGACCAGGAAGGGCAGACATTTTATTTTTGCGTCTAGGCTGTGGGCTTTATTTAGCAATCTTATCTTTCCTCAAAGATTATTCATATATACCAACAGCATGAATAAAAATAAGTTATTTATATTTGCATGTATTTGCATAACTTTACATAATTTATATAATAATGACAAATTGTTAAAGTGTTTGAGGCTGGTATGGAAGCTTCCATCTCCCCTCCCTTGGCGTGTGTGAGGTCCCAATGGCATGGGGAGTATGTGCTAGATCTTTCCCTGCTGTACTCAAGGCAAGAATGGGTGTGCTACAGGGAGCTGCTCTTAGCTCCTTTCCCCCGGGTGAAGCTGGCTCATGCTCTTTCCTTCCATCTCTCCTCTTTTTCTTTCTTATTCTTCAGCCTAGTGTACAATGGCGTGAGAAAGATGAGAATAAATGACCAAGGTTAGAAAATAGGGGAGAGCCTGTGTAGGAGCCTCCAACACCTTGGTCATCTGGCAGGTGTTCTGTGATCACCATTAAAACCTATTAGATGTGATATGGCTCTCTCCCACTCTGTCAGGCCTCCCTCACTGTAGTGTCTGTGTACTGGCATGGAATTTTGTTGTAGCTCTTATGTCACATGCTCCCTAATACAGCACATGGACTGGGGAAGGAGGGTCAGCTATCCCTATGTCATGGTATTCCCAGCTGCTGAATCAACCCCTTGCTTTCAGCAGTTAGTCACGGGAGACAGACTGGCGCACAGCCAGCCCAGGATTAGAGAAGCAGAAAAGGCAATATTTGCACTCCTGTCCCCACAGGCTGCTATGTACCTCTGAGCCATAGAAGAGGCTTTGGGCCAGTGAGTGCAAAGCTGGTGTAAAATGCTATCCGTGGTATAAGTGAGTGGGTAATTCAGATTTGGTAGTTCTTTCTATGGATGAGAGGAAATGACTACTCAAGGGCCAAAGTAGTGGAGAATGAAGTCTTTCATCTTCAAAAGAAAATGCTTGAGACAAACAAACCAATTAACCCTACATTTGGTAAAGGCTTAAGTCACAGCATTGTAATGGTACTGTGGGATCAAAGCTGGAAGACACTGAACTAAAGGTTTTGTGTGAAACTAGGCTATATGATATCACAGGTGTAGTATCCAGCATTTACACATCCCCATTCCCTGCACTGCAGCAGCCTTGTGCCATAACAGCCCTAATGACCCTCATATTGACTGGAAAATCAGGGTTAAATTTCTGTTAAAAAAACAAACAAAAAAACAAAAACTAAGCGGCCAAATAGTTAAGCAGAGCACTTCCTCTGTTTCACAAAGTGAAGAAAGATTTTGTATCATGTATGTGAAAAAAGGAAATCACTTTAAAATAAATAAATAGACAAATTAGGGCTTAATTATAAGATCCTTTGAAATGACTTTTTTTCTGCCTTCGTGAAAAACTATTTTCTGAATACACACAGTTGTCCTGATTGATATAAAACAAGAGTCCAATGCACATATTTTTTGTCCTTTTAGGGTTACTTTTTATTTAATTTTCATTCTTGGGATTCAGATAAACTTTCTGTGCATAACATTTATCATACCTACTATAAAACTAGAACTGCAAGTATTTTGACAAATGGGATGCAGTGTCTAGTTTTAAAAACACCAAGGTGAGAGTTGACATCTTAGGGTTCAGTCCCTGGCTATGCCGTTGACTTGCTTCGTGACCCGGAGAAAGTCAGTTAACTTCACCGTGCCTCAGTTTCCACATCTCTAAAATGGATTTATCCACCAGCAGATATGGGTGATTGATGGGTGAAAGATGTCATGGCTGAACATTCCTCCAAAAAGTTCCTCTGCAGATCCCCACCATAGGAAAAGCATGTCCTGCTAAGTGAGTCTCAGACTTATTCACTGTAATTAAGCAATGCACATGCTCATGCATCTCAGTTCAAGTATTCTGGACATGAGGTTAGGAGACCCTGTCCCTAAATATCTATTCATCAGTTGGTGCAGCCATTGAACCAGCCTTTGCCTCCTGTGTAAGTTAGTTGAAAGTTCTTGCTAATTTAAATTGTTCTTTTAAAAATAAGTTTCTTGTTGTTTAACCTCACTCCATTGGAGTTTGTGTGTGAAGAGGCTTGCCCCAGAAGGATAACTGATGAGAAAAAAGATGAGGCAAGGGGTATCCCATGAAAACGTTTCTTGCTCAGATGAGCATACCAAATGATTAGGTACCCTGTATGGCTTCCCACAGAGAAGAGAAGGAATAAAGCAATCTGCCTGGAGGACCTTTTGGTGCCTGCAGGATACCTGTGGAGTGCCTGTGCACTGGTTCCAGTAAAGGCATCAGGAACTTACCTGAATTCAGTAACAAATCTCAAAAGCCCTCTATTCAGCTTCTGGGAGACTATATTATGTATTTTACCCCCACTAACTGGCCTGTCATTAGTATCATGATAGTAACCTTCTGCAAAGTTTAAAAAAAAAAATCCTAAATCAGACTGGAAATTGGCAGAAAAGGACTAAAACGAGCCAAAGCTGCCGTTCTAGTCTACCAAACCAAGTAATTATAATAACCTCATAGTCGTTTCACTCACAGCTTGAGAGCAAAAGTGAAATGAAAACAAAAGACTTATTTCTTTCATGCTAAAAATAGAGGGCCAGATTCACTGCTGCTGACAGAACACAAGCTGCAGGGCCCCTTGACAGAATGGGGGAAGCACAGTGGCAAACCCCACTTCAAGAAAGGCTCAGGGCTGGTTTGTGCAGCTTAGAAATTGGGTTGGACCAGCTGTGGAGAAGGTGTGGCCAAAGCATTGGGGAGAAGAGCTGATGAAGATATTCAGATTCCACTAGTGGAGCTTCTATGGAGCTCTAGCCAGAATTAAAAACTGTCCCTTTCAAATGGGACACAGAAGGGAAGGTAATAGGCGGTACCATTGGTTTGCCATTCCCTCAGGGGAACCCTTCACAGGAAACAGGAGTTAACAAATAGCCACCCTACAGCAATTTCAGTAGTGAATTAAACCCAGGATTTTAAAATCATTGTATTTCCCTAGTCAAAAATAGTTTTTAATATAAAATATGTAAGCCATGTGCAGTTAACTTCAGCTGCAATGAACAGGCAATAGAAGCATCTTTTTGTGCTAAAAGGGTTTAGGGAGCTAGGACATTGAAGGTCTGGCAGAGAAACTTGAGTACTAACCAAGCTTGAAGAAGAAACTTAGGCTGTGGTTTGTGTTTGTGAATCTCTGCTATTTACCCTCATCTTTGACCCAAATTGTTCTGTGCAGGAACACATGCATCCCTAAATTAATTAATCTCTTCCTCTTAAGGTATTCTTCAACTAGATGCCTTTCTCCTGTCATTCCTCCCAACCTGTACATTTACTTTGCGGTGGTATGTACTTTGTTTAAACTTGCACCACCCAAAAGAAAGCATGTAGGTAAGTATAGCAGTCAGTGGGTTTCTGGTATAGGGTGGGGGTTATGTGACTATCGGTTATTAGCACAGTAGTGTCTAGGAAATGGACCGCTTGTGTGGATTGGTCTAGGCTGAGGTTGATGATGGGATGGAAATTGTTAAAATCATGGTGGAATTCTTTGAGGGCTTCTTTTCCATGGGTCCAGATGATGAAGATATCATCAATGTAGCACAAGTAGAGTAGGGGCATTAGGGGACGAGAGCTAAGGAAACGTTGTTCTAAGTCAGTCATAAAGATGTTGGCATACTGTGGGGCCATGCGGGTACCCAAAGCAGTACCGCTGACTTGAAGGTGAAATAGTTTGTGGGTGAGGACAAAGTCACAAAGTTCAGCCACCAGGTTTACTTTGGTATTATCGGGGATACTATTCCTCATGGCTTGTAGTCCGTCTTTGTGTGGAATGTTGGTGTAGAGGGCTTCTACATCCATAGTGGCCAGGATGATGTTTTCTGGAAGATCACCAATGGATTGTAGTTTCCTCACGAAGTCAGTTGTGTCTCGAAGATAGCTGGGAGTGCTGGTAATGTAGGGCTTGAGGAAAGAGTCCACATAGCCAGACAATCCTGCTGTTAGGGTGCCAATGCTTGAGATGATGGGGTGTCCAGGATTTCCATACACACACCATACAACAGAAACACTAACCCAGGGAACCTATCCTTGCAACAAAGCCTGATGCCAACTCTGTCCACATATCTATTCAAATGACACCATCATAGGACCTAATCACATCAGCCACACCATCGGGCTCGTTCACCTGCACATCTACCAACGTGATATACGCCATCATGTGCCAGCAATGCCCCTCTGCCATATACATTGGCCAAACCGGACAGTCTCTACGCAAAAGAATAAATGGACACAAATCTGACATCAGGAATCATAACATTCAAAAACCAGTGGGAGAACACTTCAACCTCTCTAACCACTCAATGACAGACTTGAAGGTGGCAATTTTGCAACAAGAAAACTTCAAAAACAGACTCCAAAGAGAGAGACCACTGAACTTGAATTAATATGCAAATTAGATACAATTAACTTAGGTTTAAACAGAGACTGGGAATAGTTGGGTCATTACACTAATTGAATCTATTTCCCCATGTTAAGTTCTCCTCACACCTTAGACTATCTGGGTCATCTCGATTTTTTTTCTCCTGCTGATGATAGCTCATCTCAGTTGATTGGCCTCTTACAGTTGGCATGGCTACTTCCACCTTTTCATGTTCTCTGTATGTATAAATATCTTCTTTCTGTGTGTTCCATTCTATGCATCCAAAGAAGTGGGCTGTAGCCCACGAAACTTTATGCTCAAACAAATTTGTTAGTCTCTAAGGGTGCCACAAGTACTCCTGTCCTTTTTGCGGACATAGACTAACACGGCTGCTAGTCTGAAACCTGTTCTAACAATGGCACCTCATTAGTAGCAGTGCAACTTCTGAAATCTTCTGTGCTACATTTAAGCAAATTCAACATTAAGAAGCAAAGCAGTGAAAGCTTCATCAGTTTCCTATGGGAGCCTGTCCCAAGACAGGCAAGATTGGTGGTGTTCCTTCCTTCTTCCTCTCTTCCTTTACTTTCTTTTTTCCTTCCAAACTTTTCTGGAACAGTGAAGATATGACAGCATTCATTTTTACCCTCCACATTAACTGATAAACTGAAGCCAAGGGTATACCTAGCAACTAAAAATGACAAATACACTGAGCAATTAAATGTCTCAAGCTCACATTGTCCATAATCTCACAAAACAGAATTGCTATTACATAGAATATCATCATTTAATATATCATGATGTTGCAGCTGGCTATAAATGCCTATCAGTGTGTTAATAAAATGCCTTGTGAATCAGAAAAAAGATGGTCAGTTCACCACCATGAAACCTGTTGCCCCTAGAATCTTGTGTGTGTCATGACATAAGTCAGTCACCGTACACCCTTGAACCTACAGTCTTTTTTTTGTTTGTCTCTGGTGACTGTTGAGGTGGAAGTTGACCAAATAATTTTGGATTTTCTTCTTAACCTAGTCTATTTTTTTTCTCTTTTCCTTCAACTACTTTGTCTTCTTTCTATCCTGCATTTTTTCTTTGTTGTGATCTTTAAGTGTTTTTCATTATCTGTGATGATGGTTTTTTTAATGAAATAGTCAAAAACATTCAGCCCAAAATTTTCAAAAATGAGTGCCTAAATCCATATCTAGACACCTAGGAAATTATTTAACTTTCAAGATGTCTAGACACCCAGGAGCTCCCTTTCACTTACATGCAATATCTGAGAAAAGAACAAAATTTACCTTTTGACTTCAAAGGTAGCTGTTAGGGGCTCAGCACTTTTAAAAATCAGGCCACCTATTTAGTTGCCTAAATATGGCCCTAGAAGTCCAATTTTAGGCACCTATTTTTGAACATCTCTGGTCGAAATCTAAGAGAAGATTCTTAACATCCTGATCAAATAAAAGAAAAATGCATTCTAAGATCCAAAGCTTTGAGAGAAATCATTGGTAGTGTAATGCACTTCCAAATGTCTACACAATTACTGTGCTATTAACAAGGGAACCCAAAAGGTTTGGTGGTTCATTCAGTAAAATGTCCAAGATTAGGAAAAGAGGTCAAGGCAACCATTTTTCCTTAGTAAAAACACAAGGGTAGTCATAGGTTGATCTCAACCAGCTTAATTAAGATAGAAGATATTTTCCTTAAAATAGATGCAAGTTAACGTCATCGCTATGTCAAGTTTAGTTTACATGTGTTAACAAAGCCTCACCTAATCTTGACTTCTTTTGCTAATGTGGTTAAACTGTCAAAAGATTTCAGATGCTTATCAGAACTTTCCATACCCTTTAGTCTGCAAAATAGGGCTGTCAGTTGTACAAAATGTGGGTTTTCTCATGAGATTTTGGTCTGGCCAGGATTACTGTAAGAACAGCCTTTCATATGCTGTTTTGCCACTTATGCTTTTGGTCCCAAGCAGAATCAGGATGTGATGAGGCACAAAATGACATGACCTTTAAATAAAAAAAAAAAAAAAAAAAAAAAAAAAAGACCTAAAAATATTAACTAACTTTCTGCTTGAATGCAGTTTACACTTTGGATGAAAGCACTTATTGGTCCTTGTTTAACCAAGCTATTTTAACCATCTCATCATTTTGCTATAATAAGCTAAGTAGCTAATGTATAAGAAGAGCCAAGATAGCTTGGGCATAAAAGGTGCTGTATAATGCTGAGGTCTAGTCTGTTTTAAATGATGCATATAAAACATTCCTATTAACATATACAAAGTGGGATCATTTGTCCTGGATTGAATCTATTAAAAAAAATTCAGGGTCATTTTCTGTTTAGAATATTTGATCAAATAATGTCAGCAATACAAGAAATATGTGTGTTGTATTGTTTAAAAGGACTGTGTTTCTCTTCACAGGAAATCAGTGATAATGAAATATTAGAATTGGTACACAGTGCTCTCGGGAGGATGACGGTTATCCGGCAAATCTTCCCTCTGTCAAGAGACAACAATCAGAGATGCATGAGAAATAATCATAGAATATCTTCATTGCTCTGTGATCCACAAGAAGGCTATCTGCAGATGCTGCAGGTCAGTAAAGTTGGTGCGTGTGAAGGTCCTAGGAACATGACATGATAACTGTGTGTGTGATTGTGAGGCTTCACAGAAACCAAAGGAAGGAAGAAGTAAAATGAATACCTTAAATCTCAGCATGCTGAAATTGAGTGGGATAGTTCCTGACTAGCCTTAATTATCTAGTTTCCTTTCCTTTCCTGGGTCTGAGTGCTTTAGATCTAACATTGTCTACATAAAGTATTAGCAGGCAGTTACATTGACTCTGAGTTGATTTGGGGCATTTCATCCCATCATCTCTCTGTGTATATAAATATGGATGATATAGTATCATATTGTTATGCAATTCCAATTTTGCGTAAATACTGCATTTATGCCTATTAGCCATTTCATGTGAAAGGATTAATTTGTGAGGACTGCAGAGTTAAGTTATGTTTTGGGATATAGAGCCTTTCACTTCCAAGTGTCTGGTTCTATGCATTCCCTATCAGCAGTGACTGAATGTCATTAACATCTGATGGCTATTTGGCCTACTAGAAATGCTCTACTGATAGTAGTGCCAGTTTGTAACTGTCTAGGCTACTGAAATCAACATCTCAAGCCCTGTTGGACGATCTCTCTTATTGGCAAGATATCTATTCCAGATGCCAAGATTCCTCAAAATAAGGTGCAACATCAAAGCAACCTTTTAGTGAATTATGTGAAAGTAAAAAGTGAATCGAGAATATCTGATGAACTGTATGATGAAGATCTAGGCAGACTTGTATTCCTAAGTCAATGAGGCATTTTTAAAAATTGCATTCATATTACTGATGAAAGATGCTGGATAGAACTGAAAACCTTTATTTATTCACAAGGCAGGTGAAGCAAAGGCAGTTGCAGAACAAGGTGCCTCCTGCGCTACCCAACCAATGTGCCAGAACACTGACTTGATGGGGTGGGGCAGGAGAATATCAATGTGATTGAAAGGGTAGTTCATAGTCCATGTTCATTGAGAACCGGATCCAAAGTCTCTTGAAATAAATGGGGTTATCCTTGGCCATGTTAATAGTATCCACCCAGTGAGGGTACCAGCTGTAACAAGTGTCAATGTTAGCAGATATTGGCCTTGTGTGGGTAATGTACTTTTTGCAACTTCAGGCACTGTATGTTTGAATACTGTGCATCACATAGTCAGATACGGTAGAGAAACAGAGCTGCATTATAGTGGTGTAGTTGGCAAGTAAATTCAGACAGTATGATTTTAAAGTAAAGATTTCTTACTGCAGTAAATTGTTTTGAAGCCTTGGAACTGGGCTTTCTATTCACTTTTACTGCATCAGTATTCCTTTTTAATTAAAAAGACCCTGTCAAGATTTTTCATAATTTTCTCAAATTCAATATTTACTCATTTTAATCACCTGAAATTTAGCAATTTTTTCAAGCTATTTCTATTGTGAAGGCACCCTGATTTCTTACTGAAGGTCAGGTCTCAAAGAGCTGGACTGCTGTCAGATTTTGTTTTATAAGAAAAAACAATACTAATTTTAAAAAATAGTATAAAAAGGAAGCCCATAACAAATTAGGTGGATTTTATAAGCAGATAGTAATTACGAATGGTTGGTGAGATGTTGAGCTATATACTGGAAAACTTAAAAGTGTCCCTTTCAAATCAAATTAAAACTTTATCAAAGTTCATTATTGTGAAAGAGTTTTAGAGGTGCCTCTTCCACAAACATTAACTAACCCTTATATTGTCTTACTGCTCTGAGAAAACTTGTATAACTACCAAAGCATAGAAATGAGAAGTTTTTGTTCTGTGTTAGTAACCTCCGAGATGGATAAATCCAGGTTGCCTGGAACCAGAACACAGGCTGCTTACTTCAGGGAATCTGAGCATATTCTAGGTTGTTGAGAAAATAATCTGCATTGCACCAGCAGATGACTTAATTGGGGAAAAATTTTACATCATGGCAGGATTTTGAATATTATTGCCCATCTGCTTATGCACAAATCTATTTCAGAGACTACTCTAAAGGACTCCTCTGACAGACTTCTTCTGAGTTATCATGTGTCAAGACAGTAATATGTTTGCTAGCGTGCATAACCTAGCTCCATAATTCTAGCTGTATTGACAATAAAGCTACAGGTGTCTGCTAAGTAGTCTCCTGACTCCTTGAAGAACTGGTCTCTTGGGGGTGAAAACAGCAACAGTACTCAGCATTTCTAGAGATGAGCAATCTGTGAGTGCTCAAGATGCCCAGAAATCCAGTTATAGATTTTAGATAGAAAATTAGCTCAGTGTGATCCTTAGTAACATACAAGATGTTTCTGAGATCTTATCTGCATGCGGACCAAGCTACTTTTGCATAAATCATCTAATTAGTTAATCATATGAGGAATGGTCATCTTTAAGGAGGGAGAAAGCCTGGCCACTAATTAGAGGGGTGGGAGGTTATTCACTGAAAAAATGCAGTTTTTGTCAACCCAAAACTATTAGTGAATTTGACACAAATTCGCTGAATAGTTTCAGCCAAAAATTCTTTTCGGGACTTAAGTTCCATTCACAAAATGGGGTTTAGGAGGAGGGAGGCAGCGAAGGAGGAGGTGATGGTGGAACAAAGTGGAACAGCTTCAACAGTGGAAATTTGGAAAGACCAACACCAGAATATCCCATAGTGCAGTGGTTAGCGCAAACTTCTGCAGCATGGGAGATGCAATTTTAAATCCCTTCTTCTTGTCAGGCAAAGGGGAAAACTGAATCTGGATCTCCCATATCCCCAGGTGAGTGCCCTTAACCAGTGGGCTATAAAGTTATAAGGTGAACATCACCACCTCTTCTTCCTCCTGATTTCTAAGAATCTAGCCTTTTATTTCCTTTGCTTTTATTTGAAAAAGCGTTGCACAATGATACATTTTGTTCAACCTGAAATAAAATTTTGGTCAGCTTTGATTAATTTTTGGGAGGCATTTTCAATTTTGGTTTAAGTTTTCTGCTTTTCGGTTTTTGAAACTGACAGCAAACCGAAAAATGAATTATTTACCCAGTCCTACCTCATTTTGGTGAAAATGCAAAGGCTTGTATCAAATTTGAAAGGGAAATGATCCGAGGGATGATAGTCTGTTCAATTAACAACATTTCCAAGGAAGTAGTATCCTGCCTTTCAACGTGTGTCATAACCCACCTGAGAAAACATACCCAAATGAAACTGTAATTAAATCTCCATGCCCATCAATCTTTCATCCTCTGCTCAAAAGAGCAATAGGGCAGCCAAGTGACATGATGTTTCTTGTACTTTGAAGAAACAGCCATCATAGCACACCTTGTGGAGACGCATCTAATAATCATTTCATAAATATGAGTAACACATTGTTAATGGTCCTTTAATTTCAAGTATTCTACATTTTCTATTTTCTTTTTTGGGTAGGAAATAGATTTAGTATCTTGTGTTACACCAGACCCACTTGAATTATTTTGTATTACAAAACATTCCCTGTCAAGGTTTGTTACCAGTCATGGCTGGTTTTTTGTTTTCTTTTAATGACTTTGTAAAAGGAAACTAATATCTGCCAGCTTCTAAATTTATTTGGGAGAATATAACATTTAAAACAACCTAATGAGGGAAAAACATTTGGGTCATGGATTATTAGCTTTGTCTTACTAAATTAATAAAAATCCTGTTGGAGCATCTCAGTTCTTAGTATTTTTAGTACTACCTCCTAGGAAGTTGTTTTTTAGGGGGTGATCATCTTGGCTTGGTGTCTGATGAGCCATTAAAGATCAGACCATTCCGCAAACTCATGCAAAAGCTCATCTATTCACAACCTTTTATGGAAGTCTTGTTTTACTCTGTCAGCATGCTTGGCGACGTTTTGCTCATGGTCTTATTCCTAGCCAAGAAACATTATTTTAATAAACTCCATTGTATTTCTATTTAGAATGGAAAAGTCCTTTCTAAAATTGCCAGTCTTGGAGGCTTCATTTCACATTAGAAGAAGGACAGCATTAGTCCAGAAATTTTCTGTCTATATGTGTTTCTCATTCTTATTTCTGGGTGACCTGTGTTAACCAGCATCCTGTACCCCTTTTAAGCATCAGCTATATCTATCCTGTCTGTCGTCTTTGTCTCTGACTCTCATCTGGAAAGATAATACTTAACCACCTTTGTAAAGTGCTTGGATATTTGTGAATGAAAAATGGTATTTACATGCCAAATATCCTTGTTAATCTAATGTATTCCTAATATATCCACCTCCCTGGTACTTTTATGCAACAAGACTGCCACTGTTACACAGCTTGAACTACATTACATATTGTGTTAGATTCTGAGTTTGGAAATACGTTGCCTAGTTCCTCTGCCCAACCTCTTCCTTTTGCTTTACATGAGGTTTGAAAATGTCTCTGTCCTTGATTTGTGATTCAGATAATTTTCTCTGTTATGATTCCATTTTATTTTATTTGTTGTTGATCACATTTATTATTTATACAGCTGATAACTTAGTTCAACCTTTCTGAGGCCCTGTTTGGATTCAAGATAAAGGCCTGGGGCATCTAACATTACTTGACTTGACTCGAAATATACAGCAAGATTAAAACTAATGGGACTCAATACAGCAATGGCAGAATAGTGCGGTTATTCTTTAGTGTTGTCAGAGTCCCACTTCTTTACTTTAGCAATGTTCCAGACGTTGTTTGGATGATTTTGGAGAGGATACATCAGAAGGCGTAGGAGGGCAGGTTCTTCAAACAATTGCTGGCCTCTCCATGGGTAAGTGTAACTGTCCTTCGCAGCCTTGACCGTTGAACATGTTACCAGGCATCAGTTAATGGGCTGCTCCTTCAGCGTTCACACTTTGCTTACACATTGTATTCTTGTTAGGAGTTACTGTGAGGGAACTGCTGTAATTGGACCTTGCAGACTGGTTTAATCTGTGAAACATAATTCACAGTGTCCCATTTGCTCTTGAAGGGCCCAGTCCTGCAAGCATCCATATGAGTCACTTCATTCAGCAGTGGAGTCCCATGGTTGTTTGTAGAGCTGTTCATCACATTATTAAGCGCTACAGCTGATAGTAAATTTTTGCAGAATTAAAGCATTAATTTACCGTACCAGAAGCTTCTATGACAATGTACCTTCATTTACAAACACACATTTCACATGTCTTCTCACAAAGACTTTATGTAGAGGCTTTGGGCCAGACCCTTGGAGAGTGAAAAGCGGTCTTAAATTGGCCTTGGTGGCCAGCTCAGGATTCCCTCAATAGCTTTACTTTCCTCCTATCACAGCTAGCAGCTTAGCTGGGGGCATGTTAGGGGAGAAGGGGCATAACTTGCACTGCACTCCAGCAACACCCTAGATGCCCCAATGGCCCATTGTGGGGTTTTGCCAGCAGCTGTAAGTTAGAGCAGCCTGGAAGCCAGATGCTGAAGATCAGAGGAACTCAAAGGTAATGTAAAGCCATCATTGCCCCTCCACTCAGTCCAGCTCATCTGGACCAAAAGAGGCCATGGGCCTTTGTCACAATTTTTGATATTTTTGTTTTACTTTGTTCTTTGTTTATTACTTCATTAAAAGATTGAGAGCACTTGCTAGTAGCAAACATAGTGCAGGCAGATGCCACCACTCAAGCACTTCCTGTCAACACAATTCAAATCTAAACTATAGCTCATGTTTATATACAACACAATGTAAAACACCAATGTTTCCCCCCTCCTCTGCTCTGCTATTTCAGTATTATTTCTCCTCTCCATCCCTCAGCTCTACCAATACACTTCAGTTCTGATTTCCAAACATCCTCTGCTAGATTGACTCCTTCTCTGATCAGTGTGTGTTAATCATGCCAGATTCTTGAAACATTTAGTGACACATGCAGTAGTCCCCTAGGGATGAGATTTACATTTAAAATGTAGTTTAATTTGTGCCTCTGTGGCTACAGTAAAACTTTTTGTTATAGACAGATGTTTGGTCTGCAAAAGAAATAACTATAAATGGTTGAAGAACACTTGATATTAGACAGATATAAACCATAAGGAGGGAGAAGAATTCTTTCAGAGGTATAGTTGTAATGGGAATAAATGAATATAGAAACTGTATATCAGTAAATATGTCCTGACCATGAGATCTATTAAATTGTAGAATCATCTCCCAAAGGAATTGCTGGAAGCACCCATCATTTGTGATGTGTAAAACTTGAATAGCCAAAAACCTAGATAACAGTGTAAAAAAAATCCTGCACTGTCAGGGGAGTTGACTAGTTATCCTAATAAGGGTCGGTTTGCTATGGTTCTATGATACTTTATTTATTCCTTCATTTAACTCATAATAAATAGCTGTTTGAAACTGACATTTGAGTCTTTAATGGAAGTTTTTCTTACACAGCATGCAGCTGCAGCTCTTATTTTATTGTAGGGTTTCTCATGAGTGTGTCAGGCTGCTGGCTGTGATTTTGTTCTCCAAGAGCAATGAAGCATTTATTTAAAACACATGCACGCACAACATATCACGTGAGCTTTGAAAACTGATCTAAGAAAATGAAATAGGTAGATCAGATTGTCAGCTTCCCAACCTTGACAGCATTCCTCTAAGCATACTACTGTACATTAAGTAAAGCATCAGTCATCACCTCTCCTCTTTTCGAAGAGCACAGATAGATGCCGCCTTGCTTTAGAGTCACGCACATGCAACATCACTTTTGGTACAACCTGGACTTTGGGGATAGAAGCACAACTTCAGAGCATACTGATGTGCACAAAAACAACTGTATTACTCATTAGGCAGTGCATGTTTCTGTCACTGGCAGGGTTCTGTGTGTTCCAATTTCTCCTCCATCTCTGTCTGTCTCCATCTTTGGAGCTGACTGCTGGGACACTCCCAGGGTGAATTTGGCAGCTTCAGGTCTCTAATGCCCAGATTGGGAATGAATTTTTGAAGCAGTGGCATGTGGGTGTCAGCTTGTCTTCCAGTTGGTCTCTTCACTGGCCTCTTCTCTGGCTGGACTTCTGGCTTTGCTGGCAGCTCTGAACCTGCCCATGGGTCTGAAGCAGGGTCAGTCTTCTGCTGTGCAACATTGTATTTCTGGGTTGCAAGTTCCCTTTGATTAATGCTTGGAAGGAAACTAAAGGTTATCCATATAGAACTTTAAAAATAAGCTCTGGTAGTAAATCTGGATGAATCTTAGTCTCTCTGTAAAAAGAATGTTTTACCTTTACTGCATTATGGAAATATCCCCGTTCTGATTCCATATTTCTGCTTCCTGCCTATTTGTGTATAAAGTTTGTTACTTAGTACAAGAGAAGGGTTCCCTGTGTATTCCACCAGAAGCTAAACAGAAGCTTCTGTTCATGTGGACAAACATGTTTTAAAAGAAGCAAGATCCCAAATGACTTACAGAATGCATACGTGTATGGAGGACTTAAAAAAAATATCAGGTGCAAAATGTACATTTCAAAACACAATATTTAGATAAGTTTTCATTCATGAACTGGTAAGTCCTTAGTTCAGAATTTCTTGCTTTCCAACTAACCATTCATGGCATTATTGCTTTCAGATTCCACAGCAATGGGTTTGGTATAGATAATGTAGATAGGCCCCCAAAATGCATTTAATCAAGTCTTGGTATTTTATTAGGTATTTATGGTATCCTCAATTTGTGGCGGTCTTAGCAGGCAAGTGAAAGAGGAATTAAAATTTGTTTTTTTCCCCCTGGGATAAGAAAAGTGAAACATTTTTTTGTTTTCCTCTGGAAATTTTCGTGATATGAAAGGGAGTTTCTGCAGACAGAAGAATGCCCTACCCCCATCCTGAATAGAAAAAGAGGAAAAATTAGCAGTGTTGCAGAGCTCAGAACGCCCAAAAGAAACAAGTCTATCACCTTGTTTTCATCTCAGTGTTATTTTTCTTCCAATCCTGCATGCTACTCTAATGCTAATTTCTTAATTTCCTATTTCCTCATGCCTAAGACTGCAGGAGTCGAGCCATGGGGTATTACTGATTGTTCAGGTAGTTACATGAATTGCCTTTTACGGTACATTTCTGTATCCAGTTGGTTTTGATAGTTAGCTGCAAATTGAAATTTGTGTGGACACTTGAGGTAACAAGTGTAAACAACCTTGTCTGATGGCCTGTCTTCCTCTTCACAGCATCATCTTCCTGGAGTTTGCAGCAAAAGTGTGGCGTTGCAAATGCAATCTATCACATTTGTAGGGGATGGTAGGGAAATCATTTTGCTTCTAAGATACAGTGGCTGATGGTACCATTGAAGGGGATTTAAATTGTCAGTAATATAAAATTACGAATGCCTTGCTTAGATGAAGCAGAAAAGTCCTGTGGGATTCTTGCTGTATGAAAAGGACTGTGATAAAGAAAACAATGGAAATTATGTGAGTGAATATGGATAGGTGAGCCAAGACCTGGAATGCTCTTTTAAGATTTCTTTTTCCATAGGAAAGTACCTATTTAGATATGACTTCAGGCTCAAGGGTGCATATGATTTGGAAAAGAGGATAAAAAGGTTCTTAGTCTTTTGCATAAAAACAGCATAAAAAAGAATAGGATGCAAATTTATTTATGATAAGCAGCAATGGAAAACAACATGGTTGTTTCTGGAAACATTGTTAGGCAACGTATACAGAACACACGGACTATTTTTTCATAAAACAATCAGATTTTGGAATTCTTTACATTTTACAGCTCACTGGAAGTAATAACAGAGCAAACCATATTACGATTCCAGAAAGCTACCCAGAATAGGTATATAGAAGATTAGATGTGCGCTATAAAAAATTCTGGCTAATACATCACCAGTGATAAAATATCTGCAAATTTGTTAAAAATGTTGTTGATAGTGAGAATAAGAGTAGAATTCAGCTTCCTGGTTCACAGATATGGGTTCTGCAGTGCTAATAGAAGTAAAATATAATATAATATATATCTGTATTTGTCACTTAAGTAAGCATGTAAGAGTATGACTAAATGGAAGGAGCAGATCTGCTGGTTGAAGGCACCATATTTACATAGTAACATTTCAGAGTAGACTCACGCTGTAAGAGAAATGGAGGACCAGCATTCCAGTGGTTCCTTTTAAAGGACAAGACGTGCATGATGATAACCATTCCATTACATGCTACAACAGTTCTTCAATATTAACAGAGATGCTCAGAATAGTGACAGAAAGAAATGGACAGCATACCATCACCTTCACTTTTGTAGATACTTCTTTCACTGGCACATAACTACCACAATTGCTTCAAAGTAGGAATGAAGCATAGCACTGTGACATCAGTCTGCCTTGACAATGTAGTTGTGGTTCTGTGGGTCAAACTAAAAAAGACGGACCAACTTGGTAACCAAGTAATCAGTGTTCTGCACTTCAGTGTAGGAGATCTGGGTTTGATTCCGTGTTACACAGTCTGGATTAGCCAGAGTTGGGAGTCCTACAGAGACAGTATACTTGACTCTTGGGCAGAAAGGGATACTTGGTAGCATTCAGGTCTTCACATACACTGCTACAGCTTTAGTGCTTCAGGGTATGTCTGCACTATGAAATTAGGTCGATTTTATAGAAGTCGATTTTTAGAAATTGATTTTATACAGTCGATTGTGTATGTCCCCACTAAGCGCATTAAGTCAGCGGAGTGCGTCCTCACTACCATGGCTAGCATCAACTCACAGAGCAGTGCACTGTGAGAAGCTATCCCACAGTTTCTTCAGTCTCCACTGCCCATTGGAATTATGGGTTAAGCTCCCAATGCCTGATGGAGCTAAAACATTGTTGCAGGTGGTTGGGTGCATGTCATCACTCTCCCTTCCCTCTCTCCCTCCCTCCATGAAAGCAATTGCAGATAATCATTTTGCTCCTTTTTGCCTGGGTTACCCATGCAGACACATGGCATGGCAAGCATGGAGCCTGCTCAGCTCACCGCTGCTGTTGCGAGCATTGTAAACACCTCATGCATTATACCGCAGTATGTGCAGAACCTGGCTAAGAGATGGCAGCATGAAGACGATTGTGATGAGGACATGAACACAGACGTTCCTGAAAGCATGGGCTGTGGCATCTAGGCGTCTGGGTGAGGAGAATGTGGAACTTGGGGAGGAGGGCAGGAGGTTGTACAGTGGATGCAGCGGCGGTCTGTGCTCTTGTTGGCTTTCCTGCAGCTCTGCCAGATGCCTGAACATGTCCGTTTGCTCCCCCATTAACCTCAGCATTGCATCCTGCCTCTTCTCATCGCGGTCAGTTAAAGCTTTCCTGGACTCTGCCACTGGATGACTCCATGCATTCAGCTGTGCCCTATCAGTGCAGGAGGTCTGCATGAGCTCGGAAAACATGTAATCGCGAGTGCATTTTTTTGCCTTCTAATCTGCGATAACCTCAGGGACAGAGATGATAGTTGGAGCATAGAAACATTTGCACCTGCGGTGAGCTAAAAAGCGAGAGTAAAATTTAAGATGGTACATTTCTGAGAACAAAAGGGAGACTCTTTCACAGTGAATCAAGCAATTCGCAGCAGACAGCACATGTGTTTTAGGCACAAGGTCGCATTTTGCCTTCTATATTGAGCGCCTGCCAGTATGGTGGCACATCACACATGGCTGGGCAACAGAATTTGGTTTTGAGGCAGCCATGGCAAGTGAAAGGATAAGCGGGTTTGGCTTCTAATGCCTTGATAACATTTGGGAATATTTTCAAACTGCAGCACCCTCGTTTCCCATAGCAAGCAATGCTGGTTGGGTTTGCCATTTTAAAGGAGGGGCTGTGGTTTTTGGGTGGATGTGCAGCACAGACCTCCCTCCACCCCTCCGTGTGGCTATTTGGGATGATTCCTTTTAGCCAAGCACAAACAGCCCAGCATGAATGGGGTCTTTTTACTGTTCCCTTACAAAAATTCCCATATTTCAACCAGCTGGCCATGAATGATATCACTCTCCTGAGGCTAACACAGAAAGATATAGACCGAATGTTGCTTGAACGCGACCAAAACCCAGGACCATTCACTGCCATGCTTTGTGCTGCAGTGACTCCCGACTACTTGCTACTGGTTTGGCATGGTAAAGTGTCCTACCATGGAGGACGAAATAAGGCAGCCCTTCCCAGAAACCTTCTGGAAAATCTTTCAGAGTGCCTCCAGGAAACCTTCATGGAGATGTCCCTGGAGGATTCCCGCTCCATCCCCAGACCCGTTAACAGACTTTTCCAGTAGCTGTACTAGCCACAAATGTATCCCAAGTCTTCAGGGCAAATCAAACAAACATTTTGCTTTTAAACCCTGTACTGTAGTTACAAATGTGCACGCACCAGAGGGGCCTTCTCCGCCTTCAGGGTCAGGGATCCTGCCTTGGGAGGGTATTGGTTCCAGGGTGATGAAAAGATCCTGGCTGTCGGGGAGAATGGATTCTCCACTTGCCTACTGCACATTCTCCTCCTCCTCTTCCTTATCCATGAAATCATCCTCTATGTTGCATGAGACTCCCCCCCTTGCAGGTGTCCACGGACAGTGGTGGGGTAGTGGTAGGATTCTCACCCCCCCAGAATGCCATGTAGCTGATCATAGAGAGGCATGTATGGGGTTCTGACCCAGAGCAACCACTTGCCTCCTTTGTCTTTTGGTAGGCTTGCCTCAGCTCCTTGATGTTCATGTGGCACTGCTGTGTGTCCCTGTTGTAGCCTCTGTCCATCATGCCCTGTGCGATTTTGGCATATATATTAGCATTTCTTCATTTTGATTGGAGTTCTGCCTGCACAGATTCTTCTCCCCATATAGCAATCAGACACAGTGTCTCCCGTTCACTCCATGCTGCAGCTTGTTTGTGATTCTGGGGGGACTGCATGGTCATCTGTGCTGCTGAGCTCGCCACGCTGACAAAACAGGAAATGAAATTCAAAAGTTCCCGGGGCTTTTCCTGTGTACCTGGCTAGTGCATCAGAGTTGAAAGTGCTGACCAGAGCGGTCACATTGGAGCACTCTAGGATAACTCCCGGAGGCCAGTAACATCACTTTGCATCTGCGCTACCCCAAATTCGACCCAGCAAGGTCGAATTTAGCGCTACTCCCCTTGCCAGGGAGGAGCACAGAAATTGATTTTAAGAGCCCTTTAGGTAGATGGAACGCATTCATTATAAAATCGACCTAACTCAGCTAAATTCAATCTAACTCTGTAGTGTAGACTAGGGCTCAGTGAAGACACTACTATGCCGATGGAAGTTCTTCTCTTGTTGGTGTAGTTAATCCACCTCTGCGAGAGGCAGTAGCTCTGTTGATTGGAGAAGCTCTCCCATAGACATAGCACTGCCTACACCAGGGGTTACATCAGTGTAACTACATTGCTCAAGGATGTAGATTTTTCAGCTCCCTGAGTGACACATTTATGCTGACATATGTCTGTAGTGTAGACATGGCCTTAGTAATAATTGCTAATTTAGACGTAGTTTTGGCAGACTCCAAATAGATTCTTGGCCATAGAGATTAGGGGTGTGCATGGCATATGAGGGATATTAAATTACACATCTGTAATTGTTATTGTTTAATGTTTGTATTTTGGTAGCCCCCAGAGGATAGGGTCCTGTTGTGCTGGCCACTGTAGAAACATGTAACCAAGAGATGGTCCTAAAAGAGCTTACAGTTCAATTGAAATGAAATACAATAGCTGGATAGATGGGAGGGGTGAAAGTGGGGAAAGGAGCACAAGTTAAAGTGGGGAAATGGGAGAGAGATGATCCAAGGGACCACCCAAGATGGCATTTCTATGGACAGGGCTGTAATTCAGAATCTGATGCAAAGGAATATACACGTTTCTTTCAAGTTGAAGGTGTCTAGTAGAAAGGATCTTCAAAATAATAATTCTCTGAAGTGCATAGTACATTATACATAAGTTTGAATTCTTCCGAAATAGTACAATATATATAGAGAAGGAATGCAGTGTACGCAGAAGATGTGACAGATACAATATGAATTCTACCCTCAAGCTCTTAACTAGAACTAGAGAAACAATTTTTGAGAGTGAGGCAGTGATTTTCCACAGTTGGAACAGAACCATACAGAACTGAGGAAATACAGTACATTTCCACTCTGTGGCTGACTTTAAAATGTGGATGTAAAATGAACTTCAGTGGAGAACTTAGAGGATCTCTCTCACTTTGGCATGTAAGAAATTGCACTTTTCCTTATGCGTGGGAAATCTATTTATAAATGAGCAGGACTTTTTTGGTGTGGAAACCAGCTCAAAACAGAAGAGGAAGACCATCCTGTTGAATAACAGGACTCGCTTAGTTTCCAAACAGTTTACAAATAAAATAACCATCTCTGGTATAAGGAGATACACAGCTGAGCAGAAGCAGCAGGTGCTTAACCAAACCAGGGGCAGAGTCACTGGGACTGTTCTCATTAACTCTTTAAACATTTGCTATTGAAAAAAAAAAAAGAAGAAATCTGACAACAGGCTATTTTTTTAAGCTATTTTCAAGGAGCAAGATAATCAGACAGTAGTAAAAGGGTAAAAATAATGAACATGAATGATGTGCAGCTATTAAGGAAGGGAAGGATTTTATTTAGTGATGGTGTAAAATGGAAGAGCTTTTTACCTAAGAAAGTATCTGTCACACGCTGTATGTTTTCAACATTAAAATCCCTTTTCATGATTAATCAGCCCTACTCTTCACTGTATAAATGGGCATCCCTCTTTTTGCATTTTTCTTTTCTGTACCACATAAGAGATATCTTTTTTTAAAATGTATGGATAGGCCTTTTTGATACAGTTCAGCTGTGTGTCTGTTTTATTCACATCTGATTTAGTCCTGGATTTTGCAGAAATATTAGTTCATTATGAAAGTACCATGTTGTCTGCAATGATAGGATATGTTAATTAAATATACAGCTAATTAAGATTATCATTTATATAGAGATATGTACTTCATGGGAATTAGAGAAGGCAATAACATCTACTGGCATATTAGAAGTATATCCACTTTTTAGGGAGTATCTGCTTATATTTTAACATTTTTATTTTAAATTATTTTGTTTACTGTTGTTCTGGCTATGGCAAAATAGCTTTATCAAATAGGGAGGTTTTCAGCCCTCTTCAAGCTGATCTGATTCTGGATTGTTTCATCTCTTCTGGGGCCTCCTATATTAGGGAACCTGATCCATTTATTGCTTTGAAGATCATAGAGTCGTAGGACTGGAAGGGACCTCAAGAGATACAGATGTGGTCTCCTTATCTCAAAAAAGATATACTGGCATTAGAAAAGGTTCAGAGAAGGGCAACTGAAATGACTAGGGGTTTGGAACGGGTCCCATATGAGGAGAGATTAAAGAGGCTGGACTTTTCAGTTTGGAAGAGGAGACTAAGGGGGATATGATAGAGGTATATAAAGTCTTGAGTGGTGTGGAGAAAGTGAATAAGGAAAAGTTGTTTACTTGTTCCCATAATATAAGAACTAGGGGCCATCAAATGAAATTAATTGGCAGCAGGTTTAAAAGAAATAAAAGGAAGTTCTTCTTCACACAGCGCACAGTCAAGCAGTGGAACTCCTTGCCGGAGGAGGTTGTGAAAACTAGGACTATAATAGGGTTTAAAAGAGAACTGGATAAATTTATAGAGGTTAAGTCCATTAATGTCTATTAGCTGGGATAGGTAAGGAATGGTGTCCCTAGCCTCTGTTTGTCAGAGGGTGGAAATGGATGGCAGGAGAGAGATCACTTGATCATTACCTATTAGGTTCACTCCCTCTGGGGCACCTGGCATTGGCCACTGTCAGTAGACTGAATACTGGGCTGGATGGACCTTTGGTCTGACCCAGTATGGCCATTCATATGTTCTTATGAGGTCTTCTACTTCAGTCTCCTGCACTCAAGGCAGGGCTAAGTATTATCTAGACCAGGGGTGGGCAAACTTTTTGGCTCCAGGGCTGCATTGGGGTTCCAAAACTGTATGGAGGGCCGAGTAGGGAAGGCTGTGCCTCCCCAAACCCTAAACGTATCCGCCTCATCCCACTTCCTGTCCTCTGACTGCTGCCCTCAGAACTCCCGACCCATCCAACTCCCCCCTACTCCTTGTCCCCTGACCACCCACTCCTGGGACCCCCTGCCCCTAACCGCCCCCTTGGGACCCCACCCCTTATCCAATCCCCCCTACTCCCTGACTTCCCCTCCACCTGACAGACCCCCTGAAACTCCATCCCCTTTCCAACTCCTCCCCCCAAGACCCTGTCAGAGTGTGGCCCTGCGAACATGGGCGGAGGACTCAAGAGGGTCAGGGGCAGCCTCGCAGCCAGAGAGACGCTGCTGTTTTGCCTTCAAAGCATTGCTTCTCTCCGGCTGGCTGCTTGGCTGCCTAGTGCTCTTCCTGAGTCCTCCAGCTGCATTCACTGTGCTCCCTCCAACCACACCATCCGCCTGCTCCCCTGAGACTGCAGGTGAGCCTCCCTTCCTGCTCTCCCCTGCAGTGCAGCCCCCTCCTGTTCTGGTGGCAGTCACACTGAGACTGTGGGGGAGGAGGGACCCTCCCCAGTCGGGAGCTCAGGGGCCCAGCAGGACGGTCCTGTGAGCCGGATGTGGCCCACGGGCCGTAGTTTGCCTACTTGTGATCTAGCCTAGCCCTTACAGATTAAGCCCTTATGCTGGCCTCAGAAGTCGATTGGGAACTAGTAAAACTGGAGCACAGGCCTGATGTGCTCATAGTAACCTGAACTTTGGAGGAAGTGGGCAGCTGCATGGTGTGCATTTCACTGTTTCCATGTTTCAGATACAGTGAATTACAGAAATTAAATCTGGAGTTGATAAATGCGTGGATCTTGTGGCCAGGTATATGTCCATCAGAAAGGGGTCATATTCCTTAACAGGCTGCAGGGGAAAGAGACTTTTCATTGCTGATGCTACTTGATCATCCCAGCTCAGTGAGGAATCAAACAAGATCACTGAGGCTTTGTACAATTTTGACAAATGGGGGCTGTATACTTTCAGTGAAAGACATGGCACAGTGTCTAGCTATTTTTTCAACCTGTATCACTTCAGTCTTGCCTGGGTTGAGTTTGAACCAGCTGCTGTTTGTCAAGAAGGTATATGCTGTATGTCTTGTAGTCATTATGACATCTTAGTAGTGGTAATGGTTATATCGGTGGAGAATGATGTACTCATTTGGCTGTTATCAGCATATGATTGGTAGTAGAACCACTGTCATCTCACTGTCTCTTCAAATATTCTCATATAAAAAAGAAGGGACATTAAGGACTTTGCGGGACCCTGCCAGAAAGAGGACCAGGAGCAGTTACCCATCACCACTCTCAGGGTTATGCTAGAGAGAAATGATTGGAGTCATAGTAATGCTGCTCTATCTACTCCATTTATGCCTGGTAGGTTTATTAGCAGTACTTTGTGCTCTACTGTGTAAAAAGCTGCAGAGAGGTCTGGTAGAGTGAGCATAGAAGATGAGGTAATTCCATTCACTCCTTGGTCTCCCTGCTAAAATGACTGGCAAGGTACCAATAAGTGACTATTTTACTGATGAGGCTATAATCACTACCAACCTAGTGTATTTGAACTGGTGCACTTTAAGTGAAAAGCTCCATATTAATCTTTACAAGTCCTCCTGTGTTTTATTTTTAAAGATTTTTTTTTCTTTTGAGGAGCTATTCAAGACTACAATCTCTGTTTTACTCTTTTCATTGTTTGCAGGTTTCTAACCTCTATCTATATGACAGCGTGCTCATGTTGGCCAATGCCTTCCATAGAAAGCTGGAGGACAGGAAATGGCACAGCATGGCAAGCTTGAACTGCATGAGGAAATCCACCAAACCTTGGAATGGAGGTCGATCCATGTTGGAGACTATTAAGAAGGTAAGAGTGGTTCTTTTGTAGTTTTTATTGCACATTGGGCTTCCAACCTTGTCCAAAGTGCTCTGATTTTTCTTTCAGATGAACTTCTCAAAAATGATTTAACCTTGATTTTAAGTTGTTAGTAATGAAACTGTGTAGTCATGAAGGTGTGTCCTCTACAACTGGTGATGTCATGGCTATGTTTTGTATAAGTCACATGATGATGAATAGTCATATAGCTTTATTCATTTCACCAAATGGATGAAACCTTAAGTAGTTGTCAGAGTAGACCATGAATAAGATGTGCATTCCTTACCAAAGCTGCTAACATGGTTGGCTTTTAGGAAACAAGAGGAAAAATGATGCATTGTATAATCCAATATCTTGATTCTTTTTTTATGCTACTGTAAATCTGGAGTAAATGCTGATCCCAATTCATATGCACTCTTTCTCACTGTGCCTTGGACACACACCCTTTTCAGACAGAATGTTCAGTGAAACAGCATGTGTTGGTGAAATTTCATATTGGTGAAAATGTTCCAACCAACTCTAATGACACCACTGTTTCATTGACAATTTAAAGCAAGGTTAAATAAATTTTTAGTTACATCACTGTTAAACTGGCATGAGCTTTGTTCACTGAAGTGTTAATAACATTGAAAATACATTGTTGTCAGCCTGACTCAGTAGCTCTTTTTTTTCTGAGCCAGAAAGTGGTGGTTTTGTGTTGCACACCAGAATCTAGGCAAACTCAATCATGTTAAAAGTGTTATAGTTTCAGATTGAGCCAAGGTTCTGTCTGCTTTTCACTGGTGGCTGTCCTTGTATAAGTTCAAGATCCCTAGACATGGTTCAAAATGAGCAGTAGATGTGTCTTGGCTATCGGTCTCTTTCTCAGTAAGGTAGTATATTTTGTCTAAGGCTATGTGTGAGCTATTGCAGAGCATATCAAGCCTGCCACATTAATTTAATTGCAAGCATTTGCAAGGCATGTTAGGATACCTGGAGCATGAAAGGTGCTTTATAAAAATTGTATTCTAATGTCTTTAACATTGTTTCCTTAGGGCCATATAACTGGGCTCACTGGCGTTATGGAATTTAGAGAAGACGGCTCCAATCCCTATGTCCAATTTGAAATACTGGGCACCAGCTATAGTGAAACATTTGGCAAAGATGTGCGGAGGGTAAAGATTCAGTTTTTTTTTCCCTGAAAAAGAGAGAGATCCTGCTTATCTGGGGAAAAACGCTATCCTTTTAGAAAGAATGGAAGAAGTGCTTTTGCTCACAGTACAAAAGTCACTTATTACAGAAATAATATATTCTAATTTCTCATATACTTAAACCTTGAAAGATAACACTTTTATGCCATCAGGAGGAAGGCCTGCAAATTGTTCTCAAATGTGCAGTATTCCTTAATATATTCTATAATGATGCGGCGAGCATAATAGTGAAGACTTTCCGGTGAATTATAATATAATTGGCATAACTGAGACTTGTCCTAATCAGGAAACTAACTGGGATATTAAATTACCAGAACACATAGGGCCTTTTGAAAGTACAGTCTCTGTAAGAAGCTGGAAAACTGGAGTAGGTATAGTAATGTGAGAGGAGGATGTTCTATTTGAACACAGAAATGACATATCACAACTGGCTAGTGGAGCAGACACAGTTTGGAATGAGATGGGAGATAGGACTGGTAAAAATGATCAATAATGTATGCTGTCATAGGATGAGAAAGCTTAGTAGGAAATGTTCATACAGATGGAGGACTGTAAATTAAGGCTAGCACATGAATAGGAAGAGTTGATTTGCTTTGGTTTTGACTGGAACAGAAGCTGAAAATGCCCACATAATAGGTATACAAAGGGGTTTCCATTAAATATTATTTTTAAATAATTCATATTACATTGGCATTTCTTATATTATGCAGAGCAGAGCTGGGAGATTAACTGATTTTTTTTTCATTTGGGACAACCAAAAATCAGAAAAAATATTTGGTTCAGTTAAAAAAATATTTGGAAATTGTCAACAAACAGGGGAAGTCTGTTTTGGGCCAGCAAACTGGCTGTGAGTAGGTCCCCATTTATTACCTTTAGCCCAGTGGCTAAAATACATGCCTGGGAAGTGGAAATCCAGGTTTGAATCCCCACTCTGCAGTAAGGATTTGAACTCAGATCTCCCTTGTCCCAGATAAGCAGCCCAATCACCACACTATGGGTTATTTGGAGTGGGCTTCTCTCAATCTCTCCTGATGGAATTCTTCCACCTTGCCAAAGAGAGGACTAAGAATGAAATTAAGACACTAGCCTGGGAGGTAGGAGATGTGGATTCAAATTCCTCTTCTGAATCAGGCAGATTGAACATTACAAGGTGATAAAGACGACAGATGTATGCATATGGTTTGCTGGCCTGGGAAAAGTTTTTTGCCACCAGAATCAATCAGATCAAATTTGCAAATAGTTTCAGTGAATCCAAAACAGCACTTTTTGGTGAATAAACTATTTGTCTGAAAAAACAGAAGTGAGTAAAGAGACAGAATTTCATATTGGCTCAAAGTTTGCAAAATTTCAGTTTTTTATTTGTCTGTTTGTTTTTACTAATCCAAATTTCATCTCCCTGAATTCCTCTACTGGACAAATGAATAAAGGTACACATCTACAGTGTTACTTAAAAAATATTAATGCTTCTTGAAACAGAAAATGGCCAGAAGTTGTCTGAAGTTTGTCTGGCTCAGCAATAACATTTTGTGTTTATCCATCCAGATTTTCAAACATTCTCCTCTAATTTTGGGTGCCCAAGTTTTGAGATACCTTAAAGGAGTCTGATTTTCAGAAAGTCAGTAGGGCTTTGCAGAGAAAGCCTATGTCCTGAAATGATCATTAAACAATAACAGAAAAAAAATCTTTTAAATTTATATGGCTCCAGGATTAGATATTAAACTTCCTGGGTATGGCTACATTTGGAATTTCAAAGCACTGCCCCGGCAGCGCTTTGAAGTGTGAGTGTAGTCAGAGCGGCAGCGCTGGGAGAGAGCTCTCCCAGCGCTGCATGTAAACCACATCCCTTACGGGTGTAGCGTGCAGCGCTGGGAGCCGTGCTCCCAGCGCTGCTGCCCTGATTACACTGACGCTTTACAGCGCTGTATCTTGCAGCACTCAGGGGGGTGTTTTTTCACACCCCAGTTGCAGCGCTGTAAAGTGTGAGTGTAGCCAAGGCCAGGCCTGCTTTGCCAGGAACTGTCTCTGAAGAATTTAGATCAGGGTATGAACCCTCTCTGTATTCATGGTTAGTTTACTGCATGTTCCACAGTTGTTCTGCTTGAAAGAAGGAATACTCTCCAAGTCCCTAGCTGTCTTCCTTTTGAAATCATTCTATTTCACTAATGGAAAATTAAGGTCACTTTGGGAGGCAAAAATGGCTGTTGAGCAGAGCACAAAACTGGGGTTAGGAGACCTGGGTTCCATTACTGTCTCCACTACAGACTTCTTCAGTGACCTTGAGCAAGTCCATTAATTTTATGCCTCAGCTTCTCTCTCTGTAAAGCTGATATTACAATGCTTACCCCAGTTGAGAATAACTTTCAGATCTTTGGATGGAAATCACTGCGTAGGTGTAAATGATTATTTTTATTATTATTTACACCAGTTTCTGCCACCATACATGCAAGAGTTCCTACAATAAATTGAAGCAGAACAAATTGGCTTAACTCAGGTGAAATCCATGCACCCTGAAAATGACCAGATAAGCTTATTCAGAAGTGACTGTAAGACAAGAAAGTAAACATTATCTGACAAATTGAACTGGGGAAAGATGATGATGTACAAATAGGATACAACAAGGCTTCATGTTTGATCTCCTGATTTGTTTATGTGAAAGATTTCCAAGTTCATAATTTATATTAAAGTAAGAGGATCACGTAAAACAGTTAGGTGGAGGAGGGCTTAAGTCTACTCAGACACCTTGGTTGTTAATGAACAATGGTATCCAGTGCAAAGAATGTAAGAAGATATATTTCTGAAAGAGAGGAACTCTGTGGAGGACCTTTTATTGCAGCATACTGCTTTGAGCAGGAAAAGATTCTGAAAACATGTATTTACCTTTTAGTTTAATGTTTGGAAATAGTAAAGAAAGAGCACCTGACTGGAAATCCTTGGGAGGAGGTGATATTTTTCACAGCATAAGTACTGTAGTATCTGCATGAGTCTGTTATTTTGATTCTTTCTTTCTTTCTTTCTTATTCTTATGTGACATCTCTATTACTGGAGGTTTGCAACCATGGTAGCCCATTCTGTACGCTCTTCTGGTAATCTCTTTGTGGATTAATATTCCTTTTGATCCACCCAGGATACCACATTGTCCATCCAAGATCTTCTTTTTCTACCTCATGTTTTTCTGCTATAAACTTTCTCTTCAGGTGCTCATAAACATGCATCACCCACTGAACTTGTTAAAATGTGCCTTGCAAATCAAATCTTTCCTTTTGTAAGATCTCTGACAAGTGTTTGCTGAGTTTCAGTTATGAATATCTTCCAAAATTTTTCATTGGCTATTCTGTCTATTCATTCTATTTTCAGAATTCTTCTATAACACCTTATTATCAATTGTTGGAATGTCCATGTTTCACAGCAGTAATTTTAATGCAGACTAGATGTAAGTTTTAAAAGAATGAGAATTTAGCCTTCAAATTTATGTCCCTGCTCATCAGATTTTTGTTCTTCCAGAATGTCTCTTTCACTCTTGCTATTCTGGTGCTACCTTCATTATCTAGTCTTCCGTCTTCTGTAATAATGCTTCTGAAGTAGCAATAATTTCTCATTTACTGAATGGCTATGTCATTCGCTGGAATCTTGCATGTTTTCCCAGGAACCTTGAATAAGACAATTTTTGTTTTGTCCACATTTCACTTAAGACCATGTTCTTGACCATATTCACATAAAATCTCCACTAACTTCATCAGACCTTCTTTTCAATCTGCATAGTGAATGTGATTCATCCATTTTCTTTTTATCTTAATACCTTCTTCTGTTTCTTCGATTAATTTAATCACACTTGCTGTAAAAGTTGAATAAAGTTGGTGACATTATACAACTTTGTCTCACTCCTCTCTTGATCGCTATTAGATTTTCATATTCATCTCCCACTTCTCTATTATTGCAGCAAAAATCTGTTACAGTTCAAAAATATTTTCAATGGCTTGAAAATTCAAGCTCTTCACCTTTTAAATTACTTGAGTGAGAAGCCAATTCTGGTTGATCTTCAGCTGTCTACATATAACTATGGGGTGTCACCCTTTTGGAGAGGTATGGAGGGTCCCCTCTCCATAGATCATCTTCATCCCATATGAAGTGACACTCAGCTTCCTCTGGTCTTCTCCTGGACCTGGACCTCACAGAGAGCCCTCATGATAGGCACTCAGAAGGGGTGACAGGACGCACATAGACTGTTCTAACCTAGTGGGGAAGTCAGTAAAAAGTTAATGAAGCATGAGACTGCACTATGGCTGCCACTTTATATTGGGCCCTTGCTACTTAGTCTTCTAGGGGCAGCTTTCAGCTAGGGATTCCCTGGGAGAATGGCTGAGGTGGAATCATGGGAAAAGAACATAAGGTCAATCAGCCCTGGCAGGAAGACACAAAACCTTTTTGCAGAAGGACCTACGCTCCTATGGGCTGCCCTGGGACCTGTGGCTTTTGCAGACAAAATAGTTCCACAGCGACGGTGAAGATAAAATTCCCACCTTGCCCCCACACAAAGAATCATAGGACTGGAAGGGACCTTGAGAGGTCATCTAGTCCAGTCTCTTGTACTAATAGCAGGGCTACGTATTATCTAGACCAATCCTGAGAGGTGTTTATCTAACCTGCTCTTAAAAATCTCCCCAATGACAGAGATTCCACAACCTCCCTGGGCAATTTATTCCTGTCCTTAGCCACCCTGACAGGAAGTTTTTCCTAATGTCCAGCCTAAACTACCCTTGCTGCAATGTAAGCTCCTTGGTTATTGTCCTATCCTCAGACGTTAAAGAGAACAATTTTTCTCTTTCCTTTTTGTAACAACTTTCATGTTTACATGTTTTATGTACTTGTAAACTGTTATCATGTTTCTCCTCAGTCTTCTCTTCTCCAGACTAAACAAAACCCAATTTTTTCAATCTTTCCTCACAGGTCATGTTTTCTAGACCTTTAATCATTTTTATCGCTCTTCTCTGGATTGTCTCCAGTTTGCCCACATCTTTCCTGAAATATGGCGCCCAGAACTGGATACAATACTCCAGTTGAGATCTAATCAGCACGGGGTAAAGCGGAAGAATTACTTCTCGTGTCTTGCTTACAACACTCCTGCCGATACATCCCAGAAGGATGTTTGCTTTTTTTGCAACAGTGTTACACTACTGATTCATATTTAGCTTGTGATCCACTATGACCCCCAGATCCCTTCTGCCATACTCCTTCCTAGGCATTCATTTCACATTTTGTATGTGTGCAACTGATTGTTTCTTCCTAAGTGGAGTACTTTGCATTTGTTCTTATTGAATTTCATCCTATTTACTCCAGATCATTTCTCCAGTTTGTCCAGATCATTTTGAATTTTGATGCTCTCCTCCAAGGCACTTGCAACCTCTCCCAGCTTGGTATCATCTGGAAACTTCAGAAATGTATAGTACAGGGGTAGGCAACCTATGGCACGTGTGCCGAAGGTGGCACATGAGCTGATTTTCAGTGGCACTCACACTGCCCAGCTCCTGGCCACTGGTCTGGGGACCTCTGCATTTTAATTTAATTTTAAATTAAGCTTCTTAAACATTTTAAAAACCTTATTTACTTTACATACAACAATAGTTTAGTTATATATTATAGACTTATGGAAAGAGACCTCCTAAAAACTTTAAAATGTATTACTGGCACACAAAGCCTTAAATTAGAGTGAATAAATGAAAGGTTGCCAACCCCTGGTACAGTAGAACCTCTGATTATAAATACCTCGGGAATGAAGGTTGTTCGTAACTGAAATGCTCGTAACTCTGTACAAAAAGTTATGGTTGTTCAGTTTACATCTGAACATTGACTTAATACAGCTTTGAAACTTTACTATGCAGAACAAAAATACTGTTTTCCCTTAATTTTTTTTAGTAGTTTACATTTGACACAGTACTGTACTGTATTTGCTTTTTTTTTTTCTCCCCCTGGCCTATTGCAGTCTGATTGTGTACATCTGGTTCCAGATAAGGTGTGATTGACTGGTTAGTTCATAACCTTGGTGTTCATAACTCTTAGGTGCTACTGTACTCTGCCATAAAAATGAACTATTTCAGGAAACATGGAGTCAAGGAATCCTCACAGTTTTCTCCTTCCTTGCCCAATGTCCACCCCCATAGATATTTTTATGGGGGTGGAGGATACAAGCCTACGTGACTTACGTGGCATGATATCTCGATTTTCCTCTAGATTTGCCAGACTGGAATGACAGGAAATTCTCTGTTTCTTTTTGCCAAAATAATAAATAAAAACTCCCCAGTTTAATCTTATGAAGAAATTGATATTTTGATTGATACATATTTAATAAGCATTCCCGCAAACCTGTGTATAAGGCACTAGTACCTTTAGCTTTAGTACCATACTCAGTACAGCTTCCCCTGCTTTAGATGGTAATCAATTGGGTCTTTCCTATTTCCTGTACATCCTAAAGGAAGACTGAGAACATGGGACATGTTTCACTGGGAAAGAGGAGGCTGTGATGACCTCATGAATGCATTTTAGTACTTAAGGTTGATATTTTCAATGGAGCCTAAGTAAGTTGGGCTCCCAGTTCCCACTGGATTTCAATGGGATGTAAGTGCCTAATTCCCCTATACTCGTTTTAAAACCCCAGCCTGAAAGTTTTACCACATCCAAAGGAAAATTGGCTTGACATGAGTTGAGAGAGGAAAGCAAATGCAATTTTAGGTTAAAGGATCATCATAAAAAAAGTAAGAAATGGCCAAATCAATCAAAAAGTGAAAATTCTAGCCACTGAAACAAGGTGTGTCTATGAGCAGAATCTCTGCTGATGAGTTTTTAAAACAAGGGAAATTTTAGCAGGAGAGAAATGTGGATGCAGAGAAGGGTGGTGAAATGAGATAAATTGGCATGCAGAATTCAGGTAGAACCTAAGGAGCAGCCGGAATGTGTTTAGTAGCCTTTTTTCTTCATCTTCTTCATGTGTTTTGATGTTTCAATTATAGTTGGCAACTGTACTTGTAGAAGAAATATTCTCCACACCCCCTACCTCCATTTTTTAAAGGTATCTTTCAGGATGGCTGGTTTGAACTTTACACCAAAATTAGCTGCTATTACACTCTATTACTTGAACCTCACACACTAACTTTCTTATTCTGAGCTCAGAGACACTCATTTACAAGACCTTTTTTCCCCCTTTAAAAATATATATTTCTTCTCTTTGCTTGTTCAGCATCAATATTTTTTATATTTTTAACAGTGCTGTATTAAAACCAGTATTCTGTTCAGTTCCATTTGTGGCCTAATGGATAAAACAGTGGGCTGAGGTTACACTTAAAATGCTGCAGCGGCATCAGTGCTGCTGCGTCGCTGTAATGCTTTAGTGAAGACGCTACTGTGAGCTTCTCCCAATGACTTAGTTAATCCACCTCCATGAGTGGTGGTAGCTATATTGGTGGAAGTCCTCCCATCAATATAGCTCTGTCTTCCCCGGGGGTTATGTCGGTATATCTATGTCACTCCGGGGTGTGGATTTTTCATACCCTTGAGTGATGGAGTTCTACTGATGTAAGTTTATAGTGCAGGGTCTTGGGTTCTAATCCGGGCCCTGCGCTGGCCTGCTGTGTGACTTTGGGCAAATCACTTCATCTCTCTGTGACTGATTTCTCCAAGCAGTAACATGGTGATAATGATACTGAGCTCCTTTGTACAGTGTTTTCAGATCTCCTGATGAAAGAGTGAAGTGGTGGTGTTTATAATTTTAAGTATAAAGAACCGGATTACATCCCTAGGTCTATGGGATCCTCCATGCAGAAAGTATGGAAGTGTGTCCCAATTTTTCACACTTTCTGGTCACCCTGTCTGGAATAGATCTAAATTATCTATTTTTATTAATGAAAATCTCAACATGGGGGGAAGCAAAGGCATGCAAGACACTATCTCTAATGCCTGTGAACGTGGGTGAATTCCATCCTATATGTTACCTTTTAATGCTCTAGTGTTGAGGGCAAAGAACAGGGAGCCTGGATTCCAGGGTTATAGTCCCAGAAAATGATTGATTCACTCTGTAGTCTTGTTTGTATTGCTGCTGTAGCTGTGTTGGTCCCAGGATATTAGAAAGACAAGGTATGTGAGGTAATAGCTTTTATTAGACCAACATCTGTTGGTGAATGAGACAAGCTTTGAATTTATACAGTTTTCTTCTGTAGTCTTGAGCAATTAACCTATCTGTGCCTCTTTGTGCATGTATACAAGGAGCATAATATCAATTAACTACCCTCACAGCGGTGTTATTAGGCTTAAGGCTTGTGTACAAGAGCAAGTAGACTTTAGCAAGATGGGGTGTGAAGTTACCTATCTGCACTAGCCTGTCATGGTCTAACTATCTCTGTGTGTCCTGCTGACACATGTGAACTGTTCATTAATGCACTTTGAGTTAGTCCTGTTTCAAAGGGAACTAGATCAAAGCTCTGTAACAAATTTAACCCGCATCAGCAGGGTGCACATGGACAGTTAGCAGGATGGAGTTACACCCAAGCTTGCCACAGGCTAATTATTCATGTGAACAAGCCCTCAATTAACGTTTGTAAAGAGCTTTGATGATGTTATAATCATCATCATCCTTGG
The DNA here is from genome assembly GCF_007399415.2 of Gopherus evgoodei. Taxonomy (NCBI): domain Eukaryota; kingdom Metazoa; phylum Chordata; order Testudines; family Testudinidae; genus Gopherus; species Gopherus evgoodei. Next base: position 53,326,537 of record NC_044328.1, on the reverse strand, counting down.
CAGGAAGATGCTGTGTATGTACAAAGTAGTGTTTATTATTTATGATATTTTATTACTTTTTTTAAGTATCAGAGGGGTAGCTGTGTTAGTCTGGATCTGTAAAAGCAGCCAAGAGTCCTGTGGCACCTTGTAGACTAGCAGACTTTTTGGAGCATGAGCTTTCGTGAGTGACAAAGTGGGTATTCACCCACGAAAGCTCATGCTCCAAAACTTCTGTTAGTCTATAAGGTGCCACAGGACTCTTTGCTGCTTATTTCCCACGCTGGCTGGAATGCACGCAGAGCTAATATTTCGCGCATATACTGTATTTCACAAGAAACACACTGTTCAGAACAATAACATTTACCACTGGGTATTCATTTATGTCATTCCAAGTCTTTTTCTGAAAACTTGATTTTCTAGAAATAGCATTTGCTTCATAAGCCAATCTTATTGTTTCCCTTTGCACTTTGAGGCAGATTTCAGAAGTCACTTTTGCTACTTCTGTGTTTAACTTTTTATTGATTGAAGGCTCACTGGTGAAGTCAGATAAAATACTTTATTTCTAACTGTTACTTTTGGAAGAAATCTCACCATTCTCCCATCGATGGTTTGTGCTTTCTGTTCATTAGCAAATGGCCTATATCCTTCAGGGGTCTGAGTCATTAGATGGCTGCATCCATAAGAATACTGCAAAGTCATCGTATGGCTTCTAAAAGTAGTATATTGCAGGGAATTATCTCAGGTAGTTACTTCAGTCAGTGTCTCACAACCTTAACTGTGGAGTTTCTACTAAAGCGCCATAATTTATTGAAGACCCTACAGAATGGGGGTGGTGTGTGGGTGAGGAATTAATTCCAGTAGCTCAGCACTCATAAAGAACTCTGCAATAATAAACTGATGTGCGCCCACCATGGAGGAAAAATAATTTCTGTGGGAAAACAGATTTCAGTTTCAAGATTCTATGATCTTATTATAATGAGGGGAAAAATTATTGAAAAACACCCCAACAGGTTCCTTTTACGTCTTTGGAAATGTCAAGAGAAAGATTATTTGCTGTTCCCTATTACACAGCATCTGTCAGGGACCAAGGCAGTAAATTCTCCATTTCAGAATAAAGTATGACAGTTTTTCTTTCTCTCTAACATTTCTTACCATGATGAATTTTCTTGAGTCATGATTGCTATTTAAAGTATCACCAAAGCTTGAAGAATTATCTGTGTGCCATCAGACTTGCTTTTAACCACATTGTCTGATTAGCACAATGGGTTTGAAAGTTATTAATGTCTATGCCATAAAAGGTAAACCAAATTATTTTAATGAACAAATAAAATAATAGATGTCACCTTAGTTGTAATAAATGCATAAACTAAACAGATTGCATCATCTATTCACTTTTAGTGGAAAATCATTTATTCAGTGTCAAGGACAGTTGCAAAGACTATATGCCAACAGGCAATCCCGGCATATGCATGTTCCCTTCTCTGGAGTTATGTGAAACATTTTTAGTTCCTCTAATTACCATAGCATTTAGTACCACTTGATTGGAAATATAACTGCATATAGATATAGGCACAAAACATACTCTGTGGACAGGATTATAATCTCAGTTATGTTTTATTTCCATATCATTCCATCATTTTCCATTCTGGATTTAGACAGGGGTAACTGACACAAGGTTGACATTTACAGGCATATAGTTAAGGCTAGTTGTTTCTCATGGCAAACCATGGGAAAGTTCATGCTTTTCTTATAGAAGATGCCGAAAGTTCCAGGATGATTTTGTATTATTATTAATTTCAAGAAAGTGGCCAGAAACAGAAGATGAAAATTATTACTGAAATCTCTCTACATACATTTCTGCTTTTGTTTCTGTTGTTTAGGACTAGCTTATTCAACCCTTAAATTGAAAGGCACTTACATGAGTAGTCAAACTGATGTAAATTTAAGTTGAGTGGAAGGATGATTCAGTGCTTAGAGCACTAGTTTAGACTTGAGAGACGTGGGCTCAACTCACGACTCTGGTACAGACTACATGTGTGATCTTCAACAAACTACATAGTTGCCTTGTGTTTCAGTTCTGCACCTGTCAAATAAGGATAATAATATTTACCCATCTCACAGAGTTGCTGTGAGATAAATGCTAGAGTTGGAAAAATCCAGGCAAACCACTTTTTTGTTGGAATTTGCTAATTTGTTGAAATTGAAACATTGCATGAAGATGGCTCAACTTCAGCTAAGTTGCAAAGGAAATGCAGGTAGGACTGCCTCTGAGTCAGGACTACAAGGCTTTCAGGGTCTGTGGCTCTGGGGCAGCCTTTCAGTCCAAAGGCCCTGGAACTGAAATGCCATTCTCATTTATGGAGAATTTTGACATTTGTGGGATTGGGTCCCAACTCGAAAGAAACCAAGTTTTAAAATATCTAACAGTCAGCTTATAAAATAAACGGGCCTGATTCAGCCCTGCAATATTCCACTTTTACACAGTAGAACTCTGAGTGTGTGTGTATGTGCTTTTGTGTAATCTACAGAGGTCATACTTCAAAACGTTTCCTATTCTAAAAATGAGGAATGCTCCTGGGATGGCTAATCTGTCTCACAATGGAAGAAACTTTTGAAGTGTGACCATTGCATATTTGTGCAATATACAAATGTATGTATGGAATTTAAAACCTAATGGTTATAGCATCACCCACAGGTAATATTGTGTAGTTGTGTTATCATTAAAACTAAATGTATTTCTTTAAGTAATAAAAAGGTGTGTTTTGGATCTCTTATATGGCATTTTTTTAGTATAACAGAAGTGTGTAGGTACTGTACAATAATAATTAGTAAAGTTAAAATGATTAAAAAATAGCTCTCCATATGTCTCTTTTAGCCTGAAATAGTCATCAATTAAAACAACCCATTATTATTCCATTAAAAATTAGAGTGAACAAAAAAAAAAAAAGAAAAAGCCCTGAAGCAGGAGAACTGAAGCTTACCAAGCTGAGGCTTTGATGGAAAACTACGGGGAGTGATTTCCAGAGGTAGGAGCCCTGTACTGAACTGCCCTTATTATTTACCATGGGAAGCCAAGTTCCTGCCACTGACAGTACCATACGTTAGAATGCTTATTTTATGAAATTGGGCATGGAGGAATGTATAAAATCAAAAAGTTCATAACATTTAATGTCTCAAAATGACACGTACCATAAGATGTGGTCTAGTGCACAACATCACTTTCTTGTCCTTCTGACCAGTGGAAAGTGATTTCCAAAGCATTGAAGGAGTCAGAATGTTCTTCACTGACATAATTTTCATCATGATTTTTCAGGAGGGAAGTCAGGAAAAATTGTTTGTATAACTAGTTGTTGGAAGATTAGAGTTTGTAAAACTGAGGTTCTGCTTCAGTGCGCCTCAACTAATTGAATGGAAAAGGGGTTGGAGATGGTTTACATAAGTGGGTCCCAAATCACATTGAGCTGAAAAGATCACTAGCAAGTTGTTTCGCAGCTGGAACTTAAATGGTTGATAGTAGATCACACAAACAAGTGTTTTTTGCTGATAGTGGCTCAACAGACTCAGGTGTTGTTTCTGAAGGCTTGGTTAAAAGCTGCCTTGGAGCAGATCCAGCCCAGAGGTGACAGGACAATATGCAAAAGAACTGAAGTCAGCTATATCCTGATCGGCCAAATCACTTGTGCAGTCTAAATTCTGTTATGAACCATGATATAACTGTCCTGACATCAAACTGCATGTTGAGAAAATGTAATTTTCCCCCTCTGGTCAATATCAAATTATTATAAATAGAATCTTAAAAATTATAAGGTATGCAAAAGGCCAAAAGAGGATTCGCCCAATGAATTTAAGATGCTGTATGAACCCTGTGTGACGTTGTTTTCTTCTTTCAATTATTAATATTTGTACAGTGACTTGAGCTCATTGGATGACAGGTGGTATGCATCTATAATTCTTCAGAAAAATGACATGAATTTCTTTGGAGCAGAGTTTATTTGTCTTATATGTGGCAGTAGACCTATAGACTGCCAATATCCAGTTAACTTGAAATAAAATGTTCTCTTTAAAATGTGGGTATTATATGTTACAAAATTAGGTTAATTTTACTGTCCTCTATATAGAAGACTTCACAGAGGCCATGGGTACACTGGAGAGTTGCAGTGCTGGTGGAGGGTTTACAGCGCTGCAACTTAGTCACCGTCCACACTTGCAAGGCACATACAGCGCTGCATCTCCCTGGCTGCAGCGCTGGCTGTACTCCTGCTCTGCCTGGGGTATAAGGATTGCAGCGCTAGTGATGCAGCGCTGCTCCGCAAATGTGGCCACCAAAAGCGCTGTAATTGGCCTCCGAGGTATTCGGAGGTATCCCAGAATGCCTGTTCAGCCACTCTGCTGTTTTGTTGTGGGCTCCCGGAGCTACTTATCTAAAAAACAAAAACAACTCGTTTGCTAGAGCAGAGGCAGGCAGGGTGATTCCTTTGGAATGTTCACAGTTTGCTTGAGGAGAGAAGCAACACGGCAGGGGGAGAGGGGGGAGTCCGTTTTGGAGCAGCTGCTTATCTGGTCTGAAGGCTATTTGTATTTAGTGAATAAGTGAGTGGTGGAGGAAGGGGTCGAAACTTTTAAAATGATTGAAGGTTGATGCTGTGTATCTTCCAGTTCTTAGAACTTGCAAGGTAGGGAGCTGACACAGTGTCAGCTCCAAAAATACACTCTTTCTGTCTCCCCCACGCTCTCTGTTGCACTCCACCCCACCCCCCTCTTTTGAAAAGCACGTTGCAGCCACCTGAACGGTGGGATAGCTGCCCATAATGCACCACACCCAACAGCGCTGCAAATGTGGCCACACTGCAGCGCTTTCCCTACACAGCTGTACGAAGACAGCTGTAACTCCCAGCGCTGTACAGCTGTAAGTGTAGCCATACGCAGAGATCGGGTTTTGTTGAGAGGAAAAGTGTCAGAAGAGGGAGGAGAGAAAGTTTACAGTTCCTGTAGAGAGACAGTAATGATTGAACTTCTCTTTCAGGACAGAAGAAACCTATCTTTGTCTACCTTGCCCATGTGATAAACTTAGAGTCTGCTGAGTGTCAGTCACGTACACTGCAAAATAGACAATGATGAATTTCTGTTTATTTGGATGATACCAATTCTTCTGTATGTTACTAAAACTCTAGTGGCTGTTATGCAAAATTAGGTATATGTCTACATACCTTGCTAAAACTTGTGAAATATAGTACTTGGGAAGATAACAGAATAACTGCACCAATTGAAGTGTTTAGTCTCCAGAGGCTTAACAATTCAGAGAAAGCAGTGTGACACTGGAAAAATCAGCAATTTCCTTCATGGAAAAAAGTCCTGGAGCCTACTTGATATTAAACAGAGAAAAAAATCAGTTTAAATAGATCTGGTATCCGTAGGGTTTTTTAATCTCTATATAGTGTCATTTAATTGGCTGAAGTAATGATAACCATAGGTGTTGTGTAAGATTCCCATATGTGAATCTATGTAATGCACTTAAATCCTGATCTGCCACACTTTTTCTTCCTGTCCAGGGATCCACAGTGTTGCCATTACCAATTCAATACTGGATCACTCTTATTTATTTTGCAGCAGTGCCTAGAGCTTTCAGCTCCATGTCCTAAGTACTGTAGAGATATATAACTAAAAGATGGTGCTATAGTTCTAGTCTAACCACTCCAGCAGAAAATAACTGTGGTCTAGATGGAACACTGAGAGTTAGGACTGAGATGGTATGTGTAAGATTGTAGGAATAGCAACTGCAGAGCGGACATAATGTGTATTTTAGAAGTCTGTAATATCTGCTGTTTCAGTTCAGGCATCCCACACAATTTTGCCAGTGCATCTGAACCCTGATTAAAATGGTTTGAAATTTTGCAACCTCACACCGAGTTTTCTCAACTGCTTTTTTGTGTACGTTTATCTGGAGTCTAAACACTCCCTGGCAAGGAGGCACAAGGCCCACACTCCCAAAAGAAGAAGAATGAAAATTTCCCCAGGACTTTTCAAGCCATTGATTCATTATCCTGCTTGCTTTGAAGTCCTGCAATGGCTTAGGTGAGCTAGTGTGACAGTCTCATGGACTGTTTGGCTCTGTGGTCTGCCTGTGTTGGAATCTTGTCAATTTTTTATTTACTGTGATTTTAGTAAACTTTGTTTTAACAAGCATTTTTTCAGTTAATCATCTGAGCATGGTGGATGGAATACAGGGGAATAGTAGGACATTTCATCCAAAATACATTTTTGCAAAGGAAATATGTATTAATTCCATTGAGTATTTGCATTTGTTTCTAATTCAGACCAGTGCAACTGAGGGCAGAATTTGGACCAATACTGGTAACCTTTTGCTATTTTCGCCATGGGTATTGCTGGAGAACTTGAGTACAGACTGACAGGCATTTTAAATTGTACTAAACTCTATAGTTATGTGATTGAAAACTAAGACCAGACAAAACCTTGAAAGAAAGTGCTTAGCATTAAATCAGCAAGCAGCAGTTAGGAAGTTTTCTTGTATGCAACTGACACTTATGCAACAGATTTCCATAGGTCTCACTTGCTAAGGTGACATTGCAGGGGCTAGCTTTATTTTGTGGTAGATAAACTTCCACTTATTTGTTCTTTAGCAGACATATTTGGGAACTGCTAGCTTGTCTGAGCTCTGAAGGTGCGGTGGTTTTATCACACATTGATCTGGCCTGGATCTAGGCTGCATCTCTGACCTCTCTCCTTCAGTGTTTCAATTTACAAGTCTGCTTGCAGTGGTGTAATGCTGCTCATACTGTGACCACTTTGCTAGGCAAGCTTCTGCAGCACTGTGATCTGTACTCTCCTTCTTTCACTGACTACTATCAGCAGTGGTATGTTATTTGTATATTTTTGGGAGAGATCCTTTTTTTTTTCTTCAATTGGTGTTACTGTACTGACTTCAGTGATGTTACTTATGATTTACACCAAATCAGGCCTTTTTTTTATATAGCAAAGATGCAATTCTGATGTGCTTTATGGTATAGAACTTTAAACTGTGCCTGATCATCGCACTATTTAGATCTGGATTTGCTTGCTGTCCCACATCTTGGTGTTCTCTCCTTGTTTGTTACTGTAAATTACTAACATCAAAAAGCTAACTCTTAAATCTGATGTTATAGAAAACATTATACTCCTAAAGAAATAAATCTTATCTATGATCTTAATCTCCCTTCTGAGGTGCTTTAGAGATGTGCTTTTCCTGTGGGTCTCTAACACACTTTTCACACATGGTTCTTGGAGATTGAGAGCTCCATGTACACAGCTTCAGAAAATAAAAAAGTCTTAATATTCAATATTTTATTTAGATAAAATGATTAAGATTGTCAAAATGTGGTCTTCGAGAAGTCTAGATTGCCAAGCAGAAATACAGAATTGCAATAAAGGAATCATGGGTAGTAAAGCTTGGGAAAGCTGACATCTGAAAACAATACATGGAGTTATTTTATTTAGGTAGTTGTGAATTTAGATACACTTCTGTATTTCTAAATGGAGGCACGTACATTAACATGGTCATGAGGAAAAAAATCACTTGCCAGCAGTTAACAATACCTCTCTACTCCAGACCTGTCTCCTTCTTTCCTACTATCTCAGCTCTGTCTGTCATCATCTCCTTGTGGATGATAGCAAGTCAAGTTCAAGGTGGCTCATATAGAGCTACTAATCCTCTCTCCCCTACCCCGCCTTCCCCAAGCCTTCGCAGCTACCTGCTTTTCAATCACTGAGGACAACAATATGCTCCTGCCTGTAACTCAGTCCCATAACTGACACATCATCTTTGATTTGGACCTCCCTATAGGTTTTCACATCCAGGCTATATCTAAATCTTGCCAATTCTTTCTACATAACACCTCTGAGTTACAGACTTTCCCATCATCCACACAGGTAAATCTCATCCAAGCTCATCTCATGTCTCAATTACAGAAGCATCCTTCTCTCTGCAGTTTTGTCTCTCTCATAGTCACTCAGAGTTCTGCTGCAAAGATAATTTCCCTAGCCCATCACTTTCACCATGTCATGTATGCCTCCACGTTCTCTATTGCTTCAAACATAAACTGTTTATACTCATTTTCAAGGTCCTTCACAGTCAGTCCCCACCCTAACTATCATCTCTGATTCATTGTTGAGCTGCCTCTGATCAGCTAATTTTCAAACAAACACCTTTGTGCATTCTCCCATGCTGCTCCACACACACACACGTCACAGGTGCTTCCTGAAAGCTATCTTCTTATCCACCTTCAAAGCTCTCCTCAAAACTTTTATGATGCCTACATAAAACTTGACAGTGGTTAGCCTGCTAGTGTGCAGAGACCTCTGCTTTTCATGCGGACCACTATTGTTCACTTGTACTCTTCCATCTGTCTGTATCCATCTGTTGCCTCTTATTTTATAGTTGGCTTATAAGCCCCTTGGAGCAGGAACCTTTTTTTTGTTCTGTGGTTGTACCGTGACTAGGGCAGTGAGGTCCTGAATCATGACTAGGGATCCTAGTGCAAGGGTAATAGAAATCATTAAAAAACTCAATTTTCTCTTATACTTAGAATGGTAAATCAGTATATCACCTGACGTCCTTATTGTGTATGTTAGTGGCTCTGTTGCTTGTGGATCAATGGAAGAATATCATTCTAGAAGTTGGGAAAGTTTTGTTACCAAGGAGGGTAGTATTTGATAAACTAGTTGGTATTTAGTACTGTTTAGAGTTAGATGGAAAGCAAAACTAGGGTGTTGGCAAAAAATCCATGTGTTTCCAGGAAACAACTATGAACAATGCAGTAGTTTGTGTCTCCACTCTTCCCACACTTGGATAACAAAAGTCAAACTTTTGGCCAGTAAAAATTGCCTATCATGTAAGTTATTACTTCATTTCCATGTTCAACACCATCAGAACAGAAAATAACCCAAATGACACAAAAATAGTTCAAAATAATAATAAAATAATTATAATAAAGAAGCCACTCTCCACAGAAGTATCCAGAATGCTGAACAACACCCATAAAAACAATTTCTCACTAACTAACAAGAAGAGCATCTCAGCCTGAGTGCAACTACAAACAAGGTGTAGATACAAAATACAATGAGAACAGAACAAAAAATAACAGCAACAGCGGTAGTAATTTAAAAGCACCTTTGGCAAAAAAAAATAATTGTTTAGGTATTTTTTTTTAATTTGGGGAGAGATGAAATAAGATGGATTTCAAGAGGAAGCATTTCCCCACAATTTCAGGGTCACCACAGCAAAATCTCAGTCAGCTACTGATTTCAGGCATGATGGTGGAACCTCTAACCACTGGGTGGTATGTGAGCATGAAATCCCATCAGGTGTAGGCTCAAGGAAGAGGTCTTACTACAACTATTATGCATTGTGTCATGCAGTCTAAGGGTTACAGCACAGTCTAAGGATTACAACATGTCCCAGTTTTTTCAGTAGATAAAAAGTAGTAGTAATAACTAATCAGACCAGTTTTGGTTTTCTTTCCTAGTTTACTCCCAGAGAATGCAATCCATGTGGAATGTAGCAAGTATAGCTCAGAAACCACCTAAAAACTTACAGTAAGAGATGGCCTATGTATTCTATCTTTTGTTAAGTAATTGCACTGAAATGTTTAAACTTTGTCATTTACACTTAAGCACCTAAATCAATTTAATCTGATATTCAGAGGTGCTAAGTATTGACAACTCCCCTCCCATTGCAAAAGATTGTCATACTGTTTATTATTTCTGAAAGCTTAATGATGTTATTTTTGGAGGTTCTGTTTTATAAACAGTGCTCCTCGTAAGCGAACTTCTCAAGTGCTTGGTGTCCCCTCTTGCTCTTTCCATCCCCAGAAGTTTTAAATAAATACCATTTGGCTTTGTAGCACTGTCATACGTAGTGGGACTTTAGTCAACAGACCATTCAATCTTATATATCTTCTGTGTCCATTTGTGTATCTCAGATTCCCTAAATATCAAAGCCTACTTTTTAAATCATTTACTCTTCTTGGGGCTTTTCTTTTCATCATCTGAAGCAGAATACTTGAAGTCATGAAATTTTTGCAAAGAACTAATGACTGATGACTACTGAGCCAGCTGGATTTTGTTGTTGTTGCTTGCTACTGCAACTGTTGTTTTTTTTAATTAAATTAAGAATAATGCTTTCTCCCCAGCTCTACTGCTTCTTGACTGGTAATTCACATGAAGAGCTTGATGTATCTGCAGATATTTATTTTTGTTTGAGGAAAAAAATCTATGCTGTCTTGGAGATGAGTTATATTTTAACCTTTTAATGTTTTGGTGGAATCATGAAGGGTCAAAGGTAAATCAATGCTGTTTCAACAACAACAAAAGAAGAAAAATGTAACTCTAATGTTAAGTGCTATACCTACAGGTATTTTGAAGCTTGCAGCATATATGGTAGAATTCCAAATTGTATTATCCACAGCTGAGACCTATCTAGCTGCCAACATTATTTACTTTGTTTGAAAGGACACATGATGGATATTGTTAGGAGGGACATGCTGAGCTATTTGAACATATTCTTATTGAACTACTTCTTTTGACTGCTATAATTTCTGTACATATGCTATATTAAGAGCAGCAATAGCATCCAGGTAGCTGGATAGCATATTCCCCAATGTGCAAAACATAGTTCCCCAGGTTTCATCAAGAGCATAGCTGGGTATCAGCTACCTAAAATTTTGAGGATGGCTCTACTGACTTGACTCCTTCAGAGAGGCATGGGATACAATTCTACTAAATTATTCTAATGAAATGAATGAACAGCACAACACTTTCTTTTTTTCCTACACCAGCATTGTGTTACTGTACGTGGTTTTGCATATTCCCTTTGAAAACAAAACATACAACATGGTGCCTAGTTATACTTACCTCAGCTGTGTTATGAGACAGGAGGCCAAAAGTCAAGTATCATCAGCCACCTTTGATGCAGGGATATATAATTGTACTCTGTGGAGTTATTACTTTTATAAATGTTTTCTGTTACACAGCTATATTAACTGGCTAATATATTCCAATCCAGTACAGTCGTATTCAATTCATGGGCTGTCTGCACCTGTCTCATCTAGACAGTTTTCCCTCCCTTAATGAATACCTTATGGCAGAGGATTTTGTATATGTTTTGTGTAATCTGTTGAATTTAAATAATGAATTAAATATGGAAGAACAAGATGAAAATACACTGAATTCTCTCTATTTATTTAAACCCTCTTAAATCTTTTAAGGCAAGTGTCAACACTGATTAATGATTTTGGGTGCCTCCATTTTTACAGGTCCAACTGGATACATTTTAAAGGGAGATGATTTTCATAGGGCAGGGGATGATTACTTTGTGAAAATCAGCTCCCTTGAGGCACCTAAAATCATTAATCACTATTGACACTGGCCATAAGAATAATTAAGTCATTTTTATGATTAATTTTGTACTGATTTTTTCATAAAGAAACAGACAATGAAAAATACCAAAAGGTAAATGATTTACAGCTTGTCTCTGTTTCCAAATACCTGACGCTTCACGGGATCTCCATTGCAATTATACAATTATACTATTTTACCGCTTGTTGGCAAGATACACAATACAAAACCAGACAATACTACATAGACATGTTAGGATGGAGATAAGAGTAATAAAATAGGAGAAGACATGTCTGAATAAGGGAAGGAGGGGACTGAATGGGGCTTGGAGAAAGGATGAGTTTGGTGGAAAGACGGTTGTGACATACTGGTAAGGGATTTTGTCACTGCCTGCCCTGTAATTTTAGGGCACTGGGGACTGTGCTGATAAGGTTCAAATCTCTGACACCAGCCCACGAGCATAAGCTCTCACCTAGTTTTTACACACCTAATTACTCCAGTGACACCAACAGCACGTTCACTTGAGTCTCCCCAAATCCATCCACCCTGAGTTCTTAATTACCAGACCCTTGGACCTGGAGGTCCAAGGGTCTGGTTTATTACCTCTCAAGGTTTGAAACCAGCCCCCAATTATCAGATTACTGTGGCACATACACTCTGCACAATTTGAAAATCAGAGATGTGCTTTGGTAAAAATAAACAAAAAGTTTATTCAACAGAAAAATCACAGGTTCAAAGATGAAATAGTAAGTGGAGAGCAGTCACATACAGGTTAAACAGTAAATAAGCATAAAGACGCAACCTCAGGCTTTGCACTTCCATATTAAATAAAACCCTCTTTCAAAACCAAGTTTATGTATTGCCTTTGAACTGTTTCCTGGAGTCATCCCCTAGCTATAGAAGGGATTGAGTGTTTCCCTGACACCTCCCTTTAGCTTGTCCCTCAGTTTTTGGATGAAAACCGCAGGTTCAAGCCTCCTTTTTAAAAGGCTTTTTCCTTTTTTCCTGTTCTTCTGCCATGATGAGTCATGGTTATGCAGAGTGGGGGAAATTCCCTCTTAACTTGATAGCACTGATGTCTCAATGTCTTCCCATTAACTCTACCAACCCATCATTGTGTTTTCCTGGGCTGGTCAATGGATGATTTCTTGGAACTGATTTTGCATAAACATCTGGCTTGTCCCTTCCTGCTTGACTGCTTCACCATTGTGCTGTCAGGTATAGCTGAAGTTGCCCCACAGCTTCTGAGAACAGTTTTCTATATACAGAAATACATAAATTCATAACCATAGTCTGTATACATATCTCATTACAGGCTTTAATAAAAGAACTTGATGTATTTTCAGTGCGACACTGTATATAAACAGTCGATTCTACAGTTTATTTTGGGGGCTTCCTTGGGGTGTTTGGATCCTGATTGTCATAGATATCTGATATTCTTTGAGCCATCTCAACATTTTTATCCAAATGTATCTAGAAATGGGATCCAAATGTCTTCAAATTCATATAATGGCAATAAGTTAATCTTTTTGAAAATCTTGGTCTGCATCTAAGGATAACTCATTTTTCCATCCCCATTGGCTTGTTCCTCTACTCAGATTTCCTGTAGGCCAACTTCCTGTTAGTTCTTTATTTATTGTTTTTATCCCTCCTCCCAACCTGATAAATCTCCAACACACTTCTCAGCAGAGGCGACATGCTGGGGCAGGATTCATGGGGCCATGTGCCCCCAGTAGGGTGACCAGACGTCCCGATAGAATCAGGACCATCATGATATTTAGGTGTTTGTCCCGCATCCAGACCAATCTTTTTAGGCAATTTTTCCTGATATTTCCTGGTACCCCTTTTTTTTTTTTTTTTTTTTTTTTGCTCCACCAGCAGCACTCAGCTTCCCCCCCATCCCCATGTGTCCCGATATTTTCTCCCTCTCATCTGGTCACCCTAGCCCCCAGAGTTGCTGCTTGGCTTGTAATAAGCATGCTCACACAGACTGAGCATGCTCAGTAACATGTGCCCTCACTCTGCACTGCCCCCAAAACACTGTTGGCAGGAATGTGTCGTCTCTGCCTCTCAGTTACTGGTTTCCTTTCCCATCCACCCAAATTGCATTTGAACTAGACACTTCTTCCAAATGCCAGTGCCCCCTTACTGCAAATCATTCTCTTATGTCACAGCATTTTTCATTTGCCCACAGAATGAAAAAAAGCTGCCTTCAGAATCAGAACACATTCTTTCAAAAAAGTACCAGTAAAGTCCTTGTATTGCACCAATATCCAGAGCACAAAAAGACAACTTTGTGGTTCAAATGACTTATTAATTTAATTTATTTAAAATTCACTGCTTAATTCTGTACATTTTATATGAATTTAAATGAGCAATATCTGATGACTCCTTCACCAATCTTCATCTGGGGAAATTAACATTGATCTTTTTTTCTTCAACCTATTTAAATGTTTATATCTGAGGGCTTGGTAAATAGAATCTGAGTTTGTGCCCCAATATTGCTCAGCTGCTAGTAAAAATAAATGTTTTAGTATCATCTTGATGTTTATTGGCCAGGGACAGAGGCCATTATTGGATTTAAAAAACAGACAACCACCTCGATTCAGTTAATATGCAGTTATAGCTGTATAGGCTGTGATCTCAACAGATATCTCAAGATGCTGTGAGCCGCAGTCAGTTCTGGTTGATACTTGAGTGGCAGAGACACCCTCTTCATGTGATTCAGGAAGGTGGTCAGTGACTAGCACCTTTCCTCCCCATTAGTGTGGAACCAATGCCTCCACATGGAGTTAGGGAACATTATGTTGGTGGCGATGCCAGGCAATCAGTGGAGTTAGTTTGCGTCACACCAACCAAGAATCTGGCTCAGTCTTTGAGGTGAGATATAAAATTGAGGTCTTGACCTTTTGTGATGATCAAATAGTTTGCATGGGAACTCTTCTGGGTTTGTAAGTTATGTCAGCTGAACTCACAGATTTGTAAGGATTTACCTTCTGACAGAATCCTAAAAATTCACATTGCAAACATGAACTGCCATGTACCACCTCGCTTGCACACCTCCCCATACAACCTTAATACTCTTTGGTGGGTAGTGGTGAGTCATTCCCTCATTACTATCCCAGCATCTGAGTGTCTCCTGAGCAGCTCCCCCAGAATCTTTACTAGTTACTGGGGCACTGCTTTCTTGATCACTGGTCTATGATACTACTACTAGAGTGGGACAGCTTGCTGACTTTCACCATCTTGTGGTTGATTCCTGGCCAATGGGAAACTACGCTCCACATTAGAGCCTGGAGTGGTCCTTCCTAGCAGTACTTAGAGTCTGGCGAGTAGTTGCCTAGTTTACCCCTTCCAAAGGAGAGCTCCAAGTCCATTCTAAAGAGGGTACCTCTTTTATTCCTCCCCTCCACCCCAAAAATGGCTAACGGTACATGGAGGAGTGACTGGCTGCAAGGTTTGGGAGGGTGGAAAGGGAAGTAATAAGTCTGTGTGAACACCAACAGCCTAATTTCATTGAACTTTGATGAATTTGGGCCAATGTTTCAATTTGGGCCAATATTTCAATTTGGGAGAGGAGGCAATCCCACTTTGATTTCAGGGATTTATGAGACTATTTCACACAGATCTAATCCCATTATAGTTTTTTTACACATTTAAGAATGTTAGCTCCAATATCTGGGCCACATTATTGTGTAAATATTTGACTTAAACTGAAGTGAATTTGGTCCACTGTGATTAGTTAATTTTCCCCTGTATTTTCAATCTCAACAGTTTTGTTTCTCACTTTGGGCCTGATTTTCAGAGGTTCTGAGCATCCACAGTTTTGAGGAGGTAAATAGGAAGATGCTGGGAATCAGCAACTCTGTAACCTGGTCCCTTTGTGTCCTACGCTGTTTTTTACCGCAAACGATTGTGTAGTGTGTCTTCAATTGTAGAGCATTGTTAAACATCTATTACATTTTACTCCAGAGGTGGCTGCATTTCAATGGTGGTTGAAATGATGCATGGATACATGTGTAAAGCAATTTGGGATCCTGTAGGATGAAATATCACTGTACAAACTTATTTATGATTAATGATTATAATGGCTAATGAAATTCCAGACTGCATGTGAAAAAAGAGGCAAAAAGATTCAGAAACAATGTTGTAAACATGATAGGTTTTTGCTGATTAAAATAGTTCACCTCTACCTGAATTAAGTTTTAAACAAGCCTGAAACTTTGGGATTTTATTATATTATGCCCTCAGGAGCTTATTCTCTTTCCAATTACAATCCAGGGAGTATATGCTTGAACAGCAACACATTTCTGCAGTGAATAACACAGCAGACATTATATTTGAATTGATTGTTTAAAAAGCTTTTCGCCAGTGTGTTTGAAACAAGATACTAACTTTTAGCTGAAACCAGAACTGTAATAGACAAGAAATATGTTCTTAGGAAATGCGATGAAAATTAGTAGGTTGCAGATGAAAAGGGTCAAAATTGCTAAATAACGGCCATTCTTTCAACATGCAAGTGTAGCCATTCATGCTATTAGAAGCTGCATGGTTAAAATGGAAGGTTCTGTTCTCTCATCATTGTTCTACCACCACCCATTAGTTTAACGACGACAAAGCATATCATAAGGTCTATTTTACAACTGATACACGCACAGAATTTCTATTAATGTTAATAGCAGTTAAAGGCATATCATTATCAGCAGCATAGATATACCTCTTACTGTATATTACAGAGCTTATGACCCACGACAATGCCATGTCAAAATATGGTCTAATAAGTGGAGTTGGTACTTATGTGGTGGGCTACTGAGGAAAACATTTGGATAATGATATTGCTAATACAGTGGTCTGAGTTAGAAGCCAAAGAAAGAATAGCTTATTGCCATAGAGAGTAATTATATGAATTTGAAGATTTTTGGAACCTGTTTCTCTTTCTCTCGCTTTCTGTATGTGTGTATCTCTCTCGATAGACACACACACAAACTCTCCCACCCACCCACCCAGTATATGGATAAAATAATATTGTGATGACTCAAAGAATGCCAGACCTCTATTCCACCTAACTGCACTTCTTTTTTTTCTCCTTCCCCAGTCTCATCCTTCCCTCCTCTCCCTATTCATGTATGTCTTCTATTTTTTTTTTACTGTTACCCACGCCCTAACATGTTATGTCTATGTATTATTGTCTAGTCTCACTGCTTTGATAAGTCATAAAATTTCCTAGTTGCATAATTCTACTGGAGAGCTTGTTAAGCACGTGGTGTTTAGAAACATACATAAGCTGTAACTCTTTTACCTTTGTATGTTTTATTGTCTATTTCTTGATGAAAATTTAATAGAACCAGCAAAAACAGCGGTATTCTTTTCTCTAAAACAGCTCAAAGCCAAGAACAAAGTTCTGGAAAGCAATGTGCTGTGGGGGCTGCAGTCTTTTGAATGAGCCATAAACTCAAGGCCCCTACTAACTGTGAACATTTTGGTGCCTGTACACTTTCACATTCCAGCTGAGGCAGAAAATTTAAGTGCCAAAGAACACTGGTCTAAGAACAAGGCTTTTGTCATGATATTTCCAGTTTAGTAAGAAGCAGAAAGCATTGGAAATGTTGGCAGGAAGGACTGTTCATGTTCAGTCTCTAGCCCAGTTTTGAAGGAGGTCTGGACAGTTCTGCTAGTCTTTGGATAAGTGTCCAAACTGGACCATTCTGCTTTTCATCTGTCACTAAATAAAATGTGAAAAAAAACTAGAGAAGGACAAAACCAAATCCATGGACACATCTGTTTTGATGGCCAAGAGGAGCTAGTCAGAATCTGATATTATGCAAATTTGATCAGTGAGGATAATTGACTTGGAATTAAATTGGAACACTTTATCTAGGGATGTGGTCTATCATCTATCCCATCACTTTCCATCTTGAAGTCAAGACTTTCTAAAAGACATGCTACAGCTCAAATAGAATGTATGAACTTGATACAGAAATTGTTGGGTGAGGTTCTTGAGCCTGTGTTATGGAGGAGGTCAGACCAGATGATCATCATGATCCCTTTTGGTCTTAAAATCTATTCATCTGAATCAGTAAATGGATTTCATGGCTGTCCTCTAACTCTCTAATGTAGGTGCAACCAAAAATCTGGATTCAAATACTCTATAACTTTGGCTTGATTGGGATTCAGATTTTAAATGTGAGACTTGAACCCATCAGTGGAAATAGTGAATAATGTATGTATTTAGTTTTGTGGAGTTTTTGTTTTTGACAAAATGCCAGTGGAACCCAGATAGAATTCCAGTGGACCTCTGCCTGCCAGGAAAGTATCTGGTTATCTCACCATCCCAGCACGTTGCCAGCTCATCTGGTGCACTGTTGGAGAGCTCAGGGTTTCAGTCCTCCAGCTTCTCACCAACCTGGACTCTCAGGGATGCAAGGGTCTCCAGCTCTGTGGGCCCCAGTGGTTCCAGGATCCGTGGCTCCAGCGCAGTCCACCTGGCAGTCTGCCCTGGAACTCCAACTCCAATCGCTTCTATGGAGAATTTAGAAATTATATGTTTCACTCTGAATCAGAAAAAAACAAAATTTGAAATATAGGAATCCTTCGTGAAACAGAATTACTTTTCTCTTCCTAGCCCTAATGGTTATTGTTTGTAATCGGCATTTTGATTAAATGGCTCATTCGTTAAAAATAACCCAACCACTGGTGTAATAATTACTGCAATGTCTTTTTGACAGACAGGTCTAATATTAAAGTTTTTTTTTCATTTGGGATGTAATAGGATGTTAGTGCTGTGTCTGTTATAAGAGATTAGGTGGCATTATTGACTGTCCATCCACAAGAAAACAGATAGAAGGAAATGCCCGCGAGGGGAAGTTAGACCCTTTTAAACCAAATGATTAACCTTGTCATATTTCTGCTGGTATTGTGGATAACACTGTCAAATGAATTTGAAGCCTTTCTATATTAACATGTTTTAATTAAGTGAGAATGGAGAGAGGAATGTGGGAAGGAAGGGAGGGTAAAACAACAAACCTGTTGGTTTTTTTTATTTGCCCATGAGCTTGCAGTACATTTTGAGCAATTTACAGAGATGCAAACAGTCAATAAATAGTTCATGTACGACTGTTTTTATAAAAGGTCTCCTTTTACTTTGTGCATGAACCTTTCATCTATTCTTGAGTTGTTTACAGATTATTGTGTATTTCCTGAACCTTTATGTTTATACAGGGAAGCCCTCTGATTTTATTTCACAGAACAACTTCACTGTAAGCGCAGGTTCCGTATACATAGAATTGTCATTTGCCAACTTCAGTGCATTAAAACAATTTCAAGCTTTCACTGTCCTTCACTGAAGGCAAAGGGCCTGATTCACTGCTCACTTATATTGGTGGTAAACCAAGAGGAACCCCAATGAAGTCAGTAAAGAGTTATCTTGGTGTAAATGAGCACAGAATCCATCCCAAAGGGTATTACTCTCACTGAGAATGTTGTACAATGATTTTATAATGGATAAATTCTGTGGTGTGAACTGCCAGAGGTTCACAATGTAGAACTGTAATTTAAAAGGAAGCATAATACAGTTTCTATTACTAAAGTTACTACTGGTAGTGCAGAATAGAGCCTACTAGTAAAGAGAGGGCCAGATTTTCAATTGATGCACGTGCAGTGAAGTCAATAAGTCTGCATCAATTTACACCAGCTGAGAATCTTCCCTGCAATATTTTGCCAATAGAAATAATAAAGGAATGTTTAGAGTGGTGTTCCTTTCTGCACAAAACTCAATTCAACCAATTCAACAAAGCACCTAGAGTTAGCCTGAAGTTAAATATGTACAGTAACTCCTTGCTTAATGTTGTAGTTATGTTCTTGAAAAATGTGACCTTAAGTGAAATGATGTTAAGCGAATCCAATTTCCCCATAAGAATGAATGTAAATAAGAGGGATTAGGTTCCAGGGAATTTTTTTTTTGCCAGACAAAACACATTATATACATATACAGTATAAGTTTTAAACAATTTTAAACAATGTAATACTGTACTCAGTAATGACGATTGTGGTGGAGTCAGAGGGTGAAAGAGGGGGCATCGTCTGGCTGCTCCTCTTGCTGTTCTTTCCAAAGTGCTGGGGGGTGCTCAGGCCCAGTCTCTGCCCCCACTCCACCCCTTCCCCCAAGGCCCTACCCCCACTCTGTCTCTTCCTGTCCCTGCTCCACCACCTCCCCCTGAGTGTGCTGCATCCTCGCTCCTCCCTTCTCCCCTCACAGAGCCTCCTGCATGCTGTGAAACAGCTGACTGCTATGGGCGGGAGGCACTGGAAGTGGGGGGGCATTGCTGATCCGCAGGGCTTCCGGAAGGCACGAGGCACTTGGGGGATTAAAAGAAGCTGCTGGGAGGGCTGCCAGCCCACCCTAGTTCCAAGCCCCCACAGCCAAACAATGTTATAAGCAAATATTGCACAACTTTAAATGAGTATGTTCTCTAATACATCAGCAATGTAACAATGAAACAAGGACGCCATTAAGTGAGGAGTTACTGTACTTGAATAATTTGAACTGGGGCCTGTGAGAGAAGTAATCTTGGAAAATTACTTTTCTGCAGTTTATTTAGTTCTCTAAGCTAACACTGTTAGGATCGTCTTTGCATCTGTAACT
This sequence comes from Gopherus evgoodei, assembly GCF_007399415.2. Lineage (NCBI taxonomy): Eukaryota > Metazoa > Chordata > Testudines > Testudinidae > Gopherus > Gopherus evgoodei. The sequence goes on along the minus strand of NC_044328.1, from coordinate 53,306,526 downwards.
GCTATGCACTTATAGTTGGGATCATCAAACCCAGGTAAAACCTTACTTTCTCTTGCATTTAATACCTCATCAATTATTGTGGATTTAACTACTTCTACGAAAGAACTAAAAACTGAAGAAAAAATGCTAAGGCAAAAACAGGAGCATTAAAAAAAAATCAGTAACCCAAAAGAGAGCAGACATACATTGGAGTTTTACAAAGAAATGCTTTCAAATGTCCCTTAGCCACACACCGACATTCACATTGAGCAGAATACCCAGTTGATCCAAAGCCTGCTGAATTCAGTTGAAAGAGTCTTGCTGATTTTAATGGGATTTCAATTAAGCCCTTTAAACTGGCTGGAATTTTTCTAATGCAAAAAACAAGCAACCCTACCCCCACGACCTGGCTTTTATTCGAACACAGAACTTTTAAAAACATGTTTCAATTTGAATTTTCCAAAATATTATGCTAGCAAATTCAAACGAAAAAATGAATCTTACTTGTGATTCTTTTCTTTTCTTTTTTTTTAAATTCCCTCTTTTGGGTGGGCAGGGGTGGTTGTGTATATTTTTGTAGATTGCCATTGTGTAAATTATGATTGGTCAGCATAGTCACATGATAGGATATTTTTTAAAAATGAAATTCTCATTTCATAGTAAAATTCGGAGGAAAGTAATGAACGTGGAAGCTGGAAAATGCAAAACATAACAGAATAGAAAATTATTTCCAGTATGCAGAAATTAGCCTATTTCCCCATTCTCTCTCCCACCCACCACACTATTTTTTTTGGATCAATTCTAGTTCCACCTAACAATAGAATTCATATGCCTGTGATAATTACCAAGGACCCCTTGTCTATAATACAAAAAAAGGAATTCTTTTCTATACAAAGGGCAGGTGTAATGGCTCTCATTGTGACATGCTGCCAAAGGAGTATATTTTTTATAAGAAACTGTTTACAAATCATCCATTTTGTTTCCACTAGAAAGGCACCAGTTCAGCAGAATGACCTCACTGCACACTAAGCAGAGGGGACCTTTTGCTGGGCTGGTTGGAGAAGGTGTTGTTGCTCCTTCAAAGGTGGCTAGAGAGCACCTGTCAAATGTAGGCAGCTCCATACTACGGCAGCATGGGAATGCTGACCCATTCCCCTTCCCCCAGATGATTGGAAGAGAAAGTCATTATTTATGCTCATGTATGTGCAGTAAAAGCCCTCTTGTCAAGCTAAAGGGCTGCACCAGCTTTTTGTTATGATCCGTTGTGGGAATTATGCTAGTTGCTCTTTCCTTCAAAGACCAAAGGGGGAGAAGGGGTTTTCACCTTCCCACAGTAGGTTGCTCCTTACTAAGCCCTCAAAGAATGAAAGAGGCTTAAGCTATGATGTTGCAACTCCTTATGTAAGTTTGGGGCAGATTTCTGGTGCAGTTACTCCATAGGGAATGGATACAGTGATCAGAGAAGTTGGATTGGGAAAGGATTTAAAGAAGGTACTCTTTAAAGAGTGAGAAGAGAGAGGGGGGTGAGTTCAGGGCTCCTGTGACTGGTACAGCAGAGAGTCAACCCTTCCTCCTTTATAGCCCCCCTTAACCCTGATTCAAGGTCGAGTGGTGGTGAGATCTCAGCAGTAGATTGGCTAGGGACCAGAACGGGTAAGGAGGATGGATGGCAGCTGCCCCCCAGAGTATATGTAAATGATTATGATATTACCTGTACTGTATAATTTTATCTGCCTGATACTTCCAGACATTCAGGAATAAAGTTGTGGCCTAATTAAACCACATCCCGTGTCTCCCATCCTCCTTCCAGCATAGCTGAACAATTGCAATAGTTTGTGTTGACTGTATGGAGGAGAAATGTAATTTAAAGGGGAAAATAACTCAGTTTAAAACACAGAAGGTCCCCAACCAAAGCTAGTCATGCAAACAACTCCAAGCTTTAGTGTGTTCAATTACAGATCCACATTTTTTTAGTTTCAATCCCTCTCTAATTTAATAGAGGTTATACTAATACTTCACACTAGTGAAGCTGGTCATCATTTTTATGTACAAAAAATAGTTTTGTCTTAAAATGCAAACAAACCTTTTGAAAAATTGACAACATTGAAATGTGCTGGTTTTCTCAAAATTTTCAGTGAAAATTTTTGTTATAGTTTACTGTTTACTATATTATTGAAATGTCTCTCAAAATCATTTGATTTTTTTTGTTCCATTAAAAACATATTTTGCTAATAAACAAAACATTTTAAAATGGTCAGTAAAAATGTGATAACATTTCAGTAGAAAAACATGAATTTTCTCAGGATTGTTTTTTATTTAAAACGTGTTTCCTTTTTGAATCCTGTAAAGTAGAAACAACCTCACATTTTGAAATGCTTTGCGAACATTTCCTGTTTTTCTGCCAGCTCTAGTTATGGATATATAGAAGAAAGTACAGTGATAGCGTTATTTTGCTACAGAGAAAAGACAATAGAGTTAGACCCGAGAGAATCCTTCCCTTCTGGACTCAGATACATTGATGTACTATAATAATTTGGAATCTGTGGACCTGATCCAAAGTGCAATGCAGTTAATGAGAGACTCTCCGGCACTTTCTAGTAGGCTCTGAATCACCCTCTGACGGCAATGTGAAATAACTGCTTGTTCTTTGTTTACATATCTTCTGTCTGAGTATAGATGTATTTAAGCATGGTGTTGCCAATTTTTTTCACCTTTTATAATAGCAAAAGTAAAACTATGACTCAGTAATAAGTTAAAGAGCTAACAACTTTGACTATATCAAGAGCTGGAAGCTTTGACTATATACGTGTAATATGCTCGTAGTAGTGTAATGCTATCTTACGTTTGAACAACTTGAGCTTGAGGGAAGAGCATTCTCAAGCAGAGTCCAACAATGTTAATTTTCACAGCACAGTATAAGGATCAACTATTTTCTCAGGGTTTTGCAGGAAGCATGAGATTGTGGGAGATACTATAGACTTTTCTATGGGGCAAGAGGTCTAAGTCTCTCTTTGTTTACATTGGAAATTTGCACCAATACAACTACATTAATATAGTGAAAAAGCCTAATATAAACTTTATTATAGCAAGGTTTACATCAGCGCAGCTTTGGTAGATTACCAGACTGAGCTGTATCCATGCAAGCCCTGCTTTTGGCTGCTGCAGCATGTCTACATTAGGGGGTTTGCAGTGTAACTAGATTGAAATAGTTACACCAGTGTAAACTTCCTTAATATAGACAGAGTTCCTATGTTATTGCCTATATTGTTTATACTCTCACACACACTCAAGATGTATATTCATTTTGGTATTATATTAATATAATAGATAAAAAATCAAAGGTTGGTGGTCTAATTAAAACTTTCATTGTCCTATCCAACCATGACTTAAAAACAAAAACAAACAAACAAACATTGCATTGATCCTTTGATGGCTATTTCTGCTTTGATTTTTCCATTGTCTTAGTGATGCGGAACCATGGTGGGGATCTTTCCTGTGCATTTCAGTGATCTTGGAAATGTGTGATTTCTGTTAGAGCTTCTAGTACTTATTCACTACACTGATACTGACTTGGACTCTTAATACTTTCCATGAGTGGTGTACCCAAGTCTGCTTAACCACTGATGCTTTAAAAACTCTCGCAGGCCGCACCCCAATCTGGGTCTATACTGGATATGTGATATGTATGTATCTCGTGATCCTTGTAACCAATACCTGTAATCCCTCATAACTCAAGCCTGACCCCAGATGTACAGTACCTTCCCTCTTAACTTGTGTATATTTAATTTTAAACATTAACTTTAATAAAAAATGTAATTCCCTCCTGTGGAATATGATTTTCCTGGAATGAGACTTACTCAGCTCTCATTCTGGCCCTATGCTCTCCCCTGGTGACCATGCCAACTTTGTGGGATGCCTAACTAAGCTCTGTGTCCACCATCAGAGGGGGGATTACAGGCAGGTTGTCTCACTCTGCTCACAGCTGGTGACCTCCAGCCTTAGTCTTGCTGATGGCAATTGGGCCCTCAATTAGGTCCATGGTGTTTGTTTTGTTTACTCAGTAAAGTGCATTAGGCTTGATTCTGAGCCAACCTCTGTGAGAGTCAAGAGTATCTGATGCCAGTGGAGTTACAATGGTGTTAAACTGGTGTGAGAAGAGATTCAGGCCCATTGATTTTGTAATGTGTTTTCTTGTGAAAGACTTAATTCGTGCAGCATCATGCTGAAAAAACTAACATTCCAGCCCTTGCTTAACTGAGTAGCTCTAGTGACTTAATTTATCTGAGACTACTGACCTGAATGAGGACTGCATGATTAGAGTTTAATGAATACCAATGGCACCGTCGCTCTTTACAGAGCATGGCATATGCACGGATGAGTTCTTTGATAGCTGCTGAGTCCCATGTGCGAGTGACAGTCTTGTTCACGGGTAAGGCACACCCGCGCACTAGCAATGCTCTGAACCTGAGCACCAGATTCTTTCCTTCTCTGATGCTGGTCATCACAAGGCTTGATCCAGTTTGCCTTGCAATGCCTCACTTCATCTACAAGCTGACTCTGCCAACCAGAGTGGCATTCTGCTCCGCTTTTCCAATCATGCACAGTGATTCCAAAGGATATTAAGTCATCCTTACAAGCATCCCAAAATCTGTGCAGCGGTCTGCCTCTTTTTCTAGACCATTCACGAGATTCAGACTATAGTGCACGCTTTGGGATCCTGTAATTCAGCATTCGCTTGATATGTCCAAGCCACCCAGGGGCGGCTCCAGGTACAGCACACCAAGCGCATGCCTGGGGCGGCAAGCTGTGGGGGGCAGCCCGCCGGTCACCATGAGGGTGGCAGTCAGGCTGCCTTAGGCGGCGTGCCTGCAGGAGGTCCGCTGGTCCCGCGGTTTCAGCAGCAATTCAACTGCGGGTATGCCGAAGGCACAGGACTGGTGGACCTCCCACAGCCATGCTGCCGAATCCACGTTACTAGCAGAAACGCCACCGAAAGCAGCCTGACTGTTGTGTTTGGGGTTGCAAAATACATAGAGCCACCCCTGAAGCCACCTGAGTCTTTTCTTACTAATCAATATTCCCATGAATGACATACCAGCACGATGTAACACTTCACATTTGTCACCCTGTCTTGCCATGTTATCTGCAGAATTTTACACAAGCATCTGATATGAAAGTTGTTTAGTTCTGCGGTATGCTTGAAATTAGTCATCCATGTTTCTGAGCCATATAGAAGAGTGCACAAAACATGTCTCATAAATATGGATTTACGCTTTAGTTGACAATTTGTTATTGTTCCAGGCTCTGTCTTTCAAAAGACCAAATTTCCTGGCTGCTTTGCTGATTCTACTATTGAGCTCAGCATCAAGATCTACATTACTGGTAACAGTAGAACCAAAACCAACATTGCTCAACAAGCAACATTGGTCAACAAGATCCAGACAAGTACCATCTAAGATGGTATCTGGAACTGGTTCTGAAGAGTCTTGGTGTGTGAGTGAATACTAATGAATACTGCATAGCAAAGTGTCAACAGCTGATAAAATCAATTTCAAAATGGCCCTAAAGTCTGCATGGCTTATAAGATACATTTTTGGCCTAATTCTCTACTGTCTTTCACATTGTCTCATCATTTACATTTGACAAAGTGAGTACTGAGCAGATACAGAAGGCTGAGTGGAGAGGAGAATTTTGATTTGGTAGCATTTTATGTCCATTATGCACAAGCATAAATGATGCACAAGAACATAAGAACGGCCGTACCAGGTCAGACCAAGGGTCCATCTACCCACAGTGGCCAATGCCAGGTGCCCCAGAGGGAGTGAACCTAACAGGCAATAATCAAGTGATCTCTCTCCTGCCATCCATCTCCATCCTCTGACAAACAGAGGCTAGGGATACCATTCCTTAGCCATCCTGGCTAATAGCCATTTATGGACTTAACCGCCATGAATTTATCCAGTTCTCTTTTAAACGCTTTTATAGTCCTAGCCTTCACAACCTCCTCAGGTAAGGAGTTCCACAGGTTGACTATGCGCTGTGTGAAGAACTTCCTTTTATTTGTTTTAAACCTACTGCCTATTAATTTCATTTGGTGGCCCCTAGTTCTTGTATTATGGCAATAAGTAAATAACTTTTCCTTATCCACTTTCTCCACATTACTCATGATTTTATATACCTCTATCATATCTCCCCTTAGTCTCCTCTTTTCCAAGCTGAAGAGTCCTTACCTCTTTAATCTTTCCTCATATGGGACCCTCTCCAAACTCCTTTTCTGAACCTTTTCTAGTGCCAGTATATCTTTTTTGAGGTGAGGAGACCACATCTGTACAAAGTATTCGAGATGTGGGCGTACCATGGATTTATATAAGGGCAATAATATATTTTCAGTCTTATTCTTTATCCCCTTTTTAATTATTCCTAATATCCTGTTTGCTTTTTTGACTGCCTCTGCACACTGCATGGACATCTTCAGAGAACTGTCCATGATGACTCCAAGATCTTTTTCCTGATCAGTTGTAGCTAAATTAGCCCCCATCATATTGTATGTATAGTTGGGGTTATTTTTTCCAATGTGCATTACTTTACATTTATCCACATTAAATTTCATTTGCAATTTTGTTGCTCAATCACTTAATTTTGTGAGATCTTTTTGAAGTTCTTCACAGTCTGCTTTGGTCTTAACTATCTTGAGCAGTTTAGTGTTGTCTGCAAACTTTGCCACCTCACTGTTTACCCCTTTCTTCAGATCATTTAAGAATAAGTTGAATAGGATTGGTCCTAGGACTGACCCTTAGGGAACACCACTAGTTACCCCTCTCCATTCTGAGAACTTACCATTAATTCCTACCCTTGGTTCCCTGTCTTTTAACCAGTTCTCAATCCATGAAAGGACCTTCCCTTTTATCCCATGACAGCTTAATTTACATAACAGCCTTTGGTGAGGGACCTTGTCAAAGGCTTTCTGGAAATCTAAGTATACTATGTCCACTGGATCGCCCTTGTCCACATATTTGTTGACCCCTTCAAAGAACTCTAATAGATTAGTAAGACACAATTTCCCTTTACGGAAACCATGTTGACTATTGCTCAACAGTTTATGTTTTAATATGTGTCTGACAATTTTATTCTTAACTATTGTTTCGACTAATTTGCCCGATACTGACGTTAGACTTATCGGTCTGTAATTGTCGGGATCACCTCTAGAGCCCTTTTTAAATATTGGCATTACATTAGCTAACTTCCAGTCACTGGGTACTGAAGCCGATTTAAAGGACAGGTTACAAATCTTAGTTAATAGTTCCACAACTTCACATTTGAGTTCTTTCAGAACTCTTGGGTGAATGTCATCTGGTTCTGGTGACTTGTTAATGTTGAGTTTGTCAATTAATTCTAAAACCTCCTCTAGTGACACCTTAAATCTGTGACAGTTCGTCGGATTTGTCACCTACAAAAGCCAGCTCAGGTTTGGGAATCTTCCTAACATCCTCAGCCATGAAGACTGAAGCAAAGAATGTAGAAGGCCATGGAGAACCAGACCCACAGTATATTTTTCAAAGGATTTTTTACTCTTAAGGAGTAATCTGACTTCTGTCTAAAGATTTTTGTTCTTGTTTGCATTTCACTAATTACAGGTAGAATTACCTAGCAAGCTTTCCATATTTACGTATTATTTAATCTTTAAGGGCTAAGATCCTGATGCAGCAAGGTTATAAAACTATTCACCTGCTTAAAGTTAGGCATGTGTGTAAGTACTTTGCTGAGCTTGGGCCTAAATTCTGCCTGTTGATACGCATGTGATCCCTGGTTGACTTCCATGGGAGCGCCACACATGCATCCAAGGGCAAAAAGTGGCACACATTGTCTAAATCCAGTCTCAAAAAAAGATATTTGAGGAAGGTTTTGTAAGTTTTCCTATACAGTGCTGTAATTAATTCCCAAGCTTCCTTGATCACGTATTGGCGCCTTTTGAAATGAAAAGATAATACTATTTATGTATGAACAGGAGAGAATCACTTCACTTGTCTGCCAAAACTCTGATTAAATTAAAATGTCAGTGCTAATGTTATAGGTAATAAGCATGTTATACATATTCAAAGCTATCTACATACTGCAAATTCTAAGAAAAACACAGAAAGATGTAAAATTAACCGAAGTAGCGTAAGCATAATGCATCCGCTTCTCTTTTGCTTGTATATCTATGCAGTAATAATAAGCTCAGATTGTGTATTATAAATCATAAACATGCTTGAAGACATTAATGTATGATATTTTATCATTAGAAGCTGAGCTTCGGTAGATAAGGAGAAATGTTTGTGTTAAAGATACAGACTCAGTTCTTACAAAATAATTTCAGATTAGTTACATTATGTGAACTGGAGGATGAGAGGTTCTTTATTAGACAATTCACCAGATGTGCCATCAGTAATACTTTGCTGTATTTGCAATTTGGGGACAGCTTGGAAAAGGTAAATAAATGTTCTTTTCCCCATATAGTTTTTTATTTGGTAAATAGACATCCCCATCAGCCTGTCAGTCTCAGTTGCTGATGCTTCTGGTGAATGTAAGCAAGCAAAGTAGGATCTGGAAGCCTGCATCTCTGTATTGACCACCTCTTCCCCCACCATGGTCTTCACTCTCCTTCCATAGTTCGTGCTCTCCCCCCACTCCCATACCTCTCTGCTGCTCATCCTTCTTCCCCCCTACCCCTCCAATACACACACATTGCTTTGCCCTTCCAATCCCATGGCCTTTCTGTGTCTCTCACACATTCATGCATACAAACATTCTCTCTCTCTCTCTCGTCCAATCTATTTTAGGGTTTATATTACTGCCCATCACCATAATATCAGAGTGCCTTTCATGTAAAATCATCAGCAATAGAAAAGTCCCTAGTGGGCTTCATTAAGTCTCTGGCATTTTCCCTCTTTCAAGGTAACAATTCCACTAGGGGTTCTGCTAGGGTTTGTTTTAGTTTATTAATTTTCTCTTTTTTGGTTGTTGCTGCCGCCACCAGGAGATTTTGGAAAGGCTTTTTCAAAGAGGAGGATTTTACTTCATTTTGTAAAGACAGACTCTGGATTCGCCTGATCTCTTCTGGAGGATTGTTCCATAGCTGGATCCTCTTGTCCAAGAATGCTTTATCCCCAAGCCCACAGGTTCATTGTTCTGGGTTGCACAATATGCATTGTCCTAGAGGAGCGTAGCTGTTGCTGTGGTTCATAGATCAAAAGTCACTCCTCAGTGTAGCTAGGGTTTGATGCGTTAATTACTTTGAAAATTAGTTGAAACAATCATAAAGAATAAAATTGTCAGACACATAGAAGAACATAAATTGTTGGGCAAAGTCAACATGGTTTCTGTAAAGGGAAATCATGTCTTACTAATCTATTAGAGTTCTTTGAAGGGGTCAACAAACATGTGGACAAGGGGGATTCAGTGGACATAGTGTACTTAGATTTCCACCTTTGACAAGGTCCCTCACCAAAGGCTCGTACTTAAGTTAAGCTGCCATGGGATAAGAGGGAAGATCCTTTCATGGATTGAGAACTGGTTAAAAGACAGGGCACCAAGGGTAGGAATAAATGGTAAATTTTCAGAATTGAGAGGGGTAACTAATGGTGTTCCCCAAAGGTCAGTCCTAGGACCAATCCTATTCAACTTATTCATAAATGATCTGAAGAAAGGGGTAAACAGTGAGGTGGCAAAGTTTGCAGACAATACTAAACTGCTCAAGATAGTTAAGACCAAAGCAGACTGTGAGGAACGTCAAAAGATCTCACAAAATTAAGTGATTGAGCAACAAAATTTGCAAATGAAATTTCGTGTGGATAAATGTAAAGTAATACACATTGAGAAAAATAACCACAACTATACATACAATATGATGGGGGCTAATATAGCTACAACTGATCAGGAAAAAGATCTTGGAGTCATCATGGATAGTTCTCTGAAGAAGTCCATGCAGTGTGCAGCGGCAATCAGAAAAGCAAACAGGATGTTAGGAATCATTAAAAAGGGGATAAAGAATAAGATGTAGAATATCTTATTGCCCTTATATAAATCCAGAGTATGCCCACATCTTGAATACTGGGTACAGATTAGGTGCTAGGATTGATCCATGGACTGGAGTAGGAGGATCAGGGTTGAGAGAGAAGTTGGAAGAGTGGAGTGATAGATTGATGGAGGCCCCATTGAAACCAGGTCAGGTGCAGAGAAGGGGGAGAATTGTTTGAGGCAGCAAGAATAATGCTGGGGGAAGAGAAGAGAGTGTTGCTTAGGTACTGCGGTCCTGTTCAACACCTCAGTAAACCTGGATGACCAGGTGGTATCCGTATATAAAAACGCCTTTCTTTCACCTCCTTCTTCCCAGGAAACTTCATCCCTTCTTCCCAGTTAAAGACCCGGCCGCAATGATCCATGCATTTGTCAACTCCCGGCTGGGTTACAGAATGCAGCTCATCTCAAAAAAGATACACTAGCTTTAGAAAAGGTTCAGAGAAGGGCAGCTAAAATGATTAGGGGGTTGGAACGGATCCCATATGAGGAGAGATTAAAGAGGCTAGGACTTTTCAGCTTGTAAAAGAGGAGACTAAGGGGGGATATGATAGAGGTATATAAAATCATGAGTGATGTGGAGAAAGTGAATAAGGAAAAGTTATTTACTTGTTCCCATAATATCAGAACTAGGGGCCACGAAATGAAATTAGTGGATAGCAGGTTTTAAACAAATAAAAGGAAGTTCTTCTTCACACAGCGCCCAGTCAACGAGTGGAACTCCTTGCCTGAGGAGGTTGTGAAGGCTAGGACTATAACAGGGTTTAAAAGAGAATTGGATAAATTCATGGTGGTTAAGTCCATTAATGACTATTAGCCAGGATGGTTAAGGAATGGTGTCCCTGGCTTCTGTTTGTCAGAGGGTGCTGATGGACGGCAGGAGATTGCTTGATCATTACCTGTTAGGTTCACTCCCTCTGGAGCACCTGGTATTGGCCACTGTCGGTAGACAGGATACTGGGTTGGATGGACCTTTGGTCTGACCCAGTATGGCCATTCTTATGGTCTTATGAAAAATAGGACCAAGGCCTTAAACTGACTTCAGAAGCAGACTTGCTTGTATGTTTACACTGCACTTCAAAACCCACAGCAGCGAGCCTCAGACCCTGGGTCTACAGACATAAGCTTGCTCTAAAAACAGATATGCAGATGCTCAGGCTCAGAAGCCTGGGGTGGGGAATGAATTTTAGAACCCAAGCTCCAGCCCAAGCTCAAATGTCTACACAGCTGCTTTTAGTGAAGTAGTATGAGCCCAAGTCTGTAGAACCAGGCTCCTCTAGGCCTCGCTGTCATGGGTTTCAAAATGCAGCATAGACATGCTCTGGAAGCCAGTAGAGGGATTGGTGCACAAGTCTGACGTGCTCATGGTGGCCTAAGCTATGGAGAAAGCAGGCAGCTGCATTCTGTAATCCAGCCGGGAGTTGACAAATGCATGGATCACTGTGGCCAGGTCTTTATCTGGGAAGAAGGGATGAAGTTTCCTGGGAAGAAGGAGGTGAAAGAAAGGCGTTTTTATATACGGATACCACCTGGTCATCCAGGCTTAATGAGGTGTTGAACAGGACCGCAGTACCTAAACAACACTCTCTTCTCTTCCCCCAGCATTATTCTTGCTGCCTCAAACAATTCTCCCCCTTCTCTGCACCCTTCTGTTTCTTTCACACATTCATGCATACATACATTATCTCTCTCTTTCCTCCAATCTATTTTAGGGTTTATATTACTGCCCATCAGTAAGAGAAGTGTTAATAGTCTTTTGTCCTGTGGTTAAATTCCTGCCTACATAAGTCTTCCTTCAGTTTAAATAGGACATAGTCATCTCCACTTCCAGTCCTAAATTATTGTATAATGTTGCTGTGTGCTGTTAAATAGCAGCTTCCTTCCAAACCTGGATTTCAGTCATGAAGGAAATGATCCTTATTTTTCCTTGATCTGCATCAGTGTTGTCATGATGTTTACTTTATTTGGGAGCCCACATTTTGCAGAAATCAAGCCAAGGAGCTTCTATGATTCACCAATACCACACACTAGGATTGACCACTGAGTCTCCTTTTTCTAACCAGACCAGACCAGACCAGACCACATGACTTTCCAGTCTCCATGGCTGTGCCCTGAGTACCTCCTGAGGCATGAATCTCAGTTTCCTGCTTCCCCTACTACTGTATCAATTTCTGTGTCAAGCTTATTTATTCTGCTTTCCTATCTCTCTCTTTATTTGTCTAACAGAGTCCAGATGAGCCAGCCAGGACCTTGCAGTATTTTGATGTAACCAGGCTGCCATCCTATAATGAATTCCGAAACAGTCTGATCTCAGTTTTTTGTTTTTTGGGTGGGAGAGGGAGGGAGTTGTATTTTTTTTTATCTTTGTCTCTCACAGACTGGCCAGAGTAAAAGAAATGCAACCTAACCAAGTTTTCCAGAGCCAGAGGAGTAAAGCTGAAGTCCTGAAATGGTCTGTGTGTGCTGTGTTTGTGGTCTTCTAAGGAATGCACTGTGCAAACATCAGAGATAGGAGCTGCATTTTCCTATCTTTTGCTTTTTTTTTCTTTGCCCCTTTGTATACTTTTGTTTTAAGAAGTCACATGGTTGGACTTTAATCACAGACTCTGAGTGCTTCCAGTACTACCTAAAGGGAATTTCCTTTTTCCATCAAGAACATTGGATGTTATTTAAGACATGTTTGAGCAAAGCTCTTCTCTTTATAGTATACTCTGGACAAAATTTGAGAAGAGAGATAAAGGATTTGACCCTCAAAATCATGAGTCAATTAAGAATCATGAGATTTTAAAAATAATTTTGGGTCCTTTTTATTTGCCTTATGGTTTTGGAGTATTTAGGATTCATATTTTCAGCCTTTTTTTCTATAACCAGGAGGTCTAGACTTAAAATATAAACTCCTGTTTCCTGAGATTCTCCCATAATCACATGACTTCAGCTTTGGAGCTTAAATAAGAACACCAGATTTTGGGGATTCATGATAAAATTGCAAGAGCTGGCAACACTGCTATCCTCAAAATATAATTGGTGCATACACTACCTAGTAACTGACCTCATGCAAGCAGCATGGGAAATAGAACTTCCAATATATGGCACTGGAATCATAGACTTCTGTCCAATTTTGCTACATTATTTTATTCAGTAAAATAAACTGATAATGTTTGAACAAATTGCCGGGTGGCAATGGTGCAAAGGCATACAAATTTTATCAGGCTTTCAGAATGTGTTCTACTGTGATTTTCACTTCTAACATGTTAGATATTTATAAGGTGCTGATCATCTTGGTATCTAAACCTTGGTATCTAAGTGTCTGAAATATAGTAGCCCATAAAATGCAATCCCATTGACTTTAAATGGGATTGAGCTAATATAGCTCAGAGAAAATATTATAACATTGACTAGACAAAAGCTATCTTATTTTGTATGCTCTTTATTTAAAAACAATACACAGCAGAAATCAGATATCATAATTAGAACTGGTTCTCAATTTTCTATCAGACTGATTTTCTAATGGAAAATGCAGTTTCCACAAAATCAAAATTTTCTATGGGATTTTTTTCAGAAAAAAAAAAAGTATTTGAAATGAAGCATATCATGTCAAGGGAGTTCTACCCAAATCAGAATATTTTGGCTTTTGAACTGACATGAAATGTTTCATTTGAATATATATAAATCCTGTATTTCACTATGGCACATTGCCTTATGAGAATTGTAGTTCCAGCTCCCATTCTCACCTCTAGGCCTGGTTCCCTGGATGACTTCAGCTCCCATAATGCAGTTATCTGTGTGGCACAGCATGTGAATTATATGAATCTAGGTGCATTATGGGAAATGTAATCTGGCCAAGGAGTCTGACCCATAGAAGAGAATTGGAACTGGAGCTAAAACTTCCCATTGGACAAGAGAAAAATGCATGTTAATACTCAAATGTTCAACAAATCAAAATGAAACATTTCTATTTTGGCCCTATTCCAAATGTTTAGTTTTCTTTAAAGAAATCTAATCAAAGTGTCTTGACATTTCTGAATCAATTTTTTTTAGAATTTTCATTCTGCAGAAAAATATATTTCAACTCTTTTTTTCATTTCAGGACAAAAACTGTTGTTGAAATTTTCCTCAGCTCTAATCATAATACCTATTTTGCAAATGTGTGGGGAGTTTAATATGGTTTTAGGTTAAAGGATCTGTTGCCTTGCTCTCTAAAAGCAGACATATTTAACAAGGTAGATGTTTAAATAAAAGAACTAGTTTTGTGTGTCTCAGTATCAATAAAGATTTTTGGGGCATCAAAAATTGATGCTATTAAGAATTATTAACAAGTTTCTGCTTCAATTCAGGTGGCCCAATGCAGCATAGGTAACTCATTACCCCAGGAGGATTCTAATTCAGAAGCATTTTACCAATGAACTGCTGTAACAAAGGAAAGCTATCTTAAAGTATACATTAGGGATTTGGATTATTATAAATTACATTTTTTGAAATCTCATTTCGAACCAGGAACTAAAATGATGTTGGAAGGCTCAGAGGTTTAATTCTTCCTGAACAATAGACTCACTGATCACTCTGTAAAGTAATTATGCCAAATTTAATTATACTACAAGCACATTGTATGATAGTCATAGTGTGCCCAAAAGAGAGTTTGAAAAGGTGCCACACAAGTGTATGGACTAGTTTTGGGAGCACAGTGGCAAATTACACATGTAATTGAGTACAACTTAATATCAGGCTTTGTTAATTAAGGGTTTGGGGTTATATAGAAATGGGGCTGGTTGGCACACTTGATGCTTTTCAATGTAACAAAACAAACCAAATCCGCTTACCCCTACTCCCCCCCCGCATTAGTTTCTAGATGCTGATAACATTTACTTTATTTATTTATTTTAAATGTAATGAGTTAGAATAATTTGGAGCTACTAGCATCAGCAGTAGCCAAATTGTCATAAAGCCTACAAAACTATACTTGCTCCCTCTGTAGGGGACACACATCTCCTGTTATCCAACTTATTCCTATCCTTGTGATGTCTCCCTGAATGTAACCCTAGGACTCATGCATTGTCGTTTCTGGTTCCTCCCCTGCTTTTTATGTGATTGCTCTGTGTTCCTTTTGGAAGTTTGGAGCTGTGATTGGATTTAGCTGATCCTTTAATTACAAATATAGGTTCCTATCCTGCAAGCTGTTCTACCCCAGTGCCAGTCTGGAGCCCTACCATAGTCAATGAGTACAGAGTTCTGCTTGCTTTGGATAGCTTTCAGGGCCACATCCCTAATGGATTAAAGTCCTCTAGTAGTATATTTGCCAAAGCCAGTCAAACCGTAGAAGAGAGTCAAGGTGTGCAGTAGGGTTGCCAACCCTCCAGGATTGGCCTGGAATCTCCAAGAATTAAAGATTAATCTTTAATTAAAGATTATGTTATGTGATGAAATCTCCAGGAATACATCCAGCCAAAATTGGCAACCCTACTCTGCAGCAAGACCTTGGTGGGTGGGAGGGAGAAAAACTTATGTGAGATACAGATGGATAGAATTACTGCATTAAGGAAAAAACACTGCAGTTTGGGAAAGCTGTCCAAAAGGTACTTTATTGGAAAGACATATAGCAATGACAGCAGTTTGAAATGTATAAGATGTTTATGCCAGTGCTATACGAGCACAAAAAAGTAGTGATGAAACTAACAAGGGAAAGAGTATGGATTCCAGGAGAAACAGGGCAAGTTCCCAGCAATTAGAGCTGTGCAACCACGGTTCTCATCCAGAATTTAGAATATTTTCAACAAGCAGTAAAAATGGTAAGAGCTGGTGCAGAAGTGAATTTTATCCACATGCATCAGGTTTGACTATGGTTTTACATCAAAAATGGAAAAGTTGAACAAAATAAATTGATGAGGTGTATTAAAGCCATCTAACCTAATGTGCCTGTTTTATCCTGATTTATTTTTAATTATTTTACCTTCCCTCTTTATTTTTTCCTTCTCTAGAAACAAATCTAGGCATTTTCTGAACTCATTGATACTGTTTTATCTATTTTCTTGCCCAAGTATCTTATTTCATAAGGGACAAATCATGACACCACCTTCATGGCTGTGAAAAGATCTTCTCTGTAGCACAATTGGTTCTGCATAGGGGTGGAATGTTTTGTTAGGACCCCAGCCAGCTGGGATGCAGCTGCTGCATGCCATAGATTCCAGCTCCATGGAAGCTGCACTCATCCTATATAAAGGGTTTGGGAACATATGGGGACAAGGTGTGTGAATCTGTGGGTATCCGGATCCACTGACCACTCTTCCTGCAAAGAGTGCAATAGTTGCAGAGACTGCTAAAGTCCTGAGCAATAATAGCATGTGTATAGCAGCTCTGTGACTGCTTTTAACTATCTAACCTGTTCGTCTCACACTAATCCATATCCCCAGAATTGATTCTAATACAGTAAATCCTTAAAGCTAGAGTTGGTCAGGGAAAAAAAGAGAAGTTTTGACTTTTGTCAAAAAAACAAAGACTGAAAATTTTTGGCCAAAAACTGCTGAATTTGGAGGGAGGATGTCAGTTTTCTCTTCCTTCCTTCCTTTTAATGAACAGCAAATGCTTTCCAGAAAACAAAACAAAAAAGTAAAAACTAAATTTTCTATCTAACTGGTGTCAATGGAAAATTTCTCAAGCAGCCTTCCTTAAAATAAACACCATTTAAATAAAAGAAAGAAGAGAGACATGTCCTTTATCTTTCCCTACATGAAGGGAATTGAGTTTTCTAGACAGTATTTGCAACTTTAGTAGAGGATACCTTTTAAAAATACTTCCTTTTGTGAACCATGGACCTCTTTTCTGATATTTCTTTAGGTTCCTCTAAATTAAAATGAAAGTTCTACAGATTTTAAATTTTACCCCATAATTAATCTTTAGAATATTCCAGACAAACACTGTATAGTAAAACTTTTTTAAAAAGTGCTTCTACAATGCCTTACCTTACTTCCAAACTGTTTGTCTGTCATTTTGTTTGATACTATATTATGAATGTGCATATAAAACATATTTTGCAGATGGTTTTGTTTAGT
This sequence comes from Gopherus evgoodei, assembly GCF_007399415.2. Classification (NCBI taxonomy): domain Eukaryota; kingdom Metazoa; phylum Chordata; order Testudines; family Testudinidae; genus Gopherus; species Gopherus evgoodei. The sequence goes on along the minus strand of NC_044328.1, from coordinate 53,289,448 downwards.
GGTATAGTTGATCTGATTTTCAGGTTATAAAATAAATATATGTTATAAGTTGGTTTATGTTTTCATAAGGAATTAATATATAGTCACACTGTAATTCTTTTCTTATCGGGGTACCATATGATTGTAATTTGATATAACAATTCTCACATTTTACAATAAATGTGATAATTGGAAGGTCAGAGTTAAGTTTGTGGGTTGCAGTGTTATCAGTTTTTGATTAATACACTCAGGGCCACAGTACTATAGAAGTGAAATCAAGTGTGTTAGGGAAGACATTAGCTTTGGTGTGGTGTGGAGCGTTTTGATGATAGTAGAAATCTTAACCGTACTAAACTGTAAGTAGCAAAGTATTTTTGTGGGGGAATATACCCACTTTCTCTCTTCAAAATAATTGTACACATGTGGTTTTACAGCTGCTTCAATAACAGTGACAGTGTGGTACAGATTGAAAGCTAAATTTACTAAGCCTGATGTATGTAAATCACATGACAGCAGAATTATGCAGGCTAACAGCAAACTCCTGCTTCCGGAACTGTCTAATACGCCCCCCCTCCCCCAGTGATTTGGCACCAGTTCAGTCTTGACAAAATCCAACCTAAATAAATAAATAAATAAATAGTGAAAAACCCCATGTTAAATAACCATGAAGACAAGCTCAGAAAAGTACATGAAAGTCTGAAGGAGTAATTTCTTTTTCTCATTCTGTGAGCTTGCTTTAAGACAGAACTGTCTCTAGAGTAACTTTGAGATTTAAAGGATGCAATGAAATTAAAAAATTAACAATATCTTGCCAATGCTAATTGCAAGTGATTCTTTATGTATATCACAAGAGCAGTATGTTCCCTAGAGCAGAGATGAGCATATTCCATTTTATATGACAGCCCTGACTGAACATAAAAAGGGGTATATTTTTAACAGAAATAATTTTAACTCATTCAGTTTTGAGGTTAGATGCTGAATGTTGTCACTCAGCAGGGTGAACACAATATTTTTGTGTTGGAAGAGCTGTCTGTGATGTAAGCAGAGTCTGAATGAGCTCTCTCCTAACATCTGGTGATAAGCTGTGGAAGAGAACTTCAGGAGTTGATCTTGTTTGCATGGGCATACACCCCGCCTAGGTGCTTAGCACAATGGGATGTTTGCCCAAATGATCACTTGTGGCTGATGTGGGACCCCCAGTTTCTTTGTTATTGGGGAAGGCGTATAAAGGGTTATTATCCTTGTGTGAATCAGGGGCAGCAGAACTATAATTGGCATATCCTGATTGAGGTTCTCACCCTCAACTAAATGGCACTCACTAGGTAGGGGACATTGCCCAGTGAGTTGAGAGTGGGTGGGGACAGGTACTTGTACCTGGTGGTGAGGACCCTGCCCATGGGAGGCAAGTTTGTAGAAATTTTGGTGGTGCCCAGAACCCACTCCCCTAACTCTGCCCCCCCTAACTCCGCCTCCACCTGCCTAAGGCTCTGGGTGGGGTTTCAGGGGGGAGGTCTAGGGTGCAGGTCCTGGGCTGGGGATTGGGGTGCAGGCTTTGGGAAGGAGTTTGGGTGCTGGGTGCAGGCTCTGTGCTGGTGGTGGGGGTGTAGAAAGGGGTGAGGGGTGCAGGCTCTGGGAGAGAGTTTGGGTGCTGGGTGCAGGCTCTGGGCTAGGGCAGGGGGTGGATGTGCAGGAGGGTGTGAGGGGTGCAGGCTTTGGGACGGAGTTTGGGTGCAGGTTCGGCTGGAGGGAGTGTAGGAAGGGGGAGGTGTTGCACGCTGGGGCAGAGGATCAGGCTGCAGGGGAATGAGGGTTGGGGCTGAGGATGAGGGGTTCATGATGCGGGGGGGGCTCAGAGCTGGGGCAGAGGCTCAGGGTGTGGGGGGATGAGGGGTCTGGCTGGGAATGAGGATTAAGGTGCAGGGGGATGAGGGCTCTGGCTGGGGCAGAGAATCAGGGTGCAGGGGGATGAGGGTTGGGGCTGAGGATGAGGGTTTGGGGCATTGGAGAGGCTCAGGGCTAGGGCAGAAGAGCAGGGTAAGGGCAGCCTGCCTTGCCATTAGCGGATGATAGGCGCTAGGACCCTGGGGCAGCAGACAGCAGTTCTGCCGGGAGCCGATCTGCGAGCAGGCAGGGATGCAGCGGAGGGGGGGACGCAGGGGGAGGGGTGGAAGGCGGAGGCTGGGACCCGCTTCAGGCAGGGACGCGGTGGGGTGGTTGGGGGAGACCCGCCGGGGCCGGGGCCGAGGCTCAATCCAGGCAGGGCTGGGGGAGAGACCCAGCTCCAAATATTGCTGGAGCAGGGCACCCGGCCCTGAATAGTCCTGGAGCCCGTGCACCTCGAGTCCATATAACTTGCCGCCTATGACCCTGCCTAAGGGCCCCAGACACCATCTGACTCTTTCTTTCTCTGCTGTGTAACAACAGAGCTAATTTAGACTCAATTGAGAGTCTTGTTACACAGCACAGAGCTGAAATCACTAATACGTAGATCTAAGCATTAGATTTGCTTTGAGACAGTGTCTCTGATGCAAGAGACTGTGTACCAGCAGTGAGTCTCCCCCACTAACAGCTGAAATCACTGAGAGCTGTTTTAAGTGGTGGGACCTGAAGATACATTGGCAGATTGGTGAGCATCTGGCAGGGCAGCCAGCAGAGAGGCGTGGAGATTGGCTGGCAAGGTGACTGATATAGAGGTGTGGTGATTGGCCAGCAGAGCAGCCAGGCATCTGGTGAAGAGGAGTGGAGAGCAAATGCCTGGACAGTGGCATGAATAAAGTGCTGCCTTCTCCTACCCCCCGTCCCCCCGCACTCAGGGCAGGAGGTGAACTCTGCAGATGCACCTCTGGACTCTGGCTCTGCACTGACCAAGGACAATAACTGTGAGTGGGGTGCAGAAAAGGGATGGGCACATTAAAGGGACTTCTGGTTGCTGGATTTAAGAACCTAACTGAAGAGGACACTGCCCAGCATATGCAGGGGTGGATATTTTGCTCATGGTTTATGTTTTTGAACCCTGTTTGTGGTGTTTTCCCAAATTAATGCCAGGTTACTTCCCTCCTTTTATTAAAAGTTTCTTTTCTACACTAAGACTGTGCTTGCGAGAGGGGAAGTATTGCCTCTTAGAGGCGCCCAAGGGTGGTATGTAATTGTCCTAGGTTACTGGGTGGGTACTTGAGCCTGTTTGGTGTTGTATTGTTGAAGAGGAACTTCTAGATCAGTGGTCCCCAATGAAGTGCCCGCGGGCGCCATGATGCCCACCAGGGCATTTATGTGCATCTTCCTAGTGCCCAGCAGGGGAGAGAAGCCTTGGCCCCACACCTGCCGGGGGCAGAGAACTCTGGGGCCTGCAGGCTGCAGGCCCCAGTGTTCTCTGTCTCTGGCAGGCACGAGGCTGTGGCTTCTATCCAACTTCTCTGGGGCTGTAGGCTGTGGGTGGTGGTGTTCTCTGTCCCCATCAGCGGTGGGGCCGTGGCTTCTCTCTGGCTTCGAAGCCGGAGAGAAGCCGCGGCCCCGCCCCTGCCAGGGACCAAGAACTCCGGGGCTGCAGTCTGTTGGCGCCGGTGTTCTTGGTCCCTGGCAGGCACAGGGCCACAGCTTAAGCCGGAGAGAAGCCGTGGCCCCGCACCTGCCGGGGACAGAGAACTCCCGGGCTGCAAGCGCCAGTTTTCTCGGTCCCCGGCAGGCGCGGGACCTGCCTAGTGCCCAGCAGGGGAGAGAATCTGGGGCCACGTACCTACTGGGGACAGAGAACTCTGGGGCTGCGGGCACCGGTGTTCTCTGTCCTCACAGCTTCTCGCCAGCTTCTCTCTGGATTCATATATTATGTAATACTAAATAAGTTTTTTTGTATTATTTAATGTGCAAATACAAAATAGGCCTTGAAAAATTGTTGGTGCCCGCCACACACTTCTGAAAATATGAATGTGCTACTGGCCACAAAAAGGTTGGGGACCACTGTCCTACATATTGAACCCAGCCCTTGTTGCTGCCAATTCCAATGGGCAGAAGAGTTACACTAATAAGGGCCATTTCTTGGAATGCCACATTGGTTTTTGTCCCAGGTCAGAATGCAAACTAAACCTTTTGAATGTTTTTGTGAAAAAGTGAGAGATCTACCACAGTACAGCCAACAATGTGATGGTTAGGGCACTCATGCAAGGTATGGGAGACCTAGTTTGAAATCCTCTCTCTGGCTGGTGTGAAGCAGGGATGTCTCCAACGACCAAGGTCAGCACTCCAGCTGCTAGGTTTAGAGTCTATCTTACTCTCACCCGTTCTGTCTTTCCTATTGGGGCTGTACCGCTATATAAATTAATTTTCAGAGGGCCAGAGAGATTATACCCTGATTGTTAGGGCACTCGCTTGGGATGTGAGAGACTCAGATTCAGATTCACCTGATTCAGAGCAGGGACTTCAACCTAGATCTCCCTGTCATATGAGTAACCAATAATTCATTCACAGCAGCCAGCCAGCAGATGACAATGACTTTCAATCATTGGTGCCTGCACCGTGCCTGGCTCAAACAAATAAGGGGGTGGTGGGAGGAGGAGAAGATAAGCAACTGGACTAAGGATTGTGAGTTTCCTTTAGTTCATCCCCCTCATGAGTTATCTCTTAGGTCTGCAAGCAAAGGGTTGGAGCATACAAGGAAGCCTTGGTGTTCCTTCATCACTTAACATTCTGGCAGGAAAGAAGCATAAGATGATGCTGAAAGGCTAAAAAGTACTGCAAATGCTGCAAATTCCCTTTAGCTTTGAGGAGAGACAATGTCATACCTAAGAACCATCCAGCCATGGCAGTGCCACTCTTATTCATGGGAATTGGCAGAGATAAGCTATATTACTGTGGAGCCAGTGCTGACTTCTCTAAACAAAATCATGCATGTTTCCTTTATTTCTTCCAGTGAGTGCAGTTTCTCCCTCCAAGCAGTCTTGGATAATTCTACATATCGTTCTGCATGCACTAGGCAATCAGTACTTTCCCACTTTCTTAGTGTAAGTCTCTTATCAAAATGCAGTTAGTTTCTGTTTGGCAAGTGGCGTTTGCCCTCCTTTTTCCTTGCTCAACTGTGCAGATTTTAATTCTGAAATGCACCATTAAAAAGAATAAGGTTTCTGGGGAGACTCCCCTGAGCTTCCTTTAAATAAAGGTTTTACACAGCATCTGTGAGTCTTCCAAAGCCAAAGTTTCCCGGGGACTGATTTTGACCATTATTTATAATTTCTTTACAGCTCACCACTGGGGATGTTGGGTGCCAAAGGTGCTTTTTATTGGCTTCTTTCCTTCACCCCCCTTTTATTTTAAATTGCAATTAAATTGCTAACTAGCTGCTTTGCTGAATAACTGACATCCCCTAGGAGACTTTTTCAGGTCCTCTGAAAACTTGTAAAATTAGCTTTGCTAACTAAGAGAGCCTCTCATACTCTTGGTTATTTTTTACGAGGAAAAACTTAATTGGTGTCTGCATTTATCATGTGTCTGAGTCACTTCTTGTATGCCAGTTGGAGGGAGAATTGTACTTCTGGATAGCCTAGGAAGAAGATAGGGATGACAAAGAAAAACTACCTTCATGGCCACATGCAAAACAAACAAGTTTTTAACCGGGTAGTGTGTGGCACTGGGAACACTGTTCTTATTGTGTCTTCAGAACTCACTTCTATATCATGTTTTTGGGATTTCTCTCTCATTTAATGATGTTTGATTAGGAGAGCTGGCCAAAAAATAACATGATGTAAAAGTTTTCCATCAAAAAATGCAGTTTTGTCCAAATAAAAATGTTTTCCAGGGACATGTCAATTTTGACAGTTTTTTTGACTGAAAGATGTCTAAATGAATCAATTCAGCCTTTTTCATTTCATTTTGATAATGTTGAAATGTTGTCTTTGAACTTTCATATGATTACAATAATTTGAATAAGGTAATATCTATATAAATACTGTTTGATATTATATGTATTTAATATTTTATAATGTTGACATTAAAATGTTTTTATATTATGAAAATGACATGACCCAACATTATTAAAAAGAAGTTTTTGATGTTTCTGAACTGCAATTTTCAGAACTTTTGAGAAAAAATTAAAAATTTAAACTTTTCATTCTGATTTGGAGCAAAAACTAATTTCAAATTGTTGGAATTTCCCCTGGGATGGAAAGTCCAGTTTCTGAACAACTGTATGGATTAGTTTCTACTGAGTGCATAACTTTTAAAAGAAAGTGCATATTGACTGATTCTGGTAAGTCTTCTCAGTAGTATATTAGACACTATCCCTTAGGAACAGTATCAGAGGGAAGTGAGAGAGAGAGGAGTTTAGGTCAAAGATTTGTGGTGTATGTTTGATTCTGGAAGTGCTGTGGTTGTCTGTTCCACATCCCACCCTAGATCTGTATTGGGAAGGCTAGGGATATTGGCAGTATCCAATTTAAATTATCTTGGAGTCTACCCTTACTGAGCTTCTCACTTAGCTCATTCAGGATTTGGAGGTTAGATACTGGTGATAGCTGGGGAGGTCCAGAACTGAGTGGTGCTGATTCAAATACTGACTGTAATATGGTGTGCTTTAGGATGGATGGTGATTTATTTCCTCAAAGGAGGTTTTAGCATCAGCTTGTATCAGTTCCAGATGCTTCTTCTGTGCTCTTTTTACTAGCCACAAAAGGCAAGGACTGTGTTTTCAGGATTTGCTACTGTGCATTTGTGTGAACAGTCCACATGTAGAGGGAAGGTGTATTGTCTGTTGGAGATGGTGCTTTTTGGTTCCTGACTTAGAAGTAGTCTTATCTTTATTTGCAGTGGCAGCTGTGAGGCTCTGGATTTTGGAAGTGGGCACCAGGCTGACAAAGCAGTTCACAGTCCAGAGGGTTATGATTTAGCAACTGCTTCGGTGAAAAAGTACTGGGATCTCTGCTTCCTCTCTGGCCACTATCTCAGCTCACTAACTTTTTATGCCTGAACAGTGGTGCTGGGATTAGGGGAGCTTGGAGTGCTGCTGCACCCCCGGGCTTGAAGTAGTAATAATGAACACTGAATACATGGTTTCCATCATCAGCCCCCTACTATAAAAATTGTTCCGGCACCCTGTGCCTGAATCTATCTTCATCTGTCTGTATGTTTTGGACTGCTGTCTGAGTTTCTGTCTGTGCTTATCAAGGAAATACCATATTTTGTCACAGCTGTCCACTTAAGAATGAATAGGTGGGGACAGTCTGAGTTTACCTGAAAATCTCCCAAGATGGAGCAATTCTCTGAAACAGTGAAACAAATCAACCAACCTATGTTACTGTATTTCACTAAAAGGAGATCACAGATATTCTTGAATTGGCAAGTCTATTTCTCATAAAAAGGAATACTGGATTGTTCTTTAAATGTACAAACAGCTAGATAATAATCACCATAGCAACTGAAGAATGTCAGGTGAGAGTTATTCAAAAAGGATTTAATGACTGTGTGATGTTCCTTTTCTCCTCAGATAATTTGCAATAAATCTGCACACTATTGCTGTAACCATATCTCTCAAGTACTCTCTTGTTTGAAGAGGCATTACTCATTTTAGTCCTACTGTTCCAAACAGCTTTGGTGTGTCCTCACTTTTATTGCTGAAAATTGTTTACATCAGAAATGGGAAATCATGAAACTGCAGAGGGAGTTATTTACACTAAAGAAATGGATCCTGTGGCACTTCATTTCCTGCCTGAATTTATTTATTCATTAGTTGATTGATTGTCCTGCATTTTGAGCCTTTGTCACATATTGTGTCCTGCAATTGGTCCTCAGCGGGTCGAAGGATATGGTTATTGTCCTAGTTTATTGGGAGGGCCTTAAATGAAAGCACCAAGGCATGATATTGAAATCCATGAATGAGCTTTAATGATCATGTTTGCCCTCTGGGGTATTCACATAACACTTACTAACTTCTCAGAGTCCTGTCCCAACATGCTGATGTGTCGTCCTCACAAAGGTTCTTGGAAAGCAGTGTTAACTCAAGTTTAGTTAACCTAAACCTGAGACTGAGTTTCAAAGCCATGGTCAGGATTCTGCAGGGGATGTCGCCAAGAAATTGCAAATACATTTGCAGAACTAAGAATAGCTAATTATTAGACTACACTTACAGTTCTATATAAAAAATATTTAAGAGACCAAATAGCCAAACTTAGTTTATTAGTCAAAGACGAAGTAGTACAATACAAAAAGGAGGCATACATACTACTCTTTTTGAGAAGCAGGATTGCAATGTTCACGATATATATAAGGTGTGCTTTGAAAATATGTTGTTTATAAGTTAGAGCACAATAAATATTTCACTCACCTGTCTCAGTGGTACAGAAAAATAAGTAGTGTACCTTTCTTGCCTTTGTCTTGGATACCATATACCAGGTAACAGTGGGCCATGAATGCACTCCCTAACTCTAGCAGGACACACCATTCATGTATCTTGCTTCTGACAGGTTTTGTATGTGTCTGTCCAAGGATGGAATTCAACTGTGTAAAGCGTCATGGGATATACGTTAGCACTAGTGAGCAAGAGTTTACTGCATTCTGGGAAAGGCATAATATAACTCAGAGTGACACAATTTAGCATAACTACCCAGCATTCATATATGATTTAATGTGTACAATATTAATTACATGCATGTTATACATATTGATTTGATTTAGAGCATATTGATATGCCGTGCACATAACAAATATGTATTGGCTAACAACTCACAATGTGTTTTATCCACCAAAATACAGCTCTTTATCTACAGCAACTTTATGTAGTTCCCCAGCTTCTTGGATGTCTGTTTTCAACTGCCCTTCTTACCTGGTTCCTGAGTCCCAACCTGTCTGCCCCTCCCTTTACTTAATGCATCAGTATCTAAAACACTTTAACTAACAGAACTATATGGGTACAGTTTACATTACTCATGTGACTCTAGCTCCTGCTAAATTTTGCTCATAAGTTCAGGACTGCTGGCATTTTTTAAAAGGCTAAAAAAGGCGTTAAATATGCCTTGGAAAAAACACAGTGAAGAAAGATAAAGACTTTGAAAAGAAAAATAAGAAAAAAATATAATTAAAATTCACATCACTCAAGTTTGCCAGCAAGCCTTTAGGAAGAGTAATAGAGGCCTCCAAAGTACGTTGTTATGGACACTGCAAATGCTTTAATAGTGCTGGAATCATGAAATTATAACACTAACTGTAGATATAGCAAATTTGTACATTAAGTGCTAATTAGTTTTGTGTGTAGGCTGATGGTAATTGGCTTGCAAAACTCACTATATGTATACAACAAAACCAAAGGGAGAAAATATATTTTTGAAAGCTGTTTTTAAATTGTTTTCCTTGTAAACTAAGACCATTAAATGCATATCATTATGCAGATGAACATTCATGTGTTTTTAATAATATTGTCTATGTTTATTTTGTTTCTTGGAGAACTAATTACTCATTCAAGAATGATCCTGACTTCCTTTGTATTATTTTCTATGTTGAAAAGAGCCCCCAAAACCTAAATGTAGCTGTGTTCAGTCTCATAGCAGCAAGACTTGAAAGGGGAATGCCTATAATGGGAGAAAAATACTTAAAATTTAAGAATGCATTTGTAACCTTAACACAAGATTTCCAACTTTGTGCAGATATGGGTCTGTCTTCCACTGCTTGCAACGTTAGAGAAAGGGACTGAAGGGTTCTTTTTTTTTTCCTTAGGCGCTTATGTCCCATTAATTGGGATCAAGAAGAGAATGTATTAGTAATGGATGAACTTCAGAAGACCATAAGTTGGGTGAAATCATGGTCCAGTGGAATTTTGCCACTGACTTCTATAAGACCAGGAATTTACTCCTGAGTTTTCCTGAATTTTATCTGATATAAATATCTCAGACATCCCAGTTTACCCCTTCACACTGATAACTTTCCAACAGTCCGATCTTTCTGTCTCTTTCTCAAGCTGACCAAACTTTGGCCTATATTTCTATTCTGTGACTAGAGACTGGGAAAGAATGCGGGTTAAATAGGACATCATTATTAAGGTCAGATTTTTTTTTTTAAGCTTGAGGTTACAGTTCACCCTTTGCTCCTAGTTTTTATTAGTCTGCTATCAGTCAGGGAGTTACATAACTCTTTTTTGGGCTGACTACTAGACAGGATGGTGTGAAACATCCCACTAATCACTGAGGGAGATGGGTATCTCTCATTCATATCTGGCCAAATAAAATTTAGAGTATCTTCCCAGAGAAATGTTCATGTATTTTCTTCAGCTGTGGGCCTTGCACACAGGGAGATAGACTTTTGTCCTCCTGTAATAATAAATAATTTGGCTGAAAACTCCAATTGTCCCCTCATGTTGTGACTCCAGCAATAATGTAAGGTGCCGCTGTTCAGTTATCCTTCAACCCAAGTCTCTGACCTAGTGGCAGAATGGACTGTCTACTGAACCATGCAACTGAAAAATTCAGCTATGGACAGAGAAGAAAAGAACTTCTTGTATATATAGCAGAATGAGAACTCAAAAAGATATTCCTAGTATTATTTTAAAAAATAGTGACTGACTGCCAGAAATGGCAGATGTTTTAGCATAACCAGTTGCAATTATTTGATTAATTGCACCAGTGCAAAGTTTATATGTGAAGAGTTTGGAAGAGATACCAAATATTTAGTATTTTATAGCTACAGGCCCCTTCTCTGTTTTCCTCTTCAGCATAGGGGATTATAATTGAGACATCATTGTTGGAAGGTGCTCAGGTACAAGGTGATGCGGGTGATGTGAAAATCTACAGAGAATAGAACTTGTATTTGTTTTTATTTTTTTTTGTTAGTTTCAACTTTTCCAAATGAATTTCCTATTTTTCACAAAATAGCTTCCCCATTTCACTTCTCCACAGATAACACAGTATCTGTTTGGCAGCTATATAAAAAGTCTATCTGTGTGAAATGGGTTTTTTTCATTATAATCTGCTGATAATTAGAAATGGCAGATGCCGTTTTGTCCACAAAAAGCAACTCTGGTGCACACCTACCTTCCCTCTCCCAGTTTGATAACAGCATGCAGAATTTGAAGTATTCATTTTACTTCAAGCACCTGCTATATGTAGATTGGACAACAATGTGTTTGTTTTAATATCTTATGCAATTGTGAAAGGCGATAGGAGAGCTACTTCGGTTTCCAAATGTTTAATGTACTTTCAAGAGGCAATTTTGAATTATTTCTCAGTCAACCTCTTAGTGCCTTCACAAATAAATTTTCTATGTAGCTTGATCCAATTATTATGATTCTTTATCATTTTTAAACTTATGTACAGAGAGATCGCTGGCCATAAACACTGGTAGTCAGCAACACCATGTAGCGATCTGGGTTTGATTCCCAGTTGCTCTGTACCTAACCTGGTAGTCTCTCTTGGATATTTGGAAGCTGAATGCTCAAGCTCAGAAAGTGAGGTTGGTGGACAGAGTATACATTTTGTTATGTCACAGCAATCCTACCAGATAATTAAGCAGCAGTGTTGTTCCATTGTGGATGAGATGGATGGAAGGTGTTAATAGCAGAAAAGGGGGGGGGGGACTTTTCTATTTTTAGATTACAAACGCACGTTGGAACTAGTAAGAAATAAAAACATTTAATGTATTTTGCATGTTGATTTCCATACCTTTGATTTACTCTGTTATGGAAATAGGATACAAAACTCTTGTGGCAATGCAATAGTTGCCAATATTATACACAAAAGCTGCTAGAGTATAATGTTCTTTTTCATACTGTTTTTCTCACTGTTGTGTTTGCTTTATTAAATACTGTATCTTACTCAGTACCTACGTTGCCACGGCAGCCAATGTCCCACACTAATTTCCTCTTTTTCACCATCATTAGCATCTTGCTGTCACTGTTCCTACAAAGAGTAGTATTAACAGAGGCAATTTATTCTATCAGAGGTGAAGATGGCATATTTATACATTTATATCACTAGAATTAATAGGCTCCATTTACCTTGTCACTTCTGCTTGGTTATTCTTTCTATTTAGTGTGTATTTGGTGTCCCTTATAACATTTTGCTCAAGCTTTGGTCAAAGCATTGGGCGTGGATGTGTTTCTTCGGTATTCAAAGCAGCTGCAGGATCATTAATAGTTACTGGTTTTGGTTGCTTTGTTTCTGTGTTGCAGTGTCCTATCATCCTGCTTCAGCTATCTGGTCATGATGATGTTTCATTTTGCCTATCTTGTAGCACAACAATGGATCTGCCACCCCACTGGAAGCATGGGAGCATACAATTAATAATCAACATATAGATCCATGAATAAGTAACACAGGTGGGATGACACATCCACAATACACAACTGAAGATATCTCTGTGACTGGACAGTGTCAATGAATAGATTACTTTGTCCCTTGTGCTACATATCAGTTACAGGGACTATAAACAGCCACTGGCTTAGGTTTATGTATATTCTCTGTGTGATGTCCCGATCACAAATATTGTAAGCAGCCTCTATAGCTCACTGTACAGGGCTGCCATGGATTCCTCTGATATAAGTATACTACCGATTATACTACTTGTTTTATATCACAGAGCTCTCTATACTATTCAAAACAATTGGCTTTCAAGGCAACAAAGTGTTTTACTAAATTTAGATTTGGTTAATGATTTCATCTGACAATTACTACATCTGACTTCGTAACATTTTACTCCTCTACAATAACAAACCATAAATACAGTAGGGCTAGGTTCTGTATCATACAAAGGTAAATCCAGATTAACTCCATTGACACCAGTATAATAGAGAACAGAATATGGCCCAGTGCTTTTAAAGAGGCTTCTGGAGAATCTCCAAAAATTAGAGTTAAAAACCCCTATTAGAACACCAGATCTTCACCAGGACAAGGGTGATTGTGCCTTATGATATATTTCTAATGATGTGTCTATTATTTTTTAAAAAATGCAATGGGAGCACCATTCCATACTCTAAATGATTTTACGGTCAAAGAGATCTTTCTAATACTAATCCACAAATTGTCTTTACTTAATTTCATCCCTTTATACCAGATTTTAGCTGTTTGACCACCCTAAAACATCTATCTCCATTCTTGTGTTCACAACCTACAAATATACTGCTTTGCGTTATGATCCATTCTGTTCCCACAGCACTGGGCTGGATCAGTACTTGAATGAAATATCTCCTAGGAGTATCTATGTGATATTCAGTGAGTGGTACTCTTCTCTCTGTGCCCATATTGAACCAACTCCCTTGCATGGCTTGTGGGCCTGATGTTGCTAGAAGTGTTGTCTTTCAGATGAGTTGTAGAATCCAAGTCCTGGCCATTTGCTGTATGGTTTTCAAAAGCATAGAGGGTTATATCTATGTTTCCTAACCAAATTCCAACTCAAGTAATTACATTTTACCTATTTAAATCTCTCCTTCATCTTCACTTGAACATGATATCCTTCTTTACTTCCTGTCTTAGACTCTTATCTAGCAAGCATTTATGCACATACTTAACTTTACAGCTGAGTAATCCCATAGTCTTCCGTGGTACTAGTCATATGTGTTAAATTAAGAACATACGAAAATGTTTGCGGGATCGAGACCTTAAACTGTTGCTGTACATGGTTACATGTTCCATCACACAAAGTTTGCATTTCAGCACTGCTGAATTGATCTCTCCATGTCCTTTTCTTATCTCAAAGTCTGTAGCAAGGCTTAATGAGTTTTTTGGGTTTTTTGCAAACTGCAAATGTTTTGGATCCTCATAAGAAAGACATTATATAGATTCAAAGTAGTAATAGTCATTATTATTTTATGGTATGTATAAATTTCCTGCATGTCTTAAGATATGTCTACACTGCACCTGGAGATGTAATTTTTGTTTGGCTAGTTGTGGGTATGCCAACTTTGATTGAGCTAGCATGCTAAAAATAACTTGTAGCCATGGCAGTGCAGGCAGCATGATGGACTTAGCTGTCCAGGTGCATAGCTAGGTTGTCAGATAAGCCCACGAAGCTGTGGCTACACTGCTATTTTTAACATTCTAGTTTCATCATAGCTAGCACATGTACATCTACGTGAGCTTGAAATTAAACCTCCAGCTTCAGCGTAGCTATACCCTTAGTTGTTCTTAGCCTAGCTATACCTGGTTAGTTCCTGTAATCTTTTTGGATAAGCCAGTTCCATCAGCCCTCTAATAATTTTGTTGCTCTCCTTTGAACTCTGTCCAATATTTCTGCCTCTTCCTGCTATTGATTTTCACAGAACTAAACACATTATGAGTATGGCCTCACCACAGTTACTTATAGAGAGGGACTGCCTCCTGGACAATTTACCATGGGCTGTCTCCACTTGACAGCCCAATATCACATTGGCAATATTGCAGTCATATCACATTGCAAACACTTCACTCATTTGCTGTCCAGTTTCACCTCTATGCATCTCTTTGACATTTGTTGTAGGTTTCTCCCTCCACTTGCATGTATGTGTGTTGGATTCTTTTCCCCCAGAGGGATTAGCTTGCATTTTTCCAAGACAAATTATTTCATGCCCATATTTCTAACTGCTCCTTCTCTCTTCATATTATTTTTCTATCCTCACTTGTGTTTGCAGTACCTTGTAATTTGGTAATATCGGCACATTTTAGTAGTGTGCTATTTATTCCCTGTTCCAAATAATTAATAATGCTGTTAAATAAGACTAGACCTGAACTCAGACCCCTGAAGCATCCACTAGAGCCTCCTTTCAACTTGATACATCACTCTTGATTATTCCCCTTGACTCTGGTTCACCAGGTAGTTTGTAAGCCATATGATATTGCCTTTCCACCAGAAATTAATTCAAATGGTGCAAGGTAAGATTTCAGGAGACTCCGACTGAAGTACACTACTTACATTTAGATACTGGTATTGTATGCCATCTTCTTTCCTGTTTGCTACTAATTTTGCAATTCTATCAAAAAAAGCAATCAAGTTTGTCTGGAATGATTTGTTCATTATAAAGTCATGCTGCTTAATGCTCATGCTTCAGTTATTCTCTAGAAATGTTTTATTATCATTTATATAGCACCATAAATTTGCACAGCACTTTAAAACAGAATAAGCTACAGTCTTTCCCCTGAAGAATTCACACTCTAAGGGCCCATTTACACCGCAATAACAGTGCTAGCATGTATCATTCTCTTGGACAGTAACACAGTGCTCTCTGTCAGATACATTACAGAATTGTGGCAGGGAACCAAGCATTAGCATGGCAATTCCTGTATGGTGCTCTCTTCCTTAGTCCTCCATCTTTCCCTGCAGAAGTTGCTCTGTGAGAGCAACTCACTGCCTTTAAAGGGCTTACTTGGGAAAGATATGGCGGCCAGAATCAGCAAAAGACCACTGGAGTGGCAGAGAACACGTTTACATGATTTCTCTTCCCTGCTCTGAGGATTTATTGAATGACTGACCAGCTTTTTGCAGGCCCCTTGCCATGCCAAGTGGACTGTCTTGTGGATCAACCAGACTGCAACAAAGATTTCCTCCATGTGATTCAGTGATCTGCATATCCCACATCAATTGCAACAGGGACTGTAATCTGGGTTTCTCAGATGAGTGCCCTAATCACTGAGCTATGGGGTACTCTGGATGACTTGCTCACCTGAGAGATGGGAGCTGATGTTTTTGGGGTCAATTTCTTACTCCACATCAGGCAGAATGAGAAGCTGAAGATGGGATTGCCCACCTCTTGCAAGAGTGCTCTGACCGCTGGGCTATCTTTTGTGAGGAAGGGATGACTTATCTCAGGCCCCTGACTCCGGAAGAGCTTTCACTGTTGTGAATCCCAAGCAGAGGGAGGTGCCTCCTGTTACGTGATGCCTGCTCTTCAAAGAGAGCCACTTAGGTCACACCCCTCTCCTTAGCATTTCATATTGGCTAGTTTAAACAGTTCATGCTCAGCTTGCAGCCTTTTGTGAATCCCTTTCTCAGGCACTCAGTGCTCCCTGTGTGTTGTACAGGGATCCTGGACATCTAGGTCAGGGCTGTGGATTGCATTAGGTGGTAGGGTCCCTTAACGCTAGGCCTTGCAATGCAGAGTCTAAATCCCATGGATGGAGCTAACCTTGCATGTTTATCTTTAGGTGCCCAAATATCTTAGAAATTTGTAGCATGAGTCTCCACAGTTTGAACTAAAGAGCCAGGTTCTGTAGCTGGCATCTGTAACAGACTCATACTTTCTGTGGATTGGGTGCAAAGAGGGGATATATAGTATATGCTGACCAGCAGGTTATATAGCTGTTCCATCCTATGTTGAATTCATATATCTCACAGTGAATGAAACTAACTGTCACTATTATTGTCATGTTCTTAATCAGCTCCTCTCTATTTGTATCACATGACTTCTCTTCTGGTTGGGTTTTCTGCTTTCTGGATCATAAAATTGTTCTTCACATAGTCCAAGAACTGCTTTGAGATGTTTTTTCTTTTTCTGTTTGCCTGGGCAGTAAGAGTCCCACATTAGTATGGTTTCTTAGTTCTCAAGCATCTCAGGAGCTGATCCAGGAATGCTTGGCTTTTGCTGCTTCCGGTCCTATTAATTAGAGACAGAGGTGCACTGTGTTTCTCCTTTACTTCATTCCTGATCGAATTCTCAACCAAATTATCCCAACACCGAACTTGTCATTGTCAGATTTTACCTCACAGACAGGATAAAGGCTTTTGACCATATAGTGCCCACCTTCTACCTCTTCTTCCCTTATTACAGTATCTGTCTTAAACCGATTATACCCATCCATTGAATACTGACATTCCAATTATGTGGATGTTCAGAAGCAGGCTGCATCTTTAACACAAAGGCATTTTAAAATGAAATCAATATATAATAATATTTTAAAGTAAATCTGTTGCAACATGAGCAGGTGGTGTTACACAGTAACACTATATTGGATGCGCTCACTTGTCAAGTCTTAGCCAGTATCCTATCTCTGACAATGACTCGTACCAGATGCTTGAGAGGAAGACACAAGAAACCTTCCAAATGATCTGTTTAACTTGGCTGTACAATAAATGACTGGCAATGTTAACCAGAGTGGTCCAACATGTAAATAAATTAATATAGCACAAGAAGATTTTTAAGATATTTTGATACCTACTCCCTTGCCATAAAATACAAAAATGTATTGTATTGGAATTGCAATGGGCCTAGGAGTCCATTTCAGTTAACTTTAATCAGGTTGACTGGGGATAGGATGGACTAGTTTATCTGTCTCCATGCTTGGACTGAGTTTTCACATTTCTAGGAAACATAGTTTGCACTGAACTAGAGGTCCATGTCTCATGCTCTGAGAAATGACTGCCTGACACACATTCCTCTCTTTTTGCTTTCTTCCTAGTGCTAAACATCCAAAAAGATCTTTATGCTACAAAGGAGTTCCCAAGCAAGGTTTCGCTACCTCTTGGCAGGATACAAAATCTATGTTTTTGGTTAATGCAAACCCCTTCAAGCAATTAATGTGCTTCTGCTAAAAAATGATAAGGTTTTATTTGAAAAGAAGATCATGTTAGGTGATGTCATATCTAATAGGAGAGTAAGATGACAGTGGCACAGATTATTTTGACAGTAACTACTGTATCCTGAAGTTAAATAATATAGATGTGGGTGGTCTTAGTTACTGATGTGGTATAAATATAAATATTCTCTTTTTATGTCACTTTCAATTTTTCAGCTATATTTGCTTGATCGGTGCAAGGGACAATTTTCATCTTTTAGTAGAAAAGATAAAATACACATTTTCCCACATAAATCTGTTAATTTTAGGATCTAGTGCATTGAATTATACTGATTATTATAGACATTTATTTCTACACACATTTATATGAGGTTTAGTAAATGTTTGCTGTCTAATTGTCAATAGGATGTCTGCATTTTTTCACTGAAATGGCTGTGGATTTAATTATAAATGGCTTACTGAACATAGCTGTAAAATTTATATCTAAGTACTGCTCTTAAGGAAAATGCATTTGCAATGGCAGTTGATGCATAAGCAAATAGTTATATAATCATATTGCCATTTATGGATAATGTATGTCTTTGCTACTATATACTGTTGATCATATAAGACATAATGTACTTATAATCTATGTACAATCTATGCTAGTGTTACTTGCATGACTTAACACTGTTATTATGAGCAGTTTCATTGGCTCAGATTCTGTTCTTACACAACAATTTTACATCAATGTAACTCCATTGACTTCAGTGGAGTTATTTCAGATATTCTCTGGTGTGAAAGCACAATCAGACCTCCTAACTTGAATGGGACCAATTGCATGAGTAAGGCTGAGAGAGATCAGGAACTTTATTAACATAGGATCCAATCTGGCCAATCTTTTGTGTGTATGTATTTCCCATTGGCAACTAGCAGGATCTGGCTCCTTACTTATTGATGGAAGCACATGGAGTCCAAGCACAGAATATGTAAGTGCCTCCTGAGAGGTCCTGAGCAATTTGAGCTCCTAGGCAAGAGAAGTGGAAGGCACTCAGCATGTCCTAGGGCCTTTTAACAGCTTATAGGATCAGACCCTTTACAATGTTTCATTAACAGTTCATTAACCAACTAGTAACAATGTTTCACTGTTGTATATGCTGTGTGTGCATGACCGTTTGCTGCATTTATGTGTTGTAAAATACAATTATGCTTGTTAGTTTCTTTCCAAGATTTTCTCAGCTAATGTGCTCACAAGTGCAACAACTATCTGAGAAATATTAGCATCATGCCCTGTGCCAGAATTTCCAACGAAATGATAATTTCATCAGGATTTTGTAGCTGTTTCTCCAGTTTAGGCTTCAGTGGTGATTGATCTTCTGTTTTATGAAGGGAATGTAGGATTTGTCTGTAATATGGCTATGCACAATGCAAGCCTTAATCAGAAAGAAAGCCTAGCTGGAAGGCTTTAAGCCAAAAGCTTTATTAAAGACACAACCAGGAAGCCCAAACCCTGAAATTCAATAACTTGAGAATCAAGAATACCCTGGATTGCTTCAGCAAATATATTTTCCAGAGACCAGTGGTTTATGAAATTTATTCTACGAGTGGCTGATCCTATGAGCAGTTGTTTGTCATAATCAGATTTAGAAGCCATACATCTCCTATCAATTGATGATTGTGCTGTAACCTCTGGCTTCAGTTTCTGATAGAAGTATAGCACATTTCTACAAAGAATGAAAATTGTAACTGTCTTATCAAAGAGCAGCAGCACTCATTTTGTTTAACAGTGCTGGAAATTAGTTTTTCAGGGACTGATCTTGACAGGTCAGCTGTCAAGAGCTGGTGTATATAACCGTAAATTCATTGATCCTATAAACAAAATTCTGTCTACAAGAACAAGTGGAAGTCAGAATTGACACATTTATGAACAAATGAAATGGTCTGAAGCTCAAGGATTCAGAGGAAGAATCCCTTTTGGTAAAAGGTTTTCCTCATGTTCCATTTATCAACCTTATCTGCATCATTTACTTTTTATAGACTGCAAAATTTACCTCTGCATACAAAACAGTATGCAGTTGAGGCTGAAATGAAATAGGGAGAAACCATAAAAATATCTTAGACATATTCTCCTCCTCCCTGAACCTCATCCTATTTAATATATGAGAAGCCAGTTTCTCCCCTTTTCCCTTTTAAACGAAAGGAAAAAAAATCCTTATTTATGTTGACGTATTGTAGAGCTCCTCTTTGAGAACTCCCAGCCTTGGTGAGGATTGTATTTAGATGATATTCAAATGATTCATATCTTAGTCTTCCGATAGGCTATTTTTAAAGGTGGGGAAGAAAAAAGGGGTGGGAGAAGGAATTGTTTGCTAAGACATTGAAAAAGAAGATGGTGAGTAATACAGGATTGTGTTTTGCTTCCTACTTTTGAATAAATATCCAGATTCTCAACTGGTGCAAATTGGACTTGGTCCTTTTCAGTCAATTAAGCTATGCTGTTGTATATTTGTTGAGGATCTGGCCTGCTTTGTTAAATTATAAGGATTTTTCCTATTTGTTTTTATTTATTTATTTATTTAGATTTATTTTGAGAGCAAATATATGACATTACATTTAAAATTGAACTTTCCTGTTAAATTCCACTGGCCATGGCTGTAGGTATTCATAGGAGACTATCCCAGTCTGCTTCACCCAGAGGGTGGTATTTCCAAAATGATATAGCAGTGTGTGAGCATTCAGGTTTGGGTCATTGTAGCTTTTGACATCACCTATACCTCCCACCTTTTAGCACTCTCAGATGTGTTAAGGTAGATGTAGCCTAATTCCTGACTTTCCTATACTGTATCCAGTTTTCATAGATATGTGGATCTTGTTGTGAAATCTACAATAACTCTAGTGCTCATTTCATTCCTATGATCAACCAATTGTCAAACTAAGATGGATCTGTGAGATTATTATTTCGATGTACTCACTGTATCCAAAGCCCTGGCTGAGGATTTGTTACGTGGTCCCTCATTATTTGTTGTGTGTTGGTCCAACTTTTGGGGGTAAATGGTAAAACTAAAGTAACATAAGTAAATCTTGTAGAACTCTTAATCAGAGGCATTATCAGCAAAATACATTCCTTCTCAGGAAAGATTTGACTCTTTACACTCAGGATACCCAACTGGAAGAAGCCACGTTTTAGAGTTCCCTGGCCTATGTTTAATTTCTAAGGTGTATGCCTACAGCTAGTGGCGTAAATACTGGCCTATATATCTCTAAGTGCAGGGCTGATGACAAACACAAGAGATTTAACCTCAATATCAGTTATTTCCATCCAAGAACAAAACAATTTCATGGATTCTATTCTAGGGTAAAAGGAACAGTCTGCTACTGACTAAGGACAGAGTATTCACTGTGAAAAATCCAATAGGTCTTCTGAGGCTGACTACCACATTAGACTTCTTGTCAGAAAATGCAGTACAATTTAGTTTGATGAGCTGTATCATATTTAATTGAAAACTGATGCATTTAGATGTACTGACAAAAGTAGCATCAATAAATATTGCAGGGCTGGGGTTAAGCAGGGTGCATATACCAAGTTTATAACTTATTTTAAAGCTTAGGAGATGTTTGATCTTCAGCAACCTTGGCATTTGAGAGAAATGGATGTGATTGTTTTATTAGCAAGAGGGTGAGGAGCTCTATGTCAAGGAGAGGAAATAAGTCTTCAGATAGGAGCTGAAGAGCTATTCTCATACAGATGGAAGGGGAGTCCATTCCTTATGATGCCAACAATATCAAGCATTTACTACTTATTGATGAGATACAGGGTTGTGCACCGGAGAAAGGAACTGGCATTTGATAAGCAGTGGGGAATGCGTTGAAGTACAGGCAGAGAATGAGAACAGGGAGGGAGCAGTGGTGAGACCACAGGTATCCTTGCTGACGATGAAGCAATAGAAACTTGCCAAAAAGAAAAGTCTTATCAAAGTGACTTAGGTGAAATGATGTGACAAGTACTGTAGATAACAAAGCAGATTTATTGAAGAAAACACATTCAGCCAAAGTACTTGGTCATTTTTATCCTCTTAAATTTCACTCATCATTATCCAGACACTAATGGGGAGCAAAAATGCTTCATTTTCTCCCGCCCTCCCCTTTTTTACTCTTTACTGTTTTGTAATATAACCATTCAATCAAATTGCTGTTAAAGCATTTCAGGTAAATGTTAAAAATGTACATGCCTAATATTGCCTTCATGCTCACTGTATTATTTCCATTTGTAGTTGGCAACATGGGACTCTGAAAAGGGACTGAATGGGAGCCTACAAGAACGGCGTCTGGGCAGTGACTTACAAGGACTGACACTGAAAGTGGTGACTGTCTTGGTATGATCCTATTTGAGTTCAGGAGACAAAATACTCAAAATTAAAAATGCTGTGATAGGACGTTTGCTTTTCCCCTGCCCCCCCAATTTTTCATTATCTCGTTTAATTCTGTGTCATCTACGTGGGCTGACTAGCTGTATAAGCAAGAGAAGAGAGATGGAGGACTTTTACGTTTTTGTGTGACTTTGTTGATGCTCATTAAAATCAGGAGTTTAGAGAATTGCATACTGAGACTGTGTGCTAGTCTCAAACAGTCACCCAGGCTGAAATTCACCTCCCTGCAGATGACCAATACAACACCTGTGCGCTAATCAAATAGTGTCCAGGACTTGTACTGGTCTCTGCACAGGGGTGGATTTCAGCCGCAGTGCTCCTTACTCTAACTTGTAACATTTTCCTGTACTGATTAATAGATTTTAAGGCCAGTCAGGAACATTGTGATAATCTGTTATCACCTCTTGCATAATACAGTCCATAGAATTTCATCAAGTGATTCTTTCATTAAGTCTGTAATTACTTGTTGAGCTAAAGTATCTCTTTTAGAAAGACTTCTGGACTTCCTTGGAGAGGTCTTCTAATCTTCTCACATTATGTGACGGTATAGGGCCAATTACCACTTGTAACTTAGAAAGTACTGGAGCTCCAGTTAGCTAAAAGCTACATGGGGAATAAATTAGGATTTGAACTTATTTCCAGAGATAAAAGGGTAGTTAATTAATTTTCTGCTTGGCTAAGCCACTAAAATATATATTTTTAAGGGAGCAGTTACTTTATAACTACTTAATATGCTGAACATGGTGACCTCATTATGTTTTTCTTCTTTACCAGAACTATATGCCCACACCAGTTCTTCATTATAATAATGTCGTCCTCTGATTGAAAGAGCTATAGTTGGCTATGTAAATGATGCATGCTTCTTAAGTTACTTATTTTTCTATGTATATTTTCTCTCTTCTCCTAGATCAAAGTGCATTAGAGAGATCTGGAGAACCGTAGGAGATCATTAGGACAGTTTTCTTTCCATCTGTTTTTATCTTTCTTCCCTCTAGCTGATAAAGGCTGTGATCATATCTCCCCTCTTTGTGGGAGGTGAGCCGCTCCATCCGGAGAGGATGTCAGCACCAGTTTGCAGACATGGCCAATGGCAATAGCTGTAAAATCAGTAGAGCTGGCATTCCCTTGGCAAGTGAGCACACAGTTTGTGTCAGACTGAAACACCA
The DNA here is from genome assembly GCF_007399415.2 of Gopherus evgoodei. NCBI lineage: Eukaryota > Metazoa > Chordata > Testudines > Testudinidae > Gopherus > Gopherus evgoodei. The sequence goes on along the minus strand of NC_044328.1, from coordinate 53,266,450 downwards.
TTGCCCTGCAGGATTCCCTATTGCACGATTTCCAAAATGCATTTTGCTAACTCTAAAAGCACTTCAGGGGACAACTCCTGTAAGAATTATTCTTGGACTGGTCATAATGCTAAGTAATGTAAAAATAATCAAAGTGATTTCTAGTTGTTATTTCAGTGTGTTCCCTGTGTAGATGATACCTTTGTTACCATATGGAAAAAAATCTATAAAATTACATTATTCTGGGCTGGACAACCACAATATTCTAAAAACCAACAATAGCACTGGGTTGATGAGAGTTAAATCCAGTTTTTTAGGCATTTCAAAAAAACTTCTTTAAATATTAGCTTAGATGTTGTTTTTTTCCTCAGGAAGAGCCTTTTGTGATGGTGGCAGAGAACATACTTGGGCAACCGAAGCGCTATAAAGGATTTTCCATTGATGTCTTGGATGCACTTGCCAAGAATCTGGGCTTCAAGTATGAGATTTATCAATCTCCTGATGGCAAGTATGGACACCAGCTCCATAACAGCTCTTGGAACGGCATGATTGGAGAACTTATTAACAAGGTACAGAGAGCAGAAGCAGAGATCTCCAAGCAAAGTACAGCTAACTTTTTTTAAAGGGTATAGTGAAATCCTCCCCAGTAAAATACAAGGCATGAGTCAGAATCAAAACCCCTATTCTAAACATTCCTGAAGTTTGGATACTGATCTAAATGTTTGTGCTTTTGGCCCATCTCCACAAAACAAAGACTCTAGAGCAGGAGTCGGCAGCCTTTCAGAAGTAGGATGCTGAGTCTTCATTTATTCACTCTAATTTAAGGTTTCGCATGTCAGTAATACATTTTAACATTTTTAGAAGGTCTCTTTCTATAAGTCTATAATATATAACTAAATTATTGTTGTGTGTAAAGTAAATAAGGTTTTTAAAATGTTTAAGAAGCTTCATTTAAAATTAAATTAAAATGCAGAGCCCCCCCGAACCAGTGGCCAGGACTTGGGCAGTGTGAGTGCCACTGAAAATCAGCTTGGGTGCCGCCTTCGGCACGCGTGCCATATGTTGCCTACCCCTGCTCTAGAGTATATTATTCTGTCAGTGATAGCAAGTTACTCCCAATATCAATGTAAGCTATGCTCATGTAACAATAGACTATGCATATTTACCATATGGAAAATAGATACCAAAATATGTATGCTACTTCCATACTCATTAGAGGACTTTCTGTTATATCTTTTGCCACTAATTCAAAGCTACTACAACTTCATTTCTTACTCTGTTAAACTTCCTTTGGGTCACCTACTTTATAGCAGCATGGTTTTACAATGATCAACTATTTGATTCCAATGGATGCATTGTACAGAAACATTTTGAAGAAGAATGGAAAGCTGGTCTCAAGATGCTCCAGTCAGATAACACTTGGAGGGCCAGACTCCTTTTTTAGTTACACCCATATAAATCAGGAAGAGCACAATTGAACACCACAGAAATAACTGAGAACTGATTAAAGCCAAGAATCCCTAGAGGAAATGAAATGTGTCCTCTCGGAGATGCACATAGCTTCTTACATGGAGCAATCAACATCAATGTAGTGCAAGGACATTTAGAGGAATTAATATCCAATAGTGTTGCCCTTTGCACAGGCGGTTGCTCTGCTGCAGTATATGTTTTAACTGAAAGTAAAATGTTTAACATTATTTAGTATTACTGAAAAAAAGGATGCTTGAGATGAAAATTGAAGCAAAACACAAGTTCAGTGAACAGTTCTAATAAATATATATCTATATCTATATTAATTACATCGTGCATTAGGTAAACATTAGATATTTTCATATTTATTCTAAATTTATCCCAGCTTTTTGGAATTTAATTAATTTGGAAATCTGGTTAAAGGTCCCCTTATGGTATTTCTGTTACTAGTCTTTCCATTGATTTCAATAAGCTTTATATCAGCCTCTCTTCTGAGTTATTTCACAAAAGGGAATTTAGGAAACAGAAAATATGTTTTAAAAACTTTTTTTTCCAAATTAATTTCAAACAAAATGTTTATCTTCCACAAAGGTTGCCAGCATGACTGTTACCATGAAATCTATTCACTTAAAAAATGAGTTTAAAATAGTTTCAGGAGATAAACTGTTCCTGAAACCTTCTTCCAATGTTTATGGCTGTACAATCACATTGTCCTAATCCTTTTTAAAAAAAAACAAACAAGACAATCCACCTATTGCATGAAAATCTTGTATGAATATGGGAAACTGATAGACTGTACAGAGAAAACAGTGAAATCTAACTATACATAAAGTACTGCCAAATACACGAAATAAACAAGGGGGGGAAGGGAGGAGGAATACAGTAGGGTTTTTGTTTCCCATTAATCTCTTTCAGTTAGAGTAATTGCAGAGTTATCTCTAACAAAAGTAGATAAAAAGAAGTGTTCATGCAGAGTGTGATTTTTATATTGATGGTGACTCTTTCATTAATCTTCACAATGCCCCAGTTAGGTAAGAGCTAGGATTATTAGCCTCCATTCTGTCGATGAGGAAAGTGAGACAGAAAGGTTAAGTAAGTTCCGATCTGTGAGACAATTAGATGCACTTTGTTGTAGAGTAATTTCATAGGGTACATTTCAGTACTCCACCTTCAACTAGTACATATTTTATTGTATTAATTTCTCTCAATGCATTGAAATGGTTCTACTGTTTTTTGTGCTAGACTTCAATTTAAAATTAGATGAGAAAAAGAAATCAATAAAATACGTAAACCATTGGCTGCTTTGGAACTTCTCTTATAGTCCAAATCTGCCCAGTCTAAGCAATGTGCTTGCTAGGGGCAGGAAGAAATATGACCTGTTGCATTTCTCTTGCAGAGAGCAGATTTGGCAATCTCGGCTATCACTATAACACCGGGACGGGAAAGTGTTGTGGACTTCAGCAAGCGGTACATGGATTATTCAGTGGGGATTCTAATCAAGAAGCCTGAAGAGAAAATCAACATCTTCTCTCTCTTTGCTCCCTTTGATTTTGCGGTGTGGGCCTGCATTGCAGCTGCCATCCCTGTAGTTGGTGTCTTGATATTTGTTTTAAACCGTATCCAGGCAGTCAGAGCACAGCATTCTTCACATCCCAGTCCCTCTGCTTCCTCCACGCTTCACAGTGCCATTTGGATTGTGTATGGGGCCTTTGTTCAGCAAGGTACTGTCAGCATTTACTATCTTACAGTCATTACTTTTCAATCTCAGTATGACAAAGTAGGCCATATATTATATTAATCCTAGTTCTGCTACCTATGTAAGGAAGTACTTCTTCACACAATGCACAGTCGACCTATGGAACTCATTGCCAGTGGATATTGTGAAGGTGAAAAGTATAACTGGGTTCCAAAACAAACTAGAATAGTTCATGGAGAATAGGCTCATCAGTGGCTAGTAGCCAAGATGGTCAAAGATGCAGCCCCATGCTCTGGGTGTCCCTAAACTTCTGATTGCCAGAAGGTGGAACTGGACTATAGAGGATGGATTATTCAGTAATTGCCCTGTTCTGTTTATTTCCTCTGAAGCATCTGGCACAGTTGGAAGTCAGAATGCTGGTCTAGATCAGTGGTTTTCAAACTGCGGGTCATGACCCATTACTGGGTTGCGGAATGTAAGGTACTGGGTTGCATCGGCTCTCGTCAGCACTGCCAACTGGATGTTCAAAGTCCTGTCGGTGGTGATGCCCAGCTAAGGGAGGCTAGTCCTTACTTGTTCTGAAACTGCACTGCGCCCTGGAAGCTGCCACCAGCAGGTACGGCTCCTAGGCGGGGGGGCCACAGGTCTCCACACACTGGCCCTGCCCGAAGCACCGGCTCTGCATTCCCATTGGCCGGAGCAAGAACCTCATGGAGTTGCTTGCGTGCCTCTGCCTAGGAGCCAGACCTGCTGCTGGCCACTTCCATGGTGCAGCATGGTCCACAGTGCCAGGACAGGCAGGAAACCTGCCTGAGCCCCTCCCGCTATGCCACTGATTGGGAGCCATCTGAGGTAAGCCTGTGCCCCAACCCCACACCCCGATCTCCTGCCCCAGCCCTGAGCCCCTTCCTGCACTCCAAACCTCTCAACGGTAGCCCCAGCCCAGAGCCTGCACCCCCAGCCCAGAGCCCTGACCCCATCCCACCCCACACCCCAATCCCCTACCCCAGCCCTGAGCCCCCCAAAACCAGGAGCCCCCTCCTGCACCCCAAAGCCTTCATCTCTGGCCCTACCCCTCACCCCCGCACCCCAATCCTCTGCCCCAACCCTGAGCCCCTCCCACACGCCAAAACCCTCATCATCAGCTTCATTGGGAAATGAGCATCAACAATTCTGGGTCACCAGAAAAAAAGTTTGAGAACCACTGGTCTAGATGGACCACTGATCTGATCCAGAGTGGCCTTTCTTATGTTTCTTACCATAAGCAGACACCAGAGAGACTAGCAAAAATCAGTTGTTTAACAGTTTTGTCTTTAACTAAAGGTCAAGCATCATTGCGCTGGAAACATCACAGAGAAATCTATTGTAGTGTAACTGATGCCACAATCTCATATTATTTAATTCAGCATAAGTAGCTTACAGAAGTTTGAACAATTGTCCTCAGTTTAAAAATTATATTACCCCCTCACACACAATATACGTCTACTTTGATATACTCTTTATATTTAACCTTTATGTTATACGTCTGACGAAGTGGGTATTCACCCTCGAAAGCTTCGGCTCCAATAGGTCCAAAAGGTGCCACAGGACTCTGTCACTTTTTACAGATCCAGACTAACACGGCTACTCCCCTATATGTTTAGATAGTGATACTGCATTATTGTTATTATTTATTATTAATTATTAATTTGCCTGTATTTATGGAAGTCATTCTGTTAATTAGATCCTGACAATTCTGGGTAAGGCCCTGTGTGAATTTTCTTGAGAGCATTATTTTATGACTATGTGAGGGGCAATTGGGGTGAGAGGGTGTCATACACAGATAAGTAAGAGTTAATAGAACAGGAGTACTTCATATCTCTTTTGCCTGTAAAGGGCTAACAAGATCAGTGAGCCAGGCTGTCACCTGACCAGAGGACCAATCAGGGGACAGGATACTTTCAAATCTTGAGGGAGGGAAGTTTTTGTTGTGTTGTTAGATTTTGGTTGTTGTTCACTCTGGGGGCTCAAAGGGACCGGACGTGCAACCAGGTTTCTCTCCAATCTCTCCAATACATGCACTTATAAGTTTAAAATAGTGAGTACTGAATAGATAAGGCGAGCTAAGTTTATGTTTGTTATTTTTATTTGCAAACGTGTATTTGGTTGGAAGGAGTTCAAGTTTGTATTTTACTGAAAGGATTTTAATTTGTACTTAGGCTGGGAGGGTATTCCCAGTGTCTATAGCTGAAAGACTCTGTACCTATTCCATCTTAAATTTACAAAGGTAATTTTTACCTTTTTTCTTTCTTTAATTAAAAGCTTTTCTTGTTTAAGAACGTGATTTTTTTTTTTTATTATTATTCTGGTGAGGCCCTAGGGGACTGGGTCTGGATTCACCAGGGACTTGGTGGGGAGAAAGGAGGGAAGGGGGAGAGAGAGGTTAATTTTCTCTCTGTGTTAGGATTACTTTCTCTCTCAGGGAGAGTCTGGGAGGGAGAGAGAGAAGGAAGAGGGGAGGTAAATTTTCCTCTCTGTTTAAAGATTCAGGGAGTTTGAATCACAGTGATCTTCCAGAGTAACCCAGGGAGGGGAAGCCTGGGAGAGGCAACGGTGAGGGTAAGGGTTTACTTTCCTTGTGTTAAGATCCAGAGGGTCTGGGCCTTGGGGGTCCCTGGGCAAGGTTTTGGGGGGACCAGAGTGTACTAGGCACTGTAATTCCTGGTTGGTGGCAGCGCTACAGGTTGTAAGCTGGTAACTGAGCTTAGAGGAATTCATACTGGTACCCCATCTTTTGGACGCTAAGGTTCAGAGTGGGGAATTACACCATGACAGGGGGTTGATGTAGAAATTTTACAAGATTTAATTCAAGCCAGTGATTTTAACACATTTTAGTGTATTATTGTTGTTGCAGGTCAAAGCTCACCAGTACAATAGAGTATTCCATGGCTTTCTGGATGCTGAGCAGTTAGATAGTATATAAAACATCAGACCTGCTTAAGATAGGTCTTTGAACACATTGACGGGGTGATCTGTAAATGCAAGTTTGAACAACAAGTAAAATTCACAGGGATCATTCACAGCATAATTTTAGACATGGGACATGTACTGTAGGTGATCTTAAATGCAGGTTTCTGCAAAACCTCAATTTCTCTGCTTATTTGTAGGTGGTGAATCTGCTATCAATTCTGTGGCTATGCGCATTGTGATGGGAAGTTGGTGGCTCTTTACCCTTATTGTGTGTTCATCCTATACAGCTAATTTAGCAGCATTTCTCACAGTATCAAGGATGGATAATCCTATAAGGTAAGTGCCTTTCTTTACACATTGCTGGAAACCTCAATTTCATAGATATGCATCATCCCTTTGAATGCTCATTCTTGAGAGAAGGAGAATATTTGAGAGAATTTTCTCCTTATATTCAGTGTCTGCATTTCTCCCTTCCCTACTTCAATCTTTTCCCTACAAATGCGAAGCAGTTTTCACATTTATATAAGGAAGACCATGGCACTTAGACTTTAAGCGAAAACTTCTGCTGATTTGAAAGGCAAAGGCAAATACAAATCTCCCTAACTGAGAGAACTCGTTTTCTTATGCAGGTTTTCTTCCTCACTATTTAGATTACCTACATTTGTGAGTCTTAATATTTCTGGTTCTAAAGGAGGAAATCTGAAAGAATGGTATCAAATTTATATCTCTAAAACATTCTGTAACATATGGCCTCTAGTTTTGCATGTTCAATTTTATACACACAGTCATTTGGGTATGCAATTTTGTGTATGTTGTCATCTGCAGTTTTATATAGTACTGCATGAAAATGATTATGCACACAAAATTCCATGTACAAAAAGATAGGCATGCTCTTAAAATCAAAAGACCAGATTTATTATGACTATTTGAAGAGTAAGATGCTGCTAGAAAGGGACAAAGGGACAGAATCAGACTCTAAAGTAGTAGAAGTAGTAAGGAAGTTGTTTTATTAAATATATATATTTCTCCATACAGACGTTGGGAGTTTCATTGTGCTAGATTGCAGACCCTTGTAACAAACTGCATTTGTTCTGCACCTTTGTCCTCCTTATGTTGCACTCATTCACATCTGAAGAGAGTATTTCCAAGCCTCTGGGCAGTTTTGGACAGCTGCCATTCAAAAAAAAAAAAATCAGCTTGCCAGGAAAATGTTTCCTTCTCTCTTCTCAAATATGGACTAACTCCCCAAGTGCCTTGCACTTCATGCCAGTGTAATTTTGGGAAGTTAATCCATATTTAGGAGAAAAAAAGGAAGCATTTCCCTGGCAAGTTGATTTTTTTAAAAACTGCCCAGAGACTTGAAAATACTCTCCCTTGTACTCATTCACATCTGATGAAAGAGGACAAAGGTGTAGGATAAATGTAGTTTATTACAAGGCCCTGTAATTTATCACAATGATATTGCCAACATACATGTGGAGAAATGCACATTTAATAAAACAACATCCTTATTACAGCTGCCACCTTGTACACGTAAATGAAGTGCAAGGCAGGCAATTTATTTGTCATCAATCTTTCCCCAGTGACAGGTTTATGGTCTGATATCCTGTGGCCCATCAGTGAAATGAAAGCTTTATTCCACTGGAAATGGAAGATTCCCAGTAGAATGACAGGACACAGGATCTTCTTCTAAACATGGAAGATGCTGATGTAATGAATTCTTGTGCTACAAATAGACACACTTACTATATATATTTTCCACATACAGGGGGAGGTAGGACTAGAATCCTTGTCCTAACATAGACACCTCTACTCCGTAAACTAAAGGAGAACTCCCACAACTGGCTGGAGTAATACCCACTTTTCCCTCTCTGCAGTCCAGCCACTAAATGACAGTTGACTTAATCTCTCATGAGTAATACTGTCATCCCAAACTCATGTTAATAAAACCTTTATACCACAACTTGTCATTTTATATATACATCATATAAGTGTGTGTCTGGGTGTGATGTTGCAAACAGAGAATGCTCCTTTAGGAAATGCTTTATGGGCACAGCAGGTGTAAAAAGATTTTGTCCATGGTAGACAATGAGTGCTGCAAATTGCCACAATGTTCAGTTCTGACTTTGGTAACAAATTGTAATATGGGTTTGAGGTGGCAGCACAATGTGCAAATCAGTATTACAACTCAAGTCAGGAACAATGAGCTGTAGAGCTTGAAAAATGACCTACTCAGCTACTTCTGAATGTTACAGTTTCTTGTAGGTAAAAAGAGTTGGCTGTGCAATCTATCAGGTGCTTCCTAAAACTCCTCTGATTTCAGTGGAAGACAAGAGCACAATAGATGCAGTAAAGACACTTCAGTAGAGAGGTAAAATCAACAGCAGATTTTCTGTGTTGATAGTAGAGGTCATTAAGGCTGAAGTATTCAAAACCTCTCCTGGGATCTGGACACCTAATTTCTATTGAAATTAATCAGAATTGGGCATCCAAATCCACTAAGCGTTTTGGAAAATCTTTACCTAAATCTATAGAATGATAGTTCAGTTACAGGGCCCATTAGACTTTGTCTTGTGACTTCAGAAAGCAATCAGCCTTTTACCTTTAGTTATGACACAGATGCATTTCCACAATGGCCAGTGAAATGTAATTATGGCCAACTGTCAACAAAATGGCAACTGCCAGTTCCCAGAAATGGATTCCTTTTGGTCAGTGATGATACACAAGACAGAAATCAACCTGGTATTTGAAAACAAAGCTGTATTGAGCTTGCGGGGCTAGCTGCTACAAAAAAACCTTGTTTTGACTGTTGCTACAAGCATGTTTCAGACCTTAACTCCTTCATCTAAAAAGGAGCATCTCAAAATGGCTAGTTCCTTCCATCTGGTCTGAAAAGTGAGGCTGAGATCAGGGAACAACAATAATTGGTTTCCCTCATGCTGTGCATATCTAATAGAGCAGGTCACTCTCAGAACTCTGTGGCATGCCCTGATGCTGGAAAGAGTAATTAATGTTGGGCCTTCAACTTGCTTGTTGTTTGGAGTTTTGCCCTTTCTTATTCTCCATTGACTTATTTCACAGACATTGGTCAAGTGAGTTTTCCCTCCCATTTTACTCCAAAACTGAATGAAGGATAACAGACAATGGAAGCTTCTAACTTTGGGACAGGGAATGGTGCGTCAAAATGTCCTATTAAGAAAAGCAGATATGACCTTGGGAATTCAACACTGGTAGTCTTTAAGGCGACATACACAAAGTCCTAAATTCATGGCTTAGCAAGAAAAAATTCCTGCTTATTCAAATATTATGTTAAATTGAAAATATGGTATTTGTGAAGTTGACATTACACATTTATTTAGTGACTAATAGAAAGACGTTAGACCAAATTCTCAGCCCTTCTGTCACAGGGTGCCGCCATCGCTGCCTGGTGACCCTCATTGCCTGGCCAGTTCACATGGTTTCACAGTCACAAGCACACACTGGGCTGTTTATTTTTCACCCAGGTTTGTATTTACTCCCCTCTTACATAGTAATTCTGGGCAACACAGGCTTATAGAAAACATAGGCTTCTTGCAGTCCTTACCCCAACCTTCCTTCTGAGCTGCCCCATGATTCCTGTTTCCTCTCCTTATATTCACCCTAATTATCTTGTTGGCCCCAGTAATTGTCACCCAGATGCTCACAATCCCCCAACAGAAAGTATATAATTGCTCCCAGTTGGGCCTGTGGCTTTCCTTGGGTTGCAGCAATATCAGTGATCTGGGTATATCAGCTGGGAATATCAGCTACTTTCTATAGCTGTTTTGCACCACTTTGGAGGTAGAAAGCTGGCAGATCCTGTCCTTTGAGGATTCTGGTTGTACAAGGGAAAATCCCTTGGTGGCGTAGAACCCTGCAGCAGCTTCTGCTTCACCCCTCCAAACCCTAGTGAATGAGACTTTCCTGGAAGGTGGGGGGAAGATGCTGAGGCCAGGGTGGCCTATTCCTTGACAGTCCCCCGTTGCTAGGCGAGTACCTTATGACTATGAGTAGTTAAGCACAATTTACAGCAGCCTGAAGGCTGCTCTAACTTATACTAGGGGCCAGACAGCTTAAACACTGAGGAATGTAAAAGTGGTTGAAAGCCACTGTTGTCCCTACCTGATTTTTAACTCTGCCAAGAATCTGTTTTTTTAAGATTTGTTTTTGGTTTTTATTGAAAGCTTCTAATATCACATTAATGCAACTTTCCCTGAAGACAATAATAAGAGTACTCAGTAGACTGGCTGCCCTCTTTCATCTTCAATATGTTGGAGATGATTCCATGCCTTAGCCAGTTAGGCAGAAATTTCTTGTAAAAACTAATTCATCACCAGCTACAGAGTGAGAGATTTCCCTGAGGCTGAAACTTCATCTCTGCCATGTGTTTCTTCTGCTGCATCAGACCCTAGTTTGCAAGTTCCCAGACAGACATGCCAAACCTGCAAAAGTAACACAGAAATTGGGCTTGTTTTCGGTTTAACTGGCTTGTGAGTTGCTTATTGGCTAGTTTTTGGCTTGTAGCTTCTTACTTGTTTGGCTTGTAGCTTCTTGCTTCTTTTTTTTATTGTCTCCCAGCAAGCAGGGGCAAGGGGGGGGGAGAGTCAGGGGTGCACAGAGGGCCACCACAGTCCCAGACTGCATACCAGGGGGATCTAGTCACATACAATGTTGGGGTTCTTAGGGATCAGCTTGTTTTGGCCTTGTTTTGAAATGGGATTAGCATGATTTTGGCGTATTGTGAAAGTCAAGGTGCTTATTTACCATGTGAAAGTCGGCAACTGTGTTCCCAAATCTTACTACTACTTGGTTTCAGCAAAGTAATGTATAATGCAAGTAACTTTTGTCTCCCTTCTAAACTAGGCATTGGAACTTTTCCAGATACAGCCTTTCCTAGAAGAGAAATATATACTTGAATTTCATTTTTCCCCTCCCATAGTAAGATTTGAGGCACCATAAATAATAGCTGACAATTTTCCCACCAGCTGAGAACTATCAAATCCTCCTGCATTTACTTTTCGTGTTAGGAAACTGAACCCCCACAATCTGGATAAATATATGCTGTTATCTCTCTCTCTCCATAGAAGAGTCTTTTGGTGTGGAGAGAAGAAACTAGTATTATGGTGCAGCAGTAGTTGCAACATAGTTAAGTTCATTACAAGCCTGATTTTGCTCCGTAACTCCCTCTAGAATACCAGCTTCAAATTTGGCATGTGTTATCTGTGACTAGCAGAGAGCTGAAGTATGGAAGAAAATAAACAGATGTCAATCATTCTACTAATACTCGTTGTTCTCCGCACGCTGGCTACAAAATGGTGTGTGTTAGAAAGATCTCAGTGAGTCATTGTGCACCAGAGCAAAGTCAAGCTCTTGGAAAGCAAATTCATTAAATTAAAATGTCAGATTAGGAACTGCAGAATGGCAGCAGGCTTTTAAAGATCATGGCACTGATGAGCTTTCAAGATTTGCCAGACCCTTTTTGATCTCCAGTGCCCCCCTAAAGTTCACAGAAAGGGAAATTAGCCAAATTAGGAGCAGCAGTGCTGGGGACAGAAAGCAGTCCCACAACCCAGACAGTGCAGCATCTGAGAGGAGGATGGAGAAGGTGGGTCAAAGACTCTGTTAGCTCCAGAAGAAAAGGGGCTCTGCCCTAACCAAATCTATGAATCCTCTAGGAGAGGCATCTTCTCTAAAGCACATGACTCCCCTTGTGTGGACCTCCTAAGATTCGCAGGAGTTCCCACGCGTTGCAGCATTTCCAGCATTCTGGATGTTGGGTGGAGCCTCCTGCCCATCCTACCTCCCCTACTTCTGCTGCCTTCATCTGACACTTCCACAGTCTCCCCACAGATTCCATATTGACAACACGAGGTCTGGGCCCTTCCTGTCCATCCTCCTGTTCCTGGTGAACTACACTTTATGAAGACTACACTTAACATCTGTAGTCCCACTTTTTGAAGGCCCTCGCCACATCCCCCCCCTTTCCTGTCCTGGCTTCACACTTCTCAGCCTCCTCCTAACTCTGATACCCTGCTGTCCATTTTCTTGGTCTGTTCCCAGATCTACAATACTGAGCAAGGTAGATGTCTTGAGGAGCACTGATGATTGTGCACACTTAAAATCTCACTGACCATGGGAATGCTGTGGAAAACAAGAAGACAATGAGGTCCTAGAGTCTGATTTTGGGAAGTGCTGTGCACTCACATCTCCAGTTGAGATAAGTGGAAGTAGTGAGTGCTCGGGGGGTCTCTGAAAATAAGGCCGTCAAGGTGCAGGTTGGGACAGAGGAGCAGGTGAACATAGTGTCCCCAAGGGACCAGATTTGTGGCACTTAGTGAGGAGGTGCTGCTGGGGATGAGAAGGCAATGATTTAAGTTCGACCAGGACCGACTGAGTAATTTTTAAACATTTTTTAAAATCTAGAGAAGTTCTCAGACAAATGCCTTGAGGAAGGCTAAAAGGCAAAAATCTTACAGGAACCTTGCAATTAAAATCAAATGATCACTAGACCATCCCAGGTAAATACCAAGTGTTCTTTCTTGCTAGGCCCACACAATTCTACTTTGCTCTTCTAATTGCCAACTTCAGAACTGTGTGCAAAGTATGGAGCCCTCCAATGAGACAATCCACCAAAAGTGGTCTAAACTTTTACATGATCGACTGTGTTTTGATTTGTTTGTTTTCTGACAGCCATGGGATCTGCTGTCTGACTAAGCCAGCCATATGTAATTATGAGTTTAATTAGCAATGATGTAACTTCCATCTTTGCTCCTGGTTAGCAAGCAAAATACATGCAATTCAGCAGCTACATATATATTTCAAAACTCAGTTTAGGAGAACCCTCCTGATGGTAGTTAAGTACTGCATTGTAAAAAATTAGGGCATGAAGTAGGCTGTCTGCAAATTCAAAGGAGTTTAAATTGAGCTTTTGTCAAATAGGTCCTTGCATCAGACGTTATGAATATTTTAAATGCATCTGTACATGTTCATTTGCTGATTGCACATGAAGAGTATGTTATTTCTGCTGTTATAATTGCTTCTTGTGTCATCTCATGACCTTGGGTTTCTTTATTTGTGCTAATTCCCAAGTTTACCTGTTTTTGGTGTGGGTTTCTGTTTTGTTTTTGAGAGCTGAATTTTTCCAGGATGCTGGTAGGAAGGATGGGCCAGTGTTTAGGGAGAAATTCCTCCTACTGCTGTAGGTTTCTTCTGTGGACAAATCACTTAGCCTCCTTATGCATCAGTTCTCTATCTGTGCAAGAGGTCTAATAGTATTTCCATAGTACACAAGGGTGTTGTGAAAATAAATGCATTAAAGATTGTGAGAGGCTCAGATACTACAGTAATGGGGGCCATATAAGTATGTAAGATAGACTTCTAAGTTCCATTGAAAAGAAAAAATATATATATATTAAAGAAAATCAAGAACTTCCTGTAAATCCCAAATAATGGAAAAAGTAGTAGAAGGCTTAATACTTAGGATTGTTCTACATTTAAAATGTAGGTCAGCATAGCTACATCACTCAGGCATGTGAAAAATCCACACCCTGAGTGCTGTAGATACGCCAGCTGACCCCTCAGTGTTTATGCAGCTAAGTTAATGGAAGAATGCTTCTGTCGATCTAGCTACCATCTCCCAGGGAAGTGTTGTTCCTGCAGAAATGGAGAAACCCCTTATGCCACTGTAGTCTGCATCTACGTTAGGTGTTACCCCTGTATTGTAGACATGGCCTTAGAGAAAAGCTGATTTGGGGGAATAAAAAGAGGCTTCCTCTGAAACAGTGAAACGGTTACAATTTTTTTTGGCAGGAATCTGCACTTGCTGGGACCTTGAACTGGAACTCCTTGAGCTTGAAAGCAGCCCTTCTCTCACTGATGTCACAGGATTTGATTTTCAATATTTCATTTGGGTTTCTTATATTGTTAATTTTGTTTATTTTACAGTATTTTAACGTGTCTGTGCAGCACCCCAAGCACCTTGACAAGAAGGGTTTGTGTGTGGGGAGGGCATTATTAAAAAAACCCCCATCATCATCATGATTAAGGACTTCATAAAAAAGAGATGACTAAAAATAGTACAGGACTCAAGTGAGTTAACTAGGGGAGGAGAAAAACACCTGTAGTGCAATAATTAACTTGGAGTCTTCTGTATGGCTTGCTTTCACTCCCAATGCACTCAGAGGAAACTTCTTTGAAAATGCTTTTCTGCTGACACACCCTGGCACAGAAATTCAAGGGGAAAGACTCTAGGCTGTCCTCCAAGCCAGCAGTGTTCCTTCCCCATCCAAGCCACAAGCGGAAATGTAATAAAGCTGCTGCTGCCTCACTTTAATTTCCTCAGTGTTGAAGCCAGTAGTGAAGTGCTCCAGACGACACAAAATTTGGAGCTTTTTTGGAGCTCTCCACACCGGTGTTTATTTCTACTGTGAATCTTACTAGTTCAGCAGCAGATGAGGATAGATACTAACCTCTCATACCAATTGGGCATGTGTGCAACTGTATAGGTGCAAACACTAGCATGAGTCATTTTTGTGGGTGCAAAATTTTGAGAGCACAACTGAAAGTTAAACATGCATTACACATCTCCAGCTCAGATTTTAAAAGAAGGTTTATAGTGGAGGTTGTTGGAAGACTGAAGTACAGGTGGAAGTCTATCATTTCCTGTGCTGTATTGTAATTTGTATGTCTATTCATTCTTCCCCTTCCAGGGAAGTTCTTAGTTGAAATGGATTGAGGAGTCACTGTTGAGATCCAGATTAAATTTAGACAAACATTTGGATTAGAGGCCAAATAAGGACAGTGATTTGGATATGGCTATGCCAAAATTCATCAGCTGGACTCTTGATCCTTTGGCTATCCTGCTAGATATTTTGATTTTATATGTTGTTTTTCCTCAACTAGAATGGTGGGACTCTAACAAGAACAACAGTTCTGATATGTCAGTCAATATTCAAAGGGTTGGTTTGAATCTTGGGGTTTGGAACCTCTCATCTCTCTGTTTCTTTGAAGTTCTGCTTTTCTCTTTAAAATAGCCTACTCATTTGCAATCTCAGAAGCAGAACTGCTGTATTCATTTTATATCATCTTTCATTGCTCTGCCCACCTGCCTAATCATTGTTCCATTCACTGTTTTATTTATATTTGGTCTCTCTATACTTCAAGAATCATTCCACTCAGTAACCTCACTTCTATATGTTTTTCTTTTTTTCTGTTATACTTTTTTTTCTGTCTGGCTGCTACAGGAGGAGAGAATGCAGGATGCAGTAGTAAAAGAATTTTTTCCAATAGAACATTTTATTGTTCCATTGGTCTACTGTATAGTGCCCTGAATGAACCAATAGAAAAGGTTATTAAGAAAGCACAATAAAGATTACTATGACAGTTAGAACAGGTCTTAAAGTTGCAAACATTTCCTAACTGTAAAGATTACCATCATCTATCATTTTTAAGGACCAAACCAAGAATAAGAAGAAAGACTAACTGTGTCCTCCATTATTGAAATCCGTTCTGGCCTAGGAACAACCAAATGCAAAGCAAATTTACACCTATACTTGAATTTTTATGTTTCACCATTGCAGGACATGGGAGGCACCAGAAGGACTGTTTGGCCTGGGCCTCAAGCTCAAAGGGGGCCTCAAATTTAGACACTTGATAATTTTTTGGCATTTGATAATTTCACAACTTGTTTTTTGGTGCCTTATTTTATCATCACGTGTCATCATTTTTAATTTTTATTATAGCTAGGGACCTCAAAAGCTTGAAGTGGGCCAGGCCCCTCTGGAGCTCTGAGATGGCCTAATGGGAGTCTATTCTTTATCTACTATACCAGTCTAGCTAGATATTTAAATGGCCCCAATCCGTGTAGTAGCTGAGTGTCTTTTCCGTATATAGTGTTTGCCTATTGACTGTATTTGCTCTTCTTTTGTACAGTCAAATCTTGTCCCATCCACTGGATATATCCTTCCTTAGAAGATATTCAGAATCTCAAAGTAGGATGCCAGATAGAACCTGGGACAAAGCTATTTTCATGGAACTGTACTGATCCACTCAGTAGAACTGATCCACTCAGAGAAAAATATAATTAAAGTAAAATACATTTTATATTTATACCATTTCTCTCTGCTATCTACAGTTATTAGTATAAGAGAATAGTTCCTCCATGTGAAGGATCCATATTCTCTGGTTACCAAGCTATGCAGTGCACAATCTTATAAAGGGCTCCAAAGTAGCAGGGGTACAGGATTTCACTGACAAGCACAGCAGAATTCTGAGGTACGCTTTGAAAAGTGCCCATAGTTAATCAGCATACAGTTAGCTAAAATGAATTGCAACTCCGCCACGCCTCTTAAAATACTGACCCAGATCTGTAACTTGGAACTATCAGTGAAAGTCTGTTAGGAAAGCAGAGTTCAGCTTTCCTTCCTGAACAGCGATTTTTGATTTGCTGTCACTTCAGTTAGAAAATATCAGTATTTCTTTCACATCTGACAGCAGGAGGGACATATCCCAATTATTTTCTGATACCATGTGCTCAGTGGTACCAAGATGAATACGGGAATCACAGTGTGCCATTATAGTACTATTTTGGTTTATATTTTTACAAGAAAGATGCAGGAACGATCCCATAATGCAAGGGAACCCTGTCCCTGCCATTACTCTAAATATTTGAAAATATAAGTATCTGCTCTTTTATTACTAGGACAACACTGGTCAATACCAGAGTGGTAATTAGTGACCAACATCATACTGCTATAGGTTCGCCTCTATTTCATATTTAAAGTGTTGAACTAAAGTTATATAATGTAGCTGGAAGTTCAGTTCATATAACAACTCCAAAAGATGGTCTTCCAGAGCCTGGGTTTGATGGACTTCAGTGAAAAATGAGAACTCAAGGTAGTATATAACACTTTCTAGCTCTCTTAAGATATTTGAAACTTCTGAGGAACTTTTAGAATTCACTGTAAAATATTCTGTTAGCATCTGTAGTTTCTGCTGTAATAAAAACACTCCTTTTCTTTATCTCCCCCCATTGTTCGTAACATCTATGCTTTGGTGGTTTTCATCGCTATGAAAAAATGTCCTATTATTTGGAGGCACCATTTGACACTATTACAAACAGTCCTACAAATTCTGTTTAACTGAATGTACAGGCAGTTAGAACTTGGAGAAATGCTAATTATTAGCTGTGGTTTAATTTGTCTTAGTAACTGTGTAGTTCTCTCCATGAAGGATTTCTTAGGTGCATCTGCTGTCAATATGATATAACCACACAAGAAAACAAACACATTTTGTAGTGGCAAAAATTAAAAGTGGAACCACTTTACTTTGCATTTTTGTGCATTAAATCTCTTAACAATAAACAAACTGTATGCCCAGAATTGTGGATCCACCCAGAAAAGGTGAAGATATGAAATATATTACCCACCTAGAAAGTGAAATGTCTTTACACAATTATCCTTTCCAACTGTAACTCCTGTAGAACTGAAATCTTTTTTATTCTCCTTTCTCCAGGGCTGGCTCTACTATTTTTGCCACCCCAAGCAGCACGCCAAATTGCCACCATGGACAGCGGGGGCAGTCCGTGTGCCATTAGGGCGGCATGCACGTTTCCGCGGCAGCGGCAATTCGGAGGCAGCTTCTGTCTTCAGCTGGAAGACGGAAGCTGCACCGACATGGACAGCTGAACATAGAAGCTGCCACCGAATTTTCACTGCTGTGGAAATGCGCATGCTGCCCTAATGGCACATGGACTGCCCCCGCCGTCCACAGCGGCAATTTGTCATGCTGTTTGGGGGCAAAAACACACAGACTGCCGCCCCCAGCAGATTGCACCCAAGCACCTGCTTGGAATGCTGATGCCTGGAGCCTGCCCTGCCTTTCTCAAACTAACATTTCTATTAATTTTCCTTAGAAACTCTTTTTGTCTTTTCTATCTCAATGAGCTGACATAGCACCGTCACAGTCTTTACCAGGTTTCTATCAGTATAAGAATGACTAGCTAGTTGAAGAGGAACAGGAGGTTTGGGATTGGAAGCAGGGTTTATTTGTTTTTCTCAAGCTAATCAATCACTGTTTCCTTCATTTTCCACCAGAAATTTTCAGTGTTCTTTTACATTGCAGCATGGATCATGGTTAACTTTTTACTCACGGAGGCTTTTAAAATCTTATATCCTCTTAAGTAGAGTTGGAATTATTTGTGTTACTCCTGATGGTGTCAAATATAAAACAGACTGTCTTTAATGGATCAAATTTTAAAGGATTTTTGTGAGACAGAAATTAGTATTCTTAATAATTAACATGCTACGGAAAATGTTCATCGCTTTATTTATTTTCTGGGTGGGGTAGGGGGGAGAGAGGTTATTTATTCATTTGCCTACAGAATCCTTTCCTGCACTGGCATCTTTAATGAGTTATTACCAGGGCCGGCGCAACCCATTAGGCGACCTAGGTGGTCACTTAGGGCGCTAACATTTGGGGGCAGCGGCCACCCTGGTCATCAGCAGTATTTCAGGGGCGGGACTGTCCGCCGCCTCTGTCGGGGGCGCCTTTTGGGGGGCAGGACCTTCCACTGCCTAGGGCTCCAAAAAAGCTGGCAGTGCTCCTGGTTATTACTCTCATGTCACAAATGATTTTGTAATATGGAGGACAGCTTTCCTTGAAGGAACAATCTCTTAACAATGGGAAGCTGGTATATGTTATCGTCATTTCCTGCAGTCATCAGCTTTGCTGAATAAAACCTCTTTTTCTCTGTGTGTGCACCTCCTTCAGCTGTTCAGTAGAGGAGAGTTTCCAGTCTCATCTGTGTCCAGGAGAAGATTAATAGTCTCCTAGAGAAGCCATTTTGGTACAGTTGCGAAACCTACTTTAATAAACTCATGCAGTTAGGGGGATTTGCATCCCCCCCAAATATTGGAGTCAGTCTAGGAAAATAAATCACTGACTTATTTTCATTGATTTATAGCTATGCATATCCATCTAATGAAAAATAGAGAACAACAATTCAAATAGCGAAAAATACTGTTTCCTAGCTAAGGAAATGATGATATTTTCAAGCTAAGAAATGTGATTAGTCTGGCCTAATGAGACTGGTTATGATCAACACATGGAGCAGCCTGTTAATTTTGCTACAAGCTTTCAGTGATAGCAAATCAGGCCCACAAATAGTGAGACTGGTGTTCAAACAGAGAGAGAGGGAGAGCGATAATAATGGCTCATTGTACATGAGGGGCAACCCCTCTGGCAGACACCAAGGCCAAAGTAAGCTTCAAAAGGATCCCTCTCCAGTCCTCCTTGGCCGTGAGATTAGTGGTACTGGTGCAGGTGATGCCCCAATTTACTCTGCAGCAAGTAAATCGTAAATTCACGGGATTCCGCAGTGCTCCAAGTGCAGCTAGTTTTAGATTACATGTCAGTTTCAGTGAACTCACACACAACAAAGTTGAGTGATGCCATAGTCCAGTAGTCTCATTGATTTTGATGGAACTACTCATGGTATAATGGTATAATAGTTGTATACTGTACTATTCAGCATTAGTAGGAGTATCACAATCTAGAAACAAGCTAACAGGTGTTCTCATTCTTGACACTATTTAATTATTATTATTTTTTATTATTATTATTATTATTATTATTATTATCTATATTACCATGGTATCTAGGAAACCTAGTCATGGTCCAGGGCCCCATTGTGCTAGGAGCTGTATAAATAGAGAAAATCCCTTCCCCAAAGAGCTTACAATCTGAACAAAAAGCAATTATTTGTCATTACAAAATCATACTGCAGCAACTTCATAAAGTATCAGATGCTTCTGATATCAGAAGAGAAGAATGAACATGTTGTTTTCTTGATCTTAGTTATTAATCTCCATAATGATTTTAGCTTTCCAAATGTGAGTGGTAGAAGAAATCAGTATGGTGAACTGTTTAAAAACATATCTACATTAGTAATAGAGGTAGTTTGTTATTTTCATTATAAGTGAAAGCATGTGTCATTCGCCAGATGTGTTCAGTTCAGACAATATGATTTTCTTGCCAACTTTATGATATGTTTGATTTAGGTAAAGTGACTGAAACCTGCTGCTGGGACTGAGTAGTAGCTAAACACCAGCTGCAGTTTTTACTTTAATTAATATTGCAAGAAGTGTAGAATACCTTGCTTTAATTTACACATTAGCCCTTTGGGATGCTTAAATAGAAGGCATGATGGCCTAGTGCAATGTTTTTAAACCTGTGGTCTGCAGGCCCCTGGAGGTCTACATACCGTGTCTCAGGGGTCAGTGAAAGGTTGTTCTTACCATAGAACAATGGTTTTCAACCTGTGGTCCACAGACCCCTAGGGATCCATAGACTGTCTAAGATTTCCAAAGGGGTCTGTACCGCCATCTGAAAATTTTTAGGGGTCCACAAATTAAAAAAAGGTTGAAAACCATTGCCATAGTGGATGTGGGGTTGGAGTTTTTTTTAATAATCCCATGGGAACTTTAAAAATCTGCCCTTTGTTTTTCAGAAAAAAACTGCAGCCAGCTTTGTCTATTGTAGATCCTAAATTTTCTATATTTCATTTCCTTCTCAAATGATAAATGAAGGGTGGATCTTGGGCTAGGTTCAGATGTAGAGCTCAACATTTTGGGGGTTGACAGCAGCTGTCCTTTGTATCTGCCCTTCAAATGCTCATGACCCCTTTCAGAGCCTTGGATCCATGAGCTTCAAGACATGCCCTTGGGTGAAAATTATCAATTGATTAGTACTGAAAGCCTGTCCACTCATTTAGAAGCATAAATATAGATTTAGAAGTCTAACTTTAGGCTACTGTTTTTGAAAGTCTTAGCCTTGATCTGCCACTGCCCGCTGCTCTTTTTATGATATCAATACAGCATCAAAATAGAGCTTTTAAAAAAATGCTTACCACAGTGTGGCCCTAATCTCACGTGGGGCTTCTAGGTGACACTGTAATATAAATAATAAGTGCAAATACCAATAGTAAGCAATTGTCACTGGGTAGAAGAAGAGAAGGAAAAATGACCTTGTAATTAAAGTGTCTTTCTACTTTGAAAAATAAGCATTTGGAAGTGGCGTCTTTTGCAACTGAGCTATTCTGTGTATATTCAGCATCAGATGAGATTACTTCAGTGACAAAAATTCTATTACTCTGACTTGGTTTACTCTGCAGAGGCAGAAGATCTGAGAGTGGGAGAGCTGGATTACAGTCCTCCTTGTGCAGTATCAGCAGAAAGGTTCTGAGCACTCTGGCCTTGATCGCTGCAGAACTCTTAAGTACATGCTTAACTTTCAGCTTGAGTGATCTCTTTGACTCTAATGGGACTGCTTATTGCCTAAAGTTAAGTGCAAGTATACGAGCTATGCTGGGTCAGAACCAGGATGCTCAGCCCCTAGCAAGGTGGAGCTCTAAATTCCATTTAGAAGGCTGATCAGATATACCTGTGGAAACCACTGGCACTGGTTGGGGATTAGAGTGCGTAATTTGAAGATGATTGGGATCAACTGGTGTAATTGAGGACCTGATTTGGTCTACAGAAGTTATTCCTGGTGATGATGGATAAGACCCCAGTTTGACTCAGATCCAAATGTGAGTTTGGAGGGGTGGGAATTATGCTTTCTTTTCCTTGTAAACTGGGCACATTTATTTGTTTAGGAAATAACTACTCCCTAAGTATGGTTTTCCAACCTTGTGCACTCACGTTGTAGGAGTTTTGTCTATGCTATATTTCCCTCCTTTGCTTATGGATATCACTTCCACATGTGTGGTATATATCCCTGCCTATATGTTTGTGAGTCTGGGTGTGGAAATGCACTATGATGACTCTTCTTCTAGTTTACAAATAGAGAGTCACACAAACAAAGTAATCACTTTTTTAGCAATTCATTGTCCATATGCATGCTGAAAAACCTTGGGTTTAGAGCTGGCCAGGAAAGAGAATTTCAGTAAAGTGCAAAATTGTGAGGTTTTGGAATTTTTTTCCATCCCAAATCATGATGAAAAGCCAAAAAACACTTCAAAGAACAGAAATTCCCCAGTATTTTATTTTGGAAACACTGCAGCTTTCTAGCAGTGGGAACGTTTTGGTATTTCCAAAATCAAGTGTGTTCTCTGGGCTCTCAGGCTCCCCAGTAGCCCACCAGCTGAGCAGCTGAAGAGCCAGGTGGCCCAGGTGCCTGAGGAGCTGGTCAGCCCAGGGATACCTAACTTCCTGGTAGCCAACAGACAAAAAGGCTGGCAGCTGTAGCTCAGGGGTCCCAGTTCCACTAAATCAGCATTTGCTGATAGAACACGGTTCTGCTGGGAAATCTTTAACCAGTTCTACTTTTGTTATTCAATTACAATGAAACATCTCCCCAAAACTTTCTTCAGTGCATGGGGTCTGAGGGGTGGGAATCACATTTATAAAAAAGCATGTGTTGGGAGATGTTTATTCAGTTGTATTTGAAGTTATGTTAATTTTCCTTGTGCCATTTGGATAGTTGTAGTGCAGAATCGGTGCCACAATGGCACAACACTACTTGGATGCAACTTCCTGTACTTACTGTTCTCTCTTTGGGCTTTCTCTGTCAAGACTTCTGCCAGATATTTGTACCAGCTGGTTATACAGAGCTACATGAAATGTTGGTAGCTCTAACCCAAAAGAAACTTGCCTGGTTCAAGATTCTCATACAACGTTTGAACAAGCTGTGTTTCATTTGAACTTTTTTCCTCCCAATATGTGAGGTTTTGGTAGTAACTGAGCAAAACATTTGGCTTCCTGTCTGGAGAGGGGAGACTCTTCAAAGGATAAATTTTAATGGCTTTGGCCCTGATTTTCCAATATGTTGAGTTCTGCCCCTGTGCCAAGTACCACTGACTTGTGGATGCAGTAATCCAGCCATGCACAGAAAATGCAGGATTAGACCATTCGTTGGGATGTGAACTGGGGTTACTATAGAAGATCCCATGGGTTTCTGTCTGGCAGAGTCTACCTTATGTAAACTGTAAGCTTTCTTCTAGATAGTAATATCTTTGGGCAGGGACTGTCATTTATTATCTGTCTGCACACCACCTACCATAGTGGGGACCAACACGACTGTGGCCTTGAGATACCATCACAATATAAATGTTAAAAGATAAAGTAATTGTAATAAAGAGCACTAACGGTACCATAATGGCTTGGGTCTCAAGGAGCAAGCCCGTGCTTAGGCAAGCTCTAATTCATGTATTCAAAAACCAACCCTGCAGATATTATAGGTTTTTAAATAAATGTTTGCCCCGAGTTCAATCCCGCTCCCTTTTGATTTAATGGGAAGAAGATCAGGCCTTGTCTTTGTCTAAATTATGAGTAAGCACAAAAGGAAGGCTGTTTTTAGGAGGGATGGGGTGGGGGAGATCTCCCCTTTGGCAAAAATATCACAATTACTAATTTCATCTGTGAGGGGAAAGTGATATTTCATTTGACTGTGCAGGACAGATTTCTGTGCCTGTCCGTTAAGGCTCATTCAAATACAGCAGCTGCCCAAAGCCAAGGAAAGTTTGTTGCTATGGCATGTACAGCTAGTATGTATTAATATTAAAGAATCAATAATAAATATTATAGGGTATTTATTCAGCTTAGCGTTTAGTTAATCATTTTGTTTCAGCTTTTTGTTTGCGTAGATAGTATGTTTTCTTGTTAATTTAGACCCTGATCATTCAATAATCTCTGCAAAGGCAGAGCCCCATTGACTGCTGTGAGCCCATATGGTGTTCATGGCAGAACTGAGGCTTTTAATGGTATTTTTTGTTTGTATTTGTCTTGTTTTCTGTATTTTTAATCTGGGCTAAGTCATGGAGGAAGGGGAGAAGGTTGTTTTGGAGACATTAAATAGTGATGGGAGTTTCTGACAAGTTCCGTGCTTTTGATGCGTTGTATGTATGTTCTTTGGCTAATACTTTCTGTCTGTCTATTTCTGTCCGACTTTCTTGGCCCTGATCCTTCAAACACTTGTGCATGTGATTAGCTTTACATGCAGGAGTAGTTCCATTGAACTCAATAGGACTGCTCACACATGTTGAAGGATCAGGGTTTTAGATTGTAAATTCTTTGGGGCAGTGAGAGTATTTTGCTCGTTCTTCGTGTTGTTTGGTGCACTGAGGCCCCAATCCTGACTGCGCTTTTAGGTGCCATATAGTGACAGTTAGGATAAGTAGGTGTTTTAGTGTTACTGCCTGCTGAGGGTAAATTGATGTTTTGTTTTACCCATAAGGAAAGAGACTCGTTGCCATGGTGACAGGTTTTGTAAAAAAAATAAAATAAATTCCATTCCTGAGTAGAAAGTCTTATCATTTTTTATAGCAGGACAAAGGTCTCTGCTAGTTTAAACCACCCTTAGAACCTGCTCCTGCTTCACTGATGATGAGCAGCCCATATCAGCAGTGGAGGCCCATGTCATTTTTTGTCTTTAGATACTCAGCCACATTCACACTTGATGTCAGTGGCTGCATCACTTCTTACAAGCTCCAATGCATACGGCTTCTCCTGTAAAAACTCCCATGAGGCTTTGTCCGCCAGGATTTCTGGGAGACATTTAGATCATTTTTTGTGGTACCTGCCCCCAATTATAACCAGTAACATAAATTTTGTGTAAAATATGGATCAGTGTGGCTACTAGAGAAGGATTTGTTGCTGCTAGGTGAAAATTCTGCATGTGATTTCAACGGGGCCACTTAAATTCTTGAAGTTAAATATATGCTTACGTTCTTTGCTGGATCAGGACCCTGCTGCTCAGCACTTTGGAAGATCGAGCCCCAAATCAAGGATAATTAAATATGACTTTGATCTGCAGTAAAACAGAACAGTGCAGAATTCTATAATGTCATTGCAGAGGGGCTGGCAATCTAATGATGAATGATTTAAGAGCTCGTCTATCTGATCCTTAATCCTAAATTAAATTAGAGCTAGGCACAAACTAAAGCTATGGGTCTGAACCTCCCAGAGTTTGGGAATGTTTGTATCTAGATCAGGACTATCTCAGTGAAATATGCTCTCTATTAAAACAAGTGCTTGTTCAACCAAGCTTCAAACAGTTTTGGCATTATTGCTTCGAAGTAGACATTGAAATTAAAAAGTTATATTACATCACACAACCTGCTCTCATGTATATTAGTAATATCCCTATACAGTACATAGTGATTTTTGGGGCAATCTGATACTAAGATTTTTCTTCTTGGGGATTAACTTTTAAAATGTATGGGTGCAAAGTGATTATTATAGGTCATTCTTAACAATGGAACATTTTTCTTATAACATTGTCCAGTTAGTTCATTGTGCTTACATAATATGTTTTCAACACATCATACTTGGTGTGTTTTAATGCTGGTTTTTAAAGCTTTACAATACTCGCTGTTACCTAGTCTGTGGTGTTAACTTGTGGGGAACTACCTGGTTCATAAGTGGAGTTAATGTCCTTTGGCTCCAACTAAGAAAGGCAACTAATTTAAGTGTGTGAGCAAAGGAGAACAACACTGGCAATCTCCAAAAGTAATGGACCTAGCTCTTCTCTGCTAGTCTTCACGAGGCAGTAAGGACGTGGATTCAAGTCACAGGCTGCGGTCCAGAGCACACATTACACCTCCAGTTCCCAAGTGATTAAGACTGGCTTGACCTCAGACAGAGAAGAGCCTGCATTTGTCCCCTGAAGCCATCATTCTGTCTCTGTCCATTTGAATTTAACAGTTTTATACATTTTGAAACATGAACTGTCTTATATAGTTGAAGTTGGATTCAGAATTCCCTTCTAACCCTCCTCTGTTTACTGCTGATCACTTTCTCAAAGAATTTCTTTCCATAGTTATGTTGTGTTGTGTTGTTTTTTTTTGTGGGAGAGGGGCCTGTTTTCAGAAGGAGGGCAAAATCACTTCCGCTATTTGTTTGATTTTTTACTTACAATTCCTCCATTTTCCTTTTTCTGGTATAAAAATACATTTGCCCCCTACATTCTGATCAAAAAATTAGCACTCACATAATTCAAAAACAGCTGTAGCTAGAAACCTCAAATTGATCTAATTTCATAGGTGTCAGAGAGCTCCAGCATTTGAGCCAAGTTTGAAGAAAAGCTGCTAAGGTTAAAAGTTAGGAGTGTTTTAAACTGAGAATTTGGAACATATGTAGTATACATTTTCTGTTCTTTTTCTGAGCCTCTATTTAAGAAGAATGGCTTAGAACATTGCATGCACTCAGCAGCACTTCATCTTAGTGGCGCCCTTCAGTTAAAAGCTTAGCTGCACCATTGAACTAAAAGCTTAGTGTGGTGCCCTGAGCTAAAAGCTTCCCTTATTGGCTTCTTTGGGGTAAATGCATTGCTTAGCAACATCCTTGCTCAAACTGGATAAGTAGGAAATGTATTTAATGATCTCTAGAAAATCTCAAAGTATGCAGTTATTGTATAGCATAAATTAACAACATGTGTGAATTCCACTTAAGAGAGCAGACCTGTAACTTGGATTATTTGATAACTAATATTTAGTGATATGAACAGAGACCATATTTTAAGGCACATTCACAAGGTGGTAGAAGTAAGGCTGGGCAGTTAACATATATATATTTTTAAATCTGACTCTTGACTGTTTGATTTCTCAACTTTAACATATTAGTTAATATTATTTTGGGGCATTGTATATGCTGATGCACACACAGGAACTAAAAATGTGTGTATTTCAGCATTGCCAAACAATACTGTGAATTCAGTAACTGCTGTAGTAAAATTCTCCACAAAAGCATTGTACTGTAAAAATCCTCTGTTCTACAGTACAGAGCATTTGCAGCAGTGAATGTTAATAACAGTGCACTTCTAAATTAAGGATCTGTCAGCGTTTCCATTATTGTTTATGGTTATCCCATGAGGCTGCAGTGGAGATAAAATGCCATGTTGATTGCTGTGACATGACTTCCGATTACTTTTGATATGACATCACACTGATAGCTATATAACTTGTTTACAGTAATGGAATTTACACACTAGCATCCAGATGTGCTGCTTTCTCCAAGCCTTTTAAAAAGGAACTACAAAGGAAAAAAAACAAAGAAGAAATATTTTTGCCTTTTATGCTAACTTTCCTTTGTGCAAAAGCCATATCGGTGTTAAATAAACAAAACAAAACTGGTTGTTTTTCACATGAGAGGTATTAGGTTCTCATTTCTCTCTTGTTGGAAGACCTCACTCAGATCTTTGGAGAACCTGCATAGTGATGTTACATGAAGCTGTAGCTCGATTTTTAGTTCTCCCTCCCTGAAGCTGAGGCCCAGTCTATAGTTTCTGTTTGTGTCGCTGATCACCAATTAGCTATTAACTAGGTCCAGGTCTGTGCTAGTGTTTCAGCAGCTTAAACCATCAAATGAGTGCTTTTGGCAGTAAAGCTTATACCAGTTCCCTGCGAGAAATAAGTGACGTGGGTAAAACCATGCACTTGCTTGTTTAATATAGCTGAATGAACATTACGAAGGTATGCCAGTATAAAAATGTCATAAAAAAACCCGCAACACTAACTACATTGCTATCCTGGTAAATGTTTTTAGTGTAGTCCTGGCATAACACAATTATAAATTCTAGTATAGAAACTTCAGAAATGTTCATTCTAGGACACACATATTCATTCCTCATGATATGCCCCAGGACTATTTTTTTTTAAATTCTGTTAATTACTGACACAATTGTATCTTTCTGTATCTTTAAATTAATGTCAAACAATTGAAACACCATTGTAATGTACATTTCTTCTTCGAGTGATTGCTCACATCCATTCCAGTTAGGTGTGCGCCGGAAACTTTTTACCCTAGCAACTCCAGTGGGCCGGCAGGTCGCCCCCTGGAGTGGCGCCGCCATGGCGCCCAATATATATCCCTGCCGGCCCGTCCGCTCCTCAGTTCCTTCTTGCCGGCTACTCCGACAGTGGGGAAGGAGGGCGGATGCGGAATGGATGTGAGCAACACATCTCGAAGAACAACAGTTACAAAGGTGAGTAACCGTCTTCTTCTTCGAGTGATTGCTCACATCCATTCCAGTTAGGTGACTCCCAAGCCATACCTAGGCGGTGGGGTCGGAGTGAGAAGTCGCGGAATGGAGCACTGCAGATCCGAAGGCCGCATCCTCTCTCGACTGCTGGACCAGGGCGTAGTGGGCAGCAAAGGTGTGGACCGATGACCAGGTCGCTGCCCGACAGATTTCCTGGATGGGCACACGGGCGAGGAAAGCCAGCGACGACGCCTGCGCCCTGGTAGAATGCGCAGTCACACGGCCCATAGGGACACGGGCCAAGTCATAACAGGTCCTGATGCAGGACGTTACCCAAGAGGATAACCTCTGGGAGGAGATAGGAAGCCCTTTCATACGGTCCGCTACCGCCACGAAAAGCTGGGGGGATTTGCGGAAGGGTTTGGTCCTCTCCACGTAGAACGCGAGAGCCCTACGGACATCAAGCGAGTGGAGCTGCTGCTCCCTGCCTGAGGAGTGAGGTTTTGGGAAAAAAACCGGGAGGAATATCTCTTGGTTGACGTGGAAGGCTGAGACCACCTTGGGTAGAAAGGCAGGGTGTGGTCTCAGTTGCACCTTGTCTTTGTGGAAGACCGTATATGGGGGGTCTACCACAAGAGCTCGGAGTTCCGACACCCGTCTAGCTGAGGTGATAGCTACTAGAAAGGCAGTCTTCCAAGAGAGGTAAAGCAGGGAGCAAGTAGCTAACGGCTCAAAGGGGGGCCCCATGAGCCGGGACAACACCAGGTTAAGATCCCAGGTTGGAGCAGGGGGACGGACGTTAGGGAAATAAACGTTCCAGCCCCTTAAGGAATCTCGACACCGTTGGGTGAGAAAAAACGGAGCGACCATCCGCACCCGGGTGAAAGGTGGAGATAGCTGCTAGGTGGACTCGCAACGACGATATGGCCAGACCTTGCCCTTTGAGGGACCAAACATAGTCTAAGATGTCGGTCACCGAAACTTCCATAGGGCGGAGATTTCTCTCTACGCACCAACAGGAGAAGCGCTTCCATTTTGCCGAATATGTGGCTCTTGTGGACGGTTTCCTGCTGCTCAAGAGCACCTCCCTCACCGGCGTGGAGCAGCGCAGCTCAGAACCAGTCAGCCACGCAGGAGCCACGCCGCCAGGTGCAGCGACTGCAGGTCTGGGTGACAGAGGGTCCCGTGTTCCTGGGTGATCAGGTCCGGATGAAGGGGCAGGGGAACTGGGTCGGCTACGGCCAGGTCCAGCAGCATGGTGTACCAGTGCTGCCTGGGCCATGCCGGGGCCACCATGATCACGTGAGCCCTGTCCCTGCGCACCTTCAGCAGGACCCTGTGGACCAGAGGGAACGGGGGGAACGCATAATACAGGTGGGTCGACCACTGGATGAGGAAGGCATCCGCTATCGACCCCGGCTCCCTGCCCTGAAAGGAGCAGAATGCTTGGCACTTCCTGTTCCCCTTGGACGCAAAGAGGTCCACCCGGGGATAACCCCACCTCCGGAAAATGGAGAGAGCGACGTCCGGGCGGAGGGACCACTCGTGTGACAGGAAGGATCTGCTCAATCGATCCGCCAGCGTGTTCCGTACTCCGGGGAGGAAGGAAGCCCTGAGGTGAATGGAGTGGGCTACGCAAAAGTCCCAGAGTCGTATCGCCTCGTGGCACAGGGAGGAGGACCTGGTGCCGCCCTGCTTGTTGATATAGTACATGGTCGTCGTGTTGTCCGTGAACACGGCGACACAACGACCCTGAAGCTGATGACAGAACGCTTGACAAGCAAGGCGGACCGCTCTCAACTCCTGCATGTTGATGTGTAGCCCCACCTCCTCCTGGGACCACAGGCTCTGCGTCCGCAGGGTCCCTAGGTGGGCCCCCCAGCCTAGATCTGAGGCATCCGTTGTTAGGGATACCGAGGGCCAAGGGAGGTGGAAAGGGAGACCCGCACATAACACGGACTGGTCCAGCCACCAGCCGAGAGAGTCTAAGACCTTCTGGGGGATTGTGACTAACATGTCTAACGGCTGCCTTGACGGCCTGTAATGATTGATAAGCCACAGCTGGAGGGGCCTCATGCGGAGCCGAGCGTAATCGGTCACAAAGGTGCAAGCCGCCATGTGGCCTAACAGGGTTAGACATGTCCGCACTGACGTCAATGGGGCTGACCGCAAACGTTGAACGATCGCCGACATGGTCTGGAATCGTTGCAGTGGCAGCAAGGCCCTGCCCACAGTGGCATCCAGGACGGCCCCGATAAATTCCACCTTCTGTGTGGGCATTAGGGTGGACTTGTCTGTGTTTACCAAGAGGCCCAGACTTGCGAACATGCCAGTGATCACGCGGACATGGCTGTTGACCTTGTTGTTCCGACGTGCCCCGAATCAACCAATCGTCCAGATAAGGAAACACGTGGACACGATTGCGCCGAAGATGCGCCACAACAAACTGCCATGCATTTTGTAAACACCCTCGGGGCCGTGGACAGGCCAAATGGGAGGACTGCAATTGATAATGAATAGGCCCCCACAACGAAGCGGAGGAAACGTCTGTGCGTGGCCAAATGGCAATGTGAAAATACGCGTCCTGCATGTCGAGGGCGGCGTACCAGTCTCCTGGATCCAGGGATGGGATAATGGTCCCCAGGGATACCATGCGGAACTTCAACTCACCAGGTATTGTTGAGCTCTCGCAGGTCGAGGATAGGCCTGAGGCCTCCCTTGGCCTTGGGGATCAGAAAGTAGCGGGGAATAAACCCCTTGCCTTTCTCGTTTTCCGGAACCCGCCTCTATAGCTCCTTTGCTGAGGAGCGTCTGCCACCTCCTGCCGAAGGAATTGCTCGTGAGAGGGGTCCCTGAAGAGGGACGAGGAAGGGGGGCGGGGAGGAGGAAATGAAACAAACTGCAGGCGGTATCCCGTCTGCACCGTGTTTAAGACCCAGCAGTCCGATGTTATTTGGGACCACGCCGGGAAGAAAAACGAAAGGCGGTTGGAAAACGGGGGGGAAGGATCCATTAGGGAAACTGTTACTGCGCCCTCGGTGCGCACCTTCAAAATGAAGGCTTAGGTCCAGGCGGGGGCTTAGAGGAGCCTTGGTTCTGCCCTCCTTGGTTCCCCGAATGCCTGCGCCTTCCATTCCTGCCACGGCGCCTGTTAAGGTCCTGCCGCTGGCGGAACTGGGAAAACGGCCTGCGCTGTTGTTGTTGCTGTGGCCGGAAAGGTCTACGCTGCGTCACGGGAGTGTGCATCCCGAGGGACCGCATGATGACTCGGTTATCTTTCAGACTCTTGAGTCTGGGGTCTGTCTTGTCGGAGAACAAGCTCTGGCCTTCGAAAGGAAGGTCCTGTATAGTATGCTGGAGTTCCGGCGGAAGGCCGGAAACCTGCAGCCAGGAGATGCGACGCATCGTAACTCCCGACGCGAGGGTACGGGCAGCCGAGTCTGCAGCGTCCAAGGAGGCTTGCAAGGCCGTGCATGCGACTTTCTTGCCTTCCTCCGAGATGGCCGCCCACTCTTGGCGAGCGTCTTGTGGCAGCAGCTCCTTAAATTTGTCTGCTGCCACCCAGGAATTGAAGGCGTATCTGCTCAGCAGGGCTTGCTGGTTGGAGACCCTGAGCTGCAGCGCCCCAGCCGAGTACACCTTACGGCCGAGGAGGTCCATCCGCCTGGCTTCTCTGGATTTGGGGGCTGGAGCCTCCTGGCCATGACGCTCTCTATCATTCACGGATTGAACCACCAGGGAACCCGGTGTCGGGTGCACATGGAGGTACTCATAGCCTTTAGAAGGGGCCATGTACTTCCTCTCGACGCCCTGGGCAGTAGGAGGAATGGAGGCCGGAGACTGCCAGATGGTGTTGGCGTTGGCCTGGATGTTTCGTATGAAGGGCAGGGCGACCCTGGTGGGAGCGTCAGATGAGAGGATGGTGACAATTGGATCCTCTATCTCCGAGACCTCCTCGGCTTGCAGACTCAGATTTTGAGCTAATCGCCTGAGGAGGTCTTGGTGCGCCCTGAGATCCAGCGGGGGGGGGGGCTGTTGGAAGAGGTACCAGCCACCGCTTCATCCGGGGAGGAGGATGAGGAGACCCCAGGCAAGAGAGTGTCTAACTGTGGGTCTTCCTCAGCCCTCGCCTCTGCCTCAGGAGCCAAAGCGGAGTCTTGTTGCTTGGACCCTTCCTGGGGAGGAAGGGGGGGCGAGACAACGAGGCTTCAGGAGCCCTACGCTCCGCAGTCGCCGGCCTAGCAGGGAGCTGTTGGGGGCCCTGGACCTGATGGTATGCCCAGGGTGTCCAGAATCCCCATTGTTGCGGGCCTTGGTCCTGCTGCGGCGGATCACCGAATAGCGCCGCCTGCCGGTCGGTGCCCAGCGCATACCCGCTGTCCGTTTGCGAGGATACGGACGGCTGTCTAGAGGGCCATGGTGGGGCCGACCCTGGATGGTAAGGGTCTGCGCGGGTCGGCACGGAGGATCGTCTCGGTGCCGGGGACCGGTGCCGGGAGTCATATCGGTGCCGGGATCGGGATCGGGTTCTGTCACGGTGCCGGGATCCGGATCGGTACCGGGCGCCGCTTCGGTGCCGGGACCTGCCACCAGCTCGGTGCCGTGGAGGTCGACCGGGACCGGGACCTGCCACCAGCTCGGTGCCGGGGAGGTCGACCGGGACCTGCCACCAGCTCGGTACCGGGAGGGTCGACCGGTGCGGCGAAATAGCGTCGGACCTGCTCCTGGAATCGCGGTGCCGGTCTCGGCGACTGGAACCTGACCGCGATCGTCTTGATGTCGACCGGTGCCCGCGAGTGCGACCGGGTACCGCTGAGGGGAGCGGTTGCCGGGACTGCGAGCGGTGGCGGGACCTGGAGCGACCATGACGTCGGTACCTGGATCGCGAACGAGAGTCTCGAGGTGGGTGCCGACCATCAGGGGCTTGCCTCTGGACACGACCCGCACCGGAGGTACCGGGGGTGGCAGCTGAGTGGGCTCAGTCAGGGCTATGAGGTCCCGAGCCGAGGCGAAGGTCTCCGGTGTGGATGGGACCACTATCTCAACCCCAGATCTCGTGGGGGAGCTCGGCGGCACCGGACTCGACGGACCCGCCGGGCCCGGAGTCGACGGGGCCGGCGGCGCCACGGCCGATGTCCGAGGCCGGGGCGCTCTAGCCGGGTCTGCCTGGCCGGAGTAGCGGACTTCGACGGCCTGGCTCTGTCTCCCGTGCCGGAAGGACGGGTGCCGGGGAGTCTTCTCTGTGCTGGTGCGATCCGGTGCCGAGATCACGGCCTGCGAAGCCATTGGGTCAAGTGCCGCCTCCATAAGGAGAGTTCGGAGTCTTTGATCCCTCTCCTTCTTTGTCCTTGGCTTAAAAGCCTTACAGATGCGGCACTTGTCGGATCTGTGCGATTCCCCTAGGCACTTCAGGCACGCTTCGTGGGGATCACTGGTAGGCATGGGCTTCTTGCAGGCCGCACACTGCTTGAAGCCCGGCGAAACAGGCATGAGCCTGGCGCCGGGTGCCGGGAAGGGCTAAGCCCCCGGCGAAGAACTATTTAACAACTACTTAACTTAACTACTACTTAACAAACTAATTAACAACTACAATAGTACTAGAGATAAACGATAGATAAACGATAGATAACTAGGAGAGCTAGGGATGTGGAGGACAGCTAGGCTGCGCTCCACAGTTCCAACGACCGACACGGCGGTAAGAACAAAGTTACAAAGGTGAGTAACCGTGAGTAACCGTCTTTACATCACAAAATTGTATCCTAACTAGCAGGTGAGAGTATATGCTAAATATGTTTTTGACCAATAATGCAGTTCTAATGCCATCTTGAAAAGATTGAGACACATTTTTGTTTTGATTGACAAAAAAGACGTCTACTTAAAACAATTGATTACAACATACTTGCCTAATATCTACATAATGGGTTTGTTTATCTACAAATTAAAAATTCTGCTCTTATAATTGTAAATAAGTATGTTGTCTCTTGCTGCTTGACTGGCTTTAATTTTAATCACACTTAACAGGCAGTCCCTTAATGGATTATGAGTTCCAGTAACTTTGATGGTACAGTTAATGGGGCTATCCTGCTTTTCTGTAGATTTTTGTTACAAATATTTTCCAGTATTAAGTGCATGGGACTTTTCTCATTGGAGTGATGAGATATAATGTGGACAACTAAGGAAGCTGAGTCCCCACTAATGGCCATTGCAAAAGGAAACAAAATCTGAGTGGTGACAGCAGCTGGCTAAAGAATGAAACAAGCCTGAGATCTGATCAGAATCTGAAATTTGATTAGAGCAACTTGATTTTCACTAGGAGTGGAAGATTTATTGCCTGGTATTTGAGCAAACAGGGATTCGTTTTTAAAGTTTAAAATAAAAGGCTATGAGAAAGTACTGGGAAAGCTGCACTGTGCTGGCTATTAATTCATCATACAAAGCATAGGGTGATAACAGCTTTTGTTTGCATCATCCAAGTCTTAACCATCTGCAGGCCTCTTTCTTCTGCTGCAAAGAGAACATTCAGCATCACTTCAGGTTACAGGGTACACATTTCATGCAAGGGACTCTTTAGCAATAAATAGCATATAATAAATAAATAGCATAATAAATAAATAGCAATAAAGATTTGTTTGATAAATACCATGGCCTAGATCATCCCCTATTGCAGGACATCTGTAGGAGGGGGACTCTTCACCAGAATGTTCATTTTGGAGGTAATTCTTACCTAATTATGCCATTTGGGAAATAGGTAGAGTTATCATCTCACCCTCCCACTTCCTTGCAGGTTATGCCACAGGACCTGCTCACAACTTGGTAGATCCTCAGGGATTGGTAAAAAGCCAGGGTTACCTATATTGGCTGTGTCCTTCAGTACTCTACTGGCTCCCTGGCAATGTGGTTCCAATGAAACTGCTACCAGGGACTTGCCTTTGGCTATGGCTGTTCTCAGGGTCCACTAAGTGGAGCACTGCAAAAAAGAAGCCCAGCCCACTCTGTATTGTTTCTTGCAGAGAATCTCTTTGGGTCCAAAGGGAAAATATGTGTCCCTATGGTACTACCTGTGATCTACTTCTCCCTCACAGCATGCTCAGTTCCTCTGCTCCTCCTTCCAGATCGATTCCAGAATCACCTCTCTAGGAGTCATAGAAGTGACTGCCACCTCTACCTCCTTTTGAATAAAGGAGCAGAGATCCATTCTCTGATGGAATATTCCATGTATGGAGCCGTAGGAGTAGTGGGAAATGTTCCAAACTCATTTTATTACATCGTAATGACACTATGGGCTGAGGAGGAGGATGTGATTTGTAAAATCTATTAACTCTATAAATAAAATTGTGAAAAGATTTTTTTGCAGCTGGTTGAATTGCATTGGGATCCCTTTTATGCTACAAATGTTTTGGTACAAAGCTCCTTGCATGTTTTGCTTAGATCTGGATGAATACTGTGAGCTTGCCTTTGACTTCAATGGACCATGATTTCACCTTGTATATTTTGCACCAATGCACTGACACTAGAGACTATTTGTTATTAGACGCTGCTTCCCAACCTTTCCTCTCCTTTCCTGTAGTGCTAAATATGTGCCTCAAAGGCAAATCTTATGGTCCACGACTAACCTCTTGATTTTAAAGTCACCATCCATTTTTTACTTATAAATAAAGAAAATGTTTTAATTATAGTGATATTTACAGACTACATCAAGAAAACACACAAGCATGCAGCGCTACCAGAAAACACCAGGAAAGGCTAGGTATATTCACACAATTTTGTTTCAACTGAGGCCTTGGCTATACTGGTGCTTTAGAGCGCTGCAACTTTCTCGCTCAGGGTGTGAAAAAACACCCCCCGAGCGCAGCAAGTTACAGCGCTGTAAAGAGCCAGTGTAAACAGTGCCCCAGCACTGGGAGCACGGCTCCCAGCGCTGCAAGCTAATCCCCACGGGGAGGTGGAATACATGCAGCTCTGGGAGAGCTCTCTCCCAGCTCTGGTGCCGCGACCACACTCGCACTTCAAAGCGCTGCTGCGGGAGCGCTCCCGCGGCAGTGCTTTGGAGTTTCGAGTGTAGCCAAGCCCTAAGACTTCTTCAGAAAACTTGTAGGAGAAAGGAAGGAAGGAAGGAAACCATGAGTATATTTACACTGCACTATAAGACCAGGATTGCACTCTGGCTCAAGCCTAACTTTTCTTCCATTTACACACAAATCACACTGACCTAGGACTCAGTCCCATGACCCCATGGGGATGGAGGGCCTGAGCCAGAGTCAAACTATGATCTGGCTTCCAGCCCTATCACTTTGCAGTGTAGACACAACCTCACTGGAATTGTTCTCTTGGAGTCAGCCACAGTTCCGCAGGCCGACTTTCTTTGTCCTTTGGACAGTCAAGTTTGGTGGATAGTCAAGTGTTCTCACACTGAATCATGAACAAAGAGCTAGACCGGCCACATTTTGGGAGGGCCCTAGGAAGTCTGGGATATGGGTGGATGGACTCGAGCCCCCATAATGCAATGTAGACACTGCAGCTCCTGGTGGGGACCCAGGGTTCAAGAATTCCTAACCTGCGGTTATAAATGAGTGTCAGTGCTCAGGTCCTAGGTTAACAAACCCAGGATCTACTAACTCGAGTTTTATTAACCCTGGGTTTACGCTCCCATGTAGACATACCCTAAATCTGTCCTAATCTCCCTTATTTCACACTCAACCACCATAGTTCAGAAACTGTAATGCTATTCTCAATGATGTTAGATTCTATTTCTGGAATATTTGTTGTCTATATTTTGAAAGAGTAGTTCCTTCACAAATACTAGCTTGTCTGTGTAATGGATGGTTATCTCACTCATATCATCCAAGAGAAGATGACCTTATCCATAACATGAATCTCCCCCACTAATGCCACCCCCATCATGTATTCATTTAAGCCACATTGATTCAGCAAAGCACACAAACTTAAGTACATCATTAATCCTATTGAAATTAGTGCACTGGTATGTTCAGAAAATTGAAGGACAAATGCTGAAAAAAATGTACTATGCATGTACAAATGTTGATTTTCAATGGATTATAGCTTGGCCAGATTTAGACAGATTTTCATGGGGGGAAAAAAGGCACTTTCTGAGTTTAAGACTCTAGAATGTTAAATATCAAGATCCTATTCCAAACAGAGGCAGTGGAGCTATTAAAAATGGCCAGATAAATGTTGTAACATTGGTAAAACTATCAGTTTTTCATTAACCTTGTTCCTAAGGTTGGCCTAACTCTTGTTCATTCAAATGATATTCATGAACATTGGAAGTATGCCAAATTTATAAGCAACTGAAAGGAAGGATCTGTAATGGAAAGTGTTAGGCAATATTAACTAAATTTGTCAAAGCTGTTCTTTATGAATATGTGTATGAATATAATGTATTCATAAAATTCATTGCTATAATGCAACCAAGTCCATATGGTTGAGCTGACGAAAGCCCTACCAGGGCCAGCAGTAATGTATAATAGTTTAGAATAGTATTTGAAGAATAACTTATCCAACTGAAATTACAGAAGCAATTTAGGCAGGCCAGAATATATAGTTTAGAGTTATAATTGTCCTAGAAGACTAGACTAATATTTTTACTCTTTTTGTGTACATTAGTCTCTTTACTCACCAGCTGTTGTTAGGGTGTTAATATTATATCTTGCCTAAAAATAGAGCAACTGAAATAAGACCAGATATGGGGTTCTTGTGTAACTCCAAACTCACCCAGGTCCACACATGCTGTTCACAAACTCATACTTAAAGCTACTTAAATTGATACAAGTCCCTAAAGCAATTTATGAGCTTAAACCACTTAAAATGCTTGAAGGAGCTGAAGAGCTTGAAGACTTTGTAGGGATAGATGATGGATGCCTTGTAGGGAGGGACCTGTCTGAAGAAAATCCAAGTAGACTGGAGCATGGGTACATGTGAGTCTGGGGTGGAGTAGGGCTATTTGTAGAAATCAGACATCAAGGAGTGGAAGTGATTGGTGTTTAAACACTGCTGGGATGAAGAAGATGTAAGTATCTAGACAGAACTACTGGTGCACATCATAAGCTGATGGAAACTGGGATAGCTCTGAAGACATCTGGCTCATAGAGTGGGGCTGCTAATACGAAGCTGCTCTTCATAAGAAAGAGTTGCAGATCTGAAGTAAAGAATAGCGAATAATGTTAAAAAAATAAACTAGATTAAAATTCAAATAGTGGAACTGCTCTCATGTCCCATGAAGACATTTCCTCCTTGTCTGACCACTAGAAACACATTGAATAAATACTAATAGAGAGAAGGAAATTACCATTTCAGATATACTGGATGAAAGCAATGGATTGGCACTCTGTGACAGTTATTTATTCATTTTCTGGTGTCTGGCCGTACAGTAATTTAGAGCGGTTCTGTATTAGGCTCAACTATGTAATTCATTCTGATGCTCCCCATTCATCAAAGATTTGTTTATTTTTATACTACAATGCTAAAAATGAAGTGTGTAAAAGATTAGACCCCACCTCCACTTTCATTAAAAGAAAATTATGACAAAGTAACAACCCTTAGACCTTTTGTAGCAAAAGAACATCTTGCTGCAATTAGATATAATTAATGAACAATAATTAGAAATATCTCTTCACTGAATTTATTATTGTATGTTTTCTTTCATCTAAAACCCATGAAATGAGCACTGACCATACACTAATGCTGTATGTGGACTCTGGAGGAGACAGCTCTGCAGGTAGCAACCTTGCACAACATGTTTCCTACATGGCTAGCTATACAATATAGCATTGTGTGTATATGAACTTATCATTGTTAGAATTATGTACTATTTCAACTTCTGTATATAACATCCTAGATATGAATAGTGGATCTCTCTCAATATAACAAATAGGAAGGTGGCAGTAGAGCATTTCCTATCAGGCATCTTCAGCAATAGCTCTATCTTCAGCTGTTGGTTTACAATTGCATGGAATTGTTGATCTTTAAGGCACACTGCAAGGCCTAGATTTTTGCTTAAGAGATTGAAGGCTGGTGGGAGTGATTGTTTGCGGGGGAACAGGGTGGAGATTTGATGGGGAAAGGCCCACTTATTGGGTTATGTTGAGGGGATACTTTTGCTGGAGGTTTGCTGTTTGTTTCAGTGTCACGGTTTTAAAAATGTCGAAGACACCCAGAGTAGCAGATGGGTTCCTTGTTGTGTGTTGTTAAAAATGGTATAAATAGTGCTATGACACAGAGGCCCATTTGGGGTTCATTAGTCTGTGTCAACTATGCCGACATACTTATCAGGCCTGACATACTCACTGCACCTCATACACTTGGTACCATTATATTTCCTGAAAAGGTGTTGTCATAATATATCATTTTAAATCTAATACATGGGTCATTAAGGTCACTTGTGAAACGTTTTTAACAACCGTGTAGGTGAAATTATTGATACGCTGTAATATTATGTTCCTGAGACTGTCAACAGACAAAAGTGACAACACGGTTCTTCTATATAAAGGGAACACAATTATGGTGGCAGATGCCTTGTGCAGGAAAGAGGAATCTGACCTGCTATCACTGAGTCAACCAGTGGCTAACAGCTCCTGCAGTTTTGTAAATGGGAAGGTGTGACCGCCTAAGAGCATCCCAATGCTGGAGGACAAGGGGCTCATTGGTATCAAATCATGAGTTTCAGCTGGCCTGACCAGTTCTGTGTGTCACTACTCACTACGGTTATAATCTCTAGCTAAAACATGTCATGTAATATGTCATTGGAAAACTGATTTTTGTGTGATGTATGCATCTAGTATATATTATATATGCTAGAATGATGACTAAAATGTATTTTAGCACAGAGATTTGGGAAACAGATCTTCCCTAGACAAAGGAATGTGTATTTGCTTCTCTGACCAGCCTGGACATCAGACAGAGACAGTGACGATCCATTTAATATTAGGTAAACAAAGCTATCAAGCTAACAGTTAAAGGAGGAGACAGCATGGCATCTAAACTTGGCAGAAGACAGGAGCTTGAGCTGGATTTTACTTTTTCAAAGAATACATTGCAAAAGTTTACTGGCCTGTAAAGACTGAGGAGCTGAACCTCAAGTGATAAGCAGTTGACTACTGATTTATACAATATTACTAAATTGTAAAAGTTTATTGAATGAGGTTGTCATAAACAGATAAGAAAAGTTAATAGCACAGAAATACTTTATATCTCCTTGACTGTAAAGGGTTAACAAGTTCAGTAAGCCTGGCTGTCATCTGACCAGAGGACCAATCAAAGGACAGGATACTTTCAAATCTTGAGGGAGGGAAGTTTTTATGCTGTGCTGTTAGTTTTGGTGGTTGTTCACTCTGGGGCTCAGAGGGATCAGATGTGCAACCAGGTTTCTCTCCAATCTCCCTGATACCGGTTCTTATAGATTCAAAATAGTGAGTACTAGGTAGATAAAGCGAGTAGGCTTATGTTTGTTTTCTTTATTTGCAAATGTGTATTTGGTTGGAAGGAGTTCAAATGTGTATTTGGCTGAAAGGAGTTCAAATTGGTATTTTGCTGAAAAGATTCTAATTTGTACTTGTATACTTAGACTGGAAGGGTATTCCCAGTATCTATAGCTGAAAAACCCTGTACCTAATTCATCTTAAATTTACAAAGATAATTTTTACTGTTTTTTTCTTTCTTTAATTAAAAGCTTTTCTTGTTTAAGAACCTAATTGTTTTTTTATTCTGGTGAGACCCCAGGGGACTGGGTCTGGATTCACCAGGGAATTGGTGGGGAGAAAGGAGGGAAGAGGGAGAGAGAGGCTGATTTCTCTCTGTGCCAGGATTACTTTCTCTCTCAGGAAGAGTCTGGGAGGTGGAAAGAGGAGGAGGGAGGGAAGGTGAATTGTCCTCTCTGTTTTGTGATTCAAGGAGTTTGAATCACAGTGATCTTCCAGGGTAACCCAGGGAGGGGAAGCCTGGGAAAGGCAATGGTGAGGGAAAGGGTTTACTTTCCTTGTGGTAAGATCCAGAGGGTCTGGGTCTTGGGGGTCCCTGGGCAAGGTTTTGGGGGGACCAGAGTGTACCAGGCACTGGAATTCCTGGTTGGTGGCAGCGCTACAGTTTCTAAGCTGGTATTGAGCTTAGAGGAATTCATGCTGGTACCCCATCTTTTGGACGCTAAGGTTCAGAGTGGGGAATTATACCATGACAGAGGTCTTTTATGAAAACCTATAACACTGGTAATTAATAACATTGTGAAATATATGTATTAACACTATATGAGGAATTATGAATACTCAGTGATATGCTTTCCAGTCTGAGAGACCAAACAAAGGGTTAAACAGGCCTGGTCTACACTACTCGTTTAAACCGATTTTAGCAGCGTTAAACCGATTTAACGCTGCACCCGTCCACACAATGAGGCCCTTTATATCGATATAAAGGGCTCTTTAAACCGGTTTCTGTACTCCTCCCCGACAAGAGGAGTAGCGCTGAAATCGGTATTACCATATCGGATTAGGGTTAGTGTGGCCGCAAATTGACGGTATTGGCCTCCGAGCGTATCCCACAGTGCACCACTGTGTCCGCTCTGGAAAGCAATCTGAACTTGAATGCACTGGCCAGGTAGCCCCGTGAACTTTTGAATTGCATTTCCTGTTTGCCCAGCTTGAAGCTCTGATCAGCATGGGTGGTGATGCAGTCCCAAATCCAAAAAGAGCTCCAGCCTGGACCGTACGGGAGATACTGAATCTGATCGCTGTATGGGGAGACAAATCTGTTCTATCAGAGTTCCATTACAGAAGACAAAATGCCAAAACATTTGAAAAAAATCTCCAGGCTATGATAGAGTCCACAGCACAGTGCTGTGTGACAAGCTTAATGGAAAGCCAAAGAATTAAATGGACGCTCATGGAAGAAGGGAGGGGGAACTGAAGACTCCAGCTATCTCACAGTCCCCGCAGTCTCCGAAAAATATTTGCATTCTTGGCTGAGCTCCCAACAGGGTCAAACACATTGTTCGGGGTGGTTCAGGGTATATCTCGTCAATTTACTCCCCGTCTCCCCCCCATGAAAGAAAAGGGAAAAAAATAGTTTATTGACTTTTTTCAGTGTCACCGTATGTCTACTGCATATTGCTGGTAGATGTGGTGCTGTGGCACTGAACAGCAGCATCCTCTCCCCTCCCTTCCCCGGTGGCAGATGGTACAGTGCAGTAGGACCGGTAGCCATCCTCGTCATCATCCCGTGAGTGCTCCTGGCTGGCCTCAGGTGAGGTCGGCCGGGGGTGCCTGGGTAAAAATAGAAATGACTCCTGGTTATACCCAGCAAATGGTACAGAACGGCTGGTAACCGTCCTCATCATAGCAACTGGGGGCTGAACTCCATCAGCCCCCCCCTTTCATGTCTAAAGAAAAGATACTGTAGTGCCTGGACTATCATAGCGGGATGCTGGGCTCCTCTCCCCCCCACCGTTTAATGTCCTGCCTGGACTATCGTAGCAGCTGGAGGCTGCCTCCCCCTCATTTTATCTCACTAAAAAGTCAGTGTTTCTTATTCCTGCATTCTTTATTACTTCATCACACAAATGGGGGGACCCTGCAACGGTAGCCCAGAAGGGTTGGCGGGGGAGGGAAGCAACAGGTGGGGTTGTTGCAGGGGCACCCCCTAGAATGGCATGCAGCTCATCATTTCTGTGGGATCCGACATGGAGCAGCTGTGCTCTCTGGTTCTCTGGTACACTGGTTCTCTAGTATCACTTGCCCCATATTCTAGGCAGGACTGACTCTATTTTTAGATTCAACATAAAGGAGGGAATGACCCATGGGTTCATTCCCATTTTTGTCTTTGCGCCCCTGGCTGACCTCAGCGAAGGTCATGACAGCAGCAGACGGTACAGAACGACTGATAACCATCATCTCATCGCCAATTTACAATGGCACAGCAGACGGTACAGAATGACTGGTAACTGTCTCTGCTACCTTGCAAAGGCAAATGAATGCTGCTGTGTAGTGCTGCAGTACCGCCTCTGTCAGCGGCAT
Source organism: Gopherus evgoodei (assembly GCF_007399415.2). Taxonomy (NCBI): domain Eukaryota; kingdom Metazoa; phylum Chordata; order Testudines; family Testudinidae; genus Gopherus; species Gopherus evgoodei. The sequence goes on along the minus strand of NC_044328.1, from coordinate 53,223,346 downwards.
CCAGTACACATACGGTGACAGTGACAAAAGGCAAAACAGGCTCCATGGTTGCCATGCTATGGTGTCTGCCAGGGCAATCTGGGAAAAAGGGCGCGAAATGATTGTCTGCCGTAGCTTTCACGGAGGAAGGAATGAGTGACGACATTTACCCAGCATCACCCGCGACAGTGTTTTTGCACCATTATGCACTGGGATCTCAACCCAGTATTCCAATGGGCGGGGGAAACTATTGGAACTATGGGATAGCTACAGGATAGCTACCCACAGTGCAACGCTCCAGAAATCGATGCTAGCCTCAGTACATGGACGCACACCACCAAATTATTGTGTTTTGGGTGGCCGCGTGCACTTGACTTTATACAATCTGTTTTACAAAACCGGTTTATGTAAAATCGAAATAATCCTGTAGTGTAGACGTACCCACAGGCTTTTCCCCATCAGGAAGGAAGGCACCTATCTACCTGTCTCCAAAAAAGTTAAGCAAGATGACCAAAAAATGGAAAGCAGCATTTACATAAACAGCAGCAGAGGGATGGGAAGCCCACAGGAAGGGAAACAGTATGAGGTCATCCTGCCTCTTGAAACAAGGTCATTGAACTTTGGAAGACATAAGCAAAGACAGAAGCCATCTTTGGCATCCATCACTAGACAGATACAAGAGATTAGAGCTCTTGCAAGCTGAGAAAGATCTGTCCTTCAAACAAGGAGGGGTTGAAGTCTCTGGAAACTTAATGTAGATGAGAAACCTGTTTAGGCAAAGATCTTTCACCTAGGAAACAAGGGAAGCCAGCATCTTGTTCTTCTGTGGAAGGTCCTGACTGAGGGAAAGTCAGCCATGGCTGGAAATAATGATTAGTGAGAGAAACCATCTTGAACAAACCTGTACCTTGCTAAGTGAGGTTTTAGACTTTTAGATGCATTTTTTCCACTTTTATTTGCTTTTAACATCTTTGCTTCTGTTTATTTTGCTTGGTATCACTCAGCCTATGTCCTGTTGTTAATACATTTGTTTTGTTTTTACTATAAACTAACTTAGTGCTGTGTTTGCAGGGAAGGGTGTACTTACCACATTTAAGTTAATAAGCTGTAATTGCTTTGTCCCTTTAAAGGAGCAATGAACCCTATTATGTCTCTATCCTGGTGAGGCTGGAAAATTCCTGGCACATGGTTTTGGGGAAATTTTGGACTGGGAATGTGTTGGAGTCACCTTGCTGGTTGTGGCCAAGGCTGGTGGAAGCCAGAGTGGGGCCATAGACAGGTTGCTGGGGTCAGAGCTGCTGAACCAGGACGGTCTAGCACACAGATACTCCGGGTGAGATCTGTGTGCTTGTAGGCTGGCTGGGAGCATCCTAGTCTGGGAACTCCAGCAGCAAAGTGATTGTAGGGCAGCTAGTGACACAGACTCTTACTGGTCTGGATTGCACCCCTAAGCCTCATGAAATTGGTGTAATCTAAAAAGGATTTACACACATCTTGTCAATTTAACTAAGGTTTACAATTTAAGCATTGGTGAAATAGGTTTAAGTGATTCACAAATGAAAGGGGACAGTCAAAGAAAGGCTACAGTTTGATTGTGTTCTGTTTATTTTGGAAGTAGAAGAAAGGAAAGATAAGCAACAAGTAGAAAAGGCAGGAGGAGCAAAAGAGCAGATGCTGAGCTCACCAAGAAGAAGTTAGAATAGCTGGGTGCGTAGTGAGATTTGTCAGCAACTAATCAGAAGAAATTGGGGCTAGAGGCCAAACCAGGTGGCAAAAGAAGAGTCCCTTTTTCTCCTACCAAGCATGCAGGAGACCAAGCAGATGGTTCCCCAGATGATCCAGTAGCAGCAGCAGCAATGGCCTCCAGAGCTGTGGAGGCTACAGTGGAAAAAGCTGCTAGTGGAGGAGAGATGGGCAGAGCTAGAGGCCAGGTGTTAGTGGGGAGGCAGAACTGAAGTAGTGGAAGCTTGCTGACCAGGAGAAACACAGGCAGCTCAGATAGAAGACAAGGGACAAGTCACACCCATTGAACCCAGGAGGAATGACATAAGGGTTTGCCTGATCAGGGGCTGGCAGGCAACCAGAGTATGATGGACCCCATCATGGTATGGGTATGGGTATGATGGACCCCATCATGCTGCCTATAGCCAGAGGTACTATGAACACTAAGTTTATTTTGGGATTCTGACAGAAGGAAAGTCAGCCGTGGCTGAGAAGAAGGTGGATTGGTGAGAGAAACCATCTTGAACAAAACCTGTACCTTGCTAGATTAATATTTAGACTTTTAAAAATGTGTTTTCACTTTTATTTGCTTGTAACCATCTCTTTTTCTTTTACTTGGCATCACTCAACCTCTGTCCTATTGTTAATAAATATATTTACTATAAAACAACACAGAACTGTGGTTGAGGGAAAGAGTGTATCTACCCCAGTTAATATGTTATGGTGTGCTTTGGTCTCTTTAAAGGAAAAAAACCAAACCTTATTATTTCTCTGTGCTGTCCAGGAGAGGGCTGGACATTGCAAACCAATGGTTTGGGAAAATGCTGAACTAGGATCATGTTGGGGTCACGTTGCTGGTTGTAGCCAGGGCCGGTTGCAACCATTTAGGCGAACTAGGCAGTTGCCTAGGGCGCCAAAAAGCAGCGCCCCCCAAAAAATTTTTAAGTGGTTGCAGCTGCTGTTGCTGGAGAGGTAGTCTGAGCTGCCCGCGGCAGCAGCTGCCTGCCACCGGCAGCTCAGTATGCCACCGGGGTCAGCCCGCTGCCGCGGCAGCCCAGGGCGCCCCCCGGGTCAGGACACTGCTGCGGCAGCCCGGCAGCCCAGGGTGCCCCCGGGGTCAGCGCGCTGCCGCAGCAGCCCGGGGCGCCCCCAGGGTCAGCGTGCTGCCGCAGCAGCCCGGGGCGCCCCCAGGGTCAGGGCGCCGGCGCGGCAGCCCAGGGCGCCCCCCGGGGTCAGGGAGCCGCTGCAGCAGCCTGGCAGCCCACGGCGCCCACGGGGTCAGGGCGCCGGTGCGGCAGCCCAGGGCCGCCCCCAGGTCAGGGAGCCGGCCCGGCAGCCCAGGGCGCCCCCCGGGCTCAGCGCGTCGCCGCGGCAGCCCGGCAGCCCAGGGCGCCCCCTGGCTCAGCGCGCTGCTGCGGCAGCCCGGGGTGCCCCCAGGGTCAGGGCGCCGCCGCGGCAGCCCGGCAGCCCAGGGCGCCCCTGGGGTCAGCGCGCCGCCGCGGTAGCCCAGAGGTTCGGGCTGACAGCGGCTGCACTGACCCAGGGGAATCCCTGAGCTGCAGGCAGAGGCTCAGAATCCCTCTCCCTCCCAGAGCAGGGGCTCCAGCCTCTGCAATTTTTCTCGTTGCTGGCGGGGGCGCCGGCGGCTGGGCAGAGCTGCGCAGCTCTGCTTAGGGCACGTGGCAGGGGCCCTGCGACAGCGGCGCAACACCAGGGCTTCGCTTCTGGAGGAAAGCGGCCGCTGCCCCCTGGCTCAGCCTCCACGTCAGCCCCAGCGAGGGGCACGGAGAAGAAAAGAGCTTCAGCAGTGGTCTGGTGGAGCAGAGGAAGAAAGAGGACCCCAATGCTCATGCATTGGGCAAGGTAAGCAAGTGCCTCCCCACAGGTTGGCCTCAGGTGCCTGTGCTCCTGCCCCCTTGGTCCTTGGCTGGTCCCTGCTCCTGCTCCCCTTGTGCCTGGACAGCTGGAGAGAACAGCAGCTTGCAGAGCTGAGCTGCCCCAGTGCCCCCAGGCACCCCCCTGGCCCCACCCCCCCCCCCCAGCCCTTACCCCCAGCTCCGAGCCCAGTCCCTCTGAGCTGGAAACCCCCTCGACCCCATCCCCCCCACAGCCCTGACCCCCAGCTCCGAGCCCAGCCCCTCTGAGCTGGAAACCCCGTGACCCCATCCCCCCAACAGCCCTGACCCCAGCTCTGAGCCCAGCCCCTCTGAGCTGGACACTCCCCTAACCCTATCTCCCCACATCCCTGAGCCCAGCCCCTGTGAGCTGGGCACCCCTGAACCCAGAGCCCAGCTCCCCACCCAGCCGTGGGCAACAACAGCACCTCCCCAGGCAACGACAGCCCATTGGTACCAACTATCACCATCACCCAGCAACTGCCCATTATGTAATTGCAAATGTATACAGACCATTACAGCTTTTAATGTTTTTAAATAATGTATTTAGTTTATTTTCAAATTATTACAAATTAATTTTTGAATGTATTTCACTAGTTATTTTTTACATTTCCTTATACATATTACTATAGTATTGCAAATGTTTTATGGAAGAGGCCCCCGATTTTGCTTTGCACAAGGCCCCCTGAGTCCTCTGGGCGGCCCTGTCTGAGTTTTAAGCCCTGCTGCTGTGTTTTGCCTGCAACAGGCAGGCCTAAGCCTGTGAGTGACCCCCATAGCAGCTGCCTGAAGAAGTGCTTGGGGGAATCATGCAGAAGGAGCGTGATATTTGTTTGAGTTCTCTCCTCATGGAGGCTGTGCTCCACTTGGTGCAGGACAGCAGTCTCAGCAGGACTCTAGGCCCAGCACCTTGCCTCAGTTTGTAGATTTGTAGTGCACCCATCACCGGCTCAGTCTGGCACCGCTACCCCTCACCAGTGCCCAAGAAGCAGTCAAAAAAGTTGGATGGACTGGTTAGGTTAGTTGTCATGCTGTTGCTTGGCCAGTGTAGAGACCACTGAATGCATAATATTCCTCTGTGATGTTCTGTCCTGAGCAAAATTGGCATGTTATGAGGTAGTGCCTGTGAGGGACAGGTGTCTGTTTATGTATCCAGCCATCATGTCTTAGGTCTTCTTGGGGGGGAGCTTTTCCATCCTGCTTTCCTTGGTGACATCTGTGATGCTCTGGTAGACATCTATGAAGACAATACTCTGACAGGATCATCTGGCAATACATCACGAGTTGATGCAAAGGCTCTTACAAAAGCCATTTCTAGTTTCAAGTTTCTTGTTTCTCTTGTTTTGTGGTATGACATATTGTTTGAGACCAACATAACTAGCAAACAACTTCAGGCAAAAGAATTTGATATATGTGATGCCATTAATCAACTTGGAGAAACCAAGAAGTTTCTTGTGGGTCGCAGAAGTGACACAGCCTTTGAGAAAACATTGGTAGATGCAGGTGAACTTGCGGAGGAGTTGGATGTACCGGCACTTTTTGAACCAGATCCAATCCATATTAGAAAGAGGAGGAAGCAGTTCACATATGAAGCAGATGACGAACCTATTTATGATCCGAAAGAAAAATTCAAAGTGAACTTTTACTTTGCAGTCATTGACACAGCAATACATTCGGTTGAAGAAAGATTCACACTGATGCAGCAAATTAGTTCAGTATTTGGCTTCATATATGATGTTTACAGTTTGCAAAATAAAACACCAAAGCAAATTATGGAACATTGCTTGAATCTGGAGAAAGCTTTGCCACATGGTGAATCCAAAGATATTGATGCCTTTGACTTGTGCAGTGAATTGCAAGCTATTGCAAGACGAGTCCAAAGGAGTTCATCACTGCAAGATGTATTGAACTTCATATGGGAAAATAAGCTGACAGATAGTGTCCCTAACACAGTTATTGCTCTTCGCATCCTCTTGACTCTCCCAGTTTCTGTGGCCAGTGGTGAGCGAAGCTTCTCCAAGCTCAAGTTGATAAAAACATACATGCAAACATCAATGTTGCAACAAGGACTTGTTGGGCTATCTACCTTGTCACTAGAACATGACATTGCTCACAGCATTGACTTGGAGGAACTTGTTTCTAAATTTGCTAAACTTAAAGCGCAGAAACATAAATTCTAAATTATAACATGTTACTCTGTGACCGTGTATTGTGTATAATGTATGTGATTGGGGGAGGGAGGCGCAAGATGGAAGTTTCGCCTAGGGCGCAAAATATCCTTGCACCGGCCCTGGTTATAGCCAAGTCTGGTGGAAGCCAGAGTGGGGCTGTAAACGGGCTGCTGGTACAGGGCTACCTAGCACACAGACACTCAATGTGGGACCTGGATGTTTGTAGGCTGGCTGTGAGCATCCTAGGCTAAGACCTCCAGCAGCAAAGCACTATAAGTAGAGCTTCATGTTTGTCATGGGGGTCATGGAAGTCTCGGATTCAGTAACTTTCTGCAACCCCTGTGACTTCTGCAGGAGCAAGTGTGGTTGATTCCAGGACCGCCTAAGCAGCTGGCTCAGGTGGCCCAGGGGCCAGCCACACTGGCTGTTGCTGGAGCGGTTCTGTATCCAGCCGCTGAGGTGGCCCTGGGGCCAGTCGGACCAGCTGCTTTTCAGGTGGTCCTGGGTTCCCCCCAGCAACAGCCCCCCCAGCAGCAGCTCCCTGGCTCTCCCCCCACCCCAGCAGTAGTCCCTGCAGACACCCTCCCCAGAAGTGCCCCCCCGTGTGCCTCCCCCTTCACAGCAGTGACCCCCTTAAGATTTTGTCAGTGGTATTTAAAGTATAATTCATGGACAGGTCACGACTGGGAATTTTTGTTTATTGCCCATGACCTGTCCTTGACTTTTACAAAAATACCTGTGACTAATATCGTAGCCTTAACTATAAGGCACCCTGGGTTGCAGGACAAGTGGTGACACAACCCCTTACTGGTCTGGATTGCACTCGAACCTTGTGACAAGTGGTTATAAAGCACAGGTAGAACGGTCCCTACTCTAATGTAAATTGAGTGGATAGTATGGATATTTTACATATAATGGGCCTAATTCTCACTGACCTGAATGTTGCTTTACATCTATCTGGCAGTGAAAAGGGACCTTAAAAGGATATAAATTATATTCTGCATGGCTGGAAAGTGAATGACCTAGACTCGATTAAGAGGGTATGTTTAAGGGTATGTTTCTGCTGCAGCTGGGAGTGTGCCTCCCAGCCTGGGTAGAGAGATGTATGCTGGCTCCGTTTGAGCTAACATGCTAAAAATTGTAATGTGGATATTGCAGCACAGCTGTGGCATGGGCTCGCCACCTCAGCTCGGACTCAGGGAGTTGGGCAGACTAGTGCTTGGGAGGCTAACCTGTACCACAATGTCCCTACCACTATTTCTGGCAAGCTTGCTCGAAAGGAGATAGTGTTTATCTGCCTATTTAAGCTGGGAGGCACACTTCCAGCTGCAGTTTAGACATACCCTTTAAGGCCCTTTTGCACTGTCAGAGTGATATAAAGCAACTTTAGCTTAAATAAGAATTAGGCCCAGTGTGTGGGTATATGAAAATTGTTTATTTTATTGGTGGGTGCAGGAAAGAGATTTGGACTATAAATATACATTTAAAGTTAGTGTATTGATTTTTGGCCCAATTTTACACTGGTGTGAATCCAGAGTAACTCCACTAGTTTCAGTGGAATTACTCCCTATTTACACGGATTTAAATGAGAGCTGATTTTGACCTGTATCTTTAAACATTGTTTTCCACGTGCTCTAATAAAACTTGATTGCTCTGTGCTCTTGCATAAGCATAGCAACATAATTTCAATATGTTGATGGGCTCAGAATGAATATTATCTCTTCCAAATAAACCTCTTCACTAAAAGAACTCAGGTACAATTAAACTTTGTATGATTTCAGTGCAGCTGAATTACACTTTGGATTCCTTTTATGATAAAAGAGAGACATGCAAATGAGACTGATTGATGATAGGTGATTTGTTTCACTCTAAAGACAGCCATAGAAAGAGATCATTTAACTAATAAAATCTCTCTATTGTACCAGATAACACTAATATTTCAACATCTCTTGAATTTCAGAACATTTCAAGATCTGTCCAAACAAATGGATATGTCTTACGGTACTGTCAGGGATTCAGCAGTGTATGAATACTTCAGAGCAAAAGGGACAAACCCTTTGGAGCAGGATAACACATTTGCTGAACTGTGGAGGACAATCAGTAAAAATAATGGGGCAGATAACTGTGTATCGAACCCTTCTGAAGGCATCAGGAAGGTAAGACTGGATTAATAGTGCAGTTTTATTTTAAATTTGTCTTGTGTTTGTGTAGCTTGTATGGAGTTAATGAATGAAAAAATAATTGTCATGTGGTAAAGGCAGGATTTAAAATAAAAAATACTCCAGTCCTAGGTTTCTTTTAAGTAAAGGTTGCAAATTGGTTTGAGGTCAAAACTGTTGATAGCAGCATGCTTCTAATAAAGGATTATGCTTTTCCCAGCAAAATCATTTCAACCTAAGACCAGCTCTCACATGGAACTCAGATCTCCGTTTCTGAAAGGCTATTGTTCTAGTCCATTACAACTTCTAATTCTTTTGCACCTTTCCCGTTCCTCTTTCTAAGACTGCAGGTAAAATTTTCATTTGTTGCTAAGTCCCATTTTTATGGCTTAAGTTTCACTGACATTTAATGAGATTTAGGTTCGTAGATACCTAAATCACTTTTGAAAAAGTTACCTTGGGTGGTCTTATATTTTCCTTGTGTGCTGAAACTTGTCCTTTACCCATGATTATTGTTGTCATTGGATTAAATTCAGTCCTATTCACTTCAGCAAAATTATGTCCACTTACATTAGGGCAGAAACATGAACTAAGTTTTTTGTCATTTTTGTTTATACATTGGTACTCGAGGTGTTCAAAAATTCATCTACCCGCTCACATATTACCCATCCATGTAGTTATTCAGTGTCACTTCAATCTGCTCACTAATGTATTCGCTCACCTATTCTCTCTCTCTCTCACACACACACACACACACACACACACACACACACACACACACACACACACACACACACACACACACACACACACACACACTTATTTTTAAGCTAAATTAACTGTACATGCAGGTTTCAACCAGCTGACATAGGGTGGCTCAATACAGGAGCCATGATCTTTGTTCAGAGTCCTAAAGCCTGTGATAGTTTTTTTTAATTGTGACTTTCTAATTGAAATATGTTGTCTCATCAGTACATAGAAATGATGGAATTTGACCCAGAGCAATGACAGAGGAATCAGACACTCAACTTTCAGCCATCCACTTACTTAGAAGTGCCTTAGAAGTGTACATGCATGCATGCATACACACATTTCTTGTGCTGTTCCCATGCTGTAGCTCTGCATAGCCAGAACGTGAATGACAAATATGAATCAGAAGTGAATTACAGCACACAGGATGCACAGGAAGTCAATGAAAGTTAAAACTTTCTTTAGAGGAATATCATAGTCTCCTTTTTATCAGTCTTTTTATTTTTTAAAATAAAATATTATGAATGTAGACTCATTGGTCAGTTTCTTTTGGTGTAAACTGAAAACCAGTATCTCTGGGCCCACAACTGTGTTACAAGTTCTTTATGCTTTTGAAAAGCTGAGACTAAAATGTAGACTTTTCTATATTATTTTACTTTTCCAAATGTTTTATGTTTATTTTTCTAGACACTCATAGAGAAAAATTAAAATCTTCAGATTTTTAAAATGTCACAGGCTGAGTTGATGGGAAAGAATGGACTCCAGACAAGGGATATTCCGTTGTTAGGGAAAAATAAGTGTGGATGTGCAAGCAGAAATACTCTATTCCTAATCAAATTTATTAACAAGTCTTTATGTCTTGAATAGATTTTGGTGGCAAAAGCAGCAGCCACCAAATAAAATATCGCAGGTATGATTCCACTCTCAGAACTCCAGCATTTGCAGCAATGCCTGAACAGCTGCATCCATCATGCAGAGGTTTCTCTTTCCACTGGTTCAGCCAAGACCACTATTCCCAAAGCTGTCTTTATGCTCTACCTCCAAATGCCTTCGTTATTAAAGCTGTCACTCTGAAACCACTACTGTTAAAATAGCAAAGGAGACACCAGTTTCACTTTTTACATATGAAACTATTTGGGTAACCCTTTAAATACATATAAAAGTAGAATTTATGTGTACATTGCAACAAATTCCCTGTAAAATATGTGGAATTTTAAAATAAATTTGTTTGCACCAGTTTGTTTATTTGCTGCAACTATAAGTGCAGTCTAGTTTTTGGCAATGTGGGTTTCATGTTTGCATGTATAAGAATTTGTACAAAGCAAATTCTAGATTCACGAACACTAACATTTTGTCTGGAAGTACTTGCATGCTGTCCAGGCACAGAACATAAACAATATCATGTGATTTGTTCGACCCTTCACATCTAACCAATCCAGCTCAAATGGTGACTATTACATGCCCATTGAGAACTAGTCAGGATCAGTCAGTCCGGAGAATTAAAAAAATATATATATCCACAGATACTTTCAGATGACAAATCAGTTCTGGGAAATGGTGCTGAGCTCTCAGAGAGATCCTGAGAGAATAAAGTGAGGCTACAGCTGTCAGATAACATGTTCTTTGAAAATGATTCTCTCAGCTCTGCCACTAACGATATTGAGCAGGATGCAGTTACAGTTGGGAGCTATTGACCTTGCTCTGACTGCGAAAGACTGAGTGAGTGCACAGTCTGTGCCTAAGACAGCATGAGGCTGAAGAAGTCCTGCCTGAAGCCTGATCCAAAGCCCACTGAAGTCAATGCAAAGCCTCTCACTGACTACTATGACTCTTCAATCAGGCTTGTTCTCTCTCTCTCTCTCTCTCTCTCTCTCTCTCCCTCCCTCTCTCTCTCAGGTATATTATTATACTAGTAATGGTTTCTCTGGGTCAAGTCCTCTTGCTATAAACTTCAGCAGTTTTTTTTTGACTTCCCCATAGTCTGTGGGTTTTGCCTCAACCTGTAACCACTGTAAAATATTAGGCTGACTTTGCCAAATGCCCTGCCCTTGGCCCAGTCACCATTTCTCCTTCTTTTATGTGTACTGTCCCTCATTATATGGGTGTAAGAAAGTGTGCTGGTGTATGATTTTATAACTGCTTAGGATCTGTATGGAAATGAGACATCTATTTCATGAGGCTTTCTCAGCATGAAAAAATAGTAAAAATAAATACACAAAATATAGATAAGCACTCTGTCACATGCATTGATGTTTAAAAAAAAATTAAACCATTTACCGAAAAAAAATGCAGGATGTATTTAAATGTATTTTCCCTATATCATCGTATTATGTCATAATATATTCAGCATCAATAAGGCTGTAAACATCCATATTTTATAAACCTATTACAGGCTTCTATTTATTATAGTTAGATTTACTTAAGCCTCAGGTTTTAGCTTTAGATTGGCAAACTGTTTATAATACCAATTAAAGTAACTTTGGGATTCAGTGTAGCATTGGGAAGTAGCTCAAATTTATGTGATAATAACTGTGTCAAATTAAGTCAGATTTTAATGTTCTGGTGTGATATATATAAAACTTGATTGACTCTATCAAATAGCATTGACTATAATCCAGTTTCTCTGCAGTCCTATAGCTGACCTGTGCTTCCATTTGATTAAACATTTACTAAATCAGGCTTAATATTTAGTAAAATTGTCAAATAAAATATGGTGTTTCTAGTTTAAATGCCTCTCTTCACAACTCAGTGAGCTCTTTGAACAAACAGACAAGTTGCTCCTGTCAAATACCATGTCTAGAAATTGTATTTTTTTAAAAAGAGAATCAGTGTTAGCCAATGAAACTGGACTTTTAATCAGTATAAATTTCCTAGAACACAAACGTGAAATGTAAATGTTGTCTTAAAACTCTAATTTTTTGCATTGTAAAATCTAAATGTCTCAAAAACACAAATATTTCTAGTGCATCTTTCAGAACAAGGACTTTTGTCAACACAATGAAAAAATATGACTTCTCCCTGAAACACAAATTTCTGTGACTCTTCTCAGTTTCCCCATATCTTTCAGTTTTATTGGATTATAAAATGGACATTAGTTACCAGTGCATTTCTAAGAAAAGCAATGCCAACTGCAGTGAGAAGCAATGTGAGAGAGTCTGGGGGGTTTTTATAGATAAGTGTTAGACATGTCAATTTTGCCCTATTCGACTCACCTCCAGAAATCTAGCTGAGAATTTCCTATCTGTTTCTGCAATTTGAACTCTTTAAGCAGCTCAAAACAAAAAGATAAATTTGAAGAGGGTTCGGAAAGCTTTCATGCATTTCTGTTGCCATGGAAAATGCATCTTTTCATAAAAGATATGGTATGTACATCCATAGTGACCATCTACCATTTTCTCAAGGCATAGCTTCCAAAAACATTGATGGCAACCACACAAAGGGTATCTAAGCACTGCAAAACACTCAGTGACACAAATGTATTTCAGATTTGCACTCAGAGGGATTATTCCGATTTTACATAAACCAGTTTCATAAAACAGATTGTGTAAAGTCGAGTGTATGCGGCCACACTAAGCACATTAATTTGGCGGTGTGCGTCCATGGTCCGAGGCTAGCGTCGGTTTCCGGAGCGTTGCACTGTGGATAGCTATTCCGTAGCTATCCCATAGTTCCCGCAGTCTCCCCCGCCCCTTAAAATTCTGAGTTGAGAGCCCAGTGGCTGATGGGGCAAAAATCATTGTCGCGGGTGGTTATGGGTAAATGTCGTCAGTCATTCCTTCCTCCGGGAAAGCAATGGCAGACAATCCTTTCGCACCCTTTTTCCCTGGATTACCCTGGCAGACGCCATAGCATAGCAACCATGGAGCCCGTTCAGCTTTTTTTTTTTACAGTCACCGTTTGTGTACTGGATGCCGCGGACAGAGGAGATACTCCAGCGCTACATAGCAGCATTCATTTGCTTTTGCATGGTAGCAGAGACGGTTACCAGTTCTGTACCGTCTGCTGCCGGTGTAAATTGGCAATGAGATGACGGTTATCTGTCCTTCTGTACTGTCTGCTGCTATCATGGGTGCCCCTGGCTGAGATTGGCCAGGGGCGCAAAGGCAAAACTGGGAATGACTCTCCGAGTCAATACCTTCTTTATAGTTTCTAAAAATAGAGTCAGTCCTGCCTAGAATATGGGGCAAGTGTACTAGAGAAGCAGTGTAGCAGAGAGCACAGCTGCTCTGTGTCAGATCCCGCAGAAACGATGAGCTACATGCCATTCACGGGGGGTGCCTCTGCAACAACCCCACCCGTTGCTTCCCTCCTCCCCCAACCTTCCTGGGCTACCGTGACAGTGTCCCCCCCAATTTGTGTCATGAAGTTATAAAGAATGCAGGAATTAGAAACAATGACTTGTTAGTGAGATAAAATGAGGGGGAGGCAACCTCCCGATGCTGTGACAGTCCAGGCAGGACATTAAGCAGTGCGGTGCAGGGGAGAGGAGCCCAGCATGCAGCTGCTATGATAGTCTAGGCAGGACAGAATCTTTTCTTTGCACAGGAAAGGGAGGGGGCTGATGGAGCTCAGCCCCCAGCTGCTATGATGAGGACGGTTACCAGCCGTTCTGTACCATCTACTGGGAATGACCGAGAATCATTCCTATTTTCACCTAGGCGCCCCCGGCCAGCATCACCTGAAGCCTGCCAGGAGCACTCACGGGCTGATGATAAGGACAGTTACCAGTCCTACTGCACCATCTGCCACCAGGCAGGGGAGAGGAGTGGATACTGCTCTTCACTGCTGCAGCATCACGTCTACTAGCAGCATTCAGTAGACATAGGGTGACATTGAAAGTAGTCAAGAAACGATTTCTTTCCCTTTTCTTTCACGGGGAGAGGTAGGAGAGTAAATTGATGAGCTATTCCCTGAACCACACCGGACAATGTGTTTGAACCTACAGGCATTGGGAGCTCAGCCAAGAATGCAAATACTTTTCGGAGACTGCTGGGGACAGTGGGATAGCTGGAGTCCTCAGTACCCCCTCCCTCCCTCCCTCCATGAGCATCCATTTGAGTCTCTGGCTTCCCTTTACGCTTGTCACGCAGCACTGTGTAGCCTGGAGATTTTTTTTTCAAACGCTTTGGCATTTCGTCTTCTGTAACGGAGCTTTGATAGAACAGATTTGTTTCCCCATACAGCCATCAGATCCAGTATCTCCCGTACGGTCCATGCTGGAGCTCTTTTTGGATTTGGGACTGCATTGCCACCCGTGCTGATCAGAGCTCCACGCTGGGCAAACAGGAAATGAAAATCAAAATTTCGCGGGGCTTTTCCTGTTTACCTGGCCACTGCATCCGAGTTCAGATTGCTGCCCAGAGCGATCACAGTGGTACACTGTGGGATACCGCCCGGAGGCCAATACCGTCAATCTGCGGCCACACTAACCCTAATCTGATATGGTAATACTGATTTTAGCGCTACTCCTCTCGTTGGGGAGGAGTACAGAAACCAATTTAAAGAGCCCTTTATATCAATATAACGGGCCTCATAGTGTGGACGGGTACAGCGTTAAATTGGTTTAACGCTGCTAAAGTCGGTTTAAATGCGTAGTGTAGACCAAGCCAGAGAGTCAAGTGATGTTTCGTTTAACTCCAGAGATGTGTGAGGAGAGTTGATTTGTAAGTTTGGTCTTACGGGTTCAAAAGTCTCTCATGGTAACAATGATCCATATAATATAGTATTAAAAATGGGAATATTGGTACAGATTCCCCACAATAAAACTAATTCAGCAATACTGTTATGTGGGGAAATTTCCTTCTCACTCCAGCTATTGATCAGTGTACATCAAGAAGCATGAAGTTTGGTAGCTCCTGTAATTTTATCCTAGATAATGCAACTGAAAACACTATTCTTAATCATACATTTTTAATCCCTTTGTGGGGCTTAGTAAGCTATTTGCCGCATGATATCAAGTGGTAATGAGTTTCACAGGTTGTTTGTTGCATACAAAATATTTATTTTTAGACATTTCGCATTGTTGCCTTTTTTTTATTTTGAGCATCTGTTCACGATAGGGGTAGGATAAATAGGATGACCTGATAAGTTCCTTCTATACTGTTCATTATTTTAGATGTAGACGTAATAAACCCTCTTACTCAGGAGTGGACAAACTTTTTGGCCTGAGGGCCGCATCGGGTTTCAGAAATTGTATGGAGGGCAGGTTAGGGGAGGGGGTAGTGGCCTGTCCCCCACTCCCTATTTGCCCCCCATGGACTCCTGCCCCATCCAACCCCCCTGTTCCCTGTCAGCCCCTCTGGGACCCCTGCCCCATCCATACACACCCACTCCCTGTTCCCGGATCCCTGCCGCCCCATCCAACCCCTTCTCTCATTCCTGACATTCCCCACCCCCCCGGAACCTCTGCCCCATCCAACCACCCCTTCTCCCTGTCCCCTGACTGCCCCTGGAATCCCTGCCACTGACTGATCCTGCCACTCCATCCAACTCCCCTCCTCCTTGACTGCCCCCCTGTTCAACCCGTTTTCTCTCCGACCACCATCCACACCTGTGCCACCTGACCACCACCCCAAACTCCCTTGCCCTCTATCCAACCCTCTCCTGCCCCCTTACCATGCTGCCTGGAGCACCAGTGGTTGGCAGTGCTACAGCTGTGCCACCCAGTTGGAGCTGAGCCACTCTGCTGCCGCTGCCACCACACAGCACGGAGACCAGGTCAGGCTCTGCAGCTGCGCTGCCCCAGGAGCTCACAGCCCAAAGCATTGCACCAGTGGTGGAGTGAGCGAGCTGAGGCTGCGGGTGAGGGGGAACAGGAGGGGAGGGGCCAGGGGCTAGCCTCCTGGGCCAGGAGCTGGGCAGGACAGTCCCAGCTGGGCAGGACAGTCCCGGCAGGGCCGGCCCCAGGCCCCAGCATAGCAAGCAGGTGCCTAGGGCGGCCAATGAAGAGGGGGCAGCACATCTGGCCATTCAGCGGCAATTCGGCAACAGGGCCATCACTCCCTCTCGGAGCGAAGGACCTGCTGCTGAATTCCCAACAATCGCGATCACAGATTTTTTATGCTTGGGGCTGCAAAAACGCTAAAGCTGGCTCTGAGTCCCACAGGCTGGATGTGGCCTGTGGGCTGTAGTTTGCCCACCCCGGCTTTTAATATTTTCCATTCAAACTAAATAGCAATAATCTTTTAAAGCGCTCCTCATTGGATTCATTCCTTCTCCTGATTCCAATCATTCTCATTGCCATTCTTTGAATCTTTTCTGTTTCTGCTATGTTTTATTGGCAATGAGTTGACCTAAACTGAATACAGTATCTAAGGCAAGGATGTATAATTGATCTATATAAAAGCATTATAATAATTTCTACATTGTTCTCTCTCTCCTCTTTACAGCCTCCTAATATCTTCTTAATTTTTAAAATCACCACTGAATATTGAACCAGGCTTTTATTTTTTTCTGAGCAGTCCCCATATCAATGATTTCCCTGAGATATTACAATACCTCACTCAAAATTTTAGTGCATAGGAATAGTTTAGATTATTCTTTCCAATGTACATGGCCTTTGTTCATATATACCATTATGCTGTCCAGTTAACATATGAATTTTCATAGGTCCTCTGGAATTTCTTGCAGCCCTCCTGTTCTCTTGACCAATCTCCATTCTCTGTCATCAATAATGATACCACCTCACAATTCACATCTTCAGATAAAGCAATTCCTGTCCTCAAACTGATTTCTGGAGCACTTTGCTATTAGCCTCCTTGTATGCTAAATATCAACCATTTATCTCTACTCTTTGCTTCCTGTCTCTGAAACCTTTTATAATCCATGGTAGCGCTTTACCTCTCAATCCCAGAAATTACAAAATTGCTTCAGTAGTCTCTTGCACATGTCTTTTGAAAGCCTAAATATCCACTGGCTCTTTATCCATTATTTTGTTAACTCTTTTAAATAGTTACATGTTAAATAAGCGAGTTGTTTCCTTATACAACCCATGATTGTTTGCCATTCTTTGATACCAAGCTTGATGCTCTATAATTCTGTCCTTATGGATTTTCTGATCTATTTTTCTGCTACCAGAATAAAGTGAACTCCTCTACATTTCTTTGGTACACTATAGATGTGAGTGCAATGTTCGTGACCTTTCTAACTGCCAGTACATTAGCTGTGCGAAGAAGTGATATGTCTTGTAATGATGAATGCCATATTGTTTGTAATTCAAGATGCTTCATGTGTCAGTTTCATCAGAAGTTTCAGATGAATTCCAGCCACACCTCGGTATTTATTTGAAAGTTACGTTGTTTCATCATTTCTTGTTTCAATCTGTTCTCTAAAAAAGCCTAACTTCACTACTAATAAACAAGGGCCCTGGGACAGGTCTTTTTCCGGTCGTCTTCTATAGTGAGGAATAATGGAAAGAAATTACTTAGTCCTCCCCTGCAGTCTTCTTATCCTCTTTGATTTTCCCTTTTATATCTTGGGAGTCTGATAAGCCAATTTTGATGAATGTAAAGAAGAAATTTTGTTTATATAACTTTGGGATTTTTTCCCCCTTCAGATTTCCTCTTTACCCTGTTAGTATGCACCATACCTCTTTCCATGCTAGCCAGGGCAGTTGTCCCATTCTATTAGCATCTGCTGGATTTCCATTGGAAAGTCTATTTTATGGGCACAAGGGAAAAAACACCACCATCGCCGCTACCACCATAGGTTAACCAAGCTATTAGTTTAGTTCCAGCTAGTTTTGCTGTACTACCTGCATACACCCTGGGACTCCAGTCAGGGGCATAATATATGTAACTCAGTCAAATTCAAATCCCAATCCCCAATGTATACATTTTAGGGTATTTCTTACTCCATTTCACACTTCCTGCTCCTCCAAAGAACCCTTCTGTGTCAAAGTGTATAGAACAATAAGGCAAAAAACAGGCTTAGTGCTAATGGAGAGATGAGACTCATAAGAGATGGACTCTGAGACACAAGTTATGTCAGTCTTGTTTTCTTCTAGTTTTCACATCTGTATGTATTTGCTGCTTCAGAAGCTGATCTGCAGACAGCTGTCTTTAGCTTCCAGACTTCAGAAGAGGAGCAAAGCCAATATCTATACTAGCATACGCTTATTCGTCCCAGGGCTGCTTGGGGAAACATTAACTTCCACAGGCATTGTATTTCCATTACAAGGCAATGCCTAGAGAATCATACAGCTATGGCCTCTATTACGCAAGCTGCCCTGGATCTCTTCTTTGCCCAGAGAAGCTTCCTATTACTTAGTTACAGTTGGTGGGAAGCCTTTTGACAAGGTCAGTCTCTCTCCGCCATTTAGGATATTGCTATCCCGAGTTATGATCTGAGACTATGAAACAGTAAATAAAGTCCACCAGGCCTTTTTGTATCAATTATATATTTTTGTGACATAACCAATTCTGCGCAGTGCCATCAGAACTGTATAACATTATTTCTCTGATATCCTCAGTATTTTAGCATAAACAGAAGTCTGCATTTTAAACACTTAATTATGCACACTTCTCAACCTTCAGAAATCCTGGAGGAGGTAAGATTGTTTTCTTGTTCTGATTGCCAAAGAGAGAGGTTCCAAAGATCTCTTTTTCCATGGAGATGATTTTCTTTTCTGCCATTTCTTCTACTTTCATAATATTTGCTTCTTTAAAGAAGGGAGATTCCTTTCTCTTAGTATTTATATTACATAAAAAGCTTCCTGTGTGACTAAATATTTGGCTGCAGTCTAAATTCAGCACACTTCTAATCCATGTTAACATCCAATATGACAGGGAGGCAGTATCATTTGGGCAATTTAAAGAGGGGCTGTCGCACTGGGAAAACTTAAAAATATATGCAATATAGATACCTTTCACATGCTTTTCATTAGGAATGTGTGAAATGAGCTGGATAAAATAAGAACTGACATGAACCTTCATCCCAAACCCTAACTGAACCTTTTGTTGCTTTTTGAATAAGTCCTGTTAACTTTTGTTTTCATTGCATTTTGAACTTCTTGACATTTTCAGGTCCAAGCCACTAGCAGAAATGGAGGGGTCAATGTGCCACAATTATGGCTTTTTTTATGGTATTTGGGACCCAACATGAAATCTGGAAGTGCTAGGGGCAGCTGTCAGTGGAAAGATATGTGTGTGTATAGACAGACGGTGGAAGGAAGGGGGCAGACACACGAGGCAAGAAATTCTGTGTTGGGAATACCAGATTATTTCATAGCAGTTTCTTCTGGCCTCTTTTGTAATTGCACATATATGCAGCAGGATTGCCTCTTTATATTGCAGAAACAGATGCATTATTTATTATGCAGCTTGGGCTTAAAATACACAAATAGGCTGTTATGTACAACAGTGGACGTGGTTATAAAAGATGCATATTGCCCTGAACCAGAAATCCTGTCAGATGTATCACAGATATGGAAGTATGGTCCTATAATGGACACTCCTGCTAACATGAAATTGGAACAGTCAAGACAGACACAAGCATATTCACAGGTAGGACAGAGACTGATATGAACAGGTTTGTAACTAACACCAATGGCTGGGGGTAGAGGATTATTCAATACACACATAGATGGCTGTATGTGTTTTCAGAGACAGATTTTTGTGTTTCCAGCCATATGGAATATCTCATGGGATAATTCATCCTTGATTCCTTCCCCATTCACATCAAACTTTCTCTGCCCACTTGGAATGTAGGCAGATGTGCATGAAATGTCAGACATACTAATATTTTGAGGGGTTGCTTTGGTGTGGTGTTATATCTCAGAGATGCTGTTTTAGGAACTGGTGTTTTCTGGACTGTTTTTAATAATAAGATGATGATGCGTCACTCTCTGGCTTACTTCACGATGCTGGCATAGGATCATATAGTGTTCACGTCCTTCCTATTTGAATAGCCCATGCTGTATTTGGGACTATAAAAATACTTTGTACTAATACAACAACAGTCATCCTAGCCTCTCAAAGCACGTTACATGAATGAATTATTTTAGCCTATTGAGCATATTCATTTGTTATTTTGCTGCCTTACTGTAGTTGTTTGGTGTGATAGGATATACTGTTTGTCTGGGACTGATTTTCTGGCCTGAGATAATGTGCTAAGAGGTAGGGGTATATGGGCAGATGAGAAGTAGCGGGAGTTTCCTTTCTGGTTGCTTGGGTTCTTTTCACTGGGGGACCACTCACCAATGTTTGTTTTTTTTGTCCTATTTGAATAGCCATCAAGGAGTTCACTGTACTGTGATCATTGAGAGCCAAGCATGCTAAAGTGAAATGGGTTTAATTTCCTAGCCCAGACTCCAGCAGGCAGCAGCTGATATAAAACAACTGAGAGAGTCTTGTCTTCTAGGTCAATTCAAGTCTGAACTTACATGGAGATGAAAAAGAACCACTGGGAACTGCTTATGGTCAGAAATGAGGCCATTAGTTGAGGGTGCTTGAGGATCTAATCTTGTAAGCAAATATATGTAGAATATCAGCTTCCGCCCTTGCCAACTCTTTTTACTTGATGAGAAAAGACAAATCACCCAAACTTAAAAAAATTAAGTCTTGGAAGCCTGCATCTAAGATTACTCATTTATTTGCATTAGAGTCTCCAACCCATCTGTTCCACTGTACTTTGTATGTTCACTAGAGACTTAAAAAACATATTACTTAAATACATTAGGAAATTAATTATTACTTTAACCAAGTAAAGTGATGAATTTTTTTTATTAAAATCCCCATCCAGAGACATTTCTTACATCTTATGTTAAGTAAAGTGATTTACATTCATCATGCGCACTGCACTCAGGCATTGGTTTGAATCCAATTACGGCTGACATTTGAGGACAGCTGTATAGGTGTGTACTAAACTAAGTCAATATTGGTCACAAATAAAGCTAGTGGAAGAATGTGGTGACTCTTCTCTTCCATGCTAAGGGAGAAAATTGGTCTCTAAGAATTGTATCCTGCCTTTTTTTGCAGATTAGGACAACTCTTTTCAAAGGGTTTTCTTTTTGCTTTTGGTGAGCTGCCATTTTGGTGGCTGTGCCTGCTAGAACATACCATAGTGCTTAAATGTATCTGCCCAGGTGTGTAACTGTGTAGAAGTGGAAGAATTAATATGCTTTCACTAATCCTAGGAAAACCATATCAAGTAATATAATTGAAGGTGATGTCTTTGATTCATTATTAATAGTTATAATTATTTAAAAGACCAATATGAGGCCTGAAGTTAGCCATGTCACACACAAGAAGCCTTGGACGCAGCCTACTGCACCACTCTGGCTTATTAAAACAACGGGAGTGCTCTAAGGTGGGTGTGAAGTAAATGAGGAACTGTTGTTATGAAGAGTCTGAAGATGTGAGAGGTCCAAAATATTGTTATGAACTAATGAAATGTCAGCACTGGTCAATGAAAGGCTTAGCATGACTTTGAGACCCATTTAAGCCCTAGATCAACTGTATAATTTAGTTTTATTTGTGGTGCATTTGCAGGCAAAGAAAGGCAACTATGCTTTTTTGTGGGATGTAACAGTGGTGGAATATGCAGCCCTGACAGATGATGAGTGTTCTGTTACGGTCATTGGAAACAGCATCAGTAGTAAAGGATATGGGATAGCACTCCAGCATGGCAGCCCCTACAGGGATCTCTTCTCCCAAAGGTAATACAAAACTATGCTTATATCATAAGATTCCTCTCTGCAACAAAGAATCTCGTGTTCACAGCTGATTAACTTTGGCAATGTGTGTTTATTAAATGAATCTCTATCTTTTGAAATCGGTTGTTTGAATTCTCTTCCTTTTATAGTAGCATGGGGCAGAGGGGTGGGGAGCAACATCAACAGAGTGGCTACTTCCTTTCCTGTAACGTGGTCAGGGGGTAGGTAAGAGGGAGCTGGAGATGGATGGAACATTGACTGTGCTCCCAACATTCTGGGCAGCCCATGCTGTGCCTGATATATTCCCCAGAGCAATGGGTAAACTGGGAAGGAGATTGTAACTCTCTGAGTCACAATCTATTTCCCAGGCTGCTTTGGGGGCAGTGAAACTCAGGACTTGTGTCAAAGCCACAATTTAGTCTTTGGACCGGGGGAGCATTGATTTGAGAAAAGCAATGCTGTCTATTATGTATCATTATATAATCAGCAAATAATAGTTACTGAGTGGTTGCATGGGTTCAGGAAGATAGTAACTCTACTGTGGCTATCACAATTCAGTGATCCCAGTGTATCAATATATTTTAAAAGTATACATATATACTTTCCTTTTGTGCTAAAACAAACGTGCACGGTGGTGTAGATACATGCACGCTTTCTGTCTGTGTGGATTATTCTTAAAGAAGCCTTTTATATTCAGTCGGCCTGAATTCTTGTGATAACCAGAGACAAAGCTCCTCGAAAGGAAAGCTTGTTATTAAATAGCAAAGGCAGTTGTCAAACCAGACCCCAAATAAATCATTCATGGAGAGAAGGGACACTTCACAAATGGGAAACGATTAATTAGTAATTGTTTACATACTAGTTCAAGCGTAAAGTAACAGCGTAGTAGTAAAATATTTTTGAATGAACTGCATTTGCTATAGCTCAAAGCAGAAATGAGCAACTCTTTTGCTGCTAAAACCATTTTGTATTAAGTACTGTGCAAATGGTTGCATGCTTGTTTCAAGTATAATTAGAAATTATTATATGGGCCATATATGGGTGGGAGGGTTGAGTCTTTCATGAGCTGTTTCTTCTTGAATAACCATTATAATGTACTGGGAATCTGAGCAAAGTCAAAATTTTAGGTAAAGCCCTAGCTAAAGCTTTGCTTATTAAAAGCAGTTTTTGAAAGTCACACTTTTTCTAAAGCTGATCTGTGAAGTCTTGTGGCTGCTCTGGACTGGAATATACTGTATGAAGTTTGGTATAAAAGAGTAGCTAGTTTCACCCCTTCCCAGGTGGATGCTTTTTGGATGAAATTACATTTGACTAGGAGATATTCATCAAACTTATTACTTACTGAAAGTTGTGCTTGTGAAAGTGGCACTCTCACAACCACTTCAATGCTTGAGGGAAATGTATATGAATATTTGATATGCAGGAAATATACCTCACTGATCTATTATAGACAGAGAGTGAGAAAGTCCTACAACTGTAGCATTACACCAGTCATGCTGGAGATGTTCTGCCCTAAAGACAGAATTCCACTGACTAACACTGAATTCCTGTAGGAAGATAATTCCTGCAGCCCACTTGTAATATAAGGATTCCAGGGCTGCAGAGTTGTTGATAAATGCATACACAATATACAGAAATCAACTGAAATATTGGCTGTGTTTTAAAATTTCTGCAGGATCTTAGAATTACAAGACACTGGAGACTTGGATGTACTCAAACAGAAATGGTGGCCGCGGATGGGACGTTGTGACCTGAACAGCCACACCAATGCACAAACAGATGGCAAGGCACTGAAGCTTCACAGTTTTGCGGGCGTCTTCTGCATTTTAGCAGTAGGCCTTCTTCTTGCATGTTTGGTGGCAGCGCTGGAGTTGTGGTGGAACAGCAACCGTTGTCATCAAGAAACTCCAAAAGAGGTCCATAACTTTTATTCTTATCACAATTAAGAGTAGAAAGAGAGCAAATGGAAGCTGTGGGATTTTAGGTGCTCTCGTACAAATACACTCAATTGATTTTGATTGGAGATACTAAATTATTTCATAAAGTTTGATTTTTTTTAAATGTGACTTTCATGGAAGGTGCCAAATTGACAGCCCTGGAGACTAAAGTCCTCTATTTATTTATAGAGCAGTTACAGCATGGGCAGCAGCAGTGCAAACTTCCTTACGTTGTCCCACCAATGTGCCTCAACCCTGACCTGGAGAGACCAGCTTTAGGGGTAAGAGAGTAGCTGAGACACCATGCCCTTGGACTCTCTGCTAAGACTGACAGCAAGATACTAATTGGCACCAACTGATGTTTTTGTGATTTGGACCCTTGCCTAGTGGGCTGTGACCACCAGCTCATTCTACATAACTGCCATCGGATGGCAACAATTTTTGGTTACAACCAATCTAGATCAAATCTGAACAGGTGACTTAGTGATTAAAAGTTAATTATCCCATTGTTAATACAGTACGCCAGCCAGCCACCAACACTTTTTAACAACTTTCTTTTTGGAACCTTTAAAAAAAATTAGTTACTTTTCTGAACAAATGCCTTTCATATAAAATATTTTACCTAGAAAAATCCATTTGGAATGACTTGTTTGCAAAGATTTTCACAGCACAACATAATTAATAGTAACATTAGGGTAGACTCAGCAGTCCATATGCAGATCTATCTTGCATGATGCCTGTATCTATTTGCATCAATTAAAAAGTTTAACAAGCTAACCTCTGGGAATTTTTTAAACATTGAGAGACTTGCAGATTCTTACATTTTGAACAGATATTTGTTACAAGCAACTAATAGGAGCAAGCAGCATCACTGCTGGAAAAGAATGCAAAGCCCATCAATGCCAATCTTAATTTCTAGGAGTATTACAATAATTGACATGCCTACCACAATAAACAATTGTGGCATGTGGAATCTGAAAATGTATGTTGCAGTCTGTAATGTTATCAAATATTTGTCAATAAGATTCCATTCTCTGTGTCTCCTCTTCACCCATTTTAATTCATCCGTGAAGTGTTCAGTGATAAACATCCATAACATGCTTGTGGGACAAACCTGTGAAGTCACTTGCACAGAACTCCAGGATGTATATTGCTGAAAGGGAGCCTTTTGATAACTGAAATTTTGTATCCATTTTGCTTAGCACAGTATAGCATTTGGAGAGCATGCAGAGTGAGAACAAATATCTTTGCCTATAAAGACAGATGCATTTATATTTTTGATGCACGGTTTTAGCCTTTCCCTTAGTACACTGTAGACCTCATCCCCACTAGAACTATGGAGGCAATAATATTGCTAATTAAGGTGCATACCCTGTAAGGAGCTCCATGTAGGGGGACCTCTTCACCTTTGCGGAATACCTTGCAGGATCATGGACAAAGGTGATAACTATTAAAATTCCACTAATATTAGCCACATTTGAATGTGACATACTCTGGATGTATTCTCCTCTCAGTGCTCAGGGAGTCCAATGCATAAAGCTTTGTAGACTTAAATGAGCATATACTCAAAAAAGTGTTAGATAAGGTCAGTCACTGATTTAATTCAAGATATCCCAAGCTCTATTTTATTTCTATTTCCCATTCCTTGGGGGAAGGATCTGTCTCTCTGATCTTTAATGTTCTGCTTCCTTTGCTCCTGCTTCCCCTTATTTTCTTTTTCTGTGTCTTTAACTAGAATTACGGCTTTCATCATTCCCCTACCTGACTTTTCTTAATCAGAAATACGTTTTAGGCTTTTACTGTTCTAAATATGGCTGCCCTTAACTTTCTCTCTTGGAATGCTCAGGGTTTTAACATCCTCACATAAAAATCTCTAAAATACTTCAGCAGACTCTGAGAACAGATGGATGTATGGTACAGCTTTACTCCAGGAAGATCACTCATTTGTGGGAATAAGCAGATGTGTGGGAGTAAGTGGTTTCAAGTCTGAGCCAAAAACACTTCCAGGGTAGGGATAAACAAGACAAATTAAACTAAGACAAGACACAGGAGAACAGATCAAGAAAGTGAGGGTGTGCGTGGAGATGTTAGGAAAGAGAACAAGGAAGGTGGAGTCCTGCAAGAAGTTAATTTTAGTAGAGAGAGGGTGCTGCATGAACAAAATGTGGGAGACTTTTCCAGATGTAGGTGGCAGAATGGATGAAGGGACAAAATTGAGAATGGGAGAAGGAGATGAAGGAATCGGTAATGAAAGGTCTTGGAGAAGTATAAGGAGCAGGCATGAGGTAGAAGGACATGAAAACTGTGATTATGTAAGGCCCTGATAAAAAGGACAAGGAGCTTAAATTTAATGAAGTAAAATGCAGGAAGCCAGTAAAGTGGTTCAAGGAGATGGCGTAAAAAAGTCAGAGCAACCAGAGAGGAAAGTGACTTTAGCAAGCACTCGGATACCATACTTCTCATTATTGTATAAATTCCCAGATGGATTAGGTAGAAGGAGCATTTTGGATGCACTAGAAGATGAAGTGAGAAATCAGATTGATGAAGAGGCGTAGGTTCCTGTAGTCAAGGTGGAAAATGTTCCCCAAGGATGCAAGTGCAAATAGTTGGGATAGTGAAAAGAGAATGTTAACATTCTGATAATGTTAAATAGAAAGATGTTTCATAATTATGAAGGGACAGAATATGGGGGAGAAGGAGAAAGAGGTGTCAAATATGACACCATGGTTGCAGAGGTGGGAAAGAGGAAGGATAATGGAATTGTTAGTGGAGTTGATTTCAGACAGACTAAGTTTGAGGCTATCAATGCAGGTATCTACATATTATTATCAGTATTTCTATAGTGCCAATCACCAAAAAAGTATAAATGCTGTGCATGGATTACAGAAAACAGTGAAACCTGTCCCACTGGGGCAGTCAATATACCATCCAATCCTGTAGTTTAATTAACAGCTTCTAACTTTGAGCACACTGCTGGGTTTTTCTTCTCTTCTGCCTTCTAGAAGGCTTTTGCAAAGACATGTGACTTGCAATGTGAGCTGAAAATGGTGAGAGTTGGATTTTTCTTGATCACCTTTGGAAGTGTGTTCCAGAGTCTTGTATGAGCCCAAGTTCATATAAATGGTCATACTGGGTCAGAGCAATGGTCCAACTAGCCCAGTATCTTGTCTTCTGATAATGCCCAATGCCAGAGGCTTCAAAGGGAATGAACAGAACAGGGCAAATAGGAAGTGATCCATTCCCTGTCATCTGGTCCCAGCATCTGGCAGTCAGAGACTCCCTGTGCATGGCCACTGATGGACTGATCCTCTATTTATTTTTTGAATTCCGTTATAGTTGTAGCCTTCACAACATACCCTGGAAACAAGTTCCACAGGTTGACTATGCTATGTGTGAAGAAATACTTCCTTTTAAATCAGTAAAATAAAGAGTGAAAAATCCAAACTATTGACCACTTTGGACTTTCAGTTACACTATTCTCTATCCCTTTTGAAAAACAGAGCAACTGAAGGGGGTAAGTCTCTGGTTCCCTGAAGATTATACTTGTCACAGGGTACTGAGCAATGAGTTTCCCGGGCTTGTCAAACAAAAGAGGCAATCCTTCGGATAGTGTGACCGTATCTCATTGATGGGTTTTGTAAATCAGTTCTAGACACTTGAAGTAAATCCAGGATTAAATGAGTTCGTGTTGAAGAGCGCTGGCATAACATGAATGGTATGATCCACTCAGTAGACTGAACTCTATACCAGCTCCTGCTTCTTTGTGAACTTCTTATCTTGGCCCAGGAAGAGGGAAATATTCTAAAGGTGAGAAGTGCAGAAACCACTTTGGCTAATTCACCAGAGGAATGGATGGGAGTCTTCTTGCTACCTGGAGAAGGGAGAGGCCACTTTTAGTAACTTGTTGAAGTTTGTGCTTCCAGAGTCAGTACTGAGTCCAGCATGACCCAAAGGCTGTGTGTTATCTTGACTTCAACTGAGGATGAAGTACTGATATTTGCAAGTTTCTCAAAGCATTTTCCTCTTCCACATAGAATCACGGTGTTTTCTGGGTTCAGGTGAGCCTATTGTTCTTCATGTACATTAGAGCAATCAAGTACTCAGATATTTAAATTACATACATTATTAGAGAGAGAAGCTGAGTGAAATAATATCTTTTAGTGGACCAACTTCTGCTGGTGAGAGGGACAAGCTTTTGAGCTTTCACAGAGCTTTTCTTCAGGTCACCTTGTCTCTCTAATATCTGGGAACCAATACGGCTATAGTGCAACATACATAAATAATTAATGTACTGGAAACCACAAACTGGTTTGTGGAAAGGAAGATTTGCCTATGATGATATTAGAAAAAAATTATATCTGCACCACAATGCCAGAATCTTCCACTAGGATGCACAGTCTTTTAATGCTCGAAAGACATTTAGAAACATTTAAAGGGCCTTGATTACTTCTAACTTTGGGGAAATTATATTGATCTTTCTTCAGTGAGTAGATTTTCTAGAATTTATGGACAATCTTTTCTAACTTTGACTAGATTTTCTGCAATGTATTGTTCCAATTATTTTCAGTGACCAGTCCTCTTACCCTGGTCATGAATATTAGAGTACCTCCACAAATCTCTGGATACATCACAACTTGGCCCATTAAACAGAAGTGTGTATTTTGCACCAGGCTGTTTCTTACTGATCACAATAATTTATACATAATATTTTGGACACTAATATTGTCTTTAGAAGTGGAGTGAAAGATCCAAACTAATGACCATTTGGGGCTTTTAATTAGATTATTCTCTGTCCCTTTTTGAATAACTGAGCAAGTAATGTATTGATCCCTGACCTCTAAAGTGCATCTGTCAGTGTGGTTTACATTACAAATTAATCACTTAAATATATTGAAAACAGAGAGTCTTTCTCATATGAAAATAAATTCAGAAAATGAATAGTGTCTCTGTGACTAGTTCCCCAGGGTGCAACCTGGGCTGTTGGACTGCTGAGCACTCCAAACCCACCAACCTGGGCTGGACCTCACCCTGTGATGCTAATGTCAAGTTGCAAACCCTTGACAGGCTCTGCTCTTACACAGACATACAGAGGCATAGACACCCCCAACTGTGTTACATGAATGATTTCCCAGACACTCATGAACTATCAATAGGGAAGCTGCAGCCAATTCTCCCCAGCCTCGCACCCCAGAACTGTACAGTCTTGCACTGGTCAGAAGGTTGACCAGTGTAAGTTAGTTATTTAGTTCATCACTTCTTCACAGGAAAGTGAGCATGCACCAGCCCTTGTAACCTGAGCTGAGATTTCCCAAGCAGTTTACACAAACTCACTGATAAGGATACAACATTAAGTGATTATAAGGGATAGGCATAAAGGTCAAAGATAGTTAACTTAAGAAAGTAAAAATACTTTCTAAATCTTAAACTTTTAGTCTGAGAAAGAGTTGAATCAAACAGCTTTTCTCACCCTGACAGATGGCACAAGCAGGTTTCAGTTCCCAATACACAGACTGGACTCCCTTTACAGCTTGGAACCAAACTTTCCTAGTTTAAAGCCTTTGTCTTCTATAAGTGTTTCCAGATGTTGAGATGGCAGGGTTGAGGGGAAGATAGGCCAAGTGTTGATGTCACTTCCCTTCTTTTATACTGTCTTCCAGCTTGCTGGAAAGATCTTTGCTGTGACTAGGGGATTAGGCAGTCTCCATTGGTCAAGCAGTCTCCATTCAATATGTGATCTCTCTGAGAAGTCTCTGGGATAGTGGATGGGTGTTGATGGGCCATTGACACTGTTTGGCAGTTGATGGCTACTCCTTTGTTGTAACTGAAGGGCTGGTTGTGGGTGTTCCCAACCTCACAACATATTTCAGTAACACATATAGCAATACTTCATAACTTCATGTACAATGATAGTACATATAATCGAACAGGATATTAATGTTCAACAGATCAAGACTTTTGAAATTATATTTCACAAGGTATACTTTGTACAAAACATATCATAATATCATCACAGTGGTGAATATGGTGGTTCCAGGGTGCTAATTTGAGGTACAGAGGGTCACAGCATCCTAAGTCCAGTAACTTTTTAGTTCTTCAAGTGATTGCTCATATCCATTCCAGGTAGGGTGTACGTGTGGCACTAGATATATACCCCTGCCGGCCCACCCACTCCTCAGTTCCTTCTTACCGCCGTGTCGGTTGCTGGAACTGTGGAGTGCGGCTTGCTGACCTCCACGTCCCTAGCTCTCCTGTATTTGTTCATCGTCTTTCGTTGTAAATAGTTCATAGTTAGTTAGTAGATAGACTGTTCGTTAGTAGTTAGTTGAAATCTTGTAATATAGTTGTCTAACATCGCTTGCGGGTGAGCCGTTGCCCTCCCCGGCACCCGGCACCGGGCCCATGCCTGACTCGCCGGGCTTCAAGCAGTGCTCGGCCGATGCCTACGAGCGATCCCCACGACGCGTGCCTTAAGTGCCTGGGGGAATCGCATATCAGCGAAAAGTGCCGCATTTGCAAGGCTTTTAAGCCTCGCACGAAGAAGGAGAGAGACCAAAGATTCCGCACTCTCCTTATGGAAGCGGCTCTGTCTCCGGCACCGTCGGCGCAGTCAGCCAGTTCTACTCTAGCACTGGACCGCGCCGGCACCGGCAAGACTCCCCGGCACCGACCATCTCCAGCACCGGGAGCAGACTCTTGTCCCTCGACGTCTGCAACACCATCCAGGCAGGCCCGAGTGGACCACCCGGCACCTACCCTAGCTGCGGCACCGCCTGCAGGACTGCTGTCGACTCCGGGCCCGGAAGGTCCGTCGAGTCCAGCCCCTCCTAGCTCCCCCTTAAGATCAGGGGTCGAGCTCCGGGTACCGTCTACGCCGGAGACCTTTGCCTCGGCTCGGGACCTGATCGCGATGACGGAGCCATCGCAGCCTCAGCCGGCACCCCCGGGACGGCTAACCTCCAGGGGTAAACCGATGCTTCGAGCGCTGTCTCCCGAGCCCTGGCACCGATCACCCTGGAGGTGTCAACACTCGCGCTCGGGGCGCCGCTCTGAGTCCCGGCACCGCTCTCCCAGGCGGTACCGGTCGTACTCGCAGCACCGATCGCCATCTGCACGGTCCCAGTCGGGCTCGTCTCACCGCCGGCACCGAGACTCCAGGAGCCGTTCACCTCGGCGTTCGGCACCTCGGTCGACCTCCCGGCACTGAACCGGTGGTAGGTCCAGATCCAGGCACCGAGGGGAGCGTCGGTCTCGGCGCACAGAGTCGTATACCAATCAGGCTCAGCGCCTCCGTGGCCGTCTCGGGAGCCGTCGGTCTGTTCCCAGACTGACAGCGCCTATGCCATGGGCCAGGGCACGCACTTGGCCCTGTTCCAGGACCCTCCCCCACAAGAGCGAGGGCCTCAGCAGTGGGGGTTTTGGACTCCTTGGGCGTATTCCCAGGCCCAGGGCCTGCAACACATTACCCCCTGACCTACGGGGGAACGCAGACCTCCAGAGGCGACGGTATCAAGACCCCCTCACTCTCCGGAAGCGGATGGCAGGTCCAGTCACCTAGACTCAGAGCTCCCTCCGGGGCGGAGGTGCAGCCCCACACGGACCCCCCCGTGGACACTTTGTTGCCGGGGGTTTCCTCGTCCTCGTCGCCGGATGAGGCAGTGGCGGGTACCGCGTCCTCCAGTCCTCCCCCTCTGGATCTTAGGGCGCACCAAGACCTCTTCCGCCGGGTGGCACAGAACCTGGACTTGCAAGCGGAGGAGGTGTCTGAAATTGAGGACCCGGTGGTGAGCATCCTTTCCGCCGATGCGCCCACCAGAGTGGCTCTGCCCTTTATAAAGACAATCCAGGCCAACGCCAATAACATCTGGCAGTCACCGGCCTCCATCCCTCCGACTGCTTGAGGGGTGGAACGAAAGTACATGGCCCCCTCGAAGGGCTATGAATACTTATATGTTCACCCAACACCCTGCTCGTTAGTGGTCCAGTCGGTGAACGACAGGGAGCGCCACGGGCAAGAGGCCCCAGCGCCCAAGTTGAAGGAGGCGAGAAGGATGGACCTCCTGGGCCGCAAGGTCTATTCGGCGGAGGCGCTACAGCTCCGGGTCTCAAACCAGCAGGCCCTCCTCAGCCGCTACTCCTTCAACTCGTGGGTAGCGGCAGGGAAGTTCGCGGAGCTCTTGCCTCAGGACGCCCGCCAGGAATTTTCCACCATCCTGGACGAGGGCAAGAAAGTGGCAAGAACATCACTACAGGCCTCCCTTGATGCTGCCGACTCGGCCGCTCGGACCCTGGCCTCGGGGCTCACGATGCGCCGAATTTCCTGGCTGCAGGTCTCTGGCCTTCCGCCGGAGCTCCAACATACAATCCAGGACCTCCCCTTTGAAGGCCAGGGCCTGTTTTCTGATAAAACAGACCCGAGACTAAAAGACCTCAAAGACAACAGGGTCATAATACGGTCGCTCGGCATGCACACGCGCAGGCCATTCCAGCAGCAAAACCAGCAGCAGCAGCGGTGGCTGTACCCCCAGTTCCGCCCAAGGCAGGACCTCTCTAGGCGCTGCGGCAGGAACAACCGCCACAGGCAGTCCGGTGGCCAAGCGGGGCAGAACCAAGGCTCCGCCAAGGCCCCTCCAGCCTTCCTTTTGAAGGTGCGCCCGAGGGCGCAGTACCAGTTTCCCCTCCGGATCCCTCACCGCAGTTTTCCAACCGCCTTTCTTTTTCCCTCCCGGCGTGGACCCAAATAACGTCGGACCGTTGGGTCTTGCGTACGGTGCAGGCCGGTTATCGCCTGCAGTTTTCTTCGCCCCCCCCCTTCCCCGTCCCTCTTCAGGGACCCCTCTCACGAGCAATTCCTCCGTCAGGAGGTACACGCGCTCCTTGTCAAGGGAGCTGTAGAGGCGGTTCCGGACAACGAGAAGGGCAAGGAGTTTTATTTCCGCTACTTTCTAATCCCCAAATCCAAGGGCGGCCTCAGGCCCATCCTCGACCTGCGGGAACTCAACAAGTATATCGTGAAGTTGAAGTTCCGCATGGTATCCCTTGGAACCATCATCCCATCCCTGGATCCCGGAGACTGGTACGCCGCTCTCGATATGCAGGATGCTTACTTTCACATCTCCATTGCCCCCCAACACAGACGTTTTCTCCGCTTTGTGGTCGGCTGCCAACATTATCAGTTTGCGGTCCTTCCGTTTGGCCTCTCTACGGCCCCGAGGGTGTTTACGAAATGCATGGCAGTCGTCGTCGCACACCTTCGATGTTGCCGCATTCACGTCTTCCCCTACCTGGACGACTGGCTGATCCGAGGCACAACGGAGCTGCAGGTCCACGCCCATGTTGACAGGATCAGCACCCTCTTTGCTGCCTTGGGCCTCGTCATCAATGTGGACAAGTCTACTCTGCTCTCCACGCAGCGGATAGAGTTCATCGGGGCCGTTCTGAACTCTACCCTGGCCAGGGCCTTGCTACCCTTCCCCAGGTTCCAGTCGCTGTCGGCCATCATTCTATGTTTGCAGGCGGCCCCGCTGACCTCTCTGCGAACATGTCTGGCCCTTCTAGGCCACATGGCGACCTGTACGTTCGTAACGGCATATGCCCGTCTCCGCATGAGGCCTCTTCAATCATGGCTCATTGCGCAGTATCGGCCGGCCAGACATTCGTTGGACACAGTCGTCACCGTTCCTCAGAGGGTACTGGACTCTCTTCGCTGATGGCTGGACCGGTCCATGGTCTGTGCGGGGCTCCCGTTCCATCCGCCCCAACCCTCGGCATCCCTGACCACGGACGCCTCAGATCTGGGCTGGGGAGCGCACTGTGGCACCCAGAGAACTCAGGGCTTGTGGACACCTCAAGAGATCAACCTCCATATCAACATACGAGAGTTGAGAGCGGTCCGCCTTGCTTGTCAAGCGTTTGTCCATCTCCTTCAAGGTCGTTGTGTCGTGGTGTTCACCGACAACACGACGACCATGTTTTACATCAACAAGCAGGGCGGCACCAGATCCTCTCCCCTGTGTCTCGAGGCAATGCGCCTCTGGGAGTTTTGCATAGCCCATTCGGTCCACCTTTCCGCCTCCTATCTCCCAGGAGTGTGGAACACTCTGGCGGATCGGCTGAGCAGATCCTTCCGTTCGCACAAGTGGTCCCTCCGTCCGGACGTCGCCCTCTCACTCTTCCAGAGGTGGGGTCGTCCCCGGATGGACCTCTTCGCGTCCAGGCAGAACAGGAAGTGTCGAGCATTCTGCTCCTTCCAGGGTCGGGAACCAGGGTCTCTAGCAGATGCATTCCTGATCCCATGGACAGCCCACTTGTGTTACGCATTCCCTCCCGTTCCGCTGATACACAGGGTTCTCCTCAAGGTGCGCAGAGACAGAGCCCGGGTGATTCTCATAGCTCCAGCATGGGCCAGACAGCTTTGGTACCCCATGTAGCTGGACCTCTCAGTAGCCAACCCAGTTACCCTGCCCCTACATCGGGACCTGATCACCCAGGACCACGGCAGGCTATGTCACCCTGACCTTCCGTCTCTGCACCTTACAGCGTGGCTCCTGCGTGGTTGACAGGCTCTGAGCTGCGCTGTTCTACCCCGGTTCGGGAGGTTCTCATGGGCAGTAGAAAGCCTTCCACCAGGGCAACTTACTCAGCTAAGTGGAAGCGTTTCTCCTGCTGGTGTTCAGAGAAAGCTCTTCGCCCTATGGAGACTCCCGTCACCACTATTTTAGACTACATCTGGTCCCTCAAGACCCAGGGTCTAGCGTTGTCGTCCCTCCGGGTCCACCTAGCGGCCATCTCCGCATTTCACCCGGGAATGGGCGGTTGTTCTGTCTTCTCCCACCCTATGGTAGCGAGATTCCTGAAGGGACTGGAGCGGCTCTATCCACAAATCCGCCCTCCAGCCCCTTCATGGGACCTCAACCTGGTCCTGACTCGGCTCATGGGCTCTCCATTCGAGCCATTAGCTACTTGCTCCCTGCTCTACCCCTCGTGGAAGACCGCCTTCCTAGTGGCCATTACCTCAGCTAGACGAGTGTCTGAACTGAGGGCCCTCACAGTGGACCCGCCGTATACCATCTTCCATAAAGACAAGGTACAGCTGAGGCCTCACGCTGCCTTTCTTCCCAAGGTGGTCTCAGCTTTCCATGTTAATCAGGAGATTTTCCTCCCAGTCTTTTTCCCAAAGCCCCATTCGTCCCGCAGAGAGCAACAGCTCCACTCGCTAGATGTACGTCGGGCGCTGGCATTTTGTGTGGACAGGACCAAACCCTTCCGCAAGTTCCCCCAGTTATTTGTGGCGGTAGCGGACCGGGTTAAGGGGCTGCTGATTTCCTCCCAGAGACTATCTTCCTGGGTTACCTCCTGCATCAGGACCTGCTACAACCTGGCCCACATTCCAGCGGGCCATGTGACTGCTCACTCCACCAGAGCACAAGCATCATCGCTGGCTTTCCTGGCCCGTGTACCAATCCAAGAGATTTGTATAGCGGCGACCTGGTCATCGGTCCACACATTCGCTTCCCATTACGCCCTGGATCAGCAGTCCAGAGCTGATGCGGCCTTTGGCTCTGCAATACTCCAGGCCGCGACCTCTCACTCCGACCCCACCACCTAGGTGAGGCTTGGCAATCACCTACCTGGAATGGATATGAACAATCACTCGAAGAAGAAAAGACGGTTACTCACCTTTGTAACTGTTGTTCTTCGAGATGTGTTGCTCATATCCATTCCACACCCGCCCTCCTTCCCCACTGTCGGAGTAGCCGGCAAGAAGGAACTGAGGAGCGGGTGGGCCGGCAGGGGTATATATCTAGTGCCATAGTGCGCCACTCTAGGGGGCGACCTGCCGGCCCACTGGAGTTGCTAGGGTAAAAAGTTTCCGGCAGACGTGCACGCGCGGCGCGTACACCCTACCTGGAATGGATATGAGCAACACATCTCGAAGAACAACAGTTACAAAGGTGAGTAACCGTCTTTTCAGTTCCTACTCATGCTCAACAAACTCTAATATAATTTGGGTTAGTCAATTTGTGAGGGCTTTCCTGCAACACCGAGTCTTTGATATTTTTCAATTTTTTTGTCAGTCTGAAAGATGGTTTCCAAATGCTCATTGTCATTATGGCCCAACATGGCTGCTAATTGTAATAGACTTAGCAGGCTCCATCAATATTTTATCAGCGATATCTTTTTGCACTCAGCTATCCCCCTGGAAGAACAATTCTCTTGTGCTATCCTCAAAGTCATCAAGCACCATAGCCCTCCACCCCCCTTTTTTCCATACCAAATGTTACACTCTAGAATAATTAAAACTTCGAAACTGAGAAGAATATAAAAAATCAATCATGGAAATCCTGTAAAATTCTCCGTTTGCGCAAATCTAATCACCAAACAAATTATGTGATATCTTCACATTAAGGAGAATTAGCAGCTTTAGACTAGTCATTGACTTCATTCAACTATTTACAGAATGATTCCTTTGCCAAGAACTGAAATGTATTGCATCCCTTATAGAAGATAAGACTGACACATTGGCCATTAAACCACATCTTGCCACTATTACAACTTCCTCATCAAATTCCTCTTTCGATCTTTCCTTATCTATAATGAAGAGGACTATAAAACATAAATGTATTTTATCTGAAGAGACTGGAACAAGGCTAGCACAAATCACAGTTATAATGCTGGTGTACATGGAACTTTAATTTCCTGCTAGCTAGGAAATTACGTCATTTTCATCTTACTTAGTTGCAGTTAGATATTGCAGCATCCCTCTCCTTTAAGGACCTTAAGGATATTTCATGCCATATATTTGCAATTCTCTAACTACCACAGTGTTAATTAAAGTGGCTTGGCTTATAATTTCTCATCGTTTTAATCAGCCTGTGTAAAATCATTCTACCGAGCAGTCTTTTTCTTTCTCCTGTCATCAGTGTTCTCCTTCTCCTCTATTCTTCAGATTAAGGAGGCTGACATCAAATGCTCTGTCCACAGCAGGAAAAGAATTGTACTAACTGACTCATATATTTGTAACAGCATCATGTTGTCATTACTGCTATCACTCTGTTTTCAACAAAATAACTTCAATAGATACGATTGAAACCCAACAAGTCATCACTCTGCAAAATTTTCTAACTGTGCAGGATTGAGGAAGGTGATGAAATTGCCCTGAAATATTGTAATTTTGTCTGTGGAGAGGGGATAACAGAAAACATCAACCTATCTCTCTGGACTGGGATGCACAGCCTTATATCTTCTGCCTTAAGTTTCCTTACGGTGCATCATATATCTGTGCTGGATGACGACACACGTATTTTAACCTACCTCAGAAAATCTGCACTTACAGCTTTAGCTCTTTAGTCTTTCTCTTTGGAAATGGAACTGAAACCCACTGTATCTTGGAAGTAGAAATATGAGATTATTAATATGATCATAATGGGTCAAAGATGAGTACTGCTGAGAATTCTAATCAGGATCAGGTTTATCCTGCCTCAGATCTCCAACAAGATATTATTTCATAGGCCCTGGCACATTTTCCGTATGCTGTCAGTCACCTTTTTGCTTATTAAAGGTTCTTATACTTAACCAATTTTTCTCTTTCTTTATTCTTTCCTTTTCTTACCTTTCTTTTCCTGTCCACTTGTTGTCTTTCTGCTGCTATCTTTTTTTCCTGACTATTTGATTCCACCTTGGGACAGTTACTTCTGATGGTGAAAAAAACCACAAGATCATTGAACTGACATTTTATTTTCCCTTCATTGTATGTTCTTTATATTTTATGTTGTTTTTTAAATTATTTTTATGTATTTTGACATGTCTGAAATCTTTGTACATTTTTTGCTCAGTTACATATAAATGATCATTTGTTTGTACAACTGTATTGTACTCTACTTTTTCCAAGAATAAATAAAGTTTTTTTTTTGGGGGGGGGGATTTAAATAATACAAACATTGGCAAAATAGTGCATTGTAATGCCGCTCAGAAAACTCAGGTTCATGACTATGAACATAAGAACTGGCAAACTTCACTTAACTAGCAGCTTTAAACCAGCAATGAGGTTTCAGAAGCAACCATCAGTCACTCTAGGCTGCAAGATTCCATGCTGTTATATGACAAAACACAAAGCTTGAGGGAAGAGGTACAGAAGAAAGGGAGAGGGAAAAATATCTGTACTTTCCCTTGTATAGATACTGATAAAAACTGAGAAATTATGAATTAAACAGCCTTAATTCACTCCTTACTGGTTATTTGAACAGCTGCAATATAAATGGTCTGAAAACTCACCTCTTTTCTGAGCAGAACCAGATATTCTGCAATACATAGTCCTAACAAATGGGCTGATCAAAAGGCCATCGAAGTCAATGGGAATCTCTCCACTGACCACAATGGTTTTTGGATTAGGCCCTAAGTGAATTGAGGATGCCATGTCATTCTTTAGTTTGCTGACACTGGGACCAGAACTGCGCCAGCTACTGCAATATTTAAATATGTTTGTTGCTAGCTCAGTACCACAAAGGTTTTCCTGTCCTTTGGGGTCAGCGGTTTCTTGTCCGAGAACCACATTAGGAAATCCTGCTGTAAGAGTCCTAGAGGGGTAGTCTAGACTAGAACATGATTTAGCAGCATGTTTCTTAGGAAAAAAAATGTCCCTGAACAAAAGTGAGCATAAAACAAGTCCCCTTGGAGTGCGAGGCACGCTGTCAGAAACACCACCATTTAAAGTCCCAGTTCAGCAAGCAACCAGAGTATGTGCTTAACTTTAATTACAGTGTGTTCCCATTGAAGTCAGTGGGGTTAATCAGGTGATTAAAGTTTGGCATGTGCTTAAGTATCTTGCTAAACTTCGGGTTGTAGCTAGTTAAGTTCCTGACACTGTGTGTTCAAAGCCTTTTTTTTGAGGGGGGGTTATCGGGGGGCGGAATATGTTTTATCTCAGATCACAGTGGTATTTCCAAGTTGATTATTTTGACAGTGAATGTTCAGTAATAATTAAAACATATATTTGAATCAGAATTCAAAAAATGAAATAAGTGTTTCCCCACATTTGTTTTTCAACCTTTTGTGGTTTGTAAAACCTGAGGCCTTGATCCAACAAATAATTTAAGCACATATTTAATTTTAAGTGCCTGAGTATAGTCTTGATTCTGCTTTCATTCAAATCAGTGGAAAGACTCCAATTAGCTTTAATGATGGAAGATCAAGCCTTAGGTTCTTTGAAGTCATGTACTTAAAGTTATGCATGTGCTGAAGTGTATTGCTGGATCTGGGCGTAATTACTCTGCGGCAAAAAAAATGTTATAGTGTGCAACGGTAACACATTTTTAACTTAAATAGCTTGGGTATTTTAAAAGCTATTGACAGCAGATTACAAAGAGCCACTTAGAAAGTAATCAGCCTGAAAGCTATAGCTCACTCCCACCAAGAAACAAAATTATTTCCTAGTTCTATTATTATGGTGACTATTACATTTCACAAGCATCACCACTAGTAAGAATAATTATATTATGCATGTATATAATTATATTTAGAATTATATAAAACTATAAATTTATATAGATTTTAACTTACTTTCAAGTATCTGAGATAAGTTATTTTTCCCTATCCTAAACATAGAGAAATACTGAGGAATCTCAAATATTAACATGTCATCATTGTTGGTAAATGTTGACACATAGGGCCTGATTTTCACAAGTTCAGCACCTGCAATTGCGGCCAGGTTTCCAAAAGAGTTCAGCCTCCATTTAGGCATTAAAGTAAGGGCCAGATTTTGAGAAGTGCTCAGCACCTAGCAGCTCCCATTGCAACTTTCAGTGTGTTAAGCTTTTTTGAAAATCTGCTATTTCTGTTGGTGCTTAAATGGGAGCAGAGCTGTTTTCAGATGGTGTGTGATGATCACTTTGGAAAATCTAGCTTTTATTGGAGACCACAAGGGACATTAGGCTAGATTACCCAGTTCATCGAGATTGATTTGCACTGCATAAGATCAAAGTGACTTACAAGTACCCTGAGATGACTAGTGGAGTGTTCTCCCTGTGCAGGGAAACTTTCCATGGACAAAGCTGGTGGAAGAGACTCCTCTGTGACTTCTGCCAGCTGCCTCCAACACTCCTGGCATAATGGGCAAAAGAGGTTGTTTCAGCAGTGGGGCCTGGACAGAATGGGGAGGGTAAGGGGTTTGACCGAGCACGGCTCTGCTATGCCAGCTCCTTCACTGGTGCAAGTCAGGATGTGCAGGTACAGTCCTAACAGAATGCAGAATCAAGCCCTTTATATGTCAACATCCAATGATCTAGGGCATGACTCAAGGCCCCTGAAGACCATGGGAAGACTCCAATCGCTTTCAATGTGTTCTGGATCAGGTCCTTAGTGAATTTAAATTTTTTAAATATCAGAATGATGATGAGGTTACAGACAGCCTATCAACCTATCTAATCACACTGCAGTTTTAGATGGTCAATGTATTGCCTCATGAAAAATAAGCTTTATTGTAGCATGTGACCCTGGCTGCAATGGGACCACCTTTGCTAGAATGTGATATACTGTTGCTAAAACAAACACCAGTGTTAGACATATGGCAGAAAATGTTTGTTAAAAAGAGTAAAATATTAAGTACACTATTAGCCTCACTATTTTGATCCATTTTTTCTCCCTGTTCTTCTTTCCCTTTCCTATCTGGAGATGGCCAATGAGGTGAGGCTGGGCCTCAGAACTATGGTGAGATTTTATTAAAAAAAAAAAAAACAACACATACCAATATTTGATTTATTGTTGAAAGTCCCTGCACAATTTAGCCCTTGCTGACTTTCTCATCTTCACCTCCTGAAAGCTCCCTTGATCCTAACCTTCCTATTGCTGCAAATGCCTGTAGCTATTGCATACGTAATGTTCACATAGTAGCTATTTTCTCAACATGCAACTCCCTCTCTCCCAAATAGTCCATTTCCAAAGACATTGGCATGCTTATAAAACACTGCGCATTTGATGCTGCATTTTTCTGTTGCTTGTGCTGGAAAATGCTTCCATGCACCTTCCTTTTCTGCTGTTTATTTTAATCTCTTGAAGCCTGCGGACATATGTCATGTGCCCAATCATTCTTTTTTATTAGGTTTGGTAACGACTCAGAAGCCTGAATGCCTCAGCATGAGACTTAGTAGCCCTCTATAGCAGTAACAAATGAGTGCTATGAGGCTTTCTTCCTTCCATCTTTTTGGGTTGACTCTACCATTAGCAATAAAGACCATCAAATATGCTACAGTTACTGCAGTTAGATTGCAAATGGCAATAGAGTATTAGCATGTCCACCAGCAATCACCTAGTTTGTGATGTACTTCCCACATGTACTGTATGTTCTGCATGTTTATTAACACAGCACCATACAATATGGATGTATGTTGATATAGAGACAAATATAAAAAATGGAGCTGGATCTTCAGTGGTTTCAACTGGCAGAACTTCAATGGCTTATTGGTGTTACATTGATTTATACCAGTTGAAGATCTGGTTTGGTACTTACAGTCTATGGGACTGATCCTACAAACACTGTGTGAATAATCAGGCTCAGGCACTCATGACATAGGGCTAGATGACAGCAGACAAGGTGGGAAGGGGAAGGGAGGGATGAAATTACTTACTTTTGCAGCATAGACATTATTTCAATTCCACCTTATTGGTAATTTTTTTAGGGTTTTTTTTTACACTTTATTTCTCTTTAGAAATTATTTGTGTTAATTGGGTGCAGAAGTGTGACTCAACACTGGAAATGTAGTAAAAAGAAGACTATTGCACCAACTATCTCCTGTCAGCATCCTTTTGCTCATTATTTTTTCCTATTTTCTTTCAGTTAGGAGTGAAGAATAATATCAATTTCTCTTTTACGTGAAGTAAGGTGTACTGTTTCTGCTATTTAATTAAGCAAACCAATTCCTAATGAATCAGGTCATCTCTACTGAATAGCTTCAGCTGAAGTTTTTGTGTTCTGTGGAGATGTTGACACATTTGTTGAAAATAATTTTACATTGCCAACTCATCTAATTTCTTTTGCATTTCAATTGGATAAGTGTCCAGTTGACCTCAAACAATGTCAGTCTTACTGAGGTCGTCTTGTTTAGTTAATTACTATTTTAAAATACATAGTATTGTTTCTGCTTATATGAACAGAAGATTGTGGAAGACTGGTACCAGCAATTGGGAGTGGGTGGTCTGGCTGGATGATCACCTCTGTGTTCAGGAACCAGAGGCCAATAGGCAGGTCTGAATCAGGAGCTAGGTGTCAGAGCCAAAAATTGAAGCCAGGATCAGACAGGAAACAGGAGCTGAGGGTCAGTGTTGAGTCAGAAGCCAAAGAGCTGTACTCTAGGGTCAGAGCCAGAGCAGTCAGAAACAGGGCAACCTGGTTCAGGGACTGGAATAAGGCTGAGGACAGGGTCCAAGTTAGAAACCTGAGATGAAACCATGAATAAGGTAGCAAAGACAGCAAGATCTGAAGTAGCCTCAAGCCAGGATCCACCTTGTGGCACAGACAACTTCCTGTGTCTTTGTAACTTGAATAGTGCACCTGGCCCAATCAGGAACTCCAGAGCTCCTCCAGTCAGGTCCCTATGGGTGTTACCTTTAGTGGAATGTAAGGCCTTATGGCTCCCAGTGCTCCAGTCATTGGTAGAGACACTGGGGGGGAGTGAGGGGCTTCATCAGTAGTCGAAGGGGAGGGAGACAGGTTCAGGACCTGCGGATCCTCAAAACAAGTTTGATTGCAGAACTTGGTCTATTTATAAAGGCAGACTGAGGTGCATCTCTAGTCATATTTAATGTTACAATAGTATTCAAATCAGCATCCAGCAGAATACATGCAAAACACAGTCAGCAAATTTTATGTAACATTAAGTGCTATTTGACTAGGTCACTTGCCTGTGGTAAATTAAGACAGCAAACATACATCACTATGTCAGTTTCTACATCTGTCTGCATATCACATATTTCTGACTAATGAAACCCTAGAATAATGAGAGTGGAA
The DNA here is from genome assembly GCF_007399415.2 of Gopherus evgoodei. Classification (NCBI taxonomy): domain Eukaryota; kingdom Metazoa; phylum Chordata; order Testudines; family Testudinidae; genus Gopherus; species Gopherus evgoodei. Next base: position 53,181,084 of record NC_044328.1, on the reverse strand, counting down.
ACTAATTTATATTTAAATTATTATTTGTATTAGCCTCATATAACATAACACATCAGGGTCCCCCCCCCAAATATACTGAATTAAATATATCATTCCTGTTTCTTTCCTTGAGCAGGCCAATTATTAGTTACTTTTTTACCTCTCTCGGAGCCTGATGGAATGAAATAGAATTATGGCTTTGCAAATGCATTACATGAAGCCTAAAGTAATAGTGAATGTAGTGAATTCAGGATTTCAAAATGACTCTCCTATTTGTCATACTTTATACACATGAATGGGTTGTGCTCCATTCATTTCTCAGCAACCACATGCTTGAAAAGTTCATGTCTGATAAAAAGAATACTTGGAATTTTATAGTTGGTTGGGGATATTGATTTCAATGTGGGATAATTGATGCTGAGCCAGTAGTATAGCCTATGGATACTAGAGCATGCAAATCTGCCTCTTAAGTGTTTTGTATTTTTTAAACAGGCTGTCCAACAGAGCTTGAAAGTTTCTCAGAGTTTATTTTTCCACTTATCTGGATATTTTTGTGGGTCCCATCACTTTGAGTGTGTCTCAGCCATTAATACCTTTATTTTCAGCATGACCTTGTGAGCTAAGGGATATTATCATCCCTGCTTTACAGCTAAGGAACAGAGAGATTGGTATATGATTTGGTCTAGGTCGCACAGGAAATGTGTGACAGAAATGGGGATTTAACACAGAAGTCATGAGTCTGAGTTCACTGCCATGACCACAGAATCATCCTTGTTTGTTTTTTTCTTATATTTCTTTTACACAATGCAAGTTTCATATTTTTATTGTATTCATTTTGGTCAAAACTCGTGTCATTTTTCCATACATTTCATTTCTATATACATACACAGAGAGAGACAGAAATTGGTCCATGAATGATGATTGAAAGCCTGTCTACACTTGAAATGCTACAGTAGCACAGCTGCAGTTCTCCCGTCGGCAGAGGTAATCCACCTTCCTGGGAAGCAGTAGCTAGGTCAACAGACGAATTCTTCCATTGATATGGTGCTGTCTACACCAGGGGTTAAGTGAACTTAACTACATCGGTCAGGGGGTATGAATTTTTCACACCCCTGAGTGATGTAACTGTGTCAACCTAACTTTTCAGTGTAGATCAGGCATAAGAAAATTTTACCGTAAACAGATCGTAAGCAGTTTTTATGCATACCTCAGGCATATAAAGAACTGCATTAACATCACTTTAAAACTTGAGGCAGAGATGTCTGCATGTGACCTAGAGCTGTCAATACATTCATCATAGTCCCTCAAGGTATGTGCATGTTGTTTTTCTAAATTTTTATTGTTTGATGCTCAGGGACTTTCCTCTCCACCCTTCAGTCCATTGTGGTTCTGTTAGCATACGTTTAGTGTAGGCATTCTTTATCATAGTATTAGTTATGCAGTCCATCACCTGACCCTTTACCTTTCTTGGGTTCATCTGCTTTTGATTTGTCCAAAACAGCTTCACCAATCGGTAGTAACTTTCCCTGGTCAAGGGGATTCCACTGAACTCAAGTGATAAGATCTGAGGAGAATGGGTAGAATAAAGAAGAGGTGTTAGTTTCCTTAAAGAAAAGATTCTCAAGGAATCTCCGGCCTTCAACCGTGCTGCTAAGAACTAAGACATTTTAGTAGCTGTGTTCAGGAGGTCTTGGATAACCTTCTAGACATCCTTCACCCAACACCTGTTCTCTGAAAGTCAATGAGGCATTAATAATGACTGCTAATGTCAATTAGCAAAAAGTATCCAGGGTAATTCCCATGTTTTTCCAAACTCTCTCCAAATACTCATTAAAAAAAAACTGAAAAAACAAAGCAAAAAAACTGTTTATCTCTGCACACCTACATAGAGTATTGATTACTCCTTAAAACTTATTACATGATGATTAATGATCAGAATTTCTCTCAAAAATAAAAATGATACTCAAGTTATCCAGGGTAGAGAGTCTTAGTTAATTGTAGTTGTTTTCATAGAGGGTTAGTTGTTTCAGGGAATTTCCTGAGGGCAGCCTTCAATTCTCTGGGGGAGGGCACATAGCTGTGTACTTTGTCAGTCAGGGGACCAATAGCCACAGTCACGACCTATTTTTCATGATCAAGTTCTTACAATATTTCAGAATCCTGCCTTTCCCTTTCCCTCTTCTAGCTCAATTTACTGAGGGAAAGAATGAAATTCAAATTGGTATTTATTTAGGGTTGGTCCTGTTTTGAGAAGAGGGTTGGTCTAGATGACATCCTGAGTCTCTTCCAACCGTAGTCTTCTATGAATCTATGAATGAGATAATTTGCTTACCCAGCAGAAATGTATGGTTAGTTGTTTTTCTCAATCAGGAGGAAGACAGGCACTTATATTCATCCTCCATATATACATATGTGTTTTGCTCCATTTCACTGATCATTCTCTTCAGATAACCTGCAAGGAATGTAATAAAAATAGTAATAAAAATAATGAGAGAGAACATATTGAGAGAGTAAAAGAAAATGGTATTACATGGTTGACAATGACATTAATGGCATCTAATAAAAAAGTGTGAAAGCACACACATTTTATTTGATAGTTTGTGTATGGATACAGCTATACATAAACAACACAAATATAGCTATGGAATGCATACGTTGATAGAAATATACATCAGTATAGATATTACATAAATGTATACAATATGAATGAATATACCATATACATATTAACTGCAAAAATCTGCAGTAATGTCACTGTCCCAGACTCCAAACAGTCAAGTCTGGAGCGGTTTATTCACCTTTGGGAGCAAAATGACTGGAGATAGTCAGAAATATGTGGGAAGAACAGAAACAAAGCTTCCAGACTAGTAACCAAACTTCAAGTCCCAGTGTGAAACACAGCTCTGTGTTCAAAATCTCCAGCCAAACTGCTTCTCTATCCTTTGCACTTCCCAGCACAACTGCTGACTCCTATGCCTCTTTATCCTGCGCCAAACCTATTAAAAGTCCCTTTGCAATGATATCATTATAGCAAGCCACAGGCAGGAGACGAGTTGCTTACCTTGTCCATTCAGGCACTGTGTCTCCTGCAATGAGCCATACTATTAATTCTTCTACACAGCCTCAGTTCAGATAATTAGTTCAATAAAGTTATTGAGCAGCAGTTATTAACTATTATTAATTATCTTCCTTACTACAGTAGTGACTGGAAGCCAAACAGGTTATGTCACCATTTTGTGAGGTGCTGTACAAATATAGAGTTAAATAGGCCCAAAGACTCTCTTCGATTTTTGCTACGCTAATTTAGAATTGCACAATTAAAAGCACAAAGCATCAAGAGATGCAAAAGTTAAGGATCCAATGACAATGTTAACCCACCATATGGCTTCTACATTTTATGGTAAACATGTAAAGATATAAAGTGTGATACATAAAGCCTCATATTTGACAAGAATTACAGAAAGGGAAAATGGCCAGATTAAAGCACCTGGAATCTTAACTTTTGCGTTCCCTGGCTTTCACGGTTTGAATTATAAGATTACTATTTCATTAACTCATTGTTCTCTATTTAATTTCCTAGGCAATCCTTAAAGAAAAAAGGGACAGCAATTAGTCCTGATTAAGTTTATATTTTACAAGTTCTGTTGGTTTCATTAGTGGAGCCTGTCATATCCTTAAACCTCATTGGGGCTGCAGTTTTGGGGATCTCTGTTTCTCTATGAAAGCAGCACTGTCTTGCTGGGGCTTTTAACAGGGCTGTGATTTGGAGGAACTTTGGATTCCACAAGAGTTGGACTGCTGTGCTTGGAAACTGAGGAGTTGTACAGAAATAACTCAGGCATAGGTTAGGGGTTTGTTATAGAAGTGGATGGGTAGGGTTCTGTGGCCTGCTTTGTGCAGGGGGTCGGACTAGATGATCACATTGGTCCCTTCTGACCCTAGAATCCATGAATCTATGAATCTATAAATAGGGATGCTTTGCTGGAAGACTTAAGAGCTCTGTAGGAACTGGCTGGAGTCCTGGGCAATTTAAAAAGCACACTTCTCTACAATCCCAGGTTAGCAAAGCACTTAAGTACATGCTTAAATCCATCCCTATTCAGTAAAGCATGTAGGTACTTGCTTAACATTGATTTTTAATGGGACATAGATGTGTCTAAGTGCATTGCTGAATAGGGATTGTTTGAAGAATCTGGCCGCAGCTGCACATATGTGCCCAGTCTGTCTGTCCTCCAATATGTAACTTAGTTATAACTTACAGAAATTGTCTACTGTGCCAGCTCAGGCTCATGGCCTTAATTTCTCATAACTTTATCCTAAAGTTTTTTTTAAAAAAACGGCAAATCACCCATCCTTGCTGATAACATTTCACGTGCCAATTTTGAAACTTGATTATTCAGCAGTTTTTCAGTTAGTTCTCTGCAGGGAAAAAGAAGGTGAGCAGAACTTTAAAAAAAAAAAAAAGGTCATTTCTCACTCTCATCACCCAAAGAAAAGCAGAACCAGTTTTCATTAAACTTTCCATACAAAACATTTTTACTTTAGAATGGAGACATAGGGTGAAATTCTGGCTCAGTGAAGCCAATGGCAAAACTCTCACTGATTTCAAGAAGACCAGGATTTCACACCTAACAGATTTTTTGAGAGTTTTGAGTAAATGAAACGGCAGGAAAGAAGGGTTTTCATTATATTTATACTATGATCTGGGCACCTACATAAAAATGACATTGTATCTGATCCTCCCTCCTTGAAATCAATGTGAGCATCTACAAAATTAAAAACAAATGAGTTGCAAAATGCGAGGACTCATCTATCCACACTTTCAGAAAAGAGCCTACAAAAGATGTGTTATACACTAAGTCAAAAAGGTAACCAATGTCATACTTTTAGACTGGCTGGAGACATGATTTCCAGACTCGATTATCTCAATAGTTCCTTGGCCTTAAAATGTCTGAATTAAGTCCCCTTTACTGAGAATGCCCTGTCTGTAGCCTTTTGATGTTTATATCTTAAAAGAGTTAAGCTAAATATATCACAAGGAATAATTAATGTGCTGAAGTTCACCTATTTTTCTGTTTGTGAGAAGATCATAGAAGTTTTGAATTCATTCCTAATTCTAAATTAGTCACAATTTTGTTTTTGCTCTTCAAATAGCTCATAAACTGTTTGTTGCAAGTATTAGAATTAGGATGGTCAAGCGATTAAAATAATTAGTCGTGATTAATCACATGATTTAAAAAATTAATTGCGATTAATCTCACTGTTACCATTTTAAATATTTTTGAATGTTTTCTACATTTTCAAATATATTGATTTCAGTTACAACACAGAATACAAAGTGTACAGTGCTCACTTTATATTTATTTTTATTACAAATATTTGCACTGTAAAAAACAAAAGAAATAGTATTTTTCAATTCACCTAATACAAATACTGTAGCACAATCTCTTTATCATGAAAGCTGAATTTACAAATGTAGACTTATGTACAAAAAATAACTGCACTCAAAAATAAAACACTTTCAAACTTTAGAGCCTACAAGTCCACTCAATCCTACTTCTTGTTCAATCACTCAGACAAACAAGTTTGTTTACATTTGTGGACGATAATGCTCCCTGCTTCTTGTTCACAATGTCAGCTGAAAGTGAGAACAGGTGTTCACCTGGCACTGTTGCAGCTGGCATTTCAAGGTATTTACGTGCCAGATGCACTTAAGATTCATATGCCCCTCATGCTTCATCCACCATTCCAGAGGACATGGGTCCATGCTGATGACAGGCTTTGCTCAACAACAGTCCATAGCAGTGCAGGCCAACACATGTTCATTTTCATAATCCGAGTCAGGTGCTACCAACAGAAGGCTGATTTTCTTTTTTAGTGGTTCGGGTTCTGTAATTTCTGCATTGGAGTATTGCTCTTTTAAGACTTCTGAAAGCATGCTCCACACTTCATCCTTCTTAGATTTTGGAAGGCACTTCAGATTCTTAAACCTTGGGTCAAGTGCAGTAGCTATCTTTAGAAATCTCACATTGGTAACTTCTTTGTGTTTTGTCAGAACTGCAGTGAAAGTGTTCTTAAAATGAACAACGTGCTGAGTTATCATCCGAGACTATTATGACATGAAATATATGGCAGAATGCAGGTAAAACAGAACTGGAGACATAAAATTCTCCCCAAAGTAGTTCAGTCACAAATTTAATTAATTTTTTTTTCTTTTTTTCTTTTTTTTTTTTAACGAGCATGATCAGTATGGAACCATGTCCTCTGGAATAGCGGCCAAAGCATGAAGGGGCATACAAATGTTTAGCACATCTGGCATGTAAATACCTTGGAATGCCAGCTACAAAAGTCCCATGTGAATGCCTTGTTCTGACTTTCTGGTGACATTGGAAATAAGAAATGGGCAGCATTAGTTCCCGTAAATGTAAACAAACTTGTTTGTCTTAGCGATTGTCTGAACAAGAAATAGGACTGAGTGGATTTGTAGGCTCTAAAGTTTTACATTGTTTTGTTTTTGAATGCAGTTATGTAACAAAAAAAATCTACGTTTGTAAGTTGCATTTTCACAATAGAGATTGCACTACAGTACTTGTATGAAGTAAACTGAAAAATACTATTTTCGTTTATCATTACAGTGCAAATATTTGTGATAAAAATAATATAAAGTGAGCAGTGTATACTCTGTATTCTGTGTTGTAATTGAAATGAATATATTTGAAAATGTAGAAAAAACATCCAAAATATTTAATACATTTCAATTGGTATTCTATTGTTTAACAGTGCAATTAATATTTTGATTAATCATGATTAATTTTTTTAATCGCAATTCATTTTTTTGCTAATTGCATGAGTTAACTGCGATTAATTGACAGCCCTAATTAGAACTTTACTATTTACACCTCACTGGTTAGTTATCATGGTCACATTATTTCTGTTCCTGACTCAGGTAAGAAAGCGGCACAGAATGAATTATAAATATTACAATAAAAATACCACTAATCAATGTTGCTGTATATTTTGCTTAACGTTAGTTTTACAGGAATAAGATCACTAGCAGAAATCAAAAGAACACAGATCATGAACACAGAAAAATTAAAATGGATTCATCTTTGAATCTGAACACATATTTGGGGAAAAAATTCCAGCATTCTTTCCACTCTAATTTTGCAGCTGATTAGAGCAACAACAGTGCTCTCTAATAACCAAGCCCTCTGCTCTTTAGACCGAAATCAGCAACCCCTTACAAGTACACCCTCAAGTGAATAGGAGTCCAGGGCAGCTCATGAAAAACTGGTGTAATAAGCTCTCTGTAGTTACCATAGCTAGGCAGGTAGCTCATCATATGCTGAATTAGATAAAGCTTGCAAGTGACCTTCACTGGCAGACCCAAGTAGAATGTTTAGGTTCTAATGAAAACAACATAGCCATCTTAAGTACAACATTTGCTCCCTAGTGGCTGCTACAATATAAACAGCCAGTCCAATGATTGTATCTCCCCCCCAGCCACCCAGTCCATTTTATCAAGGTTTTTCTAAATTGACAAACCAATAGTGCATTACAGTGCTTCCTTTGAGACTTTGTATTACAAATTCTTTGGGTATCCAGCTACTATGTGAGACAGAACACATAATAGGTTAGAGCGAGCTAATGTGTTGTCTACCTTCATGAATGAAAAGAATGATAATTCAAGTGTGGAAGTCTTTAAAAGGGCTTCTATGCTACTGAAAGTGCAGTAGACCTCTTATTAAATGTAAGTAGGGTAAATTCTATTTTTGTCTTTAAAGTTTCTTTTCTAATTTTCTATTGATCTATCTTCATTTGGGAATGGATGACATATATAAATGATTTGCCAGAAAAAAAGAAATCCTGAATACTCTAGTGATGATTTTGTGTTGTGTCAGGCTTCATTGTCACTTTTCTAGGAGTAGCTATGAGAGTTTGGCATGCCAGAAGTGTGGGCATGATCAAAAATTAGTGGAAGTCATTAGGAGACCTTCCATTGATGTCAAAGGGCTTTGGATCAGTTCCATGCCTTTAGCCTTTAACTAGGCAAAACTCCCAATAGATTCAATGAGAGTTTAGCTTGAGCTAGGCCTGCAGGTTTGTGGCCAGCAATGTGTTCTGATCTTTGGGCGACCAGCAAGTCAGTTATTAAATGGTAGTGAAAAGTAGAGACTGACCCAAGTCACAAAGTTAGTGTTTGACAATTTATGGAATCCAGGGTTTTGATTTGAGCTCATCTCTAATTAAAAGCTGGAGATACAGACAGTTGGCAGATGATGACTGAAGAACTATAGTGTAATTGGATCAAATTCTCTAGTCCAGCTGAACTTTGCTTGGCACAGGACCACAGGAAAAATGTGGCCTAAAGCCAGTTTTACATTCCCCCATTCATGGCGCCACTGAGGACTGGGTTATTCTCTGGCATAAGACAGAGAAGCTGTGAGGCTATTCTGCTTAGCACCCAGCCACCCACAGCACTGTGAGACTGTTTCACCAGCCAGGGAATCATCTGGATGAAGATCACATACATTTTTTTCCCAGGACATTTTCACTATGGGAGCTCAATACCGCTTTAGAAGTCTAGAATACAAGAGGGATCTTCTATCATCCAGAGCTTGTGGCCCTACAGATGCTTTGTTTCTGGGCCACTATTTCAATGAGATCAAATAATCAAATTCTATACTTTGAAAATATTACATACTTTAGGTCTTCTTTCTGAAATACCACTTATATTACATATACATTGTCCTCTATAAGAACACCACCCCAGTGCTTGCTTTTGCCATGCAGTTTGTTGTTTTCCATTCTATATATGGGAAATACAGTAGCGATGCAGTGAGCAGCCCATTTTAGTCCCTCACTGGTTTGTGTTTTAAAGACCAGCTTTCCCCTTGTGTTTTTATCCTGGCAGCTACAATCTGCTGTGATGCTTGAGCTGACAGTCCCTCAAGGGAACTTAGGGCAAGACAATCCTAGTGGAAGCCTTAACTCTGGAACTAAGTCCTTCCTTTGTTCTGACACAGGCCATATTTGTCAACCTTCAGGTCATATTGGGTCTGTTATCTATTTTGTTCAGGACTAAAATTGAGGGAAATAAAAGAGGTGAGCGTGTGCTTCCAAGCTTCTCCCACAAAATAACCTCCACCTGAGTCAACAAAATGAATGAGATGCTGCTCTAAGTAGATCACATGAACCTCCTGAGCGTGGCTCACCATTGATGGGGCTTGAATATGCCCAATAAGCTTCTTGGGCTGGGCTCCTTCCTGACTGGTGAAAAAGTATGAGATTGTATCTCCCCACTGCTTCCCCAAATCAGCCATTACTCAGTATGTTGTACAGTTTTGTGATCCTCCTCTCTCTGATATGAGAAATGAAATATTTAACAATGTTGATATTTAGGTTGTCATCAATGAGCATCTGAGTTCATCTGTGATGAATAGGGCAGTTCACACCTCCCAGCCAGCACTATTGTTCTAGGCTCTCTGACATCTCTGCATCAATTACACTCAGTTCACATTTGGGAGGTGGAATTTCTTTATAACCATAACAGCTAGAAGCTCATTTTTTGCTCCAGAATAAAAACTGAGGTTCTGACAGACAAGATTGTAGCTCGAGGAAGGTGCTGGTGTGACATTCCATTGTGTACGGGTGGAACCAGAGCTCTGGTTTTGCCTCAAAGAGGGAGTGCTTTAAGGGGTTCAGTTGTGGATTGTCACTGAGTTGACTTTTCTTTTTGGTATGTGTTTTTAAGATTGAGCTGTTATGGGTACCTAGAGCTTTTGCCTAAGCAAATCAAATTAAGTGAATGAATAAACAATGGTTCCCACCATATAGTGTGGGGAGAGAGACAGATTTTTGTTTGGACTGATTCCATTGTTTTTACCTCAACAGGATAAAGAAGTAAATCTGGAGCAGGTCCACAGACGTATGAACAGTTTAATTGATGAAGACATAGCCCACAAGCAAATCTCTCCAGCGTCCATTGAAATCTCAGCATTGGAGATTGGTGGCATGCAGCCAAGTCAGTCCCTGGAGCCAGTACGCGAATACCAGAACACACAACTTTCTGTCACCACCTTTTTACCAGAACAGACAAGTCATGGTGCCAGCAGGACACTCACAACTGCCTCTGGTAGTAACCTGCCATTGCCCCTTAGCAGCTCAGCCACCATGCCCTCTATACAGTGTAAACACAGATCGCCAAATGGAGGACTGTTTCGTCAGAGCCCTGTGAAAACACCTATCCCGATGTCATTTCAGTCTGTGCCAGGGGGAGTCATTCCAGAAGCCATGGAACCTTCCCATGGAACATCCATATAATGAAAATAAACAAAAAAAAAAAAAAAAAACAACCAGCAGAGCTTTTTAATACAATCTGAATCAAAAAAAAACTTTTACATTTCTCATGTACATATCTGTAAATATTGAAAGAATGAAGTGGGGTAAAAGTGTATTTTGAATATTCCCAATTTTCGAAGTCAGTAAAAAACAAAACAAAACAAAAACAAAAAACAAAAAAATGTATGAATGACTTTGTAAATTTTGTTCTATATGAATAAAAAGGCAAACTACTTGTGATCGTTCTCAAGTGCCAAAGAAGACCTGTTACTGGGACTGAGGGCAGTTAAACAAAAAATCATGGATTTCAACCCTTATTCCTCATTTGTTCTATTTTTGTTTTACTATTTTTGTTTTTAAAGCAGCAAAGTTATCCATTTGTCGCTGTAAAAGTTTACTCTCCTCAGCGCTCTCTTCTTCTCGGTACCCTATTTCATAGTCATGGTGGCAGTTCGCTTGAAGATCTAACAGCAGATATTAGCAAAGCAGTAATATATGTTTTAAACCTGAATTATTACTATAAAGAAGCAAACAATAAACAGAACAACTGAACTCTTTCCTTCTAACAGAGATTAAATTTCCACACAGTTTCTAAGTTGAAGCACAGGTTTACTGAATTGTGTTTTATGTGCGTACTGTGCTGTGTGGCTTTTTTAATTTAACCTTATGTGTTTGTTATATATGTGTATGTGTGTATATATATATATATATTATATATATATATATAATATATACATCTGATCTATGTGTATATTGTGTGTGTGTGTATATATATATATATATATATATATATATAACAAAAAATTGATAAATAAGGTTATGGATAAGGCTATTAAGCAAAACCTGCGATCAGCTCTTTCTTGTTTCTTGTGTGCACAAATTAAAGTGGAATGGAACCAATGACTTAAAGGAATAAAACAAGGCAAAGCTTTATTTGATAGTGAGGCAATGATCATGTTACAGTGATTATAGCCCTATGGTATGATTTCTTTCTTTTATGTTTCAAGGACTACTGTATAATGGAGACAGCATTCTCTGTTAAAGTCATATCTCTGAGGCTAAATTCACAGCTATAAGCACAGCTTCTGTTTTTTCCATTGATTTTTTTTAAAGAAGCATTTAATGGTTATGTTCATAATCGGCTATCAAATGCCTCTTTTTTTTTTGCTGTGAAACTCAATCAGCGGAAAAAGATGGAGTAATGCATATAGCTAGCTTAAGGTCTTGTCTGAGAACATTACTAGTTCAGTTTAACATGAAAGTTTCAAAACCATTGTTTCCTTCCCAAATACTGACTCAAATGCTCAGGTAACTAGGTTTTTTCCTTCCTTTCTGATATTCCTGGGCAAACATTGGCGTTCAGAATTTGAATAATTTCATAACCTCTCAAATGTGTCACAATAGCAAGGTTGCTATTTCCATTTATAGCTGGATTTGTTTACTTTATTAGAACACGATCGTTTGGAAAATGCAGTATCAGTGGGTGCAGCAAAAATCACTGCCTACATTAAGGACAAAAAGAATGACTGAATAAAAGTAAAAACACATACATATCTCCAAAAGGAAGCAGACAATGTGGGTTATGCTTTTGGAGAAATAAAAGGTTCAATTTATTGTCTGGTATACTGGCTTGCATAGTTACTCAACTAGATATGGGGTGATAACTTTGCAAGAATTGTTTTCTTTAGGAAAGCCCTGCGTTAAATGATTAAGCAGAGGAGAAACACTAAAACGGAATCAAACAGTGATAGAAAAACTACCCAAGGGAAAAAGTGTATTTACAACGCTACTTTTTACCTAAGAAACGTTGACAATTTGCTGATAGAAGTATTCCAGTGGTAATTAATTCCAGCATCTCCAGTCAAGCTGGCTCCTGGTGTAGACAATAACATTCTGCAATCTGGCCAAGTTGTACTTCCTGCTTCAAACTAATTAAAAATAAACAATAATAATGTTTGTCACTGGATTTTCATCAGTGATAAATTTGGTCTGTTTAGATTGCATGCCAGAGCACCCCAAAATTATTTTCCTCAATATTTGTAACAAGTTATGAACATTTGCAGCCAAATTTAATATTTTTTACTGAAAATATTGTTCATCTGCCATATGTACAATGTTTTTAAGATTATTCATGCTGGAATCCTGTGCATATGTATATATGATTTAACAGGAGAAAAGCATTGAAGCATCTGTTTTGAAAGTGTTCCTCACTGTCACCTCCCTGTCCTCTCTTCTCTAATTTACATTAAAGCCCAGATCTTCAGCTGCTTCTGAGGACCAACGAGTGTGATCCAGAAGAAGCCACCTTGGTCTCTCCTGATCCTGGGCTGTGTGTGTACAGAGATGGTCTCTCTGCCCTGAAGACTCCTCTCATTTGCAATGCCTGCCATTGATCCCAAACAATCAGCTGCCTGTAGAGGCACCCCAGCCATGACCACTCTCCCCCTGGCCAGACCTCCAAGGATTAGGGTAACGTAGGAGCGTACTATGCTTCATGGCACAAGAGGATCCTCCACTAAGATCTTCCTTTAGCTGGCTATAAGAGACTTTTTATGGTCATGTTGAACTGGTGCTGCAGTATCATAGTGCAACCATAGTGCATCTGTGTATCTGGGCCAAAACTTGGACCTGAGTGAGTGCTATTAGCAAACAGAAACAGAAGAATCTGTCTAATCTGCATCCCTTACACACACAAAAAAGGCAATACTCACTTCTTTGGAGTAAAGATCATAGTGAAATCTCATTTTACTGAGACTTCATTACTTTCTGAAAACAAATTATGTAACTTTTATTAGTATGTTTTAAAACATCATCATAAACAGTTTAAATTAAACTACATTATGAAATGAATGAAAAAAGTACATTTTAGGCTCCATTAGCTTTAATATTTTTTATGTGTTTGCTTTCTTTGGGCTTGATCCTGCAAATCACTTAAGTACGCGCTTGACTTTGTGCCTGTGAGTAGTTCCATTAACATCAATGGGATTACTCAGGGCTTAAAGTTAAATACTTGCTTTAGTGCTTGGCAGGATGGCATATAGAGTACAGGATCAAGCCCATGATGATCCATATTTAGCAAGTACTTAAATGTGTGCTTAATTTTATGCATGTTCTTTGGAGTCATTGAAGCTGATGCTTTAGTGACAGGCTTAAGTGCTTTGCTGATTAAAGATGGGTTTAAGCACATGCTGAACGTGAAGCACGTGCTAAACATTGCTATTGACTTCAATGAGACTAGTCTCTGCTTAATGTTAAGCATGTGCTTTGTTGCATCAAGGGCTGGACTGTGAAATTAGCAATTCACAATGAGTCTCCCACTCTTTAGAAAAGATTAATTTATTAAAAACTTGTTATATCCTGAACCTATCAATCACAACAGAAGCCTTTTAGATCTCTCATGTGTTGATGCTTCAGTTATTTAAATAAATCAACAGGTTATCTCGGGAGAATAAAATATTTATTTCCCAATACATTTCAATGTTCGAAGTAAATTCAGAATGTATTACTTCCATGTTTCTATCCTCTGTTTTAGATTTCTATTTTAGTGTTGCCTGTTCAAAGCATTTTTATACATGTTGACTTTGTATGCATACACCATAAACTCATGCATTTATATGCACACAGGGACAGAGTTATTCACAGATGAATTAAAGTATAAGTGAAGATTGCAGGATAGAGCCACAACTGGTGTATACCAGCAGTAGATCTAGCCCTTCATTTTAAATATTTTGCAGACATGAAGAGGGAATAAGTTTCATAAGTTTCTGTAAACTATGAGGGCCATATTGTGCCCTTTTGAAACAGAACTCCCCAAGGAGTGTACCAGAGTGTAATGGTTCTGCTTAAAAATGGGGATAATCTAGGGGCTCAAGTGGTCCAGGTTCTCCAAGATGTTTACATTGCAAAGCTGGTTGTAAGTGAAATTGAGTGCCTATACCTTCTTTGATTGTGCTCTTTTATTGATGAATTTCTGGTAATGTGACATCTGTGGCACAGCACTTGTAGTGTTTCTAGTTCTGTTAATCCATTAGTTTAGAAACAATACTTTATTTTCATACAAAACTGTGACTCAGTTTCTTAGTTTTGCTTGCAGTCCACTAGCTCTGGAGAATGCATTGCTGTTATTTCTGAATAATATGTCATGTTTTCCTGTCGCAATGAATCAATATTAATTGTGCTTTTTGATTTCAGAGTTAAAACTTGATAGGACCTTTTTTAATGCTGACTTATAATTACTTGTGTGCAATATTTGTCTTGCAAAGTGAAATTTCCAACATTCTGCCTTGCTTTTATAACCTAGCATTACTGCACTGTTTGTGAAGCCTAAGCAGAGCAAGAATAACCCACCTTCACTTAGTCTGCTGGTAGAAAAAAATACTCAGAACATGATCCTCAACTGGTATAAATCAGCAGAGCTCCATTGATTACATCAGACCCAGGCTGATTTAAACTAGTAGAAAATCAAAGCAGGTTAGCTCAAAGTGCACTATGGGACTTTTAGTGAGCAGCAGCAGAGGCTTAGTGTGAAGTAGGGATTGTCCTAACCCTGGCTTGCCACAAGCTCAGTGGTCATATAGACAAACCATTAATGTTGAGCTTGAAAGCATTGCTTCTTATAAATCTGTATTCACTGCTGGCTCTGAAAAGAAAATGTGATAAGTAAGTGCTAATCATGAAATTCAGAAAGCAACGTGGTTGGCCAGTTAACAGGGATTTTAGTTATAGCTGCTGGATGAACTAAGTTAAGCACAAATTTCTTCTCAAAGCCTGTTCAATATTAGGGGCACCTCCACTCTGACAGAGGTTAGAAGTTGGTGACATAATGACAAATAGAACTTTTCTTTTAAACTTCATTCCTGGGACAGTATAGTAAGTACATTGTTCAGACCATATTTTATTCCTTTCACTGACCTGAATTTATGTTGTGAATGGCTAAAGGGAGAGCTAGGTCTATATACAACATATTTGAGGACTCTGTTGGAAATTTCCCAGAGAATCCATATCCTTTTGCACCAGTGGGAAAAGGCAAAGGGAAGTATAAAAGAAAAAGCTATGAAGAAAAGCAAAATATTAAGTAATAATGGATGGGGAGAGGAGTACAATGCATCTATTTGATATGTCCAGCAGAACTATTATTATAATACATTATCAGAAGCATAGATTCCATTATACAAGCGGTGGCCTCATTTATTTTTTTTCTTTTTTCTTTTTAGAAAATCAAAATAAAAGCAGCATTTGTTGTACTGGATAAATGTTGTTATATTATTTAAGAGTTGGGACTATTTACTTGATAATGCTCTAAACCTTTTGCCAGATCCTCAGCTGGTATAAATCAGTTTCAGTGATTTGCCTGCTGAGGATATGGCCCTAAACTTTCATGTAAAATCTCTACCAAGTCAAACTTTACCAATAAATGCATCCCTGACGTAACTGTGCTAGGGATGAGTTATTGTGGTGGTATGTCAATAGGGCCGTCCTTAGCCATAGGCAGAATAGGCAGCCGCCTAGGGCACCACTAGGTCTGGGGGCACCGCTCTGCTGGGAGCCCGGACAGAAGGGAAGCAGTGGAGCATGTAAGAGCAGGGCTGCTGGGTCCTAGAGAGAGCTGAATGCAGCACAGTCTGAGGGAGGGGATTGGCTGCTGTGGTCTCTGGGAAGGGGTGGGAAAGGAACTCATCTGTAGGGTGACCAGATGTCCCGATTTTATAGGGACTGTCCCGATTTTTGAGTTTTTTTCTTATATAGGCTCCTATTCACCCACCCCTGTCCCGATTTTTCACTCTTGCTGTCTGGTCACCCTAGGTGGGGGTAATTGGTACCTATATGAGACACAGCCCCAAATATCAGGACTGGCTCTATAAAATCAGGATATCTGGATCTGGTCACCCTAGCTAGGGAGCGCGTCTCTCCCCCAGGCTGGCAGCGATCCATCTCATACGGGGGGGAGCTGCACAGGGCAGGATGAGCTGCTATGGCTCCATGGGTGCCCCATCTCTGAGATCAGATGCTGTGCCAACTTCACCATGGTCTGTTGGGCTGGCGGTGGTGCCCATTGGCATGTGATCAGACCTGAGGGTTTGCTGCTGCTGTTGCCACTCTGCACCCAAAGAGGTGGATTTTGGGGTCCTGCAGTTTTCCACCTATCTCCTCCTCTACTGCAGCTGTTGGACCAGCAGGCTGGGGGGTGAGCCAAGCATGAAAGCAGTACTGTGTTGCCATTTAGATTGTCATTTAACCGATTTGTTCACCAAAAATGCTTGCTAACAATCCTGAATTCAATTTCAATACTTTTTTAAAAAAAATCAATATCTTAGCCAAAAACAGAAAATTAAGTTGTTGACAATTGTGTGTGACAACTTATTTGTGTTTGGTATGGGGAAGGGAATGGGCCAGTTTTCATCAGAGAAACAAAAAATGTTGACTGACTTTCCTATAGCCCTGTTACTGCTAAATAGAGCCCTCCAACAACTGTAATATGCTCATCTCTGTGCTAATGTATAGAGCAGGGGTCAGCAACCTACGGCACATGTGCCAAAGGTGGCACATGAGCTGATTTTTGGTGGCATGCAGCGGTGGGCTGAGTGGCTCAGTCCGCCACTGCTCTGGGGTTCCGGCTGCTGCCCCATTGCCACCCGGGGTCCCGGCCACCAGCCCCACTCAGCAGCCACTGCTGTCCTGGGGACCCCCAAGGAACCCCAGGCTGGCAGCGGGCTGAGCAGGCTGGCGGCTGATACCCTTGCTGAGCCACTCAACCCGCTATTGGCCTGGAGTTCCATTCACTCAGCTGGTAGGTTGGCTAAGCAGGACTAAATTCAACAAAATAGGAAAACAAGAGCAACTAATGACAAAGTGCAAGAACCTAAGAGCAGTGGTCCCCAACCTTTTTCGTCTGGTGGGTGCCAGATGAAGGATGTGCATCCGCCGAAATGCCACCAAAATTCAGTGGTATTTCAGCGGCAACGCCTCTGGATGACACTGCTTGTTGGCAGCAAGCGGCATCATCCAGAGGCGTTGCTACCGAAATGCCGCCAAGTTTTGGTGGCATTTCGATGGATGCTCGTCTGCCGGCCAGTATGCAGGTGCACTGAGAGGCCCCAGCGGGCGCCGTGGCACCCTCAGGCACCGCGTTGGGGACCCCTGACCTAGAAAGCCTCCTGAAGCACGGCAATCGTTTTGATTTAAATGGACTTGAACTGTATGAAGAATTGAGTACGCTGTCATCAATGTTGCCACATGCAAAATCGATGATGGACATTGTACAGTTTACTCATACCAGCAAACTTGTTGACATATATCCTAATGTGTACATTGCCACTCATATTCTACTGACAATTCCTGTAACAGCAGCATCAGGAGAATGGAGTTTCTCAAAACTAAAGTTCATTAAAAACTCTCCGCTCTACAAGGAGTCAGGAACACTTGACTGGTCTTGCTATTCTTGCAATCAAACAAGACATCACTTTATCTTTGTCATACAATGACATTATTACTGATTTTGCAGCCAAACAAGCCAGAAAGATTGCTTTTAATTAAAAACAAATCCTTGTTTCAATATCTCGTCATATAAATTTCCAATAAAATGTTGACAAATTAAAAAAATTATATTTGCATCATTCTTTCAAATCAGAATTTTTTCTATAGTGCTACCTCTTTAGTGCTAGTCCATCAGCATTACAGTGTGCTTAATTAAGTTAAACTAGTTCTAATAACATGCATGTGGCAAGTTTTCCAATAGTGTAAAGCTTATGTTTGTGTTGCTAAGAGCAAGACAGGCACAGGGGCACCAGCTTAATAATCCCGCCTAGGGCACCATAAATCCTAAGGACGGCCCTGTATATCGAAGCCCCAGTCATGGCCCAGACCCCATTCCACTCGGCACTGTACAAATGTAGAACAAAAAGACAGTCCTTGTCCCAAAGTGCTCACAATCTAATTAATGAATGAAGTAACCTAAAAGAACTTGGCCCATTATTAATATTTTTTTCCTTCTTGCTGAATGCCTGCTTTGTAAACAGCTCAATTTATTATCTGCATAGTAATGGACTACCAAGCTGGCGATTTTTCTCTTATGATTAGTTGATGCACATGAAATGCCTTGTTTTGATATATGAATGAATTAATGCTGCAAGTAACTGAGTTTGATGCTGGATAGGACATCCCAGCAAGACAGTTGCTTTGCCTCTTTCCTTGTAAATCTCCATGGAAGACTTCTCTCACCTCAGCAGCTATTCAATTTTCGATCACAGCTGTAAAACTTCCACAGTTGGGCAGAAGCAACATTTTGTTTTTGTTTAGGACTCCACATAATGAAGGGAAGAAATGATCTATCTGCAGCACCTGATGTAACTGACAGCAGGGAGATGAGAGCATAAGTGTGGGGAGAAAGGGAGAACATGTCTGTTCATCCTGACAAAGCTTCAACTGGGTAGCAGAGTGGTAATATAGTGCGAGTGACCAGCTTGTAGCAATAAACTGAATTGTTTCAGGGTAGGACATTTCAAATCGCAACACAAATACAGTCCCTGCTTTTTTTTAAGACAAAACATAGTCTGCCTTGGTTTGCTTGTATGATATCCCCCTCTCCCCATGTTTAGTCAAAAAATATGCCATGTTTAGTCAAAAAATATGAATTAAGGAATTACAGTTTCAGAGTAGTTTTAGTTATTTACCAGGATATTTTTACATAGTATCTTGTTTATGATGAGCTAGACTGTGTCCTTCATGAGGTCAGCTGCTTTAGAGGGTGTATGCAGCAACCATGTGCAACTGGGGTAATGGATCAGCCAGAAATCCTTCCTGTGGGCTACTAGGCAGTATTTGCAGGCATGGCAGCTACTTCACCCTGGAAAAGCACAGCACACGCACCCTCCCAGTGTTTTGATGATGGTGGGGAGGATTAATTGGCCCAGCCTAAACATCCCATGCCCACTTTGCGGCCCCAAGTGCCCAGGTTGAAGTTAGGAGGAAACAACGTCTTCATGTTACAATGAGATGATCACTGGCATCTGCATGAGGTACAAGTAGGGGATGAAGCTCTTTATGTCCTCTCTTCTCCTTCCATACCTGCTTAAGGGTTGGGAAGAATCTGTCGTTAAAAAGCCAGAGCACATGCCAGATAACCACCCCTTAAGAAACAGTTCTGTTTATCCATTCTATCTTTTTAGTCTTCCCTTAAAAAAAAAATCACTAGATCTTAGGTTATTTACACAAAAGAGGTGCTTAGGCCTCAAATATTCAGTTTTGCTGCTGCTTGTCCCTCTGATGAAGCCCTAACCTCAATGCTTGGTGATATTTCCACTGCAACTAATTATGAGGACACCAATTTCAGATGAGGAATGCATCAGAAAGAGCAAATAAGCATGCACATCTGTGGCATTGACTCAGTGATATTAATAAACCCCTGAAGCACAAAGATTGCATTTTCATGCATGCAGTATCTGACCGATAATACAGAATAAGGAAAGACAGACAAAAGATATATCTCATACTCATGGGCTTCCCTGAAGAGAATATTTTTCAGGGTTTTTTTCATGTGGCATCAGTACTGAAATACAGCATAACAATATGGTGAACTATTAAAAATATAAGCTTATAGAGACTGTCTCCATCCTGACACACTGGACCTGATAATAGACCTTCTTGCACCTTCAGATCAGGAAAACACAACCATGCTTAAATGAGTTGCAGGCTAGAGATGTGGTTGACCACATGCTTAAGTATTTTCCTGAACTGGGATTCTTATGGCGATGTCAACATATGAGGATTCAGAAAACACCATATGTTGACATGTTTATGTGAGTTCAGCGCAATGTCAGAACAGTAAACATGTTTACATATCAGACAGACAAGCTTTGCAAAATGTTGTATCCTTGCTTTGTGCTGTTCATGTTTTTCACAAAAGGTGTGTATGGGCCTTATATCAAAGCGGTTATTGGTGACATGACAAATCTAATGCCACCTTGCTCTTTCATAAGTTGTTGCTTCCTAGTTGCTGGAGGTCAACCTGATGTGCTTTCAAATCTGACATCAGTATGTCTTAATATTGTTGCATTGGCTACCATGAGAACAGGTGCATTGCTTTAATAGACCATAAACTATGGTCCTGGGTAGTCTTGAGTCGGCCAAAGCCCAGACCAAAGCAGCTGAGCTTTCATGAACATGCTTTGAATCTGACAACCATCAAAGATTTCTGTATTGAATATTCACTATTATATAGGTATATGTAAACTGCTAACACATAAGAACGCTATAGCTTTACACAGGTATAAATGACAACACAACATGCACTCAGTGGAGAATCAGGCCCAATGTTTATAATCATTTTTTCTTTAAATCTGAGGTAAATAATTCTGGAAAAATCCAGGTACCACAATACAGGGAAATCTCCCTGAGATCAGAATTTAGCCCAGCTTTCAGCAAGGTGAATTAACACTGAAGAAGCATATTAGGTGTTTGTAAACCTGGAGGTGAAAAAAGATACAAAACGCTCCCCCCCCCCCCAATTTAAAATTCAGAATTTGCAGAATGTAGAAAAATTGCTGAGAACCCCTACAATAACGGGATCCTGGTGGGATTGCACACCCATAATGTTGCCCTGTCACACAGTGACAGGTGGCGTCTACGTGAGTGTGCTTCAGTGAAACAGTTGCAGACGTCCTTGCACAACTATTCCCATTGACATTCTGCTCCTGCCAAGTTGGGCAGAGAAAATGGAAGGCGATGACACTTCATTATTCTCTGTGAAAATATTGGCAGAGGCCCATAGTGCTAAGTGATTTTTCAGTCACGTATAATTTTTATTCTAATTTCCACCACCTCAAAAGTAGAAGATGGGTTAACAGTAAGGCAAGCATATCTTGGCACAATGGGCACTAGTTACAGTTTGCTACTTTCCTTATGGTCATCTGACAATGCCTCATCAGCATCATAGCGAGAGGTAAGTTTTAAGGAGGGATTTGAAAATAGATGCAAAGGTGGCTAGACAGGGTGACCTGACAGATGAGTTACAAAAGCTTACTAGTAAAAGGCTAGGAATATTGGTGGATCAAAAGTGACAATCAATGTCAAAATGAGTTAATAGAACAGCTAGGTAGAATGAGATTTGGTCAGGAAGATCCCTAATGGCGACGATAAGAGGATTGTATTTGATACGGTAAAGAAGAGGAAGCCAATGGAGGCACACAAAGAAAGAACGATGCAGTCAGAATAACAGAAGACAGTTTAAGCAGCTGCATTTTGAATGTATTCAAGGGGGCAAGGATGGCTGCATGAAGGCCAGATTGCAAGAGGTTACCAAATACAAGATGATGATGGCCTGGAGGTGTGAACATACCAGGAAAGCTGGTTCTTGGGCTGTTATTTAGGAAGTATCAGTAAATGTAGGCACAGGCTGGGTGTGTCGGTGTATGGAGAGCGCTCAGTCACTCAGGTTAAGGGCCCGAATGACACATTTATGGTGATGGTGTTCTTAGTAATGAGAAAGGGGAAGTGTGTGGGAAGAGGAGGCTGTGGCATGAACATTAAGAGCTCAGTGTTGGCATATTGTTGAGTTGGGGCTGGACATCCATGAGATATTGGAAAGACAAGACAAAATTTTTGTTTGGAATGAGGAAGACTAGATCTGTAGCAGAGTAGAATTAGAGCCTTCTCCAGAGGTAAGGTGTACAGAGAGAGATGGAGTTGGAAGAGAATAAGCGGGTCCCACTAAATAAGACACTGAAGGAGCAATTAAAGTGGTAGGAAAAGAACTAGGAGGTGAAAGATTCATGAAAGCCAAAAGAGGATAAGATTTTAAGAAGGCTAAGTAATTGGCTTTCAGGCCAATTAGCCATTATATGGTTTTATAATTTTTTGTTGTTGACTACATTGGATGCTACAGGTCTTTGTGGGCTTTTGAGGGAGAAGGCTGTGATTTCTTTCACTGGGAAGGATTCGAAAGACTTTTTTAGTTTTTTGGAAGGCATTTCTGTTAAAGGTACTGTACTTTGATTGTAAGAAAAGCAACTGGTGTTTTCATATTTGTAACAGGCAAGACTGAAATGGTTCAAATTAAAAAAAAAAAAGAAAAGTCCACACTATTTGATATCAAGTCCTGTTTTATGTCTTTAGATGTGTTATGATGATGATCATGTCTCCTCTGATCTATGATTAGTTGTGCAACATATTTCCAACTGTCTGCCAGGGAAATCTGCTGTTATAACATGAGAGCATACTTTCTTCTCACACATTTGCATTTCTGGCATTGTCATGTCAAGCACGTCAAAATATCAGGCAGAAATACATAAGCTTTCAAATGGAGTTTCTTCAAACCATTTGGATCAATAAGAACTGTCTGTCTGCATATTTGTAACATCTGGCACAAAAGGATATGCAGCTCTATCAATTCAGCGGGCTTGTAACCATATTTTATCTCAGATGTAGTTTGTTTACATCCACAGACAGAAAAAACCTGTGCTTTGGATTTAGGTCTATTGTGAAACAAGTCCCATGGCTGTTTTAGAAAAAAAGTCTCATCATTTTTATGCAGCAAAGAAATTCCGTCCTGACTATAAGGTGCAAAATCTCGAGATCTGTCAATCTGGGCATCTGACAGCTCTTTACAGCCATAGATCACCCTAATCTGCTCTGGAGGCCTATTCAAGTAATAACTCTGACTATTCTAAAAAAAACACTTGAAAAACTCCCATTTTATCAGAAGACTGCAAGAGGTCTAGTCCATTCCATGCTAGGTGTTCTGCTGCAGTCTATGTCCGTAAACAAAAGCAACATTTCAAATAATCAGTGAAAGAGTGATTTGCTGCTTATTTGGATTTTCTGGTCTTTTTGTGACAAATTCATCTGGTAAGGACATGAACTCATAATGCAATGGACATTCACTAAATGAGCTATAGACTAAAAATTATTCATAGAAATTATTTAGTGAAAATTTTTGAAAAACAAATACTGTCAAAAAAATTGTCACTTTGAAACTCAGCAGCAGAGTGAAATTTAATTAATGAATAATTAGTTATAAATTATTCACCTAGCTTTAGTTATGGTAGGTTTATTAATCAATATTGAGAGGTTTAACAGTAGCACAAGTTGAACATGTCCAAATGTCATTCATCATTGTTTTCTCAAGCACTGTAATGAAGCATCCTTTGTTTCCCATCCTTGAAATACCCATTCCTCCCCTCTCATGCCAATGAGCATGGAAGGGTCAGAACTTTTTAGCATAAACATTAAGGCTGTGATTTTTTCAAAGAAGCCTAAGGGAGTTAAGGTATGTCTACACTGCAACCTCCCCAACCTCCTCAGCAGCGAGTGTCAGAGCCTGGGTCAACTGACCTGGGTGTGCAGGGCTCACTCTATGGAACTAAAAGTAGCAATGTAGACATTCTTGCTTGGGCTGGAGCCCAGGCTCTGAGACAAAATTCAGTCTTTGTTCTGTGTTTGTACAGTGCCTAGCACGATAAGGTCCTGGTGCACAACTATGGCTTCTAGGCACTTTGATAATACAAATAAATAATAATAGAGAAATTTAAAAAAACCTTATGTTTATGAAACTGTGATTACACACATGGTTTCAGATGCCCCCCAAGACAGGAGTTATTAGTATTCTGGTCTGCATTGTGTACTGTTTCTAATTAGGAAGAAAAATACTTTTATCCTACTATGGTGGATTTGCCCTTTAATCTTGTTTTCTACCACCATTCACCAAAGTCCAACCTTTATGCTCTCTGGTTGCAACGCATAATTGCCATATTTAGAAATATATTAGCATATAACCATTTATAATAAGCAGGTTGTGAATTTGAAGCACAAGCTGGAAAAGACTTCCTATTTATTTAGAGAAAGGTTTATGTCTTTCACAGTCACATGTCACTATGCCTGGGATGTTCATGTCCATCTTTCTGCAGAATCCATCTGACTCCAACCAATGAATCTACCCAATCCTTAACTTTTAGTGTGACCTCTCGATACTTCTCATAGATAAAATACAACTAAACTATTCAGTGATAGAATGATTTGCCACACTAAGGAAGGTTGAAAATTTTCCAACACTTGTCTGCTTTCCTCAAAACTTTTCAATGTTGCACCAGAAAACTAAAAACTTTTGGCTCCAATTTTTCACTTTTCAGCAGAAATTTTTCAGTCTTCATCAATTTTCATATGACTTTTTCTTTCATTTTTTGGTTGTTGAACCCTGAACCTTCTTTCTTCATTTTTGAGTTTTCAGTTTTTCCAATTTAAAAAGCTCTGAAAGTAAACACTTTCTGAACAGCATTAAAAGTAAAGTATAATTGTACTAATATGGACCACCAAACGCTAGTTGTGCACCACAATCACTTAAAGAAGTGTCTTAATTCTTCATAGTTCTGAATCTCAAACTATCTAAGATTCACTTAATAACTGGGCAAGATTCTGGTGAGCACACAGTGAAATTAACTTGGCAATGACTCATTCTAGCATCTCAGTACCTGAGATACTGGTGATT
Organism: Gopherus evgoodei; assembly: GCF_007399415.2. Classification (NCBI taxonomy): domain Eukaryota; kingdom Metazoa; phylum Chordata; order Testudines; family Testudinidae; genus Gopherus; species Gopherus evgoodei. The sequence goes on along the minus strand of NC_044328.1, from coordinate 53,156,288 downwards.
CTGATACACTTAGTTTCTGTATTTTTCCTTTCTAGTTCAGAGAACAATGTTTATGCTTACTTTAAGTGTCATGAAGAGATTAGACTGTTCATAAAACTTTCACCACAGTTCAACAGTGAGTTTATTTGACCCTAAAGATCCAGAAGAGAGAGAATACATTTCAAAGATTTTTTTCTGAAGAGACTGCTAATTAAACAATATATTAATACTGCTTATATTCATTTAATGGTAATGCTGTTTGTATTTTTTAATCTCCTTTTGTTAATTTAATTCAATATTTCATACTGCTTCCGCTGTCTTATTAAACTAAACCTAAATACAGGATTAAGTTGCTTAGCATGTGAATACAAGGACAAAGTTATGCCTTGCAGAGGGATAAGAGAGAGAGAAATATTTCCCTCTTTATTTTTAAATATATATTTGTTACATTGAACCTATCAGCTACTCTGGGTGCACTAACTAAATAGCACTAGCATTTGTCAGAAACAAATCTAATGAAGAGAGCTGGTGAACACAATTGGGAAGTTGTTTTTTTTTTTCAAAAATGTTCACAAACATTTTCTCTCTCTTTTGCTGAAAAAAAAAATCAACATTTGAAGTTTTTTTGTCTATCTCTGTATTTGGTCAAAAACGGGATGAGTTTTCCCGTGAAAAATTTCACAACAAAATGTGTCCCTATTTTTCATCAAAAATTTCAAAGTATGAAATATTTTGGCCAGCTCTGTTCATGAACATTGGAAAACAAGCTTCCTAAAAGCCAGCCTCAGGTCTGCCCCTAAGCAATCCAATGAATAGTGTAGTTATTGTACTGTATTATGGAGACTTTCTAAATGAGTATTATTTCTTTAAATAAAGTTACAACAGGAGGGGAGTAATTGACCACACCAACCTGTTGCTTCTTAGTAAGACTGTCTGGAAGAGGAATGTGAAGAGTCAGAATGAGTCACCATAACTCAGCATCCATAAGGCTGGAAAGTTCACTTTATGTCTGTCTGGAACCCTGTCTCTCTTGGTCATGTCTATTCTTCGATTGAGTGTGAATGACTTCTATACCTAGGCCAGGACAGTTAATTTGTACAGTCTCAAGTCTTCTGTGTTCTTAGGTTTTTTGAACCAGGTCAAACCAATATATACCATTTCCCCAGGGAATGAAACTTCCACAGATTTGTCACCTAAGGATTTGCATCAATTACGTCTCATTCTCCCACTCACACCATGATTGTAGTTCTTAGAGGGAGCATCCTTTAGCTCACTCATAGAGCTAGAAATACAGTAACTATTGAACCCATAACGATACATATAACATTTATAAAGTTGATTTAACAGTATTTGAATATTCCACATTTCCAAAGCATCACATCTGTCATGTTTAATTCCATAGAGCTATATTGATTTACACTAATTGAAGATCTGACCCTTTTAGTTCACAGGAATATAGAGACAGCAGTTGTAAACAACTTCTCCAGATCCACAGACCAGTACTAATTTTAGCTGCATTTCAACAGAGTATTATTTTGGAAAAAAGTGGGGAAGGAAAGCATTTACTCATACTCTCATGTAGCCACAGCTCTGTGAAGCTGCAGTATTATGAGCTGGGAAACTGAAATTATAAAGGCCACAGATAAGTAATGATATCGTATATGTTAGCTGTGGCCATGCCTCAGTTCAGAGTAGCTCACCAAAGCTAGGATTCTCCCTATTGTTCATCCAAAAACCTTTTCATCCTCCCGACTCCCCCAGTAAAAAGGCACTATCTCTCATCTACTAGACATTGTCTCTTTGTCCTTTCCAGAGACTCCATCCTGTGTCAGTGTCTGGATCCAGTAGCTTTAATAACTCCAATCTTATTACTGCTAGCTCCTTTTTTGGGGACTTGCCTAGATGGAAACTTTGTTTTCTTCTTAAAGGAAGGGTTCATTATTGCAAATTTAATGTGGGTAGTACTTAAATGATATGTCTTCAGATGTGTAGATTTATTTCTCACAGGGAAACTCAGGAGCCAAAGAACTGCTGAGTGCTGGCTGGGAACTGTGTGCATATGCAGTTCTGGGAGGAAAGAAAGAAAGAAATGTAGCTTGACAATAAATAGTAAAAGTCTCTGTTAATCCGAACTCCCATTCCTGCAGATAATTATTTTTTGCTACTAAAGAACTAATGATTTGTTCCCTGGATATCATACTAATCTTAGCAGCTCTGTATTCTTATAGTCTCCATTATGAGCAAGAAATGATCAAAGGTCTGTTTCTCAAATTAGCCTTTTTTTTGTTGAACTAGTTTGTATCCTTTTTCACCTCTGGATCTTTTGTATTTCTCCCATGTATCAGCTGCTTTTTTGGACTCTATTTCAGCAGGCTAGGATAGAGTTGTAGCCTGAGATTTGCCTGTGAATGTCATGTGACCAGTGCTGAAGATAAATAAAATATTTTATTCTAAATAAATGATCAAACATCTTAGGAAATAGCGATGGTTCCATTATGTTTCCCTTTTCAGTTGTATTGTAGTTCATTACCTTTTCATTAACCATTGGGCATTCCCCATCACTATTTGCTCACTGACTATCTAGGGCCAAATACTCATTTGTGGCTGATAAGGGACTTCATTCTTATTGTTATTCATCTGCATTACAGTAAGGCCTAAAGGTCCCAGATTAAACTTGGGCTCCATTGTACTGTAACTAGGCAATGAACATACACATAATTAGAGACAGCCTCTGTTCCAAACAGTTTATCATCTAAGTAGCACTGGCACTCTAAACCCTAATTTTTGTATGAATTTTTCCAGGTAAATAGAAAAGACAGATGAAGGATGGAAGAAAATATTAATAAAATAATGGAAATATTGGACTGAAAGGGACCTTGACATGTCATCTAATCCAATCCCCCTCCACTGAGGCAGAACTAAGTATCTTGACCATCCCTGACAGATATTTGTTTAACCTAAACATCCAATGACAGAGATTCCACAACCTTCCTAGATAATTTTGGTTCAGTGCTTAACTACCCATACAGTTAGGAAGCTTTCCTAACATCCAACCTAAATCTCCCTTGCTGCAATTTAAGCCTGTTACTTCTTGTCCTGTCCCCAGTGGTTAAGGAGAACAATTTATCACCCTCCTCTATATAATAACCTTTTATGTAATTGAAGATTGTCCCCCCAGTCTTCTCTTCTCCAGACTAAACAACCCCAATTTTTTTCAATCTTTCCATGTAGACCTTTAATCATTTTTCTTGTGCTTCTCTGGACTTTAATTTGTAGACATCTTGCCTAAGTGTGGTACTCAGAACTGGAACAATATTCCAACTGAGGCCTTATCAGTGCTGAGTAGAGTGGAAGAATTATTTCTTTTGTCGTGCTTACAACACTCCTTCTAATACATTCAAGAATGATGTTTACTGTGTTTGCAAGAGAATTAGTCTATAATTCCTTGGGGTGTTCTTATCCCTCTTTTTATTGATAGCATTATATTTGTCATTTCCCCATCTTCGGGTATCTCTTCCTTCCTCTACATGTTCTCAGAGATAATTTCACTAATGGCTGAGAGATCTCTTCCATCTTCCAGGATGTTTTTTGTCAGGCCTTGCTGATTTGAAGACATGTAACTTGTCTAAGTAATTCTTAACTTATTCTTTTCTTATTTTAGCCTCAGATCCTAGCCCATTTATGTTGATGATCTCTATGTTAGTCATCAGATCACTGCTACATTTTTTGGTAAAAACTGAAACAAAAAAGCCATTTAACTCTTTGCCCATTTTCTGTTGTTCTTTCTTCCTTCCTTCCTTCCTCATTTAGTAATGGTCTTACCTTGTCCCTGGTCTTGCTCTTGCTTCTCACGTATTTGTAAAATGCTTTCTTGTTACCCTTTATATCCATAGCTGGTTTAATCTCATTTTGTGCCTTAGTCTTTCTAATTTTGTCCCTACACTCTTGTGTTATTTTTTTATACTCATCTTTTGTAATTTGACCTAGTTTCTACTTCTTGAATGACAGTCTTTTGAGTTTCAGGTCATAGAAGAGCTTTTGGTTAAGGCTTAAACATTAAGCCAGGGTAGCCTTTTACATAGTTCCTGTCTTTCCTGTGAATTTGTACAGTGTATTCCTGTGCCCTTAATAATGTCACTTTAAAAAACTTCCATCTCTCCTGAACTCTTTTTTCCTTAGATTTGCTTCCCATGGGATCTCACCAACCAATTATCTAGTTTGCTAAAATCTCCCTTCTTGAAATCCGTTGTCTTTATCCCATTGTTTCCTCCATCATTCCTTAGAATCATAAATTCTTATTATTTTATGATCACTTTCATACAAGCTGTCTTCTGTCTTCAGATTCCCAATTTGTTCCTCCCTGTTTGTCAGAATCAAACCCCGAATAACTTCTCCCCTAGTTGCTTTCTCTGACTTCTATAATAGAAGTTATCTTAATTGCATTCCCAGAACTTTTTGGACAATCTGTGCCCTGGTGCATTATTTTCCTAACAGATGTCTGGATAGTTTAAGTCCCCCATCACCACCAAGGCCTGTGTTTTGCATGTTGTTTAAAAAGAAGTGTTACTATTACAGCTGGTCAGGAAGCGATTGTTTATCCTGTTAAAAATTTCAATTAAAATTAGAAAGAATTTTGTTTTTGTCAAACTTCTCCTGGAAAAAAAAAAAGGGTTTTGTTGAAAACTGAAAATATTTTTGTTTTCTTTTGGAAAAGAAAACCGAAAAGTTTCAATTTTCAACAAACAAAAACTGAAAAGTTTTCAGCTTAAAACTGAAATTTTTTTACTGTTAGTTGTCAAAAATCAATCAATAAATAAAATTGGTTCTAAGATTTATGTTTTTGTTCATTGAAAACCCTGATCTCTTCATTTAAAATTATTTTTTCCACAAAAATGGAAATTTCTATTATACCTAATTTTTTTGCAGGGAAAAAAATCATTTAGTTGGCAATATTTTTGATCAGCTCAAGTAGTTATTACCATTTTATAGATTGAGAGATGAGGCCAGAAAAAATTAAGTGACTTGACAAAGGTCATACAGAGCCAAAATCAGTTCCTGACCACTGCCCTAATTTCAAGATTACTCATTTTATGCTACTGTTCTGGGCCTATCTGGTTCTATGGAAATTAGAGCAATCTGAAGGAAATGATGATTATATCCTCATTTTGTAGATAAGAAAACTGAGACAGAGTTGTTCTATGTTTCTGGAAGAGTTAATATCAATTCAGAGGTAGAATTAGTACTCAGGAATTGCTGGCTCCCAGTTCTTTGCTCAAACCACCACACATACCTCACTCTCAGAAGAATGCAGATTATTCTTCCTCTCAGGCCTACATAGTCCAAAAAAGACCCTGAAAGGGCACAATCCTGCTCCCATTAATGTAAATAACAAAACTCCCATTGTGTTCAGTGGGAAGAGAATGAGGCCAGAATGTTCACAACATTGCATCCGACGAAGTAGGTATTCACCCACGAAAGCTCATACTCCAAAATGTCTGTTAGTCTATAAGGTGCCACAGGACTTTTTGCTACTTTTACAACATTGGTTGCAACTTTATTTTCTAATTTTAAAATGAATTTGGTTGTGTTTTTTAGAATTAATGAGAGGCAATTATAAAATGCAAATAAAGGCACAAATTAGTTGCATGTCTCCATGTGTTACCGAGTGCATTTGTGCAATAAAGTTCAGTCTTGTTTGCACATGTTAATTTGTTATATATCTGGTAGCCAAATTTGCATATATATATAATGCACAAGTTTTAGTTATGTGACCTTTTAAATTGTTTGGGTTCTACATGTAAATTGGTTCAGTGTCTGACAAATATTACCTTAATTAGAAAACAAAATATGCATTCCAATACCTAATGTTTCCATTAGATTGTTTATATAGTCTGAAGATTTGGAGTACAGCCAGAATGTCTATTGAGAGAATATTTTTAATTGGATTATTGGTTCATATCAATTAATATATCACTAATCCATTATTACAATATAAATGTATTTGAAAGAGTTCTGATGTGTCCCAGTGGAATTAAATTGAAATGTTCTAACCAATACAGAGGTATAGAGTTATCTCTTCCCCATGGGCAATGACCCAAATCATTTAGAATATGTCCCCCCAACATATAGTAGGTCAATTCTCTGATTGTGCATTAGATGTGGATTACTTTGTCATGCACAGAAAAGGTTTATATGCTCCTGAAATATGTAGGGGATTGAGGTGTCCTAATTTTCTACATAGAAAAAAAATCATACTCTTGATAATATATGAAGTAGTGCTGTGCAAATATCTGATCTCTCTCTCTCTAAGCATTTGGTCTGCTGAAAAATAAATGCTTTGGGATGACTCAAAACCATTTTTCCCCCAAAATTTTCAATTAATTGAATTTAAAAAAAGAAAAGAAAAGAAAATGATTTGAGGTTGAGTGAGATGAGTGGCATGGAGCTTTTCGGGCAGCCATATGTAGGGTGACCAGATATCCTGAATTTATAGGGACAGTCCAGATTTTTGGGTCTTTTTCTTAGCCCACGTCCAGACTAACCCGCGGCATCGGCGGGTTAAAATCGATTGCTTGGGGATCGATATATCGCGTCTAGTCTGGACGCGGTGTATCGATCCCCGAGCGCGCTTACATCGATTCCGGAACTCCATCAACCTGAACGGAGTTCCGGAATCGACACGGAGAGCCGTGGACATCGATGCCGCGCCGTCCAGGCTGGTGAGTACCTCGATTTTAGAAATTCGACTTCAGCTACGTTATTCCCGTAGCTGAAGTTGCGTATCTAAAATCGATTTTAATACCTAGTCTGGACGTGGCCTTATATATGCTCCTATTACACCCCACCCCCATCCCAATTTTTCACACATGCTGTCTGGTCACTCTAGCCATATGTCAACCTCATTCCCAGCCCCTGATATACAGAGTGTATTGTGTGTGAGCTAGAACAAAGGAACTAGAGGCAGGGTGTGATCAGAATGTACTGGGCTCCAGCTATTTGTATGCCCAGGGGCTAGGGGATGGGGACAATGGAAAGTAAAGCATAAATTACACTCAGGGTGCACTGGCCAGTATCCAGAATACTGGATATGTAAACAGACTGGTACCTGGTCTACAATAGGGGGCAGGGTCAATGTAAGATACACAACTTCAGATACATAGCGTAGCTGAAGTCGAAGTACCTTATTTTGACTTACCTCCTGTCCTCATGGCATGGGATCAACGGCCACGGCTGCCCCTGTTGGCTCTGCTACCGCCACTCGCTTTGGTGGAGTTCCGGAGTTAAAGGGAGCACATTTGGAGATTGATATATCACGTCTAGATGAGCCGTGATAAATCGATCCCCTATAAACTAATTGCTACCCGCCTATCCGGTGGGTAGTGTAGACATACCCTGAGAATCAGCTTGATTGATCTTGGCGAATTTACACTAGTGTGAGTGAGAGCAGAGTCAGGTTCTGGAGTAAATGGCTGCAGTTCACATTGACTTCAGTAGGAGTTATTACATCCTTTTATCACAGGACTGAATTTGGTCCATGCTGTCAAGGTAAAGCTCCTGGGGCTGAATTTAGAGGTGCTATATAGGTACATTGAGGGTCAGAGAGAATAAAAACTTGGTTTAAAAATTAACAATGGGCCTTATTCTCTTCTCTCGGTAGATTTACATCAGTACACGTCCACTGACCCCTGAGCAAATTAAAGGAGGAATCAAGCCCCTTGTTTTGATTTTATTTCAATCATTTTCCAGGCCCTGGAAGCCCCACCCACTAATTAGAGTTACTTTCTATAGATTGTGAGCAGGTAGGAATTTACAACATCTCTGGAGAGCTATCTAGCCAGCGCTATGTAGCTTGGTTTTGAACTAAGAGGCTGATGCTCTCTGAAGTCCTTTTTTCTAAATACTAGTTTGATGTGCTGGGAGGAAATAATCACACCTTGTCACTCATAGATCTTTTTTCTTGATTTTGGTATGAGTAATGACATTTCACAATACTTGTTTTGTGTTGTTTTTTTAATTAAACAAAAATATTCAGCACATCAGTCAAGTTAATGATAAACCATTGCAAGCTGTTGTAAGCATAGATTTGTTTTTCTTTAACTGTTACTTGCCAGGTCAGAATTAGGTCAGTTTATACACAGAGTGGTTTTGAACTGTCATTTTAACAGTCAACTGCTCGTCAGAAATCCTACATGTACCACTTTTGAGATTTTGAATTCAGTGAAATTGAGTGTAAATAAAATGGCTCTAGTAAGACTGACCTTAGCTCCAGGAAAGGGCTATCTCTAGTTTATTATTTATTATTTATTGTATTACCATAGCATGTAGAAAGCCCAGTCATAGACCAGAATCTCCATTGAGCTAGGCACTGTCCCTGCTTCAAAGATCTTACCAGCTAAGAAAGAGACAAGAAGTGGATTCAGATAGATTTGGGTGTACAAAGAAACTGTGGTCATGCCTACCCTTGTTAATATGATATCACTTAGCCCAATGCCTCTGAGAAATATGAATTGCGGTAACTTAAATTTAAAGACTAGGCAATGGAGGGAGGATAGCTTCTCCTTTGCTGTTAGATGGTAATAACTTTAGTTATTAGGTCCCTATTCTGCAGTCAGGTCCATGCAGAAGCACCCTTGTTCCTACAAGATGTCTCGCTGAAGTCATTGCTTCGATGAGGTGGTCTGACTGAATGGATCAGATTGCTAGGTCAAGGCCTGTGGCTGGATTAAAATCAGTGACCAAGCGGTGTGAAAAGCTGTATAAAAATTCCCTTGACAAATTCTATGCTCAGCTAACCTCTTTAGCAAGGTTTAATCCACTTCAGGAGTGTCTGCTTAATGAAATAAATTGCTTAGTGCCTCGATCAAAAGTGTGCTATTGCTATTTTGATTTTTGTCTGTTTAATATAACCTACATTTTCCTGATTTCTTTCCAATTTACTGTTTGTCCTGTTTAATTAGTTACAAATATAGTAGCAGAGAGATCTTAGCATACTGGTACCACCTTTAAGTGTCTAAAACATGCAGCCAACCCTTCATCACTGTCCCCTTTCTGCCACAATGTCTTAGCTACACATTTTAAACACTCTAAAAATATTATTCTGTTACATTAGCTGTATTCTCAATGGAAGCAAAATGTTATAAGCAAGTTCTGGGGGTGAAACAACTCATGGACCCGGGCTTATCAGAACAAGCTTTACATTTATTGAATGTGAAATCTGTAGATAAACTCAGACTATAAATAGGGTCGTTAAAAAGAAAAGAAATGCTTTTAAAAAGTCTGTGATAATGACCTTGATGGGATTAAATTAGCTCCAGTGTGTCTAGATGTCATTCTTTTTGCAAAGATAATCTTTTGAAACATCATGTGGTTGAGCTGAAGGATATAGAAAGTTTGCACAGACATGGGAAGGACAATATTGCAGTTTCATAAAATCTAAACAGAAAAGACGGTTACTCACCTTTGTAACTGTTGTTCTTCGAGATGTGTTGCTCATATCCATTCCAGTTAGGTGTACGCGCCGCGCGTGCACATTCGTCGGAAAACTTTTACCCTAGCAACTCAGTGGGCCGGCAGGTCGCCCCCTAGAGTGGCGCCACCATGGCGCTCCATATATACTCCTGCCGGCCCACCCGCTCCTCAGTTCCTTCTTGCCGGCTACTCCGACAGTGGGGAAGGAGGGCGGGTGCGGAATGGATATGAGCAACACATCTCGAAGAACAACAGTTACAAAGGTGAGTAACCGTCTTTTCTTCTTCGAGTGATTGCTCATATCCATTCCAGTTAGGTGAATCCCAAGCCTTACAAAGGCGGTGGGGTCGGAGTGAAATGTGGCAGAATAAAACTGCCGAGCCAGAGGCTACAGCCTCTCTTGACTGCTGAACCAGGGCATACTGCGAAGCAAAGGTAAGGACCGAGGACCAATGGAGCTTCGCGACAGGTCTCGTGGGTATAAACACGAGCCAGCAAGGCGGCAGATGAAGCCTGAGCCCTGGTAGAATGCACGGTGATGTGGCTTGGGGAAATATGAGCCAAATCATAACAAGTGGGGATGTCCGCCATCACCCAAGATGAGATCCTCTGAGAGGAAAGCAAGCAAGCCCTCCCTTTGGCCCGCTACCGGGGCAGAGCTGGGGCACCTTAGGAAATGATTCTGTCAGCACAATATAATGCGAGCACTCCACAGATGTCCAAGGAGTGCAACGGTTATGCCCATTGCGTTGAGCTGTGGGTAACATGAAAGGCCAAAACACCGTAGGGAGGAAAGCCGGGTGCGGTCATAACTGCACCTTGTCTTTGTGGAACCTTCGTAAGAGCTCTGATCTCAGAGACCCGTCTGGCCAAGACTAGGTTGAGGTCCCAGGGCGGGGCTGGGCGGCGCACCCGAGGGTGCAAGCGCTCCAAGCCCTTGCGGGACCTCGAACCCATAGAGCGTGGGACACTGAACGTCCATCTTAGCCTGCTGGAAGGTAGGGATGGCTGCTGAGAGTATCCTCAGCGATGATACCGCCAGATCCTGCCGCTGAAGGCCAGAGGCAGGCCAAATAGAGGGGATCGAGACCTCAGCAGGAGCAAGATCGAGCGTACTGCAGCTGTAAAGGAAACGCTTCCACCTGGCTCGGTACGTTGACCAGGTGGAAGGCTGCCTGTCACCCCGACTCAGGTACGCAGGAGCCACCGTGAGGCGAAGAGGCTGCAGGTCCGAGTGACGAAGCCTGTCATTGCCCTGAGTGATGAGGTCTGGGCTGACAGGCCGAGCAACGTGGTATGTCAGTGCTGCCTGGACCACTCTGGAGTGATCATGATGATGCACGCTCTGCCCCTGCGGAGTTTGAGCAGGACGTAACGAACCAGTGGGAACAGTGGGAGGGCATAATGCAGTTGGCCGTTCCACGGCATCAGGAATGCGTCCAAGATCGATTCCGAGGAGAGACCTTGGAAGGAGCAGAACACCTGGCATTTCCTGCTCTCGCGGTGAGCGAACAGGTCTGTGTGAGGAACCATCTCCACTTCCGGAAAGCGGGACGCCTCACATGGGGCAGAGTGATCACTCGTAAGACAGGAAAAACCTGCTGAGTCAAAGAGTTAAGACGTTCCGAACGCCTGGGAGAAAGGACGTCGCCAGCTCCATCGAGTGGGCCATGCAAAAGACCCGGAAATGGATGGCCTCCTGACAAAAAAAGGGGGGAAGGACTATGTCCCCCGTGAATACTTATGAAGCACCTGGCCATTGTGTTGGCTGTAAACACCGAGATACAACGGCCTCGCAGCTGCCGCTGGAACCCCTAGCATGCCAGGCGGACTACTCTCATTTTTGGGGCATTAATGAGGAATGCCAGCTCCCTAGAAGACCGAAGGCCTTAAGCTCGGAGGTGACCATGAGCACTCGAGCAGAGAGATGATGCGTCCGCCGTCAGGGGCAGTGAGGGCTGGGGCGGATGAAACCGCATCCCTGTCCACACCAAGGAGGGAGTTAGCCACCACTCTAGGGAGCCTAAGGCGTTCGAGGGAACGGTGACTACCATGACCACTGGCTCCCTGTCCAAGCGGTACGCCGAGGTGGGCCGGACTTGGAGAGGACGGAGGCGGAGCTTGGCGTGTTCGGTTACAAACTTGCAGGCAACCATGGACCCAGGAGACTGAGACAAGAACGAGCTGAGGTCGTTGGGAAAGCCTTCAGACCTCAGATGATTGTTGCCATCGCCTAAAACCGCAGTTGTGATAAGCAGGCTCCGGCTAGGTAGGAGACCAAGATCGCCCCTAGGAAGCCCAACCTCTGCGTGGGAACCAGAGTGGATTGCTCTATAGTAATCATCAGGCCTTGAGCTGTGAATAAGACCGTGACGATGCCCACGGGCTGAGTGGTTTGTGTCTAGAGTCTCCTCGGATAAGCGAATCGTCCCAATACGGAAAAACGCATATCCGACATAGCTACGGTAGGCGGCGACTATGGCCGTAAACCGGGAGTATTCACCGCTGGCTATAAAGCGGAGGCATCTCCCGTGCAGAGGGAAGATGGCATTGCGAAAGTACGCGTCCTTCCTATCCAGGGCGGCATAGTAGCCCCCAGGAGGCAAGGATGGAATAATGGTTCCCAGGGATACCATGCAGAACTTCAACCTTATCCCAAACCCATGCAGGACCAGGGAGGTCTGAGACCTGTGTTCGAGTGGGGGACTAGGGCATAACGGGAGTAAAACCCCTAGCCCCTTTCGTCCGCTGAAGGGGGACAGGGCTGGAGCAATTTAAAGGTGGTACCTATGCTCCATCGTGCGCAGGACCCAGCGATCTGAAAGTAACTGGGGCCATGCCAGGAGAAAGCGGGATCAGGATCCCGTCCTGCGACTGGTACACCGCCCTCCGGCGAACCTTGGAAGGTCCGTCTTTTGTCCCAGTGGTAATTGCGAGGGACCTTGACTTTGGCTTTTTAGGGGGCCTGACTTTTGTCTGCGACCACCTTGGCCTTGCCGTTCTCCAGAGTTCTGCCTCTGGCTAGGCACAGAGTATGGCGGCTGGGGCCATAAAGGCCTGCATTTGGTCGCTGGCGTATACATGCTGAGACGCATTAGGACCCTAATGTCCAGCAGGCTTCGCAGTCTGGGGCTGTCTCTGCCGCGAAGATGCCTTTACCAACAAAGGGTAAATTCTTTCCCCCGTCCTCCAAGACGGCAGCGAACTCCAGGTGGGAGGTTCGAGGGAGAAACTCCTCCACCCAGGTGCTATAATTATCGCAGCTAAGCAAGGCTTGTTGCTTTGCTACCCAGAGGTGCAGGGCCCCTGCAGAGTACACCTTGCATTCGCCAAGGCTCTTTCTGCTTCGGGGCTGGCGCCCGCTGGCCATCATATCAGGATCGTGGTCCTGAGCATAAAATCTGCGCATATGGGATGACACGGATGCGTGTCCGGACGGCCATGGAGGTACGAAAGAAGGCACGGGCCGAGTCTCTGACTCACTCGGACCTTGCCCAACTCGGCACCGGGGACCGGCATCGGGAGGCGTATCGGTACCTGGAACGAGATCCAGACCCGCAACCAGAACGGTGTCGGGAGGTCGACCGAGATCTCGAGGCTCGGAGAAGAGCTACAGGAGTCAAGGTACCTGCCCCGGTGCCAGATGTCGGAACGGTGCCGATAGCGGGTCGGCGAACGGGATACCGACCGGTGCAGCGAGTGTGACCAGTACCGAGGAAAACAGCACCGGGACTGCCAGTGGTGTCCGGCGTGCCGACAGGACTTGGAGTGTCTGCGGGACCGTGATCATGAACGGTGCCGCTCTGCTGTACTGACAGGGGACAGTCCCTTGAAGAGACTGTATTACCCGTACCGGCGGTGCCCGGGTCAGGCAGCACTGACTCTGTCATGGCACTGAGAGCCCTCGCCGTTGGTAACATCTCCGGCGTGCAGGGAACAGCAGGCTCAACCACAGAGCGTACTGGGGAGCTGTCAGGCACCGGATTCGACGGCCCTCGTGGGGCCGGGATCCACGGTACCGAGGTCATCAGAGCTTCGGTAGGTTCCGGTGCCGGGCGAACCGAGCTAGATAAGCTGTCTGGCTGCGGTGCCGTCAGCACTGAAGCAGCGGGAGTAATACGCTCAACCACGGCGCGTGCCGGGGAGCCGTCGGGCACCGGATTCGATAGCCCTTGTGGGACTGGAATCGACGGTGCCGATGTTGTCGGTGCCTCAGAGGCTTCGGTTGGCATGGAAGCAGCTGGAGCAGGAGCTCAACCACGGCGCGTGCCGGGGAGCCGTCAGGCACCGGATTCTACGGCCCTTGCGGGACCGGGATCGACGGTGCCGACGTCATCGGTGCCGCAGCAGGTGTCGGTGCCGGGCGATCCGACTTAGACCAGCCCTCTGGCCGCGGTGCCGTTGGCACGGAAGCAGCCGGAGCATTAGCTCGACCACGGCGCGTGCCGGGGAGCCGTCAGGCACCGGATACTACGACCCTTGTGGGACCGGGATCGACGGTGCCGACGTCATCGGTGCCGCAGCAGGTGTCGGTGCCGGGCGATCCGACGTAGACGAGCTCTCTGGCTGCGGTGCCGTTGGCACGGAAGCAGCAGGAGCAATACGCTCAACCACGGCGCGTGCCGGGGAGCCGTCAGGCACCGGATTCTACGGCCCTTGTGGGACCGGGATCGACGGTGCCGACGCCATCGGTGCCGCAGCAGGTGTCGGTGCCGGGTGATCCGACGTAGACGAGGCCTCTGGCTGCGGTGCCGCTGGCACGGAGCAGCAGGAGCAATACGCTCAACCACGGCGCGTGCCGGGGAGCCGTCAGGCACCGGATTCTACGGCCCTTGTGGGACCGGGATCGACTGTGCCGACGACATCGGTGCCGCAGCAGGTGTCGGTGCCGGGCGATCCGACGTAGACGAGCCCTCTGGCTGCGGTGCCGCTGGCACGGAAGCAGCAGGAGCAATACGCTCAACCACGGCGCGTGCCGGGGAGCCGTCAGGCACCGGATTCTACGGCCCTTGTGGGACCGGGATCAACGGTGACGACGTCATCGGTGCCGTAGCAGGTGTCGGCGCCGGGCGATCCGACTTAGACGAGCTCTCTGGCTGCGGTGCCGCTGGCACGGAAGCAGCAGGAGCAATACGCTCAACCATGGCGCGTGCCGGGGAGCCGTCAGGCACCGGATTCTACGGCCCTCGTGGGACCGGGATCGACGGTGCCGACGTCGTCGGTGCCGGGCGAGCCATCTTAGACGAGCTGTCTAGCTGTGGTGCAGCTGGCACAGAAGCAGCAGGAGCAGTAAGCTCTACCACGGCGCGAGCCGGGGAGCTGCCAGGCACCGGATTCCATGGTCCTGGGGGACTGGAATCGACGGAGCCGAAGTCATCGGTGCCTCTGCAGGTGACGGTGCCGGATAACGCAACTTAGGCGAGCTCTCTGGCTGCGATGCAGGTGGCACGGAAGCAGCGGGAGCAGGGGGCTCAACCACGGCGCGTGCCGGGGAGCCGCCAGGCACCAGCAGGAATCGTAGACTCTCTCGACCTCGGAAGAAGGGAGCGGTGCCGAGTCGACATCGGTGCCGGCGACGGTCGGTGCCGAAAGGCCTTGGTGGTACCGGCGGGGTCCGGTGCCGAGGAGGCGCTTCTGCCCGCCGCTTGAACATTGCTCGGCGCCCAAGGTGGAGGGGTAAGTGAAAGTCCCGCACCTTTTGTTCTCGGCTTAAAAGTCTTGCAAATGGGGCACTTATCTGTCAAGTGTGATTCCCTGAGGCACTTCAAACAGGAGTCATGTAGATCTCTCTTCGGCCGCGGCTTCTGGCAAGCCGGGCCCCTTTTAAAACCCGGTGAGCCATACATGGCTCCGGCACTGGGCTCATGGAAGGGGCTACTTCCTGAACCCCGCTAACTAAACTAACCATGTTAGCAAAGAAAACACGTATAACCATACAAATATATATATAAAAGTGTTATAACTGCATAATTATATACGAGAAAACGAGTAGCTAGGGAAGTGGAGGTCAGCTAAGCCGCGCTCCACTGTTCCAACGACCGACACGGGCGGTAAGAAGGAACTGAGGAGCAGGTGGGCCGGCAGGAGTATATATGGAGCGCCATGGTGGCGCCACTCTAGGGGGCGACCTGCCGGCCCACTGAGTTGCTAGGGTAAAAGTTTTCCGACGAATGTGCACGCGCGGCGCGTACACCTAACTGGAATGGATATGAGCAATCACTCGAAGAAGAACTAATTGTTCTCTATAAAAACGAACGAGGGAACAGACATAGAAAGCCATCCATTGTACTTAATCAGTGATTTTATCTGATCAGAGTTCCTATGAAAAATAAGCCAGCTATACTGATTTACATCCATTCAGGATTCAGCAGTGTGTGGGGTATGTATGTTTCCCCACTTCATGAATAGTCTAAATGGGATTTTTATTTTACATTTTTTGTACCTCTCTATCCATCTGCTTTCTCTCCTACCCTTCCTTATTCACCCATCCATATACTGAGGGCTTGTCTACATCAGAAAGTTGCAGCGCTGGTGAGGGAGTTACAGCGCTGCAACTTTGAAGGTGTACACATCTGCAGGGCATCACCAGCGCTGCAACTCCCTGTTTGCAGCGCTGGCCGTACTCCCGTTTTGTCTCGGGTGTAGAGGATCCAGCGCTGGTGATCCAGCGCTGGTAATCCAATGTAGACACTTACCAGCGCTTTTCTTGACCTCCGTGGAAGGAGGAAGCCTCTGGTAATCAAGCTGGTCTCCTTTCCCGGTTTGCTCTCTCGTCCCGGAACCCCGAGCAAGCAGGTCTCCTTCCCTGCGGTTTGCTGGGTGGCTCCGGGAACACGAGAGCAAACCGCGGCGAAGCGGGTCTCCTTTCCCGGTTTGCTCTCTTGTTCCCGGAACCCCGAGCAAGCAGGTCTCCTTCCCTGCGGTTTGCTGGGTGGCTCCGGGAACGCGAGAGCAAACCGCGGCGAAGCGGGTCTCCTTTCCCGGTTTGCTCTCTCGTTCCCGGAACCCCGAGCAAGCAGGTCTCCTTCCCTGCGGTTTGCTGGGTGGCTCCGGGAACGCGAGAGCAAACCGCGGTGAAGCGGGTCTCCTTTCCCGGTTTGCTCTCTCGTTCCCGGAACCCCGAGCAAGCAGGTCTCCTTCCCTGCGGTTTGCTGGGTGGCTCCGGGAACGCGAGAGCAAACCGCGGCGAAGCTGGTCTCCTTTCCCGGTTTGCTCTCTCGTTCCCGGAACCCCAAACAAGCAGGTCTCCTTCCCTGCGGTTTGCTGGGTGGCTCCGGGAACGCGAGAGCAAACCGCGGCGAAGCTGGTCTCCTTTCCCGGTTTGCTCTCGCGTTCCCGGAACCCCCCTTGAAGCCGCCCAACAGCGCTGCAGTGTGGCCACATCTAACACCACTTGCAGCGCTGGTTGCTGTAAGTGTGGCCACTCTGCAGCGCTGGCCCTATACAGCTGTACTAATACAGCTGTAACAACCAGCGCTGCAAAATTTTAGATGTAGACATGGCCTGAGTCTACTTTATCAATGAAGAGCTAGTGTAGTAATCGTGACCCTGGCAATAGCACCTGAATGCTGTCCTGGAGAGGGAGAGAGAGAGGAAATGAGAGGGCAGCTCAAGCTGGAGAGGGATTCAGAATCCACCCAAAGTGGCAGTTGGAAAAAAAAGTTGTGAGAGAAAGTGAAAAAATGAGATGCTGTGTGGCTAAACTGGAGCTTGGGTAGGAGGAGAAGGGATAAAATAAAAGAACTGGGGAATAAAAATAGGGGCCAGAGGAGTGAGAAGGAGGAACGAAGGAAAATAGGACAGATTTTTAGATCAGGAGAACCAGAAAAAATCCATACCTGGTGTGTGAGCAGACACTATTAGAGAAGGGAAGTAGAGGGAAATAAAACCTTCAGACTTACCAGAGAGAGACTATCAAGAAAAAAACCTGAAAGGAAATATAATTGGTGAAAAAGAGAATTGATCAAAAATCTGTGTTAGATGAAAACAGATCCTGAAATGAGAAGCCCTCCCACAAAGGGTCTAAAATATATGAACGGAGAGAATGACTGTGTGAACATTTAGAGTTCAAAGGTGCCTAATGGATACGTGGGGGCCCACTAGGTGGAGAAACCGCACTTGTGGATAAACTCAGTGAAAAGAGGTATAGCCACAGGAACATTGACAGTAAGGAACAGTTCAAGCTGAAGAAAAACAAAGAACAAGGCAGCAAGAGTGGAGCTGGACATACAGGCAAGGAGAGAAAAACTGAATCTTCTTTGAAGAGACACTGTATATTGTTGAGTAATCTCTTTTGTTCTTGTTAATAATAATGCATTTGGTATTATTTTCACAGAATAAAGAAGAGTAGCATGTATTAACTCACAAAGGTTAATGAGATGGTAACCTATAGTGTAGTATTATAAGTAATAATTATTTGGTAATGTTCTATATTATTTATGCTACTTTTACTATTTTGGAGTTTTTCCCTTATAAAGTTCTAAAAATTTAAAAGTGTCCCTTTTGTCTTGGTTTGCCTCTGTCTCTCCTCCACCCAGTTAGCATAGAATAGCCTAACTGGTTCACCATGTCAGCAATCTTTATAAAGGGGGCAATACTGTTCCTTAACTGCTGTTGCAGGAGTTCCATCATTTTCTCTCTCCTGGCAGGCTGCCTGACCATATTTCTGATCACCTGAAAATTAAATTAGGGGTGGGGAAAAAAACACGCTAAAAGCATGAATGGGAAAGATTAAGCAATTTCTTATTGTGCAGTTATAAGGCAAAAAGGAATGTTGCGTATGTTACAGGGATGCCTTTATAGTTATAGCAACATTAACTTGTCCCCATATTTAGCTGGTGTCTGATCTTCATGGCAATCGGGCAAACACAGATCTCCCCAAAACAGTGGTATCCACTTCCAATGGAAATCAGCAAATATAGATTTCTTATACACCATAAAGTATCACCGAGAACAATAAGAAACCTTTAACATATAAAATATAACTAAATAAACAAATAATTCCTTTTCTGCAGGTTCAGTAAAAAGGCTCCAGATTTAGAAGGGTTAGATTAAGGGATGGAACTCTCTGCTGCCCTTATAGGAAAAAATGTGAAAAAGTCACTGATGACAGGCATCAATATAATTGTGCTTACCCCCAGTTTTATATAGTATGTTGTGCTCCATTATTTGGAGTTTATGTTCTGATAATAGATAATAGTTTGTTAATGTAACTGTGTTTTTGAGAGACATATATTTATTATGCAAGCTATATACCCTGTAGTAAGTAGTTCATGATGATCTGACAAGTAGTGGACTCCAGTAGGTAGATAAATCCAAGCTAAATAAGAGGCATTCAAGGGCTCTGTTTGACAGATCAAGGACTCTGTCCACCCAGAGATACTGACTCCTGTGCAAAGCTCACTACAGTTTAGGATTGCAGGCAATAGAAATGGAGCCAATTTGGCAGAACTGGATAGGTGGTAGCAGAGCAGCCCACAGGTTGGAGAAGCCATAGATCTGGTGGGGCTGAACTGAAACAGACAGTCTGCATCCTAGGGACCACTTCAGTCACTACTGAATTTATTTAAATATGAGGATGATGTCATAGCGAAATAGGACTGTGTGCCTTATACAGAGTCTTGGCCCCAACACGCTGGTCAATTAATGATTGGGCTCAAGGGGTTTGCCACACTTCTTCCTGATGTTTTTAAAGCTTTTCCCATATATGTTCAAAGAGACTGTTGTGTGCTTGAAAAATTAGAAATAATTACCGGAAAAGGTGACTGGGAAATTACAATTTTAAGTTGCTAGGTAATGGACACGATTTTAGGTGGGAGCTTGAGTTATATCTTTAGTTTGTATTAGAAATGGTCTCATAGACATATTATTGCCTCTAGCCATCATTGCTGACATTGGAGAAGGGCTACACATAAATAGAACAGTGCTTTAAACTGGTGGCCTAGGCCTCTTAATTGTGGCCCTTGGGGCAAGCCATATTAGGAAGAAAATGCACATTTGTATTTGATTACAAATTGAAAATGTGATCCCTGATTGCTCTCTTTCAGGAGCAGAAAAGGAATGAAGAGCACAGTGGCCTTTGAACTTCTGCCTCTTTAAGAGGTGGGGAACAGGTAATGAGAGAACAGAATGCTGGAGCCATGCCGCCTTTATAAGCTGGGGAGTAAGCAAGCAGCACAACCACCAGTGCAGGAGAAGGAGCTGCAGTACCCAAGAAAGAGCACGCTAGGAAGAGGAATAGCAATTGCGAAGGTTCCCTAAAAAAGAGGTATGGGGCAGTGGTGGCAGCAGTAGCAGCAATTGATTTTAGGGTGGCATACAGACCTCAGTAATTGACTGGGAAAGGAGTGGAATAGAGTCATCAGGGAGAGACTGTTTGAGGAATGAGGCATATCCCGGTGGGGAGGGTTCAGGATTAGGGAGTATATCTGGAAACTTTGTGTGTGTGTGGCGAGAGAGAGAGAGGCTGAGTTCCTGGGGGGTCCCCAGGGTTCCCCAGGAGGGAAGCAGATTTTTCATTCAGGAATTGGGACTAAGGAGGATGGTCTCACAGGGCTAGGCTAGGAAAGAAGCCAGAGATGGGATATTTTTGAGGATAGAGAAGCTGAAGGTAAAACTTTATAAAAGAAGCCACCACTTCCCCTTCTGAATCCAGTTGGTAATCTGAGAAAACAGATGTTCGGCTTTGAACATCTGGTTTTGGGAGGACTTGAGTTAGGTTCCCAATTAATGTTCTTTGAACTTAAGATAGAGAAAAGTAAAGTGGGACCTGGAGGAGGAGAAGTCAGCTGTAAACTGCCTTCCTGATTGGATCCCTTGACATTCTGAAGTAATATTTGTGGCCCTCAGCTGAAAATGCTGAGAACCAAGGATATAGATTTGCAATCCATCCCTTGGTCTTTTGCTAGAAGCATTTAGAGGTGGTGCTTAACAGGTGGGTGTGTCCTATCACTTAACAATAATCTCTTTCATTAGCTAAAGAGCAGAATAGATTAGCTCTGAGATGCATCCTGTCCAGGTCCCCATATATATAATCCTCTGTGTCAAGTGGAAATAAAGTGTGCGTGTGTATGTGTGTGAAAGAGACAGAGAGGGAATGCAGTGGCTCTCTGGATATGTATGAATACTGAATAGTTGTGACTCAAAAATATTGCACTTTTTTGTAGTTCTGCTATTTTTCTCTAAACCTTCCTGTGCAAACTGAAATTTTATTACTGCTTGGTCTGGTGCCTTAGAGTACATATTGTTGCTTGTCTGCAGTGATTGGCGCTATAAACTTCTTGTGGGATCTTTCTTGTTTTTTACATTTTATTTCTGAATACAGAGAGTTAATTTGCAGAACCTTATTGTGGTTTGTAGCTGCAGTAAATGACTGTACTGACATAAGTGGTTGAAGGCAAACAGTGAAATTGATTTCACAGATGTAACAGTCAAAACTGTACAGTAAAAGACAAAGCCACAACAGTAACATGTCTTTCACTAGTTTGAAATTCACTTCCTCTGCAGTCTGCCCAAAAGCACTTGTTATTGCTTAATCTCAGTCCCAACAAATATTGATCAACAAAATTACTTTCCAAGGTCATCAGTCTGGACAGAACATTGTGTCAGAGATAAGCCTTGCCTTCTTCGCAGACAGAAGTGATACCCAAAATAGAGTTTGTATGAACAACTCCTTATCCAGCCCTTGAACACTGTGACATGCCTTAAAAATTAAAGCTTCTCTCTAGGGTAGTTCAGATTAAAGAAATACTTTCTGAACTTTGGGCTTGGACTCTGCTAACTTGAACAGGGCAAAGTAACCTGAATTTTCATCTGTATTTAAAGAGACCATATGTCTTCACTTTTCATATGATGTCCTGGGGACTCTTTAGATACATCTGAACTATCCTGGTTTTTCATTTACTGATCAAAACATGTTTTTTTGTTTTCAATTCACTACTAAAAATGTTTCTTCAGGAGATGTTGATATATGAAGTAGAATTTGCTTTGTGTTAACCAGCAACACACTGTCTATTAAAACAAGTGATCAGCATGCTGAGCAATTTTTGGAATGATGAGAAAATGAGTGTGAATGCTATTGAAGTGGATCTTTTGGTCAAAGTGAATGTGGACAACACTTAGTGTTTCAGAGTGAAGTCAATAGGAAGACTGAACTTCTGGAGGGAACCTCCATTCCACAAAATATTTGTGGTGTTGAGTCAGAAGCTGCCACTATTTTATCTGAGCCTTTCATTACCCTAAAAGAATGTAGGAAGAAATATGCCCAAGATTTTGATTTTGCAAATCTAATAATCTTATTAAAACTAGACATACTTTAGTTTCAATGACTTTGAAAGACAAAGTACAGATCTACTAAAGGCCTATCTTCAGAATTTGCTGAGCAGCAGAGGAGAGGCTACCAAATGTTTTTTTGGATTTCCACTTTAACAGCGTGTCTTGCCTGTGGGCTGGAGCCTGGGGTTAAGCCAGCCCTGATTGCAAGATGAGATCCACCTGTAAGGAATCAAGTGATTCCACTGAAAAAGGCAGCAGGATGCTGCAGGGGAGGGTGCGGTTGAGAGAGTAGCTGTGATTGTAGAACCCGAGCCCGGTGAAGGTTGTGAGTGGGATTTAAAGAAGTGAAGATGAGCTGAAAAATTCTGGTTTTGACTTTTTGAGGTCTGTTTTTTTTTCCATGTGACAAGCTCTGTTGCCAGCCTCAGAAGAACTAGTGAAGAGTGAATTTAAGGACTGAATACAGAAGGTTATTGGAGATTGAGTGAATTCTTAAAGAGGCCTGGATGAAGAGGAAATAGAGGCAGGATAGCTACAGAGGCAACTCTAGATATGAGGGGACGCTTGGGAGGCAGTAAAAGGCTCCTGGGCTACGTCTATACATGGTATGGATTACCAGTCTTAGCTTAAAATCACAAAGAAATGATCACACAGCTCATATATTAGAGGAGGTTATTGTAGCAAGACTGGGTCCACCTAGAACTTCATTGTTCTTGCTATGCTATACACAAAGACCCATGTCATTTTGCACCTGCAGTACAGGCTCCTAATAATTTCACTAACACTTAGTGATATTAGGCCTATTGTACACAGCTGAACAATTCAGATTCACTCAGTGGAAGGCAGAAGTCCATATATATATTAGCCTGTTCATTATAATATAAGATTGATATTTACACAGGGGGACAAGACAGACATTTTGAGAGCCCAAGGGCCAGCTCACTCACTTTTACCAACAGCAATGTCAGTTTGGCAGGTTTTTTTTGTTTGCTTGTTTGTTTTTCTTTTTGACTTTCTGGTGAAATAATCTTAGTCTTTAGTGTTATTCTCTGTGTTGCAAAATGCAAACCATAGAACATACAGGTCATGAAACATTGAGATGGAGAATGAGAGAGCTTTTGGTTTTGCACTTCCTATCCCATTGCGATTTTTAATCTGCAACCATAGCATAAATAAAAAAAATACACAAACCTTCTATAAATACATAAAAAAAGACTTGGATGTCAGCTGAAGTCTGACTCCCAAAGAGGCTTTCAATTCACAATGAATATATCTTCCAGTAAGGGCGCACACCTGGATTATTTCACCATGCTCATAAACTAAAACCAATAATGGAAATTAAAATATCAGCAGGTGCAGGAAGTAGCTCCTTGTTCCAGAGAGAGAATTCATCCTGGTGAATGGCTGGTGGGGGCTACTTCAACTCCTGCAGGGGTTTCATAGTGGGATATTTTGAGGGGAGGCACTCAATCAGTTCTCTCTCTGACCAGTTTGATCCAATACCCCTTCCTACTGAGTGCTGCCCAGTTTTGGGGCTAGCAGTTTCCCTAATGTTTGGCTCGATAGGATGCTACTCCTTTGTGCTGCAAGAACTTTGATTTATTGTGGACTTCCTGGCTAAGATTTTCAAAGTTCCTTACACATCTGGACACCCAATTCTCATTGAAATGAATGGAAACTTGGGATCAAAATCTAACCTTTTGTTGCTAGTGGCATTCAGCAGGGTACACAAGAATAGATGCTGGCATGAATCTGAGCCATAACTGCTCCCAGAGACTAGAAGGAAAAAGAGCAGAGGCAGGAGAAGGCCATAGCCAAAAAGTCATGGTGCTATTTCTTTGTTCATATTAGGGTTTGTAATCCCCACATGCACTCAGTTCCAAAATGTTTGGGCCGAAACTACCTGCTGATGTCCCTGTAAAACCAAGCTGAACTTTGCAATCTTTCACACCTAAAACTTTGAGCCAAGGCTAAGCTTCTTAAGTATTCCTATGCTAGGTGATATTGATGTATAATGAAAATATGAGGATTAATTATTGAAAAGGAAAAGAACTGGAAGGACAGCTGATGGATGACATTTATATATAATCTAAATGCTTTCTGCATGTTACTGGTAAGGTCAAACTCTTAAATAAACTCTCCAGAGTCATTCTTCAAAACATTTTGAAAGTAGAAAGTCACTTTTATTGTCAGTGCTCTAAAAGAACAGAGCAAGGTTGGTGGAACCAAAATTGAACCTTTTCTTATAATGGGTGTGATGGGGTATATACCCCATCCTGACTCTGAAAGGGTTAAAGTGAGCCAGCGAGGGCCATTAATGCTCCTGACTGCACCTAGAGGGTGGGCCAGCTCCAGTTAAAGATGAAGCCATTTGGGGAAAGGAGCTTGGATGATAATTATAAAGAAAGGAGGCTGTAAGGAGAAACTCTACAGTCACTCTCTTAGTAATAGGGAAACATGGAGAAGCCACCGGGCTGGAGAGAGCTACAATGTTGAGCCCTGATAATAGGGAATTATCTGAATGTCTTAGGAGACATTCAGTTGAAGAACATAGAGGGGTGAAACGTCAAGCATGAGGAGGGCAGAAGTGTATTTACATTTGTACATTTGGGGATTGTGGGGAAGAGCCCTGCGACTCCTGCCCTGAAAGAAGGGTGAACTTCGAGAGGCTGTAGGAGAGGTCTGTTGACAGACTTGATAAGAAGTTGTCCAGGGAGGTTGCAGCAAGGAGTCTAGCAGAATGAACCCTAATTGCTTGGCCTGGGGTGCCTGGACTAGGACCCAGTGTAATGGAAGGGTCTTGGTTCCCCTTCTAATCCCAGTATGAAGCCTGAGAAGGGGAGGTGGGCTACTAGAAACCCCAAGAAAAGGGTGGATGGACTACTGGGTCCAGAAATGAGGTTAGCAGACCAGATGGAGGGAACAGACATTTGTTTTGGTTAGACTTTCTGTTGTCTCAGCAGGGGAGGGACTAAAACGTGACATTGGCTGGAGGGTTGAGTCATAAGAAGAAACAAACCACTTTGGGACTGGAGTGGCCGTCATTAGGGCATATAAATGAAAAGGCCGTGCCACACCACACTCATCCATAAGGGGGTGTTCTAGTAGTGAGTCCACTCTTCTACACTGGGCAAACCCCATCAAACTTAGTAGCTGACATCTTGGGCTGCTTCTGAGCATAGTGTGTGAATATTGCTTTAAGCCACATTTATACCCCTGAACTTGGAGCAAACCTGGTGTAAGTTAGTGCAGTTTCAGTTTTTGTTTGGCTGGTCTTGTCCCTAAGGGGCATTATCAGTAGTTGGGCATCACTTGGGCAGAGGGAATCTGCAGTCATGCTTCCTTTTCCCCAGACATGCTCTGCGCAACAGGAGCTGGAAGTGGGGGTGATGTGTGAGCTATCTGAGCATTCCTCCATCTAAGGTGGTATATTTTGGTTAAAACAATCAATTGATATAAAACTAATTGATTTTTCTAATGCAGAAAAGCCATAGATTATAAATGGTTTCCATCTTCGAACAATCTCTGAGTTTTCTTTGAGCTGCCAGACTAGATGTCAGTTGTGCTCACATAATTGCTGTACTGAAACTATGATGTTTTCTGTAGGTCATGCCACACCTTTTTCTCAGTCACTTTAATGTAACTACAAACAAATCGGAGCAGGAAATAGGCAAGCTATGTCTGAGTCTGTGGACCCAATTCTTCCTTTACCCACAGCCACGTAATTCCATTGATTTTTGACATAGTACAACAGTGTAAAAAGAGGAAAATCAGGTCTTAGATCCTCAGTCAGGGCTAGATAATTTGAAATACCTCATTTTCTTAGCCTCATTCTACTCTCACTCAGGTTTTGTATCAAAGTAACTCCAGTGACTTCAGTTTTCACTGATGTGAAACATTTTATAGGAAATGCAGCAACAGCAATGAGCTGTAAAAAAGGGGGATTCCAAGTCTTTAATTTTTAGCTGAATATTTCATACAACTTTAAAAAAGGAAATGAGTACTTAACTAATATAGACCCTTGGGGAAGTGAATGCACTGCTCCTCATTGTATGTATCTTATCCTAATTGTTGCTAGTGACATTTCTATTCTTGGTGCCGTTATTTTATGAATGCAAGGAGCAAAGGTTGCCACTTTTAGCCTTCAGCTCTGTGTAGTAATTTAGGAGTACCATAGGTAGGGTTTTTTTTCTTTTGCCAATTGATTATCAAGCTTAAGTGGTTATTCAGTCTTCTTGCAAGCTTAATCTACAGCTCTGAGGCTGCCAATTACAGCAGATGCATACCGGAGCTGCTTTGTCAATTATGATCTCAAGAGCAAATAGAATTGGAAAGTGACCACTTTGTTGTGGGTTTGCCTGCACTGAGACACAGGAGGCCTTTAAATCATTTCATCTAGCCTCATGGAAGAGCCAGAAAACAAAACAAAAACCAGTAGGCCCTTACTCAATGCCATAACAAGCTTCTCTCTTTGCTATTCTACCTCCCCACCACCAGATTGTGTGTGTGGGTTTTGTTTTGTTTTTTTGTCTTTTATATACCTTTAACATACTAACGGCTTTTGTTCCTCCTGTTTCAAAATTATTACTGTACCCATAAAGTTACAGGGACGTGACTGGACTGCTCTTATTGAACTCCATAGGCATCTTTCCACTGAAGTTAACCAGAGTTGGATTAAGGCCTAAAAGCACTATATGTTATATGTGTGCACAGACACACATTGTATATTTAAAATATACTGTGTGTGTTCTTCTTGAGGAAATCTTATTCTTTATGTAAATTAATAAATATTTCCAAAATAAGATTAAGATGCTACATAAGAAAGAAACAGGGAAATTTAGCCCAGACAGTGTTATGTTAACTAGCAGCTGAATTACCTGACCTAATGAAGGTGTTATATAAATATGAGTTCCACGACATATTTCTATTGTATCTCTGTCCATCAAGAATCAATTGATACACTTTATTTAAAACCATGTCTTGCATAGAGGAGGGTGGTATTAGATATATATCCCCTAAAGCAGAGGGAAAAGTACTAATGAGCATTTGTATAACTGGCCCTCATTTAGTGGGGCTTCTTCTCCCCCAACTGACATTTGCTACATGAGATGGTGCAGTGGGGTTGTTCACCCTGCATGGGTGTGGAAGGTATTAATGGTAGTCTTGTGGGTCTGCCACAGCCCATCCCAGAAAGAGGCAGTGGAGGTGAATCCTCAAAGTGGCCTAGGGAGGCTGAATAGAGCAACTGAGGAAGTGACTGGAATGATGGACTGAACCTGGGAAGGGGGAAATGCAGATGGTGACTTGTCCAGAGGGCCGAGTGATGAAGAGGATGCTATGCTTATTGGACTGAGGAGGGTCTGTGGGCAGAGACACCTAGAGAGGCACACTGGCTGGTGGAGTAAATCCCTGTGATGACCAGCAGGAAGTGCTGCTGTGGTGAGTGGCCACCATCACAGATGGAAACTAAAATCCACACTTTTCAATGCAACACAATGTAAAGTATCTAAAAGCAAGAATCTGTCTCTTTTGAATAATCTGGGCTCCCAGCTGGAGGACTATTTTTCACTGAGAATGAGAGGCTAACTTTATACAGAAAAGAAGCTGCTCACCATAGAAAACAGCCTTGTTTTGCGGGGAGAGGAGGTGGGAGTTCTTAAGGGCAAGCTAGCTGGGACTCTTAAAAAAAAAAAAAAAAAAAAAAAAAAAAAAGGAAAGAAAAAAAAAGCAGCATCAGATATAAGAAGCTGGTAAAGAATACAGCTTTAAATGTCAGATTATAAACAGGTTTGAAGAGTGGAATCCCAATATATTTGACAACAGCAATGTTTTATCATAAAAACAATAATATGATGCTAATTAAGGTATTATCACTTTTAAAAATGGCTGGAGCCCTGGACCCTTTAAATCACCGCCACAGAAGCCAGTCCAGTCCGGCATGGCGTGCTGGCTCTTCCAAGTACACTGTACAGCACTGTATTGGCTTACTTTCACCTCTGATATTATCCCTAGAATGTTAAAGAGCCTTTTTCCTATAAGCTGAGAAGGGGTTACCTCAGGTCAATTATGGACACCTGAATCCAATTGAGGGCTGCCTGTGGACTTTAAAAATCCCCTCCTCTGGTGAGAGAGAGAGAGAGAAACACAAAGACAAGTTGCTGCCAGGCTAGTGGTAGCAGGGAAATAAACTGCTCCAGGGTGAGAGGTTGTGCTCCTTCCCATAGGGGAGACCTGACTGCTTGCTAGGGGAAGGACTGACACCCTAGGGCAACCAACAGGACAACACCTTGTCCCAGAGAGGGGGGCAGCAAAAGATACCCCCCTGGGTTTTTGTATGAGACTGTTTCATTTTTGTTTGGTGGAGGATCACCTCTTAGGCTGACCCTCAGGCTACCCTGAAAATATGACCAAGGGACCACAGAGGGAGGAAGGCAAACCCTGCCTGAAGGAGGTAGATTACCCCAGGCCTACCATCACCAGAGGGGAAAGCACAAAGTTTGGTGAGAGAAAAGAGGTGTCTTTCTATGCATTATATAAAACTTTGATGAAGATACTGAACAGAACTGGACCCAGAACTAATCTCTCGATATGTCCTTCCGGTTTGACTGTGAACAACTGATAACTTATCTCTGGGAATGGTTTTCCAATCAGTTATGCACCCACCTTATAGTTGTTCCATCTAGATTGTATTTCCTTAGTTTATTAATTCTCACTATTGGCACTAGTGGCAGTTTTAATTGATTGTCCCCATGCCTTATTTGAAGCATGCTGGCAATGGATCAGAAGGCTTTGGTAGCCATCTGACTTGTAGGTGTTTGAATAGAGTCCCCAGAGGGAATTCTCAAGTGGGTGTTACAGTAATTCCTTCCCCTGGAACAGGCTTGTATTGTTAAATACCATTGATTCTCTATCTAATTTGAAATGTCATCATGGAAAATAATTTTTGTTGTGCTTCTTAATTCTCTCTCTGGAGAGAACTGTAACTCTAGTTAAATGTCTTAGAACATAGACTGGATGAAAGAAGATATACAACATAAATCTGCCGTGTAGTGTACTATCTGATCCAATGACACACAGATGGAGGATAAAAACTTGGTTTCTTTAACTTGTTTATTGAGCAGTCAGTAGGTTCTGGTAAAAAGCTGTCAGTGTTGTAACTATAAAACCTAATTGAGGGAGGAAAAGAGCATTTTGGATTCTTTTGGCTTGGTTTACAAACTCAAGTGACATCTCCCAAGCCCACAAAAGCTGCTTTTGATTAAAAGCCAAACAGAAAGGGGCTGGAAAAGACTAGCTCTATTAAGCTGTTGTTGCAGAAGAGCCTTCACTAATATTCTGCACTTGTTTTATACAGAACAATGAGCCAGATCCTGGTCACTGATATTCTATGTCATGATGCAAAGGGATTGTACGACTGCCCCAACCACAGAGTTGAGAATTTCCCTGATATGAGGACATACTGAAATTACACAGAGCCATGTCATTGGCTAGGGACGTGTGTGAGCATTGGCAGCTGTTTGTTTTAAATGTCGAAGTCTAGATTTATGTGCTTGGGTTTGTTAATTGTGAGATTTTTGGGGAGCACTCATGTGAAGTGCCACGGTGAGGGACCTTGACATTGAAGTCATCTGTTCCTCCACAGCAGAGGTACAGAAGCAGCAGCAGCGGAGACCAACTCAATGCTAGCTCAGATCCTTAGCTTTAACTCTGGTGTAACATCAGGTACTTCAGTAGAGCTACTTTGACTTACACCAGCTGAGGCTCTGAACCACTGCCTTCTCAATGCACCTTGGCACTGGCCCAGAGACATTGTCTCTCTCTTGGATGTATCAGTCCATTGTGGAACAATCAGTGAATAACTCCTAAATAATCATCATTTAGCAGAGAAAGGATAGGCTCCGTGTCCCGTTCTTGGTCTTTCTCCTTCCCAGGGTGCCAACTGTGATTATTATTTTTTAATTATGTAGACACTTGTTGACTGGGATGACCAGATTAATTTCACATGCATCAAACCCTAGATCTTTTGAAGGATTTCTAGACATGCCCATGTAGCAGATGTGTTTGAAGGACAGTAGAAGAATAGGAGATGATTGCTTGTGAGGGAAAACATATCCACATGCTTTCATTAAAGGCCATGCTCTCCCTGGTGTAAATCTGCATGGCTCCAGTTAACTCAATGGCATTATCCTGATCTACAAAGCTGAGGATCTGGCCATGTCTGTACCCTTTCTAGTCCCTTTTTCAGAACCATGAGGGTGATTGGGTTTCATTCAAATGAAGGTTTGGGAAACAGCTCTTTGTGCAATTACGGGTACTTGCACATCAATTAGTGTATTTGTGCACAATTAGTATTCGTGCAACAAGTGAACGCTCATCCATCTTTGTACCTGTAGACTTAGTACATTTGGGACTGAGGGTGTTGGGACAGAAGGAGGAAGCAGAACAGGTTTTTAAAGGCAATTTCTTTCACAAACACAAACAATATCAGCATGAGGACGGGAGGAGATAAGAGAAAGAAGAATGCTTGGGCAGCAGGAATCTCACTTCTCTGGACCCACACTCTGAATATGTCCCATTCCTAGAATTCAGGGCAAGGTATCAATAGAGTGGGCAGACAATGTGTTAGCAGGATGAACACCTGAAGTCAACCACTCTATCCATGACACAGGGCCAGACATCGTTCAACATCAAAGAACTAATGGTAATGGAAGGGTCATCTGCCTCCCTGCCTTTGTCACATAGAAATGAGGGTTCAAAATAAGCAACATCAGTTAAAGTGATAGTGACAACAGCAACAATTATGTGCTATGAATGTGACGACAGTTAGACAGTCATTACATCCTAGCTGTTTTTCTCTTCCCTTCCCTCCTCTGGGGAGAAGGAAGGAACCTAGCTATCCTAAAATCTAGGATACACATACCAATTGAAGGCAAAAATGCACTTTCTTGTGCAAAAGAGAAAGTAAACATTTAAAATGTCCTTAAAATTCCCTACGTCTTATTGCCTATCATCTCCTCCTATCTAGAGAACTTCATACTTCTCTCTCAATACTCATTGATTTCTTCAGTTGCTGCTCCTGTTTATAAAGATTTGGTTGTCCAATATGGGAACAGAAATCATACGATGTGACTCAGGTGATGAATCACAGTGACCAAATACTATATCCTTGAAAGAGCATTCACTGCAGGCAGTTTGCAAAAATCCCATAAACTCAAATGCTTTTGTAAATACAATACTGTGAACAGAAGCTGAAGCTTAACTAAATCTGAGAACCTGTAATGAATCTAGAGGTGTGCATGGTGGTTTGTTGTTCTAGGGTTGCTTGCGGGTGTTGAGCTGTGCATATTGGTTTATTACCATAGGTTTTATTTATGGATTTTCACATTGCTCTTAAATAAGAATAAAAAGAATTGACTCATGTTGAAAAACCAAGCAATTACAAATAACTAACATCCAGAAAAATCGTGATCAAAATCAAATCTCAAAGAATTGCAGGATAGGACTTTTTGCAAAGCTATATAAGAAAATGGTCCTGGTAAATCACATTTTAGGTCTACCAAGCTTGTCACCATCCCTTTTTAATAGACAAGTGACTAAAAAAATTAAAAATAAATCCCAAATTTTCCCAGGCAACTGTTGTGTTAAATCATCATTGAAAGGTAAGTATTTGTCCTTACATATAGGTAAAGTAGAGCTGAGATCTTTCTAGTCTGTTTGGCATCAATATCCTTTTACACACAGCTAAATGCCAGCCATAAATATCATCCATTGCTAGTAATTATTCATGTCGCATACCAACTTCAAAACACTGAAACTGCAGCTTCAGCCTCATCTACAATTAAGGAAGAGGATTTACAATCAGAGGAAGGTGCTTCCTACTCCTTCTGTCTGCTTTTTAAGCAAAAGAATCAAGTAGGTAACAGCTCTTGACAGACAGAAATGTATCAAGATAGATTACCAAATATTTACAGAGTAGCTGAAGCAGAACAGGAACTTCATTTTAAAAATGTTATAGTAATGCTCCATCACACAGATCACACTGCTGTGGAATATTAAAGCTATTGTTAGTTAAATAGAAAAGGTAGATAAATTATAAAGGTATATTTATGGTTTTAATTTACAAATAAAACCTGAACTTCTTTTTGCAGATGAAACACAACTTGGCCTGTTTAGCACTCCTAGTAAAGGGTTCTGCTTAATTCAGGAAGGTCAGTTGATGAAAAACTGTGGTTTGCAGAACAACCTTGTTAGTAGTGCCATTATCTGCAGGCATTATAGTACATGAGAAGATGAAAAAACATGATGATATTTCATATTTAGAGAGAACCTTTCATCCCACAGAATTCCCCAGTTATTCAGACAGCACCAGTGACATTCTATCACATCTGAGGTGGAGGCCAGCAGATAGGCAGAGAACACATGCACCACATTGTTTAATGTACCACATGCTGGGTGATAACATGAGAGGACTCCATGTTTTTAAAACTAAAGTTGCTCTTAAGAGAACTATTTATGGAAGTGCTGCAACCAGGCCTGCCCAGAGGGGGGGCAAGTGAGGCAATTTGCCCTGGGCCCCACAGAGGCCCCGCGAGTCCTGGCCAAGCGGCGGTCTGGGTCTTTGGTGGCATTTCAGCAGCAGGCTGCCAAAGATGCGGAACGACTGAAGGGCCCCCTGCCACCGAAATGCCGCTGAAGACCCGGACCGCCGCTGGATGAGTATAAGCACTGCAGCTCCCCAGCTTTGCCCCAGGCCCCCTGAATCCTCTGGACGGCCTTGCCTGAAAATGCCACTAACATTCCAGCCAAATGCATGCAGACTACCTATTCAACTCAGCCTTCCTAATAGGAGATTTCCTTGCTTCTGGGGCTTGTCAGTGATCCTGCTGATTTTAAAAACAATGCGGTTTTGTCCTATTCTTTGTAAAGGCTTGAAATCTGGTCACCTAAAGGAGCTGAGAATGGCAGTAGAGTGGTTGAGAGGGATGCACTTGAAGGACGTCTCCTTGGCTTGAGTTCCCCTCCACCCATCCCCCAACAGCCCTCCTTGGCACAGACAATTTAAGAAAGAAAGAAAATACTGAGTATGGAACAAACATGTTTATCTCCCATTATTAAGAGTAGACAAATTTACTCATGATACAAAAGACAAGTAATATTCATCAGCTGTTTTATTATTAACTCCAGCTCCTCCAAATTTCTGTGTTCTTGGACATGTCGCATGTTTCCATCTTTCATAGAATCATTGAATATCAGAGTTGGAAGGGACCTCAGGAAGCCATCTAGTCCAACCCCCTTATCAAAGCAGGACCAATTCCCAACAAAATCATCCCAGCCAGGGCTTTGTCTAGCCTGACCTTAAAAACCTCTAAGGAAGGAGATTCCACCACCTCCCTAGGTAACCCATTCTAGTGCTTCACCGCTCTCCTAGTGAAAAAGTTTTTCCTAGTATCCAACCTAAAATATCCTTTCATTCTGGTAAGCTCATCGCTTTATCTGACCAGCACTTTGTGGGTTAGCATTAATTTTACAGCCCCTAAACCATCAAAGCACTTAAACATCTGCTTCACTGTATGTCCATGAATAATCCCAATTAGATCAATAGGACTGCTCATATGCTTTTGAGGTCTCACTTGAAAGACACTTCCCCCCACCACACACATACAATGAACTCAATTTATCTGAACCAGGAAGTGCTTACCCTGGTGGGAACTGAATCTGTTATTTCAAGGAGTCTGCCTATTTCTAACCTGATCCCTCTGACAAGGGTGTGCGGGGTGTGGGGGTGGGGAGCACAAACCATAGGGCGGAGGGTGTGTGTATGTATATGGACTCTGCTTTGACATTTCCCAGGGAATGTATTTCTTCCTCAAGTTTAGTTAATTTATCATTATTGCATACGTCCAACAGGCTCTTTCATTACAAGGGAGATTGTTTGTTATGTTGGCAGCAGCAGAGAAAACCACAGGTAATCTCAGTAATCCCTCTGAATTGTTTATGCAGCACATATTTATCTGTTGTAAATTATGTTTGTCAGGGCAGGAGTTCAGCAGAAGTGAATTGGTCCCTAACCTGGTAATGCAATAGTTTCAGCCAAGGGAACTCTAGAGACCAGAGGTCTCTGCGACCTTTTAGTTAAAAATCTTCCTGGGAGCTATGTTTATGTAGATGTACTAAAAATTAAACTAACCTCAGTGAGGGAAAAAAATCTCTCTACTGCACACATGATTAAATAATTTGTAGTTGTCTGTGGTAAGTAAAGAATGAGGGAACAGTTTTTTTCTTAAAATAAGCAGAGTGTGAGCATCTTGAACCAGTTGCCCATGACACGCACAGATAATGGACCCCCCCACACAACGTGAATCACATATTAAATCAAAACTGTTTTGTATGTGTTATAGAGGGATATAAATAATTGACTTTGTACACGACATGTGTGTATAATGCATAGGGAGAGAAAGAGGTTAGAAGGAACCTATTAGAGGATTTGTTTGGTCCCAACCTGCACCAGCCCACTTATCCCCAAAAGATTATTACCATTATTATTAGAGGAATTTCTGAGGTGTGAATTGCAATACTGAATTATGTAGGTGAGATTATGAATTGGAGTAGAGAGAACAGTCTTAATGCAATGACCAGTGCATTGAAAAGAAATATGTTGAGGGTGGGAGTTCATAGGTAGAGTTGAGAGTAAGAATTCAATTTTGTGAACAAGGCTGAGGTTTTGACATTGGTTTTCATTCTCACTTTTGAGAGAGAGCAAGACCTCAGAATAACCAATTGCCTAGCAGTTAGAGCACTCACCTACAGTGTAGGAGATCCAGGTTCAAGTCCAAAGTAAGTTTGGATTCTTGTTGCTGAAGGACCTGGGATCCCCAAGGATCATCACTCATGACTGAGATGTCTGTATGTAAGCACCCATGAGTTCATGATGGGCCTGGTCCTAAGCCCATTAGCTTCAGCTGGCTTCGGATCTGGCCTTATACTATGATCTCCTCCAGGGGCAACTGGATAAATATCAACCTGAGAGAAACACTTCAGATATGGGTTCATTCCTGGCTTGGCAGAAGGTTTAGGTTGTTCTAACCAATTCTCCCATCTCTGTGTACACAAATGGAGAAGTTGAGAGCCAAACTCCTTTTCACTTGTAACAGAAGAGGGGATTTGAAATGATGTCTTATGAGATAAATCAGTAAACTGAGCCAGAGCTCTTTCCAGACTTATTACTCTCTATTTGTAACATGCGGAAGAGAGAATTTTTGCTACAGATAAAATGTCTGAGAGAGTAAAATTTGAAAATCTTGGTGAAATTTACAACTCAGTTGGTCCTGAAGAGAATAGTGGGTGTTATAACCCATGGAACATGTTATCTTAATCTGTCATTTTATATCAAGTTTGAATTAATCCCTAGTACACACTTGACTGAATACATTTCAGGTGCTAGTAAGTGGCCTGATCCAGGAAGGTACTGAACTCCAGTGGAGTTGTGGTGACTCACCCTTACCACCACAATTCCAAAATGTGTTGGGGATATCTATCTAAACAATAGCTTTTGGAAGAATCTGCTGGTTTATTCTTTACTTACAAAATATAAGCGACAAAGAGTCCGGTGATACCTTATAGACTAACAGAAGTATTGGAGCATGAGCTTTCGTGGGTAAATACCCACTTCGTCAGACATGTATTCACCCACAAAAGCTTATGATCCAATACTTCTGTTAGTCTATAAGGTACCACCAGACTTTTTGTCGCTTTTTACAGATCCAGACTAACACGGCTACCCCTCTGCATCTGGAAAAAACAGCTTCTGTAAATGCATTATAAGGAGGCATGGCTATTATTATTTTATCGTTTCCAGTTAACTCCTCTCTGCTGTTACAGTAATAGCACCTTTTTTCTGGAAGGGGAGATTAAGAGATCTTTTTGCTCATTGGTAGCTGGTGCATGGAAGGGAGAAGTCAAAATTGCACTAATTTGCCACTGGAGCAGAAATGTCAGAAAGGATTGTGAAAATGTACTGATGGTAGTAATTATACTGATAAACGTAACATTCCCAGAGGCAAGGGAATCAATCCTGCACTGACAGTACTGACATATTTCTATGAATATAATAAAGAAATCAATATTTGTTGAGTGATGGAAACAATTGTAAGAAGTTTAACTTGTGAGCTTTATTCTTCTTTCTTTCCATGGCCTCTTTTCCTTTTCATAGATCTTTTGAAAACAATTTGTTTCAAATTATTGTAAACTGGTGTGTTAAGATAAACTTCAAAAGCAAGCACTGTCATTAGAGATGCAAAGTGGTGACTTGGCTAACCTGGTTTCATAATACCTAGCTAACACACTATAATGGTTTTGACATTTCGGAAG
Organism: Gopherus evgoodei; assembly: GCF_007399415.2. Classification (NCBI taxonomy): domain Eukaryota; kingdom Metazoa; phylum Chordata; order Testudines; family Testudinidae; genus Gopherus; species Gopherus evgoodei. The sequence goes on along the minus strand of NC_044328.1, from coordinate 53,120,201 downwards.
CGTGCTGCATGTGTCAATGAAGAGGAGTGTGGAGGGTTACGTTACCGACTCTGAGTTATACTTTTCTTTTCTCTGACAGCTCAGCATGCAATTACTGTTGAAAAAAATTAGCTTTGTCCTATGTTTATTAACCCTCGTGAGTGATACTGCTGTCGTAATATGGGGTATTCCTTTTGGCCACATGTTTTTTCCACTCACACACACACTTTGCAGCTCTGGGGGGCACTTGGCATTAAGCAATGTCGTTTGATAGTGAATGGTTGATCTTTATCTCATGTAAACTGTCAGAACTTCATTGAAAAGTAGGAAGCACTGACTATTATTTACCCTAGCTGAAGATCTTCCCCTGAAAGTGTGGTTTCTAAGCCTTCAAAGTGTCATCAATCATATGTTTAGCCTTGTTGTCATGTTGGCTTTTGTACTGTAATGGGTTCTAACTTAGCTATAACATATGGGAAGGGAGCATTCCTCCTTATCTTACTGAGACAGCGAATAATCAAAAAAATTGTGAAGAACTTCAAAAAGAACTCACAAAACTAAGCGATTGGGCAATAAAATGGCAAATGAAATTTAATGTGGATAAATGTAAAGTAATGCACATTGGGAAAAATAATCCCCAACTATACATACAATATGATGGAGGCTAATTTAGCTACAGCTAATCAGGAAAAAGATCTTGGAGTCATCGTGGACAGTTCTCTAAAGACTTTCAGGCAGTGTGCAGCGGCAGTCAAAAAAGCAAACAGGATGTTAGGAATCATTAAAAAGGGGATAGAGAATAAGATGGATAATATCTTATTGCCTTTATGTAAATCCATGGTATGCCCACATCTTGAATACTGCATACAGATGTGGTCTCCTCATCTCAAAAAAGATATTCTGGCATTAGAAAAGATTCAGAGAAGGGCAACTAAAATGATTAAGGGTTTGGAATGGGTCCCATATGAGGAGAGATTAAATAGGCTAGGACTTTTCAGCTTGGAAAAGAGGAGACTAAGTGGGGGGATATGATATTGGTATATAAAATCATGATTGATGAGGAGAAAGTGAATAAGGAAAAGTTATTTACTTGTTCCCATAATATCAGAACTAGATGCCACTGTTGGTAGACAGGATACTGGGCTGGATGGCTTTTTGGTCTGACCCAGTACGGCTGTTCTTATGTTCACCCCTTCTGTCTCACACGTTCTTCCATTCTGCATCAACTCCACACCACCAATAAATAAAAACAAATCAAGAATTCTCCAGTGGCTAATGGAGTTTGAGTTTTCTGAAAGTATTTCCTTAGTGAGGGAATGTATCCTGTCTCCTTCATGAAGGGTTCCTCTTGACTGTCTGGAAAGTACATGAGAACTTCCTCTTTTTTGGATTGTAAAGGTGTTGCTATTGTATCAAGAGGCTCCAATCAATGCTAGGCTTTGTACATATATATAGTCATGCTTCGTGTCCAAAGAGTCTCTTGAATGTGTAGGGCATTTTTTTTAATATTTTGGAGAGAATTTCCTTAGGAATGGAGAGAGAAACTCTAGGCAGCAAAGCAAACAGTCACTGGCAACACCAAGAATGGGTCTCCTGAATAAACAGTAATGCTAGGAAATTATCTGAGTGTATCACTTCATTGAAGTTCTCGTGGGTTGCAAGGTGATTCTTGCCATAGGAGCCAATGGGTACTGACTAGAGTTGGCTGGGGATTTTTTGACTTTTTTTTGTTGGTCAGAAAATGTTGATTTATCTAAACCAACAGTTTGCAGGAAAAGGTGTCAACAAATTTCCTGTTTTTGATTTTTTTTAAAAATGAAATTGTTGAAATGTTCCATTCTGACACTTTAAAAATGAAAAGTTAATTTTTTTTGGTTCAATATGAGCTTTTGTTTGGAAATTTGTTAGTTTATAGTGTAAAAACATTTTTAAAAGGTTGAAATCTTTTGTTTCAATTTTGAAGTTATCAATGTTTTCCTTTGAACTGTACAAACATTTTCAGTTTGAAATTTTTCTTTGACTCTTCTTCCTGGTTTCAGATATGAATTTTTTTTTTGCAATCTTGAAAAACTTCATGGGATGGGAAAAGTTTCTCACCCTGCTCTAGTACTGGACCCTGTGATATGACATTGGGTAAAATCCTTTGTAATGCTGAATCCTAAGTGACTGATACGAAGTTCAGTCTCCTACCAGCACACTCACATCCTGAGTGCATAAAAGAGAACCATCTCTGGCAAAAAAGGAACAAATGAAGCCATATGTGTCCCATCAGCCTGACAGAGAACTGGAGGAGGTGGTGACAGCATTTGAGTTAAAACCAAATGATACTGCATAAAAATTGAAGGGGGTGAAATCCTCCACTCAACTACATGTAGGAGGACCAGAGGCATTTATGATGTAAAATATATATTACACTGGGACCATGAAGTAGGGCTGGAAATTGCTACACAAAAAACTTTTAATAAACCTCAAGAATATATTCAAAAAAGAAACTAGCTGCTGGGGCAGAGGATTGACTGTATTGCAAATCCACATCATAAAGCTAAGTAATGTGTATCTGATTGGCTAAGAAATGGACTATCTAAGACTGACTTATTTGTGATATAGCTAATGACTAGGTCAAAGCCAGGTTATTGCAAGAAATAGCCATGTTTTTGCAAGAAATATGAAAGTAGTTACAACATTGTGCAGAGTTATCCACTGAAACTGTGTTGCTCTCAGCACAAAGTGCAAAAGAATATCACTAGCAAAAAACCTTGACTTTTTTCTTTTAAGTAAGCCTCAGTGGATTGAAGAGATCCATTCTTAGCATAGATAGAATATTACAACATTCCTCACAATGCTTAATTAGGACTGTCATAAATAGATAGTTAAGGGTTAATGTCTCTTTTACCTGTAAAGGGTTAACAAGCTCAGTGAACCTGGCTGACACCTGACCAAAGGACCAATCGAGGGACAAGATACTTTCAAATCTTGGTGGAGGGAAGTCTTTCTTTGTGCTTTTTGGGTTGTTCTTTGTTCTCTCTTGGGATTAAGAGGAGCCAGTCGTGCAACCAGTTTTCTCCAATCTTTCTGAAACAGTCTCTCAGGTTCAGAATAGTAAGGAATAGCTAGAAGGTGGAATAGTCTTTTTGTTTGTTTTCTTTATTTGCAAATGTGTATTTTTGCTGGAAGGATATTTTACCTCTGTTTGCTGTTACTTATACTTAGGCTACGTGGGAGGTAGTCCCTCTAGTCTATGTAAAGCTGAGACCCTATAAACACTTTCCATCTTGATTTTACAGAGATAATTTTTACTTTTTCTTTCTTTAATTAAAAGCTTTTCTTTTTAAGAACCTGATTGATTTTTTTCCCTTGTGTAAGACCCAAGGGGATTGGGTCTGAACTCACCAGGGATAGGTGGGGGGAAAGAAAGGGGGGAGGGAAAGGTTTATTCCTCTCTGTTTTAGGATCCAAGGAGTTTGGATCAGTGTATATCTCAGGGTAACCCAGAGAGGGGAGAATCTAGGAGGGGAAATGGTTTATTCCTCTGTGTTCTAAGACCCAAGGGATTTGGGTCTTGGGTTCCCAAGGGAAGGTTTTTGGGGGACAGAAAGTGTACCAAACACTATATTTTGGGTTGGTGGCAGCGTTATCAGATCTAAGCTAGGAATTAAGTTTAGAGGGGTACATGCAGGTCCCCACTTTCTGGACACTAAAGTTCAAGTGGGAATAAGACTTTGACAAGGACCAACAGTTCAGAGACTTATGGAGGGACAAAATCTTTAATGTCAACATCTAACAAGCTTCTTGAACCAAAGAGAGTTGATCCTGAAATAGTTACAAAAGAGTTATATGCCAAGAAGCTAGAATAGAAGAAGCAGTGATTATGGCAAGAATGCCAATGTGTTACCCGCACTGGAAGCGGGACAGGAAGTTAGTCTGTATTGCTAAGGTAACAGCTGTAGCAAAGTCATACATTTTAATCACTCCTTTTGGGTCAGTCTTACAATAGGAACTAAATGCACCTAAAAAAAACTAAGGAGACCCAGAATACTACTCCCCTGCACTTGTGGTGCTGCATTCTTTCTTTTAATAGTGTACTGATGTCAATGGCATATAATGACATTTGAAATAGTTGCATAGAAAGTGTGCTCAGCCTGGACATATGTCATAAACAGATAGTTAAGGGTTAATGTCTCTTTTACCTGTAAAGGGTTAACAAGCTCAGTGAACCTGGCTGACACCTGACCAAAGAACCAATCGGGAGACAAGATACTTTCAAATCTGGGTGGAGGGAAGTCTTTGTTTTGTGCTGATTTCTTTGTTCTCTGTTCTCTCTTGGGATTAAGAGAAGCCAGTCATGTAACCAGATTTCTCCAATCTTTCTGAAAAAGTTCTTCTATTCAATACTATAAGTACTAGATAGCAGGCGGATTAGGCATTTGTTTGTTTTCTTTATTGCAAATGTGTATTTGCTGGAAGGATTTTAACTCTGTTCGCTGTACTTGTATACTTAGGCTGGGAGGGGGAATCCCTCTGGTCTAGGTGAAGCTAAAAGACCCTGTAACATTTTTCCATCTTGATTTTACAGAGATAATTTTTACTTTTTTCTTTCTTTAATTAAAAGCTTTTCTTTTAAGAACCTGATTGATTTTTTTTAAATTCTTGTGTGAGACCCCAGGGCTCGGGGTCTGGACTCACCAGAGATTGGTGGGGGGAAAGGAGAGAAGGGGGAGGGAAAGTTAATTTCTCTCTGTATTAGGATCCCTGTCTCATTCTCAGGGAGAGTCTGAGAGGGGGAGAGAAGGGAGGAAGGTGAATTTCCTCTCTGTTTTAGGATTCAAGGAGTTTGAATCACAGTGATCTCCCAGTGTAACCCAGGGAGGGGAAAATCTGGGAGGAAGAAAGGAGGGGCGAATGGTTTATTTCCCTTTGTTTTGAGACCCAGGGGGTTTTGGTCTTCGGTTCCCCAGGGAAGGTTTTGGGGGACATGGAGTGTACCCAAACACTATATTTTGAGTTGGTGGCAGCATGATAAGATCTAAGCTAGGAATTAAGCTTAGAAGGGAACAGGCAGGTCCCCACTTTCTGGACACTAAAGTTCAAGTGGGAAAGAGACCCTGACAACATGAAACAGTTAATTTTTTAACTTCCTTTTTGTATTTTTTATTTTTTTATGCTTTGTAATCAGACATGTTGGGTTTCCCTGTGACCATTTAGCAGTTCCTTTTTGTCACCATTCAGAGAGCCAAAACAAAAGTCATCCTTGCTGAGTTGTTGTCTTCTCTCGTATGGCTTCGGTAGGTAGCAACAACTACAAATTTGTATCTAAGTTTGATAGCCAGCACATTACCACAGCAGTGAGCTGGTGAATGTCCTTCAGGCCTCCGGCAAAGGAACGAAGGGGAAATTCAGATACGATGTGCTCCATTGTTGTTCCTGGTGACCACAATGGCATACAAGTGTTTGCCTCATTTTCCATTTAAAGAGGGTTTGTCCACATCTCCCATGAGATGTCCTGATGCAATTCAATCAGCACTAGTCTTTCTGATATAAATCAAAACCCAGTGGTTCCTCAACAGGATCAACTACAAGCTGTTTGTTTTGAGCAGTCAAAGTGCTCCATGTGAATCAACATTGAGCCTCAGCATCAAAGTTGGGTGTAAGGCTCTTGATATGTTTCCATAGAGTGTTGCGTGATTTTAATCTCATCTTTGGTTAGTGCTGCAGGTCATGGTGCAATGGGATCCTCATATTTACATTGACATGATTAAGAAAGCAAGATGTCTGAGTCCCTCTTCTAATCTGTGTAGGCTGGATGTGCAATAGGACTGGGAGCCAGTCAACTGGAGTAGGTTTGAGCATCCCTTAAACTGTGCACATAGCATTATTAAGTTGAGTGTCCAGGAGTTTAGTGTGGTTGCTATGAGACCATACTGGTGCACAATATACCAAGGCAATTTGTTGTGGTTCATAGGGTCCGTGGACTGGAGCTCCATGATGATCTGGTCAATTTTCTGATAAATGCAACACGAGATCTGACCTTATCGTGGGTGTTCTCAAGGTGTTGTTGAAAGGTCAAATTCCAGTCCAGGGTAACTCCAAGATACTTTGGATTAGCTTTGTGGCTGATGCTACTAGGAGGATGTCTTCAATAATGTCAGACAGATGGCGGAGCAGCACCCATTCAATTAGTTTTCAGGTGGTTAAGAGGAGAAAGATGGGGTGGTAGCTGATTGTGTCCTCTGGAAGTTTCCCATACTTCAGTAGGGCAACCACTGTTGTCTGTCACCAGCTTGTTGGCACTTCTCCAGTTCTATCACAGCAGTAAAAAGCACCATCAGCCATTCCCATCCCCTGTCTCCCCAGATTCTTGAGAAACTCTGGAGGAATGCCATCTATCCCTGCAGCTTTCCGACTTTTGGTTTTCAACAGTGTAACATCGATCTCCTTGATGGAACATGGGGAAGAGAGTGGGGATTCCTCTGGGCATTGTTGAAGATTTCTGTGGAGTTCCTGCTGGATCTTCTGGCTTGTAATCTTGTCTGTCGGTGTCTTGCTGTTAGAAAGAAGATGAGAGGCAACAGCATTTGCTGTCACTTTTGCTGAGTGTTGCATTACTGACTGGGATCCTTCATGTTGCCACAAAAGAGCCCATTCCTTACGGTTCAGATGGGTGAAATGAGTGAATGCCCAAATCTGACTGTGAACTTTAAGTTAAAAAATCAGTTCCTTTCTCTCCACAAAAGTTACCCCACCACAAATTTCAGTTGCTCTATCTTGCATAACAACAAGGTTTATTTGCCATGAGGAAAAAACTGAAAAGAGAAGCAGAATATAAACACAGTTAGTCTAATCACTACAGTCTTTTTTGTTTTACATTTGAACAGCGCCTAGCACAATGGGATCCTGATTTGTGACTGGGCTTGTAGGCACTACCACAATAAACAGTAACGATTATTCTAATTTATTCTGTTTATTTTTCCTCATTAAATACCCTTTATTTCTATTCCTCCCCCACCCCACGACACACAGTCTCACTGATTGAAAATATCCACTGATATAAAATATATTGCTGATTATTTTCAGCAATGACTGTTTACAAGGATGGGATTTCATTATGCTTTTCAGGCAATTCCATTGTCTTCTAAAGCTAGTGTTGGGGCTCCCTCATTTACTGTTCAAAAAGCATAGACAATAGACAATATTACAGGTAGGTACATTTTTTTAAAACTTGGATTAGCTATCTCCTCTCCTTACTCAGGGAAAGGACTAGGAAATGATTACTTGGGAGACCAGAGAAAGTTGATGCCTATGCAAAGGCAGGAATCCACATATGGGGTCATAGTGCTGGCTTGAACCCTATGCTGAAGAGTTTACGGTAACTTTTTTGCCTTTGCTAACTTATTATGATTTCAAATTATGACTAATACCCCTTGAGGAAAAAGTCTTTCCTGACTGCATCTCTGTTTTGTTACTCAAGTTTCACCTGTTTTGCTGCTGTTATGTTGTTTTTATTTTTTTGACCACAGCCTCACACTTGGAGTGTAGTCGTAGAATTTTATGTTAGTATTTTGGATAATTTAGAATGAAGAATATAATAACATAGCATGTATTAAATGTATTGATGTATGATTTGACCATATCCTGTCAGCCACCCTTTTTGAATAGCAGAAAGAAATGGCGTAAGTGGACATTAGTAAAAACGCTTCAGGCTGCCTGTGTCTGAACTGATGTTAAGATGGGAACAGACCAGAACAATTCTTATGGCTGATTATGGTCACCTTTTGTTTTAGGATAAGTTTTCATTACAATATTTGCTATAATGTCTTGTTTCTTATCTGCATTGCAAACAAAGTTGTGTAAGATTCCTTTGTAATCCCTTTAGTAACCATATAACCCTTCCTAAAATGTAATCCTGTCTGAAATTCTCTGTAAAATTGTTTGATGTGAGTAAAGGATGTGTGCATGGTTAAGGATGAGTGTGAAAGCCATCACAAATGTCCAGATGGTCAAGAAGTGAGAGACTTGGAGAGACAGCAGGAAACAATCAGAAAATATCCGTTGTATCTGATGCTAAATGAGTTAACAGCATTGACAATCTCAGAGAAGAGGCAACCTCCCCTCCTACAAAAGGCGAGACAAGAAATAAAAGATAACAGGGGAAAACCGCAAGAATAACACCACTTAAGGACTAACAATTACAAAATGGCATTGCAAAAGCCATAGACTAAAGTGGGAATTTACACATATAAAGCTGGGGTGTTTTGCCATAGAACTCTGGGTGTGATAACTGTTGTATTTTCAATAAAAGTGGCGTATTGCCTTTTCCCCTGAAAAGATCCTGTGTGCTTTTTATACGCATAACATTTTTGGTAAGAAATGTGAAAGGGGGAAGGAATGCATTGTGGTTATTGATAAATGTTGCTAAAAACACTTGATAGACGATATAACTGATAACTGGTCTATGCATAAATTGATCGATCATTCAGGTGTGCCCACTCCTCGTTGTAGAAGCCTGGGTAAAGAGAGGAGGAGAATTAGATTTCTCACTCCCCCTTACTTGGCAGGGGGGAAAGGAATTGTCTTAAAGGTATACAGACCATTGGTCATAGCAAAGTCGAATAAGGAGAGGGGTTTAGTATTCCACTCTCCGACCCAGTCGTTGGGAAATAATTTAAAGGTGAATATACCTTCGGTCATAGCAGGATCGAGCCCAAAAGATAGGGGGCTTGGCATTCCCCTCTCCTGCTCTCAGGCAGAGTTTTTAGTAGGTATAGATTTTTTGTGTTTTGTAAGTCCCAGCATAAGCGTGGACAAATAAGGAGTAGATTGCTGTAAGACATCACTCTGAATGATATAAGAGTGTGGGATATTGTTGTGATTTCACAATTTTAAGAAAAAAGTTTGAGAAGGGACCAGGAGGTGTCGACGCTAGTTGACGAGCCCACCCTCCTTGCTAAACGATTAGTGGGACAAAGTCTGTGTCCATGGAAAGAAGAGGTCAGCGAGGAAAGCAGGATGGGGCATAACAGGAGCTCACTTTCAGATATTTATCTACCATGATCTCCAAATCTGTTTCAGGAGCAGTGCTTCCCAGATTAGCATCCACCACCCTCTAAGTATGCTGTACATTCTTTGTTTTAAATCTGGTGTTTTAGCTAGGGCTCATCCTTAATGAAACCCCTCTTTGACTCTTGCAAGTGATATCTGCATATCAGAGCATATGTATGAATGGTGATTCAGATCCAGAAGTCATTTATTTGACACTGGCAATTCGTACCTTTATACAAAACAGTTGGAGAGCAGCTCTGATTGAACACAGAAGCAGCTTTCAGCTGCAGCATATAACCTCCTAAATCATTCAAAAGTAGACATAACATGGTTTTCCAGACTTTGTATCCCTTCATACAGAATAGGGGCCTTGTTATAAAATGTCTTGTGCTCAGGCTAGATTTAGGGTGAAATTTTGTACATGATCATTCTAAAGCCAGAAGAAAAAAAAATCTTGCTTTCTAAAATGTGTTTTGGAAAGTTTGCCACAGGCTTCATTGCTTTGAAGATGAATAAATAAAGTAAGTCAGAAGAGCTCTAAGTTGCAGAAACTATATAAAGCCTACATCCTAAGTGGGGAGTGGCGGGGAATTCATAGAGAAGGGTTGCTGACCAAATTGGTTGAAGAAGCATCTCAAACAAGTTAAGAGAAAGCAGAAAGCCTACAAGGAATGGAAGAAGGGATGGATCAGCAAGGAAAGCTCTCTCTTGATGGTCATAAAGTGTAGGGAAAAAGATGAAACTGCCAAAAGCCGAGCAGAGTTGGACCTTACAAAGGAAATTAAAACCAATAGTAAAAGCCATATAAGTAAAAAGAAAACAAGGAAAGAAGTGGGACTGCTAAGCACTGAGGATGGGGTGGAGACTAAAGATCATCTAGGTATAGCCTAACACTTAAATTAATACTCTACTCCAGTGTTTCCCAAACTTGGGACGCCGCTTGTTTAGGGAAAGCCCCTGGGAGCTGCTGAAAGAGGCGCGGGCCAAGGGATGTATTGGCCGCCGCTTCCAGCTGCTCTCATTGACCTGGAGCAGTGAATCGCGGCCAATGGGAGCCGTGATTGGCTGAACCTGCGGACGCGGCAGGTAAACAAATTGGCTCGACCAACCAGGGGCTTTCCCTAAACAAGCGGCATCCCAAGTTTGGGAAACACTGCTTTACTCTTATTAAAAACTGAGACAATAAGTAGCTTAGGGACAGTGGCTGGGTGGCTAATGGGAAAAATCATGGAAGTAGAAATGACCACATCTGAGGTGGAAGCCAAACTCAAACATCTTGACAGGACCAAACTGGGGGGTCAAGATAATCTCCATCCAAGATTATTAAAGGAACTGACACATTAAATAGCAAACTCAATAGCAAGAATTTTTTTTAATGAATCCAGAAACTTAAGGGTCATCCCTATGATTGGAGAATTACAAATGTAATACTTCTATTTAAGAAAGGAGAAAAAAGTGATCCGAGAAACTACAAGCCATTATTTTGACTTCAATTGTCAATTGCAAGGTCTTGGAACAAATTTTGAAAGAGAAAGGACATAGAAATAAACAGTAATTGGTTAAAATACAACACAGTTTTAACAAAAGGTAGGTCATGCCAGGCCAACATGATCCTTCTTTGAGAAGATAACTGATTTTATAGACAAAGGAAATGTAGTGGAGCTAATCTACCTGGATTTCAATAAACATTTAAACATTTCCACATGGGAAATTATTAGTTAAATTGAAGATGGTGATTAATAAGAGAATAAAAAGGTGGATGAGGAACAAATTAAAGGAAGACTACAATAGGTCATGCTGAAAGGTGAACTCTAAGGCTGGAGGAAGGTTACTAGTGGAGTTCCTCAGGGATCAGTCTTGGGATCAATCTTATTTTACGTTTTCATTAATGCTCTTGGCACAAAAAGTGGGTGCACGCTAATAAAATTTGTGGATGACATGAAGTTGGAAGTATTGCCTATATGGAGGAGGACCAAAATATCGTCTAAGAAGATTTGGACAATCTTGAAAACTCGAGTAATAGAAATGGAATTAAATTTAGTAGTACAAGGTCATGCACTCTAGGGACCAACAAGAAGAATTTTTGCCATAAACTGGGGATGTATCATTTGGAAGCAACAGACGAGAAAAATCTAGGTGTACAGGATGACTATGAGCTGTCATTGTGATTCATCTGTGAAACAGGCTAATGCAATCCTAGGATGCATAAGGCAAGGTATTTCCAGTAGAGATAGGGAGGTCTTATTGTCATTGTACAAGGCACTAGTCAGACCTCTTCTGGAATACTGTATGCAGTTTTGGTCTCCCTGGTTTAAGAAAGATGAATTCAAATGGAACAGGTGCAGAGAAGGTCTACTAGGCTGATTAGAAGAATGGACAATCTACTCTACAAGAAGAGACTTAAAGAAATTGGATTCTTTAGCCTAACAAAAAGGATGAGGGGGGATATGATTGCTCTATATAAATATATCAGAGGGATAAACACCAGGGAGGGAGAGGAATTATGTAACTTAAAGGGCCAATGTTGGCACACAAACAAATGGATACAAACTGGACATCAACAAATTTAGGCTTGAAATTACACAAAGGCATGTCTCCATCAAAGGAGTGAAGTTCTGGAGCAGCCTCTCAAGGGGAGCAGCAGGGACAAAAAACCTCCCTGATTTCAAGACTGAGCTTGGTAAGTTTATGGAGGAGATGATGATGAGACAAATTGCTTACACTGACATGTGGCCAATTTTGTGACTACTATTAGCAAAAATTTCCAGTGGTGGAGATGGGAAGGGCTCTGAGTTACTACAGAATTTTTTTCCCCAGGTGCCTGACTGATGAGTCTTTCCCACATGCTTTGGGTCTAATTGATGATCATATTTGGGAAGGAATTTTTTCCCCATAGCAGATTGGCAGAGACCCTAAAGTTTTGTGTTTTTTTTTCTTTCCTCTGTAGTGTGGAGCATAGGTCACTTGCTAGTTTGAACTAGAGTAAATGGTGGATTGTGTGGAACTTAGTCTTTAAATAAAGATTAGAGGATTTCAGTAACTCAACCAGAAATTATGGGCCTGTTACTGAGTGGGTGGAAGAGGTTCTGAGACTGTGATGTGCAAGACGTCAGATTACATGATCATGATGATCCTTTCTGGACTTAAAGTCTAAGTCCTTAGCCAAATTATTCTATTGCACAGTCTATGAGCTCCAGTAGGCTGTCCCACTTGATGCACAATGATTTATTGAGGTGAGAAGGCAGAAATGCTGTAGTTTGAAGGCTGAATTTATGGTAGCACTTCTGAAAGTGCGGAATCCAGGGACATGAATTATACAGGCAAATACTGTACAAACTTCTTCCTCTCCCAGCTCTGCTAACACAAATCTTACTCCATTTCTCCTATTCCAGCCAATCCATCTTCAGTTCTGACTTGTAAATCTCAATCCTGGGCTGCTCTTGAATGGAGTGGCTCAGTCATGTTGAATTATTGCAAACTGTGCAGTATTTTTATGAGGCACACAGTTGGAAACCAAACTGAGATCACCATGCTTATATTCTAGAGCAGGATTTGAACTTGGGGGTTGAAAAGCCACTGCACCACTGCCTCTTTTCCTCCTCACCCCAGCAAGTCTGTGGGTCAGTTGCTTGTCCCTGTGCTCTTCTACTCAGCTGTCCCTCCTGCCTCCCTGATGTAAGTTATTCTTGTTGTTCTGCACCTGATTAACCCAGTTAACACTTGAGTTTTTGCTCACACACATAGCTTCTTCTTTGAAAAGGAAGAACAAAAGCAAAGTGCTTGAAGGTTTGACTTGTGGGCCCGATCAGAAGGAAAGTGATGACAAAAAACTGTTTACTGGTAGAGCTTTGATATTTGACAGCACCATTAAATCTAAGGCCATGGCTACACTAGAGAGTTGCAGCGCTGGTGAGGGGGTTACAGCGCTGCAACTTAGGATGTGGCCACACTTGCAAAGCATGGCCAGCGCTGCAACTCCCTGATTGCAGCGCTGGCTATACACCCGGTCGAGCCTCGGGTGTAGCGATTCCAGCGCTGGTGGTCCAGCGCTGGTCAGCAAGTGTGGACCCCACCAGCACTTTTATTGACCTCCGGGGTATAAGGAGGTATCCCAGAATTCCTGTCCACAACAAACCGGAAGAAAGGGGGAGCTCTGAGTTCAGCGAAACTGCTTATTTAAAAAACAAACACAGCTCCTGTTTGCTGAGCGAGCGGAGGCAGGCAGGGGAATTACTTTGGAATGTTCACAGCTGTTTGCTTGAAGAGAGAAACAGCACACTCACACGGCAGAGGGGGAGAGGGAAGTCCATGTTGAGCAGATGCTTATCTGGTCTGACGGCTATTTAGGAGTGCATAATTTGCATTTAGTGAATGAGAGAGGGGTGGGGGAAGGGGTCAGAACTTTTAAAATGATTGAAGGTAGGCACTGTGTATCTTCCAGTCCTTAGAACTTGCAAGGCAGGGAGCTGAGAACAGTGTCAGCTCCAAAAATCCAATCTCTCTGTCTCCCCCACACACCCTGTCACATTCCACCCCATCCTCCTCTTTTGAAAAGCACGTTGCAGCCACTTGAATGCTGGCATAGCTGCCCACAATGCACCACTCCCAACAGCGCTGAAAATGTTGCAAATGTGGCCACACTGCAGCACTGGTAGCTGTCAGTGTGGCCACACTGCAGCGCTGGCCCTACACAGCTGTACGAACACAGCTGTAACTACCAGCGCTGCAGAACTGTAAGTGTAGCCATGGCCTAAGAGTTTTTCGTCAACCGCATCTTGCAGTCTCAGATGTTCCCTTGACATCAATGATCAGCAATTGTTAGATGAAATGGAATGGCAACAAGTAATAGAGAACTTCAGAGTGGTGTTCCGGGAAATGCAAAGAAAAGAAGCACTAAGTGAGGTGCTTCAACTGTGGTCCAGTAAAACCAGTTACTGATGTGATACTTATTACACTTAAAAAAAAAAAGTGATATCACAAGTGGGGACAGAAATGGCAAAATATGTGGGCTGAGGTATAAGAAATAGTTAGAAGTTAGGCACCTATATATAGGTATCTAAACAGCTTGCCTGATTTCCATCAGTGTTCCAGACCTAACAACTCCCACTGAAGTCAATGGGTGGTCAGCACTTATAAAAATCAGGCAAGCTGTTTAGGTGCCTAAATATGTATTTGGAAGCCTAATTTAGTCTCAGCCAAGGAGCCTTTTACTTCCAGGATCTTTGCTTGTGCTCACATATGTTCAAACACACTCACTCGCAATCTTCCTCCCCCGCAATGATTCTTCTATTATTTTTCCACAGTGGAATGTCCTCAATCTCTCCTGTTGAAGAAGCCCTGTAGTGAGGTGGTCACCCCACTCTGGCCCTGCCTGGGTTAAAGCAGCCCTGGAGAGGGCTGCAGCTGGGAAAAAGGTAGGCTGATGGGGAAAGCAGCCGCAGCTGTGGCCAGCTTAATCAGGGCCCAACTGGCCCCTATAAGAGGGCTGTGGGCCAGAAGCTAGTCCACAGACTCTCTCTCTAGCCTCTTGAGAGAGAAGGACCTGGCTGCCTGAGAAGCTGAGGAGAGTACCTGGGGTGGAGCAGTGCTGGGGAAGGGCAAAAGGAGCTGGGGAGCTTCAGCCTAGCTAAGCCCCAGGCTTCAGGCCAAGTTAAGGGTCCACAAAAATGGTACTAGGGCTGCAGAGGGGCAGCCCAGGAATAGGCAGAGGCAGCTGGTCCTAACCCCCTTGCTGATGATGAGTGATTTACAGACTGCAGTTGGTCCCAATGAGTGTAGTTTAAATGGAGACTGGCAGTAGCCACTGAGGCAAGGTGGGTTTAGAGGGTTGGGAGTTCCCCTGGGAGAGGAGACCCAGAGCAAAGGGGTACTGTGGTGGGCAGAACCCCTGGCAAAGAGCACCAGGGTCTGGGAGGGACACGGGGCCAGCAGCAGGTGACACACCAGCCTGCAGTGGGTGCTCAGGGTGGGAAAGAGCTAATTCCTGAGATGGCCAGCAGGAGGCGCTGCACTGGTGAGTCATCGCCCCACCACAAGCCCCCTATCAGAATATCCTATAGCTCAGCGGTTAGGGCACTTGCCTCAGAGGTGATAAGTCCCCATTCAGATCTTTGCTCCACCCTCAATTGGAGGTGGAAGTGGGGTCTCCCATATCCCAGGTGAGCATCCTAACCAGCGGGCTAAAATTCAAGATAATGCCACTCCCCCCCACACACGAGCTTCTTACAAAATCACTATAGACAGCTGAGAATCCCAAGCAGCTAGAGGTACCATCCTGAAGCCTGAATGACCTAGACTGAATTTAGGTGCCAAACTCCCTGAGGTGGTGAGGCTTAGGCCACATCGCTTTCCTGGCATCTCTATTGGCTAATTGGTAGGGAGCTGCTTAGTATGTTGCCTTTTGTGTTTCCCATTCTGAGTTACCTATCTCTTCCCATTCATAGTAGAGCAAGTCTAGGCCCCTAACTCAGGGCAGGGCTACTCTATCACTTAAGTCAATCTAACTTGTAGACTCATAGACTTTAGGGTCAGAAGGGACCAACATGATCATCTAGTCTAACCTCCTGCACAAAGCAGGCCACGGAACCCTACCCATCCACTTCTATCACAAACCTCTAACCTATGTCCGAGTTATTGAAGTCTTCAAATTGTGGTTTGAAGACCTCAAGCTGCAGAGAATCCACCAGCAAGTGACCCATGCCCCACGCTGCGGAGAAGGCGAAAAACCTCCAGGGCCTCTTCCAATCTGCCCCGAAGGAAAATTCCTTCCCGACCCCAAATATGGCGATCAGCTAAACCCTGAGCATGTGGGCAAGACTCACCAGCCAGCACTCAGGAAAGAATTCTCTGCAGTAACTCGGATCCATCCCATCACAGACCACTGGGCATACTTATCTGCTGATAATCAAAGATCAATTGCCAAAATTAAGCTATCCCATCATACCATCCCTTCCATAAATTTATCAAGCTTAGTGTTAAAGCCAGATATGTCTTTTGCCCCCACTACTCCCCTTGGAAGGCTGTTCCAGAACTTCACTCCTCTAATGGCTAGAAACCTTCGTCTAATTTCAAGTCTAAACTTCCTAGTGTCTAGTTTATACCCATTTGTTCTTGTGTCTACATTGGTACTAAGCTTAAATAATTCCTCTCCCTCCCTAATATTAATCCCTCTGATATATTTATAAAGAGCAAGCATATCCCCCCTCAGCCTTCTTTTGGCTAGGCTAAACAATCCAAGCTCTTTGAGTCTCCTTTCGTAAGGCAGGTTTTCCATTCCTCGGATCATTCTAGTAGCCCATCTCTGAACCTGTTCCAGTTTGAATTCATCCTTCTTAAACATGGGAGACCAGAACTGCACACAGTATTCCAGATGAGGTCTCACCAGTGCCTTATATAATGGTACTAACACCTCCTTATCGTGGCTGGAAATACCTCACCTGATGCATCCTAAAACCGCATTAGCTTTTTTAACGGCCATATCACATTGGCGGCTCATAGTCATCCTGTGATCAATTAATACTCCAAGGCCCTTCTCCTCCTCTGTTGCTTCCAATGGATGTGTCCCCAATGTATACCTAAATTCTTATTATTAATGCCTAAGTGCATGACCTTGCACTTTTCACTATTAAATTTCATCCTATTACTATTACTCCAGTTTACAAGATCATCCTGTATGATATCCCGGTCCTTCTCTGTGTTAGCAATACCCCCCAGCTTTGTGTCATCTGCAAACTTTATTAGCACATTCCCGCTTTTTGTGTCAAGGTCAATAATAAAAAGGTTAAATAAGATTGGTCCCAAAACTGATCCTTGAGGAACTCCACTAGTAACCTCCTTCCAGCCTGACAGTTCACCCTTCAGTATGACCTATTGGAGTCTCCCCTTTAACCAATTCCTTATCCACCTTTCAATTTTCATATTGATCCCCATCTTTCCCAATTTAACTAATAATTCCCCATGTGGAACCATGTCAAATGCCTTACTGAAATCAAGGTAAATTAGATCTACTGCATTTCCTTTGTCTAAATAATCTGTCACTGTCTCAAAGAAGGAGATCAGGTTGGTTTGGCACGATCTACCTTTAGTAAAACCATGTTATAACTTGTCCCAATTACCATTGACCTCAATGTCCTTAACTACTTTCTCCTTCAAAATTTTTTCCAAGACCTTACATACTACAGATGTCAAACTAACAGGCCTATAGTTACTCGGATCACTTTTTTCCCCTTTCTTAAAGTTAGGAATTATGTTAGCAATTCTCCAGTCATACGGTACAACCTCTGAGTTTACCGATTAATTAAAAATTCTTGCTAACGGGCTTGCAATTTCATGAGCCAGTTCTTTTAATATTCTTGGATGAAGATTATCTGGGCCCTCCGATTTTGTCCCATTAAGCTGTTCAAGTATGGCTTCTACTTCAGATGTGGTAATATCCACCTCCATATCCTCATTCCTGTTTGTCATCCTTCCATTATCCCTAAGCTCCTCATTAGCCTTATTAAAGACTGAGGCAAAGTACTTATTTAGATATTGGGCCATGCCTAGGTAATCCTTAACCTCCATTCCATCCTCAGTGTTTAGCGGTCCCACTTCTTCTTTCTTTGTTTTCTTCATATTTATATGGCTATAGAACCTTTTACTATTGGTTTTAATTCCCTTTGCAAGGTCCAAAAGAGGCAAGTATTGCTCTGTGCACACCGCGCTATGTCGACAGGACACACTGTCCCGCCGACATAGCTTCCACTTCTCACAGAGGTGAAGTAATTATGCCGATGGGAGAGTGCTCTCCCATCTGATGTAGTGCTGTAGTGTAGACTTTATGAATCACAGGCTTTATGAATCACAACTATTTTCTAGCCACCTAAACATTAGCCATGGTGACAGGCAAGGTGATGCTGAGTAAGGGCTAGATTCACAAAGGAAGAAGGTGCCTTGCCCAAGGTCACACAGGAAGTCTATAGCACAACCTAAGTCTCAAGTTCTAGATTAGTAGATTTTGGCCAGGGGATCATCTCTTCCTAGAGTAAGATATTATTCCAAGCGAGTAAGGGTGATAGAATTGGACTTTAACTTATTTCTCATTGTTAAACTAGCTATCTGAAAACCTGTCTCAGTCCTTCCTGAATTACATACAGCATTGTAGCAGAAGTGAAAGGCATGGAGTGCTGAGGAATCCAGGAAAAGAGCCAATAGCCTGCATATGTTTGGTGAATGTACTGCTCACTACAAAAATAAAAATAAAAAATGCTGCTGTGGCACCTGTTTGACTGCACTATGTAAATCCCTCACCAGCCTTGAAAAATATGGAGAAGGCTGAGCAGATAAGGCAAAGCTTTAAACAGTAATTTGAACTGTAAATGAAAGCCACAGGGGCTAGTAAAAGGGAAGAGGAACAAAAAAGTGCATAGCTTTCAACAGTGCCTGGTACAGAAGCAGTGCATATATACACAGAAAGCATTTTACAGTGAACAAGAAAGCTTTCAATATGTAATGAAAAAGTGTGTGGCTCATTGCCCCCTTGAAAAAAATGCTATCTATACAATATTTCTTGTGCGAAGAAGGGAAAGCTGTAGAGGAGTGTGTCCCAGACATACAATTTAAAAAGTGGTGTGAAAAGACTCCTTCACTAAAGACCCAGTAATTTTGTTGAAATAACAGTAAAAAGGTACATGTAAAGCTACTTACAAACATGGATTTAACACTTTAAAAGGCAATATCGATATGCCAAGCAGCAGACCAGACAAATGTTCACCCAGTGATAGGAAGAGAGCATAGGAAAACATCATAGTTTAAAAAGTTAGGACAAAGTTTATAGAAAACACAAAAACCAGGGGAAATGAAGGAGGAAAAAAAAGCACAATAAGTAACAATAACAACAATATGGTAACTGACAGGTGTACAGAAAATGCCCAGAATTCAGGTAAACATATAGGAACTATAATAAGACTTTTCAGAAGTATGTAGGCAAAGCAGGAAAATGCACGGGTTAAACCAATCTGTGGGGCTTCCTCAAAGGAAGAGGATGAGCTGTTCATAAACATAGTAAGAAAAGTTACTACAAACTCAAAGGAATGGCTCATAAAAACATGCACAAATGACCTGCATGTGCCATACAAAATAAACTCTGAAGCACAAGTGACTGTAATAATAAATGTTAAGATACCATGACTCAAAGACAGCATAGGGGTAGAAAAGTCAAAGGTGAGATTGAACTTCTATGGGAGGAATAAATTCAATTTACGGGATAGTACAAAGGCAAAACAGTACTTAAAAAAAAAAGGCGGTGGGAGTAAGTAGTAGTATAGAAAGTGAAGCAAACAGTCCTGCTCTTGTACATCTGTGAGGTGCTTGACCAAGGGTGGTAACAAACCTGAACCAACATGAAGGCTAATTGCACTCTATGAAGATGTCTCCTGGTGACATTCAAGACATGGTGATAAGATACAAAGCCTGTTATACAAGCTGCTCAGAGAGTTCCACAAATCTTGAACAAAAGACTTGAGGAACAGTAGCAAAACATCAATGTAATCAGCATTTTTAGAACAGAAGATCCAAAAGCTTGGGTTCATTCCTGAGTAATGTTGGGTGAGGGGGGGTGGATGCAGACATTGAATTGACTCTTAGAAGCTTAAGAAAAGCTTCAAGAGGGAATATTTCCACTTGTACGTAAAGAACACATTATTACCTAAGATTGCAGCAATACAATTCTTCTGAACTCACTTATTGGCCAGTTCTCCTAGACCAGTTGGTTTCAGCCTTTTTTCATTTGCAGATCATTAAAAATTATGAATGGAGCTGTGGACTCCCTTAGAAATCTTAGACATAGTCTGCGGACCCTCAGGGGTCTGCGGACCATAGGTTGAACACCACTGTCCTAGACACACAAAGCTCCAAGATTTGCTCTTTCAGTGCACAAGTTGGCAGATACTACTTCTGGAGAGTGCATGTCAGGATATGTTCAGCACTGGAAATAATTCACCACACAATGTCCCAGATGTTGGAAACTCTGACAGGAATGCAATTGCATATTGATGGCATAAATGGCTGGGGCAGCGCTGCTTTTGAGCATGAGGGATAGTTCCGATGATTACTGGAATTTGTAAGATGACATGGCCTTAAATTGTGCAAGTTCAAGTTCAGCTTCAAACAACTGAACTTACTTGCTTAGGAGGTAAACTGACCACAAAGGGAATAGTGGCTGACGAGCCTAAGATTCAAGAGTTAGTGAACATGGAGGGACTCAAAGATGTATAGGAAACTGGAGACTGAAAGAAATGCTGAATTCTGCCAGTAATTTTATACCTAACTATATAATTTGAACAACTCACTTAAAAAATTCCCTTTCCTAAAGATGTAGAATAGGTATGGATGCCAGAGCATGAAAGTGATTTCATGGATTTCAACCATATACTGAATTCTTTGACTTGTTGAAAGAGTTCAGGCTCTCCACAGATGCTTCGAAAGGTGTGCTGGAAGCTGTACTGCTGCAGAGCTATGAGCCTTAGGGTCTGCCTGTTACATATGTGGCTAGCCCTATAACCAGGCCAGAGCAAATGCATTCAGAATTTGAGAAAAAGATGGTGGGCCTTGCAACTGGCTGTAGCACATTTCACAATTTTCTTAGCTTCAGAGCTGGAGCTGACCATAAACTCCTGACTGCAATGCACCACAGAAAGGAAGCCCAAGGGTACAGCATTTATTTCTTTGAGTACCAGAGTATGGTATGACCATAGAGTTGCAGTCAGGGCACAAGATAATGATTACAGACATGCTTTCAAGAGTGTGTGCTCCTCTTGACACACAACCAGCTAATCTTGAATAAGCTGTAACAGTACATATGAACCAGACAAATGCATTCATGTGCTGTATTACCAGGCATATGGGATGAGCTGGAAATAGAAACAGCTAAGGACGAATCTCATCTCAAGCAGTAATACCTAAAAGCAATAAATGGAGAAATCAACATTTCCCACCTGCATATTCCCAATATAAAGATGAGCCTTGGAGAATTTTGTGAGAATTCTTGAAAGGCGCAAAACAGTTGTTGCAGTTAGCCAAGTGTTTGAAAGAATTCATTGAGAGAACCCTGCAATAATGGAGTCAAAAGACATGCTGGAGAAGGTGTATTCTAGGTGCAGACAAGGAATGTTTTTGATGAAGGTGAACAAGGTGAGGAATTTGCCTAAGATTCTGTAATGAACAGTGGAATGGAGATGTGATTGCACACGCACAGTCTGCAGCTCCATGGAACTACTTCCCAATTGAATTCTTAGCTCTGTGATCACCTGATCATAATGAACTCTTAATCATTTTCCAGCAGTAGAGACTCTTGGAAATGTCATCACAGTCTCATGGTGATCAGGCATATTATATCCAGATTGAAGTCTAAGGTCTGTAAAAATAGACAATGGACCACATTTGAAAACTAAGGAATTCCTGGATTTTGCTAAAATGTATGCATTTCAACCTAACACATGCAATCCTTGATCAATACAAGTGATATTAGGTCTAATTGATGGGCGAAATAATGAGGGCATGAGCTATGCTGCCCATTTATAACTCTTTAGGGCTTCTTAAAAAGAGACTGAAAAAAAAACATTTACTCTCTCTCCTCTCCCACCTTGCATCCCAGCTCAACTCATTCCATTTCCCAGATCATCTTGACTCATTTTACCTTCCCCAAACCTAAGACAAAAGGAAGAGACCAGAGAAGGAATTTCTTTCTGAAAGAAAGGGTCAGCAAGCCTCCCTCATATTCAAGGAATTTTGTTTTCACTTATGAGATCTGGAAGTCGCCATATCATGACATAATCAGCCACTCATTGGGGATTCCTAATTGCCAGCACCAGAGAGACAACACGTAAGTCATGTTCTGTTTCCTTCCCTGTTGCATTACTTTTTGCTCCATGCTTTCCTCCTATCCTGTCTCCCACTCTCTTCTCTTCATCGAATCCTGAAATCAGCTGAACTGAATTAGCACAGTGAGATGAGATGACTACAGTCTTGTCCTGTCTAAGGAGAAGAGGCCCAACCAGATAACATCCCTAACTAGAATGTGAACCAGGGTCCAGGCAACAGGTGTTATTATTGACTTTCCAGCTAAAGTATCCATTCATAAATGACCAGCTTTCTCTTGTTCCAGAAACATCAACAAGTGCCACATTTCTCCCACCTTTTCTATCCTCTCTCTCCACCTTGTATCTGTCTGTTTGTTAAAAACGGGAGAAGTAAATACCCTTTATGCATCAGGATTGGCAATAAGACTAACGCTTTCCATCAAAGAAAGGTTGTTAAGAAAAATAAGATTGATATTTTGCCTCCAAAGGAGAAAAACTTTAATAATCTTTGATTATTTGTTTTGCATAATCACTCAATTAAAGTTTCAATATAAATGCTTGTGTTCATTTTTTGTTGTTTTTTGTGTTTGATAAATCCACTTTCAGCTTTAAAATGAATGCGTTTCAGTGTTTGCCAACAAACAGAGTAAACCAAGCCTCTGTAGAATGAAACGCCAAACTTAAGTAACACTGTTTTAACGTTGGACAGTAAGAATAGTTTATTAACACCTTTAACTCTTTTTAGCCCTTAAAATCAACACACCAACTCTTTTGGGGGCAAGGACTGTCTTATTGTTCTGTATTTGTACAGTGCCTAGCCCCATGAGGTCCTGCTCCATCAGTGGGGCTTTGAGGCACTATAAGTCTACAATTAACAAATAAGAGGCATATACATACTCAGTAGTCAGGCGAAATGTAACCAAAAGACGACAGATAGTTCTGTGATCTAGGAAAAGAGATTATAGCAGTCAACAAAACTACCTATTGTGACCTTTACTACAGTTAAAGAACCAAAATTCTGCTGGGCTTTTCAAGAGGAGGCATAAGGGAGTTATGTACCCAAATTACAAAATCTCAGCCTCAGATAGACTATGGCAAGAAGCACGCTGTCTCAAAGAAGCTACAGTGATTTAAAGGCCTGTTACCTCATTTATAGATCAGTGATCATGAAGAGTGAAACTATTTTTATGATGGTTGCAAACTGTAAACAGTTGCTAAAGGTATCTGATAATGAAGATGAGAGACAAAAATGAACAACTAGTAAAGGAGAGTGAGGTGAGATCAGACACATTTGAAAAACAAAAAACCACATGGATTGATCATTTGAGCTTGTGAAAGAGATGGGAAGGACTTTAAAACCATGGACTTGAGTTAAAACTGGGCTTTACACCAGAGCTAGAAGACTGTAAAAAAAGAGAAATCCTATAAAAAGTTAAGCTTCAGCAAGCATTGTAAAGTTGTCACAATGACATGGACTTTTACTGGTTCTCAAGCAGAGACAGGAATGAGCTGGAGAGGCTGAGACAGACAATACAGCCAGCTTTGGTTACAGTAGCATCAATACTATATTGTACTTTACAACTTATTTTTAAGCTATCAAGAAATAGCTTGTCCGAAAACCTGCCTCAATCACCTTTTAAATATTATGGATACTACTAAAACAACAACGTTCGCCGAAGTGTGCAAACTGCTCTGCCTGTCTGCTGAATAAAAAGCTGTATTTTGATAGCACTTGTGGTGGGAAATTAATTTATTTTCAAATAGTCCCTTTCATGGGAAAAGGGGGGAAAGCACAGCTATCTTGCAATGAGATATTTTATAGAGATAGGGATGGCTAAAATAAGCAACCGATTTGCTATGTCACAGATACTTGCTGCAGGAACACTGATAGTCTATAAGATTTGAACAATCCTTTAAAGAGCCTAATTAAAATATTCCATTTGATTTGTTTTATTTACACAAGGCACAATCACTTTCATTCCAGAGAGACTGAGACTGGTTGGGGATTGAGAGAGGAGGGAGGCGAAAGTATAATAATGGCTGCTCTCTGCCTATTCAACCATTGTCCATTTTCAACTGCAGTATTTTCTGTAATGTTCTTTGAAATATTCAAGGTATGAAAGGTGCTACTGTGTACAGAACTACATCCTGTTCTTCACACAGTAAGTATAGAGTTGGTGGCAAGGCTAAAGACTCAATTTATTTCTGTTGTGAATAGGAATATATTTTCACACCCTGTTGAATGATGATCAGTTCTCTCAATGCAAAACTAAATGAAATGTTACTGGCTTTGTTCATTCAAGTACAGAAGTGCAATGCTGAGCTTCTGCTACCGCTCAGGGCTATTTATACACTGTGATAGGCTTCAGTAGTCTCAGCTTTGGGCTAATTTCTGCCAAAATGTAGGTATTTGGTGCTGCATACTCACACTGAAGTCAAATTGTGTTTATCCATACCCTTTCTGGAAGCAGTCCAACATAGTATTGCAATTGTGTGTACAATATATCATATGATGATTGATATGATTAGCACCATGTAACAGTATTGAGTTCATAGCATTTGCAATTCGTAGTTTTTAAATATTAATATGATGGTTGATATATAGGTTACTAGTTATGTACTGAAAGTAATAAATGAGACAATTAAGAGTACAGTAGCAGAAATGTGCTTGCTTTTTAGAGAGTCTGACAATAGTTCTTATTTGGATGACATCATGAGGAAAAATGATCATGCACTTACTCATGTTGAATAATGTCTCATGCCAAAAAAGCTCCCTAACTTCAATTGGATTACTGAGGGATTTAGGCACTATTCAGGTGATGAAGTATATCCGAATATGCCCAGATATGAATAGATGAATGTCAATAACAAATGAGGCAAGAGTTTTGGTTCATAGTTTTCCCCCTCCTCTTCCATCTTGCTTGGAATTTTCTAATTTGATTGGGAAGTGAAGAACTTTTTGTTAGAACATGGATCTGACACCTTGCCTCTGGCATTCTGATGTAGAAGTCCCTGGTTAATACTCCAGCTCTGGCATCTCTCCTTCATTGGGAGCTGCTGTTTGGTTAAACACTCATGCTCTCAGCTGGGGATATGGATGTCCGTGGAGGATTGTTTCTGTAGAGGCTGAGCTCTTGATTCATGGGGTGACAACCATTAAGAGACCTGGCAGAGAAAATCTGGACCTTTGGTTAGATAGTTATTGATCCCATAGGAGTGTTTCATGTTGGGTGCTCAGGAAATCATCTTTCAGGGTATAATCTCTTTGTGTTCATGATGTGTAATGTAAGCATATTGTTTTATTTGTATTATGGTACTGCTTAGAGGCACTAAGCAAGACTGAGGGTCCATTGTGCTAGGCACTGCACGTAGTAAGAGACAGTCCACTGAAGAGCTTAAATCTAAAACTAACGAAGAGTAGAAAAGGCCACAGAGGCACAAAGAGGTGAACTGGCTTAACCAAGATCACTCAGCAGAGCTAGAAATATAGCTCGTGTCCTGAGTCCCAACCTAGCTGCCCTATCCATTCAATGATTCTATATTTTTGCATCTGTCATCCATGGACCCTTAATATAACTGAGAACTGAGACTACTGGTTCATTCTTAGCAAATCCAACTTCAGATAAGCACTTAGTGTGGGATGAAAAAAAAAAGTGTGGTGGGTTATTTGTCTTATTTGTAACTGACTTCTGATGCAGAAGCCCCGTATCAGATTAACTTGAGTGTGTTCAACTAGTATGTAACTTCAGTATAGGCATGAGATAGGAATAGTGGTCACTCTGTTCTACTGTTGAGCTCCCACAGGAGTGAATCAATATTTTGTCCCATGACACTGGGGTTGCCAATGCTTAAGAGATAACCCTTGAGTTTAACTCTCAAGGCTTTTGTTTGTTACCAAGAAAGGAAAATGTTTGAGTGTATACTGCCCAATGCTTGTCAGGGATAGTGCAGTGAGCGGACAACTGTGGCATTAGGATAACATTCAGCTGTGGACGACTGCCAAGCCAGGCAGAAGGAAGCTAAATATAACAAAGGAGAAGGGTTAAAAATAATTGTTTTGCTGAAAGGTAGATGAAACGCAGGACTGGTATCTTCTTGAGACAGATGTGCATGCAGGCTTCCAGTTCCTCCACTTCCATAACTCTAGTTGCAGGAAGTTTTAGTTTTATCTAAATATCTTTGGGGCAAATTCTGCCCTTGTGTCTCGTGATGTGAGGGGAGAATTTGGCCCTTTGGCTTTAGGAAGCAAAGCTTTTGGGTCCAGCTCATTAGCTAGTATAAATCAACATGGATTTATTGAATCAGCTATGCTGAATGACATCCGCTGAGGACCAGGCTCATGGGGGTTCAATGACTTTAGCTGACATGTGTGATTGTTTTGAAACTCCAGATGCATTAAGCCCTTTGCTTTGCATTTGGATTAGGGTGTTTGAATTTAGTTGTAACTGGTCATGAAAGCACAGCTAAATAATTCTTGCCGTGGACTGGCAAGACCTTCAGGGTATGAACTGAGTGCTAACATGATATAAATATTTAGTAGTAGAAAATGAGAAGAAAAAAAAGAGGAAATTCTGATCTATTATAAAATTGGACAAACTGTGTGCCAGATTCTCAAATGATGTAAATTAATGCAGCGCCATTAAATTCAGTGGAGCTATGACCATTTACAGCATAAAAGGATCTGGTCCACAATCTCAAAATGAAGTAAGGACAGTATATATTCATATGATCTTACATGCAAATAAATATACTTATGTTGCATATCTTAAAATGAAGAGCAAGTTAGTTTGAAATTCATAGGTGTCAATATTAACTGTCTATACAAATAAATGCTTTTTATTTGAAATGATTAATTTTTGGAATAAGTTTTTTTGTCTTTATTTGGAAATGATATGGTCAAATTGAGTAGTAGCCCTGCTTACACAAGACTATATTAGGAAAAAAATATCTGTGTCTGGTATTAAAAGTTAGTAGAGAAGAGCATATGGTATAAAACTCTTCTAACTTCATTATTTATCAACTAAATTTCTTCACAGATGCCAAAAGCACTAATCCTCATTGAATGCTACATGCATTTTATTTTGTTTTTTTAGAAAAGCCATAAGTTGTCTGAACACAAAATATTGGAAATATTTCTAAAATAAGCTCTTTGGTCTAAGGTTCATTTGAGATCTAACTTAAAAAAAATAAAAATGCAGGATACTTTAGCTGAACTCAAACATGCTCACTCCAGTTACACTTCAAAACTCAACTGATGTGTATATCTCAGAATATGGGAGGTATAGCTGAGGTGCACACCTTCTCTGGAATAAGGAGGCATACCTACATACATCAAATGCTCATTTAAATGCTTACTTTGCTCAGGCCTATAGACATAT
Organism: Gopherus evgoodei; assembly: GCF_007399415.2. Lineage (NCBI taxonomy): Eukaryota > Metazoa > Chordata > Testudines > Testudinidae > Gopherus > Gopherus evgoodei. The sequence continues at coordinate 53,092,972 of NC_044328.1, read as the reverse complement.
TAATTTACATAAGTATAATAAATGTTTCAAACTCATATTTCATCTCCATATTTTTTCTCTGTTTGGAGCCACATTTAAGAACCTGTCAGTGGGTGGGGTGGGGATTCACCTTCCTCTGCAGCATGGATCACTTGCAGGTTAAAATTAGTGTAAATGGCTCATTTTCTGAAACATGAAGTCTTTAAACCATGATTTGAGGACTTCAGTAACTCAGCCAGAGGTTGGGGGTCTATTAGAGGATAGGGTGTGTCATAAACAGATAGCTAAGGGTTAATGTCTCTTTCACCTGAAGCACCTGACCAGAGGACCAATCAGGAAACCGGATTTTTTCAACTTTGGGTGGAGGGAATTTTGTGTCTGAGGTCTTTGTTTTCTGTCTGCCTGTTTTCTCTGAGCTTTGGAGAAGTAGTTTCTGCTTTCTAATCTTCTGTTTCTAAGTGTAAGGACAAAGAGATCAGATAGTAAGCTATATGGTTTCTTTTCTTTGGTATTTGCATGAATATAAGTGCTGGAGTGCTTTGATTTGTATTCTTTTTGAATAAGGCTGTTTATTCATATTTCTTCTAAGCAATTGACCCTGTATTTTGTCACTTTAATACAGAGAGACCCTTTGTATGTATTTTCTTTCTTTTTATATAAAGCTTTCTTTTTGAGACCTGTTGGAGTTTTCTTTTCTGGGAAATTTCAGGGAAATTGAGTCTGTACTCACCAGGGAATTGGTGGGAGGAAGAAATCAGGGGGAGATCTGTGTGTGTTGGATTTGCTAGCCTGATTTTGCATTCCCTCTGGGTGAAGAGGAAAGTGCTTTTGTTTCCAGGACTGGGAACGGAGAGGGGGAGTCACTCTGTTTGGATTCCCAGAGCTTGTATCTGTGTATCTCTCCAGGATCACCTGGAGGGGGGAAGGGAAAAAGGATTATTTCCCTTTGTTGTGAGACTCAAGGGATTTGGGTCTTGGGGTCCCCAGGGAAGGTTTTCCAGGGGGACCAGAGTGCCCCAAAACACTCTAATTTTTTGGGTGGTGGCAGCAAGTAACAGGTCCAAGCTGGTAGCTAAGCTTGGAGGTTTTCATGCTAACCCCCATATTTTGGACGCTAAGGTCCAAATCTGGGACTAAAGTTATGACAGGGTGGGTGAGGTTCTGTGTCCTGCAGTGCGCAGGTCAGACAAAATGAGCACGATGTTCCCTTCTGACTGTAAAGTCTGAGTCAATGAGTCTGCCTCTGGCAAGACCATAGAGAAGCAATGTCTTATCTTCAGGTTTTATCTTTCAAAATGCCTAATATATTTGATATAGTGTTTGATAGCCAAGATTTTTCTGTTCAGGAAATCAATGAAAATTTTCCTCAGAATTATGTTTCAAAAAGTCCTTTCTTTCTAGCCTGTTCAAGCCTTATGTCACGCCTTATGCTGTGTTTATAAAATGACTTTGAATGGAAAGTGCATTCTGACTGGCAGAAGAATATGCCAAATCCTTGTATTTATCTCCCAAACAGCACAAGCTGGGAGGGTGGCAAAGTCTCTCCACAATTCAGATCACTTCATTAAGTGGTGTGTACATTCAAAAGTTAATTTGTAAAATTGTCTGAATTGAAATATGTCTTAATTTAATTTTAATTATTTTTGTATCACTGTGAAATGACTGATTCAGATTTTCAGTCTGGGTCCCTTTTTACACCAGTTGACATCAGGAGTAACACCATGGAAGTAAAAAATGGAGTCACACTGGTATAAGTGAGAAGAGAATCTGTCTCATTATCTATATCAAAGATTTGCCACTTCATTGGGGAGCTGGGTCTTGTACATGTTGTTAACTGAATATGGGTACTTTCCCTTCTGTTGTTTCCCTTCACTTCTTACCTCATCATCTTTTCTTCTCTTCAGGTTCCTGTGCTGCTGTCCTAATCCTTAGGCTGCTTGACCAGTCAGGTACAGAATTCCCAAAGTGCTGCCCACTGTCTTCCTCTTTCCCAGAACAAAAAACCTTCAGACTGAGGCGGTGGTTTATGTTAATTTCTGCTCCACAGCACAGTCACCTGAATATAAAAGAACCATCCTACTAATAGCATGAGTGGAGAAGAACTAGCTTTGGATTCTCAAGCTGGGATTCAGGTATCTGTCTGAGAAGTGAAAGTGCTGAATAGGAGTATATATTGAGCAGAGGCTTTGGGGAACAGACTGTGATAGTGAAGCATGAAAGCAGAAAAGAAAGCAACATGGACAAGCTTGGAAGGATTAGATTTGTAAAGCTAAATATCAGTAACTGTCAATTTCACCATACATACACAAACCAATATGTCCATCAAGGATGACTGAAATTTACAGACAGACAATTAATAAAAATGCTCCTTGAGAACCTATTAGAGTTTGATATAAGGATATTAACTTTATATATTTTGATGTTGTCATGGTATAATTCCCCACTCTGAACCTTAGCGTCCAAAAGATGGGGTACCAGCATGAATTCCTCTAAGCTCAATTACCAGCTTAGTACTTGTAGCACTGCCACCAACCAGGAATTCCAGTGCCTGGTACACTCTGGTCCCCCCAAAACCTTGCCTGGGGACCCCCAAGACCCAGACCCTCTGGATCTTAACACAAGGAAAGTAAACCCTTTCCCTCACCGTTGCCTCTCCCAGGCTTCCCCTCCCTGGGTTACCCTGGAAGATCACTGTTATTCAAACTCCTTGAATCTTAAAACAGAGAGGAAAATTCACTTTCCCCCCTCCTTCACTGTCCCACTCCCAGACTCTCCCTGAGAGAGAAAGTAATCCTAACACAGAGAGAAAATTAACCTTTCTCTCCCCCTTTCCTCCTTTCTCCCCACCAATTCCCTGGTGAATCCCAACCCGGTCCCCTGGGGTCTCACCAGAATAAAAAAAAAATCAGGTTCTTAAACAAGAAAAGTTTTTAATTAAAGAAAGAAAACAGTAAAAATTATCTTTGTACATTTAAAATGGAATAGGTACAGGGTCTTTCAGCTATAGACACTAGGAATACCCTCCCAGACTAAGTATACAAGTACAAATTAAAACACTTTCAGCAAAATACAAATTTGAACTCCTTCCAGCCAAATACACATTTGCAAATAAAGAAAACAAACATAAGCCTAACTCGCTTTATCTACCTAGTACTCACAATTCTGAACTTATAAGAGCCTGTATCGGAGAGATTAGAGAGAAACCTGGTTGCATTTCTGGTCCCTCTGAGCCCCCAGAGTGAACAACAACCAAAAACGTACAGCACACACAAAAACTTCCCTCCCTCAAGATTTGAAAGTATCCTGTCCCCTGATTGGTCCTCTAGTCAGGTGATAGCCTGGCTCACTGATCTTGTTAACCCTTTACAGGCAAAAGAGAGATGAAGTACTTCTGTTCTATTAACTCTTACTTATCTGTTTATGACAGATTTGATGTTGACAACTTGTGTGTTAATGGTTATGAAGCTTTAACTTTTTGAGTCTCAGCTTCTACTGTCATTAAATAGTTGTCTGACCTCTCTTATTATCTGACACCACCGCCATTTCAAAGAGAGAAAAATAGAAAAAATGCCTAAAATAAACAGATATTTATTGAAATTATTAATAAATAAAAATTGAACTCTGCCAAGACTAAATAAGACTGCATTAGTGATTGGAGAGAATGCTATCAACTGGTTGTATCAGTGCAGTGACTTGGGTTCCTACTGGAAAAGAACAGAGACACCTAAAGCAGGTATTTTAGGAGTTTCAGTATTTTATTTTGCCTATTATCTTTTAAATGTGTGAGTAGATATCTGAGCAGGTGTGCTAGTTTAAAACTACAGTGAATCAGAACAGGACCTAAAGGCCAAGAGAATCAGTCACTCAGATACAAGATGAGAAAAGCAATTCATATGAATAAAATACATGAAAAGGTCTCAAACAACCATAGAGGAGATGCTGGTGAGCACCCTCAAGGAGGGAGTTTTATACATGAAGTACCTGACTGAAGAGGGTGGGGGCTGACAGTGAAGTGTCTCTCTAAAGCTCTACCAGTCCTTGCAGGGAGAAGCCAGACAAAGCTACTGCTCACCCTTCCAGTCCGAAGGATCTTAAGGGTGGGGGAGACAAGCACCTGAGCCCTCCGCCTGAGCTATGGCTGCTGCCACATAGGGAAATTTATCTGCAAACAATCATTTCTTTATCTGTCCTATTAGGGGGGTTGCACTTCCCTGAGTCACATGCGCCCTCTGCACAAGGATGAGTGTCATGGCGTTTTCAGTGGAGTTCCCATACCTCTTTGGAATTTGGAGCGCTTTCCTATGATCTACCACAGCCTATGTTTAGTGAGCATTAGGTTAGTGTAATTCAGTGTAGTCTGGTCCAGCCCTTACCATTATATCATCTTAATGGCAAGGAGTTGGGTTTCTCTTCCAGTGCTGTCTTTTATTTTCAGGACTTTATTTAGTTAAAAGTATCTTTCAGCCACGCACCCAGTTACTGAGGTAATGGACATTATTACACATTGGGAGAGAAAAGAAATAGAGACTGTTTCTAATATTCTAAAATTCAGAAAAGTGGTAATGCTATGAGGCAGTATTTTGATATAAATGATTCAGACAGAATCATTGGCATAAATACCATCTGTGTTTATAGCAACAACATTTATATGCAGAAGTTATTTCTAGTCCCTAAATAACCACTGTATTCCTAAAAGGTTAACATTCCTCTTATGTGCTCCCCTAAAAAGCTCAAATCATTTGCTTTCAGTCCTGATGGTGACAATTCAGATTAAGAAAACCAAAGAAAGAAAGTGCAAGTAAAAATGTCCCAAGACAAGAAGAACAATGACTCACTCTGCCACTATTCTGAATCTGAACTGAAACAAGAATGGCAGCAGGCAAGTGGAGACTCTGCGATCATCTGTGCAGAAAAGAGAATGACCTCTACTTTGTTACACAGCTATATGCACCACTGTTTTAATAACACAGACTTCCTGATTTACTCTCTGAAATTTATTTAGGTCACATGGCAGTGCTGAGTAGTGCACTTTTTGCACAGTAGAGAGACATGAGGTTAAATTGCATGTTCCAAACATGTCCCAGAAGTTTTACTCAGCTCTACAGCATGAGCTAATATGTCTTACTGTGACTATAAAATAGGTTATTAAAAGTACATGGCCAGGGCTCTGCTTAGCACAGCTAAAGTAGCTTTAAACCATGTTTGCAATTCCGAGGCCTGGGGATAGCTGGAGGCCAATCTGAGCCACTGTGTAAATTAGAGCAGCCTCAGGGCTTCTTTGAATTTTGTCTGGCTACAGACAATTCTCTTCCCCTTCCCTCCCCCTCAGAAGGCTCTTCTACCGTCAGGACTACAATAACATGCCTCCTCCTCCCCCTAGCTCAGCATCTCCCTATTCTGGGGAATCACCACTGGCTGCTTAAGGTGTCTTTCTGCCTGCTAATGAAGAAGCACAATGCAGGTGGACTGGGAGACCAGGATCTGGCTCATAATAGCTAGATTGTTTTAAATATTCTTTTATCACATCTTATGGAAGTAGCTTTTTGACTATTTAATTGAGCGATGCATTCACCTTTCTCTTTCATTTCCCAGCTGCCAGTGCACTTTTCTCCTGCCTATGTCTCTGAGCCTGTGCAGCTCTCTTCAGGCCCACATGTGACTAAGGTCCTCTGCCTACACCTCTGTAGTTTAGCTTAAATTTCTATAAAAACTGCTAGCTGGAAGCCAGTGCATGCCCCCCCCCCCACTGGAGTTTTTCCAGAGGAATGTAAATGAAAGAGCTAATGCACCCTCATGATGCGTTCTGGTTGGGAGGCGAGATTTAAAGGTGACTCCCAGCCATGACCCCACTTTAGACAGAAAAACAAAAACTGTTACATTTCAAAGGGATTCTAAAGCCAAGATTCCTCCTGCTGCTCTGCAGCTGCAATTAGTCCTTTGGTTTAAATTTCTACTGAAAAACCCAATGGTGAACATTAAACAGCTCCCTACTGGGCTTTTCATTAGAAAAAGAGTAGATTGTCAAGCAGGGAGGAGAGCAATAAAGGGCGCAGCGGTGTATAAAAGACACAGAAGAGGGTCAAGAGAAAGACAAATGATAGAACGGAGCAAGAAGGCAGAAAGGGCCCAGGATAAGAAACCAAAGAATGGAGAGAAATTAGGGGATTCAAAAGGAACAGTGTAAACTAGTCTTTACAGTGTATTTGACATATTTTCCCACAAAGCCATTTGTGACTGTGTTGCTGTCTTCTGCTTGAATTGTGTGGTGTTGCTAAATACCTATATGGGCACATGTTGGGTTTAACTGATCACCCTCCAAGATATGAAGACCATTTCATAATATAAATGATCAACTACTAGGTTTCAAACATGTGTCTGAGCTGTATAGCCAACTTGCTTGTTCTCCCTGTCCTGCCACACCTGCCTTGTCCATTGCTTTGAACTTCACATTTATTTCCATTTGCTGGTCTGATTTGCTGGGGAAAGTTTTCGGCTGTTCCCTTTAGCCAACAACACAATTTTGTCTGCTTTATTAAAGCTTAATTGTTTGGATTGCCTGACCAGTATGAGGAACGTGATGGTTCCAGCATGGACTGAGAGAATAATCTGCCAATTCCTCTTTTATTTTTTTAATGCATTATTCTCTTTTTTATTACCTGTCATTTCTCAGCCTCTCTTGATTTACATGAAGAACCTTTCCACAGCAGGTTATCAGGTTTTCTGGCAGGAAGATGGAGGTTTCTCTTGACACAGAAATCAGGGGAACAGTAGGAGAGTGGCATAAATTTGGCATTACCTCTTCCCCCCCACTGTCTGCACACACATTACCTTGAAAGTCAATGGACTTGGGCTCTAGAAGCTTGTTTAAGGGTCCCTGAAATTTGAAAGGCATCACTGCAGAAGGAAACTTTTGATTCCACCAATGAGCTACAGGTCTGTGTAAAATGCTAGGGAAGGATTGCATCATGTCTTGGAAAAAAGCTGAACTTTTTTTTTCTTTTTCTTTTTTTTTTTCTTTCCCTCTACACAATGAAAAAGCCTGCTGTATTCCAATCAGGTGTCTGATTATGCTGGAACTCTGATAGCAGAGGGGAAATCAGTTAAAAAGTCAAGATGGGCCTATCTTGGGTATTCCATTTAGAGATTGGGCAGGACATAGTTTTCCCATCCTGGGAATATTTTCAAATTCTTCAAAATATTTCCCATCTTGAATCAGGATGCAAAGTCAAAATCTCAAAAAAATTTTGTGGACTGACAATCTGAAGAAAAATTCAGTCCTGAGTCAATCAAAATGTTTCTTTTCAATAATTTTCAAATGTTTCATTTTGATTTTGACCACTATTTTTTATTATAATTAGCTTAAATTTCAAAACAAAATATCATATCAAATCCCCAAAATGGATTTTTGTTGTTGTTGAGGAAATGTCAAAATGAGACTGTCTGTTACAACTGTCCCCCTGCTGCATTCCTTTTTCCCCTCTCCTTTCTGTTTGTCCTGTGTGGCCGCCCCTCCCGGCCATTGTGCTAACTAAAGTCACAGCCCTATTCATAGGAATGGCTTGTACAGACTAACTGGAGCCATTGCTCTGCCTAGGGAGGGAGCTTCTTGCTTCTTTGTTTGGCTCCTTTGTTCAGACCCGGGCTTGGTGTAGGGGGCGCTGCCCAGAAATGCAAGACCTGAAGTGGCCAACTAATTAAGCATATGAGTCATACCTGTGGCTCAGAACATGCCCAGGCATGCCTATGCTTACCTGCAGCCTTTCCCTGCCTTCTCTCCTCCCCATATCAAGAGAAGCCAATCAAAAGTACTGGTGGGAAACTGCCTGAGTTTGCCTTTAAAGCCGGACATTTTCTGATCAGACCTCAGAGAAGGTCCTTGCTTTGCCATCTGGTCTGATCAGCTAGCGGTCTTTGGGGAGCCCTCTCCCCGCTCTCATTTGTTTTTGAGCGTACCCTTGTTTTTAAACTCCCCTCCCACGAACAACGAATTTGTGCCTGGAGATCTCCTGATTATTGTAAGCGAATCGAGTCCTCTCTCCATCCTCCGATGCTACTGCTGTTCCTGCCTCTGTGCTTGCTGCTGTCCTGGGGATTGGTAAGAACTCCCTCTTGCAGACTCCCCCTGTCCTAGCTGCTGGTCTTGTTTCCCCAGCAGACAGACCTAAGCTAACTCCTTGGTCTGTATCTATAATCTGTTTCTTGCTCCGCAGCGCCTTTGCTGCTAAAAATAAGCCTCTGCTGCTGCTAAGCTGTGCCTTCCTGGACTGTATCCTGGGCCGCCGGCTTGCAGCCCCCTCACTGCTGCAGCTACCCCCTGGGGGCTGTACCCTGGGCACACACCACTCTGCTCTCTGGAACTGCTCCCCCTCCGGATCAAAGAATCGGCATAGTGTAAGGTGCACCTATTAGAATCAGGTTCTTAGTCTAGATAAGTTGTAATTTCATTTTGCATAGGTTAAGTTAGTTTTAAAGAATTGTTTGTATTGTGCTCTGTAAGTTAGGTTTAAAAAAGAATTGTTGCATTGTGTTCTGTTACTTGCTAATTTGTGTAGTCTTGGTTAAGTTAGATCATAAATAAGATTTTGCTGTGTTCTGTATAATTGTGGTTAAGTCTGTCTTCCCGCTGCCCTAACCCCCCACCCAAGCTTGCCCGTGTCTCCTCCCGAGCTCCCCGTTGCAGTCTCTCTGCTGTTTAAACTTGCAGCCTGTCTGCTCTCTGTGTCTCCCTGAGTTTAAATCTCCCTCTGCAGCGCCTCTGCCTTTGGTCTTTGCTCTACCACGTGCTCCTCTTCCTCCATCCCCCAACCTCATTCCTCTACCACTGCCTTTCTCTCTCTCTCTCTCTCTCTTTTAATCCCTTCCCCCACGTGTTCACCTCGCTCCTACTGCTGCCAAACCTCAATTGTATTACTGAAGTCTAGCATAAAACCCCATTGGTTATCCTTTTTCTGTCTGACACACCTCACATTTTACATTTACACCACTGTGACACATTTTTACCTAGAGTTGTTGGTTATTTAACACATTTTACCCATAACTGTTAGTTGGTTATATGCTGCTGTGACACACCCTTTACATAAAAATTGTTAGCTACCTGTTACATTTATACTTCAGTGTTAATTGGTTACCAACTGTATTGTACCCCACTGTATTGTACCCCACTATTGAAACCCCCTATACTATTTACTAAAAGAAATCCTTCCCCAATTGTCTACCTTAACAAACCCCATACCCCTCACTATTGAATTTTCCCTGTTTTTGCATTTTCTTAATAAAGTTTATTTTGTACCCCACCAGTGCAGTAGTTGTCCCCCAAGATCCCCTACCTGCTGGCAGGGTCAGAGACATTTTGACAATTTCAAAACTTTTTTTGATTTTTTTTTTTTTTGAAAATGAGAAATTTATCGAAACAAATCTTTTCCACAAATGGTTACAAATTTAAGGAATCAGCATTTTCTGATGGGGGAAAAATGTTGAAAAAGTTTTAATCATCTTTAAGTCAAGTGCAGCTACTGATATATAAGAAACAAACATACCTATAACAAATAGAAAAAAAAATGTTGATTCTCTAGATTGTGGGGAATTTTCAGAGGTGGTTTAGGAGAGGCAACACCACTACTTTCAGTAGTGTATCACCTGCTTTCACCAGGTATGAATTTGAGATCAAATTAACCATTGCCCTGTACCTTATATGGCCATTTACACAGTGCAAGGTGGATGTAAAATGCTATCAAATCAGAATATCACTTTACACCCACTTTTGCAGTGGTGTAAATGACTACACAAGTTTTAGGGCAATGGAGAAGATGGAGCTTTGGCGTTTAGATACTGTGAGCCAGCTATAACTCAGCGTACCTCCATTGAAGTCCATTCCATTTTGGCCCTTTGTTTATAATTGTAAGAACACCCCACCCCAAAAGGAAAATCAGCATCTTAACTATTAAGGTTGCAGCATGCAAATTGATTTGTTAGGAGTTACCTCCATCGATAAAATCCCACCACCCTGCATGGGATGGATTGTTTCAAAATAAACACATGTACAAATAAACCCTGCATGGTGACAGAGTGCTACATGGTAAGTTGTCCTTAACCTGACTCTTTGACTGCCTTACCTGCACCCTCAGCACAAATTCATCTCCCCAAGACCTGCCTAAGCATCTTCAAACAACTATTTCCTTATAAGCTTTGTTTGACATAAAGATATATTTCTTACTCCCAGTTTTGAACTTCTACCCTCTTCCAGAAAATTACAATGGGTGAAGGTGCAGAAGGAGCAATATTCAGTTTGGAATCACTGATAGGTTTCCTATATTATGTGACTCGCTGAGGCTGGAAATAGAAGCTTTCTCTCTTTAGAAAGGGGACAGTGCCATTTTCCAATGGGACAGCACTTTCAGCTCTGGAAGTTTCTAAGATGTGATATATTTAAAGATGCAGTCGGTAATTTTTAGATGTGTTTTAATTTTTTGCTCCATCTGAGCCTTGTACACAGTTAAGCTTGTTTTAATTAAGGTACCTGGTTTACATTTGGAGGTGTAGAAGAAATAGTCCCAATGTAATTTTTTTAAGATGCCCTAAAAATTTTCTTTCTTTCTTTCTTTCTTTCTTTCTTTCTTTCTTTCTTTCTTTCTTTCTTTCTTTCTTTCTTTCTTTCTTTCTTTCTTTCTTTCTTTCTTCAGTGGCATATGTAGAATATATAGAATCATAGGACTGGAAGGGACCTTGAGAGGTCATCTAGTCCAGTCCCCTGCACTCATAGGAGGACTAAGTATTATCTAGACCATCCCTGACAAGTGTTTGTCTAACCTGTTCTTACAAATTTCCAATGACAGAGATTTCACAACCCCCCTAGGCAATCTTATCCAGTGCTTAGCACAGAAGAATTACTTTGTGTGTCTTGCTTAACCACTCCTGGTAATACATCCCAGAAAGATGTTTGCTTTTTTCTGCAACAGTGTTACACTGTTGATTCCTATAATGAGGTGGTATGAAGGTTTTTTATGCACTTGTAATGATCTTCATAATTAATAAAGTTACTGTTTTGTAAGTGCTGTGATCATCCCAAATATATTCTGCCAAAACTTTTATATCATAGCACATTCTGAAATGTTCCATATTGTGGGTGAGTTAAGTAGGTATATAGCTCCTTTAATTGCAGGATAAAAATTGGGGGTGTCAACCTACTATATGCAACTTCAGCTATGGTATTTGAGTAGCTGAAGTCGGCGGATCTTAGGTCGATTTACCTGGCCATAAGAATGGCAGCAAGTTGACTACTGCCGCTCCCCCATCGACTCCGTTTCTGCCTCTCATGAGCTGGAGTTCCAGAGTTGACAGGGAACGTGTGTTATATCAATAGAATAAAACCCAGCAGGATCTTATTAAGAGGGATAAGGCAAAGATGCCACATTTATTGCAACCATAATAATAAAGCAAAAGATAAAAGCAAACAACATTGTTTAACTACTTATTCCTATCACTACTTATTTCTTACACACACACACACACACACACACAATCATTCATTCATTCAGGTTCTGTATAGGTGTTATAGTTACCAGCCTAGACATTGCTCATGCCAAGTTACTGGCCAGGTATCTTGGTCATGAGGATGGAGCCGAGTCTGTGTCAGATGCACCTGATGCTCCTGGAGTTTGGCAGCAGAACCAGAGACTCAAAGTCCTCAGTCTTTAGAGCTCATTCTTACAGGAATTAATTCCTATGTTAGTCTATGGGAACTGTTTCATCCTGCTGTTGCTGGCTTAATCAGCAGATGGCACATTCCTGGTGGCTCCACACTGTTTAAAGTAGCACATTCCTTCCAGGTGTCTGGTGTGGATCCCAGTTTACTCTCCGGGGGTTATCTGGTGGTCCACTTGACACATTCTTTGGCCGATGGATCCTTTTTGGGCTGGCACCTCCCTAACCATTTACGTACATCAAACATTCATCAACATACCTTCCATATCTTAACCATATTTTAATTTACTGTCTCCACCACTTTTGGGGTGTGTGTTAATTCCTATGAGATTCCCGGCCCTGTAATCACAATGGGTGGGAGTCTGTTTACATTGTATTAATTACAGCTTAAGGCTAGCATAGTGTTTACTTCAAGGACAAAGTCAATTAACTTGTTTGTAAGTTTTACATAGTAATAGAGTATCTTTCACAGGACAGATAGAATCAGTATTTTCTGCAGATAGGAGCTTACAAGTTTTAACATTAGAACTTAAAAGATTTTTGTATTTGGTGACTCTGGGGGGATTTTTGTACTTGGTGAACTAGGGGATCACTGTCACTTGGGGGAATCACTGTTAGTACCTTCGTTAATATCCCTACACGTGTTCAGGGATTGATTTATCGAGACATGATAAAGATATCCCCAATAAATTGATTAGTGAAGCCCTGCCCTTAGTTTGTAAAGACAAACTGCTACAATGAAAAATGTTTTAATTGTGACCTGTTACAAAACGATACCATTTTTAAAGTGCTAGATACTTATAGATAAGATGTTGTCATTTATTAACCATTGCTTTTTATCACTGTAAGTCACTTTTGTCTCTGACCCTGTTTAAAACCAACTGAGTAACAGTAGAACTAAAGCTATAGTGCATTAGATTCCGTATGACCTCTAAAACTGTTCAGGAGGGGATTTTTTCATGTAGTATGACCTTGATTAAACTTAATATTACATGGTCTGCACATATAGTAGGCATTATTATGTAAATCTAGTTGACATAATCTCCTATTTTTATTTCTTTTGTACAACAAGATTAACTACACAAGGCTACCTGCTGCTGCCACAAAAGATGAAGACTCCCGTCTTTGGAAGCAAAGATTATAGTATTGATGACACTACATAAGTAGGATAATGAACCCTGAGTGTTGAATATGACATTTTATAACCAAGAGACCAGTAAGTGCTATAGCTTGGAGGTAGGATAGTCATTATCATTTATTTTATTTCTTTTCTGTTTAAATGCATGGCAGGAAATTTCTCCTATTCAATCCTTTTTTGTGATATGAGATAGCTTATGTTATGTATGTCCCCTTCAAAAATATATTAAGTAGCATGTGTTTTTAGTTTGTTCTCTGTCATACACTGTAAGGTGGATATAGTGCATGCATCCACCTATACAATACAAAGTAGACTGTCTTGTTTGAATGTGACTCCTCACCCATTTCAGGGACAAATATTACCTCTACACAAAGTGGGACCATTGTGATTCTGGTGCACTGAGCTGGCAGAGGCTGAAAAAAGCTTCCTCTTTCTTTTCTCCACTTGCATAAACCAAGCCTGATAAAAAGCTAAATGAAGTAATTTATAGACTCACAGATTTTAAGGCCAGAAGGGAATATTATGATCCTCTTTTCTGATCCCTTGTATAGCAAAGGCCTTAGATTTTTATTGAAAGATTTCAGTGGGCTTTGGACTATGCTTTAGTCAACTAAAGTACCAATGATGATCCAAATGGTATAACACCTCCCCCTCACCTCCCAACATAGAACCCCCAGGAATATTTTCATATCAATTGATTTGGTCACTTCTCTCAGTAAGTCTGGGGCTTAACTACTGGAATTTCATTGAGTCTCTTAACTATAAAAAGGCTCCCCCAGTGTTGTTTGAAAGTCTTGCATACAAAATAAGCCCCTAATGCCAGGGTCGGTGCAAGGATGTTTCGTGCCCTAGGCAAAACTTCCACCTTGCGCCCCCCCCCAACCAGAGGTGCCCCCCCGTGGCAGCTCCCCACCCCCCACCCTCTGCCCTGAGGCACTCTCCCCCGCCTCAGCTCACCCTTGCTCCGTGCATGAGCACCCTGAGCACGCTGTGGCTGCTTCACTTTTCCTGCCTTCCAGGCTTGCGGCGCCTAAGCTGATTGGTGCCGCAAGCCTGGGAGGCGGGAGAAGTGAAGCATATCATCCCTTTCCTGCCTCCTCCCCGAGCACGCTGTCGCTGCTTCACTTCTTCTGCCTCCCAGGCTTGCGGCGCCAATCAGCTTAGGCACCACAAGCCTGGGAGGTGGGAGAAGTGAAGCAACCAGGATGTGCTTGGGGAGGAGGCAGGGCAGGGTGAGCTGGGGAGGGGAGTTCCCCTGCGTGCCGCCCGCCCAACTTACTTGCTGCAGGCAGCCCTCCCCACACTCCACTGCCTCAGCTCCCTCCACTTAAATGCTGGTGGCGACCAGGGCAGCTGAAGATTTGGCTGCCGCGGTCACTGCCAAAGAAAATGGTGCCCTCCAAATTCCAGCACCCTAGGCGATCGCCTAGGTCACCTAAATGGTTGCACCGGCCCTGCCTAGTATCATGGCTTATCTCTCAGCCTGTAATACAGAATTAATACTTTCTCTTCATTCCACTACAGTATTAGCTTCAATTTCTATCCATCTAACCCCAGACATTCAGACGATCTGCATAGTTTGTAATTTGATTACAGATAGTGTTACAGACCTTTCACATATTTAGAACTCTCTCTGATACTTTCATCAGGCACATTTTGTGTGCATAATGCATAAACAAACAAACCTTTATCATCTAAAATTCCCTCTGAGTTCATTCTCTCTCTGTCTCTCTGTATCTCGTTTACTCACACACACACACACACACACACACACACACACACACACACACACACACACACCCCTTCATCTTCAAATACACATAACAGGACTGTTGTTATCTTCATAACATGTACCGTGGATGTAGCAGAGGCTGCATGTGTCATGTCCTCTTTCTGTTGAAAGGTTGTATGTAGGGTGATGGATGTTGGGCAATGTGTATATGCCTTTATAACTTTTATGGGGTTAAAATATGAAATAGCATGTGTAACTACCTTAAGTGTAGTGTAGTGTAGTGTAGCTTAATTGTCTGCCTGACTTATACCATTTGCCTTGGCTCCGTACATTAGTAGAGTGTTTCTCATGGCTATTTGTATTGCACTTAACAACCAATTAGACTCTTCAGCACATCTGCATGGATATTGTGGAGCTTATATTTTCACACCCTGCTGTTATCATGATAATCTGATTGTCAGTCCTCCAACTATATATGCATAATTTGCAGGTTAAAATGACTTCAAATTAAAGATGTCCTTGTAGGGGAAAAAACAGAGCCCCCATAATGCCTGGATCAGGCAACTGACAGCTCTGCTTTCTGCTAAAAGGATTATTAATTTTCACCTCCCCCTACCTTCCCAACCTCTTCTAAAAATCATTAAGAATGATACTTCTTCCAACCAGCAAAAATGACAGTCCAAATAGGGGATGCACATTCATCTTGTTTCATGACTTTTCTATTTTGAATATTGTATTTGGGGGGGGGGAGGGGAGCTCATTTGAAAAATGTTTTAGTATTTGTGGCTTGTAGGGAATCTGTGAAGACAATGATGTGGAAAGTGCAGTCAACTGATCTGATTGTTTAGCTAGTTTTGTACTGAATCTGGTAAGGGAAGTGTGGAGAGCATTCCATTATGGTTAGTAGGAAAGAAATTATTAATACAATTTTCTAAAGGATGTAAGTGGCTTGGGTGTCTAAGTCCCATTGAAACTCAGTGGGATTGAGGCATCTAAATCACTCAGGCCTGCTTGAGAGTGTTACCCTTTCAAATGGCAGCTGTTACCTTTGGATAAATCCAGTGGTTGCTCTATAAAATGCCAGTTTGGCTTTGGTTTTTAACAGAAAGAAACCTGTGCAAAATGTGGTGATTTTTCTTTACAGGGGGTTTAATCTTAACCTTTTTTAGATTTCTGATGAGTCTGAAAAGTCAAAAAGAACAGGAGTACTTGTGGCATCTTAGAGACTAACAAATTTATTTGAGCATAAGCTTTCATGGGCTTCAGCCCACTTCATCGGATGCATACAGTGGAAAATACTGTAGGAAAAGATATATATATATATACACAGAGAACTTGAAACAATGGGTGTTACCATACACACTCTAATGAGAGTGATTAGTTAAGGTGAGCTATTACCAGCAGGAGAGAAAAATAACTGTTCGTAATGGTAATGAAAATGGCCCATTTCCAGCAATTGACAAGAAGATGTGAGGAACTTGGGTAGGGGGACAGGGGAATAAGCATGGGGAACTAGTTTTACTTTGTGTAATGGTCCATCCACTCCCAGCAATGCCCCTCTGCCATGTACATGGGCCAAACCGGACAGTCTCTACGTAAAAGAATAAATGGACACAAATCAGACATCAAGAATTATAACATTAAAAAACCAGTCGGAGAACACTTCAGTCTCCCTGGCCACTTGATTACAGACCTAAAAATCGCAATATTACAACAAAAAAACTTCAAAAACAGACTCCAATGAGAGACTGCTGAATTGGAATTAATTTGCAAATTGTACACCATTAAAATAGGCTTTAATAAAGACTGGAAGTGGATGGGCCATTACACAAAGTAAAACTATTTCCCCATACTTATTTTTCCTCCCTCTTCATTTGGGTTGGTAGGAAAGAAAGGGTGCAAATACTTCAGGTACAAAGTCTGCATTACCTACAGAAAGAAATTTCATGGGAATTTTTAGTTGAGTCTTTAGGGTACAATACTAAGGTGCAATCCTGCCCATTTCTCAAGTTCCTTGGTGGGCACCATATAAATAGGCAGATATTCCTGCTTACTGCACCATTTCTGGTTCAGTTAAGTGCTACTGTAACTAGTGTCTCACTTTCAAAGGCTTTTTAAAGCCTTCTGTGTTTCCAACTGCATGTGTTGGTCCTCCCACTGGAGCCCAAGTTAGGTCACCTAAGTGGGTAAATTGACAGCTGATTTGAACACTTGCAGAATTGTTTTCTCTACTAAATTTGACAGCTACCTTTTTTGTTCTCTAAACATCTGGGAAATCCCACTGGCATAGGTGTTTTGAAAATGTGCTCAGATCTTTTCCATGTTCTGTAGATTTCAATGCTGATAGCTGTAATGTACCTTCAGCTGAGACGAGGAGTGACTGCTAGATCTGTCAGGACCAGTGTCAGGGTTTCTGGCACCCTAGGCACCGGGCCATTTCGCCGCCCCGCATGCGGGTCTCGCGGCTCCGGTGGAGCTGCCGCAGCCGTGCCTGCGGGAGGTCCACTGGAGCCGCGGGACCAGCGGACCCTTTGCAGGCACGACTGCGGCAGGTCAACCGGAGCCGCCTGTCTCCCCCCCCAGCAAAATCCTGCCCCCTCCATAATCCTGGTGCCCTGGGCAACTGCCTAAGTTGCCTAAATGCAATTGCCAGCCCTGAGGTCTGTGGCAGCTAATCTCGTTGGCAGTCAAATTAATACACAGAATTCAGTGTTAACAAAAGCTGTGTGGGAACTGGAATGTCCATTTCAGAGGACATTCTGTAATTTTGCAATTTGTTTAGTTCTGAATTGGAACAAAAACAAAGAATTTTGTTGCTTCCCACAAAATGGAATTTTCAGAAACAATTTGTTTCAGGTCAATCAACTTTTTTTTCCTCTGTAGAAAAAATGGAAACATTTCACTGAAATATTTTTAAACATTTTAAACAGTTTTTTGTTTTACAATTTTTCTATAGTATCAAATTTTAAAAAATTCAAGATGAAAAGTTCTTTCAATATGAAATTGAAATGTTCCATTCCATGAATGTCAAAACACTTTTTAGCTTTTTTTTCTCCTGAAACATTTAATTGAAATTGACACAGGAAGTATTAATTCTGATGAAACAGCATTTTCTGATTGAAAAAATATTGTTTGAAAATTTTCAGCCAGCTCTACTGTTTACCTCTCCCCTTCCCACAATGTATCTTCCTCTGATTGTGGCCTTTCACCAATCCCCTCACATCATTTTCCAAAATAGCAATAGGAAATGTTCTATTTGTAGACTGTCACTTACTAGCTGACAATGTCTCCCAAGAGATAATCCTGCTAAGTCAAAACTCTGAATTCCCAACTAGATATGGAACCAGACCAAACCCCAGAGCCAACCACTCCTGAACTTGGAAGGGGCAGTGGATGTTCACTATCTGAATCTGGATCCGAATTTTGCAAATAGCCCTTTACAAAGAACCCCAAAAACAACAAGGAGAAGAAGAAGAACAAAACAGTGAACCAACCTAAAATCCTGGATCAAGTTATCGCCAAATGCTTGAGTATTTGGAATCCAGACTTTATGGGTTGGGCCTAATCCCAACACACATTGGCCTGAATTCTCAGTAGCAACTTGTGATTTTGCATGCCTTAATTTTTGGGTGCCCAACATAAGACTCTTTAAAAAGGACTTGATTTTCATAGGTGGATGCTGAGCACTTTGGAAAATCAGTAGGGTGTCAGATGTCAAAAACAAAGGCACCACAAATCACAAGTTGCTTGAAGAATTAGGTTCCTGATATTTTAAAAAGGCAGCAAATGAAAGATACAATGAGATGTATCTGATAGTTTATGGGGGGAAATAACTAAATATTATATAGCCATCAGGAACAGTATCCCCGATAATGTCACGGCAAACTCAGTGGCTGAACTTTGTGACTTTGTCCTCACCCACAACTATTTCAGATTTGGTGACAATTTATACCTTCAAGTTAGTGGGACTGCTATGGGTACCCAATGGCCCCACAGTATGCCAACATTTTTATGGCTGACTTAGAACAACGCTTACACAGCTCTCATTCCTTAATGCCCCTACTTTACTTGCGCTACACTGATGACATCTTCATCATCTGGACCCATGGGGAGGAGGCCCTTGAGGAATTCCACCAGGATTTCAACAATTTCCACCCCACCATCAACTTCAGACTGGATCAGTCCATACAAGTGCAAATAAGCAATGTTCGTATTATGATCACCCTATACCAGAAACCTACTGACTGCTATACTTACATGCCTCCAGCTTTCATCCACACCACATCATATAATCCATTGTCTACAGCCAAGTTCTAAGATACAACTGCATTTGCGCCAATCCCTCAGACAGAGACAAACACCTACAGGATCTCTATCAAATGTTCTTAAAACTACAATACCCACCTGCTGAAGTGAAGAAACAGATTGACAGAGCCAGAAGGGTACCCGGAAGTCACCCTACAGGACAGGCCCAACAAAGAAAGTAACAGAACGCCACTAGCCATCACCTAGAGCCCCCGACTAAAACCTGTCCAGTGCATCATCAAGGATCTACAACCTATTCTGAAGGACGATTCCTCACTCTCTCAGATCCTGGGAGATAGGCCAGTCCTCACTTACAGACCGCCACCCAACCTGAAGCAAATACTCACCAGCAACTACATACCACACAACAAAAACACTAACCCAGAAACCAATTCCTGCAACAAATCCTGTTGCCAACTCTGTCCAGATATCTATTTAAGGGACACCATCATAGGACCTAACTACATCAGCCACACCATCAGGGACTTGTTTATCTGCACATCTACCAATGTGCCAGCAATGCCCCTTTGCCATGTACATTGGCCAAACCAGACAGTCTCTGTGCAAAAGAATAAATGGACACAAATCAGAAATCAGGAATCCTAACATTGAAAAACCAGTAGGCAAACACTTCAGTCTCCCTGGACACTCAATAACAGACTTAAAAGTGGCAATTCTTCAACAGAAAAACTTCAGAAACAGACTTCAACGAGAAACTTCAGAACTGGAATTAATTTGCAAACTATTCAGACCTAATCTGATGGTGTTCAAAGACTGGGAGTGGAAGGATCACTACAAACACTAATTTTCCCCTGCTGATACTCACACCTTCTTGTCAACTTTTGAAATGAGCCACCTTGATTACATTGGCTTCATTAGCACTACAAAAGTGATTTTATTTCCTCCCTTGGTTTTCACCCCTTCTTGTCAACTGTTGAGAATAGCCCACTTCCACCTTAATTGAATTGGTTCATTAATAATGACCTTCCACTTGGTAAGGCAACTTGCATCTTTTCATGTGCTGTGTATTTATACCTGCCTACTGTATTTTCCACTCCATACATCTGATGAAGTAGGTGTTAGCCCACGAAAGCTTATGCCCAAATAAATGTGTTAGTCTCTAAGGTGACACAAGGACTCCTCATTGTTTTTGCTGATATAGACTAACATGGCTACCACTCTAAAACCTATATATTTTATATTGTCACTTCTCTTGGTAACTTATTAAAATGCACTACTTAAGGAGGCTTCTTTTAGTGTTAGCTATAAACTATATTTATTTGAAACCAATCACATCAGAAGAAAATATCCTTTCTAATTCTACATGCTTTTGGCTGCAGTTTGGGCACAATAAATAATGGAGGCAATAGATTTCAAGAGGTTTAATATGGCCAAGTTATTGTGGAATAGCAGCTTCTTTCTCCTCAGTGCTGCAGATTTATGCATGCACTTCAGCTATTGCAGGTACTGTGTAGCTAATAGGCAATAGGATGATTTTAGCTGATTGGCAAATGGGTTTTTTTTCCATGGAAAACTGGATGAAAATGAAGAAAAAAACATCAAAAAACATTTCCATGGAGATTTTTGATTTTTCAGTCCCCCCTCCCCCAAAATGAAATATCTCAGCTAAAAGCTGAAATATTTTTATTCTGAAATGCTGCAGCGATACCTCTTGAGCCTTTGGGTGCCTCATACTTTGATTCTCCATGAATTATACTTTTGGTGAGGGGAGGCCATATGTCATGGTGAGTGCATGGCCACAATGCATGTAGCAATGTGGTCCACCTGGGTAGTCTGGCCCACAGAGAAGAATAGGAGCATGAGACAATCAAACTACAACTCCCATGAGGCACTTTGGCCCCATTTCAGAACTGAAATATGTTGGTTTTTAGCTAAAATATTTTGGATTTGGGGTGTTCAGTTTTTCAATGTAAAATTTCAAGTTTCTCTTTTTCCATAGAAAGTAGATACTTTTCTTGAAAAATGTTGTTTAGTGAAAAACACAATTTTCCCCAAAGAGAGAATTTATATAGAAACATTTCAACTAGCCCTGGCAATCATGGTTTAAGGGATCTAGCAACTATTAGACAGACGCTAAAAGAAAACATACACAATTATAGCAATGTCTATCCTGCAGAATGCAGTCACGTTCTGTTTCTATCTCAGTATGTATGAATATATTTTCCCACCAATGAAATGAAGCATCCTGTGAACAAATCTTTCCATGCAAACTTGATTGATTTTTCTTTTATGTATTGATTATTTATTTTGCCACAGTTTCAAAATTTGTATTTGAGGAAAATACTTTGGGCATTAAATATTTGGGACCTAAATCTCTTATTTTCACTGGCACAAATCTTATGTAACTCCATTAAAGTTAAAGGAATTACATCAATTGAAAACTAGTGTGAGGTCAAAAACAGGCCCTTGAAATGTTAGTAAAATATCTAACATAGTATCACATGAAAGAATCTCTCAAAATAAATTTAGATTGGCTTGGATATGAACACTGTCATGTGGACTGCAAAACTTTCTGGAGGACCAACATCAGAGAGTATCACTGGGTGGCAGTGGATTAGATTGGGAAAAGGAGTCTGGAGTTAAAACTGATCCTTGTTGTACACCACTAAACTAATTTAGCATTGTTATCAATGAATTGGGAGAAGATCCTAAACAGAACATTAAAGAGGCAATCAGAAAGGAAACTTACTAGGCACTGGAATCTTGAGTGAGGCAACAAGAGAGTAAATTTTTTCAGTCTTTTTTCAACATATGTTATATTTTTCTTTACTTTTACCATTTTCTATGTTCCCCCTGCTCAACGTTTTTAAGATTCTAACTCAACAGTCTCAGGGTTGCATTGAAAATCTTTATTATTAGTTTAATTTTAATTTACTCAAGTTGAGGTGAGAATTTCTGGAAAGGATTTTTCTAACTGTCAATTAATTGTAGGATATAGACAATGAATGGTGATTGATACAGCACAGGACAAATCACTGCCTCCAATGAATGCAGAACTATAAAAATCAATGTTGGTTCATGTTGTTCCATAAAACAATTAATACTAACAATTTGAGTTAAAATGTCTCCTGTCTCATAAGCCATTGGATCATTAGCCTTAACGATGTCAATATGTCACTGTTAATTTAAACTGAATTACTAGCCAAAGTAACACCATGGAGTAAATTTTAGATACTGATATTTTTGGTCTGTTAATAGGCAACTGAAAGGACTTAGAAAGAATTGAATAGAAACAGAGGAAGAAAAAGTTGGAGTCATATATATATTAGCCTAGTATAGCTCACTGCAAGCATGTCAGGTCTCATCTCTCCGTCTGTAGGTACACATAAGATGTATTGTATATGTCCCTGTCGTGGTATAATTCCCCACTCTGAACCTTAGCGTCCAACAGATAGGGTATCAGCATGAATTCCTCTAAGCTCAATTACCAGCTTAGTACTTGTAGTGCTGCCACCAACCAGGAATTCCAGCTCCTGGTACACTCTGGTCCCCCCAAAACCTTGCCCGGGGACCCCCAAGACCCAGACCCTCTGGATCTTAACACAAGGAAATTAAACTCTTTCCCCCCATTGCCTCTCCCAGGTTTCCCTCCCTGGGTTACCCTGGAAGATCACTGTGATTCAAACTCCTTGAATCTGAAAACAGAGAGGAAAATTCACCTTCCCCCCTGTCATAACATTTCTTCCCAGATCTGGACCTTAGCGTCCAAAATATGGGTGTTAGCATGAAAACCTCCAAGCTTAGGTACCAGCTTGGACCTGGTAATCGCTGCCACCAGCTAAGAATTATACAGTGAGCTAGGCACTGTATAATTATACAGTGAGCTAGGCACTGTATAATTATACAGTGAGCTAGGCACTGTATAATTCTTAGCTGGTGGCAGCGATTACCAGGTCCAAGCTGGTACCTAAGCTTGGAGGTTTTCATGCTAACACCCATATTTTGGACGCTAAGGTCCAGATCTGGGAAGAAATGTTATGACATGGTGTGCAGAGTTGTGGGAAAGAGAGAATCCAGAAGCCAGTAGGAATATTATATTTTTCTTTTCTCTACTAGGGGCTTTTAAGCACAGAGGGTTTGGTTTTAAAAGGAACCAGAGAGAAATTTTTTTTTCTGTTCTCTCCTGGCAGTAGCTTGCATATTAAGCAAGGAACTATCAAGCTGTGACAAAAAAGGGTTAACACAGGGAACCAAACACCTGACCAGAGGAGCAATCAGGAAACAAGACTTTTTCAAATCTGGGTGGAGGGAAGTTTTGGGTGTGAGTTCTTTGTTCTTTGTCTTGGGTCTGACCTCTCGGCTCTGAGAGTGATTTTCCTATCTCCTGGCTTTCTAATCTTCTGTTTCCAAGTTGTAAGTACAAGGATAGTAAGACAATAGGTTTGTATTGTTTTCTTTTGTATTTACATGTGTGTAGCTGCTGGAATGTTTTAAATTGTATTCTTTTGGAATAAGGCTGTTTATTCACTTTTTTTCTTAAGCAATTGACCCTGTATATTGTCACCGTTATACAGAGACTATATTTTATGTCCTTTTTCATTCTTTTTATATAAGGCTTTCTTTTTAAGACCTGCTGGAGTTTTTCTTTAGTGGGGACTCCAGGGACTTGAGTCTGCAGCTCACCAGGGAATTGGTGGGAGGAAGAAGTCGGGGAAAAATCTCTTTGTGTTAGATTTACTAAGCCTGACTTTGCATACCCTCTGGGTGAGGGGGAAGAGAGATTAGCTCTCTTGGTACTTGTGTTTCCAGGACTTGAAACAGGGAGGGTAGAATCCCTTTGTTTAGATTCACGGAGCTTGCTTCTGTATCTCTCTCCAGGAACCCAGGGAGGGAACACCTGGAGGGGAGGAGGGGGAAGGGAAATGGTTTATTCCCCTTTGTTGTGAGACTCAAGGCATCTGAGTCTTGGGGGTCCCCCAGGGAAGGTTTTGGGAAGACCACAGTGAGCTAGGCACTGTATAATTCCTGGCTGGTGGCAGCAATTACCAGGTCCAAGCTGGTAACTAAGCTTGGAGGTTTTCATGCTAACACCCATATTTTGGACGCTAAGGTCTAGATCTGGGATGAAATGTTATGACACCCCCTCCTTATGTCTCCCGCTCCCAGACTCTCCCTGAGAGAGAAAGTAATCCTAACACAAAGAGAAATTAACCTTTCTCTCCCCCTTTCCTCCTTTCTCCCCACCAATTCCCTGGTGAATCCAGACCCAGTCCCCTGGGGTCTCACCAGAATAAAAAAACAATCAGGTTCTTAAACAAGAAAAACTTTTAATTAAAGAAAGAAAAAACAGTAAAAATTATCTTTGTAAATTTAAAATGGAATAGATACAGGGTCTTTCAGCTATAGACACTGGGAATACCCTCCCAGCCTAAGTATACAAGTACAAATTAAAACCCTTTCAGCAAAATACAAATTTGAACTCCTTCCAGCCAAATACACATTTGAACTCCTCCCAGCCAAATACACATTTGTAAATAAAGAAAACAAACATAAGCCTAACTCGCCTTATCATCTAGTACTCACTATTTTGAATCTATAAGAACCTGTATCAGGGAGATTGGAGAGAAACCTGGTTGCATGTCTGGTCACTCTCAGAACCCAGAGAGAACAACAACCGAACACTAACAGCACACACAAAAACTTCCCTCGCTCAAGATTTGAAAGTATCCTGTCCCCTGATTGGTTCTCTGGTCAGGTGACAGCCAGGCTCACTGATCTTGTTAACCCTTTACAGGCAAAAGAGATATGAAGTACTTCTGTTCTATTAACTCTTACTTATCTGTTTATGACAGTCCCCTATTTGAACAGCTGTTTACATAAATAGTGCATCCAAGGCTTTTATACAGGTGGAAGAAATACCTTTCAATATGTGTCCTGTTGTCCAAGGAGATAGCACATAAAGCTATGCAGCTCTATGAGAGTCTTGCAGTATTGCCAACCCCAAATGCCCCAAAATCATGAGATTGGCTTTAAAATAATGAAATTATATAAAAATAATTTGCCTTCTGCTTTTTTGAGCCTTTGGGGCTAGAAGATTTTCTTTGAATGAAAATCATCACATATCCACTTGATTCCAGGAGCTGGGGATTTAAGGAAAACAGAGACCCATGACAAAATCATGTATAACTAACTTGTATAACTAAGAGCAACTTTCTTTTAAGCCACTGATTCTGTTCACAGCATGGGGAGTGTTAAATTACAGTATTCATCCCTAATGGTGAAAAAAGCTCATATTGTACCTTGGGTTTTGTTTTGGTAGGTTATGTTGTATTGTTAGGGTTGGGTATTATGATTTACTTTATGTATTTGTATTGTGACAGCTTCCAAACACGTCAATGAATGCTAGACACTGTATAAATATATAGAAGCTACAATTCATGCACTGAAGAGTTTACCAGCTAGTGCCCTGATCCTGCATACTCTTACATTTGTGTTTTAACTTTATACATTGTGAGTAGCCTTGATGGGGCTATTCTCAGTGTGTGAAGTTAAGTACATGTGTCCGCTGCAAAATCAGGATCTACTATGAGATCAGACAAAAATGAGTGAGAAAAAAAATAGGAGGAAAGCTGGTAATAGTGACAAGATCATATAGGTTCATTAGAAAGCTATTGGACAGTTTGGTAATTCGAAACCAAGTCAGTTATGCCTAACTGCCATTCAGCCTAGCCATAACTGGTTAGCTGCTTTCTTTTGGACAACACAGGAGGAAAGTGTATTCATGAATGAGAAAGTTTGGAGGTTTTGGTGGAAGAAGACAAATGATCACAGCAATCTAGAGATCATTGATAAGACAGTGTGAATGAAATACAAAATTTAAGATTAGCTTTATTTTTGTCCTCTCAGCCTTGCTGGGGCCTTTTAAGAGGTGCTTTTTTGTAGTTCCTTAGAATGAAAATATCATCTGCAAAAATAAAGAAAATGTTAAGAAAAAAAAAAAAAGCATGATGCATAATCCAGCACAGTGCATGTGATACTAAAAGCACATCAGTTACAGATTGTTAGAGAGAAATGACGCAACAACAAAAACAAAGAAAAAAATCTACTTCCAAGGATTGCGAAAATTACATTGAGTAAGAACTGTAGGTACATATGTATCAAGTGATGGTACTTAAGTGCTGCAAATGTCCCTGCTTTTTCAGCTAATCAGCAAAGACTCACAGACAGCAAAGGATGCTTGGTAAGAGCTATTAGAAAGTGTTTTGGCTGTTAACTTTGCCGAAAGCAATTATATTAATGTTGGTTTTCTAAGTGTTTCACATGGTGTCAGTAAGTCTGCTTATTGCCTTGTAGTTGATAATGGGTACCCTGAAGCCTCTGTCTTTTGAAATACTTCTTCATTCTTTTATTTCCCCTGGAGAAAAATGCTATAAAAAAATCTGCAACGGAAAGCATGAGAAGCATTCTAAATGCCTTTTCAACATTATGACAGATGTGGCAATGTGTTTCCATGGCTGTGGAAAAGCACAAAAACCCTGCCTTGGTCCTGTACATATACTGCTTTAACCAGCTGTCTTTGAGAAGAAGAAAGAAAAAGAAAGAAAGGCAAAGAGACCCCCAAGAATTGTAGTAGCAGATTGCATTTATTGATAAAACGGGATGATGTGTGGAGGAGAAGAGCTATTGTTAGGGAAGTATCAGATATGGCTAAATTACTATATGAGTTCAATTGGCAGTCTTCATCTTTTTTCCAGTGGACAATGAACTGAATGAATTGGTAGAATAGGCACAGGGGCCAAAGAACAAATAAGCACAGAGAGAAAACTATCCTCCCACATCTAGAGAGAGTCCTTCCAGGCCTATGGGTTGAATCACATTAATAGGATATTGTGGGGGAAGGTTGTACTGGTGCTGACATTGCTTTACCAGTTCTTTGGGTAAACATCTGCATTAAACTCACATGCACACTTTTAAACGAATGAAAGAGAAGAAACGTGTTTAGACTCTTCCTCTCTGTATCATGTCCACTCATACACCTTTTGCTCATTTCAGTTCATCATTCAAAATGTAAATCCTGTTCCTGCTTTACATACAGTAGTCCCAGAATACATTTTCATCCAAGCTTTGAAGTCCCATAGGAATCAGACATAAGTTTGACTCTCTGTTAGACTAGGTGTAATAGAAGAAGTCTATAAATCAGCTTGCTTCTTTATGCTCTATTTCACACCTATGGCCAGATCAGATTCTACCTCATTTTATTTTGGTTTCTGGGGTATAGTGACCAGGGGTGGCTCCAGGCTCCAGCACACCAAGCGCGTGCTTGGGGTGGCAAGCCGTGGGGGGCGCTCTGCGTACTTGGGGCGACGAAATGCCTAGAGCCGCCCCTAATAGTGACTCAAAGCAACCAAAAGTTACCTTGTTCATGGGACACATGAACACCGCAGACAGAGAAGGGGGCATGTCCTAATTTTATTAGTCTAATAACATAAAACATGCAATATGTTTTGTTATACTTTGAAAGTTGGAGTTGGAAAGATTTTTTTTTTAAATTATATGAGATGCTATAGCATAACTGCAAGGAAATATACAATGGGTTTCCCTATAACCCTTCTTACTTGCATAAAATATCCCTCTGGATTTTCCCAGTGCCTCCTTATAAACTTTCCCCTAGTGCTTCTGGAAGATTTGTATGCATACAACACCTGTAGAAAGTTTACAGAATCATTTGTATATGCACAAATATTCTATGTTGCATAGAGAAAGCATAGAAGACACCTGTTTCAAGTGCAAATGACAGATTTTAATTTTTACATTTACGTTTGCCTAAACATTACAAATATATAGAAAAGAGTAGTAAAAAATGTTAGTTATACATACATACCAAAGTAATAAAGGACACTGCTATAACCAAAATGCATTTATCATAATCTACAGCAGAAATCATTTCTTATCTGAAACACCTGAAGAGAAAAATCTTGAATGAAAGCACAATTTACAAGATAACTCAGATAGCGTTCCCATTTTTCTCTGCAGTAATACGACTCATTTGAGTTAATATTACAGTTTGACAGTAAATGGTTTTCCTAGCCAGTGAAAATTTTCAAGATTTCAAAAAAATTCTTGTCCTAAATCAGGAAAAACAAAATAAGTTCAGGTCAATTAAAATGTTTTGTTGAGATAATTTTGAAAGTTTTACTTTTAATTTTGATTTTTTTTACCAAAGTTTGCTTAAATATCAAAATAAAAAATCATTTTGAACCAGAAAAGTAGACATTTTGTTTCCAAAAGGTTGAAGTGAAATGGTTTTATAACTTAGAAAATTTTCAAAATGTAAACATGGCAAAATGGACTCTTTGCAACAAAAAGATTTCAACAAATCATTAAATAAATCCCAACCAGCTCTGTGAAGTTTCCTTAGACTGTAGCAGATCCCTCCTTTCCACTGACACAAAATATACCTCTTCACCATTCAAATGAAATATCTGCAAATAGTTTTTCTTGAAGTCAGACATTTCTGCTACATTTCTAAAGTATGTGTCCTAAGATTCATGCCATCTACACTGCAGACTGTGTCACAATTTTCATAGCTGGAGACAAAACATTCTGCAAGTTGATAGGCACAGAATAATCATTTTTGTCGTCTGTAATCAAAAATCAAAACGAGGTAAAATTATGGACCCTGATGCATAGTCAGGGTTTCCATTGAAGCCAATAAAAGCCTTGCTTACTTTTTGGAAGGCAGAATTTGGCCAATGATCTCTTAAGAGTTTAAGAAATGTGTTAGTAATTATGTATATTTGCTTCATTCTTGTATTTATGGAAACAAATGTCTTTCTTCCTCTGTGTCTACACTATGAGATGGGGTGTGATTCTCCTCCTTGTGTACACATATTTACACTCTCATCAAGCCTAGCGTGAGTATAAATAGCAGTGTAGCCACAGTAGAACTGGTAGTGGCAAGGAAGGCACAGCTGAGCCATGCCAAGTACAATCCTGTCAGAAACTGGTAGGTATGCTATTACCTGTGCTACCTTGGCTACGCTGCTATTTATGCTCATGCTAGTTTGATGACAGTGAGTGCATGTATGTTTATGTAAGCAGTGTCAGGATAAGCTCTACACTGACATCTGGTGGAAAGAATTTCAGAGAGTGTATTTGCATAGGCACGCCTACCCTATCCCAGACTGCTGAGCGGTGCGACTGCTTGGTGACAAATGACTCACCCTCAGTTGGGTGGTACTTGCTAGACAAGGGACATGGGTTCCAAAACCCAGAGAATTGAGAGAGGCTGGGGATAGGTATCTGTGCCTGGTGGTGCAGTCTCCTTGTGGAGCCAGAAGCACCAGTTCCACCCCCTCCTCTCTCCACTGTGGAATGTCAGAGTTGATTTTTTTTATTCCCTCAAGAATCTAAATACAGGTTACTGAGCTGAATCCACTTTGGGCTAGTGGTGCACTAGCACTGGGGCTCCCCTATTAAGAGTTGAAATCACTAAAGAGCTGAAATAACTGAGCTGAGAGCACTGTGCTAGCTAGTGGGGGAGCCGGAAGATATGCTGTGGAACAGAGCGGCTGGTGGAGTGGAGCAGTTGTGGGGACGACTGGAGCGGATCACGGGACAGCTGGTGGCAGCAGAGCGGCTGATAGAGCGGAGTAGCTGTGGGACGGGTGGAGCGGCCCACAGAGCGAGCGGAGCCGAGCAGTTTGCAGAGAGAACTGGAGCAGCTCCTGGAGCAGAGCAGCTGGTGGAGCGGAGCAGTTTCTGAGGATGGCTGGAGGAGCAGCGTGGAGCGGCTGGTAAAGCGGAGCAGTTCGTGGAGAAGGCGGAAGCAGAACCCACGGAGAGGCAGGGCAGTTGGCCCTGGACCACGTAAGGTGCCCCTCTCTATCCAGGCTGGGGGGGAGGGACCTCTACAGATAAACTCTCGAACTCTGGGGTGGCATTGACCAGAGACTTTTGGGTTGTTGGACTTTGGGGTGGTTGGACTTAAAACCCTAAGGGGAAAAAGGACAGCGCCAAACGTACTTGGAGGTGGGTTTTTGT
Organism: Gopherus evgoodei; assembly: GCF_007399415.2. Taxonomy (NCBI): domain Eukaryota; kingdom Metazoa; phylum Chordata; order Testudines; family Testudinidae; genus Gopherus; species Gopherus evgoodei. The sequence goes on along the minus strand of NC_044328.1, from coordinate 53,063,114 downwards.
TTATGGTTTGTGTTATAACCCTGTTTGTGGTGTTTCTCCAATGGGATGCCGCATTAATTCCTTCCTTTATTAAAAAGTTTTTGCTACACTCAGACTCCGTGCTTGCGAGAGGGGAAGTATTGCCTCCTAGAGGCGCCCAGGGGGGTGTGGTATGTGAGTGTCCCAGGTCACTGGGTGGGGGCTCGAGCCGATTATGCATTGTGTTACTGAAACGGAACCCCTGGATACTGAACCCGGCCCTTGTTGCTGCCAACTCAGAGGTGCAGAAGGGTTACATTTACACAAGTAGGCGAATCACACCACTACCTCTTAGTATAGTCATACCCATAGCCAATCCGGATCCAGTATTGGGACTTGCAGCATGATCTCCTACTTATTGGAGGATTAATTATTGTAGCGACATTTTGAGTAAGCAGTTTATAATTATTTATATTACAGAAGCACATAAAGTCCCAGATGAGATCAGGGTGCTAAGTGCTGCACAAAGGCACATTAAGAGACAATCTCTGTCAAAAAGCATGCAAATGGACAAGCAGACCATTTTCCCATTTGATAGATGGAAAACGGAGACAGAGAGATTGAATTCCTTGCTCAAGATCACGCAGGAAGGTTTCCTAAGTCACAGTTCATTGCCTTAAGCACTTGACCATCCGCTCTTTCTTGCTAAATAGGAAGGAGTGTGTCTGAGAAATAACAGAACCCTAAAATAGCTGGTTCATTCTAAAGTTAAAGGATTACACAAAGTTTGAGCTGGAACTCTGTAACTTTAAAAAAAAAATCTCTTTACTTTCAGCTATTTTACCCTTATGAAAGTGCAAGTTAAATGTGATCTATTCCTCCTGTGAACTTGTGCTATTAATTACTAGGGATATATATGCTATAAACATGTACTAGAAATTAAATCCTGGGTCTAGCCAAAATAGATTGTTTCTAAATTTAGCACAGAGACTTTTAAAGTTTTCACTGTATATACTTTACCTGAAGGTATCTATAAAAATGTGAATGTGACGTTGAAAATTCTGTTTTTAGATGCTGCTAAAACTTCACTAAACCTTTTACACCCAATTCATAATTTGTGAATGATTGTGAGATTATTATTTGTATTTGTGAGTCTGATCTGAGAGGAAATGTTGGTATTACTGCAGGTGAACATAACTTTTCTCTGCAAATAGGGGGCTACACTGGGGATCTTTGAGAAGGTTGGTGGAATCCTGGAGGGGAGCTACAGGAAGCACTGTGAATTCAGTTGAGCCATTGAGCTTTACAGAGCATCATGGGGGAACAACCACTGCACCACTGTGTAGGAGGTTGCAGTCTGTGCATCTTTTGCACAGTTAGGTTGCTCCACTGTTGGTGATATAGGAGGGCATTGCCCCATATCCTACTTGTCCCTTTTGGAGTGGCTTGTCTGTACTCAGGAGAATGCAAGGACTTAGGTGTGGCTGATTGTTCACTGCACACTTCTGCATGTGCTCACTACTTATACTAAACAATCGGTTCCTCCTTATATTTTGCAGCGAAGCTGGGAGTACCTTTCCCAGACCTGAAGAAGAGGTCTGTGTGGTTCAAAAGCTTGTCTCCCTCGCCAGCAGAAATTGGTCCAATAAAAGGTATTACCTCACCCACCTTGTCTTGCTGCAAACTTTCACAGGAATGCCTGTACCAGGGATAACTGACGCCTGGTGAATTTCACCATGCATAATATCAGGACTTTTTCCTGAGTTGCTCATGGGGAAAACTTACTGGTTTGCTTGCAACATTTTTACTATTTTTATGGTGAAAACTGTATTTGCACAAAAATAGCATTTTTCCCCTTTATGCAAACAGCCTTTCATTTTTATGAAAATCAGCCCAAGAATTACCTAAAAATACCTCCCCATTTTCATTATATTTTTAGCAAGTTCCTCTGGTAAGGAGGAACTTTTCACATAGACCTACTTATTGCTCCAGTCTCAGCCTATGGTTGTAAGATTCCTATAGGTTATTATCTTAACTTCAGTATCCTAGTCTATATGTGCCCTTTTGTTTCTCTTATAAGAGTTCTACATGAAAACCTTCCAAAGCCTATGAGGCTTACTGGGAATCAAGCATACTAGGGTACCAGTCTATCACAAGGAGAACCCTAGCTAGAAGCCTGCTATTTCCATCTTTATTTTACCTCTCAGAGGTAATCCCACTGGGCTGCAGTCTTCTACCATTAGTACCTGCAGTAGGTGTATGTTTGACTAGATTTTGTACAGGTGACTGTATGATGCACTGTTTACAATGGAACTACTTAGGACTAGATTTTGCCATCTTGACTTTAAGTAGCACCTTAGTCCTCTACTAGTCCCACTGAAATCAACTGGGAATACATGTGGTGTACAATACTACTCACCAGGAGTTAGGGTGCCAAAGTGAGGATGGAGGAGGTCAGAATTTGTCAAGAAGGTTGCCTCTGTTTTTAATCCAAGTTTATCGTGTTTTCAGTCCTCTATAAAGAAAGGTAATCCTTGACACAAAGGGAAAAATTCTGTCCTAATTTCAGGGTGTAGATCTGTAAAACTTGGTCCTAAGAGCTCTTCATTTATGCTGAGTAATGGCTAGATTACACCACATGGGCACAATTAATGGCAAGGTATTGTTATGCCACCCTAAGATCATCTCAGGGTAGAAACTATGATCCAGTGAGCCACAACTCCCTCCCCCACTCTCCCTTACTCAAAGGGGGTAGTTATTTGCTACTGGCCTGTAGTAGAAGTTAATTATGGCTCCACTCACCCTATCACGCAGTTTAAACTCTGCTGCCCAGCATATTGTGGGGAGGGAGAGGATGTGGAACCAAGATGCCACCCACCGCTCCCCATTCCAGCAGGCACATCTTACTTTCTGCATGCCCTGACACAAGATAGCTTGTACAGAGGTAAAATGGTGTTTTCACCTCAGAGCAAAGGCTGAGGGAAAATCTGTATGAAAAGCAATTCTTAAAGCTTGGGATGGGTTTAGATCGCTTCTTTGATCAAAGGCTAAGTTCACTCTTCTCTTTTCTTTTGGGTTCTAGGAAGGACAAGTTGAGGGCTTACATCTTTTTGAAACAAATACAGTGGTGAAAGTGCTATTTGAGAGGGGAGTGGCACAGCTGGCTTCATTTAAATGCAGATGACACATGTGTTACCTGCAAAATTATAGTATTTTGGATTGCAGCATGCTGCAGAGGTATGCAGTTAATTATCAAAAGGATAATTTATTGGAGAAGTTAAAAAGTTCACTATAGAAGGTCACCACAGGATAACCAATATCAAACTAGTAAGGCAAGATTAATGGAACTGCAGTCTTGTTCACAATTATGTTGCTCAGGTGAATGAGTGGATTTTATTAACACAAGGGACAAATGAAAGCAGAGTGTCACTGTTGTTGGATTCCCTTCAGAGAAGAAGTAAGAACTACCAGAACATAACATCTTGGGTGACTGAGGTATTATCCAGGGCCTCGAAGAAGCAGTATCAGCCTCACCCACACTGCCCCACTAATGTATTTCTACTATGAGTTACCCTAATCATTTAATCCTCTGTGTGGAGACTTTAAATCAGTGCCAGCTATGATGGTAGCGTTTATGATATGGACACCTGTAAGAACTGGACTGAGATAATCAATTAATTTAGCAGGGGTCATTACATGACCATCAGATGGTAATTGTTTTCAGTCACTACAGTTAGGGTTGGAACTTGAGCCATGGAGCTAAAGATGAATAACTCCACAAGTTATTGCCACTAAGCCATCCAATCCACAGCAAGGGTCATACTTGCTGCTTCTGCTTCTCTCACCCCTTATTTGACAAGTTCTCAAGCAAGCTGTGTGGTGTCAGTCACTCACCGGTAGGAGCTCTGATAATTTCTGCTGCCATTGCTTTTGAAGTGCCAGTTTAAAAACCTCTCCTGCTTTGAGAAATAGTCCAAATCTCATCTTTTTGACATAACTAGAATGCGCCTTTAAGTAAAGGGACACTATGAGTTAAAAAAAAAAATCACACTGTTGTCTGAAAATGTTATACCTTCCCATGTTACGAGTTAAAAGCTAACTGACAGAAAGTAGAGAAAAAAGTGTCTTTATATCTTCAGTTTTTTTATGCATTTGACAGCGTTTTGGGCCTGATCTTTAAAGAAAACTAGGTGTTAAAGCACCTAGCCACTTTTGAAAATCTCATTAGGTACATATCTGCCTCTTTAGGTGTCTAAATACCTTTGAAAATCTGCTCCTTTGGCCTTAATTCAACAAAGCATTTAAGCCGATGCTGAACTTCAGGTACATGCTCAAATCTCATTGGCATCAATAAGATGTAAGTAAATTCTTATATGTGTGTTGCCCAATGGCCTTTGTGTAAAGCTGTTTTCACCGTTCCCTTTCAGTTGGCAATTAGTTTCTCTTGCTATTTTCTTGGGTGTTTTCTATAAATAGAAAATGCAATGGTAAAACTGTATAAAAAAAATTAGCACTCTCAATATGTGTAGCACCAGGAACTACTTTTAACATTTTTTTCAATTAACTGAGTTTCAAATTGACTATGTCCCTTTAAGTTCTGTGAACACTGTCCATGGGTTATGAAAATGAAAGCCTTCCCTAAAATGAGTGAATGGCTGGAAAAGCTGAAGGCTGTAATCTAGGCAGTGATGAGAACTGGCAACAGACTTCTGCAGTCACTTCATATACTATTGCTGTTTTACATGGTATAAAGTTCACTATTGACATATTTGCCAGCACCGTGTTCTGCTAACTCCCAGTACAGCTGTTTGTAGATGGAAGCAGCTGCCAGTCCCGATTACTGCTTGCATGTGTTATGAAATCAAGAGAGGAAATTGTGTGATTCCAAACTCTACCTCCCTTACCACTTAGAAGTAAAACAGACCAGAAAAAAGGCCTTGAAGTGACAAATTTATACATTTATCATTGTTTCCATTTTTCTTAACAGGTCTCCCCTGATATACTGTTGACTGTATGTCACCTTTTAGTAAAGGGTAAGATGTAGTTGCAGGCTGTGTAAGCCTTTGCCCACATGAGTGTCCTGGAACATTGAAGGGTATAAAGGAGCCCCTTTACTCCTCTCCGTGAACTACATGCCTAGCAGGACCCATAATGGGGGACAGGGTAGCCTCTATAGGGCCTCTCCTCTTGTTCTATAGATGAAGAAGGAATAGAAAGGCAGGGGAAGGAAACAAAGCCCAGGCTCCATCAAAGTCCACCCCAACTCGCTACCTAGCAAAGGTGATCCAGTGCTGAGTAGTCAGTTATCTGCTACTGGTTATTTGTGTAATTTATTGCAGTAGCAGAGTATTTTCTCCCTACACCAAATGGGGAGCCCAAGGACACTTGTAACTGAGAGTCACTTTTCCCTTATGCTTGATCAGTTTATGGGATAGTACCTGGCACTCAGGACAGATTGCAACCTCACAATTTAGCCCAGTATGACTTGCACAAAAAGTACAAGAATACCGACTAGTTCAGTTGCACTGTACTACACTGTGGAACCAAATCTCTGAACACAGACAAAAGGAGTTATAAATTCCCCTTTCCTTCTTCATGAATCAGTCCCAATGTAGAGGATTCTTTTGGTTAAATAGAAACAGTTCCTTTCCTTTCCTTTCCTTTCCTTTCCGCATCTACACCAAAAAGCAATGAAATGAATAGCAGATCACAGAAGGTGTATTGAGTCTCAGTGGCTGACTCTCCATTTAACAAGGCTGGCAGTGGTGACAGCTAAATGTGGATTACTTTGGCCAGGAAGACACTAATTTAGCATATGAAATCACCTTCCTAGTGCCCTGTCCCACATTCCCAGAAGAAATTCAGATGATGCTCCCTCTGTGTTTGAAAGAGATTGTTGCAGATAGCTGTGTACCTTTTTTTTAAAAGGGATTATCTATATAATATTTATTACAACAATTACTAAGGATTATTTGACTGTAAATGCCATTTTTCTCTCTCGTTATGAATCAGTCAGTCATTAACCTTAATATCAATGTGTTTTCACTGAGCATTTCAAGTACATTAATAAACAATGGAAGAGTTAAGAGCCCATTCCACACATCGTGATGTATTCCCACATTATTAGTTCTGTATAAATAAGCAATGCTTCATTGTGTTGTGAGAGATTTATGAAGGAACTACAATATGTTTAGAAGGGAAAGAGACACACGCACAACCATAATGACAGAAAAACAAAGACACACATACACAGAGCATACAACTGACAATAAGCAGACATTCTCCTAGGTAAAAATCACTTTCAATTTATTAGGTTTATGTCACTGTGAATCTCACCTAGTTTAATAATTAGGATAGGACAAGAAGTAATGGATTTAAATTGCAGTAAGGGAAGTCTAGGTTGGACATTAGGAAAAAAACTTCTTGTCAGGGAGATTAAGCTCTGGAATAAATTGCCTAGGGAAGGTATGAAAATTCCATCATTGGAGATTTTTAAGAACAGATTAGACAAACACATGTCGAGGATAGGCTAGTTAATGATTAGGGCTTGTTACACTAAAGTTGATGTAACTTAGTCACTCAGGGGTGTGAAAAAGCTACACCGCGTTATGTGAGTGGGAAATGCTCTACTGCTGACAAAGCTTCCTCCTCTCCTTGAGGTGGAATTATTATGCTGATGGGAGAGGATAGTGTGTCTTCACCAGATGCGCTGATGTAGCACGGCAGTGTAGACTAGCCCTTAGCCTTGCCTCAGTGCAGGGAACTGAACTAGATCATGTATTGAGGTCTCTTTCAGTCATAGGTTTCTATGATTCTTTTCACCACCCCTAGCTAATGCAGGCCAGTATCCAGACGCTTCATGCCATTAGGGCGATGTGCGAAACCTGAGAATGAGTTGACTATCACAATTTAGTCCCCTTTGCCAGCTGATTCTCCTAGCAATGCTGGCATCTGTTCAGAGGGTGAGGTTCCATATTGGCTCATCTTGAATGAGGACAGGTTGAAAGAATCCATGTTCATTATCTGATATCTCCTGGATGAACAAAGGAAACAGATGTGACTAGCACTGCAGGTGATTTTTTAACTCATCCATACTGCATGCTATAACATGCCATGTTGTCACCTAAATATATCTGCTTTAGCAAGGGCAGAAATGGTACTAAGAGTTGTTCTCCCATTTCTAAAGAATGCAGCCAGAAAAACCCTTTTGTGGAAACACATCTTCAGCATCAACCTGTATATATGATGTAGTTTGAAGTAATGCCCACAATACAGTATATGGCCTACGTGCATGGATCTGCAAGTTCCCTGCTTAACCCTAACAACCCTACACATGTCCTACCAGATGAACCATTTCCTTTGAGCAATGGGGAACAGAAACTGCCCAGATGGTACAGTGGGAAAATCTGCTCATTTTAATGCCCATTCACAGATTATCCTGGAACTTGACAAATCACCAGAGCATTCAGCTGTTGTTGTTTTCTGATTTCTGACATATGCAGAAGTTCAGACATGACACAATTAATTTAAGAGTATTGTTGAGAGCTGAGTCTAGGCCTTTATATCACCCAAAGGCCTGAGTTATGATTCAACAACAAAATAAGCTCTCCCATTGTGCTGCTTCATTTCCTTTTCAGAGTCAAATTAATTTTTGGTATAACCCTTTGGAAATCAAAGGATTTAAACAAAGGATAAACTTGGCACTCTGTATGGAGCCTCTGCCTGTTCTATAAGGCCTCAGTCCTGTGAGGGGCTGAGCATGACTGTGGCTTGCTGAATGCACTGATTTCAATAGGAGTTGAAGGCATACAGTAGCCCACAGGAGAGCTCAACACCCTTGCAGGATCCTAGCCTATAAGAAAGTTCAGAAGATGAGGTGGTCTTTAATAGCCTGATGCAAAAAACATTGAAGTCAATGGATGTCTTTACACGGATTTTTAAAGGGTGTGATTCAGGTCCCAAGTGAGGGCTCATGCTATGCCTTTCTGCTATCTTCTCTTTTACCTGTTTTCCTTGCAAATCTTGCAGATGCAAATGAGGGAGGCTACTGAAAATTTGGTCTGTTATTCTGCACAGATGTTCTATTAATACTTTGGGATCTTAAACAATTTTAACAATACTATTTTAAATTATTTCAATTCAATTTTCAATGTTTCAGATAGTTGCCATAAATGTGCTACATAATCTGTTTCCTCAGATTTTTCTTGTTTTTTGGAACTTGTGACTCTCTCTCAAGCTAGCTGGATTGTTATTGACTCTCTCTCTCTCTCTCTCTTGTATAAGTATTAGGTATGTATATATTAGAGCAGAGTAATTAAAACAAATAATTTATCTGATGAATGTAGCTTCTTTATCTTTTTATAGCACAGTCATTAGAGATCTGATTTTCTTGAATTTGTTTTTTTGAAATTATTATATTATACCTTTTTACTGTATGGATTGATTGCAACAGTCCTCTGTGCATATCTATTTTTGTTGTTGGTTTAGCTAATCAAGCTGTTTTGATTAGTTGTTGGTCAGATACATATAATTATTTCTCTGCACTAATTGAATGAGTGCACAAATACTCCTAGCGTGACCATTTACACATGCAAATTTAAAATGTGTTTATCACCATTTCACTCCCTGGAAGCATTGTGTGCAAAGCTCAATTTCTGAATGGCAACATTTTCAGTTGCTTTCACTAATTTCAGATTTGTCATTTTCGGTGTGACTAGCTTGAATCCCCCCTCGTGCTGGATTTTGAAAGATGTGGTGGGCCTACAACTCTCATAGAAGTTACTGATGTCATTATGCTTCTCGGGTTCTGGATCCCTGGCTTGTTACACCATAGGCCAAAATCACCATTGCATTAGTCCAATTTTATGCCAGTCAAGCTATACAGGTCTGTCTCATCTTACGCGGGGGTTCTGTTCCACGGTTAGCATGTAAAGCGTAAACCGCGTATAGTCAAAATTACATTGAGTTCAATGGCAGGCAGAATCGCCCACACTATAGGTACTGTATTAAAATTGTTATTTTTCTCTTTTTTTTTGTTTTTTTTGTTTTTTGCCGACCGCATAAAGCTGAAATCGCGCGTGTTACATGCGCGTAAGATGCAACAGACCTGTACTAAAGTCAGGAATTTCCGATAAGGAGATGAAGGCAATGAGCAAGCTCCCACTGAACTCTCTCAGAAAGTGTCACGGGGCATTTTTTCATAAACTTTCTCTTCATGGATGGTGTTTTCTGCTTTAAATCAACTTGAACTTGAGCTGCCTTTTTGCCATCCATTCCTGATGCCAAACTTTTTTTTCCAACAAATTTAACTTGGTAAGTTGCTAAGCTCACAACCAACCTAACTAGTTCTAATCAAGCCTCCTCCTACCACAAACAGAAGAGAATAGTAAATTCCTGCGCTAATTGGAATTAATTTGAGAAGAAGAATGATCTTATGGCTAAAGCACTGACCTGCACTGACAAAATTTAGTTTTAGTGTTTAGATCTGCCACAGATTTCTTGTCTGACTCTGGGAAAATCACATGAAACAGAAGTTTCCCATCTGTTAAGGCTGCTTTATACAAAGTAAGTGGCTACGTTAATGTCACTCTGTGCTAGACATACCAAGGGAGAGTTGTTGTGTACGGGCAAATGTTCCACAGGTATATATATGGTGGAGGTGGCTCTGCCACCTGCTACACCAACTGCCCTCCTATATCAAGCATAAGGAGAAGAAGAAGGCCTGTCCAAGCTTTCCAGTGGTGTGGCATGGGAAAAGAGGGGGCAGGTGTCATTCAATGGACCTCTAATGTGCTCATTCCTCCTGGAATATTCCAATCCTGAAATAGTCTTCCTGAGGGATGTGGTGGGTCTGAATCAGGGATTCACAATGGTCTGCCTGTGGCTATTTCTCTCCATGAAGTCCAAGAATACGCCATTATCACTCTATGCTTCAGTCTCTGAAATGGCATTAATGTTTCATTTCTTCCACCCCGCACTTTCTCTCTCTTGTCTATTAAGATAAGCCCATCTCATCTCATGTTTCTCGTGAGCTAGGTGCTGTACATGCACATCGTACCAGTAGGCACTTCTAGCATCTGTGTTATGTAAATTAAAATGATGCTAAAGTGTCTCAATTGATTTTGGCAGGAGAAAGAAAGATATTTGAAAATATGGCATCTCAGCTCTGGTCCCACATTAATGGAAGTTAAATACCTCATAGAAATCTTTGAAAAGAGGGAAAGTTAAGTCCAATGTCCTGAATAATGGTTACAACATTTAAAAACAACAAGGAGCAAGACAAATATGTTACAGTGCATGAGAAATGATTTGATGATATCCTTTTAAGGACTAGGACTTCATTTTCAAAAGAGAGTTAGGTGCCTAATTCTCATTAACGTTCAATGGGAATTGAGTGCATAACTCACTGCGATCCCACCCTGCACATAACGTCTCTGTGCTACTTGAAATGTAACAAATATTGATTTGTGCAGCCTCAGAAAACTTCTTAGTGCAAACTGGTGGCAACAGATAAGATCAATAGATTGTGAGGGTGAAATTGTGAACAAAAGAAGAGCAGCACCACCAGTACAGCTACAGAATTTAGTACCATTTGTGATAAATGTTGATAACCTTTGCCAGAGACACTGGGAGTAGACAATAAATAGCAGAGGTCACATTTCTTATACATTCCTTATAAAAACCCAGTGACCTAGGATGACAAGATGTCCCAATTTTATAGGGACAGTCCTGATTTTTGGGGTCTTTTTATTCTATAGGGTCTATTACCCCCCACCCCTATCCCAGTTTTTTACAGTTGCTGTCTGGTCACCCTTTAGTGGCTCCTTCGTAATAATGCACAGAAAGGACTCCAGTTTTAGCAGCCCCAAATGAGTTTTTCCTCAAACAGCAAAAGGGTGAGGAAATAAATCCAATGGGACTGGGGGGAGATATCTCTGTCAAATAGTTAAGGGTACTGATGAGGCCTTTCCTGCCATTCTTCGGGGAAAAGATAAAGAGAAGAGGGGGAGGGGGAAACAGAAAGAAAATGAAATTACTATAGGAAAAGAATAATTGCCAGAAAAAGTGTGAAGTGCTGCTCTTATGTATTTTCTACACATTGTAAAGATCCTTGAAGCCTTCAGCATTTTAATTAAATATGACAGCTTGACAAAAGGAGCAGCTAGGTATGAAATGCATATACTGCTGGAGGGAGGCTTTCCGCACAACAGTGACCTGAAATCAGGGAGTCACCAACTGCGACCTTCGCTGTGCTCTGCAGAGCAGCTGGAGCTGCAGGCGGGGTTGTCAACTGTGCATTCCCTGAAACTGACACAGCAGATTTATTATTGCATGAGTCAGAAAGACAAGGAGAGAACACAGCCAATACCAGTTGCTCTATGTATTACCTTGCAGGAATAGAAAGAGACGTTGCCCCTCCCCCACCCACATTGTGGCTGCTTTATTTCATACTGCTGCGGTACCTCTGGTTAATGACCCTTATGACTGTGCATGTAGAAGAACTTAACTTGAAAAAGAGGCTCAGAAATGAACCCTGGCATCATTTTCTTCTTTAAAAAACTTTGTCTGTAGGATTCTGACAGCTAATCTGATTCTTCTCTAAAACTCGGCTGCAATTGTAGCCTATAATGGCATTACTTTTTATCTTTACATGGCTTTTCCATTAGATGCTCCCTCCGATGCAAGGCTGCCTAGCTAGGTAGCACTTTGCTGAATTTTAAGTGTCTCCATTACTAATTAATTTGCTATTCATTGTAATAAAACTAATCATAATGAATTTATTCGTCATAATGTGGATATTTTATGTCCTTTCACTGTAATTCCTCTGCAGTTTCAGTTAAAGAATTTCCCTGATTTCAGTTAAAGAATTTCCTTTCAGTTTCTTGCTCAGCCTTCTCGGTGCTTTGGGGTTAGCTGTGGGATAATTTGTACCTGCTACCAAAGTCAGCTAAAGTAATGATTAGGAGAAAGCCTCTAATCAAACTCAGGATTGAGAACTGGGAATCCTTAGAATCATCAACCAAGGGAGAACATGGCTCAGGTGATTCTATGTCTCTTTCTCAAGCTGTGAAATGACTATAGATGTATTCAGGGAGACAGCTTGTATTTCACAAGAGAATTACTGATGTGAACTGTGTCTGCAATCTTGTTGACAGAAAACTCACCCTCACTCACTCATCAAAACATATGTTGAGGAGATAGTGCTTCCATTTAACACTATACAAACTAGACACGGACCTGAGCTAGTAAATTCAAATTCATATATGAATCCAAAGTTTTTTTGAAGTTTAGGGGTAGGGTTTTTTTAATTTGTATCTAGAACTGTGATGCAAATTCATCACTACTTTATACATTTATCCTGCCTTATGTAATATGATCTATTAAAAAGGTCTGTGTTCTATAACATCCTGAACCAGAAGAGGATAGGAGACCTGCACAACAAAATTTTAAACTGTTTCCAGTATTTGGATTTTTAAAACTGAATGTAATGCTCATCAGAGGTGTCAGATTAGCCATGTAGGGGAACGGAGTCTTCTGTGTATTTAATCTATCAGGGAAGTAAAACCAGCCGCAGTCAGAGTATCCAGTCAATCTGTTCCAGCCATATAATATTTCACCATTTATCCCAATGGATTTCTACCACTCACTCTGCCTTAATCTGGCCTTTTTACATAATCTTGAAAGATTAACAGACATCAAAGTATAGTCATGAAACACAGACAGTTCTTTGTAATGAATAAATGTAACATCAAGCATCAATATCACACTATCCCAAGTCACTCACTATGAAACAGTGCATGCATTATTTACCTATCTCTACCAACATAAAACCCCAAAAGTTATTAATTGGGGAGAAAGTTCCAATTCCATTCATACATTAATATTCTCCCTTTCAACAGCACACCATTCTGTCATTAAACTTGTACAAACAGTACATTATTGACTGACCACCAAGGGCCTGATGCTGGTACCTCTGAAGTCAATGAGACCCTCGATATTGACTCCTGTGGCAGCAGAATTAGGGCTGAAGATCCTATTATTCTACATGGCAATGGGTCTGGATACCTGTGATTGGGCAGAGAGGCTCCACGCCAGCAGAGCAAGAGTTAAGAATAAACTATGGACCCAGCTAGATCCCTCCTTGCCCCCCCCCGCCATATCTGAAGCATTGCCAAAGGGAAATAAATAGAAAGGGCCTGGCTCAGTTCAGGGCTGACTGGCCAGGAAGGAAGATGGAGCTCTGCCCAAAGGGAGAGCAGCAGGGACACCACAAGGGCAGGTTTTTCGGTGGCTCAGTATTGAGTTGTTTACCTTTTGCTTAGAACATTTTGGGGTTAGGTCTGTTCAACTGCCCTCTCGAAGACTGAAGGGACAGTTAGTTAGCTGGTGGGCAAGAGCTCACCTCAGTGGACACCAGAGACAGAGACTTCTTCCCGCCGGAGTGACCTGTAGTTGTTTAGTGGCACCTGGAAGATCCGTGAGGGGAAGCTGTTCTGGGATCACCACTATGATACCTTACTTGTGAATTCCCAGTCTTCCTGCCATCATGTCATGGACGAATTCTGTTTACAATGTGTATCCTAAGGAGTTTGAGCAACAGAGAAAATGCTAATGCTATTTCAATTTTGACTGCTTTTTAAACAGAGATGTTTTTTGGGGCGGGGGAGTGGATGGGAGAGAAATCTCATTGGGTTTGGCTCTTTAAAAAAATATAGCATTTTATCTTGGCTTATGGATTTAAAGGACTGAAAAGCAGATCATGCCCTCCTCATGAAGGGGACTCTCATCATACGTGGAGTGACACTTCCCCTTATGGAAAGGGTGGACAAATTTATGTTTCTGCAGATAATTCATGAACAGTAAAAAAGCATTGACATGAGAATAAATTTTTCATTCATAGATTCATAGACTCTAGGACTGGAACGGACCTCGAGAGGTCATCGAGTCCAGTCCCCTGCCCTCATGGCAGGACCAAATACTGTCTAGACCATCCCTGATAGACATTTATCTAACCTACTCTTAAATATCTCCAGAGATGGAGATTCCACAACCCCCCTAGGCAATTTATTCCAGTGTTTAACTACCCTGACACTTAGGAACTTTTTCCTAATGTCCAACCTAAATCTCCCTTGCTGCAGTTTAAGCCCATTGCTTCTTGTTCTATCATTAGAGGCTAAGGTGAACAAGTTTTCTCCCTCCTCCTGATGACACCCTTTTAAATACCTGAAAACTGCTATCATGTCCCTCTCAGTCTTCTCTTTTCCAAACTAAACAAACCTAATTTATTCAGCCTTCCTTCATAGGTCATGTTCTCAAGACCTTTAATCATTCTTGTTGCTCTTCTCTGGACCCTCTCCAATTTCTCCACATCTTTCTTGAAATGCGGTGCCCAGAACTAGACACAATACTCCAGTTGAGTATTGGACACAAACTATTACAAATAGTTTGCCCAGGTCTAGTCCTGAGCTCCCATACAGGAGATAGAATGGGGCTATAGTAATTATATAGGCTGAGATTAACTTATTTAATGTGACCAAGTTGAGGTGTCCTTAACAGAGGGATTGTTTAAAGGTATGTGGGCAGTTCAGGTATTTGTGTGAAACTCAGGGCATATAGATCATATTAAAGAATAGCAAGGTTACCTTTAATGTCTATAAATAGTTGAAAAGAAAAAGGAAATATTCTGTACGAGTAACAGCCCTATGTTAACCTTACAGCACAGCAACATTAGCAATTTGTCATTGATTAAATTCTCAGCTTCTTAAAAATATATCTGTGTTTATACAGTGCCTGGTACAGTGGCATCCTGGTGCATGACTAGGGATCCCATACTCTATGGTAATGCAAATAGTAAATAATAATAATATTTTAGTGACTAACTTCTATAGTAAAGCAGAACTTTAGTTTAATGGCAAAATTATGTATATTATATGTTTTAAATGATTTATTTATTCTCCTTGATTGTGACATTTGTGAGTACATTGCTGCAATGTAAGAGCCTAATTTATCCTGGAAGATATTTCCTTCAGTTAATAGAAATTAGTTATAGGAAAATTACTCTAAAAACCTATAAAATTTGATAGAGAATGTTAAACTTCCTGTAGATTAAAACAAAACAAAAATCTGTCCAACTGAATTCTAACTCTGTACAATTCTCATATCCTATAGACTAGTATAGTACATGATTCAGTAGCAAGGGTATCAGTTTCCATTCAATTCTATGGGACGTGTTCATAAGGCAAGCACTTGTGGCCCTTCAGTGAGGTAATGAAACAATGTATTTTGAAAGGTTAGGGAACTGTGGCTGTTCACAGTGGAACACAGGGATTGCCTTTCTGCATCAGACCCAAGAACCATCTACTGCACTAGCCTGTTTCTGACAGTGACCATTACCAGATGCTTCAGTAAAGGTAGAAATTCAGCAGTGGGTAAATATCCAGTAATCTGCCCTCTCATCCTGGTCTCTAATAGTTGGAGATTATCCTGAAGCATGAAGTTTAATACCATTTCCAAAATTTGTTGTCAATACTTATATCTCTGGCTATTCTTGTTATCTATATCAATGTCCTATCCCTTTTTGAAAATTGCTAAATTCTTGATTTCAATGAATTCCTGTGGCAACGAATTCTACAATTTAATTACACCTTTCTTCTTATCACTTTTGAATTTCCCATCTTTTTATTTGGGGATAGGAAGAAAGTGGGCAGGAGGTGCTAAAGGTTTGGGCAAGGACTCTTACTAGGGAGAGGTGGAAGGAACAATCAGTTGCAGCTGAAGAAGACAGATGAGTGGAAGTTTCAGAGGTGTAAATGGGAAATTGAGGCCTATAGAGCTGAAGAATATGTCTGTTGGTGATGGCAGAGTGGCCTCTGATGCTTCAGATAAATGACTCACTCATTGTCGTGCAATATGGACTTGATCCTGTGAAAACTTATGTCTGTGTTTAACTTTACATGAGAATGCTCAGGGGGACTACTCACGGTGGGTAAATTTAAGTACATTCATAAATGTTTATAGGATTGAAGAACAATTGTATTAGATACTGTAACAATTATAAAAACAGCAGTAAATTTAGTGTGAGCTAGTTCTAATGGATTCACTGAAAAGGTCTGATCCTTGTTTTAATAAACAGCCATTTAAAGTAATTATGGGGATTTGTTGGAAGTTTATTAATACAGGGGAACTTTCGGAAAGGAGACAGAAGCTGAAGAGGAAGAGGGAATTGTGCTGGCAAACCAATAGGTGAGTGACGAAAGTACGGGGAGAATTTCAGGAAGACTGAGAAGGATTTTAAGTGTGATCAAGCTCGGGAGAGGAGCAGGTTAAGATAAGATCTAAGCCAAACACAAACGCCAATTTATAGCTTAGTAATGACAAAAATATATAAAAGATTTATTTTAGTTTTATGAGAAACTGTATTTTATCCAATTGTTTGAACAGTCTACACCTGTTTTAAGTGGAACTCCCTGTATTATGTAACCTGCAAACTCTTTTACAGGAGATAAGTGATAATGTATATCATTCAGCTTCTAAAGTAATTGTAAAGTGTTTACCGTATAACTAAATTGTTAACAGTTACTGAGGAAGTAAACAATATTTTATGATACATGAAATCTATGCCATGTACAGTGGAGCAATGCCCAGTTAATACTACATCTCCATTGCTCATCACATCGCACAAATTATATTTTGAGGGGAAATAACTACCATAGCCAGGAAGAACAAGTTGGAGGAGAGGAAATCTAGGAGCTATGAGTTGTAGTTGGCTGTGCTGGAACTCCAGATTTGGCACATATATCTTTTAGAGTATCATCTGCTTTTTATTTTACCCTTCAGATTTAACTGTAGTTGATATTGAAAGCACAGACAAATCTCTCCTTTTCTCTCAGTTCGCTTCCTGGATAGAGGAGGAGGAGAAATAAACACAAAGAAAACCCAAGAGGGAAATGGAGTTTCATTAGACCAGTTTCTGATATTATAGTGCTGGCATCAGTGGATGGGCATGTTTTAAAATCTGCTGCATGTTTAATTGTACTGAATCACCCTATTCAGTTCTTTTTATGGCTCCTAATGCCACATTTATTTGAAAACAAGGAATTTTCCAGGATATGGAAATAAATATAGTTATGTGTGTTACTGTGTAGAATATTAATGGGGATCACTTGCCATCTTATCTGCTTAAGGATGCAACCATGCAGTCATGGCTTGGGAGGTCGTTGTTGTGGGTAAGTGTTGGTTTTCTTTAATATTCAGACTTATGTGTGAACATTCACACTACTGCCTTCATCTGACTGGAATAAGACCTGGTGAAACTGGTCTACACAGAACTTGATACTGTATTAATGATACTGGATGAAGATTCCCCTTCAATTAAGAGGTGAATGTGGTGGTATTATGCTTTGTGGTGAAAGTTCAACTATTCTAGTTCCAGTGCTTACTCGCTCTCTGAACAGATGCTTTTGCTGGTGAGGGTACTTTTATATGTACCTGGCTAGGGACCGTGTATTTAATACAGGGTCTGATCCAACACCCATTGAAGTCCATGGAAGGAACCATATTGACTTCTGTAGGCTTTGGAATAGGTCTATTTTGTCTGGACTGAGATTTGACCTACACAAATTTCAGCCTATTATGGTCATTTGTATTCTTTCATGTCTTCAAAACAATGAGTTGGTGCCTTTTAATATAGCTAAAAATCCTATTTCTCTACCCAACCACATCAGAAAACAAAACCATTCTTCTGCCCAGGAAGTTGCTGGCTTAAGAGTCGTATATATATATATATATATCTGTGTATAAAATATATATAATGTATAAAAGCACTCGGAGATTACACACACACACACGCACGCACACGCATGCACGCACACATGCACACACACACACACACACACACCAGGAAGGATGTGCCAACTTTGTAGTATATAACTATGATGTGGAATTATGACCTAGTCAAGATACAAATGCTCGCAGCCAACCCTCCCCACCCCACCCTAATTTACTTACAATTAGGCTGAACAGCTTTCCATCAGCAAATACAATTTTGTAGAAATTAAGCTCTTTTGCGGGAACATGGTTATTCCAATGAAATTTTTGATGGAAGGGAAGTTGAAAGAGAGTTTTTCTGGGGATTAGGTGTATTCTGAGAACTTCTCCTGTGTCATGCCCCAAAGGTGAGCAATGCCTACTTTGAGCAGCATGCTGGCACTTAGGTGCTGAGCTGCTTAGCACTGTCTGGACTTTGGTGGCTTTGTGCATGCTCACCAGCAGAAATTGAGGGGACTTTACTGGTGGAAACTTAGATGCTTATGGAGGTAGGCAGAAGCTGAGTGTGGGTTTTGAGGACCTGCATTTTGGACGTAGGTGCCTAAAGTGGCAGTTAGGCACCGGAAGCCTGTTGTGGATCTGCTCTCAGTGACTTACCCAAGTCCATACAAAAAGTCTCTGGAAGAACCAGGAAACGAACCCAGATCTCCTGAGTCCTAGTCTAATGCCTTAACTATCATACCCAGCCTTCCTCGCGGATTAAAAATATAATTGAGAAAATTAGTATTTTAAAGCACTTTTGGCTTAGTACAACCTCTGTTCAGGGTCAGAATGAAATTGTGTAAAAACTGATACTATATCAACAAAACGTCGACAAATGTGATTTAAATAGTAAATCACTGCCCTTAGTTATGTCGGGACAAGCTTAGTGAATTTGATGAGGCTGCAGATATGTAGCTCAGGTCCCAATTTTGCCCACAGTCTGGTAATTTATACTACATTAGAGGAAAATACTTTTGTAAATGAGTTTGCTATTTTTTTACTGACATGTACATTTTAAATGACTTCTGACAGTCTATTTTTGATTATTATTTTTTTAATAACAGTTAATTAACAAATGTTTGGCAATGCAGCTGCCTCATCATGCATTTCCCTGAGTGGAGACCTTCCAGACTTTCCAATAAATCACGATAATTTTATGAAAATGCTAATTCAGGACAAATTCTCATCTGGAGGCCAAGTAACGGGGTTTTCTGTGCAAGGCCTATTCAGGGGCTAGACTGGCTCTTCTCCTATC
Organism: Gopherus evgoodei; assembly: GCF_007399415.2. NCBI lineage: Eukaryota > Metazoa > Chordata > Testudines > Testudinidae > Gopherus > Gopherus evgoodei. Next base: position 53,044,093 of record NC_044328.1, on the reverse strand, counting down.
AGTGTTCTGCACCCTTACACAATTATGCTGTCGCTGCTGATACAGACACTAGGTTGCAGATGTAGCCAATGTCTGCTACTCATCCTTTATGATTGGCCTATATACCCCTCAGGCCAGAGACCCACTGACCATATTAAAAAGGCACCACAAACCTTTTACATAATTCATCAGGAATTCTCTCTTTGTTAAGTCTTGTAAGATACCTAATGCCTTCCATTCCCAATGAGTTCAGTGCATCTACTGGTACTTCACCTGGCCTAGCTTCTGTCTTTTTTTTTTTTTCTTTCAGTTTTCTAAGTGTATCTGCAACCTCTGCCTCCTTCAATTTATCCCACCCTGATTTGGCGGACATGTTCTTAGTTCCACCCTTGGATTCTCCTCATTCACCACTCTTTCAAACTTTTTGATTGATTCACCCTTGTTTGCAATATGCAACTTTCGTTTCTACGGTCAGCAAACTTGAGCACATTTCTCGTCATTTGCTCTCTTGCCTTGAAAAGTCTACAGATGATCTTTGCTCCCTCATATCCTCCTACCTGATTATATAGCATGTCATGGGCCATATTTTAGCTGTCTCAAAATTTCTTTTGGGCTCCATTTTTGCCTCCATGTACACCATTTTATCACAGCTCAAGGCACTAGCCTGTCATTTTTGAAGGTTAGCCCCTCAACAGATTCTTTAACCTGAGTGTTCCATAACCAAGTCTCTCCCTTCTTAGCCTTTTTTACACTGATTTCATCACTCCTAGGACTTCATTTGCTATTTTCAGCAAATCTAATTTTAGTTTATACTAGCTGTCCTCCATACATCCCTTGATGTAATCAGGAAGTCTAAGCATTACTCCTTGCATGAAGTTGGTTTTTTTTTCAATCCCATCTTTGAATTTCCACAACTTAGGCCTTTCTGGTGCCCAGGAATTCAGCTGCTTCCAAGTATTTGCATTCTGAAGCCCATAAGGAGAACTCTGTGCTGTCTTACAATGAATTCACTATGTATTACCTTACAGTTGATTATTCATGATCTATCTTGTTAAAAAGAAATCAGTTTAGGACTTGTGTCCTCCACTGGCATAAGTGATGAGGTGGCTTTTTCTCGTCTGCATCTCTGTGTCTTTCAGTCATCAAGTCCGATGCTGGGCAAGTCTGTAGGCCTCATTTCCCCCTCAGTTTCTCATTCCAAGACATGCCTTCCATGGACTGTTCCATATCTAACCTTCACAGTTCCAATGTATGCATTTAGGTCTGCTCTGGTGATTATCTTCTCACTGGCTGGTATGTTTCCATAAAGCACAACTCATCAAAAATCCTCCTCTTTTTGCCTTTTGGTCCTCTCTTACCTGTGGTGCATACTCATTTACTATATGGATAGTTACGTCTTCCCAACACAGTTTAACATTCATCAGTCAGTCTGACCTTCTAATAACCTCTATCAAATGCCACATGTTCCAGTATGGAACAAAAACAAATTTTGAAACATTGAAAGTTGCTGTTAAACAGAATTGTTGTCTTCTGGTAATCTCTAATGCATTGATGTCAAATACTTAGGTTTGGTTAACTGGTGAAGGTAAAATGAAAATTTGTCACATGAAGAGTCTAGTAATGGAGCCATTATCCAAACTGAAGCTTTTTCTGAGGTTCAAAGAACTTTGATGAAAGCTTATTACTTTTCAGTTCTGTGCACATCTACATTTTCTGAAGCAAGAAACACAAGAGTCTATCTTTGCATTAATTCTGACCTATCTGAAATCAGTAGTACTGAAGATCTTGAGATACAGTGTACTCCTATTACATATGCCAGTCTGCTTTCTAGTCTAAAGAAGTTTGAATGAGTGTCCATACTTTCAGATATTTCTCCAGACTGAACCCATTTTAGTTCATCTTTTACTACTTAGGACATCACAGAGCCTGATTCTATGAAAATAAAATGCCACAGAGTCTGTGCTAAAATCCTTCTGTAAGAATAAGCAGTAGAAGCCTAGGAAATGTGGAAGTGGAGTCCCTTTTGAAAATGAAACATAGAAGGAGAATACCTATTAGATTGTTAATGCTATCTATGAGCAAGGAAAGGGTATATTCCCATGATAGAGGACATATGATAATTAGCATTTAGAGGCAAACTACAAATACAAAGATTTGTATATAAGAAGGATATGAATTTCTTTTTTCCCCAGTGGGAAAGTCATTCTTCAAAGCATTTATTGCAGAGTTTTAAAATAATCCATAATAGAGTAATTTTACCAGCAAAATGCTGTCTTAAAAGCTGTTTTCTCCTTCGTAGTTCATTGCTGTCTTCTATAGTGATAAAAACATTGGCATGTTACAGGGGCCCCTCCTTATTTTTACACATAGACTGTCAATAGCTCTAAAAATGAAGCTGAAATATTGACAACATTGGTCTGAGTCTTCCTCAATGAGAGATGTACAGCATGGACCATTTTCAGGTATTCCTTAACACAGACATGCTGGTGCTAAATCTTTACAACCTGCAACATTTTATTGCAGTTAACAACACTAAAGTCTGTTGTGACCCTAATTAAAATTAGATACTTTTTTCTTATTTCCAAACAGATGGGGAAAGTGAAAATGTTAAGTAGCTTCATATTCACCACAGAGCTCTTCTGAAGGCTCTAAACTTCTGAATGCTATCCAGCTTTATGATTAGGCTTCTTTTTTTTTCTTATATTAAGTCCTTATAGCTCCAAGTGCATGAGGAAGCAAAGTTAAGCAGAATTCCTGTTAAGCTGCACTGCTTTATTCCCCTGCTCAGTCGGTGAGCTTTACTCAAAGTAGGCTGATAATTCCAATACACATTAGGTTCAAAAATTAAAATTTGAACTTAGTTGCAATTTTGAAGTTGTTAGCACTCTCCCATTTATGAAGTTACACAGAAACATAAATGGCCTTTAAGAATATGTCTAGCACATTTTGGTTTGGGGCTAGTACATTCTGTTTGTCTATCCACTAAATAGGATATTAGGTATGTTTTAAATAAAAGAACAGCCATAAGGATTTTGGCCCTGTGGTGAGTTTTGTTTGTTTGTTTATTACATAATTACCAAAGGCAGCATGTATTAGTTGACTATTTAATCTAGCTAATGCCGGTAACAATAGTAGTGATGACGTGGTGGTATGGGCTTCAATGTGGGCTAGCTTCCCCAGTACATGTCTGCCAGGGACCATGGTAAATACATATGTTGCTAGTCCATGGTGAAGCCCATGCAGCCATATATACACCACTATTGTTGCGGCACTAACTAGATTAAAATTAGCATGGGTCTGCATACCCACACTACAATCATACCTTCATTTGCTGTATAGACGTACCTTTAGGAACTTTGAAAATGTTACCTAACAGAGCCTGATACAGCACCAAATCATAGTGGTTAATATGATGCTGGGCATGAAGTGGCTGCCAACTGAGTATAATGCACCAGGAAAATTAAATAATGCTTGAGAAGACTATGCATTCCTTCAGTCATGTCTGGTTATCATACAGCAAACTTAAAGAGCTTGGCTTCTGGCTCATAACTGCTCAGAATCCTCTTTTATATATTGCAGGTGATGAGTGTATTCTACACTGAAGAAATTATAAGAATCATGGTAAGATGTAGGTCAAAGAGCTGTTGCTCAGTGCTTCAAGCAGGTGCTTTTACTGATCTGAATAAACTTGATATTGCCTAATTTTAATGCTAACCATAGGTGGTATTAGAACTTGAAGCGGTGACATTATGAGAATAACTGGTAGGCATCATGCTTTTCTCTGTAATAGTAATAGGTGATATTAAAGGGCTGTGATTTGCCAGATCTCATAAACTAAACAAGATTTCATTATGGTAGGGCTTGCATGGGAGACTTCTAAGAAAAATAGGAGGCAGTGGGACATGTATCACTTGTGCAGCAAACTGCATGTGCTATTTTGGTTAGTTCTTATTAAACTTCTCCACCTTGCCATTATATTTCCTTATTCATTTATCAGATTTGGGAGGGCTTGGAACCTGGGCACTGGGTCAGATTCAGCTGTTGCAATTAGGAGGAGGCAGGGCACAGAACTGTTCGAGCACCAGGGTAGGGTTAGCTTGGATATTTATCATTGTTTCTCTTCTTTTTTCCTTTTTTAAATTTTTATTAAGTCAAGTATATTTCACTTTGAAAATGCTTTTTAAATTCAAAGTTAAACTTGAGAATCTAACTGTAAAAACGTCTCATAAGTATATTTCCTCCAAACCATATTGCCAGTTTGCATATCACATTGCCCATTGGTTCAATATCCAGCATATTGAATACTCAAATATTCACTGTTATGTATGTTAGCACATGTGGCATGTGTTTTTATTAGTTGTGGGGCTGCTTTATTTCTTCCCTGGTAGCATCCCTTTTAGGGGAGGTTTGTGGGAGGATATGGTAAAACCATTCCACAGATATTGGTTTTCAATTTTTGAAATGCAGTTGTTTTGACTTTGTTTTGCATTGGCATTCTGCGGTTCTGCAAGTAGATGTCCATCCTGGGCAGAAATGCTTCTAAGTTTTGAATTTGTAAATGCAAGAAATTGTCTCAAACGTGACCCTAACAATTGATCCAAATGCATTGGAAGCTACAAAACAAGGATTATTCACAAACATTATTTGGTATCAAGTAACCAGTATGTTCAAGACATTCTTTATCTGCTCATGGGCAATTTTAAACAGAAAAACAGGCCAAATTGGTTTAACAAACGATTAATTAAGAATTATTTGCTTAGCTCCACTGTGCAGTTTTTCCCCTGCCCTGCTAGCTGTAGAAGTTTCTTAGGGGAAATTCCATGGCCTTTCCACTGCAATAAGAGGTAATGATGCTTGGCCTCCTACTGCACATTGCAACACCTTAGAGATCTGGACTTCCACAGATATGCTGCGCATTTGTGGTCGCCGCTACTGAACATCCTCAGAACGGAGCTGAAATAGCTCTTCAAGACAGAGGGCAGCACTAAATGAACCAGTGTTAAATTTTAAAAAATTCTCCAGAAGTGTTTATCTGTGTTTGTTTTTAGGGAAATGCAAAGCTTTTATAGCATCATATTGTGGTCAAACAGGTCCATCCATGTCCAAGTACAATAAATTGCCCATACACCAGCACAGCCTTCCTTTGGTGCATTTCAGGGACTGAGGCACTTAGCTTTGATTAAGGTAAGCTAATTGTAAATATAGACAGTGATACTGCAGGTGCTCAGCCTATGAGTAGTCCCACTGGTAGTCCATGCATGTGTTTTGGGGATTAGATGATTAGGTGGCATATATATCCTACCAAATATCACTGTTAGTCAGTGTTGTGTATTAAATACTATAGTATACAGTACACAACAATGTAGTAAAGTGTAGTAAATTGTCATGTTAATGTGGCTGGTTGAGCACTTCCCATACATTACTTCTGTGGATTTTCACAGGAATGCTAGGTGCAACCTATGTGCAACTAAGGGTGTAGACATTTAAAAAAAATTATTTTGTATTTGAGAAATAGTCTGTGGTCATAAAGATCAAATCCTCTGCTGGAGTAGGTTTTTTTTTTCTTTTCATTGTTATTAACATCAGGATCTGGCCTTACATCATAATGCACATCAACAAGGGGATAGAGTTAAGTTTGCACATGCAACATGAACCATGGCTTTGGAATTTTGAATACCTTCACAGACAGCCTTTAATAAATTTCCATGTAAATTTTCAAAAAAAATTGTGTAAAGAACTATAATTCGAAACAACCACCCTTACAAGGTAGGATATCGAGTGCCCAGGACTTTGAAACTCTGATGGCTTGCAGCAAACTGACAACAACATGCATAAAGTCGATATCTGTGAGCCATTTTGCTAAGACATTGTTGAAGTACACTGTCCTGCACATACTATGACATCTGTAAGTGGGTGCCTCCTACAGTATTTTAGCACTTTCACTTCTGATCCCAGATAGAGATCAAAAGGCAGTGAACGTGAAAAGAAATAATTAGTGGGAAAGAAAAAGTGAAATTTTTTTGAAGAGCCTGATCACTATGACCCTTTATATTTGGCCTCTTTATGCTGTCAAAGTTGTGTAATTTCATCCACTTTCAGGCCCCTTACATGACTAGATCAGTGTACTTTGTCAATATGCTAAATGGAAATAAGTAGAGGGTGCGGGAGGGAAATAATAAATGTATGCTGCCCTCCTCTCTATCTCCTTTTGCAGATCTGTATTTAAGATGTGGAGTTCTCTTAAATCCAGTACGTAGTCCTTATCCATTTCTTTATGGATTTTGTGCCACAGAACTATTCTCACAAAGCAATAGCCTCCATTTTAGGTGATATTACATTACACTGCTGAGGTGTTTCTGTTAACAAGATAAGGACATTATACAAATGCATAATGTTAAAAAAATAGCAAGTTCTAGCTGTGACTGGCATCAAAATAATACTTATCTCACAATAAATGTCATTAATGTGAGTTACTCTCCACTGTAATATTCATGGAAAAAAGGTGTCATAAGCTTTAGTTTTTCTCTGCCTTTTATTGCCAGTATAAATGTTTATTTCAAAGTATAGGGCTAGATCTGGAATTGCACAAAGGGGCCATAGAGATGTCTCAGAAAGGAACCATTGACTGATATTGAATCAGCATAACTACCCCAATATCAGCCCATTTATCTGCCTCCTTCCCAACTTCTAGCTGTGTTAGAGGCAGGGGGGCATAGGCGCCGACTTCTAATGACGCCAGTGGGTGCTAGACCCCCCTCTGCTCCCAGCACCGCCCTGACTCCACCCTGCCCTGTCCCCTCCCACTGCCATTCCAACCCCTTCCCCAAAGTTTCCACCCACTCCCTGTCCCTATTCGACTTGTTCCCCATATCCCCACACCAGATCCGCCTCTTCCCTGCCTCCTCTCCTGAGTGTGTCACGTTCCTACTTCTCCCCCTTTCCTCCTGGAGCTTGCTACAGCTTTTTGGCAGTGGTAAGTGCTGGGAGAGAGGGAGGAGGAGCAGGGACGTGGAGCACTGAGGGAAGGAGGCAGAGTCAGAGGAGGAGGTGAGGTGGGGCGGGCCGAGGAGCTTTGCTGCCGGTGGGCGCAGAGCACCTACTAATTTTTCCCTGTGGGTGCTCCAGCCCTAGATCACCCATGGAGTCAGCGCCTATGCAGGAGGGGGCACACTGTCACTCCTCAGATGGCAAAATGGTTCCTCAGGGGCTCTTACAAGCCACAGTAAATTGGAGCATCCTCCAAGGTTGCTCTAAATAATGCCAGTGGGTGCATCAGAGAATGGGTGAACATAAAGATGCCTTAGAACCACCTTTGTCATCTCTCAAATGAAGATCTGATCATAAATAGGAAAACACAATCCCCTTTCCCTACAGGCTGGTGTTTAAGGTGAGCTTGTCATAGATCAGGGTGTTAATAGATCAGAGTTGGTGGCAATTCGGGTGCACTTTTACAGCTAAAGTGGTACCACTGCCAACAGTTAGCTAATTGCACAATTAACATATACATCAGCTATGATAAAAATGCCTCCAGAGCCACTGTTTCCATCTCTGGGAACTTGCAGGACTCCTCTGCTGGCCATCACCTGAACTGAATATGGGGAGCTGAGTATATTCCTTGGCTCCAACCTTCCAAATATTCATCTGGAAAGCCCTGCATGTTATGCAATGAGTCTAAAACAGTGTCTCCGGTTAGTAACTGCCTTTTAAAACTACTATTTTACTCTACCCACCCCAAGAAAATTAGACTGAACCACACAGAAGTGGTGAACCAATATCCCATAGTCACAATAATCAATTAGGATCAAATGAATATAGCAGAGGGACAGAGATTGAGTCAAGGTAGACACTGAAAACAAACCATACCCTAGCTTGGGTTCTCCCCATGTGGGTTGCAACCAGTATTGCTGGGTCCTTCATGACAGCCCTTTGTGCAGCTATGGCACAACACATCCAATGACACAAATTGTTGCTGAATGCCTGCTGATTAGGTTCAGTGGTGGCCTAGAAGAACTGCATCACGCCACTGAAGATGCCATCATTTGGTTGGACGACTATGCACACGCTAAATAAATGTGGGTTCTCCCCATTTCCATGCTGCACAGAGTAATGCTTAAGCACTTATGAAGATCTGAGCATGGCTTCTACATGTCTCCATTATCCATCTGTAGAATGGGGTCAACAGTACTTCCCTAACTTGAAGTGGGTGAGGGGTGAGATTGAGTACATACAGATTGCGAAGCCCTCAGATACTACAATACTATTCCGCTTCAGAGACCTGTGAACACATGAGACTACAGAGGGTCAGAGTCCACAGTATTCATTGGTTGTTTTGCAGCATTCTCATGATGAAAAGCTGCTGTAAATCTAGTTTAACTAGCTGGTTACACAGGCTTTATGCCTTCTTTACATCACCTGAATAGTGAAAGCAGCTGGAATGTACTGCAGAATCTGGCCCTGATCATGTAATGGTAGGTTAATGTGAGTAACAGAGACAAGAGGGAGAAACAGAGGATACATCTCTGAACTCAACTGAAGCAAGTAGTTCATGAATTCTTGGTTACAGTGGCTGAACAAAGTTTGAATGAGACCTGATGCTTTGTGATGGAACTATTTCTTCTAACTGTTAAAGACCAGATACTTTCAGTCAGTGCCCTATTTTTTGTTGTTGTTTTATTATTTTATTCTGTGTTTAAAAATAAAAAATACTTTGCTTGTGTCATAAACAGATAGTTAAAGGTTAATGTCTCTTTTACCTGTAAAGGGTTAACAAGCTCAGTGAACCTGGCTGACAGTGATCTCTCAGGGAAAGTCTGGGAGGGGGAAAGGAGGAGGAATGGTTTATTTCTCTTTGTTTTAAGACCCAAAGGGTTTGGGTCTTGGGTCCCCCAGGAAAGGGTTTGGGAGACAGGAAGTATACCAAAATGCTATATTTTTGATTGGTGGCAGCGCTATCAGATCTAAGCTAGGAATTAAGCTTAGAAGGGTACATGCAGATCCCCACTTTCTGGATGCTAAAGTTCAAAGTGGGAATAATACCTTGACAGCTTGTCTCCCAAAGGACCAATCGGGGGACAAGATACTTTCAAATCTTGGTGGAGGGAAGTCTTTGTTTGTGCTGTTTATGTTGTTCTTTGTTCGCTCTTGGGGCTAAGAAGGACCAGACGTGCAACCAGATTTCTCCAATCTTTCTGAAACAGTCTCTCATGTTCAAAATAGTAAGTACTAGCTAGAAGGTGGATTATTCTTTTGTTTGTTTTTTTTATTTGCAAATGTGTATTTTGCTGGAAGGATATTTTACCTCTGTTTGCTGTAACTTAGGCTAGGGGAGAGGGAGTCCCTTTAGTCTATGTATAGCTGAAGACCTGTAAATATTTTCCATCTTGATTTTACAGAGATAATTTTTACTTTTTCTTTCTTTAATTAAAAGCTTTCTTTTTTTTAAGAACCTGATTGATTTTTTCCCTTGTTTAAGACCCAAGGGGATTGGGTCTGAACTCACCAGGGAGTGGGGGGGGGAAGGTTAATTCCTCTCTGTTTTAAGATTCAAGGAGTTTGAATCACAGTGATCTCTCAGGGAAAGTCTGGGAGGGGGAAAGGAGGGGGAATGGTTTATTTCTCTTTGTTTTAAGACCCAAGGGGTTTGGGTCTTGGATCCCCCAGGAAAGGGCTTGGGGGACAGGAAGTGTACCAAAATGCTATATTTTTGGTTGGTGGCAGCGCTATCAGATGTAAGCTAGGAAGTAAGCTTAGAAGGGTATATGCAGGTCCCCACTTTCTGGACCCTAAAGTTCAAAGTGGGAATAATACCTTGACAGCTTGTCTCCCAAATTTTATTTAGATTCTTTCACTGACTAATGCCTTTGTTTGGTAATGAAGATCTCTAACACTGTTTAGAAATGGGTTTGATATTTTAGAGCACCATTTGTAGGTAGCTTTAGTATCTGTAAAAGGTACCAATGTGATAGCTCTGGATCCTACAGCCACAGCACAGTCAAGCTTTTTAAAAATTGTTCCACATCATATTCTGGAAGGACCAACTTTGGGGATACAGTGGCAGTTACATTTCCATGCCAGTTTTGAACCTGATCCAAAGTCCATTGAAGTATATGAACATCTGTTCATTGACTTCACTGGACTTTGGATCAAGTCCTTAACCCAAAGTCTCTCTCCCGAGACTTCCACTAATGAAAATTGGAACATGACCACTTTCCATCATGGAATGGTTTGAGACCACCAGTTGTTTCACATGAATTGCTAAGGAGCTGCCAAATCATGACAACTTTAAATCACTCCCAATGTGGGCTGGATTTGAGCTAATCAACTGTCCTGTATCCTATTAAAAAATCTCTCTCCACAGTAACTTCACCAACAGTGTCCAGAACTCAGGTTTTTGTAATCTGCTTGCTTGACCTCCCCAACACTTAATTGATTCTATTAATCCATAATTAATAATGATGTATAATAGAATATAATGAAAACTGTGGCCTCACTAACTTTCACATATAGATGAAATGAAGACATATTGATAACCTACCACATACTTGACTCATTTATATTATACCCCTTCCTTTAATTAATCTAATCTTTAATTAAGACCATAGCAGAAGAAAGATTGGCAGCCTTTCCAAAAACTCAGTTGGTTAATAGGGAGAAAACTCATGTTGAGCTACAGTAATGTCATTTCATAGAAAAATTATAAAGTATAATGCATTTCAATAAAACCCTCATATTTCCCATTTCTTCTCTTTGGCATTTAGTCAGGCAAATAGCTACAGTGTTGGTTTCAAACAGAGCATACAGGGGTAATTACATTTATTCTAAACACCGTTGATTTTGTGATTACTAATGTGGTATTTGAGAGTCAGTGATTCTTAAATGTCAGCTTAAGGATCCATCTTTACCCATCTGAATCCTGTGACTGCAGATCGTGTTTTACGAATGTTCTTAGTACACAATGTAATTCTTTACTAGATGGTAAGACAAACAACAATTTCCAAAGCCTGCATTTTTTGCAACATGTTTAATCGGTGGGAGCACAGAGGCAGAGAGGAACATTTTCATTATTGCTTCATTATTAATCAGTGAAAGATGGATGCAATACTGGAGAGAGCTATTGAATTGTGAATGTGCTAAACAATTTACTAGAGCTTTCTTCAAAGAAAGCAGTCTTTTGGAAAGATGGACTGCCCTATTAGTGCAACGGTAGCAAAACCACAATGATAGTGACTTTCTTCTCCAGTAACTGTGATTTTCATAAAAAGGGGGGTGTGGAGGGCATGCTCATAACTGAATGCCTCTGAAATATTTAGTAATCAAACAGTAATATTATTTTCTTTTTCTGTACTACAAGTTTTGCCAAGGTTTCTTAGGCATGATATTGATATGAATTGTATGTAGTAATCCACACAGCTAGTAAATTTCCATTTTGTCCTGTTCTACTTCTGTAAACATAATACAAATGAAACTTTAATACTGTACTCTGAGAAGAGTATCATTGAATACTACAGTGTAGGGGTGGCCCAAATATTCCAATCAGCTTTAAAAACTGAACAGTATGTGACAGCTTTTCCAAAGAGTAACATGTTGAGTTCTTTGGAAAATCTGGCCTGAAAAGTCACAATAGGAGTTGCTAGGTGATGAACTCTTGAAAATCTGGCCCTTACAAATAGCATCTGAGCTCTTTGGAAAATCTGGTTCTAAGTGTGGGTGCTGAGCACCTGAAAACCTTGTTCTGAACTTTAAAAAGAAATCTGGTGCCCTGGTAGAAATAGATCACTTTTCCATCTCTGCTACAGTGCTATCTCATTGGAATGCAGCAGACAGTAGAGATGAGGGTCAAGTTGAACACAAATATCATTCAGACCCTAACATCAAAGTTCCTAATGTTTTAATACTATTCAGAAGTTACTCTGACTACAAGTATCATTCCAATGTGATAAGAAGCCTCTGGCTTCCATCAGCTGTAATCCTGAGAACTGGCCAGTACAGTCCAGACACAGTTGCTTGCTCCCTTGCCCTGTTTTCTTCACACAGTGCCCCCAAGATAGTAGCCAACTAACGAAGTTACTGTGTGTGTAATGGATGAAGTGCGCTGGCTGGCTTGAAGATGAAGTAGTACTTTTTCATTACCCACTTTTCTATCTCATAGGATTTATTAGATCAGCATTGAAAATAAAACCAAAGGAAACCCATGAGACAGTTTACTGCTCCCCATTCAGCTTGACAATGAAGGGGGGAACAATTGGGTATTGCTTCTCCACTTAATGATTGGAGTAATAAGCAATTGGTTAATTACATGAAAACAACTTTTATTTGTATTAGGAAGTGCATTCTATACTAAATTTTAATGGACTATCAATCCATGCCCCTGAGCTTTATCTTGTTAGCTGGAAATTTAAACCAGTATCCTTTAAACAAGCATAAAATACTGTTCAAAAGCCAAGCCTTTTCATAGAGAGGTCAGCAATTTTGCCCCCAAAGAATATGCTTCCAAATGTTTTAATGACTTAATAACAGTTATTAATGTATTTATCTCATCGATCAAGAACATCCATGGGTTCTCATCTGTCCTGATCCCTTCCTTTCTTGTTCTTTCTTCACATGTCCCTTGACTCAGTCATTGATCATCTCCACTCCATGATTCCATTACTTTAGATTCCTTTCCCCTCTCCCCATCTTGATATTTATCTAGCCAACCCCTAGCTCTGCCTCACTCCAACATCCATTACTGTGCCATTGTTCTCATGCTGCTGACTGAGAGAGTTCCCCAGACAGGCTCCTTGCCTAGCTGGTCCCAGTGTCTGCAGTCTCTTTGCCCATCTCTGCCTCCAGTCTGTCTTTTGTCCACAATCATAGTAGCTTGTTGCAGCCAGGAACAGCAATAGCAGGGAAAGCCCTGCTCAGCACCTTCAGACCTGGGCAGGAGCAAGTTCAGTGAGGATGAAATCTTTAAAGAATTTACCTACCAAAAGTCTCTACAGAAAATGTGGAAAGTCAAAGGCTTTCATGCCTTATAATTTGGCCAAATGTGGACATTTTTCCCCACAGGGATGGCAAAAGGGCACATTCCTGACACAAAGACAAAATTTCAAGTCCTTTCTCCAAAGCATGGAGATTTTGGAGTCTCTCAGAGAAAAGCTGTTAAAAACAACAACAAAACAATGAATTTTCCCTACGCTTATTCTCGGAAGCAGCTGAACCATATTTGCTGAAACGTTAAAAACGTTCAGCCTAAGGCAAACACCTGTCATGGAAAATTTCAGCTCAAACTGTTAAAGTCTGACAAAGTTATAAGCAACTGAAAAAATAGGGTCTTATAATAGGAAGCATCAGGCAACCTTACCTCTAGGTGACACTGTCAGTTCTACTTATAATACCATATCCATCAGCACGCCTTTGAAGGTGAATCAGATCTATAGCTGCAATTAATCACTTTTGATTATTGTTACTGTAAATATGTATGATACTTTACTGACAAGTAAAAGACTACATTCATCTCTAGTGTAAATCTGGACAAGAGAATTATTCTGGATTCACAAGGGTGAAGCAGAACCTGGCCCAATAGTTCAGACTAATAAGGCTCCCAATTTAAGGGCTTGATCCTGCAACGCTTCTTTACATGGGCTATTTATGTGAGTAGCCCTATTAAAGTCAGTGGGATTACTCATGCAAAAAAGGTCATAGTGCATAGTGTTGTATATACTATGGTAATTGACATACATGTCCACTTGAAATCCTTTCCATCTATTATCTGTAACTCTCCTTTTCTGTATTCAGAGATCTTTCCTAACAAGACAAACAAGGCATTACAGGTATGTTAATCTTAGGAATTTTCATCTTTGAAGGCATGGATCATGAAATTTAGCCAGTGATTTCCTGTGAAAGCATCAACTGAAAGCATTCTCGTGACTAGTATCCAAATGGATTTTACATGTTTGTAAGATCTCAAGATTTCCATAATGTCGGTTTGTTGTATTTTTTTTTTTAATTTTTGCTCACTAGATGTAAACACAAACAGATGGGGAATGCAATGGCTACGTGAAGGAAGGAAACTAATGATCTTATAAAACATTTACATAGGGGGAAAAGGATGTCAAAGGTCCATGTAAGAGGGTTATATCATCATCATTCCTTCCGTGTGATAGTCAATTCTGTTATTTTGTGTTCCAGAAAAGCGATGGATGGTATGTAGGAATTTTGTCTGTTTCTTTGACATACATTTCATGACCACACACCGTACAACTGTAAAATAGGATCTCAAAACATTATAAATATAATTTATTCTCTTGTTTGTTACCTGGAATTTGAGGGATGAGGTCTTCTGTATACTGGAGGAACATAGATTCTGACACATGCAGTTAATACATATAGCTAAGAGGAGACTGATTATAGTTAATTGGCTTTTTATTTTAATTACCAAATTATTGGTGATGAACATCCCTAATATATTTGAAATTAGAACTTCAAACCTGTAGATATCATACTTAATTACATTTCAAATATCCAAAAAGAAAAGTTCTTATTTAGTACCCAGCTCCAAATGATGCTTTTGACATGCAAAATTATTTTTCTAAATTATCTTCTCTTTTGATTCTGTGATTTGAACATGAGGCTGTGAATCTACTTGACACATTTTAAATTGCAAATTAAAATAGTGCTTCACTGCTGTATATGAGGGGAACCAATTAAAAATATTAGAGCATATAAATACCTTTATTATGAATGATACAATGTGACAATCGAGGATTGCAGGCAGTTATAGCATAGAAAAATCAAATACTATTGTCTCATTAATGAAGCTGACCTTAAAATTTTATCGATCCTATATGTTTGTATTATTATCTGTATAGCAAACTAAGCATTTGTGGTGCTTTGCAAAGACAAAGGAAGTCAAAGTCCCTGCTTCAAGAAATTTACAAGTAAGGGGCCTGAGCCTGCGTTCATTCTGCTTACTGAGTTCCCATTTTCTTCAGTGGCAGTTCTGGTTAGGGGGCGGTTTGGAACTTTAATGTAAGGTCAGTTTACACCTCCTTACATAGCAAAATCCCTGGAATAGGGGTAAAAAGAAGGAAAATTTAATGAGTTCGGTTCATGGAGTTTCATTCATTGTGTTCTGTCAGGTGGGAGGGGTCCCCATCATCTGCAGAATGAGTCATGGGTCTGTTCTTAAAGCTCTGTGACTCAGTACCCAGTATCAAGGCTCTGCATGTCCACTGGCTCTACAGATCCAGGGTCTCCCCACTGCTTTCTGGAAGCATGACTCTGCAGGGATATGCTTAAGATGTATGTCGGGGGAGAGGTTCTGTACCACAGAGGGCCATTGGCTGAATTACCTTCCTGAGGGTTAATATAGGGTCAATCTCTGTAGCGTCAATATAGAGGAAAGAGGTGGTTGTCCATGATCCTGTGCCACCACATAAAAATGTGACTGTCCTGTCCCTTAGCCCCAACTTGTCCAGTCTTCACCACCCTTTCCCAAATGGGTCCATACTCTGCAGTGAACTCTCCTCAGGGTCCAACATTCTGAGGAGGCAGCAGCCTCCCCTTTTCAAGCAGGGGGTGACATACATGACTGGCTTGGAGGGTGCCATCTGGCTCCTTAAGTATAACATAAACTAGTAAGGGTCACCTACAACAGTGGTAGGAAAACAGGGCTAGTTCCACAAAGTGTTTTAGGCACCTAACTTCAAATTGTAGATCCCCAAAACCCCCACTCAGCAGCCCCAGTGGTTGTTAGGAGCTACCTCCTTGCTCTGAATAAGGAAGAATTGGGATTTGAACTCCACTCTTCTACATCCTATGTGAGTGATCTAAATACTAGAATGTAGAGTATAAGGGGGGAGGCATCTGATACCACTTCCTCCTTGGTGTTTTGTGAGGAAGGGCTGACCTGGCTTACGGGCCTAATTCAGAGGAGGGTTCACAGCTATAAATTTCCTCCATCTCAATCTCAGGCACCAAACTCCCTCTGAGGGGTGGGGCTTAGACCACAGCCCTATCCTTGGTATTACCTACTGCTTAGCTTAGCTGGCTTCCTGCTCATTTTTCTGGCTTTTGTTAATTCCATTCTGAAGCACCTAACTGTCCCCATGTATTGCACAGGGAGCCTGGGCACCTGTCTCAGGGCTGAAGATTCCAATGGGCAACAGGGCCCTTAAATGCCAGGCATCACAATGAGCCTAAGTCCCCTTTGTGCCTCTAGTCTATACAGTGTTAGAAGGAAACTAGTGCTAGAATACCTAGCTGAACTGCATTCAAGGAGAGATTTGTGGGAAAAGATGGAGATCACTTGTTTTACAGGAGGATAGAGACACTGATTCAAGTCTAAAGGGAAGTGTGAAAAAAATCACGAGAAGATGAAAAAGAGGAGAGTGTGTGTGTCCAGTGACAATGCTTTTAACTCCAGATAAGCAGTTACCTTTAGCTTGCAGTTCTGTTTTAAATGAATCTCTGCTCAGTTATCTTCTTCAGCCTTGTCCCCAGTGTGACATTGTCAGCAGCTCAGCAAAAGCTACATTATAGGGCTTTCAATCCTGCAGGTAGAAAGGAAATCAAATTTTTGTCAATATTTTTTGTGTTCTGGTTTATGAGATCCCTTTATTAAAAAATCTTGTCATGCATTTGCAGAAGTAATGTATATTTGAAATGACCATTTTCTGCAGTTATCAAATGCCTCAGCTTTGCTTCTTTGTTCAAGGAACCCTCAAAAGCCATTTTTTGCTTTGTATGCTCTTCTGCTATGAACATTATCCCTTAATAGTTTTCCAGGACAAAAATCAATCTTGCCTAAGTAATTTCCCTGATTGAAGTTTTTACTGAAAACTATTAGGAACCTGGGAAATTAGTCAGGAAAGAACTACTGGTCCAGCCACTCATTCCCCAGCTGTCCTTTAGCAGCAGTCTGTTTTTCAGTAGTTATCCACAACTTCACATCCATATGGTATGAAGTCAGGCAGGACTCAGGTTTAAACTGTCTTTATCATTGTTAAATTTGCTCATTTAAATGGTTAACCTGACACATTTAATTTAGCATTTCTCTTTTCCTTTGAGTGTGGATTTGGTTTAGTTTATTGCAGTTCATCATGCACCCAGCTGTCTGTAATTTTATCAATTCATATATTTTTACAGCAACTTAAATTAACTAATGAAATTTAACTAATTATGGAGAATTTAGTTTTTATGATTATGCTCTGTAAATGAAACCTAAACAGGTAATGCTGTTAACCTCAATCAGTTAAAAATAATCCTGTTAATTTATGAACAAATTACTGCAACTGGAATGTACAATCAAGCATAATTTTTTTTTACCATTTAACTGTAAATGGGTTATCTTTTCACCTTGTTTTACTTTTTTCTTTATTCGTGGCTAGAACAGGATCCCTCCATAGAGCTGTGAGTTACCACTGAATGTACCATACAGTTGTTTCAATTCTACACTAGCCCATACATTTTAGATTGTCAAACACACAGTACTCGTGACAGAGGGTGGATTTTCAAGTGAGTTGAGGTGACATTTAGGCACTTTAGGGTCCAGATTCTATCCTTAGAGTTATACCCTTTAATTTTATCTACTGTCTCAGTTCGCCTTGGAAGGCAGTTTTTGCTACCTACCATCACTTGATGCTTTAAACATGTCTTATTTTCAGGCTAGTTTTAATGATCTAGGCTATATCTGCTCTTCCAAAGTGCTTGTCTTTCAGTAATGAAGTTGAATTAGGAACCAGTTCAGACATCAACCAATGTGAAGAAGTCCCATATGGAGATTTCCCTGAATATTTTTGCCTCCTATTACCCCGAGACAATTTCAGTTCTGGGTGAAATCACAATAACCTAGTAAATGTGAGTGAAAGTAATGAGTTCTCGTGCCTGACAATTGAGGATTACACTTGTTACTCTAATTGGGAAGACTTGGAGTGTTAGCTACTCTGCTGAGAGAACCAAGATTTGTGAGTGATATAATCGAAATGTACTCTAAGCTCCAATGCTCTCTGCATAAACAGCAGAACGTATTCAGTGCTCTGAAACTTTGCATAACAAATGTGAGATAATTAGTCAAGGGATAGATATGTGTTGGGCAGTTGTTCCTCATCTAGGGGAACTACCCCACCCTCTACCGCTGCAGAGCCTGTAGACTAGTTCAAGGGTATGTGAGAACAGGGAAGATTAGTGTGAGTGGAGAAAGCTGCAGGAGCCCAGATCCAGACCTCAAGTTCAGGCCTTTCACATACACACTGCATTTATGCTTCCATATCTACAGGTAAAGTAGACGATGGCTCCTTGGAGGCTACATATCTACCATCTTTGCTGTCACCAGGACACCCTACTGCAGCTAGCTGCAGGAATATCTGACATATATAGGATTGCAGGTTCAGATCACTGTCTCTGAAATGCTCAGCTCAGTCTGGGGCAGTACCAATAGCAGTCCTGACTCCCAGTGTCAAATAAGCTTCCAAGAGTTTTGGGGGGAGAAAGTACCTGAAAGGAGGAAAGAGAGAGAGAGAGCAAGAGGGCAAGAAGAGTCAACAAGAAAAAAAACCAAAAAACCAGGATAACCAAAAATAGAAAGATGGAAAAGAACATGAGAGAAAACAGATGAAAGGAGAAATGCTAGGACATGGTGAAAGGAGACATAGGATAATAGAAATGTTTGGGGAAAGGATTTTTCATCCAGCAAAATATTTCAAGATTTTAATTTTTTTCACAAAACAAAATTCTGAAAAACAATTTCTTTTGGATCAATCAAAATGTTTTATTTTGATGACTTCAAAATGTTATGTTTTTATTTTAATTTTTTAACATATTAATTAAAAGGACATTTCAAAAAGAAGAACTGAAACTGTTCATTCCACAAATGTCAAAATGGAACACTTTCAAAACCCTTTTCTCCATAATGACACTTTGGCAAAATCAATATAATTACACCCCCGGCCTCCCTCCTTCCTGTGTCTCCCTTTCCCCACCCTTCTCCCCAGTTCTGTTGAAATGGCATTTTCTGATAGAAACCTGTTTCAATATAAATTTTCTGACCAGCTCTAATGAAGAAAGGTGTATATCCCTAGGCTATCCTAAAAAGGAGATTTCAACAGAAGAAGAGTTGAAAAACATGATCTCAGGGGAGGTGAGAGCTTCCCTTGAGTTACTTTGTGACATGTATTAGCAACGACTAAAGTAGAAGTGAATGTTGGGACCTGTGACGCTCACAAAAGAGAGGCCCAAGGTGATGGAATCCTGATTCCTCATGATCTTCTCCAGATAAGAGACTATGTTTTTTTTATTGTACACACAAAGCCTCTATTGGAGATTCAAGTTTCAATCCTTTTTTTAAATTATGGATTTAAAGCCACTCCTTCATGAAGTGGCAGCTATGTTTTCATTACAATGTGATCTGGCCATTTTCTCATTAAATCCACAAAACCCATATAATAAAAAGAATGTCTATAATATGTATGATACTATTGTTGTTAAAGTTAAAATAGAATATTTGAGAATCTTATATGTATGTGTATACTACATATGTGTGTGTACGTGCGCGTGCGTATATACAAACATTGTGTATGTATTCATTTTATTTATATATGATAATCTCCTCTTCAGTCTGAATGGTAGGTTTCTGTTTCATATTCTGCACTTATTGTGGTATACTTTTTCCCTGCAGAGAACCAAGTGAACAAATGTGTGATACAGGTTTGCATGAGGAAATTTATGTAAGTACATTCAATTCATCTACCATTGCAGTGCAACCACCCCTAAAATCGAATGCAACAACTATTTAACAATAAAGCAGAAAAATCTGGACAATGCTCATACTTTCAGAAAGAATCTAAAGGGCCCTCAGAATATCACTGTAGGGAACTGAGGAATTAGCAGGCAATAAGGAATAGTTTCAGTGTGTTAAAAAAAGAAGAAGTTAGTGCAGTACTTTCAAAGTATAAAGGAATTCTTTTAAAATATACTGGCTTGTCTGTTAAATAAATCCTTTCTTTCAGTGCTCTGAGCTAAATGTACAGAAGTGCAGAAAAACTCATCTCATTTCAGAAATCATAAATCATGAACAATATTTCTGTATTATATAGTTTCCATCATGCCCACAATCATGTTATTGGAGCCTAAACTCAGCATAATCATTACCCAACATCCGTCTTATCTTTCACTATGCTGGGAGAAAAAAAACCCACACACACACTTAAATACAGCAATGTCACTGCTATTGCATTTAAGTTGCACACTTCTACTACTTCTGGGATGCATAAAATGCTCATTTCCTTATAGTAGAAATTAGGGATATGGATATCCTTTGCAATCCTTCTTCCAGGTAGAGCCAGCAGCAAACAGGGTCGGGTTCACTATCTAGGGCAGCAGTTCTCAAACTTTTGTACTGGTGACTTCTTTCACATTGCAAACCTCTGAGTGCAACACCCTCCCCACCCCAATAAATTAAAAACACCTTTTAATATATTTAACATCATTATAAATGCCGGAGGCAAAGAGGGGTTTGGGGTTGAGGCTGGCAGCTCGTTAACCCCCATGTAATAACCTGGCAACCCCAGAGGGGTCCTGACATGACCTCCAGCACATCCCTTGGCCCATGCCGCTTCTCGCAGACTCCATTGGCCTGGAATGATGAACCATTGCCAGTGGGAGCTGCGATCGGCCAAACCTGTGGATGTGGCAGGTAAACAAACCGTCCCAGCCCGCCAGCAGATTTCCCTGAGAAGTCAGTGCCAAAGATTGCCATTCCCTGCGTTATAGCCTAATTTCATGTAGACTCAGTGACAATCTCTCTCAGCTGTTATATATTAATGCCTTTGTCCTTTAACATGATGTGCTATTCAAAGCTTCATATATCATCCTGGTGTAAACTTCTGAAAAAAGCTATTTTTTTCAGTGATTTGCTGGAAACAGTCTCCATCAAATGCAAACACAAGATAAAAATGAAATGGCTTAAAATCTGTCCTTGACGTTACTAAAACACATGACGCATCTGTCTTCATGTTGTTTATATACATTTCCTTATACAGTCACACGTCATGTTTAATGCATTAGCATGAATTGGAGATAAATTCCTATTCAGTACACACAGCAAACAGAAAATTATTTACTTTTCCACATACCATGTGATAGTTATTCTGCTCACGTGATCAATGTCTTGTCCCAGTTTCTATTTTTCTTTCTTCATAAGAATTAAGAATGTGCATGATATCTAACTGCGTATTTGTATGTAAATGCATAAAATGGGTATAAACCAGTATTCATTTTAATAGGGAGGAATTATATTACTCTGATATTAAAATAATATGCACCCATTCCTCAAAACCCTCCTAGCAATCAGTTTTCTTCTAGAAAAGCTCTCACCTATATCCCTCTATTTCCAAGAGAATTGTGCCTAGTAGAATTGGTTTTAGTGTCTGCAGCAGGCCTAGAAGAAAGTGGAAAATGGGCAATTTATAGGGCATCAGTTCTTCTATCCCTTTCAACCACTGTAATCAAAATGTTGCTCAATCTGACACAAGATAAGATTTTTGCTCTCTCTGTCATGTCTTCCACAGGTTAAAGGAAAGATAATTCAGCCAGTCATCATTATGCACCACCAAAAACATACATAGAAAAAAATCTATGAGCATCAGATTCATACATCTCCAGGAAATTTGCAGAAGAAACAAATGACCCATAGTGAAAATGGATAATGCTTCACAAAATGGGTACCTTGGAACCATGTAGCTAAACTAATAGTAAAAATGATCCATTCTTTTCAACATGAAATTCGTTCTCTGCTAAAATATAGAAAAATATTTTTAGTCAGTTTTACCACCTGCTCCTCAACTCTAGGATCTGTTTATTCAGTTTTGATTTATGAAGAGTGGGGAAATTTTAAAACACATATTTCAAGGATGAGAAGTTCTTGGCTTTTCTTACAGCCTTGGTTTTTATCCTTTTATTTTTTAATCCTAGCAAACTTTTACATTTTGAGATGCCAAATGCTCTGCTTTTCTGAATTTTTATTACTGTCTCTCAATCAAGAGATTATTTGCCAAAACAGTGAAAATAAACTGTTACTGTGAACAACACAGAGATAAATTGGGCAAGATTTCAATTACTAGTAGAATTTTTTTTGCTTATTTATTTCAATGATTTTTGTGTAATTTTTAAAATGCTGATAAAGCTTTCAGGGAAATCAGTCTGTTTATCCTCTGGTACAAGAGGGGCAGTAGCAGGGCAATCTTCTCGTTTGACCCCTTATATGTATGGAGGAACAATCTCTATAGCTATCCATATACCTTCAGGGACAGACTTTCAAAGGTATTTAGGCATGTAAAGATGCAAATAGGCACTTGGAAGGATTTTCCAAAGCATAACTCCCAGAGGCTTCTAGATGCTTTTAAAATCCCACTAAGCACCTATCTGTAGCTTTAGATGCCTAAATACCTTTGAAAATTTGGTCCTTAGCCCTTAACTATAGGCAGGCAGTGTAACCTAGTGGACATAGAACTATGTTGGGACTCAGCTACTGGTTTGGTGGGTGACCTTCAGCAAGTCCCTCCATTTCATCATCTGTAAAACAGGGATGATGCTGCTGACCTCCTTTGTAAAGCACTTTGAGAAGCATGTAAAGCATGGTATAAGAATGAAGTATTATTAACAACTTGACAATTCCTGAGGCAGCCCAATAGATTACCAATTGTGATGTGGGCATGGGGCTTTGGGGACTGGACAGAGGCCAACAAATCTACTTCATGCAGGCCCACTATTAAAAATGTTCCATTATGTTATTGCAGTCATTATCAGACTGAGCTGGGTTTGGATCTGTGACATAAAGGTGAAAAGCCCCAGATCCCATGAACAACCCTCGGAGTCATCCAGCTCATTTCCATTGCTTTTAATCAGATGAAATTAACTGTTTATCTTGGATGGACATGTGACCCTCATGGGAGTGTCAGAGCATTCAGAATGAAATTTCTGACTAATGCCCACCAAGTACTCCTGTGAGGTTTCCTGTCTCCTCTATGTTAACTCATTGTTTGAAAGGCAAAATCCCCCAACATGTTTCCAGCTATCTGCATCATAGCCAAGCTTTAATAGCATTACAATCAATCTGGTATTGTGGCCAGAAAATAAAGCACTTCAGGATATTTTAAATATGGGGAAAGTGAGTTGAAATACATGTCTGCAAGTGACATGCTCACAAAGAACAATGTCCTAATGCTCTTTTGCAGTTTTTTGTATTAAGAAGACATTTGTTAAAACAGCCAGCATATATGGAGTCCCTCTGTTGTGATCTCTATTAACATGTTTCACTGTGCTACTGTAACCCACACACATTTTGGGTGGCACCAATACCACTTAGAGAGAGAGAGAGAGAGATAATATGGGTCTGCTCTACAGCTTTAGCTAATAGTTTGATGGCTTTTAGCTCATGTGGTAGAGGCTCCTACACTAAACTCTTAAGGCCCCAAGTTCAATCCCACCCACTGATGATGGGGGTCTGTCAGCGTTACACTGTAAGAAAATTATTTTTGTGCCTGAGGTAGGGTACCATCAGAATCCTTTGGAGACCATAGGAACTTTGTGTTTACTCCCTGCCCACCTCTTCCTCCCACAAAAGCTTCAGGTAATGATATTTTCCCCTACTGTAGATGTTAGTCAGACCTGGTTTCCTCCAGAGCCTACAAACATCACTCCTTGCATAGACTAAAGGAGGATATCACCAGAGAATATCAGCAGGGATATCAGATCTTGTTGACCTAGGTATTTATAGTCAGGTCTAAATTCTGACTCACTGAATAAAAAAAAAATCAGCATGCTTACTACATTATCCTAATTATATAAATCGAGATTGTGACTGTAGTACTCATTCCAATCAGCAATTATACAAGTAGTTCCACTTAAGGCAATGGAATAGTTTGTGTAAGTATCTGCTGTCCAATGCAAGTAAGCAGGTCACAGTCTGGCTCATCATGTCTATCAAGAAGGAATAATGTAACATTTGTTGAATCATAACAACACAGTAGCTATAAAATAGCCATTTCCTCTCAAAAAGAGCTCCTCCTTCTTACACCCTGACTTGCTCATGCAGGAAAACAAGTTACATCTTTTTAACTGGCTGCTTTACTTTATTCAGACATTTATTTATAAATTCAGTTATCCAGGAGTTTTACCAGTTGAAAATTATCAAAATTAAGAAGTGAAAATGCAATACAAAATCAATAAAAAATGTTTGTTTCTTGGAGATACAATCAAGTGAACTGAAGTTAAATGCCAATGGTAGTCATGAAACTTTAGACTAATTAGATTGGAATCAAATGTTTACCTACATTTTTGGAAATATTAAATAGCTGGTAAGGTGTAATAGACAGTTTTGAAAAATCTATTATTTTTAATGAAAATTCTATTGAAATGTCATATTTGCTGTATATTTTTTCTTCTTTATTACTCAAGATCATTTGCATGAAGTTCTTAGCTGAAAAGTTTATCTGCTCAATTTCCATCTCATATGAAATTTGAAGGTAAATATCATCCACACATGAGGACGCGTGAATACAAATTTCAACTGAATCCAAATAGTGGTATCTTTATCTCATTCTAGCACTACTTTTTAATATGTACTGTGCACAATTTATAGTCTAACAGCAATATGATAGGCTCTGTCTGGAAATTTCATTGCCTGAGAGAATATTTTCCATGTTTCTTATTAAAACCACCTTGATAGTTAAAATTACCTTTCCAATCTAATGGTCAGTAAATTGAGACATAGAATGAAAAATTCCTAACCTGAAGAATCCTCTGCTGATACGGTTAGCATCACAGTCTTCAAGTATCCTTTGTGAGAAAAGTCAGCTTTTGAAGCTTCTTTCTGCAAGTCCTGGTGCAACATAAAAATAAATATTGATGTTGTTTGAGGCTGTAAACTTTGGGTTTTTTTTTCTTTTGGAGACGTTGTGTTGATTTTTCGTCTTTCCATATTAAGAGAACATCAGATGCATGACAGATGTTCAGGTCTTCCAGTGGAAATATGTGAGAACATGGCTTACATTTCTTTTCTGGGGAATGCTGGTCTTAATATTGTTCTTTGTTTCTCTCAATATTGAAATATAGTATAGAACAATGTCTAAATTATTTTCTCTTGAGAAACAGAAATTATATCATGTAATTCTGATTTAAAAAAACATTTTGGACCCTGGGATAATTAACCTGAAGAAAAATGAAAAATTTAAAACAGATTCTGTACACCTATTTAGATTTATAGCTTTACCAATGGTCTTTATTTGAACAATGAATAACAGGCCGTTCTTTTAAAAATTGTGTATGGTATATGAGTATAAAACTCTAACATACATTAAAAAAGTGTTATTATGAGCTCTGGCCTTTGCACTATGACTCATATATCTCTATATCAAATGCACTGTCTGATCCTGAAGTTTTACTTGGTCAAATGTTTCATTGAGTGAAAGAGGGAGAAATGATTAAATGGAAGAACTTCAAACTGGGCCTTATGATCAAATGTTTAATGTAATTAAATACTATTTATTTAGTTTTGTTTGAAACTGTGACTATATGAATTCGGCATGGTAGGGAAATGATCACAGGGCTGATTTTGGTCTTGGAGCAGAGAATTTGAGTTCTTGTTACTAGATGGTCTCATTCAAAGATGGCTTCTCCAAAAACACAGTGCTTAATAAAATGTGATGTTGACTGAATAGTGACTTGTAGACAAAATGCCACCTACTGAATCATCAACATAATTACATATAGTAGCTGAGGAACTGTCTTTTGTCCTGACAATGTCCCACTTGCATCAACCACCACTGAAGTCAAAAGGAAAGTCTTCAGCGGAAGTTGGATTATGTGCTTAATGGCTAGTCTATT
Source organism: Gopherus evgoodei (assembly GCF_007399415.2). Taxonomy (NCBI): domain Eukaryota; kingdom Metazoa; phylum Chordata; order Testudines; family Testudinidae; genus Gopherus; species Gopherus evgoodei. The sequence continues at coordinate 53,018,254 of NC_044328.1, read as the reverse complement.
GTGTTTAGCTTGTGATATGTGGTAGAATCACAGTGTGAATTGGTACTAGCTAACCATACAAACTCCCAACTGCAGGCCTATTTGCTAATAATAAGAGTGGGATCTACCCATATTCCAAGGTATCTAAGTTTGTGAACCTGCTCCAAATCATTGCCAGAGGCTGTTTTAATCATTAATGTGACAGTCAGTTTCTTTAATCTGGGAGTACTGAGCAGTTAGCACACTTGACCTGAGCACGAGTTATCACTTTTAGGAGAGGAAGTAAGTCTATAGCAAACTCCTGATTAATACATTATTATACCAATCTATTTGTACGTATGTATAATCTCTATCTATAGACTTTGCTTAGAAATGAGTTGTACAGCCAAAGAGCACAATTCAGCCACTCAGAGTTACAGCAGAAGTTTCTTTTCTTTACACAAGCTCTTGGGCATTGCCCATCCTAAAGCTGGATGCTCAGCATTGCAATGCCTGACTTTTAGGCACTGAGAATATTACAGGAACAGCACTGCATGTAACAAAGCCTGACTTAGGCTCCCTGTACAAAGAGTGGGGAGAGACAGATACTTTAGAATGTGATCCACAAAACCAGCATGTTAGGTGGGAAAAAGCCTATGATAGGAAATACTGATGAGAGGGGTGTGTGCTAAGTCTCACCCCTCTCACAGAGATGAACACCTGCAGGAAGGGGTCTATGTCTTCTAGCAATCCACAACTGGGACTCCTTCTCCTAGAGTCAAGAGTTAAGTAATTTTTTGTGAGAAATGAGGTAATATAGCCATGCCGCTTGTAACTTTTACCCAGTGGTTAGAGCACTCACTTGGGATGTAGGAGATCCAGGTTCAATTTCCGCCTCAGCAGAGGGAGAGAAAGGAATTTAACAGGAGTCTTCTACACCTCTCAGGAGAGGGCTCCAAAGACTGAGTTATGGGATAGTCTGATGTGGGCCCCCCCTTAATTTCTCCTGTTGAAGCTGTTCTACTGTGTATACATAATGAAAGAGTAATTGGGCATGAGAAAGAATAACAGCTTTGCAGCCTATTGGCTACAGCACCCACCTGAGAGGTGGGAGATCCAGTCCCCCAGCATGTCCATGCTGTTTCATGTAAAAGTATAGGAAAATACTTTAATATTCAAATAGGCACTGAGGCGGAAGGAGTGATACCACCCAAATAAAGCGTTTGAGGGTTTTATTTTGTTAGAAAAGTGTCTATTGACATTGGATTTGCTGTTTAGTTCTTACTATCCTCATAGCTTCCCTACTCTCTCTTTCTTGGATGAAAGAAAAATTGCTGGAGTCCTTAAAATATAAGGGAAAAACTGCTCGCAGAGCCACAAAAGGGTAAACACAAAAAAGAGGGGGGAAAAACTCAGCCCTTTACATGGCACAGGTGACTACTCATGAGTTTTCTCGAGTGAAAAATAGTTATAAAATTGGATGAAATCATTTGGGGTTGATACTCCTTCAGTGATCCCAATAGAACTATTCACTGAAGGCCACATTCTGATTCAGACTATATGGCCAGGCAAGGGAATAACATTTCTCCAACTCCCTCCTTAAATCGTTATGCCAACTACCTGGTCCTAGAGTCTGAGTATGTCAAAGTACACAGAGCTGCTCACCCAGAGCAGGTGGAGGAAGGGGGGGGGTTTGGGGAATGAGCAGAGTTGCGGCTCCACCCTAGTATCAGATGCACAGTGTGGGTGGTGAGGTAGCAAATTTACTGCTGATTTAGGCCAGCAATAGATTACTATGCCCTCAGGAGGAAGGAAGAAGCATGGGAGGCGAAAGGTTTATATTAGAGTCACAGGACTACTCCTGTATTCATGTGACTTGTACATCACTCCTTACTCAGGATTGTCCCTAAAGTCAAAATCTAGTCCAGAGCAAGATACTACTTAATATGAATAAGGATGGCAGAATCAGGCCCTTGAGGGGGAGGGAAGGCGGAGGGGACCCCACTGGAATTATTAAATGAAAAATATGTTTTCTAAACTGTTGTATATTAGAATCTTGAAAAGGATATGTTATTATCCATCTTATTTGAACATCTCCCATCTCCATTTTCTTGCATGTATACCTCCAGTGAGGAATCCAGAAAATTCCAATTTTATATTTTTAATTTTTTTTATATAAGTCACATATATCTTGTACAACAGGTCTATAAATATTATCATTTTCTCTACCTTATTTAGTCCCAGTTCTTTCATTGAAAACACCACAGTTTAACATAAGTAAGAGAAACCCAATTTAGGAGAAAAATAGCAACAACATTTTAAATATTTTCATTCACTCAAAATTGAGACTGAACTTTTTTAGTCACAGATGAAATGCCTAATATTTCACTGAGACGAAGTAGGTGAGGTAATATCTTTTATTGGACTAACGTGTGTTGGAGAGAGAAGTTGGACTAATCAAAGATATTACCTTACCCACCATGTCTCTCTAATATTCTGGGACTGACAAAGCTAACACACTGCATATAACATTTCACTGTTAATAGGCATGTCTGACTCACGAAGGCTCAAACAATACACAAATCTTCATAGCTGTTTGCTTACTAAAAATAATATTCACTACCATTTCATTTAATCTGACTCTTTATTATGCTCTGGTGAACCTATTAAGATTCACTGAAGAAAGTAGAAGGAGAATTCTTAAAAGTGTGATTATGAGGGGAGGTAGTGTATGTAATTGCTTATTAGGAGGGCATGTTATCATGATCATTGGTTTGTTTAGCTTAGGACAAATCTTCTCAAGCTATGGGTTGCCACCTCTGCAACAGGTGCCAGGGGATTGCAGCTACCTTACTCTACACTTATTGCTAAATGAGAGAAGGTTCTTTGTCAATGGGAGGTTGACCTGGATGAGGTTGATCCCAGTGTGGATGAGGAGATCCTACTATGAAAGAAGTGTGAGAACCAGTGGATTTTGGAATTATTTTTTGTAAGTTCAAGAAAGCAAGGATAACTACAAAACACTATCCCTCAGGTCCTGATTTACACTTCTTCTTGATGCTAATAAAATTCCAAATTAAAACCAGAATTATAGGCTGGTTGCCAGGAGAAGCCTTCTAGCATTTAACCAAAGACAGGCTTATTAAGGAGGGAAATCACTACACTGTAATCCATGTACCTAAACTGTCCAATCTCACGATATCTTACTCAGATCTCACCTACCGTTGGGCACGCCTACTAAAGTCAAAGAAAGTCATTCTGGTGGCTTCAGTGGGCTTTGGATCAGCCCATGGTGAGCCTGTTTTGCTATTGCTGCTGTACTTGCATGTCTCTTCAATGTCTGAACATCAAAACATACCGTAGAGGCTCACCACTTTATTCTCTCTAAAAAAGCACTTCCCTGAGACTTAGGAATGAAACAAGTCAGTTTCTGAAGCAACTTAGTAGTGTTCTATTGAAATCTATGGGGTTTTTTTTAAACCATTTGATTAACTTGTATGGTACAGTTCAAAAACCTACAGAAAGATTATTTTCTATTAAATTCTATAGGACTTTTCCATAAAGGTGTATAAAAATACCTAACTTAACAGCAGAGGCATGCATGCTCCTGCTATGAATAGATTCTGGACTTAAAGCTACTATTGCTCACATCCCTCAAAAATACATTTCTAGCTTACCAGATGGAGTAAACCTGTGGCTTGTTGGCAATGCAGCTGATTGTACTGGGTAGGATGCTACCAGGTTCAACATGTGATTTTCCCTGTCTGAGCTGTTTTTTCATGACAAATGTGTGCTCTTATAATCACAAATCCCACATTGCTCCCTTTTAAATATGTTACATACAAACAAGATTAAAGGTAACATAATGGATTTGTCAGGACAGACAGACAGATATAGTTGGTCTCTTAAACCAAACCTGTACAGCTGTGGTGATGGAAAAACCCAGCTTGAAAACCTAAACTTCTAGTAGCTTGAGTTAACAGAGAATCCCCACTATCTAAAGTGGGTTTTTACAACATAGTGTGAAGGTTACAAGGAGTCCTGGTTACGGTGCTCTTGGAGGAGATCTTATTACCTGAAGATAGCCCTGGGGAAGGAGTTTAATAGCAATACATAATTATGCTCTAGCAGTCTCCCAGAGTAACTTACATCACCCTAGTGGAGAGGCAAGAACTCAACCCATTGGAATGGTCTGCAGAAAGATTTATAGAGCATTCTCATTCCTGTTTGTTTTTCCTGTTGTCATGGGTGGTGGCTCAATTGCCATTTAGAGAAATCTAGTATGTATATTATAGTATGCAAAGCACCATGGAAGGCTGAAGTCAGTATTCCAAGTCTCTGAGCAGGTTTAGATTGAGAAGCCTAATGTTTACCACACAAGACTTTTTATTTAAAACTTTTATGAATGAATCAGATATTTCCAGTGCCATAATACATCTCAGAACAAACAAACAAACAAACACACAAAAGTCTTTAAATTAATAAAAAGGTTTAATGAATTCAAGGAAGTTGTTTGCAGCGTAGATGTTGACAATGAGTGCTGTGGTGGTGGTAAAGGTATTCTACATTATTGTTTGTTCACTAAGGCTTAGAAGCCCCAACTAAGATTGAGGCTCCTTTTAGTTAGAGTCTGTATAGATGCATACTTGGAGACAGATGACCAATCCAGGGGCACATAGTGAATGCATGACAGCCAAAGATTGAACCTAGATCACCTGAATCCCAGTGTAGTTCCTTAAAACCAAAACCAACCTCCATCTCAGCAGTATGTGGTGGGGCACTTCATACCCCAATTTCCCCAGTTCAAGCTCTGTTTCCACTACATTTTGATTTCTCACTCCTCTGTTGTTGTTGCAGCTCATGCTCCGACTTAGAAGTCTTTAAAATCCCACACTGCACTTATCAAGTATTTGATGACATCTATTTAGGCTAATCTCTAAGGTAAGATTTACTCAAAGCTGCCAAATTATAAGTTTATTCAGATAGATTCATTTTATTTTTGTCTTTGGATGATTTAACAAAGAAAATCATGTTAGAGAAGGCTTCTGATACAGCTTTTCTTTAAAAAAAATAAAAAGTATTTCTCTCTCTCTTTCGCTCATTTCACTGCCTTTCACTCATTGAAAGAGAAAGGAATCACAAAAATGACACATGAGCCATTGAGCTGCTCTCAGTCCTAAAAATAAAGGAGCTTTTATTTTATATTTGGAAATGGAGTTTAGTTTTTTTCTGTGCATGTTTGCCTTTCCTTTACCTTCTTTTTAAAACTGATTGGTATTTTAAACAGACATTTATTGTGTTTTAAATAACTGTTTCCAAACTATCGGGGCATTTAAAGCAGAATGCATTATTTTGGCTTTGGTTTAGAGATGCAAACCAAGGAAGCTTCAGGTTAACCCCCACAAGTCAACACAAAACACTAAGGCCCTGGTCTTACAGTGAACTACATCTGGGTATTCTCTGGCACTCGAGAGCTCTGAAAAAGTCAGTGCTACTCTGGCTGGGAGCTGGAGGTCTGCTCATGCAGTGGTCATTGAAGACTCAGGGTTTAAGAAGAAACTTCACTACTTGCAAAAGGAGGAAGTGCAGCCCTTGAGCTAGGTGGACTGTAGTTTAAGTCTAAGAATTTTTATAGCAACTAAATTATGATTAATCAAGCACCAAGGAGTCAAATCATTATGTATCCGGTCTTGGACACAAACTAAGAAAAGCAACAAAAAGAAATCATGTTTTGGTCTACATGTAAACTATGAAAATATACAGTGCTGGGTTGCATATTATGTTAGCACAATATCTTTGTACTTCTGGAGAAAGAAGGGTGAAAATGAGGGTGTGGTGAACTTGTCCCACTAAAGGCAAGTTACCACAATTTTACTACAATCCTTTTTACAGTGCTGTAAATGTACATTGTGCTTTGTCGTTATTGGTGGTCTCTGAATAGGGGAGAGATTGGGATTGGAGAAATGTTATATGGCCTGAATTAGGCACAATACCGGAGTTGTGTAGAGGTCCAGGACTAATATAGGAAAGGCTGTTACAGGATAGGTATACAGCAGAATTGGCAAAATCTGTCAGAGAACCAGATTTAGAATAGCATGGAATGTTGCGATTTAGGATATACGTAAGATGCACTGGCAGAGCTGGATGGTGACGTTTGTATCACAGTTGCCTACCCACTATGCCTGACTCATGAACGTATTATTAGTCCCTCACTTTCACACACATTAAATTGACTCACTTTTTTTCCTCTTTTTTTAGGTATTAGAGGAAATATTTTTAAAGTGAGATTTATGGTACTAAAAGTAGAAATTGCTAATTTTGTAAACCAATTCCATGTGAACAAACTGAACATTACCCATTCAGTGTTATTAAAAGATCCTTCCCACTTTAGAAATCATTGCTGGAATTTTCAAAAGCTTGTGTGGGTGTGTGGCTTTCTGCATACTCCGGTGATCTTAACCTGACCAGTATGGTAATAAAATTACCGTACAGTTGAAGAGAGGAGGTGCCCATTCATCCATACATCTGGGCCTTTTTTGATGCATGTGATGCATCCAAGCACCTTGCCTGCATGGATCACGAATCTGAGTTTTTTCTTATGTGTTCACTACATAGACTCAGCATGTTGTCTACTCGAGTGCTACAGGCAGGTGGCAGGAGAAATAACTGCTACCACTGGCCAACAAATGGGCACTGTTGTGGCTGGGTACTATAGTCTCACAAAAAAGCTACCTTCTAAAAATCCAAATGGGAAGGCACTTAGATGGCGCCTGAGCATACAACAAGCTGGGTACATTAAAAAATCAGTTGTTGCCCATCCTCCATTTTGAAAATTGCTCCATTCCAGAGCAATCTAAAGGTAGGACATGACTTTCCTGCTCTAAGCCCCAGCTGTTGCTTTTCAGAATTCAACAATAGGCTTCACAAGTCTACTCTTCCTCCTGGAGGAGGATCAGGTTCTAGCAAGGAAGTCTTTTTTCAAGAAAGATTAGTGGCTTTTTTCAAAGAAACTTTTTCCACAGCACAAAACTGGGATCAATTCAGCAGCCTCCTTGACATATTTGTATTGGGTCATATACATGCTATGTGCCATTTTCCCTCCAGAGACTTTGTAAACCTATCATCTCTCAGACAGCCTTTAATACTTCCAGGAATTAATGCTTCTTGACGAGAACACATTCATTAAAATCTGATTAAGTAGTACTTGAAGTGGTTGGAGTGGGGTGGAAAGCGATTTTCTATTTCTGAAGCCAGGGGAGATCATCTGGGATGAGGATCAACCACTTAACACAGCAAAAATACTTTATTTTTAAGTGTAGATTCCTCAAAAATGGAATATTGCACAAAGCTCTTCCCTTAAAATCTTCCTTCCATTTTTTCACCATCACAAACCCGAGCTTGCTACTTTTCTCAGCCCTTCATGGAATATGGGTGTTTGCAATGTGCAGACAATATTTCTTTTTCATTCCTAAACCCTGGGTTTATTTTCCACACACCCTTCTTCATTCTAAACCTTGTTATTCTGTGCCTCTCAGGTCAACACACTACAAATTTGTCACCTTCATCACTTGAATTCTGCCATGGGAAAAGCTAGCTTCATGACTCTTTCATTCTCACATGCCTATTGATATGGAGATGAAAAATGTGTCTACTATATATTTGTTTTATTAATCATAGAACTGTCCAGTGATAATCTCTTCTCTGCACAAATGGAAGAAATGATACAATATTGGTGATGGAGAGCTGATTGGGCTTCAATACACTCAAAAGGAATTGGAAAGATTCATTACCTTTTTTTAATAAGTAAAATTTGTTCCTTATGAATCAGCACTCCTGAATGTTGCTTGGTATGAGAATATCAATTTCTTTGATAGCTATATTAAATAAACTCTTGAAATAAGCTTCTGGAAAAATGTTTTATCATGCCTTTAAGCCCATTCAGCAAACATTCCAGAATAAATGCTAAAAGCTCTGAACTTGTTTGCCTAGTGGGAGATATCATTATTTTAGAAAACATAAGTTTACATGAGAGAGACAGTTTGGAAAGAGATGAAACAACAAGGGCTAATTCCACTGATAGCTCATAAAAATGCACTGTAAATGTAGGTCTGCTTCTCTCTCCTTTTAAAGGACCTTTCCATTTCCAGCAGGCAAAGGGCTCTCCTTCTCTTATGAGAGTGAAAATTGCATGTGCTAGGCTGTGACTTCAGGCAAAACCCTGAACAAGGGGTGATGTTAAACTGCACCTACAGGAATGTCCCTGGGAGGCATCGCCACCGACTTCTGAATCAAAATCTTCCCTTCCTTCCTTCTTGCTATGGGGGCAAGGACGCAGTGATTGAGCAATTCCCTATAGCAGCAGTAAATTACTAACCATCCATCTACTCTGAACAGCAAATATGTCCCTGCCCATTTCCCATTCACTCCTCACTCACTTGCTCCTGCGAGGTAAATAGCTTGCTCCTTCCTATGCTGCCAGGCCAAAGGAGCAGGTAGACAATGTTAGGGTGTGTCTACACTGGGAGCTGGGATGTAATTCCCAGCTCACAAATACAAACTAGTATGCTAAAAGTAGTAGTGTAGCTGGGGTAGCAAAGGCAGCAGCACCATAGGCTAGCCATGCTGAGTACATTGCCCCAGGACTCAGGGTGTGTGGGGGCTGTACTCAGGATGCAAGCTGGGAATCATACACTTGGCTCTGAGTATAAATGTAGCCTTATTGTCTTGTGGAGGCATATAATCCAGGGATAACGTTTTCAAAATCACCTAACTGACTTGGAGAAATTCCAGAAAATGGAAGAATGCTAATCCTGGACCAATATTCAAGAAGGGCAAGTGAGATGATTCAGGTAACTATAGGCCTGCATTCGATCCAAGGCACAATAATGGAAAAGCTGATATGAGATTCAGTTGATAAAGAATTAAAGGACCAGACAGAATTAGTGCCAGACAGCATGGTTTTATAGAAAATAGGTCTTGACTACAGCTGAGTGACTATCTGGGGTTGTGTTTTTTTTGTTTTTTTTTTTGTTTGGGGGGTCAAACTAAAAAAATAATTTTAAATTGTCTTTTTTCATTTTTTCTTGCTGAAACAAAAACAAAACAAAAGAAAAAAGGTTTTGATTGAATGAAACATTTCATTTTTAATGAGCATCTTAATTAGAGAAATTTATTAAATAGCTTTGCGAAAGAGAAGTCAAAAGGTTTTGATTCCAAATAGTTGTGAAACAAAAAGTTGAAATGTTTCATTTCAAAATAGCCAAAATTAGCCATTCTGACTTTTCAAAAAAAAATGTCACTTTCCAAAGTGTTTTATGCATTTCTGAGTTTAAGCCTCATTGATTCTCTAAGTAACTTGTCAAAATTAGACTTAAGTACTTTTGAAAATTTTACTCCAAATCACAGTCTAGTTCTTATTCTTTTTCTTGAGTTAATAGATCCCTCATTAGAGTTATATCAGAGATAGTTGTCTGTTATTATTTAATGAGTAAATTAATGAGAAATTCAAAATGCAAGAAAGTGCATATTGGGCAATTCAGGGGATGAAAGTCTGTATTCAAACACATCTGGTCGTAATTAAGATTTACTGTACAATTCCATTTAGCCAAACTTAATTACTGGCAACAAAAAGAATCTCACCATGGGTGATTGCCGTATATTCCATTAACCGTTCCATTTAGGAAGCAAGAATTAGGTGTTGCAAAGGGGAAGGAAAAATACACTTGTCTTCTATGTTTTATGGTAACCTTGTACAACTTTTTCTTACAGTCAATAGAATTCAAACAGAATCCAAGACCTAGTTGTTTAAGTGAACTCCTGTCACAATGCAGAATATTCTGTTTTCTTCTATGCTGTCTCTTTATTCAGGTTTTATGCAGATATAATGTAACTGCAATGACTACAGTTTTGACCTTACTCTTTGTTTGCAAGTTGTATTGATGGAGGGAGCTGTTGAAAAGGAAAGAGCTGATGTTTATGATGGGTGCAAAATGATAATGAATGCGTGACTATCAGAGGACATATAGCAGTAAACGGTTTGCCAAAGTTAGCCAAATAATGATTATTATTTATTTGTCTTGAGGGAATCATGGACCAGAGTCCCATTGTGATAGCCTGTGTACAAACAAAAGTGGGAAAAAATAGTTCCTACTCTGAAAAGCTTCATTTCTGAACTGTGGACTCTTGAGCACAATAGTGTTTGTAACTACTAATGTTACCATGTTAACTCATCAGATACACAGGTGCCATTTTTAAGGCAAGTTATTTTGGGGAAAAAAAACAAAACTGTATTCCGGACCCAATTTTTACTAAAGATTAGCTTCAGGCTTACGGTGCAGCATGTGTAGGCACACCTGAGCTAGCTTTAATCTCAATAGCACAAATACAAATAGTAGTGAAATTGTAGCAACACAGACTTCAGTTTGGGTATGTGTGCACACGCTGCAATCACTCACTCTGATTGTAACATAGGCCTGGTCTACTCTACGATTTTAGGTTGAATTTAACAGTTGAGCCTGGACTCGTCCACACAACAAAGCTCTTTTTTTTTCCTTAAAGTGCTCTTTAAACCGATTTCTTTACTACACCTCCAACCAGGGGATTAGCGCTGAAATCGGCCTTGCCAGATTGAATTTGGGGTAGTGTAGACACAATTCGATGGTATTGGCCTCCGGGAGCTATCCCAGAGTGCTCCATTGTGACCGCTCTGGACAGCGCTCTCAACTCAGATGCACTGGCCAGGTAGACAGGAGAAGGCCCGCGAACTTTTGAATCTCATTTCCTGTTTGGCCAGCGTGGCAAGGTACAGGTGAGTGCAGATCTCATCAGCAGAGGTGACCATGATGAAGTTCCAGGATCACAAAAGAGCCCCAGCATGGACCAAATGGGAGGTATGGGATCTACTCGCCATATGGGGAGATGAATCCTTGCTAGCTGAACTCCATTCCATTAAATGAAATGCCAAAACATTAGAAAAAGTCTCAAAGGGCATGAAGAACAGAGGCCATAAAGGGACGCATAGCAGTGCCGCATGAAAATTAAGGAGCTGAGGCAAGCCTACCAAAAAACCAGAGAGGTAAACAGCCGCTCCGGATCAGAGCCCCAAACATTCCACTTCTATGATGAGCTGCATGCCATGCTAGGAGGTGCAGCCACCACTACCCCAACACTGTGCTTTGATTCTGTCAATGGAGAATCACGCAACACGGAAGCGGGTTTTGGGGACGAGGAAGATGAAGATGAAGAGATTGACGATAGCTCACCCTGGACCTGGAGCCAGTAACCCTCAAACCCACCCAAGGCGTGCTCCCGGACACTGAAGGCAGAGAAGGGACCTCTGCTGAGTGTACTTTGGAAATATTACACATGGTTTAAAAGCAAGGGTGTTTAATGATTAATTTGCCCTGGCATTCGCGGCCAGTACAGCTACTAGAAAAGTCTGTTAACATGTATGGGGATGGAGTGGAAATCCTCCAGTGATATCTCCATAAAGCTCTCCTGGATGTGCTCCCAAAGCCTTTGCAAAAGGTTTCTGGGGAGGGTGGCCTTTTTCCGTCCACCATGGTAGGACACTTTACCATGCCAGGCCAATAGCACATTGTCGGGAATCATTGCATAACAAAGCATGGCAGCATATGATCCCGGTGTTTGCTGGCATTCAAACAACATCCGTTCTTTATCTCACTGTGTTATTCTCAGGAGAGTGACATCATTCATGATCACCTGGTTGAAATAGGGTGCTTTTATTAAGGAGACATTCAGAGGTGCCCGTTCCTGCTCAGCTGTTTGGCTATGGCTGAACAGAAATGTTCCCTGTTGTTAACCACGAGGTGTGGGGAGGGGTGAAGCATGTGTGATCTCTCACACCAAACTGGCAGACAAGAGGCAAAATGCGAACTTGTAACGAAAGCACATGTGCTGTGTAATGTGAACAGTGAGGTTTAACATGAAACAGTATACCTATTGTTCTCCAAAATATATCTTTTTAACTACCACTCACCCTTTTCCTCCACCTCTGCTACAAATATTTCTCCTTCGCAGAAGCTAGTGAAGATTAGAAGGCGAAAAAACCCGCCCTTGGGATGAAATGTTCTCTGAGCTTCTGCTGTCCTCCCACACTGACAGAGCACAGTAGAATACTTGGAGGCAGAGTGCAGGAAAGCACAATATGAATGTGAGGATGGTGGCGGGCTGAAGAGAGTAAGTGGCAGGCTGAAGATGATAGGTGGCCATCAGCTTGCTGACAGAAGGCAAGAGTCGATGCTCAGGCTACTGGAAGATCAAACTCATATGCTCCAGCATATGGTTGAGCTGCAGGAAAGGCAGCAGGAGCACAGACCGCCACTACAGCCCTGTGTAACCAACAGCCCTCCTCCCCAAGTTCCATAGCCTCCTCACCCAGATGCCCAAGAACGTGGTGGCAGGGTCTCCGGCCACCCAGTCACTCCACTCCAGAGGATTGCCCAAGCAACAGAAAGCTGGCCTTCAATAAGTTTTAAAGTTTTTAAGTTATAAAATTTTAAAGTGCAGTGTGGCCTTGTCCTTCCCTCCTTCCCCCACCCCACCCGGTGCTTCCCTCCTCCCCCCCCCCCATCCTGGGCTACCTTGGCAGTTATCACCCTATTTGTGTGATGAATTAATAAAGAATGCGTGAATGTGAAGCAAATAATGACTTTATTGCCTCTGAAAGAGTGAAAGAAGGGTGGCAGGGAGGGCGGTTAGCTTACAGGGAACTAGAGTGAGCCAATGGGGGATAGGGGGTTCATCAAGGAGAAACAAACAGAACTTTCACACTGTAGCCTAACCAGTCATGAAACTGGTTTTCAAAGCTTCTCTGATGTGCACCGCACTCTCCTGTACTCTTCTAACTGCCCTGGTGTCTGACTGCTTGTAATCAGCAGCCAGGTGATTTGCCTCAACCTCCCATCCCACCGTAAATGTCTCCCCCTTACTCTCTCAGATATTGTGGAGCGCACAGCAAGCAGTAATAACAATGGGAATATTGGTTTTGCTGAGTTCTATGTGAGTCAGTAAACTGTGCCAGTGAGCTTTTAAACGTCCAAATGCACATTCTACCACCATTCTGCACTTGCTCAGCCTATAGTTGAACAGCTCCTGACTACTGTCCAGGCTGCCTGTGTATTGTTTCATGAGCCATGGCATTAAGGGGTAGGGTGGGTCCCCAAGAATAACTATAGGCATTTCAACAATTCCAACAGTTATTTTCTGGTCTGGGAAGAAAGTCCTTTTCTGCAGCTTTTGAAACAGACCAGAGTTCCTGAAGGTGCAAGCACCATGTACCTTTCCCAGCCATCCCACGTTGGGAAACGTCCTTGTGATCCCCCAGTGCTTGCAGCAGCAGCATTGAAAAGTACCCCTTTCAGTTTATGTACTTGCTGTCTTGGTGCTCCGGTGCCAAGATAGGGATATGGGTCCATCAATCGCCTACCACAGTTAGGGAATCTCATTCCAGCAAAGCCATCCACTATGACCTGCACATTTCCCAGAGTCACTACCCTTGATATCAGCGCTCTTTGATTGTGTTGGCTACTTGGATCACAGCAGCCCCCACAGTAGATTTGCCCACTCCAAACTGATGCCCGACTGACCGGTAGCTGTCTGGTATTGCAAGCTTTCACAGGGCTATCACCACTCGCTTCTCAACTGTGAGGGCTGCTCTCATCTTGGTATTCTGGTGCTCAGGGGAAGGGGAAAGCAAGTCACAAAGTTCCATGAAAGTGCCCTTACGCATGTGAAAGTTTCGCAGTCACTGGGAATTGTCCCAGACCTGCAACACTATGTGGTCCCACCAGTCTGTGCTTGTTTCCTGGGCCCAGAATCAGCGTTCCACAGCATGAACCATGATGTGCACATTGGAGGTGCCTGTACTTTGTGAGAAGTCTATGTCCATGTCTATGACCTCATCACTCTTGTCACTGCGCTGCCATCGCCTCCTCGCCTGGTTTTGCTTTGGCAGATTCTGGTTCTGCATATACTCCAGGATAATGTGCATGGCGTTTACAGTGCTCATAATTGCTGCGGTGATCTCAGAGGGCTCCATGATCCCAGTGCTATGGTGTCTGGGTTGAAAAAGGCCCAAAACGATTGTCTGCTCTGACGGAGGGAGGGGTGACTGATGACATGGCTTACAGGGAATTAAAGTTCACAAAGGAGGTGGCTTTGCATCAAGGAGAAACACAAACAATTGTCACATAGAATGGCCCTCTCAAGGATTGAACTCAAAACCCTAGGTTTAGCAGGCTGTTGATTTCACGGAGGGAAGAAGCAAATGAATACAAAACAAAGCAGGTCTATTTCTTGTTTTATCCACTCCATCTATCTTTTACATCTTTAGGGTAACAGCAGATGGTGCAGTTTGACTGCTAGCCATCATCATCTCCTGGCTACTCACCAGAAGACGGTGCAGTAGAACTACTAGCCATCATCATCTCCTGAGTGCTCGGCAGAAGATGGGAATGACCTGGCTGAGTCACTCCCATGTCTGCCCAGGTGCCCCTGACTGACCTCACCGAGGTCGGCTAAAAGAGCACCCAAGAGTACGACAACGATGGCTACAGTCATAACACCCTATCTGCTGCTAAAAGGCAAAGAGCTGCTGCTGTGTAGCAATGCAGTCTCATGTGTGCCAACACCCAAGAGGCTTACAGTGATGGTCAGCTGTGCGGGCTCCATGCTTTCCTGGTATGGCGTCTGCACAGGTAACCCAGGAAAAAAGGCGCAAAAAAGATTGTCTGCTGTTGATTTCACAAAGGGAGAGGGGTAGGGGGGCCTGATGACATGTACCCAGAATCACCCGTGACACTGTTTTTGCCCCATTGGGGCATTGGGATCACAACCCAGAGTTCCAATGGGCAGCGGAGACTGCAGGAACTGTGGGATAGCTACCCACAGCTACCCACGGTGCAACTCTCCAGAAGTCAAAGCTAGCCTAGGTACTGTGGATGCAGTCTGCTGACTTAATGCACTTAGAGCATTTTTTGTGGGGACACACACAATCGACTGTATAAAACCCATTTCTGAAAAACTGACTTCTATAAATCCAATCTAATTTTGTAGTGTAGACATACCCATAGACAAATCCTGTCTGAGAATTGCCAGTGTCGTCACCCAGTCTAACGTCTCAGGGTATGTTTTCATTTTAATGCTTTTCCATGCAGAAGGTTTTACTTCTTGCTAAAAATGTACCTCTCCAGGGATGCTGTGAGATAGCCAGTTACACTTCAGCTCTGTTTCATTACTGAAGAGGGGTTAGGTGACTTGGCATAAGGTATGAATAAGCATCCAAAATTGTGCTTATCTAAACAAAACAAAACCTCAAAAATTTTGAGATTTGCCCTTTAATATTAAGAACAAACTTAAAAGTATCATAATTTAGTATTATTCTATAAACTATAGTTTGCAATAACAAGACATACACAAACCCCCGTGTTAGGCAGATTCATTAGGGAAATGAAATGAAAGAAGAGGAGATAGGAGTCCAGAAATGTATGTAGCATGGACACACAGCTGGGGATATATTTCAAGGATATGTATATTTTTAAATCTAGCCTCTTAAATTCTTGTTTATAGCACCTCTCAACAAGAGGTACCAGATGGCAGTAGATGATGTAAGTGCTAATAAGCGCACTTAAGGGACAATTTTGCTCTCTGGATATCCCTTTTCCAGTCACTCTGGAATCATTCAGGCCTGAGGCTCCTACCTGGGGAAAGGTTAGGGTTGCTATAGAATTTTCCTGGTAACACAGATGCATGGGTGGCCATCTGTCATATGAATAAATATGAATCCTATGCAAAGTATGCGCCATCCGGAGCAATATATTACAAGGAAGCTTTATGTACTGATAATTAAAGATGGGCCTCAGAGCATGCAGGATCCTGTGTTCTCTTCTAATCTCAATGAAGCACTGAGTAACCTTGCACATGTTACTTCACCTCCAAGAGTCAAACTCATTTAAAAACCACATGCCTCATTTTAGTCTTGGATTAGTAAACTATAAACTATGCTGCAAGTGTAACCTAGTCCTTTCTCAATTCCTTGCAACCCTGTAGGCACTGCATAGGTTCTGCTCACATAGTTGGATATATGCTGTAAAGATAGCTTCTTCTGGGTAACTCTAAAGTGGACATGGTTTTTGTGGTCTTGTTTACTTTGCAATGGTTCAAGCCATCATTTAGGTCAGGATGTTGATGTGTCTGAAAGCTTTACCAGGTATATTTTCCTCACACACCATCCTTAATCATTTTCATGAAAGTATGGCCCTAAAAAGGAGATAAATCGGCATCTACTACATAGCCCTGTAGAATGAACACTTTCAGTTCAATAACTAGCTCTGAGGAGGAAACCATTGTTCATCCTGAACAAACAGGGTTCAATAAATCTTAATCTTGCTAGAAAATAATTGTGAGAGGAGCAGAGACAGATTACAGTTCATTCTGTCTCTGAACCAAGTACTCTTCCACTTTTTCTCTTTTACTATAACCATTGTTCTGGATTTATTTTTAATGCAAAATTGTTTATCTATCAAATTAGTGTGAGGCTAAATTAATCCCTACTTAGACCTGAAGTGTTGATTTCATAATCTCTCCAATCCACTTGGTCTGTCTTTTCAAAGAAGCTGAAGTACATTACAGTATATTCCCAGTATATTCCACCTTTCTCTTTGTCATCAGTGAGGAGAGTAGTTCCTTGAAAAAATTGCATTAGATCTGCTTATTGGTTTTAGATGAATGATCTGGGAGTCTGGAGACCTGGGTTCTATTTCTAGACAAGTCACTGAATCTCTTGGTGCCTTAGTTTCCATTTTTGTAATATGGAGATAATAATGTATCCCCAACCTCACAGGGATATTGTGGGGCTAAATTGGTCTGTGTTTATAGAGTACTTAGAGCTTCTTAAACAGAAGTGTTTACAAAAATGCAAAGTAATTTTACAATAGTTTATTACTCACCCTGACTTTAGATGACTAAAAATATCAACATCCAGCAGAGTTTGGAGCTTCGGTTATGATTAAAAAACTAAAGTCAGTGACACAATTTTTTAAATCTTTTCTTAACCTTTGCTTTTCTTTGACTCTACTTTTTAATAAACCTTTGTACAGGTTTTTTTTCCTCACACAAACATTCATAGAAAGCCAATTTCAAACTTGCCCTTGTGAGTATTCATGTTGGAAATGCTCCCACACTCATCCAATCAGTGAACAGAAACCAAATCATGTAACTTGTTTGATCAATCACAGCTAACCAACATAACTACAACAAAGAACAGTGAATATCAAATATTACTGTTTATGTTGCAATAGTGCCTAGACCTCCATTGTGCTAGGCAACATATAACACATGAGAAAAAAATGATCTATGCCCCAGTAAGTTTATAGTCTAAATAACACAGAAGAATCAAAGCATAAAATGAGAAAAATATTTGCAGAGAGCTGTTTGCAGTCAGTCTATTGTGTTAAAATATACCTATAAAATTAATTGAATTATTTTGAATAATGAATACACTTGGGGAAATTGCAATCTACTCACAGATACAATGTGGTGAGGAATTCAGGATAAATTTGTTGAATTAATTTTTTTTTAATCATTAAAATAAATGTGCTAGAAACCTCATCAAGTATCAATGGTTTCTTGTGATATACTTAATATGGTAAAACTCCCTCAGTATCAGGATCAGGGCTCATTTCTCTGGCTAGCATAGCACTGGTTGCTCAAAAACAATGTTAACCAAATAGCTACCAAAGCAGCTATAATTCTGCATGCACTTTTATGTATCTAATCACAAAATACGAGAAAAATCACAGCAAAAGGATCAGATACTTTGTTTTAGCCTGTGAGTTGAAACAGACAAAATTTGTACTTTGTATCATACTGATATGCACTTCTGATAACTGTATAGCAGAAATAAAATGAGCAAATAATCTATGGATTACACACTGCTCATTTCATCTTTACAGAAGACAGTGCACAATGTACTTGTGCAGATCACACAGTGAAGTGTACTAGAGCAGGCAAACTGGAAGATAAAAAGGTTGACACAAGAGACTGCACATTCCATTGCTTTTGTTATTCCAAAATTTGTCTATTGTAACGTACACTGTGTGGGGTGTGGACACTACTGCTACCAAAAGACTGAAGCTGGGACAGCATGCAGTAGCATGCCTCATTAGCCATACAGACTGATGGGAATGCATCACACCTGTGGTTTGCAAATTTCACGTACTCCCCATTTTCTTCAGCACAGAGTTCAAAGTCCTGGTCCTAATCTACAAGGCACTTAATGGACTGGAACCTATCCACTTCTGAAATTACCTTGCCCTCCATGATCGTTCAAGACTACATTCCACAAGGGTGGTGCAGTTGCATAGGTCTAGTTCCAGCTATCAGGCACTCGGCACAGAAAATTCTTAGCAGCAGGAAGAGCCTGGTTGTTCAGAGACTTGCTGGAAGAGATCAGACTGAGCATGTATGAAGGTGTTCAGAACACAACTTTTCAATAAAGCCTTTACACAGAATTACTGATCTAAGTAAAAACAAAAAAACTAAACCAAAAGAAAGAAAGAAAAAAAAACAACAAATCTACACATGAAGTTATGCTCCTCTGTTTCAGGGGAGTAAAGAAATAGAAACAACACCTCTCTTCTCCTCTCTTTTATTCTCCGCAGCAGTTAGGTAACACAGTGATGGGCCCTCAGTTAAAAAGATTAAGTACAGTTATGCAAAATACTCATTCAAGAAGCAAAGCCCAGGTAAAGGGGAACTGCAGAAACTACAAACTGGATGAGAGAGGCGAGATTCTGTGAGCACCAAGGAAAATACAAATCTATATATGGCACTTTTGTCCAAAATTATAAAGTTTGGGTTCAGGTTCATTTAGATTAATACTTACACATTGCATTGTTTCTTCTTCTATCAAAACAGGTTTGCCAATCATTAGAATGTTGGTACTAGTTACTATACTTAATCTTTCCAAGACAATACAAAGCAATGTCCTGGATCAGAACAAATCCAGTAACGCTATCAAACAATGAGCAAAATTCTGGTGTCAGATCTGTCTGTGCTTCTCTCAAAAACAAACAATCAATGGTGTACGTGTGGCTGAAATACTTAACTGAGGATGAGAATCTGTGAATGTCTGCCATCCCCCTCCACCCACCAAATTGCATAGCTCTGGGGATAGTCATGTTTCCTGCAAATTTCGGGAGAAATTCAGGCTGTCTTTTCTGTGTACAGGGAAAAGCCAGAACCAAGATGGACATATGTTTTTGCTCCTGTATCTTTCCCAAACCCACAACTGTTGACCTATGCTACAAAAAAACATTTGCAATTTAGTACTTATCCTCCCCATGGGATCTCCCTGCTAAGATTGTGTGTGTTCATGTCATGAGCAATTGCACTGGCATCTGTAAGAGTGTTGGAAAGGGACTGCTAAGGTGGGCAAAATATGGCTTCTTTTGCAGCATTATTTTGTACCTGTTTTGAGACTAATGCATAACAGAACAAAGGAATTACTAGACCAGATTAAACCAGTGGTCTATCTAGATTAGTGTCTTTTCTCAGCCATTAGTCATTTCTAAATACTTCAAATGAAGGCACCAATAGACCTTAATGGACAGTCATGGAATGACCACTATAGGTTATATTTCTTTCTATATATAATCATCTCCAACGTAACTGGGAATGTTCTCACTATCCATATACATGTCCAATCTTTTTTTTAATCCTAGTAAGCCTTTAGCCTCCTTGATATCACTTATTTTGAGTCCCACGGGTTGAATATTCATTGTGTAAAAAATAATCACTTTTATCAATATGAAATGTTTCCCTTTAAATGAATTGAATATCATTTTGTTTTTTATCTCATAAGATACATTGTGAGCATATTTATACCATTCATTATTCTGTATAACTCTATCATGTTTAGTCTGACTCAGCTACTCTGTACTAAACAGTCCCAGTTTTCTCAATCTCGCTTCATATTTAAGATTCTTCATGCCAACAATCATTTTGTCTCCCTTGTCTGAACTTCTATTTCTGCTATTTCTTTTTTGAGACAGAGTGAGCAGAACTGAACATGGTATTCCAGATGGAGGCATAACATTGATTTATATAAGGGCATTATGCTATTTTGTTTATTAATGCCTGTTCCATTCATATACATATTAACATTTTGTTTGCCTTTTTGACCACCCCTGTACATTGAGCAGAGGTCTCTCTTGAGATGTCCACAGGTCTATTCTGTGAGTGATTACCATTAATTTAGAATCCATTAATGTGTATGAGCAGTTTAAATCATTCCTTACACTATGAATCACTTTATATTCATTTCTACTGAGTTTCATCTGCCAACATCTAGGTTATTTTTTAAAATACCAGTCTTAAGTTCCCCACAGCCTACTCTAGTCTCAACTAACCTGCAAATTTTGTGTCACCTGCAAATTTTGCCACTTTACTGTTTTGCCCTTTTTCAAGATCTTCAATAAATATATTAAACTTTACTGGTTATTAGAACTTGCTTCTTAATTAAGGAGTCATTTCTACTGGACCAGGACTGTGTTTAGATTCTCCCTCCAGGATTTAAGTGGGTGCACATTTAGAATATCCTGCCATGTTGCAAAGAAGACCTGGCCTTCTATACTCTACAAAAAGAGCATTGAGATGAGTAAGGCAGCTGTAGTAGAAGACATCAATGTTGTTTTTCCACAGCCACCTGGAAGTTGTTGAGAGAATCCATTTTCATGACAGGCACTAGGGTTCTTTAAACACATTGAGAGGAAAAGAAAGATGAAGAAAAATGTAGGTCTTCCACTTAGTGGGGAAGGAGAACTAATAAGTGATTACATCAAGAAGGTTGAGGTGTTCAAAGCTTATTTTGCTTCAGTCTTCACTAAAAAGATTAATGGTGACCAGAAACTCAGCACAATCATTATTAACAACAAGGAGAAGAAACAAGCCAAAAGAGAGAAAGAACAGATTAAAGAATATCTAGATAAATTATATGTAGTCAAGTTGACAGGGCCTGATGAAATTAACCTAGAGTATTTAAAGAATTAGCTGACGCAATCTTGGAACCACTAGCAATTATCTTTGAGAACTCAAGGAGGACGGGTGAGTTCTCAGAGGACTTGAGAAGGGCAAACATGGTACCTCTCTTTAAAAAGGGGAACAGCCAGCCTAACTTCTACAGCTGGAAAGATACTGGAATAAATTATTAATCAATTTGTAAGCACCTAGAGGATAACAGGTTAGTAAGGAATAGCCAGCATGGATTTGTCAAGAACCAGTTATGCCAGTCCAATCTAATTTCCTGCCTTGACAAGGTTACTGGCCTAGTTGACAAGGAGAGGCAGCAGACATGATAAATCTTGATTTTAGGAATGCTTTTGATATTGTCCCACATGACATTCTCATAAGCAAACTAGGGAAATGTTGTGTAGATGAAATTACTATAAGGAGGGTGCACAGCTGATTAACAGATCATACTCAAAGTAATTATCCATGGTTTTCTGTCAAACCAGGGAGGATGTAGCTATTGGGTACTATTCAATATTTTCATTAATAACTTTGATAATAGAGTGGAGAGTATACTTTGTGGATGGCACCAAGCTCAGCAGGGTTGCAAGCCCTTTGGAGACAGGATTAGAATTCAAACGTCTTTGACAAATTGGAGAACGATTCTGAAATCAACAAGATGAAACTCAATAAGACAAGTGCAACATACTTCACTTACAAAGGAAAAATCAAATGCATGGCTAGAAAATGAGGAATAACTGGCTAGGTGGCAGTACTGCTGAAAAACTTCTGGGCATTATATTGGATGACAAACTGAATATGAGTCGATGTCATAAAGCTGCAAAAAAAGGATAATATCATTTTGAGGTGTTTTAACAGGAGTGTTGTATGTAAGACACAGAAAGTAATTGTCCCACTCGGCACTGGTTGGCACTGGAGGTTTCAGTTGGAGCACTGCATCCAGTTCTGGGTTTCACACTTCAGGAAAGAAGTTGTAAAAAGTCTAGGCAAGATTAACAATGATAAAAGGCTTAGAAACCCTGATCTATGAGTAAAGTTTAAAAAACTGGGCATGTGTAGTCCAGAGAAATGAAGACTGAGGTGGGATCTAATAACAGTCTTTAAATATGTTAAGGGATGCTAATAGGATAAAAATAATGGAGATCAACTGTTCTCCATGTCCACTGAAGACAGGACAAGGAGTAATGGGGTAATCTGCAGCAATGGAGATACGGTTAGGAAAAACTTTCTAATATCTAACCTAAAAGAGTAGTTAAGATCTGAAATTGATTTATAAGGGAAGTTATGGAATCTCCATCCCTGGAGATTTTTAAGACCAGGCTGGACAAACACCTGTCAGGGATGGTCTTGGTTTATTAAGTCCTGCCTCAGCACAGGTGGCTGGACGTGATCATTTCTCAAGGTTCCTTCAATGCTTCTAATATGTTGAGGAGAAGGAAGGTGTCTGTCCACTGGTTTGGCATCAAGGAACCTTGGATGGCCAGGGGAATGCAGGGAATGACTTCAAATCAATTTTTATTAAAAATTAATTTCAATGTCAGTCATGTGCTACAAAGCATTGTTGGTGAAGTTCATGTCCCTGTGTCCTGAATATTACTACTCCAAGAACCAGACCGCAGGGACTGATCTGACCCAACCTTAAATTAAATAGAAAGGCTCCCTTGGACTTAATGATGCAGGGATCACAAAGTTACTTTTGTTCCCTTTAACCCACATGGATCTTATGAAGCAAGTCAACACTTTAACAAATGAAGGTTGATTTTGTGGTTAAGTCACTGGACTTGTTCTAAGGAGATCTTTCTTCTCCTTTGCCATAGGTTCCCTTTGTGACTTGCAACATATTACTCAGTCTCTGTAAGATGGATAATATTCTTCCTTATTTCACAGTGGTGTTCTCTGGATAAGTTCCTTAATGTCTATAAGATGCTGAAGAATTAGTAATAGGAGACACAGAAAAACTTAAATAAAACAGGTCAAATTCCCATATGATTTACATATTGTACATTAATGTATGTCAGTGGTGTTGCATGGAGTTTGAATACAAAACCTCTTGAAAAAGAAATAAACATATTGACTAACCAAGATTAAAAGAATGCTTTTATTTTCACTACTTATTATGCTCAGTCAAAACTCTGACCTTCAAAACTGAATAAAAGCGAATCCATGATTTCACATTAGACTAAGTGTCCTAAATGACTCCTCTGCATATCCAAACAACCCCTCTCCATTAAATAGGCCTAGTTGGAAGATGAGGAAGTGGGTACAAAATATTTGGCAGTCTTCTATGCTCTCCAATTCAGGGTTGCAGACCTGTTTCTTCACAGCTCAACATTACTACAATGCTAATGGACATAAATGTAAACATTGTTTCCAGTGCTGTTCAATGAAACCATTTAATGGGTTGATTGTCTGGAAATTAGCTTGACTCATATCTGAAAATTGCCAGTGATTAGCTAATTATAGTTTGAATTGAGCTCAGATTGCCACAAAAAGCTACAAAAATCACACTACATGATGCCTCCGTTTGCTGCCAGAACTCACATTAGAAATAAAATAAATTTCTATGATCACACCACACTGATGGATCTCTTTTTTTTTTTTAAGTACTTTCTGTCTGGAGAGCTGTCACTTTTTCTTTTGAACCTACTCACTGGGTTAAACTTTAGCCAAGAATCCAAAACACCATTAAACAATGGGGATGGCATGCCAAGTACCTTTTCTATAAGTAAAACTGTTTCCTCCTGCTAAGCACAATGTTGTTATAATTATAGAAGAAGCTAAACAGTCGAGTTTTTCTGCATTTTTAGGAATCTTCCCTACTTAGAAGTTATATTTGACTTTTAAAATAAATAGCTTTAAATATATAAGACCCCAGAGCCAAAAATGCAGGTAGAAATGTATTCAATGGAAAAATAACTATTTAAATTCAAGCATGCAGGACTTTGTCAAACAAATAAAAATGGGGGGAGGACGATTACTCAGTAGGATTTCTTCAAGAGGTGAAGTTCTTCATATAAACAATAGAAGCACTTATTGTTTCTTTCATTGTTACATTCAAACAATGTCAGTATATGCGGTTTCTTATTGCATTCGACCTTTGGATTGTTTTAAAGTAAACCAAGCATTTGTTCAGACCCCTACAGGTAGACTCTGAGCCTTGACATGTGATGACCACTGTCCCGTAACCTTGTAGAATTAGCTACAGCTAGTAATTTTTAGGTCCCAATTGTGCAAGTGAAGCTAATGGGACTATACATATCAGTAAAGTTAAACAAGTGCATACTTTTTGTAGGACTCTGTCATGAATTTGCTTTCCTAATATAACAAAGGGGGTATTTATAGTGTTGCCAGTTCTCATGCTTTTATACAAGCCTTGCAATATTTAGTAGATTTTTTGTTTTTTTTGTTTTTGTTTTTTGTTTTAAATAGTCACAGATCCTGGAATCATGTAAGAATCTCATGTTTATAAACACCGCTACCTTGCCACCCGATATAACATGATTTTGGATATAATGTGGTAAAGCAGTGCTCCAGGGCAAGGCTGTGCACTCCCCTGGATCAAAACAACACAGTTTTACCTGTAACGCGGTAAGATTTTTTGGCTCCCAAGGACAGCGTTATATCAAGGTAGAGGTGTATACTAATTTTCCACCTTCACAGTTGTGGAGAAAAACTTGAAAATTTGACATGAGTGTAGAGGTGAAAGTAAGCCGGTCCGGTCTGGTATGGCAGCGGGCAGCCCAGAGCCCTTTGAATCCCTCCCACAGCTCCAGCAGCTGGGCTGGGGCCGCATTTAAAGGGCTCAGAGCTCCCGTGGCTGCGGGGAGCCCAGAGCCCTTTAAATCCCACCTGTGGCTGGGGCCGGGATTTAAAGGGCTCAGAGCTCTCGCAGCTGGGGGCAGCCCAGAGCCCTCTGAATCCTGCTCACAGCTCTGGAAGCCGGACTGAGGATGCATTTAAAGGGCTCAGAGCTCCCGTGGCTGTGGGTAGCCCAGAGCCCTTTAAATCGTGCCCGCGGCTCTGGCAGCAGGAGCTGCAGTGGGGATTTAAAGGGCCCAGAGCTCCACAGCGACCCAAGCCCTGTGCCATTTAATTTGCCCCTGAGCCCAGGGATCTCTCATCCACCTCTGCAGCTGGGACCACCGGGTTGATTTAAAGGCCTCGGGGCCCCCAGCCACAGCCGGTGCCCCAGGGCCTTTAAATCTTGAGAGGCACTGCCTTTTCTGGTTGAGGCCATGCCTCTTCTGGATGAGGCCACTCCCCCCTCAGGACTCCGGCAGTACTGGTAAGTCTTGTAAGTTACTTTCACCCCTACTTGAGTGTACCCTAAAGGTCCAATAATCAGGAGGCCGATAAAAAGAACTCCAAATAACCCCAAATATATTATTTTAAACAAACATGAATTTTAAGCCAATCTCTCAATTTTTGTGCCCTGACTCATGAGTTTTGAAAGCACAGGACAGGAAATATTGAACTGAATAATCCAAAATATCCTACTGTATTATCTCTTTAATGAAGATGATATGATTTTACATGATGTCTAAAAGCTTTTAAGTTCTAATTCAGCAACTAACATACATTTAGTCACAACTACTCATGTTTAAATTTAAGCATATGTTTAAGTGCTTTTCTACAATTAGTAACAGCAAGGTTCAGAAACAGAACCCTAGAAGTCAAGGAATTCAGTATTATCATGATGAACTTCCCTGCCTAATGTTCCTTCACCATTATTATTAAATAATAGGAAATGGATAGAAGAACATCACGTAGCCTGTCCAGGTTATTGACTTTTATGATGGGTCAGCAGTTGTACTCCACACTATTTTTCTCTCTGATTAATGGTTTAACTCCTTTTGAAACTATTTATATACATTGCCCTGATTTCTGCCTTTTTAAAAGAGTATTTTGCAGTATTTGTGTGAAAATGAATGCTGCCTGAATTCCTTTAAAGTTTTACTCTTTCTTTGCTTTAGTTTATGCCTTGACACAAGCTCAAATTGCCTTCTATCATCTCTACAGTCTAATCCCTTTGGAATGTTACAAACATCTAAGAGTTCACCGCTCAGTCTTCTCTTTCCACCAAAATAAAGGCCTAGAGTCTCAAGTCTTTTTTGTGTAGCAAAGCTCCCTGAGCCACTGAATCACTTTGTGTGGCTTCCACTGGATCTCTCCTGTCACATTCCTTATAAAAAGAGGCAATAAAAACAGAACACAATATTCCGAATGTGAGTTCACCCAGCTCTTAGAATAACTTCCTTTGATTTGCATTCAATAGTTTTATTCATTCATCTTAACATTGTCTTTGTTTCTCCTCATGCTAACAAGCACTGGGACAATGCTTTCAGTTTTTAAATTACAGTAACCCTCTAGCCCCTTGGTGTTTATCCAATCAGGGGCCTTCCCTGTGAAGAATATACTCCCCATTTGTGGCTCATATTCTTCCAGGAGATACAGATGTATGTTGCTTGGTCCCATTGATTTCATGTAGAGCCTTCTTTGTGTGTTTAAGAACAGAACTTTACCATACATTATTAACTAACCCTCTCCTTTAAATATTGCCCCAATGCATTTCAGAGATCACACATGTAGGAACAATTGGCCCTTTTCACTGTGCTTCTTAAGTCAGTGTCTTTTATAGACAATAAAAATATCAAAACATTTTCAGGGCAAAATAGGTTCGAACATTTTGGACTAGACGTTCAGCTGATTCAAATCTGCATGTATTTATTTACATCGAGTGAAGATCTGGCTCTTTAGCTGGAAAGACATATAAAAGAAATTAGGCATTTTATCCTGATTGTAGTTCAAACACAAGTTATTTGGATCCATTTAAAAAAATCACTGGGTGAAATTCTATGGCCTGGTACACAAAGCATCTGACTAAGTGATGATAATATTCCCTTCTGCCCTTAAAATATGTGACTCTAACTAATACATATCTCTGATACCCCAGAGTTCATCTCTAGCTTCTTCCATGACCCAGTGCAGATCAATAAAAGCAGAGGAAATTGGCTCAGATCAGCTTTTCCAGCCCTAAAATGATTTGAACAGCACAAACTAGAAAGGTCAGATTTTCATAATTATTGCCAGCTGCAGTAGTTCCTAAATACAATAGAATTCTGGGGAAAAAAAACCAAACATATGTCCACTGATGTCCACACTGAAAACTGAAATGAGAAAACTTAGACAAAGAGGCATATTTAAAGGACTAATTGCCAGATTTTATGCAGCTCTTTTTGGTGTCAAAACCATCGTGGTGCATAAGGGAAACCTGGGAATTAGAATGCCAACATCTCTGTAAAGGAAGAGTTTTGGAGAGAGGTCTTCCAACTATCTCACACATCACCTCCCCCTCGCCAGCTTGGAGGCAATTCCAATGGAAAATAAACATATTTTTTCCCCAATACACCAGCTACCACTGGTAAAATCAACTCAGACACTCCAAATCTCTCTGTACTAGACTGTATTCTAAAAAATGTCGCACCATTGCTAAAACCAGCGCAGCGCTACCAGGGGTAGTAATTAATGTAGTCAACACTCCAGTCAGTTACTGCCATTTTTAACCATTATACTGCCTAAACCTGCCAAGAGACTGTCTGTATAACATGACCATGGTGTAGCTGCTGGTGCTGTATCTATACTGGTGCGCACTCCCAGTGTTACCACCAGCACAACTGAACTGTTCTTAGCAACAATGGGACATTTTAAAGAAAACAATCTAGTATTGAAAAGGTTGAGGAGATAACCCACTATTAGCCTCCAACTTCAGACTAGACAATATCAACTTTAACCACTGGGACAGAAGGGCAGCCATCTAGCAACCTTAAACTTTGAAACAATAACATGTTATTTAAATAATTTAGTTCCAGGGAGAGCTCAAACACATCACACCACCATAACGTTTTCATTTGGTTTGCCATCAGTGGGTATATTAGCTAGAAAATAAATTACATAAGTGAAAGAGTCAAACTGGTTCTAGTTTTTACTGTATTACATTGTCCTTTTTACCTGGACTACATGCCGATCTTGTATAGTGTAGTGCTACTTAGATAACTCAGCATTACCAATGTCAATATGCTTGGAATGAAAAAAAAAAAAATCTAAGGGCAGAATCTCCTCTGCCTTGCATCTCATGGAGTTAATCTACATCATTGCAAAGTGCGGCATAACACACTATTATTTTGATTTGGTTTCAGTGTGATCTCATCTTGCACAGGCATAAATGACTCCACAAAGGGGAAGACAGTGATTTCTAGCCTTTCCATTTTTTTAAATGAGTGAACTCTGAATAGAGGATTTTATTTTTAAATTGCAAATTAATGTAATTAGGAACTAAAATCTTAACTGAAGTGTAGGATTACATGTATTTGGCATCTACTCCATTAATGCCTGGCATCTAAAAAGCTTTCTATGCACATTGTTAATCGTATGCATACTGCTAATTATCTCAACATGTTTAATTACTGTTTTCTTCAATGACTGCTAGGCCATATGTAAAGGATCTTAAATGCATTAACATTTCCTTGTGTGAAAAAAGTAGAACACGCAACAGATTGCATGATGGATTACATAGATTTAATAACTTTACTGAAGTTTAGACATTGAGATGGAGTTGAAATATTGGCAACTAGCAGAGATAACAACAACCTATAACTCATCAAGTTGAATTTGTAACTACTTACACATAAACTAGTAATGGTTAGCCAACCAGAGGGCATGGTTTAAGGGCTAGGGGAAATAAAGGCTAACCAAAATAAAAATTCTTCCATGAAAATAAGTAAATAAAAAAGTCTTTTGTGTTGTAAGAAATCAGTCCATTTAAATATAATCTAGACTTCACACCACTTTTACAGACTTGGCCAGATTGTGAGCCTAAAGTGGCAGTTAGGTACTCTAACCAGTACTTTTGAATATAGCCCCAATAGCCTACTTCTCTTTCATTCACCTATTCCTTTAAATCTCTAATCTTTTTTTTTTTGAAAGCTGCTAATTTCTTGACCTCAGTGATACCCTCTGGCAATGAATTCCACATGTAACTTTGGCATTGTATAATACATATTTCTTATGATTATTTGTAAATTTGTTCAGTTTCAGTTATGTTGAATAGGCCATTATTCTTATCATCACCTCCTGGGATGGTTTCTCAAGGGGCCCAGCTTCTCCTGACTGACCCTCCATAGTTTGCTCTCAGTCAGATCAATTCTTTGACCTTCATCTTCAATTAAGCCTGTCAGCCCTTCACTTTCTGGGCTTGCAGTCTCCTCACTGTTTTCTTGAAAGCAACCTGGCAGGGCTGGCTCCAAGTTTTTTGCTGCCCCATGCAAAAAAAAAATTTCCCATGCCCCCCCAGTCCCACCCCAACTCTGCCCTTCCCTGCCCCATTCCAACTCCTTCCCAAAATTCCCAGCTCTGTCTCCTTCCCCGGGCGTGCTGCATTTCCCCTCCCTCCCAGGCAAGCCTGAGAGGGAGGAGGCGGAGGTGAGCTGGTCGGGGGGAGCAGTCCCTCTGCCCCTCCAGGGTTACTTCCTGCAGCCCTCCCTGCGCCACCCACTGCCACAGCTCACCTCCGCTTTGCCTGCTCCTCTGAGCATGCTGCTGCTGCTCCGCTTCTTCCCCTCCCTTCCAGGCTTGCCTCGAAACAGCTGATTTGTGTGGCAAGCCTGGGAGGGAGGGCCGAGAAGCAGAGTGGCGGCATGCTCAGGGGAGCAGGCGGCAGTGGACCGGAGGTGAGCTGGGGGGGAGCAGTTCCTGTCCCCATCGACCAGGGTTACTTCCTGCAGCCCTCCTGGTGCCCCCCACTGCCACAGCTCACCTCTGCTCAGGGCCAGCTCTCAACTTCTTGCTCCCGAAGCAAAAAAAAAATAAAAAAAAATAAGGAGCCGGAGTGCTGCCCCTTGGAAAGTGCCACCCCAAGCACATGCTTGGAGCGCTGGTGCCTAGAGCTGGCGCCGCAGCTTGGTGTGGGGCTATCTTCCCATTTGCTGTCCCAAGCCTTTCTGCCTTCCTTTCCTTCTCTGCAGTCACCCCTCTATAGCAGGCTTTGTTTCCTCTATTGGTTGCATTGTAGGTGCCTGCATCTGTGAGTGAAAGCTCTGATAGCTGCATGGGGTGGTGATTAAGCCACTTGCTTGTAAACAGGAGGGATTCTCCCCCACTTCCCCGTCTATGCTCAGTCTGGGGTTTGTAGACCTTGTTATACTTGTATTATGAGAAAGGTTAAAAAGGAGCATCCTATTTACACCGTTTGTGGCTGGTTCAGAAGCCCACAACACTCTAAAACATCTCCTGTGGAGTTCTAGCAAGTGGAGGAGCTGTTATTGATCAGCAAACTAGCATTGCCAAATTCCAGCTTCTTTTTCTGCCTCCATCTTTATACAGCAGTGTCAGGATTCATATAACAGCATCCTTCCCAAGACTACAATATGTACATTGACTAGAGGCCTGCAATGGCATTTGACCCTGTGCCCTTCTAATGCACAGTGAGAGGTCTGTCACTTGAGTCATACTGACTTTGTAAGGAGTTTTACAGCCCTGCATTTTTACATTAGTTTAACTCCACTTTAATTAATTTCTGGTTCATGTACCTAGAGTTCTAATCTTAACAGAATAGATTTGATCCAATTCAGAGTCAGGACCTGGGCCAGAGGAAAAGGAATCTGACATATTTATCACCTGGCTAGTCCAAAGATAGACAGAAACTGCACACTGTTCACATTCAGTATATATGACATTACTCAGGGTACAATCTGGACGGTTGAACATCTGTGTTCTCTCAACTCCCCAACATAAAGTGCCTTTTACACTGCTTTGCTGTGAGAACAACCCCTCCTGGATTGTTCACATAGAGCTCTAGTATGCAAAATCACTCCCAGCTGAATGATATGCATGCTCTAGCCAGTCACTCCTGAATTATATTGCAGTGATACCAGCAAATTCTCAGTCCCAGACTTGTCCCCAGAAATGTGCGTCTTGTACTGCTCAACTCTTTCCTTCTGGACAGTAAAAGCTCATTAATAAAAAATGATATGAACAAACCATGTTTTCTCAAATGGAGTTCCCAAAAACTTAAAATCTATCTTTATGTAGTTAATAAACTTGTTTTATTGTTTTATCTAAACCAGCATGTTTGGATTTAAATGATTACAAGTAATGAGTCATAAAAGTCAGAACCGGTTACAAAGAAATAAAAGGTAAAATTCAAACTAATACCTAACTTAACAAGGTATGTGAATTTAAAGGAAAAGATTTGTCTCACCATATGCTGACAGCAGTCTGGCTGGATTTTTCAGCCAGGACCCCGCCCCCGGTTTAATAATGCCTCCTTTGTTTTTCAAACGTTGTAGCTGCAATGAGTAGAGATGAGGGGAGAGGGGAGATTTGGCGTCCTCTGTGTCTCATTCTTGTACCCTTCTCCCCTTTTTGAGGATTATCTCCAGCAGGGGTTCAGGTGACAACAAATTTGTTTATACGGGAACCACCAACTATTCTATTGCCAAGATGTAATTTTCTCACATCATTCTTCCTGCCAAAGAATGGCTGCTGATCCAGTGATAGTGCATTTGATTTTGTTGACACCTACCTGAGGCATCACTTTGCCTCTTGTCTCTGAGGAACTGGTCTATGCCTGCTTTTCTAAACTTGGAGCATGTCTTAGTAAAGTCATACAAAATAATCATATAACTTTACATACAATGTTACCATACACATTTTACCCGGAGAATAATGATCAGTGAATTATGAGTTTTCAAATGATACTTCTTGAGGCATAAAATTTATCATAGTTTTGTAAAAGTGGGAGGATACAGACTGTCACAGGGAGATTGAACAAGAAGTACAAAAATGGATCACATCTTAAAAACAAAGACACTGTCATTTGGATCCCCCTTCCTAATCAAAGAACTACCTTGTCAAGGGCCTATATTATTGTCTGAATATATTTTTTATGCGTGATCTGTGCTTTTTGTTTTTTTAAAAAGAAAGCCATTGGGCTTGATTCACCCAGGCAGCTATGCCAGAGGTGGGAGTACAACTTTACTCTCCCTCCCAGGCTCCTGTCCTTATATGGCAGCTTTAATTTCTAGTGGGAAATTAATTAACTCAGTGCATATTCTGGGTACCCTCACTCCATTCTGAGCAAGCTTTCTACTATCAGAGACAGGCAACTTAGGTTTTTAGTGAGGGAGTGAATCAGGCCCATTGAATATCTATTTCAATCTCATAAGTTAAGGCCATCCATGGCAGGTAATAAATAATACTCCACCCTGAGCGATGACACAGCCCACAACCCTCTTTGTAAGGCTAGTTTTAGGATTATGGTTCTTTTTTCATTGCAAAATCCTTTTGCCCTGATCAACCACACAACCAATTTGTAATTTTACTTCTAGCTCAGTGGTGTTTCAGGAGAAAGGCTGAGTTATGAAAGTGCCTTTTGGACTTACATCAAGTGTATTTCTTGATGAATTGCAGCCTGACAAATTATTTGGAAGCTTTCAGAAGGCAAAGCCTATTATGCCTTGAAATAAAATAATGTAATGTAGTGCGTTCTCTTTACTCCCAGGACACTAAATATAATGGAGTGATATGTATGATTTCCTGGAAAACATTGCATTTGCGCCTCAGTGTTTTTTGTTTTTCCAATGTTGTTTTCCCTGTGACCTCAAAACCCTAATTAAATGATCATGAGCAATCATCAAGACAAGTGTTCATGTTCTTTCTCTTTCTGCCAAAGAACATTTGTAAAAATGGCTTTGTTGTGTCCATAAATCTAGAGTCATGATGGCCAAAGTACCACCCCTGGGTCAAATATGGATAACGGAGTTCTATAATGCAGCCCAACAATCATTTCATCTTTAAAATGGAGTTTAAGTCTAGAGAGACTATAGATTCCAGCATCTTATGTTCTACCTTGAGCAAACTGGCCTCTATATCAAGATATAACCTTATACAATTGATAGATATTAATGCCAGAAGTTGTGATCCTCTGTTCTGTTCTCTTGCATAATACAAGCCATAGAATTTCACCCAGTAATTTCTGCATTGAACCCATAACTTCTGGCTAAGCTAGAGCATGTCTTTTAGAAAAACCTCATATTTTATGTTAAAGAGAGCATAATGGGATCTATAATTAGATCTGGACATCCCCTACAGGATTCTGCTTGTACATTATATACAAACCAAACTCTTGTGGGCAATTTGCAAGATTTGGTACCAGACTAACTCTGCAGGTTAACTCAGTTCGTCAAGTTAGAACCTGAACCTCCAAAAATACTCCCCATATACACACTCACACAAAACTTCAGCAAGTTCACTTAGGAATAGGGAGAAAAGACACAACTGTTTCCCTGTATATAGGCATTTTTCATCTTCAGGTGATGTTAGCGAGAAACTGAATTAATGGATTTATTGTTGGAAAACATTTGAATCACAGTATCACCTATAGACTGCAATAGAGATTGGGGGCTCATTCTCTTAGATAGTGTTCATAGACATAGTATGAGACAGTCCCTGCCAAAAACAACTTAAATAACTAAGATAGAAAATATATTTCTGCCTGGGATTTGAGGGACTCAAATCCCTCAAAGGAGCTCAGAATGAAATAACTCAAAGTCCAGCTTGTCTCCTAGCCTTGACAGCTCCCGGGGTTCCTCCCTGAAGATTACTCAGCCTACACTTTATATCCTCTCTATAGAGAGCCACTTCCATTTCCTTGTGTGAGTAGGGTAATGAGCGGCCTGCAAGAGTGAGTTAGCAAAAAGCATTTAACTTTTTCCAGCAGGACTGCCACGTACTAACAAGGTGGGATTTTCAACCAAACACAACCAGGCTGGTGCAAACTTCTTCCTGGCTCAAGACTTGACCATCCTGTACTATGCAGAAACCTACAGGAGAAATCACTGCTTGGCACCCAATCAAACAAAACATTTATTTTAACAGGTTAAGTCCTTTGAGACAAAGCTTTCATGTACAATGGATACAAGTCAGAATAGCTCACAAACTGCAGTAGATAAAAAAGAATCATATAAACTGAATCATATATTACTGAATAAGCTTGCTCAATATATTATTACACAGGGGAAAAATCAGTTCTATAAACATAGGCATACTTCAAATAAAACAATAAAAAATAAATGGTTATAATAAAATCAAACAATCTCACAAATAATTATAGTATAATTATTCACATAAGAATGATGCCCAGAAAGCTGTTGTGTTGTGAGCAACATTAATTTAATGTAATCTAATAGCATATTAATTTTTATTCTGCTTGCACAATATGATAGTCAAGCCAAACGGCAGAAAATCAAAGAGGTGGTGTATTTTTTTTATGGTTAATCATAGATTTTTCTCCTTGAAGGGTCATACTTCATTTATCATAAGCTTGCGAGAATTCATATATATATTTAGACCTTAAATGGAACCCATAGGTTAAGTCACTAAAAGACTCCCCCTCTTTTGAAGTGACTCAGCTGTGATCCCCTGGAGACTTCAGACAAATTCTGTGTCCTCCCTCCCACTTAAAACACACAACTGCAGCATGCTGTGATGTCATGTTTGCAACACTTGATCTAAACTGTCATACATCAACAAAATAGTTACAGGATGATTAAACAAAAAACACTCTAAAAGACTACAGGCCAGATTCCCAGTGAGTGCAACTAAATGCAGCTCAATTGAAGTCAATGGAGCTAGACCAATTTACCAGCTGAAGATATGGCCCCACAAGGTTAAAGATAGCAAGGGAAGAAAATAACAGATCTGTGCCCTGAGGCTCTAGTGGGCTAGGGAGCTCTCTGCTACCATCTGTTGTTGAATAGGGGAAAGAGCAGGCAGAAGCTCCATAAGGGAAGAGGCTCTCTGCCACCATCTACTATTACTGAAAAGGGAATGTACGGCTATAGAGAGAGCTTACTTTCTACCCATCCATATAACACCTTAGGGAGTTATCAGAACTGAACACAACTAGTTAGGTAGTAGGACAGAACTGAGAAGGAAAGAGAAGCAGTGGGAAAGGGTCACCTTCATGGTTCTTCTCTGAAGCTGCAGAGGGCAGCAACAGAGCTGAGTGATTGCTGGTGTTGACACCCCTACCCAGCACCAGTAAATCTGAAATCTCTATATCTGGGTTAGGTGGTAGAGCCTCAGGACAGGTCCAGGCTGGAAGGGCTGGGTACAGGACTGCCTGAGTGCACTCCTGGGCTCTGGGACTAGGGTGCTTTCTGACATCAGACCATGAGTAGGGTGAGCCGGAAGGAGATGTGGTGTATTAAGGGGACATTTGCTGGTTGGACATTTACACCAGTAGGTGGAGAACGGAGGTGAAAGACGACTGCCAAAGATACCACAGGAATAGGAGGATGTTTTACTTATTATTCATATCGATATTTGTTCATTTATTGCTGCTGTGTTTTCCCAAGTTGATGCTGTGTTGCCTTGTCCCCTGATAAAGCTTCCCTTTTTTTCATACACATGCAAGTTGGGAATTATTGCATGTGAAAGTTGCCCAGGGAACGTGCTGAGTTTTCCCAGGAGTGTGTATAAAGGTTCAAGTTGGGGTGTTTCTTAATTTTAAGAGGAACACCTAGACATTTGAATCCATCCCTGTTGCTGCTGACAACACCCGACAGAAGTGTTACTCAAGGATTAGCTCTGGCTTCCATGCGTATTGCTCTTCTAATGGAATGTAATTTACTCCAGTTTTTTAACGGCTATGATACAAAATGAACCATGCCTAGCTATTTAAGTATGTGTTCCTCTCCTCCTGTCTATGCATAGGGACAATTTATTGAAGTCGCTGTTGTGATGCTAACTTACAGCAGTTGATGATCTGGCCTTTGCAGTCCATAGGTAATATTTCCAAGGTACTGTAAAGTATAGCAAGGCAGTTGGAGAAAGCAGGGAAATCTTTGGGAGCTATTATGAATTCTAATAGGAGCAGTAGCTAAAGTGCAAGCAACAAAAGGATTTTGACAGAAATCTACAGACACAGGCAATACTGGAGGACTGTTAAAACATGGATAGATAGAAAAGAGGTCTGGTAATAAAGGAAGAAAGCGATATGGAACAGATTAAAACTTTCTCTAAAATAGCTGACTGACCTTTCTGCCCACCAGTCAATCACTACCTCCTCAGATTTTATTTAGTATTTGCTTTCAAGCAATTCAGGAAGAGCTGCTAAAATTTGCATAGTGATAGCTTGCTTAACTAAACTCCAAAAAAATTCCTATGATCTCCATCTCCTGCACTTGTTAAATATCTTTGAACCTGAAAGAATCATAAATATCAAAATAGAACTGAATAAATGTATGATCCTTAAGATGAAAAGTGACAGACGTTGCTTTTATTCTCAACAAGAAATGACTGGTACTAAGTTTGCTAATGCTGAGCACTTAAAAGAAACAAAAAAACAGTTACAGGATCTCTAATGAGTACCTTCAGGGAAAAAAGAATTGATGGTTCAAGTAAATATACTGTCAATAGCTACAAAATTCCAAATGCTGAATGTTCCATATACCTATCAGCTGGGAAATTCAAATGCTAAACACCTTAAAAAAGGTTACATATCACCAGGAGGCAGAACTCTTAATGAAACTACACATTCA
Organism: Gopherus evgoodei; assembly: GCF_007399415.2. Classification (NCBI taxonomy): domain Eukaryota; kingdom Metazoa; phylum Chordata; order Testudines; family Testudinidae; genus Gopherus; species Gopherus evgoodei. The sequence continues at coordinate 52,981,649 of NC_044328.1, read as the reverse complement.
GTATGTACTAATGTCAACAAATTACTGCCTGTGTTTTGCCTCTCTGTGTTCTTGCAATTTCCATTCACTTTTACTTACTTTGTCTTGCTTTAAACACACACACACACACACACACACACACACCCTTGTGAAGTAGTGGCAAACTTATATGGCATATTATTGTATTATTAGAAGCAGTACACAAACACATAATTAAAGATGCTAGCCTGAGGTCTGACCCATACCTCACTGGGATAACCGGAAAGACTCCAATTGACTTCGGTGGGTTTGGGTCAGGCTCCTAGTGAATGCACTTTTTTGAGGAGGGGTCGGGGGGGCAGAATTAAGGTTGTGCAGGCAACATTAACATTGGCAGATCCTGACTTTTGAATGCTTAATGGTGACTGTTAACAGACATTGTATTTGCATGATGATTGCTGTATGACCTACAAAATAGAAGCAGCAATTAATATTGTTTCTAATTCCATGCAGTCCAGTCTGGCTGTCCTTTACTGATACACTGCCCATACACTACAGTTAAGGCCAGGGAATGAAGTTACATATTATTGGCCAAGTAAACTATATTGGACTCATGTATATAAAAAAATCCAACTATAATAATGTTTTCCTCTTTGAAATAATACTCTATCTCATAACAATCACTAAACTATAAATCCATGAGGAATATTCAGACATGCTGTAGAGTTATTTTTTTCTTCACAGAATCAAGTTACAAGTCAGATGATTAATAAAGCATTATTTCCTCTTGTCCTTCTAAAATGAAGAATTTCAAAAATGATTCTGTTTAGAAAAAGGTATCAAGTTGCTTTGTATGTTCATGTGAAAAATCAAATGTAATTGACCATCACCACAGCTTGTGGTACTAAGGGCAGGGGCAACAGATTCTTCCTAAAAGTGTGGGTGGGTGGGTGAGGCCCCCACCCCCTCTGTGAGCCTGCCCCGGCCGTCAGCAAAGCCAGAGGCCGAAGCCAGAGCTGGGCCAGGTAGCCCGGGCCCCTCCACCTGCCTGGGGTGGTGTGTGGGACCAAGAGCAGCCCCCGGCCCAGCCCCCTCGTCTCCCTGCCCAGGGCAGGTGGAGGATCCACGGCTCCCCACAGCTGGCCTTGGCACTCTTACACCGACCCAACTTTGGCTTCTCGCTTGGCATGGGGGCAGGGCCTCAGGGGCCAAAGAGCAACAGCCAGACCATGGTAAGTGTTGTGTGGGCAGCTGTGGGGAGCCATGGACCCTCCACCTGCCCTAGGTGGGGGGGACTGAGGGACGGGAACATGGTCTGGAGGCTGTTTTCAGGTCCCCTCATCCTGGGCAGGTGGAGGGTTCGTGGTGCCTCTCCACAGCTGCTCACAAAATGCTTACCATGGTCTGGCTGTGACTCTTCAGCCCCCAGGGCCCTTTCCCCATGCACTTGGCTGGGGGACAGGGCTTCAGGGGAAGTGGCAGGGACTGGACCTTGGGTGACCATACAGCAAATATGAAAAATCGGGACGGGAGTGGGGGGTAATAGCCTATATAAGAAAAAGACCCCAAAATCGGGATTGTCCCTATAAAATGTGGACATCTGGTCACCCTAGCCAGACCTGTGGTGAAAAGTGGACAGGCCAGGCCCATCCACTTTCAAAAGTGGGAGGGTTATGACCCCTTTCCCCCTCCCCCCCTGTTCTGATATTCCTGACTAAGGGTATGTCTACTCTACAATGTAAACCCAGATTTGTGGGACACAGGCTTGTAGATACAGTATTTCCAAGCCTGTGCTAGAGTCCAAACTGCATTGCAAATCTGGGTTTACAGTTGCTGGCCCCAGGTCTCACAGCTGTGCTAACTAATCCATAGTGCACCACACAGACCTTCTGACTCAGGTTTGTGACTTGAGCTGCATCCACACTGCAAAATGACAAGGCTTGAACCCAAGTCACAGTGGGAGTCAGGCCTTGGCCTATCCCGCTCTAGTGTGCTGAGTGCTGAGTGACTTGAGTCAGATTGATCTGGGTGTGGACAGAAAAGGGGCTTGGGCTCAGACCTTAATCAGAGTCCAGGATTAGTGTGCAGTGTAGACATACCTTAGAACTCCTCATATAGCTCCAAAACATTTGGGCCACATGCTCAGCGTACTTAAATACACTCTATTAGGTTCATATAAAAAGTCAAGCTTCTTTATTTAAAGATCACGCAATAAATAAATATTGCCTGGAACAGAAATAAGATGATCCCATTCTGAAGGTGTGTGAGGTTGGATACCAGCAAGTAGGTCTGATAGAGGCAGTTTAGGGTTTAAAAAAGAACATAAATACAGTTGCAGTAATCCATGTCCTTTATTGTATTATACAGCTCTTCAGCAACTGTAAAATATATTTATTATTATGTGCTACATTGCGCATGATCCCTTCGCCTTTGGAATGTCCATGTCCACTTGTGAGCTAAAATTCCCTCCTGTGCAACCAGTGAGAGCCCAGCTTCCCATCCCAGAAGGCCTGCTGTAAACTCTCCCACACATTGCTCACCTGCAATATATGGCCATATGTCATAAACAGATAGTTAAGGGTTAATAGAACAGAAGAACTTCATGTCTCTTTTGCCTGTAAAGGGTTAACAAGTTCAGTGAGCCTGGCTGTCACCTGACCAGAGGACCAATCAGGGGACAGGATACTTTCAAATCTTGAGGGAGGGAAGTTTTTGTGTGTGCTGTTAGTTTTTGGTTGTTGTTCACTCTGGGGGTTCAGGGGGACCAGACGTGCAACAAGGTTTCTCTCCAATCTCTTTGATACAGTCTCTTATATGTCCAGAATAGTGAGTATTAGGTAGATAAGGCGAGTTAGGCTTATGTTTGTTTTCATTATTTGCAAATGTGTATTTGGCTGGAAGCAGTTCAAATTTGTATTTTGCTGAAAGGATTTTAATTTGTACTTGTATACTTAGGCTGGGAGGGTATTCCCAGTGTCTATAGCTGAAAGACCCTGTAACATATTCCATCTTAAATGTACAAAGATAATTTTTACTGTTTTTTTCTTTCTTTAATTAAATGCTTTCTTGTTTAAGAACCTGATCGTTTTTTTTATTCTGGTGAGACCCCAGGGGACTGGGTCTGGATTCACCAGGGAATTGGTGGGGAGAAAGGAGGGAAGGGGTAGAGAAAGGTTAATTTCTCTCTGTCATAGGATTACTTTCTCTCTCAGGGAGACTCTGGGAGGGGGAGAGAGAAGGAGGAGGGAAGGTGGATTTTCCTCTCTGTTTTAAAATTCAAGGAGTTTGAATCACAGTGATCTTCCAGGGTAACCCAGGGAGGGGAAGCCTGGGAGAGGCAATGGTGAGGGAAAGGGTTTACTTTCCTTGTGTTAAGATCCAGAGGGCTGGGTCTTGGGGGTCCCCGGGCAAGGTTTTGGGGGGACCAGAGTGTACCAGGCACTGGATTTCCTGGTTGGTGGCAGCGTTACAAGTACTGAGCTGGTAATTGAGCTTAGAGGAATTCATGTTGGTACCCCATCTTTTGGACGCTAAGGTTCAGAGTGAGGGTTTATACCATGACACCATATATATATAATAAATAAAAGCAATTTTAAATTGAACACATCAGTTAAACTTAAGGATAAACTCAAGCATCTTCCTAGCATACACTTCATTATGTGTAGTCAAAACATTATTGAATTTGTTCATGAATCTATTATGACTAGTCAATTCATTTTAGATATAAGTTATCCCTTGTACATTAGATACTATGAAGTTGTCTGCTCCTTTCCCTAGTCATTGTTTTGGGGAGTCCTGTAGTGTCTGCATATATTTGATTAAGCAAATTATGTGACAGTGAAGGGATCATTATAATAATTAAGGTCATTGTGATAAAAATAACTTGAGTTGTATAACAGCGCTCCTTACAGTACAAAGATTTATAGAGAGAATTATTAACTTTAGCAGCTATTTTATCTCAAAACCAGGTGCATGAAATAGGGTGACCTTTTATCTATTACCTGTTGGGTTTACAGTGTCTATGAGTTCCAGATTGATGATTTTCAGACCACAACCAACTTCATTACTTATTCTATTTATACCACTTTCATTTTTTCTGTAGGATTGTTTGCATAGTAGGTTGGAATGACACATTTAAGGCATGTGAATATTGGGGATTTTTGGAACATTCTTAACCAATCAATTAACTCCATGGAGATCCAGAGCCCTAGGAGGACAGGGAGTGGAAGCATTTTCTGGCAGGAAACATGGGAGGTTAATGTGTGTAAATATTTCATTCTTTGTAGTAGTAAGTTCACTTGCACATGGATGAGATTAAATCCATGTAACCCAGAGGGTCCCTCAGTGCAAACTGGCAGAAGGCAAACCATAAGAACTCATGTCAGACCTGACACACTCATTGCCCCAACAACAATCTTTATCTAAAAGGTCTCACCTGGCATGGGAGATATCATACACAAACTAGTAACACATTGTTCATTAATATTATTGTGTGGTGTATATGTGGGAGGTGTATAAAGCATTGTATCTGAGTGCTGGAAATATGTTCTTAAAAGGTGTTTTGCAAATACAGCATAAGCTTTGCCTGTCCTCAACAGAAGAATGTTGTTTCATCTCTGTTTCCGATGGAAACGGAACCAAGTAACACCTCAGAGAAAAATGAAAAGTACATCTACATAGAAGGTAAACAAAGCTATCAAGCTAAATGAGCTGGGAGAAGACCTCTTAACGATCACAAGGGGAGATGGAACCTTTACTTCCAAGAAGCCTTCCTGGTTCCTGAAATAGAAACAATAGACTTTGGGAAATATAAACAAAGGCAGAAAGCTTTACTGGCATTATCACCTGGCTAGAGCAATTATAATCTTAGAAAGATGGATCCTTGAGCTAAGGGGGTTGAAGTCTCTGGCAACTGACTATAGGTGAAAAACGTTCTTAGAAAAAGATCAGAACTTGCTCAAGTTAAGTTTTAGTCACTAGAAAGCGTGTTTTGTGATGTTTTACTTGTAACCATATCTAGTCTTACTTATGACTTAAATCTCTGCTCTTTATTAACAAATGTACTCTTGCTTTATTACAAAACCATCTCTGTGCTGCGGATTAAACTGAAGTGTGGCTCTGCAGTTAACCTAATAAGCTGGTAAGTGCTCTATGTCTTTGGAGGCAGCAAATAATAATTTGTGTGAGTATTTAGTGAAAGAGACTGGATGTCGCAGGAAGATGTCTCTGGGGGAACTCAGAACTTGGGGTTCACTGACTGTTACCTGCAAGGCAAGGCTTGGACTGGCAGAGTCCTGAGAAGTTTGGTGGCAAGGCTGACCAGCTGGTGTGACAGGGAGCTGACACACAGTTTAGCAGCAGCAAAACTCACTCTTGCTAAGGCAGAACAGTAGCACAGTGGCTCACAGTACCGGGGAACCTGAGCAAGATGTCACCGACTGAAGCTAAATGTCTCAGGAACAGTTTATTAAGCTTGGGACAGCATGAGCCTAATAGGATGATTTTAGCTCATTAAGATTACAGCTGTGGGAGTTTTGGAAAAAATCTGCCTGCAGAACAAGCTGTCAGGGTTTTCAAAAAGCTGGATAACCCTGGTAGCTGACTTTCAATGGGTCTTCCAGTTCACATATTTATCAGAGTCAGGATTATTAAATGCCATCACTGAAATGATGTGGCAAGATTTCCAAAAGTGCACAGCCCATGGCATATCCAATGACTACTGAGCTGTCATGGTATAATTCCCCACTCTGAACCTTAGCGTCCAAAAGATGGGGTACCAGCATGAATTCCTCTAAGCTCAATTACCAGCTTAGAACCTGTAGCGCTGCCACCAACTAGGAATTCCAGTGCCTGGTACACTCTCCAAGCTTTACTTGTTTAAGTAACCTGGTTGCACATCCGCTCCCTCTGAGCTCCCAGAGTGAACAACAACCAAAACTAACAGCACAGCACAAAAACGTCCCTCCCTCAAGATTTGAAAGTATCCTGTCCTCTGATTGGTCCTCTGGTCAGGTGACAGCCAGGCTTACTGAACCTGTTAACCCTTTACAGTCAAAGAGATATAAAGTACTTCTGTGCTATTAACTTTTCTTATCTGTTTATGACAGAGCTCTTTGGAAAATCTGGCTGATTATGGACACATGCAGAGTTGTGTATGGAGGGGAAGAATTTGTCATAATATTTTACTCATATAAATACACTAATGTCCCCACATTTTAGAACACTAGAATGCAATCTAGAAAGTCTGTTGGGAATTTGAGAAAAATACTATTATGACATCAATAGAAAGTACAACAGTAGTGTGTGTGTTTGTGTTTAGTGATAGTGCTGAGCTGCAATGGCCACAGAACAACCCATTAAAAGTCTATTACAATGTATTATGCAGTCTATCCCACCAGCTGGCCTAACTGTATGGTGTTTTGGAGAGATCTTTGAATTTCTGAAGGGTCAGAGTGTTTGGGGAGCCAGATTGATTGACTATTGTAAATTATACCTCCATACTTAGGACCCGAGCCTGCTCCCATTGGAACAGGGTAGAACCTTTTACAGGCAAGTGTATTGATTGACATCAGTGAGAGGAGTCTGAGAATCATAAAGTTTAAGGACAGTAGGGATCACCAGATGATCTCTTCCATATTACAGGCCATTGACACCACACAGCACCTGCACACTAAGTCCAACAACCAAAATTAGACCAAAATATTATAGTCCAAAGGCAGAGAATAGGTGGGACAAAGGTGCACCAGTGCCTGCAGCCCCTGAGGTATAATCCCAAAAAGTGACATGCACCCCATGCTGCAGTGGAAGGGAAACCCCCCAGGCACTGCCTGGGCAAACATTCCTTCCTCAAAGGAACACTGGCAATCAGACCTTGAACATTTAAGCAAGAATCAGCAATTATGCACATGAGAGTAATAATGCTTGGGGTCACCTCAGTCCCACCCAGTGCAATGTCCCATCTCTAACCATCGAGAGCTCTGATGCCTCAGAGGAAAGAGATCAGAACCAGAATACATTGCAGATTGGGGGAGGGAATCCCTCCCTGACTCTTTCAGATGACCAACTGAAGTCCCAAGGGATGGGGCTTTTAAGAACATAAGAGAAACTGAAAAAGATGCCCAGGCTGCTGAGCACCACCATCACAAAGAGACCCATCCATCATACACAATCTCACAAATACATTTGTCCAGCTCCTGCTGAAAACTATACACATTGTTTGCTCCCACAACTCCTATTGGGGGCTGTTCCATAATGTCACTAGGTACAATATTTTACGAGGTACAAAACCTTAATATTTACATACATCAATACTTTTTACAAATGAGTGTCTAAACATAGACTCCTAAGCCCTTACTTTAGTGTGTGACTTAGCGGCTTGGATTTGCAGAAGTTCTGTGCACCTGGAAGCTCCCACTGACTTTTTACTGTGTGATTATACTAATTCCAACAATATTTCTGCTGTTCTCCTGTAACAGAACACGCCGATTTTTTGTTAACCATCCACACTAGTGGTTATGATTTTGTACACTGATGAGCATTTTCCCCAAAGGAACATTGCCAGGCCTTAAATATTTCTCTCTTTAAAGAAAAGTAAAGTCTGCACAATTTGTACTCTATAACACAACTGCACACATGCTTTGCTGAGCTACTAGTGTTATACACTGAAGCTTGTCAACAATGGCAGCTCAATGCTGGCTGTTATTTAAAAAGAAACTAAATTAATTTTTAGCTGTCAGTCATCTAGGTTCAATTTGCTTAGATTCTGAAATTTATTGACAAGCTGTAATAAGTGGCATTTAAATTGTCTGTTCTCATTGAAGCAAACACGTAAGCATGAGAGCTAAAATATGACATTTAATTCTTATCCCTGTTGGAAATATGAAAAAGCATTTATTACCCTTTGTAAAATTTCAATTTTAAAGGGGCATTCTCAGACAGATAGCCACAAAATATAATATTTGAAGTAACCTTCTTTTGAAATGTTTATATCAATTTTACAAATTCCCTGAATGCTTTTCCCTCCAGCACACAGACAGAAAAAGAATACCTAGTTCAGTCTCTAGATGCCCCACTTGATAATTAAAAACACAGTCAATATGAGAGGCAGTGTGGTTCAGTGGACACAACACTCCTCTGAGATTCAGGTGTCTTGGGTTCGGTCCATTCCCCTCTCTGCTACTGATCTGCTGTGTGACCTTGAGCAAGTCAGTTCACCTCTTTGGGTCTCTCTTTTCTCTCCCACTCTTTGTTTGCCTGGCTCCATTAGATCTTTGGGGCGGTGACTGTCTTGCCATGAATTTGTACAGCACTTAGCAAAAGGGGCCCTGATGTTGATTAGATCTTCTAGATAAACCGTAATGTAAACAATAATGAGCATAAAATAGCTGTACCAAACCAGCAACCTTTTACATAAAAAACACTATCTGTCCACAAAAACCAAATGCTCCTTCCTCCACTCTGATGTGAAATGATCTCAGCGAGACACCAGGTGAAATGGTTATCTCTTACTCTATCAGCTTCAGTTTCTGGCTTGATTGAAGATGTGGCACCATAAAGAGTACATAACAACAATCAAGTATCAGGAGGTAGCCGTGTTAGTCTGTATCCACAAAAACAACAAATGCCCAAATAAAACTGTGTCTTTAAGGTGCCACCGGACTCCTTGTTGTTTTCATAACAATGTAATTTTGCACTGACAAAGGCATCTAATAGGAAGGGGCATATATGTATTTTCTATTTTTCAAATAAGTGCTTCAGTATTTTTTTTTTTAAATTGCCAGTAAGCCCAGCACTCCAGGCTAACTCTACAATAAACAAACCTGTATGGAAATAAACAGAGATTGGCCAAGTCTGAGATTTCGCATTCAGGGTTGGTTCAGTCACAGACTCAAGTTCAGATGCTCTTCCAAACCCTAGCTCTTGGATCCACAAAAGACAGTGAACAGGATCTCACATTTCATAGGAACAGGATGTCTTACAGAGTTTGGGACACTTGTGGACAGAACCCAGCAATGTGAATGTGCATGTGAATGTGTGGGGACTGGACCTGAATTAAAATGAGCTAGAAACAAAAATATCTAATCAAACTTTTTTTTGTATTTCAAGAATTCTCCAGGAAGTCTAATGTGGGCCCTCATAGTTTTAAATGGAACTCTTGAGCAATCAGCATCTCCTAGTTGTGGGTTGGAAATTTACCTCATTAAAAACAAGAAAATTATCCCTAGATTATTCCATGAACATAATTATAAATGCTGCGATATATATATTTATCTACTATATTATTACCCAGAAAGACAAAATATGTCTTGTCCAGTGTGGGAATGCATAAATGTGTGTGGAAGGGGGGACAGAGGAACAAGAACAGAGGGAGAGTCTCTTACACACACAGTTTCTGATCCAGCAAAACACACAGGTAATCCCATAATCAAGGCTCTAAAACACCTGAGCAGAAGGTGAAGGGATGAACCAAGGCCAGAAACAGTTACCGTCTCCAATTCCCCCCCCCCCAAAAAAAAAATCCCAAACACCTACATACTAAAATCAGATTTGGAAAAAAATCTTAAGGCTTGCCCTCTACAGCCATTCCTTTGGATAGCTTTCTGGGATGGTTGACTGTTTCAATTTCAGTGAGTGCAGCTGCCATCAATATCAAAATCAGTTCCCCGTCTAGATTGTTCTTATATCACCCCTTCAAATAAAGGGTTAAATTCTCCTTAAGGTACATGATACTGCTTTTCTCCTGAGTTGCCTGACTGATCTGGTGCTCACATACTTTGAATGAGGGGAAAGGACTGGAGAAGTGAATGCAAAAATCAGAATTAAACCTGCTGCACCTCCCTAGCACCTGCTGCATTGTCAGAGCTTCAAGAACAAAAATTACTCCTTGTTGCCTTAAAAAAACAACAGTAACATTTTCTTTTTAAAAATAGTGGATACATTTTAGAAAAGCAACAGCATCTGATGCTATAAGTCCTTCTCTAGTCCCCTAATGATGACCTACTGGAACATGAAAGTATTCTTGGCTTCCTTTCAGGCCTTTAACTACTCCAGCTGGTCACTAACTATTCAGTAAAAGGACCTCTGCAGGGGCCACTTGTACACAATATGGATCCTGCAGTTTCCCAAGCCCTGCAGCACCGTGAAGCTTCTTGTGCTGGCTGTACCCTACCTTTCATGCAGTGGCATTATATTTATTATATTTTATTTTTGCTAGTTTCTCTGACTTCTGTTTTTAATATTCAGTTAACTCTGTAGAAAGTAATTATATTCTGCTCATTCTACACCAGCTGGTATTTACTTCATCCTCCATCAGGCATCAACAGAGCATGGGGCTGCAAAACAGAAATATTACTCTGGCAAGCATAAATATTTCATTTTTCACACCACAAATGCATTGATGATTTATTAATTAGCCTGAAGGCCTGCTGCTTCTGCATAGCTGAGTAGCAAAATCATTCAGCTACAATGACTGAGAAAGTCTAGGGCTCAGATCCCATTGGAAAGGCTTTGGCCAGCAGCAAGCCTGAAGGCTAGAAAACATTTCTAATGGGCCAAGACCAAAATTACCATGATAAATCTTGGCCGTTACTACCTTTGGACCAGTTTTGGAGAAATGCTTTTCAGAATTTCAGACAGCAGCAGGAGCTTTGATACAAGGCTTTTGTAGGTACTGTAATGAGCACTGATCTAACTGCTGTCAAACATGTTCTCAATAGAAAAGATACTCTACAACAGCTGGAGCAGTCACACCAGCTGACAAGCAGGAAAGCTGAGTCACAGCATATCATTTCTAGGCGGTTACTACTTCAGTTCCAGGCTGGCAGTCATGCGCTGGATTTCTCTGAAGAAGTAAATCTGAAACATGTCTTTTACAAGAGATGAAAGCAGTTTTGTAATCAAAACTCATATGAGTGCTCCTGTTTCTTTATATTGCTACACATACACACAAACTGTACCTCGTGAGAAAGGGTCAGCTGATTTCTTGAGTTAAAAATATTACTATCTTCCCATCCTTTCCAACACGGGGTTGTGAAGAAGGAATATTCAGTGTGGCGTTACTAGACACTTCCTTTTAGTTACTCATTCAGGGGAAATTCCCTTTCTTTTATTTACATCACAAACTCTTTTGAAGGAAAAAATAATTATCAAAAAGGGTTCTTGACCCAAACTCTCTCTAGGGTAAAAGAAAATATGAACCCACTGTTGGGCTCAGTGGTTATTTGTAAGGTTATTCCTGTTTTCTAGCTGATCATTACACACTCATAAAGGGACGTGAAAGGAAATGTTCTGTTTCAGTTACCCTTGCATCATTCACATGCTGCAGGCAGAATACTGTGCACAGATAGGTCAGTCATACACAGGCGCACTTTAACTTCTGGGTTCAGTCCTTTGCCTAGTCTGGAATGACATCTGGCTGGAGTGTTCTGGCCTTCTCCCAACGGTTCTCCTTCATGCTGGGATGAGATTACTTATTCTGATTTAGCCTGTCATTCTGGTTATGCCAACGATCTCATGGAGTTTAGTTAATTTCAAAGCTACTCAACCTTGGAATCAATTAGACAGAAAACAAAAAGAAAACTAGGAAAGAAAAAATATTAGAGAGTTAAATGATACTTTAGGGGAAAGAGGGTTCTTTAATTTTACAGGGCAGAGGCTGCTTAAGATTCAGCCATCAATTTCCTGCTATCTTTGTTAGTCTATTTGTAAGCTGAATGTACTGGTGTACTCCCCAGAGTATTGTTCTTTAAAAGTGATCTCTCACTACGAGAACTTTCCAGATTCAAAAGGATCCTGCAAACACATAGCCTGTGTTTCCCTAAAAGACCCAAAAGGCTCATTGTGAATTATCACTATCCTACTTATATAGTGCCCAATCAGATCTGTTCAAATAAACAATATTTTTGGTTTAGTGAACTGAAAAAGTAACAGCACAGTTGTTTCAGGTTGCATTAAACTTTTCATTCAATCTGAAACTAAACACTTTGTTTCATTTTTGAGGGTTTGTGTTTTGTTTTCTTTTGGGTTTATTTGTATTTTAAAATAACTAACAAAATTGAAACAAAGTTCTAAATAAAATGGGTTTTTTTAAATGAAAAGTTGAAATGAAACATTTTGACTTTTTAGTGTGTGTCTTTGATCAAAACAATTTAGCAAATTTAATATAAGTTTGAAAAATCATTTGGTCATCCTGAATTTGCATTTTTCTGCCCAAAACAACTTTCATCTGAAAATTTTTGTGCAGCTCTATTTCTGATTCTTCAAACGTAGGAATTTCCTTCTGTTACAGAGAATTTCTAGTCCATTGTAATAAAAACTTGTGATCTCATTATATCCATGTCTAGCACAACCAGAATTTTCCAAAGCAGGGGACCAAGGGTTACCTGACTAGTAGCAAAAGTCACTACATTCCTAATGTCCTCATCATTGTGATCCTGCCTTCTGCAGGCATTGCATTCCAAAATGCATGCATGGGTGTGCATGGGGTTCCTCCTCTTCACTTTGCCTTACGCAACATGTATGTCACCATTGAGCTCTGTGTCTCATTCCAGATCAAGCCTGGAAGCTTAAGAGGTAGAGGAGGCAGCATAATGAGAAGGTGGCTTGGACTTCTGGGAAACAGGGAGCTGGAGCTAGGTGGTCCTGTGAACCATAGCCCCAGAAGGAGCAACACCCTCTCCAGACCATGCTGGTCATTAACATCTTAAATTGTTGCTTCTTCCCTATCTCCAAGGATCAGCCTTGGATACTGGATGGAACCTCTTCCCCACTCCCACTGAAGAGAACAGGACTGTAGTGTCCATGTCTGGAAGAAGGGGCCAGGGAGGCAGTCTGGTCCTTGTGCCCCTCCCCACCCCTACTTGTTTGTGTACTTGTTTAGAGATTACATCTTTGTAACAGCCTAAACAAATTAGTTCATGCAAATACTTGGATTCCATTTTGTTCGTGTTTTTTATTGTTATTACATGACATATTTAATAGTTAAAATGGTCTTTTGTTGCTTTTAACCCTTTAACTTTGGCTCAGCAAAGCTTTTTCAGATCCGATAAAACTCAAAAGAATCCCTAAAATTATGTTTCAGAACAAACACGGATTAGAAGCCAGGTCTGCAGTTAGTTGCCCTTAAATGTTGCTATCAACAGCTTTCAATTTAATCCACTAATTAATATCACAGGAATGTTATGGAGATCTGTTTTTTCCCTTTTATAATACAATAGGAGGTAGCAGCACGAACAGCCAAGTTAATGTACCTGCAACATGCAAAGTTGCCAGTTAGCTTCTTAAACAACAGCACCAGCCAATTAACCTTTACATGTAGAGACAAAAGGTTCAGTTCTTGAGGCAGCAATTTTTTTAATGATTCACACAATTCTTTGAATGTTAATAGGGGATAGAATGCTGATGCACAATAAATACAATTATTTCCAGAGAATATTTTTCTCAGTATCTTTTTTCATTACAAAAATACAAATATTCTTGACAGGTTGCAGAGAATTAGCACAAAAACTTTCTGAGATTTCACAAGTTTAAAGATGGTCACATTTTGCCAGTTCTGTAGCACAGGGAAAACTTGTGCCCTTTGTGAAGTGCCCTAGGCTTTCACCCACTGAAATCAAGAGAAAAGCACATTCCAGCTATATAACACTGCAATTCCTGCAGGCACTTTCGATCTGAATAACAGAACAATTCACCATATTGAAATTTCTAGACAAACATTCTCCATTATTCACAGATTCACTTAAAATGTATTTTTTTAATAATTTCTCATGTACTAGAATTTTTTTTCTGTGGCTTGTGAGATTTACGATTAAGCCTGTCTGTTCTGAACAGGTTAACGTGCTGCCACTGTGTTTATATGAAAAACATGATAAAATCTTTCAAAAAGAATAGAACAACAGACACATGGCTGAATTCTGTATCAGCCACGTCATGGATCAACAGGTCTGATCTATGCCCCAGACTGTGTGCAGTCCTCTGACAGTGACCCTTTTAGTGTGCCAAGCCTCAAGACACAAACAGTTCCATAGGGGTAGGTCCATAACCTCCAACATTACGAAAATTGACCTTCAGACTCCAGTGATCCGTGACTCCCTGCAGTGAATCCAGCTGAGCCATACTTCTGTTGGCTGCTTGTACTGGACCCTTCAGGGTGAAATGCTCTTAGTGACAGGCAGTCTTTTCAAAATGAGCTAACAGTTTATTAGTCACCTGGCATACAGAATCTGAAAATCCTTAGGTTTGCAAAGGGAAGCAAAGGTTAAGCCATCCTGGCCAACCAGTGCAATGTAATGGACTCCATTTCTGTCTCTGTCTTCCTTCTTTGTTCTTAGACCCAGATGAGAGATGCTGACTCCCTCCTAAGGGAAGCTCTTTTGTCCTTATTCCCATGCTCTGATACGTTTCCTCCTTTGTTCTCCAGCCTAGTTCCACCTGCTTGGGTTTCCTTCTGTGAAGGTGTCAATTGATCAGTCCTTGGGGTGGTCTCCTTGTTTTTTCTGATCCTCTGTTGATAGGCGTCAGTTTCAACCAGTTCTTTAATGACCCATTCATTCCACCCTGACAGGGGAGATGCACACATCTCCTGTCTCCTGTACTAGTCCAGCAGTAGTCTTAACCCTTTTATACCCACTGGGTAGCAATGCAAAGTAGAGAGGGAAAACAAAGTACAGAGCCTAGAATATGGGAATCCAGGGAAAATGTACAGATCATAATCTCACAATTTGCTTCCTGCAGAGTGTGGGACAGTGCTGCTGTGGCCATGTGCCAAGAAAACAATTGAAATACACCCTGTAATGCAATCTCTGGGAAGGTGAACTTTCATCCTCTTAAATTAATATCACAGCACTGACAAATTTCAAATGCAAGATTTTTTTTCTGCCACACAAGGGGTTGACCATATAGAACTTTTTCACGTGTCACAAAATCCGCATAAAAGCAGTCTTTAAAGCCGGAAATCTTTTTATGTTATTAATCTTTTCAAATGATGTTGGTGCTTAAGAAATTGAGGGACACAAATCGCTGGTATAAGATTTCCCTAAGCGACAAGCCCTCATGGTCTTCACAAAAAACTGGACTGGATGTTAGGCAGAGGTATGGGGGTGGAAGGCTTTGGAACTTCTCTGGATTGGCTCCATGGAGGCTACCAGTATTTCAACTGATTGACTGAAGTGGCCTTCAAACCAGGACACAGCAAATTCAAGAATCCAGCTTCATTCCCACCTAATACCTGTGTGCAGGGAGTTATTGTGGAACAGGGCTCAATGCCATGCAGGGTGCACATTCCCTATGTGCCCACCAGAATACCACACCAGTTCTATTGCCAGGGCAGGGACTGACATTGGCCACTGACTGACATTGGCCATTGAGTGCAAACAGCTTCTGTGAATGCACTCTGTACAGCTATGCTAATGCTACTCAACCTTTCTCATTGACCACAGTGCTCTTCCATTCTGATCAGTAACATCACCTGTTCATTGCCCCAGCCTTACTAATTATACCAAACTGCAGAATAGTTTTATGATATGGATAAAGAGGGATGAGGAAGCGAATCAATAAATTGAATTCCACATGAGGCCCAAATCAGTATCTGAATGCAGGTCTCCTTGTGTTAAAAAATAGGAGTCCACTGTAATCCACTGCACCACTAAGCCCATAAAAGCATCTGTAATGGTGCTATCCTATTAGTTATAAGATGGATAACTTTTATAGATTTATAAGTGTTGGATAGAGTTAAATTTAGTTGCACAGCACTTGTTGAGTTTAGCATGCAGACACAGTTAACATCATCTCTCTACCTCCTTACCCTGTCTCCCTACTCCCCAACATAAACCAACAATATTTTGGCAACTCTGCCCTTTAATGATCTTTTATCAATATCTTCAAAATTGGAAAAATGCATTTTTGTGGAAAGCACCCGCATTTCTAAATAATACTACTCTATTTCCTTTACACCATCTGAAAGATACAATATCTGAATCCCAAAGCTGAAGAGATTCACAGGGATAACACTGCTGTTCCTTTATGAAAGTTGATAAGTTCACAAATATACCTCTGGGAAAGATCAGCATGAGCAAATCTTACTGACTGCACAAGCTGGTAATGGAGGTTTTTGGAGGAGTAAACTGTAACACCATATGTTGATGAAGGGCAGACTGTTGTATGAAGTACTTTTATTTTATCATTCCTTTGCCTCCTTGTTCTTAAGGCCTTGTTAATGTCAGCTTTTTATTATTATTCTTATTGTTTTAATCCAATGGTCTCAAGTCTCAGCCCCTGGAGTCTAGCTGCTATGTATTTCTGAGAAAGCAGCCAGAGAACTTCCCTACATGGGCAAATGAGGATCATTTAGAGAATAATTTAGCTTCTTAAAAGCTGGTGTAAGTAGTTGGATGCCACCTACTGGCCCTTCTTTGTAGGGGGACGTACTGGGGGTAAATGGGGACATGGCTGGGGCTGGGATTGGGTAGGGGGGATGAGTGAAAGAAGCAGGTGTGGGATCCTTTGCTAGTGCAACAATCCCCATTAATCAATGATAATATAGAACAGCCTTTATGCTCACTGAAGTCTAGTATATCTACACAAATGCATTCTACATCTGAAAAGCCTTTCCTCGAGAATCTAAGATTACTGTGTTCTAGCCTAATAAACAAAAGTTAAAACCACAGCTATAACTGGTGAGCAGGGGCACTCTATAAAAAGAGATGGAAAAAGTAGAGATGATATATGGGAAGAGAGGAATATATTAAAGGTTTTAGACTTTGGATGCTAGATGCCTGCTTGCATTACAGGGTTGGTAAGTCTGTCTGTGATTAGTGCCAACTATGAATATGCAGGGATGCCAATACTTGCATTTACTTTCAGATTTGTGTCAAAATAAACTTATTATTTGTGGCTTTCATTTCTCCTTCTGGAAACATATACCATAATTGTTCCAAAGGATCACACTTTCACAGTGCTTACTAAGTTGTTCACTGTTCCTTATAGATCTTTTTTGTTTGTTCATTATTCATGTCATGTTTACTCCTCTATTATTTATTTATATTTTATTGAAACAATGCTCAGTTAAAAAAAAACAAACAACACTTCATATGTCTACATCCAAATATAAACATGAAGATTCATACTCCTGAATTTACCATGTACTGTCCAGACGTACCTAGTGTAGCCTGTATTGAATAAGAAAAAAAGAAAGGAAGTTAAATGTCACAGAGGTATAGAAGTTGGAGGGAAAGGAGAATCCAAGTCATCCCCCAGTCTTTTCTTGCTTTTGGAGACTCCAAACATCCTGGGGTATCTTCTACTGCCTTACAAGCCCAGAAACCACCAGTCTCACCTTCTAATTATTTAAACTCCCACATTTTCACTTGTACTATGATACTGATCCTTCCTTGCCCAGGGATGCTCACCCAGCATCCCTGTGTGACTTAATGCAACATTGAGTAAAATCTCTGTAGTAGATAGTTATGGGGAAGGAATTATTGTATAGCCAGGCAGCTACTCACTGAGTTTCAGTTCATTAAACTACTATGTGAACTCTTCTTTAAAATTAAGTTAGCAGAAGATAAGGCAGTCCACTAGGGAGAATATCAGTTCCTGAATAGGAGATGGAAGAAATGATTCTGTATGGTGAGAGGTTTCACAGACATCTTTCCCCCCACTCCTGTTTGGCAGTTCAGTGGGTATGAATCTGAACCTAAAAGCCTTCCAGGCTTACTAAGCTAACAAGTTAACCCCCTAAGACTCAAGTATTTATTTTGTCCCACTATCTGGTAGAGAAAACTTCCTTTCTGCTCTAGCTAAAAATTGACTCTGGAACATGTGCAAGAATCCCAGTCTCTTCGCATTTCTTCTGATTCATAGTCCCCTTTGAGCTCAAATTATTTTCATATTGTCTACTGAATATAAATTGGATACATTAGTTATAGCCAAAAATGAGTCAAATTCAGGCTGATTATAGTTGTATGTTATGCATGGCACTTGTAGCAACCACTTCTTTGCTAATCCTCCTAATGCTGCTTCTAGAGCTGATTTAAATTTTACACTCAAAACTTTGCCTACCTTTTTACAACCAAAAATGGCCTTTAAAAGAAAACTTTCACAAAAACATTGTCTTTGAATTTTGTAATTTTTCATTGAAATAAAACATTTAGAAATTTCATTTTTTTTGTCTCTGAATAAAGTACAATAGCTCTTTCTCTCTTTCGCTTTTACATTTTGCCTTTTGCCCTCTAACATTTTGAAACTTCCTCAACTTTGGAAAAGTCATAATGGCAAAAGAAAAATAAAATCTGTAATGAGTCATAAACCGAGTAGTTTTTGAAAGTAACAGAGTTTCATTTTCTTTTTTGCCCCATGCAACTTTTTTCAAACAAATTGCCACTATGCAACAAATTCAGAAGTTACAAAGTAGCAAAAACAAAAAGGATGAATGGAAAAGTGAAAGAAATATAATTTTATTGCACTGAGTCACAAAAAGGCATAAAAATAAACATTCAAATTGTTGAAAGTTCAATTTGTTTGAAATATGAAAAATTGAAAAAAAAAATTAAAAAGCAAAAAAATTGAAAATTTAAAACAAAGAAAAGTTCTATTTTGAACACTGGAAAATGGAAACAATGTATAATAATTCAAAGTTTGAGATGAAATCTTTTGATCAGCTGTAGCTGGTTCCACAGATTATCTCCAGTTTGCAAGACCAATGCCCAACCACATGCCCTCCTTTGGGTATAGTGATTATTGATGTGCTAACTACTAAATTTATAAACTGAACTACTTTACAGTATTCTAATGTTAGCAATTAGATAGATGGATGCTTTTTTTTGAAAATGTAAGTGATTTTGCTTTATACGCGCAGTCATGGGCAGCAGGTAGCATAGGCAGGGGATGTCTGTGCTTCCCCAAACAGCCTCGTATGGCCCTGCCCATGCTCCAACCCCAGGCTCCCTCCTGCCTGCTTCCAGTTCCCTTCCAACTCTTCTTTGGCCAAGAGGTTGAGCAGGAAAGCTTGGGGCAGTGCACACAAGGCCCGGGGCTGGGGGCGCTGGGGCTGAGGCCATGCTGCATCACCCATCCATCCACCCAGTGCTGGGGGCGGTGGGACAGTATCACTCACTTAGCACTCCAGGGCCGGGGGCACTCTTAGGGCTGAAGGTTCTTCAGCCACACACCTGCCCACCCACCCAGTGCTGGGGCTGGAGTCTCTCCAGCTGCACAGCCCACTGTTAGTAGTGTAGGGGTGGGCCAGAGGCTGTGGGTGTGTGTGTGCACTCCAGCCTTTGGTGGGGCAGGGCGCGGAAGAGACTCTGGGGCTAACTTCCCCCAACGGTCCATTCATCTGCCATCCATGGGCACAGTCATGAACACATACGTTTAGCATACCTCCACTGAATTTGATCTGTCTTCCCCTCTCTCTGTTATACCAATTATATTAGACCAGTAAAAACCAGCAGGATCTTATTAAAGGGGACAAGGCAAAGATGCCACATTTATTATGATAACAATTTGATTTATGACTAATAACTAATATCTTAATTCTTATACACACACACACACACACACACACACACACACACACACACACACACACACACACACACACACACATCCATCAGATGTTCTGCAGCTGCTGCATAGTTACCAGTCCTGAAGATAGCTTAAGTTCATAGCTTGATTTTGTAGCTTGGGTTCGTAGCTTGTGGCGGCTAACTGGCCAGGAAAGCCAGGCACAAGGACAAGCTGGATCTCTGTTGGGCAGGCACTGATGTCCTTCCATGTTGGCAGCAGAATGTTACCCAGAGTCTCTCATCTCACCCTTCTTTTTTTATAGGCTTTTAGTTTGGATTCAAAGTCTATAGGTCTTGCTGTGTCACGCTGCCTCTGGGTTTAGATTAATCACCCATCAATTGCAGGTGTGACTTTCAGCCTTGAACCTGGCTTTGAATTCCTTCTGTTGTCCTTTCCTTTTTAGAGTGGATGCTTCTTACTTTGTTTAGGGCTGTTGTCTAGGTCTTCAGCCGTTGGTATTTGAACTTTATCTCATCAGGACAGGCTGGGGCTGGAGGCTGATTCCGTCATCCATACATACCTCGTTCACACATCTAAACTAAACTAATAAGATTACAGCAGGGTTTTCAAAAATGAAGATTGGAGGAAGCTTTTACAAAATGGAGTGAGTGTTTTAAAATGGGGTTTGAATTACAATATGGAACAGAAGTTACAGTGTAGGCAAGTGTAGTGTGGATGGTGAACAGAAGTTACATTAATAAATTAAAAACAATTTCATTTATCAGTTCTACATCTCATGTGCTCCTTTCTGACCCTACCCCATCTATCTCCTGTCTTCTATCTCTCCCTGACCTTTTCACTGGATCCCCAAATCAACTGTACTGCACAGCACCAGCCCAGCAAGATGAGATGGTCCATCCAGCTCTGCCCAACTTGAGAAAGAGCAGTGAAGGAGAGGAACCTGACCAGACCAACCAAATGATGTCCTTGATGGGGGAGGTAAGCCCAGATCTAAAGCAACAACTTTCATGGCTGACTTGCCAGCCCAAAGCTTCTGTCTATGACTGACCAACCACCCTATATACTGAGAATGTCAACAAAAGCTATATGTCCCTCATCTTTACTATCCTCTTTCATCTCTCCCTTCTGTGTCTGTCTGTTTTGTTTAAGGCAGGAAAGTGACTTTCATTCTCGTCTCAGAACTGAACAATAGAACTAACTCCTGTCTTCCCCACTAAGAAGGACCGTTAGGCTGATTAAGAGCCTTTAACCAATAATCAATGTCTCCAGAAAGGACTTTGATAGGTTTTGACTGTTTATTTTGCATAAACAATCAATTTCAGTTCAATGCTCTTTACCTCATTTTGATTCTTATCCTTTTGTGTCTTTCAATCAATGAATTGTTAACCTTTGGACTGAGTTTTATAGTGTGATTGCCATGCTATTAAGCAGGCTGAAGTTTCTGCATATCAAGCACCGGATTTTAGTATTGTTTGATGGTGGGCAGTGGGAGGGTCATGTTGATGCCTTTAGACCATAGATATATTATATTAAAATTAACACAACAGGTGTCTCACAGAGTCTCATTTGGGCAAGAAGCCTCGTGTTGCTGGTATCTCCCTGCAAGAAGACCCAGTTCAGCCTGCAGTGCACATTAGTTCACTCTCTTAATGTGTATCAAAAAGAAGGGCTTTCTCCTCTGTCACTCAGATCAGTGTCATAGGGTGAAGAAGTTAAACATTCTCTCTCTCTCATTATATATATATATATAAACTGTACCCCTTTCAGGAGTCTGATTTGTCCTGCGTACTCCATGTAACACCTCACTTAAAAGCTACTTGCTTACAAAATCAGACACAAAAATAAACAGCGTCAAAGCACACTATTATTGGGAAAAAATGCTTACTTTCTCACTTTTATGATACAGATAGGAAATAAATCAAGTGGAACATAAATATTGTACTTACATTTCAGTGTATAGTGTATTGAGATGTATAAACAAGTCATTGTGTGTATGAAATTTTAGTTTGTACTGACTTCACTAATGCTTTTTATGTAGCCTGTTGTAAAAGCAGACAAATAGCTAGATGAGTTGATGTATCACTGGGAAGACCTCTGCATACCCATGGTTGAGAACCACTGCTCTAGAACTCCTGTCCTGGACCATGCCTGTAGATGTCTTAATGCTACTCAATCCTCACATGCAAACACCACTGTGGCTGCAATACTGGGCCCTACATAGATCTTCAAGCATCTCAGTCTTGATTTCTAAATAACATGTACACCTCCAGCCGTCGATTCCCCTAGAGCAGAAAATTACTAAAGTTAATAACTAGATGGTCCCAGCTTTCTAAATTTCAACATTTGCAAACAAAATTCAGGAAAAATGTCAGTCTTGAAAGTCCACTGTTTTCCACTTTCTTTATAGATGGACAAAAACATTTAACCTGATGAACTAGAATTCCTAAGAGCAAAGAAAATCACTTTCTTGTTATAACAGAAGGGTTACAATACTGGTTTTTCATTGAAACTTATATAGTCTGGGTCTATTAGCTTTATAGAAGGGAAACCCAGCTGTTTAAAATAAAAACACAATGATTTTGTTCTGTCTGTTCTGCTCTAGCAGCATTGTGAATCCTCCCAGATCACAAGACGAGAGAGATTTCTAGGTCTCAGGAAATTTGGAATTATATTTCTAATGTTTGAGTGTAAAAAGGTGTGAGCTTGAAAGGACAGGAGTGAGATGAGAAATCGTAGGTTGGCATAGGGGAATAGACCATTTTCAAGAAGGTTATTGATAGTTGTATATGGTTTTCAAATGAAACCCTTTTGACAAGTGCAGAAATCAAATGGAATACATTTAAGACTGTATTCCTTACTCTCCTCTAAAGAGAGAGGAAAAGCATGTATATTAGAGATGGATGAATAATTTGTAGCGAATAGAGGATTTCATCTGTTTGTGTGTATTGTCTATGAACACATCATGAGTTTTCTATTGTTTATTCATTTTTCAAACATAATTTGCCAAAAAATTTCTGTGAGTAATTTGTGCTCAAACATACCTCGTTGTGGGTATAAATTAACAATGAGGACAAAGTATCTTGACCAAATTCAGTCCAGATATGTTACATGTCATGTGTAAATTGGTCTGAACACATGGTAAACTAGTAATACCTGTCTCAAACTGGCATTCAATGAATGAACAAAATGAATGTGACTTGCAGACTGAGAGTGACTTACATACTGAGAGGGGTGTATTAAGAAAAGCAATTGAGAGCTCAACCTTGCAATGTGCTGAGCTCTCTGGCTCCAAGCCAGCAATATTGACTTCAGTGGGATCACTCATATGCTTAAAGTTAAGCATATGCTTAAATGATTTTCTGGATCAGTGTCAAAGCATTTAGCTCTTATCAGGATTGATTCCCTAAGTAGTGACGAGTTAAGTGATTTACCCAAGGTCACACAAGTAGCCTGTAGCACAGCATAGAATGGCAACAGCAGACTATGTAGGAGGTGAGGGGCAAGGAGATTTAGTCTGGTTGTCTTCACTTTATATTACGATATTTAAAAATTCCACATCAGCATTATTACTAGCTCCATCCAGAAAGGACTTTCATGCTAAATTTTGTTTGTTTCAGAAAATTAGCACATTGGTTGCCTTGGTTCAGGTGAGGTCCAGTATTGCAGTACTGCAGGATTTTGGGATTCAGTACTGAGAATAACTGGAAGAGCTTTGTGAGGCCCAGGTCTGGAATAGAAAGTAGTACTGAGGGCCTGGACTGAGGTGCATTGGTAAAGCTGTGGAGGGGAATCTGGCCCAAATACTTGCTCTTCACAGTGCGTGATTCAGTGCTACTATTCGCCTTCATATCTATGAAGACTGTGTCTACTCTTAAGGAGGGAAGGCATTTAGTCTAAGGGAGCAGGGCTGGAAAGAATCAGATAACCCAGATTTTAATATTTATTAGTGAATATTTGAAAATAAACAATACAGAGAGTTTAAAGCATCAGTTATTGTTTCATCGGGAATAGCATACAGACTACGGGGGAGGGGTCAGTATTTTGGTATTGGGCAGCATATACCATATACAGTCTGTCATGTCCCCAATGCGGGGTGAACAGTGGGTGATATCAAGATACAGTCGGGAGGCAGTGAGGGTACATCGCTCATACAAACAGGTTACAGACAGTCATGGGAATAAAGGAGCGAGCTGGGTGATGAGGATAGGGCGACCCTCACATAGTGGAGTTTGGTTTGGTGGGTTCAGGGCTCAGGGGATAGAGTCCAACGGGTGAGTGTGAAAATCTCCTCCCCCCTCACGCCCGCTTACTCCTGGTATTGGCGGTGACCGGTGACGTGCTCCGTGTAGATGTCTCTGGACCATCTGATAGTGTCCGAGACCATCAGGCGTCTCATGAGCTGCGCGTAGTGACGGCCTACCCCGCAGGCCCAAAGCACGCGTTCATTACAAGGGTCCCAGGCGCCCAGGGCCCCAACGATCAGGGCGTCGGTATAGACCTCATAGCCCTTTGATCACAGAGTGTCCGCCAAGGGGGTGTATTTTTCGAGCTTTCAGGCTCGGGCCTCGCGGAAGGCCAGGGTCCTGTTCTCGAAAGGAACCGTCACGTCAACGAGGATGACCTTTTTTCGAGCCTCGTCCGTGACGACTATGTCCGGGCGCAGTGGGCTGTCGGTGCCAGGGATGGTGCGGTTGGTGACTTTTTCTCCCAGGTGCGGAGCGATGGCTTTTACCAGACGGTCCTGGATGGCGTTGTGACGCAGCTGCCAGGCTCTGGCATGGGGCTTGCAGCTGCACAGGACGTGGGGCAGGGTCTCCATGGCGTACCCGCACTTCCTGCAGCTCTTGTCTCGGTTCCCGTGGCGGACGGCTCCGTTGAGCGGGACGCAGTTTAGTCGGGCGCGATCTACTTCTGCTATTGACTCATTATAGGACTTCATATAACTCACCAAGGGCCAAATTTTCAAAAGAAGTCACAGTTTCCATTCCTCAGGTTTTGAGGCCCACTTTTAGAAATTGTGGTCTAGTCTTTAGAGGTGCTGATCAAACGCTGGCCCTGATTTTAGAGGTGCTGATCCTTTCCCGCTTCAAAATGATGTAAATGGAAACTGCAAGTGCACAGCAACTCTGCAAAAAGTTAACCATCCCCAGTGACTACAGCTTCTACAAAGACGGAGGTCCTCTACCTGATTGGTCCTGCATACCTGCTGATTACCCAGGATCTTTTGGGTTTGGATAGGACTCAGGACTCATCCTGGGTTGGTAGAGACATACCTCTGGACCCCTCATGAAGACAGGCAGATATAAATTCTGCAAGGGGATTCTTAGATAGATTTCTTCCTCATACCCCTGAGTGGGATCGTACTCAGTATTTATAAAAACCTTTTGCTTGTGCCAGTTTCCTTAATAGACTATTGCTTTTACTTCTGTCTCTCTTGTTTTTGGTTGAGCTGATGTCCTTTGCTCAGCCAGGGAAAGCTGTTGTAGAGCTGACAGTAACTTTCCCAGTTAAAAAGTAAGTTACATGCCAGCTTAAATTTCCTGAGTGGAGTTTCATCAAGCAGCCGCTGTGCACATTACTTTTGAAATGATAGACTGCAGCACACAGTCTCCTAGAGGCCAGGCTTTCCTTGGCCTCAAACTGTGTTTTCCTGCCCTTAACATATTCTGCCCTGAGTGCAAATTGTTGTTCAAGAAAGCTTCTTTGGAGTGTCTTGTCATTCTTACATGTAATAATCTTTGGATTTGGATATTCTCTCCTTCTCATCTCCCGCTTTTGGCATCAGATAGTTATACATACTCATCCAGACATCTTTCTGAGCACATATCTATCTGTATTTGTCAGATCACAGGATTGTCCTAGTCCCAGTGGAATTAGTCTTGCTCCTTTGTGGAAGTGGTATTAGTAGAATACTGGGGACTGTTTGTCTGGCTTTGCAGAAAATTAGAAATGTATTTTAACAATCTGCTGTAAACCCTACGAGTTTGATGGTTTCAGACATGGACGCCAACATAAAGAGCCACATTTAACATATATAGATAGAAATATGGTGTAAGTTACACACTGGGGATGAGGAGGAAGTTTCAAGTGTTCTATTAAGAGTTAGGCTTCTAAGACCCATTGACTTTCAGTGGGAGTTGGGCACTTTGTGCTTTCAAAAATCTTCCCCTGAGTGTAAATTACCCAGGTAATGGGTGTAAATTGTGAAATAGAGGAAGCAGCCCTGATTTGGCATTATGAGATTGTGCAAAATGAGTAAAATTATGCAAATCCGAATAAAACTTCTGGGAGTGAAACCCAGAGCAAGGTCTGAATTTGGCTCTAAGAGTGTTAAAGAGGTGCATATAGAGTTAAAGCTGTCTCCTTTCTCCATTGTCTGTCACCCTCTTGCTAGAGGATTTCCTGCTAAACTCCCACCTGTTGGCGTGCAAATAATACTAGTTTTGTGCATCCAAATTGATTCAAGTTATGTTATTTTGTCACTTGGATCCATTTACACCAGTTTTATGACAGATTTATACCTGTTACTCAACTGACACTTTCATACGTGTCTCTGCTGATTTTAGCCTTGCACAGAGACATTTAATAAAGTTGTAATCACTTTTTCTAGGTTTTATTTGCCTGAATTTGGCTCAGTGACGGCATCTTCTTTCTACAACCATCATGAAAATAGTTGAATTTCTTATGCTCTAAAATCACAGTTCTATCAGAGTTCATATTTAATACAATTTTTAAAGCTATAAACATTCTAGAGGCTAATCAAACTCCAAGCTGTGCCTATCTTGGCATATAGGGCCCACAGAAAGGTTGAAGGTGTCAATTCTGGGAATTATATTTTATATGCTCAACTTGCCTAGAACTGCTGCTTATGGTCCACATTGGGATAATTTCCATCTTAAAACATAGTGTCTCCTGAATTCTTCAGTTATCTAAGAAGAATGGGAATACTGAGGAATCAATTCCTTTATCGATAAGAAATCAGATAACCAGGCTCAATCAGTTTATTAGACAAGATTAAAAGCACAATATGGAAAGGTTAATACTTCGCTGATTTGGGAAACACTTGCTCCTAATGTCCCTAAGCAGTCACAGTACTGTTCAGTTTTATACCCTATATGTATGCAATGCGTCTACCTACCTTTTCCTGCTTTGGTTCAGTTTTACACAACTTGTTCTTCTAGTAAGATAAGCAATCACATTTTGCCTAACAAGTGTACTCCGTATTTGCTACATTTGATAGCACATGTACCACACCAGTAACATTTCATGGTTAGCTTAGCTGCAAAGCTTCATGGGTTTCTGGTCACCTGTGGTACCTAACTCAGTTCTGCCAGTTTACATTATAACACTTAATTATGTGGTTAAACTGCCCTATACAGCTGCAAAAATAGGTCATGCTGTAGATACAAAATATTGGTCATGCCCTAGGCACATTTCCATTCCTTTTCTGGGCATGTCTTACTTGAGTTCAATACGCTTAAAATCACGTAACACTTTTTAGTTCCCCTGGACATAACCATAAGGGATTCTGGGCACTTTAGGCCTATATGGCAACAGGAATGAAATCTGCATTGGCTCTCATTCTTGTTTTATCATTCTGGTTCTGCCTTCTTAGCTTAGTCTGTAAGTCCTTCAAAGTAACAGAGCTCAATACGCTTTTAATGATTGTCTGTCTTCTTACTTTGTTTGGTCAGATAGGAAATCATGTGTGCGGCCACGGAACAACATCAAAATGAAATTAACTTCCTGGATTTCCATAGGGCTCCACTTACACACAACACTAGCCTTTCCCAGTAAGCCCCACTTACTCAGATAACATATTTACAACCCTTAGTCTCATTGATTTCTGCCTCTTTTCTTTTCCTCATTAAATGAGACAGATTCCCAATTTAAAGCAACTAGCTAATAGTTAAAAACAACTTGTAGGGGCTCTGTAGCAACTGGAAGTGACAAAAACTCCTCTCCCAGTACTTTGTATGTGTCAGTAAAACTCATCATGGTGAACCATCCATTACTTGTACAATGGGTAAAGGCTTGAGTAACTCGTATGGTATGTTTATACTGCAGAGTTAATCTGGGCTCTTAGATGGGTTTCAGCCTTAACCCATCTACCATCCACACAGAACAAATCTGACCTTGGTTTGGAAGTGCTTTAACCTGAAGCTAGCTGACTTAGCTGTGGGTTTGGTTTACAGGCTGGGCTTCACTGTAACTCTGCAGTGAGGATGCAGGTTAAGTCATTGGTTAATGCCCTTCCCACAGCTTCTCCAAAGGAATAACAAGTTCTCCCACACTTGATACAAATGACTAGGAAAGACTCCTAGAGCTTCTCAGTGCAAACAGCCTTGGAATATGCCCCAGAAACATATGTCTGAGAGCAGAAACAGTGAAGAAACAATAACAGCACTGGAGTGGGGATGCTCACAACTGAGTTATGCAAATCTGGGTGCTCAAATGTGGTACCAATAGCCCGAGTTAACTGTGCAGTGCAGACATACCTTAATTTAAATATTGCAAGACAGCAACCACATTCTCAGAGCTTCTTCTGGCTGAGTCTGAGAGGAATTCCCATCAGCTCCTATATATGAACTTATCTCCTTTCCAGCTCTGTCAGTCTCAATAGAGCATATGAGGACTATAAAGAATATTGTACTCTTAATGGTAGTATTGGACCTTTGGGATTTTTCACACTACTTGTAACCGTGCTCTCTGCTCTGCTTTCTGTATATAGGCAGAAACATTGATGATTCCAATAAATCCTAGCTTCCTCTCAAATGCTGCTCTCCCTTTCTTGATACTTAAAATATAAAATGCTGTCATATAAAAAGGTGCAGGTTGCATTAGAATTTATCACAGAGAAGTTTTTCATTTGTCATCCCTCCAAGATTTAATAGAGAAAACATAATTAAATATAATTTTTAAAAAGTCACTCTTAAAATAGCATTATGTTTAAACCAACCCAATACATAAAGAATCTTTAGCTTAATTTAGACACAGTTAAATAATCTTCTATCTGTTTAGGCAGAAAAAAAGTCTCCTGAGGCATGACGGATAAAAGCTGAAGCATCAGCATCAATATCTCTTTGTTATTTTCACGATTATCTCCCTAGATGATAGTTAGTGATAAACATTTTAGATGTGGCACTTTTAACTAAGACTTAGCTTTGTTTTTAGTTTTTCACTTCATTTGAAAGTGAAATTCAAAGTAAATCTAAGGAGTGGTTAACCCATGTAGACAAAAGAAACAACAGCTTTTTTCAAAGAGAATTTGTAGTGTGCATAACTTTTAATTTGTGTGTGTGTATGTGTCTGTGTGTATTACATCTTTAAATCTCTAAGAAACTGGAGTCAGTTGCCAGCAAGTGAAAGAAATATGAGCTGGATGAATGGACTATAAGGTGGATAGAAAGCTGGCTAGATCATTGGGCTCAACGGGTAGTGATCAATGTCTCCATGTCTAGTTGGCAGCCTGTATCAAGTAGAGTGCCCCAAGGGTTGGTCTTGGGGTCAGTTTTGTTCAATATCTTCATTAATTATCTGGAGGATGGCATGGATTGCACCCTCAGCAAGTTTGCAGATGACACTAAACTGGGAGGAGGGGTAGATATGCTAGAGGGTAGGGATAGGATACAAGAGGGACCTAGACAAATTAGAGGATTGGGCCAAAAGAAATCTGATGAGGTTCAACATGGACAAGTGCAGAGTCCTGCACTTAGGATGGAAGAATCCTATGCACTGCTGCAGACTAGGGACTGAGTGGCTAGGAAGCAGTTCTGTAGGAAAGGACCTAGGAGTTACAGTGGACGAGAAGCCAGATATGAGTCAACAGTGTGCCCTTGTTGCCAAGGCTAACAGCATTTTGGGCTGTATAAGTAGAAACATTGCCAGCAGATCGAGGGACATGCTCATTCCCCTCTTTTTGGCATTGGTGAGGCCTCATCTGGAGTACTATGTCCCGTTTTGGGCCCGCATTACAAAAAGGATGTGGAAAAATTGGAAAGAGTCCAGCGAAGGGGAACAAAAATGATTAGGAAGCTGGAGCACATGATTTATGAGGCGAGGCTGAGGGTACTGGGATTATTTAGTCTGCAGAAGAGAAGAATGAAGGGGGATTTGATAGCTGTTTTCAACTACCTGAAAGGGAGTTCCAAAGAGGATTGATCTAGACTGTTCTCAGTGGTACCAGATGACAGAATAAGGAATAATGGTCTCAAGTTGCAGTCGGGGAGGTTTATGTTGGATATTAGGAAAAACTTTTTCACTAGGAGGGTGGTAAAACACTGGAATGGGTTACCTAGGTAGGTGGTGGAATCTCTTTCCATATTAGTTTTTAAGGTCAGGCTTGACAAAGCCCTGGCTGGGATGATTTAGTTGGTGACTGGTCCTACTTTGAGAAGGGGGTTGTACTAGATGATTTCCTGAGGTCCCTTCCAACCCTGATATTCTATGATTCTATGATCATGGAATGGACTATCTATGGATCAGATTTGTCTAAATTCTGAGGGACAGATCCTCCATTCATATAAATGAATGGAGCTATGACAATGGGCTGTACTTTAAGGCAGAATCACACAGAAGGGGGATGTAGTTATGGAGGTGCATGAACTGGGTGGGAGCTCCCAGAGATTTTGTGTTTGAAGGAGCACAGGTCAGAGCTTTCAAATGGCTCCATCCTGCTAGTTGGTGTAGAGGAAAGGTCACACACTGGTGCCTCTTCTATAGCAAACTCCAAGCATTCAAAAACCACAAAACAAGTCTCAGAATCGGGAGATTTTTTTTAAAAATAGGTTTTGGGATTCTTTTTCATTGCCTTCTTGTTTCTGAGACTTTAGTGTGAACTCTGATAGCATTTTCAGGCTTTTATCTTCAGACCCAAGGGCTAGAAATTTAACTTTTTTAGTGAAAGCTGAGATTTTCACATAATCAAAGGAGTCCAGGAGTTGGGACTTTAAGAAAATCACCAAGTATCATGAGAATAATTATAAAATCATGAGGAATGACTTAAATAGTACCTGCGTAACCACAATCCTCATGACTCCTTATAGTGAGAATACGACTGTTGCTTGCCTTATCCTTGTGCTCAGGGAGTGCAAAAACTGAGATCATGATTAGTTCCTGCCCAGGGCACAAAGTGGGCATGGATGGGGAAATGGCTTCTTCTACTCTCCTCTTCTCCTTTTCTCAGTATGCTTATCCCAGGCTTGTCACAGTCTCCCAAGCTAACTAACCAATTCATCTACATCCCAGGAAACATCTTCTACAATATTTTTTAGGAAAGAGGGCCTCTACAAGTATCTGTTATGTTCTAGTATATTATTTGTGTTGCATTATGCCGTATTTCACCATGGGATTCAATGTATGTGGTAGTGTATTTTCTTTCTTTTCTATTGTTTTGTGTCCTATTGGATTATACCATACCCTGTTGTGCTACATGTCATGTGGCACTCAGCATTTAAAAGAGTGAGACATTTTTCAATAAACAGTAACGAAAGAGACTGCTGCTTCAGTGGAATTGTTTTGGAAAGTGTTCTGCCAGTGATAAAATCGGCCTGTCAGCTGCCATGATTCATATTCCTGTGCTCTGTTCTCACTTTGCAAAAGAAGGTGTTTTACCCAGATACACTTGGGAAGGCTTGTCCCTCTCAGGAGCTATTTCTACTGTACTTTCATTTAGATCTAGGCCCTTCCATCACTGGTGTTTTAGGAGAGACACTATATTTAAGCTGACAAAATGTTGCCTTTTAGACACTTAGGGGGAACCATCCCTCTGTTCAAGTGGTAATGTGCCAGTTTCTATGAATAAAAAAAATAGACTCATTTTCAAAAATTAATTAGTAAACCTGCTCCATGCTAGGAAGGGGCTGTTTCTTTTCAACATTTGCCTAGCCTAGTAAAATAATCTTAATCTTAGAAAATAACCATTTTGCCCAGGGCCAAAGCTCCACAGTAGGAAACTCTCCCGCCCCCCCACCCCACCCCACTCTAAATAGGCTTAATTCATATCCAATATGACGTGGTGGCTGGTCAGGTAATTCTAGTCATGGATCCTTTGTACTGATGCTAAACCAATAAGTATTTTATTAACTCCTATTGTCAAGACTATTTGCTCACTGTATAAGGATCTGACGTGATGGACCACTAATAATCACATTGTCTTAGACGTATCTCAAGGGGGAGATTCAGGAACACCATATCACTGTCAAAGATTCCAGTTTAAGGCCTGGTCTACACTACATGTTTAAACCGAATTTAGCAGCGTTAAACTGATTTAACCCTGCACCCGTCCACACAATGAAGCCCTTTATATCAATATAAAGGGCTCTTTAAACCGATTTCTGTGCTTCTCCCCAACAAGAGGAGTAGCGCTGAAATCGGTATTGCCATGTTGGATTAGAGTTAGTGTGGCCACAAATTGATGGTATTGGCCTCTGGGTGGTATCCCACAGTGCACCATTGTTATCGCTCTGGAAAGCAATCTGAACTCGGATGCACTGGCCAGGTAGACAGGAAAAGCCCCGCGAACTTTTGAATTTAATTTCCTGTTTGCCCAGCGTGGAGCTCTGATCAGCACGGGTGGCGATGCAGTCCCAAATCCAAAAAGAGCTCTAGCATGGACTGTACGGGAGATACTGGCTCTGATCACTGTATGGGGAGACAAATCTGTTCTATATGAGCTCCGTTACAGAAGACAAAATGCCAAAGCATTTGAAAAAATCTCCAGGCTATGATAGACCGAGACCACTACACAGTGCTGTGTGACAAGCATAATGGAAAGCCAAAGAATCAAATGGACACTCATGGAGGAAGGGGGTACTGAGGACTCCATTCTTGGCTGAGCTCCCAATGCCTGAAGGGTCAAAAATATGTTTCCGGGTGTTTCAGGATATATGTCGTCAATTTACACCCCCCCCCGAAAGAAAAGGGAAAAAAAAAGTTTCTAGCCTTTGTTCAATGTCACCCTATGTCTACTGCATGCTGCTAGTAGACAGGGTGCTGCAGCGCTGAACACCAGCATCCCCTTCCCCGTGACAGATGGTACAATATGACTGCTATCCATTGTCATCATCAGCCCATGAGTGCTCCTGGCTGGCCTCGGTGAGGGCGGCCGGGGTCACCTGGGTAAAAATGGGAATGACTCCCAGTCATTCCAGGCAGATGGTACAGAGGGGATGGTAACCATCCTCATCATAGCAACTGGAGACTAAGCTCTATCAGCCCCCCGCCTTCATGTCTAAAGAAAAGATTCTGTACTGCCTGGACTATCATAGCAGCGAATGGCTGCTCTCCTCTTCCCCCCACCCCGCACCCTTTAATGTCCTACCTGGACTATCATAGCAGCTGGAGGCTTCCTCCCCCTCATTTTATCTCACTAAAAAGTCAGTGTTTCATACTCCTGCATTCTTTATTACTTCATCACACAAATGGGGGGACACTGCCATGGTAGCCCAGGAGGGTTGGGGAAGGAGGGAAGCAATGGGTGGGGTTGTTGCAAGGGCACCCCCTAGAATGGCATGCAGCTTGTCATTTCTGCGAGATCTCTGGGGATCTGACATGGAGTGGCTGTGCTCTCTGGTTCTCTAGTACACTTGCCCCATATTCTAGGCAGGACTGACTCCATTTTTATACAAAACATAAAGAAGGGAATGACCCGGGGAGTCATTCCCATTTTTGTCCATGCACCCCCCGGCCGACCTCAGCGAGGCCAGCCAGGAGCACCCATGACAGCAGCAGACGGTACAACACGACTGATAAACGTCATCTCATCACCAATTTACAATGGCAGACAGTGCAATAGGGATGGTAACCATCTCTGCTACCTTGCAAAGGCAAATGAATGCTGCTGTGTAGCACTACAGTATCACGTCTGTCAGCAGACAGACAGTGACAAGGCAAAACGGGCTCCATGGTTGCCATGCTATGGCGTTTGCCAGTGCAATCCAGGGAAAAGGGCGTGAAATGACTGTCTGCTGTTGCTTTCACGGAGGAAGGATTGAGTGACGACATTTACCCAGAATCACCCGCGACACTGTTTTTGCATTGGGATCTCAACCCAGAATTCCAGTGGACAGGGGAGACTGCGGGACCTATGGGATAGCTACAAGATAGCTACCCACAGTGCAAAGCTCCGGAAATCGACATTAGTCTCGATACATGGATGCACACCGCTGAATTAATGTGCTTAGTGTGGCCGCATGCACTCGACTTTATACAATCTGTTTTACAAAACTGGTTTATGTAAAATCAGAATAATCCTGTAGTGTAGACATATCCTAAGACGTTCAAATTCCAAAGCTCTAGCTGTGTTCAGGATTAGAATTTGCTTTCTTGTATGTTTTCTTGAATAACCCAATATGTAGGACCTTGGCCACGTTGCTTGTTTGAGGTTTCTCTAGTGTCTGGATATCTATTAAAAATATTAGTGCAACTATTTGTGATGCACATCTGTTAGGAATATTGTGGCTCAGTCCTGTGCAGTCTTCAGCTCATGTTGAATTAATAGAAATACTCATGGAATTAAGCCCTTAATGATAAATACAATTTTCAAAGGGTTCCAAAATTTGGCCTAGTTCAGACTGTTGTTAGTTGACTTGCATGTGTATGTTCTCTCCGTAGGCTGTCCCAACTCTGCGCACCTAGCTGGCTCAGTAGACCTTGATGGAACTGCCAGAAAGACCACAGACACTCTGTTCAATGGTGAAGGCACTTGGGAAGGTTTATTGTTAATGAATTACGCACTAATGCCCCATAGATGCTATAGGTACCCTAACACATGTATGCCCATTACAATGGACCATCTCAGTCAGCCACGGGACTTGCTGCTGCCCTCTAGGCTGGACAAAGGGGCATGGTGAGGTAACCTGGCAAGGAGAAAATTATTTGCAGCTATCTTGTTATAAAACATGTATTTATTTGTATCACAATAGTGCCTAGAGGCCTCAGCCTTATTGTTCAAGATGTAATAAATATAAACAAATAAGAGACAATACCTGCCCCAAAGAACTCAATTTTATTTAGTTATTGATTTGGGAATCACTCCAGTTAAGTGGCATTTATAGATTGTAACAAACAGCTTATGTACCACCTTACATGTTTCATGACATCTGCATCTTACCTCCACTTGTAGCTTGCTCGATTTCTTCGGCAAAACTTCCCTATTCATCACTTTGGTCAAACCCTCTTATCTGGTGTTAGGTCAGGCTGTACCTGGGCTAATCTTTTGGAATGTGTCCACATACGTACCCAGTATCTGTTGCTTCTTAGGAGTGCCTATGTTTTAGCAATGTTAGCAGTGCCCTTGCCAAATTCATGTATCAAACAGTGAACTTGTAGGCATCCACTTTAATTCATGGCCTGACTTTGATTCATGACATGGCCTAACTTTACTGACTATGGTTCAGGCTCAGCTTTTACACCAAGTCCAGTGCTACAGGCTCTCTCTCTTTCCTACACAGACAAGACCCCAACTGTTAAGAGTATCATCTGAACTGCTACTGGGAACATTTCATGAGAACAAAACAGCCTCGCTCAACGTAGACAGGAATTTAATGCCTTTAAATCAAGTATTCAAGAAATATGTGAAGTCATCCTATTATACACAAAATTTTGCACACAAAATAGGATTGGTTTAATTTTAACCCTCGTAAATATAAATCTGCTGGATGTGTATGGGTTACTCTGCAAATACTGAGTGTTCTTCTGATTTCACTCAATAAGTGTCCCCTTACAGAGAAACACAACCTACTTTTGGCCTAGCTGATTGACGGAATGAGATGATCTGCTACTGCTCACCCCTCCTTTAAGTTACATTAGCTTTCTTTCCGTCCACATTTGTTGAACTACTGGGCATGTCCATGTATGCCCAAGACATGTTATTTGGGATGGCTTGTCCTTGTGTGCTAAATTAATGTTGAATTCTGCTTAGTTTAATTTACTGTCCCTCCTTTCTATGGGCTCAGTAGAAAAAAATGCAGATATCATGGTCATATCCAAGCCAGAGTTTCCTCCTCACTTCCTAAATTTAGGAAACCTGCCTTTTTGAACCCTGATATCATATGTATTCTATGTGGCTTTATCCTAGTTGTAATAAACACTAAAGCATCTGTATTCTTTGTAACCCCCCAAAATGTTTGTTTCATAACCTGTTTTCTTTATTTTATGCATCCTCTGTATGATTTCTTTCATTCCTTTTTTTATTCTCCAAAAAAAGGAAGAAAATTGTCTGAAACTCTCCCTGGCCTAAGTTTGTGCTTTACAGAAGTGGCAGGTGCATACACAGACTTTGATGTAAATGTGCATTTTATGTAATATGCCGAGAACCAAGGAGGTTTGACAGCAGACTGATGTCTCAGCCACTGTTGCTGCTGCCAGTTCTTTTAGTATTCATATGTGCATCTTGAAAGCCCTGATCCTCTGTGAAGTTTGTAGGCTACACACTTGTGGTGTTTGCAAAGTAAAACCACTGTCAGGAGACCCAGATGCAGTTTTGTTGACCTCATCTTGGAACCCACTGACTCAGCAGGAACTGCTGCAGGACTAATGTTGGTTTTTTTACTCAGTGTCCTGCTTCCTCCACCTTCTCTTCTCTAGGAAGTGAATTAATCACATTATTTTTACCTAATTCTGCCCGTCAACTCTTACTTCTATCTTTGTAGTGTTCCTTCTGTAGATTTCTATCTGTCTGCCACATTGCTAAATGAACCCTTCATTAATGTATGTAAGTATTTAGATTTAATAAAAAATGAGTGTATTTAAATTGCCTCCAGCTGCTACCATGGCACTCAGAGAATTAAATAAAAATATTCCAAAGAAATATAATCATGTAAAAGAGAATAATGAAATTAGGATGTTACTATATTACCGAACATAAAGGCATGATCCCCATTTATACTAAGACCTCTCTCTGGTGTTATCATTTACACCTGTTTTAAAGACCCTTTTCAATGCCAGAATGACACTCAAGCTGTTGAACTAGAATCAACCTCATATCTTGCATTCAAACTGGCACCAAACTCTACTTAAGCTCAGGCTCAAAACCAACTCCCAAACCAACCATAGAATGGGGCCCATTTTACTGCCATTCCTCAGCCAGGACCCACAAACCAGCCCCAAATCTCTCCTTTACTTCAGTCCAAGAAACAGCCCAATCTTCAATACTTGTTTGGGCACACAAGCTGGCCTATTGAACAGACCCCAGTACTGATCCTGGCACAAACCAAGGAATTGGTATCAATCCTAACCCTAACTAGGGTTCACAAACCAGCCCCCCAATTAACTTTAGCAAACACCCCTCAACTGGCACTGTAACTAACCATAGTTCATAAAAAGGATTTTAGCTGTAAGCTTAACTTGCCCCTACAAAATTACCTCAGGCTTGACCCCTATCTAAAACCCACCCCAAATCTAATCCTAGCTAGAGCCTACTTTCAGGCCCCCAGGCTTATTTTGTTTGTGTATTATTAGTCCAAGCCTTCAAATTCACCCCTGCCCTAACCCAATTCACAAAACCAGCCTGAATCCTAACTTACACCCAACTGTAACTTACACCCATGAATGAACAATTATGTTATCAAAGTCGATATTCCAGGTTGTCTTATGAGACACTTCTAATGGCAGAGGGACCTTAACACAGACAGTCAGAATCCTTTAATAATGCCATTCAGGGAGTGACTTATTGATGTTTTGAAACTAAAACCACAGGGAACAAAGTCAACAGTCTAATCCAGATGAGGTATTTCTGAAATTGCTATGATATCACTGACAGACTCTCAGAATCTTCCATTTATGTGAACAGTTGCAAAGCCATTTCTGAAGTGATGAACATGAAGGACCTGCTCCCAAGAAGGGCTTTAACGGGATCTGCAAATGTTCAAAATTGCTTAGAAATGAAGCCTTAAATGAGGGCATCTGTACTGCTAATTATGTTCTTAGGGAAGATTGATTTTTTAAAACAAATAATGATTGCTGAAAAATGTGAGCAGACAAGAACAAGCACATAAGAGAGAAATTAAAAACAAAGGTCATATACCTGACCTGATCTCATAAAACCTGTCATAATACCAATAATATGTATTCCAGAGCCTGTTAGTTATATGGCAGGTATTTGATTGTACACATAAGTGAGCAGGAATATGTATAGATAGGAGTACCAGTGCACACAGAGGCAAGGATCATTTGGAGTTGATAGCGTGTGGAAAGTGACTGTGTATAAACTGCTGGAAAGCCTCACCTGAGCTGTTTTCTGTCTTAGCTGATATCTTTGGACATATTTTATTTAAGGAAATTTGCTTGGCTAGAAACATGACTTTTTTGGTAAGACTGTGTCTTAAGTAAGTCAGCCAGTAGCATGAACCAGGTCCAGTTTTGACTGTTAGCACAATAAAACAAATAGTTCATGGAATGCTTAAATGTAGTCAATATTTTCCCTGGCTTGTAAAATCTCAGTCCAAAGTAAAAAGCTGTTTGTTAGAGCTACCTTTGGTATAGGCACTCTAGTATCTATAGATGTGTTTGGTGTGCTTATTTGTGTACCCTTACTAGAGTTGTGTGAATAACTGATTTTTTTTGGTTTGCTGGAAGTGCTGAAGAATTGTGTGTGGGGGGTAGGAGGGTGGGGATTTGTTTCAGGTTGACCCAAAATGATTTTTTTGGCAAAAGTTTGTGGAACAAATTAAAAAAAAATATTTTCGGGTTGTATGAAACATTTCAACTCTATTTTATGAAGTTGTTTTGCATTGAAAAAAAACAAAATGCTTCATTTCTTTCAGATTAATTTTTGGTTGGCTTTTTCCAGCCAAACATTTCGGTGAAAGTGAATTCATAAAATGTTTCGGTTGACCTGAATCTGCATTTTTCACCAACTGAAAAGTTGAGGATGAAAATTTTCACCCAGCTTTCATCCTTATCCAGAATGCTCTTCCAGCTCAGACATTTCATAGCAGTGGTACTGCCCAAGTTCTGGGAAGAAGCTGAAAGATTTATAAGCTCATTTGGTTGTGCAGACAACCTAACTCTGGGAGATGCTAAGCACTTTCAGATCCGAATGACTTCAGCAGGAATTGAGGATGCTCAACACCTCCCTAAAGACCCTCGCCAACAAAGGGGTAGATAGTTACTTCTGCCTCCTTACGTCCCTCTACACATGTGCACAACCAGGCTTGTGACTGATGGTTCACCAATTAAAAGGGGATTATACTTGCACCCTGGTATCTAGTATCAGCATTTCATTCAACTATTTTATACTCATTTTCCACAAAGAGCTGCTGAACTAATTCATTTCAAGTACTGTACTTGTAAGGATAATTTCAGAGAGTTCATATTTCACAGCAAGAATTTGCATGTAGCTCTAACACCTTTATTGCAAAGTCTGTCAGTTTCTGGGTTTCTACCGTTAGTGATAAATTGTATGAAACTTTAAAAATGTTGTGAAATTTTTATTTTATTGGACTGTAAAAGCTATTCTTCTGCCCCTTTGCCCCCCATTTTGTTGGATCTTTCTGGACTCTAATGAAGCACAACACTTTTCAGATGTTAGCAGCCTCTATCAGGTCTAAAAGCAATTACTGTGCTATCCATTTCTCCTCACTTTGCAAGCTGCTGTTTTATTGGTGAATGATAATGTGAGAGACTTAATATGCTGAGAGATTTGGTGCCTAACTTTTTATAGTTATGAAAATACTTAAACATTCTGTTTCTTAAGCATTGGCCATTCTTCTCCCTAGATACAGAGTGGATCAGAGAATTAAACATAAAGCCCTGGACCATCTGAGCATCTGCTCTGGAGTTTTTACCCCAATACAAAACAGGCCTTTACCTCACTTTGTGGTTACCTGTCCTATGACAGTATAAAACCCTGAAACACTGGATCTCTTCAAAAATGCATGGGCTTTTTGTGTTCTTCTTGTTCTTTTGCCCCACAGGAATTATATAAACATCTGGTTCTGTTCAACACAGACTCAGCAACTTTACAACAGTGCTCAAAATGTCTACAAAATAAAGTGGGGGAAAGGAGCCTAACAAAATTTGCTCCTTCAGCCACAGTTCTTCTTTGTTAACATATTGGTTTATTGGCATTTTTCCGCTCCCAACAAACTGCTCCATTCGAGTGTTACATTCGGGATATTACAAAAAGAGTTTTGCTTATTAATTTTATTTATTTATTTGCTTTGAAGCCAAGCATTTTTCTGTCAGGGAATTAATGAAATTAATTTCTGAATTCATGACAAGTTGAAAAAGCCTCAGCATTAGAAACACCATGAGAACTGTTATAAGGCTGATAATGTTCATGAAATATTTAGTTATTTCAAAAGTCTAAATGAGTTGTGAAAAGCTGTTGAAAGTGTTAAGAGTCCTGCAGTCCTTATTCAAACAAAAATCTCACTGAAGCTGATGGAAAGACTGCAGGATCAGACCCAGAGATTTTCTGCAAAGCTTTAAAGCCAGATGCTCAGCTGATAGGAGCAGATTTCCCATGTGTAAGCCGGTGGTGTCGGGGCTCGTCCCTCTCAGGCGTGGCGGGGAGCCCGGGCGCCTCCTTACACACAGCAGTCTGGGTAGGCCTAACCCCTC
Organism: Gopherus evgoodei; assembly: GCF_007399415.2. NCBI lineage: Eukaryota > Metazoa > Chordata > Testudines > Testudinidae > Gopherus > Gopherus evgoodei. Next base: position 52,941,605 of record NC_044328.1, on the reverse strand, counting down.
AGCAGGCGTTGAGGGAATAAAGGGTCTGCAAACAAAGTATATCAGGCAAGGCCCTTGGGCAGGGCAGGGCAGGGCAGTAAACAGTTCAAGCTCAGGCCTCCAGCAGGCTGAGCAAACAAAGTATATCAGCCCAGGCCCTTGGACAGGGCAGGGCAGTAGCAGTTCAGGCTCAGGCCTTCAGCAGGCTGAGCAAACAAAGTATATCAGCCCAGGCCCTTGGACAGGGCGGGGCAGTAGCAGTTCAGGCTCAGGCCTTCAGCAGCCTGAGAAAACACATATTCCAGAAGTCTATACAGCAGGCCTCCTCAGGCCAGGGAGAGGGGGAGTCTGCCACACTTGGGGGGGTGGCAGGGGGAACGCAGGCCCTCCCACTCCACTGTGTTCCAGCCCGGGGCCCTAGCAGCGGCAAAGACATGCTGCTGTCAGTGGGGATCCTGGCCGCAACACACTGACATGGGTTCAGGCTCTTCAGGAGCCAAACCAGGGTCGGCTACCCCCGGGCCACTTCCGACCTCCCCCTCTCTGGGTACCTGTCTCTCACCAGCTTTGTCTGGGGGGTCTCAGACCATGGGCTCCTCCGGGTACCGGTCATAGGGAGGCTCAGGCCGCTCCTCGGGATACCGGTCGTAGGGAAGCTCAGGCCGCTCCTCGGGATATTGGGCGCAAGACAGGTCAGGCCGACGTTCCTCCGGGTACCGGGTATGAGGTAAGTCCGGCCAGCGTTCCTCCAGGTAGTGAGCGCAGGGCAGGTCAGGGCTCCTCCGGATACCGAGCGCGAGGCAGGTCAGGCCAGCATTCCTCTGGGTAGTGAGCACAGGGTAGGCTGGGGCTGGCGGGAACTCAGGCTCCAGCATCTGTCCTCTCTGGCAGCCGGCCACCAACTGAGTGCTTGGGCCTGGCTTTTATACTTCCTGTCCTGCCCCTTGACTTCCAGGGGCGGAGACAGGCAGCTGTGGCTCCGCCCACTGAGGCACCTGCTCTGGCTCGTCACTCTCAGGTGCGGCGGGGAGCCAGGGCGCCTCCTTACACCATGAAACAAACTGTGCAGTGGCACGGGGCTCCCAATGACAGGGGAACCCCAAAAATGCAAGCTAAATATCTAAAAACCTGCACCCAAGTTCCTGCTGGCGATGCAGCAGGGTTCATGCAGGTAGGCTGCCTGCATGCTATGGGCAGTGGCCCCACATCATTCCCGGAATGACTGGCTGCAGGCATGTCTCTGTGCACCCCTGGCTGGGAGCAGACAGTGGAGGCGGCTCCATGCACTTCCCCCGCCCCGAGCAACGCATGGAGACCCACTGCTCCCCTCCCACCAAGGGGCATGCAGAGACATGCCAGCAACGGGGCTAAGACGGCTCTCTGCCGCTCTGCTTCCCTCCCTCCCTTCACGCTGCTTCACTCCTGGAAGTGGCTGGCATGTCACTGCGGCCCTTGGGGGTTGGGGGTATGTGTCTCCATGTGCTGCTCCCTCCCTGAGTGCCAGCTCCACAGCTCCCATTGGCTGGGAACTGCATGGGAGCCATGCCATCTGAGGGAAGCTTCACCCCTCTGCCCCCTCCTACACCCCAACCCATAGCCTGCACCTCGCACCCAAACTTCCTCCCAGAGCCTGCACCCCTCATCCTTCCTCCCACACCTCAACCCCCTGCCCCAGCCCCCAAACTTCCTCCCAGAGCCTGCCCTCCTCACCCCAAGCCCCTGCCCCAATCAAGGTGCCTCACTTTATTTTCATTTACTTCCCATTACTGATAATATAGGAGGAAAATGAAGAAAAAAGAATGAAAAATGGGTTTGGGGGAGATAAGAAAGAATGTTCTTCTTCTTGGTTGGGTCTGAGGCGAGGGTAGGGAAATGAAGCTGTGCACTAACTCTAAGTCTGCCACTGTCAGCTGATGTAATTCAGCTGAAAGATGATTCAATTATTGGGTGTATCTTTCATGTAGCTTTCATGTATATCTCTATCTGCTCATTCTTATCATCCTCCATCACTCATATACTGCATATATAAGTTAATATTAATTGACTAGTCATCAGCAGAAACCACTAATTTCTCCCATTTGCAGACTATGATTTTGATCTCTCTTTTACAGGCGTAAATATGGATTAACTCAACCGAAATCAATGCAGTTACACCGGCGGGGGTAGGGATCATATAAAAAGAAGGAAATATTTCAGTAAAGATTTCAGCTTTCTTGAGTTATTTCATGCCTGGTGTCCTGTGGCTCTCCACAAATGGGGAATTTAGATTTGGTTCTTTTTTACTCATCTTGGGCTCAAGCTGTTTATTGTTTTCAGATCGATTAAGTAGTGTAGGGGTTTTTAGTATGGTTTCTAGGCAGATTCTCTTTAACTGTCTCTGAGTTATGTTTTTCACAGAACTGCTGATCTTCCTCAAAATAGTCACATCCCATAAGTCTTATATTCATTATTTTTGACATCTTAGTGTTAATGAAAAGTAAAGAATGATTATGCTGGCTAGGAAAAGACAGAATTTAGGTAGGTACTGCCTTGTGAGCTTTGACCCTCTTCACCCATCAGTTTTTCCAGTGAATCTCAAACCTCATTTGTAATGCCCAGGATCTCCTCTTCCTGGAACTCTACATTGCTATGTTCATGAATCACTCTTCGCCTGCAAACCCGAAGCTGTAATTTTCATGAACAAAGTCTGACCAATGCCAGTTTATTTCAGTATGAAGTGAAACAACTAAATATTACCAACAAAGATCACCAAATTCCTTTCAATTGCAATTTGAGTCATTTTTAACCCTATCAGAGCTGGAAATCAGATCAGTCAACTCAACTGCACCCCACACAGTACAATTAGTAAAAAGTACGATGGAAAATACAATGATGTACGATTAATAAAAAGCCAAATAAGAGTGGGTAGAACTGGTTGGAACATTTTTGATGTCCATGGTGAACTCACTGTTCAACTCCAGAAAGAAAAGAGAGAGACAGAGAAACCTGCCTTTTTTTTTTTATCTGAAAACAGACATTTTGACAAGTTTTTGTTGGTTTCATTCTGATACGGAACAAAAATTTTGAAAACTCAGAAGTCATCATGAAACAGAATTAAAGAGACAAGGTGAGTGAGGTAATATCTTTTATTGGACCAACTTATGTGGGTGAAAGAGACAAGCTTTTGAGTTACATAGATGTCAGTCTCTGGCCAGGTCTAGAGCTGGATGAGATAAAAATACATTCTCAGAGAGAAATCCACTTACATATCACCATATAATTTCCATGTCAGTCCTCAAAATAAGTTTTAAATGATTTAAGTGCTGGACCTCTTTACTGGGTGATTTTTTTCCCTAAAGTTCTGATCCTTTAAACACTTAAGCACATGAACAAATCTGAGAGTATGAATAATCTTATTGAGTTAAACAAGTACTAAAGTGTTACCAGGACTGTGGCCTTAATTATGAACAAGGTCTGTGCATTTTGCTTTTAAATGCTTCTCAGTTATCCAGGCTTCTGAAGCAAAGAACAAGTTTAACTAAATTCAGTAAAGAGTTTAGAGGGAGAGGGAATAAAATAAGAACAAACAAACAAAAAAAGAGAAAGAGTTAGAGCAAAAATGTTGTTTCTTAATTTAAATAATCAAAAAAAGTTAATGTTAATAAGAAAATATATGAATATATAAATAAACCCTTAAACTGTCTCTAAAAGATCTCACAATCAATCAAACTATCCATATATCCACAGAGATCTGGTGAATATTTAGACTATATATAGAATTAAGAATATATTAAGAATTACATTGCCAAGAGACACTCATATTAACAGTACCTCTTTCTTATATAGTGGTTTGAATCCCATAATACTCAAATAACCTGACAAGAGAGGTCAGTATCGTTATTGTCATTTTACAGATATGGAAAAGGAGGCACAGAAAGGGAAGTGACTTTACAAAGATCACTCAGCAAACCAGTGGCAGAGCCAGGGATATAACTCATGTCTCCCAAGTCCCAAACCAATATCCTATACACTAATCCATGCCAACTCGGAAGTCGTAGTGGCATTAGAACTAGAGCTAATTGAAAAAAAATGATGACCTTATTTTGTGAAAAAATTCAAAATCTTCAGGTAGATTCTATTTTGCTGGGTTCCAGATGTACCCATATGCTGGCTTTGCACATTTTGTTTGTGCAATTTTGAATTTTAGTTTTAATTGAAACCATTTTAAAACTGCTTACTACAATTTTCCATGGAAAATTTTGCAAAATAAATTGAAAATGTTGATGCTGTTGATAATTTTTTGCCATTTTTAAAGGCCATTTATTTATTTATTGGGGATGGAAAATATGTTGTGTGAAAAATTTTGGCAGCTCTAATAAGAACCTAAATAGAACATAATAGGAAGAACCTGATGTGAGGTGATTGACACACACTAAGCTAAGAATAAGCCATCATAGTAAACTCTGCTCATCATCATTTCCCATGTCAGACTGCTTTTAAGACCCCAAGACCACACACAGCACATTCGAAAATAGGAGTCAATAATACTCCTGTGAATAAGTGTTCTAAATATGGGGAAGAATTATGGAAATTAGATCTTATCAAAAATGTTAATGGACACAAATTTTTAACAAAAAAAATTGAATTTCCATTTTCCAACCAGATATATTGTAAACACAAATTGTAATTCAGCTGCAGGTGTCTTTTAATAATTGTGATCTGATTTCTATGGATTCATGCCAGCATAAAACTGGAATAATGCAATATACAATCAGAATTTAATCAGCCTCCAGTTTTTAGGGCCTGATCCAAAGATGACTGAAGTAAGTGGGAATCTTATGGTTAATTTAAATGGCTTTGAATCAGGCTCATACTGCCTGAAGATATGATTGAGTCAAATAGCTTTGTATAGATTTTTAAAAAGTTAAGAAACTGATTTGAATAAGAATACCATTTGATCACAACAAAGCTAGACTATCCTTTGTTCTTATTCAAATACATTTCTTACCCTTCTAAAATCTATACTAACCTATTTCTAATAATACCTTGAGGCTAAAAATTCTGGAGGTTAATTATATGATACATAAAAAGGAGCAGATTTAAATGTGCTTAGGTTTTATTTGGATGCCTCCTTTTATTATAGGACAAGGCAAATAGGAGCACAGAGCAGATCTCCTCTATGCTGTGCATTAAATTGCAGGTCTCTTATAACTTCTTACTATTCAGAATGCATAGATTTTAAGGCCATTAAGATGAACTAGATGACCTCTTGCATGACACATGACAGAATTTCACCACAGTGAGTCCTGCAACTAGCCTAAAAAATTATGCTTGAAATAGATAATGTATTTTAGAAAACCTTAGACGATATCCCTTGTTAAATTGTTCCAGTGGCTAATGACTCGCACTAAAAATAGGAATCTTATTCTCTCCCTTTCTAGAATAAATAATATAAATAAATAAATCTAAAGCACAGTCTTTAAATTGAAAATCAGACCATTAATCTTGCTATCTAAATATGGGGTTTAGTTTCAAACTTTACGTATCCAAAACTGTATTTACCCACTATCATGCACTAATTTTCTAAGGTTCTCAGCAAGTGTACTCAGGGCCTGCTCTAGGTGTTTTGCTGCCCCAAGCAAAAAAATTTTTAGCTGCCCCAACCCCAGCCCTGGGCTCTCAACACCCCCACCAACCCGCACCCCTTGCCACCCCAGCTGGGCTCTCGACCCCACCTGCACCCCTGCTGCCCCAGCCCTGGGCTCCACCCCACCAGTGCTGACTCCGCCCACTCCCCCTTCGCCTCCAGCTGGTCCAGCACTGGCAGGGTTGGGATAAGCAGCAGGGCTCTTGGGCTGTGCGTCAGCCCAGAGTCCCTCCAGCCAGGGCTCCCACCTCCAGGACTGGCTGGGACCCGGGAGGGCAGAGCTGGGGGACCGCCCCAGCAGGGGGCTGAGGAGCTGGGGCAGGGTAGCCCCAGAGGGAGCGGAGCCCCAGAAAGTGGGACTTGGGCCCCGTGAGGCAGCGCCCCGCCCACTATGGCCCTACTGCTGCTGCTTCTGTCTGCCCTGCCGCAGTCCCTGGGTTTGGGCCACTTTGCCCAGCTCCGGCTGTGGCACCCGCAGGCAGCTCCATGTGCCCCACGGGGTGGCCCCCAGACTGAGAGTCCCCCGCCCTGAGTCTGCCCTGCCCAGTCACAAGGTGTGGTGCTGCTCCCCTGTGGCACGAACATCAGCGGCCCCAGGGCCGGCTCTAAGCTTTTGCCACCAGAATGCTGCCCTTGAAAATGTGCTGCTCAAAACACGTGCTTTGTTTGCTGGTGCCTAGAACTGGCCCTACCTGTACTCCTCTTTGAAGTAAATAAAAGCTGCAGATGCTCAGCATATATGAAAATTACGCATCTAACTTTGAGCAGTCATACCAAGTCCTTTAAATCTTGGTTTTTTTGTTTGTTTTTTGTTTCTCTGTTTTTTGCATGGAAGCCCTCATACCACTCCTGCTGCTCATCTCTAAACATTTTTTCTTTCTGCTACTATATGACCTTCAGAAGATGAAGTGGCAAAAAGTGAACTCAGTATTCAGAGTTCGATTTATGCATGTGACAATTGTTCATTGATACATCTGAGCATACATGGTCAGTTTCTGTAATGGTATTGTTATATCCCTCTTTTTAATACTGTTATTGGCCTCACATGTTATTCATTGTTGCTGCACGTTAAAGTGAGTCCTTTGCTGAGTCACCTACAGCAATAGCTAGATCTTTCTCCTCCAAATACACAGCTGAGTTGCAACGTATTTCCTTACAGTTTTCTTGACACCTTATATTCTTCCACACTGAGTTTGACCTATCATCACATTTCCTAACATGTAGGCTATGTCTACACTAAAGGTGTGATGCAGTTATGATGCTGTAGCTATCCCCCGATAGCGTTATAGTGTAGACGTTTCCTATAGTAATGGAAGTTTTTTTCCTATTATTTTTCCACATTGTTGTATATAATCCTCCTTCCTAAATGGTGGGAGCTAGGTGACTGTGCCTACCCCAGGGTTTGGCTGGCATAACTACTTCTCTCAGTGGTGTGAAATGTTCACCTCCCCTGAGTGGTATAGCTACTTGAGCCAAAATGTTAAGTGTAGTCCAGGCCTTAGAATTCTTCCTGGGATGATTCATAAGCCTTCTTAGATGTAACTAACCTAAATAATTGTAGCAAAGAGTCCCGTGGTATCTTATAGATTAACAGACGTGTTGGAGCATGAGCTTTCATGGGTGAATACCCACTTCGTTGGATGCATGCATCGTGGGTATTCACCCACGAAAGCTCATGCTCCAATACGTCTGCTAGTCTATAAGGTGCCACAGGACTCTTTGCTGCTTTTACAGATCCAGACTAACACAGCTACCCCTGTGATACTAAATAATTGTCTATCTTTGACAAATTTGCCACATCCCTCTACTGTGTATATGAAGGCAGAATTTGAATTTGCTATGCCAGAAGGACTATGCTATCCTGAATACAAGAATGTTGTGCAACTACACCTATATTACAGCTTCAAAATCAACCCAGGCCAGCTGTGGTGAAGAGCTAAGGACACCTTTTTTGTCATCTTCCTGGAAAGGTCAACTTTTTAGCAGCTTCGGAGACTGTTTCATGTCAGAGTTGACTGTACAAAAATAGTATTCAAACAATAACTACCACAAAGTCTATTTTGAAAGAAATGAATTAAAGAGAGAGAGAATGCCATTGCATTTCAAAATACATGACAGATATATGAAAGTAAGAAAATGATACATCAACTTATTTATCAACATTTGTCTGGGACAAGGTACAACAGCTATGAAAAAAGGGACAGCTCCTTAAAATACACAACAGGTGATCCACCTACACAGATCAAATTATCGGAAAAAAAAATCACTGGATGCTGCTTCTTCTTCTCTGCAGAAAGCCAACTGTGGGAGTGTTTTGCTCCATCTGGTAGTAAAATAGACAGACCCAGAAATACAGAAATTTACTGTGCTCACTTGAGAGGTTGAGAAACACATCTCTAAACATGGAAAGCCTTTCATGACAAAGTTGAAATTTAGTTTTTTGCATTCTTATCTAAAGTTATTATCTCTTTCTCTTCCCTTTGGGGGCAATTTCCTTCACCATTATGTGTGTGTGTGTGCGCGCATTTGAAGACAGTGATATTTCCTGACCTTGTAAGGTTATCTCTAAAGGTCACCCCATATCAATAGTCACTTTATCGTCCAGCTATGTAATTTCAATGTATTTTTTTGGTTGTAATTGCAGTGTTCAATGGCATCTCATTTTCCTCTTCTCTAAATTATTCTTGCACAACCCTGTGATATCTTAAATGTTTCCCATTTTTTATTTCGTTTTCTCTTCTTCCTTCTCTCACTAAGCAGAATAAGAATTGGAGAACATCACATCCAGGGCCGGCTTAGGCCTATTCCACCAATTCCCTCTAATCGAGCCCCGTGCCTAAGAGGGCCCTGCACCCAGCGAGAATCCCTTCCCTGGCTAAAGGTGCTTTTTTAATTTTTACTCACCCGGTGGCACTCTGCGTCTTCGGTGGCACTTTGACGGCGGGTACTTTGCTCACTCTGTGTCTTCAGTGCCACCGAAGACTCGGAGCACCACCCGGTGAGTACAAGCCCCACATGTTTTGTTTTGTTTTGTTTTTTTTAGTCATCCCTGCCGGGGCCCCTTTGAAATTGTTTGAATTGGGCCCCGCACTTCCTAAAGCCGGCCCTGATCACATCCCTCCCTAAGGCACTTTGCTCATTTTTTTCTTTGATATATTCTGAATATGGCCTCTCCTTTGTCATATTCAGTGTGCCTTCTTGCAGTGACTTTTAACAATTGTGATTGATTCCTTGGTTTTTCATGTTTTTACAGTGAAAAACTTCACTGGTTTTCTTGCTGCTACAGTCCTTCACTTTCCATATCTTGAAATCTTTCCTGTGAGTTGACTCAATGATTCTTCATAACCTTGCAAAATCTTCCAAGTCTTGCTTTCCCCACAATCAACAATAATTAAATATATGGACAAGAAGAAACTACTCACATCAATATTTTCTATAAGTCCAGATGTGAATTTAGGTAATTCTGTCCAATATTGTGCCTGAGACAAAAACAGCTACCATAAACACATTGGAAAAAGCTTCCAGCTGTTGCTTTCCATGTCTCACTTCACTTGAAATAAAGGCTAAAACCTATTATCCTTAGTCAGGTCATATGCTACCTTCCTGCACAAAAACTAGGGGACAAGAACAAATTAATGCCAAAACTTAGGGATTCCAACTGAACCATGGAGTCTATACAATCTCCTCCTGCCTGCAGCATCAGTGGAGATGTGTAGCAGTCAGAGGGTGGACCCAGAAAGGCCCTCAACCAAGCAAATCTCAGCTATCTTTGTGAAGGGACTTCTTTCTGCACTTCCTTGCAGTCCTCTAGGAGATGAGCCATCTATCTAACCAGGGTACTTCTATGTCCCACACTGAGTATCTAAATGTCTCACAAACTCTAATGTATTTATCATCACAACAATCTTGTGAGTTAGAGAAGTATTATTATCCTCATTTCACAGATGGGAAACTGGAACGAAAAGTGCCCATCACTTAAGAAGTTTGGGGTGATGGAAGGGATTGAAAACAGGCCTCCCAAGATCAAATCCCAGGCTAGCATCCTAACCCCTGGACTAGCTTCCTTTCTGAGCATGGGAAAACTAATAGCCAGGCAGCAGCTGGCTCACTGACCCAGTTGCACTCTGTTGCTCCATAGAAAGGAATAGATAGCTTTCTCTCTGCAACAGTTTTTTTTGGGGGGAGCAGCATACAACTTAATACAGCTCCTCCTACCAACCATTTTTCTTTCCCCTTTAAAGAGACCACATGGATATTTGCAAAAGATGTTAGCTAGCTACACAGAAGTATGATGAGTATCCTGCCTAACTCCTTTCTCCAACTTCAAGGACCCACCACATTTTCCCCAGCGGATTTGCTCTCCCACACTGTGCAGTATGTTAATCACAATCCTTTCTCAAGCAAAACTCACGCTGGACTCCTACCAGAATAAGAACACGCACAGTTCTGCTTTAAGAACTTCAGGACTGGCTCCCAGTCAGCACCAGCTGGGAGAATATATTTTCTTACTGATGGGAGGTGCTAGCTTCTTTACCGTCAAATCAGCTTGGCCAGAATTAGCAATATTTCAACAGCGTCTCAGTTAGGAGACCTGACTGCTGAGCTACAGTTTATGAGTCTAAGCTCTGGCAGGAAAGCAAGATGTTAAGGGCAGACAGGGATTACAGGGAATTCCCTCAGTCTCTCAGAGGCCAACCAGTGTCATCATTAGGCATCCTCTGAATCAGCTTGCTTACTTTACAGCAGAACTCTTACACCAGAATAAATTTGAAAGGGAAAAAGTTGATGTGGCTAATCACCGTAAGTTTTTGTTGGTGGCCTTGAAGACATATATTTGAAGAATGTGTCATTCACAAACAGCACTTTTTCCATCTTGTGGGGGGAAGACCCTGCCCTCTTTCTGTGGTATCATGGCTAGTGGCCTTAGAAATGATTGTGCTATTTTCTAATTAAAAGCAAGCACTCAAGTGGCTGGTCACTAAGGAGAGAGGACAGAGAACAGTCTTATTTACTGCATAACTTATCTTTTATAGAATGGCAACTGATCTCAGGATCAGGCCTATAGCTTGAGCCATACGGAAAAGGAAGTATTTAAGTTGATTTTTTTTATTATTTTTTAAAAAAATTCTTTAATAAAAATAAAACTTTATTTAATAGAGGGATTTATCTCATGATGAAATTAAAATCCTGTTTCCGAATCAGTTTGCTGTGGATTTATTTGCATTTTGTGATATTTCACACAAAATAGGATATTGATTTATTTTAATGCAAGATTGAAAAAGGGCAAGAGAAGGGAACAAAGAGAAAAAAAGTAATAATATAAGATAACCGAACCATGATATGTGGCTATTTGGAACCGAATAAAATGCCCAGGTGCCATTGCTCATTCATACAATAGGATATAACACTCTGAAATTAAATAAAGGTTTAAGCAAAGAATGAAAGGGAAACTGCCTTTGCCAACCATACCCATATCAACTGAGCAAGCAGAATCTCTTTAATGAAAAAGTATTAGGTCCAGGAGAGATATTTAAAGTTGGTTTTGGTTGACTGAAGAAGAAATGCACAAGAATTGTTTCATTTAAAAATATCAGGCTGGATCCTCAGCTGGTAGATATATGCTCACCTCCACTAAAATCTGTAGAGTAGGGTCCATTTAAACCAACTGAGGAATCTGGCCCATAGCACCAAGACTATAAAGGAGAAAGACAATGAACTGCAGTTGATCATGATATGCATTCAGTTACAAACTGAACAAAATTTGCAGTGTGTCACTTCCCTTACCAGTGTATAAATCTTCATAATGGCACCCTGTCATTGTACTCTTTGGCCTTGTAGCTCTTATGGAAAATAGCCATCAGGATAATCACATCCTTTTAAAGTTTCTTCTAAAAGTTGCAAACCTTTAATTAAAAAAAAAAGAGTTTCCTTAGCAAATCTCCTTTGTAAATGAAAATGCCTTTTTATTGGGTCAAATCCTGAGTTCCTAATTAAATTACAAGAATCCCTAGGACCCCTGTTATTTAAATAACAAAACCAAAAGTGGGAGGAAAAGCATCATTATCCCTATTTTACAGATGGGGATGAAGTACAAAAGGGTGATGTGACTTGCCCATCATCACACAGGAAGTCTGTGGCAGAGCTAGAAAGTGAACCAAGATCTCCTGAATGCCAGTCTAGTGCTTTAACCACAAAAACATCCTTTTTCTTGTTCCTTATTTTTATTCAGTCCATAATTCAGGGAAATTCCCATTGAAAGCAAGGACTAAGGAAAGAGGGTTTTAGGATAGCAGTAAGGAATGTGCAAGGACCAAAGCTGCTTGGACCAAAAGTCATTTCCTGATCGTATAGAGTATTTGATCGTTGCTTGACAGACCCCATGCAAACCTGAAAGAAGATTCAGTTCAGGTTGGGCTAAGCTTTGAACAAAGATCAGAGTCGTTTGTTCTTTTATTTGAATGATTTGCCAGTGTATAATTGTGACTGGCAGACTTGATTCTTTTAATCATCCAGCAGTTCAGGAAAGGTGAAGGATGAGTGACACAAGTGCTTTCCTCACCCTGGCCAGAAATACTACAGGTAATGTGTAGCTTTCAATTGCCTTATAATCCATACATCGCGTCCCAACTACTTTAATCAGATTTGTTAAATTGCTCTGCTTCCAGCATATCAAGGGGACCTGGCAAGAGAAATCTCTTTTCCTAGGGAGGAAGGGCAAGAGGATGACTTGTCTGTATATCTCTTCAATCCCTCAACACTTGTGCAGGCAGCGCTGCCAAGAAACCCAGATTGCTTGTGGATTGGTGGTGTTATGAGGAGGAGGAAGGACCAAGTACCTATTAGGAGTCAAATAGAGAACACTAAACTTTTCATCACCACCATGACCTCAATTCTCTTCTAAGCTGAGTCTTCAGCACTGAAACGATAATATATTCAATCATTGGGGATTTCCATTTCAATGGTGTAAAAAAAGTCTATTCCTACTGTTACTAAGAGCAAGAAGGAAAAATCACAGTGTGAACAACAAACAACCTCCTGCAAATCAATGAGCTCAGTTCTGCCATCTTTACTCACACTGAGTAGTACATTACTTCATGAGTAGTTCCAACGAAACCAGTTAGATGTGTGACACACACTCACACTCATCATAGTGAATGGAAATTATGGATGGTGTGCACAGAGCAGCACATATTCTGTAGCAGGGTTCATTCTTCTCTTTATAGTCCTGACTACATTCAAGCTTACATACTTATATTCTAAATATATAGAATAAACCATATTATAACTTTCAAAAACACATCATAATATCTAGTTCTTATACAACTTTTTTCATCCAGAGATCTCAACGCACTTTACAAATGAGCTCATGTAATCATTGTGACATCCTGGCACCCCAATATTCATCATTGTCATAATTAGGATATGTTTTGTACAAAGTATGCCTTGTGAGGTATCATTCTAAAAGTCTTGATCTGTTAGACATTAATATCTCATTGGATTGTGTGTTGTATCATCGTACCTGAAGTTATGAAGTTTGGCTAAGTATATGTTACTGAAACATGGTGTGAGATTGAAAACACCCACAAGCAGTCTTTCAGGTACAACAGTAAAAATGTTAAACAATGTTAATGGCTTATTGAGAAAATGCCCACAAACACAAGGTTTGCCCCAAGGAACTATGTACAATAGAAACCTCTCAGAGATAGCATTACACAATGGGAACTGTTTGACCCAGGTCACAGCAAAAGAGCTTTCCAGAAAGTGCGAAAAAGATATAAAAGGGAGGAAATGACATCATGGGGATACCTCACTCTTCCTACAACAACATACCTGAAACACCTGAGGAATAAAGACTGAACCAGGGGGAAGTGATGATCTGAGGCTAAAGGGATTTCTAGCCTGTGTATGAAAACCTGGGAAAGCCAAGCTGCAAAGCCAAGGCAGCTTGTGCCTTAAGAATCTGCCAGCCTGTTTATCACTCAGGGTGAGAATTTGCTAATTTATATCCTACCTATCTAGTATGTTAAACTTAGTTTGCAGTTTTGTTTATTTACTAGATAATCTGTTTTGATCGGTTTGCTATCACTTATAATCACTTAAAATCTATCCTTTTGACTTATTTGTGTTTTAATCCAAACCACTGTGTTTGACTAAGGTGTATGGGGAAAATCTTCGCTTGGTTACCACAAATGTGCGTGGTCCTCTTCACATTGAGGGAGAGGTGGACCAGTTGTTAAACCCATATACTGGCGAGATTTGACCAGGGCAAGACAATACTGCTATGGGGTCCTAGACTAGGAGGCTGGTGGTTAGAGAGCCTGCATGTGACTGCAGCTGGGTGTGTTCCCTACCTGTGTGAATGCTGGGGAAAGTGCAAGTTTGGAGGGCTTTGCAAATTGTCACAGCAGCACAATGTGAGAAGGAGCCTAGGCTGGTGGGTCAGAGGACTCAGTGTTACCCCAGTTCCAGGTGGCACCCTGGGGGGAACCTGTCACAATCGTCAATCCCATTTTATGAATGAGGAAACTGATACACAAAAGGTGAAGCAATTTGCACCTAAGGAACATAGCAAGTTAGTGGCTGAGGTGGGAATAAAATCATGAGTCCTTACCAGAAGCACTATCCGCTGGGACCAGTCTGATTCTGCTACCTTTACACATGATGACTAGTACATTCCTACGGAGATGCTCATCTGCCAACCCATCACATATATATCCAATTGTTGGGAATGTGATGAGAAAAAACTTGAATGCAAAGATTTCCAATATCTAATAATTATGGTTCATATCTTTTCCCCTTAGTCAGGAAGGAACCCAGCTCTTAAAACATAATTAGGTGTCATGTACACAGTCACATATAAAAATCTTTCTAAAGAGTACAGAAAATATTTCAAATGACACATTGTAATTCCTTAGGTCTGACATTCTTCTAGAGGCTCCCCACCTATTCCCTGAAAGATTCAATGCTCCTATAGCACTGCTCCTATTTATAAAAGTAAAATTATCCAATCAGGGTACAGAAACCATACTGCATGACATAATGGCTCAAATATGAGTACAGAATGCTGAATATCAAATACAGTGTTTAAGGGGCACTTTCACTAGACAATTTGCCAAAGCTCAGTTATGCTGGTAAAACCTCATTGTCAACATATTTTGAATAACAAATAAATACACAAAAACTGTAATTGGTTTGTTGACAATTCACAGGCAGAAAAAAAGGCTCAGATCTGACAAGTATATTTTGCACAGCTTTAATCATGGTTTCTAACTAGGCCAAGTGCTCTCACAAGTGTGTCTTGGTCTGCCATTCTTTTCTGTAGAGAGAAACAGGAAAGAGTTTTTTCATCCTGTGAGTCTTTTCAAGACATCATTTTTATTTCCATTCTGAGTCAGGGCAAAAAGTCCACATCTTGAAAATTTTCACGAATTGAAAATCTATTTAAAAAATCAGATCAGGTCAATCACAACATATTTGTCTGATAATTTAAAAAAATGTTTTAATTTTGAACTTTTATTTTTTTGCATTTTTACTATAAATTAAGTTTAATTTCTAAATAAAAACTTGTTTCAAACTGAAAACCAGAACTTTTACACTTAGAAAATGTCAGAATGGGACATTTCAACAGTTTTGGAACTTTTTTCCCAAAAAAAGTTTAAAAAAAAGAGGAAATTAGTCAGGATACATCTTTTCCTGCAAAAAGTTTTAGTTCTCACAAATCTGCATTTTCCAACAAAAATATGTAATAAAAAAAATCCCGAACAGCTGTACTTTCAGGAAGCATTTCCCACAAAATAACGCCCTCTCTGCTCTGCTATTGGACATGTTCCCAACCTTTCAGCAGCATAGGGAGAAGGAAAGAAGAACAAACCTGGGCCTTGCATACAGGAATAGAGAAAGAAAACAAGTATGGGCCTCTTTCAATTCATTTCTGTAGAGAGGGAGAAGGAAAAGTCTACTTCCATCACTGGCTTTTCCTTCCCCTCTGCACAGTGGAGTGGCAGATGTAGAATAACCCTTATGGGGAGGATAAAGAGAAAAGATGTTTCAGGAAGGAAATAGGAAGGTCTATCTGCAAAGAGATAAAGCCCAAACTTGAATCTTCAGGAATGTGATGGACCCCAGCTCTGGATCCTCCAATCACTAGGAATACATCAGAAAAACCATTACAGGAATTGGGTCTGAAAGCGTTGATATGAAGGGGCTCAGTGTGCCTCAATCATCAGATCTCTTAATAAATGATAGTGTTCTCTTACACTGTACAAAGAAATAAGAAGCTGTCTGCTGTTCATCCACATACTGCTGAGAGAAAAACACACTAATGCAGAGAGTGTTTGGCACTTAGAAAGAAGAAAATCTAGGTTTTAGGCTAACAAACGCAATGTCATTATTCCAATTTGACTGAAGTAGCTTTGATCAGGCACTGAATTCCTGGCACTAATGAGTGAAGTTTTAGATCTTGACTATATTTGCTATTTTCAGCCAATGGGATCAATAGAATCCCAAACCAAAGTTTCCATCTGTCTAGAAAGAAAGGAATGCTATATAATCCAATATCATATAGATATTTGTTTCGGAATGTCATCATTTCTTTTCCTGATTTGGTTCAGTTTCAATTTTCCCATATTCCTTGTTCTTTGCAGTTCTCTATTTTGTATATTAAGCTCTAGTAGAGCCAAAGACTTGCATCAAGGCTCCAATGTGGGGTTACAGAAAGAAAACAGGCTTTTAATATTACTTGGGGGACACTGGAATGTTCGTTTTGTTTATTAAACACCATAAAAAGCATGTTCTGAGAAAATCACATTTGTGAAGCCAAGCAATCAAAAATTCAAATTTTAATGTTTTTACTTCTGTTAATACTAAAGTTAATGATGCACACGTATTTTTTTCTCTTGAGCACATCAATTATGTTACAGTCTTTACAATATCTAAACACTATCACACTTTTCAATCACTACAATATGGGTAACATCAGATAAGATTTTTCATCCTTTCAAGTTTATACTAATTTCATTGACAAGATGGCCCAGGATATCTTAATTGACTTAGACTTCCTGGATGAAATCCTGGCTTTGTTGAAGTCAATAGCAAAACTCCCACTGACAGTCACCTCTTATGTTCTCGTCTGTCTAAAGCATGTATTTTAGTATTTTCACCAGTAGCTATTTACCATACATTTTCTTTTCCTCACATGGGTAGCCTTCTTAGGTGCAGTTAACAATAAAGCAAACTGGGGCCCTGATCCCACAGTGAGCTTCATCCTTTATTTTTAATGAGAAAAAAATATTTTTTTTTTAAAAAGGAAGGTCAACTGCATTGAAATTTGAAGGTCTGCTGGCTTGCAACCAGTAGGCAATAGTTCAAGGAAATTCCATCCTCTGGAGCTAGACACCATCAGAACAACCTGCTGCCTCATGCTCTTTATGAGGTCCACAGGCAAGACCCCATCTCCTGCAAACATTGGAACCAGTTTAATTTTAATTTGTTGTGATATGTTATTAGAATAAATAGTTTAAGATTATTCATAGTCTACAACCAATTTCCCTCACTGTGGCTAAATAAAGCTACCAGGGACATGCCAATGAATCTAGAGCTCAGTCCTACAGGGTGTAGAGCACTATGGTCCAATCCAAAGTATTTAATCATGTTCTTAACTTTAAGCATGGTTAGGCCCATTGAACTGGGACTACTCATGAACTGCATGAATTCAATGGGACTACTTGTGATTAAAATTAAGCATGCACTTCAGGGCTTTGCTGGATTGGGTCAGCGAGCTAATGCCTTGCAATTTCTACTCAATAAGAGGTGCTATATACATTGCATTCAAGAATAAAGAATCCAGTCATGTCACAGAAATTACATACATTTTTCTCCTATTCATCTTTACATGTACTTGGAATAGTGGGAATGATTTATGAGAGTGTTGCAGGCCATATTGGAGGGTGGGGTTCTTTATGCAAAATTATTTGATTATTTATGGAAACAAAACACTTATTTAATTCTACAGTATTGAACTTTTTCACACAAGGCTGCTCTTAAGAACCTAAACAAGTGGCTTTTCCTGGAACAATGGCTTTAATTTACTTCAGAAATGAGACACAGACACCCTGGAGGTAATGGAAATACGGGGGCTCTGTTGTGGAGAGGATTTAGTGTGATTAGTTGAGCTCAATGTACTTTCAACTTAAGCGCGGGGTTCATCTCTTGTAATACACCTTAAAAAGACAATGGGCATTATTTAAACCTCATTCAAGGCTTTTGGAGCTGCAAGAAAACATTTGGCTCAGGTATTCAGGGCCCTCCAGTGTAAATTTACTCGTAACATTAGCAAAACCAATCTCCCTTGATGTGAACCTAATGAAACCACACTTAATTTGTAATTTTGTGTAATTATAGTTCTTGATCAGATAGATGAATGTGAATTCAGAATCACCTAGTGGATTCATCATTCTTTATATCATCCATTTCTCAATTATCTCTAATGGCTAAATTTGGGAGGTTTATTCCTCATCATTTTGCTGCTAAAACATGTGAAATTCCACCAAGTCTGTGCCAATGAATTGTCCTAAAGAGGCAGATTTGAGATAATCAATGTCATGTGGCTCCTCGAGATACCATCTGAGTTTCTCGAAGTTAGGTGCTACAGAAGTATTGAACTTTCCAAGCTATATTAAGGTGGGATAGCTAAGGGAAGCATTTCCTTTCTATCTAATGGGATTCCAGTTGCTCTTGGGTTTCTAGACAACTGCTCAGGCATGATCTGACTCCAAGTCTCTGATACCTTCTAATTCTCCCTTCCTTCCCCCGACTGTCTCTAGCCCTCACCAGTTATGTCTTGGATCTTTGTGATCCATCTCTTATCTATCTAAATATACAATTAGGGAACTAAGGGTGCTGCTGCAGCCCCTGGCTTGAAGTAGTAATAACAAACACCACATACATTGTTTCCATCATCAACATCCCCACTACAAAAATTGTTCCAGCACCCTTGTAAATATAGAGTCTTTTCTTGGCTTTATCCATAACTACAGTTTCCAGTTTGTGGTCTGATTTCACTGGTCTACAATTTTTGAGAAGTCATCTGCTTCAGAGATAAAATGTGATATTTATTATGTATTTTGATGTGCTGAATTCAAATATGACAATTAAAACAACTGATTGGCTACTGTTTCTAAGATATTTACATTTTTACATTTTATGTCTATGTATATTGTGTAGATAGTAGAGTTTTAATCATAAATTGCAAACCTAAGTCTTTTCATGCGTTTATGGTTGCTTTATATGATAATATTTCACCTGTCCTGTTTATGTAACACTTTAAAAATCAGTAAAAGGGTTATATAAATAAAATTTATTATGAAACAAAAGGCAAGAAACTATTATGTACATAGTTTAGTCCTATTCAGTGTCTACTCGGGGCGCTTCTTGGCTTGTCTCTTGTATTCATTAAATGGAGAATCTCTTGTCACTGTCCAGCAATAGTCTGTAAGCACTGATGGGCTCCATTTGCCCTGATAGCCTGCCAGGGGATTCCACTGCTGTAGTCTGGAGCCCAACAGCTCTGCCTTACTCTTGGGTAGTTCCAAATCCCTAACAAGGTCATTCAGTTCACCTTGTATTAGGAGGTGTGGTTCAGAGGAGGAGGATGGGAGAAAATGTGGGTCCTATGACATTGATGGTTCAGGACCAGAAGTTTCATCCTCTTCCTCGTCTGACTTAAGTGAGAATGATTGTGGTGCATCAGGAACCGGCAGTCCTTCTCCGTGGAGTACTGGGTGTATAGCTGATGGAATGTTTGGATAATGCACAGTCCACTTTTTCTTCTTTGACACACCTTTCCTAACTGGAGGCACCATGCAGAAGTAACAATTGCTGGTATGATCTGTTGGCTCTCTCCAAATCATTGGCACTGCAAAAGGCATAGATTTCCTTTTCCTGTTCAACCACTGGCGAAGATTTCTTGCACAAGTGTTGCAGCATATGTGTGGGGCCCACCTCTTGTCCTGATCTCCAATTTTGCAGCCAAAAGAAAGGTGATAGGCTTTCTTAACCACAGTGGTTATACTGCGCTTTTGTGATGCAAAAGTCACTTCACCACAAACATAGCAGAAGTTATCTGCACTGTTCACACAAGTACGAGGCATCTCTGCTCACTTGGGCTAAACAAAAATGTGTCCCTTTGCCAAATCAAACACTGACAAATAAGAGAGCACTACACTGTATGATTTCTAGAGCTGATATAGGGCAATTTGTTCAGCAGAGTGATGTAAGCTTCGTTATGACTGCATCATGTAAGCTTCGTTATGACTTCTAGGAATAACATGATGCAATTCATAGCATGTATGACGCAATACCAGCTTCAGATTGCATCATTCATTGTTTTGCCTCAAAAGCAAGTACTGTCCAAACCCAGTCATAGATTTATTCATAGATCCAGTCAAAGATGTATTTTAGTCATTTCTGGTTTAAATTGAGATCCCTTCCCTTTATAACTCATGTATCCTCCGCCATTCTCAAGTCAAGGGTCGTATATACTGATCCAATATCATATTTTGAAAACTAGAGCCAATCAACAATTTTAAGCTTCATTTTCGTTTTCAGTGACCCAGAATTAGTAAAGCTGGACCACATTTATTTCAGAAGCATTTTGGCTGTAGAGCAGTGTTTCCAGTACCTCCTCTCCTATCCCTTCCCTTCATCACAGAAATGTTCCAGATCTCTCTCCACTCACTTCCTGCTTTTAGAGATTTATCTCTGTCTTACAGTCACAGGAGCAGTGTCTCCTCATTCTTTCTTTAGCCATTCCCCATCTTTTACCCACTCATCCTCTGCTTCAGAAGCCATAACTTTGGCTTCAGCGCATGAAAAATTCTTTTAAACACAGAGCTGGTCATGGCTTGTAAAATTCAGATCCAAATACTGAACATTGGTTCTGACCCTACCATTTTCCCTATACATAAACCATTTAAATATTTATTTAAAGAACAACAAAACTAGAAAGGATAAAAATGAAGTATCTATAAGCCGGTACTCAGTAGGTGTATCCTATGACACTCAGCTCAGTATCATGGTCCAAAAAGGATCATCCTGGTTCTTCCTTCTGAACACTGTGAGCGCATACAGAAAATTAAAAGTACCTACACAGAAGACAAAAACTACAAATGCAATAAACCAATATTAAAGATAGCGGCCTGTTGCATAATTCAGATCCAGAGCAAATTTTCATATTTGACTTTTCCTCATCCCCAAAAATTCAGGGTTGGTTGATCTGGATTTTGGCTCAGGGCCATTTTAAAGGGTGGGAAAGGTGAGCTTGCTTGCTAGATTGTTTTTACTGTGGTCACTCATCTTGCTTGTGAATGCTTTCAAATTAAAGCTCAGCAAAAACTGCCACACCAAGGTGACCTATGTGATCGATGCTGGTAGAAAGAAATACTCTTACATCAGAATGGAGAGGGTTTCTAATGCAGAACTGTTTTTTCATCTACAAACTAAGACAAATCACAGCTTCTGCGCCTGCCACTTAATGTTCATAATTATTTATATGTTACCACTGCTTACAGCACCTATTGTATTTGCATGCCAGGGAAAGTATTTTTGTACAATCACTCCTCCTGTGATACACATTGTTACCAAGAGCATTGTTAGTTCTGCAGCATATGCAACAACTGAGCTCCCTTCTTTTCAGTAAATGTTCAATATATTACTAAAGTCCCATAAATTGTCATTCACTTTGTGTTTCTGTTTCCCATCATGCTGGCTGCTTGCAAATAGATTTTTTTTAAAAGTTTAATTAGCATAGTTTTATGAAGCTCATGAATAAAAAGAAAGAAATACAGGAAAAATATACCTACTGTAGAGATACACATGTTATACAAGAACACAGGCTGAGAAGGGATTAAATAAATGTCTAGAAGACTCCAGTTGTGATTGGCAGCCTCTATCTTATGCAAATGTAGGTACAGGCACCTCTCCATCACCTGCTGATTAGTGCAAACTATAAGTCATACCCTCAAATCTGCTCTTCGGTATTATGGAGAACATAAACGGGCTGCACACTGGGCTCTCAGAGAACCTGTAGAAGGCTGGCCATTACCCATTCAGCAGGCAGGAACTGCAGAGGTTCTTAGAGGAAATGGTAACTGATATAAATGATCTCCCTACCTCCTTCTCAAAACAGCTATGTTTGATGCAGGAGTTACTCCAGTCCAAGGACTCTCCATGCACCTGATTTCCACTTATGGCTCTCGGCCTTGGCAGAGTGTATGTGTCAATAACCTAGTCCCAGATTTGGACCTTAGCGTGAAAACCTCCAAGCTTAGTTACCAGCTTGGACCTGGTACTGCTGCCACCACCCAAAAAATTAGAGTGTTTTGGGGCACCCTGGTCCCCCCAAAAACCTTCCCTGGGGACCCCAAGACCCAAATCCCGTGAGTCTCACAACAAAGGGAAATAAACCTTTTCCCTCCCCCCCCCCAGGTGTTCCTGGAGAGATACACAGAAGCAACCTCCATGAATCTAAGCAGAGGGAGTCCACCCTCTCTAATTCCAGTCCTGGAAACAAAAGCACTTCCCTCTTCACCCAGAGGGAATGCAAAGTCAGGCTAGTAAATCTAACACCCACCAACTCCCTGGTGAGCTGCAGACCCAATTCCCTGGAGTTCCTCACTAAAGAAAAACTCCAACAGGTCTTAAAAGAAAGCTTTATATAAAAAAGAAAGAAAAATACATACAAATGGTCTCTCTGTATTAAGGTGACAAATACAGGGTCAATTGCTTAAAAGAAATATGAATAAACAGACTTATTCAAAAAGAATACAATTTAAAGCACTCCAGCAACTATAGACATGTAAATACAAAAGAAAAAAAACAATAACCCTTATTGTTTTTATGATCTCTGTACTCACAACTTGGAAACAGAAGATTAGAGAGCAGGAAATAGAAATCACTCCTCATAGCTGAGAGAGAGGCAGACAAAAGACAAAGAACTCAGACACAAACTTCCCTCCACCCAGAGTTGAAAAAAATCCTGTTTCCTGACTGGTCCTCTGGTCAGGTGCTTCAGGTTACTGTTTTTTTCAGGTGAAAGAGACATTAACCCTTAGCTATCTGTTTATGACATGCCCCCCAAATTGCAGACAGTGGGGAAGCTCACTGGCGGCGATTTCCTCCTAGAACTTTAAACTAAACAGATTTATACAACACATGCACCGTTACATATACCACTAAGTATATAACTAACAGACTTCTACAATTTAAGAACACTTTTTAACTACTGGATTCTGGGAAACTCTCACGGGAGAGTGCATCAGCTACTTTGTTAGAAGCTCCTGAGATGTGCTGAATTTCAAAATCAAAATCTTGGAGAGCTAAACTCCAACGAAGAAGTTTCTTGTTGTTCCCCTTGGCAGTATGAAGTCACTTTAGCGCAGCATGGTCAGTTTGTAGCTGGAACCGCCGTCCCCAAACATATGGGCGTAGTTTTTCCAGGGCGTACACAAAGGCGTAGCATTCCTTTTCACTGACTGACCAGTGACTTTCCCTCTCAGACAGTTTCTTGCTGAGAAACACGACAGGATGGAAGTTGTGATCCGTTGCTTCCTGCATGAGAACTGCTCCTATACCACGCTCAGATGCATCCGTGGTTACTAGGAATGGCTTGTCAAAATCCGGGGCCCTGAGCACAGGGTCAGACATGAGTGTTGCCTTAAGTTGGGTAAAGGCCTTTTGACACTCATTAGTCCACTTAACTGCATTTGACTGGGTCTTTTTGGTCAGGTAGGTCAATGGGGCAGCAATTTGGCTGTAGTGTGGTACAAATCGCTTGTAGTACCCGGCCAAGCCTAAGAAGGATTGGACCTGTTTCTTTGACCTTGGGACAGGCCACTTTTGGATAGCATCCACCTTGGCCTGTAGGGGGTTTATGGTTCCTCGACCTACCTGGTGCCCCAGGTAAGTCACTCTGTTTTGGCCTATTTGACACTTTTTGGCCTTAACAGTTAGTCCAGCCTGCCTGACGTGCTCAAAGACCTTTTCCAGGTGTAGTAGGTGTTCGGGCCAGGAGTCTGAAAAAATGGCCACATCATCGAGGTAGGCAACTGCATATTCTCCCAGTCCTGCTAGTAGACCATCTACCAGCCTCTGGAAGTTGGCGGGTGCATTTCGAAGGCCGAAAGGAAGGACATTGAATTCATACACCCCCGCATGGGTGACGAATGCTGACCTCTCCTTGGCATGTTCATCTAGCGGTACTTGCCAGTACCCCTTGGTTAAGTCTATTGTAGAGATGAACTGAGCAAGTCCCAACTTCTCCAATAGCTCATCGGTGCGTGGCATTGGATAGTTGTCTGGACGAGTTATCGCATTTAGCTTATGGTAGTCCACGCAAAAGCGTATTTCCCCATCTGGTTTGGGTACCAGAACCACTGGAGATGCCCATGCACTGGTAGATGAGCAGATTATACCCATCTGTAGCATGTTCTGGATCTCCTGTTTTATAGCAGCTTGGGCATGAGGAGACGGGGTGAGCATTACCTGTGTCAATGGAGTGGTATGCCCGTTCAGTCCATCCTGGGGTGGCTGAGAACAATGGGGCAAAGCTAGTGCACAGCTCCTTGATTTGTCGCCGCTGCAGACGTTCCAGGGTGGTTGAGAGGTTCACCTCTTCCACGCCACCGTCTTTTTTCCCATCATAGTAGACACCGTCAGACCACTCAGCATCATCTCCCTGGACTGTAAACTGACAAACCTGTAAGTCTCTGGAATAGAAAGGCTTGAGAGAATTAACATGGTACACTCTGGGCTTTAGTGAGGAATTGGGAAATGCTATGAGGTAGTTCACAGTTCCCAGGCGTTCTTGGACCGTGAATGGCCCTTCCCATAATGCTTCCATTTTATGGGCCTGTTGCGCCTTCAAGACCATAACCCTTGAAGGAACGTTCTCTGGCATGTCTGTCATACCAGGCCTTTTGCTCTTCCTGAGCATCCTTTAGGTTTTCTCTGGCAAGGGCTAAAGAGTGTCGGAGTGCTTTGTAGGTTGCTTACAAAGTCCAGAATGTTAATTCCTGGAGAAGGCGTAAACCCCTCCCATTGCTGTTTCACCAACTGTAATGGCCCCTTAACCTCATGACCATACACAAGTTCAAACGGTGAAAACCCTAAACTGGGATGTGGTACAGCCCTGTAGGCAAACAGCAACTGCTGCAACACTAGGTCCCAATTATTGGAGTGTTCGTTGATGAATTTACGTATCATGGCCCCCAAAGTTCCATTAAACCTTTCCACCAGGCCATTGGTTTGATGGTGGAACGGGGTGGCAACCAAGTGATTCACCCCATGAGTTTCCCACAGTTTTTCCATGGTCCCTGCCAGGAAATTAGATCCTGAATCTGTAAGGATGTCGGAGGGCCAACCTACCCTGGCAAAGATGTCTGTTAGGGCCAGGCACACAGTGTTAGCCCTGGTGTTGCCTAGAGCTACTGCTTCCGGCCATCGGGTAGCAAAGTCCACTAAAGTCAGTACGTACTGCTTTCCTCTGGGTGTCTTTTTTGGGAAATGACCAGGAATATCCACAGCTACTCGCTGAAATGGGACCTCAATTATGGGGAGTGGCTGGAGAGGGGCCTTGACCTCGTCTTGGGGTTTTCCCACTCTTTGGCATACCTCACAAGACCGGATATACTTGGCAACGTCCTTGCCCATCCCCTCCCAGTGGAAGGACTTCCCCAACCGGTCCTTGGTTCTGTTCACCCCAGCATGGCCACTGGGATGATCATGGGCTAAGCTTAAGAGCTTCCCCCGGTACTTAGTTGGAACCACCAACTGTTTTTGCGGCTGCCATTCTTCCCGGTGTCCACCAGAAAGAATCTCCTTGTATAAAAGTCCTTGGTCTATAACAAACCGGGATCGATTAGAAGAGCTGAGAGGCGGTGGGGTGCTCCGTGCTGCCGCCCAAGCTTTCTGAAGGCTGTCATCTGCTTCCTGCTCAGTCTGGAACTGTTCCCTTGTGGCTGGGGTCACCAGTTCTTCCTCCGACTGTGGACTTGGGCTTGGTCCCTCTGGAAGCGATGTAGGTGATGGGGTGGTTTCCGTTGCTGGTGAACTGCTCTCCGCTGGTGCACCTGAGGGTATTTCAGGCTCTGGCTGAGCCTTTTGGGTATGGCTGTCTTTTACTTCTGCCAGTTGTGGCTTGCTGGCGCCCTCTGGTGTTGAGTTTGAAGATGTGGTTGCACTTGCTGGTGCTAGTTGCTGTTCCAGTTCCGGGCCTGGGACTGGAGGTGCTGTGGCTGTTTCAGTGGTTGGCATGGAATCTGGGTCCATCACCTCTGTCTGGGTCTCTGGTAACACCATGTCAATAACCTAGTCCCAGATTTGGACCTTAGTGTCCAAAATATGGGGGTTAGCATGAAAACCTCCAAGCTTAGTTACCAGCTTGGACCTAGTACTGCTGCCACCACCCAAAAAATTAGAATGTTTTGGGGCACTCTGGTCCCCCCAAAAACCTTCCCGGGGGACCCCAAGACCCAAATCCCTTGAGTCTCACAACAAAGGGAAATAAACCTTTTCCCTTCCCCCCCCCCCAGGTGTTCCTGGAGAGATACACAGAAGCAACCTCCGTGAATCTAAGCAGAGGGAGTCCACCCTCTCTAATTCCAGTCCTGGAAACAAAAGCACTTCCCTCTTCACCCAGAGGGAATGCAAAGTCAGGCTAGTAAATCTAACACCCACCAATTCTCTGGTGAGCTGCAGACCCAATTCCCTGGAGTTCCTCACTAAAGAAAAACTCCAACAGGTCTTAAAAGAAAGCTTTATATAAAAAAGAAAGAAAAATACATACAAATGGTCTCTCTGTATTAAGGTGACAAATACAGGGTCAATTGCTTAAAAGAAATATGAATAAACAGCCTTATTCAAAAAGAATACAATTTAAAGCACTCCAGCAACTATAGACATGTAAATATAAAAGACAAAAAACAATAACCCTTATTGTTTTTATGATCTCTGTACTCACAACTTGGAAACAGAAGATTAGAGAGCAGGAAATAGAAATCACTCCTCATAGCTGAGAGAGAGGCAGACAGAAGACAAAGAACTCAGACACAAACTTCCCTCCACCCAGAGTTGAAAAAAATCCTGTTTCCTGATTGATCCTCTGGTCAGGTGCTTCAGGTTACTGTTTTTTTCAGGTGAAAGAGACATTAACCCTTAGCTATCTGTTTATGACAGTATGCCTACACTACTTCTGAAAAGGATGAAGAGTTGGGTGGCTGTGTCGTAATCCTTCAGCAAAGACTTCCCCACAATGCAGGCAGGCTGTTGAGATTCTGTGGGCTTTATCCTCCATGCTGTTGAGCCCAGGATTGGATCTCAACAAAGAAAATAAATCAGTCCTATAAATCTCTCCTCATTCTAAAGTTTCCTTCTTTCATTTCAGCCTGACTCATGGCTCAACTGTGAAAAAAACCAGAGCTTGCAGCTTTGTACTTTATCATCATAGATGAGATTGTAGCACCACATACACCGGAATGTTGCATGCTTTGTACAGTTACAGCACACAAACTAGAAAGAAGGTTTCAAACATATACATGCATTTTGTTGACTCAACAATGGCAGGAAACAAAATGTAGCGTAAAAGCATAAGATAACCTCATTAGGTTTAGATAAAACATTATGCTTTGCAGCAATTCTTGAAGACACCTGGCCCAGTATCATTACTGAAAATCATCTTCATAAACATAATTATCATAACAGAGAACCAGATGTTACAGTACTAGAAATGTAGAGTTGAAGGGACTGAAAGGTCATCCAGTCCATTCCCCTGCATTGAGGCAAGATAAGATATCTATATCTTCAGCCAGTGTAAATCAGCACAGCTCAAATGAAGACAACAAAGCTATGCCAATTTATTCCAGCTAAAGGTCTGACCCTTTATTCTTATACCAATTGCTATATAGAAACATGGATGTATTTTTTCTTCTGGGCTATTGTAAGAGGTGGTATAACCTCTTCGAGGCCTGGTCCACACTACACTGTTAAACAGATTTTAACAGCGTTAAATCGATTTAACACTGTACCCGTCCACACTACAATGCGCTTTAAATCTATTTAAAGGGCTCTTTAAATCAATTTCTGTACTCTTCCTCAACGTTAGGAGTAATGCTAAAATCAATATTAACATATCGATTTAGGGTTAGTGTGGCCGCAAATCAAAGTTATTGGCCTCCGGGCAGTATCCCACAGTGCACCACTGGCCGCTCTGGACAGGTAACTGAACTCTAATGCACTGGCCAGGTATACAGGAAAAGCCCCGCAAACTTTTGAATTGCATTTCCTGTTTGGCCAGCGTGGAGCTCTCATCAGCACAGGTGACCACGCAGAGCTCATCAGCACAGGTAACAATGCAGTCTCCTGAGAATAGAAAAAGAGCACCAGCATGGACTGCACGAGAGGTACTGGAACTTATCGCTATATGGGGAGAGGATTCAGTGCTAACAGAACTGCGTTCCAAAAGACGAAATGAAAAAACTTTTGAAAAAATTTCCAATACCATGAGGGAGAGAGGCCACATCAGGGACTCAGTGCAGTGCAGAATGAAAGTGAAGGAGCTCAGACAAGCCTACCAGAAAACCAAAGCAGCAAACGGAAGATCCAGATCAGGGCCAAAAACATGCTACTTCTACGCTGAGCTGCATGCAATTTTAGGGGGCTGCACCACCACTACCCCCCACCCCCTTGTCCGTGGATTCCAAGGTGGGGGTTATAATCTCAACCATGGATGAGGATTCAGCGGAGGGGGAAGATGAGGAGGAGGAAGAGGAGGATGAGCTTGCAGCGAGCACACAGCACTCCATTCTCCCCAACAACCAGGAGCTTTTTGTGACCTAGACGGAATTACCCTCCCAGCCCTCCGAAGCCACTAGCCCAGACAGTGAAGCCATGGAAGCGACCTCTGGTGAGTGTACCTTTGTAAATATAAAACATAGTTTAAAAGCAAGCGTTTTTTAATGAGTGATTTGCCATGAGGGCTTGGCATGCATTAGCAGGCATTAAAGTTACTGGAACAGTTTGTTAACATGTCTGGGGATGGAGCGGAAATCCTCCAGGGACATCTCCATGAAGTGCTCTGCAAGCCTTTGCAGAAGGTTTCTGGGCAAGGCAGCCTTGTTCCGTCCACCATGGTAGGACACTTTACCACGCCATGCATGTAGCAAGTAATTGGGTATCATTGCATGACAAAGCCTAGCTGCGTATGGGCCCAGTGATTGCAGGCATTCAAGAAACATCCTTTCTTTATCTTGCTCTGTTATCCTCAGCAAAGTGATATCGTTCATGGTAACCTGGTTAAAATTTAGGAATTTTATTAAGGGGACAGAGATGGCCATTCCTACTGGGCTGCTTGCCTGTTGCTTAAAAGAAATCCTTCCTTGCAGGTAGCCAAGCGGGGGGATGGGAGGGGGGTTAATGGCGCTGAGCTTTTTAGCACTTGGCCAGCAGGAATCTTCCCAGCTACCAGCCACGCGGTGGGGGGGGGGAGGAGAAAGGGGGGTGATTAGCAGTGATCTTCCATTATACTAGCCATTCGGTGGGGGAAGGGGTAAAGCAATTCTAGAGAATTGGATTGGGTTAGGGTTAGGGTTTGTCGTCTGCTGCTCCTTGTTAAGAGCAAAGAAGAAGCACAGGGAGAAGCTCTATGCCTCTTTATATGCCTTACCATGACCGCATGCAAGCTGAATTGTGATCCCCGGACCTGCGTCTGTGTTGATCTGTTACACCAGAGCCGCAGGCACTCAATACTAAAAGAATGCAAATGCGACCTTGTAGTGAAATCACATGTGCTACGTAAGATGAATAGTGTTGTTCACTGTGAAAGAGTATAACCATTGTTCTGTGAAATGTGTCTTTTGTAATCCTTCTATCACCATTTTCCCCCACTCATGCAGCTGCAAATTTTTCAAGCCTCCCTACTCCATCCTGAAGGCTAGCTCAGATAAGGCAGAGGAAGAAGAGGACACGAGATGAAATGTTCACAGAAATCATGGAAGTAACCTGCAATGAAAGAGCTCATCTAGGGGAGTGGAAGGACATGGTAGCACAGTACAGGAAAGATGCCAGTGAACGTGAGGATAGGAGAGACACTCGAGATGAGAGGTGGTGGCAGGAAGATCAGAGGTGTAGGCAGGAAGATCAGCAGTGGCGGGATGCAACGCTGGAGCTGCTGCGTGATCAAACTGACATCTTCCGACCTCTGATGGATCTTCAGGAGGAGCAGCAGGGTCACAGAGTGCCGCTGCAGCCCATGTTTAACCACTCTCAGTACTCACCATGTTCCATATCTTCCACACCCAGATGTGTAAGAATGCGTGGGGGAAGGCTTTGTGCACCAGCCCACTCCACCCCCGTGGACAGCCCAACCAAAAGGCTGTCATTACATTGAAATGTGCTTAATTGGCTTTTCCTTCCCTCCTATCCTCCTCCCAAACCACTCCCGGGATACCATGTTAATTCTCTTCCTCTTTTTATAATTACATGCTTTTTAAACGAAGGGGGAGGGTGGGTTGCTTACAGGGAATGACTTTTAATAAAGAATACATGCTTTTTAAACGATAGTGACTTAATTTCCATAAGCAAGCTGTAATCGAAGGGGGAGGGTGGGTTGCTTACAGGGAATGACTTTTTATAAAGAATACATGCTTTTTAAATGATAGTGACTTGATTTCCATAAGCATGCTGTAATTGAAGGGGGAAGGTGGGTTGCTTACAGGAGGAGTCAATAAAGGGGGGGAGGTTCATGAAGGGGAAACAAACACAGCAGTCACACCGTACCCTGGCCCGTGATGAAACTCGTTTTCAAGGCTTCTCTGATGTGCACCGCTTCCTGGTGAGCTCTTCTAATAGCCCTGGTGTCTGGCTGCGTGTAATTAGCAGCCAGGTGATCTGCCTCAGCCTCCCACCCCGCCATAAAGGTCTCCCCCTTACTTTCACAGAGATTGTGGAGCACACAGCAAGCAGCAATAACAAAGGGGACATTGGTTTGGCTGAGGTCTGAGCGAGTGAGTAACGTTCGCCAGCGGGCTTTTAAATGGCCAAATGCACATTCTACCGCCATTCTGCACTTGCTCAGCTCCTGACCACTGTCCAGGCTGCCTGTGTATGGCTTCATGAACCATGGCATCAAGGGGTAGGCTGGTCACCCAGGATAACGACAGGCATTTCAACATCCCCAACTGTTATTTTCTGGTCCGGGAAGTAAGTCTCTTGCTGCAGCCATTTAAACAGAACAGTGCTTTTGAAGATGCGAGCGTCATGAACCCTTCCTGGCCATCCCACGTGGATGTTGGTGAAACGTCCCTTGTGATCCACCAGTGCTTGCAGCACCATTGAAAATTACCCCTTGCGGTTTATGTACTGGGTGCCCTGGTGCTTCGGTGCCAAGATAGGGATATGGGTTCCATCTATCGCCCCCCCACAGTTAGGGAATCCCATTGCAGCAAAGCCATCCACTATGACCTGCACGTTTCCCAGAGTCACAACCTTTCGTAGCAGCAGCTTAATGATTGCTTTGGCTACTTGCAACACAGCAGCCCCCACAGTAGATTTTCCCACTCCAAATTGATTCCCGACTGACCGGTAGCTGTCTGGTGTTGCAAGCTTCCAGAGGGCTATTGCCACTTGCTTTTCCACTGTGAGGGCTGCTCTCATCTTGGTATTATGGTGTTTCAGGGCAGGGGAAAGCAGGTCACAAAGTTCAAAGAAAGTGCTCTTACGCATGCGAAAGTTTCGCAGCCACTGCGAATCGTCCCACACCTGCAAAACTATGCGGTCCCATGAGTCTGTGCTTGTTTCCCGGCGTTCAATGGGTAGAACCTCCCCCATTACCAGCAGGAGCTCCAAAGCGCGGGGGCCCCCGGTTAGGGAGAAATCAGTGTCCATGTCCTCATCACTTTCGTCGCCGCGCTGCCGTAGCTGCTTCCTCCTCTCTTGCGTTTGCAGTTCATGGCTCACCATAGACAGCACGAGAATGCGTGAGGTGTTTACAACGTCCACGATCGCGCTATTGAGCTGAGCAGGGTCCATGCTTGCTGTGCTATGGCGTTTGCTCAGTTCACCCAGGAAACAAGGCACGAAATGGCTGCTTTCAGGAAGGGAGGGGTGAGGCTGTACCCAGAACCACCCGCGACAATGATTTTTGCCCCATCAGGCACTGGGGTATTAACCCAGAATTCCAAGGGTCAGGGAAGACTGCGGGAACTATGGGATAGCTACCCACAGTGCAACGCTCCGGAAGTCGATGGTAGCCTAGGACCATGAACGCACACCGCCAAATTAATGTGCCTAGTGTGGACGCATAAAATCGACTTTATAATATCTGTTTTTATAAAACCGGTTTAAGTCAATTTGAAATTATGTTGTAGTGTAGACATATCCCTAGTCTTCTAGCAAGTGTAGACCAGCATTAGACTGGCTTTTGGAGCAGATAAAAACTCAACCTCCTTAATCAAGATTATTGCTAAAGAGATGAGATAACTTCTGGAATAAAAGTACTTCCCCTATTGGGAGGATTGACATGTGGAAATTAATTTTCTTTAAATAAAAACATCAAAATGTCTGAATAAGATAAAGCATCCAGAAGAGTTTCCGTTAATCCAAATTCCCTCTGATTTTTCTTCTTTTAATTTAATGGATGAAAATCAGAAGCATGAAGATTGCCTCCCAGTTCAATGTTTCATTTTGCAGGTTTGTGGGGAGAAGTTGGTAGAAGCAAAATATGAGTCGATGGCTGATCTTCTCATCACTTCTTTCTATCATGTTACAGAATGGAAGATTTAAAAGAGAGCAAGACATGAACTGTATGCAAATTTGTGAAGCATAGATTCGTATCCTTTGCAAAAATTATGCTCTTGAAGATTTGTCAGTCGCCAAGAAGTTAAGGTTCCTGTGTGGTTCTATGTCTTGTTGAAAAGGAAGTTTATGCTAAGAGGGTTCTTCAAGTTCTCCCAGCCCTGGCTATCCCTGGAAAAGACAAGATACTATTTACTAAAAGCACTGATAAATTTAATTTGTATGTAAAACATGTAATTTGCATGGCATTATTGGAGTTTTTTCCCTGAATACTGCAAGGTTCTTGTAGAACTATTTAGGTGCTTTGCTAAGATCTTTGCAGATCTCATGGCATGAATTTCAGCGATTTTTTATAGTATTGCCTCAGTATTATGCTCTGTACGCTTGATATGTTCGACACTCATCAGAGGATCGGAAAATGATCAGGCATGAACTTTTTCTCTTTTCAGTTCCTCTTGCAATCTTTGTTGGGGATAATTATCTTTAAGGCTCTTGATTTATTTTTTGGTAGGGGAAGGAATTTTCAGAATTTAATGTCTCTTTTATTCCACTCTACTGTTCTGACTTGGTGTTTTGATGGATTGGCTGATCCATTCCTCTACTGCACAGAGAATGTGGGTGGAAGGTTGAGTGGCATTTATTCCAGTAGTGCAGAGAGGGATGGAGGAAGTGGAACTTGAAACTGTGCTTCTAGACAATTTATGATTCTTTCTGTGGTATAGACAAGAAGGCCTTCCACTATTTCTTTGATCAGTCAAAGACTTATGGAGATTGTGTGAGGCACCAATAGCCACTGCTGACTGATTTTAGTTATTACGGAAGTTAAAGAAATGAAGAGAACAAGAAGGTGAGGTCTTTGTCCGGCAGCTTCAATCAATAAATCCCTTTACAACCAAGTTCTGTCTCTTTACTGCAAAAGGCAATAGCATTTCCTAATCCCATTTCTCCTTTCAGTATGTACTCCTGAACTTTTCTTTTCAATAAATTAGCATAAACTTGAGATAAGCATAAAAATGCTGTTGAAAATGAGAGAGCAGTTCCTAAGGTGGTAAGAGATGACACATACACAAATTGCCATATACTAATGTGGGGTCTGATCAAAAGTCCATTGAACACAATGGGAGTCTTACCATTAACCACAGTGGGCTTTATATAAGCTTTTGTTAATTTCCTTCTCTCCTTTCTAATTTCTTGTAATCTTCAAGCACTCCCTTTGCAGCCACCCTGAACCACCTGTTGTGCAGTATTTACTACTAGTGAATAATTATTTGGCTGACAACTGCCTTCAAGGCAGTGCTGCTGCTGATGATCCTGTTCACCTCTGGCAAAAGAAAGGGCCAGTTAATTTGGGGATAGCATTGATCTCCAAGGATATTGTTTGCAGTCTGCCAGCTCTTCTGACACCCCAGGAAGCACTGGCTCCAGCCAAAGCGTGCCTTTTTTTTAATGGATCCTGCTGCCATAGTTCTGCTGTGCAAAGGAAGCTTCTGTGGGATGCATTTCAAAAGATCAGTGTCTGTCACTTGAATGAGACATTTGTTAGGCCTTATTCCCTCTCTACTCCTTGATACAGGTGCAAAACATATTGGAACTAGAACTAAGCTATTCTGACCGGCAAACACTGGCAACAGAACTAGAGATGAGCTTAAGTTATAATATTTGCATCTGGAGTATGAACACTTGAATTGATTGAATCCAAAAATTTTGTTTGGCCCATTGTAAATGAACAGTTCACTTGCAAAACTCCAATCTGGCTCTGTGTTGGGTTCTAGGTTTTTAGTTAAGATCCATCTCTATAAGAGACCCACACCGGAATGGCAGCTGCTATATTTAGGCCAGAATGCTTCATGGAATGGAAACATAATTAGCAGAGATGGCCTTATTAAGAAACAGCACTTGAACTTTACTAATGTTTACTAGGAACATTCAGATCTAATCCATCCAAACTCCTGAATGGCAGCAGACAATTTCTTCTCAAAGACTCTCCCAAAATCTCTTTCGGTAAACAAGAAAAATACCATTTGGGTTGACACAACTACTCACTCCAGCAAGGAAGCACCTTAACAAAAGTCTTCCAATAACAGTAATGACTTATGTTTAGCATTTTTCATCGCAATAAATAACAAAGGAATTTACAATCTATTCTGTATTATATACATACAAATCACACTACTTGCCACTGAGCTACAGTCACTCTTTGAAGGCAGAAGGTATCAGTTGTTTAACAGCACTAATAATTGCAATATTTTGCTCTTCTGCAGCACCTTTTATTTTGCAATTACTAATTAATCCCCACAGAACCTTTATGAATCAAACAGATCTCTTTATTCCCATTGTACGAATGAATAATATGATTACAGAGAAATTAAGTGATTTATCCAAAGTCATCCATTGAGAAATAGATTCCATGTTTTCTAGCTCATAGCCCATACTCTAACCTCTAAATTATGTTGCCTTTCCAACCACAACAACAGTTAAGGCTAGGAAATGAAGAAAAATGTCAAATACATTTGAAATTACATGGGTGAATTTAAGGTAGGCAGAATACAATTATTCACACTGAAATTTGGAGAGGAAAATGAGATAGGCAATTCTATGTCCATATTACAATTTTTATGTACTTCAAATGCCTCTTCCAATATAGCAGTAAGGAATAACACAGTGTGCACAAGTAGGCTACTTAGTTCATAAGCATGGTTGATTACTGCATTAGTATGTTACCATTGCCTTGTGCACTCATCTGCCCAAGAAATACACCAAAAGCCTGCTCATTCATATTTTGGGTGGATTATTGCTATTAGAATAGCGCCACATCATTTTACATTTAATTTAAAAATATAAGTAAGGGTCTGGGGCAGGTGGCATTAAGGCCTCATGTTATGAATCCATCCCCTCTGAATATTGTTCATGGTAGTAGGATAAGAGACCACAGCTGGGACAAAGTTAGAAACATTTTTTCTCTGCTCTTGTGAATTATTTTGTGTTTTTCTAACTTTTTCTTAAAGTTTTCCTTAAAAGAATGTAGACATCTGTTTTGACCCTACTTCCATCTGCAGTTTGTGGCACTATGATCATTCTCAACTGTCTCTTTCAACTAAACCCTCCTCCCTTTTCTGTTTCCATTAAACATTTTAATTTAAAGGTAAATGTATTCTCTCTGAGCTAGTGTTCAGCTTTACTACTCTGCTCTTTTACACATGCATATCACTCACTAGCAGATCTTGAGTGGGAGGAAGGAGTCAGCTACCCACCAAGAGGATCAGCAGCACTGCAACATCTATGCCTTTTACTGTTATTTTTTTAAAAGATGAAGACTTGATTCTCAGTTAGGCCATCTCCATGTTAAACTTCAAGTCTCCTTTATAACCTTTATAATCTAGGGCCTAATGTTGGATTGCCTATAGAATTTTTGTTCTTTTATTTTGTTCTGTTACCTGGCTCTTTCCGTCATCAATAGAAAAATCTTCAAGGATTTGGGAAATGTAAAGTATGATTATAATCATCACTGTCATGATTATTATGTACACTGGATGAAATAACTTCTCATCTAGTGGATTGTGCCTCTCAGGAGAGAGGATAAAAAGCCCATGGTATTTGATCAATATATTGCACGTTATAGAAGATTTTATGAGGGAATATCATTGCAAATGGTGAGATGAGGGATTGGAAAAGAACAGGATGTAACAATGGTGCCATAACATTAACACTTTTTTTTTCATTCTAATAAAGTCACAGTTGAATTTCATGCTGGGACCCCAGCTCATTCTGGCAAATAGAGCACTTGGTTCAGTTTCTTCTATAGAAAAGGGGGGCTGATCTCTGGCAAAGCACTTTAGTAAAATGCTGATTTTGACTTTTTGCCTGTGACAGGGCTATCTGTAAGAAAAAGAATAATAAGGCCATGGGGCTTAGCATTTAACTCCTTTATTCTCTTTCTTTCCCTACATTTTGTTCTTTTCTTTTCTGGCCAGAGTATGACTGGATGATGGTGACCTCAACATGTTAAGTGAAAAGGCAAATCCCCTTTGTTCTCTCACATCACTGTTTGTGTAAATTGTGAGGTTTCAGAGATAAATTATGAACTGATCTGTAGGGATTGATGACACAATGAAGGAACCAGGAAATTGACAGATACTGGGGCAGGCAGATCACAGGAAAAAGAAACAGATAGTTTTTAAATCCTGTCTATTCTAGTCAGTAAAATATCCTGATCCTTCTTCCCTCTTGCTTTATATACTATTGGTATGAGCTACTGCAGTGATGCCGAATGAATTTAGAAGGCATGATTAGAAGAGTTAAGCAAATTCTTCCATTGCTCCATTCCCTAAATTATTTAAGCAAGCAATATCGATTTATTTTTTCCAGTCAAATGTGGAGCTGGAAGCAGAACTAAGGAAAACAAATATCCCTGAAGGTCTTTTTCAGAAAGGACTTTATCAATATCAATAGTGGTGCACACTTTTAAGATCATTGTAGTGGGACTTCAGCACAGCATGTCAGTTATGTGGTCTTCAAGAAGAAGTTATGTGGCTTAAAGTAGGCAAAGCTAAGGCCTGTGAAACAGAAGCATCTTTGAAGTTTATAATCTTGGCTGAACCAATAACTCACTGTGTAACTGTCATAAACAGATAGTTAAGGGTTAATGCCTCTTTTACTTGTAAAGGGTTAAGAAGTTCACCTAGCGCAGCTGACACCTGACCCGAGGAACCAATGGGGGAAAAAGATGTTCCAAAAGGAAGGAGGGTTTTTCCCTTTGTTTAGTTTTCAGTTTCAGCCAGAGTGAAAAAGATCAAGAAACCAGCCTCTTATCAGAGTAGTAAGTTTTAGAAAGGAATAAATAGTATTATGTTTATTTCTTTGTTACCTGTCTTGTGCAATTAGAGGTAGAATCAAATTGGGTGTTTAGGTATTTTCACTGGTGTACTAAGTTTTTGCCCAGGGGAACATCCTCTGTGTTTTGAATCTGTTGTCCGTGAGAGTAGCTGGTATGCTAATCTCTCCCAGAGGGTTTTCTTTTACCTTTCTTGTCTTTAATTAAAAGCCTTTTTCTTAATACCTGATTGATTTTTCCTTGTTTTTAGATCCAAGGAGGTTGGATCTGGATCCCCCAGGAATTGGTGGGAGAAAGGAGGGGGGATGGTTAATTTCTCCTTGTTTTAAGATCCAAAGGGTTTCGATCTGTGTTCACCAGGAAATTGGTGAAGTTTCTCAAGGCTACCCAAGGAAGGGAGTGCTTGTAAATGGTGGCAGCCA
The DNA here is from genome assembly GCF_007399415.2 of Gopherus evgoodei. Classification (NCBI taxonomy): domain Eukaryota; kingdom Metazoa; phylum Chordata; order Testudines; family Testudinidae; genus Gopherus; species Gopherus evgoodei. The sequence continues at coordinate 52,903,906 of NC_044328.1, read as the reverse complement.
GACCAGATCTAAGCTGGTAATTAAGTTTAGGGCTTCTCATGCAGGTCTCCCACATCTGTACCCTAAAGTTAAGAGTGGGGAAGGAACCTTGACAGTAACCTTGGGTAAGTCAGTTGCCTGCTTGCAGCTCAGGAATTTAGCTGGAAAACTAAGTGAAAAGAATGCCCTAGATGTCAAACTGTATTCCCCCCCGTGACATCCCTGTATTGATGTGTGATTATTTAGATACAATGTCACCTAATGTAAGGGGAATAAGGAAGCAGATGACTCCATGTTGCACATGAGCGGTTTGCTAATAAATATGGGGTTACAGTTCCCGTTTAGTTGAAAGAACATTAGTAACAAAGGACTGGTTGGGCAGAGGCTTGGTAACAGAGTGATACTTTCCAACATTTTTTTTTCAAAACCTCACAAAAGTTTGAATTTGAGGGTTGGGAAAATTTTCAAGTTTGTTCTAATTTTATCCCCAGCAGCTTGTCCCTGCCAAATATTTATCTTGTATTGGGATGGACAGTCACCAGAAATGGGCAAGACTGGCCAGTTCAATATTTCATCCAAAGGACAGAACATTGTACCACGCTGCATCTGACTTAATAATCCCATTACACACACATACCCATGCTGTGAATGCATCGTGTCCCTAGAATTTCTCTTTCATTCTTTGTTTTCTTCTGAACGAAATGTTAAGTTTTCTACAGTGATGGATTTCAGTGAGAACATTTGTAAATCCATAGTTTACACCAGCTTCCTGGTGTCTTCTTAAACATTGGCTTTCTATACATTTTTGACTCTGCATCTCAGAACAAGCATAACTATGTGATTTGGCAGTTGCTAAGGTTACAACCATTTGGGGGAAATGGAGTAAAATGGGGCCATAAAACCTACAGAAAATTGACACTAAATGGCAATGTCTAGACAAGGGTTGCAGTAATGTATTCCTTTAAGATAAATCTATTTTTTAAGAATACACATATTTAACACAAATTCTTGGACTTCACATTTCTCATCAGATTCTGTCTCTGTATGTTGAAGATGAGATTCAAAGCTTCTTATACGTATTTAAAAAAGAAAACCTACAAACATTCCTAATCTGTAATGGAAATATACCATAGTCTAATACTTTTATACCATTGGGCATATATATATACCATTGTGCATAAATACTTTGACACAAAAGTATTTTATCCACTCTCTAGCTTGTAAGCACATTAAATTTTCCTCACTTTGGCCTCTTGCTGCTTTTTTATTTCCCACAACTTTCCTCAGCAGAAGATGATCTCAACAGTGGTATTCAGCATGCTTATTCTGTCCATAGTTCAGACTGTGAGAGTTGTGAAAAGCAGCATCCATAAAGTGCTGCACTGTAACTTCTTCATGTGGATGCTGTGAGCACAAGCAAAAAGGTTCCTAATTTGCATTAATATAGTCCTCTTCAGATAGGACTACATTCATGCAGAGTAGTAACCTGTTAGTTTGTGCCTGCAATATCCACACAGGGGTGTTAGAATGCAGGACTTTGGTGCCACATGGCTGTTTATGCTCTCCTAGTCCAAACTATGGGGATGTATAGACAAGCCTTCAGTGTGAACTGAACTCTAGAATCTATGATCTTGAGGCAAAATATATTGACTCATCCCATGTTGTGTCTTACTCCTTGTCTATCTGAGAAAGTTTCACCAGTTTTAATTGAAGATGTGATTTTTAAACCAATGTAATTAAATATGTACAAAAGTCTGTGTGGGCACTCTTTTTTTTGGTTTAAATTGGGTTAATATCAGTTTAGCTTAAGTTGGTTAGAAATTGGTTTAAACTAAACTGAAACAAGACATTCAGACTGAAATATGTGTTCAGTCATGGATTTGCACTGATTTAATTAAAATCAGATTAAAAACTGATTTAAGTTAAACAGATGCAACTTTCATGTGTACATGGGGCCTTAGGATATGTCTATATTGTAATTAAAAACTCAGGCTGGCCAGTGTCAGTTGACTCCGGCTTGTGGGGCTTGGACTATGGGGCTGTTTAGTTGCAGTGTAGATGTTTGGGCTTGGGATGGAACCGGGGTCTGGGACCCTGCGAGGGGGGGAAAAACCCAGAAATTGGACACTCCAGTCTGAGCTCGAATAGCTACACTATACTTAAACAGCCCCGTAGCCCAAGCCCCACAAGCCTGAGTCTGCTGACACAGGCCAGCCACAGGTGTTTAATTGCAGGATAGACATATCCATAGAGGCCTAGGGTGATCAGGCAGCAAATGTGAAAAATCGGGATGAGATTGGGGGGTAATAGGAGCCTATATAAGAAAAAGACCCAAAAATTGAGACTGTCCCTATAAAATTGGGACAGCTGGTCACCCTAATAGAAGCCTGTCATGACCCTTGTAGGGATAATGCAGAACACCGAACTCATCCTGTAGTGCTTTGCCTAGACAAACCTCTTACTGAAGCAGGGGGTGCTTTGCCTGCACAAGGAAAACAGAATTGGATGACAAATCAATATTCTTCTGAAAATATAAAAGCCAGTCACAGATCACCTTTTGGCACTCTAAACCCCTGTGATGGGAAAACCAAAGGTAATCAGCTAAGTTAAAAGCCCAAACCAGGAAGAAGAACCAACATTAACAGCAAATAGTATGCAGGAAATGTTCTATCTGTGCTTTTCAGCATCCTTCAGACTGCTGCACTTCAGCTGCCAGCTGACAATGATTTTAGCATCAGTAAAAGATTACTGGCTTTGTAATGGTCTATTTCATTCTTCAATCAATAATTGGAGAGATACCAATCTCCTAGAACTGGAAAGGACTCAGAAAGTCATCAAGTCCAGCCCCCTGCCTTAACTAGCAGGGCCAATTTTTGCCCCAGATGCCTAAGTGGCCCCCTCAAGGATTGAACTCACAACCCTGAGTGTAGCAGGCCAATGCTCAAACCAGTGAGCTATCCCTGTGTAAAAACTGAAGTCTTCAGGGTAAATATGATCATACTATAAGTATGTGCTTGCCCATAATAATAGGGACTAAGTTTGCTATATTGTATTTTTGTAATCGTCTTTGAATCTGTTTGTTTACCTGCAGGTTGGTAAAGAGATATAGAACAAGACAGCCTTTCAGCCAGAGCTAAATAAAACCATTGAGAATTCAACTTGCACTCTGAATATCCCAGAAAAATTAAGTTGTCTCTGCTGTTATCTATCTTGATTCCCTTACTGCCCATATGTAACTCTTTGGAAGAGTGGTTTATAACATGTTTGCCATCCTGGTGTAGGCTGGCTAAACCTTCAAAGGATGAGAGAGGTGAGTTCAGCTCTTCTGATTGCTTGTAACAAAGCAGAGTATTTTGCTGGGTGCTCTGAGCGAGTGAAAGGAAATCAAGGTTTAGCCTGAGGTCTAAGTCAGTGAATGAACTGATGCATTCTTTCACTTCAGGATAGCAGACTGGAAGACTGAGGCCATGTTTACACTTACAGTTTTGCAGCGCTGGTAGTTACAGCTGTGTTCGTACAGCTGTGTAGGGCCAGCGCTGCAGTGTGGCCACACTGACAGCTACCAGCGCTGCAGTGTGGCCACATTTGCAGCACTTGCAGCGCTGTTGGGAGTGGTGCATTGTGGGCAGCTATCCCAGCATTCAAGTGGCTGCAACGTGTTTTTCAAAAGAGGGGGGTGGGGTGGAATGTGACAGGGAGTGTGGAGGAGACAGACAGAATGGATTTTTGGAATTGACACTGTTCTCAGCTCCCTGCCTTGCAAGTTCTAAGGACTGGAAGATACACAGTGTCTACCTTCAATCATTTTAAAAGTTCTAACTCCCTTCCCCCACTCCTCTCTCATTCATTAAATGCAAATTATGTACTGCTAAATACCCGTCAGACCAGATAAGCAACTGCTCAACACGGACTTCCCCCTCCCCCTCTGCCGTGTGAGAGTGCTGTTTCTCTCTTCAAGCAAACGGCTGTGAACATTCCAAAGTAATTCCCCTGCCTGCCTCCGCTTGCTCAGCAAACAGGAGCTGTGTTTGTTTTTTAAATAAGCAGTTTGGCTGAACTCCGAGCTCTCCCTCTCTTCCGGTTTGTTGTGGACAGGAATTCTGGGATACCTCCTTATACCCCGGAGGTCAATAAAAGTGCTGGTGGGCGTCCACACTTGCTGACCAGCGCTGGATCACCAGCGCTGGAATCCCTACACCCGAGGCTCGACCGGGTGTATAGCCAGCGCTGCAGCCATGCTTTGCAAGTGTGGCCCCATCCTAAGTTGCAGCGCTGTAACTCCCTCACCAGCGCTGCAACTCTCTAGTGTAGCCATGGCCTGAGGGTATGGCTACACTTGGAGATGTGCAACGCTGGGAGTTACAGCTGTGTTCGTACAGCTGTGTAGGGAAAGTGCTGCAGTGTGGCCACACTGACAGCTACCAGCGCTGCAGTGTGGCCACATTTGCAGCGCTGTTGGGAGTGGTGCATTGTGGGCAGCTATCCCAGCGTTCAAGTGGCTGCAACGTGCTTTTCAAAAGAAGGGGGTGGGCTGGAATGTGACAGGGAGCATGGGGGAGACAGAGAGAGTGGATTTTTGGAGCTGACACTCTTCTCAGCTCCCTGCCTTGCAAGTTCTAAGGACTGGAAGATACACAGTGCCTACCTTCAATCATTTTAAAAGTTTTGACCTTTCCCCCACCTGTCTCTTATTCACTAAATGCAAATTATGTACTCCTAAATAGCCTTTAGACCACATAAGCAGCTGCTCAACACGGATACCCCTCCCCTCTCTCCTCAAGCAAACAGTTGTGAACATTCCAAAGCAATTCCCCTGCATCCGCTTGCTCGCTCGCTGGAGCAAAGAGCAGCTGTGTTTGTTTTTTAGCTAAGTAGCTACGGGGAGATCGGAGTTCAGACATTCTTCCGGTTTGTTGTGGACAGGAATTCTGGGATACCTCCTAATACCCTGGAGGCCAATAACAGCACTTTTGGTGGCCACACTTGATGAGCAGCGCTGCATCACCAGTGCTGGAATCGCTACACCCCAAGCAAACCAGGTGTACAGCCAGCGCTGCAACCAGGGAGTTGCAGCGCTGGCTGTGCTTTGCAAGTGTGACACAGAGTGAGTTGCAGCGCTGTAACCCCATCACCAGGGCTGCAACTCTCCAGTGTAGCCAAGCCCTGAGCTTTCTGCAGCATCTTGCCCCCCTGGCAATCAGAAGAGCCATGCTATAGTTACTGGAGGAGAGACCTAGTGGATCCCTGTTAGCAAGTACCCCTTCTAACTTGTGAGATGGTAGATGAAGTACTGGAAATTCAGCTGGTATGGGAGATATAAGAAAAATGGTTAAATTTCTCTGCCTTTTTCCCTTATCCTCTCTCTAAAGATGTATGCTCCTGGTTTTGTTTTTCGTTATATCAATATTAATGAAAATGAAGTCACTAGAGCTTTTCACATCTGTGGATTGAAAACACAAAGCAAGTTTTTTCTTAAATAAAGGAATCTCACACTTGTCGTTTCCTCCATTGACAGAATTGTTTGTTTTTATCCAGTGTTCTCTCTAAAGCATTTACTATTAAGGAGAAAATGTCCAGAGTTCTGAACAAGGCACTTGATTTCATGCTTCACAGTGCCATTTTATCCATGGTAATTTACAGCTGCTCCCCATGACAGGTAACTGTCCTATGTCTAAAGGTGAGGCTCTTCCTGGGGCTTTGGCTGGATATATGCAAAATATTTTGTTATAATAAACTTTTATAAGTTTGTGACTGTGCAGTAAATCTAAGATCAAACAAAAACTGCCATACATTACTCTATTTTCTCTATAAACTCCCCTATTACATTTTAATGCAATGTCTATCTCCAAAAAGAAAAAAAAATTGTGTGGCTCATCTATGTACATTCTTCTCTGTCAGCAGAACAAAGGAGAATCTAAGACACAGCCACTGCTCCAAATGGGTTTCCTTATACTAATTGACATGTAGGCAAAGGAGAAGCCTTATGAAGGTGTTTGATACTGATGTAGTAGAATGATGCCATGCCATGAAAGCCCAACATGTCCATTGTGGAAAGTCATAATGGCTCTCTCTTATTTCCAGCATCAGTAGTTATATAACATATAACACAAAGTCCTTGTCCCAGAAGAACTCGGTCCAGACAGAAATTGCACCAATTTAATTAGTCATTTTCCAAATCAAGTTAGCTAAATGGGTGCCACCTCATTGGATAGACACACTGAAATCAGTTTCAGAATGGCTAACATCAGCTGAGCCTAATTTAGTAGTAGATTGAATTAAGCTAAATCGATATAATGCTCTTGATCAGCACTTTCTGAAAATCAGGCTCTTCAAGGGGTCTCAAGTTGGATCCCAAATGTTTGGGCACCCAGACTCACTAAACACTTTTGAAAACTCCTGCCCCCCCCCTTTTTTAAAGTGGTTTGGGCATGGGAAGAAATGAATAAAATGGCACTCTTTGAGTATGCCTACGCTCTTAGGGTTTGTCTCCTGTGCTTGTAGTTACTTCATCTCCCAGAGAGCACGTAGCTAACTAGACAGAAAGATTCTTCTGTTGACCTAGCATTAGCTATTCTGGGCTGGATCTCTTGGGGGTGTGCATGCGAGATAGAGATGTAGCTATCTATGCCAATGAAAGTTTTCAGTGTAGACCAGCCCTTACACCATAAGAGTTAAACTCAATGATTTTTATTATACTCTAAATCAATAGAGTTATTTTCACTAATTCCAGGGTATAGTGATACACTCCAGACCAAATTTCGCTCACTGTAATTATTTCTTTAAACCTCCTCTGGACTTAAATGGTAATTTTACTGAAGTAGGACAGGCAGGATTTGGTATCTTTAGGAAGAAGAAAATCTCTCTCTCTCTTTCTAAACAATTCTGTGAATTTCCACACATCCTGAGCAGGAAGCCACATGTTTAGCAATAGCAGGGAGACTGGGGATCCAGCATGATGGGAGAATAATGGTTTTCATAGTCTTACTCTTAAAACATTTTTGTTTGCAGTGTTGGTGTAGTTGTGCTGCTCTCAGGATATGAGAGAAACAAGGCGGGAGAGGTAATAGCTTTTATTGGACCAACTTCTTACACAGAGCTCAAAAGCTAGTCTCTTCTACCAAGAGAAGTTGGTCCAATAAAGGCTATTACCTCATTCACCTTGTCTCTTTAAACATTTTCGCAATTTGATCTCAATTTATATGGAAGGGAAAAAACTAACAAAAAGACAGTATGTCATATTATCAGTTGTATTGTCAGTAGGCAAATAAGGCAGGATCAGGCCTGCAAAAGAAATGGACACTGCACTGATTTAGACCTGCTCTCTGGCAAGTGAGTCTAGCCATCTTGACATTTCTGAACTCACTAATGTGCTCCACCTCTCCTGAGAGGAAGGAGATAAATTTCCCTACTATTTATCACAAGCAGATTATATTAAACATTTAAAGGGGACATTAAAGGGGACACTCAAGCTAATGCACCTACAACAATGAGCTGTTAGAGAACACATTAGCAATCCAGATTGCTAAACCCTGAATCTAATAGTACTAACAGCAGCATTGCAGGGCTTTCTGAACATCATTTGCCTAAGGCCTGGTGCTTTAGTTCTAGTGTTTTACATTACAGCAAAAGCAGTCAGACAGAAAAAAAGCCAACTGATTTTCAGGAGTACCGTATGTGAAAGCACTGCTCCTTAGCACAGTCACTATGTTGTGGGATCTTCCTTGTTTTAGAGGCTGGAAGAGGCTTTTTCTTCTCCCTCTCAACTTGATGACAGTTAATTAAAAACAAACCTTTCCTTGGTTCCCATTGCATATTTTATGTGACAAACTGGTTCAAAGGAAACTTTTTTGAATGGTGCGGGTCAGGGGAAGCCCATATATAAATGATCATATCATTTTATGCTTCATCATTTAATATTGCATAGCTTTTTTCCCTCTCTTCCCCTCTTGTTTCTGATATTCCATTTTAAAAAGTCTGCTCTGCTTGTTTTGCTCAACTGACATCCTAGCGAATCATCCTATCCAGTATTGCAGGTGGCAGAGCCTGTACATCTTGCTCTCTTAAACCTAAAAGAAAAAAAGAGTGGACAGGGAAGTCTGACTGAATTAATAGGATTTGTTCCTCGGAGGAGTAATTCACAATTGCAGTGACTCTATGCAGGGGAAGACCACACTTTAAGGGCAGATTGTTCCATTAAGGCACAGGTTAACATTGCTGAACGGAGTCATACCATTCTTGGGTGGGCCACGGGACTGCACCACACCTCATGGAGGCATAATCCCAGTTTAACTTCATAGAGCGTGTGCACTCACTGCACCACCACTTATTAGGGTACAGGGTGCAGCGGCTGGTGTGAAGGATGGGATGAGAGAAGGACTGAGGCTTCTATAGCCCCATTATGGTGGCTAGAACTCTAACAGGAGTTGCAGGGGCTGCTACAGTGTCTGTCTGCTTTGCAAGGCCCAGAAAAATGGGGAAAGATTCCTTGCAACCTTCTCCCTCCTCACTCCCCTGCACAGTGGCCAATGGCAATTCAGGCCTGGAGGATTATAAAACCTCCAATCATACAGTTATTGCCTAGAAGAGCAGGAAGAAAATAATTATTTCAAATTAGAGCAAGGGATAACTACCCAATTGCATAGCCCTTCCTGTGTGTCAGTTTCATCAGCTTCACCTGTAATCAGCTCTGGTGAATGGAACCAGCCAGTCTTCTAATTCGGAAATAAATTGGTGAATATGCATCTCCTTTGGCAGAGGTGAAAGTAAGCCAGTATGGTCCGGTACGGCGTACCAGCAAGAACCACTATGCAGTGCCAGAAGCATCGGCTTCTGTGGCAGCGAGCCCCAACCCCTTTAAACCCCACCTAACTCTGATCTGCAAAACACAGGGCACCAAATGTCATCCAGTGATTCCTGCACTAAACCCAACAATATATGGCTGAACTAAAGCATCTCTTTAGAAACAAGTCCAGTTTTGCTTTAAAGTCTCCACATGATAGGGGATTACCACATCTCTTGGAAAACTGCTTCAGCAGTTACTTACCCTTCCTGTTAAAAACATGCTTCTTAGTATTATGTCAGATGTCACAGCTGAAAGCTATGTAATTCACAGGTGTTTTTAGGCCAGTTTGTTATAAAATGGAAACAAACAAAATCCAACCCCCCAAAACAGCATGAACCTCTGCCCCGATATTTTTCAATTGTTTTTATGTTGACAAATTAAGTTACATTTTTATTTCTTCTTTATTTAGCACCTTGTTGGAATTATTAATAATATCTGAAATTATTAATATCGGAAACGACCAAATTCTAGTTTAACCATAAATCCCTTTATTATCTCCAAAGGCCAAATTGTATTTTATACAGTTGCTCTACTCATGCCTAAGAAAGCCCTAATCATAGGGAATTTACTCTAACTAAACAGTAACAAAACATGGATAGGCATTTGAGCAAAATAGTTACAAACAGGCTAAACCCAGGGGCACTTAGACCCATATTGATTGGCTCCTCCATGGTCACAGGGGTATTAACAATTAATCCTTCAAGAGTTTATATACTTCTTATACTCTTTCACAAAGAAGTGATATCATTGCCAGTTACTGACTTCAGCTAAAAACCAATCTCAGACAATTCACCTTTATTTCCAGTCTTAATCCAGATAAGATTTACGATCTCCTTTCTTCCCCAAGGTCTTTCCTCCCAGACTCTTCCTTTCTTTCTTGCTTACCAGCTGAACTATGGGAAGGTTTGTGCTTGTTTCTTTTAAGGCAGTTTTTTCTTTGTTTTGTTACTACAACTGTTTATTTTATTAGTTACTTTTTGAACCATACATCTCCTTTCTACACTACAAATAAGTAATTCTCATGGACTTCCTTTACTTGCTGATTAGGATTTTTTCCTTACTAGCCACAAACCATAAAGCAAATATATTGTTGTCTTAACCATACTTACGTGAACTTTAATTCTTCTTTTTAATTTCATAATCATCCTACACACCTCTTGTCCTGGTTGGACTCAGAAATGCAGCAACCAGAAGAAAGATTTCAACCCCAAAGAAGCAGCTACTGGAAATCTCACAAGAAATCCCTCTCATTCTCTCAGGGGACTCTGATCCAAAGCCCACTGAGGACTATCTTTCCGTTGGTCTTTGGAACCAACCCAAGATACTCAACTTTGTTTTTAGAACAAAAGATTCAACCTTTCAGGTGCTCATTTGAAACAAAACATGACTATTAATTTTAGAAGTGGATTCAAGAAGGAGGCATTTCAACTTCAGTTCACACTAGGTTTCAGGGTTTGTGTTCAGGGCACAACAAAGCTGGAAGGATCTGGAAATGTGTTGGCAAATGGTATCTTCTCCTGTCATGGAGAAGAGATTCACAACATTCAGGACAATCCCTGATGTTTGTGAAGAATTTATACTCAGCTTGCAGTTTGTACAGAGCTTTTTCAAATTGTGCCTTCCCCAAATTTTCCCCATAGCCAGTTAAGCTTGTGAACTCACTTTCCACACTGGCAAAAATGGAAGTAGAGCATTAACTCAGAATTAAAAAGAAGCTTTTGCCCTGATCACATTGTCCAAAAAGAAATTGAGGCAGAACCACCATTTTGTTTCCCTTGATTCAGCTCTGGGTTAGAAGAAAGATATTTCAGCAGCTCAGAAGCCTTGATTTTTTTTTCCCTTTCTCTCTCCATACCTATCATTGTGATTCCTGGATGCTAGTGGATACTAATGACTGACAACCTTCCCAGATGGCATGTGCTATCCCATGACTTTTTGACCTTTATAAGCCCTTGATGTTAACAATAAAATTAAAATCCTGAAGGCTGTTCTCAAAAAGGCCAACTAGAAAGGCTTATATTGAAAGATGGGGCTACAGGAGTAGTCTGATCCCAAAGTCCTCTGAATATTCCAGTCACACTCATATATGTAACTCATAGTAGGTTTTTTAGCCAGCTGCAACAGAATCTAAGTGTCTCACTGTGAAACATAGAAATACAAAGCGGAACCAGATATATTTCCATTGTGTGTTGCATGTAGTTTGTGGATTTAATAACTCAGGATCTTCTTAAGCAACATGATGTGAAGGCATAACTAGGCTCCAGGTGGAACTACCTTGCTGTCATCTCCCTAGGGGGAATGGTTTATTTTCAGTAAACAATCCATCTCCTAGGTTGCTTTATTGTTATTACGGAGTTTCTCTGATTAATAAGTGTAAATAAATTCTTCTGGTTTCTCAGATCATCTGAAACTGCTACTTTGTGACAGAAATTTGCACCTTCAGAATCGTTCTCTGTTTGATGTTGTTTGTATGTGCTGAAATAATGAAGCACTTGAAGAGATGCTTGTAAGAAAACTGTCACAAATATTTTGCAAGTCAGCAAGTCGCTGGCTCTTATGTACATTTCAAGATTAAGTGGGCAATATTCACTGTAATCCAATGGGGAGAGGGGAGAAGAGTTGGGGTTTTATTGAGTTCTAAGAGAAGGGAGGTTCTGGAAATCTTATCACTGGGAGAATGTCCATCTATCCTTTTATGATAGGGCTGCAAGAGTCAGGTATGCATGAGTCTCATGCTGAGTACCTGAGAACTAACTTGTGTCTCGTTTTACTTTGGATCCTGACTAGATGCGTGCTCTTGAGCATGGCAAATCCAGTGGTTGATATTTCACTCTTAATATCCAAGGAGCTAAAGTATTTGTTTATACTTAACTGATAAGTAGCTGGGATGCATAGCAGCATTACCTGGTCTCTACAAATGTAAAAGAAGAAACATCTGCCTCACTGGGAGAACATATAAAGACAGTACCTGGCTTAGTGTCATTATCTGTGACAATTGTCACAGATTAATCAACACAAGTCACTTTTTATAACTTCTAGTGTTATATATTTAGCTTGATAATCATTTACACTGATCCTTATCACAAATATTCTTCTTTTGCCATTCTTCAATGAATGTGTTTATTATAACATAGGGCAATCACCAGAAAGTAAATGCAAATTATTTATATTTATTCTTATTTGCACGAAATGGTACTGGTAGTGATTCCTTTAGGTATCTATGACCCATTGAAAATATACTTCAATATGATTTTTTAAATCATGCAAACCTAACATTGCAGTTCCCCAACATAGCATCATTTGAACAGATGTCATAAAGTGCATGAACTGGTCCACAGTCTGCAAATTCTTGCTATATTGGGGGCCCTTGTCCATCTGTTTTAGGGTTGGCTCTACAAGGATTTAAAAAAGAATGCTAAAATTGTCCTTCTCCATTTTGGATTGACCTTTGTGGATAACCCTGCTTTGCATATATTGAATGATGCATCTGATTGGAAGAGAGCAACTTACTTTCAAAATCAGTCTGTTGGTTCTGAAAGAAGATTAAGTTAAGGCACTAGACAGGAAATATCCATCAGCAAAGGTCAGAGCTTGCTTTAAGATTTTTGGGGAGATGAGTTTGATAAGATGAACATAGACTTCACTCTGAGACTTTGACATACATTTTTAGATTAAAAGGGTGGTTTCCATGCTAAAATCAGCCATTTTTTGCTAAAACAGCAAGGGTATCCAGCATATTGTCTGGATTCCATCCAACCACAGGATTAGACAACTTTTCAATGGATGGTTCTACAAATAAGATGGATTCTGGGGAACACAGGGCCCTCAAACACCACAGAGATTTTTGTGTTATTACATTCTAGAAAATGTTATTATATATTTATTTGGTGTCCATCACCATAATATCTTGGCGCCTAATGAAGTTTGAGGCACACCAACACCTTGCCTTCCTGTCAACTAGAAAAAATGGTTTAATCAACTGGGAAGAATTTGACAAAGACTGTCTCTTTCCAGGATAGGCCATGAGCAACAGCTAACTGAGTGCAAGAACTATCAGCAACGTATGAGCTGCATATGTGCAACACGTGAGACTGGAAGGAGAGATATTAGCTCTTTGATACCACACTGATGACCGATAGGTAGATAGAGGCAGAAAGTTTGCCAATAGAAAAATACTGTTGTGGTAAAAAAAGTAATCTTTTTGAATGTATCAAGGAATTTGTTTTCCACCTGAAGGGAGTTCTAGAAACTTTTTCGAATAAAAGGGGAGTTATTCTTTTGAAAAATCAATGACAACATAAATGTCATTTTCACTTACTATGCACAATACAGTTTGTCAGAGCTCTACAATTTTTAGCAGGCACAATGCCACCTTCACAGATGGGCAAGAGTATAAGCATGCCAGAGAAACAGTTTGTGCCTGAAGTTTCAATGCTGGTAGCCAAACCCCATCCCAAAATATTTAAAAAGCATTCAGTGAAGACCAGCATGTGTGGCTAGAGGGAACATGTCATTCTGGAGCCCTTGGATTCTGGATTCACTTGAAAAATCCCCAATATATTGAATAAAATATATAGTCTGTGCTCTAAATGAAACAGGATTAATGTTCTGCATGTGAGAAGGAAGGAAAGATATGCAGTATATAGGATTATATGGCACCTTTTACCTGCAAGCAGAATTTACAAAGGCCACCAAGAATTATGCATACAGGTGATGGGCACAACTGCGTACTTTAATAAGTAAATCTCAGTTCCTGAACAACTCTCCACAGGAAGCACTCTTGGATTTTCTTGGACATCTGTAGAGGGTGGCTCTGTGACTCTTTGTTGTTCCACATATGCATTTGGCTCAATAGTACCTTACAGAAACAGGTTCATGGAAGCTCTGTTTCGTGAAAACACAAGATGTGTCGATTCAGCACAAATCAAGCTTCAAATCCATTATTGCTTCATTGTTTCCAGTTTGCCCAATAACAAAACTGTCCCTATTGTCTCTGTGCCTTTGTTCTGAAAGTACACAGCCTGGAATTCCAGATATCACACACTGCCACCAGCTTATTTCTTTCCACTCATGTTCTGTATTAAGTACAGTAGTTAAGAGACCCCATACAAATTTGCTCATTGGATGCTAAATATTTTTTGTCTTCTTTCTGCTTTCTCCTTTATTTCAGGGCACAGTTTGCTGTCTAGTAAATTACCACAAATATGGACTAAAGACATCATTAAGTAAGCAGCCTGAGCTGAAAATTGGATGTCTTTTTTAAAGTGCTGATGTACATGTTTTGGAGGTGTTACCTTATGTAATAGATGGGAGAAGAAAATAGTCACACAGCAGCTCCTTTGCTCTACACTTGGATGCTTTGTTAAATAAGAATAAGCCAATTTAATTAATATTGATTTAACACTGAATGTCCTTGCAAAATATTGCCCTCTGATATTTTTTCCCATCAAAGATGCACAAGCTGCAGAAAGTAAAAATAAAAAAAAAAATTCAAATCCATTTGCAGCCCTTATACTAATAGGCTAATAAATTTAGAAACAAAATTTGGGTTTAGGTATCTCGTAAGATCACACCAATTGTCATGCTGGGTGAGGTGCAGCTAACAATTTGCCTTAATGATGGCTTTAAGTGGGAGGGAAACAAGTGGTGGAAGGTTCATGTTAAGATGCTGATATGGTGACAGGTTTCATAAGTAAGATCTGGAAATCGTCACATTATCGCTGAGGAAGAAAAAGCCTAGGGCACACAAATAAAATTAGACTTTTCATGTCAGAGTACTACTGAACTTGAAGTTGTAGAAGAAATATCATAACCAAAGTTCAACTAGTCTAAGGTTCTGTAGGCCAGAGTTGGGTCTCAGTTCAGTTGCATACAACTGTTTTGTTTCTTGTTGACAGCTGAAGAATATTTGCTGTGTACTTTTTCGCTAGTTGATGCATTTTCCCAAAGGAAGAATTCATCTTCTTCATCTGGCTATTGCTAAAGTCTCAGGACTACATCATTCTTAAAGCATTGCTATGTTTTCTCAGTTTTCAGGGCCAAGGCCAATCCTTCTTTATTTAACATAAATTGGCATAGCTCCAGTAAAGTCAATGGAATTATGTTAATTTACACCAGCTGAGGATTTGGTCCATTGTGCTTAAATCTTTCAGAAGAGTCTCAACTGAAGTACCAAGTTTTGCAATTTGGTGCAGTGCCGATAAATATTTATGGCTCACAGGACTGGCATGTCCAAGTTTAGGAATATCTTCAATAGGGCAAGATGTGCTGACTTCAGTCCTTTATGATCAAAAAATTAAAAATTGAGTAGGCAAGCTTTTTAGGCAAACACTTGTCAGTAAACTATAGTAGTTATTTTGGTTTCCCTGTCCTTGCTTACAAATTATCTGCTTCTCCCAAATATCCTTCAGGTTCTTGTCTACCAGATATCCAACAAGGTAAACATTCTAAAAGTTTCTGATGTGTGATGGGTCAGTTTTCCTGCTTGTAATTTGAGAGTTGCACAGTGGTAGCAGCCAGTCACTAGGAAATATAAAAGTATGCAGCTATCCATCAAGAATGGATGATATTCTTTCCTTCTCCTTTCACCTCAGTGTGGGCCTATTAAAAGTTCTGATGCTTTAGGTCAAGTCACTATAATCTGATGAGTTAAATAAATATATTTTTTCATTTTTAAAAGTGATCTATATAAAGAGGACATCTTCAAATACAGGCAAGTCTCCTCTTATGCGGGGGTTCCGTTCCACGATTAGCTCATAAAGAGAAAACCGCGTATAGTGAAACACTCATTGAGTTGAATGGCGGGCGGAACCACCCGCACTACAGATGCAGTTTTTATATTGTTATTTTTCTTTTTTTTTTCCTGTTTTTGCCGACCGCGCAAAGCTGAATTTGTGCATGTTAAATGCGCTTAAGATGCGACTTGCTTGTATCTCCAACTCTCCAGTTTGAACCTAAATCTCATTTCCTTTTAGATAAGGTTAATTACTTTGTGTTATGAGCACTAACTATCAAAGTAAATGGTTTTTAAACAAGTGCTGGTCTTGGCATACAGTCTGTTTGAACTGCCACCTTGTACTGACACCATAACAGTGAATTTATGAAATCACAATCATCTGAGAACAGACTGTAATGTCAAATACAGAATTATGACTTCTCTGTAGGAACAAGTAGGAGAATGTGAGCTGCAAAAGAGAATGGCAATAATCACATATTATTTTCTGTTTGTAAAGAGGTGTTTTTTTTTTAATGCTTTTAAAAAAAGCATCAGGAAATCCACAGCCTATAAATGCAGACATCTTACATTTCGAGAAAGCAGTATCCTTGCATGAATTTGGGTCAAGTTTAAAAAATATGAACTACAGATCATTAATTTTATAAACAGTTTCAAGATTAATGTGCTCTAATTTCATGATATGGGCCCAGGAAGTTTATTTTTCTAAACACAGATACAACAACACTGTATTTGAACACAAATTGTGTTATTAATAGCACATAAAATCTTGGTTTGACCAGTAGAGAATAATGCCTTCAGTGTGTCATTTGTGTAATCAGGAACTGAGAAAGCAAGTCTTTCCGTGGAGTATGAGTAATCATAAAGAAAAACAGACTTGGGTTAACTATTAAAGGATTAAGATTAGGGACTTTGAATTATTTAATTAGAGGTGAGATAAGACTTTGTTACGGAGCATGCCAGTATAGAGGGTTAGTCTCAGAATTTCTAATTGTTCTTGTTTACAGATTTCAGCATTCACCAGCAATTCAACTACATACTGCAGGTACCTGGTGAGCTTGTATTAGGGGTGGTCAGCTCACTGAAGCGTGTTCCACTATTGTTACTTGTGCTAGCTAGATTAAAGCTAGCGTGGGTATGTCTACCTGCACTACAATCACACCTTAATTTTCAGAACAGACATATACTTAGGGTGTCACTGCTAGGACAGAATTAAGGATGTTTGGGTGTCCTTAAATATGAATTTCATTGCTATCAAATGGTTGGGGTTTTCACCTTTAATATATGGAATATGTTTTTAAAACAAAAATAGAATGTTGTAGGGTTTACAACAAATTTCAATCATAGTTGCGGCGTAAATACATATCTTCTCCTTTGCAATAAAATCTGGACCAATAAAGGTATATGTCCCTCCAATTAAAAATGCTTCAATTTAGATTCCTCACTTAAACCATTGCCAGATTTCTACTGAATTACCTGCATTAATGTGGGTTTTATTAGAGAAAAAGCGTGTGTTTCTGTGATACTCAGCAGGTGATAAATTGTTTTGTATGAGACATATAATACCTTATCATGCCCTGTCTACTCATTGTTCAAAATGTATTTTAAAAATATGACCTAAAACAAAGCAAAACCAAAATCAAAACAAAAAACCCAACAGCAGCAAACAAATCCAGAGTTGAGTCATGATATAAAAATAGGACAGGTCGGGGGTTTGGGGACTGGGGAATAGGGAAAAAGTTTTAAAAGGTAGCAATTCAAATAGTCATTTGAACTAGGGATACTGGGAGGGCTTCTCCCTACTACTACAGCCTTCTATGCCACT
Source organism: Gopherus evgoodei (assembly GCF_007399415.2). Lineage (NCBI taxonomy): Eukaryota > Metazoa > Chordata > Testudines > Testudinidae > Gopherus > Gopherus evgoodei. The sequence goes on along the minus strand of NC_044328.1, from coordinate 52,886,527 downwards.
GTGGTTAGTATACTGGGCTATAAAAGCCCTATGACTGGCTGGGGATATGTTCCTCTGGCACAGACACTCTGTGGATAAATAGCCATCTGGAGAACATCTCTCTAGCCTCAGCATAGAAGGGGCCAGAGACAGGAGAGGAGTAAGTAACCTCTTAAATGCCTCTGAAGTTTCTGTGGGTGTATTTATCAACCCAATGGTATTGATGAAAGCAAGTTAACATGGTAGCATGGCTACAGATTTTCAGTGATGTCGACTGTTTGGTGCATTCCATGTAAAAGGTAGAGGAAAATTGGATTCATCTTAACAAATGAGGATATCTGTGAAAGTCAACAAGGTATAAATGTGGCACCTTCTGAGCAAAGTAAGGTATTGTACTGTATCGACTTATTTTTTCTTGCCTTGGCATTACCCCTCCTAAGGCTATGAACCTGAAATCTTGAATGAATTACTTTAATAGGCTTAGTAAACTGCAGCTCCAAGGTTAGTTTATGTTTTCTGGAATTCAGAATAATAAATGTTCATTCTGAAAGAGTTCAGCCCTGAACACCTCAGAGCATTGCACAAAAAAAGTTATAAACAGGCTGCAAATTATTTTTATTTTTATTTAGGGGTATGTCTACACCCTATTTAGGATTATGTAGTAAAACTTCTTCAATTCCTTTTTTAACCTCACTGCTCTAACATCTTCATTCATTTGGAACCTTCGGACTCATCTTTTTTTCTTGGAATTATTATTTTCAGTTGCCAACATGGCAACTCTCTTCTCTGCTGTTGAAAATTCCAACATTAAGAGATCATGACAGGTGGAGAAAGTAGAAAGCAAACAGGGAAGCAACTGTGAAGTGAAATCGGGATTTTTCAAGGGCATTGGATAGCTGACAACCCTCCTTGTTTTTTAACTGTAAAATTTTGTGTTGTATAGATGGACCCTCAAAATATTGTTATATTTGTCTTCTTCCCTTGCAACAGATCACACCTGCATTCATGCAGACTGATCCTGATGGGAATCTTTGATACCTAACATTATTTACATAGAGCACTAACATCTTTATCCTTGTGATGCTCTATTGAAAATGAATTACAATCACCCACCTCTAAGCCCTCTGTGTTGCGTGTTTCTGTATTGCTATGAATTTTAGATCCTATATCTAGTGTTACAATAGCATTTTATGTAATAAGGGTGACCTTCACCCTTTGTGGAAGGCAAGCACCATGTAAGTTCAGTTTAAGACTTTTTTGAGTATTTAGGAATATAGATGATGCACAGAACTTCTGCTGGAACTTCTCATTTGGGTGAATTTCACCCACACATGATGTGTACTACTATTTATGTAAAACACCTTCCATCTCTCCCTGAATTCAGCCCCAGGAAGGTAGTAATATGGGGTGCTTGATGAGCGTCGTTATTGTGATTCATAGGCTCATAGCTTTTAAATGTAGAGGTCCCCCTGAGTGCTCAGAAATGCACCCAGAATCTCATGCTTACACTTGTGCACACAGTTGGCACAGCTGCAAATGTTTATTGGACAATAGCACACACAGTGGGGTGTTTCTTGTGTTCAGATGAATACCAACAAACAGGTATGTGGAGTCAATGAATATTACTGATGGTCTCATGCTTTCACTAAACTGCATAACAGTAGTGAGATCTGGCAAATTGCTGAGGTATTGCTTCTACTGATACAAAGAGAATCCAGAACACAAGGTTTCCAGTGGTCCATTGAATGCTCCATTTATATTACAGCTGATCAAACCAGAAAACTGGGATCCATTCTACAATTCTGCCCCCACCTTCTCCAGGGATGTGCAACATCCACTGGGTGTGATTGGGTATTTTTGCTCATGTTTTATTTTCCTTTTCATTTATCTTAAATGTCAGTGGCATGGAGATGGGGATGCAGAACATATGCTGCTGTATAGCTGATTAAAGCAAGCAGAAACAAGAGGAAGAAGAGTGTAGGTAAAAGGGTGTTGTCCTCCCAGATCCAGAAGCAGAAATGGAGGCAAAGAGAAGGAAACCTGCTGTGTTGTTTCCTCTCCCACTGTCGCCTCCCTCCTGCACCAGAATCTAGCACAGCATCTACTAAAATTTACTATAATTTTCTCTTGTTAGCTGTTTTTTGATGACACTGCCCTCTTCTGGCTTCTCAGCATATAAATTAAACCAAACTAAGGTCCCTCAGATTCATATTTGGATGTGATATGAAGGGGCTGTACTTTACATATCAGAAAGTAGGAGAGTCAAAGAGAGTTGCTGCAAGTGTTAAGTTACACCAGTTTTGACTCATCTCTGGATTTGGCCCATTAGCTTCATTTGAGTTATTCTGGAATCATGCTGGTCATAATTAGAACATAATTTCCCCTCTCCCCCTCCACATCTTGTATTCTGCCCTGCTCACTTGCAATACTTTGGGTTTTATTAGCATTTTAAAGTAGTATATTTAGACCTGCAGTATCAAACTTGCATTTATCAAATTCACCGTCACAAATCTTATTATGCCTGTGTGCTAGAGACACAGAGATAAAGAATCACTGTCATCCAGTTAATATCCTAACCTTACAACGTACACTACTGGAATGCTTAAGTACAGTGCTGCCTTATAGGGCCTTGTCTCTCGTATTGCCCTGTAACTGGGTCTATTCCTCTGACCCCCTTGCTGCAGCTCCCTGCTGTCTCAAAAAGCACTCTGAGCCCCTTGGATGCAGCACCCGTGGCTTTTTATTTACACACAGTTCCCACCACCAGTGATTCTATTTACAGGTCTTATGCTTACTCTCCTTCTCCTTCTCCTTCTCCTTCTCCTTCTCCTTCTCCTTCTCCTTCTCAGGGAGTCTACCCCAGCCTGGAGACTGCTGTGCCTCTGGTTGTTCTCTTCCACCCTTCCTCTGGCTGCCAGCCGGCCTTTATGGCCCTTGAGCCTGCAGGCCCACAGGTGCAGTCCGTTCAGAGGCCAGGCACCAGGCTTCTCCCCAGCCCCAGTCCATTTCACCTGATTGGGGCTGGCTGAGCAGGGGCTAATTAGCTGCCTCTGCAGCAGCACCCTGCTACATATCTCCCTCCTTAAGCCAGTGCCAGGCCTGGTCGCCCTTGGCCTCTCTTCCCTCGGCCTGGGAGATTGCTATGCAGTGGGACTTCGACACACCCCACCCACAAAAGGCACATTGGGTAGGGGGCAGGGCACCCCTCAGGTCCACGCTTACCCAGAGGTCCTCATACCATTCACACGGCTGGGCCGGCCGCTCCAGAGGCTCCAGAGGCTCCTCCTGCCATTTCCCTGGAGTTGTTGACTCCGAGCCCCCTGCCCCGAGTCGGCCCCCTGCTTCCGGGCCAGACCCTTCACCTCCAAGCTGTGGGGCCTCCCCGAGTGGGGTGTCTTTAGTCTCCCCCTGGGCATCCTCCCCCGGAAGCTTCCTGGGCTTCCCAGCCATTCCCTCTGGTTTGCTCTCTTGGTTTTGCTGTCTAGGCTCTTTCAACAGTTCCCCTGGAGGTTGTAGGTCTGCCCCTTGCTCCGGGTTCACCTCCCCCAGGGTCCGGCTCCCCCTTTCCAGGGTCCTCTTTCCCTTCCTCTGCTTTAATGGTTGCTCCCCTCCGGCCACCCTTCCCTGTAGTGGAGAGTGCCAGTCCTGCCCTAAGAGCACGGGTTAAGCTAACCCTTCTAGTATCCCCACCTGCTTCCAGGCAAGCTGCATTTTACCTCAAGCGGTACCTGGGCCACGGGACAATACTCCTTATCCCCGTGGATGCATTCCACACACATCCGTTTCCCAGGGATAAACCAATGCGGCCTCACCAAGCGCCACTGTATAAAGGAGTGGGCGGAGGCCGTGTCCACCAGACCCCGCTGGGGCTTTCTCCCTACCCTCACTGGGACTGTGTCCAACCCACGCCTCCTTTTCTGCACCCCAATCCCGGTCCAGCCACAAAAGTCCGCCTCCCCACACTCCATTACCGGGCAGTCCCGACTTTTGTGTCCCAGCTTCCCGCACCGCCAACACATGAGCTGCTCTGGGCGGCTAGGGGTCCCCTTGGGCTCCTCCCGTCGCTTGTCCAGCGGCTTCACCACGCCGTGTTCACAGGGCTTCCTGCCCCCCTCTGGATCCCGCAGGGCTCAAGGTTCCCTCGCTGGGAGATCAGCCTCCGCAAATTCCTCGGTCCTTTGTACTGCTGCTTCCAGAGTGGCCGGCTGGTATCACCGCACCCATACCCGCACACTGTCTGGGAGGCCCTGTAAAAACTGCTCAAGGACCACCTGGTCCACTATCTGGCCCACCATGTGGGCATCAGGCCTCAACCATCAGGTTGCCCAGTCCATTAATTTCTGTGCAAAAGCCCGGGGTCGCACATGCCCTGTCCACCAGGCTGCCCGAAACTTCTGGCGGTATTTCTCAGCCAACAGTCCAAGGCAGTCTAAAATCGCCGCCTTCACCGCATTGTAATCCCTGGCTTGGATCTCTGTCAGGGCCATATAAGCAGCCTGAGCCTCCCTGGTGAGATAAGGGTCCAGCTGCAGGGCCCATGTAGTCCGATCCCAACCGGTGCCTAGGGCCACCAGTTCAAAAGTGCCTAGAAAGGCATCGGGGTCATCGGCGGGGGCCATTTTACAAAGGCTGAGGCCTGGGGTCCGGGTACCATCCCCCACAGCAGAACTCACCACTTTCTGCAGGAGCTGTTGCTGCGCCATCGACTGCTCCTTTATGAAATCCTGGAGGGCCTTCAGTTGCTCTGCCTGCCAGACGAGGAGGGCCTGCGGCTCCACCTGGTAGGACTCTTGCAAAGACTGTAGCATCTTCTGCATTTCGGTTTGTTGTTCTGATAGCCATTGCAGGGTGTTCTCCATGCCCAGGCTGCCACACTGCATCTATGGCACTGGTTCCCTGACAAGCCCCCACGTGTAACCGGGTCTCTTCCTCTGCCCCCCTTGCTGCAGTTCCCTGCTGTCTCAAAAAGCACTCTGAGCCTCCTGGATGCAGCACCCGTGGCTTTTTATTTACACACAGTTCCCACCACCAGTGATTCTATTTACAGGTCTTGGTCTTGGTCTTGGTCTTGGTCTTGGTCTTGGTCTTGGTCTTGGTCTTGGTCTTCTCCTTCTCCTTCTCCTTCTCCTTCTCCTTCTCCTTCTCCTTCTCCTTCTCTACAGGGAGTCTACCCCAGCCTGGAGACTGCCATGCTTCTGGCTGTTCTCTTCCACCCTTCCTCTGGGTGCCAGCCAGCCTTTATGGCCCTTGAGCCTGCAGGCCCACAGGTGCAGTCCGTTCAGAGGCCAGGCACCAGGCTTCTCCCCAGCCCCAATCCGTTCCACCTGATTGGGGCTGGCTGAGCAGGGGCTAATTAGCTGCCTCTGCAGCAGCACCCTGCTACATGCCCTAAGGCCGGATGCTGTGCAAACACTCCCACATCTGGTGTTAGGACATTCTAGGGAACTAGACATGGAAGAAGGCCAACACGTGTATGTGTTTGCCCTTGGAAAGAATGATGGGGGTCAAAATCACCAGTGAGCATGCTGTGAATAGCAAAAACAAATGTAGTTCATACATTTAAATAGTCAGATGCTGAATAATCCACATGCTCCTAATACAGCATTTAAAAAAAAAAGTTAAAAAACAAATCAAAACCTACAGAATTTTGGGGCTTGATCATTCTTAATGTCTAGCTACAGGTATATAACATAGTGTTGCAATTGTTATAATATTATATTTTATGTAAATATTCTTAATGTAAGAAAGTGTAACTCAGAGAAGGGTATGGGTGTGACAGGCTGGATCACAGAAACCCCCTTGGGAACTGCCACCTGATGTGCCTAGACTACCTCTGAGACTATTTTCCCTGCCAGCTCGGGACTTCAGTGCCCTGCCTGGTTGTGGCAGACATACTAGCCTGCTACAAACACAGACCCAGGTCTGAACTACGTCCCGCAAAAGCTGCAGGCTTAGCTGAAAACTGCTTAAGGAGTGCTCCTGTCTCCAGCACTCAGATACCCAACTCCCAATGGGGTCCAAACCCCAAATAAATCTGCTTTACGCTGTAGAGAGATATGCACAGCTGTCCCCCCCCTGCAGGTATTAATACATACTCTGGGTTCATTAATAAGTAAAAAGTGATTTTATTAAATACAAAAAGTAGGATTTAAGTGGTTTCAAGTAAAGACAGCCAGGACAAAGTAAATTACAAATTAAAACATGCAAGTCTAAGCCTAATACAGTAAAAACTAAATGCAGGTAAATCCCACCCTCAGAAATGTTCCAATAAACTTCTTTGACAGACTAGCCTCCAGGGCCGGCTTTAGGAAGTGCGGGGCCCAATATGAACATTTTCAGCCGGGCCCCAGCAGGGATGACTAAAAAAACCCAAACATGTAAAAAGAAGCCTTTCATTTCTTAGCAACAGGTTCCCTATAAAAAGTTCTGATTTAAGGGATGTGCCACAGTATGTATTTTTTGTACCAATAGGGTTACCATACATCCGTATTTTCCCAGAAGGAATTTTTAAATTTTAAAATTTCCTCCCGGATGGCAATTTAAGAATCAAAATGCCTGACATTTCTGGAAAAATACAGATGTATGTTAACTCTACCTAAAGTTCTTTTTTAAAAAGATGGGCCTGAACTAGAAATGAGCTCCATTTCACATGTGTGGGTCCCCACCACTCCTTGGGGGTGTGCTAGGGTGACCAGATGTCCTGATTTTATAGGGACAGTCCCAATTTTTGGGTCTTTTTCTTATATAGGATCCTATTATCCCCCACACCCATTCCAATTTTTCACACTTGCTGTCTGGTCACCCTAGGGTGTGCACATCTGTGGGTCCCAGCTGCTCCCTGCCCCCCTCATTGAAACAGGTGTGCAGGGTTACTGCCCTGTGAACTGCAGGGCACCAGTGGACATGGGGCTGGCTGGAGGCAGGGCAGTGGCTGACTGGAGGTAGGATCTGGCTGCAGGCAGGGCAAGGGATGCAGGGCTGGCTGCAGACAGGGGTGTGTGGGGTGGGCTGGCTGGCTTCAGACAGGGCCGCAGGGGGGTGCGGCAGGGGTTGACAGGGCTGGAGACAGAGAAGTGTGGGACTGGCTGGCTTCAGGCAGGGGGTGCAGCAGGGGCTGGTGCAGGCAGGGCAGGGGGTGCGGGGTTGGTGCAGGCAGGGCAAGGGGTGCGGGGCTGGCTGGTGATGGGCTGGCTGCAGGCAGGGGGTGCTGGGCTGGCTGCAGACAGGGGCTGGCTGTGGGCAGGGGCTGGTGCCGGCAAGGCAGGAGGTGCGGGGCTGGTGCGGGCAGGTGGTGCGGGTACAGGGGGTACAGCCCACCCTGTACGGTGAGTGACTCCTCCTCCTCCCTCCCCCACTGGGGTAGCAGCAGCAGCCCGGGGGCTATTTAAAGGGCCCAGAGCTCCCCTGCTTCTACTGCCCCAGCCCTTTAAATAGCTGGGAGCCCTGGGGAACCGGTGGGGTTCCAGCGGCTATTTAAAGGGCTGGGGCAGTAGAAGCAACGGGAGCTCCAGACTTTTTTAATAGCCCCCAGAGCCCCGCAGCCCTACCCCAGGGCTCCAGCAGTGGGGCTCTGGTGGCAATTTAAAGGGCCTGTGGCTCCAGTCCCTGCTGGGAGCCCCAGGCCCTTTAAATTGCCCCCTGGGGAAGCCAGACCACCCCGGTACAGCGCACTGGTCTTGCCGGTACACCATACTGGGGCTTGGGAGCGGGGCCCTCTTAGGGATGGGGCCTGATTCAGGGGAATTGGTTGAATTGGCCTAAAGCCGGCCCTGCTAGCCTCCTTCCAGTCTGGGCCCAATCCTTTCCCCTGGTACTGTCCTTGTTCCAGCTCAAGTGGTAGCTAGTGGATTTTACATGACTGCAGTCCCCTTTGTTCTGTTCCACCCACTTATATATCTTTTGCATAGGGTGGGAATCCTTTGTCCCACTCTGGGTTCCCACCCCTCTTTCTGAATGGAAAAGCACCAGGTTAAAGATGGATTCCAGTTCAGCTGACATGATCACATGTCACTGTAAGACTTCATTGCCTACTTGCTGGCACACAGGTATACAGGAAGATTTACAAGTAAACAGAATCATTTACAGCCAATTGTCCTGGTTAATGGGAGCCATCAAGATTCCAAGCCACCATTAATGGCCCACACTTTGCATAATTACAATAGGCCCTCAAAGTTATATTTCCTATTTCTAGTTTCAGATGCAAGAGTGGTATATTTATACAAATAGGATGATCACAGTCAATAGATTATAAGCTTTGTAATGATAATTTACAAGAGACATTTTGCATGAAGCATGTTCCAGTTACATTATATTCACACTCATTAGCATACTTTCATAAAATCATATGGAGTGCAACGTCACAATGGGTCTCAAGGTCTGCTACACCTGACAGCATGTGATTAATTTTAAGTACCATGATCAAATACCTAAATGACTTGCAGACAGGAGCCGTAGCCCTTTAGCTCAAATAGCAGCAGCTCATGCTTTTTTCACTAACGGATGAGAGTTTCCTACCCCATTGTTGGCCTAAGCAAGGTGTGATTCTTAAATATTATTTCAGAGCTATAAAAGCACCAGATTTGCCAGGTTACTTATGATCTACAAGCTATGTGGCAATTGTGGCAACAAACTTACTGTATCCAATTTAAAACAAAATGCAAATGCAAGGGCTCGTCTTTCACATAACTGCACTTTGGAGGGTAGATGTGCAAATAAAATTTGACAAATGTTCCCTTTGCTCCTGCCAGATAATTTTGCATGTTGCCAGTCAAGCTACAATTGTGAGGCACTATGTCATCTGACATGTGGAATAGCCCATTTTTTTTGCCAATTTATCACCAAGACAATAACAGTGAAAGTTCTGGTTAGCTACTTAGATTTAATTGGTAGGAGGACAGTTGGAATAGCTATGGTACCTATTAAAATAATCGCAATATTCATGTCATTTTACAGACATATCAATTGTAGAAAGAAAAATATCTGTTCTATATAATGTTTTTTTAAAAATACGGCTATAGGTTGAACTAAACAGGGTTGGAGCTGAGAACAAAGAAACTATCTTCAGTTGTTTGATTCCTCCTGTGTTCAAGGGAACAGGCTTCATACATTCTATATACATAAGAAGGTTTCCATGAAAGAAAGAACTATCATTCATTTCTCCTTGTAATAGAAATACCCGAAGTACCCTGGATTTTGGCTTACTGTTAAGCGGCAAGAGTATATTTCTTCCATTTCTTAAATGTATTGCACAGAATGTTACAAAATAAACCAATTCAATTTAAATCATAGGTTAAGTTAGACATTGTTTCATAACTAGTTTCATGAAAACTGGGTGGTGAATAGGCTCTGTTGATCAGCTTTTACTGTAGTCTTTTTATTGTATATTTTGTTTTATTTATTTTAAAGCAATTACTACCATAGCAGTTTTAGTTCCCTGCATGTTTTCTATAATCACCCAAAAGAAAATGCAATCACAGGCAACACCATAGCCAATTAAAAAAAAAAAAGCCAAAATTATCAAAAGTGATGGACAGAGCTGGTAAAAAAAGATATATTCCTTTTTTCTTCAGTGATAAATGGCATTTTTTTTCAAAACCAAACGCTCTCCAAAAGCTTTAATTAAAAAAAACTGTTTTCTTTTCAAAACACACAAAAAAAAAATTGATTTTTTCACCCTTTCCCTGTTTTTGGCTTTATTTCATTCTGCCATTGAATGCAATCGAATGAGTGATGTGTAGAGTTTTTTTGGTTTTTCTTTTGCCAATCTAGAACTTTGCCAAAGCTGAGAATGTTTAGAAAAGTTTAAGTATCAAAAGGAAAAGTGGAAAGAAAAAAAATCCTTAATTTTCATGTATCACTTATTTCTGGAGCTGGTCAGAAAATGAGGTTCTCCCCTCATTGAACATTTTTACTTTTTTTGCAAAAATAAATAAATAAATATATAAACAATAAAAAGTCAAAAATTGTTCAACAACAAAAAAATTGATTTAGAAGAGAGGAACTTGATTTGGAAATGTTGCCATGGTGTCTCATGGGAATTGTAGTTCATGTGCCTCTTGTCCCCATTCTTCCCTATGGGCCAGGCTCCATCTCCCAGGTGACACTAAGGTCTCCACTCTTGCTGAACAACCCAAATGTGCCACGGAATTCCCTGGCCATTTCCAATTTTTTTTAATCTAGTTTTCATCAGAAACCATTCTTTTTAAGAAAAGTCAAATTTTTCCACAGAAAAGAGACCCTTTTCACAAAAATTAGCATTTAGTCAAGTTTTCTATCACCAAACAATTTTGACAGTAAATTTTCTACCTAGCCTACCAATTGGCAAAAAAAACAAACAAACAAACAAAAAAACCTGAATAAAAGATGAGGAAAAAAAACCCTTGATATTTTTGGGGAATTTTTTTTTTAAAAAGGAAATTATTCCACTAAAACACTGGAAAATGGAAGTAACATAAAAACTAATTTACAGCTTAATTTTCAGAGCATGTGTGGCCAGCACTTTCTGATAAGACTTCCTATGAGTGGCTGTTTAAGTCTGGCATTAAAAAATTGAGGTATCCAAAATTACTGATTACTTTTGAAAATCATGGCCAGCATGTTTCCTAGTCTGATATTCAGATTCTAACAGTATCCAATGGTAGTTGTGTCCAACACAATAGATTTGTAATAGCATGGAAAGTGGGAGGTATGGGAGTTATGTTTCTTCTTAACCTAATGTTTATATTGTGTTGATATTCAGAAATGTTAATGCAGCTAACACAACACCAATTATGGTCTCTCCTGCTCTACACTGGCCTTGCTAAACTGTGTCCAGAATTGTATCAGTTAATTCAATTGTTCACAACTATGTTCAGATGCAGTACAAATTTGGTAGGTAGATGAGAGCTATATGACCCATTTATGACCTGAAACACTAGGGACCAAAAGCCATTTCCTTAGCTGGAGTAAATAGATGTAGTTCCAATTACCTCAGTGCAGTTAACTGATTTATATTAGCTAAACATATAGCCCTAATTTCAGATTTCAGTTAATCCAGTGTAAAGTGGAGTTACTTTAGTGAAATGTAATTCAGCTCAGAATTTGATTCCTAATTGTAGATGGCAAAACATGAAATTGTTTCTAGAGCTATGGATAGAACAATAATTTGGAAGTGTTTGAAATTCCAGATGTGAATGTGTTATTTATTTATTTAATTTATAAATTTGACACTTTTGACTAATAGGAGAGATTTGTAACATAATACCAAAAAAACCCAAAACAAAACCAACAAAAAAAAACCCTGGAAGTCTTCAGTGTAAACATTTTAACTTGGTAACTTTTCATTCTTCCTATATTGTCAGTGTAATAAAAATAATGGCCAGGAAGAGATGAATCTCAAAATCCATCCTTGTGGCCTGATTCTGCTTGTAGGACCAATGGGACTTCTCCTGAGCAATTTTATTAATCACCACTATTCCTTGATTGATGAATAGCTCTGAAGTCCATCTCTTCTCAGATAGCCTAAACATAATCATACCCATCTGATTTGCACAGCTTCTCCAGGCAGGTTGCTGCTGCTCAGATCTGATAGATCTGCTACTTGGAGATAGAATTTTTGCAGATGTCAATTCTGCATTATTGTCAACAAAAAATATCAGAAGAGGAGCTATGTGAAATAGCATTCGGTGAATATTCAGTTACTCAGTTTCATTATTTTGTCCTCACTAATTTAAATGCTTTTCTTCTGTGTTACACAGCTCTACAACTGACCAAATACCAGATCAGATTCTCAGCAGGTTTAATTGTCTTAGATCCCTTGATGTCACACTGATTCATAGAAATTCGGACTATGGCCCTCTATTTTCCTGCTATTCAACCAACTCTGGCTGAACAGAGGATGAGGAGAGCATGTGAGACACTTAGTAAACCTGAGGGTAGAAGAAATCTCTGAAGACATCTCAAATAAATAATTCCCTTCAATTCATAACATGGAATGTGAAGAAAACGTGAGTCAGAGACATGTTTTTTGTGTTAATGGGTATGAATTTTATACTATGAGCAGCACATAGTCAGGTCAAAATCCACAGACTCACCATCAAGCCTGAGTAAAAGACTTTGCTGGGAAACTCTCCAGTAGTACTATAAAGCAGCTATATGAAATTCAGTCCCAGTTCCGAAATCATTTAAATATGGACAATGCCTGTTAGGGGTAGCTCATTTTGCTTACATTTGTAATAGCCCAACATTCCTTTGTAATGTAAAGTCTTAACCTGAGAGAAAGCAGTCATTCAAAGACAATGCTGAAAAGAACCTTCATTGTAAAAGTGTCTTCTTTTGTATTTAAGCTCACAGAAAGCTATTTCAATCAGATTTCCTACTGACTGTTGCCATTTTGCTTACCTTATATCCCACTCTCAACAAACATAATTATCTGAGAAATGATGCCCAGATGTAATAATTCTTTGATGGTTATCCATTATCTCAGAAGCTCTGGTTTCTCCTGCAGTGACAAACCTTTGCATTTCCTGATAAACCCGTGGTGCAGTTTTGTACCGGTAATTTTTTCCTTGTGGGCTTATGAGGTTAGCCAGGAAATGTGTAAGGTGGGTAAGAAGGAGTGCTAAACCTTAAAATGTAGGAAGGAGTCTACTGGGCATAATAACATTTGGCTTGTGCGGTTGGAGAGGCACTGTTCACCAGTGCTCTCCAATCAGATACACTCCTTGTTTTAGCCATTGCTTTCTATGTGCTAGATTCCGCCTTACTTACATTGAGCAGTGCCTTACAACCCAAGTAGTCCCATTAAAATGGATGGGATTACTAGGTTAGAAAGCTACTATTCAGAATGAGTAAGGGGAGCACAATAGTAGCAGGTCATTACTATTGGAAGAGCAGTTGTCATTCTATCCAGGCCCATATGAAAGAGGTAGAATGGAAATTATGTACCCAGCACACATCTAATCCAGGGATAGATTGCTAGTAGTTTTTCCCAGAAAATGCTCCAGCTCAAATAAAGCTGATCTATGAGCCTCACAGCTCAGAGAGTTTTATAGTCCAGTCAGCAATTTCCTCCTCTGTTTTCTTGATAGAGAAGTCATAGATTTAAAAATGAGAGGTTTAACTGGGCAGCATCAGAAGGAATACAAAAAAGATGGTTTTGGTATTCAGGATGTCATGGCAGCACTATCTGCCCATGGACCTGATCCAAAGACATTTTCTAAACAAGGTATAGAAAGGCAGGAAGTAATAGCAGCAGCCCCTGCTCTAGTCAAACAACTCTAGGTATCATAATCACCCAACCTGCCACCACAGATGTATTGTCAGATATATGACAAATGTGTCACTCTTGTCTGTAGGCACATGAATCATGATGACAGTGGACCTGCATTAATAAACTACCACATTGCATCCTTTTAATCTTGTCGTTACTCAGAGCTAAAGTGACTTCAGTTGGGATGCACAGACACAACTGAGGGCAGAACTTGGTCAAGTGATTTTAGAGAAATACGTCTACCTATTGGCAGATATCCACAAAGCCATATTAAAAAAACAGACACTAATAAAAATGTATCCATTTTCTCATAGCTGAAACAGCTTTCCTTTCAAGTGTATATGGTAATTTAATGGTTGCAGTTTTACTAATAGTGTTAAAACATGACAAATTAGAACAAACGGGAGCCAGCTAAGAAGGTGTCTTTTAAAGTCATAATAAATCTTAAGGCTAGGCAAACTGAGCTGGATAAAATAATAATCGACCTGAACCTTTGCTCAGAACTAAAAAGGAACTATTTCTGATGTTTAAATAGATCAGCCTTTAACATCTAGAGATGTGATGTAAAATTCCAATTCAGATCACAAGTGAAAACGAATTTGGTGGGAATAATCACTGTCTATATCACAAAACTACTTCACCCATGACAACTTCTGTTCAAGAAAGGGCAGGACTGCAAAAGCAAGGGGGCATTTCCAATCAAGAGTGAAGTTCATTAGGTAATGATCTAGGAGTACTTCTGCACTGTAGGTGGTGGGAAGACAGACTTGCACTGGTGGGGCTCAAGCTATCGCACTAAAAAAATAGTGACATGGAGCTTCAAAGCCTGAGCATCTGCACTAGCTGGAGTCCACATTATAATATTTTTTAGCACACTAGCTCAAGCCGCATTAGTGAGACTCTGTCTACCTGGCCCGGGTGGATCAATCCCAGCTCAAATGTAGACATACCTATTGGGCTAAGAACTAGAATAGTAGTTGGAGATCATTGATCAAAATGAAGGGGCACTGGCAGTCCTGTATGTAAGAAACATGAGCAGCTCCCGCCTTCACTGAAGAGCTGAGTTAGGCTTGCATTATTCTGGTTCATACCTATTATTGTATATCCCAGCCCCTGGTTTGGTTGGCTTTTGTTAGTATTACTAACCCTTCACTTTCAAGAGCACTGAGTTCACTCAAAACTTACAAAAAAAAGAAGTCCTGTAAATATATCTGAGCTATTTCTTACATCAATATAAGCAGCAAAGAATCCTGTGGCACCTTATAGACTAACAGACGTTTTGGAGCATGAGCTTTCGTGGGTGAATACCCACTTCCTCAGATGCATGTAATGGAAATATCCAGGGGCAGGTATATATATGTGTGCTAGCAAGCAAGCTAGAGATAACGAGGTCAGTTCAATCAGGGAGGATGAGGCCCTGTTCTAGCAGTTGAGGTGTGAAAACCAAGAGAGGAGAAACTGGTTCTGTAATTGGCAAGCCATTCACAGTCTTTGTTCAATCCTGAGCTGATGGTGTCAAATTTGCAGATGAACTGAAGCTCAGCAGTTTCTCTTTGAAGTCTGGTCCTGAAGTTTTTTTGCTGCAGGATGGCCACCTTAAGGTCTGCTATAGTGTGGCCAGGGAGGTTGAAGTGCTCTCCTACAGGTTTTTGTATATTGCCATTCCTAATGTCTGATTTGTGTCCATTTATCCTTTTCCGTAGAGACTGTCCAGTTTGGCCGATGTACATAGCAGAGGGGCATTGCTGGCATATGATGGCGTATATTACATTGGTGGATGTGCAGGTGAATGAACCAGTGATGGTGTGGCTGATCTGGTTAGGTCCTGTGATGGTGTCGCTGGTGTAGATATGTGGGCAGAGTTGGCATCGAGGTTTGTTGCATGGATTGGTTCCTGAGCTAGAGTTATTATGGTGTGGTGTGCAGTTACTGGTGAGAATATGTTTCAGGTTGGCAGGTTGTCTGTGGGCAAGGATTGGCCTGCCACCCAAGGCCTGTGAAAGTGTGGGATCATTGTCCAGGATGGGTTGTAGATCCTTGATGATGCGTTGGAGGGGTTTTAGCTGGGGGCTGTATGTGATGGCCAGTGGAGTCCTGTTGGTTTCTCTCTTGGGTTTGTCTTGCAGTAGGAGGCTTCTGGGTACACGTCTGGCTCTGTTGATCTGTTTCTTTATTTCCTCATGCGGGTATTGTAGTTTTGAGAATGCTTGGTGGAGATTTTGTAGGTGTTGGTCTCTGTCTGAGGGGTTAGAGCAGATGCGGTTGTACCTCAGTGCTTGGCTGTAGACAATGGATCGTGTGATGTGCCCGGAATGGAAGCTGGAGGCATGAAGGTAGGCATAGCGGTCGGTGGGTTTTCGATATAGGGTGGTGTTAATGTGACCATCACTTATTTGCACCGTGGTGTCAAGAAAGTGGACCTCCCGTGTAGATTGGTCCAGGCTGAGGTTGATGGTGGGGTGGAAGCTGTTGAAATCATGGTGGAATTTTTCCAGAGTCTCCTTCCCATGGGTCCAGATGATGAAGATGTCATCAATGTAGCGTAGATAGAGAAGGGGTGTGAGTGGACGAGAGCTGAGGAAGCGTTGTTCCAGGTCGGCCATGAAGATATTGGCATATTGTGGGGCCATGCGGGTGCCCATAGCAGTGCCACTGATCTGGAGATATATATTGTCATCAAATTTGAAATAGTTGTGTGTAAGTATAAAGGCACAGAGCTCAGCAGCCAGTTGTGCTGTGGCATCATCAGGGATGGTGTTCCTGACAGCTTGTATTCCATCTGTGTGTGGGATGTTTGTGTAGAGAGCCTCTACATCCATGGTGGCTAGGATGGTGTTTTCTGGGAGGTCACCAATGCATTGTAGTTTCCTCAGGAAATCAGTGGTGTCGCGGAGATAGCTGGGAGTGCTGGTGGCATAGGGTCTGAGTAGAGAGTCCATATATCCAGACAGTCCTTCAGTGAGATTCTTTGCTGCTTTTACAGATCCAGACTAACACGGCTACCCTCTGATACATCAATATAGAGAGTGAACTTTTGTTTTTGTATTGGTTTCTATGAATCTGCTTCAAAGTTGTCATATATTTTTGCTTCTCCGTATACCTTATGGTGCATGCTTTTTCTCTACCACATTCCTCATAAACTTATCCAGTCTCTTTCAAGTACCCCAGGAAGCCATTAGATGCCAAGCACATAGAATATGTTTTATCTTTACCAGTCTCCTAGAGAAACAGAAATCATAGAATTCACCAAAGCTTTAACAATTGTATGTACTCTGATGTCCAGCTTTTATTGGAGGAAACTGAACACATTTTGGGGCCAGGACAAGTCTACTTGTGCCATTCTAAACAAGCAGTGATTCCCTTGACAGAGGTGGGGTTCATGGAAGGCATAAAGTCAACATAGCTGGCTCACTTCCATCTACTTCCCTTATTTTTCCTGAATATCTTTGCAGAGATAGTGGGCATTCCTGGGTGGGGTGGATGGAAGCATGGATGGGGTGTAGCTGGAAGTCATTGTGCTCTGCTGATCTCACATGTCAGGTGGTCATTAGGGGCCCTCTGTAGCTGACATAACTTAGATCTGCTTTAGCCTGCTCTAAGTTACACCAGGGACCAACTAAGTCCCTAGTCAGCATGAGAATATAGGAATTCTTTCCTCACCACTAGCCCCAGTCCTGTAGCAACTACAAGTGCACGAGAATTACTTCAGATTCATATAGATTCTCAGACCAGAAAGGACCACTATAATTGTCTAGTGTGCCCTCCTACGTAACACAGGCCATAAAAATTTCCCGAATAATTCCTAGAGCAGATCTTTTAGAAAAACATCCAATCCTGATTTTAAAATTGTCTGTGATGGAGAATCCACCATCAGCTCAATAAATTGTTCCAAGTGCTAGTTACTCTCACTGTTAAAAATTTACACCTTATTTCCAGTCTGAATTTCTCTAGCTTCAATTTCCAGCCATTGAATCATGTTATACCTTTGTCTGCTAGACTGAAGATCTCATTATTTAATATTTGTTCTTCACCTGGGTATTTATAGGTTCTAAGTCTCTTCACTTTCTCTTTGTTAAGCTAAAGAGATTGCACTTCTTGAGTCTCTCACTATAAGGCATGTTTTCTAATCCTTTAATCATTCTTCTGATTCTTCTCTGAATCCACTCTAATTTATCAACAGCCTTCTTGAACTGTGAGCAATGGAACTGGACATAATATTCCAGCAGTGGTCACACCAGTGCCAAATACAGAAGAAAAATGAACTCTTGTCAATTTTCTACAATACCAAACCTCTTCTCAATTTTCAACAATTTTCTACAATTCCTATCCTCTTGTCAATTTTCTGCAGTTCCTAACTATGATTCATATTCATGACTATCAGCTCCCCCTTTCTCCCATTCGTTATATATACCGCTACTTCGATATAACGCCTCCTGATATAACACGAATTTGGATATAACGCGGAAAAGCAGTGCTCCGGGGGGCGGGGCTGTGCACTCCGGTGGATCAAAGCAAGTTCTATATATCACAGTTTTACCTATAATGTAGTAAGATTTTTTGGGTCCCAAGGACAGCATTATATCGAGGTAGAGGTGTATTTTACAGCTGCCTTCACTTTCCCTCTTTGTTTTTTTTAACCAACATAGCCTTCTTCCACAATTGTGGTTTTTGGGGAATCTAATAAGGTTTTCTTAAAATGATTCCCAATTATTGTTCATACTTTTCTGATGAAATATTTCCTCCCAGCTGATTTTGCTCATAATTATTTTCAGCTTTGTGAAATTGGCCCTACTGCGGCACCAAGTATATATATTTCTAGTCTCGACTTTATTCTGCTTGCACATTATAAAAATGATCAAGTCATGATCACCTACACCTAGGCTGCAATTAACTTTTAGTTCTGTAATCAGTTCCTCTTTCTCTGTTAGGACAAGGTTTAATATTGAATTTTCCCATATGGGCTGCAATGTTTTTGAGTTAGGAAATTGTTATCCGTAATATTTAGAAATTCCAAAGAAGTTTTATTACTGGCAGAATGAGAGTCCAGCATATGTGACTCCAATTGAAGTCTCCCATGATCACACAGCCCTCTGCTCCCCTTTCCCCCCCCCCACACATTACAGATAGGTGCACAAGGAGGTAGTCATCCTATTCCCTAGTGCAATTTGGTGATCTATAGCAGACACCAACTAATACTGCATCTTGCACTTTATCTGTTTGGACACTGATCCACAAGCATTCAAGATCATTTTCTTCCAAGTTATCTGTGGCTTGGAAACCAATATAAAAATGAATGCCATTTTTGATATTCAGTGTCACTCCACCTCCCTCTTTGCCCATTTAATCCTGCCTAAATAGATATAATCACTGATTTTAAGTTTTGTTAACATTCCATTTGTGTGAATTATCCCACCAGGTTTCAGTAATACCAGCTAGATTGAATTTATGCTCATAAATGAGCTATTTTAATTTCTCTTGTTTGTTATCCAGCATTAGTTGTTACCTAGCATTACTGTATAAGCATTTTCAACTGACTAGATAAAGTCAAGTACATACCCAGCAAGGGGAAGATCTTCTCCTCTCAGTGTTTCCGAGGCTAATGTTCACCAGTGTCCACAGCTTGCAAATAAATTATCATAGAACTGGAAGGGATCTCGAGCGGTCATCTAGTCCAGTCCCCTGAACTCAAGGCAGGACTAAGTATTATCTACAGTCCTCAGCTTAAACCTCTCCAACGCATCATCAGTGATCTACAACCCATCCCGGACAATGATCCTTCACTTTCACAGACCTTGGGAGGCAGGCCAGTCCTCACCCACAGACAACCCGCCAACCTGAAACATATTCTCACTAGTAACTGCACACCACACCATAGTAACTCTAGCTCAGGAACCAATCCATGCAACAAACCTTGATGCCAACTCTGCCCACATATCTACACCAGTGACACCATCACAGGACCTAACCAGATCAGCTACAACATCATATTTATACCTGCCTCTGGAAATTTCCATTACATGCGTCTGAAGAAGTGGGTATTCACTGACGAAAGCTTATGCTCCAATACATCTGTTAGTCTTTAAGGTGCCACAGGACTCATTGGTGTTTTTTACAGATACAGACTAACAAGCCTACCCCTTTGATACTTTTCATATTTAGCTTGTGATCCACTATGACCGCCAGATCCCTTTCCACAATACTCTTTCCTAGACAGTCATTTCCTATTTTTTATATGTGCAACTGATTGTTCCTTCCTAAGTGGAGTACTTAGCTTTTGTCCTTATTGAATTTCATCCTATTTACTTCAGACCATTTCTCCAGTTTTTTCCAGATCATTTTGAATTTTAATCCTATATCTATATCTATATCTATATCTATATATTTTAATCCTCCAAAGCACTTGCAACCCCTCCCAGCTTGGTATCGTCCACAAACTTAGTAAGTGTGCTCTCTGTGCCATTATCTAAATCATGGATGAAGATATTGAACAGAACTGGACCCAGAACCAGTCCCTGCAGGACCCTACTCATTATGCCCTTCCAGCATGACTGTGAAACACAGATCATTCCCAGAGAGTAATTATTTTCCAACCAGTTATGCACCCACCTTATAGTAGCTCCATCTAGGTTCTATTATCATCCCTTGAAAGCTGTGGCTGACTCTAGATACAAAGTACAGTGTGTGCCAGTGCTCTGTGGTGCCCAGAATTGCTATTGGAAGAGTCACTGAAGCCATATTGGGAGCTTTAACTGATTACATTACCTATGGCACTGTAATTCTCTATTCACTAGACACTTGTCCATCGATGGGACTAGAGGCACAGTGTTAAGGACCACAAACAGCAATTTTAATTCCCCGAAGTTGTGTCCTGTGTATTATTAAATAGCTAGGGGCACCATTTGAGAAGCTGTAATCTTCTTTTGCTCACTGTAGGTCTGTGCCACTGTCTCTTACTAGATGGAATCAGAACTATCTAAGTATCTATAACTGGCTTGCTCTCCAGAGGCTGGTCTAAAAAGATGAAAAATCCTGCAACTCCTAATGCATAACAGAGGTTCTCTTTTAGGCCTGTGGTTTTAGAACTCAAGGGTGCGATTACTATTCTTCATGTTGTATACATGTATATTAGCAGAGAGGTATGGTGCCATGTAGCAGTATTATGTCCTTTTTCAGATTTAGTAGTCACACGTTAAAATGGTCTTTTTCATCTAAGAAGATATATTAATACGCATGGGTGAGGTAGGAAAGATGCCTCAAATGGACCAAATTGACTTCAGTGGGCTTACATCAGGGATGAATTTTGCTCAATCAGTTTTCAGTTTAGTTTTGAAAATAGCTGGAGAATCAATGAGCCAGGGAGATATAGAATGGCAATTACTGAAGGCTCTTACAATGGTGAGTTTATGAGAAATGGCAGAAAGGATACTGAGGCTAAACAAGTGGAAGGAGTGAGGTTTGGGGCAGAGACAGACAAGATCCATGATGGGAACATCAAAATCATGTGGACAGGATTTAGAATTTGCATCTTGTCCATAGGATGAACTGGAACAATACAGTGCCCCCTAACCTCATGCAACAACATTGGGTTAATAATAATTAAGAGCTAAGTGTGTCAGCTACTTTATTAGCAACAACATTGTCTGCAACATCCTGTGCTTTTCTTGGAGGCCTCCCATCCAAGAACTGACCAGATCTTTTGATATACGTTGAAAACCCTGCATTAGATGGCACAGCGATTATACATTTTGCTTCCCAGAAGAAGGTCTGTTGAGGTGGAGGGTTATTGTAATAAGCGATTATTGTGAAATTCTGTTTCCTCCTATCTGACATTTCTTTCTGAATTAACCCAGTCACCCTTCAGGTGGAAGGCTTTGCTATGGGAAAAGTTGGATTTATTTGGAAAGGATCCAGTTATCTTTCCAGGAGACACAACAGCACCTCTTCATATCAGCTTGGACAGCTCTGATTTATCTATCCATAAAGAACTAAGTATTAGACAGACCTGATTTTGTATTAGCTTTTGTAATCCTTGAGCAGAAATAGTACAAAGATGGGAGATTAATTTTAGTGAGTTGGATAATAGCAAAGCAGGTAGAGAGCTGCAAGTGATTGTCAGTGCGGTAAGGGAAGGGAAGAGTTACAGAACTCAAAAACCTATTTAACAGTTGGTTCTGATATAATAAAAACCTCCAGGTACAGAAATTAAAGTTCATAGGAGAGGATAGTAAAACTGCATGGAAAGAAGGCTCAGCTGATTCTGTGCAGAAACCTGATAGATTAGTCATGCTACCATTTCTCATTAGAATGCAATCCTGATTTGAGCAGAAACAACTCTGAGAAAGACAAATTCCAAGTGGGATGTGATCTGATTGTTTAACTGATTACGCTGAGATCCTAAAGAACATTTCCTTTTTGCTTTTCCTTATCTCAGCTTCTCTCCCTCAGTCACAGAATATGACAGTGGTCTTTACCAAATGAGGAATAAGCAGACAAATCAAATAAACTCTAATGCAACAAGAAACCTGTTTTCATGCAGCTGTCCTTTGTAAAAGATACAGGGAATCCTCCAGAAGCACAACCATTTAGATATGTGGCTATAGGCCAGATTCTCCTTTACCTACCTTGTTTTTTCACTGGTATACTTGATACTTAATCCTAATTTACTCCAATGTTAGTGGAAGAAGAATGACGCCCAATGTTTATTTGTTCGATGTGATTTGCACGATGGTTGGTGAAGCATGAAAGGTGATATTGCAACCTTCCCATTGCCTCTGCTCTGTTGCTATATTTAACTGGACTATGTCCTCAGCACTTTAAAAGTCTACAGAGGATATTTTGGTGTTTATTTTATCTTGATGATCAGAATTGCAAGGAAGCTAATACTGAAACATTCACTGAAGCAATTTTACCCATCAGTCTGGTCTCTCAACAAACAGCCACTAATCAATTTAATACAAAAGGGGAAAGGGGACCAGGAGCTGGATTATTAATGAGTAATTAAATAGAGATTACAGATCTATTAACCTGCAGTTCGGTCATGGAGATTTAGCTGTCAGATGATGTGGGGGCTGGCTGTTTTAAAGGGTCCTGATGAATGCAGGCTCATGGGAAGCTGTCACAATGATGAAACAAGCTGGGCCTGGGATAATAGATTTATTTATTTCTACCTGGCAGATTATAATAGGATATGGAGTCATCCTGCTGATCAGTGGATATCTGCAGAAAGCTCATCACACAAAGCATGTCGTTAGGACTGAAGGGATACAGTTTTTGAGCTAGACAGGGTCTTAAAGAAGTGGGAAAAGTTTATAGATAGGGGTGTAACTTGTAACAGCTTGACAAACCATCTGCAAAGGGGAGTCTAAAACAACTGCTGTGCTAATGTTACCTTTTCATGAAGAATTTCTTTGGGAACTGCCTTTACGTCCCACGTCCCCACAGACCTAAAAACATTAGCAATGCTTTTTTGTTTGGAGGTGGTGGATGTTTGATAAGAGGGATGGACATGATCAGTGCTCCAAAAAGGTCCACAAACACCCCCAATTTAAATGCTAAAGCAGTCAATTCACTTTTCCAATTTGCTTAGAAATAAGTGTTAATAGAACTAGAAATCACTCGGCACTTGGCATGGTAAAGACAATATCATTAACCACTTGACTGCAATAAAACACAAAGAAACATTATTAGTGAAATCTCTTATATACATGTGGGAAACTCTAACCCCGCTTCTGCAAATCAATAGGAACATCACGATCATTTTCTGAATGCATGACACTCCGGGACACTTCTTATATTATTGTTCATAGTACTTTTGAGCAGAGGGATTTTAGTGTTGGTGAAAGGTGCTGAATTCACAGCATCAGCCACAACATTTTCCCTGCAACAAACCAAAGACAGCCTAGGCAACAGCAGCACAAGCTTTCCCACCACCAGCTCCCACCCCACACATATACACATATCCCCATGCAGGTGCTTCAGTCATGGAATGGAGAAATCTCCTCTACATAGTAAGAAAATTGTTTCTATACCACCAGTATTCAATCAGTATGTGTAGGGTATTCAATATGATGTCACCCATCAAGAAATGGACTCTGAATGCCATCTCATTTCACATAGCCCCAGAGGTCAGTATCAATCTGGGCTACCCGGGAAACAGTCACATCATCCAGATGCTATTACCAATCCTGAAATGCCATCCATTCCTCTTGTCACATATATTACACTATTCTGTAAGCTTTGGAGAACAGAAAGGACCTATTAAGTACTGGTATCTTCATGGCATAAAAACAGAGAAATTAGATAAAAACATAGATTACACTTTTCGGAAGGTTGCAATGTAACACTATTTCTTAAAATCCAGAACCTCAGCACACAAGAACCAACACAGGAGAGGGAGAAAGAGAAAGAGAAAGAGAAAGAGAAAGAGAAAGAGAAAGAGAAAGAGAAAGAGAAAGGGGGGGGGGGGGGAGGCTGTTCTCTGATGCAGGCACAATTCACTCCAATATGCTCACTGTAGGCTAACTATTCCAGACCTAGATCACATGCTTCCATGCAGAGCCTCCTAATCTGCAAGCAGGACCAGGAAGCCCCTTACCATTTAAAGTGATAGCTTGTAATTTTAACACAGTTTTTAACACACCACTCTCTTCCCTTGTAATGTTCTTAACTAACAAATACAATTTTAAAAAAAATCACAAGTTTAACCTTATGGGAGGTTTGCAATTTCTCTATAGCTGGTGGTGTCCAGGTAGCGAAAGTGATACCTGAGTTCTGTCCTGTTTAGACCATGCAGGAGCACCCTGACTCTCCTCTTCTTCACTACCATTTTCTGATCCCACCGTCTCCTCTTCGTCAAGGCCATCAAAACCTATAACCAGTTTTAGTAACTTCAAGGGCCACATCCTGTAACTGTATAGAGTATTTATCTGTTAACAGTTGATCAGTAGGCCTCTCCTTTGTCTCCCCTTTGTCTCCCAAATATCTCATTGCTCCCAATATCTGCTTTACTACACCATTTTCTCTCTTCGTCCCTTCCCTGTAATTTTTGATGGTCTATAATAAATGTCATACTGGGTAGGTAGCTAAGGTCAAAGCCCAGATCAGCAACCTAGCTGCCAGTTGCAATGGAATTTCTGCCTTTGGGCCCTGTGTTTTTACCAGTGGTGTATGATCAGCAATTTAAAAAAAATAATAATAACAAAATCCAACTAAATATAATTGGCATTTTTCATCCAGTGATCTCCACAATTTTGTTTGCGTTCTCTTGGTGCTATTCCAATACAAACATTTAGAGAGCAGTGAAAAACAGAGACTGAAAATAAAACATTTTTAGTTTTAAAAAGCTGTTTTTGCTTGTTAAAAGAGTGATTTTCTCATTTAAAAATTGAATGTTTTGACCCAAATATCATCTGGGTTTGGGTGAATTTTTGATGGGAAACTGGAAAATTTGATCAAAATATCAAATATCCGCTTTAGTCAAAAAGTAATTTTTATTGAATAAATGTTTCAGTGAAAAACTGTGTACCAGCTCTAATTGTGGCACCATTTGGGTTAGGTTCTCTACTACCTATACAAAGATAAAGAAAGAGAGTAAAAGACAATCTAATTTCCAAGGATCTTCAAATCTAAATAGACAAAATGTGGAAGAAAGGAAGCGCTCTTATTCCCATTGTACAGATGGAGAATTGAGACCCAAAGAGATTATGCTACATGCCAAAGGTCACACAAGAAATCTGCTGTAGAACCAGAAATTGAACCCAGATCTCATGAGTCCAAGGACAATGCCTTAACTATACCTTCCTGTCTAATCCCAAAGTACATTTACTTTTGCTTAGACCAGCCAAGAAAATAAAAAGTGTAACCAATAAATTATTTCTTTAAAAATGTGTGAAACTTAATTCAAGTACCGCGGGCAACTGAGATGGGGGTTTTTCAGAAGTGGTTAAGCAAATAAATCCCATCACTCCCACTGATTTTTAACAGGAGTGAGGCACCTAGCTTGTTTTGACATGTTTGAAAATCTCATCAGGGGAGCACTTCCTCAAAGTCCGAAGAATGTGAGGTCCTCACGTCTGAAGCACGCTTTTGTTTGCAAAGTGTCCTGTACCATTAGCGTGTTAAAATGTAACAAATAAGGCCTTTGAATTTGGATCTAAGAATTTGTGATTGCAAATGAAATTTGACATGTACACACACAATGGCTATCTTTTGTGGGCTCAACTGATTGTGCGTGAAACTGATGCAAAGAAAAGTACAGGACATTTAAAAAAAAATGGCCCCAAATCATTCCCTCTGATTTGAGCTCTCCTTCGGAGTCAATGCATGGTCCCTGCCTCTCACTAAGCTTTCAGATTTGGGAGTACTGCCCAGGCAGAAGATACTCAAACACTAATGGAAGATTTCTCCTATGATACTCAACAGCAATTCCTCTGATTGATTAAAAAGCATTAGTGATTGAATCCAAAGTGTGTCCAGGCCTCTGCATTCACCATCAGCATGGAGCCTGTAACAAGGGGCACTGAGCACTGTGATGGGTAATTACTTACTGGGAGGAAAATATGCATTCAGATAAGTATATGTGCATATCCACTTAAAGCGGATGACAACTTCCATCCTCTGAACTTGCTACCCAGTTCTCTAGTAAAACCGGACTAGCATCTTTAGCTGACAAACAGCAAACATCTTTAGGAAGATATTATTTTTCCATTTCCACCATGCTAATAGTAATATTGTGAGCATGAAATGAGATCTGTTCCCCTCCCCTCATCCTCCAAGATATTTTTCTATAGTTGAGACTTACCATCCAGCTTTCTTTTGACTTGTTTTCAAAGTAAGGAACCAAGCTTGGCTCTGTATGGGCTAATTATGATACTGAATATTTGGTGCGGTATTAGGTAGGGGAGCATGCTATCCTGATAAAGACATCACCTAATGGATGAGACATTAACTGAAGTTTCTTCTGCCTACCTAAATTTCTTCTTGAAGATCTCATGGCTCTTTTAGTGTCTAATGCAAAGCTCACTGAAGTCAATGGAAAGATTCCAATTGACTTCAATGGGCTTTGGATCAATCAGATCTTTAAAAAATAGTATGGAATGCACTGGGCATTCTGGCCTATATTCCATTTATATTTAAATAAATGTTTCTAATAGCCATGATGTTTTGTACACACAAACATATATACATATACACACATACCTACTGGGCCAGATCCTCAGCTGGTGTACATCAGGGCAGCTGCATTCTGTACTTGCAACAGAGCTGTGCCAATTCACACCAGTTAAGAATCTGACCTCTTGTATATAGGCTATCTGCCTACATGGGTATGGCATGGTTACTGTCATTGGTTTGTAAAGTGCTTTGGGAAATTGAGGGCATGAAAGGAGTTGCATAAAACTACATTCTAGGCCAGTTAAATTCTCCTTATATTTCACAAATAAATGACTCAATTCCAAATCACTGAACAATAACTTTTGATACCTTGCTTTAGTTGATTTTATACTTCTTTATTTGGCATTCTATGGGAAAACCTACTGTTGACAAGTTGTTTTTCTCTCCACCAGGTTATCATTAATGCAAATTAATAATATGGATTTTTTCTTTCAATCTCAGCATAACTCTATAACCTATAATTAGAAATTGTGATAATAAATTCCAACTTCTCTTTCTGACAAATGTAATGAAGTGATGATTAATATTCCACAGGGCTGGACTGGAATATGCTTCAGGGTAATTTAAAATAGTTGTAAGCGAATTGCATGATGTCAGTCAGTCACTGAAACTGACACAGTAACCAGACTATGATTAGCAAAGCTGTAAAATAAGCAGTTCATTGCTCACCACTCAAATCACAAGTACTTTGCCCATTGTGTCGTTGAAGAAGTTGGTTGGTTGAGTGTGTCATCTTTTTTTCCTCCTTGTTAATTAGTTTATTTTTATTACTGTTGAAACTCTGCCCACACATAATTTGCACCTCAGTAAAGAGGATGGGGGGAGCAAACCTCCTACTGTGCACTAGCAGATGCTTCCTTCTTCTTGGGCCTAGGTGGGTGAGCATCACTTAAAGGGAATAGAAATGAGCATCATTCTCAGAGAGGTCGAATCCCATGCAGGTATATCTACAATTTACAAGTCTGTTTCACATTTAGGTGACTGTTTCATAGTCATCATTCATTCCAGGCTGGTAATGGCCAAAAATGGGTTGTTGCCTGCCTATGGGAAATGAATCTGTGATCTTAATTGCTAGTGAACAAATGGACACAGAAAACTGGTACCTGTCTTAGTCCTAGTAAAGAGGAAATGAACTAGATAAATTCATGGAGGATAGGTCCATCAAGGGCCAGGGCGGCTTCAGGCACCAGCGCAGCAAGTGCTTGCATGGGGTGGCAAGCAGCGGGGGACGGTGTGCTGGTCGCTGTGAGGGCAGCAATCCGGCAGCGTTCAGTGGCGTGCCTGCATGTGGCCCGCCGGTCCCAGTGCAGAAATTCAGCAGCAGGTACGCTGAAAGCACGGGACTGGCAGACCACCCACAGGCATGCCGCCAAAGGATGCCTGACTGCCGTGGCAAAAAACTTAGAGCTGCCCCTGTAAATGGCTATTAGGCAGGATGGGCAGGAATAGTGTCTCTAGCCTCTGTTTGCCAGAAGCTGGGAATGAGCAACAAGGGATGGATCACTTGATAATTACCTGTTCTGTTCATTCCCTCTGGGGCACCTGACATTGGCCACTGTCAGTAGACAGGATACTGGGCTAGATGGACCTTTGGTCTGACCCGTAGGGCCATTCTTATGATGTATTGTATTGAATTGGTGACTGACTACTCATTCCATCCTAGAGTTGGTTTTCTAGAGCAAGGCTGAGGCATCTTGGCAGGCCAATGCACAGCAGCATGTGTTGATACTGGCTATATTGTACCTGCTCTGTGAAGGTAGTCAACTGAATTAAACCAAAAAGCTTCAGTGACCTTGTGTTATCTGATTCACCACTGTGTTACTCCAGTCATATAGTGATCTGACTCCATCATAATCCAAGGAGTTACACTGCTGTCAAACTGGAGTAAAGCAGTTGGGAGTGAATCAGATCGCTGTACATTTTTCTCACTTGAGGGTCCAAAAAAAGAATCATTATAAGTACCATAATAATAAAATAAAATAATAATAAAATAAATAATAAATACATTGAGGCCAAGACTTTTCGATAACATTAGTTATTCAACTGCAGATATATCTTTTGTAATAAAAATGTATAGCGAATCCACTAGTTCCTACATTTTCGAAGTTTGGAGCTTCACTCAACCGACATTCTCTGTACGTTTACAAATCTAAGTGATTGTTAAAACCAAGGTGTGCAAAGCCACTATAATAAACTGCAAAGCCACAATATCTATCTCATTGAGATGTGATAGTTTGTTACGCAACGATCAAGGAGGTGATTTGTTCTCATGGTGAACAGAGGGCTAATTGGGCAGATTCTTAGATTCTACTGCTGGCTCCACTACTTGACTCACTATGTGAACTTTGGGGAGTCATTTATTATTACTATATATTATTGGTGTTAACCACAGCTTCTAGGAACCCTAGTCAAGGATCAGGACCCTATTGTAATTGGCGAAATACAAACACAGCATAAAAAGATGGCCCCCTCCTCAAACAGCTAGCAATCTAAGTATAAGACAAGACACAGCAGGTGGATATAGGCAGACTAGGGAGTACAAAGAAACCAGGAGACAATATTGGCCAGCATGATAGGCAATAGTATCAGCGCACCAGCAGCTTAACCTCTTTGTACCTCAGTATGCCCATTTGTAAAAGAGGCAGAATAGTATTCTCTACATATAGATAGCTCACATGGATGTTGTCAGACTTAATTAGTTTTCTAGCTCCTTAGAAGAAAGATGCACTATAAATGAACAAAGAATTATAACTCTGGGCTTGCCTGCATGCAGCTTTTATATGTTAGAGCAAATGTGGGCTTGGGGACTTTTCTACTAGCAGAGACAGCATTTACTTTTGCAGATCTATAGCAGCATTAGTAACAAGATATTTACTGTACCCATCAGGAGCCCTCAGCTATTTCAACTTCATTACCATTTCTTGGGTGTGCACAACACAATGGTCAAAACATTCAGTGTCCTTGAACTCCAGAGTTTTGAATGTATTTGCTCAAGTCCCATCTCACAGGAGAGGTTTGAAACCATGTTGGTTACATCCAGGGTCATGCATACAGGTAAACAAAGACTCAGGCAATGGGAGAGACAATGTGGCAGCTAGGGACCACTGGTCCACAGGCACCCTGGTAAATTGCACCAACATTCCATGAATATAAAATTGCATAGGTCATGAAGATCAATATATACATGATTGGAAGTTTACAAACACTATCCTGATGTGTCTCTGTTTCCTTGGTATATCTTAACTTTTTAAAATAGAGGTGTTAGGGAAAATATTGTGTTTGAGAGAGAGAGGAGAGAGAGAGAGAGAATATGTGTGTGTAACAGAAAGTAAGTGAGAGAGACAGATGAAGGATGATCCAGTGGTAGGGCACTAGCCTGGGACTTGAGAGATCTGGATTAAATTCCTTGATCTGCCACAAATTTCCTGTGTGACCTCGAGCAAGTCAGCCTCCCTATGCTTCAGTTTCCCATCTGTAACATGAGGGTAATTGTACTTCCCCTATCACACAAAGGTGTTGTGAGAATAAATGTATTAATGATTATGAGGTGCTCAGATGATATGGTGATGGGGCCAGATAAGTAGCTTATACGTATATAAAAACACTAGTGAGTATAGTGAGGATGATAGATGCCAAAATGACAGCCCTTATAGACCAAAGTTTTCTTTTGATCTACAGGGTACATTCAGCTTGGCAGAAGCCATTCAAACTTCCTCCACTCTGTCCCAGCCCAACCTGGTACATCTGCTTCTGGAATGACATCACACTAATCTAAAGTTGCTCATTTTTTATCACAAACTTTGAATTTAATGACAACGAGGAGTCCTTCTGACACCTTAGAGACTAACAAATTTATTTGGGCATAAGTTTTCATGGGCTATAACCTAATTCATCGGGTGCATGGAGTGAGTGTAACGTTACGTGTCCAAATCCTTGCTTTTGCTTACAGTCCCCCAAGTGGAAATAACAAGGAGCTACGGCATGGGCACTTCTCTTAAACATTCATTCTGCTAGCTGAATGAAAAACCTTTAGCTCCCAGCCTCAGTAGATACTATTTTTATATCAATATTCTAAGTCATAGTACAAAACACTGCAGTAACATTATTATAAGCTGTAATATATTGGGCCATTATTGTACAATACTGCATTTTTTTGTAATAAGGAAATGAATGACATGGGCAAATAGATAATTAGTTCTGTTAAATGATGTAACACTCGTATATGAAACTGCTCTTCATAAAAAAACTGCTTCTGTTACTTTCCCTATGGTTGGTGTCTGCACTGATGTGGAAAGCTGTTAGACCTGGAGAGGTGTCGTCAGGTTTAATTTTAGAATGCAGCGCTTGTTAGCAAAGTAAAAAGTGTGCTGTATATGAAAGGCTTAAGTGTCACTAGGGAACGTGAAAAAGTACATTGCTGCACAAATGGGGAAAACAGGGCTGTACAATCAAAAGGCTAAACTCAGCAGTGACAACAAAAGGGACAAGTTCATGAAAAAATCATGGGTCTTTTACCATGCAATTCATGGGTTATTTATGCTGAAAAACTGCAGACCTCAGGGTTTTTTCTTTCTTTCTATTGTTTTAGCATAAATTGTATATTATTGATGTTTAAATTGTAACAGATCTATTTTCTTTCCCTTACAGAAAGAATCGCCTCTTTTTTACTTACACATGATGGACTAAGATAATGGAAAAATGGCTAAGATGGGGTGCAGACATAAAAATTTGACAACATCACTTTTAAACCACTGGGTGTGTGCCCTTGAGAAAGGTAATGACATAGTCATAACTCCCACACTGATGGAAGTGAATATAAATTCAGATTGAGGGCCAAATTCTCCCTGTGCTCAAGCCCCTTTATTCCTCACAGAAAGCAATTAAATCTGCCCAATTGAGAATTCCCACATCTGGTATAGCTGGCCTGTGATCCACAGACCCCCATCCAATGGTGACATCATGGTACCTGAGACCAAGAGAGGCAGGAAGCGAGCATGGCAGGAGTATGGTGCACAATGGCAATTTCTAACTGAGGTAGGGTCCTTGTGAGACTGTTGCCAGCTGACACAATAGAACCCTCCCAGGCTGCTCTAATTTATGCTGGGGCCATTCCAGATCAGACCAGAAGATCTGAGCTGTAACCATTTCATCTCCTACACTCACCTATTTTGCACCAAGATGAATTTGGCATTGAAGGGAGTCTGGGCTATGGGTTTCTGAAAGTTGTTAAAGTTTTATTTCCAAAATTATTAGCTGGGAAGAAGAGATAGGACACATGGAAGTGAGGTTTAAAATAGTTTGTTGCACAGAAAATGTGTTTAAAAGCAGATAAACAAGCTATAATTCCTTCCTCCCACCTTCTGTCTTGTCTGTTTAGATTGTAAGCTCTTCATGGCAGGGTTTGGCTCTCTTCCTCTGTGTTTGTATGGCTGCTAGCACCAATGATATCCTGATGTTGCATGTGGCCTAAAGTCACTACTGTAATGCAAATAAATAACAGCTAAAAGGAGATTGGAAGTGAACTATCTCTCAACTCAGCCAAAAGGGAGCTTTTAGGACCTCTTTTATTCTATGTAGTATTCTGTGGAAGGACTATCATTTGGGTGATGCTCAGTTGATTGTTGTAGCTTAATCATCATTACACCCATTTCCATAACACACTGAGCTTCTTAAATTGACATGCACACAGAAACAAAATTCCTTTCTTTCCCAGGACAACACAAATTCTGATATACATTCCCTTTGCTATTAAGGCCGGTCAGGTTATCATTGGCTTTAAATGACCCTCCCACAAACCATTATATGTCTTGCTTACAACCAAGTAGATCCCAGATAAAGGGATGAAATTCTCTCTGCCTTGGCTACACTCACACTTACAGCGCTGCAACTGGGGTGT
The DNA here is from genome assembly GCF_007399415.2 of Gopherus evgoodei. Classification (NCBI taxonomy): domain Eukaryota; kingdom Metazoa; phylum Chordata; order Testudines; family Testudinidae; genus Gopherus; species Gopherus evgoodei. Next base: position 52,854,233 of record NC_044328.1, on the reverse strand, counting down.
GAAAAAACACCCCCCTGAGCGCTGCAAGATACAGCACTGTAAAATGTCAATGTAATCAGGGCAGCAGCGCTGGGAGCTGCACGCTACACCCGTAAGGGATGTGGTTTACATGCAGCGCTGGGAGAGCTCTCTCCCAGCGCTGCCGCTCTGACTACACTCACACTTCAAAGCGCTGCTGCTGCAGCGCTCCTGCAGCGCTGCCGCGGCAGCGCTTTGAAATTCCAAATGTCGCCATACCCTTGAAAACATCAAATAAAATCCAAGGACCAAACTGAAGTACTTTTACTCACATTGAAAAATATCTGACATCATTAAAAGTTCCATTGACATCATTTGTCAAGTAAGATGTTACCAAATAGATTAGATTGGAAATTCCTAATTAGAAAAAGTTCTCAGAGAGAAATTATTTCTAACTTGATCCATGAACCCAAATCCCCACTGGATCCTAGAAGCCAGAGGCAATCACATCAGTATCCACAGGAATGGGATTTGGAATGTAAGCATTTGAGCCACATAGCAAACACTCACTACAAAGAGTGCTCAATGAATAGGTAGAGGAAGCATTTCTAGAAATAAGTCTTCATGCCCATTCAATCACTTGCTTTTCTGAAATGTCCAGTAACAGCATGTGATTTTTGTGATATGGACCACTGTTCTCTGGACTAGTCTACAGCCAGAAATGCACTGAAGAGCCATTACACAGTAATGATTTTTGCTTTCTCCTGAGCCATATTGGGTTTACTCCTGTAACTTAGGGGCACAAAGCCCTGCACCATGTTACCAATACCACAAGCCCTCTAATTATCCCCACACAGTTCTCCGTGATTGAACCACTGAGATAAACTATTCTTATTATTGACTCCTAGAAAGTTATTTCCAGCAGGATTTTAGGGACTGAGATGTGATACTCCCTGGAGGAGAGTTGAGGGGCTATAAAGAGATGAAAGGCAGCAAGGACCCGAACAGATTCTTAATTATATATATATGCAAAGACTTCCTCATATTATTGCCTCATTAGAACAAGGCACCCTCCCGAGGTGGGCAAATTTTTGTTTGACAAATATTTGATTAAAAATGCAGTTTTGACCGATCTGAAACATGTCACAAATTTGATATGAATGGTTTTGGCCATTCACAAAATGGGCAGAAGATGGTGATGGTGAGACAGTTGTTAGGGCACTCACCTGAGATATGGGAAATCCAGGTTCAAATCACCACTCTGGAAGAGACCATTTCAGATTCAGTTTCACCTGAATCATATTTATTTTCAAATTTTTGGAACATCTACTGAACTGAAAAAACAGTTATTTGCCAGTCTGTAGCACCCTTTGCCCATGTATGTATGAGGAGGAGAGAGGTCAAAGGCAGGGCTGGGGAGATGCTTGTCCACAGTATTATCGTCCACAGAAACAAATTCTGGGGTAGTGCTCACTGCGAGAATCCCAGAGCTATTATAAAAGCCATAGTGGCCAGGAAGGCCCAGAAAGCATTGCAGAAGTACAGGACCGCCCATCTAGATCTGGTTTCTACAGGTATTCAATGATCCCTGAGTTTAGGTGGCCAAACACTTACCTGCTCTGGGGTGGGTAAATCTTGCTTCTGACAGAACAGCAGAGGGGAGATTTTGCAAGTGAGGACTCTGAGCTCCCAGTCCCTTGGTGGGCATTTTGCACGCATGGGATGATCTTGGTTTAAGGATTTAATTTAGACCAAATAAATTAGCTATTGTATGTTAATTAATAATAACAAGAGCTTATTGAATACCCCATTCAGATAATTTATTTTCTGTATGCTAGGCTTAATTCCTAAGAAACATGAACGAGAAATGCTAAACTACATTCTCTTTAAATATTTTGATTTGTGCTTTGCTGTGCAGAAAGCTTTTAGCCAGACAGCTGATAAGATGGTGAAGAATGAAATCAAAAGAGAAGTACTAATTAAGAATAGACTGCTAAATAATATCTATTTTTATTTACAACAAATATGAAGGGCTTTCTCAGAGAAAACAGATTTTTTTAAAGCCCTATCCAAGATAAAGGTCAAATAAAATTAAAATTCCCACCTCATCTGAGGAAAGGGAGCTTGTTTTTTATACAGGAACTCTGTTACTCAGAGGAATGAAGAACATAACATCTGCTTCTCCACTTTTCATCCCATGCTCAGCTAAGGTATAGCACCTGAAAATGAAAACTCTTAAGAATGTATTAATGAGAAGAACTGTTCAAAATTTTCCAAATATCTCATTTTTACTTCCCAAAATAGGAAAAATTACAATTAAATAATATGTGTGAATTTCATCTTTCCTCCCACTTCCAGCTCCCCACCTCATTTTCTGATCAACTGTCGGGCTGACAAAGTATTTCTAATGCTATTTCAAATTATGATTAATAAAGTAGGAAAAATTGAAATGTAAAAATACTAATAATGTGAATTAAATTTCACCCAAGGCATATTAAAGGAAATGATGCAGCCCTTGTAGAACATCTTTTTTTTTTTTTTTATCAGATGGGATCCATGTGTTTGTGCATCACTGAAATCCCACTTGCATAATTTGCTGTCTTTCCTTCCTCTGTTTGAATTGAGTGTGATGATGGGAGAGAAAGAAAATTGATTGCTTCACAGAGCTATTCATTCATACATGTAACAGTGTAACAAAACCCATGCTCTGCACATAAGGTTAAGAGTGTCTGTGCACTGGTTTTTATCCAGCAATCTTATCTGATTTTTCAAGAAAAAATGAACAGACAGATAATGGAGGTATACAGCCTACCTCAGAGATACTGTCACTGAGCTAAGTACAGATTAGCATTGCAGCTCACTTGCCATACAAGTGAGCCATGTTGCAAATTCAACCTGCTTGAGTTTTGATCAGATTGCCATTATGGCAATATGTTTTGCCACTGCTGAGAGTCTGCCCAACAAATGTGTTAGGACAAATGTACACAGCAGACTTACAAAATATTATTCTCTCAAAGAAGATAATATGCATTGTTGGACAACTATTTTTTTGTAGTATCATCATCCTAAAGGGTCAATGAATAAATTTTTTGCGTAGAATTCGACATCTTTTCATTCTGTGTTTGTACGATGGAACACATGGTTCATGACTGGGATCACTAGACTCTAGTTCAATACAAATACATAAACTAATAAAATAATATTTGGTTTCCTTTTGCAAGATTTAAAATTTAACTTTTCTGGGATATTTCTTATCCATTTGCAAACTCCATTTATAATCCCTTTTATATTTTCAGTGGTTCATTAATCTACTTTTTCCCCAGTGATGAAAATAACAGTAATTAAACCTAGCAGCCTGACACTTTGAAGCCTATGGGAACAAATGTGTGTGGATGTATGCCATGGAAGGAAAAAATAGCAAGAAGGTAATATAGAATCTTCAAAATGTAGGACCAGAAGGGACCTTGAGTCCAGCCCTGGGCATTGAGACAGGACCAACTATACCTAAGAACATCTCTGGCAGATGTTTGTCCAACCTATTCTTAACCTCCATTACCCAATGATGGGGATTCCACAACCTCCCTTGGAAGTCTATGTGACAAAGTGGGAATGTTCTAAAATATTTTTATGAAGCCTCTATGTGCCTCAGTTTCCCTCTGCACTTTGCATTGCTTAAAAATGTTTAAGTCTCCTGTTAAAACAGCACAGAAGGCATGAGGTATGGTTGTCACCTGTCTATCTGGAAGGAATGAATAGAGTTATTAAACAAGTGGCTGAAACTGACCCCGAATCAACAGCCATCCAGAAAGGCATAGATGCCCAGTGACTGAACCATTAACACCTAACTGCAGAAAACCCCAGGAAGAAAGACACAGGAGAGAGAAAGCGCAAGAGATAGAGTCCTTCACAGAGTGGCTGGTTCATCATGGCCCTGGTTTGACCAGGGTGGACTATGACTTAACTTCTGGTTCTCTGCGCTAACCTAAGGACTTTCAGATTGTGTGTAACAAATGGTTACTGCGTTTTGCAAATGCTGCCCATGTCACTGTAAATACTCACTTAGAACATTGTGCCCTGAAGAAGTGCAGCATGAGCCTCCCACAGGACTCTGGCCTGGCTGGATTTGCTGCAGGGAACCACAGAGACAGACAGATATAGCTGCTGCCAAAGGCTGTGCCTCAGAGTCTTGGAGGCCATGGGCCTGTCCCTGTGAAACTGTGTGAGTTCTTGGGGCCAAACACATTATAGGGGCCACTTCTAGGAGACTGGTTACACACTGGGGCATAGCCAGATCCTGTAACTCCATGACAGCCCTTTCCAATGCTTAGCTATCCTTATAGTTAGAAAGGTTTTTTCCTAATAGCTAGCCTCAATCTTCCTCACTGCAGATTAAATCAATTACATCTTGTCCTACCTTCAGCATACATGGAGAACAATTAATCACAGTTCTCTTTACAACAGCCCTTAACGTAGTTGAAGACTTATCAGGTCACTCCTCAGTCTTCTTTTCTCAAGACTCAACACGCCCATTTTTTTTTAGCTTTTCCTTATAGGTTTTCTAAATGATTTATAATTTTTGCTGCCCTCCTCTGGACACTTCAGTTTTCCCACATCTTTTTTAATGTCTGGTATCCAGAACTGGACATAGCACTCCAGCAGAGGCCTTATCAGTGCTGAATAGAGTAGAACTACTACTCATGTCTTGCCTAGAACACTTCTACAATGCATTCTAGAATGTTTGCTTTTTTCCCAACAATATTACATTGACTTATATTTAATTTGTGATCCACTATAACCTCCAGATTCTTTTCAGCAATAATACCTGCTACTCAGTTACTCCCCATTTTTGTAGTTGTGCATTATAAACAAACTCTTCACTCTATTACCGAAGGTATCAATGAAAATATTGACTAGTACCAAACCCAGGACAGACCTTTGCAGGAAGGCACTAGAAACATCCCCCTGGTTTGACAGCTAACCATTGATAACTGCTCTTTGAATACAGCCTTTCAATCAGTTTTATACCCATATACAGTATTTAAGTCTAGAGCACATTTCCCTAGTTTGCTTATGAGAATGTCACATGGGACTGTGGTGAAAAGCCTTCTTAAAATCAAGATATATTGTATCCCTCCATCCAATATTTTACTTTCAAACACTTTAGCAATTGATATGAATACTGAGGAGAGGAAAAAGATGCAAAATTATTTTAAAGTCCTTAACAAATTTCCTTTTCAAAGTGACCTTGATTATAGATCTCCCATAAAGTGATCCTCACACATAATCCACTGGCTCTCTCTGTCTGAGATTAAAATGGAACATTCCATTATTCTGTTTGCAGTGCTAACAAAAGCTGGTTCAGATTGAAAAACATTGTCAAGCAGGGTAATTTGCATGTATGCATTTTTGTCCTTTCACTGAACAATAATCAAAGGAGCAATTCAGTGCTTGGGCCAACTGCAGTAAAGAGAGAGAAAACAGTAGATTATTTGTGTGATAGGTTTTGTTGTCATAGAAAAGTTACTGACAGAGCTTGGGAATTTAGTTCTAAGATTTCTCTCTCAATGTTATCAAATTATTAATAATATTTACTATTTGTAGTGTGGAAATGCCAGAGGTCTTATCCCTATTGTTAGGGCCCTACCAAATTCATGGGAATGAAAAATGCCTCACGGACCATGAAATCTGATCTCTCCATTGTGAAATCTGGTCTTTTGTGTGCTTTTACCCTATACTATACTGATTTCACAGGGAAGACAAGAGTTACTCAAGTTGGGGGTCCTGACACAAAAGGGAGTTGCAGAGGCTCACAAGGTTATTTTAGAGGGGAGTGGTCACGGTATTGCCACCTAGAGTGACCAGACAGCAAGTATGAAAAATCGGGATAGGGGTGAGGGGAAATAAGCACTTATATAAGATAAAGTCTTAAATATCCAGACTCTCGTTATGAAATCAGGACATCTAGTCACCTATTGCCACCCTTACTTCTGTGCTGCCTTCAGAGTTGAGCAGCCAGAGAGCTCTGAAGGCAGCACACCGCCAGAAGCAGCGCAGAAGTAAGCGTTTCAAGGTAGATGTAAATAATTTTATATTTCCTTAAGCACCAAACTAATTCATGGAAAAATCAGTTACCTATTTTTTGACAGTGAAAAATATGTGATATTTACACTATTGTCTCTCAGTCCTGTCAAGTATCTTCCTAGCATACAACAGCTAGATGTTGGGGTGGAGATAGGTGGCGGTGGAAGCTTGCATGATTCCTAAATAAAGGAATTGGGTTGCTCAACAACATCATTGGCTGGTACACTAGGAACATGATTGGTTGAATTCCAGACCAGAGAGGCTTTGAGCTTATATCAGCCAGTGAAATATCATACCAATATTGTGTTATAAACTACTCTTCTCTCATTAATGCTAGTGGAGTTTGCATGCCTAATGCTATTAAAGAACTATTTGGAAAACTGACAGCTGTGTAGTTCGTTTCTTAAAATGAAGTTTCAGAATATGAATGCATCTCTTTATAAACAAATTAGATTCATAGACGTTAGGGCTAAAAGGCACCATTAGTTCATCTAGTCTGAACTCCTGGATATCACAAGCCATAGAATTTCAACCAACTACTCCTGTAGGAGTTGCCCTGGTGCTAAAACTGAAGGCAAGCCAGGCTCTGATGGCATTTAATCAGATCTCTCTTAGTATGTTGAAGGTGAGACTCAGAATAAAATTCAGTTCAGTTACAATAGTATAAGTATTTCAACCTCAGCAGTGCTCAAGGAGGAAATTGACAAATTTTATAACTATCTACAGAAAACAATACAAGAAGTTTCAGGACAAGACCTGTTATTTCTGATGGGAAATTTTAGTGCAAAAGTAAGATTGAACTGGAATTCCTGGCTGGAGCAATAGGTACATTTGGACTAGGTGTGAAAACAAGGAGGAAAAAGGCTACTAAATTTCTGTCTAAGCAATGACCTAGTGATAATGAACTTGCTATTTCAACAAAGAAAGCTGCAGAGGAAGTGGTTTGGATATCACCTAATGGGCAAACAAAGAACACAACAGACTTTGTATTTGTGAATTTCAGATGGAAATCAAGTATGTTGTTGTACAGATCATTTGTGGCTGATATCAGATCAGATCATAAAGTAATGATAGCATCAATGAGGTTGAGGCCAAAAGTAATTGAAAAAATGACAAGACCTAAGATCTATGACATGCACGGATTGAAAGAGCATCCCAGCACAAATGAGAGAGAGCAAATGCCAGAATTCTTAGGAGTAGTAAAGATTTTGATAGAAAGTTTGAAAAAGAAAAAAGCACTGGGAAGTGACAACATAACCTCGGAGCTGCTGCAAGAAGTGAGGAACACATGGTAAGTGATGAACAAGCTATCCAACAAGATTTACAGACAAGAGCAAGTGCTGAGCAAATGGGAGAAAGCAATAATAGCACTGATCTATCAAAAAGTCGAGAGAATGAGTACAAGATTACAGAGGAATCATCAGCTTATTCAGTGCACCAGGATAGCATTCACTGAGATGTTGTAGAGTAGAACAAAAAGGCATATGGAAGAAGAGTTTGCAGAGGAACAGGATGGATTTAGATCAGGACCAAGTACAATAGATCAGTTACTTGTGATAGACAGATATAAGAGAAGAACACAACCAAACCCTTTACAAATTTTTAGACTTCAAACAGGCTTTTGATAGCAATTTGCAGAAAGGGTATGACAAGTTATTAGACTATATGGCATCCACAAAAAATGATCAAGTTGATAGAAAAAATCTACAGCAAGTTGATGAGTGTGGTGAGAGTAGGCAAGAAATTGATAGAAAGGTTCAGGATGACTGTAGGAGTGGAACAGGGATGCACGCTATCTCTGGATTTGTTCAATTTGGTACTGGAAGGAACAGTGACTGTAGCACTGAGACCTGAAATGGGAGGAGTCATGTTGAGATGGTAGGACAGAGCATAACCTTAGATTCACAGATGATACTGACCTCGCATCACAGACCAAGGAGGATTTACAGGGAATAACTGACAAGATAGACAAGGAAAACAGAAAATTCGGATTGAAGATGGAAAAGCTAAAAAATAGGGCAATTGGAAGACAGACAGAGGTAACCATCAAAATTGGAGACAAAGAACTAGAACAAGTGTAAAACCCTTGTGAACCTTGGAAGATTGGTAATGAACAATGGGACTTGTGAATATGACCTAAAAAAAACTAGAATCAGACTAGCTGCTGTATTTGGAAAACTCTGCAAGGTCTGGAAGACTACAAATATTTCAGTAACAATAAAAATCAGTGTATATGGGGTAACTGCCATGCTGAAATTGCTGTACAGGTCAGAATGTTGGAGTATGAATAAAAAACAATGAATGAAAGATTTTGACTGCAGAACTGAACTGGATGAGGGGAATACCGAGAATTTCAAGACTGAAGAAAATAAACAAGATAAGAAAATAGCTAGGGCAAGAAACAAAGCTATTACAGCAAATTCAAGAAAGACAACTGCAATGGTCTGGACACTCCAGGAATGGATCTGGAAAGGATACCATATATGGCAACACATACCAGAGCGCAAGGAACAAGAAATAGAGAAAGACTGAGGATGTGCTGGATAAACACACTGAAGAATGACACGAAAAAATAAGATGAATGAAACCAGGAAGCTAGTATAAGATAGAAAGGGGTAGAAAGACTTCTCTTGGACCCATCATCACTGTTGAACTGATGGAGAGAATCAAGGAAGACAACTCCTGTAATGATCCCAACAACTTGTGTCGCATTAAAGCATATCGTCCACAAAGGCTTCCAGTCTTGATATGAAGACTTCAAGAGATGGAGAATCCACCTCCTACTGTGGTAGTTTGCTCCAGTGGTTAATTACCCTGACTATTAAAGATGTGTGCCTTATTTCTTATTTGAATTAGAAATTAGAATTAGTCTTTAATTAGAATTAGGTTTTAATTTCCAACCATTGAAAGATCAAAACATCATTTTACCACCCCTTGGGTGGCAGACAATTTAAAATGCAAATACTATTATTAGCCATTAAGCAAGGCCTCTGCTGAGGGTGAGGAATTCATATACTTACTGCTGATGATGACTTTATACAATAGTATAGAAACATTTTGCTTGGAAATTCCCTCTTGCTAAAACAGGGTCCATGTATAAAACTCTCAGTCCTGTCAAAGCCACTTTGCAATGTTTATAAAGGGGCTGGTACCCAACAACTCTCCAGTCGTCTCCAAGGGTAGTTTATATGATTGCCTCCTGCAAAGTTGTTCTGAACAGACTCTGATATCATCTTGAATTATATCACCATAGGAATTAGGAAACAAAGCCTTTTGGAAATAATGTTGCCATGTCAGGTAGTCCAGATTGGTTGATCTAGTGACAATCCTTTTGGATGTATTCTTCCTGGCCAATAATGATGACAGTGTTAGGTATCCAATGCACTCATAGGACATGTATTAAGAAGGGAAGTCAGATTTCCCACTATTCTTTCACCATCTACTAGCTGGGATCACGTTCTGAGAGGACTGGAAAGGGAAAATGTAAGTTCCCTTGGGAAAATAATCCTCCAACTAATAAACCTGGGCACATTGAACAATACTGCTTGTTGGGAGGCAACATAGTTTAATGGATAGGGCACTGGACTGGAGGCCAGGAAAACTGGGTTTTGCTGGCATCATGCCCACTTATCAGCTATGTGACTTTACACAAGTCACTTCCCTTCTCTGTGGCTCTGTCTCCCCTACCGTTCTTTGTCTGTCTTGTCTATTTAGAATGTGTCTTTTTAGGAGTTTGTATAGTGCCCTGAACAATGGAACCTAGATCTATATCATCAGATGCTACCATAATACAAATAAATAACAATTGAGAGGGAGACATTTGATTTTGCCTTAGAGTCAGGGTGCAGAAATGTCTTTCTCTCAAGTCACCTCTCTCTCTGGGCTTCAGTTTTCCCAGGGATATAATACTGACCTCCTTTGAAATCTATGGATGAAAAGTGTTATAGAAGCCCCAGACCCCGGTTGAGAACTACTGGCCTAAATTCCCTCAGACCTTCATACACCCCTTTACCAACATGTCTAATTTGCTCTTACCCTCCAACATTGTACAGGTTTCTGGCTTTGTCATTTTGGTTTTAAAATCACAGTCACAGAGAAATGTTTATCTAGCTCCCCACATAAAAGCCTAATGAAAATGTGAAGTCTAAAGGTACAACAGTAAAGAATGTCTTATAAAGGAAATCCTTAAATGGTGCAGATTGCTCTGTACAAAGCAGTAATGCTGGAAATGTGAATGCGTCCATGTTTTCAGAAACCTAGACAAGGTAAAATCTCTGCATGTTACCAAATATTTCTCTCAAAGGTGTAGCTGTTTTTCAGTAAAGACACAAAGAAGGTCCTCCGTGTATATTTGGTTTGTTTATACCTTTAGCATGTTGCAAGATGGTCCTTTGCATATTTCACCAGAGTATGAATCCAGACAATTGAGATTATGCAACAATGTACTTCACAACATAAAAGCTGTTCTGAAATATTATTTCTACTGCAGAACGTCAGATTGTCAAGCAAATTCCAAATACAAAATGGAGGTGGGAGAGTAAAATGGGGCTACTATTTTTTAAAAGCTTCTGGGAAATGGGGGAAAGACCACTGCTAGTCTGCATCATCCATCACCACCTTAGTGATAGAGTAGAAGTACTGAAAACCTAACACAGTATGCAGGCAGAGTTTTGATTCACATCACATGGGAGGTATTGCATTTTGGCTAAAATGGCCATTTGAATATGCTGTAATGTGGCAGCTATAAGCAGACAGTAACACTGACAAGCCACAGGTGCATGCTGACAAGCTTTTAGGTTAAATTGTACACTGTTCCAGTTGCCCATATGGGAGCCACATGTGTCCAAGGATAGAATATGGTGTTTAAACATGGACCATTTTATCAAAACTTCTTAGAGTTCTGACTTTTATATTGTATTTCCTTCCTATCTCTACAGACTGTGGAAGGGTTTTGTGTGCAAACAGGATCTTTCTCCTTTATAGCCATTCCTCTCTTGCAGCCATTCAGTGCTACACTGAATATATACACTGAGCATATATGGCACATAATCAGAACTGGGTAAATGGCAAAAAAATGATCCACAAAGCTGTTGACAACTTGTGGGTTAGAATTTCTCTGTGACTGTGTCCACAGGCCATTCTGTGCACTTTTCATAAGTGTTCCCATAAACACTTGAAGAGATGAGTGTTTGCAGAAAGCAAATTTCCAGCCCGTGGCCAAATTTCAATTAATCACAAAACCATAACTGTGGAGGGGAAAATCCAGACCCCAGCAACTGGCCTGAGTTTCTGGTCAGGACCTTGAGAAAATGGTCAGTAGATGGGAGAAATGATCTCCTTTAGATTCTGGAAATGATCTACTGAGGCTACCTCAGATCCACCACTGAAGTTACTTACAGGGGAATACATACACCCTAGCCCTGCAGAAGAGAGATGGAAGGATCTTCCCATCCCCAGTACCTCCCTACATGGATTGTGGTTCTACACAGCATGTGGCTACATGGGGGTATGCCCCCTGTATAGTCTCCCATTGCAGGCCAACCAATTAGACAACAGAAAAGAAATCTTATGACTTAGGGCATCCAATCACAATTCTCAGATATCAAATGCTCAAAGGAATAGTCACAGCAAATAGTTTGAGAGCAGCCAGGGGCTGAAATTTGTTCACAAAAAATATTTAGACAATTGTCATTAGTGAACAAGGCCCCAATGAGCTCCACATAGGTGCATCAACCGCAGTGGAGCTCCACGAGGCTCAAGGGTCCATCTGCACAAAGCAGGATCAGGATCCAAATTTACAGAGTCAATCTCTAGCACTTCCATGATAATGAGTCATCATGTCATAGACACCAGCGTATGGAGACATCACTAAATAGATAAGGCTGGAGACAGATGCTCATTATAAAGGATAGAGCTGCATTTAACCATGGCAGATGGATAAGAAATTAGCAGAGTAGGTCTAGCCCACTAGTCTTTATTTATTTACGTACCTTTCTTTTGCATGCATGCTATGTTTGTTCCATAAAAAAAAACCTGATATGTTTTCAATAACATAAAGATCCTCTGTTTATTCAAACATATCTGGATAATTAATAATGATGGTGTGACAAATTGGGAAATATATAAATAGTTTTTTATGGGCATGTTGCATGCCCCTTGGGTTTTGCTTATGAAAGGTTACTTGCTATGGAGTTAGATCACAAGGAATTTCTAATTCGGCACTCCATAACTAGAGACTCAAAAAGTCAATAGCAGATGAAGCTCCACTCAAGGTCCAGGTTAGTCAGCAAATCATTCTATTCCACTTCACTTCTCCTGGCACAAGAGTGCATTGGGGAATCATGCATTTTGAAGTAAACTTGTTAATTTCTTTGCCAGATACAGCAATACTAGCCAAGAAAAGAACTAGCCCAGAACTGTCTCCCCCTTATGATAATATGATTTCCAGCTCTGCCTAAGAGGCAGAACCCTACATTAGTGGTACTGCAATGTATGACCCCGAGCAGATTGGAAATGACTAGAGGTCTCTGCGAGTTAGGGTGAAGGAGTTGCCGGCACATGTGGTGTTGTCATTAATTCTACTGGTCAAGGGTAGAGTCCCTGGCAGACAGAAACAATATCTGGGTGTGAATGCATGGCTGTGTGCATGATGTCACCAGGAAGGCTTCAGCTTCCTTAACCATGTGATGATATTTTGAGAAAAAATTAGATGTCTACAAGTTGGCAGGCCATGAAAAAATACATCCTAGAATATCACAGCATCAATAATTATATTTGAGAACTCATGGAGGAATAGGAGAGATCCCAGATCACTGGAAAAGGGAGAACCTAGGCCTATCTATAAAAAGGGGAATAAGAATAACCCAGGGAATTATAGACCAGTCAGTTTAATTTCAGTACTGGGAAAGATAATGGAGCAAATAATCAATCAATTTGTAAGCACCTAGAAGAAGATAAAGTAATAAGTAACAATCAACATGGATTTGTCAAGAACAAATGCTGTCAAATCAACCTAACATTATTATTTGACAGCATAACAAGCCCTGTGGATGAGGGGAAGCAGTCGATGGGATAGATCTCTACTTTAGTAAGGGTTTTCATACTGTCTCACATGAGTTTCTCATAAACAAACTAGAGAAATATACCCTAAATGAACAGACTATAAGGTGGGTGTACAACTGGTTGGAAAACTATATTCAGAGAGTAGTTATCAATGGCTCACAATCAAGTTGGAAGGACATATCAAGTGGGGGTCACTCAGGAATCTGTCCTGGGTCAAGTTCTATTCAGTATCTTCATAAATGATTTGGATAATGACAAAGAGTAGACTTATAAAGTTTACAGACAACAACAAGCTGGGGGAGGAGTTGCGAACACGTTGGAGGACATCTACCACCCTGGACCCTTTAAATCATCCCTGAAGCCCTGGGGTAGCGGTGGCGGGGCTACAGTGGCTATTTAAAGGATCCAAGGCTCTGGCTGCCGCTACTGCAGCAGAGCCCCAGTCCCTTTAAAGCTCCGCCAGAGGCTGAGGCCTCAGGGTAGCGGCAGCAGCCGGAAGCCCCCTCCGATGGCAATTTAAAGTGCCCAGGGCTCCACTGCAGTAGTGGCAGCTCATAGACACATAGACTCATAGGTCAGAAGGGACCAATATGATCATCTAGTCTGACCTCCTGCACAAGGCAGGCCACAGAACCCTACCCATCCACTTTTATACAACCCCTAATCCAGGACTGAGTTATTGAAATCCTCAAAACTGGTTTGAAGACCTCAAACTGCAGAGAATCCACCAGCAAGCGACCCATGCCCCACGCTGCAGAGGAAGGCGAAAAACCTCCAGGGCCCCTGCCAATCCGCCCTGGAGGAAAATTCCTTCCCGACCCCAAATATGGCGATCAGCTAAACCCTGAGCATGTGGGCAAGACTCACCAGCCAGCACCCAAGAAGGAATTCTCTGCAGTAACTCAGTTCCCATCCCATCAAACATCTCCCCGCAGACCATTGAGCAGACTTATCTGGTGATAATCCAAGATCAATTGCCCAAATTAAACTATCCTATCATAACATCCCCTCCATATACTTATCAAGCTTAGTCTTGAAGCCAGATAAGTCTTTTGCCCCCACTACTTCCCTCGGAAGGCTGTTCCAAAACTTCACTCCCCTAATGGTTAGAAACCTTCGTCTAATTTCAAGTCTAAACTTCCTAATATCCAGTTTGTACCCATTCGTCCTCGTGCCTACATTAGAACTAAACTTAAATAATTCCTCTCCCTCTCTAACGTTAACCCCCCTGATATATTTATATAGAGCAAGCATATCCCCCCTCAGCCTTCTTTTGGCCAGGCTAAACAAGCCAAGCTCTTTGAGTCTCCTTTCATAAGGCAGGTTTTCCATTCCTCGGATCATCCTAGTAGCCTGTCTCTGGACCTGCTCCAGTTTGAATTCATCCTTCTTGAACATGGGACACCAGAACTGCACACAATATTCCAGATAGGGTCTCACCAGTGCCTTTTATAACGGTACTAACACCTCCTTATCCTTGCTGGAAATACCTCGCCTAATGCATCCTAAAATCGCATTTGCTTTTTTAACAGCCATATCACATTGGCGGCTCATAGTCATCCTGCTATCGACCAATACCCCAAGGTCCTTCTCCTCCTCCGTCGCTTCCAACTGATGCGTCCCCAACGTATATCTAAAATTCTTATTATTAATCCCTAAGTGCATGACATTGCACTTTTCACTATTGTATTTCATCCTATTACTCTTACTCCAGTTTACAAGGTGGTCCAGATCTTCCTGAATAGTATCCCTGTCCTTCTCCGTGTTAGCAATACCCCCCAACTTTGTGTCATCCGCAAACTTTATTAGCACATTCCCGCTCTTTGTGCCAAGGTCAGTAATAAAAAGGTTAAATAAGATCGGTCCCAAAACTGATCCTTGAGGGACTCCACTAGTAACCTCCTTCCAGCCTGACAGTTCACCCTTTAAATCACACCCAGGGCTCCCAGCCACCTCTGCAGCTGGTAGCTCCAGGGGTAATTTAAAGGTGCCAGGCTCCCAGCTACTGCTACCACAGCCCCAGCCGCAGGCCCTGTAAATCCTGATTTAAAGTGCCGGAGGATTTAAAGACCCCTCCTCTTCCGGTAGAGGCCATGCCTCTTCTGTCTGAGGCCTCGCCCCCTCCTAAACCTCCAGAATGCCGGTAAGTCCTTTAAGTTATTTTCACCCCTGGCCCTGGTCTACACTACGAGTTTAGGTCGAATTTAGCAGCATTAGATTGATTTAACTCTGCACCCGTCCATATGACAAAGCCATTTTTGTTGACTTAAAGGGCTCTTAAAATCGATTTTTGTACTCCTCCCCGACGAGGTGATTAGCACTGAAGTCGACATTGCCGGGTTGAATTTGAGGTAATGTGGATGCAATTTGATGGTACTGGCCTCCAGGAGCTATCCCAGAGTGCTCCATTGTGACCACTCTGGACAGCCCTCTCAACTCAGATGCACTGGCCAGGTAGACAGAAAAAGCTCGGTGAACTCTGGAATTTCATTTCCTGTTTGGCCAGCATGGGAAGCTGATCAGCACAGGTGACCATGCAGATCTCATCAGCAGAAGTGACCATGGAGTCACCCAAAAACCACAGCCCTTCCAAAAACCGGCAGGCCCTCAATATAAGAGGCAAAATGCGACCTTGTACTGAAAGCACATGTTCTATGTAATGTTAACAGCTTGGTTCACCGTGAAAGAGTCTACCCATTGTTCTCTAAAATGTGTATTTTTAAAGAATACTCTCCCTTTTTTCCCTCCCACAGCCACAAATGTTTCAATGCTCCCCGTATCATCTCTGTCCCAGAGGCTAGCGCAGATAAGAAAGTGAAAAAAAACACACTTGCGATGAAATATTGTCCGAGCTCATGCAATCCTCCTGCACTGAAAGAGCTCAGCAGAATGTGTGGAGGCAAAGAATAGGAGAGTCCTAGGACAGGAGGGATGAGCAAGAGGAAAGGTGGTGGGAGCAAGAGGAGAGGTGGCAGCAACATGATAAGAGGAGGCAAGATGCAATGCTGACGCTACTGGAGGATCAAACTGATATCCTCCCATGTGTGGCTGAGCTGCAGGAAAGGCAGCAGGAGCACAGACCGCCGCTGCTGCCCCTGTGTAACTGAATGCGGGGAGGGGGGACCTCTGGGCAGCCAACCATTCCATACCAGAGGACTGCTCAAGCAGGGGCGGCTCTAGACATGTCACCATCCCAAGCACGGTGGCATGCCGCGGGGGGCGCTCTGCTTGTTGCCGGTCCTGCGGCCCCGGTGGACCTCCCACATGCATGCCTGCAGAAGGTCCGCTAGTCCCTCGGCTCCATCGAAGCAGCACAGGACCAGCGGACCTTCCACAGGCATGCCTGCAGGAGGTCCACCGGAGCCGCAGGACCAGCGGATCCTCCGTAGGCATGCCTGCGTGAGGTCCACTGGAGCCGCCTGCCGCCCTCCCGGGGACCACAAAAACGCCCCTGGCAGCACACTGCTCCAAGCACGCACGTGGTGTGCTGGGGCCTGGAGCCGCCCCTGTGCCCAAGCAACAGAAGGCTGGCATTCAGTAAGTTTTGAAGTGCAGTGTGGCCTTGTCCTTCCCTCCTCCACCATTCCATCTAGTGCCTCCCCCTTCCCCACCTCTCCCTGGCTACCTTGGCAGTCATCCCCCTATTTGTGTGACGAATTAATAAAGAATCCATGATTTTGAAACAATAATGATTTTATTGCCTCTGCAAGTGGTGATCAATGGGGGGAGGAGAGGTTGGTTGGCTTACAGCAAAGTAGAGTAAACCAAGGAGGCGGATTATCATCAGGGAGAAACAATCAGAACACTCACACTGTAGCCTAACCAGTCATGAAACTGGTTTTCAAAACTTCTCTGATGCACAGCATGCCCTGCTGTATACTTCTAACTACCTGGTGTCTGGCTGCACGTAATTAGCGGCCAGGCTATTTGCCTCAACATCCCACCCTGCCATAAATGTCTTCCCCTTATTCTCACAGATATTTTGGAGAACGCAGCAATCCGCAATAACAATAACACTCTGCCCTATAGTTGAACTGCTCCTTACTACTGTCCAGGGTACCTGTGTATGGCTTCATGAGCCGTGGCATTGAGGGGTAGACTGGGTCCCCAAGGGTAACTAAAAGTTATTTTCTGATCTGGGAAGTAAGTCCCTTCCTGCAGCTGTTTAAACAGACCAGAGCTCCTGAAGATGCGAGCATCATGTCCCTTTCCCAGCTATCCCATGTTGATGTCAGTGAAATGTCCCTTGTGATCCACCAGTGCTTGCAGCACTATTGAAAAGTATCCCTTTTGGTTTGTGAACTGGCTGCCAAGGTGGTCTGGTCCCAAGTAAGGGATATGTGTTCCGTCTATCGCTCCACCACAGTTAGAGAATCCCATTGCAACAAAGCCATCCACTATGATGTGCCCATTTCCCAGAGTGACTACCCTTGATAGCAGTAGCTCAGTGATTGCATTGGCTACTTGGTTCTCAGTAGGTCCCATAGTAGATTTGCCCACTCCAAATTGATTTCCAAATGACCAGTAGCTGTCTGGCGTTGCAAGCTTCCAGAAGGCTATTGCCGCTCGCTTGTGAACTGTGAGGGCTGCACTCATCTTGGTATTCTTGCACTTAAGGGCAGGGGAAAGCAGGTCACAAAGTTCCATGAAAGAGCCCTTACGCATGCAAAAGTTTCTCAGCCACTGGGAATCATCCCAGACCTGCAACACTGTGTGGTCCCACCAGTTTGTGCTTGTTTCCTGGGTCCAGAATCAGTGTTCCACGGCATGAACCTGCCCCATTACCACCATGATGTCCAAATTGCCAGGGCCCGTACTTTAAGATAAATCTGTGTCCTTGTCCTCATCATTCTTGTCATTGCGCTGCCGTCGCCTCCTCACCTGCTTTTGCAGGTTCTGGTTCTGAACATACTTCAGGATAATGTGCAAGGTGTTTACAATGCTCATAACTGCCATGGTGATCTGAGTGGGCTCCAGGCTTGCCATGGTATGGCATCTGCAGGAGAGCAGGAGAGGAAAGTTGCAGCGGAAGCAGTGACTGAAGACGGATGCCATGAGAATAGATATTTATAGATAGATGCCACAAGAATAAATACTTATAGAGAATGATGAGAGGACCTGTGAGGTGGATTCATGAGAGCAGGGGAGCAGAGTTGCAGTGGAAGCGGGAGCCTATGACGGCCAACATGGAGAAATTTGCTATCGATCAAGACAAGAGCAGGAGAGCAGAGTGGCAGCAGAAGCAGTGGTTGGAAGACCAGTTTTTCCAACCTATTGCACCGTCTGCAGCCAGAGCAGGAGAGCAGAATAGCAGCAGAAGTGGTGGTTGGAAGACCAGTTTTTCCAACCTATTGCAGGAGAGTACAGTGGCAGCGGAAGTGGTCGTTCGATGACGACGGTTAGCAGTCCTACTGCACGGTCTGCTGAAAGCAGTAGGGCACCTTTACCCCATCAGGCACTGGGAGCTCAACCCAGAATTCCAATGGGTGGCATAGACTGCAGGAACTGTGGGATAGCTACTCACTGTGCAATGCTCCGAAAGTTGATGCTAACCTCGGTACTGTGGATACACTCCTCCAACTTAATGCTTTTAGTGGGGACATACACAATTGACTGTATAAAGTCGCTTCCTAAAAAATCAACTTCTATAAATTTGACCTAATTTTGTAGTGTAGACATACCTTTAGGGAGGAACAATCAGTTTCACAAATTCAAAATGTGAAATGACTGCCTAGGAAGGAGTACTGCAGAAAAAGATCTGGGGCTTATCATGGATCACAGACCAAATCAGTCAACAATGTAATACTCTTTCAAAAAAAGCAAACATCATTCTGGGATGTATTAACAGGAATATTGTAAGCAAGACATGAGAAGTAATTCTTCCATTCTACTCAGCACTGATAAGGCCTCAGCTAGAGTTTTATGTCCAATTCTGGACACCATACTTCAGGAAAGATGTGGACAAATTGGAGAAAGTCCAGAGGAGAGTAACAAAAATGATTAAAGGTCTAGAAAATATGATCTACAAAGAAAGATAGCAAAAATTGAGTTTATTCAGACTGAAGAAGAGAAAACTGAGGGGGGACATGATAACAATCTTCAACTATGTAAAAGATTGTTGTTCTTTTTAAAAAAAGGATGATGATAAATTGTTCTCATTAACCAGCGAGGACAGGACAAGAAGTAATGGATTTAAATTGAAGCAAAGGAGTGTTAGGCTAGACATTAGGAAAAACTTATTAACTGGAAGGGTAGCTAATCGCTGGAACAGATTTCCTAGGGAGGTTGTGCAATCTCTGTTATTAGAAGTTTTAAAGAAAGGGTTAGACAAACACCTGTCAGGGATGGTCTAAACCAGGGGTCAGCAACCTTTCAGAAGTGGTGTGCCGAGTCTTCCTTTATTCACTCTAATTTAAGGTTTTGCATGTCAGTAATACATTTTAATGTTTTTAGAAGGTCTCTTTCTATAAGTTTATAATATATAACTAAACTATTGCTGTATGTAAAGCAAATAAGGTTTTAAAAATGTTTAAGAAGCTTCATTTAAAATTAAATTAAAATGCAGAGCCCCCCGGACCGGTGGCTAGGATCCTGGCAGTGTGAGTGCCACTGAAAGTCAGCTTGCGTGCCACCTTCAGCGCGCATGCCATAGATTGCCTACTCCTGTTCTAAACAATACTGAGTCCTTCTTCAGTTCAGGGGACTGGACTGGATGACTCAGTCACAATCTTGTAACTGTCATGCACCTTACTTGGTTGGTTTATAAGATTACAGTCCAATTCCTAATGATTTGGTGAAAGCAGCAGTTTCTACTCAGGAGTGGCAGAATAGCAGGGCATTTTGTCAGTCAAGTTTGAGGTGTTTTTATAGAGCTCAGCGGGAAAAACTTTCTAAAACACTTGTTTGTATTATGCCTGGCTAAAACGAATGTCATTAGTCACTTTACTAAGCACTAAATTCACTCTTTTTTTTTTTTCAAAATGAAACTGTAGTTAATGGACAAAATAGATATGAATAGCACTCTCTCACAGCTTCTTAAGGAGTTTCAAAAGAATTCTCCTCTCCCACCCCCACATTGTATTTGTTAAATGCTGTGTTTAAAAAAAACAAAAAAACCCCCCACAATGGCTTTGTTATAGTTGTATGCTTGAGTGCAGGGTGTAGTGGTAGTCAGAGCTATTATAAGGCTTTTCAGGCTTAGCAAGTGCCCAAGATGTCATCAGGAAATGAACGTCAAAGCTATCCAAGTTGCTGAGAGAATGGTCAACTCTTTTAAAAGAAGAGCTTTGATCTTTTTCTCCTTGATAACCTCACTCTTATCACACTGCAGGACCACAAGCTGCCTCTGGGAGAGCTGGGAATGGGGATATTAGAGTACAGACAGAAACTTTCATTTGTCTTATTCTGTTAAAGAGTTCTGCTCTTCTCTTCCATGTCTAAATCTATTCCACACTGGCTAGCAGTCTAGTTACCCCAACTGTGACTCTTTTTTTAAAGAGTCTACTTGAAACAGGACACAGTCTTTCTTTTCTTTTGGTGTGTGCCCTTTTGAACCTTTAAAGCAGAGGTACTTTTCTCTAACATTGAGCAAGAAATGTTATTAAAATAAGGAAAACGTAGAATTTGTACAGCTATTGAGATTGAATCTCTTTGTGCTTTCTCTGCATTAAGTCTATTTTTTCTGCATATACAATTTTTCTACAGGATAGTTCACCAAAAACGTTATTTTATTTTAGTTATGAGTATGTCAAATCTCTAGCATTTGTTCATGTCCTAGCACCTTGCATAAGAGAAAAAAATCTCTCTCTCTCTCTATCCCCCCACCACCACCCGCAGGAAGCTTCCATTACACAGAACAACCCTGAAGTCTGCCATCACCAGAGCAGGGGATAAGGGATGGTAGACTTCAGCCAATCGTCCATTGTCAGTCCTGTCATTATAATCCAAACTGGGAATGGGTGAGAGCTGAACATGAACATCTCTTTTGCATTAAAGTTCTCTTTGGGATTTCACTGTCTCCATTAGCTTTACTCCCTTTCCAGCTTACCAAGGCAACAACATAACATTCAATTAGGAAAAAGGACTTACATAATTAACCAGCTTACTGTTGGTGATGGGGATGTTAGTGTAAGTAAAGGCGTTCCCAAATAGTAAACTCAGACTGAAGTTTTGTTTTAAAAACAAAACCCCCAGGCTCGTCTAAGGGCTTGGCTACACTTGAAACTTCAAAGTGCTGCCGCTGGAGTGTGGTCGCAGTACCAGCACTGGAAGAGAGCTCTCCCAGCGCTACACGTACTCCACCTCCTCATGGGGATTAGCTTGCAGCGCTGGGAGCCACGCTTCCAGTGCTGCAGCACTGTTTACACTGGCGCTTTACAGCGCTGTATCTTGCAGCGCTCAGGGGGGTGTTTTTTTCATACCCCTGAGCTAGAAAGTTGCAGCGCTGTAAAGCGCCAGTGTAGCCAAGGCCTAAATCACCATGGGTTTAAAGCAAAAGTGTGTGGAAAGTGAGTCATCACCCTCTGACCACTGTTTAGTGGCCTTATAACATGCATGTCCATTCAGGTTCTGTCAGATGGCTGCACATGACAAAGGAATCATCATAACAACTAACACTGTCAGACTGCCCACGTAGCACCTTAGATAGCAGCTTGTGAATGGCAAGGCACTCAGAGCATGTAACCCAAAACAGCACAAAAATATCTGCATACAATTCCTCCACATAAGTAATGGTGGCAGGAATCATAGCACACGACCACACATGAGCAGTATAACTAGAATACTTATCAGAGAGCCCCTGGATATACCCAAGGGCTGCCAATATAGTCATGATATCATGTTACACACACACATACTTTGGGTAATGTTGAATACAAATTTTAAGGTCTGACCTACAGCTGGCTACTTAGGGAATGATAAAGCTGATGAAGAGGTAAATTCAAAATTGAAGCATTGACAGATAATCAGAAAGGTTAGTTGGAATTGGAAGAGAAGCAACTGGATATGGCAGCCAAGTTGGGGACGCTTTCCCAGTCCAAGCTGGACTAGTTCTTTCTATAAATTGTATTTATAATAAAATACAGAAAAATGCTTAAGACGTAACTGTACCTTGAGACTTTCAAAGTGGGGACTTTAAGGATACCAAAGATAATCAGGCCTAAAGAATGATAGGACATTGTAAATCTTTTTCCTGTCCCTTTCTACACAAAAATGTGTGTTACATATGGCTACATACATGGACCCTCAAATTAAAATTTTTTCTCATTTTCTTCCTGAGAAGGAGAGAATCTCTGCAATGACCTTCCTCAGGAATGATGATGCTGTCACCCTCCAAGCTGAAGCTCACAATCAATGCTTCGTTAACAAGAGGGCCAAATATTTGGAACCACACATTAGATTGCCTTCAGAGTGAAATGTAAAACCTTCTTCTTTTGTTTAGTATCCCTACAGAGACCAACTCAAAAGAAGAAGAAGAAGAAGAAGAAGAAGAAGAAGAGGAGGAGGGAAGGACAAAGAGGAAGAGAAAGAGGTAGAGACAAGAACTAGTCAGAGAAGAGGAAGGAGAATGAGGAAATAATTTAGGAGCAATACCATGTCATATGAAACAAGAGTCATACCTGTGACTATTTTTTTTTGCGGGGGGGGGGGGAGGGGAAGGGGGAACTAGGGAGGAAACAGTCCATGGGCCAGTTGTGATTTAATATAGATTGACTCTCTTGGAAAGCACTCAGACACTATTATATTGAGTGCCATAATAAGACCTGAATAGATACAGTCAAAGACACATGACAGGTATATTGCCCATCAATTGCTTTTCTCTTGTCATCCAGTAATCACTCATTTATAAGGCAAGCCCTTCTCGCACAGGTACTTTTTGGCATACATGGGCATGATCATCTGTATAGGAATCACCATATTTGCACAAATCAAAGCCCCTCCCTAAACATTCATGCAAATGAAACCCAGTGGCACCATCATCCATGAAAGAACAAATAAAGCACTGGACTCATTCAGAGCAAAACTCAAATCTAATATATTTGCAAACAATTTCCTTCTTTTATTTGCCCAGTTTCAGACAGGCCCAAACTAATTCATTATTTCTATCATTTACATCATGAATGGATCAGTTTCATTCAGGTGCTTACAAATACATTATAAGTTGTGGTTATATGTAATTATGTAAATGCTAGTCATTTGTTTGCTATATAGACTATTGTTCTGCTGCTTTGGGGTCCCAAAATGAAGTGGTGTAAGTTTGAGCTTTACAGCTGTGCCTCTGTATGGTGCTGTCTGTCACCTAAAATTTAAAAAGAAATGGATCTTGCATTTATTGTATTTTAATACCTGTATTACATAATTGGTTGTCTATTAATAATACATAGAAAATCTATTTCTATATCACAGTTAGGATTTAATAAGAGGAATGTATTTCTCAGCTCTGGAATACATGTTAACTGAAATCCCAGCAGTGTATTTCCTTTATGTTTGTTTTTAAAATATTTACATTTTTTACATTTAAAACCAGCACTGTCATGCCTCCCATTGGTCCTATGGAAGACGTTATTTATAGAACAACCTTATGAAATTGGGACTGCTAAGGGTGTGAAGAGTAAAGCTCTGTTAAAGAGCCAATAAAATTAGTAACCTGCTTGTACCTGGGCACAGCAGTCTGACTCAATTTCCCCTCTCGGACTGTTCAAAAAACTCAAGAAACACTTCCATCTTTTCCCATCCCTCTTCGGCTTGTACTTTATTAAATTAACATTCAAATAAAAGTTCAAGTCCACCCAAATAAAAGGTTTTTCTTCCTCTCCCAGACCTTCCTGCCTGGGGCTTTCCTGCTTTGGCAGGCCACTTGCAGGCCCTACCTGGCTGGAGTCTCAGTCCTGACACTCTAAAAGTACCTGCTTGTGCCTAGCAGTCTATAATCCTGGATTTTCCCCCTTCATTGTGGCCTCCTGCTGCTCTTCAGGGGGTAATCACCTTGGTCTCTTTCTCCCAGGTGTGGCTCATTCTATAATCAGGGTTGGCTAGTCTCAGCCCTCCAGCCCTTAAGCCCTCCACCCTGGTACACTGCTTTAAAAACAAACAAATCAAACCAACCAACCAAACAAACAAACAAAAAAGAGAGCAATATTGTATCAAAGTTTATATATATAAAAATATATATACAAAGTTTCATGTGTCTATGGCAACAGGACTATGCCTATAATGTAGTTATCCCAAAGTACATGTATTCAGTTTTCTACTGGTGTGAATTATACACATCTCTATCTAATATAGAACATATTACAAGTCACTAACGGGAGATGCCATGGAAAATTGAGAAGGATAGAATGTCATGTACACATCATAAGTAATAGCTCTGAAACTCAGATACATAACTTACATAAATAATGGCTAGAAGTGCTAAAAGATATGTTCTCCTTTCCCAAACTTCAGACAAGATGCCCATCTTGTTTAACATCTTCATGGTCAAACAGAGTTTTCCTTCTTTCTAGATTATTACATGTACCTTTGGTTTATAAAAAATTCCCTACAGGATAGGCAACATCAGAGCTATCGTTCACTTTACCATATAATCAGGATGGCAGGCTGACTGAAACAGGAATCGGTTGATCTGATTTTGTATTAATAAAAACTACAATATCTAGTACAAAGAAATTGCCTATTGGGGCTTTCTGGATGCATATAACTCAGCTACTCTGGCACTCAGATACTATGGTGATGAGAGCCATACAAGTGCATAAAATAAGGCTGATTATAAAATATTGTCCTGATTGGGAAAGTATGCATGCACATCACTGCCATTTACTAGATGGAGCGAGAACTGCTCAACGGTATATTATTGACCTTCTACAGCTAACAAAGATTCTTCTTTTGCTCACTTACTAGGGGTCTTTTCTTCTTGAACAAGAGAATCTGAACTCTATCCCTACTTGTGTCCTCATGTTCAGGATAGCTCTGATGTGCAGCTTAGTAACAATCACATAGATGCAGGTGTCCACTGACTTGTTAAAATACACTGTAATAAGGCAGTCTGGATGGTCTAGCTGTTAAAACAGGATACTAAGAATTTGGGCTCCTCGTTTCTTTTCCTGATTCTGCCATTGCCTCACTGAACATTCTTGGGTAAGCCATTTAAAGTGGGATTTTCAAAAGTGCCTGAGTGATATAAGAAGCCAAGTTCAATTTAAAATCACCCTGACTCTCTGCCTCTGTATCCTTCTACAAAATGAGTAAACAGACCGGGCCCTAGGTGCAATGGTACTGTAGGCAGTATAGGGCTGGACACTGTCTGCACAATTGTTCCCAACTCCTGTCTAGCTCAGCAACCCTGTATGTATCTTCTCCTCCAAAAAGGTATCCCTCTTTCTGCTTGCTTGTATGCAGTCCCAAAGGGTAGCCAGAAAAGAGTGGCTCAAGACTGACTTTTTATCAAATGACCATCATGGTCCCACTGCTATTAGGAATCCTTGTTAGACACTGAGCCGTAGACAACAACCTGCAGCCTGTGGCTACCACTGAAAACTGAGCATTGTCCACTGACAGTAACTAAATTTGTCATGGCAGTAGTGATATTTCCATTCTAACTGCAGATAATATGGGTAAAGGTAAATTTCTGTTTTTAATGGTGGCCATTGTAAGAAGCCCATGCCTAAAACTGCTCCAGTGGATATAACAGTACTTTTTTACCTTGGCTGGGGTATTGTGCGGCTGAGCTAATTCATGTTTGTAAAATGCTTGGAGGTTTTCAGATGAAAGATTTTTAATTACTGTAAATGAAAATATCTTTTTTTATAGCCTGGAGTTAATGGGGGGTGCACTATACTTTCTTCTCAGAAAGAAACAAAACTCCAAAGTTATTTTGGAAGCCTGAAAAGATTTATCTTCAGTGCAAAGAAATTAGTTGATCATTGCTTAAATATAATAGTTCTGATTGGCCCAAAATTCCACTATTAATCCTTTGAATCAGCAAGTTATACAGAGATCTATAGATACACATAAAGTGAAAATTACATAAAGACGGTTTATGCTGAATATTCTTTCCTTTATAATTTAACAGGGAACTTTTTAATCCTCATTTAGATCCACTTCCATGTGTAGAATGATAATCAGAAATCAATACACTCAAAACCTTTCTTCACCAGGCCCAGAGCCATTTCTCACAATACTGCAGTCTCCCAGAGCAGCATCATTTTTTAGGCTAGGTGACACCAACAGCTGAGCTGACCCAACAGGGTGCTCCACCAGAGTAATCAACTAAAATATTCATTGAGTTATACATTTATTCTGACTGTGTTGCTCCAGTCACAGTTTTCTCATGGACTCTATGCACATTACCAAGACTGGAAAATACTCCTGCAATATGGAATGCAGGAATTTTGGGGAGAGGGAGAAATGGTGAGGGGGCTGGGATGTTGAGTGAAACAGTGATTTTTCTCAACTTACTCTAACTAAAACATTTATTTTTGTCTTATATCATTAACTACAAATTAAATAAGTAATTAATTATAATTAAATATTTATTTTAATGCAGTGATGGAAAAATGACTTTACTTTTGTGAAATTAATTATGTTATTCAAAAATATTTATTTGGTGATATTATTCTTTGCAAGATATTTGTCAAATGCCCAGGCTTATTTTTTAGCTGTTATATAATAAAGTAATTGAATCATTTTAAAGACATTTGTACCTCCTGTTAATTTGTTTTAAATGTAAAGTTAAAAAGAATCCATTTTCTTCCTCAGAGTGAAGCAAAACAATGATAAATGACAGCACAAAACCTTGAGGATTGAATGGCCTATCAGACCAATAGAGGGATACAATATTTTTATTCTTAGGTTGCTAGTTTGGATTCATTACAAAATTGTTGCGTAAAACTTGCCTTAGAGACCACCTGTCATAAGCGACTACTAGCAAAGGCCATGGAACACCACCGCTCTCTGATGTGCAAAACTTTGAATAAAGACCACCTCTTACAAGTGACCACTTTTGCTATCTGTCATGAGTGGTCACTCTTGGCAGGTTTTATTGTATTTGTTTAAGGGCTCATCCTTAGGTCACTGGTTCAAATCCATTCCAGGTCAGTGAAAGTACAGTAGATATGGCTGTGGGTGGATTGGGTGTAATGATTTAATGGTTTTAATCCTGCTCTAATGAACTAGCATTCACATCACCCAAGGATGAACCATTGCTAGCTGTACTTGGCAGTCTCATAGAGTCCTAATTATGCAATGGGTGTGGACAACACACACAGCACAAGCTAAGTTCTGCAGCTGCAGGTCAGACTTCTCCACATCATGCCTCAGTCCTGATGTGGATGGCAATTCATCTCTGTGCCCATTCAGTCCTCAGGCACTCTGCCGAGATATCAATTTGTTTCAATCAAAGGAACATTGTGATGAAATCTTTGGTTCCATATGATCCAGGATTCATGGTCACAATGATCCCAGCTCAGTGCTGGTTCTGTGGCAGAGCAGCTGGTATGATAAGTGTTCAGCTGATTGCTTCTGACTGAGTGTCACATTTGGGTTCTAAGTGCCCAGGGGCAGAAGACTAGAGCCAGAACAGAGGGTTGGGAGAAAAAGTCTGTCTGGAGCAGGAAGGGTACACTAAAATGAGGCATCTATCCTTGGAATGTAACAAAATTTATGTGAAGTCTTAACATTTTGGTGGATCTGGGTTATATAAACTTTATTTTACCCTTTGTTCTGCTTGAGATGATAGTATCTGTGACAGAGATACCTGCCCACCATATCAATTGGAATCAAATTGTCAACATCATTTAAATAGGCTACCAAGAAGCTGTCAGTTGGTAAATGACTTTTGGTCATTAGCAAGTTGGCATTGATCTAAACTAGTTATTTACAGTTGAAAAATGTCCTATTATTAGTTGTATATGCCTTTCAATTCTCCATATACAGCCAGTCATGTGCTACTATGAAGATTTCCAATACAGTTACATCCTTTCCTACAATGACTATAAAGGTTTGACTTGGTTTCTGTCACCATGTTTGCCATGTCACTTGACAAACTAGTTAACTTTCCCTGGTGGGAGAATGATGCTGATATAAGTCAATATTTGTACAGCTACCTGGATATAAAACAAATGAACAAGCGGAATGAATGCAACACAAATACAGAAAAATCCCTCTTTCCTTCTAGATCCAGGACTGAGGTCAACTGTTGAGAATCTGAGGGGGTGGTTTCCATTAACATGCATGCCACACCTGTTCTGTGGAAACTTCGGTATGGTGTCTTTCTCAGGCACTCACCTGAAAAAAAGGATGATTTGACTTTCAAGGGTTTTTTTGCAGGTGAACAGCCTTCTCTCAGAGACCGTGTATGGGGAGAAGGTAGCAAGAGTTTGAAATGTCATAGCAGGAGAGCTCATTATGAGTAAGGATGGTAAGAATTGTTGTCCATAAGGACAGACTTAAAGCTTGTCTACAGAAACACTTAGCTCGTGGCAAGCTAGGGTGTAAATCTAACCTGTACTAGCCTGCTGTGCACTGCCTAACTGCATGGACCCTGCTGCTGTTCGCTGACTGTTCCCTACTATGCACTGAAATGGAAGTAGCTCAAAATGCACTAGAGAACTGTTTGTTCACGGCAGCAGGATCCACACAGGCACTTTGTTCTCCTCAGGTTAGTACGGGGTAGATTTATACTTCAGCTTGCCACAAAATAAGTGTCCACGTAAAACAAGCCCCAGAACCTACAGATCAAAACATATTTTAGCTGCTTCGGGCCTCTTTCTCTCCCTTATGACTCTTCCCCATCCCTCTCCCTGCTTGAGCACACTACTTACAACATAACCATTCATTTACACCATTAACCAGACACTCCCCATGTCCGCTCACCATTTCCAGTCTCCTTTTAGCTAATTTTCAAGACTCCCTGTTGCTGGTTAGATGAGTGTGGGTGAACTGTCACTCAAAATCCCTTCCTGTCCCCACAGCCAGTCCTGGAGAAAGTGAACAGAATTCCAACCTCAAAAGGCTCCTGCTGTTCTTATTAAACAGTGTCTTCTACCGGTTTTTTAACTGAAAAATAGAGTTTACTAGAATTGGAGGGGGGGGGAATTCATTTCCATGTCTGTAGACAAATGAGAATGTGTGAGAGAGGCAAGGGAAGGGGACAAGATGGGTTTTTCAATGAAAACTGTCTATGGTGAAGCAACTAAATTTTCATTTTATCTATCAGGCTATTAATAAATATTCATAAGCCCATTAACTGAAGCCCCATGAACTAAGACATTTCTGAGCCCTCATAATTCAAGGTTTGTATCTACTCTTCACCCCCTACTTCTTGAATCTATTCCTAATCAAAGTGCTGCTTTCCCAGTCATCACCACTTAGAGAACATTATTACAGCCCAAATAAAATCAGACAAACACTGATAAATGTAGCCAGTTTGTGACTGGGAATTTTTTTCTTCTGTAAACAACTTCTTTGCCATGCAGTGACATTGTCAGGATTACAGATGTAAAGATCTTGCCGTGTTTGTTATTGTACCATAGATTTACATCTAAACTCATAAAAGCTGAAATCATTGTACTCCACTTATAAAATAATTTCAGTCTGAATAGAAGGTACTTTAAAACCGAAGAGGCTGCTCTCTGTAGCAACAGCAGGATTTTTATTGTGACAACTGGGGTAGAGGAGATTCTCTCCTTCCAATCAAGGAGTGATTTCTTTGTGAATATGTACCTAATAGAGAAGTATTTGGGGGCTGGACAGTATGTAATTGGGACCTCCAGGGAATGCTCAAGAGATTCCACAAGATGTATTAGCAAGTAAGCACAGACCTGTGACAGGGCTCCAGCACTGGGGGCTAAGCTGAAGGTACAATACAAAAAAAGGTCCTGACCACTCATGGTTAGAAAAGATAATAGGACTCCTTTTGTAAAAATAGGGTGTAAAATAGTCCTAGTGTCCCTGGAGAAATGCACATGGAGGCAATATTTGGTTACCTAAAATTGTCCTTGTGGTTTATTGACTTTCGGTGCACACTGCAAGGTGCATCTATTGATGAGGAGTGCTGTTGAGGTGGACTTTAGAGAACATTCAAATTTGGGGGATGGCAAGAGAAGAGTTGTGTATCCTGTCAGCAGTTTATGTAGATTATGCCTACAACCTTTGATAGGCGCTCTTTTTAATATTTTATAAATCTAAATAAATCAGTGAAATAAAAAAGTTTGAAATAGAGAAGTTGAATAACTGTTATATAATTGCTGGCTCCGAATGACTGCTGCGTTGCACTCCAGCAGTGGTTGATGTGGGTGAGTATTCCCATTTTACAGATTGTGCTCTTCAATCCTTCATGGGTGCACAAAGTTAGCTGACTAGGGGGAACACAAGACATTTATAATATACTATTAAAGGACTTTAAAAAACAGGATATACTATCTAAAGGGAAATTTGAATTTCTGGAGAATAGTAATAAAAAAAGTCAAGTGGACAGTGTCCTTTTAATTGTCAGACCTCTTGATGTGCTGCTGTGACATCATTCATTGCTTTACATCCAAAAAAGGACCAAAACATTATATTCCTCAGCCAAGCATTCATTCAACATGTTTTCTTACTACAGATACCAAGGAACATAATTTTCTATTATTCCCCATTTGCTACTACCCACATATTTAATCATCCTAATGAATTTCCAATAAAATCACTTGTGATATGTTTAGCAAAACTTTAAGTTTTCACCTATTGCTTTTAGTTTTTGTACGTGCACATTCTCATTTGAAAGTCAGGCTACAGCTGGTACTGATGAAAAGGTCTTAAAAATATTTAAGGGTCCAAAGAATAATATGTTCTTGCATTAAAGGCCTAGGGCTGTTAAGGAAAGCAGGCTGGTTTGGGTAAGCTGTGCCTGTACATTCCCCGGAGAACTACTGAGTTCAATTGCATTACAGCTGGTGCTGGCTGTGTGCACTGACGGCAGGAGGTTGCTGAGGGATTGGCTGCCCTCACACTGGATAATATTTTTGTATCTTCCATTTCAGCATGTTTGTACAGGTTATTGTGAGTTTGAGGAATTAACTACCTAGCACAGAGGAAAATCCTGGGAGGCACTGAAGGGTATGATGCTTTGTGGCTGAAGTCATGTAAGGGAAAGGCATGTTGCACGAGGTATCAGCTTTGTTAACATCTTGAGAACAGCATTATGACTTGGCACTCGACACAGTGTTCAGAAGAATAAAAAGTTTAATGGAAGAGGCATTTGGAGAAACAGTCTGCAGTGGTATGAGCTAACAATGGAAAGCATTAGATGGGCTAAAAAATTAGTGCACAACAGGGCTGTGAGGAAACAGCGTTGCATAGTACATTCCCACAGACCATATGGGCATCTTTAGAGACACAAGTATGACACACATCATCCAGTGACTCCCCAGAAATTCAGTAAGTGGGCTTAGCCTGGTGAAGGATGGAGAATCAAAGATCAGTGCTGTCTGTGAAAAAAAAAAAAAAAAAGGGAAAAAAAAAGATACAATGAGAAAAAGTAGTAAAAAGCCTGGCTGGTAAAGGCCTATAAATAACTGCTTTCTGGAAAAGCAAAAACTTAGAATTAATGCGGACTGTGCCAGCATTAGAAACAGGAAGTCTCAGAAAGGTAACCAATCTCAGATAGACCACAGGCCACAAGGGAAGCATGCAGGACAAAACATCGGGTTGTGGGCCCAGAAGCGTCATGCAAACAGCCAAAAGGGGAGCAACAGACTATAAGAGAGGGGTATGTATATAGAACAATGGACAGAAAAAAAACAGCTACAGTCTGTGATATGATGAAAAGTATACACATTTCCAGGCATAGGCAGTTACACACATTTTCTGATAGCATGCTCTCCCTTCTGGACGGTATGCAACCTCCACATTGCCTTACACAGTTCCAGTCATTTCTCAGTTGCAATTTTGCCATGCCCAAATAGCTTTTCCCAGTCTCCTTGTTTATTTGGGTCTTCAAAGGCATGATGTTGTGCTTCTTTGTTGTTCTCTGTTGATCTTAACTGCCTGCCCAGATCTGTTACTTACATGTTTTCTCTCCTTGACAGTATGATATGACCATAAAGGAGAAGAGAGGTGGAATTGGGTTACTGTTTGCACAATAGTCTTTTTTTAAAAAATGCAAGATATGGCCAAGGAGGTGTGATTTTTTTATGCAGGCAATTAATGTTATTAACCCTGTGATATCCAGAGTATGACAAAAAGTACTATCAAATTGAATAAAGAAGTCCAGTGCCAAGACTCCAGGAAATACATTTCATGCCCTTCAGCAATGAGAGCTGATCACAGCCCCACTAACTCAGTTACAGATATACACAGGAACAGCCCAATCATTTTCCTTTTAGTACAGGGTATGACACACACAAAGAATCTACATCATCAGTCTTATTCCCCTCCTCCCACCATCCTACACATCAGGTTCCTGTCCTTCATGCATATATTATTCCATAAAACAGCAAAGAGACCCTCTCCTCCTTTGCAGGTTTCAGCACTTTTTCAGGATATTAAGGAAGATAAATAAAGCTAAGAAGACCAATTAAGAGGATTAAAAAAGTAATACTTAATTTCTGATGACAATTGATTTGAAACATCCAGTGTTTGGTGAGCAGATGGTACCTGACCATGTGACCTGCTCTTCAGCTCTACTTAAGCAGGTATGAGGAAAACATAGAAAATAAGCTTTTGAGTAGCAATAGATCTGATTCAACAGTTCTCCTTTGAGGGTCTGTTTTTAGCCTCTCTCTGCTTATAAGTCAAGATATTTCCAAAAGGAAAACCATCAATGAGAGAGACATTCTATGCATTTTCCACTTAACTATAGCTTTTGTGAAACATGCCATAATATGATGTGCTAAATTAAGACTTTTATTTATAATGCACCATGATTGTTGACTTGGGCTGGACCCTGCTTGTTTCCAGAAGCAAACAAGACTGGTTGGGTTGTGCCTTCAGGGTCTTCCATGCTCAGTTGTCTTTATTTTAAGTGTCATTCTGTACCAGTCAAGCATATACTTCTACTGCCCTCTTTGCAAATGCAAATCATTTTGTGTTGTACAAGTGTTTTACATCAGAGAACTCTCTGGGCTGGCTGGATTTCAGTTAGCCCCATCCTTCTGTGGTCTCTCAGGCATAGCTATAATTGAATCATCCCTGAAAGCCCGCGTGCACTTAGCCATCAAGAACTCTGACTTCCACCCACCTAGAGGATTCAAGAAAAGCTGATGTAGCTCTCTAAGGACAAAAATAATACTGTAAGGTAAAAAGAAAACCCTGTGCTACTGAACTTCCATGCAGCTGCCTGGAACACCAAAGAACATATTAATATAAAACTGTTTCATTCATGTTACACTAGACATAAGTGTCTGTGAGAGAGTGGAAAACATAAAAAACTATCTCTTCTCAAACATTTTAACCTTCCAGGGATGAAATGCAAAATAATTAAGAGTTAATGAAAGATAATTAAGAGTTAACAATGCAAATTGCAATACAAGACAAGGAGAAAATAGAAACAGCACAGCACTGTACTCTGTCACTCTGACAGCAACAGGATAGAATTATGATGAAGAAATAATTATGATGTGTAAAGAATCTGAAAGGAAAAAAAGAACATTATGTAATGAACTGAGGTTAAAAACTACGTGAAAGGGAGAAAAAAAGACAAGTCAAATATTAAATTTGCAATGAACTGTATTGGGTACTATTTTCTTTCATTTACTTCACCTTGCTTACAGTAGGCAAAATTTACTACAAGCAAGGAAAAAATAAAATGCGAATTTTTATACAAAATAATGTGTGGGATTCAGAGTTCTATGGGCTTATTGACCTTAAAAATCAAGAACCAAAGTATCAGCTGGGATAAATAGGTACAACTCATAAATTTTGATGCACTCATGCACATTTTTTAGACCACCGGATCATACAGCCCAGAAATCAACAAAGATCTTTTTTGCTCTTCCATACAAGCCAAATCACTATCTGGAAGATGTGGGCACTAAAAAGTAAAAAAAGGAAGGCTGTTTCATCAAAGTGATTGCATGAACTTGCAGTCAACACACAGGCCTAGAAAGGGAGAACATTGCATGAGTTCTAGTACCCAATGAGCCACTGAATCATTCTTTGATTTCAGGCAAATCATTTGATCTTTCTGTGCCTAAGTAAACTCAGCTAGCAAAAAATTAGATAAAAAAAATTACTGACAATAACCAGCTGTTTTATCTGATCTGCTTCAGCTTTCCATGCGTAAGTAAATTAACATCCACAATGTCTAATAAAATATAGACAAAAAGGAAGACAGAAAGAAATGAAAATTGACTAGATTGGGGGCAATCTACCAAAGTAGTGGAATAAATTAGGGTTGGGCAGCTTGTAAATTACTGATCATTCTGAAGTGCCTTGCATAACAATGCAACAGTGCTTACTAGTACCTGATGGGAAAAAATAATACTGTTATATAATTTCGGGGAACTGGTAACAGGGTTGGTGATGTACAGTTAGAGGAGGACATGTGTCCAGGTTTTAATGTTTACACTAGTATAAACATATTGCAACTCCATATATTTTAATGGTGTAACGGAGCTAAAATAAACCTGATTCATATAATTTCCTATTAAGATTGATTCCAGTCCAGTAAACACTTACTCATGTGTTTGAAGTCAATAGAACTATGTGCTTAACTTTAAACAAGTGAGTAGTCCCATGAATTCAAGTGGTTTAAGGAATCTGATTGCTGAAAGTGGAAAACTTTGATCTGATACATGCATTAAAATTCAATCAATGGGACTACCCTGTGCTTAAAATTATGCATGTGTTTAAGTATTCTGTTGGATCAGGGCCTTAGTCTGTAGGCAGATCTGTGCAGAAAAGCAGGTTGGAAGGCTGCTAAAGCACTCTTAGAGCTGGTTAACCTGCTGATTTGAACCTCATCAATTCTCAGGCATCCTTTGTTTGTTTTATAAAAACATTGGATTCCCTACAAAGGAGATAGCCAACTACTTGGACTGCACAACAAGATATCAGCTTTGGCAACATTGCTCAGAGCTGGATTCCACTAACGATTGGAGGCTGGGTTGGCTCAACACCAAAAGAATCTGAGGGAAAACCCTTTCTGCTCTCATTCCTAAAAAAACAAAGATATTGTCACAGATCCTACCATGTGCCCCCTGGGATTAATGGGAGGACAATCCAAGCTTCTGCTGCTCTGACTCCCGTGGGGTGCCTTAAGCTTCTGAAGTCTCAGCAGGCTGCAGCAGTGGTTCCACCCTTGACTGCTGGGTGCTGACTCTCCATCTGCTATCCCTTCTTGGAATGGGATCCTCAGTTCACTTGCCATAGGCCCTCAGTTACTTAAACACAACCCTTCTCCCAGAACTCTACCCCAGAAAGTGTGAAGCTTTTGATCTAGAGTTTAAAGTAGGGGCACACAGCTGTTGTAAAGCAATCAACGCACAGACACTTTGCACACTCTAAAACCATTATACTTTATCATATGTAAATCACACAAAACAGTAAAAACTACATGCATGTCACTTTCTATCTCACACTTTCCTTGAGACTCCTTAGAGACCTTTAGGGTCTAGGAAAACAGGCAGAGAGGGTGTCCCCAGCCTCATTCAGACTATCACATGGTGAGAGGTCTCTCCCTCATGGAATGGAGAAAATGGTTTCCAAGCAGAACAACTTCTGCCCTGTGTAAAGCCTTCAGTCCCCTGTGACAGCAGCCACCACTGCCAGCTTTCCCACAGGAACACAAACCTCTGCTAAAGTGGTAACTTCTCCTCTGCTAAACCAGCTCTTCTGGACAGGGACTAGTCTTTTGTCAAGAGTGAATAGATTCCCAATGATAGGGTACTAAAAGTCAGGGTACACTGGCCTTTGGAATCTCAACTTAACATGGAGGCAAAAAGACCACAGAGAAAGGAAAAAGCTGCACATTCAAAATGTATTGTGTAGCCTGAGACAGGCACATAGCATTCATAATCTCACACAGTATTCATTTTCACAGACATAGTTCCAATCATCATAGATGTCACCATATCAGTTTTATCAAAATATAATGGCTTCAGAAGATTCCAGTGAAATAATCTTGTGACAAAAGTGTATCAAGATGTTATGAAAAATGTTGGAGAGAGATCAGTACTTTACTCTAATACAAATGTGAGATTTCAAATATAGTCACATAGCTACTGTGTTTTATTAATATCAGTTGATTTTATTTTGCAGCTGTATTTTTGTTGCAGTGCAGCGACAAAGTGATCTCTTGTAAAATCATGAGCTAACCAGAAGCTAATTCATGACTGCTGTACAGCATAGGGATTCCTGCTCCAGTGAAACAATCTGTATGAATGACTGGAGCTTCAGGAAAATTAAATGGATAAGAGAGGTGCAATACAGTATGAGGGGTTAATGGGAAATTCACATGGCATTTTAAAATGCCAGACAGAAAAAAAAGATGATTGAGTGGGTTAAACCAGAAATAATACACTATCCTGTTTGTTGATGATGACTGGATCCAATGTTATAGTCCTTAATGCAATGTTGACCTTGACATGTCACATCTGTATAGCAAGGCATTCCTTATTGTATCTTCTTGAGATAAGACGTCCATCTGTCAGTTCATTGCAGCAGTTGTAGAGGAAAATATGTGCCAGGGCTTATTATTTGACATACTGTTGACATAAAGAATTCTTGACTGGAGGGAATTCCCCAACTGTAGAAAAAACAGGATGCTGTACAACTTAAGAGACACACAGCCCCCTAAGGAGCACTATGCCTAACTGTGGAGGAACTTGCTCAGAAAAACCTGCTTTTGTCCAAGAGGAAACCCCAAAAGGCTAAAAAGGAGTAGATGAAGATGGAGAATTCAAAGTACAGGCATCCATATTGATTTAGGCAGATGTGACAGAGACAAACAGGGCTTCCTAGGAACAAAGTAAATGTTAAGTTGTAATATGTGTGTCAGCTGACCTAGGAGAAAGGTCTCATACCTGAGGGGGAAAAGAAGTATGTAAATTGACTTTCTCAGATATGTAGATAGCAGTAAGTGAGAGTTGTTCCTTGAAGTGGGTTAGACTGGAAGAATCTAGGGAACTATGAGGGAAGGAGTTCAAAGAAAATAGAAACCATTCCAGATATTCATCATAATCTCAATGTGACTCTATAAAGTTTAACAGTTTTATTTATTTTTCACTTTCAAAGTCCTCTAAACTTCTTAGTTCATCCTCCCACTAGAAGTTGCAATGCTGAAATATTACAAGGAACTGTTCTTGTAGCATCCTTTGTCTGCCCAGAAGGAAGCAGCACTGGACATCTTATAGGAATGCCTGTTTCTGTGAGATTTCCAGCCAAAGACAGCAGCCTCAAGGAGTTTGGATAGTTCACATGAGCATCAGAAATATTGGAAGTGATTATCCAAGCCAAAGCTCTGAAGCTCATCCATCACTGCTTGTTATGCATAATTTTGTATTCTAAAACACCTTCAGTTCTTTCCTGGTTCTTTAGGCTGTGATGATTAAGTGGGTCTTTGGTGCTAAAGGTTGAGTGCTCCTGGTCTAAATAATAGCTAATAATAGAAATGTTTTAGAGATATGTGAGGAACAACTTGTTAAAATTAATTTCAGAGCACTTGATTTCTTAAGGATGCAACAGCCTCCTTTTCCTTAAAGGAGAGTATGCTTTAAGTAGAACAGTATTAGTCTGCTTATGCTGCTGTAGTTATAAAAACAGCCTTTGAAACACTGTGTGCGTGCTGGGGGTGGGGGAGGAGGGAGACTTGAATATTAATTTAATGTTATTGTTTTTGAATCAAAAATACAGAGTAGAATATTATTTTTGCATCATGTAAAAATCTTATGATTTTCACTCCTGGATGATGATAATAATAGATTATATATGGAATCATAGGACTTGAGAGTTCATCTTGTCCAGTTCGCTGCACTCGTGGCAGGACTAAGTATTATGTAGACCATTCCTGATAGGTGTTTGTCTAACCTGCTCTTAAAAATCTCCAATGATGGAGATTCTACAACCTCCCCAGGCAATTTATTCCAGTGCTTAACCACCCTGACAGTTAGGAAGTTTTTTCCTAATGTCCAACCTAAACATCCCTTGCTGAAATTTAAGCCCTTTGCTTCTTGTTCTATCCTCAGCAGGTTTTTTTCACAAGCAAAAACAATTTTTTCTCCTTCTCCTTGTAACAACTTTTACACATGGATTACATACTAAAAGGTATACTTTTTTTTAACAGTTAACTTGAACAAACTACAAGGAACTGGTGGATTCTACAGTCTTTTGATGCCTTCAAATCAAGATGGTTGGAAGATATGCTTTAGTCAAACAAGATATTGGTCTCAATATAGGAGTTACTGGAAAAATTCTATGGCCTGTCTTATACAGGATGTCAGACTAGATGATATAATGGTTTAAATGTATTAATTTTGGGTGCCTTGCTATTGGATGTCCAACTTGCGCATGTTAAGACATGGCCCATAATATAGAATCAAATGGGACAAACAGTGGGATACATTGGAAGTCAGTTTTAGAACACAAGAAGAAATATCTTTAACTATGAACTAAAATGTTTAGTTATTGCCCACTAAAAGAGGAGAGGTGAACTCTGTTAACCATTCTTTCATCCTTTCTCCCTCTCTCTCTTCCAGTCCTCTCTCCTTGATCTCAAAAGCCACAATTGAAGACCATTACCAAATCTGGTTGACTTTAAATGGGGGGGGGGCAATTTTGGGTTCCTATATTTACAAACTTCCCTCTCTCACAATCTTTTCTACCAAAAGGTTGTATAGACTATTTTCTTTAAAAAAATGAAGTTGAGCATCTTAATGAATATGTACTGCTTCAGAATAATAAGCAACCCACTGTAATGCAATATCTAGGGATATGTGTAATAAATCATATATTATATGATCATGTATCATAGCCGAACATTCTGTATATGTAACCTATTTTAAATTATATGAAATTGATACTTTTAATAAAAAAAGAGATACAAAGACTGGCATCCAAAGGGAAACTCTATGGCTCTACTTCACAGAATCAATGAACTTAGACATGGACAGAATCTATGAGGTTATCTGATCCATCTCCCTGGAATGCTGGCTTGTTCCCTATAGTATATTCTTAATGTTTGTCCAGTCTGCCTTCCCATGCAATAGAGCTTCCAACCCTTCTCTCAACAGACTACCACTTTATCAGGAAGTTTTTCTTCATATACAGCCTCTCAATGTCAGCTCATTATTTCCAGTAACTAGGTTTGCCAATTTTGGTTGAACATATTCTTGGAGTATTTCACCACATTATATAATCTTTAATTAAAGATTAATCCTTAATTCCTGGAGACTCCGGGACAAGTCCTGGAGTGTTGGGAACTCCACCAGTAAGACTTTTCCTTCACCATAAATACTTCTACATGTTTGGTGTTTACATTCTTTGAATATCTGTGTTCCCACGGTTGGTGTAAACCACACTACAACGATAACCATCTTGTATCTTGTTAGAGACACAGGGACCACTTTAACAGGTTAGAAGTAACAGTTCAATGTGTGCATGTGACTTATCTGTCATCACAACCAAGTTTGCATTCCCATACCTATCATACTGTCTGTGTGGCAGGAAAATCTGGGCAGTTATTCCATCAGGTCTCATCATGGATCAGAGTACCCAGAAATCATGCAGCACACAGAACAGAACATAAGACAATGTACTCTGAGCTCAGAAAAAAAATAGCTTGCCAATATACATTGCTTGGGATCCTGCACATGCTGCCAAAATACAGTGCGCTAAATGGATTGTAGGAGAACAATGTGCTACCCTAGGCCTGTGATAAGGACAATAAACTATCAGGGTTGCAAACAATATTTTAAGTAGAGTATTTTTATGGCAGGAGTCACAAGATGCTGCTATTACACATAGTCTTTTTCTTAACATCTGAGCAGAATTCACTCTGAAGAAATACTGCATTGTTAGTTTTGATGATGCAGTTTTTTGTGGGGGACCAGTAAGGACCAGCAAGACAGTTTGCTCTTTGCCTTCATATCTCTACTTCAGGTCAGCTCTTGGAGCAGAGTTGCTCACTAGGAACTAAGCACTGGTATTGGGACTGAGATTTCTGAAAGAGTTTTCCTGTGTGCTCTTTGTGATCACCTCTGTTCAAGGACTGATATGTAGAGTAAAACAAACAAGTTAAGCTAAGCCATACCCAAGATTCCTCATAATTGATTTTTCCTTCAATAAAAAGCCAGCCACCAAGGCCCTGAAATTAGCTACCACTTGGTAGAAGGGTGACAGTATGGTATATGAAGACACCTTTCCAGTCCACTGCTAACTGGATGTAAACACCATTAAAAATGTACTGTAGATAATCTATCAATCCTCCTTTACACAAGCTAAATATGTAGAAAAGATTATAAAAGCTTCTCTTTCACCCTATGTTCTGACCTTCTCCATTGCTCTTCTATTAACTCCCTCCAATTTGTCAATATCTTTCTTGCAGTGAGGAACCCACCGATAAATACAATACAACATGGTTGAACAATAGCTCTCAGGAGGGAGACAATTCTGGGCACCTCATTTTGAGAAAGATGTGGAGAAATTGGAGAGGGTCCAGAGAAGAGCAACAAGAATGATTAAAGGTCTTGAGAACATGACCTATGAAGGAAGGCTGAAAGAATTAGGTTTGTTTAGTTTGGAAAAGAGATGACTGAGAGGGGACATGATAGCAGTTTTCAGGTATCTAAAAGGGTGTCATCAGGACGAGGGAGAAAACTTGTTCACCTTAGCATATAATGATAGAACAAGAAGCAATGGGCTTAAACTGCAGCAAGGGAGATTTAGGTTGGACATTAGGAAAAAGTTCCTAACTGTCAGGGTAGTTAAACACTGGAATAGATTGCCTAGGGAAGTTGTGGAATCTCCATCTCTGGAGATATTTAAGAGTAGGTTAGATAAATGTCTATCAGGGATGGTCTAGACAATATTTGGTCCTGCCATGAGGGCAGGGGACTGGACTCGATGACCTCTCGAGGTCCCTTCCAGTCCTAGAGTCTATGAATCACTTCTCTACTATATTTGTAGCCTTTAATTACATTGTCATTTTTGCTGCCACATCACTCCTCATATCTATTGTGCTCTCCACTATTAACTTGAATAGGACTAACTCGAATGTGTAAAGTCAGGAACAAACAAGTGTTTGCAGGAATGGACCAAAGTTTTTTTCAGCAGCAGATTTTGCCAGATTTCTGCACCGATTGCATGTGTGTGTGTTTCATATTCCGCCCGCCTGCAAGCAAGGGATTTGCTTGCATTTTTCCTCATCTGAATCTCATTGTTCTTTTCTGCATGCATTTCTAGTCTCCTCAAGCCCCTCTGTATTGATCCATTGCCCTGACTAGTATTTCCAATGCCTCACACAATTAAGAATAATTTGCAAATTTCATTAATGTAATTGTTAACTGGTGGAACTACAGCTATGAAATGAAGCTCTGATAGGAATAGGCTTTTCTCCCAAGCCTTTATTCTCAGATTTCAGGGTTCACTAGTTGCAGCAACAACAAATAATAACTTTTTAATAAACAGGAAAAAAAGGAAAGCAAAGTTTAACTCAGACTGCAGCTCAGGCCCTCAGCTGGTATGGGGGCATTCTCTCTCCTGAATCATAGAGATGTAGGGCTGGAAGGGACTTCAAAGGCCAGCTAGTCCAGCCCCTGCACTGAGGCAAGAGGAAGAAGTAGTGGCTACAAATAGGGCTGTTTTATAAACTTCCCTGCTTTCCTTTGAATTGCTGATTGGGCCTCCAGGCCTCACCTCTTCTTTAGTTCTTTATTTTCTACACCTGCAGAGATCTGAATCAGGATTAACTCCTTGCCTGCTGATCAGAAAGAGCCTCTGCACCTGCTCTTTGTTACTGTGTCCAAAAAAATAGCAATCAAGTTTGTCTGGCAAGATTTTGTCTTGGTTAAATTATAGTTTTTGTATGTCACAGTTCTTTCCGGCATTTGGGCACTGATTGGCCAGTGCTTTGGGATTTCTTTGTGCTGGGCACAAAGCAGCACTAAAACCAGTGGATTTAATAGGTAGCATTTGTAAATATTCCAGGCAAACAGTGCAATGTTTGATTATAACAAGACCTCTTTGGGTCTTTTAGCTCTTTCTGTGTCCACACCCCTCACAGCCAGGCTCTTTCCAACACTACATGTGAGTGGGTCACTCTCACTCCTCCCTTTACCTTTGACTGTAGTTCAAGCCTACAAAACTGGCCAGCAACCTGAAAAATTTGGGAAAGTATTGGCTTTGGTTCAAAAAACATTTGGAATCTGTCAGCACATTGGAACATTTTTTTCCATATCACGTGGTTATGAATCCCCATTCTACAGCAGGGACTTGAAAGCAAGGTACTCCCCTCCCCCAAAGTGAACAGTCTGGTTAGAGACTTTTCTGGAACAGGTAGCTCTCTAGCTGTCCTGTTAGTGCTGCTCCACTTTGTATAAATACTTAGCTATTCCTTGGACCAATGAGCAAACAGGTGAAAATGACTCTCCGGCCTGGAGATTAAGGCACTCAGCTGGGAGGTCTAGATTCAAATCCCTCTTCTCAATGAGGCAGAGAGATTTCCATACCTTCCTCTCTCCTTGACATTGAGCAGCATTAAAAATCCTGTTTCAGAATGATGTGTAGAAAGTTTGAGAGGTGGGTTATGCCCAGTGCCTCTCACTCCTCTTCTATTTTTTTTTTAATCATGAGATTGAGTCATGGGCACTCAAAGTTAAATAAATCCCAAGAGGCAGCCAGCTTGGTTTATTTTCAGCTCTGGTAGCCCATGTAAAAAAAATACAAATTTTTTGAGATATGGAAATAGGATTTATTCTTAATTTTATATAAACAATCCCTATGACTGAGGGGAAAATGTTCATAGCAAAGGGGAATGTTTCCTAAAATATCAAATTCTTCCCCCTGGAGAAGATTATAGCATCACTGGATTCTCTCCCTGTTCACACAATTTATTGCCAGGTTTCTCAGAGAAAC
This sequence comes from Gopherus evgoodei, assembly GCF_007399415.2. Lineage (NCBI taxonomy): Eukaryota > Metazoa > Chordata > Testudines > Testudinidae > Gopherus > Gopherus evgoodei. The sequence continues at coordinate 52,811,090 of NC_044328.1, read as the reverse complement.
AGTATTATAGTTGCCTCTCCTTGACAGCAAGTGTCAGTGTAGTTTATCCTTTGTGTCAAGACAAAATGCTGGAAATAGATTAAGTTGAAGTGCTGTCGTCCCCAAAGGGCTATGACAGGAGAACTCCCCCTTTCCTTGAATTGAGATATTTGATTAAGGTCTTCAAGAAGAGCATGATTTCAAAATGACTCTGTCCTAGGAAGAGGCCTACTATGGCCAAGAGAAAAATCTTCTTAGAAGGAAGGGTGTTTTTACTGGTGCATTTGGAATCACTGTTGTATTATTGTTTTTACACAATAGTGAGAGCACTGTGCTAATACAGAAATGTGGATCCTCATCTGATCCACATCTGCTAGGATCAACCCGCGATCCGACCTGTGATCCACTAGCCGTCTTTAACCTGTACCTGTATCCGCACCCACACCCACAGCAGCAAGCCGTCTCACAAGGGCTAGCGATGGAGGGGTGGGGGAGCAAATAGGGGGGATTGGGTCATCCAGGCAAGAGGCAGCGCAAGGGTCAGAACTGAGGGTAAGGGCCAGCGAGGGGACACGGTCTCAAGGAGAAGGGGCAGTGTGGAGGAGGGGGTTGAGGGGAAGGGAGTTGCATCATGTGTTGCTCCCAGGGGGCTCGAGAGCGATGGCACACAGCAGCAGCAGTGTGTGTTGCAACAAAGTGGGGTGGGGAGCTGGAGGCTCACTTGCTCCAATCCCTGTGATGGGGGGTCAGCCTTGCTGCCCAGGAGCCATGGGCTGGACCCGGGATCATGGCCAGTGCTGCCTGGCTGGGCCATGGTGAGGATGCTGGCGCTACCTGAGTGGCCCAAGCTGCTGGACAGGAAGCAGCTAGTGGATGCTGGACAGCCCTGACTCTGGGCTTGGCTACACAGGAGAGTTGCAGCGCTGGTGATAGGGTTACAGCGCTGCAATTCACTCTGTGTCCACACTTGGAAAGCATAGCCAGCGCTGCAACTCCCTGGCTGCAACGGTGGCTGTACACCTGGTCTGCTTGGGGTGTAGCGATTCCAGCGCTAGTGATGCAGCGCTGGTCATCAAGTGTGGCCACCAAAAGTGCTTTTATTGGCCTCCAGGGTATTAGGAGGTATCCCAGCATACCTTTTCAGCCACTCTGCTCATCGTTTTGCACTCCACTGCCCTGGGCTCAGGTGACCCGCCCTTTAAATGCCCCGGGAATTTAAAAAATCCCCTTCCTGTTTGCTCAGACAGGTGTGGAGTGCAATCAATCAATCAATCAATCAATCACTGACCATGCCTCCATGCCCTAAATGAGCCCCAGCATGGAACACTTCCGAGCTGCAGGACCTCATCAGTGTTTGGGATGAGGAAGCTGTGCGGTCACAGCTGCGCTCCAGCCGTAGAAATTATGATACCTATGTGCAGATATCTCAGTCCTTGCTGCAAAGGGGCCATGAACGGGACACGTTGCAGTGCAGGGTTAAAGTAAAGGAGCTGCGGAGTGCCTATTGCAAAGCCCATGAGGGAAACCACCGCTCAGGAGCTGCCCCCACGACCTGCCGTTTTTACAAGGAGCTGGATGCCATACTTGGGTGTGACCCCACTGCCAATCCGAGGACTATAATGGAGAGTTCAGAGCAGGGAGAGGAGGGGGAGGGTGTAGAGGAAGCTGAGAGTGAGGCTACTGGGGTGGAGGGAGACACCCCGGAGTCCCAGGAGGCATGCAGCCAGGAGCTCTTCTCAAGCCAGGAGGAAGCTAGCCAGTCTCAGCAGCTGGAACTTCTTGATGAAGAAGAAACAGAGGAGCGGGTTCCTGGTAAGCAGCTTTTATTTTAAGGATGGAAATGTTTGGGGGGGGGAGGGGTTATGGCTGCATGCATGCATGCCTAGATGTGGAATAGCCCATTGATTTGGTCTATCACGTCTCTGTAATCGGCCTCGGTAATCTCTTCAAAAGTTTCAGCCAGAGCGTGGGCAATGCGCTTGCGCAAGTTTATAGGGAGAGCCACCGTGGTCCTTGTCCCAGTCAGGCTAACGTGTCCGCGCCACTGTGCCGCGAGGGGTGGGGGGACCATTGCTGCACACAAGCAAGCTGCATAGGGACCAGGGCGGAATCCACATTGCTGTAGAAGACCCTCCCTCTCTTCCCAGGTAACATGCAGCAGTGATATATCTGGCAGTAGAAAATCCTGTTGAAAATGTAGGGATAGTGTTCAGTGCAGGTCCCCCCCAGCTGCTCTCTGCTTTCCCCAAAGCACAGAAACCCCAGTGAGCCGTGACTCAAGCAGCTCCCCTTCCCAGAGGAGTAACTGCTGTGGCAATTGTGGGGGTGGTGTTCAGTGCACTTTCCCCCCAGCTGCTCTCTGCTTTCCCCAATGTACAGAAACCCCAGTGAGCCCTGACTCAAGCAGCTCCCCTTCCCAGGTGAGTCGCGGCAGAAACACTCACCCCATTACTCACCATGTCTTCGCTGCTGTGGCCTCTGTGTGCTATGTTTGTTATGTGTAAATGATGCTACAAATAGTCTACAAACTCCTTCACTCTGATAATAAACAATGCAGCCTCTGTATTAAATGTTTCTATTTCTGTTTTTTTAAGTGTCCTTGAATCCTCCGGCCATATCACAGCCTGCTGAAAAATTACAGAACTTGAGACGTAAACCAAGGAATAGCAAAGAAGATTTGGTGAAAGCAGTTATGAATCAGTATGCCAGAGAGAGCAAGAGGCTTCAGGACTGGAGAGAGAAAATGCATGAGTGGAAAGGAATTGGCTACCAAGAAAAGCACAAAGCAGCTGATAAGCCTCCTGGCGCGCCAAACGGACTGTATGCAGTCTCTCGTAGCCATGCAGGCAGATCAGTACTGTGCTAACCCCCGCCCTCCAAAGCTCTCTCCCTTGTGCCCCAGTGTTTGCTCAAAACACCTTTCTCCAGCAGCCTGGTTCTTACCACCACCAGCTGCCGCCAACTTCTGTACGTTCACCTACCAGCCCTGAGAACTACGACCCTTACCCTATGCACTCAACCCCCATCACCATGCAGCATATTAATCCTGAAGTGCAGCAGGCATTGCACAGCAATCCAGGCAGGACATATTCAAACCTCTGAATGTACAGTCCAGCACCCTACCCCCCTGCCCTTTTATGTACTGTATTTTGAATAAATGATTTCTTGGCTTTTAAAACATTTTTTTATTATTGCAGAAAGTGAGAAATACTGTACCCCAAGGGAAAAACAGGCACAGCAAATCATTGTAACCACTGCACTTCACACCCGTGCAAGGCACCAAACATTACTGTTGGCTTTCAGCCTCAAATTGCTCCCTCAAGACATCCCTAATCCTTGAAGCCCTGTGCTGGGCCTCTCTAGTAGCCCTGCTCTCTGGCTGTGCAAATTTAGCCTCTAGGCGTTGAACCTCGGAGGTTCATTCCTCACTGAATGTTTCACCCTTCCCTTCACAAATATTATGGAGGGTACAGCACGCGGCTATAACATCGGGGATGCTGCTTTCCCCCAAGTCTAGCTTCCCATAAAGACACCTCCAGCATCCCTTTAAACGGCCGAAAGCACACTCCACAGTCATTCTGCACCGGCTCAGCCTGTAGTTGAACCGGTCCTTGCTCCTGTCAAGCTTCCCTGTATACGGTTTCATGAGCCATGGCATTAAGGGGTAAGCGGGGTCTCCAAGGATCACAGTGGGCATCCCCTACTGTGATCTTGCAGTTTGGGAAAAAAGTCCCGGCCTGCAGCTTCCTGAACAGGGCACTCTTCCGAAAGATGCATGCATCATGCTCCTTTCCAGGCCATCCTGAGTAAATGTCAGTGAAACGCCTACGGTGATCCACAAGCGCTTGGAGAACCACAGAGAAATACCCCTTTAGATTAATGTACTCGGATGCCAGGTGGGGTGGTGCCAGAATAGGAATATGCGTCCCATCTATCGCCCCTCCACAGTTAGGGAAACCCATTTGTGCAAAGACATCCACAATGTCCTGCATGTTCCCCAGAGTCACGGTTCTTCTTAGCAGGGTGCAATTAATGGCCTACAAACTTGCATCAACACTATTCCAACGGTCGACTTTCCCACTCCAAACTGGTTCGCGACCGATCGGTAGCTGTCTGGAGTTGCTAACTTCCAGATTGCAATAGCCACCCACTTCTCCACTTTCCCACTCCAAACTGGTTCGCGACCGATCGGTAGCTGTCTGGAGTTGCCAACTTCCAGATTGCAATAGCCACTCGCTTCTCCACTGGCAGGGCAGCTCTCAATCTCATGTCCCTGCGCCGCAGGGTAGGGGCGAGCTCAGCATACAGTCCCATGAAAGTGGCTTTTCTCATCCGAAAGTTCTGCAGCCACTGCTCGTCATCCCAGACTTGCAGGACGATGTAATCCCACCACTCAGTGCTTGTTTCCCGAGCCCAAAGGTGACGTTCCATGGTGCTGAGCTTGAGTTACTGTCACAAGCTATTTAGTGTCTTGCGCGTCAGGCGAATCAATATCATCATCTGACTCCTCACTGTCACTTTGGAGCTGAAGGAATAGCTCAGCTGCCAAACCTGATGTGCTAGCAACATTCATCAGTAAGGTCCTCAGCAGCTCGGGCTCCATTTGTAACAGAAATCGCGCTGCAGATTCACAATGGCGCCAAACTGCTGGAATGTGTAGCGATGTACCACGGGGCGTTGGGACAGGAAGCGGAATGACCTGCACCCTTCTGTCCCCTTCCCACAACCCATGGCGCCAAAATGGGATGAGGTGCTCTATGGGATAGCTGCCCACAATGCACCACACCCAACAGCGCTGCAAATGCTGCAAATGTGGCCACACTACAGCGCTGGTAGCTGTCAGTGTGGCCACACTGCAGTGCTGTCCCTACACAGCTGTACGAATACAGCTGTAACTCCCAGCGCTGCACAAATGTAAGTGTAGCCATACCCTCTGACCTGCCACCCAGCCCCAGCCACTGGCTGCTGCCGCCGGCCCCAAGTGTGCTGCATCCCCAGGCTGCTGGAACCAGACACCACGGGGCAGGCATTGCCAGGGAGTAAAGACCTGCGTGGTTAAATCTGCATCCAATTCACTATCCAGAGAAATGGTCCACGGATATGCACAGATTTGCAGGGCTCCACCAGTAGTTGTCTTTCAGTATTAAAATGATAATATCATGATTTGCTAGCCAAGTATGCTGATATCTAGTGGTAAGGGGATAAAAAAGCAACCCCATTAAATAGGGCAGATTGACTACAAATCTGTCATGGTTCTGTCATTCGGATTGCAGAACGCTCTTGTAAAAATGTCACTCTGGGATTGTTTTTGCCTATTTCATGCTTTTCCAGTCTTGCTTTTTACTATTTATTTGTTTAACTTATGACTCTGTAGAACAAATTCAGGTTTTCTGTCTACAGATTTTGTATTAGAGATATGAAAACAGAAACTGCTGAAAAAAGATAATTATATTTTGTCAAAAATATATGAAAAAATGAATATATTTGTTTAAATTTAAAAAAAATCAAACAATTCATTTTACACAGGGTAGAGGGGACACCCACTTTTACTATTTTTCTTTCCTCCCATTTTTCCAATGGAAAAAAATTAAAAAGTGAGAGTCATTTTCCCCCGCAAAATTTTTCATTTAGAATTTTTTCATAAAAAATTATGAAAAAAATCGACTAGCTTGATATAATAAAAGACTAGCAGCAAATCATTCCCTTTAACTGACAAGTATACTAGAAGAGTGACCAAAAAGTTATGTGTATACTGGCTAAGAATATATTATAAATGATTTGCCTATTTTCTACTCTTCTTCAGTTTCTATCCAGTTATAAGACGTTGCTAAACTGACCATTCCACTTTAGGTGAGATGTTCAAAACTTCTAAGTGACTTATGAACAGAAGTCCCAATTACTTTCAACAATACTTGTGTTCCTAAGCCACTTAGCCACTTTTGAAGATCCCACTCATTGCTCATAGGGATTTGTACCGTGTTGACTATGACTTGCCCATCTAATTCTTCATGCAAGAGTTTGAAAATATAATGAAGAGCCTAAACACTGTTTCTTACACCAGCCTACAAGCTTTTGAATTTCTAAACATTTAAGCTACATGCATGGAGGGGAAGAACAGTTTGTGGTGAAGGCACTGATATAGTGCTCAGGAAATAAGACCTGTGTTCAATTCCCTGTTCTTCCATGGTCTTGCTGGATGACCAGCCATGTCACTTCATCTCTCTGTTTCTCAGTTCCCTCTTTGTAAAAAGGAGATGAGGATAATACTTCCTTTGTCTATTTAAATTATAAGGTCCTAGGCAAGGCCGGCTTTAGGCCTATTCCACCAATTCCCCAGAAGTGGGCCCCACGCTTAAGAGGGGCCCGCACCCAGTGAGATTCTCTTCCCTGGCTAGAGGCTCCTTTTTAATTTTTACTCACCTGGAGCCACTCCAGGTCTTCGGCAGCACTTTGGTGGCAGGTTCTTTGCTCGCTCCGGGTCTTTGGCAGCACTTCAGCGATGGGTCCTTCGCTTGCTCTGGGTCTTCAACGGCACTTTGGCGTCAGGTCCTTCAGTGCCGCCGAAAACCTGGAGCGAGTGAAGGACCCACCGCCAAAGTGCCGCTGAAGACTCGGAGCACTGCCCGGTGAGTACAAGCCCCATGTGTTTTTTTACATTTTTTTTTTTTTTTTTTAGTCATCCCTGCCGGGACCCCATCGAAACTGTTCGAATTGGACCCCACACTTCCTAAAGCCGGCCCTGGTCCTAAGAACAGTTATCATCTCTTGCTGTATGTTTGTACACCACTTAGCATAGTGGGTGTCCCACGTTGGTAGTGCACTCCAGATGCACAAAACAAATGATAAATAATAATTGCTCACTTTATTGTGTATATCTCTCCATCCCACTACACACACATACAATGTTGAAAGATATATAAGACTGAATAGTCAAAATCTTCTGTGCTCAGGTCTACTTACTTTTCAAAGAGACAGCATTTAGGTACATAATTGTATTTCAAATTTACTGTATAAAACACCATTACCTCAACCTTATCAAAAGGGATAAGGTAAAGATGCCACATTTATTGTAAATATAATAATAAAGACTAATTCCTATTACTACTTATTCCTTATACACACACACACACACACACACACACACACACACACACACACACACACACACACACACACACACACACACACACACACACACACACACACACACACACACACATATATATTCATTCACACAATCATCCATTCAAGTTCTGCATAGGTATTATAGTTACCAGCCTAGTAGTTGCTCATGCCAAGTAACTGGCCAGGTATCTTGGTCATGAGGATGGAGCTGAGTCTGTGTCAGATGCACCTGATGCTCCTGGAGGTTGGCAGCAGAACCAGAGACTCAAAGTCCTCCAGTCTTTAGAGCTCATTCTTATAGGAATTAATTCCTATGTTAGTCTATGGGAGCTGTTTCATCCTGTTGTTGCTGACTCAATCAGCAGATAGCACATTTCTGGTGGCTCCACATTGTCTAAAGTGGCACATTCCTGGTGTTGGGGTGGATCCCAGGTGACCCTCCGGGGGTTGTCTGGTGGTCCACTTGACACATTATTCGGCCAATGGATACTCCCTTTCTAGGCTGGCACCTCCCTAACCATTCATGTATATCAAGCATTTATCAACACACATTCCATATCTTAACCATATTTTAATTTACTGTCTCCACCGCTTTTGGGGTGTGTGTTAATTCCTATGAGACTCCCAGCCCTGTAATCACAGAGGGTGGGGGTCTGTTTGTTTACATTGTATCAATTACAGCTTAAGGCTAGCATAGTGTTTACTTCAAGAACAAAGTCAATTAACTTGTTTGTAAGTTTTACATAGTAATAGAGTATCTTTCACAGGACAGATACAATCAATGATTTCTGCAGACATTAGCTTACAAGTTTTAACAGAAAAACTAAAATATTTTTGTACTTGGTGAAACTGGGGGGTCACTGTCACTTGGGGGAATCACTGTTAGTACTTTCTTTAATATCCCTACATAAGCCTTAGTTCATTTGTAGTGAATGAGGAGACTGCAGACAAAATATAGAAGGAAAAAACACGAGAGACGCTGTTGAGAATAACTGGCAGATTTGTGATAGCCTTGTAATTGCACGATGCACTCTCTGAAATATTTATAGAATACAGCCAAAACTTTTTAAGCCTTGCTTAGAAAATATTCATGTCCTGCCAAGAACAGCCTAGAGTGGGCATTCAGTCAGACACAGAGAGACTGTCTGCAAACCTATTCAGCAGACAGTAAAAGGCGAAATGGCAGCGATCACTGTACTGGAGGAACACTTTGAGCAATTAGCTGTTTTAGCTGTTCATAGAAAGAGGGCCCTCACTGCAGGGCTGACAGACACACTGAAACCAAAGTGAAACTAGCTTTTCATAAAGTTAAAGACCAAGAATAAAGTTGTCGTGATTCTCAAACTGAACTTAGCTAGATTCAGATGCACTGCATACTATCATTCTTTCTCTTTTCTTTTCTACTTGCCTTTTTTCCCTCTTTTAGAGAGAGAACAGATATAGATCTCTTTCTTCCACTTCACTGTCAATCTGACTCAGTTGAGTCACTTTTTCCTTTTTTTCTACTGAAATGCTCCTCCACTTCTTTCTAAGTGATAATTTCTCAACTGAGATTAAGTTTCACTTTATACATGCTCCATTTTTGGTAGGAAAGTTGAATCACGAAGCTAAAGGAATGTGAAGCCTTAAATCAGCATCCTGTGGTGTGTCCTGTTCTGCTCTTCTGATTGAGGATAGACATTTTGTTCTGCATACTGTTAGTACTGAAGCTTATTCCATACAAAGCTATTTCTCACACATGTTGAAGTCTATATGTGCAATTGCCTATTGTGCAGGCTACAGTGTCAGAACATTTTTTTTTAATATTGGGAAACTATAACAATATCTGAATGCAAAATTTCGTCACTGAAAAGCTACAATACTGATAAGAATTCATACATTGTCTCTGGAATTCCAAGACACAATGTACTACAAATAAATAATAATAACAATAAATGCAATTAAGAAGAAAAAATAAGTTGATTTCTCTAAAATACCCCACAATAGGTATTTAATTTTGTTCTCTTTCATTTTATCATTCCCATCAGTATAGTTCAGTGCTTTACAATTTGTCACCAAATATACAAATACAATGAAATGTGTAGGCAAGAAATGGTATAGAAATTCTATGAAGACTTCAGTGTTACAGAGCCCAATTCTGCAAAATTTACACAACTGTGTAACTTACCCAAAGATTTCTATTTAATTCAATGGGGCTACATTTAAGAGTAAAATCATATTTTACACCAATGTATTCAGATCAGGATTGCATTTAGTAGTGTCTTGTTATTATTTCTGAAGCCCTGATTCTACACTTTGCACAAGTGTAAATAACTACACCAGAGGTCGATTATTTATACTATGGCTCCTTTGCACTTCTTCGAAGTATGTGCAGAGATAAAATTAAGCCCGTACAGTCCGTTACGGCATAGTGGCAAGAGCTGGTACACCTCCGACTGAACCAGCAGGGGTCAACTTCCCCAGGACAGTGATTTAAAGGACCCAGGGCTCTTGGCAGTGGCCGGAGCCCCGGGCCTTTTAAATTGCTGCCAGAGCCCTGAGGTAGTGGCAGCAGCCCAGGGCTCTGGCAGTGATTTAAAGGGCCCGGGGCTCCTGGCCGCCACTACCGCAGTGGAGCCCCTGGCCCTTTATATCGCCGCCAGAGCCCCGCTGCTGAAGCCTCAGGTTAGTGGTGGTGGCTGGGAGCCCCGGGGCTCGGGTAGTGATTTAAAGGGTCCGTGGCCCCAGTAGTGGCCCCCTGAGCCCTTTAAATCACCTCCTGACCTCCAGGGCTCTCAGCCGCCTTCATAGCTCCCACTACCATGGGGCTGCGGTGGTGATTTAAAGCGCCCAGGGCTCCCAGCCGCCGCTACCACAGCCAGAGCCCCAGGCCCTTTAAATATCAATTTAAAGGGCCTGGGGATTTAAAGGACCTACCCTCTCCAGTTGAGGCCCCACCCCTTCTGGTTGAGACCACCCCCATCCCCACCTCGCCCCTCTCAGGACTCCGGCATACCAGTAAGTCCTTTAAGTTACATTCACCCCTGAGTATGTGTAACTCTAAGGCTCCTTTGCACTTCTTTGAAGTACGTGTAACTGTAAGGTCCCTTTGCACTATAAGAATAGAATTAAAGGGCCCTAGTATAAATGAGAATCAGGGCCAAGATGCATGGCAGTCGAGAATTAGGTCACATATGAATTTTTAAGTATTGTTTCAGACATTTTTGAGTTCTGGGTATGCAAAACTTCTCTCTTTCTTAACCTGAAAAGTTGTATATATTTTTCTCTCTCTCACAACTCAAACACAGTTGAGAGGATCATTCTATAATTTCTCCAATACATTCACCTCTGGAGGAGATCAGAGATAACCAAGATAACAAATGTCTGCACCAAAATGTTTTTTTCCCATAAGTTCATTAATTTTCATAAGTGAATAAAATGGTTTATATGGGAATTCTATTTATAACTCCAATTCTGCTTCTCTGGGCATTCTCAGCCTGGAGATCATGATCATCCTGCTTTTCCTATCTTGATAAATGGGAAGGGAATCCTGGCTAGATGGGATGATATCACGGGATGGCTCCAGTGTGGAAATGGGGGTTGCAGTGTGGAAAGGATTGAGAATCAGTATATTATTGTAAATATTGTAATACACTGTAGCATATATAAAGTAATTCAGAAAAGTTAAAAACAACATGTTTGTTGTATTTAAGTCCATGTCACTGGACTGGGAGTAAAAAAGACATCTCAGCTAGTAAATCCCTGTGTGATGTTAGTTAAGTCACTTCCCCCCTCTGTTTTTTCCATTTCACTAACTGTTAACTGAGGATACTGATGCTTACCTATGTTTGTGATGTGTTTTGAGATCTATGTATAAAAAAATGATGTGTTAATAACAATACTAAGATCTGGAGAGCCATGTAGGTTGGATTGTACAGGCAACGATGTGTGGGAATTTTTAATTCTAAATTGTAGTAACATAAAGCAGAGTCTAGACTGAGTAGTGGAGAAGGGATTCTGAAAAGGGAAGTACTGTTGACTGGATAAATAAATAAATACCCCCTGCAACAAACCAGCCACCACACTATCCATGCAACAGTGTTTTCTTTTGTTAAATGTTCTGTCTTGTCAAGAGATTATTTATATTGGGGCAAAACTCCCAAGTTTACAGACAATTTACGGTGCTGCTTAAAGAACAATCATAAGTGTGAAAAGAAATGTTTGCTGAATTATTGTGGCTGAATACACCAAGAGAGCACTTACTGCGCAGCTCAGTCTCAATTCCTCTTACATACATCACCAGACAATCCTCATTTACTGCCAATGGCTTTGTGGGGTACAGATAGTGAATGATCAAACAGTGACTAACATTATTTATTATTCTGGAGTCCTATTTGCCAGGAGGCCTGTAATTACTGTCTGTTTCCTTGACTCTTGAAGATTTTCAACCACCTGTTGGAATTTCCCTTCCACCCTTGCCAATTTTAATGGACGATACATCTTGAAAAACTCCACTACCCAAGGTTGTTACTATTGATTTATGCTCATTGTGCAACAGTGGATTTTCAGGACAAAATAAATGATGGCAGCTGGTCATTGCCCTAGAAGTCAGATACATCTGAATATTACTACTTCTGTCAGAATATTTCTGTCATAAGCTCAGCTGAGCCAGTGTGGCAGCATGCCAATTAACTATCTGCTGACTATTAGAGGTTTCACTTGTGAGATTTTTGAGGTTTTATAGACTATTTAATTATTAGCTCTATCTTTGTCCTTGCTAAGTGGCAGTGGCCTTTTTAGCTTCCTCCAAAGCTTCTCATGCCCTTACATGTTTGTGAGGGCGCCTAACTCTTCCTGACCTCTTGCAGGTGTTAAAAAATACTTGCTAGGTGTCACAGGTACTTAGAGTGGGTCACAGCTGAGGGTGCAAATCTCAGGTCAGACTTTCAGAAAACAGGGCAGACATACTCAAACCAGTGGTATGGTCTATAATTAGATTTAACCAAACCAACAACAAATATGTGCTCCTGATCACTATACTAGCTTACCATGAAGCCACAGCAAGTCCCCTTAGACACCCAGCCTATACTGCCACCCTGACACCTGGACTTAATGATGAAAGGTTATGAAAACCAAAAATTGTCATACATTAGGTCATAGGTGCCGACTCCGTGGGTGCTCCGGGGCTGGAACGCCCACTGGGAAAAATTGGTGTATGCTCTACACCCACCAGCAGCCAAGCTCCCCTCCCCACCCCTCCAGCACCCCACCCCGCCTCACTTCTGCCTCCTCACCTGAGTGTGCCACGTCCCCGCTTCTCCTCCCAGCACTTGCCACAGCAAAACAGCTGTTTCACAGGGGGAGAAGCAGGAACATGGCGCTCTCAAGGGAGGAGGTGGGGAAGAGGTGGGGCTAGGGCAAGGATTTGGGGAAGGAGTCCAGTAGGGGCAGGGAGGGGTAGAGTTTGGGTAGGGACTTGGGGAAGGGGTTGGAATGAGGGTGGGGCAGGGGCGGGAGGGGGCTGGGCAGGGGTGGATTCGGGGTGGGGGTGGGGGTCAAGCCACCACCGGCGCCAGGAGAAGTTGGTGCCTATGCATTAGGTTACTTCTAGCCCCAAAGGGCCAGTCACTTACCCCAGATCAAGGGATATTTCAAATCTCCCCCAAGTCAGAGCTGAAGCCAATTTCTTTGGTAAACTAAATTGAAGATTTAAGAAAAGGAAATGAACGTTATTGAGAGGTTAAAGCAGGTAAAATACTTTACAGCATTCTTTGTTCTTATTTTATTCACACAAATTCATCAATCTCTACTGATTATTGCCTGTCAATATTTTGTGCTTCCCACTATATCTAGACAGGCTAAATATTTCAGTCCTGGTTCATATATTGGCTTAATATTGCTAGCATATTGTGGTTATAAATTATATGGAGGTGGTAAAATTACTGTATTGATTATTAGCTGTAAACTCAACTATTAAAAGCAATTTATTCAGCATGTTTGGCACCTGGGATTCTGGAAACTGATAACCTCATTAATTTTCTGGATGTCCCTATCAAGGTTCTATACCCAGACAAGGCTGAAAGAGAATTAAATTCACAGAAAGACTATAAATGTGCATATTGATTCAAGTCTTTTGTTAAAATACTTTGTAGGTTCTATGTTGACATTCTCCACAGTCATTCCAATCCAGAATATGTGTGTGTGTGTGTGTGTGTGTGTGTGTGTGTGTGCGCGAGATGGGGGGAGGAGGGGAGAGGAGGTGGCTATGGGAGGTCTGATATCATCATAAATATCTGGTACTTCAATGAATTTCACTGAGTTCTTTAGTACTTGCTGCAATGGGTTGTGCGGGGTGGGGGAGTTCTGTGTACTGACAGGATTACAATGGGTAAATACATATTGCATTAGACAACATAATGGGGAGTGATTAGAGGGAGAATATTGCAGCCTTCAGACTGATCCCTAGATAACCACTTAAAAGCACAAAAAAGAGGGTCATCATTCATTCAAAAGCCCTCTTGTAATCAGTTTACAGGAAGTCCATGCACTACTTGGGAGAAATTGTGGTCAATAATGGCCCTGAAGTGCTTTTTGGTTTTATAGCATTTCTGAAAAGCTTCAGCAAGGAGGAAAAATTAAACAAAGGTATAAAAATGGAGACTTGGAAAAGGCTTTCAAAGCTCTTAGAAAGGGAATTGTACCACATAGCTAAACATCTAGCACAGGTGGAAATAAATAAGTGTCAGAAATTCAAGCCTACAGGATCAGTCCTTCAAAATGTGCTATGAGAAAGCGTACCTTCTATCACCGCTTTCCAGCTTGCTGAAAATCCTAAGAGATCTTGTTATGCTTCAGGTGTGAAGAGTACAACATCAGGCAGACATAGTTCAAGATACAGGGCATTTGTCATGTTTTGTTCAATTTCTGTCTCTTCTACTGTTCTTTTATTCTTTTTGTCAATTAATTTTAGTGTTCGTTAACAATGCCAGGCTGCCAACGCTAGAGAATGAACTGAATACAAATAACATGGGCAGCGGGATTGGATGCTTCAGTGACCGCAGCCAATGTGCCTCATCCCAGAGCTGTGAGGAGATGAAAATGTAATTCAGGCATAATCCATACACTAGTGATAATTTAGTCTCCACAATTATTTCATGCTCCTTTCCAAATCCAGCTCTTGGCTTCTACTGACACCATCAACAAGTGTGCCAAACATGAAGATGTTGTCTTTCTTGAAATGTGATCTTCTATTCACTAGGAATTGTTTTGATACCATAAACCACTCTTTCACAAAGTATCAAATAACTTTCAGCTGTTTGCGAATCTCAGCATGGTTAAATTTGAAACACCAAGAAGAAGGCAGAGATCTTCATATGCATTAAATTTAACATGATTCTTCCACTCCCTCTTTTGCAGCCTGTTTTTCAAAAATTTGTCTCTAATTTTGTCCTCCAATCAACTGGGTATAAATCACACATTCTGGACATCTAATTACACAAGGTGCAGACAGTGGAGAAGCAGGCCCATAAATTTATAACTGTCTCTTCCTTTATTTTCTATTACTATACTATATATGTAATCATTGGAGATGGACTGAGGTGACAGGGATCAGATCCAGTTTATAATTCTGGGTTTGGATTATATCTAAAACCCTGACAGTGGTTTTGATTTGAACTCAGATTCAACTGCGGAAACAAACTGACAACCCTTCTGTCAAGAAATTACACATACACATTCACCCAGGTGCATCTTCCATCCCCTACAGCAGTCACTAGCCACTAGACATCATCAGTGATGGGAAGCTGCATGTGTCCACCTCTTCTTCATAAGGGACACCTGAGGATCCCCAGCGTGCGATCTGCCCCAAACCTGGTTGTGGTCTTTAGGAACCTTTGCTTTGCTGGGGACTGCTGGAACACTTTGCACTCTAGCAACTATACCAGCTTGCCCTCTTTGTCTTGACACACACCCCTGCATTGGGTTGCAAGAGAAGGTAGGTGTACTAATCTGTGCTGCTGAGTCTATGCCTTTCTGTGGCATACTGTGCTGGGGAGTAATCAGCAAGTAATATAGGGGAAATTTCTGCTTCCTTTGAACAGCTTGAGTGGTGTAAAGAGAGTACAGTGGGCTGGAGAATCTTAAGTTTTGCATTTCCTGACATTTTGTGATAGATAAGTGCAATCTTAAAGTTGAACTGAAGTATGTATTTGCATTTTTATATTCAGTGAAGAAAGCAATAAACAGGATATACAGTTAGCCATCTTAAAATTATGGTTTGTCCTGCATAATGAACAGTTTAGATAAAAAAAGATAAATGCCAGAATGACTACAGTTGCAAACAAAACACCTTATCCGGCAGTCGTTTGCAGCCAAACTATTACTGAAGCCTCAGTAAATACACTAAAATAACCTTAATGCTGCCCCATAGCTACACCAAACTTTACTCTTCCTTCCTTCATACTGGGAAAGAAGAAGGTCTTCAAGTACCATTTAGTAATACAGCCATGGTATGAAGTGAGTGAGAAAAACCCACAAAAGGTGGCAGAGAGGAGATGAAGATCTTTACCAAGGAAAATAAACATGACACTAGGGGTAGGGCACGGGGAGTGAGAGAATAATGTTGTAGTCTGCAGAGCTTTATGCATAAGAGCTTCATTCTGAACATCTGCTGTACACAGTTTTCTATGACTGCACTAGCTGGGAAGGGAGCCAACCCTAACCATAATTTCAACTTTTCCAGTCATCTTATATGTAGTTTGTGTACTGCGGTCAGTACATTTTCCTTTTGTGTTTCTCTTGTTTTCTTTTTTATTCAAGTTTCAGTTTAAGAGCTGTGTTGCAGTCTAGGGACCATAGCATACTGCTTTAGGCTGAGGAGAGGAATACATACATGGAAATACGTCAAAATGAACAGAGACCATGGGGCTGTAGTTGGGATAGCTAGCTATGATGTAATAAAAACACTCTGAAGTTCATGCAGTATGGGAAGTGGTGGTTGCTTGGTTGAAGGAAAGAATCCTTTTTGGTAACCCAATAAGTAACCCAGGTTGGGCATGTGTCAGCTGACCTGGGTTTGCAGGGCTCAAGCTGTGGGGCTGTAAAATTGTGATGTAGACCTTTGGGCCTGGGTTGGAGACCGAGCTGTGGGACCCTTCCCATTCATTAGGTCCCAGAGTTCAGACTCTAGCCCGAGCCTTAACATCTACACCACAATTTTAAGAGCCCTGCAGCCTGAGCCCTGTGAGCCTGAGTCAGTTGACATGGGCCAGCCCTGGCATTTAATTGCAGTGTTGATATACCCTTATATGGAATAATTTAACTAGATGCATGTTGTGTTATTCTGAACAGCAACTTTCTAGAAGCAGAAGAGAGAACATATATTCTGTTCATTATAGGACTCCAAAACTGTGTCTGTGCTGAAAGTGCAGCTTGATTTCATGGTTTATGGAAATGAATCTAGTATCCAGTGTGACATTTCAAACAACAGCAACAATATAGTTTTCCAATACTTTACATTAAGCACATGTGTTTTGCAGTTAACGCAGCTGCCTCTGATACAAGAGTGCAATGGAAGCAAAAGAACATGCTTAATGCACTGAACTTTGACCACATAACAGCAACTAGAAAATAAAATCCATTTATTTTTCTTCTTCCTTTTGCTTTAAGGAGCTGAATGGACTTTGTAGGAATGCTGCAGCTGGTTGTGAATGAGGATATATGAGATGAGAAAAACATGCCCTTCTGCTCAGAGGACAGGGTGAATGAGCAAAAGCAGATAGTGCTGCGATGTTGGGCTGTTTGTTCTCTGCTGAATATTCAGGTGCATTCATGGAAGGCTAGGAAGCCTGATAAAACAAAATATGCATCAAGGTGTTTGTCTGTTGCAAAGCACTAATCACTAGGAGAATGATTCAGTTAGGCAGTCAAGCCTTATTCAGAAATCAGTGAAGTCTATGAGAGTCTTTCCATTGACTTCAGTGAACTTTCAATCAAAAATACCATAGTCTAGATTTTTAAAACCCAGCCTTCTTTTATGTGATTATAATAATTATTGGATGCTATTTTGCAACTGGAGTTATCTGTATGCGCTTTTGATGTCATTTAAAAATATAATTGCATAGTACGCAGATACAATCACTTAAGTATATTTTGAACTTATGTCATGTTTTCTTAAAATCCTACCTCCTCAACTTTCTGGTTAAGGCAGGAGTTAGGTGAACCCTGGTCTAATGCTGAAGCAGGACTCAGAGTAACATCCATTGAGTGGATTGGCAGGGTCCCAGCCTCAGCTCCCATTTTGTCTGAGTGAAAGAGGGATGTTCCTTCTTCCTTCATGTGACTGCCTTTAAGCCTGTAGGGTGGGGAAAATGGGGGAAGCCACAGAATTCAAGGGATGTATGATGAAAATAAACTGGGATTTCTGAAGGCCTGTGAACCACCAGCAGGGTGAAGAGGATAGCCATTGATGGCTAACTTGCCTGCTTCCAGGTGAATCTACAGAGACAGTGATGGAATAGGTAAAATGGATTTTCACTCCTTGAATTCCCACTCCTTATGCCCATTTAACTGTCCACTGAATAGCTAGTTCTCCTATCTCTCACAGGGGCACCTTCATGACACCGGCATTTTTTCTCCACTGTGAATGTTTCCAGCCAAAGGTACAATAGCAAGCCAGGAAGCAATAGGGCTGGGTGTGTTGAAGAGTCCCATGTAAAGGTAAGCACTCTGCTGGAAAGCAATTCCTTGCTTTGCCGTTAAAGTATCTTCCTGCTACATAAATTATTATTGACTCTGCTAAATAATAAATGAAGTCATATTACCAAATCAGCCTTTCCTTATGCAATAATGAAAACATCTTACTGATCTCCTTGCTCATCCATGACTCATTTTCAATGAGAAATAGAAGTGGCAAGAGCCATCTCTTGCAGCCTCTGACTCAGAAGCCTCTTTTAAAAAAAAAAAAATTAACTTGTTATGTATTAAAATGCTCTGGATACTGGTTAACTTGCTTTGTTCAATATTTATTATTGTTTCACCTGCCTTGAAATGGGAATAGCTAAACCTTTGACAAATGAATTCAAAGGCAGTCAAAATTCATTGTTCTTGCTATAATTGCCTTTATGTCCTCTGCTGGAATTTTATTTGGTACCTTCTGGTGACACCCTTCTGGAAATGAAATAGATATGCCTTCTGATACAATAGAACATCAGTAGCATACACACATCATTAATTCAGACATTCCTTAATTCACAAACGCCCAGTTGCCTTTTCTCACTTCTCGGCAATGATGTGAAGTCTACTATTACTAAGAGCCAGATTATCCTACCCTCTCACATGTTTTCCTACCCTCCCTACCTTACTCCACCTAATGTCACTGGGCCCACTTGCGGAATCAGGTGCTACTCAGTAGGACTGAGAATCTGGCACTATGACTTCAATCCCTTACAAAATATACCAGAAAACATTCATTACTATAGTTTGAAGTATCATAAATAATTTAGCATTGAACTACACATATCAAATACATGATCAGCATGAATATATATTGTGATCAGCTAACCTTTCAATTTTATTATTGTCCTTGTTTATGTGCTCACTAATTTGCAATATCCAGCCATTTACAGTGGGTCTCCCAATTAGCAAGGTTTCCTGAGCACTGTCTCTCTTTTATTCTCTGAAGCACCGTGCAAATTTATTGCATGATGTAAATATTAAATAATAACACAATCTCTATCTAATTTAGCAACAAGACACTAAAGAGACTATTGTATCTTTTTGATTTTGTGTAGGTACATGATTATCACAAATTACTGGAAAAAATGAAGGCAATATTCTTCTTTGGACTGATATGACAAAGACATACTTTAAAAGGTATAAAGTTTAAAGATGGACCCTTGTGCTTACAGTTATAATAGAAGGATAAAGGCTTGTGCCACTCCCTCTTTTTTCTAGTCATGGCACACACAAGAAAGTTTTTAAAAAATAAAGGGGACGTGTGGAAAAACCCAGCTAATTTAAATTAGTATTTTCTCTTTCGCAGAGAGCAGCTAAAAAAGAAATCACCCAGATGTAAATATCCCTTTAAATTTCATTCTGAGATCTTCTCTGTCAACATAACATGATGTGATGCAACTGAAAAATGAAACGAGGGCAGCAATAGTTTAAAGTGACTGTTGTTTCCATTATAAAGTCCTGACTCATGGTGCTACAAGGGAACACGACATGACATGACTAAGTGGTGAAATGGATGCAATGAACATCTAAAGCAAGGCATACACAGAGAAGCATACAACAGCTGCACATTAACAATCCAGGGCACTTCAGAAACAAACCAAAAAAGCCAGCCAGTCCAACCCTGCCTTATTTTTCCTGTCTTCTTCCCATCAACTGGTTTCTAGAGTGTTCTTCCCAGTCCCTTGCTTCTTTAAAATCAAAGCTAGATGTCTCTTTCCTGAACTATTTTAGTTATTTAAAGGCTTTCAGTGAATTTATCCCTGGCAAAAGACAACTCAGCAAACTAAGGTCCTCTGTTTATCCACAGAAATCACAATATTGTCAAACAACACAGCTCAATGTTTTGCCAATGTGATTACAAGCACAGCCAACGTGTGTGCATACTGGACAGAGGTGCTGAAACAAGGGGAGCTGGGGATGCAGCAGCACCCCTGTCTTGAAGTGGTTTCCCTCACATACAGGGCTGACAGTTTCATTCAATGGCTTTCAGAACCCCCACTATACAAATTGTTTCAATGTCACTGACTCTGGATGATAATCAGAATACTCACTGTTGTGTTATTGCAGACATAATCTACATACAGACATGGTACAGGTTTAGACCCAGACTGTGAGAAGAGCTGATCAGAAATGTTCTCTCTATATGTTTTTTTTTCAGCAGAATATGCTGATTTGTCAAAACCAAGACTATGAAGGTGGCAAGAGTTTTGACGACTCTCCACATTTCAAAAAAATGTGAAAAGAAGTTTTGAAATTGTAAAAAAGTCCTATTTTAACATTTTTTTAAAGAAAATTGGTTTATCATTTCAAAATAACTTTTCATTACGTTTTAGTTCATTTATATTTTAAAAGGAAAAACATTTTTAAAAAGGTCAAAATCTAAACAAAATCTTTTGATTGACCCAATCCAATGTTTTTTGGATTATTGGACTCATTAACATTTTTGCGATTTCAACTTTTCAGTCTGATTTGGTATAGGAAAAATGTCCAAAATCTTGAAAATTTTCACCAGGAGAACAATTTGCCACCTGGCTTTGTGGCCACTTGGAGAAGAATGGGCAGCAGCAGGACTATCCTTCTAGTAGTTATACAGGAGTTACTCATAATAACAGCCCCCGAGCTCTTAGGACTCTGAACAGTACAGAAATTGTTCGTCCCTTGTCCAGGATATTGAAAACAGGGAGGGATGACTGTGGCCATGTTGACCCCTCTGCATGACCCAGATCCAGCATGACTGGGGAACCATGGAACAATTAGCTCCATGCAGCTGGAAGGATTAGGTAGTGCTGGCCCCATTGCCAAACAAGAAGCAGCAAAGGAGAAACAGATATAGAGGTTCGGGCAGGCCTATGGCTTTAGAGCCACAATCAGACCCTTAGTAAATAACTTGGCTATTTGGAGCCAGATCATGCCTGGCCTTTAAATGGGTATGCAAGGGAAGGGAGATTGTAAGGAGTTTTTTTCCTCTCCATCCTCATTCTAGAACTACATACAGCTGCACTCTCTGCACTTGGAGGACTGATCCCTCCATATTCCTCCCCAGTGAGGCAAGGTGCCCCCAAATAAGCATGGAGGAGTTTGAAGGAGGTGAGGGCAGGAGATCAGAGAAAGGTTTTAACCTGCCACTGAGCAGCAGGTGTCCTGAGATGTATTTGCTTTTGCAACTGTGAAATCCATGTTGCTATGATATGTAGAAGAGTTGAAGACTGTGATGTCCCAACCAACTATGGAATCATGTGCTTTGGAGCCAAATATAACAGTCTGCTAGGAACTGCTGATTCAGTTGGTGCAGAGGGCCTGACATTTACTATAATCTCTTTCTGCACAACCCATATAAAAATAGACTGAAATTTTATGCTGTCACTGTGATCCTACAACAGTCTAGACTGTGTCATGTACAGAAATTTATGGGAGAGAGAAATTGTTTTCTTGTTTGGCAATTCATTTCAATAGATTCTGCAGCCACTTGATTTTCTCAGTTGAAAATCATTGATTTATTTGTCACAAGGGAAAATAGAGCCCAAGCACTGGTCCTTTTGCATTCAGAAAGACCTCAAGCAAAGTCCCTTCCTTTACTTCAGCTGGCCATGGCAGCTTCCATTTTCCACTCATTTCTAGTGACTTAGTACAATATAGAGAAATCAAATGAAAATATGTTACAAGATTACAGGTGCTGCAAATCAGAGCAACCACAGAGAAGCCCTGCGTACCTAATGAAAGCCAAAGCCAATACTTCTTTGAATTCCAATCCAGCTTTTCAGATTATCATGGAACAATAGTAAAAATGAAACAAAGCTGTTTCCTCTTCAAAACTGTCACACTTAGTTGCAACCTGCTGTATCCATGTCAGTAGTAATAAGTCATTTCACAGTTGGTCTGGAATCCCATAGGATTCATTTGGCACACACTCATCCTCTTCTACTGCTACCAGAGCTATTCCCTCTTAATTTTCCTTAGGATGGCAGGAGATCCAAAGTGAGATAGGACAACAGGACAGGAATACAGGAAAACTGTGTCCATATCCCAGCTCAACTACAGACAGCCTTTGCAACCTTAGGCAGCCACTTAATATCGTTTTTCAATTCTATCTTTCTATAGATCTATCTTTGTATAGATCTCTGAAAATGTTAAGGTGGGGTCTGGCATAATTTCATCCTATTGACACTGCATGTATCTATCAAGAGGCACAGAGGCAATAGAAATAGGGCAAGACATGGAGACATAGTTTAGTGTTCCCTGAATCAGATACTGAATCCTGTTTGATCCATTATACTACGGATACAACTGTTCAATAAAAACATTTCTTTGAAACCTGATACTCCTTGTTTCCTCAAAATGACCTATTCAATTTCCACTGAAGACAATGGAATTTTTTCATTGACTTCATTGTGAGTTAAATCAGGGCCTAAAATGTGTGTTAGTATTATTTTATCAGTATGGTCTAGTTAGTGGTTTGAACATTAAACATGGAGTCAGGAGAATTGAGTTATATTCTCAATTCTACTGATGACTTGCTGTCATTTCATACATCTATTTCTCTTTATCCTTTCCTATCTTAGTCTTATCTACATAGATGTCAAGCTCTTTGGGGCAGAGACTAGCTCCTAAAATGTGTTTGTACAACACCTAGCACACTGAAGCTTCATTTTCAGCTGAGGCTTTTAAGTGATACTGTAATAAATATAATTAATAATAATTATAAACTTTAATAAAACTTTTAAATAGTTTTGGTAACCACACATTCCAGAAGAATATACATTTTACAGTAAAGAAGGATGAAATTTAAAGTATATAATCTGGTAGACAGAATTTTTTCAGTATGATATAGCAAAGAACTTGTTTACACTAGCAAAAAATGTCAACACCATAACTATTCTAGAATCTGCATCAGCTTCTAGGATACATTTTAGAATTGCAACAGGTATAGCTTTAACTGACACCGACTACTATGTATTCATATATATTATTTAAAACCAAAAATATAGGGAGCATACATGGTATGATATGGCATAAATGTTTTGCCAGTTTGAGTCTGGTATGGCTGCATTGTCATGGCATGAATGAAAAATGCCAAATGCAAATCATACAGGTCTTTATTTAGACTGTAAACTCTGCAGCACAGACCATTTTGTGTTCTGTATTTATACAGAGCCTAGCACAGTGGAGTCCTGATCCAGAAAAGGGCTTTTAAGAACTATAGTAGTAGAAATAAATAATAATCCCAAAGAGGACTGATAAATCTTAACAGAACATCAAAGTTTCATATGATCTCTCTATGCCACAGAGGTTGAATTGGAGTTTAAAGAAACTGTAATGGTACTCTATTAAACTCTACCTGTGAAATGAGGTCATCCTGAGACTCCAGAATGAGACATTATTCACAGTAGATTGTGCAAATGTTCAGAATATTGTCATGTGTGTTTTCTGGGATCCATTGGGCTCCTTAGGATTGGCTTTACCTTGATGAGGCTGCACTGCTTAGCCTTAGCTCATTCTTGCATGGGAAAAAAATAAGTAGTGGTATCTTCCAAGCACATCCAGTCATGGCATCCAAATGAAATGTCATTCAGAGCAGTGTGCAAATCTCCATAATGTGATTCTTCCCCATTCTTCCATGCAGTGAAATAGTTCACATTATTGCTATCTAAACTATCATCACTGGGCATCTGAGTTAGTGTACACTGAGTTGAATAGGGCAGTTTGTGTCTCTCAGAGATATTGTTTCAGGCTGCAAATCTAGGCAGATCAGTTTGCTTTCAAGGCTTTCACACAATGAAAACTGAGATTCAGTTAAACATGTTTGGCAGCCTGGAAGAAGGCTTGCCGTACCCCCTTGTAATAGCCCAATTCCAGCCCTGCTTACAGAACAACTGCTTTGAAATGATTTAGAGTTTAATTTAATATATATTGAAGTCAAGAGCCAGTGCTTGAACCAGGGTGTCCCAAATCCCAGGTGAGTGCTACCCTATTATCTATTCAAAAGTGGGTTTCTTTTTTAAAAAAAAAGAAAAAGAAAAAAGAAAGGCTATGCTTGAAACAAATTTGAAACCTCAAAATATTTTTCAGAACAGAATTATTGTTTTCCAGGCAACTCTATAACTAATTCATCCGAGATCATTACAAACTTAACACAGACCATCTGCGAACAAAAAAGAGGCTGAGTTAATCAAATATTAAGATTTTTTTCCCCAGTCAAACAGCATTTTTCCTTTTAAAACAGAACCTAAGTCATTCAGCTCTACTTATTCATTCAGGAGCCCAGGGAATATTTATTGACCATATCCCTGGATATAGCAAGATGCTCAACCAGCTCTCCCTGAATCTACTCAATCTCATGCCCAGGTGAAAAGTCAACACCCTAAGCCACGTAGGCTGGGAAACAGCTACAGTAAGCACATTTATTATTTAAGGAAAGGAATGGTAAAGTGATGAGTGTGTCCTCCAGCAGGCACTTGGGAGGAAGCAATGTGTTTTACTGTCCTCCAGCTCCAAGTCTTTCCTTTACCTCAGCAAATATACTGCTTCATTTCACCAGCACAAGTATGTAGTTTGGAAGAGCAATCCACTGAACTACCTCCTGTTTTGCTGGACACCTTAAATATTTTATTTTAGTCCCAGACTAAAGCACATGTAATGAACAAAATAAAGCAACCTTGCTGATAGTCTGTTTCATCTTTTTTTTGGCAGAGGAATTGCTGACTCGTATCACATAGAAGAGGACAATAGGAGCTTCCCAAAATGCCTGGTCTCTTTTTTTAAAGGGTCTTCATCAACATGATTTTTTAAAAAAACTCATTTCTAAGTTTCTTATCTGGCTCATTCCTACTATTTTTATTTCGCAATTCCATTTTTTAAGTATTATGTTTTATTTTTTGGCAGGGGAATTCTACACCACTTCAGCCTTTCCCTGTGTTTTCATTACTTCTTGCCCTGATGCAGGCATCTGGGGAGGAAAGAATGGGGCTCCCAACTTCTGCCCAGGATCGCATTGTTCACTGGTCCCATGCTGGTGCAAATGGAGGGCTGAAGGTGATTCCTTAGCTGTTCCTAAAGCCTCCCTGGATTCATGCAGGAGTCTAGGATAAAAAAATAAGTCTCAGTAACTCACAAATCCCATGGTCAGATACTATAGTAATGGGAAACAGTACAAAACCCAAAGAGAGACAGCCTCATGCAGATATCTAACAAGTGAAGGGTTTCTCTTCTTTCTCAAGTTTTTCAGACCCACACTGTATCTATCTTGAAAAAAAAAAGAGGTTTTTTTTCCTGACTTCCTTCTGTTGTATCCTAACACCATGCAGGGTCCTTAGAAAAGAGACAAACTCTACCCCCAAATTCAGAAGCAAACACAGATGTGATACTGTCTTTCTGGTAAACACTCTCTGACCCAGGACAGTGCAGGTATAAGAGCACCAGAGTCAGACCTGATAATGAAGTCATCATCTTATTGCAAGAGTCAGGAAGTGCAATTGTCTATTAACCAAACAGTGAGGATGACTAGACACAAAAGGCATGTCTATATAGCAATGTAAGCCCTGGCTTAGTGAGACTCAAGTCAGCTGATCTTTGTTAGGGAACCCTGTGCTTGATTGTCTACATTATATTTTAATCCCAGGTTAAGAATTTTCTGACCCATGCTCAAACCTAGGGCTCTGGCATCCACACTGCAATGCACAGACCCATGTCAAAGTAACCATCTCCCAGAATCTCTCATGCCCCTCTCCCAAAATTGGCCACTCTTCCCCTAGGAACATGGTCCATTGTGGGAAAACTTTAGAGCTCGCCCTGCACATTACCAGGAAGCAGCTCACTTTGCAAAAGGCTTGATTGGTTCTGTCTCCATGGCAAACCCAGGAGGCTCTCCGATAGTGTGCTTGTAGGTTGGTGATCAGAACAGAATAGGTTAACACTGACCTGAGCTGCTGCCATTTGCCGAGGGTGGGGGAAGGCTTCCATTTTCAATAGAGTGGGTTGCAGATTGTTGGGATAGAGAAGACTAAGAGAGTTGCCCCAGAGAATTGTGGGATACTTCTGGATGACTCCCAGGACCTCAGACAAGCAGGACTGCAGTTAAACTGCAAAGGCATAGGGCTCAGATCCTAGATCCAGACTTGACTCGAACTTGGACCCTTCAGCTCTGCAGGGTCCTGGGACCAAGCCCTGGGTTAGTGGAATTGCAGTGAAGATGGAATGGGGATTAGCTTTGAGTTTGGGTTAAAGCGTGAACTTACACTGCAATGTAGACATACTTCCAGAGCTGTCAAATGCCCAAACACACCAACTAAACAAACTTTTTTTAATGTAATCTAGTTCAGTTATAGTCATCTTAGGTGTTACTTTCAATTATAGCAGATAAATACATTTTAAAGACGTCCCCTGGAAATGTGATTTTCAAGTTGATGGTGTCCTTTTAAATGCAATGTACATTTTTGTATATTGTTCACTTTGTGCCGCTTTCCTAAACCCTAAACAGCTTGAAACACCATAGACTGATGTTTTATAAGAGTATTTCAATTGTATACATCTCCTAAACCTGCTACGTACCTCTCAAATGTTTATAGACTTTCCTACTGAATAGTGCTCCACAGGACTGTAAAAACACTCTATAATATCCTGTTCTGGGGATATAAATAGAGGAATTCAGTCTCCAGTAATGAAAACATGGAAACTTTAATCAACTAAAATTCACTGGAAGGAAGGAAGAAAGGAAGGAAGACATGCATATACAGAATTAGGCAGTTAGGAACCAATATATTAACCTGTCTTTCAGATGAGCTATAAAGAGAATAAAATAAATAAATAAAAAGAGCAGGGCTACTCTTGCACTATCCTGGCCAAATTCTATATGAATCCAGTAATTACATTACCTAAATTCCTCCATTTCTGAGTTATCTTCTTCACTTCTGTGTTTAGAATTGCAGGTACCACTCTAATGGCTGTTAGATTTTGCCCTTAAAGGGGCTGCATTTCAGTGATGGTTGTAGTGAAATGATATGTATAATATAGATTCTCATCTTACTGGCACAAGTATAATCACCTGTGCTGGTGTTGCTCCTGAGTTACAGAGAAAGGAGAATCAAGACCTTAATCTGAATTAAAGCCTCTTTCTCTCTCTCTCTCTCTCTCTCTCTCTCTCTTTTATAATCTCACTTTCTAAAGTTTGGTGTCACCTTGCTACTTCTGGTGCAACCCCTCTCATCAGCATGTTGAATATAATTATACCACAGTCACTATTAATGTCTCAACTATAGTTACTTCTTGAACTAACTTCTGGGTTACTTAGATTTCAGATTAAAACAGCCTTTCATCTTATATGTGCTATAGAACCAACTGCTACAAAAAGTGGTAGATGAAGGTGTTGAGAAATTAACTTCACTAAGCCATGTCCAGTTCTGATATTTGACCTTTCTATTTCAAAGTACCTGAAGTCACCTATTATAACATGTTTTACTGGACTCTATTACCTCCTTCAGTCTACTTTCTTACCCACACTTCCTATATAGTTTATAGCCAGGCATTCGCTCCTTGCACAAATGTCTATTAATAACATTCATGGAGAGGCAGTGACCTCTGCCTTAGGAGTCTTTATGTTCCTGTTCCTTCAGGCCTAAGAAAGAGCACAACAACCATAGTTTCTATAGACGAGAGAGAGTATGTCTTACAGGATAAAGGGATAATGCCACAAGTATAGCTGCCAGGTAAGAGAAAGACAATATGTTACAACAGAATTATGGTTCTTGTCAAAGAAGGGGTGGGGGTTAGAAGAACCGCATATTGTTTGGCCTCAATGGGACTGTACATAAGTGTGGAGAGGAAGACCCCAAGCTCAGATGGCTAAAGGGGGCCATTCAATTAAATAAACATATCAGTGACCCATCCAGAAAAGATAAAACTGATGTCCCAGAGGAGAGAAAATGTTTAAAGAGTATGATTTGTCAAACAGAATTAGAAAGTCAGAAATCTGAATTTGGTTCAGGCTTAGTTCAACATGTCTAACCTCATTTGTTTTATTATTATTATTTATTATTATCACCATCATTCAAATGAGCCTTACCTCAAAAAATAAGTCACTGTGCTAAGAAAAGTCATTGGTCCTTCAGCTTGGATCAGGGAATGTGACGCGATACTATTCCTGTAGAAGTTCAGACAGCTTGTGTTTGCCTCAGTCATCTTTTCCTGAGGTGGTAACATCCTCTGTGATGTTGTTTTGTGTGATATCCCAAGACACTGTCATTTCAGATGCTGTAAAATCCTAGAAGCAAGAGAAGGAGCCAGAGGATGTGGGGAAGAAATAAAAGGGAAATGTCATTAAATACTAACAGACTTCAGATATCCATCTACTGTTTCCAAATCATTGCAAGCCTTTATGACTTGTTAATAGATCCATAGCCAGATCACAAAGTATGTCTACAGCTAGCATGGAAAGGTACTCATCCCTATAAACTATAGCTTTAGGTCTTTCGCAAATTACATATATGGAAGGCATTAAAAATATGGTTGGGTTCTTTATTAATTGTAAATAAGCCTGAGAATTATAATGAACTAGGAAAGAAATGTACACATTACACAAAGAAGTACCAGGAGGAGCAAGAAAAAATAATAGAAAACAAAGGAAGAAATAACCCAAAGTGTTGAAGTTGCGTAAGCCCTTTATAAGTAGGGCTAACACTACTAAATTGCAATGCCTTTTAAATATACTACTCTTCCTAGCACAACTAGGCTGCTGAGCCTTTTGATGTGCATCACCCTCTGATTCTTTAATACCTATTTTCTGTAATAATACCAAGATGACATTTTATGGCTCCCCTTAGGGTTAATAAGGCCCAGGGCCTGATTTTTAAACCCTTGAGGCTTACAATTGCATACTTAATTTTCATGCGCAATTACTGTCATATGAAACTGTGTGACCAAATATTATCTTAGACATTTGTGCATGCAATGCACAATTTTGACATGGAATCATAGTAAATCAGTGCACAAATGCGGTGTGCAAGTGCCTGAGTGGACTTTTTCAAAAATAACACACACAGTCTTTGTCTTTGTCTGTGTGTGTGTGTGTGTGTGTGTGTGTGTGTGTGTGTGTGTGTGTGTGTGTGTGTGTGTGTAAGTAGATAGATCAATCTGAATTTTCAAAAGTAACTAGTGAGTTGGGTTGCCTCAAGTTTTGAGTACCCAAATTGAAGCATCTTACAGATGCTTGATTTTTCAAAAGTGTTAATCATGTGCATTCTGAAACTCAAAGACCCATAAAGATTTGTCAGGTTGGGTGCCCACAGATGGAGGTACCCAAAAATGGAGGCACTAGTTACTTTTAAAATAACAGTCACAAGAATGAAATGCCTCCAAGCTGCATGGTAATTTTTTAAAAACCTATAATAGAGGCTCAAATTAAATATATACCTCAAATTAAAAAAAAATTAGAAAGAGGACTAAAAAATGCTACAATGGCTAAACAACAAAGTGGCAGCCTCTAAAAACTGGAAGTCAAATCCAAATGAGGAAAATAGAAAGAAGCATAAACTCTGGCAAGTCAAGTCTAAAAGTATAATTAGGCAGACCAAAAAAGAATTTGAAGAGCAACTAGCAAAAGGCTCAAAAACCAGCAGCAAATTCTTTTTTAGTACACCAGAAGCAGGAAGTCTGCCAAACAACCAGTGGGGCCAACAGTCAAAGTTCTAAAGGAGCACTCAAGGAAGACAAGGCCATTGCAGAGAAACTAAATGAATTCTTTGCATCAGTCATCACTGCAGATGATGGGTGGGAGATTCCCACACCTGAGTCATTCTTTTTGGGTGACAAACCCAAGGAACTGTCTTAGACTGAGGTGTCAGTAGAGGATGGTTTGGAACAAAATTGGTAAATTAAACAATCATAAATCACCAGAACCAAATGGTATTCACCCACAAGTTCTGAAGGAACTCAGATATGAAATTGCAGAACTACTAACTGTGGTGTGTAACCCATCACTTAAATCAGTCTCTGTATTTGATGTTTGGTGGATAGCTATTGTGATGCCATTTTTAAAAAAAGCTCCAGAGGCAATCCTGACAATTACAGTCAGGTAAGTGTAATTTCAGTACAAGGCAAATTGGTTGAAACTATAGTAAAGAACAGAATTATCAGACACATAGATGAACATAATTTGTTGAGGAAGAGTAAGCACAGCTTTTGTAAGGGGAAAGCATGCCTCACCAATCTATTCAAATTCTTTGAGGTCAACAAGCATGTGAACAAGGGTGATCCAGTGGATATAGTGTACTTGGATTTTCAGAAAACCTTTGACAAGCTCCCTCACCAAAGGCTCTTAAGCAAAGTAAGGAATCATGGGATAAATGGGAAGATCCTTTCATGGATCAGTAACTGGGTAAAAGATGGTAAACAAGAGATGGAATAAGCACTCAGTTTTCTCAATAGCAGCGCCCCACAGAGATCTATACTGAAATCATTCATAAATGATCTGGAAAAAGAGGCAAGCAATGAGGTGGCAAATGTTGCAGACAATACAAAATTACTCAAGATAGTTAAATCCAAAGCAGACTGTGAAGAGTTACAAAGGAATTTCACACAACTGCTGAATGGGAAGCAAAATGGCAGATTAAATTCAATGTTGTGTGACAAAGTTCCTCTTCTACCTTGGTGGGTCCTGCGCTCCTTTGGCAGATTTGCTCACCTCAGTGATCTTCCCCGTCAACTTCTCCTGTGTCTGATCAGGAGTTGGGAGGTTTGGGGGGAACCCGGGCCCACCCTCTACTCTGGGTTCCAGCCCAGGGCCCTGTGGATTGCAGCTGTCTATAGTGCCTCTTGTAACAGCTGAATGATAGCTACAACTCCATGGGCTACTTCCCCATGGCCTCCTCCAAACACCTTCTTTATCCTCATCACAGGACCTTCCTCCTGGTGTCTGATAACGCTTGTACCCCTTAGTCCTCCAGCAGCTCTCACTCTCACTCTCCTTCTCCTTCTCTCTCTCAGCTCCTTGCACCTCTTGCTCCCAGCTCCTCACACACACTTCCTCTCCTCTAGCTCCCCCTCACCTGACTGGAGTGAGCTCCTTTGTAAACCCAGATGCCCTGATTAGCCTGCCTTGATTGGCTGCAGGTGTTCTAATCAGCCTGTCTGCCTTAATTGGTTCTAGCAGGTTCCTGATTACTCTAGTGCAGCCCCAGCTCTGGTCACTCAGGGAACAGAAACCTGCTTCTCCTGTGGCCACTGGCTCTCCCTTCGACTGCTCTGCTGTAGAGGAAGGAGGGAGAGCGCTGCTGCTGCTGCTGTTCCTCCTGGGTGCTGGGACCTCGCTGCTGCTACTGCTGCTGTTACTGCTCCAGCTGCTCCCTTGGCTGGGCTAGACACCACCACCCACCTCCTTTCTCTGCTATCTGCTTGATGGCTGAGTGGTAGATCCCCGTACAGCCCTTGAGGGGGGGCGCTGCTGGCCTGCTTCCCAGAGAGGAGGGGAGTGAGGTACCCCAGCTCTTGTTGCTGAGGATACCATCTGAGCAGGGTCCCTCCTGTCCGGACACCAGACCACCTAGAGCTGCTGGGGCTACTGTGGCTGTTGCTGGGGAGCTGTTGGAGCCCCGAGAAGGAGGAGAAGGAGGAGTAGAAGAGGACCGCCTGCTGCTGGGAGACCACGTGAAGACCGCTGTGGAGCTGGCATTTCTGGACTGAGTCTTTTTCGAACTGTGCTCTTGTGTAGGGGTTTGGACTGTGTCTGTTGGGACACTGGGGGTGTGGCATGGAGTCTGCCCTCGGTCCATCCATGTTCCCTTTCGCCCCTACCACCATTGTTGCCCCCTCCACCTCCCCTGCGGGCTGTTTTCCTTCTGCTTCGGACTCCTGCCTCTGGGACTGAGCTGCTCGCCTGGCTCACCACGCCCGCTTCCATCATTTGGGCCTGCAGCAGCAGCAGCCAAGCAGTGACTTTTGTACAAGTGCCCGTGGGCGCAAACTCTCCCCCGCACCCTGGACTGACCCCTTTCCTTTGCCACATTTGTCCGCCCCACCTGTTTCCTTCTGCGGCACTCATTGTCCTGCCCCAGCCCTGCAGCTAGCCCCGTGGTCCCTTCACCCCATTCCCAGCTCACCCTTCCGCCCCCACCCTGTGATCCCCCAGTCCTGATTGGTCCCTTCCCTCATGCGCCCATGCCCCCTCCCATGCACTTGTGCCCTTCCCCCATTTGAGTTTGCCCTTGTTCACTGCACCCCCCCATGCCGTTATCCCCCCTATCCCCTAGTGCAGCTAGACGAGCCGGAATCCCCTCTGAGTCGGTGACCTGACACCCTCCCACCCCTAGATCCTTGGTTGCTCCCCACGCCCCTTCAGCCTTCCCTTTCTGGCACCCTCCTCCCCTGCCTGCAGCCTAGCGGGGAAGGGTGGTCGCCTGCTCTCCCTCCCCTCCCCTCGCTGTTTGTCCCTCCCCCGCTCTCGTTATGGAGGGGGACACGGAGGGGGAGACCCCTCATGATGCTCCCACTGTGCCTCCTCCATCTGACCCCGTGTCCATTTCCCAAGCCTCTACCTCGACCGCCACTGCCGATCCACATAGCACTGCCCCTGCTGGGACACCGGCGGCGGCGAGTACTGGGGAGACCTCCGCTGCTGCCACATCCCTCACCCCTTCCAATTTGGGGGGAGCCCCCCCAGCCAGTGGGAAATGTCGGAGTGGGAACAAGGGTAAGGGCCCTGCTAGAAAGGCCAAGTCCTTCATGGCAGAGACTGCTCCTGCTGCTGCATCCCTGCTACTGACCTCAGCATTCCTCCCTGCTGCTCCCTCCACCAGCTCCGTGGGTCTCCCTCTCCTGGCCCCCAAGGCGTACGCCCAGGTGGCGGCGGCCCCTCCGCCTGCCGCTGCTCCTCCAATCGCCGCTTCTGCTACCATCTATAGCGGGTGGGGCCCTTTCCCCACCTTGACCTGGAAGCATGGCATCCGTTGCCTCCTGGTGCTTGCCTCGCCCCACGTGGAGACCTACGTGCGGGCGTTGGTGAGAGTGGTGGGGCCCACAGCCATCGTGACGGCCTCCAAAATGTACTGGAAGTTGGTCTTCTTCCTGGCATTGGAGGCCGCCTCCCAGGAGGCGGTAGAGATGGGCCTGGATGTGGGGGGCGTGTTTGTTCCCCTGGAGCCGTTGGAAGACCTGGGGGTCCACTTAATCCTGACCTCCATCCCTCCCTTCCTGCCCAATGCTGCCCTGTTGCCCGCCCTTTCTGCCCTGGGTCTGACCCCAGTCACGCAGGGGGAGGACGACCCTCTGCTAGCGGGCCTTGATCTGGGCGGCCTCACTCCGGTCCCCCTGTCGCCGAGTTCCCTTCCCCTAATCGCTGCTTCTGCTCCCACCCCTGAGGGTCCCCTGGATTCTTCCATTAACCCAGCTGCAGATGGCACCCTGTTGACAGCCACCGAGCCCATTGGGGCGACAGCCAATGCCCTGCTGCCGAGACCCGGTTCCCAGGGGGTGTCCCTCCTGGGTATGGAGGACCTGCCCTCCTTCCTAGGCAGGGACCCCATTGACGAACATCTGTCTCTGGATACTGAGGCTGCCACACGTGCCACAGTGGCTGAGCCCAGCATCTTTAGGGGTCCCTTTCCTACTTCCCAGATCCCTGAGCCTGGCCAGGAGGAGCCACTGTCCAGCGGCTCAATTATAGAGGCTCAGGATCCTACCTCTACCCCCTTCCCAGATTCTCTCCCTGATCCCCACCTGTCATAAACAGATAGCTAAGGGTTAATGTCTCTTTCACCTGAAGCACCTGACCAGAGGAACAATCAGGAAACCGGATTTTTTCAACTCTGGGTGGAGGGAAGTTTGTGTCTAAGTCTTTGTCTGTCTGCCTGCTTTCTCTGAGCTTTGGAGAAGTAGTTTCTACTTTCTAGTCTTCTGTTTCTAAGTGTATGGACAAAGAGATCAGATAGTAAGTTATATGGTTTCTTTTCTTTGGTATTTGCATGAATATAAGTGCTGGAGTGCTTTGATTTGTATTCTTTTTGAATAAGGCTGTTTATTCAATATTCTTTTAAGCAATTGACCCTATATTTTGTCACCTTAATACAGAGAGACCATTTGTATGTATTTTTTCTTTCTTTTTTATGTAAAGCTTTCTTTTAAGACCTGTTGGAGTTTTTCTTTACTTCAGGGAAATTGAGTCTGTACTCACCAGGGAATTGGTGGGAGGAAGAAATCAGGGGGGGAGATCTGTGTGTGTTGGATTTGCTAGCCTGATTTTGCATTCCCTCTGGGTGAAGAGGAAAGTGCTTTTGTCTCCAGGACTGGGAACGGAGAGGGGGAGTCACTCTGTTTGGATTCACAGAGCTTGTGCCTGTGTATCTCTCCAGGAGCACCTGGAGGGGGGAAGGGAAAAAGGATTATTTCCCTTTGTTGTGAGACTCAAGGGATTTGGGTCTTGGGGTCCCCAGGAAAAGTTTTTCAGGGGGACCAGAGTGCCCCAAAACACTCTAATTTTTTGGGTGGTGGCAGCAAGTACCAGGTCCAAGCTGGTAACTAAGCTTGGAGGTTTTCATGCTAACCCCCATATTTTGGACGCTAAGGTCCAAATCTGGGACTAAGGTTATGATAATTTTGGACGCTAAGGTCCAAATCTGGGACTAAGGTTCTGATACCACCCAACTCCTGTTAGCCCTGTCCTTGTCCCCCCCCCACCTCCTGTGATGCCAGTGCCGCCCCTGGGATTACCCTCCAGGGAGTGGCTTTGGTGGTTTTTCCTTGTCCCGACCCACCAGGGGCTGCTGTTCTCCTTCCGCTGCCCCTTGTTGCACTGGGGAGTGGGATGGGTAGCGTGGCATCGGCCCATCTGACGCCACTTCGGGGGTCTGCCCCCTGCCTGCCCACCCCGGTGGGCCATGGGGCTGTGACTTGGGCCCCACTGGGGGACAGTCATAGATCAGTGCTCCCGCCCCCCCCATGCGCTGAGGGAGGAGCTGCGGGAGTTCCTTGAGGACATCTGTGGCTCCCCTAACAAAGTCCAGCTTGCGCTCCAGCGGTGGGAGGATTTCCATCAGATCCTCCGGGCCGCGAGGGCCCTCATAGGGGAGGGTAAGAGGACCAGAAAGCAGGCTGCCGCAGCCTACCAGCAAGTCCGCCTCTTCTGCGACTCCTTACTCACCTACGGGGTAGGTCACGGATTGCTGCATGGCCCAATGGAGGCTGTGGATGTGTCTGCCGGCGAGGATCCCCCCAGCCCTCCTCATGGCACCAATCATCTCTGCCACGTTAAACACCTGGGGCTGTAGGATGGGTCTCTACAGGAGCCAGGCGCTCTCCTTCCTTCGGGAAGAGTGGTACTCTGTGGTTTTCCTGCAGGAGACCCATATGGATCCAGCCTCTGAAACTAACTGGCGGCTGGAATAGGGGGACGGGGTCTACTTTAGCCACCTCTTGGTTCGCATGGCTGGAGTGGTGACCCTGTTCTCCCTCGACCTAAGGCCTGAGGTGCTGGGAGTCGCCGTGGCTGTGCCGGGCCTCCTGTTGCACATCCGGGTCCACATGGAGGGGCTTGTGGTTAATCTTGTCAATGTTTACACCCCGGCATCGGGTCCGGAGAGGTTGCGTTTTTATCAGCCAGCATCCGCCTTCCTCCGCTCCCTGGATTCTCTTGAGTGCCTGGTCCTGGGCGGGGACTTTAACACCACCCTCGAGGAACGGGACCGCTCAGGGACCGAGCAATACCCTGCTGCTGCGGACAACCTCTGGGAGATCATCGAAAGCCACTCCCTGGTGGACATCTAGCACGACCACCACCCAGACGACATCTCGACGTTCACCTTCATCCAGGTGGAGACACATCAGTCGTGCCACTCCCGGCTGGACCGCATTTACCTGTCATGTCTCCAGCTTTCACGAGCCCACTCCTCCAGCATTCGGCCAGCCCCCTTTTCAGATCATCACCTTGCCACCGTGATGGCCTCTCTCTGCGCGGAGAGGCCGGGACTGGCCTATTGGCACTTTAATAATAGTTTGCTGGAGGATGCGGGCTTCGTGGCTTCCTTCTGGGAGTTCTGGCTGGCCTGGTGAGGGCAGAGGAGTGCCTTTCCCTCAGCACGGTGGTGGTGGGACCTGGGGAAGGTGTGCGCCCAGCTCCTCTGCCGTGACTATACCCGGGGCGCCAGCAGATGGAGGGATGAGGTGATAGAGCAGTTGGAACTGAAGGTCTTAGAGCTGGAGAGGCGTCTGGCCGCGAGCCCCGAGGATCCATCCCTCTGTGGAGCGTGCCGGGAGAAGTGGGAGGAGCTCTGGGCCCTCGAAGACCATCGGGCCCGGGGTGCTTTTGTTCGATCCCACATTCACCTCCTTCAGGAGATGGATAGCGGCTCCGGCTTTTTCTACGCCCTGGAGAAAAGGAGGGGGGCCAAGAAGCACGTCACTTGCCTCCTGGTGGAGGACGGCACCCCCCTCACGGATTTGGCAGAGATGTGCAAGAGGGCCAGGGTCTTCTACGTGACTCTTTTCTCCCCGGATTCAACTGATCCTAATGCTTGCAGAGTACTATGGAACGGACTCACGATGGTCAGTGTGGGTGACCAGGACCGGCGAGAGTTGCCTCTCACTCTGGCCAAGTTCTCGGAAGCCCTCCGTTGCATGCCCACCAATAAATCTCTGGGCATGGATGGGCTGACCGTGGAGTTCTACCGCATGTTCTGGGACGTCCTCGGCCCAGACCTGGTCACCGTTTGGGCCGAGTCTTTGAAGAGCGGGGTCCTCCCTCTCTCATGCAGGCGAGTCATGCTCGCCTTATTGCCAAAGAGGGACGACCTCCACGACTTATGGAATTGGCGTCCAGTCTCACTCCTCAGCACAGACTACAAAATCGTTGCAAAGGCCTTCTCGATGCGGCTAGGGTCCGTGCTGGCAGACATGGTTCAGCCAGACCAGACCTACACCATCCTGGGCCACACAATCTTTGATAGCTTGTGTCTGGTCCGGGACCTTCTGGAATTAGGGTGTAGGGATGGTCTGTCGTTCGCCCTCTTGTCCCTGGATCAGGAAAAGGCGTTCGACAGGGTGGATCATGAGTATCTTCTGAGCACTCTGCGAGCGTTCGGCTTCAGACCTCGGTTTGTGGGTTCTTTCCAGGTGCTGTACGCTTCTGCGGAATGTCTGGTCAGGCTCAACTGGACCCTGACCGAGCCGGTCAGCTTCGGGCGGGGAGTACAGTGGGGTGCCCCCTCTTGGGCCAGCTGTACGCTCTGGTGATCGAGCCCTTCCTCTGTCTCCTAAGCAAGAGGTTGACGGGGTTGGTTCTTTGGGAGCTGGAGCTGCGGCTGGTCCTGTCGGCATATGCTGAAGATGTGCTCCTCATGGTCCAGGACCCGGGGGACTTGGCGCGGATGGAGGCTTGCCAGGCTGTGTACTTGGCTGCCTCCTCCCCCCAGGTCAACTGGGTCAAGAGTGCTGGCCTGGTGGTCAGCTCCCTCACACCCACGCTTCAGGCCATCCGGTGGAGCGTGGGTCCGCAGCTCTCTCTTGGCGTTTACCTTTCTGCCACGCATCCATCTCTGCCGGAGAACTGGCACGGTTTGGAAGGCAGGGTGACAGAGCGGCTCCGGAAATGGACAGGACTACTCCGGTGCCTCTCCCTTCGGGGGAGGGCACTGGTGCTTAATCAGCTGGTCCTGTCCATGCTCTGGTACTGGCTCAACACCCTGGCCAACCTCCGGACAGCGATTCTGGAGTTCTTTTGGCCAAGGGTGCACTGGGTCTCTGCAGGGGTCCTCCACCTGCCCCTGGAGGAGGGGGGGCAGGGCCTGAAGTGCCTACGCACTCAGGTCCATGTCTTCGCCTCCAGGCCCTGCAGAGGCTCCTGTATGGTGCAGGTAGTCTGGCATGGAGCGTATTGGAGCACGCCTTCCTCCGCCGCTTCCGAGGGCTCCGATACGACCGGCAGCTCTTTTACCTCCATTCGAGAGGTCTTCCGTGAGACCTCTCCGGGCTGCCAGTCTTCTACCAAGACCTCCTCCTGATCTGGAAGCTCTTTTCAATGACCAGGTCCGTGGCGGCCACCATGGGGGTTGATCTCCTCGCAGAGCCCCTGCTACACAACCTTCAGCTTCGTGTGCAGATGGCAGAATCCCCAGCGGTGCACCAGAGGCTGGTCTTAGCGGGAGTCACCAGGGTCGGAGACCTCCTGGACTACGACCGGGGAGACTGGCTGGATCCCCTGAAGCTTCTTAGCGCATGGGGCTCTCCAGCCCTCGTACTCCCCAGCGTGTACTTCAGGAAGTGAAGGCCGCTTTACAGCCCACTGCTCGTGCCTACCTTGACCGGGTCCTACCTCGGCCCCCCCGCCCTTTCACTGCGAGCCGGCTGCATGATCTGCAGCAGGTTCTGTTCAAGACCGCACCAAGGAAACATCTGTACACGCTCATGCTCCACACTCTCCACTACACCTCAGCCTTGCGTCCCGCCCCGATACCAAATGGTGGGACCTCCTGCCACCTCTCTAGGGTGAGAAGCCTCTGTGGGCCAGCTTATACTCTGCCCTGGTCCCGAGGCCTGCCGAGGATGTCAGCTGGCTGCTCCTTCATGGGGCCATGAGCATGGACGTGTACTTAGTGCGGTTCACCCATGTCCCCAACACCTGCCCTTTTTGCGGCATGACGGAGACCCTGGCGCACATTTATTTAGAGTGTGCCAGACTGCAGCCCCTTTTCCGACTCCTCTTGAATATCTTATTGCTTTTTTGGTTGCACTTTTCCCCTCACATTTTTATCTATGCATTCCCCATCCGTGGCCCCACAACGTCGCAGGATCTCCTTATCAACCTCCTCTTGGCCCTGGCCAAACTAGCCATCTATAAAACCAGGGAGAGGAGGTTGGCTGATGAGATTTCCTGTGACTGTGGGGCCTATTTTTGAGCCTCCATCCATTCACGCATCCGGGCAGAGTTCCTCTGGGCGGCATCCACTGGCTCCCTTGACGCCTTCGAGGAACAGTGGGCGTTGTCCAAGGTTCTCTGCTAGGTGTCTACATTAGGTTCCCTTCGTTTAACCCTATAACCTCACTCCCGATCCTGTTTTTTCATTAGTTGTCCCACGAAATCATTTGGTGTCACAGGCCTATGGATCCTCCCCTTAGGCTGGGGGGAGGTCCTTTAGAAGTGGGAGGGCTTCGCCCGCCCACCTCCTGGATGTCAGTAGGACCAGACTCCTGTACCCCACTGGCCTGGATCTGTCACAGTTGATAAATGCAAAGTAATACATCTTGGAAAAGAATCTCAACTATACATACAAAATAATTGGGTCTAAATTAGCTGTTACCACTCAAGAAAAAGATCTTGGAGTAATTGTGGATAAGTCTCTAAAAACATCCACTTAATATGCAGCAGCAGTCAAAAAAACAAACATAATGTTTGAAAACCATTAGGAAATGGATAGATAATAAGACAACAAATATCATAATGTCACTATATAAATCCATGATATGCCCACACCTTCAATACTGAGTGAAGTTATGATCTCAAAAAAGATATATTGGAAATGCAAAAGGTACACAGAAGGGCAACAAAAATTATTAGGGGCATAGAACAGCTGTCATATGAAAATAGATTAAAATGATGGGGATAATTCATCTTGGAAAAGATGTGACTAAAGGGGTCCATAGAATCATGAACGGTGTGGACCAAAAAAAACACATAACACAAGAACCAGGGGTCACCAAAGAAATTAATAGGCAGTAGGTTTAAAACAAACAAAAGGAAGTACTTCATCACATAATGTACAGTCAATCTGTGGAACTCATTGCCAGGGGATGTTGTGAAGTCTAAGAGTATAAGTGAGTTCAAAAAAGAATTATTGATCATAAGCCGGTTCGTTTATAAGCTGACCCCCGCAAGATGGATAAGTAAAAATGGAAAAATGTTATGACCATTCAAAAGCCGACCCTATATTTCATGGGTCAGCAAACTTTAGCTCCTGGGACATCAGGATAAGCTGCTGGAGGGCTGAGATGGTTTGTTTACCTTGAACGTTCACAGGCATGGAGGTAAACCTAAGTAAATAAAGTGTCCCGGTGTGCCAGCTGCTTACCCTGACGGGATGGGACAGCAACTGGTGGGGAAAATTTTGGGAGGGAGAAGCTGGGAGTCAGGGGAGTAACCCCTGTGACCACACCCACCTGACTCTATCCCTAGCTCGGGACTCCCACACTCTCCCCATCCCATCCCTTCCAATCTTATCTGGGGAAGGCCAGGGGAGGATGTCTTTGACCAGGTTGGAGCTGCTCCAGCAGGCTGGACAGCGCAGTCACAGCCTGATCTGGTGGGCCAGACCAGGCAGAGCAGCCGCAGCATGTTCCAGCTGGGCCAGGCAGCACAGCTGCAGCGTGCACCAGCGCCCGGGCATTGCAGCCACAGCCTGGTCTGGGGGGCGGGGCTGAACTGCACAGCTGCAGCCTGCCAGCCCTGGAGCTGCAGCTGCTTCTGAGGCTGGGGGGAGAACAGCATGGCCAGAAGTGGAGAAACTCTGGCCCTGCCTCTTCCCTTCTGGCTCTGCTGGCTGTGCTGCCTCTCCTTGCTCCCTTTGTTGGGGGGAGGGGCTGTGTCCCACCTCTCCCTCTCTATACTCATTCATAAGCTGACCCCCTTCTCTGGTGCTTCCCTTTTTTACTAAAAAAAAATTGGCTTATGAAGGGGTATATACTAGATTAACTCGTGGAAGATAGGTCCATGAACGGTTATTAGCCAAGATGATAAGGGATACAACCCCATGCTCTAGGTGACCCTAAATGTCTGACTGCCAGATGCTGGGACTGGATGATAGGGATGGATCACTTCATAATTGCCCTGTTCTGTTCAGTCCCTTTCAAAGATCTGGCACTGACCATTATTGAAAGACAGGATACTGAGCTAGATGAACCATTGGTCTTATTCAGTATGGCCGCAATTTCCTATGTTCTTATGTTATGTTTGAAAATTCAGCTCATATACAACAAGTTTATCTTTCCTCATGAGTCCTGAATTTAGATAACATTTTGTGTGTTGAATATTGCTCAGTATAACCCAGGTAATTCTAACTTTGAGAAATAACATGAATTATGATCGCTACCATTCAGTAATAGTAGTCCATTCATTTCTGTTTGATTTCTGTTCCTAAGAGAGTTATATTTTAGCTGAGGGGAAAGAGCTGGATAATTTTACGAAGGGTATTTTCTGATACTTAATGTATTCATTATCAGTTAACTATGATTATTAAAACGAATTAGCTAATTAAAATAAGAGAAGTACTACTTTGCATATTGAAGACAAACTAAGAATAAAGATCCTGATTTGGATGTCACATCAGTTTTATATCATTGTGACTCCATTGCCTTAAATGTAGTTGCTTCTGAGTTACATCAGTAGGAGATCAAAATCAGGCCCATACTTCAAAGCACTTCCTATTTCATTCCAAGATAGCCATGAATGCTAAACTTCATAATAATCAGACCAGTTTACTCCACTGGCATTTGCTTCAAGTCTGGTAACCTAGTTCCAATCTTACACTAGCAGTATTGTCAGCTCCAAACATTCAAAAATCACAAGTCAGGTTTCCCCAGAATCACAAGATATGATTTTTAAGCCAAAGATTTTCAAAAATAATAAATGTAAGATTCTTTTCGGTTGTTGAAAATTTAGGGCTCATGTTTTCAAACTGTTCTCTGCAGCCATACAGACTAAAATCTTGTTTTTCGAGGGAAAAAATTGAAAGCTGAGATTCTCATGAAATCACCTCACTTCTTGTTTTGGGGCTTTAAGAGAAGCGACAAACATTGAGAAATTGGTGATAATATCATGACAGCTGCCACCACTGTGATCTCACATTGATGAAATTACATTAACTTCATCAGAGTACACCAGTGTAAGGAAATCAGAATTAGGGTATGTCTATATGTACAGTGCTGTAGTGTCACAGCTGTTCTAATACAGCTGCTCTGCTGCAGTGCATCTGG
The DNA here is from genome assembly GCF_007399415.2 of Gopherus evgoodei. NCBI lineage: Eukaryota > Metazoa > Chordata > Testudines > Testudinidae > Gopherus > Gopherus evgoodei. Next base: position 52,769,336 of record NC_044328.1, on the reverse strand, counting down.
TGAAGATGCTCTATGCCGATGGGAGAGAGAGCTCGCGTTAGCATAAAAAACCCACCTCCACGAAAGGCATAAGCTATGTTGATGGGAAAAGCTCTCCTGCTGACAGTGCTGTGCAAATGAACACTTATGTTTGTGTAACTTTTGTCACTCCCCTGAGCAACATAAGTTTTGCAAACTTGGGCTGTAGTGGAGACATAGCCTCAGGTTCTCAGAGTTTTCTCTCAACAGTAAAAGAAGAGCAAAGAAATTTTTTTTCCTACATTTAATTCTACATTTCTCCATAACTAGGTCACTCATTTAAATATTTTTGAATGTGATGTTAGAGTGGCTACCTCAGCACAGTGATATGAAAAGAATAAATGACAGTAATTGATATTTTTATAGCAATACACCAGATTGTCTCATTAAATTCAATCCTGAACAGACAAAACTTAGAGTTTCCCTTTGCAAGCCAGGGCTTTGAGTCATTCAACTCTTTGTTTTCCTTCTGTTCCTTTGCAAACCTGCAAAAATGCAAATAAAAATAGCCCTCTGGTAATCTGAGTGTTAGTGTGCTGCCTGGAAACCTTGCTTTAGAACTTGCCAGAATAAAAAGATGTTTCATGGACTCATCCCAATTCCAATTGTCCACAGTGTATGCTTGTGTCACGCTGTCTGGAGTGGCTACCTCAGGGCAAACCATCAAAAACAGGGCCAATACTCAAACTGGTGGAATGATTAGATTTCACTAACTGCAGTTCGTACCTAGTCATGTGCATACAAACTAATTTCTTGGTTTCTCCTCCAAACTCTTCCTACAGTAACATATGCTTCTCCCTCCACGATCAATGCTTCACATACAATGAGATTGCCAGAGGATAGACTATGACTTGAATTGCATGCCGGTGCAGGGGAGTACTCCTGACAACCCTTAAACCTTACACAGACTGCCTGGACCTTGGATTCAGGTGCACATATATAAGCATGCAACATGTCCACTATTCATCTCCAACAAAACAGACAGGTATGGAGACCAGGGGAAGAGAGGAAAATGGGCAAGGTTTTGGCTTTCCGTACTATGCTCACCATTGCATTTGTGTCAGATGGGTAGTAGCATAATTTGCTGCTGGCACAGGCAGCAGTGAGGAAGCAAGGAGGAAATTATGCCTTAGGACTGTGCTTCAAAGCATAAACTACTCCCATGAAATTTAGCTCATTTGTCAATCTCTGAGGAGAATCTCAGTCAAGACTGCAGTAGCAGGATATTTCACATTAGGATTGAGATTCCGTGTGTGAGGATTTGAGGAAAGAGTTTTTGGGCCCTGCACTTTCACTGGATGTGCTGAGTTTTTTATGTATTATTATTAGTGGTAGTAGTATTCCAACAAAAAAAAGTGTATTGAAACCAAGTTTCTTCTGTATTTCTTAGTTCGTCAGTGGTGGTTTGTGTTTCGGCAGAGCTCACCACATGAGCCATCAAAAGCCAGCTAAATAATTCACTAATATATCCAGTCTGCAAAAGTAACTGGAAACATTAATGATCTTCACCATGTTATTAAAGAGAACTATCTTCCTGCTGCAGGCCTTATTCAGTCCTAACTCCTGGATATTCTTGCCTTACAAAGCATTAGAAGGCAGGATTCACTATACTAATTTATTAGTAATTGATTTTTATTATTATTATTTTATAATTACAATAATGCCTCAGAGCTGTTGGAGAGTGAAAATATTTAGAATCATATATAAGTAGTGATGGTCAATCTTGAGCCTGCTGAAGATCAAAGTGTGCTCTGACATTTGATGGGTATTGCTAAATTAACTTTGTGATGCTTGAGGATGGAAAATTTGTGCTAAAACTGCAAGATGTACTCAAACTAAAATGTTGTGTAAGCTGCTTGCTAAATAACTGATAATAGCATGTCCCCACTAGAGGTGCAAGTAGAATTCATTTCTTACTGGTAGGCTGCACTCATAGAAGGAGCACAAAGGGTGGGTATGTGACTTCCTCACATTCCACTCCTCCTGTGTCTTTCTGGTATGGCATACTAGCTATAAATATCTTACTGGTATGACTTACCAGACCATACCGCTCTACTTACACCACTGGTTCCCATCCAGGTCAATGACCACAAAAACAGGGAAGTTGAGGTAAATAGGGACGTACAGTTGAAGAAAACACCTCTGCGGTTAAGTAGTCAATAGATAGCCTGATCACCATATATGGTTTATGTATGAATAATAACAATTAATCAATGAAATGGCTAATATTGCATGTGTTTGATATTAATTGCAAGATGTATAATTCCTCATGCTGATTGGAAGTAAACTATTGAATATGTAATTTAGATATGAATATATACGCTAGAGCGTAAGGAGATAGTTGGAGATCGTAGGAGCAATCCATCATTAACCACCTGTACCCCGGGAAAAGGCAACTGATCATTTATCTTTTTCTGTATATCTACCACTGCTTTAATAATAGTTGTTAATCATAATAAATAGTTTGGTTGAAATAAAAGTTTGAATTAATAAAGCTGAGTTTCTTGACGCGAGTGCATTAAATTACACCCAACAGAGCCCCAGTCATGGCCCAGGACCCCATTGTTCTAGGCACTGAACAAACAGAAAAAAAGATATGGGGGAGCTCTGCCGGTTGCCAGGAGGGCGGCAGGTGGCTCCGGTGGACCTCCCGCAGGCATTTCTGCGGAGGGTCCGCTGGTCCCGCGGCTTTGGTAGACCTGCCGCAGGTGTTTCTGCAGACGGTCCACTGGTCCTGCGGCTCTGGTGGACCTCCCGCAGACACGCCTGCGGCAGCTCCACTGAAGCGTGGGACCATCGGACCCTCCCCAGAAATGCCTGCGGGAGGTCCACTGGAGCCGCGGGACCGGCGAGTGGCAGAGTGCACCCCCGCGGCGTGCCGCTGTGCTTGGGGCCCCGAAAATGCTAGAGCCAGCCCTGCCCAGAATAAACTCATTATAACTAGCAGAGCTATGCTCTTCAGAAGTTGTGGTGGATGAACTTTACTTTTCTTTAACAAGGGCTGTCAATCCTCTTTCTTTGGCAAGCCTGAATAGGTCCACAAAATACTAAATATAAACAAAACCATCCAATTTCTTCCCATGGCCTCAGCCTAGTGCACTTTGATAACCTATGACTTATAAAGCCTTCACTAATGTACATTACAAATGAAGTACTAATGCAACCTTAACTACACCAAGAGTGCTTTAATGTTATCTCCTATAGCATTATGTTCTCTGATAACTTTTATATTCTTATAGATTGGGCAGGGATGGTGTCCCTAGCCTCCGTTTGGCAGAAGCTGGGAATGGGCAACAGGGGATGGATCACTTGATGATTACCTCTTCTGTTCATTCCCTCTGGCATTGGCCACTGTTGGAAGACAGGATACTGGACTAGATGGATCTTTGGTCTGAGCTAGTATGGCTGTTCTTATGTTCTTATAAAAATAGGTTGGGAGGGGCCATTATGTGTTGATAGTTTACATTACACTGTGAATATTTTTTCCTTTTTCTTGTCCTGTAAGCTATGTTGAGATTGACTGTACATCTGTATCAAAAACAAATGTTCCAAAGTAAGAGCACTCTTTGTCAGTATCTTTCATTGATCGTACTTGAGCTGCTGGTGCCTCTGGTAAATGACTTCCAACTTCAGAGTCATTAGAGAGCTATGAAGCTCTTAATTTATATTCCTAATCGGTGAGCAAACTGATAAACAGAGGACTATTTTCAAGGATTTAGTCTACCCAGTCTCAAAACGCACAAGATCTTCTTTACCCCATGCACGATGTACTTGTTTCCTTGGAAACCATAATACTATGCCTTGCACATACAAATTTGATTCAGAATGAGATTTAGCGATAGGGAGTGGGGGTGAAACTCAAGAAAGTTTTTTTTTTCCTCCTAGTTCAAGGATCTTTCATGCTCCATTACACTGGGGTTGTTAGCATTGTTTTATTGATAATTTTTGGGCACCATTATTACAACACAACAGCATCTGCTTCTTAGGGAGTATCTGATTACCTGGTGTGTCAAAATCAGATTATCCTCAAATTTGCCTCCATTTCATTCAAATCTTTCTACAAACTGGCATTTGAAAGCCAAATCATTAAAGGGAAGTAAGAGAAAATCTTAAGCTACATGAAATGAGCTCTTGCATTTAAACCAGACTCCATCTTCTGCTATAGTAATCATCCTTAAAAAGTCACAGTTTTCTAACAGTTAATACACAGTTATGTTTGAGATACTAGAGTGTTCCTCTGTGTTTGAAATAGGAAATAGTTGTGGAGTCTTTGACTGTTGGTAAATGGTGACTTTTAATGTCATCGTACTTCATTTGTTTTGTCCTGCAATCTGTGTCTTTGTTACACATTGTAAGGACTGTGGCACACATTTTGGATTTGGTCAGCAATGGAGCCACTGTTGATAAGAAGATAAAAACTACTGCCTTCAGCTTTGATGCTGAAGTAATAGAGAAGGAATGTAACCTGACTGTGTGTAGGAAAGCAGCGATGCCATTTTAAAGGGACAGGATGTCACTTTCACAAATGCCTCCATATGGTGCCATTTTCACCTTATTACTGAGGATGACATAAGAGTTTGTCATCCTGACTTTCATAAAAGGAAAAAAAATGTCCTGTCATTTGTAGAGATGCCACCTGTTCACACGGGCACCTCAGTGTCCAGGCAAAGCCAATAATTGCCTCTCCTTTAGGCCACTTTTCTTTAGCATAAGCAGCAGGACTATGACAAAAGAGAATATCATTCTATTCATTGCAGAGATGGTGAAGCAGAAAATTCACATGCTATGCACTTTCTGATCTTGTGGTATAATTCAATCCTGGGCCAGAAACATGGGTTCAGGCCCACTTGGATTCAAAGCAAAAGTCCTATGTATTTCATTGACAGCGCATAACAAGGGGTCTGAATTCTGTTGCACTCTACAGAAGCACACCAGAAACTCTGTAGCAGCTTCAGACAGTAATCCTTGTGTCACATAGCATTAAACGTAATTGACTTTATATAATCTATAATTGATCATTTTCAATTTTCTGCAGAATTTTGTACTGAAATGCCAAACTATACAATTGAATTTGTTGGAGGGAAAGCACTGGGAGATAAATTGTGGGAAGGGTTGGAATCTTTCAGCTGCCTTTCTCATCTTCCTTCTTTTCCTGCCTCCCCAGTTATTTCATTCTTATTTATCTTACTTCTTCTACTCACACAAATCTTACAAACAAAACTCTTATATAGCCACTTCACAATCTCTGATTCCCATAAAAAAGCAATTGTTTTAATCAGAAAAAGAAAATCTTTATGGCCTGAAAGCGGTTCTCAATTAACATTGATGTGGACAAACCTTTGCTTACATGAATTTTTGGAAACACCTTTAACCGCCTACCCCAATTCCAAGTACTGTATGAAAGGCATGTGCCATGAGGTGCTAATATTCCATTTCTAAAGTGCTTGCATGTTTTTGAATAACTTTTCCCTACTACTAACGACCGAATGCATTTCCAATTCCACTAGCTGTCAGGCCACTGGAGGGCAGATCCTCAAGTCTAAGCAATTAACAAAAAAATAATTTTCTTGTTTCTCAAGTCAAGCTGGAATCATGATTTTCTGAACATCTCATGGTACTTGGTTAGCACTGAGAGCTCAGGGAAGCAAATTTAGCATTGTCCAACCTTCAACTATCTTTATCTTTACAGAAAAGATGTGCAGGAAAAATACTTCAAGCTAGTTAGTTTGATCTTGAGTGAGAACAAAGGTTAGAGAGGTAAGATACAAGAAGAACATAAGAACGGCCATACTGGGTCAGACCAATGGTCCGTCTAGCCCAGTATCCTGTCTTCCAAAAGTGGCCAATGAAAGGTGTTCGGAGGGAATGAACAGAGGAGGCAATCATTGAATGATCCATCCCCTGTCGTCCTTTCCCAGCTTCTGGCAAACAGAGCCTAGGGACTCCTAGAGCATGATAATTTAAAAGAGATTTTTCCCCACATGGCCTGTGTGCTCTTAGATAGAGCTGTATTTATTAAGGCTCATGCATCACTCAGAGTGCAATATGCAGTGCATCATTTACAGTAGCAGTTACTTTTTTTACGTCAAAGCTGAATTCAATGCTTACAAAAGATCCTAGACTGACAACACTAGAAAATGATGTCCTCTCATTACCCATAGTAGAGAAAGTGCCTGGATAGTGAGACAGTATGTTTTCCGTTATATCATTTCACTAACATACATACTAACATACTTGACCTGGAGGAAACCACTCTAAGGGTGAGAGATTAGTTCTGTCTTCACATCCATTAAATACTTAATTTCTGTGATGATACTGCCAGTAAGGATGTAGAGTGGAGTAGTGGTTTATGTGATGCAGTTACTTATCCACTAGAAGATGGACTTGTATTATCAATTCATTCCAGAATTGTCACCAAACAGCTGTCAGATGGAAATGACTTTTGATTGCTCTGAGTAGGCCAAATTCATATTATCAGCATAGAGATAAAAGGTTCTTTATCCCATAGATTTCCTGGTCTATTCAGTCTCCTTGCTTTAGCAATCATAAATATTATCTACACATTTACTTCTTCATTCATTTTAGATATTGCGGACAAAATCAGATGGCTTAAAATATTAGGGTGGTGGGAAAAACAGATATGTCAAAAATTTCAAAAATCTAAATTTTGATTTTTAATAAATTTACCAAAGATGTTAGAGGTAGAGGATTTTTTTAAAATTCCAAAATTATTCTTCCAATGTATTCATAAAAAGTATTATTGTGTATTATTTATATTTCCCCAATAACTGCTTATACCACTTGATAACAAGTAAAATGTACTTTAACACAGAGATTGTCCATAAGATTATTCTATAGAGTTGCTCTGTACAAACACAGTGTACGCCTATATAAAGATGATATCGGATGTACAGTATGTTTTTGCATCCAGGAAAAGTTTGAACAATATGTCATATTTTTGCTATCTTCCTTATATGCAGAGTTCTAAGTACATGAATGAAAGCAAACTACTATCTTTTGATCCTTAGGAAGACATTGAAATCAGAATCCTCCCTGACACCATAATAATTTTCATTGTGAAATCAACTGTCGTGGCAATGACAAGATTTTGATTTCAGGTGAGTAATGAGCATGAGCAGATGAAATATTAGGACCTGCTCTTGCATTCACTGAAGACAGTCTGCACTTATGCATATTCAAAAATGTATGCTCATACATATGCCCACATTCTGAAGATTCAAACAACCATGTGGACTTTAAAGTTTTTTTTTAAATTGGTTTTATTTATTTATATATTTGTTTATTTAATGGAGTCTGCGCTTTCTGGTAGTTTACTCTGAAAGCAGTACCCCACCATTAGTGGGACAGAATGAATATGTTGAGGTGGTCAAAAGGTTAGAAAATTCAACCACTGTACTTCTAATTATATATCTTTAAAGAGTAGAAGATAAAAAATATATATCTATAGCTGTGTGTGTGTGAAAACAGCTTGTGATTTTGAATATCTCTTCTGAGTCACAATTAAGGTTAAGGGAATATGTAAGGTGAAATATCTGTATTGATGGTAAATGTATATATAAACTATAAATGTAATAGAATTAATATGCAAATTACTTTAGCTAGTCACTTCCATTCATTTTAATGCCTAGAGTTGTTTTTAATTTATTTTTGTATAAGGGTTAGATTATTTACTGAGCATTCTTAATTTTTTGTTATTGACTTTTTATTTTGCTTTGTGTATGTATTGTGACAGGGTCAGGCCAGATGGCTACAGAAGAGTGATAGAAGGCAGATATATTAGCCCCAGATTAAGCAAGTCCCTTTTTGCTTGGTAAGATAACAGGGGCGATTGCAGAACAATCAAGAAGCTGCAGGCAAGCAGGCTAATCAGGGCACCTGGTTTAAAAAAGAGGAGTTGACCTTGACTGTGGGTCCCACCAGAGGGGAAAGTCCCTGGCCTGTCCCCCGACTCCCTAGGTGGATCAGCAGGGACTGCAGAGATTGTCCTCCTTCCTTTTCCCATGCTAGCCAGTGATGAGGTTAGCTGAGTGAACGACAGGTTTGAGACACAAGCAAAAGTGGCCAAACTGAGGGCTGCCATGAATCTCTGAGGACAGCAAATCCACCAATAAACGCAGGACCCACCAAGGCAGAGGAGGAACTTTGTCACAGTATATTATTCACATACATACACAGAGACCTATTAAGTATATTAATCATATAGGCCCCAATCATCAGCTGATGTAAATCAGCTCCATTAGTCCATAGGATTTTGCTATCCTAGTGTCTTGTGATATAACAGCGCTAAGAAATTAAACACATGTGAATGTAGCAAACTTTCAAAACTACACTAACAATCTATTTCTCTTCCTCTTTTTTTTCCTATGGAGGCTCTGAGATGACTGTGTGGAATTACTCTGGCAGGTTGGAAATAATGATGTACAAGGTAAGAAACCCCTGCCTAGAGCACTGGGCAAGTGAGAGAATACAGATAGGGTTGTGTGATCAGTACCCTGTTTGCTGTCTGCGAGGTTCACAGATACACATGATGCAGCTCAGACAGCGATGACTATTAAGCCCAGTGGTTTCAAGAGAGAGAGAGAAGCAGAAACTAGAAGTACAAAGTAAAATGAGAGTGTATGGGCTTACTGGGCTACCATGGTGGAGAGAGAAAGAAAATGGAGTTGCTAACATAGATTATAAAATGGGTTACAAGCCCTTAATAGTGAGTGACTATATCAGTGATAGGTGTATGCAGGTAATTATCAGTATATATAAGGGTAAGGATTTCAATTCAAGGAGGTGTCATCAATGCAATTCTCTTCCCCGTCCCCCAATATGTTTGATTAATTCAACTGCTTAAAAATTTTAAATAAGGGTTTATAAGCCTGTGAGCCAAATTCAAAAGCCTGATCAACACAAGATGGTGTTTATTGCCTTTTGTGAGAGAGCTCTCAATTAGGGAGAGCAGCTGAAAATTTGGCAGTGTTGGTCACAGCACAGATGTGGCCAGAGAAGTGGTAGGATGCAGAGTTTCAGTGTATGCCCTAGACAACCTCTGATGACTGGACTTTGATGGAGACCCCAGCAAAGATGAATGCTCCCGCTCCCTCTGTAAACTCTGTGCTGTATCCTGCCCCCTGTTCACAGTGGCCATCCCTAGTACACACAGATGCAATTTGCATCTCCTGACAGCAGCAGGGTCCAGGTTTTTCACAAAGAATTCTGTGAAAAATTCATCCCACTTTTCAACCAGCTCTAGTACTAATTAAAAGGTATTATAAAACTGTCCTGCATCATTTTTCAATGAGAGAGAATGTAAGTACCCTGAGAGGGAGGAAAGCACTATAATAAAAGAGAGGTCTGAAAAACTGGAGGAACTATGTTTTTCCTAGGGCTGGGTAACTTGGATACCTTTTCATGGCAACACTAACAAACTGCAGTCTGCATTTTGAACCCTACTTGGTCTCTGTGGATCCAAACTACATGGCAAGTTTAGATTTATTTTCTATAGAGTGATGCTCTCTGGGAAGAAGGAATGCGAGTATCAGTTTGACTCATCTGTCTCCTCCAAATAGATTGATAGAGTTTAAGGCCATACTGAACCATTTGATCATCTACTCTGACCTCCTGTATCCCACAGGCCACTGAATTTCATCCAGTTGCTACTACACTGAACACGAATTAGCCATCTAATCAGAATGTAAATAGTGGTGAGGGAAGGAAGAGAAAGCCAAGATGGGGAAATTGGGTGAGCAACAGCCTGTGAGGAAAGCAGAAGCATGAGTGTCAGGAAGTTGTGTGAAAAAGTTGCAGTGGCATTGAAGGGCATAGGTGAGCAATGACAGAAGATAGTATGGTCTCTTTCATGGCATTATAGTGGCTGGGACTTCAGATGAAGAAATTTCCTTTCATGATGTTCTCCAGGGCTAAGTTTGTAGTCACTGTGAAAGCAGAAGCATTTGTCAGAGTTTGGTTCTTTGTGTCCAGCCACTCCTGATCAGTTTTGGTTTCTCCACTGCTGAAAGTTTTTTTTTTCATTATTATTTTTTAAACTACCTCCCCTCTGTTCTTGATTTCTTTCTATGGAAGGGAATTCATTTTTTATTCTCTTTAAAAATCTTTCATGTTTCAGTGCTCATATTATTAGGAAATCCACTGTGGGTGACTCAGAAAACATATTTTGCCTAGAAAACAGAGAGTGAAAGAGAGAGAGGGAATTTGATTGGCTCCAAAAGCAGAAAGAAATATTGCCTGGGAGAAAAACATAGTTCCTGAGACAGTAGTATGTTACCTAAAGGTGACCGAGGAAGGAGCAAAACTGAATGGTTTTTTTTACCCTAGAACTATTTTCTTTCTTTCTTTACTAATATTACAGAATTATCTTATTAAAGATTAGGGATACTTCTTCCCAGTTTCCTCCTTTCCCTATGGAAGGAGCAACCTTAGGGAAAGGGTAGGCTCCAGGAAGAGACTTCAGGAAGGGGGACAAACTGCAGGCCCCAAACTCTGAATAGAGCTCCTCCACATCCATCTCCTTGAAAGTGCTGCTGCTAAAAGTGGGAGACAGATAATGCCAGACATCTTTCCTGTTGACAGTGGATGTCAAGTGGAGAACTGCAATGTAGACAATTACTCTCCCTCCATGAACAAGCACCTGCGTACTCAGAAAATGAACAGGAATCTACCTTTAGCAAATGGGATTTTAAGAAAACAATCCTAAAGGTTAAAAGAAAGGGAGATACTGTTAATGGACAGTCAGCCAGATAAATACAGCTATCTATCTATAACTTACCATGTCACCCAGTCATAGTTATACAGTAGAATAATGAAGCCCTATAGTCTAGATTTAGTTCTCTGGTCATTGTATCCATCAGTGTCTTGATGGATTAAATTTTAATAAGGTCTCATGTCTAAAAAGAAAAGCCTGAATAATGAAGAAGCAGGCTAAGAGAGATATTTCTTTATTCTTGGATGAGATGTAGATAGCCAGAGTGAGAGCATGCTGGATGAGGGCTGCCAACCTGAGGGCAGCTAGAATGTGTGTATTCCTCTGTGTGAATAAATGCAGGATTTTTATAGTTGAGATTTTTCAAAGCCACCTGAGAGGATTCAAAAGGAAAATGTTCATTCATTTGGACTGGAATTGTGTCTCTAAATCCTATGTGAGGCTTTGGAATTCATAGCCTTCCTGTATAAAGAGGGAAACTCATTTTCCACGGAGAGCAAGCCAGTGGATCATGAAGAGAACTGGACAAATCTTTTGGGGTTAAATGTTTTCTCAAAAAATGCAAATTTGGTCTCAACTGAAACATTTTGCAAATTTTTGTTGAATTAATAGAATTGTTTCAGTCAAAAATAATCTGAAACTGAAACATTTCATTCTGACTTTATCTAAATAAAACGTTTCAATTTTTTTTATTTCAAACAACTTTTTGTTTAGAAATTTACTTCAATTCCATTAAAAAGTGTTAGAAGAGTAAAAAAAAAAAGTTAGAACCAAAATGAAACCTTTTGTTTTGGATTAAAGAAAATGTTTCATTGACTATTCAGTTCAGCCAGCAAACTAAAAAAAAATCAGTTATTCATACACCTCTGTTCAGGATCAAATATAATTTGACACCTCGTACTCCAAAACTGGAGGGGGCATTGTCTTGCACTGCAAGCTTTAAACTGAAGGCTCTCTTTGAGCCAGTATTAAATGTATGAAAATCCCATCTCAGGAAAAGATTTCCATGGAAACAGAAATGAGGTTGGGCAAAGTTATTTTTTGTTAGGTACATTTCTTCTCTTTGTATTTTTTGCCTTTTGTCCCTCCTTCCTTCTTCAAAGGCTTCCATTGAGATCTTACATCCAGCAGGTGTAATCTGTGGTTGGTGGCTAATTTAATAGAACTATGGGAACAAAGGAATTTCCACACTGGATCAAACAGACTCTTGGTCCATCTGGACCCCATCACTTGCCTCCAGCAGTGACTGGAATTTGATGCTTCAATTGTGCAATATACATGGGTGGGATGGAGGAGGGGGAAATCATTTAAATCTCGAACCTACAGGCAATTAGTTTGCACTCTGAAGCATGAGATTTGATTGCCCTCATTATCTTAGTTTGTTTAGCTGACAATGTTATTAATAGACATAACATTATCGAGACCTTTTTTAAAATCCAGTCACAGGATTTGTTTCTATGCTCTCCTGTGGAGGTGAATTATAGTATGGATATACAATGCGTTAAAGAGTTTTTTTCTGTGTAATACATCTGATTTTGTTGCCCTTAATTTAATTAAGTATATCTTTGGTCTTGTGTTATGAACAGAGATGGGTTTGAGCCCCAAATTTCAGATCTTAGGCTTGCTCTACACCACACAGTGAGGTTGATGTAAGGCAGCTCACACGTATGTCAGTGTACACACTACATCCTTGCTCCAGCCAATGTAAGAGCCCTACTACACCCACATAATAATTCCGTCTCCATGAGAGGCATAGGGCATATGTTGGTGTAGTTAGGGCGATGCAGTGTCCATACAGACACTGAGTTACTTACATCAGCTATCTGCTATCATTCTTGTCCATTTCCTGGCTCCATGCTGGAACCATGAAACGGACAAGAAAGCCACTGGTTCAGTGGGGGACTCCAGCTAGAGCCCGGTTTTCCCAGGCTCCTCACTCCCAACCAGGCTGCATCTGTCCCGCTCAAAGCCCAGCTTTCTTCCAGCACCCGATTCCCAACCCAGTTGCTGCCCGGGCTCCCCACTCTGAGCTGAGCTGCACCTGCCCAGCTCCTTGTCCCAGCTGGGCTGTGCCCACCCAGCTCCCTACTCCCTGCTGCCAGCTGAACTGCTGCCCAGAGACTGCTGGCTCCCTAAAGAAAGCCCAGTGCAATTGACAGTTTCGATTCCAGAGGCACCCAGGGCTGAAATAATAGGTAGTGTGGAAGGGCATGATTTAGGTTCTTTGGGAGCACAGTGGTTACAGAGAGGCAGGCAGGACTTGAGAAACACCTATCTGTACATATGCCTCAGATCCTGCTAAAAGCAACTATTCCTGTAGTATTGAAGTTAATTGGAGCATTACAATTGCAATGAGAACAGGATCAGAGCTTTTTTCTCTAACTCAATCACATTAATCACACCAAAATAACAAACAAGCATTCTAAACTTTCAAAAGAGAAAAATAATTAAAAAAAAAAGATTGAGTGCTTCCTGAGAATTCCCCCGTTCACAAATGGGAGCAATGAGTTTTACTGCATGGCTTTATGCAGAAAATATGTCTTTGTGCTGGGTTTCATAGCCCTTCGCAATCACATTTTCCACCATCTCTGCGTACCGAAAAGGTTACATTTCATCCCTTGCAGCGAATCCTGCTGCTGAGCTCACCCAGAAAGCTTGCACAACTCTCACATGACCTTCCTTCCGATTCATGTACCAGCGAAGCCAGTCATGTAAAAACTTTACAAATGTCTTCCCCCCACTCCTCCAAAGGCTCCTCACTGTTTGCTGAAGTATCCAAAGGCCTGAGGGAAATTTTGCTGACAAGCATGATCAAGGGACCTAGAGGGGAAGCAGCTCTTGTGGAACCAATTTTTTTCTAGGGCTTGTTTATATCTTTCTCTTTTTTTTTTCCAGGCCACTTCTTGGCAAAGCCTGTGATGCTAGAGACACAAAGATGGTGAGATCACAAGCACAGTGAAAACAATGAATGAAGAGAAGCCAATTCCAGATTTTAAAATGTACAAGAATCATGTCTTTGCAAGGTAGGATGGTAGGAAATCTGCTTTTAGTGCCAGTCCTGCAAAGAGCTCTCTGCAATAAGAGTTCATTGCAGGATGGAGGCCTTAATCGTTTCTACTGTGTTTCCTGAGAAGGAAATGCCCCTCAAGGTAGTGACTTCTGTGCAATGTCCTTTATAATATTACCCTTGGGGTTGAGCTCCTGGACACCAAAAGGGCGTGTTGATTCTGAAATGATTAATGGGGAGAGTAGATTTGGGCTATAGGAGAGGTGGGGACAGCTGTTGATGGCCTATGGAGTAATATAATATGAGGAAAACGTATTATAAACCATCACATGGTGGGTTTTAAAGATAGCAATGTTTGCCTACTTGTGCTCATTCACAACAGAAGAATCCATTGTTCTCTTTCATATTGCAGTTTTCAGAGACTGGGCATTCTCTCTGTGTTTACTTGCGCATTCTTTATTAGCTTAAATGCAATAAATAAGGTTGTTCTATAATGAGTTTTGCTGTATGCTCCGTAGATGGAATTACTTTTTAATTAAATATTCCATAATTACATTAAGCACAATTCAACATTACTTCTATTAAAAGTAATGTCAATGTTTACAGTATAGGCATTGTATGTTTTAATCAATGATACTGTTAATCATAGTAGCTATATTAGATATTACAGTATTTTTCTGCAGAGTGAGTGTGTATATCTTTGAAATCATTTCTAAATAGTTGTCTTTAAGTGACTGATTGCAAGAATTTTGTCATCGATGTATATGCAACTCTTGATATTTACTCCATATTATTTTGCTTAAGGAATAAAATATTTATTTTAAGTGTTCACATGATGTTTTTAATTATTTTAAGGTTTGGCTAGATATCTTCTGCATATAAAATAAAATCTATAGCTTCTAGAGCCAATAAAAAGTTAACGATGCTTAAAATCCTTCAGCTGTTGCTTAGTGTTTCAGCTGCATAGCTAAAGGAAAGCAATTATAGGCTAGTTCTCCTTAGAGTACTGTAGAGTATTGTATTGGCTTAGCATGCATGTGTGTTATGTTGCTCTCTACTGGCTGGCCCATACATAGGCTAAGGCAAAGATTTTTCAACAATCAGCTGATTTCAGTGGGAGTTAAGCTTTACAATTTACTATAAAGCCTAAATCAGGAGTTAGGAGCCTGAAGTTAATTTTCTGGTTTTGAAAATCTTCAAAATAGTGACCAAACTAGTGGAAGTTGCTCAGCTACTGGAGTGATGAAGGAGGTGTAAGAAAATATGTAGATTAGAACTGAATTTCTACTATCACCAGCTAAGAGAACTCTTTTCATACAAGTGGGAGAGGCTTGCCTTTCTGTAGCAAATTCATCAGGTTTCTAATCCCAGCTCCCCAGGACTGAGTGTATAATTTGTCTGATAATTCTCTCTGTCATCTGCAGCCCATTATAACATTTCTAAATTATTGATGAGTGGGAGAAACCTGTTGTATAAATATTAGAGCTCATGCAAATTGCACCTTTTCAGTTAAATCCTGCCTTTGACTGATCTTTTTTTTTCTCCTCACGGAGATTCAGACTAGTCTTTTTACCTTATGTTTATCTTAAATTGTGCTTCTATAAAGTCCAGGAAGCAATTGCTACTAACATTCTATGGCCTCTGAAGGAATTTGGTTGTGTGAGACATGTGTGTCAGGGGGTTTATATGCATGTGTTCTAGTGCACAAGGTGTCATAAACAGATAGCTAAGGGTTAATGTCTCTTTCACCTGAAGCACCTGACCAGAGGACCAATCAGGAAACAGGATTTTTTTTCAACTCTGGGTGGAGGGAAGTTTGTGTCTGAGTCTTTGTCTGTCTGCCTGCTTTTCTCTCAGCTTTGAGAAGTGATTTCTGTTTTCTAATCTTCTGTTTCCAAGTGTAAGGACAAAGAGATCAAATAGTGAGTTATGTGGTTTCTTTTCTTTGGTTTTTACATGTCTATAGTAGCTGGAGTGCTTTAAATTGTATTCTTTTTGAATAAGGCTGTTTATTCAATATTCTTTTAAGCAATTGACCCTGTATTTGTTACCTTAATACAGAGAGACCATTTTTATGTATTTTTTTTTTCTTTTTATATAAAGCTTTCTTTTTGAGACCTGTTGGAGTTTTTCTTTACTGGGAAACTTCAGGGAAATTGAGTCTGTACTCACCAGGGAATTGGTGGGAGGAAGAAGTCAGAGGGAGATCTGTGTGTGTTAGATTTATTTGCCTTATTTTGCATTCCTCTGGGTGAGGGGGGAAAGAGAGATTAACTCTCAGTAATTCTGTTCTCCAGGACTGGAAAACGGGGAGGGGGGAGTCCCTCTGTTTAGATTCACAGAGCTTGTGTCTGTGTATCTCTCCAGGAGCACCTGGAGGGGGGAAGGGGAAAAGGATTATTTCCCTTTGTTGTGAGACTCCAGGGATTTGGGTCTTGGGGTCCCCAGGGAAGGTTTTTCAGGGGGACCAGACTGCCCCGAAACACTCTAATTTTTTGGGTGGTGGCAGCAAGTACCAGGTCCAAGCTGGTAACTAAGCTTGGAGGTTTTCATGCTAACCTCCATATTTTGGACGCTAAGGTCCAAATCTGGGACTAGAGTTATGACATGGTGGCAAAAATGGGATAGAGAGAATCCAGAAGCCAGTAGGAATATTATATTTTTCTTTTCTCTGCTAGGGGCTTTTAAGCAGAGAGAAACAGTTTGGTTTTAAAAAGGGAACCAGAGAGAATTTTTTTTCTCTGCTCTCTCTTGCAGTTTCTGGCTTGCATATTAAGCAAGGAACCATTAAGCTGTGACAAAAGAGTCTGTTGTGACACAATAGCTCTCCCATTAGGAGGCAAATACCAGCACTATATACATGCAAATAAAGTGGTTTTTCTAGTTTACGCTAGAGGAAGAAAGGGAAATAAGCACTGTTGCTAGGCAGACTTCAGGAGGCAACAGAGAGCCTGCAGTTCAGACAATAAGCACCGGAGGGCACCCCAACACAAGAAAACAAGAACCATGCCTAACAGGACAAAAATGGAGGCCGAAGAACAAATCAAAGATGCCGAGCACAGGCGAGAGATGGAAAAAAACAAACAGGAACTAGAAATAAAACAAAAAGAGATGAAGATGAAAGAAAAGGAAGAAAGCATCAAATTGGCAGCCTACAAAAGAGAACAAGCAGCCAACGAGGCAGCCCACAAAAGAAAACTAGAAGAAGAAGAGATGGCCCACAGAAGGAAACAAGAAGAAGAAGAGGTGGCCCACAGAAGGAAACAAGAAGAAGAAGAGGCGGCCCACCGCCGAGAAATGGAAAAACAACAAAAAGAAAATGAAGAGAAGGAAAAACAGAGAAAACATGAACTGGACTTAGTGCAAGCAGGGCTGCATGCGCCAGCCAACCTTAACAACCCTGCACCAATGATTGTTCCACAGCACAGGAAATTTCCCACCTACAAGGCAGATGATGACACCAAGGCCTTCTTGGAAAATTTTGAAAGAGCCTGTCTTGGGTATAGCATCCCTGAAGACCAGTACATGGTAGAATTGAGGCCACAGAGGTGGCAGCTGAAATGCCTAAGGAGAACATGAACGACTATAAACTTTTTCAAACCAAGGCCAGATACAGAATGGGGATAACCCCGGATCATGCTCGTCGGCGTTTCAGAACCCAAAAGTGGAAACCAGATGTGTCATTTCCCAAACACGCCTACTACGTTGGGAAAAATTATGAGGTCTGGATATCAGGACACAATGTTAAAATCTTGGAAGAACTGCACCTCCTCATACAAATGGAGCAGTTCTTGGATGGTGTTCCTGAGGACATAACACGGTACATACAAGATGGAAAACCCAAAAATCTCACTGAGGCGGGGGAGATTGGAGCCAGATGGATGGAAGTGGCAGAAAGCAAGAAAGCTACGGTCAAGGGGAACGAATACCCCAGGGGGCACACCGACCATAAACCCTACAACCGAGGACAGCCAAAGACCCCACATACAACCCAAGTCACCCACAGACGCCCTATTCGTCCACCTCACCAGTCTCCGGTAACTCACCTCGGCCCAGTGACCCATCAGATGGAAGATGCTTTAAGTGTAATGAACTGGGACATATCAAGGCCAACTGTCCAAAGAACACCATGCGAGTGCAATTCATTATACCACCATCACACCAAAGATCCCCAGGCCCGGATGCCTCTCAAATACCCTTAGAGCGGAGGGAAAATTTGAGAGTGGGCAGAAAGAAGGTTACTGCGTGGAGAGACATGGGGGCACAAGTGTCAGCTATCCACCAATCCTTCGTTGACCCCAAATTCATCAACCCAAAGGCCAAAGTTACAATTTACCTCTTCATGTCACAAGCTGTAGACTTACCTACAGCTGAACTGCCTGTCCAGTACAAAAGCTGGTCAGGAATGTGGACTTTTGCAGTCTATGACAATTATCCTATCCCCATGCTACTGGGGGAAGACTTGGCCAACTAGGTGAAGTGGGCCAAGTGAGTGGAAATGGTTACCCGTATCCAAACCAGGCAAGCTTCCAGACCTATTCCTGTTCCTGAGCCATCCACAGATGCCCCGTCTGTGTTACCAGAGATCCAGACAGAGGTAGTGGACACGGATTCCATGCCAACCACTGAAACAGCCACAGCATCTCCAGTCCCAGGCCCGGAACTGGAACAGCAACCAGCACCAGCAAGTGCAACCACATCTTCAAACTCAATGCCAGAGGGCGCCAGCGAGCCCAAACTGGCAGAAGCAATAGACAGCCATACCCAAAAGGCTCAGCCAGAGCCTGAAATACCCTCAGGTGCACCAGCGGAGAGCGGTTCACCAGCAATGGAAACAACCCCATCATCTACTTCGCTTCCAGAGGGACCAAGCCCAAGTCCACAGTCTGAGGAAGAACTGGAGACCCCCGCCTCAAGGGAACAGTTCCAGACTGAGCAGGAAGCAGATGACAGCCTTCAGAAAGCATGGGCAGCGGCATGGAGCACCCCACCGCCTCTCAGCTCTTCTAATCGATCCCGGTTTGTTATAGACCAAGGACTTTTATACAAGGAAATTCTTTCTGGTGGACACCGGGAAGAATGGCAGCCGCAAAAACAGTTGGTGGTTCCAACTAAGTACTGGGGGAAGCTCTTAAGCTTAGCCCATGATCATACCAGTGGCCATGCTGGGGTGAACAGAACCAAGGACCGGTTGGGGAAGTCCTTCCACTGGGAGGGGATGGGCAAGGAAGTTGCCAAGTATGTCCGGTCTTGTGAGGTATGCCAAAGAGTGGGTAAGCCTCAAGACCAGGTCAAGGCCCCTCTCCAGCCACTCCCCATAATTGAGGTCCCATTTCAGCGAGTAGCTATGACACAAGGTTCTGAAAATACAGTGGAATATGTGCCCCTTATGTTTGTTCTTTGCATAACCCCAGATTACTCTGTGATGTTACCCAGAGTACAATCTGGTTCTGGACTGATGAACAACTGCATCCTCTCAGTTCTCCACCATAGGATGCCTTTTATACTCATTTGCTCTGTCATCTACCACTCCTGGTCTGCTCCCACACAGCCTCTGGCATGTAAGTTACCTCCAGTTATAGTATGAGTGCTATAGCCAGTCACTCTTGAATTACACTGCAGAGCAACACTTGCAATTTGCCAGTCCCAGATTTACCCCTAGAAATATTTTATACTGCCCAGCTCTCTTCTGGACAAAATAAGCTCATGTAAAGTCTGCCCCTATTAATAGAAATGATATGCATAAATTCAGTTATTCCAAATGGAGTTTCCCAAACACTTTAATCCATAAACACTGGTTTAGATAAATTGGTAAAAGAAGTTTATTAACTACAGAAAGATAGTTTAAGTGACTACAAGTAATGAGGCATAAAAAAATCCAGAATTGGTTACATGAAAATAATAATAAAACACAACTAATGCTTAACTTAACAAGCTAAAGTAATTCAAAGCAAATGTCTCTCTCACTACATATTTCACCAATCTTAGTGGCTGAATTCCTTTCAGTCAGGATCCCTCCGCCAGTCCAAAGTTGTTTCTTTTGCTCATCAGGTGTTGTGGAAGCAATGAGTAGAGAGAAAAGGAGGAATAATTTGGGGTCTCTCTTCTTTCCTCTTACAGTTCTCTTTTTCAAGAAGCATCTCCAGCTGATGTTCAAGAGATACAAAGTCTGTTTAGATGGGAACTCGCACCTGTTTCTTTGTCAAAATGTAGATTTTCACTCTTATCCTCTTTCCTGACAAGGAATGCGCAGTCAATCAGGCGATGGCCCATTTGATATTTTGACACCTGGCTGAGGCATTGGCAAGCCTTTTGTGTCTGGGGAACTGGTTTGTGGCTGATCCCCCAGACTTGGAACTTGTCTTAATAATACCATACAGAGGAATCTTATAACTTTACATGCAACGTTGCCACACATATTTTTCTAAGACAATAACGATCAGCAAATTTTGAGTTTTCAAATGATACCTGACAATGCATACTTTGTGAAACATTCATCATACTCTTTAAAGGGGGTGAACATAGGGGCACAGACTGTCACAAACTGCCATCCTCAGAGGTAGAACAATATGTGAAAAGCAACATGTGATGTGGAAAATCTAAAGGAAGTCCACTCTCACACAAGTGGCTGAAAGGAGATACAAAAAACAAACACTCAATTTCCTCTGCAAAGAAAACAAATATTGAGTTCTGGGAGCATGGTGGACAAGGGGGAGCTGTGTGACATGCTTTAAGTACTGGAACTTGGAATATTTTACTTAGGGAGGTTCTGGAATCTCCATCCTTGGAAATTTTTAAGAACATATTAAAGAACGCCTGTCAGAGATGGTCTAGGTATATTTAAGCCTGATCCAGTGCATGGCGATGGACTAGATGTTCTCTTGAGTTTCCTTCCAGTCCTACATTTCTATTATTCTATTTGTTAAACTATTTTGCATAGCTATTTCCACAGTATACATGACTTAGAAATGACATGGCATTGGAAGACGGCAGGGAGAAGAATTCTGTTAAAACTTTTCCAAACCTAGCAACAAATGATTTTTTTTATTTATTTTGTGGGTGAAAGTACTGAAGATGTCCATTTTTAATAAGTGTGTACTAATTGCTTAGGGGAGGAAGGGTGAAATCTATCACACAACTTTGTAAAATGTTCCTTCTTAAAAGCAAGTTACATCCCAATAGCTCAGAGTAAAATGAAGGATTTTGACTCTGGGAACCCTGAGTGGAGATGACAGGTCTTTTCATGAGTCACAGAAAGTCCTTGGGTGCTCTCCTCTTCCTACACCTGAACACCAGACAAAATCTGACCCTTAAGGAATACCTAGCTATTCTTCTCAGAAAGCTGCTAATGCCAAGCTAGTTATGCAGCTATGTTACTGCAGAGTCCTGATAGAATGGGGAAGGGTAGAGGGATACATCTTTAGATTTTTACTTGGGGCCAAGAACATTGTTACTGCACAAACTATTTTCATACATCAACAAAAATAAATACTAACAGCAGCAAAGCTAAACCAGAACACCCTTTGTCTTTTTTTCCCTTTGGTCAGTTCCACTGTTACTGAAAGTATAACTGGAGTGCAACACACTTCACACTGATGTCTATATCTCAATAGTAAACATCTTTGTCTTAGAAACAAAGCTCAGTGCAAAGTTAGTCTGAAAAGGGAAAACATCTTCCTTGAACTCCAAATTGGTAAAAAAACACAGAGGTACAAATGCTTAAAAGTGGTTGTCATAAACAGATGGTTAAGGGTTAATACCTCTTTTACCTGTAAAGGGTTAAAAAGTTCACCTAGCCTAGCTAACACCTGACCAGAGGGACCAATGGGGGAACAAGATGTTTCAAAAGGAAGGAGGGAAGTTTTTCCTTTGTTGAGAGTTTCAGTTTCAGCCAGAGTGAAAAAAAAATCAAGGAACCAGCCTCTTATCAGAGTAGTAAGTTTTAGAAAGGAATAAATAGGTTTATGTTTATTTCTTTGTAACCTGTCTTATGCAATTAGAGGTAGAATCAAATTGGGTATTTTTTTTGTGTAACTAAATTGTACCCAGGGGAACATCCTCTGTGTTTTGAATCTGTTGTCTGTGAGAGTAGCTGGTGTGCTAATCTCTCCCAGAGGGTTTTCTTTTACCTTTCTTTTCTTTAATTAAAAGTCTTTTTCTTAATACCTGATTGATTTCTCCTTGTTTTAAGATCCAAGGGATTGGATCTAGACTCACCAGGGAATTGGTGAAGGAGTCTCTCAAGGCTACCTAGGGAGGGGAAGGTTTTGGGGGGACAAGGACTGATCCAGACACTGAAAATTCTGGATGGTGGCAGTAATACCAGATCTAAGCTATTAATTAAGCTTAGAAGTGTCCATGCAGGTCCCCACATCTGTACCCTAAAGTTCAGAGTGAGGAAGGAACCTTGACAGTGGTACTAGAAGGAAAACCCTCACTGAAAAGCACAAAGTCCAGTCCAATCCAACCACAGATATGGCTCTTGCTTTTTTGGTTCTATTGCTCTGAGATTCTTTCACTAAAGATGCAAAAAGGTGGAAATAATGTGGCCATATCCCTCTGACATTCTGGGGTGCAATGCAGCCAAGTGTGGGTCTGTGTCACCTCCTCACTGCAACCTGAGTGCTTCACAATGCTTTGCTGTTGTAGCTCTGAACCTGTGCTCCTCACAAACAGCACATGGGCTACACCAGGAGTATCTGTGGATGGCCATAGTCCTGGTCCAGCAACTCTAACCCCAGCAGCCTGTCAGCAAACACAAGTCACACTCTGGCTTTCAGCAGACCTTCATTACTACTTGCAGGATGACCCAAACATATTCCCAGTCCAGTATTTTCCCCCAAAAAACATGCCGTCTCCTGGACAGTCTAGATATATTAGGTCTGTTGCCCCTTTCAGTAGATCTATATATAACAGCCTGCTACTTAAATGGAGTTACCTACACTGTTCACAACACTGGATTAGTTTTGATTAAAGAATAAAACAAGTTTATTTAACCACAAGGAGATAGGTTTTAATGAGTGGTAAGTATAAGACATTAAAGTCAGAAATGGTTACAAGAGAAACAAAGATAAAAAGCTTTTTAGTACTAAACTTAAACTAGACTTGGTTCAAAGTGAAGACCCCTTACGTATTTCTATTATCATTGATGACCAAATTTCAGGCCAGGATCTGCTCCCAAAGTCCAATGGCAGTTTCTTTTGTCTTCTTAGGTGAAAAGGAGAGAGAGGGATAGAGAGTGATAACTTGAGTGGTTTTGCCCCTCACTTTTATAGTTCAGTCACTCTTTGAAATGCATTTTCCTGGGTTATCCCTAGATAAAATTTCTTCCAGCTGTGAGGATGGAGACATTGGGTCTTGTCATGAAAGAGGTCCATGCTGTTGTTTGCTAAAATACAGGCTTGCCTTGTCTCCCTTTTGCTATTTCAGGAACCTAATCCACTAATTATATATAGATTGCAGTAAACATAAATTCGCTTTTTTAAGACCTTGCCCAGTTCTGCCTAGTCAGGGCTATGTGGGTTTGAACATGTGACACCAACTTCATTCAGGGAGCATTTATAACTTTTTACCATATTATTGGCCAACAAGTTATTAGTTTCATATGATACATTACAAGGCATATTTTGTACAAAGGTTATTACAAGGGTGTGCAGGATGTGACCACGGACTGCATTTGGTCACAATCCCTCAGATGAAAGGTATTTGCGATGGCCTTTCTTGAGACTTAAGTTTTTCAAGTGAAGAAAGAATATATGGCCAAGATCAAAGCTATGGTTTTGGTAGACAGAAAAAAATATGCCTCAGCTTTGAATGGAGCAAGTGCAAGAGGATATGTAGCATATCAGACAAGCAGTTCCTGTCAACTGTCTTAAGTGATTGCACTTGCACTCCTGAAATGTTTGGATAATTTGAAGTGTGATGTAAATTCATCTTGTGAGACTTGAGTAACAGGGAAAGACTGGTAGGGATGAAGGTAACTCTAAAACAGATAAGTTAATGGTTAGAATGAACTCAAGTGGGAAACTTCTGGCAAGTGACTCTACAAGTGTAAGCAATCCTGGGAAGGGAGCCAATTGTATAGACACCTTGGGGACTTCTAGCTGGCAGGAAGTCCATATTTCTGGCTAGAGCCAGGTAAGAAGTTTGGAAAAATTGTGAAAAATTCTGTCTTTTTAAAAATTTATTTGAACTTTTCCGCCCACAAAAACAAGACAAAACATTTTTTGAAAATTTGAGTCTTAGAAAATATTGGCTTTGTGGTTATTCTTTTTCCTTCCAGTCTCTCCATTACCTTCAACCCTTTATATCTCTGTTCTCCTTTTCCCATTTTGCCACTGCAAAAAGGAAGGTGAAGAAATTGGAAAGGTAGAATAACGAACTGTAATAATAAAAAAAACTCAAAAAGCAATAAAACTTCTGAAGAAAATAACTCAAATGCAGTACTCAGCTTGCAGATGGAAAGCATTTACTTTATTTTTTTTTAAAGTTGTGAGTGTGTTCAGTGCTTATGAAATAAAGAGGCTGACAGCACTCAGAGCCATGCAGAGGACAAGAACTTCATGCATTTTGCAGGCCCCACACACCCATCCACCCTCTGATAAGTGCACTTACATCCTGATGTTCACCACCCTCTTTTATTCAAGTCTTGGAACTCAATAGAGCTCCCCCAGTGCATTTTCTTTCTGATCTGTAGTACCCTCTACTAGTCAAGACATGAGCCCAGTACACCTTAACTGGGTCCACAACATCTACTGTTATTCAGGGGCCTCTTTTGAGCACAGAATTCCATTCATGCCAAATTGCACATTGGTCTTAATAAGGTTACCAAATTCATTTTCACTTGTGTGAAATCTTAGTGACTTCACTTGTCTAAATATGAAAAGTGAGGAAACAAATGAGAGTACTAGTGTGCTTGAAGTTTGCTATGTGATTTAAAGGATTGAGGCCTTATCTGTTCAGTTACACAGAGATTTGCTGTCTATTAGAGCTGTCTGAAAAATATAATGACCTTTTTCCACTATAATTTTGAGGAAAATTTCATCCCATTTCTCTTTTTGTTTAATTTTGTATTTTTTTTAAACCAATCCTATCATTGGTTGAAAAATAGAATGACATTTTCATTTTATTTTGAAATGTTATGAGCAGCTACAACACAAAACACAATGCATATATGGGCACACACTTTCTTCTATTGATTTTAGTAATTTCAACACAAAGTATATGACATCAGAACTCTATAACTCCTAGGCCCAGAGGCAATCAAGGTTAGGAGGATAACTTTCATCTCTTCAGCTCCATACTCTTGTGGATTTAAACTTGAATTTTAACATCATTTTTTCAACTTAGTTTTTCTATTTAATTATAGAGTAAGGGCACCCTGTGTTCCAAGAGCAATCATCTTACTGCCATGTTATTCTGAAGCCTGCCTTCATTCAGTATGACACATGCTGGTTATGAAATATGCTACCAAATAGAGTTATAATGAAGTGAGACTGGGGAAAGATTAAATTGGAATCTGAAGTAATGCCAGCTAAGAAAGCCTACCTCCATTTTATTATTACTATTATATTTAATAAATAATTTTTCATTCCCACGAAAGAAAGAAACAATTGAAAGCTTTCCAGTGTGGATATGAAAAGTAGCTTAAGACAGGCATAAAAAATATGTTTACTGGTTTACAATTGCTGAACTTTTCATTCTAAATGGAAAAAAATAAAAGCAAACTGAAAGGTTTTCAATGAAGATATAAAAAAGAACAAAACCCACTTAAGAAAAAAAGATAAATGAATGTTCTAGGTTATGCTGCATGAGTTCTTTGATAAAAAAGGCCTTGCAAATGCTGTATCCATACAAAACAGAATTATCGGGTTTTAAGCTTGATAGCAAACCTTGTTTAAAGCTCCACTGATGGCTATGGAACACTGGGAAATATCTATTTAGAAATATATCTGCTTACACTTTTATTTATGTTTGTTTGTTTTGTATTACTCCTTCGTAGTCCATCAGATCTGGCTGCTTTTTCCCTATGTAAACTCACAATCCTGTTTGTAGCAACGTAATCAAGATTATCCATGATTTTGCACTGGGGATCATGGATCTTGAGGTGTTTCTGCTTTAGTCTGGAAAGTGGCCACCAAGAATAAAACTGGCTGACCTTCTGTCTGTTTTAATACCCAAGACTTAAAGTATTAGAGAGAGGAATTGCCTGATTGAGTTTTCCAACTTGAGTGAAATGGGAATCAGGTATATGAGGACTTGAGTCTTTTCTTATGTACATGGGTGTTATAGATGCATACACATAACCATCTTACATAGGGCCCAATTCTGTGAGGTACTGCTTTTACAGTGAGTTGAGGGAACACAGTTCCCCACAATATTATGCCACCATGTGAAGTATGCACTAATATTATTAAATATGAAAAAAAATGATCTAAAGGATAAAATCCTGGCCCCAGAAGGACCAGGGTTTCACCCACAGACTTTACACCAAATATATTGAAATTAAACAATACTCTGTATTGAGAGTGTGTCCTCAAAGAGCTAAGGCTTGGGTATATGACTGAATATTTAAGCAGGAGTCACTATATCTTCTTTAGACAATCAGCTTTCTCAGCTGCAAAATAATAGCCCAAATCTGCATATCAGTGATCACCCTCAGCTCCCATCCTTCTAATGGAGCCTAGGATTCACAGCACCTGACATGATCAAACATAGGCATTGTGACCTCAAATAGTGCATATTTGGTACTTGTTAAGCAAGTGGTGACCTGTGACTTCTGACTCCCTACCAAATGCTATTCATTTAATTACTAGTTCACCACTCCACCCCAACATCACCTAATTTGTCTTTTTTATCTACTTGGTGCATCCTGACTGACATGGGGATTTTCTGTTATATGTCTGTACGGTGTCTAGCTTTTTCTTTCTGAGGCCCATCATAACATGCTATAAAAATGCCAAGGCCCATCTGTGTCATAATAACTGGTTTTCTGCATGTAAAAGCCAGGGCTAGCATTAGGGGATAGCAAGCAGGGCAAAGCTACATTGCTCAGGCTTCAGCTTTAACCAGGGTGGCAGAGCTCAGGGCCTGGGCTTTTAAACCATGTGACAGGTCTTTGGCTTTCTGCCCTGGGTCCTAGTGCATCCAGTGCTGGCCATGCTTGGCGGTGCTCCTGAAACCTCCCTCTTAGGGAGCCTCAGACCTCTGGTTGAGAACCACTGCCCTAGGCAGTAATGTCTTTTTTTTCCTTTCCCAAAGTATTAACAAATGCAGTAAAAGAGAAATCAAAATGTTCAACTGTTGAAATCAAAGCTCTGAAAAAATATATTTTCAGAGTACTTGCTTCATTGTATTTCAAGTTGAAGGCTGTCACCGAAGATGAAATCACTCCTTTGGAATAAGTAAATAGAATTTGATTGTTTCACTTTCCAGTTTATATAGACATCTCTTCTGAGAAGTTGTTTTTTTTGGGGGTGGCGGGGGAGGAGGGACAGGGGGAAAGGGGAATGGAAGGAGGTTTGACTTGCTTTTTGTAGAATTATGATTTTTTTCTCTCTCTCCATTTCAAAGCAAATAGATAATGCACATCCCATTTCTGAGAAGTCACATCAAAATGTATTGAGAGACAAGCTTTATGGAGTTTCCCTCCATTAATTAGTAGAAAGATTTAAGATTATTAAATGAGCTAGGTTGCTTTGTGAGCTGAAGGATGCACATTGCTTTCCCCACAGTTTTATTCCCTCTATCTCACATTTCAGGACAGACTTGTAATTCTGAAGTGGTTTCAGCTATGAGAAGGTCTGACATATGCAGAATGTATTGTATGTTGTCTGTGTTCATAAAACCATCACTAATTATTAATTACAATGTTCTATATATCTCACCATGCTGTTGCTTACCTCCAAAATTTGGTTTATTAAGCTGAACTTCCAAAAACATTAAATCATGAGAATCAAGCTTATATTGAGTACTGTAGAGAAAAACAACTAAGCTGTACTATTGCAGTACCTGGGAAAACAGATTACAGATGTAGAAGCTGCATCACTCTAACTACAACTGGTTTAAAGGCCAAATTTAGTTAGCCATTGCAAGCCCCTCTGCTGATACATTTATATTGCTTTAAAACTGATTACAACAGTTTAACCAATGAGATTGTGCACACAAGGCTCTGCGCCAGTTTAACCACAGTATTTTTGAACTAAAACTATTAGTTTTAGTTAATCTGTTGCAACTTTTTGTGTCAACCAAGTCCAAGGAACATTTATATATGTGACATGTAGCTAGAAAGGGTTAAACAGCTTGCAGGCTGAATGATGCTGAGCCCACCTTTAAAGTTATGTTAGAAAGGTATGCAAATAATAATTAGGTCCATTCTTGCTAAATAGGTTAGAACTTTGAAATGCAAACCTATATTGCTGGAAGTAATACTAATTGTGTGTATCTTAGATGCTACTCCTAAGCAAATAGTTCCTGTCTGTCACTGTAACTATTGATTCAGAGATCAAAAGGGAATATTAACATTTGGATGAATCTTGAGTAAAACAATGTCATTGTCTATACAGGGGTTGGCAACATTTCAGAAATGGTGTGCCAAGTCTTCATTTAGTCACTCTAATTCAAGGTTGCATGTCAGTAATACATTTTAATGTTTTTAGAAGGTCTCTTTCTATAAATCTATAATATATAACTAAACTATTGTTGTATGTAAAGTAAAGAAGGTTTTTAAAATGTTTAAGACACTTCATTTAAAATTAAATTAAAATGCAGAGCCCCCTGGACCAGTGGCCAGGACCCGGGCAGTGTGAGTGCCACTGAAAATCAGTTCACGGGCCGCCTTTGGCTCACGTGCCATAGATTGCCTACTCCTGGTCTATATGTCTCTTTGAAGTTTGTAATAGACAGCCTAATGGATAGATTACCATATGTTAATTTGGGTAACTAATTACTGGTGGTGTTTAGAAAGCAAAAGGTTACATCAGAAACCTATTATTTAACCAGGACTGTGGGTCAAGTGAATCTAGAACACTGTATAAAAAGACCCTTGAGTCCTGATCCTGTTCATCTCAGATCTGCTTAGTCTTCATTGGGGGGAAGTTTGAGTCACAAGACTGAGGTCCCATTTATGCTAGTATGTCCTGAATACAATATTTGGACATTGGACTATAACCTATGAACTATTTCTAAAATAACTCTTTGTAACTACAAAGTTCACCCTCTCTATGAATCTGCACCTAAATGAATTGAACATGTCTGTATGTATATTGATCTTATAACCATACTCTTTTTTGTTTTTTAATAAAGTTTAGTTTAGTTAATAAGAATTGGCTGCAGTGTGTATTTGGGTAAGATCTGGAATATTCAATAACCTGGGAGGTAATGTGTCCAATCCTTTGGGTTTGGTAGAACCTTTTCTTTTAAATGATGAAATAAGATTTTCAGAAATCATCATATTTGAGTTAGGTACATGGATGGAGGCCTGAGGCTGGATCACTTTAAGGGAACTGTGTTGATGGACATCTGAGCAAGCAGTAAGGTAATAAAGAAGCTATTTTATGTTGGTTTGGTAAATCTAAGTATTGGAATATCCACTAGTTTGCTGGTGATTGTCTGCCTCATTTTTTGCAGTTTAACCAAATTGAGTGACCACAGCTGGCTCCCCACTAGGTCCCCTATCGCAGTATCACATGCTGAATTTCGTCTGGCTGTGCTCTACAGGTGTTGTACCATTTTAGTTACCAATGCACTGTTACTCTTTTTCATCTCTGGTAATACAAGATGTTTGTTTAAGTCCTACAGTCAAATCTAGGCAGTGCCTTCATTATACTACAATGTGTTCCTTGGTAAGAATGTGTGATATCCATACTGCTGGTCAAAATTTTCAATATTTATCTGCAATGCTTCACCAAAATTTTGAATTTCAAAAACAGGGAGAACAGTACAGTAAGAAATAGACTGAAACCACCCATGCAAGTACTTTATACAATAATAATTCACTAATTTGAATTTGGTCCTGTTTATTTACTACATACCAAGACCAAATTCAAACCAGTGAACTAACATTTAAAATAAAATAGTTTATTGATCTTCAGTAGTAGTCCAAAACACTATGACTTGTAGTGGTTAGATTGAAATTTTGGGGCTATTATTTTACAATACTGTAATATGAGGCTAATGTAGCACTTAAAGGCTGTGCCGCATTATCAATTTCCATAGCTATCAATTCCCTTGGCTGTCTATTCTCAAACTCTGAATGATGCTTCATTTTCCTATTCTGTGTTTCCCTTGGTGGGGCAAAGGATCATCATCTTAATCAATGAACCTGGATTCCACTATTCAAAGCTCCTTTATAAGACCAGATCTGCAGACAAAAAAATTTGGATCAATGATAAAACCGTGGATATTCCTTTTGCATTTTGCCTCAACCTAATAATCCATGCAGTTGTCACCTCAGGGGTGGACAACAGAAATGCACTGTTGTACAAATACAGCTCATATTACAAGTAGCGTAGACCAGCTTCCGTTGACTTCTGTATTCTCTATTGGCTGCCATATGACATTCAGGTGAAATTTAAGGTACTGGTCATACTTATCTACAAACCCCTAAATAGTCTTAGCCCAGTTCTTTCAGAGAGCAATTTGATCTCTGTGTTCCACTACCACATTTGTGCTCTGAAAGAATACGTTAGCTAGGTATCCCTAATGCAGGCCTTCATCTCTGGAATTCAATCCTATGAAAAATTGACTAACCCTCTATCATAACCTTAGTCCCAGATTTGGACCTTAGCATCCAAAATATGGGGGTTAGCATGAAAACCTCCAAGCTTAGTCACCAGCTTGGACCTGGTACCTGCTGCCACCACCCAAAAAATTAGAGTGTTTTGGGGCACTCTGGTCCCCCTGAAAAACCTTCCCTGGGGACCCCAAGACCCAAATCCCTGGAGTCTCACAACAAAGGGAAATATTCCTTTCCTTTCCCCTCGCCCCCCAGGTGCTCCTGGAGAGATACACAGACACAAGCTCTGTGAATCCAAACAGAGGGACTCCCCCTCTCCGTTCCCAGTCCTGGAAACAAAAAGGACTTTCCTATTCCCCCAGAGGGAATGCAAAATCAGGCTAGCCAATTCAACACACACCGATCTCCCCTGATTTCTTCCTCCCACCAATTCCTTGGTGAGTACAGACTCAATTTCCCTGAAGTAAAGAAAACTCCAACAGGTCTTAAAAGAAAGCTTTATATAAAAAGAAAGAAAAAATACAAATGGTCTCTCCGTATTAAGATGATACAATACAGGGTCAATTGCTTAAAAGAAATATGAATAAACAGCCTTATTCAAAAAGAATACAAATCAAAGCACTCCAGCACTTATATTCATGCAAATACCAAAGAAAAGAAACCATATAACTTACTATCTGATCTCTTTGTCCTTACACTTAGAAACAGAAGACTAGAAAGCAGAACTACTTCTCCAAAGCTCAGAGAAAGCAGGCAGACAGAAAACAAAGAACCCAGACACACAATTCCCTCCACCCAAAGTTGAAAAAATCCGGTTTCCTGATTGGTCCTCTGGTCAGGTGCTCCAGGTGAAAGAGACATTAACCCTTAGCTATCTGTTTATGACACGCCCCCCAAATTGCAGACAGTGGGGAAGCTCACTGGCGGCGATTTCCTTCTAGAACTTGAAAATAAACAGATTAATACAACACATGCACCTTTACGTATACTACTAAGTATATAACTAACAGACTGTTACATTTTAAGAACACTTTTTAACTACTGGATTCTGGGAAACTCTCACGGGAGAGTGCATCAGCAACTTTGTTAGAAGCTCCGGTGATGTGTTGAATTTCAAAATCAAAATCTTGGAGAGCTAAACTCCAACGAAGAAGTTTTTTGTTGTTCCCCTTGGCAGTATGAAGCCACTTTAGTGCAGCATGGTCAGTTTGTAGTTGGAACCGCCGTCCCCAAACATATGGGCGTAGCTTTTCCAGGGCGTACACAATGGCATAGCATTCCTTTTCACTGACTGACCAGTGACTTTCCCTCTCAGACAGTTTCTTGCTGAGAAACACGACAGGATGGAAGTTGTGATCTGTTGCTTCCTGCATGAGCACTGCTCCTATACCACGCTCAGATGCATCCGTGGTTACTAGGAATGGCTTGTCAAAGTCCGGGGCCTTGAGCACAGGGTCAGACATGAGCATCGCCTTAAGCTGGGTAAAGGCCTTTTGACACTCATCAGTCCACTTAACGGCATTTGGCTGGGTCTTTTTGGTCAGGTCGGTCAATGGGGCAGTGATTTGGCTGTAGTGTGGTACAAATCGCCTGTAGTATCCGGCCAAGCCTAAGGAGGATTGGACCTGTTTCTTTGACCTTGGGACAGGCCACTTTTGGATAGCATCCACCTTGGCCTGTAGGGGGTTTATGGTTCCTCGACCCACCT
This sequence comes from Gopherus evgoodei, assembly GCF_007399415.2. Lineage (NCBI taxonomy): Eukaryota > Metazoa > Chordata > Testudines > Testudinidae > Gopherus > Gopherus evgoodei. Next base: position 52,737,139 of record NC_044328.1, on the reverse strand, counting down.
GGTGCCCCAGGTAAGTCACTCTGTTTTGGCCTATTTGACACTTTTTGGCCTTAACAGTTAGTCCTGCCTGCCTGATGCGCTCAAAGACCTTTTCCAGGTGGAGTAGCTGTTCGGGCCAGGAGTCTGAAAAAATGGCCACATCATCGAGGTAGGCAACTGCAAATTCTCCCAGTCCAGCTAGTAGACCATCTACCAGCCTCTGGAAGGTGGTGGGTGCATTTCGAAGGCCGAAAGGAAGGACATTGAATTCATACACCCCCGCATGGGTGACGAATGCTGACCTCTCCTTGGCAGGTTCATCTAGCGGTACTTGCCAGTACCCCTTGGTTAAGTCTATTGTAGAGATGAACTGGGCACGTCCCAACTTCTCCAATAGCTCATCAGTGCGTGGCATTGGATAGTTGTCCGGACGAGTTACCGCATTTAGCTTACGGTAGTCCACGCAAAAGCGTATTTCCCCATCTGGTTTGGGTACCAGAACCACTGGAGATGCCCATGAACTGGTAGATGAGCGGATTATACCCATCTGTAGCATGTTCTGGATCTCCCGTTCTATAGCAGCTTGGGCATGAGGAGACACTCGATAGGGTGGGGTTCTGATTGGGTGAGCATTACCTGTATCAATGGAGTGGTATGCCCGTTCAGTCCATCCTGGGGTGGCTGAGAACAATGGGGCGAAGCTAGTGCACAGCTCCTTGATTTGTTGCCACTGCAGACGTTCCAGGGTGGTTGAGAGGTTCACCTCTTCCACGCCACCGTCTTTTTTCCCGTCGTAGTAGACACCGTCAGGCCACTCAGCATCATCTCCCTGGACTGTAAACTGACAAACCTGTAAATCTCTGGAATAGAAAGGCTTGAGAGAATTAACATGGTACACTTTAGGCTTTATTGAGGAATTGGGAAATGCTATGAGGTAGTTTACAGTTCCCAGGCGCTCTTGGACCGTGAATGGCCCTTCCCATGATACTTCCATCTTATGGGCCTGTTGCGCCTTCAAGACCATAACCTGGTCTCCTACCCTGAAAGAACGTTCTCTGGCATGTCTGTCATACCAGGCCTTTTGCTCTTTCTGAGCATCCTTTAGGTTCTCTCTAGCAAGGGCTAAAGAGTGTTGGAGGGTGCTTTGTAGGTTGCTTACAAAGTCCAGAATGTTAGTTCCTGGAGAAGGCGTAAACCCCTCCCATTGCTGCTTCACCAACTGTAATGGCCCCTTAACCTCGTGACCATACACAAGTTCAAATGGTGAAAACCCTAAACTGGGATGTGGTACAGCCCTGTAGGCAAACAGCAACTGCTGCAACACTAGGTCCCAATTATTGGAGAATTCGTTGATGAATTTTCGTATCATGGCCCCCAAAGTTCCATTGAATCTTTCCACCAGGCCATTGGTTTGATGGTGGTACGGGGTGGCAACCAAGTGATTCACCCCATGAGTTTCCCACAGTTTTTCCATGGTCCCTGCCAGGAAATTAGACCCTGAATCTGTAAGGATGTCGGAGGGCCAACCTACCCTGGCAAAGATGTCTGTTAGGGCCAGGCACACAGTGTTAGCCCTGGTGTTGCCTAGAGCGACTGCTTCTGGCTATTGGGTAGCAAAGTCCACTAAAGTCAGTACGTACTGCTTTCCTCTGGGCGTCTTTTTTGGGAAAGGGCCCAGAATATCCACAGCTACTCGCTGAAATGGGACCTCAATTATGGGGAGTGGCTGGAGAGGGGCCTTGACCTGGTCTTGAGGCTTACCCACTCTTTGGCATACCTCACAAGACCGGACATACTTGGCAACATCCTTGCCCATCCCCTCCCAGTGGAAGGACTTCCCCAACCGGTCCTTGGTTCTGTTCACCCCAGCATGGCCACTGGGATGATCATGGGCTAAGCTTAAGAGCTTCCCCCGGTACTTAGTTGGAACCACCAACTGTTTTTGCGGCTGCCATTCTTCCCGGTGTCCACCAGAAAGAATTTCCTTGTATAAAAGTCCTTGGTCTATAACAAACCGGGATCGATTAGAAGAGCTGAGAGGCGGTGGGGTGCTCCGTGCCGCCGCCCAAGCTTTCTGAAGGCTGTCATCTGCTTCCTGTTCAGTCTGGAACTGTTCCCTTGAGGCTGGGGTCACCAGTTCTTCCTCAGACTGTGGACCTGGGTTTGGTCCCTCTGGAAGCGATGTAAGTGATGGGGTTGTTTCCGTTGCTGGTGAACTGCTCTCCGCTGGTGCACCTGAGGGTATTTCAGGCTCTGGCGGAGCCTTTTGGGTATGGCTGTCTGTTGCTTCTGCCAGTTTGGGCTCGCTGGCGCCCTCTGGCGTTGAGATTGAAGCTGGGGTTGCACTTGCTGGTGCTGGTTGCTGTTCCAGTTCCGGGCCTGGGACTGGAGATGCTGTGGCTGTTTCAGTGGTAGGCATGGAATCCGGGTCCACTACCTCTGTCTGGGTCTCTGGTAACACAGACGGGGCGTCTGTGGACGGCTCAGGAACAGGAATGGGTCTGGAAGCTTGCCTGGTTTGGCTACGTGTAACCATTCCCACTCTCTTGGCCCGCCTCACCTGGTTGGCCAAGTCTTCCCCCAGTAGCATGGGGATAGGATAATTGTCATAGACTGCAAAAGTCCACATTCCTGACCAGCCTTTGTCCTGGACAGGCAGTTCAGCTGTAGGCAAGTCTACAGCTTGTGACATGAAGGGGTAAACTGTAACTTTGGCCTTTGGGTTGATGAATTTGGGGTCTACGAAGGATTGGTGGATAGCTGAGACTTGTGCCCCCGTGTCTCTCCACGCAGTAACCTTCTTTCCGCCCACTCTCAAATTTTCCCTCCGCTCTAAGGGTATTTGAGAGGCATCCGGGCCTGGGGATCTTTAGTGTGATAGTGGTGTAATGAATTGCACTCGCATGGTGTTCTTTGGACAGTTGGCCTTGATATGTCCCAGTTCATTACACTTAAAGCATCTTCCATCTGATGGGTCACTGGGCCGAGGTGAGTTACTGGAGACTGGTGAGGTTGAAGGGTAGGGTATCTGTGGCTTTACTTGGGTGGTATGTGGGGTCTTTGGCTGTCCTTGGTTGTAGGGTTTATGGTCTGTGTGCCCCCTGTGGTAATCGTTCCCCTTGACAGTAGCTTTCTTGCTTTCTGCCAGTTCCATCCATTTGGCTCCAATCTCCCCCGCCTCAGCGATATCTTTGGGATTTCCATCTTGTATGTACCGTGTGATGTCTTCAGGAACACCATCCAAGAACTGCTCCATTTGTATGAGGAGGTTCAGTTCTTCCAAGGTTTGAATGTTGTTTCCTGTTATCCAGGCCTCATAGTTTTTTGCAATGTGGTAGGCGTGTTTGGGAAATGACACCTCTGGTTTCCACTTTTGGGTTCTGAAGCGCCGACGGGCATGATCTGGGGTTATCCCCATTCTGTATCTGGCCTTGGTTTGAAAAAGTTTATAGTCATTTATTTGCTGCTTAGGCATTTCAGCTGCCACCTCTGCTAAAGGTCCACTGAGTTGTGGCCTTAATTCTACCATGTACTGGTCTTCGGGGATGCTGTACCCAAGACAGGCTCTTTCAAAATTTTCCAAGAAGGCCTCGGTGTCATCACCTGCCTTGTAGGTGGGAAATGTCCTGTGCTGTGGAGCAATAATGGGCGATGGGTTATTAGGATTGGCTGGAGTCTGTTGCTTAGCCTTTTCTAATTCCATGGCCAGTTGGTGGGCTTCCCTCTGGAGTTCTATCTGTCTTCTGCGGGCTGCCTCTTCTTCTGCTTGTTTCCTTCGGTGGGCCACCTCTTCTTCTTCTAGTTTTCTTTTGTGTGCTGCCTCTTTGATTTGTTCTTCTCTTTCTTTCATCTCCATTTGTCGCCTGTGTTCAGCTTCTTTGAATTGCTCTTCGGCCTTAATTTTTGCCTTAGAAGTCATGATTCCTGTTTTCTTGTGTTGGGGTGCCCTCCGGTGTTTATCCTCTGAACTTCAGGTTCTCTGTTGCCTCCTGAAGTCTGCCTAGCAACAGTGCCTTTAGCTAATCTTCAATGTCAAGTAAACCTGAAAAACCACTTTATTTGCATTTATATAGTGCTGGTATGACTCTCAATGGGAGTGCTATTGTGTGACAAAAGACCCTTAACAGTCTGCTAATGGCTTCTTGCTTAACATGCAAGCCACAACTGCCAGAGAGAGCAGAAAAAAAAATTCTCTCTGGTTCCCTTTTAAAACCAACTGTTTCTCTCTGCTAAAAAGCCCTTAGCAGAGAAAAGAAAAATATAATATTCCTACTGGCTTCTGGATTCTGTCTATATCCCACCCGCTGCTACACCATATCATAACCTTAGTCCCAGATTTGGACCTTAGCGTCCAAAATATGGGGGTTAGCATGAAAACCTCCAAGCTTAGTCACCAGCTTGGACCTGGTACCTGCTGCCACCACCCAAAAAATTAGAGTGTTTTGGGGCACTCTGGTCCCCCTGAAAAACCTTCCCTGGGGACCCCAAGACCCAAATCCCTGGAGTCTCACAACAAAGGGAAATATTCCTTTCCCTTCCCCCCCACCCAGGTGCTCCTGGAGAGATACACAGACACAAGCTCTGTGAATCCAAACAGAGGGACTCCCCCTCTCCGTTCCGGGTCCTGGAAACAAAAAGGACTTTCCTATTCCCCCAGAAGGAATGCAAAATCAGGCTAGCCAATTCAACACACACCGATCTCCCCTGATTTCTTCCTCCCACCAATTCCTTGGTGAGTACAGACTCAATTTCCCTGAAGTAAAGAAAACTCCAACAGGTCTTAAAAGAAAGCTTTATATAAAAAGAAAGAAAAAATACAAATGGTCTCTCTGTATTAAGATGATACAATACAGGGTCAATTGCTTAAAAGAAATATGAATAAACAGCCTTATTCAAAAAGAATACAAATCAAAGCACTCCAGCACTTATATTCATGCAAATACCAAAGAAAAGAAACCATATAACTTACTATCTGATCTCTTTGTCCTTACACTTAGAAACAGAAGACTAGAAAGCAGAACTACTTCTCCAAAGCTCAGAGAAAGCAGGCAGACAGAAAACAAAGAACCCAGACACACAATTCCCTCCACCCAAAGTTGAAAAAATCCGGTTTCCTGATTGGTCCTCTGGTCAGGTGCTCCAGGTGAAAGAGACATTAACCCTTAGCTATCTGTTTATGACACCCTCAACTTGGCCACATTAAAAAAGATGCAGATTTCTCTCTTCATCCAGGCTTTACAGGAATGACAAGCATTGGATTTCCCTGATATTCATCTGCTGTCTCAAGTCTAAGACACTGAATGCACCTAAGATATCACATGGATAGATGATTGACAAATACTCTTTTCAACAGTAATAGTAATTTATAAATATAGCATTTTATTAATAACACCACAAGCAGACATTTTTTCTTGGTCACATAAAATAGCTTGGTAAAGAAAATCTCTTCTCTGGTCATGAATTGTCTCCTCTTTCTGTATATTTTAACCAGTACACCCAAGCACTGCTTTACTTTGTTGGATTGCTTGCTTGCGTCCTTGTTTGGTTGGTTAAACATGACTGGCAACTGCAAATTGAGTTATCAACTGGTATAGTGAAGAAATAAAATGAGGAATTCTTACTAATTTTAGTGATGTATATGCCACTGCACAATATTAAGGAAACAATGCAGGAACAATCTAGATGAACAGTTCAATTGTTTCCAGGACTCAGACAATGCTACAAATTAAACAAGAGCCTCTCTAAAAATGGGATATTCATGGATTTGGAATTCCTTAACCCATCTATGGTAAAATAAGACTAATCACAATTTTGTTGTTGTAAATACAGAGAAGTAAAAAACAACACAGGACGTCTATATTCTATTCTTATTAAAAAAAGAAAAAAAACCTGTGGAGTGGGGGTAGGGAATCTTCTCTTCCATAATGATCTGTTTCCTTTTTGAAACAAAACTCCAGCACAAGGAATAGTTTTGAGGTTTTTATTTTTAAGAAAGGGCTCATCACTCATTATCTTCCCAAGTGTAATAGAAATGTTAACCCCTCAAAACAGCTGTTTCTGACTTATACATCATGTAGACAAGATTGGGTTCCTGTGAAAATTACAGCAAAATGGCCATTCTTAAATAATACAAATTAGCATCTACATAGCCTTTATATGTGCAATGTACAAATATTAAATAATTGATCCTTGCAACACCCATATGGTAGTGGGATAAGTATTTCCTCCATATTACAGCTGGGAAAACTGAGATGAACTGACCTGTGCCCAAGACAATACTAGGATCCAGTGGCAGAGCTGGGATTAGAATTTAGGGCTGTCCTGACTCCTGATCATATGCTCATTCTTTCAGATCATGTTGCCAAAGAAAATAAAAGCACTGGTGAAGGATCAAACACATTTGGAGCATAGAGCGGACATCAAGTGAAGAACAAAAGAAATACCATTACTTCCACCTTTCCCTGTCAAGTGGACCAGGGCTGTATTTTCAAAAATTAGGAGAGCAAGATTTGAGCATCAAATTTTCTTGGGAACCTCTACATTTCCATATCATCATGCAAATTACACTCAGTGGTCACTTGCCTGTTTTTGTAGGCATGTTCATATATTATGAGCATAATTTGTTTGAAAATCTTTGAAATATTTGCCCACCCTAATTTTCCATTTATAGTCAGGTTCTGTCTGGGCTTTAGGAGATTAAGTGACTTGTTTGTTTTTAAAAATTTACCCACAATAAATAATTTGCATTAAGATAGCATCTTTCATGCAAGGGTCTGAGTTCATTGTAAATACTAAACTTCAGAACCCCTCTAATGAGATAAAGAAAACCACCTTTTGTTTCAGTAAACATGCAGATGATGTCGATTGGTCTTACACTGATTTTACATTTTTCTCATTCTTTATGTAGCCAAAAAGTATAACCAGTGCAAAGTTAAAAACCAGCAAGTTTCCAAAGCCTGCTGCTTCTGTGCCACAGAAAGGCAAATTAAAACAATTTGTGACTGGAAAGTTGTGCTTTGATGGCTTGGGATCTCACTTTACATTCTACCTGATGGGTATCTGTCAGTATATACAGTACTGTTTTGCCTAATTAGCCCTGATATCTCTTCTCCAAAATATATCTAACAAAAACAAAGCTCAAAAGAAATGACTGCCAGTCTCTGGGAATCATATTTAATTCAGAATAGCTATTATTACTTTGATAAGTGGGGAACAGATTTAAAAGTGAGCACATAAAGTCAGGAGGCACAACAAAGGAATAAACAAAGGAATAAAGTAAATCTGTTCATACTCTAGCTGCACAGCCACATCCCTGAGTTTTATGACATTCTGAAGGAAAACATTCTCCTAGTGATAGCAGCCAATATGAGAGGTGGACTGGAATTCCTGCTTCTCTCACAGAGAGTAAAGATAATTAACACCTCAAGTCCTAAGAACATGTCTAACCCTGAGGCTTTTGGCATGCTAGAGTGCTCAGCTTCAGTTACTCCACTTGTGCAATGAAAATTATTCTCTCCTGTCTCACAAAAATGCAAGGGCTCAGAATGGGTAGCTACAAGGAAGGCATTTGTATCCTGCTGTACAATAGATCTGGTTGAAGTTTCTGTAGAAAGTTTTCTGATTGAAAAAATTCCATTGAGATGAAAATGTATTCTAAGCAGGAAAATGTCAGTTTCCCACTACGGGGAATTTTGAATTTTTTACTTATAACAGTGTGTTTTGCTAGAAGTGCCTGGGGAATCTGCTCAGGAACAAAAACTAGTGCATTGTCCATTCCACTTATATTGGTTAGGCTTTTGACCAGGGCAAGACAGTACAGTTCTGGGGTCCTAGGCTGTGGAGAAGCCTTCATGTAACTGCAGCTAGGTGTGTCCCTGCCTATGTAAAGGTTTGTGTGAGTGCAAGACCAGGAGTGGTTCACAGCAGCACAATGTGAGATGGAGGCCAGGCTGGTGAGACAGAGAGCTCAGTGTTACCTCAGTTCCTGGTTGCACTCCAGGGGGAGGGTGCAGGGGAGGAGGTATCACACCAATATCGCTTTTTTCCTTTTCTTAAAAATAGGAACTATATTAGCAATTCCCCAGTCATCAGGTATGACCCCCCAGGTTTACAGATTCATTAAAAATAAGACTATCCCTTGTGCATCCCAGATGTGTTGTGGTATAGTTGCTGCAACCTAGTAAGCTTTCTACCATAACTCAGGAATAGCTCAACTTTCATACTAGCCTCAAGCCTGTGCTAGAGCTATAACTGCCCCAAGATTTGCAAATGAGCCAGATAGTTTTCTTTCAAGTAATATTAGTGAGCAATAAGAGGCTGCACCATCCCTCATGCCTGCCACAACCAACAAGCTTAACTCATTTATGAAGGGTAGGGCGTATCCAGAAAGAGAAGTTGGAAATTATTTTTTTTAAAGTGCAAAACATAAGTGTTTTAATTAAAAACCATAAACAGGTTTTTTTGGAGGCAAAGTATTATGGGAAATATTTTTTAAACATTTTTTAAAAAGCTGAAAACATGAAAATGGAAATAAAGGAGGATAGCAGACAAGAGGATGGTGTAACAAGACCAGGATTTCTCCCCAGCTTCCAAAGGACCCACTGCCACACCGCTCCCTTTTACGCGGTTATATTTACTCCAAGCTGCAGCTTCCAGTGTTTTTCCCCAATTATTTCTCAGGTTCTTTCTGTTTCCCCTCCCAGGGGAGATAGGCAGTTCTAGCTCTCCATGGCTCCCTATTCACAGCAAAGTCCACTTTCTCTAACCCTTCCTGACTCAGCCAAGCACCCCCTCTCCAGCTGTCTCCCTCTCTAAGCCCAGGTGCCCTGTTTTAAAGCTAAACTGGGATCAGCTGACCCGTCACAGGTGCACTGGTCCTGCTCCCTCCTATAGAGCCAGTCTTACCCAGTGACAAACAGATTGTCTGGAAGAAGCATTGTAGGTTGAAAGAGTACATCCAAACCTATCACCGGTGGTTGGATTTAGAGAACACTCCAGCCCATTTTGTTGTTGTTTTTTGGTATCCCTCCTTTTAAATTACTTTGCAACTTTTTTGTGCATGAAGTCCCTTATTATAGCCTTTTTTACAACACAATGTCCTTCTGTTATTGTTCGTGGCTTCCCTTCTAATGCTGATTGCTTCCTTTGGTGTTTTAAATATATGCTAGGTCTTAGAGTGTCTGAATTCTGAGAACACCCACCGTGTCTTTTAGGTTGGAAATACCGCAGCATGAAGTTTGGCATTTCTGTTTTCTGTCAATAATTTCACCCCTTCTTGTGATAATAAATCTGGTTTAATCCAGCAAACACTACCATATTAGAGCTTAGTACAGTGAATACTGCCATTTCCTGCAAAATACAAAAAGATCCCAATCATTTAAGACCAAGTATAAGATTGTCTGTCTCCAACGAGACTAGACTAGTCATGGCAATAAGCTCATGAGTGGTAATGTTTGCAAGGTCAGGCCCTTAGTTTGTGTTCACAGTTCCCTAGGTTTCCCTTTGGTGACTGATATTGAATTCCTTGTACAATAAAACTTTGTTTGAAATCATTGGGTGTGCCTGAATAATAGAACTGTAATTTAGGTGTTAGGTGTAAGGAAATGGGTTCCCTTCTTACTGCAGCTTCTATTTGTACATGAAAATATGGCAGCTGTTTTCTCAAAGTCCAACCACGGGAAGTATGGCCCCACAGTCCACAGAAAAGAGACTCCTCCGGAAATATTTGTAAGGCTGGAAATGGAAATTAACCAACAAGGCAACACCACATTTAATTGGATTGTAATTACAACATGGCAATTTATATTGTGGGGTTTGTGCAGCCCTACAGCCCTCATCTAAACCTAGCCCAAGGAGTCAGGGGTAGATAGATAATTGGTTCAGTAAGAGGCTGTTCCTTTAATATAATAATTTACCTAAAGGGAGCTCCTCTATGTGCAATCTGATAGACTAGAGAGCAACAAAGAAGAGTTTGAGTAACTGAGGGCATTTGTTAATAACAAGGCAGAGATTAGGCTGGTACTGTACTGTATTCTCAGGAGGTTACAGGCATACCAACTGAATTCACTCCATACCCTCAGATACATTATTTGGGGATTCTAAACATAGCAAGAAATTGTCTAAGAATGCCATTAGAATCCACACAGGGACTTCCTCCCCTGACCCATCACAAGCCTCATCTAAAACTATCTTCAGTCTACATAAACTTTCAATTAGCTGAGAGACAAAGCAAAATAGAGTTGAGGCTATAATTAGAGGTAGCTCCAACAGAAGCTCATCTTCCTATGCAAGGTTTAAGTATTCGGTTATGGCAGAATACACATTGGAGCATTGTCTTGACTGCAATGTTAGCAGCACCTCTGCAGCGCAATGTCACTTATATAAGGAAAGGACTGTGGTGGAGAATGGAGAAATCTCATAAGATTCAGAAGCTGGATTGGCATATATACCCAAGGGATTAGATGCTTATTCAAAGTTTTCTAACTATCCAAAGCTTATGGTCTGCAATATGGAACTTTCCATAAGATCCTAGTATTTCCTGCTTCCAGCTCTGCTGGAAATACCACAAGGACAGATTTTCTTGGGCTAAAGTGAACATGATTAAAAATGTACCTTTTACTGTTTTGACTGTTATTTGTGGTATAGGGTGACCATATTTCCTTATGCTGAATACGGGACACCTAGTAAAAATATTCATATTCCAGTGAGTTCAATGGCAATCAATTAGAACTATGCAGTACAAATGTTCAAATTAACATCAAGTTTATTGAGCCTCTGTTGCAAAGAAATATTGCCTAGGTGGATTCTTTTAATTTACCTTCTTATCTTTAAGGCTTTAGGGTTCACACGGGGAGGGGTGACACACACACCCCTGCCTCCCACACACACACGGGGAGAAGTTACACACACATACTCCTGTACACCTCTCTCACATGACTGACCGACCCTGCCCAGCACTCTCCTCCCTTCATGCCTGGCTGGGCCTCTGGGAAGGACTCACCTCTCCTGGTACCTGGCACTGCATCTTCCTGAGGCAACACGTTGAGTGGGGGTATGTAGGGGTCACATGTTCCTCGCCCCAGATTCCTGCCAGGATTCACACCACACAGCACTGTGTGGGAGGGAAGGGATAGGAGCTGCTTCCAACCACAGGACAGGAGGACGGGGTGAAGCGATGACCTGGCCTGTGTGTTTGCAGAGCTCATCTCTTCCATCCCTCCCCCTGTGGCTGGAAGCAGCTTGTCTCTTCCTGCCAGCACAGTGTCAAAAAGCAGCTAACATATCCAAGGCTGCAGCTGGCTACCAACATAACCCAGATGTCTCTGTCCCCTGGCTATAGCACAGGAAGTAAAGGGTTAAGCCATAAGAATGCATTGTGCACCTGGACCCAGGGAACCTGACTGCAGGACTTCAACTTGGCTCAGCAAGAGAGGGTGCCTAGGGGATGGAGCAGTCCTGTGATCCCTCAAGGCAGAACCTAGAGTAGGGGGCCAAGTGAAGAAGATGCTAAGCCCCTGTCTTGGGGGTTGCTGTGGAGCCTGCAGGTTTAGGGCGTGAACAAGCTGGAAATCACATCCCCTCCCACCATTCCAGAGCTTAGCTGAGGGGCAGAGAGGCTTCCCTGTGCCAGCGCTATGCGGAGCTTTGGCGTATGCAGGGCTCGGCGCTTCCTGGCCAGTGCCCCAGGCTGGAGGGTCTTGGGCTTTTCCGGGGTGTCAGCCTAGCCAGAGGCAGTGGGGGAAGGAAGGAGCCTGCCAGCCAGGCTGTTGGTGAGCTCAGTGCATTGACCAGGGGCTGGTTCGCTGCACAGCGCTGAGAGTGGGACATGCCCCACCAGGCGGGAATATGGAGGAGCAGTATGGCCGAAGGGAGAGACAAAGCAGGGAGAGGACACCCAGAGAGGGAGTAAAGGGCTGATGGGTGGACAGCAGAGGCAACACGTAAGCAGCTGCTGCCTAGCACCTGCCTAAACTTGCCAACCACTGCAGCTCACAGTGCACAAGTGCCAACCGGAAATGGGATGGAGGGGACAGGGCTCTGCTGGCCAAGAGCTGACACGCAGCAGCGTCTGTGCTGACAGACCATCAGGAGGAGTGGCTGGCCCTGTGTGCTGGATCTTTGCCCCACCACCAGCCTTGCACAACCAGCTCCATTGTTGGCCACTGGATCCCCCAGCCCCCACTCACCGCTGTGGGAAGGTGGCTGACAAGCAGGTATTTGGCCAGCAGCAGGACCAGCCAGTACTGGGGAGTGGGGGGATAGACACAAAATGCACGATACTTTTCCCATTTTTAAGAAAAAAGTCAGGACACCTGCAGGAGGGCTTTAATACTGGACTGTCCCTTTAAAAATGTGACATCTGGTCAACATATCTATACAGAGAATGTGGAATCTTCTCAAAGTATGATAGTGTGTAGGAGTAATGCCTAGAGACCATCCGTTGGAAATAGCAAGAGCCAGAAATAAGGCATTCTTCAGCAAAAGTAGAAAAACCAACCTTTCTACAAGCAAAATAAAAAGCCAAAGACTCAGAAAAAGGTCAGCACTCCCAGGCTAAGTTCCCAAGGTCATAACCCCCGACCCTCTCTAGGCTGCTATCAGGCCGCTCCTCTCCCATTCCCTGGGCTTTCAAATATCTTGCAACCTTAACTTGGAGGGGGGAAAATGCAATGAGTGGATGCCCAGTCTTTTCCTTACCTCAGAGAAACATGGTCAGTTACCCACTTGGCTTTAGGCTGAACAGTTTGTAGCTTATATTTTAGATCTAGCCATCAATTTCCATCAAAACCTGAAAGTTTTCATCTGTAGGTTACCAGTAATAAAAAAAAAATGGGGGTCTCGACAAACAAAAAATTTCAAAGAAAAATTTAGGAAAAAAAGCAATAAATGTGTTTTTCTTGACATTCTACACGGGGAGGAGGGGTTGTGAATCCTGACCTGCTCTATTGAATTTCCCTTTCATTCAGAAAAGTCCTTTCTTTCCCACATGTAGTACTCAGCCTTCTGTAACCCATTTAATTCCAAGCATAAAAGAGAACTTCTGCTTCTGAGAGGCAGCTAGTCCTTTGAATCCTGCTTAGCTAACTATTCCTCTCCTGACTGTTCATTCCAGTGGAAGGGCCTCCTTCCTAGCTTCTGGTTTTACAGGGTTGAGCTGACTGCTGAACCTGACAGCAGGCTAGGCTACTAACTCCTTCCTTCCCTGTCCCACTGTGCAGTTCATACATTCCATCATGATCAGTCATACCCTGAAACTGAAAGATTTAAGGTTTCTCAGTATATTGTAGTACTTCTGCTTCCAGGACCGGTCAGACACAAGGATGTGCTGAATTGCAGAAATGAAAAATTGTTTAAAAAATGAATAAACCAATTATCCAGCCATTTACTGACCTCAAACAAAAGTTAATTTCAGCTGTGGTTTGAGCTCAGCATGAAAGTTTGGTCAGTTCTTATATGAGGAGAATAAGTCAACCCAAGGATGCAGAGCATGCCTAAAAATGATAGAATTTGTTAGGTACAGTATGTTATTTCCAGTAGGTCTGCTGAGTAGAGAAAGAAAAAAAGACTTTATTATAGGTCACATTTTAAACAGAAAAATATTGAATTCATCTGCCTCAGAGCTGTTAATCTCATCATATAAATAGCCATACTAAATAGATTTACTTCCATTTAAGAATGAGTTCTTTGAATATCCTAGAAATAATAGCAAAGTACTAATAATAACACAAAGAGCAGAATATTCTAGCAGATTTATAAAGTATTTTATCTGCTTGGTGGGATTAAGACTGTGATAAATCTGCTGTTGTTTACAAACATGTGATTATCTGTGGCACTACTGAATGTAGAAAAACAGGAATTGCCATATTGGTCCAGATCAACAGTTCATGTAGTTCAATGGTCAGTACCAGCTGCTTCAAAAGAAAACCAGCAGTAGGAACTAATGGACTAACCTACCCACTTGAAAAGTTTCAATTTACTCCACCCCCCACACACTCTTCCCCCCAAGCTAAGGAGTAGTAATTTGCAGTGGGTATAAATTCCTTTAGAAATGAATACATTCTACACTCTAGGGTATGTGTTTCTAAATTAATGAATTTCTAGTAAATGTACTAAATAATTGTTTATATGTTTCCCTATATTACCTCTGTGAAGGACATTACTATCATATGCCACTGAACTCCTGTGGAATTAAATCCTGAAAGGTGCTTAGCATCTTTTGGGACTGGGCCCATAGCAAATCTAATTCAAGCTCCAATTACAATTCAGAGAGAAGCTAACTTTCCAGTGGCACAACCTTACAAGTCCAATAGCCTAATCGTCCATTTCTGACCATTCATAATTCAGATTGTTCACATATTACATCATTTATGAGATTGTAGTCTCCGGTTTTAATTGAGAAAGCCCATAAAAAGCAAAGAGGAATAACCCCCAACATAATAGTAGGGCAACCTGATAGTTTATGTCCCCCACCTGTAAGCTCCTCTATGTGGGCACAAGGATCCAGCCATGTGGATCACTTTTCAGGATATGGACTAGGTTTGTAACTAATGCAAACTAAAAACTTATTCCTGGAATCTGTAGGTTTTGCTCTGGCTTCATTTTCCAATAAAGTTCATGCCAGCTTCCTGCCAAGAACAATACACCACCAATGAGTTAACAAACAGATCAGCAGCTCACAGTGTCGCAGAGACTGAAAACAGCAGACGAACATGGGGTGGACAACAGATATTTCATTACAGAAGAGAAACACTGTAAGAAGCATTTGACCTGTAAAAATTTACAGGGTGATTATACCACTTATTATATGACAGATTAAAAAACAATTTGCCAAAACCTTTTGTCCAAGTGCACATTGAACTAAGAGAGCCAGTGCTCAAAAATAAAACTGGTGCCTTCCAGATATCACATGTAGCTGTTATCGCTTGCTTCAGATGCAAATGGGAAGATGAGAGTTAGCACAGGAACTTGCAAGAGCCATGCATCAATCAGCCCTCAGTTCGCAGGAGACTGATGCCCCTTTTGGTGCACTTTTGCAAAAGCATACTGAACACTCCCCATATTGAGCTTGCTGGAGATTCTGAGGCCAGGTCCAGACTAGAGCTTTAAATCGATTTTAAGAGCTTTAAATCGATTTTAAGCTGTAACCGTCCACACTACAGAGTGCATAAAATCGATTTTAAGGGTCCCTAAAATCGATTTTGGAACTCCATCAAAACGAGAGGAGTAACCCCAAAATCGATTTTTTAAAATCGATTTTATGATAGTGTGGACGGCCATCGAAGTTAATGGCCTCCGGGACGTATCCCACAGTGCTCTAGTGGCCGCTCTACACAGGTAAAGGTACTCTTCTGCTGGCCAGGTAAACAGGAAAAGCCCCGGGAACTTTGAAATTCCATTTCCTGCTTGCACAGCGTGGAGCTCTCACCAGCAGAGAGAACAATGCAGTCTCCTGAAAATAGGAAAAGAGCTCCAGCATGGAGCACACAGGAGTTACAGGATCTGATAGCTGTATGGGGAGAAGAGTCGGTGCTTTCAGAACTGCGCTCGAGCAGAAGAAATGAGAAAACCTTTGAAAAAATTTCTAATGCCATGCGGGAGAGGGGACATACCAGGGACTCGTTACAGTGCCGAGTGAAAGTGAAAGAGCTCAGACAGGCGTATCAGAAGACCAAAGCAGCAAAGGGCAGGTCAGGCTCTGCCCCCAAAACATGCCGGTTCTACGACGAGCTTAACGCAATATTGGGGAACAGCGCAACGACGAACCCCCCCTTGTCTGTTGATTCAGAGGTGGGCGTCGTGATTCCTGCAACTACGGAAGATTTATTTGATGGCGATGATCAGTATGATGAGGACCAAGAGGAGGAGGCTCCAGCAGAGAGCACAGAGCATTTTATCCCCCCAAACAGCCGGGTCTTTTCCTCACCCTTACTGAGGTTCCCTGCCAGCCATCTCAAGGCAGTACTCCAGAAAATGAAGCTGAGGGACCGTCCTCTGGTGAGTGTAATTTTTTTTACCTTTCCTAAAACACTGACCCATGAGGTGGTTTTTAGAAAAGTCTCCATCCTGCTTGTTGGGGGAACGCGAGAGCAAACCGGGGAAGGAGAGTAGCTTCACCGCGGTTTGCTCTCCCGTTCCCCGAACCACCCAGCAAACCGCAGGCAAGGAGACCTGCTTGTTCGGGGAACGCAAGAGCAACCAGGGAAGGAGACCAGCTTCGCCGCGGTTTGCTCTCCGGTTCCCCGAACCACCCAGCAAAACGCAGGCAAGGAGACCTGCTTGTTCGGGGAATGCGAGAGCAAAGCAGGGAAGGAGAGCAGCCTCGCCGCGGTTTGCTCTCCCGTTCCCCGAACCACCCAGCAAACCGCAGGCAAGGAGACCTGCTTGTTCGGGGAACGCGAGAGCAAAGCAGGGAAGGACAGTAGCTTGATTACCAGTACAATCTACTACAGGGATTACTAGCCATTATTAACTTCCCATTTTCTCCGGACAAGGTCTGTGTGCTTCCCTGACCTGCGTCTGAGCAGAACTCTCTGTCCTCAGCCACAAGCAATAAGTATTAAAGGAATCCTAAGGTGAACTTGTGGTAAAGTAAAATGTTCAAGGTTCGGTAACAGGCACAGGTCAGTGAGGAGAAAGACTGTATGAATGGTTGTGTGAAATGTGTCTCATGATTCTTTTATCACTCTTTCCAAACCCCACCCCCCCACACACAGCTGCACATTTCTCCAGCCTCCCTCTCGCTTCTCATCCACGTGGGGGGGGGTATCATAAGAAGACTGAGGAAAAGGAGGACGCGTGAGGACATGTTCACCGAAATTATGGCAGTGACCCGTACAGAGAGAGCTCAGCAGGGAGACTGGAAGCAATTGGTCGCAAAGTACAGGGAGGCTGCCAGTCAACGTGAAGACAGGAGGGACGCCAAAAATGATGTCAGGTGGCAGGAAGATCAGCGCTGGCGAGCAGCAACTCTGGATCTTCTTCGTGATCAGACTGACATCCTCCGTGATATGCTGCAAGAGCTCCGTGGTTTCAGAATGCCCCTACAGCCCGTGTATAACCTCCCTCAGTACTCACCCTGTCCCACACCTTCCAGAACCAGGCGTGTAAGAACGCGTGGGGGAAGGCTCTCTACACCAGCCCCCTCCACTGCTGCGGACACTCCAACCAGAAGGCTTTCATTAGATTGAAAAGCCCTTTGTGTCCTGTTTTTTCCCTCCTCTAATGATCCAAACTTCTCCCATGGCACCTTTGCCTATTTTTACTCTCAGGTCATGCTATTAAGGAAGTGTGACTGTAGTTTGGTAATGAACTGAAGCAAGCAGCTTTGGAAAGCTGCACGGAAGCTAGTTATCAGCATCAGGATTTGACAATTGGGGATATGGGTAATAAAGGGAAAACAAAGAAAGCAGCCATACCGTACCCTGGTCCATGAGAATTCTTGTTCTGTCTACTCTGATGCACTTTCTTCTTTCAAACCTCCCTCCCCCTTCCTCCAAACCTCCCTCGCTCCGTCCCCCATAGAACGCTGAGTTATGAAATTTCAAGCACAGTATTGTAACAACAAGCATGATGCTTGATTGATGAAAGGATCTGATTTTAAATAAAGAACACAATTCTTGTAACACATAGTAGTAACTTTATTTTCAATAAAAAAGCAGTTAAGGAAGGTTGCAGGTCCTGTGCCTAGCAGCAGACGGAAGCAGCTAATGGTGGAGGTAGGTAATAATTGGGAAATACAGAATTATATGTTTTCCAATGGACAGCTCTCGCAAGTAACCTAAGCAAGCAATTGAGGAATGCTGCAGGCAAAGTATCTTGCAGCAGCAACACCGCATAGACGGGGAGGGCAGCAATCAATTGAAAGGAAAATCAGCATTCAAACTGTACCCTGGCCCATGAGGAAGCTACTTTTCAGTGCTTCTCTGATGCGCACAGCATCCTGGTGAGATCTTCTAATTGCCCTGGTGTCCGGCTGCGCATAATCAGCGGCCAGGTGGTTTACCTCAGTCTCCCACCCCGCTATAAAGGCCTCCCCCTTGCTCTCACAGAGATTGTGGAGCACACAGCAAGCAGCAATGACAAAGGGGATATTGGTTTGGCTAAGATCTGAGCGAGTGAGAAGCGTTCGCCATCTCGCCTTAAGCCTGCCAAATGCACATTCTACCACCATTCTGCACTTGCTCAGCCTGTAATTAAACAACTCCTGAGCACTGTCAAGGCTGCCTGTGTATGGCTTCATTAGCCAGGGCATCAAGGGGTAGGCTGGGTCCCCAAGGATAACTATAGGCATTTGGACATCTCCAACTGTTATTCTCTGATCAGGGAAGTAGGTCCCTTGCTGCAGCCGTTTAAACAGTGTAGTGCTCCTGAAGACACGTGCGTCGTGAACCCTTCCTGGCCATCCCACGTGGATGTTGGTGAAACGTCCCTTGTGATCCACCAGGGCTTGCAGAACCATCGAAAAGTACCCCTTGCGGTTAATGTACTGGGCACCCTGGTGTTCCGGTGCCAAAATAGGGATGTGGGTTCCATCTATGGCCCCCCCACAGTTAGGGAATCCCATTGCAGCAAAGCCATCCAGAATGGCCTGCACGTTTCCCAGAGTCACAACCTTTCGAAGCAGCAGCTTAATGATTGCTTTGGATACTTCCAGCACAGCAGCCCCCACAGTAGATTTGCCCACTCCAAATTGATTCCCGACTGACCGGTAGCTGTCTGGCGTTGCAAGCTTCCATATGGCTATTGCCACTCGCTTTTCCACTGTGAGGGCTGGTCTCATCCTGGTATTATGCCGCTTCAGGACAGGAGAAAGCGAGTCACAAAGTTCAAAGAAAGTGCTCTTACGCATGCGAAAGTTCCGCAGCCACTGCGAATCGTCCCACACCTGCAGGACTATGCGGTCCCACCAGTCAGTGCTTGTTTCCCGTGCCCAAAAGTGGCGCGGAACGGGTAGAACCTCACCCATAACCGTCAGGAGCTCCAACGTGCAGGGGCCCGGGGTGTCAGAAAACTCGTTCTCCAGTTCGTCTTCACTGTCGTCCCCGCATTCAAGCATTCTCTCTTGCATTTCTGCATCATGGGTCAGCAGTGATAGAACGAGAATGCGTGAATTATTTACAGCATTCGCGATCAAGGACAAGAGCAGACCTGGATCCATGCTTGCTGCAAAATGGCGTTTCCCTCACTGCAGCCAGTAAAAACAGCGCGAACTGACTGTGTGCCGTTTACAGGAAGGGGGGGGGCTGTACCCAGAACCACCCAGGACGGGGACTTTGATCCCATCATGCACTGGGCTAGTAACCCATAATTCCAAAGGGCAGGGACCCGTGCAGGAACTGTGGGATAGGTACCCAGAGTGCAACGCTCAGGGAAAAGATGGACGCCAGGGAACATGGACGCTCAACATCGATGTAAGTAGCCCTAGTGTGGACGCGCAAAATCGATTTTATAAAGCCTGCTTTATAAAATCGATTTTAATAACATCGATTTTACCCTGTAGTGTGGACGTGGGCTGAGACTAAAAATACATTATTGATCTAGTTCAATGTACTGAGATATTGGTAACAATAGATTAAATGCCTGAGAAGTGTGGGGATCATGCTGTGATGGTTGTTTTTTGCCTTTGCATACAGAACATATGCTTGGGACAGACACACATGTTGGCTGATTGTAGGCCAGATTCTGATTCCATGTCCTGCTTGCTTCATGGTGGAAAGCCAGCTTGATCTACTGATTTGGGACTCTTCTGGTATAAAAGCATCTCAATGTAGCACAGAACTGATATAAAAGACATGTCTGGAGCACCTCTGTGCTCTGGCAAGCCCTGACTGTGTAACAGCCCTGCTAGGCAAGTCTAAATCAGGCCTAGGATCCTTGAAGCCACCTTTCTCCCACTCTGTCAGCTGGGCCAAGCAGAACTGAGGAACTCGCCCAAAATGATCAGTTTTATGATTCTCGTTCCTGCGGTGTACGTGGGGCAAAGTGTGGCAAAGTGAAATTGTTAGGACCATCGGAGTAAAGCTAGATGACGTTTTTCATCTGATTTTTTTTTAAACCAAAAAATGCAGTTTTAGGTCAACGGAACCATTTCGTAAATTTGTGTCAGTTTCACAGAAAGGCCATTAAATGAGCCAAAGAAAAAAAAATTTAACCATAGTCACTTCTTATATGTACTGTTACTTTGTGTGTAAGTCAATACATTTACAGAAGTCTATTTTTAAGAATATATCATAGGCAGGGCCCACATTTTCTAGTTCAACATTTTCTAAAATTCCCTTATTCTGCTTATTTCTCTCTTCTGTGGCTTGTTCAGGATGTTCTCATTATCAGAGTAATGTGTATACAAATGATATCATGTTACTCTTTATTGGGCCACTCAAAACTAAGGAATACAGCTTATATTTCAAATACTTATGAGTCAGAGTGTGATGCCGTGTTGGAATGAGACCACAGGACATAGAAAAACTATGAAAAAATGCCAGAAAATTAATAATGAGTGAATCAGATGTATGAATAAAGTGGGTAACAATATAATAACCTGGATAGATACACAGAGAGATCTATAGATTCATCAATTGTAAAGAAATCAAGATCTGATAATGGACACTCCATTCCACAAGCAGACAAAGAGGTTAAATTAATCAAATAAATTACTGAAAATAATTTACTCAGCTCTCCTCTTCCTTGATTCCCATCTGTTAGATTAACAACTACAACAAGAACATAAGAACAGACATACTGGTTCAGACCAAAGGTCCATCTAGCCCAGTGTCTTATCTTCCAACAGTGGTCAATGCCAGGGTGCCTCAGAGGGAATAAATAGAACAGGTAATCATCAAGTGATCCATTTCCTGTCACCCATTCCCAGCTTCTGGCAAATAGAGGCTAGTGACACTATTCCTGTCCATCCTGGCTAATAGCCATTGATGGACCTATCCTCCATGAATTTATCTAGCTCTTTTTTGAACCCTGCTATAGTCTTGACCTTCACAACATTCTCTAGCAAAGAGTTCCACAGGTTGACCATGTGTTGTGTGAAGAAATACTTCCTTTTGTTTCTTTTAAACCTGCTACCCATTTGGTGACATTTAGTTCCTGTGTTATAAGAAGGGGTAAATAACACTTCCTTATTTGCTTACTCTGCAACAGTTATGATTTTATAGATCTCAGTCATAGCCCGTCACCTTAGTTGTTTCTTTTCCAAGCTAAAAAGTCCCAGTCTTAGTAATCTCTCCTCATATGGAAGCCATTCTTCACCCCTAATCATTTTTGTTGACCTTTTCTGAATCTTTTCCAATTCCAATATAATCTTCTTTGAGACGGGGCGTCCCACATCTGCATGCAGTATTCAACATGTGGGCATACCATGAATTTATATAGAAGCAATAGGATATTTTATGTCTTATTATCTACTTTTTCCTTAATGATTTCCAACATTCTGTTTGGTTTTTTGACTGTCACTGCACATTGGGTGGATGCTTTCAGAGAACAAGCCACAATGACTCCAAGATCTTTCTTGAGTGGTAACAGCTAATTTGGACCTCATCATTTTATATGTATAGTTTGGATTATGTTTTCCAATGTGCATTACTTTGCATTTATCAACATTGAATTCCATTTGCCATTTTGTTGCCCAGTGACCCAGTTTTATGTTATCTGTTTGTAGCTCTTCACAGTCTGCCTGGGACTTAACTATCATGAGTAGTTTTGTATCATCTGCAAATTTTGCCATCTCACTGTTTACCCCTTTTTCCAGATCATTTATTAATATGTTGAATAGGACTGGTCCCAGTACAGACCCCTGAGGGACACCACTATTTACCTCTCTCTATTCTGAAATCTGATCATTTATTCTTACCCTTTGTTTCCTATTTTTTAACCAGTTACAAATTCATGAGAGAACCTTCCCTCTTATCCCATGACAGCTTATTTGCTTAAAAGCCTTTGTGAAGGACCTTGTCAAAAGCTTTCTGAAAATCTAAGTACACTAGAACTTCTGGATCTCCCTTGTCCACGTGCCTGTGGATCCCCCTCAAAGAATTCTAGTAGATTGATGAGGTATGATTTCACTTTACAAAAACCATGTTGACTTTTTCCCAACATATTATGTTCATCTATGTGTCTGACAATTTTGTTCTTTACTATAGTTTCAATCTGTTTTCCCAGTATTGGTGTCAGGCTTACCAGCCTGTAATTGCCAGGATCACCTCTGGAGCCCTTTTTAAAAATTGCCGTCACATTAGCTATCCTCCAGTCATTTGATACAGAAGCTGATTTAAATGATGGGTTACAGAGTACAGTTAGTAGTTCTGAAATGTCACATTTGAGTTCCTTCAGAACTCTTGGGTGAATACCATTTGATCCTGGTGACTTATTACTGTTTAGTTTAGCAATTTGTTCCAAAACCTTCTCTAATGACACCTCAATCTAGGACGGCTCAGATTTGTCACCTAAAAAGAATGAGACTGACTGAAGCATTTTCCATGCTTCCTTCAGTTTCTATAGTCTAATATTGACAAAGCATTCAACAACTCCTCTTTGGCATGCACCTGGCAACCCTTCACTGACAGTTGCCTCTGCTAGCTACCTTCACAGGTTTAATATGACCAACAAGTCAAGGTTTTAGAATGTGGTACTGCGGTGTACAGGCACCTACTGGAGCAACTAGTGAGAACTGAGATGATTTTACCAAGGTTCCTCCCACAGCAGTGGGTCTTGGAGCTGACAACCTACTGAGGTCAGTAGAGCAGTTCTCACTTCAAAGCTATTTGTTTCAGGCTGGCTGCAGACTCAGGTAGGCACCTATCCATTAATTACACTCAGGTCACATTTTCAAGCTTTTCTTCACAATGTTGAAGGCTAGAAACTCACTTTTTCTTATAAATAAAAACTAATACTCTGTTATAAATAACATCATTCCAGAAGCTGGGGCCATCAGCATGGTTGTAGAGTGTTTATCCCTGAATCAGGCCCTGTATGGCGATTGAAACCCTGGGCTGGCCTATGTCGATATAACATATGTCATTCAGGAGTGTGAAAAAGCTGGCACTCCCATGAGCGATGCAAGTTAGAGCAACCTAAGTGCTGTCCACACATGTGCTATGTTTTTAGGAGATGGTGTCCCACTGACATAGTGGAGTAATTATGCAGATGAGAGAGTTCTGTCCTGTCGGCATAGAGCGTCTTCACCAGACATGCTATAGCAGAACAGCTGCATTGGTATAGATGCAGTGATGTAGCACTTTAATATAGACTAGTTTATTGTCATTGATAGACTGGAGCAGTGGACTCATTCAATGCACCTTCCTAAACTCCTGTATTTACATCCGCATAGTCCCTATTTCATATATGAAATTCATTTACAGCTTAGCATTACCTTATACATTCTCTGTTTTACTGCTGAGACTCTTTGTGGTGGGTTCTGAGGTTATGATAAAGTGTTTAAGATACAACTGTATCATCTACTCTCTTAGGGCAGTGGCTCTCAACCTTTCCAGACTACTGAACCATTTTCAGAAGGCTGATTTGTCTTGTGTACCCCAAAGTTTCACCTCACTTAAAAACCACTCACTTCCAAAATCAGACATAAAAATATAAGTGTCATAGCACACTGTTACTGATAAATTGCTTACTTTTACCATATAATTATAAACTAAAATCAATTGGAATCTAAATATTGTACTTACCATTTCAGTATATAATATAGAGCTGTATAAAGAAGTCATTGTACAAAATTTTAGTTTGCTCTTTAGTTTGTATTTAGTTTCTAGTGTTTTTTATGTAGCCTGTTGTAAAACTAGGCACATATCTAGATGAGTTGATGTACCCACTGGAAGACCTCTGTGTACCCCTAGTTGAAAACCACTGTCTTAGGGTATGTTTCCAAGCGTGGAAATATTTTTTGATCAGCAAGAAAAAGACATAAACATCCTGTTTTTCATATTTGTCAAGATGCAAGGAAAATATCAATGTGAAATCTATCTAGATTATAAATAACTCTGGCCCTTAAAGAGTTTGTGTTGGCTAATACTTCAAGCATAAACTGTGCTATATCTATAACGTTACATGATATCTTCACAAAAGTTCTTATTTTGTCAAGATCAAACTGAAATACCCATCTATCAAATGTGCTATGATATAAAGTCCTTAATTTTATTTCCAAGCTCTTGCACAGACTGGTTTGCTGAACCCTATTTGTAACACTATTAAACATGACAGTGAATCATTAATAAGTATTGATGTTTTACAGCATGAAGTCTGAAATGACACCATGTTCTTATTCATGATACAAATCAGAAAATTAAAACAACAGAATTTTAGAAAACTCTTTAACCTGCTATTTCTAACCCAGTGATCTGGGGAGAAGAAGGAATTTGGAGGCAGCAGAATTCAGATGCAAAATCTGACAGGTATCATGACCACTAATTTTCTAACAGTGAAATCTTCAAGGAACTATTTGAGTAGCCATGAACCATAAACCAGTGAATCCATTAAGGTTACTTTTCTTTAACTGAATGAATGTGTGTGATGGGACACAATTTGAAAATTTGGACAAGAGAACGCTTTTTGTAGAAGCTTGCCAGAACCTCAAACAAAATCTTCTTCCACTTCCCCTACAGATTCATTAACAGCAAATTCCCTTCTTCTGGTAATTACTTAAAGCATCACTTATATGAATGAATCTCATGTCAGCTGAGAACCTGGAAAACTTTCTCATTGCCTTTGCTGTTTATACTTTTGCTGTTTTCATGGAGGGAGTTTCTATGTTTGGGAGGTTGTCCAGATTCTTTTCCTGCTGTGGATCATTCTTTAGCCTACCACTGCAAGAGAAGAAAGCAGCATGGTAGGTTTGGTTGAAAATGATCACGTGGCTTTGTTTCTAAGCCCCACCTGCCTCCCTCCAGTGACTAAGGATTCTGAGGATTTATTATTATTAAAGTAAGAATCAGATGAAAATACCAGAGAAGCTAGGATAAGCAAAATGAGTTACACAATGCTACTTATGATATATTTAGCTCACGGCCCTCTACCTTAAATAGATTTCCCTGTTGCTCTTCTCCATTAGATGACATAAATCTCCCTCAGCAGAACAGAATTTTACAGACCATTGCTTCAGGGAAATGTCCAGGAGAATTAAACAGAACACAATAGCATGGCAGCTTCATATCAGAGATTGCTAGAGGCCACAATACTGTAAACCTTTAAAGGGGAGGGAGAAATGGGGGCTGAAGACAAGAAAAGGAAGCAGTGAAAAATGAGTGAAGGAAAAAGGAGAGAAAGGAAGGAGAAAGTGATCAAGAAGAGAACAAACAAACAAAACACAACACAACAAAAATAAAAAGAGCTCTAGGAGATTGAAAAGGAGAAAGGAGGCTTGGAGCATTATAGCTAGAGCAGTGTCTTAGTCAGGGCCACTGGAGCTGGATTAGATGCTTTGGGAAAACTAACAAGTCCTCACATTCTTGAAGTCAAAGATTTGGTGACCCCTATAGGCTGTTAGGATAATGTGTACTACATAGGAGACTTCTCTCACATTGGCTTGTGTAATGATGGAGAGAGGTCTTGGGAAAAAATAAATTCTCTCTTTTCCCAGGTAAGTGAATGTCCCTGGACTTTAGTGGAGCTGATAAAACTGCTCATCCATCTGAAACAAGGGTGCCTAATCAGCAGTGATCTAGGAGGACATGCATCTTCAGAAGATGAGGGTAGCCTCTAAACATTAACAATTCAAGTTTTTCTTCCATTGAAGATTAAACAAGTCGTGCACCCAGGAGGCAAGGTCTTAGTAGGATCACATTTCTTGATCTTCTCAGCTAGACAAGTTGACCTCAGTTTATGAGTATGTTGCTTGTTTTTGACTCCCTCAGCTCTGTTTTCAAGAAAGGAGGATTTATTCTCAAGTATCTGTAAATATGATGATGTGATCATTTGTAGAGTCTCCGATATAGAAACTTACATCTCATCCTTCTTAAACTTTCAATTACCACTCTCACAAGGTGAAATTCATGCATGTGCAGAAAGTCAGCAAATATGTAATTCCTGTTTAAGGGCTGTTTACAAATATGGCAAGCCGAAGCAGTGTGATTCTCAGTTGGCCTTCATAGGGCTCCTGGTTTTAATGCCAGATCTTGGAGCAAAGTCCTTCTGGGACTTAGTAACTAGCTAGTTACATCACATCACAAAGGCTATGTCAGTTTAGTTGAAAACTAGCTAGAGTTTACTTATATGTTGCAGGATTCAAACACAGGCTAGATGAACTGAGCCAGAGGCATCCTAGCTGCTGCACTATATCATGGGATGCCGCTTCTCTAGAATATTCTTTTAAGGGCAAAGTCTATGTTTGAAGCTTTTTGCTTCTGCTGCTGGAAAGAAAGAGACACCGTTTCTCACTCCTTGCTTCCTACTGTTCTGCTCCGTGTGCATATGGTAAAATTCATATTAGGGGGCTTCCAACAATCCCCCTAGAGACTGATGAATGCATCTCACTGTGGGCGTTTTCCCTACTATTCAATATATTCTCTTTCTTAATTCCACTCCTTTCTTCCTAGACACGCTTGTACCTTGCTAAATAAACCTTCTCTCTCCCCTTGGTGTTTATACCCTCCAGATATGTGTACACTATTACCCCACCACCCCTTAGTAATCAATTACCCATGCTACTGCATACAGATCTTTTAATCTTTCCTTATAAGGCTCTCCCCAGCCACATAATCATTTTTTGTTGCTCTTCTCTGAATTCCCTGCAATTTTATTTATTTTTGTGGTAATAAGATGCCTGGAACTGAATGAAATATTCCGGGGTTCTAAAGAAAGGGGTTATTACATACCTGCTATATATTGAGAGATGTCTGTATACGGAGCAAAACAGTCCACTGGCTTTTTTTCCTGTCATCTCATTTTACAGATTTAGGTCTGACTACTGTCATTCTCCTCCAGTATTTCCTGGCTTCCAGGCTTGTCTCTCCCATTGAATATCAATGTTTCAGATTATTTCTCCCCATATGTATTCAGATTTCAAGGTACTGGCTTTTCCTATGGGAATAACAATTTCTGGTTACCATCTTCTGGCCAGAAAGGGACATATCACAGCTCAGTACTCTATTTCATTCCTAGAGAAATCTCTAAAATTCAGCTCTCTGAAGATTTTTCCCCCCCTTAATTTAAGAGGTGAATTCAGTGCTTGTGAAAAGTTCTAGCTACAACATCCTGGAAATAAGTAATGAGCTGGATCAAATCCCAAGAACTGAACACCACCCAACTTTTAGTGAAGTTCAGATTGAATCTGTGCTATACAGCTGGCCTCATTAATGTACTTGATCAGACACCACAGTGACTGGTGTGTAAACTAAATAGAATAGAATATCTATTATGGAATAAAAGAAAATCCTGGATCTAAACACTCTTCACACTTTGGATCAGTTTAGGTCTGAACCCAAGCTCTCAGAGTCAAGCATACTGCTACTGGAAAATGAATTTTTCATTCATAGTTACCTGGAGTGTAGCTACCATACTGTTCCATTTATGTGCTGGAGCATTTCGGAGAGTGACTATCTTTATGGGTGACATGAACCTCCATATTCATTCACTGTCTGGCCTCACTGAGGAGAAGGTTTGCAAAGGACCAGCTGGGGTTATAGCTTTTGTGATGTCAGTCCCTTGGCACCAGGAACTGGACTAATTAGCCCTTAATTGCCCACTTCATTTTAAGTGGTCTCCTACAGCATGAGTGAAAGTATTTTGCTTAACAATCTGTCTCACTTTGTATTTGGCTCAGATACTCTGGTTACTCTCTCCAGATCTGAGGAAGAGGTATGTGAAGCTTGAAAATTTGTGCTTTCCATCAACAAAAGTTGGTCCAATAAAAGATTTTATCTCACTCAGTCTTGTCTATCACCCATTTTGTCTCAATATCTATCTCATAGAGAGCAATGAAAAGCCATCAAGATAGTAATACCATTCTGGCACTGCTTCTCTCAGTTACCTTTGAGCTGGAGGAGAAACCATTAACAGTTCAGTTTCCTGTTTATGATTTTTCTAGTCTTAACTAAGATGGCCACAGACATGGCATGCTACGTTTTTTATTTAATATTTTCTGTTTGTCATGCAGGACATCAGTGATGACTATATGCATGTATAAATTGTGATCAAATCCAAATAAGTGTATGCAGCACTTTTATTTTATCATGGCACTAAAGCCATTTTCTGATGTAATATAACCAGTAGTAAGTGACCTGGGAGAGAGCAGTACTGCAGTTCCATCAGTGCAGTACATCCATTTTTATGCAATCTCTTTCAAGGTCTTTAGTGAAAACAGCAGCATACTTATTGATGCAGCTAGTCTCATTGATGCAGATTGCCTCAGAGCGATAATATGCAATTTTCACATTAGTTAAAGTGCTGTTATTGACATAGAGCTAACTGTTTTCCTAGTGACCAATCTAAATATCTGCAATGATATGAACTTGATTGTTTTTCTGTCCTTTTAAGCTTTGGAACTATGATTCAAGAACAACTTCACTGAAGTGTTGAAGCATGAATGATCTAACTGATGGATATATTTCCTCAGTTTAGGCTTTGTTATCTTATTTTAATTTTCTATTGTTCTTGCATCTTAAAGTCTTTTGGCATGAGAATAAGCTACTGATTTTGAAATGAGGGCTGCTCTACATGCTTGCTTTCTTGCAATAGTGTAGGTTGACTCACAAGTCTCCAGGTCTGACTCAGCTGCCATGCATGTCTTTGTCTTGACCAAGTCAAAGATAAAGAAGAGGGATGGTATTTCAAAGGAAGTTCAAAAATGATAGAAGTAAGGGTTTACATTTTCGGAAGTTACTAGTGACTTTTTTGGATGCCTCCATATCAGGCATCTTAAATGGACCTGATTTTCAAAGTCTGGCTGTTGAGAATTTTCTGAATATCTGGCCCCCTTATAAGGTGTCCCAAGTTGAGCACCCAGAAACTGAGGCAACCAAGACACTTTTGAAAATTTAAGCCTAGAGTGCCTGATCTTGAGACTGAAACTCTATATTGTGTCCATCTATTTTCTGCCTTGATTAAGCATAATAAATTCATTTCTACCAGATAATACTATTATAAGTAATATTCTAGAAAAGTAAGTTCAGGTCAGGAATTGCCATTAAATAGGAACATCCAAAAAGAATAATTCTGGTGAGAGAACTTTGCCTTTGCTCAAGTAGTTCATAACTGCATTACTTGAAATAAAAGACTGCACTGGTACTGTCTTTTCTTTTGTGGCTAGATGACCATTCAAAAAGATTTCTCCTGAAATTTTACTCATTTTATCCTCCTTCCACATGACATCTATTTCATGAGTGTCAGGGAAAGAGATCAAACAAATTTAATGTGATCTTGTAAAGGAGTACTCTGAGGTTTGTCTGCCAGATGATGGGAGAACCTGACCATACCCAGTCAGCTGCGGATTACCATTTTGTGGGGCCCTGGGCCAGAGCAAGTGGGAGCTCCTCCCCACACCTTCTGCCTGCAGTCCCCCATCACTCCTGGTCCTCCTGCTGGGGAGAAGGGTTGGGGCATGGAGGCTTCTCCCGCCCACTTAGTGCTTCTGCCAGGGGGGAGTGGGGTTGGGGCATGGGGCTTCCCCTGCTCCCAGACAGGAGCACTGGATGGGCATGTGGAGCAGGGCAAGCCCCCACATCCCAACCCTGCCCCCTGACAGGAATGCCAGGTGGGCGGAGCAGGTCGGAGCGTAGGGGTGCCTATTTTTCCATGGCCCCTGTTGGCTCAGTATCTAATCTGCCACTGCACCCACTTACTTGAACTGGGAGGGTCTTGCACAGGGCCAATTCCTTACTTATTACCCAGGCCCTTTATCCCTTGCTGGCCTTTTAAGTCTCTCTCTGGGAATTCACTGCTGTCCCGGTATGGTCAGGGTGAAGAGCTTCTGGATGGAGTTCCTCCTGTGGCTCTAGGAGTCACAACAGCAGTCTCCTGCTTGGCAATCGTTCTCCTTCCCACCTCCTATTTGACTGAAGTTTCCTCTCTTTTAAAGACTTCCTGCCAATCATACATGACGGCAAGGCCAGAGGCCCAGGGCAAGCCCTGTCCCCCAGAGCCCTCTGACACATTCTTCATCAGTGTGGGGTCTATACACCCCATCACAGATCTGTTTAGAGTATTTTCCAGATTACAAAGATTTTTTTTTTAAATTTGTCTAACATTTTGAAGTCATTTGTGTAACACTCACTCAGGAAGAAGAGCACTTATCGAAGCACACACTGAAAGTAACAAGACTGCTTGCATGAACAAGTGCTGACCACTGTGAGTATGGGTTGCACAATTAAGCCTTGTGTGGGATATTTTCAAAGGCATGGAAGGGGTAGTTAGGCACCCATCCACTCTGGAAAGTCATTGGGTGCCTAATTCCCATTTGTATCTTTGCAGCTTTTCCTCTGTATGTTTTGTTATTTCAAATATGCTATTGAAGATTCAACATTTTGCATGGGCTGCCTCTTGACCTCTGAAAATACAGAAGCAATCAACAAACTAAGAACCCCTAAGCAAAAGTGAGTCAAGAAAGCACCCTGAAAAATCTATTCAGAAAGAATTAATACATAATGTAATTTGTGTGCTAACTCAAAAGATTTTTGGATGTTCTTCTTATTTCCCATTGGATTAGATAGCTATGCCCTTTTAATACAATGTATTAAATTTTAATGCTTTACATCAAGCATACTCTACTATATTGAAACTACTGAACATCTCAGCATAAAAGATTCTGCAACAGATATAATGCAATCACTTTCCCATTATTGGTACAATACTAAAACCAGAGTGAAAATAAAACAGAGCAAGAAGCCATTCTCCACATTTCTATTAAAATAGATTACTAAATTAAAATTTAAAATAGTATAATTTTGCTGTGGGGAAAAAAAGGAGATGAATAAAAAACCCAAAGGACCTGTTTTTCAGTGCCCTAATATTTCAAATTCATCTTACAATTTTCTGTATGTATAAGAAATTCAACATGAGAATCTATTTCAATCTGCAGTCAATCTGAAATGATGGTGACTCCAAAAAGTAGACCAATTTTCTCAAATTCAGCAAATAATTTGCAATAGTGAATACAATTGAAGAAATCAGAAGGTGTGTGAAGATGATTCATAAACAGAAAAAAAAACCTCTGTCAAGCTACTCTACAGAAAGGGTACAGCTCTCAAAAGGCTACATCTATGTTAATGTACAAAAACTTTGTTGCAAAGCAGGTATGGTTTCTACACACGTAACCTACCTGACACAAACACATGAGAACATGGAAATGAAAAATTGATCCTAATAGTGCATACCCTCTACTCCTTCACTCAAATCTTACCATTACCACAATCTTAGTATGCCACAGACCATGCATCACAGTCTCACAGCCTTATCTTTGCCACCTCAAAACATCCCTCTACCAAGACTACTCTTTCTCAATAGGAATAGCTGTGTCTGTTTGCCATAGTACTGTGTTGCAGTGGAAGAGGATAGTTTGGTAAAGAGGGCAATGGAAGGCTGGGACCATTCAAGGTGCAAAGTTCTGGCTGTGACATGTAATCTGGGGTGTGTGGTGGCTGTAGTACTGATGATGTATAAACATTCAGTTATGACAAATGGCTAAAATTATACTAAATTCATTTTTTATTTAAAAGACCTGCATGTTACACCAGAACTACTCAGGATGCACACCTCTCCCAAATCTGGTCAGTTAACAATGAGAGGTTGGACAAACAAGGTCAAATTTCAGTCACTAATCAACTTCAAAGACTTCTCATTAAAAAAAATTATGAAGAGAAACCAAAATGAAGACAACACAGAAAATTAAAAGGCATAAAACTAACACTGTATGAAATTTCATACTAAGGATACCAACTTTTAGAGAAAAACAAGGGTTTATGCCCCATTTCAGAACACAACTCTACTTAGGGGGTTGCTATCAGGTGCCTCCATAGTATATGCCTCAATGTAACCTTATGCGGGCAGCAGAAGCCGCACAGAAGATTATGGGGCATCACAAGCTATAGAAGCTTCAAAGTTTAAGTGGATAAATTTTAATAGTGAGAGGCAGTATCATCCTTTGGTTCTCACAGTATAAACATGGCCCTATGTACTTATTCTGTGTCAAGTGGGATCTAATTTATACAGCAGAGTCACTGGATTCTGCAGCACTGGTGTGGAAGACAGGACATTTTGTAACGGCATCATTAAATGAGGTATTTAATTATATATGAAAATACACTCAGGATGGTACCACTTGTTATGTTTTATATCAGAGGTGGGCAAATTATGGCCCACGGGACCATCCTGCTTGGCCCCCAAGTTCCTGGCCCAGGAGGCTAGCCCCTGGCCCCTCCCCTACTGTCCCCCCTCCCCTGCAGCCTCAGCTTGCTTGCTCCACAGACAGTGTAATGTTCTGGGCAGCGGGGCTGTGAGCTCCTGGGACAGCACAACTACAGAGCTGGGGCCTGACTCGGTCTCTGTGCTGCATGGTGGCGGTGGCAGTGGCAGCATGGCCCGGCTCCAGCCGGGAGATGTGGCTGTAGTGCCGCCAGCCACCGGTGCTCCAGGCAGCGTGGTAAGGGGGCATGGAGGGGTTCGATAGAGGGCAGGGGAGTTTGTGGTGGTGGTCAGGAGACAGGGGTGTGGATAGGGGTCAGGGCCGTTGAGGGGAGAACAGGGGGTTGAATGGGGCAGGGGTCCTCGGAGACAGTGAGGAAGGACGGAGGGGTTGGATGGGGCAGCTGGGGGCAGTCAGGGGCAGAAGTTCCGGGGGGCCCATCAGGAATGAGAGGAGGGGTTGGATGGGGCAGCATGGGCCCGGGGGCAGTCAGGGGACAGGGAGCGGGGGGGTGTGGATGGGGCAGGGGTCCTTGGGGGGCAAATAGAAGGTGGGGGACGGGCCATGACCCCCTCTCCTAACCAGCCCTCCATACAATTTATGAAACCCAATGCGGCCCTCAGGCCAAAAAGTTTGCCTGCCTCATTTTAGATTGTTTTTATATTAAATTTAAAGTATGCTGTCCCCATGTTTTTGGTATTTCATATGCAGTGTTGTTGCATTCCCAATGCATTGTAGAAGTTGTTAGGGAAAGCTGGAGATTTTGGCAGCTGGATAAGGAACAGCTGGGAAAGTAATACCTGGAGCCTGATCCAGGCTTGTTTATTTATATTGCAAGCTCTTCATGGCAGGGATCACCTGTTACTATGACTGTGCCTACCACAAAGTGGCACCAATCTTGGTTGGTTTCTCCAAGCACTAGTTTAATACAAATAATAACAATAAATCAAGAACCAGATTCCTTTGCACTTCCTTATCTTGATCATCTCTTTTACTTGGAGTTCATATATACACAACGCTGCCCACCTGCCCTGCATCATTAGGTAGATCTCTATACTGCATAACACTGGCAGTGCTGTTTAGGGTATGTGTAGCTGCATGCTCTGGGGAAAGGCAGTGGGGAGCTGCCAGAGCCTTTCCCCACTTCCTGCCATAACCTTTTCCTGAGGGCAGAGCCTTTCCCTGAGGACACTATACTGCTAAAAATAGCAGTATGGTAGATACCCTAAAGATTCAGGTATGTCTTTACTCACCTAGGCAGTTTCTCCATGTCTACACAGCTATTTATACCCATGCTAGAGGAACATGTACTGTATGTATTCTACACCCCACCACAAGGAATGGGCAGTGTAGACATACCCTTTAAGACCACAGAATGTATAACTCAGGAGTGTTCATTGGTACAGGAACTCAGCTTCATGTGGCTGAGTGGGCATGTTTATGAAGAGGAATATACGAACAAGCTGATCAATACACCATAGTCTCTGGAAATTCACTGTAATATGATGCAGACAATGAGCTATATAACAATCTCTATAAAAACAAACTATGTAAAGAAATTTGGATGGAAATTTCATCACCTCACTAGTTCTCTGTTCAGTGGTAATTTCCCCTTTATTAGTTTCAACATGATAGTGAGGATTTGAGCATAGCACTTGTGAGAATCATGATGTCATGGAGAAGGCAGTACTCTATACATAGCATTTTGATCTGCCATGTTTTCCCCATATATTCCCACGGAGCTCCAGACTATGTGAGAAGTCCTGGCCACACTCACTCTTCTAGTCTATGCAGCAGCTACCACATCATTCTAAAGGTGATTATACAGTGAAATAGTGAATCCAAACCAGTTGCAGAAGTGTGAGTGGATGGGTACTCCCATTATGCATGGATATTGAGTATGTATCACTGAACTGCGAAGTCCTGCTCTAGAACTTGTTAGGAATTTTTCAATTTCTTTTATCAGAAAATGCTAATTAGTAAAACCCGGAAATGTTTCTATTTTAAAAATTGGAAAAAAATATTTGGACTTGTCTAAATGCCCTGTTTTGACATCTTGAAGAAGTTCAATGTTTGGGTCAAAACAACTTTTATTTTGAAACTTAAGTTAATTTATAATAATATTTTTACCATTTTACAGAATGAGAAACCGAGACACCATTTTCAACCTACCTGATCTGAGATCTTTAATAGTTTTGCCACATTTATTAATTTCTTTGCCATCCACTTTTAGCCAAAGTAAAATCCATAAGCACCTTTAGAGTCTTGCCTTTAGAGAACTATTTGTAATGAACACTCCATATTTCTAAGCTTTCCATACTAACAGTAAATCCACCATCAACAAACTTCAAGAGGAAAGTTCTTAAAGTGGTGAATGGTAGGGGATTAGCTGCTGCATCCTGCTGAAAATCTATGCCCCGAAACATTAATATCATTCACTGAAGTAATTCTGCTTTTCCTTTCCACAAAGTTATTCTTTATTCTTTTTTGCATGGGCAGGCAGGGGTAATGTCTAAATTCGGTTAGGAGAAGTAACTAAAAATAAAGCCACTAAACTTAACTCCAAAGCTATCCTTCCACAGAAATATTTTAAATGGATAATATTAGGCTGTTGCCAGAAAGTGACAAGTGTCTGTTTTCATTAAAATCTTCTTATGTGCATCTAATTGACAACCTCTGCGAGATGCTGAGAAACTATACACAGCTTTTGGGTTACCATGGCAACTTAGCTCTCACTGCCTGAGCAATGATGTCCTCAGATCACCAGTAAAGTGACTGAACTTTAGAAGGATAGCAAGATTGCCAGAATTTTAACATTTTGCAGGTTAAAGAATGCTGTCCTTTTTCAAATTTATCAATGCAGGGGTTTGTTCTGGTGTGCAGTTTTTAACAATTTGTTTCTTGGTGTTTTATTGTGTTTAAACAAATGGGCTCTTTAAACCACAGCTTTCAAAATTCACGTTTGTACTAGATTTTGTCAGGTTGTTTGTTTAAGTTTTCTCCAAACTTAGAGCAATTTGTTAAGAAATCTCCTAATCAGGGCAGAACATAGTGAAATCTTAATGCCTTCTAATCCCAACAGAGGCTTAACTTCCCAGCTCCAAATGTTTGTGTTCACATAAAACCCCAGTGGTAAATTTACCTACTACCCTTTTTAAAATGTCAATTTTGTTCTGTAAAACCTACTCAAAGGGAGGAATGCAAGGTGCAGGAAGGGTCAAGACTCCTGAATTAAACCAAGGAATAGTTCACAGATTACTGCTTATGGCTTCTGAAATGTGGGCTCCTTTGGCATTTACAAAAATAATTGTCCTTTCCCTCCTTATGTCACCAACTCCTGGTACTCACTTAGATCTGATATAAAGATAAATCTAGGTCTGATATGGAAATGACAGATGTACATCTGACTATTTGTTCATCATGCTATTTACCCTGAGTAGATTGTTTGGCATAGTGGTAATAGATGTTATCATTTAATTGAATCAGTCACTGTCCATTTACCTTTGAATCCCCCTGATAGGATCAGCAAATATTTCTCAACAGTCAGACTCCTTCCAGAAATTAGACAAAACACTAAAATGTAATGTTTGCTCCCTTGCATTCCACAGGTGATCACAAAGAAGGAATTTTCAAGTGCAGATGTTCAATTACTGTGCAGTACAGCCTTGGTTGAAAGCCTGAGATACTTGAAAGGACGAGGAAATATAATCTTTTTAAATCAAAAACTACTTACTTTTTGCACCATGGCAGCAAGATGAGAGGTATCTCAATGTATGTTCAGCTACAAATTCAGCTGGAACAGGGGCTCTCTATTGGTTTATGTTTATACAGCATCCAGTATAAAGGTTCTTCATCATGAATGGGGTACCTGGGCTCTATTGTAACACAAATAAATGGATAGTTAATAGTACTGATATAAATACCCTTAGTTCTTCTATGCACAGAGTGCAACACTGTTTAGCAATCATAGAATCATGAGAGCTAGAAGGAGGCACCAGTAAAATACCTACTACATCCTCATAGATCCTGCAGCATTGATTGAACTACCCCTAAATTGGCCTGAAGGGTGATAAATATAGCTTAGACTATCTCCAGTGATAGAAAGGTGACTGGCTATGAGCGGGTGCCCTTCATAGCCTGATTTAAAACAACATCTACACTCTAGATATTCACTCTAGAGAGACAGACTCCAACTTCCTTTATGCTGAAGCAGGGTAATTAGCCAAGTGCCTCACTGAGTCAGCAGAATCTAACCTTTACCCAGCAGGATCAACACCTGTTAAGCTGTGGGGTATTGCAGGCAAATATTGCCAACCTATTACAATGGCAGTTCCACAGTCTCCTAGGGTAGCTGGTTCCATTTCCTAGCAACCGTTAAAAGTAATAATGCTTTCTCTAATAGATGTAACTGAAATTTCCCCTACTGTCTCTTCACTCTGTCACCTCCTGTTCTTTTCTCCTTGACAAAGGAGAACAATTGATCTCTCTATATCACCTTGTGTTTGTAGATAAGTATAATGTTATCACGTCAATTTTCTTGTTTTTAGACTGATCATATCTGGCTCTAGTACCCTTCTCTCATAGTTGTACCCTGACTTGAAAATCCTTTCAAAGAAGAAAAAGGAATTGCATTTCTTCTTTTTAAAACTTCTTATTCTGCTGACTTTTTTTTTTTTAAATGGGAGGAGAGTTTGTTCTGTTTCAGGTTTTGTCAGAGGTTTCAATCTATATTGCACAAAACAACAAAAGAACATTATGGTTGATACTCCAAAAATAGCCTAAAGATGGGTATTTGCAGTTTTCATTTTGTTATAAGCAGCGAAACAATCTCTGACTAAAATCAATTCCTGGAGAAATGGTATGCTCTTAAACATATGTTCTTATAAGCAGTGCCAGCTGTAGTGCTTTGTGCAACCAATCACTATGTTAATTGAGGTAATGAAAGCATAATCCCCACAGTTAGGTAAACTTCTAAGCTATGTAAAGGTAGCTTGCACAGGATAATCTAACTATTTGGCCTTGTGCTCCCCCATACTTTTTTTTTTTCCTTTTTTTGGTCTCTTAATGATATATAAAATGGTCTTTGAAATCTTCAGAATGTCAAGTCTGATCATTTCTGCTTTCACTGAAAACTCCTAAGAGTCTTCAGGGATGTTTATCGTGAGCCCAAACCCCTTAACTACAGGGGTGTTGAACCTTTGACAGAGGCTTCCTTTCTCCACACTGTTCACTGGTCATTTATATTTTAATAGCTTCTAACAAAAAACAAATAAATAAAACCCAAAGAACTTTGAACTGTCTCACTTCTCCTCTAAGTTGTTCACATTGCACAGATTTTAGTCACACTGCTTAATGCACTACTGGAAAGTGCCAAATGCTATGACAATAGCAGCAGTATAAGAAATGATGCAAAATAGAATAGAAGTTTCACTCTCTTAGCTCTTTGGATGTCACCTTTGCACAAGTTTATCCAATGATCCTAGTGTCTCCCAACCTAGAAAAGCCCTAGATTTCTAATATAAAAATCAAGTTCATTTTAAAAAAAACCAAACACACACAAGCCTTGGGAGGCGATTTTATACATCACAATAATAACAATTAATAATAAAAGAACAAACATTCCCCTTTGCAGGCCATTTTTAAGAATAAGAGCATTTCCCATCTCTTTCAAGGCTGCAGTGAAACTTCTGGCTCCCGGAGACAATTTGTCTATACCACATTACCAGAGCAATACTTGCGAGAGAGCGTGTAGTCCTCTATCTTGGAACTTGTCATGTATTCACCTATTTGTTACAACCTCTGAGGAGCCATGCAGTTTTGGACTCCAGCCTCTCCAGGAGTGAGTTATTCCTTTGATGAGGGGGAAATGAATGGACCCAGACACTGAACACTTTGTCCTACTCAGGTTTTATTTACAGCTTGTACAGTTCCTAAAGAATATGGTTTTAAACTGAGATTTTTCACAGCAAAAGTCGAGCACAATTTACAGCTCCCAAAGCTACAGAAAGCAGCTATATCTGAGCATAAATCCAGGCAGTTTGTGTCTTAAACTGTTCCAGGACACTGTTGGCCCATTTCTCAGATGTAATACAGCCCCTGTTGTGCCACTTCACCCATGCACAGAGGCTATAAAGTCAGTTTGCCTGGCTTTCCAGGAATCCTTCCGATTCTTCTGAATGATGTAAAGTGGGCATAGTTGCCCACTGTCACCTCCTCACATGGGTCTGGGGCAAGGAAAGTGCCCAGTCAGGCTACTCCTGCACATGTCTAGTCCCAGCTGCTGGAATGGTCCCTTGGTACCATGGGCAACCACGCGTGAGTTAGAGCAGCCCTCCAGTAGCTTGAACATGTAATGGGAGCCAGACTGGCTCTTAGACTCAGAATGCAGAAAGCACAAAGGTGGCATAAAACCACACTTGCCTCTCCCAGCTCACCCATTCACTTGCCAAGTGGAGCTCATCTGGAAGAGAGAATTGAGCCCAGTGTGTTTCCTCCACCCAGCAAAGTAAACCCATTATTCTGTAACTGTAAGTGATTCCTGGTCAGGTGACAGAGGTGGCTATTAAAACCCACTGGAAGTTAAAGATTTTCCTGAATTGAAATATGCATTGCACAAGAAAAGCCTATCTATATTTTAAAAAAAAAAATTCAGAGGCAAGTTATTGTCTGGAATCCACAGAGAATCATTATCATTTCATAGATGACACTGGTCAGGAAATGAATTGTGTAAACCTTTAGATGCACATATTTGTAGGAGAAGCTGTGGTTGCATTCAGAGATTGTACAGATGGGCTGGTGGCTAAAAAAATGGAGTGGGACTTAGGAGCAGAACTAATCAGAAAATTGGGGGGGGTATTTGTGAAAAAAATCAATGTTATGTTTTATTTTCTGATGAAAGTATTGACTTTTTGATGAAATAACAGAAACAAAAATATTTTTGTCCAAATCCTGAAATATTTCCTATGACAATAGAAATACTTTAGTAAAAAAAAAAAAAAATACTGGGGTGGGGGCTTGGGCATTAGTTTGTTGCCATGAAAAGGAGACATTTTTTGTGATTTGTTTTGTTTTTAAACTAGGAAACTCAATTTTCCAATGAAAAACATTCAGTAGAAAAATTTTGGCCAGTCTTACTCAGGAGACCTGCATTCAATTCCCAGCTCTGCCTCAGACTTCCTTAGAGACTTTGGACAAGTTGCTTAATCTCTCTGTGTCTCAGGTGCACATCTGAAAATGGACATAAAAACTAGGAGCTAAAAAGTATCATTATCTGCCTTGTCTATGTAGTCAATGAGATATTCAGAGCAGGGGCTATCTCATTATTTCTACAGAGCATAGCTCAAAGGAGGCTTTAGAGACTACCATAATACATATAATAGATTATAATAATTCAGAAAAAATGTGCATTTTTATTCAAATGTTCTTGTGATTTTCCAGAATTATAACCAAATTCTTGCAGTGATTAGTTCTCTGTTCCTTAAATGGAATCCATTAGCTAAACATAAACACGCCCTTCTCATAGTATTTTTCTAGTGTGTTCTCCCTGCTTGTTATTGTTTAGTTACTTTGTAAGGCAAATAAACCTATATGTGAAAAAATAATTAGTGCACATGTATAACAGCAATATTTTATGTGATACATGTAAAGCTTTTGTGCATCATTTAGAAACATATTTGTTCAGAGTCTCTGATGTCAGAAGAAATCCAAAATAATAGTTTACTGTGGCTGATTGACCAGAGGGATGCAGCTCACATACTCAACCATCTTTGCTTCATTTCTGGATAAGGAAATGCTATTCATATTTTGACATAAGTTATCATTATGCAGTTGAATCAATTATCTATTAGGTCTTGGTGAAGTCAGAGTGATTTGTCTATTAGCCACATAGCTTGTCTAACCCAAACTTCTATTTCCAGGGCTCTATTAAAGCATCAACACCATCAGCTTGGACCTAGGTTCCAGCTCTTGGAGTCATGTGATGATGTCAGAATAGCAGATTTAATTTAAAATATTAATAATGTTTCTAATCCATATTGCTGCAAAGAAAAGCTTGAAAATGTGAGTGGAGTGTAACTACTGATGCAGTGATGTCTGCATACAGCCTGAAACAATAGCTCTAAGAGGTGTGAACTGTCCCATTCCAAGCTCCAAACCTGCTGACATCATTCCAGCAAAGATCTCTGCATGTGAGGACCTTGCTCTCATGGCAGTGGCCCCCACACAAAGGAAATGTTTATGCTTGAGCTGGGGTTGTAATTTCCAGTATGGCTAGATGCATGCATGTTGTGCAGTAAAAATGTAACTTCAGCCATGGTGGTATGGGCTAGCTGTCTGAGTGAAAGCATGCCCGGGACCCTACTTATTTAATTGGGTGGCTAACCCATCCTGCTGCCCATGCCATGACAGTTACCCTTCTATTTTTAGTACACTAGGTCTCTATCAAAGCTATTGTGCATATGTCTAACTGAGCTGCAAATTACACTATCAGCTTGAGTGTAGATGTACCTGTAGAGTCCTTTCTCACCTGCATTCCTCCCTTCCAGACACACTCGCTGAAGCCAGGGTCGGTAGTCGGAGGAGGCCCCAATACTCCCAAAAAGGAGTGGTGGTGGGCTCCTACTCATATGAGGCTATGTCTTCACTACCCGCTGTATTGGCAGGTAGCAATCGATGTCTCGGGGATTGATATATCACATCTCATCTAGACATCCCCAAATGAGCTCCTATCAATCCCGGAACTCCACAACCCGAACGGCGGTAGCGGAGTCGACATGGGGAGCCGCGGACATTGATCCCGCGCAGTGAGGATGGTAGGTAATTCAATCTAAGATACTTCGACTTCAGCTACGTTATTCACGTAGCTGAAGTTGTGTATCTTAGATCTATTTCCCCCCGTAGTGTAGACCAGCTCTCAGCCACCACCAACCCAAACGCATAGAGGGCCACAGCATGGGGACAGAGACCTAGGAGACCTTTGTGTAGGGCCATGAATTTTCCTGCTCTGTCCTTGTCTATCCCTTGCTGGAAGAATGGATGCCTAGACCTTCATCAGCTGCTTCTCCCCATCCTCCAAGCATAGTGTACAAAGAACAAAATAGATGTGTTTGAATCCAATGTAACTAGAGCTGGGCCTAGACTGCTTGCCATGGAAGCAATGAAATGGTGAGTAACGATAATTTTCACTTGATTCAATACTAAAAACTGAAAAAAAATATCTCAAGCTTAAAATATAGTGAATGTCTTCCTACTCTGAAAACTCGTCATAATGGACAAGATGAAATCTGAGAACTGAAGGGCTGGTGTAATGATCCATGACAGCATGGAAACCATGAGCAACAGCTAACTGCATGCATGCAGAATCAGCAACAGAACTCCTGACCTTAACTCTAGAAACACAGCGAGCTAAGAAACTAGCTCATCTGGCAAAGGGAGCCAGCATACATGCAGGGCTTGATATATTTTTTCCTCTGGAGGGCGTTATATTACAGGTCAATATATTACAACAGCATCTCTCACAGATTCCATATCTTCACTATTTGAGTTAATATTCATTTCACCATTTCGAATATCAATAGGACAGGATCATTCATTTGAAAGGCACAAAATGTGGGCCCAAAGTGGATGCAGGGACATATCACAGCCTAGTTTTCAAAAGGCCTTGTCCCAAATGTTCCCTTTTGGGCCCACAAATACCTACTGGTATAAATAATTACAGACACACATGATATCACTTAGCTTATTTAGGCCTCCAGCTATCTGATTTGTAGGCAACAAAGGCAAGTCCAGTTTCGCGCGTGACCTAGAGTTGATAAACTACTGGCCAGACTAACATTAAGCCGTTGGCTATATTAATGGGCAGCAGCAGAAATTCCTTTCTGTCAGCCTGAATTCCTCTTGGGGCTCAGCCAGCCTCCTTTTTACTGAACCAGCCCAGCAGCAAAGAGTAGGGTTATGGTCCCAACCTCACCTCTCTCCACTCCACTAACATAGCACAGAGCCTATGCTCCCCCACCTGCTGAGAGTGGAAGGTGAATGAATAGGGCCCTACCACATTCATGGCCATGAAAAACACATCAAAAACTATAAAATCTGGTCTCACCCGTGAAATCTGGTCTTTTGTGTGCTTTTACCCATACTATAGAGATTTCACAGGGGAACCAGAGTTACTCAAATTGGGTGCCCGGATCCCAAAGGGAGTTGTAGGAGGGTCACAAGATTATTGGGGGGGTGAGTATTGCTACCCTTACTTCTGCATTGCCTTCAGAGCTGGCCACTGGAGTATGGTGGTTGCTGACTGAGGGCCCAGCTCTGCAGACAGCAGCACAAAAGTAAAGGTGGCAATACCATACCTGGCTATCCTTACTTGAGCAGTGGCTGCAGGCCAGCTGTCTAGCTCTGAAGGCAGAGCCGCCACCAGAAGCAGTGCAGAAATGAGGGTAGCAGTATCTCAGTCCCCCCCTACAATAATCTTGGAGGCCCCCTCCCATAACTCCTTTTTGGGTCAGAATCCCTAAAGTTACAGCACCATGACATTTCAGATTTAAATAGCTGAAATAATTAAATTTATGGTTTTTAAAATCCTATGACCATGAAATTGACTGTGAATTTGGTAGGGCCCTGTGAATGAGCTAGCACAGCTTTGCACTCTGCCCAGCATCCCTGTTCCCGCCAGTAGATTTTTGGCTTTCCTGCCTAAACAGCTATCCCAGGTGTGTACAGTCAACGGCCGTGCAAGCCTCTTCCTTTCCCTTCTCCACCTCTGCAGTTCTAGGTGGCTTTTCAAATAACAGCCTTTCTGTGTTGTCCTTGTGATTTCTTTCAACCTTGACTGTATTAAAAATAGCTACAGAGCAATTATGTATCACATAAGAATAAACCTGCCTGCTACTGCATCTTTCCCTGTCACTTCTAAAATAGCAGCCCTTACTGTTTCTACATTTCAGTCATTTTCTGCAAAGATCAACAACTTCTGCAGTAAAAGGGTATGGTATAATCAGGAGGTTGTTTGTCTAAAATAGGTATGAAACTTGCAAAAATTATACTCTGTTGAGAATCCTGCTGCTGTGTTTAGCACCAAGGACACTTACAGTAGGGCATATCCACCATAGTATAAGTAAATACAAATCAGTTAATTTCAGTGGAATTGCACCTACCAATGCCAGGGATAAATTTTGCTGATAAAGTCAGATTCATAAATAAACTACTGCTTTTTTGATTGAGAGGATGCAAAGCAGCTATTAAATCTGGCATAGCCAAACAATTAAATTAGGATTATGGCTGCTTTGTTTATGGAGCAGTGCAGTGCAGCTGCAGCATATTGGGGAATGTGGTTCCAAGTGTCTATAGTAAGTTTTATACTGGTCTGAAGTTCAAAAAAGTGATGCTATATAACTAGAGATAGGAGTGACTGATGCATGCCTTTGATTTTCAGGCATTTGTACATTTTGCCATCTTTTTAATATCCTAGAGATTAGTTTGTGTTTTGAAGAGATGATTCCACTGACATTTCCAAGTGACATTATGACAATCACACAGAATAGTTTACTCTAATATTCCCCTCTAGCTTCACTCAATGTGTTAATATCACTGGAAGTTACATAAAAGTGCTTTTTCTTTCAAAATCTCAAAGCAATTGTTTTCTAACCCTGAAGTCACATCTTCTAATAATGATTTCACATTATATTGTTTTTCATTTTGAAAGATTTCAAAATACCATAAAAATCACTTTTGTACTGCCCACTTGGCACTGTTCCTGTGATATAAAGCGGCCTTAACCCACTGCTTTCTAAAAGTGTTTCTGTCTTCTCAAATTAAAATTTCGAGTAAGCCTCTATGAGCATATCCAGTTTTGGTATTTCAGCTTCATCATTCAAAACATACTAAAAATGTCTCTGGATGGAACCACAAACAAATAGATACACCATCACTACCATCCTTTGTGGAACAATGAATGAAATTGTTGATACATACAACTTGGACAATAACTAAAGCCAAATAGACTATCAAAGAAGGACCATCCAAGAGATAAGCAGCTTTGTCCCAGAGGCAGTAGCTTGTAGGGGAACTACGGTTCCAAAATGTTCATTTAGTGAATAATTGAAAGCAGACTGTGCGCTGGTGAATATCTCTGTTGAGCCATAAAGGTGGCGAATCTTTCGACACAGCCTCCCCAATAGCTGCAAATCTAATCCACAGCCACTACTGCCACCCCAGTGCAGACAGAAAGCTACCAGCTGTGCAGCTGCAATAATTCAACCAGACTTCCTAACTATACCCCACAATGCAGTGCCTTAAAATTAGGGGCTTCCATCAGCTGGCATAGGTGGATAGCTTGGACAGCAGCATCTCTGTCTCTCTAACTGGTCAGATGACTCAAGATGC
This sequence comes from Gopherus evgoodei, assembly GCF_007399415.2. Classification (NCBI taxonomy): domain Eukaryota; kingdom Metazoa; phylum Chordata; order Testudines; family Testudinidae; genus Gopherus; species Gopherus evgoodei. Next base: position 52,692,432 of record NC_044328.1, on the reverse strand, counting down.
TGTCGAACAAACTGAGCAGGGAATGTCTTTAAGTAATTCCTTTAATCACTACTACAAGCCTCAAAACCAGAGCTCTCATCTGGTCCTGAAAGCCAAAAGGGATGGAGTCAAAATGACCTCTGAATGCCAAAGGGGACAACTGGGAACCCTATTGTTCAGGAAATGAAGGAGAGAAAAAGCTTCAGTGGAACTGAAGTCAGCAGCACTTAGATGAAGGTGATTTGACAGGAATTATGGCAGCCTGGATTATCCTTGAAGCTGGCTCAATGTTAGCAAGATTTTCTTGTGACTTCTGTCAGAGCGATAACTCCAATAACCTCACAGAATGTTGAGATAACAAAGAAAAACAGTGTCATGGAAGAACCCTACTGGAAATTGAACTCAAGATCTTATTTTTGTAATTCTATTATCAGGTGGCTAGTTTTTCAGTACCTTGAAACAATAAAAACTCTTCCATTTATAAATTATACAGGTAGATTAATTTACTGCACGCAAGACCTATGGGACCCTTGTGTCAGGCTTCTTTTGCTAGGGCAAAGTGGGTTTTATTGTTTTTATAAGAAACAGTACCATTAGGATACACAGAGTGGTTCAAGAAGATGTACAATTACATTTCCTACAGAGCACATTATATCAGGAAGTTCATAAGTGCTTTTTAACATTTAGATTTTAATCACTGCTCTGAGATAGCCTGAAATAAACACACATACAACAGTAGAACAAGATTTTGCTTGCAGTGTGTGTATGTGTGCGCATGAGAGGGTGACCTTAGGATCTCCTAAGAGGCTGTTGTTGGCATTCTGGCATCCCCACAGGTGATGGAGGCTACATAAGAACCTAGGCCATGTCTACATCTAAAATTTTGCAGCGCTGGTTGTTACAGCTGTATTAGTACAGCTGTATAGGGCCAGCGCTGCAGAGTGGCCACACTTACAGCAACCAGCGCTGCAAGTGGTGTTAGATGTGGCCACACTGCAGCGCTGTTGGGCGGCTTCAAGGGGGGTTCCGGGAACGCGAGAGCAAACCGGGAAAGGAGACCAGCTTCGCCGCGGTTTGCTCTCGCGTTCCCCGAACCACCCTGCAAACCGCAGGGAAGGAGACCTGCTTGCTCAGAGTTCCGGGAACGAGAGAGCAAACCGGGAAAGGAGACCAGCTTCGCCGCGGTTTGCTCTCGCGTTCCCGGAGCCACCCAGCAAACCGCAGGGAAGGAGACCTGCTTGCTCGGGGTTCCGGGAACGAGAGAGCAAACCGGGAAAGGAGACCAGCTTCGCCGCGGTTTGCTCTCGCGTTCCCCGAACCACCCTGCAAACCGCAGGGAAGGAGGCCTGCTTGCTCGGGGTTCCGGGAACGAGAGAGCAAACCGGGAAAGGAGACCAGCTTGATTACCAGAGGCTTCCTCCTTCCACGGAGGTCAAGAAAAGCGCTGGTAAGTGTCTACATTGGATTACCAGCGCTGGATCACCAGCGCTGGATCCTCTACACCCGAGACAAAACGGGAGTACGGCCAGCGCTGCAAACAGGGAGTTGCAGCGCTGGTGATGCCCTGCAGATGTGTACACCTTCAAAGTTGCAGCGCTGTAACTCCCTCACCAGCGCTGCAACTTTCTGATGTAGACAAGCCCCTAGATAAATGGATGAACAGATAAACACATATATAGAAAATTGACTTAAGTGGATCTATACTGATTTACAACAACACAGGATCTGGCTCTCTTATCAGATTGCTGGCCTCAAGCTATTATTTTGCAAATCTAACTTGCTACCAGTGAAGTATTTGCAAAGCCCCAAGGGGCTGCTTGTTATTTCTACAAACAGAGATGAAAAAGAAAAGGAAGTCCTGGGATGCCCTAACCTGCCAAATCACAAACATTCCTTCTTAGCTGTACAAGCAAGCATCAATTACTGTAGATCCAAATTACTGTGGCAAACACTGCAAAAAAGGTTGTTATTTAAAGAAAAACAAACATGAACCGAAGGGACATTATTGATCACTGTTATTAACATTTCATTCCATGGTGGGTCAACATAATTTAAACCTCTCCATTAAGACATAAAATGTTTTTTCAAGACGGGGCATCCATGCAATTATTGCACTGAGTAGGAGGTAGAAATGTAATTATGTAAACTAACTAAATTAAGAGGATTGCACGGTTCATTATAGTTCTTTTTTTTTTGGTCAGCATTTTGGATCACCAGCTAGCATGGAAATTCATTTCCATTAAAATGCATTGATTGCATCTCTTCTGTGAAAATGGATCATTCTGCTCACATGAGTGGCTCAGGCTTGGAACATTCCTTCTGCCTATCATTGTCATTATAACTCAGGTCTCTAAGCACCTTTTGTCTTCTCTGACTGCAGCCAGGTGGACTCTTATCCCCTGCTGGAAAGAAGTCTTTGAGAAGGCAACATACTATGAGCAAGCAGTTATAGAATCATACAGATTAGAAGGAATCACTCATGATGCATGCCTTGTTCTTGTTTATAGTACAGTGGCACTGAGATCAGGACCCCATTGTGCCAGGCACTATACAAACACATGCCCTGCCCCAAAGAGTTTACAATCTTCATGGGCAAAAGAAGGGAGAGAAGGAAGGAGTATTATCCCTGTGTTACAGGTGGTGAACTGTAGCACAGAGACACCAAGACTAGGATTTTTAAAGTCATCTAAGGGAGTTATGCATGCATCCTCTATTCTATTTCAGTCAGATGTGGTACCTAACTCCCACACTCTTGAAAATCTCAGCCTAAATGACTATTCAAAGTCACATGGGATGTTTGTAACAGAATCAAGTGCTGAATCCTCTTTGAGTCACAAGCCAATGGCTTAGCAACAAGACCATTCTTCCTCTAATTCACTTCCTCAGACCACTTAAACATAGAAATAAACAAACCTCTATTGCAGGGTACAAGCATTAGGGGCTCACCAACATAGCAGGTAATGACCTGCTCCATTAAAATGGGGTTTTTACTTGGTGTTTGTGTATGATGGTCCCTGTACTTTTCATATGGTCCTTGTCACTTGTTGACTAAAACCCAGACTAATCAATCTCAGGCTGTTCTTTCTGCCCCCTGAACAAGTGTCCTATCTATAACAGGCAAATTATGCTAGAATTCCTGCCAGAATGTTTTCTGCTGTCAAAGAATTCTTGAGCCAAAAGGCTTTCCAGTCCACAGGCTATTACGCCATAAAATTGGGCTTGCCTGGCTTCTCTGTTTGGTTATACATGTCAATTTCTGACTTAAAAGTACATCCTTCCTTTGGAAGATTTTTTTAAAGTATTTCTTATTCAAACTGTTAGCATGTGACACTTGATTCTGCAATCCTTTATAAACAGAAAAATGTCCTACAAATATAAAGATTGTAAATGGACACATTTAGTCATGAGAACTATCTTACTTATTTTATTTGTTGAACATTAAAAAAGAGAAAGAAAGAAAGAAAGAAAGAAAGAAAGAAAGAAAGAACCCACTGAAATACAGACACAGATGTCTGCAGTGAGAAAAATGGCTCCTCACTCAGAAACTTGCTCAAGTAATATTTTCCCTAAATATACAGGAAAAGAGACCCAATTTGGGTGTCTTGAGTAAAGTGATGGATGTCTATGCTGTGTGAGTTTCATATGGATGCTCATTTGATATTTTTCATCGTATAGCATTTGGAAAGGTTTTTCCTGACATAAGCACCTTACTCTGTAATTGTGTGTAATAAATGAGCATTCCTGTGGGTGACTAAGAGATTGGAACCTATGAAAATCTCCACATATAGTGTTTAATCACAGATGAAACATTTTCTTCTTCTCTTCCAAATGGATTAACATACTAGTTTTGCAGATAAATTAAGGACCTGAGAGGACTACATATTAGTATCCTCAGTATAGCACAAAGACACACACGTCACCTACACATGGGACACATTGGCAAGATAACTGGTCAGATATCAGAGGTCTGCCCCAAATTTGCATGAAGCATAGATTATTGTGGTCACTCCCATTTTTAATATGAAGGTATGGCACATTGAAGTTACAGACCCCAATGCACATCCCAACAGAACTTGTGCTGTTTATGGACAGTATCTTCAGGCTGAGGAAGCTGCATACTAGAACATTAAGGACTACATTTGACCCACAAACGACAATTTGGTATATTCAAATGTCATTAATAGCACAGGTTAGCCCAAACATATCTCCCCAACCTCCACTTGCTCAATGCTTGCTGCAGGCCAGATTCTGCCTCTTTTACTCAAACTGATCATGACTTAACTCTTCAATGAAACCTCCTAATTTCAATGGGGCTACTTGAAGAATAAGGTACTAATCATCATAAAGATGGCAAAACCAGGCCCTAATGTAACAGTGATTATATATATATAATGACTCATCTGGAAAGAGCAGAGGTAACCTAGTCTTCCCTCTAATCTAGTAATGCCTTCAGTGATCTCCTTTCGGATTATTTTGTGAATGACTGTAGAATCCATGCTTTAGTTTTTTATTTAATGTTGCTGTATTTCTACTGGCTTTCTATGCAGCTGCACAGATGTGCTGTAGGGCTTGTAGCATATTCACTGCTCATCTCTGACCACGGCATCATGTCAAATGGACTAAGAAGGTTCACTAGATTGTTTGGTCACATAACCTGTTGTCCACTGCAGAACCTGACTTCAGTCTGCAGTGTATTTCACACAGCTTCAAAACAGAAGGAATAATAGTGCCACAATTCCTCTTGGCTACCCACCCATATATGTACCAAAATAAACCTTGCAATTTCCTTCAAGATGAACTTCCACTTAGTTATGATTAAATAAAGAGTTCAAATTTGATGGGCAAATTATAAAATCATGCAGCTAAACTTAGTGCCATTCAAAAAATGCTAAAAAGCAATAACCTTCTTTTTTGACCTTTGTTGACAGAAGTGCTGACCACCCACAACTCCAGCTGTAGTCAATGGGAGGTTCAGGTCCCGAGTGCCTCTGAAAATCAAGCCCATGGTATGCATTGTATATACATGAACAATTAATAGACTTTAGGTTAAAAAAACTCTTGGTTAAATGGAGGTCAGTAATAGCCTTTGAATGTAATGCATGCAATGGATTCTTCCCTATTTATAATATCCTCCCTTTCCCCCCAAAGAAGGTTTGGATATTTTTGAAACATTTCAGAAAAAAAAAAGATATTGATCTGTGTGTTTGTGGGGTGGGGTAGGGTGTTTCTTCTGTTTTGTGGGGACAAATCTGATAAAAACGAAACAAAACCTTCACCAAAACTGTGAGCCAAACTAAGCCTGATTTTTTTTAGTCAAAGAATTTCAGTTACCAGCCATTTTGGGTAGGTTGCTAAATTCTTTTAAAAAGAGCTCTGAAATCAACTGTAATCAACTCTGTCTACAATTATTTAACTTTTGTACAGTGCTTTGGGATCTGTCAGTAAATAGCACGATGTCACTCATTATTTATTGAATTTTCAACCTGTTAGTTCAGATTTAGAGATTCTCTCTGACTTCACCACCAAAGCATTAATGCCAGGAGCAAGGGCTGTTAACAAACTATTGTGGATTTCCATTCAGGGGTTGATATGTAGCTATTGGCGTCAGTGGCAGAGATTGAGTTGTGAGCACAGGTCCTGTTGTAAAATTCATCACTCTGGCATTCTAAAGACAGAATTCTGATTAGTTTCTGTTATCTGATCACTGGTTCCCCTGGCAGAGGAGAATGGTCTGTGATTAGGTGATGATACGCCTGCAGGCATGAAAGGTTCTGTTTCTAACCTTCATTTTCACTTCTGTACATCTGTAGGCAGTTCTGTTCCTTTTTAATTTTCATTTATTTGGGGTGATTCTTTTCCATCACTGTAAACTTCCCTTGAATCTTCTTATCATGTATCACAATTCCAAATGTTGAAAGAGTTATATTGATACATGTGAGAAAAATACCCAAGTAGCTTCTACAATGTAACTAGTGGGACTGCTAAAAGAACAGTATCAATATGAAGTGAAGTTCACTGTAAAATGATTGGCTGATATTATTTCCCATCAACCAAGAATGAGTTGTTTGTAAGTGTCTTGAAATCCAGATGTAAATTAAAAACTTTTTAAAATATGCTCTGTTTTCCCCTTTTGTTAATCACCAATAACTCTCTTTCTCTCTTTCCATGAGTACAGTAAGTTAAAGAGCCAGGTCCTTATTTGGTAAATCATTGTAACTTCATTGACAGTGAATCAAATGAGGATCTGGCATCAGATGTAGAACACAATCATCTGCTGCTTCCTGCACTGAAAAACAAAACAAAACAAAACAAAAACCTGCACCAGGATATAATAACCAAAGATTCAGGCATTATTTTTTGGGTTGGTAACATGCAATTGAAAGAAACACCCTGTGTGTTTCTCTCACGCAGATGGATGCATATATATATATATATGCATGAATACTGGAGCTCTGCATGAATATGCTGTTAATAATATTTTGTAAAGCCATCTGCTGGACATGCACAGTGTGAGGCTTTCAAACACAAACTTTGCTGTTTCTGAGACAAAGTTCTTCAAATATATCAAAGCTACTTGTCCTCTTTGAGGACCAAATTCATGGTGAGTTTGAAGTTTTAAAAGAATCTATTTCTGAGTTATCTGAGCGCAATATATAGCCCCTGAAGATTTTCCAAAGGAATGGAAAGAATTTTAGGCTTGGATAACTGAAAAATAGCTAAGAACAATGTTAAGAAACTTTGTAAGAAAGAAGTCCTTTGGGATGGGAAAAAGAATGATAAAGTTCAGGTGAAAAGATAAGAAAATCCATTGACTATGGTTGGTGCCATTGACTTCAATGGGAGTTCTGCAAGAAGTGTTTACAGATCGGGGTCATTGTGTATTAAGTTAACATGTAACATGGGGTCACCAAAGCATTTAAAAGAAAAGGTCTCCAGAGTTTTTTTAAACAAAACAACATATTTTCCCCTACCCTAGTTCTCAGAAACAGCTAAGCATTTTTGGCTGATATTTTCAAATAAAACTTCCAGTTCAGGAGGAAACCCAGCATGGAAGATTTCACCCCAAACAGTTAAAGTTTAGAAAAATTATAAGCAACTGAAAAAAAGAGTCTCACAGTGGGCAGTGTCAGGCAACTTTAACTATAGATGTCAGCAACGCCTATAATCATGTTTAGTAATGTACTTTTGAATATATACTGTAAAATACTTTTTAGGTCCAGATTCTTATCTACACTAAGAACCCCATACTCCACTCTGGCAGTGTAAAGGAGACTTAACATGAGTGTAAATCTATGCTCTTAGTAGAAATGAGACTCAGGCCTGTAATGTTTACATTTCATTATGCTTAAAAGTTTAGATATATTCTAGACTACTGTATTCAGAATTATGCCAACAAGCTGTCTCCACCTCCACCCAAACTACCAAACTAGCCCCCTTTACCATGAATGGCAGCCATAACTACAGAAAAGCATCCCACTTTCTCTTTTCTGAAATGCACTTTTCCCACTGGAGTCCCTAGAGCATAATGACACCAAATCACTCCCGCCTGCCAACAAGGAAAGGTCATTCCCCAGTGGAAATAAAAGCCAGTCATTACTGGCAGATATGTCCTCAAAAGTTACAAAGAATTCTCTGACAGGGACCCACAAGGAGGCAGTGCTGTCCAAGTCAGGGTAGGGGCACTACTTCCTAGGGTGTCCGCAATGCTAAAGCTAGTGTGTGTCTGTTTGTTGTATTGCAGTGCAGGTGGAGTACTTGACAATAAAACAAGCTAAGATGCTATGATGTGGATGTTCAATCAGATTCACTCAGGGTTTTTGCCATCATTGCACTTTTATTAAATACCCCACTTAATGTAGAGATTAAATATTCCATAACTACATTTGGCCACTGGAAATGGGAGCTTACAGTAAAAATGCTTGTCTATAATATAATACTTGCACATTTTATCCTTCTGCTTAAGGGCTAGTTTGTCCTATCATAACTCATGGTGAGAAGTGTTTTAGTGCTTTAGTCTTCAAATAGTAGATATAAGTCTTTACTTACAAATGCTGTCAGTTATGAACCTTTTTGCAACACTAAATTCATGTAAGCAAATACAGTCTGCTTCTTTATGCACTGTGCCTATAAAATACACAGTTTGTCTATATTACTAACCCAACTGATTTCATTTTCTACAACCTCAGGAATTAAGTTTCAGTAACTCACAGCAGATTTAGCTCTATACTGGAGCGGCAGCTCAGCTGACTGTTTATTTAGCGTAGCCCTTCTACCAGGCATTATTAATTTTCCACTCAATAACCACTTCCCTAATATTAACATGAATTCACATTAACAGAATTAATATGAATTAACACTACCTGTAAATCTGAAATGTATTTGGCATCAATTAAGTTTTAACTGTCGATTGTATGTGTGGATTTAGTCTGAGGGACAATATTACAACCAAATCATACACAGATTAGGGATAGATCACACAGATAAGCCAGTAAGAACTGAAATCTCACTTAGCAGCTGCAGAAGTCAACCTGGACTTCGTGCATCAGTGCTGAAAGGCAAAGAAAGATAGAAGAGAGTTTATTACACTAGCAATTTATAGTATATTTCTGCAGTTCACACGTGTCTTTATTCCTTACTAGAAAAAAGAAAAAAAAACCTGTGACGAATGTAGGAAATATCTGTATTATTTTTATAACAATTATATATAACTCTGATTAGTTGATTATTATCATGTGGCTGGCTCTATGGAATGCTAAGGGTTAATTTGTGGTGGCGCTTTCCACACATTCATAGGCAAGAACAGTAGCTCACCTGTATTCAAATGAACAATGCAGGTGTTAATTTCTTTGAAGTTTACCTCCACCAGGAAGGAATCAGGAGTCTCAGAGAGGGGGGAGATCACAGCATGTAACCGTAAGGGTGCCATAGACAGGAATTGAGAACAAAAGACTTCAGAATTGTTGAAAGGACAGCCCTTAGACACAGAGGTAGGGTCTGCAGAGAAGCAGACTATAACTTGGTCCCAGATAGTTGTGGTTACCAGAGCTAAATTGGGCTTATCTAAATCTTTGGTAAGACAATGCATGTAGATCTAATGGGTATGTCTACACAGCCGGGGCAACAAGCTCCATAGCCTGGTAAGGTCAACAGACTTGGGCTTGTGTTACCATGCTAAAAATAGATGTGTAGACAGTGCTTTTAAGTTACAATTCAGACTGGAGTTTGGGCTCTGAAGTCTAATAAGGGGAATGGGCTTCAAATTAGTTAATTTTAGCATAGTGGCACAAGCTCCACAAGCCCAAGTCTGCCACCTTGGGCTTGGAGGGTCTCTGCTATTGGCTGTCTAGATATACCCTTTATTGTGTTTACCCTTTTCTCTCACATTTCTATGTTCCTATGGACATAGGCACCAACTTTTCCTGGCGCAGGTGGGTGTTCGCCCCCCCACCCTGGCCCCACCCCTACTCCACACTTTGCCTGCCCTTGCCCCTCCCCCATTCCAATCCCATCCCCAAAGTACCCACCCCAACTCCTCCCCTCCCTGCTCCTATTGGAACCCTTCCCTACATCCCCACCCCGGCCCCACCTCCTCCCCTGAGCACACCGTTTTCCTCCTCCTCCCCTCTCCCTCCCAGCGGCACACAACAGCTGTTTCGCAGCACAAACACTGGGAGTTAGAGGGGAAAAGCGGGAACACAGCATGATCAGGGGAGGAGGCAGAGGTGGAAGTGAGCTGAGGCGGGATGGGGAGATACCAGTGGGTGCAGAGCACTCACATATTTTTCCTCGTGGGTGCTCCAGCCTTGGCGCACCCACAGAGTCAGCGCCTATGCCTATATGGATAAATATGATAAATATTTATCAGGATAAATCAGGATAAATATGATAAATATGATATTTTGTTTTGAAGAGACTGTAACTGTTCACTGTTCACACTATTCACAGCTCCAAGAGAGAAGTCCATAGCAGAAACCAAACCAAGTTGGACCTGCTGAGGTAACATGATTGGTAAGCAGGAGTTCTGAAACAGGGAAACCCAGTCTAAGAGTGAAATGTGAAGGAGAAGAGCCTGTCATTTGGATGGCTGCCCACAGGGGGACTGAGAGAGAGAGGTCATAAGTACCTGGAATTGTGATAGCGATGAAGACAGTGGCATTTACTTTTATAAATAGAGTCATTGGACATAGATGAAAAACCAGTATATATATTCTATATATAAAGGTAGAAATTTCTGTGGATAAACATGGACATTTAATCATCAAAAAATTCAACTAGTTCTAAAGCTGGTCAAAAAACAAAACACAAAACAAAATTCAAAAAAATCAAAGAGAACCAAAAATTCAGAAAATGTTGACCAGCTTTATTGGCTATCAGCTATGGAGATCCATCATAATAGCGAAATAAAGAGCTCAATACATAATGACAAACAAGTTGTTTCTCAAATATCTCCTTTCACTCAATTGCTTAATTTGCTTCCTAGTGGTTGTTTGTGTCACCACTGCCTGCCAGACATCATCAACAGGACATCTCACACTAAACACATGAGCATCGACTCTTTGATCTGGATTAAGTTCCTTAGACGGCAATTGTAGCAGACTCACAGAGGCCCCATTTCAGCAGATGACTTAAGCAAGTGCTGAAAGTTAAGCATATGCTTAATAGCAATTTTTAATTTGGGCTTACCTTATTATATAGACCAGCCCATGGGAGGAACAAAGACTCAAATGGTGGCAATGTGGGTTACCTTTGTGTTAACACTTGCCACATACTATGCACTTAATCTTAGCATAGTTTCACATGGCATTTAACACAAAAACATAAATACGAATATTTAGCAAATGTGAGAACTAGTTTATTCTGAGTTTGAATGAAAATCTGAAGCATTCCTGGTTCCAATCAATTACTCAATAACAAAAACACCAACCAAACAAAAAGGGGTGTCTGAAGCTATCTATGATCCTCAAACCTTAAGAGGCTCTAAGACAGCGTGGAGTCCTTAAAATGGATCATCTGTTGTTTAAACCATTATAAAAGATGTAGAGGGAGTCTTGTCCAAGGAAAGGTAGAATGGATTGTTATAGACCATGCTCTATGAACATATGTTTTGCAATACCCCTGTTGCCCTGAGAGAGTTCCATGTGAATGCTCAACGAAGTTAAACCTTCTCACATTTCTCCAAATTTACCATGGAAAATTCAGATTATTAGCAGGATTTCTGTTTTCAGATCCTGGGAAATAGCTAAAGAACTGAATCAGTCCCATCTTCATTGCCAACACCTGCTTTCCCCAAGATTTATCAATAATTATGTCCAGCGCCGCTGACTGACTGAAGACATACAAACAAAAAATAGTGTTCTTGGAATATTTCCATGCCCAGTGACAATACATTTCAAAGGCTGCTGATTTCTATTGACAGGTAAGTAGACTTTAGGCCAGAAATTCTGTATTGTTGTACTGACGCCTCTTTTCTAATATGCAATCTACAGTGAAATTTAGCAAACTTGTACTGCTCATGTTTTTCATGGAGGAGAGCAGAAATACATACACTACAAAAGCTCCATTAATGAAACATTAAAATAATTCTCATCCTTAAATACTCAAAAATTAGGAAAAATTAAAAATTTAAGTTCCCACAGCAATGTTAACTCATCCACATCAAACCTTTAATGTCATTTGGAATACTATGTGTGATGCTGAAATTATGCCTTTAGGTGAGCAATGGGCCAAAGTCTCTGCACTGCTCTACTGACGTCCACAGACCTCCACCAGTTTTCACCAAGAATGAATCTGTCTCGTGAGCTGCAAAATGTCTGAGTGATCATTGTAACGTTGCACTCTATATGATTTTATGAAAATATGCTAATATAATTGGAATATGCTTCATGCAAAAGGTCTCCTGTAAGGTATCATTACAAAGCTTATAATCTACTGAGTGTGATCATCCTATTTGTATAAATGTACCACTCTAGATCTGAAACTAGAAATATGAAACATAACTAGAGGGCCTATTGTAGTTATGCAAAGTGTGGGCCATTAATGGTGGTTTGGAATCTTGATGACTCCCATTAACCAGGACAGTTGACTGCAGATGGCTGTTTTACCTGTAAGTCTTCCTGTATGTGTGTGTGCTGGCAAGTGAGTAATGAAGTCTTGCAGTGATGTGATCCAGTCACCCGAACTGGAATCCATCTTTAACCTGATGTCTTTCCATTGAAAAAGAGGGGTGGGACAGAGAGGGACAAAAGATTCCTGCCTTATGCAAAAGATATATAAATGGTGGAACAGAGAAAAGTGAGAGTCATCATGAGGAATCCCCTAGCTACCACCTGAACTGGAACAAGGACTGTACTAGGGGAAAGGAATGTGCCCATACTAGGAAGGCATCCAGTCTGTGAAAGAAACATATTGAAACATCTCTGAGGGTGAGATCTTATCTGTATTCAGTTTCTTAATGTATTAGACATAGACTTGCATGTTTTATTTTATTTTACTTGGTAATTCACTTTGTTCTGTCTGTTACTACTTGAAACCACTTAAACCCTACTTTCTGTATTTAATAAAATCACTTTTTACTTATTAATTGACCCAGAGTATGTATTAACACTTGGGCGGGGGGGCAAACAGCTGTGCATATCTCTCTATCAGTGTTACAGAGGGAAAACAATTTATGAGATTATCCTATATAAGCTTTATACAGGGTAAAATGGATTTACTTGAGTTTAGACCCATTGGGAGTTGGGCATCTGAGTGTTAAAGACAAGAACACTTCTATAAGCTGCTTTCAGTTAAGGCTGCAGCTTTGGGGCAAGTAATTCAGACCATGGGTCTGTGTTGGAGCAGATGGGAGTGTCTGGATCAACAAGACAGGGTGCTGGAGTCCTGAGCTGGCAGAGAAAGCAGAGCAAAAGTAGTCTTGGCATATCAGGTGGCAGCTTCCAAGGGGGTTTCTGTGATCTAACCTGTCATGATCATGCATTTCGCAAAATACATCAGCTCATGCAGTTATTTGAATAATGCTTATGAACGCATAACCGAATAAAAGACACTGGGAATGTGAGATCAGGAGTGGGATTTTCAAAAGTGCCCAGTTGTGGCCTAAGTCTACTCCTGTTGCAGTCAATATTTTAATAGGAGCAGAGTTAGGCCAATGGAGAATGCTTTTTAAATCCCACCCATAATATTCACACACCCTTAAAAGTTCCTTGTTGATTTAAGGAGGCCCTAGATGTGCCAGTGATAGATCCTATATACAAATAAATGCCTCTCTTTGGAGCAAGGAATTTGTATTATCTACATTCTGGAAAGCATGCAAATTTATGACGCTATATAGAACTTATTAGAAATAATAAAATTGAACACAATTTTAATCATATATAAATACAGCTACTTATTCTCAATGTACACAATACCTAATATAACATGTGCATGTTCATGACTGAGACATGAAAGAGGGTAGCCACAACTACCCATTCACCCAGGCCATATTTATTATTGGGGTATCTCAGTGCCATACACAAAAAGTTGTGGCAAAAGCCAATGGACAGCACTGAGTTAAAGTATCTGATTTGAAATTGTGTAGACAAAGCCTATCCTGAGCAGTGTTCATTACATATATTTGAAATATCCCATTCAGCTTATTTCATTAAGAATTAAAGCTTAGCAATGAACACATTCTTCATTGAGCACTATCTGCATGAATCAGAAGAGGAGGAACTATGTGGAAAAAGAGACAAGATTCAGTCAGGTGAGAAGAGATGGCAGAGTGAAGTTGTTAATTATTAATTATTATTATTAATAATGTTTATAGTGCCTTGGGATCCACTGAATATGGGATCCCAAGGTACTAGGCACTAAAAAACAAAGAGTAAGAGACAGAACCTGCTCTGATGAGCTTACAATCTAAATAGACAAAAACAAACAAAGGACAGGGGAAAGGCACAGAACACATATGCAGAGTGAACAGAATGACAGTGGTAAATGTCACCTTAAAGCCATTTTTAAATAGGTTTGTTGGCTTGCTTTGTGTTTAATATTTTGGGTGAGGTTCTGTTGGAAGAGGATTAGCTAAATGGAAAGACCACGGATAGGATCGGATATAGAAGGGAAGAGGGAGAGGGAGACAAGGCAAAGGAGGGAGGAGAAGGGTATGAAGGGCAAATAGAGTGAGGATGTGCTGAAGACAATGTGAATGAAGGGGTTGGAGCAAATAGCCAATCAGCACTGAGGAGAGAACACCCTAAGTGGTCTGATGACATCCTGCTGAGGTTGTTTCTGTGACTGGTCAGCTGGCTTGAGAGTTTCTCTGGCTTGGGGGAAAGGCGTCTATCTCCAAGTCATGGGAGAACATTTCTCTAACCCAGGGGCGGCTCTAGGGATTTTGCCACCCCAAGCACAGCAGGCAGGCTGCCACCGAAGCAGCAGGACCAGCGGACACTTCGCAGGCAAGCCGCCAAAGGCAGCCTGCCTGCTGCCCTAGAGGCACCGGCAGAGCGCCCCCTGCGGCTTGCCGCCCCAAGCACACGCTTGGTGTACTGGGGCCTGGAGCCACCCCTGCTCTTACCCCACGAGAGGGGCACCATCTGCACAGTTCTAGGTCCCGGGGCACTGGTTGGAACAACTGGCCCCAGCTGAGCCCCATCTTTCCCTCTTTCCCCCCTAAATGCTGCAATATATTCTGAAGAGTTTTCTGTGTATGAGGAAAGGTATTAGAGAAAATGAGCACTGAGATGTAGGCAAAGGTGGCCCTGCATGGACCTTGAAAGGGGGGGCATGGAGTCTGAACTGTATACAGAAACAAACAGTAAGATATTTGCCAGAATATTCACAGAAAATATGAGAAAAGGGGATACAAAGCTAGTGAAAGTGTCCTGTGCATAACCACTGAAAGGCTTATACAAAAAACATTTTCTACTGCATTCTCCCAGTTTTTATACTAACCAACCCCACTGCTGAGCTTCCCTCTTCACTCTAATGTATTTTTCCTACTTCATTAATTCACCTAGAAAATCCTTACAAAAATGTAACAGTTTTCTTATGTCATGATCCCAAAATTGTCAGCTGAGGGAGAACTACTGCAGTATTATAGACTATTGTTGTAAGATACCCTAGCGTCTGTTTTATAAGGAGACTGACCAGGGCTTGCTTTTGAGCTCTGAGGTATTCCTTTCACTAAGGTGTTCTTTAAACACAGAAACTACTGTTATAAACCATTTAGATATTTCATGCTAAATATTACTGAAAACCAGTTAACTAACGCTGTGCATTCTCATTAACCCCTGTCAAACTGATATCATTAAGCACAGGGATGGATCCCAAGCCCTTGACAGATCAGCATGAGCAGCAGCAGTGAAAAACTTGTGGTCCATGCCAAAAGCTAAGTCATTATGTGCTAAAGAAGAAGCCGCTATAATACCATGTTTTTCTCAAATGCCATACGGTAGTGGGGATATTATACCATGAATGTTTCAGTGGTTTAGGAGCTGTCTCAGCTGTACACAGCAATAAACCTGAAACAACTGGCAATAAAGTGAAAGGCATATAATTGCTTCGGTTTTGGGGGAAGTGGAATTAGTTTTGCACATGTCCAAATTTCTCAGATTTTGCCAAGTCTCAGAGACAACCTGGAAAATAAACAATTTGCTTGTTTATGACAAAGAAAAAAAAGAGAAAGAAGAGATAGCGAGAATCAGCTTCACTACAAACACCATCACTCCTCAAAATATCAAAATCAAAGTAGAGAATCACGTAGTTTTTGTGACATTGAAGGCATGGTTCTACATGCCATTATCAAGGTGACAGATAATTTGCCCAAGATGCAGACTTAAATACCATCTTGCCTGGCTTGAGTACATTTGCTTGCACTACACCAAAATTAGGGCCTGACCCTTGTATAATGCTTAGAACTCACTTTCGTTATGTGTTCCCATATACAAAGAACAGCCATGTACTTTCAGTCTAAATGCCTATTACTAGGTGAAAGAAAACAACAGGAAAGAACAAATATTGGGTCTGATTTTCCACTGCCCTGAAGTGTATTCATTTACACTTTGAAAAGTAGGCATACAATACTATCATTTTTTATTCAAAACAGTTTGGGATTCATAGGTGTAAATGACTACACCAGGAGTCGGCAACCTTTCAGAAGTGGTGTGCCGAGTCTTCATTTATTCACTCAGATTCAAGGTTTTGCATGCCAGTAATACATTTTAACATTTTTTAGAAGGTCTCTTTCTAGAAGTCTATAATATATAACTAAACTATTGTTGTATGTGAAGTAAATAAGGTTTTAAAAATGTTTAAGAAGCTTCATTTAAAATCAAATTAAAATGCAGAGGCCCCCGGACCAGTGGCCAGGACCCAGGCAGTGTGAGTACCATTGAAAATCAGATCCCGTGCCACCTTCGGCATGCATGCCTTAGGTTGCAAACCCCTGGACTACACAAGGTACAAAGCAGGTCCAAAGTTTACAGGAGAACAAAATGTATGATTTCCTCTGTACAAGCTGCAGCAATTCTGAGAACAAAATGTCTGCTGTCTTTACACATGAGAAGAGTTCTGAAAAATGTAAAGTAAAGAGAAAACAAGATGATGTAAATTCACAGCTTCATATAGAAGCTGTATGAGAATATGTTTTTGTCCCCTTCTCGCAAAATTTTTTTTGATGAAAATGGAAAAATTTGTTTTCATCAAAATTTTCCTTCAAACGTATTCTGGTTGAAAAGAAAACAAAATTAAAAATACTATATATTTTTTGGTTTAAAGTTTTTGGGGTTTTGGCAACTGTAAAACAAAACAATAACAGTTTTCAGATGGAGGAAGGGGGGTTCAGCCCCTGACTCCAACACAGTTTCCTGGAAATTAAATATTTCCCATAGAAATTTTGATTTTGATAAATATGTAATTTGTAGTTGAAAAAATATTACAGAATTTTCTTTGACCAGCTCTACTCTCACTGCAGCAAGGAAGTCAACAGAAGTGAGTCACTCAGCACTTCATAGAAGGTGTTCAGCACACACCGTAATCTGGCCCTTGGCTGCTGCTTTTTTCAACCATTAATTTCAATATCATAGCAACTGAAGCTTGCATCATGCTTTATTTTTCCCAGAAACACCTAAATTAGCTTTAAAAGAGTTTGCTTGCAAAATTATTAGCTTTTGTATCCCAATTAAAATGGCAAAAAATACACAACAATTTAATAGAAAATAATTCCCGAAAGATTTTGTGATATATATGTAAACCAATATTTACACAGTACAGGGGGCTTAAATTACTATTCAGGAGACTGATGGAGATGATTATCTAATAAATGTGGGGCAGAATTGTACTCATTAATGTACATTTGGGGATATATTGGACAAGTATCAAACAATGTCAGGTTGCCTGTAAATATGGCCTCATACAGGTTTCACTATTTACACATATTTAAAAACAAAAACAAAACAAGAAAAAACCTTGACTATAAAAGCTGTAGGAAGCACTAAACTATTTGTGGAGGGTGTTACCAAAAAAAGTATCTTTGGTTTCTTATGTACAGCCCCATATTTTATATCCAGTTAAAATGGAGAGATTCTGCATGGGAGAATAAATGCTTTTCTGTAAGTTAATTAAGCAAAATGGCAACCGTTTTCTTTTTTCATATAGGGCCAAACTGATATCACCATAGTCCTACTGATGGTCCTATTGAAATTCTTCAAATCAGCTGGAGATAGGCAACTATGATTAGGCCTTTGTTGGTGCATTTTTTTTCCCCTCATAGACTAGGGGCTTGAGTCTATGCTGATTGAAGTTGATGGAAAAATCCTAGCTGTGCGCATTGGGACTGGCCTTATGTGGACAATGATCTTAGAGCAGGACAAAGACTACAAATAGTGGAAAGAAATGTTCATGAATATGCAGTCAATTTTGAGACAAACTCAGCTCAACATGATTGCAAATGTTTGTATTCATTTTTCTGAGCGTCTGTGTGAGCAAGGGCTTTGACTGCTTGTGTAGCCATCCCAGCTTCTTGCTAGGGGCTTGGGAGGAAGGATGGCAGCAGGAAGGGAGAGAGTGAGGGAAGAAAAGGAAGTGATTTTCCAAAAGAGAAAAACAAAATCAAAGAGCAGTATCGAGGAGGAAAGGGGGCTAGGGTGGGTTATGCACCACTAGCAGAAAGTTCTCTTGGGCAGAGATGTTTTGGTATGTTCAAGGAGCACGGGGCAAGGTGACTGCATTGGGTCCACATAATAGGATGCTGCAGTTATTGCCCAGAGACAAACTCTGTCTTTCTGCAGCATAGGTCACATGACCTTGTGGCCAGATGGTTGCTTTTTGTGTGTGTGTGCTCATGTGGAAAGGCTGCGAATAATTAGCCCTTCGGGCAACTGGTACTTAGAAAGGTGGAAAGGGCCAATATGTGAGGAGTGAAGTGTCACAAGAGCAGGTGGTAGAAGGGTCCTTGCTGCACTTGATTGCTAAATAGAAGATGCTGAGCACTCTTGGGAGCTGCTGTTGCCAAGTGGGGTTGCACACTGGGGGCTTGTCTACATCAGAAAGTTGCAGCGCTGGTGAGGGAGTTACAGCGCTGCAACTTTGAAGGTGTACACATCTGCAGGGCACCACCAGCGCTGCAACTCCCTGTTTGCAGCGCTGGCCGTACTCCCGTTTTGTCTCGGGTGTAGAGGATCCAGCGCTGGTGATCCAGCGCTGGTAATCCAATGTAGACAGTTACCAGCGCTTTTCTTGACCTCCGTGGAAGGAGGAAGCCTCTGGTAATCAAGCTGGTTTCCTTTCCCGGTTTGCTCT
This sequence comes from Gopherus evgoodei, assembly GCF_007399415.2. Classification (NCBI taxonomy): domain Eukaryota; kingdom Metazoa; phylum Chordata; order Testudines; family Testudinidae; genus Gopherus; species Gopherus evgoodei. Next base: position 52,673,670 of record NC_044328.1, on the reverse strand, counting down.
CTCGGTCCCGGAGCCACCCAGCAAACCGCAGGGAAGGAGACCTGCTTGCTCGGGGTTCCGGGACCGAGAGAGCAAACCGGGAACGCCGCGGTTTGCTCTCTCGGTCCCGGAGCCAGCCAGCAAACCGCAGGGAAGGAGACCTGCTTGCTCGGGGTTCCGGGACCGAGACAGCAAACCGGGAACGCCGCGGTTTGCTCTCTCGGTCCCGGAGCCACCCAGCAAACCGCAGGGAAGGAGACCTGCTTGCTCGGGGTTCCGGGACCGAGAGAGCAAACCGGGAAAGGAAACCAGCTTCGCCGCGGTTTGCTCTCTCGGTCCCGGAACCCCGAGCAAGCAGGTCTCCTTCCCTGCGGTTTGCTGGCTGGCTCCGGGACCGAGAGAGCAAACCGCGGCGTTCCCGGTTTGCTCTCTCGGTCCCGGAACCCCGAGCAAGCAGGTCTCCTTCCCTGCGGTTTGCTGGGTGGCTCCGGGACCGAGAGAGCAAACCGCGGCGTTCCCGGTTTGCTCTCTCGGTCCCGGAACCCCGAGCAAGCAGGTCTCCTTCCCTGCGGTTTGATGGCTGGCTCCGGGACCGAGAGAGCAAACCGCGGGGAAGCTGGTTTCCTTTCCCGGTTTGCTCTCTCGTCCCGGAACCCCCCTTGAAGCCGCCCAACAGCGCTGCAGTGTGGCCACATCTAACACCACTTGCAGCGCTGGTTGCTGTAAGTGTGGCCACTCTGCAGCGCTGGCCCTATACAGCTGTACTAATACAGCTGTAACAACCAGCGCTGCAAAATTTTAGATGTAGACATGGCCTGGGTTGCAGAGAGCAAGCATCTGATGGGGAAGAACTGGGAAGAGCTGCAGGAGGAACAGCAGGAAGGAGGGGGAGAAGGGGAGCTACAGGAGGACTTGCAGATTCTGGAGGACTAGAAAGAGGGCTAGAAGGTTGTGTGTCAGCTGCAGCAAGAGATCACCATGCATCCTGAATTTGATGGCATATCTGGACATCTTGGGAGCTAGGCTTGCTTCTTCTACTGACTGCTCCATCTGCTTCCTGACTGCTCCATCTGCTGCTGGGTGGATCATTTTTCTCTTAGTATCTTGGTGTGGTACGAATTCAGCCCTGACATAAACTGGAAGTCCCACTGAAGTGAACTGGACTCCAGTGTGATTTGGATAAGAACACTTCAGTTTCAAAGGAGCTAGATAAAAAGGTGCATAGTGTATGTTGCCTCATCATGATGTGGATCTTGAAGCATGAATCCATGTAGAGAGTATTTCAATGAACCTACCCACTTCCAGGTTTGCTAGTTAGAAAGAATGTTAATTATTAATGCCTTGTTTTCAAGTCCAGGTCTGACGCATAAATGTAGGTAGATAATTATTATAATCACACAGAAGATAGTTGTGATTCAAGACACAGCTCTGCAAACCAACACACCATACCCTCCATTGTCTCTCTTTTAATATATTTCTTTCAGGTTATAATATGTCCAATTTAACTTCCCCAAAGTTGCACAGATAAGAAATAGCACTCCTCTCCTAACTGCATTCAGTAACCATGGTAACTAAATCCAATGTGCAATGAACTCAAGTTCTGTTCTAAAAGGAGGAGAGTATCAATGAAGTTAAGAATCAAGATGTAAATAATTATAAGGTTAAAAACAAAACAAAAAGCTGAACCAAGGCAGAGCATTGCCAGGATTTTATATATAAAACAAGGCAATACATTTTGTATTTATATCTGTTATGCATGTATGCAATATCTCCCACTATAGTCTCAGAACACTTTGCAGTTGTCAATGCTAAATAAAATAAGCAGCAAGCAAATATTTCTTGAAACAAAAAGACCAGAATAGATTTATTCTTTTCCTCCACCAGTCCCCATGGTGTATAATTGCAAGAAGTTCCAGATCCAATAATTTCTAAATGATATTTGGACAAACAAGATAATAAACAGATGCAAGCCTAAAGGACTTCATAAATCTGGTGTTCAAAAGTTATGTGCTCAGTTCCCTGATTTGCAGTTGCCAAGTTCTGCTGGGAAGTAAGGCAAGATCTGCATTATGGACAAGCTGCAATCAAGCATCCTGCCCTAATAAACCTTTTAGTTATTTCCTATATGCTGAGCACTTCTGCCATCACATCGAAGTTTCCTTACTGAGTGGAGGCAATGACTCTTGGCAGAGCCATGTTGTTTAGGGGGTCAGCACATTAGTATGTTCCCTTTATGCTACAGTCTGGAAGTGATGCTCTCGTACACACCTGGTTGACAATGATATTGGTTCTTACCTGCAGGTCACTGTTTCTGCCTTCCTCAGACTTAAATGCACTAGTCCATTACCTAGTCCAGAATTCTATCTCCAGGTGTCTCTTAGCATAAAAAGGCAAGATAGGACCAAGAGATTTCCCCAAGTCCCCACAATAAAGATGTGGCTCAGATAGAATTAGAAGCCAGGACCTACCTGTCTTTTAGAAATGTGTTGTAACCAATAGGACACCATACATAATCCTAAATCATAATCCATATATAATCCTAAAATATTCTGAATATTACTCTTATTGCCCCATTGGTGTTTATGATGCTTTACAACCCAAAGTGTTTGTCCTGTGGAGCTTACACAATAAATTACATTGAGTTTATCTTTCCATGTATCTTTCTAATACAGGTTTCTTTTTATTGTCAATATGACTGAAAGAAGTTCTGTACTGAAGCTAAGAATCAGCTAATGTAGTATGGCTGCTTTCTAGCCACAAATTAACCCCCCCCACCCCCATATTTTAGATTGCTTAGAGTGGTGTTTTAAAGAAATAACCAGCAAGCTACCTTCATTCCTTCAGTGGTATGTACCAATGTAAGTGTTGGCAGGATATATAGAGTTGAAGAACAACAAATAAATTATCTTCATTTACATTCATTCCTGTTTGCCTCACAGTCACAGGGGGCTGTCAAGAAATAGCTTGCTTTGGTATGCAAGCTGAACAAATACTGGTCTCTAAGTGACGTTTCCCCCACTGTACACCCCTTAGGGCTGCATTCGATGCACTGAAATATCATCAGACCTCACGTTTGGAGAATCTGGGTGATGCATGCAGAGCTAGTAAAAAGCAACGCCTGGAGCATATTTCATGTTCTTCTCCACGATCTTTCTAAACTTCTCCATCAGAAAAATAAAAAACAAAATCCAGCTCTATTTAAGCAGCCCTAGTACCTCTGATTACTGCCAAAACTTTCCCCCTGTCTGCGGTTAAAAATATAAATGACCTTTCCATTCCTTTCTTTTCCTCTCCTCATAAGCTGCAATCAGAACCAGCACCTGCTGTTAGTGAATGCCAAATAACTTCTCCTTGTCTGCACCTTCCAAAAACTTCAGGAAACAAGCATGTTTGTTATTTTTAGTTCTTTCAACCCCAGTTTCCTGTTTGAGTTAAGGAAAACAATATTCTCCCTTGGAAAAATGAGGACTTTAAAATATATATTTTAAAAGGGTATTTATTTACACCAAACCATTAGTTTCATCCATGGAGACCCGAGTTCAAACATAGTTAATGGATGGAATTGAAAACATTTGGAAGTTTTTGTATGGCTAAGCACCCAAAGTTGAGATGTGTATATTCTATCTCACCTTTGCTTCTCTCTGTGACCTCTGTCAGGCCTCTCCAAGCCCTCACATCTGATCACCTTCTCTCTTTCTTTCTGGACCCTCACTTCTTCCCTCTGTCCACTATAATTTCTTCCCATCCTATTAAATTATGAAAGGAAGGTCCATCAATGGCTATTGACAGGATCAGCAGGGATGGTGTTCCTTGGCTCTGTTTGCCAGAAGCTGGGAATGAGCAACAGGGATTGAATCACTTGTTGATTACCTGTTCTTGATGATGTGCCTGCCCCTATGGGGCACCTGACATTTGCCACTGTCAGAAGACAGGATACTGGGCTAGATGGACCTTTGGTCTGACCCAGTATGGCCGTTCATATGTTCTCTCCACATCTGTCTGCTTTCCTTTACACCTTTTAAGATTCCATATTGGGACTGAGCTGGTGTCTCTGTTGGGGCCCAAGCTGACAATACCATATTCTCTGTGGTTTCCATGTAGATGTTTCTCACAATTGTGGTTTACCAGATCCATGACAGTTTGTACAATCTGAATGCAGCAGGTCTTATGAAGTGATAGACGTAATGTGACAGGGTGAATCACCATCACGAGTTAACAAAGGAAAACAATCCACTTGTGTGGTGACTAACCAATTGCCTCCCAGCCTAAGGGGGTGAAGCTAACTAAGGCATATGGGCTTATAAGATGTTAAGGGAGCTCAGCTGACAAGGAAGACCCAGAAGAGAGGAGGTAGTTCCCCATTCCTGGGAAGTGTCTGGAGAAGGAAGCACTCTTCTTTTTGCAGAGAGAAAACTCAGAGGAACAAGGGTAGGCCTCTGTGAAGGAAGTCTTGAGCTAGGGCCTACATAAGGGACATCTCTAGGGGAAGGTGCTAGAGTGCCTGGAGAAGGGAGGTGGTGAGGGAAAATCTGTTAAGACAATAAGCAACAGAGGAGGAACTCTCAAGGAGCAGACTAGGCTCCTGTGGGGGAGGTCCTAGGGGCCAGTAAGAGCACAGAGGGGCAGAAGAATTATTATTTGGATGTTTAGCTTGAACTTTCTGTTGGACCTTTTGTTACACTGGAAGGGGATTGAGTGAGAGGCAGGTGGCCAGCAGGAGGTGGTAGAGATAAGAACCTCTTGCGGCATTGTACCCTGACACATGGGGGTGTTATAGAAGGTGAGACTAGTACCTTACAGAAGCAATGCACTATGCAATACACTTTAAAAGAAAATGAATGAAAAGTAATCGTAAGAGTACATATAAAATGGAATGTGTTGCAAGTCTGATATCTAGGAACATGATGAGGACCAAGGAGACAAAGGAGAGAATCAGAAGTCCTGGACAAGCAGGAGTCCTGTGGGAGAGCACATCAACCTGCTGGAGCTCTAAAGGGAAGAGGAAGCTACAGGAGAGCATGGTGGCCTTTACTGAAGGGAAGACACATCTCATTGGAACTGAGAATGGAGGATATCCCTTTGTGTCTGGAGCTCCCCTTCCCAATTGGAAAGCATTCAGCTTCCTCTGTATTCCCCTGTTCCGATATCCAAAGGTAGGCCTTTTGCAGAGAATGGAATTTGTACCAGGGAACGGTGTGAACTGGGAACAGGTCAGGGAGACTGTTTTGCTGTTTACATGAGATCCAATCCAGTATAGCATTAAAGCCTGTGCTTAACTTTAAGCACATGAGCAGTCCCATTGAAGTCAATGGGTTATTCGGGTGATTTAAGTTATGCACATCCATAAGTTTCTTGACAGATAAGGACTACAGTCTCAGCAGTATGTTAAGGATGACTGTATATTGAATATCAGCATAAAGCTCAATCCTTCTAAAAAGTAGTGTACTGCCAGCACTACTGTTTTGTACTGCATGAAGTTATCCAGAGAAGGGTTTGTACTTACAAAATAAACCAGTCATACAATGAAAGTTATATCACTGGATCCAAACAAATTAGTATCACAATTAAGACACACATTTTCCTAAATGCTCATCCACCGTGCTAAATAACTGCAAAACATACATCCTAGAAAGGGCTGCATTGTGATAACAAGTTCAACTTTCATCCGACTTCTTCATTTGTTAAAAGATTAAACAATAGCTATAAAGTAACTGTAATGTCTTGGAAAACCACTCACAAACTAGTCCTAGGGTCAGGGTTCTCTAAACACACCTTTATCCTCCTAACAAATTGATTAATTATAAAAGATTCTCCTCTTCCTTTGCTTTCCTACTTTCCATTTGCAGAATCTATTAGTACATTAAGAAGCTAAACAAATTTGCAGAGTTTTCAATATTTTCTGCTTCCTGTTGGACCAGAAATGCAATGAAATAAGCATCTCATGCTGTATTTCAGCATTTGGTGTAGATAATACTTAATTTTGCAGTGAGTGCAAGGGACTGGACTAGATGACCTCTCAAGGTCCCTTCCAGTCCTATGATTCTATGATTTTCTTGTTATAAGAGACTGAAGAAATGGAGACACAGGAAAAACAAGTTCTGGTTGAGTTTTGGGCAAAGACTAGAGGTGTTTAACGGCTTATTCACTACAAATAATGAGCCTGATTCTTTTCTCACTTGCTTTGGGCATAATATTGGTGAAGTGTGAGAACAGAACCCAGCCCAATATCATGGAAGAATTCTTCATCACAGTAGAAGTGATAATTTGAAGATAAATGACGAAAAAGCACTAATTATATTTAAAAATCCCACATGGCATTGGCAATACATTGCTGCCATCCAGCTAAATTGGGTGACTCAGAACTGAATAATAAAATTTGAGACTCCTATGCAACTCTTTGGGGATAGTTAAGGTAACAGAACTTAACATTCAGTATATTCCTGATTGATCTGATGTGTTGTCACAGCAATTTGAATTGATGATAGATATGAAGTCCAAACAAAACTTGGTATCTTGGGACTACCTGGAAAGTGGTGATACAGTCAGAACAGCTTCATTCAACACTTTCTACACCTCACATTAAATTAGTTCCCATCCATTATGTTCTGTTTTGTAGGTCTAATAGTTTGTAAGAAAGTTCAGTAGTGAGGAGGGGAGTTCCTTAAAGGCAACCAGTGCACTGGAACAGTTCTAAAATGGCACCATCAGAAGAACATTAGCTGTTCTAATGCAGATTCACAGCATACTTGTGCTTCAGACTCCCCTTATGGCTAACATCCTTTGCTCCTGTATATCTCAACATCTTGCTTACTCATTTATTACTTTCCTTCTTTTTGTTTGTTTTGTTTTGTTTGTTCATGGGTGCAATACAGAGCTCAGAAAAAAAGAGGATGTAAGACGTGAAACTATTGTCCTTGAGACTTGAATGAAAAGCAAAGCTAAAGTAAAGTGAACATTCCTTTATGGCCCAAGTCCGTCATCTCTAGTTGAGTGGTACTTTCTTCCAGTAGTCCCATGCATTAATGATGGCAGAATTAGGCCGCCTAATAAACTAATATTTCAAAGTTCATGGCCAGACTGTTCTTCTCTCATTCTTCATCACAGGTTTTAATATGCCCATTTTTCTTGTGAATAAAAGCAAGGATAGAAAGAGTTAAAAGTCAGGCCACCTATAGTAGCTAATGGAGAATAACTACTGTAAGTCAGAAAATCTGTGAAGCTAAGGAATTGTAATGAAGCAATCTTCAGTTAATTCTAAGGACAAGGAAGCACTCCCCCAGTGGGACCTGAATTAAAGTTGCTTAAAATCAGAGTTAATAACTGTCACTGGAGAGAGAAGAAAATCACCACTGACTCTTTTCACTGAATGAATCTCAAGTTTCTAGACACAGTGGCTGCTAAATGCTTACCAGGCCTGCAGTTATGCTTATCCTTCTTTCACTTCCACTTCCTGCTCCAACCCCAGCCTTTCCCTCCATTCTGGTTTCTGACTCCTAGCTCTGACTCTTGGCTACCCCCTGACTCTAGCTTACTCTTCAGTTTAGACTTTGATTTCTGACTCCGATTCTGACCTTTGGCTTGGCCCTGTTGATTCTGACTTTGGCTTCTCCCTTGGACTGGTGTCTGATCTATGGATCTCTGCTTGTCATTACCTGAACTGTCACCACAGCCACCAGGCAAGATCCCACTCCACTCACTAGGTAGGCCACCAATGCCTCAACAGCTTACATATCCAAAGGGTATTTTGTAAGATTTTTCTCCTAAGTGTTTGAAATCCTGAGAGTTTTTATCCCTTTAAATTGTGTTTCCTTATGCCAGTCTTTATACAAGTCAGTGATAAGAGTTCTGTAAGTCTAACACAGGAGTAAAATAAGCTATTTGAAATCCTTGTTCTTGGTGGAAATTTTATTTCTTTTTATTATATCTGAAAGCAGAGAAAGTGCACAGAAGAGAAGTGTTGTGGGTGGGGGGTAACGGGTTCGGTCACTGAGACCCCTTTGGGACTGTCACCTGGTGTGCTGAAACTACCTCCAAGACCATTTTCCCTCCCAGACTGGGACTCCAACACCCTGTCTTGTTGAGCCAGACACATTGCAACACAGACCCAAGGTCTGAACCATGCCCCCAAAGCTGAAGAATTAACTGAAAACAGCTCAGCAAGTACTCCTGTCTCCAGCAAAGAGACATTCAGTTCCCAGTGGGATCCAAACCCCAAATAAATCTGTTTTACTCTGTATAAAGCTTATACAGGATAAACTCATAAATTCTATAACACTGATAGAGAGATATGAACAGCTTTCTGCTCCCCCTGGTATTAATCATTTACTCTGGGTTAATTAATAAACAAAAGTGATTTTATTAAGTATAAAAAGTAGGATTTGAATGGTTTCAAGTAACAACAGACAGAACAAAGTAAGTTACCGAGCAAAATAGAACAAAACATGCAAGTCTAAGCCTAATACATTAAGAAACTGATTCAGGTAATATCTTATCCTCAGAGATGTTCCAATACGCTTCTTTCACAGACTAGACTCCTTCCTAGTCTGGGACCAATCCTTTCCCCTGGTACAGTCCTTATTAAGTCCAGCTCAAGTGGTGACTCAGGAATTTCTCATGACTGGCAGCCCTCTTTGTTCTGTTTCACCTCCTTTTATAGCTTTGCCATAAGGAAGGAATCTTTTGTCACTCTGGGTCCCCACCCCTCCTTCTAAATGGAAAAGCACTAAGTTTAAGATGGTGAAATGTCACATGTCCTGTGAGACCCCAAGCCGCCACTGTTCCCAGCCTGACTCACAGAAACACAGGAAGGCTTGCAAGTAAACAGAGCCATTTACAACCAATTGTTCTAGTCAATGGGAGCCATCAAGATTCCAAGCCACCATTAATGGCCCAAACTTTGCATAATTAAAATAGTACTTCAGAGTAATACTTCATATTTCTAGCTTCAGATAAAAGAATGATACATACATACAAATAAGATGAACACACTTGGTAGATCATAAGCTTTGTAATGATACCTTACAAGAGACCTTTTGCTTAAAGCATATTCCAGTTATATTATAGTCACACTTAAAAATATTTTCATAAAATATATCGAGTGCAACATCACAGGGGGGCCAATTGTGGTCACCCTAGCTCAAAAACAGACTATAACAGAGTTCAAAAAAGAACTAGATAAATTAATGGAGGATAAGTCTCTCAATGGCTATTAGAAAGGATGAGCAGGGAAGGTGTCCCTAGCCTCTATTGCGAGATGCTAGGACTAGGTGACAGGGCATGGGTCACTTGCTGATTACCTGTTTTGTTCATTCCTTCTGGGGCACCTGGCATAGGCCACTGTTGGAAGACAGGATACTGGGCAAGATGGATCTTTGATCTGACCCATGCTTATGAATTCTCTGTTATATCAGTACAGCTCCCATTGACTTTAATGCATCTTGCACCAGTGAGATTAAAAACACAATCTGGTCCTGGATGTGAAGTCTGGAGGAAACTAAATAAACTCAAAGTCAAGACCTGACCAAAATTTCAAAATGGAAGTCAGTCTCAATAGTTTTCTGTGCAGCATCAACCAATTTTGAGAGAGAAGAGCATGTTTCTGATGCTTCTATATATGTTGCTATACATATGCCATTACAAAGGAACTGCTCAACAAGATGTCTCCTTCTGATCAGGGCAGATTCTTGGGATCCTAGCCCAGTGTCAGTGAAGGCCTAGACACAGCAAGTGTGTAAAAGACAGAGCAGCAGCCAGCACAGATGGTAGAGTGGATCAAGGCTGACTAGACTGTTTAAGGAAAATTGGGGAAGTGGCAGAGAAACAGACACACTGAGAAAGAGAAAGGACCTGAACCTTTGCACAATTGTGTCTATATCTATAATCCCTGGCAATAGGGTTTCTAAACATCTGAAAAATTATTGGCATATGATTATACAAACAGATAAAAATTATGTCTGATGCATTAGTGTTTCTTTTTTGTCTAAGCTACTTGTGATGAAATGGTGAGAACTCTGACATAACTACTCTCAGATGCTGTCTAGCAGCATTGTACTCATGAGTGCCATAAATTTCAAACACCATTAAAGAAATGGCCAATGTTCCTTGTTTTAATTTCACTGGCCAAACCATTGTGTTAAATGAACAAGACTAAGGGCACAGGTGAAGAGTCAACAGAATGTGCAGAACTTGCGGCAGGTGGTATCAGACACAACAGTCTATTTCCAACTCCTGTCACTGGTAATGTCCTAGTAAAGCTACAGCAGCATAGCTATGGAGCCATAGTTGTGCCACTGTAACACCCACAAAGTAGACAAGGCCTTACACACATACATAACTTTGCTAACATGAGTAGTCCTATTGAGGTCAATGGTATTACTTGATTGAGTAAAGGTAAATATCTAGGTAAGTCTTTGAAGGATATGTACCTCAGTGAATGAGTTCATGGGGTGGATATAATACAGGGCTATAAAATCATTAATGATGTGGAGAAAGTGAATAAGGAAGTATTATCTATCCCTTCACATAACATAAGAATCATGGCTCACCCAATGAAATTAACAGGCTGCAGATTTGAAACAAACATAAGGAAGTACTTTTTCACACAACACAGTCAACCAGTGGAACTGATTGCCATGGGTCTTGTGAGGACACAACTATCACTGGGATTAAGTAAGAATTAGATACATTCATGAAAGATAGATCCATGAGTGGATCTACTCTGTGCTGGTTAGGCCTCAACTGGAGTATTGTGTCCAGTTCTGGGCACTACATTTCAAGAAAGATGTGGAGGAATTGCAGAGGGTCCAGAGAAGAGCAACAAGAATGATTAAAGGTCTTGAGAACATGATCTATGAAGGAAGGCTGAAAGAATTGGGTTTGTTTCGTTTGGAAAAGAGAAGACTGAGAGGGGACATGATAGCAGTTTTCAGGTATCTAAAAGGGTGTCAAAAGTAGCAGGGAGAAAATTTGTTCACCTTAGCTTCTAAGGATAGAACAAGAAGCAATGGGCTTAAACTGCAGCAAGGGAGGTTTAGGTTGAACCTTAGGAAAAAGTTCCTAACTATCAGGGTGATTAAACTCTGGAATAAATTGCCTAGGGAGGTTGTGTAATCTCCATCTCTGGAGATATTTAAGAGTAGGTTAGATAAATGTCTATCAGGAATGGTCTAGATAGTATTTGGTCCTGCCATGAGGGCAGGGGACTGGACTCAATGACCTCTTGAGGTCCCTTCCAGTCCTAGAATCTATGAAAGATGGTCAGGGATTCAACCACATGCTCTGTATATCTCTAAACCTCTGACTGCCAGAAGCTGGACTGGATGACAGGGGATGGATCACTTGATAATTGCCCTATTCAGTTCATTCCCTCAGAAGCATCTGGCACCAGAATACAAGGTACTGGGCTAGACGGACCTTTGGTTGGACCCAGTAGAGCCATTCTTATGCATATAAATGATATATATTTTACATTTTTTCTTGTTATCCTCATTTTCTTCCACTTCCATACTGTTATTGCATTTAATTACATTTGCCTTATAGCTTTAAGCCTAGCAAATTTAAAAGTTCACTCAACTACCTGAGCTGTTTCCAAGCTCATCCAGCAAGAACGAGGAGCTAGCTTGTTAGTTGATTGCACCAGTGCCAAATATGCCAGATTACCAGACATCAATGAGAACAGATATAACAGAAGCAGATAGTTTAATGTTATGCAGATAATCTGCTGTTATTTTATGTAGTATTTCCTTTGAATTAAAACTGAGAAGTGTGTGAGATGCCATTCCTCAGAACAATCTCCAAGGAATCCTTAGCTGAGCACTTCAGATGTTGTAAACCATTAATTTCTTAGATAAATAAAATAAGAAGGACATGGCAAAACACGGGAATTGGCAGCATTGTGTCAGTTCCATTACTTGGTTGAAGTAGCCAGTTACTCTGCTGAGCACGGAACAGAAATTTTGCATCCTAAGCCCTGCAGGTTTAATTTGTAGCCTCTCCCACTGTGCTGGGATTCAGATCACAAGCTGCCAACAACACTTACAATACAACAAATTCAACAGCAGCAGCCCGAATTAGTTTTCTTTCCCTTGGTGCTGACTTTCCAGGCTATTTCTAAAGATTATGTCTTGAATTAAACCGATGGACTCTCACTTTATTAACATTATTCTTGTTTAAAATGTCTTGTGGTTTACACAGCAGTTACACAAAAGCAAAGCCCTGTAACACAAGCTAAACAAGTACTTTTGTTCCATTATGCCTGGCTCCTGCGATATTGGTTTCCAGGAAAACCCTAAGGATTTCTAATATTTTATTTTTCTTGTTAACAGAACGCTAATTTATTTTGTTCCTTTAGTTTCCTTTCTCTTCATTATTTGCAAACTTCTATTAGAAGCTGAAGCATTTTATTTTATTTTGTTTTGATTGTATCTATTTGGCAAACATTGATTTCCCCCCACCCCCGCACCCCCTTGTTTGTTTTCCAATGGACCTAAAATTAACCTGGCTGCTTTGGTCTAACAACAGCTTCATTTTATATATCGTATCTTCTCATGCCAAGGCCTGTTTATTTGTGCACAAGAATAACTGATGCTGGCAGCAATACTCCAAGCATTTTGTTACTATAGCTTACAGTTGCAGAGTTCTCAGAGACTACAAACCATTTGGTGGTCCTACAAAAATAGAAATTTAGGTTTATATCTATCTGTTGTGACAAAGTTCCTCCTCTACCTTGGTGGGTCCTGCGCTTATTGGCAGATTTGCTCACCTCAGTGATCTCCCCCACAGTCTGGATCAACTCCTCCTGTGTCTGATCAGGAGTTGGGAGGTTTGGGGGGAACCTGGGCCCGCCCTCTACTCCGGGTTCCAGCCCAGGGCCCTATGGATTTGCAGTTGTCTATAGTGCCTCTTGTAACAGCTGTGTGACAGCTACACCTCCCTGGGCTACTTCCCCAAGGCCTCCTCCAAACACCTTCTTTATCCTCACCACAGGACCTTCCTCCTGGTGTCTGATAACACTTGTACTCTTTAGTCCTCTAGCAGCACAGCACAGCACAGCACAGCACAGCACACCCTCACCCTCTCCCTCTCCCTCTCAGCTCCTTGCGCCTCTTGCTCCCAGCTCCTCACATGCACTTCCTTTCCTCTGACTCCTCCCCATCTGACTGGAGAGAGCTCCTTTTAAAACCCAGGTGCCCTGATTAGCCTGCCTTGAGTGGTTGCAGGTGTTTTAATTCGCCTGTCTGCCTTAATTGGTTCTAGCTAGTTCCTGACTATTCTAGTGCAGACCCTGCTCTGGTCACTCAGGGAACAGAAAACTACTCACCCAGTGACCAGTATATTTGCCCTCTACAAGACTCCTGCACTCCATCCGAAAGGTCTTCCGCGAGACCTCTCCGGGATGCCGGTCTTCTACCAATACCTCCTCCGGATCTGGAAGCTCTTTTCAATGACCAGGTCCGTGGTGGCCACCGTGGGGGCCAACCTCCTCGCGGAACCCCTGCTACACAATCCCCAGCTTCGTGTGCAGGTGGCGGAGTCCCCCGTGGTGCGCCAGAGGCTGGTCTTGGCGGGAGTCACCAGGGTCGGAAACTTCCTGGACTACGACTGGGGAGAGTGGCTGGATCCCCTGACGCTCGCTCAGCGCATGGGGCTCTCCAGACCTCATACTCCCCGGCGCGTACTTCAGGAGGTGAAGGCCGCTTTACTGCCTGCTGGTCAGGCTTACCTCGACCGGGTCCTGCAAGAGGGCACCCCCCCCTGCCCACCCTCCACCCCAGGTCCCGTGGACATTTTTATCGGGCCCCTGCCTCGTGGACCCAATTGGCCCCCTCACCCTTTCACTGCGAGCCGGCTGCACGATCTGCAGCTGGTTCTGTTCCAGGCCACACCACGGAAACATCTGTACACGCTTGTGCTCCACACCCTTCACTACCTCACCCTCGCTTCCCGCCCCGATACCAAATGGCGGGACCTTCTGCCACCTCTCGAGGGTGAGAAGCCCCGGTGGGCCAGCTTGTATTCTGCCCTGGTCCCGAGGGGATGTCAGTTGGCAGCTCCTTCACGGGGCCGTGAGCACAGGCGTGTACTTGGCGCAGTTCACCCCTGTCCCTAACACCTGCCCTTTCTGTGGTGAGAAGGAGACCTTGGCGCACATTTATTTGTAGTGCGCCAGGTTGCAGCCCCTGTTCCGGCTCCTCTTGAATATTTTCTTGCATTTTTGGTTGCACTTTTCCCCTCACCTTTTCATCTACACGCTCCCCATCCGTGGCCCCACAAAGTTGTGGGATCTCCTTCTCAACCTCCTCTTGGCCCTGGCCAAACTGGCCATCTACAACACCAGGGAGAGGAGGTTGGCCGACGGGATTTCCTGCGACTGTAGGGCCTATTTCCGTTCCTCTGTCTGTTCACGCATCCAGGCAGAGTTCCTCTGGGCGGCGTCCACTGGCTTCCTTTACACCTTCGAGGAGCAGTGGGCGTTGTCCAGGGTTCTCTGCTCGGTGTCCCCATCAGGTTCCCTTCATTTAGCCCTATGACCTCACTCCTGATCCTGTTTTTCCATTAGTTGTCCCACGTAATTACTTGGTGTCCCAGACCTGTGGGTCCTCCCCTTAGGCTAGGGGGAGGTCCTTTAGAAGTGGGTGGGTTTCGCCCGCCCACCCCCACTGAATGCCAATAGGACCAGACTCCTGCACCCTACTGGCCTGGGTCTGTCACACTATCTATCTATCTATCTATCTATCTATCTATCTATCTATCTATCTATCTATCTATCTATCTATCAATCTATCTATTTTCCTGGCCAAAATGAGTGGTGATTGTTTTCCCTCCTAACAAAGGATTTGCAATATGGGGAAACATCTCCTTTAACATTGTAACATTTTAAAACAACAAATTTTCTTTATTTAATGAAGATACAATTACATCACAATGAGCATAACATACAGCAGAAATCACAAACCCAAAGCACTAATTTAAAGCATAAGAGGGTTTCTGTAACAGATTAATGAACAAATCATGTAACAGGAAGTATGATCATTTTTTTACCATCTTCAAAAGGCTTTTTGAATTAGGAATATATTTAAGTTGTACCTCTTAAACATAATTTGCATTAGTGACTGGAACACATTGTGAATTACTGAATTCGGCAAATAAGCAAGTACGTGAAGAGACACAATCATTATTTTTAAAGGTTAATTGATCCCCAAATGAACTTTGTTCATGGCTTTTGAAACTGATGTGCAGTTTTAATTATTCATAATCATGATATATTGGCAAATGTACCAAGGTGCATTTTGTTGAAATAAGTCACATGATCTCACTAGAACATCATCTGTGCTATTGAGCCTTTGCTTAACGAAGTGTGGTTAAGGGAGCTCCTTCTGTAGTGTCACTGGTCCTCTGAGTGAGTGTCAAAAAATGAAGCTTTCCATTTTCAGAGAGAGAGTGATGAAATGTGACTGGGGAAGCTTGCACAATTTCTGCCCAAGGAGTGCCTGTGGTGTAGACGAATGCATGGCTGCAGCTTCAAGAGCTGTCATTCAAGCTCTTTTCACTATCACTAAAATTGACTTAGGCCAATATGTTCCCCTTTGTAATAAAAATGTATGGGTAGGGCTATGACCCACAACAGCTTACTAGCCAAGGACTTAACCATGTCTTATAAGCCTTGGCTTGCATTGGAGCAGAGTGGAGAGCCAAGGGAGGCTGAATCCTGCCAAGGTGGATGTGTCCCATGTTCTACTCCTTCAAAGACTGCGGCTTATTCCTTATGTGTCTAGATATTTCTACTGTGTGCAGAGTAAGAGGAAGGTGGGGCATGGCCTTGCCTTCTCTCTCCTGCCTTTGTAAGTGCTCAGAGGGCACAGTTACTGCACTACATGAAGCATAGGGACTGAACCTAAGCCAGCTGCTGAACAGTGGCTTGATTAGGACACACAAGTGGATGAAAGACAAATGCAGGGATGTATTTAAGCAGCAAGTTGTGACTTTATTAATTTACCAACGGGGAAGGGCACTATCCTCCCACCCCCTCACATAGCAGGTATTTAATTGAGTCCACTGTGGTGTTACAGGGCTCCCACTGTATAACCAAAATCTCAGCTTTCTCCTAGGACCACAGCTCTTTTTCAGCTTTCTCCTAGGACCTCAGCTCTTCAGAATCTACAGACCTCAGTCTGCAAAGATTTCAGGTGCCCACTGCTCCTGATGGGAAAAGAGCCACCAGTCTCTGGGAGCAGGCCCTTTTAGGCTTTATCCATTCTGAACACAAGCTGCAAGTTGCAATGACTCTAAACCTTCTTGTATTACTTCCTAACACTTACATTCCTATTCCTGCTCCTTTTAACCTAAGCTGTACTTCCACAATGCTGCAAGGAAGGTGAAAAACCCTTCACAGCCCTGGCAATTTAGCCCACTGAGAAAAACTTGCTTCATGATCCCCCAAATTAGTCACACCTACAGCATCCCGAAAACACAGATGGAGGAGGGGCAATAATAGTAGTAAGATGGCTGCCAGGTGCCTGGGGAGGCTTTAACCTTGGATGTCAGAGGCCATGGGAGCCAATCAGCTGCCCTACTTCCCCTTTGGCTGTTCAGTGGCAGAAAGAGAAGCCTTTTCCTCAGGCATACTCCTACATGCTCTTTGAGGCACTAGGAGGGGCCGGGTTCTAGTACGTCTGAGCACACGCTCTATACTACCCTTCCAAGAATTGGCCATCCTCCAGCCAAACCTTCCACCTCCTCTGTCCCCACCAGTGAGATGGGAAGGGTCTTGCTTATGCCCTCTTTTCCCCTGCTTGCTCCCATTTGTGGAGCTGTTGACCCACAATGAGCTGTTCAGTATAACAAGTATATTTCCATCCAGCCATAAGAAAAATGTGAGTCATCAGTGACAATGAAGATGGCAAGAAAAAAACCCATTGAAGAAATGAGATGTGGTGGTGGGGAAGAAGTGGTGTTCCGCACTACTCTATATGTAGCAGCACCATTAGTGAGGGGAAATGGAATATGGAAACATGCAACCAATTACTCCAAAACCTGTGTAGTACAAGATACAAGTGACCGCTATGCTTTGACATCCACTGAAACTATTCAATTTTGCAATATTGATTTGTGGATTTCTGCCCCTAACAAGTTAGTGCTGCACAGCACTTCCACCAAAGTCCAGAACTAGCAAGCTTAATCCATTTCCCACTGAATTACGAAAAATAGTGTATTCTCCAAATTACTCATGTTTAGGTCAGAATTGTCATTTTTTCCTTAACAGCAAGTGCTGTACCCTATTTTGAAAATGACTATTTTTACTAGTGAAGAAAAAAGCCCAACATTATTGGATCCAGTCATCAGAAGCAATTTTAGGCCCATTTCTTCAGCCATGATATGTCCAATGCTTGAAGGAAAAGCAGCATTTCTCTCACTTATAGCATGTAAGTATTTAACTGCAATCTCCGTAAGGAGTCACAAACAGGCTTTAGAGTTCTTAACAGCATAGAGACTGTACTACTTACGATTTTTAAATGACTTGCCTAATGCTAGATTTGAGCTCTGCCTTGATCACAAATTGGATCACATTGTGCTAAAGTGATTTAGAAATTGGGTTGGTCTGGCTGAGAGTATTACAATGTATTGAACTGGTTTTGTCCTTGCTTAACTCCTTAACAGCTGGATGCCACTCCAAGTGCTGCTAGATTAAATCAACATTACGGTGTACTAGGGATATCTGGGAGGCTATCCCATACCCTAGAAAATGTCAGCTCTCGGGATCCTGTTCCAGATATTCACCAACATTTTCCCCAGACATAAATTCATTCTGTTAATTCTAGTTACACTGCCAGGTACCACACTTACCAATTCCTCTCTTTCTTTTACAGCCTTTAACTATTTGTAATCTAGTATTACTTCCCCTCTTTAGGGCCTGATCCAGAAAGTTGCTTAACCCTCTGGCAAGGCATTTAAGCACATATGATTAGTCCAATTGATTGGTGCGAAGGCGGCATAAAATTCAATGGAAATTTCTCATGTGCTTAAATTTAGGCAACTGCTGAAGTGCTTTTCTGCATCAATGCAAGAATGCTTAGTGCCTTGTAGGAGAGAACTTAAGTCATTTTTAATCAAGTTTATATATATATATATAAAACTTTTCTAATCTTCCTCATCAGTCAGTCCTTCAAGTCCCTTAATCATATTTTCTCTTTTCCCTCTAGTTTGCTAATATCTATCTGGTAGTAGCTGAAAGTAATATTCCAGAGCACTTCTACCTTCTCCTGTGTGAGAGTGTTCTCATTAGGTGGACCCAAACTTGTTGTTTTGTGGCTGTCAGGAAATCTCAAAATGAGACTTAACATGGAAACATGCCATCTGGCACTTCTAGGGGAAAACAATCTGAATGGGGAAGAAACCTGGGAAGCAATAATACTGAAAGAGATGAAAAGGTGATAGAAGGCAGTAAGCTAGATATCAGTTTGCAATTTGATATGGCAGCAGGAAAAATGTAGTTTGGGGCTAGCATATGCTGAGATGTCTCTTCATATGTATGTCATGTATCTGTCTGAAAGGGGCAATTCATTTTAAAAAGGGAACAGAAATACCTTGCCTATAGGAGGCTCAGGGAGACAAGGATATTGCTTAGTTTATTCTCAGATTATGTAGCCATTAATTATCAATGCTGCTTTACTTCTGTTGAGCTACTTATGCCTCACCACCTTTTGTGTCCCCTCACCACCTCTTTGTTAAAATTTCCTCTTTTACGAAGTTCTTTAGGAGTATATATGTTCCCAATTAAAGTTTTAATAAAATCAATTCATATTATCAATAAATATTACAGTGGAGGAAACTGAGGCATGGTACGATGTACAAGAGATCTGGTAGAATTCTTCACTTCAAATAGGGAGGTTAACCCTTTCTCCTGTTCAGGAATCACTTCCTGACTGACAGTTCTACAGACATAATCCCTGTTCATAACCATTTGACAGATAGTGCAGACAAACAATTTTCAACCTGTTCATTTTGCCTAAATATTCTTTATTCATGTCGTGTGATTGGTCCTCTAGATCACATAGCTTTGTTTGTGCTCTCTGATTGTACAAGTGAAACTTTCTAAATGACAGACTGATTGACTGAGTCATGAGTAATATAACAAACTCTTGTCTGGGCACAAATAAACTTTGTTCATATTAATTCCTCTAGTAACAGGTGAACAGCCATTCCTCCAATATTTATGCAAATAAAAATCTGCTCTCATGAATGTTCATAAATAGCAAACATGGTTAAATTGAACTGTATTTGAAATTTGAATTTTTGTTCATGAATGCATAAGGAATACCTGATCAGGCTTCCAGATCACACAGATTACATTATAAAATATCAGATTGTGCAAAAATTAAGGTTTGGAAAATAAATAGCATGCTACTTTGTTATTCTGGCTACCTTCATTATATTGCTCATTGTCTAATAATTTATTAAATTTAGTTAATTTTATTCAAGCAATGTGAATTCTTTCTTTTTTAAATAATCGAGCCTGCTGGTTTTTCAAAGCTTTTCCAGCATGAGTCAGAAATTAGTGTGTTCTGCTAACCTACTGTGCCGTCACAGTCTCCAATACACTGGATTTTAAACATCAGTGACAAGAGTCATAACAGAAGAGGATACTTCGATGTAGTGCAGTTAATCTCTTGCTATTTTATGTCTTACTTTTCTTTGAATTATTGTTGCAATGTGTACAAGACGCCATACCTCAGGATTCACTCAGCAATCTCCAAGGCCTCTTTCTTAGGTTGAGCACTTCTAATGTCATAAATACATGCACTCATTTCTCAGATAATTAAAATAAAGAGGAATCCTGGGGCAGAGTGAGAATTTGAAGCATCAGGATGCTCCAGTGCTTACAGAACTAACCTAGGACTTGGGAGACTTGCGTTCAGTTCCCTGCACTGTCATATATTTTGTGTGATCTTGGGCTAGCCACTTAGCCTCTGTATGCCTTAACCTTCCCCACACACCCAGCAGTAAAATGGAAATAATAGCACTTCTCTACCTCACACAAAGCTGTTGTGAGAATAATTACATTAAAGATTGTGAAGTGCTTTGAGATCTACTGAGGAAAAGCAGTATATAAGAGCCTATCCTAGAAGTTTCATTCATTGACTAGTCATCTTTATTTAAGGACTCAGGGTATGTCTACACAGGAATAAAAAACCCATGGCAGGCTCAGTCATCTTACTCAGGCTTGTGGGGCTCCAGCTTCAAGGCTGAAAAATCTCTGTGTAGACACTCAGGTTGCATAGACCCTGCGAGGGGCGAGGATCTCAGGATGGAGTCTGAACTTTAATATCTACACAGTGATTTTTAGCCCCGCAGCCAGAGTCAGCTGACCCAGGCCAGCCAAGGCTGT
The DNA here is from genome assembly GCF_007399415.2 of Gopherus evgoodei. Lineage (NCBI taxonomy): Eukaryota > Metazoa > Chordata > Testudines > Testudinidae > Gopherus > Gopherus evgoodei. Next base: position 52,653,308 of record NC_044328.1, on the reverse strand, counting down.
GCTGCAGGCCTTTTATCCCTGTAGAGACAGGCTAAGCTCTTGGCTTGGGTACGAGGAATCCTTATTAATACCACGATTATTCATCAGGGAAGGCTAAAGTTATGAATTGTTGATCAAATTCCAGTTTACTGCAACTTGTTTTACAAAGACTAGCTGACATGATTCTAAATATAACTTGTCTTTATGTACACTGACCTTAGAATCATGGTCAGCAACATATTAATTCAGTTCTTCAAGGCCATTTTCTGACATAATACCATTTATGTCAGGAACACCAGGCAACAGATGAGCCATTTTTGCTTTGAAAATATTCACTCATGAAGATAGTTTTTTTTTCATTTGCAGATTTGATTAAGAGCAGTGTTTTGCCATTCCAGCCAGCAACTAATGTTTCACCATGAAATGCTCTCTAATAGGCCACTGTGAATTACCCTGCCTCATATGAGTTGTCATTGCTGACATTGGAGAACCTTCACCAAATTTTCATTGAAAAATGCTTTTTGAGACAAAATGACAGCTTTCTGCCTGCACAAACTCCTATCTGTCCTGGAGAAATTTTCTTGGTGAGAATTAAAAATATTCTCTCCCACGCATACAAGTCTGGCTCTCTGATGGATTTGCTGGAGATGAGAGTTTGTTATAAAAAAAAGCAGTCTTTCACAGAGATCGACAGGCCTAAAATTAACCCATTCATGACAGCTGTCCCAGTGCTGAAAGACTAAAACACATTCAGAATTCCAGGTATGCACTTTATTCATTTATGACAACTGGTCCATGCTGTGGTAGGGGAAAATAAACACTAACTTTCAAAACCTTATCATATGCATGACTTCCTGTTAGATTCATGGTAAACAAGCAGTGCTGCCTGTCATGACAGAAAACAATATATCCAATGGTACATCTATGCTAAGGCAGACAGAAGAGGAGTTTTAGTTCCATGCTAAAATAATTCATTTTTATTCGTGGGTTAATTTTAAGATTGGAAAATAGCTTTTTATGTTTGTATACTGTGGCCAGATATTCTGCCAAAGGAGTCAATAAAAGAAAAGCAAGTGGTGGTATCTGATATTGGATGAGATCTCCATCTTTGCTAACCTAATCTGTGACACCATGCATCCCTTCTAATGCCATACAGAGCTGTTGTGCTCAAAAGCCTGGTGTCTGGAATGTGTCAAATTGTATTATCATTAAATAACAATACCTTGATATTTACAGTATTTTTTACTGAGGCAAAATTGTGTAAGACAACACTGGAAAGTAACTATATGTATGATGTACATGCCATAAATGACATAAAGACTACACCTTTACTCAAGGTCTCCAGACTGTGTGCATTTATCCTCAAAATGACAGTGCTTTTCTGGATCATTGAGCTCAGCATCTGATAACACGTTAGTTCTGGGCTGTTGGAGTGCCCTTCCCAGCTGCTGCTTAGTGGCTCCCTTCTACTTGCACCAACTGCTGAGCTGGTGCCAATGCTGCATAAACCTGTTTCAAACACAGTGGAAGCAGAGCAGTTTCAACAGCTGGTGGAAATGTGAGTAAATGGCAATTGTAGCAGCAATGAAGTCTCCTACTGGGCTGATTTGCTAATAAGTCTTTCAAAGAGAACTCCCCTATCATGAAGAAAATGTGCATAATAATAAATATGATCATTACCTCATCATTAGCCAACTAGCATCTGGTGTTTCCCAACATTCTAAAGCACTTGTGTTCAGTTGATCTCATGCAGCTCTCCAAGGACCTGATCCAAACCCAGTGTAGTCAGCAGGACTTACAACATCTTGAATAAGACCCACAGTCCTGGGAATGACTGCTGCTGAGTGTCTTTCAATGTAAGTGAAACCTCTGGAAATGATCCATAGGAGAAATTGTGACAGTCAGGGTCCAGACACCCCTGGGGAGAAAAGGGGGTTTGATCCCCAAGTGATCACTTGAATCAGATTGAAAACAATGTTACTGTAGTAAAAAACAAAATGTCAGGTAAGGTCTTTTATGAAAGCTTATGTTCTGAACTTGATAGCCGCTATGAGATCTATATACAGCAGGGGTAGGCAACCTATGGCACGAGAGCTGATTTTCAGTGGCACTCATACTGCCTGGGTCTGGCCACCAGTCTGGCGGTCTCTGCATTTTAATTTAATTTTAAATGAAGCTTCTTAAACATTTTAAAAACCTTATTTACTTTACATACAACAATAGTTTAATTATATATTATAGACATAGAAAGAGCCCTTCTAAAAATGTTAAATGTATTACTGGCATGCAAAACCTTAAATTAGAGTGAATAAATGAAGACTCGGCACACTGCTTCTGAAAGGTTGCCAACCCCTGGTATACAGACTGTAAGTGTGTGTATATATATTATATATATGAACTGTGCTCATAATTTGTGCTGCAATATTCAGCTCAGCTCAGCTAACCTCAGAGCAGGGAAGTGGACAGTCAGACAGGGATGAGCTGCCTCTCCAGGCTAATCAGACTTGTTCCAAGCACCTGGCATTGTACAACCCAGGAAAAGACAAGTGACGGGCCATTAAAGTTAATGGGAAAATACTGAAACAACTTGAAACTGAACAGAAATCCTCAATCTTGGAAAACTAAGAAAGAGGGTAATTTTCTCTGTGTTGAATATCTATAGTGACTCCAGAACAAAAACTGCAAACACTGCAGAGTATCCAGAAATGGACAGAAAACTGTCCATGAAACATTGGACCCTTTCTATGGCTAGGAGGTACACTGGGAAAATGTTCAAAGGCAATAGGTAACTTGTATTAGAACAGGGATGTTGTTTAATATGGAAGTGTAAATCTTGAGGATGCATTCTAATGGTTATTTTCTGTGTAACTTGTATGTTTGCTTTCCCCTGACTATTTCATCTTTGAATGTGTGATTTTTCTTTTCATTTTAAATAAACCTTTTGTTTATTTTTTTTTTTACTCCCAAGCAAGTCTCTGGGGTGCAAACTATGTGAAATGTGTGCATCAAAGTAAGCTGGTCGCTGGGCGGGGGGGGTGGTTTCATACCTTGAGGAGTGACAAACCAGAGGCAGGGGGTGGGGAAGCAGAGTATCTGGTAGTTAATAACTCAGGGAAGATTGATTTGGGGAGACTCAGGACTGAAAGAGATGTCAGTGTCACACTGTAAGGAGTAACTAGGCTGGTGGAAGCCAGGGTGAGACCTTATGCTTGGTGTCAGGGACCTGAGCCATAGCAGCACAGCATTAGTGCACCCCAAGGTACCAGGCAGGCAGTGACAGAACCCCTTTCTGGGCAATCTCCAAAATGTCAATCAGAAGTGTACTTCTCTAAGAAAGTAGCTGTGTGTCTGTGTGTAAATCGAATGCTGGATCAAACTCTGCCCTCTGCTACATCTATGCAATCCCAGAGAAATGTAGGGTATATTCAAAAGAATTAATCACAGACGAGTAACGTGGGGAACTGTACTTCTCCACCACACAAACAGACAATATATGCAACAGGGAATGACTCTAGACAATAGGGGTCAGATCCTCAGTTGGCCTAAACTGGCATAGCATCACTGAAGTCAATACATCTCACCATTTACCAATATTGGTCCTGTAGCTACGGAGTCAATGGTGGCCCAACAGCTTTAAACCAAAAATGCTGAAAAGCAGCCACTGATTCTGGGTGCCTCAATAGTTGGGTGACCAACTTTAAACAAAAAGACTGACTTTAAGGGATTCTGAGAACTGAAGCTTTGGCTTTCTTTCTAATTCTGAAAGGCAGGAATAAAGTTTCTAAAATTAGACCCCCAGAAATCAAGGCACCCCAAACTAGTGGCCAATTTTGGAAATTTTGGCCTTAGCCTTGTGGAGTTTTAGCTGAATTATCTTCTTTAAAGGGGAGAGATTTGAGCGCTTAAAGGAAAGACAGGAGGATGCAGTCTCGGCCCCACGGAACCTTAGGGTGTGTGGGCAAACTCTGCAGCTGTGCAATTTTCTAGCCCCCCACATGATACAGCCCAGACTTTTCTTCCATCTGGAGATATTATGCCATTGGATCCTCAGCCCTTGCCTGAACAAAATCCTCCTCTTTGTTAAAGAAAAGGTGCAAAGCAGGCAAAAAGGTGGAATTTAATGTATCAAGAACAGCATTAAGAGGCAGGCAGTTTGAGTTGCAGGAATAAAATGCTACACAATGTCTGCTCCAAATGTCTGCTCCAAACCACCTCCAGACAAATGCAGAACACTTTGGATGTAGTCGGGCTTTGGAAAAAGGGAGGGGAATATGCTGCACTGGCTTCATTCAGCCCTTTTGATAGAGTCAGGTGTATGCTTATTTTCTACCTCATTTTGATCCCCTCCATTCCTCAGAGAAGGAAAAGCAGGGGCTGTAAGGCTGAAAAAGAGAATGCATTCTTAGTATGCACTCTGAGGGATACAACGTATGGCATAAATGATGCTTCATTCATTGTACGGGTGCCAGAACTGCTCAGTTTCTGCTCTCAGTTTTCTCACACATGCTATTCACCAAGCAACCCTAATACATGCTGTACAAAATACCCCAGACTGAGTGCACAAGTTGGGGGACAGAGGAGAAGGGATAGCTCAGTGGTTTGAGCATTTGTCTCCTAAGCCCAGGGTTGTGAGCTCAATCCTTGAAGGGGCCACTTAAGGATCTGGGGCAAAAATCTGTTCGTGGATTGGTCCTGCTTTGACCAGGGGGGCTGGAATAGATGACCTCCTGAGGTCCCTTCCAATCCTATGATTCTGTATTTGGATCTACCTACACTCCTGGCAGTTTTTCCACTCCCTCAGCCACATCAGAGAATGCTTACTGGTAAACTCCGCTACAGTTCTAGTAAGTACCTTACCATAAATTATCATATCTAATCTGTTATTAAAGCAAACACCACTGGAAACTTTCCCTTCAGTAACCCAGTCAGTCCCAGGGAAACTGATCAGAGCACATGATGCTGTGTTAACATTTATTCATTAAGTGTATATACCAAGCTGGAGCTCTGAAGAAGAGAAACAGCAGGGCATATACACAGCGTTGTCCTCAATGCCAAGGAAGAGCTCATTCTCTGGAATGATATATACAGTCCATGCTGCAATGGCTGACAGAGATGATGTCTTCTGCTTTGTTTGGGGGTCATTTATACATATATTCGTTAGATGAGCCAGTTCTTTTATGAAATTAGATATTTTTCAGATAGATTAGAGACTGGTTCTGGGGCTAAGAAAAGCATATGTCCTCTCCAGGGATACATCAAGAATTCTCAGTCCATATCAGGACTACAAAACCTTTAAAATCCTATGGCCCTTGTGAACAAGTCACCACTCCTAAGCAGCCCCTCACCTCATTTTCTCCCTCCAAGGAACACCTTAACTTCTCACAGGCTTTTTTGTCCAATGATGCCTCTTCTCCCAGTGTCTAATTTATTGACAGAAAAGAGGAGACAAAATGCAGTCCTGGAGCTTCTACTCCCCCGCAAGGCTGCTTTTGGCAGCTCTTCCCTGCCTTAACAGGCTGCTCTAAGCACTACTTGGCTGGAGTTATTTCTTACACCTGTGAAGTCTGCTCTCTTTCCATCCAAACCAATTCAAATAAAGTCTTATCAGCCCACATAGTTACCCTCTTATCAAGGCTCCAGCCAGTCCTTTCCCATCTATAGTCTTAGTCCCAGGACTCACTGTTAAAACCAACTCACTCATAACACCCTTGACTTCTGCTAAATACCCCTTCCACTACTGCACCATCCTGCTGCTCTTTATAGAGGAAATCAGGTGATCTCTGTTGAGGTGTGCCTCCATAGCGATCAGGGTTGGCTGGCCCCAGGACTTTAGCCCTTAACACTGTTGTGATATATTAGGGGTGGCCATTGACTTCAGTGCACTTTTGGATCAGGTCCTATAACATGGACACTAAACTCCAAATTTAAATAAATAATTAAACAGGTGGTTACTGAGGATTTTTTCTTTAAATAACTGGTTTTGGACACCCTCTGTCTGCTAAGTTCTTAGCAAACACAGAGTACTTTGTAACTGACACCAACTAATGATGCTGGAGCTGCACAAACAGGGAAGTAAATGAAAAGGAGCTAGTTAGGCTTCTGTTCCACCCAAGGAGCAGGAAGAAAGTGGAGAGGAAACAGGGTTTGACAAATGCCAGAGAAAATCAGCAGGGAGAAGGAATGGCTATTTTCTAGCATCTAGTCACATAAATAAATACAATGGAGAATATGGAAAGACTCTATTTAAAAGAAGTATCAGAGGGGTAGCCATGTAAGTCTGGATCTGTAAAAGCAGCAAAGAGTCCTGTGGTACCTTACATACTAACAGAAGTATTGGAGAATGAGCTTTCGTGGCTGAATACCCATGAGTCTGATGAATTGGGTATTCACCCACGAATGCTTATGCTCCAATACTTCTGTTAGTCTATAAGGTGCCACAGGACTCTTTGCCGCTATTTAAAAGAAGCAATCCTATCACAGTGTTACCATAGTGGAAGCTGAAGAAATCCTTTAAAGTTAAAGGAGTACATGCAGTGAGCATGGTAGTTCTCAGCATTTTAGTTTTACTTGACGCTGCAGAACAGGGACAGATCCATTAGGAGTATAGGTTGGACTTGTGTCACAAAACTGCATGCTAACAGTCCTGGGCAGCAGCAGCAATAGGAAGAGAGCCAATTACCCTACCTGTGATGTGTGTACACTGCTTTTTAAAATCAGTCAGTGGTTTGCTTACTAATCTGGCAAAAAACATTTCTAATAGCTTGGGAACCTGGCCCTGAGCTGACGGGAGCTCATGCAGGAGCTTACAGTAGCTGGGCTACGGAACATTTTTCTCATTTTTCCTTTCCTCATTATTTACAAACATAAGAAGTTTCTTGTAGTGTCACATGAACAAGGAAAAATGTGAAAGCATGAATAAGAAAGTGAAAAGAAAGGATGTAATAATATAACCTGGGGGCCTGACTGAGTGTGTTCTGCTCAGGTTTTTATACTACTGTGGTGTCTGAACAGCTCTGCATCTTACCTATAGCTCTCTTCAGGAGTAGACTAGCTCCATGTTTAGGGCCCTAGGCTGAGACTTGAGAGAGCCAGATGCAATTCTTTACGCTATTACAAACTTCCTGTGCAACCTTGGGAAAGCTCTGGTGTGGCGCAGCGTGGATGAGCAGGGGACTGCTTTCTTGAAATGCTGATAAAGTGTTAGGTGTGGAATAGAAGAGGCCTATTGGGCAGCTCCCCACAGATACAAAACTGGGGAAGAAGACCTTCTGGGCACCCTTTGGGTGGGCTGTGGTGATGGACACAACAGTATATGAGGGAAGGTAGGTAGACACTAACTAGCTGCTCTCTGAAATCATTAGAGATGAGAGAGTTGAAAATCATCTGACATCCTTACTCCCAGGGAAAGGTTATGGGGAGGACTATATCAGGCCTATTAGAAGAGAGAGGAATCCACGGAGATGGGAGATTGAACTCAGAGCCAGTTTAAGCTGAATCTAGATTTATCAAAACTTCCCTATTGCTAAATTCTATAATCCTGGACAGTTTAGTCTGGTAAAGAAACCCAACATGAAATTCATTTTGTGTTTGTTTGTGGTTTCATTAGGAAAGGCTTGCCCAGCTCGAATTCTTGTTGTCTCTTCGTTGCATGAGTTCTTTTATTTGGTTTCTTCCTGTGTGGGGAACTGATTGCATACTTAATTACATAGGATTTCCAGCAATGGAAATCTGACCCACAGGGTGACCAGACATCCCGCTTTTAAAGGAACAGTCCCATATTTAAGCCCGCCTGCAGGTATCCTGACTTTTTCTTATTAACAGGCAAATTGTCTTGTATTTTCTGTCTCCTCTGCATCATTACTGGTGGGTTCTGCTGCTGGCCGGACCCTTGCTCACCAGTCATCTGCCCACCAGCAGTGAGTGGGAAGTCAAGTGACTGATGGTGGGTGTGGGTGTGTAAGACTAGTGGTGGAGTGAAGAAGCAGCGCGTGGGGCCCACTGATCCCCTTGCTGGTCCATCAGCACAGCCCCCGCTGCATGCCAGCTCTCAGCCAGCAGGGCCCTCCCCCCCATCCCGTTTCCAGCTGGCACTGGCTGTGTACTGCGAGCTGCAGTGGTTGGGGAGTGCAGGCAGGCACCAGGTGGCAGATGGTTACATGACACTTTTGCTGCCCACTCGTCAGCCCTTTACATTCTCCCTCTCTGGGTGTCCTCCCCCTGCTTTGCCCCTTCACCCTCTTTGCCCTGCTGCTCCACCATTGTTAGGGTGCGTCCTGCTCCCATCACTGTGAGGAGAACCAGCCCCTGGTTGGAGTGCCCAACTCACCAACAGCCTGGCCTGCAGGATCCTTCCTTCCCCCATTACCTCTGGTTGGGCCTACACCCTGGGAAAGTCCAAGACCCTCTGGCCTGGGGCACTGCTCAGAAGGAGGCGAGCCCTGCATGTGCAAAAGCCCCGCAGAGCACCGGCATGGGGAAGCCTCTCAGCTGAGCTCTGGAATGGTGGGTGGGGAAGTGATTTCCAGCCTGTTCACTCCCCAGATCTTCAGGCTCCACGGCAGCCCCTGGGACAGGGGCTTAGCACCCTCTTCACCTGCCCTCTACCTCACCCTGGGTCCTGCTCCCAGGAAGCGTGAGCCCTAGGTGCAGGGCTGGCTCGCTGGTCCCACTGCTCCGGTGGACCTCCTGCAGGCATTCCTGTGGACGGTCTGCTGGTCCCGCGGCTCCAGTGGACCTGCCGCAGGCACGCCTGTGGAAGGTCCACCGGAGCAGTTTGCCGCCCTTCCAAATCCTGGCACCCTAGGTGACTGCCTAGGTCGCCTAAATGGAAGCGCCGGCCCTGAGAGTGGGGCTGCTCCCTCCCCTAGGAACCCACCCTGCTGAGCCACTTCTCTGGCTGGGTTCACTGAAGCCCCTGCAGTCAGTTTCCCTGGGCCCTGGTGCAGAATGCATCCTTAGGGCTTAACCCCTTCCTGCCCAAGCTGTAGCCAGAGGCAGCTGGGTTATGTTGGTGGCCAGCAGCAGCCTGGAGGTGTTAGCTGCCTTTTGATACTCTGTGGGCAGGAAGGAACAAGCTGTTTCCAGCCATGTGGGCAGGGATGGGGGGAGAAGAGATGAGCTCTGCAAAGACAAGGGCTAGGTCATCACTTTCCCACCTCCTTCTCCCCTGTGGCTGGAAGCAGCTCCCATCCCTTCCTTCCCACACAGTGCTGAAAGGCTGCTGCTGGCCACATTCTGGTGTGAATCTTGGCAGAAATCTGGGGAGAGAGGGCATGTGACCCCGCATCCCTCACCCGGCCACGCACACACAAATTGCCTCAGGAAGACCTGGTGCCAGGTACCAGGAAAGCCGAATCCGTCCCTGGGGCCCAGCCAGACATGGAGGATGGAAAGCGCCGTTCAGGGAGGGAAGGGTCGGTCAGTCACCCCTCCTGTGTGAGAGTGGTGTATGAGAGTGTGTCTATGTCATCTCTACCCATGTGTGTGTCACCTCTCCCCATGTGAACCCTAAAGCCTTAAAAATAAGAAGGTAAATAAAAAGAATCAAACCGCACAGTATTTCTTTTTAACAGAGGTTCAGTCAACTTGATGTTAATTTGAATGTTTGTACTGCATAGTTCTGATTGATTGCCATTGAATTCGCTTGAATATGAGTAATTTTGCTAGTTACCTCGTTTTCAACATAAGGAAATATGGTCACCCTACTGACTCACAACTATTGAATCTGGAAAAAAGATTTGAAGGAGGGTAAAGTTGTGGAGCATTCAGGCTCAGAAAAGAAATTCCAGGCCAAGGAAGAGGCATGAGAAAAGATGTGGACTCATTTGTTCTGGGAGGAGGGGGAGATGAACAAAGCTTCTTGAGTTAGTAGAAACTAAGGGTACGTCCAGACTACCCGCCGTATCGGCGGGTTAAAATCGATTGCTCGGGGATCAATATATTGCGTCTAATCTAGACGTGATATATCGATCCCCGAGTGCGCTTTTATCGATTCCGGAACTCCATCAACCCCAACGGAGTTCCGGAATCGACACGGAGAGCTGCGGACATCGATCCCGCGCCATCTGGACGGGTGAGTAATCCGATCTTAGATATTCGACTTCAGCTACGTTATTCACGTAGCTGAAGTTGCGTGTCTAAGATCGATTTCCCCCGCCAGTGTGGACGAGCCCTAAGGCATTAGTGTGGGACTACAGAGTATGAGAGCTGAGACATAGACAGGAGCAAAGCTGTACAGAACTTTGAAGGAGACAGTCTATTTCAATATGTGTTTTTAGCACACTGATCACCAAAGTCTTTAGGTTCCATTAGGATTCTGTGGGGAATGAGATATTTAAATAAGAAACAGAGATCTGAAGCCGGTGCAAGGATGGGGGTTACACAGTTTGAGCGGTGAGCAAGGAAGATGTGGAACAGACGTGAGAACCAAGGAAGTCAGAGAGGAGGTTACAGTCATCAAGGCAAATAACGCAAGCAATTTTTTCTAAGCAGAAAAGAGAGAAATTCTGCTCTAGGTTATGCTTGTGTAAATCTGGAGTAAATTGAGTGAGGTCAATTTAGTGAAGCCAGCACTAAACTGATGGCATAATTTGGCTCAAATACTATAACACTAACATTTAAAAGGACAACTAACTTTGTATAAATTGGATAACCAGCAGCTGAGAACACCCAAAGCTGGGTATTCCATCTGAATTTGTTACAGAGAATAGTAGCTCTTCAGATATAACAGGTTCCCAAATATACTCAATGTCCCCAAAAAAACTAATTCTGCAAGGTTTCTAAATAGTTCATTGTTTTGGGGAAGTTGCACTGTGCAATGGTGAATGAGGCCACAATTACACACAGATCCACAAGCATGAAAATTCATTTTTAGAGGAAAGGAAAAAAACCTAAGCTTCTGTGAGTCAGCTGCACGTCAAAGAGAACAGAATTGCACACTCAGCAATGAAGTTGGAAATAACCAATGTATTCAACAGTTTTGTTTTTGTTGCTACCCTTGCAGTTACTTAAATGTCAGAAAATTGTGAAAAAACCCAGCATTTCAGCACTCTGGCCTGGTCTACACTACATGTTTAAACCGATTTTAGCAGCGTTAAACAGATTTAACTCTGTACCCATCCACACTACGAGCCTCTTTATATCAATATAAAGGGCTCTTTAAATCGGTTTCTGTACTCCTCCCCGATGAGAGGAGTAGTGCTAAAATTGGTATTACCATATCGGATTAGGGTTAGTGTGGCCGCAAATCGACAGTATTGGCCTCCGGGCGGTATCCCACAGTGCATTACTTTGGCCGCTCTGGACAGCAATCTGAACTCAGATGCAGTGGCCAGGTAAACAGGAAAAGCCCCATGAAATTTTGATTTTCATTTTCTGTTTGCCCAGTGTGGAGCTCTGATCAGCACGGGTGGCAATGCAGTCCCAAATTCAAAAAGAGCTCCAGCATGGACCGTACGGGAGATACTGGATCTGATTGCTGTATGGGGAAACAAATCTGTTCTATCAAAGCTCCATTACAGAAGACGAAATGCCAAAGCGTTTGAAAAAAAAATCTCCAGGCTACACAGTGCTGCTTGACAAGCGTAACGGGAAGCCAGAGACTCAAATGGACGCTCATGGAGGGAGGGAGGGGGTACTGAGGACTCCAGCTATCCCACAGTCCCCGCAGTCTCCGAAAAGTATTTGCATTCTTGGCTGAGCTCCCAATGGCTGTAGGTTCAAACACATTGTCCGGCGTGGTTCAGGGAATAGATTGTCAATTTACTCTCCCCCTCCAGTGAAAGAAAAGGGAAATAAATCGTTTCTTGACTTCTTTCAATGTCACCCTGTGTCTACTGAATGCTGCTGGTAGACGCGATGCTGCAGCAGTGAAGCGCAGTGGCAGACAGTGCAGTAGGACAGGTAGCCGTCCTTGTTATCAACCCGTGAATGCTCCTGGCTGGCTTCAGGTGAGGCTGGCCAGGGGCGCCTGGGTGAAAATAGGAATGATTCTCGGTCATTCCGAGTAGATGGTACAGAACGGCTGGTAACCGTTCTCATCATAGCAACTGGGGGCTGAGCTCCAGCCCCTTCCCTTTCCTGTGTAAAGAAAAGATTCTGTCCTGCCTGGACTATCATAGCAGCGGCATGCTGGGCTCCTCTCCCCCTCACTGCTTAATGTCCTGCCTGGACTGTCATAGCACCGGGAGGCTGCCTCCCCCTCATTTTATCTCACTAACAAGTCATTGTTTCTTATTCCTACATTCTTTATAACTTCATGACACAAATGGGGGGGACACTGCCACGGAAGCCCAGGAAGGTTGGGGGAGGAGGGAAGCAACGGGTGGGGTTGTTGCAGAGGCACCCCCTCTGAATGGCATGTAGCTCATCATTTCTGCGGGATCTGACATGGAGCAGCTGTGCTCTCTGATACACTGGTTCTCTAGTACACTTGCCCCATATTCTAGGCAGGACTGACTCTATTTTTAGAAACCATGAAGGAGGGATTGACTGGAGGGGCTGTGTGCTGGGAGCGAGGCTGAGCCCTGAGTTGGGGGTGGGGCTTACTTGATTAGGGGTCCTATATAAGGATCCAGGCACTCAGGCAGCGGCACAGGAGCCAGCGAACAGAGCTGCTAACAGGGGAGTTCCAGTGGGAGTTCTGTCGGAGAAGCAGGTTTTTGTAGTTTGTAGATTGTATTGTGGAGTTTGTGTGTGAGTGAGTGTGTGTGCAGGCTGCTAGGGGCTGTGTGCTGGGAGCGAGGCTGAGCCCGGGGCTTACCTGATTAGGGGTCCTATATAAGGAGCCAGGCACTCAGGCAGCGGCACAGCAGCCAGTGAACAGAGCTGCTAACAGGGGAGTTCCAGTGGGAGTTCCCAGGGGGATGTCGCAGGGGAGAGCAAGGCAGAGAAACCAAGAAGTCAGACAAGGGAAGGGGCAGGGGCCCTGTGCTCGTTGGTGGCCTGTGGTACGGTGTGAGGCGTGGACTGCCAGGCACAGAGGTGGAACGGCATGATGGAGGCAGAGGCAGCAGGTAGAGACATGCTGAGAATGACCGGATGCAGTAGCTGTGGCATGTACATGGTCCTGGAGGGGGAACCTGAAAGGAGTTTTGTCTGCATGAAGTGCTGCCTGATGGAGCTGCTGGAAGAAAAGATAAGAGGACTGGAGATGCAGGTGGAAACTCTGGCTGAGTTCAGAAGGGGGTTTCAGGAGATGATGGAACACAGACATGATGAGGCGCAGGGGATAAGCTCAGACGAGCGGATAGGATAGAAGCAGGACCAAAGAACTCTGAGGAGGGGCTGCTGGGTGAGGAAAGTGGATGGTGGAAGCATGTGACTAGGAGAACCAGGCAGAGGAAAAGACGGGCCAGCGATGGAGACATAGAACTCAGGAACAGGTTTGCTGAGTTGGGAAATGAAGATGGAGCACAGCAGGCTGCTGAAGGAGAGAGGGCAAGGAAAAAGAGACGAGCAGCTAGTCCTGCAGAAGGAGGGGAGGAGTCAACGGAGGAGGCACCAAGTATGAGCCCTAGGAGGATTGTAAGGGCGAATACAAATCGAGAGGACTTGCGGCAAGCTGGTGTAGGGGATAGACAGCAGAATCACACTGTCGCCAGGAAAAGGCAAGTCTACGTGACTGGAGACTCTTTACTGAGAAGAATAGACAGGCCTGTAACGAGACTTGATAGGGAGAACAGAAGGGTGTTCTGTCTGCCAGGGGCTAAGATACAGGATGTGGACCAGAGGCTGAATAGGATCCTAGCGGGAGCGGGAAAGAATCCGTTGATTGTCCTTCATGTGGGAACGAATGATACCGCTAGTTACTCGCTGGACTGTATCAAGGAGGATTATGCCAGACTGGGGAAGACGCTCAAAGAAATCGAGGCTCGGGTGATCTTCAGTGGGATTCTGCCCGTTCCTAGAGCAGGGCGACGGAGTGACAAGATTATGGTGATCAACATATGGCTCAGGCATTGGTGTTACAAGGAGGGCTTTGGGATGTACGGTCATTGGGAAGCGTTTACGGACAGACAACTGTTCGCTCAGGATGGACTTCATCTAAGTAAGGAGGGAAATAGAATTCTAGGATGGAGGCTCGCCGACCTCATCAAGAGAGCTTTAAACTAGGAAGTTGGGGGAGATGGTTGGGAGATGTTCAGGAGATCTCCACGCCGGAATATAACCTGGAGAGGGAAGTAAACAAAGTGAGAGGGGATACCCTTGCGGACCAAAGAATTGATCCAAGGAGGAATAGTGGAGTAGAAACCAGATTAATGGGTGATGCTGGTGGTAGAAGGTCTGTGCACGACGGGGGAAAGAATGTCATTGACACTAAACGCCAAAAATTAAAATGTCTGTACACTAATGTGAGGAGCCTAGGTAACAAGATGGAGGAACTGGAGCTACTGGTGCAGGAAGTGAAACTGGATATTATAGGGATAACAGAAACCTGGTGGAATAGTACTCATGACTGGAGTACAGGTATTGAAGGCTATGTGCTGTTTAGAAAAGATAGGAAGAAAGGCAAAGGTGGTGGAGTAGTCTTGTACATCAACGATGAGATTAACTGTAATGAAATAAGAAGCGATGGAATGGATAAGACAGAGTCTGTCTGGGCAAAAATCACACTGGGTAAAAAAGCAACTAGAGCTTCCTCTGATATAGTGCTTGGGGTGTGCTATAGACCGCCGGGATCTGATTTGGATATGGATAGAGACCTCTTTAATGTCTTTAATGAAGTAAACACAAAGGGGAAATGTGTGATTATGGGAGACTTCAACTTCCCGGATATAGACTAGAGGACGAGTTCTTGCAAGAATAATAGGGGTCAGATTTTCCTGGATGTGATAGCGGATGGATTTCTTCAACAAGTAGTTGAAGTACCTACGAGAGGGGATGCCATTTTAGATTTGGTTTTCGTGAGCAGTGAGGACCTCGTAGAAGAAATGGTGGTAGGGGATAACCTTGGTTCAAGTGATCATGAGCTGATTCAGTTCAAACTAGATGGAAGGATAAACGAATGTAGATCTTGGATTAGGGTTTTTGATTTCTCGAGGGCTAATTTTAAAGAGTTAAGGAAATTAGTTAGGGAAGTGGATTGGACGGAGGAACTTGCGGATTTAAATGCGGAGGAGGCCTGGAATTACTTTAAGTCGCAGCTGCGGAAATTGTCGGAAGCCTGCATCCCAAGAAAGAGGAAAAAAACCATGGGCAGGAGTTGTAGGCCAAGCTGGATGAGCAAGCAACTCAGAGAGGGAATTAGGAGAAAGCAGAAAGCTTACAGAAAGTGGAAGAAAGGCAGGATTAGCAAGGGAAGCTACCTTGGTGAGGTCAGAACATGTCGGGATAAAGTGAGGAAGGCTAAAAGCCGCATTGAACTGGACCTTGCAAAGGGAATCAAAACCAATAGTAAAAGGTTCTACAGCCACATAAATAAGAAGAAAACAAAGAAAGAAGAAGTGGGGCCGCTATACACTGAGGATGGAATGGAGGTTAAGGACAACCTAGGCATGGTCCAATATCTAAATAAGTACTTTGCCTCAGTTTTTAATAAGACTAGTGAGGAGTTTAGCGATGATGGCGGGATGATAAACGGGAATGTGGATATGGAGATGGATATTACCGCAACTGAGGTAGAGGCCAAACTTGAACAGCTTGATGGGACAAATCGGAGGGCCCGGACAATCTCCATCCGAGGATATTAAAGGAACTGGCGCGTGAAATTGCGAGCCCGTTAGCGAGAATTTTTAAGCAGTCGATAAACTCGGGGGTTGTGCCGTACGACTGGAGGATTGCTAACGTAGTCCCTATTTTTAAGAAAGGGAATAAAAGTGATCCGGGTAATTATAGGCCTGTTAGCTTGACGTCTGTAGTATGTAAGGTCTTCGAAAAAATTTTGAGGGAGAAAGTAGTCAAGGACATAGAGGTCAATGGTAATTGGGACGAATTGCAACATGGATTTACTAAAGGTAGATCGTGCCAAACCAACCTGATCTCCTTCTTTGAGAAGGTGACGGATTACTTAGATAAAGGAAATGCGGTAGATCTAATTTACCTTGATTTCAGTAAGGCGTTTGACACGGTTCCGCATGGGGAACTGTTAGTTAAATTGGAAAAGATGGGGATGAATATGAAAGTTGTAAGGTGGATAAGGAACTGGTTAAAGGGGAGACTCCAGCGGGTCATATTGAAGGGTGAACTGTAAGGCTTGAAGGAGGTTACTAGTGGAGTCCCTCAAGGATCGGTTTTGGGACCGATCTTATTTAACCTTTTTATTACTGACCTTGGCACAAAGAGCGGGAATGTGCTAATAAAGTTTGCGGATGACACAAAGTTGGGGGGTATTGCTAACACGGAGAAGGACAGAGATACCATTCAGGAAGATCTGGACCACCTTGTAAACTGGACTAAGAGTAATAGGATGAAATACAATAGTGAAAAGTGCAAGGTCATGCATTTAGGGATTAATAATAAGAATTTTAGATATACGTTGGGGACGCATCAGTTGGAAGTGACGGAGGAGGAGAAGGACCTTGGGGCATTGGTCAATAGCAGGATGACTATGAGCCGCCAATGTGATACGGCGGTTAAAAAAGCAAATGCGATTTTAGGATGCATCAGGCGAGGTATTTCCAGCAAGGATAAGGAGGTGTCAGTACCGTTATATAAGGTGCTGGTGAGACCCCATCTGAAATATTGTGTGCAGTTCTGGTGTCCCATGTTCAAGAAGGATGAATTCAAACTGGAACAGGCCAGAGACGGGCTACTAGGATGATCCGAGGAATGGAAAAACTGCCTTATGAAAGGAGACTCAAAGAGCTTGGCTTGTTTAGCCTAGCCAAAAGAAGGCTGCGGGGGAATATGCTTGCTCTATATAAATATATCAGGGGGGTTAACATTAGGGAGGGAGAGGAATTATTTAAGTTTAGTTCTAATGTAGGTACGAGGACGAATGGGTACAAACTGGATATTAGGAAGTTTAGACTTGAAATTAGACGAAGGTTTCTAACCATTAGGGGAGTGATGTTTTGGAACAGCCTTCCGAGGGAAGTAGTGGGGGCAAAAGACTTATCTTGCTTCAAGCCTAAGCTGGATAAGTATATGGAGGGGATGTTATGATAGGATAGTTTAATTTGGGCAATTGATCTTGGATTATCACCAGATAAGTCTGCTCAATGGTCTGCGGGGAGATGTTGGATGGGATGTTGGATGGGTGCTGGCTGGTGGGTCTTGCCCACATGCTCAGGGTTTAGCTGATCGCCATATGTGGGGTCAGGAAGGAATTTTCCGCCAGGGCGGATTGGCAGGGGCCCTGGAGGTTTTTCGCCTTCCTCTGCAGCGTGGGGCATGGGTCGCTTGCTGGTGGATTCTCTGCAGTTTGAGGTCTTCAAACCAGTTTTGAGGATTTCAATAACTCAGTCCTGGATTAGGGGTTGTATAAAAGTGGATGGGTAGGGTTCTGTGGCCTGCCTTGTGCAGGAGGTCAGACTAGATGATCATATTGGTCCATTCTGACCTATGAGTCTATGAGACTCGGTGAGTCATTCCCAGTTTTGCCTTTGCGCCCCCGGCCGATCTCAGCCAGGGGCACCCATGATAGCAGCAGACAGTACAGAAGGACAGATAACCGTCGTCTCATTGCTAATTTACACCGGCAGCAGTTGGTACAGAACAACTGATAACTGTCTCTGCTATCATGCAAAAGCAAATGAATGCTGCTGTGTAGCACTGGAGTATTGCCTCTGTCCATGGCATCCAGTACACATACGGTGACTGTGAAAAAAAAAGCTGAACGGGCTCCATGGTTGCCATGCTATGGCATCTGCCAGGGCAGTCCAGGGAAAATGGGCGAGAAATGATTTTCTGCCATTGCTTTCCCGGAGGAAGGAATGACTGACGACATTTACCCAGAACCACCTGCGACAATGATTTTTGCCCCATCAGCCTCTGGGCTCTCAACCCAGAATTCTAAGGGATGGGGGAGACTGCGGGAACTATGGGATAGCTATGGAATAGCTACTCACAGTGCAACTCTCCGGAAATCGACGCTAGCCTCGGACCATGGCTGCACACCGCCGAATTAATGTGCTTAGTGTGACCACGTGCACTCGACTTTATACAGTCTGTTTTATAAAACCGATTTATGTAAAATTGGAATAATCCCGTAGTGTAGACGTACCCTCTGATTCAGGCTACAGAAATAAGAGCATTACTAGATTGATACAAATACTGGCAGTGTTCCAAAAAGCAAAACATTTCCCATGACCAGACC
The DNA here is from genome assembly GCF_007399415.2 of Gopherus evgoodei. NCBI lineage: Eukaryota > Metazoa > Chordata > Testudines > Testudinidae > Gopherus > Gopherus evgoodei. The sequence goes on along the minus strand of NC_044328.1, from coordinate 52,635,073 downwards.
TTATAAACAACATTTGCAGAGAGCTGAAATATAAATTCCATACTTGTGTTCCCTCACAGATTTAAAGTAGAGGGAAGGAGGGGTCTTGAATTAACCCCACAAAGACATAGAAAGATTTGGGTCTTATGCTCCCTTGCACAGTCAACTTGATGGTATATAGTTTCCTTGAAAGCAAATGTCAACTGATCAGCATGTTAGATACAGCACACAGGGTATGCACTCTGCTTCCACTTGTGCTTCTCCGCAAATAGCTCTGACACTCTTTCCTGAATCCAGAACAGTAAAGGTCACTGCACCTGCTAATCCATGGTGCACATTATCTACTGCAGCCTCACCACAGTTATCCATGTCTTGTCACCTGCAGGCTAGATTACTGAAATGCTCTCTAGTTGGGGGTCCCCATTGGGAAGTTTCAGCCAGTGCAAAACACCTCTATCCAATTCCTAAATGAAGCTGACCACTGCAGGCGTGACAAAGTTATATCTGTGCTCTGCACTGGCTATCCATTTGCCACTGAGAGATGCTGCTTATATTTCACAAAGGCCAGAATGCTTTGGGATCTGATTACCTGAGCAATTCCCTTTTTCCTATACTCCTTCACAGCAGTTAAAATTTGATGGGGAATGGCTGGCGGGAACAGGGGGCAGGCACTTTTCAAGTAAATCCTGGGCTGTAGAATTTATTTCCTTTAGTGGCTTACCAGAGCCACAGATTGGAGTGTTTCAGGCCACAGTATAGAATATGTTCATTCCAGCAGGAGTTCAGCTGAATCTTTTTCTGAAGGTTTTAAATGAAGTCTTTTATATGATAGTGAGTGTGTATGGGTAATGTAAATTTTTTATCAGGGCTCAGTCATCCTGTGCAGACAGCATTGCTATTTTAACAGTATATCTTTTAAAAACAGAAGGCACTCAGATGCCACCTAGGGTGATGCACAATGACACTGTGGAGTTGTCATAAACAGGTAGTAAAGGGTTAACAAGTCCAGGAAACCTGGCTAACACCTGACCAGAGGACCAATCAGGAGACAGGATACCTTCAAATCTCGGTGGAGGGAAGCCTTTGTTTGTTCTCTCTGGGTTCTGAGAGGGACCAGACATGTAAGCAGATATCTCCAAATTTCTGAAACAGCCTCTTGTGTTCTATTTAGTAAGTACCAGTTAGGAAGGAGGTTTAGTCTTTTTGATTGTTTTCTTTATTTGCAAATGTGTATTTTGCTGGAAGAATTGTATCTTTGTTGCAACTTGTATTTGTGCTGGGGAGGAGGACTCTCCCTGGTGTCTATAAGCTGAAAGACCCTGTAACATTTTTCATCTTGATTTTACAGAGACAACTTTTACTTTTTTTCTTTTTTTTATTAAAAGCTTTTTCTTTTTTAGAACCTGATTGATTTTGGGGTTATCTTGTGTAAGACCCCAGGGGAGGGAGTCTGCACTCACCAGGGAATTGGTGAGAGGAAAGAGAGAAGGGGGGAGGAAAAACCTGATTTCTCTCTGTGTAAAGATTACTGTCTCTCTCTCAGGGAGAGTCTGGGAGGGGGAGTGAAGAAGGGGGGGAAGGTGAATTCCTCTCTGTTTTAAGATTCAAGGAGTTCGAATCACAGTGATCTTCCAGGGTAAACCAGGGAGGGGAAGCCTGGGAGAGGCAATGGTGGGGGAAAGGGTTTAATTTCCTTGTGTTAAGATCCAGGGGGTCTGGGTCTTGGGGTCCCCTGGAAAGGTTTTTGGGGGACCAGAGTGTACCAGGCACTGGAATTCCTGGTTGGTGGCAGCACTACAAGATCTAAGCTGGTAATTAAGCTTAGGGGGGTTCATGCTGATACCCCATCTTTTGGACGCTAAGGTTCAGAGTGGGGGGGCATACCATGACATGGTGGCAGTGTGTGGGAAAAATAGAATCCATAAGCCAGTAGGATTATTTTTTTTCTCTTTTCTCTCTGCTAGCTGTTTGTAAGCAGGCAAGAGGGTTTTTTTAAAACTACAGCCAGAATTTTTTTTGTCCTTTTCTCCTTTCTGGTTGTACAGAGAGACTGCCTGAAGGCAGAGGCATTAAGGTTTAACGAGGGTCTTTTGTTAAACAAAGGGACTCCAGTTGTGAGTCAGCAAACACCAACAAAACACATTTGCAAATGAAAGAGGTTTTTTTTTCTAACTCGTCGGAAAAAGGCTAGTAGGAAGTGTTAAAAAAGTCTGTTGCCAAGCAACCCTGAGCTGCAGCATTCCAGACACTCAACAGCAGAGGGCGCAACCAGCACAAGAAAACAGGAACAATGAGCACCAGTGCAGCAACAAGCAAACTAAAAATAGCTAAACTAAAAGCAATAAACAAACACAACGAACATAAAAGACAAATGGAGCTAATTCAGGCAAAAATGGCCTGGGAAGAGGCTGCCCACAAAAAAAAGATGGAAAAGCAGCAAAAACAGCTGAAATTAAAAGAAAAAGAGATGGAGCTCCAGAGGGAGGCCCACCGGCAGGCCCTGGAATTAGAACAGGCTAAGCAGAAGAACACAGCCAATCCTAATAACACTTCACCAGTTATTGCTCCCCATCCCAAGAAATTTCCCACCTACAAGGCAGGTGATGACACTGAGGCCTTCTTAGAAATTTTGAATGGGCCTGCCTTGGGTACAGCATCTCTGAAGACCAGTACATGATAGAGCTGAGACCACAGCTCAGTGGACCCTTAGCAGAGGTGGTGGCTGAAATGCCTAGAGAAAACATGAACAATTATAAACTATTTCAAACCAAGGCCAGAATCAGAATGGGGATAAAACCTGAGCATGCCAGTCTGCGGTTCAGAGCCTTAAGATGGAAACCAGATGTGTCATTTCCCCCAAAACTCCTACCACATTGGAAAGAATTTGGATGCCTGGATATCAGGAACAAAGGTTAAAACTCTAGAAGAGCTGTCCCTCCTGATGCAAATGGAACAGTTCTTAGAGGGTGTTCCTGAGGAAATAGAAAGGTACATTCTCGATGGGAAGCCCAAAACTGTAACCGAGGCGGGGGAGATTGGAGCCAAATGGGTGGAAGTGACAGAGAAGAAAAAAGCTACTGTCAAGGGGAGTGAATATCCCAGGCGGCAAACAGACAATAAACACTATCACCGGGGGCAACCCAAGACTCCGCCTACAACCCAAGGAAAGCCCCAGACTCTCTGGCAACCCACCTCGGCCCAGTCAGCTGGGCGATGCTTTAAATGTAATGAACTGGGACATATAAATGCCAACTGCCCACACATTTGCAAATAAAGAAAACAATCAAAAAGACTAAACCACCTTCCTAACTGGTACTTATAGAACACAAGAGGCTGTTTCAGAAATTTGGAGATATCTGCTTACATCTGGTCCCTCTCAAAACCCAGAGAGAACAAACAAAGGCTTCCCTCCACCGAGATTTGAAGGTATCTTGTCTCCTGATTGGTCCTCTGGTCAGGTGTTAGCCAGGTTTCCTGGACTTGTTAACCCTTTACTATCTGTTTATGACAGGAGTATATTGGTCTCCATTCTGCTCACTGTACATTTGTTGGAAACATGACTTTTCTACCCTTAAAAGTTGTTGTTGAGACAATCACCACCCAAGAAATCAGCATTGAAATGGCATAATTTAGTCAACTTATCCCGTGCACATCATTTGCCGAAAAGAAAGCTACAGACAATAAAGGGAAAAATCAGATCTTAGCTATGCCTACACTTACATTAACACCAGGTTGTTTGTTGAATGGTGTCAAACTGTCATTTATGGGGAAAATGGAAGATTTTTAAACCTTTGCTTTCTGGAACAGACCTCTCCCTTGTACAAGCACAGCCACACACAGAATGTAGATTGTTGTCACTGGGTGTAGTAGAAACAGTCAGGCCAGCAATGCTGCCCTTTCATAATCCACTACTCCCTCTTGTAGCCAATGGGAAGGTAACCTCTCATTGCCTACTACCATTGACAATACAGCAGAGATGTGTCCATATATATGTAAGTGACTCTGAAGATTATGCTGGTGTTATCTGGAAATGACATAATGGGGGAAGCTCTCCATTTAGGTTCCAGAGCAAGCAATTCACACTGGATCTCTCCTGCTTTGTCTGCCTCTCAACTTCCTCCTCGTCCTCCATCCACCCATACTGACATATACCATGCCTATTCCTAGGACGGGGCTTATGCCACCTCAGAACTGAAATAAGTTATACTTGTAGTTGAAGCAGTATGTGTGTGATGGGGGAAGGCTGAAGTTCAGCATGCACGGAGGATGGCTGTATGTGAATACATGCCTACGTCCTCTGACACTTCCTCACCTCTAGAGCTGAGATTCCCCAGTGGAACTCACTACTCTTCCTTCTTTCCAGGATCCATGTGATGATAACCCGCCATACCATTTCAGGCAAATTTAGGCATTTGCTGGCTCATGCAGGAGCAATAAATTTGCAGTCTGAATGGACAAGTAGCTCTCCCAGGAAGAGAATCAATGAACATCAGACAGAACAAACATACTTACTGCAAAAATCAGGCTGATTGCCTTATTTCATGCCAATCAATTCCTCTAAAGGCCAGATTTTAAAAGAGCTCAGAACCCTAAGTACTGATCCTTTGTGCAAATCTGGCCATTTATTTTGGTGCTCAAGCGGCAGCTGGGATCTTCTGAAAATCTGGCTCTAAATTGCTAATTAAAGTATGTTGTGGTAAAGCTACCAGTTGTTAATACTGAGGATTTGTAGTAGACCTAAAACTCTGTTGTACTTGTACAATGGACTTTCTATCAGGGTCAGATTAATGTAGGGGTTTTAGGGGCTGCAGCCCAGGACCTCAAGCTAACAGGGGCCCTGCAGGCCCATGGCCTGGATGCAGCCCACTGCTTCTTTTCATCCGGTCCACAGCAAATCTCCATGCAGCGGACTGGACACCAGTCCCCGAGCCTCGGCAGCCGCCACTCACCGCGGAGCTGGTGCCATGAGTGCTGGCTCACCAGCATGCCCCTGCTGCCACTAGGTGAAGGGCATTTAGGGCAGGGGAAAGGATGCACACACATGCTCAGAACGCTGCCACGCACAGTCAGCCACGCAGGGGGATGCACATACATAGTATAACTGGACTGGAGCCAAAATTACCCAGTTCAAGATGGGACCAGGGCTGGGAGCCAATCAAAAAACAAGAAGCTGCTGCTACTGTAAAACTCCTGAAAGCCAAAAAGCTAGCGAACATGCAACGCACAAGCCAACTCAGCCTAAAACAAGCCCAATTTCTGCTTAGTTTCCACAGATTTGGCAAGTCTGGGGGATCCTGCCTTAGACTCACTGCTCTTACGATCAGGAGCCACCCGAGGTAAGCCCGATTGGAGCTGCATCTCTCACACCTCCTGCACCCCAACCCTTGCCCAAGCCCTGAGCCCCCTCCCATACCCAAACTCCCACACAGAGCCCGTATCCCAAATCTCCTGCTGCACCCCAACCCCCTGTCCCATCCCTGGTCCCACGCGAGAGCCCACTTCCCAGCTGGAGCTGCACCCCCTACCACACCCCAATCCCCTGCCCTGGCCCTGAGCCTACTCCCACACTCCAAACCCCCAGGGGCCTCACAAAATCTAATAGCCCCACTGGAGAGTTAATCCAGCCCTGCTTGCTACATGCCCATATATGCGGCATGTGCATTTTCATTGTGTGGTGAAACTGCACTAAAAATAAATTAAAAATACAGGAAGGGATTGTTTTGCTTAGTTCTTTTTATCTTTCTGCTATTTCTTTATTTTTAATCTAAATCCCAAAATATTGGGGGTTGCATTAGTTCAAAGAGCTTATCTCACTATTACCTTTAGCACAGCAGAACTTTAATTATTTTTTCTTATAATTGTCTTTTTTGCATCATATACAGTCCTCATTTTTTCTGCAAAATTGAACTCCTGACCATTTTGTCACTTGTAATGCACATTTTCCATCAGAAATGTTTCCTGTTTTCCTTAAGAATAACACAGAGCCGAGGAGTTTCCCAGATGTGTATTGTATTCAGTGCAATAATATTATTATTGAATGCGAACATTTCTAAATGCTACACTGAGGTTAAAGATGAAATCAGGATGAGGATTACAGCACTTGGAACACTGATTATGCAGTTTATTGTAAGCTATTCAAAGAACAACTTCCAGCTAAGAACAGCTTACCACAGTTCTTCCCCCTACCCCTCTCTCTCTCTCTCTTTCTCTCTCTCTCTCCTTAGTCCTTTTTCTTCTCTTTATTTCTTGTGTTCCCCATGTCCTCCCAACCATAGGTATCCTTATCTCACTCAGCCTTTGTTTCCTTTTTTTTCTCTCCATCTTTTTTCCACCATCTTTCTTCCTACCATCTCCCTTTCCCCCAGAAATATACACATATGTTCCTCTGTTCCTCTCCACCATCCAGCAAAGTCAACCCTGCTTGTCCCTCCACAGTATGAGAACTGTCTTCACAACTGTGGTGCCTCTCTAAACTCCTCACTCCACTTCCCACTCAGCCTAATAAAAAATTTCACTGTTGACTTGCCCCGTTTTTCATCAAAATATCATTTTGACAGAAAATCTCTCAACAGCTCTAGTCAGGGACCTTGGAGAGATTTTGAACCAAACATTTTTGTTCTCATTTGCTCATTGCCACTACATGTGAAGAGGCAACCAGCAAAGGGGAAGGGAAGGGGGTCTTGCTAATAAGTGTACTAGTAAAATTATGTTGTTCTAGTTTCAAAGGTCAACATTGTTAAACTTGTGGTGAAAGGAAAGCAGGAAAAAAGGGCCACAAAAATGAATTATGTTTCTGAAAGTAAAAGTTTTTCTTGAAGACCGCCTGCCTATCTATCTATCTTTCCTGTTTGGCTCAGGTTGGCTATACTTATTATGACATATGGAATCATCCACCTTCTTCAACTTTTTGTTAAAGGAAACAGCTACAAACAAGCAAGCAGGCTTCCACACAGATTGAACTCCAGCTTTGTCTATCAATGACCACACTATGTATGGATTCAGAACTCTATACAGCACACAGAAACAATTAGTGGCTGATTTTTTTAAATAACAGGGTTGCTGGGGACCTCAGGAGGTCATCTAGTCCAACCCCCTGCTCAAAGAAGGACCAATCCTCAGACAGATTTTCACCCCAAATGGCATCCTCAAGGACTGAGCTCATAACCCTGGGTTTAGTAGGCAAATGCACAAACCACAGAGCTATCCCTCCCCTCAGTGACATAGTATAAGTAAATATATCATTATAATACCACCCATATGCATTTTCTCCTCAAGTTATATGATGAGACACAGGTTTGGTCTATGTATAACTGTTCAGATATTGTGAAGAACAGTGAAAAACCTGTATGGGAGGACTTGGACTTGATAACCATGGAACCAGCTTGAACTGTAGGGATAAAGTGAGGAAGGCTAAAAGCCGCATTGAACTGGACCTTGCAAAGGGAATCAAAACCAATAGTAAAAGGTTCTACAGCCACATAAATAAGAAGAAAACAAAGAAAGAAGAAGTGGGGCCGCTATACACTGAGGATGGAATGGAGATCAAGGATAACCTAGGCATGGCCCAACATCTAAACAAGTACTTTGCTTCAGTTTTTAATAAGACTAGTGAACCTTGGGATGATGGAGGGATGATAAACGGGAATGTGGATATGGAAGTGGATATTACCGCAACTGAGGTAGAGGCCGTACTTGAACAGCTCGATGGGACGAAGTCGGAGGGCCCGGACAATCTCCATCCGAGGATATTAAAGGAACTGGCGCGTGAAATTGCGAGCCCGTTAGCGAAAATTTTTAAGCAGTCGGTAAACTCGGGGGTTGTGCCATATGATTGGAGGATTGCTAATGTAGTCCCTATTTTTAAGAAAGGGAATAAAAGTGATCCGGGTAATTATAGGCCTGTTAGCTTGACGTCTGTAGTATGCAAGGTCTTGGAAAAAATTTTAAGGGAGAAAGTAGTCAAGGACATAGAGGTCAATGGTAATTGGGACGAATTGCAACACGGATTTACTAAAGGTAGATCGTGCCAAACCAATCTGATCTCCTTCTTTGAGAAGGTGACGGTTTACTTAGATAAAGGAAATGCGGTAGATATAATTTACCTAGATTTCAGTAAGGCGTTCGACACGGTTCCGCACGGGGAACTGTTAGTCAAATTGCAAAAGATGGGAATGAATACGAAAGTTGTTAGTTGGATAAGGAACTGGTTAAAGGGGAGACTCCAGAGGGTCGTATTGAAAGGTGAATTGTCAGGCTGGAAGGAGGTTACTAGTGGAGTCCCTCAAGGATCGGTTTTGGGACCGATCTTATTTAACCTTTTTATTACTGACCTTGGCACAAAGAGCGGGAATGTGCTAATAAAGTTTGCGGATGACACGAAGCTGGGGGGTATTGCTAACATGGAGAAGGACAGGGATACTATTCAGGAAGATCTGAACCACCTTGTTAACTGGAGTAATAGGAACAGGATGAAATACAATAGTGAAAAGTGCAAGGTTATGCATTTAGGAACTAACAATAAGAATTTTGGATATACGTTGGGGGCGCATCAGTTGGAAGCGACGGAGGAGGAGAAGGACCTTGGGGTGCTGGTTGATAGCAGGATGACTATGAGTCGCCAATGTGATACGGCTGTTAAAAAAGCAAATGCGATTTTGGGATGCATCAGGCGGGGTATTTCCTGCAAGGATAAGGAGGTGTTAGTACCGTTATACAAGGCGTTGGTGAGACCCCATCTGGAATACTGTGTGCAGTTCTGGTGTCCCATGTACAAGAAGGATGAATTCAAACTGGAACAGGTTCAGAGACGGGCTACAAGGATGATCCGAGGAATGGAAAAACTGCCTTATGAAAGGAGACTCAAAGAGCTTGGCTTGTTTAGCCTGGCCAAAAGAAGGCTGCGGGGGGATATGCTTGCTCTATATAAATATATCAGGGGGGTTAACGTTAGGGAGGGAGAGGAATTATTTAAGTTTAGTACTAATGTAGGCACGAGGACGAATGGGTATAAACTGGATATTAGGAAGTTTAGACTTGAAATTAGACGAAGGTTTCTAACCATTAGGGGAGTGAAGTTCTGGAACAGCCTTCCGAGGGAAGTAGTCGGGGCAAAAGACTTTCCTGGCTTTAAGACAAAGCTTGATAAGTATATGGAGGGGATGTTATGATAGGATTGTTAATTTGGGCAATTGATCTTGGATTACCACCAGATAGGTCTGCTCAATGATCTGCGGGGAGATGTTGGATGACATGGGAACTGAGTTACTGCAGAGAATTCCTTCTTGGGCGCTGGCTGGTGAGTCTTGCCCACATGCTCAGGGTTTAGCTGATCGCCATATTTGGGGTCGGGAAGGAATTTTCCTCCAGGGCGGATTGGCAGGGGCCCTGGAGGTTTTTCGCCTTCCCCTGCAGCGTGGGGCACGGGTCGCTTGCTGGTGGTTTCTCTGCAGCTTGAGGTCTTCAAACCAGTTTTGAAGATTTCAATAACTCGATCCTGGGATAGGGGTTGTTATAAAATTGGATGGGTGGGGTTCTGTGGCCTGCCTTGTGCAGGAGGTCAGACTAGATGATCAGATTGGTCCCTTCTGACCTATTAGTCTATGAGTCTATGAGTCTAACTAAACATTCCATTTATTTCAATTTTGATTCTGACCTAGAACAATGGGACCTTTGATCTGACTGTCCTATAGGTGCTCCTGCAATCTAAATTTTAAATAGAAATAATAATAATAATAATAATAAATAATAATAAGAAGAAATTACAATTTCAAGGTTTCTCGTGGCTGTTTTGTTGGTATCAGTACAAGTTGTTCTGCTTTTTTCCTGGAGTATGGTAAAGTTAATGAGCACTGCCAAATACCGATAAAGCCTTTCTAAATATTCTCTAAATCCTTCATCACCATTTCTTGGATTTGAGAGTGTGGCTCCTACAAGAGCCCACCATCTTTTAGACTACACTCAGCTGTGACCCTGGTGTGTCTTGCACTTATAATAAGCTTCATATCTTCTTGTGAGCCCTGGCACCCTCCAAATGATTGAAATTAAATTCTTCTTTACCTCCTTCTCATTTACATCTCTTCAGGAGGTATGGTTGGGCAAAGAAGCCTTCACACCTGTAGCTTCCTGTCTTTAATCCAGTTCACTCTTGAGCCAGTCAGGAGATGAGGGGAATCTGCATGCACTAGGCTATAGTGCTAGCAGATTATTGAAGTACTTCCAGGCAGTGCAGTTGCTGGATCTCCTGCAAATATGTAGGGTACTTAAAATGCTTTACAAATGCTTTACAAATGCTTTACAATGCTTAAAACAAGAGCTTTTTTCCTTTTTTCTTTTTTTTTCCCCCTGGGCAGTCTGCCTGGCAGTTCTAGTCTCAAGTACACACCACAGTCACTCCTGTGAGAGCTAGTGAGAGACACACAACTGTGTGGAAAGCAGCTCAGCACAGATTTATATTTTACATCACATCAGGAGAAAAAGAAAAAAGCAGACTCCAGTTAGAGCCATTAATGTTTCATGAAACCTCTCACATCTTCCCTACAACTGACAAGATAAAAAAGAGGCAGTCATTAAAATTCAGATAACAGGATGCCACCATGGCATTCTCCATGTTAAAATTCAGAGTAAAACTACTGGTTTGTGGGAATATGAGGACTTCTATATTTTTTCACAGCAGTATCTCAAGAAAGACTTAAAACTCCAGTTACCACAGGATCAGTAATAATTGATTTTGTTGCTCATGTTATATGCTTATTGTCATTTGGGGTGAGTTTTGCATGTCACTGCCACAGGTTGTTATTGCTTAAAAGGGACAGTATGTGAATAAGGTAATTTTCATACATTTCAAAATCTTTTTATTTTGTCTTCACTTACTGTTGTTTATATAGGGATCCCCTGGAGGCTTGAATGATCCTCATTTACACTGCCACAACAGTATAACAGGGTGGGGTGAAGTGTAAATAAGAATCAGACCCTTAGAACAAGACTTGAGACTTTTGATGTTCCAATTCCATTTGGACTTGTGAACAGAGAAGTTTTTTAGCATTATCTCTTTGATAGACCTAGAAGCAAACAGGCATTCAATGCCTATTTTGCTTCAGTCTTCACTAAAAAAGTTAATTGTGACCGGATGCTTAACACAATTTATTTAACAACAGTGAAGGAACACAGGTTAGAATAGGGAAAGAACAGGCTAAAGAATATTTTGAAAAGTTAGATGTATTCAAGTGGCTTGATGAACAATCCCAAAATGATTAGTGATTATCTTTGAGAACTCATGGAGGATGATTGTCATGTCAGAAGACTGGAAAAGGGCAAACATAGTACTGATATTTAAAAAGGGGAAAAAAGAGGACTCAGGAAATTATAGAACAATCACCCTAACTTTGATATCTGGAAAGATACTGGAACAAAATCTTAAACAATCAGTTTTTAAACCCCTATTACTGAGGATAATAAAGTGATAAGTCATAGCTAACATGGATTTGTCAAGAACAAATCATGTCAAACCAATTTCATTTTCTTCTTTCACAGGTTTACTGGCCTAGTGGAGGAGGAGGAGAAGTAGGAGAGATTTGTCTTGTTATTAGTAAGACTTTTGACACTATCCCATCTGACAGTTTCATAAGCAAATTAGAGAAATGTGATCTAGGTAAAATTATTACAAAGTGAGAGCACAACTGGCAAAAAATTGTTCCCAAAGAGTAGTAATCAATGGTTCACTGCCAAATTGGGAGGGGATATCTCGTGAGGTCACCATTGTAGTCTGTCTGAGATGGATACTATTCAATATTTTTATGACTTGGATAACAGAGCAAAGAGTATGCTTATAACATTTGCAGATGACACCAATCTGGGATGGGCTGCAAGCACTTTGGAGGACAGGATTAGAATTGAAAAGGACTTTGGGGAATTGGACTGGAATCAACAAGATTAAATTCAATAAAGTCCAGCACAAAGGCAAAAATCAAAAGCACACATACAACATGGAGAATCACAGGTTAGTCCGTAGTACACCAGAAAAGGATCTGGTGGTTATAGTCAATTAGAAATTGAATATGTGTCAACTGGGATGCAGTCGCAAAAAGGGCTGAAATCAGTTTCGGTGTATTAAAAGGAGTATGGTATGTAAGACACAAAAGGCAATTCATAGAATCGTAGGACTGAAAGGGACCTTGAGAGGTCCACTAGTCCAGTCCCCTGCACTCATGATGAGACTAATTATCTAGACCATTCCTGACAGCTGTTTGTCTAACCTACTCTTAAAAATTCCCAAGGATGGAGATTCCACAACCCCCCGAGGCAATTTATCCCACTGCTTAACCACTCTGAGGGTATGTCTACACTACGAGATTATTCCAATTTTACATAAACTGGTTTTGTAAAACAGATTGTATAAAGTCAAGTGCACGCAGTCACACTGAGCACATTAATTCGGCCGTGTGCGTCCATGTACCAAGGCTAGCGTCAATTTCTGGAGCGTTGCACTGTGGGTAGCTATCCTGTAGCTATTCCATAGTTCCTGCAGTCTCCCCCTCCCATTGGAATTCTGGGTTGAGATCCCAATGCAAAAACAGTGTCACGGGTGATTCTGAGTAAATTTTGTCAATCAATCCTTCATCCGTGAAAGCAACAGCAGACAATCATTTTGCACCCTTTTTCCCTGGATTGCCCTGGCAGACGCCATAGCATGGCAATCATGGAGCCCATTTTGCCTTTTGTCACTGTCACCATATGTGTACTGGATGCTGCTGACAGACGCGGTACTGCCATGCTACACAGCAGCATTCATTTGCTTTGCAAGGTAGCAGAGATGGTTACCATCACTATTGCACCGTCTGCCATGCCATTGTAAATTGGCAATCAGATGACGGTTATCAGTCGTTCTGTACCGTCTGCTGCTGTCATGGGTGCTCCTGGCTGGCCTCGCTGAGGTCGGCAGGGGGCGCATGGACAAAATGGGAATGACTCCCCAGGTCATTCCCTTCTTTAGGTTTTGTCTAAAAATAGAGTCAGTCCTGCCTAGAATATGGGAGAACCAGAGAGCACAGCTGCTCCATGTCAAAGCCCCAGATATCCCGCAGAAATGATGAGCTGCATGCCATTCTAGGAGGTGCCCCTGCAACAACCCCACCCTTTGCTTCCCTCCTCCCCCAACCCTTCTGGGCTACCATGGCAGTGTCCCCCCATTTGTGTGATGAAGTAATAAAGAATTCAGGAATAAGAAACACTGACTTTTTAGTGAGATAAAATGAGGGGGAGGAAGCCTCCAGCTGCTATGATAGTCCAGGTAGGACATTAAAGGGTGCGGGGGGGGGGGAGAGGAGCGCAGCATCTCGCTGCTATGATAGTCCAGGCACTACAGAATCTTTTCTTTAGACATGAAAGGGGGGGAAGGGTTGATAGCCTCTAGTTGCTATGATGAGGACGGTTACCAGCCGTTCTGTACCATCTGCCGGGGATGACCGGGAGTCATTCCCATTTTTATCCAGGTGACCCCGGCCGACCTTACCGAGGCCAGCCAGAAGCACTCATGGGCTGATGATGATGATGATGGATAGCAGTCATATTGTACCGTCTGCCATTGGGAAGGGGATGCTGGTGTTCAGCGCTGCAGCACCCCGTCTACCAGCAGCATGCAGTAGACATAGGGTGACATTGAAAAAAGGCGAGAAACATTTTTTCCCTTTTCTTTCGGGGGGGGGGGGGAAGGGTGTAAATAGATGACATATACCCTGAAACACACAGGAAAATGTTTTGACTCTTCAGGCATTGGGAGCTCAGCCAAGAATGCAAATGCTTTTCGGAGACAGCGGGGACTGTGGGATATCTGGAGTCCTCAGTACCCCCTCCCTCTCTCCATGAGCGTCCATTTGATTCTTTGGCTTTCCGTTACGCTTGTCACACAGCACTGTGGTGTGGCCTCTGTCTATCATAGCCTGGAGATTTTTTCAAATGCTTTGGCATTTCGTCTTCTGTAACGGAGCTCTGATAGAACAGATTTGTCTCCCCATACAGCAATCAGATCCAGTATCTCCTGTACGGTCCATGCTGGAGCTCTTTTTGGATTTGGGACTGCATCGCCACTCATGCTGATCAGAGCTCCATGCTGGGCAAATAGGAAATGAAATTCAAAAGTTTGCGGGGTTTTTCCTGTCTACCTGGCCAGTGCATCCAAGTTCAGATTGCTTTCCAGAGCGCTCACAGTGGAGCACTGTGGGATACCACCCGGAGGCCAATACCGTCGATTTGCGGCCACACTAACCCTAACCCGACATGGCAATACCGATTTCAGCGTTACTCCTCTAGTCCGGGAGGAGTACAGAAACCTGTTTAAAGAGCCCTTTATATCAATATAAAAGGCCTCGTTATGTGGACGGGTGCAAGGTTAAATCAGTTTAACGCTGCTAAATTCGGTTTAAACGTGTAGAGTAGACCAGGCCTGACAGTTAGAAAGTCTTTGCTAATGTCCAACCTAAACCTCCCTTGCTGCAATTTAAATCCATTGATTCTTGTCCTATCCTTAGAGGTTAAGAAAAACAATTTTTCTTCCTCCTCCTTGTGACAGCCTTTTATATACTTGAAAACTGTTATCATGTCCTCTCTCAATCTTCTCTTTTCCTAACTAAACAAACCCATTTTTTTTTTCAATCTTCCCTCGTAGGTCATGTTTTCTAGACCTTTAATCATTTTTTTTTGCTCTTCTCTGGACTCTCTCCAATTTGTCCACAACTTTCGTGAAATGTGGCACCCAGAACTGGACACGATATTCCAGCTGAGACCTAATCAAAGTGGAAGAATTACTTCTTGTGTCTTGCTTACAACACTCCTGCTAATACATGGGTGGGCAAACTGCCCCTCAGGATTGCCACCCCTGTGACGCTGTGGGCCCTGTGGCACTCCCAGAAGTGGCCATCACCATGCCTCTGTGACCCCTGGTGGGGCGGGGAAGAGGTGAGGACTCCGTGCACTGCCCATGCCTCCAGGCACCATCTCCCGCAGCTCCCATTGGCCAGGAATGGGGAACCACAGCCAATGGGAACTTAGGGGGAGGTATCCACAGGCAAAGGCAGTGCACAGAGCTCTCTTTCCCCCTCCCAGGGGCTCCAGGGACATGGTGCCTGTCAATTCCGGGAGCGGCATGGCACAGGGCCAGGGTAGGCAGGCAGGCAGAGAACCAGCTCTGGCACCTATGCACACTGCTGCCACCCTGGAGCCTCTCCAGGTAAGTGGCGCCGGGCTGGAGCCCGAACCCCTTCTGCACCCCGCACTCCAACTCCCTGCCCTGAGCCCTCTGCCACATCCCATACTGCTCCTGAACCCCAACCCCCTACCCTGAGCCCCTTCCTGCACTCTGCATCCCCTCCCACACCCCAACCCTCTGCCCTGGCCCTGCATGCAATTTCCACACCCAGATGTGGCCCTCGGGCCAAAAAGTTTGCCCACCCCTGTGCTAATACATCCTAGAATTATGTTCACTGTTTTTGCAACAGCATTACACAGTTGACTCATATTTGCTTCTGGTCCACTATGACCCTCAGATCCCTTTCCGCAGTACTCCTTCCTAGGTAGTCATATCCCATTTTGTATGTAAGCAACTGATTGTTCCTTCCTAAATGGAGTACTTTGAATTTGTCCTTATTGAATTTCATCCTATTTATTTCAGACCATTTCTCCAGTTTGCCCAGATAATTTTGAATTTTAATCCTATCTTCCAAAGCACTTGCAACCTCTCCGAGCTTGGTATCATCTGCAAACTTTATAAGTGTACTCTCCATGCTATTATCTAAATCAGTGATGAAGATATTGAACAGAACTGGACCCAGAACTGATCCCTGCAGGACCCTACTCGTTATGCCTTTCCAGCATGACTGTGAACCACAGATAACTACTCTCTGGGAAGAGTTTTCCAACCAGTTTTGCATCCACCTTATAGTAGCTCCATCTAGGTTACATTTCCCTAGTTTATTTATGAGAAGGTCATGCAAGACAGTATCAAAAGCTTTACTAAAGTCAAGTTATACTATGTCTACCTCTTCCCCCCATCCACAAGTCTTGTTACCCTGTCAAAGAAAGCTATCAGGTTGGTTTGACATAATTTGTTTTTGATAAATCCATGCTGACTGTTACTTGTCACCTTACTATCTTCTAGATGTTTGCAGATTGATTGCTTAATTATTTGCTCCATTATCTTTCCAGGTATGGATGTTAAGATGACTGTTCTGTAATTCCCTGGGTTGTCCTTATTTCCCTTTTTATAGATGGGCACCATCTTTTCCCTTTTAAGTCTTCTGGAATCTCTCTCGTCTTCTATGACTTCTCAAAGATAATCGCTAATGGCTCAGATATCTCCTCAGTCAGCTGCTTGAGTAGTCTAGGATGTATTTTATCAGGCCCTGGTGACTTGAAGACATCTAATTCATTTAAGTAATTTTTAACTTGTTCTTTTCCTATTTTAACCTCTAATCCTACCTCATTTTCACTAGCATTCACTACATTAGACGTCCAATCACCACTGGCTGACAGAGCTACAGAACCCTGAACAGGGCAGTACTGCCAGAAGCTGGGGAGAGTAAGAAGGAGCCCTGAGCTGGTTCCTGGGATTCCATTAGGACAAGGCCCTGAGGTAAGGGTGAAGATGACATGGGGCTGCAGGGAAGTGGCCCAGGGAATTGGAGAAGCTGTGCAATATAGTTAAAGGGACAAACTGAGAGAGACATCACAGAGGGCACTGAGAGAGGGCCCTGTTGGACTTGTACCCTGAAAGGGATTTGCTTTGCTTTTATTTCTCAGACCTACTTTGTATGACTTGGCTTGATGGCTGAGTCACCGAAGACCCACCACAAACAGAGAGAGACTGCAGGCACATACACTTGGCCAGCAGGTGCTCATAGGAGATCAATACAACCCTGTAACAAAAGTTTAAAAAACTGGCCATATTTAGTCTTGAGAAAAGAAGACCAAGGAGGGACTTGATAAGTCTCCAAATATATTAAGGGCTGTCATAAAGAGGACAATGATTCATTGTTCTTCATGTTCACCAAGGTTAGGGCAAGAAATAATCAGTTTAAGCTGCAGCAAAGGGGATTTAGGTAAGATATAAGGAGAAACTTTCTAGCTACAAGGATAATTAAATACCAGACTAATTTGCCACAGGAGGTTTAGAATTCTTATCATTGGAGGTTTTTAAGAACAGTTTAGACAAATACCTGTCAACTCTGGTCTCGTATACTCAGCTTTGCCTCTGTGTGGGGACTTGGGGGAGGGAGTGATGGACTAGATGACCTCTAATGGTCTCTTCCAGCCCTACATGTCTATGATTCTACGATTTTTCACATAGCACATTTTCATTTAATTAAGAAAGTTCTATATTCCATTTCTTCTGGGGTAAAAAAGGAAATTATATTAAGAGACAAAAATTAAAAAAAGCTAGGCAGTGGTTTTCAAAATTGAACCTAATTAAAATATTCTGCAGGTTTCATGGAATCCAAAACATCACTGAGCTCTCTTATCTCTGTTCTTTGTCTTCTAAGCAGACATTATGGTTTCTTAGGTACTTAAGTTTACTGTAAAGTATCATGCTACTATTTTTTTCCCTCCAGAGTCAAATTTTCCATACGCTGAGCAAAATACATTGTGAGTCAAGTGCTATAGAAGCTGGACTCTGCACTCGTGCACTGGATAACTACATATGCATATAACAAGTTACATGTACAATTACCAGACTTGCTTAGGCAAATTTGAGTTTTGTGTGTACACAGAGGAAAAATTGGTCCATGAATAATCAGGTGGACTTTGCAAATGGGGTGGGGGTAGGGGGTGCAAGAAGAGGTAAAAACTGTAGGTCTTCAAAATTTTACTATTCTCTTTTATACTTCTTTATTAGCCTAGTGAGTGTACCCATACTTTGGGATCTACTATTCCTTAAATATACATACATAATTCCTCTGGGGAAATATGAACATGTAGAGAGAGACAAATAGCCCCCTTGATTAAATAGCTTGTGCAAATGGTTAGTCTGATGGTGCCACCCATAAGGCTTTATGGAAATATGCTTGTGTGTGTGTGTGTGTGTGTGTGTGTGTAGAACTAGAATGTGTTTTATGCTACATATGCCATATAACATATCTCTGTAAAGGTTATGATCTACTGAATCTATTAGTCCAATTTGTATGCATGCATCATTTTTGTATTCGAAGTTATGAATATTGGCTGCATACTTGTTTGATTCTAAGTAAGCTGTAGTGAAGCAGTTGGTCAACTTCCTGAGAAAAAACTATTCTCAGTAAGTGCCCAGTCAAGAGACACTTAAGCCAACAATGAACTTGGAGACACCAATCCACATCTGGGCTTTCCTAGGAATGTGGCTTGGCTGGTAAGAAACTGAGTTTGTGACTTACCCAGGTGACTCCAAAACTCCATTTTCTATCTGGACTGTGCATAGGAGAGAGGAGGGGGTCACCACCCACAAGAGAGTCTATTTAAGCCCAGGGGAGACCCTTCCATTTGGTCTTCAGCTGGCTAAAGAGAGAGCCTCTCCACCCCTAAAGATACCTGAAAGAAACTGGAACAAAGTACAGTGACTGCAAGGAGTGTGAATGATTGATGTACCCAGACTAAAAGGAGATTAGTCTGTAAAAGGAAGCATTCTGGAACTGGTGAGGATCTTCTGTATTCAGTTTCTTACTGTATTAGACATAGACTGGTGCGTTTTATTTTATTTTGCTTGGTGACTTACTTTGTTCTGTCTATCACTATTTGGAACCACTTAAATCCTACTTTCTGTATTTAATAAAATCACGTTTTACTTATTAATTAACCCAGACTAAGTGTTAATACCTGGTTGGGCAAACAGCTGTACATATCTCTTGATCAATATTATAGAGGGAGAACAATTTATGAGTTTACCCTGCATAGGTTTTATACAGGGTAAAATAGATCTATTTGGTTTTAGACCCCATTGGGAATTGGAGATCTGAGTGTTAAAGACAAGAACACCTCTGTTAGCTGCTTTCAGGTAAACCTGCAGCTGTTAGGGGACGTGATTCAGACCTGGGTCTGGGTTTGTAGCAGGCTAGCGAGTCTGGCTCAAACCAGGCAGGGCACCGAAGTCCTAACCAGATGGGGCAGGAAAGCAGGGGCAGAAGTAGTGTTGGCACATCAGTTGGCAGCTCCCAAGGGTTCTGTGATCCAACCCATCACAGTTAGCTTACACCATTCTATATACTGTAAATATGGGCTTCACGCCTTTGCAACACAAAATAAGAATATCCATCACAGATCATGCAGGGAAAATAATGTGTTGAAATTATAGGCAAGTAACTGCTGGGCAGCCTTAAGGTCAGCATATTTGTGCGTTTTAGTTTTAGCATCTGAGTTGAGGAGAAAGTTCTTTTCTGTCCACAGCAATTCTCCTAGTGGCTGAGAAATCCATACAGCAGTGGATGCACTCCTGGAAGTTCCTAGGTTTCTCACTGTTTTAGCCCCACAACATTACTTCCACTGCAAGCAATATGCTCCATATTTATAACATGAAGCAGAACTGTCCAAACAGAATAAGATACCAAAAAGCCTTTCCACAATTTATGCTTGATTTTTAATAATGAGCGTGGAGTCTGCCAGTGGCTCATGGGGCTGATCAGAATAAATGACAGCCTCGTGCTGCATTAGGTTCATTGAGAGTTATTGGATAAATATCTCCGTTCAAACTATTCATCACTGTTGGGAAACATTATGGAGCCTTCCTCACAAACCCTTTCTGCAACCCAGCACTCATTAAACTGAATGGGAAGCTTTTTTGTTCTTGCTGCCTATCCAGAGCCCAACTATTACAAATTTATTTACCACTTTTATGAATTGTGCAGTCTAGTGCTAAGGCAGTTCTCGTAGAGGTGGGATTATAAATAAGGCCTCACAGAGACCAGCATATTACTAGCCAAACACTTTATCTCTGATTAAGGTTCACTGAAGGCTGCAATATTTTCTATGTATACTCTCCCTCTCTTCAAATATTTAGCAGCATTTTCAATAGCAGTCAGGGAAATTTATATTCTGTGAAATTCATTTTTCCCCCAAACTGCACTTGAAAACATTTTCCCTTGTCACTGTAAATGTGTGCCTCTGAATATATGAGAGTAATTCCCAACAAGAAAAAATAAATGTTTTTCTTTAATGTTCTTTGTGTTATGTGCTGTGCATCATTAAAATATACCTGCATGTAAAATATAGCTTGATAGGATATTAAATACATTGAAAATGTCAGGTCAAACATACCGTCTGATCTTTAATCTAGACAGAAAGTCACTCTTTTAAACCCTAATTTTGTCAGATATTTAACTATATACAAGGAAAACACTCTTTTGTTCTTCATGGGACTAACATTTCTAGGTAATAATCCTTTACTGCTGTTGTTTGTACTTTAAATGTAGAGGCTATTTGAAAATACGAACTGTAGACAGACACACGGTGTCACTATTAAAGTCAGTATTTGACAGCAGACACATAATGATGTCTTAGATTACCAGATTCACCCCTATAAGTAGAAGATAACTGTATTAAGTGGGTAGTATGATTGACAAGCATTTACTTTTTGTGGACTTCTACTGAATATATGTGTACACACACACTCACTCATTCTGCAGGTCTGACACCCAAAGGCCAATTTTCCTCCAGATCTCTACTCATCCTCTGTTTTTGTAGGGGCAAATTTTTGAGCTTGTAGTTATGAACCTACAGCACAGATATTAGTTACTAATGCCCAGCTAGTGGAAAATCAGGTCCCAAATGTCATGTGAAATTATAAACTAGATGTCCACAGACAATAAGCAGGACTGGTTAGAAAATGGGGTCCAGCAGTAGGACATTTGTGAAGAACAATTTACAAGCAGGCAATTTTATTCAGCATCAGCTTCAATTTCCAAGTGGTCTAAAAGTGCAGTCCTTTAAAAAGAGTGCATCACGGTCATACATGGTGGTCAAGACTGTAGTACCTCATGCTTCAGATGTGTGATAGGTAGCCAGAATATCTGAGCTACCTGACAGCATAAACACACCCCTTAAGGCACCTAAAGTTTAATGTACTTTCATCTTTATGATGACTAAGACCTGATAAGAGCCAACAGATCTTCTGCATTTTTTTTATTTATTTATCTTTAGTCATGAAATCTCAGGATGGAAATAAACTTATTTTTTCCTCCCACTATGTATCATTGCAACAGGAACTCAGGGTTTTTTGATGGAAAGGATTTATCTGCTTATACTATTGCTCCTTTAAATGCTTTTGAGTGTAAGCTGTTTTGAAACCTCTAACAGTAATACTTCTCAATTAATCACAACAGGTCTCCCTGTTCCCCCATCACAACTGTACACATGGAGGGATTACATCCCCTTCACATACAGTAGCACTGTGAGATGACAATTGTCACAGTGTTGTGCTGAATCAGATCACACGCTCTTTTTACACTTACATACCTACATCTATCTATCTGTATTAGATATTAAGTTCTTCAGAGCACAGACCATTGCATGGAATCCTTGTCTCATTCAAGGCATTGCCAAAACTCCATTGATCTTAATAGAGCCAGGATTTCACCCCATGTTTTTGCTTATGCCCTATGCATCTCTGTCAGAATTTAACAAATATCTATATTAATTATGAGGCTTATTAGAAAATGGCCCAAAGAGTCTATTTTTGTTTTTCAGAACCTAAACGAAAACAGGGTAGTTTGGATCTGAACTCCATGATAGCAGGATGACTTCCACTTTGACCCCATTTTATGTTCCTCATCTATATTATCTACTTCAATAGACAGATAGTATCTTTGTGTGTTAGCTTTGCATTTGGCCTACATCCTGTCCATGACTGTGTAGCGCAAAGTTCATCTCATGAGGACATGGTACAGAGCAGAGCTGGGAGGAAAATGGGTCTTTTTCTTCCGTGGAAAACTGACTTTTGTATGAGTCTCCATGTTAACGGCATGCCATCAGAGAATCCTCCCCAGGCTCCTCCCAGGCCTCATAGTGATCGTCTTGTGGTCAAGTTTCAGTGCCAAAATCCACTGGTGTTGTTGAATAAAGCAGACTTACCAGACTGCAGGATCTGGCCCATGTTTTCTAATGCTAGGAGAGGAATGGCTTAGATTAAAAAAAAGTCATCACAACTAGATCTACCTCCAAACTGGGTATCAGGGTGAGTTAAATATTTCAGCCATGGTCCAACTCTTCTTCTGGGTTCAGTTCCTGTTCCACATTGTCTGTCTTTATTCATTTAAGGATTTCCTGTTACCAAAAACCAAAAAATTCACCATACCCTTTATGGAAGAAGTGCTTATTGTGGAATCAAATCAGTAACATCCCCGTGAAGCCTCAATAATGTGACCAGTCAATTTATCTAGCAAAACATTTCTCTCTTCTCAATGCCTCCAGAAATCTAAAATGCCTCTTTCTTTTTCTGGATACATCACGACTGACAGGCAGAGGGCATAAATAAAGGTCCAGTCCTAGGAAATATTCATTGGTGTTTATGTTGATGTGAGAAGTGGAAAGCCGTCAACTTGATTTCCATGAGCTAGGCCAAGCCTGGAGGGAGAACAACTTTTTTGGTTGGGAAAATGAAAAGAAAAAACCTCCAGAAACATAGAAGTCATATACACACACATACTCACACATATACAGCGAGGACTCAGTATGCGCCAAGAGTTATAAAAAAAATGCATTACATCAAATTAAAAATATTTTTTAGGCTGAATATCTAGAAAAAAACCCATCCTTTCCTGACAATTAGCTCAATTCAATTGTGAAACAAGTTTCCAATGGAAGATTTATTGCTTAAACCTTTTCAAATTATAGTGGACAAAAACTGAAAAATACCCAGGATTCACAGATTTTAATTAAAACATCAAAAGGATCAGTATGATCATCCTGTAAGGGACAGTCCTCCATTGGTAGGAGAATGAGCTCAATGACTGAACAGGCATTTTCTGACAGAAGACTGAAAGGTCTATTAAAAATGTTTCCAACACCACAGTGCCCATTCATTTTTCCAAGAGCATTGCCAATTCTAACTCCCCCGTTTTAATGTATATCATCCATTCCTATCCCTCTGTATGCATACCAGAGGAGTTTGTAGTGCAGGATCAGTGCACAAAACATTTTTAATACAATGGACACCTGAGGTGTATGTTACTCCACTGAAAGTAGTTATTTATAAAATGCAGCTTTGGGAAGCTAGTAGACAACAGTGCCATGTCTTGCATATGCTCAGTTTGCTGTGACAATGTTTGCATCTTGATGTGCTACCATAAAGCTTGGTGGTCGGAGATTTTTTTTAAACACAAAATTGAGCCTCTCTATCTTAGAGAGTCTTACTTGTGTTGTTTCAATAAAGCATCCCTGAATTATGTTTCTTAATAAAACAGTTAAATCAACCTCTGGTCTCTTAAATATTGTGGGCCAGATCCTCAGCCCACTAATGTCATTAAAAGGGCTGCTGAGAATTTACCTGGCTTCACAGCAAAAAGGCCATGTCCCAACCAGCTGCAAGTAGGAGGGCATGGAACCAAAACCCAATAGGTTCCTCTGATCCCTGGCAAGCAAGCTAGGGGTTTTCTAGCTGTTGTAAGTTAGACCATCCCTAAAACTTGCAATGATGGATGTAAGAATGTTGGTTTGACCCCTTGACTGGGCTCTGAATCAGATAAGGTGTAAAGGTAGCTTAGAGTCAACTTTGCCTTCCCCGATCTGCATCTTCAGTGTGTCCTTGGTACTACTAAGGAGCTGCCATTTGACTCCAAACAGAGCAGCATGCTTGTTGGCAACTTCAGTTGAGAAGCAAGGGACTAAACGGGCATGGGGACTGAACTGCCCTCTCACATCTAGAAGTGGTCCCTTCTGGGCAGGATTTAGGGTGGCATGTTAGCAAGGTAGCGTGGGGGAATCTTGCACATCACTGTCCATGATGTCTGTGGCCTGCGAATACACATTGGATTTCTTCCTCTAGGCCTCCTAATCTGGCACCTTTCACCATGGACTTCAAGAAGACAAAAAAGAAGAATCAATCTTGACATTTAAATGCAGAAACTGTCTGTTTACAGTATCTCTGCCATCAGTGCAGAAGGCTAGATTAAAATTTAGCTAGACAGGTATCAGCACAGTGTATTTGAAAATAAGGTATCTAACCTCCTATATTTTTAGTACATCTATGCATACTTTTCCCAAATACTGTATATATTGTGCTTCCTTTGAGATGAGTCAAACTGCCTCCTGCTCCCCTCCCAGCACCACCTACAGTGTCCACATCATACAAAATCTGCTGGTGTCCAAGAAATATGCAAGCAGTTCAGTGCAACTCTTAATTTAGCTAAAAGCTGCAGCTGACCTCTTATGGCTGTGTAACAATATGTGTTTACTTCAGAGGTCCCCTTAATGAACTCTCACAGGTAACCCAGTCATTTGAAAGAGATTCTCTTTTTTTCTGTAGCCCCCCGCCACATCTGTCAACTCAGAAGTGCAGCCTGTCCATATGTGATTCTCAGTATAGTTTATTCAGACTTGGAAAAAGATATGATTCTCAGGATAGTTTATTCAGACTTGGAAAAAGACATGCTTGGAAAAAGCTACATCGAGACACCAGCCTAGTACGAATAAACACAACTTGAAAAATGCTAACGTGACTGAATGAAAGCACAGCTGCCTCCGTAGGATCAGCAAAGCATTCTGGTCTGCAAGACCCCCAACTCACTTCAAAGGAAGAAAAGAAAACAGGAGGGAAAGTGTAGTGTCTTCATTGTTTTTGTGTAAACAGCATTCAGGTTTCATATTCTGTGACAAAGTTCCTCCTCTACGTTGGTGGGTCCTGAGCTTATTGGCAGATTTTCTCATCTCAGTGATCTTCCCCACAGTCTGGATCAACTCCTCCTCTGTCTGATCAGGAGTTGGGAGGTTTGGGGGGAACCTGGGCCCGCCCTTTAGTCCAGGTTCCAGCCCAGGGCCTAGTGGATTACAGCTGTCTATAGTGCCTCTTATAACAGCTACATGACAGCTACAACTCCCTGGGTTACTTGCCCATGGCCTCCTCCAAACACCTTCTTTATCCTCACCACAGGACCTTCCTCCTGGTGTCTGATAACGCTTGTACTCCTTAGTCCTCCAGCAGCACACCCTCTCACTCTCAGCTCCTTGTGCCTCTTGCTCCCAGCTCCTCACATGCACTTCCTCTCCTCTGGCTGCTCCCCACCTGACTGGAGTAAGCTCCTTTTTAAACCCAGGTGCCCTGATTAGCCTGCATTGATTGGCTGAAGGTGATCTAATCAGTCTGTCTGCCTTAATTGGTTCTAGCAGGTTCCTGATTACTCTAGTGCAGCCCCTGCTCTGGTCACTCAGGGAGCAGAAAACTACTCATCCAGTGACCAGTATATTTGCCCTCTTCCAGACTCCTGTACCTCACTGGCCTGGGTCTGTCACAATGCATACCAATCATATTTATTGTACTCCTATCGGCTTTACCTAGAGGAACGATAAAACAAAATGTAGTCTTGTAATCTTTCACAAGCCAAAATTAAATGTGCAATAAGGTCTCTTCAGAATCTTTCTGGTTACACCTTGCTTTAATAAAAATCATGTACTGTCCTTACAATCTACATGAAGAGGAGGGATGAATGACAGCATTTAAACTTTAGTATCATCCTTGAGGAGCTATTGAACAGCAGTTAAATAGTCTTTACAATTGACAGGGTTTTACCCAGGGTTCTTTCATCCCAAAGCTCTTAGTAACTTTTACTCTGTGAGGTGGTGTCAGGAAATAAATCAGGGGAGACATAGCTGTCCGACTGATAGATGGCTGGCATAAACAGGACAACACGAGAATGCTGTACTTATTCTCAATCATTTACACACATCAGCAACCAGAGGGAGTCCTGAAGAGTCTCACTACCTCAAACTTTTCCCCCTTATTTATACATTAGTAATAGAATGTCATGTCCCTTAAAGAAAGCTTGCTAAGCAAGTCGTTTCCATGGTCAAGCAAGAGGCTTCCTTATGATTATTGATTAACCAGGTGTGGGGTTTTCCTAGAGTTTGCAGCCTTGAGGCCCCAACAGACATTCCTGCTCTTCTAAAATGCATGTATCAGAAACTTCAACACAATTCTCA
The DNA here is from genome assembly GCF_007399415.2 of Gopherus evgoodei. Classification (NCBI taxonomy): domain Eukaryota; kingdom Metazoa; phylum Chordata; order Testudines; family Testudinidae; genus Gopherus; species Gopherus evgoodei. The sequence continues at coordinate 52,608,952 of NC_044328.1, read as the reverse complement.
TCAGGAAGGAGACAGGGCCAAGTTGCCCTTTCTGTACCACCCCAAACTTCCTCCCCCTTCTGTCTTGGTTAAGCTGCGTGGCCACTTTACAACCTGCAGATTAGGTTGCTTTTAGCAATAAGCTGTAGTGGTTTCAGTCACTTTACTGGTTTGCCAAAATCTCCCGGTATGAGGGCCTTGTGTAGGCTGCAGCATTATGGGTCAAGATGCCTGATTTCTGTGCCATTGTAATCATGAATTCTGCTACATGTTGAAATTTCTGCATTGGCTACAGATAACTTTGAGAGTGTTTTTTACTGATTTAAATATGATAATTAAATCATACAATCAGTACTTTATTCCATGTTTGATTAAATCTGATATTCAGTTCAGCAAAAAAAAATGTGATTTTGAAATGATTTTTTAATTTACTCTGCCCATGAATTTTCATATTTCAAGTGTCATAGCATTTTGGACTGATAATTGCAGAAGTTGCTGGCGTTTTTTGGTATCCATGAAGGACTCAGATGGAGTTTTGAGTTCTATCAAGTAGATCCAGTTGAGGCTTTTGGTCCTGTGGTAGGGACGTATCCCCTCTTTCCCTCCCACTTCTGAACTGGAGCACCTGATTTTTTGGGAAAATAGGGACCAAAACATTAACAGCAACTTGCCACTCCACCTTATTATCTGCCACTGCATCCAAGACAGGTTCACTTTGAATTTTGAAGGAAGGGTCAGGTCCATTCTTAATCTGCCTTTCATTTCTAAGAAGTACATCTAGAAGGAACTCTGACATTGATTTCAATTTGAGAAGAAATGTACCCATGTCCCATCTCCCCAGTTTAAAGCATCTGTACATATGAGCTCACTGCGGGTCTCCATGTCAGTTCTAATGACCCTTTAAATGGAAAACAATTCTTATATTACTGTACTCATTAAACTTCAGGCCTGACTGAGGGGGACCCAAGGAACTGGAAGCTGACATTTGGCAGTGGAAACCATTTTTGCTTTATGATTAACTTGCTTTAAAACAGGAGACTAAATACGAGGTAGTAGTTTAGGAGGTATTAGGATCAATCTTGTATGCAAGTGGGTGGTAGATTCCCTTTGTCAAAAAAAGGTTAACCATCAGGATCAACTGTGTTCTCAAAACTTTAACAACTAGCCCTTATAGTATCAGAGGGGTAGCCGTGTTAGTCTGGATCTGTAAAAGCAGCAAAGAATCCTGTGGCACCTTATAGACTAACAGACGTTTTGGAGCATGAGCTTTCATGGGTGAATACCCACTTCTTCAGATGCATGTGGTGGAAATTTCCAGGGGCAGGTATATATATGCTAGCAAGCAAGCTAGAGATAATGAGGTCAGTTCAATCAGGGAGGATGAGGCCCTGTTCTAGCAGTTGAGGTGTGAAAACCAACAGAGGAAAAACTGGTTCTGTAGTTGGCAAGCCATTCACAGTCTTTAGTCTTTAGAGCACTTTTCATCAATAGATCTCAAAAGGACTTTACAAAGGAGGTCAGTATCATTATCCCCAATACACATATGAAGAAACTGAAACACTGAGAGGTGAGTTGACTTGCCCCAGGTCACCTAGCAAACAAGTGGGAAGAATAGAAAACAGGTCTTCTGATCCCTATCTATTCTGTTCACAGCGTACAAACAGAAGTTAGATCTTCCTCTTCCTTGCATTAATCTCATCAAATGGGGTCTGTTCTATGAGTCATCTGCCTACAAATGTTCTGTTCAATGTCATATTCTCTATCTCATCACATGCAAAAGTGTCTTCCTTCATGATACCCCACAACTTCTTTGGTCAACTTCTCTGTCCTATTTCTTCAGTTTGTTGGACACTCCTACCTATATAGTTGTCAGGATTATGTTTTACATGAACAAACCATTTGAGGCTGCACTCCCTCATTTTTTAAACAGATGAAAACATACAGTTTTTTTGGGAAGGCTGCAATGTAACACTGCTTTATTTCTTAAAATCCAGAACTTCAACATACAAGAACCAAAGAGAGAGAGAGAGAGAAAGCAGGCTGCTTCCTAAGGGAGAGAGGCACATCTCACCCCACCTTACTGCAGGCTGGCTCTTAGTATATTGACTGCTGCTAGCTCCAAATCACATGCTTCTCTTCAAAGCCCCTTAGACTGCAAAAAGAACTACGAAACGCCCCCAAAATTTAAAATAATAGCTTACAATTTCAACACTGTTTTCAACTCTACATAGTCTAGTGCTCAGTCCAATAGGCCACACTGCCTGACTATCTTTGCCATCTAAAAAAAGCAGAGGTCAATCATACAGATAGCGCTGATTGCCATCAATGTTCCCTTATGTGAATGCCACACATTCTTGGGAAAAGAGTATTCTCTCAGTTTCCCAGGTGCCATCCTATTAATCTCACAGGTTAACAAATGGAAGAATTTGACCCAGAGATTGGTTGTATACATGATAATGCTGCTACATCTTTGCCCTATTCCTGCCTCCTATTCTGTTTTGTTCCAGGGGAAGAAACTGACTTTGCTCAGTCATACACAGTTGAGAGACTCTGCAAATGGAAATGGTTCCAGGCCAACAAGGAGTGTTCATGTGTTCATTTACTAATAACAAAAAATAATCTTGGAAAATTGTTCAAATGCTTTGCTTCCACCTATGCTCTAGTACTTTAGCAATTAGGATATTTACCATGGCAACCCAGAGCAAGCCAGCAAGCTTCATTATACACAGTATATTAATTGTTTTCAGACACACTCTCACATAGAGAATGTAAACACTGGTCTTTTCTGTATTGATTTAAGGACAGCACGTATTTCTTTTTGTCCCTATACAAATGATTCTTTTTACTCTATTTGAGCTATATGTATTTGCTTACTTGAAAGGAAATTATTTGGTTTTATGTAACAGTTTATCACAACAGTTAAACACATTTTTGCAATGCGCAATCTGTATTTTATGTTACATTGGTATTGCTGTGTCATAGTAAAGAATGTGGATCAGATTCAGATTAAGGGCTAGACTGATTTAACAATCTATTTAGTACAAGGGCAGTATATGGCTGTGTTGTCCCCAAAAGAAACGAAACAGGGAATGAATCATTATTTGGAGAATCACAATTCATTTTTGTTTTCCCTCTTGTTCCAAGGGCAAATTATCTAGTACTGGTCTACCTCAACCAAGCAACAGAGATGGGCTCTGGAGGAGAAAAATCCAAAATGCCCTGTCAAAAGAAATGTACTGTCTTGACAAACTGGTGTGAGCCTAACCTATTTAACCCCTAATCCCCTTCATCTTTCAGAGGCATGGGATGGTCACACAGAGTCCTCTTGCTTCCATCCTTTGTGTCTCCCTTTGGCCTCTTAACAGCATGGCTTCTACAGGAACCCAGCTGTCTGGTGCTCCCCAGCCTGTCATGTCCAACAGACTTCCCCTCAGGATGAGCATATCAGGGGGTGGTTTTCACAGCACAGAGGGATCAATTGCAGAAGATCCTGCAGAGAGAAATATCAACTCCGAGAAGAGGACAGTGCTCATGACACCCTTTCAAAGGTTGGTGAAGCTGCACTTCCTGTGTGAGTTTCTGGATTCCTGGGAGCAAATCAGAATTCCTCCTGGAGTTCCTGATGAAGCATGTCCCCTCTTCATATCCCTATGCTGCAGCAATACCTTGAAGTCACACACTGACCATATGCGTTTATTTTTAATGAGCCCAGTTTGCATTACCATACGCAAAGATCCCCAAGTAGCCTCTAGCTATCATGTTTGATTCTGAGAACTACAATGAGAAAAAGGCTTGGTGCTGGTAACATTACAAATCCTGAGAGAGAAGAATCCATGCATTTTTCAGATCTCCAATTTAGACCTAGTCCAGCTCCCATCAAAGTAACCAGTGGGTTTCCACTGGTTTCAATGAGAGACACACTGCCCATCTATTGGACTTGTCTGTTTCTCTCCCTGTTCCCTGTATTTCCCCTTAGAGATGGGCAATCTTGACAGCCTGTAAAAGCTAAGAGCACTACAAAGTTCCAGTTGCTTATTTGCCAGACATGCTAGATTCTGGCTCATCCTATATCAATATAACTAAATGAATGGCAAAACAGAGCTGCTTTTTATCAGTATATTCCAGACACCTTCATTTATGTATATGACTACATCTCATCTCTTAAAGGGAGATTGGTTAAGTCCTTCTTGTAAGATTCCTCCAGCCACAGATTCTTAGACACATCCCTGGCCATGTGTCCTTCCCTCCTGCATGATGATCCGATAACAAATTCTGATAAACTACTATAGAAACAACCATGGCACTGGAAGATTACCACTTTTGCCTTTAAAAGTGATCTTCAAATGAAAAAAAAGCAAGCATTTTTGGTTTCGTTAACATCCGTTTAACTGAAATATCTGAAAACAGTTAGGAGAAAAGAATTCTTTTTTAAAGATTCAATATTCACCCATACCCAATGATTCAGTGGCGTTAAAATAGGACTATAAACAAGAGGACCTATGTCAGCAGAACAAGAGAAGACCTGGCTTGAATTTTGTTATATTTCTAAGAAAAAAACAAGCAGGCAAAAAACTTCCAGAAAGAAAGAAATCTGTCTATACGTGCTTTACATTCTAGAAAAGGAACAATTAAGGCATGATCACATAGCAAGAAACAATCCTTCCCCAAAGATCTCACAATGTAAACATAAGGCACATTAAAACAAGGAAGCCCCATTTTACAGACAGGAAACTAAGGCGTAGAGAGAAGTAAAGTGATTTGCCCAACATCACCGAGGACAGCAGTGTCTATCAGAACTTCAGACTGAACCCTGGTTTCCAACACAGCAAGCTATAAATTCAGTCGGTTTCATCTCCCTCTTCCCTCACTTACAGGGAAAGAGAGAAAGATGAGGGAACTACTTGCACGTCCCTTCTGAGACACTTGAGAATTGAGAATCTTATTACAATGTACAAAAACCTTTCTAGGAAGAAGTACATTTGACTCTCCTGTGCTGCCTTGCTTAGCTGAGTTTAAAATGCACCCTAAGCAAGACTACAGATGTTTTCAAAGACACAATCAGACAGTCCATCATCAAGGGACAGACTAGTCTGTATTCTTCCACTCACACAAAAACTCGTGTAGAGGTCTTTGTGTCACTTTTTGTAGGAGTAAGATGAGTATAACATTTCTTGAAAAATGTCAGTTATGCTGAATGCTTTTAGGCAGAATAATTCCAAGGGCAGGTGTGCTAATGGATTCCCAAAATATTGCAGAAAGCTTCAAGTGTATGTTTGTAATACAGGGTGGTAGTAAATGGAAGAGAATTATTTTTTTCCCATTGAAGACAAATCCAAACCATCCCAAACTCTGAAAGTTCAGATCACCCGATATGAATCTTAACTAAGTATCTCAGCCTATCTTTACAAAAGTAAGTGTTTGTGTGAGAGAGAGAGCACGAGTGGTCCTGGTCCTCCCCATCACTTCACATCTTAAAAAGTTGTCTTGATCTGCCATAGACAATGTGAAGTACATTTCATTTAGAAATAATTCTGTTATGCATCATGTATTTTGTGTGTTTCTCTTCCCTTCTCTCTTTAATATTAGAGATATTTGCATGAAAATGAGCTATTTGTTTCTTATGAATTCATCTGTTCCTGTCTGTCCCTTACCTAAAATCATAACTAGAGCTGTCAAATAATTTATTAGATCAATTTAGCCCATTTTCCTGATTATGCATCTTTCGTTGGCAGCCAACCATTTTTCAAATGGGTTTGTTATTTGAAAGTATTTGCCAAATTTCTGTCAATAATTCGTTGTCTGAACATTACAATTTTTCAGTATTTCAAATTTGAGCTATGTTTATTGGTTTTGATAAGAGACATAGGCCATATGATACTTTTTCTTTTCATCCTGGCTGGATGAAAGTAGCTCTTAGAATTAAGTTTTCTGGTGCAAATGCTTGTTCTTGTGTATTCAAAATTGTGATTTTTGATCTGGAAATTGGCAGCGAGAGCAGATGAACATTCTAGAAAAAAAATCCTCTAGTTAAAAGAATTAAGGAGGAGAAAAAACAATTGCAGCATGAAGTTTCAAGAGAATGGCTTACAAGTAGAACTTTATTTCACATTTCTCGAGGGATCTGATCTAGACCCCCTCAGACTTCAATTCTAGATGCTCTTTGACAGTTTAAAAATTCTCCAATTATTGCCATTCCCACTCACCTTACAAAGTCTATGTTAACCTTTGCACTGTAGCTCAGCTTAGTTTTAGCTCATTGCCACCAGCAATGTCACGAACTAGTTTTATTGAGAGAGGAGAAGGAAATTTGACTGCTGGAAGCAGCGAGGAAGGCATTTCAGACAAAAAACAAATAGACAAATATTCTTTCCAGTTTCTGATCCACCATGTTCTGTTTTGTTTTTATTTCCAAACAAAGGGAGAAAAATGATGTGTTTATGAAATGGCAGGATAAAACGTCACTATAAATCAAAATGTCTTTCTACAGCTTTGTCACAACAACGCTTTTAAATAACAAAATTTTATTTTATTTTATTTATTTATTTTTAATCTTTCTTCAGGTGTGGTTTTTACAAAGCAAGGCTTACTGAAACCTCCTGAAAGTTCACACCCTTTTAGCTTCATCAACCAAATTATCTGGCAATAAAAAAAAAAAAAGTTTTCCACTGCAGGCAGGTGAATACAAATAAGCTGTTGCAGTTTTAGCTCAGAAACTTTGTGGGTTTTTTTGCTTTTTTTCCTTTTTCATAGTGAAACTGAAAGGGGAACATATTCTCCAAGTTCCATTGACCTAGGCTGGTAATAAAGGACTGAGTGGTAACAAGAATCTATAACTAAATTAATAAAGGTAGAACCAAAGCATTCAAGAAGGACTTACTCTGAGAAGAACAATTTAAAAGATATTATATGGCAGACCCAGCTCTCCCCTCCACCCATTTATAATACGTAGTGCTCATGAAAGGTGCCCGTTTGATTATAATAGACTGAAGTCCTGAGGTTCCCTACAGAGAACAAACAGCACATTTCCCTTTACTACCATAGAGGGATAACCTATAGATGTGAAAGGGTAGTTCATTCTTCATACCCATTTAATCCTTAACCTCACCAATGAGGACTGCCAACAAGTTCCGCCCATAATGGTAGTTTTTATTATTGGGATTATGTATTTTGTGAACTGGACTGAGGCCATTAAGCAGCTACTGGTAACCACTATCAGTCACTACTGATGAGAGCGGGACAAAATTTTTTGGAAAGAAAATTCACCTGGGAAAATGTGATTTGTCAAAATCAAAAACTTCTCATGAGAAAATATCTGTTTTCTAACTGGGAGAATTTAAATTAAAATGTATTCAACTCAACATTTTGAAATAATGTTTGTTCTGAAATGTTGATCTAAAAAGATATTTTCTCTTTTATAGTGTCAATTCCAAAGGGGGAAAAATTGAAATGTTTATTTAAATTAAAAGATGGTCATTTCAATAAGTCAAATTGTTTCATTTTGATCACAAATATTGATGTTTTCTATTTTGACATTTCCAATTGAAAATTTTCATTAGATTTTTCATTCTTATTTGTTACGGAAAATAATTTTGAAATGTTGACATTTCCTTTGAAAGGAAAATTCTATTTTTTTAAACAGTTTTACAGCTGACCTTGGCTTCAACCAATGAACATTTCTATAGTCCATTACTGATCTCCTTAGCCAATCAGTCCCAGCAGATTCAGGTTTTATTGTGTTTTTCATAATTTCCTTGGTAATCAAATAATTACTACATTAATTGCTTGACTGGAATATTTTGATAAGAAAAGCTGGGTTAGACATAGGGAATGTCCTGTGCACTCTATGACAGATGATTTTGATGTAGAATTTTTTCTTTGCCACAAAATTGCAGTCTAGAATCTGCGGGGGGGTTGCCCCTTCCTTCCCCAAGGAAAAAAAAATCACTTCTAGATCTTGTGTTTGTGAAGAAAATCTTACAGGTCAGAAGCCAAGTATAAACTGATATTGTCCAGCCTTCAGATAGTCTGAAAGAATAACTCTGGAAGGTATGAACAGCCCACACATTTTAGTAAATTGTGAGCCATAAAAGTGGCATTTAAATAGCAACATCTGTTAATTACTGTATTTCAATACTGATCATTTAAAAAGAAACATCCAGAGGCTGCACTTATTCCATATAGTCTAATCAAATCTTGATGCCATTGAAATAAATGCCAAAATTCCCAGGGTCTTCAACAGGGCCAGGATTTCAACGTAATAGCCCCAACTCTCCCTATCTCAGCTCCACAAACTTTCATCTTCCCTCCCCGACAACTTCTGCAATGCAGTTCAGTACTATCAATATAAAAGCAGTGGCACAGTGCAAAATGAAAATGCAGGTGTAGTGTAAAAAAAAATTGCATTTCATATCAAATGAAATAACATATGACACTGTAAGGGTTGTAAGTTTTTATATTTAATTCAGTAAATGCAACCACAAATTTTGAATGCATGTAGGGCCACAGAAATTAGGGGCAGGGTTAGGTCCAGCTTGCTAATGAGTACACATGGCTTTACCCCTATTTTTCACAAAATTCAAACTATGTATCCTCTGTATTGAAATCAGGAGTCTAAGAAAACACCAACTTGTGTGTGTGTGTACAAAAAATTCTTACTGAAGTGAATGGAAACCTCACACATCTATCTGAAGGCAGAATTTAGCCCATAGTATTCAATGTGTGACAGCTGTGTTATTCTCAGGGCGATGGACTAATGGAGAAAGGTTCTTACTGCGACACATGGAGCCTAAATAACAGAAATGGGAATTCAGAAAGTTACTCACAAAGTCAATTGCTTTTGTTTAAATGGTATTGTCTTTTATGTTTATCCCAGTGTGATAGTCTGTTTCATCAACTCCCAGGAAGAGTGGATTTGTGGTTCAGTTATAGTTGCATGTTATATGAGCTGTAGTTATACTGTCAGATAGTTAAATAGTTCTAGTTACAGGCAGTCTACTCAGAGCAGCTCAGACAGGCAACAAAAACAAAAACAAAAATCAGACTAGAGCAGACCCCTACAGGTCCAACATGGAAAGAAGTGAAGAAGACAGTGCAATTATCAGTTCCCAAAAATCAATAAAATGGAAAGTTGTACCATGACTGTCTGCAAATCCAGTTTGTGACAGAGTTACACAGTAGTGAATTATTTATTTTTTCAAATCTATGTCAATCTTGAATCATAGATTATAAAATCTCTTTCCCTTCAAAATTACACTTAGTGCTTGGAAAAAGTGCCAGACTAACAATTTGGAGTTTTCAGGTTTTATACCAATAGTAGTCTTACACACAAAAAAATCCCACCTCTTATTTAATGTCCTATTTCTCCCTGTTCCTTCACACACACACATGAGATGCCATAACATTATTTGCCTTTTTGTCTGTAAATCCAGATCCTAAATGTCAAATAGAAAACATTAGGTAGGAAGTGGATGTATCAGGAGATTGTTAATGGGACACATGAGACCTACTTCAGTAATGACCTACATGGGTAGAGAATGTAACTCACCATAGTACAGCTTTCTGGTAGCCTCTGAAAAATAATTCAGTGTTTGTCTTTTTCCCAGTAGGGATACTTCACAAATCTTGTCATATGTATTCTGTTTGCGTACATTTAGATTTACTGAAACAGATGTTATTTGTATATGAAATTAATAGATTTTTCAAAAATACTATAATATGTGGCAGCAAGGAAAGTGAATAACCATAAAGTGTGGTGCATTTGAAATTAGGATGACTCCGGGATGTAGAAAATGTCAATTTATTTCATAACATTCTCTGTTGATTGCAGCAAGGTTAAGCCATGAGTTACACACAGTTAGTGAGCAGGCAGTTGCCTGAAAAGCAATGGTGCAATGCTTTAAAACTCTCTCTCTCTCTCTGTCTATCATACTTAACACCCATGGCTACAGTCTTTCTTTTATATTCTCCCAGTAGCTGCTCACCATCAAGTCCCAGCAGACAGGTAATCTAAGAATACTAACTAGAGGCCAGGTGTATCTGCATACTATTGACGCCATTGATAAAGTTCTCTTTGAATACAACACCACCACCACCACCTGTCTCTTTTACATCACACTTTTATCACTAGAACTCAACATACTTCATAATATTTAATGTTTTTATCCTCACAACACCCCTGTGAGGAAAGGAAATACAGGTATTTTTATCCCCATTTCATAGATGGGGAACTGAGGATATGTCTACACTGCAATTAAACATCCATGGCTGGCCCGTCAGCTAACTTAGGCTCTTAGGGCTGTTTAATTGCAGTGTAGATTTTTGGGCTTCAGCTGGAGCCCAGGATCTGGGACCCCATAAGGCCCAAGTCTGAATGTTTACACTGTAATTAAACAGCCCCAGAGCCCAAGCTCTGCAAGCCCTAGTCAGCTGACTTGGTCTAGTCACAAGTGTTTAATTGCAGTGCAGACACACTGTTTGTGCCTCAGGGTATGTCTACACTGTAATGTAAGCCCAGAACTCAAGTTAGCAAACACTAGGTTTGTTACCCTAGGGCTTGAGTGTCTACACTCATTTGTAACTCCAGGTTAGGAACCCTAGATTCCAAACTGGGCTCCCAGCATCTATACTGCATTATTCAGGCCTAAGTTCAACTACCCATATCTCAGTCTTCCTAGAGCCCTCCCAAAGTGTGGCTGCTCTAGGACTTTGTTCATGGTGCTGCATGAGCAAACTTGACTGTCCACCAAACATCACTGTACAGAGGACAAAGAATTTTGGCCCATGGAATTCTACTTTTGGCAGACTCCCAGAGCATGAGCACACTGGGGCTCTATCTACACTACAGAACAATAGGGCTTTAACCCTGGGTCCTGGTTTCTTGGGGTCCTAGGACACCAGGTCTGAGCCCTGTGTTAGCACAATTTGTGTGTAGATGCCAACAGAAGGGAAGGTTAAGCTTGAGCCTGAATTTGAAGTCTGAGCTTACACTGCAGCATAAACTTACTCAGAGAAACTAAATATTAAGGCCACAATGGAAGTCAATGGTGAAGCAGGAATTGCTGCCAAGTCTTTGCCTAGTGCCCTAACTCTGGACCATCCTTTGAGAAGAAACAAACATTATTCTAGCCAACATAACTCCTCCCTAAAATGCTTTTTCTCCTACAAACACCCTAAAAAATGAAAATAGTAGTGGTCCCTATCTCTCTTCCCCTTTCTCTGAGCAGCTGTTCATTTATAACCCAATATCAGCTTTACTGAACACTGTTTGGCATGGGTAGTCTCTTCATCTCAACATAATTTAGAGCTGCTCAATTAGGTGTTTCAAGGGCAATATATTTCATTTGAATGTCCAAGTTATTCAGGTTCTAGAACAGAATTCTGATGGCTACAGTATTCATTATTGTACATTTATCTATCTAGTCTACTTATAAAGGTTCTTATATTGGAACCGATCACTGTTTGATGTGAGAAAAATGACAACAGCAATCTCTCTCCTTTCCTAAACTCCTTGTAAGAAATGGGCTTGGTAATTTGGGGGGTGAAACTCAGGGATAATATAGGATTATTTTGGGGTTTTTTATTGAGCTGGTCAGAATATTTTTTCCCCATGGAAAATCTTAACGAAACAAATTTACGGAATTTTCACAACAAAATTTAGATCTCATCCAAAAACTTTTAAAATGTGAAAAACCAAAATGTTTTAGCTGTCAGGTTTTTAGTTTTCTGATGAAAGACTGGTGGGTCTTTTTGAGTAAATGAGAAACTAAAATATTTTTAGTCAAAATTTCAATTTTTCATCAGAAAAAATGTCCTGATGACAAATGCTTCTCCAGATGTAGTCATCTGACACATTTAAGTGTACGAGAGAGGTTTTTATCATAGGAAAGCTAGGGTGAAGGGGTAGGTTTTCCAGTGGGACAGGTATCTGCATCTCAGAACATATCATTACAGTTGATGAAAATATATTGACAACCTCACTGGAGACCCTGGACTGAGTGTGCATAGGAAATGGACTACATTCTCATCTTTTAAAGCAGTCTCTTCAGATAAAGGACAAGTGTGAATGCTGAATCAATGTGAAGAAACTTTTACTGCCACTACTCATGTTTTGTCTGTTGTTCTGTGGATAACTAGAGGATTTCAGTCTCTGTTGCTCTTAACCCAGCATTTTTATAAAGCACAAAATTCACTGAAGGAGGAAAAAAGGAAAAAAGAGACTGAGGGCAATAAAATCAATCCACTCTATAGATGAAAAGGTGGATAAAGCATTTCACCTGTACTTAAGCATTGATTTGATGTGTTCAGCCCAGAGACAAGTATGGTATATATAGAATTTGTATTTTATAGCTGACCTCTAGGGAAGAACCAAAGGCTGAGTCAACAATAAATACCCTTCAGGAGCACATTTCATGGGAGTCACTTGCAGAGGCAAAGGAAAGAATATATTATGCTAGGCCTCAAAACTGTCAGTGGGGTCTCCAGAAAAGGGATGTGTCAAATATCATCAATGGGGAAAGGGAAGGGGAGCGGGGAGGATGTGCCAAAGCTAGCAGTGAAGGCAATAAACTAGAGAACATCAAAGCTGAGACATAATCATGAGCTGTCAGGATAGTACTGGCAGCCAAAGAGAAATATTCAGACTGTATCAGTCTCCTCAGGACTCAGAGGTTTTTCAATGGGATTTTATTAAAGCAATCGACATCTTGTGTGTGCAAGCACTGGGGAGATATTTCAGATTAACTCTAGCTTCACTAGCAGAACTAAAAACACCCTCTGCTGAAGGAATTTTAACAAAGCAGGAAAGAGTAGACTTTCAGGGATACTCCTCAGTGCTACCTAATGAAGCAGGGGAGGGACAGTCCAATGAGAAGAGAAAATGATGAAGGAAGCAAAGTGATCAGAATAGGTATTTGGATTTTATTTTGCTAACAACTTCTGGGAAATCCATAATCTGGCTGCTGGTCACATTCACATATTAGTCTGAGTGGTATACATGGCCTGGCTACATTCCACATCTCTCTCTCTCTTTCCTTCCCCTTTCAGAAAGATTCTTGATAAAAATGGACTGAGAAACCAAATCTCTCCTTTTCTGTTTTATTGCTGTTTTTCTCCTCACCATCTTCACCAATGCGAGCTAGGCAAAGGATTCTGATGTGGACAGATTTGTTTTTTCTCCTATGAACATTGAAGCTTGCCTTCTCCACCAGCACTGAGCAATGCATGTCTTTATTTCATTCATCATGTAAATAAAGTTTAAGAATTCTAACTTCTGCTCAGCACTAGGAGTATAGTAAATATTATGGTGGCTCAGCTGTGTTAAAGGCATCCCAGGTGCTATTCTCTACTGGCTATCCAGGTGCTGTGGAGCTTTCAAACCAGAGTAAGGAAGAACCCTAGTTCCCAACCTTTGTATATTGCTCTGGGATAGCTGGATTGTGAAAGTTTCTATGCAATGCCAAATTCCACTCTATACCAGGAAATTCAGGTTAGTTGCTGAAGATGATTTCACATGCCATACTGTTTCCATGAGCTTATGTTAACTAACTCTGTGCTTTCTCCATCTATTCATCCATCCTTTTTATGCCTAATCTCTTGCAGTATGTTGGCATTCCCTTCCTATAGCTAGCTATTTGGTCTAGGAATAAAAGAGAAAACATGAAATAAAAAGCAGATGCCCAGCATAAGTGTCCTATTCATTAATAAGAATTTTCCATCCTCACTCATTCCACTGTCCATATGAAGTTTCTTTGTTTGTTTTTTCTTCCAACAACCCATGTCCAGCCAGACGTCTCTCAAACACCAGCTGGCTTTTGTGTGGACTTGTCCTTTCACAAAAGTCAGTCTTCAGAGCAGTCACAGAAAGCTTGAGGTTTATCTTTGAAAGAGCTGGGCTTTAAATCTCAACATGTATAAGAGACTTTTAATGTCAGCTCCCCACCTTCACTCTTCACCCATTGTCTCACCTGGTAAATTTATAGTCAGCTGGCCTTCCAGCAAAACATTCATGGATTCTGCCAATACTCACATGCAAGTAGGAAAGGAACATATGATTCTCATGGTTCTTCGCTATGCTGAAGGCACAGGCAAGTCTCCTGTTGGGGCTCTACCTCTGTTTTTCAAAGCAATCAAGGGAGCCTGCACCCTGCTAGCACAGTGTAACAAAGTGCAAGAAGCTGTGGCTATTATCTCAGCAACACTCCTAAACCTTGGCAACCGAAGAGTAAAAGGGTTGAGGCATTGCCTTAAAAACTAAACTTCTGCACAAGAGTTTTTCATGCTATCGCTCAACCACTATACTAGCCCACTTCAAATACTATACTCTACTGCAGATACTCAGACATGTCTGAAATTCAGCTAGAAGCAATGGGATAAGAAAATTTATCCTTTCTCATGCCACCTCACACATATTTTTAGCAACTCTAGAAGGAATACCTCATGTACAGTTAACTATATCATCAGTTAAGGAATAAGTGTCAGATAGGTGTCAGCACAAGATAGAATAGGATGGACAATTCTCTATTGACCTAGTCCTCAGTCATTTTTCCTTGGGTTTCAACTAACACTAACTTTACATGTCTTACTCATCTGAGCAAGCAACCAGTGCCCAATCTAACTAATCCTAGGTATTACACAGTAGGGAAATCATGGGAAGAAGGGTGGAATGAATGTACAGTGAGCTGTAGCTAAAAGCTGTTCCATATTAGAGTGGAGTTAGGCCACTCTTTAAGCACATGGCTGATTTCACTGCTTTTTTTTTGAGGGGGGTGGATGTTAAGAATATATGTAGGGGACCCAGGAAGACTTTGTCACGGCCTAGTTAGGGCTTTTCGCTTTCTTGGTGGCAGGTTATTATAGGACACTGTATGCCAGCAGATGCTGCCTTTAGCCGGTTAGAACTGCCCTGCCTGGGAAGCCCCGGTGTTTATGAGGAACTGCAGAAAGCCCCTGGCCATAGGCCAAGGGGGGCGGCCATTGTTGATGAAAAGCCCCGAATTGCATATGTATGTGCTGCTTTGCATAGTATTAGCATGATGTTATAATTGCTGCGGGCTGTTGGTTGCGTGTTCGGATTCTGTACCAGGCCGAGCTTTTTCGTGCGCTGGGTTCCCCATCCTAGTGACAGCAACGCTTGGAGTCCCCATTGCGGATGTGTCACATCACCTTCATTAAAGCCAATTAATTCACCGTGTGTGTGTGGGCCTCATCCTTGCAGAGCATCCAGGCACGTAACATTTGGTGCAGCTAGCAGGGTGCTCTGGAGGATGATGCCATTTTGGCCGAAGGTAGGGAAAGTAGGGAAGCCGTCGCTGTCCCTACAGCGCATACCCGGGTGGCCCCAGACGGAGCGATGGGGGCCGGTTGCGTGAGTTATGGCAGGGTGGACTGCCCCTGCCGAGTGGCCGGAATTTCGGCAGGTGGCTGGCGTCATACCAGCACAGCTGACGGAGGCGCTACAGCGGTTGCGGGTGGACTGGTGCCCCAGGGCGGAGCGGCGGGGTATAGGGGAGTTCGGATGGCTCCTCCTGACCACCCTCCGGGCCCAGGATGAGGAGGTGCTCCACTTGCATGGGGCCCTGGAGGGAAAGAAGCTAGAGTGCACGGCCCAGCTGGAGGCCCGCGCCGTGGCACAGGCGGTCATCATCTCCCAGGCAGAGCATGCCCAGGAGCTGACAAGGCATTGTGAAGAGTTAGTGGCCCAGGTTGCCAATCGGCGATGGCTCAAGCATGGGCGGCGACCGGTGACCATGGCCCAGGTCCATGCCATGACAGCCGCCCCCTTTTGGGACCCCGAGGCCTGGGATGGGAATGTTGGGGGCTCATCCTCCTCGGAGGAGGAGGAGGAAAATGAGCAGGAGCCTGCAGTGGGTCACTTCCGTCCAGTACGGGAACTCAGAGCCGAAGGCAACATGTTGCAGCCAGAGGTCATGCGAACCTTCAAAACAAGTGAGTTGCAGGAAATCGTGAAGTCATTTCACCAGAAGCCCAGAGAAGGTGTCTTGAGCTGGCTGGTCAGGGTCTGGGACAATGCAGGAAACACGGTGATGCTCCTGCATTGTGAGTTACGGCAGTTGGGGGTCATAGCACAGGACGCGCAGGTATGAGTGGAAATGGCTTCCCTCACAGCCTCTGCAGCGGGGCAGGATGAGTCATCCTCCCTGTATCGATGGCTGACGGAGGCCGTGGGAGCTGCCTACCCCTCGGTGGGTCAATTGGAGGCACAGGTAAACCCCTGGAAAATATCTCTGAGGTTATACAGGCATTGCGGCAGCTAGGGATGGCCTGAGCTGTAGCAACGGGGGGTACTGATGGGCCTGATGACATGCAAAAAACAAAGTCTACTAAAGCTACTCTATTACGTACAGCCCCAGATGAGTTGAAGCCTTCACTCCTCGCGGTGGTCATGGTGGCGGATGGGTGGGTCGGAGAGTTAGCAGCCACCCTCATGCAACTGGGGACCGCCCTGGCCAGGTCACTACTTAAGGCTGTCCAAGCTGCTAAGGGGCAGCAAAGCAAGGGACAGGCCAGTAGGGGGCTGGAGAAGGGAGAGATACGAGTGCCGCGAAGAGTCTTGTGGTCAGATCTCTTGCAGGTGGGAGTTCTCCGAGAAGAAATTGATGGGAAGCCAACGGCCGACTTGTATAAGCGATGGATGCAGCTGCCCGCCGCGAAGCGAAGCATGGGGCCTGAGGGGGAGAAGGGCATGGAGCAAAACAAGCCTGCAGAGCTCTCTGCCCCACCTGCGGAGGGGCAGCTGCCACGTCCCTACTGAGGATGTGGCTAGTCCTCCACTCCGTGTGTGGCAGCGGCCACCTACAGAAAGGAGGCGGGGGACCAACGCCCCTACGTACCCTTAGGGATCCGCTGGCCGAGGGGAGGAGTTCAACATGTTTTGGCGCTCCTGGATACCGGCGCCGAAGTCACGATCTTGCATTCCGCACAGACCCAGGGCTGAGCCACCCTGATGAGGGGCCTGGGGGGCACTGAGACCCCGGGGTACGAGGTTATGGTTACCCTGACCCTGGGGAAGGCCCCTCCTTTCCAGGCCACGGTCTTGGCGGCCGCCATCAGGGAGTACATCTTGGGCATCGATGTCTTACGGGGTCACTCAGTTGACACGCAGTATGGCCTGTTTGCATTTGGCCACCCCCAATATGTAAGTGCGGCGCGGGTGCTGGAGGTGCAGACGTTAACGATCCTGCAGGGCATCCCGTGTTGGGAGCCAGTAGCATTGCCCCTCCCTACGGCCGTAGTTTCCAAAAAGCAGTACTGCCTGCCGGGGGGGCGGAGGAGGAAATAACTCAAATGATTACTGCATTATTAGAAGCCAAGGTAATCCAGCCCACACTGAGTCCCTATAACAGCCCCATCTGGAGAGTACGGAAACCAGACAGGACATAGCATATGACGGTAGATTACCGAGAGTTGAATAAGGTGACCCCCCTGCTGACGGCTGTTGTACCTGACATGATTACATTGGTCGAGCACATCACGGCCGCAGCTCAGCCATGGCATGCCAGGTTGGACTTGGCGAATGCCTTTTTCTCCATAGCGATTGCCCCGAATTGCCAGGATCAGTTTGCGTTCTCATGGCAAGCACGCCAGTATACTTTCTGCGTGCTACCCCAGGGTTGGAAGCACTCCCCGACCATCTGCCATCAGCTGGTCAGCACCAACTTGGCCCGAATCCAGTGGCTGCCCCAGACCCGCCACTATCATTATATCGATGATATCATGATATCTGGCCCCTCCCGCGAGGTGATGGCGGATGCCTTACACGCAGCTGTGGGGGGCCTGGAGGCGCATGGCTGGGCCTTGAATCCCCAAAAGATACAGGGCCCCGCACAAGCAGTGGTCTTCCTGGGTATTCTGTGGGCGGGGCCGGAGCGGCAGATTCCCCAGAAGGTGTGCCAAACCATACAAGGTTATCCCACGCCCCAGACCAAGAGGGAGTTACTGGCTTTCCTTGGCTTGCTTCGGTTTTGGCGCGCTTTCATTCCCCACTTGGCCTTTCTAATGTGGCCATTACACGCCTTAGTGCGTAAGGCGGCACCCTGGCAGTGGACACGTGGTCACCAGACCGCTTTGAGTTATGCAAGGAAGCCCTGCTTATGCACGCTCAGCTTCATGCCCCACAGCCGGGGGTCCCCTTTGAGTTGGAGGTCACCACAGTGGTGGATGTGGCCTCCTGGGGGCTCTGGCAATCTGTAGGGAGCCAGCAAAAAGAACCCATTGGCTTCTGGTCCCAAGCACTGAGGGGGGCGGAGCCCAGTTACACCCCATTAGAAAAGCAGATTCTGGCAGTGGTATGGGCGTTGCAAGACACAGAGAGCATGACGGGTCCTACACCAGTGGTGGTCCGTACGCCCATCCCCCTAGGACACTAGATACGGGAGGACCCCACCCAAACGCAGACCAGGGTTGCTCAAAACGCCACCCACTTTAAGTGGAAGCATTACTTACAACAACGGATGCTGCTCGGCTGACCCTCCATCTCAACCCCTCATGCCATTTTGCTGGGGGGGGTTACTTTTGAGCATGCACCCTCCCTAACAGACGAACTGCCACCAGTGGAGGATCCTGTGGCTGCCTCTCCTGTGGGGGAGGCTCCTCTCATGGACCAGCTAGCCGCTGAGGACCAGGAGTATGCATGGTTCACTTATGGATCAGCGGCGTACACCGCTCATGGCACCCAGGAATGGAGGGCGGTAGTGTACACCCCCTATGTGGACGTAGTGGTGATGGCCTGGGGCACTGCCGGCTCCAACCAGTGGGTGGAGCTGAGGGCTGCCACTCTAGCTATCGCCGATTCCCTGCCACTAGTGTATCTCTACACCAACAGTTGGGTTCTGTACAAGGGCCTCCAGACCTGGGTGACTGCCTGTGAGGCCAAGGGGTGGGAGGTGGCAGGCCAACCCTTGTGGGGAGCCACACTGTGGCAGCAGCTCCTCGCCTATGCCCGGCAAGCCTCCCTGGCTGTGGGTCATGTGGATGCTCATACAAAAGCCCAAACCGATGAAGCTCAGTGGAACGCGGCAGCCGATGACATGGCCCAAGGGAAGGTCATCCAGCTGGCCGAACGTTATCACAAGGAGGGAGGCCACCGTGGAGCTAGCGCAACCCAGTATGTGGCCCTCTGCCAAGGCACTGCATTACCCTTGTCGGCCTGCCGCACGGCTCAGGCGGGGTGCCCTATCTGCTCCTGGCTGGTGCCCATTGCCCTACCGGAACTGGCCGGCCGTATCCACCGAGCCATGGGCCCTTGCCAAGACTGGCAGGTTGACTATATCGGCCCTCTACCGCAAGAGCGGAGCTGGCAATATGTGTTCACAGCGGTGGATACCTATACTGGCCTGCTATTCATACACCCCAGTGCCACTGCAGCAGCGACAACCACACTGATGGCCCTACAACAGTTGTGTTCCCCTTACAGGACCCCCCGGACCATGCAGAGTGACCAGGGGACTCAGTTCACGGCCCAAGCCGTTCTGACCTGGGCCACCGATGTTGCTATAGACTGGCACTTCCACCTCCCATACACGCCAACAGCAAGCGGCCTTATAGAGCATCTAAACGGGTTGCTGAAAGACCAAATCCGCCGCCTCAAGCCTACCCACACACTGTGGGGCTGGTCGGGGGTGCTGGAGCAGGCCGTCTGGCTCCTGAACAACAGCCACTTGAGGGGAGGCCAGACACCCTTCCAGCGCCTCACCACGCCTCCTCAAGTACCGGTACAGCTGCAGGTGGACCTTAAGCATACATGTGGGGTCCTGGATGCTGAGCAGGGGTAGTGACCCTATACGCTTCACACTCCACTACCCTGCAAGCAGAGCAGACTGTGTCTCCGTGGGCCGCCCAAGGGCAGATAGGGTGCGAGCCCCCTTGCTTGTTTTGTGTCCTCCCAGTGAAGGAGGGTCTCCAGTTCTATCCCCCTTACTGGCTGAGCTCAGATCGCTCTCTGGCCCTCCTGTCTTGTACCAATGCAAGCGGCGGGGTATTGCACTGGGAGCGAGGGGAGGCCCTCGGTAAACTTGTCCCCTTACCTCCTGCAGGTCTCACGAGCTGCGACCCCAGTGAAACGGAATGGCACGTGCTAGAGAGCATCTGGTGGACCCTCCCACTGCAAGAGCCGTGGGCGGCCGTAGTCCTGGCAACAGGGGAGGGCTGGGCCTTTGTGCTGCCGGAGGGGGAAGACTACCCGCATATGGCCTCACTCTCACGACTCTCATGACACTCTTTGGGAGGCGACTGACGGCTCTGGGGACTGTGAGCCCCCCCACCAATGCATGGGTGGTACTTGCCCAAACGGCCGTTAATGCCACATCCTTTTGTCTTCCTAGGGTGTATGCTGTAGGCGCTCTCATGGAAACCTGCTTTATTGGTGTTAGTGCGACTCCAGCGTCGCTACAGGCACATCACTTGCTGCGGACCAGCTCGAAACACATGACATATCAGGATTTGTATATGTTGGGCGTTGCCTAATATAGACAAGATGCAGGTATGTATTCCTTTCGTCTGGCCAATGTTACCCCTGCTGATACCCGCGTGTACTTTAGGAATGCCCCTTGTGTAGCGGCTGATCTTACTAATACTGAGTTACGTTGCCAGCGTATGGGCATTGTAAATTGCCTGCCAGGTGGTTTTTGTTGTGTGGTGGGGTTGCATATACCTAAGTCCCCGCCAACATTTCTGGGGGGCCGTGCACCCTGGGCCGTGTGATGCCCCTGATGCTGCCACACCCCCTAATGAGTCGTGCCCACCGCCGACGGAGCACCATTCCCCTGGATTCCACCTGTAAGGCTGAGGTAGCCCTCTACTCGGAGGGGAAGGCGGCGGCCCTTATGTTTTCTCCGGTGGGCATCTTGGGCATGGTTGGGCATAATTATCACGCAGTGGCTCACCTTGCCTGTACTGTTGCCAAAGCCATTAATTTAACCTCTACTGTTCTTGCCTTGCTTACGCGAGAATTGGGTGAAGTGCGCCAAGGCATGTTACAGAATCGATTAGCTGTAGATTATTTGTTATTGCGGCATGGCCACGCTTGCCGTGATTTTGCTGGTATGTGCTGTTTTAATATTACAGATACTGGAGCAGCTATAGATGCTGACTTGGAGAATCTGCGCCATCTGGCGGAGGGTATTGGCCAGCAGAATGGAGATTCCTGGCTCTGGTCCTGGCTCACCTCCCTTCGTGGTTGGGCTGTGCACCTCGTCCAGGGCCTCTGTGTTGGCCCTCTTGGTTTATTAAGCTTGTATGCGTGCTGTGGCTTGTGTAGCTTCTGCTGTATGTGCGGCCAACTGGGTTGTTATCGGTGCCCTGCCATCACCCCTTCAGAATCCGCTTGGTCCCTGGCGGCACTCGAGAAAGCGAGGGGAGGAATGTAGGGGACCCCGGAAGACTTTGTCACGGCCTAGTTAGGGCTTTTCGTTTTCTCGGTGGCAGGTTATTATAGGACACTGTATGCCAGCAGATGCTGCCTTTAGCCAGTTAGAACTGCCCTGCCTGGGAAGCCCCGGTGTTTATGAGGAACTGCAGAAAGCCCCTGGCCATAGGCCAAGGGGGGTGGCCATTGTTGATGAGAAGCCCCGAATTGCATATGTATGTGCAGCTTTGCATAGTATTAGCATGATGTTATAATTGCTGCGGGTTGTTGGTTGCGTGTTCGGACTCTGTACCAGGCTGAGCTTTTTCATGCGCTGGGTTCCCTATCCCAGTGACAGCAACACTTGGAGTCCCCATTGCGGGTGTGTCACATTACCTTCATTAAAGCCAATTAATTCACTTTGTGTGTGTGGGCCTCATCCTTGCAGAGCATCCAGGCACGTAACAATATAATTTAACATCAATTAAGGAATCGGTTGTTTGAAATCGTCATTTTTGCATCCCACTCCTTCCTCTTGCAAGACCCAGTGCTGTGATCTCTTCCCTTAATTAAGGATTTGAGCTTATTAATGCCAGTATTTGATTTTCCTCACGATAGAGCCCTAACAACACTATCATCAGATCGTCCAAGCCTTCCATTCAATTGGTAATAACTGGGCAGGAGAGCTGTGTTTAATTTTAGCTTTCCCAACTTTGAGAATCATAGGACTGGAAGGGACCTTAAGAGGTCACCTAGTGCAGTCACCTGCACTCGTGGCAGGACTAAATATTATCTAAACCAGTGGTTCTCAAACTAGGCTGCCACTTGTTCAGGGAAAACCCCTGGCGGGCCAGGCTGGTTTGTTTACCTGCCACGTCACAGATTTGGCCCATCACAGCTCCCAGTGGCCGCGGTGCACCATTCCAGGCCAATGGGAGCTGCAGGAAGCAGCGTGGGCCAAGAGACGTACTGGCCGCCACTTCCCGCAGCCCCCATTGGCCTGGAGCTGCGAACCATGGCCACTAGGAGCTGCAATCGGCCGAACCTATGGAGCGGCAGGTAAACAAACCGGCCTGGCTCACCAGGAGCTATCCTTGAACAAGCAGTGGCCATAGTTTAAGAACCACTGATTTAGACCATCTCTGACAGTTGTTTGTCTAACATGCTCTTAAAAATCTCAAGTGACAAAGATGCCACAACCTCGCTAGGCAATTAATTCCAGTGCTTAACTGCCCTGACAGGAAGTTTTTCCTCATGTCCACCCTAGATTGCTCTTGCTGCAATTTAAACCCATTGGTTCTTGTCCTATCCTCAAAAAAGGTTAACGAGAAGAATTTTTACTCCCTCCTCTTGGTAAAAACCTATGTACTTCAAAACTGTTATAGTGTCCCCCTGCCCTAGTCTTCTCTTCTCCACACTAAACAAACCCAATTTTTTTAAAATCTTCCCTCATAGGTCATGTTTTCTAGACCTTTAAATCATTTTTATTGCTCTTCTCTGAACTGTCTCCAATTTGTCCACATCTTTCCTGAATTGCAGTGCCCAGAACTGTACACAATATTCCACTTGACACCTAATCAGCTCAGAGATGAGCAGAAGACTTAGTTCTTGGTTTGGCTTATAACACTCCAAAACATCCCAGAATGAGGTTTCTTATTTTGCAGCAGTATTACACTGTTGACTCATATTTAGCTTGCGATCCACTCTGATCCCCAGATCCTTTTCTACAGTATTCCTTCTTAAGCAGTCATTTCTCACTTTGTATGTGTGCAACTAACTGGTCCTTCCTAAATTGAATATTTTGCATTTGTCCTTATTGAATTCCATCCTATTTACTTCAGACCATTTCTCCAATTTGTCCAGATCATTTTGAATTTTAACCATCCAAAGCACTTGCATCCCCTCCCAGCGTGGTGTTGTCTGCAAACTCTATAAGTATACTCTATGCCATCATTTAAATCATTCATGAAGATATTGAACAGAACCAGACCCAGACCTGATCCCTGTGAGACCCCACTTAATATGCTTTTCCAGTTTGACTGTGGACTACTGATAACTACTCTCTGGGAACGGTTTTCCAACCAGGTATGCATCCCCCTTATCATAGCTCCAGCTAGGTTGTATTTCCATAGAATATCCCTTCTAAAGTTACCAAGTCTCAGCTGCAATCTTCTTCTGAAGAAAAGGGTGACCCAGTCATTTAAGTTCCACCTGGAGCATTATTACTGTACGGGGCCTTAAAAGTGTGGGACTCACCCCTGTGGCACCTCCTGCTGATCATCTCAGGGAATTAGCATTTCCAGACTTCAGAGCACCCTCTGCAGGCCGGTGACGCACTGCCGCTGGCCCCCATGTCCCTCCCAGGACCCAATGTCCGTTGTCTTTGGGGTGCTGCCCATCCAGGCAATACCCCACAGATCTGGGTCTCCCGTCCCCAGGGAACCCTCACCCTCTATCCCCACCTTGCTTCAGCCTATGGGCTACTGCCAGTCACCATCTAGCCCCCTTTCACTGGAGCTGACTGCAGTCTGTATAAGCCAGTCATCATAGGCAAGAATGGGGGGGGTGACCTGCTGCCTTTCCCTGCAACCCAGTACCTCCAGGGGCCTTGTAGAAGGCCCTGCAGCCTAGGGAGTTGCTGGCCCAGAGCTCCCCAGCTCCTCTGGCCTTTCCCCAGCCTTGATTCACTTGAGTACCCTTTAGCAGTCAGGCAGCTAGGTCCATCTCACTCGTCAACTAGAGGGAGACTGTCTCTGGCTTCTGGTCTCAGCCCTCTTTTGAGGGCCAGCTGGGCCTTCATTAAGCCAGCCTCGGCCTGATTGGGGCATGGTCCCCAGCTGAGGCTGCTTTCCCCATCAGCCTTGCTTTTCCTTTCCTGCCACAGCCCTCTCCCCGGGCTGTTTTAAGCCTTTTAAGACAGGAGCAAGTGATCTCCCTGCTACAGGGTCATAAAGTTACAAGAACATACAATTGGGCGGACACTTGTACTTCTAACAGATGTGTTGGTCCATTTCTAGATTTGATTACATATGGGTTTCTCAACTGTAAAATTCAAAAGCAACATATATGAAAGAAGCAACACAACTGAAACAGACTAGTGTATCTGTGTTAATACCTAATGGAAAAAAATGTTCCCATCCCATCTTATGAATATTTAAAATCATCTGATCTTGATAATTGGCATTGGGCCCTGATATATAACCTTGATAGGAGTGTGTACTGAGCAGAGCACATGTTATAGAGAACTAGATTAGGGCTAGTGAGAACTGGTTGGAAGTAGTTTAGTGGCAGCTTCATCAGATCCATGTGCTCCTACTGTGTATCTCCTTTGTCTTATGTAACTCTATTTAAGTTCTAATAAATCCTTATTTCTAAGAGTCCAGACTGTGCCTCCTTCTTATGAATCCACAAGACAACACAAACATGTCATTACTGAGAATATGTCTGAAAAATCTAGAAAGTGACTTACAGTGATTATTGTTCTATTCTTAGTTTTTTTGTTTATTTAGTCTTCTGAGTACAAAGATGTCTAAAAGACTGACTCCTGTCAAGCAGAGTTGTATCTACAGCATATTTGCAATACTGACTTCAGAGTGAATTTTTAATCCTGTTTCTTTTTTAGGTTGAGAATAAAATGGATGAAACACAGAATATGTTATAATTTCTTCAGTTCGTTTTTGCAGGGGTTTTTTGTTGTTTTTTTTTACTTTGAAGGGAAAGAAAAAAGATATTTCTCAGTCTTCTGTTTTTCTTCTTCAATAAACAGTTCTAGTTTTAAGAAAAAAATTCTTTGCCACAAACACTACACAGTATATTACCTTTTCTCTCAGCAAATATCATGAACTCTTTACGTTGTTATTTTTTATTTCTCTTCAAAGGCATGCTACAGGTTGCTAAAAGATATTTTGTTAATTTAGATTCTCCTTTGTTTTCGGAAATGGGAGGAGACACATCCCATCTTCTTCCCTGGAATTTGGTCTATTAATTTATTTTGGACTTCAAAGGGGTGCTGACCATTGTAAATTCTGTCCTGCATTCCTGGTACTCCCAAGACTTCCATCAAGCCTGCACAAGGAATGCAGTCCTGAGACCCATATCTCTACACTGGCTGGATTCACTTCTGTGACATTTCTTAGGGTCACAATGGGTGGTTCAGAAAGCACAGGAATCACACTACACTTAGTCAAATGGTGCTTTAAGAAAGTATTGCATGGAAGTGCCCTACAAGAATCTGACAGAAATCAGAGTACATGGCTTAAATGTATGTTATACTTTCCGAAGTGCTCAGTACAGGCTTAACTCTGGTCCCAAACAAATGAATGGCAAAACACGCCACCCACTTGATATAGAGTTCTGAGGATGTTTCAGACGACATAGCAATATACCAGAGACTCTTACAGCTGTAATTCATACAATTGCAATACAAAGTAATTGTCATAAACAGATGGTTAAGGGTTAATGCCTCTTTTACCTGTAAAGGGTTAAAAATTTCACCTAGCCTAGCTAACACCTGACCAGAGGAACCAATGAGGGAACAAGATGTTTCAAAAGGAAGGAGGGAAGTTTTTCCTTTGTTTAGAGTTTCAGTTTCAGCCGGAGTGAAAAAGATCAAGGAACCAGCCTCTTATCAGATTAGTAAGTTTTAGAAAGGAATAAATAGGTTTATGTTTATTTCTTTGTAACCTGTCTTATGCAATTAGAGGTAGAATCAAATTGGGTATTTTTTTGTGTAACTAAATTTGTGCCCAGGGGAACATCCTCTGTGTTTTGAATCTGTTGTCTGTGAGAGTAGCTGATGTGCTAATCTCTCCCAGAGGGTTTTCTTTTACCTCTCTTTTCTTTAATTAAAAGCCTTTTTCTTAATACCTGATTGATTTCTCCTTGTTTTTAGATCCAAGGGGATTGGATCTGGACTCAACAGGGAATTGGTGAAAGAGTCTCTCAAGGTTACCCAGGGAGGGGAAGGTTTTCGGGGGACAGGGAGTGATCCAAACACTGGAAATTCTGGATGGTGGCAGTGATACCAGATCTAAGCTGGTAATTAAGCTTCGAAATGTCCATGCAGGTCCCCACATCTGTACCCTAAAGTTCAGAGTGGGGAAGGAACCTTGACAGTAATATTACAAAAAACAAAGAAAAACACATAGGGGGGCATTTATGTGAATAGTGGGAATTGTACTTAGTTGATCCCTACTATTTTTTAACATCTCTAATCCTCCTTATATAGTTCTAATTGCTTTAGAATAATTTTGTTGGATTAGATAAAGGAGCAATAATAATATTTCCCTCTTTTTTCTTCACCTTCAGAAATGCATCATGTCTCAAAGAGATCTCTCTTTTATGTCTTCTAAGTGTTAATCAGTCATATATGTTAAAGGAGCACATTATCTTGATAGCTGCGTTTTTACCAAATATTAATACATTACATGTATGCATTGCAATGCATTAAAAAAAGAATTAAAAAACAGACCATGAAAAATACAGCAAAACGAAGTCCAAACAATGCTCATTCCAAAGATAATTTTAAGTGCATTTTTACAAGCTAAGGAAGCTGACCTGTTTAAGTAAAACTAATTAATGCTCCCCAGTTATTTAAGTTAGCAGGTACACAACATACGCCATTAAATACTCAATAGTAGACTTAATTTTGTTTCAATGTGTGTTTTGCCTTCTAAAGGAAAAGGAAATACATGGGCAATCTCAATGTTTTTTACCTGCCTGGGACTTTTTGATCGGTTATTTCATGTATTTTTCCCTCTAACTAATAAATAGAAATGCATAATAACATTCTAGAGAGAATGATTGATTGAAATGGCCATCCATTGCAGGCAAAAATGAAACTAGCAACAACAAAATTATGAAGACAATAATTAGATTCTCGGGTAAAAGATGCAGCCAGCAATTTGGGATGCCTTAGAATCTGAATAAGATAGTATATACAAACTTGTCTCCATGTGAAATAAGACTGCTAGTGTGACAATTCATTAAACAATTTTACACAGGTCTGAAAGTACTCTGGTAGAAGTTGTATACACTTAAAGGTAAGGAACCAGAGATGCTATTCATAAAGGAAGCTGCAACAGAGTCCCTTAGAGAAACAAAACACAGAGCAGAGTGGGAGCCAAAAGACTGGATCTCACTATGGAGTAGCATGTCTTAAATAAAATATATTTCAGATCCACTTAACCAGCTGCAAATCTTCTATGAATGTTCACTATACACTTCCCTAGTGAAAAAGCCTTGGCCAATCTTTCAAGCATTAATTAGATCAACTAATTCTATCTGGAACATAAACAGTTCAGGAACGTGATGTGGCAGGCTCTCAGGGACAGGATTATATACAGGGGAAATAAACAGAGTGAAAAGAAAAATAGTATTGTCTATGTTTATTTAGTTCTTTACATTTTCAAAGCCCTTTACAAATGTTAATTGATCCCCACAGCACCCTTTGGAAGAAGGTAAATATTATCCTCACTTAACAGGTAGGGAAACAGAGGCACAGAAAGTTTTAGGACTAGTTTTTGGCTCCCAGCCTTCAATTCAATATGCTTACATAAGAATTGCCATACTGGTTTATACTTATGGTCCATCTAGCCTAGTATCCTGTCTCAGACAGTGGCTAGTGCCAGATGCTTCTGGCATTTGGAGGTTTAGGGACACCATGAGCATGAGGTTGCATCCCTGACCATCTTGGCTAATAGCCATTGATAGACTTATCCTTCATGAACTTAGCTAATTCTTTTTTGAACCCAGTTTTACTTTTGGCCTTCACAACATCACCTGGAAGCGGAGCCGGCTCTAGGCACCAGCAAACCAAGCACGTGCTGGGGGCAGCATATTTTCATGGGCAGCATTCTGGCCATCTTTTTTTTTTTTGCTTCAGGAGGCAAAAGTCTAGAGCTGGTCCTGGCAGCAGCAGCGCTTCATGCGTGGGGGGCGCCCTGGGGCCGCTGTGGTTCTCACCGTCGGGGAGCAGTGCCACACCTCGTGGCTAGGCCAGGCAGGCTCTGAGCAAGGGACACTTGGGCTGGAAGCCAGCCCTGTGGGGCACACCGAGCTGCCTGCAGGTGCCGCAGGGTGCCTGCCCCCCTGCGCTGCAAACTGCAGCAGGGCCACCAGAAGCAGAAGTAGCAGCAGCAGGGCCATAGAGGGTGGAGCTCTGCTGGGTGGGGCCCACATCCCACTCTCTGGGGCTCCACTCCCTTTGGGGCTACCCTGCCCCATCTCCTCAGCCCCCTGCTGAGGCAATCCTCCAGCTCTACCCTCCTAGGTCCCAGCTGGTCCTGGAGGCGGGACTCCTGGCTGGAGGACCCTGGGCTGAGGCGCGGCCCAGGAGCCCCACTGCTTACCCTGTCTCTGCCAGCACTGGACTGGCTGGAGGAGAGTAGGGAGCGGGCAGAATCAGCACTGGTGTGGAGAAGCCCAGGGCTGAGGAAGCAGGGGGTGCAGTTGGGGTAGGGGGCAGTCCAGCACTGGGGCGGCAGGGGGTGAGGGTGGAGGAGGGCACTGGTCGGGTGGGGTGAGAGCCCAGGGGTGGGGTAGGGGGCAGTGAAAATTTTTTTTCAATGGGCAGCAAAAAACCTAGAGCGTGCCCTCCCTGGAAGTGAATTTTACTGGTTGACTGCACATTTTGGGAAGAAGTACTTCCCTTTTAAACCTGCTGCCTATTAATTTCATCGGGTGACCCCGAGTTCTTGTGTTATCTGAAGAGCTAAAAAACATTTCCCTATTCATTTTCTCCACATCATTCATGATTTTTATAGACCTCTGTCATCTCCCCCCTTACTTGGCTCTTTTTTTAAGCAGAACTGTCCCAATTTTCCTTAGATGGAAGCTCTTCTGTCCTCACGTTTTTATTGCCCTTCTCCTTGTTGCCTTTTTTGTTCACTTTTTCCAATTTTAATATCTGGAGGGTTTTTTTGCAATTAACAAGAACTATTCACAGGATTCAAGGTATGGGTGGACCCTGCAATTTTCCTCTCTCCATTGTGAAAACCGACCATTTATTCCTACCCTTTCTTTACTATCTGTGAACCAGTTACTGATCCTTGAGAGGACCTTCCTTCTTATTCTATGACTGCTCACTCTTAACAGCCCTTGGTGAGGGACCATCTCAAAGCTTGCAGATGAAATGAGTCCATTGTTTCCAAAAAACATACTGAAAAAAATGTGGGGCAGATCCTTGGTCCTGATCCATCCTCTTTGGGACAATGTTTTCCTTTGGGTCAGGAGAGACAGTGGGACAAGAGTCAATATTTATTTTTATTTTGGGGGGAGGTAGTCAGTAATGGGTTGGTGGCAAAATATTTCACACCTGGGACAAACAATGCTAAGACTAACTTTGCTTATGCTCCCTTAGTGAAAAGTATGGCCTTTTGTCTGGTCCCCACACAGTGGTGCAAGGGGGTGTGTTGTAGACCCTCATTCTGACCCTCTCTCCCCCATCATCACTCATACAGCTTCAATGGATCAGACACAGAATGGCCCTTAAATACTGGGAGTTTGACTTTTATTTCCTAATATATACATTCAACTCATTTATTTATTATAACAGGTGGAACTCATGACTCCCTCAGTTTGAAGAGGAACAACTGAACTTCTGGAGCCATGAGACTAGCTCTCTAAAGCTTATAAGAAAGATTTGTGGGAACTTTTGAGGATGCTCAAATTTAACACAATCTTGTGGTAATGTTCTGAGGAATTTCCTGGGACATGGCAGGGAACACTGAAGCTGTCAGCATCACTGCAGTGACCTGTAGTAAATTATCTTCTTTTTTTCCCCATTACTGACACTCAGCATATATTCTAGGAAATGTATCATTTTGACAATCAAAGACTGAAACCCTGGAACACAGGCAGCACTATTGGTTCCCTGTTGTCTCCAATCAATAGGAACAGAATATTCAGAATCAAAAGGAAAGCAGAAGTTGCTGTTAGATTGGAGTAAGGAGAACAACCAGACTCCATGCTTTCATAGCTGACTAGCTGGAGACAAAGAATTTTGTCTTTCTTTTTTATGGTATCTGACTGCAAAAAAATCCATAATGGGAAGACTCCAGAGAATAGCTGAGTGTCGATACTGAATCATATGTTCAGTAGACATGCCTTTTCCCATACAGTTGAGCTTCTGAGCTGGGCATCTGTTATAGAATTTTCCTTTCCCAGAGTGTGAACTGCTGACAGAAACCAGTGATTACACTGCTCTACAGTCAAAATGCTTCTGAAATAAATGTAGTCCAACTTTACTAATTCTGGGTCACTGAGAACGAAAATGATGCTTAAAATTGTTGACTGGCTCTAGTTTTCAAGATATGCTATTGGGTCAGTATATATGACCCTTGACTTGGGAATGGCGGAGGATAAGTGAGTTATAAAGGGAAGGGATCTCAATTTAAACCAGAAATGACTAAAATACATCTTTGACTGGATCTATGAATAAATCTATGACTGGATTTGGACAGTACTTGCTTTTGAGGCAAAACAATGAATGATGCAATCTGAAGCTGGTATTGCATCATACATGACATGAATTGCATCATGTGATTCCTAGAAGTCATGGATGATGCAGTCATAACGAAGCTTACATCACTCTGCTGAACAAATTGCCCTATATCAGCTCTAGAAATCATACAGTGTAGTGCTCTCTTATTTGTCAGTGTTTGATTTTGCAAAGGGACACATTTCTGTTTAGCCAAAGTGAGCAGAGATGCCTCGTACTTGTGTGAACAGTGCAGATGACTTCTCCTATGTTTGTGGTGAAGTGACTTTTGCATCACAAAAGCGCAGTATAACCACTATGGTTAAGAAAGCCTATCACCTTTCTTTTGGCTGCAAAATTGGAGATCAGGACAAGAGGTGGGCCCCACACATATGCTGCAACACTTGTGCAACAAATCTTCGCCAGTGGTTGAACAGGAAAAGGAAATCTATGCCTTTTGCAGGCCAATGATTTGGAGAGAGCCAACAGATCATACCAGCAATTGTTACTTCTGCATGGTGCCTCCAGTTGGGAAAGGTGTGTCAAAGAAGAAAAAGTGGACTGTGCATTATCCAAACATTCCATCAGCTATACGCCCAGTACCCCACGGAGAAGGACTGCCGGTTCCTGATGCACCAGAATCATTCTCACTTGAGTCAGACGAGGAAGAGGAAGAGGATGAAACTTCTGGTCCTGAACCATCAATGTCACAGGACCCACATTTTCTCCCATCCTCCTCCTCTGAACCACACCTCCTAACACAAGGTGAACTGAATGACCTTGTCAGGGATTTGGAACTACCCAAGAGTAAGGCAGAGCTGTTGGGCTCCAGACTACAGCAATGGAATCTCCTGGCAGGCTATTAGGGCAAATGGAGCCAATCAATGCTTGCAGACAGTGACAAGAGATGCTCCATTTAATGAATACAAGAGACAAGCCAAGAAGCACCGAGTAGATACTAAATAGGACTAAACTATGTACATAATAGTTTTTTTCCTTTTGTTTCATAATAAATTTTATTTATATAACCCTTTTGCTGATTTTTAAAGTGTTACATAAACAGGACAGGTGAAATATTATCATGTAAAGCAACCATAAACACATGAAAAGACCTAGGTTTACAATTTATGATTAAAACTCTACTATCTACACAATATACATAGACATAAAATGTAAAAACTTAAATATCTTAGAAACAGTAGCCAATCAATTGTTTTAATTGTCATATCTGAATTCAGCACATCAAAATACATAATAAATATCACATTTTATCTCTGAAGCAGACGACTTCTCAAAAATTGTAGACCAGTGTTATAAGATGATAACAGTCAGATTTGAGTTGCTAGATATGGGAAAAAATAAATTTTTGTCCTTCTTCCTTGTTCAGATAAGATATTATGTTTCTGTCGTCTAGCAGAACCTGTATATATCTGCAATGGCCAAAGAGAGTTGAGGGAGTTGAATGAAAACCCCTCTGCATAGCTGATAATTCTAGGACCATGTTCTCCCAGGATTTGATGGGTTTTAATCCTGGCTAACATCCCCCAGTGGTGGATAAGCACCGCCACTCCTGGATAAGGCTGTGGCAGCAGAAAGTGGTCACAGTCTCATTTATGACAAGTGAAGCTGTTATTATCCAGCACAGACTGAAAAGCACACCGCACAAGTGGAAAGGGGACATAGCTAGGGTGGTGGGGAAGTACAATTCTCCATCCTCAATAACCCTTTCAGGCAGAGATTCTATGAAGCTGTGATTAGAATTAAAGCTTCCCTCACCAAGCAGAGTTAACCTTGATGAGGGACAGTGTGAATTCCTTCTTTGGACAGGAAGTTCAGGGAGATGTTGTTACACTTCCCTTTTCCAGACCTAGCCCCTGTTCTGTTTAAGATCTAGCCCATTTGGGTCCTAGACAGAGGGTCTATAATAATCTTCGCTGTGAAGAGAAACATTATATTCTTTTTTTTTTCCTGGAATCCACCTTTAAAGAGGAGGAGGAGAAAAGAAAAAGAAAAAGGAGTTGAACTACCATACTGTGTCAGGTCTGGCACTCTGATTCTAAGATGATTTCTCTAGTAGAAGGTAATGCATCAAATATGGCCAATTTGTATTTATTTTTCTGTGTCTCAGTATTAAATGCTGAAAATTCTTGTAAAGTGTGTACATCTAGTCATTTAGGCTAGCAATAAAACCCTAAAGATTCTAGCCCACTGACTAGGTACCACTAAGATAAACTACCCTGGGCCAGTGAAACTCAGACTGAGGCTTGCGACCTGCAAGTGATTCTTTAATGAGCCTCCTGTGGCTCGTTGCAGCACATGATATTAAACCACTGTGTGATGTAATTATTAACCAATCTAAGTGATTAACCAGACAGGATGCTTTTATTATGTTATTAACCAACTGTAGTTGATAAAATAATAATACTTGGTCAGTTATTTTGCTATGAGAATTAGATAGATAGATAGATAGATAGATAGATAGATAGATAGATAGATAGATAGATAGATAGATAGATAGATAGATAGATAGTAAATGAAACAATGAATTCACACTACTGTGGTAATATCGATTGCTAATTTGGCTCCTGAACCACTGAGGTCTGAGTAGCACTGACCTAGGCTTTACCGCGCCTTCTTCACTTTTTGCAAAATTAAGTCTGTCTTTATAAGAACGAAACAAAGTCTGATTTTCTGAGTCTATAGTGAATCCTGTAAATGGCAACGATTTCTGTGGAATCAGGATTGATTTTCTTTTGGTTTACCCCAAACCCCAAAGACTTTAAAGAAGTGGATTGTCAGATACAGTTGCTTTGTGAGAAGGAGCTGCAGAAATATCTTCTGTGTAGATTAACATCCTGACCTCTAGACTTCTGCTGAAAGTATAAACAGAGTGAATGTCCTTGGTTCTATTGCAAACCCAAAGATCATCACTTTCTATTGATACAAATTCCTTATTTAATAGAACTGGAACAATTTCTTGTAGTCCGTGTGAATTTAAATGCTTAGGAGAAGCATTGCTCAAGTCTGTTTTTAATGACGGGTTCATTGTAAAGTATTACATTTAAGTCTGTTAATGAATCCATCCTAAAATATTTACTTAAAGGCCCACACTTCTTAAGCTTTTTAATGCAGATTGCTTGTGCACCCTAATGCATAGCTCTCAATAACAGCAGCTTATCACTCATGAAAGGTCATCTTTGTCACAGGAAAATAGAGTGCACACTGTGTCTTGTCTCAGGGCTGGTTGGGGGAAGTGTTTATGGAGGAGTTCCCTGCCCTCGTGGGAAACTAGAGAAGAAGGTCCTGCCCTTGCTGCTACAGAACATGGAGCTTGGGAAATAAGAAGATCCATTCTTTGGCCTATTAGGCACTGGCTTGAACCTCATGGCCTGGAAGAGGGGTAAAAGATCTACAATCCTTCCCTGACTATGTTGTGTGCAGAAGGAATGTTCAGGCTGATCCATTCTTTATCCTGTTCCTCACAGTGCAACTGGTCGGCTCCATTGAATTTGTCTGGAGTGCTTATGAGGGCATGGCCCAGCCTCTTCCCTAACCATTTTGGGCAACTGGGACAGGCTTTTGCAGGAGACTCACTGGGGATTCACTCACTTCTTGCTGGATGTCACTGGGATGAATGCAGTGTGACCAAGTGGTCAGAACAGGAGTTTGGCCTAGTAGATGGAGCAGAATCAGAGAGCAAAACAAGAGGTGTGGTCAAGGGACAAGCCAATGGTGTTGGGAGTTCAGAGGAAATCAGGGACTAGAGCTGGAGTGAGAACAGGCATGGACTGGAGCAAATGCTGGTACAGGAAGCAGGTCTGACACAGCTTCAGGTGTGGAACAAGTTGAGCAGCCACTGTGCTCTGACTTATGCTTTTTGTCACAGCAGCCTCAACATACAAAGCTATGACATTTTCTTTCTTTATTCATTTTTAGCCAACTCTTTTATATATATCTCCTTTCACTGGTATCCTTAAGAACATTCAGAAAAGCTGGGGGGTTTTTTATTATTATTTGGCACCATTCCATTTCCCTGACATCCCTTTAACGAAAAATATTTGATTCCAAGCCAACTCTATTTTTCATAAAGAGACTTTCTTTTCATAGAATATTGCCCACAATGCCCCAGAACACAATCAACAGTTTCTTTGGCTTTGCACACTTTACATAGATTGTCTTTATGTCTTATTAATAAGATTAACTTATCATTTAAGGAACAATGACCTGTTAACACTCCAAAAAAGATTACATCACTTTTTCCATCATGACTGAGGAGTTTAGTATTATCTTTGGTTTTTGAGGATAAATCATAAAACTTTCATCCTTTTGTTTCCTTAGTCTATAGTTCTTGCCATTCCTCCACGAGCTCTTTTGTGATGACTTTTTAATTCTTGTTTACTTAAGGCTATCTTAATATCCACCTTCTCATTTTGTAGAGTATGTTTTGCTGCTTTGTCAGCCATCTCATTTCCAGATATTCCGAAACGCACCAGAATCCATGATATTGTAACATAGATACCTGTTTTCATTATTTCCATAGTTAGAAAATAAATAACTATGCCTGACAAGGAACCAGATTAAATTATAGCAGAACCCGGTCACACATCTCTTTTCTGGGTTAGTGCCAACATTATTCCAATTAGTTCAGCTATCAGAATGTTCACATAATTCGATAGCCTTTTTAGATTTTTCGATTCCAAGACAGAGAAGGCTGTTCCCCTTCTATTCATGCTGTCATCTTTTGATCCATTTGTATAGAAATAGCAAACCTGGCCTCATTTTTCATAAATAAATTCAAAAATTTCATGTCATAATGTGTAGTGTTTTCCTTCCTGCATTTTTTTCACACAGGTCCAAATTCTCAAATGCCTAGCTGTAATCTGATTTCTCAAGACTAAAAATGTTTAGTTCTCTCCATTTTTCTATTTTACATAACTCTTTTACTCAGTTTTTGAGCCTGCTAGTCTGAGGAAGTCTGTCTACTCAGCTCCCAGCTATACTTTAAATCTGTTGTGTATTCCCGTTTCCATCATTCCCTTTTACCTTTGCCCAAAAGTTTTATCATTAGATTGATAGGTGCTTCTCCATGGGCTATTTGCAGTATATATGCTGGTGTTGTCGTCATTGCACCATATGCCAATCACAGAGCTTGTTTCTAAGAATAGTTTTTAAGGCTGAACCAAAAGCTTGGCATCCATAATCTCAAACTGGACTATACGTGCTCTATGCATCATCATCAAAATCTTCTTCTCTGCACTCCTCTTGTTTCCAGCTACACTTTTGAGTAAAAACAATGTGGGGTCCTTGTGGCACTTTAGAAACTAACAAAGTTATTCAGGCATAAGCTTTTGTGGGCTAAAACCCACTTCATCAGATGTATGGAGTGGAAAATATAGTAGAGAGGTGTGAATACACAGTATATGAAAAGATGGGAGTTGCCTTACTAAGTGGGGGTCAGTGCTACCGAGCCAATTCAATTAAGGTGGAAGTAGGCTATTCTCAGCAGTTGACAAGTTCATCCTGCTTGGTATCAAACAAACTTTTGAACTATCTGAATTCTTTCACCATAAAGAAATAAGTCCCACTCATCCCTAATTTTCTTCCTGGCTAAAAGCATTCCTTTTGTTTTTGCAAGTGAGAACGTAAATCTCCAATCATTTCCCCACTTGGAAATTCTCTGGAGTGTCTCCTTTGTCTTTTCTACAACTACTGTAAGTCTTTTGTGTTTAGTCTATATAGCACAGTTGTCTGTGAAAAAGAAAATACCTATTCCCATCTCCACACTCTCTGGGAAGAAATTTATCAAAATGGAAAACAAAGTAGGGCTCATAATACCCCATTGTATATTTCCATTTATAAGCTGATAGATTTTTTAATAAAGCAGTTCCCACTTTGACTAATATAGTTTTGTCACATAATAAGTATCTTATTCACCAAAACATTCTCCATTTTATTTCAGTTTTGGGCAGTTAATACCAGAGGTCTTCCCTCAATAGAATGTCAGATGCTTTTCCAGTGTCCAGGAAAGCAGTTAAAACGTTTTTATCTTTATGCTTATTTGTACCTCCATTTCTTCTCTCGCTATATGGTCTGAAACCACTTTGTGCCTCAAGTTATAACAACATTTTTCTCCAAGTATTCCACTAGTCCTACATTTCTAATTTTTTCCATGAATTTCCCCATGTATTACATGAGGGCAATAGGCCAAGAAGCATCAGAAAGTGTACATACCTTGCCTAGTGTTCTAACTGGTAGCACCAATGCTCTTTTCTATTCTGTTGGCAGCAGTCCTTTTTCCCCATATATCATTATATAACCCCAATGGAATCTTTACACTCCCTTCTGACATGTGTTGAAGCATTTCATTACTTATATTATCTGTACCTGGAGCTGTATTTTTCCTTTTTCTAAGAACTGAAATAAGCTCTTGCATACTAAAATTTTTGTTTAATGCATCACTAGTATATTCTCTCTTGTCATTTAATAGTCACAGTTATCCTCAATAAACCTCGTTTTTTTTTCTGCCGCCAAACTCATAGTTTTGATTTATATCACTACTGACTTTTTAGAATTCTTTTGCTAAAATGGGTGCCTTTCCTAAATTGGAGACTTCAATTTCATTATTTACAATAAGACCAGATATACATTTACTTTTACTTCAAATTCCATTCATGCTTATACATTTCTGAAAACTTTGAATCTTTGCTGAATTCCCCACAGACATTTCTCCAACTGTCTTTTTTGTCTTTTGGATAATCTTTTGTGCCACTGCCTTACATTTTTTATAACTCATTAGGTCTTTACTATTCATTGTGTGTTTTGCTTGCTTGTATGCCTTATTTCTTTCCTTGCTTGCTAATTTGCAATTTTCATTCCACCAGGGAACCAAATTTCTAAATTGGGGTGTAACCGGGCGGTGAGGGGAGGGGCGTATGGGACACTCACCTCCTGAGTGCCTCCTAGCAGCTGGGTATGGTACTGCACTCTTTTTTTTACTCCTGCCATTCCTTGTTGTTTGCCAATCTAGCTTGGCAGGTGTTCAGTGGCTCAGCACGCTGGCCAAGTCACACAGTTAAAAATAAATCCCTTCTGGGGTGGAAATGAGTTCAACAAACTTTCTGCCCTCACTGGAGTCTTCAGCCCCATCTCTGGACCCTTTAAATCCAGCCCTTTGCTCAGGCTTCTAAAGGAGTCTTGTCCTGTTCTTAGGGCTTAGGCCAATTCACCAGTGTCTGGTGGGAGAATTTGGGCCCACCTTCTACTCTGGATTCCAACCCAGGGACTCTATAAACAGCAATCATGTACTATTTCTCTTAATTAGTTGCTGCTGCATTCTCTGGGCCTCTTCCCACCTGGGCCTTTACCTTTGCCCATTCCCCTACGGTTAAAGTTCTAAGGTCCTCTCTCTCACAGGTCCAATAAATGTAATCAGTCAGCCTCCTTTGGCCAGAGAGGAGAACCTTTCCTCTACCCTGTGTGACCTGCTCAGGCCTGCAGCTCCTTTCATTCTGCTGATTGGCTGCTGGGCTCTGATTGGCTGCTTCCACAAGGCCTTGGCAGGCCTGGGGGACCCACCTTTGCTGCTCCTTTCCTGTTGTGGGACGTAGTAGGACCACAGGGCCTCTAGCAAGGTGATCATGAAAGACTGGGTACACCAAATCATATGAGAGCAATTTGATATTTTGTATATGGCCAGATCATAGAATCATAGAATCAATAGAATATCAGGGTTGGAAGGGACCTTGGGAGGTTATCTAGTCCAACCCCCTGCTCAAAGCAGGACCAATTCCCAACTAAATCATCCCAGCAGGGGCTTTGTCAAGTCTGACCTTAAAAACCTCTAAGGAAGGAGATTCCACCACCTCCCTAGGTAACCCATTCCAGTGTTTCATCACTCTCTGAGTGAAAAAGTTTTCCTAATATCC
This sequence comes from Gopherus evgoodei, assembly GCF_007399415.2. Classification (NCBI taxonomy): domain Eukaryota; kingdom Metazoa; phylum Chordata; order Testudines; family Testudinidae; genus Gopherus; species Gopherus evgoodei. Next base: position 52,570,212 of record NC_044328.1, on the reverse strand, counting down.
AATCTAAACCTCCCCCATTGCAACTTGAGACCATTACTCCTTGTTCTGTCATCTGCTACTGCTGAGGACAGTCTAGATCCATCCTTTTTGGAACCCTCTTTCAGGTAGTTGAAAGCAGCTATCAAATCCCCGTTCATTCTTCTCTTCTGCAGACTAAACAATCCCAGTTCCCTCAGCCTCTCTCATAAGTCATGTGCTCCAGCCTCCTAATCATTTTTGTTGCCCTCCGCTGGACTCTTTCCAATTTTTCCATATCCTTCTTGTAGTGTGGGGCCCAAAACTGGACACAGTACTCCAGAGGAGGCCTCACCAATGTCAAATAGAGGGGAATGATCACATCCCTCGATCTGCTGGCAATGCCCCTACTTATATAGCCCAAAATGCTGTTAGCCTTCTTGGCAACAAGGGCACACTGTTGACTCATATCCAGCTTCTTGTCTATTGTAACCCCTAGGTCCTTTTCTGCAGAACTGCTTCTTAGCCATTCAGTCCCTAGTCTGTAACAGTGAGTGGGATTCTTCCGTCCTAAGTGCAGGACTTTGCACTTGTCCTTGTTGAAACTCATCAAGTTTCTTTTGGCCCAGTCCTCTAATTTGTCTAGGTCCCTCTGTATCCTATCCCTACCCTCCAGCTTATCTACCACTCCTCCAAGTTTAGTGTCATCTGCAAACTTACTGAGAGTGCAGTCCACGCCATCCTCCAGATCATTAATGAAGATACTGAACAAAACCATCCCCAGGACCAATCCTTGGGGCACTCCACTTGAAACGAACTGCCAACTAGCCATGGAGCCATTGATCACTACCTGTTGAGCCTAATGATCTAGCCAGCTTTCTATCCACTTTATAGTCCAATCATCCAGCCCATACTTCTTTAACTTGCTGTCAAGAATACTGTGGGAGACTGTATCAAAAGCTTTGCTAAAGTCAAGGAATAACACATCCACTGCTTTCCCCTCATCCACAGACCCAGTCTTCTCCTCATAGAAGGCAATTAGGTTAGTCAGGCATGACTTGCCCTTGGTGAATCCATGCTGACTGTTCCTGATCACTTTCCTCTCCTCTAAGTGCTTCAGAATTGATTCCTTGAAGACCTGCTCCATGATTTTTCCAGGGACTGAGGTGAGGCTGACTGGCCTGTAGTTCCCCGGATTCTCCTTCTTCCCTTTTTTAAAGATGGGCACTACAGTAGCCTTTTTCCAGTCATCCGGGACCTCCCCTGTTCACCATGAGTTTTCAAAGATAATGGCCAATGGCTCTGCAACCACATCCGCCAACTCCTTTAGCACCGTCGGATACAGCGCATGTGGCCCCATGGACTTGTGCTCGTCCAGTTTTTCTAAATAGTCCTGAACCACTTCTTTCTCCACAGAGGGCTGGTCACCTTCTCCCCCTACTGTGCTACCCAGTGCAGCAGTCTGGGAGCTGACCTTGTTTGTGAAGACAGAGGCAAAAAAATCATTGAGTACATTAGCTTTTTCCACATCCTCTGTCACTAGGTTGCCTCCCTCATTCAGCAAGGGGCCCACACTTTCCTTGACTTTCTTCTTGTTGCTAACATACCTGAAGAAACCCTTCTTGTTACTCTTAACATCTCTTGCTAGCTGCAACTCCAAGTGTGATTTGGCCTTCCTGATTTCACTTCTGCATGCCTGAGCAATATTTTAATACTCCTCCCTGGTCATTTGTCCAATCTTCCACTTCTTGTAAGTTTCTTTTTTGCGTTTAAGATCAGCAAGAATTTCACTGTTAAGCCAAGTTGGTCGCCTGCCATATTTATTATTCTTCCTACACATTAGGATGTTTTTTTCCTGCAACCTCAATAAAGATTCTTTAAAATACAGCCAGCTCTCCTGGACTCCTCTCCCCCTCATGTTATTATCCCAGGGGATCCTGCCCATCAGATCCCTGCATCAGCTGTTGCTACAATTCTTATTGCATTTTTGTAGAATTCTCCTGGGTTGTCACTTATACAGTTACTGCATAAATATTCATCACATTTAATCTTGAAAAGACCTTAACTAGCTTTTGAAAGTTCTAGTTAGGAACTCTTCTGTGTTTTTGATATTCCTCTGCCTTAGTACTCAATAAATATAGAGAAGTGGTCACTTCCCAGTTCATCTTTTTATGAATTTCCCGGATGTAATTCCTAGATCCAAAACAGAAAAGAATCCATCCACTGAATTAAATCTAGTAGGTTATCCTGTATTCAATATTACCAGATTATGCCTATTAATAAATTGTTCTAAGCATTAACTATTTAGGTCAGTTTTCTTAATTTCCCATTATGACTATTAAGATCTCCACAAATTACGAATGACATTAATAACTAATTTTTCTAGTTCTAAAACATGGTAACTATTTTAATATGGAGCATATTCATTATAAATCCATATATAAGTGTTTTTGTTCTGCATGAGAATCTCAATAGCATTATATTCAAAACTTAATTTCTGCACATCCATTTCAATGTAGCTAAGTTCCTCTTTTATAAATATACAAACCTTCTAACTCCTCTGGTAGCTTCTTGATCCCTCCAGAGTATATCATAGCCTGGTAGACTGAACACAAGTTTGCTTATTAGCCATGTTTCTTGCACACATATTACATCAGGCTTTTCATCAGATCAAAAATGGCTTTCTTAAATTCTTGACCATACATTATTAAACTATGCATATTCCAGCTAAGGATCGTTAAGACCATGTTATTTAAGTTGTATTATTGCCTTCATTTAAAATCACATGAATGCCATCTATTGAAAGGTTGCCTGTCTTTAGATATTTTTCTGATGCTTTTGCTCTGATTTTAATCCTTTTGGGTTTTCCCCATGTACAAGCAATACATCACGTCTCATATTCTCCTCTCATGTTCTCCTCCCTGACCAGAGATGCATTCTGCAGTCCCTGTACATCTTTTCTCTTATTTAGGTTTTTTCCTTTTTTTTTTCTTTTTTTTTCTTTTAGTAACCTCTGCATATGATACTTTTTGAATTATGTTTTGGAGAATTTCTCTAGCTTTCTCTAGAATTTCTACAACTGCATAGCCTTTATATGCTGCACTGTGCTTTCCCACACAACTGTTACATTTAGGTTCTGTTCCTTCTATGCAGTTCTCATATGAATGATTTCCTCCACAATTACTGCACCTCAATGTTCCTTTACAAATGGCTGCCAATGTCCAAACCTATGACAGTTATAGCACCTCACAGGGGGAAGAGGAGGAATATGTGGTTTAAATCAAAAAGATTGAGACCCTATTTGGATCCTATTCAGAAGGGTCCCACCCTTAAGCGTTATGCATACAGCCAGAGATGGGTGGTTTATTCCCTCTCTCCTACCGAGACATTTAACAAACAATACTTTATTTTCCTTTGACATCATCCTCACAATTCTAGCTGCACTCTATACACAATCTCTCTTGCTTCTATCAGGAATTTAGGCAGTTGACAAGTAACTTTGATTTTTCCCTATGGTTACAGTTTTAAGCAGTTTTTCAGCTCTCTATGTGACCATTCTCTCCAACCTGCATTCTTTTAGCTCTTGGTATACCACCAAGATTTCACACTATCCAGTCCATCTTTTTTTTGGGGGGGGCGGTAACTTTTCCTGTTTTCACACCTTCTGTAACTGATTTGACAGTTGTGAAATGTTGATTTTTTTATCCTGTTTTTGTTTTTCATTTCTATGCATTCCTTCTTCATGATAGAGCTAATCTTTTTTCTTTTTCCTGATCTGAGACCATAACTCATCGCCAGCTTCTTCTCCTTTATAGTCCATGGCAACTTTCTATTCTCCCCACCACCCAACTTTGTCAGTGTTCCAGTGTTCCGCCTCATTTCAACTGGGGGGCCATCTGCAACCCTTCAACCAGCCTGCTCCTACAGCCCAACTCACGGTCTTCAGCCAGACCGTAAGACTCAATCTTGGCCCCAGCCCAACCTTCAGCCTGCCAGCCCATCTCCAGCTGCCTCAACCCCAGCTTTCATGGCCTCCAAACTCCAGCCCAGCCACTGTGCTGCTCTTGCTGCAAGGCACAAATAGTGATCTGTTAGCCCTTCTGTCCAGTAAAGGAGTATAGTCAGTGAAGGGCTTATTGGGCCCAGCACCGTTCACTGGGTTACTAGCTGACCAACCCTAGAGTCAGCTAAGTTCCTGACCCAAACCAGCCCTTAGTATTATGGGAAAACAGTTTACTGCAAAGAACATGACTCTGAATGTTTTTTTCTTGAGTGATAACTAGACAAGTGAAGTAAACTTTCCTGGCACACCTTAGTCAATTGCAGACTATTCATGAGGTCAAAGCATTCACCACAAAGATATTTTAAACTTCGGATTACTTCAGAAAGCTTAGCCTTATCTAAATGAGTTCTGGCCTCTCTCTCAGCCAATATATTTCCTCATCTGTTTGCATATTGATTTTTTCCATCTTTTATTTATTTCAGCTTCCTCAGGGGTGAAAAGAAACAGTCTATTAAGCAGCTAACGGGAAGTTAGGGTCTTGAAAGTGGTTTTACTCTTAAATGGTTATTGTCTCTCTGACTGGATCATTTTACAAATGCAAATTAAGAGGCTTAGAATGTAGTGACTTGGTTAGCATTCTAATTTGATTAGGGCATTCCATTTTCATATTTTCATTTTTGTATGCTTAAATACCAGCACATATTTAAACATATGCACATACTGCTGGTGACTGCAGGATAATATGTTATGTGAGATTACATATAGGTAATTGGATGATCCCCAAGGTCTTGTTTTGCCCCTGAATGTGTTTACATTTCTCAATATCCTACCGAAGTCTGGGAGCGTGCATGTTACTTTTAACACCACTACAGAATCATTCCCAGATGGGTGGCTGGTAGCAGTGGCCTGTGAGAGTATGTCTACACTGCAATTAAAAACCAATGGCTGGTTCCTGTGAGGTGGGAGAGTCCCAGAGCCCAGGCTCCAGCCCAAGCCCGAATGGCTACACCACAATTAAACAGCATCTTAGCCAGAACGCTGCAAGCCCGAGTCAGCAGGCATGGGCCAGCTGCAGCTGTCTAGTTGCAGTGTAGACATATCCATAATCACACTTGCTCTCTCCTGTGCCTGTATCACCTCTCTAGTTTCCCCTTTACACCACTGCAGATTCATGTTCACAGTGTTTATTTGTCATTTTAATTTTTCTCTCTTCGCCGCTGTATTTGTTTTCCTGTCGATCAATTCTCTGCCCCATTTTCCAACATTTTCTTTATTTGTTTCAAACCTCTCCTCCTTTCTGCTCATTTTTCACCTTCTCCTCTACTGTAAGTGGAACATGAATACAAGTTAAAAATTAAGCAAAGAGAAATTGCCAGTCCTCTATCTTAACATTATTTCTAGCCTTAGTGGAAGCAACAGATATCTGCATTCTCACAATAAAACCTATTCTGAGGAGATTTGCAGCCCCAGCTTTTGTGGATGGTTTGTAAAAGGCTAGGCTAAGTATACAAATTTGTAGAGACATATTCAACCTTTATCTCTGGACCTTATGAGTTTGTGCATCTTTACTTTCCATACATGTGTCTCTCTTTGGATTTCAGATGGTGGTTTTTTTTCCCCTCCCTCCTGTTTAGACAGAGACTTGCAAACAAACAAAAAGAGAGGCCTACAGTAATATGATATTTACTACAGACAGAGCAATTTCCTCTATCACTTTGGGTCATGAGAACAATTCTGTTATTGTTATTATCCCGCTTGGTGGCACCTCAGGCTTTCTTGAGTGGGTTGCTTGGTTTTACTAAATTACAAATTTGGTCAGAGTTTAGCTGGGAATATTTTGATGATCAGAGAAAGGCAAGATGCTAGGAATATAATTAGAGTAGAACTATCCAGCTATACCTTTCTGCATCTTACATGCTTACTACCAGCTGCCACACTTGTAGTAGATGTATAGTTTCCTGCCTGAATGAGTAATTACCAATGACTTGCCTGGGGTGGTTAACTCTTCACCAGCATCTGTCTTACTAAGTAGCACTTTATTTCAATATTGTTTCCCCTTCTAAATAAGAATGAAAGTTCTGGGTAACTCTGATAGGTAATTTTGTTAGCTTTTCCCCTTGGGAGACCTGGATCTAAATTCAGCCCATAGCATTTCGTTTAGATCACAATTTCAAAAGGGTTAAATGAGCCCTCACCATATCCTAGAACATTTCTTGGCAATACCATTGCATTTCCAGAGTCCTGCCATTGCCACCCCATTGTATTCATTAGTGTGAGACCTATACGGCAAGCACACGAAATATTTTCTAAGTCCGTTGTGGTAGCATGTGTGTGATGATTGCAAGAAGCAGGATAAGTGTTACCTTTGTACTTAGCGTCTTGCCAAGGAGTGTGGAAATTTCCTGAAATGGATTTAACATCATGAAACTACAGCCTTACCACTGCTAACAAAAATCTGCCACAGCCTTAATTTAATGACCTTACAAAGCTCATCGATTTTCACAGGTCTTTAAAGTGGTGATTTGTATTCTATTTTTGGGTGGCTATGTCATTTTGGTCAGGAAAGACTTATGGATCAAGAAGTTTAGTTTAAAGCATTGGAAATATGTAGCAAATTTTAAAAATGTGAAAATCAGAATGTGAGCATTTTACATCCACTTTGCTTAGGTATAAATGACTACACAGTGTGCAGGGCCTGGGAATCAGGCCCAATAACTATAGAAAATGTGTATAGTATTGCATATGCAGTCTCTAAACTAATGTTATACTCACTCAGCTAAACATGGGCTTTAACTTTTTTTGTTATAATAATACTAATATGTGATGCATTTAGAAGGCTTTTTCAAATGGATTATAGTAATTTCTTCAAAGCTCTATGATTATTTTAGATTCCTCTTCTCCCTAATACAATAGACCTTTTTAATTTGAGTACATTGTAAGTCCTTTTTTTTAATAACAATGAGCAAGGAAAAATTAAAACTACCTGTTTTCTTATTTCTGTGACTAACATTAACCACACATTTAACAGTCATTGGCAGGGCTGATGTTAATTGTATCTACAGTATAGCACCATTTTGTGTTGTGAAAGTGGTTAAGAAGGCTGGGTTGGGGGTCTTTTGTTTATATTTTACTTTTATTCCAACTTCAAGATCACCTTAAATGGACCTTAAACTACTGTGTGGGAACATATATTCTCTCTTCTTAGAAGGGAAGGAAATAAGTCATCTCTTTCCTGTTATCTCTTCCAGAACAAGATACATGCTGGTAACTGTGTTTTATTTTCAGTCTACCTTGAAACAAAAACTGCTGTATGTGTCCCATCATTAGTATTTATTTTATTTTATTTTATTTTATTTTTCAAAACTACAGCTAAAACATTGGTTACATGTATGGGAAAAAGATGAACCAATGTCCAGTTGGAACTCAAAAACTGTGTGTAAGGACTGAATGATCCAGATGATTTGTGGTAGGATGTGTAGAGGCTTTCACTTCTAGGTCATCAGTTCACATCTTAACCAAGTCAGTACTGAGCAAAAGCTATTTGCAGCACATAGCAAAAGTAGCTATTTTCAAGTTACTTGGCTGTCCAACTAAAATGAGTCGTGCTGCAGAATGAAATGTAAAGCTACTCCAAAAGTATGGGGTATTTTTGCTAAGAATTAGAAAAATTGGCCATTAGCATGGAAATGGAAGGGCTGCTATCATATGAAACTGTAGTGAAGATCAGAAGGATGGAATCTTCAGTCTAACATGGTAGTCAAGTCTATGGCACTCGAATGGCCTGTCTGCTTTTGGTGCTATGGAGGTAGAGGAGAAGCAGTGGACCCAGACAGCTCTTCAGCTCCTGACCTATGCTGATTTTGAGATTTACGGATATTCATGCTGTGCACAGACTTGCTGAGTATCCTGTTTGTAGGCAAAATATAGAGCTGGTCAAAATGTTTCCAACTTTTTACACTTCAATGGAATTTTTCTCATAATTTTTTTCTCCACATTACTGATCAGCACTGCGTATGTAGGTCTAATTAACCTACCGAATACATCCAATACCTTATATGGAGTTGATGATTTGCCTTCCATGAGTACACACTGCTTTGCCTGCCATGATGAGAAAAATATAGCATTTCTACAATTTTGGGGCCTAATGTACCAGTGTAAACTGGATAATGATTTAGTCACATTTGTCCAGAGTTTGAAGTTAACCCATATTATTCTTAGAAATTTACAGGCTAATGCCAGAGACCACAGCAGTCTTTTTTCTTGGAGCCCTTCTTGGAGATGGTCTAAATAGTAACAGATATTTGCCTTCCTTTGATATGTGATAACACTGGTCAAAAATTTCTATCTACACTGTTTTTCAATGGAAAATTAGTTCTTTGACTAAAATTTTCTTTTGCAAAAAGTGGTTTACTTTCCATGGACATATCTATATTTTGCCAAAAGATGGAAAGACCCAAACCCCCAAAGCTTCTAGTTTGTAGCAAAACCCAAAATATTTTAGTTTTTGCTATATCATCAAAAAGTCAATATTTTCCACCAAAAAAATCCCCCCTATTTTCCAAGCAGCTCTAATGCCTGGACAATTCTGCAACGTTTAAAGATGATGTATCTCATCATCAGCCTGTATAAAACAATGTAAATCCATTGAAATCAATTGAGCTGTGCTGATTTACATCACTAGATGATCAGGCCTGATCTGTTTCTTAGTCTTAAAGTATAGCCCAAATGGGATTTTATTATAAAGTAGATTAAATGTAGTGTGTCAACTGAAAATTACTTGGGCCTGATATTAATAAAACTGGGGTGTCTATATTCTATGAAAAATATACAAGGCAAATACTAGTAATATTGCATACTAGAGCATATCAAACACCAGAGTAGGAGTTCAGTTATAACAATGGCAATATACATTTAATTTTGATGAACCTCATTTTCAATGTTGCCTCAATCAAATCCCTAAATGCTGAACTCTGAAGAGTTCAGATTTGTAAGTAAGTACTTCCTTATTTCATAAAACAACATTGTGCTCTGTGGTTAGACATCATGACTTTTATTATTATTTATTATTTGTATTACATAGGACTTAAAAGTTCTGGTCATGGACCAGGACCCCATCTGCTAGGTGCTGTACAAACATACAACAAAAAGACAGTCTCTGCCCCAAGAGGTTTACAATCTAATGTAATTGTTATTTTATTTTTCAAATAGTACACAAGAAAAAATATTTTAAAAGAGAACCATACCCAGCACCCTCTCTTGCAAGGAACAAGTTTATTCAGACAGATTTCTTAACTCTTTCTACTGAGATTAGTTAAAAAATCAAAATATCTTTTTAACAGTTAGTGTGCATTGGTAAAACCTTTTCTGAAGCCCTCATGATGCTGCTGTGGGGCTTGTTGAATTTCCCTGTTTCATTGTGATTTTGAGGACTGAATCCCAAAGAATGCAGCATACTGAAATATGTAATATTAAAAGATAAGGATTTAAATTGACAAAGCCTACTGAAATGCATCCTTTGAGTGAAGGTTTTATTCAATTTAAAATAAAGCTATCAAATGAAAACAGACATGCATATAACATAAAAGCGGGCACCACTTAGAAAGAGTTTTTAAAACAGTCTATTTATGAGTGATACTTTTTTTCTGAATTGCTTTTCCATCATTCTTTCTAAAGCAGGGACAATAGTCCCTGGCCCATGATATTTTGCAAAAACAACAACAAAACTTGTTAGTGTACATACCAAATTCAATTTAGTTAATTACATTCTGCTTCTCTGGATTTCTCTTGTAGTTTTGTGTATAACTTTCATTCTGGATCCAAACTGTATAGTGCTGCTATGTGCTGTTAAATAACAGCTGTGTTCCATGTGAGATGGCTGTACTTTAGTCATGGGTAAAGTGATTCATTTATAGACTGTAGGCAATGTTTCTCATGTCTTCTGAAATGTTTTTGTATGTTGAGGTATTATCTCCATATAGTGATGTATGATCTCTATATGGTGACAGTCACTGTAGCACACAAATTCAATATATTTTAATATGCCATACAAAAAGCTATGTTAATATAATGTTACAGTTGCAAAGTGAAACACTCAAAGAATTTTGAAATGTCAAAGTTAAATTTGCCAGAATAAGATTAACTTTGCCCCCTTCTATGTATTACAACTGAGTCTTTAATTAACATAATTACTTATTCATCCCATGACTCCATGACTTTCAGTACACAGTTTAGAGCACCTACAGTGAATGAGGCAGCTATTTGATATATTTTAACCTCAGCTAGTGTTCAGTAACTGGAACTCTATCTCATTCGCTACACCTTTCATTCACTGCTATGACCAAATGTACGCCATAGAATATGATCAAAACTAAGCCACAGATCCACAGGTCTCTTCTCTCATTCACTGTGTTTTGTTGTCTTAGTCACTGAGCACTACCCAAACAGCATACTGAACAAGACAGGGTCTTGCAGGAAAAACAGCAAGTCAGCTTCTATTTGAAGATCATATCGTAATACAGACACACAAAGACAGATTTTAAGTTCTGTGGGAAACCATAATGTTTTATTCATGTAGGGTTTTTTTTAAATGGAATTTCTTAATTTAAAAAAGAAAAGTGACAAACCACAGAAATTCCGCTGGAACTATTTGCTACAAAGCATTAGAACAGTGTGCTCACAAAAAGCTGTGTACTGAGGGTGTGACCCAAAGCCCCATTGAAGCCAATGGAAAGATTCTCAATGATTTCAATGGAGATCAATGCCTTGCTGAAGTAGAAGTTGAAGAAAGTAATAAGCAACTTTAAAAGAGCCTTTAAAATGGAAATACTTATGCAACCATCACTCTAGCTGTCACCATGCATTATGGTATAGTTATGTTTTTAAAAATAAAAATAGGCTTTGTTTCTTTGATGTTCTAATACCTCTTGTTCATTCCCAAGAAGAAGTCATACAAATCTGCTTGAAACATTACAAGTATTTTGACAACAATGAAGTAAGTGGATGTCACAGCTAGACTATTATGGCTTTAGGAGGAGGATGAGCAACAGAAGCAGGTGACATTTGAAAAAAAACAATTCTGTTTTCATGCAAATGACTGTGCTAATAAAGAACAACAGGGATAGCAAATGAAAGGAAATAGAACATATAGGCAGAAGTGTTTCTAAATATACAGTAACGTATTTCACAAGGTTCCAAGAGATGCCAGCAGCTCTTTAGGCAGTGCAAATCTATTTGCATGTTTCTAATACATGCACAGTATTGTCAGCCACACAGTTTGTCAGTCACACTTTACATGCCCCAAAACAGATACATTGCCCAATTAAACAAAAAACGCATTTGGAGCAGCTCTGGGGTCACATCTGGTTAACTACCAGTAGCTCAGCTGGAGGAAAGGTAGGCAGGTTTCTTGTTAGGTAAACAGAATCAATCTCCCCAGAAATATTAGGATGGAAAATTTGCAAAATTAATTACTTGCTTTTTCTAAATGGAAATTACAAGAATTTGGTTTTCAGGCAAGAACTGCTTCTCCGATTTTGCATTAAAAATACAAGGCATTTGAATTTTCAAGGACATTTTTATTTTATTGCAGACCCAATGAAGCAGCTGAGGGAGGAAGAAAGATGTGGGGCTAAAGCTAGGAGAGACAGGTAAAAGTGAGCAAGTTTAAAAATCTTTTTCATCACTACATCTCATGAAGCTAAAAGTAGTAAAATATTTAGCTGGCCAAATTCCAATCAGCCACTGCAAGTACAGCAGGAGCTGACAATAACTGCTCTAGTCAAAGATGCAGAGCACATTTCTTTATTTATAGAATGCCCTGTGTACACTGCACCCACTGTTCTGTGCCAAGGGCCCTCCCTTGATTTCTGCACCAAACTGGTGTTGATTTCTGCAGGAGACTGGAATGCACTGGAAAAGAAGGGGTTGGGGTTTCTGATATTTCTACTGTTGATTTTTCAGTTTGCTGCAGAATTAAAGACTGGTGTGCAGCCAAAATCAGGGGACTTGATGCAGAATTTAAGATCAGTGTGTTGCAAAGTTATTGGAATTACACCATTGTTGGGAGGGAACAGGTTTGTGGCCTCTTCCTCTCTTTGTCCTCCTGGCCCCTTGATGGTAAATAGTGGTTGGGGAGCTTTAAATCCCCTCTACATCACAGCTGTATTCTCACTTAGAGGAGGGAAAGGGCCAGAGGCACCTGGATGAAGCCTGCCCTTTCCAATTCACTTAGGCTGGGGGTAAGATAACTGCAAAGCTCCTTTTCCTCCTCAGACCAATCCTGGTTGTGTTTCACCCTGCACTATGTTTTGCAGTTTAAACCTAAGGAATTAAAACATCATGAATTAAACAGCCTTAGATATGCAGAGGCGTAAGACTGGCAAAAAGTGCAAAAAACTATTCCATAAAACATAATTTTGAGGGACTAGATGTTTGGCGTGCTGGTCAACATGTACAAGTGGCTTATGCTTCTGTAAGGATTGCTCCAACTGGTATATGTATACAGATATTGAAATCCATATTTACCCTGCCGTAGTAGCAGATACTCGTAGTCCATGGCTACAAATGACTTTAATGTGAGCAGTTTTATAACAGTGATAAACACAACGTGGACTTGTCTGATTGGTCCTTGTTAGTGATAGAACTGTGGCCACTTATTTTCACCTTTAAAAAGCTTAGGAAATAAAGTGCAAAATCTAAATAAATGAAAAGTTAAGGTTGTAGTTCAGCATTTAATGTAGGCAGTACAGAAAGCATTGAACATGCGACCTTCACCACTCAGAAGCTTATTGGCATAAAACTAATAGTTTTTGTTCTCTCCATAACAAGATTGTACAAGTCACATCTTCTCAGAAGAGCCCAAGAAGGAACAATTCTCTAATTCTTCTTTCAACTTCTTTCTACTTCCTTCACTCATCTCGCCTATGTTGTCTCCACAGCACAATCAGTGTAGAAATATTTGTCCTGTGGTTTGCCTTTTTCTGTTATGCTACAAACTCTGTATGGAAGGGAAATCTTATTTAGTTACCATGTTGTCATTTTGTAAATAAAATCCATACATCCTAAATAGAGAAATAAAATAAAAGGGATTTGAAAATAAAAATAAAAAGGCAGGAACAAACAAGATATGAGACCACAGTATTAGTGCAGTTAGGCAAAAATTGTGCTTTATGTTTCCTTCAGAATAGCTCTGAAAGGACAAAACAGAGGGTTTTATTAAGTGTGATAATATTTATCAATTCAATTTGTAAATATTGGTTCAGTCAAAACAGTGATGAGATATGATAAATAATTAAGCTCTGTATAGATTTCACTTCCATGGGAGACTAAGAACAGCAAGGCATAAATGATTTTATTATATCTGTTTGCAGAGCTCAGTAGAACCATTAATGATTTCAAAAGCCCACGACTCATCAACTGAAAATAAACAACACTAGCAATGGCAACAACTGCACTGAAAAAAATTTGACATACAAACAGCAAATTAGTGGGTTTCAGAAAGTCAAAGCAGCTTGTAAGGAGCACGGCTTGTAAGGAGATGCAGGATAGGTGCAGGGAAACCGAAAAAATAAAAATAACAAGCCAGCTCCCCAGCTGGAGAAACTAGCGTAACTTCATGGAGAGATCCAGTTAGGGCAGGCTGAAAAACATTTCATGAAAAATGTCCAAGTTTTTATTTTTTTTTCTGCCATATGTGAACAAAATCAAACTTCGAAAAATATTGGTGAAATAAGAGAAATTCTCTATAACACAGAGGTCGAGGCACTGGTCTGTGCTGTGGTAGACCCAGGTTTGATACTATGCTCTGTCTCATTTGGGGGGATCTGGCATGAAAAACTCTGCTCTTCCTTGAACTTCGCTCTTCCATAGGCCAGGTCTGTAATGACCAGATTATAGAGTTTCTCTCATATATATCCTGGGCACAGGGACATTTTGGTTGAACCTAATATTTTTCATAAAACATTTTGGGTTTTGACAAAAATGGCATTTTTCAATGGAAAAAAATGCAGTTGAAATTCTTCACCCGGTTCTACATAAAATATCCTGCTATCCTCAATAGCTGAGTGGATTACATTTATATTACAATAATGAGAGAGGATCAGAATTCTGATTGTTTAATTGGTGTAAATCTTCAGGAACTAATTTATTTATGATTTTGACACCAGCACAGATGAGACTGGAATTTGACACAAAGAAAATACTTATTTAACCTTTCTAACCACTTTTCTCAGCAGAACCTTCTCTCCCATTTCCTCTCTGGATTGCTTCTCTTTGAACAATCTGAATCTCTTGAGGTGGTTATAGACGCATGATACACTGAAAATCTCTATGTGATTCTCCCTAGGTGGTTATTGACCCATTTCTTGCTTTCATGTCTAGTACAGAAGCCCCAGTATACACACTGTGCTTATACACATACAAAGACATGGGCCCTTCCCTAAACAGCAATGGCTATATTCAACTTGAGACATTAATTATGCAAAAATGTCACTCAGCTCTATATTTCTGTACACTAACTCTCTTTGATCCCTTGCCCTCCCATCTAGCTGCCTGTCTCAAACCTGACTGCATTCTAACTCCCTATTACCAAATGCTCTGAAGAATAAAACCACTCCTGGGTACAAAGGCCTTCTCACTCCATGTCTCTGACTTTATTAACTAGCGGCCTCATTTTCAGAGTTGAGCAGTCACAGTACTCAATTACATCAATAGGAACTGGAGGTGCTAAGAACAGATACAAAATCTGATAAATCCTTAATTTTCCTTCCACTGTAAAATACTTTTCTTTTCTGTTTTTTTTTATTATTATCCTCCCATATTTGACTTAATAATACTTGCCTTTCTACTTTAGCCTGCCAAACCTATATTACTAGTGGAAAGAACTAAACTCGACTCAGATCCCAGGCTGAGTTTGCTGGGCTGGTACACATTACAAGTAAAGGATTTTTCTTTATATACATTGAACATAATAGAGGTGGAAATCGTTGAGTGAAAAATATGGAGCCCCACACAATGCCATTTTTAAAGTCATATTTGAATATAGAACCAGACTGTAACCACAAAGAAAACAGAGGCTTCATTGAAACAAAATCCATTAAATATGAAGGATATTTATCAGTCGCCTCTCTTACTGCTTCTATCCATTGTTTGAAAGTTGATCTCAACCTGTCTCTGACTTCCTGCTGACACTGCACCAAGAGCCTCCCAATGAATGAATCATATTACTGACTAAGGAGTTCTTCCCCGTAGGAATGTTTGGTTTGACCCCAAGCACGGGAGTTTCTAAACCAAATTTAAAACTGGATCTGTTAGTATGTGTTTCCAACTGACACTTCTTTAATTGTCTTAGTCTCTAATATTTCAAGAATCTCAAACTAGAGGAACATTATTTAAAGTTTCTTCTTATGCTGAAGAGATTACATTTTTCATCTTTTCTGCATTGTCCCTCCAAGGTCTACAAGTACTGAAGAACCAACCAACCAACCAAACTACTCTCAGCATAGCCTTCTATAACCTAAAAAAGGAGAAGAGCCAAGAACACATGGGTTTTGCTAAGGATTTTGCTATTATCAATCTATTCTATGGGGAAGGCACTTGATATTGTGGTGATGGATGGCAGTACAAAACTGTAAAATAGATAGAAGGCAGGTGTTGCATTCTGTCTCACAGAAAACTATCCTCAGATAGTCTCAGAGTTCCTACACAGCAGGAGATAAAGCATCAGCTAATAACAACCCTGATTAATAAGTCTTTGTTTAAAGGTTGGGGAGTTGTAGTCTATCAGCAATAAGGCAACCACACATTTTACATACCCAGGATGGCATCATATTCATTAGGGTGCAACAGAGCACATTTTTAATTGTTTCTTTCCATTATTTTTTTTTCTTTATTGGCTCAGCTCCTCATTGGTGATAGTTGCTCACAATCCCAGCCAGACGGCCAGTGCTGTGAAGACTGCTGAGAGAAAGGGATAGAGAAGGGGGAGGAATTAAAAAAGAAGACCAGGAATGTAATTATGTCCATCTTCTGCCAGATGCTCTGCCAGTAATAGAAACAAAGCCAGAAGTTAGCACCAGGGTTTTCAAGCTTAAATCTCTTTCTCTCAATCTCCCTCTCTCTTTTTAACGATGCAACCTGGATGCTCTGCACATGAAGCATGGAAACATTCTGTTAGCGCCTAATAGGTACAAGGGGAAGTGAGAAAATGTGTAATATATGCTGAGGATGAAAAGCAATAAGTACACAGATGACTCTGTCAACCATTATTTGATTAACCAAAACACATCAGCATCTTTGCATCTGACTATTTTGTCTGTTTTTAGAGAGGCTGTAACCACATGATACCACATTCATATTACAAATGACTATAGTACCTTTGGTATATACTGAAGTTATTTGTATAATTATTTCACAGAAATATTATAGTCATTTTATAACAAAAAGTGCTGGTTTAAAGACCAGATAAGATGAATACAACATCTTTAAGTACAATAGTAGCAAAAAGGGCTGTATTTCTGATTGTGAATTTCTATACATCGTAGAACATGAAGGCATGAAAGACAGAGGGGAAATTAAAGAAGTTGTTAGTGACTGTTTTCCTATTCACCTTTACAGTGATAACCATGAGGATCTTTTCCCAGGGTGCTTTTCTAATTTCAGCGTTAAGATCCATCAAAGTACCTAAGGAGGAAATTTTGGAGCAACTTGCAATAAGAGCTTGATTCAAATTACATTGTACTCAATGGACATAAGCCTTTTGATTTCCGTGGGGTTTGGATCAGGCCCTCAAAATCTAGGATTTGTGGGTATGCATGTGAGAATTCTGCAGGAAAAGAATTTTGGAATAGTACAGAAATCAGCCAGTCTATTCAATAGACATCTTTGAAACTACTTCTGTAATCCAGGTGGAAATTCCAACCACACGAGCCACACCATCAGGGACTCATTCACCTGTACATCTACTAATGTGATATATGCCATCATGTGCCAGCAATGTCCCTCTGCCATGTACATTGGCCAAATCAGACAGTCTCCACGTAAAAGAATAAATGGACACAAATCAGACATCAGGAATGGTAACGTACAAAAGCCAGTAGAAGAACACTTCAATCTCCCTGAACATTTTATAACAGACTTAAAAGTAGCCAAACTTCAACACAAAACTTCAAAAACAGACTTCAAAGAGAAACTGCAGAACTAAAATTCATTTGCAAATTTAACATCATTAATGTGGGCTTTAATAGGGACTGGGAGTGGCTGGCTCACCTCAAAAGCAACTTTCCCTCTCTTGGTATTGACATGTCCTCATCAATTATTGGGAGTGAACTACATCCAACCTGACCTGAATTGGCCTTGTTAGCACTGGTTCTCCACTTTTAAGGTAACTCCCTTCTCTTCATGTGTCAGTATATAATGCCTGCATCTATAATTTTCACTCCATGTATCTGAAGAAGTGGGTTTTTTACCTACAAAAGCTTATGCGCAAATAAATGTTAGTCTTTAAGGTACCACTGGACTCCTCATTAGATTGTTATTTTGTCTGTTTGGTTACCTCTGCTTCTATATCCGCTAATAAAGGGGTAATGCACATGTATGTTACAGACTCTTTAGACTTGTTGTTGTGGACTACAACATTATATTTTATATATCTAATACTTATATGGCCCTCACTACCAAAGTATCTGTGACTGTCAGTCATTAATTGATTTGTTTCCTTCCAACAACCCTGTGAAGAATTATTCTCATTGTACAGAGGAGGACATGAGGCACAGGGTAGATAAATTAAGAAAATTGTCCAGGGTCACACAAGAAGCCTGTAGATGAACTAAGAACTGCACTTAAGTCTCCTGAGTCCCAATCCAGTGTTTTAAATCCACTAGGCATCTGTCTTAATTGGCTGGTGTAATGATTCAGTGCAGTACAAGCAATGTCTCCCTTTCCACCACAAATTGCAAGCATTTTATCTATTTTTATTAAACTTCCACCAGAATCTAGAAGTGTTCAAATTACCTGCAGCTAGTCAGACATATCTTTAGAAAAATATAGTGTTTAAAATTCATCACCTTTTGTTCTCTCCTGGCAGAGCTTCAGAGTTGAACTATCGAGGTTCCTATGTTGAAAAAGTAAATATGCTCCACAAAGAATTTTTAAAAAAAGAGAAGAGGGAAAAAAGAAAAAAAAATTCTTTGCATACATTGGGTGGAAAGCAGGAATGTTAAAACATGGGAACAGCACCAGAATATTAAAACATGATAAAAGCACAAACCAGTGCACTTGCTGTTAAGGAATACTGGGTACATGATTCTTTCAGCTTTCCTAAGTTAGTCCCATAAAAGACGATAAGGAATACTGGGTTTTCTTTGTGATTACAGAGGGCAAGAAAACTATCTATAGGGCAGGCCTATTGACTTCCAGAACATAACAGGCAAACAGCAGTGCCATACAAAACTATTGCAGAAAATACATTTTAAAAATTGTTCAAGATCAATTAAGTACTAATATTTATATAAAAATAATTGAAGAGTGGTTTTTTTTCCATTTCCCTACTCTGATTAATGTGATAGTGATGTCAAAAACAGTTAGAGGGGAAAAATGGAGAGGCAGATCCTTGACCTGACCCTGCTGCTGACTCTTCATGCCACAAGGGCAATGAAAAGAGTCTGTGAAACTTGCTCCAGTTATTGCTTGCTATGAAGCAGCCCCCAGGGCTGTTACAACTGGGCATAATATAGAATAGATCTAAGGTGGCTTTAAGGTCATAATTCAGCAAAAAACACTTAAACATTTGCCTGATTTGAAGCACATAAATAGTCCCATGGACATCAATGACACCTTGGCCAGCCGCCATCTCCTCAGCTGCACCCAGCAGCGTTCTGCTGAAGATCTGGGCTTGACTCTTGTGCCCATGGCTAGAAGCCAGTCTGCCATTGTGTGTGTATTGTGTGTACTCCCACTGAAGTCAATGAGACTTTTGAAGGTAGATTGATGATGTGATTGGTTTTATCAAGTAGTAAAAAGTGACAATTAATAAATTGTGTTTTAAAATATAGACATAGCATTATCTATTGTTAATGCTATGTTTTCTGTGCATCTTCTGTTATGGATTTAGAATCTTAAATATGTTTTAATTACAATTTTGAGTTTTATAGCATCTATAGAATCACAAACATTACCCCATTAATCCAGACAACTCTTACTTTAGGTACATAATGATTATTATTCCCATTTTCTAGGCCAAGAAATTGAGACCCAGAGAGGTTATCTAAATGATTTGCTCTAGACCACGCAGCAATTCAGCATTTCCCAACTCCCAGAGCAGTGCTCATACCTCTGGACAACATAAGGTAGCTTGATCTCACACTGTCTCTGACACTTTTGAGATCAGATCCTCATCTAGTGTAAGTCAATGTTGTCCCATTGAAGCTCATGGAGTAATACCAATTTATGTACTTCAGTTGTCTCACTGAACTCACAAAAGTGCTAGCAAGATTGGAACCCAAACTGTCTTTTAGGAATAAGTACATATGCCATTTTCATTAGCCTATAGTTCTGAAAATGGTGAATTTGCATTATACCTAAAAAACAAACCAACCACTCAGCCTTCTGGCTCATTCTAAAAGCATGGTTATTTTCAGAACACAAACAATTATTTGAGAAAATTCGAAAAGAGTACAAAATGGGGCTTAGAATGGATTAGGTGCTGAAGCCTGAACTGTAGGCTAGATTATGGTTCCTTCATTTTACCCTCCTATTTTCCACAAAATTCCAACTGACTTGGCTTTAACAGCTTTCCCACTGATAAAATGAAAACAGAATATGCAATCAGGATCCATACATAGAATAAAAGATCTGCTGTGTTGTTGAGACAGGAGAAGTTCCCTGGAATATTTTTTTTTCATATTTAGCATTTGTTTTTATATTTTCCTCTTATTTTAATAGGTTTTGACCTGAGCTGATGTTACATGTAACTGGAAAAGTATATTATAAATGAATTTCACTCTCTTATTTCTTCTAATTCTTATAGGGGCTTTAAGTCCAAGTTCCAGCTACTTTTGGCAACAGGTCAAAACAAAATCATTGCAAAGGTTTCCTGGACAGATGATATTTACTGAGATGTTTCAGATAGCAAAGCTATTTCTTGCTGTTGGTGGGTCAGACAGGAGGAAAACTGTGATGAAATGATGACTGTTAGAAGAGGAGCATTAAAAGCATGTTTGTTTTGCCTGGAAGCTGAGAATATAAATATTTTGTATGAATTTAAAAACTTGCCAAACTCAAATTTAAAAAAGTTAATGAAACCTTGTAAAACTGTCACATACTTTTTTTCGTATTTTGTCTGCATTTTGCCAAGCTATCTCTGAGCAAACACATGCTTCCCCATATACTGACAGACATTCAAGTAACAGTAGCTCAAAGCCAGTGCTTTTGAGATCACAGTTGTTTCTGTAATAAGGATTGATGATGCTGCTGCAAAACTCAATATTGAAAACATAAAACAAAGCTGGGGTAGAGATTAGGCAGGCTGGTTATATAGATGCAAGATACTTAAAAGGGATGGATGAAGCAAATCAAAGAAAGTAAGAACCAGCCCAAATCTGACTCTTGAATTGAATTTCGAAACCAACCCTCTTGCACCTTTTTCAGTTTTGAGAAACGTGGGTCATTTCCCTTGAACAGCAGCAAAATGCCATGTAGGAATCCCAGCAGTCCTGTAGACCTCAGCTGGTCTGGTGGCAGTCTTCAAATCTCTTGGGTGAAACCCTGCTGCAATTGCAGCATCATGATTTCCATCTTCCCCCTGCCCAAATCTCCTTGCTTCTCTTGTGTCAGCACTGACTCTATAAAGTCTTAGATTCCTCAGAGTCCCAGAATTGGAGATAACACAGCAGATAATTAAATATCTGAACCTACCTCAATATCATCAGTGATAAAGGAACTGCCTTGTGGGTGAAGAGAAAACATGGAGAACAGGGGAGCTGGGAATCATAGACTCATAGACTTTAAGGTCAGAAGGGACCATTATGATCATCTAGTCTGACCTCCTGCACAATGCAAGCCACAGAATCTCACCCACTCACTCCTGTAACAAACCCCTAACCTATGTCTGAGTTATTGAAGTCCTCAAATTGTGGTTTGAAGACCTCAAGATGCAGAGAATCTTCTAGCATGTGACCCATGCCCCATACTGCAGAGGAAGGCGAAAAACTTCCAGGGCCCCTGCCAATCTGCCCTGGAGGAAAATTCCTTCCTGACCCCAAATATGGCGATCAGTTAAACTCTGAGCATGTGGGCAAGACTCATCAGCCAGCACCCAGGAACGAATTCTCTCTAGTAACCCAGATCCCACCCCATGAAACATCCCATCACAGACTACTGGAAGAAAAGATTAATTGTGCAAGATGGATGGTAAACAAAGAAGAATGGACTAAAAGCTAATTGTATTGTGGGGAGGTAAGACTATCTGGACTTTCCAAATGTTCAAATTAGTTAGGCTAAGTGTCTATGCTATGAGACATGTCTGCTCTAAATCTTTTGATATTTGTCAGTCATGAATATCTGCAGTAATAATATTAATGCTTAGATCTTTATAGCACTTTTCATCTGTAGATGACAAAGCACCTAAGGTTAGAGCTGGACAAACACTGCAACAAAAAGTTATATTAATGCAAAGAAAACTAGTTATTTTGATTCAAAGGTATACATGATCCAATTTTATTTGCACTTTTTATTTTGTTCACATGTAGACAGTTTGTTCACGTGCAATATGTGTGTACACATATAACAGTTCTGAGCATCCAGTCAGGAAACAAAAGCAATATCCTAGGATGTTAGTGACCAGTCAAGCAGCTCGACTAAAGCTGGCACATAGTGAATGCAGAACAAATAAAATAAAGATTTCATGAACATTTCAAAGGCTGAAATTTGATCACACAAACTGCTCTGCAAACAATGGACAAACATAATTTAAAATCATTCTAGCTTATTCTAGTACTGGTAATTTCACAGCTTCAGTCGCTACATGAGAGCTAATGTATTAGCCTTTCAACGCAAAAGATGGGTTTCAAATTACAGTTTATATCATAAACATAAATTACTTAGATAATCTCATTCCATCCCCACACAACTTGGCAGCATCTGATCAAAGAGGCCCAGCAGATGATGCAGGGCAGCAGTAAAATGCCCTGCCCAAAATGGATGGAAAAAGACATTTTGCAGAATGTCTACCCACACTGTACCCAGCTCAGGAAAGCTTTCTAAGTCACTCCCTTTTATACATACTAAAAACTCACTTGCAATTTTTTTTTAAATCAACTTATCTTAGCACACTTTTTAACACCTATTTTATTATTGAGCCATTTAGTGAGGGAGGTGGTTTTATTTTTTATTTGTCCTCTGCAATTCCTATAAAAGAAACCTACACTAATCAAGAGTTAAACACTTTGCCCATTTGCCATAACAGGTCTGACTTCTGAAATGAGTGCTAAGCAAGACCCATGGTGTGGCTGTGGAATGTAGACTCATTACCCATGCATGAGTTCAGCTAACTGATTAAATAATACGGTTTCTCGGTAACTCTCGATAAGAACACAAGGACCATTGCCACAGAGATGGGCTTAGAAACAGACTCTTCTCTGCTCTGGATTTTACTCAGCACAGCTGCCAGCTGAGCTATTCATGGACAGTGTTTTAATATATTTCACAGTGAGAGCATGGGGAAAAATAAAAATAAAAAAAAGAGTGCAACAAGCTTTACCCTCATCTCCGTGGCTTTGTGACAAAATTACCTCCTGAGAGCATGAAGCAGAACAGGGCCTTTTTTTGTTGTTGTAGGTCTGTGTTTTCTTAACTAAACTTCAAAAGGCTGATCAGAAGATGCTAGAGTGAACTTTAGCTTTGAAAATGTACTTTATCTTATCTTCCCCCAACAGCGATATCCTTCAGAAAAATGAGGTGTTTCTCTCCTCAACACGTACAAGTGAGATGCTTTAATTCATTTTCCACATGATTACACACTTTCCACTCCAAAAAGAAATTAAATGTTTAAAAATGAATAATAATCAAAGCAAACAACCCCACCCTCTCTTTTTTCCTTCAGTCCCACGAATTTGCGTGATGGTGTTTTGCATTGTCATCTCTATATAGTCTTCTTATGGAGCGGTCTCGAGTGTTACCAGCAGAAGCAGATTTGAAAACAACAGGGCTGTAAGTCTGGAAAGCTGCCATGCAATTGGCATACCAGTAAATGCCATGATAGTAACTTCAGTAAAATGATGTGGATGTGCCATGTTTTCTCATTCTCTCTCTCTCAAGCTTGTTTTTGGAGCAGCAAGGCATGGGAGGATGACCTAAATGTGGTCCACTGCGTTAATCCATTTAGAAGCCATAAACATTATCTTCCATATATATGCTAAATGCTGCATTCTAATGGGATTATCACTTCCCATTCCTTTTCTTTTCTGATTGATCAGAGGGGTAGAGGGGCAAGAAAACTGCACTCTCATTAGTCCATGGGTGGAGAAATAAAGCAGAGGCTATTTCTTCACTGAAGAAAAAAGATGTGTTTTAACATCAAAATAGTGATCTCAGTTTAGAAACCTAATAGAATCAAGATACAGGTATTTTTCACCTAGAGAATCAAGTTCAACTCTCTACCACCCCCTCATCCCTACCCCCCATCCATCTGAGTCCTGGTCTGGCAGCTCCCAGGAAAGACTGAAGAAGGTCTATTTTTGCTACAGTTACAGCATACTATAAACAGGGCTGCCCAGAGGATTCAGGAGGCCTGGGGTTTTGGCGGCAGGTCCTGGAGTGGAAGGACCCCCCTGCTGCCGAATTGCCACCGAAGACTTGGAGGTCCCTGGAGTGAGTGAAGGGCCTCACTCCAGGGGCTCCAAAAAACTCTCATGGGGGCCCCTGTGGGGCCTGGGGCAAATTGCCCCACTTGCCCCCCCCAGGAGGCCCTGACTATAAATGAAGGCCCCTCACAAACTTTTGCAATCAGCCCTGCAACAGCAGGTAGTAAAGATAGGCCTTTTCACTACTTGTGGGGTCAAGAGGGATGATCTTTTTCCAGGCACTATCTGTGCTCACCTGATATAGTGAAATTCTGCTTATAGCGAGACTTTCCTGTGAAATTGATGGTGCCACATTGCCTCCCATCTGAGCACAAATAGAACACACAGCCAACCTTAGAGACTCAGAGCTAGAGGGGAGAAGTTAGCCACCTTTCCTGGGTGCTCTGTCTCCCAGAAGGATAGAACTAAAAGTAGATGGGGAAATAGGCTGCCCTCTCTTACCCCCCAAACATATACAACAACACCCATTGGCATAGATGTGGGGAAAATGGGATCTGTTGAGGGGTGGGGGTAATCAGGGCTATAAAGAAAGGGGGAGAGCTGGTTGAAAAATGCCTGTCAAATTTTCTTTTTACAAAAAAGGTTACTTTATTTGAAAATAAAAAAAGGAAAGTTTTCATTTTGTTCAAAATTTTCTGTTTGTTTTTCTCAACAAAACATTTCTGTGAAAAAAGTTTGGTTTTGGTTTCAAAAACTAAAATTCTGTGAAAAAAGTCTGAAAAAAGAACTTTTACAACTTTCATTTTTTTCTTATTGCATTTGCTATTTTCTGATCAGCATTTATGCTGGTCTATGAAGAGTGATGGTTTTTAAACAGAACCTGAGAATCTTTTGAGGTCTGCCTTGTCTAATTTTTATCTGCTGTGTATGGAGGGTGGGTGTGCTATGCAGGAATGCTGTCCCTTTTCCCTAACAAAATAACATGGCAGAAAAATACCCCCAAGAAAACACCTGGAAACTATAGCCATTCAGAGTAAGTCCACAAGTATATATCTTAGGTTTAGCCAGTTATATTCTATAGTTAGATTATAAACTCCTTGGGATATGGACTGTCTTTTTGTTGTGTGTTTATATAATGCTTAGTACAATGGAGTCCTGGTCTTTGATTAGGGTCCTTAGGCACTACCATAATACAAATAATACGCTATCATTATCATTATCCACTTGCAGTGGTATATAATCATTGATGGGTGAAATTGTGATGTGGATGCTGGATAATTCCCACTAATGTAAAGAAAGTCATATTAGTGCAACTTTACAGAAAAGACAAATCTTTACTCTCCATTATGAACAGACAACTAAAAGATTCCTTCTATACTAACTCCATTGACTTCAACTTGTAGTGGATCAGCCCCTTACTGAGTACACAAAGGCACATAGTTTAAATGTCTATACCACTAATATCTTCTATCAGTATCTCTGCTCCTAAATACCGTATTACATCCATTACATTAAAAGAATGGTAAAGGTGCAAAGGTAAGCATTCAGAAAGGTAGGACAAAACCTTAATTCAGTCTTCTTGCATGTATGCATTATGATCAGTCTTTTATTACATGATCACAACTATTTTTTCCACATGACCCTTGCCTCATTCTGAGCTGAGATGGATGATACTCGGAATGATTCCAGGTTGTATAGTTAATGAAGCTGTTGTTTGTAGGACCCCTGCCTCATTTGCTGCAGAAATTGGAAGGTACATGGTGAATGAAGCAGGGGACAGCAGGAAGAAAAAGAATGGTCTTGTAATTAAAATAGTTGAATGCCACTCTAGAGAATTAGATTGTATCTATCCCACAGAGCATATGATGCTGGGCAAATCACTTAAACCCAGGTGTTCACAATTAGCCACTATTTTGGGATGCCCCATGTGAGACATCAGGGCCAGATTTGTAGAATTGCCGGGTGTTCAGAGCTACAACTGAAGTTGACTGAGGGTTGTGCTTTGAACATATAAAGTTCTGTAAACATGCTGAGTATTCTGAAAAAAATCAGACTCTATTCTTTATAGATTCTAATATCATCCTCATCACGTTAGTGTCTGAGTACTAGAGCAGTAAGAGACGTGATTGACATTTATCACATATGCTTTGTTCTCTCCATCATCCTCTCTGAAGAAGTAGAATCGTGTTTGCAATTAAATGTTTTGTTTTGGTAAGGTTTTGTATTTAAATGTACATGTTATTATGAAATGATGCCAGAGGAGGCAAGATCTAAAAAGTGTGCCTTGTACTTGGAGTGGAAGGTGGTGAGGTTAGTTAGTTAGAGGTCATTAGTTCTTGAGGGAATGTGTTTCACAGGCAGGACTGGCACCTGAGAAAATTCCTGAACCCTGTATCAGAATGCATTTGAACCACGCAGGTTTTGGTTAATGTAATGATATGATAAAGAAACAACCTTATTCTGTTTCTATCACATCAATGCAAGCTTTTTACTCTGACCTAACCTTCTCATTTCCTGTGCATTCCTGTCAAATATTCACTAATTCAGGAAAACAGGATAAAAACGGTGAGTGACTTAATACGGAGCTTTCTAAAACCACCAATGGGTTTTAGGCATTGACTTTCAATGGGAGTTGGACACCTAACTGCCCTTTGTTCCTTTGAAAATCTCAACCTAAAATGCTTAGCATTTTCCATTGAAGTAAAGTCCCATAGCAAGTAGATACAGGCTTTAGAACTAGTTGGAAATCCCTGCCAGCTTTCCAGCTAGCTCACCCACCTCCAGGGTCTTCAGCAGCCTAGGTTTCCAGGCTCCAATCTCCTTGGAAGCTCATTCAGTGGGTTGCCATGGATCTGGGAACCTGCAAGTCCTGGGAGTTCCCTGCTCCCAACCTCCTCCACAGCATGCCTGCTGGTCTGCCATGGAGCCAGGGCTCCCAGGGTTCATAAAAGCCTTGCAACCTGGGGAACATTTTGTTTCAGAAACACTTAAACATTTCCACTGGGGGGGAACATTTTGGTGTTTTCAAAATTACATATTACAGAAAGTTTTGGGGTTTTGTCACAACTGAAGAAGCATTTGTTCTCTCAAAGCCTGAGATTTTTTTTGTGGCAGTGAAATTTACTTTCCCAACTGGCTCTGACAGGTAAGTTTGTTAACCAGCCAATCCAGTCACACCTTTTCAGTCCGGTTTTAGTTTTAAATACAGTGTGCAGGCTGACACTTATCTGTAGGATTCCTTCTGCATCAGCAACTACGTTCACCAGAGGGAGACCATCTCCTACTTCACCTCCTTTGTTCTGATCAGACAGAGGTGAGTGTCACCTACATTATCTCGCCATTAAATTGTCCTACCAAAAATGGGATGGTTCTAGAGGGCATTTAGATGTGGGAAGTAAAGTGAAATAAAGATTTAGATCATGACTGGATGATTCTGTTACAATTTTATACTACCTTAGAGCTGGTAAAAATGAAACCATGTTGTTGTGTAAAGCATAGTGCTAGTGTAACTCCCTGGCATTGGGGTGAGAAAATGTTTAGATGCTAGTATGTATAGTTTGATTTACTAGTCGTTTCATAAAAAAAAGTTTATGTAACCCATCCAGTTGGCAGTCTCAAGTGCCAAGGTTGCTACTTTAGCATGGTGTTGATGCTCAATTGAGCTTTAAAACTTTAAGCTTTTCACTACAACCCTGAAACTAGTTTTGACACAGCATTGAAGCATAAGCCTTGATGTTTTGGGACTGCTGACCAGCTGCAGTAAATATTTTTTTTGAAGCACAGAAAGTGTTCGCTCTGTGTAATATCAATGGGTGACTTTCTTTTCTTTCAGATTTCTTTGCAATCTAACCTTTACAATGAATTTTTCCACAATAACTATATATTTAACTGGAGGATGAGCAGCACTGGCAGGTCAAGAGATATAGAGGCTGAAGGAGGTGGCCAATATGGAAAGAGTCAGAAAACCTGGACCTGTCTAGTGTTACTTGCAAGCATCACATAGTGAAGGGTTAGTTCCCTACATGTTGGTGATCCCCATGTACTCTTTACAACTCACAGCCCAGTCCATGGCCCTCTCATAACTGGGGCAGAAGGAGGTACAACAAAGCCAGAAGGCCCTGAAAATCATAAGACCAGCTCTACTTCATTAATTTGGATTTAGTTCAATTCAAAATTAAGAACTCTATCCCTTCTCTCTCTACCTTATCACTCATTAAGTTCTCTCTCTCTCTCTCTCTCTCTCTCCAATTTCCTGCCTTCTGGCACATTTTTAAATTGTAACTGTGACAAATAGAGCAACTTCCTTCAATATCTTTGGGAAACCATGTTGTATTAAGTGTATAAATAGTTAATGCGGGCCAGAGACTGTATGCACTCCACAGTGGGAGTGTTACCACAGCTCCTTCAGGAAGTGAAAACAGTAAGGGGTGATTAAGCTCAATCACCCAGTTTATAGCACCTTCAGAGAGGTACCACTTCTTGGGGAGGCTCAGATACTTTGGTTCAAACTGTATTCTCCAGACAACAACAGACAAAGACAGGACTTTTGGATAACAAGTCCGAGCTTAAACTACATTGGACCTTCATTTTTGCGCCTGATCTAAAGGTTAATATGAACTTGTAATCACAAGGAAAACCCAGGTGTGAGGTTTGAAGGACTGACACCTACCAGAGCCTTATATTGGACTTAGAGATGTGGACTTAGAGATGACCTCTGATAAGCTTTTTAGCATGTATGTTCTTTTATTGTTTTATATGCTTTCTCAGTAATGCTTTCACCTTAAGAACAAACGTGCTTGCTTAGAAAGACCTGTGTGGTAACTTGTAACTGCTGGCAATACAGTGGCCATGGCCCTCAGAGAGAAAGTGACGCATAGACGCTGGATTTTTTTAGGCAGACTGGCTTGCTCGAAATACCACAGTGTAGGCAGAGAGCTCTGCAGTCTTAAAAACCTTGTTCAGAAGGGAGTGGGACTTGGTTCTCCAGACAGAAGAGATGATGGCTGGGAGCCGGAAAGCTTGAAGTGAATCCCCTCAAGGGACCACGAAGGGGGAAATATCCTGAAACTGTGGCAGTAAACTTTTCTGCTTCCCCCCTTTGCCATCACCTCTCTAGTTTCCTCTGAACAATTCCATTCTCCAGAAAGCCATAACTCACTTGAGGAATCCCCTGATTTCACTCACAACCTTCTGATTGGCTGACTGGCATCTCAGATTCCACCTTTTCATTCTCAAGCTATTCTCTGTTTGCTGAATATTCTGCTGTGCCCCAATGACTTATTGCTACAAATTAGTGATGAATGCTACTAGAAGCACTCCACAAAGGGGTGGCTTTAGCTTTTGATACAGAGGTGGAAGTTGCGTGGGGAAACCTAAAACATCCTAACAGGCATTGTAATGAATCCTCCTCCCTATCATCAGAGTATTTTGTATTGTAACTTTTAGATGCTAACTAAAGGGAATTCTCCAGACAGCCATACATTCTCTTTTTAGCATATGCACAACATGCCTCAGGTGGCATATGACCAGGATTAATCACTGAATTCGGTCAGCTGGTTGGCTCATTAGCTCCCCTGGGCTGGGTACTGACAGGGAATGTGATGGAAGTGCTGATCCATGCTCCCCAGACACACCATTGTAGGGCTACCAGGATGCCTCTCTCACAGGCAATTGACTGTGGAAATGTTAGGGCTTGTCTACATCACAAAGTTGCAGCGCTGGTGAGGGGGTTACAGCGCTGCAACTTAGGAGGTGTACACATCTGCAGGGCATCACCAGCGCTGCAACTCCCTGTTTGCAGCGCTGGCCGTACTCCCGTTTTGTCTCGGGTGTAGAGGATCCAGAGCTGGTGATCCAGCGCTGGTAATCAAGTGTAGACACTTACCAGCGCTTTTCTTGACCTCCGTGGAATAAGCAGGTATCCCAGCATACCTGAGGAAGCGTCTGGTAATCAAGCAGGTCTCCTTCCCTGCGGTTTGCAGGGGGGTTCGGGGAACGCGAGAGCAAACCGCGGCGAAGCTGGTCTCCTTTCCCGGTTTGCTCTCGCATTCCCCGAACCTCCGTGCAAGCAGGTCTCCTTCCCTGCGGTTTTCAGGGGGGTTCGGGGAACGCGAGAGCAAACCGCGGCGAAGCTGGTCTCCTTTCCCGGTTTGCTCTCGCGTTCCTTGAACCTCCGTGCAAGCAGGTCTCCTTCCCTGCGGTTTGCTCTCGCGTTCCCCGAATCCCCAAGCAAGCAGGTCTCCTTCCCTGCGGTTTGCTCTCGCGTTCCCCGAATCCCCGAGCAAGCAAGTCTCCTTCCCTGCAGTTTGCAGGGGGGTTCGGGGAACGCGAGAGCAAACCGGGGAAGTAGACCAGCTTCGCCGCGGTTTGCTCTCTCGTTCCCCGAACCCCCCTTGAAGCCGCCCAACAGCGCTGCAGTGTGGCCACATCTAACACCACTTGCAGCGCTGGTTGCTGTAAGTGTGGCCACTCTGCAGCGCTGGCCCTATACAGCTGTACTAATACAGCTGTAACAACCAGCGCTGCAAAATTGTAGATGTAGACATACCCTTAGTCTTCTCCAGTTTGTCACTCAGTCTATTCCAATTGTGTTGTCATTCCTAATCACATGCACTATTTTAAATTTAATCAAACTTATTAATCAAGCTCTGGATGAGGAGAAGCCTGAAGTCAAACTAGCAATTATGAGATTTCACTGAAACAGGTGTAAAGCCTCATCATTTATGAAAGCTAAAACCTCTGTGCCTTGTCCTGGTATTTCATAATTTTAGCACTAAGCAAGCAGTCATCACATTTATCATGTGTATAATTATTCTGCATCCCATGCTCTTCTTCAATACAAATTAGTGCTACAGGTTACAGGCAACAGCTTGCTTCAGGTAGCAGTCATCTGACTTTTATTTTATTTTTTCATTCATTCATTCATTTTACTAGAGGAGATTTCAGAGGTCTGAAGTTCCAAAAAGGGAAAAGAAAAAATGACAATTATTTGCAGAGCCTTCAGCTCTCTGGCTGTGTCAAATCTAACAACACCTGACAACTCCAGGGTTAAGGCCCTAAAGCCCCCTCAGAGCTAATATTTGTATCAAAAGGTACAAATATTAGCATGACTAAAAAGGGGAGAGAGGAATGAAAAAGAAAATCAGGTGTTTGGTCTTTGGAAAGTCAGGTTGTGACACATTATCTGGAGATTACAGATGTTCAAAGTTCTTCCACTGAACGGCTAATCAAATAGATACATAAAACTCCAAACACAAGCAGCTAATGTAGAAGCCTGATTCACTTAGAAAGAAAACAAAGATTTCTATGTCTAGTGTTGAGACTTCTAAAAAAAAGTGATTCTGTGACAAAAGGCACTTGCCAGTTGTAAATGTTGGGAAGAAAGAAAGCTCCCAGTGTTAGGAATACAGTCTTAAGAATGTATGTTTGTCTTTGTCATTATTTGGGGGCATTTAATTGAAAGGGACAGTGTCAAGGCTAGCAGGGCTAAAATTGGATGAATGAGCTTGCTTATGGTTTGCAGGTACCTACGTGCATGTCATGCCATCTCTCTGCTCTCTCCCTGCCCATTATTGTGACCAAGTGAGCAGACTGAAATATACCAGACTCCTGGTATATTTCATTCTGCCTGCCTGATCACAAGCACAGAGCCAGAAGAGACAGACAGCACTGAGGAATGATGTTAACATGTTCCTAACTGTGCCCCCACTGCTGAAACAACCCCAGATGACCCTGATTTCGCACTGGTGAGTCACCCAGCAGGGAAACTGCTAGTGTAATAAAGTTTCTGCATTCATTTTCACTGTAACTATCCTGGGGAATTATATAAAGAGAGAACCCATCTCACCCACAGGTTTGGTGATCATCCCAAATATTCTAGGATGGCCACCTATCCTGAAAGTGCTGTCTGCAGGACTATTTTCCTCTCTCCATAATAATTGTGGCAAAACATCATGCCATGGTGATTTATGTTAATACCATTATTGTCTGGTAAATTAGATTGTCCTACCGGACAAATTTCAGAAGGTGGAGACCAACCCTATGTCTGGTAGGTATCATTTGACTCCTGTCAACTTTGAACTGTTCCTTGAAAAAAAAAAAAAGGTCTTTATAACATTAAAACATCGTACAGTGGGATTGCTTGTAGGTAGATGTATGGCAATGACTGAGTTATTAAGGAATTTATTACAACACTTCTGCATGCCTCCAGGATGAACAAACCTAGTAACATCACAGCCTTAATTAATCCCCTTTCTTGGTCCTCATCCCCACAATGAAATAATATGGCACCATATTCCTTCTAGAATCTTGGGATACCTAGCAGGTCCATGAGAATCTGTATCCCTCTCTTCCTGTTTCACCTTGAGTTTCAGGCCCACCAAAACCCCAAGTTCAGCTGAAACCATTCAATTTTACATTGATTTGTGATAAAACTGTCATAAACAGATAGCTAAGGGTTTATGTCTCTTTCACCTATAAAAGGGTTAACAAACAGTGACCTGAAACACCTGACCAGAGGACCAATCAGAAAACAAGATTTTTTCAAATCTGGGTGGAGGGAAGTTTTGGGTGTGAGTCCTTTGTTCTTGGTCTGTTCTCTTTCTGGGCTCTGAGAGTGACCACAGGAATCTCCAGGCTTTCTAATCTTCTGTTTCCAAGTTGTAAGTGCAAGGATAGTAAGACAATAGGTTTATATTGGTTTTTTTGTATGTACACGTTTGTAGTTGCTGGAATGTTTAAATTGTATTCTTTTTGGATAAGGCTGTTTATTCATTTTTTCTTTTAAGCAATTGACCCTGTATATTGTCATCTTGATACAGAGACCGTTTTATGTCTTTTTTCTTTCCTTTTATATAGAGCTTTCTTTTTAAGACCTGTTGGATTTTTTTTTAGTGGGGGCTCAAGGGGATTGAGTCTGCAGCTCACCAGGGAATTGGTGGGAGGAAGAAGACAGGGGGGAAGGGAGAATCTCTTTGTGTTAGATTTACTAAGCCTGAATTTGCATAACCTCTGGGTGAGGGGAGAGAAATATTTGATTTCTCTGAGTGGTGTTTCAAGGACTTGAAGCAGGGAATCTCCTAGAGTACCCAGGGCGGGAAAATCTGGGAAGAGGTAAAGAGGGGAAAGGGAAGTGGGTTATTTTCCTTTGTGGTGGGACTCAGGGCATCTGAGTCTTGGGGTTCCCCAGGGAAGGTTTTGGGGAGACCAGAGTGAGCCAGACACTGGAATTCTCTGGCTGGCGGCAGCGATATCAGATCCAAGCTGGTAATTAAGTTTGGAGGTTTCATGCTAGCTTCTCATGTTCTGAACTCTAAGGTTCAGATCTGAATAGGAGAGTTATGACAAAAATGTAAATCCACAAAGTTCTGTTCAAAGCGAGGCTCGGCTCTGCTACTTTTTCTGATCTCTTTTGACAAGTTTGGGGTGAGTTTAAGTGTGTTGCAGGATGTGAAACCAAGCAAATTTTTGGGAAGTTTTGATTTACTCACACCAGTGCACTAGGAAAATATGGATACTTAGTTGCCAACATTGAAACTCCACAAGTAAATTTTATTACCCAAATTTCACATAACTGTAAATTGAATCACTTTTACAACAGCTATATTTTTGGACTCCTGAAATTCCTTCAGGGAATCTTGGAAAAGTGGCTATGAGATTAACACATTTTAATGATATTTAAAGGTTTCTCAAAAACCTTTAATGAGAGACAAATTCTACCAGCCTTACAATGAATAGAGCTTTACTCATCAAGAAGTCCCATTGATTTCATTGGGACTACTCAATAAGATCCTACTGTATGTAAGCAATAGTGATAATATCTGACCCTAAGTTATCTGGGAAATTACAATGGGGAGCTCTTCAACACAGTCATATAATTTTGTTCATAAACTCCATCTGGGCATTATTGACCTTTATCTTTACCAGGAATTGGTTTTCAGTGTTTCATTTTATATGCTGTATTTTTATTTATAGATACTGTGAAATCCCACTGACAACTAGAAAAAAAAAGAGTCACAATTCTTGCCCACTACATGTATCATCTATTAATTATTTTCTATCACAGGACATTCTAATCCCAAAATATGCCTTTTCAGTAGACAAGAAATCCTAAACAATTTTAATAGCATTTGAACCAGTGAGACTGCAGTATGCAAAAAAACAGAAGTCCTTTGTATTCAAACTACAGTTCCCTTGGGATGAATTTTACATAATTAATCAGTTGGGCTCTCAGCTAGCCAGTTAGGTTCACAGCCACAAATATTTGAGACACAATTAGTTGCACATGCTAAAGTGGGTGCAGAAGGCTCTCTTGAAAATGGCTGAATATTTACCTGTCATTTAAAAAAAACCATTGTAACAGACTGTTTTCTATTAGAATAGCAAATCTAATAAATATTATTTTTTTTATCAAAAACTAGAGCTAAGGAGAATTGTATGTGTAATGTTAACTATTTTTTTCAAAGTTTACCTTTCATTAGAATTGTGATGGCTCATTAACTATACAGTCATATACCCATAAATTATAACCCAGGAAAATTGTGATTACAGCTATGTACATATTTCATATAACGATATAATCACAGAGGTTTATTCTCATCCTGTTTTTTCCTGCATCAACTTTGAATTTCCCAAATTTTGATATCTTGGCTGGACTGGTCAAAAAAAAAAGCTGATGTTTATTTTATTTCTTTCCATGTTTTATCAGACTACTAGATATTCTCTGGCAATTTCCTTTCCACTTTGCATAATTTCAGACATAGTAAATTTATGGTTTAGCAGGCCAGATATTCCTGTTTTTTAAATTGACTTGCTACTGGAGCCTATAAAAACTGCAATATCCACTGTTGCTGCTGGGTTAGATGTTGACAGCAACATCCAAGGTATGCAAAAAGGGGGAGGACATTTTTCAGACAAACTGCATTAGTTCTACCTTGCAAATTCACAGTATATTGAGAGAAAAAGAAAACAAACATGTATGTGTTTTTATCATGCCTCAGCTGTGTTATCCCAGAGTTTCACTGGAATTCTTATAAACAGGGAAGATTTTGTAAATGAAAGAGATTTTGTTTGTTTCTTTTTGAAAGACTAAATACTCAAGGAGAGGAGCCCGTAATGTGGGGGGAGCTGATGACATATGCTAAATGCCACTGGTTTACTCTGCAATCAAACCAATTCTGAAACCTTTCTGGTCTGAGGAAGCATAAGTTACCTGCATCCTGTGCAACAGAATGCCTCATTTATGACAACAGCATTCTGCGCTTCCCACTGTTTGTAATGTATGCACGAAAAAATAAATAAAAATAGGATTTTAATGGCTGTTGCCAAAACTGCAGTCCTTAGTGATCCCTTGTCCTTGAATAAAAATATGATATCATGGTAATTAGAACAGCAATGTAGTAATTACATTCATTCTCACTAAAAGATGGTTGAATGGGCCGAAGTGAACAAAGGAGTATTAATACAGAAGGAAGAGATGCAGAGATCCATTCATCTCTCTGTCAGGTAAACGCTCCACATAAAGTTATTTTTATGTAATTTGGATGTGTCCTCATGGGTGCATTAGTGCTTCTCAGCATTTCATGATGGGATTTTATAGATGGATCTTAATGATAAAGCACTGGATGCATGCTTTAATGTAGAATTCTCCAAATGAGGCTTTCTAAGGTAATATATTTCTCTTTGCTTTGATAATATTAAAGGATCCATTATATTTTCCTTCAGGGACATACTTAAAAAAAGTTAATTACTCTCAGGCATAGGATAAAAGAGCAAAGCTTAAAGTGTGTGCAGCTCACATGTCCTGCATCCTAATAACATTGTACAGTAAAGCTGAAAGCATCTGTATTTCCTCAAGGAAAAAGCTGTCCAGCTTACTGTCTCTGTCCTCCTTCCTCTCTTCCAGCTTGTATAGTGACACCACCTGTGACTCTGATTTGGCCTTAATTACCCTGTACATAAAAGGTAGACTTGAAATATTGTCATGAATATTTGCCTGCCCAGGTTCAAAGTCTATCTATTCAGCTTTACCATCACAGTGATGACAACGGGGAAAAGTAATGATATCTGCAATCATTACACTCAGGGTGCAGGGACAAGTAACATTTTACAAGGCTGCAATAAGAATTAATGTCTCTGTTCACAAATACATTACAGGAATCCCTATATTAAGGATGCCTCACACTTGCCATTATAAAAAAGTCTCCAACTATTTTTTGAAGAGCTTCATCATTTGCATCAGGGATTTGAAATTTGGCAATGATTAGGGAGGTTCCCTTTGCTGTTCCCCTGAGATTGGATCATAAGCACAACAGCCTCATGCACAACACAACCCGGGTGCATTCACTGAGCCCTTTGCACTGAATGAGGCAGGGGCCTTGGACACATACTCTTTTTTTTTCACATGTAACTGTATCTTAATGGAGATGCACAAGGGGTCTGAATTATGATTAAATGGGCAGCCTTTCTTCTGACATTTCTTCACTTTTGAGCACTTGACCTTGCAACTTTTATTATATTGCAGGTTCTCCAAATAGCAATGAGGTATTTATGCCCCTCAGACCACATTTTCAAATGTATCTAGGCCCCTATCTATGCAGATAAGTCCCTAGTGAGATTTACAAAAGGGCCTAACCGGGGTAGGTTTCTAATTCCCTGCCTCGGTACTGTTACTGTTTTTCTGGCCTGAATGGTTAGCTGAAATTTGGGGTCCTGTGAGCTGTTTTTATTAGGAAGAGAATTTGAGGACTGAGCCACAAATCTTTTATGAAATCTTGTTTATTTGCAAAAAAAAAAAAAGTCCTGTTTCTCTCAACATGGGAGGAATCAAATAGCAGGAGACAGTTTCTTTGCTCGTAGCTCCAAGCCCGTCAACCTGCACACATTTTGGGCTGGAAAACTAGCCCTCAGCTTCGGGGGGGAAAACAGTGCTTCCAAGATCAATCCAAAT
Source organism: Gopherus evgoodei (assembly GCF_007399415.2). Lineage (NCBI taxonomy): Eukaryota > Metazoa > Chordata > Testudines > Testudinidae > Gopherus > Gopherus evgoodei. The sequence goes on along the minus strand of NC_044328.1, from coordinate 52,533,515 downwards.
GAGACGCCATTAAAAGCAGGTTTTACCAATATTTAAAATGTGATCATACATACTCTTCTGGCTCTTGGACTTGGTTTGTGCACCTTAATGGGCTTTCATGGGATGGGGGATGCTTAGATACCTTGCTTGGCTCTGTCACTCACAGAAGAACATGTGGATTTTCATAATATGGCACTCCTCTTCCTTTCTTACCTAATTTGACAAGCTTTAAATGTCTATGTTGGCATAGTTGGATATCAATTTATTGAACTGAATGGTCAGTTCACACCTCTTAGAGTTATTGGTTCAGAGTCTGCACAGGCAGGCAGACACCACTGTTTCAGTTGCACTTTGGGTGGGGAGGGAGGTTGTCCACATAGTGCTGCAGTCTGGTCTACAGGGAGTGATTTGTAGAGCTATCTAAAGCACTGTGCTCTGACTGCCTCACCTAGACCTTGCTGGCACAAACTAGAAGGACTATGTTCAGGACTACATTAATGTGAATTACGTACCTTTTAGTTTGTGACAGACATTTGGACAAGACCTTGGTTCACATTTTCAAGCCAACATAATGGCCAGAGATTTTTTTTTTCGTTTGAGATGACACTTAGATTTCAGAGAATAAGAAGGCATCATGATGTAGGTACCAGTACAGTGAGCGGCTGTGAACCAGCTGAATCTGTGTCCAAGTGGGAACAGACCAGCTGATGACTGGCAGATCAGTTCCCACTGGTAACTCCAGTTCCTCAGAGAAACTCCTGATTCCTCTTTCTGCATATCATTGGCCCCTAATGAAAACAACCAGGCTGGGTCCTCCCTCTTTCTCACTGCTTTGACAGGCATATAGGGTCAGTCCTGTAAGGGTAGCTGAAAAAAAAGGAGGAGAAGCCAGTGTCATGCGATATGCCAGTTCTCCATGAAGCACAGGTTGGGAACCGCTAATGTAAAGAATTCTTGTTGAAAAGATTAAAAACAAAAGACTCTCTCCCAAGTAAGTTGGTCAGTGTCCTTTTTGCCGCAGGTTCTTAAGTCCAGCAACCCCAAAGTCCCTTTAATGTGCCTGTCCCTTCTCTGCACCCCAGTTGCTGTCCTTGGCCAGTGCAGCCCCAGAGTTCAAAGGTTCATCTACAAACACAAGCATATGTCACTGCCCGGAACTACAGCCCCGTGAGTTGAGGGGTTTCACTGGCTATTGTTCTGTGAAGGTTTGCGAGTCTCTCAGAGAAACAGAAGAAAGACCAGAGAGGCTGAGAAAGCTACAAGGAAGCACTAGACCCAGCCTGAACAAGCACTGAGAGTGAGGTCCTGAGAAAAGATTGATCTAGATAATATTTAATGGTCTAGTTAATACGTAGTCCTGCCATGAGTGCAGAGGACTGGACTGGAAGGGACCTCGAGAAGAAAAGGGACAGGCACATTAAAGGGACTTTTGGGTTGCTGGACTTAAAAACCTGAGATGAAGAGGACACTGTACAACTTACTTGGGAGTGGTACTTTTGCTCATGGTTTATGTTTATGAACACTAGTTGCATTGTTTTCCCAAAATTAATGCTGAGTTGCCCAAACTGCAAAATTCAGGCCTAGCTGTGGATTTCAGGCACCCCAAGTGCTGGGCCATTTATGAAACTTGGACCTAGAGCAAACCTCAGTTTCCAAATATATCCCGAAATTCCTGGATGTTTGGATTTCAGGGTTTGTGTCAGACTTAGCTCCAGATCAAAGCCACAACTGTGCTAAAAATATTTATTAATTAAAAAAGCTTTGACAAGCCATGTAGCACCACATTTGGCCTCCTTCAATGTTTTCAGAATATATTTTATAAGTGACATTAGAATTTGAAATCTTGCTCTTTAAAAACCTAACCTCTCTAAATAATGAGAAATAAAATAAAAATATTCACTTCTTACATGTAATTATTGCACAGCAAGCAGAGGGAACATGGAATACAGAGCTACTGCTGACAGAGTTAATGGTGCTGGTGCATGAGGAAGGACTAAACCAAACCCATATGCTACCATATTTAAAACATGCTTACCAAATGGGCTAAATTTGTAAGGAAATGTTATTGGCTCTGACTTTCAGAACCGGTTCAGGCATATCTGTGCAATGTGCATCAGTTTTGCATGCAATTATGTCCGCATCCCTGCATCGACAAGCACATGTCAAGTGTTCCCATGCCTTCCCAAATTTGCTTGACGTGTACAGAAATGTTCACCTCATAAGAGGCACAATTGCATGTGTGCTGTGGCCAGATCTTCTACATGGCGGGTGGCCTGATTTTTAAATATCAGACACTCTGTCTTCACGCTTCTGAATTGGTTCTATAATGGAAAGTAAAAAATAAATACCACTATGTGAACAGGGTTTGAATGTGTCTCTTTAACCATTTTCAAGATTACCAAATTGATACCATGTCCCTTCGTAAACCATTTGACTTGTTTTCATTAGCAAGAATTCTGAACTCTGTACAGGAAATTGCATTTCAGCCAGTAGTTTTCTTCTCATTTTTCCTTTTTTTCCCTCTCCTTCGGTGTCAACATCATCTTGCAATTGCAATAGGATAAGACAGAATGCAGGGCATTAGAGTAGGAGAAGTAATATAAAAAGCTCTCCATATTCTAGGTAATACATCAACAGTGAAACGGGTGGAGACTGGTAACCCAAGGCATGTGATTGACAGGAAGGCAGATGTATTGTCTGCCCCCACTGCAGGCACAATCAGCTTTTTCAGTCCATATTCACTCCAGCTTGCTAGGCTTATTTCTTTGCTACTCTCAGATGTTGCATACTCAGAGCAGTTTAATGGTCATGAGGATCATCTCATTGTTCATTTTGAGTGTTCTGCTTTGAATTCAGAGACAAAGCTGTATTGCCTTGTTAGCAATATAGACAGTTATGGAAATGCCACTCACCAGTGCTCCATGCTTGGTGCTACACTGACATCTTGTGGCCCTTAACCTTGCTGAGTTGGTAAACAAGGCCAGAAAATGTTAAGCAAGCATGATGCAATGAAATTAAGATTATGAAAGCAGCACTGATTTTCCACTAGCTGGAGTTCCTTGAATCATCCCAAATTCATGCTCTATGCTTTATGTGCCCCACTTCGCTAACAAACTTCTGTGCTTAATCATATATATTTAACAATCATCAAGACAAAAGCAACAACGAATCAATTGTGAGGATAACCCAGCTCTGTAGCTATTAACTTCCTCAGTGGAAGAAGAAAGCAAATACCAGGAACATCCAGTGCTTTCACATTCCATTAGCAGGCTATGCTTTTGATTTTATAAGGCTCAGGGCTAGCTGTGCTGTGAAAGTGTCTCTGAGTTACTTATGCTGATATCTGATAAATGCACCTGAGCTAAGAGAAAATACCGGCCCAGTGTTTAAATGCTGAGATTTGGGAATTGCAAATTAGAATAGTAGTAAGAACAGTTAATTAAATTCTATGTAATGAACATATCACTGGCACTTGCAGAGCCTGGTAGCCCACAGCAGGGCTGGCTCCAGGCACCATCTTAGCAAGCAGGTACTTGGGGTGGCCACTCCAGAGTGGGGTGGCACCTTTAGGTATTTGGCAGCAATTCAGTGGAGGGTCCCTCACTCCCTCTCAGAGCGAAGGACCTCCCACTGAATTACCGCAGATCACGATCGTGGCTTTTTTTTTTTTTGACTGCTTGGGGCAGCAAAACCCCTGGATCCAGCCCTGGCCCATAGAGCTGTCTCTTTAACATTGGTAACACATATACAGTTGAAATAAAAGGCACTCCCATCAACCTGCAAAGTTTCAGTTGCACATATATCACTCTCCAAGCACATCTACTTTATATGCCTGCCAGAACTCCCTTGTATTCTTGCCAGAACACCCTGTTATGCTTATGCCTGTTTGCGTTGCTTCACAGAAATTAAAATCTGTTAAAGAGCCTAGTTATTTGCCAGGTGTAAGTTTTTTCGCTGGTGTAAGTTTAACTGTAAGCAAATTTTCTGACAACGTTAAAAGTGAACAGAGTACCAAAAACATGCAAGGTAAGAATCAGATAGCCAGGTGATGGTATGGTATATGAACCTAAAAAGGTAGGCAGCTAGATACAAACCAGATTGTAAAATGGCCTGGAGATATGGGGAGAGTCAATACCAGTAAATTTAAAATCCTGTACCCAGTGATGGGAAATAAACAGCATGGATAAAGGGAGGGAGGTGGCAGGTATATCTAAGCAGCTGCATTTACCATGTTAAAACAAATTTGCTTTCATCTTAATAAACTTAGGTAAAATACAAACCAGTTCTTTATTGGTTTTTATCATCAAATATGTTAATTGTCACAGGGAAGGTGTGACCTCAGGATTGCGAGATAGGAAGTGGAAGTGTCCATAGGGTCATTGCTGTCAGAAATGAAAGAAGAGTAGAGCAATGCTGGGAGAATCTTACTCTTATAAGTCAAACTTCTGTCCCTATTAAAATAATGGAAGACACAGTAAGAGAAAAATATCACTAAACCTCCAAAGCTTGATCCCCACTGGCAAGGGAAAAGAAATAGGGATGTTTTATGCCAGGAGCTGGCCCTGCATCTGTGGGGAGGCTTGCCCACATTGGAGAGTGGGCTTCCACAAGGACACTGGCAGAGGAGGCTTCTTTAGCCTGTGGGAACATAGTCAAAGAAACCCCAGCATGGAGGCTGCTTGTGAATGTGCTGACCCAGTACATGTAATTCTGGCCAAACCCCACAGCTCTCGACGATCGGGGCTGTCCATCTTTGGGTTACACTAGCCAGCTACAGGAGAATCGCATTTGGCTGAGTGTGATGATTTGTATGAGTAGATTGCCTTTTTGCTTATTGCTCCCTGCTCCCTGTTGTTTCCTGGTTACTGCTGCCTGAATTCAGGGTTCCAGCGTGGGTTTGGACATAGTTTTGCATTTATGCAGTTACTCAGTGCATGATGCTACATACCTGCCATTTGGACTGTTAGTATGTTTCATACAGACTGTTGCTGACTTAATTGGTTCATGGTTATTACATGTTTTGTTTGACCACTTACCTGCATGTCTTGCTTTGATTTCCTTGTTTGGGGATTATGGTTCTGGGGTACATCAGTGCGTTACATTAAGGCAATAAGTGCTTCTGTTCTGCAGCTCAGGCTGCCTGCACCTCCTTTGGCTGTTGACTGGGGATACTTCATTTGGAATTTTCAGAACTATGTGCAGATCCTGAAGCTCTTGCATGCTTCTAGGTTACCCTTGCTGCAGAACTGCTTATGCCATGATGGCATTTATATTTATGATGGTCTCCCAGAGCCCAAGTCCTCCTTTGATGCGGCTATGCAGCCCCTCAGTGAGTATTTTGGGACTGAAGATTCTGTTTTGCCAAAGAGGGAAATGATTTTAGAAGCTCACCAGCAGCCCAACAAAACCATATATGAATTTGCATGTTGTTTGCAGTAGTTAGCACAAGGCTGTGAATTTGCAGATGTTGATGATGATCATGGTCAGGGATGACTGGTGGAGCCAATGGCCAGCTGGGTGGACAGCTACTGAATGAAGATACTAGAACTCTATCTTTCGATGCTGCAGTTGCTAAGAGTGAGGCATTTGAGAGAACTCAAGCTGAAAGGGGTTCTGTGTCTCAGACTGCTGCTACCTTTGCATCTATACTTAAACCATCAGCTGCTTCACCTGCTTCCATACAACACTACTACTGTATCTCCACAACCTCAGCAATGAAAGTTACCAGCTCCTCACTGTTTCTGCTGTGGTATTATGGGTCACTTGGCCAATTTCCCTGCCTGCTTTGCTAGATCTGCTACGTGATGGGTTTGTGGGAAGGAAGGATACTTTAAGTTAGTGTGCCATGACACTGGTTCACAATGATGGGAGGCCTGAAGTTCATACTGTAAATCTGATGCTGCATGAGACCACCTTCACCAGGAACTCTGATGTTTCCTTTAGCATGATCTTCTTATGTGGCAAGGCAGTGGAGCTGGTATCCCGTATCACTGAAATTAATGGTCCACTGCTGAAGTGCCTAGTGGATACGGGTGCTGAAGTTGACCTTCTCCTCTGTGGGTTAGTTCATAATATGGGTTTTTGCCTGACTACAGTGGTTATAAAAGCTTGGAATTTGTACACTTTGCAGACAATGGGTGAAGTTGTATATTCCTATACAAAGGCATAGCCAAGTTTTACATTGTTAAAGGCATGGCTGCGATTGCTGTCCTACGATCTGCGCTTACAGCTTTGTGTTATGCAGAAACCTAAGCAGAACATCTCAGGTGTGGCTATGCTGCCTAGAATAGAAGGGGAGGGGATGCCCAACATATTGTTCAGAGACACCATGACTTATTTAATGATGATGGTGCTTTGTCCATAGGATATGTGTACTCCCTGCAGTTGGATTCAAACACCAAGCCCTTTGGACCACCTGCATGTCATTTTCTTCCTGCACTTGTAGACAAGATCCAAGCAGAACTGCAGAGCATGAAAGATAATAGTATCATTCAGGTGGTGAAAGGGCCTATGGATTGGAACTTACCCCTGGTGAGCATACAGAAGAAGAAATGGTGGCATTCAACTCTGCACACATTTTAGGGCAATTAATAACTATGTGAAATGCCAGCAGTTTCAATTGCCAACCTTTGAAGAGGTGACTGGCAGTAAGTGGATGTAGAATTTTCTCTGTGTTGGCTTACCTATCTGATTATTGGCAAATACCTGTGGCTGAAAGTTCACAGTTGTTATTGACTTTCAGAACATCATTTGGGAGGTACTGCTATCAGCAACTCCTTTTGGTTTAGTTTCTGCTCCTAAGGTTTTTCGGAGAGTGATCTCTTAGCTACTTGATAATATCCAGGGTGCACATTGCTTTTGGATGACATTTTCATCTTTGCTACGACCCTTCCTGAGCACAGGTGCTAACCTGACTCCAGCAGGTTGGCATAAAGTTGAATGTGGTCAAGTGCAGTTTTGCGAAAGATGCTGTAGAGTTTCTAGGGCATTCTCTCTTGGTTGATGGTGTGAAACAAACACCTGAATACCCACAAGTTCTTGCTTCATTACTATTACCCATTGGTCATAGCAGTTTATGCTTGTTCTTTGCCCTAGCTCAATAGATAGGTGGGTGTGCTCTGCTAGTATTGCTGTTATGGAGTGCAGCAGAGAATAACACTGAGTAGATAAGTAAATATTGCAAGCACCTCTTACCACTGCAACCTAGGCTGATTTCCTACTATTGGGGCCTTATATCCCAAAGTAGTATATAGCTGCTAGCGTGTAATGGTACCAGGAGCAATAGGCAGCTTGGTTATAGGGAAAATATATCATAAAAAATGATTATGACATTGTAATTGAAAAATTAGTGAAAGAGTGGGTTGTGCTAGATGAAATGCATTTTGATTTTAATAAAGCATTTAATACAATGTCTCTGAAAGTCCAAAAGAAATCAAAATAATAATTCAAATCAGCTTGATTAAAAACCACTGTCCTGTGGATTGAAAACTAGTGAGGAGACCATAAGCAGAGGGTAATGATAAACTGCCATGCATCATGTTGGAAGGAGGAATCAAGAGAACATCTCCTGCACTAGGTCTTTATGGCTGTGGAACAGATTCCTTGGGGAAATTACCAGATGGGAACAATCCTGTGTTGGCAAGGAATTGAAGTGAGAGTTTGGTCTAAATTGTGTTTTTCCATCTCTCACAGGGCCAGAGCAACCATTTAGGCAAATTAGGCGTCCGCCTAGGGCGCCTAGGGGTTGAGGGCGCCTAAAAGCCTGCTCAGGCGAGGAGGTGGAGTGGAGGTGAGCTGGGGCGGAGGGAGGGCCGCCTGCAGTAACGGGGGGAGGCACACAGGGGAACCACTCCCCACCCTAGATCACCTCCACTCTGGCTCCTCCGCCGGTGCTGGCGTGCTCAGTGGAAGAGGCAGAGCCAAAGTGAACTGGGGTAGGCTCCCTGGGCGGGGTTAGCTGCCATGGGGGGGCTCCCCAGGCAGGGTTAGCTGCCGCTGGGTGGGGCGGTGCAAAGTGGAAGTTTCGCCTAGGGCGCCAAGCTTCCTTGCACTGGCCCTGATCTCTCACCTCTATGATAAGTGGCAAGCCATTTGAAAAATAAAATCACAAGCTGTAGATTAGGGCATATTCACAGTTGGAAAAGGAACATCATGGCCTTTCCATGCCAGCAACGTGCAATAAGATGACCCTGTGTTGCTTGTTTCCCCTCATTTGCTCTATGATGTCAGCAGGATTTTAGGAGCTAAAATCCAAATTATGTAGTATGCAATTAAGCAAGTAATGAAATTGGCTGCCACAATAAGATCGCATAAACAAAGCCAGAATCATTGCCCAGCTTTGCTCCCTTTGCACTGCTCAACGAAGATTGGCCGTAACCACCCTGCTGAGGAGAACCTTGACAGAGGAGAGTCTCCAGTACGGGTACAGCAGTCATAGTTTTCCCTACATTTCCCTCCTTGCAGCTTTGGGACAAAGAGGATGTGTTGGGAGAGGAGGAGTGGCAAAGTATGATGCCCATCAGCTGCCCCCTGATGGGAGATAGCCCCTGAGAAACTATTTTCAGCGGGTGAAAGTTAGCACAGATCCTAGGCTCCTCAAACTGGAGCCAGGGCTGAAACAGAGAATCTGGGAGGTTTGACTAACTTCCTGAGAGCTCTTTGCCTCTCTGCTGCACTCAGTGGTCCCTGAGTGTGACAGAAAATCTAACTCACAGTACATACAGGTGGCTCAAATATAAAACTAATAAAAGAGGTTAGGTCAGCTACAGAAGGGAATGGTGTCAAATGTGCAAAACTAGTTTTGCTTGGTCTTGCAGTTTCATTTCACCTATCTATGGTTATATCTATGTATTCACTTCTTACGAAAGCTGCTAGACTGACAGTCCCAGAGACTGAACTACTTTTTGAACAGGCACAGCATGAGCAATGGCAGTGCCCACTTCATTCACACTGCCCTGCCCATGTGCCTTCAGCCTCACCTGGAGATGGGGGCAGCTTTAGAAGAAAGAAGGTAATTCATTCCGCCTTCTCATCTGGTCCTTGGCCTCCCAGCTGAGACTACTGACTACAGAGCCAGTTAGAGCAAGGTGCAATGATAGCTGGTGTGAGAAACTGCCACCTTATTTGGCTTCATTTTTTAATGAATACAGAGAGACAAAGCATAAAAACCTCCAAGTATATAAATTCACTAGGAAATGTATCAGCAGCCATAAGAAATATGAGAAAAAAGACAGACATATTATTAGGAGGTAGAAAAGCCCAGCTGATAGCATCATCAGTACTAAACGGGAAGAACATTCTCATACTAGAACATTTTATGGCTCTGTGACTGCCCGAAAGTTGGGCTACACGGAGAACAACAGCACTTGAATTAAAGTCGCATGTATATTAACATCATTTGGAAGTACCACTTCTTTGTGAACCTAGCCCCGGTGGCTTGTTACAAATACTGGAAAAAACATAATTGCATGGTAACGTTTGTTATATATGGTTAATTTGATCTCTGTATTATTTAGTAGGGAGAGAGAATATTTTGCTATATATGCTGTGCCTATTTAGAAAAATCCAGTAAGGAGAAGCAAATTGTGCCAAATTGCTCTTGTGATTGGAGCAGAATGTTTCTGAAACACCATCTGCAAGCCTTTCCCTGTGAAAATCAAAATGTGCACACATTCCCTTTGCAAAAATACAGTTGTGGGTGCTTGAATGTTGTTCAACCGGCTGCTTTGCAATGCACTTCCCAGCTCAGGGCTCACGGAAGCTGCTACTATGTGTTACCACTGCAAACAACATGGCCCTTAAACATAATCCGTTAAAAACAGAACACTCATTGTTCTTATGGAAATTCACAATTGAGATAAAATTAGCTAATACTGCTTTTAACTGTGCTTGATATGCAAAGTTCCAAGGCACTTTTTGTAAAGGGAACCATATATTTCTGATTATATATAAAATTTATGATTGTGTAAATATAGAATTTATTATTACTACTATTATAATTATTGTTATTAATAGCATTATTCCAAAGCCTGAAGTCAGTGGAAGCTTTGGTTAGGTAAAAACAAAGAGGCGATCAGACTTTCTTCTCATTTCAAAATCTCAGATAGATTAATATTTCTGAAATACAGGAAGCTGACTCGGTTGTGGTGGGACATATTACAGATACTAACATTTCCACCCTCATGTTTTTGAATTGTATTTAGGAAAGAAAAGGCATGGAATTAAAAAAAAAATCTGTTTTTAGGATTACATTTCAGGTTAATGCTGTTTGCTAGTACTGTATCCTGGGAGAGTCTCAACCACTGGTAGAACATGGTAATAGCTTCCACGGGCCCTGAGCTGGGAAGTGCATCACAAATAACCAAAGTCTTACACCCAGAGAAAACAACTAAACAGCATAGTTATGAAATGGGGAGAACTGAACATGAACTTGCCACTGTTGCACTAAAGCAAGATTATTTTCATTGTGTCTCCTTGGTATTTTTCTAAATATTGCTTTAGATCAGATCCTATAGTTGCCACTGAAAAGGTGTGGACTAAGGATTGGCAGGTGAGGAACTGAGATGTCCCTGAACAGATCTTAAGGAACAGCCCCCCATTATGAAATAACTTGACAATTACTGCCATAGGCAGTGGACAGTTTAGCTTGGGGCAAAAGCTTCAATATTACGTAGCTCTCATATAGCACTTTTCAGCACTGTAGATCTCAAAGCACTTTACCAAAGAGGTAAGCAACATTCCTATTTAGGGTAATCATACTGTTTTAAAGCTAAAATCGATTTTAATTGAGATAAACTGAGTAATGATTTATTCTGGAGTATTTTAGCATTAATCAAACATGGTCTTGGGGGTGTGCTAATAATCAGAAATAAAATTGGTTGTGAATGCGCATATGGTAGGAAAGTTGATTATCCTCAGTGCACTTCCTTTGGCTCAAAAGGTCTGAACCAGAGAACCCAGTTACTTCTAATTACATGGAATAAGGCATCTCATTGCATACAAGTTACACAAGGTTACCCAAGCACTTTATAGATTTTAGTTTAGTGCTATTCCAGGAAGGTTTATAAAGAAAGTCAAGCTATGACAGTCCACTTTATTTTGCTTTTCTTCTCATTGCTTTAGTGCTCATTATGAAACATAAAAAGAGATGGTTCAAATTAAATTTACATCCCATCTCAAATTTTTTGATTGCACATTGAAAATGTAGTAATCTCAGGCTTGCAGAATGTATCTGTAAGCAGGGCAGGCTCCAGGCCCCAGCACGCCAAGCGTGTGCTTGGGGTAGCATTCCGCGTGGGGCGTTCTGCCGGTTGCCGGGAGGGCGGCAGGCGGCTCTGGTAGACCTCCTGCAGGCGTCCCTGTGGAGGGTCCGCTGGTCCCGCGGTTCCGGTGGAGCATCCGCAGGCACGCCTGTGGGAGGTCCACTGGAGCCGCGGGACCAGCAGACCCTCCGCAGGGACTCCTGCGAGAGGTCCACCGGAGCCATGGGACCGGTGAGCGGCAGAGCGCCCCCCATGGTGTGCCGCCGTGGTTGAGGAGCTGAAATGGCTAGAGCCGGCCCTGTCTGTAAGGAACTCATGCAACCTGTGCAGGGCTTGTAATTGTGCTGGTTTGTACAGAACTTGTGCAGCAGGTGGAGGCCTTGTAACTGAATAGGTATAGCTTACCCCCTATTGGTCATTGCTTACCAGACACTGCCCACACTAACTAGATAAGAACTCAGGAAGTGCCAGTCAGCATCTGCTCAACACAGCATCTGCTCTTCACCTGAGAGGTGTAGTGCTCTTGGAAAAAAGCCTGATGCTGCTTCAGCCAAACCTGAGTCTGTTGTGAGTATTATCTTGCTCCATGGCAGTGTTTCTATTGTTCTTTTTCTTGCAACCTACTCCATCCTAAAGATCTTGATGTAGCCAGTTGTCATCCTGTTTCCTAGTGTACAATGTACACCCACCCAGGAATCCAATACCTTTCTTAACAATTACCCTGTTCATTTAGAAAAAAAGATGGTCTTGTGATTAACAGGTATGAGACTCCGGAGACAGCAGTTCTCTTCCTGTCCCTACCACAGACTTCTTTTGCAGTCTTGGGCAAGTCATTTAGAACCAAATTCAGCAATCCATTAAAATTAACCTCATGCATAAATGTTTTGCTGAATCAGAATCTATCTCTCACTTTTTTTTTTCTTCCAGCATTGGATTTCAATCCCAGCCTTCCAAATGCAGGAAAAATGGTTATATGCAGAACACAGATGTGAACCTGATTATTCAAGTGTATTTAATATTTCATCAATGCATTCATCCCTTATGTATGAATGGGAAATCAGTGGAGTTACACCGGGGTCAATTCGGCTCTTTACTTTTAAAGTGACAAAATATCATTGTTTTAGAACCATTATTTGAAGGGACCCTTTTCACCTAACTTGGCATCTGATTTCCCTTCGTATGCCCTGAATTTTGAGGGTGTGAATAAAATAAGACCCAGTCTGAACTCTCCGTGATATGGAAATGGCAAAACAAAATCTGAAGAGATGTATTTTTGCACCCCGGATTTCACCCACCTCTATTAAAGGAAGTATTTACCATAAACAGGCAATATATTCTAGATGCCTGAGCAGATCCAAGATCAGAAATAAAGTCTAAAAACTGCTATTATAGAATAAAACAAACAAACAAAAAAAGCCCACTAGCTAAGTTAGGTACTACTTTGTGATCATCAAGGGCTCATCTCCTCATCCAGTCAACAAGATAATTGAATAATATGGGTGACAGAACACAGTCCTGCCAAGCTCTTAAGCTGGCCTTCAGGCAGTTCATCATACACAAAAACCTCTTGCATTAGTCTCATAGGAATGAGCTCTGAGTAACGAGATTGATTTCAGGCCATCTTTCCCAGGGATAACCTACAAAGGTTCAATGGGTTGAGTTAAATATGGCAGTAAAATTGGCCAAAACGATAACAATTTGCAGTCAATATTTCTGTCAAGAAGCTGCAGTACATTCCTACCTTGGGTGCATATGGACCACTTTAAAATGCAGCAGTATATAATTTCCCAGGTTATATTCCTCTCCATGGTTGGCTACAACATCTTTACATCCTTCTAAAAGTGTAATGGGATTGCATATATGTCCACTTTAAGGCCTCCATTACACTGCCAGACTGCAACTGAGAATTCAGGCCAATATCAGTTAGTGTTGTTATAATTATTTATTGAACATAGTCACATACATGGCATTTTCTTGCACCTCTAGATTACAATCTGGAGACACATTTGTAGCCAGTTGCTACTATGTTACTTTGTGGTGATGAAGACTATTTAGCTATGGGTTGTTCAAGTTTAAAATGAAGGCAGGCTGAAACAAATTATAATATTCTTTTTGCAACTGGAGCAGAAATGCATCTAAGACACCATCTGCAATAGTTATGCCAAAAAAGAAAAGGATTTAAGTTTCCTTTGGAGGAAATATACCAAAGTCATGGGATTTTCGGTGCTTTTCAAACTGCTGCTTAGCACCATGTGTTGAATACTATGTGGCAGCTCAGTGCACATGCAAGCTCTGGTATGATCTGCTAATGTTTGGTACTATCTAGGGTAGGGTGCTTGCAGAGAGCACTGACCATGAAAGGAAAAGCCCAATCATTTGGCTAAGGACAGTAGTCTAAGGCCTGGTCTACACTGGGGATGTGTGGGGGCGGAGCTGACCTAAAATACGCAACTTCAGCTATGAGAATAGCTTAGCTGAAGTCGACGTATCTTAGTTTGACTTACGTCGCATCCTCACGGTGCGGGGTCAATTGCTGTGGCTCCCCCGTCGACTTTGCTTCTGCCTCTCGACAAGCTGGAGTTCAGCAATCGATGGGAGAGCGATCGGGGATCAATTTATTGCGTCTACACGACACATGATAAATCTATCCCTGATAGATCAATCAGTACTCTCAAATCCAGCGAGTAATGTAGACGTAGCCTAAGAGTTCAGAAAGTAACAGGCATTTATAAGGTACCCACACAATCTGTGAATTCCACTTAAATATAAAGTTTGTAATTAAAGCTGGCATTTCTGAGCAGCCTGCTAGTGCTGGCCATCTTGATAAAAACAAACAAAGCAAACAGGACATGCTTTGTGACACTGGCATAGGATCCCAGGGTAAGAGACTATTTCTCTTCATGCAAAAAATAGGCTGAGTAGACGTTCATATCAAGGATGGCCTAGAACTAACAGAACTGAAACATTTTTGAAACAACAGTGGTGATGTGGACTAACCATGGACAAGTACAAGAGGAAAGGAAGAGTACAAGATCAGGGTTGGACTCTTCTATGGGCTTTCTCCTCAATAATCTTGCACCCCTCATATCAACCTGGATATTACAGGAGAACAAAGATATGATTAAGTATCAGGGGGTAGCTGTGTTAGCCTGTATCCACAAAAACAATGAGGAGTCCAGTGGCACCTTAAAGACTAACAGATTTATTTGGGCATAAGCTTTTGCGGGTAAAAAAAACACTTCTTCAGATATGATTAACTAACCTTAAAAGTGTTCGTGTGAAAGATAAGGAAGAAATAGACTCATAGAATGGGACACTAATATTCATCACAACACAGTCAGATGAGACAATCAGGCAAACAGGATGTTTGGGAAAGCTATACTACCTCTTTTCCTCAAATTGTCTTATAGAGGAGTAAGATACCTAGGAGAGTAATATTTGAATCAGTATTAAGTGGCATGGATGTTAAAGTCTTAGAGTGATAAGAAGTCGCTTAGTCATGAAATACAGTTGCCTTATACTGGGTTACATGAATGCCAACTTAGAAAAGTTACAGATATGTGGTTTGGGTGATGTAGATATAAAAATTATTGTGTGTTAGGCCTAGTCTACACTACCGGGCGGGAGGTGGGGGGGGGAGATCGATCTAAGTTACACAACTTCAGCTATGTGAATAATGTAGCTGAAGTCAATGTACTTAGATCTACTTACTGAGGTGTCTTCACTGCTTCAACTCCGCCTGCACCTCTCGCCCTGGTGGAGTACTAGAGTCGACAGGAGAGCTCTTGGCAGTTGATTTATCACGTCTAGACAGGCTCATTCAAAGACATGGGCAGGCGGAAAACCTAAGGTAGCTGAGACACAATCATAAGATGTGGGGGGGGGGAAGGAATATTTCACCATTCTTTGATACTATTCATCCCCAAGGATTGCACAGTGCTGTGCAAACTATGTACATGAAAGGGGTTACACAGCCACCTCTGGGATGGGTGTGTGGCAGGCACACAACTCAAAAGGCGATGACAGTTTGGCAAAGAACACCCTTTAAAACCCTATTTTTATGGAAATCATCATAGGATCTCAGAGCACATAATGCCTCAGATTTTACAGTATACTTCAAGGACTGAATTTATACAGTTCCTTTGTCAGATAAAGGATAAGTCAAAATGTTGGGATTCAAAGCTGTATTTCCAGGGTGCATAGGCATTTCAAATCAGATACTAATCCATCCCCTACTGCTTTTCCAAATGTCTAAATAGTGGTGCATTTAAGACAAGTCAGAAATTATTCCAGTGCCCTTAAGAGGCTGGTTAGAGCACAATTAGGATACTTTGGCCAGCTTTAGGCACTATTCTACAGCAAAGGACAAGAGGAGAGCAACAAGAATGTTAGCAGTGATCAGAGTCTTCAGTTACAACCAGTCTAAAAACTAGGAGTGTACCCGCTAGATAAAAAAAGATTGCTAGTGCATTCTGGCTGATGTTTGTAACATGTTGTGACAGCTCTGTCAATAAATCATATTTTGATATGGGATACAGTAAATTTAGGAAGGAGCTAAGAAAATCTGATTCTTGTGTCTTTAAATGCGTACAGTAAGCTGTATTCTTATTGACTTCCAGCTAAGACAATAAACATGTAAAAGCATGGCTGTTAGTTTTTGCAGTATGGAATACTTATTTGGAAATAAGGTGTAAAGATATGGGACAGGGGAGAAAACTATTGTGTATATACATCTTCAGAAAGCACCATATGTTGTTAAAGTGAAAGAGGAAAGATTTAAAAAAAAAACCCCGAAGCTATGTGTCAATGAATGGAACTGTGAAATATACAAAAAGACTGTCAGATCCTCCTTGGAGGACACCTCTGTGGAAACATCTGGAGGCAGACCAAACTCACTTAAGAGGGTCTTAAATTAAGGGATACAATTGGGTGAAAGACATCAAGACACTAGATGTCAAGAAAAGCTGAAGAAAAGGAGATGCAGGCATGGACAAATAAAAAACAAAACATGACTCGGAATTTACATCAATGTAAATATTTTCCCCCACTATTCACTTAGCTTTATAGATGTTCTCCAGGGTTGCCAGGTGAATCATCTGGACAGAATATACTTATCCCTGGGGCACATAAAAGTGTTTCTGATGAGCATAATGCTCCCCCCAAACCTGAATGGATTAGACTGCACCAAAATATCTTTGAAAAAAAAATCCCAAGATGTTTACTCCCAGATACTTCTATGAAATCTTCACCCTTCTCTCACCTCAAAATATACAAGTTTCCTATTGTGCTGTTCATTCATTCAATATACTTGGATAATTTTTAGGAACAAAGTCTAAAACCCTTCCAGCAAAGAGCAACTTTATAAGTTGATTTCCCAAGTGATGTTGCCCTTTTCCCTAGTTAAATTTATGAGAAAGAATTTTTGTTTAAGTGTAAAATCAATCCGTAGACTGCCCTGCCCCTCATCCCCTTTCTTTAAACACATGCAGTGTTTCTCATAGACTAAGGGGGAATGTTTTGTGTCTGTCTCTGGTTAAAATATTGGCAGTCTACAACATTTTCAGGTTCATCCTCACTATTTTTGACTTGTATAATACCAAACAATGTAATTCACAGATCCAGGGCCAAATTATCCTGAATGCAATTCCACTGACAACAGTGGAATTACTTGGCATTTGACCCCAAGAGCATGAATTGGTATGTTGGCAGTATAAAATCTTGTTTTGTCATTCCCTATGTTTACACCGACTTAACTGGACTGTCATTTTTCCCTTGAGAAATATATAGTCAGTGCAATCAGTTCAACATTGCTAATTACTCTGTTGCTTCTGTACCCAAAGATCCTTTCCCAAGACATTTCAAGCCATCCGAGGGCTGAAATGTTGGGTTTATTTGTCTCCCATTCTATGTAATTGAAAGAGATGCAGAAGAGACCAAGCCCTTGAAAAGACAGTTTAAAATGCTTCCTCTGGGTTTTTCGAGCATCAGAGGACCTGACCCAAGAGATTTTATTAAATACTCCAAATATCGCTTCACATTTAATATTACTTAGCACTTTCATAGAACTTAATATCTTTGAAGCACATTAGAGATATGAATCAGCTCACAAAATCATAGAATCTAGAAGAAGCTACAGTTAGAAAAGTCCTGCACTATTCACTCACATAGTCCATCTCCCTCACCATGCAGGATCGCATTTTGTTGTACATTTGCAGTGACTGTTAATCTAGTTTAAATGTCTCAATCGATGGCACTCCCACTATTTCTATTGAGAGGCTATTCCACCACTTATTAGATCTGACAAGAAGTTTTCCTGCTAGTTGAAATCTCCGTCCCAGTCTCCTTGTTGAATCCTGTCATATTAATTCCTTTCCCTCTTTGCTGTTTACACCCTTCAGATATTTGCAGAATGTTATCATGCCCCCTGGCAATCAGTACTTAGTAAATACATACAGATTTAACTTTTAATCTTCCCTCATACAGTAAGTCGGGGTGGCCAACCTGTGGCTCCAGAGCCACATGCAGCTCTTCAGAAGTTAATATGTGACCCCAGGGCTGGAGCTACAGACACCAACTTTCCAATGTGCTGGAAGGTGCTCACTGCCCAACCTCTGGACCTGCACAGGCCCTGCCCCCACTGCACCCCTTCTCTCCCCCTCCCCCAACCCTGTAGTGCCCTCGCTCCTCCCCCTCCTCCCAGAGCCTCCTGCATGCCACAAAAGAGCTGATCAGGAGGTGCAGGGAAGGAGGGGGAGGCCCTGTGGGTGGGAGGCACTGGGAACAGGGTGGGGAGCTGATGGGGGGCTGCTGACATATTGCAAATGTACATTGGTAAATTCTGGCTCCTTTTCAGGCTCAGGCTGGCCACCCCTGCAGTAAGTCAATTTTTCCAGCCCCCTAATCATTTGTCTAACTTCTCTCTGAACTCACTCCAATTTGTCAATTCATTTCTCTGACCTCCCTTCCAATTTTTTAAATTAAACTTCAAAACCCCGTGAGGCAGAAATATTTTAGATTTTGTTTTTAATTGACCTGGATCCAATCCAAACTAATGAAAAATGGATGTCGGTTAAGGGAGAAATTCCACCCCGCTCCCCGGGCAGAGGGTGAGCACAAGGCCTAGGCAACATTACTGAGGATACATTTAAGTCCTTTAAACATGTGTCTTTAAAATAGGGTGTTAATGGTGAACTATAGCATTTGAGCTACTCTTTTGCATGGGGGTGAATTTCAGCCCAATGAGGTTTAAAGAAGAAGACGATTTCAGTATTGGCCATGTCCAACAACTAATCTGACACGGTCCCCTTCAATCATTAATGTTACTTTAGCCTACATTAAACTACTGTGGGAGTGAAGGAACTATCATTCCCCTCTCCATATTTTTGCTATTTTGTTTATGTCTGTCTCACTATGCAGGTCTAAAGTATTCCCAATATGGCTGCATCCCTGGACCTTATACTAGCCCAAAGCATGTAAAACCACCCTCTTGCTCAAGCAGTTCCTTATTCTGGGTATCTTTTGTCTATTTCTACCTTTTCCGAACACAGAGGAATTTTTTGGGGAGGGGAGGCTGGGGCGAGGATTCAATAAAGATAATGAACTCATCACAAACGCTAGCAGAATGGAAATGAAGCTGCATTGATTTTCATCTCCATTCACATGCTATGCAGGTTTCCTTCTGCCCCTATAAAAGATGTGGGTGTTATTGGCTTATATAATTCATCCCAATTAATCAGACTAATAGTGGGGAACTCTGTTATCATGTCTTTTAATTTCCTCTGGAATGGTTCTTCTTGTAGAAAGTCCATATCAGATCACCCTCCCTCATTTATTTTAATGGAGCAGAGGAGAGTTTCCTGTATGATCTGACCCTGGATACGTCTAGCATTGTCCAAATATTACCAGAGCCAACAGCTTTTCTGTGAAAAAGGAGAACTTTTATCCTTCATCCCCATTTTTCTCATCTTCGTCTGTAGGAACAATAGGAGGTGTCAGGGGACGGGTCGAGGGATGTAATACTAGGGAAATGGGTGGTGGGGAAGTAACAATAAGGGAATCACTTTGTGGCAGGTGTCACAGTCCAGGGCAACTGAGCCTGTATTTTCCCTTAATGGTCCAGCAAGGGCACCAGCTCTTAGGCTTCCAACTCCCCAACCATTGTCTTTCTTGGGTGGAGACCCTCTTCTCACTCTCTTCTGACCAAAGTATTTCCAGGCTGCACAGTTCCCTGCCTTCAGTGTGTAATACCCAGGAGAGACAGGCTGTCCAAGCTTCCCTGCTTGCTTTCTCTTCAGAGGTGGTTAACAGTGGGACTGTTCACAGTTACAAATACCACACAGCTCTTTTTTTTTATCCAAGCCTATTTTATTCTTAAGGCAAAATCATTGCAGAGAAAACATACTAAAAGACAACACGAGAACTTACATGCATGCTAATAAGCATCCCAGAAATCACCCCAACCCTAACACAGGCTCAGTCAGGAGCAGTCCTTTAACACCACACCCAGCCAGGATTTTCCTTGTGGTTTCAAGTTCACCGCAGCTTCAGCTCAGAACAAGCACCCAGTTTTATGGATCCTCAGTAGGCCCAGTTCTTCTAACTCTTCACTAAGGATTGGGGTCCTTGGTGACTCAGGGTCCTGTCTGTTTGCTGGATCAGGAAGAAAACCCTGAGCCTGTTTAAAACCAGGCTATTTATCCAAAAAGCCTTTCTTTATCTGTTGATTCCTGGAGAACCCAGTGTGAAATATATATGCGTACCTTCCCAAGGGCATGGCTTCAAAGGAATTACATTAGCTTCCCCCTTCTACTTCAGAACGCCACAATAAGACATACACAGTTGCATTTTTAACATAATGGACCCCAATTAAACCTAATTCAATAGGTTTTAATTTAATTAATAAAGTTTATCTTAATTCCATCAGGTTGGTCTAGGATATTACAGCATATTATCGATCTGTCACAGAAAGCTAAACATTTAATGGTTTTACCTCAAACATCTCACTTTCTCTGTGAAAACTACAGCTAGTCAAAACAATTCCACTGAAAACATTTTTTGACAGAAAATGGTATTTTTCCCCTAAAAAATATGTTCATGTTATTTGAATTTTTTCATGCCAAGCACAGTGTGGCCCTGACCAACCTGGAGTCCATAGCCATAGGTAATAAAAACACTGAACTATAACTCTGTCCTAAAACTTCCACACTGCACTGATATTGCAGGTATCACAGATCAAATCTGGCAAAGAGATAACTGTACAACTCTTCTGGTGATCTCCCTCCTGTGCTCTGCTGTTCCTTATACACTCTGTGGAAAGTTGACAATTTTGGGGTGGGATGGTAGATAAACAGGAATTTGGTGGAGGAGCTTGTTAATAAGTCCACTATCTGAGACAGCTGATAAAAATTATCTACCCTGTAGCGTACCCCCAGCACTATTGAAAAAGCAAGGTTAGCAAACATTTGTATATGGGACACTCCAATAGTTCCCGTCTGGGTATTCTTGATTTAAGCAGCAGGATGAACATTCAGGGCCACACTGTTAAGAAGACACAATGACAACCCTGGTTAGCAGAAGATTTAGAAAGGAAGGACCCTGGGATCACACTGCAGTGGGAAGGAAGAGCAGAAATATAACAAAGGGAGTTCTATTTCAGGAATCACTTGTGCCAGCAAGAGGACATTCCCTTGACATCAGTGCCAAACTGCTGTAGAAAAAAGAAAGCCACCTTAAATGCTGCCTCCAAAACAAGAGGCATCAGGTCAGATTCTGATTTTCATTCTATTGGCATAAATCTGAAGTCAACCCAGATTTATACCAGGTCAAATTAAGTCCCTCCCACAGAATCCAACATTTATTCTTGCCCAAATGCCTCAAACCCCAGCTTTTATTTGTTCCCTGCAGCCACCTAGTAGGATTAAATTGCCTGACAATTAAAACATGAGGTGACTGAACAGCAGCGATGCTTTTAAGGATGGCACCTCTGTTCTTTTCCAGGATGGAAAGGTAAGTGAACAAGGACAGCCAATGTTGTTTCCAATTTTCCCATTTTCACTGGTAGGTGCAGGTGGGAGTCACAGAATGCTGCTGATCCTAAATTATAAATCTCTTTCTGTCAAACTGAAGAATCTGGATTTCCACTTTTTCGCACACACAAAAGTCCCTCTTCCTTACTGCTTTTACCCAGTGCTCTTTAACTGGACCAGCTGTAACACACAGTGGCCAAATACACGTAACACTAATGTGACTGCTCAGGAGATCTCCCTAGCTTTGTGATTCTGCTTCTCTTTGAATGTCTAATGGTTCCCATTGGTGGCAGTCTTGAAAGGTTTGGAATGGATTCCATTTTTTTGCCTGTAGCTACAAACAGAACAAAAGGAAGACAGATTTGGTAATTCTCCTAGTGAGGGACCGACACAGTATTTAAGGACTCTGCTTCAGAATTTTTTAAAAAATGAATTTCTCTGTGCGAGTGTGTGCTTGCATTATAGCTAGTTCAATTTGCTTAGGAGGGAAAAAACAACATGGAAGAAATGTCAGGCACATTTTCAAGAACTTCAGGAATATTGGGTAGTTTCACTTTTCCTGACCACTCTTTGCCTATTAACTTCTTTGTATTTTTCCATAATGTAAACATTAAGGACCCTGTATTGAACAGTAGCCTGACAAATGCACTACAAACATAGGGGCATATTCTGATACTCTTACTCATGCTTCCTCCAAACACTTCAAGTAGGTACAACTCCAGGTCAGAATATGGCTTACAATTTCTCTAAGTATCTAATAGCTGCATGGAGCAATGTAGATGTGCTGTTGGGGGTGAGGGGATGATGGTAGTATGGCATACTAGGAAGGCAAGTCAAACTGAAGTACTTCGATCAAAATCCAAATTCAAATCCTTCTTCCTGTCCTGAGCCAAAATTCAGGGGATCCGAGTTTGGAATTGGATTTGTTCCTAGATTCCAGTCTGGCTCTTTAGAGGGAGCAAGGGCTAATGTGTTTACCCTCTGTAACACCAAGTTTCTCAAAGAAAAAAAATCTAAATGCAAACAGTCATTCTGAGGCTTCCCAATTAACAGGATTATGCTAAAAGCCTAATGAATGCCTAACACGTATGGCTGTGCAGTCACTTCCTCCTTTCATACATTTAGTCACTCATTACTAGCTTTTTCCCAGAATAAGATTTGTTAAGTTTTCTTTGAGTGACTTCTAGTATATACACAAAAGCTTCTGTGGATTTTTCACCATCCTCTGCAACAACAAAAGTCCTTCTCCTCCTCACTCCCATTCCCTCAGGTTTCTGAATAGGCCGTCTCTAAAACTCTGCTGTGACTGATCTGCCCTGCAAATCTACAGCTCATTTTGAGCTGCTTCTTCACAATGTCTTTAGAGATCTTAAAATGAGGGTGGAGTTACATTTTACAGGAAAGATTATATACTGACACAGTGATTTTAGGAAGACAACAGTTTATGTAGAAGTTTAAAAAAATGCATTCAATCACTCTAGCTAGATGCCACAGTCCTGGCAAACCCCTTCATCAAAACCCATTCAGTTTCCTTTCAAGTTTATCTGTTCATGTCCATCTTTTATTTAGGGTTCCTTCAGTGCCCCTAAAAGAGGGAGGGGAAAGTAATTGATGATGTAGATAGACAAAGAGTTTTTTTTTTAATCTCTTCAAATGTATAACTGAAATGCATCCACAGTATGCTCACAAAACCCTTTGGTAATGGAAAATGGAGCTAAAAGGATTTATGCATCCTGCTTCTGTACTGGATAAATCTTAAACTGCTTTAAATATCTTTCCTTGATAAACAGCCTCCCCCCCCCCCAGCAGACAGTGGTGATAAAGGGTGAGGTGAAAGAAAATAAACAATTGAATTAAGTATTTCAAGGAATTTTGCAGGATGAATTCTTAAATAGCTGTGTGGTTTCATGTTTACAACCAAATCCTGAGTATGGTTGATTAACCTCTTTGGGTAAACACACTTCCTTTCATGTAAAGTCTGCCTAAGGCAACAGTGAAAAGGTCCATAATCATCTTTGTGCAATTTGGAAAGCTTTGTACCTTACCTGAAATTCCACCCTATCCCCACCTCCTCCAGACTACAGAAAATATACTGCCAAAGAGTTGGGACCTGTGTACTCTGCAACCTGGACGTCATTTCTTTCTCCGGGCCCTTTTGTTCATATGGTGCACCTGTGTGGCTGACTGGAAACACCACACAACAGTCACATGGAGATCTTTTGCACTGAATTAACTATGCAAATGTATGATACAGTCAATGGGGTAAATATTGTGATGTTTATTTTGACAATGAATGTAATTTATTACATGCTGCCCCCAGTTTTTCAATGTGCTGCATGTATTTGTGCTAGGTAGGAATGTATAACTGTATGAGCTCAGCTAAAGGGCAATGTCAACACAAGAATATATAGGTATAAACCGGCCATTAATAAATTTAGGCAGGAAATGAGAATAAGGTTTCTAACCACCAGAAGAGTGAAGCTCTGGAACAGCTTCCCAATAGGAGGCTAACCATCAGAGGACCATCAGCCACACCATCAGGGGTTCATTCACCTGCGCATCTATCAAAGTGATATATGCCATCATGTGCTAGCAATGCCTCTCTGCCATGTACATTGGCCAAACTGGACAGTCTCTACAGAAAAGAATAAATGGACACAAATCAGACATCAAGAACTGTAACATTAAAAAACCAGTAGGAGAACACTTCAATCCCCCCGGACACTCAATAACAGACTCAAAAGTGGCCATTCTTCAATTAAAAAAACCCATCAAAAACAGACTTCAATGAGAAACTGCAGAACTGGAATTAATTTGCAAACTTGACACTATCAAATTAGCCCTGAATAAAGACTGCGAGTGGTTGAGTCACTACAAAAAGTAATTTTCCCTTTGTTGATACTCACCCCTTCTTGTCAACTGTTGGGAATGGGCCACATCCACCATGATTGAATTGGCCTTGTTAGCACTACAAAAATTAATTTTCTCTCTGTTGATATTCACCCTTTCTTGTCAACTACTAGAAATTGGCCTCATGCACCCTAATTGAATTGGCCTCATTAGTACTGACCTCCCACTTGGTAAGACAACTTCCATCTTTTCATGTGCTGTATATTTATACCTGCCTACTGAATTTTTCACTCTGTGCATCTGATGAAGTGGGTTTTAGCCCATGAAAGCTTATGCACAAATAAATTTGTTAGTCTGTTAAGGTGCCACAAGGACTCCTCGGAGTGGTGACAAGAAACCTAACTGGTTTTAAGATAGAATTTGATCGGTGTATGAATGGCATTATATGACAGGGTTGCCTACAATCGTAGGGGACTTGACTCGATTATCCAGGAGTTCCCTATCAGTCTTATGTTCCTACTGAAGTTGTCCAGCAGGGAATTGAAGAGTTTGGCATCTGGGACATCTGACATCTGGGCAATTGTGAAGGATTGTTCGGAGCTCTGTTAGTCAATAAGCAGTTGACATTTATGGCCCTCACAGTTAGAGGATACCTCTGAGAACAGTGGCTCTGATTTTACTAGCCAGGAAAAAAAAAAATTAAAAAAAAAAGAAATGCAGCAGCAGCAACCTCTCTTTCCCAGCTCTCATGAAAAATGGTTCACCCACATAATTACAAATGAAGAGACCCCCATTCCTGGAAATGGTGCCGTCTATTTTTTTTTCTACTCTTTGAACACCCACTCTAAACAGAAGAAGCTTATTTATCATAGGAAAACAGAGCTGACTTGTTCTCTGTCTTTACTAAAGGTGCTTAATTCACCACTAATCTTTATTGCACTGATCCATTCTGATAATTATTATTAGCAGTAGTAGTATAGTTGTGGTATCTGCATGCCCCAGCTCCATTGTGCTAAGCACTGTGCAGACATATGACGCAGAGACAGTCCCTGTATTGAAAGTCTTACAATGAAAGTATATGATGAGAGCAGTAAGTGAATACAACAAATAGATGGGGTGGGGGGAGAGGAGGAAACAAAAGGTAACAATGAAGTGTTAAAAGACTGTTTGTCATAAACAGATAGCTAAGGGTTAATGTTCTTTTACCTGTAAAGGGTTAACAAAGGGAACCAAACACCTGACCAGAGGACCAATCAGGAAACAAGACTTTTTCAAATCTGGGTGGAGGGAAGTTTTGGGTGTGAGTCCTTTGTTCTTGGTCTGTTCTCTTTCAGGGCTCTGAGAGTGACCACAGGAATCTCCAGGCTTTCTAATCTTCTGTTTCCAAGTTGTAAGTACAAGGATAGTAAGACAATAGGTTTATATTGGTTTTTTTGTATTTACATGTGTGTAGTTGCTGGAATGTGTTAAATTGTATTCTTTTTGGATAAGGCTGTTTATTCATTTTTTCTTTTAAGCAATTGACCTTGTATATTCTTACCTTGATATAGAGACCATTTTATGTCTTTTTTTTTCTTTTTATATAAAGCTTTCTTTTTAAGACCTGTTGGATTTTTTTTTAGTGGGGGCTCAAGGGGATTGAGTCTGCAGCTCACCAGGGAATTGGTGGGAGGAAGAAGACAGGGGGAAAGGGAAAATCTCTTTGTGTTAGATTTACTAAGCCTGACTTTGCATACCCTCTGGGTGAGGGGAGAGAGAGATTTGATCTCTCGGTACTTGTGTTTCAAGGACTTGAAGCAGGGAGTATCCTAGGGTCCCCAGGGCGGGGATATCTGGGAGGAGGTAAAGAGGGGGAAGGGAAATGGGTTATTTCCCTTTGTGGTGAGACTCAGGGCATCTGAGTCTTGGGGGTTCCCCAGGGAAGGTTTCAGGGGAGACCAGAGTGAGCCAGACACTGGAATTCTGGCTGGTGGCAGCGATATCAGATCCAAGCTGGTAATAAAGTTTGGAGGTTTCATGCTAGCTTCTCATGTTCTGAACTCTAAGGTTCAGATCTGAGTAGGAGAGTTATGACACTGTTACATCAGACCTAATCCAGAATAACATACTTTCTTACCAGTCAATACCCAAGATTCCTCAATGCTCCTTACTTTGTAAAGGTTTACATTTAAGCCTGCAAAACCCTATATATCTCTGACTGGCTAATTTTCCTCCTCATTGATGTATTCCATTATAGCTGATTTGCCCCAGCCTTTTATAATGTTTTAGAAATGAAAGATATGCAGGCAATGCTAACAGTGACAAGAAAAATTAATAAAAGTATATCATATGCCATTGGGCTATGATACAAAATCATTGTCTTTTTTTCATTCAGGTGCCAGAACAACTCAACCATACCATGCTCTCAAGACATAACAAGACACTGCTGTCCCATAAGGGGATAAAACAATGGCCTCAATTAAATCATACAAGTGTCAAATTTTGGCTGCCTGGTTGACAGGCCATCTCATTTTCATTTAAATGCCTTGAAAGTAGATCATCAGGTAGGACGCAGTGTCCTCCACTGGGATCTTTCATTCAACCTGTCCTCTCCAAAGTCAAAACCCCAAAGTCTGTGACAGAGTCAGCACTTGTAACTGCATCCAATATCTGTATATTGGTGTGTATGATTCTGCTGAGAAAAAACAAAACAAAAAACCTTTGCCTGTACACTTATAAAATCAAATCAATCCCAGAAGTGCATGATGCAATAACACTGTGAGTCAACAAGCAGCTAAATGGCATAAATGAAGCAATAAAGTCTATTTTGTTATGGAATGAGTGAATTCAAACTTCACTGTCTCTGGCCAGTTGGCATCCTCCCCCCCCAGGTTGGTTATGATCAACTAATGCTACCAACGGGTAGTTGTTCATAGATTATGTGAAGTGACTTGGTGATCTCAGTCCAGTTCCCAGTGGAGATGTCCATGTGACAAAGACTGTCAGCACAGCTGATATTAACTGGTTGTGGTTGTCAGTCTCAGCAGAATTCAATTATTTGAATGAGCATAGAATATTAGATGTTCCCATTCCTTCAAGATCTGGAATGAGGCACATTATCAAGGCTGGGGGGCGGAGGGATACTGCCCTGGCACTGGCGTGTGCTCTCTGTTCTGTGGTAACCACAGGCCAGTCTCTACATCTGACAGTGTGACACCTCAGTTTTAACAAGCACTAAATTCATTTTAAAAAAAAGAAGCAAAATAAGAAAGAGGAATTTGCAACCTTTGACTGCAAATCTGATTATTACTTGGCAAAGGAAGAATCTAATCAGTTGATCTAAGGTCTATTGATGTCAATGGAAAAAGTCCAGGGGTTTTAAATCAGGCCCTAAATGAGCAGGGTGCTGAATAGAGTTGGGCAGTATAAAATTGTCTGAAAGGAGGGGAAAGCCTAGCAGCCAGGAAACTTGCAAACTGAAGCAAGTATAATTGCTCTGTTGATGTCAGATTTGGAAAACACTCTGTAGCTTTCAACTAAAATCCATCATCCATTGGTGACTTGCCTGTCACATAGCAGTAACGTTAACTGTTCATTTCACATTTCCCCAACTGATTTAAAGAGGAGAAAGAAAAAATACTGCAAAAGTCTTATCCAGGGAAAATATTTAAGGGTCCCAGCTCTTAAATAATAAACAGGTATGTAGATAAAGACAGAATTAAAAATTTAAAGCCCATTAATGTTAATTCTCTACTTTAAAAAAATCCTCTTACAATTAGCATCACCATTGATCATGCCCTTGGTTCAAAATGAAGTTAGCTGTTTCTTAAGTATCCCTCCATCTGTCACCCAGGTAGTGCCAATAATGTGTTTGCTTACTCTCATACACTGCATATATATATATAAACACCCCCCCACACACATATAAAGACAGTTCAAATGATATCTTTAGGAATTGAGTCACATTAAGTGATTTGCCCAAGGTTCAAGAAGCCCCTGGTTGTGCCAGGTATTGAACCCAGGCCTCCTAAGTCCCCATCCAGGACCCTGACCAGCCTTTCCTTTTATGCTATATAAGACTCAATCCCACGCTTCCATGATGCAGGGTATGTTCTACATCTGTTGACATCTGTGAGGATTGAGGTGTTCCAGTACCTTCAAGCCCTGGTCAGTGCCCCGCAGCATCAAGCTTATACAAGCCAAGAGGTCATTTTGATCTGTAAATACTACTTGATCTGGCCGTAACTAATAAATAAAACTGGGTGCAAATACTGAGAGATACAAACAATAATGAAAGCAAAGAACTTTCAAACTTTTTACAAAAATGACACCCTCCCTGCCCCGCCCTTGCTAAATAATTTTATCCAGGAACCACAACCACCCCAAGGGGGCTTTGTAGTAGTTTTCACAGCTTTGAGCTGCTGTGTTATTGCTTCTCATCCTTTCCTTCCTCTCTCTCTCGTTCTCCATATCACGCATCATCAAATTCACAGAATGTGAGCCATTTAAGGCATCAAAATTATTGCTGAAGGTGAACAAGAGATGAAAGTCAAGCACCATGCTTGGCTTGCCTTTCGGGATTCCTGACATACTCTGTGCCACATTTAATCGTACTGAGGTGTCATGCTTAAAACGTTACACAGCCTAGAGAATGGAAGAAACAAAAGAAACCTTTTGGTATGGCTCTCATTTTCCTATTAGAAAAGTATTTGTAAAAGACTTTTGAGCATGACAGCCGTCACAGCCATATGGGCAACATATAAAGAAGGAATAATGATGAGATGCTAATCCAAAAAAAGCCAGTTTATTTGACCCGGGAGCCTATTTCAGAGCTGATGCACATATCTGACATGACTGAGAGGGAAATTCCAGCATCCCAGAAATATCATATCTCTATGTTATGAAATCACAAGTTTCTTTTACGTTTAATGACTATACTCATTGGCTCCCATGGGGAAGGTGTCTAGTTAATGAGTGCTGCTTCTAAACAAAAATAAATGGTACCCATATAAATCTGCAATCATTCTATTCCATCAGGCTGACACTGCAGCTCTGCTCGTTCAGTTACAAGTTGTTTCCTAGGGTAGGCTCTGATTCATCACCTGCTTAATAACTACCTGCACATTTAAAGCTAAACAGATGCCTAATGGATTGGCTGAATCAGAGTGGAAGAGTCCCCTTAGGTTTTTCTCCCGGATGGCGAGAGAACCTGGCCACACCTATTTATCTGCAGAGGGTGGCTCATATACAAGCCCCAGTTTCTTATTGCTTGCAAGGGGACCCTACCTTTTGTGAGCCTAATTAAGTTTCTTCTGATGGAGGATCAAAAGGAAAATTAAATGCCTCAGAACATCTGGGAATAACTCTTTCCTAGGGCCTCTGAAAGGAGGAAAAAGGCCAACAAGTGCAGTGTCTGTGTATTGGTTTTCAATGAGTCTATCTGGCTGGATTACTGAATCGGGCTCACTCTTTCAGGCTGGAGATTCCTGGACAATCCTGGAGGGTTGGCAACCCTAGCTTCAGGGTGATCTCTTCCCTTGCTGATTGCAGTTTCCTCCTTTTAAAGGCCATCTCCCTACCATACATGATTAACAAAGCCAGAGGGGTAAGGCTAGTCTGCACAAAGGGTCTCTCTGGTATCTATACACCGTCACACAGGGGCTTAGGAGTACCAGGGTATATAAGCCATCTATATATTATTCCTCAGATCCTACCTTGGTATAATGGGCTTGTGACATTGCAGTCTATATAATTTCATAAAAATATGCTAATGAGTGATTATAATACGCTTGGAATATGCTTCATGCAAAAGGTCTCTTGTAAGGTATCATTACAAAGCTTATAATCTACTGAGGGTGTTCATCCTATTGGTATAAATGTACCACTCTTGTATCTGAAACTAGAAATATGAAATATAACTCTGAGGGCCTATTGTAATTATGCAAAGCGTGGGCTATTAATGATGGTTTGGAATCTCGATGACTCCCATTAACGAGGAAAATTGCCTGCAGATGAGTGTGTTTTACCTGTAAGTCTTCCTGTATATGTGTGTGCTGGCAAGTGGACAATGAAGTCTTGCAGTGACATGTGATCATGTCACCTGAACTGGAATCCATCTTTAACCTGGTGTCTTTCCATTGAAAAGGAGGAAGTGGAAACCCAGACAGGGACAAAGGATTCCCGCCTTATGCAAAAGATATATAAAGGAGTAGAACAGAACAAAGGGAGGAGAGAGCCATCACGAAGAATCCTCTAGCTACCACCTGAGCTGAAACAAGAGCTTTACCAGGGGAAAGAATTTCGCCCAAACCTGAAAGGTGTCCAGTCTGAGGAAAAAACTTACTGAAGCATCTCTGAGAGTGAGATTATCTGTATTCAGTTTGATTAAACATAGATTGGTGCATTTTATTTTATTTTGCTTGGAGACTTTGTCATGTCTGTTACTATTTGGAACCACTTAAATCTTACTTTCTGTATTTAATAAAATCACTTTTTACTTATTAATTGACCCAGAGTATGTATTAACACCTGTGGGAACAAACAGCTGTGCATGTCTCTCTATTACTGTTATAGAGGGCAAACAATTTATGAGTTTATCCTGTATAAGCTTTATATAGGGTAAAATGGATTTATTTGGGTTTATACGCCATTGGGAGTTGGGCATCTGAGTGTTAAAGACAGGAACACTTCTGTTAGCTGCTTCCAGGTAAAACTGCCACTTTGGGGAAGTAATTCAGATCCTGGGGCTTTGTTGGAGCAGATGAGAGTATCTGGCTCAGCAAGACAGGGTGCTGGACTCCTGAGCTGGCAAGGAAGGCAGGGATAGAAGTAGTCTTGGCACATCAGGTGGCAGCTCCCAAGAGGGTTTCTGTGATCCAACCCAAAACAGGGCTCTTCAGTCTAGCAGAAAAGGTATAATATGATCCAATGCTGGAAGATGAAGATAGACAAATGCAGACTGGAGACAAGATATAATTTTTTAAACAGTGAGGGTAATTAACCACTGGGATAATCTACTAAGGGTCATGGTGGAATCTCTGTAATTGGCAATATTTTGACTGGCTGTTTTTCTAAAAGATATGCTCTAGATATTATTTTGGGGAAGTTCTGTGGCCTATTTTATACAAGATGTCAGACTAGATTATCACAATGGTGCCTTATGGTCTGGGAATCTATGAATCACGGACATTTTCATTAGTGGCGTCCAACCAAAAATTGGGAACACCAAGACTGAATCTTGTTCAGTTTTAGAGACAAAGAGTTTGGTTTCATTATAAAAGAAAGCAGATTTGAGAATAAATGGGTTTAAAGGTTGTTAGTTACTTTTCCCTATATTTTTGCTTATTACAAATGGTTGTTCTTGCCTCTAATATATCTATACTTTCAGGCAGTCATAGGAGTAGTTAAACAAGATTTCTAAAGAGGCATACTGCTAATTTGTAGTTCATTCTAAATGAGTTATAGACTCATAGACTCATAGACTCTAGGACTGGAAGGGACCTCGAGAGGTCATCGAGTCCAGTCCCCTGCCCTCATGGCAGGACCAAATACTGTCTAGACCATCCCTAATAGACATTTATCTAACCTACTCTTAAATATCTCCAGAGATGGAGATTCCACAACTTCCCTAGGCAATCTATTCCAGTGTTTAACTACCCTGACAGTTAGGAACTTTTTCCTAATGTCCAACCTAAATCTCCCTTGCTGCAGTTTAAGCCCATTGCTTCTTGTTCTATCCTTAGAAGCTAAGGTGAACAAGTTTTCTCCTTCCTCCTGATGACACCCTTTTAGATACCTGAAAACTGCTATCATGTCCCCTCTCAGTCTTCTCTTTTCCAAACTAAACAAACCCAATTCCTTCAGCCTTCCTTCATAGGTCATGTTCTCAAGACCTTTAATCATTCTTGTTGCTCTTCTCTGGACCCTCTCCAATTTCTCCACATCTTTCTTGAAATGCGGTGCCCAGAACTGGACACAATACTCCAGTTGAGGCCTAACCAGCGCAGAGTAAAGCGGAAGAATGACTTCTCGTGTCTTGTTTACAACACACCTGTTAATGCATCCCAGAATCATGTTTGCTTTTTTTGCAACAGTATCACACTGTTGACTCATATTAAGCTTGTGGTCTATTATGACCCCTAGATCTCTTTCTGCCATACTCCTTCCTAGACAGTCTCTTCCCATTCTGTATGTGTGAAACTGATTGTTCCTTCCTAGGCGGAGCACTTTGCATTTATCTTTATTGAACTTCATCCTGTTTACCTCAGACCATTTCTCCAATTTGTCCAGATCATTTTGAATTTTGACCCTGTCCTCCAAAGCAGTTGCAATCCCTCCCAGTTTGGTATTGTCCGCAAACTTAATAAGCGTACTTTCTATGCCAACATCTAAATCGGTGATGAAGATATTGAACAGAACCGGTCCCAAAACAGACCCCTGCGGAACCCCACTTGTTATACCTTTCCAGCAGGATTGGGAGCCATTAACAACTACTCTCGGAGTATGGTTATCCAGCCAGTTATGCACCCACCTTATAGTAGCCCCATCTAAATTGTACTTTCCTAGTTTATCTATAAGAATATCATGGGAGACTGTATCAAGTGCCTCACTAAAGTCTAGGTATATCACATCCACCGCTTCTCCCTTATCCACAAGGCTCGTTATCCTATCAAAGAACGCTATCAGATTAGTTTGACACGATTTGTTCTCTACAAATCCATGCTGGCTATTCCCTATCACCTTACCACCTTCCAAGTGTTTGCAGATGATTTCTTTGATTACCTGCTCCATTATCTTCCCTGGCACAGAAGTCAAACTAACTGGTCTGTAGTTTCCTGGGTTGTTTTTATTTCCCTTTTTATAGATGGGCACTATACTTGCCCCCTTCCAGTCTTCTGGAATCTCCCCCGTCTCCCATGATTTCCCAAAGATAATAGCTAGAGGCTCAGATAACTCTTCTATTAACTCCTTGAGTATTCTAGGATGCATTTCATCAGGCCCTGGTGACTTGCAGGCATCTAACTTTTCTAAGTGATTTTTTACTTGCTCTTTTTTTATTTTATTTTCTAAACCTACCCTCTTCCCGTAAGCATTCACTATACTAGACATTCCTTCAGACTTCTCAGTGAAGACTGAAACAAAGAAGTCATTAAGCATCTCTGCCATTTCCAAGTCTCCCGTTACTGTTTCCCCCTCCTCATTGAGCAGTGGGCCTACCCTGTCCTTAGTCTTCCTCTTGCTTCTAATGTATTGATAAAAAGTCTTCTTGTTTCCCTTTATTCCCATAGCTAGTTTGAGTTCATTTTGTGCCTTTGCTTTTCTAATCTTGCCTCTGCATTCCTGTGTTATTTGCCTATATTCATCCTTCGTGATCTGACCTAGTTTCCATTTTTTATATGACGCCTTTTTATTTTGTAGGTTACGCAAGATCTCAAGGGTAAGCCAAGGTGGTCTTTTGCCACATTTTCTATCTTTCCTAACCATCGGAATAACTTGCTTTTGGGCCCTTCATAGTGTCCCTTTGAAAAACTGCCAACTTTCCTCAGTTGTTTTTCCCCTCAGTCTTAATTCCCATGGGACCTTACCTATCAGCTCTCTGAGCTTACCAAAATCCGCCTTCCTGAAATCCATTGTCTCTATTCTGCTGTACTCCCTTCTACCCTTCCTTAGAATTGCAAATTCTATGATTTCATGATCACTTTCACCCAAGCTTCCTTCTACTTTCAAATTCTCAACAAGTTCCTCCCTATTTGTTAAAATCAAGTCTAGAACAGCTTCCCCCCAGTAGCTTTTTCAGCTTTCTGAAATAAAAAGTTGTCTGCAATGCAGTCCAGGAACTTACTGGATAGTCTGTGCCCCGCGGTGTTATTTTCCCAACATATATCTGGATAGTTGAAGTCCCCCATCACCACCAAATCTTGGGCTTTGGATGATTTTGTTAGTTGTTTGAAAAAAGCCTCATCCACCTCTTCCACCTGATTAGGTGTCCTGTAGTAGACTCCCAGCACGACATCACCTGTGTTTTTTACCCCTTTTAGCCTAACCCAGAGACTCTCCACACTTCCGTCTCCTATGTCCATCTCCACCTCAGTCCAAGTGCGTACATTTTTAATATATAAGGCAACACCTCCTCCCTCTTTCCCCTATCTATCCTTCCTGAGCAAACTATACCCATCCACACCAACATTCCAGTCGTGTGTATTATCCCACCAAGTTTCAGTAATGCCAACTATGTCATAGTTGTATTTATTTATTAGCACTTCCAGTTCTTCCTGCTTATTACCCATACTTCTTGCATTTGTATATAGGCATCTAAGATACTGGTTTGATCTTGCCTCCCAGCTTTGCCCTGACCCTCCTTCCTCTTTTCCATTATAGCCCATGCTCCCTCCTGTTTCCAACCCATCTCCCAGGTCTTGTTCCCCACTTACCTGTGGGCTTTGCTCACCTGTCCCCGTCGAACCAGTTTAAAGCCCTCCTAACTAGGTTAGCCAGTCTGTGCGCAAATAAGGCCTTTCCCCGCTTCGAAAGGTGAACACCATCTGTTCCTAGCAGTCCTTCCTTGAATAGCATCCCATGGTCGAGGAAGCCAAAGCCCTCCTGGCGACACCGTCTTCGCAGCCAGGCATTCACCTCCACGATGCATCTGTCTCTGCCCAGACCCCTACCTTCAACAGGAAGAATTGAAGAAAATACCACCTGCGCTCCAAACTCCTTAACCCGTACTGCCAGAGCCCTGTAGTCACTCTTGATCTGCTCAGTGTCATACCTCGCAGTATCATTTGTGCTCACATGGATGAGTAGCATGGGGTAGTAGTCAGAAGGCCGGATAATCCTCGACAATGCCTCTGTAACATCTCGGATATGGGCCCCTGGCAGGCAGCATACCTCCCGGGATGAACGGTCAGGGCGACAGATGGGTGTGTCCGTCCCCCTCAGCAGAGAGTCTCCAACCACCACTACCCTTCGTTTCTTATCAGTGGTGGCAGCAGAGCTCCCAGCCTTAGGGGTACGAGGCTTCACCTCCTTAACTGTTGGGGGTGATTCCTTCTCTCCTGTATCAAGAAGAGCATAATGGTTATCTTTTACCACAGCAGGAGGGTTTGCAGCAGTGGTAGAGCACTGCCTGCTGCTAGAAGTAACCAGCTGGCTGTGTCCACCCTGAGCCTCCTCCTCCACTGGTGTGTCAGATACACCCGGAGGCATCTCCTCCTCCACTGGAGTGTCGGTAGTCCTGTCAACTGGGACAGCACCGTCAGCTGTCTCCACATGGATACTGTCCAGGAATTGCTCATGGATATGGATGTTCCTCAGCCTAGCCACCTCCTCCTGTAGCTCTCCCACCTGCTGCCTGAGAGATTCCACCAGTAGACACCTTTCACATTTGATGCCACCCCCAGCCTGGATATCAGTAAGTGGAAATTGAAATTGCAAGTTACAGTCTTTGCAAGCCCACACCAGAATCTGGGTAAAAGCATCCATGCTTTGGTACTCTGTCTGGCTACAGGCTCAGGTGGAGTTGTAGCTAGTGGCCTTATATAGACCCTCACAATAAAGGCAATAAATTAATAATTATAATTGTTTACAGTTTCAGGAACTAAGTTTGAAGACTCAAGGGTTATGGCTCACTCAGATGAGCACCGGAATTGAACCAATCCCAAACTGCCAACATTTTGAAGTTTCTCAACTGCTTGTTTCATGCTTGTGAAGGTCACTTCTATTTCTATCATTTCAATGGCCACTTTAGCTAACTAGCTAATGCATTTGTTTTCTAAACCAAGTGTTTTCTCTCCTTTGCCCTTCTCCTCTTGTCTGTTTGTGCAGCGATGGTTTGCTGCTCTTTTGCACTGCTGTCAATTCTGAAGCAAGAGACTCAGCGACTTGTAAAGCCCCTGCTTATGACTTCACAGCGGGCTAAAGCAGAGGCCAGGTTGTGAGGGATGAGATCCTTTTCCCCAAACACAAACATGTCTGCGTGGAGTCCTATAATAACTGCAGCAGATCTGAGGGGTGGTAGCAGTGACAGACTGCAGAGAGCCTGCACAAATAACTCTACAATACCCTGCATGCTAAGGAGAACTGCACAGCAGCAGCTCTCTCCACAGAGGTTCCTAGGCAGGCTGGGTACATTCAGGGGCACAGCCAGCGCATCCACCAGTTACCCCCAACGCTGGCTATAAAACCTGTGATGAGTAGGTTCAGAAACTCCACACTCAATAGTATCGTGTATAGGCTGCAGTGGCAACAGCAGACCAACGACACTGGTGCTGCATGCCTTAGGTCTGTAAAGATTGTGAGGATAGATTTCATTCATCTCCCTACCCCTTTTTCCTCTGTCCACAGACGTCATCCATTGAAAGCCCCTCAGCTTTTGAATGGGTGATGTGAATTTCACAGAAAAACAGTGAAATGGAAAATGCCTGTATGATATAAATGAGCTCTCTTTTTTTCCTCCTTTCTAAGTTTGTCCCAGTGTGAAACACCCTCTTTCATTCTGTGACAGTTACATCTGTCAAGCCTCTCTCATTTTGCATTCCTCAGTGCTGGATGCAAGCTACGCAGGTGCTACAGATGCTGGTTTGATTAGTGCAATCTGTTGATATTGCTACCTGATATTTCAAAAACAAGAAAGAGAGAAAAGATGGCACGATGGCAACGCTCCACAAAATAAATTGGTTGAAACATAGCTGTTCTGCTGTGATGGTTTCTGCTTTATGTGCCCATCCAAGCACTTTCCCAAAAGATGGTCTCAGGGTCTTTCTGGTGTTATGGGATGGGATAGCAGAGCCTTTCACAGCCATGTGTTGGGAAGGTGACTGCATGGTGAAGGAGATGCATTCTATCTATTTGGGCTGTGTGCATTACTGGCAGATGAATAGCTAATCTACAAGGCTTGGATGGCAATGCCATTTATGAGTGATGCGTGTGAAAACAAAGACTAGTGAGGAAGAACTGAGCACAGGGAAAAATAATGACTTTGTGACTATGGTAATGGGCTGGGATTCAGGAAATACAGTGCTATCTTTTTCCCACTCTTTGTGTCTCTTTTCTATATAGATTGTAAATTCTTCCAAGCAGGCCTGACTCTTATGGTGTGTTTTTTTCAGTACTTATCACAGTGGGATCCCAATCTTGGTATGGGCATCTAGACACTATCGTAATATAAATAATAAATTATAAGAATAATGGGGAGAAGTTTCTCTAGAAACTTAGTAGGAGTGCTGCTTGTAGACCAGCCAAGGCTCCTTCAGTATGCTGTATTTGTAAATTCAGCAATTGCAAAGACTGGAATGAGAATGTTGAGTGACATAGCCAGATAGTAGAGACATCAGCTTGGATTGCCTGACTATCATTTGACAACATGCTGATTAAGAGGAGGCATGCACAGTAGTCAGCTTAATAACAGGAAAGAGGACACAATACTAGAGACTTGGGTGGACTTGAACAGTATAAGACAGTGGGGAACGAAAGAGGGCTGGCAATCAAACGCCACAGTGGAAGAAGAAACAATTTTTAAATGCTACACAGAACCCTGGAAAGTGAAATTTTCCTAGATTATTGTGTCAAACTTGGAGGAGCTTTGGCTCCAGCATCCCTTCTCCTGGCTAGGTGAAGAGACAGAAGTCTCTAAGTCTGTAACAAAAGCAACTGCAAAAATGCCATCTGTCAGCATGAGGATAGCCATCCAGATTGAAGTTCAAGGATTTATTTCTTCCTTTTCAATTCTCTTTCCTAACAATGGTATAGTTGTGTTATCACAGCTGTTAACCATCACTACTCCAGTCATCTCAAAGAGGCAGTACCAACTGTTCACACTACAGAATGAGTACACAATAGTGTTATGACTAGACAGATATATGCAGCTAGACACCAGGAATAACTGTTAAGCCATCAGACAGGATGGCTTAACAGATCTGGGATCTGTTGATTCACGTCAGTGGAACAGAGGCTGTGGGCCCTACATTTCTGGAAGGTCATCCTGGAGCGGAGCTGCAGCAGATGATTGGTTCACTGTGGAGCTCAGAGCCAGCCAGCACAAAATGGATGGGACTCGCCTGAGAGTGTGAGGGGCCATGTTGATCAGGGTATGAACTGAGCCAGTGAATATTCTAAGTAGCCTTCAGAAGTTTTGAGGCTCCCTGACAGACATTCAAGCTTCCACACCCAGGTGGAATCCCCATGGGTATGTGTGTAGGTACCACTGCCCAGCTTCATTCAAGCAAACCTCCACTCTGGCTCTGCAGCCCCATCAGGCACAAAGATGTGTAAAATGAGCCCCCCTGTCCTATGAATCTGGTCTGCTGTGTTCACCTATTCACAAACCCTATAGGTAGTTTAGTTTCAAGGTGCAACTGAACCTTCACAATATATTTGTTCTCACTGCTTAGCATAATGCTTCATGGATATTCAGTCTCAATGCCACCCATCTTATCCTTTAAATAGGAGATGTGGAGTTGCTGTGATGCACAGTGCATCGCAGCAGTAGCCAATGAAATTAGCAGTGTGATCTGACAACAAAACAAAGAATGTGACCCTTTCTCCAGATAGTTTCAGCTCAAGATTTTGAAAAAGGGAATTTCCTCAGACCCATACAAAGATCTTAATTACATGAATATCAGCTGACAATGCTATTTTGCTAGCCTTCTAGAAATCACTTTGAACCTGAATAGTTCACAGCTTGAAGATCCCTACACCTCTGATAATTTTTGTTTTACTATTTGTTATTTTATACTTTGTTTGCTAGCATCAGACAGTTTTAATGTTGATATAAATGGATACAATGCTGTTGACTTCAATGGAATTTCACCCATTTTCATCTAGAATGAATGTGTTGCAGCTTAGGCAGGCCAGTCTCATAGAGCTATGATGATTTCATCTTAGTCCTGAACTGTAGCACTCTCTTGCCTGGCTATTCCAGTCCTCTGCCTCCATACAGCTCTGTTCTTTCACTCCTGTGATGCCCACACAGCTGAGTCAGCGCACTGCAGTCCTGACATCCAGCACTTGTATCCTTCTAGTCCTACAGTCTGAAGTCTTCTCAGAGCAAGGGACACTATCAAGTTAAACTGTGTGTTTCTTTAGTGTGAACAAATGTCTTCTAGAGACCAGAATGAGAGACATATTTTAAAGGTCCCAAATTCCCACAACTCTCACAGATTTCAGTAGAAGTGGTGAGTGCTCAGCACCTCAGAAAATGAGGTGATATATTCATTTTCAGCTGGCTCCTACCGATAAACCGCTAGGATTCAAACCCAGGTCTCAAGAGCACCAAGGCTAATATGCCAGCCCTCCTGCACCAGTGAGTCTCCAGAAGATATTGCCCTAGCAGGCTTTAATATCAAGGGGTTATTTTGTTTAAAGAGGAGGCTCTGTTTCTGTACCACTGCATCAGAAATGAGCTTTCAAATCATGCTCTCCCTGAGCCATGAGGATGGGAAAGCATTTTCTATGCAATTTGCCTAAAATAACATGCTATTTTCCCCCTGCTGTACCCACCATCCTGCATATAGCACTTGAGTGGGGTCGACAGTTTTATGCATGCAATACGTATTCATTTAAAATACTTTGACCAATGGTATAGGAAAATGTTAATTCATAAATAACCTTGGGCTGCAGCAGGCCCGGGCTGTATGTATAACTTATATCTGCATTCAGCAAACCGAAAAATGACAGAGT
Source organism: Gopherus evgoodei (assembly GCF_007399415.2). Taxonomy (NCBI): domain Eukaryota; kingdom Metazoa; phylum Chordata; order Testudines; family Testudinidae; genus Gopherus; species Gopherus evgoodei. The sequence goes on along the minus strand of NC_044328.1, from coordinate 52,493,746 downwards.
GCCCCAGGAGTGCAACAAGCCAAAGCACGAGCCATTCAGCTGAGCAAGATGGAGAGTCCTTGCTGTGTTCCCTTTAGAGGCTAAGCTGGCTGAGTGAGTTGAAGCAGTCAGTGCCTGAGTCAGCAAATCAAAGGTGAAAGTGAGACTTCAGATGTGCACCTGGTTGCTGTTGCTGTGTGAGCCATTCTATTGCTGGCAGGTTATGGCTTAAAGTTGGGCTACTGTGGGTTGTAGTTCTGATCTGGACATCCACTTAGTATTTGCTTCCTTCCTTGCATGTTTCCAGGCAGAAGGCCTGGGAGATACATTTTGCCCAGTGTGGGAGTTCCAGGCATTTTAGTAGTTTGATTTTTGCCAGATAACCTCTGTTTGCAAAGGTAAATCCCAGAGCTGTGAAGCTGGATTGCCTCCAAGTTTGCAGCTCTGGGATTTTCGTGAAAAGAGCTGCCAGTGCAAAAAGATTCAGGAAAGGTTTTCTCGGGACCTTGGTGACATTTTACTTATGTTCTGATATTCTGACAGAAAGCAGCTTTTATCTCTTTGCACCATTTGAATTTTTTTTTTTATTGTTGAATGATTTTTAGGTGATGTCGCTGACAGTGGAGAAAGATATTAAGAAAATTCTTCTACACAGTTCTACTAATGCACCTCTGCTCTATCTGCAACATCTCCCACTCTTTTAGTCCCAAATCTCCATGCATTTATGCACGTCACTCCCAGCCTGCAGTACCTCCTGCTATTCCATTATTGACTGTCTTCTTTTCTCAGTAGGTATCGCTAAATTATGCTCCAGTTCTGTGATGCAGACAAATGTTTACTAAATGTTAGCTTCTGATTACCTACATCATTTTCATTTGTCAGCTAATCCATATTTTAACCCTAATTTGTATTGTTGTGAATCTGATGAAGAAATCCAGTAGGTCTCCTTTTCCTTACTGCACTCAGATGTAAATTAAGCCCTAATTGTTCTGAGTCTGGCAATCTCAGTAATTAATAGATGACACAAATATGTTCAGAATTACATATGGAAAAAAAAAAGCTATGTGGAACATGTGAAGATCATTAACAAATTGAAGAGACCTCAATTCTGACAACCTCTTTACCTTCCCAAACAAATACTTTCTCCAGAAAAAAAAAATTAACGTAATTACACTGGAATAGAGGAAAAAATCCCACCATTTTTATTTCCTTGCAGCTGTAGTCTATACAGGTACAATTCCCCACATGTCATAGATTTCTTTTAGCAACAATGCAACCCATTATTGTTGAAGTTTTGGTACTTTCTCCTGATAACTTTTGAATAGTGTGACTACGGGTGCAATCAGCTTAGAGCCATTTGCATGCTCATAAGCTGCAAAGTTAATGTTCAATAGTCTGAAAAGAATAGGGTATTTAATTCTATAATTTACTGTACAGTAGACACCATGCCAAGCAAATATAGTGAGGAAAAATGTGAACTTAGGGCATTGTATACATTAGTCTCTTCTTCCATTGGTTTGTCTCTCTCCCTCTTCTGGGAAAGAGAAAGTAATCCTTGGTATGTTTATAGCTGAGATTCACATCTATAACCACAGTATGTTTTTGTTTATATATTTCTCAGCAGTGGCAATGATCCATCAAAGGACCAAGATTCTTTGAGCTAATGCTAGATTTATGTTGTCATTTTCCTTCATGTACCTCACTCATCAAGGTTATGTTCCCCTCCTTTGTAGGTAGATAAATTGAATAACCTAGCTGATGGCAGTTTCATCCCCATTGGTTGTTTGTGGCATCATGAAAGAGCCTCAGGAAATCACAGAGTTCTTACAGTGACCAATCTAATGATGCAAAGAGCAGACTTCTAGAGAAACCCTGCATGGCAGCTTACCTCTGGCAGAGTCATTCTAGTCCATGGAGTGAGAATCCAGCTGTGGAAATGGATATTCTCAAAGGGATTCTTTGAAAGCATGGACTTCAGTGCATGATCGGATGAAGTAGCTGGATACCTTTCAGTTCATAGTCAGAATATTGCCAAGTTTACCATCATCTTGGAGTAGCTGCTATATCAGCAAGTCTCCCATGTGGGAGGGGTAGTGCCTGATGTGAGTGTGTGGGAAATAGCTGCCATGAACTCTCTTCTATATATTTGTCTCTTCTGCTGAAGTCCCAAACCCTATCTGCAAAGACAGAACTCAAGGGTTGAAGTTCTGGTCAAAAAGTTCCAAGATTTATGTATGTATGTATGTATTGCATAGGGTGCTAGGCACTTTTCATGCCCTCAAAGGGTAGTATTTAAAATTCAAATTCTCATTGAGCAAAATATTAATAAAATTAATATTTGTAAAATTAATCAAGACTCATTAAAGATTTGTGTTCGGTTTGCTCTGCATCTTATCTGATATAGCCCATTCTGCCCACCCCCAGTGATAGGTTAGATTGTCTTGGCCTAGCCATCCATGCAGGGAAGTAAGATCACCATGTATACCTCTCTCCAGGTTACCCAGACCTTAGTTCAAGTGTATAGGCATAAATGGAAGTTGTCAGCCCTCTGCCTCTCATAACCAGAGCAAACAGGTGGAGAAAGGAATGGGAAATGTACTGGCCAGTATAGCCAAGCCAGTGCAGAAGGAGAATTAATATTCTGCTGGTCTTTACTTGCTGATATGTCTCAATAACATGCCAACCCATACACAGGGCTGCACACAAGAGCAAAACCTAATCCTATGATTCCAACATGTTGAAAACTATTATGGATTCTGACAGACACCCCACAGAACAGGAAGGAGGACAAAGAACAAGTTCAGGACACTTGGCAAAGCTGTTAACTTTCTAAATTCATCACCCCACTGTCTTTCCTATTTCATCACAGTTAATTGAAACCTGCAGTAAACAATACACTCAGCAAGCAAAATGCTGTTTGCAGTTCATCTTTGACAAACATAAACATTGCAGAATTAGACCAGCAGACTGAAACTTTAATTTCGCATTCAAACCTCTCTTAAACCAGTCACCTCTTAATGTGCTCTGATGAGTTATTAACACTTTAGAGAAGACCAATCTTGTTTCAATAGCATTGATTTAGCAATAATGGCTTTTTAAAATATTACCTCCTGCCAAGCTAACACAACAGAGAATTCGCTTAAGCTGCGGAAAACGGGCCAGACGATCTCAACTGCTTTGTTATTGGCACAGAATTCATATTGTTTGGTGGAATTCTGACATCTTCTGCATTTACTAATTAATAGAGACTTGAGACTACACTAAAGTACATGCCTCTCTTCAGTTCACATAGCAGCTAATATATATGGGCAGGATTCCATCCTTTCATTACTGAGTCAATCAAGGGGAAAATAGTATTGCTGATTGGGTCAAAATATTCCTTAAGAATGTGAGGTGTATTTTAGATGTTACTGGCATCTCCTTAAAGATATATTCTTCACTGATTTTTGTTTTAAACAGAAGGTTGCCTACCAGCTAAATGCAATGAGAGCGTGTCATAACCTAGTTCCAGATTTGGACCTTAGCATCCAAAATATGGAGGTTAGCATGAAAACCTCCAAGCTTAGTTACCAGCTTGGACCTGGTAAAAGCTGCCACCACCCAAAAAATTAGAGTGTTTTGGGGCACTCTGGTCCCCCCCAAAAACCTTCCCTGGGGACCCCAAGACCCAAATTCCTTGAGTCTCACAACAAAGGGGAATAAACCATTTCCCTTCCCTTCTCCCTTCCAGGTATTCCCTCCCTGGGTTCCTGGAGAGATACACAGAAGCAAACTCCGTGAATCTAAACAGAGGGATTCCACCCTCTCTATTTCCAGTCCTGGAAAACACAAGCACTTACCTCTTCACCCAGAGGGTATGCAAAGTCAGGCTAGTAAATCTAACACAGAGAGATTTCCCCCTGACTTCTTCCTCCCACCAATTTCCTGGTGAGCACAGACTCAATTCCCTGGAGTTCCCCACTAAAGAAAAACTCCAACAGGTCTTAAAAAGAAAGCTTTATATAAAAAGAAAGAAAAATACATAAAAATGGTCTCTTTGTAGTAAGGTGACAAATACAGGGTCAATTGCTTAAAAGAAATATGAATAAACAGCCTTATTCAAAAGAATACAATTCAAAACACTCCAGCAACTACACACATGTAAATACAAAAGAAAAAAACAATAACCCCTATTGTTTTATGATCTTTGTACTCACAACTTGGAAACAGAAGATTAGAAAGCAGGAGACAGAAAAATCCTTCCCATAGCCGAGAGGGACAGACACAAGACCAAGAACAAAGAACTCACACCCAAAACTTCCCTCCACCCAGATTTGAAAAAGTCTTGTTTCCTGATTGGTCCTCTGGTCAGGTGTTTCCGGTTACTCCTTTCCAGGTGAAAGAGACATTAACCCTTAGCTATCTGTTTATGACAGAGCGTGAAGATAAATGCCCATCTCTTTAAAATGAAAGCGCTCATGCTATCCAACGAACTGTGCAACTTTAGCAGATTGTTTTTACTTTCAGCTGTTTTCCAGCTTTCAAAGTTCAGGTTTGGGTTGCAGCTTTCTTTGTGGATGTTTGATTTATTATTACATGTGTGATACCAGAAAATTGTAAACATAGGAGAAAAAAAATTACAGGATAGAAAACGAGGCTTCAGACTGGTGCCTGAGTGCTGGTCAATGAGAGAGAAAAAACTTAGAGGACAGAAAGTGCCTGAAGTAGGGAACCCAAAGGAGTATGTAGGTGAGCCTTGGTTGCTGCAAACAAGTGGGATGAAGCACTTGAAGCAGATAGGGCTGGAAAAGAATCCTGGGACACAGAGTACCCTGGAAGCAGGAAGACAGTGCATGTGACTAGGAGGATAAGGATTATGTTGGAGGCAAGGAAGTTAAGTGGCCCTGACTGGGAGAATGCCCAAAAGAACATTCCTGGTGAATCAGCCCTTATAACATCAGCAAGCGGCATGCTGGAAGCTTGAGGCCAAGGGGTTCTCCTTTTACATAATACAAAAAGACTCAGCTGGCAACCCCGTTTTAGAGCATTCAGAGGAGAGAGATGTCAATTAAAAATCCCATTAGGTCATTTCAGAACTTCTGCTTCAAGAACAATTAGGGCGGTTTTGTTTTGTTTTTTAGAATAAATTTCTGTTGCACTTTACAATTTGGAACTGTTTTAAGACCTTCCCATCCCTGCTGTACAGTTAGATAAATAAGGCAGGCTGCATTAAAAATGAATGGATAGATAGAACTTGCTTCAGCGAAGAAAGATACGTGTCTATTGCTGCTCCAGTGTAATGTTTATAATGATCACTCATGGTTATGAATAATGTTCTTCCTTATCATCTCTCCCCTAAAGGCATTGAGATGTTAAAATTTAGAAGAGACGTTCTTACTGGACTTTTTTTTTTAAATTCAGTTTAAAATTTGAAAAGGAAAAAAGGTGGTTAGTGTTCAGGCAAGTGTGGGGCTGATAACAATGATCTGAACCAGCTTAGACAAGAGCTGTGCAAACTTTTCTTCAGCACCAACCCACACAGCTCTTCATTTCTGATCTATGGCACTCCAACCATTCTTTTCTCACCTTCCCGGCACTTACACTCCTCTGTTAGGACCTGCTCCAAAACCCACCAAAGTCAATGGAAAAACTCCCATTGACTTCACTGTATTTCAGGCATGGTCTCAAGCATTACTTGCTACTGCAGTCCTGAGCTTCCCTTGAACACAGAACACTGGGCAGTTGATATCAAACTCTCTCAAGGTTTTGTGATTTGCACTAATGGGGGATAAACTGAGACTCTCTCCTTTTCACTCGGGACCTAAGCCAGGCATTCAACTCCGCTCTCTAGACCAGCCTTTCCAAGGTTTGAGAAAAGCCATGGATCTGATTCAAGCATAAATTATTTCAATTATTTATTTTGCTTAAAAAAATTAGAAAACTGCTAGTGAAAGCTAAAGAAACAATGACTACATCAAGCAGTGGGAACTCCCCTCCCTTGAAAATTCTCTGACAACAACTGGCACTAATTAACATCATGGTCCACAGAATAACTGTAAAAGAGAGAAACCAAAGACTGAATAGTATCAGGGGGTAGCCATGTTAGTCTGTAGGCACAAAAACAATGAAGAGTCCAGTGGCACCTTAAAGACTAACAGATTTATCTGAGCATAAGCTTTCAGGGGTAAAAAAAACCACTTCTTCAGAAGCTGCATCTGAAGAAGTGAGGTTTTTTACCCACAAAAGCTTATGCCCAAATAAATGTTAGTCTTTAAGGTGCCATCGGACTCCTTGTTGTTTTTTCAAGGACTGAATAGATATGGAGAGAGAGTGATTCTTTCAGCTCTAGAAATGCCTGCACAGGGTCAGGGAGAAGGCACTTCAGCAAGCTGACTAGAGGAAGCATGCCTTGCCTCAGCCTTTGGAAATCATTAGGACTGCTCATGTGAGTAAGTGTTCATCAGTGAAATCTAGCCCTTTACTCTTTGATCCTGTCAGGCTAGGAACTTTCACCAGCATTAACTCCACCACAAAAGAATTAAAGAAAACCATTAACTAATCTGTCATATACTAACAGCTAAGCAGATGGATTCCCAGCTGCCATACCCATCAACTAAGCCTGCTGCCAGTGCTGCTATTTCTGTTATATTTGTACTCTTACCAAGCATTCATAGGTGCAGCTGTACCAGTCCCTGGTTCCTCAGATGATCTGTTCAGAGAAAGAGAGGGAAGAAGTCTCCTCCTCTTTCAAAGGCTCTGGCCACACCTTTTGTTCCTTTTAGCAAAAGTCTGCATTCTATTAACTGCTAGTTACTGAGATCCTACATTCAATAGTTCTGTCTTTTTCAGCCTTTGCTCGTAACACGAAGAAGAAACTTTGGAACTTAAATTAATCAGGAAAATAATTACCCCATTTCTGCTACATTCATTCATCCTTATAAATGACTCCAGCTCTTCTTAGGTCCTAACTTCTAGTGAGAGAGGGAATTGCCTCTGTTTTCTGCAAAGGTCTTCAGTGGGCTGATACTTTGCAGTCTTCAGAGACTGAAAAGCCAAGAAGAATAGTTCAGTTTGGGAGGGTTTGTAGTGGTGGAGGAGTGACTTTTCCCCTGTTAACTTTCAGTGTGAAAATACCAAAAATTCAAGCCTGAAGCCTCACTTTATTATTAGGCATACACAACTTGGGCTGCTTCTGTATTTCCCTTCTCTAATAAAGCAGTGAAATGCCTTCTGGCTTGCCAGTCTTCATGACTTTTGAGGAATTTACACTCCCTTCTCTCCCTAACAGATTCTTTTTGTCCCAGGCAAAGAGCATTGCTCATGCTGCAGAGCTAAAAGACCCTACTTCTTCTCTAGTCACCCTGGTTGTTATCTGCTTCCATAATAATCTAATTATCATTAATTTGCTATATTTCTCTCTTTATAAGAGGGAAGTAACCACATTCTGTCTATCAAGTGCTAAACATAAAGGGACAGGCACTTCATGCACCCTCTGTCACACCATTTGCTGCATCCTGAGTCGACCTCAAAATATACATTTCTGCACTGCTCAGCACTGTCACTGGACAAATGAAGTGCTTTGTTTGCACATGTAGGTAATTAGCAGCTACTGAGTCATTAAGCAAGTACTCTTAGCAGGTTCCTTTTCATTGAGTGCATGGTTCACTCGTGAGGTAACTAGTCACCTGGCAGCAATTAAGCCCAAAGTCAGGCAATTAACCTGGGGTACATATGCTAATGGGGAAAAAAAGCACATAACTGCAATGAATTCAAGCGTATGCAAAAGAGTCAACTTTCTGCTAGGAGAAAGAACCAAACAGATTGAAAGTTTTTAATTGGCAGGAGCAGCAGGAAGAGCCCTTTCATACTGTTGCTTATTTTTACATATTTGCTCTCCCCACTCACCCTCAGAGACCATGGTTTGGATCCTCATTTAGATCACACGTACAAGGAAATTTGGTGGATTGTGCTTATGGAAACATGTCTGCTTCATACTTCGACATAACTGACTATCTCCTTCAGGAGAATCTCCAGGTTGAAATAGCAGCGATGCTGCAGGTCAGGAACAATATCTATCTGCAGAGTTGTGCATGGGAAGCTTGCACAAGGCTGCCCACAGTGCAGTCATCTCTACTAAGAACTCTCATTTACCCTCTCCAGAATGCTAATGTTTACTCACAATTTTTTTTAGTAAGAAAACAAAATAGGTAATAGTCAGAGCTAAAGTTACCCTGTATTCCTGGAAGAAGAAGTCAGAAAATTGTAGCCCGGGGGTATAAAAGAAGCTCACAATGATATAAAGCTCAACTGTACTCCCATAGAAATCAAAGGATGCTTTACCATTTACTTTTATGGCCCAGTCCATGTCTGGGACACCTAAAACCAAATCTCCTGTACAACTGCTTATTCCAACATACTGATATCTAAGGGAGTCTAAGTAGGCATGAAAAGAGAAGAGGGTAGAAGAAAAAAGGACTGGGAGAAGAGAAAGATACATATATAACTGCACTGGAAGCAGCCAGAACTTCTGCACCAGCAAGGAAGTGTCTTCACAGCTTTTTGACCCTCTGACGCCTCTGGAACATGACATTTAGCTCTTTTGATCCTGGATATCTTTCTCAACCTGGCTGGGGGTGGTGTCAGAGTAGCGCTAGGTGCTGCAGACTGGCTCTGTCTGATAGACACTGATAACTGTCTGTTCATGCAGACATCTTGACTGGGGCCAGAGGGCACAATGTGCATGGAATAAGAATAGCTTTCACAGTCCTGGGAAAAAATTATATTACTGTTGTTATTATGGATTGACTGAAATGATTCAAGTCAGGAAATTCATGCTTAAAACAGCAACTTGGCCTTTTGTGCCTGATTATATGGCAAGGGTTTCAGATCAGAGTGGGATGAGACAGATGCAGACTGGATGTGTTTAGAATACAATAGCAAGGTGTTAAAGCAGGTGTAGTGAGTCCTTATTTCTGAGTATGGATGTATTGTGAGAACCTTGTGCTGTCGACTCAGGCTAGTTCATTATGAAGAGGGAGCAGAGAATTGTCAGGATAGTAATTTTCTCAAAAATAGTCCTCATTATTTACAGTACTGGTAGCTGAAATCTCTTGCTGTCACATCAGTGCAGCAAGGGGACCAAGTAATCCACCATCCTTGCAGTCTTCCTCATACAACCACTGAAAATGTTGCATACAAATTATCTGTAGAGTATCAGTGGTGACTGCCTAAGTTACCTCAGATTTTACAATGCTCTAGGACTCTGGACATGACATAGATACATGCCCTACTGTAGCTGAAACCCCATGGTACTACAGGGTATACGTCACAAAGTCAAAATGGCTGAGAATTTAAAAACTGGATGATAACAGACCATGAATCCCAGTGATGATTGAACCTGGTGATATTCTAAACAAAAAGAGCTTTCAGCCATGCTTATAGCTGTTTCCATTGCTTCACACTGATTGTACAGACATAATAGGTATCAGAGTAACACACAGCCAGAGTGACAGTCCTGGAATCTTATTATGTAGATTATCAACAGCCAAGAATGTGACTTGAACCATCATGCACAGAGGGATGCTTTCTCAGCAGTGGGCTGGGTAGGAGTGACACGTAGTGCTGGAGCAGAAGTGAAACTGCAAAGCAATGAGTGCACTGAGCGGAGGAATCTCCCTGTCTGTCTCTGTAATTTCTTATATGGCAACCAACAGTACAGTATGTGAGTCGTCAGCCTTCCACCTGCACAGAAGCCTGTATAATGTTCTAATAGCAGGACATATGGGACACCGTGGATCAAAAAAAGCCAAAATACATTAAAAAAGGGGAAAAACAAAGGAAATTATCTTGAGTGTCCAGCAAAAGCTTAGTGTTTGGTAGGTCTGCCTGGAAAAAGGCCAAGAAGATGGGAAGTGTTTGTTTTCTTTTCAATGGCATGCCTTTTGAAGATAGAAGAGAATGAGTGTGATCTGTAATGTGGGGACCGTGAGGGCTATATAAACGATGATAGTAGGCCTACAACAGAAGTAGGAAAGTAACACTCTCTTTTGTCAGGTGAAACTGGGTTGAGCTGTTGCCATATTCCAAGTTCTATTTCTCAGCATACAAATAAATGTTGTGTGTCATTAGATTTTATTTTGCAGGGCTTGGTGTACAGAGAACTGTGTGAGCAACAGAATAGAAGAGGTTCTGCCTTGGTCTCTAAGTTGCTCCCTGTGAAACAGACATTAGTGTTAAGCAGCAATTGCTAAAAAAGGAATTGCCCTGTATGTTGTTTATGACCATCTCTGTTTCAGGTCTGATGTATGTGTTTAAATAAAAAAGTTACACTTAGAATATACCCATACTCTGTGTCACTGATTTATCCTCCACTGAGGAGCTGATCTGCAAGACCCCACACATCTGCCACCACTTCTGATGTCACAATGAGGTACTGGTGTCAGAAATAGTGGCAACAACGCTTTTGGAGGTAAACCTGACCTTTCAACCTACTCTAGAATTCTTATCATAGGAAGAGCCTCCAATCTGTTAATTTCTTTATCTTTTAAAATAAGTGTAACTTTTTATGGCTGACATATGAAAAATAAAATCAATAGTTTATGTCTATTTAAGACCTTATTCAGCAGAAGTGGTTTGTATTCTTGTGCTCCCCATGTTGGTTTTGCTGTTGCAGTTTGCTAATGCAAACGCCGTTTAGAGAAAACTGCAGCTGTGATCCATGATGGCAGTGATACGTGTCAATAAAATAAGATAAACCAGCCATGTCAATTTAAATTTTACACCTATGTTTGGCCACACACTAATATTTGCCAAATAGAAAAAGGATAAAATGAGGAGCGGAAGTAATTTTCTGTTTCAAGATCCTATGTGCAGGACATAGGAGCTAAATCCATTAAATTTGTTCATGTCATGAATTTTTGCATTCGCCTTCTGAGTACAACATTTAACACCTTCTCCTGCAGTGTCCAGTTGTCCACATGGGAAGTCTGCTACAATGAAGGGGAAACAAAACAGCAGTTGGGACCATTCAGGCAGTTCTCATGCAGCTCCAGTTGCCAGGGAGATGCCTTCCACTTTGTATGTCCAAATCAGAACAGATGTTGCTTTTGGAACCTGACCCACAGGCAGCTAAGACCATGCTGTGGCTTTTGGTGAAAATATAGGAAGGGGAATAAGAAAATCATTATAGATGCTAATAAAACTGCAAAATAACCCAACCTCCCACCCAGTTACTGGAATACAGTTATTACAGAAACAAGATAGATTAAAAAAGTAATTAACAAACGACGTTCTTGGCTAGGGAATAAACATTCGGTCCTATTTTTTTATGGTAAAGTCCACAGCTCCATTCAAAAGAAATTAACTTCATGTGAGAGGTAGTGCTGTGGATCTCTAAACTGTGACCGCCAGCTGAGACAAATGTAACACAGCACTCACTTGACTCAATCTGTTACAAGAGGGAGAGCTCTCTCTTGTCAAACTGATTAGACCTTTGATGCACAACCTCCAAGAGGTATGCTCTGCGTCTCCGCTGTGCTTATAGGCCACCACCACATACAACAAATCCAATCATCTGATAGGGTAGGTTGTGTGCTCTACGGTTTGCCCTCCCATTGGTTACACACTGCAGTACTTACAGTAGCTAGCTGTGGCTCTCAGATATTTAGTTATGGTAACAGTTGAGAAATACTGACTTTAATAACAACTGCTACAGTCATAGAGGGGTTGACATGGATAGCAGGGGAGGAAAGGGATCCCTCATTGTAAATGCTTTGAATCCCATTTGAATCAAACTAGCAGGACCACTGTTACCAGACCTTTTATTTCCATTTGTTCATAAAAACCTGCATCAAAACACTGTTGAAGTAAATGAGAGACTTCACATGCAGTGGGTGTTAGATCAGGCCCAGTGGGAAGAATGGTGAAAATAATAAAACATCTCTTCCCAGAGGAAGTGGTTAAAAATGGTGTTGTGTAAACAGAATAATGAAATCAATGCAAAGGACAGCAGTACATGCTGTCAGTGCTCCTCCTTGAACAAAATCATCTAAATTAAACATGTGAAAGACCTACCTAATCCATCTCCTTCCCAATGCAAGATTGCTCCCTCTTCCTCCAAGTCCTTTAGGATTCTATTCCATAGCCTAATGAATGTCATTGTCAGGACAATTTTACGTAAGTTCAGCCTACATTGTGAGCCTTCATCAATTATCACCTGGAGTAATGGACCATGATGCCCACTGGGAAGATTTCACCATTGTATTCAATGCTTTTCCTTTATATTCTGAAATGATAGCTTTTTTCCTACAAAGGAGAAAATATTGTACATTTGAAATATAGTGACATATACAACATATCTAATTTAGTAGTCACTCTCGATTTGTGGGAGTAATTTGAAGATGAGAATCCCATCCATATTTACATATAATCATGTAAAATGAGTGATTTTTTTAGCATCTTCTGGTTTTCTATTCTCCATTCAAAAAAGATTAAGCTTCGAAGAAATTTATGCAGTAATCTCATCCAAAGAAATGTATTTTCTGCTTTGTTATATTTCACGTTAGGATTGGTGCCATAATCTGGAAACATCTGCATGGAGGTTAGAATGAGGTATTGTGCAAGGATAGAGTTAGATAAGACAGTTTGTTTATCACATATTTATTACTTTTTCCTAAAGAAGTTCCTGTGTTACTACATATAAGGATTCTATTTTTTATAAATAGCATCATGTGTAACAACCATCCAGTGGACTTCATTTAACTTTACACGGACAAAATGCCTATGTGGTTGGTGCAGTTTCATCAGCTATGCATAGAATTTGTTTTACTGGATCCTGGGTGGCCTGAAGTATGTATACTTGCCTTTCTAATTTATGAAGCTGCAATCCTTTGTCAATGACAGGCACTTATAAGGGAGGACAGCAACAAGTTACAAACAAAAGAAGCTGTCTTTCCTCAGCAATTTCAGCTCCGTTGTTTTCTGTGTTTGTTACCAGAGACCATTCACTTTTCTGGAACATTTAGGACAGTATAATATGTTGCCCCTGTGTAGGTCATTGGTAGTGAGATTTGAACTTGGGAGCGCTAGACTGGAAAGCACGAGTCTCTGCTGCCTGAACTAAAAGTTCCATCTCTCTCAGCCTATGCAGGAAGAAGCTCATTGATTCTGGTTGCTAGAGCGAGCTATCCCTTTTGTCAAATCTGTTAGAGTGGGACACAGCATCACACTTAATGGGCACAGGATACAATAGTACATTGACATCGAGTAGCTGAATGACAAAGTAAACGTAATCACCACCCATTCTGTAAAGGCTTCCCCAATATTCCACTGCTCCCTTCCTTTGCCCAGGATGGCTTTCTATCATCTTGATTATCACCTGCTGTCATGTTATTGATTTGAACTGGGACCATATAGAACATGGTTGCAACCAAAGTCCTGTGGTAGCACCAAATCTTGTATAAAGGGGGTCAAATGAGGTGTCTAACACAAGGTTATGGTTTGCTGGTTATGATTATGCTGTCTATAGGTGTGTATCAATTTTGTAGTTGAAGTTATGAATATTGGTTCTATACTGTCTGTATTTCAAACTTATGCTGTGCTTCTGGGAAACATCCCAGACAAGTTGGTGTTAGCTCTGCCTAGCCTTCTTGATGGCCCATTAAGGACCATCAGCTACAACTGACCATTGAGTGAAGGCAGATACGCCTTGTAACTCAGCAAAGTATGCAGGAACTTGCCCATGTGGCTGCAGACTCCATTTTGCTGTAATTTTCCACAGTAAGAACACAGTAAGAACAAAGAGGTGTCTCATCTCCATCTGGCCTTCAATCCTGCTTCTTACCTCTGGAGGGACTTTGGTACAAACTGAAGCTCTGAACAAAGGACTGATGACCCATCCCAGCTGTGGTTGTACTCCGGAGACTTGATTTGAACCTGCAGTTTATTCTATCACTGCTACAAGCCTGAACCAAGACTTTGCCATTACTGTATGTAATTGATTCCATTTAACCAATTCTAGCTCTCATCTATATCTTTTTCCTTTTATGAATAAACCTTTAGATTTTAGATTCTAAAGGATTGGCAACAGTGTGATTTGTGGGTAAAATCTGATTTGTATATTGACCTGGGTATGGGGCTTGGTCCTTTGGGATTGAGAGAACCTTTTTTCTTTTACTGGGGTATTGGTTTTCATAACCATTTGTCCCCATAATGAGTGGCACTGGTGGTGATACTGGGAAACTAGAGTGTCTAAAGGAATTGCTTGTGTTACTTGTGGTTTGCCAGTAGGGTGAAACCAAAGTCCTCTTGGTCTGGCTGGTTTGGTTTGCCTTAGAGGTGGAAAAACCCCAGCCTTGGGCTGTGACTGTCCTGTTTTAAGCAATTTGTCCTGAATTGGCACTCTCATTTGGGTCCTGCCAGAAACAGCATTGTTACATCTTCCCTTAGAAAACACACCCTACTGAATCCCGTTCTTCCTGCTAGCTCCCTTCTTGACGGATACACACTTAAGCAGATTTCCACTCCTTCTGCTGGCTCCATCCCAATGGGCCCAAACTCTATCTCCCATGAAAAAAAGTAAAAGTGTCATTTAGGAAAATCCAAAGACCATTGAAAATTGGTAACAAGTCATGTGGACATACAAAATTTTTATCTGCTAGTTTCCTGGCAATTTACCTTATATTTTTCATGATTGTCTCATGCTAAATCTGAGCCCATCATGATTTTTTTCAAAACTTTTATGAGCCATATTGTGGTTTTTTAGCCCATAACTAAACTGTGGGGAATAGAGTGGGGTTGCGGTGTGACAAATTTGGGCTAACTCAGAACTCCTCCTGGAGTGCTGTGTTACAAGATCGCTGTGTATCTGCATATATGTAAAAAGTTAATAGATAAGATGTCAGTAGATAGCACTCAAGAATATGGTAGCATCAGGCATCCTGAGTTTTGCAGGACCAGTGAAACTTGTTATGTAGTACAAATGGCTTCAGCAGCTGTTCTTTACATCAGTCCATAGCACTCTGTGAGAAAGCAAACTGAAATATCCTGCACCCTTTAAAGGTGCAGAATGTGCTGTCTGGTACAGTAGCAATGGGACTGCACTCATGCCACTCTCTTTGTTTCCTCACCTTCTTCTCCACCTGACCCACCATCCCTTGGGGCTGCATTAACAAGAGAAGCTATAAAAAGTAGATGCAGAGGACTTGGAAGAACTAACATAAAGCCAGCAGTGTGACATGCGAGAGCCCTGGAGTCAGCAGCTGAGAGGAGGAATGTGGATAACAAGAAGTTGTTTAGCCATATGGTGTTCTGTGCACACATAGGGGAGGGTTAGGGAAGGAAGAATCTTGTCTGAATGAGGAAGCAGAAATGAGGATAGAGGCATGATTCCTACTGAGAGAGAGAGAGTGGAATAGATGGGCTCCATTAACACATTTTATAGGAGTAAATAAAACAAAGAGAGAACTGCTGTATTGCTAGAAATAATCTCATATAGAGGCTTTCCTTGGTTTCCTGAAGTCAGCCTATACTTCTCATCATTGCTGGTGCTATCCTGTTGTGATTTGCAATTCTGACTCATGAATATGAAGAAGATTTATGGTACAGCCTCTGGCAGACCTTCTTCTGAATATTTCTTCACACTCCAATGTCCACCTCTTCCCCTAGTACTTTCTAACCATATTGTGGAAAGGCTGTTTTTCTGATCTTAGATAAGTGAGGGCATACTGCTGCAATGCTTATGAATCAGCTATTGTGAATGTGCAATCTCATAACAGAATTGCCTGTTGAATGATGCTAGAAGGCAGATAAAATGTTTCCATTCAAGAAACCAGTTTGGATCCAAGCCTGAGAAGGGCTTTTCTTTCATTTCCCTCTGCAGAGGTAGCCTATATTGTTCCATGAATGAATGGAGATGTATTTGCTTTTGGGGGGAGGGATGGCTGACTTACAATGTATGTGTGCAGTGCATAGATCAATGGGTCCCCAATCCTGTTTGGGCTGTTTGGACATTCCATAATACTAATCAGTTATTAGTAGCAGTAGTGTTAGTAGAATAATAATGAATTTGAGAGCTATGAAGTTCTAACAAAGTGTATTATTTTGTTCACATTCGGAAATACAGACATAGAATATTTAATTAAAATCAGACTTAGTTTAATAAAGGATAGAGGGTGCATCTACAGCTAGCCTCGTGCCAGAGACAGTGTATAGCTTTGCCACCATAGGACTACCCCAGGAGAGCAACTGAGCCTCAGAAAGGCTCTATTTTCCCCCACTTCCTCCCTGCTCCCATAGCGGGAAGGAGGGGTAGTAGTCAGCTAGTTGTCCATACGAACAGTGGATAACAGCACCAACCACACTGGTTCAACTGTGCTTTGACTTTCTCATTTTGTTTTCTTTCTACTATCATATTATATCATATCATTGTAATATTTCAACATTAGCAAAACAAAACATTTTGATAGGGTTTTTCATTGTTCTGAATTGAATTATTTCAAAATTTCCCTTCTGTGCAAAAATTTCAATTTTCCACCCCAATTTCAGATAAAAACAAATTTTGAAAAGTCAGACTTTCTCTTGGGAAGGAAATTCTATTTTCAAGACAAGCCTACTTATAACTACTTTCATAACATCTTATGCTGGATCTTTTCTCCCCTTAAATAAACTCTTCCGTGGTGTTCCCTACCCCTACAGACATGAAATCAATGCCTGCGGCTACCACAGTGGAGCTACCCTACAATCAACAAACGCATGTTTATGCAATGGTGACAAATAAAAATGGTTAGAAAATGGACTTTAATTTCAATCTTCCTATGGACTTGTTACATAAGTAACAGCAAGAGGAGAGACACTAAAAATGATAGGGAAATATTTTGACAGATTCCTTTAAAAAAAACCTACTGTATATTTCAATTTCACAATCTTAATTTTAAAGGGTCAAAAGCCAAGAATTTCTACATTAAATATTATGCTTCACTGTCTCTGTTTGCCCTCTTGAACGATATTTTTCATGGATTTAGATGTAAAAATGCACTAAAGAGGCCAGTGTTTTCAAAGAAACCTTTGTTTCCCTTACACGGTCACCGCTTCAGTGGACTGGAACAACAAAGTGGATTATTAATACTATGTAATCCTTAAGAAGTTAAAGATCTCTTGACCCATGAAGTTCACTGGTGTGTGAATCTGTAATTAGAATGTGGCTGATGAATACAGACGTAGAGGAGCAGGGGTAGAGGAAGGGACTGTCAAAATAATAATACAAGTAGTGCTTCCTCTGAGCACCACAAATGCCTGCGTTTCTAATGTGATAAAGTAGGAGCCATTGTGATTTACTAAGAAAGAACAGTCCTTGCTTAGATTGCAGGGTGAGGATTTCAAAGCTTTAAGACCGTGTAAAGTCCAGCCTCACACTTGGTGCCAAATATTGGAAAAGAGCCAGACTGTAACTAAGACTCCCAGTACCCTTAGGCAAGACTTTGATTCATCCACTTTCCAACTTGTGCTACCTAGTAATGGTCCACTGGGAGCTGTAATATTCCTTGCTATACAGAGACATAGTAAAGAAATATACTCTTTCTCCCTCCCCTACTCCAGCCCCCGTTATGTAGTGGTCTTGGATAAGTACCCACCCTACATGTATGCAAGTTGTAGGCTTGCAAAAGTGTGACATCCAAACTTTGCTGTAAAGGAACACAAGATGTTTAATAGCATTAGAACTGCCTGAACAAGGAGAATGGGAAAAGGAACCAGGGTGGGGAAGAGACAACACTCGGGCAGAGACAGGTTGGAGTGGAAGTGGCAGAAGGGGTCAGCATTGGCAGAAGCAATCAGAAGAGCCTGTGTGCACTAAAGGACACTCTCTTTCAGAGCCTGGAGTGGAAACCAAGATTCCAAAGTCTCGCAATCACTCTGCTGTCAGCAAATATCTGTGAAACTTACTGGCAAAGTGTCTGCCTCATCCACCTCTAGTGTTGGTCCACAGAGAGGATGACAACTTACTATTGTTATCAGTTATGCTGTTAACTCAAGCGGCAGAGGTCCGTGCAGTGGATCTAAAAAGCAATCTGAAGGATATGAACCCTGCTGATCAGATCTGTGGTTGACAATATTATGTCACATGATGGAATTTCTGGGTTGTTGGTGGTTTTTACAGTTTGCTCTTTTAAAAAGCTAGAAAATTATATACAAAATTACAGTATGTTAAAAACATTATTAAGGTTGCAAAATCAAACATCCAAAAGTTAGGAAATGTCAGAATTAAGGTTGCCTGTCAAAATTAGTATATGTATGTTAATTAAAGACTGTGCCATAATACAAATGCATAAGGTGGGCAAATTAAGGTTGTACAAGACACCTTAATTCTGGCACTTCCTAGCTTTTGAGTGCTTGACTTTTCAACCTGAATAATGTTCTTTTAATGTAGTTTTTTGGGTGTAATGTTGTACATAGCACCATATCTTACAGCCCATCTCAAAATAGCTTCCCATAGAAAAGCACTTGAGTTTTAATAGTCTTTTAAGCCCCAAAAAGAAAAAAAAATTAAAAAAAAGTAAGAGTATATAGATTCCTAGAGGAATTTTAAAACTGAAGGCCAGATCCTCAGCTGGTGTAAATTGACCCAGGTCCATTGACCTCATTGAGGATCTGGTCCTGAATCGATAAGGCCTGTACTATACATTTCAATCCTTTGAAGTTATGTTGAAAAGAAATATAGACCCAGATATCAGGGTCTCTTTAAAATGATTCTAATCTTATTTGGTATGCCCTCTGGTTTCTAAATATCTATTTTAAATAATTCACATCTTACCTGACAATTTTTTCATTTAAACATCTTAATTTTGTGTGGCCGACTAAAATAATGTGTACCACTTTCCTAATGCTAACTACATCCCAGCAGGTAGCTAATACACTGTACTGAGAAGTGGGCACATCCCAGATGGCATCACTGATGCACAGAGTAGGAAGTAAACAGAAGGAGGTCATGTTGGCTTCTGCTCCATTGGAAACACAGGAGAGAAGGAAAGAAAAAATATATAATGCTGAACAGAAAATAACGAAAATGGAAGGGAAAGAAACATGATTTTCAATTAGCATCAAAGAGTATGTTACGAACAAAGGACAGTAAATCTATAGTATTAAAGGCTATTTAAAAGGAGCTGGAAATGTCCTGTTAAACTCTCCAGAGAGGCCTTAAAAAGTAAGTGCAAATAGAACATAAGATTTATTATCAATTACAGTAGCTGAGACCTTCTCGCTGGGGGAATGCTATCAACTCTACTGTGGAAGGCATTAACATTTCTTGGAGCAGGGATGCTCACAGATCCTATTGCTATGTAAACTGTTCCTGCAGAGGCCTTTTGCCAATAACAGTATCATTCTTAAACTAGTTTGTTTACTGTCCAAGTGGCTATCCATTAAAAGTTTAAATCAAACATAATTAAAGTTAAAGAGTGAGAGTGATGTAAGCAGAGCTCTGAACAGACTCTTGGGAAGTTAGCTAAAGAGGGATTTTTAACTTGGAAACACATTTTGAAGGTATCAGATGTAAATACAAACCTACTTCATTTCATGTGACTGTCATCACATGTTTTGCCATTTGTCAACTAATATATATTTGTGCTCATCCAGGATAGAGCTCTCTCAGAGCATGTTGTTTTGGCTGGATGCTGTTTAGCAGGATTAGTTTTAAGAAGAATCAGTGCAAGTGATAGCTTGCAGTCCCGCTTTTGGGGATCTGAACCTCAGGTCATAGGTTGGCCAGGTCTCCTACCCGAGCAGTAGGACCAGAAAAAGAGTAACTCTGTGTTAGATATTTTACTTATGGTAGTTTGGGGCCATTGGGGGCCCACAGTTAAAGTCATAATTTTGAAGCCTGACCAGAATTGCCCCCAAGCACAAGGAAGAATATTAGCATTAATCACAGGCAATGCTAGTGCATCTCACACTCAGCAGTCATGGGGATATTTGCTGAAATTCTAGCAGGCCAGAAATCAGATGGGTTGCCAGCTCTGCTACCTGCCACATGTCAGAAGGAGCCACAGCCATATCAAAGGTGAAAGTGTTATGCAGAAGCATGGCTCTATGAATGTTGACTTCTCAAGCTGGCATTAGTTTTACATGGATGTCTGGAGGATGATGGAGACCTGCTGATGTTGTTTCTCAGTCACAAGCTAGGCAGAAAGCTGCTCACAGAGCGATATACCTTAATAAACGTATTCCTTTTACTACCTAATCTTGGATTGCCATGTGTATGTTCTCTGCTAACACGAGGAATAATTCCATCTAAAATCCAGCACATAGGATTGGCTTTGTGTTTCTGTCAGCCTGCCTGCCAGGATAACTGTGGGGCACAATATGAGAAGCTTTAGTGACACTGCTCAGAACTTGGAGACTAGGAGAGATGGGTGGGAAATCCAGAACCTTTTCAGAACACATACAGCTGCCCCCATTGAAACCTATCGCCCATTCATGGGCAAGAACCAGGGCCGGCTCCAGGCCCCAGCGTGCCAAGTGCATGCTTGGGGAGGCATGCCGCGAGGGGCACTCTGCTGGTTGCTGGGAGGGCGGTAGGCGGCTCCGGTGGATCTCCCACAGGCGTGCCTGAGGAGGGTCCGGTGGTCCCGCGGCTCCGGTGGAGCATCCGTAGGCATGCCTGCGGGAGGTCCACAGGAGCCGCGGGACCAGCAGACCCTCTGCAGGGACGCCTGCGGGAGGTCCACCGGAGCTGCGAGACTGGCGAGCAGCAGAGCGCCCCCCTTGGCATGCCGCCGTGCTTGGGGAAGCAAAATGGCTAGAGCCGGCCCTGGCAAGAACGCAAGTGCATTATTAAAGAACTATTGTTTTGGTCATTATTCCTTTAACACAGTGTGTGTTTGAGGGACATATTTTAGTGCAAATTGGTGATATCAGTGCTCTTTCTAAGGTGCTGGACTGGAATGTCATAAATCACGGTTATGACTTTACTAAAGGATTGGGCAGAACTATAACAGTGTAATTATACAGGTATAACGCCTGTATGGACACTCATATTCCAGACCAAAAGAGCCTTTTTCTGATTTAAGAGAAACTTACTTTGAAAGTGTATAAGCTAAACCAGAAAAAAAGCAGTCTTTTACTAGTATACATCATCTAATAAATTTCCCTATGTAGACAAGCACTTAGTATTTCTGGTAGAGTAATCTGCTTTTTAGTGTAAAAGAGTCTCTTTTTACCTACTTTGTCTCAATTTGAGAAGTTTCTCACAGGATTATACTGGAAGAACACCTCTAGCAAATTGCTAGTTTGCAAGTTATTTGAAAGGGAGTAAACCAAGAGCTGTCCTCCTAATTGCTGTTCATTACAGTAGATCTTGACTTTTGTATTATTTTCTCAATTGGAAGGCTGTTTAGAAAACAAGCATTACATGGTGGCAAAGTTATTCATTCTTCTTTATTATGCCTTGCTTGTTTTCATGATGGAAAATGTAAAAAATCTTCACTCCTTTGACTCAGTCCAGTCTCCACTATTAATGAGAGAATGGTTTTAGAATGTGAGACCATTGGGTATTTTGCTGTCTGATATAATTTATATCTACTATAGTAGTACATTTGAATGTATATCTGTATATTACTATGTTTTGGGCTATATACACATATTCAATGCACTACTATAGCAAGTACTCTCACTCTGTATTTAAAATCGTATGTGCTTTAATTTTCACATTTGTATTCAACTTTGGAAGCAGAAACCTAGGGTAGGTATTCATTACTGTGCTAAAAGAAACTGCTTCAAAGGAGTATGTTTATTCCCATCCACAGATGGGAATAGGGCCCCTTTGGAAGGCAATGGTATGGTATGGAATGCTGAAGATAAACTTATGGACTGAAATCTTAAATTTTCATGGGATGGGAAAACTATTTCCCACCCAGTGTTAGCCCTAAACTGTAGCCCCACTTCTGCTACTCAATGGACATAATATTTTGTACTCACACGGCATTTTACAAACATCATGTAATGAGGAAAGGTTCCAGGCAACACAAGTCACAGATTACACATTGCTAGATACTGTAAGCAACACAAAGGAGATACAGTGATGATTAAACACAGACCTTAGAAAATGCCTCTTTAAAACAGACAGAATGTAGAAAGCACACAAAGCATTTGTTTTCAGTATGCAGAAGAGACAGGGGACACATATCTTTGAGTAATATTTTGAATAATTATTTGAAGCAATTAACAGATTTCAAATAAACTCAGTGTAAACAGAAGCTTTATGGGAAAGATACATTCTTAGGATTTCATTGGCTGCTTGTCTCTTGGCAGAAGACAGCGCTCCAGTTTGTTTAGGTTTCCGTACCGACCGCTGTTCCTTATCACAGACTGAAGCAATACACTGAGTTCAGAGGATTTAGGAGAGAAAGCATCTCCTCCATGCCCCTCTATCCATCTCAGCCACACATGATGGGGAATTATTGAGTTATTTATTGGTCTGTTTATCAGAACTATTTGATGCTAAATAGTTCTTTTCAGTAGATGAGCTGCTTCAGTGCTTGGAGCCCAAGAACATGGGCAGTACTACAGAGGAGTTGTTAGTGTACATCAACCAATTTCCTTCTTAGCAGGTACTGTTCTTCAAAAAAAACCACGAGTGGTAGGGAAGGCAATTTATTTCTCATTTACCATCAAATGCACCAGTGCATATGTTTGTTGGATGTACTATTTCATGGTGAGCTGCTCTTATGATACACTTAAACAGATTATAGTATTTTGAATGATTTTATTTAAAAAAAAAGTAGGAAGAAATTCTGTACGCATAGATGCACAGCCAAACTATTTTATTTTCCAGCTCTTGGAAAGGGTACTGGAATACAGATGTGTACCATGGGCATCCTGAGGCCTGTGCAGCTGGCACCTATATGACCACATGGGGCATCCCTCCTTCAAGAGGTCCTCCATGCACATATGTAACTCTTCTTCGACGGTGCCATTGATCTAATCACAGGGTGTTGGATGAGGATTCTTTTTAGTCAAAAAACCCACTCAGTTTATATCTGTGACCCACTATATCACATCATCAAACTGTGGTTTTAAGAGTAGAAATGGATTTGTGTTCACCTAGAGATAATCCTCTGTCTAAACTCCTTTTGGGGTTAAGCAGTGTTACTCATATAAATCACCCAAGTATTCAGGGAAAATGGATTCCACTGAATCCCTAATTTTTATTGTTCTTTCTTCATCTTTGTCCTCCTCTCCTTAATCAGTCCAGAGCAAACTGTTTCAAACCTCCTTTTCCTTGTTTGGAAGAAAAGTATTTTCAGATAGTTTCCCCTTAACCAGTGCACATGGGGTGGAATAGTATGCGAGACCATCTCTGTACAGGAGACTAAGTGCCCCTCCTCTGTAACATTTCATTCAGATCTGCTGGTTCATTTAGATCTGCTGGTTTTGCTGAGGCTGTGGTCAGTTGGGTTGACTTAGTCATGGATGGGTGAGTTTCTGGGTGAGTTTCTGAGTTGGTGGGAGAAAAGAGGGGGGATGGTTAATTTCTCCTTGTTTTAAGATCCAAGGGGTTTGGGTCTGTGTTCACCAGGAAATTGGTGAAGTCTCTCAAGACTACCCAGGGAAGAAAAGTAGTGCTTGGGGGTGGTGGCAGTGATACCAGATCTAAGCTGTTAATTAAGCTTAGACATGTCCATGCACGTCCCCACATCTGTACCCTAAAGTTCAGAGTGGGGAAGGAACCTTGACAAATGTCTATAACATTTGAGCTCTGAATACCATGATATTCATATTAGTGTTTATCTGGGCTTATGCACGAGTCTAACATCACATGGAATTTTCATTGTGACCAGAAACCAAGACAAATAACGAAGACCTCCAAACATCAGTGCAACAATTTGCTGGATCATTAGTCTGTTTTCTGAACCAAATTCAGCTGAGGCTTGGAAAAAGATCCCAGGCTTTGTACAATAAACTTCTGACAGCATATAAAAAAGAAGCTTGTTCTCTACTGTAGATGAAGAAATATAAACAGTTATTCACATATCAGGCTTAGGGTATTTGCTAAGGTTCTTACAAAAGAAAAACACTCAGGAGGTATAGGGGAAAATGTAATAAAGCTGGGCAGAGGGAAAATAAAGGTAAAACAAGAGGTTCTTGTTTTATCTCTCTATGTATCACAATAAAGGCATAAAGGTCGGAATGCCAGTAACATTGTACTGTTTTTGTTAGCTCATTTCGAAGAACGAGAGAATGTGCTTTAAAAATAAGCTATAAATAATTATTTTAATCTAAAAGAGAGAATGTTTATGAAGTAAGTAAGGATCAAAATTTGACCTGCTATTTTTAAGTAGGATGAGTGATTCATCCAGAATAACAGTTGACCCAAACCTTCATCCAAAACTCATTTTTTGGGGGTGGAAACACTTTTTGAGATTTGAAAAAGTCCTGGTATTTTTTTCTTCGTCCCTTTTCATGATCACTAGTATCTGCACTCCCTGATCTTGCCAGACCACATTGTGCCAAAATTCTAGGAAAGATCCTATCATGCTATGATTTCTAGCCCACTTTTACAGCCTCAAAAGGTTAAGATACTTTGCATGAATATCTAGGATGAAATCCTGACCCTGTTAAAGTCAATGAATGTTTTGCCAGGATTTCACCCTGGAACAGAGGTGGGCAAACTACAGCATGGCCCGCAGGACCTTCCTGCACAGCCCCTAAGCTCCTGTCCCAGGAAGCTCGCCTCCCAGACCCTCCCATGCTGTTCCCCCTCCCCTGCAGCCTCAACTCACTGCGCCACCAGCGCAATGCTCTGGACAGTGGGCCTGTGAGTTCTTGCCTGGCAGCACAGCTGCAGAGCTAACCTGGCCTGGTGCTCTGGGTGGCACAGCTGTAGTGCCGCCAGCCACCGGTGCTCCAGGCAGTGTGGTAAGAGGGCAGAGGGAGTTGGATAGAGGGCAGGGGAGTTCAGGAGTTCAGGGTGGTTGTCAGAGGGCAGGGCTGTGGATAGGGGTTGGGGAGGTCAAAAAGCCAGGAACAGGGGGGTGAATGGGGGCAGGGGTCCCGGGGGGGGCAATCAGGAAGGAGAGGAGGGTTGTATGGGCTGGCAGGGGGAAGTCAAGGGTAGGAAGTCCCTGGGCATTCAGGGGACAGGGAGAGGTGGATGGGGCAGAGGGTATCAGGGGGCAAGAAACAGGGGAGGTTGGATGGGGGCAGGGGCTGGGCCACACCTGGCTGTTTGGCCTATCGCGGCTCCCACTGGCAGCGGTTCGCTGCTCCAGGCCAATGGGAGCTGCTGGAAGCAGCACGGACCGAACCTGCAGATGCGGCAGGTAAACAAGATAGTTTTAAGACCAAAGCAGATAGTGAAGAACTTCAAAAAGATCTCACAAAACTAAGTGATTTGGCAACAAAATGGCAAATGAAGTTTAATGTGGATAAATGTAAAGTAATGCACATTGGAAAAAATAACCCCAACTATACATACAATATGATGGGGGCTAATTTAGCTACAATGAGTCAGGAAAAAGATCTTGGCATCATCGTGGATAGTTCTCTGAAGATGTCCATGCAGTGCGCAGAGGTGGTCAAAAAAGCAAACAAGATGTTAGGAATCATTAAAAAGGGGATAGAGAATAAGACTGAGAATATATTATTGCCCTTATATAAATCCATGGCACGCCCACATCTCGAATACTGTGTATAGATGTGGTCTCCTCACCTCAAAAAACATATTCTAGCACTAGAAAAGGTTCAGAAAAGGGCGACTAAAATGATTAGGGGTTTGGAACGGGTCTGTGGATGAGGGGGTGCCGGGGCTCAACCCTCCCTGGGGAGGAGGGGAGCCACACTGGCCTCGTCTCGTCACCCGAGGGCCTCTGTCCTCGGGACCGCAGTCCGCTCCGGCGGTTTGGGCCCTGTGTGTGGGACCGAACAGTGACACAGTTAAATAATAGGGGCCCAGCCCTTGGGTCAGGCAGGGCACCAACAAACGCAGTAGCAGTTTATCGGCCCTGGCCCTTTGGGGCAGGGCAGGGCAGTGGCAAAATCAATAGGGGCCCAGCCCTTGGGCTGGGCGGGGCACCAACAAACACAGTAGCAGTTTATTGGCTCTGGCCCTTTGGGGCAGGGCAGGGCAGTGGCAAAGTCAATAGGAGCCCAGACCTTGGGTCGGGTGGGGCACCAACAAACACAGTAGCAGTTTATCGTCTCTGGCCCTTTGGCAGAGTCAATAGGGGCCCAGCCCTTGGGTCGGGCGGGGCACCAACAAACACAGTAGCAGTTTATCAGCTCTGGCCCTTTGGGGCAGGGCAGAGCAGTGGCAAAGTCAATAGGGGCCCAGCCCTTGGGTCGGGCGGGGCACCAACAAACACAGTAGCAGTTTATCGGCTCTGGCTCTTTGGGGCAGGGCAGAGCAGTGGCAAAGTCAATAGGGGCGGGGGGAGTCTGCCACCCGAATACGGGTGGCAGGGGGAACACAGGCCCACCCACTCCTCTGCGTTCCAGCCCAGGGCCCTAGTAGCAGCTGACGCTGCTAGTGGCGGTCAGTGGGGAGGTCCTGACCGAAACACACTGATATAGGCGCAGGGCCTTCTGCAGCCTGACTGTAGTCAGTCGCCCCCGGGCTACTTCCAGTCTTCCCCCTGGTTCCTATCTGGTCCGCTGGGGCGTTCAGCACCATGGGTTCCTCTCAGTCAGGGCAGAGCGGTAGGTCCGGGAATACCTCCGGGACGGCGGGCCAGGTCTGGTCTGGCGGCTCCTCGGGGCTGTAGTAGGGACGGGGTAGTTTTGACAGCTCCTCGTCATAGCGACTGCGGGGCAGCTCCGGCAGCTCCTCATCGTAGGGACTGCGGGGTAGCTCTGGCAGCTCCTTGTCGTACCGGCCTCGGGCCTCAGCGGCTTCCCGGTGATGAGGGTCAGCGGGCACGTCTGCTCCTGCTGGCGGCCGAGCCCTGACTGAGGGCTGGGGCCCGGCTTTTATCCTTCCTGGTCACCACCTGACCCTTTGAGGGACAGGACTTCCTCCCAGCTGTTCTGCCCTGGGTGGTGATTGATGAGGCTCAACCCTCCCTGGGGAGGAGGGGAGCCACACCGCCTCGCTACAGGGTCCCATATGAGGAAAGATTAAAGAGGCTAGGCCTCTTCAGCTTGGAAAAAAGGAGACTAAGGGGGGATATGATAGAGGTATATAAAATCATGAGTGATGTGGAGAAAGTGGATAAGGAAAAGTTATTTACTTATTCCCATAATACAAGAACTAGGGGCCACCAAATGAAATTAATAGGTAGCAGGTTGAAAACAAATAAAAGGAAGTTCTTCTTCACACAGCGCACAGTCAGCTTGTGGAACTCCTTACCTGAGGAGGTTGTGAAGGCTGGGACTATAACAATGTTTAAAAGGGAACTGGATAAATTCATAGTGGCTAAGTCCATAAATGGCTATTAGCCAGGAAGGTTAAAGAATGGTGTCCCTACCTCTGTTCATCAGAGGATGGAGATGGATGGCAGGAGAGAGATCACTTGATCATTGTCTGTTAGCTTCACTCCCTCTGGGGCACCTGGCATTGGCCACTGTAGGTAGACAGATACTGGGCTAGATGGACCTTTGGTCTGACCTGGTACCGCCGTTCTTATGTTCTTATGTTAACAAACCGGCCCAGCCCGCCAGGGTCTTTCCCTACACAAGCGGCATCCCAGGTTTGGGAAACACTGCGGTAAAGAAAAAATAGTTTTCTGTCTGCTGATGCAGTTGTAGGGTTAGAGATTGGCTTTAAGTGGCTAGAAAGCCAGGATGTGGATAGACTGAAAATACTGCAGCTAAAATCCATAATTAACCTGGCGAAGAAGGCTCCCAGTAGCATGAAGCAACAAAGCATAGCAATTTTTTAAAAAAAAAATTAAAAATATGTTAAGGAGTACATCTTAAATAAGAAAGCATCTTGTACACCAAAAAAAAAAAAAAAGGTATTTACCATTTTATCAATGTCTCTAAAACTTGATTACTCTACCTTTTTTAGCTTCATTTTAACCTTATCTATAAGTAAAAACTCCCATCTCCAAAATGTTTTCAAACTACAGTATTTAATATTTAACAGTTCATATTACTTAACAATCTACATATAACATAGTTGGCTAAGTGACAAGGTGGCCCATGCTCCTATTTGCTAAAATACCAAAATCCTTTTTTACAACAATTTGTAAGGATGTGTAATTAAGAACGTTTTCTGATATTTTCCCTAAGCATTATATGCAGATCAAACAATTGATGTATAATGAAACCTAGTCCACATGGTTGCATTTAGCAGTGTTTAGTACCTGTGTTGTTAATACACTGTATCTTTTAAGTAAGCTTATAAAATAATTGTAATTAAAGAAAGAGATACAATTTAACCATTGTAGAAGAGATTTATTTAGTGCATATATCGTGTTAGTTCTAAAAAATTATTTGCTGACTATTAATAATGGAAATGCTTGAGGCTAAAGCAAGTTCGATATAACGTGGTTTCACCTATAATGCAGTAAGATTTTTTGGCTCCCGAGGACAGCACTATATCGGAGTAGAGGTGTATATACTTTTTTAAAAAATAATCCCCTCATGCCACTGTCTGCCACTTCATTTTAACAGTGTTAATACTCTCTTACACCATCTCTCATTTTCATCAGAAAACAATCTCTGAGCCCTGAAGGGGCCTAATCCTAAACCCATTGCATTGAAGACCCCCACTGACTTCAATGGGTTATGTATCCGACCCTATATGAAACAATGAATCTATTTTAAGAGCTGCTCTCTGAAATAACCATAATACTTAGCATGTCAGAAGGTATTTTAGGCCCACTTACAGATGGGAAAACTAAGACAGAAAGATTTAGAATGGAAGTTCCTTAGGGTAGGAATTGTCTTTGTATATACCATTACACCGAGCGCATTATCAGCATTAAGCACATAAATAATTGGCTAAGCAAAACAAGGTGCTTGATGGCATTTCTGTTTGTCTGTAATGTGATTCATTTTGAATGCCTCATCTGGTTTAATCCAAATTTTTAGGTATCAATGGAGAGAACCTATTAATTTTGGTGAAAATTGGAAAACCAAAATCAGAAATAAAGAACACAGTGCATACCTGGAACATGGTTAGCAGACCCAACAGCTTCAACTAATTGTCTACATAGCTTGACACATTAGCTGATGGTAGACATTTACACCTTCCAGCATAACAACACTCCCACCCTAAATCTCCACTCTGCTCATTCTCCGAATAGAGTGTAACACCTGAATGACTTATCACCCAGACAGAAAAAAAGGAAGAATAATGGCAGTGACAGGGAGAGGCAGACAGAGTCTCTGGAATGGGGGAGGATGGGGGACTCTCATATGGGGGGAGGAGTGAATGGAAGGACACACAAAGACCTAGCATGAGGCAGAAGAAGGAACAGGGAAGCACATAACTACCCTGACATGGGAGGAAAGGTGAATAAGGGGGCACACAGAGACTATGAGGGGGAAGAGAGAAATGAGGGGCACATAGAACCCATGATAGGAGCTGGGAGAGTGGGGACCATCGTATGGGGACAGGGAAAATGGAGGACACACAGAGGCCCTGGCATATGGCTGGGGGACAGGGAGGGGTACAGAGAACCTCTGATATGAGGGAGGGCATGGGAGTGTTGCAGGGTGTCCCTGAAATAGGGGGGAGATGGGAGGGTGGCACACAGGGAGGTTGGGAGATGGCAAGGATTGAGGAAGGCAAGAAGCCCTTGGAGTGTGCAGTGAGTCTGGCCTACAGATGCTATGAAGTATGCGTGTTTTTCTTTCAGGATATTTTCATATCACCATCACAATCAGTTTTATTCTCATCTAAACCTTCTTGGAGCTTTCTTTTCTCTATCTGATTTCTTTCCAGCTAACCAGGAGGGTCTCTTTCAGTGATCTCATGATGAGGATTGATTGTTTCTAAGTAGTCTTTTAGCTGGGATAACCTTCACCCATCCTGTCACAACTCTTCCATACCAGCCTCCACAGTTACATTCTCAGTTTCTGGGGGCAGCCAAATTATGATTTCACCTCCCAGATACTTCTCAGAAGGTCCCTAGCTCTGAAAAGTCATTTACATTTAATAAGTCGGCTAACACATGGCGATTTACCCTACACAAGTGTTGGGTCTAAACTTTTGGTGAACTTTGGGGAGCCAAAACACACCCAGACTGGCTGTCTCTGCATAATC
Source organism: Gopherus evgoodei (assembly GCF_007399415.2). Classification (NCBI taxonomy): domain Eukaryota; kingdom Metazoa; phylum Chordata; order Testudines; family Testudinidae; genus Gopherus; species Gopherus evgoodei. The sequence continues at coordinate 52,463,589 of NC_044328.1, read as the reverse complement.
CTTCCTGAACCCTTTTGAACAAAACACTGACCTGCAAACTACTCATGACACCCCCTTTCTCAAGTAGCCATTAGCCTTTATCTCTATGCATTTACTTGTTAACTTGCTTTTCCTGTAAAATCTTGATTGATTATGCATGACCATTATCTTTTGTTAATCACTTTGTTTACTTCTGTGTATAAATATTGATGCTCACCCCTAATAAAGGGGCCACACTTAATCTAAAGCTTTTAGAGCTAAGGATAGTGTGAGCCCGTTGATCAACGCATTGGTGTCTGGTCTCTGACAGAATTGTGTGCCCCATACCAACTCCGCACAAACTCGGGTGCTGGAGAGGTGAGTGAGGACTTGCTTTATTTACCTAACACAAGCAATGAAATCTCTGATCCTCCAGTATGTAACATGCAGTGATGCTTCCTGGGGGTACCCAGGGCTAGCAGGTACCTCACTACTACCTGCCTTTAGTGTTAGGAAACCTTGTCTGTGCCTGCCACAGGTCATTTCCTCAACTCCACCAGCCTCTGGCACTACATGGCTCCCTCTTTTTTTTTTTTAATGGGTTAACTATAGAACCCAGCACCCAAGTCCTTTGAGCATCCCCTTGGAGTGTCCGGCCTCTGATCCATTGGACACTCACAGAATTCCCAGATCCACAACTTCCAAAGGAACAGTACACCCCAGTTTACCAGTGACACTTTAGATCACAGCACCACTTAACACACAATCCTTAGAAATGTTTATAGTAAAAACAAGTTTATTTACCAAAGAACAGATTAGAATTATTGCAAGTAGAAATGCTGGACATAAACGGTTACATATAAAACAAAATCATTACATGTTTATTAAGACTAGGCTCTAAAATGCAAGACAACCCCTTGTCAAATAAAGTTTAGCTTTCAGTTTTCCAGTGGTTTTCAGCTAGACATGGCTGTGATCCTTTTTTCATGAAGCAAACACACTGTCAGCTTGTTTTTGCATTGAAGGATGCAGTGTGTGCCTCCGTCCCTACAGTTATTACACTTCAAAAATCCATTGTTTTCACTTGCAAACAGGATTCCCTCCTGCTGGTTTGTTTCTTCCTGTAAATTCTCTCTCTTAAACATTTCACAATCCCTTCATTAACATTCAGCTCAAACTGTAAATGGGTGTCCACTGTGAGCCATACAATACTCAATTTACACATAGCCAGACAGATCGATAAGCATCTTCTTGAAAGAAATTTGTGTATCACCTTCTGGTGACCAGTCCCAGTTTGTAGACCTCAAAAACACAATTTTCAATATATGTACATAACTCCTTACATATTACCCATATGTACATTTCACAATGAGTGTGATAACCTGTGTGGTACAGGCTTTCAGCAGAGACCTTGCATGACACCCTTTGGCAAACTAGTATGTAGATACCAGACCCAGAGACTCCCTGGAGCTCTTATGCACCTCTCTCCTATTTGGCACCAAAGAGTCCCTTGGTCACACATGCCCAAAGGTCCACAGTGACTTAGCAGCAGAGATGGAATGAATTCCATCATCTCAACCCTATGCTCGCTGCTCTATGTCATCTGATCTCTGCTCTCATCACCGGTGATGGTTCTCATTACAAAGGGTATCATCTCACCATGACAAAGCACTAGATTAAATGATGCTGTCACACAAGCTGCAATAGTATGTTGAGAACTTTGGGCTGGAAAAACAAACCAATGTTTAGCAAGTGGCAAAAGACAACTGAGAGGAAAGAAATGCTATTTGCAAGCTTCTAAAAGGGGATAACTAACAATGGAGTCCTACTAAACACACTATAAAAATTACTTGATCGTGCCTACTAAACAGTTAATGTCTGGTGTCTCATCTATGACAACATTTATTTGAATTTGAATTTAGGGGTTGGAATCTCTTCAGTATCTGAAGAATTGTCTTCATGATCTATCTACCTTGAAAAGGACATGCAATGTGCAATGAATTGTTTGGGGATCATTAAGAGACAACCGATGGAGCTTTTCATTTCTAGATCATCAGTTTGAAGCTGTCTCCCATCCTAGTAACCAAAAGTCATAATTAGCTGATACCACTTTCGTGCTATGTATAGACTGTATTGGCAGGCCCAGTTCAGTGCTGAGTGGATAAACATCCACATAATAAAAAAATACCATCACAGGAAAAATTCTATTTGGCAGACTTAGCAAAGAATGGGTCCATCAATGGCTATAAAGCAAGATAGTCAGGGATGCAACCCCATGATCTTGTTGTCCCTGCTAGAAGCTGGGAGTAGATAACATGGGATGGATCATTCAATAATTGTCTTGCTCTGTTCATTCCTTCTGAGGCACCAGGCATTGGCCATTGTTAGAAGAAAGGATACTGGGCTAGATGGACGTTTGTTCTGACCCAGTATGGCCATTCTTATGATTGAATGAGCATGGGGAATGAACTATCCACTACCCTCTCACCTAGTAGGCAATCATGGCTGAGGAACATTTGGTGGGGGAAAGCTTTTACTGGCATTTCATTGCTGTACGAGGTAACAAGAGGACTTTAGTCTCCATGGCTGTCAATATAACACTAGCAGTTTGTGACAGTTCATGCAGGTGAGATTTGTTGTGCTACCATCCTGATTCAGAGTGTAGAGAGAGGTTTTATTTATGCACCAGTCAGTAATGTCTTCTGCCAATAGACTTCTTTGTGGTGACCACTGTTCAGAACATCAGTGATTTCTATCACATGTACAATATATCATAAGCATTTTTTTTAAGAATATAAATAATTTTAGGAGTAGGGAAAAGCCAAAACCTTCCTGCCCTTATTTGATTTATCTTATACCAATTTACTGCTTCTTTACCATATACTTCAGTCCTCCTTCAGAAGCAAAACTTCTAGATGCCTTGATATACAATGTTGCAAGTGCCAGTACTTGATGACTTATGCCATATCTTATCTTCTGTGTGAACTAGATATTCCTAAGGTCACTTTTCAGTCCCAGTTTCCTTCATTTTTCTGTTATGTTCCTTAGCATATGAGTCACTTAAAAATGTAAACAATTAACATCAACTACAGCAATCCCTTTTCATAAATTCAGATTTGCATTTTTTTAAAGCTAGGCCATCTCATAAATGCAGGTGGTAAGAATGGTTCTGAAATGACATGGAAGTTAAAACAAGGTAATTGATGAGTGAAACTATTGCCTACTTCCTGCAATAGACTGATTAAAAACTGACTTCCCAGCCTTAAATAGTTGGAGAAATGGTGAACAAATTATTTTTGTTTTAATGTGCCAGAGGTGCTTGCCAAGAAAAAAGACTTTTTTGTATTACCATCTCCTCCTCACTTCCTATTTTAATTACTAGAACTTGGCATCTGATCCTGCAGAGAACCATACAAAAGCCACACAGTCTAGTTTTTCCCAGACTGAGATAAAGAAGAAAAAGAATTAATTAAAGCCATTTGAAATATTTTGAGTGAGTTTCCTTACATATTCATTCTTCTAGTTTCTGCACAGCAAATATAATTGCATATGGTTATATATTACAAACAACTCCTTGCCTCAACCTCCCAACCATATTCTCTCTCTCTCTTTCTTTCTCTCTCTCTTATTCCCCATTATACAAGACAGTTAAGAATAAGATTCCTGAATTATGAGTAAGTCAATCAGGAGACAGAGAGAATGGGTACCTTCATGTATTTTGCATACAGCATTCTCATTACAGATAACACATTTGGCACATACCGGTTTATACAATGCTGAGGATCAGTGCTACCAGAGTCTGCATACTGTTATTTTAGGCACAAGAGAGCATTATATTGTTTTCACTTCCCTTTTCGCTTTGCCAAAAATGTTAAATAGCCAACCCACACATACTAAGGAGAGTATCGATGACTTGAAAATGTTTCCAGTAGCTATGGAAACACTGGTAGAAGTAACTGAATATATATTGGCCCAGATACTCTTCAGGACTGAGATCCACTTGGCATGGGGTTGGGGGACATTAGAGAGCTAGTTGTGGCCGAGAGGCTAATGTTACTTATGCTATCTGTCTGAGATCCCTTTGGGACCATACACCTGCAGAGGATTGCCAAAGTGCACCACACTCCATCCATAGTACCTCCACCCACCCCCAACTATCCCCTGTCCCTGTCCAGATGGGAGTATAGCTAAACCAGCCCTATTACGGTAGCCTGGTAGCTTCTGTACACTGGAGCAATTCCTTGTGATGCCCCTTTTTGTCTGGAATGCAAGAGAGAATGTGGCCCATTTTATTTGCCATTCTTTTGATGCCAGATGGAAAGGCTGGGGGACATTATGGAAGGACAGTAAATGAGCTCAAGTCTCTTCAGCTTCAGGGGTGGGGAGAGAAGGGGAAGAAGAAACATCCTTTTCCTGCACAGCTGCTGACCAACAGAAACTGAGATGAGCCCTGCAGATCCTCCATAATGAAGCTAAGAAAAACTAGCAGTGTTGTAGAGTTCACTTACAATCCCCAAACTCTACCTAGGGTCATCAGAGGGTTTGCAAAACTTTCATTCAAACTTAAGTTGAGTACCAGGCAAACCTCAGCTGAATTCTATGTGAACCACCTCCTTCCTTACAACATCCAAAGAGATGTATGATTTCTAGTCAAAACCCAGCAAAGCTTAGCAACATCATGTGGTTTTAAGCCAATACAATGAAGTTTTGTCCTTTGTCAGTTTTGGCCACTCCTAGTTCTTCCATCAGTCCCTTTCCCACTCTGCATTGAGACTGCAGGGAAATAGCATACAAAAGCAGACGAGGCAGAGAGGAAAGGGGAGTCACTAACTTGCCTTCTGCCTTAGCATAGAGGATTAAGCTCTAAGATAACAGCCACAGGCCTCTGAACACTATATGGGACTGAAAACATCAAGGATGGATTTGTAACACACAAGAGAGACAAAAAGGGGCAGTAGACAGTTATAGGCGAGCCACTCCTTTAAATCTTCTTTGTGCTGGATTAATCATTCCCTGCCTCTGTCCCTATTACCTCATAGGAAAAAGGATCAAACGGTAGCAGGCCAGAGTATTGTATGCTCAGATACTATCCCACCTACAGCAGCAGGTACAGAGTGATGCTGAGTAACACAATGAGCTGCATTAAGATGGTTGCACTGGGTGTAGAGGTGGGTATATACCAGGGTCGGTAACCTTTCAGAAGTGGTGTGCTGAGTCTTTATTTATTCATTCTAATTTAAGATTTCACTTGCCAGTAATACATTTAAACATTTTTAGGTCTCTCTCGATAACTCTATATTATATAACTAAACTATTGTTGTATGTAAAGTAAATAATGTTTTTAAGATATTTAAGAAGCTTCATTTAAAACTGAATTAAAATGCAGAGCCCCCTGGACCAGTGGCCAGGACCCGGGCAGTGTGAGTGCCACTGAAAATGAGCTCACGTGCTGCCTTTGTCATAGGTTGCCTATCCCGGTATATACTATGTATGCCTCTGTGAGCAACATTTTGCATCATAGGAGCAACAATTCATTTACCAGCTCCCAAGATATTCTTTCCATCAGGCCCATTATTGACATGCTGCTAGAGCTCTATGTCTAACTGCACTCACTGTGTTAGTGCCCAGTTTGTGTTGAATGGCCCGTCTACTTTAGGAGATTTTAGGCTGACTGCAGGGAAAGAAGGGAAAGAAATCAGCTAGAATCTGCACCACTTTCATATTGCTAGATTCTGCTGCAACCTAGCTATTTGGACAACTTCATGTAGTAATAGCCCTCTGCGAAGCCCGAGCCCGCAAACTTGAAAAATATGCCCCCTTGGCTGACACCCTGCGGGCAAAGGGCTACGAGGTTTACACCGAGGCCCTGATCGTCGAGGTGCTGGGTGCCTGGGGACCCCTGTAATGAACGAGTACTTAGGGCCTGTGGGGTGGGCCGTCGCTATGCATGGCTCATGAGACGTTTGATGGTCTCGGACACTATCCGGTAGTCTAGGGACATTTACACAGAGCACATCACCGGCCACCGCCAATACCAGGAGTGAGCCGGCGTGGTTTCGTGCACCCACGGGGGGAGGGGGGAGGAAGCCTATAAACCCCCCCCACTGAACCATATCCCCTGAGCCCTAAACCCACTGAACTGGATTTCACCATGTGAGGCTCCTCCTGTCCCCATTACCCAGCCCGCTTACTTATACCCATGACTGCCTATAACCTACTGTATGAGCGATGTACCCTCACTGCTTCCTTACTGCTTCCTGATCACACCCACCATACACCCCGCATTGGGGACCTTACAGTCTGTATATGTTATGTGCTAACCAATTTCCAAATACCAGTATAAGTTATTCCCCTTATACTCTGTATTTTGCCCCCAATGACCAATGCTGATGCTTCAAACTCTTTGTATCATCTTTATTTAAATATTCTCTAATAAACTTTTAAATATAGAGCAGGGAACACCAGCAAGGGGATTTTTATCAAGCAATGGTAAAGGATGAGGTGTCCATAATCTACGCTCCCTATGGTATTTCCCCTTGTGAGCTTTACCTCATGTGTTTAGCAGAATGTGTAATCTTCTGTCAAAAAAAAGTTTTCTTCCTTCTGTCTCATTTGCTAATGATACCAAAGAGCTTCCTGATGAGAGTCTGTAAATGAATCATTTTTTAGACCTGTCAGGCTTCCATACCCTTTATTAAAAATGATGATGACCTGCAATGTATGGTTACCTGAGCTGAAAGCAAATTGGCTGCATTTGTATGAGAATCTAAGACAGAAGCTGTCTGAGCATTGGCCAGAGTTGTAAATATTGCAAGCAGTGTGTGAAGGAGCAATCATTTAGATTCTGCAGAGGAGGAGGTAGAAAAAACACGACTGTCTAATGCCAACTATTCATTGAATAAAGAACTATTCACAAGATGTCCCTGATAAAGTCAGTCTCCTCTCTCCCTCTTCTTTACTCCACTTGCCTTTCTCCTAAAATAGTGAAGTTTATTTTATTAATGAAGAATCTGCAACTGTACTGACTGACTGTTGTTTTCTAAGATCCTAATCTGACCCAAACTGCCTCCCCAGTGGCTGCACCTTGGAAGCTCTCTTATTGAAAAGACTGCTTCCAGTGCTGGAGGGGAAGGCGTCAGATGCCCCTCCACAGCAGCCAAAAACACAGGCTTTGGTAGAGGCTCTGACATTTCAGTTCAATATTGGCTGGTCGGTTTTGAAAACCTCAACTTTACTTCCTCTTTTATTTAGTCTCTCTCATGCCTGCATGACTGCATCTTATTTTTTTAAAATACTTCATTTTAATATACAAGGTCTATGCCTTCAAAATGTAGGTGTATGATTTCACATGGAAAACGTGTGCACAACTTGCATCTAATTTGCATGCACAGTTACTATAATTTATGTGCACAAATGGGGTAAGGGCATAGAGAAATGTCTCTAACTTGCCATTTGTGTGTGTAAATTGGGTGTGCACTTGTACTTGGATTTTTTTATTTTATTTTATTTTATTTTGCTCCTTAAGAAAGGCCAGGTTTGAAGAACCACCAGGGAGCTTCTGTCTGAGCTGAGAATAGGGATTCTCCTAATTTCTTCTGCTCTCCAGCTCTGAATGGGACCACTTTCTCTGTGCTCCTCTTAAACTGCCTGAGGGAGATCTAAGGAGGCACATTGTTTCCACTCACATGGAGCAGACGGCAGAGCTCCATGGTCAGGACTCCCAGTGGCAAATTGGGAGAACAAAAAATACCCATAGCTGTATGTGTACCTTATTCACCGCTTGTAAAGATGAAGAAAAATAAAGCAGCTGATTGGGAAAAGTTATACTTTTTCACTACATTGACACATTTAATGACACTGAATTAGGGAAGAGGGTAAAGGAAAGGTAATGAAATGGGGCACACAAAAGCCTGTAACTGTCTACTGTCCTGAAGCAGAATGCATTGAAATATTTCCTTGTAGAATTATAAGGAAAATTGGTTTCACAGGCTTAAAGAGAGAAACACTGACTAAGCAAAGCCGTTGTTACTCAGTGGCCTTTCAGAGGTTTGTAGGGTATATTTTAACCCCCTTGGGATGCCTAACAAGGTAGTTAGTCTGGCTGAAAACAGCTTTTATTCTACTAATATACAAGCTCTTGAAATCCATCAAAGAACAGGGAAGTAGTCCCATTCCTCGTCATTCACAATCAGGTGCTTAAAATGATCAGAGGCTGGGCACATTTTACAAAGTTAGAACATCTATAGAAGAATTTCTCAGAAGACCAAATCCATAATGTTTCCCTAACTCTTTGCCAGGAGTTATTTTTTGTTGCCTACGTTATTACTCTTCCATTGTTTAGTCTATTAAGTATTCAGACTACGTAGTGATTGATTCTCCCCTCAAGGTATACATGACTCACATTAGTGAGCTACCATGGAAAAGGGAGAAGAATAGTTCATGAAGCCTCTCATACTAGGACAGACCATTCAGAACTAATCATCTGAAAGTACAGTACCTGCTGCAATGAGGCTTTGAGCATGATGGGAGGAAGGAGAAACCTTCTCAACTCATTGCCAGTCTGACCTGTGGAAAAACTCCTTCCCAACCCCACATATGATGATCAGTTAGACCTTGAGCTTGTAAGCAAGAACCAGGCAGCCATGAACCTGAGAGAGAGAATGCTGGGTGACACTTCAGAGCCCTGGCCCTCCCTGTTCAGTGTTGCATCTCCAGCTGTGACCTTCCCTGATGCTTCAGAGGAAGGAGAACAACAAAACAGAATACATTTGGGGGCTTGGGGAAGGGATCCCTTCCTAACCTCCTCAGGGGCTGGCTGAAGCCTTGAACCATGAGCTTTAAGGAACGTAAGACATAAACTAGAAGGGATCACCCAGGGCTGCTGAGTCTGCCCCCCATCATCACAAAAAAACCCATCAGACAATCCCACTCATCAATTTATCTCTCTCTCTCTTAAATCAAATTAAGTTGTTGGTCCCAACAACCCATATTGGGAGCCTGCTCCAGAAATTTACTCCTCTGATGGATAGAAACCTTCCAATTTCCAGCTTGAATTTGTTTGTGGCCAGTTGATGCCTATTTGTTCTTCCGCCAGCATTGTCCTTTAGCTTCAACAAATCTTCATCCCTGATGTATTTATAGAGCACAACCATAAGCCCTATCAGCCTTTGCTTTGCTAGGCTAAACAAGCCATGTTCTTCCTGTCTCCTCTCTAACTCCCAATGGGAAAATTCAGGTAGGCACCTATCTGCATCTTTAGCTGCCTAGGTAACTACCACTAGCTTTTAAAATCATACATTTTGAAGTAACTTTTACAGGAGTGGATGGCTCTTTTATCAGGTCACCTTTTGAGGACCACTCAGCACTGAAGAGCAGCCATTCTGACCCATTGTTTTCAATCCTGTTTCATCACTATGCATCTTTCTGATTTGCTATCAACAGAATGTATGCATCTGATATCCTGTCATAGATCTCCTCCAGTCATTGTAACATTCACTTCGAATTAACATTCCGTAACACAAGAGAGTAGCTGATCATATTTTCCTAATTACTCTTTTCTTTTGTGTTTGTGGTTAACAAGCAGCCCTGTGCTGATTGAAATAACCTTTGTAAATTGTACCACAGCATCTGGAAGAAAGCTGTTAGTACCCAGTAGAAGGAGAGGGAAGAAATAGCACATAGTACAACTTGGTTCATCTTTAGATTAGAGGATTTCAAAGTGAAAAAGATCAATACCACGCAGCAAACCCTGGATCCTAGGAGAATGTGTTTTATTATTTGAGGACTTGTGTTTACTTCAAGACCCTCAGCGGACTTTTGAAAGAATACTTTAGCTCTCTGCCAGGCTAGGTTGAGCCTAGAGCCAGATTTTCAACACCTGAGGCAAAATAAGCAGAATATAACAGGCCAATACAACTGTGTGAGAATCCCCAAGAACCCTGGAAAAAGTCTATTCTGACTGTTGTTCTGGCAGGAACAGCCTCTGAAGAAGGCAGAAGGAAGAGAGAGAAAGTTGGGGAAACAATGTTGTTAAAACTTTGTGATGATCACTAAGGTCTCTCTCTCTCTCTTACCATCCTCCTCCCCTTCTACCCAAAATGAATTTCAATGAGTAATGTCAATGAACAACTTAGAAATAATCTTATCTAGTCAAAGTCTTTCAAAATGTTTGATTTGTTCTCAACATAAAATGCGTGACTATGTCTGAATATTATCAGCCTTTGAGTTACATGTACCTATGTATGAAACAACATATATATTGGGCTTCATTGTGATAAGGCTCTTAGTAGTCAGGTGGGGGTGTAAGAGGTACAAGCCATTCTACTGCATAGATCAGGAGTCCAGGAAGGAGGGGAGGAGAAGACTTCACATGAGCACTATCCGCTCCCATGAATAACTGGGTGAGACGAGAACAGGCGTGGGAAAAGGCAGGGAGTAGATTGAACAATGGCATCTGTGATGGGTTGGACCACATAAACCATCTTGGGAACTGCCAACTGATGTGCCAAGACTACTTCGGCCCCTGCTTTCCCTGCCAGCTCAGGACTCCTGCACCCTGTCTTGCTAAGCCAGACACACCTGTCTGCTCCAACATTTACCCAGGGTCTGAATTATGTGCCCCAAAGCTGCAGACTTAACTGAAAGCAGCTAACAGAAGTGTTCCTGTCTTTAACACTCAAATGACCAACTCCCATGGGGTCTAAACCCAAATGACTCCATTTTACCCTGTATAAAGCTTATACGGGGTAAACTCATAAACTGTTCCCTCTCTATAACACTGATAGAGAGATATGCACAGCTGTACCCCCCCTCAGGTATTAATACATACTCAGGTTTAATTAATAAATAAAAAGTGATTTTATTAAATACAGAAAGTATGATTTAAGTGGTTTCGAGTAGTAACAGACAGAACAAAGTGAATTACCAAATACAATAAAATAGAACATGCAAGTCTATGTCTAAAAAACTGAATACAAATAAAACCTCACCAGTTCCAGTAAGCTTCCTTTTACAGACTAGTCTCCTGCTAGTCTTGGTCCAGCAATCACTCACACCCCCTGTAGCTACTGTCCTTTGTTCCAGTTTCTTTCAGGTATCCTTGGGGGTGGAGAGGCTATCCCTTTAGCCAGCTGAAGACAAAATGGAGGGGTCTCCCAGGGGGTTAAATAGACTTTCTCTTGTGGGTGGAGACCCCCTCCTTATTCCTATGCAAATCCAGCTCCAAGATGGAGTTTTGGAGTCACATGGGCAAGTCACATATCCATGCATGACTCCATTTTTACCAGCCAAGACACATTCCTGGGAAGGCTCAGATGTGGATTGGCATCTTCAAGTTCATTGCTGGCTGAAGTGGTTTTTGATTGGGCACTTAATTTGCACTTTTCTCAAAAAGCTGACCAAATGCTCTACTGGCTACTTAAAATCAAGCCAGTACACAGCTAATATTCATAACTTCAAATACAAAAATGATACACACATACAAATAAGATGAACACATTCAGTAGATCATAACCGATATATAGATATGTTACATGGCATATGTAGCCTAAAACATATTGCAGTTATGTCACATATACAATTATAAGCATATTCCATAAAGCCTTATGGGGGGCACCGTCACAGCACCATCTCCTCACTTCCATGAACCAGACAGTCAAGTTGGCTGGGTACAAGAAAGGGAGTATGCTATGTTTGGCAATGGGCCAACACAGCATACCCCGCCTTGTGCAACATACGAACTCAGGGGAATGGAGGATCCAAGTCACAAAACCTTTATGGAATTCCCACTGTAAAGTGTCAGGACCAAACTCTGTCAGTGCAAATTAACATAGGTCTTCTGATTTCAACAGAACTGCACCAATTTCTAACAGCAGAGAATTTGGCCCTCCCTCTTGCCTGTAAATATCTAGGGCACCTATTGGACACACACCAGCATAACTAGACTTACTATAGCAATTATGTTAACTTTCTCTTTTAATTACCAAGATTTAATTACTTTTCCAATGTCATGTAGGCTATCGGTTTCATGCTGTAATTATCCTGTCTTGTAAAAAGTGGATGTATGGAATAAAGCACAGTGTTCTTTGTTCTGGTGGCTTATATGTAGCCTGGAGAAATAGTGTATTTTTAACTTGGGTTACATACCAAATGGCACAATTTTTGACACATGTAAGAGAAAGATATGTTACTGGAGTTAGTTGACTAATAGCCACAATTGTTTTTTCAACAAACTCTGATATTTTAAAATGAAACAGTCAACAATTTGTTTTCCATTAATTGTTTCATTGCGGTGAAGCTCTTGTAGTTACAACTTGTCCATACTCTCATTATCCCTTAAAATCCTTTCCTCTGGCCTTGACAAATGCAGTCTTGTCCGATTCATACACATTCAGAATGCTGATGCAAAGATCATTTCCTAGCTTGTCCCCTTCACCATGTCACATCTGTGATAATACCCAGGGTACAATCTGGGCAGTTGAACAGCTGTGTCCCCTCAGTTCTCCAATCTCAGGTGCCTTTTTACATTACTTTGCTGTGAGAGCAACCACTTCTGCTTTCACCCAGCCTAGAGCATGTAAATTACCCCAAGCTATACTAAAAGAGTACAACAGCCAGCCAGCCTGTCACCCCTGAATTACACTGCAGAGTGACTGCAGCAAATTCCCAGTCCCAAACTTTTCCCCATAAATGTAGGATGGGAACATCCACCTGTTCCATTGCCAAGATGTAAATTTCTTGCTCACACCCTTCTTCCTGCCAAAGAATGGACGCTTAAGTAAGTGGTAGTCCATCTGATTATGCAGACACCTGGCTGAGGTGCTGGCAAGCCTTTTATCTCTGGGGAATTGGTTTGATGCTGTTTCCCTAGACTTGGAACATGTCTCACACAGTAGAATTTTATATCTTTGCATACAATGTCACCACACACATTTTACCAGGACAATAAAGTTCAGCAAATTATGAGTTTTCAAATGATACCTCACAAGGCATACTTGGAACAAAATTTATCATAGTCTTGTAAGAAGGGTGAAGATAAGGGCACAGATTGTCACCCACCCTTTTTTGGCATCTCTTTACTGGCTGTCTCTTTGATTTTGTATTAAAGATAAGCAATTTGTTTTCACTTCAAGGACCTTCATGACCTGTCCCCAGATTCTCTACACTACCCATCCTCTCTCATTTAGTACTGAAAAGTTAACTTCTACCTCCAATCAGCTTATGATGCCAGCCTTTATCACTCATTTGTTAAATTTTTAAACAAGCACCTTCATGCTTCTCTCACGCTGCCCTTCATGCCTAGCAGAAGCATCCTGTAAACATCCACAAAGCTACCTTATTATCCTCCTTCAAATCCCTCCTTAAATCTCTCTTTTGCTCTGAGGCTTACAAAAACCACTTGACAATGATTAGGCTGCTGGTGTGCTAAGACCATGGTCTATCATGCTGACCAATATTGTGTCATTGTTTCTTGTGCTCATCCCTTCTTTGTATCCACTTGTTTCTTGTCTTATTCTTAGATTGTAAACTCTTTGGAGCAGGTACTGTCTTTTTGTTATGGATTTGTATAGTACCTAGCACAATGGGGTCCTGGTCCATGATGTAAACTCCTCAGAACTATAATAGTACAAATAAATAAAATAATAATAATAATACTAAAAATAATTAATAACCAGTCAGTAAATAGGAAGTGTTATGTTCCATGAAACTTCACTGATAAAACATAAATCCCGCACATATTTGCCAAATTAAATAGAGCCTTACTAATCCCCTGATATTCAAGGAACGGGTTTTCTGATGTGGTTTTTCTAGTGAAAAATGTACTTCCCTTACTCCACAAGTGTTCCCATTGAAACTGTAGAGTAAACTGCTAATCAGCATAAGTGAGGAAATCAAAGCGTGGCCCAAAGAAAAGAGAATTTCCATATCAGATATATTTCTAAATTAAGTAGGGTCTGGCTTGGAGAAGTGATATGTAATTTACAGAGATGGGCAAATATAGTCCAGCAAAATTTGGGTGACCGTCTTCATTTGCCCTCTCCAAAATATCGAGCATTCATAGGTCTGTGGGAATTTTTATTATTACTGAATCTAATTGTGGACTAAGGTTGTTGATATGACTAGTCAGAAAACAAGAATTCCACTTCACACAAAAAATTGAGGCTTTGTTTCACACTTACCTGGGATATAGCAGGCCCAGGTCCAAGCCTCTGCTTTTTCTGACTCAGTACTGTAACTACTAGGCTATAGAGTCATCTCTATCTACCCCAATTAATATTTAATTTTTACCAAGTGGAACAGCTCCAACAGGAGAAGTTGAGAGTGCACACCCACAAAATATCCAATAGCGTGGTGATTAGGGCATTTTCATTGGATGTGGAAGACCTAGATTCAAGTCCAATTCTGGACCTGAGAAACCTTGTTGAAACTGAAATGTTTCTGTGAAAAGTTTTGTTTCAACTAATCAGCATTTTCCAACAAAATAAATTCAGTCAAACAATTTCTGACCTCCTTTAGTTATTGATAATTTATGAAGTATCATTAACAGTGGAAATGCTGGCCCCAAAGGTGGAAGCTCAGTTGCTCTTCATTTTAAAATAGGTACTTTCAGAACTGATAGAGAAACACAGTGGCTGAGGAAGCTGATTAGTGTTCAAGCGACAGCTCTGATTAGTTCAGCAGGATGACTAATCTTGGCCTACAACATGCAAAAACCACAAGATGCATTCATCAGAAAACAAAACAAAACACATAATCCTATTGCTGTTACCTTGTCTTCCTAAGGATTATTTACCTAATTAAAGGTTGTATTATCATGCCCTAACTTTGTAAGAATATAACAGAATTTTCATTCATATATTTTTTGAAAAATTGATGTGCAGCTACTTCAGTTTATACCAGTTGAGGATCTGACCCTCAGTATTTTATGTTGAAACTTGTTGAATATTAATTGCAAGTTAGTTAATTGTTAATTGTTTTGGGAAAATAATAATAAAAATAAATATCCTTTTTCTCTAGGAAAATTCTAAATGACTGCCACCCAACCGACAGTCCAGGAATGAAGCAAGAATGCCTACATCATGGACATGAATTTATTATCCTCATATTAACATATGTCAGGAAAATCTGGACTTCAGAGGCTTTGTCTTCACTGCTTAAAAAGGGGTTGATTTTGTTCGTACCGAGATATTTTAACATGGAATAATTATCTCGCTGTAAAATCATAAGGGCTTGTTGTCACTGCATTATAGCTCAAGGTATAACTCAAATGTTGCTCTTACCTGATGCCCATCCATACAAAAATCTGTATCTTGAGTTAACTGGTGCTTTAAGCTAGCTGATGCATAGGGGTGGGGGATGAGGCATGATGGTCTTGAAACTTAAGTGCTGCTGATGCTCTAGCACTGTGGGAATGCAGCAGCTCAAATTACAACAATTTACCAGATGCTAATCCAATCACTTTGTGCTGCCTACTAAAAACCATATAGCTCTTGTTGTTTCGCAGTGTGGGTGCTCTCAATGGAGTGGAGTAACTCAAGTGTACTAACTCAAGTCAACTGTTGCAGTGAAGACCAGCCCTAAGAGGAAACAGGCACTTGCAGTATTTACCATGAAGTAACTAGGCAAGATCAGAACTTCATCCTGCCCTGGGTTACCTCACCTAGTTTATTTCCACTAGTAAATCTAAAGTGTCTCCATTATGTTTTTACAGCGGGAGAGCTAATGCTCATTAGTTATCCCATGGTAAAAACATGCCTTTTGCTGTCAGTTTAGGCAAGTTCCAATACTATTTGAGGGCACCACTGCTGTCATATGGATGTTCTGTGCAGAAAAGTGGCACTATGTATTCTTAAGGCAATGATTCCCAGGGTCTTGTTGAATATATTCAGAATTAAATCATTCCTCTATGTGCACTGAGAATACTGCTCATACAGTTACTACACGTACTGGGTATCATCACAATGTGGATTTCTTCAAAGCCTATTGTAAAAAATCTGAATCCCACTAAAAACAAAAATTGGAAACACTTTGATAGTGACAGGAAAATAAATCTCTCTAACAGGAATATAGAGTGAATGATATGTTTAAAAGAGAGGATAATGCATTCACCCAAGGTTTAAAGGGAATGATTGAAACTAAACTCCTATCAGTTAAAGTTGCTGTGCCCTAGATAAACACTGAATTCATGTCATCTTCCCCTGCACCTCCTTTGCTGGGAGCTGATCAATAACAAATACCAACTGTTGAACAACTGCAATCCCTCCCTTAATTTAGAAACAGCATTGATGAGATTTAGGAGTATGTCTACTCCAGAGACTTCTACCTGGAGTTAATTGATTGCTAATTTGCTCAACCTAGGTAAACCTTTCTAAAGGCTAGTGTGGACACACTGCAAACATTTGTTCCAGGCTCCAAAAATAAGTGGTTTACTTGTCAAGGGTAGTTAGCATGAGCAACTCCATTTTGTAAGTTTCCCTATTTTGTATCCATCATTAACTAAAAGCGAGCACATCACATACACAGCTCTCAAGGGCAGCATTAAAGAAAGATAAAGTCAGAAACAGGAAAGAGGATAGGAACACAGCTGTAGCAACATAATTAAGGAAAAATTCTAGTATGCAAGTAACAGCTGGACTGTGCACTAGCTAGCACGAGGACAGTGATTGACTGTAATAGGCTAAAGATACGAAAATGGCTTGTGTATTGGTTAAGGCTTCCAATTCATGAGGGTAGCATGCACTACTAAAAGGTATATAACATCTATGTAATCTGCAGCCTGGGTCTCTCCCTGAGTAGCAGGGGGACACCACGTTTGAACGTTGTTTGAACCTTGCTCAATAAAACTTCGTTATTTGGACACTCTGTAAATGTTTGGGTTTTGTGCCTCAGCCTAGAAATGAACGGTGCATGGCCTACAGGTATAATCTGCAACATGCTGTAGGCTGACCACTATCTTGTGATATACTTATGATAGTTACAGGTGAAGACAGTTAACTTTGTACTATCCCATGTGAAGTCAGAGACCCAATGAGGATTCTATATGTTTGGCTCCAATACAAACTAATCTAGCTAGTAACTTGCACTTGTAGCATCAAAGATAAATCATGGACTAGATGTCCATGGATCTCTAAAACAGGCTTCAGTACATTCACCAGCATATACCAGTAATTAAAAATAACTTCAGATAAAATAGTCACAACCTGTAGCTACAACATCCACAACTCTCTAGCTGAAAACTATTAGAAATGAAGGTCAAATAACTGAAAAACTCTGTTAAATATCACACTTTGGGTTTCATTTGGGCAATATTCCATTTATTCCAGATGAAAGATTCCATGTTATATCCTTGAGCCATATTTAACATAGAACAACTACTAGCCTAGAGCAAGCTGTAAATTACTATGGCAAAGACCTAACCTAAGACCTATGTTGGCCTGTTTCTATCAGTTAGTTGCCATTAGCATCCACTTTTAATATGGGGCAGCAGTTAGGTTAATACAACTGACTGCAAGACAAAAATCATTTTACAATGCCTCTTTGGCACTCACACTTCAGAGCTGTTTTAGATCCAATTATTGTTCTCAGTGCTCAAAATAACTGATGAATTAGGCTAAAGGCGTGAAAAACCCCACAGTATCTGTAGTCCGACAGTGCTGTTGATATTTCTTTGGTGCATTTTTTTCTGCTTCACTAATGAAAATAATACAGATGCTGCAATGATCTTGATTCTCTCAAAAAAATAAAACAGAAAAAAACAGAAACAGTTGTAGGGTCTAGTAGAAGACCAAGAGCCTGGGATCATGGCTCTCATAATATAACTGAATACTAGGGCCTTTTTCACACTGGTGCTTAGTTATCCACACAAGTATTCCCATTGTAGTAATCACTTGCTATAATAAGCACTAATTCGGCATGTCCTGCAATGCAAATTTGTTTGGCTCAGAAACAAAGCTCGGATCAGTCCATTTCATGCTGCTGAACAATATGCACTATGATCCAATCAAAAATATAAGTAACGAGGTTTAGGCGTTGGACATAACGCCTCTTTCTTTTCATGATAATTCATGAATCTAAGCTCTGCTAATTAGAAAAGACTTTCGTTAGTTTTGTAGATCACCTATCACATTTCAGATATGTCACTGGGTACTGTTGTGAGTTAGATACTATTTGGTATCTAGAAATGGGCAAATAATGAAAAAAAATATTTAAGAGACTTCTAAATAGAATTTCATTCTAAATATATTTGCACCCTTTGTAATTATATCAACATATGAGTTTTGTTTATGTCAACACTGGTTCTCCACTTGTAAGGTAACTCCCTTCTCTTTATGTGCCAGTATATTTATGCATGCATCTATAATTTTCACTCCATGCATCTGAAGAAGTGGGTTTTTCACCCACAAAAGCTTATGCCCAAATAAATCTGTTAGTCTTTAAGGTGCCATAGGATTCCTAGTTGTTTTTGTAGCATATGAGAAAAGTGTATAAATATGCTGAAAATAACCGGCAGAGTTTCCCCCAAACACACACACCTCCTCAAAAGCACCCACAGGCAAAAACAAAAGTCAGCGCAGATAGATAGATAGATAGATAGATACCCTACATAAAAGTGACAAATGCCAGGTCCATAAATGTAAAAATAAATCTCATTACTTATGTGACTTTTGCAAAAAGTCCTCATAACAAAAGCAATTCCCAAATGTCAACCATCCTGAATGTTTGATTTCCATCATTCTCTTCCAACATCCTTACTATCTCAGGTGCCACATTCCAGGAGACTACCCTGCCTGAGAATAAGCTTTCAGACTTTCCCCTTTAGCCAGGAAGCAATATATTTTGAAGAGATGTGAGCAGATGTGGCATAAGGCTAGATCAGTTGTGTTCAGACAGGGTGTGCTGCACATGTCCCACATGCCCTGTCTGTATCTTGGAGGATGCTTGGAGAAGAAGAATATAAATGAATGATGTTATAAAACATGACCTGTGAGGTTAAATTAAAGGAACAGGATATGTTTAGTCTACAGAAGAGAAGTCTGAGGTGGGGGGAGGGACAGTGAAATAGTCTTCAAGCATGTAAAAGATAGTCATAAAAAGGATAGTGAAAGGGAGATTTAGATTAGCTATTAGAAAAAATGTTCCAACCATGAGAATAGTTAAGCAGTGGAACAGGTTACCTTGGAAGTTTGTGGCATCCACCATTGTTGAAGATTTTTAAGAACAGTTGAGACAAATACCAGTCAGGGATGGTCCAGATATACTTAACCCTGCCTCAGCACTGGGTGGGGAAGGGGCAGAGGAAAACTAGATGACATCTTGAGGTTCCTTCCAGCCCTAAATTTGTGAGATTCCATGATATGAAAATCACAACTGTTTTTTTTTTTGACAAATCACAAACAATAGCAGATACAGATAGCCTTGTGGCTATGGTTTGCTGCTAATGAGAAGCCATCCTCAGACTTGTCACAGACAGTAGCATTGTTAAATCTGCAAAACTGCTCCTGACCTTGACTGCTCCTTGAAAAGAAGCTCAGTTAAACACACACACTTCTAAAACACGTGTTCTGATTAGCTGATGGACAGGACATCAGTTCCAGTGCACTTCACCCTAGAAGATGTCAGCTTGTATAAGGGAGCATCTTTGGGACACTTAGCTCTACTCTGAGGCCCCAACCCAGGTCTTAAGAGCCTCCGTTTCCTTCATTTTGCAATTGCTTCATAAAGGAACAACTCAGTGAACTTCTCAAGTGATCAGTAGTGGATTGGTATGAGACTGAAAGTGGTGAACTCTAGCGACTGCCTGGAAATGGGCCAAAAAAGAGGCAACACCAGCATCAAGAATATCTTGCTAATGCACTGAGATACTGGCACAGAAGCTGAGCTAAACCTGCTCTATTGTTTTATTCATCTGCTATAGCAGATACTGGGGACAGATATTGGAAGTTATGATAATGGCTGTGACAGCTTTTTTTTTCTTTGTCTTAAGCAATTAAATTGGAGTTGAAACAAGTAGTAAAAGTTCTAATTGAATTATCCAGTGCATACCCTAACAAATCATCTTAAACCTTAACACCGATACAGAACCAGAAATAAAATGTGTGTGTGTGTGTGCGCATGTGTAGTGTAGATTCTAAACATTGGTCTTATTCAAATTAAAAAAGAGAGGCTTAACAAAAGTAATTGGGGTGGTTTTCCATATCTAAATGTGTGTTTCTGCTATTTTTAACAGTATGAAATTTGATGAATTTTTGCTAAATGGAATGATCCAAAATGTACCATTGAAAAATCATTGGTTGTTCTTTGGTTGGTTTGCAGGGCAGTTATTCTTAGCCTACTTGGCTTTGTCATTCTTGTTCTTGCTTTTATTCCAACATGGTTTTATTGTGTGCAACATTATGTCATTTCACATTGTGTACCTAATGATATAATGTCATGCAGGATAACATCATGCCAGCTGAAAGGCAAAGAAATCATATTATAATGATAACACAGTCTTTCTGGCAGACAGTGGAGTTCAGCTCTGATTTAATCCAAAAGGTTCTCCCTCTGGCTTTGATCTGAAACATTCCTTGTTGACCATCCATTGGACTCAATGAATAGATTGTAGGACAAAGCCAAGGTATTGCTTTGAAAATCTTTGTAGTCCTTGTCCAGGAAGAATATGATTCATGAAGGATGATCCTTTTTTTCCAAGATCTAGAGGACACATATCAGGAAACAAGTGTCGTTTGTGGCAATAATCATAAAATATAATTATAGTAGCACTTACATTATATTTTCAAAGCACTATACAAGCATTAACTAATCAATCGTCACAGCTTCCAACTTGTGAAATGAGGGAGGAAAGGTTAGCAAAATTTGGGAGAAAATGAAAATGTATCTCACTGAATCATGTGAAAAATTCACACAAAATCCACACCTATGAATTTTAAACATGGTGATATCTTTGCCACTGACTGACCTCAACAAACCATAGCATTTATGGATCCCTCTTTACTGACCTTAATTCAGTATGACTCACAACAACCCTATGAGATAGGTATTGTCAGTATCATTGTTCCTTTTTAACAGCTGATTAAAACTAAAGCCAAATTAAAATAGGGTCACTCAACGAGTCAGTGGCAGAATCAGATTTAAAACTCAGGTCTCCTGACTCCCTGTCTTGTCTGCTCTACTTGACTGCAGTGTACCTCAGGCAAGTGGCTTATAGCCCCATTCTCTCTTAAGAAGGAATAATCTGTATGGGGAGAAAATAGTTCCTATATATTTATTCACATTATTTTTTAGGATTTTTCCACCAGATGTCACATGGTTTGCCTCACCTTCTCCCAAGGAGCAAGCCAAGAGGTTTCATATCCTTAACTTACAGATGTCTTGCAAATACAGAAGTAAGCTGCATGTCACTTAATTTAAACAAGGACAATGGTCTATTAAATAATATGCACAATATGATTTATATGTTACTATTCTCTTTCATTATTGCTTACTGTGTACCCAAAGCTAGGCTTTCTGAAAGGCTAAGTATACTATACCCACTGTATCACCCTTGTCCACATGCTTGTTGACCCCCTCAAAGAATCTAGTAGATTGGTGAGGCATGATTTCTGTTTACAAAAACTATATTGACTCGTTCCCAACTAATCGTGTTTATCTATGTGTCTGATATTCTGTTCTTTACTATAATTCTTTACTATTCCCACCTCTGACATTGATCTGCTGTGTGACCTTGGGTAAGTCACTTCATCCCTCTGTGCCTCTATTTCATCTATAAAATGTGGATATCTCCTCTATAAAGTACTTTGAGAGCTATGAATGAAAAGTGCTGAACAAGAGTTGGGTATTGTTAGAATGGATTTGAATGGGGTGAGGGAGGTGGCTCGATAAACAAGTCTGGAGTGAGTATTCAGGGAACAGCATTGAAGAGGGCTTCTTTCTGAGAGAAAGAGATGAAGTTGTATTGAGGCTGGCAACATTGGCAGAGCTCTGGGGTGTCGTGAGGAGATGCAAGAGGAGACCAAAGTCAGAAACGTGGGTACAGGTTGGTAACAGAGGATGCTGAAGATAAGGACAAGTAATATGAACTTGAATCACAGTGCAACAGGGAGCCAGTGAAATGACATGAAGAAGTGGGAAGCAATTACATGGTCGAAGAGATGGGCCAAAATACTTTTTTTGGTGGCAGCATTTTGTGTGGACTGAAGAGGGATGATCAAGATTCTGCTACTTTCACTTAGCCTTGTCTATACTGGCATATTGGGGAAGTGTAGCTACATGCCACAGTGAAAAGCAGACTTCATCCACACTTTGGTGTGTAGCTACATGCAGCAGGAAAAAGCTCTGGAAGTGGAACACTTCACTGCTAAAAATAGCAGCATAAATGTGAGAGGTGCTGCTTGGGCAGTTAGAGAATAGTGCAAGGTCTAGATCACACAATTCTGGCTTGTCTTTATGCACTTAACCATCTGCACTGCTATTTATAGCCATGTGAAAGGGCATATAGAATATGTACTCTATCTGCTACCCTACCATAAGTGTGGGCAGAGCCTCAGAGTGATTTGTGCCTTACTCTAGGATTAGTCAGTCCCATTGATCTCAGTCAGGGTGTAGAAACTGGCCTAAATTTGAACAGAATCAAATAGAACCTAGAGACCTTCTAGCTCCCAGCCCTGTGCTGGGTTGTCCAGACTACCTGGCTTTTGGAGGTCACAACCTCATCTTCTCTCCTGCCACCCAAGGAGAATTTCCAATTAGCTCAGGGGTGAACTTTCTATAAAACATGTCTTTTCAAACACAGAAAAACTCAGGCAGTGAAAATATTGTCAAAACATGTCAACATGTCACAGAACTGCTCCTATTCACAGAGTTTTCACAAACTGAACAAAGACATTTTGTAGATAATTTTTTTTATAATTAATATTTTGCCTAGCTCTTCTCACAGCTCCCTGTGAGGTTGATATTTTTATACCCAATTTATTTTATAGATGGAAAAAATGAACACAGAGTTTTTCATACTTGGATATGAAAAGCCAAAAAATTCCATCATGAATAAGTGAAATAAATAGCTTAATTTTCAGCTCTCATTGACCCTCAGCTCTCATTGACTTCAGCTGGACATTTGACATCACTCAGAACCTTGTATGATCTGGTCCTGTGTGAACAAGTGATATAAAGCACTTCTCTCGATAGCTTTGCCTATTATCTTCATCCTGACCCACAATATAACTTGCCACTTCAATCCTACTGTCTGTCTGCCCTGAGCAGGGACTGCAAGCAGACTGAGCAATTGTTCTGTAATATGCATAAATGGGAACTGGATTACCACCACCAAATTCATTTTTACTTGTAACCAAATGTAGAATTTGAACTCAGGTTTGAAAATAACTGATGCACGAAACTCTTTCACGTTTTTGACTTGATGAACTCTCTGTTTTGAGAACCATTGTCTCTTTTGAACAAAATTATTGTAGAATGCTTTTTAAATACTTCAGTGTTTTGATATCTCATACATTATAAAATAGGCAGCATCTTAGAAAAAAGCCCTCTGTTGTCACAATCATCTTGTTTTACTATTATCCTATTAAAATACTTTCAATAAGTTGAACTACTATTACATTGCAGTGCCTGACACACAGCTCCTACCTCAGTAGTGCTTACATCTCCTGTTCACATCAAAATGTTTTTACAGCAGCTGACAGAGCTGACAGTGACATGAAGCAAATTAAGAAAGGAGTCAGTGTCAGTCACTAAAAATTCAGTCACTAAAATAACCTAATCCACTGTACCTCTCCCGTACCACACTGTGAAAAATCCACTTAGCCTTTCCAGTATTGCACTAAGCAACTCAGTGGACATTGACTGTACCTATACTGTGAAACACAATGGATTTCTCCCTTACTAAATTGTAGACCTTGTTATGTCTCACATGTAACACAGTTTGAAAGCCACAGGACCTCTCTTTTATCCCATGCAGCATAACCCAGAGGAATTCTGTGTAACCCATTGTCTTAAAACTGTACTGCCATGTGTAACCCAAACTAATTCTCATATTTTAGTATATTGTAAACCAGTGTCTGAATCCAATGGTCTGCTATTACAGATTATGATTTTTTTATTGTATTTTGGAACCTATTGCCTAATACTGAATGTCTGTGGACTTCATTATAAATTCTGTCACTCCAAAGGGGAATCCATTATGTCTCTAGAGTGTGTAAATCATGTTGATTCTAGTTCCCTTTGGATGGTCTAAAGTTTCTAAACAGTTCTAGGGGCAGAAGCAAGTGTTAGAAATCTCAGCATCCTCAGATTCAAACTCAGGTCAATATCACCATAAAAACTTCTCTGTATGATCTCATAAAATATTTCCAGGTTGTACCCTCTGTTTTCTTGGCAGGATGATAATGGTAGAATTATTCCTCAATTTCCACTAAGAATGAATTATTATCATGCTATTTGTCTTTTCCTCCTGCTGGACTCCTCTGCAGTTTCTACAGAATCAAAGTTAAAGACAAGTTGTAATACAGGATAAGACAGATCAGTGTTCATAGAAAGGTACATGTCAGTACACCCTGTTGCCTTTTAAAGACTATTTCCTAGATACAAAGTTTATTTAATTTGAAAGACTTCTCAGTTACTGAATGAATAAACATTCATGGACCTGGATGTTCCCTTTTCTTTACACAACATCATTTACTGATAACATTCTTAATTACATGCTTATAGAGGCAGTGACAGGGAGAGTATATTCTGTCGATTTATAACCCACACAGTTCGTGATCCATTACAAATTAGTGATCCGTGCTTCCCAGGAGTCGTAAGTGCCTTAGCCTTCAGGCTTGTGCCTGGCATTGAATCTCAGTAATTAAGATGTGTGATATAACCGTGCATGTTGTGTGTTATTTTGCATTTATGTACTATATTTGTGCAATAAAGAAACACAATCTATTGATATTATACATGGAATGCCCAACATATGCATATGTGTATTTATAGCTGTTTGGTCTCCTAAACTTTGATACTCTATTAGAGCTTAAATAACTCAATTTTCCCTAGTTAAAATCCAGTCATTGCTGTACCCTGCACCATATGTTTAATCCCATTCTATCAGTACAGTGCAGCAGTGAAGCTTGAATCATTAGAGAATCTCACCAGAAATTAGCAGTTCCTCCTTTACCCTCCCTCTCCAACGACAGAACAGCCAGACAGTTCCACACTGCAGGCTTTACTTTGACTCTTCTCCTGGCTAAACCACGCCAGCTGTGAAAGTCTTACTGCTCTGATGCAGTCCTGCTCCCTTCTT
Organism: Gopherus evgoodei; assembly: GCF_007399415.2. Taxonomy (NCBI): domain Eukaryota; kingdom Metazoa; phylum Chordata; order Testudines; family Testudinidae; genus Gopherus; species Gopherus evgoodei. The sequence continues at coordinate 52,438,340 of NC_044328.1, read as the reverse complement.
TGCTGCTGGCAGCCTCTGTTCACTGCTACTGGTGCAGCACCTATGCGTCTGAAGACAGGAGTGGAGGGAGATATAGAAGTCCAGAGGTTGAAAGGGGTGGGGACGGAGCTTAGGTAAAAATCTCATGTGGACAGTGAAACAGCTCAACATGTAGGGCCTAATTCACTACTTCCTTGCACTTTGGGTGTTATTTACACCTATGCAAAGTGGGTATAAAGCACCATCTAATCAGCATTCAACAATCACTCACACCACTAGTGGCAGATTTTTACATTTACAGATATAAGTGTTTACAGAATGCACCAGGCAATGGAGAACCAAGGCTAAACAATTTTTGTTTCCTCCTTATTTGGGATGACCAGATTCTTGGGCAGATCCTCAGCTGGGGTAAGTGACAGCCTCTGTCGCAATCTACATCTGCTGAAGAGCTGCCCCTCGGGTTTCTGGGCGTGCAGGTTTGTGAGTATTTATAGATCTGTGAAAATGTGCACCTTAGAGAAACTGCCACAAATTTGATAAACAGCAGAGAAGAGCAGCAGATATTTATTTAAAGAATGGCTCACTAAGAGGATTTCCTGTGGAATCTGGAGGCAGTAAACACTATCCCAAGGCTGGTTATGCAAATTATGAATTATTATTGTTATTTATTTGTATTAGCATAGTGTGCAGGAGCCCTAGTCATGGACCAGAACTCCATTGTACTAGGCATTGCCTTTGAAGCCGTAGCCCCCGTGGAAAGGGGCAGTGACACAGACTAGAAGACACTTCCCACCCCAGAGAGCTCACAATCTAAATAGACAAGATAGGCAGAGGGTGGGGGAAGAGGTGGAACACACAAGCAGAGTGAACCATGGGATGGAACAAAATGTCATGTGAGTGCCACCATTTTGTATTTTGGGTGTGCTTGGTTAGCAGGGGCTGAGCTCAATGGAAAGAAAAGTGGAGGGAGGGGGTATATTGAAGGGAAGGGGAGTGAGGGGGACAGGACAGGGCAGGAAGAAGATGGTAAGAGGGGCAGGTGTGGAGTGATGCTCAGGTGAAAACACTGAGGGAAAAACAGGAAGAGGGTTGGGGCAAACAGCCAATCAGCCCAGGGCAGAGAAAGTTCAGTCAAAACTGTAGGAAGTTATCTGAACGTCTGAAGGTCCCTACTTTGGCTGCTTCTGCAACTGCTCGTACTGGCTGGAGACTCTGGCTGCTGGATCCTCTGCAGTATTCCTCCAAGGCCAGGCAGTGAGGAGAGAGAGGAGGTGCAACCTGCATCCCAATGTCCCCAGAGGGTTGGGTTTTCCCCGCACAGTTCTGGAACTGGAGAGGTGGAAGGGATGTTGTTATCTGTGTTTCCAACACAAAGTATGAAAATAAATAGCTTTGGAGCAGTCATTCCAGGCAACATTATGTAAAAATCTTTGGAAATATCCATCCTGCTTACTGATCCAACAAACTGCCAAGGTATAAATGTGTGACACTGTTGTTTAAAATAAGTACTAAAGAACACAAGGGCAGAAAGTTGCAAAGGACCTCATACTTATTTTTTCCCTGTGTATATATATTTTTAAATATAACCTCACCTTCAAAAGTCACTATTTTCATTATTACTTTACAGAAATTAAGCAGAAGTTCAGTATAACATAGGTTAATTTGTGTCATAGCACTGAGAGCTCATGAGGGGCACAGTGTATGGCCCAAAGTCTGATTTTCCGGATTTTTTTTATGACCACTGAGTGCCCGGCTATATGTGTATTCTTTAAAGGTTGGCAATTTCCATATGTTCCTATGACGTACATGAGCCTGTAGGGACAACCTCCAGTGAGTAATTTAATAACAACATTTTTACTGCCTTTCTCAAAGATGTTCTAGCCGAAAGGAACACACTGACTCCCCTTGGCACCGAAGGCCATGAGCTCAAATCCTCTTGGGCCCTCTGTGTTGTTGGGTTTTTTTTAATCAACACTTCTTTTAATATCAACTGCTTTTTGTCTCTGTGAGATGAGTATTCATAAAACTCTATTGACTGTTTTTCTAGGGAGCAAAATAATTATATTTGATCAAAAGCATTTTATATGGGCAATGGAAAAGCCATAGGAAGAAACAAAAGAAACAAACGAAAGGGTATAACCAGTGTTTATAAATCCAACATAGCAAAAGGTGGGGAATAACATATCAGCCATAATTAGGTTCTGTTTAACCTGCCTATTTCAATTCTTTCCTGATACTTATGTAAATTGATATTATATTTTTTAAATGATGTAAAAAGAATGTTAGGGATTGCAAAGTCGAGCACTCAAAAGTTAGGAAATTTCAGAATCATGGTTGCCTGTGCAACCTAAATGCATATGCACAGGAGGGTGGGAGAGTGGTAGGGGAGGGTGTATTATAGAATCATAGAACTGGAAGGGACCTCGAGACGTCATCTAGTCCAGTCCCCTGCACTCAAGGCAGGACTAAGTATTATCTAGACCAGCGGTTGGCAACCTTTCAGAAGTGGTGTGCCGAGTCTTCATTTATTCACTCTAATTTAAGGTTTCATGTGCCAGTAATACATTTTAACGTTTTTAGAAGGTCTCTTTCTATGTCTATAATATGTAACTAAACTATTTTTGTATGTAAAGTAAATAAGTTTTTTCAAATGTTTAAGAAGCTTTATTTAAAATTAAATTAAAATACAGAGCCCCCCGGACCGGTGGCTAGGACCTGGCAGTGTGAGTGTCGCTGAAAATCAGCTCACGTGCCACCTTCGGCACCCGTGCCATAGGTTGCCTACCCCTGATCTAGACCATCCCTGACAGGTGTTTGTACAACCTGCTCTTAAAAATCCCCAATGATGGAGATTCCACAACCTCCCTAGGCAATTTATTCCAATGTTTAACCAATCAGACACTTAGAAAGTTTTTCCTAATGTCCAACCTAAATCACCCTTGCTGTAATTTAAGCCCATTGCTTCTTGTCCTATCCTCAGAGATTAAGAAGAACAATTTTTCTCTCTCCTCCTTGTAACAACCTTTTATGTACTTGAAAACTGTTATTATGTCCCCTCTCAGGCCTGAACTACACTAGGGGGCAGGTATCGATCTAAGTTACACAACTTCAGCTACGTGAATAATACAGCTGAAGTTGACGTACTTAGATCTACTTACTGTGGTGTCTTCACTGTGGTAGGTTGACTGCTGACACTCTCCCGTCGACTCCGCCTATGCTTCTCACTCCGGTGGAGTACTGGAGTTGATGGGAGAGCACTCGGCGGTCGATTTATCTCATCTTCACTAGATGCCATAAATTGACCCCTGCTGGATCGATCGCTTTGGCGGTAAGTGTAGACATGCCCTCAGTCTTCTCTTCTCCAGACTAAACAAACCCAATTTTTTAAATCTTCCCTCATAGATCATGTTTTCTAGACCCTTAATCATTTTTGTTGCCCTTCTTTGAATTTCTCCAATTTGTCCACATCTTTCCTGAAATGTGGCACCAAGAATTGGACACAATACTCCAGTTAAGATCTAATCAGCAGGGAGAAGAGAAGAAGAATTACTTCTCGTGTCTTGCTTACAATACTCCTGCTACCACATCCCAGAATTATGTTTGCTTTTTTTGCAACATGTTACACTGTTGACTCATATTTCGCTTGTGAGCCACTATGACCCTCAGATCCCTTCCCACAGTACTCCTTCCTATGCAGTCATTTCCCATTTTGTATGTGTGCAACTGATTGTTCCTTCCTAAGCGCAGTACTTTGCATTTGTCTTTATTGAATTTCATCCTATTTACTTCAGGCCATTTCTCCAGTTTGTCCAAATCATTTTGAATTTTAATCCTGTCCTCCAAAGCACTTGCAACCCCTCACGGCTTGGTATCATCTGCAAATTTTGTAAGTGTACTCTCTATGCCATTATCTACATCATTGATGAAGATATTGAACAAAAACAGACCCAGAACCGATCCCTGTGGGACCCCACTCGTTATGCCCTTCCAGCGTGACTATGAACCACTGATAACTACTTTCTGGGAATGATTTTCCAACCAGTTATGCACCCACCTTATTGTAGATCCATCTAGGTTGTATTTCCCTAGTTTGTTTATAAAAAGGTCACAACAGGACTGTACCAGAAGCCTGACTAAAGTCAAGATATACCACATCTACTGCTTCCCTCCTCTCCACAAGGCTTCTTACCCTGTCAAAAAAGGCTATCAGGTTGGTTTGACACAATTTGTTCTTTAAAAATCCATGTTGACTGTTATTTAACACTTCATTATCTTCTAGGTGTTTCCAAATTGATTTCTTAATTATTTGCTCCATTATCTTTCCGGGTGCAGAAGTTAAGCTGAGCAGTCTGTAATTCTCTGGGTTGTCTTTGTTTCCCTTTTTATAGATGGGCAGTATATTTGCCTTTTTCCAGTCTTCTGGAATGTTTCCTGTCTTCCATGACTTTTCAAAGTTAATTGCTAATGGCTCAGATATCTCCTCAGTCAACTCCTTGAGTATTCTAGGATGCATTTCATCAGGACCTGGTGATTTGAAGCCATCTAACTTGCCTAAGTAATTTTTGACTTGTTCTTTCCCTATTTTAGACTCTGATCCTACCTCATTAAGCAGCTCCACCATTTCCACATTTTCTGTTATTGTCTTTCCCTCCTCATTATGATAGAGGATATGTCTGCACTGGAACTGGAAAGTATAATTTCCAGCTCAAATAAACATAGCTACGTTAACTCTGATCAAGCTAGCACGCTAAAAATAGAAGTGTAGCCACTGCAACGTAAGAGGTGGGATGGGATAGCCTTCTCTTTCCCCTCACCCTCCAAGTACAATCCCATCTAAAATCCGAGGCTGCCATGGCTACACTTTTATTTTTAGCACGCTAGCACAATCAGAGCTAGCACAAGTATGTCTATTTAAGCTGAACATCACGTTCCAGCTCCAGTATAGATATACCCACAGCCTTTGAACATATGATCACACACTATTTTTTCCACAGGACCCCCATTTTGTTCAGTGCAGTGAATGGACAGTTATTAAAGATTCCTTTTAATCTTCATCATTCAGTGTGTGACTCCAGTCCTCAATTATTGCAAAAGGTTTGTTCATGACACTAAAACAAGCCACCTGCCAAATTTCAAGTCCCTGCTGCAAAGGATGGACGTGCTAGAGTGTCTCAGTGAAATGGTTGTCATGATTTTTTTTAACATGGACAAAATAACCCTTTTTCCTAATCTTGTTCTAGGAAACAGGGGAAATGTTTTGGCTGAAACTTTAAAAAAGAAAATCAGAGTGAGGCACGGAAAACTTCAGCCCAAACAGTTTGGAAAAAGTATAAGCAACTGAAATCAGGGTCTTATGGAAAATGTGAGGCAACCTTAAGTATAGGTGGAACGATCATCTTCACCTATAAGACAATGCTATGGGCTCAACCATCAGTGACTGAAGAACTAAGATCATTGCTTTATTCTCCCTCAGTAGAAATAGCAAAATTCCAGGTTTTGGAAGAGAAGTTCCTGCCACTCATTTCCCATGAGTAAGAATATTTCACTCACAGACTAGTCCCTCCTTGCAATAATAATACAGAATCATCAGTGAGACACAGTTATCCTACCAACATAACTATAGTACAAAATGAAACAGGAACCATGTAGCAGTTTCTTTTATCATACAGTGCAATTTATTTGGATTATAAAATCCCTAATGTAACAATGGGGTTAAACAACCATTCAGTCTAACTTGTGTAGTGGTAAGGTCCATATATTTCCTAGATTTGTTTCTCTGGTTCTGATTATATAATATCAATAGTGATACAATTCCCATTTGCTGATGTATTCATTAAAAGCAAAATTTTAATGAATAAGTTCAATAAAGAATAGCAATCACAGGAGAACATTGTATGACTCACAATGGAAAAAATATCTGAGCTCTTTTGCAAAGATATCCAGTCTTGGTTTAAATGTTCCAAGTGATGGAGAATCCCCCACATCTTGGAAAGCTGATCCAATGGGTAATGACTCTAACCGTTAAAAATTTGCACCTTATTTCCAGTTGAAAATGTTTAGCTTCAACTACTAGCCACTGGATATTGTTATGCCTTTGTCTACTAAATTAAAGAGCCTTATACTATCCATTATCTTCTTGTCATGTAAGTAAATATCATAATCAATTCACCTCTTAAATATCTTTTGTAATAATAGAAATAAACTGAGCTCCTTCTGTTTCTCATTATAAGGCATGTTTTCCCGTTGTCATATTATTCAGGGTGCTCTTCTCTTAGCCCTCTGAATTTTTTCCCCAGTAAAAATCAGTGCATTTTGAAAGTGGGAAAGACTCGCTGATATAAAGCAAGATGGGAGAGGGTATTGTTGGTAGTGAGTGAGTGAAACAGAAAAAGAAAGAAAGATACAAGCTGGGGACCCTTATCTGCAATGTTTTTATAATGCCTCATTACTTTTTTACCTTATATCATGCACACACTTTTTAAGTGTTGATTGGGAACCTTATTGTGAGGAGCTGAGGGTTTTCCTTTTAAATAGGACAAAGTGGAGAATCTGCTTTCTAAATTGCGTGAAGACACCATGAAAGCATTTCCTCAACTGCTGTAAGGTAGATGGGAGATGCATGACCTGTTTTGGTATTTAAAACGATCCCTGCAATGGAAAAGTTTTATGAGACACCATATGTGAGTTCATTAGTCATGTATAAAAATCTTATTTTGCTATTTGCAGTGGTAAAAAACATTTTTCCCAAGGAAAACAGATTGCAAACTCAGTCTCAATTAATTCCATCCTGTCAGACATTTGGCCATTTTTGGTGCTTTATTCTAGGTCACGCTGATGCAAAATTCAGACACGCCAACTGTCGTGCATGAGAACTGTCAGAAAGATTATGACTCCAGTACTGATAAAACTATGACTTTGTCAGAATTGGGAACCAGTGTGTTGAAAATGAAGCCCCAACTGATGTGCCCACAGGGAGAGGGCTATTGGCGGTATGCTGCATTTGATCCCATTGGCTTTTGGTTTTTAAGACGGTTTTGGACAGCTCTCAATTTTTTTTTCTTTTTTAAAACTCCTTGTTAGCAGCTCCCCATATCTCACAACATTATTTTTCAAATCTCTTTTCAAAGCTATCTAAATCACATAGATAAAAATCACAGCATTAATAAGTCTTTTTATTTTCCATGATCACTTTGGAGTGGGGATGGAGGGGGGACAAGGGGGAGGCTAAGCCTAAGCAAAAACTGAACATTCAAAGACATTGGGGAGATGTTAGTCTTGTTTGTTCCAGTCTGCTCCTGATGAGAAATAATTTATTATGCAGAGGATAAACTTGCAATGGTCTGGGTACTATTAATTATTTGTCAGGCACTGACAGTGTGCATGGTACTTGTATGTGATACAAACACATGGTCCCTGCCCTAAGGGACTCACCATTTAGTGCAGCTAGATTATAAAGCAATTATCTTGGCATCTCATCTAGAATTCAGAGTTAAATTACACCCTGCTTGCTTTCAAAGTGATAACAGAGAGAAAAAAATCATTGAATTTAGAAATTCATTTTCAAAATACAAATATTCAGTTGTAATCATATTTAACTGGTAAAAATCACAAGAATTACTAGGGAGGAACCTTCAAAAGATTTAGAGGTTCCGTTTGGAGATGCAGCCAGAAAATACTTATCCAAAGAGCTTTGGCTGGAAATCTCCCAAAAACATGCTCTCTCTCAAGCTTTCTCTTGCTTTTTGGTTTGGGTCAGATAAGAAATACTGTTGGAATAGCCTTCCTTGCTTTATTTCCACTTCGGATCCCATCCCAAACCAGGAAAAGCAGAGATCACAGGAAACAAAAAGATATACGTTAACCAAGTAGTTTTGAACCTCAGAAATTATTTGAGTTTGGTTTGAGCCTTTGTTTAACATTCAGGATGGTTCTTAATTTATCCCAATTAGTTTGTGCCCATTCCTATTAAAAACCCTGTGATGCAACTTTGCAATGGGCTTGCTCATGCTCCCATTGCAGACCTAGGCAAAATAACCACTTGCTGCAGCAAGAACAGGACTTTGCACTGAGACCAGTTGGCATAAACCTATTGAAGTCAAAGGAGTTGTATTTGTAGCCCCCACATTTGATATTCCTGCATGTAGTCCAGAACCTGACAGCACTGCAGTCAGTCACCTTGTGTGTTCCACCACTGCTAGCTAAAACCCAAACACCACATACCTAGAAATCTTTTTAGGACCCTGAGAAGGCAAGGGTGTGCAACTGCATGTTTATAGAATGGGAGGTTGGGACAGGGAGTTCAGGTTCCATGAAAACAGAAGAGAAAGTTACTTTGTGCAGTAATGTCAGTTCTTCGAGATGTGTGTCCCGTGGGTGTTCCGATCTAGGTGTTTGGATTCCCCTGTGCTTGTAATGGGACATTTATGGAAGCAGTGCCCAGTTGGATCACACATGCTTGGTCCCGGTTTTGCACCACTTAAGGTGGTTAATTAGCACTGTACCATCAACTCCCTGTCAGTTCCTTCTCTACTGCAGAGCCTAGCAATGACTCCGAAGTAGAGGGGAAGAGGGAAGGTAGTGGAGCATCCATAGGGACAAACATCTTGAGGAACTTACATTACTGCACAAGGTGAGTAACTTTCTCTTCTTCTTCGAGTGATATCCCTGTGGGTGCTCACCTCTAGGTGAGTTCAGAGCAGTACCCTCCAGAAGGAGGAAGGGACTTTGGAGTTGAAGTCATTAGCAGATGAGAGCACAGTGAGTCCAAACAGGACATCGGAGGTTGCCTGTTGTTCTAAAGAATAATGTTGAGCAAATGTATGGGTTGACACCCAGGTTGTGGTCTTACAGATTTCATCAATTAAGACATTGTTAAGGAACGCTATAGAGGCCGATAAGGCCCTGGCGGAATACAGTGCAAATCCCTGTAGGGGGGTTGTTGACCATGTTGGGAGTAACAAAGTTTTATGCAATCTGAAATCCATTTGGAGAGCCTCTGTGTAGATATGGCATTCCCTTTTGATCATTCAGTGATTGAGATGAATAGTTTCCAAGACTTATGGAATGCTTTCATTCTGTCAACATCGAAACTGATTGCCCTGTGTACATCCAGGATATGTAGTCTGGATTGTTGTCTATCCTGGTGAGGCTTAGGATAGAATGTCAGAACGTAGATAGGCTACTTGAGGTGAAATGATGAGGAGATCTTGGGCAGAAACTTAGGATGTGGTCTCAAAGAAACTTTATCTTTAAAAAGATTGTGCATGGTGGATCTGCCATGACAGCTCACAATTCTGCCCCCTGTCTGGCAGCTGTAATCACCACGAGGAATACTACTTTCATAGAAAGGTGTAACAAAGAATATGTCACCATGAGTTCAAATGGAGGGCCAATTAGGACTCAGAGGACTAGGTTGAAGTCTCATGGTAGGGTAGGCTCTCTCACTTCAGGATAGAAATTGCTGAGGCCTCTGACGAATCTTTTGGTGAGTGGGAGGGCAAATATGGATAATTCGTCTACTTTGCTGTGGAACCTGTGATGGCAGAGAGATGCACTCCAATTGAGCTACTGGAAAGGTCTGACTCTTTAAGTTGTGATAAGTAGTCCATTATTAAGGGTAAAGAGGCTGACATGGCTGGAATTCATTTTTGTTGGCACCATGCCTCAAATAGTTTCCATTTGTGGAGGTAGGGGGTGCAGGTGGTTGTTCTGTGACTGTGTAATAAAATGTTTTGTACTTCATTGGAACACGTTATTTCAGGTCTCTTGACCCATGGATTAATCACACCTCAAGATGGAGTCTTTGGGGGTATGGATGAAGAACGTGACCTGTATCCTGAGATAGGAGATGAGGCAAAAGCAGAAGCACCTGTGGAGGACATACTGATAGTTTGAGAAGGTCAGGATATCAAGTTTGGAGAGGCCATGTGAGAGTTATTAGAATTACCCTGGAGTTATCCTGCCTGATCTTGTGGATGACCCGGGCCAAAAGAGGAGTAGAGGGAAGCATGTAAAGGAGAAGAGTGTTCAACTTCTTGAGGAAGGCATCACCCACAGAGTGGCGACCAAGCCTTGCCCTGGAGCGGAACTGTGGGCATTTGGTGTTTTGTGCGGTTGCGAACAGGTCTATTGTCAGGAATTTCCAAGTCTGAAGATGTTCTGGAGCACAGAATCATAGAATCATAAAATATCAGGGTTGGAAGGAACCTTAGGTGGTCATCTAGTCCAACCTCCTGCTCAAAGCAGGACCAGTTCCCATCTAAATCATCCCAGCCAGGGCTTTGTCAAGCCTGACCTTAAAAACGTCTATGGAAGGAGATTCCACCACCTCCCTAGGTAACCCATTCCAGTGCTTCACCACCCTCCTAGTGAAAAAGTTTTTCCTAATATCCAGCCTAAACCCACTGCAACTTGAGACCATTACTCCTTGTTCTGCCATCTGGTACCACTGAGAACAGTCTAGATCCATCCTCTTTGGAACCCCTTTCAGGTAGTTGAAAGCAGCTATCAAATCCCCTCCTCATTCTTCTCTTATGCAGACTAAACAATCCCAGTTCCCTCAGCCTCTCCTCATAAGTCATGTGTTCCAGCCCCCTAATCATTTTTGTTGCCCTCCGCTGGACTCGTTCCAATTTTTCCACATCCTTCTTGTGGTGTGGATCCCAAAACTGAACACAGTACCCTAAATGAGGCCTCACCAATGTCAAATAGAGGGGAATGATCATGTACCTCGATCTGCTGGCAATGCTCCTACTTATACAGGCCAAAATGCCGTTAGCCTTCTTGGCAACAAGAGCACTCCGAAGACTCATATCCAGCTTCTCATCCACTGTAATCCCTAGGTCCTTTTCTGCAGAACTGCTGCCTACCCATTCAGTCCCTGGTCCCTAGCACGCATGTGTTAAGTTCCCACTTCTGGTCCTGGGAGAAATTCCTGCTTAATGAATCAGACTTGGTAGCCTGGCAACCAGGTAGATATTGTGCTGTAATGTGGATATTGTGTCTGATGCACCATTGCCAGAGTTTCATGGCTTCTATACAGAGGGCATGTGATCATGCTCCCCCTTCTCTGTTTATATAAAACATGCAAGCCACATTGTCCATGTGGATCTGTATTGTCTTTTTTTCAATGATCAGTAGAAAGTGGGAACAAGTATTGTGAACGGCTCTTAGTTCTAAGAGATGTATGTGCAGAAGAGTTTCCACTGGGGACCAGTGGCCCTGGGTAAAACGCAGACGTAGATGCACTCCCCAACCCAGAAGTGATGCATCTAATCATTGGGGCATTTGTGTGAAAGGCACTCCTACACCACCAGAGTAGAGACTCCTTCACCTTGTTTGGTACCATGAGGTGCTTGTTTATATTGTGCCTGTGTGAGACCTAAACTCATTGGAGTCAGGCTTGAAGTCACCTCATATGGAGTTGTGCATGTTGTACAACATATGTCATGGAAGCCATATGGCCTAATAGTTGTATGCATGTCCTGGTGGTGACTTGTGGGCTGATTTGTACTGTAGCAATCAGGTTGGTCAATGTGAGGAACTGCTTTTGTGGTAGAGAGGCCATCAAGTCAAGAGAGCTGAGAGAGGCTCCAATGAACTGTATTTGTTGCACAGGTGTTAGTGTGGACTTTTGTGCATTTATTTGGATGCCTAATGCTGTAAAGAGAGCAAGTGTCTGTTCTGTAGCATCTATCGCCACCTGCTGTGTTGGTGCTTTGAGCAGGCAATCATCCAAGTATGGGAATATCATAATTCCTTTTCTGCATAGATGTGCAGCCACAATGGCAAGGACCTTCGAAAAAACTCAAGGGGCAGTGGATATGCCATAAGGAAGAACCTTGTATTGAAAACTATGTGGGCCTATTAAGAAACGGAGAAAACACCGATGTGAGGAATGGATTATATATGGAGAATCAGTCCCCTTTTTCTAACGCTGGAATTGGGTGGCTAGCATGACCATCTAAAAGTGTTTGGTTTTCACAAACTTGTCTGAGAAGTGAAAAGATGTGAGTTGGGCCCTCAACTAATACATCTGACTTGTTCTCTGAATTGGTGGAATGTAGCAGTTTGTGGTGGAAGCTGTTGTCTCGTTGAGGGCCTCTGTTTACAGCCCTAAGGTTCGTATTGTGTTGGGCTGGGTGGATCAGAATCATTGTGAGTTATAATATTTACTCTGTTGTCTCTTGTTCCTAGGGGTATAAATACTCGGGGATTTCAGAGTTGCCCTTGAGTCTTTGAGAGTATTAAAGACTCGTCAGTTTGTCCATGAAGAGGTTGGGAGCATCGAATGGCAGATCTTCAACCATCAATTCAACCTTTCTGTGAAAGCAAGAGAGATGCAACCAAGAAGCTCTCCTCGTGACAATCGCAGTAGCTTCAGACTATGGCACCGTGTCTTTGGGATCGAGGACAGCCTGTCAGGCCATCCTGGCAATCAGCTGTCTCTCAGAGGTGAGGGATCTAAAATTGTTCTTTTTTCTCTTATGGGAGAAATTAAATAAAGTCTGCTAATTTTATGTAATTTGTATGATTGTATTTTGTGGATTGGCATAGTTGGCAATTCTAAGATAGACAGTTGCTGAGGAATACGCCTTGTAGCTGAAGAGATCAAGCCATTTCCAATTCTTGCCATAGGATTTATTTATTTTGTCTACCCCATTCGTTGACCACATCCACAACCAAGGAATTCAGTGTGAGGTGGGAAAAGAGGAACTCTGTGCCCTTTCATGGCACATAATATTTTTTCAGACCTCTTAAAAGTTGGTGTAATCATTGCTGGAGTCTGCCAAATTTGTTTAACTGGTTCCATGATGGCATCATTCATGGATAGGGAGATTTTGGAGGAGTCGACCTATGTAGAACGTCGAGAAGCTTGTGTTGCTTTTCCTGGACTTCTTCTAGAGAGATGTCCAAGGAGCTGGTGACCCTCCTATAGATTGTCTTGAAATTGTTTTAAGTCATCCCCAGCATTGGGAGGGGGGCATGATGGTGTCATCAGGAGAAGACGAAGAAAAGTGAAGGATAGGTTCAATGTCCTGATCTTGGTCAGAGATTTCATCCTGTTCTGCTTGTACATCCTCAGGGTGTGGAGACGGTCCCGCTACTGAGGGCGCAGGTGATGGATGTGTGCTCTCCCCGGGAAAGCTGGGAGGTTTGTGGTGGTAAAGCAGGATGTGCCATTCATGGTGTCCAATAAGGGCACTATGATGGAGGTGATATAGGCGTCATCTCTGGGTATCCATACCATTGGAGTTTTTTGTATGCAGTATGATGGCCTCTGTGTGATGAGGTATGTGCAGCCATATCATGGATGGGAGAAGAGCAGCGGGAATAACTTTCATCATTATCGACCTCATCCTCATTGCTCAAAAGAAGGGGCACTGAACAAGGTGGAATGGAAGATTGACTCAGTACTGAGTGAGTTAGGGTAAACTTGGTGCCGAGAATAAGCGATTCAGGCATTGAGGAGATTGCCAAATCCTTTTGCAGTAAGAATTGGCATGGTACCGACAGTGGTAGTGCCATTGCTGTCATAGCAGTCGGTGCCACAGACAGTGCCACAGATACGGACGGACAGGCACCTACCACCTGTAGATGGCAGAATGGCTTGCACTTGCATTGAGCTACTGTGTGCCATGCGTTTGGTCGGCTCCAGTGGTGGTGAGGCATGGGGTTTCACTTTCCCCTTACTGCCTGTGTCAGAGCTGGCTCATTTAGAGTCCTTAGCTCTCACAATACCCAAATACTAGAGGGTGCAGCTACCTCAGTTAGAGAGGCTGACGGTGTGGTCGATACCAACTGAGTGTACTGGTGAGGGGAACACCTTTTATTGGCTGTTTCCTGGGTTGCTGAAGCTGCAGGATGCTTTTTAGCTACCTTCATGGCAGGGTAGTCTGCGATCTGAGCCTAGAAGTAGCGCCTCAGTCAAAGGCTGTTGTAGGGGACTTCTGTCCAGGGCCAGTCCTGGCTTCTGGCTCAAATGCTAGCCAGAGAGACTTCTCCAGGAACAACAATTTAAGCTGCAGTACCTGATTTTCATGGTCCGGGCTGTCAGTTTGTGACAATGAGGGCACTTCTGAGGCACGTGTGCGTCGCCTAAGCATCGCACACACTGAAATGTGCCCATTTGATAGCCTACAGATGAGGCAACATTTAAAGCCCGGAGAACCAGGCATGGCCCTGAGGGGAGAATTTCATCCTCCCCGGAGAGCAGAACCAGAAGTAATGGTTCAGCAAAAACCTCTCTCTACTCAGGAAACAAATAGGGTTTTGTTTTGTTTTTTTAAATAAATAACTGGGGATAAGGAAACTAAAAGGAGTTCCCTATCTATAACTAAACTAGAACTAACTGGGGTATACTAAGCTAACTAAGCTCTGAGGCACTGCTGAATGCTCTGACTCGTAGTCAAGGGTCATAGAGAAGGAACTAGGGGGTAGGGTTCGATCACACAGTGCTAATTAACTGCCTGAAGTGGCAAGAGACAAGGATTGTGCATGTGCAATCCAACTTGGTACTGATACCATAAATCTCCGATTATGAGCGCAGGGGTGCCCAAACACCTGGAGTGGAACACACACAAGAATATCACTTGAAGGAGGAGGAATGTTTGGACAGACTTGGTTTTAGGTGCCTCTGACATGTAAGCTTTATTGTTCTCATGATTATAAACGTTTTGCTGATAAGGAAAATAGTGAATTGTTATTGGCTGCTGCTAGGGAAATTGTTAGTCTATCAGGGGCTTGTAACAGGGTTGGCACCTGCTTCTTGTAATCAGCTCATTTCTCTGGCCAACTGTGCCTGCAATCTCTCAGTTCTTTTCAACAGGGAGGCACCCACCTCTCACGAGCACCCCCTCTGACTGATGGATCTCTCAGTGGGTCTTCACTGACTCAGTCCTCCAGCTGAGCTGCCTACACTGTCCTCCGTTCCAGGATACACTGTCCAACCAGGCCTATCTCAAAACCCTCAGTAAGTCCTGTAGCCCTACCTGGGCTCCAACATCTCTGTAGCCCTTTCAGGGCTCCGGTCCTCAGTCTGACCAACAGAGTCTATCTTAGTACTCTAGCTGGCCAACTTACATGTGAAGGTTTCTGCTCTGGGGTGGATCAGTACTCCTAAGACTGCCTGCTTGGAGGATCTTTGCCTGCTCTTTAGTCCTCTGACCCCAGCTCTCCAGCTGAGTCAGTCTATGTCAGCTCCCTTGCAGGGGTAACAGTTCCATGGACAGTCCCTTCCCTGGACCAGTCTACACTCTCTTGTTGAGGGACAGGTAAGACTGGCACTCACCCACTACTCCAGGTCCCAACCCAGGGACCCTCTAAGTAGCAGCAATGTGCCACATCCCTTTAACTAACTTTATTCCCTGGGCCACTTCCTTGTAGCCTGTCTTAAGTGAGTTCTGGCAGCCAGCCAGAACCTATTCCCTCACTTCCCTGGTCCCTACCAGCAACTACCTGGCAGCCAGTCTGGAGCACTTCTTGCTCCCTCAATGCCTGCTAGCAGACTATTCTATCCAGGCCTTTTTAGCTCCAGCAGCTGGCTAGCCAGGAACTCCTCTTGCTCCCTGGTCCCTGCAAGTAGACTGCAGTCACTCTGGCCCTGCAGCTCCTTTTATATGAGCCTGCTGGGCCCTCATTGGCTGCTCCTTGTAGCCTCTCTGATTGGCTTGCTTCTCCTGCAGCCACTCTAGCCTGCTTGGAGGATCTTTCCACTGCTCCTTTCCTGGATGGTATGGCAGGATCCTGAGGCATCCAGCAGGGAGCCTTTGGACCTAGTCCACACCATCACAGGACTATTATGAGTTACTGGTATGTGCTTTGTTTGAAGAAAATGTATACAAAGTTTAGTTAGAAAATGTGCTTTGGAGCAGTCTGAGGAAGCTTTCTTTGGGCAAGGATTTGACACCAAATTTCCCTACCAGATAGACAGAAGGAAGGGGCCCCTTGAAGCCTGACTGTTGATTCCTCAAAACAATCTCTTAATTTTAGGTAAATATAAATGTTTTTCAAATGCTTTGAACCTACTGCGACAACATGTGTGTCTGTATGTGTGTTTAAGATCTAATAGGAAGTAGTTTTAAATAAAGGCACCCTTGCTTGTATCAATCATATATCAGATGGAGGAACTGTGTCCCCATTGATTTATTCCTGAGAATAATCCACCTGTAGAAAAACAGTAAAGTTATCACTGCTTTGGGTTCTGAAAACCCTGGGTAACATACCTAGCACCTATAGTGGGATTGAAGTTAGCTCTACACCTCCTCTAGCTTTATCCTTCCATTTCCCTTCCCTGAAGTATACCATACAATATAGTTCTCTGTCCCATTCCCCTCTCCCCCTGATGCACCTGGAACTCAAAATACATGTGGTTACGTAAGTGCCCATCAAGGACTCTGATTTTTCACTGTACAGGTAGTTCAGTATATGGGAATGTAAAAATGTCTGTTTTTCATCAGGCTTGCTCCAAGGAGGGGAAGTTGCTGTGCTATTTTTTTCAGACAACTTAAGAAAATAAACAGGGGCAAGAGCAAAAATCAAATAAATTAATAAGTTAAGATATGGTAATTTGGTAGCACATAATTATGACTGGCCCAGCACAAAACAGACAATCTGACAACCTAGGGTGTTGTTATTTGACAATGATGCTGAAAGTGGGAGGCTCCACCCTAAAGAGGCTAAACTGCCCCCTTCTCAAGCTGTCTTGGCTGATTGGAGAGGGCAGCTGGACCAGAGCCTTTTTAGTGCAGCAGCTTTCAGCCAGGACCAAACCTACTGTCTCGCTGGTATTGAAAGTTGGGGAGGAATCAGCAAGACCCCCACAAAGTTGCTATGAATGGACTGGAAGGACTGTACAGAAGCAACTTCTAACAAATAGGCATCCTAGGCTGCCACCTGTGCAACCACATCTTAAGATCAAGCCTGAATGTGTCACTCTTCCTGACATTGCACTGGAGAAATATTCCCCCAAAACAATGCAAACCTGCTTTTCCTGAAATGAGAGTGCAATTCTTCAAAATGTAGCTAAAGTGGCATTTAATCCCATTTCTGCTCATATCACGGTTTCCATCCTGCTTATTGCAGGTGTGCTGTTCATAAAAAATTGTAAGCTTCCTTTTTTAAGATTCTGTATCGCTGCTGATATGGAATCCAAACGTTTACCACGTCAACTGAAGTTCCTTGGAATAATCTCCTAGGCTACATAAATTGCTTTACATGAATTCTGTTTTAAATCGTATTTGATAGTGAATGTTTTAGAGAAAAAAATAAGCACTTTCTGGCTTAATCATAAACCACAAGAAGTTAAGTGTGCATAATAAGATTTGTCCTCTTATCCAACATGAATAGCTGGAAAGAATTGCTCAGTTATGCACTGGCAAATTGAAAAAGTGGCAATGAAATGGAAAGAAAAAAATTACAGAAAATCATCCATGCTCTCAATGTTCACCAGGTGAATGAAAGTAACAGCCATCAGAGAGCTTTTTGGGGAACAACCATCCTGTTTAAGGAGTTAAGTCTCCATTCGGTGCATATTTGTAGCTCCTTTTAACATTAATGAGTTTTATAATCATAAAGTCAAAATATAATCATAAAGTCATAAAGTCAAAACATGCAGATTGAAGTTTTCAGACTCTCTTTAATACCCTTTCAGCTGGAAATTTCTCCATAGCAGCCTCTGAATCAGATTCAAGAATATTTTATATTAAAGACAATAATTCTATTGTAGGCTGTTTTATTACTGAGTGGTGGTTCAAGTTAACAACATGGGCCCAGACCGTCAAAGGTATTAGGTGCCCCAATCACATGAGAAAAATTAACTTTAAGCTGAATTAAGCTTATTTCTACCCCTGTTCCTGCAACGTGATGAGCACCCACGTCAATGGTAGATAAACATGCTCAGCATTTGACAGGAGGTGCATAGTGGTGCTCTTTGCAGGAGTGGGACATTAATCACGCACTAGTTTCTTCCCACCAGTCCTTCCACCCAAATGACTGGGTATAGTTCTGCCCCTCTTATTCACAAACAGAATAAATTCTTTCTATGTGGATATCCCGTTCCCCTATGCCGAAAGGGTGGAGATTCAGTTATTTCACTCACCCTTCCTCTGGACCCCTTGCAGGGACTCAAAGCAAGCATGGAGGCACAGGGTTTGTGTGCAGTGCTCTGGAGAGGACGTTGCTCCCCACTTCAGCACTTGTGAGCAATGCAGCCATTTCATATTCATGCCAATAAACTCTTTATGCTGTGCCACATTCTCTCTCTCCCATATATACCATACTTCGCTTATGAATTACCACACACAGATTGGCATATATTTGGCTCAATCCATCACTTCTGCCTTGGTTTCCTGCCTGTATACCTCACATCTCCTATGCCTCCACACTAAAAAATTCGATTGCCCTCTGAAGAGTATTAGACCAAATAATAGAAACGTGAAAACAGGAATTTTAGTCCTGCCTTCACTGCAATTCTCAACACAGCCTTAACTATAGAATCACTCCTGACACTTCCATTATGAATATAGATTCATACTATTATTTTTATTTTTTTTGACTATCTGATCCCCTTCATTCCATTTCTCTCTCATTAAAATGAATAATTTTTATTCCAAAGTGAAAGTGAAGATTGTCCTGTAGAAATATTCCTAGAGTATCTCATATTAAGGAGTTTCAAAACATGTGGTGGCCCTGGGAATTAAGGATACATGATTTCCATTGTTGCTAATGGAAGCTATGTGCCTATTGCCCTCAAATGCTGTTCTGAATATTTACCTGTAAGATCTCATTAGCATTTTTCAAGGAATGTGGCTGTGAGAACTATTCAAAATTTTTATAATAAATTTAGCTCTTTTTCTGTTAATAAATTATCCCAGAAAAATTGTGATGTTTACACACTTGTGTGTGCAATAAAAGCCTGTGGACTGCTCATGAGCAATTCATTACAACTATTGTGTCAAATAATTGCTATTCGTTTTGAGCATTTGTTATTTGTAACTCACTATTCATGCTGTGAGATTGATCACTTGTGTCACATGCTATTGTTTTTGCTCCCTAATTGGGTGTTAATATTTCCCCAAACAGAAGGAGAGCTTAAATAAACTCTATTCATTTTCAAGATGTCCAGCCGAGCCTATCTCAAAACCCTCAGTAAGTCCTGTAGTCCTCCCTGGGCTCCAACGTCTCTGAAGCCCTACCAGGGCTCCGGTCCTCTGTCTGACCAACAGGGCCTATCTTAGTACCCTAGATGGCCAGCTTACATGTGAAGTCTCAGCACCCATTTTCACATTCATGAGAATTTCTCTTGCTGTGAACATTCTCCTGGACCTAACAAGCATTCATATGATTGTTTGTGTGTAATGAGTGAAGAAAGGGCCACCGACAAAGTTGAAGTGAATCTGATGGTTTTCCTCCAATTAATGGTTGCCAATACTTGGTTGCAGGAACCACCTAGCTCTATCTGCTACCCAGATTGTCCTCTTGCACCTCACTTAGGAAACAAGCAGAGTAAAATTTAAGTCTTCCTTCTGCTTCAAACAAGACCAAAACGAAGAGTCTAATGCATTTTTTTCAGAAGAGTTTTAAAGGGAAGCTGGAACTATTAGCTTGGCCAATCCGTTTCAGCAGAAGTTACCCTTTTTGAGAATTGAAATCCTTGAAAATAAAAAAAAAATCTGTTGTGAAAACAGTATGCAACCTTCACTCTGGAGTGGAGATTGAGATGCTCCCAAAGCAGATATTAAAATAATTTGAGTGTGAGACAGAGCAGCTCTGCTACCTCTGCTAAAAGCAGATGGGAACTGCCCATCTTCTCAGGGGCTTGGGTAAGTAATGTTTCCCTACCTCTCTGACTGGTCCATTAAGAGATCACTGTCCTGTTTCAATATAATTGAACTATTGCTCTCAAAGAGATAACACAGCCTTGATTTCAGAGTTTCTGTTGATTCTAACAACTAGTGCCTAGAATGGAAATAACCACTTCCTGGAGTTCCTTATTCGATGCCGAGGCTTGCTGTGGGACAGAATCTGATATCCACTGCAGGGGAAGCCTAGACTGAGGGTACCTGGGATACTGAAAACATCTTGAATTGTTTGCTGTGTTTTTGGTTGACTAGCTTGGGGAAAAAATAGGCCAATTAACCTGACAGTGAGGGAGGTCTGCGGAGCTCTGGACTCGAGAAGAGGCAAAGTGAGGATTTGGGAGGATCTTTTGGTATATTGAAGAAGGCATATTGATCTGGTCTGTTATCCAATTAATTTGCCCTTGTTCTGTTGTAGAGGCATACTGGGGAAAGGGAGCCTTTCCCTCCTGCACAGCAACAGAGCAGGATTCTAACCTAATTTTCAAGGCAGCAGAGGTGTAACTGGGCAAACTGAGGATACAGCCAATACCTTGTTGACTATCACACATGCTGCCAAGTACATCAAGCATTGTACTAGCCAAAAGCAAAACCTACTCCTTTTCTAAGACGCACTAGTGCATACCCCACATTCAGAATGACAGCCTCCACTCCTCCTTTCCTTTCACACACACACCAGAACCCACTAGGCCTACTCTAGGAGAATAGTTTCTGTCACTATGTCAAGGCTGGCTCCCTGCCACTCTGTTCCCTCCCATGTACCTCCCTCCATGTAGCTGCAGTGGTAAAGGCAGGATATCACCTGGTGTGCACCTTCTGTGTAATATATTTGTTAGCTGGGTTCATTCATCTCTGTTTTTTGGTAGCAGGTGACAAGCCAATCATTATTCATTACGAGTTGGAGGGGGTTCCTGGAAAGCTGTCTTGCTGGGTTATAAGTGTAGGAGTTGGCTAGCTGGGAATAATACATTCTAAAGAGACAGCTTTAAAGATATTTTTTCAGCTTTATTTAGCACATCTCTAAGTTACAGGGTTTCAATGCATTTCAAATTCACATTGTTCCCTCTTGCATTGCATCTGAGGTTCCCACATGCAGAGCCTGACAGGATCATATACACACTCTCCTAGGGCAGAGTCAGCTGCTTGACTGCACAGCCTCATTCCAGTTACTTGAATCCTAGAAGAGGGTGTCTCTCATATTGATAGGCTGCATTCATCTGAATTTTTACATCCAAACTTTAACTAACCTGGGCATCTTCTGGGTCAAAAGGCAGCAGCAGTTCTACCAAAAGAAATGAAAGTTCCCATGCATAGCTTTTACATGAACTAAGACCAGTTCCTAGGGGTGAGATTATATTAAAAAAAATCACTACCACAGTTAGCACCTTGTTGGTGGCATCGACCAAGAGGCCAAGGCTTGAATGCATAAGGAGAGCATGCTTCTCTCTTTCCCTAAATTGGTCTAAATCAGGAATGGGGCAGAATGGACGAGATTACACTGCCCTCACATAGGCCTGGTCTACACTATGAGTTTATACCAATTTGTGACCACTCTGGACAGCAATCTGAACTTGCATGCACAGGCCAGGTAGAAAGGAAAAGCCCCACAAACTTTTGAATTTCATTTCCTGTTTGTCCAGCGTGAAGCACCGATCAGCACAGGTGACCATGCAGTCCCAGAATCCAAAAAGAGCTCCAGCATGAACCATACGGGAGATATTGGATCTGATCTCTGTATGGCGAGATGAATCTGTTCTATCAGAACTCTGTTCCAAAAGACAAAATGGCAAAGCATTTGAAAAAATATCGAAGGCTATGATAGACAGAGGCCACAACAGGGACTCAACACAGTGCCACGTGAAACTTAAGGAGCTGAGACAAGCATAATGGAAAGCCAAAGAATCAAATGGATGCTTACGGAGGGAGGGAAGGGGAACTGAGGACTCTAGCTATCTCACAATTCCCGCACTCTCCAAAAACCATTTGCATTCTTGGCTGAGCTCCCAATGCCTGAAGGGTCAAAACCAATACATTATCGCAGGTAGTTCAGGGTATATGTCATCAGCCCCCACCCCCTTGAAAGAAAAGGGAAAAAAATCATTTCTCACCATTTTTCAATGTCACCGGAATTCTGGGTTGAGATCACAATGCATGATGGGGCAAAAACAGTGTTGTGGGTGATTCTGGGTAAATGTCATCAGTCAATCCTCCCTCCATGAAAGCAATGGCAGACAATCATTTTGCGCCCTTTTCCTTGGATTGCCCTGGCAGACTCCATAGCACAGCAACCATGGAGTCCGTTCAGCCTCTTTTCACTGTCACCGTATGTCTACTGGATACTGCTGGGAGACGCGGTGCTGCAGCACTACGCAGCAGCATCCTTTTGCCTTCCCTTCCTGATGGCAGATGGTACAATATGACTGGTATCCGTCATCATCATCCCATGAGTGCTCCTGGCTGGCCTGGGTGAGGTCAGCCGGGGGCGCCTGGGCAAAAACGGGAATAACTCCCCGACCGACGTCACCGAGCACCCATGACAGCAGCAGACGGTACAACATGACTGTTAACCATCTCTGCTAACTTGCAAAGGCTAGGGAACGCTGCTGTGTAGCACTTCAGTACCGCGTCTGTCAGCAGCATCAAGTAGACATACGGTGACAGAGAAAAAGGCTGAATGGGCTCCATGGTTGCCATGCTATGGCATCTGCCAGGGCAATCCAGGGAAAAGGGTGCGAAATGATTGTCTGCCGTTGCTTTCACGGAGGGAGGATTGACTGACGACATTTACCCAGAATCACCAGCGACACTGTTTTTGCCCCATTGTGCATTGTGATCTCAACCCAGAATTCAATGGGTGGGGGAGACTGCAGGAACTATGGGATAGCTACCCACAGTGCAACACTCTGGAAACTACCCACAGTGCAATGCTCAGTACATGGACGCACACTGCCGAATTAACGTGCTTAGTGTGGCCGCATGCTCTTGACTTTATACAATCTGTTTCCAAATAGCGGTTTCCTTAAAATTGGAATAACCCCGTAGTATAGACATACCCATAGGCTCTGTGACAAAACAATAGATTTTCACTTCCTAAAGCTGGCAACTTTTGCCACTACTAAATTTATATTTAAGTTTGTTCAGGTTCATTTTACAAATCTAAGGTGTTACTGTATTAGTAACACAGGTATGGGGATTTGTTTCTTTAAAATATATGGGTCAGATCTTCAGCTGGTGTAACTCAACATAGCTCCATAGAAATCAATAGAGATTTATTGAGGTACAGCAGATGAGGATCTGATCCATGATTTTTAACCTGATGATATCTCCTTTGTTATGTACAAATGTAGAGACACTCAAATAGGGATACACATTCCAAATACACCATAGGCCTGATCAAAAAGTTTGAAGTCAATTGAAAGACTCCAATTGATTTTAGTGAGCTTCAGAACAGGCCCTAAGTGTCAGGAAAAGCAAAACAACAATCATTCAAAAGAACAAATAAACACCATAAAAGAACATTTCTTATATGACTAAGGGACCCTTTCAAAAACATGATTCAGCTAGGTGGGAACTAGAATTGTCAGTCTGCCATCAATGGTCAAAAGAAAAAAATCTTTCTTTTTAAGGGCAAATATTTATTTAATAAGTTTTTTTTTAAATCCTTGTTCTTGGCAATAGAGTCCCATATTTATAAAATATTGGTCTGCATGAAGCTAAATCACCACAATCGAATTAGAAGTGCATATTGATGCCTTTACTCAATTTCTCAGTTTCTCCTTATGTATGTGAAAAAAGTGGCTGTAGACCAGATCATTTTTTCAGTTTACTAGTATACACTTGTACAGGGAAAGGGTGTAGTGTTTTGGCACTAAGAATAGATCCCCTGTTCGGGAAACCCAGTGGTGCATATCATGTACTGCTAGGAGTTCCTGGTAAGACATCACGTTCTGCATCAAGGAAAAGGTGGTGTTCTAATGACTGTGATTAAATCCCGACTACCAAATGATCTCTCATCCTTGAAACACTCTGTGCTATAGTGAGTAATCAGAACAGCAATTCAGTAATTATTGTACATTCATTTCCACTAAAAGCACTTTCAATAGACCAAAGAGTACTGAAGTAGAAATAGAGATACCTATATTATGATTTACCCTACATTTACATTGGCCACATAAATCCCATTATCCCTTCCTGTTTTTCAAAAGTAACCCATAAAATATAGTATCTGCACCACCTTGACTCATGAAAACTTTCCACTTACTTTAGGGTTTTTTCCTTCCTTCTTTTACGTAAGACACATTGTGCTTGTGATAGGAAGAAATTATATAAAATCTTTTTTCCCCCTTCTCTCTCTTTCAAGTATTTTTAGATCAAGCCATCAAAATGCAGAGGAAAAAGACACAGATTTCAGACACTACACTTCAACCAAGATCTAATGTGAAAGAGTAGCCAAGTACCAGTACATATGACTTCCTCCAAGCAGCAGCTGAGGGCTCCTGACTGAGTTAAACTAGGCCAATGTGAAGGAGCTTCATTTCATTTTATTATCTTTCCTTGGACTTTAATTTGTGAACTGGACTTCAGAAAAAAAGGAAAATGCAGAGACACTACTGGAACTTGGACAGTTATTTAAGTTGATAACATTCCAAAGCACCAATGACAGACAAATAGTGGGGGCGGGGGGAAAGAAGGATTCTTGAAGCACAAAGAAATGTGCGGTAAATCCAGGTCACTAGACTGACTGAACATTCCTAATGTTACAGATGTGATGACCTATTTGTGAGCATGGTCCCAGTTTTACAGATTCCTTTAAAGTAATGAAAAAAAAATTATGGTTCAGTCTGAACTAAAAAAAACTATATATTTTATTTAGACAGTTCTAAACTGAGCTCAAGATAACCAAACAGAGGGTGCCTCAGTCATTCTTTGTATTCTCAAGTCACATGAATGCTATTCTCTTGTTCCCACATTAGGTGTGGTTAAAGCTTATTTATCCATTCCAATCCACATTTTCCCAACAATAATTAAATCCCTTATTACTGCCTGCCTGGTTCCATAATAGTTTAGTTAGCAGCACTCTTGTTTGGACCAGTGAGATTATTTTTTGTGTTCCACACTAGGAACTGGTCTCAATATCTATGCCACTACTAAATTGAAGAATTATGTGTGGTACTGTAGTTGGAACTGGAGAAAGAGCGTCAGATCTAAGGAGGGACTCTGGTTGGTGTGACACCATAATGCAAGATGGGGCACAAGCTGCTTACTTTTCAACATGAGAGTTTCAACATGTAACACTGGCTACCCAACATACTTAATAGAGATCACTTCTCTTCAACTCAGCCTGCTTTCTGCATCTCTTTTACTAATAAAAACACACAGGGAGTTCTGCATGTTTAGTATTGCTATTCCTTCAGTTGATGTACTAAACCACAGTCCCTGCTGCTCATCTCTGGTGCAGGTAAAGGCTCTGTCACTTATAGCAAATGTTAGGGAACAAACCCAGTGTCCTGGCTAATGTTTCCTTTCTAAGTCAATCAAATGTACAAAGCCATTTGTGAGCTACTGTTGTGTATGCAAGCATGGCTATACTGGCCTGTGTGGCAGTGAATGATCTGTATCTAACTCATTACTTTTTAAAGTGCTATGTGATACTGTGACAGCTTGATCACAGTCCTGTAGTGTAGGCAAGGGAATTTGCAACATGGTTTGGAGTCTAAGCACCTGTGACATGTGGTTTACAATATGCTGTGACACTGCAAAATGTCTGGCCCAAAGAGAGGCATATAATTTTCCTCAGTTGCAAATTAAGGCAAGTATCTAAGGTGAAGCTTTCTGCAGCCAGGTCCAAAACCTCAGGTATAAACAAGGCCAGATTCAGCCATCATGGATGCTGAAAAACACAAGAGGAAACACCAGCTTCCTCCATTGTGCTCCCCACTTCCCAGTACAGCTTTGAATTCCCCTTAACGCCCATCCCTTACTAGTCTACATTCCTCAGAGAGTTGGGGGCCTGTTGCTTCATTCCATTCCTGCAGGGGACATCTGCCAATCTACACATTCTATTTACAGCATACAGGGATAGCTGGTTGTTTGAGAAGGGGCTTTATGACCATTTTTGTATGTAATGGATCTTTTAACTCTTGTTACAAATGCATTAGCTATAAAAGGTGTTATAAAAAGCCTTACATTACATTCCGGTCTTTCCATTTTAGTTACTGAACTGGGTTGTTAATTCCAATTCCTATTTTGGAAATAAATTCCCATCATTTCCCTCTCCCCCTTCTTCTTCACGTGTATCTATCACATAGCCCATGTAAATGTCAGTGCTAGTGAACTAGAAATCATGGGCTTTGAGGTATAATTCCAAACCCAAATATAGTTGTTACAAATGCTGTAATTAACAGCACTGATTCCCACACCCATGAGGTTTTCTGGATCCATTTTCAGTGGCCTTCCTGACTATCTGTTTTCCTTCTTTGTATGTTTGGTTTACCGTGCATTTTATATCTCACTACTGAGATAATGCTTTCTGTACCTTTAACTCGATAAGAGCATATGCTTGTCAGTTAGAATAAAGGTATCATTTTCCATATCTCCCCAGGTGGATTTCTCCATGGCTGCTTCACAGATCCCTCCTTGAAGGAAGTGTTCACAAAATATAGTTCCAGTCTGTAAATTTATGTAGAGGAGCACATGTATATGTATATATATTATGCACAGAAACCATATATGTTAAATATAGAAATGTAGATGGAAAGTCTATTGTATGTAAATGTATTTGTGCCTAAATATCTTTTTTCAGGTAAAGGAGCCTAATCTTTTCTCACTGTATATATGCAAATCCTAATAATATTGTTAATATTATTAATAATTAATATTAAATAGATGACGAAAGTGCATCTTTTGCAAGAGGAAACACTATAATTTCCTATATTCTTTATTAACTTGGTTTCATTTTCATCTGTAGTTTCAGCTTTTCTTCTTGACACTTGAAAATATTGCATCTCATCATGGAGATTAAAATTTGACATGAGGAAGAGCAAAGAAAAATCTTGATCTTTAACGCTCAGCTTAAGACCAGCTGTGAGATGGCTATCCATTAAATACCAAACCCCTGAGAATGCTGATTCCATTTCTGTAAATATGCTTTTATATGTGCTTAAAGCTTTCCAATTATGCCAACACTTCCCTTAGTTAACTTATTCATGAAGAACACAAAAGGGAAATGAACATTACCCAAGCAAATTCTATGATTATGTTTGAAAACATGTGGAACATTGTGGAAAATACTTTCAGGTATTCACTCAGTTCTGAAGTGAGTATTATTATAGCATTATTGTACAGCTGGATTGGAAAAATGCAGCATAAAAGGAGTTAAATTACTTGCCAACATTAGGCAACAGGTTTGTGGCAGAACCCATATCTTCTAACTCCAAATTCTCCCGAGAACAAGTTTATTCTTTCTTTCATGAGACAATACCTTTTGTGTTTTGTGAAATAAAGCAAAATAATTGTAAGGTATTCAAATACACTTCTATAGGACATAAAAATACTAATTATGATAGGATTAAATTGTTACTTTACTGATCTGAGGTAGACAGTTCACTGAATTAATCAGTTTATTAATCAATAAACTGAATTGAATGATCCTTATCTCATGAGATAAAGGCTCATTGTTACTCTTTGATGCAGACAGTCTTTATCTGTCAAATAAAGCAGTGCCTTATGTTAAGACCTCAGCACTATTAAAAAATAAAAGGGGTTAATACCATTTCTCTTTTGTGTGATTAAATGTTTTTATTGTTTTCAGAGGAACACAACTATTCATCATCATTAGGGGAGAAAGAGCAGAGGAAAGACAAAGGAAGAGAGAAGCCAGAGAGAAATACAAGAAGGAGGAAGGAAAACAAGAACAGGAATTCATGTGGTATAAAGTAATAAAGAAGATTTTAATACTAATACATAATGCCATGCATATAGTCATTTTCCATCCTGGCAAAATGCCTAATTTGTTTTGATCTCTATTTCTCTAGTTCTGTACTTGATAAAAGGTTGGTTATTTGGGTTTTTTTAAGTGGGTTTTGTCCAGCGTTTCAAAAAAATCTATGTTCCAGAAAAAAGCTGGACATTGTGGAGAAGGGTATTCTTTGGATCTCCATGGAAAGAAATAGCCAATAGTGCTACTCATCCCAACATTCCTGAACCTGGTAAAATACATTAATTTTAAATGTATTATTACAGTGTGACCTGATAGAAAACCCACTGGAGACAATGGAAAAACTCCCATTAACTTGAATTGGCTTTAGATCGCAATCCATTATTTGTAAGAAGGCATCACAGCCTGGAAGGATAAGTGATGTCTGTGCCTCATCTGACTTACACTGGCTCACTTTGTGTCCTTGGGCATGCCACGTCACATCTCTGCCTCTGTATCTTTATCTGTAAAATGGGACAAATATAATGCTTACCCTTCTGCCTCACAGGAGTGTTGCAAGGAATAATTAGCTGGCATAAATTGTCCATGGAGCTTTGAGAATTTATGCTAGTTGAGGATCTGCAACAATGCTTTATAGTGCTTTGAATATGTAAAGTGTTACACAAATACTAAGGAAAAAAATCTCCCTCCCCTACCACCCTAGTAAGGAGATTAAGCCCTGTCTACACTATAAGTTTAGGTCAAATTTAGCACTATTAGATCAATTTAACCCTGCACAGGTTCACACAACAAAGCCATTTTTGTAGACTTAAAGGACTCTTAAAATCGATTTCTGTACTCCTCCCCAATGAGGGGATTAGCACTGAAATAGACATCGCCAGGTTGAATTTTGCGGTACTGGCCTCTGGGAGCTATCCCAAAGTGCACCATTGTGACTATTCTAGACAGCACTTTCAACTCAGATGCACTAGCCAGGTATACAGCAAAAGCCCCTGAACTTTTGAATTTCATTTCTTGTTTGGTCAGCGTGGTGAGCTCATCAGCACAGGTGACCATGCAGTCCCATAATCACAAAAGAGCTCCAGCATGAACCAAATGGGAGGTACTGGATTTGATCACAGTTTGGGGAGATGAATCCGTGCTATCAGAACTCCATTCCAAAAGACGAAATGACAAAATATTTGAAAAAATCTCCAAGGGCATGATGGACAGAGGCTGCAACAGGGACCAGCAGCAGTGCCACGTGAAAATTAAGGAACCCAGGCAAGCCTACCAAAAAAACAAAAAGGCAAATGGCTGCTCTGGGTCAGAGCCTCAGACATGCCGCTTCTATAATGAGCTGCATGCAATTCTAGGGGGAGCCCCTACCTCTACCCCACTCCTGTCTGTGGACACCTGCAAGGGGGAGTCTCATGCAACAGGGATGAAGATTTTGGGGACAAGAAAGATGAGGAGGTGGAGGAGGATAGCGTACAGCATGCAAGCAGAAAAACCATTCTCCCCAACAGCCAGGAACTGTTTATCACCCTGGAGCCAATACCCTCCGAAACCTCCCAAGGTGGGTTCACAGACCATGAAACCAGAGAAGTTACCTCTTTTGAGTGTACCTTTGTAAATATAATGCATGCGTGTTTAATGATTAATTTGCCCTGAAGACTTGTGATGCATTCGCGGCCAGTATAGCCCCTCCTTTTAAATGGCCAACCCAACAGGTGCTTGGTATGGGAAAGGAGGGCGCTGCTGTTTGAAACCATTCCCACATGTTATGAAGGTTGAAGAAGCTTAAAGACTGTGGCTTACCATGGCTGCCTGCAAGACGAATTGTGTTGCCCGCTGGCCCTGCGTGTGTGATCTCTCACACCAAACCAGCAGGCCAGCAATATAAGAGGCAAAATGCGACTTTGTACCGAAAGCAAATGTGCTATGTAATGTTAACAGCTTGGTTCACCATAAAAGAGTCTACTCGTTCTCTAAAATGTGTCTTTTTAAATACTACTCTCCCTTTTTTTCCTCCCGTGGCCGCAAATGTTTCAATGCTCCCTCTATCATCTCCATCCCAGAGGCTAGCGCAGATAAGAAGGTGAAAAAAATGCACTCACGCTGAAATGTTCTCTGACCTTATGCAGTCCTCCCACACTGAAAGAGTTCAGCAGAATGCGTGGAGGCAAACAACGTCAGAATCCAGAAAAACAGAAAATGAACGTGAGGACAGGAAGGATGAACGAGAAGAGAGATGGCAGGAGCAAGAAGAGAGGTGGCGGAAGCAAGATGAGAAATGGTAGCAGGATGCAATGCTGAGGCTACTGGAGGAATCAAACTGATATGCTCTGGTGTCTGATGGAGCTGCAGGAAAGGCAGCAGGAGCACAGACTGCCGCTGCTGCCCTTGTGTAACCACCCATCCTCCTCCCCAAGTTCCATAGGCTCCTCACCCAGATGCCCAAGAATGCAGGGGGGTGGGCCTCTGGGCACCCAACCACTCCACCCCAGAGGAATACCCAAGCAACAGAAGACTGGCATTCAATAAGTTTTGAAGTGCAGTACGGCCTTGTCCTTCCCTCCTCCCCTCATCCACACCCCCCATCCGGTGCTTCCCTCCTCCTGCACCCCTCCCAGGCTACCTTGGCAGTTATCCCCCCATTTATGTGATGAACTAATAAAGAACGCAAGATTTTGAAACAATAATGACTTATTGCCTCTGCAAGTGATGATCAAAGGTGGGAGGGTGGTTGGTTTACACGGAAGTAGAGTGAACCAAGGGGGCAGGTTTTCATCAAGGAGAAACAAACAGAACTGTCACACCCTAGCCTGTCCAGGCATGGTTTTCAAAGCTTCTCTGATGCACAGCATGCCCTGCTATTCTCTTCTAATCACCCTGGTTTCTGGCTGTGCATAATCAGTGGCCAGGCAATTTGCCTCAATCTCCCCCTTACTCTCACAGTTATTGTGGAGCACACAGCAAACAGCAACAACAATTGGAATATTGGTTTCGCTGAGGTCTAACCAAGTCAGTAAATTGTGCCAGCACGCTTTTAAAAGTCCAAATGCACATTCTACCACCATTCTACACTTGTTCAGCCTGTAGTTGAACAGCTCCTTTCTACTATCCAGGGTGCCTGTATATGGCTTCATGAGCCATGGCATTAAGGGGTAGGCTGGGTCCTCAAGGATAACTATAGGCTTTTCAATGCCCCAACGGTTATTTTCTGGTCTGGGAAGTAAGTCCCTTCCTGCAGCTGTTCAAACAGACCAGAGTTCCTGAAGACGCGAGCGTCATGCACCTTTCCCGGCCATCCCACGTTGATGTCAGTGAAATGTTCCTTGTGATCCACTAGTGCTTGCAGCACCATTGAAAAGTACCCCTTGCGGTTTACGTACTGACTGCCAAGGTGGTCCGGCCTCTAGATAGGGATATGTGTTCCATCTTTCGCCCTACCACAGTTAGGGAATCACATTGCAGCAAAGCCATCCACTATGGCCTGCACATTTCCCAGAGTCACTACCCTTGATAGCAGCAGCTCAGTGATTGTGTTGGCTACTTGGATCACAGCAGCCCCCAGAGTAGATTTACCCACTCCAAATTGATTCCTGACTGACCAGTAGCTGTCTGGGGTTGCAAACTTCCACAGGGCTATTGCCACTCACTTGTGAACTGTGAGCGCTGCTCTCATCTTGATATTCTTGCACTTCAGGGCAGGGGAAAGCAAGTCACAAAGTTCCATGAAAGTGCCCTTATGCATGCAAAAGTTTCACAGCCACTAGGAATCATCCCAGACCTGCAACACTATGCAGTCCTACCAGTCTGTGCTTGTTTCCCAGGCCCAGAATCGGCTTTCCATGGCATGAATCTGCCCCATTACCACCATGATGTCCAGATTGCCAGGGCCTGTACTTTAAGAGAAGTCTGTGTCCATGTCCTCATCACTATCGTGATCACGCTGTCCTCGCGTCCTCGCCTGCTTTTGCAGGTTCTGGTTCTGCACATACTGCAGGATAATGCACGAGGTGTTTACAATGCTCACAACAGCAGCGGTGAGCTGAGCAGGCTCTATGCTTGCTATGGTATGGTGTCTGCAGGAGACCAGAGTTGCAGCGGACTGGTGGTTGGATGATAACAGTTAGCAGTCCTACTGCACTGTCTGCTGAAAGTAGTATGGCGTCTGCACGGTAAAAAGGCGTGAAACTTTATCTGCCTTTGCTTTCACAGCGGGAAGGGCAACTGATGACATGTACCCAAAACCTCCCGTGACAATGTTTTTGCCCCATCAGGCATTGGGAGCTCAACCCAGAATTCCAGTGAGCAGCGGAGACTGCGGGAACTGTGGGATAGCCACTTACTGTGCAACGCTCCGAAAATCGATGCAAGCCACAGTACTGTGAATGCACTCTGCTGACTTAATTCTCTTAGTGGGGACATACACAATTGTCTGTATAAAATCGCTTCCTAAAAATCAACTTCTATAAATTTGACCTAATTCCGTAGTGTAGACATTTGGCATACCAGCATCCCAGATCTCTTATCAATGACAGAACACCACATTAATGTGTGTAGTATTGCAGTTTATTATATATAAATAAGTAAGCCAGAATCAGAAAGTCCTCACCCAGTTAAATTGAGGAGATCTCTGCTAGTATATTTCTAGACATGTTCATTCTAAATTCCCCTTCCTCCTCTCCCTCCCTTTTTGCATCTCTGTCCTCAAATAAACAAGTGTAAAAATTCATTTCTGTTGTCTGAATGGGAGTAAACATCCCTGGTCACATTAGAGACAATTAGTCTAGCATCTATGCTTCAAGTCTGAGTTAACTAACTATTAAACAGCCAATTGCTGGATATTTTTTTTTTAAAAAGCCCCGCTAATGAATTAATTATAATCCAGCTGAACAATAATTACATATTTTCTGAACAAATGCTAACACCAAAAATTAAGGGGAAAAAAATCAATGCTGTAGCAAACTTGAAGCAAAATTAGATGTGATGTGCCATTGAATGTGTCTGTAACGGATATATTTTAAATGTCCATGCTAGTTTTCAGACTGGCCTTGGGCAATGTGGCTCCAACTTCAAGATGCAAATTTGGAAGAAGTTTGAGGATTTCAGGACCCTTACCTATAAGGTACATTTAGAGCATCAAGTCACTGAGGATTTTAGGTCCTGTAGGCACTGATATTTTCTGGGACTCATCAAATCTATAGAAGAACTTTTAGAAACAGCAAAAACGTATCAAACCCAATCAGAAAACATCTATTTTTGGTTGATCCCATGGATAGAGCTGGTGGCGGTGGGGGAACTTTCAAAGTGTATCTACAGCTTTCATTTTAACTACCGTTCTCAAATTCTTTTTGGCAATATTCAGCTAGCTCTGCCTGTGGATCTGAGGTAGAGGGAAAATTTATCCAGCTGGCTCCTCCACTGCACCATGCCCTCTCCCCAAACTCCCCTTTACTCCACAAGGCTGGATGGGTTTGTATGGGGTGCTGGCTAGGCTAGCAGCTTCCTGTGACTTCTCTGACTATGGGAACTGCTTGCTTATGCAAATATACCCCTCTTTACTGTTATCTTGTTCCCCACCCACCTGCCATCTGTCTGTTTGTCCATTTGCTGTATCTTGTCAAAATTCTAACTGGTGAGGGACTGTCTTTATGTTATTGTTTGGACAGTGGTTGGCACAATGTGGCCTTGATCCCAGATTGTGGCTTCTAACTGTAACTTTAATATAAACTAATAATAGTGATTATTAGGTAGGAGCATGTCACAGGAGCGGAAGAAAGTCCTCACACACGTGAATGCCAAGGAAAATGTTGTCTCCTTCATTTGTACATTACTTCTCTCATGATCACAGTGCATTCCTCAGGGGAAAGCTGACAGCAGCAGAGAAACTTTCCCTGGATCCATTGTCTGAGAAAATGTGCTGAAGTGTGTCAGGAGGAGGGTTGGAGAGAGATAACAATAAAAAAAGAAAGAGGCAGGAAAATCACATAACGGAGGTCAAACATTCAGGTAGAAAACAAGAAGAAAAAGCCCTTCTTAATTTTTGCATCAGAGTTTGTTTTCTCCCAAAACATTTACTGACATTTCTACTGAGTTTTTGAAATAATCTATCTCCCTCTATTAATTGTCTTAAATTTTAGATGTATCACACATGCATCAGATCAGCCAATCTACTCCAACTGTTCAATTTATTGTATTGGCATTTTTCTCCCTCCTTTGACTTTTACATTTTCTGCAACTCATGGTTGAAGAGAAATTCTGAAAGAGACTGGAGGTTTCGAGGGACTGGTAATAGAATTTGGTGCCTTTCACTTCAAGGACATGAGCTCACATTCCATCCAGATCAGTAGTGACAGGAGACTGTTACCTTCAAGCAGCTGCACCATATCTTATGGGTATTCATTTGGGGATCCAGTCCATTTCCTAGCAAGCAGGTGTTCACATTGCAAACATCACCATCCGGACTCATACTCTAGTTGACAGTCCCAGCTGATGAATTAAGGATTGAATTAACTACCCAGAGGTAGTCGTTTCAATCAGGGTTCAGGCACACAATGCAGGGTAATAGAGGCAAGCTTGTACTGCCACTACCAGTGTGATACTGATTCTGTGGCTAACAGAGTGCTATCTTAAGGTTATTAGTCTAGCATTAAATTAAGTTTAGAAGAGTTTTGGTTTATAGTGTCCCAGTAGTGTCAGTTAGATTCCAGGTTATTCAGTACATTTTGTACACATATACACAGAGGTGGGCAAGAGGAGTCTAGGCTTCTTTGTCCACCCTCCTTCATCCTCTGATATTTTCTGTTTTGCACTGAAAAAGCTGACGGTGCTGGAATCAAAAAATGTCCCTCTCTGTTCCTGGGAGGGAAGTGCTTTTAAACCTGTCACCTCAGCATGTTTTTGCAACCATTATTATTCTGTGTGGCCTTCTGGCTCTGAGTGACTTACTGTCTATTTGCAAATAACGGGGGTTCCCCTAATACATTGCCTCTGCAGATCCCTCCTGTAAAAGTCACATGCTTTCTGTTGTAAGGCATGGAACCACTGCCAGCAGCTAAAACAGTTAGGGTAGGGGGAAGGCATGTCACCTGATCTCAAGGCATTCTGTAACAAAGGCCAGCTCCAGGCACCAGCGAAGGAAGCAGGTGCCTGGGGTGGCCAATAGAAAGGGGAGGCACTCCGTCCATTATTGGCAAGGCCAGCTCCAGGCACCAGCGCAGCAATCAGGTGCTTGGGCGGCCAAGAGGAAGGGGTGGCACGTCTGGCTCTTCAGTGGCAATTCAGTGGCGGGTCCCTCGGTCCCTCTTGGAAGGAAGGACCTGCCGCTGAAGTGCTGCCGATTGCTATCGTAGCTTTTTTTTTTCTCCACTGCTTGTTGGAGCCCACCTTGGTTATTGGGGCATTACGTCCAGGTCTTTGGTGGCAATTCAGTGGCGGGTCCTTCAGTCCCTCTCCTCCTTTTCGGCAGCACTTTGGTAACAAGTGAATCAATTGTTTGGGGGCGGTATTCTTCGCCACTTGGGGCGGCAAAAAAGCTGGAGCCGGCCCTGTCTGTAACTAACACTTTAAAAGCCTCCCACCATCACAACCATCCCTCACTTCCTATCAACATCTTCTCCGCACACCACTCCCTACCCTGCTTCCCAAGCATGAGTGCTCTGCTATGGTGGAGACCACAGCAAAAGGTTGTAAAGGCCTGAAACTAGTCACAGACACTGCACAACACAGTCACATATGACAAAAATTCACAACCTTGGGAGAAAGATAAAGACATGGGATCCCAGAGAGCACCATCAATCTAAATTCAGACTGATGGTGCTCAGTCCAGATTAGAGAATATGGATCACATTGCTGCTGTTTTATCTACTGTATAAGCAAAACACTTAGCAGAAACGGAGAACTTGATAAGCTAAAGACTGTCCTGTGTATGTGCAATAAGTAACAGCCTAAATACATTGCTCCTACTCCCCCACATATTACATACAAGACTTATGGCTATTGCAATCTTCAAATATAAGTTTCCTGCACTAAATAACACAAATTAATTTCTCTGGGCAATGAAGGAAAACTCAGAGGCACTGATGCTCTTGTTTGCTAGAATCTTGCCATTGGTGCTATGGAAAAGTTGCACAATACATTATTTATCAACACCAGCATTTTTTAATGTGCATTTATGTATTCATTTGTGTGCAGCCTTTACCCAGTGCAGTAGCACAAAGGAGCAGATGATTAATACTAGTTTATACTGAAGCCCTGTTTACAGGGTATAGGCCAAGTTTGTGGCTACATAACTAAAAAGGAAAAGTACTTTTAAAATGTGGTTTGTAGTTTTCCTTTTTCCTCTCTGATGTGTGTGGTTTTTGTTTGTTTGTTTTCTTGCTTTTGTTGTTGTTTCTAAACAGCCTTGTAGGAGCTTACAAAATAAAAGTTCTCTTCCTACAGCTTTTTGTCTTTTCCTTCTTACAAATGTTAGTCCTCTACTCGCTCCATTCCCAAAAAATAATTTAAATGAAGGAGAAGCCAACATGGCTCCCTTCTGTTTACTTCTTCTTTATAAACTTTTTACTCACAATTAGCACTTGGAACTCATTGCTACACGAGATCATTGAGGCCAAGAGTTTAGCAGAATTCACAAAAGGATTAAATGTTTATATATGGGTAATATGAATATCGAGAGTTATAATAGTTCATACTCAGGACCGGCACTAGAGTTTTTCGCGCCCTAGGTGCATGGCCATTTCGCCACCCCACGCGCCCCTCCCGCGGCTCCAGTGGAGCTGCCACAGCCATTTCTGAGGAGGGTCCATTGGTCCGCGGATTCGGTGGAGCTGCCGCAGCTGTGCCTGCGGCAGCTCCACCAGAGCCACGGACCAATGGACCCTCCACAGGCACAACTGCAGCAGGTCCACCGGAGCTGCCTGCTGCCCCCCGGGCAAAATGCCGCCCCCTGAAAATCCTGGCACCCTAGGCAATTGCCTAGTTCACCTCAATGGAAGCGCCGGCCCTGTTAATACTTATAGAAAAAAAGGACTTCTGAAGGGAAATAAACTATCATGATTAAGGCTTAAGTTAACCTCTAACTATTGGAACTGAGAAGGAAACTTTTCCTGGGGATAGATTATTCCATAACTGCCTAATGGAGGATTGCTTGCATCTTCCCCGGAAGCATTTAGTACCTAGCATCTCTTGATGACAGGATACTGGACTACATAAACCACTTGTCTGATCCAGTGTGGCAATTCCTAAGATGTTTCTTCTTTAACTGTATATCAGCAATGTAGCAGGGTGCTGGTGCAAAGGTACCTAATTAGCCCTTGCTCAGCCAGCCTCAATCAGTGGAAATAGATTGGGGCTGAGGAGAAATCTGGTGCCTGGCCTCTAGAACTGGCTGCACCTGTGGGCCTGAGGGTTCAAGGGCTATAAAGGCTGGCTGGCAGCAGAAGACAGGGAAATGGCCAGGGGAAGGTCAGTCTCCAGGCTGAGTGCAGATTCTGGGTGGAAGAGGAGACTGTAAGGCCTGCTTTGTATATAGTATATGACTGCTGGTGAGAGAACATGTGTAAATAAAGCCATGGGTGCTGCAGAAGAAGCAGCCTCTCTGTGCGTTACTGGGGCAACCAGTGGGCTCCAGGAAGAGGGGTGGGCAGAGGACCTGTTACAAGTGGGGGCTTGTCTGGGATCCAGTGCCAAAGACACAGTTTGGCGACCCGGCAATGGAGAGCACCCTGCAGTGGCTCACCGAGCAACAGACAGAGATGCAGAAAGCACTGCAGTCCTTCCAGCAGTCCCAGCAGGTGGAGATGCAGGCTCTACTCGCTTGGCAGGCAGAGCAGCAGAAGGCCCTACAGGACTTCATCAAGGAGCAGTCAACCGTGCAGCAGCAGCTCCTACAAAGGGTGGTGAGTCCTGCTGGGGGAGATGGCACCTGGGCCCCAGGCCTCAGCCTCTGTAAGATGGCCCCAGCTGATGATTTCGACGCCTTTTGGGGTACTTTCGAGCTGGTGGCCAGGGCCCTGCGGCTGGCCCCCTGTCTCACTGGGGAGGCACAGGCTGCATATATGGCCCTGATGGAAGCCCAAGCCAGGGACTATGATGCAGTGAAGGCAGCAATTTTGGACCGCCTCAGGCTTTTGGCTGAGAAGTATCAGCAAAAGTTTCGGGCAGCCTGGTGGGCAGGGGGTGTGCGACCCCGGGCCTTTGCTCAAAAATTAACAGACTGGGCAACACGGTGGTTGAGGCCTGATGCCCATATCATGGGACAGATAATGGATCAAGTGTTCCTTGAATAGTTTATCCAGTGCCTCCCCGATACTGTGCTGGTTTGGGTGTGGCGACATCAGCAGGCCACCTTTGAAGCGCCGTGCAAAGAACGGAGGAGTATGCAGAAGCCGACTTCCCACCGAGGGAGCATCGAGCCCTGCGGGACACAGAGGGGGCAGGAAACCCTGTGAGCACACCAGGGCAAAGCCGGTAGACAGGCGACGGGAGGAGCCCAAGGGGACCCCTAACTGCCTGGGGCAGCTTGTATGCTGGCAGTGTGGGCAAATGGGACATAAAAGCTGGGACTGCCCAGTGATGGAGTGTGGGGCAGCTGAATTTTGTGGGTGGACTAAGATTGGGGGGTGGAAAAAGAGGCGCGGGTTGGCCACTATCTTGGTGCGGATTGGAAAAAAGCCTCAGAGGGGTCTAGAGGACATGGCCTCTGCTCGCTCCCTTATACAGCAGCGCTTAGTGAAGCCACATTGGCTTCCCCAGGGAGGGGAACCCCCAGCATTCCAGTTAAAAGGGCACCGTGGTCCAGGAAGGGACACAGGGGCCTAGAGGACAGGCGGATCACAGGCCTGCAGAGGGCGCTCCAGAGCTGGAATGAACTAATTCGCAGGAGTCACCAGCAGGAAGCGCCGCTGGGGTGAGTCCACACATCTACAAGCAACAAGAAGGATATTAGTTTAGCATGAGAATGTGGCTTGCGCACTCTGTCCCATCACCGTAGGCAAAGGTCTGAATCATCTGAGATGTCATTTGAGAGATAACTGCTACAGCAGATTCAGTGAAGAACCCACGTTGTATTACAATTGGACCACCAAAATAAGCATTAAAAAATAAAAAGACAGTGCTGCAGATGAAACTATGGGGTGCATTGGCAGAGCTTGATGGGTCTCACAACTGGAATAGATCTTTGACAGGACTTTAGTCTCTAGGAGTGGGAGAGTAAATCGTTCTCCATACCATTTCACACAAATGGCCTTTCTCCTAGAACTGCTAATAAGAATACCAGCTGTGGCGTAGACAGCTGTCTACTAGGAACAGGACTGACAGCATCAATACATTTCAAGTAAGTCACTGAACAGTTACTAGAGTGCTATGAATTTGGCCACCATTGCCCTGGAACAGAGGTCTTTCATGAGCGTCACAGGTCGATACCTAGATTATTCAGCCAGCTAACTGCTGCATCATTGAGGGTAGCCAGGCATTGCAGTCCACCCTGCAACCAACTAATAGTGCGTTCCTCCATCATACATCTGACTATCTGTATTGCTGTCCCGCAGTCATACCATGAAGACTGGACTAAGCCAAATTTCTACATTATGGCAGCCACTCTGACCGTTACAGTCAGCAGTCTAGACTAGGACATGCATCCCAGGTGGCAAACAGATGTGTGTAAATTAGGGGTTCTGAAATCCATCAGCTTGTCTGTTGCTCTATTGCAGAGTGGCTGCCATTCTGTCAACCCTCATATGCTATTATTCACCCGGGATTGGTATCAATCCAAGTGAGGTGGACCCTGAGTTGTGAGCTAAGTGTCTTATTTGAACAGATTCATGTTCTTAAAATGCATCTGTGCCCGTACTGCTGAGTTTCACCTGATCACACATCAAAATGAATGAAAGATATAGATAACAGTGTTTTGAGATGAAACTAGAAATAGTTTTTGGTTTCTGTGGATTTTAGGAAATCTTGATACACTTAGTCTGAGTTTGTGATGTGACCCACAACTGGGTGAATTTCCTGTGGTTTTGGGTTTCATTGAAAATATTGTGTACCACTGTAGTTATCATCCTGTGCCTAAGTCCTCACTTAATTGCCATGGAAATGACCAAAATCCACAGGGAGAATGAGGCTGAAAAGCTTTAACCAGCCGTTGCTGTGATGGAGTTTTTAGATTCCTTAGGGCAGGAACTGTCATTTACAGTATCTTTGTACAGTATCTAGCACAATAAGGCACTGGCTCCTTTGCCCCATGCATGCTACCATAATACAGAAGTGTAATAATAATAGTAATAAACACTGGCAACTGTAGACCCACGCCCAGCTCTGCTTCTGGCTGTGGTTGCCACCTCTGAAAGTGTAGCCTTGTCTGAACGTTGAGCATTACAAATCAGTCTTCCAAAGATGAATGCCTTCATGTTAAGGATCTGCTTCAATAGCAATGATTGAAAGGGCTGGATATTAGCTGTGTGTATTGCAAAGATATCATCAGAATAATCAACCCACCCACCCCTTTTTTTGGTTAATATTGAAAAGCCCGTACATTGGCCTGTGTATCTGGTAGATTTGCATGTGGAGGAACGGGGCCATTTTGTTGTCTGGCTGATGGGTGCATGATCAAAACCGAATGAAAGCAGCATGGCTGCACGGTCTGTACTCGGGGAGGAAGAGGTGAGGAGGATGAGCAAAGATTAGCAGCCCAACCATGTGGCAAGTCCACAGGCAGAAAAGCCCCAGGGCACAATAGGCTGTGCTGTAGCTCACTGAGGAGTTGGAATAAGCTCTCTTGGGCCCAGCTGGGCCACTGGACCATGTGATAGTCAACTATGCCCCCTGGGTACACATGCAGAGAAGGCAGTAAAGCCTTTTGCTGCATGAGGCACACCACACAGAAGAAGGCTAAATATTCCTCTCAGTTGATTAACTTGAAAATAATGAGCCACTTTATCTGATATAAAAGCAAAATGAAATCTCTTTAATGAGGCTTAAAAAATATTGCAAATATTGTGTTACCGCACCCCTGCTATTAAGAAGGAGAGAACTTGAAACCTGCACTGGCTTCTGACTACCCGACTGAATATTTCAAATAAGGGTTGGATCAGCTTGCTGAAGTTGGGGGAAGATACCTGCCAAAGGGAGGTGTAGATTGTGTATCTTGTTTTCAGTTTTTGGTTTCTAAAATCCACATTTAGCTTTGTTTCATTTTTTTCAAAGTGACTGAACTAATGACAATTCAAAAATGTATTAAAAACTGGCAATTGAATTGGACTATAATTAACCCCAGTATAATTAGATATTCAGATATAACCAAACAGAGCTCCTGAACAACATGTTATCCCAGGTAATGTGAACACTGTAGTACTAGACTGATCATCCATGCCTAATCCTTTTTGGTATATGCCGCTACAAAATTATGAAGGCCAATGGACTGTTAAGAAGAGTTGGCCTTATTCCACTACATTTTGCTTCTTTTAGAATTCATTGATCACCTCTAATTCTGCATTAACAGTATTTCTTAGGTCTATTCCTGTTTGATATAATAAAACTCTTTGACACTCCCAATTTTGGGCCTTTGAAACTATTCTGCTGTTTGGCCTCCCTTCCTTGCTTTCAGAGGGATAGTAAAGATGTCTTTTAATTTGTTAGTGTCCCACTTATCAAATTTATATCAAAGGTCTATTCAATCTACCTGTGAAATCTGCCACATTTATGCAGGCAACACAAAAGATCAAGTCCTCTGAAATGCATACATTTATATTTCCTAATCTCTATATCAACAGCTGGTTCAAATGACATCATAGAATGGAAGGCAATAAAGGTGAATACGTTTATGCTGATCAACGTCTACAAGCCTCCATCAGTTAATGGGCCAACTTCTGCTCTGCCTCCCTTCCATCTATTGTAGCAAGTTCAAGTTCCTGCCATGTCAATTGGGGATGCCATGATAACAAGGCAGACAGAGTGGGAACCAGTTGCTGACCTACATCTTCTCTGTGACCCTATGCAAACACCAAATTTTCACAATACCAGATGGGCAACAGGCTTTTCACCCAGCATTACTTTTTTCATCTTTTGAACAACTGCTGCCAATGGCCAGAGAGTAGAAAGAGCTAATATGGCTGCTTAAAAAATGAGTCCCTAGAGGCTATCACTGACAGTACATCCCTGGATGGCCGTCAGAGACAATTAATCTCTGCCACAAATTCAAATCTGCTGGTAATGAACGGGACACCAGTAAGAAGAGGAAGGAATTCATTTAACTGTTGGATCAAACTAGGTGTGATTGATGGAGAGCAATGGTCATAAAGATGGACTTTTTTTCATGTTAGCTGAAAAGCCTGGCAAATCATCAAAAGATTTTCTGGAGATTCCAGCCTTGGCTGAAAGGAGTTTCCAGTCATTGCAATGCTATCACATTCAGATAGTGTTAACAGCCATACACAGAACTTGGTTTCAGCTGTGCAGTCAAAACTGAGGTTACACAGAAGTGACCGTGGATTCTGATGGCTCCTTTTTCAGAGAAAGAGCTGGACCAGACCATAAAGCTCATGGAAATAGAAAAGACTCCAGGCCTGGATTATATCCATATGGAGTTCCTACTTCACTTAGTCCCAAAAGCTGCTTTGGTATTTCAGCTGATATTTCTAGGATAATTACATCCCAAACATATGTTGCAGGGTAACAGTAGTAGCCATTCAAAACCAGGAAAACCACTGGAAGATTGCAAGAGCTATCGAGCCATCTCTCTCTTCTCTGTCACAGACAGTTATGGAGATACAATTGCCCTTTGTTCAGGCTGGCTTCAGACAAGGATCTTGCAGACTATTCCTTGCGGACTAAGCCCATTGTGTGGTTCATCATGGAAAGAACAACAATCTGGAACGTCACACTTCCCACAAGAAGATCTACTGCTCCCAGAAGAAGACTTCTACATCTGCAGTTCCTTCTGACTTGCCAAGACTGACTTTGTGACATCTTTGTGCAGCGGCTGTTCATAGATTCATGTCCACTGCTGCCGGTCTGTGCTGTAGGAAGTGAAATGATCATATTTAACACTGCTGTAATTACTAGTGCATGAATGAATGTTCAAGAAAGGCTAGGTGGTGAAGGAGAAAGATCTTTTTGAACAACATCCTGACTCTGTAATAAGAGAAAAAGGAATGAGGGGGGGAAGAAACCCATATTGTCCACTTGTGATGTGCACACAGAAGAGGCATTA
Source organism: Gopherus evgoodei (assembly GCF_007399415.2). NCBI lineage: Eukaryota > Metazoa > Chordata > Testudines > Testudinidae > Gopherus > Gopherus evgoodei. The sequence goes on along the minus strand of NC_044328.1, from coordinate 52,395,370 downwards.
CAGTTTTTTCCATTGTACCTCCCTCCTCTGGATCCCACAGAGGATCTCAACACATCCATGGTCTGAACTGTAGGAATGAATTGAGGCTGAGTGGGCCAGAAGAACAAGTGGGTGGATTATGGCTAGAATACACCTTGTCTCCCTTTTCACCCCACCAGCCATAAGTCTGGGGCTGTATGATATCTTTCATGGAGTTCACTCCTGGAAACCCTGGGGGAAGCCATTGCCAGGGAGCTACAAACTAGTGCTGTGGAACAATTCATTCTAGTCTATGGTTCTTGCTTCTGCTGGATCACTGGAAACCCACCAGATTTGAGATTATACTCAGCAGATTCTTTTTTGGTGATGGTAGGGGGATGGAGTGGAATTTCTCTCCCTTCTGATGAGATGATGTAGGGGGAAGTGTCCTTATGGAGATTTCTTTCCCCAGAAGCTCTTCTGCCAAGTCTTACCACGGAGACAAGGATGTGCTTATCCTTGTTTTGAAGAAATGAGTAGGTTTCATTTTCTCCGGAAGCAATTATAATTACAAAATTACCGTTTTCCCCCACATTAGCTACAAAAAACTGTGTTTTTTCCATGCAATCTCTAAACAATAAAGATTTGATTTTGTTCAAGAGAAATTTGCTGTTCCAGGTAGTCATGCTCTTATGTGAAAAGTTAAATAAATAAATCATTTTCCAGTAGATAACCTGCTTATGGAAATTATAACATTTTGTGACAATAGATTTAAATTTTAACAGAAATGCCGTGCCCTGGATCTGCTTGGATAATGTATCAGAAACGAAATTCTGTATTTATTACAGATTCTTAGTACATGCCTTAACTCGAGCAATTTAAATGAACTCAAGATTCTAACTATATACCTACTCTGTAAAGGGTTGGAATTTCAGTAGTATTCAGCACTGACCTAACTTTGTTCATATTGAATATGGACAGCAACTAGCACTTTTGCAAATCTAATTTATAGGAGTTTCAATTTACCTTTTCCTTATGTAATTCATTCAACTTTAAAGGCACAAGATACAGCAGCTAACATCTAAGATAAAAACTCCTAGGTGAATCATTCCAGAGACACCTGAGCCTTGGGTAACAAAGATCCAAAATCTATTTAAAGCCATTATCTGAATTTTTATTTTTTTAAGTAAATTCAAGATTTTAAGGACAATTAAGCTTCCATATTTAAAGTGATAACTATTGTCCCTATATTTATAATCTGAATTAGCAATAAATTGGCAATGGCTCAGTTTTTCCTGAACCAAATTCTAAAAGGAGGCCAGAAGCTCTATCAAACAAATTAGCCTTGAAGTGCAATCACAGAGCCATATCCTCCCATGGCTTTTTTGCCAAAAAGTTTATCAGTTAATTATAAAACCTGCCTTCAAATGCTCCAGACAAAGCTAAATTCTCCTGCTTGCTATATGCTGTTATCGCAATTTACAACACAAAAAAGGCTCCACAGAAGTTCCACAGAAGATCATGATGCGAAAAAGGAAGTAAGATGTAAAGAAAAAATGGAAGGAGTCAAGGCACTCCATATGATAACGTGGGAAAAGAAGTTTTTCCAAGGATCTTTACCCATCTATCATGAGTAATATATGAGCATGGGAGGGACTTGAAAAAAAGAGCTCTTCATTTGTATACATTGGGGCCACTTACTGCTGTTACTTCCATGTGTGAAATACTGCCATGCACTCCATATTCCCAGCAAAGAATTCACATAGATTGAAAAATATTTGTTTCTAGCCACATCTAGTGCCACTCACCACATTTCTCTGGTGAATATGATACATTTTCCCTTTTGCAACTCAGTTTTGTATTCATTTTTACAGGTTCTTTGCCCCTTACTTAAGTTACCATGATGACCACTGTACAAAAACCTATTAAAAACTTTTTTAATATAAAGGGCTTGATAAATATCTCTCTCTACATATAACTTTGTCTGTATGTGTGTATATACATAACCACACGCACAGCCAGCTCAAATTATAAAGTTTACATGGTAATATGTCATATAAAGTAATTCAACTACCAGTAATTTTTGGTCACCCTGAAAGAGAATTGCATGAAGGATCCAAAATTCCAGTACCCAAAATGCTCTGAGACTGTTCAAATAAGTTAACTATAAGATCCCATTTTACATTAAAGTCCTGTTATTGGTTTTCTCAGCATAAATGTCTTTCAGACATATGAACAATGGAAAAGGAATAACTCCAGTGATTCCTGATCCGGAACTGTGTATCCAGTATTGTGTGAGAGTTTTAAAAGAGATTATAAAAAAAAAAGACGTATTGTTAGTACGTTATTATTTACTGATTGCCAGCAATATGCTTGTCCTGTACACAGTACAGAGAATGACAAAGTTCATTTCCTATCAAAGTCAATGGCAGTCTTTCCATTGACTTCAGTGGGAGTCAGATCTGGGTCCTATGATCCTTGCCCCATGGTGTTTATAATCTTCACAAAGTCAGTGCACTTCAGAGACATGTGAGGAAACAAATTCACAAAGGTGCAGGTTTCTTTTAATATTGTATTTTTTTAATATTCCAGTTTTGTGAACTGCCCTGGCATTCCAAAAGCATGCATGATACTTAAGTATCATAATGGAATTAACACATGACCAATGAAAATTAGAAGAAACTATACCATTTAAAAAAAAATGTATAAGGAATCTAATGAGCTGTGTGTGTGTAAGTGGGAAAGAGGCTAAAGACATAAACAAATATAACTCCATTGACACTGGGTAAATACCTGACCTTTTGTCTCCTTTTAGATTATGATGATTTGTGGGTCATTTTATTTACTATTTTTGGGTAAATGAGGTATTGTGATTCCCATTTTTAGCCATATCTAGAATAAAATTTACTTCAGTTGGGCTAGGATTTCACCTCCCTATACCTTGGGACTAGGTTAACTTTCTTCATCAATTATATATAGCAGCATTGTCACAGCTATCCTCCACAAATACCAACTAGAGATCATAATCAGTTAAGTAGTCTCTACATTTTTTTCCTACTACCACCTTTATTGTATAACTGTTTAAGGCTACACAGGTAGTAGTAGCATCTTTAAATACATATCTGAATTTAACATTGCTGAACTGAGTGGGATAATGCTTACCTCTAACCAAGACAGCCTCACAAATATATTGCATTTTTTTTAAAAACTCATAAATATGGATACATCCATTTGAAACTGGAATAGAAATCAAGAGAGAGAAAACTCCTTTCAGAACACATGTAAAAAATATCAGAAATAACAATAGCCTGGATATCAGTATTTTTTTTTCCTTTTTTCTTTTAAAATGGAATTCCTCTATGGCTGAAGCTCATGTTACTCTCAGAAAGGAGTCTCTCTTTTGAGCAGGAGTTAAGCTCCATTTGATTCTTCCATGCACTTCACCTTACTATTCCAGTACCACAAAACAAAACTGTCCTTTCTAAACATTTCCCCAGGGATGTCATAGTTATGCCTTTGGATTTTCGAATGCTGTCCTCTGCCTCTGAAAAGTACGTGCTTTTTCAAAGTTCTGTTTTGTTAGGTACATTGATATCTTTATTTAGAAATGAAAACTACTTCTGAGTAAATTGGCCAATTGTCAAAGAAATCTGGAAAAAAAGGTTTTAGCAGATGATAACTTTGGGGGAAACAAATAGACCACACTTCACTGTGGCTCTAAATGATATTAAAATTGAGCATTACTCTCTAATGTCAAACTGTATGCTGAAGTATGAGGATGTACCAGTAGCATAAGCTAAATAAACTGAACTACCTTATTAAAGTGTAGCATTTTAATTCAATGAACAAAAGCAGGAGCAAAGCCAAACAGATGCAAAGCTTGAAACAGATGTGTGTATTCTAAAGTATCAAAGGCTTTTTAAAAATTAATCCACTCTTCCAAAATTTTTATTATCCCAGACCAACTGAATATGATTTAGCAGCCCTAGCTCTAATGAAACCAGATTGAGTCTAATTGATTCTAATAGGCTCTACCTAAACCAGTTTATCAAAAGGTATGAACAAAAAGCATCTCTTATCTCCTTGTTTTAATGTGAGGATAATACACTAATTCTGCAAAAACCTTGCCTCTTGTCCAGGTTTAGGAATTAAAATAGTCTCAATTATTTACTTGGAGAGGATAAAGTGCATGAATGAAGACAATCTGTAAAACTTAGAGCTGCTATAAATTGTTCAAAATGAAATGCAAGCCTTTGTTAAAGTTCTAACTTTGGCCACAATCAGCTATGCTTTGTTTAAGAGCAAAGGAATTGCCAAGCCAAATTAGACCAATGTTTCCTCTAGTTCAGTATCTTATCTCCAGCTGTTAGCACCATATACTTAGAAGAACAGGCAAGAAACCCTACTATCATAGACTCATAGACTCATAGGTCAGAAGGGACCAATCTGATCATCTAGTCTGACCTCCTGCACAAGGCAGGCCACAGAACCCCACCCATCCAATTTTATAACAACCCCTATCCCAGGATCGAGTTATTGAAATCTTCAAAACTGGTTTGAAGACCTCAAGCTGCAGAGAAACCACCAGCAAGCGACCCGTGCCCCACGCTGCAGGGGAAGGCGAAAAACCTCCAGGGCCCCTGCCAATCCGCCCTGGAGGAAAATTCCTTCCCAACCCCAAATATGGCGATCAGCTAAACCCTGAGCATGTGGGCAAGACTCAACAATTGTGAAATAATCTGCATATTGGTGAAGTGTCTTTGTAATTCCATGCAGTTGGTGGATGGTTTATGCCCAGAAATATGAGTATCCTATGATCCAATAATGTGAGTACCACTATCTTTTGTATCCTATCTAATGTAAGTATCTTATTCACATATCCTAGAATTGTATTAATTTCTGTGAAATATCCATATGTTTTTTCCAATCTTTTGACATGATTTGGATATCTGTGAATGTTACCCGGCTGCTGTGAATGGACTTAGTTCTAGCTTAGTTCATTGGGCTTGTGTAAATAATATGGAGAAACTCACTCTGAAGTTTTGTAAAGTCCTGATTGGCTGAGTCTAACCATGTAATCAATTCAGCACATGATTTCATGGAGAGGAGCTTCATTTTTGTTCAGTGATCTGATCTAGTTGGACAAATAAGGGGGTGCCCTCTGTGTTTATCGGATTATAGAGGTAGTAGATTAGTACATTATTACCGTCTACATTTTCCCTGGTTAGTGGGACTGTGTGGGGGGGATCCAGGGGAGGGGTCCAGGGGGGGAATACAGATAAGAATCACATAATGGACCGTGGAGACAGGGCTGATAGAAAAATATGTATCAACTTCTGTACTTCCCCTGGTTAATAGGCACTTGGTCATTTTTAGAGATGTGTATAATCTATCCAATGAAAGGCAGAACTATTTAAAATTTGAGTTCTGTCACTTTTTATTATAGACTGAAAAATAGGTCCATTCCATGGAAAATGTAATTGTTTTATGAATTTTTGCTCAAAACCAGCTCTCTCCCTCCTGGACACATTCCAAGAAAAAAGTGACTGAGATATGCTGGATACTGCATTGCCATGCGGTAGGGTAGTAATCTCTTGTAACCCTGATAACAAGTCCCAGGAAATAAATTCCAGTTTCTTACCCGCATTTCTGCGTTAAGGCCTTTTCAAAGCAAAACAGCCAATGCACAGGATTTTGGAGGCAAAGCAAGATGGTGGGGTCATGAAGACTCCCAAAATGAAATGGTAATTTTTTTTCACATGAAATATCCTCGAAAACATTCCCCCCACCCTCATTTTACATTGCTCAGATATGTCTGCTCACATATGTTGCTAGTACTTATATTTTATTTTAGAAAGGATCATTTCCCAGAGACCAGAATTCTCTTTTTGTACCAAAGATGAAGCCAATCAAGACTCTGTGTACCTGGCACAGATCTATACCCTCCTTCTGTAATTCCAACCATTACTGAAAACAGGTTTGGTATTATTTTATAATTTAGTTCAGATAAAGTTATTATAGCCTAACTTTAAATAGGAAATTTTGTTTTCCTGAGATCAGAGTTCTGTTGCATAAGAGTTGAGGCACAGTTGAAGCAAACTGATGTGAACTCATATCTATGGCTATGAATCAACTGGACCCGCAACAATAAAATTCTAAGAGATAACAGAACCATGAGAAATAAGCAGAATATGTTTATAACAAATAGATCTTTCCAGAAAAACTTGACTGCTCTCCTGTTTTTATTAATAAAATGACAAAATTAGTGGATAAAGGACTCCACTGATTTACTATATGTGGAATTTGGCTAAACATCTGAAACAGTGTCACATGAAATTTTACTCTCAAAATTAATTCACATCAGGCTGTATATGAGTACTGTCATACAGAGTAAATGCTGTCTTGAGGACTACAAACAAAGGATAATGCTAAATGACAATGTTTGAAGGAGACTGCAGGGGTCTTTGTTGGCTCAATATTAATTAATAATGTCATTAATGAGCTAAAAGAAGGAGAAACCAGCATGTTAATGAAATTCTCAGATTAGAGAGGTTAGATACATGAGTAGAAAACATCAGTGAGATGCAATTTGGAAAACTACAGGCTAATATATTTGCAGCAACATAATCCAAACAATCTGTCCATAGATTTTCAGTGGGAAGGAAAAACCTAGAAACTGGCAATTCTTAGAGAGATACAAGGTTAATAGTGGACAGCAGATTACATTCAAATTTGCATTTTATGTCAACAAGAAAAGCAAACGCACTTTCGGGTTGGCTACAGATAGAATTCACATAGTGGACCAAAGACAGCTGGTAGAAAAACATGAACATTTTCACACACACACACACACACACACACACACACACACACACACACACACACACACACACACACACACACACACACACACAGTGGGATTTAATTAAAAATGGAATTTTTGAAGACATTTTGAAAATTTTCTATGCTGATAGATTTTAAGGCCAGATAGGATCATTTTGGTCATCTAGTCCAGGGTTTCTCAAACAGGGGTTGCCGCTTGTGTAGGGAAAGCCCCTGGTGGGCCGGGCCAGTGTGTTTACCTGCCCTGTCCACAGGTCCAATCGATCGCAGCTCCCACTGGCCATGAATTGCTGCTCCAGGCCAATAGGAGGTGCTGGAAGCGGTGACCAGTAAGTCCCTTGGCCCATGCTGCTTCCAGCAGGTTCCATTGGCCTGTAGCAGCGATCCGCAGCCAGTGGGAGCCGCGATCGGCCAGACCTGCAGACGGGGCAGGTAAATACACCAGCCCAGCCCACCAGGGGCTTTCCCTACACAGGCAGCGACCCCTGTTTGAGAAACCCTGATATAGTCTGACCTCCTGTATAACACAGGCCATAGATGCTCAGGAATCCCTAAATCGATCCCACTGTTACCCTAAGAACACTCAATGCCAACTCTCCGAGGGTTCACTGTTTTGAAACAGCAACTCCTAACAGACCTGACAAACTCACTCTGCCTTGCACACTGTTTTCATGAGATTTATCCGTTAATGATGTCTTTGAAGTCTCTAGTAAAAGCTTGTCTCATACTGACCCTCATAATCATTGCAAGATGTATGGATAGATGATATTTGAAGAGTTGAGTACATGTATGAAAATATGTTTTGAAGTCTGTCACCAACCAAGAGAAAAATAGGTTTCTTCCAGACAGGAGGTAAGATGTATCTCTGTCAACATGTAAATTGAACATTGTAAGCCCATACAATGGAAGCCCCATTTACATACTGAGTCAACAGGAAAGGAGCACTTCGGAGAATGAATCATAGGGGATTGCCCTGACTCTGAGGGCAGACAAGGAAGTTTGGGAAATATATTAAATGGGCAAAAAGACACCCCTTTATCCTGCAGTTGAGGGAATAATCATGCAGTTTGATTACATCAGAGAAAACACGATCCCATCCTGTCCTGGTTGGAAGCACATTTGGGTGAGATAGACTTTCTTAGTTAGAATGTTAGCCTGTTAAGTTTAATATTCAGAAGGCATGTTATTATTCTGTTTTATATGTAACCTTTTTGTTTCCATTATTCTTACTATCTCTTAAATCTTAATCTTTGATCATAAACTAATGATTGTTTTCACTATAAAGTAAATATAACTCAGCACTGTGGTGTTATACAAGAATTGATCCTGCATTGAATTATCCAAGCTGATGTGTACACTCTTCCATGTGGGACAGCATACCTGGTATAACTGTGAGTATTAATGGGCTGAACACTACAGAAGAATATTTCAATGAGGCTTGGGCACTTGGGTATATCTATTGTTAGGGGTCTGCTTAATCACAGAGAAATCACACATTTTTCATGAAATTTTCTAAGGTCCATCATATTTGCTAACACACCCACAAAATCTGCTATTTATGCCATGAACAAACCATGAAAAATGAGTGATTTCTCCACAGCATTTCTCAAACTGGAGGCTCCACCCAAAAGGAGGTTGCAAGCCTATTGTGGGGGCTGGGGCTTGTGGCATTGCCACCCTTACTTCTGCACTATTGCTGGAGGCGGTGCTGCCTGAAGTTGGGCATCCGGCCAGCAGCCACTGCTCTCCGCTCTGCCTTCAGAACTGGGTGGCCAGAGACCAGATTTCACAGTCCATGACATGGTTTTCACAACCACAAATTTGGTAGAGGCCAACCTATTGTTAATCTGCTCTGAGGAGATTGTTTGGGAATCTAACAGACTGGGGGTGAGGGAGCTGGCACCCAGTTATGCACAAGCAGTTTGCCCTCTCACTAGAGGTAGGGAGAGTAACAGATGACTCAGGATCCTGGGCACCCCAAGAACTGTCACAATAATTTCTGTTTCAGCAGAAGGACCAGCTATATACTATGTCCTCTTCGGATAGACCATACATTTATTGCATTCCTTTCCAGGTATCTTGTTACTAGAATGATACTGAAAATCAGAAGAAGTTAAGAGGAGAGCAACAAGAGTGATCAGGTGTCTGGAGAGACTGGTTTAGAAGAGAAGACTAAAGGACTGTGATAGAATGACTTAAAAAGAGAGAGAGATAGCATCTTATAAATATATGAGGGAAGTAAGTGCTAAAGAGGGAGATGAAGTATTTAAGATGGTATAAAGAGTTATAACCAGAACTAATGGGATGAAATTAAGAAAAGGAAAATTTAAATTTGGGTCTCAAGAAAAAAAAAAAACAACAGTAAGGTCTTTAGGCTATAAAATGCCTCCCAAGTGAAGCTGTGGACACTTTACTGCTTGGAACACCTAAAACAAGATGACGAAAAATTAGCGAATGTATAAGAAGGGATAGTTGTGCACGTGCGGGGAAATGGACTGGGTATTTTCATAGGTTTTTCCATCAGTCACTGAATTCTAACAAAGACTGAGAAATCAGTTTGGTCATCTGATAGCTACTCCTTAATACAAGGAAAGTATCTTTGTCAACATTACCCTGTCTAATGAGATATCTTAGGTCTTTATCCCTTTAAAACACATACTAGACTGGATAACTCTATAGAGCAGTCAAGACAACATATCAGATGGAATTTGGTGCTGATTATTAATTTTTAAAAAAATAAAGAAAAATCGTTCTTATAAATAACTTCAGCTGCTCAGTACCAGCATAAGGATATTCTGGAATAAAACAAAAAAAAAAGTTCTGAAATATATATAACATAAAACACTTTAATTAAAGGGAATGGTATTCTGAATTTTTTTCCAGCATACTTTAACAAAGTCTAATTATAGCTCTCATTCACTGCCTGCTCTTTTCTCCACCTATTATAAAATGATCCACAAAACAGTCAGTGATGGGGACTTGATGGAGACCAGAAACAATAATCCCTTAAATAGAGCTAGTGTAGAGGTTTCAAATAAATGATAAACCAATGTGATGACGAGTTCAAAAGTGAATTAATTTATCTCCCTCATCCAAGGTGCACTGTAGACATGAAGGTGGCTAAAATAGGAAAGTTATATAAAGTAAACTTAGAACTAAACCTGCCACACAACAAGTCTGCTAGGTTTTGTGATTCAGATCAAAGAATACTATGCTCAGCTTTTCAAAGAACAGAAAAAAAAAAAAATCTGTCAAGCTGACTCCTATCTCTGTGCTCAATCAAGGTTGTATTTATACCTGGTTAATTGGCACAGGTGCCACTCATTAAATAGAGCACAAACTGGTCCAATTTAGTTGCATCCAGTAGATACTTTGCTTCAGTTTACCTATACCCTTTCAGGTCAGCAGGCAAGGCTAAATTATGCATCCGATGAGTTTGTAAACTATGCTTGAATGTTGTAATACCTTTACCACAGTAAATACCATTCATTATAATTCAATCATTTGGAATTTTAGAAATTCCCATTTTAAATCTACACTATCAAAATCCTTTATATAAACACATACATTTAAATAATTTACCCTTAAATAATCCCCTCTAATTACAATAGATTTGCATCAAATTTCCAACAAGCTTTAATTATGCCTTTCATAATGTGTCTGATGTTAAAAATTAATGATGAAAACAGAGCAATGAACAGCTACAGGAAACACTGTAGTAGAATCAGTAGAATAGAACTAGATTTTTAATTGTATTTAGGTAGCTAATGCTAGTGAGATTTTCTAAAGTATTTAAGCATGAGAGTTAGGTGTGTCTGTGCCTTTGAAGATCCCAGAAGGTACTAGTCTTCATCTTTAGCTGCCTGAATATCTTTAAAAAATTGACCCATTGGGGATTATTACAGCAATCAGTTAAAAGCCAATCTTCAATAGCAACAAAATTGAATTAATTCCTAATCTAACATTGGCGTGTTTCCAGGGTTTAAAATATGTCATATAATAGTTGAATTCTGCACATTATACATAATCTCATGCAGTAAGGAATGTTATATTTGGAAGGGGAGGGGAGAATCCAACCATGTACAGAGAACTAAATTAATCTCTCCTTCAACATTTACATTTTCAGAACCATCAAACCTCCTTTTCAATTCCTGTGTTATCATTCCGATATGCAAATAATTTCATCTGATTAATACTATTAAGAGCTTAATCCAGCAAAGCACGTGCTTAGTTTTAAGCACATGAGTAACCCACTAATTTCAACAGAGCTGTTTATGTACTTAAAATTCAACAAATGCATACCATTTTAAACAAAATATTAACAAAGGCACCAGTTGAACTCAATGAGGCTACTCATGTGTTGAAGTTAAGCATGCATGCAAGTCTTTGATGAATTGAGGCCAAAGTTAACAAAACATAATGTCATTGATCATAAAGATATTCCCTTGATATCATGTAATATATATAATCACATCTGAAAAATTGCTGAGTGATTAACTCTAAATATATGGCTAATAATTTATCCTCCCATTGGCTTCTGTAGGACTTTAAATCACTGCCACAGGAATGAATTTAGCGTAAAGTAATTCAAATGATAGATAAATTATGCTTTATTTACAACAAAAAATGATTGCACTCTGGCATTTAAAGGTGTCTCTAAGCCACTTAACATTTCGTGAAATAGATGAAAGCACAAGTGAAATTTCTAGTATTTAAACAACCCCATTCTGCCATTTTATTGAAGGAAAACTTGTGAAATGGTTTCAGTCTCTCCTTAATGCTCCGATCTCCTTTGTACATCATAAACACATATGGAGCCAATTGATTTTATAAAACTCTTTGCAGGTCACCTTTAAATTTCAATGTTCCTTGTAACTCTTATTCCAAGACTTAACTTGCAAATCTATATTTCCCTTTCACAGATTCACAACTTCCTTTTTCTATCTCTTGCAACTTATTTTAATAGACTTTTAGTTCTATCATCTGGAACTCTATGTGCCAGATTCTGCTCTGATATGCATACACAATTCCCATTAAAGTAAGTTCTTCTTCACTGAATTGGTATTCACTCAACTCCTATTCACTGTTATTCAGCTGGAGTCGATTGTTATTCTGATTGGTTACTCTGGGCTCAATTACACTGGAAAGCATAATAAGAACTTTCATAGGCAGAAGATCCCTGGACATGTTGAAAGACAGCAAACAGCAGACTGTGAATGAGCTGACATACACATATAGAAAAGTCATTTTCAGATTAAGAAACAAACAGTAACAGGTATTAGACCATAGCTCTGTTTTAATCAATATTTTGCCCTAAAGAAGATAATTCATATGCAGTGCTTTTTCTTAGGGGTAATGTGATATTTGTATATTCATTGTTATGATTTCACCCAACATGAAAATCTCAAAAGAGAAACTGCCTTGTAACCCAAGAACCTGGAGTATATAGACAGGCTATAACTGGATGGTCAGTATGAGCATCATTTTGACTTGACTTACATTAGGAAAATTCTTCAGCAATTGCTTCTTATTTACATTGATGTAAGAACAGAATCAAGCCCAAGAAGTATGGAGGCAAAAACTAAACAACAGAACAACCATAAATCTGAAATTTCTATTATAATGTAGCTCTTTTGACTGCAGAGCATGATTTGAGTAGGAGTTTTGATTTTTAAGTGTCTAAATTGAAAACCTGACTAGAAAATCTTAGGCTATAATAAAATACTGGTTCATGTGACTTACTCAAAGGGACCAAACAGGCCAGTACATACTTGTAATTCCTTTGTATTTAACAGAAAATACTGCCTCATTGTGAAAATCTTTCTGAAGTACTACATGTATGGAGAAAAATCCCAAGACGTTACTGATAGCATCTGAGAATATAGAAAAGTCTAAAGTTTCCTGGAAATTTAGGCAGCCCCGGAGGTATTACTAGGAGTCATCTCAAGACCGCCCCTTTTATTAGCCTTTTTATCTACCCACATGTTGTGGGTAGAACAGTAAAGTGCTGAATTTTCTTTGTCTTAATCAGAATTACACTTTTAAGATTTTCTAAAAATTCTTTTCCACTGTACAGCAGAACAAAAACATTCACACTTTGAGCATGCTGCTGTGTATTGAGTCTCATTGAAATAAAAAGTCACAGCTCACAGTCCTTTGTTTATTGACTTCACTTGTCAATTTGGTGCTATGCATGCTTGACAAAACAATTGGAGAAAAACTGTTCTTTAGATTAGACTCAGCCCATCACTCTTTGACACAGACTCTTACTTTAAGGCCAAATGGGACCCTTATGATCATAGTCTGATCATCTGCACATTGCAGGTCACAGAATCTCACCCACCATAACCTTTGACTGACTTATTGAAGGCCTCAAAACTTAATTTAAAGATTCCAGTTAGAAGAAAATCCACTATTTACTCTAGGTCAAACCAGCAAATGACCTGTGCCCGTGCCCTTGACCCAGCCCTCTATCCGCCTCCTCCCACTTCCCACTCCCTGACTGCCCCCCTCAGAACCTCCGACCCATCCACCCTCCCGATCCTTGTCCCCGAGACCCCCACCCCCAACTGCCTCTAGGGACTCCACTCCTCATCCAAGCCCCCCACCTCTCCCTGTCTCCTGACTGCCCCGACCCTTATCCACATCTCCACCCCCAGACAGGCTCCCCAGGACTCCCAAATCTATCCAACCACCCCTTTCTCCCTGTCCCCTGACTTCCCACAGAACCCCCTGCCCCTTATCCAACCCCACCTCTCCCCGCCCCCTTACCATGCTGCTCAGAGCAGCAGGAGCTCGCAGCCCCAGCGCCTGGCCAAAGCCAGCCACACCACCCACGCTGCCCAACAGGAGCAGCAGGCCAGAGCACTCAGGCTGCAGGTGAGGGGGGACAGCAGGGGAGAGGCCGGGGACTAGCCTCCCCGGCTGGGAGCTCAGGGGCTGGGCAGGATGGTCCCGCGGGCCGGATGTGGCTCACGGACTGTAGTTTGCCCACCTCTGCTTTAAAGGAATGAAGAGTTAGGTTTTCTTATAATGGGATGTCTCTATAGTTCCTGACAGAGCCTACCAAATGGTTCTTCTCTAAGATGAGATATATGAGCATACTTTTAGGACTACTGATTTATGGTAGCCTTTTTGTCTTGGGCTGTGACCCCACAGGATCTCACAAGTGAAAGGATCTGGTCATTGACTGAATGGGGACCTTCTAAGACATTCTTATATGCTACAGGTAAGGATGCTGGTGATTCAGTAGGTGGATTCCCCTTTGAGTCAGTAGTGAGCCGAAGATAGTAGGAGATGGAAATGCTGCCTTTTGGATGAGATATGAAAATCAACCAGATGTGATCATAAAGGTTCCTAAGGCATTTTTATTAAGCATCGTGGAGTTAACCTTGATGTTCTAGCCAAACTTTAGTGTGGAAATTTACATTCTGCCTAACTAAATTCCCCCTGTAGTTCTGGTAACAGTCCTCATTTCTTACCCTGCCAATTGTATAGCATTGCAGTGTGCTATTAAGCAGCTATTGTATTCCACTTAGCGGGGAATAAAGTGATCTAGGTATACACTTCAAAGGCCACATTCTGCCTAAATACTACACAGGTGCAGAGGGTTGCGGAGACGGTAAAAGGAACCTCTTTGCTTTGCATCCCCACAAAGGGGTCATGCACAATGGCCCAGATCCTCGAAAGTATTTAAGTGCCTACCTCCCAAAGATTTTGTGATAAATGAAGTGGGGGTAGCTCCCTTTTATGGACACCCAGCCAGCTAGTTAGGCCAAAAAGTGTCAAATAGGCCTACACAGGGTAACATACCTTGGACACCAGGTGAGTCAAGGTACTACCAACCCCTGCAGGCTAAGGTAAATGATATCCAAAATTGGCTTGTCCCTAAGTCAAAGAAGCAGGTCCAATCCTTCTTGGGTATTGGCTGGATGATTTGTAACATCACTGACAGGCCTGACCAGAAAACAACACTGACAGACCTGACCAGAAAAAAAACAGCTAAATGCCGTTCAGTGGACTGAGAAGTTTCAAAAAGCCTTTAACCAACTTAAGGCGGCCCTTACGTTTGACTTTGTACTGAGGGCCCTGGACTTCGACCAACCGTTTGTCGTAACCACAGATGCGTCCAAGCATGGTGTAGGAATAGTTTTAATGCAGGAAGGACCAGATCAACAATTTTATCCTGTCGTGTTTCTCAGAAGAAAAACAGAGGGAAAGCCACTGGTCAGTCTCAGAAAAAGAATGTTATGCTATTGTGTATGCTCTGGAGAAGCCACGTCCATATATTTGGGGATGGCGGTTCCATCTACAAACTGACCATGCTGCACTGAAGTGGCTTTGCACAGTCAGAGACTAACAAAAAACTTCTTCGGTGGAGTCTAGCTCTTCAAGACTTTGAATGATTCTGGGAAACCTTCCCGAGAGAGTGCATCAGCCACTTTGTTAGAGACCCCTGAAATGTGTTGTATTTCAAGATCACTGTAGTCCTTGAAATGCAAAAAGTACTGTTTAGTTCATGTAAATATTAATAAAATTAGAGGTATATGTATCTTATTAACTCTGTTTCCTAAACCTCCAGGAAGAAATCCCAGCTAGTGTGGACCCAACCTGAACCAGGCTGGCCAGCACCATCTGTGATTTAGGGGGGGCATGTGAGAAATGACGTGGGGGTAGCTCCCTTTTATGGACACCCAGCCAGCCAGTTAGCTATAAAATTCCTCTTAGTAGCTGTTCTCTACTTGCTTTACCTGTAAATGGTTAACAAGCCCACAGGTAAAAGAAAAGGAAGTGGGCACCTGACCAAGTGAGCCAATGGGAAGGTAGAACTTTTTAAAATTGGGAAAGAAACTTTCCCTTTGTTGGTAGTTCTGTCTGGGCTGCAGGGACATGGAGCAGCAATGCTATAAGCAGAAATGCTGTGTAAGATTTGAACCAGGTATGAAAAATTATCTGCCATATCTAGAAGGAATCATTGGAAGGCAGGAAATGTTTAGATAGACACAATCAGGTTTATTTCTTTATTTTGGCTTCTGGATCTCCTCTGTGCTAAGCCCAGATGATTTTGTTTGTTTATAACCTTTAAGCTGAACCCCCAAGAAAGCTATGTTGGGTGCTTAATTTTTGGAATTGTTCCTTTAAAATCTAGCAAAAGCCTAAATTCCAGATGTATTTTTTTCCTTTTTGTTTTTAATAAAATTTACCTTTTTTAAGAAGGATTGGATTTTTGGTGTCCTAAGAGGTTTGTGTATATGTTGTCTGATTAGCTGGTAGCAACAGCTAATTTCCTTTGTTTTCTTTCTCAGCTCTTCCCCAAAGTACCCCACAGGGAGGAATTCCCAAATGCTCCTTCCTGGGTCCAAGGGTTTTTTTGCATTTGTTTGGTGGTAGCAATTATCAAGCCACGGTCAGAGAAAAGCTGTAACCTTGGGAGTTTAATACAAGCCTGGAGTGACTAGTATTAATTTTTAAAATCCTTGTGGGCTCCCACCTTCTGTACTCAAAGTGCTAAGTGGGGATTCAGCCTTGACAGATTTTAATGGGAGTTAGGTGCCCCTCTCTGGAGCAGTGTGATGGTAATCTGGTGCAGGATGGAGTATTCCAATAATTCCTCCAAGGGTAGCAGAATTATGGCTCCAGCATGAGCTGCCTGTGAGAAATTGGGAGAAATTCTCCTTGACTCTGCCAGCAGTTGCAGAAGAGGAATTCTGGCTGGAGACTCTAACGGAATGAGGCCTCTCTAATACATCCGTAAAAGGCAAAATCTAGCCCTCTGTGAAGTGACTGGGAATCTTTAAATCTGAAAGGCACTGTGCAGGAGTACATTATTATTTTATATTGACTCAGCTATTACATTTCATTTGCAATAAATTTAAAGCATAGCTTTCTGTGATAAGAACGTGCCCATATCGAGAGTGGTGTACTGTTTATCACTATAGACCTACTGCAATTATTTCTATTTGTTTGCTTGTCATACATCCCACTGCCTCCTGGCTGTTAGTCCACATTACAAAACAACCATGGAATCTGGCCAAATTCAGCTTGGTGAATTACCACATTATAAATCCTCACATAACAATAACTACATTCACCTCTTCCCCTACTCCCATGCTTTAGTCAGTATTGGTGGGTGAGGTCATCCATATACAGAACACTTCATATAGAGCACCATGTCCTCAGCTTGTGTAAACTGGCATAGCTCACTTAACTCAGTGGAGCTACACTGATTTACACCAGCTGAAGATCTGGCTGATAGTCTGTAAAGTGATTAAAGCACTTAAGGATCCTTTAGAATAAAGGTACTTTATATAGAAGGTATAAAATATAATATTATACACACACATACTGGAAAACAGCAAAATAAATGCTGAGCACGGGATGTGCATCACTGATTGGGCTCTAATCACTCTTCAGGTTGGCTTGTTTTAATATTTATAGAGATAGACTCTTGCCCACACTGGACATCTCTGACCACCAGTGATAATGATCTAAACAGCAGCAAGAAGTCAGTAAGGTTGCACTCACTCTTTTCTGCCTCCATCATAGTGAATAAAAAATTAAAACTGTGTCTGGTCAGGGGGAAGTGCCCTGCATCATTTATCATTTGATTGCAAATCATTAGTATAATATAAATTGACCTGAGCCCACTAATCTCTTTTTAATAAGCCTAATTATTTTTTGTAAAGAAACATTTTTTTAGTGTTGTTCTTTTCAGTGCCTCTGCATCTCATCTTCTGAGAATGCCTGGAAAAAAGTCTTTATCCCAGAGAAACAGATGGGGAAAAAAACAACCAAGTGAATTGCTAGTGATTAGGCCAGTGTCATGGGCTGCTTGCTGCCAAGGTTGGATGGCATGACTTCTGCTTCCCTGGATTTCAGCAATGTGGTGAAGGCAGTGATGCCTGTGTTAAGATGGAAGTGGGGAAAGATGGGGGGAAGGTGATATTGTAGAGGAGAGCTAATCATTAACTCCTGCCCAGCATTGCTTAAAACACCACATTTAATAGAAATTATAGAGATTAAGGCCAGAAGGGACGACCAGATCATCCAGTCTGACCTTCTGGCACCTGCGCACTAAACCCAACAACCAAAATGAGACCAAAGTACTGCAGCCCACAGGAGACTAAACTATGTACGTGCCACAGGCAGAGAACAGGAAGGATCAAGGCACATCAGCAACCAAGGCCCATGCAGTGGCAGGGACATGACTAACTGAGATGTACTCAGATGATCACAGCAAGAAATTAATACCCCATGGTTCCAAAGAAGATCACTGCAATCTGATCTGGGAGAAAATTCCTTTCTAACTCCACATATGGTGATCAGTTAGACACGGAGCATATGAGCAAGAACCAGCCAGCCACGCATCACTTGTACCTGAGGACTGAAAAATAAAACTAGAGTGAAGTAGCTACATGCAAAAGCTTCCTTATGCATCGATCAAGAACTAAGAGGAACAGAAGCATGCAAAATACAGACACATTTCCTGCTTGGCAGGGGAAGTGCACACCCTGCTGTGTAGCAGTAGGTCCAACAAGAGTCCTTGTACCTTTCTGCCTGGTTTGACTGTTGTCGGGAAGAGTGGCGACAAGACATCAATAGTGTGGGATATACTTCTGTTATTCTAAGCTAGACTCCTCTCTTTGTGCTCATCGAGTTTCCTTTCACCAAGGAAAGCCTCTGTTGCTTTATTTCTTTCCACCTCCCTCCCTTGAACTAATTTATAGCTTTGCAGTAGCAATATTGTAGTTAACATTGAAATGGCACTTCCATTCTAACCTTTATTTTATTCCTTTCATTTGGATTCATTACTTCAGTTACCATAAAAATGTCCTTTCTAGCAATCCTTCACCTCCTCTTCCCTGGCAAAAAATATTTGTCATTCCCCAAGGACATTATAAACACTAGACAGCTGATTCTGGGCTCTCTCTTTCAGAGCCTGTGGATTTGTCTTCGATGACAGTTACTGGAGGTAAAAATCCACAGGCTAATGCAATAAAGTCTGTTTAGAAGTGAATCAGAGTTTCCAAAGATTTATAAGGAATGTATATCTGCCCTTTATATTTAAATAGAGGGAGAAAGAACCAAGCTTGACCTTCGCGTCCCGGACTGTACTGTACTTCTCTTCTTCTATTTTTAGGTTTCTTAGACCCCCTCCATGAGGGACCTGACTGCAAACTTACGAAGAGATATTACGTTAAAAGTCGCATAGTCAGCACATAGTCTTGTGTTTTACTTTTTGTGTAAGCTGCTCACAGACCAATTGGTCAACAAATAATTAGGGTACGAGGAAAACAAAACAAGCACTATAAAGGTCCATGAGTTCCCTTCATCTTCATTCTACTATTTGGTTAGATAAAGAGAGAGAAAAGGCCAAGTGGTGAAGTTCACTGAGCTTTGTTTCCTCAAAGTATACATCCCTTCCACAGATGGTGTTACCAATAGGCATACATAGAATTTATTCACACACAAAAGATTGTTCTCTGAAAGATGGCCTTTTCCCAAAACTTCTCATGAAAACAGGTCATCTTTATCAAACTTATCCATTTTTCATGAAATTTTCAATGATATTATTCAATTTTGCCAGTCATTCTTGAAGTATTTTTAAATCATCAAAAATACATTGACTATAACCTATATTTTCTTACTGATCTAGATTTTCAGTAAATAAAACATTCTACAATTCAAAAAATGATGTTGGCAAAAATATGGGTAAAAACTCCTTTAAAAATAGCATGGAAAAATCCCCCTCGCCCCTCCCAAAAAAGTAGGGAAAGGGTCCATTTAAAACCCTACAAAATAAGAACAACTTTTAGATTTTAGGTTTTTTTCATGAAATCATTTTTTGACCACCTCTAGATATACAATGTTGTTTCTAAAAAAATAAATATCAGCTATCCCAAACGACCCCTCTAGCCATTATTAGTGGGCTGATTCAACTTAAATGTCATGGCAGAAATAAGATTTGAAAAAAGAGAGCATAGAAGGTTATTGGCTAGCCCTGACGGTGTGTGCCATTTGCTCCATCTATGGCACCATGAATCAAAACGTTAACTACTATGAAAATTAACCCTTTCAGAATTCTGCATATCTGCTCCTGAAAGAATTCTGGTGCTGGGAAAATGCCAAAGTGCAGCCTCTTTTCAAATACAGGGAGAAGGGAGAAGGCTTGTTACAAGCATATTACTACATAATCATCTTTTATGGAGATTCTGAAACTTCCTCCGATGCACATGGTTAGTAGCCATTATCAGTGATAGGATATGTGATTAGACAGACCATTGGTAATTTGAAGCAGCTGAAAAAAAATAGAAATGTTACTAGAGCTTTATGGCAGGGATTAGCTTGAACCTGTTCTTTCAGGGGACAGAGAAAAAAACACAACAAATTATATTGATTACTTCTGCCCACTCCTTCTCTTTCATTTATCTTCATTTATAACAATTTAGAATGTCATTGTTATTATGTGTATAATTGGAATTTTCTGAGGAAAAGAGGTCAGATAGGAGGATTTTTAAATTTGCTGACTGTTACACTGGTTCAGTGAGTGCTGTGCATAATGCCATAGTATATAAAAATCAATAAATAATTACAACATAATGGAAATGCTTCTTAATGGCTTGAATTATTGATGCTGTTTTGTAATCTGAACTGATGCCTTTGGGGCAGTTTTTTTCTGCTGTTCTACCTGGGCTTTTGAAGGGCAAAAGGTGAGATGAATAAGATGTCCTGGTCTGGGAAGTATCTGCTCAAACAAATCACTGATGGAGTTAGCAACCACAGAGCTCCTGACCCTTTGATCACTCCATGACAAGGGAGGTAACCAGTGGCTTCGCCAAATTAAAAGGGCTTACAGTATTTTCACTGTGAATGGGCACGAAGAAGCAATGGTTATCAAGTTATTACCAGGTCCACTGTCTTTTGACCATAAGGATGGAAATGTAAAAGCAGCAAAGAGTCCTGTGGCACCTTATAGACTAACAGACGTTTTGGAGCATGAGCTTTCATGGGTGAATACCCACTTCTTCACCCATCCGTTCTATTGGGATTTAATTAAAAATGGAGTTCTCACAGTGGAGAGTTCCCATAAGTTAAGTTGAGGGAAATGACGTAAGAGAATGTTTATGGTAGTAAGGGGTGAAGGCTTTACATCTAAATCTGAATAATATCTAATTCCAAAATAAATGAATATCTAATTCAAAATAAAAGGTATGTTGAAACCTTTTAGCCAAATATAAGGAGAGATTCTGTGCTGCATCTCCTGAGAGACACAGAGAGGAGGTGCTGGCCAGGGGAAGGCATCTACGTAATTTACTGGGTATGCCTAGGCACTGGTCTGCAGCCCAAATCACTCACAGTGTAAAGCTGCTTGAGCATGCTCTCTGCCACCCCTAACTCCATCTTTAGAATGGCCTCTGTACTGGGGATACAAGCAGAAAATCTTCTGCACTGGGACAATTCTCCCTGTACTCATAGCAGCCCCTTTAAACTCCTGGAGTAGCTTATAGGGGTTGTAGAAGGAACTCCTCAGAACTAACCCCCCCCCAAATTCCATGATCGAGTGAGCAGCCTACGATGCTGTAAACAAACCAAATTTGCACCTCACAGTAAAACTTAGCTAGAACTTTCCCCCTGTTTGTTGGACTCCTGATATTTTTATGATTTTAATGTCTAGGTCTCACTGTCCCATCTGCTTTCAACAGAAGCATGTAACAGCATGATACCAAAGCAAAGGTGGAGGGGAGAAAATAACCAGATTGTTGTTTCTTTCCTAAATGTTGGAATGGCTGCCAGGTGTTGGTGCTATTTGCATTGAGTAATGCAGCTCAGTAAATAGTTGTATTTCGTTATCAAATGCAAATGACCTGAAGGCAACATTTATAGCTGAAACTCAATGCTGCCATATGAGAGTTCTAGGTTCCAGAACAGCTTCAAGGCCCTTATTCCCTGAGCGGAGACCTTAAGAGTGTGGGCTCACTGCCCAGTGACGATGTGAAGATCTAGTTAAAAGTTTTTAATTTATAACTGCTGCGGGGAGCGGGGGGGGGAATAAATATAATCAAAATGGGGAAGGGAAGGGGAGAGTTTTCAGAATTATTGGATGAGTGAAAAGCCTAGTGTCATCTCCTTAGAGATTTTGTCTTCAAGGTTAATAAGAGAAAAAGAAACACACATTACATTGCCTAGGGAGGTTGTAGAATCTCCATCATTTTTAAGAGGTTGGACAAACACCTGTTAGGGATGGTCTAGGTAATACTTAGTCCTGCTATGAGTGCAGGAGACTAGACTAGATGACCTCCTGAGGTCCCTTCCAGTCCTATGATTCTATGATTATTGGCCAAATTCACTTAAGCCCCTAGGCAGTCCCATGCAGATTATACTTCAGCATCAGATGTGGCATTGCAACTACCTACCTGTTGGAGAGCTGAGGGACTTTCATTACCCCTGGGGAAGTACATGGTCCCGGTGCTTATCTTCCTCTGCCACCACCAATAACCCAGCTATCTAAGAGATTCTGACTGTGCTCAGGCAGCTTCATTGAGCTTTACATTGAACATTTTCATTGGTCTTTACAGCTGAAAAAATAAAATCTCTGTGGTTTTATGGGACCAACCTAGGAAAAAACCTGTGTTTGGCTTGGGTAGTAAACAATCATGTTGACAATGAAATGGTAGTGTCATTCTGTGTTTACGTCTACCCTTCAAATGCAGGACCAAAAGGCTTAGCCTGCCACCCTCTGGCTCACATGCCAGGGGTTTCCAAGCTCTTCCTTACAGAATGTGTAAAGAAGGCCAGGGAGTTATCGTAAAGAGAGCAATCTAGGACACTGGTGGGCCTCCAGCTCTGAAGTCAGAGGGAGGAAATGGTCGTGCCACTACTGTTTTGTTCCTGCAGGCTGCATAGGGATAATCTGGGTGACGCAAATAGAGAACTGCTGCAAGAACTCACAAAACAGCATTTACTGGAAAGATGCACTTACTTCAGTTTAACCAGACAACCTTTTTGATCCATTTATCAAAGCTCTTTCAGTTCTCATTTAAAGACCCAGGCTAAACAATAATAAATATTGAGGAAAGGACATTCATCTATATTCAGAGCATTTCAATAAATAAAAAATAAGTTTGAAATAAATCAGTTTAGCCCCACTGCTGTTTGCCAATGCCTGTTTCTAATGGTAATTGTGCCCTATTACCCTTCTTTTAAAAAACCAAACACATTTAAGCAATTGAATGTCTTTGTCAGCTCATTCAATATGTCCTTTTTTGCTGATTATTTAGTCTCATTGCTTCATGACATGAGAATTCCTGATTTTGCCCAAATCCCTGAAGTATATACGTAGGCAACATGATAAGCAATAATTCTCTTTCCTTTTAGTATTGTGCATACCTACTGGCTTGCAATGCTCCTAGCTCCACACTGAAAGCAGCAGTGTAACAATATTATAATGTATGCCAACTCATTATTCAAATATTGCAGATAATTTCCCCATCATTTTCATGTTCCTATGGCAGCATGCTGCAATCTTTCTCCTCCTACATAAGACTCTGTAAAACAAGAAAAGATTACTGTAATCCTTTTCTTCCCATGTCACACAAGTACTGTAATCATCTCGCTATGTCAGATGCAAATTTCTATCCATAAATGTCAAGTCTGACTTCATAAAAATTGCAGTAAACTGCACTGAATTTGTGTAAGTTTTTTATCAGAGCAAATACACTGATAGGAGATTGAAGTTCTAGGTCAGAATTCAATCTCTGGGTTTTTTCTGGCATTTATAAACAATTCAGGAGTGCTCTCCCTTTTCATTAAGCCTTTGATTGAATTATGTCCTGGTGTACAAATGCCTGATATGCACACATCTGTATACAATGAATTTAAGGGCATACATGCATTAGAATACTGTCAGGGCTCCTCTTAAACATATAATGGGTAAATATCTAAGCTAAAGGGGAGGAGTGGCAACTTCCCCAGTGCCTTGCTGACTTCTGGGAGTGGGACTGATTTGTGGAAAAGCCTCTGCTTGGGATGATAGAGACCAAGCTCATATCTTAGAGAGACCCCAGGGACAGACAAAGAGCACCACTATAGAGAAATATTGATTATGGCTTCAGAAAAGACTTGATTCTCTCTCATGCTAAGGCTATATCACCCTAGCACTGTAAAGAGGCCTGATAGTGTGTGTACATGCAGTTTAATTTAAGGCTCCTTTACGGTGCCAGAGTGCAGCAACAGGGCTTTAGTATAAATTAATATAAAGTTCTCTGAAGCACATGGGGAGAAGAAAGCTGTCACAGTGACAGCTGCCTCAAGGGAAAACCTCCAAATGACAAAGTGGGTTGTAGGGATATTAAAGAAGGTACTAACAGTGATTCCCCCAAGTGACAGTGGCCCCCCAGTTTCACCAAGTACAAAAATATTTTAGTTCTTCTATTAAAACTTGTAAGCTAATGTCTGCAGAAACCATTGATTGTATCTGTCCTGTGAAAGATACTCTATTACTATGTAAAACTTACAAACAAGTTAATTGACTTTGCTCTTGAAGTAAACACTATGCTAGCCTTAAGCTGTAATTGATACAATGTAAACAAACAGACCCCCACCCTCTGTGATTACAGGGCTGGGAGTCTCATAGGAATTAACACACACCCCGAAATGGTGGAGACAGTAAATTAAAATATGGTTAAGATATGGAATGTATGTTGATGAATGCTTGATATACATGAATGGTTAGGGAGGTGCCAGCCTAGAAAGGGAGTATCCATCGTGTCAAGTAGACCACCAGATAACCCCTGGAGGGTAAACTGGAATCCACCCCAACACTAGGAATGTGCCACTTTAGACAATGTGGAGCCACCAGGAATGTGCCATCTGCTGATTGAGTCAGCAACAGCAGGATGAAACAGCTCCCATAGACTAACATAGGAATTAATTCCTATAAGAATGAGCTCTAAAGACTGAGGACTTTGAGTCTCTGGTTCTGCTGCCAGCCTCCAGGAGTATCAGGTGCATCTGACACAGACTCGGCTCCATCCTCATGACCAAGATATCTGGCCAGTAACTTGGCATGAGCAACTTCTAGGCTGGTAACTATAACATCTATACAGAACTTGAATGAATGATTGTGTGAATGACTATATATGTGTGTGTGTGTGTGTGTGTGTAAGGAATAAGTAGTAATAGGAATTAGTCAAACAGTGTTGTTTACTTTTATCTTTTGCTTTATTATTATATTTACAATAAATGTGGCATCTTTGCCTTATCCCTCTTAATAAGATCCTGCTCGTTTTTATTATATTGGTATAACAGGGTAATAAGCCCCTCTTTGACATGCCTAGAATGTGAAAAGTCAATAGCACTCTGAACTGTGCAATTAAACCTATTTAGTCTCCGAAATAATAGTCAGCAGAAGAGGGGTCACAGATTAGGGGCTTGATTTTCAAAGGCACAAAATGGCAGTTAGGTGCTTAACAGACACAGAAAACCAATAAATACAAAGCATCCCATCGCTGGAGACATCTCCTCTAGGTTCAGTTCATGGGAAAATTGCACTGCAGCTGCCTGTATTCTACCTTCTCTGTATGGATCATTAGAGAAGTTTAATCCCTGGACCTTTCTCTAGGTTTAAATCTGATTGCACAAAAACTGTTCTCTAAAGAATATTTCAATAGAAATCAAATCCTACATTATATGTTTCTTCTCTATGAAACATAATAAGAATAAGCTCAGTGTAATCTTTTGGAAACCCAGGTCATCTTTTCACTAGCATATTAAACTGTCTGAGAGGCAGGCTGCCTGGGGAAAAGAAATTCTCATTTTCATGCTATCTGGTGAATGAAATGGCACCTTGAGGATAGCTTCCAAAGCAACATGTAAAAAACTGAAAGTGTGCCAGAGCAGCAGCCAAGATCTTTGGGCCTAATAAAAGCACAGGGAACCTCAACATCCTGTTAATTTCTATAGTTTCAATCCAACTCTTATATTTCCTGATGTCCATGGGTACTGATAATGCAGCAGACTTGGCTGCATAGTAGACAGTATGTAGGACATCCAGGATAAATACTTGTAAACAATTTGTGAGTAGCTGACAAAAGAAGGAAGCGCTGTTTATGAAAAAGGGATCATTCCAGACTAAACTGATCACGTTTCCATGTAAAAAAAAAAAGAAAACACAAAATGTAGGATAGAGAATGGGTCTGGGGTAGATATATGATCTCTAAATTCCAGCAAAGCCTTTGATATAATACCTTACAAAAAGCTTATTGACTGACAGTGTAGTATCCAGAGGGACAATGCTATCCAGACAATGCTATCCAGAGGGATAACTGGCATGTTGAATTAAATTGCTGTTATCAGTGAGAGTGGGACCAAGGAGGTTTCTGAAACATAACCAGTGAGGAGAAGAGTAACTAAATCTATAGACAATACAAACCTAACAGTTTATACAACTGATGTTAATTCATGGCAAATTACAGAGAATCTAGGTTGACAACCTGGCCTCACTGAAGTCAATGAATGTTTTGCTGTTGTCTTCGATGGAGCCAGGATCTCACCTCCGGAATTTGGTTGGAACAAAGTGAAAGGTATCCCTTTTTTTGGTATCAAAACACAGCCACAACCAATGTACATTCCCACAGCAAAAAATGCATCTTAGCCATTGCAGGTGCAAATTCTCCCAAAGGGCCAGATTGACTTCAGTAAGACAATTTATGTAAGTAACTTCTCCTCAGTCTGAGCAAATAGGTCACAATCTAGCCCAATGTTAGTGGTCATGGTATGCAAGCTACTGAAACAGTATAACTCCATCATTTTTTCTACAATGCAAACTGAGGGCCATTTACACTGGACAATCCCAATTCTGCTAATTCCTTTAAATTGACTTCAATATGGGCAAACAGAGATTTTTCTGGGGTTGGCACAAGACTGTGGAATGAACTCCCACAGGAACTAAGGACCATTACAAACCTCACCACATTCCACTGTGACTTTGCCTTTTCTAACATAATCATACAGCAATGCAGATATAAAACATTTTTCTAAATGTACCATTGGAAGGGGCTTAGCTACTACAGTGGTGAGTGTGGCAAAAAATGCTACGTACAACAGAATAACAACTTGACCTGGAGTCTTGTCTGGTTTCTAGTTTCCTTTGTTTTCACGAAGCTCCTGTATTTTTCACTATTTTCAGGCTTTCATAACATTCTATAAAAATTCAATTTGTGAAATAGATTCATAGACTTTAAGGCCAGAAGGGATCATCATGATCATCTAGTCTGCTCTCCTGCACATTGAAGGCTACAGAACTTCATTCACCCACTCCTGTAACAGACCCTTAAACTTTGGCTGAGTTACTGGAGTTCTCAAATCATGATTTAAAAACTTCAAGTTACAGAGAATCCACCATTTACACAAAAGTTTAAACCTGCAAGTGACCCACTCCCCATGCTGCACTGGAAAGCAAAACAAAAACAAACAAAAACAGGGTCTCTGCCAACCTATTGTGGGGGAAAATTCCTTCCCAACTCCAAATATGGTAATTAGTTGGACCCTGAGCATTTTTGCAAGACCCAACAGCCGGACACCTAGGAAAGAATTCTCTGTAGTAACTCATAGCCCTCTGCATATAGTGTCCCATCACCGGCCATTGAGGATACTTGCTGCTAGCAGTCATAGATCAGTTACATGACATTGTAGGCAGTCTCATCACACCATCCCCTCCATACACTTATCAAGCTGAGGCTTAATATACAATAATGCTTTAAGTGGACGTAAATTACGCTAGTCAAGTTGTAAGTTACGTAATTTAAGTCAACGTAACTTACATTGACTTAAAGTAGTGTCTACACTGCACTATGTTGACAGAAAATGCTCTCCCGTTGACATAGCTTCTGCTTCTCATTGAGGTGGATTAATTAAGTCAACGGGAGAGTGCTCTCCTGTCAACTTATCTTGTCTTCACCAGACCTGCTGCATCGATCGCAGCAGATGCAATTTAGCCCATAGTGTAGACAAGGCTTCAGTCTCGAAGTCAGTTAGGTTTTTTGCTCGCATTACTCTCTTTGGAAGCTAAACTCTTTGAGTCTCCTCTCCTAAGATAGTGTTCCATTCCTTTGATCTTCCTAGTAACCCTTCTCTGCACCTGTTCAATTTTGAAGTCATCTTTCTTAAACATGGGAAACCAGAATTGCATACTGTACTCCAGATGAGGTCTCATTTTGTACAATGCTACTAACACTTCCATATTTCTACTAGAAATATCTCGGTTTGCATTAGCCTTTTTTACTGCATCACATTAGTGGCTCATTGTTATTCAATGATTGACTGATATACCCAGCTATTTGTCCTCTTCTATCATTTTTAACTGATATTTCCCCAGCTTATAGCAAAATTTCTTCATTAGTCCCTACGTGCATGACCTTGCACTTTTCACTTCTAAAGTTCATGCAATGTCTATTACTTCAGTTTTCAAGGTTGTCCAGATCTTCTTGTATGATATTCCAGTCCTCCTCCATTTTGGCAATAACTCCCAACTTTGTGTCATCTGCAAATTTTATTAGCACGTTCCCACTTTTTGAGCCAAGGTCATTAATAAAAATGTTAAATAAGATTGGTCCCAAGACCAGCCCCTGAGCTCCTTTAGTAACCTCCCTTCACCCTGACAGTTCACTTTTCAGTGTGACTCATTGTAGTCTCCCCTTAATCAGTTCCTTATCCACTTTTCAGTTCTCATATTAATCCCCATCTTCTCCAATTTAACTAATAATTTCCCATGCGGAAAATGCCTTGTATCAAATGCCTTACTGAAATCCAGGTAGATTAGAGCTACTGTATTTCCTTTGTCTAAAAAATCAGTTACCTTTTCAAAGAAAGAGATCAGGTTGGTTTGACACAATCTACCTTTGTAAAACCATTTTGTATTTTTTTTCCAGTTACCGTTTATCTTTATGTCCTTAACTGCTTTCTCTTTCAACATGTGTTCCAAGACAATGGAGGTCAAACTAACAGGTCTGTAGTTTCCCATACCAAGTTTTTCCTTTTCTTAAAAATAGATACTACATTAAAAATTCTCCAGTCAAGAGGTATGGCCCCTGAGTTTATGGATTCATTAATAATCCTTGCTATTGGCAGAGGCAGGTTACCATTTTGTGGGGTAGTGGGCCAGAGCAAGTGGGGGCCCCTCCCCATCCCTTCTGCCTGCAGTCCCCCCACTTCCCATCACCACATTTCTGCTGGGGAAATGGGATTGGGATGTGGGGGCTTCCCTCATTCCACCCACCCAGCACTCCTGCCAGGGAACAGGGTCGGGGTGCCGGGGCTTCCCCCCACCTGCAAGCCCCTGCACCCCAACCCTGCTCCCTGACAGGAGCTCCAGGTGGTCTGGGTAGGGCACAGGGACATCCATTTTTCCAGGGGCCCCCATTTGGCCATGGTCCCTAGGCATAGGCCCCATTGTCCCAGTGGCAAATACACCAAGTTTGCAATTTCATGTGCCAATTTCTTTAATATTCTTGGATGGAGATTATCTGGGCCTCTCAATTTAGTCCCACTAAGCTGTTTGAGTTTTACTTCCCCTTCAGAGTCGTAATTTCTACTTCCATATCCTCATTTCCATTAGCCACCCTGCCACTACCTTTAACCTCCTCATTACCCTTATTAGAAATTGAGGCAAAGTATTTGTTTGGGTGTTGGGCCATGCCTAGATTATCTTTAATCTCTACCCCATCCTCAGTGCTGAATGGTCCCACCTCTTCTTTCCTTGTTTTCTTTTTATTGATATGGCTATAGAACCTTTTACTATTGGTTTTAATTCCCTTTGCAAAGTTTACCTAGCTTTTGACAGTTCTCACTTTATCCCTACTTTCCTACCTCCAAGTGTTGGCTTTCCCTTGCTTATCCATCCAACTTTCACACTTTGTAGGCTTTCTGCTTTCTTTTAATAAACCTGTTTGAGATACTTACTTACCAAGTAGATCTGCCACCCTCCCCTACAATTTTTTTCCCCTTGCTTGGATGCAGGCTTCAGACACTTTGCAGAAACTAATTCCAAACCTCTTCCATATTCAGATCCTTGAGTTTTTTCAGTCCAGTTCGCTTCCCTAACTATTTCCTTTTTTTTTAAAGTTTGCCCTTTTGAAATCAAGAACCCTAGTTGCAGACCTAATTTTTGTTTATCCTTACACTTAGTGTAAATTCAATTAGCTCATGATCACTCTACCAAGATTGTACCCTACAAACCAGTTCTTCTATGATCTCCACAATACTCACCAATACAAATCTAAAGTAGCATCACTTTTTGTTACTTTGATAACTATCTGTTGAAGAAATCTGTCATCTATCACATCAGCAAAATCTGGGACATATTATTATTAGTAGCTTTTGTCCTCCAATCTATATCTGGGAATTAAAGTCTCCCATAATCACACAATTCCCTGTAGTATTTATTTCATTAAAACCTTTAAAGAGGTCTCTATCTATATCCAATATGGATTCTGGTCTGTAGCATATCCCAAGCACTATCCCTGGGGAGCCTTTGGTAGCTTTCTTCCCCAAAGTGATTTTGACCCAAACAAGACTCTGTTTTGTCCATTCATCACTTCTTATTTCTTTACGGTCTACCTCATCATTATTATACAATGCTACTAGACCACCTTTACCTTTATTTCTGTCTTTCCTGAACAGCACATGCCCTTCAATATCTGTACTCCAGCCATGACTACTATCCCACCATGTTTCTGTAATCCATATAATAGCTGGTTTCACTTGACCCACCAGCGATTCTCGTTCTTCCATTTTGTTAACCAGGCTCTTTGCATTGGTGTACAAACATCTTAGTTGTTACTCCTTGGCTTCACACAGATTCCTTTCTCGATTAGGTACAGTCATTCTATTGCCAGTATTGCTACTTCATGGTTAGCATCATTGGTATTGGTGCTATCTTTTCTCTTAATGTTCATTCTCACTGTTGTTCTTTCTCCATTGTTATATTCTATCTTTCTTGATTTTCCTCACGGTCAATATTAGTATCAGGCATGGGGATTACATGAGCATCTCCCAGTCATCTCCCCCTGATTCCTAGTTTAAAGCTCTTTCAATCAGTTGTGCCTCTCTCAATCCCAGAAGTCCATTTCCCTCCATACTCAAGAGGAGTCCATCCCATGAGAACAGTCCTCTGTCTGTGAATGCCTCCCAGTGGTCAAACATCCCAAAGTCCTCCTCATAGCACCACTGCCTGAGCAATCTGTTAATCATCATAATCTTTTCTCTACTTTGTTCTTCTCCTCAAGGGACAGGTAGAACCACCCTGAAGATCACCCGAGCCTCCATTTCTTTAAGCATCTTCAGCAGCCTGGCATAGTCTCCCTTGATGTGTTCTAGCAAGAATCTAGAAGCATCATTTGCTCCCATGTGAAGGGCAATCAGTGGATTCTTTCCCATTAGCATCCTCTTCAGCCTCAGGTCCACATCCATTATCTTATCTCCCAGCAGACAGCACACCCTTCTATTCTCTAGATCAGCTCTGGTGACAAGCCTGTCCTTCCTTCTGAGTAGGGAGTCACCAATACGTAGACCTTCCTCTTCTTGTTGGTGTGATTCTCCAGCTTTACTCCTGTTCTTTCTGTCTGCAAGCCCTCTTGTCTTTTGTTCTAACTTTCAATCTTCTGTGAGTCATCCTCTGTCCTCCTGGGGCTCTGAACTCTGGCTATCTCCACTGACTTTTCCCCTTTTCTTATAGGACTAGCTGGTCTTCTCTACTCTCTTGCCCTCCCACCTTCTGTTACTGCCTGATGCATCCCTTCTTCAATTTTCCAACTCAGCAAACCTATTCCTGAGCTCTATTTCTCCTTCAATAGCTGGTCTTTTCCTCTGCCTTGTTCCCATAGTCAAGTGCTTCAACTGGCCACTTTCTGCACCCACCAGTCTACCTTCAAAGTTCTCCAGTCCAGCTTGCATCTGTGAGTCTTGAGTTTTCCCTTCATCCTCCTCATCTTCTCTCCATCATCTGCTTGAATCCCCTTCAAAACTCAACCTTAATGTTTCATGCTTCTTCTCAGGTCAAGGATAAATTTATTTAGGTTAGGAAGTTTGTTATGACTATGTTTAGTTGATTTTGATGTAATTGGGGAAAAGAGAGTGTTGCTCATAATTAAAACATTATTTCATAGGCTTGGCCTGATTCTCCATTCCCCACATCTTGTGTAGTCATTTACACCAGCGTAAATCAAAATGGTAGCGCTTGACACACAGTTTGCACCAGTGAAAATAGCTAAATGAGGTGCAGGAAAATGAAGAATTGGGCCACTCTGCTATTCTTTGAGGGGAAATGGAATCAACTTTTATTCAATGAGAAGGGACATCTTTGAGATGTTTACCAAAACGAAATAATTCTGTTACATATGGACCAAATTAGCTGCTGGCCTAACTCCACTGTCTTCAATGGAATTGTGACAGTAGAAATTTTGGCCCCAAATGTGCAACTTTTTCTACTAATTTCTTAAGAACATACAGAGGTGTTATGCTACAGGATGTATATATCTGAGCACCACATATTTCAAATGCTGTATAAGCCAGTTAAACATAGTCTAGTTGGGAAAGCAGGTCAAAATATGTCAACTGTCTTTTCTTCTGAAAATTTATTTAAAATGTATTTATTTTCCATAGGTTTTGTTTGTTTGCTTGCTTTTTTATCAAAAAATCAAAAATGAAATTCCAAAATAATTTAGGTTTTTGAAAACCAAATAATTTTCAAAAACTGGAAAAAAAATCAGTTTTGTTGTTGTTGTGTGAAAATTTTGACCAAGCTGAAAAATTGTTTTTTGTTTGCAAAGCTTTTTTTTGTCAGTTGAAAAAATGTTGACCACCTCTCATTGGGAGTACTTTGCCTGGCTCATCTGCATTAACCTTGACTGTTTCTGACATCTCCTTCCAGCCCATTAATCATCCTACTACATTCAAATATGTGTTATCATTTAAGTTGTGTGTTCTTGTAACAGGGCAGTTAACTGCTGAGCTCCCCTCTTGTGCCCAGAGTGGCTCTTCAGCACCCTGCCTCTGTTTCCCTTTAATAGGGCCCTTTAATAATTCCACATAGTCTGTCTCATCCAATCACAGCCCTTCTTTTTTGCTTTTATTTATTTTTATAATTTTATTAATGCAAAGTTCCAAAAACACATACCAAAATACCCTGTTCCACTCAGACTTCAGCTTGGCACAGCCCCTCATTCCTGAGGAACTGTTCATTCTTCCTTTCTGAGCCCCTGGAGAAGATGCAGGGCCAGACTTGCCTTCTTTCGCCTTCTTTCCAAAAGGAAAAGAACACTTACCACCAGATTTCTTACCCAGCCCTAACTACCTTCCTCAGGGACAATTGGAAGAGACCCTCTTTCCTGGCAGTTTCACTCTGAGGTTCTGCTGCTGCTGCCAGAGCTCCTCATAGACTGTAAGGCCAGGAGGGACAATTGTTATCATTTAGTCTGATGTCCTGCACGTCACAGGTCACAAAACCTCACCCACCCTCACCTGTGATAGACCCATAATCTCTGGCTGAGTTACTGAAGTTGTCAAATCATGATTTAAAGACTTCAAATTACAGAGAACCCATCATTTACTGCTTCCTGCAGCTTGATAGCATTAGCGCTCTCACACTCAGCTCCCCCCTCCAGTTCCGTTTCCTGCAGTTCTGCCCCCACTGAAACTCCCTCTGACCCTTCACAGTCACAGGTGCATCCCTGCCCTCTTAATTGGCCCAATGGGGAGTACATGCTGTGGCACAGGGGAGATGGGCCTACTCATTAGGTGCAAGCTACCATCTGAGAGTGCTTCATGTGGTTCCTTCTTTACCTTTAAGATGGCATCCAAAGAAGACCAGCAGATGACTGAATTTATTTTTCTCTCTTTTCTGCCCTTCTCTAACATTCCACCAATGTATAATTTTGCATGCTGTGAAAGATACGAAACTCTTCATAGTAGGAAGGGCTCAACCCCTGAATATATGAAGTTAGCAAAATCAATATAGTCTAAGATGCATTCTACCAAATGTTCATTTGAATGGTTGATTTGTACTGTCACAAACATCACAGTGTCTTTTTATTTCTCACTTTTTCATGTCTTCGTTATTGTCCTTCTTTTTAAAATGCCGTATATACTCATTCATTAGCCCATTCATTTATAAGCCTACCCCCAAAAATGGATAGGTAAAAATAGCAAAAACTGCATGACCCTTTTGTAAGCTGACCTTATATTTCAGGGTTTGGAAAACTTTGGCTCCCGGCCCATCAAGTTAAGCCGCTGGCGGGGTGGGACGTTTTGTTTACCTGGAGCGTTCACAGCCATGGAGCCCTTCAGCTCCCAGTGGCCACGGTTTGCTGTTCCCAGACAACATTGGGTAGGAACGGCAAACTGTGCCCACAAGGAGCTGAAGGACTCCATGCCTGGAGATGCTCCAGGTAAACAAAACAACAATGTATTAGACATTCAATTCAATGATTTCATAAAGTTTAAAATAATCAAAAGACCTGTTTATAAGCTGCCCCCAACTCTTTGATACGTCAATTTTTTACCAAACATATTCAGCTTATGAATGAGTATATACGGTAATAAAAATATCTCAAACAAAAAAGACAATGCAAAGTTGTAGTGGAGGTTTTAAAATGTGAATGTTAAAGACTGAGAAAGTATGGTTCCTGTAGGAATTAGGAAATTCCTCAGCCATGTAGAACTTTGTGTTACTGTGTAGGGTGTTAATTGTAATGATATATCCCAGTGTATATAGTGAGGCCAAGGTACAGCATGGTTGCTGTAGGAAATATAAAGTTGAATGGCCTAATTTCTGTAGATGTATACACTCAGTAGATAAGTTCCACTAATAAAACAAAGTGTGCAGTTTGCAATACTGTTTTGTAAGTAAAGACCTCTTGTTCTTGCCTTGATAAAAGGAAAAATGCTTGATATTGTTATTTAGACCTCATCTACACCTAAAAGTTGGATTGACCTAGCTATGTCGCTCAGGGCTGTGAAAAAATTCATATTCCTGAGATATGCAGTTGATCCAATCTAAGCCTCGAAATAGACACTGCTAGGTCAATGGAAGTTTTTTTTCTGTTGACCTAGCTATTGCCTTTCTTGGGGAAAGATTAACTAGAGTGATAGACAAAAACCTTCCTCTGCTGTAGCAAGTGCCTAGTCTATGGCACTACAGTGACACAGCTATGACAATGCAGCTACAGTCAGTGTAGACAAAATCTTAATCACACAACTGCTTTTTCATGAGTGTATATCGTGCATATTAATAGCACTCAAAGAATTAGCACTAACTAAAACTGAGCATAGGTCCCACTGCAAGCTGCATTCATAAACAAGTTCATGTGGAAGGTGTGAGCTGCAGAAAGCAAACAAATTGAAAGAACAGATGAACTGAGCTCTCAGCAGCATCCAGTCTCATTCATCATGGCTTGTTAACATAATGGAAAATGGACTCCATCTCCTGGTGGATCAAGGTGTGACAGGGGAGGAAAATGACAAAGTGTAAAGCTCTTAAAAATGCCATGTTTGTTTTGTTTGTTGTTTTCATCCAAATCAAAAAGGAAAATGGCATTAGGAAAACTGCAATCTTATGTCTGTCTCATCTCATAAGGAACAGTGGTATTTGAAATAGCACTTGCTTCTGTTATCATACCTTGAGTTTCTATAGGAGTAGTTATAGAGTTGATTGGAGTAGTTATAGAGTTGTATCCTCAGTGATACCAATATGTCCAAAATTCCATCTATAAAACCATTTGTAATCTTCAATGGGGGAATTTCTACCCTTGTCAGCCTTCCAATGTCCTCCAATATAGATGCATCAATGTAATGCAACATTTTCCCTATCCCTTCATTTCAGATGAAGACCTGAGCACAGTTTGGGATTCTGCTTCCTGATAAAGACACAGACCTGGTTACCCTAACATTGCCTTAGAGACAGAAACAAATTCTTTGCTCTCAGAGTAATATCAAAGAACATAAGCTGAATAACTGAAACAACAAACATGCATTCAGGGAAGCACTTTCCAAGCCTTTCTTTTGTCTTAAAGAGAAAGAAGACATATTCCCTAGAAATACCCTGGACTAAATGCTAAGGGAAAGATTCTGCCATCAGTACTCATGGTAAGGAGTATTTCTTTCAGGAGTAATCTCATTGAACTCAATAGAACACTCATGGATTCAGATACCACTTAACATGAATCTTGCCCTGAATATTTAGGTTGCGTGTCTGAAACTAGGCAGCTTAATCCATTTAGTTACTTAAATAAAAGTGGCTTGATATTCAGAGATGCAAAATGGCCAGACTCAGGTAGGTCTTTAGTTGTTGCTGTGGTGGTAACAGATCTTCCGTGGCCAGATGAATGCTGTCAATGCAAGCAGATAGCATGAAAAAATGTGAGCCACTGTCCTTCTGATCAGCCAATAGCATACCAACAGCAGTGAGTATTTCAGTTTTCAATTTTAAAAAAGGTATTTTTTTTCCAACCAGCTCTATCTTACTTTTATTTCCAAGCACAGGCAGCATAGCACGAGAAACACTCCAACCCTTAAACTGTTGGTTGTTTATTTTTTATTATCTCTGGCTGTCCTGGTCTGGACAAGCTTGCAAACAGAAACAACAAAAATAAGAACTGGCCAATACATTTCCAATAGAAGTGTCTCCCATCAAAAGATGTAGTTGAATTAAAATTAAATGGGTTGAATGTTAAGTTTCCTGTGAGAAAAAATTAAATATTTTATTTTGACAAATTGAAATATTTCCATTCATTTTGTTTAGACTTTTATATTATATTAAAATATTAATTGTAATAGTTGGCGAGAGTAAAGCAAGGTCTTACGCTCTGCTCAATGATATTTGTCTGTAATGCAATAACTTTTGAACGCTACATCTGATCATTTCCAAAATTTCAGGGAAAGTTCTAAGAATCAAAGTCTTTAATAAGGCTAATGAGGAGCTTAGGGATAATGGAAGGATGACAAATGGGAATGAGGATATGGAGGTGGATATTACCACATCTGAGGTAGAAGCCAAACTTGAACAGCTTAATGGGACAAAATCGGAGGGCCCAGATAATCTTCATCCAAGAATATTAAAGGAACTGGAGCATGAAATTGCAACCCATTAGCAAGAATTTTTAATGAATTGGTAAACTCAGGGGTTGTACTGTTCGACTGGAGAATTGCTAACATAGTTCCTATCTTTAAGAAAGGGAAAAAAAGTGATCTGAGTAACTATAAGCCTGTTAGTTTGACATCTGTAGTATGTAAAATCTTAGAAAAAATTTTGAAGGAAAAAGTAGTTAAGGACATTGAGGTCAATGGTAATTGGGACAAGTTACAACATGGTTTTACTAAAGGTAGATCGTGCCAAACCAACCTGATCTCCTTCTTTGAGAAGGTGACAGATTATTTAGACAAAGGAAATGCAGTAGATCTAATTTACCTCGATTTCAGTAAGGCATTTGACACGGTTCCACATGGGGAATTATTAGAAAAGATGGGGATCAATATGAAAACTGAAAGGTGGATAAGGAACTGGTTAAAGGGGAGACTCCAACGGGTCGTACTGAAGGGTGAACTGTCAGGCTGGAAGGAGGTTACTAGTGGAGTTCCTCATGCATCAGTTTTGGGACCAATCTTATTTAACCTTTTTATTACTGACCTTGGCACAAAAAGCAGGAATGTGATAATAAAGTTTGCGGATGACACAAAGTTGGGGGGTATTGCTAACACAGAGAAGGACCGGGATATCATACAGGAAGATCTGGATGACCTTGTAAATTGGAGTAATAGTAATAGGATGAAATTTAATAGTGAAAAGTGCAAGGTCATGCACTTAGGGATTAATAATAAGAATTTTAGATATATATTGGGGACACATCAGTTGGAAGCAACAGAGGAGGAGAAGGACCTTGGAGTATTGGTTGATCACAGGATGACTATGAGCCGCCAATGTGATATGGCTGTTAAAAAAGCTAATGCGGTTTTAGGATGCATCAGGCAAGGTATTTCCAGCAACGATAAGGAGGTGTTAGTACCATTATATAAGGCACTGGTGAGACCTCATCTGGAATACTGTGTGCAATTCTGGTCTCCCATGTTTAAGAAGGATGAATTCAAACTGGAACAGGTTCAGAGACGGGCTACTAGAATGATCCGAGGAATGGGAAAATCTGCCTTATGAAAGGAGACTCAAAGAGCTTGGCTTGTTTAGCCTAGCCAAAAGAAGGCTGAGGGGGGATATGCTTGCTCTTTATAAATATATCAGAGGGATTAATATTAGGGAGAGAGAGGAATTATTTAAGCTTAGTATCAATGTAGACACAAGAACAAATGGGTATAAACTGGACACTAGGAAGTTTAGACTTGAAATTAGGCGAAGGTTTCTAACCATTAGAGGAGTGAAGTTCTGGAACAGCCATCCAAGGGGAGTAGTGGGGCAAAAGACATATCTGGCTTTAAGACTAATCTTTATAAGTTTATGGAAGGGATGGTATGATGGGATAGCTTAATTTTGGCAACTGATCTTTGATTATCAGCAGATAAGTATGCCCAGTGGTCTGTGATGGGATGTTGGATGGGATGGGATCTGAGTTACTGCAGAGAATTCTTTCCTGAGTGCTGGCTGGTGAGTCTTGCCCACATGCTCAGGGTTTAGCTGATCGCCATATTTGGGCTTGGGAAGGAATTTTCCTCCGGGACAGATTGGCAGAGGCCCTGGAGGTTTTTCGCCTTCCTCTGCAGCATGGGGCATGGGTCATTTGCTGGTGGATTCTCTGCAGCTTGAGGTCTTCAAACCACAATTTGAAGACTTCAATAACTCATACATAGGTTAGGGGTTTGTTATAGAAGTGGCTGGGTAGGGTTCTGTGGCCTGCTTTGTGCAGGAGGTCAGCCTAGATGATCATATTGGTCCTTTCTGACCGTAAAGTCTATGAGTCTAAAGAGAAGAAATCTATTAATTCTGGTGAAATTTGGAAAACCAGGAGGAGGAAATGGGGAATTTCCAGCATTTGGTTAGCAGATCCAACAGTTCAATCATCTCTATAATTGTCCATATATCAAAGAACAGGTTGAGAGCAGCTGTTAGAGCACTCCAGAATAACACCCCCCTTCTCAGCTTTGCTTATCCTCTGAATACAGTTTAAAATATTGAAGCCCTGAAATACTTATCTACCAGACAAAAAGAAGATGGTAGAGGGAAGGGGGAATGGGAGATGGCATTAGAGATATGGGGGAATTGGAGTCCTTGGAATGGCGGGGGGAAATGGGAGACTGGGATTGACAGAAAGGGGAAATAGGGAGCATACAAAACCTCTTGCATGAGAGAAACAAGGAGATGCAGTACCCATGACGATGGGAGAAAGAATGGAGGATTCTGGTATGGGAGAGAAGGGAGCAGTGGAGGGTATATGAGGAGGAAAGAGGAAGGGGAGAAACAGGGAAAAACAAAATGCCTGGCATGGAAGGGGGGCGCATTTCAGGGACTCCCTGAAGTAGAGGAGCATGGAAGGATGGCACATAGGGAATTTGGGGGGAGAAACGAAGGGTATGCAACAAGCACCTGGTGTGTGCAATACACTTAGTCTACAGAAGAGACAGTGTTCAATCCTCTATTATGTGTCTATTATATATATACTATAGTATTTTGTTTAGATACTCAATTATTGTTTTGAAACTATCAAAAATGCAACATTTCAATAGTCTCTAATAGAATTTTTCAGAATTTTTGTTTCACAGGAAAATTTGAAGTTTCAGCTTTTTATTCCAATTCAAATTGTTTTTTAAATGTCAAAATTTCCTGTAGAATGGAAATTCTGGTCCCCAACCAAGTGTAGTAAAAATATAGTCATTTGCTGTAGCATTATCAATTCAACCAGAACCAGGAATTACCAGCAATCTTGTCTGCAAGCCTCTGACTGCATAAGCTTTGAATGTGCATCCATTTGAGATTCTGCCTTCATTAGCTGTGCTAAACTTCTCTCCTCTGGAAACTGCATTTTGGAAATCTGGAGGATTAGCTACTCAGTGCCTGTACAGTGCTTTGAACAAGTAAAGTATGAAATGAATGATAGGTCATCTTTTTTTCCCTCACCTTTGCCTTGTTCCATTAGCCAGGCTCAATGGTACACAGAGCATGCATGATTGGCACAAATTTTACAAACCAGCTGGCCAGGCCTGACATTCTTGGTCTGCCATAGGAGATTTTCTCCTTCTAGGTGGACTGCCTGCTTTGCCTGACAATTCCTATCTGCCCAAATAAAGGCACAAAGAGGGTGAAGTGACTTGCCGAAGGTCATCCAGCAAGTCAGTGGCAGAGCCAGGAATAGACTCGAAGTCTCCTGAATCCCAGTCCTGTGCCCTCTCCTCTATATTATGTTGCCTCCCTTACATAAATGCTCATATTACTCTTAACCAATATCAGGCCAGATCATCATTAGCTTCAATGGAGCTGTATCAATGTACACATGCTGAGCGTCTGGCCCACTATCGTGATTCTCAACTGACCTTAGATTGATAAAGTTTTACTTTCGTGATTACTCTTTTAGGTGTTAGTTTACCAGGAAATCATATTTGTTCCCACCCACATGGCTATTACCCTGTTTTGCTAGATTGTTTTAGGCAAGTGCACACTTTATCATTGTGACAGTAATCTAGCTACGAGAGAGTTAGTTGCAAACAAGAATTGAGACCCACTTGCTGTGTTCTGTGGGTTACAACATGTAGTAATGTATCTTCTCTTTTTGCTGAAAACACAGCGATTAGATAGCACTCATTTAAAGTATTTGAATTAGAGCTGCAGGTACCACATCAAAAGTAATCAAAGGCAGTTTAGGAAATGAAGCTGACAGAGAGAGGAGCACTTCCGAAAGAAACATTTCATTTGCATCTAATGGAGCTATTTCAAGTTAATTTTGACATTACGTTATAATAACAACACTTGTTGACATTTAAGAGGGTATAACAGACAAGACGTGCTCTGTAATGAATTCAATTTTTTTTATAAGCAATAAATTTATAAATAAATTCCATAGGTGGAAAAACAAAAACACCTTTGCCTTTTGTTGTACACAAGCTACATCTGAAATCTAAGCTAATTTGCCATGGGGCACATCCTTCAGGAGCACGAGAAGGTCATAGGATGCAGCATTTGGAAAGATAGCTCTGCAAAGTTACTGATATATTGAAACAGAAGAATTTAGATGAGGATGATAACCACAGGCCAGGTAATTCATCCCCTGGCTGCTGACTGGGCAGCTGCCAGGGTGGCTCCAGGCACCAGCGTATCAAGCATGTGCCTGGGGCAGCAAGCTGTGGGGGGCGGCCTGCCGGTCGCCATGAGAGCGGCTGTCAGGCTGCCTTCAGCGGCAAGTCTATGGGAGGTCCTCCGGTCCCGCGGCTTGGGTGGCAATTTGGCGGTGGGTACGCCGAAGGCGCAGGACTGGCGGACCTCCCTCAGGCATGCCACCGAAAGCCGCCTCACTGCTGTACTTGGGACAGCAAAATACATACAGCCGCCCCTGGCAGCTGCTTTACATCTTAGTAGTTATCACCAGAAATATTATTATATGCCAATATTCTTATATACCATATACCTACAGGCCAGAAAATCACAACCACTTACAGCAAGCTGGGGTGCAGAAAGACACCACACCAGCAGCAGTCTTTGGAGACCTTCTTCCTTCAAAGAACAGAGGCTGGGAGAATGACTCCAGGAGCACTATGCAACAGACACAGGAGAAGCTACTGTTAAACATAAAAAACTTCTTTTTGCTTTCACAAGTTCTGGCCATGGGCTGCCAGCCAATGCAGAAAGAAGGTTGGGTCACAGTCCTACTCTACCCTCCCTGGGCTGTCTAGTGTCATTGGCAGGATTAACAGCCTCCCTCTTTGCATTCGGGCACGCAAGTTGCTGGATTCTAGCTGAGTACTGCACAGGAGCATGGGCTGCACTCTCTCGTCCCCTTGCAATCTTGGGAAAGCAGCTGAAACCTAATATGTGTGCAAGGGTAACACACAGAGAGAGAAATGCTTTTCAGGCAAACATCTCCCCACTTTTGAGTGCATCCTTGCTGCACCTAACAAAGTCTTAGAAGTGGAAACCTGAGTGATGCACCCAATA
This sequence comes from Gopherus evgoodei, assembly GCF_007399415.2. Lineage (NCBI taxonomy): Eukaryota > Metazoa > Chordata > Testudines > Testudinidae > Gopherus > Gopherus evgoodei. The sequence continues at coordinate 52,353,432 of NC_044328.1, read as the reverse complement.
TTGTGAATGAAGCTGGAGATAGAGCAAGCTTTTTTTTTTTTAAATGCATGAACAGTATGTCTGCCTAGCAGTTCCAGGAAGGATGAGTCAAAGTCTCTGCTACTATAGAGTATGTGAGAAAAGATCACCTACTTTAGAGAAAAATGATTTTGTAGTCTCCTCTAAGTCCTTCTTTTGTGGACAACAGTAAGTGATCTAATTATTTGACCTGGTTAGAAATCTCTGTTCATGTGAGAGGAGCTGCAAGTCAGGACTGATTTGTGTTGGCGGAGTTGTATACAAGGTCCAACCAGGAACAGGAAGAAGGGTTGGATGGGGAGTACCATCAAGTCTGACATACTTTAGCAAAGCTTGGCAGGGATGGGGAGAGCATGAACATTTCCTGGCTGTACTGTGCCTGAACCAAGCCACTACATGATATCAGTTCGTCACTTTAATAAGCATTAATACAATGATACATTTTTAAAAAAAATACACCATGAAGCTTCATATTTGGCTCTGCAGCGTTTCACACTGGAAATTGGCAGAATGTATAAGAATATGTCTGTGTTTCCCAGTAGCAACCAGGTGTCCCGTCCTCCCACCCCCTATATTTCCAGATCACTTGACAGACTGCCAAACACATTAGCAAATTTCTAATTATTTATAATTTCCTTCCAGGGGATATTTAGCCATTTAATTGGCATAACAAAAGCAAGTGAACTATCATTTACTATGCTTATCAAATGTCAGTTAGTACTTTGTGGTAATTGATATCCAATTAACACACTAATGCATGATTTTTTAATATCAATTAAATGTCTAAACAGTTCTTTCAGTTTTATTACACTAGTAAAATGGTAATTGTGTGTTCATTGTTTCTGTAATTTTTAAGATAATGCCATGTGGATTATATCTAGCTCTCTTACATTTGTGGAAGCTCAATATACCCTGATAGTCATAAATATTTAATAACTGCCTTAATACAGCTACAAAAAGAACGTATATAATAATCAATTTAAAGAACAAACAAGATGTGTTTGTTTAAAAATATTACATGTGCACTTCAGAGGAAAAGTGACTATAAGACAAATCTGATTTGTGGCTAAGTTTGACTAGCGTTATTTCTTTCCCACATATATTTCTTCATCTTTATTATAAAATAGAATTGCCAACTGCTTTTATATAGTACCTTTCACAGGCCATTGCACTGGGGCTCAAAGACTCTACGTTCAATTCTCATTTTTTTACAGATTTCCATGTAACGTAGGGAAACTTCACATTGGAGTAGGACATCTAAAGACCTGTGAGGAGCTGAGTTTTAGTCACTCTGGCCCAGATCCACAAAGATATTCAGGCTCCTAACCTCCACTGAAATCATTTAAAGATATGAGACTAAATACCTGTGTCAAGCTGGGTCTCTGTGCCTTTGTTCTCCATCTGTAATATGAAGATAATAGTCCTTCCTTCTCCCACCCTTTGACTGTCTTGTCTATTTACACTGTAATATCGTCAGGGCAAGAACAGTCTGATGTTCAGTATTATTATCTCTGTGTACATAAAGCTCCTAGCAAAATGGGGTTCTAATATCAGTTTAGCCCTCTAGATATGATCATAGTACAAATTAACGATAATATAATAGATTCCGGTTTTAAGGTGTTCCAAAGTACTCTGACGAGCTAAACTATATGATCAAAAATTTCAAGAGCATCCACTAATTTTGTGTGACCAACTTGAGAAACCTAGGATCTCATTTCCAAAGGTGTTGGAGGGAACTGTGTATGTTCAGTGCCTTTGAAAACAAGTGTCTCATAGGAAGTACCGGACTCTAATAGATGTTTCAAATATAAAGAGGCAGAAATGAGGGGGGGAATATTTTGTCTGGAGACAAAATACACAAAAAATAAAACCAAAAAACCACCATTTGCTGACCCCCTACAGTCCTGTTCCCAACTCTGCTGCCTTAAGAATCCATTTGTTTGGAGTGCTTTCAAGACCAGCTCTAGTAGCCATAACAGAATTATATTAAGACAAGCTAGTATGTGTGGTAAGCTAAACTGAGCTCAGATAAGCTATTTAAATTTAGAGCTATTCAAAATAATGGCAGCCTTCTCCTACCTCCTCCCCAAATGGCATTTAATTGAAACCTAAATTTTTGCAGAAACATATTGGTTTTGATGAAAATTTCATTAAGGCATCAAGTATCAAAGGGTGGTAGCCGTGCCATAAAAAGTGACAAAGAGTCCTGTGGCACTTTATAGATTAACAGACGTACTGGAGCATAAGCTTTCGTGTATGAATACCCACTTTGTCAGATGAATGTAGTGGAAATTTCCAGAGGCAGGTATAAATATGCAGGCAAGAATCAGTCTACAGATAACGAGTTTCAGCAGTTTCTCTTTGAAGTCTGGTCCTGAAGTTTTTTTGCTGCAGGATGGCTACCTTTAAATCTGCTATTGTGTGTACAGAGAGATTTAAGTGTTCTCCTATAGGTTTTTTGTATATTGCCATTCCTAATATCTGACTTGTGTCCATCTATCCTTTTACGTAGGGACTGTCCAGTTTGGCCAATGTACATAGAAGAGAGGCATTGCTGATACATGATGAGGTATATTACATTGGTGGACGTGCAGGTGAATGAACCGGTGATGGTGTGGCTGATCTGGTTAGGTCCTGTGATGGTGTCGCGGTGTAGATATGTGGGCAGAGTTGGCATCGAGGTTTGTTGCATGGATTGGTTCCTGAGTTAGAGTTACTATGGTGCGGTGTGAGAATATGCTTAAAGTTGGCAGGTATAAAGGTAGCCATCCTGCAGCAAAAAAATTTCAGGACCAGATTTCAAAGAGAAACTGCTGAGCTTCAATTCATTTGCAAATTTGACACCATCAACTCAGGATTAAACAAAGACTGTGAATGGCTAAACAACTACAAAAGCAGTTTCTCCTCTTTGATGTCACACCTCAGCTGCTAGAAAAGGGTCTCATCCTCCCCGATTGAACTAACCTCGTTATGTCTAGGCTGATTCATACCTGGATATTTTTACCTGTCTCTGGAAATTTCCACTACATTCATCTGACGAAGTGGGTATTCACCCACGAAAGCTTATGCTCCAATATGTCTGCTAGTCTATAAGGTGCCACAGGACTCTTTGTCATCAAGGCATGTTTCTCAGGTGCAGGACGGAGTTTCTGACAGAGTGAGCCCAGAATAACCAATAGCCCAGCAGTTAGGATTCTCTCCTAGGATGTATGACAGATTTGGAGCAGAGACACAAATCTGTCTCCCCCACAGCCCAGGCAAGTATCTTAACCACCTGGCTATTTTGGGGTGGCTGTCTTGTCCTAATCACTTGAGTATTCTGGGTTCTCTCTCTAGTTTTGTCATGAACAATTTTGGAAGATCTTGATTTTGTTCCAAATCAGAATGAAAACAAATATCAAAGCCTCAATATTTTTTCACAAATTAAAATTGTTTTCTGGTTGGCCCTTTTAAAATGTGGCCTTTCCCCAATAAAACAATCCAATTTCTGTGACTGAATATCAATAGTGAGAAAAACAGACGGTACTTGGGACAGAGAATTAAGGTCAAGATTGCTACCAAATTATCCTAGACACCTGTGTGCTTAATCTGTTATCTGACTGTCTTCAGCAGAGTAATGAAATAATAGCATGCCTAATTATGGATCACAGGAGCAATATTTCCACAGACCATGAGAGTACAACAGGAAGGAAACCAAGTATTGATCACATTTTTGTGGCAAGTACAGTTGCCCAATATAAGAATATGGCATTGGTTATCTTGCTCATTTTCTTGATTAACCATTCCTAAATTTAATCCAAAATGTTGCCTGGATTTGAGGGGCTTATAAATACAAGAAAATATAAACCTATTGCACATGCCACTCATTGGAAAATATTCAATTCAGATGACTGCTTGTGGGTTCTTTGGGAAGATTTATTGATGCTTAGCATTTAAGGACTCAGACTTAAGGCCAGAAGGGGCCATCATGATCACCTAGTCTAACAACCTGCACATTGCGGACAACAGAACCTCACTCCTGTAATAGACTCAGAACCTCTGGCTGAGTTACTGAAGTCCTCAGATCATGATTTAAAGATTTCAAATTACAGAAAATCCAACCATTTTACACTAGTTATGCCTTATGCTGCAGAGGAAAGCAAAAAAAACACAGGGATTGCTGCCAATCTGACCCAGGGGAAACTTCTTCCTGATTCCAAATATGGCAGTCAGCTGCACCATCAGCATTTCAACAAGATCCAACAGCCATACACAGGACAGAATTCTCTGTAACTCACAACCCTCCCCATATAGTATCCCATCATGGCTCTTTGGGGATATATACTAGCAGTCGCAGATTGCTATATACCAGGGGTTCTCAAACTGGGGGTCCGGACCTCTCAGGGTCATGAGGTTATTACCTGGGGGGTTGCGAGCTGTCAGCTTCCATCCCAAACCCTGCTTTTCCTCCCAGCATTATAATGGTGTTAAATATATACAAAGAGTTTTTAATTTATTGGGGGGGGGGTGTGCACACAGAGGCTTGCTATGTGAAATGGATCATCAATAAAAGTTTGAGAACCACTGCTCTATACCATTGTAGGCGTCTCATCATACCATCCACTCCATAAACTTTTCAAGCTCAGTCTTGAATAAAATTAGGTTTTTATTCCCACTGTTCCCCTTGGAAGGCTGTTCCAGAATTTCACTCCTCTGATGGTTAGAAAACTTCATCTAATTTCAAGCCTAAAACTTCTTGCTGGCTAGGTTTTATGCATTTGTTCTAGTGCCAACATTGGTGCTTAGCTTAAATAACTCCTCTCCTCCCTGGTATTTCACCTTGTCTCCCTTCAAGCCTCTCTTTGGCTCAACTAAAACAAGCCAACTCTTTGAGTCTCCTCTGATAAGGTAGGTTTTCCATTCCTCTGATCATCCTAGTAGTCCTTTCTGCACTGTTCAAGTTTGAATTCATCTTTCTTAAACATGAGAGACCAGAATTGCACACAGTATTCCAGATGAGATCTCACCAGTGAGACCATTGTACAAATGCTACGAACATTTCCATATTTCTACTGGAAATACTAGCCTGATGCATCTAGGATCACATTAGCCATTTTCTTGTTTGCATCCCATTGGCAGCTCATTGCCATCCTGTGATCAAACCAATACAATACACCTGATCTTTCTCCACCTTTGTCACTTCCAACTGGTAAGTCCCCCGTTTATAAGAAAAATTCTTATTGTTAGTTCCCAAGTTCAGGACCTTGTACTTTTCACTTCTAAATTTCATTCCATTCTATTACTCCAATTTTCAAGGTCGTCCAGATCTTCTTGTTAGTAGTCCTGTCCTCCTACGTATTGGCAATATATCCCAACTTTGTGTCATCTGCATTTTTTTTGCCCTTTCTAAAAAGAGCAATCCTCCAGTCATAGGATTGATGCCCGAGTTTATGGATAACTACAAATCTTTACTATTGGGCTGGTAAATTCATGTGCCAGTTACTTAATATTTTTGGATGGAGATATCCAGGCTCCCCACTTTGGTCTCATTAAGATGCTTGAGTTTTACTTCCCCTCTCGGATGTGGTGATTTCTACTTCCATATCTCATTTCCATTAGCCATCCTGCCACTACCCCAAGCTCTTCATTACCCTTATTAAAAAATTGAGCTACAGGATTTGTTTTAGGTGTTGGACAATCTCCTGGAACACTGAGAGATATTGACCATGAAAACAACCAAACTGCACCTGAGCTGCACATAGGGGAAGGATTGATGAGAGGAGGCATCACAGAAACGGAAACACAGATTCAGTGCGGGTCAGGGGGTTATGTTACAAAATCACATTGCACTGAAAGGAAAAAGAGAGGTTAACTGTATATTCACAAAATGTATTTTCGCTGCTTTATGTAGCAATAAAATAATTCCATATCAGAGGCTTGCTCCATAGAATTGACTTTTCTTTACATTGCAAAGTATGAACGAAGCTGTCCTCTAAAAGAAACCCCCTCTCTCATGGGAACTATTTGTTCATCTCCTTTTCCATTCTTGGTCTTTAATACATTGGAGTGGCTGCAGGATAAATTGCTATTTTAGCAGAGTGCTGTCATTAGGGTCCTTGACTTTGTCCAATGGGCTATTAGTAGGTGATTGATGGGCTTCTTCCTTGAGAGAAAAGAAGAGAGAAACAAATGATTCATCATCTTTTCAAGTGGCCACTGATAACCTCAGAAATACAGCTATACAAACACTGTAGCCATTGAGTCAACAGCTACTACTTCTGCCTGACTGGGTAGTCCAATGGGGGTTTGATAGTGAAGGGTAGTGCAAGAGAACTGAGCAGGGCCAGTGCAACCATTTAGGTGACCTAGGCAGTTGCCTAGGGCACTAGGATTTGGGGGCGGCATTTTCTTCAGCAGTGATTGCGGCAGCTGGATCTTCAGCCGTCCTGGTCGCTGCTGGCATTTAGGTGGAGGGAGCTGGGGCAGAGGAGTGCAGGGAGGGCCGCCTGCAGCAAGGGGCGCCAGCAAGCATAGGACACCTAATCAGCTTAGCCGCCGCAAGCCTGGGAGGAGGGAGAAGTCAAGCAGTGGCAGCGTGCTCGGGGTGGAGGCGGAGCAGGGGTAAGCTGGGGCGGGGAAGGTGCCTCAGGGCAAAAGATGGGGAGCTGCCGCGGGGGGGGGGGGTGCCTCAGGGACGGAGGAGGGTGCAAGGTGGAAATTTTGCCTAGGGCACGAAACATCCTTGCACCAGCCCTGGAGCTGAGGCAGCAAGATACCTGAGTGTAGGGAACTCGAAGCCTGGCATAGGTAGGCTTGCTAAATGAGCTAAACCAGAGACACATGGTGTGAGGAGGAAGCCACAAGCAGCTGGTTCTTTATTAGAGAACTGAAACAGTCATTTGGAGGAACTAATTCTGGGAAGTCAGCTGTGAGCAGGACAGCTGCAAGCAAAACCCCAGGTGGGTCACTCCCTAAGAAATCATAAAAAAGGAACAGGACTAAATGAAGGAACACTTTTGCTCACCCAGGTTCTGAGATAAGAGCCATGCCTTGGGACTGACATTTGGAGCTCCGAGTCCTATTTTTAGTTATTGTCTGAATAAACCCATATCCCCGTAAGGGTGATGACTGGAGAATAGGCAAGCACTTATCTTCCTCGAAGACTGTCAAATGATTTCAAAGCACTGTGCAATGATCATTACGCTCTCAAATTACAATGACATCCAGCCATTTCTGGTACACAATTGTGTTTTTTAAAAGGGAAACAATAAATTATCCCATTGAAACTACACAGTAAATTTAGGGCTTATCTACACTACCAAGTTTTGTTGACAAAACAAAAATCACCGAAGGGTGTTCACATTTGCTCTCTCTGTCGACAGATCATTTCCACATTGGGGACACCATCATCAACCATCATCGACAGGGTGGGCAATGCATTGTATGTATCCCACAGCGCAGTCTTGCGGGAAGGAAGAGTTGATCGCTGCGCGAGTTCTCCCACAGCCCCCTCAGCTGCCAAGAGCAGCATCATGACTAGCTCTGTGAACTCTCCATGCTGAGGAATGGCAAAGCAGCACAGCAATCTGTCCCCCTTCCCCTGCAGCAGGAGTCTGCCTGCTGCTATGTTCCTAGTGCAGGGCAAAACAGGAGCATTCCCATGATTTGCTCTTTGTTTGTTCCCCAAAGGGAGCAGCATACAGATACTTCCCAGAGCTTTGAAAGTGGAGGGGCACATGCCTGCAGGGTAGCAGAGATCAAAACACTGAGCAGAGCAATCAGGGCAGGCATTGTGGGATAATGGCAGAAGCAAGTTCTGTCGACAAAACAATCAGCAGTGTCTACACCGGCTAGGGTGACCAGATGTCCTGATTTCATAGGGACAGTCCCATGTTTTTATTATATAGGCTCCTATTACCACCCTCCCCCTGCCCATCCCGATTTTTCATACTTGCTGTCTGGTCACCCTAACACTGGCTCTTTGTCGACAATAAAGGGAGAGGAAAAGACAAAAGTTTCTCATAGAGGTGGAAGTTTTTTATTGCCAAAACTGGGCATTTTTCACAACAAAAGTCCCATTGTAGTGTGTATGCTCTTGCTGTTTTGTCACCAAAAGGCAGTTTTTGGCACCAAAACTTGCCAGTGTAGACAAGACCTTAGCTCGACAAAAATGTAGTTGTCTGTATTGAAGTCTAGCCTTGATATAAGGGTTAAAATCAAGTTTATAAAAGGGTATAAAATCTTTGATGGCATGAACAGGAGGGCTATAGCCAGAATTTCAGAATAAATTCATTATGACACTATTCATACTCTACAAACATGTGTGATTAGTGAACATATGTAATCCCTTTCTTCAAATGTGTCATCAAGTTTTTCTAGCACAAAAACTGGCAGAAAGCATATTTTAAGATCACACATTGAAATTCTCACATTTTAAATCTGCTTTCCACTAGCATTCAAACTAGAAACTTAATTATTTATTAGAGTTATATTCATCCAGAGAACAGAAACAAATCCTTGTGACATATATGATAATCATGGGGAATATACAAGGCTCTGAGTTCAAAGAGAAAAATAATGAAATAAAATTCATGAATGAATTAATTCATGAAATCCTAGTCTATTCATGGACTATCTGTGGGGACACAATTTGTCAATTTAATTATTCACAATGAATTGTTCAATGGGGTGTAATCACAAATCTGTTTGTGCCTTACTGAGACATGGCATGTGTGGCAGTGCAGGACCTTCTAGAACTAATGGTTCAGTATTGACTCAGAAGAAAATCCTGTGGGTCTGAATCAAAGCCCGTTGAAATCAGGGGGGATCTTGGCTTCAGTGGGTTTTGGATCAGGCCTATACTGAGTCTGAAGTGAAGAGAGTTTCTCCTACCTTCTAGGACGTCTTAGTTAGCAGCAGTGGATTATATGTACACAGACACACACATACATAAGCACAGTCTGAATAAGCTCTCCCCTGATATCTAGTGGTGAGCTGTGGAAAAGGATTTCAGGAGCTTATCTCATTTGCATGGACACACCCACCCTGCTCAGCATGATCGGATTGCATGCCCAAATGATAACTTGTGACTGGTGTTGGATCCCCACTCTCCTTGTTATTGGGACAGCAGTAATAAAGGGTTGTTATCCTTGTTGTGTGAATCGAGAGCAATAGACTTGTACCTGGCATACCCCGATGGAGGGACTCACCCTCAACTGAATAGCACTCGCTAGGCAGGTGATACGTGTTTCAAAGCCCAATGAGTTGAAAGAGGGTGGGGACAGATATTTGTACCTGGTTGTATGAGGCCTGTTTAAGAGTTCCAAACACCATTTGACCTCTCTTCTCTCCATGGTATAATAAAAGAACTAATTTAGATTCAATTGAGAGTTTTGTTACATGCTTCAAAGCTGAAATCACTGATACCTAGGTGTAAGTATTAGATGTACTTTGGGACAGTGTCTTTGTTGCAAGAGACTGCCCAGTGTGCACCAGCCATGAGGATTCCCCAGTAATAGCTGAAGTCACTGAGTGCTGTGTTAAGTGGTGGGCCCTGAAGACATTTTGTCAATTGGCCACCAGGGAGGCTGGTGGAGAGGCATGTGAGCAGTCAGCAGGGTGGCTAGCGGAGAGGGCCAGAGCAGATACCTGCAGAGAGGCACAGCAATTGGCAAGCAAGTCTCCGAGCAGTGGAGCGTGTAAGGTGCCTCCCTGCCTGCCCCCTTCCACCCAGGGTGGGAGGTGAACTCTGCGGATGAACCTCTGAATTCCAGGGCTGCACTGGCCAAGGACAGCAACTATGAGTGGGATGCAGAGAATGGATGGCTATGTTAAAGGGACTTTAGGGTTGCTGGCCTTAAGAACCTGAGGGGGAAAGGACACTGTCCAGCTTACTTGGAGGTGGATCTTTTGCTCATGATTCATGCTTATGAAACCTAGTTGCCATGTTTTCCCCAAGTGTAATCACTGGGTGGGTGCTTGAAAAGTTTTTTTGTTTTATTGGTGAAAAGGAACCCCTAGATACTGAACCTGACCCTTGCTGGTGCAGGCTCCACTTGGTAGAAGAGTTACACACAGAAAATAACAATTAAATAATTAGCAAAAAAAAAAAGAAATCAAAACTTTTTTTTCCAACTAAAGTCAGTTTTCAGTTTTTGGTGTTGGTATAAAAAGAAAATGTTTTGAATATCAAACTAGTTTTGGTTTTGGTTTTTCATTTAAAAAAATGGGGGGACATTTTGGTTTTTTTTTTCAAATTTTCCAACAAAATAATAATTGGAATTTTTTTCAACTAGAGTTGTGTGAATAAAGGATTTTTAGTTTGCTGGCCAAACCATATAAAACTTGGGGGGGGGGAATAGTTTTGAGCTTAACAAAACATTGTGTATGATTTTTAACCCTTTTTCTTAAATGAATTTGAACATTTTGAAAAGTCACTTTGAATTAAAAAAATAAAATGTTTTGTTTCAAAAATACCAAAAAGATTTTTTTTTCTGGTGAAATGATTTGGTGAATTTGATACAAACCCACAAAATGTTTCACCCAGCACAAATCTGCATTTCTCAGAGGAAAAAAGTTGTGTCCAAGATTTTCATTCAGCTCTAGTTTCAATCTTTCTATATATGAAGCTCCAGTTCCAGAGGGTGTTGAAGATCTATACAGTCAAAGCTCCATTTCATCTTTAAGGAGCCTGAGGCTGGTGGTTGGCAGGAAAGAGGAGAAATAACCTATAGTGTAGGCAGAGTAATCCAGAATGAGGAAGAAAGTAAGCCTCTCCTTCCTGAAGTACTATTTCCCTGGTTCCTAGAGGAGCCCACTGTGATGCAGACTGGTTATTTTTTGCCTTGTTTTTGGACGTTTCGGCTACACTTTCCTAACCGCCCTTTGGCTGTAGAAAGTTGCAGTTAAAGCAATCTTGATGCAGCATTTAGGTTTTACTATTACATCCTAGAAATGAGCAGGCAACCAAACAAGACTTAAACCATCACTGCAAAACATTTATTTAATGACACAGAAACTTTAATTCACTTTGTCTATGTCCTCAACCCCTTCTGTGTTACTTGTATGCAAAACATTTATGTGACTGAGTTGCACTGACACAATGTTCATGGAAAGCAAAATTTGAAAGCACATGAAAGAGTATATGATACAAAAATCCACATCTGAGGTTTTGCACTGGAAGTACTTACGTAAGAAACAATATCACATAGCTGTCTGCTCAATCACAATTTACCAATGCAATTAGAATAGAGAATTTAGAGAATTTTTTGCATCAATCCATAGAGTTGAGATCTTGAGGGTTGGTCAAGGGAAAGAGGGAAAGCCTTGAATAATTTTGAACTAATACATTTGAGGAGATTGCAAACTTCTGGAAAATACTCAGCAGGCAGATGATGAGGCTAAATTTGTTGGATAAATTATTCATTGTGAAATATTCACTCAGTCTATTACTGACTCAAATGGAATTACTGAATCTTGATTAAGAGGTTACCCCTCTCTAAGATACACCATAAGCTTATCCACAGTGCCATATAACTATGGACATTTTCTTGTACAGTATAAGGTTGTAGTCATTTAGGATGTGATTACATACTGTCCCATAGCTGGTTCATATAATCTAATTGGAATCACCAAGGTTTGTCAACTTCCTATTTTCTGGCTAATTTAATTTACCCAAATAAGTCAGTGGTAAGTCTAGATTTTGTTGGCAATGAAGTGTGTACAGGGATAAAACTATTATGATTTTGTGTTTTGTACACTATGCCATTAAATTTAAAGATATCTGCCACCTATTGGGGACCTGCCAATTTGTATGCAGTATGTTACACAGGGGAGACACACCGTGATGTCGCATGAAGACTACTTTTATTTTTTTATTTTGCTTCCCCTTTTTTAGTCTAAAATAAGTTATTCCAGCTGAAAGTATAAGGTTCCTCTATGTATATGGAAAAATGTAATGGCTGGATTACAGCAATCATACCAGATTCTGAAAATTTCCTAAGGGAGAAGATTAGCAGAGCTACAGAAAATCTGCCCATTCCACCTAAAGTTTATAGTATTTTTTTTTGTGTTTATAACATGAAAACAAAAGAAATAATAGTTCTCTCAGGATGCCTCACACAGAAAACAAGTGTAATAGGAATCTATTGGGAAGAACTACTTATATTGTAACATTTTGCTTAGAATATACGAAAAGTTCAATTCAATTGAATTCCAATTCACAGCACAGTGACCTCTGCTTATACAGAGCAGCTAAAATATGAGCTCTGGCAGTGAAAGCTTCCTTTATTGTGCCCAACTGTAACTCTCAGTGCTCGATCTCAAGCGGCTACCTTATGCAGTGAGTGAGTAATTAATTTTCCGTAGCCATTCAATCCACAGCCTCTCAAATGAGACATCCAGTTGTGATGGTTACATAGCCAAGAGGAACTAGACTAAGATTCATAATTCAGATCACTGAATATGCATCAAATTATATGACTTTCACTCACCACTGAAATGAATCATAATTTCAGGTGAAAGACTCATGTATTTTATTGTGAATCCCATGAGTTATCCAGTGCAAGGCATAACTTTTCTCAAATGAGACAACTGAAGGATTTTATTGAGGTGAAAAACAAAACACTTTAAAATCTGTCTACCGGCATTTCCTTAGTAACATGCTAATTAATTGCTTGCTTTCCCACTCAAAACTGCTGTGGGAGTTGTTTGAAGTAATAAAAAAAGTGTTTTAAGTGCATTTAATATGCATTGTAATGAAATAAGAGATCAGCATTTGACAGTGAGTGTGATTTTTTTTTTTTAATAACCCAGATTTGCAGGTTTTGGAGAGTCCTGACTCCCGATTGCCTTGCAGGGCTAATGGCAAATGGATAGATCATGAAAACACAACTTCTAAGTATTGTAAAAGTAAGTAATAATCAGAGATTAAAGTCCTACAAGCTGCTGTCTGTAATCAAGGAGACTGTGCTACCATAACAGACTTTCATTTTATAATAATGTACATGTGCATTGCATCTCACATGTAGCTGCAGATGATGTAAAAGTAGTTTTTAAAACACACATGCAAACTGCATGAATTTCATCCAAGACCAAATCCGTCCCACCCCCAATAACCTGACCCTAATATCTCCCCGGACACACCATTTTCCTCTATTTTTATTTGCCTAGTGAATTTGGTGCATGAGAAAAGACTGAATTGATGGTCCTGGAAAATTAAGTCCTCCTTTTTTAAACACTGAACAGATACAGTATGAGCTATGGCTATTTCTCATCTGCACTGCCATCCTTCATCCCTGATTTGAGGGATGAGGATTGAGAATGCAGTTCCTTTCCCATGTCCAGCCATTGCTTTGCTTTTTTAGCAGAAACAGCCCAAAGTAGTGTCAACAAGAGAAAATATGGCGCTGGTTTTCTGGAGGTGGCATCTAGCCAAGAAGAAATGAACTGTGACCTACTAACTAGTTCATTTCATATAGGATATTGAATAGCTGTCAAATGGTAAAAAGATTGTAGTCAACACTGACCTAGCTGGAATTTGAACCAGTGCTCTGTTTTTTTTCCTATTTTCACTCTTGTCCAAGCTCCTGGTCCAGGAAAGCACTTAAGCACAGGTTTAATTTTAAGCTTGTGAGGAGTCCCAAGAAAGTCAGTGGGACTCCTCACATGCTTAAATTTAAGTGCTTGCTTAATTTATTTGATGCATCAGACCTGTCTCTTCAATTGTAAGCATTTTGCTGCTCTTTCACAACTGCACTGCATTTCCTTGGGAGGCGAGGGCTGTTATTCTCTCTACTCCATCCTTCCATGACATACAAAGCATGTCTTCGTTTAGATTATTTTTCGTATTATTGTGAAGAATCAAATTTTCCTCCCTCACACTCACATACACACACTCTCTAGCAGTGGAAAGCCCATGTGGTGATATAAATAAAACATGAGCCAGGGCACATGTTAAATGTCAAGAATCTCAACCATTCTCTGCATTCCAAAAAGACTCTGGAGTGGACAAACTGGTCCCCAACATGGCACAGTCCTTTATAATGAAAAAGCAGACATGATGGCTGAGGTAATATATTTATTAGACCAACTGCTGTTGGTGAGAGAGACAAGCTTTTGAGCCTAAGCAGAGCTCTTCTTAAGGAAGACCTGAGACCTGAAGAAAAGCTCTGTGTAAGCTCAAAAGCTTCTCTCTCTCACCAACAGAAATTGGGCCAATAAAAGCTATTATCTCACACTCCTTGTCTCTCTAATATCCTGGGACCAACATGGCTATAACACTGCATATAATAACACTGTAGCAGACTTTGTTGCCCATTGCTTCTTAAGTATAGTTAGCTATGATTTCTAAATGGCCCTTTTTTGTTTACAAGAGAGTGTTAGAGGAAGTGATCCAGAATCCCACCTGTTTCACCTTTCTTTATTTTCCTTTATTCCCTGTGGTTAAGGAAGAGCTGGATGCAGTTGCATCAAACACTGCTCTGATTGCTGACCAGAAAGGGTGTTGAAAGATGGCATAAACAGTTCATAGCCCCTGTCAGCCCTGGGAGTGAGCATCTGAATCAACTTTTTTTTTTATTGATGTATTATTAAAACTCTCTATTCAGCAGTGGTTAGTAAGAGCTTTATACCTAACCTTCAATCATCTTAACTATTTTATTCTGCTTGTAAACATCTGATTTACAGCAGTGAAAACAGTTTCCTTTATTCTGTGTGCCTGAGTAATATAGAGGCCATAAAGAGTGTATGCATGTGTCAGCATATTATAATACAATGGCATTTCTACTATTATAGCAAATGTTATTAATTATCTTTTCAACAATGCAACATGACAAGCTCATTCATTTCTTGTTATGTTCACATCTATATATTTTATCTTAATTTATTTTTTAGTATTAGAGCATCCCTCAGGTGGTCATTTTAAGACACGTGGTTAAAGGTTAAAGTGAAGTTCCATAGGTGCCTGGAAATGTATTGTCCAAGTATCTTATCATTAGGCTATTATGACACAAAATCTTTACATAAAGAAATTGGAAAGTAGGCAGTTTGATACTGTATGTTCTGGGATTTACAAGTGTCATAGGTACAATGTCAATAATGAGAACCAATCAGAAAGCTCCAATTGCATCCAAGATTCCAAAGCCAATTTTCTAATTCAGATTAATTTCTCCCATTTCTTCTCTGAAATTTCCATTTCTGCTCTTTTAAATCTTGGTGTATGTTTTTTGCTCTTGGTGGTATAAATCAGTTGACTACTTGTGTGAACTGTCCACCTCAAATGGAAAGAAGTATCTGCAATATTAAATTTCCTTTTGGACACCAGATCCTCTCTCTCATCCTTTACACTGACATTCTAAGAGAACAAAGTGTCAAGATTCATATCTCCAATACCAATTTATTCACAAATGAAATTAGTGTTAGCCAAACATGATTTTTACTGAAATGACCTGGTAGACCACAGTTTGAAAACAACACATTGCTAATGAAATTATTTTTGCCTTTGTAAAATTGATACAGATAATATCTAGTAACTTCATTTCTAATGTTTCCCACTCTCAGATCCATACTTTTTTCATGCTGCTCACTTCCTATTTGTCAAGTACATTCCAATCTTCCTTAGTCAAACTATCCTTCTGCCTACATTGATCTCTTCATCATATCTCTGAACTTCCTCTTGCCTGAGCTGTTGTTCCATCTATTATATTAATCAGTTAGGTACATGTGTTGAAATACACATCTGTGAGTAATTCCAGTGATTTCCATGAGACTACTCATTTGCAAAATTAAATACATGTGTAAGTGTTTGCCAGATTGGGGCCTTGGAAGATTTACTGAGAAGGGTTCTTACCTTTTTTGCACATCCATAAAATATCATATACATTTATACAGCAATACACTTAATAACTAATTTATCATGTTTTCAGCCAGCACTACCAAAAAACAGATGATTTTGAATTAAGGCTTTGGACTGGGGTCCAGGAAATCTGCATTCAACTCCCAGCTCTTCCATAGACTTTGTGTGACCTTGGGGAAGTCACCTAAGCTATATCTACGCTTACAGAGGTGTGTAGAGTACAGGCACTACATGTGTAGCTACACACCACAGTGAAAATCTCTGGAGTGGGGAGGCAGCA
The DNA here is from genome assembly GCF_007399415.2 of Gopherus evgoodei. Taxonomy (NCBI): domain Eukaryota; kingdom Metazoa; phylum Chordata; order Testudines; family Testudinidae; genus Gopherus; species Gopherus evgoodei. Next base: position 52,337,302 of record NC_044328.1, on the reverse strand, counting down.
GGGAAAAGGAAAGATGTGGGAAGTGCACTGCTTGGGCATGTAGAGAGCCATGTAGAGTATATAACCTGGGGGTTCAGGCATGTAGGACAATACATGCCTAAGGCATATCTCACATAAGCACTGACTCCATGGGTGCTCCAGGTCTGTGGAAAAAGTGGTGGGTGCTGAGCACCCACCAGAAGCCCCCCTACCAGAACCTTCTCCACCCCCCAGCAGGCCCTGCCGACCAGCGCTTCCCCCTCCCTCCCAGCACCTACCACATATCAGCTGTTTTGCAGTGCCAGGAGGCACTAGGGGAGAGGGGGGAGGAGCAAGGGTGCAACATGCTCAGGGGGTGGGGCGGAACTGGGCCAGGGGGCGGAGTGGGAGTGAGAAGAAGCAGGACATGGGTGGAGCCTTGGGGGAAGGGGTGGAGTGGGGTGGAACCTGGGCGGAGTCTGGGGTAGCACCCCCTAGATGATTAGAAACTCGGCTTTTGTGTCTCATCATCTACACTGATATTTATACCTACGCTAGTTGAGCATGCAGCTTTTACTCCACATGCCATCTTAAGAGTAGGTGTAGCTTTGGTTTCTCTGTGCCATAGGTCCTCACTTGTTTTACCTATTTTGTATTGTATGTTCTTTGAGACTGTATCTACTATGTAGATACAGTGCCTAGCACACTGCTAAGCTCTGTACCCAAAGAAAAACACTAACATTGACATTGTTCTGGTATTCTTCATAATTTTTATAATCATCTTGGAAGATTCAAACTGTAGTTTGCCCCTTATCAAGTTGTTTTACTCCAGTCTCCTTGCATATGCTATTTTGGCATTGTAGATTTTCTTGTGAGCACCGAACAGCTAGCATTTTATTGATCCAGCTTCTGTGAAAGAGCCAAGCTTTTGAGCCTATATAGAGTCTTCTTCAAACCTAAAGAGGAGCTTGGTGTAAGCTCTAAAGCTTGGCTCTCTCACCAACAGAAGATATGATCTCACCAACCTTGTCTCTCTAATACCCTGGGACCAACACAGCAACAACAACAATATTGCAAATGAGATTTTATTTACTCTTTTAGAAAATAACTTCCTAGAGCCCAGGGCGAGGCTATAAATCCCCCCCCCCTCTACTTTATACATCCAAGAGTTGGGGTTGTCTTAATATGTGTTTCCAATCTCACTTTATTTGGGAGATTCTGTGTTGGGTCGTTTGGTCAATCCCTGGTAAGTGTAGACAAGTCCTATCTCTGTGCCCACCTGAATTCCTCCTGCTTTTTCAGTTGAGTAAGTCCCTCCTCAGTTGCAGTCATGCAAAATGCTTATTGTGCTGCCAAGTCAGAGCTGGATGAATTTCAGTGATGGGTGAAGTGATTCCTCTAGGTCATACAACCCATATTCACTTTCAAACTGTTTTGGATAAAAAGTGCTCTATACAGTATATTCACTCACCACTACAAGAAAGTATCAGAATAACTACCCCAACCCCTAAACCTGCCTCTCAGTAAAGTTTATACTCATTTTAGTAGTTAATCATGATGAACTTCCCCAGCAGTATATTTGAGCCAACCAGCACATAAGCACAGTAAAGGCCAATTAAACTTTACTAGTAGGGCTGCTGAATCAAATTAGTTACTACAATCAAAGTCAAGGATATAATCAAAGCCCTTGTAGAAAGCACAGGAGTTGAAAAAAGAATTCCCAAATGAATGTTTTGGTACTCTTTACAAATGTTTGTTAACATTACTATTTGATAAAACAACAGAGAATTGGCAAAATACGTTCAGAATATGAAAGGCAATTGAGGACAGATGGCCCTGTGGGGAAAGCACTAGATTAGGACTCAGACAATTAAGGTTCACTCCTAGCTCTGCCTCAGTCTTCTTATGTGACCTCGCACAAGTCACTTGATTTCTCTGAGCCTAAGTTCCCCACTTGCACTATGGGGAAAACAATATATCTCTACCTCATCGGGGTGTTGTGAAGATACAACTATTAATGACTGAGTCATTTGGATACCACAATAATAAAGGCCATACAAGTAAATAGATAGACCATTACATCAATGTTCTTCTGAAACTGTAAAACCAGCAACCAAGTTTTCCCGTGTTTTAGTACAGCATCTACCACAACAGGGCCCTATTCTTGATTGAGGTCTGTGTGCTACTATAACATATATTAAATAATAATCCTCTGATTCGGATTCTGCTCTATACAGTGTTGCCCATAGTGAGAAAAGCAGAAGAAAAACAAACACCTTTGGAGATAGATTGATTCTACTACAAAGAAGGAACACTGCAATCTGTGTACTGTTGCTAGGCGGTATGTCAAGGGATGGGAAATCTAACACTGCATATAGTGAGGCCTTTTACATAAAGAGCTGGTGTTATTAATAAAAATGATTTATGTATAGTGCCAATAATCTGTGTGTGCTATGTAGACCACAGAAATAAAGATAGTCCTTGCCCTGAAGATCTTATCTATTGCCTTTCATTTTTTTGCTTTGCTCCCTTTGAATCACTGATCCATATACAATTTTTTTAATTGACTTCATCAGGTATTTTGTGGATTATGGAGGATCCTATGCTATTCTAATGTCCACAGGTTCTTTGGAACACTCTCTCAGCTTCTGTATTTACTTCGACCAGACATTGCCTGACTGAGTCTTAACCACAAAACATTCATGTGTTGCCCTTGAAGTTCATCTTAGTTTGGTCATACATAGCATGGTTTCTTTTTACTCAGAAATGCTATATTGAAAAAAAATTTTAGCTGCATGATTAAGACCTAGGAATATGAGAATTTTATTCTCATTACATTATGTCTTTTTGTCTGTCAGCTTTCAGTCTCCTGTCTTGCTCACCCATACCAGGCACACAGTAGTTAGCATGAAGGAGCCTTCAGATTTATTTTCTCAGATTTTTCTCTGCACTTATTTTATAATAAATAAATAAAATCCCAAGAAAGTTATTCTATTATTGACAGGAAGTGTTGCTGATCAACCCCACCTCTCTCCTCTAAGCCTGCAGAGAAATCTGGACTCCGATGATCTTCACTCACAGTTATTTCTCAGCGCCTTCATTTTTTCCACTTTTAAACATAAACTCTCCTCTTTTAAAAGAACAATATCTAAAGCTTTCGTTTGGATTGTGCTGCTCCGAGTCTCCATGCAACAATGCAATTCCTCCCATTCTAGGATCAAGTCAATCAGTTTAATCAGAGAAGCTTTCTCCTCAAGGAAAAACGTCTATCTTTCACCTTATCAGGTTTTTTTTCCATTTAATATTGTTAGAGGTCAAATACAAAATTATCCTGTTTACCTTTCCAAAATGTGTGGTAATGAACTTGGTAGTAGAAGCAGATATTATTTGTTCTGGTCTGGTAGGGTTGGAAAGCTGCAGCTTACAAAAATGTTGCATTCTTTGTTTTTCTTTGAGACATTTTGGGACCATGGAGTATTGGCCTCTTGTTTTCCCCAGGTAGGCAGTTCAAATGGAGTGTTAAAAAAATCCACATTTATGCAAGGGTCCCAAATAGAAGCACTGTTTGGAAATATATAGTTGAATCTAGTTGACTCAGACACCAGGTTAGGAAAGCACTTAAGCATGCTTTCTGATTCTGGGCCTTAGTAACATTAAGAAGGCAGCAATCAAAAGTCCCAGGAGTTACTAGTGTAACCCTAAACAACCCCCTGAAGGCATAAATAGTGAGGAATATCTGGGGAAAATGCCATTCCGGCTTGAGGGCTTGGCTACACTAGAGAGTTGCAGCGCTGGTGAGGGGGTTACAGCGCTGCAACTTAGGATGTGGCCACACTTGCAAAGCACGACCAGCGCTGCAACTCCCTGGTTGCAACGCTGGCTGTACACCCAGTCGAGCCTCGGGTGTAGCGATTGCAGCACTGGTCATCCAGCGCTGGTCAGCAAGTGTGGACGCCCACCAGCGCTTTTATTGACCTCCGGGGTATAAGGAGGTATCCCAGCATACCTTAAAAGCCTCTCTGGTACTCTTGCACACTCCACTGCCCTGAGCTCAGCTGATCCCTCCTTTAAATGCCCCGGGAATTTTAAAAATCCCCTTCCTGTTTGCTCAGCCAGGTGTGGAGTGCAATCAATCATTCAATCAATCAGCGACCATGCCTCCACTCTCCAAATGAGCCCCAGCATGGAACAATTCCGAGCTGCAGGACCTCATCAGTGTTTGGGGTGAGGAAGCTGTACAAGCACAGCTGTGCTCCAGAAGGAGAAATTATGATACCTATGGGCAGATATCTCAGTCTTTGCTGAGAAGGGGCCATGAATGGGACGCGTTGCAGTGCAGGGTCAAAATAAAAGAGCTGAGGAGTGCTTACTGCAAAGCCCATGAGAGAAATCGCCGCTCAGGAGCTGCCCCCACAACCTGCCGTTTTTACAAGGAGCTGGATGCCATACTTGGGTGTGACCCCACTGCCAATCCGAGGACCACGATGGAGAGTTCAGAGCAGGGAGAAGTGGGGGAGGGTGTAGAGGAAGCCGAGAGTGAGGCTACTGGGGTGGAGGGAGACACCCCGGAGTCCCAGGAGGCATGCAGCCAGGAGCTCTTCTCAAGCCAGGAGGCTAGCCAGTCGCAGCAGCTGGAAGTTGCTGGTGAGGAAGAAACTGAGGAGCGTGCTCAGGGTAAGCAGATTTTTATGTTTTGGGAGAGGAGGGTTTGGGTTATGGCTGCCTGCATGCATGCCTAAACGTGGAATAGCCCATTGATTTGCTCTATCACGTCTCTGTAATCTGCCTCGGTAATCTCTTGAAAAGTTGTAGCCAGAGCGTGCGCAATGTGCTTTCTCAAGTTTATCAGGAGAGCCACCGTGTTCCTTGTCCCGGTCAGGCTAACTCGTCCGATCCACTGTGCAGCGAGGGGTGGGGGGACCATGGCTGCACACAGGCAAGCTGCATAGGGGCCAGGGCGGAATCCACATTGCTGTAGAAGACCCTCCCTCTCTTCCCAGGTAACACGCACCAGTGATATATCTGGCAGTAGGAAACTCTGTTGAGAATTTAGGGATACTTGAGTGCAGGGCGCCAGGTTCGCGTTCCCCCCCCCAGCCCCGCGGTGCGCTCCGGTCTTCCCCCTCCCCCACAGCAGCAGCCAGCCCGCGGAGCCCTCCGGTTTTCCCCACCCTTCCCAGCAGGCAGCCAGCACAGCTGTGCGTTCCGCCCCCCCACCACCACCAGGCCGGCAGTTACGCGGAGCCCTCCGGTCTCCCCCCCCCCCAGAAGGCAGCCAGCCCCGCGGAGCCCTCCGGTCTCCCCAACCCCTTCCCAGCAGGCAGCCAGCCCCGCGGAGCCCTCCAGTCTCCCCAACCCCTTCCCAGCAGGCAGCCCCACGCGGAGCCCTCCGGTCTCCCCAACCCCTTCCCAGCAGGCAGCCAGCCCCGCGGAGCCCTCCGGTCTCCCCAACTCCTTCCCAGCAGGCAGCCAGCCCCGTGGAGCCCTCCGGTTTTTCCCCACCCTTCCCAGCAGGCAGCCAGCACAGCTGTGCGTTCCCCCCGCCACCACCAGGCCGGCAGTTACGCGGATCACCCCCCCCCCCCCCCGCCAGCTGCTCGCCACCTTCCTGTTCACTACTGTCCCCTGTGCAGGACACCAGCTACCTCCTGTACCCAGTGCTGATAAACCCCAGTGACCCATCGGTCAATTCCCCCTCCCAGGTGCAGTCGGGGCAGAAACACTCACCCCATTGCTCACCATGCCTTCACTTCCCTGGCCTCTCTGTGTTATGTGAGGTATGTGGGAAGGATGCTACAAAAAGTCTAAAAACTCCTTCACTATGTGATAATAAACAAAGTAGCCTCTGTGTATTACATGTTTCTATCTATGTTTTTTTCAGTGACCTTGACTAATGCAGCCGGATCACCGGTCTCACGTCGTTTGCAGAACTTGAGAAAAAAACCCCGAAAATCAAAAGAAGAATTGATCAAATCAGTTATGAATCACCACAACAGAGAAAGTAGTAAGACGCAGGAATGGAGAGAGAAAATGTATGAATCGAGAGAGAAAATGAATGAGTGGAGGCAAACAGAAAGCAGGAGAAAGGAATTGACTATCAAAAAAACCACAAAGCAGATGATAAACCTCCTGGCTTGCCAAACTGAGTCTTTCGAGTCTCTCGTAGCCATGCAGGCAGATCTGTACCATGGTAACCCACACCCCTCCCAAAGCTCTCTTTCTTGTTCCCCAGTATTTGCACAAAACACCTTTCTCCAGCAGCCAGTTCCTTATTACCCCCAGCTGCCCCCAACACCTGTACGATCACCTACCGGCCCTGAAAACTATAATTCTTACCCTGTGCACTCCACCCCCATTACCCTGCAGCATAGTAATCCTGAAGTGCAGCAGACATTGAACAGTAATCAAAACAGGACATATTCAAACCTCTGAATGTACAGTCCACCACCCTAACCCCCCTTGCCTTTTATGTACTGTACTTTGAATAAAGGATTTTATGGCTTTTACAATACGTTTTATTATTGCAGGAAGTGGTAAATATTGTACCCCAAGGTAGAACATAGCACAGCAATGGCACCAAACATTACTGTTGGCTCTCAGCATCAAATTGCTCCCTTAAAGCATCCCTAATCCTTGAAGCTCTTTCCTGGGCCTCCCTAGTAACCCTGCTCTCTGGCTGTGCAAATTCATCCTCTAGGCGTCGAACCTCGGAGGTCCATTCCTCACTGAATCTTTCACCCTTCCCTTCACAAATATAATGGAGGGTACAGCACGCGGATATAACAGCGGAGATGCTGCTTTCCCCCAAATCTAACTTCCCATAAAGACACCTCCAGCGGGCTTTCAAACGGCCACTCCACAGTCATTCTGCACTGGCTCAGCCTGTAGTTGAACTGGTCCTTGCTCCTGTCAAGCTTCCCTGTATACGGTTTCATGAGCCATGGCATTAAGGGGTAAGCAGGGTCTCCAAGGATCACAGTGGGCATTTCGACGTCACCTACTGTGATCTTGCGGTCTGGGAAAAAAGTCCCGGCCCTCAGCCTCCTGAACAGGGAACTGTTCCGAAAGATGCGTGCATCGTGCCCCTTTCCAGGCCATCCTGAGTAAATGTCAGTGAAACGCCCATGGTGATCCACAAGCGCTTGCAGAACCACGGAGAAATACCCCTTGCAATTAACGTACTCTGATGCCAGGTGGGGTGGTGACAGAATAGGAATATGCGTCCCATCTATTGCCCCTCCACAGTTAGGGAAACACATTTCTGCAAAGCCATCCACAATGTCCTGCACGTTCCCCAGAGTCACAGTTCTTCTTAGCAGGGTGCGATTAATGGCTGTGAAAACTTGCATCAGCATCATTCCAATGGTGGACTTTCCCACTCCAAACTGGTTTGCCACCGATCGGTAGCTATCGGAGTTGCCAGCTTCCAGATTGCAATAGCCACCACTTCTCCACTGGCAGGGCAGCTCTCAATCTGTGTCCCTGCGCCGCAGGGTAGGGACGAGCTCAGCACACAGTGCCATGAAAGTGGCTTTTCTCATCTGAAAGTTCTGCAGCCACTGCTCGTCATCCCAGGCTTGCAGGACGATGTGATCCCACCACTCAGTGCTGGTTTCCCGAGCCCAAAGGCGCCGTTCCACGGTGCTGAGCACGTCTGTTACTGCCACAAGCAATTGAGTGTCTTGAGCGTCAGGCATTTCAATATCATCGTCTGACTCCTCACTGTCACTTTGCAGCTGAAGGAATAGCTCCACTGCCATGCGTGATGTGCTGCAACATTCATCAGCAAGGTCCTCAGCAGCTCAGGCTCCATTTGTAACAGAAATCTCAGAAATCACGCTGCAGACTCACAATGCCGCCAAACTGCTCGGAATGTGTAGCAAAGCACCACAAGGCGTTGGAACAGGAAGCGGAAAGACCCGCACACTTCCTTCCCCTTCCCACAAGCCACAGCGTCAAAATGGGACGAAGTGCTCTGTGGGATAGCTGCCCACAATGCACCACTCCCAACAGCGCTGCAAGTGCTGTAAATGTGGCCACACTGCAGCGCTGGTAGCTGTCAGTGTGGCCACACTGCAGCGCTGGCCCTACACAGCTGTACGAACACAGCTGTAACTACCAGCGCTGCAAAACTGTAAATGTAGACAAGCCCTGAAGCTTTATAGTAAGTTGGCTGGCTAGCTCAGCAGTAAAGCCTACTCTATGTTTTGCTCAGGTTCACCTTGCTTAAAAGTGGAATTGAGAACACAGTTTGATTCCAATTTCTGTTTCTTAGAGGAGGTTCTCTCCCGGCTTTTAGAACATTTGTGATTTTGTTCTGCTTTCTCTGCTCTTTCCATTCTGTGCTAGTACAATGTAAGGAGTGAGTACCTAACCAACTAGAGCTCCGAAATCAGCGTTCTCCATAGGTACCCAGTGCTAACACTCCAGCATGAAACCGGATGATTTAGGTTGAATATGATGAACTCAAACTAACACTAAATCTTTCACTGAGGAAAATGGATAAAGCTGTCATGCATCACAAGTCTATTTAAATGCAGATTCAGGTATTTGCTACTCCTGACTATCTAGAAGCTTTAAAAAGGACTCTCTGGGAAGCAAATACTTTTTCCAAGTATCACCCACTCTAATTTTTTATTCTGCTTAAAAAGAATCACTCTAAACTGGATATAAAATACAGTATCTTAATTTTTAGAAGGTATAGAGGAAAAATAAACAAACTCCTATCAATTAAAGTGCCCTGGAAACTAGAGTTCTCATGAAGCAGTTCTTCAGAAAAAGAAGCAGACCGATACAAGAAATGCTGTTCTTCATTTCTAAGGGCTTGTCTACACTACAAAGGTAAGTTGAATTTATCTAATTTGACCTCCAACCTCTGAATTAAGTCAATTGTACATGGCCACACTGTGCTCATTGTCTCCATCGAGTGCGTCCTCACTAGCAGCGCCTGCATTGATGCACAAAGCAGTGCATTGTGGGTAGCTATCCCAAAGTGCAACTTGTCACAGTGTGTTTTGGGAAGTTTGTGCAATGCCTCATGGGACCAAAAATTGAAGCAGGGGAGAATGGGAACATTGTGTCAGCATCCCATGATGCACTATGCTCCCTCCTTCATATAAACAGCAAACAACGCAGTAGTTTTCACACCTTAAAATCTCTCTGCATACACCATAACCCCAGAAGCATGGAGCCTGCTCAGTTGTGCACTCTTTCTGTGAGCATCTCAAACCTCACACCTTCTCCTGCAGCATTTCCAGATCCAAAGTAGGGTCCACCGTGTGGAACATAGCAATGTCCTTCAAGTAGCCTTGCTACAAGCCATTGGAAAAAAAGAAACAATTCACAGTTGCTGATGGCAGTCACAGAGCAGCTGCACTGTTGAACGCCATTTCTGGTCCCATGAAACAAGCACTGACTGGTGCGACAGAATCGTTTTGCAGGTATGGGATGACAAGCAGTGGCTGCAGAACTTTCAGATGTGGAAGGCCACCTTCCAGGAACTAACTGCAGGGCTTTCCCAGCCCTGCAGTTCAGCAACACAAAAATGAGCTGCTCTGACAGTGGAGAAGAGAGTGGCAATTGCTGTTTGGAAGCTTGCAATGCAAGACAAAAGTTACCTGTCAGTGGGGAATCAATTTGGAGTAGGTAAATCAACCGTGGGAGCTGCTGTGCTCCAAGTGTGCAGTGCCATTAACCGACTTTTGCTACAAGGTGTATTAAGTCTGGGAAATGTGCAGGACGCAGTGGATGGTTTTGCTGTGATGGGGTTCCCTAATTTTCCTAATTGCGTTGGGGCGATAGATGGCATGCGTATCCCCATCTTGGCACCAGACCACCTTGCCAAAGAGTACATAAACTGAAAGGGATACTTTTCAATGGTGTAGCAAGTGCTGGTGGCTCACAGGGGGCATTTCACTGACTTCAATGTAGGATGGTCGGGAAAGGTTCATGACGCGCACATCTTTAGCAACTCGGGTTTGTTCAAAAAGCTGCAGTCAGGGACTTTCTTTCCAGACCACATAATGAACATTTACGACATTGAGAGGCCTATAGCTGTCCTGGGGGACCCAGCCTACCCCTTGCTCCCATGGCTCATGAAGCCATACACAGGCTGTCTGGACAGCAGTAAGGAATGGTTCAACTATAGGCTCAACAAGTGCAGAATGGTGGTTGTATGAGTCTTTGGTCATTTGAAAGGGTGCTGGAGAAGTTTACTAACAAGGTTGGACCTTAGTGAAGAGAACACCCCCATAGTTATAGCTGTCTGCTGTGTGCTCCATAATATCTGTGAAAAAAGGGGGGGGATTTTTCTTCCGGGGTGGGCAGCTGAGGCAGATTGCATGGCAGCCATTTTTAAGCAGCCAGACACCAGGGCAATAAGAAGTGCACAGCAAAGGGCACTGTGTATCTGCAAGGCTTTGAAAAGCCTAAGATAGGGGACAGCTTCAGGGAGAAGGAGCCAATTGGGTAGGGGAGGAGACTAAGCTGAGGAGGTCTGTGACACCCCAGAAGGCTGTAAGGATTGTGAAACTCTGAAGCAAGGGCTAGACAAGACCATGAGGGACACTGAGACTGCTTGAGTTACTTTGTTTTGTTTTGAATGTTGGTTTCTAATTTAGAAAAGAAAAGCCCTGAGAAAACAAACTGAAGCATTGCAGTTGTTTGGAGCACAATTTCACCTCCACAGTTGGTGAATCAGTCCAATGGGCCTGGACCATTATCAGTTTGCACCAAGGTTCTCAAAGAGAGAGAGAGCTTCTTTTTCTTTGCGTAAGAGGAGGCATTGTTACCACCAGCTTCTTATGGCAAGTGACTGGGCTATGTAAAGAGATAGAAACTTTGTGCTTTCTTCCCATAAGTTGCCAGACCTACGCAAAGTGGAAGAAATGAGCTTGTCAGCTGCTCCAAGCTGAATCACTACTATAGGGCAATAACTTGACCACAGAACTCTGTGAACACAAAGCTGCGCCTGCATATGCTCAGACATTACTTCCTCCATAGCCCTTGAGTTCAGGCCCATTAGAAGAAGAGCAGTGAGGGGAAGTATACATTGGCTTTTCTCCTCCCAGGCTTCAAGGTTAATAATATAGCACCTTTCACCAGTGTTAAATTCACCTAAGAAAAGGGTTGAGTGTAAAGGAAACTCCCAAGAAGTTTACTTAGATTATAAATTCGTTGGGTAGGGAGTCTCTTTTTGTTCTATGTTTGTACAGAGCCTAGCGCAATGGAGTTCCAGTCTATATCCAGGGTCCCTAAGCATCATTTTAATACAAACAGTACTCTGCTACCAGTAAGCAGGAATGTTTCATGTATAAAATTCCTCAGGATATTGCGAATTCTGGCAAGTCTCATTATTTGCTATTTTATGTTTAACTTCCAGCTCCTGATGTCATGTTATTTCATGAGAATCTCAACTTTAATTAAAAATAAAGTTTCTAGCCTTCATGGTTCTGGAAAAAAAAATCTCAAAAATGTGACATGAGTGAACTCTAAATGTTCAACAACAACAAAAAAGCAAAAAAAAAAAGTTTTTTTTCTAAAAAAAAAAAAATAGCTCATGATTGTTAAGCCAATATCGTGATTTAAGGAGGCAAGGGACTGTTTGAACTCCTGGTTCGGCAATACTGCATGTCCACCATGTGTTAACTCTAAGATGTATATCAATGGAACATGGCTGGCTAGGGTACATTCAGATCTATTTAACAGACTTAGACATGAGTGTATGTGGACTGGCAATTTCAAGGTCATTTTCAAGTGAAGTACTACATTTCCTCCCTTTATTATGTAAACAGAGTCAGGATGAGCTCTACCCTGACATCTGGTGGAAAGAATTTCAGAGAGTGTATTTGCATAGGCACGCCTACCCCATCCCATGCTGCCAAGCTATGGGACTGCTTTGTGACAGAAATGACTCAACCTCAGTTGAGTGGTACTTGCTAGACAAGGGACATGGGTTCCAAAACCCAGTGAATTGAGAGAGGTGGGGACAGGTATCTGTGCCTGGTGGTGCAGTCTCCTTGTGGAGCCAGAAGCACCAGTTCCACCCCCTCCTCTCTCCACTGTGGAATGTCAGAGTTGATTTTTTTATTCCCTCAAGAATCTAAATACAGGTTACTGAGCTGAACTCACTTTGGGCTAATGGTGCACTAGCACTGGGGCTCCCCTACTAAGAGCTGAGATCACTAAGAGTTGAAATCACTAAAGAGCTGAAATTACTGAGCTGAGAGCACTGAGTACTGTGCTAATTAGTGGGGAGCCTGAAGCTATACTGTGGAACAGAGCAGCTGGTGGAGTGGAGCAGTTGTGGGGACGGCTGGAGCGGATCACGGGACAGCTGGTGGCAGCGGAGCAGCTGGCAGAGCAGAGTAGCTGTGGGATGGGTGGAGCGGCCCACAGAGCGAGCAGAGCTGAGCAGTTTGCAGGGAGAACTGGAGCAGCTCATGGAGCAGAGCAGCTGGTGGAGCGGAGCAGTTTCTGAGGACGGCTGGAGGAACAGAGTGGAGAGGCTGGTAAAGCGGAGCAGTTCGTGGAGAAGGTGGAAGCAGAACCAACGGAGAGGCAGGGCAGTTGGCCCCGGACCACGTAAGGTGCCCCTTTCTACCCAGGCTGGGGGGAGGGACCTCTACAGATAAACTCTCAAACTCTGGGGTGGCATTGACCAGAGACTTTGGGGTTGTTGGACTTTGGGGTGATTGGACTTAAAACCCTAAGGGGAAAAAGGACAGTGCCAAACGTACTTGGAGGTGGGTTTTTGTTTATGGTTTGTGTTATAACCCTGTTTGTGGTGTTTCTCCAATGGGATGCCGCATTGATTCCTTCCTTTATTAAAAAGATTTTTCTACACTCAGACTCCATGCTTGCGAGAGGGGAAGTATTGCCTCCTAGAGGCACCCGGGGGGGGTGGTATGTGAGTGTCCCAGGTCACTGGGTGAGGGCTCGAGCCGGTTATGCATTGTGTTACTGAAACGGAACCCCTAGATACTGAACCCGGCCCTTGTTGCTGCCAACTCAGAGGGGCAGAAGGGTTACAATTACAAAGCTGCTGGAGTACTTCATCTGCAAATTCTGAATTACAATTACTTTACTAATGGGGAATGCTTCAGTTAAAAGCATCACTTCCCCGTCTTAGGCTGGGAGAATATTACAAATGAGCAGTTTCAGAAAGAGTTCAGCAAGGTAGATACTGTACTACACTTTGGGAGCTTGTTTTCCTCTCTAAGGGTATGTCTTCACTAGCAACATGAAAACGCTGCCCCGACAACGCTTTAACATGGCTTTGTAGTTGCGGCACCAGCGCTGGGAGAGAGCTTCCCAGCATAGTTAAAAAACAAACAAAAAAACCCACCCCCATGAGGGGAGTAGCTTCCAGCGCTGGCACTTTATAGCACTGAAACTTACAGTACTCAGGAGGGTGTTTTTTCACACCCCTGACGAGAAAGTTTCAGTGCTGTAAAGTGGCCGTGTAGACAAGGCCTGAGTCTAATGAGATAGTAACAACTTGTGTCTCTCAAGTTTAATCAAAAGAATTTGATTTCTATTAGAACAAACATCAGTTTGCTTGTATCTCACTTCCATTCTATTTCATTAGCCATAATACATTTTCAGAAACTTCACATACAAAAACAAATCTAGCTAGATGGAAGTAGTTACTGTTCTTGTATCTAGGATTAGAACGGCCAGTGTTTTCATCCAGAGTAGCTCGAAGTAGGCCTATATAGGCTAGATTGTCAGCTGGTGTAAATCAGCACAACTCTCTTGATTTTAGTGAAGCTATGTTAATTTACACAAGTTAAGGATGTACCAATGAATGTAGCTGAACAAACAATTCCATAGCAAATTGTGGGTGAAGCTAATTCCCACCACCAGAGTTGAGATGCTTATGCACATTCCCAAGAATGCTCTACTATTAAATCATCTGTGCAATCCAGAGAAATGAATTCTAAGTGAAATCAGTTTAGCAGCCCTTTAAGTTATATGCACCATTCACACCACAGGGTTTTCATCTTCAAAATGAAGAATCCAACCAGGCTCCAGCACCCTGGATTCCCAATAGACAACTCCAAAACAGCACTAGCGAGGCTTCAGTTAAGGGGAGTAGACATCTATTATTCAGAGCCCACGGCAGAAGAAAGCGGCACTCATCGTGGCTGTGTGCTTAAGTTCTACTGTAATTGTAAAACACCTCAGGAATGGAGTTTGTTCATAACTCTGAAATATTCATAACTCTGAACAGAATTTTATTGTTGGTCTTTCAAAAGTTTACAGCTGAATGTTGATTTAATACAGCTTAGAAACTTTACTATGCAGAAGAAAAATGCTGGTTTTAACCATCTTATTTTAAATGGGACAAGCACAGAAACAGTTTCCTTATCTTGTCAAATCATTCTTTTAAGCTTTCCCTTTATTTTTTAGTAGTTTACATTTAAACACACTACTGTGCTGTATTTACTTTTTGGTTTGAGGGGGGACATGGGGGGGGGGATCTCTGCTGCTGCCTGATTGCATACTTCTGGTTCCAAATGAGGTGTGTGGTTGACTGGTTAGTTTGTAACTATGGTGTTCATAACTCTGAGGTTCTACTGTAAGGATTGTTGCAATCCTGTGCTGAAAATGTTGACCCTCTGAATTATCCAAGCTTTCTAGATTATAGGGACCTGTCAGGCTCTAGGCGGTCATGCCCAGTGGTTGGAGCCAGCCAAAGAGTCAGGACTGGGCAAAGGGCAGCACTGAAACTGGGCTCCAGGGACAGAACTGAGCTCAGAGTCCACAAAACAAGCCAAATCAGAGTCAAAGGCTGCAGGCCAAAGCCACATTGGAGTCAGTCCAGGGGTTTGGGGGTCAGAGCTGGAGCAGATCTGTAACACAGCTGAAGCAAGGTCAGAGAAGAGAATGGCCCAGAATAAAGTGGGCTGGAAGCCTAGGGAGTCTGTAACACTACAAGGCAGCAGGAGGGTTCCTGGCTGACTAATACTGTTCCACAGACAACTCACTTGCCACTCTAACAGAGTCAATAAAATACTGCTGCCTGGGTGTCATCTAATCTAGGCCTGGGATAGGCTACTGCAGCATGCCAGAGTGCGGACTCAATGCAGGCTCTGCATACAGGATATCAGTACAGGTGGGTTGCTGCAGCATGTGTGAGTGAGCAATGTTGGAGGGGTGTTAAGTCCTGGCAGCTGAGTAGAGTAGCTCTGGTCTGGTTTAAGGGATTGCTCTGTAGGAGAGGAAAGAAGCAGGGACTAATTTCTCATCCATCAACTCTTTTCCCCTATTCGCAATTTTAAATGAGAGGAAACAATCCATAGTCAAGCTCTCTTTTGCCAGGAATAGGGGAAAGGGTTAATTGCAATGCAGATATATTTTGCCACTGCCTGCTAGTCTAGCTGAATATTGTGTTCAGCTCAAAGCAGGTAGCATGTGACAATAAGAGCAATTCAAGACTGGGATTTGAGGGATGGTCCTGAAACTCCTCTCTGACAAACACATGGGACTCTAAGGAGATGCCCAAATGATAATGGAGAACAAACATTGTCAACAAGATCCTCAAATTAGTGGCTCTTACTTAGAGCTCTAGCTGAGGACCTATATGGGGGTAACTCCTCAATCTTTCCCTGCCCCCTCAAGCACAATCTCCCCACCCCTCCTACACAGAGAGCCAGCAGAGAAGGACAAACTAATCTTAGGTGTTCCAGGTTATTTTCCAGTTCTGCACTGACTCATCATAATGGTTAGCATTAACCATGAGCAAGCAAGCAGCTGCTAAGGACCTCTTTTGAGAGGCTTGCTTCCCCTGCAAGCTCTGTGATCTTTAGCAAATTGTTTAATTTTGCCCATATGTTAAAAATAACCTCCCCAATGGTGCTTTCTGATAGTTACAGCCTACTCCAGGACACTTAGAAATATAAACTATGAGCTTTAGGCTGACTCAACTCCAGCAATGGTAATAATACTTAATACTTTTCTACAAGACATTTTTTCTATCTTCAAAAGCTTTTTACATTCATAAACTAATCAAAGAGTACCTGCACCATTCTGTGCCCTACAT
This sequence comes from Gopherus evgoodei, assembly GCF_007399415.2. Classification (NCBI taxonomy): domain Eukaryota; kingdom Metazoa; phylum Chordata; order Testudines; family Testudinidae; genus Gopherus; species Gopherus evgoodei. Next base: position 52,321,299 of record NC_044328.1, on the reverse strand, counting down.
GGCTGCCTTATAGCTCTCTTTGTTAGGCATTTCTTTTCTGTGATCAAATTTGCTTAAGAAATAGAAGGAGATAATTCACACACAGGAGGACAGAGTCCTACTACAGTGCCCTAGATGATTAGTTCACTGGAGGAAGGGGCTGCAAGCAATGATGGGAAAGCTGGTATTAATAAACATAAATTCATACACTGATGGAATGTAACAGGGTCTCCCCAAACCCAGCATCAGATACTGTCTCTACTTTAGTTTCTCCATTTTTATATGAGCCAGCAGACCAACTCCCTGGCCAGCCTTGCCAACAAAACTTGCACTAGTATCAGTGTTTCCCTCCCTTTTTCCTAGTGTTGCTTTATGGTTCAAACACAGTTCAACACAAATTAAAACTAGCCCCACCAGCTAGCCCCTCCTAAGGGCTCTACCTCATAGATTTTGGCTGCTATCCACCCAGCTAGCTCTTTCACCTAGTCAACTGCTAGAACTTCTCCCTGATCCACAGTCTCCCCCAGAGTGAGCTGTTAGTTGATCTTTTTCACCTTCTGAGAGGTAGCTAGTTAGTTTTAGGTGAGGCAACAGGGAGCTCCCTTAAAGAGGTGACCCAACCCAGTAACATAGACCAATTAAACAGCACAGACATGAAGGGGCTGAGGGGAGGGTGAAGAGACATCATCAAGTAGCTGCACCCATTGTATTAAAGCTAGTTGACTTTCAATGTCTCCTCTCAGTGTTATATTAATATTTCTTTTCCATGTAATTAATCGTTATAGTTGCCACAACGATGCATGGGGTAGGGATCATCTGAGAGAATCCCTTTAAGGATCTTTCTTAAAAAAATATCCACATAACAAAATATAGTGAGAATCACTGTGCTAGGTAATGACTGCACAGCTGCTCAGGAATAGGCTAAGAAAACTGTGTGGTCTAAGTTGTTAGGCACCAGATGAAAATGAATCCTTACTGACCAGAAGGAATCTTAGACTATAGCAAATTCCTCTGTTCTTATTGCTTTCTTTAAACAAAATCTACACATTTTACATGTTTACTCAATTAATATAGTGAGTCATGTGTTCACTTGTTTTAGAATGTGTCTCTTTATTCTGCATTCTGCTAATTCTTTAATATGTTGTTAATCTAGGTTGGCTATTGTTCAATCACTGTCCCCTGTGTAGGTTGTTAAATGCCACCTGCCTAATACCCATTACCACACCTGGCTGGGTAAACTGGCAGAGAAAGGATTTGGAAATGGGTCCTAAACCTTTGTGGAGGAGATAGAAAGCAGATCAAAGAGTGTAATTATAGTCTCTGGTGACAGCAGAAGACAAGACAGTGCTGAAAAGAAACCTCTTATGACAAAAACTGCACTAGAACTGTCTGTAAAGGAAAAACTTGAGGGAGTACATTATCTGCAAGTTCTCATTCACTGCAATGGGAGTCATGCAGATAGTGAACCCTATGCAGTATATTAAATGTATAACTCCCACTGCTAACACAAGTTACCTGGCTGTGAAAGGAGAAATAGGGAGGATGAATCAACTGTGTAGCTTTGTTATTACTCAGAGAAGAAGTAAGCTGGGTACCACTGCAAAACTGTACTCATTGCAGATGCTAGTTATTCCTTAAAGCAGGGATCAGCAACCTTAGGCACACGGCCCACCAGGGTAAGCACTGCTTTGTTTACCTGCCATGTCTGCAGGTTTGGCTGATCGTGGCTCCTACTGGCTGCGGTTCGCCACCCCAGGCCAATGGGAGTGGCGGGAAGTGGCGGTCAGCACATCCCTTGGCCTGTGCAGCTTCCCGCGTGCCAAAGGTTGCCGATCCCTGCCTTAAAGGTCTGTTAAAAGTCTGAGTTTGCCACTTTCTCAGTCTCAAACTGCATCCACAGCAAACATTGGCTTCATGTGAGACCATCATGTGGTCCTTAATACAGCAGAACCACCACACAGGCATAGCACAGAGGAGGCAGGGGGGTGTATCTTTGGAATGTCTCTTCATAGTACTTCAGTGGTAGCAGTGCAAGGGAGGAGAAGAGAGAACTGAGGCAATAGCATTGAGATGACACAGCAGCAGCCCACATATCTGTCACCATGCAGATCTGTAGGTATGCAGGTGATGCAGCTGATGAGCTTTAGTGTGGCCATAGAGTTTCTTCAGAGTCACAGTGCACCAAGAGCCATATCCAAAGCCCAATGAAGTGAATAGAAATACTGTTGATTTCAATAGCATTATTTCAGGCCCTTTGCCATTAGATTTGGTGTATATAGAGCCAAAGCACCCATTAAGATTGTGTGCTTCCATGCACATAACTAAATCCGGGCACCTGTTAAGGTTCCATATACAAGGTTTGTACTAAATAGACATCTATTTTTAATTCATTCTCTTTTCTATCTGTTATATACATTATATTATTACCAAACTAGGAGATACAGAACTGTAGTTGGACTGCAAAATAATATTTGGAAAAAATTGGTAACGTTCATTCTCCCTTTCTCGCTGGGGAGATGTAATGTCTGTAGTTTTATTTGTGCACTGAGTTTGACAAGTTAAAAGGTTATGTTCTTACGATGAACACCTAAGAAAGGTATGAGGCTTAGCAACCCTGAAATATACAGAGTAGGAAAGCAGCTCTAACACTTAACATTTTTTATTAGGAATAAAATACCAAAGCTGATAAAGTCTTAGTCCAGATACTTTTAAAAAGTGACGTGTAACTAAGTAAATAATATTAAATTTAAACTAGACAAATGTCTGGAAGACCCAGAGGAAATGAGAAATGCATTTCCACTTTCTTTAAAAAGAGCTTTATCTATACATCCACTCCTAATCTGGAAAATCTAAATCAATATTTTCACAATTTAAGCTACCTAAACTGAATGAGATGCAAATAGGCAAAATTAAAGGAAAAACAGACATTGAAGTAATAATAAAGACATTAAAATCACTTTCCAATAGGAAAATAATTGATCCTGGAGGCTTCTCATCAAAATTTCTCAGGCCTTTCAAGCTTAGGCTTCTTCCCTCTTAGTGTATGTCTGCACTTACAGCCACATGAGGAGTACAGACTCTGCATTCCCAACTACCACAGGTATAAATAGCAGTGTAGATGGTGAGACACAGCTTAGGTGACTAGAGCGTCCTACATGCCTGAACCTTAGGGTATATACCCTACATGGCTCTCTATATGCTCAAACAGTGCCTCCCACACCCACACTATTATTTTTAGCAGTGTACTGTCTTGCTGCCACCCCATGCCAGAAGCCTTTCCCCTCTGCCTCACTCCTGCCTCCTCACCAAGAAAGACCAATGACCTTGATTTTACCATAAAGACTAGGGTTGTCAGCCCTCCAGAATTGTCCTGGAATCTCCAGGAATTAAAGATTATGTCATGTGATGAAATCTTCAGGAGTTCATCCAACCAAAGTTGGCAATCCCAATGAAGATTCATGTATCTGGTGAATCATTATCATTGAACGCTAGCCTCAACCATCAACATGCTAGGCCCCAAATGGTCCCTTCCTCCCCATCACCCACACAGATATTTGTAGTTTTCTGACATCCAGCACCAGATAAAGAGAGAGGATGGAAATTTGAGTGTCGACTGCAGAAAACAAAGGCTGACACAGAAAAGATGAAACAACGAATTACTCAAAGCTTATGCTGAGGATGTATTACAGGCCAAAGCAATCTTCCCATCAGCCCCAGCTGAAAGTGCCAAATTCCACTCCAAGCTATCCAGGTTTATAAACTGCTTCATTAATCCTGAATGCCTATAATCTGCAACAGAAATGAGCACCGAGGGCTTCAAATCAATATCATACTACTTTGCTGAAAAGATCGTGCACATTCAGGAAGCCTTCTCAAATAGCATGGATCAACTCTGCCTATATCAACCAACCAACAGCCCATCTGCATTCCTAGAATTTGTTACATTCAGTCACCAAGAAGATCTGATCACCCTAAAGGAGTCTTGATCAAAGACTCATGAATCTAACCCATGACCTTCCTGGTTTTTGAGAGTCATGAGCAACTGAAGCCACTCATGACTGAAAGAACCAACATATCATTCAGATACTAAACATTTCCTTTCCTCCTTGAAACACTCAGTTGTCTGATGAACACTGAAGAAACACACTCTAGACACTATTGGTTAGTGTCGGACCTCCTGACCCAAGCTTATAGAGGCTAGACAAAGGTCACTGACAAGGTAACTTAACAAATTAATATTCTAGATCCTGCACAATCTAGGTTCGAGCTAGGACGTGTAATTGAACTTACCTTAGTGGCATTGATAGACAATCTCCTGCTTTCAATGAATAGAGGTCAGTCATCTATTCCCGTACTCCTGGATCTTTCCAAAGTATTCAGTGCTGTCAGCTATGAGGATGGATACTGCTGTCCCAGTAAGAGAGGTGGCAGGACTCCAGGATAATATGTTAAAACTGTTTGAGTCTTTCCTGAAGGGATGCACCCAATGATTAGTAATAGAAACTGCACCTCTACCACTAAACCCCTCACATGTGGAGTACCACAAGGCTCAGTTGCCTCTCTGGTCCTTTTCCACATCTGTATGCAGTCAGTAGGGAAAAAGGTTAGATGACCTGACTCAAGTCCCAGCAATATGCATATGACACGTAGATCTACCTACCATTCACCACATATAACCACACCACTACCACCAAGGTGGTGCAGTATTTGGATGAGTTCAGCTCATGGATGAAGACCAGCTGGCTGAAGCTGAACCTGAGCACAACAGAAGAAATCATTTTGAAGAGTTTGCAGCCACAGTGCAGTGACTGTTGGTTGAAGGTGCATACCCAGAATTGGTCAGTTCAGTCTCTAATCTATGTTTGGGTTCCTCATTGACACTAAATTTTAACATAGCAGCATCCATGAGTAATGCTTTCTATAATCTATGATGGAATAGGAGACTCTATTGCATCCTGATGGACAATGAGCTAGCTTCAGCTATTAACACCTTGCTCACCTCTCAGCTGGACTATAAAAATGTGATATGTGTGAGCATGAAGCCTTCAGCTTTTAGGAAATTCTAGTACAGAATGCTACAGTGCAGCTCCTCAACACAGGATATCATGAGCACATCAGATCTGTCCTTCGGTCTCTATACTGGCTTACCATAGAAAATGAATCAAGTTCAAAATCTCAATCCTTTATCTTCAAGACACTCCATAGCCTGGGCCCAAGCCATCTAAAAGACCAGGTAAAGCTCCAGGTGGAAGACTGCGACTGACAACCTTTCTCCTCTGGCCCAACAGAACTCTCTACTATAAGGGCAGAGCTCATCTCTGTGGGACACAGAACTTTATTGGGGACCACTCCAAGGCTGTGGAATGAAGCCCCTCAGGAACAAAGGACTATCACAAACCTCACCACCTTCTGCTCCAGCTGCAGGGCTTAGTTATTTGACATTGCCTTCTCTAACATGAATACATAGCAAAGGAATACTTTTTTTAAAAAAATCCTTACCAAAACAAAACACTTCACTGCACATGCTTCTCCCCCATGCGGAGAGGATGAGAAATGTTAGTCATACTGTGATATTACATTCTATATTCCATATGAAAATATGCTTATGTCCATATTCCTTATGAAAATTCTTATTATGTGAATGAGATGTACTTTATGCAAGATGGCTCACGTAAGATATCATTGGAAAGGTCATGATTTACAGAATGTAATTATCCAATTTACATACCTTTTTATCATTTCTGTGTCTAAGATTATGAATATTAGCTATGCATATATATTTCCAATGTGTTACTTTGGGTGTCACCCCAACCAGCGCTTCAGGTACAACAATGGAAAAGCCAGACAGGGCTAATGGGCTATTAGCAGAGACAATGGATTGTGAAAGAGCTTAGTCTTCTTGTGGACACTGGATGCCACAGCCATGTTCGAGTCACTCGGTACTGGATACCCCTCCTTCCCCTGTTGGAATGCCAGCGGTTATCCACTAAAAGACAAACAGTTCCTGCCTTACACAAGAGCGATATAAGGCAGGGGAGTGGCGTCATCTCAGTTCTCTTCTGCTTCCCTGTCCAAAGAGACACTGAAAAACATCTGGAAGCAAGAACTGAACAAGCAGGGAGGGAAGGGGGGAGCAAGGAGATTAAGCCCAAGATGGATGGGTGTCTAGTTTGTGAGTAATAAGAGGTTTCAAGAGGAGACCAGTGAAATAGCCTTTCAACACTTTCTGTAATCTGCCTGCAACAATATCTAGGGTGAGAAATATTATTTGTAACCAATTTCTTTAGTGAAACTAGCTTAGTTGTGTGTTTGGTTTCATTTGCTTAGTAATCTGCTTTGTTCTGTTTGGTAGCCCTTTTACCATCTAAAATCTGTCTTTTGTAGTTAACAACATTTGTTTTGTTTACAATATAATCTAGTTTCTGTAATTTCTAACTGAGGGCCCCGGGGGTGGGACAGGGACGCAAGAAGTTGTGCATACCTTCCTCCACATTGAGGGAGAAGGTGAATTCCATAGAATCTTTGGTTTGTACCACTTAAAAGGAGTGAGCACCAGAGTGTTGGAGCAAGTCCCTTAAGTGGAGTCTTCCCAGAGCTGATCTGCAGAGGGTGTGGCCCTGCCTGGAAGAGGCTTGTGTGGCGGGAAGAGGCTTGTGAGCCTAACCCAGCAAGGCCAGTTAAAGGGGGGCCAGGCTGGCAGAACAGGTAGATTCAGTGGTACATCAGGTGGCTTCCTAGGAGGCATAACCCATCACACATACCACTTAATGTATTGCTGGAAGACACTCAGATATTATGGTGATTAGTGCAGTGTAAGAACCTCTATGGAACAGAATGCTCTTGGTTCTTTTACTTGACATCAAGAAAGTATTTGGCAGTGGATGCCTTAGGGGAATATGGAAAACAGAAAGTGACTGGGAACTGAGAGAGTTAAACAAAGCCCGGAGCTGACCCTTTGTAGAAGAGTGGACTTACCACAGGTACATCTCCTTGTGGCTGGGCATGGTTTAACAGGCTTTTTTTTCCCATCTAGCACTTCCTGCTAACAACCACTTGATGGTGTCTCTTCCTGTAATTTGGCCCCACTACCAGACCACAATTTAGTCTCACCTTTTTTGGGGTAACAAAGTCCAAATATCCCTATAAGAAGATCTTCAGTCCTAACTCTGGGCTCTATGGTGTTCACACTCTTCTCTCAGGGCTCTCTGTCATCCTTGCCCCTCCCAGGAGCTTCACAACACTTTACAAGTGGCTGGTAGGGCCCTCCCATTCCACTGGTCTCTAGTCCAGGGACCTTATGACCATCAGCCAAGCTCTTTTCTGTCAGACTCCTTGCTGCTTCCTCCCTTGACTTCTTCCTATCATAGCCTCCTTTTCAGGCTTTCTCCTTACAGCTTTCCAGTGGCTGGTCCGAATGTTTTTTGGCCACTTGTCAGACTTCCCAATTCAGGAGAGGATCCCAGGGCCAACTTTCTCCCTGGGCTTTCTCCTTACAACCTCTCTAGCCCAGAGAGTGACTGCAAAGTTCCTTCCTCTCCACCTTGTAGGCCCCTTCTGCACCAAACTTCATCTGTTTAAACTAACAACCCAGCTCCTCTACCAGCCGGGACTCATCTTTAACTAAGCCTGGCCTACCCTTCAGGTGAAGCCAGGTAGCATAATTGGCCTCTCAAGCCCACGTTAACCATTTCAGAAGTCTGCATGGGGTACATACCCCATTGCATCGAGAGATAGCTTAATGGTTTGAGCACTGGCTTCCTAAACCCACGGTTTTGAGTTCAATCCTTGAGGGGGCCATTTAGGGATCTGGGGCAAAAATCTGTCTGGGGATTGGTCCTGCTTTGAGCATGGGGTTGGACTAGATGACCTCCTGAGGCCCCTTCCAACCCTGATATTCTATGAATCTGGATCTGTTAAGGGCTTTAGAAATGCCATTGGTAGTATGTCACTGCATATTATGATTACCCACACAACAGACACTGAAGGAGGCACATATACAAAAGGTTAGAACATTTGGAAGATGAAGAAATAGAAAACATACTTAGGCTTAGGGTGACTAGACAGCAAGTGTCATAAACAGATAGTTAAGGGTTAATGTCTCTTTTACCTGTAAAGGGTTAAGAAGCTCAGTAAACCTGGCTGACACCTGACCAGAGGACCAATGAGGGGACAAGATACTTTCAAATCTTGGTGGAGGGAAGTCTTCGTTTGTGCTCTTTTGTTTTGGTTGTTGTTGTTCGCTCTTAGGACTGAGAGGGACGGGACATCACTCCAGGCTCTCCAGATCTTTCTAAATCAGTCTCTCATGTTTCAAACTTGTAAGTAACTAGCCAGGCAAGGCGTGTTAGTCTTATTTTTGTTTTCTCAACTTGTAAATGCTTCTTTTGCTGGATTTTACCTGTTTGCTGTAACTTTGAACCTAAGGCTAGAGGGGGTTTCCTCTGGGCTATATGAATCTGAGTAGCCTGAAAAGCATTCTCCATCTTGATTTTACAGAGATAATTCTTACCTTTCTTTCTCTAATTAAAAGCTTTCTTTTTAAGAACCTGATTGATTTTTCCTTGTTTTAAGATCCAAGGGGATTGGGTCTGGATTCCCCAGGAATTGGTGGAGGGAAAGGAGGGGGAATAGTTAATTTCTCCTTGTTTTAAGATCCAAGGGGTTTGGATCTGTGTTCCCTGAAGGCAGCCCAGGAAGGGGAAAGTTTTGGGGGGACAGGTAGTGTCCCAGACACTTAAATTTCTGGGTGATGGCAGTGTTACCAGCTCTAAGCTAGTAATTAAGCTTAGAAGTGTCCATGCAGGTCCCCACATCTGTACCCTAAAGTTCAGAGTGGGGAAAGAACTTTGACAGCAAGTGTGAAAAATCGGGACAAGGGGTGGAGGGTAATAGGATCCTAGATAAGAAAAAAAAAATTGGGACTGTCTCTATAAAATAGGGACATCTGGTCACCTTACTTAGGCTAGAGCTATATGAACCCTTCCAAAGACCATGATTTTCCACTATCACTACTGTGCCCACAAAAGATGTGGAAATTAGATTCTTAAAAGCATTAATGCTATCCCTAAATGTGATTAGGCTTGCCTCCACCATTATTGTAAATTTATGTACTTCTGCACTTCCTGGTTACAGTCTGAGCCAGAAATGGAAGTGCTGTGAGAGAGATGCTGCTATGGTGATGCTGGAAATTAGAACATTCAAAACAAGGAAACAAGAACATTGAAAATTAGAGACAGGTGGGAAACATTTTTCCCACCCTAGGTTTCCTGTCCCAAACTGGAACAAAAAGTCAAATTTTTCATAAACCAATAACACAATTTCCCAAGACTTATACAAGGCCATGGGAAGCAAAGTATAGGACAATGTAGTGTTGAGGGAGCAGTGAGCAGGCTGCAGGAACTACAAAGGTGGTTTAAAAGCCACCTCATAAGAACTGCCATACTGAGCCAGATCGATGGTCCATCTAGCCCAGTATCCTGTCCTCTGATAGTGGCCTGTGCCTATGTCCTGAGTTCCCATACTTAGTACAGGAACAGAGTAACATGATTAGGCCTCCTCTATGTCATGTCAGCTAGAATATCCAGTGAAGCATTTCTCTTTTAAGCGGTAGGACTTACAGCCTTAGTATAGTAAGGCTCACTTGTTGCTCCCACGATAGCAAGAAGCCAAATAGAAAAAAAAAGTCCTGAAAGGAGTAGTGTTTTATTAAGATGTGAATATGGTGATAATGTGAGAAACACAGTTTCCTAGAAAAATGATAGAGACCTAATAGATGAAAGAATGGATGTATAGACTGTGCACAGAAAAATGCGCCATCAAAAACTGACGATAAGTGGCACCAGAAATGAAATGGATGGTAACTGTACTAGAATTGCCCAGAGCTGCATATATCCATAGGGAATGGTCCTATGATCTAAACTGTACTGTATGATTTTATAGGAATCTTTGAATGAGGTCACCAAGCCCTCCTCTGATCAGAAATATTCCTGTGATATAGCCCACCAGAAACATCACATATTTAAGAGGGCATTTCCTGTAATTTAATATTCTTCAGAGTCCTAGAAATTGCCAGTATTTCTTCCCTTGGAATTCACAGAGCGCACAGTTTACTAGCCAAGAACATCATTTTCTTAGAACCATCTGAGGACAGAATCCTTACTCATATAAAACTCCTGCTGCTTTGAGTAGCCCTTTTATTATTCCGGGAGGATGATTAATTCAGCACAGCTGACCCAGCCCTGCTTCTCTGACAATCCCTGGACTGATCACCTGCCACTATGGTCTTTCCTTTACATAAAGAAATCATGTTAACCCTTCCAACTTCTGGACAGAATATTTCCACCCCACCACAAAGTTTCTAAACTGCACATATAATAATGGGAAGAATACATAGTGTTCCCAAGGTCAGACGAGTCTGACAAAAATGATGCCAGCGATAAAAATTCTAAATTTTTTCATGTGACCCATGGACCCTTTTAGCAAATATTGTTAGCAGATCCACCAAAGAAGAGTCGAGAGAGGGAAAGCTGCAGCCTGGGAGCTGTTCTGACATAATAAACAAACTAGGATTCCCATTAATTATTATTTATCTGCATTACAGTTGCACCAAGGAGCCCTAATCATGGACCAGGATCCCATTGTGCTAGGTACTTATATTCATTCTTATGCAAATCCCTTCATATTTGACAATTGTCATTAAAAGATACTGCACTTTACAGCCTTGACAACCAACCAAGTTTTTCATTGTTAACTGTAACAGGCAAGCCAGATGATGACACATCGCTCTCTGAGATGTCACTGCAAGTGCATTACCAAACTGAGAGCTGTCTTGTGGCATTTAAGAGGCAATGAGTAAAATGAGTCTGTGCAAGGTAGCCCTGTGATATTGCTAGTGGAATAACAGTACTGCTACATAATTTGGTGCACAGATGTGAACGTGAATATAGCAGCAGTTGCTGCCATATTTTGGGTCCTTCAGTGGTCTCCATCGACACGTCATGACATAGATGCTGACTCTATCGGTGCTCCAGCACCCGCTCCCAGTGCCTCCCATCTGCCAGCAGCCCAGCTGATGAGTGCCTGCCTCTCCCTCCCAGTGAATCTCACTACTGTGATTCACTGTTTCACATTCACAACGTATAGGAGACCTGGGGAAGAGCGGGCATGGGGTGCGCTTGGAGGAGAGGATGGAACTGGGCAGGAAGAGGTAGGACGGGGGTGGGGCCTTGGAGGAAGAGAGCAGGACTGAACGCAGAATGACGGGTTGAGCACTCTCTGGACCCAGAGGAAGTCAGTGCCTGTGCATCATGACATCAAATCTTCAGACCCCTAAAACCACAATTTTACCAGTAGTGTTATACGGCAGTGAAATGTGGGCACTGAGGAAGGCTGAAGAGCACCAGATAGATGTTTCTAATTCTCATCATCTTCATCAGCTCCTCCATATCATGTGTCAGGACAAAATCAGAAATGATGATATTGGAAGCTGACTGAGTAACTGCCTCCATCAGCATTGGTGGCATTCTTGGTATGTACATATTATTAGGCTGGAAGACCAAGAAATTCAGAAGCATGTTCTACAAGGAATTCCACTACATGGCCAATAGTGCATGGTCACCAAAAGCATTGGTGGCATGATAAAATCACCAGTGATGGACATAAAATGAATATCCAGACCACCTTCAGGACTTAGCAAGAGACCAGTCCAGGTGACGCTCAATCTGCAAAGGGGCTTTGGGATTTGCAATGATGATGACAGTTTCACACCTTTCAGACTTCTCCAGGTAACACTGTGTCATGCTGTCAGGAGTGGCTCACAATTGTGAGTGCCCATCTTAGGGTAGACTGTCAGAAAACAAGGGCAGACACCCCAAATTGGTTATATATTCTATTGTTAGATTTTCACCAAGCCAGGAACAAATGTGAACTCCTGGATCACTCAACCAGACAAACTGAACTTTGTGCAAAAAGGTTACTTAAACCTAAAATCACACCACTGCAGGTTTCTCCCAGTCCCAAGAAATCAGTCACTTACCCAAATCAATTGGTACTTCTGATTTTACACTAAAGACAATGCTGGCAGCCAATTCTGTAGTAAATTAACTATAAGTTTATTAGCTAAGAAAAAAGAATGAACTACACTGAAAGATTGAAGCAGGTAAAATATAATAACAGGTAAGCAAAATTAGTAACCAAATGGTGCCAAATTAGTGCCAAATGGTGGCAATGATGTAATAGACTGCCAGTTTCCCAAAAGTCTTTTCCAGGGCTACCCGTAATAATTCTGGGGATCTCCATCTTCTCCTTCAGTTATATTGCCATTCCTAATATACAAAAACCTGTAGGAGAACACTTCAACCTCCCTGGCCACACAATAGCAGATCTTAAGGTGGCCATCTTGTAGCAAAAAAACTTCAGGACCAGACTTCAAAGAGAAACTGCTGAGCTTCAGTTCATCTGCAAATTTGATACCATCAGCTCAGGATTAAACAAAGACTGTGAATGGCTTGCCAACTACAAAACCCATTTCTCCTCCCTTGGTTTTCACACCTCAGCTGCTAGAAGAGGGCCTCATCCTCCCTGATTGAACTAACCTTGTTATCTCTATCCAGCTTCTTGCTTGCATATATATACCTGCCCCTGGAAATTTCCACTACATGCATCCGATGAAGTGAGTATTCACCCACGAAAGCTCATGCTCCAAAACGTCTGTTAGTCTATAAGGTTCCACAGGACTCTTTGCAACAATATGATAAGTGTCTGTACACACACCATGGTCAATTGCTTTGAATTTAGCACTCTTCTTCATTTGCATCCAATGAGTTATTTAGTTACAGGGACATACATAATGTAAATGCTTCCCATTATATTATAATTGGAATTGATAAATGAAAACAATACAAACAACATTCTATTCATTTTCATGAAGTTCTAATACCTGAATACACTCTTACATTAACACATACTTTGATCTAGGGCTATTTAATTACCATGCACGCATAATTACATAATGTAATGTAATTGTAAACAACAGGATATAGATAGGCAAAAAAAATACAATTATTATCTCCTTTGACCTCTATTAACACACAAGTGAATTGGCCTGAATATATACTAATACATATAATTCCTTTTATATTCACACACAAGTGAATTGGCCTATGGCTCTGGCCTGAGATGGTCTGGCATCACACACTGCCAATGGCTTAATTCTCTCTGACAATGCTGAAAATCAGAAGTAAACTCACTGAAGTTGATGGCATTATACAGCTATAAAACTGTTGTGAGAGGAGAATGTGGCTCCAGGAGAGTCTATTGAGGGTACTCAAGAGGAGGGGAAATAATGTCTTGCATTTTGGACTAGATTTAAGATTTTAAAAATTTCAGACTCAGTATTAAGTCAAGAGGAGGAAAAATTGGTTTTCTGGATTATTGATTCATGATGTTTTTCTTGTGGCTACGGCAGACACGCCTAGCAGCTGGTTTACCTATTTCTGCCAGAGTGGCTGGATTTGTTTGTGTATACTACCTGCAAACTGGTCTATACCTAGCAACTCAGCTGTGTGAATGAATGGGAAGCCAGGAGCTTACTAATAAAGAATATTGTTATTTAGTATTTTATTGGATAGTGTATTTGTTTTTTTTCTACCAGATAGAATCAGAACTGCTTGATGGTGTATGAATGTGATAGATTCTCTATTGCTAAAAACTGACAGAGATTTTTTTTTCTTTAACTCAAGTATAGGCCTTCAGACACAGTGATGTTAAATGAGGCATAAAAACCTAGAAAGATTGGCTGATAGATCCTCCTACACCAAAAATCAGATTTCTATGCCCAGTGCTACCTGAAAGTTCCAATTTGCAATGCATAGTAACAGTGATGAAGTCAAGGTGGCCAGAAACTACCATCAGCCCTACTGAAAACATTAAAAATAGAGTGAGTCAAAAAAAAATTGACAGGATGTTTCTTCATTGGACAATGCAGTTTCACTGAAATCAAAACATTTCACAGGACTACGTTGATTTCAATGCAGTTTTCAGTACAAAAAAAGTCCAGATGATTTGTTTCAACTTTCTCCTTTCATTTTGATGTTAAAATGTTCTGCTTAAATTTTCTTTCTTAGATTTTTATTTTATATTAATTTTAATATTATGTTTCAACATTATCCAAAAAAATGGTTTGATGCTATCTAAACAAAGTGTTTCAGTGTATCTAAATATTTTTCCAGAATTTCCTTCCCACAAGAAATTTTGAAATATCACCTTTTGTTCCAATTTGGAATGAAAACAAATTTTTAAATATGTCCGAATTTCCCACAGAAAGAAAATTCAATTTTCCAACCAGTTAAAAGACAATTGTCCTGACCCAATATAGATTCTCTAAATTTTAGTGTCATTATCTATAGGGAAACTATTTATTACTGAGCAAAGCTGTGTGAAACTTAGTAGTTTTAGTTTCCAGGGATACAGAAACATTTATCTGTCTTTCAGTTCAGATAAGTCTACATCCCTTCAGTTTTGCTTTGAGTTTCAGGTTCAAACAAATCCCAACAATGAAAGTAAAAATGCAACCAAAATGTCCAGGTTTTGTTAAGTTTTGTCTCTCAAAATCATGTATCTACCCAAACTTAGTCCTGGCTTTCTCGGAAAATGATCAAGTTTCACAAAAAAAAGTTCCTAATTGGCTTCCTGGGTCTAAATATGGTTTCACAAGATTCAACAGCCAATTGTTTTCATAGTTGGTTTAGTTAAACCTGCTTTCAGAATTGTCTACAACAGTGGTCCCCAACCTTTTTTATCTGGCAGGCTCCAGACGACGAGCCACGAGGACCATGGCAGAGGATGAGCATCTGCTGAAATGCTGCCGAAATTCAGTGGCATTTCGGCAGCAACGCCTCTGGATGACGCTATCTGTCTGTGGCAAGCAGCGTCATCCAGAGGAGTTGCCGCCGAAATGCTGTTGAATTTCAGCGGCATTTCAGTGGATGCTCGTCCGCCGGCCAGTACGCAGGCGCACTTAGATGCACCAGCAGGCGCTATGGTGCCCGCGGGCACCACGTTGGGGACCCCAGTCTATAATCCTGCCTGCACAGCAGCTCCAAATGCACTACATTCAGTTTTGAGACATATTTATCCAGCCAGTCTTGGGTTCATTATGAATGTTTCCGTGGCTCTTCTAACCTCCCCCCTTGCGCGTGCACGTGCACACACGCACACACACAACTTTATTTTCATCTGATTCTTTTTTGACTTATTTCAATTATAGAGGTACAATATCTTTCTTCTGGCATCACATTTAGTTGCTGTGAAGATATCTGAGGTATCACAAAAAGACATTCCAGTGGGAAACAAGCAGGTGGACATTAGTAAAACAAGAACCCTTCTTTCCATGCACCTATACCCCCTAATAAACAATGTAGATAGGGGACATCTTACAGTGTGGAAGCAAACCTAACACACAAAATGTGTGCTCAGAGCCTGTTTACAGCTTCACTTGAAGTAGCTGATTCAAACATGATCCAGGCAATGCCTACCCTGCAGACCCTTCATTGCTAGTAAAAAAGCAAAGAAAAGCAGCTGCAAGTAATGCACAAGGGAAATTGTTTCGAATTTTCCATGAGGTGTCAGCAGCAATTTAAAAGCATTAGATGTTTTCTTCACTTTCTTTTCTGTTTTTATCCATAATTTTTCTTATTCTTAATAACATCCTACTACTGTTTGAATCAGAGGACAGCTCATTCATACATCATTCCCTCATGGGTGTATAATTTTAGCTGCGGGTAAAGTGCAGAAAACTTAGTGTTTCAAATCAGCAGTAACAGGAGAGGTTGTAAAAATTCAGTTTTAGATTTCTCTAGTAAGAAAACAATCCTAATATCTTTCCATTTGAGCCTTTCCCGCCCTTTTCCTAAATTAGAGCATATTGGAAAAATTAGTGATGCTTGGAGCTCTGAAAACTAATAGTAACTGTTTTTGACTCATCATTAAGGCTCTCACACTCACCATACAGGCAGCAATATTGTATACTTCAAAAGACACAGCAGACATTTCACTGGTGCTATTAGAAACTAATCACCAAGGTCATTGTTGGTCGTTACCTTTAGAATTTCTTTTCCTAATTACAGTTGCAAATGCACAAAGCTAGATGATCAGCTTCTTACATTCAGCAATGTATAAGCAAATCCAAACTAGCTAATGGTTGAGATAACACAAGTCCTGTTTGGGGGCCTGAGGCAGATTCTGATCATATATTTATTAAAAGCAAATATATTTATGGGGGGAATTTCATTTTCCCAGGGAAGCTTGAATCCAGTGACCCATTTTTTCCAGAGGCAGTTCTGCTTTTAAAGCAATTTTTCTAGCCTGTCTTGATGGAGGCAAAAGAATGTGATATGATAGTGTGACTCATGGCACATTGTTAAAGTCAGAGAAGGAGCTCCTCTGGTACCCTGCATCTTGAGCAGTCGTTCGCACTGGTGCAAAGTGAGTGCAAAGCACTCCTCTTTCGGAATGGCAGCATTTTACACCCAATTTGCACTGGCGTGCATGACTGCATAAGGTGTGACGCAATAGAGAATCTGGCCCACGTATGGAATAAAATTCATATGTTTTAAATCACAACACTTAAGTGCCACTTACTTCCTTCAAACCTCCTGTGCCAATTCCATTGAAATCAGTGACATTTTCTACACACTCTCAAAGGTGGGAGGGCTGATATCTCTTGGGAAAGCTGTGAAAAAAGATCTTATTTAGGCCACTCAGTCTGAATTATCATTTCTTTATGCATCTCTCTGCTCTTAACTGCAGACCTTTGCATGATAGAAGGAATTTTGTATCATCTCCTCTTGCTTATTTCCCACCTGAATCCTGTTTATGACAGCTTAATCATTTCCACAGCAACCAGGATCATGACATCAAGTGGAGGATAAACAGCAAGAGAAGATGCTCTCTCTGGAAACAACAATCCTGTTTTCAGGTACATAAATATGCTTAAAAACAAAGGGAGAGGAGTTTATTTTTATTTTTTGTATCCATGTTTGTCCCAGGATATCAGAGACACAAGTTATGTAATACTATTTATTTGATCAACATTTGTTGGTGCAAGAGACAATCTTTCATGGAGTTCTTCTCAGGGTCTGGGAAAGATAACCAGAGTTTTCAAGCTAAATTCAAGATGGGACAGATTATTAAGCATAAGGGGTTCACACATGCACTTCATTTAAGTGGTCTCCTACAGCATGTGAGAACCCCTTACGCTTCACAATCCGTCATACCTTGTTTTTAGTTTGAATACAGGTTACTTTCCACAGATCTGAGGAAATCTCTCTGAAGCTTTAAAGCTTGTCTCTTCCATTAACAAAAGTTAGTCCAATAAAAGTTATGACCTCACCTATCTTGTGTCTCTTTTATTTTTCTTTCATTCTGTGTCTGCTGCTTTTTAACAGTTTAAAAGGATGTTAGGAGTACAAACAAGAATTTGAGATTGACAAAACCCACAATGGAAAAGGGGACTGGATTTTACGTGAAATCCCCAGTATAATACACAGTCCCTATTTTAATGCAAGACTCTGAGTTCTGTTGCTGTCTGAGCAGATGATTCAACTGTTACTGAGCCTAGACTAAAGCAGAGTTGAGCAATCTAAGGCCTTGTCTTCACTCGGTAAAACCCTAGTGCAGACTGTGCACATAGTTTTAACACATTAGTTACCACGTGCTAGGCAATATGTGGTGTCTCACAAACACACATGAAAAATCCACTGTCACCAAGTGCACTAGAAATACCTAGGTGCTTGCATTTATACCACAATCATCACAACTTGGTTCCTCTTTGAACAATGTTGCTGCCAACAGATACCTATCTGTTTCTGCAGTGGCAACATCTTTCCTGGCAAAGCATTGGAAAAGAGGTGGTACTCTTGGAATATGAGTCAGCACTGGACAATCAGTGTATATGCTTCTTCAGGAATATCATAAGAGGCCCCAACCATTGCATCACCAACTATTCTGTCAAAAAGGGAAAGAAAATAACTGTATGATTGCATGATTGCAAATGCCACTGATCTGTGGAAAAGCCTGGATTTTTCCAACTCTCTCAGATGAATCTCTGCTGATCACTTACTTCAGAGCATCAGTGCTGCAGATGATGAAATCACTCTGAAAACTAATACCTGGGAAAGGAATAAACTAAATAAAACTGCCAGCAGAATAGATTATTGACCACTTTGCCTCTGTGCTGGAAAATAAATGCTGCAGAGGGATGGGAAATACTCCCATTCCCTCTCCAAGTAAATAAATCTGATGCAGCTAGCAGCATTTAAACTATAGAATCTGAGGCCCTCAAGTGTATATTCATGGTAATGTGAGTTTAAAATATATATCTGTGCAGTTTCTGCTCTCTTTCTGCAGGAGATGAAAAGCTTGAATGTAGTACAGGAGGCTGTGCTGCATAGGGGAAGCTGCTGTTTTAGAGAATGTAGTGGTAATAAAACAAAGTCTTTGAAAGGTGCAAACTCCTGTAACAGCCAAGCCAGAGCAATGATCAGGCTAAAATAAATCCTTTACATACATTTCTTGAGGGTGAGTAGCAGGCTATTTTAAAGGATTATCTTATTGTTAAGGTCAATAGTAAGACAGCTCAAGTAGTAGAGTTGCTGGCACAATGCCTTCAGACCAGAATGGCTGTGGATTTCAATCTCATGGTAGAACATGGCCTGGCACCCTGTGCTAATACTTGCACTGAAGGAGAGGTGCTACTCCTCTTTCAGATCAATCATTAAATCAAACTCTCCAGCTATTGTCTCCTGGCCAAATGGGAGTTAAAGGTTACATGGTATATGTTAAACAAAGCAGGGCAGTACAGCTGAATCAAAGGCCAGGTTGCTATACTACAAAGCCAGGCCACAATGAATATGCTTTCTTCCTCTAGTGTACTTTCCCATCTTTTCAATATCTCAACTAGCTTCACCCCACCCAGGACTGGCTCCAGCTTTTTGCCACCCCAAGCAGTGAAGAAAAAAGAAAAAAAAAAGCCTGATTGAGGTGCCACCGAAGTACCACCAAAGAGGAAGAGAGGGAGTGAAGGACCCACCACCGAAGTGCCACCGAAGAGGAAAAGAGGGAGTGAAGGACCTGCTGCTGAATTGCCGCCGAAGACCCAGACATGCCGCTCCAATAACGGACAGATTGCCACTCATTTCTACTGGCTGCCCCAGGCACCTGCTTCCTTCGCTGGTGCTTGGAGCCAGCACTGACCCCACCACATAGCCCTAGTGTTGCCAACTTTCCTGATTTTAGTGTAAGTCTCACAGTATTTACTGGTTTTCTTAAATCCTCAGCTCTTCGAGTCAAGTCATTCTGTGAGAATCTTAGGCTTCGTTAAGAAAAGTGTAAGTTTCTAGTCCTTATGACCAGGAGAAAAGCTTCAAAATGTCACTAGAGTGCAGCTTGGAGTGGAAACTAGAAATTGCAAATAAAAAGAACCCCATAGTTTGTTTGTTTTTTAAATTTCATTATTTTTAAGCCAACTTTATGATTTGGGGCTAGACTAATGATTTTAGATGGCTTGAGGCTGGCAATATTTCCCCCCACTGCGCTCTTCAAAGGCTTGGCAAATGGCCTGCCATTTTGCCTAGCATTGTGACCAGCCATACACAAATTCAGGCCATTTATCAAACAGGTTGGGGTGCATTCATCCCAAATACCCCGGGCCTATCTGTCTGTGAAGTACAGAAAGTCCCAGCATCTTGGTCAATCATCTTACTCTTGATAAAAGAAGTTCTTTCGTCTGAGGCTGGGTGAGAGTACATAATGGCTAGACAATTTACATGCACAATAACTGTGCTGCCAATATCTAAAGCTTTACAGGATAAAGAGAGAAACCTGGAAATACCCAGAGTATGAAAAGAGCTCTGTAAAGCAAGATTTTAGTATATCATTGAAACAGACAAACAGGTCTTATGGGTATCATTTTTCTACAATACAACATGTATTGTATTCTGTGCTGATTCTTCTCCCATACTCAAAGGGGAAACTGTGCACTCCTGGCAAAAAGAGTTTTTCTGAGTGTCTAACAAATAGGACTTTAAGCTCCGTTATGAGGGTTTTAGCAACAAGAACAAAATATCCAAGTTGCTTTACCAACAAGCCTTAAAAGTATTAGTTCCTTTGTTTGTACACATGCTTCAGGCAAATGATTGGATGTCTTATGCACAACCAATTATTTTGTAACTAAAGAAAGGGTGTGATGTCCAGCACAATTTCCCAGTTACTATTACCCTTGTCATCACATCACTCCCCGTGTATTCTTCATGTCCCCCTTAAATTTCCAGGAATCAAGTTAATTATCCATATTGAACCAAGACCCCCTGACCTGTGTAAACAGCTCTGGCAAATATAAAGCATCTCACTCCTTAATCAATGTTGCTTCTATGCCACACATGATGAGTCTGGCTCATTAAGGTAGAGACTGTGCTTCCCAGAATAGGAGCCTATTTTTGAATGCAGTATTTAAGAGATTGATGTGACTTTTGCTGAAAAGAGTGGTTTGCAAAAAAGGCTTTTTATTCTCTGTATCCATGTCCTTAAAAAGAAGTAAAATTTGACATTTTTCACAGATTTATTGGAAGTCCTATAAAATGCACTGCCCAGATATGCCAAATATGTGTCATCATGTCAAATATATCTCAAAAATTATTAAATTGGCCAATTTTTTTGAGATATTTAAGGTCAAATTTTAAGCGTCTCCGTCATTTCCCAGCAAAAGTTGCAATCATTTCCCTTTTGCATGTGCAAAATCCTCATTTGCACACAGAAAACTGGTGATTTCAGAATCAGCCTGTAAATTTTGTAGGTGTAGTCAAAAGTTCTGCTTAGAACTTGACCCTTCAAGTGTATGATGTGCTGGACTCAACTGACACTAATTGGCACTCTTGTTGCCAGTTTCAGCAGAGGCCAAAACCTGCATAGGCATGGAGAAAGAACTACTTTCTTTACTCTGCTGTGTAAGGGGACTGAGGGGCCATGGTGCAAGGCAGTGGGAGGGAAGCATGCATTGCTGCTGCCCAGGCTGCCAGCTGCTCGTTGAGCAGTAGACTTCAGTTCTAAGGTTGTCAGTCTGATGTTTCTCACATTTTTGAAAAGGAGAAAAAAAACAACAATCCCCATGAAAGGGACACAGACTCCAACATACTCCACCCCAAGATCAATACAGGATCAGGAACTTTTCAGTGGCATAAATGGGGTAGTATGGTCTAGTGATTAATGCACAGAACTGCAAGTTAGGAGATACCAGTTTTATTCTCATCTCTGTTACAGGCTTCAGCAATTCACTGAACCACCCTATGTTTCTATTTCCACAGTGTAAAAAAAGGATATAGAAAATTTTACTTAGCTCACAGGGGTGTTGTGAGGCTTAATTAATTACAGTTTGTAAAACACTTTAAAATAGATGAAAAGCACTGTAAAAGTGCAAAGTATTATTATTGTTAGACCCCCAAGTGGGGCCCCAGGGCCAGACAACGGGTGCTCCGGCCTCCATCCCCCAACAGAATTTTCCCCCACCCCCCAGAGCTGCCACTAGTCACGTAGTCGCTTGGAAAGCAGAACTTGCAACAGGAAAAGCAGCCTTGTGGTCGGCCAGCCTGGAGGGACAAAGTTCCCCTCACGACGGTTGCTTCCTGGGTAGGGATGTTGGGGCCCGACTGCCTCCCTTGTATGGGCATTTGCCACTCGCGACCCCCCAATTGGCTTATCACAAACTATGACGACAAATTTACTATATATTGCCGGTCCCCTCCCGGGGACGGGCGGAGAGACCCCAAATTCCTGTCGAAACCGTATCCAGGCCTGATCAACCTGAAGATTCTCTCTCGGCTCACGCGTTTCCTGAAGCCTAACCGCTTGCCGGCCGTAATGAAACTTTTGTGGTTTGTATGTGTAAGTAGAATTAGCTGTTAAGTATTCTGTGCTGCTAGATAAGAGGCAAAGACTGATTCCAGCCGTCCCAAGGCTCCTGCTAGGGGAAACCCGTTGACCAGGAAACCTTGAAAGCAAGGGGGACCAGTCAAGCCTCACAATTTGTTTAGTGAGATTAGCTGCTGCATTTATGATTACTAATAGCACCAATATCACTTTTACTAACCCCTGGAACGACCTGAATAATTACTGGGACTTGGAAAAATACCAGGGCCAGCTTTTATTTGTAATTGCAGTATTTGTATTATTTGTTTTGGTAGTATGTTGTAAGCCCAAGCTGTAACTAATCGTGTTGTCCCTTATCCTAGTCTGTGACTCAGCTAATAAATCCTCATTCTCTTTAACACTAAAAGTGATTGCTTGCGTTTTCTCCGTCGCTACCCGTGGGCACTTGACACCCCCCCAGGGCATCCAGTGATCGAACCTCCGCCCTACCCCAACGCTCATTACCCGGTAGATAACGGGCACCTGGTGGCCATATTGGTGGAGCAAGGGGCGAGAGTGATTAGGAATCAACAATTATCACTATATAATATACATGTTATTAAAAAGAAAGGTAGAGCGAAAGGGGACAGGCCTACACAGATATCATTAAAAACAACTGCACTATAAAGAAATGTCATACAACCATAATGTATCATATAGTCAATATTTTGTCAATTGTCAGTATGAGAGTTGAGGACCCATACCACATTTCCACTAGCCCTGTTATGGAGAAGTAAGTCAAGTGTATAAGCATTGCCTGTATGAACTGCTAATGAACAACAGACAAAAGCCAGCATCTATCACGACACAGTGTATTTATATAAAATAAATGGATCCATGTAATAAACAACTGGGTCCACCAGAAAAATATTTTATAAGTATTTATTGCATATACTGGGCCAGATCTTCAGTTGATGCAAATCAGCAGTTGACTTCACTGGAGCTATGCCAGTTTATAGCTGCTGAGGATTCGACTTGCTAGCCCTTTGAAAAAAACATTTCATTCTGTTTCTGGAGGCCGTTTTCTCTGGGTAAGATATGGGGGGAGTGGATCCACACATCCCCACCCACTGCAAGATCACAAATAGAGAAAACACATTTTCATTCCATTAAATGAAAGATGTCTGACTTTAATTATCATTTGATTTATTCTGAGTAGACCTTTCTCTAAGGTCAAAGAAAGTCTAGAAGAAAATGTTTCCCGTCTGCTCACCCTGCTTCTCTTTTGCCATTTGATTTCTGCACTTTCACTGTGGGATAAGTTTCAGAATAAGGAAATGAAGATGTTATTAAAACCATATATTATCAAACTTCCTTCCTTCAGAGTGGAATAATTGAGTGCCAGATCAAGGTTTTATCAGTTGTGTTAGTGTGGAGAGAACGTGACATCTTGTGGCCAAATCCTGTCTCTGTGCTATGTGGGAATGAGGGGAACACTCCCTTCACTTGTATATCCACAAACTGAGTCAGCTTGACTGATCCGGGGGGGTCAAGGGGCTATGGAAAAGGTTGGTCTACCTAGAGCAGATGAAGTGAACTAGGAGATCATACAAACATAAGTCTTACTCTCAGCTATATAAGGGGAAAGTATTATTACTATATTGTTACAATGTGAAGAGCAAGATTCAAAGTGTAAAGGTCTAAAGATACCACTGGAAACAACTTTGGCCTCTGAATATTCACTCTCTATGTCCACAGGAGAAGAAGTTGAGTATTAATTGGATGTCACAAAAGGTACCAATTGGTTTAAATAGGGTAACATGAATTGCATATGGATTAAGCAGATCCTGTGAAAGAGCAGGCTCCATGAGTTTTAGATACCATAGTAAAAATAAACCTCTTTTTTCCACATATTGGACTTTATTTCTATGGAATGGCAGGGCAGGATGGCTGGGTCACTGTAAAAAAGGGTAACTGTGCTCTTTTTCCCCTCTTCTCCGATAGAAAAGCCATCATATAGTGCTACTTACTTAGCCTTTCTAGAACTGCTGTATCATTCATGGTGCTTCACTTAACCCTTTCAGAGAGTGCTGCTTCTGGTAATGATGTAGAGCAACATGAACCTATGGTAGTTGCCAATGCAGCTTGATTGTCATGAGGGACAAAATACCCTTCTTATTCTGAAGACCCTTACAATGCCCTAGCGTTCATATAATAGGCACAGATTTTTCAAAACCAGTGCTCTCATTCTTAAAGCCTCTACCTAAGAGAGTTGTGTTACACAGAATACTAGTACCCTGGGATTCCAGTGTCTCTGTACCTGCTGTACTTTCTGCCTTCCAATCATAGATTCCAAGGGCAGAAGGAATCATTGTGATCATCTAGTCTGACCTCCTGTATAACATAGACCAGAGAACTTCCCCAAAATAATTTCTAGAGCATATCTTTTAGACAAACATCCAGTGCTGATTTAAAAATTGTCAGTTTTGGAGAATCCACCACAGCCCTTGGTAAATTGTTCCAAGTGGGCAATTACTTTCTCCATTAAAAATGTATGCCTTATTTCCAGTCTGAATTTTCCAGCCTCATCTTCCATTGGATCATGTTATACTGTCTCTGCTGAAGAGAAGAGTTTATTATTGAATATTGTTTCCTATGTAGATATTATCCTGTAATCAAGTCTCCCCTCAATCTTCTCTTTGTTCAGCTAAATAGACTCAGGTAGTTCAGTCTATCACTATAAGGCATGTTTTCTAATCCTTTTAGCATTCTCATGGCTCTTCTCTGAACTGCCTTCAATTTATCAACATCCTTTTGAATTGTGGGCACCAGAACGTACACAGTATTCCACAGCAGTCGAACTAGTGACAAATACAGAGGTAAAAAAACCTCTCTGCTCCCACTCCAACTTCCCTGTTTATGCATCTAATGATTGCATTCCGATCTTGGGCCATATCACACTGAGAAGCTCATGGTTCAGCTGATTATTCACTACGGCAATATCTCTATACCTACTGCACTGCTACCTTCCAAGGAAACAGAAAAAAATATTCTAGAATGCAAAATGATAAAATAGAAAAATCACAGGCTCTTTTCTCTATTGATTCCACATTGATAAGGAAATATGAGGAGACTCCAGTGCTGCAGGAAAATGACAGCTGGGTTTCAAATCTGCTCTTGTATATAATATGAATTTGTACAAAGCATAGACTGTAACAGTAGCTGCTTTAATTCTTTATCATTGTGCTTGTCTTTAGCATTGATTTCAAAATCCAAGAGGAGAAGTACAGCAGGACTCAATTATAGTGGAGGGAACATTCACTACAAGTGAAGTGAATCTTCACTATAAGCAGAGTTCATTTTAAGCATATTCTACAGTATTTTGTTTAAAATATATGATTAAAATGAACTACATTTTCACCAGCAATAACAAGTATTTCCTCCAGACCTACCCATTAACAGATGTCATTTGTCTCCATACTTGTAGTAGATACAATGAATAATGCAGAGTCAGGAAAGAGCTCAAGGAGATGAATCATTTGAAATTTCTTTTAAATCCTTGTTTTTAAAAACTCCTCCTATGTCTTTAGGACTGAGTGATTAAAGTACTAATATTCCCAGGGAAGTTTGCAGCCAAGCTGAAATACATGTCTGAATCTTACAGGTTTGCAAGTTGATGCTGCCTGCAATTTTTAAATGCCAAGGGCCAAGTTTTGCTCCTGGAAATGCATCTGCGATTCCCATTGATTTCAATGAGTGAGGTGTATACACATCCACAGAAATCATTTGGCCCTTTATCACCGTGACCAAGAAAGCAAAACAAACCTACATTTCTACAACCCAGACTTTGGAGCCCAGAGTGAAGACACTGATAATATTATAAGATTGCTTCTGACATTATGACAGAGAAATATGCAGTGAATAAGTAACAATAATCCATGTGAGAGTCAGAGCAGAGCCATTTTAAATGCATGAATTTCCTGAACTCCAAGAAATGTCTGCCACATTCTACCATTTGCACAGCTATGTCTGTGCTTACATTCACTTTACATAACACTAAGTGCAGCACATGGAGTCCTGACATCTGTGCAGAGATTCCTCAGTCTACTTCCTACAAATTTCTGTCCATTGGAATCAGCTTGCAGTTATTATACAGCCAAGATAAGCAACAGTCAAGGGAGCACACAGGTTGGTGAAGAGGGTTTTTTCCATGGGATTACAGGATTATTTTCCTTAATATGATGCCAGGATCATCCATAAAAATCAGCATTGTTTTACACTGGGCCCTCCTCTAAATCCTCTGAGAAAAGACAGTTTTGAATTCTGGGTGGGAAAATGCAAAGTTCAAGGTTAATCTGCAGATAATGGTGAACTCTAAATCCTCAGTGGTGATGTTTTCCACATGTTTTGGCAGTGCACTGCAATGTTACAACGTATACATGGCCATTTCATGATGTTAGCCTAGTAGAGAGCGCTCTCCAAGGATGGACTACAGGTCAGGCCTGCCACATGGGGAAGCAGCCTGATTTTAATTTGCCTTTGCCTAGTGCTGTAAGCATGAGCTCTTGATTTGATTAAATCTTCCTGGCTTGCTGAGTTTCTTTATGACTACTCCTCGCTTGCACCTGCATACTCCTCTGGTTTGGCACTGCAGCAGGATGTTGCAGAATAAACACAATCCCATTGCAGCATGGCTTTACCACATCGCTGATGCTGAGACGTGTGAGTCTATTGGACTTGACCTCTTGAAATTCAGTTTTAGTCTGACAAATTTAAACAGAACAAATTTGAGTTCTGTGGTAAGATTTTCCCAAACTGCTCATGTAAGTCCTGCATTGAAACCTGAGCAGCTTTCAACAAGATTGAATAGTCAGTCCCTTTCATTTATTTTCTTGCAATAAGATACATTCTCTTTCTGATGGTGCTTTGTAGCATTGGTTGCAGAATTACACAGGACACTTGGAATAAACTGTTTCAAGCTTTGTTCTTTCTAATAGCATGTGCAAACTGTGTTCCCTGATAACTAGATGCAAACTACAGTTTTCTGACAGCTCCCCCACTTTAACTGAAGTGGAGTAGCCTGGAGTCTGTCTGAAGTTATTCAATCTGCTTGATTTAGTGCATACTGGCAGAGGGTTTCCCCCTAATTTTTTATTCAGTACTGAAAGTGCTTCTAAAAATGATCAGCTAGTTCCTCAGATGGTATAAAATGATACAGCTCCAGTGAAATCAATAAACTGATTTACATCAACTGAGGATGTGGCCTGGACAACTCGATTTTGGAACCAAGCTGTGATACCCAGCCCTACCTTCCCCTAATCCCCCTTCCCCCAGCCCCAACAGACACACAATTGCAGGACTTACTGATATTGTAGATATTCCAAATGAGCAAGCACTTCCTCTTTCAGTATCATTTCTGGAAGCATCAGTTAATCAAGATGTATAGTAGCAGTTTCAGCAAACTAGCATTACCCTAGGCTCTAATGTCATTCAGTGAATAGGCAGTACTTCTAAAAATGTGAACATTCAGGATTATGGTTGGTGTCTATTGACTAGCGATCATCCCAGAGAGCCCACAGGCCCTTCTGTATGGCAAACCCACGAGGCATTGTTTCAAAGTGGCCCCTATTTACTCCATCCCAGAGGCTGGTCCAGATTAGAAGGCGGAAAAAATAAACTTGCCGAGCTCATGCAAGTCCTCCTGCACTGATAGGTCCCAGCTTAATGCGTGGAGGTATACAATTGCAGAGTCCCATAAAGCATTACAGGAACACGAAGAGAGGAGGGACGCGCGCAATGAGAGCAGGCAGCATGCTATGGTCAAGCTCATGGGGGAGCAAACTGACATGCTCCGCTGTAAGGTGGATCTAATGCAGGAAAGGCAGCAAGACCACTGACTGCCGCTGCAGCCCCTGTATAACCGCCCTCCCTCCTCCCGACGTTCCATAGCCTCCTCACCCAGATGCCCAAGAACACGACGGGGGGAGGCTACGGGGACCCATACACTCAACCCCAAAGGACAGTCCAAGCAGCAGAAAGCTGGAATATGCAAACTTTTGATTTGGTTTCTCGACTTGTCCTTCCCTCCTCCTCCACCCCACAACCCAGCCCCCTGCCCCAGTCTGCCTTCTGATTTCTCTCAGTGTGTTGTGTAACAAATAAT
The DNA here is from genome assembly GCF_007399415.2 of Gopherus evgoodei. Classification (NCBI taxonomy): domain Eukaryota; kingdom Metazoa; phylum Chordata; order Testudines; family Testudinidae; genus Gopherus; species Gopherus evgoodei. The sequence goes on along the minus strand of NC_044328.1, from coordinate 52,293,260 downwards.
AAAGAACAGTTTTTAAACAATTTAGAGTTTATTTCCTTTCATATACATAGGGGGTGGGTAACTTCAAGAGAAACAAACACAACTGTCACACCGTACCCTGGCAAGTCATGAAACTGGCTTTCAAAGCTTCTCCGATGTGCAACGCGCCCTGCTGCGCTCTTCTAACCGCCCTGTTGTCTGACTGTGTGAAATTGGCTGCCTCAACTTCCCACCTCACCATAAACATCTCCCTCTTACTCTCACAGAGATTGTGGAGCACACAACAAGCAGCAATTACAATTGGAATATTGGTTGTGCTGAGATCTAACCGAGTCAGTAAACTGTGCCAACTTTCAAATGTCCAAAAGTACATTCTACCACCATTTTGCACTTGTTCAGCCTATAGTTGAACTGCTCCTTACTACTGTCCAGGGTGCCTGTGTACGGCTTCATGAGCCAGGGCATTAAGGTTAGGCATTTCAACATCCTCCTCAGTAGTTTTCTGGTCTGGGAAGTAAGTCCCTTCCTGCAGCTCTTAAAACAGACCAAGGTTCCTGAAGATGCGAGCCTCATGCTCCTTTCCCAGCCATTCTACCTTGATGTTGGTGAAACATCCCTTGTGATCCACCAGTGTTTGCAGCACCATGGAAAAGTATCCCTTGCGGTTTAGGTACTGGCAGCCCCGGTGTGTCAGGGCCAAGATAGGGATATGTGTTCGGTCATTCGCCCCGCCACAGTTAGGGAACCCCAGTGAATTAAAGCCATCCACAATGGTCTGCACATTTCCCAGATTCACTACCCTTGATAGCAGCTAGTCAATGGTTGCATTGGCTACTTGCAGCACTGCAGCCTCCACAGTAGATTTGCCACTCCAAACTGATTCTCAACTGACCGGTAGCTGTCGGGCATTTCAAGCTTCCATAGTGCTATGGCCACTCGCTTCTCAACTGTGAAGGCTGCTCTCATTTTGGTGTCTTTGTGCTTCAAGGCAGGGGACAGCAAGTCACAAAGTTCCATGAAAGTGGCCCTACGCATACAAAAGTTTCGCAGCCACTGGGAATCATCCCAGACCTGCAACACTATGCGATCCCACCAGTCTTTACTTGTTTTCCAGGCCCAGAATTGGCATTTCATAGCATAAACCAGGTCCAATGTCATCATGATCTCCCAATCACCACATGCCATGCATCTAGGAACGTCTGTGTCCATGTCGTCATCAGTACAGTAATTGCGTTGTCGTCACTTCCTCACCTGGTTTTGCAGGTACTGCACATACTGCTGGATAATGTGCCAGGAATTTACAATGGTCAAAACTGCAGCAGAGATCTGAGCAGGCTCCATGCTTGCCGCGCAATGGTGCCTGAATGGGTAATCCTGGAAAAAGGGCGTGAAATGAGCTATTCAGTTCAAGATGGCCGATAAAAGGTGGTAAATGGTTGTCTTCTGTAGCTTCCATGGAGTCAGGAAGCTCATTAGAGCTGCAAGAGTGGGAGAGCAGAGTTTGCAGCGGAAACGTGAGCAGAGTTTGTGGCAGAAGCTATGCAGCTCTGTTCAAGATGACTGAAAAACGGCAGGGAATTGTTGCCATCCGTAGCTTCCACAGGAGCCCATGACCGACAACATGGAGAAAGCGGCAGAAGCTGTGTAGCTCTGTTCACAATGGCCAAAAAAAGGTGGGAAATGGTTAGATGAAAGATTAGATAGAAAGACGAGAGGACATGCGAGGTGGATTCATAGTACCAGGAGATAGGAGGTGCACCATGCTGCACTGTCTGTTGATAGTATGGCATTTGCTGTAGCTTTCATGGAGGGAGGAGCAAGTGACAGCACACACCTGCAAGAATGTTTTTGCCCCATCATGCACTAGGAGCTTAACCCACAATTCCAATGGGCAGCAGAGCTGCAGGAACTATGGGATAGCTTCCCACAGTGCACTGCTCCAACATTCGATGCTAGCCTCGGTACTGTGGACACACTCTGCCAAATTCACATGCTTTAGTGGGGACACACAACACCGAATATATAAAATCGCTTCTGAAAATTCAAATAAAATAAGTTTGAATTAATTTCGTATTGTAGACATACCCTGAATGGCAAAATCTTCACATTAACCAAGAGAGGTACAAAAGATGAAATCCTGCATTCCTTCCCCCCACCCATGCACACACCTTGAATAACAGAGCCTAACACTATAAACTTCATTCAATATATTGGAGGAACATGCATTCATTTTCATTTTCAGATAAGTATCAAATTTAGACATCTTTAATATTTAGTTGAAAACTAAAATTCATATAATGTTCTGAAGATAGGAAGGGAATTTCTGATCCAGTACACATGGACATGAGGAATGAAGCCATTTCATTTCCTCCTACATGGATAAAATAAATTGAGAAATAAAACTGAGAACAGAAGAATAAGTCTAACAGATTCATCATCTGTGGAATCTCCTGACTGACCTTTACTGCAAATCAAGGACCACCACTGTGTGAATATCACCTATTACAGAGACTTTTGGCTTCGAAAAATCTGAAACATGAAGTTAGAAGAGACTGGAGAATATTTGTCATGATGTGTAGGAGGCAAATGAAGTTCCTGAAGACTCAGGTACTGAGTTTATTAAAACAATACCTTTCACTTTTCTGCTGTAATACAGAATGGATGCTACATCACCCAGTATTGGCAATTTTCCATGTAAGATCATAACCCACACTACAAAAAAACACCTTATCATATGCTTCCCAAAACAAATGTCTATATTTGTGTACACACATTACATTTAAAAACTTTAACAATTACATTTCTTAAAACAGAGAAAGTGAAGATGGGGGCAGGAATGTTCTGTTGCAATGAAAAATGAGTAACTTATTCATTTCATTTCTCATAATAGTCTTTTCCACCTGTCCTCCCTATCAGACTTCTTTGTCTCCTGACTGTAGGAGGTAGCAGTATGTCAAGGTTTTCAAAAGTGAGTAGAGCTACCTCAATTTTTTTGGGTGCTCACATCAAAACACTTTAAAGTGGGCTGATTTTCAGAGAATGAGTGCTCAGAATTTTCTTAAAAGCAGGCCCCTTTAAGGTGTCTCAAGTTTGTCAATTAAAAAAAATAGAGGTGCCCATGGTTTCTAGTCAGTTCTAAACATTTTGGCCTCAGATTATCTATGAATGAGTCAGAGCCGAGAAGATAATTTCCAGCTGCAACTGCTTCTATCACTGCTGTGATACTATTCATAGTGATCGAGGAAAATAGCACAAACTAATGACAAGCTATTTCTCTGGCAGCAAGTATGCAAGCAGCCTAATTTCTCCCCAACTTCTTTATGAACCTGACTCATCTTCTGGTAATATAGTTGAGAGGCTTTCCTCTGTCTTCAGTGGAAGTTGGATGTGGCCCAAAGGCTCTAATATTAATGCAACCAGTTTTATGGAACTCCCTTTTCATTGGGGATTAATGTTCTTCTTGGCATATCAGTTTCTGTGAACTGTATTTACTTCTTTTTGGGTGGGTGGGAGGAGTTCATGATTATCTTTAGTTCATGTATATTTTTTCCTCCTGTAAGGTAAGTTTTTTTCCTCTCAAAGGTGAAAATTAAAAAAATACTTCCTAGCTAAAAGGAACCCTGAACTATATTCTAGAAACAGAGATACCCGTAACACTAAGCTGGGCACAAGTGGGTGGCTTGTGTGCAGTATCTCCATTGTACTACTTCTTTCACTATAATGTTTCTCTCTCCTCCTCTTTGTTCCTCCCCCCACCCTCCCCAGGCTGCATTTGTTTTTTGCTCTGCCCATGCTCAGCTCAAATTTTCATTTTCTTTCTCTGTCTAATATTATTTCTCTCTTCCCTTCTATGCTCTATTATTTCCCCTTAGACCTTCCTAAGCAAAATGAGAGCCCAATCACATGTGACTCAAACTTTCAAACCCATGATGTTCATATGGGCTCAGAATTAGGCAAAAACCACTTTGACCATCCCTATTTGCAGCAGGATCACTCTTGTATATTTCTGTTGAAGGTATAAGCAGGGCCGGCGCTACCATTTAGGCAGCCTAGACAATCGCCTAGGGTGCCAGAATAATTGGTGGGCGCCGTTTTGCCAGAGGAGGCGGCAGGCGGCTCCGGTGGAGCTGCCGCAGTCATGCCTGCGGACGGTCGGTTGCTCACGCAGCTCCAGTGAACCTCCCGCAGGCACCACTGTGGCAACTCCACCAGAACCACGGGACCAGCACGCGGGGTGGCGAAACTACCGTCCGCCTAGGGTGCTCAAACCCCTAGCGCTGGTCCTGGGTATAAGCACAGATATACCATGACAAGACAAAATGACTTGCCACCTTCTTTTCTATTTTCCTACCTCCAAATGCATGACATCAGAGTGGAATCAGAAGAATTCACTACAGTGCTATTCATAGAATTGGAAGGGACCTCAGGAGGTCATCTAGTCCAACCCCCTGCTCAAAACAGGGCCAATCCCCAGACAGACTTTTGTCCCAGATTCCTAAATGACCTCCTCAAGGATTGAACTCACAACCCTAAGGTTAGAAGCTAATGCTCAAACCACTGAGCTATCCCTCCATTTGATGGGGTATGTATCCCATGCAGAGTTCTGAAATGGCTAACATGGGCTTGAGACTAGTCCTGGACTGCTACTCACAGTAGTTTGACACTGGGGGAGAACACTGGGAATGCAATGGCCTTCCTGAGGAATAAGGGCAGCTCACTAATATTCCCTGAATGTGCTTGTTGTTATTCTCTTTTTACTACCATGAAAGTCTGAACTGCAAACATTTACATACTGTTTGTGCTGCAGCCTGTGATGCCTGATCAAGCCTGTCTCAGAATCCCCTGGCAGTTTTGATTACTAGCTGATCAGAGAAAGGCAAAGGGCAGAATGGGTGAGTTGACAGCCAGCAGATAACAGGAATACAAATTCCACTTTTTCCTCCCTTTAAAACAAAAATCATTTTTCTCTTTCCCTTTTCATTCAGGGAGACAGTCATTTGATTCTATGTGTGGCATACCAACAGTTTGTATAAATTAACATATGCTGCTACAGCTACCTTTTACCAGGGCCGGCGCCAGGCACTAGTGCAGCAAGCGGGTGCTTGGGGCAGTCGAGGGGAAGGAGTGGCCGCTGATCACGATCACAGTTTTTTTTTCTCCCCCCACCGCTTGGGGCAGCAAAAATTCTGGAGCCGGCCCCACCTTTTACTGTATGAACATTTTCCTGTTGAAGGGCATAGGGTTAAAGAGGCTTGACACTCTCACATATGTATTCAGTAATGGCATGGACTGAATGATTATAACTCGTTCCAGTTTATCTCACTGAGTTAGCATCAGAGCAATGGGATTTTTAAAAAAAATATTTTAATTATTTTTTTATTGGTGAAAGATGTTTGATTGACAGCTCTGGAAAAAGGTGTTTGACTGACAGTTCATAGAACTACCCCACTAATCTTCCTCTCTCCAGGCTTGGAGAGACTCTCCTCCAGAGGTCAGAAGCTACCACATGCACCATGCTTATTGAAACCCTGGGTCTTTCTGCTGAGATTGCTAACAAGGCCAACTTCTGTGTTGGTTTTACAGCCTATGCAGGTGTTGCCTGTGGTGCAAGTCAGGGCAAAATGTGCCCCACGGCTGCTAATTACTTAATGCCAATTATGGTTTCTTTGTTGGTGGTGATTGTTTAGGGGTTTTTTTAAGATGAGAAAAATTCCTTTTTAGGAATTCCCCAAATTTGGTATCTCCATAAAGTGGCCTTTGGCCATCATATGACCCTGTGCACCAGCAAGTGCTACTTAGTGCAGCTGAAGAAATGTTAACTGCTATGGCATTAGCATCAATCCCATTGGCTGTATTATGGCCCTTCCCACTGGTTCCAGCAGGCTATATGCCCCTCGTCTGCACTAAGCACAAGTAATGAGCTATGACTGCCCTGCCCACAGCCATCTCTCATTCTGCACTGCATGAGCATCAAGTGATTCCCAAACTAATCTAGGGTTATCCACCATAAATCTCTGTTTTAAGTGCTTCTAAGAGACAGGTCAGAAAAGGAATGTGGCATTTCGCCCCGAGTGGAGATTTTGATCCATTCAATATTTTGGACAGAGTTAAGGCTAAAATGAGTTCAGTTTTCTCTCTCTCTCTCTCTTTCTAGATTTTTCTTGGCCTTAAACAAACACTGCTCACTTCACTCACAGAAGAAAATCATCCATATAAATAAAACATCTTTCAGTTTTTAAAATGAGTTTCATGCTAGACTTGTGCCCTAGGAGACTCAATTCCTCCTTTTTATTCACAGAACAGGTACAGGAGAGGCAGCAGCAGTAATGCAAACTTCCACTCACCATATCATCAGTGTGCCCCAACCATGACCTGGAAAGTCCACTTTAGGGAGGATTCAACTTCCATGCTCATTTAACTATTAGTAAGTCTCTGGTAAGACTAACAATAAAGAATTCATTTGAGACAATGACTTCTGTGTGCCAGGCACCCGTCTGCCAGGAGCTGAACTGGACTGAGAACTCATTGCACCAAAAAAACATGAAATAGTCTTCTGGTCATCAGTAATGACAGCAAACTTGCAACTCAGGAGTGAAAGGTTCTCTATCCCATTATCAGTCCCCTGAGCAACCCAATCAAAAGTTTCATCAGTAACAGAAACCATGGGATGGTCTATGCACAGAGATATATGGGAAGACTTATTCACACAAGCAATATCAGGATGCTAATATGTGACAGGGCTTTCTCTTGTTACAGGACATACACAGACACAGTGCTGGCATTTTCAATATATCTTTCAGGAAGGACAGAACTGTAGATCTGTATTGCAAGTGGGAAAAATGGATAAAAAAGAACATTGTATTTCCTTATTCCAGCTGGAAAGAAAGAGAGAAAATGTGTCTTCCTACCATAGTCAGCACATCAACGAACTAGCGATTGATTAGCCGGGATAATGGAGTTGGCTTCTAATGTCCCCAATTCATCACTCACTGTAGGTTTATACCAGACCTGTCACTAGCAGAGATGGAAGTGATTGATCTGTGACTTTCTTGGCACTACAAAGCATATGCAGATGAGGATATTACTGAAGAAAGGCTACCTGAAATCATGCAGCTACTGAGAAACAATCAACAACTGACTACTTAGACTACTTGGAATGGCTGCTTGAGAAAGATTACGAGGAATTTGGGAGTGGGGTGTTTGCATGTGTGGGTGCATGAATGGAGGGGAAGGAGATAGTCAAAATATAGCCCCAGTGGTCTCTTCTGATTGAGGTCAGCTGATGTTTTGCATCATTGTTTGGAAAAGCTTTCAAGTACACAAAATGTGTCTTTGCCACTGGCTTGTGTAGAGATGACCCTAAAAATAAGCAGATTGATTTTGTTGGTATTATTTGAAAAAACAGACTATTTTCTGGTTCAGATAGCTCCCTCCCAGCCCCTGCTCCCTACGCACACACACAGAGTAGAGGGGAAAGGGTTGTTTTTCTATTTCCTTATCTGACCCCTCAGAAGACATCTTTTTTCCCACCTTGATCCTCTTCTGCCTATGTTTTGACCTTTAGCCCTCCAACAAGACCACCACTGGACTCCCTATAAAACCCAGAGTATATTCTGTCACCAGAAGAGTACGCATTTCATGAATATTTATTGTGTGTGAATATATTCAGGAAAACTTTTTAACTAAAAAAAGAAAAGAAGCAACATAAAGTAAGACAGAACAATATGTTTCCTGTTACCATTTAAAAGAACAAAGCAGACAGTTCCAAACTGAATCCCTCCAAGAAGAGGTTTTTTTTAAATATACAGTAAGAATAATAATAGAGGATAAAATTATTTCAAATATTTTTTCTTAGTTTTGTTTTGTTTTTCTTTTCGGTAGTTGTGAATAATTCTCTGCCCTGAAATTATTCTGCAGGTTATTAATGTCTGTGACCTTTTGCATAAACAACCACAGCACTTTCCAGACATTTCTTGAAGTGCTACCTAAAGTGGATTTAACATGATTGTGGCTTCCCTCCCTCTCCGCCACCATTCCATATTGCAGTTTACAGAAGTACCTTTTGACATATCCACTCAAGAAATGGTATTCAGGGAGTGATTTTTAAGGTAAATAGCTGTGCAATATGGTGGTGGAGAAACAGCTACCTACTTTGATCTTGTCATGCATACTCAGGAAACAAAAGGGGCTGATAGTCTAGCTGGATTATTTCATTATACAAGGGGAAAAGATCTAATTAAATCTGAGCCATAGCTGAGCACTTCCTCTGGAGTTTGCTGCTGCTGCTGCCGCTTCTTTTATTTTTTAAGTGTGACCAAAAAAACCAAATTGTGATCAAACAGATGTCAAGAGTATTCTCCAGCTCTGTGATCAAACACACACACATATCAAGAGCATTTTCCAATTATTTTTGGGTTCATTTAATCAAAGCAGTTAATAGGATGGATTATAGTTACTAGGTCGCACAGCTCTGCTGTAACACTCTCCATGATGGAAATAAACATCCTCCTGAAGCACAGCAGATGGACAAAGTGGGCAGCAGATACATCAGTTGCATAAGATAAAGGGCTTCAAAAAGTGGAAGCTTATTAGAACTATTGGATCCTATAAGCCCCACCCAGGGGATAATTTTCAGAGAATGTGTCACCAGACTTGGGAGTTTTCAACTGAATTTAAGGAGTTTTATTTAGTTTTGTTTTTGAATGGATTAAATGAATTATCATGACTAGGCACAAATCACCCAGCTGAGCAACTGACTATGCTTAATCCTTTTCAGAAGACCACTGCAAGTCAGTGATAGGTTGTCAGTAGAGTTGCTTGAGAATTAAAAAAACAAAAACAAAACATGTTTTTGGTCAGAAATGCCAGTTTGTCAAAAAAAGAAACTGTTTGTGGGAAAGGGTCAGTTTTGACAAATTTCTCATTTGAATTTTTTTTGGAAAAAGGCTTTGAAATTGTCAGTGTCCCATTTCGATCAGTTCAAAAATAAAATATTTGTTTTGTTAGTATGAAAAAAAATTTCATTTTGAAACTTAAGCTAAATATAGTATTTAAAAGGTCAAAATCAAAATGAAACATTTCAGAAAATGTTGAAATCAAACATTTAAAATGACCCAAACCAAGTTTTCTTTTGGATTGTCAATTCACAAACATTTTCAAGATTTCAACTGTACTTCCCAATTCAGGATGGAAAAAAAAGATTTCCAGGATGGGAAAACCATTTACCACCCAGATCTAGTTGTCAAATTATGTTAGATGTTACTACTTCAGGTTAAATTGGGAATTGGCCTGAAAAATGTACCAAAGCTTGTGGTGGAGCCTCATCACTGATAATTTTTAAATCAAGACTGGATGTTTTTCTAAAATATCTGCTGTAGGAATTATTTTGCAGAAGTTCTATAGCCTGTGTTATAGACACAGTCAGAGTCGATTATCGCAATGGTCTCTTTTGAACTTGGAATCTATGAGCCAATGGAAAAGAACCATTGAATAGCCATAACTGTCTCTGGGAACCCAAACATTCTTGATTTTGTGAGGGGTTGTGAGAGAGTACTCAGAGGGCTGGGTGGCCTAGTGGTTAGTGCACTCAAATTCTGACATCTTGCCTCTCTGTCAGGGTTGTAGAGGTGACTGTTCCTGACTTTAAGCATGGCCCTTAAGAAAGAAGACTTGGGTCCTCTCTTTCCACAGGGTCCCAGCCCAGGGCCCTATGGGAAGCAACCCTGGCAGGATCCTCCCTGCAACATGTCCTAGTCTGCTGACTTGGGGTACTTTCTATCTATATGTCCCTTCAGTTTGGGGCATGGCTCCTATAATCCAAACAGTAAATCACTTAACAAAAAGAGTTTCACAGAGTATAGCCCTGCAAGTTCTCAAAGAGGGTGGTAGTTGGAAATGGCACTGTCTGGGGGCCTTACTTGATCTGTAGTCCTCTCTCAGGTTCAAGCTTGAGAAGGATTCCTTTCTCCTGCAGCTTGCCCACCACCCTTTGCTTGGGATTCTGAGGTCATTTTAACCCACTCCTCCAGTCAGAGCATGCTTGGCAGGCCCAATATTGCCTTTTAACACCTTTGGACCCAGTGTGGAGTTTGTACACCCTTATTTGCATCCATCTGACTCACCTCCCTTACTTGACACCTGACCTCAGGCTATTTTTATTTCTAAAATCTTCACAGTATGGCCGAGAAGTCTCTGTTACATTCCTTCTGTCCAGGCCAAGTATCCATTAAATCATACAGGCTACTGAATAGGACTCTTGAAAATCTTCCTTCAAAACTTCTCATCATTTGAAAACTGAGTTTTCAACTAAACAAAAAAGTTTCCATGGAAAGTATCTCCTTTCTACAGAAAATGTTGAGCTTTCATTAAAATCTTGACTTTAGGGGAAAAAAATCTTCAGCTCTAAAATGAAACTTTTCATTCTGGAGCTGAAGATTTTCAGATTTTGTTTGTTTGAAGTCAACATTTCCCATGGAAAATTTAGACAAAGTTAATTTTTGTTTTGTTTTTACTGAATTTTTTGTGGAAAGAAAACCCATTTTCTGACGAGCTCTACTTTTGTGTCTTCTCTGTCAGAGATAGTCTATAATGAATTGCTTGTCTGATGGGAAATTCCCAGAAACGGGTTACTTGACCAGCTGGGCCAGAAAGAGACCTGCTGGACCTTGTGATGAATGCCTTTTTGGTGGTAGGTCAGTCTTGGCTGAAATGTCATGAAACAAAGGGGAACATTTTTGGTTAGAAGAGAACTGTTGAGTTTTTAGGGAATGCTCTAGTCCCTCTAAAACACATATTGGAACTATGACCATGACTTCTGGTGAGTTTGCACAGTGCCTGGTACAATGTGTCCTGTTCCTGAACTGGTCTTTTTGGTGTTTCCATAGTACAAATAATAAGTATTATCCAGAACCCTCTGTTCTCCTCTAACTCTAGCTCTTCTCCCTTCTATTTTCTGCCACTCTATGCCATCTCTACATTTCACCTTCAGATCATTATTTTGAATCCAGACCAGGTGAGTATCTGTTACCATCAGATGGCTATTTGGTCATCCCACATCATACAAGCCACCAGAAACAGCAATTTTTCTGTTAAGTCTCAGCAGACAGGAGAAGGTCTGACTAACTCTGGAGATTATAGGTGTTGGTCTTTCCTTGGGGTTAGTGCTGGGGATCTCTGGAGGATAGGTGTGGCGAGCTCACATAGCAGAAATCAGAGTGATATTTATTCTGGGAGAAATGTATCAGCCTGATACATTCATGAGAAATAATATACTTAAATTGCTTTTTAAAAATTAAGGTTTGTTTTGCTGTATTCAATATGTTCTTGTCTTTTGCCTAACAGACCCATCTGGCCTACCATCCTACAACACCTGTGCATTTCTTTATATATTGAAGAGTACTGTGCTAAACAGTCTTCACTTTTAAAAGAAAGCATTGGAGCATTAAGGGTTCCGGGGGTTTCATTGTTGATAGATTTTTTGCTTTTTTAAAATATGTAATTTTATTTACATTTTTCTTCCTGACTATTTTGGGCTTTCATAAAAGAGACAGGATGTGCTGGACACATCTCAGAAATGCATAGCTATACATGGGCAGCATTTAGAGAGGAGCAGATACAGCCATAAGGAGGAATTTTCACTTTGTCGAGGCTCTAAACAACCAGAACAGGAGATTGCCTGGGGCAGCTAAATGATTGGACTCTGTTGTATGAGTGACTGGAAATGTGACAAACAGGCATTTCCCACTTTGCCTAGTTATTTCATTTATAGATTTTGCTATGATGGTTATCACTGGAGTGTCTGAACACCTCACAACACCCTTGAGAAATAGCAAAGTGTTATCTCCATTTTACAGATGGGGAATTGAGGCATGGAGCAATTAAAGTGACTTTTAGAAGATCAAACTGGAATATTATGGTAGAAATAGGAGCCTAGCTCTCCTGAGATTCAAGCCAGTGTCTTAACCATAAGACAGCGAAACCTCTTAGTGACGGTGCTGTTTATAGATTGTTCTTACTTCTCTCCTCCTCTGCTAAATGCTCTCATTTGAAATGTCTGTCAAGGCTACTAGGACAAGTTTATTTTAGATCTTAGACCTGGCTCCTGAATGCAAGAACAGGGAGAAAGCTAATATGTGCTCCTAATGTCACGTCTAAATCATATTAGAGCTCTACACACCAGCTTTGCTGCATCATTTAAGCAACTTGAGGCAGGGATTATATCCAACCTTGCTGCTTGTACAGTGCCTCTCACAGCTAGGCTCTGAATGGGGCTTCTGGAGGCTCTCATGATATAAATATTTAATAATCTCTATCATTCTATCACAGCAGAGCCAACAGTAGAAAATGTATCTGTGAACACATTTGTTAAATTTGACATATGATTTGATCTGACCACATTAATATTGCTTTTTTTTTCACTTTTCCATGAACATTCAGGAGCTCAATTTTTTTCCCCAAGAATATTTGTGAAGGGTTATTTATTTGTGTGGATACAGATTTTAATGGGAAAAAAAAGTATTCACACCAGCAATGCTTATTCAACCAGAGCCACCCTATTACTTGGTGGAAATGGAACAGAGAAAATGTAAAGTCTGCTAAGCAACCAATGAATCTGGCTTATTCTTTCTCTTCCTCGCAGTCAGGAAGGATTCCAACTATTTTAAAATCTGGGGCCCACTAACATACCCAAATACAATGCTTATGTTTGTACAAAAGAATATAGGAGAGATTCAGTATATCAGGGCTTCTTCAGGTACTATTTATATTTATTAATATATGACCATCCAATCAGGGAACAGGGACCATGCCATGTGATGCCAATGACCAGAGACACCACATTCCACAAATCAAGTAAACTCAAGGCATGCTAACTAAAAAGAATTTACAAAACAATCCATATGCCCAAACTAGCCATCTATTAAACAACTGTGCAGAGTCAGTTGAGACAATGCTGCCAGACCTGCAATTGGGGCCTTCAGAGACAGGATGAAATGTTCATGTGATCTTTATTGCTTGTGCTCCAGTGCCTATAGTGATGAGTAAAAGATGCTTTGAGCTGATAGGACTCTAACAAAAACTCAAGTCAGCTACTAGAATCAGGTTGTCTCCTGTCGCTGGGAAGCAATGCAGACTCCTTCCTTTCTTCTGCTTAAAAAGAAGCCTCTATCTACTGTCCCCCCAACACCCTCCCGAGAACCACATCACTTGTGCAAACATTCTCTATTAGCCTCCGCCTCCTGTAACCAGCTGAAATAGCAGTGCAGTTTGGGGAAAGTGACAGGAAGAAGGCCATATAACACTGAGTTATTAGCTTTGTACTGTGGTGCGGAAGGTTTATCAAATAATTCAGGGGAGTGGGATTGAGTTGTTTGGATGAGGGACGGCAGTCTGCTTCAACTGGCCCTGTAATTATGAACAGGATGAATTAGGGAAGCAGCAAATTGCAGGCAATGGATCTCGAATGTAGGAGGTAAGGATGAAGTTAGCTAGTAGGTATTGAAAGAGGCTTGCTGAACTGAGATTTTCCTGTGCTTCTGCAGGATTTAGTCAAAACAACCTAATGATTCCATTTGTTATAATTAACCATTATAGTTCTAAAGTACCCTTATTTTGTCATTTTGTATTTTAAGTAATTCTTAACCCTTACCCATTTACTGGTCCATTATGAATAAAACACAGCAGGGTTTTTGGCTACTATGCGGGCTTTGCATTAGCTAATCCTCTGTCATTTCAAGTTTTGTAACACAAAATATATGTTAAAATCTAATTAGAAAGGCAAATGAATCATGAAAAAAGTGTAATGGTATAAAACAAATTTGAAAGAACAAACTATTTCCAATTTACAGTTACATTGTATAATCTAACAGAGCTCATCTTGCCAAATAGCACCCTTAGCTTTTAAATTTCAGAAGAAAACCATATGCAGTTAAGAGATATCGATTATTACCCTCTATCGGAAGGAAAAATTAAAACCAAGAAAGGTGTGATGGTTCTGGTTGAGATATGTGTGAGATCATCTTAACTAGGACCAAGGGACTAGGAAATCATCTCTGCATAGCAGGAAATATTGCTTCTTTGTAACAATACTATCAGAGGAGAAAGTAAGCCGGTACAGTCCGGTATGGCATACTGGCAATTGCTGGTATGCAGTGCTGGACCGGACAGGTTCCCCAGCCTGGTGATTTAAAGGGCCCGAGGCTCCCCATGGCGGCTGAAGCCCCTAGCCCTTTAAAACCCATGAGAGCCTTGCTGTCACTACCCCTGGGCTCAGGCAGCAAGGCTTGGGCAGCAATTTAAAAGGCCCAGAGCTCTCTGCCGCCGGAGCCCCGGGCCCTTTAAAGTGCCACCCGAGCCCGGCTGCTGGAGCCCCGGGGTTGCGGCGACAGGGCTCTTTTGGTGATTTAAAGGGCCTGGAGCTCGTGGCCAGAGCCCTGGGTACTTTAAATCGCCCCTGAGCCCCGGGGCTTCCAGACACCTCTGCAGCTGGTAGCTCCTGGCATGATTTAAAGGCCCCAGGGCTCCCAGCCATAGCTGGAGCCCCGGGGCCTTTAAATCAAGATTCAAAGGCCCGCTTCTTCTGGTTGAGGCCACACCTCTTCTGGTTGAGGCCACGTCCCCTGCTCAGGACTCTGGTGTACTGGTAAGTCCTTTAACTTACTTTCACCCCTGAATACCATGCATATAAAATCTAAGAACAAATATTCCAAAGATCCAAAATAAAGATCTTCAGAGTTAACCAAATGACATCTGTAGAATTCTCTACACCTCTGAAGGGTTCCCCCAGATTCACAAGGGCAAGCCAGTTTCAGTAATGGTTTTTGGAAGACCATGGAAGCCTTCTGTGACCAGAGTACATAGGACAAGTTATTTCTTAAGAGAAGGGAGAATGAAAGGACAGGCAGAAAGCAAGAGGAAGGGAAGACAGTGCAGAGAGGAAAAACAGACATGATATAAAAAAAGGAAAAAAATGGAAAAGAAAATATTGACAACTTGATAACTGCATTTTCATTTTATTGAACATAATTATGTCAAAATTTGGTTAATATAATTCACAAAAGGAAGCAGCTATCTGCATCATTGAAAAAGTGGTGTTTCACATTTTTGACATTTCCCTTATATTTTGAGGAATTGCTTAGTTATACTAGTAAAAGGTCTGGCCTATCCTCACCTTATTCAAGTTATTTATGTTCTAAATAATACACAATGAAGCCAAATGAAGACTTTCTTAAAAGACCTTGAAAATAAAGCAACCTTGAGATGGCAAAAGCAACCATGAAATGGCAAAAACAGTCACTGAATAGTTGGGATTCTTATGCTGTTTATGAGGGAAAAAATGACAGTTTCCAAATTTAGCAAGATACTTAATCAGAACTTTGGGGAAAATGTTTTTCTCATTCTGAAAAATATTTCTGAGATTTTTTTTCCCCATCTCAAATCAGAATGAAAAGTGGAATTCTCAAAAAAAAAAAAGCCAACCAAGAGTTAAAAAAAATCATTATGGGTCAACCAAAATGTTTTTATATCATTTCAAAATGATCATTTCAAATCATTTCAATTTTAACTTTTTTTTACTATGAATTATCTTAAATTTCAAAACAAAATGTTTTTTTCAAAATTCATTTTGAATTTTTTATTTTTAAAATGTCAAAATGGGATGTTTCAATTAGTTCAAAAGGTTATTTTTATTTTTGAAATGGAAAATACATTGAAACAGGCTCTTTCCCCATGAGAAATTTGGGGTTTGCTGAATCATCATTTTCTGTCAAAAATGCTTCAATTGAAAAAGTCCTAATCAACCCTATACTTAAGCAAGTGCCTATATAGAAGCATGTGAGTAGTCTCATTGATCTAGTGGGACTAAGCCAGGGCCGGCTTTATGAACAGTGGGGCCCAATTCGAATACTTGGCTGCAGTCTGGGGCTTCAGCGGCACTTCGGTGGCGGGAGGTCCGTTCCAGGTCTTCTGCAGCATCAAAGGACCCCCCCCCCCCGCAGCCGAAATGCCACTGAAGACTTGCATCAGATACACACACACCATCCCACACCACTGCCGGGTGAGTAAAAAAAAATTAAAAAATTAAAAAGACATCTAAGGCATGGGGCCCTCTTAGGCACAGGAATGGGGCCCCTCTTAGGCACGGGGCCCAATTCTGGGGAATCGGCTTAAAGCCAGCCCTGGACTAAGCACACGCTTAAATTCAAACATGTGGTTAAACACCTTGATGAAACAAAGCTTTATGGAGTAAAGAAAACAGTGGGAACTGGGATTGTTTAGTCTGCAGAAGAGAAGAATGAGGGGGGATTTGATAGTTGCTTTCAACTACCTGAAAGGGGGCTCCAAAGAGGATGGATCTACACTGTTCAGTGGTACCAGATGACAGAACAAGGAGTAATGGTCTCAAATTGCAGTGTGGGAGGTTTAGATTGGATATTAGGAAAAACTTTTTCACTAGGAGGATAGTGAAGCCCTGGAATGGGTTACCCAGGAAGGTGGTGGAATCTCCTTCCTTATTGGTTTTTAAGGTCAGGCTTGACAAAGCCCTGGCTAGGATGATTTAGTTGGCAATTAGTCCTGCTTTGAGCAAGGGGGTGGACTAGATGACCTCCTGAGGACCCTTCCAACCCTGATATTCTATGATTCTATGACTTTAGCTTGTAGAAAGAGTACAATATGAGAACATCAGGGTTGATGAGAGAACATAGAAAATAATATAGGGATAATACTCGGTCAAAATGGTATCAGCTCAGTTCTTTCACTCCTTACTTACGCCAAATAGCATATATTACTACACAAGTAATTCCCATTGAATTCAATGGAGGCTACTATTACAGTTAGATATTACTCAGCAAAAGGATGGGTGCTAGAATGTAGCCAAAAATTATAAGAAGTGAAAATGTATAATAGATGCTATCTTGGGTCTGAAAATATTGTGACAAACTGAAGCACTGTCATGCTTAGTTCAGCTCAAGGGAATGCCTGTGACATAGTATGCTGATTATTGTGAATAATTCACACAGAGGACTGCTAAAGGGATGTACCCAAGATTGGGCTGCTGAAGGTAGGATGGCCAAAAAAGCAACGTAATCTATTTATTTTGTCTAGTCAAGTAAAAAAATCTCCCCTCCCCAAGATGTCACATCTCTCATTCAAACCTCATGCAGGATGAGGTGGATTTCATTATGCTGGCCTTGCAAAAGAAGAAGAGAAAAACACCAAGAATAACCACTTTCAGATAAAAAGAAAAAAGCTAAAAATAAAGGAGATGGAGTTATTTATGCACCAGAACACTGTACAAGTATCCTGCAGGATAGTAAGGAATCTCGTGGGAATACATTAAACCTTAATTCACCAAACAGCCCAGAGGCAATGTCTCCAGCAGCTGGCTGAGCTGGAACATGTGGACAATGAATGCACGATTCATGGGTGGATGCTGAAGACTTGGCTGCAGGATGCTGTAGGCATCACAGATCATATTTTCATGTTGATGGTGTGTAATATTTATTCCTGCCATATAAGACTTTTCTTCATTATGGAAGTGGGATTGCAGATGGTACATATCAAGGCCTGCTACTGCCTTGAAAACATATTACTATGTTATCTTCATGGCTTCTAGGTTAAATGTCTTTAGAAAAGATTTAATTGACTCTGTTACCATCACCTGCATTTTCTAAAGCAATCCAGTGGGCAGTAAAGATTACATAGATATGTTCTTAAGAAACAAGTGGATTGTTCTTGAATCTCTGGTGACTTGGATTCAAATCCTAAAGTAACATTTATCTACATCATACAATCTGTACACAACTTGGCATGATGGCCAGTCTAATACAATACAAAAATGACTGATTGCCAGAATGAGACAGAGATGTATTTGGAAAGCTGTGTGGAGGCTCAAGATTTGAACAGCAAGATGTATCAGGAGATTGAGATGTATTGGCAAAGCTGGGGAGGCGGAGGGGAAATCAATAGAAAGGCAGAGGATGCTGCACATCAGGAATTATGTGCATTAGAATTAGAGAACTGTGTAGGCCAAACAGTGACTGACTATCAGCACCTGTGTTGTGTATGTAGTACTGAGTTTCAAGGAGTAACTGTCTACAAAGCTTTCAAATAACAGGAAAAAATATTAAGAATATTTTGATAGCATCTGAAACTATTCTTAGCTCCCTATTAAGATCCCATAAGTTTACGATGGCCTTATCACAACACAAGTGCTGAATACTTTGCTCATCCATCATGCCTAATGGTTATTTGGAGTCTATATCCCATTTGTCCTGGTCATTCTACTCCATTTCTTCCTCAGCATGACTGATGAAGCTAACCAATATGATGAAGCATGTATGACAGAAAAGGATCACGCCCTTGGAGAGAGGTTATCATCTGTCTGTTTCTCCTTTGCTTTCTTTAATTTCTCAACAACGATGCTGAGCTGCAGTGCAGCTCAGTATATTTTCTTTTCTCTCTGTCTCTGTTTCTCTCTTCTCTGCCCTCTTCACCTACTCTTTCCTTCAGATAGTTTTTCTCTCCATTGTGGAATCCTGAGAGAGAACTACAATTGTTTGAACCAGAATAATTGGCAAGTAAAATGATTGAACCGAAGGATCAAACTTTTGCAACATTGCCTGTTTGTGGAGATGCAGCCTTGCCTACCAATTGTCTAAGTGTACATTTTTGAGCCCTATACAAATAATTTATATTCTCAAAACTTAACTAGCACATGCACAAATCAAGTACAAATATTATTTGCTTCTCCAAATTCTCTCATTTACACACAGGTTAAATGCTCAAAAATTGCACATGCCAAGTTGCATGTGTACATATGGAAGTGTCCTTGAAATTTAATTTTAAAGTGTAAGTAGATTCTCACATTTGACTTCCACAAAAGGACTGCGTTTGGTCAATTCATTTTACTCAAGACAGCACGCATACAGAGTTACTGTGCAGTATGCTTATTTCTTATCATATGTCTCCATGTATGCCTGCATCTGGCTGAATTTGAGTGTGGATTTCCATGTGTATGTATATACAGAAATGTATCCATGGGTTTTTGAATTTATGAGTTTAGATGCCTGTATATGGGTAAAGTTTGTGATTCCATATGCGCAAAAGAATGTAAGAATGTGTAATATGGCAATGCATGTGGGGATGTTTACATGATTCTTCAATTAATTCCTAAATATTTTATACATAAAACTCTAGACACTATGCAACCCTTTAGAGGCATGTTGGGAACAAGTTCAGAGCTCTAAGAGTCGAGGGCTTCCACCACCACAGCCATGCTTTGCATCTCTGTTTCTGCCAAATGGCATGCTGCTCCACCACTGTGCATGGCGAGCACCCGGCTACAGCAACATCCCATAAGCCAGATAGGCAGCTGAACTACTTAACAGTCAGCCAGACAGATGCTCCTCATGTCTGTCCCCCTCTCCCCATCCCCAGGCTTATGTAGTTTCTCCTGCTCATCTGGTCACATCTTTAAAATGATGTTGCCAAAAGACCTGCCCTTATGTCCTCATTACCTGATTTGTAAATTTGCCCTTGAACGTTTATATCATGTTCAATATAAGTGTGTACATCTATAAGTCTGACAGTTACCCTTGAATTTCTGCATTGTACAAGGAGAGAAAACTGTATAGAACAAAAGTGCAGGAAAAAAACCAGACCAGATCCTCAGCTGGTGTAAATCAGGGTAGGGCCATTGACTTCAATGAAGACTTCTAGATAGTGTTTTCATTTGTTAGATTTTGTTTTATTTTTCTAATAGGAAATATGTAAGTTTATCACCTAAATTTGGGATATTTCAACCTGTGCTCTTGTTATCAAATAAATATTAGAACAAATGAGGAAGTTATTTACCTTGTGCAGTAACAATGTTTTTCCAAGATCTGTCCCCTGTGGGTGCTCCACTGTAGGTGTATGTGCACCTCTGTGCCTCTAATCAGAGATTTTTGGTGGCAGTGTCCATTGAGCTTGTGCATGTGCTCTCCCTCCCTCATGGCTATCTAGCACTATGCGGGCGAACCCCACTCACTTCCTTCTCCACCGCAGAGCCCTATAGAGAACGCCAAAGTAGAGGGGGGGAGGATGGGTTGTGGACCACCCACAGGGACACACATCTCGAAGAACCATTGTTACTGCACAAGGTGAGTAACTTCCTCTTCTTCTTTGAGTAGTGTCCCTATGGGTGCTCCATTGTGTCTGTTACAGCTATCCCCCTATTCCATTTTGTTTCTTACAGCTGTCCCCATACTCCATTTTGTTTTTGTTCTTCTCCTGTGGCCGCCCTGCCCTGGCTGTTAAGTTGTTTACCAGGGCCACTGCCCTTCTCAAAGGGAGGGCCCCTTAAGTTGTTTAACAAGAGCCATTGCCCTTCTCAAAGGGATGGCCACTTGTGCTGCATGCTAAATGGGACCACTGCCCTGTTCAAAGGGTTAGTCCTATTATCACCTCGTTGAACCTGGGCTCTGTGTAGGGCAGGCAATGTCCAGTGCTGCAAGACCTATTGTGTTTTTAAGATCCTGGGCATGAGTCATAGGCCTCATGTGCTTTTAAGTCATCTATTGCACAGGACTCTGCCCAGACATGTTTCTGTGCTCACCTGCAGTCTTTTCCCTGTGCCTCCTCCCCTGTGACAGAGGGAGCCTATCAGGATTACTGGCGGGAAACTGCCTGAG
Organism: Gopherus evgoodei; assembly: GCF_007399415.2. Classification (NCBI taxonomy): domain Eukaryota; kingdom Metazoa; phylum Chordata; order Testudines; family Testudinidae; genus Gopherus; species Gopherus evgoodei. The sequence goes on along the minus strand of NC_044328.1, from coordinate 52,272,612 downwards.
TTTGCCTTTAAAAACAGACATTTTTTAAACAAACATCAGAAAGGTTCCTGCATTGCTGCTTGGTCTGATCAGCCAGGGGTTCTGGGGGGTCCTTTCTCGCTCTCGTTTTATTTTTTGAGCGTACCCTCGTTTTTTGAACCCCCCTCCCCAAGAAGAACGAATTGCTACCTGAGAGATCTCCTGATTATTGAGACTGTACCGAGCCCTGCCCTCCGTGCTTCTTCTGATGTTGCTGCTGCTTCTGCCTTTGCTGCTGCCTTGGGGACTGGTAAGAATCCCTCTGTGAAACTTTCCCTACTTTTATTTTATTATTTTAGCTGCTGGCTCTGTTTCCCCAGCACACAGACTCAAGCTAAACCTTGGTCTGTGTCTTAAAACCTCTCTTAAACTCCGCGGCGCTTTGCTGCTAAAAATAAGTTTGTGCCGCTGCTAAGCTCTGCTCCTGTGAGCTTTGCCTCCCTGCTTTCAGCTATATCCCTTGGTTTCAGCCACCATCCCTTGGCTTCCTTGGGAGCTGTATCCTGGGCACATACCACTCTGCCCTCTGTGACTTCGCCATAGCATAAGGTGCACCATAGGTTTTGTTCTTTTTAGTTTAATAAGTCATAGTTTGTTAAGATTGTAGAGCCTGTAAGTTCACCAGCCTTGTTATAGTTTACTGGTTTGTTGCTCCGTATAGTTGCTTGTTACAGTTTTGCTTAGAATTGTGATATTTGTTGTTTTGCCTAGTCGTTGGTTAAGATAGATAAGGTTTTTGCTGCTTAAATTCGTCTTCCCGCTGTCCCGATCTCTCCCTGAACTTTCCCGAGTCTGTTTTTCCCCCACTCCAATCTCTCCCTCTGTGTGCTTCTCCGTGTCTCCGTTATAACCCTTTGCTGCTTTTTCCCCGCATCTGCACTCCCTCCGAACTTCCCAACTCCTTGCTGCTTCCCCCCCCCCGCATCTGCATCACCCTCCGAACTTCCCAAACGGCTTGCTGCTTCTCCCCCTGTGAAACTTCCCAAACCCTTTCCTGCTTTTTTTTCCTTTGTTTTTGGTGTCCGCTTGTTGCTTAAACCTCTCTCTAGCCCTTCTCTACACTTCTCTGCTGCCCCTCCCCTACCGAAGATCACCATCACACTGCTCCGTTGTCCTTACCCTGCAGGGCTCCAGAGTCTCTTGCTGCTTCCAGCCGCACTCTCCTCTCATCAGTTGCCACTAATCATTCACTCCCCTCCCCGCTCTTATTCCTTGACAGATTATCTGCTATCCTAGCCTCACAAATTAAGTCATTACTTTTCTTTTATACTATTACATTGCATAAGTTCACTTTTACTTGTAATTATAACACCCCATTGGTTGCTTCCACTTTTCTGATATACTTTGCATTTGCATTGATACCATTGTGTTACATTGTGCATAAGGCCACTAACCACTTAATACATTCTATCTAAGATTGTTGATCATTTTATATAGAAGCTACCATTTTATTTTACATTTCTTTTTGATACGCTTATTGACTGTACTGTATCCCATTGTGCTGAACCCCACTTACTGTACCCCAATGTTAGAACTCCCTACACTGTTCAATAAGAACCCCCCATTATTGTCTATTGTAAACACCCTATACACCCCATCCCATCGTATTTCATTGTTAAATTCCCACCACTTCCTTTTTCCTTTAATAAAGAAATTAATTGGCACCCCACCTGTGTGGTAATTGCTCCCCAAGATCCCATATACCTGCAGGAAGGGACACATTGTAGGTGACTCCCAAGCAGTACCCACCACTGGAGGCTGGAACTTTGGAGTGGAGTCTATTACTACTGAGAGTACTATGGAGTTGGAAATGGTGTCGGGGGCCAAATCTTCAGTGATCACATAATGTTCTGCAAAAGTGTGGGTGGAGGCCCAAGTCATTGCTCTACAGATTGCTGAGATAGGGGTATCTTTAAGAAATGTGACCAACATAGAAATTGGCCTCATGGAATGCATATGGACTCTGGACAGAAGCAGGTTGCACCCTTGCTAACAGTGATTAATGCAACCAGAGACACATTTGAATAATCTTTGGGCTGATGCCACAGAGCTTTTGGATCTTTCTGTGGATGAAAGGAAGAGTTTAGGGGATTTTGTAAAGTCCTTAGTCCTATCCAAGTAAAATGCTAGAGTCCTTCTAACATCTAGCATATGCAGAATCATCTCTCTGTTGTCACAATGTGGTTGTTGTTTGTTTTTGGTTTTTTTGTGGGGGAGGGAGATGGATCTGTTGATTCATATGGAAAGTGCAGAGAAAGTAGAGAGAAACTTGTGATATGGCTTTGAAGTTACTTTGTCTTTAAAAAAGGCCGTAATGGTGGGTGTGGCATCAGGGCCGCTATTTCTCCTATGTGCCTAGCTGAGGTGATGGCTGTTAGAAATTCTGTCTTCATGGACAAGTGTAAGAAAGAACAAGTTGCCATGGACTCAAAGGGAGATCTAGTCAAAGCCCTGAGAAATAGTTTAACGTTCCAGGCTGGAGTGGGTGGTGTCACATGCGGGAAGAGAATCTCAATGCCGTTAAGAAATCTACGTGTCAGCAGGTGAGCAAACACCAAATATCTGTCTACCTGGCAGTGGAAAGAAGTTTTCACCATGAGAGGTACCTTAAGGGAGCTGAGTGAGAGTTTTGATCTCTTCAGGTCTAAAATGTAGTGCAAAATCAGAGGGAGGGAAGATGAGGTCAGGTCTATGTGTTTAGAATGACAACAAACTCGGAATCATTTTCATTTTGTAGATAAATATGTCGAGTGGTCAACTTTTGGCTGTGTAAAACACGTCTTTCAGCTTGTCAGAGCATTCTGCCTCTATCTCTTGGAACTAAGAAGGAGCCAAGCCTTCAGGTGGAGGACCCACAGGTTGGGGTGAGGGATCAACCCATTGTATTGAGAAAGCAGGTAAGGAACAGGCCAAAGAGGAACAGGAGGGCATATTGCCATCTGTGCCAGGTAAGGGAGCCAGAGTTGTCATGGCCAGGGGGGGCAATAAGTATAACTCTTGCTTTGTCTCACTGAATTTTCAACAGGAGCTTGGATAGAAGAGGAAACTAGTAAAAGGCATACAAGAGGGGCCTGTCCCATGGGAGGATGATGGTGTCTCCCATGTAAGAATGTGTCCCCAGGCCATCCCTGGAGAAGTAATGAGGACATTTCTTGTTCCGGTAAGTAGCAAAGAGAGCTGTAGTCAAGGTTCCCCAAAAGGCAGATATATCTTGAAGCACCTCTGAGTTCAGTACCCACTCATGGTCGTGACAAAAATTCTGACTGACTGTTGGCTGTCACATTCTGTATCCCTGGTAGATAGCTGAGATGAGCACATTGTGATGGATGCACCAATTCCAAAGTTTGAGTGCTTCCTTGCAGAGGGAGGGAGATCTGGCACCTTCTTGGCAATTTATGTAAACCATACAGGTCATATTAAGTCAATCATGACTTCTGTGTGGGTATTCTTGATGAAAGGCAGAAAGTGTTCACAGGCCTTCCTGAGAGCCATTAACACCAAGAGCGTGATATGGAAGGTCACTTCTGTTGAAGTCCATTTGCCCTGAATCTTGTGGTTGTGTAAGTGAGCTCCCCAGCCTTTTAGGGTAGCATCTGTCCCAGGGTGGTGAGTCTGCGTAGCGAGAGGAATGCTCTCGCTTATACTGCATCAAGTTTGGTGCTGATAAACTCCAGTTGCTGTACTGGGGTTAGTATGACACTACAACAAAGACAACCTTGGAGAATACCCTGGGTGGAGCAGTTTGTACTGATAATGGCCCTGCCCCAAAGGTAAACTGTAGGAAATCTCTTGTACGATGGCTGTATTGAGGTATTGAAGTAGACATCTTGTAGATTGAGAGCTGGAAATCAATCTCCTTGCTCTAGAGCTGGAATAATGGCTGCTAGTGTGACCATCTTGAACATCGGTGCCTTCTCGTATTTGTTTAATACCCTTAGATCAAGAATGGGTCTCCAACCTCCCTTTGCCTTGGGGATCAGGAAATAATTAGAGTAAAACCCCTTGCTTCTGAGTTGCTCCGGGACTAGTTCAATGCCCCCTAGACATAAGAAATGATATATTTCCTGATGAAGTAAGTTCTCATGAGGAGGGTTCCTGAAGGGGGACGGGGAAGGAGGGTTGGAATAGGGGAGGGACAATAATTGAACGGCATAACTCTTTGGAATTATCTCCAGGTCACATCTGTCAGAGGTGATATTCTCCCAACTGCTGTGAAGTAGGGCCCGGTGACTTCATAGAATCATAGAATATCAGGGTTGGAAGGGACCTCAGGAGGTCATATAGCCCAACTCCCTGCTCAAAGCAGGACCAATCCTCAACTAAATCAAAGGCATTTAGGTTAGTCAGCCATGATTTGCCCTTGGTGAATCCATGCTGACTGTTCCTGATCACTTTCCTCTCCTCTAGGTGCTTCAGAATTGATTCCTGGAGGATCTGCTCCATGATTTTTCCAGGGACTGAGGTGAGGCTGACTGGCCTGTAGTTCCCTGGATCCTCCTTCTTCCCTTTTTTAAAGATAGGCACTACATTAGCCTTTTTCCAGTCATCCAGGACCTCCCTCAATCACCATGAGTTTTCAAAAATAATGGCCAATGGCTCTGCAATCACTTCCGCCAACCCCTTTAGCACCCTCGGATGCAACGCATCCGGCCCCATGGACTTGTGCTCATCCAGCTTTTCTAAATAGTCCCGAACCACTTCTTTCTCCACAGATGGCTGGTCACCTCCTTCCCATGCTGTGCTGTCCAGTGCAGCAGTCTGGGAGCTGACCTTGTTTGTGAAGACAGAGGCAAAAAAGCATTTAATCCATTAGTTTTTTCCACATCCTCTGTCACTAGGTTGCCTCCCTCATTCAGAAAGGGGCCCACACTTTCCTTGACCTTCTTCTTGTTGCTAACATACCTGAAGAAACCATTCTTGTTACTTTTAACATCTCTTGCTAGCTGCAACTCCAAGTGTGATTTGGCCTTCCTGATTTCACTCCTACATGCCTGAGCAATATTTTTATACTCCTCCCTAGTCATCTGTCCAAACTTCCACTTCTTGTAAGCTTCTTTTTTGTGTTTAAGATCAGCAAGGACTTCTGAGGGGGGGCATGACAAGTGTGTAGGTGGCAGCTGATGTTGCAAGGTATAATTGTTCAGAACCTCAACCAACCAGTCAAATGTGCTTAGAGGAAGTAGTTTGAGAGGTCATGGACTGGGTTGCAGACTGCTTCCATTTTTGAGCCCTGGTCCTCTTACACCATGGCTCGTAATAGCACTGAGATGATGGTATTGAGGACATTGTTACCTGTGCTGTGTCTGAGAGGTATATCTTCTCTTCTGTCCTGCAGTGTAGATTCCTAGTGAGTATAATGTGGTCCAGGAATCCTTCTGGATGTGGAGAGAAGAATCTGTCTTCTCTGTGAAAGGTTTGGACCCTTCAAATTGGAAGTCTTCTGCCTTTGGGCAATCCAGAAAGGTGTAGCCAAGAAGCCCGCCTCAGTACCACTGTCATGGAGACCAGGAAAGCAGCTGTATAAGCTACATGCAGTACGGTCTCTAGCACCAGTCTGGCTATTACCTGATCCTCTCTAAAATGATCTGAAACTTTTCCTTTTGTGTCAACAGTAAATGTTCTATAAATGCACTGTTTCCCATAATTAATAAACTTGTATTTGGCATGACAGTTTGGTAATTAGTGACTCTAAATGGTAATGTCACGGACAAATAAGCCATCTTGTCCAGCCTGATCTTATGGGGTCGACTTGACATTATGTTGCTTGCTTCATGCATTAACCATATCCACCATGATGGAGTTGAGTTGTGAATGTTGAAACAAAGTCTGCCTCTTTGGGAGGGATGTAGTATTTTTTTTAATTATTTTTATTTTTTTCTCTGTTGCTGGTTGGTGCAATGGAGGCTTCTGTCTGCCAGATGACTTTGGTAGAATCTAGAATCATCTCATTAATTAGGAGGGCAATTCTGGATGAGGAGGAGGTGTGCAAAATACCCACCAACTTGTGATGTATATCTGCCACCTCCTGTACGCTAATCTGCATCTCATCTGCCACCCTCTTGGTAAGATCTAGAAAGTTCTTCAAATCATCACCTTGTGATGGGGGAGAGGCAGTACAGCCTCATCTGGTGCAGGTGAAAAGAAGTGTGCTGGAGGGATAGCTTCCCCTTTGAGTCCTTCTTCCTGTTCTGAAAGAAGCTTCCTCCTTCCCTGGCTCAGGGGTCTGGACACCCAGGGTGTAGGAGACCATCTGGTGGACTCTATCTGAGACACACTAGATGGCCATAACATGTGAGCGTATGTAACCCAAGGACTGTAATACAGCCATGGAGGGGAAGAGGGTGGGCATGGGCACAATTTGAGGGTTGGCTCAATGGAATTGGGGAGGACTCCTGTATTGTGACGGTGGGCCACGATGAGGGACCAAGGAAAAGACCTTCTCCTGGCCACTGTCAGACTCGTCACTGGGTAAGGGCAGCGCTGACTGGGGTATTGGCGGTACACAACGCAGTGTCAAGAGCAATTCTGGGTGCCAGGATGTGCTCGGTACCTGGGCCCTGGTACCGAATAATGGGGATTGCGGTTCTTCTCCAGCCATTTGGTCTCCAGGGTACCAGAGTTCATGTAGTACCCTGGGCCTACTCAGTACCGCAAAGGAGTCTACATGGTGCTTTGTTGGTACCAATGGTAGAGAAGGTGCAGAGCACTCCTTAGATGAGAGTTTTGTTGTGCCCAGTACAGAAAGTTTTGTCGGTGCCACTCTTTTAGAGATGGTATGGTAATTGTCTTTCCCTGGGTACCAGGGCCACAGGTCTCCAAGGTACCAGAACTCATGTGGTACCATGGTCTCACTTGGTACTGCAGAGGAGTGTCTGTGGTATGTTTTCAGTACAGATGGTTGGGAAGGTGCAGAGCACTCCCTAGATGGGAGTTTTGTCGCACCTGGTACCAAAGGTGTGCCACTCTTTTAGAGACAGTATGGTGATTGTCTGTCTCCTTAGGGGGTGGTACCATTGCCTTAGGGCCTGACTGCTGGAGCCCCTGGCTTCTGCAGGCGATGCAGCCGTTGCCACAGAACAGAGCTCACAGCGGTGGCTCCCTTCTTGGTACTGTGCTTCAGAGCTGCTGGTGTCGTCGGTACCCAGGTGGCCATACTGGGGAGCAGCTCTGGCTGGCCAACTTCTCAGAACCCTTTTTATGAGCCTTCAAAGGAGAAGGCTGCTGGTTTTTTCCCATGACTCTACTCCAGGGGTGGGCAAACTTTTTGGCCTTAGGGCCACATCTGGATATGGAAATTGTATGGTGGACCATGAATGCTCATGAAATTGTGGTTGGGGTGCAGGAGGGGGTGAGGGCTCTGGCTGGGGGTGTGGGCTCTGGCATGGGGCTGGGGATGAGGGGGTTGGGTTATAGGAGGGTGCTCTTGGCTGGGACCAAGGGGTTTGGAGGACAGGAGGGGAATCAGGGCTGGGGTAGGGGGTTGGGGTGCAGGGGGTGGCTAGGGGTTCAGGCTCTGGGCACCACTTACCTCTAGCAGCTTCTGGAAGCAGCGGCATGTCATGCCTATGCGGAGGTGCAGCCAATGGGAACTGTGGGGGCGGCACTTGGGGCAGGGGCAGTGTGTGGAAGGGGGACATGCCACTGCTTCCAGGAGCTGCGCAGAGCAGCTCCCAACCCTGCACCCCCTGGCTGAAGCACCAGAGCCGGGCAGCCCCAGCCCCTGCTCCTAGCGGGAGCGCAAGGGCTGGATTAAAATGGCTGGTGGGCCAGATGTAGTGCCTTCTCCATAAGGAGGAGTTTTAACTTCAGCTCTCAATTCCTGTCAGACTGCTGCCATTTTAGCTGTGGCAGGTGATACATTTCTGTGAGGCTCTTCCAGGCACACTGAGAGTGTCTGGCCACTACAGGAATTGACTCCTTGCAAGAGAGGCACCTCTTGGAGCAGGGAGAGCCAGCCACGTCCCTGGGTGGGCGGAGGGGGGGAGCTATCATCCTCTAGCAGTGAGGAATGCAGAGAAAACATCTTCTTTACTCCTCTTCTTCTCTTCCTTTTTCCACTGAGGCAAGGTGGGCTTAGAGGGTCGGGGGTTCCTCTCGGAGGGGAGATCCAGAAAGTGGGGATACTTCTGGGGCAGAACTGTAGGGTAAGGGGCACCAGGGTCCTGGAGAAACACGGGGCCCTAAGGCAGGCGAGACACTGGCCTGCAGAGGGTGCTCTGAGCTGGACAAGAGCTAATTCCCAGGATGACCAACAGGAGGCGCCACTTCGGTGAGTCACGCATCCAAAATTTCTACAGTCTTAAACCATGGAAAGAAAAGGGGACAGAATGGGAGAGGGGTGGACCACAACAGGGGAGAGAATGAAATGGAAAGGATCAGTGTTGCCTTCTGAGATTGTGGTGGCAGCCATCCATCTCAAACAATGATGGCGTAAGCACCATAGCAGTTCAGCAACTGTATGGCATGCTGCAGCCTCAGCAGTGGCTAAAATGTCCAATTCCAGTGACTGCTCTTGCCACAGATAATGCAGACATAAGATGCAGGGTCAAGGGATTAAGCCAGTACACTATTAGCACTTGAGAACTAGTGCACTTTCCTCTTCACTTTATGCTTTCTTGTCTTTCAGCCGCTGCTCTTCAGTGTCACCTGTTGCTGGCTCCATCTTCCAAGCTTGCAGTGTCAATGCTGAAAATTTTAAAGTCTCTCTTGCAAATGTCCTTGAATCTTCAGCACAGTGACCTTGAAGCTTCTGCATATTCTCCATATGGGAGATCCTTTGGAATGTGTCCATCATCCATCCAAAACAGATGACCAAGCCAATGTAGACATGTCTGAGAATAGTGATTAGTCTTGGCAATTTTGTTCTCTCAAGTATTCTGGTATCAGGAACTTTAGTTTCTCACCTACTATTTAGAATATGGTGAAGACGGACGGTGTGAAACATGTTTAGCATTCACTCACATCTGCTATAGGTAGTCCAAGTCTCGCCATCCTACAGCACCATGCTCAAAATGCTCCTCTGGGTAGACCCATATTTTGGTATTCAATGTCAGTTTCCACACATACTTGATCAGTTGGCCAAATGGGGTAGCCTAAGCTCATCTTCTAGAGATAAATTATCCCATACAGTTGATCCTAGATAGCAGAACTTGTGAACAACTTTCAGCATAGCCTTAGCTAGTGAAACCACTGGTGCAGTCAACCCAGCTTGTCCCATAATTATTGTCTTCTTTGGACTGATAATTAGTCCATATTCAGCCCAGCTAGTGCAAAGCTGCTGAAGCTTCTCTTTACTGTGTGCAACAAGCACTGTGTCATCAGTGAAAAGAAGTTTTCTTATTAGTTTAGTTTTACTTTTCTTCTTGCTCTTAGGCATGCAATGTTGAAGGGTTTTTCACCTGATTTTATATGGAGATATACACCCCTGGTGCTAGATGAGAAAGTATGATGAAAAACCAGAGAAAAGAATGCACTGAAGAGTGTTGTGGCCAAAACACATCCCTGTGGCAGCACTGCAGGTTTCAAAGCTGTCAAATTGGTCACCACCATACTGGACTGTAGCCACCATCATGCCATCATGGAAGGATAGAATCAGACTGAAGACTATTGGGGTAGGGGGGCAACCAAATCTCTCTAGCAGTTGAAGAAGCCCTTTCTGTGGGCAAGTCAAAAGCCTTTTTGAGATCTATGAAGGACACATAGAAAGGTCTTCCTTGTTCTTGATTTTTTTTCTTGCAGTTTCCTTAGTGCCAAGACTATATTGATAGTAGATCTACCAGCACAGACTCCCTAGATATACGCGTTCAGCAAGAACATGCAGTCTTTCAAGAATGACCTATGCCTTGCGAGCAACACTAAGGAGAGAAATTCCCCTGAAGCTGTTGTAATCACTCTGATCTCCTTTATTTTTATACAGCATTACGATGTTGGCATCCTTCATGTTTGTAACCCTCTTTCCCTCCAGCTGCCAAGCAAAACACTGTGCAGAGGCTTAAGCACAATCTGTCCTCTTTGTTTCTGTACTTCAGCTGGATGTACATTTCCAGAAGTCTTTCCTGATCCTAGGAAGGCAATTGCCTTTTCATACTTATTTATAGATGTTTCTATACCAAGCTCTTTGGTGGTCTGGAACCAAGTGGCAAAAAAAATCACATTTAGTGCTGCTTCAGCAACAGTGTTTAAACTTTAACAGGTTTTGGATAGTGTTGCACCCAGCATTGAATCTGTTTGCTCATCAGTGATGTCATCTCCATTAAGAGATTTGAGTGGAGCCATCAGTCTTCTTGGCTGATTGACCACTGCTTTATTGAATTTGTCATATATATCTCTTAGATCTCCATTCTCAGAGAGGTTTGTAACTTCTCACACAGTGTGATTGAGCACATCGCCCTATTCTTTGCTGCAGTGGTCTCTTGGCCACTCTGGGGTTAGCACATGTCTCAGAAGAGGCATTTATGTTCTGGTGGAGATAAACTATGTTTTGTTCAAAAGCTGGAAGCATTTCTTCCAAATAAGCTATAAACCAGTCTTTATCTTGTACGGTCTTTTTACCAATAGACAAGGTTGCAACTAGATGGATTTTTATTCTGAATATGTTCCATGCTGCATCAGCATTCGGGGGGAGGTGCAATTGATGACATAGCTTCCTTGAGATTTACAGTAAATCAGAGACACCTTCCTTGAGCTTTTGTGTTATTGATAATGCATGGGGGCAACAGCATTGCTTGATACAATTAAATTTCTTTAATTAAAGCCTTATTTTTCAGCATACAAGTAGCTCAAGGTCTGTAACAGTCTGCACTACAAAAACTGAGTGTGAAGGACACCTCGATGAAGGAGAGCATTGGCCTGCTAAACCTAGGGTTGTGAGTTCAATCCCTGAGGGGGCCATTTGGGGATTGGCCCTGCTTTGAACAGGGCGTTGGACTAGATGATCTCCTGAGGTCCCTTCCAACACTAATAATCTATGATACTCTATGATACATCCACTTAGTGCTAGTCTCCAGATCTGGGGTGTCTCCACAAGACCTTCCAATGGGTGACCACCTTGTAAGTAGGTGTTGGTTATACACAGTCTTCACAGTAGACAGTAATACACAGCAGGTGCAGAGCTCCAGCAGCCTTTGCCCTTGTAATTCATTCCATGGTGGCCAGTGCATAATGGTCACATCTCATGATCTGAGCTGACTATGGAATTGAAGTCTCCCAGTAGATATAGCCACACATCAGGTAGTAGCTTGCTAACGACATGTCAAGTTGCTGATAAAACAAGTCTTTCTCTTAAAAAGTGGAGGAAAACGTTGGAGAATGTGTGCTAATGATGCTGCCAAAGCAACCTGTGATGGATATTCTTATATGATATGATACAGTTTGATATTGCAGTGTACCATTTGACCACGGATTCTACTGATATTTTGACTGCAAAACCCATCCCATATTTACAACAGTCTTGTTTGCTTTTCCAGTGCTAGAAGAAGGTATAATAGATTTCACATGGAGAAAGCTGTGTCAGCTAGTCTGGTTCCAGAGAGATTAGCTATGTTAATATCAAGCTTCTCCAGTTCTCAGTCAATGATGGCACCTTCTTAGAGTCATTGATGTCCTGTAGATCATTTGACAGAGCAGCATACATTTGTCCTCACATTGTAGCAAGCAAGTTTGAAGACGTTGGACCATTGTACCCAAACCTTCATCACATATGCTTAGGCAGAAAACAAAGAACCACCAAAGCCCCTTCTCCTCCCTCCCCAGAAGTATTGACTGGGTGAAAAGGCTTGGAAGACCAAGACATTTGGAAGCCAGCAAAGCTGCAGAAGATGCTTGAAGAGCTGAATTGCAATGTGCACTTTCTCTGCGGTGGATTTAGTTCAGGGTTTTCTCTGCTAGCCTTTACTCAACCAAGAATTAGCTGCAAGGCAGAACTGCCAAATGGAATTACTCCTTTGTGTAAATTGGTTTTCATTCCAATGGGTATATGGCATACCCTCCACCACTCAGTAACAGGATCTCTGGCTTAATCTCTGAGCCCCTGACCCAGGGCAGCTTGTACAGTGTTACGTGGTCTCAGCAGCAAACCATACATGCCTGACCTGACTAAACATCATGTATATCCTCCTGTCAAAGCAAAATCTGAAATTCTTGGCAACAGTTCTCTAGGTTCACCAGTAGGCATTAGAGCAGTAAAGGATGTAGTCTAACTTCTGCCAATGGCATAAGGTCTGTTTTTCCTGACACCCTATTCCAGGGATCGGTAACCTTTGGCAAGCAGCATGGGCCAAGGGATGTGCTGGCCGCCACTTCTGGCAGGCCCCAGTAGCCTGGAACAGTGAACCGCAGCCACTGAGAGCTGCGATCGGCCAAACCTGTGGACGTTGCAGGTAAACAACCCATCCTGGTCCACCAGTGGATTTCTCTGATGGACCGCATGCCAAAGGTTGCTGATTCCTGCTCTAGTCTTTACACCTTATTTCATGCTGATCCTCCTTCTGCTTGCAATTGCCTCCAGATTCATATCAGTTCAGGAAAAAAAAGAAAGCACTAACTATTAGGGAGAACAAAAGAAACAAAAACAACTACTACTTATGCTAATTACACAGATAAGGAAGGGAGAATTAGAACAGAATGAGACATGCTATGTACTAGCAATGATATTGACTAATGTCCTGTTTGAACCTTTTGAGGGGTGGACAATCTTAAAGCATTTGTTTATAAAACTACCAAGATAACACCTCCAACACAAGTTACTGCTATTTCACATTCCCACTCTATAAGAGGGTCTATAAAAAACTGTGACAAGTACACAAATTGTACTTCCTTTGTTTTGGTATCTTAAGTCAAATGTCTGCTTGGACCATCAGAAGACAAGGATTCTAAATAATCTTCCCATGTCTGTTTGAGCATTGTGAATTATTTCGTAACATTATTTTAAAAGGAACTTGTACATAGATGTGTCCTGATGTGTCATTCCTTTTTGTGACATTTAATAATTGTAGCAGGGGAGCTTATTTTATGTTTGATAAATCATTACCCAAGGAACTTTGTATACATTGTGTTTCAGATATCTGTAATGAGGGTGTTAGTCCTTTGAATGTCGTCCATCCCCCCACACCCAACATTCCCCCTCCACGCATACTCCCTCCCAGTTCTGAAAACCTTAATGAATTCACATTTATCAGCTAAATCTGCAAGACTTAATATTCCATTTTGGATCCAATTTTCCCAATAGAGAGTTTGACCTTTAATCTGCCTTGCTAAATTACACCAAATGTACACTCTTGCATGCTGCTTTGAGTTTACCTTTGTTTTTCAGTAGACTTCATTCCATGTTTTCTTTCTGAGAGTTATTCCAGAATTAGTGGCATTTTCTGGGTTTCAGAAGAAAATCCTCAGGCAATTTAATTCCCTTTGTAATTTCTGGCAGAGATAAAAATGGTCTGCTTCTCAATTTTGTATATTTAGGTGACCTATTCTCCAATATGCTTGAGAAAAGATTGTGCTGTTCCTGCTGGATATCTGCATTTCCTCCCAGCTCACCCCTTTCTCAGCATCATCCGCAAGTCAAAATAAGATTGTGCTTCTTCCAGGGATCAGTACACTTGTGCGTGATTGCAATGGAAGCAACTTTATATAGTGGGGGTTAATTGCTTAGGTGCTGCCTTTCAGTGGATTAAGACTCCATATGCCAAATAGAATTCTTTCAGCTCTTTGATCTGCACGGCTAGTTTCAAAGACATATCCACCCTCCCTTCCTATTCGTGGAAGCAGAACTCTGATTATTGCATGATAGTTTCTAAGGGCCAGATTAATCAATGGAGCTATGCTGATTTACACCAGTCAAGGATCTGGCCCAATATCCATAGCATTACTAGACCCTAGTTGTTGAGGGAGAGGTGAGCATCTGTGTTTCTAAATCACTATTTTCTAAAGCACAAGACTGTACAGCATATAGCTTTTTTCCACAAAGAGCTTATTTTATTTAATGATACATATCCATAACCATAGCACTTGAAGGACGGCAAGACCTTTGCCCTTCCCCAGTTGGAAGTATTTTGCTCCATCAGACACGGACTCCATGAGGTGATTATCAAGCATGCAAGGTGCAGCCAGGCAATGTGATATTTACGGACAGACAGCATGCCGTGGGCCACATTTAATTTCTCTGCTGTAGATAAAGTCTTCCCTTGTGAACCTGTCTCCTCTAAGAAGTGCCGCTGACACTGTCCAAGCACAGTATGTAAATTATAGAGCTCTGCAGGGGAAATGGAGCACAGCCTGTCAGAACATCATTCAAACCACTCAGGTCACCTTTTGCTAGAACATCTGAATCACAGCAATTTGAGAGATCGGCAGAGTCCAGATGAATGACAGTTATGAGATTTATAGAAACATTTTGTAATTCTGCAGTGATCAATACTTTATTTTTTTATTTTATTTTTATTCTATTTTATTTTTTTGAGGAGGGGGAGACCAGTTGTGGGGAGGAAGGATTCTCAACAGTGAGAATAAAAGACATGACAAAGAACTGTCTTCTCCTAATTAGCACAGCAATGGGGAGGCTAGGAAGGGGAGAATTCTTTCACATGTTTTTCCCATCATTTTCATTGTTTTACTCCTCTTTTGAGCTTTTTCCTTTTTCTTTTGCTTAAGCTTCAGTCAGGTAAGTTGTCCTTCAATGGATGGTGAATCAATCTGTAGTACTGCCTGGACAAGCCCCTTGCTGTGTCTCCAGAGAAACAAAGGCCAGGCAGCCAGCATCCCAGTGTTCCAATAACAAAGCAATTCTCTATTTCAATTTTCTTCCTGCAGCAAAAAACAAAAGTTTTCACCAGAAAAACAATCAGCAGCAGAAAACAGAGGACAAATCTCCTTTACTTGGGTTTGATGGTCTTAACTAGGCTTGGGGTTCCCAATTATGGCAACTGTGATTTCATGTTTCCCCCAGCAACAACCAGAAATTTTCTCAACTTCTTGTTCATAATTTTGTTTTGAAGCATTTCATGAAGAATCCAGCCAACTACCATTTCAGGCCCTGATGCTGCAATTTGATCCATGTGAGTGGACCCTTATGCTGATGCCAAGTCCCATTTAAACCAATGAGCTCTGAATGGATACAAAGCCACAGATTGCAAGACTGTAGCCATATTTGTATAGTCTTTTTCAAACACAGAGTATAGCAAAATATTTCACAGAATTACCTGCTTGCAGAGATAAATGACTGAGAAATGAGAGAAGTTAAAAGGGACAGGTCACTGTGGGGCAAAACACCCACAATATTTTGGACTTGGAGGATATTCAGATGATACCAGATCAAATGGTCTTCAGAAATATTTGGATTTAATAATGGATTTAGTTGGGCTAAAATAAGAGTGAAGGTGGATGGGAGATGGGCGCAGTGGCAGCATCATAGAGCAAACAGAAAGGAGAAAGTAGACTTTTTTACTTTTAATTTAGTTCCAAGTGTGCTGACAAAATGGCTGAGTCACACAGGGTGTATGACAGAGACTAGCAGTACTTTGCACACATCAGCCAATCATGGCTGATTAATTTGTCAGTGTATTTTTCCTAAGACAGAGACTGCAGTTTATAAGTGACTACACATGGTTCAAGACTGTGGAGAATCAGGCAGACTCTCCAGAAAACTGGAAATGGCTGAGTTGGGTGTAAATGGAGACTTATATTCTGATAAAAATGAAGGAATCTTTTATTCTTATATATATCACCTTGAACTTGAGGCATTTTTCTCCTTGATCTGGTCAGAATTAATATATGGAGCTGTCACAGGGTTGCTGGAGTCCCCATAAGGTGAGTCCAGGCCAAGGCAACCCATGATGAGCTAATTTAAGGACAATGAGCCCATCAAGATAGTTAACTGAATAACAAGTACTTGGATCTGATAAAAATCCATCAGGATTCAGCTGTAGGGAAGTGCTGACAGTGAAAGCAGCTCTCCTAAGAGAGTCATGCTCCCAGAAACTCCAAGCCCCAATGAGTTGGGCTGTGCAACCCGAGCCCAAAGGAGAAAGTTTATTTCACATTTATTTTTGTTTATTAATGTAAAAACCTAGCAAGGGAATTTTGTCTTATGCCTTTTTGGACTGTGGGGAGTTCTTAAGGGATCTTGAAAGAATGGAAACTGAGACCTGGAACGTCTACACTGCCACACTAGGTCAGGAGGGGCACTATAAGGCATAGACATGCTGTGACAAGAGTATGACCAGTAGCGTAAGGAAGTTTTAGGTCTTCACATGTTAAGGGTATATTATAACTGCTGAATGGTAAGTAATACCAACTGATTTACAAAATTTTTTTTTTTTACTGAGGATAAATTATTATGGGCCAAATTTTCAAAGGTTCCTGAACCTAGTCTCCATTTGTTCACATTCAACCTTTTGGACAGAAGCATTTGCACACATACAGTGAAATCCTTGCAACACTTAAGTAAATGATAGAACTCTCACCAACTTCAATAGGAAAGATTTCACCCACACTTGTTAATACTAGAATCTGTACACAGCACATACAAAGAGCATGTGCAACTCTTGACCAAGATGGAGACCAAGTTAAGGCTCCTTTGAAAAATTGGCACTGCAAAGTAGATGCATATCTACTATGTAGCAGTAAATCCTCCAAAAATGGTCTGATGACTTCACTGCTATGTTATTTAGCTTATAACTACTCTCATATTAACATTAAATTAGATTGCTGATCTAAGGAGTCATATATTACGCTGCCGTCAAGATTTACATTTACAAGTTGCTGTCCTAATGTCTTTTTAATGAAAGTAAGGACTTAGAGAATCTGCAGATAAAGTGCAGTACTGTGGCTTTCTATTAGCCAGCTTGAAATAGTTAGCATGAATATGGAATAACCTTTACCTACATGTGTCAGCATATACTAGCTTGTACCCATTCCTGTACGTAGATCGCTTGTAAACAACCCATGTTTATACCAGTTTGTGCTAGTCTATGCTTCTAACAGTTAGTTTGAGCCTGTGTTCATACCATGTTATCATCTGTATCAGTCTATGTCTTTACCTGACTGCATTTGTACCAAGGGCTTGTTCTATCTGTCACAAGTATGTATTTGCCAACACTAATATCATCTAGCAATCGGTGGAGAAAGGCAGTTTACCATGGAACATAAAAGATGGATTAGCATATAGACCAAATGTGGTGACCCTGGACCTTTCCTCATTTCTGAGGATTGCTCCTAGTGGCTGGAATATATTAATACCAAAATGATCCAAACTTCCCCAAGTTTGGAGGTGCACAACCAGGGTTTGGTCTGGGTCCCAATCACCAGTTCTTATCATGTAATAAGTCACATGAAACCAAACAGATGTAACAATCTACGATATATTTAGTTTCATACTCTCACTGGCATGGATTAGGGGCCTGATATTACAAGTGCTCCACATGCAGAACTCCCATTGAAGCCAGTGTGTGGCGAGGTGGTTATCCGCTCCTGCCTGAGGGGGTTAAAAAGCAGCCTGGGAGGGCTTGAAAGCTGCAGCTGTAAAAGCTGGGCTGACTGGGGAAGCGACCACAGCTGGCCTGTATAAAAAGGCCAGAGAAGCCAGGGGCAGAAAGGAAACTTCCTCTGCCTGTAGAGGGAGAAGTGCCTGACTGCAAGGAGCTAGACAAAGGGATCCTGAGTGGAGCAGGGCTGGGGAAAGGCAGAGGAGCTGGGGAGCTGCAGCTTGGGAAGCCCCAGGCTGCGGCCTAGCACAAGACCAATAGGTACTGGGGGTTGCAGAGGGCAGCTCAGGGGTAGGCAAAGGCAGCAGTTCCAAACCCAACTTTGTCAGTGATGAGTAGGCTGATAATGCAATCTGCCTCAGGGCGTGGGGGCTAGATGATGACTGGCAGTAGCCATACCATGAGGCTAGGTGGGGCCTTTCCCAGGGAGGGGAGACCCTGAGAGAGAGGGGTTACTGCCAGAGGGCAGCACCCCAGGTAAATGAACCACTGGGTCCAGGGAGGGACATGGGGCCAGAGGACAGATGGATCACCAGCCTACAAAGGGCACCCTAGAGCTGAAAATTGAGCTAATTCCCAGAGAGACCAGCAGGAAACGCCGCAGGGGTGAGTCCACATGTCTACACAGGGAGACTTGTCTATGCTTGCATGATCAAATTCTAGCTGGATACTGTAGCTAGATACAATACTGCACCAATTTTGGATATACAACATGCATTTTATTTGTACTTTATGTGTCCTCTTTTTAATTAGGAAATGGAAGCTACCTTCTCCTCTTGTCCTCTATGTGGGCTAAAAAGTTCCTTATTTGAATATCACAGTTCATCTGTGTGTGGGAGGGCTGAGATGGTGGCGGGCAGAATAGGGAAACAACTTTCCTCTCATATCCTGCAAGGTTATTCAAATAAGATCAGCAGAACAGCAAGGAACATTTTGCAAATATGTATGCCATTAAAAAACAGGTTTCATTATGCAAACTGCTTCTGACTCAGTTCCATTTCCCTTTGATAATTTCACTGCCATTTGAAATATTATATACATTGCCCTGTACAAATAATGGGAAATAATACATTTTATCCAATAAACACGGAAAACAAAAGCCTTTCGGAAAAGAACCACTGCTTTCCAAGCCAGAAACATAATTGAAGGATCTTTATCATTCTATCCTGTAGTGTTTGCAGCTGTGAGAAGCATAACCTAGATAATAAGGATGTGATAATGTTACAGAAACCTGCTGATAGAAGAGCAGCTCCTGTGACAGTTAATTTATTCCATGTAGCTCAATCATTATTCCTTCTCTCCTCTGCTGGAAGATTTATTAACTATAATATCACTGTCTGTCAATTAGAACCAACTTGTTAATGATATCTGGGCATGCTGAACATTTCATGTGGCCAAAAGTGACCTGGTATGTTTATACATTTCATTTTGGGGCCTGGATTCAGAAGAGACACAAAGCTAGCAGCAATGCCTTTCTCCAATCTGCCCACTGTCACCTCTCTCTTAGAGCCTGCATACATTTCCCTTTAACATTATGCTCAGTTGTATAACAGCTGCAGTGCCACACAAAGCTGATGTATGGTCACCAAGTTTTGTGTTACTCCATGTGTGATATTTCTCACCATTGATAGACACTCCTCATTCCAACATCCCCGCTCCCCACAAAAAGTGGTGCTGGAACAATTTGTATAGCGGAGGTCTGAGAGCCATTGAACGAAACTGTAAACCCTGTATATGATGGAAACCACTTCAAGCCAGGAGGTGCGGCAGTTAGGGCCACCCAGAGGATTCAGGGGGCCTGGGGCAAAGCGGGGAGTAGACATAAAAAAATGGTGCCACCCGCTGTGGTGCTTGTACTCACCGGGTAGCTCTCCGAGTCTTCGGTGGCAGTGGCAGGTCTTTCACTCACTCCACATCTTCGGCAGCACTGAAGGACCCATCGCCGAAGACCCAGAGTGAGTGAAGGGCCCGCCGCCGAAGTGCCGCCAAAGACCAGGACCGCTGCTGGATGAGTAAAAATTAAAAAGGCATCTCTAGCCAGGGAAGGGATTCTCAGCTGGGGCTTGCAGGGCCCCTGTGGGGCCGGGGGCAAATTGCCGCACTTGCCCCCGCCTCTGGGCAGCCCTGGCAGCAGCACACCTAGTTCCAGCATGTATACCCGCAAAGCAATAGAAGCAGGTGTCCATAGGGTGACCAGGTGTCCCGATTTTATAGAGACAGTCCCAATTTTTGGGGGTCTTTTTCTTATATAGGTTCCTATTACCTCCCACCCTGTCACGATTTTTCGCACTTGCTGTCTGGTCAGCCTAGGTGTCCATGGTGAGAGCACGTGTGGGGAGCTCAGTGACTGTC
Organism: Gopherus evgoodei; assembly: GCF_007399415.2. Lineage (NCBI taxonomy): Eukaryota > Metazoa > Chordata > Testudines > Testudinidae > Gopherus > Gopherus evgoodei. Next base: position 52,252,765 of record NC_044328.1, on the reverse strand, counting down.
TTTCACAAACAAGAAATGTATCCCATTGAGCTGTACAGAACTTAGGAGCTATGCTCTCCCTCCCCACACCCCAGCAAAATAATTTCACTTTAAAATATTCCCCTGATTGGGTTTGGTGGCTTGTTTATTTCTGATCCCACCATCAGCTTCTCTATAACAAAGGCTGCCTCACTGTTACAATCTCAGCTCAGTAGCACAGCAACCCTCCAGCCCAGGATGTGGCATTTGTTAGGATTACAGACTTAGCACCTGCTCCTCACAGCATCTCTTCCCACTGTCTCTGTTCTTGTGGGCAAACAGGGTATTGAAACAGAGATGATTCCTGCTCTCTGAAGTGACGTGAGAACACTCTAAGTCATAATTCCTTTCAGTGCTTTGTTACGCTGGGGAGGGTGGCTTTCCACCACCCTGAATACCAGGATTACTAAATTCAGCTGCTTCTGCATATGCACGGGACAAGGGAACAATTGCAAGAAAATTTGATGTGTTTCTTTAAAAAACATGTTTTAGTTTCTACTCCTCTTTACATTGAAGGAAAGAAACTGGAATCTACTTCATAAGCAGAATCCCCTCCCCTCCATCATATGCACACACTGGCCCAGATCCTCCTTGCCTGCATTAATACCTGCATGTCAGGACTTTGGGGAAGCTGATATTAGGGAGGATTCCCTCACAGAGATTGTCCCACATCCTCCCATAGAGAGGAGTGGAACATCCCCTGGAGAGGAAAAGATCACAGGGGCTGTTCCCAGTGCAGTAGCTCTGCATTAGTTCCTGTCTCTAGTGCATCTCCCATCCTCTGGCTCTATGACATCATGGTTTCATTGGAGCCACATTACAAAGGACTCCGCATGGCTGCAGCTGCCCCCAAGCAGGGATTTTGTGGTAAAAATACAGCCCCAACTGCTCTGGTAGGTTAGAGAGGACACAACATGGATTTGATCCTGCCCCGTGAGCCCTGTTCCTAGCCCCTGGACCCACACAGAATCCTATGCCTAATCTGGAATGGTGACATGATAGTGCCCAACGCCTTGAACAAGCTCTACAAGGAATGGCGGGGGAAAGGGGCAGAAGAGAGATTGTCAACATTATCACTTCATGCAGCACATGGTTATTTCTTGGACATGTCTCAACAACAGAGCCGGCTCAAGGCACCAGCTAAGGAAGCAGGTGCTTGGGGCAGCCAATATCAAGGGGTGGCACTCCAGCCGCTACTGGGGTGGCACTTCCAGGTCTTCAGCAGCAAGTCCCTCAGTCCCTGTTGGAACGAAGGGCCTGCCACTGAATTGCTGCTGAAGAGTGGAGCAGCGCAATTGCGCTGCCGCAACTTTTTTTTTTGGCCGCTGGGGGTGGCAGAAAACCTGGAGCCGGCCCTGCTCAACAAGATACTGAGCTAGGCTAAGCTTGCTTAGTTTGTAAGAGCTGAAGGTTGCATAGCTGCATGTGAGCTAAAGCATTCATGATAAAGCATTCATGATCTGGTGGATTAGAGCAGTGTCTGTCGTGGGTAAATGGATTACTTGTTTAAAAGTATAAATGCACATACAATAAGCCAGGTCTTCAGGTTCTATAAATCAACATAGCTCCATTAACTCCAATGGAAGTACACAGATTTACATCAAGATTGGCCCCACATTTTTATTGAATTTATTTTCATACAAGGTATCAGCTGAACTGCACAAGTCAGGACTCGATTAAATGTTCCAAAACTATAACAAAAATAAACATTTTAATTTGTTTAGCAGAAACTATAAATCAGGACATAGTGCAAGAGCAGACCTATTTAAAGGGGAAATTTGTACAATGCTTTCATACATCACAGTGAGCTCTAGCTTGTTCTGCCATTCATGAACATGAAGCTACCATGCAAATCACATGTATCCAGTACACATTTATTGAAATACCTCTGTTTTGTCTATAGAAGACACAATGTTGCAAAGAAAAGTTGAGTAGTTCAGAAACAGATATGCCAGTTCAGTGGCAAAGTCTGTTGCACCCAGCTGTTTATCAAGTACCCTGCCAGGCATCCTTCTGGCCAGATTCCTCAGTGGGCACTTGGACACTATGATCGTCCTATGATCAACACCAATTCTAAGTGGTTTTCCTCTGGATGTTAGTAGGGGCAGTATGGCTCATGTTTCAGCATCAGCACTTGGCAGAGGGAGGACTCAGCTGTAAGCAGTGCAAGAGCACCTGCTGCTGTTAGTGTTGCCACAGGCAACAGCAGCTGAGCAAGCAAAAAAAAGAGAAACAGGCAAACATAAAAAGATCGAACTGAAGCTTGAAAATAAACTAAACGTGGGGATGGGGAGGAGAGAGAGTTTGTTTTAGGAATGCATATTTGCTTTATGAGGGGTATAGAGGATCTATCAAATGGCAAGTTACTCAAAGTAACCAAAGACAATTACAATGCTTCAGCTCTGTTTCTAGGCATTAAATGTTTGTGGTGGACTTTCCCATACTGGCAAGACTGTAGCAACAAAAATCTGTGTCAGCTTGAAGACACCATTAAATAAAACATGGTTAGGAAATCTTCAAGGTCCAGGCGGTGGCAGACTTAGGCCCTGATGCAGAAAACACATATGCACTTGCTTACAGTTTCGCACTTGAGTAGTCTCACTAACTTCTATAGGTTTATTCACATGCTTAAAGTTAAGCACATACTTGAGTTTGTAGGATCAGGGTTTTAATCAGTTCCCACCTGCTGGCAGAAGAATGGAGTAAGGGGTAGTGCAATATGAACCTATGAAAACTGAGAAAGTTAGTAACAAATATTCATTTGCATAAAAGCAAAACAGTTTTTGCTCATCTCACATTTTCCAGGAGACTAAAAGACAGCTTCCACAGGTGGAGGAGAAAAAGGTTGATTTTACTCTGAATGTGGCAACATTTCAGTGTTAAAAATGGAGATTGTTCACCCAAGGTAAATTCATGAGTATTCAAAAAAAATGTTTCCCTGGTACTGGAATTTTAATTTTTTGCAGAGAAAAATCAAGTAGCAGAGAAAGCCCAGTTCTACCCTGGATCCATTCCATAAGAACTTGTTAACATATCTGGTTTACAAACATGAGCACTTGCGAAGAGAAAATGTGACAGTATTGAATACAACTTTCTTCAGATGTTATTTCTGTTGGCTTTCCTTCTGCTGCTCTAGTTCCTGTTTCCTGCTCAACTGAGGAGCTGAAGGGGTCTCGTGTGAGCTCCTTGTTAACAAAGCTGGCCTCAAGATCTATGAAAGAGGGTCTCTGCTTTTATTTAAACACAAGTTTCTACCCCTTTTCTTTGCAAAGTGAGCCTGGAAAATATAAACTCTCAAACTGGTTGCTAGAAACAAGCGGCTGGGTTCCATTTTTTTGCAGCAAGAGAATGGAAGCATTGAAAAGCCAGTAGACACACACATACAATAAGAGTTACCTACCCCATTCCGAAAACCTTAGTTCGGCCATGTGCATTGGGATGTGGTAATAGAGGAAGTGAATTAGCTACCTTGGGAAGACAGGGAACAAAAAAGGGTGTGACAAGCCTGCCCAAAAGTTCTAAGGCCAACTCCACCTGTTAAATATTCAGACCCTTTTGTGATTAGGAAGAGCCAGTTGCTGCTTAGTCAGGTTAGATTGTGCCTCAGATAGTTTTCAGACAGACCCTATGAAATCACAAAGCCAGACCACTGCAGCCTCTCTTAGCTATTATGAGTATAAAGTGGAACACAGGTCTCCTAAGTAGCCAGGGATTCCAAGTTGATCATGAGAGCCTTGAACAGCACCTAAAGGTCAACAGGAAGTCTGTGCAGACACTTGGCCACAGATACCCTACTCAAGAGTTTGTCAGTTGCACTCATCAGGATCAGCTGTTTCCAGGTGGCTTTGAAGTCTAGCCATAAAAACATATTATATTAGTCTAGTCTGGAAGTTTCAGAAGGACAGATGAACATCAAGATGTCACCCAATGAAATTAATAGGCAGCAGGTTTAAAAAACAAACAAAAGGAAGTATTTCTTCACATAGTCAACCTGTGGAACTCCTTGCCAGAGGATGTTGTGAAGGCCAAGACTAAAACAGAGTTCAAAAAAAAAGAACTAGATAAGTTCATGGAGGATAGGTCCATCAATGGCTATTAGCCAGGATGGGCAGGGATGGTGTCCCTAGCTTCTGTTTGCTAGAAGCTGGGAATGAGCAACAGGAAATGAATCACTTGTTCATTACCTGTTCTGCTCATTCCCTCTGGGGTGCCTGGCATTGGCCACTGTCGGAAGACAGGATACTAGGCTAGATGGACCTGTGGTCTGACCCAGTATGGACGTTCTTATGTTCATTCAATAGACATGAACAGTCATAGCCAATTAGCCCCTTTTATCATTAGGCTATGGGCCACTACTTCTTTAACAAATATTTTTGGATCCATCTTGCTCTTATGGATATAGAAGCAAAGACAGACCCAACAATAATGTAGAAACCATTGTATGTGTTGGGTGGAGACATTGACACCTCCTCTAATCCCATCTATTTGACCACACTACGCTGAGACAAACATTAAGCGAAGTATATTGGAGAACTAATATTTTCATAGTTATATATGTTATGTAGTTCTTAATTTGTATATTTTGATTACCTTGTTTATATTACCATGTATACTAATTTAAACTTCTGGTTTACATAACATCTGCTGATTAGTAAATTAGACACTTGCAATCATTGGTAAATCAGTATAAATCACTGGCATACATACACAATGTAAACTTCATTTTCAATGCAGCATAATCTACCCCAGCAGATTTGAAGAAATACATGAAAACAATCATTCATTCATAAATTCCAGATATTTGTTTGCAATAAATTGCATCCATTTCTCATCTCAAAAAGATTTTATCCTAAAAAAAACAATCTGACATCACAACAATCCAGTAAAAATTATGGATAGATAACATATTAAATCCATTAGCAATCAGAATTCTTACACAGACAGATTGACAGACAGACATTGGCCTAATTTACCACTACATTACTCCAGTTTTATCTCTTTGTAAGTCCATTGAAATGGAGTGGTGAATCATGGAGGGATGCTTTCATTAGTTACTTAGATACCAAATATGAAAAATAAGTGCAACACTTGTTCGTTTTTATATTATGCTTTTTTTGATAAATATACACATGTAGGTATTGTTACATCCGAAGAAGTGGGACGTTTTACCCATGAAAGCTTATGCCCAAATAAATCTGTTATTCTTTAAGGTGCCACCAGACTCCTCGTTTTTTTTAGGTAGATACTATGTTCTTAGTAACCTTTTCAGCTTGATTGCTATAGCTTGATAGCTCTCTCAAGCCTAGACTAGGGTTACCAAACCTCCAGGATTGGCCTGGAGTCTCCCAGAATCAGCACTGAAAGCAATCCAGACAATTTTAATAGAACATTTTAAGAAAATGACATTACATCATGTGGGGGTGGGGGAAATCTCCCAGAATAGCTTCAGTTACAGTAGGGTACAAGTTGACATACAAACAAAAGAATCTTTGCCCCTCCTGAGCTTCTCTCAGTTTTCCTCAGTCATTTCAGAGTGATGACTCTCTAGGTTTTTCCTTCAAGAAGTCCAAATACCACATATACGTGTGTGTGTGTGTGTGGTGTGTGTGTGTGTGTGTGTGTGTACACACGCACGCACACAACCTGACTTTCTTGGGCTTTTCCCAGAGGAGAACTCCCCTTGTTCCTCCTTCCAGGATCTTTCTCTGTGCTAAATTCCCAGTTCTATTTAAATAGTTCTTGCCCTCCTTCAACACCACAGGTGGCGTCAGTCTTTCTAATTAAGCCCTATTACATCCAGTTGGAATCACTAACTGGCCCTTACGTTGCCAGCTAATCAGTGAGATTGAGGGACAGCAGCTAAGTCATGGGCAAGGGCTAATCCCAGCTTGCCTCAGAGGGCCAGCCAGCCCATTTCACTTTGATAGAGGGATTTTCCATGAGAAACATTCAACTCATTATAGGAGTTAAAGGCTCAGAACCTTTCACTGTCTAGAGCAACTTGAAAATAATTCTTACAGAAAGACCAGTCACTAGAATTGAGTGGTCACCAGAATAGTGACATACAAGATGAAATTGTATGTCACCAGAATTGTATATCACCAGAATAGTGACATACAAGATGAAAGTATATCAGAACAGAACAAACTCTCATTAGCATGCACACGTGCGTGTGTGTGTGTATAAATAAAACAAATCCAGACAAACAACACTTTCCATAAGGATTCCATGCACCACAGTATTAACAACTTATAATACTCCACTACTCAGAGAGAAACCTGAAAAAACCAACATCTCTTCACTTCTCCATGCACACACAATCCCCACAGATGTCAATGGGAGTTGTGTCCACTGAAGAAGGGAATAGACTTCTTAAGGCTTGTCTACACTGTGCTGGAGTGCAGACTATAGGGGAGTGAATTGCAGAGTCACCAAAGTGTTGAGATCTAACAACCCCCTTCACACTGCTGGCATGAACTAAAAGGTACTACAGTTCACGTTAATATAGTCCTCTTTCAAACAGGACTATGTTACCATAAACTAGGTCTTTCTAAGTACACAAACTAGGACACTAGCAGTGTCCACATGAGGCAATTAGATTGCAACACTTTCATTCACTCTGCAATTCACCCCCCATCCCGCAAGTCCACACTGCAGCGCAGTATAGACATAGCCTTATTTTCCAATAACATTTCCTTAATCCTTTCAGTGCCTTTTACAATGGCAGTATTGTACCTTCTTCAATGCCTTAGTTGAGGGGGGAGGGAACCTAAATTTGACCTGACAATCCAGAGTATCTCATTTGCTTTTTAGTAGGATATTTCCCCATGACAAGCATGGGCAAATCAAGTATAAGAAAAAAGTCATTTCACTTTTTAATTCCTCACATGAATTAGTCACCAATGGAAGTATTTCCTCTACAGAGTCCACCAAGATTTCAGTTCCAAAGTTCACATGACACAGGACTCAAATTTAGCCTAGAGTTTTTTCTCCTCAATGGTTATTAGGATCATTTTTTAAAAAAACATCTCCTGAAATTAACTCTGCTTCATGTAGAAAAAGAAATCTCAGACATTTAATATTACAAAGACTTGCTAACCTGGAAGACGCCTTTGTTTCCCGATAAAAGAGGCCATTTTCCCTTTTCTTCAGAAACTTTCAAAAACTAAAAGGAGACTAGGTCATGTTCAATTGTGTATGTTATTTTCACAGATTGTCTTCCTAGCAGGAGGTATCTTCTTGTTTTTTAAAATAAATTCTTAACAGCTTCAGTTGTGGCCACCTACAGATCAGATTTCATGCAAAATCAACAGGCGCTATAAGAAAGAAAGAAAGGCTGTGAAGAGAAACAAGTGAATAACCAACTGTAAGATGTGAAGATCAAAATGTGCTGGTAAATTCACAGGGCAAACTGAAGAAAACATTATGAGTGGAATATGTGATGCTTGCACAATGGTGTTATTTGTAAATAAATTATACTTTAAAAAGAGTCAACCTACTGTTCAGATACTACAATTAGGGGTTTTTTAATGTTATGAGGACTATGAAAGAAAAATATACTAGAGAAGAAAAAGAAATGCTCTTAGACTCCAGAAGTGGACACAGATATTACTCTTCCACACAGGAAAAAAGAATGTTGTTGTATTTTTGAAAATGTAATTCGATGTAGTGCACATGAACATGCAACATTCAAGCCAAACACACTGTGGCTAGCACTGTGTGCAAATGGAGACCTCCATCCTGCAAGTTATAGCATGCAGCTTGACTCACACGTTCTCAGAGCAATGAGGCTTTACTTATACAGAACAACCTTCGGGACTGGGGTCTTACATACACAACTCTGCAATATACCTCATTCCAAAACTGAAGACTAATCCTAATTCCCTATAAAAGAACTGGCAATGCATTTCACTCATATCTGGGAAATCCTGTTCACTTTTAGTCATGGATCTCCCTTGAGCAGAGACTTGAATTTAGTTTTATATTTTATACATGTATATAAAAATATACCTTAAAGCTTCCCTGTTAAATTCAGGGAGTTTTCTCAGATCTGAATATAGCACAGATTGCAACCACCACAACTAGAAATATAAAAACTAAACAAAGTCAAGATGAAATTTTATTTCATGCTGTCTTGCCAGATAATGTCTCTTACATCAATGGATGGGATTATTGCCTTGTATCTCACAGTAACCTGTCCATTATTCACTTTTATCCTCTAATAATGGAAACACAACACAAGATTTGGCTCCCTGTAAGTAAATGTTTGGCTGGTATGAGACAGCTCAAAACTTCTCCCTTCCCCAGATCTTTAAATTCAGTGAACCTCAAAGGGAACAAGCAAGATGATAACAAGAGTATTCTGCACATTAGCTATCATTGCCACCCAGTCTGAATGTGGTGATCAAACATGTTTAGACAAGTGCAAACTTCACCCAACTGGGGGATATCAAGAGATAAAAGGTTTTCTGATAAACAGAAAGGCAAAACTGTATCACAAGTAAAATTGTTTGGGGTTGGGAGGTTTTTAGTGGGTTGGGGGTTTTTTTAAGTTTGATTTGATTTTTTTTAAAACTAGCTAACAGCACTACCTAGATTGCTAGTCTGAATATTTATAGAAAAAACCCTTCTTTCAAGTCTGTTCAAGAATTTTCAGGCCCAAAACCTGATTTGCAGGCAATTTGGCATGTCAGGAACCTCTTCTAAACTCAGGCCTTTTGAATCACTTGGAAAGGAGAGGGATAGTGATGGCTTTATTTTCTGTTTATCATTTAAATAAAGGATTAAAAAGAAAAGAAAGATATAACCAAAATGAACCACAACATACAATGTGATGATAGAAAGAAAACTCTACTAACAGGCAAACAAACAGAATGGCAGTTCAATCCACAGGGAGCGACCCTAAGGGTAGTAGTCAGGACAGCGAGGGAGGAGGATGAGGTCACTGGCTTTTGTAACATTAATTTATTCTAAGATGTGGGAAATGAAGCTTCTCTATTTGTTAAATAAAAAAAAATTCAAGATTGGCTTTACTTTTAGGGTCAAATTTGATGGGCATGGGACAAGATATGTTAAACATTTGTTGGGATATTTTATATATATATATACACACACACACACCACACACACATTGTGATTCATATTTCCATGTAATTTATAGGTCATTGAGGCCTGGTATGAATGACACATGCTTGATATGAATATGTGCATTGCAAGTTAGCAACTGAAGCAAGAGCTTAAGGTCAAGGACTACTAGAACTATTGTGCAAAAACAATCTTATGTTCCATGAAAAATACGGAAAATCAGCAGAAAAGGAAACACCAGCTGAACTGATATAAAATCATATAAGAATTGGAGGAAATGGCACACCTTGGATCATGGAGGCCTGCCCAGGATTGTCTCTTTGGAATTGTGCAGTAGGAGGCCTAGAAATCAAAGGCAAAGAACTGATGATGTGACGGAATGGACTATAAATGGTTGCCTATGACTTCTGCAAATTGGAGTCAGTTATTGATCCAGAGTCCCATGTGGATATAGATGTGGTTTTCGCCAGCTCCCCACAACTTATGATCGGAAGGAATCTTGACTGGCCATTGGGACCATACTGACCTTTAGAGAATAGGGTATAGTATGTTTGGGGTGTGAATGTGGAGTGAGTAAGGCTTGTTTTGTAACCAATAAGGAACATTTAGAGTATTATATACCAGCACTGTATCTGGTTTCTGCCTGCTCCCCATCTCGTAAGGAGACATCTATTGCAGGTCTAACACATTGTCATTGAAAATAAAAAACAACTGATTTTAAATTCCTGGAGTTGATAATGCTGCATTTATGTATCAATCCCATTCTTATACTCATTTTTGTATTGTTCCATTTGTCCCAGGGTACATACCTCTGCTTTTTGAGTTGTATGCAACAGCATTAAACATGGCCTCGGAAAAGTGGTTTCCTGTTGGGCTATTTATTTTTTTCGAAACTAGTAATAACTTTTTTTGGAAACAGTTAAGGACTCACACAAACAGTACCTAACTCCTTTAGGCCTTCATAATGTAAAAGCTTGAATTTGCATGGTGCTGAGCACTGTATGAAAATCTGATTATTAATTATTTATATTATGGTAGTGCCTCAAAGCCTCAATTAAGGTTGGCATAAGATTGTGCTAGGTGTTGTACAAACATACATTAAGACTGAAGAATTTACAGTCTAAACTTGCAAGATAGGCAAAGAATAGAAATGTTATTATTCCCACTTTACAGACAGGGAGCTCAGGCATAAGGGCTTTGACTCAGGAAAGCTGTAAGCTCATGCTTAAGCACTTTCCTGAATCTAGGCCAGAAAGACTAAATGACTTGTCCAAGATCACACAAGTCATCTGTGGCTGATGTAGGAACTGAACTGATGTCACTTCAGCTGCTTAGCCACAGGAGCATCCTTCCTCTTTTATATGTACACCATATAAACCACCAAGACCATCACTTCAAATTTAAAACCCAAACAGAAGGGAAAAATGAATTGATTAACATTGTTTCTCCTTGTAATGGGGTGGGACTCACCACCTGGCAACTCCTGCCGGTGACTCCGGGAATTAGCTCTGTCCAGCGGAGCACCCCCTGCTGGTGATGTCCATCCGTCTTCCCACCCTGCATTGGCGTCTCTGGACCCGCTTTGCTCCCTGCTCAGCAGCATCCTCTTCAAGGCCACTGCCCTCCAGCAGTGCCCATTAGTCCATCTGCACCCCCTTCCGGGAGTTGGTGACCAGCAGTCCCACACCCCAGCCACTATGTCCAACCGCCCTCTGAGTCCAATCCCTCTTGTCAGGGATCTGGCATAGTACAATGGCCGCTCCCTATGGCCAATGGCTGGGTGTACTGCAAGGGAGGTAGCGGGGGACCCAGGCCCGCCCTCTACTCTGGGTCCTGGCCCAGGGACCCTCTGGCAGCAGCCTCGCTGTCCTCCTTCTCTCCCCTCATCTGTCTGCTTCCCTGGGCCACTTCCCCTATGGCCCCTTGCACCCGCTAGGCCATTCTACTCAGGGCCAGCAGCCTGGCAGGCATCAGGCTGAAGCTTCTTAGCCTCCCCAAGCCTGGCCAGCACTGTGCTGTCCACGGTGCTGGTCTCCCACCTTTGGAGACTGACCTTCCCTTCTCAAAGGCCTGGGACAGCCTGACTGTTCCCTTCCGGGGCAACCTTTATATATGGCTGAGCCTGGCCCTGATTGGCTCCCTCCAATCTGGCCCCTGATTGTCTCACAATAAGCCCTTCTTTAATTGGCTCCGTGTCTGTGCAGGTGTCCTGGCCTGCCACAGCCCACACTCACAGGAAGTGGGGCAGTCTGCCCCACTACACTCCTAAACAAATACATTTTGAATTTGAAGTGTCTAATACCCTCAGCTTGAAAGTGGTGGAGGGACCTGGAGATGAAATCAGTAGCATCATGTTTGGAAGGGGAACTACGATCTTCTATATCAGGTATGCAAATTAGTCTACCTGGGGCTGAACTTATGCTCTACCTGGAGCTGTTTTGCCTGGAAAAATCAATGTGTTTTAGAAGGCGCTTTGTAAACCTTGCACAAAACCAACTGCAGTCTACCAGATTCTCCCCCAGATTGATTCTCCCTGAAAGATTTCATCAACTTACAAGGAGTTAGGTTGTAGTTTCATTTCCCCAAAGGATTCAGCTATGTGTAAAGCAAGAAAATGAGTCTAAACAAGAAAACATGGAGTCAAGTTAAAGTACTGTACTGGCTGTTTTATTAGGAGCAGCCATTACAAACTACAAGTGTAAATTAGGGACATGTTCCACTGGGAAATGACAATTGCACATTATTTCTACCTTCTGCATGCTCTGTTACTAACAAATCTAGGCTTAGGAGGGGACGCACACCCTCTTAGTTACATGCCTTCCTGGCTGCAGGCCAGATATTTTACAGGTAACATTTTTCCCCTACTTGTCTGTAACCCTTTAAATAAGTCAAAGAGTCAGAAAGACTACAGTGTCTGTCTGCATCCTCATGTAGCACAAACCCTGTGACCTCAGTTTTAAAAGTGATTAGTGATTTCAGGTGCCTCAGTTTTTGGTGTCCAACAAAAGCCAGTGCAAAAGAGCCTGATCTAAAAATGGTGGGCATTCAGTACGTTTGAAAATCTTGTTCTTTGTTTTCAAACTGAACAACCTCTTGGATGGGGACACATTACAAAGAGGTTCAGTGAATGCTACAAACCCAACAATATCAGTAGTGGGCAACATTTTTATCTTCAGGATTTTCATTCTTCTCTACAAATTTTACCATATCTAAATATAGCTAAATTGGTATGGGGAGTGCACCGTCTTGCCAGCTAGTGATGACAGGATTGAAAGAGGATTTCCAGCCCTAACAATGTTGGTTTAGGATATGAGGCTCCCTATTTCCAGTCCTACAAAAGACAGATTGTTAAAAGGTTTTAAGCCCAGTGAATAGCAAATCAGTCCACATAGAGTCCTTGTTTATGAATAGGGTTGCCAATTGTGGTTGGACATATTCCTGGAGGTTTCCTCCCATGACCTAATCTTTATTGAAGAAGATTTACCTTTAATTCCTGGAGACTCCAGGACAATCCTAGAGGGCTAGCAAACCTATTTATGAAAACTGGACAAGGGATTGACTCTGATGAGAGTGGACAGATGTAATTGAGGCCAGAATTTGGTCTTCTAATTATAACTATATCTGATGTTGCCATCTACATTAGTCTCACTGACTTGTTTCCACCACTCCCTTTTTAACTACTTCTAGCCAGAGACTTTTTTGGTGTGTTTGTTCTCATAGACCAAGTTCACAAGGGACTATCTTGATCAGATCAAGTTTTACATTTGAAATTAGAAACAGCATATGGAAATAAAAGAGGTTCTAGTAACAAATGGTGTCATTCTAGTGTAGTTAATGAAGACAAACAGCATTACTGTGCCTGGTGTCAGAATAATTGGAATCCATTGCCATCTACACTACGATGAGTATCTCTGGTTCTTCTGCATTCAGCATGGACAGGGAATCCAACAGGCTCCCAGAGTAATGGAATACATTTGGAGAACTTTTGGAGCTAATACACTCTGATCCCTACAGAGCAAATTTTGAAAAAGAAAAGTGCAGCTATTTACTGCTGAGAAATAGTTAAATGAGCTGAGCCATTTATAGTGAGAAATATATCAGTGAGGATACTAAGGTACTGAAAACTTACTTTGAAATGTATCAAACATATGTTATGCCTAAGGCAAACCTAGGGTTCCCTCCATCACTCCTTGTATACAAATTACATGAAAAAAAATTAAAAGAATCTCAAACATTTAACCGAATTAAAGCTGCTAAAGATTTTGGCTATGCAGAAAGTGATGAAAGGCTATATATAGTAACTGATACAAATTCAGAATTAGACAAAAAGTTCTGAGCACAGGAGCTATGGTTCCCCTAACAAAAGCCATAGATACAGCTAGATCTAATGACCTGACAAGAGCAGAAGGTATAGAGGGACACAGGCTGATGAAACCACAGAGGAAAAAAGTAGAAAATTTACATATTGAGAAATACATAAAATGTGCAGATTCAGTACTCGGCAGGAATGAGAAGCTGTCATCTAGCGGAGAGGGCACTAAACTGGGATTTGGGAGACCTGGACTCCCTTCCTTGGTCTGCCACTGAACTCCTTTGAGACCTTGGAGAAATCACTTTACCTCTTTGTTTCGCTTCACACTCTTTGTCTGTTTAGTTTGTAAGCTAAGAGGGCAGGGACTGACTCTTACTGGGTGTTTGTACACCCAGCACCTAGCACAATGAAGATCTGCTTTCAGTTCGATGCTTGTGCTAATATAAATAATAATAATAATACACATTAATGTAGAAATTTTTCCTACAAAATGTTGCCACAGGAAAAAATACAATAAAAGGAATTATTACAAGACCATATAGATTCAACACAAAAAAGTCAAGCTTATTGTTGTTCATTAGGTAGCAACAGAAAAGGCTTCTGATCACAAGAAATATTTCATTTATGCAGCCAGCATTCTTTATAGATTTTGCTTGGTTAAAACCCTATAATGATTGCAATTTGCCTGTTTGAGAGACCAGCTCTCTTCCTTTGCCATTTTGTTGCAGTTATGGTCAGCAGAGGAGTTGGAGCTGGTGCCTTTGCAGTATAGAAGACAGAGAATGCATGATGAGACATCCATGAGGGACACTCAGATTTGGAACATATTCCCCTCTTTGATCCAAAATAGCTTATAACAGTTAATCATCAGGCCCATCACTTTCCCCAGGCTTTTGAGGCATAGTATGAGCTGCTATCTGTTGGTGGTGCTCAATTTTGATTTCAGACCTGGTAAATTATTTCCTGGTTTCGGGATGAGGTGAACTGCTAGCTTTCATTCATATCATTTTACTTGTAATTGTATCAAAGATGCCTGGAGCCCAGAATATGCCTTTTATACTATGCATAGCTTTAACCATTCAAGGAGCCACATTGATTTCAATAGGACTTTTCACTAGTCCTGAAAATTATGTATGTGCTTTAGAATTGTGATGGACTAGAGCTCAAGAAAGTTACCAGTTGCTCTCTGTGATTGCCTCAAAAGACATCAATTGTGTGTTAGTTTCAATCTTATGTTTGGAGTCTCAGTGAGCAGATGGAAATAAACATACTTCCCATTAACAAATTTTGTCCTATTAGTACACTAAGACAAGATGCAAAACAGTACAACAAATCAGAGTTACTCACCATATGCTATGTACAATGTACAAATGTCGAAATGATTCGGCACTACTAGTTCAAAGATGTTACTTAAAAAAATCAATAAAGTTGGAATCATTAGAAAGCCCAGACTAAGCAGGGGCTATTACTTTTGTTTTTACAAAACAATTGCCAACAGCTTAGTAATTTTTACTTAACAGAAGGAACAAAACAAGCATTTAGCTAATTTCACATACATTTTGTGCTCAAATTAAAATCAGCCTTGTTTTATTTAGAATACCACGCCTCCTCCTCTGCCTTGCTATTAAGGCAGTAGTTATTTTCTACTTAGGCAAGCATACAAGGAAGGAGCATATGGCCTATTTTGCGATGATGAAAACCATGCAATTATGGCAAAGAATTCCCAGGAGAAATCTGAAGAAGCGACACCACAAAGTTTTCCCTTGAGTGCCAATCACACTTCTCCCCTCCTCTCACTCCATTGCTCATGTGCTGAATTTGTTATTTCATCAAAACTCCAGTAAAAAAAAAGAAAAAGAAAAAGAAAAAAGGACTTGGTCAGCTCTTGAAGACTTTATGCAGGATAAGGAAGAAAAACAACACACATACATATTCAGTTTAACACATTCTGCCTGCACTGCTGTGAGGCAGACAGACATTTAAGCAGTTATTCAAGGCAAGCAACACAGTATGTGGTTCTGATTATTCCTGAGTTGCAAATATTGCACACAGCTAAAACATTATCTTTCCCTTAAAAATCCTCTAGGGGGTTGTAAAGGTTGCAGAAACCATGGCAATCCCAATTACACTGCATTGTCTCTGCCTTGCAGGCCTACAGGACTCATTAGCAAGTTTTCAACTTATCTTCTTTTGTATGTACAGTAGATATAAGTAACTTTATATTATTAGTAATGTTCTTTTAGAAGTTTGAAGCTAATGCAGCTTTTCCTATTGATTCTGCTCACTTGGCAAACATTGATTTTTCTTTGGTGTGGTTCTGTTGTGCTGCAGAAACCAACACATCTTTTCACTGAATTCCTTGTTTGTGCTCCAGATCCATTGATGGCCTTGTGGATGAACTTTGCAAATAGAGTTACCTGGAGTGACTACAGGAGGTATAGCAAGGAGAACTAAAATGGTTTGAGGAACAAATCTGACGAGTAATAATGAGAAGTGGCACCTCCACCACTAGACCTCTCACCTGTGGAGTTCCACAAGCATTAATTCTCTCTCTGGTCATTTTCAACATCTGCTTGCAACTGTGATAAATGAAGGGATCGGGGTAGCTCCCTTTTATGGACACCCAGCCAACCAGTAGGTATAAAATCCCTCTTAGTAGCTATTCTCTAATTGCTCTACCTGTAAAGGGTTAAAAAGTCTCACTGCTATGCATAGGTAAAAGGAAGTGTGTGGGCGCCTGGCCAAAAGAGCCAATGAGAAGGCTAGAACTTTTTAAAATTTAAACAAGACTCCCCTTTTGTCTGTCTGTGGTGGTTCTTGTGGAGAGAGGGGACAGGACAGAGTTATGCTGTGAAAAGCTTGGGGCCAGGTATAAAAATCATCGGTATCATACCTAGAAACTACTTCTTTGAAACCCCAGATATGTAAGGAGATCAGGAAATGTCTAGAAAGATGTGATTAGGTTTATCTCTTTTTATTTCTTTATGGCTTGTAGACTCTGTGCTAACCCCATATGCTTTTGTTTTGCTTGTAACCTTTAAGCTGGACCTCAAGAAAGCTATTCTTGATGCTTAATCTTGTAGGTTTTTTTTAATCAAGCAAATGCCTAAGTTCCCAGATGTATTTTCTTCTTTATTATTATTAAAATTTACCTTTTTTAAAAACAGAATTGGATTTTTGTGTCTTAAGAGGTTTATGCACTTCTTGTTTAATTAGCTGGTGGCAACAGCTGATTTCCCTTTTTTTTTTTTCTTTCTCAGCTCTTCCTAGGAGGGGGGGGTGAAGGGGCTTGAGGGTACCCCACAGGAAGGAATTCCCAAGTTTGCCTTCTTGGACTCTCAAAGGGATTCTGCATTTAGGTGGTGGCAGCATCTATCAATCCAAGGTCAGAAAGAAGCTGTAACCTTGGGAGTTTAATACAAGCCTGGAGTGGCAAGTATTAATTTTAGAATCCTTGCTGGCCCCCACCTTCTGCACTCAAAGTGCCAGAGTGGGGAATCAGCCTTGACAGCAACCATTAGGTGAACTGGTTAGATGACATGAATTCAAATGCCAACAATATGCAGATGACATGGCTCTACCTATCCTTCACCATATGTAATCACTCTATTGCTATCAAAATGTCCCAGTGCTTAGATGAGATCAGCTCATGGATGAAGCTGAAGCTGAGCAAAACAGAGGTGATGCTAATGGGAAGAGGAAAGTATTTTGAGGCATACAGCCATGATACAGATTCATTTGACTAAAGTTCATATCCAATCGGTCAACTCAGTCCATAGTCTAAGAGAACTCTTGGGGTCTTTGCTGATGCTGAGCTCTCACATAACCATGAGTAATGCTTTCTACCATCTCTGGTTGCCTAAGAGACTTCACTCCAGGCAGTGGATGAAGACTTGGCCTCAGTTATTCATGCCTTTGTCACCTTTTTCTAGATTACAACAATGCAATGTACCTGGGCATGAAACCTTAAGCACTTTAGAAAACTCTAACTAGTACAAAAGACTGCAGCACATCTCCTCAGCAACCACAGGCTACCACAAGCACATTAGACCTGTGCTCCACTCTCTACACTAGTTTTCCATAGACTGCTGAATCAAGTTCTAGGTCTCAGTCCTTATCATCTGCACTCAGGATACCTAAAAGACAATGCAAAGCTCTGGGGAAAAGACTATGGTTGACAACTTTACTCCTGCGGCACAAGAGATCTCTCAACAATAAGCCTAAAATTAATCTGTGCAGGCGACAAAACTTCCTTGAATAAACTCTCCCCAGAAGTAGGAACTTCACAAACCTCAGCACTTTACACTCCAAGTGCAAGGCACACTTCTTTAGCTTTGCATTCTCTAATATAAATACATAGCACAAAGTATACTTATTTGAAAAGAAAAAAAATGACACTCTACACCACACACTTCTCCCTCTCGAAAGTATGAGGGAACAAAGAACAGGTGACTGATGTGCAGTCACATTGCTTAATGCACTATTGAAAGTGCTCAGGTACTATGATGATGAGCATGGCATTAAAATATATATAGAACAGGACATAAAATAGACTAGAGCTGAGAAAGTGTTTGTTATCTCACCTCACAAAAATGACAACTTGGAAAAAAAAGTATACATTTCTTGGTGGAAAAGGGACTATATTTTTCTTTTAATATACATTTAAAGACAGATTATTTGACCTTTTCCTGCAATCCCTGGCATTGTGGAGGAAATGGTATGTTGACAGGAGCAGAGACAAAACAAGGCCAAAGCATGTGTGATATGTAGTTGTTGGTGAGTATTTGCTTCAGGTTGGGGGGCTGTCTGTAAGCAAGGACTGGCCTGTCTCCCAAGGTCTGTGAGAGTGAGAGATTGTCCTTCAGGATAGGTTGTAGATCCTTGATGATGCACTGGAGAGGTTTTAGTTGGGGGCCGTAGGTGATGGCCAGTGGCGTTCTGTTGCTTTCTTTGTTGGGCCTGTCCTGTCGTAGGTGACTTCTGGGTCAATCTGTTTCTTCACTTCACCAGGTGGTACTGTAGTTTTAAGAACACATGATAGAGATCCTGTAGGTGTTTGTCTCTGTCTGAGGGATTAGAGCAAATGTGACTGTATCTTAGAGCTTGGCTGTAGATGATGGATTGTGTGATGTGGTCTGGATGAAAGCTGGAGGCATATAGGTAAGTATAACAGTCTGTAGGTTTCTGGTATAGGATGGTGCTTATGTGACCATCACTTATTTACACTAGGAAGTGTCCAGGAAGTGCATCTCTTGTGTGGACTGGTCCAGGCTGAGGTTGATGGTGATATATGCCATCATGTGCCAGCAATGCCCCTCTGCCAAACCAGACAGTCTCTACGCAAAAGAATAAATGGACACAAATCAGACATCAAGAATTGTAACATTAAAAAACCAGTAGGAGAACACTTCAGTCTCCCTGGACACTCAATAACAGACTTAAAATTGGAAATTCTTCAACAAAAAAACTTCAAAAACAGACTTCAACGAGAAACTGCAGAACTGGAATTAATTTGCAAACTGGACACCATCAAATTAGGCCTGAATAAAGACTGGGAGTGGATGGGTCACTACAAAAACTAATTTTCCCCTGCTGATACTCAACTTGTCAACTGCTGGAAATGGCCAACATCCACTTTGATTACATTAGCCTTATTAGCACCATCTCTTGATATTCACCCATTCTTGTCATCTGTTGAGAACAGGCCACTTCCACCTTAATTGAATTGGCCTCATTAGCACTGACCTCCCCCACACTTGGTAAGGCATCCCCCATCTTTTCATGTGATGTAATATATATACTACTTACTGTATTTTTCACTCCATGCATCTGATGAAGTGGGTTTTAGCCCATGAAAGCTTATGCCCAAATAAAGTCTTAGTCTCTACGGTGCCCCAAGGACTCCTTGTTCTTTAATTAAAGATTATGTCATGTGATGAAGTCTCCAGGAATACATCCAACCAAAACTGGCAACCCAAAGGACAACTGAGAATCTTCTCTTAGAATCTAAATTACTTTTTCTCCCATTTTAAAGCAGAATAGTTCAAATTAAGACTATATTTGACACCATCTTTTTGGAGGAAAATATAAAAAATTATGCTACCTAGAAAGGAGATAAAGACTGAAGTATGAAATCCCACAAATTCTACTGCATTGCTTCTCTTGTGCCACTGTCACACCCTAGTATTTTCTTCTGTGGTTTTCACCTACAGCAGCGAAATAGACTTATTCCAGAATCACTGTAATACAAGAGGACTTGATTCAGTCAGTAGCATAAATCAGAAGTGACTCCATTTAATTCAATGCTACACTGAAATAAGACTGTTGCAAAGCGAGAACAAAATCAGGACCCAGGAGCACAAAAAGAAAGTAAACAATAAGTCTGGGCTTTTAAAAATTGCTATTTTCTTCTATCAATGACTCCTTAAAATGACTTAAACGGAGAGCAGCACCCCCCAGAGCAAATAGTGTTCTTCCACCATTTATGAACTGCTTATAAAAACCAGTTATTTGAACTGAGCAGCTCAAGAAAATTCTCATGATATACTAAATGCCAAAATACAGTCTGTGCATAAGAAAATCTAGTCACTGTGCTTCCACCTCTCACAAAATATACGAAAACGTTTCTATAAATCTAGTTACACTTCAAAGGGATTTTTCATTGGGAGCGGCTATGGTATTGAGCCTTGAATCTTTTGAAGTCTGTGGAGCAGCTGCAGCATTTGACTCAAAAGGTTCTAGAAACAATAGCCAAAACCCAATACTGGTGTTTTACTCCAACAGAGCTTCAGATTTGAAGAATGGGGGTTTCAAAAGTGCTTAGCTTTGGCCCAGCTCTGATAAAACTTGTTGACTGCAGTAGGAGCAGACCTGGTCCAATACTAAATTCTTTTGAACATTCCACCTTAAATGCCTAGTTTGGGTAGAAAACCACACGAACGACACTTCAGTATAACTATGATCAATTTTCTCACCCTGTTTGCAAAGAAAGAAGTGAAAACACAATTAAAGCTGTGATATATTCAAAAGTTTCTCTCGATATGAAAGACCTTTAATTATATGACTTAGGCAGTGAACAGAAAGAGTGCAAGTATGATTTATGATCAATGAAACACTAAAGTAATGCAGCCTGAGATACATTGGCTTTTCCATTAGGAATCAAATCCTACTCAGCTTACTGACTTGAGCAGCCAGTAGGATTCCTTGTGTAAAACAAGCAGGATATAGTTCTATCAGTGCATGCCAGATGTCATAACCAGATAGCTAAGGGTTAATGTCTCTTTCACTTGTAAAGGGTTAACAAACAGTGACCTGCAACACCTGACCAGAGGACCAATCAGGAGACAAGATACTTTCAAATCTCGGTGGAAGGAAGCCTTTGTGTGCGTTCTTTGTTCTTAGTCGGTGTTCTCTCTGGGCTGTGAGAGTGACCACACATACCTACAGGCTCTCTAATCTTCTATTCCAATTTAGTAAGTACAAAAGGTAGAAAGGCGGTTTAGTCTTTTTAATTGTTTTGCTTTATTTGCAAATGTGTATCTGGCTGGTAGGGGTCTAATGTGTATTTGGCTAAAAGTATTTTAAATTGTATTTCTGCTGGAGAAGGCTGTTTCTCCAATTTCTATAAGCTGACAGACCCTGTAACTTTTACCACAGAGACATCTTTTACTTTTTTCTTTCTTTTTATTAAAAGTTTTGCTTTTAAGACCTGTCTGATTTTTCCCCTTGTTGAGGCTCAAGGGAATTGAGTCTGTACTTAACAGGGAAGGAGAAGGGAGGGGGAGAGAAAGGGGGGGAGAACCCACCTGATTTGTCTGTGTTGTGATTCAAGAAGTTTGAATCATGGTGATCTCCTAGTGTACCCAGGGTGGGAAAGATCTGGGAGGAAGAAAGGAGAAGGGGGAATCCCTTTGTTTAGATTCACGGAACTTGAATCTGTATATCTCTCCAGGAGCCCAGGGAGGGAAGGAGGGGGAAGGGAAATGGTTTATTCCCCTTTGTTGTGAGACTCAAGGAATTTGGGTCTTGGGGGTCCCCAGGGAAGGTTTTGGGGGAGACCAGAGTTTATTAGGCACTGTACTCTAAGTCCTGATTGGTGGCAGCACTACAGGATCTAAGCTGGTAATTAAGCTTAGGGGAATTCATGCTAGTACCCATATTTTGTACGCTAAGGTTCAGAATTGGGAATTATACTATGACATGGTAGGCAGTGGTGGGATAAGAAAGCAAAAGCCAGTAAGATTATTATTTTTCTTTTTTCTCTGCTAGCTGCTTATAAGCAGAGAAAAGGGGGGTTTTAAAAGCAAGTCTGCAGGGTTTTTTTTTTCTTTCTCTCTTCCTTCTGAGTACACTGAAGGCAGAGAGATTAAGGTTTAATAAGGGTCTTTTGTTAAACAAAGCAGGCTTAAGTGGTCAGCAACAGACACCAGCAGAACACATTTGCATATCAAAGGGTTTTATTTTGTTTTAATTTAAATGCGAAAGATTAGGTAGAAGAAGTTAAAAAAGGCACTGTTGCTAGGCAAACCCAAGGAGGCAACAAAAAAGCAGCAGTTCAGGCAGTAAACCAGCAGAGGGCACCCCAACACCAAAAAAACAGGAAACATGACTTCCAGGGCAAAAAGGGATGCAGAGGACCAAATTAAAGATGCAGACCATAGGCGAGACATGGAAGAAAAACTACAAGAGATGGAACTGAGAGAAAAAGTAAAAGGTGTCTCTGTACTTTAGGTGGTAAAAGTTACAGGGTCTGTCAGCTTATAGAAATTGGAGAAACAGCCTTCTCCAGCAGAAATACAATTTAAAATACTTTTAGCCAAATACACATTAGACCCCTACCAGCCAGATACACATTTGCAAATAAAGCAAAACAATTAAAAAGACTAAACCGCCTTTCTACCTTTTGTACTTACTAAATTGGAATAGAAGATTAGAGAGCCTGTAGGTATGTGTGGTCACTCTCACAGCCCAGAGAGAACACCGACTAAGAACAAAGAACGCACACAAAGGCTTCCCTCCACTGAGATTTGAAAGTATCTTGTCTCCTGATTGGTCCTCTGGTCAGGTGTTGCAGGTCACTGTTTGTTAACCCTTTACAGGTGAAAGAGACATTAACCCTTAGCTATCTGGTTATGACACGCCCCCCAAATCTCAGACAGTGGGGAACATCACTGGCGGTGATTTCTTCCTAGAACTTTAGAATAAACAGATTAATACAACATATGCACCTTTACATATCTACTAAAAGCAGCAAAGAATCCTGTGGCACCTTATAGACTAACAGACGTTTTGGAGCATGAGCTTTCGTGGGTGAATACCCACTTCCTCAGATGCATGTAACATGCATGTTTACATGCATCTGAGGAAGTGGGTATTCACCCACGAAAGCTCATGCTCCAAAACGTCTGTTAGTCTATAAGGTGCCACAGGATTCTTTGCTGCTTTTACAGATCCAGACTAACACGGCTACCCTCTGATACTAAATATCTACTAAGTATGTAAACTACAAGACTTTCTACATTTTAAGAACAATTTTTAACCAGTGGATTCTGGGAAACTTTTACGAGAGAGTGCATCAGCTACTTTGTTAGAAGCTCCTGAAATGTGTTGAATTTCAAAATCAAAATCCTGGAGAGCTAAACTCCATCGAAGCAGTTTTTTGTTGTTCCCCTTGGCAGTATGAAGCCACTTTAGCGCAGCATGGTCGGTTTGTAGCTGGAACCGCTGTCCCCAAACGTATGGGCGTAGCTTTTCCAGGGCGTACACAATGGCGTAGCATTCCTTTTCACTGACTGACCAGTGACTTTCCCTCTCAGACAGTTTCTTGCTGAGAAACACGACAGGATGGAAGTTGTGATCCGATCCTTCCTGCATGAGAACTGCTCCTATATCATGCTCAGATGCATCTGTGGTTACTAGGAATGGTTTGTCAAAGTCCAGGCCCTTAGCACAGGGTCAGACATGAGCGCCACCTTAAGTTGGGTAAAGGCCTTTTGACCCTCATCAGTCCACTTAACTGCATTTGGCTGGGTCTTTTTGGTCAGTGGGGCAGCGATTTGGCTGTAGCGTGGTACAAATCGCCTGTAATACCTGGCCAAGCCTAAGAAGGATTGAACCTGTTTCTTTGACTTTGGGACAGGCCACTTTTGGATAGCATCCACCTTGGCCTGTAGGGGGTTTATGGTTCCTCGACCCACCTGGTGTCCCAGGTAAGTCACTCTGTTTTGCCTATTTGACACTTTTGGGCCTTAACAGTTAGTCCTGCCTGCCTGATGCGCTGAAAGACTTTTTTCAGGTGTTCTATGTGTTCGGGCCAGGAGTCAGAAAAAATGGCCACATCATCGAGGTAGGCAACTGCATAGTTGCCCAGTCCTGCTAGTAGACCATCTAGCAGCCTCTGGAAGGTGGCAGATGCATTTCGCAGCCCGAAAGAAAGTACATTAAATTCATACACCCCCCGCATGGGTGACGAATGCTGACCTTTCCTTGGCAGGTTCATCTAGCAGTACTTGCCAGTACCCCTTGGTTAAGTCTATTGTAGAGATGAACTGGGCACGTCCCAACTTCTCCAATAGCTCATCGGTGCGTGGCATTGGATAGTTGTCTGGACGAGTTACCGCATTTAGCTTACGGTAGTCCACGCAAAAGCGTATTTCCCCATCTGGTTTGGGTACCAGAACCACTGGAGATGCCCATGCACTGGTAGATGAGCGGATTATACCCATCTGTAGCATGTTTTGGATCTCCCATTCTATTGCAGCTTGGGCATGAGGAGACACCCGGTAGGGTGGGTTTCTAATTGGGTGAGCATTACTTGTGTCAATGGAGCAGTATGCCCGTTCAGTCCGTCCTGGGGTGGCTGAGAACAATGGGGCGAAGCTAGTGCACAGCTCCTTGATTTGTTGCCGCTGCAGACATTCCAGGGTTGTGGAGAGATTCACCTCTTCCACGCCACCGTCACTTTTTCCTTCGTAGTAGACACCTTCAGGCCACTCAGCGTCATCTCCTCCCTGGGCTGTAAACTGACTAACCTGTAAGTCTCTGGAATAAAAGGGCTTGAGAGAATTAACATGGTACACTCTGGGCTTTAGGGAGGAACTGGGAAATGCTATGAGGTAGTTAACAGCTCCCAGGCACTCTTGGACCGTGAAGGGCCCTTCCCATGAGGCTTCCATCTTATGGGCCTGTTGCACCTTCAGGACCATAACCTGGTCTCCTACCTTGAAAGAAAGTTCTCTGGTATGTCTGTCATACCTTTTTGCTCTTCCTGAGCATCCTTTAGGTTTTCTTTAGCAAGGGCTAAAGAGTGCCGGAGGGTGCTTTGTAGGTTGCTTACAAAGTCCAGAATGTTAGTCCCTGGAGAAGGCGTAAACCCCTCCCATTGCTGCTTCACCAACTGTAATGGCCCCTTAACCTCGGGACCATACACAAGTTCAAACGGTGAAAACCCTAAACTGGGATGTGGTACAGCCCTGTAGGCAAAAAGTAACTGCTGCAACACTAGGTCCCAGTCATTGGAGTGTTCATTGACGAATTTACGTATCATGGCCCCCAAAGTTCCATTAAACCTTTCGACCAGGCCATTGGTTTGATGGTGGTAAAAGGTGGCAACCAAGTGATTCACCCCATGAGTTTCCCACAGTTTCACCCAACCTGCCAGTACATTGAGATATTTTAAGTGTGGATCTGAATATATGTTTCATTACTTATTGTCCTTTTTAATTCCAGGAATACATTTTTCAGAAATATAGTACCACTTCAACCATCTCTCTAGCTGCTTCTAATGCTTCTACCTCTGATTTGGCAGGCTTCATGGAGGAAGGCCTCTTGTAACATCAAAAAACTGCTGAATTTACATCACTAATTACATGTGTTTGGGAATGAAATTAAATAAGGTGGACTGTGTGTGTAAGAGTGAAACACATACTGAGTACGTTCATAATGTTTCAAATGAAACTATACATAAAAGATTGCCAGGTTTTTGGCTATTATATCAAATGGAAGGCAAAAAGATCTCTATAAAAATTTTTCCATAAACCATTATAAAAGCTGCCTTTAAAGAACAGAAGAAGATAAAACAAATCACACAGTAGAGAACTATAGTCATAGTTGTTTTCTGTATTATGTAAAATATACAGGAGTTGAAATGAAATCGTCTCTATCCCAGCAGAGCCCCTGAGCATTCTGTTAGAGCACCAGCACATCTTGTCTATGTGTAAAACACAAAGTGTACCTGAAACTAATAATTTAAATTTAAAATAACATTCGTGAACAGTTCAGCTTTTTGTCCAACTTGGCTAACTTTAAAGACATAGTCTCACTGAAGTCAAGTCAAGCAGGTACTAATATAGACTGGATGAACCAGGGCCCTGTTGCTGGTGACAGCCATTTTGTTAAATGTGACATGGTTTATGCAAACACTTTTGTAGTGTAAATTGCCCCCTGACCAAGGCCATATTCGAACACTCTGCATGTGGATGTCCCCCTCTCCATGCAGAAAGGGAGTCAACAGGTTCTAGGGGAATTCTCCATTGCCCTGGACTCCACAGAGTGCCCTCTCCATGTCTGACAAACTACAGAGAGGGAGCTGACAGAGAGTGGATGAGCCAGGCACAGAGTCAAGTTCAACAGGACACTTATCATCCCCCTACCAGTCCTGCAGCATTTGCCTGTTAGTGCATTTGTGCTACAGCTTGCGGCAGTGCTACCTACTCCTTTCCTGTCACATTGGACAACCCAAGTCAGCCTTCAGGCTGAGCACATGCAGCCAGATTTATGAAAGAATGTATTAGAGCCGGTTGATAATCTTCCAACAGAACAGTTTTCGGTGGGAAAATACTGATTCCACAAACTCGAAACATTTCACTGGAATATATCAATATTCTCAAAATTTCTAACAGGAAATTATCAAAACATTTTGCTTCAATAAAGTCAAAATGTTTCTTTTGACTTTATCGTTTCGATTTTTATGTTATATTTAGTAGTCTAAACTTTTCAACTTCCATGGGAATTAGGTACCTAAATTCTATTTAAAATCCCACTAAGTGCCTATCTGCATCATTAGATACCTAAATATCTTTAGAAATCTGGCCCTTGGACTCTGTTTGGATTGCCTGTGCCATCAGGAGTCCTTAAGGCTGGACCTTTACTTTCTTTCATCCCCAATGAACAAACACAGAGGAAACTCTGTGTGAAGCCCCTCATTGCATTTTCAGAGAATATAATACCCTGAATTATTAGATTTTATGTATATATTTTGCATAGCAATGTACATTTTAAGATGTATTTTTATTCATCGTGTTGATTTGCTTTGGAATAACTACATAGCAAAACCCATGCAACTGCATTGAGCTTAGTTTGTATTTTAAATAATCTAAATGTTGGTCTTTTCCTCCCCACTTTTTAAGAAAAATGCTCTCAGTTATTTCAAAATTGAAATATAGAACAACACCATCACTTATATACTTGTATATAATTAATTTAAAATGAAAGAATAGTTGGTGAAATGTACAGGACAATAGAAATGAAAATGACTTAGAATTTGCACAGGATAGGTATGTACAGACACTGGATTTTTTGTTTGTTTGTTTTGTTTTGTTTTGTTATTTTTCTTTTCTTTTCTTTTACTTTGAACTGTGTGAAACTAATCATATTGTGATACTCAGGCTAATTCCAACACCCCAAAAAACTAACAAAGAAATCAACGTACATTTTTAACTTAAAGTGTCAGCATTTAACAAATGAAGATTTGTGAGCTTTATATAAGAAATGAAAAGAAGCATGTATTGAAGAATATTACTTGCATGTCTGTTCTTTGAATAACACATGATGGGTATATACACATTGATTTTAAATACAGACTTCATACTCTATGGATGTTTTTGACATTTCTCATTCTGAAAAAAATTAGTTCAGGAAATTGTGAAGACTGAGCAAAATAATTGCTGCCTATTGACAAAGCCAACTGAAGACACCACAGACAAAGGCACTATTTAATCTGACAGGTCTCATCAGACTATAGATTCACCCTTCCCTCCCAAGAGCCCACTTATTTCAGCTTAGTTCAATCCACTGGAAGGAAGCTGGAAGATAGCCCTCCGCTGGTACTGCTCTAGTCTGTGATGGCTGCAACCCTCTTGTGCTACTTGTATATGGCAGGAAGTAACTTAGGGATACTGTAATCACAGAGAACATTAACCTCTCAGTGGCCTGCACCTACCAGACACACTGGTGTGTTTGTGGCCAGCACAGAGACACCATCCATGGTCGAGAGAGGTGTGGAACACCCCAGGTGCCTGCTTTGCTTTCATGCAGCCCCACTACAGGTCTTAAGTAGGGCCCTACCAAATTCATGGCCCATGAAAAACACACCACAGACCATGCAATCTAATCTCTTCTGGGAAATCTAGCTATTGTAGTAGAAGACCAGATTCTACAGAGCTGGGTGGCTGGAGAGCGGCGAATGCTGGCCAGGAGCTCAGTTCTGAAGGGCAAAAGTGAAGATGGCATGGTATGAGGAGGGGTCATCACTTTTTAAGGGGTGGGAGAAGGGCCAGCCTTACAGGTGGGTGACCACTCAGGGCCCCATGGTCAAGAGGGTGCCTTGGTCACCCCCACACACAGTCAGCTCAAAGCCCCTTTAACTCCCTAGCACTGGGGCCAGGGAGGGGCAGGGCTGGGAGCCCCCCAGCTGGGAGTGCCCCAGTGGGGAGCTCCTACTGTGCACGAGGCTCCAGCTGCTAGTCCTGGGCTGGAGAGGGACAGGACTTCCTCTCTCTTGCACAGGCCACTTCCTGGGCCGGGTCAGACCCACCTCTGGGAACCTCGCTTGGCTGCAGGAAGCAATGCAGCTTCTGGCAGGGACCCCACCTCTGAAGTCAGCACTGCTGCCAGTAGCAGAGCAGAAGTGAGGGTGGTATGATATGGAATTGCCGCCACTACTTCAGTGCAGCTGCCTTCAGAGCTGAGTGGCCAGAGGTCAGCTGCTGGCTGGGCATCCAGCTCTGAAGGCAACAGCGCAGAAGTAAGGGTAGCAATACTGCAACACCCCCTCTACAATAGCCTTGTAACGCCCACCCACAAAACCTCATTTTGGTCAGGATCCCCATGGTTACAACACTGTGAAATTTCAGATTTAAATATCTGAAAATGTGAAATTTACTATTTTTAAAATCCTATGACCATGAAATTGACCAAAATGGACTTTGAATTTGGTAGATCCCTAGTCTTAAGTGATGCAAAGGGTCTTACCCCAGCCCTCCACATGTAGGATGAATTTCACAATAACATATGAGTAAAAAGTATGTAATCGATTGTAACACATTAACTCAGACATTACTCTCCAGAAAGGAATAGGGTATCATTCTGTGAAGCAGTTCAGGCAAAGCTGAGAAGCCACCTAAAGCCAGCTTGGGCTTGGTTTCTTCCCAAACCCATAAGAGTCAGCCTAAATTCACGCACAAATAAAGGGTAGTATCAGGAAGGCCAGGAACTGGGAGAACAGAGGGCAAAAACCATGATACATGCATTTGGGGATCTAAAGGGTAAACTCCTTAAATGAAATTAGCATCTGAATCTAACTAATGAGCTATTCATCCTTGGGAGTTTTGAGGGTTCTCCCAATGTCAGTTACTTGGGAACAGAGCAATAGGAAGCCGACCTTGTTATAAGCTCTTGGGAAGATTTCCATGGAAGTGAAAGCTATTGTTACTTCCTGAAGCTGCTCCACCTTAACAGATAAGTGAGACGCTTCACTGCAGCAATTCCTTTGCAGCTAGCTACAGTTGCTGAAGCCCAAACCCAAAGGAGAATTCAGTGTTTTGCTTCTTGTTAGTTTTGACATCATCTGACAAAGGAATTCCCACATAAGCACTGCACTTTGTATCTTCTCTCCCTTCACAATAATATGAAGTGGATATCCATGCTTGTTTTTCAAATTCTTTCCAGCTGTCCAATCATAGTTCTGTTGGCAGAAGAAGGAATGGTTTTGCTCCCATTTACCTACAAGAATACAGGCAGCCTTTGTTCTCATTTACAGATACATTTATCCACAAGAAGATTGCCATAACTCTGTACTGGAATCAACCATTTTGTCGAATCTCTTCCCGCAGTTAAAAAAAATAAAACCCTTAGTTCATGAATCTCTCTTTGATCTCTCTTTAAAAAAAATCTTGACTAGATAATTATATATTACACATATCTGTTGTATATTTCACTGGGTGCATTCTAAATTATGTATAATGTGTGCACACTGGAAGCAGAAATTCCATTGGCACAGAACCCAAACCACCTTACATTTTTCTGATAGGGATCAGTGAGCAGGAAATTCTGTTCAGAATTTGAAAATCATCTCTGAATTCAGGTGCTTCTTTGAAGATTTTCATTAATATCCAAACCCCCTGAACCACCACAACCTCCTCTTTCATCTGCCCTAAACAAATCCTTCCTTCCCACTCTTCTATTCTATTCTAACCTGCTGGAGGTATTTCTAAGCTACTAATCACTGTGGTTTCATGCTACCTATGAAAATCTCGTGCAACAGCAGCAATGCATTTTCATGAGCTAACCCATCCCTCACCCTCTTTTCTGGCAGGTCTTCTTGGCTGGGTTGCTTAGACAGTTCATTCTCCTTTACTCCTGTAATTAAGCGTGCTATTGTCTGACCCAATCTTCCCATGACTGTTAGTGTGGGAGATGACAAGTAGCTAATCACACCTAACAGATTTGATTGGTGTCAGGTAGCCACGCCTTCAATCCATTACTATTGTGCCCCTAATAGTAAAAAAACTTTCACTGATCATGAGGAAATCATCATAATGGAAATAATGACATCACAGCAGAATTGGAATATAGCCCTTGTGCTGTCAGAAGTGAAAGAATTACAGGGCATGCAATGGTAGAACAGTTTGTACTCTGTGCTATATGAAAAGGTGTCAGCCAAAAGTCAGGTTGAAAAGCAGCTAAAATATAGGTGCCCTTGTTTTCCTGGTGTTAGCAATACCAGGAACTAGTTATTTCAGCCAAAGAAATAACCTTTAGAGCTATCATGTAACTAATTAGAACAGGGAAGGAGCTTGCCAGAACATAATTAAATTTAAAATAAAAATACTGCTATTTTCGTCAGGGGTTCTGAACCTTTTTCTTTCTGAGGTCCTGCTCCGACATGCTATAAAAACTCTATGGCCCACCTGTGTCACAATAACTGTTTTTCTGCATATAAAAGCCAAGGCTGGCATTAGGGGGTAGCAAGCAGGGCAATTGCCTGAGGCCCCATGTCACAGGTACCCCCGCAAAGCTACATTGCAGAGGTTTCGACTTCAGCCCCAAGTGGTGGATTTCTACTCTGAGTCCCAGTGAGTCTAATGCTTACCCTGCTTGGTGGACCCCCTGAAACCTGCTCACAGCCCCCCGGGGGGGCTGGACCCCTGGTTAAGAACCACTGATTTTAGTTATGGAGTGGAACAGGAGCTATATGATATTTGTGAGGAAGGGAGAACTACTGGAGAAGTAAATGGATGGGTCTTTGGTAATGGTACAAAAAGTTAAGCATTGCAAAGAACAGCATTTCCAGAACTAACTGAGCAGACTGGAAGTTTTAGGGCTCCATCCAGCCCTTAAGCACATGCTTAAGTCTCAATGTGGTCAATCAGGGCCTTAGAACAAAATTACTGTCTGATGAGAATCAGAGTGTACGATGCGCCTTGAAAACACATTCTCCTAACTCCATGCCTGGCATATATCTTTTCCAAAGAGTGCTATCTGAAAGTGGTCCCATGATTGCTTTTTTGACCAGGGTTGGGGATGGAAAGGAAAAGAAGTGATTAAAAATCTGAGGTAAAGGAAGTGCATATGAGACACAGCAGAGAGAGACAGGGTATATGCTGAATGAAAGATGAGTCTTCTAGTTCAGGATATGCTGTCCCTCTAGAATACAAGTGAGGCATGGATGTACCTGTATTTCTCATTTCATACTTCAGGAAAACTAACCCAATTAAAAGAAGGTGGGGAGAGGCAGAATAGGATTTAGACATTGTTTCGGTCACTGGATAAGCAATTTCACATATTTCTATTCCTTCCTTTGCATCAAACATAGCATTCAGATGCATGCTGCATTCATTCCACATAATAGCAGAACAACAGTTGCATAGTACTCAGTGGAGCTGAGTGAATAGTGCAAGAGTTCTACGAATATTCATTTGAATTTTTAAGCAAATTCATATCAGTCGTGTTTACACCCATTTTCTGTTTTCTCTCAGTAATTATAGTAAATGTGTTTGTTAACAGAAACAATCACAGAAAATTTGAAGCCAATATGGAAAATATTCACAGAAAGCAAATTTTGAGTTTGTATTCACAGCCGAAAAAACTAACTGTAAAAGCTCTGTTCATCCAGCTAGAGAACACAAACTATCAGATTTATGGATTCAATCAAAATAGCTTGAATCTCAAACACTTGCATTCAATTGCTCATGAATTGAATGAACTGGCAGTTCTTAAAAGATGTAATACTAGAGGCTTAACAACAAGCTATTCCGACACAGAGGGAAGATAAGAATAACCACAGGAGGCCAATTTGGCCGTATAAGGTGCTTCTTAGCTATCTAACAGACCAAAAGCGATACATAAAGGAAATGGAAGGAGAAGCATGTCACCCAGGAAGTATAGATGGGAATAGCGCGAAGTGTAGGGACAAAATCATGAAAGACAAGGCAAAGAATGAGTTACAGCTGGCAAGAAATGTTGGAGATCACAAGAAGGGGTTCTTCAAATATGTCAGACAAAAAAAGAAAGATCGGGGATCGTGTGGGTCTGCTGCTCAATGGAGAAGGTGAGCTGGTAATAGAAGATGATAGGAAGGCAGATCTGCTCAATGCCTACTTCTCACAAAAAATAATATGTGACCGGATGACTAGTGAAGTTACCACAGACAATGAAGGGGAAGGGATGCAAATTGGGATACATGAAGAACATATCAGAGATCTTCTGACCAGTTTGAATGAATTGAAGAAAGCGGAGCTGGGTGCTATTCGCCCCAGGGGACTGAAGGAATTAGCTAAAGAAATCTCAGAGCCACTGGCAATATTTACAAACTCATGGATGACAGGGGATGTCCCGGAAGACTGAAAAGGACTAACGTTGTGCCAATCTTTAAACGAGGGAAAAAGAGGAGTTGGGAAACTATGGACCAATCAGTCTAACTTCAATACCTGGGACACTACTCGAGCAATGTTTAAAACATTCAATTTGCAAATATCTAGAGGTTGAGGGGATAATCACTAGCAGCCAGCATGGATTTACCAAGAAAAAATCATGCCAAACCAGCTTGATTTCCTTGTTTGACAGGGTAACTGATTTGATGGATAAAGGGAATGCAGTGGACATAATATACCTGGACCTCAGCAAGGCTTTTGACACAGTCCCACATGACATTCTGATAAGTAAGCTGGAAAATGCAGGTTCAATAGAAATATCATTAAGTGGATACATAATTGGTTAAACATCTGTAAGCAAAGCATAGTTATTAAAGGAATTATGTTGTTTGGAGGGAGGTCTCAAGTGGCGTTCCACGGGGATTTGTTCTAGGTCCAGTGATGTTTAATATCTTTATTAATGATCTAGCTGTAGGTATAGAGAGCATACTGATCAAGTTTGTAGATGACACAAACCTAGGAGTGGGTTGGTGATACTTTAGAGCTAAAATTCAGAGCAATCT
Organism: Gopherus evgoodei; assembly: GCF_007399415.2. Taxonomy (NCBI): domain Eukaryota; kingdom Metazoa; phylum Chordata; order Testudines; family Testudinidae; genus Gopherus; species Gopherus evgoodei. The sequence goes on along the minus strand of NC_044328.1, from coordinate 52,219,640 downwards.
TGAGAAACTGGAGAACGGGACTATAGACAACAAAATGAAAATCAACAAAGACAAATGTAAGGTGCTACGTTTACAGAAGAAAAACCAAATGTGCAAATACAGAATGGGGGGAAAGTGGCTTGGCATCAGCATACCTGGAAGGGTCTGGGAGTTGTGGCAGATCACTATCTCAACATGAGTCAGCAATGAATTGCTGTTGCAAAAAAAAAAAAAGCAAATGCAATTTTAGGTTACATTAACAGCACGCAAGTCATGGGAAGTGACAGTAATGCTCTACTTCATGCTGATTAGGCCTCAGCTGGAGGCCAATTTTGGTCACCAATATATAGAAAGGATGTAGAGAAACTGGAAAGACAAACAAAAAAGGCGAGCAACAACAATAATCAAAGGGATGGAACACCAGCCATATGAGCAAAGGCTGAAGGAACTTGGATATGTTTAGTTCAGAAAAGAGATGGGGTGGGGAGGGATATGATAGCTGTCTTCAGATACTTGAAAGGTTGCCATAAAAAAAGATGGAGAAAATTTGTTCTCTTTTGCCACAGAGGGCAGGACAATAGGCAGTGGGTTGAAACTCAGCATAGCAGATTTAGATTAAATCTCAGGAAAAACTTCCTAACTGTAAGAACAGTAGGACAATAGAACAGATGCCTTGGGAGGTTGCAGAAGCTTCTTCACTGGAGGTTTTCAGAAGGAGGCTGGATAGGCATCTGTCTTGGATGGTGTAGATACGACAAATCCTGTAGCTTGGCTGGGAGTTAGACTAGATGACCTTTGTAGTCCCTCCTAACCCTATGATTCTATGAACAAGCTACCAGAAATAATTAGGTGAATAATTATGAAATTATTTAAGAAAATCATGGAAAGAGACTGCATTTGTCATATAGACAACTTGTTACAGATTATTTGTCTAACTCTAATGCTGAGCATACTGCATTTGGGGGAGTGGGGATTAAAAACAGGGATTGGCACTTAAATAGAGAAATAATGTGTGCAGCTGCTAGAAAGTCCTTCACAAGACCCCACAATGCAGAGAGCCAAACAAGAAGCACTTTGCACCTAGCCTCTTTAGTGTTGTTGCTGGAAAGTGTCCAGTGTCTTTGTACACAAATGTATCTTCATTTATTTAATGTGAAACTTCACCAGTTGTTTGCATGCCTTACACACTTAAAAACCCAGTAGAAGAGAAATAAATTCATTTCAGACCTGTCAACCTCTCCCTAGTTCTCACAAAAAGTAAGAAAACAAATATGCCCAGCATTACAGAGCTCTGTTGATGTCTCCTCAATGCTTTCTGTGCAGCTGTACTTTCCACCATGGCAACTATCTCCACTAATGTTTTCAAAAGCAGACATAATTCCTTCAATTAAACTAACACCATTGTCAGAAGAGCTGAATGCAATTTGGGAGTTAGAAGGGGCACGTAGAACTTGACTAGCCAGACTCTGTTCAAGGCTGTTCGGTCACTGCCTTTGAAACAGGCCCCTGGCAACAAGGTTTTCCCCACCAGAAATATCACATTCTAGTTTTCATGTCCAGCAAGAGATATCAAGAACTTCCTAAGAGCATGTAAAACCACAAACCGTTGTGAGGACTGTCAGCTAAGGCAGATTCCACCATATTCTAGCTAATATTGCCCTCTTTCCACAGGAAGGGATCAGTGCCTAATGCATATTGAGCCCAGAGCCCTTAGAGCACATCCTTCTTATAGGGCAGGGATGGGCAAACTTTTTGGCCCAAGGGTCACATCGGGGAATAGAAATTGTATGGTGGGCCATGAATGCTCACAAAATTGGGGTTGAGGTGTGGGAGGGGGTCTGGGCTCTGGGGTGGGACTGGAGATGAGGAGTTTGGGGTGTAGGAGGGTGCTCCGAGCTGGGATCGAGGGGTTTGGAGAGTGGGAGGGGGATCAGGGCTGGGACAGTGGGTTCAGGCCTGGGGAGAGGCTCAGGGGGTGCAGGCTCCGAGCAGCGCTTACCTCAAGAGGCTCCTGGAAGCAGTGGCACGTCCCTTTTCCGGCTCCTATGCAGAGGCATGGCCAGGTTGCTCTGCACACTGCCCCATCCGTAGACACTGCCCCTGCAGCTCCCATTGGAGTACATAGGAGCTGAAGCGGGGCCAAGCTGTGTGGTGCAGCTTGCAGGCCATAGTTTGCCCACCCTTGTTATAGGGCCTTGCCTGGAAGTTGAAATGAATCCATAAGGGGCCTGATCTAGTAGGCAACCTCTGAGCATGCCTACTGTATTGGACCCCATTCATGACTTCGAGTTGCCAAACGCCTATGTTCCCTAGATTGTGAATGGGGCGTAGGTGGGAGATAGACACAGAGTGAGGATGCAGTGCAGTGTAAAGGCAGAAATGTAGGTGTTGAGTGAGTTTAGATGCCTACAGGGTTAAGCAGAGCCGAGCAACAGTTTTGTGGATGCATGTGGTGCTTTAAAAGCAGGACTCCGACATCTAAGTATCTTTGTGGATCCCACCTTATAAGACTGTCATCAAAAGTTGGGCTACATTTATGAACAACAGACATGATGCGGCGTTGCACTTATTCCTGAAAATAAATTCCCTTTTCTATTTTCAGTTGCTCTTAAAAACAAAGATCAAAGCAGCTATATAATGGCTTTTTTTTAAGTGTTACAAACAGACACCTAGATGGGAGGGTGGTTTTGTCCTCATTTGGAGGTATGTTGCATGCTTATTTCTCCAGTACAGGAGCCACAATTATGGTTCAAAGCAGACTACCTTATCTTAGAGAATAAATGGTATTTGTCTTGGTTTCAATTATCTGTGCATCTGACATTTTAGTGGCTGAAGTTCAAAGAAATCTGTGTATATCTCCCCAAGATCTCTCATATCTCAGAGGATAGTTCTGGTATCTCTATAAATACTACAGAGCCATGAGCTCGCTTGATCAAAGATTTGAGCTGTGTAAGGTCCTCAAATGTTTCGAGCCTGTATGAGAAGCTGCTGTACAGAAATGCTTCATATTCTGTCTATGTGGCTTTTCATTCACTCCCTCACTGGGGACTAGATTTAATTTCACCTTCACGCTAAACAGGATGCATGTAACATGGTGCATCAACACCACCACCTAAGGTAAAAAGCCATTCTGCAAAGCAGCATGACTCATAGGTGGAAGAAACAGACTTCTGCTCCTTTCTAACCATCCCATCCATTATATCAGCTTGTGGTACTCCATCAAGAAAACACATACTTGTATGTCTTCCACATTGGATTACCTTGGTTCTGCTTATATTCTGATGCAATATTATATCTTCATGGGAGTTCTTTCATTCTTTTTTTCCTGTATTTATTTCCCACAATCCCTATTTTTTAAAAACATCAACTTTTTTGTATTAATTTACAACAGGCCAGGTTCTCAATTGGTGTAAATAAGTGGAGCTCCACTGCAATAAGAACAATAGAAATATCAACAACATAGCAAGTGTCTGGGCTCTGCCAATCCCAACAAGAAAAAGTCCCCTCAGTAAACATAGTCATAAAGTGATAAGCTGACTAAGGTTCGTGAATCCTTACAGAGATCTTTGATCCTTTCCGAATTTGTAAGTCACTTGAATACCTAATGATGCCTAGTATTGACAAACAGACAATGCCAGCACAGCTAGAGGTGGTAATGCACAGTATGTGTGGACACTAAAAGACAAAAGCTTTCACTTTAGTCAGTCAACTTATTGCTTTAAACAGAGCTTCCAAAATTGCACAGTTTAACAGATATGCACTTCCATCCAGCTTGGCATCATCTATGCCTGGTTTCTCAGCTCCTTTAAACCATACATTTCCTTCCCCTCTTAGCATACCTGGAAACCCAGAGTTTATTTTAGGCCCAGTTATATTCAGTGGCCCAGTAGCCCTCCAAGGTGCTGCTCAGTGTATATTTTAGGTTCTTGTACTCTTGAGACATCCAACTGACACATCAGCAATACTCAAAAAAGAAAGAAAAAGAGAGAGGACTTAGATTGGTACATGTTTGTATTGGTTATCATCATCACTGAAACAGATTAAGTATATTAGACTATTGAAGCACAAGACTCCCTTAGGCCAAGTTTGCACAATATAGCTCTGTTTCTAGGAGACAGCATGTCACACATAGATCCAGACTAAGTAATTTCTTCTAGAGCTTTAAGGGATGAGTGGAGGGAGGAGGGAAAGAAATGTTCAGAATTATCTAATGGAAAGAAAGAGAGAAATGCTGCTTCTTCCTCTATTTTGACATTTTCTTGTTATGAAATATCATCAGCAGATGCTTTATGAAGTGGTAGCCTCCCAGCAACAACCTCTGTTTTTTGGGGGGATACAGGCAATTTGCTCCAGAAAATATCTTGAGACAGAGGAGAATATGTTGTGGGAGATTTAAATTATCTCCATATCTTTAATCTTAATCTGGGAGGCAATGGAGGGTCTGGTACTTATTTATAGCTGGGGCTGGTGTTAGCTGCTGTAAGCAGGGTAATTGAAACAGTATTTCTGCCTGTCTCTGCCACTGATTTGTGTAATGGGTTGCTGTTAGCCATGGCATAATCACAACACTAAGTGGAAAATAAAAAATAACAAATGCATTAAACATATGTTTTTATGTTGTGTTTTATGATCACGTCTTCTTTTTTATTGCATTTCCAAATTCTGTTGTTGCTGCCTCTCTCAGATCAATTTTCTCACCAGGCAGCAGTTTGCTATTTTGCTACTCAGAGAAAGCTGAACTGCTTTCTCTCACTTTCTGGATTGATAGAGCTTTCAGTTTAGTAGCTTTTACATTTTCAAGATTTAGGGCTGTGACCCCTTTCTAAGATTGCCACTATCCGAAAGGATCAGATCATGCAAATCTTTAATAATAAACATTTTTATTTCCCAAAAGTGGGTTTTCATGTTCCTCTCCTATCTGTTTGTGCACATAAATGACTGAGGTGCTTGCAGAATATGGGGCTGATTCTTATCTACCCTGAGGCCCCTTTACACCACTTTGGCAGTGTAAAATATCTTTAAAGTGGGGAAAATTACAGTATAAATTTGTATGCAGGGGCTTTAGCATCAAAGAACTTCAGACCCTACCTATTTTTCAGTCATTATTTCATTTGTGCAAGATAGTATTTACCACATATTTATTTTGCCAGTTCACAATGGCTTTGGTTGACAGATCCAGGGTAGTTCCAATGGGAGAGATGCGACAACCTACAGAGTCTTGTGCCTATATCAAATACTACATCAAAGGGTTGGAGACTGGAGCGGTGAATTGATTAGATTGTTATTTTAATACTCACAATCCCCACTTAAGTCTCAGAGGCCCATTGTACAGACACATAACAAAGAAGACTGACTCTGCCCCAGAGACATTACAATCCACAGGATACAACAGACAAAAACAGACAAAATGGGTGAGTCTGAGGTAGGACAATGAGGTAATAATGTGAGCAGTGTTTAGAATAGAATAGAAATAGAATTCATGGAAGACAAGACATGCACAAGAGTATCTGAAATCTGGTTAGAGAACTTTAGCTCAGGACTTCAGGACATAATCAACCCATTTGTCTAACTTTAAAAAACAGGTTGAACAACAGGGATATCTACACAGCAAAAGCTGTGCACAAACTAGCCTACCCAAGCTACTTGAAGCCAACAAGCATGGTTAAGAATAGCAGTGAAGACAGAGCAGCATGAGTAGTACAAATCCAGTGCAGACCCTGGGCATGTACTCAACTCGCTAGTCAACTCTGAAGTCCAAGCTGTGCTGTCTCCACTGCTGCTTACTTGCACTAGCTAGATTCAAACTAGCTTGGGTAGGCTAGCTTGTGTACAGCTTTTGCTGTGTAGGCAGATCTAAGACTCCATCCTGCTGGTTGTGTTACACGGTACTGTTTGGAGTAGATTGCAAAGATCACTGCCTTTGACTGGGCACTCAAGTTCTTCCTGACATTGCCTTCCCTGACTTTAGGGTTCAATTTCTTTCTCTCTAAGACTAACAGCATCCATGGCCCAACTGTTGTAATAAAAACAGATTTCATGGGCAAACTGCCAAAGACAGACCAAGAGTTTGAAATTAATGTTGGGAAGGCAAAACTATAAGGTCCCAATCCTGCGAATGCTGATTTCAATGGGAGTTGAGGGTGTTCAGCACCTCATCAACTCTGGCCCTTCATGGGTCACCACATAAGGGCGCCTTTAGGCAGGTGCCAGTTGTCACGGGGTGTATGTGCATGCTTCCAATGCCAGGTTTGAGGAATGTATATCCCAGCCTCAAAGTTATGTACTCCAGCTCCTTAGCACATCCAGGAAGGTCTCAAGGTCCCAAGTTAGGCACAACCTCTTTCTCAAAGCAGGGGTTTTCAAGTAGTTAGGTGTCAGATTAGCATTTGGTCACTGGATCACCTCAGACTATAACCTGGAAATTAGAAACTTGATTTTAATCAATTTTAGCTCTTACTTTGTTGTAGCCCTGTGATGGAGTGCAGAGAGTTAACAGGTGAGCCTGCACTCTGATCAGTCTGACACCAATTAGTTCCCCCAGGAGAAAGCTAATTGGAGTTAATTTTCTAAATCAGATGGGAGGGATTTGGGTGAGCTAAAGAATCAGTTAATCCATTGACTCAAGACTGATATGAAAGGCACAGGAGGGAAGTACAAGAGAAAGGAGCAGGGCTAGCTGAGATCTCCAGGAAAGGAGACCTCTTCTTCTCTTGAGCCCTGGGAGAAGGACCAAGAATATAAGCAACAGTGTAAGTAGCACTGCTGCATGGAACTCTAATGGTGTCGGTGGAAGGAACTTAAGTAAACAGCACAGTGTCGATATCCAACCAGTGCAAGAAGGCAGGAGTGGACTACACCCACTCTGAGCCCCAAAACATGCATGGATATTAAGCAATATTCTCTTTAAGAACCTCCATTCACATATGTGGTCATTACAGCCCTAATGATTCTCACAGAACACATTTGAAGAAAGGAACAAATATTCACAAATAACTTGTTAGGACTCATTTCAACCAGTTATTTTGGAATGTCACCTGCTGCAAGATATTGAGATAGGTTATGTAAGAAACCTAACTGAACCATCAAGCATTAGATTTACATATATTTATACTGTGTGTAATTCCTCCTGCACTACTAGATGTAGTGCATCACAGACACATGCTGATCATTCACTAAACAAATTATCTATCTTCCCATCACTTCACCCCTTACCTCACACACACATCTAGAAATCTTACATTAGGCAAAAATGACTCCACTTTGTCTGCCAAGAAGTGAAACTAGGTACCTTGGAGGAAAAGAAACAACCCTGATGGAATGAATCACTCACTGATACAATTCATCAAAAAAGACAAGCATGCATCAAAACAGAGAGGATAATGACAATAATTTTGTAAACTTATTAGCAGTGATTTATCATTTTTCTCACACATGATTTGGTAGTTGCTGTTTAATGCCAGTCCATATCCCACCCTCTCAGAATAAAAGAATAGAAAAGAGAAAAGGATTTTGGTTGCTACCGGGAAAATATCATAGTTCACTATGCCAGTGAGACGAGGTCACTTGCATGCTTGGAAAGATTACAAGAAGGGAAGAAATCATAGTAAGAGAACCCTCTGATTTATGAGTGGCTAGAGATCCACTGAGAGAACCTAATCTTGGATAACTGCTGTGCAGAAACTGAAAGGCATCCATTTAACCTTTGGACTGCCACTGCTGCACAACTTACAAAAGCTTCCATGTGAAGCCTTTAAATCATACCAGTTAGAGTTGGAAAATACCTGGTATATTATCATGAAGTCCATCCCTCTGAAAGAGAGATACCAAGAGTCTCTAGATAGATGATGTGTCACTTAGGTCAATTAAATCTTTACAAATATCTAAAAGAAACATATTGACAAATATTAAACTGAGATCACGCTTGATCCTCACCCAAAGGCTGATTTTTCACCTAAGCAGCCAGTATCGATATATTTTTGTCACTTAGAATATCATTTCTGACCGCATGGATTCAGATTATTAGGGTGAGTGACCCCTTATTAACAATGAAGAGAACTTCTGGGAAAGGAAGGATATACTTTCACATATAGATAAGAATAGTTGAAGGCTGCCTAAGGCATTTGTTATCTAATGGCAAGTATACTGTACACAGCCTCAGGGAGTTTTTCATGCTTTATTTTTTTTCTTTTTAAAAATATTAAGTGCCTATGGCAGCTAAGTGCTGGTAGAATTAAAAACCCAGGAAGCTAGAAATAAAGTTAAATAAATAAACTATAGTCTCAAAGCCACTGACACTGCTCCCAGTGCAGAAGGGAAGTGTTCAAAATCATGCTGTCCTCATCCCACACTGTACCTTCCCATAAATAAACCAGTGGGCAGGGCTCTGAAGAAGGAAGTCTCTGTGAAGGTCCCTGGAAGAGGTCTTCCCACTCAGGCCCAGGTTCAGCAAGTCCATCCCTGTTCAACAAATCATTTCAGTACACACTTAACTTTAGGCACCCGCTTAAATCCCAGGATTTAAACATATGCTGAAATGTTTTGCTGAACTAGGGCCATCAGGGTAGCTCCCCTAAACTAGTCGAGTCCCAGATCATTATGAAAGGGTACGGCCAACTACATAGACGACCTGTGCTCTGGTACCCATTGGCTCCGTGGCCATGGTTTGTCCCTGAATCCCTATGAAGCCATCCAGAAAAGATTATAAAACTAAGATTCACTCAATTCTCAGCTCATGTTTGCTCACAACGTTGAACTGAATTTTATGTGGGGAACAAAACACAATTATTGTTTATTAGTTTGCCTTACAATTCAAAGGGCACCAATGAAAGATCAATACCCCATTGCACACGGCACTGTTCCAACAGATTGTGAGAGGCAGCCCCTGACCCAAACAGCTCATACCCATGGTTATGGTAAGTCACAACAGGAGAATAAAATATACAAGTAGGGGAGCAAAGGACATGGTAATAGTGAAACAAGCAAGTTTTGTATAATCTGCAGAGGTCTCATCTGAGAAATATGATCAACTCCAGTTTCATTGTGAAAGTCTTACACAACTCTGGTATACAAACACATATATAACAAAACTGCATCCCTACTGAGGTTTGGAGGTTTATTTATTGTTAGACACAATAAGGCCACAATTCAGCAAAATGCAAATAGCTTAAGTGCTTTGCTGAATAAGGGCAGTCTTCACAATATACTGAAAGTTAAACACATTCTTAAATTCTTTGCTGAATCAGGATTTAAGGGCTGCATTTGCGTTACTATGTTTTTGTTGGTTCGAGGCATAATACTAGGGGAGAATGGCTTAGCTGAAGTCAGGTTGTTATTCGCAATTACAGTAACTAGTTTACAAAGCTGTTAATTTGGGGGCCTCAGAAAAATCCCAAAAGATGACAAACTAGGCCAAGGTTGTATCTGCTCTTCAATCACTGCACAGAAAACAGAAAAAGGCAGAGAGAAACCATTGTTTTGCTTGGCAACATGAGCATGGTGTCCTCAGCTTCACTCAGATGGAATTATCTCACACCCAGAAATGAATGCACCCAGAAAACAGCTGCTTATCATGAGTCCTCGCATAGGATGAGCCCAAGTGCATAAGATACGTAATTTGGGATGAACAGTTAAAAACATGCAAACTGAGACAATGTTTGTTCCTCATCGTGGGAGGTGAGTATTGATAAATTTCACTGTACCATTTTCCTGCTGCCTCCTCTCACATATCACTTGCCCTGAGGTAAACTATATCATTTGAAAATAATGCCAGTCAGAATTCTATTACTATAATAAAGGCCTTTGAGTTGCTTTAGGATTTCATACAGTTGAGACCTTTAGCCCTTCTCTTTAATTAAATTAAGTAAAATAAATCAAAACTGATAAAAAAGAATCCTGCAGTGCAAATTAGAGTTAATCAGATTATTTGGGGGGTTTTGTTTGTTTAAAAGGGACGTGATTGGAATTACCTCATTTCAAATGGAAACAGTACATGTTACAGTGTGCAAATGGCTCAGTGTTGTTCTTGTGCTTTCTTCCTCTGGCAGATTAAGCCAGCTAACACCTTATCCTTTTTTATTACAGAAATTAGGTAAAGAGGTGGGATTTCATTCAGGCTCCTTTTTATATGCATCCCACAAGGATGTCTAAGCACACCAAGTGAAATGTTCTTGAAATGTTTTCATAATAGAAAGGAAATGGATTTCATACTCTGGGTATCCCAGGATGAATTACACTGTAATGAGTCAGACACTAGTAGTGCAGTAACTGTATATTATGCGAGATAGGATGTTTTTGTGCTTAAGGCACTGGACCAGGAAATCTGGGTTGAATTCACAGTTCTACCACGTCTGGCCTTTAGTAAGTGACTTAATCTCTCAGTGTCTTAGTACCCTATCTGTATCATGCCGTTAACATTTCCTTTGTCTGTTTAGTTTGTAATTTCTTCATGGCAAGGACTGTTTCTCACTAAGTGTCTGTGCAGTGAGTAGCACAACAGAACCACAACCCCAGCAAGAGACTTTAGGTGCTACTGTTATACAAGTAATATATACTAATATACAAAAACAAATGGGTTGTCCTTCTAGTCTGTGTAAAGTTCTGTGGTTTAATTTTTGTAAGAAGCAAAAAAAATGGGACCTTGGTTAAATATCTCATCACAAGGTCAGATTGTTGTGCTTAAAACAACCCCTTCTTATAATGTGCTGATTTGCACACAGACATCAGTTGACGGGTATATACAATCTGAATAGAAAAGGGCATTGTTGGCTCCAGAGCATATGAAACAAGGATCCTTGGTCCTGGAAGGAATGCAGACAGATTATTTAACCTCGATGTCTGAGTGAGTACTGGTTTTCTTATAAAGTCAGCTGATTGCAGAAATGGCTGCAAGGACCAGATTTAAAGGAGATTGTGGCTGTTTAGTACATCGAGCAAAACTGAATTTCAAAACCTCTTGAATTGAGCTTTGCATTTGAGTTCCGATGCAGTCAACCACCTCTGATAAGCATGGTGACATTTTAGTGAGCACGTGCCATGGTTTTTCACACAGTTGGCCCTATAGACAACTTCACTCACTCAGCTGAACAAGCAACAGCACACCACAAAAGGTAAAAAAAAATTAAAAATGGGGTGATCTTCCTGGAGATTGCTGGGGATAACTGAGGCTGGAGGTTTCTCTCTGGCAGGTCTAAATTTGTTGGATTCAGACCTGTAATTGAACATGCAGGAATTGGTTTTGTTCCCTGATTTGCTCACACAGCCTAGGAGCCTGATCCAAATGGAAACACTGCCATTGAGTTCAATGGATTTTGGATCAGAGCTTTACTATTTAACCTTTTGCAGGGTAGATGGCCCTATGTTTAGTGTTCAAACAATGGATTGCCTGAGCTTCCTGCCCCTTCAAGAGCTGCAAGGTCCCTTACACCCAAGCTGACAGACTTGAGAACTGGACAGACTGAGTAGAGCTCCCTTACGAAGAAACCACCGGCTAGTGCATCCCTTAATCCAGTGCACAACAATGTCAGGATGTTGCACTTTGTATAAGTCTGCTGAACATTTACAGGCACCATTATCCTACCAAAACTACAGAACAGAGAAGAGCTGGAAAAACAACCTGGATTTTTTTGGATTGATTGTTTAAATATTGGAATGGATGAATGTTATCCAGGACGGACTCAGAGGGAAGCAGTACAATTCGCTGTCCCCCTGAACCTCCCATCCATACCTCCTAAAATAATGGCATTGCTGTTCAGTAATCATTTACAGAGCACTGTGTGGTCAGTAAAATGTGCCAAACTAGCAAAGGCCCTGGATCTTTAGTGACCCTCTTTCCACATGTGTATGTTCTGATCTCCACTCCTGAGCACGTGCAGGCACACTATGCGGGTCCCAGTCACTCCCCACCACTTTTGACAGTGACAAAGTCACAGGCTGTTGTATAAAATTATTCCTTCTTGTGTCCAGTGCCTATGCTGCAGGGCTATACAGAATAAAATTCTGCTAAAAATAACTGAATGACAAGGACTTCTATCCTGGTGAATCTGATGGGAAGACAAGAAAATGTGGGAGTAGTTCATGATACTGTTGCACTGCTTAGGAAGCATTAAGTATTTTCAGGCTGAGTGAACCAATTACTTATCCATTCATGATAGTCAGCTCACTGATTAGCATTGCTACTCCTGTCAGTGTTGAGGGAGGTGCAGAGCTCACAAGGGGTCACTTACTCCCTTGCAAAATCAGTACTCACTCAGCTCCCGCTTAGAATGGCTAAAATAATTATGCAAATGATTTGTAGAAGGAATTAAATCAATACTTGTCTGTGATATGGGAGGGTGTTTCCAGATATACATGGTTAACTTGCTCCTGAATTGCAGAATTAATGAAGATATGAGTAAGAGTCAAAGAAGAATCATGAGAAAAGACCTTTATTTTACAAGCTGCTGAGCTGAACTCAGTGTAAACATGTGAGTGCTACAGATAAGGAAAATAGCCCTTACAAGTGTAACAGTTTATTGGCCCCTCCCACTCCTCCACTCTTCATCCTCCCCACCCCTGCAATGGCTTGGTATGAATTACTCTGAGATTAATCATCACTCTCTGTGGTTCAGCTTTGCCTCTCTACTGTCTGACAGGGAAGAGCTTCTTTTTTGTTTACTTGTATAATCCAGTTCCTGGATTCTTAGTCCCAAAATATAAACAAACCAGAAAAACACTCACTCTTTCATATTTCAGACACACTTATATCTTGTATTGTAGAGCTATAAAAAGAAAAGACAGTCTTTGTGGTAAAAGAACTAGGCAGACTCCAGAAAACATGGATTTAATTCCTGGTTCTGTCACAGACTCCCTGCATGATCTTATATAAATCACTCCATTTCTCCGTGCGTCAGTTCCCCATCTGTAAAGTGGGAACAATGATAGTTCTTTTCTCTCAGTTTTTGTCTGTCTTGTCTATTTAGATTGAAAACACTTCAGGTCAGGGACTGTCTCTCTCACTACGTGCTATACAGTGCCTATCACAATGGGGCTCCTGATCTCATCTGCGGCCTGTTGAGGCTCACATACTAAAATCGACAAGCTATAGACAGAAACTTTTAATGAAAACTATTATTAAAGCTTACAGACTAGAATATCAGAAACAGATATGAGACTAAAATCAAACTGAGACACACTGTAAAATTGGTACATCTCAAATACAGAATTTAAATAAACTAGGCCTTATTAGCTATACTCCCTACCTCCCCCTGAGAAAAAAAGTCTTTGCAGCCCAACAGGAAAGTGTAATTCCAATCTGACATTCTTACTTCAGTTTAAAACAAAAGTTCTCAGAAGTAGCAAGTGAAAAACAATTCTGGGTAGATAATGAGTTTCAAGGTGAGCACCCTACCCCTGGCACTTTTCAATTAAGAGTGCAGAACTCGGGTGTCTGGAGAATAATATCACTGACAGTATTGCTCTGATATATTTTTATAGGATGTGTAAGAATTGCCCTGAGGGCTCTAGTTTCTTCAATCCACCATCCTCCCCTCCCTTCATCAGAAGGCTCCTGATAATTGCTTACTTCCCCATAATATTTCGACTTCTCTCATCCCTTTCAACTTCTTCCTATTTAAAGAAGAAGAAAAAATTATTTTATGGCTGCTATCTTCCCCACTCCAGCATAGTTTGGCCAGCAAGGGAGTGTCACATGTGAATGTGCTGTTTGAATGTTTCTTGGAAGAGGTCCAATTGTCAACTGGAGTAGGAGAATAACATAAAGCACTTTGCTGGTGATAGTGGTGAGCAGGTACAGGATTGCATGCCAATTAGTTTTATTTTAAGCCATACATATGCTGTGTCATAGGACAGGTAGAAAATCATTACATGAATGCACAAATGTACACACTTTACTTCAAAGGGTGAAGACTGAAGTCACTGAAGAGCCACATATGCTGGGGATTTCATATGGTCATTGCCAACACCAAGGCTGATCAAGGGGATGTTTAATCCTTCAACTGAATGCAGCGTGAAAAAGGCGGCAGCCTTAATAGCTCTCTCTCTTTCTACCAGGCTGCTCCTTCTGAATTATAACCCCTGGGAGATTATGCTCATGTATTGACAGGGAAAGGTTCCACCGGATTTCCCAATACTTCATCACTCCAGAATCACACATTCACCCTGCTTCTCCCTACTCTATCCGCCTTCCCTGACAAAACCAAATCGCAAGCTCTTCAAATTAGTTTCAGGATCTTGTCACATGAACAGGTGAGTTCTAAGTTGTGGATAATGCCGTGACCATTGCCAGCTGTGTTATAATTATTATTAACAGCTACACGCATTCACGAAGAAGCACGTGATCATTGAGCAAACAGCCCCGAGAGACAATCTATTTCTTGGCTGGGCCAGATTGATTGTTTTAAGTGTCATTTTGTAATTAATACATAACTCCTGCAAAATCTCCATCATTTAAACATAGGGAGGATGCAGAATAGGGCTAAGTAAAATTTTCACCAAAACTTTTTTTAGTCAAATAATACAGATTTGGCAACATCAAAACATCTCAAGAGTTTGTGTTGGTTTCACCAAATTGTGCTGAAGGAAAAAAATATTTGCATTTTGAAATAGCCTTCAAATTTATTTTAAAAAAGTTTTAAAATGCTTAAAATTGAAACAAAACATTCATTTGACCCTTTTATTATTATTTTATTTTTGATTTGCTGAAAATTTCAAAAACTTTTCATTTCAGCTCACTCCATCATTAATTGTAAATTTCACCCAGACTTATCTCTGGGAGAAAAGTATTCAGACCACCTCATAGAGAGGGACCTAAAGGGTAAAGCATTCTGAAACCAAGACATCCCTTTCTCCTCAGTCAAAAGGACATGGACAATAGCACCCAGTCCCATGAAGTGAGTTGCAAAAGGTGAAAGTGAGTAATTCATAAGGGGAGACATGAGAGACCAAACAGATGGAAAAGTAGAGATGTCCTGTTGGTAACAGTGGTGACAACCCACTTCTCCAGTTGACTGCACAAGAGCTGACACAATACAGTAGTGAGAAACATTCATATCCTCCTTCTTGGGTTTAATGTGCTATTCTAAGGCTTAAAGTAGAAATGAACTTCTTGGTTTTGCTTTATTGTTTGGTTCCTGGGAATTCACTCTCTGTTCTCAGTCACATGCTGATCCTATTACTCAAAATTCCTTGCAGGGAGATCTTTCCAGTGCCTCCCAACACCTCCATCGCCATTGGTGTGGGTGCCTTATCATCCTTGGCATTCTACCTCAGACACCCCTTGCTCTATTTTCTCCCTCCCTCTTGTATTTTAGAGGTTGAAGTTATAACTGCTTAAATAAATCCAAGCTATTAACAAGATTACAATCAAAGTTAAGATTGCTGTGCAACAGTTGCCCACATGCCCCTTGGGATGAATGTATTACTGATATAGGTCAGTAAGGAGACCTTTTGCCATCATATTTTCATCTGCCTGCATCTGCACACACATATGGTTAATAATTAAGGAGATCAGAAGACAGCTCTGCCTCCGACAGCAGTACTGTAATGTCTGTAGCACTCTACCTGCCTAAAGTGCAGTGCTGCTATGAAAGTATATGCAGAAATGATTCCTCCTTATTCATTAAAGCTTGTTCCCATGTATATTCAAGTCAGATTTGCTCACTTTAGTTAATGCTTTCAATTGTTTGTGGAGCCAGCACAACAGAGTGAGTGAACAGGAATCTATCCTGGCTCATGCATTATCAGCAGAACTGTTAACTAAATTCCACCTGCAGGGCCAAAGTCTGGTCTCTGTTACACTTGCATAAACCCATTCTCTGTAATAAGGTTGCCCAAGTGTAACTGAAACCAGAATTTGGCCTGTAGAATGTTAACTACCCACAGTAGATCAGCATGAATTTATCTTCCTTCTCATAATCCAGGTTCGCTTTGCAGGATTGACAGTTAGAAAAATCATCTTTTTACTTGATTCTAGTCACCATATTTAGTGCTCAAACCTCTGAAGGCCAAATTTTCAAAAGTATGTTCTCACTACTGTCCATGATCACTTCTGTGCATGTCAGTTTGCACCCTGGCAGTGCCCTACTGTGGTGCACAAGGCAAGGATTTGCACACTAAATCTGAGGCTACCCGGAAGTGTGCCCCTGCTTTAGCACATGCACTTCAGGAAACTGGCAATAAATATGGACCCATAATCCCATTCTTTCAGTGATTTTTCAGAGTAGAGCTACATTTCATGCTTCCAGGAGCAGTGTCATGATACGGTAACATCCAGAAGCTGTCACATAAACATTATGACTTGTGCCAGAAAAGGAACATTTGCCATGAACAGCCCTGACAGAGGTTGGGACCAATGCCCCACTGCCTGCCAGATTTGATCCAATAATTCAAAGAGGAAATTTTCTGTGTCCTGTTTACAGCTTCTTTGATCTATCCATTCACCGTTTGAGTTTTATCCCCTTCCTTTCCCTGAGCTTTCCTCAGCTTCTTTAGCCAGCTTCTGGGAATGCTCTTATTATAATTTTGCTTGGCTTGTGAAAGCTATTGTTGCAAAATGGTTTCCATTACAATTCTCCCTTTCCCCTTGAGCATAACTTTAACTTTAAGGAAACATGTCCTATTCAGATAAAAGGTTGTATGTTTTGTCTCTTCCCAAAGGTGACTATTTTATTATATTTGAAGAAATCCACTATGCCATTTTTGATACATGTAAAATAATACTTTTCCTCCCATAAAAATTGCTAAATCTGGTTAAGAAAAGGACTCATCAATGCTCATTCAACCCTACAGTAATTTAATTAATCAGCAGCAAGGAAAAGGAAAAGAAAGAGAAAGAGAGAGATCACCAGGGGTGGAGGTTGGACAGAAGGTTGGCAATTAACTTTCAGGTTCTCCGGTAGAAATGTGTCTGTTAGCAAAGAACAATGTCAGCCCATTCAGCCTGACCTCTGTTTTGAGACTACAGTGCAGAAATAGCTGTGCTTCCCAGGGAGTTTCAGACAACTGAGCCTCCCCTTCTAAAATTGTCTTGGTTCCCAGTACCCCTTTCCAAATTTCCCACACGTCACTGCTTCAGGCTGTTCACTGTGGTAGAGGTATCCAGAGAACAGCGCACTTGCAGTGGTTGCTAGAGAGCTGCATGTGGATGTGGAGCAGAATGGCAGCTGAAAAAGGATGGCTGAAGTGGATGTATTGCATTATTGCGGTTTGCTCAGTGAAATCTTACTGATTTCAAGAAGTGACAATACTGCTTTTTAATGCAGTTGCACCTTTACAGAAGCACAGATCTCTTTCACCTCCTTATAATTAATAGAGCTACAGAGAATTTTAACAATGCAAGTCTAACTTGTAAATTGACTAGCAACCAAGGTTTTGCAGATCCACTAGTAACATGCTGATGTTTACCTTAGCATTAGACTTAAATTAGACTTCTATTTTCCTTAGATGCCTTTCATAATCCGGTTTATTAGCACTTGCCCACCCTGAGTCAGGATGGCAAACATTATATCATGTTTGTCCTTTTGTGAAACAAACATGTGAATCATAAACAAAATACTATCTAGCTGCAAAAAATGGAAAAAGACACACATGAAAATCCTGTAGATCAGCAGCAGCTCAGAATGAAAACTCAAGATTCTATTACTTGGAATCAAAAACATTCTGCGACTATTTGAGCTTCATAGTCATCATCTATCCTCTATATCACTTTCTCATGGACTTCATGGTTTTCAGCAGAGGTCAGAACGCATGTCTTTCCCTAAAAACATAGCTCTAACCAGTTAAGCTAAACAAAATTCTCCATCAGCTATAGCAGTACTAGGGCTTTACACATCTTCGGCATGCTACAGCTACCAGAGTGTGGTAGACCATAAACACTAGAGCAAATATGGTATCCCAGAAGCAGAGGAAAGGATTTCACATACTTAGCTAATACATCACTTGACCTGGAGTAAAAAAGAGAAATTAAAAACTATCCCAACCCAGGATAAAAAACCTGAAAATAAAAGAAAATTAGATTGCGATTACTATCCCATATTTGCTCAGTTAACCCAGAGACTGTCATTAAAGCTGTGCAAAACTTTTGTAATGAAACCCAAATCAGGCAAAACTCAGCCACTAGACCACATAGCCCTGATTGCAAGGGCCACTCTGCTGACTCTGGCCACTAAGCTGCATAGCACCAATTTCAAGGGCTGCTCTACTGACTTTGGCCACTAGGCTGCACAACCCTGATTGCAAGGGCCGCTCTACTGACTCTGGCCACTAGGCTGCACAACTCTGGTCGAGAGGGCAGGCAGACTGACTTTGGCTGTTAGGCCACATTACTCTGAGACCCAAAGGGGTTACGCAGACTTGCCCATGGGCCTATAACAACCCGGGCCCCATCCCAAATGTGGACGGGGCATGTAGGAGCCTGCTAACACTACGGCAACAATTCATTACAGGTAATGAAAAAATAAATCTATTACGTATTGTAAGCTCTTGGACCAGTCTTTTTCCTGTGTATGTCCAGCACAGTGGGGTTATGATTCTTGACTGGGGAACCTGGGCACCACCACAATAGAAATAATAATAAAATAAAAATAGAGAAGTATAGTAGTCCATTGAAATGGACTGGAACTATGAGCAGATTTTCACTATGACCTTCCCACTGTTTGCTCTGGTTCCAGTGAACAGGTGTTAGCAACACTGGGAACCCTAGGGAAGATGGGCCACCAGCTGTCAATATAGTGATCAGCACTGTGTTGACTAGACTTCAACCAAGCTAGGTTATGTGACACAGAGTTGAAAATGGTATCTGCACGCAATGTGCTGTTTAAATTGGAGCTTCCCTCACTGCTAACTGTGGGTTCAGCTGAACTGGTGCAAGCAACACAGATTTTTTTCCAAATATTTCCATGCTGTAGAAAATACTTTTAATTAAAGTTGGTCAGAAAATAGAATTTCTGTCCCATGGAAAATTCTGATTTTTCAAAATTTACCTTTGTGCAGAATCAGAAGGAAAAATCAAAATCTTGACATTTTCACAAAATGGAAATTCTGAAAAAGTGAAGTTGGAAATATTGAAATGACCATGTTAAAATGTTTATTTTTAATAATTGAGGCACTATATGACTATTAACATTAATATTTCATAATCCAATGTAATAAAAGTCAAAATAAAACAGGAACATCTAAACAAATGACTCCATTTCTATTTCAAATTGTTCTGAAAACTTTCCATTAAAAAAACAAAAAACAAAAAAAAAAAGCTTTGTGAAAGTCGATATGTTCCCATGAAACATTTTGATTTTGACAAAACAGCATTTTCAGTGGAAAACTGTTTCATCTAATTTTTTTCAATCATCTCTATTTATAAAAAAGTTAATTATAATTGGGTTATATATCATGTTGTTATTGCTAGAAAACCTTTGCAAACTGTAGGACAAAACTTGCGGCCAAAGCTTCCCTTGACATCTATGGGAGGGAGTTCTGCGTTAGAGGGCAGGATTTTTAAGCCTTATAGGTTCTCTCTTGTTGTGGGGAGGTGGTTGATATTTGTTAGTCATTTGCTGAGACAGACAAAGTGACCTTTGGTAAATTTCTTGCAGTAAAATGACTTGCCTTTGCTTTGTAGAGTTCTAAAGCAAAGCATTTTCAGTCATGATGTAATCCAATATCAAGTGGAACATGTCATAATATATTCAGTTACAGAGGTTGTACTCAATCATTTTTTTTGGGCGGGGGGAGAAAGGGGGCTAACAGCCACCCACGTATATAGCATTGAGTACAGACCAGATCAGATGAGTACAATCAAAACTTTGTCAGCAAACCAAAAAATCTTAATAGTCCCTTTTTCAGTTAGTTCTGCATGGCTGATTGGGATCTTCTGTTTCCTCAAGATGATAAATAGCAGTGGTTCTCAAACTTTTGTACTGGTGACCCCTTTCACATAGCAAGCCTCTGAGTGCGACCCTCCCATAAATTAAAAACACTTTTTTATATATTTAACACCATTATAAATGCTGGAGGCAAAGTGGGGGTTGGAGTGGAGGCTGACAGCTCACGACCCCACCATGTAATAACCTCTTGACCCCCCAAGGGGTCCCAACCCACAGTTTGAGAACCCCTGTAATAGAGCAATCTGTAATTTCAGTCTTCTAAAAAGTATTTCATTCATATCACACTGGTTAAGGCATAAAACTGTGACAAGCTTGTAAAGGTTCTGTATTGTGCAGTAAAATTTGTGAATCCTCCATAAGAAAGGAGAGTTCATGCTGAATATAAAATACCCTGTTTGACAGGAAATCCATGGCTCAACTGAGAAAGCGGATATTCAATTAGCAAAGACAGTGCACTCCTATAAAACTGCAGTTGAGCAGTTGACTAAAGCAACTGATTAATCTGGCATATGTGGACTGAAGTTATCTCCTTGGAAGCCTCCATGCCTGTAATGGAACAGAATAGATCTCCAGGAGTACTTCCTGTGAGTCCTTAATGAGCGAACCAAAGTAATGGGATAGCCACTTCCATCTGGGATCTGCCTACTCTCAGTACTGATGCCCAAATGAGCATAGCGTGAGCAAAGAACATTGAAAACCATTAGGCATCTCCTGAACGGTATTCTTCAAGGAACCTGGAGCCAGTGGGGTCAGCAGGGACTGCAATGATGTGGCTCTGGCTGCATATATGCAATACAATTCAAACAAGAACAAAACTTTTGTGACCTTAAGTTAAGGCTGCTATTAATGAAGTCATTATAAATCAGGAAAATCATCAGTTAAACCCTTAATACCCATGTTAGCTTCAGTTCATATACGTTACCACCCAGACATCATAATAGGCTGACAGACTCAGACATTGCAGCTGCACAACAAACTCCCTTGCACTTCAAGCATACAGCCACCCACAATGCACGCACCCAGTTCCTGGGAATCATGCTCAAATTAAAAGCCTTAATGCTGACCTCTGTAAGACAGATAGCTTGTTACCAGACTTAATTCATTTCAAACATTTGTGAGGTGTTATGACCATCTGAAGAAATCTGAGCTCAGAGCTGGTGGAAAGATGGCCTTGTGGCTGAGGCTCTGGACTGGATCTTAGAAGATCGGGAATTAGTTCTTGGTTTTGTCACTGGCACTGACTTCCTGTGTGACCTTGGGCACATCAGTCAGTGCTAGACTGTGCAAATCTTAGTAGTATTGGTGAGCACCTACCCAAATATTTCTGTTGAAGTCAGTACACAAGGAAGTGCTCCTCCACATAAGGATCAGAAAATGTAGCCCTTCATCTTTCTGTGCCTCCTCTGTTAAAAGGAGACAATAACTAGAGCTGGTCAGGAATTTCTCAAGGAAGCATTCTTTGTCAGAAAAGGATGGTTTGTTGAGATCAAAACTTTTCTGGGGTCAGGTTTGGAAAAAAAATTGAAACAAGTTTCTACAAATGTCCAAATGGGACATTTCAAAAATTTATAAGTAAAATATTCCTTTGTTCTATTCAATTGTCATGAAATTTAAGTTAATTTATATGAAAAATATTTTTTAAAAATCAAAATCAAACTGAAACTTCAAAATTATTGAAACAAAGTGTTAACTGACCCAATCAGAATTTTTTTTTATTTTTGGTTTGCAAAAATTTTTGAGATTGACTATGTCCTGATTTGGAATAGGAAATTTTTTCAAAATCTTGAAAAGTCTCATGGGACAGGAAAACTGTTTCCTGCCCAGCTCTGATAGTTATATTTCCTTTCTCCCGCCCTTCGGGTTTTTTTTCTATTCTGTCTGCAAGCTGTTCAGGACAAGGATTGTTTCTTACCATATGTATGTACAGCATCTAGCACAATGGGGCCCCCCTCTCAGTTGAGGGTGTCTATATGGCATTGCAATATAAATAAAAGTATGAGCAAGAAATAGCAGGAATTGTGATGGGAGTCACTGGGTTTTTAGGAATTCAGATTAAGGGTGCATAAGGACAGCACTGGAATATATAGCCCAAGTGTCCAGGAAAAACTTGCCACATGCTTGGCTGATCCTAGCCATTGCCATTAGCCTTTTGCTTTTATTCATGGGCCCGAACAATCCACATACTAGGTTGCAGATGCTTTGAAGGGGGAAGAGGAAAAGTATGTGTTTTAAAAACAAAATAATGCTTTAAATTTAACTAAAATAATGAAAACATTTCAAATGTGTTTTCAAACAGTGAGTGAGTGAATGTGCGTGTGTGAGAGACAGAGAGAGAGAGGTCTTCAAAAGGACTTTTGGAGTCCTCTGGGACCAGTGTCTCATAACAGTGCTTCCTGACCTCTAACACCCTGCCTGGAACACTGCAATACAATCCCCTGGTGCTTTTGTGCCAGTCAAGCTAAAGATTTCCAAGCTGCTTCTCCATGCATTTAATCATTAGATTCCCAGTTCCCAGGGGAAAGTCTGATGGATGCTAAGGTTGGATCTCTGACCTGAACTGTGATTCACCCTGCACTGATGGCATCTCTGAGGAAAACTTTCAGCAAAATAAGTCCCCCTTGCTACAACAATTCCCTAAACTTTTACTTCCTTCTCCTCACTAAATGCTCAATAATAGCAATGTATTAAAGTTTATATAGGAGAGAGGGGAAAGACAACAACTTACCCTAACAGGGCACAGAGGGGGCCAGATCCCGCCTCCCCTGTTCTGCCTGCCTGTGCTATTTTGGTTGTTCAGAGCACATGGAGAGCTGGTTTAACAGAACATTTAGAGGATCCTCTTGCATAAAGGAATCCCAAGATGGTGTTGAGCTCATGTAACCCATCCCAAACCACCACCTTCCCACACAGGGTGTGCTGTGAGTGTGGTCAGGGACAAGATTGCATGATCAGAGCACTTCTGTGCTCCAGCAATCCTCAGTTTATCAGAATGGCCCATTGGATGCTGTAACTTGAACCAAGGGCCAAATCAGATCCCAGCCAGTGCCAGCATCAAGGAAAGTTCAACGATTAAATGTATAAAACTACCTACATCCTCCCATCCATCTCCAATCTGCCTCAACTGTGCCACTCAGCTGCTGCTGAAGATTCAGCTTATTACAGCTCCTCCTTATGAGCATTATTCACAGATAACAGGCACCTTTCCCCTGTGAAAACTTGGTACAAACTTTGGATGCACTTGAAATTAATCATAGTCCAAGTTCCACCTGTGTTCACAAACTGGTAAAGCTCCCAATGAAATTTTGTTTCCGTAAACTTTTTTTCATTATAGCTGGAGACTAGCTGTCTTTGCTCTGGGTAGGTCTCCCGTGAACACTGTTAGCCTTCTATGCACAGGTGTATGTAGACATCAATCTGTGTTGGCTGGGAAAAGGTCATGGAGTATAAATCATACAGCAAGTTTTTTGAATCCTTAATTGGCCAAGCCTATGTGAATACAAGGGGCAGCAGAAGCTATGAGAGAGAGGAAGAGAGAGAGAGGAGAGCTAAGGGGGGAGAAACCAAATAGAAATCTGAGCAAGAAAAACACTGTCATAACAACGAGGAGTCCATTGGCAGCTTAAAGACTAACAGATTTATTTCGGCATAAGTTTTCATGGGTAAAAAACCACTTCTTCAGATGCATGGAGTCATCTGCATGAACTCCATGCATCTGAAGAAGTGGGTTTTTTACGCACAAAAGCTTATGCCCAAGTAAATCTGTTAGTCCTTAAGGTGCCACTGGACTCCTCGAAGTTTTTGTGGATACAGACTAACACAGCTATCCCTCTGATACTTTATCATAACCTCTGTTTTGGTCTAATTTTAGCAGGCAGAAGTTTTAGTCTATCATGTTACTATTCTTAATTCCATCTCCTAATGGAACAAATCACTTGGAATATCATTTAGCCTTGTTATATCATAGACACTAGTGTTATAGTTTATCATGGAAAACTCTCCTGACTTCATAACTTGACTCAGGCAATGACATGAGGTCCTGCACCATCCGCACTCCCTGAGCCCAGAGTCTCTGCCTAGTCATTGCTGTGGCTGCACAACAGATGTCCACATTGTCAAGACAATGAAAAGCTGACACCAACTTCACTTCCACCCCTATACTGCCCTTCCAATACCTCGAGAATGTGTGTGTAAATGCACACACAGGTGTACTTCCTCACAATCATGCTCTATATATTTCCTGGGATCATGGGTTTATAGCATTGTCTGCAGGTGAGATATTACACATTTTACAGCAAAAGGGACCCAGACTGGATTCCGCTGTTAACCAGCAGGAAGAAAATAATTGTATCTCTAGGCAACCCCCTGCCACACTCCTCCTGCCCCCACGTTTACCTTTAGGTGTCTGTGTGTTTGAATATTGTATTTTAATTTCCATTCTCCTTGCTCAAAAAATGTCTCTTCTCTGGCTCCAACTTAGAAATCATAATGTTACTTTCCAATATGGCTACTGCTTCTGTGATAAATGAAGGAAGGGGAGGGTAACCTCCTTTTATGGACACCAGCCAGTAGCTCTAAAATCCCTCTTAGTAGCTGTTCTCTAATTGCTCTACCTGTAAAGGGTTAAAAAGTCTCACTGCTATGCATAGGTAAAAGGAAGTGAATGGACAGCTGGGCAAAAGAGCCAATGGGAAGGCTAGAACTTTTTAAAATTGAAACAAGCCTCCCCTTTTATCTGTCTATTGTTGCTCTGCCAGAGAACGGGTCAGAGCAGTTACATTGTGAGAAGCTTGGGCCAGGTATGAAAAAAATCATCAGTATCAGAGTAGAACTACTAATTTAAAACCCCAGATATGTAAGTAGATCAGGAAATGTCTAGGAAGACATGATTACATTTATTCCTTTTATTTCTTCACGGCTTGTGGATTCCTCAGTGCTAACCCTAGGTGCTTTTTGTTTTGCCTGTAACCTTTAAGCTGGACCTCAAGAAAGCTATTCTTGATGCTTAATCCTTGGAGCTGTTTTTTTTTAATCTAGCAAATGACTAAGTTCCCAGATGTATTTTCTTTTTTTATTATTATTATTATTAATAAAATGTACCTTTTTAAGAACAGAATTGGATTTTTGTGTCTTAAGAGGTTTGTGCATATGTTGTTTAATTAGCTGGTGGGGTTCTGCAGTTGGGTGGTGGCAGCATCTAGCCGTCCAAGGTCAGAGAGAAGCTGTAATCTTGGGAGTTTGATACAAGCCAGGAGTGGCCAGTATTAGTTTTTAGAATCCTTGTGGGCCCCCACCTTCTGCACTCAAAAAGTGCCAGAGTAGGGAATCAGCCTTGACAGCTCCCAGTTCAGGTTCCAGAGAATCAAAGAACCCATGCAAACTGAACGAAGCTGTGCAACTGAGCCTTGCCTACAGTCTCATACAGGGTTCCAAACAAGAGGCAATCTTTCCACCCCAATTTCAGGGCATGCAAACATACTGCATTATAACGGTATTAAGGCAGCATGGTTAAGCACTCAAAAGTCAGGAAATAGTAAAAGTAAGGTTGTTATCTCTGTATCTTGCGTATGCATATATATTTAATTACAAGATTACAAATTATTTTTCCAGCTATACAATTGGCTTTTTGTATGAAATTTCCCAGGTTTCTCTCTTAAACAAAAAGTAGGTGGAAAGGCTTTAAAAAGCACCAAGGAGAACATCACTCTCTAAGCCTTTGAAGCTGTGCAAAAACTTGCCAATAGCAGCTATAAATTCCATAATGTGGGACTATTTGGCTAGACCCTACCAGAACATCCAGTCTCTCACACCCTCGGAGATCTGCAGGAGGGAGCTCCTCTGGTGCACTCTTCAGGGACTGCACAGCTGGGGGTGGCAGTTCATCAAGATGCATTAGAGAAGGACTCTCCAGAGCCAAGCCAGAAGTAGCCATTTTGTGTGGGAAGAGCTACTCAACAAAGGCTGCTACAGGACACTGGATGGAGCCATCTATGGGGAGTATCTACAGGGAGGTCAGAACATTAGTGGGATCCCATGGCCCTGACTTCCCATTGGCTCATCCATGCCCTATACCCATTCTATCTGCCTGTAGACATCTTATTTCCCTCTCCTCCCCCATCCCCCAATCTTTGAGTTATGCAGATGCATAAAGTTAACAGAAATAAAATGTCAGATCATGTGAATCTGTCTCTTTAGAGAGAAAAAAAGCAAGAGTGAAAAAGTGCAGATAAGGTTGTCATCTTACCCTGAGCCCTTCTCAAAGCTATTGATTTTCTGTCATAGCTTTCTGCTAAAATCACAGCATGTCCCCCAGGGTGATTGAGATGCATGTGGGTGTATGTGCCCATCCTCACACTCCCCCTGCTTTCTCCCTCTTATCACATCATCCTCAGATGCCAATTCTCAGCATCTCTCCGGCTACCAGAGTCTGAGACAGAGGTTTCTTTTATAAAAAGAAAGAAGTAGGGCAACAGTTTCCGAAGTAGCTTAAATGAAACCTGTCATAAATCAATTTTTGGTCATAATATCCTTTTCCTTCCATCACAATTTTCTCTCTCTCTGGAGGGAATGGTAAAGACTGTTAGAGGAGAAACATGCTAAAACACTAATTAATATTTATTGCTCTTTGAAAAAAAATGCACCATTTATCTAGGATTGTTTTACACCTTTTTTTTTTTTAAATTGAGCCAGAATCCAGGACATCCATCCTCTGTTGTGTATGCCCACACAGTCACTCAGGGCTGATTGCCTATTTCAGTCACCAGCTGTTTTCCAAGTTACACACCCTTGACATACTTTATATTTATGGAGACAATGCACAAACAGTTCCCACTGTCAAGAGAGACACCTTGCTGAGTCAACAGGGCTCTCTCTATTTTTAGAGGAAGATACTTTCCATCACAGGTGTGCAAGTGACACAGTGATTATAGCAATTGATTACCTGCAAATTTCCTGGGAATTATAATTAGCAGTGCTCTATAAGGTGGATCATTCTGAGTGTAATTACCATGTAGTAGTAGTTTATAGCTGTATGAGTAAAGCTTTACTTCACTGAGCATAAACTGAACTAAAATATTAACAAAAGGTAACCTACTCCATACTGCAAGACCACTAAGTCACAAAGGAAGGATTGGGTATCAGTTGTTTGAATAATAATCAATACAAAAAATAAACAAAAACAACTGATGTTTTCCATGGAAATACTGGCCAAAGTAACCACAGCTGAAACTTGCGATGTTTTCTTGTGCTTTGAAAAACATTGTAGGGAAATGTCTGATTTGTATAAATATATGGCCTATATATATTTTTACCTTGAAAATCCTAACTCTTACCACCCAACTGACTTTCAAGTAAATAAATTTAAAAAAAAAACAATAAAAAAGAAAAACTAGGCTTGCAGGGAAGGAAACTGACCTAACAGCCACTCAGATGTCTCACTTGCAGGATTACCAAACTTATCAACATCCTGCTCTTCCACTTAATAGACAACACAATATTCACGGGCAAGTGCGCTCTTGAAGAATCTGAAGAAAGAGAGTCTCTGCACTTTCTGAGGAGCACACACATCCTTTCTGTCTTGCCTCACAACTTGAGATGGTGTTAACATTTTACTTGAGAAGAATGATCCATTTCATTATTTCAGTCCATTCAGTTGTCTCTTTACTACCACTTTTTGTACGATGATTCATATAATGGTGTCTGGTAAATCACTAGACACTAATCAATTTGCAATATTGATCAGTAGCTTTTACACTTGCTACAATTAGCATGGGAAACAGCCACTGTGAAAATATAAAATGAAGATGAGCTAATCATTTTTATATAGAACAACATACCTTCCAGAAGTTTCTAGATTCTTTCATATCAAGCACCGTTAACCATTTATAACTTCAACCTCCCCTGCCCAACAGCCAATGACAGTTGATTCCAAGCAATTCATGCCCTAACTACACCCATTTCTCTTCTGCTTCAATGTTCTAGACAATTCTATAACTTTCTTCTTGTTTCATACTATGTCTCATAGGCATAACAGAAACCTTGACAGACTACTTAGAATAGTTGAAGGTTTCACAGATGAAGATTAGAACTTGACATGTCTAGCATCCAAAAATCTTTCAAATATATGGTATATGCATGTAAATAGTTCATAGTTATATAGAAAAAAAATTAAAAAATTAAAAGCCTAATAAAAGTCACTGGTATTTTTTTTTCCTGAAAAAATGTACACTCAAGATTTTCCTTACTCTGTGTAAAATCCCTGCAATCATCTGCAACAATAAACCACCACACAGTCTAGGTGGAAAGTAGGAGAGGTTCCCTTCAAAACTATAAGACATCTGCACCTCAGGACCTATGCAAATCTCACTTTCCAGTCACTTTCCTGAGTTACCAGACAAGAAAATAATTTTTCCACCCTGGATTATCTATTTCTGGAAGGCTGAGCATGAAGGACTCCCTCAGATCCTTGTCTCTTCTTTACATTCCAACATTACCAAATATCAAATGGGATTAGGTCTTAATTCTCACCCTATTAAAAATAATACCAAGTGAATGCCATGAAACAATAAATAAAGACAAATATTCTTCACAGCCTCCTTGCTGTTTTATGGAATCAAATAATAGAATCAAATAGCCAAATCTCCTTTTTTTTAAAAAAAAAAAAAGAGTAGGCTGTGTCTTGCAGGCATTAACCTCTGGACCTTACAAATCAATATAATCACTGAATATGTTCCATCAGGAAATTTCACCTCAATTTCTTGGTGCTTTGAAGGTCATTCCTCAATAAATCACATGAAAAAAAAAGGAGTCCAGTATATATATAAAAAAGAGATTTGAAGAGAGAGAATTTGTTAACATGCAGTTTCCCTTTTACTTGATGATCAGCGAGATTTTCCCATTGGGCTGGGAGTGCCTGTCAGATCAGGTAAATGTCCATTTGGTTGATACCTACTTGTGATCCTTTGTCCACAGATTTTTAAAGGGTATCAGTCTACATCTGAGGTTGGAAAGGCATGGAATTGGCATCTCATCCTCTCTCTTGCATTACCTCTCCCAATATTGTTTCACTCTGATGGATCTGTTTGTTTTATTTCAGGGTTGAATAAGCAAAGGGCTGATTTAATCAGCTATATATACACCACAGATCTGGACTGAACACCATGTCCTATTCCATTCCTGGGCCTCTCCTGAGCAGAGATGGCAATCCTGATGCATTGGTCCAATTCCTCCTTCAAAAACTCTACTCACTTCAAAAGAAGAATTAGGCCAGGCATGAATTTTGTCCAACATGCATTGGCTGTGTAATGTGATTGTGAGGAAATGCACCCCTGAATTCACACCCTACACACTATTGTAATAATCTTTGTACAAAATATGCCTATGAGGTATCAATTGAAAACTAATAACTCACTGGTCAATAATATCATGGAGAAATTCATGTAGCAACATTATATGTAAAGTTATGAACATAAGCTGAAGTTATGACTGAAATTTGCTTACCAGACGAGTCTGGAGAACGGGTAAACCTGTTATTTGAAGACAAAGGACAAGCTGATGCCTGTAGCCAAGTGTCATCAAAGTTGATTTGCCATCACCGGTTAAGTTCTTTGGCAGCAAAAGGGGGAAGAAACAGATTGATTTGCATTTTAACAAACACCACCCCACCCACATATTCTCTCTCTCTCTTTTCACTTACTCTTTCATCTGAAACAACAAAGGAACCAGTTCCTTAGACTTTGGGGTCACATCCTGACCTGAGAATTTGGTCAGCAATGTTACTGGGAACCTGTGGTAAGAAGTTTACCTTGAACCAAGTTTAGTTTGTTAAGTTTAGTTACTATAAGGCATTTCATCTTTATTTCTTGTTACCATTTCTGACTTTAATGCCTTATATTTCTATTCATTTCAAATCTCTCTCTTTATAGTTAAGTAAACTTGTTTTATTCTTTAATCAAAACTAACCCAGTGTTGTGTTTAAACAAAAATGTGTGGGTAACTCCATTTAAGGTAGCAAACTGCTGTACATTGATCTTTACAAAGGCAATAGATCTCCAATACCTGAACTATTACAGAGACAGCTGGACAGTACAGCGCACACATTTTTGGGAGGAAATCCAGTACTGGAAGTGTGTTGGGCAACCCTGTAAGTGATAACCAAGGTTGGTGGAAACCAGTGTGTGACTAGACGTGCTGGCATGCTGCAGCTATACTCAGACACTCATAAGGTGACCAGATGTCCTGATTTTATAGGGACAGTCGCAATATTTCAGGCTGTCTCTGATATAGGTGCAAATTACCCCCCCCCCTCCATTCCTGACTTTTTACCATGGCTATCTGGTCACCCTAGACACTGAGAGTATGACTTGCATGCCATCTGGCTGTTTGTAAAGGCCCAGGTTGCGAGTTACAGTAGCAAAGCATTATAAGTATCCAAGGTTGCAAAGCAGATGGTGACACAACCCCTCACTGCTCTGGATTGCACTTCCGAATGTCACAGTGGTAAAGCCAGAAGAGCTTGTACATTGCTCAAGGAAACCAGCTGGGAGAAAAACAGTTCAGAAGCTGAATGAGCACAGAATAAGAAGCTTACAAGACTAGGTTGCCAGAGCAAATTTTTTTTAAACTTCTTCACTTTTGGTCACTTCATCTTGCAACCTTAATAATTCATTAACATGAGCTTTTGCATGTGTTCTATAATGCTGCTCTACAGCCAAAATGTTTCCAAAATAAATGTAGTCCAACTTTACTAATTCTGGGTCACTGAGAATGAAAATGATGCTTAAAATTGTTGATTGGCTCTAGTTTTCAAGATATGCTATTGGGTCAGTATATATGACCCTTGACTTGGGAATGGTGGAGGATAAGTGAGTTATAAAGGGAAGGGATCTCAATTTAAACCAGAAATGACTAAAATACATCTTTGACTGGATCTATGAATAAATCTATGACTTGGTTTGGACAGTACTTGCTCTTTAGGCAAAACAATGAATGATGCAATCTGAAGCTGGTATTGCATCATACATGATAGGAATTGCATCATGTTATTCCTAGAAGTCATGGATGATGCCATCATAACGAAGCTTACATCACTCTGCTGAACAAATTGCCCTATATCAGCTCTAGAAATCATACAGTGTCGTGCTCTCTTATTTGTCAGTGTTTGATTTTGCAATGGGACACATTTCTGTTTAGCCAAAGTGAGCAGAGATGCCTCGTACTTGTGTGAACAGTGCAGATAACTTCTGCTATGTTTTTGGTAAAGTGACTTTTGCATCACAAAAGCGCAGTATAACCACTATGGTTAAGAAAGCCTATCACTTTTATTTTGGCTGCAAAATTGGAGATCAGGACAAGAGGTGGGCCCCACACATATGCTGCAACACTTGTGCAACAAATCTTCGCCAGTGGTTGAACAGGAAAAGGAAATCTATGCCTTTTGCAGTGCCAATGATTTGGAGAGAGCCAACAGATCATACCAGCAATTGTTACTTCTGCATGGTGCCTCCAGTTGGGAAAGGTGTGTCAAAGAAGAAAAAGTGGACTGTGCATTATCCAAACATTCCATCAGCTATACGCCCAGTACCCCACGGAGAAGGACTGCCAGTTCCTGATGCACCACAATCATTCTCACTTGAGTCAGACGAGGAAGAGGAAGAGCATGAAACTTCTGGTCCTGAACCATCAATGTCACAGGACCCACATTTTCTCCCATCCTCCTCCTCTGAACCACACCTCATAACACAAGGTGAACTGAACGACCTTGTCAGGGATTTGGAACTACCCAAGAGTAAGGCAGAGCTGTTGGGCTCCAGATTACAGTAGTGGAATCTCCTGGCAGGCTATCAGGGCAAATGGAGCCCATCAATGCTTGCAGACTATTGCTGGACAGTGACAAGAGATGCTCCATTTAATGAATACAAGAGACAAGCCAAGAAGTGCCTAGTAGACACTGAATAGGACTAAACTATGTACATAATAGTCTTTTTGCCTTTTGTTTCACAATAAATTTTATTTATAGAACCCTTTTACTGATTTTTAAAAAGTGTTACATAAACAGAACAGGTGAAATATTATCATGTTAAGCAACCATAAACACATGAAAAGACCTAGGTTTACAATCTAAGATTAAAACTCTACTAGCTACACAATATACAGACATAAAATGTAAAAACTTAAATATCTCAGAAACGGTAGCCAATCAGTTGTTTTAATTGTCATATTTGAATTCAGCACATCAAAATACATAATAAATATCACATTTTATCTCTGACGCAGATGACTTCTCAAAAGTATAGAGCAGTGTAACATAATGGGATAACTTCACACTAGATGCATAAAGCCAGTAGCCAGCAGACTGTTTGTACACTTCCTGGCCTCTCAGCACTACCACAACATTAACACTTACAAGTAGTAGGGAATCAAAGTGATGCTGTAGACATTTACAAAAAAATGTAGCAATTAATAAGTCAGAAGGTGTGGACTATAAAGCAAGGCAATGAGGATCCAATATGCCTGTATGACACCAACAAAGCAAAGAAAGGAAATTAACAGAAATAAAGACTAGCACTACCTTACACCTATCCCACTTTCTGCTGCTTCGAGCTAAACAGAACAGGCTTAAGTGTTTAGATGGAAGACCATAACAGAAAACCCAGGTACTAGGGGAAATATCATCAATGATTCATATAACACTCTCCCCTTCGGGTTAGTATAGAACCAAGCTTCTATATGGTGCTAGGGGAGTTATGTTGTTGGAGGTGCCATCTTTCAAATGATCTCTAAAACCATTATCTTGGCCACTTGCACTTAAATAACTACAGGCACCTTTTCATAGCTGTGCGCCTGAATTCCACAGCAGTAATCACATTCTAGGATTTTCCCTGTAGTCTTAATTGGATATGCGGATTTCAAATTCCTGTCCTACACAATATTTTAGCATTGCTGGTGTGCTGTTTAAAAGGTGCCAAATTTTACCCCAAAGGGGGCTGCATTTTAATGGTGGGTGAAGTGATTCCTGTGTGTAGGGCGTGGCCACAGTTTTATTTTTCCCCAAATTCACTATACCTGAGCAATAAGCGGTCCCAGAAAATAGTCTACCAACAGTAGACAGTGCCTATCATGGGCTTCTTCTACACATTGCAAGACATCAAAACTTCTTACAACCCTTAGTGGATTTTCTGGTTCAAGTCCAGACATTTGTACACAAGTCTGAAGAAAGCCTAGAATCCCTGAATTCCATCCTGCTGTGGCTCCAGATACACTTGCAGCTGGACTGATTGTTCCCATCCTGGTCCACTGGATCTTAGGGAGGAAATGTGTGTAATTCTTTCACAGGAAGATATTTATTCAGAGGCATTTTCCAAATCAGAGAAGCTTCTCTCAGCCTCAGATGAGCTTTTCAGTAAATTTACCCTGTGCAGAACAGCAAATTAAAAGAGAAGAAAGCTGAAAGGAGCTCAGCTCCAAAACCAGAGACCATTCCACAACTTGCACAAACTCCTCTCCCCTTGTCTCAGGAAGCAGAGTTTAGATTTTATTTTTAAATCTGGTTTCTGTCTGTACTTTGAAAAGGGCCTGTTCTCCACCATGAAAACCCATGGCCACTCATCTACTGGGGTAGAAAATGATTTGACTGCTGGTCTAGACAGGGCAAAATTGTTTCCAATACTATTTAAAGAAAGAACATTTTCTGTAAGAGAGGCTGTAATTGGCTGGCCTGGATTACAATAGCAGCCATAGTTCAGGTGTACAGTTTTGGACCCTGTCTACAATGGTAGAACGGAATGATGCACCCAGCTGAACAGTATTTAGTATCTATTTTCTAACATTAAAAGCCGCAGGCAAGCCCTCTTTCATATTCTTTTCTCTGGGGCAAATAAATAAAGTCTCTGAAGCCTGTCTACTCTAGACAAAGCCAGAAGCCAAAGATAGCCAATTACTATTGAAAGACTGTAGGAGAGATCCCCACTTGGTGGAAATTGATGTACTGTAGTCCTCCTTTATGCCAGCTAAGCATCTGTTCCTGTAAATTTTTGCTCTGAAATCTTATTTGATTCACATCAATCATCTTTTGGAAACTTGAATTTTGCATGGTAGTTCAAAAAGCTAGTCATAGTAATTACTAAGATCTTAGCTATTTGTTGTTTAGATTAATAGATTTTAAGGCCAGAAGCTACCATCATTATCATCTAGTCAGACCGCCTGCCATCGCAGGCCACAGATCCTCCTTCACCCACTCCTGCAATAGGCCTATAACTATTTGGCTGAGTTACTCAAGTCCTCAAATCATGATAAAGACTTCAAGTTACAGAGAATCCACCTTTTAGCATGTTACTCTTTCAGTTATTCAGTGCCATTTTCTGTTACACTGTTAAGAATATTACTGCAACAATGATTCGATGATACTTTCTGGAATGGTAGAATTCCCAAACTGCGGCGAGATTACATTTGTAATCTGTTTGAGACAGATTAAACTCTTTTTACCTGGATGACAATCTGAGACTACACAGTATTTACTGGCTAATTAAAGACCACTTTTTCTTTTCCATATAAAAACAGACCCTTATAAAGTTGGGTATGTTATATATTAGCTATGATTTCTGTGCACCTGCCCTTCTGATGTGCCTATTACTGGTACTTAGATTGTAGAAAAAAACAATCCCATTCTAGTAACACTGTGAAACAACATTTGTTTAAACAATTACAATGTGGGAGTAAACCTGCCATGCAGAGCCCAGCACACACTAAGGAATTCATAGTCAACGCTATAGTGAATTCCCAGCCTCAGTATTTATGCGGCTACAGCATGTAAAATATACTTTATAACAACATTTAATTTGATATAGTATCCTTCGTGAAGGGCATTACAAATTGCTTCAGACAGAGTGAATCACTCATAGCTAAAGTAACAAGGGAAGGTTTTGAAAGAAAACTCATTTGAAAGGGAAAATAATGCAGATCTTAGGACTGGAAGTTTTAATGTTAATGCACACCAGAGAGTAAAGCATTTAGGAAAAAAATACATTAATTATACTATCTTTCCAATAAGGACAGTGTAGCGAGGATGCCTCACTCCCCGCCACGCCTGAGAGGGACAAGCCAGAACAGGCGCGGCAGGGGGCGGAGCCGCCACCACCACCTGTCCCCTCCCCCCAGAAGTCAAGGGGCAGGACAGGAAGTATAAAAGCCCGGCCCCAGCGCTCAGTTGGAGGGAGGCTGCTGGAGAGGACAGATGCTGGTGCCCGAGCTCCCACTGAGCTCAGCCTGCCCCGTGCTCAGTACCCGAAGGAGTGCTGGCCTGACCTACCCTGTGCTCAGTACCCGGAGGAGCTACCTGAGCTTCCCTATGCATGGCATCTAGAGGAGCTGCCTGAGCTTCCTGATGCCTGGTATCTAGAGGAGCTGCCTGAGCCACCCCACACCCGGTACCCAGAGGAATGGCCTGGAGTTCCTGACGCCTGGTATCCTGAGGAGCCAATGGTCTGGAACCCACCGGATGGCGCCGGCGGATGGCAGGTACCCAGTGAGGGGGAGATTGGAAGTAGCTGGGGGGCAGCCAATCCCAGTCAGGCTGCAGATTCACCTGAGCCTATGTCAGTGTGTTTTGGTCAGGATTCCCACTGACCGTCAGCGGTGTTAGCTGCTACTAGGGCCCTGGGCTGGAACGCAGTGGAGTGGGAGGGCCTGCATTCCCCCTTCCACTCTTCCAGGGGTGGCAGACTCCCCCTCTCCCTGGCCTGAGGAGGCCATTCAGACTGGTTGTTTGCTCAGCCCCTCCTGAAGGGCTTGAGCCCTGAATTGCTTGCTGCCCCACCCTGAGCCAGGGCCTGGGCTTTATACACCTGAACTGCTTGTTGCCCCACCCTGCCCCAGGGCCTGGGCTTCTAGACTGTTTGTTTGCTCAGCCCTGAGCCAAAAGGGCCTGAGCTTTGCCACTGCGTTTGGTGCCCTGTCCAAACCTAGGGCTGAGCCCCAAATTAACTGTGTATTGTTGCTCAGCCCTGCAGCAGAGGGTCTGAGCCCCCACCTAACTGTATACTGTTGCTCAGCCCTGCAGCAGAGGGCCTGAGCCCCGAACTGACTATGTTGTTGCTCAGCCCTGAGACAGAGGGCCTGAGCTCCCAACAGACCGTATATTGCAGCCTTGCAGTAGAAGGCCCGAGCTTCTAAGTGACTGTATATTGCTGCTCAGCCCTGAGACAAAGGGCCTGAGCTCCCAACTTACTGTATATTGTTGTGCCGCCTTGCCACAGAAGGCCTGAGCTCCTCATTAACTCTGTGTTGTTGCGCCGCCTTGCCACAGAAGGCCAGAGCCCCCAAGTGACTGTGCATTGTTGCTCAGCCCTGAAGCAAAGGGACCCTGGCCAACAGAATGTGGTGAGCTGGTGTGGCTCCCCTCCACCCTCAGGGAGGGTTGAGCCCCGGTCCCACCCTTCTACAGACAGTCATAGAGAGAGAGATTTCTGTTAAGTTTTTGCTTCTACACTCTCAGGGTGAAAGTCACCCCTATGCAAAGGTCCAGAACAAAACTTATATACTAATTAAGACTCACATTAGCCCTATTTTGAGAAATTAAGTGGTGGTTGAATTAGAGCTTGTTAAATATTGTAAAAAGACACCTTTTGTCAAATGAGGAACTGGATTTTTATTTGACCCATTAATAGCCATTATAACATTCACCATCTGTGAACAATCATATATATCATGTTTCATTCATGTCAAAGCCCATGTAAAGAGTATTTCAGGTCCAGAAATTCATAAAAATCAAGAAATAAAATTTGTTTTATAATCAGACAAAATTCATTTGGGGAGGAAGTGGAATAGGTTTATAAAGGTTAGTTATGTCCAGCTGCAGAACAGAAATAATGCCATGTGAATTAGGGGCCAGATTTTCAACAGCGCGCACACACACCACACAGGGTCAGATTTTTAAAAAAGACCTGAGCACCCATTTAGGCACTTCAGCAAATTTTCAAAAATCCTCAGCACCCACTGTGCCAAACTCCTCTGAAGATCTGGCCCATTATTTTGAAGCCTAAATGGGAGCTGAGCTCTTCTGAAATCTAGCACCATTTGTAGTTGCTGAAATCTTCGAAAATCTAGGCCTAGCTGATTAGTAAACGCTAAATATCAAATCTACTGAACATCTGCAATGAACCATTCACAAACAAGCCAAAGCTTGTTAAAATTATACAGAAAAGAAATTCAAATATCAAACATTTTAAAAGGTTGATTTTTTTTTTCTGGACAATCTATAAAGAGAAGAGTCTAAGGGCTGGTCTACACTAGGGGATGGGATCGATCTAAGATACACGACTTCAGCTACATTATTCATGTAGCTGAAGTTCCATAAGTATCTTAGATTGAATTACCTACCGTCCTCATGGCACGGGATCGATGTCTGCAGCTCCCCCTGTCGATCCACTACCGCCGCTCGCTCAGGTGGAGTTCCGGAGTCGACAGGAGCGCATTCGGGGATCGATATATCGCGTCTAGATGAGATGCGATATATCAATCCCCAAGAAATTGTTTGCTACCCACCGATATGGTGGGTAGTGAAGACGTAGCCTAAGTTCCTTTAAAAAATTGTTTGTTTATTACTGGTTTGTTACCGGCTCTACATTGTTTGCATAAACCCTGGTGTTAAATCAGAAGGCTTAAGTCTCCTGAATTTTTCTAAATACTCACAGTTAGGGTAAGATTTGAAAAACAAAATTGACTGGATGGACAAAGGAGGGAAAGATTTTTTCTGGGCAGATAAGGAAGTACAAGTGAAGAAACAACTCCTAACTACAGAGCCAGTGAAGTGGCCATATAGAAGAAACAGGTAGGAATGTATTTGGGAATGTAGTTTGAGAAGCAGGATGAAGTAGTTCATCAGAACCAGGAGGACAACTCTGAATTGGTTTCTGAAGGAAGCTGCTATTGTGACAAGAGTTACATTCAAACATACAACAGACCTTTTCAAATGCCCCTTTTTTGCATTTTAGACATTTTTAGTCACTTTCAATACTCTCTGAGAAGAGAAAGAGTTCAGAAAAATTCAAACTATGTTTTCAAAGTTCAGGTCACAGATAGGCTGGGATGGCACTAATATACTCCTCAGGAGCATCTGGAGCTGTCCAACATACAGCATGAAAGCTATCTGAGCAGTGGAAGTGTCACAGTTCAGGGCAACTGACTCTGTGTTCCCCCTTGTGGTCTAGCAAGGGTACCCATTCTTAGGCTTCTGACTCCCAGCTATCCCGTCTTGGGAAGAGACCCATCTCTCTCTCCCTGATCAGAGTTTCTACAGGCTGCACAGTTCCCTGCCTACACTGTGAATTCCTCCATCAAGACAGATTGTCTAAACAAGTCTCTTTTGCTTTCTCTTCTGAAACAGTACACTGCATAATTGCCCACAGTTAAGTTACCACACAGCTCATTTTAAACAAGCACATTTATTCTTAAAACTAAAAACATTACAAGCATATTAAAACAATAAAAGAACCTGCACAAAAGCTAATAAGCTTGCCAGAGCCCACCTCCTCCCTCATCCACAAGAGCTCTGGTCAATGTCAGTCCTTTCAACCCTTCCCTAAGAATTTGGTCATCTCCCCCTAACCCCCACTCCATCCCCTCCCCGCCACCCCTTGAACAGAAGGTCCTGTCCATTTGCCAGATCAGAAAGAAGCCCTAGAATAAGTTTAAACCTAGGCTTTTTATCCAAAAGCCCTTTCTTGTCTGTCAATCTCTGAAGCATTCACTTTGAACTAGTACAGGTGAGCCTCACCAGGTGGTCGTATCTCTCAGGAGATGTTATAACCTGAGTAAATTTGCCTAATCATGCTGCACTGATCTCAGTTCCTGGAGGGTCTGTGGTTACCCTCCTCTGTGGATTTATATGCAATCCCTGGTCCATAATCATACATAAACTTAATACGTAAAATCTCCCCAAGATATTGTAAGGAATTCCCATATCTACCACAGTCTGCCATGCTCTGTTGTGAGAGGTTTCCAGATCCCAGAGAAAGAGATGCAACAGGACTATCTATCTCAACTGATTCATGTAAAAAGAAGATACATGAATAACACAATCGGCATTCAACAAATGATGCTGTTAATTTGTTAATGTCATCCACCAACCTGACTTTCTGTAATAGATGCAAGAGAGTTAATCAACTGCTAATAAATTCCAAAATGTTTCATTGGTGGAATCTAAATGACAACAGAAGAATAGGTTGTTTCCTCCATCCCCTCCCAGTAATATAAATAAGTCTAGTACTACTTGAAGGACTTTTTCTGCAAGTTTAAGTTGCTAAGCAGCTCCTTGAATGAGTATTCAGAAGTATATTTCATTATTTTAAACATTTGCATCATCTATATTTACACTGCAACCAGAACGGTTGGCCTCTGTGCACCTATTGTACGTGCCCCATTTTATTTGTAACTTAGGACACCTTCAGTAAATTACTGAGCCAGTGAGAAAGGGTAAAAAGAATAGATGAAGAGGGCACTGGACTGGGATTCAGGAGAGCTGGGTCCAGTTCCCAACTCAGCCACAGACTTCCTGCGTGGCCTTGAGCAAATCACTTTCTACCATCCCTTGGTCTCCCATCTACACAATGGGAATGTACTTCCCTACCTCAGAGAGGTGCTGTGAGGATAACATTCATTAGCAATTGTTTAGAGACCTGATACTACCATGAGGAGGACCACATAAATATATATAAAATTCATATACTGGATCCCACTACCCTACTTTAAATATTGAGTTCCAGCACTCCCCCATTTCTCCCACAATATGAACTCCTGGGGAACAGCTGGATGGAAGGGAGACTATCAAATCATTAAATGGATTGTGTGATAGCAATACAATGCACTGACAGCATGTACATGCCAGCATCTGCCAAAAGTTTCAGATCCCTAAATTGAGACTGATATTGGGGGGGGGGGGAATCTCAAGAGTACTTCACACAATTCACAGTAGTTAGAGGAAGCTTGAATAGTTTCCCTG
The DNA here is from genome assembly GCF_007399415.2 of Gopherus evgoodei. Classification (NCBI taxonomy): domain Eukaryota; kingdom Metazoa; phylum Chordata; order Testudines; family Testudinidae; genus Gopherus; species Gopherus evgoodei. Next base: position 52,179,797 of record NC_044328.1, on the reverse strand, counting down.
GTTATACAGACACCTGCAAAAGACCTGATTTCACAGCTAATCTGTGAATAATCTGATCACCATTTGCTCTGTGAGCAGCACGTCATGTTGGAAAGCTTTTCCCAGCTGAAAATAACCCTCTGTCTTTGCAGTTTTTCAATTGGAAAGTCAAATTCAGCCAAAGTTTTTTGCATTTTTTAAATTAACTCAATACGATAGAGAGAAATACTGTCACAGGCTACAGAATCCTTCACACACATTGGACTGTTGTAGGGAACTAGAAAGTATTAACTAAGGGCTAGAGAGAGAGAGAGAGATTTAAAAATGTTTTACTGAAACATACTGCAAAATTCAGAATTAAAAAAACTAAGCAATACGTTAAAATTTTCACAATACGGCTTCTATTTGTGTCCAATGCATCCTTTTTGAAGACCCTGAAATGGTGTCATCAGCTAGTATAATTGTAGGAGCACTTCGTTAATCATATGTCTTACCCCCAATCTTCTACACTCCCCTTCCATAGAACATGCCAAATAACATAAGTGTATATGGTTCAAAGAAGAGGTCCAGTGGTGGCCATCCTAGCCACGATCCATGCTTTGAAATTGAGGAACACATCCCAGAGGAGCTGTCAGTTTTAACATGCACAAAATCCTAAAAAGTTAGTCATATATGGTAAGTATTTCCCAAGTTTATATAGCGTAGTCTGATAGGAAGAGGCTAGTGTGCTTAAAATAAAATATTGTTCCCTTTAAGAGATTTCTTTAAATCACTGTTAGCTTTGTTGTGAAACACAGGAGACAGTGGAGAACATGTTATATTTGCAATAAAAGTCAAAAGGAGACTAAATAATTCATCTTGTACCCCATAGTAGGCAGCTGGATAGTATTTCTGAAGGATGCTGAGTGAAGGCAAAAATCAAAAGATGCATATTTATGTTTTGCAATCAACAGCAGCCAAAAGCATAAAATTCTAAAAGTCATAACAGGCCTGAAGTGTGAGATGTAAGGCAAGCAGGGTCATTAACAAGGAGGAAGGTCCAGGCATGAATGTGTGCAAGGAAGGGGTTAGTAGGGGCTAGAGTAGTTTCAAGGAGATTGTTACCCTTTGAAGAGCAAGTGATGGGTCAGAAATGAAAAAGCTTTCATGAATCCATTTTACAAAAAGGGAAGTTAAGGTGAGCACCCTACCACTGTGGACAGCTAGAAAACTCAAGGAACAATTTACCCTGGTTGGCCTTTCAGATACTGGGGCAAAGAAAACAGGAGGGAATCAGGAAGTATAATTGAACTTATATATAAGTGATATGACAAAAATGACATGCTGCAAGTTAATTTATGCTGACAACCTGGCATTAATGACACAAGCTGTAACACTCAAGGAAGTGGAAGACACCATTAATGCTAAAAAAAAATGGAAAATTACTTTAGGTACTGGCATCTCAAACCCAATCTATCAAAAACAGTGTCATCAGTTTTCCATCTCAGCAGTTCTGAAGCTGGGAGAATGCTGAACATAAACTTCTGTAGCAAGGCAATCACCCACACTCCTAGTCCCCGCTACCTAGAGGTGACTCTCAGTTGCTGCCTTTCCTATCAATATCACCTGAAACAGACACATCATAAAACAAAGAATTTCATTAATATCATCCAAAAGCTAGCAGGTTCTAACAGGGGTTGTTATGATCGAATGCTATGAATGGCAAAGCTAAATTTAATTTATTCCATGGCCGAGTACTGCACACCTGTTTGGAGAAGCTGCCTGTACATGGTACTTGTCAATATCCAGATAAATGCAGCTATGAGACTTGTAACAGGTGCCCTGAAGCTGACCCCACTGTCTTAGCTTCCAGTCCTCACAAATGTCCTTCCTTCAACCATCCAGCAAGAGATGGCTACCTTGCACAAGTACAAGAAAGCTCTCACTAATCAAAAGCTCCTGTTCTGTTGTTCTCCAACCTTGCATTCACCAGAAATCCTGCTGGCCATTCTGGTTGGCTGGAGAAGCTCTGCTGTCATCCAACTTCAACCGAGAAGACACCTGACAGATGCAATGGACAGGCTCTGATGTAAACAACAAGCTCTTTATAGATGACCCCACCATAGAACTGCCTGGTTTTTTTGCTCTGCTGAAGACGCTGGACAACCATCAACCATATTAGGATGTTACATGGAAGATGACTGTGCTTGATGCACAAATAGAGAATCAAGAATTCACCATAGTGCAAAAGTGCAGACCTCCAAACCATCAAACATATTGTGAACAAACACCCCATAATTACATTTCCAAGAGGCATAGCAAAAATGCATTCTATGACTCCTGAAGCCCTCAAATGGATTTCAAACCATTCTATTAACTTATAAATGTTGCTATTTCCATATGCAAAAAGTTTTTTGCATATTGGTAATCCTTTTCCCTATTCTGTGCACCAAATTCATCTGATTTTCAAAGAATGAAGAATTAAAATGACTGTCATCAGCAGAGTTCCACCATGGATTAATTTGGTCTCAGAGGTTTGTGAATCTTACCTCCTCCCATTAGCAACCAATTACAAAATATTGAATTACCCTTTAATCCAATGGTTTTCTATTTTTAAGTCATGAGGAAATCCCAAAAGGATAAAGGTCCAGTTTGATTTAAGAACCAAAAGTTCTGATGTTTATTAAAAGAGTTAGCCAATCTTCTAGGGTGTGATTGGTCATTGGTCATTTCAAAAGAACAAGCTCTCATGAGAGAATCAGTACTTCCTGCAGGGAAGTGCAGCAATTTTCTGTCAAAACTCTTTTTCAAAAGAAAATTAGGTTTTCAGCTAAACAAAATTTTTCATGGAGAGTGTCTGTTTTCCTTGACTTTTTTTTATTTTGGACAAAAAAAACCCTTTTAGCTGAAAATAAATTTGTTTTTTGGGCAAATGTGTTTGATTGTCAAAAACCAACACCCAGTTTTCAGGGTTTTGATGAAACCACAAAGCTTTCTGTAGGGGAAAAAAAATTCTCTCCAGTTCTACTTACGCTGGACCAGAAATATTGCAGGTAAAGACTCTTTTTTCTTGACATTTTTGAACTTCCACTTATAGACTTGTCCAAAATCAAGATTCACATAGATGAGGAAATTGGATAACAAGAAAACTAAAACATTAACCAGGACTTTAATCAAGACTTGGTGGGGAATGAATGTTCTTATTTTAATGTTATCAGCTCACTCATCATGGTCAGAATTATTTCCTTTAACATACTGGGAGAGGGTGGAGGATTACTGTTTTCTTTATGATAAGTAGATGTTTGTTTGCGTGCTACTTTTGGGGGTGGGGGACAGAGGAATTAGCCTTGTAATATTTTGATATAAGATTAGAATATAATAGTTATGGGAAAATTTGAGATGAAAAAATTTGCAGGGGCTAATTCTCTGAAGATATAGGGCTGATTACTGAACATCTACAATTCCAGCTGAAGTCATTGAGAGTTACAGGTATCCAATACTTAATCATTTGACCAACAGTGTCCTTTTGAAACACCAAGAGGTGGCTTTCCCTTGATTTACAACAGGTTATTTCCCTCCACTCTCACTATATTAAATAATAAAATAGATATAATATACACAATTATTGATAATTCTAGTAATTTAAAAAATCTAACTTGTTAATTAGTAGGATACAGAACAACCATAGTACAGTTCTGTAAGGGATAAATTATTGTAGTTATGAAATCTAGCAATTACAGAGAGCTGTGTGTATTGTGGCAAGGCACCTTCTCAGTCTCTCCAGCCTCTGCTGCTTTTAGCCCTGGTGAGAAAGGCTTGGGTAATGTGGTCCCTCTTGGGACACAGGGGGAGCAAATTTCCCCTATCTCCACCAGTCCTGTTTAGAGTATTTTTTCTCCCTTGTGGGAGAGAGTACTGTCTCTCCTCCTGGTGAGGCTTGCTGCTCCAACACTCTTGGCAGCAGGGCTCCTTCTCTCTCTGCTCTGCCTCCTCCTTCCTCCCAGGAAAGGGTTTAAAAAGGTCTCAGGCAGCCCTAAGTTGGAATCAGCTGATCCTAACTACCCTCAGGTAGCTCCCCTTCAGCTGATTCTAATTGATACCTTGGTAACCCTTTCTCAGCTGAACCTAATTGACCTGTGGTTGCCTCTCAGTTGATAAGGAGGAGGGCCTTTTAACCCTCTGGGACTGATTCCTACCCCTTCCTTGCAGCTGTCTGTCCTGAGTTTATCACAGTATGTATTGTATGCATTATTGCAGGCTTGTTTGTACTAAGTGGCAATATTAACCAGCGGTCTCTTGCATGGAAGACAATTTGCATTAGTTATCCACAGACCAGTGTAGTGGAAAGAAGAGTCATTCTGAAGAAAAGACACAGATTCAGAAAACCCCTGGTAGTTCTTGAATTAGGGTTGGAAGAATGGTGATGTTATCTTGCTGAGATTTTCTAATATGAATAAGGGAAGTAAGCTCTCCACTCCCTGAATTTCAGTGGAAGTTTGGCACCTAAGCTCTTTAGGTGCCTTTGGAAACCCCAATCTTCATTTTTATTTTTAAATATTTAGGAGCTTCACTGATACCTAGGCAACCTTAGTGATGGGGTAAATAAATCAACACACATCTTTAGCTGCACTTATTCATTGATGACTTTCTGAACAACAGGTTTGTGCTTCATTATCCTTTAACAATAAGAATAAAAGCAAAAATAAAATTAGTACTCTGAGCAAGAATGAGATAAAAACTGGGAGAGACATAATTTTGGAAGATGCCCAGCATCTTCAGTAAGGTAACACTCTTGCTAGTGCAGGGTTTCTCAAACAGGGGTCACCGCTTGTGTAGGGAAAGCCCCTGGCGGGCCAGGCCAGTGTGTTTACCTGTCTTGTCCACAAGTCTGGCCGATCGCAGCTTCCACTGGCCATGGATTGCTACTGCAGGCCAATGGGAGCTGCTGGAAGTGGTGGCCAGCAAGTCCCTCGGCCCGTGCCACTTCCAGCAGCTCCCATTGACCCGGAGCAGTGATCCGCGGCCAGTGGGAGCCACGATCGGCCAGACCTGCGAATGGGGCAGGTAAACAAACCGACCCGGCCTGCCAGGGGCTTTCCCTAAACAAGTGGCGACCCCTGTTTGAGAAACCCTGCTCATATGTTACTGGCACAAATTAAGACTATGGCAAATATAGACTGGTGAAGGACAGAACTTCTCGATGCAAGTGCACCAGCGATACATTAGGCAACAAACTATGGGGCTAGAAATCAATAAATTATATCATCATCATCAGTGACTGTATGCATGTAGGTGACAGGCTACTAAATTAATACTTACTTTTTGCTGGGGGGAACCTGATTACCCACAGAAATGTTTACACGTTATCTGGTCAAACTTTTTAAATTACAGTTTTTCTTTTTAATTAAATTAAAGTTTTTCTTTTCTTTTTAAATTACAGTTATTACCACTTTTACTGATGCTAATTAAGGAGCTTATTAATTTTTTCACAGTGCAAGGTTCTTCCTGATGCAGGGAGGCAGGTGGCATTGTGAGTACTGGGTTAGTTGTTGTCACTAATGGTTTGGCTGAGGTTGGATAAATACTTAGAAATTCACAGGTTGATCTGGAGATTACCTAAACATTTTTGGTCAAGGTATCAGGCTTGGAATGCCACAAGAAGTAGCTGTCTCACACCATGTTCAGAACCTCTTGGACTTACATTAGAAAACCCCCAAAATAGTTTGTTTTTGTTGTATTTTTTTCCACTTTCAAACACATAGAACACCGAAGTGTTCAGAGGCCTGCAAATATGTTTTTTTTTCTAAAGGCTATTCTCATTTTTTTTTTTTTTAATCCTCAAAAGGAATTCAAGATTAGTCCAAGTGCTGGACAAAGGTTCACGTTGGTATTGATTCATAGGGACATCATAATTGCCATACCAGATCAGACCTGTACTCCGTCTAGTCCAGGATCTTGTCTCACACTGAGACTAATACCTAATACTTCAGTAGAAGTTGCAAGAAACTCTATAGTGGACAATTATGAGAACCTTCTCATAAGGGAAGTTTCTAATTCCTGTCAGTTAAGAGATTGGTTTTTGACCAGAAGCACAAGGGGTTATAGCCTCTCAATATAATAATAAACCTGTCTAATGTAACTGAGTATGTTCTCATAATCCATAGAAATGTCTAATCATTCTCTGTTTTAACCTACTACATGTTCTTAAGCCTCAGTAAGTTCCACTGGTTAATTATGTTGCATATAAAAGATTCAGTTTACTCCTACCAAGTTAATACTCTGGAATTTAAATACTGCTTTAGGTCACAGGTAAACTGAATTTAGCAAATTTGAGGTGTTTCCATTTTTGTTGCATCCAAAAGGTATGTTCTTATGCTGCCCCATTTAGGACACCTTGCAAGGGCCTGATTTTCAGAAAGTGCTGAGCACCCATCCTCCAAAAACCGGGCACCCAAATATTGAGACATCCAAAATCACTAATCACTTCTAAAAACTGAGTTAGAGATTCCTTTGTCTAATAGTTGAACAGCATATATGATGCAGGCCAGGCCTGAAATATATCAGCAAAGCTCTAGGGGGAAATCTACCTGCAGTGCATATCTTAAGTAACAAACTGACTTTTTTTAATAAATGAAATTACCGTTGCCATATTCAAAAAGAAAAAAAAAACTTTAATTTTACCGTCGGTGCCGAAGAAGACAAATATTAGGTCATAAAAACATGTCTGCACATTTTTAACTCACAGAATATTTCTGGAAATTAGTTTCAGCAGTAGTCCGGAACTGTATTATATAAAAGGGCTAAAGCAACTCCTTGCTCCATTGTTGTTATGCAAGATTTTAAACAAAATGCAGGTATGTTCAGTTATTTCACACTTCCACAGTCTCCTTACCACACTAGGATACAATGTTGCCATTGAAATGTTGTAGGGGCACAATTTTAAGAAGAAATAATTCACAAGTAATGCAACTCATTAGAATTGCAGATGAAGGACCTTGAAATGCGTAAGGGCTCGAAACATTTCTGCAGGTTGTATATGAGAACTTCCAGCCATTGCCTGATTTATTCTTATTTGCCAACCAGGAAAGTCCTTTGGAATGAAATGTAAACTTTAAAAGAATTGCTACCATTCCATCTAGCACTATAATATCTGGGAGGGAGAGCAGAATGCTATTTTTATTCTCTCTCTCTCCTAGGAATAAATAAATATAGATTGTTTTGCTTATGTAGTCTCTGGCTTCATTAGAACTTCAGTACTTGGAATTTTGAGTCAAGTTTACTGATGAAAGGCAACCACCACTTTTACTGAAATATGAAGTGCTGCCTGTGACAGATATGGCAATTTCCTGCAATACCCTTGACAAATCATATAGTATTAAGTTAATGTATTATTGTGGGCCAGGACTGCATGTAACCTCTCTAGGGGGTTCCACACTGTCTGAGATTTGGGGGGCGTGTCATAAACAGATAAGGGTTAATGTCTCTTTTACCTGTAAAGGGTTAACAAGCTCAGTGAACCTGACTGACACCTGACCAAAGGACCAATCGGGGGACAAGATACTTTCAAATCTTGGTGGAGGGAAGTCTTTGTTTGTACTTTTTGGGTTGTTCTTTGTTCTCTCTTGGAGTTAAGAGGGGCCAGACATGCAACCAGACTCCTCCAATCTTTCTGAAATAGTCTCTCATGTTCAAAATCATAAGTACTAGCTAGAAGGTGGATTAGACTTTTGTTTGTTTTCTTTATTTGCAAATGTGTATTTTGCTGGAAGTATATTTTACCTCTGTTTGCTGTAACTTGTATCTTAGGCTAGGGGGGAGGGAATCCCTCTAGTCTATGTAGGCTGAAGACCCTGTAAACATTTTCCATCTTGATTTTAGAGATAATTTTTATGTTTTTCTTTAATTAAAAGCTTTCTTTTTTCAGAACCTGATTGATTTTTTTCCTTGTGTAAAACTCCACGGGATTGGGTCTGAACTCACCAGGGAGTGGTGGGGAGAAAGGTTAATTCCTCTCTGTTTTAGGATCCAAGGAGTTTGGATCAGGTTAATTCCTCTCTGTTTTAGGATCCAAGGAGTTTGGATCAGGTTAATTCCTCTCTGTTTTAGGATCCAAGGAGTTTGGATCAGTGTATCTCTCAGGGAAAGTCTGGGAGGGGGAATGGTTTATTTCTCTCTGTTTGTTTTAAGACCCAAGGGATTTGAGTCTTGGGTTCCCCAGCGAAGGTTTTTAGGGGACAGAAAGTGTACCAAAACACTATATTTTTGGTTGGTGGCAGCGTTATCAGATCTAAGCTAGGAATTAAGCTTAGAAGGGTACATGCAGGTCCCCACCTTTTGGATGCTAAAGTTCAAAGTGGGAATAATACCTTGACGGGGGGGAGAGGAGATATGAGATGTGGAAGTCTAAAGGACAATACTAAAAATATGCCAAACAAAAATGGACTTTGGGGACAATAGGTATGAAAGAGATTTCCTGGGGAATACCTAGGGAGAGATTAATGAAAATTCTCCACTTCTGATTATGCAAAACCCCAGCCTTTTTTGAAACTATGCCTTGAGGACTAGGTTATAGTCTGCTGATTTCTTATTCCCATAGGCTGGGAATCACCTGCCCAAGCTGTGTAAAGAAATGGCTTACCTGCCCAGCTAGGATTCTGGTTCTGAGACAGCTATGAACTTGTAACCACAGTTGTGGGTTTTGAAGGACTGACACCTACCAGAGCCATACAGTTGGAGGTGACCTCTAGTGAGCTTTTTAGCATGTGTGCAGGTTCTTTTATTGTTTTATGATGTTTTCTCTGTAATGCTTTCACCTTAAAAGTAATGTAGGTACTTAGAAAGAGCTGTGAGGTAACTTATAACTGTCTGCAATACATTGGTCAGAGCCTCTGGAGGGAAAAGCAAAGTGTAGTAACTGACTTTTTAGGCAGTCTGGCTCGCTGGGGATATCATAATGTAGGTAGGGAACTGTGCAACCTTAATGATTTCCCAGTCAGGTGGTCAGAGCTCCACCTAGCAGAGGTGATGTCTGGAAGCCAGAAGCTTAAAAGTGGATGCCCTTGATGGCCCATGGAAGGGGAACACAGGTACAGTTACCCTGAAACTCTGACTTTGTCGACCACACACACAAGGCTCTGGTTGAAATTAAAATATGACTAGTGTCTCCAAGGTGACTCTGTAAAAACAACAGCATGCTTATTATCCCCCAGTGCCTTCCAGAACAAATTTGCTCAGTTCACAGGTAAAAAGATGATTTTCCTAACTGCCAGCCCTGAAAACTCCAAGATGTATTGGGTCAAACTGCATTCTTTCAGATGTCTGCATCAACAGCAATAAATATTGGGGAGTAGAGTTAACCATTCTGCTAATAATATGCAAGGCGGAACAGAAGCCAACTCACTCTTTCAGAGCTGTGCTGACTCTGCAATGCTCACTGGAGTAAAAAGTGTTAAACTTAGTTTTGTCACTAAAATAATCAGACATGATTTCAAATACACGGAAGCATTGGCCTGATCTGGAAGAAGGGGCTATTTTATTTTATTTTTAGTCACCTTTCTGATTTTATCTGCAATTTATACTCAAGCAGTTATTAGCAATAACGAAAATAGAGGCCCTTTTCTTGAAATGATATTTATTATGGAAGGCAGTGTTAGCACAGGCAGTTATTCATAAACCTTGATTGAGACATGAGGCTCATTAAATTATTTTTGTTGTTAAAATAACACTAATTAAAAATGGGTGCATTGAGCCAGGATCAGCCTTAACTCTGCCCAGTGTAAGTGACTGCCTGGGATCCTGCACTTCTGAAAGCACTTGCCCAGACCTGGCAACTCATAGGCTAGCCAAATCAGCAATGGGATGAGAGGGGTTGACAGATGACTAGTTAAATTCTCCCTATGGAAACTGGACCAGAGGGTAGGACATCGTCATTATAGCAAATCCCAAAAGCATGTCACCTCCTTTTAGATAGAGGACCACCCTGATCGATCTCTAGCTAGATTCTTAAGGTGGTCTGGGTTGATAATCATCAGTGATGATCTTACTGCACTACTGACGTTTTTCACACCCAAGTGATCACCAGCCATGTAGCAGCATTCCTTGGTAAACATGCTTTTGAATTCATTAGGGCAGTTAGTCACCATCTAGTCTCTCCCTCTTTTTTTGACAGATGAGAGCAAAAAGAAAAGCAATTCACAGTCCTACCCGCCAGTCTAGAAACAAGACTCCTTGTCTATCACAAAACTGGCCCTACATGAACATGGGTAAAACTGTAACATTAAAAGCACTGGTCTGACTTCACTATAAAATGCTGTCACCAATCCCTATGGGGTCTGTTGGCTCAGATTTTTGGTAGACACTGTTGTTGAGATTGAACATTTTTAAAAGTTCTCAATTTTGAACCAAATTTACTGGAGGGAACAGGTGATCCTTTCATAACACATTGCTTATCTAATCTTTTCTTTTGTTGTGTTCTTGCATTGGGAGAAGGGCTGCCTGCTATGACTTGGGGAGAAATTTTAGAAAACCGTGATGCTGGTTGGAAATGAAAAATGCAGAAGTAATTTATTTGGGAATAATACAGTGCATTAAGGAGACAAATATGACTATTTATTCTACTTACTTCCTTGCAACACTAGATTACACTGGCTCTGTGATTATATTCCATTATAAACATGCATTAGTATACCCTCTCTCTGGCCATATGGCATTCCAGTTATTAATACATGCACATTGAGAACTGTGTCTAGTTTTTGGTGCCAGAGTGTAAAAATACATTGAGAAACTGCAAGAAATTCAGAGAAAGGTAAGCAAAATGGAGGAGGACTTGAAAAAATTCTCATATCAGTATGAACCAAGACTGAGAGAATTACACAGGTACGATTTAGGGGGAAAGGAGACTGAGAATTGACATGAGAAATGTATCTAAATAGCTTACAATGTTTACCTGTAGGAATAGTTAGATAAGAGAATAGTCTTCCAAAGCCATTTATAAAAGCTCTGTCACTGGAGATATTCCAAGATAGAGTAAAGCCCTTGTGAATATTCAGTAAAGATGCTCTTGCATATTGCATGGGGTGGACTGCCAGATCTTTTCCACCTTAATAATTGTGACTACTGTACCTTAAAATGTTTGAACTGTGCTCCTTATGCATAACTGTCTCAGTTAAAAATGAAAATTTAATTCTCAAGAAATGAATCATCAGTTCTGAGCAAACAGATGTTCTCCCAATACTTGAGTTTTCCCCATCTTAACCCTGTCCCTTTATGAATTATGAAGCTATGCCTTGTATTTGGCACTACTTCAGGACCATAAGTACAACTCAGAGCACAAAGATGAGCAGAAGCAGAAATATACTTTAGCAATGTCTTTTATTCCTAGGCAATTAACAAACTGAGAAGATCCTTGGACCCACTTGAAACTAATACAAAAATAAAATTTTATTACATGAAATTTTTCATACTTTTATATCCCAAAGCAGACTAAAAAGCAATGTATTTGCATAAAATATACTCTAAAAAGAACTTGTGGAAGGTACAAGATTGTACAAGATCAGTAGAATAGATTCATGAGCAAAGGCAGAGGAATTTTCCTTGCATGGTTACATCTCTAGTGCATCTCATTCCTTCTTGACAGGAAGAGACCAGCTCAAGTGTTGATAGGATTGGTTCCAGCGCTCATCCAAACCTTCCCATCTCTGTTTAAAATGCCAAGAGGAGTGTAAGTATATACCAGTTGCAATGTGTGTTCCTGTTAATTGGGAATTAGACTGAGACCATCATAGGCCACTCAGTAGGTAACTTTTGGTCACTACTAGCCTGGGATGAATTCAAAGCAATGGCTTTAGTCTTACAATGCAACAAATGATATACTAATAGTACACTGTGTGATGCTGGTATAACCCACACACCTTCTGGGTGTGGTGTTCTGTCCCATCTAGTAGCACTAAGACCACTTGGAAAGAGATAAAATGAGTCTGCTCACAGCCAGTTGGCTTTTAGCTAATGCAGTAGAGGTTCATATGCACTAAGCTCCACAGGTCCCAGGTTCAATCCCGCCCACTGACGATAGGGTCTGTCAGCATTACACTGGCAGACCAGGTGCCAGATCCTGTCAAAACTGCAGGCATTAGCTACAGAATGACAAACTCATAGCTGGAGACCAGACTAGTTCATATGTATGTTAGTTTTACTCAAAAGAGGTAGTATTTTTTTAAGAACGTCTTTAGTGTTTAGACTTTATGAAATGCTTGTAAGATGCTACATGCATTAATCTTACTTGTAATGTCTATATTCCATGCTTAAGAAAATATCTAAATTTTACTTATAACTTTGAAAGTGTTTGCTCTGAACTTGTGAACCTAGGCATGGGAAACACACACACACACACACACAATCAAAATTTAAGTTGGCCATTATAAGACAAAAGCATTGTTAGTTGCCCCATCCACGCATAGAGAAGTACATCCAAAAAGCCTCAGCCCACTGCTTTGAATGCTGGAAAAGGGAAATAAAAATCATTGATGTGAAGACTTGTGATCTCTTTGGAGTCTGAACTCTCACAGGACTAGAGAAACTACACTGAAGCCAAAGATCCCCCTGGGTTACCTCCTGGGTCTACTCTGAAAGACACAGTACACCTCTGTCATTCTTAGATGGTAACTCATTTGTATGTACAGGTTTGCTTGCTTTAACTTGTAAATAAATCTCTCATTTCTTTTTCCTAGTTAATAAAACTTTAGATAGTTTATTAAGGGATTAGCTACAGGGATTGTCTTTGGTGTAAAATCCTGAGTACCGAGGGGTCTGGGGACTGGAAGCAACCTGAATATGGTGTGAGTTTTGGTGTAAATGACCATTTATCACTAAATCTAATCTGCCTGGGTGGCAAGACAGACTGGAGTATCTAAGGGGTCTGTGACTCCATGGGGAGACTGTTATAGTGATCCTGGAGTTCACATTTGTTAGTGGCTAGGTGAAATCTTATTATAGAGCATACCACTAGTTTAGAGTATCTGCCCGTTTTTGACTGTCTGCCCTAAGAGAGGCACTCATGGTCATGAACCACTCACTGACAATATAGAGAAGTGCAACAGGCCTTATAGACACAGAAATAGCTCATATACCGCTTTGGTCATCAGAAGCTCCTCGTTCAACAAAAGCAATTATACAGGTGCTTAATTTTTAGTACTCCATTGGAATTTACTACAGCTATACAGTAATATGAATATGGTATTGCTTAATCTGAAATAATAGTCACAAATATATGTATTTCGTATGGACATGTTTAAATGCACAGAGACAGGGTGTTTGCTTGCACTTATAACTTGTGTTCCCCTGCCCCTCCATGAACTTTTGACTAATGACTTGGCCCAGAGAAGAGTAGCTCACTTAATAGCACACACTGACACTAGATGGTTTGATTGCAAACTTTATCGGAAGGTACTAATTTAAAGTCTGCTTTATTTATTTCATTGCACCACAGCAGTCAGGAAGGAATGTAATCTCACACCTCTAAAAGTAGACTCTCTTCTTCTCTAGTAATATTGTCAATGATCTAAACATCCATGAGTTTATTCAACAAGAGTTACTATGCTCACCATTGGCCAAAGAAAAGGCAACCTAAATGTATTTCTGAATAATCCTCAAGGAGATGAATTAGCACAGCTCCTACTGCCTAAGCCAATAGAAGGTTCACATTTTGTATCACCTAGTAGAGCCAATGCCTTTGAACCACAAGGATCCCCATCACAGCTTCAGTTGCAATGATGTGCTGCACACACAAACACAGCCCAGCCACCTGTGAAAAGACCCGTAATGGATTAACTTGTCTTTCTTCTGGATACTTCTTCAAGAAATACAACATGAGATAGCAAGTATGGTGATTGCTACAATTGCATTTCCCTTCCCTCTGAGGCTATCACTTTGGTGATGCTGTGAGCTCCAGATGACCCATGATACCTGATTTGTCTTTAAATACATAGTCTCTAACACAAAAATTTCAAGGGCAAATATTTTCATGAAAAAGAAACACCACAAACAGCAATGTTAAGTCAGTATTTTTCTTCCTTACAGCGAGGTTCAGAATGAAGCAGAAAAGGGAGGACATTTCATCTGAAAGCATTTTCAGCAATTGTTATAGTTTTATAGGCTGGATTTATTCTGCTCAATTTAATCCTGTTTTCCTCCAGTTCCAGTAACAGTCCAATTTATCCAAAGCAAAAACAAAATAACAAACCCACTCCCAAACAATATACTATAGATTGTTCATCAAAATAAAAGGTTAAAGAGAAGAGAGTTAAGGAAGAAGCAACACAAAGGGACTGGATGGTTCAAAGGATTGATAACAGGCTATACAGCCTTTAGTTTAAAAGTCTCCTAGGACAATACTAACTGCAAATAGTTGGCTGAGTGAAGAGAAATTTCACTCAACATTTCTCTCAGTGTCCATTTCTCTCCCCAGCCTCCACTAGAGGTCCTATGTGACCCCATCTCCCTCTATATACCTGGGGTGGTATGTGTCATCCCTTTATCCCATGCTTTTTCTCCTATGCCAGGTTGCCCTACTGAGCCCTGCATGCCAGGGACTCTGTTTCTTGCCCTCATTCTCCCCTTCACTCCCCAATACCCATACATTTTTTCCTTTCCCTTTTCTCCTTCCTTCTTTCCTTTCTCTTTCAGCGGGTCAGCAGGCAGAACACTACTGACTTTGGTGAAAATTGGAAAAATTCAAAGGGGACAATTGGAGATGCAATAAGGAACATCTGATTAGCAGACCAAGCTGCTTCAACCATCTCTGTAAATGTCTATAGATGATTCAAGGGTCCATAATAATAAATCACCCACACTAGCAGGTAGATGTTGCTTACCTGCTGAAAAATACTGGACAATACGTGCACAAATACCTCACACAGAAGATACTATTGAGACCCTGAAATGGAACACATGCGAAAAAAAGGAGACACACTACATTGTGAATTGATGTTAATAGGAGCAAATGAACTAGTGCAGATGTCATCCTCGCATCTTCCCAATATTGCTAACTCTTGTAATTTTATCATGATTCTCGCAAATTTGTCATGTTTTCCCTAAAGCTCTTGGAATCATGCTATTACATGAGAATCTCAGCTTTCATTAAAGCTTCTAGTCCTCATGGTTGCAGAGAAAAGCTTGAAAACATGGAGCAAATACCCCAAAGGCTCAAAAGCCAGAAGGTAAAGAAAAAGAACCCATCATTTTTAAAATACCTCATGATTTTTAAGCCAATCTCATGATTTCGGGGAGCTGGACTAGTGATTTTTTGAAGTCTGAACTGTCTTGCTCATACTGGAAGGAAAGTATAACAGATGGCTCCACTTTAGCTGGAGCCAATGTATGTTCCCTAATGCAAATATTGCAACCAACCATTACAACTAGAGCTAGTCTGGAACATTATTCCATCAGAAAACACCAGTTCTTCTTGTGGAAAGTCCTGCTGCCTAAACCTGCTGGCAGAAAACCTGGCATGGTTCATCTTACTGCATAATCCACGTTAAAGTTGGAGTCAATCTGCAAAACCACAAAGGCTTTTACCTTCCAGAAGTTACACACTGCAGAAAAGGTGGTAGCTCACAATATTTGGCACAGCCATTTAATAGCTCCTGTCAAAGTTAGAATCAGGACTCACAATTTGTCAGACCACTCTGTTTATTAGCGCAGCGCTCCGCCAAAAACATTCAGAATATGTGAGTGGCCATGCAAGGCCCAAACAGTCTTATTTATATAGATAAAAGAGCGGGAATTTAGACAAAGGGACAAAGATATCAAAACAGTAAAATTCACCTGGGGCACAGCATGCATATCCTATTTCCTTATTAACTGTTATCGATCTAAGCCTAATGCTTCACCAATTGCCCTTAAACGGTGCAATTGTTCTATGTTAATGTCTGTATTCCTGACACCTGGTTGCAACATTCCAACAACTTTGCTTAAAGGTACAGACAACATTTCTTTAATCCTTTCTATTCTTACTATATAATTCATTCTACTTTCACAATCCCTCCTTTTGGTCAGGCATACGCCATGACCAACTCTTACTGAGTTCCACAAATTAACCGTTCCTTATTTCTTAGTTCATCAGCGATTATTCAAAATCATCATATTAGCACGCTGTTCTGGGGCAGCCATCTGGGTGACACAATTCTGGATACAACAGGAGATTAACTGAAAGCATACAAAAATCACTAAGATTCCAAACAGGATAGTTAGGGCTCCCTGAAACAACCAGTTTCCTATGCCAGAGAAATTGAACAGGTTACTTAGCCACTTCCATAAAGAACTCAGCTCTTCTTGAGGAAGATATGCAATTTGTTCTAAGTGGCTAGCGTGATCTATTACCTCATTGGTATTGTCAGGTATAAACACACAACACTCTTTTCCAATGAGAGCACAGGTCCCTCCTTTGGCCGCCAGCACTATGTCTAATGCTTGACAGTTTTGGAGGGCAACCTGTCTGATCACCCCTGTTTCTTTGGCCAGGGTTTTTAAACTTTCTCCGATTTCATTTGCCATTATTTCAACCACTGCTTGTAACCTTAGGAGTCTTTTTGCATGGTGTATTACTCCCCCAAGTGGGATAGAGGAACTGCCAATAGCCTCTTCCCAGGTGTCATTACTGTTCCATATTGTGTTAAACGGACAAGGTCCTCCAGTGAGGTCTGGGGAATTGAGTGGGATAGCTAGGACAGGAACACCAGTTTGAGAGTGGGCTGGGATGTGGCTGCAGACCCAGCATTTAGAAATAATAAGGGTCTGAGCTATCCACACTTGCTGCTGGATAAAAGAATTGTCCTTGTGGACTCCCCAGACCTTAAGACACCAGCAGCCAAAGAACAGGCACCACCAGAGGTGCATGTTGGAGGCAAGGCCCTTCTGGTTCTGACAACCTCAGCTGAGGGAACTGCAGTTACAGTTTTATGTCCACCAGGCAGCAGGAGCTAGGCTCACTACTGCTTCTTCTTGGGCCTTGCTTTATGTAGTCATCTGCTTCTGGCAACCCTTACGAGAGCGTAGATTGTAAGGTATTGCAGGCTGTTCCTCTACGTCTTCTTCTGGAGTAAAAAAATTGACTCTGCGTGGTCCTGAGGTGGTGGTTGGTTCACTGGGGGTGGTGCATTCTTACACTGCGAAGCATGTATCTACTCTGAGATGCCAGACAGTTTAACAGCCATCGGGGTAGTAAGCAGTGCCTGGTGATTCTTTGATGTTCTTTAAGTCTCTTTACTACTTCTTCCTTGACTCTGGCTATAACAATGGCCTTCACACCTTTATCTTTTCCTGATGCATACATTCCTCATTCACACAAATAGATTGAGAATACAAACAGTAGTATTTTATATCAAGCAAAAAAGCATTGCAAATTAAACCTTGCAAGTTTTACAACTGATAACCAAGACAGTTTACATCGAGACCCAGGCCTTCAATGTTTCTCTAATTTACTTAACATAGACACAATAGAAAATCCTGTCTCTTACTACCTAAATCTTAAAACAAAGAGTTAGAGAGGGCCCAATTTGTAATGCATATGGGAAAACAGAATCTTATCGTTCCAGGGGGTCATTTCTTTCTGCTATTTAGAAAAGGTGGCTAGCAGGATGAAATCAAATTATACTTTAATTCTTATGGGACATTATAAAATCCTGCTCCTACATATCCCCCTTTTGACACTAAGATTATTAATCGCCAGTGTCACTTCTTATTTAGTCCACATAATAGAAAATACTGGGAGGTGATTTGGGCCTGTGGCTTTAGCTTTACGTCCATTTGTTTTATCCACCAGCACATTTTAAACATTTCAATTAAACACATACAATTTAAAACGAAAAACAATTAGGGGTAGTAACATTAGTATGCCAGTAGTTGTGGGAGACCATCCAGAAAATATGTTATACCAATGGTAAGCTGTTATGTTTTTCTGCAGTGGCAATTCTTAACATGTCCCCATTTGCATGTATAATATGAATAGTCCAGTTTTCCACTTTTTTTTTGAGGAACTGTTACCTTTTTACCTTTTAACAGATGATTTAACTGTTTGCCATTCAATGCCAAGATTGAGAGAGAACTCAGCTAAGTCAGTGCTTACAGTAAGCTGAGACTCTTTTGTTGTTGTGGCAAATAGTAAATGTGATTATTGGTAAACAGAGTACTTACATTACATTTACATTTGTCTTCTGGTGGGTTGCTAACACTTTTTAAACACTTTTCCCCAAGAATTAACACATATACATAGCCCATTATACAGTACTTTGGATTATCTGAAAGACAAAAATAACATTTTTCTACCCCTTTTGGGGTAGCATTGATTATTACTTAAAAGATTCCTTTCTTTTACAAATACCCTTGCTGATTGCAGGCAAAATAGAGGAAATTACCCCCATATTTTCTTGTTGTTTTTTTTCTATAGGCAGGCCAGGTTTTAATGGGTTCTACTTTTTAAGGGTTATGCAGAAATTATTCCACTGTTTAGTTATCAAATTCATGAGGTGGTGTACCTCAACTTTTTCCTCTTATATAGCAGACCAATTTTGTAATGTTTTTCCTGCTGTGTTAAGCTTTAAGTTTATTCACAGGTAACAGCTGAGAAGCATCATTACCATATTACTTTAAAGGATTTTTCAAAAAATCATACACATTACAAGTTGTTACAGGGGTACTTACTAACATTAAAGTTATTTTAATGTTTAATATTAACAGTAACATTAGCATCAAATCTATTAAAGGTATTTTGTTATACCATGCCTTTTATGTAGGCAATTTGTTTGCTGACCAGGTATGTTCTTTATTTGCAGCTTCTTTTGTGCTGGCAGTTCTCACCTTTCTTTATCAGTTAGGTAATTTGCATCAACACAGGCTTGGCTTTTGGATTCAAAGCCATTAGCAGAGCTCAGAGACTCTGTCTTAACACACAGGGATCTGAAAAAGAAAACACAGCCTATTGCGGCTCTTTTTGGAGCCCTAATAGGATTTTAATTCAGCAGCACATTTCATTTGCATTTTTTTTTACCCCTTTCTACAATATACACTGCACATGTCCTAGGGAAAATGCACATTCTTTCTATACTATCATTTTTTAAAAACATTAGCCATATTAATTTTTACATAAGGTGTAACTGTTTCTTTTGTTCTTACAGAGTTTTTATGTACTCTTATCAAAGTGACAGTCTGATTACACAGAGCCATTTTAAGGCTCAGTGTTTTTAACATAGCTTCTTTTTGTTTTGTGCACCTCACCTCTGCTGTTGCTTCAGAGGGTCACTGTTAATTTCTTATTCTTTCATTACAGCTCTTATCGGCTATTGTTACAAAAAAACAAACCAACCAAACAAAAAGACTCCAGAATCTCTACCTATTGTCCTGATTTTGACTGCCCTATTGCAGCCATGACTTGGTTTTTATTTAAAAACATTTTAATTTTTGTAAAGAATCAAGTTACCCTTTAGGGGTTAAATGCTAAATCCCAAAACAAAACAGCACTAATTACCTGTGTCTTGCAAAAAGGTCTGTCAGTTTTGCAACTTTGAATTAAAGAGTCAAATGAATTTTTAGTGGCATTAAAAACAAAAACAAAATCAATTTATCTTACACCTACAAAACAGGAGTTTTACAAATCAGATGTGCTGGTTTAGATATAGAACTTTACATATTTTCACAGACAAATAGATACATACACATTTTCTTTTCCTTAACATTTTTTTTTACACTGCTTTGTTTTTACATAGCTGTATATATATTTGGATTATTTACAGACATTCTTCTGGAAAAGGGCCCATTTTCCCTTCAGAATGGCTGCAAAGAAACCAAGAATTCTCTCTCTTAACATGGTCCTTTTTTAACATTTTCACAAAGTTTAACTGCTTAATTCTCTCCAGTCTCTGTAGAGTTAACTTTTCACTCTCTTTCCTTAAATCACTTGTTTATATCCCAGAATGACACCTTTATCACCTCAGATTTCACCATTTTAAGTATTGTTCCAGGGGTTCATGCCTGCACTTACTACTTTTCTTACTCCAGACATTATTACCTTAGGGCTTTCAACCTGTTTCTTTATCTGTTGCTTGCCTGGGCCTGATCCTGCTTTTTCCAATGAACCGTTTGTGAGTGATATTGTGGTCATTTCTCAATTTTGAAAGAAATGTTCAAGGAATGGGACCAGGAAGGGTGGGGGCTAGTTGAGGAGCCCCCCCCCCCGCGCGCCTTGCTGACTTGGTAGTGGAACACTAAAGAATCAGTTTCTGAGGCAGACAACAAAGGGGAACAGAACAAGGGGCTTTTTGTCCTTTTTACAATGAGATGGGAGTATGAAGGGGGTTGGATCAATCTGGGATTTGGAGAACAGGGTAAAGGGGAGCGCTCAGTCTGGTGGTGGGAGAGGAGGCTTTTAATAAAGCTTTTAACTTATTATTTGAATAATTGAGAGGCGAGTTTTGATTTTGTCCACCTATGATTTGCCTCTTGCCACCACTGCATGAAACAATTAACCTCTCCTTTAGCCAATTTAGTTTTAGGTTGGCTGAGTTTGTCTTTTAAGACGTTCACTCAGTCTTTGTTCCAAGATTTTAACAGTGGCCACTGAGTTTTGGGATCCCCCTGAGTTAGCCTAGACCATTTTTTCAGAAATTTACAGGAGTCCGGACCCTTTTTACAGGAGTCCGGACCCATCCTAAATACATAAAATGAGCCTGCATTCATTTAGGGAACGGTCCCGACTTAGAC
Organism: Gopherus evgoodei; assembly: GCF_007399415.2. Lineage (NCBI taxonomy): Eukaryota > Metazoa > Chordata > Testudines > Testudinidae > Gopherus > Gopherus evgoodei. Next base: position 52,159,091 of record NC_044328.1, on the reverse strand, counting down.
ATCTGGTTACTCATACAGGAGGACTTCACACATCAATCACACAAGAAGGAAATTCGGGTTCGTCAGAGCAATGCCCAGTGCAACACATACAAGGAGCCCACAGGCTACTGCCTCAACCGCCGTTGCTTTCACACCAGGAGTTTTACCCAAAGTGCGGCGCAGCTGCGATTGTGCAGATTCCAATCACTCAGACCACGGGGACAGGAACCCCTTGGTCGGCCTATCCCCAGATGGAGACGGCACCCAGACTCAAACACTCCACAAGAGGACTGATAGACACAGAGACAGGACAGTCCTCAGTCCGGACAAAACACAGAAATAATTACCTGACCAGATTCCTAATGTCAGATCCCGGGATCCCTAAAAGAACACAGTGGGAACCAACAGGTTCTATGGCGTAGACCTCACTGTGGCTGTGCGCCTTTCCGCTCTAGTGGAGGACCGCTCGGGCCAAATGCCCAGGTGCCGGCTGCCATGGTCATCCTACAAAAACGGTCAGGAATCACACGGCCCCAATGAAGATGGTTGCCATCTCGGTGGAACCTCCAAATTGTCAAAGTTAGACTCAGGACTCACAGTTTGTCAGACCACTCTGTTTTATTAGCACAGCGCTCTGCTAATAACACCCAGATAATGTGAGCACCATGCAAGGCACAAACTATCTTATTTATACAGATAAAAGGGTGAGCACTTAACAAGATAACAAAGGAAGCAGAATCTGATACGTTTACCTGGGCTAGACATGCATATCTTATTTCCTTACTAACTATTACCGATCCTCTGTTAACATTTCGCCATTAGCACCCTTGTTTATGCCTAATGTTTCTTTTCCTGGCACCTGTATTTCAACATTTGTTATTTCTGCTTAAAGATACATACAACATTTCTTTAATCCATTCTTATTTTTACAATTTAATTCATTCTACTTTCACACCAGCAACAGACCAAAAGGCTCCCGGCTCCCTCCGTACCTGGCCTCTCTCTTCCCCCCCCCCTCCTCCTTTCTCTCTGGCTTCCTCCCAGCTTTTATACCTCTGGCTAATGAGGCTGGCAGGTGCTGCCCGTTACCAGGCAGACACAGGGCTATCCAACTGGCCCCAATCCATTCCCCTTGATTGGGGCTGAAGTGGCAGGGGCTGATTAAGTGCTTCTCACTCAGCACTCTATCACAAGGAGCATTGGATGCATTCAGGAAAGCAACGGAATTCTCCTTGTAGTGGTTAATATGACCTTAGAAATGCTCATGAATGTTGTAGCTATGTTCACATTTCTTTATTAAATGTACGGTATGATCCAAGTTAGTGTTGTGTAAGCTGTATAAACATGACACAGATGTGAACTGCATGGGAAGATAGGCTCAGTAGATTTATATGGTGAACTGTCTTTGACCTTTATCATTATAAAGTTAATCCATGTTGCCCATTGTTCTGACCACATCCTGCCTGATGTTCAAATCCTTTCACTGGCTTCCTCTAGTCTTCCACTGACCACATCCTGCCTGATGTTCAAATCCTTTCACTGGCTTCCTCTAGTCTTCCACATCAAATATAACCTCCTTGTCTTTATCCTTCAGCGCCCTACCCACCTTAGCTCCTGCTCACTTCTACCTTCCTATCTCTTTTTGCTCTTTCCAAGTCATGCAGCTAACAATCATTCTTCTCACCCCCTTGTCTCCAAAGTTAAGGAAGTGCTTTGAGATTGGAAGTACAACAGTTACTGGGAGATGGTGAGAAATTTTGTATTTTGAGAGATCCCAAGCAGGGTTACAGTACCTATAAAACACAGAAAAAACTTTTCAGAAGGGGAAAGGAAATAGAAGAATTTGTATGTTCTCTCTCTCTCTCACACCACTGCAATTACCTGATGCTGTCACTTCTGAGAAAATGATTTAAAATTACTTTGGTTACCCTTCTGTCCATATTGCAGGTGACAACAGCCAATCAGGAAACCAAAAACAATCCCATGGGATCTATCTTGAAATATCAGCTTGAAATGTAAAGAAAAGAATACTCACATCCACGTGAATCATTTTTTGCAGCTTTCCCAATAGCAAAGTTTTTCCTTAGAGATTACATGTGGTGGAAAAAAATCTCAATTTTTTTAAAAAGATTTTTTTCCATTTTTCAACACTTTTTCCAGCTTTAAAAATGGGCCCTTTTGTAAAAAAAATTGTTTGCAAAACTTTTACCTAACTCTAAATTCAAGTTGGACTGCATTTGAACAAGAAATGCGCAAATGGGCTCCATGTATTCTGACTGTACAGAATTCAGAGGCAATTCTAGCAAGGCAGGCTGCATTAATTCTACACTGAACATAAATACTAGAATCAGAAAAATCCAACTTTTATGGGGGGGGTTAGACCTCATGTTTCTCCCTAAGATAATACACAGAACAAGCTAATTTATATCCTTGGTTTCTGTCACCAGACCCAGCAATTTATTCCTTATGTATATTCTCTTTTGCACAAAATAGTTTGAACCAAGTTTCCAATTTTCTTCAAGTTTCTCATTTTTATATAGCCCCTAGTTTTTTAATCCTATACCATTCTTTATTATTATCCATCCTAAAGTAGCACCAAGGCCTCAGCTTCATTGTGCTAGTCACTAGACAATCCATAATGTCCCTGCCTCAAGGAGCTTACAATCTACTATAAGATGAGACACCAAGCAGATACACCAAACTGAGGGCATTAAGGAGAATACAAGTTAACAATGAGATGATTATGAACAGCTTACATGCGTCTGACAAAGTGGGTATTCACCCACAAAAGCTCATGCTCCAATACATCTGTTAGTCTTTAAGGTGCCACAGGACTCTTTGTTACATTTTACAGATCCAGACTAACATGGCTACTCCTCTGATACACAAACAGCTTAATAAGCCATAGTCACAGCACACCAGCAGCTGAATCATGTCAAATGTTTGCAGGCATCACAGCAAAGGTGAGTTAGGAAGGGATTTGAAGGAGGACAATATCAGCACAAACAATTCCTCGCTATTAACTTTTCCAAGTACTTCCCTAATTGTGACAGCTTTTTTAAGTTCACATTCAAGTCTCCTCCTGCTTTTCTTGTTTTTTTCTCCTAATCTGGACTCTTGAGATATTGTATCAGTGCATAGCACTCTGTCCAAAGTAATTCCATCCATGATGCGGTATGGTGATTACCACTGTCTGGATTATTCCCAGGTGCCTCTCTCTCCTTCTCACAATAGAAGTAATATCTTGAAGAATCAGCAGCACAGTGTGTAGACATCTCATCTCATTTCAGCCAGTCACATGCAGAGCTCAGTAAGGGATTCCTAACCCCCTCTCCAATTCTGGGAAGAGGGGGGCAATCTGCTTCCTCTGAAGCATTAGGAATGGCTATTGCTGGAGATGAGGCACTGGACAGGGATGGCCAGACCTCTGAGATGCTACCTAGTATTCTCTCTCAGGTGCTTGGAAGGCTGGTTCTTGCTCACATACTCAGGGCCTACCTGATCCCCATACGTGGATTTGGGAAGGAATTTTCCACAGATCAGGTTGGCAGTGATCTTGGGATGAGGGTGGGCTGCCTTCTTCTGCAGTGTATGGGTGAAGGTCACTTGCCAGGATTATCAAGGCATAACTCACAATCATTGCAGTGGCAGGGGCTTGGGCACTGGCACCTCAGCCTCTCCTAGTCTCTGTCTGTGGCACGTAGTCTAGTCTCCTGTGGACTGTGATACTTTGGTCTAATTTCAGTTGTTGGGTTTAATATATGGGTGCTCGGTGGTGTTGGTGGCTTGTTATATACAGGAGGTCAGGCTAAAGGATCCAGTGGTGCCTTCTGGCATTAAGCTTTGTGACTCTAAATAATGGATGTGAGAATAGATGGATAGATCACTCAGCAGAGTGGCTTCCCCAGCAGCTAACTGAATTCAAAACACAACAGCTCATGATTTTTGTCACTGAGGATATGTCTATACTACCCACCGGATTGGCAGGTAATGATCGATCTATCGGGGATCAATATATCGCATCTCATCTAGAACGATACAGCGATTCCTGAACATGCTCCCCATCAACTCCGGGACTCCACCAGGGTGAGAGGTGGAAGCGGAGTCGATGGGGGAGGGGTGGCCATTGATCTCGCTCCAGGAGGACATGAACTAAGTCAACCTAAGTCGATCTAAGATATGTCAACTTCAGCTACACTATTCTCATAGCTGAAGTTGCGTATCTTAGATTGATTCCTCCCAGCCAGTGTAGACCAGGCCTGAGTTCAGCAAATCCTGCTTAATTGTCTTGCTATTGCTCAGTGAGCTCCCTCTGTGGAGGGATCATTGGAGATAGGTAGAGGGAGGAAAGTTAGCACCTCACACATAAAAGCTGTACTCAGTTCTGATATTTATAGCAACCTGGAAAGTCCACACATGACTGAGTAAACATACCTATCACAAACTGTAAAAGCTGGTTCTGGTCTATGTTTGTAATGCATTATGGGTATTTCCTATCAAGCTAGTAAAGTGGGTTAATGCTGGTAAGAGAACTGAAAGCCATTCTTTTGGCTGCTGCCTCAGATATGATCTGGCTCAGTTCCAGGACAAGATGGCAATCCTAGTGGCATAGCATCAATGTGTATCTCCTACCTACATGCAAATCTACCTACAGTCCCAATCATCCTCTTCCCCATACACAAAATGCCAACTTTCACTGCCTGCAACCTTGCCAGCTGGTGTTAGCTCTGTATGGTGTTAAGATTAGTTCTCACTGGGGGCAAGGGACAGTTTTCTCAGTGACGACTACATTTATAGGACCAGATCCAAAGTCAAGTGAAGTAAATGAAAGAGCTTTATTCACTTCAGTGGATTATGGATTAGGCCCACAGTTTTGAAACCAGTTTCAGCTGCTATCATGGTGGAGTGGCCCAGCTGTTTCAATGTAGGACCTGCTGGCAGCCCTTTCCCCTTTTTGCCTTTCTGTGGTCAGCTGAGAGAGAACTCCTTGAGAGAACCGAAGAGGTCTGTCTAGTTTGATTGGCTGGGCATAATGTGGCCAGCTAGCCAAAAACATAGGTCATTTGCCTTATAGGCCAGAAGGCTTAGATCATGCCAAGCACCCTGGGCCTGCTGTGACAGCAGCTCTGATCATGTTGCCTTTTTCCCCCCTTTTCCTTTTATCACATTCTAAAAAAGGTACCAAGACTCTTAATTAGTGTCACCAAACCCATGCAAATTAGCTGAAAGCAGCTTTTCTGTCACTGATCACTGCCTCTAGACAAGCTATTAGGCCTGACGTTTCCTTCAGTGCTGTATTGCTTTGATTAATGCAGCCACACCATTATTTTTTTTGAAAGTGTTGCACAAAGCACTCCTATGACAGGAATTGATTTATAAATATAAGACAGAGATTAAGAAGGGGAGGTGGACTTACAGCAAGGAAAAAGAAACCTAATGAGATTCATAACTGCAGTCTGAGGCCACCCTCAAACAGGTTGTGCAACTGAAACAGTTTATGGCTGTGGTAATGGGGATGATCCATCAAAAGGCAGGTATAGGTCAGCAATACCTTCAGTCTAATGAGGGTGCCTGTTAAAATTCCTTAAAGGACAGCAGCCGTGTTTTACTTCTGAAATATTTGGAGACCTAGCTCACTCATTCTCCTCATCTACTGATGAGACATGCCCAGTGGAAGACACTGACCTATATGATATATATCTGTGGTGATAAGCCCATTTGGGGCACGTATGAAAAGACAGACAGCAAACACAAGTTTAATAATTTATCCTAAACCACTTGTATATATAAATGTACAACCTACACAGACAGGTGCAGAACTAAATGCACACTGGCAGGAAATACAGTGCAGTCAGGCTCACACAAACAGATTTTGTTCACCATGCACTCCCCAGCCTGTCACAAGAGGAGTCAGACCTATTGGTCAAAGCAGGAGTTGGGAGTCAGGTCGAGTCAGGGCAAACCAAGAGTCAGGCATCAGGAGGCCGGCAGGATTAGGTTACCAGGAGATCAGGGTGAGGCACCAGATTATAGACAGCAATCAAAGAGCAAAGCCAAAAATAACCCAGGGTCAGAAGCTGGAGTATAAGGTCTATCACGAGGTGGAAACATGCATGCGGTCTGCAGTTTTGCTCAGCAAGCTTCCAATCATGGCTTCCTGGTATAACTATTGGAACCAGCCAATCAGTGGCCTGTAAGGGGCCACCACTCAGGTTCTGCTGGGCTGTACTTCCTACTGAGCCCAGCCCCACAGGGTCCTCCTGTAGGAGCCCTGTCTAAGCCACCAGGGACGATGCAGTGGCAGCAGCAGCAGCACAGAACCCCCATGGTCCCAGGGTCCAGCCCTGCAGGGTGTTTACACTCTCTCACTCTCTCTCTCTCTCTCTCTCAGGTCATTTTCTTGCTGCTGTTCTATTCTTTTTCTGAAGCTTCCTCTCTCCTGCCCCTGCTTTGCTCACTGTTCCACTCTGGCAGCCAGCGTAACATCCAGTTGGTGGGAGGGTGCTTTATTACCTGATGGATTCCCCTGTATTTACAACAGTTGAATGTGCTCAGCAGAAACAGTCACCAGCCCAAACCTTGCTCATCCCTCTGACCCAAACTAAACCCAGTTTTTACAAGGGTCCTCATGGCTTTGCACATCCATAGACTTTATTGGAACACATTTTTCAAGGGCTGTATGCTCAGATCCCATTTTATTCTATTGCGGCTCTGTGGGGCATGGAGGGTAAGTGGGGAAGGATGACAACTACCTTATCCAGCACCGTGTGTTTTATTATATCAATAGAGTCCTTTTCTGTAAAGTTTAAGTCTTTTTTTAAGACTCCAGTTCAGCATGAAAGGTGATGAAAGCCGTCTTCCTTGTTTGAACCCCTTGAAGAATCTCAAGGATCTCCCTTATGTGAGGCTGCCAACACATCTTCAAAAGATTTTAAAGAAATATAATCCTTCACCAGAGTTTTAAACTGAATTATTGAAAATACAGAGCTATTTTTTATTTATGTATCTTGTCACCTAATCCAAGCTTGCTCAAGCTGTCTGCCGCCCAACAACGGGCATTTGGACCAGCATCCTTAAAGCTAAACAATATCTAATCATCAACCTTCCCTTTGCTCAATATAAGTGTATATATAAAAACAAACAAATGAATGGAAAGTGGTTAATTATATATATAAAATCATCAACTTTGCACTCTTTCTGTCCCACACTTTACATTTTCAAACCTGGGACAGATATGGTGAGGTGACCCATTAACTGATTTTCGAAGTATTAAACTTTATTGGGAAAGGATTCAGTCCTGCTGTCACATTGAGGTACTTCTGGGCTCCCATTAACAATAGAAAGCCAGCCCCACCTGTAACAATGTTATCGTCTCCAGTATGATCTAGTGGGTAGCATATTGGCCTGAGACTCAGGACATCTGGGTACTCTTCCTGACTGTTGTGTAATCTTCAGCAACCCAATTCATCTCTGGTTCCCCACCCCACGATAAAATGCAGACAATAACACCTACTCCTTTTTATTTTTGATAGCTATGGGTGAAAGAGCTAGGTATTATAGTTATTTATTGTATTACTGGGTATGGATCAGAGAAAGGTAAAGCAAAACATAGTAGTTCTGGCATCCATACAGGAACAGCATAAGGCTGTCACACCAAAAGGAATACCCCAGCAAAGTGTTTTAAATACTATGGCACACTTGTTTTTTTATTTGAAAGTGTGAGAAGTTGGTATATCTCATCAAAACAAACCAGAAAATGGTGTACACATAATTTGTGTTTAATTAGAGCAAAATAAACAAGAAAATAAAAACACAGTCTCACAGAGCTGTATCTCCTAGCACAACACCATTGACAGTTTTGCCCAGATCTCACGGCAAGAGAGACATTCTCCTATTTTCCAGGGTTACCTCAGGCTCAAGTAGCACCCAGAGAAGAAAAGGCTCATTAGGCTCGGTCCTCAGCTATTGTAAAATCAACATAGCATCACTGAAGTCAATGGAGCTATAACGATTTAACATCAGCTGAGGATTCCAGTCTGTTATAATTTGAGTTACCAGTAAAACTAAACCCCAGGGGAAAAAAGGGTAAGTTTTACCTTATACAACACTTTTGGCTTTATTTGGATCAGGATGGAAATCACACTCACTGTAGTTTATAATGAAGCATTAGCCCTTCAGACCAAAAAAATTAAACCTGTCTCTTTGTTGGCTGAAAACAAAATCCATGCTGTTTTCACAGATGTTCATCTGTTTGTTGCTTTTAAGATGCAATAGGCAAGTAAAATGCAACCCATGTATTTTCCATAGGCATTTCCATGTCTAAAAAGAGCTCTGGTTAGGAATTGATGTAAAGAGTCTCATAAAAGAAGAAATTGGCAAGGCACGGTGACAAACCAATTGTGTTGGTCCTACAAAACCCATAAACAATGCTGCATATCTTGAGCAATATTAGCATTTTTTATTAACTTTATATATATTCAGACATAGAGCACTCTCCTAACAGTTCTTGCAAGGACATGTATTTCTATCAGTACTTACTATCTCTCCTCAAAGAAATGGTCAACATGATGCAGACCCTTTAGAATTTGGCATTTTGAGTATTGCATGGAACAAAAAGCACCAGACCTTTGGACAGCAAGCAATTTCAATGCAAATAACCAGAAAATGATGGGCCACCAGAATAAAATGGGCCTCTAGCAATGCCCCATCTTGTTGAAGCTCCTAAGTCATGCAATATTTTGAGCTGAGACTCTCTTACAAGATTTCAACTATCTCCTTGCTTTGGCTGACCTAATATTTCTTCTCTTCTGTTTCCATTTCAGGAAGACACAGATATACAGAATGATGAAAAAAAATCAGCTGAACTTTTTTAAAGTTCAAACATGATTTAGGTTTAGCTCATATCATAACTATTTGACCTTTAAAGTTTGGTATGTCTTTTCTGGGTGGCTGTCATTAACACTTATGGTTTTCTGCTAACAACTTCTCATGCTTTCTTGGGGTGTCTGGTTGCCATGTTCAGTCTAACTAATTAAGGCCAAAATTCTGCTTTTGCATGTGAAAATACAGTTCACGTTGACATTTATTGGATCTCATTTTGCACAGCCAAATCTGGAATGTGGCCTTTAGTGGACTACCTGTTTTTGTTGGTTAGGCTCTTGGACAGTTCATTGTAACAGGGCTGCTATAGTTAACACAGAGGCTAAAAGGACCACATTGTCATGATGCAGCATCACCACATGGTGAAACTTCTTAATGCTGACTCCACAATATAGAATCAGTTTGACACCTAGGGATACAGAACTCACAAATGTATTTGATCATTTAACTATATGCGTTCCCTATGGCTTTTCTGTTCTGCAGCCTGGTCTTGCAGGACAGATATCAGAAAAGTTGACAGGGTTGACAACTATTGTTCTTCAATAGCCAGGCTGACTAGGTTATGAAGTTAGCTGCATTTTCTTCATTAACTGCTAATAACCTAGAGAGATTAGTTAGTATATATTTCTGCTATGCCTGTCCATAATTAAAATAAAAGAGCCTCATTCTGCCAGTAGTATAACACCACACTGAGGTAGTCAGACAAAAATGTTTCACTGATTCATCAAAGTGTATAGTGGGGAAGGGGGGAAATCATTGCAAGATAGAAGGAAAATTATTACAAATTTGGGAATATCATTTACAGAAGAAGAAAAAAATCAATCCTGACAGAGAAGCCTTTATTCCAGCTTGTTTAATATACTTTACATCTACAGCAATATTTGTTCAAGATATTTGTAAACTGCTGTATTGTTAACAGCAGACTCTAAATTAGAACTAGAACTCGGTTAGCTCTTTTATCACTATCTTTTGCATTATTGGTCTGCCCCTCTACTTTACTCTAGTCTCTACTTTTCTCAAAGGCCAAAAAGAGGAGCCTGACCACTGCCCATCAGGCTGAAAGAAGAAAACTGCACTATCTGAAAGCTAAACACTTTTTCACTGCTTGATTTGGGCACTTTTTGGCACCTTTTCCCAGGCACCCCAGTTCTATGATAAATCTAGCCTTTCTTGTCTGGAGAGAGAGAGAGAGATGTTCATAGTCTTTTCTTTACCTACATCTGCCCTGTAGAGCAAAACATTTTGCTGCATTAAAAATAAACTAATAAGAAAACCAAACTACTGGGAGAGCCCTTCCTTCAAATAACACTTTGACAGCCATAATGTCAGTGTATAAATGAAACTGCACTTCCATTGCAGCAGACGATTCAGTGTTAGCATTATCAGGGGAGGGGAATTTACTACTGCTTTGCAAACATGGTCAAAATGAGTCAGAAACCAGGCCAAAAATTAAAGAAAACACTCTTTCTTGCTATAAATAAATGATTTGGGGGGCCTGATTCATTAATTTTGAACACTTGGGGTTGCAGTAGTGTTCAATGGTGGTATTGCTTGGCCACCACTGTTCAAATCGTAACTTCAAATTTATTCTGACTTTGATTCTACTGCCGTGTTCGAGCACTTGCAAAGCCACTGCATGTTAACAATTACAAGGCTGCTTCCTGACCATATAATTTCAGAAGGCAGAAGAATATTTCTGATACTAGACAACAGGTCTCTGTCTCCCAATCCCCATCTTTCCTTCCTAACTGTAAATGACCAAGGGCAAGGCAGAAGAAGACTACTGACAGGGATTATATCAATCCAGAAAGGTAAAGGCTTTTCCATCTTTACCCATCCCTACTATTCTCAGTGAATATTTTTCATCCCTCCAAATAGTCTTTTCCCCTTGTACAGTCATGGATGCAGCACACACATCTAAGGCCACTCGGAAGAAGCATGCACACTTCATAGTTCAACTGACCTCTCCCACTGTTGTTGTCACCGAAGTTCAAGTAACCAAGGTCAATGCCAAATTCTACTGTCCAGTGCAGCATCAGCTATGCTGAGGAGCTCTGTATTTGGGCATTCTTTCCTTTTATATTGCTGTAATCTCTCCAGGCTTTCCTCTGGTAAGGCAAAGAGCAGCTGATGCCCTTGGAAAGTTTTGAAGGGCATTCTAGTCTGAGTTCATCCCTGCTGCTACAGATAGGACCTGGCACAGAGAAGAGCATCTTCCTGCAATAGTCTGGTGCACAGAACTCCCACAGGTCAATTCACTGCTACCCTCATGAGTGGTCCAACAGGAGAGGAAAAATGTAGTGGCCACTGCATATACCAGAATCTGTCAAAAGATATGTACATCTCCTTACCACAGCCACTCCATAGCTTACACTGACTACTTTTGGGGTGCTGCTCTGAGCCCCCTTATATAGTTGTGTTGAACTGGCACAGCAAGTGGACTTTCAGCCACTTGAGAGACATCCAGGATTTCCACTTATTTTCAGCAGAGTGGATTAAATCTAGCCCCCTATGTACAAGTTGTTCTGAATATCAATAACTATATGACATTTACTTATTTCCCTCCTTTCATTTCTTCATGAGATTTACATGAAGATGGACTCTTTCTCTTAAGAAATGGGAAGAACATTTGCTCTGTCTATTTTCTATGTCAAGACCATAAGAGCCTGTTTTTTGGAATTGCAATGTGGCATCATCATAAATAGAAGCTTATGACTTAAAAGAGTGGGGGAGGAACAACAGTAAATGAGCTCAATATATGAACTTCTAAGCAAAGATATTATATTTAGGCAATATAGAACAAAAGAGAAAAACAGAAGAAATCTCTATCCTTAGCAGCAGAACTGCTTCTAGAAAATAATACTTCTGAAGATTCACCATGAGATGTCAGTTGCTTCTTAAGATTCAAGTGCATTTTCCGAAGTATTATTGATACCATCCAAGACCAGTGTCCCACAGATAACTAAAGATTTAAACAAAGGCCGGTATTTACATTATTTAATCATACAATACAAATGATCCTATGAAATGAAAAAGAATCTTCACCTGAAAATGACATTAAAAATGTAGTAAAATCTCCAGTCAAGTTCATTCTATGAACCACTGATGCAGTCAGGCACAAAATATATCTGATCTACAAATAGAATTTTGTTTATCCAGTGGGATTACAAGTCTTGAAAAAAAAAAACAGATGTAGCTGGAAGAGTCCCCTAGCTCTTAGCCCACGGTTTATACTCCGGCCCACTGGAGTCTCAGATCCAAAATAAGTTTCTACTAATATTTAGCTTGGTTTGAAGAGGCAGAAAGATTTCATGCACGAAACCCTAATCCTACATCAGTGCTCAAAGCATCTTCAGAATGCAATGTACTTCACTGGAGAGCTTTATAGAGTATCTGGATGTAGAGAGTGAAATAAACTTGTACCATTGTAAGCCCAGTGTATCAAGAACAGCTCCCTTTCTTTTCAACACACTCTGTTTATTAAGCTTATTGCTTTCATTTTAACAAGGACAACAGCTGTCTCTGCACACACAATCCTGAACTCTAAGGTGACCAGAGTCTAGTGTATATGTAGTCACAACATCACACAGAGCTGCAGAGGATAGATAAACAAACTCCAGTCATATTATTGTTTCTTAACATGACTTAATGCCCAAATTTAGGAACCACTCATTCTCTCTCTCTAATAAATTTGTTCTGAAAAAATAAAAGCCAAATGGGGATGTCCAGTTTCCAGTGCAGGTAGTGATTTAGATAAATAAGTAACAAAAATTGAGAGATTATCCCTGTATTTGCATCCGGCAATCTGAACACAGACAGAAAACTGCCAAGTTCTTGATATTTTTGAGGGACTAGTGCAGTGATCTGTTTATGGGCTTCTTGTGCCACAATGTGATATTAAGAACCAAAAGAAGTGGATAACAACGTTTTTAATTGTACAAGTATGATAACTCTCAGTTAAATTTAAGTTTTGGTTTAAAGCATTTTTATAATTCAGTCTAACAACATTTTGTAACTAGTCAACAGGCCTAGATTCTCCCAGATTAGGTTTGGCAAGATTTCTTATGACTCTACAATGCTTCCCATGGTAACTGCATATTTTCCAGTTCCAGGAAGGAAAAAAAATATTATATACACTTCTATAAAGTTCAATGTGGAAGTGTTTCCATTGACTTCAGTGGACTTTGGATCAGAGTCTATAACAGCGATGGACACATTTTCCTATTGCACTCTGGAATCTCTGTCTGTCTAGAAGCCTTTCCAATCATCATTTCAATATTATTCTTGAATTCTTTCCAAGTTGGGATTGGTGGTACAAGCTAATACACTAGCCAATGCAAAGCTTTCACCTTTCAAATACACATTTTACTTAAAAGAAAAATAAGTTTGGTTGGTCACATCTCACATTTTTCCAAATGGGTATTTATTCAACATAAAAAAGAAATATACCGGAGATTTCAGCACAAGAGGCAATCCAGACCTAGAACAGCAATTAGTTCTGCATCCAGATACAGATGCAGAACTAAGGTACATGGGCACAGCTATGTGGAAGCCTAAGACTAGTCCACCATGCTTGATATAGGCCAGAATTCAGGTACCCTGGAAGAGCTGTGTGTTCGAGAAACTTACCCAGCAACTGCCCACACTAATAGCCTAGCCCTAGCCAGCACTACTTCATTTTCCTAAGCACTAAATTCACCCACACATTTTTCAAAAGGAAGGAGAAACAAGTGTTGTATCAGCATAATGCTGGAGGCTCAGTCCAAGAAATCCAATACAGCATTCAAAGAGGAGTTATTATCAAAGATCATAGCAGTACAAGGAGACATTTCAGAAATGAATCCTGACATTGTTCATCTCAGGCCCCTAAATTGTTTTAAGTATCCATTGGATTGGGAATACGATGTACCTCCTAAAGCACAAAGGATTAATTGCTGTATACTGCTATTACTTAAAATAACTCCAGTAGAAAAGCCAGCTGTGATGACCCATAGTGCAATTTATTTTTAAGTAGTTTAAGCACATTATCTATAGAAACCATTACAATTTTAATGTTCCTGGCAAACAAAGAAATAATTACCCTTGCAGTCATGGAAGTGTTGATGTGCACCAGAATGAGATCCAAATGGAAAATAACCAGTTCAACATTTCTGCTTCTAACAAGAAACTCTCTTAACATGTCGCCAGCCTTGCTGATGAAATTAACCAATGAATAAAAAAAAGAGAGACATCAACTAAAGACTACACTTTATTTATTTATATATATATTTAAAGGACAGGTGGTAGGAAAGCTGCTTTTCAATACAAATTAAAATGCAAATAGCATGAAACACCAGAAGGGAAGGGAAAAGAAAAAATAAGCTGAATTGAATGACTTTTTTGTGAAGTAGCCTTATCCATTGCTGTGGTGTCTAGAAAAGCACCTAAGCATATACTTTAATATTAAGCACGTGCTTAAGTCCCATTGACCAAAGCAGAATGGTCAATAAATACTTTATGCTATTTTGCACTGATGTAAATGACCACACAAGGTGCAGGGCAACGAAGAAAACAGTTTGTGAGTTCCAGTTTCGTTCTCTTGCTCCCCAGCCCGGGGCAGCTCCGGGCACCAGCACTCCAAGCGCGTGCCTGGGGCGGCAAGCCACAGGGGGCCCTCTGCCAGTTGCCGCTAGGGCGGCAGGTAGGGTGCCTTATGCGGCTTGCCTGCAGAGGGTCCCCTGGTCCTGCGGCTTCAGCGGACCTCCCGCAGGCACACCTGCGGGAGGTCCGCCGAAGCCTCAGGACCAGCGGACCCTCCGTGCTTGGGGCGGTGAAATGTCTAGAGCTTCCCTTGTCCCTAGGCCTAAAGGGGCCATATGTAACAAATGAGTGCTCAGCCTTTCATCTTTTAGCAACCTCCAGCCAATCGAAGAATTTACACTGATTAACCCAGGAAGGAATCCTGTTCTTGCTTCCTCGCCAACCAAATGGAATACAATATGAGGCCACCAACTTCAGTGGAATTATCCCTAATCACTCTGCTGTAACTGAGAGGAATCAGACCATTTATTACTATCACTGATGAATCTTTCAGCCAGTGACCAGACAGAAACTATCTTCCATAGTGAGGATCAAGAACCAGCATACTGTCATTGGTGGCAAGACAATCTTAGCTGAATAATTAAGCAAGTGTGAATAAACAAATCACTGATTTTAGTGGTCACAAAGATCAATGACATATTTCAGTAACCCTCACTAGGAGCAGAATCGGACCTGAAATGAGGAAAGTTAATGAAATTAAATACTTTTAAATTTCAGGCTGCCAGCAGACATACAGAGAGAATTTAAATAAATACAAAGGAAGCAAAATGTCTTGACTTCCTCACTGTCCCCCCAAAAGTCCTAATTTATAATAGGATGGGGGGGAGGGAACAGAAGAAAAGAAAAGCCCTGAGCAGCCATTTAAAGAGAGCAGCTTGTACAATTTCTCATGCCAGCTGCTTTTCTGGAGAGTCACCAAATGAATAAATATGTAAACAATAGAAAAAGCTGAAGCCAGTGAATTTTCTCCTTTCTCCAAATTCTTCTGAGAGCCCACAAGCCCTCCTGTTTTGCTGGTCAGCCTGGCAAATGCTATCTTTAACAAAGCAGTGGTACTATTTCATAAATTCAAGCTCAGAATTAAAACCTGAGCAGGTAATTTCTCATATCTATCCCATGAGGGAGAGGGAGTTTTGTTCACATGTAGAAACACTCTCTTTGTGAAAGCCTAACTAATCTAAAACACAATAAACAATATTATTTCCCATTGCCTATTCCTCTGCCAGCCATCCTGCTGGATTGTTCATCCTTTTTATATTAGCACATTGAGGGGGAAAATGTTTAATTATACAAGGACAGAGACCACTTTCACACAATCATTTCCCACAAGAAAAGGAAATTATTCCTATTCTTGCTGATGCTACATTTCCCAAGCACACTGCTCCTTTGCACAAAAGCCTCTTTTTACATATAATAATTACTCACTTTGGAGCCTTCTCTCTTTAAAGTCAGAGGGAGTTTTACCATTGACTTCAATAGCAATAGGTCTTTTGGACCCAGTCCCACTAGATTATCACCAAGTCAGACCCATGATATCCATGCCACTGGTTTCTGTTGGCTTGCTCATGAGGGCTGGGTTGTCAGTGCTATTGTTCAAGAAAATATAATAGAATAAATCATTAAAGCATATATTTGGGGAAGAACAGAAAAAGGACTAATAGTAATCACATAGCTCTTTCAAATGAGATGTAAAGAAAAAATGGTAGGTTATGTTGTCTCTTCCTAGCTCTTGCAATCCATTTGTGCATAACAAATACATATTAGTCTTGGTAAGCCTCTCATTCTTAAGTGATATAGGAACAAATAGAATATCTGAATGCTTAAAGGATCAAGTTGGATTTCCTGTAATTGTTGCACTGACTCTTATGATAGTTCTCTCCTTATTGCCATAGAAACTGAATCAACACAGACAGCAATTAGGAATCAATTCTCAGGCAAACACTTTGTATGTACCTATCAACCAGAGATATTTACAAAATATCTGCAGGAGAGATGGTCATAAAAAAAGCCTTGGGTCTGATAATACAAAGACTAGAGACAGCATAGACACCACTGGTGTATTCCTGTAGCACTTTTGATATGGCTTAAACATACACTCACTCCCAGCAGTGGCCATCATGCTGGGCAGTTCCATAGGAACTAAGATTTTGCTTTCCTAGGCTTGTTATTTTAGTGAATGGAGTCAAAATTGACTTTTTATCAAGTGAGTGGAACTGGTTCTTGTACATACATTTCTACAGTGAACATGTGGTTTCTACCACATAATCAACGGGCTTTTCTTCAGTGGGACTTGCTCACAATCCTATTGATATCTGGCGGTTCCACCAATTTTTCTGTGGCATGGTCCCCTGCTGACCCAGTG
The DNA here is from genome assembly GCF_007399415.2 of Gopherus evgoodei. Classification (NCBI taxonomy): domain Eukaryota; kingdom Metazoa; phylum Chordata; order Testudines; family Testudinidae; genus Gopherus; species Gopherus evgoodei. Next base: position 52,142,290 of record NC_044328.1, on the reverse strand, counting down.
CCCCCTCATTATCACAACAGCACCTCAACAGTTAATTTCATTATTCTCTTATCTTCATCCAGACTTGAAGACAGGTAAATAACTTAACTCATTAAGAACACTACATATCAGCATTTCCCCAAACACTACGGTCCAGCTAAGTCCAAATTAGATAAGTAAATACCTCTCTTGTTTTAAGATACAGCAGAAAAAAATAATACAGAATAAACATTTCAAACAGATAATCTCTTAAGTGTCCCATTTAATTGCTACCAAAAATTAAGGCAAACAAACCAAATTCAAGGAACTATCAGCTACAAAGCGGAATCCAAAGGATTACAGCATCCCAGACCAATTCTACTTTTGTTAAGCCTGTCTCCTTCCAGAGCTGCCTAGAGGGCTCACACGCCCCGTCCCCAGAGAATGGAGCATCTATCTTTTCCTAGGAACTGGGTCTGCTATAGCCCAATTTTGCCTTGAAGATTTTGCTAATATACACAGGAGAACATCTGAGGTCCTGATATAATAGTGTTATTTCCTTTAATAACACTGTTCTCCCCTCAGCTTATTCTTTTCTGGGCATCTATCTTAACCTTTTAAAAAGATGTTTCTCATATAGATACATGTTGAATGTATGATTTTAACCACTCTGATTGTCAGATTCAAAAAAGCAGTTACAGGGAATAGTTTCCTAAAAACTCTTCACAGATACCTTACAGCAAATGTACCATACTACAAACTTTACCTGACATCATTGGTCTGATCTGAGTGCTTAAGACTATGATTCAAATCACTATCACCCTGATTCAGCAAAGCACTTAAGCGTGTGTGCAACTTGTGGCACTGAGTAGTGTGTGCAACTTGTGGCACTGGTTGACTTCCATGGCACTTCATATGTGCTTGTGCTTAAAGTTATTCACATGATTAATTGCTTTGCTGAACTGAGTCCTATGCCTATTCTTACTCTTTTCTCCTCCTCAGTCACAGCCATTCCTACATTAATATTCAAACAGATTAGGTAGATTACTGGTACCATGCCTAAAAGTGCTCCACTCTACATAACAAAAAATGTCTTGCATTTGATATGATTAAAATCAGTGTAATCAAAAGTCTGTCTAAAAAAAATGTGCTATAACTCTAAAGTTGTGTGCTTGATACAGAAATTACTGGTCTGTGTTATGCAGTTGGTCAGACTAGATCATAATGGTCCCTTCTGGCCTTAAAAATCTATAAATCTATGAAAAACAATAGGAAAAGAGAAACTAAGTTAATCACTGATTCCAGTTTTCAGAACATACTTGGTGAAGGCAGCCCTGGTGTTATGCAGTTATAACCTTCAATAAACTAGAACAGACAAAATCTGTCAGAATGTAGGGGAAAGTGGAGGCGGTATGTTTTTTAAACATGCAAAATTAAGGTCTACATTGGAGGGAGGGGGAATCGATTTAAGTTACGCAACTTTACGACTTACTTAGATGGACTTACCGTGGTGCCTTCACCACAGTAAGTCGACTACTGCCACTCCCCTGTCGAGTCTGTCTGTGCCTCTCGCCATGCTGGAGTATAGGAGTCGACAGGAAAGCGCTCGGGGACTAGACTAGACGCAATAAATCGATCTCCGCTGGATCGATCGCTGCCCACTGATCCAGCCAGTAGTGAAGACATACCCCAAGAAAACTCAAGGCATGCTGAGTTTCTATGGTTAATTTGCAAAGCAAAAGTGCAGAAGAAGCTGCTAGATTTTGCCAAGTAAAAGAAACTAGTGAATGATGCAAAACTGAATACAAACACAGAAATCTTTCTGGATGCGATAAGACTCATACAAGAAGAGAAAGACAAAGTCTCCTCAAGCACTCCTATATCACTGCCATCGGAAGTAACACTTTGACCATTCCCATAGACTATGCTAGTTCTTTAATGAGTGTTTCAGATGACTGTACCCCTGATAGGCTGGGCTTTGTAAACTTCTAACGTTATTTCCCTTCAATTGGACTGTTGATCACATTGCACTGACAGCAATCAGACACTACTGGAGTCTATGTATTTTGGGGGGGGCTCAGATTGAACTTGTACCTGTTCAAGTGGTAACTTCCTAAACCATCTGTGCAATTGCACAGCAACTGTTCTAAAGATCCCTGGTAGATCTTATCACCTCTGTTCAGCAGATGATGAAACGGCACTTCACCATATATATTGGGCATTATATGCACTACCTGTATTTTATTCTGTTTTAGAATTCACTGTGTGAATTAATAAAAACCATTCTTTGCAATAATTAACTCACTCATTATCTGTTTGCTATCACAGCATTTTCTACTTGGCTCCCATTATCTGTTCCCTGAGCACTAAGCCATAACAGGCATAATCCTTCAGAGAACCTTCAAGCAATAGGTCATCACTTATGCCTGTCTTTGTTTATTTTAAATGTGAATTCTCAGTCAGTGCTGAAAAATATAACTCCCCATATCCCACCTCTTTTCTTTTTTCCCCCTAAATCTGATCTTGTTAATGTGCTATCTGAAAAAACGAAGGCTTTCATGGTAAGCCACTGGCCCTGTAAAGAATGTTTCTGTTTTCTCCTGACAGTGCTTGAACGGTTCTGCTCCAATGTATGCATTATCTTCCTATTGCATGCAATTGTGCATGTTTATCTGTGTGTTTAATGCATGTGTAATGATGGCAATTACCTAGCCTGTTGACGTTATCATTGGGATTTTAGGTCAGTGGCTTTCCTTTCCTTTTCACTGAACGAGTTATTACAAATGCACTCTAGAGACAGCTAGCCATGCATATAGCATATTTTAACAATGTAGCAAGAAGGCCAGGAACTTGGCACAGAAGTACTAGCAAGATAGAGCCAGAAATTCCAGGCCAAGTTGGGGTTACACCTCATTGTGAGGGGCCAATCTATATCCTCCGGACACTTAGTAGTATGAATCCCTCCATTCACTGACTATTGCTCCAGTTACAAGCAGCTACACTGAGTCACATATACCTGTATAATCTTCCTCTGACCTTCACTGTCTGTTCAATTTCCTTAGCTTTGTTATTAGTGGGAAGTGGAGAACTGGGGATAGTTATATTTCTTATATCTGTATATGTAAATAGCCTGATGCATTCATCTGAGAAATATGGGGTACAGTGTCACAGCTACCAAGAGCAGCCACTCCCTCAAGCTCCCCTCCTCACCAACCCCCCTTAACACATGAACCCCAGCATCCATACAGTTCCTGAAGATACACACTTGTGAAGTCACGGTAAAGAAGGAAAAGAATGTCAAAGAGGTGGCACTCTCTGTCTTCTCACTAACAAGAACCACAGTGTTACAACTCCCAGATCCCTCCACCACAGTGGTGGGGTTTTTAACCTGGAAAGTAAGAATTTGACAGATTCTTTGAAAGGAGATATGGGCAAAAAATTCATTGAGGGGTTGTTTCCTGTAAGCAGTCCGAATGGTTGCAAAAGGAAGATTTTATCTTAATTAGCTCTTTCTTTCATATGTCTATTCTTTCATTCAGTTCAGATGCCAATTTCTATTCTTACTTATTATTTGTGTTATAGTATTGCGAAGGAGGGCCCAGCTAAACCTGGATATTTCTAACTCAGCCATTTTAGAAAGGCGTGTGACAGGCTTCTAGGAAGAAGCAAGGATTTTGCACGTAGGTGGAGTTTAAACACTTTTCCAATAGGCTTTATTGTAACAGAGAAATTTGATAATAAAGAATGTCTTGCCTCGTCTGGAACAAATACAACAGAGCTGAGCCAAGACCAAAGCAAAGGTCTTCCGTATGGCTCAATGCAGGAACATCTTCATGTTGTTGCATCTCCTCTCAGCTCCAGCTATACAACTAAAGGACGGTGAACATTGTTTCCAGTCTACTCCCCTACAACTTCCCCAGACCATCCCTCTCACCATGTGAAGAGGCAATAATTCATCACAGCTGACCTAGTTCTTCCACCCTGCAAATCCTTGCACTTACAGCAGGCAGCTATGGTCTCTTTTATAGTCCCTTCCTGCCAACTTCTCAGTAGGTCCATACACCTCATCACAATGCCCTTATGGAGCTAGCCTACTTTCTTCCATTTGTAACTGCTAGACTATTCCCTTTTAAAGCATTGCTACAGAGAGAAAACCAGTATTAGTGTAGTAATGAGCTGAGGTTTATTTTATTAAAATTATCTCAAAGACTGGCAATTTACAGTGACGATACATAGAGCCCAACAGTTCCATCTGTTTGTAACCAAGGGCCTCATTAGATCAGATTAGCTTCATTTAGCAGTTCAATAGCCTGGACACACTGTGCCACTAAAAGCTTTTTTTCAAAAATTGAGTTTAAAGTCACTGCAGCTAGAATATTTCCTTCCTTTTTGAAGAACATGTTAAGACAAAGGTTTGGAAAATTTCAGTCTGTTGCCTTGTTCCGCTCTATCAATATGATACAACATAATTATACACACTAATATGTGTTCATATTGTATGCAACTCCCACTTGGAATTTGCCAGCTCCTGGAGTGCCAGACAGAGCTCCTAGGGGATCCTGGCCAAGGGACTACAACTGTAATGGCTATCAGCACCTTTGAAGCCAGCATGTTTGGAGTCAGGGATGTGGAAAAAATGACTTAAAAACTCCTGCTGTGACCAACAGGGCAGCATCTGTATGGGGTGATCTGCAATGGGAGTCTGAACTACTGTGTGCTCCAGCCCCACAGAGACCAGCATCCATAGTAATAGAAATCTGAATCAGTGTTGGCTTCCAAAAGCCAGCCGAGACCTCCACAGGACTCCATGCCAGGGAGCCCAATAGGAGAGTGAGGAGAAGACTCTGCCCCACAAAGGGGCTAAGACACAGTAAGGGAATCCTTTGGGTGTAAGCAGGCCAACATTCACAGTGCTGCAGCACTTATCTCAGGACTCAACCTCAGGATGCCATCTAGGAAGGTGCCCCGCAGGGTCTTGGGGGTTGGGAAGAGTTGTGAGTGTTGGAAGGCGGGAATTAGTTGATTTGTTAATGTATAGTATTTACTAGTTAACACTAACCCTTTCCTTCCCCAGAACTTATTTTCCTGCTCCCCATCAAATTTCCCTTTGTTATACTGTTACTTTTGGGTGTGTCATTCTGTTATTCTGTCAACAGTTTTTGTTGATGTACTTGGCTGTTTATTGAGTACTAGGCTTTATATTCCTTGCCTGTTGGTAGCAATATTTGTTTTCCCAAAGGAAAGCACTTGTTGTGTCTTCTTGGACACAGTGAGGAGTCACCAGGCATCAGAAAAAGAAGCCCAACCCAACCCAACCCATGCGAGGAGAGTGAAGTCATTCCAAGAGGAAGTTTGAGCCAGACCTTGTGGGAAGAGTTACATATACAAATAATGTGTGTATGTACATATACATACAGCACCATCCGGAATAAGCACACAAATATTTCTGTGAATACTTGATGTTTTTCTAAAATATATACTCTAGGAATTATTTTTGAGAAGTCCTCTGGCTTCCATTATACACGAGGTCAGACTACATGATCATAATGGTCCTTTCAAGCTTCGAATTTATGAATACCTACTATTGAGCCTCATACTTTGCAGTGCCGCTTGTCAACCTTTTCACTAAAAGAATCCCCATTTACCCCTATGCATCCCATTCAGGTAATTACAGGGATCTGGCATATTGAGTATCTGGTTAACCGTTTTACAACATATTCCAAAAAGTATGGAGGCTCCAAATGCAAGAGAAATTGATTATCAAACCGTCACTCCCACATAGCTAGACTCCCTAGAACCTATCGTCAGCATACCCAAGAGCTACAATAATTAACTTCTGAGGAAAAGACGAAGAGATATCTATTATGAATTTCCTTCCAAAAACAGAGAAAGCACACATGCAACCAATTTCCCTTGTCAGATGCAACTATACCTGTTCCCCAAAAGCTTACAAGAAAATAAAATTCCCCACTCCAACAGAGACACTCAAATATTTTTAGATACCAGTTGCCTGATGTTCCAAGCTACAAAACCATTAATTGACTACAGATAAACATAATGTTCCACCTCTTACTTTTATCCAAAACATACATTTCTCGATGACTTTACTCTGAGCAGGCAATCCCAATGAGAATCAAAAGATGCTGACCGGAATGAGGGAGAAGACTACACCAGCCCAATCTTGGTATCCTGGACTACTAGTTCTTCTCTAAAAAGAAAGTCAGTTCTATTTACCACACATATAAATTGGTCAGTATACAACCCAAAATTGGAACATAGTAGCCATATCATCTGATCACCCTATTCAACTATTCAAATCTAGGACAAAGTTAACCACGGTATCTGGTCACTCTAGTTAGGACTCTAGGAAAGCTAAGGTCTTAGATGGACATAAAGGCCTTAGGACACCATTGCTGCTGACCAATCAGGTTAAAGTCTACTGTGAACCAATAATATTACATTTTATGGTGACTTGGTCCAGAGTGTGCTGTTATGGGCCTTTCTGAGACCACAGATGAGAGAGAGAAGATGTACAATGGTTACTAACTCTGAGGAAAGTGACACCGCACTAATGGTTTTTGCTGAATTCAAATGCAATGGCAGGATAAATCTGCTGAAAGGGAAAATCATTCTACTCAGTGCTGATAAGGGCTCAGTGATTTAAACTCTCACAAGAAGGCCAACTGCTGAGCTCTTGAATTTCCTGTTTGGAAATAAGTTGGAGAAACCAAGAGTTACAATCCTCCTGATACGTGTTTTTAAAAAATACTACAAATTCAGTTATTATTAGTTATGATGAAATAATGTTTACAACTTTTTTTCCTGGTCTGATACTACTTGACTGCTTTTTGGCTTTATGATTTCTTTCATCATGTTTATCTCTTGCCTAAAAAGCAATTACAGATAGGCTGCAAGACAGGCAGTGTTTTTAGGCTAACAAACATTTTATCCTAACTACTATTGAACTATCTTTCTACCCTTTGCTTGACTGTACTGCATGCAGTGGGAATAACGGGGATCCCCGAAGCCCTATATATGCTGTGATAAACTCAAATGTCTCCATACTACTTATTTGTTTTAGATTTCATTTCATATCCTATGTGTCACCTACAATGATTTCTACATTTCTTATTTTGTGATTTGAAGAAGAAAGCTGCATAAAGTCAATCCACTGAAAATTATTTATCCTTTTCTCTGGATAATTTCACTGTAATGGGGCTGACATCTGTTCTGCATACATGGAGAGCCGGTTTCAATGCAAATAAGTGAGTAGCAGCTTCACAAGTGAAGGAGAATATAAATCCTATGGTACACACAAGGCACACTACATGCTCCAAGATCCATGTCACAGCATTACAAGCACTGGTGATGCCCTCCAGAGGCACTTTATTTTTGTTGCATACAATATAGTCAAGAGAAAGGTAGCAAGATAGTTCAATAGTTGTTGGGAAAAAATGTTAGGATTCTTGACCTTGTGTGTCATGACATCACCACTTATCAACATCATTCATAGACAGACTAACTGTCCAATTCGCACCAATGGGCATGGGAAATGAATGAGATCTGATTGTCTCATTTGACAATATTTACACTCTTGTGCTAGCTGTTAGAGTTGGGGATTTAGAACGTAATCCTATTTCTACTGTATATGTGCCACTTTGAGTTACAAAATTAAAACCTCAAATCTGAGCTGCCATAACAGCAAGGTAGGAAAATGCTGACAATATGAACTGTCCATAGAGACATTGTGGCCAGCACATTACAAGATAAAAATATAAGTGATAGGATGTCACCAAGAAATATCCCCAAAGCACTTTGCACAGCTCAAGAGCTGCATATGTTTTATGAAGTTCAGTTTTCACTCCCAGCTCACAAATTGCAACCCTTTATTTGCAAAACTGCTGCCACTTCAGGGAATGAATGTAAAATGGGCTGTTCTGAATAAACCATCGTGGCAATTTTTTTTTTTGGTATTTATTTTCTTTTAACATTTTAGAGACAATTGTCGGAAAAACATACTTTTTGTTTAGTTATAAACGGAGTTACCTTAGAAGACTGCTAGATGGTGCTAAAGCATATTCATATGTGATGATATGCCAATAGGTTTGCTTGGGTTACAGTCCTCTTGTGACTGGTTAGAGATTTCTGGAGTCTATTGATGGAGTTCTTGCTTTGTCACTAGTAGTCATGTATATCAGAAAACATCTTCAGGAACAGATGCACCCTAATGGTCTGGTTTCTATATAGTTTAGGTCATAATTGTATAAACAATTATGGCAATGGCTCATGTGCATACAGGAAGTTTGAATAAATGAAAGTGTAAATGAAAGAGGTTCATACACTATTGTTTTCCAATGCATACAGTAGCTGTGCAATTGAACACATTTCATGTATGCAACTGCATGCATGCACTGTGCAAAAAAAGCAGACTTTACTAATAACAAAGCTTTTGTTTTTACCTCCATTGATAAAAAAATAAAATAAGAGTGAGGAAAAATATACAAAATAAACTACATGTAAAGAGAAAGTTTTAAACAATTTTTTCCCAAACTTCCTTAGCCTTTAGTCCCTATGGTGTATGCCTGTATTACCAAACTAAGGAATTGCACAGCCTTTTTAAAAAACAAACAGTTTCACTATATGTAAGTTGCTCATTTATAAAAATAAAATGTTGTGGAAAAGAAATGGCACAATATGCAGAGGGAACCCCATACACCCAAATAAAAAGCAGCTGAGGGTTGGTATGAGCTCTGTCCCTATCCTAATGAGGTTTAGAAAGTTGGTTCTAAAATAAATAAATAAATAAATAAATAAATACTAACTTTATTTGATTTTTTACACTAAGGGGTAGATATGTGGACAGAGAGGGAGAAGAACACACAGAGAGGATTAGCTCAGTTTTAATTACTGCTAATCTGCAAAGACCTTCACATCAGAAATATCACCCTGGCATTTTCCTGTTTACTAGCTGCAAGCCAAACGCTTTAATAGTATTTCCCTTTGAAATCCTTGCTTTTCCTCACCTTCTTCCCCCAGTCCATTCTACAGAGACATCTCCCACCAATGGCCTGGCCTGGTCCACTTCACAACTGTGAAGGAGCTCTCATGATAACTTCCTCTCCCTTCTTAACCTTGCTTTCCCGCAGGGTTCCTCCCCGCAGCCAGTAATCTTTCAGAGGATGAGAATAAATTAGGACTCCCTTGAGAACTTCAAAGCCACAGCATAATTGGTTGGAGAAGTTGCTGAGACACTCTCAACTGGTGGCAGAGAGAGAACCAGGGACAGCCTTATGCACAGCAGAATCACGAGTCACTTGGATTTGCTAAACAAAAATGGTTAACTGTCATTTAACACGGGAGGAACCCCAAAGAGCTTTAGAGATCAAAACAGGCTGACCATTTTAGAAATCCGCATGCAAGTCACCTCAGTAGTTCTGGAACTGCTTTGCTTCCAAATAAAGGCAAAGTTAACCCCACCCTGATTTAATAAGCAGACTTAATTAGATGGCAGGTGTTCACTACTACATTGGAACTATGTTTACCCTTTCGATTATTCCCAGACATCTATAGCTAATAAGATCACACCAATTTACATACATTTCAGATGAACCCATTTTTACACAATTCTAGGCCTCGTCAACTCAAATTAGTGGACTACAATTGTGTGCAAAGCAAATATATGAGCAAATGGGAAATAAACCTGAATCTACTCAGTGACCACTACTACACCCGTCCTGCTCTATGTATCTTACTACATAGTCACCATCATTTTCCCCCTCCTGTCTTCTGACTGTTGTGCCTATGTAGGATCAGTAAGAAGTTCTGGGTCACATAAATACTAGGAGCGGTACTTTTCATGGCCATATCCTGGCTGAGGGAGAAGTTCTTAATGCGCCATTCCTAGACCATATCTAGTCATGACAATTTTCAGATGAAATAGAACTATAATAGTGATTCTCGTCAGCAGACTCCAGAAACAAATCCCTGTTCCATATCTCCCCTTCCTCAAGATGAAGCACCAATGATACCAGAAAAACAAAATTATTTCTTCTGCAGTCAGGCTCAAAGAGAAAAGACACTTCATTTGAACCAAATATCTTAAAGAAAATAGATGCTGAATAAATGGAACCTCACGTGATTGCAGTAAGGAAAGGGAAGGCAATACTTCTGTAAATAATACATAGAAACATAATCAATATACTTTTATTGTGGGAGTACTGTGTACTGCAGATGGCTCAAATGGAGCTTTTGCCTGTGGGAAGAGACTAGAATTTCATCATTTCTGATTCGGAGGCACAGATACATTCATATGGGTTTGTGAGGCTGACACAGAGAAGTGAGAACATCAGCCAGCAAGACTTTTTAAAGACTTTTGTACTCAAAAGAGATTCTGGCTGCTCTACTGCAATATTTTTTTTCATATTTCAGACATTTACCAGCATTTGCAGGTGAATAGACACATCCACAGAGGAGATAAAAGGGATGTCTCCCAAACTGCTCAGTTGACGGGTCTCCCACCTCTGCTCCTTGAATATGGACTATGGCTACACTATGGGTGAGGGGGTTTGATTCCCACCTCATATACGCATACTTGGCTCAGCTCAATGAGAGCTACAACAAGTATAAATCCTAGTGTGACTGCAGCACGGGAGCAGAATCATGGCTTAGCTGTGCTGAGTACAAGCCCACCTGAACCCTGTGGATATATACTTGGCACAACAAAACTGTGCACTGCTACCTGTGCTATCGCAACTACTACTACTATTTATACTGTCAATAGTTATCAGCTACGTTGTTGGAAAAGGGTTAACTGCTAGCTTAGACAAGAGCAACCCATCCTGTCTGTAACACGTAATGGGTTTTCCTGACTACACGAACTTCGCCAGCACTCATGCCAGGGCACGGCTGCACACAATCAGTAACGTGTCCTACTATACTGGGAGTCAAGAGACCTGGTTCTGTTCCTGGCTTTGCTACTACTGACAAGCTGTCTGATCTTGGGCAAGTCACAGCTGCCCCAGCTGTACAATTGGGATAATGATACATAGCTTCTTTTGTAAAGTGTTTTGAGACCTACAGATAAGAGAGACATAAGACTTAATTATTGTTAGGATATTAGCAATGGATCAATTTTCGAGTGTAACTAGGGACAGACATTTCGGTTTGACATACTTTTTTTTAAATGTAGAACTGTCAATAAAATATTAGTGTAGATTTATTTTAACCGCACAAGACACCTGATCATTTGGCATGCAATACTTTTGTGGTCAGAAGAGGTTTAATCCTGGACTAGCAGGGGGTATTACAGGTTATAAGCGAGGTTTGTAACCAAAGATGTGACATGGCCATAGGCCACAATAAATATTTTAAACATAATTTGTCATTATCTTTTTCCATTTATGAACTTGAAGCTTATATAGGGTATCTTGTAGAGTGGACACACTTTAGTTAAGACTGCTCTAGGAATCAAAAGGCCTTCTGTACGTTTGCCTTCAGAAACCTATGGTACTTCTCTGACTGACCTGATGAGAGGATATTTCTGGGATTACCTGCTGCATTGCATGTGTGCCAGCAAAAGGGTGCTACCTGCATTTCTTTCACAGCAAATCCTGATACTGACCTCAGGGGGTAGCTTTGCTAACCATAGGTGCTGCCAACTAGGGTTCTGGGGATGCTGCCACACACCTGGGCTTTAAGTGGATTCCATTATATACAGGGTTTATAGTTTAGGTCAATGGCTCTCAGCATCCCCACTATAAAAACTGTCCCAGCACCCCTGCTGCTAATGTGGCCATGGTAAAGGCCAGATGGAATACATTCTACCCTTCTAGGGAGAGGTGAGTTCTTGCAATGGTGGCCTCAAGATTTAAAGGGGGAGGGTAATGGAATACAGTTCCCTCTTGTGGTAGTCTGGGGGAGGAGGGGCATTGTGAAATCTCATCTACCTCCTTTCTCCCACTGGAAGACCTGTCCCCTTACTAGCTCCCGCTCTTCTCTGGAGTGCAGACAAGGAGAGCAAAGGCAGCAGGCTTTCTCCCTCTCCTGTGGGGAGGGGAGACTTGAATACTGTACAGAAAAACAAAAAGTCCCTGTGAGTTCCCTATCACTAACTGGCACACTATATTAGGGTGTGGGTGGAGAGGGTGGTTAGGAGTGCTCTTCTATACTGCTTCATACAAACACCTTTGTATGATTGGTTATGGCCCTGCTTAGGAACATGGACTCCTTTCAGATATATGTATTCCTCTGTCCACATTCCTTTGTCCCTGTGCTATCACATAATATAATGCAATGTCACATCATAACATGATCTCAAACTCACAACAGCATATGGCCATCAGAATTGGTGAGCTATTGCAGTAGCTAACATATAGCAATACTTGTGCATGTGTTTATGTGAGCTATTGGACAAAACAAGAGAACGAGGGGAGAGAAAAAAAAACCTGTGAACTCCATCCAGTCTAGAGCTATTCTAGCACAGGTGAAAGTGCTGTAATGGAGAGTCCTCTCTTTTGAATACCTAGGAAGCACCACGCACCAAATAAAAAGAAAATTGATTTTGAAACCCCCTACAACTTGACAATGCATTTGATTCAAACTAGTTTCCAGTAGATTAGCTATTAAAAAAAGGACAAAGCCCTGACTGACTCTTTACAGGCTTCCCATATCACAGCAGAATCTCAACATCTGCAATATTTCTAGATATTTCACCCACTTTGGGACGAGAAGAGAGAGTGTCCACAGTAAATGTATTTGACACTGTGTGACTACATGATTAAGGTCTGTAGTTCTCTCATACCCTTAGGAAAAATGTCTGTAGTTTCTACATCTGCTACAAGCCAGCTCCTGGCTAGATCATTACAGCAGATTAACGTGCCCTAGCCAGAATTTGAACTTGGGAACATATATAGCATACCTATTTTTATGGCAGCATAATAAGATTTCACTGTATTGTATTTGACTAAATCTCCATGCTAATGAAGCTCATGCTCTATGGAGAGATACAGCTTCAGTAATTCTGACAGTGGAAGGAGAATCTCCCCCCAAATCAGTGCAAGGATGGAACATTAGTTTAATAAAGATATTTCCAGCTAAACATAAAATATTTAGTAACAGATTGTGTGCAAGCGTTTTTTTTTTCTTCCAGCTTCACTTCCTTCTTATCCTTCCTGGGCAGAGAAGTAAGATAACAACAACATTGCAAACTTCGGAAAACATTGGAATAAATCAATGGTAATGCTTAGCATAGCCCACCCAACCTGGCTTTGTGTTGAATGGAATCAAAGGGGAAGCCATCTTTCCTTGACCTTCATAGACAATAAAGGAGGAGGTGGAATCTTATGAGAATTAGACAGCCAAACAAAGAAGACAGGAGAGATGGTTGCACTACCCCCACATCTCACGCTTTCAGCAGTGTCAGCAGCATGACACACAGTTAAGTTTCTATCACTTTGTAACACAGATTAGCTGGTTCCACTGTGAAATCACAGATGACATCCACCCCGTGAAAGCTTCCGGCTGATTCCTAGAACTGCTTTAGCACCATAATCTGGAGGTGCTATGGATCTAGCTACTTATCCAGTCCTCATTGCTGTTGTGTCCAAGTGCTCTGCACGGATCTATCAAAAGCAAAATCTTCCTGCATTTCCACTTCATTTTATGCAGCAGCACTTCAAGAGAGAGAACTTTCTGCAGGGTAGATCTTCCGGAGAATGACGAGAGCAGCTCAAAAGTCTAGAAAGAATGTCACTTGGTCACAGAATAAATATCCTAGACAGACGAGGGAAGTGCCAATACTGATTGATCTATGTTCTGCATTTCAAAGGTGTGTGATATCATACCTATATATAATTAGTAAAGTTCACTGTGATCCATTGAGATGGTATTACAATACAGAAGTGTAAGTTAGTAGTAGTAATAAAAAAAGGAGTGGAGGAAATTGAGGGATCGCAAGAACTCTTCCACCTCAAGAGAGAATTTCCAATCATATGCAGTTCTGTAATGGTGGAAATTCTGGCCAGGATCACTTCTTCAGGTGGTTAGTGTGGTCCTGGCAAAACAGGTGCCAGCTCATGCCAAAGTCCCCATGTTTCAACTGAACGCTAACAATCAGTCTGGCTCAGCTGTGTGTTAATACCTTTAAAACAGGAATTTGAATAATAAGAATATGTTTAGTGTTTAAACTTTATTGAATGCTTGTCAGTTGCTGCATGTGTAACCTGCGCACCTTCTGGGTGTGGTGTTCTATCCGATCTAGTGGCACCGAGACCACTTAGAGAGAGAGATTAATGAGTCTGCTCTGCAGCCATGTGGCTTTTAGCTCAGGCAGTAGAAGCTCATGCACTAAGTTCCAGAGGTCCCCGCTTCGAACTCGCTCGCTGATGACCCGGATCTGTCGGTGTTACACATTAATTAATTTAACCTATAACTAATGCTAAGATTTTCTCATGGTTATTTTTAGTAAAAGCCATGGACAGGTCATGGGCAATAACCAAAAATTCACAGAAGCCGCAACCTGTCTGACTTTTCCTGCTGTGACTCCATGATTTCTCCCACCAGCATAGTGGCTGGGAGCTGCGGGGTTCCCCCTCTGCCCACGGCAGCTGGAAGCTGCAGGGGGGACCCCTCTGCCCTGGATGACTGGGAGCTGTAGGGTAACCATGTTTCTCAAAGAGAAAATGGGACACCCCCAGCAACTCACCCAAGGCATCTTCCCCCCTTCCTTCCCCGGGCAAGGCTGTCATCCTCTCAGGAGTTCTGTCGCCTGTGGCTGGAACCTTGCAGGGGGGTCCCTGAAGATGCTGCTGCCTGTTGCTGCTGTCGCCTGTCACTGGAACCCTGCTGGGGCCCCGCTGACTGCCAGCTGCAGTCCCGCAACCCCTGGGACTCAAGCAGATTCTGTGACTTCCAACCTCTGTGACATAAATGTAGGCTTACTTGTAACCTCTGAGTCTCATATTGTAAGGTATTATTTGAGTGGCTGTATTGTGGCCCCCTGTAACTAGGTAAATCATCAGCTAGGAGATAGACATTAACTATTGCAAAGTGCTGATTTCCAACAGAAGGTGTTACGTCTTCCCCAACATGAAAGGTAAATCAACACTAGATGAACTACTGTGGGATGGTAAAGAGGACAAAAGACATTGGTTGTTCTGCCCTTCCCCCCATGAAGATGAGTCATACAAGTGGACTCCTCCTATGAGCCAAGCTTGCAGTTCAGAGCACATGGTAGAAGAGGGATTAAAAACCCCAGACAGAAGGAACTGATGATCTCTGTGCTGCTTGGACTCTTGGGGGCAAGATTTTAGGCATAAGCAAGAGATCCCCAGCTGCTTAACCTGGGTTAGCCCTAAGGAACCTCTAGAGCTTGCTTATTATAGAAGCTTCTATTGCTCTTTGAAATTTAAGATTGTAACTCATTTGTGTATATATTTTATCTTCTTTAACCTTGTAAATAACTCTCATTTACTTTTCCCATTTAATAAATCTTTTTATAGTTTATTATAGGATTGGTTACAAGCATCTTTGCTGTGATATTTATGGTGCTATTGATCTCTATGGTGCCTGGGGTAAGTGATTGGTTCCTTGGGACTGGGAGTAACTTGAATATTCGTGTAAGGGACTCTCTATCACAAAGGTATGCTCACTCTGGGTAGCAAGATAGACCCGCTGGGTACCCTGCTCTGTCTGTGACTTCATGTTTAGGCTGTTACAGTGCCTGAGGTGTTTACACTTGTTAATTGGTTGGTGAAATCTAAGAACAGAATTCACAGCCAATTTGGGGGTTGTGTTCTGCTTCTCAACAGTCTTCCTGGAGGCTGGTATTCATGCTCCTCAGTCGCTGCAGGTAGTGTTAGTGAGACAGTGCTGTTCAAAGAGAGTTGCACAAGATATATATACAGTATTATCTATTCAGAGATGAGTTAAAGCTGCAAAGCTAGGACTTGGATCTAGAGGCTGAGTACCTGGACAGTAGTCTCCTTAGGACTTATGAGATGCTGAGCTTAAAGTGATGCAGATCCGACTGGGCTTTCCTGCTATGTAAGATTCATGTCTAGGACTGTGAACAGCATCTGAGATAGAAATGTGTGAGTAGATATTAACTGAGTACATCAGTTTCTCTTCCCTAGTTTAGGCTCAATCTCTTTCAGGAGAAAATTATTTGTTTTCAGTTTTCTCATGTATATGGGATAAACACAAACAAATGGTTTACCATTTGTACAATGGAAATATCAGGGAATCAGCCACCAAAAGATAGTACAGTTAAACAGAGCGGAAGTAAAACAGAAAATGACAACGCTAATCCAGCTCTGGGAAATCATATACACAGTGTGTGTAATGGCACAGGTTTAATCCCTTTTCATTAGAGAGCCAGACCTCGGATTTCATGTTTTCTGTCTCATAGTCAACTGAATTTAATTACTACACTGTACTTGGAGTTTCAGTTTTGCTTCATATCTATTAATAAAGTTCCAATATATACTGCATCATTTCCCCCTAACATCTTCCTTCCCCACATTCCACTCCTCTTATTTTTTGATGAATCCATTTATAAGAAGTCTGATGAAAACCTGTTAACTACTGCTGAGAGTGCCTGGGACTTTCACTAATGTTGCATAGTATCTCCAAAGAAGGAATTTGCTTCTGTGGAAATGATGAAAATTGTTTCTACATTGTCAGTGCACACACCTCCATGGCAAAAATATAAGAAAGCATGTTCAGTTTTTCTTTTTTTTTTCTTTTTTTTTTTAAAGTACCATTGCCAGATTGTTTTTTCTCCCTGTTCATTCATTCATTCTTGCCAAATCCCCAAGAGCTGAACATCCTACATAGCAGGAAAACCCAGTCTGATTCAGAAAATACTGAATATATTTAAGATCAGCATGTCACAAATCCTAAGGAAACAGGTCCTGTGCTTGGCTTTTAAGGTAATGTCAAACAGTGTCTTGTTCAGTGTTCCCAACCATGCAAAGACATTTCAAAACTTTTCATCACCCACCAAAACCAGTTTTTTTTTTCAAGATTCCTGTTTGATTTCTCCCACCTACCTCTCCAAACCACTATGGGTCTTATGCACAACCATTTTTAAGTACGCACTTCCACTGTGCAATACACAGCCATCAGCTACATATTCCACTTTCAGATGAGACTGTGTAAAAATCTATTAAGTTTAGCAAACCCTTGCAGGCTATGAGGAAACAAATGTATGTTTTCTCTCATTTGTAGCTGTAAAATGACTATGCAAGAAGGAAAATGTGCCAATTTTAGCTTAAGATCTTATCTCACCATATTAAATTAAGTCAAAGAATCATTCTCTCCATTTTACAAAAAAATAATCTTAATGCCTGAGTGCATCTGTCACAAAAATATCCAGAGGGCCTATAGATATACACAGTACATGTTCATGGTTAGTTCAGATCAGTGGTGTCACATGAAAGATTCCAAATAAAAGCAACATTTGGTTCTTAACTTTAGATACTCTTCTACACACACCCATCCTCTCCTTTCATAAGAAATCCTAGAGAACACATCAATACATGAATTAATTTTAGAGTAAACATGGGGGAGTTAGGGAAATCTTTTTCATCTTCCTAATCTTTGAAGAGGGATAGACCTACACACCGGGGAACACTTTAAATAGCAAACAGTTACACAAAAAAGTAATTCTACCAAGTCTGCTATTGTCTCAATTCCCCTTGCTGTTACTACAAAGATTTGTGTTTGAACAGCGAGATTTCTCCTTCACATCTCAGCTTCTCCTTATGTTGGGTCCTGCAGGAAATCGCACTCCTGTCTTTAGGACACCAGGGCTCTCTGCTCTCAAAATAATGCATTGTCAAAAATTCAGTAAGACAGGCTCACTTGCAAGAAGAAAGAAAAGAAGATATACTGTGAAGGAGAACATGCTTGTTTAAAGACCACTACCTCTGATAGCACTAGGCACACTGGGAAATGCCTTCTCCTCCTGTCAGCACTCATACAACCACAAGTCACTTAACCTTGGCTGCATCAGGCAATTGCCTACTGGCATATGTCAGGTTGGCCCTGTTAATGTAATTAAAAAAGGCAGCATGTGAAATTATTTACACTTCTATGATGACTTTAATCCCAGGATCGCAATGTACTCTACAAATATTAATTTATGAAAAACATGTGAAAGGTAATTGGTTATATATGATTAATTTTAAAGTTCTTCCCAGCAGGAAAGTTCTCCACTTTAAAATACAGGCACCTCAAAGTCAAGGGAAGCTAAGGAACTGACAGTCCTCAGATAATGTACTAGCAGACTTTAGGACAGGTTTCTCTTTTCTTTCTAGATCTTACTTGCTAAGTTTCACTTAAAGCAGGGGGAACAGGTATGAGATTGTAATTTCATGCAAGCTTGCAAAGTCGAGTATCCTTATAAAAAGAGCAATTATACACACACTTTAAGCACCAAGCAGCACAATAATTAAATGAGTAATTACCTTTCCACTTTTAAGTTGTCATGCAATTAAACTTAATTAAACATTCTCTATACTTCACCAATCTTATACAAACAGAGGAAGGTAAGAAGGGTGTGGTGAGAAAAGAAAAGGGCATTTGGTGGAAGGTTTAACCTATTATCCTGGCTATAATGAAAGATGACAGGAAGTAGTCAGAGGATGGATCCTTGTATAATTGTTCTGTCTTTGGCAAGGTGATAACTTGGGCTGAGCAGCAAGACAGTCAAGAGAATTTTAAAAAATACAATGCAACGTTCTTCATACACAGCATCCTAAATGCCTTCCAAAAAACCCAGATAATTATAGGCCTATAGAGGAGAGGCAAATGATGGCAGATTTGAGGACAGGAAGTGAATCAGTGGCTTGGAGGAAGTGAAGGAAAGAACTCAATTTTTAAAAAAGGACAATGTAAATGTAAATAGAATCATAATCAGAAACCTAATGCTCAGCTCCTGTTTTCACACTGGAGAGTCAAGGACCAAGGGGAGGCCAAGACTGGAGATGGGGAGCTGGCTGACAAGGAAGTAGACAGAAAGAATGTCAAAAAGAATGTGAACAACCTTCAACTGTGAATGAGCTCCAAAATCAAGGATGCATTTCCCCTGCAGGCTTGTATCATAGCCTCTGGGTTCATGTGCTTCATTTTTAATTGCTATAAAATCAACCTTAAAAAAAATCCTCAAAAATAATTGTGAAACTCAGTCCCCAGTCTTCTTCAAGCAAAGGCCAGAGTAAACAGATAAAAAAGTCTTAAACATGACCTGAAGGTCAGCAAATTCAAGCTTTGTTGAACCAAAGGGCAAGCATGTTTCCAGAGCTATTCCTTCTCCTATGTCCCCAATCAACATACAGACACTACCTTGCTTCCCACTCCTGACAGTTCAAATCATAAGGCTGATACAAAAGCTCCCCCAGCTGATTTCAGTAGAAAGATATATGGGAAAAGAGACTCAGGCTCTGGAACCCAATGAAAGGAAAGGGTCTTGGCAAGTGGGGAAAGTCTCAGAGCCCAGGCCTGAACATCTACTCTGCTATTCTTAGCCCCACCGTGCGAGCCTCACTCAGTTGACTAGGGCTCTGAGACTTGCAGCCATGCGCCTTTTTTTTTTTTTTTTTTTGCTGTGTAGACGTACTCAAAGCCACCCTTCCTCATTCCCAGTTCCTGCAGCCACATCACAATAGATCTAAAGCCTACCATTTAGATTACCAGAAGTGAATGCAATATGGGTTGTACATATATAACTACAGTGGTAGGGCAACAGTAGAACACCGGAAAGGAAAAACTATTCTTGAAGAATGTAATGAGTCATTTAAAAACATTAGGAAAATACTGAATACTGATTACTAGAGTAAGATGAAGAAAGGGAGGAAATGCCTCCCCTTTTTTCACTCTTCTCTAATCTTAAGTCTCAAAGCATGAATGAAGAGTGCATTAATATTTAAATCTGATTTTTTTCTGACATTCTAAATTTTAAAATTTATAAATCTAAAAAGTTTGGATCAGCTGTGTAACAGGTAAAAGTGTTTGAGGTTTGGGAAGTGTCAGAAATTTTGCTCTTCTTTACTCTCAAAATTCTAAATTAAGTCAAAAATTTTCAAATTTTGAATTTTTGATCAGCTCTTCTGAAAATTAAATGTAGTTCAGGCCACAAGTCAGATGAGTTTGATGATTTTGACACAGAATGTAACAAATGAGACTAGTTCACAGCACACAATCGCTACACCATGGGGCACAATTCATCTAGCTCTGTGCTCAAGAGAGGCAGAAATAGTATAGTAGAGGGCAATGCAGGTCAGGATGGAAGTGCATTGTTAGAACAAGGAAGTGTCAGTATGTATTATGTGGACAATGCCTACCTCCAGCCAGTGCTCTCGGAACCTCATTTTTGTAAGGACTAAACAAACCCTCCAAGTTCCCAAACAAACAGAAATTACTTGAAAACAAAAACCACTTCTGAATGCTGTCAGCAATCAAAACACAGACTATTGAAGCAACTGGTGATGAGAAACAAGCTTTTGTTCAGGCAATCCACAGACTCTTGCTCTATATACTTGTTTCAGTGACAGAATAATTTACGTTTCCTGCCTCACCCATCCATGCAGAAAAATATAAAATGTCTCAGAAAATATTTCATGTTTAAGCATTTAAGAGAAGCCTGTTATTCTGATTGTGAGTGTGTATAGGCAAATGAGGATGACCAATCAGGGAACCCTCCTCCAGGGCCGCTATCCATTCAATCCTCTGTGTAATCAAGACTGGATAGCACAGTACAAGCGCTAGTAGGGCCATTCCTTTACTCACACACTCATGCCTGTCACCTCAATGGGGGTATGGGCCGCCAACAACAGATCTCCAGAGTCCTCTATCCTGGGCCATTCGTTCTAACTGGTTCCAGGTATAGCCCATTTTTTTGCTATCAGCCTGAAGGTCACGTCACCAGGTGTTTCTTGGATGGCCTCTTTTCCGCTTGCCTTGAGGGTTCCACAGCAGTGCCTGTCTAGTGATGTTAGTTGGCTGCTTGCATAGTATATGTCCTATCCAGTCCCACCTTCTCCTTCTGATTTCTTTCTCTGCTGGGAGTTGACAGGTCCTCTCCAAGAGGTGGATGTTATTGATGGTGTCTGGCCAGCGGATCTGGAGAATCCTTCTGAGGCAGCTATTTATGAAGGTCTGGATCTTCCTAGTGGTTGTTTTGGTTGACCTCCAGGTTTCAGCTCCATACAGTAGGACTGATTTCACATGGGAGTTGAACAGTCAAATTTTTATTGCCAAAGACAGCTCTCTAGAGCTCCAGATGTTCTTGAGCTGTAAGAAGGCTGCTCTTGCCTTACCAATCCTTACTTTGATGTCTGCGTCTGTGCCACCCTGCTGGTCGATGATGCTACCTAGGTAGGTGAAGGACTGCACTTCTTCCAGGGGGCTTCCATTCAGTGTGACTGGGTCATTGCTAGTAGAGTTAATCCTAAGGATCTTGGTCTTGTCCTTGTGAATGTTGAGGCCAACCTGTGATGACGTGGCTGCCACTACGTTGATCTTCTCTTGCATCTGCTGTTTACTGTGCGAAAGGAGTGCAAGGTCATCAGCAAAGTCCAGGTCATCAAGCTGGGTCCACAACGTCCATTGGATTCCATTCCTATGCTCGTAGGTGGATGTCTTTATAATCCAATCGATGACGAGAAGAAAGAGAAGTGGTGACAACAAGCATCCTTGCCTGACTCCAGTTTGCACCTGGAAGCTATTAGTAAGCTGCCCTCCATGAATCACTCTACAGCATATACCGTCATATGAGTTCTTGATCAAGTTGACCACCTTTGCTGGGATGCTGTAGTGCCGAAGGAGCTTCCAAAGGGTCTCTCGATCCACACTATCGAATACTTTCTCATAGTCAACAAAATTGATGTACAATGAGGAGTTCCACTCTATAGACTGCTCGACTATGATGCGAAGCGTTGCTATCTGGTCCGTGCATGATCTGTTCTGCCGGAAACCTGCCTGTTCATCTCGCAGCTGTGGATCAACGGCATCCTTCATTCTCTCTAAGAGAACTCAATTGAAGACCTTCCCTGGCACCGACAGGAGTGTGATTCCTCTATAATTGGCACAGTTGCTAAGGTCTCCTTTCTTGGGGATTTTGATGAGATATCCCTCTTTCCAATCTACCGGAATCACTTCTTCTTCCCATATCTTCTCAAAGAGGGGGTACAGCATTTCCACTGAAGCATCCAGGGCTGCTTTCAGGGCCTCTGCTGGGATGTCATCAGGTCCAGCCGCCTTCCTATTCTTCATCATGGTGATGGCTTTTCTGATCTCGTCTCTGGTCGGTTTATCGCAATTAATTGGGAGGTCCTCGTTAGCTGAGTTGATATCTGGTGGATTTGGTGGTGCTGGTCTGTTCAGGAGTTCCTTAAAGTGCTCCGCCCATCTGTTCATCTGTTGTTCTATTCCTGTTTTAGACTTTACCTGCTTGTCTTTAACGGGACGTTCTGGCTTGCTGAACTTTCCAGACAGTCGCTTAGTAGTATCATACAGCTGTTTCATATTACCGCTGTGTGCTGCCTGCTCCAGTTCTGCTGCCAGTTCATCCACATACTCTCTCTTGTCCTTCCTGATATTCCTCTTCACTGCTCTGTGGGCTTCAGCATACTCTTTTTGAGCTTTGGCCTTTGCTGCTTTAGTCCTGCTGTTGTTGACTGCTGCCTTCTTCTTCTTTCTGTCTTCTATCTTGATCAAGGTCTCTGCTGTGATCCATTTCTGCTGGTGTTTCTTAATTCCAAGCACTTCCTGGCATACTGACCTAAGTGTCTCTCTCACTTTCTGCCATCTGTTTAGTACACTGTCTTCCTCTTCCTCAGACCGATCCTGTAATACTGAAAACTTTTTCTTCAGCCTCAGTCCAAAATCTTCCTTGGTCTTATGGTCCTTCAAAAGGCTGACGTTGTACTTCACTCTTCTGTCTGACATGTCTATCCAGTTCTTTTTCAGCTTCAGCTTCAATCTGGCCACCACTAAGTGATGGTCGGATGCCGCGTCCGCTCCTCTTCTAACTCTAACGTCCTGCAAGGATCTTCTAAACTTCTTGCTAATGCAGACATGATCGATCTGATTTTCTGTCGTGCCTGCTGGTGATACCCAGGTACTCTTGCGGATCCGCTTGTGAGGAAAGATGCTACCTCCTATGACCAGCTTGTTAAGTGCACACAAATCCACAAATCTCTCTCCATTCTCACTCATCTCTCCCAGAGCGTGGGTCCCCATGACTTGTTCGTATCCTGTGTTGTCAGGTCCAATTTTGGCATTAAAGTCTCCCATAAGGATGATGATGTCTTTGTCTGGGAGAATCTCTAATATTTTCTGGAGTCTGTTGTAAAAATAATCTTTGTCCTCTTCACTGTCATTAATTGGAGCATAGCACTGAACAACATTCATCTTAATCCTCTTCATTTTAGTTCTGAAGGATGCTGTGATGATCCTGGGACCATGTGCCTCCCAACCAATCAGTGCTCTCTGTGCCTGCTTGGACAACATGAAGCCTACTCCCTGTGTATGGGGTGTGTCGCTCTCTTCATGTCCTGAATACAGCAACAATTCTCCTGTCAACAGTCGTCTCTGCCCCGCTTGCGTCCATCTTGTCTCGCTAATGCCTAATAGGGTCAGGTTGTTGCTCCTCATCTCTGCTGCAACCTGCGCCGTCTTTCCTGACTCGTACATGGTCCTCACGTTCCATGTGCCTATGGTAATCCTCCTGGTTGCAAGAAGGGTAATTGGCTTAGTGGCTTCCTCACGGCTTTTACCACCCAGCATTATGCATCTTCGAATTGAAGACCCTTCTTTTTCCAGGGTAAAAGTCTCTGTTGTCTCTATTGTTGGCGTTTCTGTAGCAGGTTGATTTTTTACGGGGTGGAGTTGCTAGCCCCACACCCAACCCTCCTCCTTTATCCTGACTTGGGACAGGCAGATGGCCCCAAAGAACCTTTCTGGTGGAGTTCCATTCCTTTAACTTCCTGGCAAACCGTTTGATTTAAAGCTGGGGACCTTGTTTCTATTTCTAACAGCTACAAAACAGAAAGAAAGCTTTAGAAGCTTGGGTTTTAGCTATTAACACAAGTTTACAAACTCCAGGAGGTACTGTATTTTAGAACTTCGACATTATATCATTTTGCTAATAGACTGGAAGTGAAAAATACTCACATCAGCTGGCAATGGTGTGCAATTTGTGTTTAAACTGGGAATTAGTAACTGCAACAGGATTAAAATGATGGTTTATGTCTTGTGTGCCAGTTGAGTCCCCACACCAAAAGCTGCACACACAAGGAGAACTCCCACAGCAGAGCATTGGATGCACCAGTAAAGTTATGTCTACACTGTAATTAGACACCTTAAGAGGGGGCCGTGCCAGCTAACTTGGGCTAAGGGGATATTTAATTGCAGTATAGATGTTCAAACTCAGGCTGCATCCCAAACTCTGGGACACTACCACTTCACAGAGTCCTAGAGCCCAGCCCAAGCCCAAACATCTACACTTCAATCAAACAGCCTCTTAGCCCAAGCCCCATGAGCTGGAACAGGCCAGCCAGGAGGACCTAACTGCAGTGTAGACATAGACATAGATATTTAAAGACTTGTTGCTTATTTTTTTTCCAAGTTTTGTCAGATTTGAAAATATTGAATATTTAAACCTCTTCCATTCGGATGGGACTGTGGCTTGCATCCAGGACAGCAGCAATCATAGAGCCTTCCCATTTCATGTGTTTCCCAGGGTTCTTTCAACCCAAAGCTCTTGCTAACTTTTACTCTGTGCGAGGTGGTGTCAGGAAATACTCAGGGGAGACACAGCCATCTGCCAGATAGATGGCTGGCACAAACAGGACAACACAAAAATGCTTTTACTTAAAGCTAAACTTTACTTAGTCTCAAGCACTTACACACGTCCACAACAGGTTAATAAAACACCCCCAACCTTTGATAATTACCAAAGCTGAGTGTGGCTCTCGAGTGACACAGCAGCAGGCTTCCCGTTGCCAAATCTTCCGTTTGCTGGTGGGGACTGCAAGATGTATCCAGAAGGAGAGTCCAAAAAGAGTTCAACTACCTCAAACTTTTCCCCTTATTTATACATTAGTAATAGAATGTCATGTCCCTTAAAGAAAACTTGTTAAGCAAGCAGTTCCAATGGGCAAGCAAGAGGCTCCGTCTGAATATTGATTAACCAGGTGTGGAGTTTTCCAGGGTTTGCAAACTTGAGACCCCAATAGACATTCCTGGGGCACATCTTGCTCTTTTAAAATGCATGTATCAGCTTCGATCCCCAGAAGGGAGTGCAAGGCCCCACCTTTTCTACCACTTATGGGGCCTCCCCTGGATGGTTTACTGCTGCTGTTGAAAAGCCTGCTGCAGCTGGAGCCAAGGAGGGAGCAGAGGAGGAACTGCTTTGTGAAGGGAGTTTGCTACTAGCCTGAGTGACTATAACTTTGACACAATTCTTATCAGGAAGGACGCAGCGTCAAGCTGCCCTTTCTGAGGCACCAAAACTCCCTCCCCTCCTGCCTTGGTCAAGCTGAGACTGCTGAATGGCCAATTTACAGATTGCTGACTAGGCTGCCTTTAACAATAAGCCATAGTGGTTTCAGCCACTTTACTGGTTTGCCAAAGTCTCCCCGTACACATGAATATCCCATTGCTGATAAACTCAATTCAGAGATTGGCAATAAAGATGGTTAAGGACCAGGAGCCTGATTTGCTACAGGAGGAGGGACTGAAAGAACTCTGTAAAGCTTGGAGCAATGTTAGGGGGCTGCTAGAGGGGCCATGCACCTGCACTGCAATTTGCAAAGGAACCCCATACTCTGTGGCTTATGCTTGTGGCACAGCATCCTGGCCAGAAACACAGCTAGAGTTAGCTACTTTCCACTAATGAGCAAAGTCATCAAAGTGCAAAGTGTTATTATTACAGGTCAGATTCATTAACTAACTTTGTTACTCTTTCATAAAAATATTTGTTTATAAGTAATATGTTTATTTCCTGTATGTAGTATAGATCTTTAATTTAATTGTTCACTTTATGTGCTAATTGGGTCCTTATCAACATGCTTTAGAAGATTCCTCTGTAATTACAAGTGTCTCTTATAGATTGATGTTACACACAGACCTCTTCATTTCTCAAGTGCTTCAAAGATTATTAGCTTCAGCCTCATGCTTCACAGTAGACCTTAGGTATTTATATATCTGATTAATCTGTGCTCATTGGTGACCCTACATTCATCACACATTTCTCCATGGTATGTTATCCAGGCAAAATCCTTTTTTTTCCTGCTGCACCTCTATACACATCAGTGTCTAACTAGCCTCCACATACAAAGTAGTTAGGCTAGCCAAGACGTTTATAGGAAGCATAGGGCTTGATCCTGCTCCCACCAGGTGCTATAGTTGTTTTCTTGGAAAAGGTAACAAAACACAACCAGCTTTCATTAAAGTTAGTGTGTATTTGAATCTAACTATTGTCAGCAGGGCGGTGCATCTCAAGAATATGATAAACATTTTTCCAAATGCTCAGGAAACACTAATGTGTAATTAGTTTGGATAACACACGAACATGGGTAGATTTCAAAACAAATGCAATCATGGGTCTTTTACAAAGAACCACTTTCAATGGGCCCTATTCTGTTCCCCCTGAAGCGACTGGGAGTTTTCCCACTGACCTCAGTGAGAGCAAGCTCTATGTTTACCTTAAAAAATCTTGGACAGTGATTACTTTGGGTTCATACTTGTAGGCCAGTTCTACGAAGAAATGCAGCCAATATGAACACTAGATACTGTAAATTACTCCCCCCCACCCCCGCTTTTTACACAGAAAGCTTATGCTGATTAACTTAGGCTCACCCTCTGCTCTAGCCTCTGGCCCAGGGACCCTGTTTTAAGCAGCTAGAACTGATTCTTTAGATGTGCTGGTGTTTCCCCAGATCACTTTCTAACTCTGAGCCCCTTGTACTGCTTCAATGCAGCCTGGGCTGAACACAGCCACTCCTCTGGTTCCCAGGCTTCTCCCTAGGCCCTCCCAGCTCCTCCTTTCTCTGCTGGACCACCGACCTGTCAGAACTGTCCCTCTTTCCTCCCTTATCAGGCCCTACCACAGGAATTAATTCCATCCCTCTGGCTTTCTGCAATCAACCTCCCCCAGGTCCTTCCCAGAGAAGGAGAACTCCCTACCTCCTCTTCTGGGTTTTTCTGTCCCCCTTCTGTGCCCTCCCCCATAGCTTTTACTTCCTTCTTTTATGAAAGCCTAGCTGGGTCTTATAACAAAGCAAGCCTGCCATATCATCCAGGTGCAGCAAGGTGGGCCAAGTAAGCACTCATATGCCTGTTAACACTTTGTTCACCTGCATAAGGTAGACACTCTATCACACACCTCTATACAATATAACTGTGTCCAGACCAATGGGGGTTGAACCATTTTAGCTAAAACAGTTTTGCTACCACCTTAGTTAGGTTGATACAAAACATGTGTGTGAATAAACCCTTGCCAATGTCTAGCTTCTGCTATGATGGTGAGAGCACTGCAGATATCCTCAGGTATAATTATTAGCTGAAGAAAAGGACTTCACTAGTATATTATCTCCATTCTCCTGAAAAATCACATTGACTTGACCACAGTTAAATAAGCAGAACTTCAAGGAAGAAAATATGCAAACGCATGGGTATGCACTGCCCAAAATGGACTCCTTGCCACATTAACACATACAAGAGCAGAGTAATCAATAGCCCTTATGACACTGCTAGAGTCATTGTATATAAGCTGTTAGCACAAGCTTTGTTACTTAGATAATAAATAAGTACCCTAAAACAAAACAAAAAAAATCCCTGCTCAGCTCAGAGGCGATGTCTTGGCAACCAATACAAAGTGAATAACCTCTGAGGCTTGTAAGATATTAGAAGTGGTCAATCAAGTCCTACTGCCCTTTTTTGTTTAACAACAACTGATCTCCACACAAACTGTGCTTCATTTTTAAGTATTCACCAACACCATTACCTCCACTCCACTCTCTACTCTTGTACCCAAAAGGCAGGAAATGAAATCCGATCAACTGAGAATGGCTTTCTGTACAGACCTTCATTTATGAGGCAGTTTTTTAAATGTCACCTCTCCACAGTCTTCCCTAATCCTGTTTGAGATGATCAGAGGACAAGGAAGATGAGGTGATCTCCCAAAGCTGCAGGATTACTCAGAGAATTGTTAATGTAGCCCAGATTGGAAAGTGGAAGCTGCATAATTCCACATGTTTACCAAGGAACTTGATCTAGTGAAAGGTCAAATGGAAGTTTCCAGAAGTGTGTTCTCCTAAGTAAGGGCCCCAAAAGTCTGGATGTGCCACGGAGAATGGACGTATTAGCAGCTTGGTAACTGTTTCAATTATTCAGATACTGAAGGGAGTGTCAATGTGTAAATCATCTGGGTTGGACCAGAATGCCAGAATTTATTGGGCTTTGTGTCTTGTTTTTAAGCACACAGCACAATAAGGGGTTCACTATCTCTTCTGAACAGTCAACTAAAGCTCTGAAACATTCCAACAAATGTCCTCCCACCAGAAAGCAATAACCCCTTTTTCTCCATACCACCATCTGCTAGAGAGGGGGAAGGTGAGTGTCTACAATAGCATTATCAGTAGGAGATCTCCATCCTGGTGGCACAAAGGCACTCTGCCTGTCAGCTGTAACCTACAATGGAAATGTATTAAACCTACAGTCAAAATACCAGACAATGATTGTGAAAACTGTCTCATGCTAAGTGAAGTCACGGAACACAAACTTAACATATTAAGTATCAGAGGGTAGCCGTGTTAGTCTGGATCTGTAAAAGCAGCAAAGAATCCTGTGGCACCTTATAGACTAACAGACGTTTTGGAGCATGAGCTTTCGTGGGTGAATACCCACTTCCTCAGATGCACATATTAAAGCAGTCTATATGTCACTAAAGTGATATTCTACATACCCTTATTGTGCAATAACATATTACAGTATTGATGAGCTCCACTGCCAGACACTCACATAGCTGCTCTACCAGATCCTTGGGTCCTCCTCCTCTTGGCTTGCTGGGGCTGGGCAGAATTACTGAGCTGCTCTCAGCTTTGACTCAGTCTCACTAATGCAGCAGCTGCAGCAGCTAATAATATTGTCATAGATGTTCCCCAGGACTGGAAGAGTGCCAGTCCCATCTATATCTCTAGCCACTCAAGTAAGCAACCAAAGGCAAATTATTACATGCTGTACCCCTCCTCTCAGCAGGGCTGGATAATGGAGTCAAAAGGGTCAGAAGAATAAGAATAGACAACTCGTGAGGAAAGCAAATTGATATTGCTAGTTATTCAGAGCACTTGTGTGATTAATTCTTGAATTGATGCCCTGACCTCCTTACTCAATTGGATGCTCAGCTCTAGTCAGTTCTGAATCTCCCCTCCCCTCCATACCCACACTTTCATGGGAGACTCATAAATCAGGAGTTATTACTGAAAGGGGATATGGAAGGCCTGGTCTTCAATCCATGTGTTGCTCTTAAGGGGATTACACTGCTCTACAGCCAAAATGCTTCTGAAATAAATATAGTCGAACTTTACTAATTCTGGGTCACTGAGAACGAAAATGATGCTTAAAATTGTTGATTGGCTCTAGTTTTCAAGATATGCTATTGGGTCACTATATACGACCCTTGACTTGGGAATGGCGGAGGATAAGTGAGTTATAAAGGAAAGGGATCTCAATTTAAACCAGAAATGACTAAAATACATCTTTGACTGGATCTATGAATAAATCTATGACTGGGTTTGGACAGTACTTGCTTTTTAGGTAAAACAATGAATGATGCAATCTGAAGCTGGTATTGTGTCATACATGATAGGAATTGCATCTGTTATTCCTAGAAGTCATGGATGATGCAATCATAATGAAGCTTACATCACTCTGCTGAACAAATTGCCCTATATCAGCTCTAGAAATCATACAGTGTAGTGCTCTCTTATTTGTCAGTGTTTGATTTTGCAAAGGGACACATTTCTGTTTAGCCAAAGTGAGCAGAGATGCCTCGTACTTGTGTGAACAGTGCAGATAACTTCTGCTATGTTTGTGGTGAAGTGACCTTTGCATCACAAAAGCGCAGTATAACCACTATGGTTAAGAAAGCCTATCACCTTTATTTTGGCTGCAAAATTGGAGATCAGGAGAAGAGGTGGGCCCCACACATATGCTGCAACACTTGTGCAACAAATCTTCGCCAGTGGTTGAACAGGAAAAGGAATTCTATGTCTTTTGCAGTGCCAATGATTTGGAGAGAGACAACAGATCATACCAGCAATTGTTACTTCTGCATGGTGCCTCCAGTTGGGAAAGGTGTGTCAAAGAAGAAAAAGTGGACTGTGCATTATCCAAACATTCCATCAGCTATACGCCCAGTACCCCACGGAGAAGGACTGCCGGCTCCTGATGCACCACAATCATTCTCACTTGAGTCAGACGAGGAAGAGGAAGAGGATGAAGCTTCTGGTCCTGAACCATCAATGTCACAGGACCCACATTTTCTCCCATCCTCCTCCTCTGAACCACACCTCATAACACAAGGTGAACTGAATGACCTTGTCAGGGATTTGGAACTACCCAAGAGTAAGGCAGAGCTGTTGGGCTCCAGACTACAGCAGTGGAATCTCCTGGCTGGCTATCAGGGCAAATGGAGCCCATCAATGCTTGCAGACTATTGCTGGACAGTGACAAGAGATGCTCCATTTAATGAATACAAGAGACAAGCCAAGAAGCGCCGAGTAGACACTGAATAGGACTAAACTATGTACATAATAGTTTTTTGCCTTTTGTTTCATAATAAATTTTATTTATAGAACCCTTTTGCTGATTTTTAAAGTGTTACATAAACAGGACAGGTGAAATATTATCATGTAAAGCAACCATAAACACATGAAAAGACCTAGGTTTACAATTTATGATTAAAACTCTACTATCTACACAATATACATAGACATAAAATGTAAAAACTTAAATATCTTAGAAACAGTAGCCAATCAGTTGTTTTAATTGTCGTATTTGAATTCAGCACATCAAAATACATAATAAATAGCACATTTTATCTCTGAAGCAGACGACTTCTCAAAAATTGTAGACCAGTGTTATTTGAGAGCATTGGAAATGGAAGTTTTCTATGTCAATCTGATATGCTTTAGCATTAGTCAGGCATCTTGTTATGAAACACTGCATGCCTTCTATATGGTGAATACCTCCAATTCAAATACTGCAATAAAGCCTTCAGCTGACACAACAGATACAACAAAGCATTTACTTTTCTCTCTAAGAAATCTGGCTTCAGGTCAAATGGTCTTAAAACTTGCTATTTCCTATCTGCTTTCTTGCCACTCATCAAAAAATCCTTCCCTATAATTTGAAAAAAGATGGTGACAAGATTGCAGTGTTCTACACTCCAGTAAGCAAGGGTCATGATGGAGTCAAAAGACCTGAGTTTTATTCCAGGCTCTGCTACTTACTTTCCATGTGACCTTGGACATCACTTCATCTTTGTTCTTCTCCATTTCTTTATCTAAGAAATGGGCATAATTATATACTCACCTTAAATAAATTGTTTGAAATCTCAGAATATGAAGGGCTCTAAATATACTAATTATTTTAGGACTAATTTCTAATAACATTGTATTTCACAAGTGTTAAGTGATACCTAAAGTCAGCCAGCACTGAATCCAGCCGGGCATAGAAATCCAATGACAAATCAGTGAGTGTCCTTCACAGGTGGGAAGTGTTTACAGTGTCTGTGTGATGCTGAGCCAGCAAGGGTTAAGCAATCTGCAGGCTGGTTGAACTTAAAAAAACACACACACACACCCCTACCTTTAAGGAAATATTAGAAAAGTACTGAAATAATAAACAGGGTTATTCCTTGTAGATCGCTAGCAAAGATATGATAAATAGACTAGAGCTCTTGAAATGTAAACTTGTATTGTTAGAGAATCAGAAGTAGATACTAATTGTATTTAACTGTGTTTACCTATATCTTATTAGAAGTTCAACAGTGATCTGATTATCTTATAGATGCTAAACTTCAGTTCCTGTCTGTAAATGTTTCATTATTATATTCTATTGATTCAGAAATCAAAAGGGGACATTAACATTTAGATGAAAGTTGTGGTGTAATAATATCATTGTCTTTATTTCTCTTTGAAGTTTGTAGTAAAGTACCTATGAACCATGTGAATCAATGCAACTAGTTATTGGTGTATGCCTAGGAAATAGAGATCTACTTGAAAGCAACAATGTATATTACCTATTCTTCATCTAAGGAATGCCTGCCAAGAGGTTTATCAGATGAACTTCAACTATAAAGGGACTTTGGGATTATAAAGGAACTATATCCTTACTGCCTCAGATCTGCTTAAACTTTGTCAGGGTAAGTTCAAGTCAAGTCTAGGTCTCCAGGTCTATCCTAGATTATCCCTGAAAATTCTCTTGGAAGAATTTGAACAAACTTTACACATGTATTGCCTAATGGACTATAGCATATTGTACTGATTTTGGAAGGAGTTTTACAAATCAGCAGTCTCACCATCTCTGCTATGAAACTGACCTAAGAACTGTATTCATATCTGAATGTGTAATGGTAATTTAATTATAGTAACTCTTTCTTTTTTAAAAAATAAATCTTAGATTTGGTTAATAAGAACTGGCGGTAAATGTGTATTTGGGTAAGATCTGAAATATTCATTGACCTGGTGGATAACGTGCCCAAACTCTTGGGACTGGTAGAACTTTATACAGGTATATGATCAATAAGGTTTTAAATAACCTTCACTATATAGACTTGGCTGTCTGGGTGGGAGCCAAAGGCAAAATTGCTTAAAGGGAATTGCATTTTGGGCTTCTTAGTTACCAGTTAGGTATTATAGAAAGGTGTTTTGTCACTGGCTCAGTAAATCTAATTATATGAATAAACCATCAATTTTGGGGATCTGCTGCCCTATTCTTTGAAGTTTGCCCTGACTGAGCATTCTCACTATAGCCCTGTCATAACATTTTTTCCCAGATCTGGACCTTAGCGTCCAAAATATGGGTGTTAGCATGAAAACCTCCAAGCTTAGTTACCAGCTTGGACCTGGTAAAGCTGCCACCAGCCAGGAATTATACAGTGCCTAGACTGTGGTCTCCCCAAAACCTTCCCTGGGGGACCCCCAGACTCAGATGCCTTGAGTCTCGCAACAAAGGGAAATAACCCCCTCCCCTTGTTTCCTTGTTACTTCCTCCCAGGCTCCCCTCCCTGGACGACCCTAGGAGATTCCCTGCTTCCAGTCCTGGAAACATAAGTAACGAGAGAGCTAATCTCTCTCCCCCCCTCACCCAGAGGGTATGCAAAGTCAGGCTTAGTAAATCTAACGCAAAGAGATTTCCCCCAACTTCTTCCTCCCACCAATTCCCTGGTGAGCTGCAGACTCAGTTCCCTGGAGTCCCCACTAAAGAAAAACTCCAACAGGTCTTAAAAAGAAAGCTTTATATAAAAAGAAAGAAAAAAGGACATTAAAAATAGGCTCTGTATCAAGTTGACAATATACAGGGTCAATTGCTTAAAAGAAAAATGAATAAACAGCCTTATCCAAAAAGAATACAATTTAAAACATTCCAGCAACTACACACATGTAAATACAAAAGAAAACAATATAAACCTATTGTTTTACTACCCTTGTACTTACAACTTGGAAACAGAAGATTAGAAAGCCAGGAGATAGAAAAATCACTCTCAGAGCCGAGAGGGCACAGACACAAGACAAAGAACAACGAACTCACACCCAAAACTTCCCTCCATCCAGATTTGAAAAAAATCTTGTTTCCTGATTGGTCCTCTGGTCAGGTGTTTGGTTCCCTGTGTTAACCCTTTACAGGTAAAAGAACATTAACCCTTAGCTATCTGTTTATGACAAGCCCTTCCAGTGACCATGGTTGCAGCTTGTAACTTGAGTCAAATTGCCATACGAGACTGGACCATTTGAACATCAAGCCCAACATTCTAACTCAGACACTAGCCAACACCTGATATCTTAGAGAACTATGTACAACGTCATAGAGAGGAAGGAATTTTTCCCTGTTGCCTGTGGCAAACAATTTATTCCCTATAGAATGACGTGATTGACTTTAGTTAATAAATACATTCTGTGCAGATTCTGTTAATTACCTGACAACAGAGATGTGGAAAGAATCCTCTGAAATAGATACTGTATAATCTTGCTATAGTTCACTTATATTTTAAACAAGATTGCAGGACCCAACACATCACAAAGCAACACACTTCAGCAAGTTAAACTGGTCACTGAAAGAGACCAAACTTTACTTACTGTATATATAAGTCAAAATGCATACAATTCTCTAGCAAGCCAAAGAGACAAGAATCTTAAAAGAGGCATTCCAATCAGGAAATTTAAGATCTTATGTTCAAATACTCCATTAATTAAAGTATTCAGAGCTATGAAGCACCGGTGAAATCATCTATGTTATTTGCATTCCTCACACAAAGACATAATGGGCCAAATTCTAACCTTGTGCATTCAGGTGCAGCTACACAGTACAGTCACGTTATCCCAGTTTACAGTAGGTCTGAGTTTAGCCCTTTGCTACAAACCAGCATAGCCTCCTCTCTAAAGAGATTATTCTTCTGACATAAGCAGAGTCTCTGCCATTCATCCTGGAAGTCATTTTGTGGCAGAAATCTCTCCAGGTCACACAGAAGTTACCTAAGGTCTTAACTTCTTGTATAGTTGGAAATTCTAACTGGACACAAGTGTACATACTGAAAGATTTTTTTTTTAAAGAGAACAGGGAATTATCCACCTGGACTCCCCTGGTGTCCCCAACCACTACAATGGAAAAGAAACAAATGTAACTAGCCACTTGATAGCTAGTGGCATGATGGCAAAGGTCAGGGGAGATTTTAGTATTGGTAGAAAAGCAGACTTTTGGGGGAAGAACAATCCTGTTCACTCAGTGGGGGATCAAGTTAATCCACTCATGACAGAAAAGGAAAAAAAAGATCAGTGGAGAGGGTAAATATGACAGAGCATTAATTGCTATTAACTGCCCATCTTACAGATAATGCCATGGACTCCAAATTACATTTTGGTTGAGCTTTATGTTATCACTGGCTGTTAAGAGTATGAAGTTAAATATATACTGCATATGAAGAGCATGCATGTCTGTGGCCTAAAGTTAGAAAAAACTGTCAAAAACCATAACCAGAGCACACTGGCACTGGCATTGCTAGGAATGGCTGAGAGATGAACATGAAAACCATCGCAGGAATTAGATTAATAGACACTGGAGATTGGTTTATGTAGTGCCAAATGCCATGTCAAACTGTCCCACACATTGTAACCACTACACAACCGCAGCATCATGTGTTTGTTTAATTTATTTAATTTATTTATTTATGCGTGCATACTGCTTTGTCCTGTACCACTATAACAACTTGATAGAGAAAAATCAAGCAGCTAATTGTGCAGCAACCCTGGAAAATTCTAGCTGCCCATGCCCATGTTAAAAAACACTGTTCTCTCCAGGTGTTCACAAAGTGTCCAGTGGAGGCACTTGTACAAAATAAGGCTCAAACTGAGATTACCAACAGAATTCTCATCTCCCACTCAGACTACCCACCATTGTCTGCATGGCTGGACTTTGTGTTTTCATTATATTTCTCATTGTTATGGTTATTTCAATGTTTCCTTTCTCCTTCCCTGAGTGACTACTTGTACATCCTTCAGCCCTACCAGAGTACAAAGCCCACAGGAAAAGCTGGGCCTTATGGTGGAGTATTTTGATCATATGACTAGGGATCATCGTCATCTCCTCTGGTGTTGGAAACCTTCTAGGCCTCTCTGAGGAAGTTGAACTCCACCACTCTCCTTTCAAATACAGCTTTGCTGGGCAGCTCTTTCACCTCAGTCTAAACTCATATGTAAGGAATAACATTGAAAGCAATAGAAACATATTGAATTTGGAGGAGAAAAAAGAAAGCACTTGATTCATAAGGTGACTGGAAATGGAATGAAATCAGAGGGTGGCTAAATTAATTCATAAAATATTTTTTTTTAAATAGAAGACTGTGACAAAATGGCCAATGTTGGTATGCTGGGTCCTGTGCTTTTCTTGGCGTGGGGTTTAGATGCCACCTCTTGCCCCTTCTCTTGGGGCACCAAGGGCCCCACTAGTGGCCTGGGAAGGTAGTAGAGGAGGGAAGTGAGGGAGGGGTGGGTTTACTCCACACTCCTGTGGGTTTCTTACCCTCTTCCCCCTTGGGTAGGGTTTACCCTTGGTCCTTAGACACTGGGGGAGGGAGCCTCCCTTTCATAACAGCAAACCAAAGTGTGTGGGGAGTTGGAGCATATAGCAGCCCAGTGCCCCAACAGGGAGGAGCCCATGCAATGCAATCTAGGGAATGCTAGGGACCAATGTGGCCTAATCAGCCTGGTGGGAGTTATGACGGCCCCACATGAGTACACCAGGCTGGTAAAGATGAACGGCATCCAGACCACAGCTTTGGTGGACTCTGGGAGTGCTGGCATATTGGTCTCAGAGAAGTTAAAGGAATGGCTTCGGGGTACTGTGCAGCGTAGTACAAGATGACTAGTATGCTTTGGTGGCCCCAGGCCGTTCTTTCTAGTGGGCCCACTAGAGCTATGGCTACCCTTTCAAAAGAGACTTTAAGGGCAGGCAAGGGTACCAACAGGGCCCTTAACTGAGGTTGGGGGCTATGCAGCTGGCACTCTGGCAGTAGGTGCCACAGCGCTGGCCTTCCCTCCATACTCCCAGCTAGTAGAACCTCCTTAGAACTCTATCCAGGGTGTTATCTGCTCCTAAATGTCCCCCAAACAAATGACTATGAGCTAACTCTAATATGGCCCTTGCATGCGTCTATGACAGCAAGAGCTGTTCTACTACTTCCCCCCATATTGGCACTAAGCAGTACAACAGATCCTGTTTGATTATATAGTACCTTCCCTCTACCACTCTCCCACTGCTCCCTGGCCCTCCTGTATCACAAGACCCATTCTCAATTGCTGTAAAATTAATACAGAATGTAAAATGTTGAGACCCTTTTAATATATTTGTTGCAGTCATTTAATTAAAATGTCATTGTATTCAAGGCAATGGAAGTGAAATTAGGATGCTGGCTATAATTAATTCAATTTGTTTTATGGTGGAGTATTTTATAGTACAGACCCAGATAAAACACTTGTGCTTAAAAGAGGGGACTATAGCTTATCAGAAGAGGTGGGGATAAAATATGGGGAGGCTATGGCTGGAAAATCCTCTCACATTTAGGGCATTCAAGGAGAGATTGGGACAAATCAACTGAACTTCTGACAATCTGATGGAAAATCCTGCAGGGTTTCTAAGGGAAAAGCATAAGGTAGATGCACACTCTCATTTCTACATATGCAAACAGAGAGGGAACAATGCGGTTTAAATGTGGACTCTCTCCCCCTGTGGTGCAGAGCAATCACTCAGAGAGGCCCTTCTATATAATGTACCTAGCTAGCTAATTATGGTGAACAGGCAAAAAAGTGTGGGTGTGGTGAGGAAGTGCCTTTAAACAAAAACAGAGACAAGGCCAGGATCTGTTGGTCCAGCACTTTACTCTGCAATTGCTGTGGCTGTGTCTACACTGAGATTTTCCTGAAAATCTCTTACCATTGCAGTACTACCACTACAACTCCACTGATTGCATAACGCTTTCGCTCCAGCATTGCTACCCTCATTGGAACAGCAACTAAACTACAATAGTAAAACAGTTCAAGAAAAAAGGCTCAGTGGAGACAAGGTCAAGGTGATCAATACGATGCCAAAGTTTGACCCTGCTCTGAGCTGGGATAATCCTACAGGAACCCGCACCTGGAAATTAACTTGCCCTGACATGTTAAGATTGTCAAGTTACGGATTTAGCTGTATGGCTCCTATTGCACAGTCAGCAGGAACTGAGGGGTTAAAAGCCCCTGTAAAAGGCTTTGAAAGCTACCTGCTAATGTTCTTGAGTCTCTGTCCAACCGGAGCTGTAAATAGTGTGCAGGGGCTGCGGGAGCGGGAGAACAGCAGCAAAGATTGGCTCTTACGGAGAGCAGCTCAATGCTGGCCACAGTAGGACAGTGTGGCACTCTCTACCTCAAACTCTGGAACCCCCATACTCACCCCAGTCATATAATGATCTGTTGTGAGGTATTTTAAAAGTCTCAATCTGTTGAACACTAATATCCTGTTGAATTATATGTGAAGTTATGAGATTTTGCTGTGTGTGTTATTGAAATATGTTGTGAAGTTGGGAACCCCCACAATCAGCCATTCAGGTACAATAATGAAGTAGCCAGATGTGCTGATGGCCCATTAAAGGGAATCCACTCCGAATGGCCATCCCTAAAGACTTCTCAGAGAAAATACATAGACAATGGAGGCTGCCTGATCCCCACATCAGAAGATCTTTCCAGCAAACTGGAAGAAGCTATAAAAGAGGGAAATGATATCATGACTTGGCCTGACTTCCTCACAACTCAACACTTGGAAACACATCTGAAGGACAAAGGCTTTAAACTGAGGAGGGTGTGAAAAGAGTCACAGCCTGTGTGCTAAGGAAATACCAGCTGTCAGGGTCAGACACTGCTTAATTCAAATCTTATTTAGTTTCTAGAACTCAGACTGCAAGTTTATTTTTGTTTCTTAAGTAACA
The DNA here is from genome assembly GCF_007399415.2 of Gopherus evgoodei. NCBI lineage: Eukaryota > Metazoa > Chordata > Testudines > Testudinidae > Gopherus > Gopherus evgoodei. The sequence goes on along the minus strand of NC_044328.1, from coordinate 52,103,592 downwards.
AACTCTGATCTCTACACTTGCTACTTATAATCACTTAAAAATTTATCTTTCTGTAGTTAATAAATCTGTTTTATATTTTATTTTACCTAAAACAGTATGTTTTGGCTGAAGTGCTTGGGAAATCTCAGCTCAGTTTACAAAGACTAGTGTGTGTCCTCTTCATATATTGAGGGAGGGGCAGCCTGGGTAATGAACTTACATGGGTCAGGCTTCTGACCAGCACAAGATAGTACAGCTGTAGGGTGCAAGACTAGGAGCTGGGGCAGAATTGGCTGAAGTCTCTCTATTGTTGGTTCATGAGCAGCTGGGGAAAGCATTCATGGAGTTCAGTGTGTCCCTGCCTGTGAATGTCTATGTAAAGTGCTGCACCTGTTAGAGGTTTGTACCATAGCAACAACATCACAGAGTGAGAGGCATACTCCAGGTTGATGGGACAGAGGGATCAGAAGTCCCGCAGTTCAGGTTACACCCCCGGGAACCCTGTCACAGATAGGTTGGAGTCTCTTCTCTTCCTGCTTGGCTAAAACAATTCTTTCCCAAGCTGACATAAAAAAGGCTTCCCAGACCCAGACAAAAAGTCACTGATCCCTCCAAAGTTCTTGTACCCTTTGCATCGCAGGGGTGCTGAACAAAGCCAGACTGATTTGTTCTTTCCAACTTGTCACTCATTGTACCATGCATTTCTGCACTTGTTCTCTCTATGAAACTGCCAGTACAGCTACTAAGACAGGATATATCCTCAGAATGTTACTGTCAGTTAACGTAGACAAAAGCTGAGCAATTCATATCTTGGCTTAGATCTCGTGGTCCTTCTGTACAGGGTCAGCAAGAAGCACAGAGGCTTTTTCTCAGTCAATATGTCTGAATTCCAGAAAGGTGACATCTCATTTCAACAAGCTTGTTATCTTGGCAATTGGAGCATTCAGACACTTCTTGTGATGTCTGCGTCCTAATTTCTGCTTTCCTGGATTCTCTCCACTCTCCTTTTATTCAGCTCAGTTATTTTCTTGGTCTAGTTAAAGATTAATCCTCTTTTTCTTTAAACTCCTGCTTCAGGACATTAATCATCTGGATAGCCTTGCTTCTAAAAGTTAAGTCAGAAGAAAAGAAACAGAGAATCATCCAGTTCACAGTCTTCTGAGTGGGTCACAATAGGATCAAACCACGTATACTGCACTGTACTCAGTTCTGTGACTGCCTGTTACTTGCATAAATGTCAAAGGACTGGAAGAAAGCTGCAGTAGTGACTCCACATGCTGTATTAACACTAAGATCTAGTGCACTGCATTTATAGACCCTTACACGTGTTGGAACTTTTTTTGCTTCTTGATTTATTTTATAAAGGGAATAGTGTAACCAAGGTTACAAGAAAGGAAGCCAATTCCGAGTAAATCACAACATAGCAGTCCTAGGAGAGATGGTCCTACAGGTGACTAAAAGGTAAGGGACTGTACTGAATGATGTAATAAAAGGAAATGCTACATTCCCATTAATGCTTATACTGTTCTCTGTAGGAGGGGCTCCTCTTGGAGCCCTCTTGGTCCTGTCACACCCCACTCATTCCTTCATAAGCATACAGAGAAAAATCTCAGTTGTAGGCATGCAGGTAGGGAGACTCATCATATCCTGTTGTAATAGTCTAGACATAGCATATCTGACGGTAGCTAGCAAAGTTCCCCCTATGACCACCTCTTCATCCATCCTTTTGTTAATGCACTACTAAACAAATAGCAATGAATCTAGCAAAAAGAACCCACTATTGTTAGTGATTGTATGGTGTTTGATTGGTCGCAGAGGTAGCGCTAGTGTTCGTGGGCCTATACCAGAAGGGCCCTCTTCCAGATGTGAAGTCTTCTTATTTTTGCATACACACATCCTCAGCCACCTATGCCTTGCTGGAACTCTTTATGCAATCATTTGCTTCCAAAGCTTTATGGCCTTGCATTTTCCCACCCAGACCAGGAAGTCAAGCGATAGTGAGACTTTCCAAGTAGGGAGCAGAGCAGAGCAGTTAGTGAATTCAATTTCTGCCATTAATTTTAGTGCTGACAGGACTGCAAACATAGAATCAGGATGGGATTCTTGTTAGCAGGTGAAAATTGCATGTAGAGCATGGAAAAGTGAGGCCTTATTTATTCACATAGGTATGTGGACTAAAGGCAGATCTACCTTCAAAGAAGAGATGGGCTATGAACCACAAAGTTCACAGCAAGATAAGATGCAAACTTTCCCCAAATTCATGAATGTCTGAATGCATGGTTATATTCTGGGCACATCTAAACTTTGCAATCTTCAAACAAGTTCCAGGAAGTTTGGGGAGGACAAGAAGGGAGACAGCATCAAAGGTCACATAGCTAGATATACTTCCAGAAATATCAGTCTCTCAGAATCACCACCGGTATTAACAAGTGGAGGAATTCAAGACTTGGAGTTATTTTATGAGCTAATGCAGCTGGGCAGTAGGAGAGATGAAAAAAGGAAAAAAAAAACCACATCCACACACTCCCTTATTCTTATTGCTAATATTCAGGCCATGAGTGGAGTTTTTCAAAGGCTTATAAAATAGCCATCCCTGCCAAGTTTCACGTCCCTGCTCCAAAGCATAGGGGCATTTGACTTTCTGAAAGAAAAAAGTCACCAGAATTTAACATGGGAAAAATTACATATTTTCCCTAGCCTTATTCTCAGAAACAGCAGAACTGATTTGGTGGATATTCTGAAGTGTAGGGAGGAGGAAAACCTGTGAGACAGTTTGCTGAGGTTCCCAGAACTGTGAACCTCTCTCACACATCTATAAAAATCACTGGCAAAATGCATCTCCTTTCCTTCTCTATTTCTGGCCCATATACAAGATTACAGCATACTCTATCTGTTACACCTTTAACTCACGTGACAGAGGTCTGTGCAGTGTACTTGAAGGTTCCAGCCCTGCTGATAAAGTATGTGAGTATCAATATGCCTCCACATGATGGATTTTGCTCCCCATATTTGCTTAAAAAAAAATGCCCCAAAAACCTTTGTTCAAGGAATTTTAACGTTGCACAGTCAAACACTCAAACATTAGGAAATGCCAGAATTAAGATTGCTCCTGCAAAAGAAAAATCCAAGTTTTACCCTGTGAGAGAGTAAGAGGATCAGAGCCAAAAATCCTCCCAGCCTTTCATAGGAGTATAGAATGATGACTTAGGCACTGAAGAGTTTGTGAAAGGAAAAATTGCATGCTCTGCAGTGTGAAACTTACTGCAGAATGGAGACAAAATTGACAGGATTCAAGATTTTTTGATCCTCCCCTCATTAATTATGAGGCCTTTTACAGGAACCCATGAGTGTAAACAGCTTGGCTGCTCCCTTCTCTCCCAACAAGATTTAATTAGCAGGCTCACTCCAGCTGTGATCCAAGTTTGCCCTGGCTGAAAGGTGGTGGGAGCTGCCAGCTCTTGCAAAATTGTGTTAATTACAGAAGCCATTATCTGACAGCTCTGCTTATCCTACTGCACTTAATCCATAAATAAAAAATAATACAGTTTAAAATGTGCATGCCTAGGGGGGCAAGAACTTTGCCCCTTCTCATGTCCAAGCAACAGGAAGTGAGACAGCTGATTGTCCACCTCAACAGATGTAGTAAAACACACACCCCAGTTCTAAAAAAGCAAAGGACAATCTTGATGATCACTCTACCATTGTGTAAGATTCCCCTTACTAAAACTCAGTGGGGTGTTTTGGTTGGCTAGTTCCCAGCACCAAAAGAAGGAGAAGGGTCAATGGGAAGTCAGGACCCTGAGACTGACAGTCCCCACGAACAATCAGGGCTGCCCAAGTGGGGCAATTCGCCCCAGGCTCCTCAGAGGCCCCCACAAGAATGGCTGAGGCTCCCTCCCTGGCCCCGACCTAATCCCGCCTCCACCCCTCTCTCAGAGCCTCAGCGCATCCAGGAGTGTCCCTGAACAGCTGCAGCATGGCTCCAGAGGGGCCTGAGCTCCTCCCCGCTCAGAGCCGTGTGGTAAGGGGGCAGGGCTGTGAGCTCCAGAGGTGCCTGAGCTCCCTCCACTCAGCCTAGTGCTCGCAGCCCCGCCCCCTTACCACACGGCTCTGAGCAGGAAGGACCTCAAGCCCTGCCGAAGCCACTCTGCAGCTGTCCAGGGATGCTCCTGGATGCGCTGAGGCTCTGGGTGAGAGAGGAGCCAGGGGTAAGGGGCTGGAGGGGTTGGATAAGGGGCAGGGAGTCCCAGGGACATTCAGGGGACAGGGAGGGGGCAGAGGTTGGGGGGGCGGTCAGGGGACAGGGAACGGGTGGGCTGGATTGTGGGCATTCCGGGAGTCTGTCAGGAGTCAGTGGGGGGGGGGGTGGATAGGGGTTGAGGCAGTCAGGGAACCAGGGGGTCCCAGGGTGGTAGTTCCGGGGGCTTCTGGGGGACAGTGAAGGGACAAGGAGCAGGATGGGTTGGGAATTCTGAGGGGGCAGTAGGCAGTTGGGGGGCAGGAAGTGGGTGGAGGTCAGATAGGGGGCAGGACCAGGCTGTTTGGGAGGCACAGCCTTCCCTACTCTAAAGCTTATTCAGAAGTTTGAGGCTTGCAGAAGAGCCAAGCTGTTAGCTTTTCCATTAGGGCTACTATCCCTTTCACTTCTCAAATGCCAAACTATAGTCTATATTTAATTTCAGTGCCATAGGTAGATTCATGTTAGGGGAGGGTAGCTTCATTTAAAATTAGCCACTGGGGGTGGGATCACATGAGAAGAGCAATATCCTACACCACCTACCTCCTTCCCAACCCTACCAATTCCTGAATTCCCTGAGACTTCAGAGGGGTTAATTCAGTGGTTCTCAAACTTTTATACTGGTAACCCCTTTCACATAGCAAACCTCTGAGTGCGACCCCCCCATATATAAAAAAGTGTTTTTAATTTATTTAACACTATTATAAATGCTGGAGGCAAAGCGGGGTTTGAGGTGGAGGCTGACAGCTCGCGACACCCAGTAATAACCTCGTGACCCTCTGAGGGGTCCCAACCCTCAGTTTGAGAACCCCTGGGTTAATTTAATTTTAGCACCCTGTTTCCATTCATATGCATGTGCTATTTTGAGCATTTCAGTTTTCACAACATAGGATCATCCCAGATTCTGGATCAAGCTCAAATGCTCAGTTCGTAGAGTATGTACTAAAGACAAACAAGTTATATTAAAGACAAACCCACAGTAACCATCTCCAGTTTGTGAGGGACCCCATGGAGCCAATCTCTAGGAAACAGATAAATGCATGGAGGTTAAGTCCATTTATGGCTATTAGCCAGGATAGGTAAGTAATGGTGTCTCTAGCCTCTGTTTGTCAGAGGGTGGAAGATGGATGGCAGGAGAAAGATCACTTGATCATTACCTGTTAGGTTCACTCCCTCTGGGGCACTTGGCATTGGCCATTGTCGGTAGACAGGATACTGGGCTGAATGGACCTTTGGTTTGACTCAGTATGGCTGTTCTTATGTTCTAACCTAAATGAACCCAAAGTTATGGAGACAGATATGAGTCAAGGAAGCCAGCAGAGTATCAGAAACTTGGAAAAATCTCTGACTGGATGGGCTCAGGCATTTGGTCACAAGCTGAGGTGGTTCAAAAGTTTTGGATTTTTTTAAGCAGAATGTTTTTATTGTTTCTTTGAACAATCAAACACAGCAGGCAGCAAATATTTGGCCACACACTTCTGAAACCCCAAACCATATTCAGGTTTTGGCAGACTAATTTCAGCTTTTCAATTAAAAAAAACAATAAATTTTGAAGGAAAGCAGACATTGTCTGTGATTTTTTTCTGCTTTTTAAAAAAACCCTAGTTTTCGATCCATTAAAAGTTTTGATAGAAAATATTTGTCCAACCCTTTTAATGAGCTTTAGTGCCTTTTAGCACTAGCTGATGCTGATACCTTGTAAAGAAGCTCTCTCAAAACTGGGTTTGTGCTGAGATGCGGAAGGTTATTTTTCCCCAGGGCCACCCGTGGAGGGAGCAAGTGGCGCAATTTGCCCCAGGCTCCACAGGGGCCCCCCACAAGAATATAATATTGTAAGTATTGCAAATTTTTTTATGGAAGGGGCCCCCGACATTGCTTTGCCCCAGGCCCCCTGAATCCTCTGGGAAGAGGCCAATGCTCTAGGTCAGCCTGATTGACAGGACGAGCAGGCTAATCAGAGAGTCAGGATGGTCCCATCCTCTGTGTGAGCTGGAACTAGCTGGGTGAGAGAGAGTAGGGCCAAGCTAAGGAGAAAGCAGGGGCCCCAAGCTGAGCTGTGGAGAAGAGCTGTACCAGATCCAGAAAAGCAGCTCAGGAAGTAGGTCTGTGCTGGGAGCAAAGTCACAGAAGCAGCTCACAAAGCAGACCTGTCGCAATCAGAACAGCAGCCCAGGGAGCAGGAGGCAGAGTGGAATTGGAGCTGAGGCTGGAGAAGTCCAGAGCCACATTCGGTGAGCAGTTGGGGAGAGCGAGGGGACCCTGTGCAGTAGGCCCAGCGTAGAAAGATGCCCCCAGCCAAGACACCTTGCAGGCCAGACTGGAGGGGGATTGTAACCTTGACAGAGTAGAGGTGATGCTGGGAAGAAGGAAGGGTCCTGCCACCTAGAGGCCACTGCCAGAGCAAGTGTCTGACCTGCAGCACCCCTGCAGCACAGCCAGGGCCTGAGACATATGAGGAACAGACTGAACTTCCCTTACATTCCAGAGATTACTGGTTGTAACATGCTCATGCCACAGAGCAGGGTTATGTGTTTTCCTTTAACCATTCCCCTGCTTGCAATTGCTCAAATTCTCTTCATCATTCCCTTCCCACAAAATTATAGGTAATATTCCCAAAACACTGAAGTGATTTGGAAGCATTATCCTATTGACTTTCAGTGAGATTTAATACAGGAGGTTTCGGTCACCTAGGCACTTAAAAAAATTACCCTGTATTTCCCTTCCATCCCCCCATACACACAGTATATATTTAGAGATACAAATTGCTTTTCAAGGGGACAGCAAAAGGTATCTCAGTGCCTCCTGGACAGCTGCAAACTATGGAAGTAAAGAACTTCTCAAAGAAAGGTCAGTATATTTTCCATAATGGAAAGTGTTAAGTCCTATAATGAGGCAGCCTATTATCACTCCCATAACACCACCACACACTAGAAAAACAAACAACAAAGTAATTATTTTCAGAGTATATTTAAATCACTAAAATGCCTACTATTCCTAAAATGGGAACAACCACCTTTAATTATGCTTAATTGTTTAGTATTAAAATTCTCATACCAGACACCTGTTCAATCAAAAATTGGTTCTCTATTTGCATGCTTTTTAAACAACATATTAGGACAATAGCGAGCTATTAACAAAATACATAGGAGACAGCTAATACAAAGCACACATTCCCACCTGCCAAGGTCCAAATCAGGAATGCAGCATGTGACAAAGACCCAAAATGAGGGGAACACAGAATTACTCACATTGGAAAATTAAACTGATATGGGCTTGCTTCCTTTAGTGTAAATAACCAATGTGGGTTTTTTTTGGTAAATAATTTGCAGCTATTAGTGAGGAGACACCAAACGTGTTGAATGTAGGAAACTTTGGAACTAAAAGTTAGGTTATTCCTTGTTATGAAAGGTGTGATACCAAATGGTTACTTACCAAATTAACATTAGTTCCATGAACACATCTCCTCTGTAGAGCCCCACAGTGAGATCATATTCCTTGCCACACAGCCATAATCACCCATTTCAAAGCAGCTAGCTCTTGAGAGCATGCACATTCCTCTCTCTCTTCCAACATTATAGAACTAAGCATATAAAAGCCCCCATACATCATATCCTCTATAACAGGGGTTCTCAACCTTTTTCTTTCTGAGCCTCCCCCCTGCCCCCAACATGCTCTAAAATCTCCATGTCCCACCTGTGCCACAATAACTGGTTTTCTGCATATAAAAGCCAGGACTGGCATCGGGGTAGCATGCAGGGCAATTGACAGGTACCCATTCCACAGCCCCTCCCCAAGCTACATTACTCAGACTTATGCTTGGGTGGCAGGACTCAGGGCCCTGGGCTTCAGTCCCACGCGGTGGGGCTTCAACTTTCTACTCAGACTCACTGGGGCCCAAATACTGGTCCTGCTTGGTGGTCCCCTCTGAAACCTGCTCATGGCCCCAGGGCCCGCTGACTTCTGGTTGAGAACCACTGCTCTAGAACTCAAGGCATAACCTTTAAATCTGCTAAGGAGAAGCCCTGGAGGTTTTTCACCTTCCTCTGCAGCATGGGTCACTTGCTGGAGGATTCTCTGCAGCTTGAGGTCTTCAAACCACAATCTGAGGACTTCAATAATTCAGACATAGGTTAGGAGTTTGTTATAGAAATGGATGGGTGAGTTTGTGTGGCCTGCATTGTGCAGGAGGTCAGACTAGATGATCACAATGGTCCCTTCTGACCTTAAAGTCTATGAGTGGGAGGAGGACCAGGTCAGCATGTGTCTGAGACGGTAATGCATTTGGAAGCCAGAAAGTATTTTGGCAAGCACTCATTTTCTCGTTCATGACATGCTACTGCAAATTTCCACTGTGTGAGACTAGCTAGCAAGCCTATCCTCAGTACAAGGAGTGAAGAGTGCTATTAATTGAAAATTGATGGAAACACCACTCTCTTGAATGAACAGCCAATCTGATTTGGAGTCACATTCAGACAATACTTGGTAAAAATGTATAAAATGAGCTCCAGGGAGGAGCTTCATGAGACCCTGCAGATCTCAGATTGGAACATGATAAACAGAGTTAGCAGTAGCTGCTACATCCCTAATAGCAAGGGCCTTAAATCTAGCTGAAAAAGGAGCTTCAGTGAGCGTAAACACACTATCAATTATGAATCTGACCTATTTAGATCTACTCTACAGCAAAATGAGCAAGCTTCAGTTTTCACCAAAAGCCACTCAGTCTTGAGGATTTCTTAGAAAGCTTTCTGCTTACCTTGCTTATTCCAGCTGAGCATCTCCTTAATATTCCTAACCATTATATCTGATTTTAATTCTTAATTAGAAACTCTTAAAGTTCAGATCTTACCATAAAGCACAGCGTGCCCAGGTGGAAAATGTGCAGCAACTTCACATCTCACATTGTTGTCCCCAACCGGGTTCTCAACAGAATTAAATACTGACTAAAATCCATTGTACCTGGCCTCCCACTCAGGCAGAGAGAGGAAAGGGGGAGATAACTGGGCATTGGTTGTCAAGGAGGAATTTTTTTTTTTTTTGCAGCCCAGCTTCATGGCTGAACTTACATCTGCTAAAGTAAAAAAACTGCTGCTATAATATAGTTTTAAAAAGCAATAATCCCCTCCTCATCGATAATTTTAGCACAGTTAAGATTTGGTTCATGAAGCTATTTCAGGCTGCTGGTAACTAAACCAATAATAATGACCAATATCTCAGCAACATTACATTTATCAAACCCAAACACAGGATCAGCTGAAGCAGAAACCTTAATCAGTAACTCATTCTTTGCACTCATGCCACTTCAAGGTGCTTGGAAAAAAGAGAGATTGGAAGAAACATGGTCTGCATTATTGGTGTTCATTCATTTCACCACCAGAATTGTTGCTAATTAAATATAATTGGATTTTAGTAAAGCATTGGATAGCATGTCTTATGAAACCTTCATTGAAAATTGATTCAAATCAGTTTGGCTATGTACAAGACAGACATTGGTTGAAGGACCATACACATCCAGCATCCTCCTCCTAGTATAGGGGAGAGCCAATGCCAGGAGGAGGTTGAGGATGCAGTCTCACAACTTTGTGGGGTCACAGGTGGGATGAGGAGGGAAAATCCTATGGAGAAGGTTCTGGAGAAGACATAAAAGGGGCTGCTACCTGGTGGACAATGTGCACAAGGGCCTCCCTCATGCCACAAAAAGGGCAAGTGTCATGGAGGGGGGTGAATCACACAAAGTACACACCTGTGCTCTCAGCTCTGTAAAAGAGTTGCCAACTAGTATCCCTGGCTGGCAGCTGCAGAAGGAGCCTGTCATAAACAGATAGCTAAGGGTTAATGTTTTTTTACCTGTAAAGGGTTAACACAGGGAACCAAACACCTGACCAGAGGACCAATCAGGAAACAAGACTTTTTCAAATCTGGGTGGAGGGAAGTTTTTGGGTGCGAGTTCTTTGTCCTTTGTCTTGCGTCTGACCCTCTCGGCTCTGAGAGTGATTTTTCTATCTCCGGGCTTTCTAATCTTCTGTTTCCAAGTTGTAAGTCAAGGATAGTAAGACAATAGGTTTATATTGTTTTTCTTTTGTATTTACATGTGTGTAGTTGCTGGAGTGTTTTAAATTGTATTCTTTTTGGATGAGGCTGTTTATTCATTTTTTCCCTTTAAGCAATTGACCCTGTATATTGTCACCTTAATACAGAGACTATATATTATGTCCTTTTTCACTCTTTTTATATAAAGCTTTCTTTTTAAGACCTGTTGGAGTTTTTCTTTAGTGGGGACTCCAGGGAATTGAGTCTGCAGCTCACCAGGGAATTGGTGGGAGGAAGAAGTCAGGGGGAAAATCTCTTTGTGTTAGATTTACTAAACCTGACTTTGCATACCCTCTGGGTGAGGGGGGAGAGAGGTTAGCTCTCTCAGTGCTTGTGTTTCAAGGACTTGAAACAGGGAGGGTGAAATCCCTCTGTTTAGATTCACGGAGCTTGCTTCTGTATCTCTCCAGGAACCCAGGGAGGGAACACCTGGAGGGGAGGAGGGGGAAGGGAAATGGTTTATTCCCCTTTGTTGTGAGACTCAAGGAATCTGAGTCTTGGGGTCCCCCAGGGAAGGTTTTGAGGAGACCATAGTGAGCTAGGCACTGTATAATTTTTAGCTGGTGGCAGCGATACCAGGTCCAAGCTGGTAACTAAGCTTGAAGGTTTTCATGCTAACACCCATATTTTGGATGCTAAGGTCCAAATCTGGGAAAAAATGTTATGACAGAACCAAAGCAGTGACCCTTGGACATTCAGAAAACAGTTTGTTTTTGACTTGACGTTCTCTTCCCAGTACTGATTGGCTGTTGGTTTCAACCCTCCACTTCACATTTCCCATCCCTTCAGTCTTCATCTCAGCATCATTCCTCTTATCCTCTTCCACCCCTTTCATCTGTCTTGTCTGTTTAGATTGTAAGTTCTTTGAGGGGCACGGACCATGTGATGGGTGCTCTACTCACATCTAGGATGGCTATTCTGGGAATTAGCTTTGTGATGTCAACGTCCCTTCTCATGGCAGCACTTAATCTCTCACACTCTGTAGCCCTTCTCTCACTCCATGAGCTGCTGCTGACACCGCTTTGTGACAGCCCCCCGGCCAGATCATTATTCACATTTTCCCTTTCTGGGGTACCAAAAGGTTCCTCCATCAGTCTTGGGCAGTCCTCCCATCATGTTGCCACTCCCTCAGTGACTGGCAGGGGAACCTGGGCCCATCCTCTACTCCACGTTCCAGCTCAGGGACCTTCTAGCCAGAAGTCAAGGTCTGTTCACTCCTAGACATAACTGCATTTCCCTGAGTCCTTTCCTTACCATTTGGCAATCCCCACCCCGGTTTGCCAACTTTACCACTCCCTCTTTCCAGGGAGGGACTGTAGTCTACCTATTGCTATAGCCCTAAAACACCTCCCTTGTCCCAGGGTGGGACTGAAGATTTTCCCAACAGCCCACCTCTGCTTCCAGTTTCCTGGCTTTATAAATCCAGCCCAGCTCATTCTCCCTCAGCTGGGCCCCCTCACTCAGGAGATTACTTAGCCAACAGCTGTGGCCTGTTGGGTTAATTAGCCCCCTTCTCACGTTCAGGGCAAGTGTGCGGTAAACACCCTATCACAGACTGTCTTTTGTTGGGTCTGTGTAGCGCTTAGCACAGTGGGGTCCTGGTCCCTGACTGGGGTTCATAGGCACTACTGTAATGCAAATAATAATAATTACAGTGCAGGATAATACCTTTAGTAATAAGACATATCAAAATACTAAAGTGAATGATAGTATCCAGTGGGGGTATCACAGCAATCTCTGAGGACAGTCTTACCTTAAACACTTTCAAGAATTATCTGAAGGAGATCATCACACACATCTTGAGAGATTTTATACAACTTTTAAAATGGGAGATGTTGGAAAACACCAGTGAGATCAGAAATAAAGGATCATATTCAACCTGGTAAAATGTAGACAAATGCTGGGAAAGATCATCCAAAACATAAAAAACATTCAGTAGGAGAAAGAAATCCGGGAAAGTGAAAATTAGAGACATCAGGATTTTCCCATCAAAATGATTTCCATAGAAAATGGAATTTCCACAAAATCCAGTTTTCTACATGTTCAAATGAATTGAAATGTTTTGGTTTTTTTGAGTCTGAATCACATCTGCTTATGTTTCTGTGGTGCCTCATGGAAAGTGTAGTTCATGTCTCTTCCCCCCACCCCCCTTTCCTCCTATAAGCTGAGCTTCTTGGCCAAGCTACATCTTCCATGATGCATTGCTGTTTTCTCTCTGACCAGGCTGACCGTGACTGTGGATGCATCACAGCAAACATATAGCAACCAGGGAGCTTGGCCTATAATGATGAATGGGGCAGGAGGCATCCAAATTGCAACTCCTGTGATTCACCAAGGCATCATAGGCAGATGCAGCTTTAGTTTAGTGCTGAGCTGACTCAAAATGAAACATTGTGATTTTGGTATGTCAAAGTTGCATTTTGATCAAAAATGTCAAAAACAAAATATTACATTTCCAAATCAAAATTTTCCAGAACTTCTTGTTGTGGGAAAACTTGGTATTTTTGACCTTCTATCCCAGTTTGGGACACAAACAAATGTTGAAATACCAGAATTTCCCACAGGATGGAAATTCTGATTTTCACTCAGCCATAGTAGTAGTGGTAAAACAGAATGGTGACAGAGCAGTAGACATGAGTTTGTAATGTAATTTGGCAGCAAAAGTGGCCAATGTGATTCTGACCTCTTATAGGCAGTAGCATGACATCACACAGAGATCTGGGATAGCATCTGTCCGCTTGACTCTGAAAAATTGCCCAGGTCTGACTTCCTCATTACTAGAAAGGAGTAAATAACTAGAACGAGTTCAGAGAAATGGAACAAAAATGATTAGGGATAGACAGAAACCGATTTGTAAGGAAGAATCAAGACCTTGATTCTGCAAATGTCTCAGTAGGACAAGTCAAGTGAACACAGTTATACATATGCATAAGAGTTTTCAGGATCAGGGCATGGGTGTAGGTGTAGGAGCCAGGGTGGGGAGGAGACAGGTAGGAGCAGAGGGAACAGGAGATGGGAGAAAAAAAAAGTAGGAGTTGTGGTTGTGGATGGAACAGAGCCGAGGAGGTTGGATAGGAGCAGCAGGTTCTATAAAGACTGCTAGGACCGCCTCCCTTACAGAACCTTCGGCTGAGGGCAAGATTCTTGAAATCATTACATTACTGCTGTTAAACTCACTGACCAAGCATGTGTGTGTCATCCTAATAGGAATCTTTCTGTGGACTTCAAACAAGCATTAGACCAGGCCTTAAGTAATCATTCCTACAATCTGATCCATGCACGCTGAGCCCATGTGGCCTGCCTGCATGACCCCTCAATGAAATCAATAGGACTGTTTCTGCATGGATTAGATTGCAGTGTCAAATCCTTAATAATAGACAGCTAACAGTGGAGGCTAAGGGGTTCCTAAAATGAGCAGATCCTAGCAAGAGGACTGCTCTTATAATTAAACAGTAATGAAATATTTCTGAGCTAGTAACTAAATGAAATTGAAATGCTAGTAACAAATTCCTTAGGGCAAGACAGTCTTCCTCAGATGCTATGAATATGTAATTTTATTACAGAAAACACTGAAAGAACATTATGACTTTAGTTTACTTTTGTTTAATTAAAACTGACTCAGCTGTGAGGACAAATTGCAGCAACCCAACCTTGGGAAGATCAGGTCATGGCCTGGGAGAAAGGGGTAAGTGAGGAACTGAGTATAATATTATTTGAAATTTAATAATAAAAATGAATGTAGCAGAGGTACTAGGCTGGCTGGATGAATGGGCATTCCTGAGCACATCTACAGCCAGCCCTTAGGAAAGTGGCTTCTTCCACATGGGAAGGACCCATGTCTCAAGAGTGTCATGTTTCCTGCCTGGGGAGAAAGATAGAATTTTTAGTCTGCCAGCACCTTCTTCTAGTAATAAAGAGATGTTCTCATATTGAGCTTGTGGGTCTGTCATCCTGGGGACTCTACATGGCTGTGCTTATCCACCGACCAGGATACTATAAGACTACATAACAATTTTCAAAACTGGAAAGAGACTTAAAAAAAACAACATCATCATCTTTCTTTAAAAAAAGAAAAAAGATGACTAAGTGGAATGCCATTCTTTAAGATTTCTAAACTCTGACAGCTTGCAAAAAGATATACATACATGTTGTTGCCAATTCCATAATTGGCATGATGTATCTAGACTGAATGCCTTGTCCATCACCCCATAGCAAGCCTTAAGAGCAGCTCATCATTTATGGTGCACCAGAAAGGGGCTCTTACAACCATCACAAAGAGCAATTTGCATCTTTCAAATTCTGCAAGAGAGTCAAATCCATATGCACTTAAAGTGTGCATCTCTGGTGCTTTTCAACTATACAGCTGCTTTAGCCATTTCTGTGTACACATCACAGCATTTCTTAGCTGTAAACCTTATGAGTTTAGCTTAAAAATTCCATGCAAAGTGCATACCACATGTGAGTTTCAAAGTGGTTATAACCACCAGAACAAACAAGAACACTTTCAAAGGGGGCCACCAACATGCCAAATTTCAGCTGTCCACCCACTGTGCACTTCCACTGCAGAGTTGTTTTTTAAAAATGGTTACCTTTCCCAGAAGGTCACTGTGAAGCTTGAAAGCTTGTCCTTTCTATCAACAGAACTTGATCCAATAAAAGTTATTACCTCACCGACCTTGGCTCTCTCATATCCTGGACCAACACAGCTACATGACCACTGAAAAATTAAAATTGAAATTTTAAAAAAAGTGTGACTTTTTAAGTAATGGGGAAGTATTCTTCCCACCACACAGACATTTTCAGAAGTGGTTGAACTGATTTTGCTTAATCTTGCCAAAAAAGAACCCAACTCACCATATAGCAGAAACAAGTGTGTAAAATTGCAGCCTAAAATGCAAGTACTGTATTTCAAAAAGCTATGAACAGCTGATAACAGAGGATTAGAATGGAAATACCCATGGACTTTAACTAGCGTGGTTCCTACTATTCCCCCTAGAATATCTGTCCTGTGTTATAAATGAATTGTAGATAGAGTTGATTTTGTAGAGACAGTCCTGTCAGTTGGATGAGGTTTGCGCAAAAACATCCTGAAAATGAATGATAAATAGAAGGTTTCTTACCAGTAACCAGAGCTCTTGTGGGGTCAAGGCAGCTGCACCATGAGTTTCCAGAATCTTCTGGTGAGCAATGGTCATGAGGGCCGCTCACCACTCCCTCCCCTAGAGGGTTCCAAGGACATACAAAGGAAAGTGGCCTCCAGCCATCCTTCAGTGCTTTCTGCCCATTGACAGTGCAGTGAACCTGGATTGTATGCATTGTCCTTGGTGCTTCCTTCACTGGCTCTCTTTCTTGCTGCACTTTGGGGGCTATTTGTTTCTAGAGGGTAGTTAACCAGCTTTTCTTAACAAGTGGGTACACCGTAGGAGAGCAGCTGGACCTGCAAATGCTGCAGAGATGGCTCATCCTTACTGACAGGGGAGGCTCTTCCACTCCAATTGATTAAAACTGGCACTGGGCAAGTCTTTAGTTTTCCTGAATCATTATAGGAACCATACACAGACTGCAAAAGTGAAACTACTTCACATTATCCTTGTTATAAAACCATCTCCTTCAGACAGAGTTCCATTTGGTGCCTCATTGGAGACACTAACTCATTCCAGTCCCAGAACAGTCCCTTTTCGGCAGTGTCCCAGGATTCACTCATTGGGAGTAGCACCTCCTGCTAGCCATCCTGGGGATTTTAGCTCTGCCAGATTACACTCTCCCTCCAATGTTGTCTTGTGTTTTGTCTTGCTTTGCTGCCCTGCTCAATCCCAGGTCTGCAACTTTCACTTTATGATTTGGCCACCTGGCCAGATCACTAAAGTCCTCCCATTCCAGGGAATTCACAGTCTTTCACAACCTGTTATCTAGCTGGTGCCTCCAATGCCCAGCCACTCACCTATAGCTGGTAGGAGGAAGCCAGACCAGTCTTCTACACTGGGTTCTAGTCCAGTAACCCCATGACAGGACTGTACAAGGATTGTAGCTGTTTATCTCTTATTGCTGTTTTCCCTGGGCTTCTTCCTATGTCCAGCTTCCCCCATCTCTGGGTTTGCCAGTCTTTAACTTCCTCCACTCAGTGAGTGACTAGGCTTTTCCCAGCAGCAGCAGTCCCACTCCCTGTAGCCAGCTACCTGCCATTATACAGGTCCTGCATGTTCCTGCATAGGTGAACCTCTCCTTAATTAGTTGCCTGCAGCCTAAATCTCCCCTGCTTGCAGCCTAATTAGCTGATTGTACCCACCTGGCCTAATTCAGCTTTTGCAGGGCTAGTGTCAAGATCACACCTAACCTAGGGTTGCTAGGTGTCCAGTTTTTGACCAGAAAGTCTGGTTGAAAAGGAGACCTGTCAGTGTCTGGTCAGTACTGCTGACCAGGCACTGAAGTAAGTCAATCAGCCTCCCTGCTGAGAGGGAGGAAAAAAGCAGCAGTTGCTGCCTGGAGAAGCTGCTGCTGGAGAGAACTGGCTTCTGGACCCAACGCTGCAACCTCTGGTAGAGAAAGTACCGTAGCCACTCTGGGGGGGATCCTGTCTGCCTACCCATACCCCCACTCAGCCTGTGCCCAGATTGCCTCTGCCCTATCCTCCTCTCTGCCCCATTGTGCCAGTTCTGCAGGCAGCAGGTGTGTGCTTGTGGAGGGGAGAGTGAGCAATAAGGGGGGAAAGCAGTAAATGTGGGGAGCAAGGCCTTAGGGGAAGAGGTGGTGCAGGGGCTGGGCCTCAATGAGAAGAGGGAAGGCAGGGGCACCTGGTTTTCAGCAATTAAAAAGTTAGCAGCCCTAACCCCATCATACGCAGGAAAACCCACCTCTCCCCTTTACTGTGCCCACTCATTGCAGCTAAATTCATGATGCATTTTTGAAAGTGTGCATTTATGGAATGCCTTGGAAATTTGCTTTTCACATCCTCAACAGCATTAAATAATCTTAATTCTTAGAAACATGACTGATTAAATAGCTGTTGGAAGTGCAGTTAGGAGTCTGTTAGGGCTTCTTAAATTACTTAAATCACAGCAAAGACTGCTCCCCTGACATTAAGCTAACCACTAGCACTCTCACTTTTGCCCAAAAGTTTCTGTAAAGATGTGTACCGTTTCTTCAAATGTGTAAGCAGAAGCCAGGCAGGACATAGAGAAAATTCTTGTCAGAAACACTAAATATGAAATAGACAGCAAGTTTCTTTAGGGAGAATACTCTTTTCTTACCGTAACAGACTTCCTTGTTTAGAGTTGGACGAAAGCAGCTTGGGGTGATAAAATCAGTCTAGATACTATTAGACCATGTCTGAGCACCATTGCTCCATGAGCTCTAAGTGCTGAAAATTCAGCTGCACCCAAGTCCTTCAAAATTTGCAAGCATCATCTTGCATTCATCCTGCTGACTCACATTAACACAAGCCTAAAAAATAGACAGACTCTCTTTGCTACCTCCTGGAAAGTGTAACTGGATAGTTTGGAAAACAGGTTATTTGGGTCTGTCAACATTCAAGCAAAGAGCAGAAGCCAAAGCAAGCCCCCACTCCGAGCAAGGCCTTCCCTATCTTTTCCACCTGTTATCAACACAAATTGCCTCTTCTTCAGGAATTTTAGGGATGTGCTATTTTCTGTGAATGCGTGATTGCAGAAGTCTCTTCTGTATCCCCACTGGCTGCAGTTAGGCTCCAAAAAGTGCAATGCGGGATTATTCACCTTTTATTGAACTCAATTAAAGAGAAACAGGGAAGATAAGATCCTTTTATCAAAGCAGCACAGCTGAAGAGATTAGAAAAGTAACAAAATACATTCTGACAGTGTTTGTGCTGTTTGTCTGAGAAATAACTCAAAGCCCAAAGCAGAGAAAAATTAATTACCATCCCTTTGGTAGAATGGAGGCTGATGATATGGCTTCAGACATCAAGGAAACTTCTCTAAGGAATAGGCTCAAGACTGAAAAATGATTTCCATGGTTCTACTGGTAAAAGGTTAATTCAGTGTCATTCTAACCAGTGCTGATGAAAGACTGGTGTCAGTCAGAGTGGTTATGAAGAAAAAGCAAACTCAGTGATGTTCACAATACTCAAGTGTGGCCATGTAAGGGGGAATTTACCAGTACCAACAAATGATGAAATGTAATCTGGGACTGATGTGTGAGCCCAGGGAGCTGATGCAGAGATCAGGAGCTGTTGGGGAGAATGAGGGAGGGAGGGAGGGAGGGAAGGAAGGTGCTGAGTTACATAATTTATCTCAAGATAGCTTTAAAAAGAGAGAAAAATCAAAACATTTTCAAATTAACAAGAGCTAGATGAATATCAAAAAAGTGATTGATTACAAATAAAAAGATGCAAACACAGGCTGCTGGGGAGGTGTTCTGGTGCTGTAAAACAGCTCAGATTTTAATCTAGCTTCTTAAAAACAATCCATGAAAAAGGAAACAAAATACCTCGTGGTTTTGTCTGTGCAGTCACAGCATCTCAAGCTATGAGACCAGCTTTACAAGCTAAGTTAGAGCAGCCTGATCAGTACTGTACTTGAATGGGAGACCACCCAGGAAAAGCTAGATGCTGCAAGAAGTGGTGTCAGTGAGTCAGTAGATGGCACTCTGTATCATGACCTGCAATATTTGGCACCAGGCTGTGGGGGTTGTGCAACTGGCAAGTCACTTTTTTTTTTTTGCAGAAGCCTATAACCATGGTCATGAAAATACAATGGCAGCTTTTTTCTTTTAAAAAAACCCCAGAGTAGAGGTGTCAACCTTCATGTACTGCGAAAATTTCAACACGGTTAATTACATTTTGCTCAAATTAAATTCCCCCACCATTTCAATGATAAGAGGGTTTCTGTCACAGTCTGCCCTCTTGTATCTGCTCTGTTAATAGTTATCACGTTTCTTTCCATTTCCGTAAGGGATGAAGTGATTCCGCTGTATATCTGTAGGCCACAAAAGTACCTTGGGACCCTTCTGGAAGAAAGGACTCCTTGCTGCTGCTGCTCTGGGTGCCTAAACTGTTCTACTAATGCAACTCATTTCTTGCCTGCTGTATGTTTAGAAGGGTCAGAAATTTTCAGAATTGCTTTGTACTTCACTCATCCTAAAAAGGCATATCACATGCATCAACAATATCTTTTATTGCCATATCACTGCAGGACCAGGTCTTAAAAAAAAAGAGGTCTCCATTAGTAAAAACACAAATCCCAGATTTGGATCACTTATAAAATACAGTGTTCTTCAGTAATGGTGCAAAATGCTGGCATCTTAATACTACTGCTCCAGTATTACTGTACAAGAGTACACCTCTACCCCGATATAATACAGTCCTTGGGAGCCAAAAAATCTTACCGCGTTATAGGTGAAACCGCATTATATCTAACTTGCTTTGATCCGTCACAGTGCACAGCCCCGCTCCCCCTCCCCGGGCACTGCTTTACCGCGTTATATTGGAGTAGAGGTGTACTTCTGTAGAACACTGTAATTTATCTTTAGAAGGAATTAACCTTTAGCCTGTGTAAGTTAGAGCACTCTGTTTTTATTTTATGTTAAAGCTAATGGGAACCCACATTTAAGATTTTTTTTTCAAATCAACTGATTAGGCAGATTTTCAGGAATGAGAGCCAAGAAATAATGTTCTGAGTAGGCCCTATATCATAATACCTAGTTTTTATGTAGTGCTTTTCGCCTTCAGATCTCAGAGCTTTACAAGGGCCATCAAAGCCAGACATACCCCGTCAGATTAAGAATTTTATGCCTGATTAAACTAATGGTCCAATGTTACTTGAATATTCAAAGGAAAATTTTCAAAAATGGTTACACGTCGTGGACCTGATCCAAAGCGCACTGAAGTCAATAGGAGTCTCTGTTGATTTCAATGTGCCTTGGATCATTACCTCTTTAAAAGGATTACACCCAATATTTCTCCCAGAAACAATCAGTGAAATAAATGACTAAAAAATAAAAAGCTTAGGTCTAATAGATTAGCCTAATTTAATTACCTGAGAAATTGTTTACTTATGTCTATTGTAATTCAATGTAGTAACACATAAAATTATGAAATATCTGATATTACTTCATGTTGGCACGTGTGCTAATTTTAATTTGAGCAGTAGAAATGTTAGATGCTAGGGAAAAAGTACTGTTGCAATGGGCCTTCTATTACTGTAGAAAAATAAATGATTGATAGAATTCAGTATTGTCAATGAGTTTATTCTGCATTAAAATATTCTCATCAAAATTCAATTCATATTGAATTGCAGGCAAGTATCAACACTGACGAACATCTTTGCAAAGTTATTTCCTATGCAGCAAGCTTAAAATTCGTCCTACAGCAGGCTCGCTCAGTGGGCTATTGCAATAACCTTATGGCTCTGAAGAGCAGAGTGCAAGTTCTGACGGAGATCAACAAGGAATATTAAATCTGATGAATATATATACTAGTGCACTTTGCAAAACTGCACGTCATTTTGCTTACAATAAAATGAATGCCTACATTTTTGAGAAGTGATAGGAGATTGCAGATGCCTTAAAGTCTGGGTGCCCAGCTTGCAGATGTTTGAGAGAGAGGAATTCTCTGGAAATAAGACCCCTTTAAAAGGCGTCTCACACACTGGGTATCCAAAATCAGTAATCATAGCTGAAAATTTAGGCCCATCAGCAGAGGGGTGTGGAGAGGTTGGAGATGGCGGGGTGGGGTGGGATAAGTAGTGAAGTCTTTTAAAAAAAATCCCAATTTTTTTTTTAAATGACTAATTCCCAGACTTTTGAAGTGATAGCATACAATATTATTGGGCTTTGATAAAGACAACCCATTACATTGATGAGTAGGGTTTCAGAATATTTGTGTGAACTGAATAGAACAGTGGAAGATTTCTGTATGAGTCTCCCCACTAGTGAAAAAGGCCCAGCTCATGCAAGTGGTGAGACACATATACTCTCTACACATTCAGTCTCTATCCCAATTTCCCTTGCTGATTTCCAACCCAAACAGGGTTAGTTACCTATGAATGATAAATGTAACCAGCAGAAACAACACAGGCAGGCCCCTTCAAAAGGGGATCTCTGAAGACAGAAATTGAATAGTTACTAGTTCATTGATAACCTCAAGTAAAGTTGTGAATTAATCTCCTTGCCTCCCATCCTCTCCCTAAAAAAATATGGCAGGTACTTTCAGCTGAATAACGTTGGTTGAGTTAATTTGCTGCTGCTCATTGTCGAATGTGTAAAAATCAGCATAGAGTTAGGTGCTTAACGTGTATTGCCTGTCACAGCAAACAGTACAGGGGTGCTGCATTTTGTGTATGTTAGTCAAAGATTCTGTCCCCATCCTATGTGCTGGAAACTGTTTTGACATATGCAGAAATTACACTTTTAGATTTCACAGACTTCCTGCAGCTTGCATTACACTGCCCTCTGCTGCATGTTTAAGCAAGGTTCCAAGCCAGCAGTCCTTAAAATGAGTGAAGGAGGGGCAGTGAAAGAGGTCTGTAGTATCTGACCTGGATCAAACATAGGTTCTTATTTGACCTAACCCAAAAGATGGTGAGGAGGTGAATGTGGATATTTTTCCAATAAGAGTTCCCAGAACATTTAGTTTTGTTTGCTGTTACACAGGTGCTTTACATGGATTTATAAAACATGCTATTTTTTCCTCTACAGCTTTGTTCTGGACTGAATAATTAGTCGCTAAACTGCTTAACTAGATTCAGGATTAGGTCTGGAAAACACATTATAAATACATAACTTCTACATGTCATGGCTCTCTGACTCTAATAAAGTGCATTACAAGACTGTAGCCTGTACTCTTTGTCTCTTTTGAGCAAAAAACATTATATATAACATCAGAGAACTGTAAATTACAAAACAATAAATCTGTCAAAGGGAATGAGATGACAAAATGAACCATGTCAGCAAAGCTCAAGTGATGAAGTGAAAGCATCAGAATACAGGTAGCAATTAATGTAACAGTCACACACAGAGGCAGGCATTTATTGATGCTTTTGAAGTAAGATGCTGAAGAGCCATCGATAATGCGCAAGTGTATTATTAGTGAAAAGTTTGTGTATCATTAAGTTCTCCTACTTAGTAAAACCAAATACAAATGTCTCATAAGCATAAGGTTAGAAAACCAGATTTTCTAGAAACATAAGTCATTCTATTACTAATGTATAAATAAGGGGGGAAAGTCTAAGGTAGTTGGACTCGTTTAGGCACTGTTTTGGACTCTCCCTCTGAATGCATCTCGCGGTCCCCACTGGCAAACAGACAGTTTGGCCACCGGAAGCCTGCCGCTGTGTCACTCAAAAGCCACACTCAGCTCTGGTGATTATCAAGGGTTAGGGGTGTTTTACTAACTTGTTGCAAACATGTGTAAGTGCTTAAAACTAAGTAAAGTTTAGCTTTAAGTAAAAGCATTCTTGTATTGTCCTGTTTGTGCCAGCCATCTATCAGGCGGACAGCATGTCTTCCCTGATTTATTTCCTGACACCACCTCGCACAGAGTAAAAGTTAGCAAGAGCTTTGGGTTAAAAAAAAACACCACATAACACTTTCTGCATGAAGTTTGTCTCCGCTAAGTATGCAAAAACATTTTTGTGCTGAGACAAAGTTCAGGATCTCTCAGACCTATGTACTATCTGCATTGCTACATGGATCAGAAACCTGGGCCTTCTCACCGGCAGATTTGGATCACTAGAAGCATTCTGTATGCACAGTCAGCACCAAATTCTGAGCATAAAATGGTTTGACAGAGATCTGGCTTTTCTTCAAGCACTCCTTATATTCAAAACTGACATTACATGATTTTCAGTCATGTTACCATGATGGACAAACACACCTCAGCACACAATACTCTCAAACTTTCCATCAATGCACAAAGGGGTGCCCTGACCCTGCCAGCCATAGGGCCACCCCAGAGATTCATGGATTTGCAGGATTGAGCAAGATCTGCAGACTTCACTACATGCTGCCTGCTGTAACACCATTAACCATGATCATACTGGCTCGTGCAACAGGTCGCAGCAGACTATGCATGTTTGATTACCAGCATCATCAGTAGAGATGGTATCTTTATATCCAAAATGCCCTTGCTCTACCCATTGAGCTAATAGAGTAACTGGTAGCAGGAGTAGACTGTTACAGTCTATGTATACCTGCCACTAGAGGGGCATAAAACACATTCTGCCAGTGTCTTTACAGATATTTGCTAAACATTAAAAATGTTATTCAGGACTCCTTGGATCAATTTCAGGTTATATAAGGGATTGTTCTCAAGTCCCCTGTGCCTCAAAACCTCTTTTTGTTCCTTTCTGCTCCTATTGCCCCCTCCTCACCTAGATACCCTCACCTTCCACCAATCCCATAATCTTTCAAAAAATTCAGTCTGAGGCAGACAGCTGGAGTGGAAAATGTTAGGGCATACAGTTTTAAGTTAAGCAAAGCCCCCAAAAATGGTCTTTAGGAGAACTGGCAGTTTCTCAGAAAGATGGTATTAAAAGCACAGCAGCAAACTATCCTATTACAAAGGAAAGATAGAAAAAATAGAGGCTAATATAGCTGCATCAGGAATTCTTTATGGACCTGAAAATCAAAAAAAGATTTCCTAAAAATAGTAGAAAAAATGACAAATTGCTCAGGAGTACAACAAAAGTATAGTTTAACCATGTAGACAGAAAATTGGAAAGCTAAGGCACAAAATCCCACCTAGCAATTGACATAAAAGGCAATAAGAAGAGGTTGTATAAATACAGCAGAAGCAAGAGAAACACAAAGAAAAGCCAAGGACTACAAGGAAAGGGAGCTAATAACTGATGACACCAAGAAGACTGATGTGTTTAATAATTATTTTGCTTCAGTCTTCATTTAAAAGACTGTGACCAGATGCTTAAGACAACTAATGTTAAAGGAGAAGAACTCAAGCCAAAACAGGAAAAGAACCAGCAAAATAATTAGATATTGTTGTTGTTTTTTTTAATCAAGTCATGCAGACGATTATTTGACTTTAGGGTATTTAAGGAGCTAACTGCAGCAATCCCAGAACCATTAGTGATTATCTTTGAGAACCCAGAGGACTGTAAAAGGGTACACATATCACCTATTTTTAAAAAGGGAAGAAAGAGGACCTAGTCAGGCTAACGTTGATACTTGGAAAGATACTGGGACAAGTTATAAAATATCACCTGTAAGCACCCAGGGGATAATAGAGTTAGAAGTAATATCCAATATGGATTTATCAAGCACAAATAATGCCAAACCAACCTATTTTCCTTCTTTGACACGTTGTTGGCCTAGTGGATAAGGACAACAAAGTAGAAGTGATTGATCTTGATTTTAGTAAGGCTTTTGACACTGTTCCACATGACATTCTCATAAGCAAAACTAGAGAAATTTGGTCTAGATGAAGTTAGTATAAGGTGGATGCACAACTGGTTGAAAAAAACCATACTCCAAGAGCTATCATCAATGGGTCACTCAAACAGAGAGGATGTATCTAGTGGGATCCCACAGAATCTATCCTAGGGCCAGTAATACTCATATTTTCTTTAATTTTGGGTAATGGAGTAGAGTATATGCATATACAATTTGAAAAAAACACCAAGCTGGGTGTGGTTGTGAGCACTTTGGAAGAAAGAATTAGAATTCAAAATGACCTTGACAAATCGTAGAACTGGTCTGAGATCAACAAGATGAAATTCATTAAAGACAAGTGCAGACTACTACATTTAGGAAGGAAAAATCAACTCTACAAATGCAAAATGGAGAATAACTGGTTAGACCGTAGGACTGCAGAAAAGGGTTTATAGTTTCTCTCAAGCTGAATATGAGCAAACTGTGTGGTGCTTGTTGGAGGGCTTTCCCTTCATCCTTTCCCCTGGTTCTTGTCACGCAGACAGAAAGCAGAAGACCAGAAGTCTGAAGTGCAGACAATTCAATGTTTATCGGGGTTAGTTCCAAGCAAGCATATTCCTAGCTCTACACACTGTCTGTTTTCCCCGTGTTCCGGTCCCAGCTCTGACGCCGCAGAGTGTTTACTCCATGTGCCCCTTCCCAGCTCTGATGCTGCAGAGCCTAGCCTGTGTCCGTATTCCAACCTCCTCCTCCTCAGCAGGCCCAAATATACCTGCAGTGCTCGCCTCTAGTCACACCCTTTACAACTTATGATCCTGTTCCATTTTTTAGGGTCGTGAGTTGGGGTCTTCGTCCCACCCCTTTTGTACCCATGGCAGGGGTAAAGAGTGAGGTTGGGTTCTGGCCAAGGCCAGGCCTTTCTTTGGCTTTTAGTGTTTCTTATGTCTCCCCCCCACAACCCCTCCTAACTGGTTGCTTGATCTTGCCTTGAGGTAAGGAGTTGAGGCAATTTGCAAGTGTGTACTCATATATTACATTCTCACCATGCCCAGTAACATTTTAGCTGTATCCCTTATCTTTTCCCATCATACTAAAAGTCCCAACTGGTTGTGGGAAATGCAACACAGTCTTTTTGTCCATCGTTCTTCACACATATTAGTATAAGCGTATCAAAATGTCAAGCCCAAAATTCTCTCTCAGGCTGGCAAACAAGCCTATATACTAACAGTGCTGTTGCATAAAGGACTAACATTCTGAAATGTAGTAACAGGACTATTGCATAAAAGACATGGAAGGTAATTCTGCTCTACTTGGCAACGGTGAAGCCTCAGCTGCAGTGTTTGATCAGTTTTGGGTTCCACACTTTCTAGTTTGTCCACCTCCTGCTTAGAGTTCAGAGGAGAGCAACAAAAATGATAAAAGTTTAGAAAATGCGACCTAGGAGAAAAGGTTTTTTTAAAAAAAAACCTAGGTATATTTAGTCTTTTAAAAAAAGACAACCGAAAGGGGACCTGATCACAGCCCTTAACATATCTGAAGACTTATCAATTGTTTTCTATGTCCACTAAAGCTAAAACAAGAAGTAACGGGCTTAATCAGCAGCAAGGAAGATTTAGGTTAGACGTTAGGAAAAATCTAAATATAAGGGATAGTTAAGAAATGGAATAGGTTATCAAGGGAGGTTGTGCAATCCCTGTCATTGGAGGTTTTTAAGAACAGGTTAGACAAACATCTGTCTGAGATAGTCTAGGTATTCTTTGAAAATAAGATCTCAACATTTCTAATTATAAGTGTTAACTATAGGCAGCTCTACCACTTCATCTATAATACAGAATACAAGGGATTTTCTTGGATTGTATTTAATCCTTGGGCCACAGTTGAGGGATACGTGCATTACTTATCATATAACAACTTATATAGGCAATATTTACCACCTAATCAGAATTGTACGTCAATCTCTGGAGATAAACATTAATGTTTTCCATTGCACGTCATTAGAAATTTAACAAATTTAACAGTGATAAATCTAAGGGCGATATTCAAACATTAGCTTTCATGGCTCTACTCTCCCCTTAGTTTTAGTACCCAAAATACCTAAAGAAATTGACCTAAACAAATATCTACAAATTGAGTTGAAAAATAGTTCCCTTTAGTATAGCTGGTAAGATAAACTTTGGAATCATATTGTCAAAATATGCAGTTCCATAAAAATCTAAATGCTTTGCAAAACTGGATTGATTTCGCCAGTACTTTGTTTCAGAAGGAAAGTGAAGGAAGAAGTTTAAGTTGCAGAATGAAACATTTCAATTTGTTTTGTTTTCAAACTTTTCATTTTGATTTGTTATATTGTGTATTATATCATATGAGATTAAAAAGTCTAACTCTTAATTAGACATTTGTCAACCCAAAATAAAAATTTACACAATTTTCCTTTGGAGAATTTTGCATTTTGTTTAAGATTTAGATAGAACAAAGGGAATTTTAAAATCTCAAAGTCTTTAAAAACAGAGCTTCTGTCCACTGCAGTTTGACTTTATAGGGCCAAATTCTGTCTTCATATGTGCATTGATGACTCCCATAAAATTCAAGAGACACTTAGTGTGACGGAACACACCCTCCCATTGGCTGGGAGGAGGCTAACAAGCTCTTCTGAGCCTGTGCTGTGCTAATGAGACACACCTGCATAGCTTGTTCCTCATGAATAGCTCAGTTGTTTGAGTATTGGCCTCCTAAACCCAGGGTTGTGAGTTCAATCCTTGAGGGGGCCATTTAGGGATCTGGGGCAAAAATCTGTCTGAGGATTGGTCCTGCTTTGAGCAGGGAGTTGGACTAGATGAAATCCTGAAGTCCCTTCCAACCCTGATATTTATGATTCTAGCCTATGAAGGGGCTTAAAAGGGAAAGCTTACCCTAGAAAGGGGTGGTGACCCAGAAGGCTGTTCCACATCGGGGCTGCTAGTTACAGGGGCACACCTGTCGAGGAAGAGACAGCCCCGGAACACATTGCTTCCAGAGCTGTCCGACCTGATAGCCAAGCAATGTGCCTCAGGAAGAGGGGTAGGCGGTAAACCCTATGAAGGGGCAATAGATGCTCAGAGACTGAGCCCATAAAGCCCTATGCAGGGGATGTCTGAGAGGCTGGCCCATATTCCAGCCAGACTCTCCTCTCTTGCCGGGGAAGGGAGGAAGAAGAACCAGCCCTCCTCCAGGGAGCGATGACCCCAGAGAACTCCCCCTAAGTCTAGCCACTGGGAAAGTACAGAGGTAAATGAAGGAGGGTGGGAGTGGAATGGGGAATTCTAGGGAGTTCCACCTCCCTCTTACACCTAGAGAGAACATCCAAAGCCAGACTTTAGCTTCTCTCTCTATATATAAATAATTTTAAAAAACCTAATTCCATTCTGGTAACAGCACCACAGAAACAGATGGGGTGAGGGGGAAGAAAGCAATTCCCAGTAAGTACTTTACCTTTCAGAAGGTCAGGTTAGCATTAAATACTTCAATAGTTCAACACTTATCTGAGCTGCAAACTATCTAGGTTCATTGTTATTTGTTGATCCTATTCAAGATACAACTCTGTCCAATTATAGCTGATACTTTTCATAATCTAGTGAATGCAATATCATATGAACCTGATTCATTTTGTGCAGACTTCACTCTTTTGTGCTAATCTTTACTGTGGTTCACATGTATCTAAACATGCTCTTAAAAGAAAAAAATTCCTTGAGAGAGAAAATGTCAAGTATGTTAATTCCGGGTTGGAGAACATTAGGATTTCTGCCATTCTTTTTAATCTCTGTGTTCTCCCTCCCCACATAGCAATTTTATGCCCCACCACAATATCTTCATTCTGCTTAAAGTAGAACAGATGGGGCTCTCCCACTGAAATTGACTGCTGTCACAAGAACTTGTTTTTATTTGGAGCGGACAGAAGCAGGGGGATTTATGAGTGATGCAATTCTTGTAAGTGTCATTAATACGACTCCCATCTCATCCAGGCTCACGATCCAACCTCTGATCTGGACACTAAGAGTACAAATTTAGTTTTGTTTCCCCCACCATAGTGAGCAGTTGATGCTTCTGAACTACATTCTACACCAAAATAGGAAAATGCAGTTTAATGTTGAAATGACTCAAGACAAAGAATTTTGGGTCAAATGAAACAGCTTAATTTTAGAAATGTCTAAATATTTTGTTCTGACACTTGCTAACTTTTTTTAAAAATTTTTTCACTTAAATGAAAAATTTCAGGTTGTTTTTTTTTTATCCTGATTTGGGACAAAAACAATTCATATTCTGTGTGATAGGTTAAAATTACAATAAGGGACACTATACAAACACAGAACCCAACAGTAAATATAGGAATAAAGTGTGCATTTACACCAAACCTCCTCAAGTATCAGGAGAACTGCAAGGCACAAGAGCAAAGGCTGAATGCTTTCAGCCACTGAGAAAATGTGGGTAACTAGTGCTTTAGGCCCCAATTCATGAAACCACTTCAGCATGTGCTAAAGTTCCACGGGAACTTTATGCACTTAAGTACTTTCCTGAATAGGAACAGTAGTTATTTTTAACTTTCTGGTCTTTTGGAAGCAAACTATAAAAATCCTTCCTCTAGATAAGAAATCTAAAATTTTGGATAGATTTCATCTGAAAGTTTCTTAAAAATTCTTCTGCAGTGTCTCACTTTAAGCCACTCATTAGGACACGTGACCTGTGTTCCTTCTAAGCTGCATGGCTGGGTGGCCGCCTATGAGAGATTCGAGTTCTGTGCAGTTGATTAGCGGAGCCACACACATCCAGCATGGTGTATTAAGCTGCCCCTCCCGCTGCTGCTTTGCAGCCACATTGCTCCTGCAGCAGCTCCCAAGACTCTCCTGTTGGTAGGTCGAGTGCAGGGTGGAGGCAGGTTCTGATGTCAGGGTGTCCCCCTCCTCCTGCACTCCATCTCTGCAGAGCAGGGGAGAGGGGAAAGCCTAGCTCAGGACCCCAGCTGCTGAGGTCTGAATGACTCAAGCCTCCGGACAGTGCCTTTCTTAAAGAGACAGTGCACAGTCTGAGACTTCCCCAGCAGCCAGCTCACAGTCAGTCTCTCTCTCTCTCTCTCTCAGGGTCTCACACACTCATCTCCCAACACATACTTGTGTTGTTTACTTCTTGGTACTTCCTGCTAAACAATGCACACATTTTCTGTAATTTTATTCTTTCAAAGTGTGTTATTTTAGTGTTTTGACTGGTCTATGCATTTCATAATTATTTCTCTTACTTTACTTTTAATTCTTTGAGTAGAGAGTTCTAAAATGCCTAATCTGTCCTGGCTGGAGTAATTATCCCTATGGTAACTTTTTAAAAAATGATATCTAGGTTTGTTTCTACTGGTGGTGCACATCCCTCAGTGCACATAACAATTTATTCTGCACATGGATGAAAAAAATTAGAGGGAATATTGCTCATGACTATTTCTTAGTAGTCAGTTCCTTTCTACTTTTTTTTTTTAAATATTTTCTCTCTCTGCAAGCCATTGCACACCTCTTTGCCACTTTATTTTTATTGATAGTCTTTTCTTTAAGTTTCATCCATTGAAACTGGTGAGATGTTAAGTGAACTAGATATTATCTTCTGCTATAAAACTGTTTAGACTGCTGAGAAAGTGAAGAAACAAATGTATTACTGGGATGTTACAGGAAAGTTGAAAGTAGTCCCAACTTTTGAATTTGTCAGTTTTTAAAAAGACTTCTCAGAATGCCATGTGGGCAGACATACATGAATATGCACTGCATAGGCATACACACCTTAGGTTAATCAGTGTCAGAGACAATTTTACTGTCCATAGTCTTTCTATATTAAGAGAATTCCATAGGAAAACCCTTTATGCATTTCTCACCACTTCCCCCCATCTTGAGCTACAGTCAAAACAAAGCACTTTTTAAATTGTCACATCAAATTATCCCATTCTGCTTCTCATCTAGATTAATATCAGATTCTATCAGAGGACACAATTTAAAACATAGCTTTCAATTTTCTCTTGTTTTCAGATTTCCTTACTTTGAACATCTTAGTTATAAAAGGATGACTCTTGTTTGAGGGGAGACAAATCCATTAGTAACACAAAGCTCTAGAAGCACAACTGTGGAGATGAAGCAACAGCACCATTTCCTTTCTTCAGCATTGCAACTTTTCACAGGGATGATTTACAGCGGAATAAAGGAAAGAGGCAAAATGAATGTTGAGATAACTGGATACTTAGAATTATTAAATTTTATTTGTATTCACTAGTGCAACACAAAGAAAGAATCTTTACATACAGGTTTTTAACTCAACTTTACAAGCAAATTCCAATATACAGTATTTTCTCTGAACTGGTTTTAAAAAATAAAACTAAGAAAACCAACACTGTAGATATTAAGGATATTTTTGTAGATAATACTGAATTTAAGACTTTAAATACCAACACTTGAGTTAATGTTGTTTTTATTGTGGTGCTTTAAGTAGGCAGTGAGCAGCTTTACCACAACAGTGATTGAAGTACTCTTGAATTTCGTTGATGGCATGGTTGTAGGTTACAAAACTCATGCCTACCAACATTATCATCTATTAAAATCCACTCTCCTTCGTGCCAGCCACTATGAGATGAAAAAGAACAGCCATGGAAGCCCAATTCAAGAGTGGATTTCCATTTTAATGTTATGAGAATGTCCATATGAAGAGTATTATGTGCTGTGCAAAAACGGAAACTTTCCCCACCCCCCACATGAAATAAACCAGTATATGGATGTCTTAGAGTAATGACATGCAAATAACAAAATAAACCATTCAAATGGTATTCAACTCTTCTAGCCTCTTTACAATAAGTCAGCAGTTAAGACCAAAAATGGACTGCCTTTTACTGATCTATGATGCAGTCTAGTTGAACCTCTTTGCAGTCTGATTTTGAACTCTAGAACCATTTTTCTATGAACAGTGTGAAAAGACTTTCAGCGACTATGGTAAATGATAACTTTCACCAGCCCCCTGGGTTAGTATTGCATATGGTTCTTCATTAACATCTCCACAATATATTCTAGGAACATTATTCTCCAAGGGCTAAATATTAGTCCCATAAAAGTTTTGCCATTGACTTCAAATGGGATTAAGGAAGTACCGGGTGGGGGGTGGGTGGGGAGAAAGGGTTTTGAGTTGCATTGGTGTTAAAATTCCATGATTAAAAAATAAAATCAATACACAATGAAAACGTGCTACAGTATATGGATATTCTTACATGCTAGCGTGTATATTAATTCTGTTAGGTGATATAAAGATTATCTTGGAAACAGCAACGCTTTCAGGAAAATTATGTTCAAACAAAAAAGCCACACACAACAGGAGGCATTTAGATTATTTTAGGCACAACTCCAAGCAATAAAGCTCATTTAAAGTGCAATTTATTTTTTCTTCTCCTTTTGTGTTTGCACTTGTTAAAATATGCAATTTGTTTTGTTTCTTCTTTATACACATATACTGAACAGCAGTTTAATACTTTTGTGAGTACTGCACAGAAGAATGTCTGAGACCTGAAACGGATGAAAAAGTCAGCAATAACCAATTTTAGAAACCTAAAAAAAGTTCAGACACATCTAACCCTTAATTTTATTCATTTAGAATCATTTACACCACTACTGATGAAATATCTCCACCTTTAAATAAAGTAGCTTCGTTCATTTCAGACCTGAAGAGTTCCATACAGCACCAGCACTTTTTTCCCTTTCACAGGAGTGAGACTTCAGTTTCACCTCATTACCTCTCTTTCAGTTGTTCATAAACTAACAAGCTTTATCCCATACTCTGGACTTTCTGTACATACATTGGAACCATCCTTGGTAAAGTCATGATAGTAGCAGATATATGTACTTATGTTTAGGTGAATGAATGTTTAACAGAATTTCAACTCAACACAACTACAATTTAGATTAGCATCATGGTCTTGAACATATAGCAACTCTGCTACCCATGGCTTCATTTCTTATTTACTAGTCTGTTAGGATAAAAAAGGGAGTGTGAATGTGTGTGTGTGTGGATATATTTTTCACATCAAGGGATACATGTTATTAAAGTTTCTATAGAAACAGGAAGAACCACAACAAATTTTTTTGGCAAAAAATTTTTGATCTTAAACCGTTTTGGTATTTCTATGAAAACCTTGATGGGCTCTTTTCTGTGTAACTTAAAATCAGTAAAAGTGCAGATTTAAAAAAAACATTATTTATTTTACTATCTCTTTAAAAGTAAATCAGATTGGTGAAAACTTGGTCGGGGGGAAGGGAGGAAGAAAAGGGGAGTCAGATAACCCATTCTGAAATCTCTCTACACCAACAGCATTCCTTTAAATGAAAATAGTTGCTCCATAGACAAAGTGTATAACATTAAAAATAAAATCACCTTTCCTTTAAGGAAAGTCAGCTTTCAAAATTTCCATAAAAATCTAAACAGACCTGAAAATGAACCAAGAACCTGACCATTTCATCAG
Source organism: Gopherus evgoodei (assembly GCF_007399415.2). Taxonomy (NCBI): domain Eukaryota; kingdom Metazoa; phylum Chordata; order Testudines; family Testudinidae; genus Gopherus; species Gopherus evgoodei. The sequence goes on along the minus strand of NC_044328.1, from coordinate 52,070,431 downwards.
CAGTTTCAAACTCTGGAGAAACAATCAACTGTCAGGAGTTAATTTTATGAATATATACAAAATCAATTTTATTTACTCCTCACATATTAAGGCCTACTCTGCTTCTGGGCAGCAAACAGGATAATCAGGACCTTTCTAGAAAGAAAAAAAACTTAATAATCATTATAACAGTAGTGTTGTGCTTAGACTTATTTTGATCAATTTATATAACAATTACTGCAATATTAATGCCAAAGTAGATTTTTTATATGAATTAACAAAAAACATGGTTTGGTTTTATTTCAGAACTGTATAACCAGATGGGAAATGAACAGATTAAACTAAGTGTACTTATGGATTTCTTTTGCTTCACTGATGATTAAAAGAGAACAATGTGAGCACTTTGCTTGCATTGTTCATGTTCCATCTATTCAAAAGTTAAGTCACTTGTTATTTTTTCATTGGGGATAGCCATTCTTGGCTTAAGAAGGGCCAAAGTTTATTACTGAAGATTCCTGTGGACATATACATACACAATATATTTCCTGGAAAAGTGTACGTTAATATATCTTCCTTCAGCAAAGGCCTAAAACAGTGTTATTGTGTGTTGTTTCTCTGTTTTATTACACACTGGAGAGTAAGTTTTTGAAAATACTAATTCTGACAGTGTTCTCCTGCTTGAGTCTCAGGTACATATAAACTGAAGAAAACAAGATGCTATGATTTTGTGGGATACAAGGGTAAATTTTTGGAACACTTTGCTGGATATGCACTTAATATATAGTGTGTGCATTTACAAACTTTATGCCCCCGCAGCTGCCATCTGACAAATATTTAAAGACCACCTTCAGAGAGAATACCTACCCAGAGAGAGCAGAAATATCTTATTTTATTTACCCACCGAGTTCCTTCCCAGGAGAAAAAAAAAAAAAAGTATCCTTCTCTGAAATACTCAGAGTACCAGATCTGATTATGACATCATAGGATTGCTCAAAGCAAAGTTGTGGGTTTTAGTAAAAAGTAGTTTAAAAAAAGTTTTATTATGTAAAATTATTTCAAATCCCTACATCTCACCCAAGTTTTGTGCAAACATTTCAAGTCAGATACTTCACAGTCTTCCAACAGTAAACAGGAAGTCAATAAATACAAAAATACTACAATAAAGTTAAAAGTTCTTAATTAAAACGTATGTTATGAAATTCTGAGCATAACTGTCATGGAGCCTCTATCTCCAAGGTGCATAATGAGCCATCTCAAAAGCACCTGCATTAGCAGGTTTTTGCACAAGTATCCTTAGCACTCTGTTTCAAAAATTTACCCAATAATGGCTATAAAATAACACAAAAGCATATTACACTTTCACTACAATGCATGGATGGATTGATATTTCTGTGCAATAAGAGCCATTTCACCCTGTGAGATCTGCTTGCCATCTGTGAATGGTGAAGATGAGCTCAAAAGCAAATAGAACAACATTCTGATACCTGTAGGAAAATGAATCTAGATTAAAACAACATTAAATACATGTCACTAGAGTCATGAAATAATTTTGATAAATATGAAGATTTTGCATAGGCCTCTGGAATACAGAGTCAAATTATGACCAGGAAAAGATATGCTAATAGATTAGGTCTCTACATTATTTTCCACTGCTATAAGCCTAACTGGTAGTGCAGAACCAAACGATTAGATTGAATAGTGATTTCCTTGTCTGATAGTCCACAGTAATAAAAACAAGAAATGATTTCTGCAAGCAACCTGCTCTCTTCAAATGCTTGGTGACGCACCTTGGAAAAGTGTTTAGTGGTCATCACAGGCTTCAGCATTTGTTAAGTATTGAGAGAGAGAAGGGTAATGTAATCAAGTTGCTAATGCAGGCCACAGGTATAGTTAAATATAAATCATTATGTTCTCTTAAGAGAAGCTGCAGAGTTTTTGATAGCATCAGCTTCCAAACAGGTCAGATTAGAATAGGAAAATATTAATAACAGATTCCACTTTTAATATTCATTCAGGATTTGGATAACAAAGCCATAACTAAAGCAGTCAATATGTGCTAAGCAATTGATGTACGATTCATTCCAATGAGACGTGCATATGGATGTCATGTTTTTAATGTGTCTTTGGTTTAGGGAGGCGGGAATGCCGATTAGAGGCCAAACTATCCCCAGAATGCAAACCAGTATTCTGATTTTGCACATTTTCCTTTCTTTGTGCCAGCGGCCTTGGGATGTTAGTCTTGGAATGGGAGTTCTGAGGTTCCAGAGATATAAGCATTGGGCTGCTTATTTGTTTAGATTTAACAAAGGAAATAGTTGGTGGACGAAGTTTAGAAATTCTCTGACTCGGTTTACTCTTTAGGTGTGTCTGACTAGATGTTGGTTGTAGCTGTGTTGCACTACTTGGTGATGGTAGCTCAGCCTTGAAAGCAGTGGAGCAGTTTGGGGATGATGCAGTATTGGCTATTGAAGGAGGCACTAAAGCATTCTGGTTTGGGGGCTCTGAAGCTCTTAAAGTCGTTGGCTGAGAAGCCTGGTTTGCGGATGAAGGTTGACTTTTCGCAGCTAACTTAGTCTGCACATCTCTAGCATCCATTTGGGTAGGTGTCTGACAAGAAGAGGGAAGAGACTGTAGTGTACTATCTTTATTACTAGCCAGCTCTCCAGGTTCTTTCGCACTCTTTTTAACCTTCAAATTGTCCTCAACAGGTTCACTCTCATTCAGGTCTTTTATATTTAAACGTTTACTCAGTAAAATGTTCAACTCATTCAGGCTATTTGTGTGAGAGCTATTTGCAGCATTTTGATTGTGATGATCACTGTTTTCATGCAGGCCCTTTTTAGGGTATTCACTGTGGGCCTCGATATGTGGTGTTTTTATTAATTTTCCCTGGGCGAGGTCTGTGGAACTGGGAAGGCTGCTGGAAGGCTGTAGTACTTGAGGCTGTTAAAAAGAAAATACATAAACATATTAGACTAGGGAAATGTATATAGTTAACATTTTAAACTCAAGATGTGCTGATCCGGTGCTTGACGCTTACATATTCAGTTTTGGTGTTAAGAAGTTAACTTTGTCAAACCAGGGGGATCCATGGGATACATACAAGTGGGACTGGTAAATTATGCACAAAAGAATTATGCCAGCACTAAAATATACATATCAAAACAAAATGAAAGACAAGGAAAGAAACTTATTGATTGATTTAAAGCAAAGGATATGAAAGAGACTGTCAACTAACAATTGTATGTTTTGTTCTTTAATTGTATTGCACTGCAGTAACAAAGCTATGTCTGAGTACTAGTAAATTCAGATGCAAGTGCCTTTAATAGCTAATAAAATTTGTTATATTACATCTATCTTATCTTCTGCCCAATGCACATTCCAATTAGCTATCCCAAGCCTTTCATCAATTTTAAAGATTTTTAAGAGTAGGTAAGGACTTTACTGGAAAAATTTGTGTTTGAAGTGCATTCTAAAGACACCACTTCTAAAGATTTAATTTTCTTGGTGAGCTGAGGACAGAAGATTTGATATAAAGCTTGTCCTAATTAGGTTATTGACTAGATTTATATAGCTGTTTCATCCTAAAGGCCATTCAAATGAACTGATGGAGATACACCATGTAATATCTTTTTGTTGAATGTCTTGCATTCATCACCAGATAAGCATGTTTTAATGAAGACTCTACATTTTATCTGAAGGGAGAGTCTAGTATTATAAACAAAAGAATAGCCAGTACCTCTTCTGGGGCTAGGGTGACCAGATGTTCCGATAAAATTGGGACTGTCTCGATTTTGAGGAGTTTGTTCCATGTCTCATCCAGAGTACAGTCGGGATGCTATTTGTCCTGATCCTTTGTTTCCTGGTCTTTGGCAGCAATTCAGCGGAGAGTCCTTCAGTCGCAGACAGTCTTCAGCGTTATTTCAGCGGTGGGTGCTTCTGTCTTTGGCAGCAAGGTTTATTACCCACCGCCGAAGACCGTCCGCGACTGAAGGGCTCTCCGCCGAATTCCCAGACGGGTGAGTGTTAAAAAAAAACAAAAAAAACACCACACAAAGCCCCTCTGCGGTGGTCCCGATATTTTCCCCTTAACATCTGTTCTAAACTAAACTCTTCTGTATGGAAATCAACGAAAACCTTGTCAACCTTATACACTGATTTTAAAAGAACTGCTCAAGATTCTGTAATTCACAACATTTTTTCCCCAACAAAACCTACCATACTGCACTTAAGCTATTAAAATTCAACATCTGATTTGGATAATTTTCTATTTTTCCTTTTTAAAAGATGAACTACAGTAAAATCTCATTTTGAAGACGGCTTAAACAGAGAAACAGAAAATCATTCTTCCAAAACACACTTGTTTTTGTCTGATTCTATGTACATAGTAATAGTACATAGTAATAGTGTCACACATACACCACTACAATGAATCAATAAAGCAGGAGCAACATTTCTCATTAGGCTACCTTGACTTAACTTTTTAATCATTATTACACTGAAGACGAGGATTATTTTGGGGTTTTTGCCTTTATTTTTAATACTTGCTCAGAGAAAGTAAACACATTGCAAAGAGTAGTTCAGACTGCTACCCAGATTAACAAGCACTTCAGCTTTCATTGGCTTTCTGACATGTACTTGGTAGGCTCACTTTTCAATGGGGTACAGAGTACCTCCACTATAATTCTCCATAAAGAGCAAATTTAAGGGGAAAAATAGATCAGTAGAATTTACTAATCTAATTCTGATTTACTGGAGATTTTTCCTTTGGATTCAGAAACTCCACCTTTAGCCAAGGTTAAACTAGAGATTGGACCAGTGACAACAATGACTGATAAAGAGATAAGTACAGAGACACTAAACACAGTGAAAACTGGTACTTGTATAAAGAAGAAAAGTGTGATAAACTGGAGAGAGATGAAGAGCATCAAAACATTACTTTCATAGTAAATTATTTTTCCCTCCGCTGATTAACATCACCAAATTTTAGAGCAGTGTAGTAAACTTCAGCATTTTCTTTCCTACCAAGTAATTCTGCTACAGATACAAAATAGGATGTTTCATAAGCTATTAGCAATTTTTAAATACACAAATTAAAGTTTAAAGAATAAATCCTGGCAAATCTGTCAATTTTTCAATCTTAATGTAATGGATATGGATAGTACCTGTACCTCAAACTAAAACCTGTTATTCCAGAGAAGACTTGCACAACAAAGAGGGGGTGATGTTAGCCCAATAATTTACTGTTTTGAGAACCCATTTATAAATTTTAAAAAACTGTTGAGAAAATTCTTGAGCACAGACACAAGAAGTCAGAATAGAACCATTCACAATGCATGTGTGCTAAAGAAACAAAATACTTGAACAAAATTAAGATTTTCTAATTCAATTTAGAAAAAAACAAAATGATTATTTTTTAATGGCATAAAGTACTTTGTCAATGTTTATCATACCCAAACAGCTGTTCACATTTCCCTCTCATTTTTAGTATTAAAGGAAATAAAACCAAATATGTTATGCGTGAACATTAAATTACATACATAGCTATGTGCTAAACTACCCCAAAAATAATTGATAGTCAAATGTTAATCAAAAAGTGTAGTCTATGAAATGTAACAGTGAAAGGGACAACCTTCATCCCCCACTTAAACTTACATTCTTACAATGTGTGTAAGCACATCTGAAATATTAAGTAGAAACTGACCTTTTATTTATGCTGTATCTGGGCTGCCATTTTATAAAATAACACAAAAATATTGCTTAAATTGAGTAATAGCATGGTAAGCACTTGCATTGGGATTACAGAAATTGCATGGAAGATATTAGCCAAATGCATAAAGACATACATATACCTAAGACATCTTTCATAACGAAAGGATGCCAACAGTTGACCCAAAAGTGGAAAGCAGCATTAGATATAAGATTCATAGTTTGCTGAGGACACAGCTTTAGCACAGATGGCTTTGACATCTTCCAGTAAATTTCCAAGTACTAAAAATGTGGCCCTCTGTTTAAAATGAATCACAAGGAGCCTAACACTGATCTCACAAATATGACTTCAGTGGTTACTCCTGATTTATACCACTGGAAGGTCAGAAGACGACTGAAATCAGCAATAAATAGTTCATCACAGAAGGGGAGGTTACCTGTAGCTGGAGATTCTTCGAGATGTGTGATCCCTATCTGTATTCCACTGAAGGTTACGCGCCTGCACCATGCGCCTGGAGCCAGAACTTTTCAAAGTAGTAGTGTCTGTTGTTCCGGGCATGCACCCTTGCATTACCTGGTGGTTTCACCTGAGGTGATGAAGGGCAGAGTGGACTACCAGCGTCTCCAGTTCCTTCTCCACTGCAGATCTACCAGGTCTGCAGCACAGAAGGAGGGCGAATCTGGAATACTGATAGGGACCACATATCTCAAAGAACCTCCAGTTACAGGTCAATTACCTCTCCTTCTTCTTCAAGTGATGGTCCCTATTGTATTCCACTGAGTGTGATTAACAAGCAGTACCTAGCTAGGAGAAGAGTGTGAGAAACATGACAGAACTGTGGAATGGAGAACCGCTGCGCCAAATGAGGCATCCATTGCAGAATCATGCACTAGAGCATAATGAGAAAAAAGGTGTGTACTGAACTCCACGTGACTGCCTTACATGCGTCCACAATGGGCACATCATAGAGTGCGACAGTAGTTGATGATGCCTGCACTCTTGTAGAATGGGCCTATATCTCATCTGGTGGGGACAGTCCTGATAGCTGACAGGAAAGTAACGCACCCTGAAACCCACTTTGAGATTGTCTGGGTGGAAATGGCCTGCCTAAGTCTCTCTATGGCCACAAATATCCTAGAAGACATCCAGAAGGGCTTCATCCACTGTAGGTAAAAGTTCAGGACCCTACAGACACTGAGGAAGTGAAGCTGCTGTTCCTCATTTGAGGCATGTGGTTTGGGAAATGTTTGGGTTGGTTGAGGTGGAAGCAGGAAACCACTTTTGGTAGAAATTTGGGATGCAACCATAGCAAAACTTTATCCTTATAAAACACAGTGAAAGAGGGGGTTTGCCATCATGGCTCCTGGTTCGCCAGCCCTCCTTGCATACTAGGAAAGCGACCTTTATGGAAAGAAGGGAAAGGAGGCAGGAGGCTAGGGGTTCAAAGAGAGAGTTCATTAATGATGTAAAGACTAGGTTGAGGTATCTCTGTGGAGCAATAGGCTGGATTAGCAGGCTTTTAAATACCAGGTCCTTCCAGAACCAGGAAGTCAAAGGGTGGGTTAAAACGGAATGACCCTCCACCAGAGGGTGGAAAATGCTATAAACCACTGCATGCACCCTGCTGGAGTTGAGAGCAAGTCCCGACCCCTTCAGATAGAGGAAGCAGTCCAAGAGCATTGGGATGCCAATAGCCTGATGAACAATACCTTTTTGTTGGGCAGGAGATGAAGTGTGCTCACTTAGCTTAGTAGGATAATCTTCTGTAGTCCTTCCTGCTATTAGAGAGGACCTCACGTACTGCTAACGAACATTCTCGTGCCAGCAGAGATGTCCATCCAAAAAACCAGGCTGTCAAGTGAAGCGTCTGTGGATCGGGGTGTTTGAGTTTGTCATTGCGTTGTTTGAGCACTTCCAGAACGTTAGGAGCAGGAGCGGAGGATGTTTTGATATGCAGAAAAGCACAGGAAACCAGAACTGGCGAGGCCAGAATGGAGTGATCAGGATGATGGTTACCCTCTCCCTCAGAGTTTGTGAAGGATTTGCAGCATGAGTGGTAGAGAAGGGAAGGCATAGTTCACTTGGTTCAACCAGTTGATGACCAGCGTGTCAACAGTACTGAATGCACTTGATGCTGGTGTGAGATTCAAAAAGAGGTTCCTGCTTGAAGTTACCCATTGATCAAAAATGTCCATGATGATAGTGTTGTGCAGTTCCCATTCATGGTCGGTTGCAAAGTTCCTACTGAGAGCATCAGCAATCGACTTCTGGGTCCCTGGTACGTAAGCCACTGGCAAGAGGATAGTGTGCAGCGTGCCTATTCCAGAGGTGCACTGCTTCTGCACACAGCACTGGGGACCTTGTGCCTCCTTGCTTGTTTATGTAGTGGTGTTATACAACATGACGAGAGTGGAAGGATGGTAAATAAAAATGTGTGGCATGCCTTGCTTACTGCCTGAAGTTCCAAGATGCTGATGTGCATCCTGGTTTCTCGAGCGGTCCAAGTTCCTTGCGTCATGCGATCTCCCATGCGTGCTCTCCAGTACATCAAGTGAGGCGTCTGTTATGGCGTCACACTCGGTGAGGATAGAAGGAAGGGCATTCCGGATCAGACTTGGAGAAGGCAGTGACCTCTGGAGGAATGGTGAGAATGATGTCCATGGGTTGATAAATGGAGGAGTAAGCAACTTGCAGCCATAGTTGTAGACTGCGGAAGCGCAGGTGAGCAAAGGCTGTGACATATGTGCATGCTGCCATGTGGCAGAGGAGTGAAAGGCAAGTTCTGGCTGAGACAGAAGGATTGGATGTCACCGAAGTGATCAGGTCCAGTAGACTTTGCAATCTGTCTTTTGGCAAGTAAGTGCATGTGGAGGCCACATTGATGCATGCTCCAATGAACTCCAGGGATCATGTAAGGTGAAAAGTTGATTTTTTTGATGTTCAAACTCACGCCTAGAGCTGGGAGATCGATTCTCCAACTTCTTTTCTGGATTGCATTGCCAGTAGCCAGTCATTCAGGTAAGGGAAGACAAGGATTCCTTGCCATTGGAGGTGAGCTACCACTATAAAGAAAACTTCTGTGAAGACTCGTGGACCAGTGGTGAGTCCAAATGTGAGGGCTCTGTATTAGAAGTGTCACAGACCCACCATGAATATTAGGAACTATCTGTGGGTTGAGTGAATGCTGATGTGGAAGTAAGCGTCCTGTGTATCAAGAGCTGTAAAACAATGGCCATGAGCAGTACAATTTTCATTTTGGTGCTGGCGTATATATGCCTAGGGATTGTGGTATGGCTCTACAGAGCCTTTCAGGGAATATAAGGAATCACTCATCTTCTAGTTGAAGAGATCCTCTTCAAAGGGAAGTCTTCAATTGTGCTCTGTACCTTTCTAGGGAAGCCTGAGGTATGTAGCCAGGATTCTCTCCTCATGACTATTCCAGTCACCATTGTACATGAAGACATGTTCGCAGAAACAACCGCAGCCTGAAGTATAGTCCTGGAGACCAACTTGCCCTCCTCCAAAATATCCTAGAAATGTGCATGATCCTATTGAAGTAGTTTATCTGTAAAATCTGCCATCTGCCCATAGTTCGAAAAGTCATATTTGGCCATCAGTGCTAGGTAGTTCAAGATACAGAACTGGAAGCTGGCTGAGTAAAAAACCTTTTTACCCATCAGATATAGCCCCTTACCCTCGTCAAGGGGGTGGAACATGGATGCTGTTGTCTGGCCTGCTCCATAGCAGCCTGGATCACCAAGGAATTAGGCAGAGGGTATGAGAACAGAAACTCAGACCCCTTTTCTGCCCCTTTCAGGGTGGCGATGCACGTGTCCATGGTGTGCCATTTGGACAATGGCATTGATCGACAGGACCACTCTGGGCAGTTCCAATGCATGCAAGATGTCTAGTAGTTAGTGCAGATTGTCCTGCACCTCCTACAGTGGGATCTGAAGAGCACTGTTCGTTCTCCTGAGCAGCTCCTGAAACTGACAGTAGTTCTCTGGGGAAGAGGGCATTGATGACACAGCTGAATCTGGGGACGACTAGGGGAATCTCTCCAGATCCGTCAGTACCATCTGAGCTGGGCTGACTGCCATATCATCCAGCCCCAGTTCCGAACATCTATTCAACAAAGGAGAGGGTGGTGAGACAGGAAATTCTTCCCAGGTTGAACCAGATGATGGCCAACCTAGTTGGTCCTGCTGTTGCTGCAGTGATGCCCATGAAGCCAGGCACCAGTGGCTCCTGTGTTGAGGCAAAGAAGGGTACTGTCATGGTGCTATTGGAACTCTCTGATAAGCATTGCCTTCAGAATGGAAGCAGCAGACCATGAGTAGTGTCCAAAACCTCAGACTCAGAGGAACCAGAGTCTTGTACAAATGGGGGTGTCTACAGGACTGATGGAACAGGGTGTGCTGTAGGAACAAGACCAGAGTGTATCAGATCTGATGTCAGAGAGAAGGCCCTCTTAGCAGGTGAATGGACTGGAACTTGTGGAGACCTCATCTGATCTAGGGCAAACCATTCATGAGGACCAGGAGCACATCAGATTCACCACAGAGGGAACTGAGGCAGATAAAGGGACCTGCCTCAGTATCGACGATGCATGCGGTGCCAGTGGAGCCGATGCAGGAGAGATGCAGAATTCAGGAACCAGGACTATTGAATCTAGCGAACAATGTGACTACTTACTTCTTGCTCTTGTGAGCCTTGGAACATGCCACTCCTTCGTGGCCAGAACTGGTGGACAGTGCAGTCTCTTCCTTGGATCTGGAGGAAGACTTATTGCCGTACTTATGTGCATGCTTCCATGTTTCATGGACAGGCCCCAGTGTGGGGTCCATAACGCTGGTCCCATCAGATCCGGACTGGAACTCAGTGATAGGAGGTGCACTTCTGGATTGTGCAGGACAACTTAAGGGGGAGGGGAGTTCACCAGCCAGGATCAAACTGCCATCCCATGGAGACCTCCTTTGTGTGTGTAAGACCCTGTCTTCCTGGGTATGGGCAGGGAATGAGAGGCAGATACTGCACCTGGATACGATGTGAGCTTCCCCCCAAGAAGTACAGACAGTATTGGAGCTCAGTGCTGAGCGAAAACAAGCAAGGGCAGGAACCTCAGACCTTGAATCCCAGCATCTTCAGCACAATCCAGTACCCACACACCGGGGCAGTGGGGAGAAGGAAAGAGGGTTGGTGGGAAACCGACAAAGCAGCATCCCAAAGTCCTTAATCCTATAAAAATTACCTCGAACACAAACTACTATAAAATCAGTAAAATCTGAATTATATAGAAGAATAAAAATAGTTTTTCGGGAAAGTTTGGAAAGCAGAAGCTCTAATTCGGACCTTGTGGTGGTGAGAAGAAAATGAAGCCACAGTCAGTCCTCCACACTTTTTAGTGCTTCAGGCGAAATCACGAGGCAATGCATGGGTGCATGCATAGACCAATGGACTCTACTACTCCAAGTTCATTCAAGTAATCCTCAGTGGCATACAATAAGGATTATCATTCAAAGAAGAACGATGGACTTCAGTCAGGGAAAATTCAAACATATGAATACGTGTGTGTGTGTGTGTGTGTGTGTGTGTGTACTTAAAGTTAATATATATATCCAGTAGCATAAATAGTAATGCTTACCTTTACTCAGCAGATTGACTTATCTAGTTAAAAAGTAAGCATCACATTTAATCTCCTAACACAGGCACTTGTAGTGCAATGACCAGTTAGGTCAGAGGAAAGGAAAGATACCAGTTTAAATTAACGTTAGGGTAATTGAAAGCGAGGGTATGGGGCAGCCAAAATATTTACACATCTCTTTGTAATCTATCTGGCTCCAACAGCAACTACACTTTTCGAGTCCAGAATTGCTTCTTTTGCGCCAAATTATAGAGCATACCTTAGGCTTCATCCAAAATTCAGCAACCACTGTAAACAACAGATGACAGGTTCTATTTATGCATTTATTTGACTGGTATCCAATGGAATTATAACTGGATGTCACTTACTCAGATCAAAGCGTGTTAACATTCAAGATAGTGCGTAAGAAAACAATTTATATATAAATGGGCGGGCTACTTTTGAAAGGAGTTAAGTAATGTTTACAACATGTTTGTTAGTGCAAACCTATATTTTATATATTTGCATGTTGTTCCTTTGTAGTATAAACAGAGGGGGAACATTAGTATATGAAATTAGTAATAGACTGATTAAGTGATTAGCTACAAGAAGTCTAGTACCAGTCTCCCAATGAAATATGAACAAGAAAAAAATTCAATGTACTGTCCATTAACAATGGTATTTTACTGCATGGAACACATTCAGAAGCTTTCCATTGCTCTACATGATCGCAAATACTGGAGTCTATTTCAGGTAGTGATTTATCATGACCAAGTATAGAGGATTATACTAATAGGCTTTATATTTGTTTGATGTACAGAGTGGCCAAGCGCATAGATATTTAATTATTACATTATTTTAGCCTCCTATGAATGTTATAAAGTTACTATGTAACTGAAGAAAGTCAGTCCTCAAAACTTCAAGTACAGTATGTAATAAGATTTGTGCACACATTCTGATATAACAACGTGAGTGAAAGACTTATTTCTGTAATAGCAAGAGTGTCTAGAATTTTGCACCCATCAATGCATTGTTAGGTGCACCAATTACAAAAGATTAAATGCAATCCCTGCCACAGTAGCAGAAACATATAAAGCACAACTACTCTTAACTCTTCCAGAAGAAATCTGCATGGTGTCACAGCCAGAAAGAAATATTTAATTTATTCAATGAAAAGGATCTCCACTAAAACATTTGTATTAACTGAGTCACAATGATATTCCAGCACTGAGACAATCTGCAAATAAGCTTAGTGTCATTTATGAATACAAAATATTTAAGACAATGTGAGCATGAAAAAGACAGAAATAAAGCACCATTACTTTAAGAAGTGACAAAGAGTCCTGTAGCACCTTATAGACTAACAGACGTATTGGAGCATAAGCTTTAAGATTCATTGTGCTAATAATCTTATTATATTTAAAAGACATAGCTGTATCTCTGATCTCAATTCTAGACAGAATGTTTTTATGGAACAAATAAAGCAGCATTTTTCTCATTAATATTTTGAAGTGGGGAAAATGGTGCAATAAATAACTTGACTGCATGCATGGCTTTGATAGGCATGCATCATGCTGGGAGCGAAAACAGAGATGTGCGAGGAGGAGATGGGAAGAAATCTGAAGTTGTACTGTACCACGCTTTATCACAGAAGTAATGGACTAACTTCTCAACTCCTTGCCAATGGCAAAATGGGAAAGCAGAGACAAGAAAAAAGACAAGGACAATGATGTCAGAGGACCAAGACGCAACAATGAGCACTTGCCATGACTGAATTGTAACTTTTCCCCTTCATTTGCATGTCCCCGGTTTCCAACAAAGATAGTAGTGTGGTTTAAGAGACTGCTCTACACGTAATACCGATAGTAAGACATTTACCAAAAAAAGTCCTTACTCCTTGAACTTTAGGGCTTTCATACATTTAATCTCTTATGGTGATATAGTACTGACCATTTAATGTAATGTGTTATAGTGAATGTGCATGCTTATAAATTTATACATACACATGCACATCTCACACAAAGTGATCAAGTACATCATGTGATAAATTGCAGACCCATACAATAAACTCCATTTACCATGTAATTTTGACTATGTTACTTTCACTGCCTATTAATTTATCTTCTTGGGGCCTCCCTTGTAACATTCAACTCCTTTGAGCAGATTTAATTTTATTTTGGCTGTCTAAAATCAAATTGCCACGAAAATGTTTCTGCCCAAATGAGGAATTTCCTTCCTTCCTGTTATCCTGGGCCAGATGTGAAATATATTCTCTTGAGAGGGTAAATATCCAATATTTTGCAACCTTTCAGGTGAAGAAATAAATTTACACCATCAGAAAGTGGTCATTTACAGCTTCCCAGTGAGACAACTCCTGCTTCTACCCATGGAAAGAACCACAATATCAGATCTTAAAATCAGGACATTTTTATCCCTGGAAAAATGTTTAGAGTTTGTTTTTTTAATTAGCTAGATTGTGTACCATAGTACTCAAGGCTATAATGGAGCCTCACTTTACAGACATATACAAAACACTATCCCAATTTCTTTAAACCTTACCAGAAAAATTATATTAGAAATCTGTCAGATGTGTAGCATATGCAGAATACTTAATAGTATGGTATAATAAAGGTTGCTTGGAATAACGTTTGGGATGGTTTCTGTAAATTCCATTGTTTCTTCACCTGTGAGCAATAATACCACTGCAATGCATAGCAATAAAACTTACCACGTCACAGCATGTATTTGGTGTATCTGGGCAGATGTGTGTGCACATATAAAGGGTTTGATTAAATCTTTGTTTGTAAATATGTTACGAACAAGTATAATCACATTTTAAATGCTTCCGAGTCTCTTGCTCTCCAAGTCTGACACTTTTCTTAAAGAATACCTACACCACATTTTCCCTTAAAATTAATGTTTTAAAAAGTTAATTTCACAATACTGAAATCAAGGTATAGACAACATACACCCAAATGCACTGTAGTATAACCATGTCACAGAATATTTACATTATTTCCTCACCACACCAAGCAGATAGCATCCAGGGTTCAGCAGTTTTTTTAAGCAGTCTCATTTTGCTAAGAGTGTCAGCTTGTGTAGCTTTCAGAACTGCAATGCATCCTAAATGGCCAGTAAGGATTAATACTTTTAACCTGGCAAAGAAATTTACTGTTTTTTGTGGAACATCTCATGAGGTTAAGTGTGCGTTTGTTTTTTAAAAGTATGAAAAAAAAAATCAAACCTTATCCTGGCAAAACACTATTGAAATAATTGATAATCAAAATGCACACAGCTTATTCTTGTTGATGAAACAAAGCCCACATTGCTTAGCTTTCTTTCACCTACAATTCATATAGAGTTTAGAAAACACTCTGACAAGTGTCTAGTAACTAAAGATGTCCTGAGAACTTGTGCCCTGCATCAGTACAATGTTATCTGTGTAACCGACTCTCCCCCCCACCCCAAAAAAACGAACTCTGGCTTTTCAGTTAAGTGTGCTCCTGTTGCAATGAGTACTTAAACCAGTTGCCTAGAGAAATTACACCAATATGCTTGGGTTTCAAAATGCTCTGTTAATCATTACTCTGTTTTAATCCTAAAAACTAAATTTCCAATGTTTCTGCCATTAATGATATGCTTCTCTGAAATCCCCAAATTTTGATAACATTTTTAAACTGGATTGGGGCGAGTTCATATAAACCTCCCCACAGTAGTATGCCACAGTAGTAGCAACTGATTGTATGTTATTACCAAGAGAAAAACGCTGTAGGCAACATGTAAGATTTGAGCACTCATGACAACAGTATTGGGAGCTATAGGAATATAATAAGATATCCAAATTTTGTTCCTGGAAATGGCATATAAACAAATAATCTTTTACTGGACAAATGATTACACAGTCTAAAATGCTAAATTCTATCACAGGATGTGGAAATGATATTCAGAGTTAATGATTCTGAAATATTTACTTTCACTTTAGTGTTAATTTTCTGTAAAACTCAAAAACATACACCCAACAATATGTTCACTAACATTGTGCAATATTAAGGACAGTACATTTGGCAAGTTAAGCACTAAAGTGTGTTAGCTTGATTGTTAGCGCTAACCATCTGGGTGGATTGTAAACATAATTGGATTGTCAGATTTTTGTAGCAAAAACTTATTTGTTCTATAAAGTAGCAATACACTGGAACTGTGTAAATAACAGACTATTTCATAGCTTTATATATCCTGATAGTCTAAATTGTATGCATCTGCAAACAGACTGCTGTCATTATCAGAGGGTATATTGTGAAGTTCTGAAGGTTGGTAAAATTTTGCAACATCCACAACTGGCAGTAGATTGCAGATGATACTTCTAAGTTAGCCTCCAGAATAAATAGTTACTAAAAAAAATTGTTTGAAGAGAACTATGGGAATCAAATATATCCAAACAGAAATACAGCTGAGTTAAACCAAGCGTACATCATGTTCCCCCACAATTTATGCAATAGAACAGTGACACTAACTGCAATATAGGCTCTATCTACTGGTGACACCAAGTCCCATACCCGGTCTTATACTATTGCTTTTGGAATTACATCCTGGCAGATGCTATTTTCTGGAAATAACATTACTGTGCCACAAATAGTGATTAGATAGGGCTACAAATGTTATTCCTGGTAATGTTGTCTTCTGGATCGAATGCTTTCAAAAATTATGCCAGAGAGCACTGGTTTGGCAAGTGTGCTGGGAAAAACTGTATGCTTTAAGATATACACAGAAACATGATTATTTATCGTCTCCACACTTCTAGTTCCAGTATATACCTTCCTGATCAAGCCTAACAGTAAGACTTGCAGCAACAAAGCCACGAGCACCCAAACAATTATAGAAAACAGATTTATCTTTCTGAATAATATGCCTATTACCCTTCATCCTAACTAGTCTATTACTGACTTTCATCTGTTGTCTTTGCAGAAAGCAAGCAGCAATGTATTCACATGTAACGACAGAGCATGTAGCCTAAGATCAAAGCACATACAAAATTGATTCTTTTAGGGCAGCTTCATACAGCATTACTGATTTTGTTAAAAAAAACAAAAAACCAAAAACCCTGTGCTAATGTTAAAGGAGAAAATATATGGGGCTGAATTGCACAGAGAACAGGTAATGGAATACAGAGCTTTTCATCACTAGTTAAATGATAAGTATGAGTAGCTGATAGTTTTAGTCCAGTTCCTAATGCGTGAGTGCCTGGCACTTTAAAAGTCACCATTCACAGAACTTGACTTCCTCGTTGGTATGCTCAGAAGCATTGTGAACTGAATACATGGAGTCAGATCCATCCCCTCACTCCTACAAGTGATCCCTGCAGACTCTGGCTGACACATTGGTGGGGCAGTACAAGAATCGTGCACTGCTACTGCTTGTGCTACACCTGTGAATAGAACATTTCAGCCTACTGCCATTAGCAAACTTGAAACCTTCTGTGAACACTAAATTACACAAGAAAAATATGAGAAAACAGATCTGACTAGCACCTGGAGAAGATCTGTTATGAAGAACTTAACCTTTATTCATGCTGAATTGTTTAAATGAGTATTTTTCACAAAAATGTCAAAATAGTATTTTACATTTCTTTAAAATATATTAATGTCATAAGATTTTCCTTGTGAACTTTTTTTACAATTATTTCAGTAGATGTTTAATTTAGATTTAATAGTTTTCCAGGATGTAATTTACTTTTAAATTTCACAGAAATTTAAACATTAATTTGTGTTAATAACTATATATATTTGTTTACTGTATTTCGGATCCAAACACATTCTTGGGTATAGCTGAACATCAAACTCACTGTAATTTGCAAATTATAGTAAATTTGTATCAATAAAGTGCAATCCTTAGTAACTGGTTATATTTCTTTTGCCATATCCAGAAGATCATTCAAAATACTGAAGCTCAAAAAGACTTACCATTTTTCTATTATCTATGTAAGCACACAGTTGAAAATCATCAGTTTTGTTTTTTGTATTCCAGATTCAAGGCAATAGAACAATTTTAGCTTGTACTTTAGCTCAAGCAGTAGCTAGCACAAAAGCAACATTAGTAAATCATGCATGGTTTGGAACATCCATTCACAGCCCGTCAGATGTCTTTACACAACAAACATTTTAGAGAAAAATATTAGTTTCAAAAAAGCCATCTTAAAAAATTATAAAAAGCCCTCTCTTGGGTTACTGTGAGAATGACCCTGCTTTTCTCACCAAGATTTTACTAAGGTACACATTGCATACATGTATACATCCGAGTATGGACACATGCAGAGTTTATGAGTGAAAGACCACACACAAACAGGACAGCGTGACACAACCATAGAAAGGAAAGGAATACAGGAGGCAAGATATATATGTTAGACAAGATTTGAAAGAAGGGCTTATTCAGGTTGGTCTTAAGAACAAATATATTAAATCAGCTTTGAATAACTTCTATAAAGCTTTAACTTGTAGCTGCCAGTGACTGCAGGAAGCACTTAGGTTAGGCCACAGACTGTCGCATATGCCTGTAAATTTCTGCTGGGAAAGAAGGACACTACATGATCAACAGTGCGTGCAAAGGGAAAGTTTCTACTGGAACACAGTGAGGGAAATGAGTGAGATGTACAGACTCACTCTGTCTGCGTTGCGGTGGAACAGTCCGAGGGATGCCCTGGAATGAGCCCTGCCAGGGAGAGAAGGAGGGAGCAGAATACCCACCCTGTGCAGAAAGAGAGGGGGAAAAGGTATAATAAAAAAAGAGAACAGGGGAAAATAAGATACCAAAAAGCCACACTGGTCCTTTTTCTAATAAAAGCAATATTATTGTCATTTACAATTCTTCTCTTTTGTTAAACTTACCACCACAAATTACTAAAACCATTAGCTAACCTAGACAAGTTATGATTCACTCACTAGACTAGGTAGATTCCTTACTTTCTCCCTGTATGACAGCGTATCAGTGATCCTGTGGTTTAGAAAATTTAAAATATATATACAGGTATACATTTTGTGTAACATGGTTTTAGGAGTTAATTTTATGCTGAAAATAGCCCCAGCTCAGACAAGACAAGGAAAGAATAGTTTTTTCTTATAACATTTATAGACAAAAAGTTCTATTTTAAAGCACCTCGATGTAAGTCACAATAAGTCTGTTCAACTATTTTAATTGTAAAGACATATGAGCGTTAGCTTGCAAGAAATGTACTAATGGAGAGAAGGTTTTCTGACTTAACTGTGGGTTTTAATCTGCATCCTTCAGATCTGGGTATGAACAGTTTTTACTGAATGTGAAAGGGCATGAGTGAAGTTTGCCAGTGTCTTTATGCCTTGCCTGAACCCTTCATTACCGGATCGTAATGTCACAACATAAATATATAAAGCTATCTTTAAATGTTCTCTGAAAATGCAAGATTTGTTCTACCTATCATTCCCTAGATGGTTATTTATCTGGCATACATCAATAACATTTACAGCTGCATTTCAATTCAAGTTCTTTGTGGACCTAGATGATATGCTAGTGACAGTCTCCTATGACAAACTTTTTTTTTTTTTTAATGAAGCTCAGCATTTTCTCCACAATCTTACCTTTAAAAGAAATCCATCCAAACTGGAATTTCTCTCTCTCTCAAGTCATGAAATAATCCAGGCTTCCTACCTCATCCCACAAACCAAAGTAATTTTCCATCAACTATGTATAAAATTAAAGCTTAAAACTTTTGTTTTCACAGATTGTGTAGTATGGAGACATTAGTGTTAAGACTTCGAGAAGACTCACCACTATGAACTGGCAGCTTTTACTAACAGACAATGGATACAAGATTATGAAACTGGAAATAAAATTTATATACCAGAAAGAAGAAAACTGATTTCCAGAATGTCTCAAGGAACAGATGATTTTTCCCCTGAAATTCTCTCCAATTTTTGAACTGTTGCAGTACGAGGCCTCTCTCTAAAGATATTTCTACAAAAATACTCTTCTTTATTTAGTCCAATGATAGTCTAATTATGAAGATGATGATCAAAAGGTCAAGAAACATTTTGACAGTCTCATTAATTTCACTTATTGCTATTCAAATTTCATTATAAGAATGTCAAAAAGCTGCAGGTTGAAAAGTATTGTGATATTACCACACGTGTTTGATCAATTTAGAATTTACCAACAACAGCATCTTTAGGGTCTGACATCAGACTGTAGATTATTTTTCAAGAGGTGCTGCCTGAGTATTCAGAAACTGATGAGATAAAAGTATCTAAGAACTGATCAAACACATTTTAACTTACAAGGCCATAGCTAGACACACTGAGTATGTAAATATTTATGGAGCCTTCCATAAGTGGTCATTAAGGCCCACACATGCTTTGGCCAAGGAGTAGACTGTTATATGATGGCAAATTCTGCTTGCTGGAGGTCCAGCAATGTTATCAGCACAATATGGACCGTATTCACTGATGTTGGAATGAGAAAAATATTCACATAAACAAGGTACAATCAATGACAGAAAAATTACAATGTTAAAACATGATGTCCAACAGCTGCATGCAAAAGAATGAAACATTTTCTACAATCAGTAGGAAAAAGACCACGTAAATACACAGTTCAGAGCCCACCCTAGCTGCTTCACATAGGTAGGCTCATGAAACAAATTTTCACTGACTCCTGTCCATGGTGACTATAATCTTAACACTGTTGACAGGGCTGGCCTTGTGAGGATCTTTGATATTGGTGGAGGAAGGGAGAAACATCCAAATTTAACTAACTTGAAAGAAATAACTCATTTAATATAGAGTTGGGAAGATTTTGGGGCCCCAATTTCTCCACGAGAAATTAAGCTCAGCTGTTTGTGTGCGGTTAACAGGTTTAAAAGTGAACTGAGCCTCTGTAGGAATTTTTAGCACTAACCTAATACTTTATAAAAATGAATTGTTCAGTTTTGTAGGGCAGGTAATTATTATTAATCCCTATTTCACAAATGGAAAAACTAAAGAAGAAACGTTAAATGATTTGACTAAGGCACAACAGTTGGAGTTACAGCTAGTCTATTTTAGATCTGGACCTCTACTATAAAGATTTCCTGTTTTGAGTTATTTACCTTCATATTTTTGGTCATCTGCTGGAAGTGGTTATTTAAAACATCTTAGTGTGACAAACAGGATATTAATCTTGCTCTGAGAAAAAGCCCGCTGGGTGTTGTTATGCTAAAGGTTTATTTTTGGGTAATATGTGCTTAATCTCATGAGACGGGACAGTCTACTAACTCCAAATGTCACAACATTTATTTTAGTGTAAGTAAATATATCTTGCTGTTTTCTAATGTCATTTTAATGAATTTATACATTATATTGTATACACCAATCGTACAATTTTAAATAAAGATGGAAAATAGCAAAGATGATATTTTAAGGGGACATTGTCAAGACAGAAGTTGTGAAGTGAGTATTTCAATAGCTAATGGGAGAGGAATTTTGCTTTTTAACAATAGTGTTTACAACTAAGATGTTTCAGCAGACAACTACTTAGCCATACTATCTACATAATAATTCACTGGAGGGTGGAAAAAAAAAAAAGAACAGAAACAAAGAACATCTGCTAAGACGACAATGCCCCAGGCAGCATAGAACAGGGAGCAGAAAAGATCAAAAAAAGCTGCTGATAAACATTTCTATTTGTATTACAGCAGATTTTCCAAAATAATAACTTAGTCTGGCAGTGCCCCATTAAATATGCAAAAAAGTCACATACGGGCTGGCAATCCATGTCCCAGGGTTTAGCCCAAGCAGAATTACCTCATTATAAACAATTTCTTAAAACAAGCATGCCACACTGAAAAAGAAAAATGGAAACATCACTTACCTTAGCTTCTCTAAACATGTTTTATGGATTTTCCCAGATCACAGAGCCTTTGTGTGAGACTGGTGAAACTTAAGCTACTGTAGCTCAAGGTTTCAGAGCAGTCATAGCAGATAGAGTATAAACCGAATGCCCTACAGGCTGTCATGTTCCTCTCCCTGCTGAGTAAAATGCTGTTCTCCAAACGTCCCAGATACGTTCATTGATTGCATGGTAGCAGAAACATCCAGAAAGAAAAGGCAATTCAATGTAATCATTGTAAGATAAAAGATAAGTCTCAGAAAAAAGCAAAAAGGTATGAAACAAAGAAACCTACACACTCTAAGGGCTAGTCTACACTACGGGGGGAAATCGATCTAAGATACGCAACTTCAGCTACGTGAATAACATAGCTGAAGTCGAATTTCTTTTAGATCGAATTACCTACCGTCCTCATGGAGCGGGATCGATGTCTGCGGCTCCCCACGTCGACTCCGCTACCGCCGTTCGGGTTGGTGGAGTTCCAGGATCGATAGGAGCTCATTCAGGGATCGATATATCGTGTCTAGATGAGACGCGATATATCGATCCCTGAGAAATCGATTGCTACCCGCCGATACGGTGGGTAGTGAAGACGTAGCCTCAGTTGAAGGGAGTGGGCCTGTGGGAATCCTCCCCAAAGATGCTGCTAGCTTCATCCCTACTTTTCACATAAGAGCTTGGTCTTGACTGCTTACGAGATAGGGTAAGCTGTAAGGGATTTGCCACATCCTCACAAGTCAAAAACAAGGTGTAAGGGCAAGGCAACACTCTTGAATGGCAATTCTTGGGCCATATAATTCTCAGTCAGGCCCCTTGTACACTTCTGGACCAATATTAACTGAAAGTCAGCTGTTTTTGGCAAAGAGCTAGGGAAAGTTAGGATCCTCTCTTGCAGAGTCACAACTGTGACTCTTCCATGTGAACATTCACTCAGTGTCTGCAGAGTCCTGCAGCTCATGCACACTCAAATTATATAGTCACTACCCTGATGCTTAGCCTTTCCTCACTCAAGGGACTGGAATAGCTGATAGGATAGGGATGAGGACCAGAGCTTCTTAAGGAAGCTTTATGCAGCATGGATACTGGCTGTGTCGGAGCCCCTTGAGCAAGAGATGTCGGGGTAAAGGTGTCAAGGGCAGAACTTCCTGCACATGAGTGCCAAGTCTCAGTAATGAGCCTCAGCTTCAAAGCAAAAAAAGTACTTGAGTGCTTCAAGAGAACATATGCCTGCTAATACAGGGCAAGAAGAATACTTAGGAACTTCAACTGTTTGGTAATCTCAAAGGAACAGAAGTTACTGACTGATTTCCAAGGATATAGCAATATCCATATATCCCCATCTCTGTTTCAAGCACGTGAATACAGGAGGGGAAATACAGATGTACCAATACTGGGCTGCCTGGAATCAGGGCCTTCAAGAATATCAGGGAGCAACTGACCCCCTATGTGTCTCCTAACCCAGTGAGCTCCACAGAGTCCCCACCTCATATAATAATTAGTGCCAAACATCCAGGAGCACCTGCTTGGTGGAGATGCAAGATGCTTCAGGAGGCAGCCTCCCTTCTTAGCTTAGCAAGGAGGCAGAGCCTGCACTGATACAGGTAGCACTGGCATTGCATCATGGTGCTGAATGGCCTTTAGCTTTGAGAGCTTATCCTTCAAAGCACTCCAGGATGGCCTTGGTCTACAGTTACAGTGGGCTCCATGAGTTGCCTAAGGAGGGCTTGAAGGACTCTCCACATTTCTGAAGTGCTGGGGATGACATCTGCACATGCACTGGGCACTCCTGCACATTGCAACTGACTCAGAGGCAGACATGCAACATACACAATTCTGTTCTAAACATTGTTCTGATTCACGAACAAGATTTGAAACTGCCAAGTAGTCAATCTTCTTTGGACACCATAACTAATAGAAGTATAAGGAAGTGATGCAACAAGGGAAATAACAGACAACCAGAGAAACCAATGTTGAGCATAAAGATATGTCTTAATTCAGTGCTTACGCTGAGCTACAAAACAGAAGTTCAGTGCCAAAGCAGCAGAGCAAGTACCAATACACTCAGCTTTAATGCTGCCTTAAATCATACTAAAAAGTGTCCGTCTCTCCCCCGCCCCAGAAAAGATCCAGATGCCAACCCAAACAGCAGGCACCAAGATATCGCAGAGGTATGCTGAGACAACTAATTCAAAGACTTCAGGAGACGTAGAAATCTGAACCAGACCTGAGTAGAAGGCAAAGTTGGAACAGATAAAGGATAGGATACCTCAGCTAGGATCTAGAGGAGAATTGGAGCAATAGCCAATGTTGTGCTTGTTCCTATCAAGACTTTATTTGCCAGCAAGAATCAACAAGGGACTGATGAAAAAGTTTAGAAGGGTGAATTTATGCTTGGCAGAGGGAGGCACATGGCTGCAAGTTGGGGAAGTAGCTTCTACTCTTCCCCATCTACGGCTTCAGAATAGAAAAAAAAAATACTTGAGAGCTAGAAGAGTTCCTTCCATCAGTCTTATGCCAAGAAGCTGAGACCCATGAGTGATAATCGTACACAGATTAAATCATTAGCAAATTTATTTTTTCTGTTTCTTAGGAAGTACATACAACTGTCCTCATAAATACAAGTCAAACAATTTGTCATCAACAGATTTTTAAAGTGATTTAACGAATAGGTTTTTAAAATTCTGTAGCTGTTTAATATTACAGACAGTCAGACCACAGTGTCTTGAATCAATGCACGCAGTGGGTAGAGACCAATATATTTAATCAAAGTATTTCTAGTAAGTTTGAACTTTTATAAGTCAAGTGCTGAACACTTTTTTAAAAAGGTAAACAAACTGTAAAATTAATTTTTGTATTTGTTCTCAGGGACTGAATACCTTTTGCTACTTTCAACAGAAAGTTACCTTGCCCTGACTCCCAAGCACAAAGTTCATTATAAACCAGCCTCGCAAAATTCTACTTGCCCACTTCCTTGAGGCATGTAAAATGTTTGCTTTTTTTTCCATTATTGTTGTAAAATAAATGATAGGTAAGGAGATTTCATACCTCCAGTGGTAACCTCCCCTGATAGTTTTTTGAAGTTATGAACTATCCTGAAATTATGCCAGGACATGGAGCAGCCCATGTATCTTTAATAACCAGAGATCAAACTACATTGAAGTTATTGGCCATTACCCCAACCACAGTTTTTAATTATGGTAGCTAACATCAAATACAAAAGTCTTCAAACATGCACAAGACTAAAAATATAAAACTTTCCTTTGTTGTGCCTAGATGCACCAAGATTCATAACAGCCAGTGCTCTTACATTATATATCACATCTGCTGCAGTATCTAGGCTTGTGGTAGCAATTTGAAGACAGCAGAAGTCTAGCTTCCAATATATTTCTATCTTGTGTATTAACATCAAGCCTTTTAATATTAAGCATAACTTCCTATGAATTACTGTATATACTCGTTCATAAGCCAAATTTTTTTTTAGTAAAAAAGGGAAGCACCAGAGAAGGGGGTCGGCTTATGTATGGGTGTAGACAGGGAGAGGTGGGACACAGCCTCTCCCCCCAACAGAAGGAGCAAGGAGAGGCAGCACAGCCAGAAGGGAAGAGGCGGGGCACGCTGCAGCCATGCCGCCCAGTCCAGCCTGCTGGAACACACTGTGGCCATGCCACCCGGTCTGGCCCGCCGGAGCAGGCTGCGGCTGCGCTGCCCAGCCTGCCGGAGCAGCTCCAGCCAGGCCAGAGACATCCTCCCCAGATAAGGTGGGAAGGAATGGGATGGGGAGAGTGTGGGGGTCCCGAGCTAGGGGTGAGGTCATTTGGAGGTGGTCACAGGGGTTATTCCCCTGACCCCCAGCTTCTCCCCCTCAAAAAATTTCCCCACCAGTTGCTGTCCTGGCCCATCAGGGTAAGCAACTGGCGCATCGGGACATTTTGTTTACTTAGGTTTACCTCCGTGCTTGTGGACTCTCGAGGTAAACAAACCATCTTGGCCCACCAGTAGCTTATCCTCATGTCCTGGGAGCCAAAGTTTGCTAATCCCTGAATTATAGGGTCGTCTTATTTTCCATTTTTACTTATCCATGGGGAGAGGGGGGGAGGGGAGGGGGTCGGCTTATATATGAACTGGCTTACGATCGAGTATTTCTAGGGTTTTGTTTTACTACTTAAATGATAGCCTTAAAAGACAAAGATTAATGGAACAAGTGGATAAGATACAGGAGATCATAGTGACTCCTTAAGGAGCTACCATGATCTACTGCATCAATGAATATGTGGAAGGCTTTATTCTATGGATTATCGATATAATACAGATAGTAATGGTTCTCTCTAAGCAATTATGGTCTACTGCGTGAATTGGGGCCTACATTTGTAATATAATATGCTATACAATCAGTACCCTATATACCATGAATGCAAAATATGTGTAATAAAAATCATGAAAGTGACCAGGCAGGCACACTAACTGCTTTTTAAATAGTGATATCTCAGTCCTTAACTATTTTAAAGAAAAAGTATTTCAAGTCTTTATGCCTTATGAATGAGTTAGAGGTGAAAAGAATAAATTTAAAACTACAAACCTTGAAATTGATTGTGCACTTGACTTAGAAAACAGAAGAACTAAATTTGGTTTCTAAAAGTGTCTTTTAGTAGAGATCTTAAGTGAATAAGCCCGGCACAAACAGTGATGATCCCTAACGTGCTAATGGAAACAGATATGCTATAGTGAAATGGCCATGGTAATGGTCACCACTTTTTTAAAAAGGAGTTTGTTTAAATCAGAGCACACATCCACTTACCAAAGAAAAAAAAAGTGGAAGTGCACTGAAGTATAAACCATCTTAAATTAACCCTAAAAATGTAGTTACTGAAGACAATGTAAAAACAAAGTTATTTAGCAGTTCCTTGTTAAATTAGAATTCAGTTATACAGTACTTTAAAACAGGGAGCTGCAGCATTACCACCACTGCTAGTATAGTTTATTCTTTTATTTATCCCTTTTATTATTTTATTCTTACACCTACACTTTGAGATCCTCTACACTAATTAAGTGTTTGATATTTAAGTTCTATTTCCTGAAATATTGCTAGGGACTGTGATTATGATTTCAGATTAATACTTACTCTATAGCAGTGTTTCCCAAACTTGGGATGCTGCTTGTGTAGGGAAAGCCCCTGGGCCGGGCCAGTTTGTTTTTTTTACCTGCCCTATCGGCAGGTCTGGCCAATCGTGGCTCCCACCGGCCACGGTTTGCTGCTCCAGGCCAAAGGGAGCTGCTGGAAGCGGTGCGGGCCGAGGGACAGACAGCATCTCCCATTGGTCTGGAGCAGCGAACCAAGGCCAGTGGGAGCCACGATCAGCTGGACCTGCGGCCAGGGCAGGTAAACAATCCGGCTTGGCTCGCCAGGGTCTTTCGCTACAGAAGCAGCATTCCAAGTTTGGGAAACACTGCTCTATAGGAGCTGTTGTGACACATGACTACTGGAGTTGCCAGGATTTATAAATCAGTATTACAATTTTAAAAGTCAACGTACACTGACAGAAGGAGCTCTCTGACCTTCGTATTTGACAACATTAAGGATTTGAGAATTAAAGTGTCCAGTGGAATTATACTTTTGCTACAGGATATTCAAATTTCACTCTGATCTGCAAAATATAGTCCATTTGCAAAAACGGTATTTGGTAAATATTCACAACATTTCACAATTAATACCAGATTTAGCAGTACTGAATTTGAATTCCAGGAAGCAAGCATCATGCATTTAAGGCTATTATTTCAGGCTGAATATGAAAGTTAATAAAGCAAAAGAAGTTATTAAAAAACTGCATTGTTTTGTGGTGAGAAAATATATTTTATTATGGTCTCTAATGCCATTTCTTTTTATTGTATTCCCCCATCATGAAAATACAGCTTATTGTCTCTTTCTTTTGCAAGTGACATTTTATATAATTTGGTTCCAGCTCAATTGTGATTTTATGCCAATACTTCTATATTTATAATTCAAAGAAGCCATGCAAGGGAGTACACAAATATTCATATTAACAGAGGGATTATAAAATTGCTGTCACTGTGAAATCAAGCTAAAAAAGTTTTGCACGCACATCTTCCATTGTAGCTTGATACAGCCACTGTTTAGCAAATCATTCCAATGCAATAAAACACAAGCTTTAAAAATGTGGGTTTTGTACTTGGGTTACAATGTGAGGGGAGGACGAGGAAATGGACTGAGAACATTTATTTTGAACTGACTTATCTAAAATGAGGGGGTCAAAAAAAAAACAAATTAAATTTCAGTGAAATAGTGCCCTAGTACTTACTGTGGCCATGTCTATTTGTATAGCTTATCTGTCTCCTATTTGGTTCCAAGGACAAACATAGAAAGTAAAGAACATTTTATTGCTAAGCTAATATGGGCCTACATAGATTCCCCCAAAATTAAAAATTTAAAAACCAACTTTGTTAGGAATTAGAATTTGAGTCACGAAAACAAGAAAATTACAGGTAAAGTGGATGGTAAAATGTGAATGGTGCATAAGGACCATAGGCTGATTTTCACAATAAACAAATGGTGCTTAACTCCACTGGGCTCCCTTGAAAATCAAAGCTATACAGGATAACTGTAACAAAGGATTCATCAGAGGATATCAAATTACTTAGCTTTGGACTGATAACCAGGCCATCAATATATGTAGACAAATTTAGTACAAAAGTATTTAGTATTAGTTAAATCTGTTTTTTTTCCCCCTGCTTTGCCTTTTCATTCATTATATACATCAGAAAATTAAACTAAAAGGCAAAATTCAGTCAGTGTTTTCCAATTACAAACCAAAAGCCACAGGGTGCTGTGCTATTGTTAGTTAATATTTTAACAGAGTGGCACCCATAATGTGGTCCAAGAACCATGAATTATCTGTGAAACTTCGGCTGGTGACCATCCATCTCACCAAGGACCAAAGGTACTTGCTCTCTTCACTTCCAATTGCTGTAATTAAGGCTGCGATTCTGTCAGAGAAGTCACGGAAGACACGGATTCTGTGACTTTGCGTGACCTCCACAGCTGCGGCAGCCTGTGCAGCTGGCTGTGAGACACCTGAGCAGCTGGCCCAGGGCCAGCCACATCAGCCCATTAGTGCCAAGATCTAGTCACATCTTTCTTCACGCTCTCTTTGACAACACAGAGTTCCACTTGGCGAATATCCTTCAGTTTTAAAGGGCCTTTCCTTCAGAAGTAAAAGTCATTCACAGGAACCACTTCATCCACAACTGAAATGCAAAATTCTCCATGACAGACTGTAGAATGTATCCTATGTAGTGCTGATGTGTGTTAAGCAATACATCAAGACAAGAAGAACCCCATCAACTGAAATTACAGAGAATATAGGTAAACAGAACGTAATTACCCAAACTGGAATTTGGCCAGGACATCAAGGTTAACACCTCTCTTATAAGGAATGCCATAGTCGGCCCTATAATCATTGTGCCAATTTCTGTTTCATTATAGAGAAAGACAGGCAGTGCCATCATCAAAACGTATAATTGTGTTGTACATCAGACGGAAATGATCTTTTCTGTCTAAATGTTTTCTGCCCAATAGTTACAAGTAACAGCAAGATTACAAACACTGAAAGTTAGCAAGAAAACTTTTTCTGGCTTACTTTGACTATTTGACAACATGTTGTGAATAGCCATTTTCATTTTTCCCTTGTCAGTTTTCCCTCTTCCTGTTAAGATTCTTATAAATATCAAGAGGGGAGCTCAAACTTATACTACTGTTTATTATTTTATGTCTAGAGAGAAATATTCTTTAAAAAATAGAACATCCTATTTAATTCATATTTGATTAAAACTGGAATTTTAAAAAAGTTTCCAAGAAATTCAAGTTGACAGCCTGTCTTTAAAACACAGAGTATTGCACAACATTTCCCTTGGCTTCTGGGCTCACTCCTCAGATCCTGAATATTAATATTACCTTTAGAGTTTAATTTAGGCAATAGGCGAAAATTAGACTATAAATGCAGTTCTAGGCCCAGCAGTTAATTATGGAGACGTTGTTATAAAGGAGAAACCACTGCATTTTGCCCTAATATGCAGTCATTCATATTGATTAAGGATATATACAGTGTCTGAGCCAACTCTCACACTATATTACTGATTTGTCTGTGCTATTAAAGTCTCATCAATGTTCCTACTAAACATGCATCAAATAAAAAAAAATATACATAACTCACTTTTTGTTTTTCAAAATCATTAGATTATAGATTCTTTACCTGCAAGATTATATTATGACATTTGAGATGTAGGATCATTGAAAATGGTTACTTCCTATAGGAGTGGGGCTCATTGAAATGACTGTTAATATGGATCCCCACTCTTGGAATAAATGAGCTTCTGGTGCAAGAGCTTGGATCCTTCTAGATAACAGTGCCCACAGTTCGTTGGAAGATTTTCTACCCTAGCAACACCCGGTGGGTAGGCTGGGCGCCCCCTGGCGTGGCGCCGCTATGGCACCGAATATATACCCCTGCCGACCCGTCTGCTCCTCAGTTCCTTCTTACCGCCCATGTCGGTCATTGGAACAGTGGAGCGCGGCTTAGCTGACCTCCACTTCCCTAGCTATTCATTTTTTCTAGTACTATTGTGTATATAGTTTTATAGTTGAAGTTAACACTTTTAATAACCTTTGTAAATCTAGTTAGTGTATATAGTTCAGAGGGTTGGGGATGAGCCCCTTCCCCTCTCCTGGTGCCCAGGCCCATGCCTGGTTCACCGGGCTTCAAACCGTGCTCGCCCGGCCGGCGGCTGATGCCAATGGGAGACCCCCACGACTCCTGCCTAAAGTGCCTGGGGGAATCTCATCTGACAGATAAGTGCCGGATTTGCAAGTCTTTCAAGCCGCGGACAAAAAAGGAGCGGGACTTTCGTCTAAAGCAGCTCCTAATGGAAACGGCCCTCACTCCTCCATCTTCGGCACCGAGCGCCGCACAGTCTGCGCTGGGGAGAAGTGCCTCATCAGCACCGGAGAGCACCAGCACCGCCAAGATGCCCCGTCACCAGCCCAGAAACCAGCCCAGCACTGCTCCCTCTCCTCGCGTGCCAAAAAGGCCAAAGCTCCTGCGGCTCCAATATCTACACCGCAGTCTGAGAAGCAGCCGAAACCGAGTCACCTGGCACCAACAACTGCCACGGCACGGCAATCTCGGCACCGTTGATTCCAGCCAGGCAAGAGCTGTCGAGTCCGGTGCATGACAGCTCCCTGGCACACGCCGAAGTCGAGCTTATTGTTCCCACCACGCCAGAGACCTTTTCGACGGCGAGGGAACTCATTGCCCTAATGGAGCCCACCCTGCCCCAACCCCCGGCACTGCCGGTGTGGGTTATTGCGTCAGCAGGCAAGCCTGCCTTAGTCAGGCCACCTTCCATCGACACTGCAGGCAGGCACCACTCGAGATCGAGGTCTCACCAGCGCTTCCGATCTTGCCACCGGTCCCGATCTCGACATCGCTTGCAGTCCCGGTACCGATCTCCTTCTCGGCACCGGTCAAGATCCCACTCTCCGGACCGATACTCCAGACGGTGGTCCAGCTCCCAGCACCGTTCGCGCCGCAGCCACTCCCACCATAGAGCTTCACGATCTCGGTCGACCTCCCGGCACCGCGCTGGTCGCAGGTCCCAGTCAACCTCTCGGCACCAGTATGACTCCCAGTACCACTCTCCTGTGAGGCATGACATTCGATACTCTACGCACAGGGCTCCTCCTCATGTGCACTCTGCTCCGCCATGGCCATCATGGCACCCATCTGAGTCTTCGCACACTGATGGCGTTGTATATGGAGATTCAGAAATGCAGAGCTGTGTTCTCCAGGAGCCTCAGGGCACGGAACAAGCGCCTCAGTGGTCCTTCTGGACGCCTTGGGCATATCACCAGGCCCAAGGCGAACCCACGGTTCCATCTCTTTCTGCCTTGTCGGAACATTGAGCACCAGAGGCCACTGTTAGCCGCCCTCCTCCAGCAGGTACGGACGACTCGGCTCTTGCGCCGGATCCTCAGATGTTCCAGGACCCTAATGCTCCTCCAGAAGAGGAGTCACTCAACGAGCCAACTGTGCCAGGTCTGTCGTCATCCTCTTTGCCAGATGAGGCAGTAGCCGGTACTTCTACATCGGGCCCGCCCCCGATCGACCTTCGAGCCCACCAGAACCTTCTCCGGCGAGTCGCCTTAAACATCAACCTTCAGGTGGAGGAGGTCCCGGAGGTGGAAGACCCGGTCATAGACATACTATCGGCAGATGCCCCAACTCGTGTGGCTCTGCCATTCATCCGTTCCATCCAGGCCAAAGCAGACACCATTTGGCAATCCTCGGTGTCTATCCCTCCCACGGCCAGAGGCGTGGAAAGGAAATACACGGTACCCTCTCAAGGGTATGAATACTTATATACCCATCCTCCTCCATGCTCTCTGGTCGTTCAATCTGTGAACGAGAGAGCGCGCCATGACCAGCAAGCCCCTGCTCCAAAGTCACGGGAGACTAGAAGGATGGATTTACTGGGGTGAAAAGTTTACTCCGCCGGAGGCCTCCAACTACGGGTGGCTAAGCAACAGGCTCTGCTCAGCAGGTATAATTATAATACCTGGCAATCGGTGGCTAAGTTCGCTGAACTGGTCCCTCAGGACTCCCACCCGGAATTCCAAGCCCTTCTGGAGGAAGGGAAGAAAGTGGCACGGACTTCTCTGCAGGTCTCACTCGACACTGCTGATTTGGCGGCCAGAACCGTGGCCTTGGGGATTACAATGCGGAGAATATCGTGGTTTCAGGTATCAGGCCTACCTGCTGAACTGCACCACACTATTCAGGACCTCCCTTTTGATGGACAGGGCCTTTTCTCTGAGAAAACGGACCCTAGACTCCAGAGTCTCAAAGACAATCGTGTCATTATGCGTTCCCTCGGGATGCATACTCCGCAAACCCAACGGAGGTCCTTCCGCACCCAGCCTCAATGCCCTTACCCCCCGCCCAGACCACCACAAGACTTTAACAGGAGGCGTGGTCCTGGGAGCCACAGACGGCAATCAGGTTCCCAAAGGGGCCAGAATTACGGTCCCACCAAACCATCAGAGGGACCAAAACTGAACATTTGAAGGTGCGCCCGAGAGCAGAGCACCAGTCCTTCCCCAAGATTCTCTTCAGTTTTCCAACTGCCTTTCCTCCTTCCTCCCTTCGTGGGCCCAAACAACCTCAGACCATTGGGTCCTATGCACAGTGGAGTTTGGATACCACCTCCAATTTATTTCGCCCCCTCCCTCCTACCCTCCCTCCCCGTCCCTCTTCAGGGACCCCTCTCACGAGCAATTCCTCTGGCAAAAGGAAGCTATAGAGGAGGTACCGGAGGAGTTCAGGGGCAAGGAGTTTTACTCCCGATATTTCCTAATCCCCAAGGTGAAAGGGGGTCTCCGACCCATCCTGGACCTACACGATCTCAACGTCTTTCTGAGGAGGTTGAAGTTCCGCATGGTGTCCCTGGGGACCATCATCCCATCCTTGGATCCCGGAGACTGGTACGCTGCTCTCGACATGAAGGACGCATACTTTCACATCGCCATTTACCCTCCGCACAGACAGTACCTATGATTTATGGTGCGCAACCAACGTTTTCAATTTGCGGTCCTCCCTTTTGTTCTCTCTACCGCCCCACGTGTCTTTACAAAGTGCGTGGCTGTAGTGGCCGCCTTCCTCCGCCGTCGTCATATACACGTTTTTCCTTACCTAGACGACTGGCTTATTCGCGGGACCTCCGAGGTTGAAGTCACCAGGCATGCTGCTATCGTCATGGACCTATTCCAGCAGTTGGGCCCGATGATCAATCTAGAGAAGTCTACTCTAGTGCCCACTCAAAGAATAGAATTCATCAGGGCCATTCTAGACTCCCCACTCACAACAGCCTGCCTTCCACTACCCTGGTTTCAGGCACTAGTTTCAGTCATAGAAAGCCTCCAAACGTTTCCGATGACCTCGGCCCACACCTGCCTCAGCCTTCTCGGTCACATGGCCGCGTGCACTTTTGTAACCAAGCATACCAAACTACATCTGCGTTCCCTTCAAACCTGGCTTGCCTTAGTTTACCGCCCGGGCAGGGATGCTATAGACATGATCGTCACCGTTCCTCAGAGCATCTTAGGCTCCCTCAGCTGGTGGCTAACACCTTCCCTGGTGTATGCAGGGATGCCGTTCCAACCGAGATAGCCCTCAGTTTCCCTAACGATGGATGCGTCGTCTCTCGGCTGGGGGGCACACCTAGGCCATCATCGCACGCAAAGCCTCTGGTCATCTCAAGAACTAGCGTTGCACATAACCTGCTCACTCCTATATTTATCATGGAAAACAGCCTTCCTTGTAGCCATTACATTGGCTAGGAAAGTCTCTGAGCTTCGGGCTCTGATGGTGGACCCGCCATACATGGTGTTCCACAAGGACAAGGTGCAGCTACGCCCACATCCGGCATTCCTCCCCAAAGTAGTCTCAACTTTTCATCTCAACCAGGACATATTCCTACCGGTCTTCTTTCCCAAACCTCATATATCTCATAGGGAGCAGCAGTTACATTCGCTAGACATCCGTAGGGCGCTTGCCTTCTATACTGACCGTACAAGGCCCTTCTGCAAAACACCCCAACTCTTTGTTGCAGTGGCGGACCGGATGAAAGGTCAGCCCGTCTCCACTCAGAGGATTTCGTCCTGGGTAACTGTGTGCATTCGCACTTGCTACGAGCTAGCTCATACCTCTCCGGGTCATATTACTGTACATTCCACCAGGGCCCAGGCCTCGTCGGCCGCCTTCTTAGCTCAAGAACCTATTCAGGAGATATGTCGAGCAGCTACGTGGTCTTCAGTACACACCTTCACTTCCCATTATGCCCTGGTGCAGCAGTCCAGAGATGATGCAGCCTTCGGCTTAGCAGTTTTGCATTCTGCAGTTTCTCACTCCGACCCCACTGCCTACATAAGACTTGGGATTCACCTACTCGGAATGGATATGAGCAAGCACTCGAAGAAGAAAAGACGATTACTCACCTTTGTAACTGTTCTTCCTCGAGATGTGTTGTTGCTCATATCCATTCCAAAACCCGCCCTCCTTCCCCACTGTCGGAGTAGCCGGCAAGAAGGAACTGAGGAGCGGACGGGTCGGCAGGGTATATATTCGGTGCCATAGCGGTGCCATGCCAAGGGGCGCCCAGCCGATCCACCAGGTGTTGCTAGGGTAGAAAATGTTCCGACGAACGTGCACGCGGTACGCGCACACCTACTTGGAATGGATATGAGCAACACATCTCGAAGAACAACAGTTACAAAGGTGAGTAACCGTCTTTTCCACTTACTGGGTGTGTCATATTTCTATCCCTTTGGGAACTTGTTTTTTGGAAATGTCTAGTCTGCATTAGGTTGGAATCTAGCCCTCTTGTATGGCTTCATTTTTTCCATGTTTCAATTTTGTTAGGTTGATTACTTTTATCTTATATACGTTTTTGTTGTCTGTGGCCATTGGCATGGATAAAGTAGCTAAGAGCCATTTACAAAACCAGTTTCTCCTCCCTTGGTTTTCACACTTCAACTGCTAAAACAGGGCCTCATCCTCCCTGACTGAACTACCGCATTATCTCTAGCTTGCCTGCATATATAAATATACCTGCCCCTGGAAATTTCCACTACATGCGTCTGACGAAGTGGGTATTCACCCACGAAAGCTCATGCTCCAAAATGTCTGTTAGTCTATAAGGTGCCACAGGATTCTTGGCTTGCTAGAGGCTTCTCAGCTTGCACATTGGTGTTGTTTCTGTCCCAGTAATGGGAATCTAAATTGCAATTCTCAGAATTTTTTTTTATTTTGTAAACTTACACCAAATTCTCCTAACAACTTTTACAAATGTAAAAGTGATTCGTGTCTAAGCTGTATACACTGGTGTCATAATGAAACCTGAGTAATTGTTAATGAGCCATTTAAGAAAATTACTAGAACTATCTAGAGCAGTGATTGACAAACCTGTCCTTGGGTCATTTGCTGGCAGCTCACAGAGCTAGTTGGTCACATAGTGCTGCCAGCGCCTCATTTCTGGGTGTTAAGATGGCAGAACACAACATTAAGTACATTTCTAAAATTATTGGTACAGCTGCCTCAAAAATATAATGCAGTTGGAAATGTGAGAGAAGGTTCATCCATGCAATTGCACATGGGAGGGAAGATTGTCTCTCTATTACCATAACCTCCACCCTTTAAATATTTGAAAACCCATGATGCTAAACTCTCTAGTGGAATAAATGAGAAAGAGGACAACTTCTGTTACATTCATGAATTAAGTTCAGGTCAATACATTGTTACTGTTTGTCAGGACAAGTGAGCACAGAGACACTGAAATTTAACACAAAGAAATATGATCAAATGAGAGTATCTTGTACTATAAACATTCTGTTTTAAAAAGTGTTTTAATGTGTGATCAGAGATAAAGCCTTGGCCCAACAGAATTAAATTGTAATTAAAATTAAAAAGACTTATTTTCTATTATTGCCTCATTTTATTTATTCATTAGTAAACACATGCTCTAAAATAAGGCCCAAATAAGGAGAAAGAAAAGATATGATTGGAGACTGAACTCTGAAAAGAATGTCAAATACCTGCTGCAGAATTACAAGGATATAAAAATGCAATGGTCAGTCTTACACAGCATGGAAAATCTTTAGAGCAGACCAGAGGCACATGGTGGAGCGGTATAAAATAAGAATGAATCAGAGAATGAAACACACAAAATCTTACTTGAGAGGGAAAATGTAAGTATTACTCACAGAACTTCTCCTGCAGAAGGTTTGTGTGAATTTGTCAGCATATGTGCACATCGTCCCTTTTGGATTTTGGCCATCTTTGTGACAGTTACACCTAGTGGCCTTAGCCCCCATCAAAGAAAAAAAAACAATGAATATATTACACATTTTTTACAATGAAACACAAAATGTGAATGGTATTTTGGTAATAAGACTCAAGTTTAATGTTCAACCATTATGTGGTATATTGTCAAGTGATATAATGATTTTAGTTGGGGAACTTGTACTTAAAGTCCTTCACGACTGAATCTTTTCCAAAAGAATTCTTTTAAATAATTTAGAATTGATGTTCAGGTTTTAGGTGAGGAAGTGGGTTATGTTCACTTAAATTTCTAAAGGCCTGTCTACACAGGGGAGTTAATACAGAGTAAGCTAGGGTGTGAATTTAAAGTACACTAACTATTTTGCATTAACATGTCGTGTAGACAGTCTTATAGAGTACTGAAAATGCCTGAGTGTGATACAGTTTAGTACAAGCTTCTATTAGCTCAGTTGCTATTGTACTAAGCTAAACTGCACAAAGGTACTTTTACAGTCTACATGGGGTGTTAGTGTGGAATAGTTAGTGCACTTTAAAATTCACACCCTAGTTTACCCCATACTAACTTCCCATGAAGATACGCCCTACCGCACTATATTCAGTGCATCTTCAAATAATTACGATCATAAGATCTGTTCTTCTTTAGAATACAGTTCCCGTCTACATCCCAACGTTTCTCAGTTGCTGTAACAACTAGGTATACAACTCAGCAAGAAGGTAAATACAATTTGAAGGTCTAACAACTGTAGGTAAGACTGTTTTTTTAAATTTTATGTACTTGTTTCTTTGTTATAGTACTACCTGGAATTCTATGATTTAAAGTGAAAAAATAAAAATAAAAAACTAACTTTTCATTTCCCTTTCAGAGAAAGGGAATACATTCCACGTATACAGGCCAGGGCAGTCTCAATGTGCATAGGTACACACACACATTTGTAAACAGAGATGGAGATAGTATCCATGTGAAAAACTGCAGAACCATATGATAAATCAATACATCATGCATCTTTGACCACTTCCTGTCATAAACAGATAGCTAAGGGTTAATGTTCTTTTACCTGTAAAGGGTTAACACAGGGAACCAAACACCTGACCAGAGGATCAATCAGGAAACAAGACTTTTTCAAATCTGGGTGGAGGGAAGTTTTGGGTGTGAGTCCTTTGTTCTTGGTCTGTTCTTTTCTCGGCTCTGAGAGTGATCCTTCTATCCCCTGGCTTTCTAATCTTCTGTTTCCAAGTTGTAAGTACAGGGATAGTAAGACAATAGGTTTATATTGTTTTCTTTTGTATTTACATGTGTGTAGTTGCTGGAATGTGTTAAATTGTATTCTTTTTGAATAAGGCTGTTTATTCATTTTTTTCCTTTAAGCAATTGACCCTGTATATTGTCACCTATACAGAGACTATTTTAATGTCTTTTTCTTTCTTTTTTTATATAAAGCTTTCTTTTTAAGACCTGTTGGAGTTTTTCTTTAGTGGGGACTCCAGGGAATTGGTGGGAGGAAGAAGTCAGGGGAAAAATCTCTTTGTGTTAGATTTACTAAGCCTGACTTTGCATACCCTCTGGGTGAGGAGGAAGAGAGATTAGATCTCTCGGTACTTGTGTTTCCAGGACTGGAAGCAGGGAATCTCCTAGGGTCGTCCAGGGAGAGGAGCCTGGGAGGAAGTAACAAGGAAACAAGGGGAGGGGGTTATTTCCCTTTGTTGTAAGACTCAAGTCACCTGAGTCTGGGGATCCCCCAGGGAAGGTTTTGGGGAGACCACAGTGAGCTAGGCACTGTATAATTCCTGGCTGGTGGCAGCAATTACCAGGTCCAAGCTGGAAACTAAGCTTGGGGGTTTTCATGCTAACACCCATATTTTGGATGCTAAGGTCCAGATCTGGGACTTAGTCTAACATTATAAATCTGTGAAAGTCTTTAAATAGACATAATTTCTTGCCTCCCTCCAATTAACCTGCTACAGAATTATTTCTTCCTTCTCTTCAAAAGGAGAATCCCTCTCCAAAATGACATGTTCTTAATATTTCATCTTCGAGGACAAGGCTGGTGACAAGTTTAAGATCAAATACCTTGAAATCCTTAATGGCTAGAAATGGGAGCTTTATACTATCTGAAAGTAAAATATTTCTATGTAGCCCTGTGAAGTTTCATGATATCAAACCTCAAAGTTGTAATACTTATATATTCAGAAATGCTACAGTATTTATTAGGTTTCTGTAATGTTCTTAGTCATTTTTCTCCTTCAGCCTGAAGTTTTGTTCTTACTGTAACTAAGCGGCCTGACTTTGCAGGTGAAGGAATAAGACAAATAGTCCTGATACAATTTTAAAAGCCTCCAACATTTCTAAAGAAGTTCCTCTGAAATATAAGGAACGTACAGAATGTGTGATAGTGTAGTATAAATTTTATCAGTACTTGCTTGGAAAAATTCATACTTTACATATATAACAATCTGAAATACATGCTGGTAAACACACACACACGCTCCTTACTTTAAGTTTATCTCAACAAGGAACTGCATTTATATGATAGTTAAAAATATAAAGGATGTTATTCTACATCAAATTCTATAAAAATATCTCTAAAAACTTAGTTTCCCCATATTAAATTCTGTTAATCTTTTTCATAAGAGCATGGTAGATGGATCAGTGCCTAGCTAGATTTTTATATACAGGGAAGGGTTGCTAAAAATCTTCCACTGGTTGACAAGACAAATGCTTATATATCTCCACCCATGACAGAAAAAATAAAGCCAGCTTACAAAGCTTTCTGCTGTGCAATTTGTACAGAAAACTATGAATCCCTAAATAAACTTTTAATTTGACATCCAGTGTCAACCTTAACGTATCCATGATCTGAACTATCACAGTTAATGAGAACTATTTTTTTCTTACGAAAACAAAAGCTGAAAGTGATGATTAACATAAAATCTCCCTCATTATACTCAGTCAAGGCAAGTGTTTTGATTGCCTGAACATGGAGGATTTGAAGAGTGGACAGAGGTTCACTCACTTTTTACTCACATCACAGAAGTCTCTTCAAAAAAAAGTTCTAAAAAGCCAAACTTTCATCCTCTCTTGAAAGTCTTCCCACCCCCTATTAAAGTATAGCTGCACCGGTCAAAAACGTCAAATCAACCAGGCTCATCAGGGGATCAAACAGCTGATTAATTATTTAAGCAAATAGCATCCAAACCTATAGGGATCCCCCCTCACCGCCCAACAATAAGAGCTGTGTAAAACAAGATAATTGCTATAACCTGGCAATCTGTGCTGCAGTGACAGGCAAAGCATAATCCAGAATTAGCCCAGAACAGCAGTAAAAAAAAAAAAAAAATACATGTACTGAATTTTAATAGGGAGTAGTACTTTTTTTTTAAATCATTAACGAGGTTGTATTTACTGCCTACTTAGGAGCCATTAACTGCACTGATGACCTAAGATTAAAAATTAGTGGTTGT
Source organism: Gopherus evgoodei (assembly GCF_007399415.2). Lineage (NCBI taxonomy): Eukaryota > Metazoa > Chordata > Testudines > Testudinidae > Gopherus > Gopherus evgoodei. The sequence continues at coordinate 52,030,866 of NC_044328.1, read as the reverse complement.
CTTAATATGCACTTTAGTAAATCTATGTGGGGAAAGAACATAATTTTTCATTTTACTGTTACACTTGTTCATTGCTTTAAAAAAGCCTCAGAGAACAGTTACAGCTATATTCACTTTCTGTAACTTCAGTCATGCATATAACAAATACTCTTGTTAGTTTAGTGAGGCATTTTTCAATTCCAATATTAGTGGAAAAATTATTTAACAATTACTTGGCCAATCATTTTTTAAATTTTCTTTATTTAAGCTGTGTGTATTATTAATCAGGGTTATCATCCATTACCATCCTGTTTATCCTCCATCCTGCACCAAGCCATAAATAATAAATAAGGCTAGGTTTTAGTCACTGATATTTTTAGTAAAAGTCATGGACAGGTCACAGGACATAAACAAAAATTCAGGGGCCCATGACCTGTCCATGACTTTTACTAAAAATACCTACCCTGACTAAAACTTGGGCGGAGGGCCATGGGTGCTTGGGGGGCGGGGGGGTCAGTCTGGGGGCGCCATGAGTGCTAGGGACCAGGACCCCCGTTGGTGCTGGGGGAAGGGTTGGTTGACAGGGCTAGCAGGGGCTTCCTAGCCAGCTCTACATCCCTGCAGCTACTAGGTGGCAGAGGCAGGGGCCAGGGTCAGCAGCTCTGATGCTCCCACCACAAGTGCCAGTTGCTGCAGCTCCCATTGGCTAGGAACCTCAGCCAATGAGAGCTGCAGGGACGGGGCCTGCAGGCGCAGGCAGCACAGAGACCTCCCACCCCTCCACCACCTAGGATCTACAGGGGGGGCCATGCCAGTGGGAGCAGGGGAGTCCCCTGCCCCGAGGTAAGCGCCAACTCTCTGCCCCTAGCCCTGAGCCCCCTCCCACCTACTCAAACCCTTGCTGCTGGCCCAGGGGCTGCCCGGCTCAGGCAGCCCCTGAGCCAGCACCAGCCGCTGCAGAAGTCATGGAGGTCATGGAAACTCATGGAATCAGTTACTCCGTGACCTCCATGACACACTCGCAGCCTTAATAAACAACAACATCTTTGTGATCCTGTAAGTATAAACACTGAAGTCAAAAATCTAGCCCACTTAAAAGTCTTCAGGAGAATTACTATACAAATGATGCTCTGCAGTGCATACACATCTATTATTAAAATGTTTTAATTAGCAAAACGCATAGTTATACTTACAAGCTGGTGCTCTAATCGTTTGATAGTTTCATCTTTTTTCTTCAGATCTTCTTTAAGCTGCCTGATCTCATTTAACAGATCTTCAGTCTGACATATGAAGTAATCGAAAAATAGGCAACATGAAGTTTTCTGCAGGGTGTAGACAACTATCTAATTTAACATCTCCCCAGGAAATAGTAAATCAAATGCTGCTGAAGCACCAGCAGGAAAATATGCATTAATCACGATGAATTCCTCCTAAAATATATTAGACTCTGCTTTCATCTCATTGTCCACATGCTGACATGGGCTATATGTACATAAGCTGAATTTACAGCTAAAAACAGCGGGGAAACTTGGCTGAACTGAACATCTTTATTCCAAGACACAGGGTTGAGCAAACACACTGTCTCCTGTTAAATTTTTAATGTACGCTAGTTCCAATAAAAGTATTTTAAGCTCCTTTTTATTCACAATGGCTTTATGATCTTTCAAAATTACATAAGCTGTTGAGAAAAAAATCAACACTGAGAATTACTTCATATTTATAACCCTGTTTATCTAACAATAAGCAGCAATACTATAATTTGTGTGAATTGCAATTTGAAAATTATCACATGAAAGTAGACTAATAGAACAGAATGAAAATAACAATAAATCACACTTTATAAAAAATTAGCAAACAAGGATAACTATTTCTTGCACTGGGCAGAAAGTCCTGTTGAGCTGAATTTTAACTTGGATCAAACAGGAGACATAAGACTTCAAGAGAAAAATGTTTATGCACTGTTTTCAAGGATTTTTAACCTTGAAAGCTATGAAATTGAGTTTTCTTAAAAATACCTCAGAAAGGAAAAGAAGTTAAGTATTTATCAGTGAATTAATCACAGTGTTCAGCTACACAAGGCATTGTGGGGGCATATTTTTAGTTAATATTTGCATATGATTTCAGTTTAGTAAAGACTGCTTTTATCTGCTGTGTTAGGATGAAACACTCAGATTCAAAGATACCTTATGGTAATGCAAACCACACACAGCTACTCATTAAAAAGAAGATTATTTAAAAAGTCACAAGAACTGAATGTCAATTAAACCTGGTGTGGTTTTGAAAACAGAAGGAAATACTACTTTCTTTTACTAGGAATTATTCATGTTTCAAGACTACATTTCTGAAAGACCAGAGATAGTAGATGCAGTTTAACTAGCTCAAAAGATGATGACAGTACAAGCAGCAGAAATACAATTATATTGCATGGAGTGCCTGAAACATAAGTATTTTATGTCCCAGTCTTGCTGTTGGTGTCTCCTTGCAGCCATGACTTAAATGGAACTTCACAAAGGAGCAAGAGTCCATCTCTGCAGAGCCAGCTACAGGACTATATTCTAAAATGCAGGCCCTTTCCAGTAGATAGCCAAATCTAAAAAATAGTCTTCTAATTTTATTTGTTTCTTAGTTCTGGTCCATTTTTAAAAATGAATCCTATACTATCAGTTTCTTGCAGCTGCTGCCTATAGACACTGGTGGATTTTATATCAATTAAGTGAAACATACTCAAATACTACAGCGATGGACAACAGTATAAAATTACTTTTTTTATAAAGCAGCACCCAAAACACATACCAGATCAACTGAAATGGAAAAGGAAAACCAGTTCTCTTTTGGGCCACTCAACTTCATCAGTGTTCCTTTTAAATATCTATTTCAATCAACTCACATCCTTGATTTTATTGTGTTTTCAAAGTTCTTCCCGCAGAAACACCTGCACTACTGACTGGAAGACCTCACTGCAAGTTCTAGAACTTTGCAAATTGGTGGATAAGTCAACAAAAAAAGAATTGTAAATATAACAAAATACATAGATAAATACTTTAATTGCACTGTGATCATACTTCAAAATAAAATAGAACACTATTTTACAGAAGTAATAAAAACTTAGCAATGAGACTACAGTTTAGCACTCATGAAAATGCTTGTTGAGAAGTAGAGAGAGAGGGCCATATTTGGGGAAGATTTTCTGGCGGTGTAAATTGTCATAGGTTCTAAGGCCTGGCTCGTTTCTGTGAAAATTATGGGACACATAGATCAGCAAATATTTAGAATAAAGACAATCTCTAAAATTAAAACCAAGAACTTCACAAGCCATTATTGTAACATGTCAACTGCAAATATGAAAAGGCATCATTTTTTCAACAACAAACTTGTGTCAATTTGAAAAAACTTTAGATGGTATAAAAAACAAGTCAGCAGCTTTTGGGGTTTGCTTGTTTTGAAGTGTAGGAACCAAGGTGTAACAAAATACTACACAAGAAAAGGTAAAAAATATACTTTGTAGCTTATTTTCAAGATATATTGCCATATGCAAGAATATAATTTGTCCATCTGTGGCTTACCTATTAAAAAACTAAAGAGGTAATTTATTACAATGTCAAAGAATGTATTATCCCCACTGAGCTGATAAGACCATTATAAATATAAGAACGGTTTCTCACCTCAGCTTTATACTGCCTTATTTGATCTGGAAGTACTAACTTTACAGTCATGTGCAGTATTGATAAACACAAAGTTATGCTATTCTGCAATACAATCAATGTCAATTTACCTTATATATAGGCTCAACATCCTGTGGTTCTGGGCTTGATGGTATTGAGAGAGGGATGTCCTGAAGACAGACATTCTCATCATTCTGCCAGAGAAAAGGAAAGGAATGAAGGCCCATTCAGTTTGTTTGCTGAATAGCTAATTCCCAAAGTCAGTTTCAGACACCAAAGTATAAACACTGTGAGCTTTGCTATTATATTAAAAGAGTTGAGATTAACTTTTTCCATACCACCTGGGAAGTCTGCCATGAATAAGAATCAAGAACAACATTGCAAAACTAAAACAAACTTTATAAAAATAAGAGAAACCCTTAACATGCTTTTTAGATCACATTTTCATGACATTCTTCCTTGCTCTTCTTGTACCACCATTTGCTTTGCATTTCCACTATTCTTACAAGGCAAAGTAAACTGCAGTTATGCAGTTCTGGAACAAAATGTATTTTTAATGCTGTGACACTGTACTTATATTTACTATTGTACTGTTTAGCTGGTACCATCTCTTCACTTACAATCTGTGCCTTATAGAATGGTCTGTCAAAACATCTCCCTAATATTAACAGTGAACCACATACATGTGTTATAAGTCAGAACAAGAAACCTGTCCCCCAACGGTTCCAAATACCTGTCCAGAAAAATAATTAGTGAGAGGGACACAGTGGAGTGGTAGACCAAAGAGCCCTGAATTAGTGCACCTTGTTATTGAAAACCAGGCTACATTTGCAATGTTTCACTTTTCAGAATCCTATGCATCTGAGTTCTGTCTCCATTTAACAGTTGCAATAATTAAGGAAAAAAATATAACACGACTGAGCAATATTAAAATGTGACTTGCACCTAAATTATACTAAAATAGTTCTTACTTCAACTAGAGATTATTTCTTAAACTCAAAAATATTTTTGCTTTTTAATAGGTTGACTAACACAGAATGAATCTACAGGTATCAGACCCTATTTTTTTTAAATCAGCCCTACCATGGTGCACAGTGAAAGAGCACGTTTTATTTTTAGCACTGCATTCTGAAATTAAGCACAGCCAGTACAACTGCAAAGATCGTGAAAAGATGACAAAAGATAATTGCATAACTGCTTCCTGAAGCATTTAAACAGCCATGACAAACAGCTGATAATGTAAAATGTTCTGTACCAGTGATACTGTCTTGAAAAGTCAGTTATGTCAAAGAATAAATCAGACCAAATCTTTGGAGAGAGATTCTCATGTCACATTACCACTTTTGTATTACGTTTCATATGTTGCCTCAAATCACTACACACCACCACAACAAACATTACAATGCAACACCCTATTTTAAGGTTCTTCAAGGCTTCACTCCTGCTCCCGTGCTATGGAGAAAAAGGGTTCTCTTTCTGTCTAGCTCACTAGCTTCTGAAAAGGATGGGGATTATTTGTGGTTGCTATCCCGGTCACTTGGAAGGATGAAGAGTGATCCTGTTCGTTTCTCAATATTTGCTCAGTGATCCCCATGTGCTCCAGGTAGCATTTGGAGAACTGTAATTTTCCAGGTTAACCTTCAATTTGCTTGTAACCAGGCAAAACAAAAAGAGTTCTAGTCATACTACTAGATTCCATGAGCGCAAATGTGCCTCTATAGCCACAGATTGATTAAAAACCCTAATGGGTCTTACTAAAATAATTGCCATGGATATGGGTGTTTTGCCCCCTAATCCATGTGAATTACTTCCCATAGAATTTTACAATTAAATTACACAGGGCACTTGACACTGAAGGAAGAGAGATCTTCAGCTGCTTTTTATAAAAAATAGCAAAAAAGTTGTATGGAAGGAATTACAATGTAGTTTGAACTGGTAAAGTATTTTAATGAGAGTCCCCTTTACATGTTTGCTTCTTCATTTGCCAGCATCCCTCTGGTAGCAACAGCCATACATCACAACCCTCAGCATCCTTAAACACTGTAGAAATTACCACATTTTTTTTGTGGTAAAAAATCGGTTTGCTATAATAAAGTTTAAACTGAATTTACACTCACAAGATACACCTGCTCCTTACAATACCCTCTCTTCTGCTCTTTTTACCATCTGACTGTTGATTCTCAACAGGGTCATATTTCATGTTAGCTTTTCTTACTGAAGGGTTTTGACCACTTGGTGGAGACTAATTTAGCTTAAGCATCACAGGGCATATAGAGTGCTGTCCACTTCATCAGCTGCTGCTTGTTCCTTCTGCACTGCTTGCTAATAAATGTGACATATGCTCATATGGGCAGATAATAGTCCACTTTGATCAAGATATTTGTAGGATGATTTTTATTGTAATATTATTGTATAAAAACATTTTAAAAGGAGTAAAGTACTGCTAGGCCTCAGTAAGAAGCAAGCAGTATCTGGTGAATTTCATTAAAAGGCATTTGCAGTGTAATGTTAAGTTAAATGGTTATGCTTTTCCAAATAGTTATATGCACTTAGAAGAAAGGGTACACACAGAAACAGGTATCAGTTTACGCCTGGGAAATGAAGACTATTTAAAATTAGATTAATTTGCATACATTTTAAAAAAAAGATGGTCACAGAGGCCTGGAATAATGCTTGCCACCCGCAAATGGAGACAACTAAAGAGGAATTCTAGAAAACTACTGATTTCATTGCAAAGGGAATTAATGTGTGTAGGATATGTCACATCAGCAACAAGAGGTTTGTATGTATTCTAGTAGTTATCAATTTTGTAAGCCTTATCATACACTTTTATATATTCAGAATCAAAGCAAGATGCAAGTTCATTTTCACTGCTCTTCTCATGATTAGGTGAATCACTTCCAATGCTTACAGTACACAGGTCTAACAATATACGTCAACTGGAACCTCAGCACGCTATTCTGCACAATATTAATGACTACAAATATAGTTATTTTAGAAGGAGTTCCGCGTTTTCCTTCTTTCCTCTTTCTTTTCAGCTGTACTGCCAACATGAAAAGTTTAGCACCAGAAGGAGCACCATTTTCCCTATGTAAAGAAAGGGAGCTTCAAATAGGATTAGCAAGAATAACCACAACTAGCTATTAAGGTATACTGCATTTTGACTGGCTACATATAATATTTAGTCATGTGTCAACTTTTGGGAAATTTGAATAACGGAATGTAAATCTTTATTTTCAGAAACATGTAATAATGCATTAAATAAAGCTGTTCTCTTACGCTGTCATGTGACAGTGGACCTAAGTTTAGTAAGTCAACCATCAACATATATCAAACAGCAACATGCATACAAATATTAGTTCTTTATTCAACTGACATTTTCTAAATAACTGGAATATTTTATTGCTTATCTAGGATTATCAAAAGGTTAAATGTACATTTCTACAATAAGCGTGTGTAAATATAATTGGGCTAGTCGCATTTGTGCCTAATGTAGCTACTCAATAAAACACTTCTTTGCAATGAGGACAGCTTCAGTACAATTTGATGTAAATTCAAAGAAACTGGAAAGCACCAGCATAAAAACAAATACTTTCAAAATATGCCTAATTTGAATTTTACATAGTAAAAACCAAATCAGCAGCAACACAAAACAATTTTACCTAATTTTCTTAATTGAAAGTAGATTCTGGAAAGTGGTGCTGTTAGAGAGAATAGAAAATTAATCCAATACTATTTGTAACTATTTTCTAATTAATTTAAAATGTGTGATAAACAGCTTATAAGTCTCAAATTCCAGTAGTCCTATTATGATTACGTCTGACATTTATTCACGTTTAGACAAGGAAACACACTAATTGTGCTTCTGTTCTACACAATGGAACATCTCACATTTAATTAGCCACGTAGAAAGCTGAAAACTGAACTTATAATGCAGAACTGTTTCTACACAGCCTATAAATGACATGGATTGCACTGATATTTAAACCAAGCGATCTGTTTTGACAAAAGATCGATCATTGCTGCTTTAGATCCACATCCTTCTCTTTAAGGATGGTCCTTTTCTGTTGACTATGACTACCAGTAATCCGAGACACTAGTTTTCCACACACATTTTCAATTTCATTATTTTTGTTGGAATTTCTCTCTTCCAATTTGTTTTACTGGACTTTTACATCCTGACTCAACAAAGTACTTAAGCATGTGGCTACCTTTTAGAAGCCTCGCTGTAGTCAATTGAACTAGTCATGTGTTTAAAGTTAGGTATGTATTAAAGTAACTTGTTGAATCAGAGCCTCAGAGCTGAAATCAGAAGTAGACCCAAGTAAGTCACGACACTTGGAAAAGTATCCACACATCTTATTTGTAGCGATAAAATCATAATACATGTGCTCTCCCAGTCCATCTTCCTGCTGGAAAAACTAACATAGTTAAAAGACAAAAGGCTGCCCCCCCACACCCTCTTAATTGCTATATTTTTGAAGAGCAACATCTATATTTTCATAAGTAACTTTTACCACTTTAAGTGCAATGTGTTTATTTTGTACAATACAAGTTTGGTGGCAACAGAGTAAGACTCAAAAGACACAGTTCTTTTGCAGTCTCCTGGGATTCAGTCTAAGCAGTCAGTTCTCATCAGTTTAAATTAAGAATTGAGCTGACCTCAACATTGCAATCACAATGGCTATTATTTAGAGTGATACTTGAATTTATTCATGACATTTTTATTTCAGTTTTAAAGTGGAATATGAAGCAGAACCCACACAAAGTTAATTTCATTCCAAAGAAATCTGCATTTTTGTTAAGGGTCACATTACAGATCAGCTGATTTTATTATCTTAGAATGGCCTTAATGAATGTTATGGGTTTAATTTCAAATGCTATACACCTAGATCTAATACTTAATAGCCCTTTATTTCAGAAATTAAAATTTTCTCTAATGCAACTTCTGTCACTCTAAATGATTTAATGTACTTTTATAGTATACTTGAAATATATATAACAAACACTGAAGTGCTTATTTTAAATTTTCAAGCCTGCATCTGTAATGGTCACATCTATACTTTAGGGTGGGAAGAAGTATTCAATATAAAATATTGATGGTTAATAACAGAGTACTTTACTTGCCTCTAATTCGGATTTCCCTTAAGATACTATAAAAACCTCATTTGACTAAAATTGTGCAGGTCAGATCCCTGAACAGGCACTAAGACACAGTAAGTAAGATTTGGCCTCCCATTTCTTTTTTGGATTTTTTTTTTTTTTTTTTTTTTGAGAGAGAGAGAGAGAGAGAGAGAGAGAAACAAGGTGGGTGAGGTATTTTATTGGACCAACTTCTGTTGGTGAGACACACAAACTTTCCCCATTTTATACTAACACTATTACAGTTCAATTTACTTGTCACGTCAGTGTGCCTTCTGCTGTTTCATTTGGTACTTGATATATCATTTTTTACTTTTTTTCATATGCATCTACACTGAGAAACACATTTAGTAAGAGAAAAAAAAGTACTTTAAAAACATTTACACTGTTATTCCATTCCTTTCAAAAAGGAAAAGAATAAAATCTCTAAAAGACCAGGAGAGTTAAAAGACAGATGTCGTCCTCCTCATAATTAGCCATCATAAATGAATAGATCTCAGAGTCTGCACTGATTATTACCTCAGTCAGGTAAACTAATCATTACACCTTGGGGATTCTCTGCAAATATTTGATTATACTAATTAAAATACAGTACTGAGATTTGCAGTTTGTACAGAGATTAAAAATGTTTGTCAGTTTCCTGCTCTTGAGTGAGGCTAAGCTTTTGAAGCTTTCAGCAGAGAAAGGCAAATATAGGGCTAAGGTAAAATCTAACTACTATCATCTGCATTAGTATTTCATATATAGTTTCACTAGGAATATTTACCCATTTTCTCTTTGTGGCCTACAAAACAAGAGGAGATCTATGCATTAAGGTTCCAGTTCAGCAAATCAATGGGACTAGTCACATGCTTAAAGATAGGCACTTACTTAAGTATCTTGCTGAATCAGAACGTCAGACTGCTAGAGGATAATGATGCTATTTAGTATCACCAGTTAAAATCAAGAATTCTTTGGAAAAGATACCATAGCTAAATACATTACTGTTCCCCGAACTTTTGCTATTTACCAATCACAGAAGTTTTGTACTCCACTAAAATAAATTAATGAAACAAACTGGTGACTTCAGTTTAAGTTTTTAATTTATTTTTTGCTAAAATTTCACCTCACTTGTTAGAAATAGCAGTGGTTGAGTTCATATTGATATCACTGTAAACTTAACAATTAACCAAATAAAGTATATCTCAAAACTCAATTTCTTCTTCTTTTGTGTGACATTTATTTATACATACATTTCACTGAATTTATAAAAATCAACTGCATATAGTCATTAAAACCACTAGGACAAAATCATTCCTATACTAACAAAAATACTCTGCTTGTAGGAATCTACCGGGACACATGTGATTCTTATAAAAGGAGTGCATTGTATTTTTAAACAAACAGAATGGGGCAAAATAAATCAGGCTTTAAAAAAATAATAATAATAAAAAAAAACCTTACCTCTGACTAGTATGAGTTCTGTCCAAGATCACATTGTGAAAATGAATTAAGGTAAACTACATTCTGTTTGGATGAGTCACCACTAATGAGAATCCTGAACCCAAATAACGACCTCATCCATTAACACCTTAAAAATTAACAGTAAAAACATACCAACAAAACCCACATCTATGTTTCTCACAACACCAAAGCTCAAGTAGAACTGAATAAAGATACTTACACTGTTTATATATAATGCTTTCATGAAAAATGTTTCATATTGTATTTGAGAATAAAATATTTTAAAATAATTGTTTTGGTCTTTTGGCTCCTTTGTTATTAATGCTGTCTGTACTGTGATCTTTCATGCATATTAACCAGTCAATGAAGGTAAAAATCTCTGTGCCACTCCTGGGTTGCATATTTTCTCGAAACAACCTCAGTTTCCATACAAACAAGAATTTGCATCCAAAACAAACAAAAAAAACTTAACGCTAACAGCACATCTGAATTCTCTCACCCAACAGTTGAGAGAAGTGAAATAGTCAGTAGCATTTTGTGGATCTAACTAGTCCAAAGTACCACACCCTTAAATTTGTTAGGAGTAGGCTTCATAGCTCAAACTATGGGGTTTTAAGATTGTTGCTGACATGCAACAATAAAATAGCAATACTTTTGAATAAAGGCAAGATTTCATATTACTGTTACGTCTGATGGATTGTTTTAAAAGAAATTTCAGATCTCCTTTATACATCATAAAGTAGTAAAAATAGGGCTCAAACCCATTTTCCGTTTTGCAGCTTATATGATATCTAATTTTCTAAAGTTATTTGTTTGCTTATTTTAAGGCTTTTCAGTATATATGGAAGGTCCAGTATAACTGTAATTTCTAACACTTAGTCCAATTATAAAATATCGCCTTCAAATAGCAAATAGCAGTTATGTTGCGTGCAATCAGCAATGAAGTTGATATGCTCAGCTAGTACCCAAAGTAGCAATTATTTAACAAAGGGGAGAATTAACAAAAAATATTGGACTCACTAACATGAAAAATTAATGTAGTATACAAGTTTTTACTGATTTCCACAGTGCTATTTTCTAACAAATTCTGAAGTACCCTATGGCTTTAAAAACTAACATCAGGAATACCTCTCCCTACCCAATTTACTAGTTTAACTAAAACTACATACAGGTTTATTTAGAGAGCCAGTCTCTGAGGATCTGTGAAGCCTGTGATGTTCCCTGCTTATCTTGAGGGCCAAAAAAATATTAGGGTTAATCTCAGTTTTCCTTGTGAAGACAGCCTTGAAAATAAGTCAAACATTGGAGTTGATGGTTTGCCTCATTTTTCATTATCACTAGACTATCTACTTCTAGGGCCACGAAAAACTCAACTAACAGTCCCTTAATTTGAGAGGAACCCAGAGAAATTCACAGCTGAGAGGACAGCGTTGCTCAGGTTTCCTGCTGCAGGCTATGAGCTTGTTGCAAGCTCCTTTCCAGCAAGCCACCTTCAGCCATTCTGACTCTAGAACTGACCAATCAGCACACTATCCGGCTACAAAGAAGGGCAGCTTGATAATAAGTAATCTACAAGACCATTTTACTTTCATAGCGCAAGGAATTTAGCCATTCTAATCCTTGCTCTGTAGCTTTAGTCCAATCGAAACCCTTCTTAGTTTCCCCCATCTGTAAAATGGGGATAGTTACTTACCTGGAAGGGGTGTTATGATCAATAATTTGCAACATGTTTTTCCAGTTAGTTACTATTGTTCTGCCATTCTGCCAATTAGTTATCATATATAAAGTACTACAAAATCCTCCAGTGGCTGGGGGCTTATAGCTCCCAGTCCTATCATTTATTTGAACATTTATCCTTGTAAAACTCTAAATGTTTTCACTTCTACTGCTATGTTACCTGAAGATTTCCTAACATTTTCACATTTTTGATAGTCTTAAATTTCGAATTGCACCAACATATCCACCTGAAAATCCTGAAGCCTAGCACAATCCCACATATAATAATGTAGATCAGTAGTGCTCAAGTTTTAGCAACCCGCGGACCCCAATTTTGACTTAAAATTTTCGCAGACCTCCAAGCCCCCCAACTCAGCCCCAGGCCCTGCCCCCACTCCACCCCTGCACCTCCTCTTCCCCACCTTTTTCTAACCCCTGCCCTGGGCGCACCACCTCCCCACTCCTCCCACTCCCTCCCTACTGACTGAACAGCTGTTCCCTGGTGTGCAGGAGGTGCTGGGAGAAAAGGGGAGGAGTTGATTAGTGGGGCCTGTCGACCCCTTGGAATGCCACCTGCGGACCCTAGTTTGAGAAACTCTGGTGTAGATGATGGATAGGCATCAGTTATGTTGGAACAGAAGAAAACAAAGGCCCTTACAAAAACGCTGAAGCTAGCTTTTTTTTTTTTTTTTAATTGTGGAAAGAAAAGTCTCTTGCCACAGTCTGCAAGAGACAAAAACAGCCATTACAAATACAGCAATTCCTAACTACATTCACCTCAATCCTGAAATAAAATTAACCTTTAGAAAATAAACGTGTCAGTTAAAAAAACCCAAACTCAGAACAGAAATAATTACACTGCTCTACAGCCAAAATGCTTCTGAAATAAATGTAGTCCAACTTTACTAATTCTAGGTCACTGAGAACGAAAATGATGCTTAAAATTGTTGATTGGCTCTAGTTTTCAAGATATGCTATTGGGTCACTATATACGACCCTTGACTTGGGAATGGCGGAGGAGAAGTGAGTTATACAGGAAAGGGATCTCAATTTAAACCAGAAATGACTAAAATACATCTTTGACTGGATCTATGAATAAATCTATGACTGGGTTTGGACAGTACTTGCTTTTGAGGCAAAACAATGAATGATGCAATCTGAAGCTGGTATTGCATCATACATGATAGGAATTGCATCATGTTATTCTTAGCAGTCATGGATGATGCAATCATAACGAAGCTTACACCACTCTGCTGAACAAATTGCCCTATATCAGCTCTAGAAACCATACAGTGTCGTGCTCTCTTATTTGTCAGTGTTTGATTTTGCAAAGGGACACATTCCTGTTTAGCCAAAGTGAGCAGAGATGCCTCGTACTTGTGTGAACAGTGCAGATAACTTCTGCTATGTTTGTGGTGAAGTGACTTTTGCATCACAAAAGCGCAGTATAACCACTATGGTTAAGAAAGCCTATCACCTTTATTTTGGCTGCAAAATTGGAGATCAGGACAAGAGGTGGGCCCCACACATATGCTGCAACACTTGTGCCACAAATCTTCGCCAGTGGTTGAACAGGAAAAGGAAATCTATGCCTTTTGCAGTGCCAATGATTTGGAGAGAGCCAACAGCTCATACCAGCAATTGTTACTTCTGCATGGTGCCTCCAGTTGGGAAAGGTGTGTCAAAGAAGAAAAAGTGGACTGGGCATTATCCAAACATTCCATCAGCTATACGCCCAGTACTCCACAGAGAAGGACTGCCGGTTCCTGATGCACCACAATCATTCTCACTTGAGTCAGACGAGGAAGAGGAAGAGGATGAAACTTCTGGTCCTGAACCATCAGTGTCACAGGACCCACATTTTCTCCCATCCTCCTCCTTTGAACCACACCTCATAACACAAGGTGAACTGAATGACCTTGTCAGGGATTTGGAACTACCCAAGAGTAAGGCAGAGCTGTTGGGCTCCAGACTACAGCAATGGAATCGCCTGGCAGGCTATCAGGGCAAATGGAGCCCATCAATGCTTGCAGACTATTGCTGGACAGTGACAAGAGATGCTCCATTTAATGAATACAAGAGACAAGCCAAGAAGCGCCAAGTAGACACTGAATAGGACTAAACTATGTACATAATAGTTTTTTGCCTTTTGCTTCATAATAAATTTTATTTATAGAACCCTTTTGCTGATTTTTAAAGTGTTACATAAACAGGACAGGTGAAATATTATCATGTAAAGCAACCATAACCACATGAAAAGACCTAGGTTTACAATTTATGATTAAAACTCTACTATCTACACAATAGACAGAAATAAAATGTAAAAACTTAAATATCTTAGAAACAGTAGCCAATCAGTTGTTTTAATTGTCATATTTGAATTCAGCACATCAAAATACATAATAAATAGCACATTTTATCTCTGAAGCAGACAACTTCTCAAAAATTGTAGACCAGTGTTATCTTTACCAGAATTGAGCAGTATCAAAGGAGCTTTGGGCATCTCATGAACAGGAGGAAAGAAAAAAAAAAGGTGCAGCATTTCTGCATTGAAACGTCTCCTGTTGTGCACTGGAACTTCCTCCTATCCTGTTGCGGAGGATATGGCAGCTTCATAGGACATGCCTGGTCTCCCCTATGGAACCTCATCAACCCCCATTCTATTTTTCAGTGCATAAGCTGTAGAGACCAGTTTCAGTTTCATACTGCCATTGCTTAGAATGTTCAAGGCTTTCATTGTGCAGTGAAGAGGAATCAACATACGGATAAAAAAACCTCCGGAGAGAAACAGAGTTCCATTAATTTGCTCTTCCTAGATGTTTGAATCTCACACTAACTACAGCAAAACATTCTAGACTAGAAATGCAGATTGACACAAACACTAAATCTTTGTGCTTCTATCACTGACTTGTAAATCAACAGCATGCTCCTACTTTGCAGTCTTCCCAACTTCTCAATTGAATAATTTATCTAAAAGATTCCCTTTTCTCTGAAGAAATTTTTCAAAGGTACACAAATCATGACTATGCTGTCATTTCAAACCAAAAAAACCTCACCGAACTTTTCTTGTGCTCTGATCTATCATTCTGCATTAAAACTGCCATACCACTTACTTGTGAATGCCTAGATTGTGGAAAAAACTGAATATGAATATTTTCATAAGACAAGAGATGTAATAAGGAAGTGTTATAAACAGTATTAAAAGCAAGCTCAAAAAAGTCATTGGAAAAAATGAACAGCAGCAAGGGATCCCATGTAAGTAAAAATATAGAAGTTGTACCTAAGGAAAGCACATTTTGTGGGTTCACGATACGGATAAAGGGCATACATCTGACTAGACATAGGGCTGAATTAAGACAATAAAGGGGCCTAGGTACATCTCCGTATGTGGGTCTCTCTTTGACCTATCACTGTGATGGACTCAAGTCCCCCTTACCAATTCCATCCTTTGTCCATATGGCCTATATTGAATTCTTTGTATGTTTTCCAGTGAAGCTGAAAAAGACACGAGTCTTTTGGCAAGTCAGAATTTCATTTTACACAGTGCAGTGTTGTTATCCCGCATTGTTGAATCAGCATCTGTGAGGTCACAGACTAATTCACACTGGGTGAAACTAGTACTGGTATCCCAGAAAACTGACTTAGAAAACTTCTTGTTGAAATGAGGATTTTAAAAATTTGAAGTTTTGAATTCAGAGGTGTATCCCTAGCAGAGTACACCAATGTTTCTTTATGGAATTTTATTTTTATAATTAAAATACTTAAACTTGTTTTAAAATAAGGGTATTTGGCTAGACCACAATTGGTTATTAGAGAAGAAACCAAGGCATTAAATTAAATACAATACTATATTTAAGATGAAATTAGCTGCTGCTACTAGTCTGTTATGATCTAATATATATACATAGCTGTAATGCTGTATGCTTCCCACAATCACCCTGAAGGGGTTAACGTAGGCGACATGGGCCAATTAACCTGTTAGGCTGCAAACAGGAGGACATTTAGGCTGAGAGGAAAGCCCTAATCTACTGCACATGTTCCACAAATACAAAAGATAATGAAAATAAGCCATTTTAGTAATGCTCATTGAACAACCTGTTTTTCCCACAGAAAACCATTTCAGATAGTCTATAAATACCAGCACTGTTATTTAGAAATGTTGTATTTTCTGTTGCTTGTTTTCTAATGACTTTCTCAGGGAACCAGTCTCAAAAAAGGGGGGGTGGAGGGGACGGGCTAATACATAGGAATTGAATGGTTTTTGGCTTTGGTGGCTTTTTTCAGAATTCTGCTGGGGGGCAGCTAATCTAACAGAGAACTCAGATTAAGGAAGCATTGTTAGGTAAGCAATGAGGTTTAGGTTTAAGTAAAATCATAGAATATTGATAGCAAGGAAATTTTCAAGCACAATACGTTCTCAAAGAAAGTCTAACACTTGTTCGTGTTACTAGTATCTAAAGGTGAGCAGAAAGCAAGTAGCAATTCTGTTTATTTCAACTATAGGAACAAATAAAAAGGCATTCAACACCAACAACCCAAAATAAACACTTT
Source organism: Gopherus evgoodei (assembly GCF_007399415.2). Taxonomy (NCBI): domain Eukaryota; kingdom Metazoa; phylum Chordata; order Testudines; family Testudinidae; genus Gopherus; species Gopherus evgoodei. Next base: position 52,014,373 of record NC_044328.1, on the reverse strand, counting down.
TAGCTACCCCCAAAGACAGTCCCCACTCTACCTAAAATCCTTGTATACCCTAAAGTCTCAACTAGCAAATCTCATATTAATCAACATTTCACATAAATCTTTCTTAATATATTACAGTTTTTCAAAGTTTTGACAACACAAAGGATAATAAATTGATCCAGAAGGGTTTTGCAGATGCTATGGCTTCACTTTTTTGTTGGGGTGTTTCAATGAAGTGTGCACCAGGTTTTTTGCAAACAAGATTATATGCCAACCAGGAACTGAACTGAGGCCATAAATTCACTTCACAACTGCCGAAGAACAATTAGGCTATGTCTACATTACAGACTTTACAGCGTATCCCATGTAGCCACTCTGCCAACAGAAGAGAGTTCTCCCATCAGCATAATTAAACCACCCCCAATGAGCAGCTGAAGCTATGTTGACAGGAAAGCGCTGTCGGTGCAACTTTTATTGGTCAGGGTTTTTTTTTTCCAAACCCCTGACCAACAAAAGTTTTACCCACAAAAGTGTAAGTGTAGACATAGCCTTAGACTAATCATTCCTACCTACCAGTGCCAAATCTGAAGCTCTGCTTTTAGAGGTTTACCTGTTTCCCATTAGCAATCTCTTGAAAATCCAGGAATCATTGAAACCATTTTAAAGGCTTTTCAGAGTCAAGGAATGCAGCATTTTAGACAGCATATCACATTTTCTTAACTCCTTCACAAATTTACATGTGTATGTATTTTAATTCTATATTTGTAATAACCAAATGATTACCCTTTGGTACAACAGAGTATGTGAAACAATTAGTGAAGCCTGTCCTACAAGCCCAGGTTTAGAGTGATAATTAAATGTGATCAGCTGTAGTCACGCAAAAGCCATGTTGGAAGTTATTACCCTTACAATCAAGTAGACTTCCTATGAATGACGGGAAATAACTTTCAAAAGAGGGGGTGTGACCCAAGTCTAAAGTCAAATATACTGTTGTTGAACTGCTATGCAATATGCAAGCCTAGCCAGGGAGAGGCAACTAAGTAAATCATCTCCTATAAACTGAATCATAGCAAAAATGAAAGCTACCGCCTTGTTCACAATTCACACAGCTTAGTCCATAAAGAACAAAAAGTATTGTATTCTTTTATACAGCTTTGAAGAGCCCAGAGAGATTTAATTCAAAAGCATATATCCCTGAACGATTGCCACACCACTCACAAGGTATAACGAGGACACTTAAAAGGGGCAAAATTTTCCATACACACTTAAGTGACTTAGGACCCTGAGTCACAGTGAAAGCCAGTAGGCACTTTTGCAAATTTTGCCCAAGAAACCATTTGAGAGGACTCTGACACTTCTTAGATCTGTAGACACAGCCACATCTGAGAATTTACTGTGAGCTTTACCTATGTCTAAAATGAAGACAAACTTTCATTTATTAAAACTAAATGGAAAAGTAAGTTAAGAAAAGTGACAGTATTAAGCTAATAAATATTGATATTTTCCCACATTTCAGAAAAGTTTCTGGCAGATCTCCCAGCTCTGCTAATCTCTTCACAAGATCTGTTCCTAAAACTTTGCAGAATAATAAATGGGAGCTGGAGTAGGATGAGAAATCTGGGCATGGGAGGCACAGCAGCCAGTCAAGGGAGCTGTTGAAGGTGGTGGGCAACGTTAGTGTAAATCAAAGGGTTCTAGTATGACACATGCTGCAATCCTTTGTTTCCGTAGCTGTTCTAAGACACCAGTTCAATGGTATATCAGGGTTAGAGAGTTAGTTCTGGGTGAGGAGTGAAGTAATAGAAAAATTTTGTTGCTAATGTGATAAATAAAACTTCTGTTTACTCTTGGGTCTGAAACTAGGTTAGATAGGACAAAAAAAATCTAAAATTTTCTGACAAAGTCAACTACAAATGTGAGTCTTCAACAGCTTTCTTTACAATGCATCTTAAAATCTAACTGGAAAATTGTGAATGTGTGATACAGTAGTTCAAATAGTTCTTTGTAAATAATCAATCAAATGTCTTTAAATGAAATAATCTTACCAACATCATCATCTTCTTCACAACTTTTAACATCCAACTGGGGAACGTGCACACACAATTCATTTTTAGAGCTGATGCAATACTACCTAAAGGTACAAGGAGTTTAACTTGCACTATGTTGAAATCTTCACCTTGGCAAGAGTATCATCTAGATTTCGATCCTCAATTTAAAAATGGGGTTGGTGCTAAAGTATTATATGCAACTAACTAGTTGTGAATTTGCATACCATATGTTCTGCAGTAACTCAGCAGAAAGTCATATTGTTATGGATCAGATAAAGAGCCTTAATTTCCATTTTTCCAACCTACTGTTTGACAGGCTCCAAACCTTACCATCTGCTCTTACCATTCAACCTGTCCCTTTTACACCAAGGGGTAAACTGAGCTCACATAAATATGTTTTAATACAGCTAAATGTAAATGTATATATCTAGGAACAAAGAATATAAGCCATACTTGCAGGATAGGGGCCTCTATCTTGGGAAGCAGTGACTCTGAAAAAGATTTGGAGGTCATGGTGGATAATTAACTGAACATGAGCTCCCAGTGTGATTCTGTGGCCAAAAGAGCTAATATGATCCTGAAATGCATAAACAGTGGAATCTCAAGTAGGTGCAGAGAGGTTGTTTTACCTCTATCTTTGGCACTGGTGTGACCACTCTTAGAATACTGTGTTCAGTTCTAGTGCCCACAATTCAAGAAGGATGTTGATAAATTATAGACAGTTCAGAGAAGAGCCACAAGAATGATTAAAGGATTAGAAAACATGCCTTATGGTGATAGATTCAAAGAGCTCAATCTATTTATCTTAAAAAATAAGGCTTAGGGCTGACTATAAATGTAAGTATCTACATGGGGAACAAACATTTAATAATGAGCTCTTTGACCTAATAGAGAACAGTATAACATGATCAAATAGGTGGAAGTTGAATCTAGACAAATCAGACTGGAAGCAAGATGTACATTTTTAATGGTGACAGTAATTAAACATTGGAACTATTTACCAAGGGTCGTGGGAGATTCTTCATCATTGACGTTTTTAAAAATCAAGACTGGGATGTTCTTCAAAATAATCCTTAGAGGATATATTTTAGAAGTTCTATGACCTGCTATCCAGCAGGTCAGACTAGATGATTACAATGGTCCCTTCTGGCCTTGGAATCTATGAACCCCTCATTGCCTTTACTTCCTCTTCTAATTCTCTTCTAGATCCACACCCAAATTGGATTCCATCCTCCAACAACACTGACCTCAGTGAAATCAGTTAAGGAGTCCAAGATACATCTAAGGGACGCTTCTCTATCCTCATCTTCTATATCTCCTTACTGCTTTAGGATATGGATCACCCTCGTTCCCCAGCTTCCACGACCCTCTGCTTTATTGGTCCTCCCACTCCATGGACCATTGCTTCATTAGAACCATTATTTGCACCAAATTCACTTATCTTCCCTGCATTTGTTGGTGTCCATTAAGCTTCCACACTCTCTCCTCTTTACTCACACTTAATCTTCTCCCACTGTTTCAACTACTATCTCTGTGTTAATGAATCTTCTAGTTTCTCTCTGCCTAGTCTCATCTCTAGATCCCTCTCAGACATTGTCTTGGATATTCAGCTGCTTCTGACACCCGATCCGACCTCTCCAAAGCAGAACATTCATTTTTCTGCCTATTCCCTCTTTTTTGCCTTCCATTTCTTCCTCCATTATTGACTCCCATCCTCTCTGTCTCCTAGACTCGCAATCTTGGTGAAATTTACAACATCTCTCCTGCTGAAGTCTGTAACCTCCTCCTGTCTGACCTCACTGTCTCACTTCTATGCTCTTAAGTCTGTCCAGAATTAAAAGTGATATTGCCAAAGTCACCACTGTCAATGAAGAGGGTTTAAGTACAAATCAACATTTAAATATATGTATGCATAACAGGTGCACACACAAACTTCTGCTTCCTTTATTATGGTTACCACCTCACAAGTTATATAAATTAGTAATGGGCATTTGCATTTTCAGCGAGGGCCTGTTCCATGCCTAGTTGCAATCAATAAGTAATCCAATAGTTATTTTGCATTTCAAACTTACTAAAGCTAAAAGTTGAGGTGCTTGACTTCTTGTAGGAGGGAGCCTGTAATGTGGTACTGGATAACTATTACTGAATTCCCCATAAAAACTGTACACTTTAAACTATTTTTTTATTAAAACAGTAATCTTCTGATGACATCCAAACTTTCCATTAGCCTTTCACAAAGGAATGAATTAGGCTAATTGAAGTTTTCTCCTGAATTATTAGCATGTAAATATAAATCAATTCCTTTTCTACTAATTTTGGCACATTTGAACTTAAAGAATTTTAGAAGTTAAATACCCAAGTTCTTTGGAGTTTAAGAACGCTTGGCAAATGTAGGTAGGTGTTAAAGTAAAAATCTTAAGAGGAAATTTGTCGTCCTTCAAAGTTTGCCTGAATTTCTCTTTCCTGTCTAATTTTTAAGAGAGTATCTTTGAAACTGAAGATTCATGCTTTTGCAGAATCATCAATCATCATCTAACTTATTAACACTGCCATTTATTTGTCAAGCTTTGTAGACATGAAAGAAGCCTCTTAAGAAGTTTTAAGCAACTCATCTTTTTTCATGTACTAAAGAGCAGACCAAATTTTAGCACTGCATGTGAACTGATAATTAGCCAGCGGTCGATAAGCACATTGTGCTGACATATGGATAAGGTGAAAAGTAAGCAGACAAGTGAGTTCTTAAGTATTTTACCCTGGGCAAAAAGCTGAATTCTTTGATGTGCATTTGACAAAGGAATTGAAGAGGAAGATTTTACTCTTTGCTGCCATCTTGGACTTCATCATTAAGTAAGGAGATCTGTCTTACCTGCACTGAACCCCATGCTTTGTTTGAATTCACAAAAATTAGAAGATCACTTATTTACCAATTTTCCCTCAATAAAAAAACTCCAACAGGATAGCTGTGTCTATTTTTGTGGAAACGAATAGACAAGGCTCCTAACTAGGACACTTTTACAGTACTAGGAAGGTATAAGTTACACCTCTACTCTGACATAACGCGACCCGATAATGCAGCAAAGCAGTGCTCAGGGGTGGGGGGTGGGGTGCACACTCCGGTGGATCAAAGTAAGTTCGATATACTGCGGTTTCATCTATAATGCGGTAAGATTTTTTGGCTCCCGAGGACAGCATTATATCAAGGAAGAAGTGTACTTTTTAAGTATAAATTAATGAGAACTGAATCTTAAATATTGCTATAATTCATTATATAATAAAAGAGAACGATGGCATAATATAACAGACACACCTTCTCTCTCACTTTTCTTCTCTTTATAATACACTAACCTGGTGCAGTAATCTTTTCAGTTTTAGTAACTGAGTTTTTACAGCTGTGCAGTCTTGAACCATATGCCGAAGGGTCATTTCATCAAGCATCACTGTGTTCTCCCGTAAGCCCACCAACTGTCTAGGAGTCTGGTAGATGTTTGGCGCTCCATAGCCTTCAAAGTGACCAATAGCAGGCTCTAAGTGGCTGGAGCCCCTGAAGGAAATATTTTAGATAAAAATCAAGAGCAGTCTTAATCTAGAGCTAAAATCTGTGAGCTCTGTTTTTTAATGAGAGAGCATTTTAGTAGTGTGTTTATTATTATTGCTCTAAGCAATTTTTAAAATTGTACAGTACTAAATGGCATAGGCTACATTTATTTAGATTGTCGAGTGGAGAAAAACGTTCACAAAACAAAGCCAGTGTTATCCTGATACAAAATTCTGCATGTTATTACACATCTCCAAGAAGTGTCTCACAAACTAATTCAGTTCCCTGTAATCCTGGATTAGTTCACACCTGCATCATCAAAGAAGCAAAATCTAAACAAGCTGGCTTGCAAAAAATGCAACACTATTTACTTCTTAAAAAAATAGAAACACTTTTACTTGTCATGTGACATGGGATGGAACAAAGAAACCAGCAAAGCATTTTCCTTTGAGTGCATATGCTGAAATTGACTGTGCACTTATAATATTAACACACACAAACTAGTTAGGGCAAAATATTTGCATCTGAATTACAATCCCCTGGAAAAGATCTGAGTTTAAAGAAGGGAATATTAGAGCAGTACGAGTATAAGTGTCATCTTCTCTCAAAAAAATCTAAACATGGGCACACCACTTCTCTGAAAATGCTATAACCTCTCCTTCATCAGAAGAAACCACACATCAGAATACATTAATTTCTAACAACTCCCTCAGAAGAGGTGCAACACAGTCCTTACCTGCTGAGGTCATTTTTACCATGTGGAAAGTGGCCTGCGTGGCCCAAGTGATAGTGGTCTTGTGCACTCCAAAGCTGCGGTGTCCTCTTCCAAAATCCATCTTGCTGCTGTCGCGTATTTCTGTCTTGTCTATCATAACGATTCATATTTTCACAGTCCACTACACAGATGTTTAAGAAAAAGTTATGTACATAACATTCTAAAGGCATTCACTACACACAAAAATACACGTAAATGTTAATCAGATATTACTAATAGGTGCACAACTACGATCTGAAACATGAATTCTTCTTCAAACTGATCATAAAAGTGAGCTAAGCTGAACACACAAGGATCAGGATTGTCATAAGAGATCACCTGTAATGCCTCACTTTTCATCTCCACAATCCTTTTTATAATAACTTCAGAAGTTATATTGTTTAAATAAAAATAAAAAGTGATCAGAACCTGCAGCAGAATCTACAAAATGTAAAACTTAAGATTTAAAACATTTTTAGAAGACAATTTGATATTAGAAAATATTTTTTCTCTTTTTACTATCAGTATCATTAGCCTTTTAAGACTTAGGAACAATACTCAAAATACAGGAAGACAATATTTTAGGAAGTGGCCAATACAATGGTCTGCAATAAAGAACAATTTTTCACTTAAAAAACATATCCCAAACTGGCTGTAACCTAATTTTTTTTTTAGCTTCAGAAAGAATCCTTAAGATTTTTAGAAATCTTTTAAAACATTAAACTTCTTCAGATTTAAACAGCTTTTGTCCACAAACAATTTGAGAAGACTGAATTTGGCAACATCTTGTAAACCACTAGAAACAAAGCCAAAATTCAACTACAATCCCTGCAGTCAGACGCAGCAAAAAAGTTAAAGTTATAAACTACTGTTCTGCAGCTAGACTTCCCTGTCACTTACCCAAAGAGTTTTCCTCACATTGTCAGCATGTCTCTAGAAGAGGAACTTTACACAACAGAACATTGTGTTACTCAGCTGCCTACTCAGACATAGTTGTACGTAAGACATTGATAAACAGGCCTTCCTTCCTGCTTGGTTCCCAGCCTGCGTTTTGTTGGGAAGCAAGCCCAGTTTTACCCTGTGATTTAAAACTACCATCCTAACTCACTGCATACATACTTGTTGAGCTAGAACTGTTTCTATATATAGCATTTAAGCACTATCCCAGACTCCGGAATGGAACAAGTAACGTTTCAGTATGCCTATGAAGTATTCTGAGGGCGTTGGTATCAATTAAATTATGTATAATCCTAGGGTGCAAAGTGCATTTAAGGCTCAAAGTAATCCTAAATTAAGATATTGTTGTAATAATTCATTGTACCTATGCTCAATTTTATCAGCTACTTTTATAATCAAAATAATCAAGATACAAGGAAAAAAATCTTTTAAAAAGTGAATGGTTACATAAACTAAAATATAAACAATTACTTTAAAAAGCTGCCTCCTATAGCTCATTATATGAGTACATTACAAAGTATATACAAATACATTTATAAGTAATTTCATTATGATTCAGCTTTGCAAACAAAATTGTGACTCCACATAGTTGCCAACTTTCTAATCGCACCCTTGCCCTGCCCAGAGGCCCCACCCCTGCTCATTCCATCCCCCTATTGCTCACGCTCCCCCACCCTCACTCCCTTTCACTGGGCTGTGACAGGGGGTTGGGGTGTAGAAGGGGATGAGAGCTCCGCCTGGCAGTGCAGACTCTGGGGTGGGACCACAAATGAGGGGCTCAGGGTGGAGGAGGGGTTTCCAGGCTGCGGCAGGGGATTGGGGTGAAGGAGGGAGTGAGAGCTACAGCTGAGGGCTTTGGGGTGAGGCCACAAATGAGGGATTTGGGATGCAGGAAGGGGTCAGGACTGGGGGAGGGGGTTGGGGTGCGGGACGTGGTGATGGCTCCAGGGGGAGGGAATTTGGGTGCAGGAGGGGGCTTGGGACTGGGGCAGGGGGTTGGGGTGCAGGCTGTGGCCAGGCGGCACCTACCTCAGACAGCTCCCAGAAATGGGAAGCATGTCCGGCTCCTAGATGCAGGGGCGGCCACAGGGGTTCTGCACGCTCTCACAGGTGGGGCCCCTGCAGCTCTCATTGTCCACAGTTCCCAGCCAACGGGAGATGCAGAGACGGTGCTTGGGCAGATGCAGCATGCAGAGCTCCCATGCCTTCCCCTGCACCTAGGAGTTGGACATACTGGCCACTTCCGGGAGCAACGCGGAGCTCGGTAGGGAGCCTGCCTTAGCCCTGAAGCACTGCTGACCGGACTTTTAGCAACCCAGTCAGCAGTGCTGATGGGAGCCGCCAGGGTCACTTTTTGCCCGGGGGGTTTTGGTCAAAAACTGGAAGCCTGGCAACCCTAACTGTACAAAATAGTTGGAAGTATGAACAAGTATGAACCTTTTCAAAATATGAATTTTGCTTATTCAGTTATTCACATGTGCAGTGGCATTTCCAATTTCTCTTCAGCAACTTTCTGCTCTCTGTATTTGAAATTCAGGTTTTGCATTTCTGTTTTAAGAGTTTTACAAACAAAATATTTTTAGTACCAAATGATATTCTATTAAGGGATTCCCATCAGTTTTCAATAAAATTCCAGCCACTATTAGTGGAAGACCATTCCCATTGGGGAACAGTTTTTTGTCCTTTTTCAATACAGGTGTCACAATAAAAACAAATGGTTATTAGCTTTCTATAACTGTTGTTCTTAGAGATATGTTGCATATGCCCATTTCTTCATAGGTGTGCATTCACTTTGTTCACTAGTGCCAGTGAGTTTTCCCTAGCGATACCTGTAGATATGGGCCCCTCCAATCGCCAAGTTCCTCATGCTGCAAAGTGAAGGTATAAAGGGCAGAGTTGTCCCTCTCATCCCTTAGTTCGTTCACATTGGAATACTCTAGTAGACTCCAATGCACTTGGGAAGGAGAGTGGGTGACATAATGGACACATAATGGATAGGGATAGATACTCCCTATCTTAAAGAAGAACAGTTACAGAAAGGTATGTAACCATTTTTCTTCAAGTGCTTGCCTATGTCCATTACACTGTTGATAACTCCCAAGCTGTTACTGTAGTTTGTGATGCTCAGTCTCATCAGAAGAGAGGCTTCAGACCACCTTCCTACATTTGAATCCTCTTAATTATGCAGACAGTGCACATAATGTCTAATGAAAATGCATAAATGCTGCTGAGATTGACTGAGCTCTGGCTGAGTGCACCATGAGTTGGTCAGAAAGTGTTGCGCCTCTGACAGTGTTACAAAGTGTAATACAATCTGTGATCCACTTCGAGAGCCTTTGGGTGGTAACTGGATGATCCTTCAAATGTTCTGCATATGAGACAAAGAATTTGGATGAAATTCAAAAGGACTTTGTCCTATCCTAGTAAAAAGCTCAATGAACATATAGGGTGTGGAGCCTTCACTTATCCATATATGAATTTGGTTCTCTAAGAACACTAGCACACAGACTGATTCAGGTAAAAGTCAGAAATAATTTTCTCAAGGAACTTGGGGTATGTGGTTTCAGCTGCACCTTGTCCTTGTAGAAAACAGTGACGATGGCTCAGTGACCAGTGTATTCAGCTCAACTATCTTCCCAGCAAAGGGGACAGCCCCCAGGAAAGCTACCTTCACTGACAGGTGTAAAACTAACTCAAAGGGAGGGTCCATAGGTACAGACAACAAGATGCACCTAAGAACTAACCCTGACTCCTATAGGTTCAGAAGATAATCCAGGATCATTTGAATTTTCGTCTGAGTAGGGGGCATACCATGGGAGGCTGGCCAGATGAAAAGTTGAAATCTGGCAGGGCAATAATTCTCACTGATAAGCATCTTTCATTTTACTGTTCTTTGAAACTGGATGTGATGGTTATGATGCTATGAAAAATGTTCTTTGTACAGTCACAGTCATTTTTTTTAAAAGTGATCTGCCAGTTGCATGCATTTGTGGTTAACTTGCTGGGGATGTGCATATTCACTGCGCAGTTAAACACTGATATGTACATTCAAAAACAACTTTTCACTTCAAGCATAACGTTTTCAGCTGCAATAAGGTATGCACTCAATGAGGCAGAAGCTTCTCCTTCACTGAGCTGAGGAGCAGAGTCAAAGAGGCAGAGCTCTGCAGAAGTCCTTGTCTTACTGAATTGTTTACTTTCACATCACAGGCCATTGCAGTCATATCTAGCCAACGTTTCTACAGTAACATCTCACTTAACATTGTAGTTATGTTACTGAAAAATGCAACTTTAAGCGAAACGATGTTAAGAGAATCCAGTTTCCCCATAAGAATTAATGTAAGGGATGGGGGGAGGGTAGGCTCCAGGGAAATTTTTTTCACCAGACAGGACACACTATGTTATACACACACACAGTATAAGTTTTAAACAAACAAATACTGTACACAGCAATGATGATTGTGAAGCTTGGTTGTGGTGGTGAAATCAGAGGGTGGAAGAGAGTGGGATATTTCCCAGGGAATGTCTTACTGTTAAATGATGAACTAGCACTAGGCTGAGTCTTCAAGGGTTAACACTTCGTTGTTAATGTAGCCTCACACTCTACAAGGCAGCACAAATGGAGGGAGGGAAGACAACATGGCACACAGAGACAGACACACACCGTGTGTGTGTGTGCGCGCGCGCCTGTGTGAGAGAGAGATGCACATTGATCCTTTAAGTACGCTGACCCCACTCTAAGTACACTGCCTTTTTAAATAGATCAGAAAATTGAGACAGCAGCTGCTGCCAGCAAGCTCTCCCCATCCTGAGACCTGTCGTGTTCCCCCTCACCCCTGCTCTATAGAGATGGGGTAAGCAAGGGGCAAGAGTAGCGGGGAGAGGGACACCTTGACATTAGCCCCCTTTCCCCCGCCCCTGCACAGCAAGCAGGAGGTTCCCAGGAGCAGTCGCAAGGCAGAGGGAAGGAGCAGCACAGGGAAGTGGGAGGAGGGACAGCTGAACTGCCAGCAGTTGATAGCCTGCTGGATGGCTGCAGCACAGGGAACTTAGGGGAGCGGGAAGCTGATAAGAGAGGCTGCCGGTCCACCCTGGTTCGAAGCCCCCACCAACTAGCTGCAATAGGCTGCTCTTTCTGCAAGCAGTGGACAAAGCAGTTGGCTGCCAAACAACGTTATACGGGAGGATTGCGCAACTTTAAATGCGCATGTTCTCTAATTGATCAGCAACATAACGAAACAACATTAACCGGGACGACTAAGTGAGGAGTTACTGTATTTATTTATTTTAAAAACTGTTTTATGTGACACTGGCCATCCCAGTTAAAGCTGAATTGTGGGACAGGGCTGAGAGGGCAAGATACACACCTCCATGATGCTCTGGCATCTGCCGTCCAGGTCCTGAAGGTTTTTCACCTTCCTCTGCAGCATGGGGCACGGGTCACTTGCTGGAGGATTCTCTGCAGCTTGAGGTCTTCAAACCACAATTTGAGGACTTCAATAACTTAGACATAGGTTAGGGGTTTGATACAGGAGTGGGTGGGTGAGATTCTGTGGCCTGCATTGTGCAGGAGGTCAGACTAGATGATCATAATGGTCCCTTCAGACCTTAAAGTCTATGAGTCCAATGTCAGCCCTCTGTTATTAAAAGGGCTGGTTTTGGTCAATTCCAATACCCCAAAGTCTTTGTCTACACTAGGATTTAAGGGTGCAATGTTACATCGCCTTCTCTAAATCAATACATTCTAAAACTTTAATCAAGACAAACTGTATTAGAACATACTAAGCTGGTCAAGTTAAAGATGACTATCTAATGAGATCTTTAAAAGCTTTGTTTATATAAAGCAATTACAGGTAGCAATCTGCCATAAAGAGCAGTACTGGGTGGAAGAATGCTTTATCTTACTCTGCACCTGCAAATATTTCTCTTACCCTTGTAAGCAGCTGGCTGCACAGGCAATGTCAAGTTTAAATGTGTGTGTTATATGTGCCTGTTGGTCCAGGGTTCTTTGCATTGTGTTAGGTTGCCTGGGTACCATCTGGACTTCAACACCATTGCAAAGGTCATGTTGTGCAGGCAAGAACTTCTTTATATTCATGTGCCTGGATATCACATTTTGATGTTTGTTTGTTTGTTTCTTCAATAGGATTAGAAATTTGGGAAGTTTGTCCAGCCAGAAGGAGTTGGAATGGAGATGGAATTACATGGAGGAGAGTGGAAAAGAGTAGTGGGGTCTCCTGACCTAATAAAGATTAGAAAATGAAGTAAAACCCATTCCTGAAAACTAGAAAACAACCCAGCTTCTGTGCAGAAGGGAACTAGATTTGCATTATCTCCACCACCATCCTCCCAATACCCTTGGCAGAATAGGGGCTACCATCTTTCCTAAGGGAAGTTTGGCTTCACTCCCAATAGGAACAATAGAAAGCAGTGGCCATTTCAAGAGATGGCATCTTAACTTAGGATTCCTGTGATCCGAGTCTCATTCAAAACAGAATATGGAAACTATGTTTAAGATGGCAGTTCTTCGTGGAATTCTCTACAGAGCATGTTATTTGTCAGCTGAAGAAGAATCTTTCAATTGTAAAGAAAAATGGCAAAAACTGATCACTGACCCTAAAATGTTTCTTCAAATGTAGCTAACACATGAGATTCCAGTGAGTTAAAAAAAACTAAATGGAAACTTTGAATTCACTGTTATTCTGTTAAGAAAATTAGGACCAAAAAAGATATGACACTGGATGCTAATTTTCTCAAAGGAGCTATTTTTAAAAAAATTAACTCAAAATAACTAATTTGTCTGTAAATTCCCACAAAATTCATTCTGTAAGTGCCACAGTTTGGGGGAAGATATAATTCTTTATACATAGCAAAGTAGTTAAAACCCTGCTTCGAGTACAAAACTCTTCTCAACCTTAACTGGAAGAATGACTGACACTTCCATAATAGGACAAGGTGAGTGATGTAATATCTTTTATTGGACCATCTTCTGCTCTGTAAACTTCCATAACAGATACATAACACTGGGTTGAGTTGTGCATCTGGAGTATTAGGTTAGGTTGTTAGACCACATTCAACCAGGCTTAAGTACTTCACTAACCATTGTCACAAGGTGCGTCCTCAGGTAGGTCCACATCAAGCATGAGATCATCATCTTCGAGATCACACGAATCAAGATTATTCAAGATATCCTACAAGAAAAAAAAATGAACGAAGGGAAAGAACTGTGTACATAAACAATGGTCTCACTTAGATGATAGTTACTTTTCTGCCCTGCCATCAAGTGGCATATTTTTATTTTACAATATATTTATACTGTATTTGTGTTCAAGACAACACTTGTTGGCCTGCTAAACCCAGGGTTATGAGTTCAATCCTTCAGGGGATGATTTGGGGAAAAATCTGTCTGGGGATTGGTCCTGCTTTGAGCAGAGGGTTGGACTAGATGATGTCCTGAGGTTCCTTCCAACCCTGATATTCTATGCTAACACATTGCCTCTTTCTCCAGTTGCAAGATCAGTCAACAATACCCAGTGCAATTGCTTCACAGTAAGGCTACTAATTATGGCATCTCTGGCAGCCTGATACAGTAACAGTGCCTCAGTAAACGGTTAAAATCTAACAAATGCATATTTTCTACCTGGTGTTTGAGGTTTCTCCAAAGGTTTCTCTGTTCATTGGCTTAATACTTTTCATAAGATTTCTCCAGTTAGATATTTTTAAACCTTTTTGCAACTCATTTGCTCACTTTAACGAGCTGATATTAACTAGAAAATCGTAGTTTGTAGAGAGTTAGCTCACTGAATTTTTATTGATAAAGTTAAACAGTACAAATGTTGCCACTTTTTCCATATTGATCAAAAGAATGAAGTCTTGTATTCAATACCAAAAAAATGGGTAAAAAACATCAGTCAAAACAAAACTAGCACAATCTTACTTCAAGTATCAGATTTGTCTGTCCCAGCCTCAGTAAAGTACAAGTGGCAAAGGGACAGCTCTAAATTATAAACTAGTCAATTAAAAAGTTTCAGTAAAAGTATAATTTTGTAGGAAGTTGCATTGTGGGTGATTCAAAACTCTTTTGCCACTGCCAAAACAGGAGGTTCATTGGCAACTGGAACTTAAGTGAGTGATGGACCCTGCACAGGGCAAGAAATCCTACTTTTCCCCTTCCATAACCCACAATCTGTGACTAAATTACAGAAAGAACAATTAACACTAAGATAGGACATGCTGATGCAAAATTAAACTATGAAATCAATACTAATATAGAGATTTATATTTACAGGGTGAAAACTCAACAGTACAGAGTAACAAACACCCTAAACCAGCAGTGGGCAACCTGCGGCCCACCAGGGCAAGCCACCAAACCATTTGTTTACATTCGCACAGCCTCCCGCGATTCACCACTCCCAGCCAATGGGAGCTACGGGAAGCGACATGGGCCTGGCCACGCTTCCTGCAGGTCCCATTGGCCAGGAATGGTGAACCTTGGCTACTGGGAGCTGCGAGGGGGCAGGGGGCTGCAAATGTAAACAAATGGACTGGCGCCCTGTCAGAGACTTGCCCTAAACCATCCCTACTCTCATTGATGCAAACATCCAAACAGTGAACCAGAGGCAGGTAACGCTCTATCTTGCCTTGATTGAGAAGGTTGCAAAGTTGTTTAAAATAAATCAATAAAAAGAAGCTTCAGAGGTGCAGAACAGGGACAAAAGGCAGGACTCCTGCCCTGTATCTGCTACACCTCTCAAGAGGCCATGTGGCCAGTCAAGGCCTAGTCATCAAGGTATCTTATCAAGGGGCAGCAGTCAATAACATCACAGCCATAGTACTATCCCTTCCCGCAGGCAGATTCCAGTCCCCCTGAACCAGCCAGCCAATCATGTTTATCTACTACTGCAAGCAATGCTGGACTTTAAACACTGAGCTGAATTGCAGAGTACTACTTCAAGTGATATTTTGTGTGGTGACCACTTACTTTTATTTTAAACCTAAAAGGTGAACAGAAGTTTTATTTTACTGATTCTGTTATTTGATCTTATTACTTTAAGGACTATGATATATGGGAATGACATGGTAAAAATCTTTACCGTTTGATGGATTTGGTTTTGGATCTCCATCTGTGCCAACCCCAACATTTTACATTAGTTTGCCATGCTTTTAATCTATGCTTTTCTCTTTAGAATAGAGTGGCAGGGTGTGGCATCTTTAAATCCAAGTGGCAGGGTGTGGCAAATTTAGTTCCCTGTTCTATTTTGTTGCTTAAAATATGGACTTTTAAAGAGAAGGGAAGCAGATATGAATAAGTTTATTGTTGTTAAGCCAGTTGTAGTCTGGAATGCTAATAAGTGAACACCTACACTCCTTTAATATATTGTCTCTAAATCATCAGAAGTTGAAAGTCCCAAATTTTCAATGAGAATTTAAGGTTTCCCAAAGGGTTTTTTTGACCAACAAAACCTAAAACAAACACTTATTGGCATGCACAGTTGTCTCCTAGACAGAGGATCTCTATCTTAAGAAGTGGGACAAACGACTTAATAAAAGGTTTTCCAACACTAATTTTACATTACTGTGTTTCTGCATTTGCTTGAAGAGTCTTGCCCAAGAGCACTATTCTGAAGCATGAGTCATAATTCTGCTGTTCAGAATATCTCTAAGGTAATTTCTTTATTGAATGGGTTTTCTTCCTGGAACCTTGGCATAAAACTTTGGCAACAGCACACATTGTCAATACAGTCCATATGAGTGCCTTTAAGTAGTTCTGCATATTTGATTTTTTGTTTGTGAGGCAGATCCAATCTGATGCTGAATATATATTTTATGCAGCTCCTTCATCAATGTTTTATCCACTGCAACATGAGTGCAAATGCACATGTACATTTTCATAAAAATGTGTTAATTACATTTCTAGATTTACTGCTTTTCTATGGGACACTTTACAAGCATAAGACTACTTATACTACAGTAAGTGATACTGAATAACCATATACAAGATTAAATGTTTCCCAAAGGTAATGGGAAACACAACCATCTTTGACATTTTAGAGCAATGCCCAACAACACATGTATTAATATGCTGTGTTTCTGAATGATTGGGTGTAAGCTATGAAACCTACATGACGCACATCAGTGTTACTATGTATCTAAAGTTTTAATTGCCTGTCAGTAGGGTTTTAACATCTTGATTAGCCATACCTATTTATAGATGTTAAGAGATGTTTATTGGACTTCCAGCAGGTTGTTCGAAAAACTTTATTGTAATAACTTCATGCCAGAGACTTTAAATCTGTCTAATAATTCTATCTATGACTACGTTCATTATTCTCCCCTCTTATTCTCTTGACAATCGGTTTAGTGTTCATGAAAGTAAAGGGCTATTAACATTGGCTTGAGACAACTATATAGGCATCCCCAACATAGATCTTTAATATAATATACTATAATAATAGTATACTTGCAAAACATATGCAGTATACTATTCTCATTAGCACACATTTTTACTCTCTCCTTAAAAACACCAAGTATACTGGATAAAAGCAAGAATGAACCCTTTTTGAAAAAGAAAATTACATGGCAGTCATGAGTTGCAACTTGCCCAGAATGTAGCAACCTTAGCAACTTATCCAATGCATACATTATAGCAAACCCCAGCCAGAGACTCTGCCTGGTAGGATCAGAAGCAGCCAAAGCAGAGACGGCTGACTAGTGCCAAAATATGCCAAAAGTCTATTTACAATTCACAGATGCATCCAAAAACCTGTGATCACTATTTTATAACAACACTAGTGTTCACCAATATATATGGGCTAGCATATCAATCATATTTCTCTCTCTCTCTCTCTCTCTCACACACACACACACACACACACGTAGTTATGTAGCCTAAATTGGCCTGTATCTTTACTATTAACCTTTTCACTTATGCTACGTATCTCATAACTCCTTCCATTAGGTCAAGTAAGCTCTGGCTTAAAAAGACAGTAAATCTGTCAGGACCAGGACATATGATTATTTTACCAGAGCAACAGGTAGGGAGTTTCTCACAGAACACTTGAATGCTAGTATCCAAACCAAAAATAAGATAAGGAACTGGGACAAATGGATGGGCTGGATATTAGTGACTTGTAAGGAGATGTGTAACTTAGAAAATCATCCTATAAATACTACCAGCTGAAATGTGTAACTTTGGGAGCATACTTCCACATAAGGTAAATGTAACAATGGTGCATGAGACAGCTTCCCAGAGTCTGGTATAACATAGAATCTTTTTCCTGTACTATATTATTGGTGGCTTACAGCAATAAACCTGACTGATATTGGCCATTTGGTCTCTTGAATATATTTTATAATAAACTAAAGTGTGGTCAAGCAACTCACTACACAATTTATCAACACTAGTAATGCAAGTAACAAATCAATAATTTTAAGGATACCATTTAAGGATTAGCTGTAAACATAATTCATCAACTTTCCCTGAAATCTACAAGTTTTTAAATTTTATTTTAAGTTTTTGTCCTGTAAGCATGAGAAAGCTAGTCTGAAAGTCACTGAAATCTTTCACTACAGCAGTAGTTAACTACCTTTTCCATGCCATAAACCTACTTTAGGGAAAAAAATATTCTGAGATCCCCTCCCCATCTAGCCATAAAGAAAGGAAGCATGGTCACAAACCCCAAATTGAAAATCCATGCTCTCTATGAATGAGAATCACATTTCCTAGCAGTTATGCACTCATGAAATGTTTTCCACTGTTCCACGTTACTACTATGGACATAATTTCCTACGTGCTTTCTATTCTAATATACCAATCATCATGGTATCTAATGCTGAACTTCTGCAAACAAATCTGTAAACAGATGGCACTGAGGTGTGAACAGTGACAATCTGAATCCCAAAGGACTTCATCCAGTTTTAACAATACTGGACATTTTTTTTCCCTTTCTTAGAACATATGTTTTTTGTGACAATGCAACTGAGTCTCCATAAAATTCAGCAAAGGTCTGGTTATCAGATAAAGTGTACATGGACTATTCACATCAGTATGATCATATCATACACAATTCAGCAAATTGAATACTATTTTGCTAAATCATCTTAGTTGTAGGATATTACAACTGTGGTGCAAAACAATATAGTTGAGATAAAACATATCTTGGCAGGAAGATAACTGATTTAAAATTCTTAGTGACTTAATTCCTAAGGTATACCATTATTAGAAATTTTGCTGTTCAGAATTTACTGCTAGCCAGTATCTAGCTAGTCATGGTTTTATTTTTGCACATCAAACTTACTGGAAGTTTAAAGACTAAACAGATTTATTTGGGCATAAGCTTTCATGGGTAAAAACCTTACTTCTTCAGATGCCTGCATCTGTAATGTTCATTCCATGCATTATATAATCACACAGGAAGAGAAGAGAGTTACCTCAAAAGTGGAGAACCAGTGATGACAGGGCCAATCCAATCACGGTGGATGTAGTCCACTCCCAATAAAGATTAGGAGGTGTCAATTGCATCCAAGGAAGTGGGTATTCACCCACAAAAGCTCATGCTCCAAAACGTCTGTTAGTCTATAAGGTGCCACAGGACTCTTTGCTGCTTTTACAGATCCAGACTAACACGGCTACACCTCTGATAATTACAGGAGAGGCAAAGCTGCTTTTGTAATGAGCCAGCCACTCCTAGTCCCTATTCAAGCCCAAATTAATGGTGTGAAATTTGCAAATGACTTTTAGTTCTGTTTTTCTTTAAAGTCTGTTTCTGAAGATTTTTTGTTCAAGAATAGTTACTTTTAAATTTGTTATAGAATGTCCAGGGAGATTGAAGCGTTCACCTACTTGTTTTTGTATGTTACCATTCCTGATGTCCGATTTGTGTCCATTTATTTTTTTACGTAGGGGCTGTACGGTTTGACCAATGTACATGGCCGAGAGGCATTGCTGGCACATGATGGTATATATAACATCAGTAGATGTGCAGGTCAATGAGCCCTTGATGGTGTGGCTGATGTGACTGGGTCCTCTGATGGTGTCATTAGAGTAGATATGGGAACAGAGTAGGCAACGAGGTTTGCTACGGGGATTGGTTCCTGGGTTGGTATTTCTGTGGTGTGGTGTGTAGTTGCTGGTAAGTATTTGCTTCAGGTTGGGGGGGTTGTCTGTAAGCGAGGACTGGCCTGCCTCCCAAGAGAGTGGACTACATCCACCCTGATCGAATGTGAGGTACTCGCTTCTCTTCATTTGTCATTATATAATGCCTGCATCAGTAACTTTCACTCCACGAATCTGAAGAAGTGAGGTTTTTTACCCACAAAAGCTTATGCCCAAATAAATCTGTTAGTATTTAAGGTGCCACCAAACTCCTTGATGTTTTTGTGGATACAGACTAACACGGCTACCCTCTGATACTTAAATTTATACTGGAGCCTATTCAGTATACTGTCAACAGTTGAACCTTTACATAAGACTTGGCCATCAACTTTTCCACTTCTCTATTTAATTAAACTTTATGATATTTGCATTGGAAACTATAAAATATTGTGGCCAAGATTTAAAAATTTGTTGTTGTTTTTTTAATTTGTTGGGTACAAACCATAAAGGACACAGAGCTGTTCTGTAATAATTTATTAAAAGTGTATAGGACACGGTTATTAAGATGTTTACTGTAGGACTATATGGAGCTAAATTAACAAAGCTGTAGGGAAACAAACAAGAAGGCAAAACAAAGGCTCCAGATAAAAAACACCTCCAGGTAAACACTTGGGGAAAAGGGGAAAGGTGGGGTGTTGCTAAAAGACAATGCCTTAGCTAATAACTGCTAAGACCTACTTTCTTGGTTTCAGCCAGATATAAAGCTCATTTTTCCATCAGATCAAAAGGACTATAAAAACCAGCTTAAAAAAGAGTTTCTGTGGAGAGGCAGCAGTGGTTTGGGAGCTGTTTGCAGGGGAACAAATGGACACCCGCTTCCGGGTCTGAAGAAGCTAACCTTCCTAGGTATCCAGGGGGATGGTAAGCCTTTTGCTCATGTTATAGTTGGTTCTCACTGTTAAGATTAAAACAATATTTTAGTTTAAGGCTGCTGTTTGATCACTTTATTTATCACTGGTCACTACCTCAACACAGCTGGACCTGCTGAGGAAGGCACAGTTGATCAACAATGCACTGTAGCCCAGGACCAGTTTCAGAGGGGTAGAATTGCATGATTCTGCCCCAAGAGAGCACAAAACATGAGGTCTAACACCAGGGAGGGTGCATTTAGAGAGACTAGAGAAAAGGCCAGAGGTGCAACCATGAAACTAATCATTTTTGAACATCAGGCCATCTATAGTGGTCTATATGGACATAGAAACCTAACGTTAAGCATTCATTTTTTAAAATCTTAGCTTGCATGTATCAGAACTTGCACATGCTTTAGTGCTAAGAAATAGCAGCAGTGCATTTTTTTCAGCATAAGTGACCATGGTTGACAAAGAGAGATTGTAGTCAAGTAGTCATGGGTTTACGATGAATACCGTGATTCAAAATTTAGAGTTTTAATGGAGGAGGAGGAGGCGGCAGCAGTGATGGAATTTTTTTGGTTTGTTTCCACTGAGGCTTCTAACCTTGGAATGTTGTGAAAATGTGTTTGCTTTTGTTCATTATCTGCTAATGCTTTCAACATGGCATATATGTAAAGCAGAAGTTTAAATAAAACAACTTTTTTTATTTGAAGAGAGGAAACTTTTCCCCCTCAAATGTAAAAAAAACAAAACAAAAAAAAAAACCACATTCAAAGAATTTCCTTTAAGCAGCAGTATTCTTCCCATGCTATATGTAACAACTTCTAGCAGTATAGCAGGTAGCACTCAATTATTTCTAAAATGGCTTCACTATTATAAACCTTAACAATTAAATAGATAAGAGAGAAGTCAGACCAAATATTTTGATTATTTTCTTCAGGACAAAAAAAAGCACATCTATTCATGACTTTTCATATACACCTCACCAGTTGTATTAAATATCCTGCAAGTTATTCTTCAGAAAAGAAACCATTTCTGAAGCAATTATATTCACATTGTATGTGAGAATGCTAGATCTTTCATATAGAAAATTGCCTTATGATAGCCTCTATTTATTGAGCACAGTTGAGGATAGCCGGATAGTGTGATGACTTCCAAAAAGTTATCACACTAATTAGGATATTTAGCTTCACACTTGGCATCATATTTATGGAAATTTCAGCTTTAAATTGTGATTTGCATATCCATACAGGTCTTTAACAATGCAGAGGATTTGAGTGTCAACTAGTAATGAAAACTATAAAACCAACACATAAAATTCTATTAGATTAAAGGTTGTGAAACAATGCTTTGTAGCAGCTTGTTTTCCTCTCAAACTGAAGAAAACCCTAGGCAGGGCCTCTCTTCTTTTCTAAAGATCGTGTTTTGTTAATTGCCTAAGTTTTTTGTGATCTCTACAACTAAAACCTGTCTGCTCTCATTTCTTGATATATGTGCTCATCTTTTTCAAATACAAGATTAATTGATCAAAATGTGAAGTAATAACTTCCCTTCTTCCCTGAAGGAGGCACTGTATTGGGGGGGAGAGGGGGGCTAAATCCAACTAGAACATTTATCACTTCACCTCCACCAATGAGAATATCATAAGTTTAGGGAGGCAACTAAGAGTGTAGTATGAGATGACTCTCCCGCTTTCCTGTGGTCACCCGACACACCTGTGCTCTCACAGCTCCAGCCACTAAAAGATGGTTCTCCCACTCTCCCACAGCCACTAGACATGCCCCCTGCGCTCCAGCCGATTCAAGATGGCCCTGCGGTTCTCCTGCAACTACCAGACACTCTTCCTGCACTCCAACAGCCTCCGCCGCCTAAGGGCAACCCCCCTGACCTCAAGCAAGATACCCCACGAGATGACTGCTCAGCCTTAGACATCGTCTACTTCAAATACCCCCTTACCGCAGATGCACTCATCTGCCCCAGCTGTTGGCCGCCCCGACGCTTCCATCTCCTCGGAGGTCTCACCAGGCACCTGAGAAGGTGCCACAACAAGACTACCGCCTTCAGCTGTGCCCTCTGCAGCCTACCCTTTGAGTCCCAGAAAAGATGCAAGGCGCACCAGACCAGCTGCAAGAAAGTCCACACAGCAGCAACCCCGGCCTCGACCCCGATCCCCCGTCATTCCGTGCACTGGCCCGCTGCTCCTGCACCGCGAGGGAATAGTACAACCCCATCAGCCGCTGTACAGAAACTCACTCCAGTCCCTGAGCCAGTGGACCAGGGCCCCACTGTCAGGACAACGCCTGCTGCAGAAGGAGACGTCAGCCAAGCCCCTGCCAGCAGGGGTCCTGTCACATCCTCGCAGGTCACTCGGAAGCTTTCCGAGCTGAGGCATCTCAGTGCTTCCTTGAAGCCCGTCCAGCGCGACCTCACCTCAAGACGGGTCGGAGCTCCACCACATGTGGCCGCCCGAAGACCTGCCCCTGGAGGCACCACCGCTGACCCTCGGCCCACCCTACGAACACTAACCGCAAGAGGAGCAGACGCAACTCCCCCACCCGCACTACGAGCCACGCCCACTGGGAGAACGGGAACCACTCTCCAGACCGCTCTGCACACTGCTCCTGTCGCGGTGCCCGCTGCCACAACCAGACTGCACCACCAGTCCCCCATCATCAGACGGACCAACATGACCCCAAAAGACGCCAGGCCGGTCCCCGCCACCAGAAGGTTACGTGCTCACACAGATACTCACCAGATAACAACCACGCACGAAAGACCAGGTGCCACCTCCACACCCACCAACCCGAACCAAGTCCCACCAACAACCAACAATGGTGCTACCCCACTGGTGACTCTACCTCAAGAACCAACCAAAAGGCCCCCTGAGCCGCTAGTGAGACAACCTGTCAATCACACGGCAAACCCACTGCCCACACCGGTTGAAGAAACCGAGCAACGGCGGCCGAAGGATAGGCCAGCCACACCTTGGCAAGCCGTCTGGATTGAGGAGCTGCAAGCGGCAGCTTCCTTTGAGGACTTTGACTCGCTCATTAACAGGCTCACCTGCGAGCTAAACTACAGAGGCTACCTCAAAGAGGGCACCAAACCAAGCGACCACCCGGCCTGCCTTCAGACGGCCCATCCCAAATCATGGCACCAACTCCAGAGGAGCTAGAAGACGGAACACCAACCGTCGTTACGACCCGGCAGCAGCCTCCAAGATCCAGAAGCTGTACAGATCGAACCGCCTCAAAGCTGTAAGAGAGGTCCTCGACGGCCCCCCGTCCTACTGCACGATCCCGCCCAAGCGCCTCTACAGCTACTTCCTTGGAGTATTTGGTGGCAAACCCAGGAATGACACGCAGCGCCCGGAGTGCCTCCGCCCCCTGCCCCGCATCACCAATACAGACAACCTAGAGGCTGACTTCACGCCCAAAGAGGTGGCAGCCAGGCTTTCCAGAACGAAGAACACGGCGCCCGGAAAGGATGGCATCCCCTACAGCCTCCTCAAGAAGCGAGACCCTGGCTGCTTCGTGCTCTCTTGCATCTTTAACCTGTGCCGGCGCTTTGGCAAGTCTCCCACCTCCTGGAAGAGGGCCATGACCGTCCTGATTCACAAAAAGGGCGAACGAGACGACCCCAGCAGCTGGAGACCCATCTCCCTCTGTTCCACGATGTACAAACTGTACGCCAGCTGCCTGGCAGCCAGGATCACGGAGTGGGCAACGGCCGGGGGAGCCATCAGCCCAGCCCAGAAGGGCTTCATGCCGTCAGAGGGGTGCTACGAGCACAACTTTCTACTCCAGACCGTTCTCCAGATGACCAAGAGGGCGCGGAAGCAGTGCGCGATAGCGTGGCTCGACCTATCCAACGCCTTCGGGTCCATCCCCCACCACCACATCTTCAGCACGCTACGGGAGCTTGGGATGCCAGAGACCTTCCTTGGCCTGATCCGGGAACTCTATGAGGACTGCAGCACCACCATCCGCTCGGTAGAAGGAGAAACCGCCGAGATCTTGATCCGCAGTGGCGTGAAGCAGGGCTGCCCCCTCAGCCCAATCATATTTAACCTGGCCATGGAGCCGCTCCTGCGGGCGATTTCGGACCGCGCTGACGGCTTTGACCTGCACGGCGAGAGGGTGAGCATTCTGGCCTATGCGGATGACCTGGTCCTTATCGCGGATGTCCCCGAAAGGCTCCAGAGCATGCTCAACACTATTGGGGGAGTCGCAGACTGGACGGGACTCCGCTTTAATGCCAAGAAGTGCGCGTCCTTCCATGTTGACGGGAGTATGAAAGACTCAGTACAGGCGACGGAGTTCCAGATCCAGGGCGAGTCCGTCATTCCCCTGGCAGATGGACAGGCGTACCAACACCTCGGCACGCCGACGGGTGTCCGCGTCCGGCAGACCCCTGAAGACACCATCCGGGTGATACTACAGGACGCTGCCAAGATCGACGCATCCCTGCTGGCGCCGTGGCAGAAGATCAACGCCCTCAATACTTTCCTGATCCCCCGCATCGCCTTCGTCCTGAGAGGTTCCGCCGTGGCAAAGGTGCCCCTCAACAAGGCAGACACCACCATCCGGCGGCTGGTTAAACAGTGGCTGTCCCTGCCCCAGAGAGCCAGCAATGAGCTTATATACATTGCCCACAGGCACGGTGGTGCCAACGTCCCCCACATGGGTGACCTCTGCGACATCGCGGTCGTCACGCACGCCTTCTGCCTCCTGACGTGCCCGGACGCCACAGTAAAGAACGTCGCAGCGGCCGCCCTACGCACCGTCATTGAGAAGCGAATTGGTAGGCCTCCCTCAGGCCCGGATGTAGCCACTTTCCTGAGCGGCTCCCTGGACGGCGAATTCGCCCGGGATGGGGGCGACATTGCTTCGCTGTGGTCCCGTGCCCGCAACGCCACGCGCCGGCTAGGAAAACGACTGGGCTGCCGCTGGGTTTGGAGTGAGGAACGACTGGAGCTGGGAGTCCTGGTGCCACGGATCGAGGCAGAGGGCAACACCATCGTCAGCCCTGGAGCCAGAGGCGTGCTGGAGAAATCACTGAAGGCCGCTGTCCGCGCGCTCTACGTGGACACCCTGAGGAAAAAACCCGACCAGGGCAAGGCCTTTGAGGTGACCAGCAAGTGGGACTCCAGCAACCACTTTCTCCCTGCGGGCAGTTTCACCCGTTTTGCCGACTGGCGATTCATACACCGCGCCCGCTTGAACTGCGTCCCGCTCAATGGAGCCGTCCGCCACGGGAACCGAGACAAGCGCTGCAGGAAGTGTGGGTATGCTCTGGAGACTCTGCCCCACGTCCTGTGTAGCTGCAAACCCCACGCCAGAGCCTGGCAGCTGCGCCACAACGCTGTCCAGGACCAGCTGGTGAAGGCCATTGCCCCACACCTGGGTGAGATCGCAGTCAACCACACCATCCCCGACACCGACAGCCTGCTGCGCCCAGATATCGTCGTCACGGATGAGGAGCGGAAAAAGATCATCCTCGTTGACGTGACGATCCCGTTTGAGAATAGGACCCCAGCTTTCCATGAAGCCCGAGCCCGTAAACTCGAAAAATATGCCCCCCTGGTGGACACCCTGCGGGCAAAGGGCTACGAGGTCTACACCGATGCCCTGATTGTCGGGGCACTGGGTGCCTGGGACCCCTGTAATGAACAAGTACTTAGGGCCTGTGGGGTGGGCCGTCACTATGCACGACTCATGAGACGTTTGATGGTCTCGGACACTATCCGGTGGTCTAGGGACATTTACACAGAGCACATCACCGGCCACCGCCAATACCAAGAGTGAGTCAGCATGGCTCTGTGCATCCATGGGGGGGTTGAGGCCTATAAACACCCCCCTACTAAACCATATCCCCTAAGCCCTAAACCCACCGAACTAGATTGCACCAGGTGAGGGTCATCCTGTCCCCATTACCCAGCCTATTTACTTATATCCATGACTGCGTGTAACTCACTGTATGAGCAATGTACCCTCACTGCTTCCTTACTGCTTCCTGATCCCACCCACCGTACACCCCACATTGGGGACCTTACGGACTATATATGTTATATGCTAACCAATTCCCAAACACCAGCTTCCCACTATACTCTGTATGTTGCCCCCAATGACCAACAACTGACGCTTTGAACTCTTTGTATCATCTTTATTTAAATATTCTCTAATAAACTTTTAAACTGTGGGCGGGGGGGAATCTTCAGTGTTTGAAAATTCCTAACACTAAAAAGAACTAGAATATCTAACAATTCTTTATTGAAATGGCAGTAGCCCCTCCACAGTTCAAGTTGAACAAGCTTCCACTTGAATACCTTATATTAGCAACCCTATTAACCAGGGCTTGGGAAAACTCATTTGGGCTGAAAAATGCCAGATTTCTTCCAAAGCCAAAGGAAAATGTTTCTAGGACATTTGAAGGCAATTCAAATTATGTTTGGATTACGGATCACTAAAAAGTTATCCTGCTTTGTTGTTGACATATGTCTAACATTTCTCTCCTGCTTGTTTTAAAAGGTATCCCTTTGATTCTTCCATAAGATGCAGTCTTTTAGAACACTTCATACCTCAGGTATACTCTAAGACTGTAATTAAGAAAAGTTATTGTTGATTTTTGCTGTTGAGTTAGTGGGTTGAATATTAATAATTTTGTACTTTTGACTTCGAGTGGATGCAGGATTGAATACTATATGCATAAGTGAGCACATCATCCTCTATTGACGGGTTGTAATTTCACAGGAATACAAGGAAAAGGGTCCTTTTCTATAGCTTATAGCTAATGCAAATCTTCCTTTAGTGCTCAAATGGAAGATGTCTGGATTTTGGAGCTTTAGGAGATGGGTTCTAGAAGAGCATTGACATGGATGCAACAGAAAGATGACCAATATTTATGTCCAACACTTGGCTCTGTTGTCTCATCAGTATTTTCCTGTTATGCATACTATACACGATACATTATTTTTTGAAGTTCTGAGATAACAGTAAATCATGTATTTAATAAGAACTATTCATATTGTATTGCTGGGATGTTTGGAAGTGTGTGATATCTACACTTCCTGTGGACAAATAATGACCAAAGATTTTCACAAGAGCATGTCCGTTGAAAAGTCAGGTGTACTTTTTAAAAGTATATCAGCAACAATTATTCATGCTTATTTATGAAAATTTGACTTGTAATGAGGAGAGTAAACTTTAGGCTGTTTTTCTGTTTTTAAAAAAACAGAAAATGTACCCTTAAACTGTAAAAAACAGTCTTGCATCCCCTATACTATGACAATGCTGAATGGAGACAAAATAATTTACTGTATACTAGCAAGGGAAGTCTGTGCATCTGTATGCTTGCAGTCAGACCACTGCGAAATTTAGAGCACTCTGACTCAATTCTTTACTGCCTTGTCAGATGCAGTTTTAAATCAGTATTTCCTCTGTAAACAGATCAGCCTGCCAGAACTACACAAAAAGATATCGGAGGTGCTTGATGTGGACACAGCAGCAAAATGACAGACACATGCATGGAATTAAGCAGCAAGCAGCAACTTTTATTAAACTTTAGCACAGGGGAGGGGTACTACCTGCCCATTACTCTCACTCTCCTATACCAGATATTTAATTGGTTCCTTCATGGTGGTTACACGGCTACTTACAATATAACCCGTATCTTGGAGTAGGCTCTCCTCAGCCTACCTCCCCGCAGGACTCAGCTCTCTCTGAGTCCTAACACCCTCCCTCTGCTAAGGGTACAGAGGGTGCAGACCTCAGCCTGCAAAGGCCATAAGGTCTGACCTTGACCTGGAAATGCCACAAGTTCTCACCCTACCCATGAGCCCAAGGTCCAAGTTTTTAACCTCTGACAATCGTTAAATT
Source organism: Gopherus evgoodei (assembly GCF_007399415.2). NCBI lineage: Eukaryota > Metazoa > Chordata > Testudines > Testudinidae > Gopherus > Gopherus evgoodei. The sequence goes on along the minus strand of NC_044328.1, from coordinate 51,986,218 downwards.
TTATCATTTTACCCATACTGGAAAATGACTGCAACTTGTGATGAAACAACAACTCACACGAACTACCTCAGCTTGGAACTAAGTGCATCCCTACTTAATTCATTGTGGCTTGGCCCATGGGTGAAAAAATTCCTTCCTGATGACCAAAACAGGTGATCAGCTAGACCTGCACCATTTGTCAGGCCAGATTTCCATTCCTAGTTCAGGGTGAGGCTGTTGGAATGGAGCCAGGAGATGCTACACACAGCCCCTGCTCCAGGTTAAATCCTGGAAACTGGGGAATGTTGTCAGGGGAGCATGACAGGGGAGCTACAACACTCATATACACTGCTTACAGAGTGGAAAGAAACTTACATTCAGCAGTACAGATGTGCAGAGCTTAGTCCCTGAAGCCTTTCATTAATCCTTAGCATTATAGACTCATAGACTTTAAGGTCAGAAGGGACCATTATGATCATCTAGTCTGACGTCCTGCACAATGCAGGCCACATAATCTCACCCAATCACTCCTGTAACAAACCCCTAACCTACATCTGCGTTACTGAAGTCCTCAAATTGTGGTTTGAAGACCTCGAGCTACAGAGAATCCTCCAGCAAGTGACCCGTGCCCCATGCTGCAGAGGAAGGCGAAAAACCTCCAGGGCCTCTGCCAATCTGCCCTGGAGGAAAATTCCTTCCCAACCCCAAATAAGGCGATCAGTTAAACCCTGAGCATGCGGGCAAGACTCATCAGCTAGCACCCAGGAAAGAATTCTCTATAGTAACTCAGATCCGAACCCATCTAACATCCCATCACAGACCACTGGGCTTACTTACCTGCTGATAATCAAAGATCAATTACTAAATTAATTGCCAAAATTAGGCTATCCCATCATACCATCCCCTCCATAAAACTTATCAAGTTTAGTCTTAAAGCCAGATATGTCTATTGCCCCCACTACTCCCCTTAGAAGGCTGTTCCAGAACTTCACTCCTCTAATGGTTCTCTCTCATATTTAAGGAAAGAAAGATAGTTTAAAAAAGGACAAGATTACAAACCTGCAAGTAGTATTGCATATGAAATCTGAGTTTAAAGTAGAGCATTACTGTTTTAACACTCATTACTATGTCTAGATTAGACTCCACAATTGACCAACTGTGTATCACAAATACAAAAAAAAAAACAAATCGTGGTTTTAAGACAGTTGCATAACGTTATTGCTATGCTGGATATTTGATTCTGTGACGGAGATACCCAAAGTCTTGTGGATGGGGGGAAAGCAGTAGATGTCGTATATCTTAACTTTAGTAAAGCTTTTGATACTGTCTCGCATAACCTTCTCATAAACAAACTAGGGAAATGCAACCTAGATGGAGCTACTATAAGGTGAGTGAATAACTGGTTGGAAAACTGTTCCTAGAGAGTAGTCATTGGTGGTTCACAGTCATGCTGGAAGGTATAATGAATGGAGTCCTGTAGGGATTAGTCTGGGTCCAGTTCTGCTCAATATCTTCATCATTGATTTAGATAATGGCATAGAGAGTACACTTACAAAATTTGCAGATGATACCAAGCTCGGAGTGGTTACAAGTGCTGTGGAGGATAGGATTATAGTTCAAAATGACCTGGACAAACTGGAGAAGTGATCTGAAGTAAATAGGATGAAATTCAATAAGGACAAATGCAAAGTACTCCACTTAGGAAGGAACAATCAGTTGCACGCATACAAAATGGGAAATGACTGCCTAGGAAGGAGTACTGCGGAAAGGAATCTGGGGGTCATAGTGGACCACAAGTTAAATGAATCAACAATGTAAAACTATTGCAAAAAAGTAGTGAACATTATTCTGGGATGTATTATCAGGACTGTTGTAAGCAAGACACGAGAAGAAATTCTTCCGCTTTACTCTGTGTTGATTATGCCTCAACTGGAGTATTGTGTGCAGTTCTGGACGCCACATTTCAGGAAAGATGTGGACAAACTGGAGAAAGTCCAGAGAAGAACAAGAAAAATGATTAAAGGTCTAGAAAACATAGATCATAGAATCTTAGGGTTTTGCCCCCAATCCTTAAATGGCCCCTTCAAGGACTGAACTCACAACCCTGGGTTTAGCAGACCAATGATCAAACCACTGAGCTATCCCTAGAAGTGCCACCCTCTCTATCCCACACACAGAGTGGCCAGCACAGGGCTTGAACCCACGACCTTGGCATTATTAGCACCACATTCTAACCAGCTGAGCTAGCCGGCCTACAGACAGACTATTAGGGTTGGAAGTGACCTCAGGAAGTCATCTAGTCAACACCCTGCTCAAAGCAGGACCAATCCCCAAACAGCTTTTTACCCCAGTTCCCTAAATAGCCTCCTCAAGGATTGAACTCACAACTCTTGGTTTAGGAAGCCAATGCTCAAACCACTGAGCTATCCCTATTCCATAACCTATAAAGGAGGATTGAAATAATTGTGTTTGAAATAATTGCGGAGGGGGTGCAACAACAATTTTCAAGTACATAGAAGGCTGTTATAAGGAGGAGGGAGAAGAATTGTTCTTAACTTCTGAGGCTAAGACAAGAAGCAATGGGCTTAAATTGAAGCAAGGGCGGTTTAGGTTGTGTCAGGGTGATTAAGCACTGGAATAAATTGCCTACGGAGGTTGTGGAATCTTCAACGTTTAAGAACAGGTCAGACAAATATTGTCAGGGATGGTCTAGATAATACTTAGTCCTGCCGTGAGTGCAGGGAACTGAACTAGATGACCTCTCGAGGTCCCTTGCAGTTTTATGATTCTATGAAACACCTATGAATATTACTTTGACCACTATAGTTTTCCACTTAATATATCCTATTAAAATTTTACCTTGTTGTGTTATGTCAATCTGATTTGTTAAGGAGGAATTCTGCTACGTTAAAATGCAAGAAAACTTTAAAGTAGATTCAGATACTACATCTACTCATTCCTTTCTGCCAATTATTGCAGTTTTGAATCATTTTTTAAAATCTCCCTTTAGCTCTGAAACATCCATATAAATAAAGAGAGAAAATGAACATAACAGGGAAAGCGTGAAACTTTTGATACAGAAAGCACTGCTAAATGAACAAAATAAAATGAAAATTATAAACATCTTTTCCCCTAACATTATGCTGAAGTTTAAAGTAAAATATTTTCAGACACGAGAGTGATTTTGAAATTGGCGCTAATATAGTTTAGAGCCACTAAGCCACTGCATCTAGGTAGTTTAACTGGGATAGAGAGTCTTCATAAACTGAATATTCTTCACTGCCAAACATGATGTGATAATAAATATAAAGGTAAACAAGCAAGATAATTTATATTACATATTTCCAAAGTTGTTTGCTTAAAGATGTAGCACAGTAGTAATTACAGATATACTTTGCTGAATTACAGTAAATTATTCTATTTAGTATTTTAATCTCATACTGCAAACTAAGATGTCAGGATATAAGAATTAGTCATTTCTGTCGTCACATTCAGCTGTTCTTACGACACATCATCATAAATTGTCATCACAAAGAGTATCATAGGTGATGCTGGTAATGACATATAGTGAAGTCACTAACATTTTCCATGATAAGACTCAGTTTTAAGTTGCTTTATCTAAGCACAGCTCACTCATTCAGGCTAAAAAAAAAATGTATGCTAGATGTGTGTCTCAAGATGAATTTGGGAGGGAATTTTTCAGCAAAAATGGTTCAGTCATTTCCAAGAAAGCTATGGAAAAATAAGTTGTTTGTCTTAAAAAGCTCCTACAAGATTTTTGCTGAGAAGCTTTAGTACCTATATCAGTTCCTCCTCCTTGTGACTGAGAAATTTAGAAATAAAACATTCTAGGTGACCTCATCTTCAGAATCAGTCCTGGTGATGCTTACTTGGCAATCAAAGGATTCTTTTTCAACAGTATCAGTCAAAGTCCCTACTAAACTCTAGAGCAACTATCATTTTATTTGGACTTTACAAGCCTTAATAGCTTGGCTGTACCTCTAGCCTCATTCTCATATAGAGGCCAGCAAAGTATAGTTTAGAGATTGTCATTAATGCATAGTAAGAATAGATGAGTTTTTTTGTTTCTGTGGCTATTCACGGAAATAGAGTTGAAAGTCAAAAAGTAGTTAAGGACAGACAAGTTTCTATAACACCTTTGCATAAACTACTCATTTGCAACAAACTCAAAAGTTTATTCAATAGGTATAAAAAAACATTGTTAATCCACTTTGAGAAGATTCCAAGAACAAACGTAAATTGACTGTAGGACAGCTAACAGCCACTGGTTTTACAGCTTGCTCACAGTAAAACAATTCTAACCCAGGATTCTCTAGTCCAGGGGTGTTCTAAACAAAATTTGTCATGGCCTCAGAGTGTGGCCACCAACTCTTGAAGGTGGCCGTGCTGACAATTTTTCCTAAAGTACTTAATTAACTTTAGGAAAAACAAATAAATATGCATATATATATGTTGAAATCATGGTAATTTATTTATGTAGGGTTTTTCCCAGAACCAGTAATAAAAATAATGTACAGTGGTCTGTTTTCTTTACTGGACCTAAACAGAATAGAAACACAAATAAGGTGCTTTGCATGTTCTTGTCTTTTTGTTTTTGTTTCTTTTGCTTTTCTAGTTGCTTTTTTTAAAAAGTAAGTCTTTAGCAAGCCTGCTGCTGTGAAAAGTGATTTGTATGTTTGTTAATATTACTTTTCACAGTAGACTTAGTCAGCCCTGGCAAGCCCTGGGAGAAATTAAGCCCTGGATGCGGCGGTGGGCAGGGAGGCCACACGGCCCAGGGACGATGGCATGGGGTGATCCGGGGACCAGAGCCTGGAACCAGAGCCTGCTACTGCATGTACATAGCCCGAAGCCCCACAGCTGAAGCCTGCCCCCCTGCCCTGGGAAAGTGGAGAATTCATCAGCTGCCTGCACCTCTAGTTTGTGTGTCTCCAGAGGGGAGCAGGGCCCAAGGGGCCACTGCTTCTCCCCTCCCAAATCACAGCCCAGGAGGCTGTAGCTGCAAGAAGAGGCCCTGATGGCTGCATGCAGTCACAGTGGACACATTTGAGAAACATTGCTCCAACAGCAGCCTTTTTTTTTTTTTTTTTTTTTAAGGGAAAATGAGATAAAATTGTATTCAAGTCCTATTAGATATTGAAACAAACTTCAAACAAAAAATGGTGAAATTTTGATATAGCTCTTTAGATCACCACCATGACAGAATGAACACGTTATTTAGCAGTTAAAGATAAAAACAAGTTTAAAAAACAGTAATGAAAAATATTTTTCTCCTAACATTCTTAGGCATGCCTTTAAAGTACAGCCTCTGAAAGTGCTGACAATCCAGAAAGGCAAACACACAGAAATTGTTGAAAGTCCACTTTCAAAGATTTTTAGTTTTAACAGTTCATAAACATGACAAATGATTGGCCAGTTATTACCTGTATTCCTTTTTCTGATTATTGAAGAAGTCTGTATTTAAATATAAGCTTTGCCTCTGGTCTAACATAGCAATGAAGTCATAATCCCACGTTTATCAGTCTGTTGCTATGGAAATATATACATCAAATTCAGCACAATGACTTCATATCACATCAAGCAGGAAGAAAAAAGAGTAATTGCAAAGCAAGCCATTGATTTAGGGGATTAGTAATAGGAGGGGAAACAAGCTCTAGTTCCATGGCTCAGCCAGCCAAGGAGAGTAACTGTCTGTTTGATGATCTATGTGAAATGAGTTGGTAGTTTCAATCCAGTTCCTTGTGGAGTCATCCACATCACAGACTATCACAACTGCAGAGACAGTCTTGTTGGCAGTTTCAGAAAAGATCAATCACTGAGTGGCCATGACACTTGGACCTCCTCCTTGCCCTTAGAGGAGGATCCTCCATATGAGAGGAGGTCAATGAGTGAGACGACAGTGGTGCATTTGCAGTACCATTGTCTGTGCTGTCTTTGTGATTCCAGGACCTTACTCTCCAGAACCGTCTTTCCAACATTTTTCCAGGACAAATAGGCCAGCACCTTTTGTGAGCAACACATACTTAAGTTAATCATGAATATTTTGATAATTGGCTAACATGACAAGGAAAGCTATGACAAAATGAAAGGTAAGACAAATGTAATCAAACATGTTTGAAAAAGTTATTCAGTAGGAAAGCGCTCCTTCCTTCTTGTTACTTTCAAAGTTAAGTAGAATTCCATAACAAAATATCAAGGGGCAGTTTAGCAATCCAGTGGAAATGCAATGCTGCTGCTACTCAGGGGATTGGAGTTCCAGACAGCTGAAGTCTGGAATACCCAGGCCAGATGGACAGAGCCCTAAACACACCTACTTAGCTCCTAGTATTTCATGGGTGAAGGTGGCAGCAGAAAAGGCAGGACAGAGAGTGGGGAGGTTGTAAGAAACCTGAAAAGGAATGGCATTGATTAATTCGCCAGGGAGCAAGATAATATTGAAACTCATTCCATTTTTTAAGTGTCAAAAAAACTGTAAACAGCAACCTGGAGAAAAATACATCCACTACCTTTACGGTCGGTACAGAGTCCCTTCTTAAGCAGAAATTTAGTCCACATAGGTTATTCTATCTACAGAGAAGGACAAAGGTAGAACAGTGAAAGGCTTACAGTGCACATGACCAAGGCCCCAGTTTTGCAGACATGGAGACCTGGGCACCTGTAGAGTTCTACTGACTTCAAGGAGACCTAGTACAGGTGCAGGATTGGGGCCCCAAGACAATATTTGAGTAAACTCTATAGTGTGTGAATCATCACACATAAAATCATCATAAATAAAAACAGATATATAGCTATTGTTGCCATTAATGACTCTAAAAAGGAGTTTAAATTCTATGCTTAAGGTTAAAAATCAAGAGCTTCAAGAACACTTACGATTTCAGATCTCAAACATGTTTGGAAACTTCCATTTATAAAACTGCCAGTGGAAAAAGAGAAAAGAGCTCAGGATTTTTCTAGAGTTATGTGAACAAGCAAATTCTCCCCTTCCACGTTAGGTCAAAATAGCAGATTTCACATACATGCTCTGTTATATTCAAAGCATCCTTTCACCAAATAAGGGTTGCACTTCATGGTTCTAGACAACTTGGGCTGAAACTTTTCCTCAGTCTACTCTTCTGCCAAGGGAGACTGTTTCTTGGCCTAAGACTTGTCTATTATGATGGGCAAGAGGATGCCTCACTGCCCACTTTAACAATGGCAGAAAGATTTTCTTTAGGTTGGAAATGGTAAATGTTATTTCTTAAGTGGCTCATAGGATTTCATGATAGATTAAGTTTATTTTTCTTACATTAATTCTTTTCTTTGGTGAAGCCTTTTTTGGACAATAACTTTTCCACAATTTGGGTGATTTGTTGTTTTGTAAGGCTGTTTGCTGTAAAGTGAAATATGCAGGAATTATTAGCCTGCTTGACAGGAGCTCTAAAGGTTTTTCTAAGAGAGCTCATTTCTCATTTGCTTTTGGCTGAAGGAGCACTTTGAAGCTTTTTTTTTTTTATTACACTTCACTAAACAGAAAAAACTCTATCTGAATATTTTCTCCATTGAAGCAACTGGCAGGGCAGTGTTAATGTCAATAATACTCAGCCAAAATGGCAGCAATGCAATCAAAACATACAAAAATACATAAAGTAATCATCTCTCTTGCATTTTTTCATATTTGTCATAAAATTGCTTTGGTACCTCTTATAGGATAGCTGTAGAAGCGACCAACATGTTCTATCTTTGCAATACTGTGATTAGCAGAAGCATTTTTGTGATTTTGAACATATGACAAGAATATCAGAATTTTGGATCGGCATGCTTTGGTGTGGAGTTTGTTATAAGACCAAAATATACCTACCCAATAAATTTTGTGGCATATTTCTAAAGTTATTCACTTTCTTTGGTAGTCTCCATTGCTTTATTTCAGATTCAGCTGGATGAAGGCAGAGATCAATTCCGGTATGGATTTGTGTACTTTTTTTTGGTGGGCGAGAAGAGGGAGAAAAAATACCTATGTTTGCACAGATCTGTACATCTTAGTACAAAGCCACATTTTGAGAAAGGAAAATATCTATTCCATACTCAAGGAATTTATATCTTTGCAACTTAATTTTAACATGTTTTGAAGGTGGACTATATCATTATGAAATATTAACTAATTTCACATACAATTTTACATATAAAACTGGAGGAGACTAGGGCTAACATGTCCCTTCAGCTGTGCTAGGCACTGAAAACAAGGAGCTTCAATGCAATAGACAGTTTGAGAAGGACCATGTCAGGAACTCGAGGGGAAGAGTTGGATGAAGTGGTAGGAGAGGAAAATTTTACAGGCAACATGTTAGATAGATGTGAGGGGTGCAATGTGAGAATCTGAGGCCAGAGAGAAAGTGACTGGTTCTCTAAGGGAAAGATCAGAAAAATGAATCAGTGCTATAGCAGTTGACATAGAAAGGAAGGGTCAAATTTTGAAGATACAGAAGAAACACTAGCAGGATTTAACAGACTGGATGTGGACAGCAGGAAAGGGAGGAGAATCTAATACAACTCCAGGAAGGTGAACCTATAATAATAATAATATAATATATAGAGATATACCTATCTCATAGAACAGCAAGGGAGCTTGAAAGGTCATCAAGTCCAGTTCCCTGCCTTCACTAGCAGGACCAAGTACTGTCCCTGACAGGTTTTTTTTTTTTTTTTTTTTTTTGCTCCCCAGAATCCTAAATGGCCCCCTCAGAGATTGAACTCATAACCCTGGGTTTAGCGGGCCAATGTTCAAACCACTGAGCTATCCCTCTTCCCCCTAACCTGAAGAATGGTAGAATTCTTGACACTGATACCAAAGAGACTGGAGGAAGAAAATCAGTTTTTTTTTCACCATTTAATAATAGAGTTTGAGTGAGCAACTGGGCATCCAGAAAAAAAGAAACTGACAGATATTCCCTCCTGCAAGACTGATAAGAGGAAGAGAAGTCATTGCAGAAACGGTACTGTAAAAGCAACAAGTGCTGTTGAAGTCACCCAGCATCAGGAAGATAGTATCAAGGAAGAAGAGGAAGGAACAAAAAATGGATCCCTAAGAGACACCAATAAAGTGCAGAAAACAGGAACAGAGTTACTACAGTATATCACAAGTCACACTAGATATAATTAAACCACACCACTAGTATTTCCTATAAGGAGACAGTTGCCATGGCAACAAATGCAACAAGGCTTTCATGTTCAATAACAGGAAGACATTTTATTTTTAATGATCAGAAGCAACAGTCTCTTAAAATCTTTATTATTCTGGAAAACATTTTTAAAAGCCATAGTGTTCTTCCTGGGTGTATGGTACGCAGATAGAAAATTATGATTTTATTAGGTTGAGCTATTACTTTTGTAACACATTTAGTCGGCTATGCTTAGTGGTTTTTTATAAAATGGTTTACTGTTAGTTTTGTATTTTGATATATGGTAACAAAACAAAAAAATTAGAAACAACAGCATTAGAGAAAAATACCAGAAAAATCAGCAGCAATCCTTCTGAGTCAAGCCTTCACCAATTGTTAGGTTACAGCTGCTTTTGCTAATGTGCAATTCAAGTTCACACAGCAACAGAAAGTGTTCTTTTACTGCCATCTAGCCTCCATTAATGAATTTACAAAATAGCTGCATGAAAAACTGACCATCAACATAGGGAATTCAAGTAAAATTTTAAACACTTCTTTGTGAACTACACAAATCTCACTGTTAACCTGTTGACATTTTTAGTAGTATAATGTAGAACTTAATTGGAACCACAGCCACTAGCAGAATGGCATCCTGGTACATAATTAGGGCTCCAAGACACCATGGTAATACAAATGTTATGTCTAAATAAATCTGTGGAAAATAAAAATTCTGATCAATGCTATAAGACTTTTTCCAAAGAAAAAGCAAGGTTTTTACTCCAGAAGAAAATCAGCGCTATGTTTGCATTTTAGCTACAAATAATACAATACTTTAAACTAACAAGTAATAAACAAACAATTTTCTTTGATACTCTTATAACCAGAGAGCACTCACAATATGGATGATCAACGCTCTTCTACTGTCTACCAGACTGGCAGCTGGATAAGAATTGGCTACCTGATGTTCAACCTGGGGGGAAACTGCAGCAGACTGAGGTAAAAGCCTGGATAAACTGGTAGAACTTTTATCATCTGCCTAAGTTAAGCAGTTTTCCCACACTGTATTACACAAATTAACCACTCCAGGTAGCAGCAGAACCTATGGCTTTCTCCTAAAATGCAGCTGGCAGGAGGCTGTAATCTTTTCTTCTGGAGATGGACCTTGCCAGACTTTGAAAACACTTAATGAATGAAGAACTGAAAGTAAACTCTATTATAGAGCTCACCTACACTAGAACCATCTCTAAATCAGTCAACCAGTGAACAAATAATTAGAAGTTGAGGATAGAACTGAACCATGTGCCCAGTTCTTACACAAATTGTCTTGCAGTTTTAATCTGCTCAACACACTTTTTCCAAATAAAACCAAGTAAATCGATTTCTCCTGGATTGAAATTTTTGCTGCAAAAGTTGCTACCACTATAGAAAATTTCCTATCACTATATAGTTTAGGGGATGGTGATATAATTACTTGCAGAGTCATATATACTCAGTTACTGTTTATCTTAGGGATAAAATGAGAGCTGCAATTATCTTTATATACTGTTACTGAATTTGAAATGCAAAGAACACCCAAAGGAAAATGTTGCTCCCTTGTGACAGTTATGTACAATAAGGGCACTGAACAAATGATGTGGTGATATTCTAATTGGCCACACTAGTTGTCTCCCTGTCACTGAGGGAGAAAACCTGACTCTATTGAAGTCAATGGGAGTTTCGCTATTGACTTCAATAGGGCTAGGATTTCACTCTGAGTTCTCTCAAAAATCTAATCAAATTAAAATTCATTCAATTTTTAGAGCTGAGGGTACAGAGGAAAACAAAATGGAGGCTAAATCTTTATCAGTCACCAAGAGCACACAAATGGGTATTACAAAAAGTAAAAGTTTATAAAATACTGTTCGGCAGAAGTACACACACACACACACACACACACACACACTTGTGGCTTTCTAGTGTTTTGTAAGTATTTTACATTGTGCTGTAATTTTGTGAATCTGTCAACACACACATAGCTGAAAGGAACACTGATGATCTGAAGGTTTTTTAAACTGACTGATTTATATTCAGTTTTCTGATAGAAGAGCTTAATTTTAAGTCCTAATATATTTCTCATATTTCAAAAAGAATTTAACAGATTTTCTTGCTCCCTAGTTGATGTTTGGAAGGGCCTTTTGTACAGGCCAGAGAGCAACAACCAAACAAACTAGCACTTGCATCTCTATCATTTTTTTCTGTGTACACGCCTTCCTTTTCTCTTCAGTTTCAACCTATCTGCTATCTTTACTAGTACAGATGCTACGCAGGGTCTGAGGAAGGTCATGTATCATATGTAAAATATTAAAGTCATCAATACAGACGACTGTGTACAAAATCAAATATTTTTTTTAATGTTATAGAAATGTTAAAGGCCACTTGTAACAGTTTAAAAATATTTTCAAATAGAAATTTTTAATTGCAGAAGTTCATGCTACAAACCTCACTTACAACCCTTTGAAATAAAAGGAAATACTAATTACTGTTTCTGCTCATTTGAGACCTGACTTGACAGCACCATGTCAGCTATTTTATCCCCTACTTTGCGAATTTAAGAAGTGACTAATGGAAGGAAGACTAGAACTTATTTAGCAGAGATGCCATGCTAGTCTTTTTCACATCAACTTGAATAGTAAAGATTTACTCTGTCAGTTCTAATTCAAGCTACTGCATCAGATGCATAAGCTTTCCCACTCTAAAGGAAAAAAGGTTATTTGCCAAAATAACTTGTTCACCGAATGTCATGCTTCATGGAACACAACTACAAGACTCTTGCACCTGGTCATATAGCCATACAACCTCTTAATGCAGTATTTGATAGTTTAGGATGTGCAGGACTTGTGTGATGCATATGTTGTTGTAAAAGATATAAATACCACCTCATATAATCATCCTTCACTTTCTTGCATGCCAGGCTACAAACACCACTCAAATTTGGCTCAGCTATGCCTCTGTCACTGTACTACTTCCTCCTGCCCCACCTTTCCCCTTGTTCAATTCACATCCCTTTTCAAAAGTATTTGGAAACACATCCACATCATCCCCTTCCCTAAAGCAAGGAAAGAAGGTATATGAGGTCCAAATTTCCTGGTAGGTGGCACAAACTCCAAATTATTTCCTCACTTCAGGGAAGGGGATGAAGCAGATGTGTTTCTGAATGCTTCTGAAATGCACTGCTTTTAACAGAAGAAGGATCACACTTACTTTAGAAATGCGATCTGAACTAAACAAGGTGGCTCAGAAGGACATGGCACAGTGATGGAGTAGCTCCTGGGGCAAATATGAGTGAGTGGCATTGCAACTTAGCACTCTGGCCATAAATCTGAGTGATGTGAGCAACTATAAAAAGTTGAAGTGTATAATAACAGTTGCTAACTGCATGACATCTTGATTAAAAACTGGAATGATACAAAAACAAGGCACACATTAAATGAACTTAAACTAGCTAACTGATACATCTAAAAATATAATTAAAAAGGGGAAAAAGTCAAGTGGATGAGTTTTTAGTAGGGTCCCGCAGGGATTACTTCTTGGCCCTATACTTTCTTAATACGGTTAGCACTGACTTGGCAAAAACAAAATTAACAAAGACTGGGGGAATGGTAAACAATGGACAAGTCACTAATATAGAGTAATATGGATTTTTTTGGTAAGCTGTTTGCCTGCATCCAATATGCATTTCAATATGGCCAAATGTAAGGTCATACATTTAGGAACAAAAAATGTAGGCCACACAAGTAGGATGGAGAACTGTATCCTGGGAAGCAGGAACTTTGAATAAGATTTGGGGATAGGCAAGAACGGGACTGCAGGAGGGGTGATGGTGGACAAATCGGCAGATGGTGACAAAGTCCCAGAGCAACGCTGTGGCCAGAATGACTAATGCAATCTGTAGACATATAAACAGGGAATCTCAAGTAAGAACATTATATTGCCTCTATTTGACATGGATTTAACAGCTACCAGAACTGCGTCCACACGTCAAGAAGGATGTGAGTATATTTGAGATGGTTCAGTGATGAGCCACAAACGGTGGATAAAAATCAAGTCGGATTTTTTTTTATTAAAAAAATTGATAATTACAACTATCAAAAAAAATAAGATACATTATAGCTCAAAGATATCTCATCCTGGAATAGGGATTATAAATTCTAATTCTATAGTATGAGACAATATATTCAAGCAATGTTTAAGAAAAGTTTTGTAAATGAGTTCCAATAGTTCATGGATTAGGGACCCAATCTTATGGGGTTCCAGGGGCATCTGTATAGATTATTTACGTTAATCTTTCTATCTACTCAACAGGACTCAGTGCTCAGTCTAGAAGATACCATCAAAGATGCTTAGTTTTGCATTTCTCAAACTGTGGATTTGTATATCCAGAGATGGCAAAAATGTTTTTAAATGAATAAATAATATATAGAGGTGAGAAATAACAGACCTCAACCCTATTGTCTCTCTGCAAGTTTGTGTACACGCAGTCAATCCCTTACCGCTATCTTCTTCTACAATGCCATTTCCTGGTTCATACCAGTTCCCTAGAACATGGTCTTCTGGCCCTCTCTACTCTGACAAGGGCCAGTATACCCCATTACTTGCATCCCTTTTGTCATATGAAAACTTCACTAATGTCATGCCTATGAAACTTTAGTTCTGTAGTCCCTTTAAATAGGACAGGTTCAGTAAAGAGGCTATATGAGTTTATATAATAAAGCGTCTTGTCATAGCATTCCATTAGGTGAAATATCCAAATGCAAGTCACCAAAACACCTTTGTCAAGGTACTTTTCCCCCAGTTTGAACTTTAGCGTCCAAAAATGGGGACCTGCATGGACCCTTCTAAGCTTAATTCCTAGCTTAGATCTGATAGCGCTGCCACCAGCCAAAATATACTGTTTGGCACACTTTCTGTTCCCCTAAAACCTTCCCTGGGGAACCCAAGACCCAAACCCCTTGGGTCTTAAGACCAGGAAAAATAAACCATCCCCCCTCCTTTCCCCCCTCCCAGACCTTTCCCTCCCTGGGTTACCCTGAGAGACTACACTGATCCAAACTCCTTGGATCTTAAAACAGAGAGGAATTAACCTCCCCCCCACCTCCCTCCCCCACCACCAATCCCTGGAGAGTTCAGACCCAATCCCCTTGGGTCTTAAACAAGGGGAAAAAAATCAATCAGGTTCTTAAAAAAGGAAGCTTTTAATTAAAGAAAGAAAAAGTACAAATTATCTCTGTAAAATCAGGATGGAAAATATTTACAGGGTATTCAGAGTCCTATAGCGTAGAGGGACTCCCTCCCCCCTAGCCTGAGATTCAAAGTTACAGCAAACAGAGGTAAAAATCCTTCCAGCAAAATACACATTCACAAGTTATGAAAACAAACATAAGACTAATCCGCCTTTTCTAGCTAGTACTTACTATTTTGAACATGAGAGACTGTTTCAGAAAGATTGGAGAAACCTGGGGTGCATGTCTGGTCCCTCTTATCCCCAAGAGCGAACAACGAACAAAAAAAACAACACAAAGACTTCCCTCCACCGAGATTTGAAAGTATCTTGTCCCCTGATTGGTCCTCTGGTCAGGTGTCAGCCAGGTTTACTGAGCTTCTTAACCCTTTACAGGTAAAAGAGACATTAACCCTTAACTATCCGTTTACGACAACCTTTATAAACAAATATAAACCAAACACTTGGTCAACTGTTCTCATAATGGATGTATATGGTGCACTAAGTATTTCAGTTTGTCCTTTTCTATTAGAGGATGTTTTAAACAGTTCTAGTTTCATTTCAAACATTGAGTTGTTCATATTAAGCCATAATTGTAATGTATATAATTTACTTGAAAGTATTAGCTGTAATAGAAAAGGGTAAGTGGAAAGGGAGTCCCTAGACAATTTTAATATCCAAAGCAGAAAAAGTAAAAGTACATATTTTAAAACTCTATATACATTTGACCAAATAACACCATGTTACTTGATTCTTGCCTGCAGTTTGATGTACCTCTTTCTCTCTCTCTTCCCCATGGTTTAAATTAAGCAAGGATATAGAAAAATTTAGATTGAACACAAATTGTACAAAAGTGTTACATTAAACAGCTCTTATTTAGATTTATGACGGTATCAATTTGAAATGTCAAATTAAAAATAGGGAGTTTGCTTCCCAGAAGGATCTTACAGCATAAGTGAAATACTTTAAAAATCTAAGACAAGCTAATTGATACTAAATGATTTGTAAGTAATTAAGTTACAGCAATGGAAATGTAAAGAGTACAATGGCTAGTTAACCTTACACAATATCATTCATTTTAGCAAGTTACTTTTTTTTTTGTTTAATTTGAGGGGAAAGTTTAAAACAAGTAACTTTGTTCAACATCATATTTCAGCCTGATTATTTAAACCTTTAAAAAGGTGGGCAATGTTTAACCTGAAAAGGGGTTTGTTGCATCTAATAGATGCTAATCCGGAAGCTCTCTTTCCAACAGAGATTTAGTCACTGAGAAAATCGAAGTATCAGAAGATTCCAGAGATATCCTCAACCTGAGCCAGTACAAGATCTTCAACAAGAGTTTACTCCTCTTGGGCTCCTTTGCACGGGAAAATGATATTTTATTTAAAAACCCACAATATTAAACACAACTTAGCACTCAGTGTAGATAGAAACTGGCATTTAATATTGTGTCTACTGCTCCTGATTGACAACCAGCTGACAACACTAAACACAGTCCTTATCTATAAACATGTCATCTTCCAGTGTAGAGAAAGCATTTTAGTCATCAAAAACTTAATCTTTATTTTCAACATATTCAGGACACAAAGCATGACTATTATTTATCTCAAGCTTGCCAAGGTAGAAAGGACAAAATAATTTTAAGGATGGTCCAGGGGGTGTGTGGGGTGATGTTTTGAGAAACCTTTTAACACTAACAACTACCCTGTTTTTGTTTAAGTGAAAGAAGTCAGGAAGAATGTCCATTTATGTTGTGTATTTCAGGCTATGTTAATTCAATTAATATTTTTAAAAGAGTTTCCAAATAAAATACGCAAAGAATTAGCAATTTTTGTATGTATTATACAAGACTAACCTTAATGGGGGGAAAATATTGACAGTTCAGTCCAAGGTCATATTTCAAAGGAGGAGATAATGAGCGGTTTTGTTTACTGTGCTCCTACGAAATTATATGATTTCGCTCTCAACAGCTATTACAAAGGTCACTGTGGAATCTGTCAGGCAGTTAACCCTCAGTTATGTGTGAATACCACATTCTTACTGGGGAGAAGCTAATTCTTGACAGCTGATACTTGAATAAGAATAATAAGCAAATCTGCGATAAAATATGTTACCAGTAAAAACAGGGGTACAATGAACTTGTTAGAGTAATAAGCACCCAAGCATAGCTTCGTGCTTAGCTCTATAAACTGAAAATCTTGTCAAGTTTACAGAGACATAATAGTTTAGAACCACATTTAAGACTTTTACGTCTATTTTTGTAATCACACCCTTTACAAATTTCCCGTCTCTTTTCTCAATAACAAGCCAGATTTTTATTACAATTACTTGCCCAGTGACATGGGGATCAGGAGGCCCTTTGACTATAGGAATATCTTGGTCCCTATTTCCAAGCCTGCTGGTGACAGGACATATGTGAAAGCCCACAACAGGCAAGCACCTTAAATCATACCCCTCGGTTCTTTTAATAGTCAACAGATTAGGCAGGATCCCATCTCCCAACAAAACAGCAACTGAGGGGTATTTAAGTGAATGTAAAACTTTTGTTAGCAAGTTGCACAGTTCAGCTTGTGATATTACACAGTTTTTAATACTGTCTGCGGTATTGCCACCAGAATTGGCCTTTGATGCATCAATTTTCTCTCACTGAAATAAAGTGAATAAAAAAAAAAAAAAAGGGACAGCATCAGCACATTGGTGCTATCACGGCAGCGAGGATCAGTAGCTGTCGAAAGTAAGAGATTGTAAAAACCACTTTAGTTGTTTTAAAAAGGGATTTGTTGAGAAATTCATGTAATCCGTTGAACTAAATTTGTAAATGGTCCATGTGGGCTGATTTTTAGTCTAAATGTGACTAGTTGGGGAAAATCTATGTACAACTTATAAATTATAGCAAAATCATGGTATCATAGAAAATCTCTATGTGGATGTGCAATCGCACATTTTCTGACATTGGCTTTAGGACATCTCTGCCAGACCAGAAACAGTCAGTTGTTAAACTTTAATGGCCACCTATTTGTGTGAACACCTTGAGACAGCTAGTTGGCTGAAACTGGAAAAAACTAGTCCCTCCAATTTCTCTGCAGGGAGGGTGTCATAAACAGATAGCTAAGCGTTAATGTCTCTTTCACCTGGAAAGGAGTAACCTGAAACACATGACCAGAGGACCAATCAGGAAACAAGACTTTTTCAAATCTGGGTGGAGGGAAGTTTTGGGTGTGAGTTCTTTGTTCTTTGTCTTGTGTCTGACCCTCTCGGCTATGAGAGCGATTTTTTTATCTTCAGCTTTCTAATCTTCTTTTTCCAAGTTGTAAGTACAAAGATAGGAAGACCATAGGTTTATATTGTTTTCTTTTGTATTTACATGTGTGTAGTTGCTGGAATGTGTTAAATTGAATTCTTTTTGAATAAGGCTGTTTATTCATTTTTCTTTTAAGCAATTGACCCTGTATTTGTCACCTTAATACAGAGAGACCATTTTTATGTCCTTTTCTTTCTTTTTTATATAAAGCCTTCTTTTTAAGACTTGTTGGAGTTTTTCTTTAGTGGGGACTCCAGGGAATTGAGTTTGCAGCTCACCAGGGAATTGGTGGGAGGAAGAAGTCAGGAGGAAAATCTCTTTGTGTTAGATTTACTAGCCTGACTTTGCATACCCTCTGGGTGAGGGGGGAAGTACTTGTGTTTTCCAGGACTGGAAACAAGGAGGGTGGAGTTCCTCTGTTTAGATTCACGGAGCTTGCTTCTGTATATCTCTCCAGGAACCCAGGGAGGGAACACCCGGAGGGGGAAAGGGAAATGGTTTATTCCCCTTTGTTGTGAGACTCAAGGAATCTGAGTCTGGGGGTCCCCCAGGGAAGGTTTTGGGGAGACCACAGTGCGCCAGGCACTGTATAGATTCCTGGCTGGTGGCAGCTTTACCAGGTCCAAGCTGGTAACTAAGCTTGGAGGTTTTCATGCTAACACCCATATTTTGGACGCTAAGGTCCAGATCTGGGAAAAATGTTATGACAGAGGGAGTGAAAAATCCTCAGCAGTAGAATAAAGAAACCAGGTGGGGACATATAAATAAACTCAAGGAACTCAGACACACAAGAAGCCTTAGACACGAGAGAGGGGCATGCTTTCATAGTAAGGGTGTCCTGTTTAACTGCAGGACCAGCCGAGGTCAGAGAAATCAACCCGACCAAGAAAGGCTCGATGATTCTGAAGAAAAACTGCATGAGAAGGATCCCAGAAGACTCTGTGCAAGCCCAAAAAAACCTCTCTAGAGTAGTGAGAAAACTGAGGCAGAGAAACGCATATAGGTGTACTTATTATTTTGTTTAGATCTGTCTCTCTCTCCTGCTAAGTTAAGAGTAATGATGTTTAGAATCCTGCATGAAGTAAGTCTGTCTATCTGCCTTCATTATTGCATGCCCATTATTGCATGCTATACTGTAAGCCCAGAGTACTCACACAGCTGGAATTATAGGAAAGGATGTGCTTGAACTATAGAAAGGCTGAGGGGTTAACATTGGTCCTAGGAATTAGGCAACTGGACGGCCGTGTCTGAGCACGGAATATTAGACATAGGATCTGCATGCCAAGAGTGAGAGACCCCAGCCAGAGGCTGTGTCTGGACTCTGTTCACACTCAGGAGGCTTAAAAAGCACACAGACTGGTGAGTGTCCAGTCAGTGAGAGAACTGTGTGATACAAAGGATTTAATCTGTGTAAATCATATATTAGCATTAACATTTCAGTATTATGAACTATAGTGTGGAAATGAGGAATTTAGCTCAGAAAATGTAATTTATCCTCAGATACTCTGCAAAGTATCCAAGGAGATCAAACACTTTATGAACATTCATATTAGTCTGCAGGACAAATTTAAAAAACCTCACACTGCTTCTTGTAACATTAAAGAATTACAACATTTCTCCTATCTCACATAAAATGGAGAGCCTATACTAGCTACAAGCAGCACATCTGTCACATTCTAGAGAACTAATGCCACTAATCTGAATGTTCTCCCAAGAATCAAGAACATGTGATGTGCTGGTCAGTCAGACATTTTATTCCCACATGGTGCATGCTGTTTAAACTTGGATTTTTCATCTGCCTCTGTCATGACAAAGATCAGCAGAACTGAGAAGTGTTTCAAAGTCCTGCAATGGCATCGAAAACCACCAGCTTGGAACCACAGAGGTGCATATCTAGGACCACTAAATTGACTTATTCCTTTTTTTAAAAAAAGAACTAATGCAACATTAACTAAAGGAACACAGAGAAGATGGAAGACCAATAGTGCAAGTATCTTAACACCTGCTGCATATAAACAAGGAAACCAAAAGTGGTTGTGTCACAAACTTACACAGCCTTGCACCTAACATCTTGATCCAGCAGAGGGTATACACACAGACAGCCCCTAGAATCACTGCTTTCTGGATGGCTCACACACATTCTCACTTATGAGCACAGTTCTGCAGAACAGAAAACAAGATTTTTCTTCATATGATCACGGTTACTTCTGCATTTTCAAGCTAAAAATAATTAGTGGTTTATCCTGAAGTAATAGAGATAAAATTTAGTGCTGAATACAGTAACTGCAACCACAGATTGCAAACAATGACCACTAAAAGGAAATTCAAAACGCATTGAGAGTTACAATTTCCCCCAGAAATTCTAAGAACATGGCTGAAAATGTCTATGCACTGCAAGAATAAAAGCAGCATTATTGCTATTTCCCCCCTTTAAAGCTGAAACTTCAAAGTACATGAAGCACTAAAATTGTGATAAAGAACTAATTTTAAAAAGGAGGTCAAACTCAGAAATAAAGAATATAAAAAATGACATGAATATCTAAATTCAGTGATGAACCCTGTTCAGGGAACAAAAGCCTTGTAATAGCCATCGAGCCCTAAGCAGCAGCAATCTACTTACAGTAGATACAGGAAAGGAGGGGGGGAAGGGAATCTCATTACATTAATGCCACAACACTCAAGACACTCATCACAAGGAATTTTTATAAATTAGTAAATGATCTTACTAATGCCATTCACTACTTCTCTTCCATTGTTTTCATTGAAAGTGTGTGTAAACATGCTTCTATTGAACGAACACTTCAGAGTATATTTTCTGTTCAAAATTGTGTACAACTCCCACTGGCAGTGATCCAAGTTACATGTATACATCAAGAGATTAGCCAAAAAGATCAAAGACCCAGGGAAGCAGAATTCTTTACTTCAGAAATATCTACTAGAATATGCTAAGTTTCTCATAAAATGTATATAATAAAAGTTGGTTATTCACCTTTGTAACTGTTGTTCTTCGAGATATGTTGCTCATATCCATTCCAGTTAGGTGTGCGCGCCACGCGTGCATGCTCGTCGGAAGATTTTTACCCTAGCAACTCCGGTGGGTCGGCAGGTCGCCCCCTGGAGTGGCGTCGCCATGGCGCTGGATATATACCCCTGCCGACCCGACCGCTCCTCAGTTCCTTCTTGCCAGCTACTCCGACAGTGGGGAAGGAGAGCAGGTTTGGAATGGATATGAGCAACACATCTCGAAGAACAAGTTACAAAGGTGAGTAACCATCTTTTCTTCTTCAAGTGATTGCTCATATCCATTCCAGTTAGGTGATTCCCAAGCCTTACCTAGGTGGTGGGGTCGGAGTGAGATGTCGCAGAGTGTAACACTGCGGAGAGGAAGGCTGTGTCATCCCTAGTCTGCTGAACCAGGGCACAGCGGGAGGCAAAGGTGTAGACCGAGGACCAGGTCGCTGCGAGACAGATTTCATGAATGGGCACGTGAGCGAGGAAAGCAGCCGATGCGGCCTGAGCCCTGGTGGAGTGCGCAGTCACGTGGCCCGAGGGGACGTAAGCCAAGTCGTAACAGGCGCAGATGCACGACATTACCCAGGAGGAAATCTGCTGCAAGGAGATGGGTAGGCCCTTGATACGCTCAGCCACCGCGACAAAGAGTTGGAGGGGTTCTGTGAAATGGCTTAGTTCACTCAATATAAAAAGCGAACGCTCTACGGACGTCTCGGGAGTGTAATTGCTGCTCCCTGCGAGATGAATGTGGTTTGGGGGAAAAGACAGGTAGGAAGATCTCCTGGTTAACATGGAAGGCTGATACCACTTTGGGGAGAAAGGCCGGATGTGGTCGCAACTGCACCTTGTCCCTGTGGAACACAGTATATGGGGGATCTACCGTGAGGGACCGAAGCTCCGAGACTCGTTTCGCAGATGTGACGGCCACCAGAAAAGAGGTTTTCCAGGAGAGGTAGAGAAGGGAGCAAGTTGCTAACAGTTCGAATGGGGCGGACATGAGTCTGGCAAGAACCAGGTTAAGGTCCCATGTAGGGGCAGGGCGGCGTACTGAGGGGTAGAGGCGCTCCAGCCCCTTAAGGAACCTAGACACCATCGGGTGAGAGAATACCGAGCAGCCATCCTCCCCTGGGCAGAAGGTAGAGATGGCCGCCAAATGGACCGTCAGAGATGATACCGCCAGGCCCTGTTGTTTAAGGGACCAGAGGTAATCCAAGATGTTGGAAATGGAGACCTCGGTGGGAAGGAAGTTCCGCTCCATGCACCAGCAAGCGAAACGCTTCCACTTGGCCAAATATGTCGCTCTAGTGGAAGGTTTCCTGCTACCCAGGAGCACTTGTTGCACTGGGGTAGAGCAACGCAGCTCAGACTGGGTCAGCCATGCAGGAGCCATGCCGTGAGGTGGAGAGACTGAAGCTTGCCGTGGTCCTGGGTGATCAGGTCCAGGTGAAGAGGCAGGGGGACAGGGTCAGCTATGGATAGGTCTAGTAACATGGTGTTCCAGTGCTGCCGAGGCCACGCTGGAGCTATCATGATCAAGCAGGCTTTGTTCCTGCGTACTTTCAGTAGGACCTTGTGGACGAGCAGAAATGGTGGAAAGGCGTAGAGCAGATGCGTCGTCCACGGTACAAGGAAGGCGTCCGCCACTGAACCCGGTGAGAGGCCTTGAAAGGAGAATGTTTGGCATTTCCTGTTCCCGCGGGACGCAAAGAGGTCCATCTGGGGAAACCCCCACCTCCGGAAGAGCGAAAGAACAACATCTGGGTGAAAGGAACATTTGTGGGAAAGGAAGGATCTGCTGAGGCGATCCGCCAGCGTGTTCCAAACTCCCGGGAGAAAGGACGCAATGAGGTGTATAGAATGGGCTATGCAGAAGTCCCAGAGTCGTAAGGTCTCTTGACACAGGGGTGAAGATCTTGTGCCGCCCTGCTTGTTTATATAGTGCATGGCTGTTGTGTTGTCGGTGAATACTGACACACAATGGCCATGTAAATGTTGTCGGAATGTTGTCTGGCAAGCGAGGCGACCGCTCTCAGCTCCCAGACATTGATGTGGAGGGTCAGCTCTTGGAGAGGACCAAAGGCCCTGGGTGTGTAGGTGCCCGAGGTGAGCCCCCCAACCCAGGGATGATGCATCCGTTGTCAGGGACGCCGAGGGCTGGGGCGGATGGAACAGGAGCCCCGCACACACCAGGGAAGAATCCAGCCACCACTCGAAGGAGTTGAGGACGGTCAGGGGAATGGTGACGACGATGTCCATAGGAACCCTGGCTGGGCGGTATTGTGAGTTGAGCCATGACTGGAGGGGCCGGAGGCGCAGTCTTTCATAGTTCGTTACGAACGTACAGGCTGCCATGTGGCCCAGGAGAGCGAGGCAAGTGCGCACCAAAGTCAATGGCGCCACTTGCAGCCTCTGGATGATGGCTGCCATAGTCTGGAACCGTGACAGTGGTAGGCAGGCTTTGGCAAGAGTGGAGTCCAGGGTGGCGCCAATAAATTCTATCCTCTGAGTGGGGATCAGAGTTGATTTTTCCACTGATCATTAGACCTAGATGTAGGAAAAGGTCCTTGACAATGCGGACGTGCCTGAGGACTCGCGCCTCAGTGGTCCCGCGGATGAGCCAGTCGTCTAGATACGGAAACACGTGTATCCGACTGCGGCAAAGGTGGGTGGCGACTACAGTCATACATTTGGTGAATACTCTTGGGGCTGTAGAGAGGCCGAACGGGAGGACCGCTAACTGAAAATGTTGGCGGTTGGCCACGAACCGGAGGAACCTCCTGTGAGGTGGGAAGATGGCTATGTGGAAGTAGGCATCTTGCATGTCGAGGGCAGCATACCAGTCTCTAGGATCCAGGGATGGGATAATGGTCCCCAGGGATACCATACAGAACTTCAACTTTACCATGTATCTGTTGAGTTCCTGCAGATCGAGGATAGGTCTGAGACCTCCCTTTGCCTTGGGGATTAGGAAGTAGCGGGAGTAAAACCCCTTGCCCCGCTCGTGCTCTGGTACCTCCTCTATGGCCCCTTTGGCGAGGAGCATTTGCACCTCCTGTAGGAGGAGTTGCTCGTGAGGGGGTCCCTGAAGAGGGACGGGGGCGGGGGGTTTGAAATAAATTGGAGGTGGTATCCAAGTTCCAGCATGCGTATAAGACCCAACAATCTGATGTTAGCTGGGACCAAACAGGGAGGAAAAAGGACAGACAGTTGGAAAAAGGAGAGGACGGATCCTTTAAAGAAACTGGTACAACGCCCTCGGGCGCACCTTCAAAAGGAAGGTTTTAGCCCTGAGGAAGGCTTGGAGGAGCTTTGGTTCTGGCCCCCTTGGTTGCCCGATTGCCGTCGGCGACCGTTTCTGCCTCGCCATCTGGCGAAGTCTTGTCTCTGCCGGGGCTGAGGAAGAGGGTAAGGGCGGTGCGGTTGGGGTCGGAAGGGCCTGCGCTGAGTTACCGACATGTGCATTCCTAATGAGCGCATAATGACTCTGTTGTCTTTTAGGCTCTGCAGCCTAGGGTCAGTTTTATCCGAAAACAGCCCTTGGCCCTCAAATGGAAGGTCCTGAATAGTGTGTTGGAGTGGGGGGAGGCCGGAGACCTGCAGTCATGCCAGAGGCCAGAGTCCTAGCAGCTGAGTCCGCGGCGTCCAGGGAAGCCTGGAGGGAAGTTCTCGCCACCTTTTTCCCTTCGTCAAGGATCGCCAAGAACTCCTGTCGTGCGTCCTGTGGAAGCAACTCCTTAAATTTGTCTGCTGCCGCCCAGGTGTTGTAACTATAGCAGCTAAGGAGGGCTTGCTGATTGGGCACGCGGAGTTGGAGGGCCCCCGCAGAGTAGAATTTTTGCCCTAGCAAGTCCATGCGCCTCACGTCCTTTGATTTGGGGGCTGGAACCTGCTGGCCATGGTGCTCCCTCTCGTTAACCGACTGGACGACGAGGGAGCAAGGAGGAGGGTGGACATACAGATAATCATAACCCTTGGAGGGTACCATGTATTTGCGCTCTACATCTCGCGCAGCAGGCAGAACAGAGTCCGGAGACTGCCAGATCGTAGTGGCATTGGCTTGTATCGTCTTAATGAATGGGAGGGCCACTCTAGTGGGGGCATCAGATGACAAAATGTCCACCACTGGGTCCTGTACCGCCGGGACCTCCTCTGCCTGCAAGTTCATGTTTTGTGCAACACGCCTGAGGAGGTCCTGGTGGGCCCTGAGGTCAGTTGGTGGAGGACTGACAGATGAGGTTTCAGCTACAGCCTCGTCAGGGGAGGATGAAGGAGAGATCTGGAACGAGCGGGTCTGATGAGGGGTCCGCCTGGTGGATCGTGCCTGTCTCCCTGGGGAGCTCAGAGTCCTGAGGCTGGGTCAACTCTTCCTCCATAGGAAGAGGAGGAGGACGGGTAATCGTGGCCTCTGGCACCCTGTGTTCTGAGGCGGTCGAGCGCGATGGACCTGGGTGAGGGCCTTGGGCCTGATGGTATGCCCAAGGCGTCCAGAACCCTCACTGCTGCGGTCCATGATCTTGAGGCTGGGGCTCATGGAATAATGCAGCAGGGACGTCGGTGTCTGGGGCGTATGCACTATCCGCCTGAGAAGACACGGACGGGTGTCGGGATGGCCATGGAGGAGCCGAATTAGGCTGGTATGAGTCCTTCGCTCCCGTCGCTGGAGATCTCCTCGGTGCAAGGGATCGGTACCGGGAATCATACCAGTGCCGAGATCGAGACAGGGACCTGCAACCAGCGCGGTGCCGGGAGGTCGACCTGGATCTCAAACGTCTGCGGCGGGACCGGCTGCAAGAGTCTCGGTGCCGGGAGTGGTGCCTAGAGCCGAAGTGGTACCGAGAGTACCGGGCGGGACGAGAGGTGGATCTGTGCCGCGAGTACGACCAGTACCGCCTAGGTGAGCGATGCCGGGACTGCGAGCAGCGTCGAGACCGTCCATGAGACCGTGAGCGGTGCCAGGACCTGGATCGAGATTGGTGCTGGCTCATCGATTCTAGTGAGGAGGTCTCATAGCGGCAGGCTTGCCTCTGGAATGCAGAACCCGCACCGGCGGTTGAGGCAGGGCAGACTCAGTCATTGCGATAAGGTCCCTGGCCAAGACGAATGTCTCCAGCGTGGAGGGGACCGTAAGCTCAACCACAGGTCTCACTGGGGAGCTCTCAAGGACCGGACTCGACAGCCCTCTCAGGACCGGACTCAACGGTACCACAGTCGTCCGTGCCGCAGCAGGAGTAGGTGCCGGGCAATCCGAACGAGTCTGCGTTGAAGGTGTGGAGGAAGCTGAGGGCCTCTGATCAGGTCCCTGTGCCGGAGAAGGCCGGTGCCAAGGTGTCTTGGCGGAGCCAGCGCGGTCCAGTGCCAGAGGAGCGCTGTCAGTGCTCGGTGCCAAGGATGGAGGGTTGAGGGCTGCCTCCATAAGGAGGAGTCTTTAAGCGAAAAAGTCTCTCTCCTTTTTAGTTCGCAGCTTAAAGGTCTTGCAAATGCGACACTTGTCGGAGACATGCGATTCCCCGAGGCACTTTAGGCAAGAGTTGTGGGGATCGCTCATGGGCATCGGCTTTTTACAGGCCGAGCACGGTTTAAACCCTGGTGAACCGGGCATGGGCCCCGGCACCGAGTGCGGGGAAGGGCTAATGCCCAAGCCCCACTAAACTATATACAGTAACAATTATAAGACTAATTACACTATAGACTAAGTCAACTATATACAACAAGAGATCAAATGAACAAGGAGAAGCTAGGGAAGTGGAGGACAGCTAAGCCGCACTCCACTGTTCCAACGACCGACATGGGCGGTAAGAAGGAACTGAGGAGCGGTCGGGTCGGCAGGGGTATATATACAGCGCCATGGCGGCGCCACTCCAGGGGGAGACCTGCCGACCCACCGGAGTTGCTAGGGTAAAAATCTTCCAACGAGCGCGCACACCTAACTGGAATGGATATGAGCAATCACTCCAAGAAGAAATAAATATACTCAATATTTACTACATCAAGATGTATAGAGCACAGGATGTAGTATCAGGATACCATTTACTTGTTTAACAGCTCACACGTGAGTAAGATTTTTGAAGGGACACTATTTTACTCAGGACATCTTTTGGACTGTCTTAATTTTTTTGGATAAATTTTTAACATTAACAGTTACACAGCCTCTTCCATCCACAGAATTTGAAAGTGCTATATATGATTGTGCAATTCACCACAGGAAATTGGCAGCTGTTTAAGAGAGCCCAAAAACATTACACAATAGGTTAAAGACACATAGTGAATACCATCATAGGTAGATGAAACTTCTCAGCGGAATTTGGCTAGGACCACAGTGGTCCACAGAACCCGAATAGAGCACTGACTATGCAGAATCACCAACTACTTATCACCAACACCACTTCAACACACAAGTCTTCCCTAGATGACTGGCACTGATCAAGAATGATCCTGCTTACTTTTTGAAGTATGACTAAGTCAGTCAAAGATGATAGTCTGGCTGAATTTTCTGTTTTTGTCTTAACATATTAAAAAATGTAATCCTATTGGAGATATAACAACAAAAATACCAGTGGATACTAACCACATTTGTCCACATACTCTCCAACATGGAGGAAAATTAGTGCACGTTACCTATTCCTGCTTACAGCCCTATAGACAAATGTGACTCTTCTTCTGGAAAGGATCAGTAAATCAGGCCTTCTCAGTTGAGTGACATGTCACTCTTGTTCCACAGATATGAAACCGTGAAGCAAAGGATGAGCAAGACATGGTGTGCCACAAACACAAACATTTCTCAAAAACAATGTAATGCTTTTGAAATGCCTCTTTAGCACACTAGGAAATCTGAGGCTGGCTGCCTGAACATAGGTGGAAAGTCAGTAGCAGTGCTGAACTTTCCCACTGATACTGAACAACATTTCAGTTTCAGACAGACACAGGTTAGAGCCATACTACGAAGCACGCCACCTTCACCTGCTCTGGAAATGGAGTCTCAGATGAAGGCAGATGATCCCTCCTACTACATATTAAGCCACCAATCACTGTAGGTGTTCAACTCATACACAAACTCTATAGACATTAAAGCCCTGTCCTAGTGAGGAACCAGAGTTGTGGTCTCCAAAAGAGGTGTCCTATGATCTAGAAAGCTTGTTGACAATGAGATGAAATATAGGTTCAAAGGGGATTTATTTAACAGATTGGCAGGCCAGAGGAACCCGTTATTCCTGTTCCCAAGAACAAACTTTACCTCAGGCTAAAGGGACTGAGATCAACTCCTCATCCTCTATGCTCCTAGGCTGACCGGAAATATTGAACATGCCAATTTGAGGAAAATAAGCCCGTTGTTGTGTTCCTTTAGCACCACATTGGAGGAGGAAGGTAGTACTCTAACCGAGCTCAGTGCACAATATCAGCAGTAAGTAAGTATTAAATATTTCACTATTACTTTTAAAAATGCACATTAGCTATAATACACTCCCATTTATCTACATTCGGAGGGCATCCAAAACTTTTGAAAAACCAGGTATTCAGATAAACAAAAGTGCTATTAACTAACATAGTGCTACAAGAAGGATACACTGGATTTGAATAGCTAGGATTTTCAGATAAAGGGAATTCAGATAACTGGAGTTAAAAGTTATTCTTATTGTAGGTCCTTCACCATTAGGTGGGCTCAAAATTTCTAGATTAAGATATATTTTACAAAAATAATTTAAGGAGTAATGAAGAAACAAAAATTCTGTGAAAATTAACACTTTCTGCAGTATATTAAGCTAACAAAAATCTCAAAGAGCTGTAAGAACATATACATACTATGCTGTTCATTTCTGAAGACTCATAACTTCCACATGGATGGACACTCCCAATGGGCTCCAACCCTTCTTCATCCCACATATATGTTCCATCGGAACTATCAGATGGAGAAAGTTCAAAAGAGGAGCCAGCTCTGTAGTCCATGTCTGGAGAAATCAAGTTGTTCCCAATAGTATGTTTTGTGTTTTCATTCTTGTCATCTACTGCTTAAAATAAAAACAAAAACAGTCAATAATCCAAATAATTTAGATTAAAATTAGTACTTATGTTTTGTGTTATTAGCATGTAAAAGGATCTGAATGGAAGTGGTGGCAATGGATATTAAAACATTCTCTAAAGTCAGCAATGCTAAGCTTAGGGGAAAAAACAACTTTTCCTCCCCCAGTCTCAGGATGTTATAAACTCAATATACCCCAAAGTACCTTCTACCAACTTCCAATATTTTTCCTCTTCCAGCCCTGTAACAATTCTAACAGAATGAAAAGTATTTCTTAAAAAGAACAAGTGACTTAAAACATTGTGAATTACTCAAGTATGCTGAGCCCAGACAGACAGATTTCAACTGGCAGAATACTAATATCTCTCAAGAAAAAGGAAAACTTGTGCAATGAAATGCTCATTAGTAAGCAGAATATAAGATATTAAAAAATTCAATAACTGTGTCAAACAATTTCTCCTTATGCAAAAGAACTTAACAGAAGTTGTTTTCCAAGAGCTAGAGCAACCTTCCTCTACCAAAAAAAACCACTTTACTGACATTGATTATATTAGGCTAAGTTACATATCTACTATACATTTTTATTAACAACGCTGTGATTGAACTGACATTATAAGTCCATGTTTACAGGCATTTAAATGTGGCTGAGTTAATTTTTTTCTGAACCTTCCTTAAATAGCAAGGTTCAGAAATAATTAGTTGCCAATCGTGATTTTTTAAGAAGTTATTTTAACAAGATCTCTCTCTTTTTTCTGTTTGCAGGAACCCTGCATTCTGGCAGGTTCATACATCAGCAAGGTACAGGGGCAACTATGCAGCTTCTGCTGCAGAGAAAACGGCTTGCTGATAATTTTTCAAAGACCAGCACCCCAAAGAGACACATGGGGGAGCAAAGAGAAAAAGGAGTAATGTACCTCACCAAGAGTTTGGTTTAAAAAAAAAAAAAGGAGAGAAACATCACTTCCTCTCATCCCAAAAGAGAGAGATGTCAGGAGCCCTGAACTATGCTCGATGTTCCTCCCACAGCCATCTGCGGAGAACCTGAAGAACCATTTGTCCTCCCCTCCAAGTAGCCTTTAAACTCCCACCAGGAATAGGAGAGGAAACTGGGCTTGTCTCCCCCTCCATCCCCAGCCACTCCGAGTGGGGCATTCACCCCCCCCAGCTCAAAAGATCTGAGAAACTAAAACTGCCATGCATTTATTCCTCAGTGTGAACCAGTGCCTCTGATTTAAACAAGTTTGTTTTAGAAATCATATGCTATTCTAATGACATAGACTCTCTCTCTTTTGCTTGTGTGCATAAAAGCACTTGTGCAAATCTACCTGGGGGAAGGGGTATGCCACCTCCATGGCACGTTGATTTTCCCTGGCAGATGTCAGCAGGTGGGACACCTTCCCCTTCTGTAGGTGCTATATACATCTAAGTTACTGCTATGTGAAAGACTGCTCTTCTGAAGACTGGAGATTTATAAAAACCATGTACAATGTGGTGGAGTTGTTTGCCATTGGAGCCATAAAATTCTTAACTTGTGTAAATTTCTAAACATAACGTAATACAAAGTTATCCTTAGGAATTTAATGTTATGGCTCCCATGGCAAATAGCTCTGCCATAAATTTATAAGCATGTATAGCCATAGGTCCTGGAACTAGGGGTGCTGCTGTATCCCGTCTTGAAGTAGTTTCCCACAGATACACAGTTTACAGTTTGGTTTAATGGCTCTCAGCAACCCCACTATACAGATTGTTCCAGCACCCCGTGTATAGCACATTTATCTTTTAAAAGTGCTCTGATGACGTTTAGGCTATTATATTAGACATGTTTAGAACCCACAGTTCTAAGAAAGAGGGCAGATCAGGACAAAGCAGTAAATGATTCTCAGTCTCATGCAGGGTGTAAGAGGCACCTATCATGCACACAGACCTAAAGTGTGATGCAATCTTAGCTCTGAAGAAAGGTATTTCCTAGTATATTGCAACAGCTGCAAAAAGCAAAATAAATGAAGTAATACCACTGCAAAAATAATGGGTAAAACAACAGGAGCAAGGCTAATAGTGCAGCTTTTTAAACTATGTTTAGCTTTAGTGAGAAGTGTCAGTTTTTACTATAAGGAGTTTTCATTAAGCTCCAGCAACACCTAATGGATCAGTATTTCATTAGAGTCCTACCTTGTATTTCAGCATTATATAATAATTGACATTTACTAATGCTGCATTGAAATAAATGTCAAAGATAAGCATAATTCACTCTTGAGAATCATCAACAAACTTAAGTTCATTATATTTAAAAAAAATTAAAACATGAATTGCCTCTGTCATCAGTTTTTCCTTTCTAAAAATATCTAAAACAGAATAACAGTTTTCCTTTGGAGGACAACTCAGTTTAACATCTTACATTAGTAGTATTCAATGTTTGTACAGAAGACTGGAAAATCCAGTATACAAGGCCAAGGATCATTTACCAATATGGGACTCAATACAACTAATCTGGGAATATAGAAAAACTAGTTTTACTTTACTATGATTCAGAAAAATTAGGAATACTTACAAACAAGGTAGTATTTCAAACAGAAACTTGCTTCTCAACATAAGATACTCCTGAAGGAATTCTGCGCCACTGCGCGTGTGCAGAATTCATGTCTCACACAGATTTCTTTGCTTCCCTGCAGAAAAATGACTGACAGGGAAGCAAAAGGAAGCTCCAAGAGCAGTCACACACTACTCCCTAGCTGCACAGGTACATCGTTTCAGAAACACAGAGCAGCCAACAGAAAGGTAGATCACTGCAGGACTGGGAACACTATAGACAGTGGCTCCTAGCTGAGCTGGGATCAGCAGCTAGTCCCAGCTCTGCTGGCGGTAGGAAAGGACAGGACTTGTCAGACCCACCCCCTAAAACCTCCCGCAGCTGCAGGAAGCTCAACATCTTCCCCTACTGCCTACTCCTCATTGCTCCTCAGCTGCAGGGGGATAGATCACTGTATGGGAGCTGCTCCCCGATCTGCCCAACCCCCATGCATCTGGACCTCCCATACCCAGACACCACCACCAATCCCCATTATATATACACCCAGAACCCCTTAACCATCCATACCCAAACTCACCACACTGAAACTCAACCCCTGCACCTAGACCCCCTGCTTCCAAACCCCACCCCTGAACCCAGGCCATTCCCAACTGAGCTCCCTGCTCTCAAACCCTGAACCCGATGTGCACCACTCCTGTGCACTACCTGAGTCCCATGGACCCCACACCACTGACCCCCCAGTAGTTGCACCCAGACCCCCACCCCACCAAGTCAACACCGCTGAGCCCCAACAACTTTTACCTGGAAGCATTTGCAGAGTCCCATTGCCCCGCACCTGGACCCACCCCCTCGTGAGCCTCTATGCATCCAGATCCTCCCACACCTAGACACCCTATTGCACTGCCTGCACCCACATTGTCCCACACAGAACCCTCTCACTCCACATCTGGATCCCCCACACACACCTGCCTGCCCCACACCTGGTGCCCCTGGAGGAGACAGGCATGGCCCCAGGGTGTTTCTGGGGCAGGCCCAGGCCTTGTTCTGTGTCAGAGTTAGGTGCAGCCTCACCGCTGAGTGCATGTTCCAGGGGAGGGGGAACAGGGAGGCTGCAGGGTGATCTCCCATCTTCGTACAACTAGTGGCTTGTGCTCCTTACTGCCACGCTAGAGCCTCTTCATTTATTTATTGACAAATAAAACTTGAAGAATTTTGCATAATTTTAAAATATTGTGTGCACAATTTTTAATTTTTTGGCACTTTTTAATTTTGGCACAGAATGCCCTCAGGAGTAATAAGTTAACAGAATAGAATACAATAAAATATTTACCAGAAACATCTATATCTAGCCATTCGTCGGTGTTACAATGAGGTCTTTCACTTTCCTTGAGAGAAGTGACTGGATCTACTGGTGTTGCACCTCCATGCTCTAACTCTTCAAGAGAGACTTCCTGCTTCACTTGTATTGTTCTATTTGAATCGTCTAGATCTATAAAGTCATCACTAAAGTCTTCACTCAGGTCATTCTTCTCAGAAGAGGACAAGGAAGATATGGATATTTCATCCACATCGTCATTCATGCATATGACTTTAGAGCCATGCTTCCCCAGACTGTCATGAAGGGCTTCACCACAGTCTGTTCTTTGACTGTCATTTTCTATGTCTTTTTCCTCAATGGCTCCATTGACATTTACCGTAATCTCAGAGACCTTCACTATGCACATGTCAGTACTTGTACTTTTGCTGTCATCCACAATGATCTTTCCAGTAAACTGCTGTCTGGTAGGTTTCAGTAAAGAAGGATGACCCATTCCATACCCCAAAGAGGGTGATACCCCGGATCCATTTGAGACCGGTGGCTTCCTTAAGCCAGAGGTTGATATAGCAGTGTATGGCCTGGTAAATCCATATCTTAAAGGTTCATTTCCACTGGGTGCATCCAACTGTTGGGCATTTCTTGACAACAGAGTTGACCTCTGAGATGCTCTAATAGCCAGGTGTTGTTTTTGATAAGGCCTTGTAAGATCTACAGCTTTGTTGAAGGAATGTGATCTAGATAAGGATGCAGCGGGTAGGAAAGAATTCTGAATGGAATGTGAAAAGCTTTGTGATCTAACCATTTTTTCACAGGACAAAGATTTAGCACTGTCTGTGGATTGTGCCAAACTCTCTCTTGAACTGGTCCTGGAGGCATTGGAGTTAATTCTACACCTCTGCAAGTCTACAGATGGCCTATTTCCATAAAATCCATTTAAATGTGATTTTGGAGCACTGAGTCCAGAATACGAAGTCCTGCCAAATAACGTACCTTTGGTGAATTTCGCTGAACTAGACAGTCCAGGCAAAGACTTCTGGTTTAATTCTTCTGTAGAGGACACAAACATGTTGACTTGCTTTGCTGTTTTTGATGCTACTGAAGAGGTGCTGTTCAAACCCACCCGGAGCACATCTTTACCAAATCCACCTTGAGAGGGAGAATAATTCTCAGAATCAACTAGTTTTTCATTAGAATTCTGGGTAAAGTTAGACTCACCACCACTTTGATCACCAAGTTGATATTTATTTGATTTTTGCCAGCTAAAAGCAAAGGAAGACATACGAACAGTGCCATTGTGCTTGCTGCAATTTTTGCCACTGCTGCAATGAGAATTCCCTGACAAGAGAACAGCTGTCCTATTTGGCATTGGCTGTAGGGTGCTCCCTAAAGATTTTGTTCCATATTTCGGTAACTTGGAAACCAAGGCTGTTCGGATATGATTTTTTTCTTCCATGAGCTATTGGGTACATTGGTCCTTGAAAGTTTCTTGAATCTGTGGAAATGAAAAAAAAAATTACACTTGAATTAACAACTCAGGACAACACAATACACCTAAAAATTATAAATGATCATGTGACACATGGATGCCTAATAATACCAGAAAAATACAGTTTACCTATACATATTTCATGAGTTTCTAGAGATGTTCTAACCACCATTAGTCAATTGTGCAAACAAAATGTTTCAACAACTGGAAACAGTCTGCTAATGGTAGCCATCTTACTAAAAGGGTGGGATCATTTGCAGTATTGCCAACATCAAGTGTTAAAACTCAGCGTCAGGCCACACAAAACAACATGATTGATTTAAAAATAAGTGTTGCATGTTTAATTTGCCCTCTGGTTTCTAAGCCTTTAAGATACACTTATTTTAACATTTCAAGCTTTTCTCTGCATGAAGCCAGGCTAAAAACTATTATTTTAAAATGAAAGCTGAATTTCTCATGCAATCATTTGATTTCAGCATCTGGGGCTTTATGAAAAAAATTAAAATATCCCAAGACTCATGAATAAGTCACATGAACTGGCAACACCGACTTGTGAGAACTGCAGTATAGATTTTGATAGGAATTAGTTTTCAAAATCTTCCTTCTTCCTCACCCACCAGCCCCAGCTCCCTGTTAGACTCCAGACTACATGGACAACTTCTGTGCTCTCCAACTGGAAGTTAAATACCCCCGACTCTTTATGATCCACCTAGTCTCTGGACTTCTGTCTGAATTAAAACACAAACACAAGCCATTTGTACCACACTGGAGACAAAGCCATCGCTGTCTGGCTTGGTGAAGGACGGACATTTTCTGAGTTCTCCGTTGTTGTTCCACATGCATGGCTTCCCTCTCAATAACCTCAGAGTATATAGGACCTACAGGTAGTTGTCCACTCAAGAAGCTGAACAAAGGTCCCTTTGGTTCAGTAGCAAGAACTCCAAGCAACTCATTCAATATTTCAGAGCTTTGAGCAGCATGAGCAGCCACCCAAAATTGCAGCACTTGTAATATCACAAATCACATTTGGCTAAAGGGCAATGAAGAAAACTAAGTGAAATGCAAAGTTTAAAATTGCAAATATGTTTACAGCAAAATTGAACGAGAATTGAGGACAAGAGAGTCAAAGAGAAAGGACAATACGCTGAAGTACAGGTACTTAGCTCACAAATCTGACCAACAAGTTATTTTAATTCTGCAGTATATCTTTTGGGACTTTGATTGCTTTTGGTAAGTAATGCTTGTATACTGTGACTTTGTAAATGATAGCAGATGGCATATGCTATGCATCGCAAATGCCACCTGTTATATAGAATTTTTTGGCATATTAGTAGTTTTGGAGAGATCACTGAAAATTCTTTGGCTATTGATCTCTGATATTACTTAATTTTTATTCAGGATATGTGCAATTTTTTTTAATAGCAGTCCACAGGGTTTAACATTAAGATTGGCTGAGTGTGATGTTAATACTTGTGAATGAGTTGCCTGCAAAGTCAAAAACTAAAACTTATGCTCATTCTTGCTTTCTCATTATGCATAAGATTTTATTTATTTATTTTTAAACAAACAGAAGACAGGTTCCCAATACCCTCCTTTAATATTAGAAATTCAGTTCTAGGACATCATTAGAAATTCTGTTCTACAGCATAGCCAAAACATCAAAAGACACTGAAATTTGAGAAACATATTTAGTGCACTTAAAATTTTTAATATCTATTTAAATGTATTTAATGCCAATGTCCAATGAAAATTTAGAACTTTCTGTTCGTTAAAGATTCAACAACCTCTGCCCACTAAACTAAGCAGGATTCATAATATACATCAGATCCATGGCAAATCCCGCACCAACAAATGCCTTCAGCAAAAGCAGGAAAGTCCAGAGTTAACATCCTTGATATTTCAAAGGTTAAAAGTGAAGATTTTTTTTTATACTTTTTGGAGAGAAGAAATTACAGGCCTCCTTTATTCATGATAAGGAAGCAAAGCTAAAACAACCACCCTATTATTTTAAGAATCATTTGCAAATCACCTGTAAGACTCTTTTCCATTCTACAGAATAACTGGACTTCTCTTACTCAACTCCTTACCCATCCCCAGCCCCCAAACCAAAACAAGTTCTTTTCAGCTCCAGTTTCTCATATGCTCTGTGACAAACCTTCTTCTTCCCTTCCCCTTCCCAGACAATTATAATAATATGGGACAGAGGGATGTTAAACAGTCAAAAATACCTAGAAAATTCTTCAATCGTTTTCTCCCCGTTTTACCTATAAAACAGCTTGTTTGTATGACTTTGTGACTCAGGGTATGTCTATGCAGCTGGAGCCCGGGTTCTTGGACTCCAGGGGTGGGAGGGTGCCAGAGCCCAGGCTCTATGACTCTGTGGGGTGTGAGGCTTCCAAAGTTCAGGCTCCAGCCTGAGCCTGAAAGCAATGAAAACAGTCTCGTAGACTGAACCCCACAAGCCCAAGTCAGCTGGCACAGGCTAGCCAGGGGTTTGGGGTTTCTTTTTTGTGTAGACATACCCACAGACATCCCTTGGCGAAGGGTCCTGTGGTCCTTGCAAATGTTCATCTCAGACCTGATAAACTCACTACACCAAACATGTCTTACAGGTTATTTTTCCATAATGAGTATCGTGCAAAGGTATCCTCAGAAAGCTCATAACTTGTCAAGGATCAGTCATTGCAAGATGTATGTGCGCATTAAATTTAAGGAATAACGTATTTATACTGAAAAATATGCTTTATGGTCTGGAGTAGAAACTGGTCACCAGGAGTTAATGTGTCTGAATGATGGCTCATTCAACTCACACCTCCGTAGTGAGCTGGTGAGGTAATGTAAGAGTCTGTTATCTACCTTTGCCACATCCCAGAACAGTCAGTCAATGAAAAACTACGAGAAACAACAATCAATCAAAAGCTCTCAAATATAGAAAAGAAACTCTACAACAAGGCAGAGATTCATCCAGCCTGTGAATAGACACGAAAGACTGTTTTCAGTATAACATTGTAAAGACAGACAATCTGAATCCATTCACTGAGGAAACCCCCTAATGGAAGGGGATGCTTTCATGAACATTTGTATCCTAGTTATTGATAAACCAGCCAGCTTCTAAACAGACTGACTTTGGAGGGGAAAAATCTACTTTATTAGATAAAGTTAACTATTGATAAAATGTAGAGACAAATTCATGCGTTATGATTTTGTTTTGTAACTGCATGTTTCCACCACACTCTGATTTCTAGTTAAATCTTTATTCTTTCACACAATGAAACAAAAGAAGGTTTATTTAAGGGCTCACAAGTGCTGCGTGGTTTACAGAAGCAGTGGTTTAAAGTAAAACTGGTAAATTAGGGTACACAGCACCTTTAGGTGCAGAGGATCTGAAAATTCTGTGAGTAGCCAGTGTCAGAGGATGGACATCCCAGGGGAATGATCAAAGAGATTT
The DNA here is from genome assembly GCF_007399415.2 of Gopherus evgoodei. Classification (NCBI taxonomy): domain Eukaryota; kingdom Metazoa; phylum Chordata; order Testudines; family Testudinidae; genus Gopherus; species Gopherus evgoodei. The sequence goes on along the minus strand of NC_044328.1, from coordinate 51,948,721 downwards.
GGGGATTGGAGGAGAATGCCTAAAGGGCTGACAGGTGTCAATAAGCTGATACCCAGCCACCACAAGAGAGACTCCCTCTCATTGGAGGTAGGGGGTAACAGGGTGACTCACAGTCCTGAGAACCATCAGACTTGAAGTTATGTTTGTTTAAAGGATTGTGACAAGATGTAAATGTAGGGAACAGGAACAGTACAACAATGAAAAGCTTATTTAAAAGTTACTTATTAACAAATTAAGACCGTCACAATGACATGTCAAAATCTGGGGTACACATCATCTTCATCTTGTATTTAAAGAATAGATGGGGTAGGTACACAGGATTACCATTATAACAGTCCAAATTAGCATTATGAACAATAAATAATAGATATGGAATACTGATGGTGAGAGCAGGTGTCCTGTTGCTGTTTCTGTCACCTCCATCACGGAAATGAAGGACAAACAATCAAATTAATCTGCAGCCATGTCATTTATTGTAGTTTCCAGTTACCATGTCCCAGATAACAAAATGTAGGTCACATTAAAAGTAAATCAATTCTGTATTTTAACATACTCAAGCTTTAACTGTCTTACCGTACATACTATGCATTCATTAACAACCAGGGAAAAGGCTACCGAGTTCATTTTTATAAGTGATATTTTAAGTGAAACAGTATTTTTAATACTTCATAAACTAAAGGGTCCCTGGCTCAGCAGCTGTGCATAAGCTTAATCAGCAATTCAATAATCAGCCTAAAGAAGCTGCCAGAGTATATAGATTTTTTTCTAAATGCAAGGGGGGGAAGGGAGGAAGAAGAAGAGATTCTGGAGGTAATATCAGCAATATGCAAGAAACTAAGGTCAGAAATGACCATGACTTTTGGTCTTCGTAACAAACAGGTTATGAAAAGATTATCTCAGGTTATTGCTGGAACAAGTGTGTGTGGGGAAATGGGAATAGCACATCTTTCTTTTGACTCTTCCCATTCTCCTCTGTTCAGGACTGAGAACATAATGCTGCTGTATCAGAGCCAGATTGCTTTTTATATAAGCATAAAAAAAATTGATAGACATAAATAATTGAACTGTATAAGACTAGGGAATTTAGGTATGACACTGCATCCAACAAGCCTCCTTTCCAACACAAGATTACAAATGATGCATTCAAGAAGTGAATGGGATTGAAATTTTCAGCAGAAGTCAAGATATAGTAATATGTTTCACAACTAAGAAAAAGAAACAAACCCTGTACAAAACAGTTCTGGAGTTCACTGTGCTGCCCTAACACATGAAGATGGTAATTTGAGACTGTACGACATGAACTTTGTACATTCATCTCTGACTCTCCTCTGCCAGATAAAGGAATGACATTGCCTAGTCTCATTAAAGAAACTTTTACTGAAGATTAGTTATGTTTGCTTCAAATATCTTTTCATTTAAAAAAAATCAAGGAAACATTCAGAAAAGTGTTTCTGTTCACCTATTTTAACTGTTGATTTGCAGAATGAAACATATTTTGATAACAGCAAATGGAGCCCAGGTTTAAAAATATCAACGTTGAGAAAAAATATGTTTATTAGTAGGCAACACAACCAACAGTCTGGAAATGTTAAACAAAAATATATTTATAAGATCTCCAACACCTTGGAAGACTTCTGTAACAAATCCTAAATATCTCCATTTGTTGATTTTTGTTTCTGTTTGTTTAAATAAAGATACCATACTCCACCCCAAGTCTTTCCTACTTACTATCGTAACCATCACTAAGAAAAAATACCTGCAATAATTTGCACAAAAAAGTATTAGACTCACATGTCTGGATCTTGTCCTAACAAGCACAAGACTCAAATGGGGGCTCCCAAAGTAATGACGTTTGGAAAGATGTTCCTCTTATACATTCCACCTCCAAACACAAGGCCAAATACAACAGTCCCTTTCACTGCCACTACCTTTGAGAGCAGGAAAAACATTTACAAGAGTCAGCATGAATTCTACTCTACAAGAAAGGTGAGTGCATGAGTGAGAATATTAATATTTCATACCTTAAAAAGAATAAGGAGAAATATCATGTTGTTTCTTTTCCTCAAGATCTATTACTAATACATTCCTACTCTTCAAGATTTGGGGGAAGTTCCTAATAATACGCTCTACAAGGATCACAATGAGCACTGATTTCTAACAAGAAAATAGCGGACTTGATCAGTGTTCATATTGCTAGAAGCTAGTCAATGAAAGGCCTACTTGTTATGAAGGTAACACACCAGCCTTAAAGTATGTTTGTGAAGAACAACTATAATAAAAGCTCAATAGCTCTACTTCTAATGTGTATTCAGTGCCATCTGTGAGATTAAGTAAATTTACAAGTTTACTGCTGTATTCCTGTTCATGCTGCAATGCCTGAGAGAGAATTCCATCGCTACATTGTATCACCAAAATTGTTTCCTAAATTCAAGTCATTTATACTTCTACAAGCCCACTGAAGTCAACGAGATTGTTCAGGGATCATGGATAGGCAAGTTCAGCCAGCAAAATCTTTATTAATGATGGACATGCACAAAACAAGATCTATTTGCTTCAAAAATCCATGTTATGTATGCAAAGGGGACAGTTGGAAATAACATTTTAATTGAAAAGTGGGTACACTGATAAGGCTCTAATGAGATTCATCGTGGATCTCAAAGTGTTTTAAGTTCCATAGTCATCTTTCAGTCCAGAACTGCTTTTTAACCGAGATGTAAAATGAGAGAGTCTGGTCTCAGTGAGAACATTAACTAAAAACCTAAGGATGGTACTGGATCCATGAATCCACATAATAATGCTTTAATTAAACTTAAGATTACTCCTATGTCACCATATTTTGAGCGGGTAAGCAACCTAATGATTATGGTAGGTAAGCATAACACCTTGTTATTATGGAAGAATTCTGAAAGAAAGTTAGCCATATCTAAACAGACAAAGTTAGGATGTTCCTACAGCTGAAGCCTGTTCCAGATGAGGATTCTAGGATCAGTCAATAGTTAGGCTTTATTAAGATTCAGTAAGCTAAATGAACATTATTCTCACCGCCATAGCGTACGGATGTGTGACCACAACCATGTGTCATAAGACATAAGCCAATGAATGCTAATCCAAGAAGTTCAATCAGTGAATGTGCCAGGTATAAGGATAGCAATAGCTTTTGGCAAGACAGTCCATTGAAAACGGATATCAAACCCTAAAATTAACAGGTATGGGGTTAGTTTCCTGCACGTGCAGGGAATGTCTTCTGAGCATTAACTTCTGTGATCAAAGTTGATCACTAGGAATGACACACAAGCCAGCCAATGGAGGATCTGTGGAGTTCCTTCACAATGCGAGACCTATACATACACTCGCTAATAGATGTCTTGCATGGGCTGGCTATTTACAGGTAAGCTTTGTTCCATATTTATGCAAGTAAAGGGAAATTTTGTACAACCATAGTCAGCCTTACTTTACCAAAATTACACTCCAAGAATTATCAGAGGGGTAGCCTTGTTAGTCTGGTTCTGTAAAAGCAGCAAAGAGTACTGTGTCACCTTATAGACTAACAGACGTATTGGAGCATGAGCTCTCGTGGATGAATACCCACTTCATCGGATGCATGACGAAGTCCTCACCAGCAGATCTGACTTAAGCCAAAGTCACCCCAAAGTTTATGTAATCTGAAGTATCATCAGAGTGGTCATAAATGAATGGACTGTTGCCAAAAATCGCACTTCCAGAATTAATTTCATGTCAAACATATTAGGCAAAGTGTAACTGCCAAGACAGGTCTCCATTTTGCATTTCTAACAGAAGAACAGCGAGAATACATATATTGCTGTGACCAGTCAATCTGTCATGTCTCTATATAAAATGTACAACTCCATCATTTTGGGAGACTCTCGCAATGTTGAGTTACTCTACACAGATAGCAGAGACCTCTCCAAGTCCTAACTGGTTGTACACAATAGGAAAATACAAAAATGTATAACTTCCCACTGGAACAATGGACAAAACTTCTTAAGACAGGGAAGAGAGCCAAAAGTAACATAAATTTAAAGTATTTCTGTGCTCATTGAGAGAGCAGGAAATTTGCAGACCAGCAGAGGCAGAATTAAACTCTGTTCTCACAAAAGAAGGGCGTGAAACCAAGTAATTTCTCCTGACTCACAAGTGTGGTCCTCCCTTCTAGCCTGCCATAGCAGAGAGACAAACATGGGCAATGGGAAAACTGTGTGGGAACAAGAAATAACCAATATTTTCCTTGTATTTTATTTTGAGTATACAGGCAAGTCTTATCTTAGGCGGAGGTTCCGTTTCGCAGTTATCGCGTAAAGCGAAAACCGCGTATAGCCGAAATTATATCCCCAAGTCCTTTAAACCCCGCCCGCAGCTCCTGCAGCCGGGGCAGGGAGGCATTTTAAGGGCTCCACTGGGCTCCCTGCCACCCTTTAAATGCCGCCCCCTTGGCCCAGTCGCCGGAGCTGCGGGTGGGATTTAAAGGGCTCCGCTGAGCTTCCCGCCGCAGTGGAGAGCCCGGAGGAGCCCTTTAAATCCCGCCCGCAGCTTTGGTAGATGGGCTGGGGCTGGCATTTAAAGGGCCCGGAGCTCCACGATGGCTGGAGCCTTGGGCCCTTTAGTTCACCACAGGGGCGACCAGCCACTTCTGCAGCTGGGAGCCCTTTGGGTGATTTAAAGGTCTGGGGACTCCCACCACAGCTGGTTCCCCAGGACCTTTAAATCTTGAGGCCACGCCCCCAGCTTGAGGCCATGCCGCCCCACTCTGGCCATATGCATATAGTTGAAATGGCGCATGTTAAATGCGCGCAAGTTGCGAGAGACCTGTATTCACTCATTGACAATGTTTTTTTGAAGACATGCAACAAAATAAGCAGGAATGCAGGCACTCCATATATCCACATGCAAGTTTCATAAGGTTAGGCATTCCTTTTTGATAATTTTCCAAGCATCTTAATGGCTAACTGTATTAATCGTAAATATTCAGTGCCCTGTACTTCACTTTTCGACATATTCTATTTCCTTTCATATATTCACATTTTCACCTTAAGCTTTTCATCACTATAATAGAACAGTATATTAAAATTAAAAGAAGATGCTAAAACTAACAAGTTAAATTCAAGATGTTGAATTGAACATTGTCATATTAAAAGTATCAAAAGTGGACTTGAAGCAAGTAATTGACACTGCCAAAATCAACTCACATTACACAAGATTTATGAGAAAGAAAATCACTGTACTCTAGTGTCAGGCACATTTTCTGTTAATTAACAATAAGAAACTTGTCAGCCTCAATTCCCACTCAGAAGTGTCTTACAAAATGATATAAACAAAAAATTCAGACTACCTTCGTGGTGTAAATTAAAAGAAAAAAGTTGAAGAGGATTCACGATATTCCACTATTGCAGAAAAGGTATAGCCCAATAAAAATATCAGCAAGTCTGAGTACAGTAGCTTAGATAGCTCTAAACAACACTAGACTTCAGATTATTACAAAGAATTTGTCCTGCTTTGGCTACTGAATTTAAAATAAAAAAATTAATAGTTCAGAAGTGATATGCATATTGATTCACCAGATACTTAGAATACCAATGACACAAAGTACCCAGAGGTTTGTAATTTGTATCCAGTATCTGGACTTATTTTCCAAATAAAATTTGAGCAACTGATGTCCAATTTCAGTGTAAGAATATAGTTACTAAGAGACAAATATTGACATACAATAAAATAAAGGTTAACTATTAGCCAGTAAGTATCCTATGTCCTATGAAGACAAATACAGTAGAACTTCAGAGTTATGAACACACTAGTCAATCACTCCCCTCATTTGGAACCAGAAGTACACAATCAGGCAGCAGTAGAGACCCAAAACCAAAAAAAAAACCAAAACAACACACACACACACACAATACAGTACTGTGTTAAACTACTAAAAAAAAAAAAAGGGAAAGTAGCATTTTTCTTCTGCATAGTAAAGTTTCAAAGCTGTATTAAGTCGATGTTCAATTGTAAACTTTTGAAAGAATAACCATAACATTTTGTTCTGAATAACAAACATTTTAGAGTTACGACCAACCTGCATTCCCAAGTTGTTTGCAACTCGGAGGGTCCCTTGTATGCGTTTGACAGACTGTACCACATCACACAGTCATACTAGATAACATGATGCTGTGATAACATAGATTATAAAAATGAATCAGGTGCCAAAATGACCTTCGGGGCAAAGATCTGATAATTAATAGAAAACTACCATATACTTAGTCTTATTGTAGGATTGCTCTCCTGCTTGTTACACTGATTTTAACAAAAAATTCTTTTAAATGCTCAGCATATTTAATCTCTCAGATTAAGTAACAAGGTAAAAGAGTTCCTTAACAGGAGGAATTCAAAACAAAAATAGTATTCACAAGATTTCAAATACACATGCATATAGCTCTGTCTGTGTACATATTACATTTGAATCATATTTACAACTAGATTATTCCCTAAATCTATATCAATTTTTGTCCTCTGATTCAGGATACTTTTTTTTTTTTTTTTTTTTGCATCTACTCCATTCTCAACTACGCAAAATTGCAATAGAAAAACAAAAGACATGTTTCATGTTCAACCTACTTTGGAATCTAGCAATAATATATAAATTGAAAAAGTTTATTAAACATAGTTCAAAACATAGATTTCTATACTTGATAAATTCAATCTTTTTCACATCCAATACCTGACCCAGAAAAGGAGGAAAGTTGAAGTAAACTATTTGAATAGGAACTACTCTCCCAAATTTGACTTCTAGATCTGGTACCCAGTCAAGAGGGCAAGCAATAAAAAGGATCAACTGAGGTTGAAGGGATTTACATCTCCACATGAAGGAATTATGATGAGATATGGCTAAAACTGATTTGATGTGGCCCTCTAGAACTGCAACAAGCACAATGTTATAAGTCTGTGTGCACTGTCTAATCTATTTAGATTATCTCTGTGCAGAGATATTACCTTCCATATGTCAAACAATTAAGACTTAACATATTGACAGTCTAGAGGTTGAGAGTAGTTCCCTAGCCAAGACTATATAACCTCACTTCTCCATGCAATTATCAGTTTAGAAAAGAACACAAGTTAATTTATAGCTCGGCTGAGGAGGAAGAATCCAAGCTAACACAAATTTTTAACAAGTAATCACTATCCTTATGAAACAGAGATATTATGGAATAGTAGCACTCTGGCAATACAATATAAAATTCTTAGCAAGAGTAACCAAAAAGGATTAGAGTTGTTATTACTAATTATAAGGAAACATAGCTCAGCCAGGCATCTATCATCTGGGTAAAGACATGAAAAGCTCAAAGGCACAAGATCCTGAACAGAAAACCAGGCCAAAAACAAAGAAAAGCAATTTAAAATAATTTATGTACATAAAGGGATGATTTCAATACCAATCATTGTAAAAAATATTGGTAACTCAGATCTCTATACAAGGAGTAACATTCATTGTTCGAAGAGGACAGCATATAGAAAAAGCAGATTTTAAGATGATAAAATAGATCCATCGGGATTTGCTGTTTACACCCAGGTAAGCATTGGTGGGACAATTTAGCCTTTACTCGGCAAAATTCCTGTCACTCCAATAGGATTTTTGCCAATATATAATGGAGTACAGCAGTATATTTACTAGGTTTACAGATGCAGATCTCAGAAGACTATTCAGAGAATAGTTTTTTATGACTGATGAATTCCAGTTTATATTACTAAATACTGAACCTTCACAAAACACACAAACTTGCTCTTTCTTAAAACTTAATGAATAACAAGGTAAAGTAACACTGGCTAGTAAATTTTAAGTCTGGAGAAATGGCATTCAACACTTCCATTTCTGAATCCTACAATACATCTAAATTTTAACGTACATACCGAACTTCAGCCCAGTTGTGGTTCAGTAAATACCATAAACATACAAAAACTATTCAACTGATTTGCAGCCAAAGTCACAACATTTTGTCCTTACATAAAGCAGCTTCCTGAAATCTTTAAATCCAGCGTATCATAGCACTGCATACAATAAAGAAAATATTCACCAACCACCAAAAGTTTTGGAAGCATACATTTCAAACTAAATGACAATCACAAGACACATTGTCACCTAACACTTTGGTCAACTTTAGGTTGGTTAGGTGGTTTGAGGGGAGCAGCCAGAGATAATGGCGCAGGTAATAGTCCCTCTGAATGGAGAGAATATATCTAACATTAATTAGCAATTTATGAGTGACTTCAAACCTCCAGCAGCTTCAAACCTCCCTCTGGGGCACTTGGTATTGGCCACTGTCGGTAGACAGATACTGGGCTAGATGGGTCTTTGGTCTGACTTGGTATGGCCGTTCTTATGTTCAAGTTCATCTTACACCAGTAGCCCATTCTGCTTTTAACTCCCTGTGTCTGACTAGGAAATTGCAACTTTTCCTTTCAGATGTAATCCATGTCACCATTATCCATGATCTTGTTAGCTCAAGATTAGACTACTGCAATGTGCTCTCCACAGGCCTATCTGAAATCATTCTGAGGCTGAAGCTGAGGCAGAATGGAGCAGCTCACTTAGCAAGCGGTGCATCTTGCTGGGAGCATATGAAACCAGTGCTCTAGGATCTGCACTGGCTACCTGCTGTTCTATAGGTGGAGTTTATGGGGTTAGACAGGTTGATTATGCCTATAAAGCCCCCAAAAGCCTGAGACAAGCTGACCCAAGGATCATCTGTCTCCATGCTGTACTGCCATAGTTGATTCAGCAGAGATACTCAAGCTGGATTCTCCTCATTATAAATGAGAGGAGACAGATGACCTCTTGAGTTTCCTTCTAGCCCTACATTTCTATGATTCTCTGTGTGGGCTCAGACTCTGGAACCTGTTTCCTCACCTAGATCTGATATAGTCAATCTGGTGACCTTCCAGGCATATTGCAAACAACATCTGATAGATTTTTGGAGAGGGCTCAAAGTATGCTTCCCAGAGGCATGAGAGCTAGAAAGGAGTTTCAGTAGGCTGGATGACTGAGTTCTCACTGAAATGATTATTTGAATGCTGCTGGGGTTTTAATGTGTTATTAATGATGTTTTGGAGCATCGAGATTATTGAATAGCCATCTTTTTTATTATATAAATTTAAGTTACAATTATAACAAAGGCTATACTGGGTAGAGGACAAGGTGCCAGGGCTTTACTTAAAGCGATATTCAAGCCTGAACTCCTACTATGGGTATAGTTTCTGTATTGTTTCTCAGCAAAGCAATATTTAAACACAAAAGCATACACACTATTGGAACATATTTCACATAATGGTATGACATTCCCTACAGTAAACTCAACTAGAACTTCTACCATCCAGTTTAGCTCAAAGCCACTGAAGTTTAAGATCAGGCCACATAAAATAGGATAGCTCTCCAAACCATGAAAGTTCCATTCTCCCCACCAAACCCTAACTATTTCATTTGTTTAAATGCAGATATATTTCAAAATAAAAAAGTAAGGATAGGATGAGCACAGAATGTTTCCAACAGGTCAAATAACCAACCACTGAGTATAAAGTTGTATAGAAAATATGGCAGAAGCTCATAAAAAGTAGGCCAATATTTTCAAAGAGAGAAACCAAAGTTAAGCTTTTAAACCAGGGGTCTGCAACCTCTGGCACGTGGCTCACCAGGGTAAGTACCCCAGCGGGCCAGACCAGTTTGTTTACCTGCCACATCAGCAGGTTCAGCTGATCGTGGCTCCCACTGGCTGTGGTTCGCCGGCCCAGGCCAATGGGGGCGGCAAGGAAGCCGCGACCAGCACATCCCTTGCCCACGTTGCTTTCCACCACAAAACTTTCTATACAGCTTTATACTTAGTGGTACTTACCCTGGCAAGTTGCATGCCAGAGGTTGCGGCCCCCTGTTCTAAACCCATATTTAGACATCTATGTGGCCAGAATTTCTGGATGGCTGAGCACCCAACAGCTCCCACTGACCTCACTCATCTAATGTGTGTGTCTAAATATAGCTTTAGGAGCCTAACTTTAGGCTATAATTGAAAATGTTGGGCAGTTTTCTCTTCATAAAATATTATTGTGGGAACTCACTTGCATGTTCATATCTCATACCTGTAAAAGAAGTTTGCCTTTGATGTGCTTGCGTGCATTACACATAAAAACCTACTGCACTTCAATGTCAAACATTCTCAGCTCTAATCCATCTTCCTCATTACCTCAATCAATTCTGAATGGGAAAGGAGAAAAGAGGATACCTTAGACTGCTTTTAAAACACACACACACAAAGTGGTCTTTAATTTCATTTGGTCATAGAAGTATCAAATTATAGTATTTTCCAAAGATCCCTCTAAATGGGAACATATGTTCCTAACTCTTACAATTAATGAGATCCTCTAAATATAAGAGAGTTGAAAAAGGTGACTTAAAAGTCATTTAATGACTGGCTGCTGAAAATGAAGCCACAAAATACAAACATCCTCTTCACAGACCCACAGCTGAAATGTAACAAGATACCATTCTTTCATAGACAAGCATGTGTAACTTTAACCAGTGTTGGCAAAATTTACACCAGGTGTCAGCCATCAAATTACTTTTTTAAAAATAAGATTAAGTTGTAATTGAAATTTTACTTTAAGTTAAGGAGAATCCGATATACCAAACTGTTTTATTTTCCACACCAACTATTTCCATTTTAGATGCTTTTCATGTTTTAATGACAAATTTACCAGTTACAAAAGTTTATATAAGAAATTGATCCCTCATTCTGTTTTCTCACATATTATACTCTCCTCATATTTGGCCTTGTCTACATTAGTCTTCCTTTAAAAAGTAATCCACCACTGGTGGCTATACAAGGAGTTCTAGTCCTGGCAAGGCAGCCCATCAGAGTGTATTTTGAATGTAGTGAAAATACCAATGGCCTATCTATGCTAGTGCTCCCTCTTTAGCCAGCACTGATGGAACTGTGTCAAAGGTAGCAATGGTGGAAAATGTTATGGTGGTGGTGCAGTGTAGATATCCTTTGACACTACCGTAGAATCATGTTTGATTTGTGGAATCAATTTCCATGACAAATGTGATATCTTATATATAGGATTATTACTGTGCTGTGGGATTTAAGGCAGGAGAACTTTATTAAGTAAGCATCTTCAGTAAGAGACTACACCCAAAGATACTACACCTCTACCCTGATATAATGCGACCCGATATACCATGAGTTCAGATATAACGTGGCAAAGCAGTGCTCTGTGGGGGCGGGCTGCGCGCTCCAGCGGATCAAAACAAGTTCGATATAATGAAGATTCACCTATAACACGTTAACAGTTTTTGTCTCCCGAGGACAGCGTTATATTGGGGTAGAGGTGTACTAAAATTATTTTGTGTTAAGTATTCTGGAGGATATTCTTGTTTGCTCTTGCAAGAGAGTTTAAAGAAAGTATTCCAGGGTCTTTGTTTAGAGTGTGTATGGGACAGTTAAGCGGGTTAGTAAAAAGGAATGGATGTAGTGTTTTCAGTTTTTCACTCCATGCATCTGAATAAGTGAGCTTTTTACCCACCAAAGCTTATGCCCAAATAAATCCATTAGTTTTTAAGGTGCCACCGGACTCCTTGTTGTTAGTGTGCTGATGATATCTAACTGTATCTCTATCTCATCCAACTCAGACAATGCAGCTCAGCACCTCAGCTATGGTCTAGTTGAGATTGTGGCATGCATAGAGTGAGCTGGCTGAAACGATGATGGTGGGGTGGGGAAAGCAGGGAGGAGGAGAGAGTGGAGGGAGTATCAGTCCCTTTGACTGAAGGAGCACCTCTGCCATTAGTTACTAGGATTCAGTCTAGGAGTTATTCTAGACTGCTGCTGAGCAATCACATTACAACACTGTCTGCTATTTACCATGTACATCTAGCTAGGAGGTTAAGACCGTTCCCTTCAGACGTGGACCCTGACACAGTTATCCATGCCTCTGTTACCTCCAAACAAGACTACTGACATGCACTTAAGACGAGGCTATACCTTAAAACCATCCAGCAGCTCACTTACTGAGCAGGGCATCTCATTGGGAGCATGACACGAGTGCTCTAAGATCTGCACTGGCTGCTCACTGGTCTTCTGATGGAGTTTAAAGTTTTGAATATGACCAACAGAAACCCAAATAGCCGGCGACCAACCTACCTACCTGAGAGCTTGCGTCTTTTCTCTCTCTCTCTCTCCCCCCTCCACCTCTCCTTCATCTATGGTCAACAGAAATGCTCAAGCTGTTATGAGACACAGGAGGCTGCTGGCAGGACATTTTCTGTAAGGGCTCCGGGACGCTGGAACTTGTACTGCCGTTGGCCCAAAATAACTTGAATTTGGGGATCTTCTGGACAAACTGCAGAAGACTTCTGTTCGACAGGGTTTTTGGAGAGGGCGAAAGGTATGCTTCCCAAAACCATGAAGGGGTGTGCCAGAAACATACAGCTAACGGTAGCATAAAATTCCTCCTTTACTTGTAAGGGTTTAAGAAGTTCAAATAACCTGGTTGGCACCTGACTAAAAGGACCAATAAGGAAAGAAGACACTTTCAAATCTAGGGGCGGAGTTTTTATTTGTGCTCTCTCAGGACAGAGAGAGTGACCAAGCAGGAAAAAAACCTCTCCTAAAAGCCTACCTGAAATAAGCATCTAAGATTACAAACATTGTAAGTAAAGCAAGGAAATGCATTAGATTATCTTTTCTTTAGCTTGTGAATTTTCCCTATGCTAAAAGGGAGGTTTATTCCTGCTTTTTGTAACTTTGAAGTTGAGCCTAGAGGGGAATCCTCTGTGTTTTAAATCTTATTACCCGTAAAATTACCTTCTATCCTGATTTTACAGAGGTGCTTCTTTTATTTTTTTCTTTATTATAAAGTTCTTCTTTTAAGAACCTGATTAGGTTTTAGTGTCCTAAAAACCCATGGGTCTGGTCTGTGCTCACTTGGTTAACCTATTCGTTGGTATATTATTCTCAAGCCTACTCAAGGAAGAGGGTGAAGGGGCTTGGGGGGATATTTTGGGGAAATATGAACTTCCAGTGGTCTTGTTCCTGAATCTTTATCTAACTCACTTGGTGGTGGCAGCAATAGCATCCAAGGACAAGGAAGGGATTTGTGCCTTGGGAGAGTTTTTAACTTAAGCTGGTAGAAATAAGCCTGGGGGGCGTCTTCCATGTGAGATCCCACATCTGTGCCCCAGAGTTCAGAGTGGGGAGGGATCCTTGACATGGTGGCAGTGCAGTGGAATCATTTTGAACCAGAAGCACAGACCTCAGGATTTAAAAAACATTTTTTCCTTTGGCCGATTGAAAACCAGGGTGGGGGGGGGTTGTTTTTGTTTTTGTTTTTGTTTTTTTTAAAAGGACACTTTAAGAGCAGCCGGAGTTTTTTTTTCTTTGTCTGGATCCAGAGGAGTTAAGTTACAACAAGGGAATTCACAAGCTAAAACAAAAGATATGGTAATCTAACACATTTCCTTGCTTTACTTACAATTTTTGTAATCTTAGATGCTTATTTCAGGTAGGGTTTTAGGAGAGATTTTTTTTCTGCCTGTTCCCTCTCTCTGTCAGAGACAGCACAAACAAAAACTCGGCCTCGTGTGCCCGCCACTCCACCCCAGATCTGAAAGTATCTTCTTTCCTTATTGGTCCTTTTGGTCAGGTGCCAACCAGGTTATTTGAGCTTCTTAACCCCTTACAGGTAAAGGAGAGATTTATGCTACCCTTAGCTGTATGTTTATGACAGGGTAGAAAAAAAAATTGTAGGCTGGCTGGCTGGCTAGCTGAATTCTCTTTTTGCAAATGATTATTTTAATGCTGCTGGGGTTTTATTGTAGTATTAATTAATTATGTGCTAAGTTGCCCAGAGTGCTTTGTATAGGCATCCTTTTATTATTTAAATTGAAATAAACTAAAGTATGCATTTTAGCCTCCAAACTACAGAAAGCACTACTAGTTATTTGATCTCCTTACCATCCTTTTTGGCAGAGTCACCCAATGTAAACCTAACATGGATAGCTTTTTTTTTGTTGTTGTTAAAAAGACAGCCCTGTTGATTACACTTCAGCATATTGACAGTATCACAGTACAATATGCAATAAATTTATCCACTGAATAAAATTAAGGTTATTTCCAGAGATATGAACTCTAGACATCTTATGCAAACAAGTTTTATTATTTAGACAGCATGATTTTTGCAAGATGCTTCTGGTTCTACAGAAGCTCTGTCACCTCTTCACTGTCAGTGGCAAATTCCAAGTATCTTAATCATTTTAAAAGGATATAGTCAGATTTGAAAGTACTAGGCCCCATTCTTGAAAACACTTACACACGTGTAGTTCCGTTACACTTGGACTATTCATGAGCATAACGTTACTAAAGTGTGATTTGGCCAGATTGAGGGGAGATTCTGGGAGAGAAAAGATGGTAACTACATTACTAACTCCTTAGATAAATAATTAGAGTTTCTTTTTTAAAAAATCAAGATTTAATAAAGACTAAAAATAGAAATTTTCCAAAGTAAAAATATTCCCATTATTTGTTCAAAGTAGTTTTTCACCTGTATTTACAAAACAATACCCTATAATGATGGCAGACAGAACACTGGGAACCTAATAATGAAACTGACTATGAACAAAACGAAATTGACTAACCAATTTTCATTATCTACCCTGACAGAGCAAAGGATGAAAAACAGCATAATAATGATTTTAAATTCTTTACATTAATAACAACCAAACAGATCCATATTTAGGTGCCTAACTTTAGGCATTCACTTTTGCAATATTTTGCCCATGTTTAAAATATATCAATTCTACCTTCACAAAATTCATTACATTATGTATGCTGTTTATTTAGATTTTGAATTTTTCAGTTTCAGGAAAGTTTATTAGTTTCACTTTTGCTTATAAAAGTTACTTTTTTGGTTCTCAAACACTATCATAACACTGAACTTTGGAGTGTCAAGTACTAGAGAAGAATGTTTTTTAAAACTGTTTCTATTGGAATTTACAAACATTTCCATGGTTTGTATTGGGTTTTGGTTCTATAAAAATGGAACAGAATAAAAGCATACATTTTGCACCAGAATTATTATTAGTAGTAGTAGCAGCAGCAGCATTTTTACCACTGTATTTAAAAAAAATAAATACACCTCTACCTCAATATAACGCTGTCCTTGGGAGCCAAAAAATCTTACCGTGTTATAGGTGAAACCGTGTTATATTGAACTTGCTTTGATCCATCGGAGTGTGCAGCCCCACATCCCCCCGAGTACTGCTTGACCGCATTATATCCAAATTCATGTTATATTGGATGGTGTTATATCGAGGTAGCAGTGTAATTTAAAAAAAAAAAAAAAAAAGCATCTGACCTAGACTCCAGTTCACACACAACATGAAAATACGTGGTAAGAGCTTAAGCACCAATCCAACAAGCTGACCCATGAAAGTGGACCTCTATGACCGCATGGGAGATCCACTGGCTTCAACAGGAGTCTTTCCACAAAAATACGCTTGAGACCAATTTAAACAATGAACCATACATCAAATGCACTCTTTTCAACCCCTGACAAACTGAAGCTGGTGAATTAACAACTGAGTTCAGCTTTTGTTCTCAAAAAACAAAAAAACCTTTACAAAACTAATTGCAACTTCAAAGACTAAGTTTCACTCCCTTTTCTATGACGAGCAGCCTTCTAATATTCTAATTACCACTGACTTTTTTTTTTTAAACTACACACCCATTGTAGACAATGAGTAAAATGTTTTCAGTTCTCTCATTATGGGAAGAGATGAGAAAATGTTGTTTGTTAAGTGTTAAATATAAATTTTACACAGTGATGTAGGCAAGCAGCTACCTCAAGTACTGTTCCATGTATCTGTCATGTTTTAGTCTTTCCCTCCTTACCTTACATCTGTCTTGGACACTAGTATACTGCCATAGCATTGTTCCCATTCTGTTTTGCAATCTTTGGCCTGGTCTACACTACAGAGTTAGGTCAACATAAGGCAACTTACAGTGACCTAACTATGTTAGTGTCTGCACGAAAATGGTGCTCCCACCGATGTAAGCCACCCACTATATTGGCCTCATAATTCCACCTGTGCAAAAGGCATAGCACTTAGGTCAATGTAGTTAGGTGACACAATGTAGACACTTCATTACTCACATCACCAGCTGGCAGCCCAGAGGCCCCGTCCCCTGCCCAGCCAGGGCTGGCAGTCCAGAGCCCTGCCACCAACTCCTGATGAGGAATTGGGGGGCAGAAGGAGAACCCAAGCCTAGCCACTGCCCAAACTGGGCTCTCCTTCCCCTTCCTCCCCCTCTCCCCCACCCAATCCCTCACTGGGAGGCATCTGGGCTCTCCTTCTCCCCTCTTCCCCATGAGGCTGCAGCAGAACTCCAGGCTATCAGCCCAGCAGCAGGGCTCCTGGTGAGAGTGCCCCCCCGCTCCCTGCCCTAGGGCTGACAGCCCAAGTTATGAGCCCAGCACAGGGTTCAATTTCACAGCAGGGCGCCTACCCACAGTGAAACTGACATTCAAGAATCAGAGAGGAAATGTGAAATAATAGCAGCTGTAAAACTGACAGGCATGCTGGTAGGCTCCCTGCTATGAAATTGAGCCCTTGACTGGCTCACAGCTGGGGCCATCAGTGCCCCACACTCCAGCTGTCAGTGCCTCACAATGCCCCACTTCAGTCAGTGAAAGCACTCCTGGTGAGGACACACCCCACCAGAAGAAGGAGCGTAATGTAGACACAACTGCTGATTTAATTACTGCAGAAGCTGAAGGTCAACCTAATTTTGTAAAGTAGACAAGCCCTCAATTTGAAGACAGAGTTTGAGCTGCTCAAAATCAAGGTTAGGGTTTGATCTTGCCTAAGTTCATTGAAACATTAAAGTACATTTGACTGAATATGAAGTTACAGGAGGCAATGGGTCATACAGGCAAAGTCTTACCCTGGTTAATGGAATGTGAACTTATTTCTTTCCAAAAACCATTTTCCTGCTATTGTTACAAACAACCCCTAGAGTAAAACTGAAAGACAAAGAAAAAGATTATCTATTTTTTCAGGTTGTTTACTTCAGGCATGTGCATTTCCCATGTTAGACCCCAACTCTACAAAGACTCACACTTTGCACAGATTTTTTTCCTTCAGCAGAGCCTTAACTAGCGGTTTCCCCTGCTGTTTCTGTGGGTGTTACTCAGCAGCAGAAAAAAGTCATGTTTAAAATAGAGAAGAGGTGATTGCAGCAAACTACTTTTAACTCATCATCCTGCTACATCTGCCCACGAAGGATGCCTCACACAGGCATGGTGACCCTGGTGTAGATCCCTGCAGCCCATGACAGCCACACCTGTAGCACAGCAGTGAAGCCTGCAGCAGCTGATGGCTTTGCAAGTGACATTCAGACAAGACGAAAGGTTAAGGCTTCGCCCTGTTATTAACGTATCATGCAGGGAGAGCCTCCCCCTTCCCCGGGCGGCTCATGTTTTTCATGACACATCCCCCTGGCCTAGGAGCCTGGTGATGCTGCAGCATCCTCTGCACAGCCAGCAAATCACAGCCAAGCCCCAACCCACCCAGGCACCACGAGATGCGGTAGCTGCATCTACAGCAGGACGCCCGGCCAAGGGGTGGGGAAGAGACCTCCAGCCGCGCAGCCCAGGGGAGGGGTCTAGCCCCGCAGCCCGGAGGAAGGGTTTAGCCCTCCGGTACTCCCGGCCTAGGGGAGAGGGGTCATGCTGCACTGGCCCCCGCCGCCGCACTCACCGCAGGGATGGGACGGGGTGGAGAACCTCTCCGGTTTCCTCCTACGGGGCCCGGGCTCTGCGTCCCACTGTCTCGGACGAATGCCGGCAGCCGGCGGCCCCAGCAGCTAAGGGGTGAGATGGGCAGGGCTCCGCGCGCACCCGGCCAGCGTCCTGCGCTCTGGCCCCTCCCCCGCCCCGGAGCACACGCCCCGGAAATCAGGCCAGGCTCCGACGCCGGTGCTGACAGCTGACAATGAGGAAAGCCCCTGCTACAGCGCACGCGCAGCCGCTGCCGGAAACAGCACATGCGCGCGCCCGTCTTACTCCGTTCTCTCCCTCGCCCCGCCGGCGCGCGCGCCGTTCTTTCAACGGCTTTTCCCGCCCGCCCTGTCTCAAAACTGCGCTGGGAGAAGAAGCGTGTGGCTAGTCCAGGCGGCTCCGTAGGGGCTGGGCGCCGATGCTGTCTGCATTGGACACACCCGACCGCAGCATGCGGATGGTTGCGGGGGGGCACGCCCTGCCCCTAGCGGGGAGTTGAACAGCCGGGGAGGCACTCCCGTGCTCGCCCATGAAGCTGGCTCGCCAGTTTCTTGGCGCGCCCATTGCTGTGCCGACTCTTCATCGGTTTAGTGCCAAGCCTGGCTCCGCCGCCTTGCCCTTGCCACGCCCAGCCAGCTCTGTGTCTGCACTTCTTAATCGCAGTTGCTTGACTCTGCTGGCTTTTGGCCGCTGCAAACCGGAGCACCAATGGGATTTCAATCACTGGGCAGCCTAGAAGGACCTCTCATTGGGTTTTTGTTTAGATATTTCAACATTTTCACCTCCAGGCTTTGCCTAGGTGCCCGTGTTTACCTCAGTTCAGGTCTGTGATTCAGCAACTATACCTCAGTGGTTGGTTTTTGTCAATAGTATCTGTATTTCAGTGCTTCTGCAATTTATTTATTCGTTTATATGCACTGTCTCAGTTTTATCTGTTGTTTTGGAGTACTGAAGTATTTCATTCTTAGTATCTTACTTTTCTGCATGTCAATTTCTTCATACCCTCCAAAAGAAGAAAGACTACTCTGAAGCTTTGAGGTGTGTCCATGTAGAAGAAAAACATCCTTAAATTGATGAGCACATTTGCTGCAATCTCTGCCTAGAAGTTGAACACACTGTACAAGAATGTCAGAGCTGTTTGTAGATGTCAGTCCAACTATTGGGAATGTCTCCAGCCAGGGCTGTCGGAGCTATTTTTACAGTGGAGGTGCTGAGAGCCATTGAACCAAACCCTGAATGTAATGGAAACTGCTTCAAGCCAGGGTGTGTGGCAGCACTTCTAGTTCCAGCACCTATGCCTCCAGGTTCTCTTGGAAACAGTCCCTGAAAATACCAGTTATTGTGGCATGAGGCCAGCCCAAAGTCCTTCCAAAAAAAACACTTGAAGCACTTATTGTCATGGTTTGAGTGCCTCTGAAACATTAATAAATTTAACCTCATCTCAGAAGCATGATTACCCCCATGAGGTAGATGGGAAAAATGAAACAAGAGAGATTGTCATTTAGCAAAGTCACAAAGATAGCAAATCCAGGAAATAATCCCAAATTTCCTGAGACCCAGCCCATTGCCTCACCCACAAGACCATTCTTCCCTTGAGTCAACATCAAGCACTAAAAGCATAAGGACTCAGCAAACCTACTACCTGCATCAGAATAAACATAGTTTTCCCCAGTATGTTTAGTAAAGCAGATTTACTGTCTCCACTAAAGCATTCTGCATCATCCCCTTAACGCACAGGAGAGCGTGGACTACTACTTTGTGAAAAAGAGAAGGTGTTTTGTGCCATGCACTTCCTGAAAATCAAAAAGACCCATCTTGGATCTCAACCTGAGTTTGTATTAAATCAAGGAAAATATGGCTACCCTATGAAACAAAATATCTTTTCTAGAAATAGGTGACTGGCTAAGCGCTCTGGACTTTGCTGATATATAAAAATAATTACATCCCAATCAGCAGTAGTGTTTCTGGGTCCTTCTAGCTGAGTGTCTTGCTATGCTCTCTGCACATGTGCAGAAACAAAGAGTATTCCGATAAAATCCATGTCTCCTTCCCGCTGCTGCTCTCTTTTTCTTGGACCAAACAAAGCCAAATACTGCACGTTGGTTATATGAGGAGCAGATTTGTTGTCTTCTCTCAATTTCCCGTAGGGGCTTCACTGCTGTTGAGGTAGTTCAAGTAGCTAGTCACGGATCAACACCGAAACAAAATAAATAATTTCAAAAGTTTAACTAGAAACTATTCAAATTCTGTAGTCTTAATCTGATTTTTTTTAAATCAAAATTAGGTCCAATTTCATCAAATATTTAAGATCTGGATCAAAGAACCTTAACTATAGAAAAAATGGGAAAATTCTAAGAGAAGGGATAATAAAGCACAAATGCAAAATGGGAGTACTAAGAGCCTAGTTTAAAGGCTACTGGAGTCAATGTAAAAGATGCTATTGACTTCAGTAGAGTAAAAGTTCTAGATCTCTAGCAAGATTAATGAAAAATAATGTTTTGGTACATGAGAAAATTTTGTGTATGGAAAATTTTGGAATACGAGAATATTAGTTATTCCAAAATTTTTGGCAGTGTCTGTAAGAATTTTCTCTTTATTGAATTCCCTTACAAAATTTGACCCCTCGTTACATATTCTAAAAATATTTCATAGGCTACTCAAATCTCTTTCTCCTTCACCTTGCCCCATCAATCCAGTTTGGCAGTTCTTGTTCCTCATCAAGCATTTTTGTCAAGTACATCTTCTAAGCTGAAACCAACCTTCTTCATGTCTTCCTTCAGTTTCTTGAACCACCTTTTTCTATGTCTTCCTCATGGTCTTTGTTCTCTGACCACTAGCTCTTGTACTCTGTGGCCAACATATCCCACATCTCATTGTCTCACATGACCCAGCCATCTCAGCTAATACTCCCTCAGCCTGCCTCCATCATGGGTCATACTGTTTCATTACATAGTCTGTCAGCTGTTGTCTTAACCAACATCCACCTGCACATTCTTATTTTGGTAGTGGATGTAGTTGCTCTTCTGTCTTCCTCATTGGACAGCATTCTGACCCTTATGTCGTGGCTGGCCTAATCGTGAATTTATACACTTTGCTCTTTGGTTTACATGGCATATTCTTATAGTATAAAATTCCCATCAGCTCCTCTGTTTACACCAAGCACTCTTCATTTGCTCCTGACATCCACATCTACGTTCCCCTGACTCAACACTGAATCAAGATATTTAAATTAGGGCTATCAATTAATCACAGTTAACTCATGCGATTAACTCAAAAAAAGTAATTGTGATTTTGAAAATTAATCATACTTTTAATCATAGTTTCAATCACACTGTTTAACAATAGAATACCAATTGAAATTTATTAAATATTTTGGATGTTTTTCTACATTTTCAAATATATTGATTTCAATTAAAACACAGAATACAAAGTGCGTACCGCTCACTTTATATTATTTTTATTACAAATACTTATATTGTAAAAATGATAAACAAAAGAAATAGTATTTTTCAGTTCACTCATACAAGTACTGTAGTACAATCTCTTTATCATGCTAATGCAACTTACAAAATTAGATTTATTTGTTGCATAACTGCACTCAAAAACAAAACAATGTAAAACTTTAGAGCCTACGAGTCCACTCTGTCCTACATCTTGTTCAGCCAATTGCTAAGAAAAACAAATTTGCTTACATTTACAGGAGAGAATGTTGCACACTTATTTACAGTCTCACCAGAAAGTGAGAACAGTTCACATGGCACTTTTGTAGCCAGCATTGCAAGGTAGTTATGTGCCAGGTATGCGAAACATTCATATGCCCCTTCATGCTTCATCCGCCATTCCAGGGGACATGCTTCCATGCTGATGATGCTCGTTAAAAAAATAATGCATTAATTAAATTTGTGACTGAACTCCTTGCGGGAGAATTGTATGTCTCTAGCTCTGTTTTACCTGCATTCTGCCATATATTTCATGTTACGGAAGTCTCGGATGATGACCCAGCACATGTTGTTCGTTTTAAGAATACTTTCACTGAGATTTGACAAAACACAGAGAAGGTACCAATGTGAGATTTCTAAAGATAGCTACTGCACTCAACCCAAGATTGAACAACCTGAAGTGCCTTTCAAAATCTGAGAGGGACAAGGTAGGGAGCCTGCTTTCAGAAGTATTAAAAGAGCAACACTCCAGTGCAGAAAATACAGAACCCAAACCACCAAAAAAGAAACTCAACCTTCTGCTGGTGGCATCTGACTTAGATAACGAAAATGAACATGCGTCAGTCTGCACTGCTTTGGATGGTTTTCGAGCAGAACCAGTCATCATCATGGGCGCATATCCCCTGGAATGGTGGTTGAAGCATGTGCAACTGGCATGTAAATATCTTGTGATGCCAGCTACAACGGTGCCATGAGAACGTCTGTTCTCACTTTCAGGTGACACTGTAAACAAGAAGCGGGCAGCCTAATCTCCTGCAAATGTAAACAAACCTGTTTGTCTGAATGATTGGCTGAACAAGAAGTAGGACTGAATGGACTTGGAAGCTCTAAAATTTTTCATTGTTTTATTTTTGAATGCAGCATTTTTATAATAATTCTATATTTGTAAGGTTAACTTTCATGATAAAGAGATTGCATTACAGTACTGATATTAGGTGAATTGAAAAAGTTTTACGTTGTTTTATTTTTGAATGCAGTTATTTTTTGTACATAATTCTACATTTGTAAGTTCAACTTTAATGATAAAGAGCGTGTACTACAGTACTTGTATTAGGTAAATTTAAAATACTATTTCTTTTGTCTTTTTACAATGTGAACACTTGTAATAAAAAATAAATATTAAGTGAGCACTGTATACTTTGTATTCTGTGTTGTAATTAAAATCAATATATTTGAAAATGTAGAAAACATCCAAAAATATTTAAATAAATGGTATTCTATTATTGTTTAACAGTGCAATTAATCGTGATTAATTCTTTTAATCGCTTGACAGTCCTAATTTTTATCATATTTTATACCTCAAAATTGACTAATAAGTTCGAGGTCAGGAACTGGCTTTATCAAACCAAAATTAATCTAGTATGTCTCTGTATTTAAAGCATTTTAAAATATGATGTGGAGAAATCATTCAGTAATGCAATAGTAAAGAATTGCTTAGCTTTGCTTTTGAAAAAAAAACTGATGCAGAAATTAGGAGCAAGAGAAAAGTTGCCTGGAATTCAACAAAAATCACTGAATAGTTCAATAAAAACATTCAAATGTATAAATCAGTAAAAACAAAAGGTCTATCTCAGTGTAATCAGTGTTACATGGAATCCTACTGTAAATAAATCACAACCCAAACTTATTGATGTGTGGCATTTTTAAATGTTATTTGTTAGTAGTTTTGTTAATGAACAATCCTTTAATAGTACAATCTTTGTATGTGTTTAAAAAGACGGAGTACTCTTTTTTTGTCTGTTCAAAAAGCCATTTCTAATTGTGTCACTATTGTTTTTACTATGTGATTATAGATTTTTAATCCTATGGTTTACACAGGTAGTAATCTCCCCGTAATCAGCATAGAATGCCTACAACAATGCAGCAGCATATAGCAACATATACCTCTTATAAGCACATTGTATTTAGTTCAATGGCAAGCAGTAATTTTATTTTTTTTAGTTTTAGATAAACTGATTGAAGTTCAGCACTCATATTAGCATTCATCCATAGAGAGGAATTGTCACCAGTTGTTACAAATGAAGGAACAGAAATTATCCCTTTGAGGCTTGTTTTTTAAAAATATGTTTAGTGCTGATGAAAAGTGTTTGACTGAGAGCTTTGGAGTCTGAAGTTCTTTATATGACATGGTCACAGAACAGGTACAACATGGGGATTACAGCTGTTCATGCTTCCCTACATTGTCCCACTAATCTCAAACCTAACTTGAACTGGAAAGATAAGAGAGGGGTTGCAATTTGACTCCATTCATATTCAGTGTTTATCCTTTCTGCTGGAACTGACAATAAAACTGCCAGTTGTAACAATGGTTTAATTATAAGATGTCCCATCAAAACTCTCATAGGCCTGCATTATCATACAAGTATATTCTTTCTGGCAGTCTGGACCTGCACTTCATACATGTACTTTCTGCTTGCTAAATAGTCTTTCTTGGAATATTTAAGTAGTATATCAAACTTTATGAACTAACAGTTTGGGTTCCTTAACTATTATTCCCTCTCAAAATGGCTAGTAAGTTAAGCACTCAGATAGTATAGTGATGGACATTATAAAAAGCCTTGGTTAGATAGATTTTGTAGAAAGTCAAATATGCCATTACTCGGGGAGTTTGCCTGACTAAGGACAGTAGGATTGGGGCCTAGGCAATCATATGAAAATGGACATTATGTAGTTATTAGGGCTGTCAAGGGATTAAAAAAAAATTAGTCATTATTAATTTTGCGATTAAAAAAGTTAATCATGATTAATCACGTGATTAATTCCACTGCTACACAATAATAGAATACCTTTTATTTAAATATTTTTGGATATTTTCTACATTTTCAAATATATTGATTTAAATTACAATACAGAATACAAAGTGCTCAATTTATATTATTATTATTTTTATTACAAATATTTGCACTGTAAAAAGCAAAATAAATGGTATTTTTCAGTTCACCTAATACAAGTACTGTAGTGCAATCTCTTTGTCATTAAAGTTGAACTTACAAATGTAGAATTGTGTACAGAAAATAACTGCATTCAAAATTAAAACAATGTAAAACTTTAGGGCCTACAAGTCCACTCAGTCCTATTTCATTCTTGAAGGGTTGGTGGTTTGAGTTCTGTAGTTTCTGCATCAGAGTGTTGCTCTTTTAATATTTCTGAAAGCATGTTCCACACCTCTTCCCTCTCAGATTTTGGAAGGCATTTCAGATTCTTAAACTAAAAATAAAGCAGTGTAAAAAAATAAAAATAAAACAATGTAAAAATAAAAATAAAACAATGTAAAACTTTAGGGCCTACAACTAAACAACGTAAAACTTTAGGGTCTACAAGTCCACTCAGTCCTATTTCTTTTTTGGTGGTTTAATTCTGTAGTTTCCGCATCGAAATGTTGCTCTTTTAATTCTTCTGAATGCATGCTCCACACCTTATCCCTCTCAGGTTTTGGAAGCGCCGTCCCTAGGTGTTTTCAGCACACACCCAAAAGACAAAAGAAAAAAAAAGTCAAGCAAAACTGTAGTGCAAACCAAACAACAACAAAACAAAAAGAGAAGGTTACTGTGCAGTAAATGAGATTCTTTGAGATGTGTGTGTCCCTGTGGGTGCTGTAGAGATGCCAATGGGTACTAATTTGTATTGATAGTGGTCAGATGCCAGGACAAATCTTAGGAATCACCTGTGGGGAAGGTGCATGGCGATATAGAAGTATGCATCTTGGAGGTCAAGGGCCAAGAACCAGTCCACCTGTTCCAGTGCTGAGATTAATGTTGATAGTGTGACCATCTTGAAGTGTTGTTGTTTGGTGAACTTGTTGAGTTGCTCAAGTCTAAAATAGGTCTCCACCCACCAGATTTCTTGTGGATCAGAAAATAGTGGGAATAAAAACCTTTCCCTCTGTGTTGGAATGGACCAGTTCTATGGCTCCCTATTAGAGAAGGTGGTTTATTTCTTCTTGTAGAAAAGGATCGCTGAAGAGGGACGTGGGGGAGAGGGGCCATGGAAGAGAAAGGATCAGAATAGAATGAAGTTAATCTGAGGTGTGATTATTGCTAGTTGAAAACTTTTCCCTTGCTGATGATTTCAAAGACCCACATGTCGGAGGTGATTTGTCACTATAATCAGAAGTGAAAGTAAGCTGGTACTCATAGACTCATAGACTCTAGGACTGGAAGGGACCTCGAGAGGTCATCGAGTCCAGTCCCCTGCCCTCATGGCAGGACCAAATACCGTCTAGACCATCCCTGATAGACATTTATCTAACCTACTCTTAAATATCTCCAGCGATGGAGATTCCACAACTTCCCTAGGCAATCTATTCCAGTGTTTAACTACCCTGACAGTTAGGAACTTTCTCCTAACGTCCAACCTAAATCTCCCTTGCTGCAGTTTAAGCCCATTGCTTCTTGTTCTACCATTGGAGGCCAAGGTGAACAAGTTTTCTCCCTCCTCCTGATGACACCCTTTTAGATACCTGAAAACTGCTATCAGGTCCCCTCTCAGTCTTCTCTTTTCCAAACTAAACAAACCCAATTCCTTCAGCCTTCCTTCATAGGTCATGTTCTCAAGACCTTTAATCATTCTTGTTGCTCTTCTCTGGACCCTCTCCAATTTCTCCACATCTTTCTTGAAATGCGGTGCCCAGAACTGGACACAATACTCCAGTTGAGGCCTAACCAGCGCAGAGTAAAGCGGAAGAATGACTTCTCATGTCTTGTTTACAACACACCTGTTAATGCATCCCAGAATCATGTTTGCTTTTTTTGCAACAGTATCACACTGTTCACTCATATTAAGCTTGTGGTCCACTATGACCCCTAGATCTCTTTCTGCCTTACTCCTTCCTAGACAGTCTCTTCCCATTCTGTATGTGTGAAACTGATTGTTTCTTCCTAAGTGGAGCACTTTGCATTTATCTTTATTGAACTTCATCCTGTTTACCTCAGACCATTTCTCCAATTTGTCCAGATCATTTTGAATTTTGACCCTGTCCTCCAGAGCAGTTGCAATCCCTCCCAGTTTGGTATCGTCCGCAAACTTAATAAGCGTACTTTCTATGCCAACATCTAAATCGTTGATGAAGATATTGAAC
The DNA here is from genome assembly GCF_007399415.2 of Gopherus evgoodei. Classification (NCBI taxonomy): domain Eukaryota; kingdom Metazoa; phylum Chordata; order Testudines; family Testudinidae; genus Gopherus; species Gopherus evgoodei. Next base: position 51,922,105 of record NC_044328.1, on the reverse strand, counting down.
AGAACCGGTCCCAAAACAGACCCCTGCGGAACCCCACTTGTTATACCTTTCCAGCAGGATTGGGAGCCATTAACAACTACTCTCTGAGTACGGTTATCCAGCCAGTTATGCACCCACCTTATAGTAGCCCCATCTAAATTGTACTTTCCTAGCTTATCTATAAGAATATCATGCGAAACTGTATCAAATGCCTTACTAAAGTCTAGGTATATCACATCCACCGCTTCTCCCTTATCCACAAGGCTCGTTATCCTATCAAAGAATGCTATCAGATTAGTTTGACACGATTTGTTCTTTACAAATCCATGCTGGCTATTCCCTATCACCTTACCACCTTCCAAGTGTTTGCAGATGATTTCTTTGATTACCTGCTCCATTATCTTCCCTGGCACAGAAGTTAAACTAACTGGTCTGTAGTTTCCTGGGTTGTTTTTATTTCCCTTTTTATAGATGGGCACTATATTTGCCCCCTTCCAGTCTTCTGGAATCTCCCCCGTCTCCCATGATTTCCCAAAGATAATAGCTAGAGGCTCAGATACCTCCTCTATTAACTCCTTGAGTATTCTAGGATGCATTCTAGGTACGCCCCAGTATGGTGTACCGGCAAGTGCCAGTGCACCGTACTGGTGCAGATCAACTTCCCTGGCAGTAATTTAAAGGGTCTGGGGCTCCAGTAGCTGGAGCCCCAGGCCTTTTAAATTGCCACCAGAGCCCTGCTTCTGGAGCCCTGAGGTAGCAGTGGCGGGGCTCGGGCGGCTATTTAAAGGATCCAGGGCTACAGCAGCCACTACCAGCCCTTAAAATAGCCACCAGAGACCCGTCGTCACCTCCCCAGTGCTCCGGCATCAGGGATCCAGGGACAATTTAAAAGGTCTGGGGCTCCAATAGCCTTTGCAGCTGGTAGCTCGGGGTGATTGAAAGGGCTCGGGGCTCCCAGCTGCTGCTACCACAGCCCCAGCTCCGGGCCCTTTAAATCCTGATTTAAAGTGCCCAGGGATTTAAAGCCCTGCCTCTTCTGGTAGAGACCACGCCTCTTCCGGTTGAGGCCATGCCCCTCTTAAGGACTCCAGAGTACCGGTAAGTCCTTTAAGTTACTTTCATCCCTGACTATGATGGGTAGAATGGGGTCAAGCAGTCACCAAACTGATGGATTACTGGAGATATTGCAGCAACTGGACCAGGGGAGGCATTTCGGGGCCTTGACCAAATTTTCAAAATTGTTGCTTAGAGGTGTATGAGTGGGGCACAGTTGCTTGCGCCAATGTCTGTCTGCACTTGGGAGGAGGTCTCTGTCACTTGCGATGTGTATCATAATGCCACTGAGGGGTGAAATGTGTAGGTTGCGATCTTGAGGTAGGTTGATATCTACCCTGTCTTCTCTTCGGCACTGGTGTACATATGCCGAGAGAGCACAGTGTCACTCTAGAATCCTTTAAAGAATGTAAGTACTCTTTAGTGCGCTCAGCAAAGAGTTTAGATCCTTCAAACAGTAAATCTTCCACCGTGTTCTGCATCTCCCTGGGAAACCCTAAGATATGGAGTCATGAGGCTTGTTTCATCACCACAGATGTCACAACGGAGCAGGCAGTCGTGTCTGTGGCATCCAGAGAGGCTTGTAGTGCCATATGGCCCAGAAGTTGTCCTTCTGTCACCAGTGCCTGGAACTGCTCCTTTTTGTCCTCTGGGAGATGTTGACTGAACTCATGAAACTTGGAATAGTTCATATGGTTATATTTGGCTAAGATAATGTCATAATTAGCAATTTGGAACTGGAGGGTAGTTGAAGATTATGCTTTGCAACAAAAGAGGTCTAGCCTCTTCCAGTGCTTGTCATAAGGATTGTCCTGGAATGTTGTTGTCGTCCTTTCTCCTGCACCACATTGACTACGAGGAAGTTTGGACTAGGATGAGAAAACAAGAATTCCATGTCCTTAGCAAGGACATAGTACTTCTTGTATGCTCATTTGCAGGTAAGTGTTATAATGATAGTGGGGTCTGCTGGATTACCTTGGCTGGGTCCAACAAGGCCTCGTTGATTGAGAGTGCTAACTCTGCCAATGTGAAGGACTGTACGATGTCGAACTGTTGTGTTGTTGCTCTCTAACTTCCTCCAGGATGATCTGGAGAGAATCTGCAATCTTATGGAACAGTTCTTGAAACTGTTTAAAATCATCTGCTGATGTTGAAGGTGATGGCATTGTGGCCTCATCAGGGAGGACAAGGAGATGTGGGCTGGAGGTGTAACCTCTACCTCCATTTCTTCCTCATGCTCCTCTAGCAATTCTGGTTCAGAGCCAGGAGGCCTACAGAGCGTATTGTTACCCCAAATCTCTCTGGAGAATAATAAGGAGGTGACATATACAACAGATTCGACTCCTACCAACATCTATCAACTGGGAGAATTAGAAATCTGTGTGCCTCCCACCCATGTTGTATTGAAATAAAGGCTAGAAAGAATATGTCCTTAAACAGAAACAAGATTTATTAAGGGATAGATACAACTAGGGGAAGATTCACTATGGGGAACACTACAAATACAACTACCCACGAATAGATTACAGTAAGAGAGTGGGGACATAAAGCCCAGGCCCTTAAACTCTTCCTTGGCTAAACTAATAAATGCCCAAAAATAATTACTGTCTTTCTTCTAACTGCAGATGGAGGACACCGGCAATGGATGGTCCGTCTTAGGATCTCTGGAACATAGGAGGATCTGGCTATCTTACTGTCAAAGCAGGAGATCAACAGATCTGAACTGACGGCAAGCCTTCACTGGATCCTTTGGTGCATTACAGGGATCAAGTAAGTATCAGAGTCCTTGACAGACGTTAATAGCCAAAGTCTTGATCTGATGCCGCGCAAAGAACCTGGATGTCGCTGTCTCGATGGTGGACAGCCCCTGCGTCACAGCTGAGAGTCCCTTATATGCTGTCTTTGGTGCGCCTTTCTGAAGCACTGACAGGCACACACTGACAGGCTCTGCCCCCAACCGGTTCCAGCCAGTTCTCAGTCCCTCAAGTTCTGCCTGGAAACAGAGTTTTAGCAGGAAAATGCCATGAAGAAAGGCACCAAGATGGAGTTCAAACCCTCCCTAACATATGCACCCTCTTGAATTTCTAATCTCCATTAAGAATTGCAGCAACATTCCTAACAGAATATAATCATGTACCAAAAACACATTACAGTATTCATCCCTGCAGGCAGTTTAGAAAAGCGTGACCTATATGCAGGCCAAGAGTCCCAATGAGGCCAGTGTGGGGGAACAGGCATCTGGGGCTGCATCCAGAGGTGTCCATACCAAGGACCTGGGTCACTTCTGGTCCCTGGGTATCAAGGGCGGTAGTATGATTCTCTGTGTGGAGCCCTTTAAGATGATTGTGGGGTGTGAGTCATGATGGAATACTTCTCCTCTTCCTGCTCTCTGGAGAAAGGTGGAGCAGTCCTCAATGGTGAAGGAGAGCAGTATGTGACACGATGTGTCTGTGGGGTAGAGGCATGGACTTTTGGGAGCTCAGTACAGAGGAGCAGCAATTCTGGAGTGTCAGAGACAATCAGGTCTCTCAGACAGCGGAACTCTTGCAATACCAGTATGAGCATCATTGGTACCAATGGTTGTGTATGTATCGGTGCAGACCTAGTCACCTGGTGCTGATGTTAGAGTGCCTTCTGAAAAACAACCAGTAGATGACACCAAGAGCTGCGTCAGTGCTGGAGGCTTCATCTGCACCCAGGACTTAATCAGTGCTGAGGACTTAGTTGGTGCCGATGTACTCTAAGTCAATAAGGGAGTCAGTGCTGATTTTGAGATTTTTTATCTGTATGTCTTGGTCCTGAGTGACAGTGTGTCTATTTAAAGTCTTGCCCTCTTGTCAGCCGAAAACAGTTTAACTATGGCCTATACAGATCAGAAGATGAGCTGTCGGCAGATCCCAACCCATCCCGCATCTATCATCGGGTAAGACGGTTACTCACCTTTGTAACTGTTGTTCTTCGAGATGTGTTGCTCAATAAGAGCCAAATCATAACAAGTGGGGATGTCCGCCATCACCCCAGATGAGATCCTCTGAGAGGAAAACAAGTGTACGGCGGAACCCCCGTAAGAGCTCTGATCTCAGAGACCCGTCTGGTCAAGACTAGGTTGAGGTCCCAGGTCGGGGCTGGGCGGCGCACCCGAGGGTGCAAGCGCTCTAAGCCCTTGAGGGACCTCGAACCCATAGAGCGTGAGAACACTGAACGTCCATCTCAGCCTGCTGGAAGGTAGAGACGGCTGCTGAGTGTATCCTCAGCGATGATACCGCCAGGTCCTGCCGCTGAAGGCCAGAGGCAGGCCAAATAGAGGGGATCAAGACCTCAGCAGGAGCAAGATCGAGCGTATTGCAGCTGTAAAAGAAACGCTTCCACCTGGCCCGGTACGTTGACCAGGTGGAAGGCTGCCTGTCACCCCGACTCAGGTACGCAGCAGCCACCGTGAGGCGAAGAGGCTGCAGGTCCGAGTGACGAAGCCTGTCGTTGCCCTGAGTGATGAGGTCTGGGCTGACAGGCCGAGCAACGTGGTATGTCAGTGCTGCCTGGACCACTCTGGAGTGATCATGATGATGCGCGCTCTGCCCCTGCGGAGTTTGAGCAGGACCTAATGAACCAGTGGGAACAGTGGGAAGGCATGATGCAGTCGGCCTTTCCACGGCATCAGGAATGCGTCCAAGATCGATTCCGAGGAGAGACCTTGGAAGGAGCAGAACACCTGGCATTTCCTGCTCTCGCGGTGAGCGAACAGGTCTGTGTGAGGAAACATCTCCACTTCCGGAAAGCGGGACGCCTCACATGGGGCAGAGTGATCACTCGTAAGACAGGAAAGACCTGCTGAGTCAAAGAGTTAAGACGTTCCGAACGCCTGGGAGAAAGGACGTCGCCAGCTCCATCGAGTGGGCCATGCAAAAGACCCGGAAATGGATGGCCTCCTGACAAAAAAAGGGGGGAGGACTATGTCCCCCCTGAATACTTATGAAGCACCTGGCCGTTGTGTTGGCTGTAAACACCGAGATACAACGGCCTCGCAGCTGCCGCTGGAACCCCTGGCATGCCAGGCGGACTACTCTCATTTTTGGGGCATTGATGAGGAATGCCAGCTCCCTAGAAGACCAAAGGCCTTAAGCTCGGAGGTGACCATGAGCACTCGAGCAGAGAGATGATGCGTCCGCCGTCAGGGGCAGTGAGGGCTGGGGCGGATGAAACCGCCTCCCTGTCCACACCAAGGAGGGAGTTAGCCACCACTCTAGGGAGCCTAAGGCGTTCGAGGGAACGGTGACTACCATGACCATTGGCTCCCTGTCCAAGCGGTACGCCGAGGTGGGCCGGACTTGGAGAGGACGGAGGCGGAGCTTGGCGTGTTTGGTTACAAACTTGCGGGCAACCATGGACCCAGGAGACTGAGACAAGAACGAGCTGAGGTCGTTGGGAAAGCCTTCAGACTTCAGATGATTGTTGCCATCGCCTAAAACCGCAGTTGTGATAAGCAGGCTCCGGCTAGGTAGGAGACCAGGATAGCCCCTAGGAAGCCCAACCTCTGCGTGGGAACCAGAGTGGATTGCTCTATAGTAAACAGCAGGCCTTGACCTGTGAATAAGACCGTGACAATGCCCACGCGCTGAGTGGTTTGTGTCTCAGAGTCTCCTCGGATAAGCGAATCGTCCAGATACGGAAAAACGCATATCCGACATCAGCGACGGTAGGCGGCGACTATGGCCGTAAACCGGGAGTATTGACCGTTGGCTATAAAGCGGAGGCATCTCCCGTGCGGAGGGAAGATGGCATTGCGAAAGTACGCGTCCTTCATATCCAGGGCGGCATAGTAGCCCCCAGGAGGCAAGGATGGAATAATGGTTCCCAGGGATACCATGCAGAACTTCAACCTTATCCTAAACCGGTTGAGTCCGTGCAGGACCAGGAAGGTCTGAGACCTGTGTTCGAGTGGGGGACTAGGGCATAACGGGAGTAAAACCCCTTGCCCCTTTCGTCCGCTGAAGGGGGACAGGGCTGGAGCAAATTAAAGGTGGTACCTATGCTCCATCGTGCGCAGGACCCAGCGATCTGAAAGTAACTGGGGCCATGCCAGGAGAAAGCGGGATCGGGATCCCATCCTGCAACTGGTACACCGCCCTCAGGCGAACCTTGGAAGGTCCGTCTTTGGCCCCAGTGGTAATTGCGAGGGACCTTGACTATGGCTCTTTAGGGGTCCTGACGTTCGTCTGCGACCACCTTGGCCTTGCCGTTTGCCAGAGTTCTGCCTCTGGCTAGGCACAGAGTATGGCGGCTGGGGCCAGAAAGGCCTGCGTTTGGTCGCTGGCGTATACATGCTGAGACGCATTAGGACCCTATTGTCCATCAGGCTTCGCAGTCTGGGGCTGTCTCTGCCGCGAAGATGCCTTTACCAACAAAGGGTAAATCCTGAATGGCATACTGCAGCTCCGGCCGGAGGTTTAAAACCTGAAGCCATGAAATGCACCTCATGGCGACACCCAAGGCCAGAGTGCTGGCCGCAGAGTCTGCTGCGTCCAACGAGGCCTGGAGGGACGCTCTGGGAACCTTCTTTCCCCCGTCCTCCAAGATGGCAGCGAACTCCTGGTGGGAGTTTTGAGGGAGAAACTCCTTCACCCAGGTGCTATAATTATCGCAGCTAAGCAAGGCTTGTTGCTTTGCTACCCAGAGCTGCAGGGCCCCTGCAGAGTACACCTGGCGGCCAAGCAGGTTCATTCGCCAAGCCTCTTTCTGCTTCGGGGCTGGCGCCCGCTGGCCATCATATCAGGATCGTGGTCCTGAGCCTAAAATCTGTGCATATGGGATGACACGGATGCGTGTCCGGACGGCCATGGAGGTACTAAAGGAAGGCACAGGCAGAGTCTCTGACTCATTCGGACCTTGCCCAACTCGGCACCGGGGGCCGGCACCGGGAGGCGTATCGGTACCTGGAATGAGATCCAGACCCGCAACCAGAACGGTGTCGGGAGGTCGACCGAGATCTCGAGGCTCGGTGAAAGGCTACAGGAGTCAAGGTACCTGCCACGGTGCCAGGAGTCGGAACGGAGCCGATAGCGGGTCGGCGAACGGGATACCGACCGGTGCAGCGAGTGTGACCAGTACCGAGGAAAACAGCACCGGGACTGCCAGTGGTGTCCGGCGTGCCGACAGGACTTGGAGTGTCTGCGGGACCGTGATCATGAACGGTGCCGCTCTGCTGTGCTGACAGAGGACAGTCACCTGAAGAGACTGTATTACCCGCACCGGCGGTGCCGGGGTCAGGCAGCATTGACTCTGTCATGGCACTGAGAGCCCTCGCCGTTGGTAACGTCTCCGGCGTGAAGGGAACAGCAGGCTCAACCACAGTGCATACTGGGGAGCTGTCAGGCACCGGATTCGACGGCCCTCATGGGACCGGGATCAACGGTACCGAGGTCATCAGAGCTTCGGTAGGTATCGGTGCCGGGCGATCCGAGTTAGATAAGCTGTCTGGCTGCGGTGCCGTCAGCATGGAAGCAGCGGGAGCAATACGCTCAACCACGGCGCGTGCCGGGGAGCCGTCGGGCACCGGATTCGATAGCCCTTGTGGGACTGGAATCGACGGTGCCGACGTTGTCGGTGCCTCAGAGGCGTCGGTGCCGGGCAATCCGACTTAGACTAGCCCTCTGGGTGCGGTGCCGTTGGCACGGAAGCAGCCGGAGCAGTAGCTCAACCACGGCGCGTGCCGGGGAGCCATCAGGCACCGGATTCTACGGCCCTTGTGGGACCGGGATCGACGGTGCCGACGTCGTCGGTGCCGTAGCAGGTGTCGGTGCCGGGCGATCCGACTTAGACGAGCTCTCTGGCTGCGGTGCTGTTGGCACGGAAGCAGCAGGAGCAGTAGCTCAACCACGGCGCGTGCCGGGGAGCCGTCAGGCACCGGATTCTACGGCCCTTGTGGGACCGGGATTGACGGTGCCGACGTCATCGGTGCCGCAGCAGGTGTCGGTGCCGGGCGATCCGACTTAGACGAGCCCTCTGGCTGCGGTGCCGCTGGCACGGAAGCAGCAGGAGCAGTAGCTCAACCACGGCGCGTGCCGGGGAGCCGTCAGGCACCGGATTCTACGGCCCTCGTGGGACCGGGATCGACGGTGTCGACGTCATCGGTGCCGTAGCAGGTGTCGGCGCCAGGCGATCCGACTTAGACGAGCTCTCTGGCTGCGGTGCCGCTGGCACGGAAGCAGCAGGAGCAGTAGCTCAACCACGGCGCGTGCCGGGGAGCCGTCAGGCACCGGATTCTACAGCCCTCGGACCGGGATCGACGGTGCCGACGTCGTCGGTGCCGGGCGAACCATCTTAGACGAGCTCTCTAGCTGCGGTGCAGTTGGCACAGAAGCAGCAGGAGCAGTAAGCTCTACCACGGCGCGAGCCGGGGAGCTGCCAGGCACCGGATTCAGTGGCCCTGGGGGACTGGAATCGACGGTGCCGATGTCATCGGTGCCTCTGCAGGTGTCGGTGCCGGGTAATGCAACTTAGGCAAGCTCTCTGGCTGCGATGCAGGTGGCACGGAAGCAGCGGGAGCAGGGGGCTCAACCATGGCGCGTGCCGGGGAGCCGCCAGGCACCAGCAGGAATCGTAGGCTTTCTCGACCTCGGAAGAAGGGAGCGGTGCCGAGTCGACATCGGTGCCGGCGACGGCCGGTGCCGAAAGGCCTTGGTAGTACCGGCGGGGTCCGGTGCCGAGGAGGCGCTTCTGCCCGCCGCTTGAACATCGCTCGGCGCCCAAGGTGGAGGGGTAAGTGAAAGTCCCGCACCTTTTTGTTCTCGGCTTAAAAGCCTTGCAAATGGGGCACTTAGCTGTCAAGTGTGATTCCCTGAGGCACTTCAAACAGGAGTCATGTAGATCTCCCTTCGGCCGCGGCTTCTGGCAGGCCGGGCCCATTTTAAAACCCGGTGAGCCATGCATGGGCTCCGGCACTGGGCTCATGGAAGGGGCTACTTCCTGAACCCCGCTAACTAAACTAACCATGTTAGCAAGAAAACACGTATAACTATACAAATATATATATAAAAGGGTTATAACTGCATAACTATATACGAGAAATACGAGTAGCTAGGGAAGTGGAGGTCAGCTAAGCCGCGCTCCACTGTTCCAACGACCGACACGGGCGGTAAGAAGGAACTGAGGAGCGGGTGGGCCGGCAGGAGTATATATCAAGCGCCATGGTAGCGCCACTCTAGGGGGCGACCTGCCGGCCCACTGAGTTGCTAGGGTAAAAGTTTTCCGACGAATGTGCACGCGCGGCGCGTACACCTAACTGGAATGGATATGAGCAATCACTCGAAGAAGAAGATTTATTAAGACAGGCAGAATAAGATGTAACACACATACATTTATTATGCCACTAGTCATTAAACTAGACAAGGACCCCCTTCAGACAATAAACAACATAAGCAAGACACACTCAGTTAACAACAGTGGGGGAGGGATAGTTCAGTGGTTTGAGTATTGGCCTGCTAAACCCAGGCTTGTGAGTTCAATTCTTCAGGAGGCCACTTAGGGATCTGGGGTAGAAATCAGTACTTGGTCCTGCTAGCAAAGGCAGGGCACTGGACTAAATGACCTTTCAAGGTCCCTTCCAGTTCTAAGAGATAAGCATATCTCCAATTTTTTTTTAAACAGTTACCAGAGCATGAAGCTCAGAACCCTTAAACCCCCTTAACCTATTGATGTAAAACAGAGGAAACCACAATGGTTATTACAATACCATATCCTGAAGACAGGGACACAATGACAAAAATTCAGGATACAAACAGTGATAGTGGTGAAAATCAGGGGCGCTGGACATCAAACAGGAACTCAGGAACTGGGTATTCTTCTCCCTCTGGATAGGTCCTCTGGGCAGGTCTTCTCCCTCTTGGGCAGATCTTCTCCCTCAGATAGGTCTTCAGTGCTTGCCTACACAGTCTCTGCTTGGCCTCAGAGTCCAGTGCAAGTTTGCGCTCACTAATGGTGTGTAGCAGTTGAGTGCAAGTATGTTAATAGAGACCAAGAATCCAAAGTCCTATGAGTCCTGGTCCCACTGGGGCTCCTGGCAGCTAGCTGAACTGTGTGGGACTCTGGCTGCCACTCAGATGGACAGCCCTGAGTGACAGGCGTGCCACTCACTAAATAACCTGCAGTTGCTAGGTAGATTATGGCTGTCACATGACTCTAACTGCCTTGACCTTTTCCCTCCTTGATTTGAAAAAGGCTGACAGGGCACTAAATCATCTGAGGAGAAGAGTATCCAATATGGAGGCTTAGCTGTCCTTTTACAAATCCAAGATGGACATTACATAAAACAGGTCAGAAACAGATTTTACCCAACACTCTTAGGGTCCTTGGACCTCTCAACAATGCCAGTACTGGAGGTTTTCGGACGGTCTCAAGAAGCTGGGTCTCACCCCTGAGAATGTTGAGGGGGATGCCCTTTTCCAAAGTGATTTCTTGGTGGGTGAGCTGGCAGCCTATCTTTTCACGTCTTGGCGGGAAAATGAAGATTTTCTTTTTGTGGTGCAGAGCAAGTGGGGGCTGGCCGTTAACCATACCAATGGTGACCACCACAGGGTCTGAGGCAGGTCGCAGTGAGCTCTCCATTAGTAAAAGTTTTAGCCTCAGTTCACAGTCCTTCCTGGACAGAGCCTTCATTTTGAGGCAGTGGGTGCACTTTTGTGAGATGTGCCTCTGACTCAAAGAGTGTATGCACAGTGAATCACTGTCACACACTGGGTTGGTCTCATCACAGAAGCCCTGGATAGGGAGAACTTCCAGGTAGGGAAAGGCATAGAAATGGAAACCTACACTAATCTAAAAATAATGGGGAGGAAAGAGCCAAAGGCATTTTTTAAGGGGGGGATAAAGGGAAGAAAAAACTTAAAAGAAACAGCTACTAAGAAATAGTAATGAAAGCACTCGTATTTACTATGGGCAGTAAATACATATGCAGGGCTCTGCTAAGAATTCCATCCCAGACAAAAGTATTTGAGAAGGAACTGATGGTTGGACTGCACAGCTCTATATAGATGCTGCTCATGACACAAAATGAGGAGGAGCACATGTGTGGCTCCATAGGCACAGCTATCAATGATCTCCAATCCCAGGTGCATCCTCAGGGACGCTACTCAAAGAAAAAACAAGGATTTAGTTCACCTGAATGCAGAGGTTTGGTGCCCCAAGTGGCCACTCTGATTGCCTGCCTGAGTGCAAAGGGACTACACCACATCATAGAATTTGGAAGAAATATTTTTTCCTATTGACATAAATGTGTGGTAAATTCAATTGCACTTATTCCAAGTCCTTTGTACATAACAGTGTAGATGGGATAATTTTGAGTCATTTACATACTGTGTCCAGAGTCACAGTTGAATCAATTTGCAGAAAGGAATCATGTACAAATCATGTACAAATAATGAATTTCAGTGATTCTAGAGACTGAAAAATACAAGCAGCCTAGTTCGACTACTGAATAGCATTTTTAAACCTTTGTATTATCCCATGCATGTCAACTAGTCATATTTGACTCTAATCTTTCTTGTTTGTGCATATGAAAGCATCAGAATAAAATAGAGACTGAAATTTCATTTATTGGTGATTACATTACATTTGCAGGATTAAATGACAAAATAACTGAAAGCAAACTCTTTCAAAGATGCAGAGTAAAAGATTCAATCACATGGTTGAATCACATACTTAGTCCTGCCTTGAGTGCAGGGGACTGGACTAGATGACGCCTCAAGGTCCCTTCCAGTTCTATGATTTCTATGGTTATCACATGTGCTTACAGAAGAGTATAGACCATATACAAGATTGTATATCCAGTCAATTTAAAATGAATCTTTAAATAATAACATTTGAACTTGCATACATTTTTGTTTGATTGCTTGCTTGGTGTTTGTTGTTCTTATTTTGTTTTTCCTTGAAGATCTCAAAGTAATTTAAGAACATTAATTAAGCCTTGCCACTCCCTGTGAGATAGGTAATTATGGTATTACCAAACCCGTACATTCAAAAATCATGAGTCAGGTCTCAATAATCATGAGGTTGGCTTAGAAATTATGAGATTCTAAAAAATAATACATTTTGGGTATATTTATTTGTCTTACGGTTTTTGAGCTTTTATGGTATGCATTTTCAAGCTTTTCTCTAGCTCAGGTTATGCTGCAGAGTAAAAAGCAGCCCTCGCCCTTCATACATAATGAATAGATGTCTTGCTGAAAAACTCCTGTCAAGGTATATATGGTCTAGTTGCAATAAAAGGATTAAGTACCTGCTTTACTATGAAGAGAGAAAAGTTGCACCATCTCAGAGATAAACAAGGAAATGTTGGTTCTTACAACTTGGTGCCTGCTTCTGATTCATAGGGTTAAGAAATCATCACTCACTCATTTGGCACTTTTCTAGAATACAACTGCTCAAAGATTCAGTTACTGATCTATGCAGACTTCTATTGTATTTGTATTGTTGAAGGTGTTTTCTCTGAATGAATAATAACTGACTGTAGGTGGCAGCAAGTTTTTAAAAGATTAAACTATTTTAGACATACGTGCAATAAATAATATTGAGTATGTATGATATGATTGTTAGATACTGAAGTGAAGTCTAGGGCTCAATGACAAGTTCCAAACAGTATAACTGCTGTTCATCTTATAGGCTGAAAATATGTCTTCCAAACACGCATTGGGAAATCAGTTAGAAATAGCTAGCAGACTAAAAGTCACACACAAAGATATGAATTAAGCAACTGCTCTTCATTCTCACTATGTTCTATTATATATAGATTTTTATATTGCATTCAACTGGTGACAGGAAGGTTAAGAGACGGCATGACTTCTCAGTGCACAGTTTACTTGGAGATACAGCAAGAGAGGACACCACAAAAAGCTATTGTATTGGTAATGGGGGAAGTTGTGGAGAAATCTCTTTACAGAGTGGGTAATTGATTTGCAGAAATTACTCAAAGGCAGCAATAAAAGCCACAGTCATGAATGTATTGCAGGTAGTATTAGATAAGCACTTAGATGGAAAACAGTAAAAGATACAAACTCATGATAGATGGGTGGATGCCCCTAGATGGATTGTTTGGCTTTCTTCCATCCCTAAATATTACTTTAGACTGTGTATTTGATTGAAAACTATTTTGAACTACAGATTATTTTAATTCCCTTCATTTTTACATAATATTTTTATAAAAGTCACAATGCTCCTCTTTCAAGAACAGTGTGATTTTCTGGTAGACTTGACTGTGTGTACACTGTAGAGAATGGGAGGAGGAATATTTCAGAGTGAATGTAAGTTAATAATCTAGTGACAGCTGCTGAGTTTGAGCATGATATGTATGTGCCAAGGGGGAGTTGGTGGGAAAGGGGAATGCATTCCTGAATTTTTCATTTATTAAGTGAGAACAATGCTGCCTGGAATAAGGTTTAAAAAAATAATGCTTTTACACTGACATCTGTTATGTATAACTATGGTATGTAACTCCTACTAAGGCCACATCCAGACTACCCGCCGTATCGGCGGGTTAAAATCGATTGCTCGGGGACCGATATATCGCGTCTAATCTAGACACGATATATCGATCCCCGAGCATGCTTATATCGATTCCGGAACTCCATCAAGCCCAACGGAGTTCCGGAATCGACACGGAGCGCCGCGAACATCGATCCCGCGCGGTGTGGACGGGTGAGTAATCCGATCTTAGATATTCGACTTCAGCTACGTTATTCACGTAGCTGAAGTTGCGTATCTAAGATCGATTTCCCCCCCCTAGTGTGGACCAGCCCTAAGACTTCAGGTTGGGTGCTGTTTGAGTGACACAGAATCTTACATATCAGTGCATTGATAATCAGTTGTTTCATACTCATCACAAAACGTTTTTTAAAACCTCCTACTTTCAAAGTCAGAATTGTTTGATCATAATTAGCTCAAGCCTCACTGATGTGTCTCAAGGGCAAATGTTCCTGTGGCTTTTTCCATTTTAAAGGAGACACTTTATTAGTCATGTGAAAAAAAACGACCCATATTAATGAGAAAATTCAGCAACAGAGAATGTCCTCTTAGTGCAGCAGAAATGCATCACAGGAAGGTAACTAGCTAACTAAGGAAGAAGCTTCTATGAGGAATAATCACCCATAAATATGGTCTGCCTCCCCTCCACCGTCCAGATGATTATATGAGATTAAAGTAACATATTTCAATACCACTAAAATAATATAATGCAGTAATAATAATAATACAGATACAGGTGGTGTAACCGAAACATGAGTAATGGTACAGGCTAAGAACAATGAAGAGCATTTTTTTCTGGAGTTGTGTTTTACATAAATTAAATCCTTCACTTTCTTCCTGTGGGTTTATTTAATATCTTTAGCATTCTAATTGCATAGTAAAAGGGTTGCTGGTCTACATGTCCTGCTTTTGAAGAGAAGATTCTTGAGTCTGAGAAAGCAGTATGAGAAACAACAGGAAAAAAATCAGTATATTTTTAAATCGTTCAGATTCTTCCAGATTCAATAGAACTAAAAATGGCACAACATGGGGAAAAGCAGAGCAGGAAGGGATACAATAGGAGAAGAGATTTCAAAGTAATAGGAACAAAAAAATACAAGGTGGGAGAAAGAAACAGAGATTCAAGGATGAGACAGATTGATAGCAAAACAGGCAGAGTAGCAGCTCAGGCCCCCAAAGAAAGAGAGGGGCAATAAGAAAAACAGATGAACAATGTGAGGAGGAGGGAAATGGGACAGAAAGGGTGAAAGTATTTTATGAAAGTCATTTACTAATAGTCTATGCATTCAAAATAAGTGCAAATTAACACATGCCCCTATGAACATTTTATTCAAATTGTACCTTAGGCTTCCCTTGGGAACCATTGTAGGCAGGTTTGACACTCATATAGAGCCATGCTTGCAGTGACTTTATTAACAACAGGAGGGAAAATCAGTACACAAAGTAGCATCCTGTAAATAGCTAAATATATAGCAACACCATTGTGGGAGCTCTGTTACTTAAGAACATAAGAACATACTTATTCCAATACAATAAACCTGATATCCATTACAAACTGTTGGCTAAATACTAGGACTGTCAAGTGATTAAAAAAATTAATTATGAGTAATCACATTGTTAATACTAGAATACCATTTATTTAAATATTTTTGGATGTTTTCTATATTTTCAAATATATTGATTTCAATTACAACACATAATACAAAGTGCAAAGTGCACACTTTATATTATTTTTATTATAAATATTTGAACTTTAAAACACAAAACAAAATAGTATTTTTCAATTCACCGAATACAAGTACTGTAGTGCAATCTCCTTATCAGGAAAGGTGAACTTACAAATGTAAAATTATGTACAAAAGATAACTGCATTCAAAAATAAAATCATGTAAAACTGTAGGGCCTACAATTCTCCTCAGTCCTATTTCTTGTTCAGCCAATTACTCAGACAAACAAGTTTGTTCACATTTGCAGGAAATAATGCTGGTTTCTTCTTGTTCACAATGTCACCTGAAAGTGAGAAAAGGCATTCGCATGGCACTGTTGCCGCCGGCGTCGCAAGATATTTACATGTCAGATGCGCTAAAGATTCATTTGTCCCTTCATGCTTCGTCCACCATTCCAAGAGGACGTGTCCATGCTGATGATAGGTTCTGCTCTATAACAATCCAAATCAGTGCAGATCGAAATATGTTCATTTTCATAATCTGAGTCAGATGCCACCAGCAGAAGGTTGATTTTCTATTTTGGTGGTTCGGGTTCTGTAGTTTCTGCACTGGAGTGTTGCTCTGTCATAAACAGATAGTTAAGGGTTAATGTCTCTTATACCTGTAAAGGGTTAACAAACAGGGAACCAAAAACACCTGACCAGAGGACCAATCAGGAAACAAGATACTTTCAAATCTTGGTGGAGGGAAGCCTTTGTTTGTGTTTTTTGGGTTTTGCTTTGTTCTCTCTGGATTCTGAGAGGGACCAGACATGTAAGCAGATTCCTCCAATCTTTCTGAAAAAAATCTCTTCTGTTCTAATTTTAGTAAGTACCAGGAAAAAGGCAAGTTTAGTCTTTTGATTGTTTTCTGTATTTGCAAATGTGTATTTTGCTGGAAGTATTTAAATTGTATTTTTGCTGAGGGGAGGCTTCTCTCTAGTGTCTATAAACTGAAAGACCCTGTGACTTTTACCATCTAAATTACAGAGACAACTTTTACTTTTTTTCTTTCTTTTTATTAAAAGTTTTGCTTTTTAAGACCTGTTTGATTTTTTCCCCTTGTTGAGGCTCAAGGGAATTGAGTCTGTACTTACCAGGAAATTGGTGGGAGACAGGGAGAAAGAAGGGAGTGGAGAAAGGGGGAATCCCTTTGTTTAGATTCACAGAGCTTGAATCTGTCTATCTCTCCAAGATAGCCCAGGGAGGGAACGCCTGGAAGGGGGAGAGAAGGGGGGGAAAAAACCTGATTTCTCTGTCTTGTGATTCAAGGAGTTTGAATCACGGTGATCTCCTAGTGTACCCAGGGCGGGAAAGATCTGGGAGGAAGAAAGGAGAAGAAAGGGAAATGGTTTATTCCCCTTTGTTGTAAGACTCAAGGAATTTGGGTCTTGGGGTCCCCAGGGAAGGTTTTTGGGGGGACCAGAGTGCCCCAAAACTCTATATTTTTGGGTGGTGGCAGCTTATCAGGTCTAAGCTGGTAATTAAGCTTAGAGGAATTCATGCTGGTACCCCATTTTTCAGACTCTAAGGTTCAGATTGGGGAATTATACCATGACATGCTCTTTTAAGACTTCTGAAAGCATGCTCCACACCTCATCCCTCTCAGATTTTGGAAGGCACTTCAGATTCTTAAACCTTGCATCGAGTGCTGTAGCTATCTTTAGAAATCTCACATTGGTACCTTCTTTGCATTTTGTCAAATCTGCAGCGAAAGTGTTCTTAAAATGAACAACATATGCTGAGTCATCATCCGAGACTACTATAACATGAAATATATGGCCGAATGCAGGTGAAACAGAGCCAGAGACATACAATTCTCTCCCAAGGAGTTCAGTCACAAATTTAATAAACACATTATTTTTTTAATGAGCGTCATCAACGTGGAAGACTGTCCTCTGGAGTGGTGGCTGAAGTAACCTTCCCAGTTTATCAGGTAGTAAAGATGACCTTGGATTCACTAAAAATTAGGATTCCTCAGACTTCGTATTTTTCCACAGGAAGGGAGCAGTGGAGCCAGAGTGATCCCAAAATGGATTTTCCATGTAGGGATTCAAGAGGGACACATGAAAAACTATATGGACTTTCAACTGGATTTGGAATGCTACTGGTTTGACTTGCTCAGCAATCTCTAATGATCTCAAGTATTGGTGATATAATTTGGCAGATTGATGGGAGGATTTGAGAGGTTTAGCGGACAGCCAGACCAGTGCAACTTGGCAGTCTTAGTCAGCGTGGCGTTAATACATTTCCTTGGCAGCTTCCAGATGCTCCATAAGTTTTTGTCGAGCTTGATGAAGGAGGTTAATGAGGTCTGTCACAGCAGGAACTTGCAAGCCTACAGGTGCAGCCAAATGGAGACAAGGGTGGAAACTGTAATTGGCATACAATGGGCAGTGTTGAATGGAGGTGTGGGTGGACTTGGTTACAGGGGCCTGCATTCTGTGAAAGTATGGCCCTGATTGCAAAATTTGAGGCATCTGCTTTCAATGTAAAAGATCTGGTAGCATCTGGATGCACATCTGCAGGGAAAGCTTTCTTTAGCTGATCGAAGTCAGTTCGTACCTCCACCAGCCAGACAAGGGAAACCCTTTTTTGAAGGAGCACAGTTATCAGTCCTACCAGCTGGGATAAACCTTTAATGAAGTGCTGATAAAAATGGACAAACCTGAGAAACCACTCAGCCCCTTTACATCTTTTGGGTGCTCCACTCAGTGATGGCAGACACATTCTGTGGGTCTATTATTAAGCAAAGATATACCTAAGGAATTCAACAGTGTCTTTATTGAATTCACATTTCTCTGGTTTGGCATAAAGGTGATTCTAGCAGAGTCTATCAAGGATAAGGTGATGTGTTGCTCATATAGCTTCTGGTTTTCAAAGAAGACAAGAATATATTCTAAATAAATAACAAATCAGTCCAGCATGTCCTGGAAAACGTCATTCATAAATGGTGAAATATAACGGGCATTACGTAGCCCAAAATGCCTGTATCAAAGGGAGCACCATTTTCCACTCCCCACCTTCTCTGGTATGAACCAGATTGTAAGCTCCAGTGAAGATCCAGTTTAGAAAAAAAAACAGCTGAGCAAAGTCTTTAAATTCTCATGTAGGTACTTCCAGAGTGTCTGGAGTTCCAGTTCCGAGAGAGAGTAAATAAGGCCGAAGGAAATGTTGACCCTGGGCTGTAGGTCGATGGGACAAGTCTCATAACTGTGATGAGTAGACTCGTATAAACCTCTGTGTGGTCCAGCCATGAAAGCCATATTTTGTAAGTGTAGATTACATAAATAATGGTAAAAGCAGAACTGGATCTAGGTTTTGTGGGTCCTTCATAATCTTCCCACCTACCTCACCCTAGCTGGTTCCTGATCTCCCTCCTGCCTTCTTGTAACCCCAGCTCTATAGCAGGATGTAGCTGCTTTTTACACAAACACACACAACACACACACACACACACCTATTTATGTGAGACCAAAGCCTTTAGTGATCATGCACACTCTCCTCATGTGGACAGAGAACCAATAAGGGAAACTGAAGCACAGTTTTCCAGTTGTGATAATTCTATCTCTTCTATGGCTCTCTGGAGCTGAAATTAGACAGGATACGGTAGAGCATCCAGATGATGGTTTGGATAGATTCATAGGTTCCAGGGCCAGAAGGCACCACTGTGGTCATCTAACATGAGCTCCTATATAACACAGGCCACAGAACTTCCCTAAAATAATTCCCAGAGCATATCTTCAGGAAAACATCCACCTTTGTTTTAAAAACTGTCAGTGATGGACAGTCCACCATGACCCTTGATAAATTGTTCCAATGATTAATTATTCTTATTTTTAAATGATAAAGGGTAAAGTGTGGTGTGGGGCACTTGGGAAATCAAAAGCCTTTGTGGCTATATAAGTTAGAGAGGCCCAGTACCACCGCTGATTATAAGTCAATGACATATGCAGCAATGTTCTATTAGGTTATTCCTGGATATTTAAGCTTATAAGAATTGTCCTGTAGGTGAGTGGAGATATTTCTAGATTGCCAGGTAGCATGTTATTACCATTTATATAGAACAAGAATGAGCATAGCGTGAATACACAGACAGATCACTTAAAATTATATAAAGTTCACTATTCAGTCTTAAACAGAGTTGGGCTCCTTTTACTTATAAAATGTTAGTACTGGTGCTATAGTAACAGTCTGAATACCAAAATCATCCATTTATCTGCAATTCAGGTACAGCCTAAGAAACAGGAGTGCGAACTACCCTAAGTTGCCCTAACAATGTACCTCTACTTTGACATGGGATCATCTTTAAGTGAAAGGAAAGTTCAGTCTTTTGATGGAAACTGCCAACATTTCACTTGGAAGCCACAGTAGCAGGCATTTAGAAATACAGGCAGAAATACTGATGGGTGTTAAGAGTTTGGTGGTCTTAGTCCAGTTCCTAGTGGTCAAGTGTCCACATCAAAAACTGTTTGACCGCTAGGAACAGCAAATGCATAGGCCTCTTACCAGCTATCAGACTAATGTTTGTGAGACACAAAACATCTTCCTACTTGAGATTTGACCCAATAGGTAACCCAGAATTAAATCTCTCTATGTCCCTTTGAGACACAGAGCCTATTATTCAGTATCTTTTTCTGCTGAAAAATGTGTCATCATTTCTTACAAATGTTACAAATCTGAAAGACTAATACATTTGGATCTGTGTGTTACCTGTTCTTTCCCCATAGTCAGACTGCATGAAACAAGCTCTAAAAATTAATCTATGTATGTGATAAACACAAAGTACCAAAACAGATTAATCAGCATGGCTTTTGTATTTGCTCTACAATATAAACTTTTGGAGTGAAATAAATACAAAACAGAAGAAATTTCCACATCACAACGAGATCTTTTAGATAAGCAATTTTATTCTGGTTAATGTAGAATACTGTGTTTTACTGGTTTGCCTTTACTGGGAAGAAATATGTTAGACATCGTCTGTCCACAGAGACATTTTTGTCCTCCTTGGGGGGAATGAAACAGGAAAAATAAATTAATAAGTTGTCAAGAGCCAAGAGGTCTGGCCTTGATTTCTTTGTAGTCTCTATTTAAGGAAATTATCTAGATAACTCTCATATTTCTATGCTCATATTTTTATTATTACTGCCCTTGCCTTAAAGAATGAACTGCAAGGATTCAGAGAAAGGATTGGAAGTCTGCCTGTATTGTCAACTCCAGAGTAATTCTCCTAGCCTCTGCTATAGTGCTTTTTCGAAATTTTCCTCAGCAGTACTATCCAGTGAATCACAACACATGCCACAATGACTCCTAGAACAATAATGCAATGACAGAGAATTCCCCCCCACCCGCTTTCTTACAGTGAAAGAACAATATTCTAACATAGATTACTGACATTTTTTTTATGGTTGCCAAAAGGGTCGGTGCTTAATGGCAAGTCTAAAATTATGAACCTCAGGTTGTGAGGCTGTGATGTGTGGATGTCCTCCTCTGAAGGGTTAATTTTCTTTTGCTCATTTTAAATTTTATTGAAAACTAATATGATTACACATTCAAATGATTTTGCCCTGCAGACCTGTAACAGCATTTAAGCAGGAAAAATATTATTGTGCTGTGTTCACTTTGACAAACATCTCACCTCTGGGTGTTCCTGGTACAGCAGTCATTTCCATATAAATGCCACTGGTGTGTTCATCTCCTATGTGCAGCATATCGAGTCACTCTTCCTGTTCACATTATGTACTAATTAAAAAATTAACATGTATTATGACAGCTGAGTTCAAAATCTCTGAAGGACAGGCTTATATATTACCAAATCAGCTGATCTTTTGTGCCCTGAAATTTGGCATGTTCTTATTCTCTTAAATTACTGTCCACAGGCTGATCAGTTCATAAACTAAATGGACAACTGCAATGAAGAGCAGACATTTTAATTGCTGAATAGTGTAGAAATGGAGTTGTGCCAAGGAACACAATGTTAAAGCAAGCAGCATAAAATGAAAAATTACTGGCACTGAGACCTTTTGGTAAGAATGAGAGTCAGTAAAGGACATTGCAATAATCTAAAAGATATTTTTACACTAGATTGAATTTAGGACAGCCAGAGTAGTCTCTCTTCTGAGAAGTGGCCTAGAGTGCTGGGAACTGGGGTGAGCCTCAAACAAATATTAAAGACTCGGTTGTCTTGGCTGCTGCAGCTTGCGTTCTTGGCCAAATATCATTTTAACACATCCCTCTTTATTGCACAACTGTTCCAGTTGGATGTAACTGCACTCTCCGTACTCCATTGGCCTCAGATCTGTTCCGGAATTTAGTCTGTTGGTAATCAATGTTCATTTGGAGATTTTTTATTTTGTTTTGTTATGGGTTTTTTGTTGTTTTTTAATAGTCTTAGCGGTTCCTTAAACATGGCGTCTGGCTGAAACAGAGGCAGCATGACATCAGCAAGCCAGGAAAAAGCATTCACCTGAAACTATCTTCATAACTGCTGCATTTATGAACAGTATTAATAACACACATTCCATAAAAAAATAAATTGAGACATTATAAGATAGCATAGTTAAGCACCCAAAAGTTAGAAGAGGCCAAATTTCTGCTTGCCTATGGCCTGTGAGTGTATACATTATGATGAAGTCTTTAATTGCTCAATCACATGCTGTTTCTCAAATAACACTGTACAATTTTTGCTACTGCCTTGTACATTAACCATAAGTATATTCTGTAATAAGAGAAGGTTACTCATCCTGTGCAGTAACTGAGGTTCTTCCAGATGGATGTCCCTGTGGGTGCTCTGCTTCAGGTGAACAGCTGTCCCTGCACCTTTGATTGGAGAATTTCAGCAGCAGTGCTCGTCTGGGTCATGCATGCGCTCTCCCCGTCTTGTGCCACTGGCAGCAACTATCTAGCATGCACAACCAGACCCCTCAATTCCTTCTCAGCTGTAGTCCAGAAATTGAACTCCAAAATAGAGGGGAGGAGAGTGGGTAATGGACCACCGACAGGGACACCCATCTTGAAGAACCTCAGTTACTGCACAGGGTGAATCACCTTCTCTGCTTCGAGGAATGTCCCTGTGGAATCTCCACTTCAGCTGACTGTCAAGCAGTGCCCTTCACTGGATGGAAAGGACTTGGAGTTTCACAAGTAATTGATGATAACACTGTAAGAACTTGCAGTGTGTCCGATCTTGAACCCTGGTCGATTGCATAATGCTTTGTGAATGTGTGTGGGTGGATGCCCAAGTGGCTGCTCTACATATGTCCATGATTGGTACATTGTTTAGGAAGGCTACTGAATTTGATAGGGATCTGGTAGAGTTAGTTCAGATCTCCAATGGAGGTTGCAGATCCTTCTGTTGGTAGCAGAGGTGGATGCACCGGGAAATCCATTTCTCTGTTTGGAAATAACAGAACCTTAGAGCATTCCAGAGTGGAAATAAAAAGCCTCAGTGATTTTATGAAGGGCTTAGTTCTGTCAAGGTAGAATGCTAAGATGCACCTGACATCTAGAGAATGTAGAACTGAGTCCTGTGTACTCAAGGTTTAGGGAAGAAGGATTGGTTGGTTTAGGTGGAAGGAAGAAGATACTTTAGGTAGAAATTTTGGGTCAGCTCTTAGGGTGACCTTGTCCTTGCAAAAGATGGTGTAAGGTGAGTGTGCCATTAGGGCCCCTAGCTTGCCCACTCAGCAGGCTGATGTGATTGACAGATATGTCACATTGCTAAGGGTTCAAATGGGGGCCCAGTGAGGCAGCCCAGTACTAAGTTCAAGTCCCAAAGAGGGGTAGGTATGCATAATTCAGGGTAAACATTTCTGATATCCTTAAGGAAAAGTTTGATGATTGGATGGGCAAATATTGGTCCCATCAACCTTGTGGTGGAAAGGGGTAATAGCCCCAAGATGTACTTCGATTAAGCTAAGGAGTATTCCAGAAGTTTTTAGCCCCAATATTTATTCCAGTTCCATAGGTAAGGGGGCAGAAATGTCTCTTGTTTGTTTATTTTGACCGCATATGTTGAATCTCTTCCATTGATGCAGATAAGTATTATTTATGGTTGCCCTTCTTCTGTTTAGTAAGATGTCCTTCACCTGTTCTGAGCAGGTTAGTTTGTCATGATGGCACCATGTAGGAGCTATGCTCTCAGGTGAAGCTTCTCCAGGTTCAGGCATCCTGTAATAAAAGGTTCTGCAGAAGTGGAAGAGTGCACATTGTGCATACCACCATCTGCAACAGATATGAATACCAAGTTTGTCTGGGTCATGTGGGGGCCACCAAGATGACTTTGGCCTTGTCAGTTCATATTTTGTGTATAACCTTCAAAAGAAGGGATTAGGAGAAACATGTATAACAGAGGTGCATCCCATTTGAGAAGGCAGGCATCTCCCAGGGATTGGGGCCCCAGCACTGCTCTTGAACAGAATTGCAAGCATTTGCAATTCTGGGATGTCACAAATAGGTCAATGGATGGGTGACTCTAGTGTTTGAATAGGTTCTGTAGGACCATGTTGTTTAGTTCCCACTCATGATCCTGAGAAAATTCTCTGCTCGGAGAATCCGCTGTAGTATTTTGACAACCTGGGAGGAACGATATGCTGACATTATGCCGGGTACACCAGTTCAATAGCTTCATGGCTTCAGTGCATAAGGAGTGTGACCTTGCCCCTCCTGCTAGTTTATATAAAACATGCAGGCAATGTTGTCCTTCATTACCCTTATAGTCTCGTTCCTGCTCAAAATTGCAAAGTGGCTGATGAGTAGGCCTTGCAGCCAAAAAGATCTAATAGTTTCTACTCCTTTTCATAGGGGGTGGATTAAATTGGTGTTATCTACTGTGCTGATTGATGGTGTCAACAACTAAAGAGTCTGTTGTGGAGTGAGAATATAAAGACTCTATCCTTTTTGAGGGGACATAATACTTTTTATCTCCTCTCTTGCAAGTGGGCGGTGTTGTTGCTGCCGTCTGCCATATGTTTTTGTCTGATCATTTAGCAGAAGCACTATTTTTGACTATGATGAAGTTTGTAGAATGTCCAGTAAATTATGTTGGGACTCTGGGACCTCCTCTATAGGGATCTTTAGGGAATCTGCAATTCTTTTCAAAGAGCTCCTGAAAATGTTTGAAGTCATCAGCAGCTGTGGGTTGTGGAAGCATTAAGCCTCATCTGGGGAAGAGGAGAAAATGTTGGCTGGTGGTGTCATTTCCTGTTCCAGGGCTTCCTTCTGTTTCTCAAAGCTTTCCTCTGGGGGCTCGGGTGCTGCAGCCACTGATGGTGGGGGAGATCTAATCCTCTTCCTTTAGGAGCTCAGGGGCCTGAGGAATTGTCTCCTGTATGCTGCCTGGGTGTCCAAATGGGGCCACTGCATGGGAAATGGCATAGGTGGTGGAATCCATGGGTGGCCATATCGGGTCTGGGTGTCAATCCTGGGATGAAATTTAGGCTGTATGGGTGGGCCTAAGGTTGCAGTAGTTTAGATAGGAGAGGAGTGGTGTGGTGTGATGAAAAAACGCCCACCTTCTCATTATCTTCCTTCTCGCTAGAAAACGGAGGAGCCAGAGGTTAAGAAGGTTGACACAGTACTGTGTGTACTGGAGAGTCATTGGTACCAAAGAATGATGATTCCAGCATCAATGAAACAAGTAGATCTTTGTGTTGCAGGAAATGGTATGGTACCGATGGTTTCGGTGCCAAAGTGGTCGGTGCTGACGATGCTGTTGCAGGCGTTGGTTCCAACATCTGAGTGCTCTGCACTATTGGAGCAGGTGGTGGTGCCAGATCCTGCAGGGAGCATCTCTTTAGGTGGCTCCACTGGTGCCGTAGCAGAGGAAGTAGGCTTCTGATTGCCTCTCAACTCCAAGCCTGCCCACTTGGGATCATTAGTTTTCACAGTACGCACAGTACCAGAAGATCCCAGTGCCTTGTATGTACTCAGCTACAATGCAGTTGATACCAACAATATAGAATGAGCTGGAGACTGTTTCTTCTTCAATGACTCTTTAAATAGGGAAGTTTATGCTCTTTTCCTCGCTACCTTTTTGGAAGAGTGAACCTTCCTCTGTGAAGAGGGTGAAGTCTCTGGAGATTGTTCTCCAGAGGGGTCTGTTGGCCAGGAT
This sequence comes from Gopherus evgoodei, assembly GCF_007399415.2. Lineage (NCBI taxonomy): Eukaryota > Metazoa > Chordata > Testudines > Testudinidae > Gopherus > Gopherus evgoodei. The sequence goes on along the minus strand of NC_044328.1, from coordinate 51,896,747 downwards.
CTCCATAAGTATAAGTTTGAGATGCAGGTCTCTATACTTCCTGGCATGAGCTTTTAAGTTCCTGCAGTAAGAGCATTTTTGTGGGATATGTGTCTCTCCTAAGCATCAGACACATTGAGAGTGTCCATCCAATACCGGAATCGCCTCCTGGCAGGAAAGACAACACTTGAAGGCCAGTGAACTGGGCATGGCTCCAATTCTGACAATTCATGCCTCAGGGTGAACATGAACTTTTCTAAGGGGTAGGAAAATATATGAATTTTTTTAACAAAAACATTAATGAGCAAAGAAAAGGGTAAGTAAATCTAACTAGTATATTAAGACTACTCTAAAAAATTATTCTAAGCACTAAATAAAGCTATCAGTTTTCACACTACTGGGAGCTCTGTATCAGGCCAAGGATGGTTGAGAAGGAACTGGGGGGGCGGGAGGAGAGCTGGTCATGCATGCTAGAGAGTCACCACCAATGGCACGAGACAGGGATCACACATGCGCAACCCAGATGAGCACTGCTGTTGAAATTCTCCAGTCAAAGGTAGAGGGACACACATTCATCTGAAGTTGAACACCCACAGGGACAGTTCTCAAAGAAGTTTTCATTCTCTTTCACTAATTTCTCTCTCACTGATCCAATATCTCTTTATTGACTCTGACTTTTTAATATAAATTCTTGTCTCTTCCAGTGAGGTATCTGAATGGTTTGTCAGCATTCATATAATTTATTTTCTACCAGCAGTACAGCTTGCCTTAAAAGCAATTTATAGGTGGAGGCAAGTAGTAAAGCAACCAGTTGCAAATTCAGGTTGCCTATATATTCAAGCAAGTTTTTACTTTTACTTTATATTGTATATTTAATGTTGATAATGTTGTGTAAGTATGGTTTACTGTGTACTTTAAATGTAAGTTTATTTCATGGACTCTGTGTGTCATACAGATTGTGGAAATCATCCAAAAATATTACATCAACCATGATCTCTCCACCACTGAGAGGACAGCTATACAATCTCTGAAATCCAACAACCAGATAGCAATAAACTAGCACACAAAGGGGGTACCATCATAGTCCTTAGTCATGATAATTGTCACAGCCAGGACAAAGGTGGTCAAACTTAGTGGTCAGAACAGGAGTTGGGAGTCACGCTAAATCAGGTACTGGAAGGTCAAAGTCCGAGACAGGCCAGATGGTAAATCGAGAATCAGGTGTCAGGAGGTAGGCAGGGTCAGGTTACCAGGAGATCAGGGTCAGGCTCTAAGTTACAGAAAGCCATCAAAGAGCAAAGTCAAGGACAAACCAGGGTCAGAAGCAAGAGTCTAGGGTCTATCATGAGCAGAATCTAAAGCAGACGCAGGCAGGTAGTCTGCATTGGTGTTCAGACAGCTTCCCATCATGGCTTCCTGGTTTAAGTACTGGTACCAGCCAATCTGTGGATTGCAAGGGGCCACCCTTCAGCTATGTCCTGCTGATCCCAGACTTACAGCATCCTCCTAAAGGAGCCCAGCCTAAGCATCCAGTGGCAATGCAGAGGCATCAGCAGCCCAGAATCCCCATGGTCCTAGGTTCCAGCACTGCAGGTTCTTACAATAATAACCTCAATGAGGCCAAAAGACAACCCTCTGACATCATCTACTACAAAGAACTCAAAGAAGACCCTACACTACAATTCACACTGGAATTTAAAGATACTATCAAATCCTTCCCTGCAAACTCTATAACCTCATCCCCCATGGACACACCCCAAAGATTTTCTACATGCTTCCTAAGATACACAAACAAGGGAACCTAGGCAGACGCATCATATCTGGCCACATCTCTCTTTCTGAAGAAATATCAAGACTCATAGAAACTATTCTGAAACCCCTTTCCACATAAAGAACCAGTTTTCTCCAAGACATTGCTGACTTCATCTGGAAATTATGCAACATTAACGGCTTCCCCCAGAACACCATGGATGTCTCCTCTCTATACACCAATATTCTTCACTATGAAGGCATCACTGCCTTCCTCAAATACTTGCAAGATAATGTAAAATGCTTGGAAATTCACCCTAAGTACATTGACAAACTCATCCGTGTCATCCTCACCCATAACAACTTCATATTAACAACAAACACTTTGCCCAAACCATGTGTATTAGGATGGTTCCTCAATATGCCAACCTCTTCATGGACCACTTCAAAGAAGAATTTCTAGAAAAATGCACCATGAAACCAACAATATACCTGAGATATACAGATGATATTTTTATCCTCTGGACAGATGACCTAAACTCCCTCATAAATTTCCACCACAACTTCAACAACTACCATTCATCTATCAGCTTTTCTCTAGAACACTTCCACACCGACATCAACTTCCTGGGTGCCTGGAACAATGACTATATACAAGAAATCCATGGCTCACCACACTTACCTCCACAGATCAAGCAACCACTTCAGACACAGCAGGTAAACTGTTATCTACAACCAGGTACTCAGATACCACAGAATTTGCTGTGAAAAGAAAGTCGAGGATTCACATTTTAACATGCTTAAAACTGCCTTCACTAAACAAGGACACTCCACCAGAGAAGTAGATTGCATCATGGAATGGGCTGTCCAGATATCCTGGGAGAACCTGCTTCAATACAGAAAAAAAAAAATAAACATTGGCCTCACACCCCTAGTTGTCACCTGCCACCCCACCCTGGAATCCCTATGGGGTATCATCAAACAACCATAACCCATAGTTGATGAGAACCACATCATGAAAGAAATCTTTCCCAACCTCCCTATTCTGGCATTCAGACAACCCCTCCATTTTGCCAAGCTCATCATAAGATGCAAGCTCCTCATAGACCAGGACTCAAAGCGGCATCAGACCCTTCAAGAACAACAGATGCAAAACCTGCAGACATACCTCCACAAATCAAGATCCCTCACAACATACCTTTCAAGATTCATGGGTCCTACATATGCCTATCACAACATGTGGTGTACCTTATCCACTGAATCAAATGCCCCAACAATAACTATGTGAATGACACTATACAATCACTACATATTAGAATCAACTCGCACAGAAAAATGGAAAATGACAAAAAAAATTATCACCCATAAGTGCACACTTTTCACAAAGCATTCACTCTATATCTGACCCCTCAGTTCTCGTTTTCAAAGAATATCTGCACAACACTTTTAAAAGAGGATCGTGGAAACTTAAATTTATAACTTTGCTAGACACCAAAAATCATGGACCTAATGAGGACATTGGTTTTATGGCTCATTACAACAATTTGTAACTCATCCTACTGCCCAGTAACTCTTAAGTGACCACTTTATTTTAAGTGATCTCCTACAGCAAGTGTGAACCCCTTATGCTTAACAACCTAACCCTCAACTGATCACTTCATTTTAAGTGGTCTTCTACAGCAGTGCTGCTCAAAGTCGGGCCACCACTTGTTCAGGGAAAGCCCCTGGCAGTCCAGGCCGGTTTGTTTACTTGCTGCATCCACAGGTTCAGCCGATCGTGGCTCCCACTGACTGTGGTTCACCACTCCAGGCCAATGGGGGCTGTGGGAAGGGCGGCCAGCCCATCCCTCGGCCCACACCACTTCCCGCAGCCCCCATTGGCCTGGAACAGTGAACCACGGCCAGTGGGAGCCGTGATCATCCAAACCTGCAGACGCAGCAGGTAAACAAACCGGCCCAGCCCGCCAGGGGCTTTCCCTGAACAAGTGGTGGACCGGCTTTGAGAAGTACTGTTCTACAGCATGTATGAACCCATTACACTTAGCAATCTGTCCCAACATGTATTTAGCTTAGACATGCTGCTTACCTTCCCCAGACTTGAAGAAGAGGTATGTGAAGCTCAAAAGCTTGTCCCTTCCACCAACAGAAGTTGATCCAATACAAGATACGACCTCACCTACCTTATCTCTCTCATACAGAATACTAGACATTACTATATATGTATCTAAGGCTGCAGAAAAGATGGCAGGGTGTTCTATTATTTGAGATATAGTATCTGATCATACAGAATATACTAACAGGAGTAAAGGGTAGGAATGATGCAAGGAGCCCTGCCTCCACTTGCCTTTTGTAGCTCTTGTGCAAGGGCCAGAGATATCAGCAGCCTCTGTGCACTTTGGGTAGCACAGGACCTGCTGCATTCTTGCACCCCAATGTCATTCAAGTCACTGGAAAGAAGCACGGTAGGGTGGAGGCAGGACTACAGCTCCTCTCCTTCCCTGCACTAGCCTTCAGAGGTAGTTGAACCTATAGGAGGAAAGACATGGTACAAGATGAGCTGAGACAGAGACTATGCTCCTTTGGGCTTCCCTTAGGATTCTTTATGGTATGCTTCTTTACCAGTCTCTAACAAGAACTGTGACTAGATACTACAATATAGCCCTTAACATTCTCTTGTTTGATTGATTTGGAGTATGACTTTCCTGAGGGGTGATTCCTGGAGAGTGCAGCTGCATCACCCTCCGGGTGTTGGAAGCTCTGCTGGTTTGAGAACAATTGGCAATAGTATATACAATTTTCATAGTCTGGAACTATTTAGTTGACACCAAAGATAGTAAAAAGAAAAGACTGTGTACGGAACATCTGATGAAATCTGCAGAGGATGTGGCATGAAAAATGCTATCTTAAGCTTTGTCTGAACAAGTTTGATTATGAGTGTACTATAGCAATCATGTCAAATGGATTATTTAAAACACATTTTGGTAACCTTGTTCAGGGCAAACAGAAGATAAGTTATCCCAAGTCTCTAAAATACATAACCAAATATATATCTCTTATAAAGACTGAACAACTGCATTCATCTAGATTGCTCAGGCTTCATCCGTATTTAAGCTAATTGAGTGTGACTATCCACACACACTGTGTATAGCACTCAGAGCCTAGGTCAGGTTTTTTTCAGAAAATTGAATCATATTTGCATTATCTTCATACAGGGTCACACAAACAGGCTGAGTAAAAGGAAAGAGTTAAAATAAGGCACCTTCAAAATCAGTTTATATCTGTTGTTTGTGCATTATTCCTCTGTCTTGGCCCCCTTGTTCAGGGCTGATACAATTATAGGTATTAAGTTCAAATTTAAGCACTATTATTAAAATGACCTGGGAAGTGGGACAGCCTGGCTGCTTAATAGAATTCAACACATCGTGGGAGTCTAATCTTCAATACCTTATCCTGGACACCGCCTGTCTCTGATCCGCACCAACACCCTTTCTCCCAGCCCCCTCTCAGCAGCTCACCCTTTCTCCCAGCCCTAAGGAGGAGGAAGTACCTCTTCTGTATCTGAGACCATAGGGGCAGTAGCAAAATCCAGTGGCCTAAACACAAGACTGGCAGCCACAGACACCTCAGTTTAACACAGCTACTGCATGAGCCATGCTACCAGAGGGATAAGGCCCACACAGCAACACAGAGGAGCAGGCAATCCTTATCAATACCCCAGATCTGCAAGACTGATCCTTATGCTTTTTATGATTTTAAAGCCTATAATATACCCTTTCAAACTAGGATTCTTTAATATAAAATCATCCATCATAGCTACTACCAGTTTGGAAGTGCTACAGGAGCTGGTTTTCTTACTCCTTAGTTCCTATTAGGGTTAGATGACATGGTGTTTAAAACACAGGAGGCTAACCAGAGCCTTGTCTATGTTAGTGCCTCCTGCTGTTGTTACCACCAGTATAACTGAACTGGTGATGGCAAGGGTACAAAATTTTAGGGGAAAATTCTAGCATAGACACAGCTGAAGAAGATGAAGTTCCCATCATGCTTTGCGTAGAGAATGCAACCTATGCTTTCTCCCCAAGCTTCATTATTCATAAAATTTTCCCTTCAGGAAATTTCTGTCCCTAATTCCCTCTGCATCAGAGACACGTTCCAACCCTCTAATGCAGCAGCTCCCATTGTCCTGGAGCAGCAAACCGCAGCCACGGGAGCCACGATCAGCCAAACCTGCAGATGCAGCAGGTAAACAAACTGGCCCGGCCTGCCAGAGGCTTTCCCTGCACAAGTGGCGGAACAAGTTTGGGAACCACTAGTCTAGCGTGCTGTTTGGGGTTAACAAACAGAGTCATTACTGATAACTCATGAATCTTTCTTTGGGGTTCTAGTACCATATTAGGCTGCCTCAACAGAGGACATGTCCATTCTTATGCAGAGTCTTAGAAAGATTACAAGGTTACAAGGTCCTGGCCACTGCCTACTAAAAGAGCCTACCCATCTCCTCCCCTATGTCCTGAAGTAATAACTAGAAATATGTACCATTTCCCTGTTCCACAAAGTGGAATGATCAGATGCTTGGGGAAGATTCTGTGAAATCCACTAAAAGAGAGCCTGCTGGGACAAGGGACAAAGATGACAAGCTATCAGAATGAAAAGTTCAGCCATTTCAATTGTAATATATTGATCATATTGTGTCTGAGCAACATTGCAGTTCATTGTATTCGTTACCTTGAAACTTTGATCAATCTAAGGTCTCTCTGACCCAGCCTTTTCTGAAAATTAAAACCTCAGTAGACTTTTTTGTGGTTGCTTACATGGACTTGGCTTTAAAACAGCACAAACTGAATTAAAATCTTAAATCCCATGATTAATAACAAATATTTTATGTCTTGTTGCTTATTCTCTGAATTTGTTCAGGACACATGTTCTAACAAAGTGTCCCCTCCACCCCCGCTAGATCATAGGATTCCTATTGGTGTTCCCTTTTGCCATGGTGCTAGTTAAAAGGGCACTGTCATTTGGCATAGATCAATGGCGGGCAACCTGCACGGCCCATCAGGCTAATCTGCTGGCAGGCCACCAGACAGTTTGTTTACATTTGCACAGCCTCCCACAGCACCCAGTGGCTGTGGTTTGCTGGTTCCGGCCAATGGAGCTGCTGGAAACAGCAGCCAGCACTGCTTCCTGCAGCTCCCATTGGCCAGGAACAGCAAACCGCAGCCACTGGGAGCTGCAGGCAGGCATGCAAATGTAAACAAACTCTCTGGTGGACCTCCAGTGAATTACCCTGATGGGCCACGTGTGGCCCACAGGCCACAGATTGCCCACCACTGGCGTAGATCCAAAATTAAGGTATAAATAAGAAAAACACAAAGGGTAAAGTTTTCAAAAGCACCCAGGTGACACAAGAGTCTAAGTCCCATTGACTTTGAATGAGTTATAGGTTCCTGAGTGCCTGTCACTTTTGAAAAGGAAACAAACTCTTAAGTTAGCTGTGCTCTTTTAAAAATGTCCCAACCTAATTTTAATAGAAAAATCTTCATACATTAAAAAAATAGTGTTTGATTGAGATGTAGTCAGTATTCTGCAGTTTACAGCTGAGACTTCCCAACATTGTGCTGGTACATAAGAAACTGAAAGTGAAACTGACTAGGGACAGATATGATACTCATTTGTCTATTTTTATTGTCCAAGAAGAGTGCAATGCAAAAAAGCAAGCAGCATAAAAAGTTGGAAAATAATCACATTATTAAAAAAACATTCAGTAAAAATCTATGGTATTATTAGAAATTAAAGAGGTTTTTCTAAAAAAAAAATAGAAGATTAATCTGCCAGTGTTTCTTTATTTTAAAAGTGTTGTACAGACAAAACTACACAGGATCTTTTCAGGGGGCAAGACAAAGATGCCACATTTATTATGATAACAATTTATGACTAATAACTAATATCTTAATTCTTATATACACACATTATACCTATTACCTACACACACACACATTATACCTAATAACCACACACACACACACACACACACACACACACACACACACACACACACACACACACACACACTCATCAGGTGTTCTGCAGCTGCTGCATAGTTACCAGTCCTGAAGATAGCTTAAGTTCATGGCTTGATTTTGCAGCTTGGGTTCGTAGCTTGTGGCAGCTAACTGGCCAGGAAAGGTGGGCACAAGGCTGAGCTGGATCTCTGTTGGGCAGGCACCAATGTTCTTCCATGTTGGCAGCAGAATGTTACCCAGAGTCTCTTATCTCACCCTTCTTTTTTATAGGCTTTTAGTTTGGATTCAAAGTCTATAGGTCTTGCTGTGTCACGCTGCCTCTGGGTTTAGATTGATCACCCATCAATTGCAGGCGTGACTTTCAGCCTTGGACCTGGCTTTGATCTTCCTTCTGTTGTTCTGTTGTCCTTTTCTTTTTAGGATGGATGCTTCTTACTTTGTTTAGGGCTGTTGTCTAGGTCTTCAGCCATTGGTATTTGAACTTTATCTCATCAGGACAGGCTGGGGCTGGAGGTTGATTCCATCATTCATACATACCTCATTCACACATCTAAACTAAACTAATAAGATTACAGCAGGGTTTTCAAAAATGAAGGTTGGAGGAAGCTTTAACAAAATGGAGTGAGTGTTTTAAAATGGGGTTTGAATTACAATATGGAACAGAAGTTACAGTGTAGGCAAGTGTAGTGAATGGTGAACAGAAGTTACATTAATAAAGTGAAGAATTAAAAACAGGAAAGAATCCTGTGGCACCTTATAGACTAACAGACGTTTTGGAGCAGGAGCTTTTGTGGGTGAATACCCACTTCTTCAGATGCATGTGGTGGAAATTTCCAGGGGCAGATATATATATGCTAGCAAGCAAACTAGAGATAACGAGGTCAGTTCAATCAGGGAGGATGAGGCCCTGTTCTAGCAGTTGAGGTGTGAAAACCAAGAGAGGAGAAACTGGTTCTGTAGTTGGCAAGCCATTCACAGTCTTTGTTCAATCCTGAGCTGATGGTGTCAAATTTGCAGATGAACTGAAGCTCAGCAGTTTCTCTTTGAAGTCTGGTCCTGAAGTTTTTTTGCTGCAGGATGGCCACCTTAAGGTCTGCAATAGTGTGGCCAGGGAGGTTGAAGTGCTGTCCTACAGGTTTTTGTATATTGCCATTCCTAATGTCTGATTTGTGTCCATTTATCCTTTTCCGTAGAGATTGTCCAGTTTGGCCGATGGACATAGCAGAGGGGCATTGCTGGCATATGATGGCGTATATTACATTGGTGGATGTGCAGGTGAATGAACCAGTGATGGTGTGGCTGATCTGGTTAGGTCCTGTGATGGTGTCGCTGGTGTAGATATGTGGGCAGAGTTGGCATCGAGGTTTGTTGCATGGATTGGTTCCTGAGCTAGAGTGTGCAGTTACTGGTGAGAATATGTTTCAGGTTGGCAGGTTGTCTGTGGGCAAGGACTGGCCTGCCACCCAAGGCCTGTGAAAGTGTGGGATCATTGTCCAGGATGGGTTGTAGATCCTTGATGATGCGTTGGAGGGGTTTTAGCTGGGGGCTGTATGTGATGGCCAGTGGAGTCCTGCTGGTTTCTTTCTTGGGTTTGTCTTACAGTAGGAGGCTTCTGGGTACACATCTGGCTCTGTTGATCTGTTTCCTTATTTCCTCGTGTGGGTATTGTAGTTTTGAGAATGCTTGGTGGAGATTTTGTAGGTGTTGGTCTCTGTCTGAGGGGTTAGAGCAGATGCGGTTGTACCTCAGTGCTTGGCTGTAGACAATGGATCGTGTGATGTGTCCGGATGGAAGCTGGAGGCATGAAGGTAGGCATAGCGGTCGGTAGGTTTTCGATATAGGGTGGTGTTAATGTGACCATCACTTATTTGCACCATGGTGTCAAGAAAGTGGACCTCCCGTGTAGATTGGTCCAGGCTGAGGTTGATGGTGGGGTGGAAGCTGTTGAAATCGTGGTGGAATTTTTCCAGAGTCTCCTTCCCATGGGTCCAGATGATGAAGATGTCATCAATGTAGCGTAGGTAGAGAAGGGGCGTGAGTGGACGAGAGCTGAGGAAGCGTTGTTCCAGGTCGGCCATAAAGATATTGGCATATTGTGGGGCCATGCAGGTGCCCATAGCAGTGCCACTGATCTGAAGATATATATTGTCATCAAATCTGAAATAGTTGTGTGTAAGTATAAAGGCACAGAGCTCAGCAGCCAGTTGTGCTGTGGCATCATCAGGGATAGTGTTCCTGACAGCTTGTATTCCATCTGTATGTGGGATGTTTGTGTAGAGAGCCTCTACATCCATGGTGGCTAGGATGGTGTTTTCTGCGAGGTGACCAATGCATTGTAGTTTCCTCAGGAAATCAGTGGTGTCACGGAGATAGCTGAGAGTGCTGGTGGCATAGGGTCTGAGTAGAGAGTCCATATATCCAGACAGTCCTTCAGTGAGCGTGCCAATGCCCGAGATGATGGGTCGTCCAGGATTTCCGGGTTTGTGGATTTTGGGTAGTAGATAGAATAACCCTGGTCGAGGCTCTAGGGGTATGTTGATTTCTTCTGGTGTTAGTGTAGGGAGTGTCCTGAGTAGATGCTGTAGTTTCTTAGTGTATTCCTCAGTGGGATCTGAGGGAAGTGGCCTGTAGAATTTGGTATTGGAGAGTTGTCTGGTGGCCTCCTTTTGGTAGTCAGACCTGTTCATGATGAGAACGGCACCTCCTTTATCAGCCTCTTTGATGATAATGTCAGGGTGGTTTCTGAGGCTGTGGATGGCATTGCGTTCTGCACGACTTAGGTTGTGAGGCAAGCGATGTTGTTGTTTCACGATTTCTGCCTGTGCACGCCGGCGGAAGCATTCAGTGTATAGGTCCAGACTGTCATTTCGACCCTCAGGAGGAGTCCATGTGGAGTTCTTCTTCTTGTGCTGTTGGTGGGAGGGCACCTGTGTATCAGTGCACTGTTCAGTGTTGTCCTGGAAGTATTCTTTGAGTTGGAGACGGCGAAAGTAGGCTTCCAGATCGCCACATAACTGTATCATGTTGGTGGGGGTGGCAGGGCAGAAAGAGAGTCCCCGAGATAGGACAGACTTTTCTTCTGGGCTGAGTGTGTAGTTGGATAGATTGATGATATTGCTGGGCGGGTTAGGGGTACCATGGTTGTGGCCCCATGTGGCAGGTAGGAGTTTAGACAGCTTACAGTCCTTTTTCCTTTGTAGAGAAGTGAAGTGAGTAATGTAGATCTCCTGTCTTATTCTAGTGAAGTCCGTTTGTATAGAAGTTTGGTTATTAATGAGAGTCTCCAGGTTGGAGAGCTCTTTTTTGATGTTTTCCTGTTTGCTGTATAGGATGCTGATCAGGTGGTTCCTCAGTTTTTTTGATAGAGTATAGCATAATCTCTCACTGTGGTCTGTGTAGTATGTAGATAGCAGTGGATTTTTTACCTTTAGTCCATTTAGTATGATGTCCATCCGTTTGCATTTGGAAAGGAAGATGATATCTGTCTGTATTTGTGCAAGTTTCTTCATGAGGTTGATGGATTTCCACTCCAATTAAAAACAATTTCATTTATCAGTTCTACATTGTCCCTCTTTTGACCCTTCAATCCAGGGGTATTGAATGGGTCACATTTTATGTAATTGTTTTAAGGCAGAACCAACATAACAGTTAGGGTTACTAATAGGACAATGAGGGGATGAAAAATTATATTTAGAACTGCTGACCAGGTGGGCTGCTTCTACAACACTTTGCCCCTTGATTTATGACCATTACAGTAGTTGTTGACATTGTAGGGCAAGGTGATCTGTTGCAAACAAACCAAATAATTATAACTAGGTGAATATAACTAAACCTATTACAATTGACTAAACACCAGATATAACCTACACATAAATGAAAACAATTATAGTCATAATAATTGGGAATACAATAAAACCATTACAATCATTGGGTACATTGACAAATAAAATGAGGACCAAGTTTGATGCAGCAATACCCATCAAATAATAAAAGTTATTGAAGTTAGGACCTCCTTAAGCACACACAACAAATAAGATTTTGTAGGAGGACCACAGTTGTTATGCAAGGTTAAGCTGATTTGTACTTAAACTAACATTTTGTTGCTAAAATGTTGCAGAATCCCCTATTTTTAACAGTTGTTTTCAAGAGGTTTTTGGGGACCTGAAAGATGGGGCCTTACAATTATGGGCCAAGGTTTTACAATGAGGGCCCAAGAACTACCCTTTAGGGCTTGGGGGAGTAGAACCAGAGTGCATAGAGGAAAGTGTGAAATTAACAATATAAGCAAATGTAACTAACAATACAAATGTATCAATAACAAACATTAACAACAAAATGACTATTAGATAACCTAACAAAAAATAAACCTGATGCACTGGGGACCAAAGTTTTTTGGACACAAGTGGTGATTGCTAAGTTGGATGGACTTGGGGGAAGTAGAGAGAGGAAAAGACATTTGTCCTGTCTAGTGTAGTATTTTTTTTTTCTGGACCCAATGCTAGCACAGGACACCACTAGAGACAGACACAGAACATGCAACACAGAACTCTGAACACACACCACTAGAGACAGACACAGAACTTGCAACACAGAACACTGAACACAGACTTTGTCGCGACACTATAACCATGGTATTTTATAACTCTTCAGCTGGTACCAGCTCTTCTGATATTCTGGTTCAGAGCCTGAAAAATAGAAGCTTAGAAACAAATTAGCACAGTGCTCCCACATGGCAGACCCTGCTCAGTCTTTGCCACAGTGTGTTTGCTACTTGGGGCTGCACAAATACTAATTAGGTGGTTCATTTCTTTGTGACTTTAGATTTTTTTTTTTCATTTTTTCTTTTTTCTGCTACCTCTTCGGAGGTCAGCAGGTTTTGTTAACAGAATATGTTTTCTGCTACCTACACGGAGGCCAGCAGGTTTTGTTAACAGAATATGTTTTCTGCTACCTACGCGGAGGCCAGCAGGTTTTGTTAACAGAATATGTTTTCTGCTACCTACGCGGAGGCCAGCAGGTTTTGTTAACAATTTTAAGAGCTCTTTATTTTCCTGCTACCCACACGGGGGCCAGCAGGTTTTGGTTAACCAAGAATAGAACTGTGCTCTGTAGAGCTGGTTGTGTGCACACAGATTGGTTTACAATAAGTGAGGCAAAAATACCAATAATCCCCCTTTCGCTATTCTCCACCAAAATGTTATACCAATTATATTAGACCAGTAAAAACCAGCAGGATCTTATTAAAGGGGACAAGGCAAAGATGCCACATTTATTATGATAACAATTTATGACTAATAACTAATATCTTAATTCTTATACACACACATTATACCTATTACCTACACACACACACACATTATACCTAATACCTATACACACACACACACACATTCACACACACACACACACACACACACACATTCATCAGGTGTTCTGCAGCTTCTGCATAGTTACCATTCCTGAAGATAGCTTAAGTTCATGGCTTGATTTTGCAGCTTGGGTTCGTAGCTTGTGGCAGCTAACTGGCCAGGAAAGGTGGGCACAAGGCTGAGCTGGATCTCTGTTGGGCAGGCACCAATGTTCTTCCATGTTGGCAGCAGAATATTACCCAGAGTCTCTTATCTCACCCTTCTTTTTTATAGGCTTTTAGTTTGGATTCAAAGTCTATAGGTCTTGCTGTGTCACGCTACCTCTGGGTTTAGATTGATCACCCATCAATTGCAGGCGTGACTTTCAGCCTTGGACCTGGTTTTGATCTTCCTTCTGTTGTTCTGTTGTCCTTTTCTTTTTAGGATGGATGCTTCTTACTTTGTTTAGGGCTGTTGTCTAGGTCTTCAGCCATTGGTATTTGAACTTTATCTCATCAGGACAGGCTGGGGCTGGAGGTTGATTCCATTATTCATACATACCTCATTCACACATCTAAACTAAACTATAAGATTACAGCAGGGTTTTCAAAAATGAAGGTTGGAGGAAGCTTTTACAAAATGGAGTGAGTGTTTTAAAATGGGGTTTGAATTACAATATGGAACAGAAGTTACAGTTTAGGCAAGTGTAGTGAATGGTGAACAGAAGTTACATTAATAAAGTGAACAATTAAAAACTATTTCATTTATCAGTTCTACATGGGGAAACAGTTTCAGATGAGTTCCCCAAAGACAAAAGGCTAGCCAGCATCTCAACCAGGTGTCAACATAATCAAATGGACTATCACTTGATTAAGCAGCTGTTCTTTGGCAGGAAGAAGGACATGAATGAGATATTTACATCTTGGGAATAGAACAGCTGTGGATTCCCATATAAACAGACTAGCTGTCACCTGAACCTCAGCTAGAGATGATTTTCAAAGAAAAAGTCAGCTATAAGAAAGGAGGACAGAGGCCTCAAAATATTCCTCCTTTCTCTCTGTCCACAGCAGCCATGATGCCTGAGGAACAAAGAAACAATTTTGAACTGGGGTTGGGCGGGTGATCCTGTCTGAAAGAAGTTCAGCCAGTGAGACTGCTAAAGCTTTGCTTTGAATTCACTTAACTTGATAAATTAGGTATTAGTCTGCATTTTACCTTATAACCAGTTTTGATTTTTATGCCTCATTGCTTCAATCACTTAAAATCTTTCTATAGTTAATAAACTTGTTTTATCTAAACCAGTGTGTCTGGGAACTTCCTTTGAGATAACAGGGTTTGTGTATCTCATTTTCTATTAATGAAAAGGTGACTTTTCTATGAGCTTGTATTGGCCAGAATGAAAGAGTTGGGCAGTACAAGAAGCACATTTCTGGGGATAAGTCTGGGATTGGGAATTTTCTGGTGTCACTCTACAATGTAATTCATGGATGGGTAGCTAAGCACTCATGCAGTATAGTTGGGAGTAATTTGCATGCTAAAAACTGTGTGAGCAGGCCAGGAGTGTAAAAGCGGTTTAAAAGGCATCCCAGGTTGGAGAATTGAAGGGACACAACTGTTCAGTAGTCTTGATTATACCCTGGATAATGTCACAGTGAAATATATTCTGATAATCTTGGCTAGCAGCTTGCACACATATGCTGCACAGGAAGGCAAACAAACCCAAGGTCTCTGTCCTGGGGGAAATTCCTTCCTGACTCCAGATAGGGCAATCAGGTCAACCCTGAGCGTACAAGCAAGAACCAGCTAGCCAAGCACCTGAGAAAGAGAATTTTTAGTACTACTTTAGAGACCTTGCCTCCCATTTCTAGCCAGGGCCATCCTTGATGCTTCAGAAGAAGAAGATTTTTTTTTTTAAAAAGCACTCCTGGAACACATTGGGGGTGGGGGAGTGAATTCCTTTCTGACCCTTGCATGACCTTTAGGAAGATAAGACAAAAAACAGAAGTTCACCACAGGGCTGTTGAATCCTGCCTTCTCCTATTACAAGCAACCCTATCATACAATTGCACTTATAAATTTGTCCAGTTCTCTTAAAACAAACTGTTATTTAGCTCCACAACTCCTAGTGGGAGCCTGTTTCAGAACCTCATCCCTCTCATTTCCAGACTGAAATTATTCATGGCTGGTTTATATCCAGGTGTTCTTGTGCTAACATTGTCCTTCATCTTAAATAGCTCTTCAATCTCCCTGATATTTACCCCCTGGTAATTGGATGGTCACCCCACACAGGATTAGAAGGAGTTAAGATAGCCAGCCAGGCAGGCCAGTTAACTCTACAGGGTGCCCCTGGAGGAGGAGCCAGGGAGCAGGGAACTAATTGAAAACAGACTCAGCTGTGCAAGAACAGGTAGGGTCTGTATAAAGCCAGCTAGTAAGTAATAGAAAGGGACTGTTGTGGAAAGTTTCAGCAAAACAAACTGCAATCACTTTCTAGGAAGGAGGGGGTTTGAGCTGGTACACCCAGAGAGAAAAGGGTAATAATTAGGCATAGTAGGAAGTAGTCCAAGGAAGAATTAGTGAGGGCTGAGTGAGGAAAATCCAGAATTGCTGAGCTGAGGGTTCCTGGACTAGAAACTGAGGTAGAGGGCAGGCCCAGGTTTCCCTATCAGTTCCTGCTAGGGTAACACCAAAGGAGTGGAAGGGAAGACTGTCTAGAACTGTTAGGGAGAAAAGATTTTGCTACCCCAGAAGGCGGGGGACATTGAATGACCTAGCCAGAGGGCTGAGTCATGAAGAGGACACTGTAGTTCCTAGGGCTGAGAGAGGGGCTGCAGACCAGAGAGACAGAGTGATTGTGTCCAAACACTGAACAGGGGTATTCACCTCAAGAGCTAAGTCCTGGAATAACCAGGAGGAGGCATCTGATCAGGGGTGAGTGGTGTCCCCCAAGACACTCCAGATGTATTTATAGAAAGCAGTCCTATCCTCTCTCAGCCTTATTTTTGCTGGACTAACAAACTCTGCCAGTCTCCTCTCCTAAGATAGGCCCTCCAGTCTCCTGATCATCCTAAAAGCTCTTCTCTTCACCTGTTCCAGTTTAAATTCATCTTTACAGAAGTTCTCTGTCATGGCCACCATTCTTCTAGCCAAAGAAGACTGGGGTGGACTCCTTTTGGAGCTCATCAATACTGTTATTTAATCAATTAAATGTACTCTTACTGTCCAGTGGATTAGAAACTGAGTACAGTTGTACTAAAGAGCTCTAGGTGCTAAGCAGCTGAGTCAGTCTTAAAGAACTGTTTTTTATTTCTGCAAAAAAGTGCTGGTGTTTTGATGGACTGCAATTGGCTGAATTATCCATACAGGTGGAATAAGTTGGTTAAGAAAAATCTGGGTATATTACAGACATGGGGTTGATCTGGTGGATGAACTTAAACTTCTGTACTTTTAGGTTTGGCAGAGCTGATATCTCCACAAGATGATATTAGCCTGGCAAAGTCATCATATTGTGAAGCCAGTCAAGGAGCCCATCACCAGAGAGCATGTAGCAAGTGAAACCAGCTGAGCTGGGAAGCAGCTAGCAGAGAAAAGTCATCTATTTTAGGGTTGTAGCTACACTATAGAAATGTGCTATTGTGACCTACACCACAGCTGGGTATCACTACTAGCCGTCTGACTTCTGATGCACAGAGCACACCATGTTGACATCTATCATTAGTTTCAGGAGTTATAGGGCCTGTGAATTGTTGCATCTATACCACAATGCCTCACACAGCTTCCTTTGATCAAATGCATGATCTGTATGGTTTATAACTCAAATATGAACCAACTTGTTTTTTCCAAAGGATGTTTTCAAATGGTTCTGTCCTACATAAGGGGAAGGACTTATATATACCATTATATTTGCTCATGTCAAGGGGTGGAATCAGCCCCAAGCCAGTGTTGGACTGACTTTGGGTTCATTACAGTGAACACCATCACATAGGAGAGAATTTACTCTATTTAGTAACTTCTATGGTTTGAATTATGGTGTCATTGAGTTTTTGATTGTTGCTTTTGTTTTATATGGCTGAAGTAATTAATACATGACTTTAATTGTGAATCTCAAGATATTTTCTGTGTTTTCTTAAAGCCCAAGCTCCTGGATTCATGTGAGAATCCCAGCTTCCATTTAATATAAGAAGTTTCTAGCTTCTTTTGTAGAAAAGCTTGAAAATGTGATCTCAGTGTACCCATAAGACTCAGAACACAGGAGGCAAATAAAACAAATCCAAAATATATTCTTTACATATCAGGATCTTTAAACCAGTCATATCATTTTTGGGGCTTGACTTGTGACATTTGAATGCTTGGGATTGGCAATACTTCAATAATACTTCTGTGATGCATAGTACATAGTAGGCATACAACAACAATTGGAACTCTCAATGTTTCCATTACAAGCAGGTTCTGGCAGTTCATGGAGAAGAACAGCAATCATTCTGTTGTACAGCTAACCTACATAATCACCCTGGGTTGAGCTCCTAACATCAAATCAGCCCCACTGATGGCCCCTGCCCCAAGAAGTTTACAATCTAAGCAGGCTCCTTGGGGCGGGAACAGTCTTTATTTCTGTGTTCGTGTAGCAATTAGCACAATACTAAGTCCTGGTCCATGAATAGGGCTCCTAAATGCTATGGTAATACAAATAAATAATAGATGTTAATTGGGGGAGAGGGGTTACTATGGATTTCAACAGGGATAGGGTTTCACCCCAGAAGTGTAAACTACTAAAGTTGCTATTGTAATATCATGACACACACTCCACATATGGCTCTTGATTAACATTTTAGCTATCAGTAGAACACTAAGCAGAACTTTCTTGTGCTCTTCTCCCCCTTCCCTCTGTTGTTTCATGGCCTACATGTAGGTCTGGTATTTTTCTCTTGCAACCGAAGTGGTGGTGCTACATTCTAACAATAATAGTGTTTTAGAGATGAGGCCTCCAGGCATGATATGAAAAATATATTATGCATAAAACACATGTAATGAAGGCTAAAGTAACAACAAGCCAGATGAAAGGGTTGAATAATCCAAAAAAATCCTCCCTCTTAATCTATGCACTCCAGTAACACCTGCTGTTAAGGACCTAATTAAGTAATTTGTTTCAATTCAGTGTATAGTCAAATGCCTGTACCTTCAAGGCAAAGACCTCCTCCAGGCAAGGGTTCCTAGTGTGTGATTCTGTTTGTGAAGTTCTCTGCAGCTAAAAAAGTCCTTTAGCCTGATCAGAAGCCCTCACGGACTAAAGTCTTCCTTGCTGTTTCATTTAGCCGGCAAGCTAGTCAGTAGCCCCTTCTGATTTATAAAACAACAGAAACTTTCCATCACCACACCTCCCACTTCCAATTTCAGCGTAGTCAGGATGTAGAAAATTGGCACACAGCATGAACACACAAGGTTAGTGGCAAAACATGCCATTCCCAATAAGTTCAAATTCATCCATAGGATAGAGTGCTTGATCAAAGAGCAAATGTTAGGAAGAAAGGGCACTGTAGGGAAACAATCATTTGCTTTTTACATGGATGATTGATTATGTACTCCCACAGTGGCTATTGTGAAATAAAACACTAAACTAGATATCCCACCTTCAACTAATCTATAGTTGTATTTTCTGTGTCAGTCCAGCTACATGCATTCTTCCAGAAAACAGAGCTAAAGTGTACCAATGTAAATGCCCCGTGGTAATTCAATGCAAGGGATGCCATGATGATCTCTGAAAGTATTTTGGTTCTTCATTGATGGAGGGCAAGGAACCATTTTAAGTTATATTAACACACGGTATTTTATTCAGCCAACACAAGCCTGAAGAGGGCCTTGTTTAACACAACTCAGTCAATTCTCAGTAACACAGAGGCCACTTTTTAACTATTCTGGTGAAATAAAAAATATAACAGAGCTCCCTTCACATAATGGTGTTGGAGTGTCCCTCGACATGCTCCTCTACTGAGGATTCAGAAGCTTGTAAGAGGAGGCCAAGGGAAAGGATATGATCACAGGAGACCGTGAGAAGCTGAGCAGAAGCTAAACTGCTCTAGCTTACACCAGAAGCTAGGCAGGCTCCTCAACAGCCCTAGTATTAGGAAGTGGAAAGATCACTTAAAATGCCCCCAAAGTCCCACTTCTTTGCTCAGAGAAGGCACCGAGGAGCTTCTTCCTTCTATTGATACAATTCTTTTAATCTTGGGTGGTAATATAGATATCCTAATTTTTAAAAAATACATATTGTGCTAACCTAATCTTATATTACCAAGGCATGACCAATCAACACCGTGAGCACTCTAGTTATATGTTCTACCTCTGTCCCCTGCCCTCTATCTGGATGAAAACCAGGCGCCAATAACTTCAATAGAACCAAGACGTAACTCTGGTTTTAGACGTGAGCTCATCAGAGCACAGACCTTGTTTTCCTTTCTTCTTGGAAGCTGCCTACTGGATTTGTCATGACATTGCACCAGTGTCAGACTAGTATATTTTTTTAAAAACTGTTTCATTTTAAAGCTTAAATATATCTAATGGAGAGTTTATTTGGAATTTTCTTCGTGTGTGTCTCACTTCCCTCATTTGTGTGAAAGGATAGACAGCTGCTTGGTATTAAAGTCTGCATTCAGTTTCAACCACTTTATTGTCCAAATTTGCTGTGATTGCAGAATGTCATCATCTTGATGACTTAGCAGTGCAAGGGTGATGATATCGGTAACTTCCATCTGCTCTCATCTATATAGAACTGTCTACTTTTAAATCACTACTTTAAAATCACTATTTTTATCTGCCACTTTTAAATCACTAACTGGCTGAGGAGCTGTTCATTGTCCTGAGTGCTGTCTATTCATCCTGATGGTTTTGGCCGGATTTTGCCATGGCATGTCAGGTTTGACAAAGAAGGGGAACAGATGACATCGTCAGCCAAGTTCTTCTTCCCTCTGATGTTATAAACAATGAATCTGGCAGAGACTATTGCTTCTTAAAGCACTGCTTGCAGGCATGACTGGAGCTAAGCACACACCATGTATGCTACAATATAGTTTGTTTCCTAAGGCTAAAATGTCTTATTACGACAAGCAGATGCTTTCAGCAGGACTCTTAACACACTTGTATACTTTGAGAGAATATGGCTGAAATTTTCAAAGCTGCTTTGGGAATTTAGATGCTCAAGCAGCACTGGAAAACTCTGCCTATAACTATAGTGTCAGGAGGGGACTAGATTAGCCAGTGTGTGCATCAATTTCCATTTTCTATCTATATCACTGCTCAGAGGGCCTTTGTTAGATATATTTAACTAATTACATATTAGGATCTTTGACTCCTTCAGCAGCTAGAATCACATTGCACTTTTATTCACTAAGGAATAAAGGATTGTGCTGGGGTTGAGGCACAGGACTTGGACTTGAGTTCTGAGTTCTGACCCTTCTTTGCTACAAAATTTCTTCATGATCTTGGGTAAGTCTCACTGACCTAAAGTTTCAAATGCATCTTACACCTTTAGATATCCTACTTCAGACACCTGGGGCTTGATTTTCAGAGGTGAGGAGCAACAACTAAAGTCTGTGGCAGCTGTGAGTGTTTGGCGCTCAAAGTGTGTCAAACTGGGCATCCAAAAATGGAGGTATTGAAAATCAGAGGTTGCTCTAGAAAATGGGGGGCCTCAGTGTCTCCTTCCGTAAAACAGTTGTAATACTTCCTTATCTCAGAGGTTTAGTATGTCTTCATTCATTAATGTTTGTGAGGTGCTGAGACACCAGTTATGAGCACCATCGAAGTGCTTATGAATAAAAATGAATTATATCATAATTGTTTATTTTATTCTTTAAAAATAATTCAAAAAAATAAGAGACTAACGTAGGATTGAAACCTGCTGCTGCGCCACCAGAGTGTCAGCCCTCCCTGTCAGCAAGAGCTGTAAAGCCTGTGGAATGTCAGCAAAAAGCTTTTTGGGGTTATATCTGTGATTTTTAAACATCTCTTCTCCCAGCAGTCTGATCTTAGGATCCAATAGCAGTAGGCAAGACTAGTTTAGTTTAATATTTTCCACCACCAGCAGGGCTCCACTCCAGACTTCAGTATCTACTATTAAAATCTTAAGACTCTCCACATGGCTGCCTAAACAGGAAAGTGTACAAGACAGTGAAATATAACAAAATCACTGAGAGAAAGCCACAACAAGGTAAGTCTTGCCAATCCATAAACAAAAGGAACTAAACTCAGCAGTCAGAAATCTAAGCTCAATTCTAATTAATCCCTTTAGGTATAAATTATTAACTGTCACTTAAAACAAAATGAAGCAGAAAAACAAGAGGTTTGACTTTTCACTATTTCCAAAGAATTCTTAATGTGTAATCTGAAGTTTGGGTACAGTATACATTCAGTTATATATCGGGGCAATTTTTTCCCTGACTTCTCATATAATTTTCATAATACTTTTGTTGCGTACATTTTTGATCAGTGGAAAGAAGAAAATTATCTTAATAGGAAAGGTTATTTCAATTATTATTTTGTCTCCAACTGACTCCAAAATATAGAAGTGCTTTTATCAGTGAGAAGTTCCTTTGACATGCAGAAATTAAATATTGTACAGCTACTGTGTTGGACCTCATCATTTCATTAGCAAAGTCACTTGATATCCAGATATGGCTATATTATTACTCTATATCTATTACTAAGTCCATCTTGGTAAAGAATAAAAGGCAGAGGCATATCTGCTGTAATCTTGAATTAGTTATTCTTCTGATGTGAGGAGTCAATTTTTAAAAAAAAATTCTCTGAATTACTTGAAAGATCATTTACAATCAGATTTAACGACTAAGACTTGCTGGGCTGGCTTGCTTGCTTTCTGTAATACCAATGCACACAGAAATGGATAATTAAACTTGCCCTTTTCCCTGTAATTCTGCTATCTTGTTTTACATTTTGAATGTATTTGTCATAAGACTTGTTATTAAAAATTTTCATTATGGGTGAGGGAGGGGAGAAGTTGTGTTAAGCCCCAGCCCTGTAAAAAGTTGCGCCATGAACGACTTCAATAATTCATTAGTGAAAATCAAAGCCTAGAAAACACAAGAAGCTTGGATTTTTCTAAATGAAAAATTGTTATCTGATTGTGCAACCCCTGCTGAAGCTAGTGAATGTAATTAGTCCAATTGAAGTCAAGGGCCCTGATCCAGCGCATACTTATGCACATCCTTACCTTACTTATGTAAGTGCATGTGTGCAGAGTAAGAGCCAATGGGACTACTTATGTGAGTCAGGGCTCGACACTATGAGTAAGATCTGCACGATCTGACTAGAGTTTCCTGTTCTTTTCTGCAAGACATGGAGAGGACAAGAACTGGGATTAGACAATTTTTCCCCCCAGGACTGACAGCAACCCGACCCTAAATATCGCTGTTGGTTTTGGTTTGGTTTTGGTTTTTACTGGTTTAAATGACAGCAGATTAAGCAAAATAGGTTCAAGTTTGATGATTTTTCTAGCTTCTTGACACTCCAAAGTAGAATTTATAATCCTTAAAAATGTGCCTTACCATATTTGAAACTGCGGGTTGGGGGGGGATATATTTAATTTATGTTAAGTTTAACAGTCAGACTTCTCAATGTATATTTTTCCAGCATTAAGCTTTAGAAATGGAACATTTCATCCATAAAAAAAAAGTTACACCCAGATGCTATGATTATCTGTAACATTTTGACAGACAATAACACATTTTAATAAAAGCAATTTAAATAGGCTGAGTGGGACCTAAGAGAGCTAATATAAGATTTAATGCTCTTTAATACTTGGTTACATTTTCTCAGGAACCTGTGGGACTGATCTTGTGAATACCTAACTACACTTCATCATGTACCTGATTTAACATCCTCTTGCACTTTGACATAGAAATCCCCAGGCTACTTTATTTCTTTGTTAAAAGATTAGTAGAACCAAAGTACCAATAATTCTCTAACCTCTGAAAGCTGCAAAAGTGCAAAGTATGGAGATTAATACTGCTGTAAATACCTTGTTCTCTTAATCTATCCTATTCCCTTTTAATTATTCATACAGTTGTTCTGTGCATGCATTCTGCAATTCTGGACCTATGCTATTTGATACAACATCTACCATTCACCTACCATTGCTTCCAAATTATGTTCCAAAACCTAACCTTTCATTTTAAAGACGAATATATTTCTAGCCTTCATGGTTGCAAACTTCACCTTGAAAATGTGAACAAAAGTAATAAAAAATATATACACATAACATTTAACTGTGGGACACTATAAAACTAATTTAATATCAGAATAAATAAAATAGAGCAGTAAAGAGAATGTATTATTTATTCTGATATTTAATTCATGGAAGACCTCCATTTAAAAAGATGCAGAATCTCCAGTCTGCTTCCCTGGAGTGTCACTGTAGCCAGAGACTTTGCAGTAGAATTTCCTTCCCCGTTGCAGGGCAATATATGGAGCCTTTTATAGTATATGGTACATCATGCCTTACAGTATATGTTATTTCTTGCATCCAAGTAGAAACAAAACATGCAGGTCTACTGGCTTCCCATGTTCACACTTTTAATTCTTTAGATACTTAAGTAAGTGAAAACCTCATTCTAAAATATTAAACAAGTGTTTATGTGGTTCTACCTTCCTTTGAGCCAGATAGTCCCTGATCTGTCAAGTGCATCTAATGAAGGGCACAAGTAGCCCATGGCACCCCCCATCCCTCCTTCCCTGCACAAGAGATAGGATCAATCATATAATAGTCCTTGCTTTCAGAAGAATGTAATGATTTCTTTCTGCATGCACCTTCTGGGATAGAATCCATTCCAAAGGGCAGGAAGGTGGCAGAACCGCTCTGCACAGGCTCACATACCATGAGGAGCTAGCTTAGGCGTAACAAAGCCTGTGCCCTCCCCCTGGAGCAGTGTGACAATGCAGAGCAATGTTTTAATTGCACAGTCAGACATTATATGAGTCAGATGGGGAGGTGGGAGCGGAAAATCTCAAAAAGAGATGGCGGTACAGCATCAGATCTCATAGGTGAAGTTTCTGCTAAGATCAGAATGCTATTTTTCTAGTATCTTTTTTAAAAAAATATTTGCACTAAAAGAAATAAAATCTGATCAGTACATTGTTTAAACAGGCTAAATCTGCAATCTTTGACTCATAATTAATACATATTTATGATGCTTGATTGATTTGAAGTAATCCATGTAGCATCCTGAGTGCTGTGACAGGAGTAGAAAATGTGAGTGAGTGCTTTATTTATTATTATTAAATTTCAATATGCAGGAGAAGTTAAAATATTGAACCAGCAAGCTCTGTTTCATTGAATTCGAAGTTTTGTTTGTTTTTTTTACTTCTAGCTTAAAATTTATTACAGTCTCCCTATGCTGAGAATTGCACATACCCCAAAGTGAAGTTGAGCTGGATTTGAAGGTCACATGGACATACCTGTTACCCTGAAAAAAGGACTGTGGCATCGCTAGAATAACTGCCTATCACCACCATAGTCTATCCCTCTTGAGGTATAGGTTTCTGGGGCAGTTTAGGAAATACACTAGAGGACACAGATATAATCTTCTGATAAAACGATCAACACAGACAGTATTATTTTTCAAAAGTCTCTTTTTATTAATGTAACTAAATTCTACTAAAAGTAAAAATCAGACAAATCCATTATTGCAAGTTAAAGAGCATCTGAACCGCAATAACATACAGTTCAAATGATACTAAGTGGATACGGTCCACTACAGGTGGCCAGTCTGTAAAAGGTCTTGGACAGCAGTTCTTACTTTGCACTTTAAAGTTCACATAGGAAAATTGCAATTAATAAACATTGTTTCACACACACACACTTATACACCATACTACTACTACTACTCCTGTGCTATACTGTGATTGACTAGTAAGCTTACTTCATCTGTTAGTTATCTGTATCGCTGCCATAAATGTTATGGGTGCTGAGACTAGGAAGCTGTGAAGCAGCTGTGGGTGCTTTCTTCAGCAGTGTTCTCAGGATTCTAAACCATCACTCTCCTAAGAACTCCTAACGGTCATCACTCCCTCCTTCCAGCAGCTCTTCTGTCTTTTCGGTCTCTCTCTCTCTCTCAACTATCTCATTTGCCTGCCTTATATACTATTCTATCGGGAGCGAGACCTTTACTGAGCATGCTACAGATCTGATCCTTAGCCTCATGTTATCTTTAGCCTATTTTTGCTCTGTGCCTGCCCATCAGTTTATAATCTTCAGTAACCTTTAGCATTCTATGTTGTAACCTTTAGTGACCCATAGCTTTTGCTATATGACCCTTAGTAACCTTTAGGCCTATAGTAACCTTTAGTTGTTTACCATTTTAACTTTCTATTGGGCATGCTCAGTCCATAGATACTTTGTGGCCACACCTCATTCAACTTGTAGTGATTATGTGCTCCATAGCATCCAATTAATACACATCCTGCAAATTTTCAGTGGTGAAATGATTCGTGCTTATTTTAAAATGAAAGCTAGGGATGTAAAATGGAGTTTATGAAATTTTCCCAGCATCATACCATGGTCCAATCCAGACTAATGAGCAGCTGTGTTTACAGCCTTGGGTGACTTACAATGCTGTGCTGAAGGAGTTCCCACTTGGCTGCTCACAAACAACCTTCCAGCATGCAAGCCACACCCTGAGTGTTTGTGTGTAACTGCAGCCTGCCAGCCATACGTGGATTACACTCTTGCTCTCTCTAGCCTTGGTTATACTGCAGGGTGACCCCAACACACTCCCAATCTTAGGTTTCCCCCCAGAAATGTATGTCCTGTACTGCACAGTCCTCTCCTGGACAATACAAGTTTATATAAAGTCAGTTATTTCTTTAATAGAAACAATTTGTACAACTTGCCACCCCAAATGGCATTTCCCAAACATTTCAATTTTAACATATAGGATTAGATAAAACAATAGAACAAATTTATTAACTACAAAGAGAATTTCAGTGAGTTCAAGTAGTGAAGTATAAAAGTCAGAAATGGTTGCAAGAAAAATAAACATAAAATACTGCTGGTGCCTAACTTATCAAACTGTGTTAAATTCAAAGTTTTCTCATCACATACTTTTAGCAATCTTACTGACCAAACTTCTTAGGTGAGGACCCCTTGTCTCAAAATCCAGTGAATGCTTCCTTTTGTCATATCAGGTATCATGAATGATGTATGGAGATGACTCTCTTTATTGCTTAAATATAAATTAAGCAAAGCTCACGTGCCTTTGTTTAAGACAGACACGTTCCAAACTGAGGGTGGCAAACGTGCCAATAACACCATACTAAGGAATTTCATATACCATGTTGCCCCACATTATACCAGGACAACAATGACCAACAAATTGAATTTTCAACTGATTCTTCACAAGGCCACAGATGACTTCCTGAGTTCCCTTCCAACCCTGATATTCTATGATTCTATGAAAGCATACTTTCTGCAAAGATTATTGCAATAGTGTGTAGAGTGTGAACAGAGGGGTACATTCGGTCACACATCCCAAAGTATATACACTACAGTGCTCAGATGCACACTAGCGCCATCTCTGCTTATTAAAGTGGACAGTTACTGACATCACAAGATCCTGCCAGAGTTTCCATTAACATACAGTGGTTAAATCCAATCCTATGGTAGGAATTAGAGAATAAAGAGTCCTGTTTGCCAGACTCTTCTTTCACAGTAAAATAGTGAAAAGCAGGAGTAACTCCATAGAAGTCACTGGAGTTGATGCTTTCTCACAGATGAAAGTAAGAGGAAAATTGGGTCCATTGAAGTCCAGTGGTACTCAAATAATAGCAACATTTTTTTTCTATTTCCAGGGCATGATTTTCCCCCCAAGTCTGTAACTGTTATCAATTTAGTGCCAGTTTTAGACACTGGGATCAAAGGCGAATTGTGGTTTTCTGGGGCCCTGGGCCAGAGCAAGTGGTGGCCCCTCCACACCCCTTCTGTCTGCAGTCCCTCCCTGCCACCATCTCCCCTGGCACTCCTGCCGAAGTGCCAGGTCAGGACATGGGTGCTTGCCTGGCAGGAGCACCAGGTGGACAGAGTGGGGCAGGCCTCCACACCATGACCCCACTGTCCAACAGATTGCTGGATGGGTGGAATGGGTCAGCATTGGGGCACCCCATTAGCCAGGGCCCCTGGGCACGGGCCCTGTTAGCCAAATGGCTAATCTGCCACTGACTGAGATATATACTGTATGTGACTGGAAATTTTATGGCTTATCACCCAGTGTGGATCACCAGTGAAATGCACCTCATTTTGGAATCTACAAATGGAAACAGCTTCCCTTTCGTTGTGGACAACTGGAAAAACATGAGCATAATTTTTCCTCAGAGCAAATACAGTACATTACTTTCCTATACCTCCACTGCAACCCTGATTGAATTTCCATAGTCACTCCACCAGTGAGGTATAAAATGTCTCTAACTCCATGAAAAATGCTATTGGAAGAAAATGCAAGTTGGAACCAGGTATTAGTTTTTCCACCTAAACAGTTTCAGAACGAAACATGTTTGCAAAATCAATACTTTAATGAAATACACTAACATACATCCAAATTCAGCAAGGTTTCTCTAGATGACCAGTGAATGCCGCTAGCAAGCTAAGAATGTTATAGTGATATCACCTAACCATTCTTCAAACTCTTAACTCCCTTTTCATCTTACCTCCTTTACATATACCACAACACAATCTCTAATTTGTTACAGTAGGGTTACATAAGAGGTGATGTCAAGCATTATTTAAAGGGAAAAATTAATATTGACGTGTTTGTTCGGGGGGATAACAAAGAATAACATGGACTTTACAAATAGACATAATAAATAATATAAAAGACAGATCATATTTAGGACCTTATTCCAACATTGAGATCATATAATGTTTGTATAGTACTTTCAGCATGTCAGCACTAGCTGGTATTACTATTTACCTGCAGTAGCAGCATGTTTCTGTAAACCAAGAGTTTCCTGCCATTTCACACTAGTCCATGTGCCTTACACCTTTCTCATATCTTCTACCTCTTTCCTGCTTTTATTGTCTCTGCTTTCAGCTCCATCAACTTAGCCATTACTAACAGGGCACCATGTGCATGTGGTGTCATCTGGAACGATTCATGTGTGCCTGGGACTCTGCCTATTTGGTTTTGCTGGAAAGGGGTATTGAGTATTACAATGTTTTTAAAAACAACTAATTTGATTACACTCAGCAAACTCAAGCACATTCACTCACATCTTTGTGTAAAATCTGAAGTGAGGGTGAAACAAAGCAGTCCTGAGGAATCACCATCTAATATTTCCCTTTTGTTTGGATGTAAGAAGCAGATGGCTTTTGAACCGTACCGCTACAGTACTGTCAGAATGATGAATTATTACATCACCAGCAGTACTGAGTGGGGTCAGATCAATTATATCCCTTAATTCACCCTGACCAATAAGTATTTGAGTACATGTCGTTATCCACTCCTAGAGCACTGGTAACCTATTGAACTTCAATGAATCATCTCTATCTGCACTGCAATACAGAAATCCATCCCCATCCTTGCTCAGACTCAGAAGAACTTTTTATGAAATACAGTCTAGGAATCTGGAGTGCAATCATACACACAAATGCCATTTATTTCAATTGAAACTGATCAATTATTTTAAGATATGCAGTGGTTTTCCGCAACACTTCCTTATCAGTTTGTGTGAGCATCTTATATGTTGGCTCCTATTAGCATCATCAGTTATGTTTAGAGGCAAATTTACCACACAATACAAAAGCAGGGCCACAGACTTCCTTGCCCTCTGTGATGCAGTATGTTACCTCAAAATCTCTGTTAAAGAATAATAAGGAGGTGACATATAAATAACAGGTTCAACTCCTACCAGCATCTATCAACTGGGAGAGATAGAAATCTGTGTGCCTCCTGCCCATGTTGCATTGAAATAAAGGATAGAGAGCGAGAACCTTAAACAGAAGAAGATTTATTAAGGGATAGTTACAACTGGGGGGGAAGATCTACTAAAGGGATCACAACAAATACCCAAGGATAGATTCCAGCAAGGGGCATAAAGCCCAAACCCTTCAGCTGTCCCTTGGTTAAACTATTAAGTGCCCGAAAAACAATTACTGTCTCTTCTTCGCTGCAGATGGAGGTTACCAGCAACTGATGGACCATCTCAGAGTCTCAGGAACATCAGAGGACCTGGCTCTCTACCGTCAAAGCAGGAGATCAACAGATCTGGGCTGATGAAGTTTTCCCTGGATCCTTTGATGGATTCAGGTACTGGGTAAGCGCTAAAGTCCTTGGCAAGTGTTAGTGGCCAAAGTCTTGATCCGATGCCAACGCAAAGAAACTGGATGTGGCTGCCTCGATGGTGGACAGACCCTGCGTTTTCACTGACGGTTCCTTATGTGCTCTTTGTGGCACGAATTCCTGAGGCACACTCTGGCAGACACTGTCCCCAACTGGTTCCAGCCAGCTCTCAGTCCCTCACGTTCTGGTGGGAAACAGAGTTTTGACAGGAAAATGCCATGAAGAAAGTATACCAATGTAAGCGGGGGAATGGGGAACTTTCCTGGCTTCTGTACTACACCGATGAAGTGGGCTAGCGAAAGGATCTGAGTCCTCACTCCCACTTACTTTACCCAGAGACCTCCCTGTCCTCGAGGACTCCCCTTCCACTCTCCTGTCTGGCAGAGTCCTTGTAACCCCAACAAGGCTGGGCCCAGGATTCCTGGGGGGCTCGATCCCCAACCCTGCTGTGGTCACCTAGGACAGGGGCTAGGGTGCCCCTACTCCGGGGTATTCTCTCTGCACTGGGCACTTCCCTGACCCACTGATAATTACATACAATTTAAAACAAATACAAGTTATTTAATCAACAATTAATTTAAAAAAGAATAAGGAAAAATGGGAAAGGTTAAAGAAAAACACATCACCCCATTCTGTGGCAGGGAACATCACAAACAGTGTCTCTGGAACATGAGTGCAGTTCACAGTCTGTTCCTTGTAGGTCCCAGGCCTCCTTCTCAGGCCCTGGCTGTGCTGCAAGGATGCTGCAGGTTGGACACTTGCTCTGGTGGTGGCCACATACCCGCAGGCTTTGGGTGGTGGGACCCTTCTTCCCAGCATCAGCTGCCCATCAGGTTAAGATCCATCTCCAAGTTGGGCCTACAAGGGCTCTTGGCTGGGAGGTGTCTTTCTGTGCTGGACCCTTTTCCCAGGGTCCCCCCTTGGCTGGCCCCAGTTGCTCACCACACTTGGCTCCAGATGGCTCCAGCTCCCCTGTTCTAGCTCCAGCTCCACTCTGCCTTAGCACTGATGCTGCTGCTCTGCCTCCAGCCCCCTGGGTTGCTTCTCTGGCCCATCTGGCTCTGTGGCTGCAGCCCTGCTCCCAGCACAGGATCTGCTTCCTGAGCTGCTTTTCTGGCCTCTCTGGCTGGCACAGCTCTGCTCCCCAGCTCAGCTTGGGCCCCTGCTCTCTCCTTAGCTTGGCCCCACTCTGTCTCACCCAGGCAATTCCAGCTCACATGGAGGATGGGACCCATCCTGGCCTCCTGACTCCCTGATTAGCCTGCCCACCCTGTCAATCAGATTGACTTGGAGCGTTGGCCTCTCCCCATTGCCCCTGGGGACTGTCAGTCGCAGGGTCCTGATTTCACATTGACCCTTCCCCTTTTGGTACTGGGAACTGGCCAACCAAAACACCCCCACTGAATGTTAGTAAGGGGACAACATTCCTCTTACACCAAGATGGAGTTCAAACCTTTCCTATCACATGCAGCATCTTGAATTTTAAACTCCATTTTGAATTGCAGCAATATGTATTATAATACATAGCAAGTATAAACATACACCAATATCACCTTCAAAGTGGGTAGCAATTTGCGGGAGAAACCCGAGTAGGGAGAGCTGCTCCACTCTATTCTCTACAAGTCCCCTAAAATTGTAAGAGTCTCTCTCTGGGACTGAGGCAATGCAGCAGTGGGCACAGGGTTGTTAGTGGGACAGGAATGAAGCTAAGGCATGGTCTCTGGACATACCATCTCCTCTTGGGTCCAGGTTTGCTTCCCAATGGATAAGTGTCCAGGATTCATATATGGTTTAGACTCCTGTAATGCCCCCAGCAAGCATTCCTCTGAGGGTAATGTTAATGAAGCTTTTGGTTGGGCAGCCAAGTTGCCATGAGAGAGATTGCACATCGGACAGCTATGCAAATCCCTGGGGGGTTTGCCCCTCACAGTGTCTAGTCCATGTGAATACCAGGACACCTACATCTCACAGGGTGTGCATATGATAGCTACCATCCGGAAGGAAACTGCAGGTAGAACAAGAGAAAAGCAAAAAGGTTTCTGTGCCATGGAGTACAGGAGTACAAATAAGAGAGTAACAGATTTCTCAGGGTATTTTTAATTGTTATTTTGTCTGACTATTCTTCCCTCACAACTTATTCTCAGCTTTATGTTAAGTAATTCACTGTTCATTTAATAAAGTGATATGCACATAACAATTAGCAAATTAAAGCTAAACTGTTAAATACAATTATAGTTAATTACACACAGGCTCACACTTACCATGCAAAGAACTAGATTGGTGAATTTGAATCACAGGTTGTCCACTTACCCTCATAATTTTTGATCCCCAAAATTTAACCCAGAACAATTATTTGACACTGTTTTTGTTTGTTTATTCTACCTTTAAAAGCACTTTTCAGCTGTTTATTGTAATTGTCATGTACTACGAGAGAATCTTCTTACATGGCACAGACCTCAGTGGAGAGATAAATATACCAGTTAAGACTTAGATCAACCCCTCCTGTGGGAGGAGGCTTGAGTTTTCCCCAATCGCACTGGCGAATGAACAAAAGGTTCTTCACACCCTGCAGACCCCTAATGTCCTCATGAGACATCCATGAGGCTGCACTGGAATCTTCTGCACTCCTATCCTGGCTTCCTTGAAGTCTTCTGAATGGGAGGTTCCCTAGTGTGGATGGGGCTTCCCCCACAAACCGCTCCCAGATGCATCTTGAGGTTGGAGTAAACACTTCAGCAAATGTATTATTATTGACTTGGGGGGAACAATGTGCATTACCATAGTTCCTCAGCTTCCTACCCTCTCTTGGCACATGTGGGTCCTTGGTCAGCATGGAGCTGCCTCTGAAACATTCAGGTGGGGCAGGGATAGTGCTGAGAAGCTGACATGACCAGTACCATGTGGCCTGAGGCACATAGCACTAGGGCCAGACCAGGGCCCTAGCTGAACTGACTCAGGAATATATTGTGCTTCTATAGACTCACTGATTTTTAAATAGTAGAAGTATAAAAATAGGATTATAAACCTATTGCCATCTGGTACACTTAAGCTAAAGTAAGATCAGATCAGGCACAAATCCCATATTAATGTGCTGCACATCTGTAGCATCCTCCGTCTGAGGATCTCCAAATGCTTTTGCAAAAGTAATCAGTATTAAGCTTCTGCACTCTCTCTAAGGTAGAGAAGTATCACTCGGCCAGATCCTCCATGGCAGTCACGGAATTTCCTGCACAGGGGAGGAGGTTGTGGGCAAAAGTGGCTTTAAGCTACCTTTGATCCTGGGGTTTCTGTGTGCTAGACTGATCCTCACCTGGCTGCTAATATAGCCAAAGGTCTTTATAGTAGCTCGATTGCACTGGAGTATAGGGAAGCCACGGCCAATTGTCCTTTCCCCCAGCCACAGACCCTGCAGCTGCCATGCAGAAGGAAGTGGCATAAGAGCTGTTATAAGATTTATGTGCCACCTGAGGATTCCCCTGAGGCCAATTAAGCTAGTCTTAGGGCAGCCCAGGATCTAGCCTATTTTACCAATGGAAAAATGTAGACAAGTAAAGGGCCAGAGCATCAACCCCTTCTAGTGACTTGCTCAAGGTCATGATGTTACAGCTTAAAGCACTACATTATTGGGGATCAGATTAATCACTGGTGGAGCTCAATTGACTTCAGGGACAATTTAGCACCTAGAAAGTGAAGCTAAAGTAAATTGCACCTGTCTAGCAGCCATGATAGAGCAAAGAAGCAACTTGAGCTCAAAAAAAGATTTGCACACTAGGGAAATTTAGCGTAGCAGACACCAGTTTCCACCTGTTGACCTGTGAATAGGCTTGCAGAGTCCATGAAATGAACTGTAGTGAATTTGTTCCCTGGCATTGTGCCCAATTAAATGGGCATGCTTTTTACCAGGTGGCAGATTAAATGGATTTAAGTAGACAAACCAGTTTGCTGTGGCTCTTTCCTACAGAGGCAGGAAAAATAACTGGATGATTTTTTAAACAAATTGGAGCAGTGCTTACAGAGTACCTGTTGCTGAATAGATGTACATCCTTGTCCCTAAACACTCAATGAGAAATTACATTTGCCTTTTTTCCAAGGATCTCCCATTCCCCATGTTTTAGCTAATAAACAACAGTTGTCCTATGATTTAAAAAGATATACTTTTCTAGCTCATGGGATAACCTGGGTTTTAGGATTTTAACAGTAAAGAAAAAGGATTCCACATCTCCAGATGAGCTATTATGGAATGTCACATTTATATAAAACTTGGTACACTGCATAAAGCAATGAAGAAACTCTGCTTCAGGTCCATTGGGGAAGATTCCTCTTCCCTTGACCGCACCCATGTTCCTTAGCAGTCAGCACCCAGCCCAGTCCTCTTTACTGGGGGTAGGATTTGCCCTTTAAAGCACATCTCTGAACTTGGATTAGAATGTGGCAGTAGTTGGAAGAGAGCATTGATTAAGCTGAAAAGTTGCTTTGGTTCTAAGAGACATTCATTTGCACTTTACATGCATCTAAAGTTGAAAAAAGAAGGAAGAGGACTGCTATTTTTAAGGGTACATTAGTGAGATCTTAATTTAAAAGTAAGGGGACATGTATTCATAAGTGTCCTCTACATTTGAGTGCTTAACTTGGGACATCTTGGATGTCTCAGACTGAGCACCTACAATTAGAAGCTTCTTTAGACAAATTGGA
Organism: Gopherus evgoodei; assembly: GCF_007399415.2. Taxonomy (NCBI): domain Eukaryota; kingdom Metazoa; phylum Chordata; order Testudines; family Testudinidae; genus Gopherus; species Gopherus evgoodei. Next base: position 51,862,619 of record NC_044328.1, on the reverse strand, counting down.
AAAAGATTTGGGTGAGTCTTTTGATCATGTTATTGTTGTCAAACACTGAACACTGTCATGAAAGAAAGCCATGTTAAATTTCCAGCCTTAGACCCCTGTGTCTGGTTCAGCAAGAATGAGGGGCCTGATTCATGATTGCTCAATGGACCACTAATTACGTTCCAACAACATAAAAGAGCCATAAAGCTAGCAGAAGGACCTGGGATTCTCTGCTAGCATAGGGGAGTTTCTTACCTGATGCTGGAACTCATCCATGCCAACCCCCATCCCAGGATCCCACATAGGGAGTGCACCAGGGGTACGTTAGTAGAAGGGATGTGGCCTCAGCATACTTCACTCTCACCACTCCACATTGTCACATGACTCAAAGAGTACCATGTGTATCCCAAAATCTAAGGCTACTCTAATCAGGGCCACCCAGAGGATTCAGGGGGCCTGGGGTCTTCGGCAGCGGGGGGCCTCCACTTCGGCGGTAATTTGGTGGTGGGGGGTCCTTCCGCTCCGGGACCCACCATTGGAGTGCCCCGAAGACCTACGGTGGGAGCCCTCCACCGCCAAATTATCACCGAAGACCCAGCATTTCGGCGGTGGGTCCCGCTTCGGCGGCAATTCAGCAGCGGGAGGTCCTTCCGCCCCGAAGACCCGGAGCAGAAGAAGCTCCAGGGGCCTGGGCCCCGTGACAGTTTTCCGGGGCCCCCGGAGCGAGTGAAGGACCCCGCTCCAGGGGCCCCGAAAAACTTTTGTGGGGGCCCCTGTGGGGCCCAGGGCCTAGGGCAAATTGCCCTACTTGCCCCCCCTCTGGGCAGCCCTGATTCTAATTGGGGGGAGGGATAGCTCAGTGGTTTGCTAAACTCAGGGTTATGAGTTCAGTCTTTAAGGGGACCATTTAGGGATCTGGGGCCCCACCAAAAAAAACCCCAAACCTGTCAGGGACAGTACTTGGTCCTGCTAGTGAAAGCAGGGGACTAGACTCAATGATCTTTCAAGGTCCCCTCCCATGCTATGAGATAGGTATATCTCCATGTATTCTAACTTTCATCCCTGATGGCCCCATATTTAGGGGCCATCAAAAGTGGTTTAAAGACAAAGATGGAAAATTGTGGTCTAGGACTAGCAGCCTCAGTATCTAGGCACAGAATTCCTTATACTCCTCAGCAGTAATCTCTGTGACTGACTAGGAAATTTTCTTAATGAGGCTCAAAAGGAATCCTGTTTGGTTTTATTTTAATTTTGGTTAGCTGTTGCCCTAGGATTCAGTGGAGAGGATGTAAAACTAGGGCACCCTCGGGGCTTCAGTGGGATCATGGAGCAACCTCTAAGGAAAAAGTAGAGCTGTTAGCAATCCAGATATCTGTACCAAATATTGTAGATTGCAGAGTTTCAATGTTTGCTGAAACTCCCCATGCAAATAGCAGGTATCAATCCTGCTCTGAAAGGGTTATGTGGATTGCTGCTGTACTAATGCAGATGCTTCATTACCTCATCAGAATACAAGGGAGGTAGGAGTGGCCCTACCGAGAGATAATCTAGGGTGTGGGCTGAGCAATTTCTCTGGAGGACCCATAGACACTGTCAAGCCCAACAAGAAGGTTTGAGCTGATCTGTATCTGTACTTTTTAATAAAGCAAGATCTTAGGAAGGAGATGCGTTTAGACTTTAAATACTGTGTTTATTAAAATTTATTTTCTGAGAGGCTCCATCAACACTGGACTGTGAATAAAGTTTGGAAACTTCTTAAACTGAGTTTAAGCAAAAAGAACAGGAGTACTTGTGGCACCTTAAAGACTAACAAATTTATTTCAGCATGACCTTTCGTGAGCTACAGCTCACTTCTTCAGATGCATAGAATGGAACACACCTGAGTTTAGGCAGGGTTTCAGGTCTAAAGATGGGCAAATAGAGTTTGATTTTAAAGCCCACTGCAGTCAGTGAAAAACTCCTACTGACCTCTGTGGGATTTGGATCAGCAGGAGGTGGGACAAAGAATTCTATGAATCCTTCTTTAAATTCAAAATATATTTTTATTAGTGTGATCATAACACTTCCTATAAAGATTCCAGAGCTTGAGCTTAATCACTATGCAAATACAAAAATCATATTTTAAATCTGAATGCTCAAATGTTCATTGAAGCAGGACTTTGTACTCTATATTTGATTGCAATAGTCGAAGTTCCCACTACATGGATTGGGGTGGGGAGGGGGGGGGAGAAAAATCAGTTCAACCAACTGTTGAGGAACTTTTCATGTGGAAAAAGTGCCATGAATAATTTCCAATAACTGATACATTCAAGAATTATATTAGCTTGCAAATATTTTATGAACAGAAAAGAGTGGTTAATTAGCTCCATTACAGTAGTTGTGAAATATACACTCAGCTCTAATTGGAAACATGTTTAGAAACTACATTCTAGGGCATAGTTTCAGAATGAGTTGGTCATCTTCAAAGTAGCTGCCAAAATCATACTGGAAGGCAGGTTAGCTGAAAATGAGTTAAAACCAAGGCAGTTTCCTCTACAAGCACAGTGCTTTAATTATCTCACCGGATAGCTGTGGTATGATTTGGTCTTTTAAGACAATTGAATATGAAGAGGACATGGAACCTTAAGCTCTCCAAACTCCACTCATAGTGAAGGGAGCTTTGTGGATGGGTAGAGTCACCTTCTTTAGACTGTTCTAGTGAAAGACTAAATGCAATATACAGAAAATTAAAATTATTTTTATAAGAAATAACTAAGAAGCAAAATTAAAATACAAGCCCCTTTAGTATTCAGAATGGAAAGGTAACTATTAAGTGATTTGCTGATAGAATCAATCTGTTACAATACTCAGATTGATATACTCCAACTCCTCACCTGAACCCTTTCTCCCTTTTGTCAAACTGGCACTCGTGAAAAGTGTCTCTCCAGAAGGCCCACATCTATGCCTAACTGAAGCATCTTGCCATCAATTGCCCCTCTGCTTGCTCATATGTGACATTCATCCTTGTTGATGTTCTCTTCTGCCTCTAGAGGCCTTATTGTGCCATCTGGTGGTTTTACTTCCATAAATATGGCAGATTAATTATCAGTAATAACCTCCCCAATATTTCCTCCATGTTTTGGGAGGGAAAAGGAAAGACTGTTGATTGAGTTTTTTACCTAACAGAAGCCAGTTTACAGAATGTGATCTCTAGAGTGGGAAAACTGAAAAGGGGTCAGTTCTGGACAAACAGAGCTTTCTAGGTTACTGCCATGGTAACAACCTTATGCTTGAGTTCCTTATGATAACAATAAGCTATGTAACAGAATATGTGGGCTGTACACCAAAGGTAGCAGACATGAAAGATCTCTATTGCAGCTGAATTCTGTGTAAGCAGAGAAGATGTATTTAACTATGATTAAAACTCAAAAGACGATATTAATAACAACATACAACTCTATTCCATTAGGTGAACAGATAAATCCCTTATAGGGAACATTCAGCTGAAGGATGTATCCAGAAAACACACTCTGACAGAGAAAAAGTTCAACAGAGCAACTGAGCTGGGCACAACATCATGACATAACTACAGGGTCAGTGTTAAGGTTGCCTACAGTGGCTCTTAAAAGTTGTTTGTATTACTGAAATATTAGTTAAACCTCAGAGTTAGCGACTCTGTCAATCTCACATCACCTTCGCCATTCCTCATCAGCACACTTCTGTAGTTTTTAAATGAACTTTTAGCAATTCTTCCCTGTCTTCTCTGAGCAAGAAGAGACAGAACTGCTGAAGTATATAACTAAATTATATGCCATCTTCATATCGTATTAGTGAGTGAGGATTGAAAAGACACCAGCAAGGAGCTTGACAAAATTTGCCCTATCTTTGAATAATCATGTAGAGAACATCCTTTGCATTATACATTTCTAAATATTTCTGTTATTTCTGGGTACAGTTTATTTGATGAAAAATGCAGTTTGTCAACCCCAAACTATTCACAAATTTGGTGCCCATAGTTTGGCCAGAATAGGAGGAGCTGGCAGTGGTGGTGCTGCGCTGCCGCCCCTCCTTCTCAGTGCTTAGGGCTAAACTGAAAGCTTGTCTTCATTACCGGTGTAAGTCAACCTAAGTTATGGTACTCCAACTATGTGAATAACATAGCTGGAGTCGACACAGCTTACGTCAATTTTCCCCAGTGTTTTCACTGCACTGCGTCCATGGGATACACTTTCCAGTTGACTTCCCTTACTCTTCGCGGAGAGCTGGAGTACCAGGGTTGACCGAAGAGCACTCTTTCCTCAATTTAGACCCACTAGATCGATCCCTGCTGCATTGATTGCAGCAGCATCGATCTCCCCATAGTGGAGACCAGCCCTAAGACGTGGAGACCTACATGTGAATCCTTGCTGTGAAATGGACACCAAAAATTCTGAAAACTTTCCGATTTGGTTTGATCCAAACTGATTTTTTTCTAATTGTTTGGAATTGCCACTGAACCACAAAATCATTTATTTGCCCAGCTCTACTCCTAGGTCTGATATCCCTGAATGTCATAATCCTTTTCGTATGGCAACATAAATCATCTCTGGCATCATTCAAGTCATTTGACGTCACAAATAGGATTACAAATTCAGGTGAGGAATAAGCAGAAGAAGGAGATGAGTTTAGAAGAAGCCAAGATTCTGGCTTCAGAGAAATATCCATAGTACTAAAGACAATTACTGCGAAGAGAAATAGAAAACTATATTACAGACACAATTTTTTCTAAACAAAACAATTTTCAAAGTTTAACCAAAGTACATAAAATAAAACACTGATTTTTAATTAACATGGATTGTAATAGATGTTATACTCCAATGTGAAGTTGCTTGTCTAGATTCTGTGAAATACAGAATTTAACAACCTTGATAGAGTAATTATTTCACTTTATATGTTTAAGTATAATTCTCATAATTACTTAACTCCTTCTTTTCCATAGGGTTGTGTGTGTGTTGCAACTGTGTTTCTCTTTGACAGATACATGGACATATTGATTTAATTAAATCCTCTGCCTTCCTTTACAGATTTAGAGCTTATAATCACTAACCACATTTCAAACAATTGATGTGATGCTTGATAGCAACTCCATATATCATGAAGTAAATCTAATCCAGTTAGTCACTCATGGAAATAAAGCTTCAGGTTACTTTTGACATAAATAACCTGGCATCAGTGACTTAAAAGGCTGATTACAATTCAGTCTTGTGGTAGGAGCTAGATGGAGCTGCATTTTTTCCCCGGAGTCAGCTCCTAGCAGGAGCCACATATTATCTTCTGAACAGCAGCATGTGGCTCCAGAGCCACAGGTTGACCACTCCTGACCTAGAGGATGATAGAGTTATAAGAGAGCCAATGTGAATTTGTCAAGAACAAATCATGCCAAACCAACCTAATTTCCTTCTTTGGCCACGTCCCGACTACCCGCCGTATCGGTGGGTTAAAATCGATTGCTCGGGGATCGATATATCGCGTCTAATCTAGACGCGATATATCGATCCCCGAGCACGCTTATATCGATTCTGGAACTCCATCAACCCCAACGGAGTTCCGGAATCGACACGGAGAGCCGCGAACATCGATCCCGCGCCGTCTGGACGGGTGAGTAATCCGATCTTAGATATTCGACTTCAGCTACGTTATTCACGTAGCTGAAGTTGCGTATCTAAGATTGATTTCCCCCGCCCTAGTCTGGACCAGCCCTTTGACAGGGTTACTGGCCTAGTGGATTGTGGAGAGGCAGTTAGATGTAACATATCTGTATTTTAGGAGGGCTTTTGATACAGCCTCACATGACATTTTCATAAGCAAACTAGTCCAATGAGATCTAGATGAAGTCACTAACATGTGGGTGCACAACCAGTTGAAAGACCATACTCAATAAGTAGTTATCAATGGTTCAATGTCAATTTGGGAGGGCTTACCTAGTAAGGTCTTGCAGGGATCAATCCTGGGTCCAATACTAATCAATATTTTCATTAGTGACTTGGGTAATGGAGTAGAGAATATGCTTATACAATTTACAGATGATACCAAGCTGGGAGGGGTTGCAAGCACTTTGCAGGACAGGATTAGAATTCAAAACAACGTTGACAAATTAGAGAATTGGTCTGATTTTAACAAGATGAATTCAATAAGCACAAAAGCAAAGTACTTCACTTAAGAAGGAAAAATCAAATGCACGGCTATAAGTTAGAGAATAACTGGCTAGGTGGTAGCACTGATTAAAAGGATCTGAGGATTATAGTGTCTCACAAATTGCATAGGAGTCATCAACATGATACACTTCCACAAAAGGCTAATATTATTCTGGGATATGTGTATAGGAATGTCATATGTAAGACACAGGCGGTAATTGTCCTGCTGTACTCAGCACTGGGGAGGCCTCAGCTGGGGTTCTCTGTTCAATTCTAGGAGCCATGATTTAGGAAAGATATAGACAAATTGGAGAGAGTTCAGAGGACAGCAACAAACATGATAAAAGATTTAGAAAACCTGGCCTATGAGACTGCATTAAAAACACTGAGCATGTTTACTCTTGACAAAAGAAGACCGAGGGAGGACCTGATAAGTGTTCAAATATATTAAGGGCTGTTGTTGTGATTGCAATTAATTGTTCCCCATGTCCACTGAAGACAGGACAAGAGGTAATTGGCTTAATCTGCAGCAAGGGAGATTTAGATTAGACATTAGGGAAAACTTTCCAACTATTAAGTTAGTTAAATTCTGAAATAGGTTTTTAAGGGAGGTTGTGGAATATCCCCATCATTGGTGGTTTTTAAGAGCACGTTGGACAAATACCTATCAGGAATGGTCTAGGTTTGCTTGATCTTGCCTCAGTGCACGGGACTGGACTTGATAGCCTCTCGAGCTCCCTTCCAACTCTACATTTCTGTGTTTCTATAATTTTATATCCCAGTAACAGCATTTGATATTAGTCCCCTTTACAGATGTTTTGGAGGAGTTTTATTACTGGAAGAGGGAGTAAGGGAGACATTGGAGCCCCAAAAACGAAGAAGGGGGATGGACTATAGCTCACACAAAAGTCTGGAACTCTGGCGGGCGAAAGCAACACTCAGTAACTTCCCACCAGTAAGGAGAAGAACAATGAAGTGAAAAGAATAGTTTAGGAAATTACAATGATCAGAAAAACAGATGTCAAAGTGATGTTAAACAATGATGTTAATTTAAGGTCCTGTGGCTAACATGAGGAAATTCCCAAATGCCTTTTCAGACTTCTAAGAAATCTATTGAGATTTCTACAACTTTCACATTTTTATAATAGGTGGGAAATGGAATGTAATAAAGAGCTTTTTCAGGGCATATTTACTACATTGCTTAAAGTCATTTCCCTCTCATTTGGGGCTGCAATAGGCAGACACACATTTTTTTTATTTTATTTTAGCAGCAGGAATAAGAGCCGTCTGGAATTAGCACAGGATTTCAAGTGAGAAATTATGTCCCTATTTACGCAGAGACTATGAGTTTTTCTTTCCCTTACAATGTCTTGAAGGGTATCCTATTGTTATTTCCATCTGTTTTCCACAGAAACTTAATGGTGTATTTCTGGTTTGATTTTACTATCTTAAAAGTTATCTTCAAATTAAAAAAAATTCCAGTTGAAGTTTTGTTTACTGCTAAGGACTTTATCCTGAAAGATGTTGAACCCCTGCAATTCTCACTGAAGTAAAAAAGCATTGTGGAGCCTTATCAGATGTAAAGAATGATGCTTGCCCTCTCAAGGCTAGATCTTCTGAGGATGTCAACACCCTTTTACAAGAATAATTAACTCTCCAACACTGTGAGAGGAATTAATAAACCCAGAGCACAGATGAATAAACTAGCGGAGAGGTTAAATAATACAAGTGAGGTGAGAGAGACAAGGTAGATGAGGTTATACCTCTTTCTAAACCAACTTCTGTTGGTGAAAGAGACAAACTTTTCAACTCCATAGGGCTCTTCTTCAGGTCTTCAGCTCTGTGGAGCTTGAAAGCTTGATTTTTTCACCAACAGAGTTGATCAGGTAAAAAATATTACCTCAGACATCTTGTCTTTCTCATATCCAGGGACCAAATCTTCACACACGGGAGATGGTGATTTAGGCTGGTTCTATGCTAGGAGCGCTTGGTCAGTACAGCTATACCCTGATGAGGCACTACTCATGTGGATGCAGCTTATTTTGGCAAAACTGTGCTTTTGCCAGTATAGCTTATCCCAGCCTCCCCTCTCCTCCTAGAGTGAAATAAGCTATTCCAGAAAAAGCACAGTTGTGCCAGTGTAATAGTTTACTCCAGGGGCTTTTGCTGGCACAGCTATGTTGATCAGAGATTGCACCCCTGATTGAGATAGCTATGCCAGAAAAAGTATACCTGGCTTTAGCTAAAAGGTGACAGAGGTCCTGATTCAGCAGCATGCTGAAGCATGTGTTTAACTTTGAGCATGTGAATTGTTCCAATTAAGTCAAGGAAACTACACATATGCTCAGTCTAAGGCACATACTTGTACATTGTTGAATCAGGGCCACAATTAGGAATAATAATAATGTATTTGTATTTTCATAGTACCTAAGAGTCCTGGGCATGCTGGGTGTGTGCAAACACAGAACAAAAAGACAGTCCCTTGCTCACACAGCTTATGATCTAAGTCAGTGACAGAGCTGAAAGTAGAACCCAAGAATCCTGACACACAGCTCCTTGCTATAACTATTATAAGAGAGCACTCAAAAACGTGCAATTAAAAAGAGCCATCTCTTTAGATTCTGCAAAGTCTCACCATCTGGCTGTGTTCTGCTGCAGCACCAAATATGCATCATTCTATCACATCACAGCTCTGACAGAAAACTTCATTGACTCATGAAGCTAGCCCAGGGGAATGACAGGGAGTTATTAGCATACGGTACAATTTTCATTCTTCTCTTCTTCTTGGAGTATTTTATACCCTCAAAAATATAAACTAATATTTTAAGATACTTTCAAAATTGCGACATGTACTAAAAACTTTCCACTTACTAGAGCCACTGTGGATTGGCTGCTTGATTCAAGGGATTATTTTACTTGCAGTGATGTCACAGAACAATGCATCATGGGACGACACCACGAAGTAGGGTGCCTGACTCTAGGGGATCTAAAAAAGAATTGTTACAGTATCTTGTCACTCTGATAATTAATCCTTAGGGGTCTAAAAAGCACATTAAAATGTCTATATGCCTGGACTTGAATAACAAAATCTAGAAATGGAAAATGTCTATTGGGTTATTTCACTGTCAGTGCTAGCAAGGGTATCCAGCATACACTGCAGCAGTCCATACAATCATGGGTTTTATTGTAGGTCATTTTAAAATAAATACAGTACAAATTGAAATTTAAGATATAAAGATTACAGAAATCTTGGCTTATGTTTAATATCAGGTATAGCAGCAATGGGCTTTGATGGAAAGTAAATAAAAAATATAGAGTCTTTTTTTCCTCCCTGTCTTTGACTGCCTTCATGGCTGAAATGCATTTCAGCACAGCTCCAGATCGCTGCAGATTTGTAGTTCTGCTTTTCTCTTTTTACTTTAAGTGTTTGCCTTCTGTATATACATTATTGGAGAGATTAAGAGGCTATGTGTACATTTAACTGAGTTAATGGCCCAGGCTAACCAAACTCTCTCCCTCATGGAAACTAAAATATGTTCAGGCAGACCTGAGAGTACAGACAGAAATACCTCCACAATGGCGGTCTTTGTGCATGCCCGATGAGCAGCCACTTACATCACGTGTGTTCTGGCCAGCTGGGTTGAATGTGTTTTCATTCTAAATCTGAAAAGTCATGGTAATTTTTTTCCAGTAATCTGCTGCTCATTTGACAGCCTCCAAACTAGGACAGAAAAGGGGGAAGGTTTCTCAGGCTAGGAGCTTAACCTGGACAACTTAATTCAGTTATATTCTCTTTCACTTTCCTGGCTTTCTTTTCTGGGGTAACACCTTTAACGGAGGCAGAGAGCAAGCCTCATTTGCCTCCGATCCACATACAGTTTAAGACCCTGGGATAACTGTTGCCTAGTAACCCGAGATGGATCACATGTTAAGTGCTAATCACATAAAAGTCTTTGGGCTCAGAAATGTGCATGCTTGACAATTCAGAGCTGTCAGTCTGTAAATGGACAGTTAGATCACAGCATATCCAACACTGCACAGACAGGTAAAATAACACTAGAAAGCTAGAGAAGTGAATGGCACTTTCACCTGAATGTGAAAGACAGACTGGATGAGTGCTGCAGTGAGTTTGATTATCTTTTCATTAGACACTCTGTACGTAAAGCAGAACCCTGGAACCACCATATTCACCACTGTCAGATAATTATGATATTTTTTGTACAAAGTATGCCTCTTGTGAGGTATCATCTAAAAGTCTTAATCTGTTGAACATTAATATCCTGTTGGATTGTATGTGCTATCATTATATGTGAAATTATGATGCAATCATAGAATAATAGAATATCAGGGTTGGAAGGGACCTCAGGAGGTCATCTAGTCCAATCTCTGGTCAAAGCAGGACCAATTCCCAACTAAATCATCCCAGCCAGGGCTTTGTCAAGCCTGACCTTAAAAACCTCTAAGGAAGGAGATTCCACCACCTCCCTAGGTAACCCATTCCAGTGTTTCACCACCCTCCTAGTGAAAAAGCTTTTCCTAATATCCAATCTAAACCTTCCCCACTGCAACTTGAGGCCATTACTCCTTGTTCTGTCATCTGGTACCACTGAGAACAGTATAGATCCATCCTCTTTGGAACCCCCTTTCAGGTAGTTGAAAGCAGCTATCAAATCCCCCCTCATTCTTCTCTTCTGCAGACTAAACAATCCAAGTTCCTTCAGCCTCTCCTCATAAGTCATGTGCTCTAGCCCCCTAATCATTTTTGTTGTTCTATATGTGTTACTGAAATATGTTCTGAGGTTGGGAGATGCCTATAGCCAACCATTAGACTGCAACAAAGGACCAGTCAGACATGTGCTGATGGCCCATTAAAGGGAATCCACTCTCCCAATGGCCATCCAGAGACTTCTTAAAGAAAGTACCTGTGCAATGGGGGCTGCCTGATCCCCATGTCACATCAAAGATCTTTCCAACAAGCTGGAAGAAAATATAAAAGAGAGGACATGACATCATCAGTTGGCTTCTCCCCACCCCATCTCAACACCTGAAAGCAGATCTGGAAGCATACTTTGAATATTAGGGGAGGGTGCTCCAAATATTGAAGAATATTGGAATACTTTGAACTGGGGAAGGATACTTCCAAGCTGAAAAAAGGAGTCCAGTCTGTGTATTGGGGAACTGTAACTTACTTGTACCAACTATCAGGGTGAGACACTACTTGGTTCAAATCCTGCTTAGTTTCTAGAACTTGGACTGCATGTTTACTTTTTATTTTCTTAAGATAACTAACTCTGACCTTTATGCCTGCCACTTATAATTACTTTAAATCTATCTTTTTGTAGTTAATAAGCCTATTTTATATTTTACTTAAAACAGTGTGTTTTGGTTGAAGTGCTCGAGAACTCTCAGCTCAGCTTACAAAGGCTAGTGTGTGTCCACTCCACACTGAGGGAGCGGTGAACTAATGAACTTGCAGTGCCCAGGGGAGCCTTGAGCAGTGTAAGATGGTATCATTCTGGGGGGAAATGGCTATAGCTGGAGGGAATGGGTTACAGCCTCTCTATTGATGGTTCATGAGTGACTGGAAAATTATTAATTTGAGTGTGTCCCTGCCTGTGTATGTCTATGTAAGTGCAGTGCCTATCAGAGGTTTGTAGCTTGACATCAACATCACAGTGTTAGAGGCAGCCCAGGCTGGTGCATTCGGCAAGCTCAGCAGTCCCACAGTCAGGTTGCATCCTGGGGGCCCCATCACAACAGCTTGCTAGGGCTGGGTGTGAACAATTTGGTGAATAAATCCAAATGTGCGACTAAATTCTACTAATTCAACTATGCAAATCCCAGTGGAAGTTTCCTGTACTTGAGGGCAGAATGTGGTCCTTGGTCTATATAAAGGAATACAAATTTTCTCAATAGGAAAAAGCCTTTTGCACAGTGCTTAGCAAGATGGATGGAAAAATAACTGAGTGTGGTCCATAGCCACTGGAATGACATTTATAGCTAAATTGCTGTCTCTGAGCAGTGGTGTTATAGTGTGGTATAGAAACCACTTCTATTCTGAATAATTATTTTCAACCTTTTATAACTTTCTCAAACTGTTTAATGGTCTGAAATAGCTCAGGCTTGATCTCAGCCCAGAAATGCATGTTCATACTGTAGAAGGATTCTAAATAATGTGCGCAACAATTTTTGAATTATATGAGTGTGAACAAACTGTTTCTATATCACATAATTTTGTCAGACTAGTATCCTTCCCATGTCTGAGAAAACTTGTTTTTGTTCTAACAGTAGACCAAATCCTGGCCATAATCAACTGTAGTTTAGATCCTGCTCAAATGTGTTTGGCCAGCTGGGCTGTGTCCCAACAGACACCTAAGCTGATCTTATTGGGGAACCCTCCTGTCAGGAGTAAACCAGAGAAATGCAATGGGGCTTTCTAATGCTGGCCTTGATAACCTTGTTTCTTCTGGATAGCACTGCTCATTCTACCCACCTTCTCTCCCTTGTGCAGATGCATTACAATATGGTCTTATGTGATCACACACTAGTTCCCCAATAGCAGCAAAGAGTCCTGGGGCATCTTATAGACTAACAGATGTATTGGAGCATGAGCTTTCGTGGGTGAATATCCACTTCGTCGGATGTGGGTTGCATCCGACGAAGTGGGTATTCACTCATGAAAGCTCATGCTCCAGTACATCTGTTAGTCTATAAGGTGCCACAGGACTCTTTGCTGCTTTTTCAGATCCAGACTAACATGGCTACCCCTCTGATACTAGTTCGCCAATGGCAGTGTATAATATTGTTATGACAGGAATCACTACATTGAATTGTTACACGTAGTCTTACGCTTCCTTACTCTTACTGTGAAAACAATGTACAAGGTATAAAGAAATGCTTCATTGCTGTGAGATTTGTGGTGCATATTCCTTTGGGGAACTGTTGCAAACAACAGTGGAGTTTGTTCTCTGCCTTAAACTCACAAAGTTAATGTGGGGGCAGAGTTGCTTCCTGGGAAATGGACTTTTGATGTTGGGTCTGAGATTTCTGAAAGAGGCATTACCTGTATGCCATTTGTGACCACTGCAGTTCAAGGACTTATATAGTGTCAATAAAACAAGTTACACTAAGAAAATATCTAGACTTAGTGTCACTGGCTTATCCTTCAAAGGAAACCAACCTGAAATGCACCCGTATCTGCCATCACTTGGCAGAGGATGAAAATATAGCAATCTTTTTTACATCTTAAATAAACCCAAGCATAGGGCTAGCACCTAAATGATACAGTGGGGCCCAAAATCTGTTCTGCCCTTAACAGGTAGGGGGAGTACAAATATAGCTTTAAATCATCTTTGTGCTTCCAAAATTCTGGACTGACCTGGTGGCCAGCACAGCCCCCAGAATGAGTTGGAGAAGTCTCAGAGATTATTGTGATCTACACTTGCATTGCATAGCTGCCCTGCAGCCCAGAATAGTCAGTGCAAAGTGCTTCAGCTACACCAACTTCTACCCTTGATGATTTTACCCCCAGTACTCACCCAAAGTGGGAGTTGTGGTGGTAGGAGGAGGGCTGCAGTGTAAGGTCATATGTGTTGGCTTTACATTGCTCCAGTACTGGAGGAATTCCCCAGAGTCTGTTATAGCTCCTTTATGCTCATGCATGGCAAATAGGGCAATAGTGGAGATAACAATCTTGCCCTGACCCCCACTCACCACCCCCCAAGTTATTTAGAGAATGCTAGGATTCAAATATATATCATAGGTCTGAAATATGAAATTATCTCTATAATGGGCTGAACCAGAACACACACGTGCAACTGGATTTGGGTTTTTCCAGTCAGTCTCTCTCTATAGTCATATGTAATACATGGATATTGTTTTCATAGTGATAGTGAAATATGCTCAGAGGTTCTGACTTATTCTGTATCATAATTTCTCCTCGATAATGACTTATGGTTTTTAGTTATTATGGGCTTGATCAGATGTTCCTTAAAGTCCATGGAAGATTGCTATTGACTTCAACAGTTGTTGGTTCAGGCCAAATTGTGGGACCTATGAAGCCAATGGGAATTTTGCCCCTGAACTTGGTCAGTCAAGATTTCGCCTTGGATTCCTTCATAGATATCGTTCTTTTCTTCTAGATAACATTTCCTCCTTGTACACATACACACACACAAATAAATAACATTTTATTATTGTACTGATTCCTCTAAAGATTTTTTTACTTAAGTCATAGACCTTTTAGAGCTGAATTATCAGTATAAATTCTACCCTATATTTAATGTTATCATAAGTCCTTTGTATGCGATTTGAAATTAATTCTACAATTGCTGTGTGAGCTCTCATTAAATTTTATTACTGCTATTGAAGCATTATTTTCACAAAGGACTGGACATTCTTCTCTGGAAAGATATTTAAACTGTTCCTTTAATTGTAGGTACAATTACAGTGTTACTAGAATTATTGGGTATATGTTACTCAATTTAAATTTTGTCATATTTTCCCAACATATCTAAAATTGAAGTGAACACTGACTTTTCTCATAAGCTCATGCAGAAATTACATTGTTTCCAAGTAGTAGGTAGCCAACTGTTTTGATTTGTAGTCCTACTGTGCAAATAGATATATCTACAATAAAACGGGCTAATGAACTTCACCTGATATGCACTGCTTCACTTATTTCTTATTATTAGTTAAATGTGAAACATTACATATGACAGCCTATAATTTTTATTTATACACTGCATGCAGTTTAATTATCCTACTGTGTTTCCTATATAATTAAAAAGTTCTTTTTTTCTTTTTGGCCTTCTGTGCACCTGCAGTGTTATACAGTGCTACATCGTGCTATACAAGCGTATCCAAGACTATAAAGAAATGCTACCGTTTGGCAAAGGCGGGGCCTGTGCTCTCAGTTAAACAGCAGAAAGAAGCTTGGACAAACATGGCTTTAAAGCCTTCTTTGTGCTCTCCATATTCTGGGACAGTCAAGAACCTGCCCAGCACCTAGTGTAAGTTAGAGCAATCTTGGGCTCTTGTAACTTACATTTGGTTTCCCAAGACCCCAGTGAGTCTTGGGAAGCAGACAACAGCTTCAGTGCAGGGGGCTCTAGACCCTTGCCTTTCCTTTCTCCTCTCCCAACAAGAAACTCAGGCCACGTCCAGACTAGGAATTAAAATCGATTTTAGATACGCAACTTCAGCTACGAGAATAACGTAGCTGAAGTCGAATTTCTAAAATCGAGGTACTCACCAGTCTGGACGGCGCTCCATCGATGTCCACAGCTCTCCGTGTCGATTCCGGAACTCCGTTCGGATTGATGGAGTTCCGGAATCGATGTAAGCGCGCTCGGGGATCGATACACCGCGTCCAGACTAGACGCGATATATCGATCCCCGAGCAATCGATTTTAACCCGCCGATGCCGCGGGTTAGTCTGGACGAGGGCTTAGAGCAAGGTTAATGCCTTACACCAGCATTATATCAAAGGGGAGCCCTTCCCTACCCGGCCCCAACCCACTATTCTCTGAGGCTGTTTCCTCCCCTTTATACTGTCAGACTGATGTAAAGAGATCATAATTACAGTGGTATTCAGGCCCAGAGTTTATAATGGCTGACAGGAGGAAAGTTAACTCTCTCCCCAAGGAAAGAAAAGATCACAGCTTCTTCAGTATAGGCTTTATCAGGGACCATGAAGATGAAAAGCTTGCTTCAGCTGTAGAGTTATTTTATCCTGCCAGGCCAGGCACTGTAAAATGTTCTCTGCAGCTTCTGTGTGTGCTAGCCACTGTTAGGAATCAAATCTCTGTATAGATCAGGTCTCTCTTTTTGGGGTGGGGGATTGGCTAAGTCCTTGAATAATGGGTGCCCATGGTCATCCTTTTGTTGATTTTGTTGTTGTTTAGAGTTAGACAAAGGAAACTTCCTGTTCAGACTCTTAACTCAGTCTGGTAGCTGTGAATGTACGTTTTATTTTTTCATGTATGTTTGGCTGCTTTCCCAGGCTCTGGAAAACCTGGGTAATTGTGAGTGCAGGTCACGACTTGTCACAATCCTTCTGAGACGCCAGGGGCAATCTGAACTCTAGCAATAAGTTATTTTCTTGGGAGAGAAAGGAGAAGATATTTAGTTATAATTAACATATCATTCCTGTTATTGCTTTGCACAGGACTAGATATTTGCAGCAGCAAAACTTGAAACTCAATGAGCTGCAGAAGGTGGCAACGTTCAAACCTTCAACCAGCAATTTCCCCGTTTCAGCTGTTGCATGACTGTTAGGGACATGTTCAGCCCAGGCCTAAGTAGAAATGTACCTGCTTATATCTGGAATGAACATGGCCCTGCGTGTTTTAACACCTCTGCAAATATACTGAACCCTTTAGGAGTAACAATCGTCACATTTCCTACTTTCTGATGCTAAGCCCTGACCATTAAACTAAAGCATTATGGCCCTGGAAGGTCTGCAATAGCTTTTCACCTTTTCTGTGGAGGGAGAAATCAAAGAGTTTCTCGATATTCAGTATTTTAAGTTAAGCATTTTCTTATGTGTTGCTGGACGGGGGCCTGAACTAAAAGAATCTAATCTGCCTCTGATCACCAAACTGGCATCAGGTCAAACTATTACAAAAAAGTAATAAACTCTGCAATACAAGCCCTCCACAGTCCCTGCATTCCTTCACAACCACCCCTCCAAATGGAGTCATTATGTGGGTATGTGCTAGTGATATACATTTAATTGTTTTTCATTTTTGCTTTATAGTCCAGCCCCTTAGAGAAGTTTCTTAAGTCCATTAGGTCATTTGTAGACTATAGAAGTCCAGTGTACCTTTAGCAAATCTTCGAAGGTCTGTCAGATCTTTGACAGACTTTATAAAATCCATGGGAGACCATTCTGATGTTCCTAATTTGGCAGTGGCTAATAGGATATCTTCCAAATTATGCAGCCTGTTTCAGTGAAAGGATATCAGGATCAGAAGGTACTGAGGTGAAACTAGTTTTTTGTATTACACTAGCATTTAGTGGTCCCAACTGAGACCAAGACTCCATTGAGCTAGGCATCGAACAAAACTCATAGTAGGAAACAGGTCCTGCCATAATTGCTTATTATCTAAGAAGACAATACATACATGGGATGGAAGAGGAAATGGCCTTCCCAGAGTCACACAGCAGAGCTGAGAATAGAACTCATATATCCTGACACTCAGTTCAGTGCTCTATACATATGCTTTCCATACTGGAAGCTTCTTTTTTCACTGTTATATGACAGCTAATTGCGAGTTTAGGACTGTGTCTAAAGAGGGATGGGCTCTGGCCTGAGTTTACTGAGCCAATCAAAAGTATACCACAGGAATCCTTTAAAACAATTATTAGGCACACAACAAACAAAAAACAAAAACAGAAAAATTAAAATATTCACACTTCAAACGTTAAAAAGATGATGTGTTCTAGAACTGTTTCCTTTTCCTTCCTTTACATTAAGTAAAATCTTTCAGAGGAAAATATAGTGACTAAAAGATCTTGTGATGAATAGACTGTACTTGAGATACAGCCTGACAAAACAATGAAAGATTTTTTCAAATATAACTTACACCTAATCATTTAGTTCCCTTATCACATAAATTACTGTTTCACTTTTCCCCATATTTGATCCAAATAGTCTCCTTAGTCCACAGACCTTTCATGCAATATTTGCAGCCCAAAGGACTGATTTTGTACATTTGGTGGGCAGAGCGAGACAAAAATGGGTTTATAATGAAAAGTTGACTACAAACTTTGTGATGGACAGGCTGCCATCTCTCCATAACAAACTAAGCCATTACATTTTAAAACCATATACTGGAATAGAAAATACTATTGCACATAGGAGTAAGGAAACTAAATTAATAGTTGCTGAGAGAAAGATTTGAATTTCCTGACTTTCATGCAATTAAAATCTCACCCTTAATGTAATAATAAAATATATTTCTGATCCTAATTATGTAGAAGAAAGCCTTTTCTAAGATCAGGAATTTGGGGTGAGAAAAGGGAAATATGTGTTTTTTTTGTTATAATTTCTTACTGATAATTGTTTAATGAATGATATTTTGGAGCACTTATATTTTGTAATGCTGCACTCTGTAACTGAGTTATACAAAATAAAACTGTTATTTTAATACAACAGGGATTGTTTAGATAGCCAAATTAAACTGTTCTCACACTCCTGACTAGCTGTTGAAGATCAATGTGATTTCCCTGTTGCTACAAATAATCACTAAATGAATTTTTCAGATTACCAAACAGAAAAATATTTCCAGGTCCACACTAGCAATTAGCATGTAAGGCTACTCGGTGGGTTATGCTTGTTCAGTTCCCCAAACATGTTCTGTAAGGGAAAATAATTTAAAAAGCAAACAACACCTGAATTATTCAATTTTAGTTGTCGGTACACTGTTGGATAGTTCTGTAGTTGATAGATTAGACCAGGCGATGCTTTCAAGCTAAGCATTCCCATTCGTGAGCACTCAAGAAAAATCGACTGAGTTCCAAACATTGACTGGCTGTCTGAAAGTGTGTGTGTGTATGTTTTTGTAGAAATGTTTGTTTGAAATCTGAGGCTAGAGAGTTGCCTACACCCTGTATAACTGGTTAGCACACAGGCAATACGCAAGATACAAAACCAGGGCTCTGTTGAAACAGCTGGTACTGAAATCTCAGGGGCTTTGTAATGGGATAGTAAGCTTTTCAGCCCTACATCAGTGGTTCAAATCCAGTGAAAGTGATTGAAAGTCATTGCCAGATGGCCAGTGACCTATGAAATGAATTTGTATTCTTAGTCTAGTTTTTAGTGGACAAGTATCCACATCACAAAATCAACTAATTTAACTGGCAAGCACTGGCACAGTTGTTAGTCATATGAGGGTGTCCAAGAACTGAATGGGAATAGAAAAAGAACTACATAAGGCCCTGATCTTTCAAGTGGCTCCTTTCCTAGAGCCACAGTGAAGTCACATTCTAAAGATCTGCCTTCATGAATCCAGTTGCTGTATCAAGGTGTAAGTTCTTGTATCAGAGACACTTTGGTGGGAGAAGTGGGAAACCCATACTACCCATGTTGCACCTGTTGAGTAGATAAACTGACGACTTAGGTTTCCAGGGCTGTCCACATTCAGTTAACTTAAAATAAACTAGGAACAAAGAGGGGATCATGCAGTATCTTAAGAAGAGATGGGTAAACAGTGTAAAAAAGTATCTGTGACCCATACTTTTGGTCACATTGGGAGATTTCCAGCAAAAAGTCTTAAGTGGAGACAACTAATCTGGTCCATTGCCTGTAGGCAGCTATCCAGCCTTGGGCACCAGAAACTACAGAATACTTATCCTCTATCAACAGACTTTGATTCTAATCACAAAGGATGTGGAGTAAGAATAGCCAGAAGCCACTCCCTGATGAAAGTATATAGCTAGAAACAAATTTTCTGGCATTTTACCAAGCGCTGCATTGATGCTGGTATTTGGTATTTAGGGCTTGGCTACACTGGAGAGTTGCAGCGCTGGTGGTGGGTTTACAGCGCTGCAACTTAGTAACTGTCCACACCTGCAAGGCACATCCAGCGCTGCAACTCCCTGGCTGCAGCGCTGGCTGTACACCTGGTCTGCTTGGGGTGTAACAATTGCAGCGCTGGTGATGCAGCGCTGCTCATCAAGGTGGCCACTAAAAGCACTGTTATTGGCCTCCAGGGTATTAGGAGGTATCCCAGAATGCCTGCTCACAACAAACCGGAAGAATGGCTGAACTCCGAGCTCCCCCAAGCTGCTTATCTAAAAAACAAACACAGCTCCTGTTTGCTCAGCGAGCGGAGGCAGGCAGGGGAATTGCTTTGGAAGGTTCACAGCTGTTTGTTTGAAGAAAGAAGTCACACGGCAGAGGGGAGTCCGTGTTGAGCAGCTGCTTATGTGGTCTGAAGGCTATTTAGGAGTGCATAATTTGCATTTAGTGAATAAGAGAGGGGTGGGGGAAGGGCTCAAAACTTTTAAATTGATTGCAGGTTGGTGATGTGTACGTTCCAGTCCTTAGAACTTGCAAGGCAGGGAGCTGACAGATCCAAAAATCCACTCTCTCTCTCTCCCCCACGTTCCCCCTTACCCCTCTCTTTTGAAAAGCATGTTGCAGCCACTTGAATGCCGGGATAGCTGCCCACAATGCACCACTCCCAACAGCGCTGCAAATGCTGCAGATGTGGCCACACTGCAGCGCTGGTAGCTGTCAGTGTGGCCACACCGCAGCGCTTTCCCTACACAGCTGTACGAAGACAGCTGCAACTCCCAGCACTGTACAACTGTAAGGGTAGCCATACTCTTAGTTTCTTGCTTCTAGAGTGCTGTAAAATGAGTATATTACCCCTGTAATCGTGTTATACTGTTTGTGAGAAAAAAATACACAGTTGTTAAATTAATGACATCTATATACATAGCTTTGTGTTGCCTTCTACCTAAACATACAGTGAATGCTCATTAATTTTCTATATTGTTGCATGAGAAAGGCTGTTTTTTTCACTAGCCTTGTTAAAATCCTGAACTATCAATAAAGTTAATCATTTATTGAGAACAAAATTTACAGTTTAATAAAACTGCATCTGTACTAAGAACCAGGAAGCCAGCCAGGACATCCCTGCTAGAATATTAAAGGGATACTTTATTTTCAGAGCATTACATGGAATTATAACCATGCTTCTCTCATTGATTTCTGTGTAAAAGGGAGTCATGGCTCAAACCGTATATATTGCCTTGAAAATATAAGAGTGAAAAGAATCTACCTAGCTTTCTCAGCTCAGTATTGTGAACATTCAAAGAGGTAATGCACACTCGTCAGCCTGAATACGCTGAGGAATATACTGAAAAGCGTTGCTCATGCCAACGTAAAAAAGGATCATGGAGAATAGACCATTAATTTACAAAGACATTGTTAGGGAGTTGTACAGCATTTACTGGGGAAAAGTTTTAAAGTGAAGAATTTAGAACAAAGCAATGCAAAAAAGGATAAATGCTAATCTGGAAATACTCAACTAAGAAACCAGCACTAAGTGGGCACTTCTGACCCTGGGTCTGGTTGGTGCTAGCTGGCAGAGGGCACAGGTGAGGCATAGAGTTTTACGAGGATCCCCTGGATCTATATATTTATAATAGTTCATTAAAGGGCAGCATGTGAGGTAGCCCATTGGACATCATCATCCCTGCTCAATATATGAATGGATAATATCTAAGGAGTTATGTATCTATACTGAAAATTATGTCCGTAAGGCAGTTAACCTCAGACAGGTTCCTTTCAAGAGAAAGTAATAAACTCTTATCCCTCTGTCTGTCATGTGTGTATAGGGCATTGTATGTCTCAAATGGATGCCTGTTTGCAGACTAGGCCAAATGCTAATTGAGAGATTGTGAAATCTTCCAGAAACAAAATGTACATAAAGAAATAAGCAGTGGAAGGGAATCTTGTTTGAGTAAAGACAATGGATTGTTGGGATATGAGTTGGTGTGTGCATATTTATATCTGTAAAGAGAGAGTGGGGCCTGTGTAGACCTAGAGGGAAATGATCGTGTTGCTCATGGCTGGTGGAGTTGGTGAGCTGATCTCTTGTCGGATGGGCACAGACAAGGCATGCTCATGCTAAAGGCAAGTGCTAGCAAGGTGCCTCACAGCCCTGGGTACCCCTGGGAATGTCACAGTGCTTTGACATCCTTTCAATACACAACAGAATAATGCTATTCAATAACATCTGTGCTATCTAACATTAAACATTACCCACCAGTGTAATGGCCTGATTCTGCAATCACACATTTGCTTAAGTTCAGGGGCATGAATACTCCCATTGAAGCCCAAGGGGTTACTCACATGATTAAAGTTGAGCACTGAATTGTGTTTTCAGGATGGGGGGTTTTGCAGCATAAAATCAACAACAAATGTGCTGTCAAATTTTTACATTTACTCTGTTCATTATCCTTTCACTTCTCAAATGTCTGCTGCTCTGCTCAAGCTGATGTCAGATCCTGTGAGTTGGTGCAAGAGAGTGTGAGAGACACGTGGAGCTAAATTATGCCCTGTCTCACACTTCATATTCAACCCCATTGAAACTGATGAGAGTTTTAATCATGTGAGTGAAGGCATAATTAGGGCCATGGAGTCACATAAAAATACTGTAAATTGTCCTACTCTGATTTAAATGGATTTCTACTGTCATTTCATAACACAGATGTAAATTAAAGACATGTATGCACTCTCTCTGTGCACATATATTATCAAATAGCTGGCACATGTGGTTCACACTATTGTTAAAACTGTGTTCCAGCTTCCGTGGTTGTCACATTCTGGGTTGCAATCCAGGCCAGTGGGAGGCTGTGTCACCACCTGCCCTGTAACCCTGGGTGCCTCACATTGCTTTCCTGTTGTAGCTCCCAACCTGGGCTGCTCACAAACAGCCTAACAGCATCCGGGTCACACCCTGAGTGTCTGTGCACAGCTACAACCCTGGCCCAGTAGCCTATCGGCAACATGCCAGTCACATTCTGGCATCCACCAGCCTTGGTTACTACTTGCAGGGTGACCCCCAACACAGTGCCAATCCTAATTATTCCCCAAAATGTGTTCTGCACTGTCCAGCCCTCTCCTGGACAATTCAGATATCAGAGATCTGTCGCTCCGTAATGGGTCAATATTCAACAGTTTGCAATTTTGGTTTACACATAACAATGGATTAGTTTTTGATTAAAAAATAAAACAAGTTTATTTAACTACAAAGAGACTTTGAGTACAAGTATAAGGCAATAAAGTCAGAAATGGTTACAAGAGAAATAAAGATAAAATGCTTCCTAGTAGCTAAAACTTAACAAAGGAATTAAGTGACTTGCCCAGTGTCACACACAATGAGCCAATGGCAGAAAAGGAATTTAGGGATTTCTGCCTCCAATTGTGTTCATTTCACTAGACCCACTGCCTCTTCCATACATGGCCTTTCATTCCTCCAGCTGCAATTCAATATCCATACACTATAATTTATGAGTCCCCTTATGATGATGATGATTATTATCATCATCATCATCATCATCATGTGTTCACTTTATTTGAAGGGCTCCAGAAAAAGAGAGTAACAAAATATACAAAGGGGAATGAAAATAGAAGCCAGATTATCCAGAACATATGGAGTAATTTGGATGAAAACAGCTATTTGTTTTTCACTTTCTGTTGTGCTATGTATCTTTCCATCCATCTTACTGTTACTGAGCTTCTCATACATATGTATGAACAGGTCAACAGAAGGAAGAACAAAGCTAGGAAAATAAACACATTAATGGGGGCACAAAATGCAATATTTAGAGGAGATCAGGCATTACTGCACATTACACAGAAGTACAGGGGACCGAATCAAGGGGTCAGACTACAGCCTCTGGCTTATCTCTGAGCAGGAGCCAGTCTAGTTTACTAATGGTCGCACATTGCATTATAGACCACAAAAATTTTGAAATAAGCCCCATTTCTGATCTCAGATAAACTGACAGATACTGATGTTACCACATGGACAGTGGTGCATGCGCATATAGCAGAGTTCAGAGTAACTGCCCAGGCTGTAGCCAGAGAATTAGTCGAAGTGTTCAGTCAAGTTGGACTCCAAATTTCGCTAAATAGAAACCTAAATGAAACTGCACCTTTCTCACAGTAAAAGATATTCTATACCAGCTTCTGGTTTGGTGTCCTGACTCCACTCAGACATTCGTACTCCAAACCAATATTTTGGAGACTACCCTGGGAGCAGTGCTGTCCAAGCTTTTATGGGTTACTGAGTACATAGAACTGGATCTTCAACTGCTGTGTATTGGTATAACTCCATTGAAGTCAAGGGAGCTACAGTAAATTTATATCAACTGACGGTCTAGCACCCAGTATTATTACACCTCCTCCCCCAAGAAACCAAATGTTATGCAGCTGAGAAGGACTGCCTAGTAATCTGATAGTCCATGCCATCTCTCAGGTATTGCCTTTTATGGAAAACCTTTTGTCTTCATTTCAGCTCATGCTCTGTGCTGGCTTTATATTATGAAGGATTCCAGGATGCTCAATGATGTCTGGCCTTGGAGCCTTATGCCTTCCAGGTGCTGCACTAGCTGCAGGCCAACCCCTTCAATGAACCTCTCCTTCCCCTTGCCTGGCTGAGATCCCTGGCAAGGAAAGGAAGCATCAAATGGAGGATAGGTGGTTCACATCTTTCAAGATCCCGAAGGTGGCCCTTGTGGTCCTGGTAGCCCCATCGCACTTCCCCTACTGTAGGGGAGCAATGTCTGCCAGAGAGGTGGGATAATCTAGGACTCACAGCAGTTTGCTTGAGAGCTCAAGGGAAGGAAGCAAGAAGCTGCACCTGATTTTTCAAAAGCACATATAAAGGAGGAGAGCTTCACTGACAGTGACGGGTGTGATTCCTCTCTGGATGCTGGTGTGACAGCTTGTCAGCCTGAGAAACTGAATCATTCATAAGCTTTCTGAATGAGAGGATTTTATTCTTTAGCCTAAATTAACTGTGATGCAAACCTGTGCTCTTGCTCTCTCTAGCAGGGGTGTCAGACAGGCCTTGGGAGGGGGAGGCTATTTAACTCTGAATTGCTTTGATTTTCCTCTCCATTTTCTAATAAACAGTGCTTCCATTTAGCTATTGCTGGGAGTAAGGCTGCTATGGGGGCTCTCCCTGAAATCCATTCTCAGAGACAAGAAACAAACTTCTGGTCTGAGCCCTCAGTTGAAGGCAGGGGGCAGATAGGAGCCCCTGCCCAAAAGATGCTCTGCATTCACAGCAAGCAAGAAAAGGCCGATGACCACCAAAGGTTACACCTTGGCAGGGCAGTGTGAGCAAGCACTTCACATTGATGTTACTCATGCTGTACCAAGTATGTGGCTGGAGCCTTCAGAGTTAGTGGTCTAAGAACTGTCACCATCCCCAAGCTAATTTTGAAAATAAGAAATTGAAAATCCTACATGTGAAGCTGTATTTCTGCCTGTGACTGACTACTTTAATCAGTGAAATTGCTAAGGGCTTGTCTACACTAGCAATTTACAGCACTGCAGCTTTCTTGCTCAGGGGTGTGAAAAAAATCCCCCGTGAGCGCAGCAAGTTTCATCTCTGTAAAGCGCCAGTGTAGACAGTGCACCAGCACTGGGAGCTGCACTCCGAGCACTGGGAGCTATGCTCCTCGTGGAGGTGGTTTATTTAAAGTGCTGGGGAGCTCTCCCAGCACAGCATCGCGACCGCACAAGGAATGTTAAAGCACTGCCACGGCAGTGCTTTAGTGTTGCCAGTGTAGACTAGCCCTAATTTATGTAAACGCACCCATCCTTACTGTTACCTTGCGCCCACTACCATCCTTTTTTTCTGGTTTTCTGCTATGGTGTGAGGTCGCCATCCTGGATTGTGAGCTCTGAGGCAGCAGCTCTCTTTGTTTTACTTGATGAACAATGACTAGCATAATGAGGGTCCTGTGCTCTTGCAGCATAACTTAAGAATAATGAAGATCTAGGAAGAGCACTGTGTGCTGTTTACCCAAAGCCTGGCAAATGGTCTGTTTGAAAAGAGGAAGAACACAGGTAGTCCAGCTCCTCTCTAGAAGCTGGATAGACAACATCTGGCAGTAAGGAGATTATAATGAATGTTACATCACAGAGAGCAAAGCACCAGAGGGACATCTGACCTACGAGGATAAAAACTGTGGGTAAAGCATCAGTATTAATCTCAGTGGATAAACATGTTATATAGGTGTTTTCATATAGCATCATGTCTAGCTTTACACATTCTGAAAAGGTGATTCAGTTCTATTATGATTTATAATGAAATTACTTTATGAATGTTTGGGGCTTTAGTTGTGCTAAAAGCCATATGTTAAAATGATTAGACTTTAAACATTTCTACAAAGAATACAAATAAAACCATCAATGTCCTGACATATTATATATCCCATGTTACTAACTGATCATTGAATAAAAACATTAATTTACATGATTAAATAGTAAATTTTAATTCCATCAACAGTTTTAATCGTAAATCACAAAGCCAATTTGCATAGTAAGGCAATTCAGAAGTAACGGCATTTCCAGTAATTCTATTTCTCTTATTATATGCATTTCAGCTAGCAGAAATGTAGCTTTTACCTTAAGCTTTTAGGACAATCTGATAAACAACAGAGTGACAACACAAAACCAATTTTCACCCAAAATGTTAACTTTTCATTGAGTACCCTCTGCTGGCCAAAACAAGAACAGCAGTTGGAGCCAGGCAAGCAACAACCTACAATGATAAAAACACGAGCACAGTTATGGTCATGCTGAAAAAAAGAGTTAATGCGCTCAGGGAAAGGTGACCTACTCTGAAATGGAGAAACCCAGTGTAAAGTAAATGCAGTGCAACATATCATCCAAACTTAAGCAAATTTTAAAAGTGCAAGAAGTAAGATCAGATCGTAAAGAGGTATCATTAGCATGTTTTTTTTTTTGTTTTAGCTGCTATGAAAGATGATAATGCTTGTTCAGGTGACATAGGAAATCACAATGGCAAAAGCCTTTGAGTATCCTGTCCTTCAGATTAGATCACCTTTTCTTTTCAAGTAGTTGTGTCCAGGAATCCTAAAAGCCTAAACTGGCTTTTTCCACCCTCACCAGCTTCTCCCACCTTTTCTTTTTTTTTAAAACTAGGAACTGACTAGCAAAATAAAACATCTCTAAATGAGATTAGGAGCATGCTTCGGTTGCAGTAACTGTTTAAGGAGATTTTTTCCCCAGAATCGTGCTCTCTCACCTAGTCACTCGCTGAGCAGGAAATAAGCATCTTTGAACTCTCCTGTGTTCTCTGTGAATCACTTGTGAAGCAGTAGCACCCTATTGCCTGTGCAGCTGGCCATGCTAAACTTTGCACATTGTCTTGCTTCATTAGATCAATAGTTCATTGCTGTGATACCTCTAAAGGCAAGACTTATTGCTGGGTCCACTTTAAATGAGCTTCACTGGGGAGATGCTCCATTATTAACCTGATAAGGATTCCATCATGGAATCAGTCTTGGCTGCCACTGAGTTCAGGATGCACACATAGCCAGTAGATGTGGGGTGGGAGAGACCTTGTTAAGTCACTAAATCTGCTCTAGTGTCTGGCCACCTATTGGAAGAAGCAATTGTACCATTTCCCAGATGACTAATGAGCAAAACCAATAGTTTCCTCTTCTTCCCATGCACACAGTAAGCAGCGTTTTAAATGGGCCTCAGAAAAGTGACTAATCAGCTTGGGAGGGAGCTGAGAGTAGCACATTTGTCAGGCTTAGTTCCTGATAAGCTCAGTCTTTCTACACAAGCTTATTGATTGGCTCCAATAGCTAATATTACAGAAGATTTTTCCCTGTATGAAAACAAGATGTTTCATTCACACATTGGTTAAAGGTGATGACACATTGTTAGACTCAATCTGAGCACTGTCCTCTTGCATTTTCTCACCCACTCCAGAGGTGCACTGCAAGATCAGGAAGTGCACAAAACCTGCCGGAGCTTGGTGTCAATTAGGGGCAGAGGATGGAGTGAATGTCCCAAAATGTACGTGTCCACAGACCTGCCCAATGATAGGATCTGGAATGAAATCTAATATTTAGTGTGAAAGCCTCTGTTTGTGTCATAATGTAAGTTATTTTTTGGTTGTAACGTGATGCCAAGAATAAGATGTTCAATATTCAGCAATTTATTGTTATATGTAACCTCAAAATGTAATCTCCATCCTTTACAGAGTGAGTTAATCATAAGTGAAAGGGAAAAAAGTGTTTTAAGTGAAGATATAAAGAAGAGAAATGAGCAATTTCCCTTGTTTACATTGCAACTATTACCAAGGGCATGTCTACATGACAAAATTAAGTTCTTGTACAGCCACTGGAGTATTTAAAGCAGTGTTTCCTGTCCACACTGTCAGCAGAGCACATCCTCACCAGGAGCGCTTCCACTGACTTACCTCTGTGTGGCATTGTGGGCACTGACAGCTGGAGCCCTACTACCCCAGGGCTTGGGCTGTCAGCCCAATACAAGGCTCACAGCTGGAGCCGCCCCCCCCCCCATGCCCAAGGACTCCAGCTGTGAGTCCTGCATGGAGCTGACAGCCAACAGGCAATGTAAGTAATGCAGTGTCTACACAGACACTGTATCACCCTACCTACATGACGTAAGCACTACAGCTGTCACAGATGTGGAGTTAAATCAATGCAGTGAGTGACTTATATTGGTGAGAGCTACATGTTAGGGTAGAAATTTATAGAGTTAGGTCAATGGAAGGCATCCTACATTGACCTAACTCTGTAGTGTAGACCAGGCCTAAGTTAGGGGACCTGGTTACAGCACAATTGTTCTTTGATACAATTAAGCGTAGTTAAAAGTTGTTATGTAGAATCTAACCATGGCCTGTTAAGTGGGTTAAAATTCTTGGGGGCTTAGTTAAGGGCCACCTACACTACAGTTTTAAACCATTTTGTAACTAGGGAATAGGACAACTGTGTTGTAAACAGGTTGCCTAATCAAGTAATTGCAGTAGAGCAGCGTCTCTCAACCGGAGGTCATTTTCTCACCCACTTCAGAGGTGCACTGCAAGATCAGGAAGTGCACAAAACCTACCAGAGCTAGGTTGCCCCTGGGGGGCCATGATCAGTTTTCAGGGGTTCTGCCAAGCTGGGTTAGCATTAGGCTTGCTGGATCCCAGAGTAGAAAGCCAAAATCCCACCACATGGGGCTGAAGCCTAGGGCCCTTGAGCCCCGCTGCCCAGGGCTGAAGTCAAAGCCTAAGCAGCTTAGCTTCGCAAGGGCCCCAGGCAATTGCCTGGCTTGCTACCGTGTAACGCTTGCCCTGGGTTTTATATACAGAACAATTGTTGTGGCACAGGTGGGCTGTAGAGTTTTTGTAGCAGGTTGGGATGGGGCCCTCAGAAAGAAAAAGGTTGAGAAGCCCCTGCTGTAGAGTAAATGGAGCCAGTGATTTAGTCGGAATTAGATTAACTGGACACTACTACAGAAAGAGTGATTCCCACACACACACATCCCTCAACTAGCTGTGAAAAAGGACAAGACAAACCAGACAGCAAGAGAGGAATGAGGTGCCAAGAAAGCAGGCTGCTGTGAGGTCAGAGAGCTAGATCAGAACAGTACAATGGAGTTCTGAAAATGAAGAGAGCAATTTCTGATTGAATTCTGAGATGGATAGGAAGAGGACAAAAGATGATGGAGAAGGTGGGTAAAGTTTATGGCCCTGTTGTCTGGAGCTGCTACACTGTGAACTAACTGAAGTTTAGAGAGTAGGGCATTAGACCATACAAGAGCATTACAACAACCCAGGCAACTGATTGTGGTGACTGTGTATTTAAGCACAGTCAGCATCAAGGTAAGGACAAAGCCTGGCAATGTAATGAAGGTAGTGATAGACAGGACAAAGAAGATGTGGGAGAAGGGAGTCTGATAAATGAGAGAAGGGGTTTAGGGTGTAACAAGGAAGGAGTCCCTGGAGATGAATCAGGGGGAAGAACAGTTGCATACAAGCAAATGGTAGAGAGGCTGGATTGGATCCACTTGCCAAATTTTTAAACTTCCATAATTAAGTATCTGCATAGATGACCTGGTTTTTCAGAGGTGTTGAACAAATCATGCTCCCAGACAGTATACATCAATGTGAAAAAATCAAGCCACTTAGATGCCTAAACATAGATTTAGGTGTCTGACTTTAAGTACTCAAGTTAAAACACTTCTGAAGTGGTTCATATATCAGACAAGATCAGTGAAGGTTTTAATGGTGAAAGAAGTTGGGGCAGAGATGTGAATTGCAGGTGAATTAAGGAAGAATGAGGATCCAGGGCTCAAAAAAGCAACAGTATCTTTTTGCTCTTCAAAAGGAAGAAGGTAGTCAAATATAGCATCCAGAGGAGGAAGCAATGCCAGGAGATATCTCTGGTGGGTAGAGCATGGAATTGATAATGCTGACTGAGTTCTTGTTGATGACAAATGGGAGAAACTGGAGTTTTTTTCCACCATGAAGGGAGGTTCAACGTCAGAAAGACAGACAAAAATACATTCCCTATTGGTCTGGTCAGGTTGTCCCCATCTCTCTTGAAACTTCCAGTACCTGCAGTGACAGGACTCACTATATACACTGCCAAACTCAGTCAACAGGCTCTTCAACAGCTGGGTCTGCTGCTTATCACCAGGAGTAAGGACTTTTGCCAGGAACTGTCACAAGGGTTGAGGTCATGGAGCAGAGGGCACCAAGCACAAGCAGTAACTAACCCGCCCTTTGAGGTTTGTCAATCAATATAGGAGATATTCCATGGTGTAGGGTGATAGGCAGGTCTTACCACAGTCTCCGTCTGCTGCACTAAGAGGACTGCCACAAGAAATGCAGAATGGGGCTGGCCCACCTCAGGCCCTGCAAAGGTAGCATCATATCTTCTCGTCCCAATGTTCTTATTTTTTTCCCTGTGACAGAGTGCAGGGAGTTAACAGGTGAGCTTTGCACTCTGACACCAGTGAGTTCTGGAGAAGTCTGACTGGGGTAATTGAAGTTAATCATCTAATTAGGTGGGGTATCTGGGTGAGCTAAAGAGCCAATTGGTCTATAAGCTCAAAACTGACAAGAAGAGCACAGGAAGGAAGTGAGGGATAAAGAGGAACAGAGCTAGCTGAGCCCATTGTTAGAGCTCTCAGAGAAGGGAGACTTCTGCTTCCCTCAAGCCCTGGGGAGAGGGCTGAGAACACAGAGGACACCATAAGCGACATTGCTGCATGGGACTGTAAATATGTTAGTGGAGGGAACATAAATACATGGCCTGGTGGATATACAGCTACTGGAGTCAAAGTGGTTTCTGTGGGGCTAGAAGGCAGAAGCAGAGTGGGCCCTGTTACAACTCCTGTGGAAAGGCTCCTCACACATAGTAGCTGACCTCCTGTGCCCAGGGGCGGCTCTAGGTATTTTGCTGCCTCAGGCATGGCAGGCAGGCTGCCTTCGGCGGCTTGCCTGTGGGAGGTCCCTGGTCCCACAGATTCGGCAGCACTTTGTATTGTCCTTAGGAACATAAGACTCCAAGTGAAAGACACCACTTATTTACCCTTTAAATTTAAAAACAGTGGGCTGGGAAAGGAGGGTTCTAAAATACTGGTAGTTGTAACAGTATAGAAGGTAGCCCATAATGCTGTCTGCAGAGAAGTAGCCCAGACCACAGCTGATGGAGACTTGTAATTTCCAATCCTGCAGTTACCAATCTTCTTTCCCAAGGCTGAATCAATCACACAAGAGATGGGGCAAATTATTAATCAGATGGGACCACCTTGAAGAATTTCCAGAAAGAATAAGATTTTTAAAAAATACCTTAAACCTGTCCAAAATAGAAATATGTTAGTTGACAATTTTTGACCTTTTTCCAGTGTCCCTGTTTCACATTGTCAACCTGATTTTATAGAATCTAACATGTATTTTCTTCCCTACTAATGATGTGTTTGTTCTATGGAAAACACTGTCCTAAAGATAATTTGCTCAGAAGAAGAGATAGGGAAACTGGCCCACCACCTTCTGGACTGGTTTCTTCATCTCAGGGACATAAGAGTGAATGACACCCAGAAACTGAATATCACAATCCAGACCCTGCATGAGGAGAGAGGGCACCTGGCAAAGGCTAAACTAAGAAAGCCACAATGATGTCCGCCTTCCCACCACCCTGGCCATTCAATGTATTCTCTTTACTAGCCAGCATGGCCATTTATAAATTTTCCAGCATGATTTCCAGCTCCAAAGTCACACCTGTGCAGTCCTTTGGGGCATTTAATTTAAAGCAAAACAAAAAAACAATTATAAAAACAGGAGATCAGGGAGAGAACAAATTTTTCCTAGCCATTATCCATATGATTAAAAGCCACCTGTTTCAACAACAGGCTTACCGTGAACACAAATTCTGCAGGGCATTTCCAGCCTATTCATTCCCAGTGTGTAAAGTCACTTATAATATACGTCTCAAGCTGCTTTGACCCAAATGTAGGACACAGTAGGAGACCACTGACTTACATGATACTATTTTCAGTATTGTTTTCTACTCTATGCATTCTAAAAGTTTATAGATTTTTTTGACCACCACTGCACATGGACCAGAGATCTTCATTTGACTGTCTATAACAACACTAGTGACACCCATATCTTTCCGTCAGTGATTGTAGTTAGTATAGATACCATTCAATCTGTTTGAGTATTTCTAATTATTTTGTCCAAAATGCATTACTTAGCATTTGTCAATACTAAATGCCATTGTTCTGCTCAATCTTAAATCCATCTGAAGTTCCTTCCAGTGTCCTCTTGTCTTAGCCTAAATAATTTTATCACCTGCATGTTTTGGAATTCCTTTTCACCCCCTTTCTAGCCCTGATGTATCCATATATTAAATAACATAGGTCCCAGAATGTAATCTTGAGGCACCCCTCCTTCCACTCTGAAAATTAACCTTTCATTCCTATTCTTTGCTTTCTGTCTTTTCGCTATTTTAATTGACAGTGCTTTATTTCTTACCCCTGAACCCTCAGTTTCCTTAATAGTCTCTTGTGAAGGACCTTATCAAACGATTTTAACAATTCCAAATAAATTATTTCAACCAGTTCTCCTTTATCCACAATTTTGCTGACACTCTTGAAGAACCCTAGTAGATTAGAGAGGCATATTTTTCCTTTGCAGATGCCATGTTTATTTTCTCCTCTCTCATCGAGTTCTTTTAGGGCTTTTATAATTATATTCAACTATTGTTTCAAATAATTCATTGGGTACTGACATGAGGGTGGCTGCTCTGTAAATCTTTAGTTCACCCCAGCATCCTTCAGTACAGTAGCTGAATGATAGGTGGCATAATTTTCTCTCTCACTTCATTCTCCCATCTCTGGGTTTGTTGCAATGGAGATTCCACCATCTTGACCATAATAGAAATGGTAAACATGACCAACGAGAGCTTAAAAAGCTTCGTTCTCTGCACCTGGAACATTGTGCTCAAACATTCTTTTGGTTAGTCAGGAAATGAAACCTCCTCCTCCCCCTCCAGTTAAGTAATAGCAACACAATGTTCCTTAAAGTTGGGTGAGGAAAAAGAGTTCTGCTTCCTTTTCCAGATGTGCCTCTCTTTTCTTACACCTTTGTAAAATTTAATGCAGCTTCCTTCCAAACACACCACCCAGAGCCAGGCCGAGAACACTGGAATTGAAGGGGTGCCCCAACCAGACTAAATTTTTGGAGAACTGCCAGATCCTTCTCTGCAGGGAAAAATAGGCACAGCTTCAGATAAAGAAATAGCCAGTCAATAGGCTTACCGTGAATACAAGTTCACCCCTCAATTATACCTATTATGGGTTCCAAAAACTGACTCTAACATAAGCTGCCCTGGTTTCCTGCAGTGCATTGACATACAGGAAAACACACAGCCTGGTTGCTAATTGAGTATGGCAGCACCACGCAGAAGCTTAAAGGCTATGGGCCTGTTTCTCATCTCACTATGCTGATTTTATGTTTCCACCAGTTTAAATCCATTGACCTCAATGGAGTTACTCCTGATATACACTGGTGTGAGTGTGAATGGAATCAGGCCATACATGGTTGGGGTACATTGGTCAAGTGAATTCTGAAATAAAGCAGGATGTATGGTGAGCTCATCTGCAAGCTAATATGCCCAGACATCTCTTCTAGCTCGCCTCTGTTCAAAGCAGTGCCAATACACAAGCTGTAGCAATAGGCGGAAAGGACTGAATGATAATTTGTGTGTGCTGTGTTATTTTTCCAGTGCTTCGCAGATACAGTCTATTAAAAATCAACCTGACAACTTCATTGATTTGGCTAGTATAAGAATTAATATACCATAACAGTGAAAGATTGGTACTCTATAACTTGACTACTCATAGTTCTTACTACTACTGTACATAAATACCAAGTAAGTTTATTAGCCATACAGAATTTATAAGCAATTCACAGATTAGCTGCCATAACATCAAAAAGATAAGTATTCTTACTTGGCAGTTCAAGAAGCTAAGTCTATCAATGTAGCTATTCATGTGGTCCCCATCACTAGAGTATTTGAGGTCTGGTCTATACTGAGAGGCCGGGGAAATCAATCTAAGTTACGCAACTTCAGCTACATTATTCATGTAGCTGAAGTCGATGTACTTAGATCTACTTACCACAGTGTCTTCACTGCGGTAAGTTGACTGCTGACACTTCCCCGTCGACTCTGCCTGCGCCTCTCGCTCAAATGGAGTACCAGAGTTGATGGTAGAGTGCTCGGTTGATTTATCAGTCGATTTATCATGTCTAGACTAGACATGATAAATCAACCCCCGCTGGATTGATCGCTGTCTGTCGATCCAGCAGGTAATGTAGACAAGCCCTTAGGTTCCTAAAATCTCATACTTCAGGATTTCTGCTGTCCATCAGCAGGGGTCAGGAAGGAATTTTTTCCTCCCCAGTGTATTCTGGGAGGCTTTTTCAATCTCATTCCTACAAAGCATATGGGATTGCCATGGCTAGAGATGAGACATTGGACGGGGAGGTCCTAGTGGCACTGAACATTCACTCTCTCTCTCTCTCTCTCTCTCTCTCTCTCAGGTGCTTGCCTGGCAAGTGCTGGTTCACATGCTCAGGGTCTACTTGATCACTATATGTGGGGTTGTGAAGGAATTTTCCCTCAGGTCAGATTGACAGTGACCTGCTGGATCGATTGCTCTGGAGGTAAGTGTAGACATGCCTTGAGTGCCTCACAAACATTAATTAATTTACCTTCATGACATCCCTGTGAGGTATGTTGTTGTTCCTATTTAACAGGTGAGGAAATGAGGCACAGAGAGATTAAGTAACTTGCCAAAGTTCACTCAGGAAATCTGTGGCAGAGATCTGAGCTAAACTCTCCAGAGTTCCATGCCAAACTTAACTACAAGTTTCAGTCCAGCCATGATCAGAAGACCCTCATTCCTTTTACACTATGCCACAGAAGGCAACAGGGACAGAGCCAAGGGGTTACAACTCAGGAATTATATTCAGACCAATAGATCAGAATTCTTGTCATTGTCATAGCATTGACAACAACCTAAGAGAGAGATTATCTCATGGACCCCACTCAGCCCATTCCAAATCATGCAGACCAACTTTCTTCCTCTTTGTGATCACACAGCATCCCTGTGGCAGTTGCTTACATGGGAAAGTAAGATGGAGATTTTTTTTTAAAAGTACATTTTAGATTCTTTATCTTTGCCTTTTGTGTTTCAAGACTTCAGGGTGCACTCAGGCCACGTTTCCAAGCTTTTCTCTACCAGGTGTTCTAGAAACATTTTTATAAAATGAAAGCTGAGATTCTCACATAATCACTTGACTCCAGGAGCTGAGGCTTGAAATAAAACACCAAATATTGTGAAACTCATGGTAAAATTGCAAGAGTTAGAAATACTGATGCCTTTCCTTTTAAATCACACACCTTCACATTTACCCCAAATTGTGTTACAAAATGCAGGCACTTCTGATTGCCATATAATTACTCAAGAAACCCATCCTAATATTTGTTTTTCAATCTAATTTTTAATCTGGTAAATCCTGTGACACAGATGGAATCAAGAAGGTTACCCTGGATGAATGGGGTCATCTGTTTGGCAAGATCTCTCAGAAACCTGGCATGAGGAGTTTGTAAGTAGCAAATCCCTAAAACATTCTGTTAGTACAGGAATGAAATACATAACACCCTCCCCCCCGCCTGCCCCCAGGAGAAACATGCATATACTTACGCTGTTCTTTTTTCCAAAATATAATGTGAATTTTTATATGTATATATTTGATAAATTAGCACATCACAACAACAGCTGGTTAACTGCCTACACAAAACCAACAGCTAACATTAATCCCAGTCCAATGACCCTCAGACACCGGTTAGTCTTACCATCAGCAAATAGATAGACAAAAAGAAAAAGGACATTTCAGTAACAGTTCATTAAAATGGTCAATGATACCTTTAATCACCTACAGTGCCCTCCACCTTGTCTCACTTTTGGTTACAAGAATTGTTACCAGTTACATCTCTGTAATAGATCTGACTTTGCAAGTCATCCCTGAATGTCTGTAATCAACACTGCATTTGTTTAGCAAATCAGTTCACTGCAAAGTTTAAATGCAGACAGGAAGAGTGTGCCCTCTTTATATAAAAATAAAGAAATCTTTTCAATTCCAGCAGCTTTGCATTTCCAGCAGATTATCTTTTTTTTAAAAAGATGCTCTAAAATACAGCTGAAATCTTTAGACTAGAGAGATATTTCAGAATGTGGAACCATGCAAGAGGATTAACTCCTAATATCATCCTTCTGAACAGAGTGAGTTCAACTGGGTTTAACCTGCTGAATTGGTTACATTTGTAGAATGGAGCCAAAGTGAAAGAATAAATCAAAGCTAAAGTGCGGGTGATTTTTATTCTGCTGGGAGTCATAAAAGTACGAAGAGGATGATAACTTTCCCTGACTCACCTTTGGGGGAGCACAACTCCTGCTAACGCATGTTTAGCCCTTTACTACTTCTATGTTCCCATTAGCTGGGTGAATAATTCGTAAGGGATAATTTGACAAAATTTGCCCTTTCCTGCTCACAAATTGTCCATAAACAGACTGTCATTTTCTCCAATTTATCAGATTTAGGAGTGAAAGTCTGGATCACTGAGTTTGCAAGTAAGAGGTTAGCAAGGGAGGGTGGGTAGTTGCCTTGGCCCAAGGGAGCATGGCAGAGGCACCAGGCTTCACAGACCAAAATCCCTGGTTGGGCTGAGGGTGGGGGAGTAATTTGTGGCATCCTTTAAAAATGGCACCATTCTTT
Source organism: Gopherus evgoodei (assembly GCF_007399415.2). Lineage (NCBI taxonomy): Eukaryota > Metazoa > Chordata > Testudines > Testudinidae > Gopherus > Gopherus evgoodei. The sequence continues at coordinate 51,825,616 of NC_044328.1, read as the reverse complement.
CCTGCTCACCTTCCACTGCAGCCATGTGGAAAAATAGAGTCACGGGTCTGCCCCTTCCCACTCACTCGCACCTCAGTTGCTCCTGTGTGGCCTCTTGTCTTCCCCTAGCTGCCAGAGCTAAGAACCCTTCCAGGTCTGTGCAACAGACAGAGGAGTCCTTACTCCCCTGTGTAGCCATGTAAGGGCCAAGTACAGTCAAACCCTAGTCATTTCTGTGAACAATTCTTGGGCTGCAGCTTAATCCCAAGAGTGACACAGCGAGTCAGGGCCTAGGTTTTTTGCTGCCCCAAGCAAAAAACAAACAAACAAAAAAAACCACCCAGAGTGCTGCCCCTGGAATTGGGCTGCTCCAAGCATGTGCTTGGTTTGCTGGTGCCTAGAGCCAGTCCTGCAGTGAGTAGGGTAGATGCAGCTGACTGAAAGTGCAAGTTGGGTGAGAGAACATGTGAGACCATGGGGCTGCACACTAATTTCTCAGCAAGTGAGGAACTAGACTCCGTGAGAGAGAAACAAGGTCTAGTCTGCTGCCTCCATCAACTTGTCTTCTCCCTGCCTCAGACACTTTCAGTGCTTCCCCTGCCTGAACTATCCACTCACCTGACTTCACTGGTGTCCGCCTGCCTGTCTGCCCACCTCAGGAACTCAGTACGTGCCTGCATTGCTGCCTCTATCTCAGCTTCTTATGATCTGCCTGCTGGGCGGCTGCTGCCTCAATCATCTCTCAATAGTAAGATGCAGCTGATTACAATTTTCTTTGTAAAAGTTATAATTAAACAAGCTTGTCAAAATGAAACCTAAAAAAACAGGGACAGCAGGGCTCAGGTACCAGAGGAACAAACTGTGTCTGAGATGGGGGTGGGGAAGTGAGAGAATGTTGGTGGTAAAAAGCCAGAATAGTGCAGGCCATTGACATTTTCCCCTGGGCCTTGTGTGTCCTGACTGTGGCCTACTCTTTGTACCATCCCTTAAACCTCAGAGTTACAAACACCAAAGTTAAAACTGATCGGTCAATCACACCTCCTTTGAAACGGGAAGTACACAATCAGGCAGCAGCAGAAACAAAAAAGCCAGTACAGTACAGTATTGTGTTAAATATAAACTGCCAACAAAAATAAAGAGATAGTTTGAAAAACAATTTGACAAGGTAAAGAAACAGTTTCTATGCTTGTTTCATTTAAATTAAGATGGTTAAAAGCAGCATTTTTCTTCTGCATAGTAAAGTTTCAAAGCTGTATTAAGTCAATGTTCAGATGGAAACTTTTGAAAGCACAACCATAACATTTTTTTCAGAGTTATGAACATTTCAGAGTTGTGAACAACTTCCATTCCTGAGGTGTTCCTAACTCTGAGGTTCCACTGTATCTGATCCTGGTCTATGATTTTGTCAAGTGTCATCATCTCAACAGCTTCAGGCCTGAGAGGTACACAGATGGGAGGCTCCAAGGAAAACTCAAATGTGGAGCAGGAAGTAGTGTTGCTGTGTTTGTGTGAATCATTAAAGAGTTTCTGGGTTTTCCTTTAAAGATGGCTGCACTTTGACACTGGGTGAAGGGATTTATAGAGACAGATGGTATGGCTACATTTGGAATTTCAAAGCGCTGCCCCGGCAGCGCTGCGGGAGCGCTGCCGAGGCAGCGCTTTGAAGTGTGAGTGTAGTCGGAGCGGCAGCGCTGGGAGAGAGCTCTCCCAGCGCTGCATGTAAACCACATCCCTTACGGGTGTAGCGTGCAGCGCTGAGAGCCGCGCTCCCAGCGCTGCTGCCCTGATTACACTGATGCTTTACAGCGCTGTATCTTGCAGCGCTCGGGGGGTGTTTTTTCACACCCCAGTTGCAGCGCTGTAAAGTGTGAGTTTAGCCAAGGCCAGAGTTTGTGAAGTGCTTAGCTGTTCTTCCTGCTGAAAGTAACTAGGGCCCCAGAGCTACCGAGGTATTTAGGCTCCTAATTTGAAATCAATAGAAGTTAGGAACTTAAATACCCTTGTGAATCTGGGCCTATATAACAGTAATTTACTATTGTTCCAGTCAAACAGAGGTAAGTACAGCTCCTTCTGGAATCCTTCAGAGCCTCTTCATGTACCAGTGGGAGCAGACTGACTGTGGCACTCCTATTTCTTAAGTATCCTGCATTTCTTCTTGTCCAGACAGCCTGGGCAAAGATCAGAATAGAACTCTGATTCTCTATGTCAGCAGTGTGTTGTTATTTAACCTCTGGGAACTAGACTTAATTGACTAGACTGATCCGGCACCCTTCTTGGGTACACCTAGTATTTTCAACTAAAGGACTAATGAAGACTTTGGGGAATAAGGAATAGAATATTGAAGTTAAAAGGGGATTCGTTTTCAGAATAAGGTGAAGGTTTAGTGCATATTACTACATATAGTGGTGACAAGTCAGCTAGCTCTCAAGCACTGCAGGAACATAATTGGAAATCTTTTTCTTTTCCTTTTAAAAGCTAGTTCAGGAAAATTGGTAGCACTTGTGCAGTCAAATGAGAATGGGGAAGGTCATCAAAAGGACAAACTGTATTGTAATGAAGGTGACATAAATGGCTAATGTAGACAATGGGCATGAAAAATGTGGATTGGGTTATATATAATAAAACAATCCCTCAACCTATCTGCTCATCTTTGCCAGAAAGAAGGGATATCTGCTATGAGAAACATTTTTTTAAAATGTTCTCTTTGTCAGTGTATCTTTCTTCAATTCACACACGCCTTTGCAATTACTTCCCTACTACTCTAACCAAATCGGAAAAGCTCCCAGTCAGAATTCATAAAGCCACCCCTCCTCCTCTTAAAAGTCTCCGTTGAAAACTCACTTTGGCTGTAATTCTTCTGAGGGGCTGAATTTCGCACACGTGACAGGTATGCGAAAACAGCTGATTGTTTGTATTAATTCCATCCTCCCCTGTCTATTTGTTTGTCTCATTCACCTGTTATCTTGTCTTGAAAAAACACCCCCCTGAGCACAGCAAGTGTAAAGCACCAGTGTAGACAGTGCACCAGCACTGGGAGCTGTGCTTTCTTCCAGTGCTCTGCCGCGACTACACAAAGCATGTTAAAGTGCTGCCGCAGCAGCGCTTTAACATTACCAGCGTAGATTAGCCCTTAGGCTGTAAGCTCTGTGTGAACGAGACAGCCATTATTAGATGTATGTACAACAACCAGCCCAACCTGCCTGAAGTTTCTAGGTGCTAACATAATGTGAGGGATGATAATAATTCAGTTTCCTCAGGCTGTAGCTTTTGCATTAACCATCAAATGTTGCAATTGCAAATGGCAGAGGAACAAGAGATACATTTTAGTTACCACTGTATAAAGTATATCTCTTGCATTCCAGGAAAGCTTCCCAATTTCCAACTCACCCAAGCTTCAAACAAAACACAGAGTATAGTCTAAAAGTGCTTATCAGCTCGATAAGAGTGTCTTTCCTCAGGCCTCATGGAACGGCAAACACAAGACGACATGCATGCCACCTAGTGAGGAGAAAGTAGAAATCACAGAATTCTTTTTTTGAGTAGAGCTGAAATAGTATTTAACAAGTAATTGATGTGACTAAGATTTAGGTTGTTCTTCTGCTTGTAGAGTTTTAATGATCAGATCACAGTGTCCTTAAAAATATGTGTTTTGAAAATATATTGAGTACGTGTTTTGGGGAGTTTTAAAAATATGATGGCTTGATCACAAAGAGTTTTCAATAATAATTTAGTGTTTACTGATAAGACTGAGTTGGTTAGTTGTGAATGATCAAATACATCACATGATGTTTTTGTTCCCTAACTGGATGATTGTGCAAGCATATTTAGCATGAATACGCTCAATTTGAAATTGAATTTCAGGAAATACTCACATGTGGCTGTGACATTCCCTTTTTTGGTGCAAGCTGGGCTGGAAGTAGTTGGGGTGGGGGATGGACCCAGCTAAAAAGTCTAGCCCATGTTCAAAAACATTGTTTTGCAGTATTTCCCTGGCTCTTTACAATTCCACCTGCCTGGCAGGATGAATTGCACTGAGTAACTGTAAAACAGACATTACTTTCTTGTGAATTTCACAGGGCTGTGATTGTGCACTAATTACTCTCAATTAGCTATTAAAAAAGAGATTCCAAGAATGCGTCATATCAGTCTGATGGGGATAAGCAGCAGAGAGAGCCACGACCATCCTTAACCATAGTATTCACAATGGTCAAGGATGCAGCCCCATGCCTTGGGTATCCCTAAATCTCCCACTGCCAGAAGCTGGGACTGGACAATAAGGAATGGTTCACTTGATACTTGCCCTGTTTTGTTCAATCCTTCTGAAGCATCTGGCACTGACCACTGTCAGAAGACAAGATACTGTGCTAGATGGACCTTCAGTCTGACCCAGTGGGCCATTCTTATATTCTAATGGGTATGATCTTCAATCTCCTCTCATTTTGGCAACTTGCAGCCTTAATTTAGGAGCCAGAACTAATCTTTCACATTTTAAATGTAAAATTCTCTTAAGGACCAGGCAGTTAGTTATGGCTCACCTTAACAAGTAATAATAATATGAATTAACTTACGGGTGCCATTGTTTGTTGAGGGAATTAATGCATATTTACTGCAAAATGCCATTCAGTATCTTGTAGTAACTTAAAAAGTGCTGTGGATCAATATTGAACTGCTCTAACCTCCCTCTGTCCAACGCAATGTGCCTCACCATAGGATCTGCTGCCAACTGATGGTATACTGATGTCAGTGGGAGCTGGGTGTATAAATCTGAGGACAGAATTTGGCACTCAGTCTAGCAGGAAATAGTAGTTTGAAGTCATTTGATGAGAGAGAAGTGATTTGGGGCAGTTATTTACTTCCATTGCTACCTTCCTAAATGCACATTACCGAAGGGAAAAAAAGTTGGCTGCCATCACAGATCAAGGTGTAATGATTGTTGTGTCTGCTAAGTGATAGATGCTAGAGCACACACAACCATTTAGCAGAATTCCCTCCCTCATCAAGTGTATTTCATACATGCTGCTGAAGATAGAGTCACCCAGGACTCTTATTTTATTCATTTATGTTACTCTGAGGCCCTGCATAGGAGCACCAGTCATGGGCCAGGACTCCACTGTGTTAAGAGAACAAAAAGACATTCCCTGCCCCAAAGAGCTAATGATTTGCAGGTATCAGCTGCAAAAGGTGATTCAAAATGCAAAGTCTGTATGCAAAGTTTGTCTCAGAGGGCAATTATCCTTTGCATACTTTATGGTATTGGCACAGTGGCTCAAGATTCTAATAAAAACAACAAGGAGTCCGGTGGCACCTTAAAGACTAACAGATTTATTTGGGCATAAGCTTTCATGGGTAAAAAATCCACTTCTTCAGAAGTGCAAAGCTTATGCCCAAATAAATCTGTTAGTCTTTAAGGTGCCACCAGACTCCCTGTTGTTTTTGTGGATACAGACTAACAAGATTCTAATGCAACTACAGCAGTGAGGGCTAGAGCACAATTCATTTTTCCCTTGGCTTGTCTACAGAATGCCGCCCATAACTGTTCTTCTGCCTCTACTCCTCAATCAAAAGGGGATCCAGCAAAATCTGTCAGGAAGAAGGCAACCAGTAATGAGAGAAGGTTACTTCCTGGGAGCACCGCCAACTAAGCTTCACATGAGCCATTCAAACAAGAAGTCACAAACTCGAGTCTGCCCTGTCATCACCGTTTCATCAGCTGACCAGCATCTATTAATCTCAAAAGTTCTGAGGTCCAGAGCTTCATCTCTTGCAGTACTCATACTGTCTGGAGCTCTGGACTGGTTGGTGAAGAGGTTTATCTCAGTGAAATGTTTGGTTCCTTAATGAAATCTTCACTAGGGACATTCTCCCAGTAAAGTGCAACGCCTGCAGATCATTCCTTAATGTATGCATTAAATACTGCAAAAAAGAAAATTAAAATCACTCAGTGGTATCTGTTTAATTTACAGCAGAAAGTTACTGCATGTGTTAGAATGGTTAGCTGCCCTTGTTGTGTAAAAATAATGAGTTTTTGTATGTAAATACCTCATGCTGGATTAGGTCAATCTATCTGCTATCTTCTTCTGTTACATTAGTGGAGGGGGTGATATGTACCTTCCTTTGTAAAGTCCTCCAAGGTCTATGGGTGAAAAGTGATTATAGAACCATTCTGTTTTTGGAGTGAGGAACAGAGGAAAGGAAGCCATTTATGGGAAGTGTCAGCACATTATTCAGTCAGCCAAGGAGAGATCTTGTAATGTACCGTTCCAGGTTGTCTGTGCTGTTGACCAGTAAGCCTGCTGTTATAAATGAAAGAAAGGGGTAGGATGGAGGTGAATAAAAAGATTTATGTGAGGAACTTTAAATAGCTACTATGCTTTCACCATTGTCAGACTGGCTCTGTTCCTATTTTAATAACCAATGAAACCTCTATAAGATACCACCCTCCATAGGCAACTTAGGAGACTCCTCCAAAGTTACCCTGAATGCACTGAACACAATCCTCTATAGAAAGCCACCTGTCTAAAGCAATCAGACCTTCCCACTCCTTTGAGTAGTCACTAGCCACAAGTTTCATCATAGCACCTACTCTCAGGAACAGAACAGAGCACCCATAAGATCACATTTTTGGCTTATCAGCCTTAACAGCATCACCTATAATGCTAGTGCACTTAGAATCTAATCAACCATATGCAGGAACCTAAAAAGGACATGCAAATCCTTCAGTTTGCCCATTTTACATGTCTAAATAATGCATCTAAATCAGGGCCGGCTCCAGGCCCCAGCGCGCCAAGTGCGTGCTTGGGGCAGCATGCCGCAGGGGGCGCTCTGCCAGTTGCCGAGAGGGCGGCAGGCGGCTCCGGTGGACCTCCCGCAGGCGTCCCTGGGAGGTCCTCCCTGGGAGGTCCACCGGAGCCACGGGACCGGCAAGCTGCAGAGTGCCCCTGCGGCGTGCCGCCGTGCTTGGGGAGGCGAAATGGCTAGAACCAGCCCCGATCTAAATGTGGCATTTGGATCTCCAGATAAGGCACCAACATTTGAAAACTGAGCCTAGGAAGCCCAGTTCTCAAATACGTGCACCTATGCTACTGTACCCAGCTATGGATTTGGCACATAGATGCGAAGAACAAGTCCAAAATGAGGGACGGAGCCATGCTGTTCCACAGACTACCTGAACGTAGCCTTTGGCTTGCTATGATTTAAAGAGTCATCTGCATAGTTAGTACAAACTTCATATTCATATTTAATTAAAGGAGGCATTTCTTTCTGTAGCTGTCATTTTAAAAATCATAACTCCCAGCACTAAACGAGTTACCCAAGGCGGCACTTTAGTTTGCTTCATAACAATACCCAGTAGAGTATAGTCGGATCAAACCATCTCATATCATGAGAGTTCATCCTATTAATGTTGTGCCTTGATGAAAGCATTCTGCTGAGAACTAACTAAGCCTCATTTAATGGGATGTTATCAAAGAGAGAATCATTACTGAGGGGCAAATCAAATCATCTTCTTTTTACTCTTTGGGGATCGGTGCAGAAGTCATGAAACATGCTTCAGATTTTGAATGTTGCATTAATTCCATCTATCCTTGGATAGTACTAAATGCTCTTCACAGTTGTACAGGGTGATATCAGAACCTGTTCTAGAAACAGCTTAGGTATATTTAACAAGGAAGAACAAACAAGTAGTTTATTTTTAATGCTCTGGGAGCAGGAGGGAGTTTTGTGAAGAGACTCTTTGGAACAGTAGCCATTTACAATTCTTTGTACAGTGACCTTACTTGCACAAGAGTAAAATTCATGTTACTTCACTGAAATCAGAGGAGTTACACTGATATAATACCAGTGTGATGTGATATATCACTGTGCAATTACTCATTAATTTTCAGTAGATTTTGCCTTTGTTTTTTAGAATGTTTGTAATCAATAGAGTTTGACACAGCTATGAGTGTTAATACAGAAGTGTGTCAATGATATTTGTGAACACTTCAGCTAATTCCAGGGGTTCTCCTTTTGCAGCGATCTAGCCCAGGGTCCAGGTCCCTGGCTAACGCTGGCAGCTGGAGCTGTCTATAGTGGTCTGAGTAAACTATCCAGTGATAGTTCTACATCTCGGTATGACAGTGACTAGAAGTGTAATGACTGGATACAGCGAAGTAGCTCGGAACCATATTGACAGAGAGATAATATAACAAGGTACTGAACTAACTTACCGCCTGCTCCTTATCTCCTGGAGCAATGTAATTGTTCTCTACCCTCTAAAAAAAAATAAGTAAAAGCAGAGCTAGTGAAAGTTATTGATTGGCAGCCCTGGAGATTGATATCCTGTGTTTATCCACAGGACAGATACAGCACAGACAGTGCTAAGTCAAATACAATAACAGGTACAACAAGACAGTGACAAGCTTCCCTCCCACATCCCCGCTGATCTGCCTTAGTTCTGTCATGGAGGAGCTGCCTGTAGGGCTGAACAGGCAATTTAATTTCCACGCTCCTTCAGGCTGCAGCCGCTCAATTCATTTTCAATTTGATGAGACTTTATTGGCATGACAAGCTCTACAACTGTTGCCAAAGTATAAAAAAGTGATTGACCTCTCTGGTATCTGTGAGAGATAAGCAAGGCCCATACACTCTGGGATGACATGCTGTTTGGAGTGTGAGCTTTCGTGTCCATTGGTCATTACTGTCTGTGCTGATCCTGAGGCAGATTCCCTTACAGCACGATGCCACTCTATAAAGTTCCCAGCAAGGATGCCAAATTTGGTCGCAGCTACTGTGATTACAGATATCTCCCCCTTGGAAACTGGAGTGAGACTTCTTCACTGAGGCCGCAGTACAGACATCAGCTAGTAACCACTCTCAGCCATCATCAACCTTAATGAGATTCAGAGAAGTGACCTAGAGGTCAAAAGCTCAGTATCCCATTACCAGTACCCATAAACACTCTCAGCTCCAAGAAAGTGAGATGCTCTTTAATCTAACCACTCAAACAGCAGCTATACATTCTGGTGTCTCTAGAGAATCACCGTACTGACAACTTGTGAGTAAGGGAACAACTAAGACAACTTCCTATCAAGCCATCCAATGGGCCACACAGCTGATTCCTGGTTGCAGGACTTTTTGCAAACTAACTTGAATCTTATTATTAACTCTTCAGAGTACTGCTAAAACTGTTTGCAGTTTGAAGACATGGTTAAATTTCATTTATAAGCAGATTTTTTTTTAAATACAATTGTAGTCTGATGTCTCTGCCTTGGGACTTGCAACACTTTTACAAATTCCATCCTTAGGGGAAGATTATTTTATCACAACACAATCTTCACAGCATATGATAAATGGAGTGATGTTAAGAAACCCAGCCACTATTGTTAGATATTATGGATGTGGATGGGCACCAAACTGAGCTTCAGTCCAGATCTCTGTCCACATCCAGAATATTATTTTGACACCAAAAAGTCCCCTCACCTCTTGTTCAGATAGATTCTCACTTTCACTGGGACCTCTGCAGCTCTGATGACATCTGCTGGCCAGGGACTTCTCCAGAATCAGAAGGATGAGCACGGTATTTGGGAGTACCACTGGCCTGAATTCTAGCGTGTCAAACCTGAAACCCCCCACATACATGTGTATATTAAAGGTAGGGACTTACGGGTAGTCACACTGCCTATTAGGAGTCAGAATCTTGGAATTAGAAGGTGAGGGTCTGATATGTGATCAGTGGATGAAAGGAATTCAAGATTCTGGTGGAAGTCAGGAGAATGGAAGAATGGAGTCCCCTTTTTACAGCAGTATCTTTCTCCAGATGGCAGGTTTACTTCACTTTGAGTCTGTAATGGGAATAGATGGATGGTGCACGGGCAAAACATACTTGGTTCCTATAAACAGAGGGATGCACAAAGCCTGCCAGCCAGATTATTTTATACAGTACTGATAACCGAGGGATGTTTGTGGAGCCTTTTCCATAGCGGGATCCCTCCTTCCAAATGTCCCTTTCCCATCTAGCTGGAATCTATCCACAACCCATTCCCTCCTCTCCCCCACGCTCACGTTCCATTCAGCAATATGGAAAGGGCAAGGTTGTCAGTTGACCCCATCCTTTCCTGGAGGAGAACTCCTGGCTTAAATCTATTAGAAGCCACACATTCAAACAGTTGAATTTCTCCTGCTTAACACATGAAATCATCTGAAAGATGGAACACATCCTCCATTTCTGCTGTGCCTCCATTCCATTCCTTAAAGAGATGAAAAGTCTCTTTTGAGCAGGTGACTACACTTACTGCTCCAGTCACCGCTTCTCATTGCTGTCTAAACAGAAGAATCCCTTCCTTCAGAAGGTTTTAACCATCTGCCCAAGAAAGCCACCTCAGGACTTCTGGTTACACAAACACATGCACGCTCTGGGGAATATTCTCCTTGCCATTGCTCGGGATAAAAGCCACAAGACTCAGGAATGGAGTTTATGCCCTGCCTGTGACTTCTCACTGTTTAATTCAAAGTTATGTGTTATGTCATTTCTCAGAAATAACAGAATAGGGGTTGCAACCCCATTAAAAGAAGGGAATATTATCTCATTTTATTGATTTTATGTTTTGTTCTTTAATTAAAATCACTACTCTGACTGGCTAAAATCCCGACTCTGACTGGCTTCCTGCCTCCTTTTCTTTTAGATATATATTTGCTTTTCAGTTTGTACAAGCCTAGGTGAGTGTGTGGGTGGCAAGGTTGAGTCTAACAAAGGGAATCCTTCTTAATAAAGGGTGCCTTTATGCTGATACCTAGAATGGAAATGCAAAAGGGTTATCAGTTATGCTGCCAGGTGCACGTCCAGAGATACAGCTGAAGCCCTCAGCTATCATTCCAGCTAATAACTCTCTTGTTTCTCCTCTCTATCCATGAGAGTGAGGTGAGATGACTTCGCTGTGACTGTCTATATTGCTAGCCCACTCACAGGCCTGTACTTCACTGTGTGTTGTGAAGGAGGACTAGGTGAGAGGATGGAACAGGGACCCTCTTCCCTCGAGTATGTATAGACACAGTGGGTTATACAGGAATACAGTCTGGTCAGGTCTTTAGGTAATAATAACAATATTACCTAAAGATATACCAGTAATAGGTAATAATTGGAGATATACCAGTCTCCTAGAACTGGAAGGGACTGGTCATTGAGTCCAGTCCCCTGCTTTCACTAGCAGGACCAATTTTTGCTCCAGATCCCTAAGTGGCCCCCTCAAGGATTAAACTCACAACCCTGGGTTTAGCAGGCTAATGCTCAAACCACTGAGCTATCCCTCCTGCCAATGATCTTTTAGTGCTAGGCTGGAGCAGCAGTTATCAGTGAACCCTGCCACCTTCCTGAAAGCCCCTGACATCCCTCCCCCACGCTATTTCAGAGGTGCTTGTGCAGGAGGCTACTGAAAATGTCCCTACACAAGGGGAATTCCCCACCAGCCACCTCTCACTGATTGTTTGAAGGCCACGCTGCACTGCCTATATGTGTGTTTCTGTGGTGCAAAGTGGCCTCAGTGAATAGGAGATTGCAGGCCAATGAATCTGATTCTTCCCTGCCTTAAATCTTGTGCGGTCATTTACACTCACACACAGGGAGTGCAAACTGGGTGTAAAATCTTCCCATTCTGATTAGTAGTGGAGGGAGAAAACACTTCTCAGCCTCATGGCTGAGGGGTGAAAACATTATCTAAAGTTGTATCTATTTACTGTTACTAATCCAGCAGTATACACAGAGTACTATGACAGTATATACAATGAAAGGTGGAATATTACCAGAAATGGACTGACTATAAGGGACCCAGGTCTAATAGATGTGACCTTCTCTCCCCTCTCTACATAGTTTGTTCCCTCTAGAACAACTAGACATATATATCATCACACATGATGGTTGCACATGAACAACCTGACTCCCAGCTGTTACCTACCCTTCCCCTTAAGTCATGTCATGGGTGAATAGAGAAACTATTGACCAATTGTGTATCACCTTCTGCCTAAATCCAGCACTTGAAGCAGTGTTTCAGGGCCCTCTGTGACTGCAGAACCCAGATCCCAAAGATCATGGTTTAATCTGCCTCTGCAGAATACACTGTACAGTATAGTTGAACTAAAAAGGTGCTACCCCACATTTGATACAGGTATCTGCTATTCTAAGTAGAAAAACAGTGGTAATCTTAGATTCTACCATGTGCTAGCTGTTAGCAAATGTTGCCTTTTAAGGTTGACTTCTGTACCTTACTCTGAGTCTGCCAAATCCAGAAAACAGAGTGTGCTGAACTGGAATAATCAGCTGGTGTCTCGCTTAGCATTTTTGGACATCCTTACATAGTCAGAATCTTGCCTGAACTTCAGGTAGCTCATATCACATTGCAAGTCCTTTCTCAGATGCACAGTTAAGCTATCTGAATGTGCACAGCTGTTTTCATGGCCATAGAGAGCCTAAAGGAAACAAGCCCATGTGCACAGTGTGTGTCTGAGATTCATGGATGATGCTTCCTGCACAGTCAAATGTCATCTTGAAACTGGTTTTCATGTGCAAAAATCAGATTCTATGGATGGCACACATAATTAATCATTCCCCTTTTTTGTTCTTACTTATAACAAAGTCTTCAAAATCATCACAACCTGATCATGTCAGCAAGAAAGTATGTTGCAATCTTAGAAGTCTACTGTTAAGTGTCATTTGTGTATTAATTGATGAAGATCCAAAAGGAGGAGGAGAGGAGGAGAAAGAATGGGTACTCTGCAGCTCAGGACGCACTGAAATTTCAAGGAAAACATACAGGATTCAGTCTGCTCAGGGGCAGAGGCTTGTACCAGGAAACAAGTGTCTAGACAGCTTTATGAGGGGTCATTAGCACATATGTGTTTCATATAGAAAGTATGAATTTCATGTATACATTTTAGTATCATCCAACATTCTTAGTATGGCTGAAACTTCTAATATTTCTCCATGTCATACGTTAATATGCATCACATATTGTAGCACAGACATTTAATGCTGAAATGCATATAAGCAGTTAGGAATTTACATGTGCAGAAAATCATATATCACAATATCCTGTATAGTATATGACACATACATTTCGGCATCTGGAGCCATATCCACGCCCACTGTACATGTGTTTCAGATTTTGATATATATTAATATGGGGAAATCATATTGGCAGCTTCAGCCATGCTAAGAAGGTTAGATGTTATATTCATATTATACTTAGAATTAAAAGTTTTATTGCTATTATTGGTTCCTGGTGGTTATTTAACCATCTTATATATCAGGCATCTATACAGTTGAACTTATGTAGACATTTACAAACATTAATTAATGTTCACAACTGCATGTGAGTCAGAAAAGTGAGCATCACTGTTCTATCCTTGTTTTATAAACAGGGGAAGCTAAGGCACAGAGAGGCTATATGACTTGCCCAAGGCCATGCACTGAGTCAGTGGCAGAGACAGAATTAAAAGTCAGGAGTTCTTGACTCCCAGGTCTATGCTCAGTCCACTAAACTACAGACCCTTGTGATTCCATGTCTGAGATACATTTATGGTCTGATCCAAAGCACATTCAAATCAATGGAAAGACTCCCACTGATTTCAACAGAATCCGACCCCTAGGGATCAGAGATGAAATTAAAGCAGCTGGAACAGGAATGTGTGATGAGAACAGGAAGTTGGGATAGTAAGAAACTGGGCTGAAGGAAAGTATGTTTGGGCCTGATCTATCCGTGTGCCTCAGGCTGCTTTATTTTTTGGTCTGACAGTGCAAGTAACAAGGCTTCAGAATCTATCAGTCCTATTTTGGTGTGTCCTACCCTGCACAAGACACTCCTAAGCACACTCATAGTTCAGAAGAATAAAAAGTCATGCTTTGTTCTGGTAATGTGTGGTTTGTTGGTGGTGTCATAGGACTTCCCTTGAGTGCCAGATGTTTGTGCTATTTGCTTAATTGAGTACTGAACAGATTGTATGTGTAAAGAGGATTAATGAACCATTAAAAACAGTCAGAACCTCTTAGATCTTTGTTCCAAGGAACCAGATTTACAAAGTTTGCACCCAGAATATGTGTGAACAGGAGCTTTGAACTGAGTTCTCAACAGCCTTTCATACAAACTCTTACCACGTGGGTTTCCTTGTGAGATGAGTCTATTTCCGTGGTTGTTGATGACGTCCCACCTATCACCATGATACACTCACTCTCCTGATCATACTCACTCTCCCTGAATGCAAGGCTGTGCTGCATTAGATGAGTCCCTAATATGCCTGCAGGACTGGAAAAAGCTGAAAAATCATAGTATTAAAAAGAAAGGCACTTTCTCCAATTCACCACACAGCTTTGCTTTCTTCTCCTTTTTGGTAGGAGGCATCTCCATTACTGGAGGTTTGCAACCAGGTTAGCCCATTTTGTACATTCTCTGCTCATCTTTTTGTGGATGAACCACCCTAGTTCAAATCCACATCTTCTATCTATTGTCTTCTTTTTTCTGCCCCATGTTCTTTTGCCTTCAAATTTCCTTCTGGTGCCCCTAAACCTGCGTTGCTCACTGAACCCCTTAAAGGCTTTGCCTTCACTGGGAAATACAATTGTGTTTTAACTCAATTTTTAACAACCAAGTTAGCTGACCTGATGCTAAATGGTCAATGTAGACAGATTCAACACCATGTCAGCTAGTCACATAGGTGATGGTTTGTGGGCAACCAGCTGAGCTGATGCTGAACGTGACTTGTCCTTGCCTGCACTGACCAGTCAGTACAGTATGACCTCACCTGATTGTTAAAAATCAAGGTTAAACACAAGTCACCTAGTGAAAAAAAGCCCCAGGTTGCATCTAAAGAAAAACTGACGGTCTTTCTTTTCAAAACATTGGACTTTAACAGCCAAATTTTCATAACAGGCTTCTCAAACTATTCTGTGAAGTTCCTGCATGTGCAATTTCCATGTTTCTGCTTCTGTAATACACTGTGGCCATATCTCCCTCCAATGGCTGGCCCACATCAATTAAAAAAGCCTGCCTGGATAATAGTGGAGTTACTCCATTAGCTGAAGTTCATCTACAGCAGCCTATGCAATCAAGTTGTGTGGTGACTCGGCCTGGCTCCTTCACAGTGCTGTGGTTTAACAGCCCCCATGTAGCCCTCAGTCTTCAGACACTATTCTTAGCACAATCTGCACCCAAACTCAGAGGTCCAGTCTACACTAGAAAAATGAGCAGTTTTTGACAATGGATGTCAAACTATTTCCCCCTCTCCAACTCCAGCTCCCCATCAGGTTATGTGGAAAATATCTAACCTGCCAGTGTGGACAGGTTCAGAGTTCAGCATGCATTGTATTGTAGTGAAGTGTGCTAGATATCTGCTACCAGGAAGAGTCTCAGATGCATTCCTACAGTGAGTGTGAAGATGGCTGACCCTCTCCTCATCAACATTTGTAACATGAATTGAGGTGGGAGAGCTCAGAGGGAGCTGTTTTGACACTTGTGGTCAATGTGATCTCATTTTCCTAATGTACACACAACTCTCACCTGTGTTGTCTCACTTCTAGCCAAGGGGAACAAAGTAGCTCATATGAACAGAATTGAGACTGGTGAGAATGGCTTGGAAAGAAAGAATATAAATGCTCTGAACATTTCCTCCTAACCCCCAGTAGTTAGAGACTGATTTATGCCCTGAGATGCAAGATTTATAAGCCAGAGCTCTTGTTTATTTACTTTTGAAGTATTGACTATTATATAAGAAAACAAATAAACTGAAGAATAGTAATATTAAAGTAACTCTGATTTTCATTTCTGGTTACGTATTAGAGAAACAATGTTTCAGAGCATTTATATTCTTTCTTTCCAAGCCATTCTCACCAGTCCCAATTCTGTTCCCATTAATGGCACTCTGATGGACTTCAGTGGGAGCAGGATCAAGGCTTTATCTTCATTTCAGAAAAAGAAAAAGGACAGGAGCCTTCTTAGAGCTAAAATATCTTCAAAGCACCTTTGGAGAAGTAGCCACACATCTTTCATTAAAATTAATGGAAAATACGTGGGTAAACTGTCAGACTCTTCAACTTGTCATCAGTGCTAAGAGCAGCGTGTGTCGTATAGAGGCAAGCATACAGGCTTCCTGTCTCAAAGACAGTGAGCTTACTTCCTGTTACATTTGTACTGCTATTAACATTGCTATTAACTTTTTTTCATGATTGCAATTATAAGTGAATTCTTGCCACTTTTCTAAAGACAAAACAGTTATCTGTTCCAAGGGCTTAACCTTATAACCTTTTACCCACCCATGTAACTGACATGAGTAAGCCCATTAAACACAATGGAACACTTTACGTGCATCTGTTCATAGGACTGGGCCTTAAAGCATTTTCTGTACTAAGTCACAGTAGAGAACAAGGGGTTGGCTGCATAAAGATGTGACATTTATGAAAACAGTTACATATGAAAAAACTTAAGAGTATGTAGATATGTACAGTGCTGCAGTGGTGCACTGTACTGCTGCAGTGCATCTGGTGAAGATGCTCTATGCTGACAGGAAAGAGATCTTCTGTTGACATAAAAAAACAAGCTCCGTGAGCAGCATAAGCTATATCGGCGGGAGAGACATAGCGCTGTACACACAAGCACTTATGTGGGTGTAACTTATGTCACTCAGGGGAAGGGGGTGGAATATTCACACCCCTGAACAACTTAAGTTTTGACAACAAATGCTGTAGTGTAGACATAGCCTTAGTCATTAGAATGGTTATAGAAGCACAACAGAGCTAACTTGGTCACCAGCCCTCCAGTTCAGAGCTCCCAGGTGTGGGCTTATGAAGACCAGGAAAGGAGCTACTATGTCTCAATCCATCATGACCATTTAAACCACTAACTTTTTTTAACATAGCTGTTGTTATTGATTTCAAATCTTTATGTGAATGAAATGTTCATTCTTGAACTTGGCTTTCCTGTATGTGTGTATCAAGACTGGGGGTATGTCTACACTACCCGCCAGATTGGCGGGTAGCAATCAGTTTATCAGGGATCGATATATCGTGTCTCATCTAAACGTGATATATCAATCCCCAAACGTGCGCCCGTCGACTCCGGAACTCCACGAGGGCGAGTGGCGGTAGCGGAGTCGACAGGGGGAGCCGCGGACGTTGATCTTGTGCCGTGAGGACGGGAGGTAAGTCGAAATAAGATACTTCGACTTCAGCTACACTATTCACGTAGCTGAAGTTGCATATCTTACATCGACCCCGCCCCCTAGTGTAGACCAGGCCTGGCATGCTGGAATATGCAGGTATATTTAAGTCTTATAAGCTAAAATGTTACTGGGGAAGGAGAGTTTTGAATTTATTTCTCTGAAAATGTGCTGTGTATTCTCTGACCAATTCCTTTGAGGGAAATCCAGTTTCCCCTCCCTGCCCGCACCCCCCACTTTCTTTCAGCACCTTTGTCTGAGCCAGAATGTTTATCAGATGCTTTCACTCCCTAAAATAAATAAGTCAGGTGCATACTGCAGAAGAGACCACTTTAAATCAATTAACAGCCATCTCCTGCTGACAGCAATGTAATCATCCTGAAACTGAGACCTAGGCACAACAGCAGAGGAGATTATAACCAGATTAACTCCTTTAGAGATTTACTGTTGCTTGCCTGACACTAGACATAGGAGCAATTTTAGTTCAAAAGGTATTTGCTCAGTGTATACATTCATCAGCATTTGATTTGCCAGCAGTCACTTATTTGTTAAAATCTACAGCTCCATGACTCTTTAAATTTGGGTCACCATATGTCAGACAAAGTCATACCATGAGGCAGAGAAACACATACTTACATTTTCTTGGCCTCATTAGCTCTGGATTGTGAAAGCTAATGAAATGGATAAGAGGCTAATGTACATTGCTGTGATCAAGGAAAACAGATAAACCAAAATTGTAAAAATAAAAAAATACCCCTGCATATTAGAGCACTGGACTTAGGAGCACAGGGCCTGCAGATAAGGCTGTGTGGCTGCTATCCCTTCCCTCAGTCTCTCTGACCACATGGCTTGCTATTCCACTCATTCCCTATGCTCCTCAAATATCAAATTCTAGCTATTTCCCTCTTCTCCTCTCTCAACAGTGGCTGATAGATAATGCTTTTGTGCTGTTGTACCATCTGGAACAGCATCCCTGTTGCTCTGTGCCTAATTGCATTTGAAGAGAATCAGGGCGTCTATCTCAGAAAAAGCCATCTCTTAACCCTGGCTTATGATTCCTCTGTCTGTTGAAATAATTAAATCCCACCCATGAGGCTCACAATTCTGCTCATTTATCCTCCTGCATTTATACTTTTTAACAATCACCCTCTGTTTACTCCATGTCCCACCACATCTTCAAATGACACACATATTCTATACCTGATTTGCACTGTATTCCCATGTGCAGAACAGTCTAAGCTGCTGGGTAGGGATTGTGATACTTTTATATAAACAATGACATTAATTAAATGGCAGGGAGTAGGGGGGTAAGCTACATTAATGCAAAATTAAGGTTGCTTGGTGATATGCCAACTCTTTGCAGAACATTAAGCTAAGCAAAACTCAAACTTCTGAAAACCAGAAAATACAGAGGGAAAGTTGGTCATGCAGTTGTACATATCACATCTCACAATTTTCATACCATGGCCAATCAGCCTGCACTCAGCAATCCCCATGCCATGAGGTACTTCTTGATCTCCTGTCTAAAATGGGCCATCTTGATTATCACTACAAAAGTTTTTTTTCTCCTGCTGATAATAGCTCATCTTAATTAATTAGCCTCTTACAGTTGGTATGGCTACTTCCACTTTTCCATGTTCTCTGTATGTATATATATATCTTCTTACTATATGTTCCATTCTAGGCATCCGATGAAGTGGGCTGTAGCCCACGAAAGCTTATGCTCAAATAAATTTGTTAGTCTCCAAGGTGCCACAAGTATGCCTGTTCTTTTTATGATATCTTTAGTCCACCCTTCAGAAGATGGGACTAGAGGAAGAAATAGAAATCATGCTGTTTACTAGACAGTTTTGGTTTTGTTTGCAAACTCTTTTTACAAGCTGTCTTCTGCAACCAGTGTCTAAAGATCAGTTTGCTGCATCCTCTGATGCAGGCTGCAGCTGCCTTCTCCTTGTGACTGCACGTGGCAGAATAGCCTGATGAATGGCATGCTGGCACAAACTAAAAAGTTCCTAGTTCACATTAACATAGTCCTCTTCAAACAGGATTACATTAATGCAAACTAGAAACTTTTTAATTCACGCCCACAGCATCTACATGGGGGAGTTACAGCGCAGCACTTTGGTGCACACTGCTATTCAGACCCTGGAGTCCAAACTGTGAGGCAGTTAGCCTTAATATTTTATCAGAGGATCCACAGCAATTTGTAAACATGCAGCCAAATCTCACAACAATTTTATTATTTATACAATAGCATCTACAAGCCCCTAGCTGAGATCAGAGCCCCATTATGTTCAGTCCTGTATATACAAATAATAAGACAGTCCCTGCCCAAAAGAACTTGCATTCTAAATAGACAAGACAAATGAAGAGTGGCAGGGGAAGTAGTACCATCGAGTAGTGACTTGCAATCAGTCACACAGTAGATTGGCAGCCATGTGGGGAAGAGAACCCAATTCTCCTGACCCCCTCACTAGCACCCTATCCACTAGATCAGGGGTTCTCAACCTTTTCCTTTCTGAGGCCCCCAACCTGCTAAAAAAACTTCACAGCCCACCTGTGTCACAATAACGGGTTTTCTGCATACAAATGCCAGGGCCGGCATTAGGGGATAGCAAGCAGGGCATTGCCTGAGGCCCCACACCACAGGAGGCCCCGCAAAGCTACATTGCTCAGGCTTCGTCTTCAGCCTCGGCTGGCGGGGCTCAAGGCCCTGGCTTCAACCCCATGTGGCAGGGCTTTGGCTTTCTGCCCAGGGCCCCAATGAGTCTAATGCTGGTCTTGCCTGGAGGCCTCCCTGAAACCTGCTCACGGCCCTCTAAGGGGCCTCGGACCCCTGGTTGAGAACCACTGCACTACATCACACTACCTCGTGTGAGTTAGGTTTATGGTTGGTGAACTCTACCCACCACTGATATCAGGAAAATATGAAAAAAGAAAAAAGTAAAATTCTGTGCAAATCAGAAGTGATACTCAGACTCCAGCAAGTTGCCAAGATGCAGACAGTGTGCCACAATATTCAACAACTTCTCATTTTAATTGTCACTCCTCATATTGTACAGATACCAATGAAAAAGGCCCCAAACTGATATACATGTCTACATGGGGAAAAGAGTATCAAAGCAAGAAAGGAATTCAACTAAGCCTCACAAAACACAAATCTGGAGTTTTTAGCAATCTCCCTTCTTTTGCTCTTCTGAGGAGGAGATTTTGACACAAAAGCTTCTTGCCATCACCAGAATCAAAAATAGATTCTTGGCCGTGCTAGGGAGCAGTGCAAAGTGGCATAAAGTCAGTTTAAGAGGCTACTTGGGGATTCTGCTGGTGTAAAGGGAAGCCCAGGGTGGCATAGAGCCAGTGCAGTGACCCACACCATCCATCTCCAAACCCCTGAGGTAAGGGGCATGGCCAGAGGAAAAGGGTATGGGTCTGCACTCCAGCTATCCTTGGCTATTGGAACAGTACTTGGGGGCCATAGGCAGCTGAATGCAATTTCCAGCAGCCCTTTAAAACAAACATCTAGGTTGGACTTTCCAAAGTGTCCTCTAGAAAAAAGACTTTACACTAGTTGAAGATTCACTTTGATGCAAAGTACCCAGTCAAACATCATCTGACATTCTGACTGCATTTTGCCAGTCTATTTTTTCAGCCCATAATATGGTTGGTCTGCAGCAGTGTTGGCAGCCAGACTGTCACATACTGATTGGCCTCAGAGACTTCCCATGCTGCCACAGTCAAATTCTGATTGGCCTCCCCCATGTTCTGCTTGTGTCCTGATAGGAAGTGCTAACTGGGTAAAAATGTCCCATTTCACACAGTAATCTGAAGAGGAGATTTAGCTCAAACCGCTGCTGACCAAATCATAAAAATAAATGAGTGTGCTGTAAGGGATAAATCTTGAATGTCAGGCGACACCAGAGTTAATCTAATATCAGAAATGGGGTTTAAGGCAGATTGAGTTCAGCACACATGCATCTGGGTCAGCAAGGGGAAAACACTGAATGAGACTGATGTGATTTTACTGTTGTGCTTTCTTTGTGTATATTTGTATCAGACTTTATGTAAATCCCATCTCAGTAACCACTCTACAGAGGGGAAATCTCCCAGCACTCCTGTACAGCAGTGGGTGTGAGTTGCCTCCACAACACTATCACCCTCACCCTAATCCAAAATAAGACTCTCTAGAGGTTCTCCATGATGTCTGGGATTTGCATGTGGAAACGGAGTTGGCTGGCATGGAGCAATGGACTAGGGAAAAGTATATTATACACACACATACACGCACATACAGAAAGCATCAGTAAATCCATTAGAGCTAATGCATATTGGGTCATCATTAATTTTCCACAGTCAGTCTTCATGCCACAGAACCTTCATGGGGTAGCTTAATAAAGCAATGGTGGGGGCAAATGGAAACAAACCACACTGCCAGGGACCAGAGATGAGGGCAAGAGGCTCTGTAACTCTGGTGGATACCCTGAGCTCTGCAGAGTTTGGAGGCAAACAACTGCCTATTTTTCAGATGAACATCTCTCTTTCCTGCCTCCCCTTCCCCCTTCCATAAACTCTCCAATGGAATCATCTGAGAAAAATACTGCAAGATGACCTTTTTAGGCATTTCCTGCACCCCACCAAACTGAGAGTTACTGCTGCTGAAAACAGGTTTGAAATGTAAACATAAATATTGTACCAGATACAAGGTGGAAGCAGAGAGAGTTGTTCCATTTCATCATAAAATGACACAGAGCACCAAGAGGGGTCAGTGTTCAAATTCATAATTGATAAATTGTGTAAATAGCCTGTATGTGAACTCCACTCCAGTGACACATTTCTCCTTCCCTGTGAAAAAATAAAAATTCTATAAAATAACTTGTAAATTTAGAACAATTTAGATTTAAAAAAAAAACAACAGTGCAAATCTCCTAGTAAACTATCTGGCTCCGATTTCTGTTGTTAATCACCGATTTTGGGTGTGCAGTTATGCCATGGTAAAGATTTTCCATCTTCCTCTGCAGTTTCTGATATAGACCAATGTCAGAGATTAGATAAAGGATGAGACAGATAATTCATGTGTCCTGCTACAGCAATTCCTACTCTCTCTAGCCTGCCATACTGCTTAGTGCTATAGATTGTTTAGGACTACAGTATCTTAACTGGGCTGTCAGTGGTAGGGAACGGAGCTCAACAGCCCTGGGGCTCAGTTAGGGAAACCGATCTAAGTTACACAACTTCAGCTATGTGAATAACATAGCTGAAGTCAACGTACTTGGATTTACTTACCATGGTGTCTTCACTGCAGTAAGTCGACAGCTGATGCTCTCCTGTCAACTCCACCTATGCCTCTTGCCCTGGTGGAGTACAGAAATCGACGAGAGAGCGCGCTCGTCAGTTGATTTATTGTGTCTAGACTAGACGCAATAAATCAACCCCCGCTGGATTGATCGCTGTCTGTCGATCCAGCAGGTAATGTAGACAAGCCCTTAGGTTCCTAAAATCTCATACTTCAGGATTTATGCTGCCCATCAGCAGGGGTCAGGAAGGGATTTCTTCCTCCCTAGTGTATTCTGGGAGGCTTTTTCAATCTCATTCATACAAAACATCAGGGATTGCCATGGCTAGAGATAAGACATTCGACGGGGAGGTTGCAGTGGCACTGAACATTCACTCTCTCTCAGGTGCTTGGCTGGCAAGTGCTGGTTCACATGCTCAGGGTCTACTTGATCATCATATGTGGAGTTGGGAAGGAATTTTCCCTCAGGTCAGATTGACAGTGACCCTGGGGTCTTTCACCTTCTTCTGCAGTGTGTAGGTGCAGGTCACTGCTATGTCTCAATCATTTCTCTGCAACTGCATGGGAATCAGGATGTGGTGCACCCTGGTCCCTCCTATACTCCGCCCGTGGCACATAACAGTCTAATCTCCAGAGGGCTGTAATACTTGGTCTAATTTCAGTTGTTGGGTTTAGTGTGCGGGAGCTGGGTGATATTGGTGGCCTGTGATATCCAAGAGACTCTAGATGATCAGGTGGTCCCTTCTGGTCTTACACTCTACGACTTAATGACTGAAGCTTGGTGAAACTGCAGAACAAAACAAGTACTTCTCTATGTGAGAAACCCTCCCCTTTGTCCCCACCAAAACACCCAAAGCAAAACTCTTGTGGTAGAGGCAAGGCAGAGCTAGCCATGTCAGCTCGGTGCCTGCTGGGGAGACCTCTTCTATGAAGGTATTCCCCAGGAGGACCTTATTACTATTTTGTGGCCCCTTAGCACAGTCACTGGGCAGGGATGACTTCAGCGTCCCAAGAGTTGTAAAAAGAACAATATTTAAGATATCGGTATTAGAAATGGTCTACTGCTGACTGCAGGCTTTGCTGCCGGAGCAGCTGCAGGGCTAAGCCAGAGTAGGGTTACTACGTTTGAAATGCAAAAAAACTGGCACCCACCCCCCTACACTGGCAAGCCTACCCCCAACCACAAGGCAACTCTGCAACCCCTCCTTCAACAGCCACTATAGTATCTCAAGAGAACACATATAGATAAGATTAATAACATTGCATATCTCCTCACCCTCATGTGACTCAAACCCTCTCTCACACACACGCGGGTTGCGCTTGCATGTTGGTGGGCAGACAGCTGCTGTATTTTCACCAGTTTTGATTTGTTATCAATTAAACAGAAGAAGTGGGAACACTACAGCATCTTTAGCTGGACACCGAAACTTTTAACATTAGATATTCCAGTGTACTGTGATAATAATGCAAATCGGTTAGACCCACATAAAAAATACTGGCAGATTAAATGATATTTCTGGCAACTGACAAATCCATAAAAAAAACTGGCCTGGTGGTAACCCCAAGCCAGAGGTGGGGACCATGAACCAGGGTGGATGGTGTCAGAG
Source organism: Gopherus evgoodei (assembly GCF_007399415.2). Lineage (NCBI taxonomy): Eukaryota > Metazoa > Chordata > Testudines > Testudinidae > Gopherus > Gopherus evgoodei. The sequence goes on along the minus strand of NC_044328.1, from coordinate 51,801,565 downwards.
GCTCAAGAGGAGCAGCCCACAGAGGGGGAAGTAGACTGGGTGCACATGGGGGTAGTACGGAGCTGTGTTTTTGGGAACCAGAAAGAGGGGGCTTGGAGAGAAGCAGGAGGAGGGGCACACAGAGGTGGGCAGGACATTGGTGGGGAAAGAAACACTGTTGAGGGGCCAGTGTAGAAGCTGGGATGGGGGTGAAGAGGAAGAATTAAGGAGGTGCAAAAGATTGGGTGCGGTGGAGTCTGGTGGGTGAGCCAGGGGAGGACACAGAGGGTGTATGGAAGGGAACATGGAGTGTAGGTCCTGGAAGGGAGCAATGCACAGGGAACATGGAAGTGGGAGCGGGAGACAGGAGGTATGCCAGGGAACAAGGTAGGGCATATGGAAAGGAGTGAGAGGTATGAAAGGACCTCAACAGGCATGGGGAAAGGGGGGAAGGGGAGATCTGGTGGATAGGGCAGTGGAGTGTAGGGGATCAGGGAAGGTGTAAGGGAAAGTTGGAGTCTTCAGCCTCTTTAACCAGTAGTGGATTAGCACTGACGGGGGCCCCAGAAAAATGAGCACCCCCAGATTCCGACCCCACTCCTCAGCAGATGTGCCAGGCTGTGGGGGGAAGCCCCAGTGCCCAGACCCCAGCTGCAGCTGAGGACTGGATGAGCTCTAGCTTCCTGCCATGGCCTGAGGGCTGGGGGAGCTCTCACTCCCTGCTGTGGTTCTGTGGGTGGAACAGAGCTTCTCCAGTTTTAGGGCTGCAGTAGGGGGACAGATGGGGTGGGATGTGGGTGGAACAGGGCTAGGCTGCAGAGGGGAAGCAGCAGAACAGGATGGGGCCATGAGCGGGAGGAGTGGAGAGCTCCCCCCACTTGCTTTGGCCCAGGTTTCCAGGAAACCTTAATCCACCTCTGTCTTTAACACCTCTAAATGCTTAAAATCTCTAGAAATAAAACCAGAAGGACCCCGTATCTGGCTGGCTGAGTTTGCCTGGAACCCCCCACCCTGCTAGCAGGTGTTACTGTTGATCCTGACGGAGGAAGGTATGTGGGGCTGCAACTCACTGAGGAAGCAGCTGGTTTGGTACCCCCTACGGACATAAGGGCAGTGAGAATGGCACTCTAGAGAAATTCAGGGTGTGTGCTCAATAGTTCAGATAGATGAACAGGCCCTAGGAGCAGAGAAGCGCAGGAGAAGGCTTGAGCTAAGCTTTATGTTATAATCATTTCTTTGTTAATGGAAAGGTCAGGAAGGGAGTGCATGGGCTTGGTTTTAGAGCAGTTTGGGAATCACTGTGTGATTAAGGTTTTCCACATGAATAAAGGCACTCTTTTCTCTACCTCTGTTCCCTTCCACTATCCATTACCCCAAGCTCCCTATGGATCATATACACTAACCCAGTTCAAACCTTCAAGCTCACTCGAGAAACTGTAAAATCCCTTACATGAAAATCTTTGCCAAAGTGACCAATTACTAGTCTGCTTGGAAAGGGATTTTCTTGAGTAGGAAATGGGATTTTATCACTCCTAGTAATTTGTTTTTTAATGTATACCTTTTCTTATAATCTAATCATTTTGCTCCATATGTTGCCCCCAATCTGTTTAGGATTGTTAAAATTCCTGGGTATTGTACTGCCTTCCCTGGAGAATGCTGAGAAGAATTACGGACAGCGTCTGGAACAGATGGGATGCCAATGACTCAAAGCCAGCAAAGACTAAAAAAGAGGACAGTTGTTAACTCCTTCTCTGCCAGCTGTATTGGAGGGTTTGGGACAGACAAACTGATAAAAAATATCCTGAATATCAAATGCTGTTTAAATTTTAGGGCTCTTCAGAACCAACAGCTACTGTCAGTGAAGCTAAATGGTGGAAATATTGGCTACAATCAAATTGTCACAGCTCCATGAAGAAAGATGCTTTACACAAAGTCTGAACAAGAGGTTAAATGTCTCATTGAAACACACACAAAGAAAATATTTCTCCTTCAGAGTGGAGGTGCTGTAAAAATGTCTTCAGACTAATGCAAAACAAGGGAGTCTCCCTGCAGATAAATGAGATTTGGCAGCCCTGTACTTGAATCAAATGAAATAGTCTGGTTGCTCAGAGGTGCCTGTTTCTTTCCAACTTGTTAAAAAGAAGCTCATATCAGTATTTGAGAACCTCTGCCATATAAAATACATGGACATTCCTCTTTAATTGTGTTTTATGATGGATTAATTCTATTTATAACAGTTTAATCCCATGACATGTATGACAGTGACACACTAGCTAAAAACAAAATATAGGATTACCCAATTAAAATGACACAGATTATGGGCAAAGTTGCCTTTCTCTTTCTGTGACCTTTTCAACTGAAGTTCCATGGAGTTACTCAGATTATGTTAAGATGAAAAAACATCCATCACTTTTGCACATATATACAAAATAAAGGTTTTGTTGCTTTTGTTGGCTCAGGCGGGAGTTTTATGTATGTTTCTAAGGCATGATTTAACAGAAATTCACCTAAAATACTAAGCATCCCGGGGTGGGAGAGAGGAAGGGAAATGAATATAGCAGTTGCATCTGAAAAAGTGAGGTTTTTTACCCACGAAAGCTTATGCCCAAATAAATCTGTTAGTCTTTAAGGTGTCACCGGACTCCTTGTGGATACAGACTAACATGGCTACCCCTTGATACTTGATAGCAACCCAGGCCCTTCAATATGTTTTTCTCTTTAATTTATGAAGAAGCTGTTAGTATCATAGTGCAGGACTTGAATTCTGGCTGGGGACATGGCACGTTATTCTGCTGGACTGACTTTATCCTTGTTGAGGAACAAAGTCTGTCATAAATAATAAGGAATTTTCCTATTAAATCTGATATAGCAAGTCTGAGAAGTAATCTCCCAGCTTCTGTAAACGCCATACCTTGCTCGGTAACCCTTTTCCTCCCCATATCTCCCAGACTACTTGCGGAGAGGGGGGTGTCTGTTAGATAGTTTCCTACTAAAATACTCTTCAAAGCTGAGATTAGTTTCGTGTGTGTGTGTGTGTGTGTGTGTGTGTGTGTGTGTGTGTGTGTGTGTGTGTGTGTTTTCCTACTAAAATACTCTTCAACGCTGAGTTTAGTTTCCTTAGTTAATGAGTCAGACCTGAGCAGAAAAAAAATCATTGTAAAATAAAAAAACAAAGATGAATTCTTCAGAAATGAGGCTGCTGAAAGGAAAAATCTGCACTTGTATTTTTAACAGCTATTATAGTCAGAGCCACATAATGCCACAGACAACTTTACACACAGCATAGGCATACCCTGGAGTGGGCACATTGGAGCCAGAACATGAAAAAACAATGGGTTCTGCTCCCACAAAGCTAATAGGGGATGCCAGGACAACAGCTATGCCAGTCAAAACAATCTACACTTTAAAAAAATCTAACAAACGGACACATACTACAAGAAAAAATTAGTATTGGACAGTCTAGCTTGTTTCCTCTTTTCTACATAAAGCTCCCTATACCTAAGGCATAGTAATTTCTCTGATTTGGAACAGGCTCGGCTTGCCCTTATTGGACAATCCTCAGAGTGCTTATGCATTGCCAGCGTTTGACAAAACATAAAAGAAATAGGAACAACTGTTCCAGTCATTAGGGACCATATACTCCAAGTCCAACATGTGAGTGCTTTTTAAGCACCGAATTCGTTCACACTTCCCTGTCACAGCCTCACAGGGAGATATAATACTTGCTTGAGCCCTAGAGGGTATCTAAAATGATCTTGTTTCTGAACAGGAATATTAATTATGTGTGTTAACCATCTAAGGACATATTAATTCATGTAGCTGGCAGATACTGATTCCAACCAGTTAGCAGGTAGGAATTCTAAAGAGGTGCCTTCTTTCTATATTCATTTAAACAAGTCATATTTCTTGCCAGAAACAAAATATGGTAGCTTGCCAGACATGAAAATATCAGATGTATTAGATAATACAATGCCACAACCGATCAGGCACAGAATTAACCCAACGAAGTTAGTGTAGCAAAAACATGAAAACATTTCCCTCTCCCTCCATTGCAATCTGACCCAGGCTATACAGAGCAGGAGGTTTTGGAATGGAGAATGACCATCTGAGGGGATACAGTAACTAGCACAGAACTTTCCTCCTTTAGATCTTTAAACACAGTGTTGGTAACCACTCTGGATGCATTCTCATCAGATGGCCGTTTAGAGATCTATGTGAACTGGGTTAGGAAGGTCTGTGTCAGGTAGCCACATAACAAAAAGCTCCATCATGTTTTGCACCTTTGTTAGCAGTAATGCCAGAAGGGGAATACCTGAACATTTAGGGCAAGCCCCACTCACTGGATAGATCAGCATAGCTCCATTTTGCTGATTGCTCCATGCCAGTTCACACCAATGGACGGCTCTGGCCCCTTAGATTCCAGTCATTAAATGGGCATATAACATGGATACCTTTGCTGCGAAAACCAAAATACTGGATTCTGTATTTTACTCCCTTCTGTTAAGTGTTGTATCACGATCCTTTGACTTTGCTTGGAACTGGGGAGTTCTAAAGAACACACTATTTATGTGGCCCCTTCCAGCCCAGTGAGTAATTATGTAGTTATATTAAATTATTATACTACAACCAGCTATAGCACTTGCACCCAAGGATGAAAGTAGTTACAGATCCAAATACTCCCAAACACCACCTGCAGGTCTTTAACTGAAGAGCTAGATTTCTTTTTTCCCCAAAACATTTTTAATGTGGCGAAAGATTTTCATGGACTATAATTCTCAGTGCAGAATGGGAACTGTTCATGAACGACTTGCCTATACTTGGATAATTACCTGAGTATCAGCTCATCTATTAAAGTGGCATAACCATCTGTCACCAGGAGGTGAGTTGCAAGGTGGGGCATTGTCCCTCCAGAAATTCATAGGAACAACTGTGGGCCCTAGTGTTTTTATGTCTTACCATAGTCTGTGCTCTACATAAACATTTCACATCCACTCAAGACTCCCATTGACTTCACTGGTAGTTCTCAGGGCCAGCTTTAGGAAGTGCGGGGCCCATATTCGAACAGTTTCGACAAGGCCCCAGCAGGGATGACCAAAAAAAAAACCACCAATATTGTGGGGCTTGTACTTCACCAGCGGTGGTGCTCCGGAGTCTTCCGCGGCGACTTCAGTGGCAGGTCCAGGTCTTCAGTACGGCACTGAATGGACCGCCCACGTGAAGAACCAGGAGCAAGTGGATGGTACCCACGCCGAAGTGCCACAGAAGACCTAGAGCGTTGCCAGGTGAGTAAAAATTAAAAAGGCACCTCTAGCCAGGGAAGGGATTCTCACTGGGTGCGGGGCTCTCTTAGGCGCGGGGCCCAATTCAGGGGAATTGGTGGAATTGGCCTAAAGCCAGCCCTGGTAGTCCTATGTCAATAGCTATGAAGTGGTCTGAGAGAGTAATTGTAGTGGACCCACTCCATTAATGACACGTGTCAAACATGCCTTCCTTGCTTTTGTATCTTCTGTGGACATTGAATTGACTTAATCAACATGTCTGTCCCTTGGGCCACTGGGCTTTACTCTGTGCTGCTCCTACTTCAGGCTAGGGCGCATCTCCTTAAAAGACTATTTAGACACTTCTGCCCAAGAATCTCTACAGATCTCAGGGAAAAGGCCCCCCGATTCCTTTGATGTAACTGATACTCTCCCAATGTCCTATATCATATATTTCTTTCACATGTTCCCACTATCTGGGCAAACCTCATCTACCTGGGTTCTCCCTTGCCACACCTACCACATTTCAGGAAATATCTTGTTCTTTAGAGGTTTTCTCTTTCTTTCTTGTGCCTCTTTTTCACCATGGAAACATTTTATTGGTTACTAGTTGCACAATGCTTTCTTGGCTTCCTCGTGAGGTGTCTTGCAATTTCATTAACTCAGAGGGCTGTTCCTATTGCATTGCCTGTTCTGGAGTTAGCGCAGACATTAAACGTGATTTTTCTGAAAGCTCCTTGTTTAAAATGATCTCCCATGTGTTTCCTTCCTTACCAATAGCCAAAGTCACAATACACTGCTTGTTCTATAGTGCCACACTTCTCTGCATCCCTTTAGTAAAAGCAAGGCCATTCATGGATTCTTTGTGGAATGAAATATTCATTAAACATGTTAAGAACAATAACCATAGTTATAGCTTATTGGCTTTCACCATGAAGGCAAACAATTTACACATATTTTGGCTTTACTCCCTATTGCATAAATGAATGGGCTGACTTATATTTTGCCAATTTCTGTGTTAGGCTTCTTTGTTATGCAGAAGCTAGTAAAGTTGCTCTCTCCACGTTGACCACTCCTCATTTAGCAATCTCAGAGTCTTGCAGAGGGTTGATTTTGGCCTTTTCTTTGACTTCTGTATTTATGTTGGCTCAAAATTACAGTGGTAAAGAATAACAGTAAGAGTCACTTCCTGCAAACATTGAATAACTTTAGACAAGGGAAAACAATATCTCCCTAAAACTTCTCTCTCCTCCCTCTGCTTTACTACATAGTTCTATCCTAAACCCTCACCCAGCTTCTTACTGCCTGACTTCCTTCACAGATTTTAAGAAACAGTACATATATCCTCACGAAAGAGAGCAACATGCACTCCCTCCCTCAATGTCTGCTGACCGATGCCAACAAGTACAAGCAGCTAGGAGACCTTGGCCATGCCTCCAGCCTCGTGCAGATGGACTATGCCTGTTTGGGACCATGAAGTATCACTGGGCGCGATATCTAGTCCCAATGGCAAAAGCAATTTTTTTGGTGTCCTATGTGAATTTTCCCCTGCACCTTTTCTCCCCTGGCTTCCCAGCCAGAGTTAGCCCATAGACTTCTAGAGTTTCTTTCCCACACAGGCTTCAGGAATCCAAGTAAGCTGCACATCTCTGCACAGAATTGTTCGTTCCAGACTAGTTTTAAAATTCTCAGAGCAGTCCCTTCATCATAACTTTTCTCACTTCCTTTTGTGTGTGAATTGGCACCATTTGGGCATAAAAATATCAGAAATTAAATACATCTGAAATATATGGAACTTCTCCAGTGCTGGGGATATTGCAGGTCTAAGAAACTGCACATTCCACCTCCTATTTCAAGGGATGCATTCAGTTGAATGAGATTGTTGAATATGAATGATGGGAATACTCAAAGGGCAGTTTAGAAGGATCACAGAGCCAATACAACGCTATAAGTTTCATGCAGAGATAGCTATGCCCATTGCTGGCTAATACTGTGGAATAAAAGGAGTAATGTGTTCCACTCTCTCTCTCTCCCCCTCCTCTCTCCATGCATTCTGTCAAAGACAATCTTGGCCAGCCACCGGTGGGATTAGGTGCTTTAACAGTCTGTGACACCTTGTGCAAAGAATAAGGTCTCACTGTCTGAGGGAGAATACATGCATGCACTTTTTCCACAGAAGACATTTGAGAAATGAAACAACAACTTAGACTTTGAAGATTTCAAAATTACACTGTTTACCAAAAAACACAAAAACCCTCCCCTTTTGAAAGACTGCAGGCATTTTAGTTAGTCTATGTGGGAGCCATATGGAAAAATCAATTTTGTCCTGTTAAACTGGTTTCACAGTTTTGGTTTTCATCTATCTACAGAGATCTGAAAAGTCTATGTTGTTGTTTTTTTATTTTGCTTCTGCAAATAAGAGAGTGGTCTGAGGAGCATCTGTCTATAAACACAATAGGTAAGAGCAGTTGCTTTTTTTAGTTTTTGTTTTTGCGAAAGGTATCTCCAAGAATCTGACAGTATGTTGTCTGTGTAATTAAGAGAAATCAGCCTTTAGATGATGTTCTATTAAGGATAAGCTGGTTATGTATGGTGTTTGTTTATTGGTTAACTTGTTTGTTTTTCTTTCCTAGCCAAAAAAAAAAACCTGCAAAAAACAAAAATATGCAGACACTATGTGAATGTTGTTTGCAAAATACCATTTAAACGCAGCAAGAGTGAAAAACTCTGAAGTGCTGGGCAATTTGGATGCCTTATTAAAAGGCAAGAAAATACTTCCATGGTTAATTTTGAGCTATTAGCTATAGTTAGAACAAAGAAGGCAGAGGACAGAGAAACATTACCATTAGAGGAAAAGCTTTATTGTAAAAGAGATTTACACAAGTAATCAAAAGGAAGAATAATCTCAACACTTGCTAGTCTTATTAGCATAGTTCTATATTTAATTCCCTCAGGTGTTTTAAATGTTAACAATGCATTTTCAAAGTAGAATGGAACGAGATATTAAGATGTTAAATAGGATGTTCTGTAGTATAATAGCCTGTGAGATATACTAGTTATTTCGGAAAATCACCATGAGAACAAGTTTTCCACATGATAATCTGCAAATAGATTCGGAATTATACTTCAATCTACAGGACCAAGATGGAAATATTAAACTCTGTTCCATTTATAAATATTATTGTTTGTTAATGAGCAGTAGCTCAGCTAAAGCTGTAGACTTTTTGACTTTCATGAGTTCTTCTTAACACAGGCTACAACAGGAAAGTGGCCAGTCACAGAAACTGTACAGATTATAAATCATGGATTCATCATATCCCTGATTATTTTTCTTTTATATGCTCTTCTTTTACTGACTGATAATCACGTTTCTTAGTGTCTTTACTCCTTCCTATTGCTTATAAATTGCAAGAGGCCGGTCTTTTTCAAAACAAGATACTGCTCACAGAGCACCCCCTGCCTACCAATGCATCCGCGGCCTGTATTTCACATCCGTTTGAAAAGACTTGTTCTTCTCCCCTCCTTCTCAGGTACAGCACTTCTCTCTCTCTTCTTGAGATAATGTGAGGCAGATGGAAGAATACTATAAGGATAATGAGCAATCTAACACAATAATACAGTGCAAAAAGTTCCAGTGCTTACTTAACCCTTTTATTTGTGTAGCTCTGTACAACATAGGTGTGGTGTTCCATTTTTAACAGCAATCTGCATTTTCGTAGACCTTGTGCTGCAAACTGCCTAAGCCTCAGACGCTCCTTGACTACATCCCCTGGAGATAATAAAGTGTCTCAGCAAAGGGGAAAACACAGCATTTTAAAAGTCTGAATCAGAGGGATATGGGCACGAACTACCATTAGTTTAAAACTGAGAGACTACAGAGATTGACTGGAAACATCCTAAAGTACATCTGCTGAGAAAGAATGCTGGAAGGAAGACGATATAAAGTGCTGGAATTTCAGAACTATTTGTCCAATCGTTGCATTATATTACAGGCTTCCTCTAAATAAAAGACACAAAGAATTTAAAATCGACTAAGTCCCAACACATTGTCTCTCATCTGGGGTCTACCACCTTCTTCTCCATATACTCTTTTCCCTTTTATATCCTTTGTTTTCTGTGAACAGACCTGTAATCCTGATATGAATTTACAATCAATCTGAAATAATAATAGAATTACAAACAAACAGAGGTGGCACCAGCATTAGGAATACAATAGATTAGCACTAATTTGTGAGTGGGAGACTCCTTGCAAATTACTGAATCTGTAAAATTACCAAGTAAACTAATGTAATAAATGAAGCCAGGATAAGGTATGTTCAAATGTATTTTGTCCATTCATTTGTCACCTGTTTTTAGTTTATTTATAATTCTCTTCTCATATTATACTCATGCAATATATACACTGTTTTTATCATATATTTGGTCATATGAGACCTATACAGCTTCTGCTATTTAATCTTTGCTGAGAGCTGGGACGACACTGAGACATTTCTCTATGAATATAAATTATTTAGCAAGTGGCAGATTAGCAGCATGCTGCAGCACCCTGATTTTTTACCATTTGTGACGATGATTATTGGCAAAGCACAATGAGAGGTACATGAAAGGAGAGATGTTTGTTGTTGTTTGTTTTGTTTTGTTTTTGTTTTCCCCAGTGGTAACGATCTCTATACATTTTTATTACCCAACTTGTAGTGCTGACGATGTTCAGATTCGGATTTTACCTGCCTTTCCATCTTCTCGGTGGCCATGTGTTTGTGTCATTCGATAAAGGGCCCACCAGTTCCCAACACAGCTTCAACAGTGATCTCTTCAGCTGTAATCATTCCCTGTTCTTGCAGATGGTAAGGAAACCACAGTCCACCTGTTGAAGGATATACCTAAAAGGTAGGAGCAAATCATTCAGTACAAATTTGCAGTATGTTGTTTTTCATTTCCTGCCTTATGGCACAGGCAGGCTTGCCTACCGCTAATATCAAGGAGATAATTGCTGTACACTGCCTACCTGCAATGCTCTGGCAGTGCTACCTTTAGTATCCTGAGCCAAGCAATGCAAAATTGCTGTCCCTTGAAAGTATCTTCCAATATCTCCCTCCGGCCTTCTCTTTCTTTTTTTGCCTTCTTAGCTGAAAAACTTAACTAGAACCTGGAGTGATTTTTTAAGATAGATTTCAGCTATGTATATTAATTGTAAGATTTTTCCCTATTTGGCTATCTGGCAGACCTCTTAATTGATGCAATTACTGCTGAGTTTACATTAGGCTCCAGAATGAATAGCTATTGCTGCATATCCAGGTGATATCTTAATCAGTTGACCTACAAAACTGTAGGAGCACGAGGGCCTCAGGCCAAAGTCAGTTGCAAATATTTTTCCTCAATAAATTAACTACTCAAATCATTACAATAAGTGTATACTTTAACACTGAAAATCAGCTTTCAGATGTACTGCATGCTTAGTTGTGTATTTGTGTGAGCAGTACTAGCTTGCATAGATCAAAAGAATTTTTAATATAGAAATTCCTTTGAAGGTTAACCTGGACTTCCCAAAATGCTGTGAATTTTGTATGTAGTCAATCAGTGTGTGTGTGTGTATGTGTATATATATATGTGTGTGTGTGTGTCTGTGTATCTGGTACCCTGTATCTACCTCAGAAAGATATCTGGGAAGAGATTTCCTTTAACAAGATTCAGCCCAAATACTCTTTGGACACTAACCAACATTATTAGTGTCAATAGATCTGATATACATTCCGCAGACTGGTCAAAGAGCAGAGGGTAAGCCAGATGGCTCAGTCCTGATGGGCACTGTGCAGAAAGAAAACAGGACACTGCACATGTAGTTATATAACAAAATTATGACTACAAGACTGAACCTAAGAATTCTCCTTGTTAAAGGGACATAGAAATTGAAATTCTAAGAGAAAGAGGGGTTTATAGCATGTGGTTTAACAGGTACATATCATTTTTCATATTATTTTTTTTAACTTGGTTCAGCTGGAATAAAGGCTTGAAGTACACACTTAATTATAAGCACTGAAAGCCTCACAAGAACCTTATCGTTTTCCAAAGATCAAACATAAAACCAGAAAATTCAGAGCCCAGGTTTAAATTAAAAGAAGATAAAACATTTGAAAAATATGGAAATACTCAGTGGGAACCCAAACTATTTTAATTCTGGCCCAGTAGCAATACCCCCAAAATAAGTAAAAACTCTCTGAGGTGACCTTATGTGTCCATAATATCTCACCAATGAATACAAAACTAGAATTACTTATATTTTATTATACTGTGATCTAACAGAGTCCACCTGTCTCTATGGCCATACTCAGTCCATTGAGAGACTGAGCAGACAAAGAGCAAAGGAGTAAAACTGGAGATTAGGCTTTATTGGAATCAGTCAGGAACTGATGTCACTTTGTACCAGTGATACACAGGGGGCCAAATTTTCAAAGTAAATATGTTAAACTGAACTCTTGTTAGGTTAGATTAAGGATTCCAGGGAGGATTCAGTATGCTAGCAGAGTAGCAAGTAAATTTGTGGTGCTACTCAAGTGCGTTTCCACCAGTAGGCAAAAGTAAAGTTAAGAAATTGAATCTCTGTATAATCATAACTTTTGGAGCATTGAGTAGGAACTACTTTCCATATACGCAGGGGGCATTCACTGCCCACATAAATTTTGTATTGAGTAGCTTTCATGGATGTCTTCAAGCTGTGTATAAGCCTCCAGATGACTCAGAGTAGACTCATTGCAACTAGAGAGACTAGTGGCATGTTGGGATGGAGAGCTGAGGGGTAGCACTGCCAATCAAGAACAAGTAGAACTAGATATGAAATGGATCCTCTTAGTCTCAGACCTTTGGAAGACAGAGTGATGCTCAGATACTATATTATTCTTACAGAACCCATTGCTGGTTGCTCCAAGCAAGAAACCTGGGTATCACATTTTGGTAAAACACATGCTTATTTCCCTAGTGTTAGCCTGGGAATGGAGCTCTATTAGAAGTCACTTTCCTAATTCCATTATACCATAGTATTTATTTGTCCTATAGAGTCTAAAAAGTCAGTATTGTGGAATACATCTACCCGGTAATAAATGGACAATATTGAAGAAAACTTTTGTGGTGTAGAAAGAAACACAGGATGTATTCTTTTTACATAAGAAAATTTAGAGCACTCTCTAGGCTATTCTCTTAATGTACCAAATAGTAGAATTGTCGTTATTATCTACAGTGGAATGTAGTTTTTATATCTTCAGTCTGAATGGCTAATTACTTTACCTGCTGGGATTCTGCAGTATGACTGTGTTTCTTAATGCCTTCAGTTCATTTTTAATCCACATTTTCAGGTACTGTTTCATTCTGGAGGAAGACAGAGCCACTGCTCCTTTCACGGTAACCGTCACACCCTGTGATGTTCCCATTGAATGGAGTATACTGGTACATAAGGCATCAACAAAATTCCTTGGAAAAGCAGCACGTGGTAAGAGCTAAATGGAAGGAACCTTAAATCTGTCTGATCAGTGCAGGAGGGAAAGTAGCCCATTCATAAGAAGTGCCACCAACCTAGGAAATCTCACCACCAACAAAAATGGCCTGGGCAAACTTGAAGTTATAGGTCCAAATCTCCCTTCCTGTGGACTTACCTGTGAGTTTGGAAAAATATGACGCAAAACTCCACAGATGAAATCCTGGCCCTATTGGAATAAATGGTATTTTTGCCATTGACTTCAATAGAGTCCTGCAAGATAAAATTCAGTTTGTCCCACATTCTCTTCTCAGAGTAGTGTAAGGAAAGGACAAGTTTATAGCCACAGATGAGGGTGCTGTCCCTTGTTCCCTTCACCGTATTCTTTTGGAAGTGTTAGAGAAGCTGGGGAGGGGGAGAGTTAACAATGCAATGAGCTTTGTTAATCTGGAATCTCACCGGGATATCTGCCAGGCTGGCAGGGGAGCATGGAAAATAGAGTGGCTACTGCCCAGTTACATTATTAACAAACTAGAACCACCCCACCCCAAAAACCCAAGGACCCTAACTACACAATGTTCAAATGGAGAGTGTTCCATAAGATCACCAAGGAGGGAGGGAAGTGCACTTAACAGAGCAATCTCACACTCTTCGTTGTGTCTCAGACGTCCTGGGCTGGTATTTCCTCTTTTCTGCTCTTCGTAACAATGTGCAGCAGAGGGATGAATATGGGTCAGATTCTAGTTCCCTGGGAATACGATGTACGAGGGCAATAGGCATAGAATAATCTGGAGCTATGTTTGCCTCAAGTTAAAAGAAAACATAATTCTCTTTTATAATTTCCAGAAGTATTTCATAGGTTTTAAAAAAATAACATTTTTTTAATTATTAAAAAAGATAGATGCTGCCAGAAACAAGATGTTAATTAGCAGGGAGATGCACTTGACTAGTTAGCTCAGTGGGCATTCCTTCAAAGCCTCTGGCTTTTTTTGTTCATACAAGGCAGAGGAAGATACAAAATCAGACTAAAGGAAATTCATTCTGCACAAAATGTCAGTGTCCTAAAGTAAAGTACAGGAAGAAACACTGACACAAAGCGGAATATTGCAATGCCATCTGGTACTATATAGGTCAATATATTTGCAATTGGGAGTTTAATTATAGTCTTTTTGAACAAATTAATTCTCTCTTGCAGTATTAAAAGAATAGCCACTAAAGCATAAAATACTAGTAGCAAGTGATGAATTGTTGTGGGGCATGAAAAAAGAAAACAATTGGGTTCTGCTTTTCATGTGTAGGTGATTATGACACTCTTGAAGCCACAAAATCTCAGAAGATTCCGAAGTTGGTGTCCATGATATTTAACTATAAAGGAAATTCTGTGGAGACTTATATGGGTATGTCTTCCTATTCTGCTTTCTATATGCTGGAGTTCCTATCAGTTGAACGAGACACACACATTACTGTATACTTAACAACTGACACAACATCCGGGCATTTATATCCAGAACTCCCAGTAGATCCACGCATAGATGTTATCGGGATTGACCATGCAACTGTGACTCTAGCTTGGAAACACAGCCCATCAGTCTTAAAGCACAAAGAAAACATCCAGTATTGTCTTCTGGTCAATGAAAAACACAACTACAAGAGTTTATGTGCAGCTGAGACAGCTATCAGATCATCAGGTATGAAATCACCACCAGCACTAGCTCTTTCTCTCTTTCCATATTTTCTAGACCATCAACAGGTGATGATATTGTCCAATAGTGAATTAAGTATCATCAACAGGGTTAGTACTGGGGAAGTGAGGCAGATATGCATGGGCACCAAGAATACTTATACAGTGCCCAACCTTAGACCCAGCACTCAATATTACTTTGATGTTTTTGTAGTCAACCTCCTCACTAATGCAAGTGCTGCCTACACTGGAACATTTGCAAGAACTCTTGAGGAACCTGAGCCTAAAATTATTGAGCTGAAGGATGGGAAGGTAATTCATTTAATCCTGGATGGGAAAAAGCAGAAATTCTACAGCTTGCAGTACCAGGCTAGACACAAGAAGATTCAATTCACCTTTCAATCTTGTAGTGGCCAAGTAGAGGTACAGATAGCAAGGAATGGCAAAGTACTGGCCTCAGAAAACATTGCAGGCTTCAGACATTTCTCACTGAAGGGAAAGCTGCTGGACACGTATTTGGTGCAGCTAAGGCCCATGGACCATACTAATTCTTCTGTGAAAGTTCAAGTATCCTCTCACTTCCACAAGCCTGTCTTCCCACTTCTTCCAGAAAGCTTAAAAATCAAGTCCTTTAGTAAACTGAGGACCTGCAATTCAGTCACCATTGCTTGGCTAGGAACACAAGAGCAGAGCAAGTACTGTGTGTACAAGAAAAGGATCAAAGAGGATCAAGTTTGGATGGAGGTTTGGAGAGCAGACAGGTGCTCTGGGCCCAAATCCAGACACAACTCTGAGAAAGTGCTGTGCAAATATTTCTATGATATAAATCTACGACGAGCAGTCACCACACAGACCATCAAGGGATTGGAAGCAGGGACTCTCTACCTGTTTGATGTTTATCTAACTGGACCTTCTGGGATCCCGGTAAGGTATCACAGTAAAGTTGTGAGGACCAGGAAAAAATGTTGAGAGCTTTTCAATGAATGTTTTCTGGTAGATAAATAAGGAGCAAAATGAAAAACATGCACAATAAACACCAGTGCTCTGTGCAGTTCAAAATATATTGGGGCATAACACACAATTATTAAAGCTGCAAGATTTGTGGGGAAATAATTTTTTCAACTGTCTAGAAAATTAGGCTCACTCTGGCATCTTTTTTCCAATATAAGTTTCTTTCTCAATTGTCTCACATTGGCAGCAAAAACATGATTAAAACAAATAACACTTGGAAACAATGTTGTGAAATACCTTTCAAGGAATATTGAACTGTTACTTTAAAATCCAACATTGTTTTTTCACTTTGCATATCTCAGTAACTGTCAATGAGGGACTGAGCGATACCACCAGAGTGACAGATTGGCCTTTCCCTGCCAGTTGAGAGATTTGCTCGTGAATGGACAAAGACTGGTATTGCTGCAAAGCGTCTTTCATGCACAAAGGTGCAAGACTGATAAAAGCGGTGGACTGGGAGTCCAACTGCTGCAGCTCCATATTCTAGTCAACTGTAATTACAGGAGATTCTCAAACAACTACGTCACAATTACCTGCATATTTGCTTTGCATTCATTCCTGTGGAGAAATTATTCTTCTTTAGAGATGGACATGACTCACAAAATTTGGACCAGGAATTGGATCTGAATTTCCTCAAAGTTGAGGGTGTTTAATACAGTTTGCTGGCTCTGCCCATATACAGAAAGACCTGAGTAGGGAAGTCTGAGGAGAAGGAAGATAGTTCTGATCCAAACAGTTCTAGTTCAGGTCCATTGCTACTCTTGTTTGGGTTTATGTATTCTACACATACACATACATTGTATAGACAAGGTGCATCATCTTTGGAGCTTCAGAAATAAAATATTTCTTGCAGCAAGACAGGGAGCGCTGAGAACATTATCACTAATCCTTCCTCCTCCCTATAGAGAGATTTGCATATTAAACCCCCCACTGCATGTATTATTTTACTCTTACAATGGGATACACGAATTCCCATCCCATAATTTCTGATCCTGGCAAACACCAGCACTGTGCAGAACTGCACGAGGATCAGTTCCCCACAAGATCACTTTCTGGTTGCCCTTCCCACCATGCCCACACACACACAATCCTACGCAGGCACCTGACTTCCTTCCATGCAGCCCCAGCACAGCCTATTTCAAAGAATGTGTTGCTTTTTAAAAAATGTGATTTTTCTTATTGAGTAGCATGAAGTAGTATGTCTGTAGTAAAATCTGACAAGCACAGGTGTTCTTATTATCTCTGATTCTCTGATTGTCTCTTTTAAATTTTGGAAAAGGCACAGTATGAGGAATATTTTGAACAAAAAATCCCCCCCTCCAAAAAAAATCTTCATAAACAATTATGATCAGTCTCATCCACCGACAGAAGAGATTTTTGAACTCAGACACTTGGCAAATCTGGATTTCATATATAAAGTAATGTAAAACATTAACAGACCCAGATATCTCTGAAGAAAATTGATCTGCTTTATTTGTTTTTCTCCAAAATTACACAAAGCCAGGTGTAAGTGCGTAATTCTACTGCACATGTATTTATTGTACATGGTGCACACTAGACCTTCCTTTACATTACTGGAGCATCAAGGTTTCAACTTATTGTTAATTATTATTATTCATAGGTGCCAGTCAGCACTAGGGCCTCACTGTGCTAAGTGCTGTACATACATATAGGGCATGTCTATACTTAAAGCTAAGTCAGCACTGCCGCGATCGATGCAGAGGTGTCTATTTAGTGGGTCTGGTGAAGACCCACTAAGTCGATGGCAGAGTGCTCTCCCATCAACTTCTGTACTCCAGCTTTCCAAGAAGCGTAAGGGAAGTCGATGGAAGAGCATCTTCCTTCGACACAGCGTGGTGTAGACACCACTGTAAGTCAACCTATGTTACACAGACTTGAGTTACATAACTAACATAACTGAAGTAGCATAACTTAGGCTGACTTACAGCTGTAGTGTAGACCAGCCCCTAGTATGGAACAATCGCAGCTCTGAACAGTTAATGTAGTTTAAGACAAGACACAAGAGTAGGCAAGAGGCACTTGCCCAATAGCTTCTTTGTGGTTCCTGAATATGAATGCCAATGCCAGCCCCCCTGCCTGCTGCAAGAAGTGGGAGGGTCCCTGGCACCTCTGTGGAATCTGCTGAAGAATCATGGCCCTACAATCCTAAAGCACTGTGCAGGAAAACATCTAGGGATTCTGAGCAACACAGAACATTTGGGGCCACAGACCTAAGGGTATGTCTACACTGCAATTAAACACCACAGCTAATCTGCGTCAGTTGACTCGACCTCACAGAGCATGGACTGTGGGGCTGTAACACTGTGGTGCAGACAATCGGGCTCAGGCAGCAGCCCAAGCTCTGGGACCCAGCAAGTGGGGACAGTCCCAGTGCCTGGGCTCCAGCCTCAGCTCGGCAAAGCAGAGTCAGTTGGCATGGGCCAGCCATGCGTGTTTAATTGCAGACATACCGCTGAAGGCCTCTCCCTCTGTGACCTGTAGCCCCACCTGCATTCATCAAGAACTCTTCAGGTACTTGTCTAAGGATCTAGAGGCACAGCATTCTCTCTGGCAGGCCTTTATGTCTAAAATTTGCTTCTGCCAAAAAATAGCCTGAACCCAAACCTGGCCATGTTTAGAACATGGTGCAAGACTCATCCTTTTGCCCACCAATGGTACACTTTGAAATCCCTATGTTTTTCTCTGTCTCTTGAAAGTCTCAATGGTGTGTAATTTATCTGCTCATTTTATCTGAGTTATGTTAAGCATGTAAAGAACACTACGGGGCTATGGAGATAGATGCCCTAGACATGATTGCAATAACAACCTAAGGAGAGGAGAATACGATGATCTATCCAGTTGTTTATAGCACACTCTTAATATGCTGCCCTTGAGCTAACAAAACTTCCAGTGAGACCTCTGCATTTGCAAGCTAGATCCAGGGCAGTATCATAGATGCTGGAACAATTTTTACTCAGAGAGGTGGGGGGAGTGCTAAAAGCCATTGAACAAAACTGTAACCTCTGTATAGGGTGAGAACCATTTCAAACCAGGGGGTGCTGCTGCGCTTCCACCAGCCCTAGTTCCAGCACCTATGACAATATATGGCTCATAAATAACGTCACAAAACTCCACTTACAATAGGTGCACTTAAAAGTCATTCAATTTCCATCTCACTGTTGCTGTTATATAGAACCATTAGCAGTATAGAAATTAGATGTGGCAGAAACGTTCTTCACTGTCATTCTTTTCACTGCTGTTCCCCTTTTATGAAGCGCAGCAGGGAGCAGACCTTGAAAACCTTGACCATATGCCCTCCCTGCCCCTCCCCCCATTTGGCTCTGTCTCCTCTTACTCTCTTTCTAAAGGGCCTCAATTACTTTGGCCCACCCCATCTCAAGCTGCAGCCAGCGCTTTCCATCTCCTAACAGTCTACTAACCTGTGCCAAGTAGGGAAAGTACTGAAACAAAGCCTTGGAGGTTTAAAGTTAGCCCTCTGTGACCTTGAGGAAGCTACACAGGCCTGCGTGTATTTTGTCCTCTCAAATGATTTGAGCTAAGCTAAGCCGTCCATGGTTTTGCTATGCCAAAAAGTTTTTCAAAAGCCTGTGGTGGGCTTTTCCCATATGCTGCCAGCTGCCACAACGTGGATCCTAAGGATGATGGACTATCCAAGTCTGAATCAATAATATTATTTCCCAGAATGGCTTGCTGTGTATTTTGTGTTGCAAGGAAACCACTATGAAGATGGAGGGGAGACGCAGATGATCAGAAAGAGTTGGTAATACTGAGGTTCAGGCTTTGCATGTATTTCAGCAAAGCCTCCCAAAATGGCGTTCAGCTTTTCCCATGAGCACTTGCTCTGACAATCACCGCTTGAACCCTGAAGGTGAAAAAGCGAACAGTGGGCGATTGAAACAGCAAAATAAAGGGGCACAGGTTACAATTCAGTGATGGGTTATGAGTACAAATAGCAATAATCTTATTAAATGATCGTGTTGTAGAGTTTAGTGCCTACAAAGGGACCAAATTAAAGCTTTTGTTCAGATTTAATACATTTCTTGCTGACACCACCAAGCTGCATAAATGAACTCCTCGAGCATATCAAGGATGTAAGTTTTCCTTCCACCTCATCACAATCAGCTCACACTGGCAAAACCATTTCTTTAAGCAGAACTTCATAAACATCTGGTTTACACCTAGTCTCATTAAAGAGCTCATGGGCAGACTTGGAAGAATATGGTTTTTATTTTTTTCTACTTTTGACAATTAATATTGATTTTTGTTTCTAATGTATTTTATTTGATTTTATTTTCAGTGGTTTTAATTGTTACAGCTGCAGGAAATTAAGGGGGAGTTGGGTTAGGGCAGTACTGACAAAGGGCCTATAGGGGGCTTCCTGCATGGCCAAGAAGCCCGAGACACCCCCAAGCACAAGTTGTGAGGGAGGCTGCGGTCCTGGCAGGGCAGATCAGAGACCTTTGGTCAGGGCCATGAGGAAGATGAGCCCCTGACTGTGGGAGAGGCTACTCCCTGCCCCGGGACAGCTTCCTCACTCCCAGCTGGTGAGGGAGAGAGCGGGTCTGTTCCAGCAGCATTGGAGAAGGCTCCCTGTGCTGCTACAGGGCCAGCAACACCCAATCCCTGCAGGCACAAGGTGCAGGGGGGAGGCTGCTAGGGTGACCAGATGTCCCAATTTTATAGAGACAGTCCCAATTTTTGGGTCTTTTTCTTATATAGGCTCCTATTACCCGCTACCCCCATCCCGATTTTTCACACTTGTCTGGTCACCCTAGAGGCTGCACTGGCACCGACTGTTACCGATGGATACTTTTTTTCATGTATTTCAGTGTGCACATGAAATTGACCTTTACCAACACCTATCAATTTAAATTGAATCCTGCCAAGCCTACTCAAGGATAGGACTCTTAGTCAGCAGGGTAACATCATGCCACAGAAGTTAGTGGGCTGGCCCGCCCCAGCCCCATGTGATATTTCATTCACATTGATATGATACGAATGCTGATATTGACAGCACCAGTGTGAAGTGCATGCATGTGTCTCAGCTGGAGTTGGGCAAGCTGCACTGTGCCAGCACCAGGTCCCAAGTGAGAAGACAGTGCAAATGCACAGAAACACAATGCACCAAGCACAGGTTAACATACATCAGTGCAATGGAAATTACAGGGAACTACACTCGCATGCTCAAAATCCACAGCTGGACTGTCTAGAAGCAGCAGTGGTTTAGACCAGGCTCCCTTCCCAGATTCTCACCACAGCATGTAACATAACACAGAGAAATACCATTTCAGTGGCCTTCATCTGGCTGGTATATACTAGGGAATTAATACAGTATTGGACAAGTACAAAGAGCAATAGTGGTGCTTACTGGTATGGGAAACTCTTTCACCGCATAATAAGAATGGTGTGGACCAGTTCTTGCTGATTTGCTTATTCTACAGGCAGAAGAGTTTTTTTTTAAAACAAGGCTGTGATGTCATTGACATGAACTGTGACCGTATAGAACATTGTTGAAACCAAGGTCCTATAGTTGCGCCAAATCTTGTACAAAGGGGGTCAAGTGAGCTGTCTATGAAAAGGTTGTAATTTGCTGGTTATAATTATGCTGTCTGTCTGTGTGCATCATTTTAGTATTTGAAGTTATGAATATTGGCTATGTACGTGTATCTCAACATGTTTGATTCTAAGTAGCATCAGTGAAGCATTTGGTCAACTTCTTGAGAAAGGACTATTCTGAGTAAATGCCCAGTCAAGGAACACTTAACTGACAATGGACCAGGGAGACTCCAATCCACACCTGAGGAGCCTTCCTGGGAACATTAAAGGTAGCATGTGAGCAATGGCTGCTGCCTGCAAACTGAGTCATGCATGGACATGTGACTTGCCCATGTGACTCCAAACTCCATCTTGCTGCATTAATTTTTCCCAGTAAGAACAAAGGGGTTCTTTCACATGGTAGAGGATATAAAAGGCCCTGGAAATCTCTCCATTTGATCTTCAATCCTGCTTCTGGGCCCTGGAGGAACTGTGCTTAAAAATTAAGCCCTGAACAAAGGACTGAACAATCCATCCAAGCTGGGATGTTTGTACTTCAGAAACTTGATTGATTTAAATTAGCAGTAATCCCATCAAGCCTGAACTAAGAATTTTGCAATTGTTGTATGTATTTGATTCTATTTAACCAATTTTAACTCTCATATATATATTTATTTCTTTTGATGAATAAACCTTTAAATTTTAGATTCTAAAGGATTGGCAACAGCGTGATTTGTGAATAAGATCTAATTTGTTTATTGACCTGGGTCTGGGGCTTGGCCCTTTGGGATCAGCAGAACCTTTTTTCTTTTACAGGGGTATTGGTTTTCATAACCATTCATCCCCATAAGGAGTGGCGCTGGTGGTGATACTAGGAAACTAGAGTATCTGAGGGAATTGCTTGTATGACTTCTGGTAAGCTAGTGGGGTAAAACCAAAGTCCTCTCTGTTTTGGCTCATTTGGTGTGCCTTAGCAGTGAAGGACCACCAGCCTTGGGCTGTGACTGCCCTGCTCTCAGGGCTGGCTCTAGGCACCAGTGTTCCAAGCATGTGCTTGGGGTGGCACTTTTCAAGGGGCGGCACTCTGTTGTTGTTTTTTTGCTTCGGCGGCAGTACTCTGGGTTTTTATTTTTTTTTGCTTGGGGTGGCAAAAACCCTGGAGCTGGCCCTGCCTGCTCTAAGCAATTTGTCCTGAATTAATACTCTCAGTAGTGTCCCGCCAAAGGCCACTTTGTTACAGAGACTGATAAGAATTCTAAGAGGTGTGTGAATAAAAATATGTGCCCTATTCGCGGGTGTAAAATGAATACACGTGGCTGCTTTGCCATAGACAACAAGATGAAGCATGTCTGCACAGGAGAGCTGGTATCTTTCAGAGAGCTGGTATCAGAGGATAAGCGGACCATGATCGCCTCCTACTGCTCATTAAAAATCACAAGGGATGGAATCAGAGCAGAATTTCTCAAATTTTTCAGGATGGAAACTCCTTAGCTGAAGCCAAACATTCCCACAACCTCCTTTCATTTACAATAGAAGCAAGAGTAAAAACTGTATCAATGATGATAATATGTCTATGTAGTGTGTGTGTGTGTGTGTGTGTGTGTGTGTGTGTGTGTGTGTGTGTGTGTGTGTGTGTGTTTTGAGAGATTGACAGAGAATACTTGTCCTTAACAGGTCAGGGGATGCGGGGAGTGAGAGGGAGCGAGATTTTCTTTGCTTTAGATTGCAATAATATTTCACTGCCTTGCAACCCCACACACTCCAATAGCCTTTTATGACCATTCCACCCACAGAGGAACACTGAATTGGACCAACAAAACACGCACTGAAGATTATTGAAGAATGATGTGAGATTACTGTGAGAACTCATTTGCAAATGAATTAAATGAGCTACATTTTAAAACAATCATTGTTCAATAAAATCAGTAATATATATTATTAAAATCATAGGTCTGGAACACTGAATTGAGAAAGAAATGGGTACATATTTGATAATTTGTTTAACTGTCACTAATGGTTCCCAGACCTGAATAAGAGCTCTGTGTAGCTTGAAAGCTTGTCTTTTTCACCAGCAGAAGTTGGTCCAATAAAGATATTGCCTCCCAAACCTTGTCTCTCTAATATCCTGGGAGTGACACAGCTACAACTGTAAAAGCAGCAAAGAATCCTGTGGCACCTTATAGACTAACAGACGTTTTGGAGCATGAGCTTTCGTGGGTGAATACCCACTTCCTCAGATGCATGCATCTGAGGAAGTGGGTATTCACCCACGAAAGCTCATGCTCCAAAACGTCTGTTAGTCTATAAGGTGCCACAGGATTCTTTGCTGCTTTTACAGATCCAGACTAACACGGCTACCCTCTGATACTAGCTACAACTGCACCACATACAACTAATAGTTACACTAATATAATGGTTCGTGTTGTTAAAAATGTCATGCACTGATATGATTTTATTTTATTTTTTATTTAAACATAATGAAGAGACAGAAAATAATGGCTGTTTTGGCCAGTGGCCAGTGCAGGGGGCCAGATGAGGCTCCTTGATCCCCAGCCCTGTTAGTAGTTAGAGCAGTAAGGGTTTAGCTTCCACTCTGCGGAGCATGGAGGCTACGTAAGTGTAGTGGAGCTCAGATCCATCACATCCCCTGCCATCCCCACCCTAACACCACCACACCCTTTTCTTTGGATTACACCACAACTGACACTGGAGGAAGCTATGATGCTCCACTAGCTTTTTGCTGGCAGATTCCCCCTGACCAAAGGAGTTTCCAGGGGGAATCACTGGCCAGTTTAGGTTCACTTTGTGAGGTTTACATAGTACAAAATGAATTTAGCAGACTAAACAATCTGGCCCACAGTCCCAATAAGGAATAGAGCACAACAGAAAACTGTGCATAGCATGCCTTGCTGTGATAGGGTGTATGAACCCAAAGTGGCCAGGAAGGAGCTGATGCGCTGCAGTCATCCTGTCAGCCCCACCCTGCTGCACTTGTGTTAGGTGTCAGGCCTGGAAAAAGCAGTTAGAGGCTGACTAGGAAGGGGAATGAGCACATGTGAGAAGCCTGGAGCTGAGTGAAGATTGTGGGCTGTCACAGCCTCCCTGTGGGAGGGTAGAACTGATAGGCTATCAATGTGATTTGTTACCAGGTACCTGTGGGTATGTGTTAAGGGAAACTGCTGCAGCTGGTGTCCACCTGAAAGGTAGGGGGCATGAAAGCTGAGTGTAATGGGGTGGAAAGTTTTTCTGGTTTGTATTTGTGTTGGCCTTTGACATGGGGGCTCTGCAGCTCTGGATGGGGTTTGGACTTTCTCAGTGCCTTGGCTGGAGGACTAAGGTATAGCTGCAAATTAAGTGTGCTGAGGTATCTGGGGAAACTGAGCGAAGAGTCTGGAGAACCTGAGGCAGAGCTACTGCAGTGCTGTACCTTGCCCTCAGGGGTGTGTGCTGGGATGGCATCTCTGCCACACTAACAATGTCCTAAAACACCAGATCCAAAGGCCCTTTAAGCCAGTAGTTGTTATCTTATTAATTCAGTGAGCTTTGTACCAAGCTCTTTAGCTGGTTGGGAGAAGGGCAATAATTGCTGTGACATGCCCTGCTGTACCTTAATGCTTTATGAAACTGAACTGATGCGTTAAATAAGGAGAAAAGATGAACCCATTCATTTTGGGGAAATGTAATCACAGAACTGGAAGGGACTTCGAGAGGTCCTCTAGTACAGTTCGCTGATATAGACTGTACTACTATAGACTGTACTAGAGTTTGAATATGATTTTGTATTTTAATTTTCAAACGGGTGGGGTGTATGTGTTAAAGAACTGCATAATAATTTAACATTGGCCCTTAGAGGATTCTGCTGTTATGGGAACCTTTACTGCTGGACACACAAATGCTTGCCTTCATGACTAATATTGCAGTTGCAAATAGAAAAGGGTGCATGGAATCAGTCTCAGTCCATCAAAGTCACATTTTCAGTTTTTGACATGTAAATTCAAAGCATCTGGGAAGAATAGAAAAATACTTTTCTATCATCGATATCAAGTTTTCTGCATTCTTAATACCCGGGTAAACTATGAGGAGTGGTTTCAGAATAGATCCAAGCTCACACATAACTACATCAGCTAGCTTCTTAGTTTATTCATTGATCTTAAATTATGGCTACAGTATAAAATGCATTAGAATTGCTAGGTAACAAGGTGAAAGGCATGCTGGGAACATGCTTGGTGGGGGTTTTGTTTTGTTTAGCTTTTTTCCTTTTATTTTATTTCTAGTACTGGAGACATTTGATATTGTAAAAAAAAACAAACCAAACCCTAAATTGATATACACATTGCTTAGAAAGCATATTAGTTGTAACCCTGCCAGGGTGGACATTGTGATATGGGTGGCTACTCAGGCTGCAGTGTAGACATGCTCACTGTGGTAGGCATTGTACAAACATGAAGTCAATGACAGTCCCTGCCCAAGCAATCTTACAACCTAAAAGACAATGTAACAGGCTCATGAGACAAACAAGCAAACCAGAGTCAGGCATGGGGATAACAAAAATAATAGGATTTGACTAACATACAGCACAACCATCGTAGAAATGAGAGCTAGAAAAGACCTGTTAAGCCATTCAGCCTCTCTGTGCCAGTTAGGATTTTTCCCTTCCATTTCCAGCATTGGGACCTTCTATTCCTTATTGTCAAAGCGATCACATTCAATTGTTTAGAATACTGAAAAAAGAGAATACTATGGGGAACATTAACAATGGAATATTAACCGTCACTTATTTCCTGTCTCTTTAATATTAAGTTTATTACAAAAATACAACACAGTAATGCACATTGGAAAATACAATCTCAACTATATATACAAAATGATGGGGTCTAAATTAGCTGTTATCACTCAAGAAAGAGATCTTGGAGTCATTGTGGATAGTTCTCTGAAAACATCCACTCAATGAGCAGCGGCAGCCAAAAAAGCAAACAAAATGTTAGGAACCATTAAGAAAGGGACAGATAATAAGACAGAAAATATCATATTGCCTCTATGTAAATCCATGGTACGCCCACATCTTAAATACTATGTGCAGATGTGGTTGCCTCATCTTAAAAAAAAAAAAAGACATTTCTATGCTAGTATAAACCTGTGGAGCTCCTTTTATTCCAGCAAAGGATTTGTCTCACTGGACCTGCCACTACAGCATGTTAAACCAGGATATCACTATGCTGCTACCATTCTGATGGTCACCTGAGGGCAGTGTCATACTATGCCAAGTGAGAAAAAATGGATATTTGATCGTACTTATCAGAAGCAAATACTTCAGCAAGTTTAACAAGTCAAACACTTTGCTGATAAGATTATTGAGGTAGTATGCACAGAAATTAAAAACCAGAAAACTCTCTCAAGCTTTCCAAGAGTATTTAATTCTTTATCTAAATTTTATTTAAATCTAAAATTAAAGGACATGATTATGGACAGACAATGGACAACCCAATGAACATTGACTAATTCCTGGAAGGATTTTAGCTCTACAGCCTACTGTCAAGCAATTTGAGACACCAAAGACCGCAATCACTGCAGAAGAGAACCAAGCTGCACTAAAGCCCTTGCAGCCAAAGACACCAGGAAACTTGAGGAAGTAGTCACAGAGTTTCAGTTTTGACATACTCTGTGCAATAGGTTATGAACACAGGCTCTCTGCTTGGGAATTATGTAGCCTGTTCACTACCTTTCTTGCCCCTAAGGCAGGGTGCCCTCATATGAAATGTTTGTCTCACATCACAGCTTAATGTGACACAGTAGTAACTGATGTTCTTGTGGGAGTACAATATGGAACTGGGGTACCACTGTGACCCCTTAACTCTCTGGCCTGGGATGTCTCTCACAATGATTTGCTAGTGATACGCAGCAAAACCCTCCAAGTGTTATCATTCAGTACAACAGCAGGTGGAGCCCCACACCCAGCTAAATTGCATGTATGTTCCCTGAGCCACTCACAAATCACAAAGAGAATGGCACCAGCCAGTTCTCCTCAACCTTGCTGAAGCCTGACCAGTGTAAGTTTACTACCCAGTCTGCCTCTCCCTCAATGTGGAGAGAACACAAACAAGCTTTTGTAAATTTAGCTGAGATTTCCCAAGCGCTTCAACCAAAACACACAGTTTTAAGTACAACATAAAATTTAAAACAAGTTTAACTACAGAAAGATAGATTTTTAATTGATAGGCATAAAAGGTCACAGATAGTTACCAAAGAAAATAAAAGGTAAGCACACAGTCTAAATCTTAAATTGCATTATGCTAGGCAGTATTTAGATCAAGCAGTTTTCTCATCCACTGGATATTACAGTTCTTAATACACAGGCTTCCCCTTTTACGCCTGGGACCAATCTCTTTAGCTGAAGTCTTTGTTTTCCCAGCATAGATGGGACAGGAGAAAGGCCCAAGGTACAATGCCACTGTCCATTATTTTATACCCTCCGTTTATGTGCCTGGAAAATACTAGCCCAGACATGTCCTGGCGAGCTTTGCTGAGCCACAGGGTTGATCAATTCCCCATTGTGTGAGGCTTGGGCAGCCCTCATACAATTTTATAAATCCCTTGATTACAACTGCTTTGTTGATTTATGGTCACTGAACACCATTCTGGGAGTGGTTCGCCTCCTTTTTATGTCACTAGCAAACTGACAACATATACATTCATAGATTCTAGGGTCAGAAGGGACCAATGTGATCATCTAGTCCGACCCCCTGCACAAAGCAGGCCACAGATCCCTACCCATCCAGTTCTATAACAAACCCCTAACCTATGCCTGAGTTATTGAAGTCTTCAAATTGTGATTTGAAGACCTCAAGCTGCAGAGAATCCACCAGCAAGTGACCCATGCCCCACGCTGCAGGGGAAGGCAAAAAACCTCCAGGGTCTCTGCCAATCTGCCCTGGAGGAAAATTCCTTCCCGACCCCAAATATGGCGATCAGCTAAACCCTGAGCATGTGGGCAAGACTCACCAGCCAGCACTCAGAAAAGAATTCTCTGCAGTAACTCAGATCCCATTCCATCCAACATCCCATCACCAACCACTGGGCATACTTATCTGGCGATAATCAAAGATCAATTGCCAAAATTAGGCTCTCCCATCATACCATCCCTTCCATAAACTTATCAGGCTTAATCTTAAAGCCAGATATGTCTTTTGCCCCCACTACTCCCCTTGGAAGGCTGTTCCAGAACTTCACTCCTCTAATTGTTAGAAACCTTCGTCTAATTTCAAGTCTAAACTTCCTAGTGTCCAGTTTATACCCATTCGTTCTTGTATCTACATTGGTACTAAGCTTAAATAATTCCTCTCCCTCCCTAATATTAATCCCTCTGATATATTTATAAGAGCAAGCATATCCCACCTCAGCCTTCTTTTGGCTAGACTAAACAAGCCAAGCTCTTTGAGTCTCCTTTCATATGACAGGTTTTCCATTCCTCGGATCATCCTAGTAGCCTGTCTCTGAACCTGTTCCAGTTTGAATTCATCCTTCTTAAACATGGGAGACCAGAACTGCACACAGTATTCCAGGTGGGGTCTCACCAGCACCTTATATAACAGTACTAACACCTCCTTATCTTTGCTGGAAATACCTTGCCTGATGCATCCTAAAACCGCATTAGCTTTTTTAACGGTCATATCACATTGGCAGCTCATAGTCATCCTGTGATCTACCAATAACCCAAGGTCCTTCTCCTCCTCAGTTGCTTCCAACTGATGCGTCCCCAATCTATATCTAAAGTTCTTATTATTAAACCCTAAGTGCCTGACCTTACACTTTTCACTATTAAATTTCAACCTATTACTATTACTCCAGTTTACAAGGTCGTCCAGATCTTCCTGTATGATATCCCAGTCCTTCTCCGTGTTAGCAATACCCCCCAGCTTTGCGTCATCCGCGAACTTTATTAGCACATTCCCGCTTTTTGTGCCAAGGTCAGTAATAAAAAGGTTAAATAAGATTGGTCCCAGAACCGATCCTTGAGGAACTCCACTAGTAACCTCCTTCCAGCCTGACAGTTCACCCTTCAGTACAACCCATTGTAGTTTCCCCTTTAACCAGTTCCTTATCCACCTTTCAATTCTCATATTGATCCCCATCTTTTCCAATTTGACTAATAATTCCACATGTGGAACCGTGTCAAATGCCTTATTGAAATAGAGGTCAATTAGGTCTACCGCATTTCCTTTGCCTAAATAGCCTGTCACCTTCTCAAAGAAGGAGATCGGGTTGGTTTGGCACGATCTACCTTTAGTAAAACCATGTTGTACTTTGTCCCTGTCATAAACAAATAGCTAAAGGTTAATGTTCTTTTACCTGTAAAGGGTTAACACAGGGAACCAAACACCTGACCAGAGGACCAATCAGGAAACAAGACTTTCAGATCTGGGTGGAGGGAAGTTTGGGTGTGAGTTCGTTGTTCTTTGTCTTGTGTCTGTGCCCTCTCGGCTCTGAGAATGATTTTTCTATCTCCAGGCTTTCTAATCTTCTAATTACAAGTTGTAAGTACAAGGATAGTAAGACAATAGGTTTATATTGTTTTTCTTTTGTATTTACATGTGTGTAGTTGCTGGAGTGTTTTGAATTGTATTCTTTTGGAATAAGGCTGTTTATTCACTTTTTTTCTTAAGCAATTGACCCTGTATATTGTCACCTTGATACAGAGACTATATATTATGTCCTTTTTCACTCTTTTTATATAAAGCTTTCTTTTTAAGACCTGTTGGAGTTTTTCCTTAAGTGGGGGACTCCAGGGAATTTAGTCTGCAGCTCACCAGGGAATTGGTGGGAGGAAAAAGTCAGGGGGAAAATCTCTTTGTGTTAGATTTACTAAGCCTGACTTTGCATACCCTCTGGGTAAGGGGGAAGAGAGATTAGCTCTCCTCGGTACTTGTGTTTCCAGGACTGGAAACAGGGAGGGTAGAATCCCTTTGTTTAGATTCACGGAGCTTGCTTCTGTATATCTCTCCAGGAACCCAGGAAGGGAACACTTGGAGGGGAGGAGGGGGAAGGGAAATGGTTTATTCCCCTTTGTTGTGAGACTCAAGGAATCTGAGTCTTGGGGTCCCCCTGGGAAGGTTTTGGGGAGACCACAGTGAGCTAGGCACTGTATAATTCTTAGCTGGTGGAAGCGATACCAGGTCCAAGCTGGTACCTAAGCTTGGAGGTTTTCATGCTAACACCCATATTTTGGATGCTAAGGTCCAGATCTGGGAAAAAATGTTATGACATGGTGTGCAGTGGTGTGGATAGACAAGAATCCAGAAGCCAGTAGGAATATTATATTTTTCTTTTCTCTGCTAGGGGCTTTTAAGCAGAGAGGGTTTGGTTTTAAAAGGAACCAGAGAGATATTTTTTTCTGCTCTCTCTTGCAGTTTTTGGCTTGCATATTAAGCAAGGAACCATTAAGCTGTGACATAGGGTCTTTTGTTAGACTATAGCACTCCCATTGAGAGTCAAGTACCCAGCACAATACACATGCAAATAAAGTGGTTTTTTTCTGGTTTACTTCACATTTAAAAGATTAGTTAGAGAAAAAAAAAAGGCATTGTTGCTAGGCAGACCCCAGGGGGCAACAGAGAGCCTGCAGTTCAGACAATAAACACCGGAAGGCACCCCAACACAAGGAAACAGGAACCATGACTTCTAAGGCAAAAAGAGTGGCAGAAGAACAAATCAAAGAAGCAGACCACAGGCGACAACTGGAAAAAAAGAGAAAAAGAGGTGGAGCTGAAGGAAAAGGAAGAAAACATCAAACTGGCAGCCTACAAAAGAGAACAAGCAGCCAAAGAGGCAGCCCACAAAAGAAAACTAGAAGAAGAAGAGATGGCCCACAGAAGGAAACAAGAAGAAGAAGAGGCAGCCTACAGAAGACAGATAGAACTCCAGAGGGAGACCCACCAACAGGCCATGGAATTAGAGAAGGCAAAGCAACAAAACACAGCCAATCCTAACAACCCTGCATCAATGATTGTTCCACAGCACAGGAAATTTCCCACCTACAAGGCAGGTGATGACACCGAGGCCTTCTTAGAAAATTTTGAAAGGGCCTGTCTTGGGTACAGCATCCCTGAAGACAGTACATGGTAGAATTGAGGCCACAGCTCAGTGAACCTTTAGCAGAGGTGGCAGCTGAAATGCCTAAGGAGAAAATGAACGATTATAAACTTTTTCAAACCAAGGCCAGATACAGAATGGGGATAACCCCGGATCATGCCCGTCGGCGTTTCAGAACCCAAAAGTGGAAACCAGATGTGTCATTTCCCAAACACGCCTACTACATTGGAAAGAATTCTGAGGCCTGGATATCAGGAAACAATGTTAAATCCTTGGACGAACTGCACCTCCTCATACAAATGGAGCAGTTCTTGGATGGTGTTCCTGAGGACATAACACGTAAAAAATGTTATGACAGTCCCAATTACCATTGACCTCAATGTCCTTAACTACTTTCTCCTTCAAATTTTTTTCCAAGACCTTACATACTACAGATGTCAAATTAACAGGCCTATAGTTACTCGGATCATTCTTTCTCCCTTCTTAAAGATAGGAACTACGTTAGCAATTCTCCAGTCGTACGGTACAACCCCTGAGTTTACTGAGTCATTAAAAATTCTCGCTAACGGGCTTGCAATTTCATGTGCCAGTTCCTTTAATACTCTCGGATGAAGATTGTCCGGGCCCTCCGATTTTGTCCCATTAAGCTGTTCAAGTATGGCTTCTACCTCAGATGTGGTAATATCCACCTCCATATCCTCATTCCCGTTTGTCATCCTTCCATTACCCCTAAGCTCCTGTCATAAACAGATAGCTAAGGGTTAACGTCTCTTTCACCTGGAGCACCTGACCAGAGGACCAATCAGGAAACCGGATTTTTTCAACTTTGGGTGGAGGGAATTGTGTGTCTGAGGTCTTTGTTTTCTGGCTGCCTGCTTTCTCTGAGCTTTGGAGAAGTAGTTCTGCTTTCTAATCTTTTGTTTCTAAGTGTAAGGACAAAGAGATCAGATAGTAAGTTATATGGTTTCTTTTCTTTGGTATTTGCATTAATATAAGTGCTGGAGTGCTTTGATTTGTATTCTTTTTGAATAAGGCTGTTTATTCAATATTCTTTTAAGCAATTGACCCTGTATTTGTCATCTTAATACAGAGAGACCATTTGTATTTTTTCTTTCTTTTTATATAAAGCTTTCTTTTAAGACCTGTTGGAGTTTTTCTTTACTTCAGGGAAATTGAGTCTGTACTCACCAGGGAATTGGTGGGAGGAAGAAATCAGGGGAGATCGGTGTGTGTTGAATTGGCTAGCCTGATTTTGCATTCCCTCTGGGGGAATAGGAAAGTCCTTTTTGTTTCCAGGACTGGAAACGGAGAGGGGGAGTCACTCTGTGTAGTTTCACAGAGCTTGTGTCTGTGTATCTCTCCAGGAGCACCTGGAGGGGGGAAGGGGAAAAGGATTATTTCCCTTTGTTGTGAGACTCAAGGGATTTGGGTCTTGGGGTCCCCAGGGAAGGTTTTTCAGGGGGACCAGAGTGCCCCAAAACACTCTAATTTTTTGGGTGGTGGCAGCAAGTACCAGGTCCAAGCTGGTAACTAAGCTCGGAGGTTTTCATGCTAACCCCCATATTTTGGACGCTAAGGTCCAGATCTGGGACTAAGGTTATGATATGGTGTGGCAGCGGTGGGATATAGACAGAATCCAGAAGCCAGTAGGAATATTATATTTTTCTTTTCTCTGCTAAGGGCTTTTTAGCACAGAGAAACAGTTTGGTTTTAAAAGGGAACCAGAGAGAATTTTTTTTTTCTGCTCTCTCTGGCAGTTTGTGGCTTGCATGTTAAGCAAGAAGTCGTTAAGGGGCTATCACGAGTCTTTTGTCACACAATAGCACTCCCATTGAGAGTCATACCAGCACTATATAAATGCAAATAAAGTGGTTTTTCAGGTTTACTTAACATTGAAGATTAGCTAAAGGCACTGTTGCTAGGCAGACTTCAGGAGGCAACAGAGAGCCTGCAGTTCAGAAGAGAAACACCGGAGGGCACCCCAACACAAGAAAACAGGAACCATGTCTCCCAAGGCAAAAATTAAGGCCGAAGAGCAATTCAAAGAAGCTGAACACAGGCGACAAATGGAGATGAAAGAAAGAGAAGAACAAATCAAAGAGGCAGCACACAAAAGAAAAATAGAAGAAGAAGAGGTGGCCCACAGAAGGAAACAAGCAGAAGAAGAGTTGGCCCACAGAAGAAAGCACGAAGAAGAAGAGGCAGCCCACAGAAGACAGATAGAACTCCAGAGGGAAGCCCACCAACAGGCCATGGAATTAGAAAAGGCTAAGCAACAGACTCCAGCCAATCCTAACAACCCATCGCCCATTATTGCTCCACAGCACAGGAAATTTCCCACCTACAAGGCAGGGGATGACACCGAGGCCTTCTTGGAAAATTTTGAAAGAGCCTGTCTTGGGTACAGCATCCCCGAAGACCAGTACATGGTAGAATTAAGGCCACAACTCAGTGGACCTTTAGCAGAGGTGGCAGCTAAAATGCCTAAGCAGCAAATGAATGACTATAAACTTTTTCAAACCAAGGCCAGATACAGGATGGGGATAACCCCAGATCATGCCCGTCGGCACTTCAGAACCCAAAAGTGGAAACCAGAGGTGTCATTTCCCAAACACGCCTACTACATTGCAAAAAACTATGAGGCCTGGATAACAGGAAACAACATTCAAACCTTGGAAGAACTGAACCTCCTCATACAAATGGAGCAGTTCTTGGATGGTGTTCCTGAAGACATCACACGGTACATACAAGATGGAAAACCCAAAGATCTCGCTGAGGCGGGGGAGATTGGAGCCAAATGGATGGAACTGGCAGAAAGCAAGAAAGCTACTGTCAAGGGGAACGATTACCCCAGGGGGCACACAGACCATAAACCCTACAACCGAGGACAGCCAAAGACCCCACATACCACCCAAGTAAAGCCACAGACACCCTACCCTTCCACCTCACCAGTCTCCAGTAACTCACCTCGGCCCAGTGACCCATCAGATGGAAGATGCTTTAAGTGTAATGAACTGGGACATATCAAGGCCAACTGTCCCAAAAACACCATGCGAGTGCAATTCATTACACCACCATCACACCAAAGATCCCCAGGCCCGGATGCCTCTCAAATACCCTTGGAGCGAAGGGAAAATTTGAGAGTGGGCGGAAAGAAGGTTACTGCGTGGAGAGACATGGGGGCACAAGTGTCAGCTATCCACCAATCCTTCGTTGACCCCAAATTCATCAACCCAAAGGCCAAAGTTACAATTTACCCCTTCATGTCACAAGCTGTAGACTTGCCTACAGCTCAACTGCCTGTCCAGTACAAAGGCTGGTCAGGAATGTGGACTTTTGCAGTCTATGACAACTATCCTATCCCCATGCTACTGGGGGAAGACTTGGCCAACCAGGTGAGGCGGGCCAAGAGAGTGGGAATCGTTACATGTAGCCAAACCAGGCAAGCTTCCAGACCCATTCCTGTTCCTGAGCCGTCCACAGAGGCCCCGTCTGTGTTACCTGAGACCCAGACAGAGGTAGTGGACCCGGATTCCATGCCTACCACTGAAACAGCCACAGCATCTCCAGTCCCAGGCCCGGAACTGGAACAGCAACCAGCACCAGCAAGTGCAACCACATCTTCAAACTTAACGCCAGAGGGCGCCAGCGAGCCAGAACTGGCAGAAGCACAAGACAGCCATACCCAAAAGGCTCAGCCAGAGCCTGAAATACCCTCAGGTGCACCAGCGGAGAGCGGTTCACCAGCAACGGAAACAACCCCATCACCTACATCGCTTCCAGAGGGACCAAGCCCAAGTCCACAGTCTGAGGAAGAACTGGTGACCCCAGCCTCAAGGGAACAGTTCCAGGTTGAGCAGGAAGCGGATGGCAGCCTTCAGAAAGCTTGGGCGGCGGCACGGAGCACCCCACCACCTCTCAGCTCTTCTAATCGATCCCGGTTTGTTATAGACCAAGGACTTTTATACAAGGAAATTCTTTCTGGTGGACACTGGGAAGAATGGCAGCCGCAAAAACAGTTGGTGGTTCCAACTAAGTACCGGGGGAAGCTCTTAAGCTTAGCCCATGATCATCCCAGTGGCCATGCTGGGGTGAACAGAACCAAGGACCGGTTGGGGAAGTCCTTCCACTGGGAGGGGATGGGCAAGGATGTTGCCAAGTATGTCCGGTCTTGTGAGGTATGCCAAAGAGTGGGTAAGCCTCAAGACCAGGTCAAGGCCCCTCTCCAGGCACTCCCCATAATTAAGGTCCCATTTCAGAGAGTAGCTGTGGATATTCTGGGTCCTTTCCCAAAAAAGACACCCAGAGGAAAGCAGTACGTACTGACTTTAGTGGACTTTGCTACCCGATGGCCAGAAGCAGTAGCTCTAGGCAACACCAGGGCTAACACTGTGTGCCTGGCCTTAACAGACATCTTTGCCAGGGTAGGTTGGCCCTCCGACATCCTTACAGATTCAGGGTCTAATTTCCTGGCAGGGACCATGGAAAAACTGTGGGAAACTCATGGGGTGAATCCCTTGGTTGCCACCCCGTACCACCATCAAACCAATGGCCTGGTGGAAAGGTTCAATGGAACTTTGGGGGCTATGATACGAAAATTCATCAACGAATTCTCCAATAATTGGGACCTAGTGTTGCAGCAGTTGCTGTTTGCCTACAGGGCTGTACCACATCCCAGTTTAGGGTTTTCACCATTTGAACTTGTGTATGGTCACGAGGTTAAGGGGCCATTACAGTTGGTGAAGCAGCAATGGGAGGGGTTTACGCCTTCTCCAGGAACTAACATTCTGGACTTTGTAAGCAACTTACAAAGCACCCTCCGACACTCTTTAGCCCTTGCTAGAGAGAACCTAAAGGATGCTCAAGAAGAGCAAAAGGCCTGGTATGACAGACATGCCAGAGAACGTTCTTTCAGGGTAGGAGACCAGGTTATGGTCTTGAAGGCGCAACAGGCCCATAAGATGGAAGCATCATGGAAAGGGCCATTCACGGTCCAAGAGCGCCTGGGAACTGTAAACTACCTCATAGCATTTCCCAATTCCTCACTAAAGCCTAAAGTGTACCATGTTAATTCTCTCAAGCCTTTCTATTCCAGAGATTTACAGGTTTGTCAGTTTACAGTCCAGGGAGATGATGCTGAGTGGCCTGACGGTGTCTACTACGACGGGAAAAAAGACGGTGGCGTGGAAGAGGTGAACCTCTCAACCACCCTGGAACGTCTGCAGCGGCGACAAATCAAGGAGCTGTGCACTAGCTTCGCCCCATTGTTCTCAGCCACCCCAGGACGGACTGAACGGGCATACCACTCCATTGATACAGGTAATGCTCACCCAATCAGAACCCCACCCTACCGGGTGTATCCTCATGCCCAAGCTGCTATAGAACGGGAGATCCAGAACATGCTACAGATGGGTATAATCCGCTCATCTACCAGTGCATGGGCATCTCCAGTGGTTCTGGTACCCAAACCAGATGGGGAAATACGCTTTTGCGTGGACTACCGCAAGCTAAATGCTGTAACTCGTCCGGACAACTATCCAATGCCACGCACCGATGAGCTATTGGAAAAGTTGGGACGTGCCCAGTTCATCTCTACAATAGACTTAACCAAGGGGTACTGGCAAGTACCGCTAGATGAACCTGCCAAGGAGAAGTCAGCATTCGTCACCCATGCGGGGGTGTATGAATTCAATGTCCTTCCTTTCGGCCTTCGAAATGCACCCGCCACCTTCCAGAGGCTGGTAGATGGTCTACTAGCTGGACTGGGAGAATTTGCAGTTGCCTACCTCGATGATGTGGCCATTTTTTCAGACTCCTGGCCTGAACACCTACTACACCTGGAAAAGGTCTTTGAGCGCATTAGGCAGGCAGGACTAACTGTTAAGGCCAAAAAGTGTCAAATAGGCCAAAACAGAGTGACTTACCTGGGGCACCAGGTGGGTCGAGGAACCATAAACCCCCTACAGGCCAAAGTGGATGCTATCCAAAAGTGGCCTGTCCCAAGGTCAAAGAAACAGGTCCAATCTTTCTTAGGCTTGGCCGGATACTACCGGCGATTTGTACCACACTACAGCCAAATCGCTGCCCCATTGACCGACCTGACCAAAAAGACCCAGCCAAATGCAGTTAAGTGGACTGATGAGTGTCAAAAGGCCTTTACCCAGCTTAAGGCGATGCTCATGTCTGACCCTGTGCTCAGGGCCCCGGACTTCGACAAGTCATTCCTAGTAACCACAGATACATCTGAGCGTGGTATAGGAGCAGTGCTCATGCAGGAAGCAACAGATCACAACTTCCATCCTGTCGTGTTTCTCAGCAAGAAACTGTCTGAGAGGGAAAGTCACTGGTCAGTCAGTGAAAAGGAATGCTATGCCATTGTGTACGCCCTGGAAAAGCTACGCCCATATGTTTGGGGACGGCGGTTCCAACTACAAACTGACCATGCTGCACTAAAGTGGCTTCATACTGCCAAGGGGAACAACAAGAAACTTCTTCGTTGGAGTTTAGCTCTCCAAGATTTTGATTTTGAAATTCAACACATCACAGGAGCTTCTAACAAAGTTGCTGATGCACTCTCCCGTGAGAGTTTCCCAGAATCCAGTAGTTAAAAAGTGTTCTTAAAATGTAGAAGTCTGTTAGTTATATACTTAGGGGTATATGTAAAGGTGCATGTGTTGTATTAATCTGTTTATTTTCAAGTTCTAGAAGGAAATCGCCGCCAGTGAGCTTCCCCACTGTCTGCAATTTGGGGGGCGTGTCATAAACAGATAGCTAAGGGTTAACGTCTCTTTCACCTGGAGCACCTGACCAGAGGACCAATCAGGAAACCGGATTTTTTCAACTTTGGGTGGAGGGAATTGTGTGTCTGAGGTCTTTGTTTTCTGGCTGCCTGCTTTCTCTGAGCTTTGGAGAAGTAGTTCTGCTTTCTAATCTTTTGTTTCTAAGTGTAAGGACAAAGAGATCAGATAGTAAGTTATATGGTTTCTTTTCTTTGGTATTTGCATGAATATAAGTGCTGGAGTGCTTTGATTTGTATTCTTTTTGAATAAGGCTGTTTATTCAATATTCTTTTAAGCAATTGACCCTGTATTCGTCATCTTAATACAGAGAGACCATTTGTATTTTTTCTTTCTTTTTATATAAAGCTTTCTTTTAAGACCTGTTGGAGTTTTTCTTTACTTCAGGGAAATTGAGTCTGTACTCACCAGGGAATTGGTGGGAGGAAGAAATCAGGGGAGATCGGTGTGTGTTGAATTGGCTAGCCTGATTTTGCATTCCCTCTGGGGGAATAGGAAAGTCCTTTTTGTTTCCAGGACTGGAAACGGAGAGGGGGAGTCACTCTGTGTAGTTTCACAGAGCTTGTGTCTGTGTATCTCTCCAGGAGCACCTGGAGGGGGGAAGGGGAAAAGGATTATTTCCCTTTGTTGTGAGACTCAAGGGATTTGGGTCTTGGGGTCCCCAGGGAAGGTTTTTCAGGGGGACCAGAGTGCCCCAAAACACTCTAATTTTTTGGGTGGTGGCAGCAAGTACCAGGTCCAAGCTGGTAACTAAGCTTGGAGGTTTTCATGCTAACCCCCATATTTTGGACGCTAAGGCCCTCCGATTTTGTCCCATTAAGCTGTTCAAGTATGGCTTCTACCTCAGATGTGGTAATATCCACCTCCATATCCTCATTCCCGTTTGTCATCCTTCCATTACCCCTAAGCTCCCCATTAGCCTTATTAAAGACTGAGGCAAAGTACTTATTTAGATATTGGGCCATGCCTAGGTTATCCTTAACCTCCTTTCCATCCTCAGTGTGTAGCGGTCCCACTTCTTCTTTCTTTGTTTTCTTCTTATTTATATGGCTATAGAACCTTTTACTATTGGTTTTAATTCCCTTTGCAAGGTTCAACTCTACTTGGCTTTTAGCCTTTCTCACTTTATCCCTACATGTTCTGACCTCACTAAGATAGCCTACAAGGAGTGGAAGAAGGGTGGGATTAGCAAGGAAAGCTTTCTGCTTTTTCTTAATCATCTCTCTGAGATGCTTGCTCATCCAGCTTGGTCTACAACTCCTGCCTGTGGTTTTTTTCCCCTTTCTTGGGATGCAGGCTTCCGATAGTTTCTGCAGCTGCGACTTAAAGTAATTGCAGGCCTCTTCCGCATTTAGATCCACAAGTTCTTCAGTCCAATCCACTTCCCTAACTAATTTCCTTAATTCTTTAAAGTTAGCCCTTTTGAAATAAAAAATCCTAGTCCCAGATCTATTTTTGTTTATCCTTCCATCTAGTTTGAACTGAATTAGCTCATGATCACTCGAACCAAGGTTGTCCCCTACAACCATTTCTTTTATGAGGTCCTCACTGCTCACCAAAACGAAATCTAAAATGGCATCCCCTCTTGTCGGTTCTTCAACTACATGGTGAAGGAATCCATCAGCTATCACATCCAGAAAAATCTGAGCCCTACTATTCTTGCTAGCACTTGTACTCCAGTCTATATCTGGGAAGTTAAAGTCTCCCATGATCACACATTTCCCATTAGTGTTTACTTCCTTAAAAACATTAAAGAGGTCTCTATCCATATCCAAATCAGATCCCGGAGGTCTGTAGCACACCCCAAGCACTATCTCAGGGGAGGCTCTACTAGCTTTCTTTCCCAGTGTGATTTTTGCCCAGACAGACTCTGTCTTGTCCATTCCATCACTTCTTATTTCTTTACAGTTAACCTCCTCATTGATGTACAACGCTACTCCACCACCTTTGCCTTTATTTCTATCTTTCCTAAACAGCACATAGCCTTCAATACCTGTACTCCAGTCATGACTACTATTCCACCACGTTTCTGTTATCCCTATAATATCCGGTTTCACTTCCTGCACCAGTAGCTCTAGTTCCTCCATTTTGTTCCCTAGGCCCCCTTGCATTAGTGTACAGACATCTTAATTTTTGCTGTTTGGCTTTACTCACATTCTGTACCTTGTTAGGCACAGACATTCTACCACCAACATCACCTGTTAGTCTGTTATCTACACTACCCTTCCTCCTTATGCCAATTCTTCTGTCCACGGCTGTATCCCCTCTTACTTTGTTTACTTCCCTCTCAAGGTTAAATTTCGGTGTGGAGATCTCCCGAACATCTCCCAACCATCTCCCCCAAATTTCTAGTTTAAAGCTCTCTTAATCAGGTCGGCGAGCCTCCATCCTAGAAGTCTATTTCCATCCTTGCTCAGGTGAAGTCCGTCCTGAGAGAACAGTCTTCTGTCCGTTAATGCTTCCCAATGGCCATACATCCCAAAGCCCTCCTTATAGCACCACTGCCTGAGCCATCTGTTGATCGCCATAATCTTGTCATACCTTTGTCGCCCTTCTCTAGGAACCGGCAGAATCCCACTGAAGATCACCTGAGCCTCAATTTCCTTAAGCGTCTTCCCCAGTCTGGCATAGTCTCCTTTGATACATTCCAGAGAGTATCTAGCCGTATCATACGTTCCCACATGAAGGACAATCAACAGATTCTTCCCCCGCTCCTGCTAGTATCCTTTTCAGCCTCAGGTCCACATCCTGTATCTTAGCACCCGGCATACAGCACACCCTTCTGTTCTCTCGATCAGCTCTAGTCACAGGCCTGTCTATTCTTCTCAGTAAGGAGTCTCCAATCACGTAGACCTGCCTTTTCCTGGTGACAGTGCGCTTCTCCGGTCTATCTCCCGCACCCACTGGCTGCAAGTTCTCTCGATTCCTATTCCCCCTTGCAATCCTCCTGGGGCTCACATTTGGTGTTGCCTCCATTGACTCCTCCCCTCCTCTTGCAGGACTATCAGCTCTTCTCTTTTTCCTTGCCCTCTCTCCTTCAGCGACCACCTGCTGTGCCCCTTCTTCATTTCCCAACTCTGCAAACCTGTTCCTGAGTTCTATTTCTCCTTCACTAGCCCGTCTTTTCCTCTGCCTGGTTCTCTTAGTCATATGCTTCCACCGTCCACTTTCCTCCCCCAGCAGTCTCTCCTCTGAATTCTTTGGTCCTGCTTCCATCTGCACATCTGAGCTTATCCCTTCAGCCCCCTCGTGTCTGTGCTCCATCGTCTGCTCAAACCCCCTTCTGAACTCAACCAGAGTTTGCCCCTGCATCTCCAGTCCTCGGATCTTCTCTTCCATTAGCTCTATCATGCGGCACTTCATGCAGACAAAGCTCTTTTCAGGCGCCCCCTCCAGGATCATGTACATGCTGCAGCTTCCACATCCAGTCATCCTCATTGTGTCTTTCACTGCTGCCTCTGTATCAGTCATGGTCTTCCCACCTGCCACCTGGTAGTCAACACAACAAGCCCCCAGCAGGCACCAGACCACCACCCTACCCCTTGACTTGCTTGTTGGTTCTTCTGTCTTAGTCTCCCCTGCAACTCCCCCTGGAAACTCCCGTTTACAGCTCTGTTTGCTGGCTCCTGTGCCACTGCAGCTGTCTGTGCTTTTGCCTGACTGGCTGGCTACTTATATAGGACCCCTAATTAGGTAAGCCCCGCTCCCTAATCAGGGCTCCGCTGCTCTCCCAGCACACTGCCCCTAGCAGCCTACACACACACACACACACACACACACACACACACACACACACACTACACAAACCTGCTCCTCCAAAGGAACTCGCTCTGAAACTCCCCTGTTTACAGCTCTGTTTGCTGGCTCCTGTGCCGCTGCAGCTGTCTGTCTCAGTAACAACCATAGAGCAAAATCTCATAACTTGATAAACACTAACGGTACACATATTTTGACAGAACAATGGGTTTCAACAAACCATGACTTTTCATATGATATCTTACATGGCATACTTTGTATGAAATATAATTATAAGAGAAGGGTGGATATGGCAGTTTCAGGGTGTTGCTTTGAGGTACAGAGTACCACAGTAACCATTTAAGCAAGAACAGTTCACACACTGGGATTAGAACAAATTTATGTAGGGTGAAGGCTC
The DNA here is from genome assembly GCF_007399415.2 of Gopherus evgoodei. Lineage (NCBI taxonomy): Eukaryota > Metazoa > Chordata > Testudines > Testudinidae > Gopherus > Gopherus evgoodei. The sequence continues at coordinate 51,759,579 of NC_044328.1, read as the reverse complement.
TTTCTTGCAAGCTCCATCATGGCAAACTGTTTTCTTTAGATGTCAAGACAAAGTTTTGTGGTGGGAGGGGACCAAGGTGAAATAGGTCCCGGTGACGGGAGCTTGTCCCTCTGTCTTCCAACATACAAATACAGAAAGCACTCTGGAAGATTAGATTACAAATGGTCAACATAAATCCCTTCTTGTGATAGGGATTTGCTAATTGGATATGTGATAACTAGCAGAACCATTTGGTGATGCAGCATGTGGGAGTAAAGGTGTTATATCTCATGAACTAGCTAGAGAAACTGCTAGCAAGTGCTGGGGAGGAGCCCCTGGTGGGTGTATGTATGGCTATCAGTGACACAGAGAGGAGTATTAGGAGAAGTACTGGAAGCTAAATTTCCCTGCTAGGAAAAAAGTTAGGTCCAGGGCACCTATAGTAACTTCCAGGTCCCATGCGCAAGACCAGCAAGAAAAGTAGCCCTTGAGAGCCTGACTATGTAAATAAGAAAATGGTGTAAAGAGGACTGTGACGCCTGGCCAGAAAGGGTTAAGTATCCTAAAGGATAAATGACCTAAATTCAACCCTTAGGGACATTTTGGTAGATAATGTTTGTGTTTTTGTGTGTTTACATATATATTGTTAGAGTTAACAATATACTCAAGCAGTCCCTGTCTGTGCTGTATTCTGTTAATTCAGATATCAAAAGGAAATATTAACATTTAAATGAACATAGTGATATCACTGTATTCATCTCTCTTTGAAATGTATAGCAAATCACCTACCAATGGTGGAAAACAGGCAATTGCCTTATGCTAATGTGTGCAGCTAACGGGTGGGTGATACTAAGGAAATCTACTTTAAAGTATCCATGATTGCCTGTTGCAGGAGTAGGCAACATATGGCATGTGAGCTGATTTTCAGTAACACTCACACTGCCCAGTGTGAAACTAATTGATCCCCCCACCCACTTTGTGTGTGTGTGTTCTGCAACTTTTTTCTAAAAACTTGAGTCTCAAAAAAGTCATTAAAATAGTCTCTACAAACTCAAAAGGATTGCATTAATAGCCAGAAACAGTATTCAAAGTATCCCAGACCGTTCTGAGATAGCCTGAGAATTGTCTTACTTTTGAAAACATTTTTATCCCCCTGAGCTCTAAAAATCATCCCTAAATGTCCCAGATCTGAAATGGTCTCAAACACTTCCCAGAAAGGGCCAGAAAACACCCCAAACTTATACCAGGGAGCAGGGCCAGCTCTAGGCACCAGCTAAGGAAGCAGGTGCCTGGGGCGGCAAATCTGAAGGGGTGGCACTCAGTCCGTTCTTGGGGCGGCACACCAAAAAAAAATCCCCCCCCTTCTTTGGTGGCAACTTTTTCCTTTTTTCTTCTTCAGCGGCACTTTGGCAGCAGCTTTTTCATTTCTTCTTTTTCAGCAGCAGTTTGGTGGCAACTTTTTCATTTTTTCATCTTCGGCGGCACTGCTGCAGCTGCTTTTTTTTTCTTTTCTTTGCTTTGCCAGTTGGGGGCAGCAAAAAAGGTAGAGCTGGCCTTGCCAGGGAGGCTTGGAACTGGTCCCAAGCAGTGACTTCTAGATACATCAAAAAGAAACAAAACAATCCTAGCATGGCCTCTAAAATGCATAGTAATAGGCCCAGAATCTGTGAAGTTGGCACAAGTGACTTGCCCTAGTGAGCACTTTATAGCGCAGTAGAGTGTTCTCCAAGGGTAGCTTTAATTCCCACAGGGGTCCTAAAACTGACCTGCCGTAGGGAGACACTGATGCAGGATGTTCTTGCACACCATAGGCCTTTTCCAGGCATTGTCACCCACTTTGGGGGCCAGGCTGGCCTTCCATTGTTCTTTTGCCCTCCCCAGCAGAGAAGAGGCTGTGGTCGCTTTCTGTCCCCACAACTTGTGCTGGTGGCTGTCTGTACCACTGGGACGCTCTGCCAGAGCATAAGCCAGCCAAGTTTCTAGTGTTCACTTAGCCTGTGGCTTATACAAATAGCCAGTAAGAGTTCTTGGATTCTAAAGAAATCCTCACTCTTTCTCTTCTGAAGCAAACTCAGAAAATAGTCAGCCGTACACTGAGGTGCCAAACCATTCTGCTGTGAGATGTGGCATCTCAATATTACTAACTGATTAGCAACATATCAGAATAATACCAGAGGCATGCAGCAAATAAAAGGCAAAGCTTTTTTTATTTTCTGAAAAGTGAATGTTGAAATCAGCCTGGCAAAAAGCAACCTGGTATTAAATAGCACAACTGGGCTGATGCCATCACTGAGGGAAAAATGCCCACCTTAAAGATAGAAAGTGTCAGCCTGTGTACTGCCTCCATCCTTCCTGCGGAGACCTGAGAAGTTCAATATTTTTGCTTTTTAAATAAGTTTAATGCATCTGTCATAAACAGATAGTTAAGGGTTAATGTCTCTTTTACCTGTAACAAACAGGAAACCAAACACCTGACCACGGGACCAATCAGGAGACAAGATACTTTCAAATCTTGGTGGAGGGAAGCCTTTGTTTGTGTTTTTTGGGTTTGGCTTTGTTCTCTTTGGGATCTGAGAGTGACTGGACGTACTACAGGCTCTAATTTTCTATTCAAGTAGTAAGTGCAAGTAGAAAGGTGGTTTAGTCTTTTTAATTGGTTTTCTTTACTTGCAAATGTGTATCTGGCTGGTAGAGGTCTAATGTGTATTTGGCTGGAAGTATTTTAAATTGTATTTCTGCTGGAGGAGGCTTTTTCTCCAGTTTCTAGAAGCTGACAGACCCTGTAATATTCCATCTTGAATTTACAGTGATTTTCTTTATTCTTTTTTTCTTTTATTAAAAGTTTTGCTTTTAAGACCTGTCTGATTTTTTCTCCTTGTTGAGGCTCAAGGGAATTGAGTCTGTACTTAACAGGGAGGGAGAAGGGTGGAATCCCTTTGTTTTAGATTCACTGAGCTTGAATCTGTGTATCTCTCCAGGAGCCCAGGGAGGGAACACCTGGAGGGGAGGAGAAGGGGAGGGAAATGGTTTGTTCCCCTGTGTTGTAAGACTCAAGGAATTTGGGTCTTGGGGTCCCCAGGGAAGGTTTTGGGGGGACCAAAGTGTATCAGGCACTGGAATTCCTGATTGGTGGCAGCTTATCAGATCTAAGCAGGTAATTAAGATTAGAGGAATTCATGCTAGTACCCCAACTTTTGGACTCTAAGGTTCAGATTGGGGAAAAATACTATGACGGCATCCCAGTGTGAAGTTAGGTTAATGATCTGTCTGCTTCTATTTGCAGAGAACAGAGCTAACTGGTAGTTGAGGCTATAGCTAAGGATCAGATGCACTTTCCATTAGTACCCACCTTTTTCAGTGATATAATCTACTCAAACTTTCCAGCCACTCCTAAGCCCAAAGTTGAATTATTTTGAAAGTTTGAAAACAATTTTCAATCAATGTTTGAGTCGAGTGCAGGAAAAATGTCTCTTCTGAAATATCCAAACAGAAAGTTTTACTTACACAAGTCAAATGGCTGAAGTGAGAAACTTTAAGCTTGAGGTGTTTTATAGGCTCCACTGAAAAACTAAAAAGAATCTAATGGTTCCATATTGTTGCAAATTCTGCATATTTGAAGGAAACATTTTCATATACAAATAAAATGAGGATATTGTGATGTGGCAACAAAGTTTATATTAGCATTAATTTGCAGATGATCTGCATAGCTCACTACTGGTTATACAGCCATCCCAAATTCATGCTGATAAAACATTTACACCAAACCATATATTTGTGGGTAAAGAAGAATGATCCAGTAATTTGGGCACTAGCCTATGACTTGGGAAACCCAGGTTTGATTCCCTAAACTGCTGCAGATTTCCTGTGTGACCTTGGGCAATTTATATAGTCTTTCTTTGCCTCAGTTTCACATCTGGAAAAACGGGGATAATAGTGCTTGCCAGGAGTGGGGTGAAAATAAATATGTATCCATATATAGCCATCTCTCTTAACATTTTGTTATTTGTATTACCCGACTGCTCAAAATTGTGTGAATAGACCTACAGATATAAGGCAAGACAGCCCTTGCCCTGAACAGTACATGGATTAAGATCTGACTCTGCAAGCATTTATGCATATAAGTTATATTATGCACATGTACAAATCCTGTTGAACTCACTGAGACATCACAGGAACAGTTGGCATTGAGGAGGGATTTGAAGGAGTGCCATAAAGACCAGTTCAGGAAGGGCACCCATTGCACAGAGAGTGGCAATGAGAAAAGCTGTGAGAGGAGTGGACAAACAGGAATTGAGGCTTGCATTGTTTCAGGGGGATAGGGTGGGCAGCAAGAGAGTATATACAGTGTTGCTAATTCTTGTGTTTTTATTACAAGATTCATGATCTCGGGGTGAAAATAACTTGGTTGAAGCCAGTGGGTGTTTTGTCTCTGACTCCAGCAGGACCAAGATTCCACCTTTGATGTTTCTTAAAGCCTTAGCTCCTTCAATCATATCATTATGTGAGAGTCTAATAGTTTATTTCATGGTATGAGAAAAAGCTTAAAAACATCAACGCCAACAGCTCACAAACAGAAGGGTGAACGACAAACCCAAAACATATTGTTTTTAAGCCAGTTTCATGATTTTTGAACACTTGGAGTTGGCAAAGCTGCAATAATGGATAACTAGTGAGGAGCACAGATGTGAAGGGTCTTGAAGGTCAGGACAAAGTCTGAATATGGTGAAGATTTGGAAGTTTCGGAGAAGCTGAATGGGTGGTAAGAAGTTCTGGTGTGGAGCATTCTCTCTGTTTCTTGTATATAGTGGGATCCAACTAAAGTAATCTGAAGGCTTTTGTATCAGAGACCATGTGTCCAGGGCACAGCCAGTGTTAATCATAAGCAACAGAAGGGAGTGTTTGAGACTATGCCCTTTAGGACAGTGGTTCTCAACCAAAGGTCTAGGGCCCCCTGCGGGGCCATGAGCAGGTTTCAGGGGGCTGCCAAGCAGGGCCCTCATTAGACTCACTGGAGCCCAAAGTAGTAAGCTGAAGTTCTACCACATGGGGCTGAAGCCCACGGCCCTGAGTCCAGGGCCAATGCAAGGATGTTTCGTGCCCTAGGCAAAACTTCCACTTTGCACCCTCCCCCCGCTCACAACCCACCCTGAGGTGCCCCCGTGCAGCAGCTCCCCACCCTCTGCCCAGAGGCACCCACCTGCCCCAGCTCACCCCTGCTCCGCGCACGAGAACCCCAAGCATGCCATGTCTGCTTCACTTCTCCCGCCTCCCAGGATTGCCATGCCTAAGCTGATTGGCACCACAAGCCTGGGAGGTGAGAGAAGTGAAGTGGCCATGGTGTGCTCAGGGAGGCGGGGCAGGAGTGAGCTGGGGCAGGGAGTTCCCCTGCATGACACCCCCTCCCCATTACTTGCTGCAGGCGGCCCTCCCCGCACTTCCCTGCTCCAGCTCCCTCCGCCTAAATGCCAGTGGCGACCGAGGTGGCCGAAGATCCAGCCACCGTGGTCACTGCCGAAGAAAATGGCGCCCTCCAAATGCCAGTGCCCTAGGCGACCACCTAGGTCACCTAAATGGTTGCACTGGCCCTGCCTGAGTCCCACTACCCAAGGCTACCCAAGCTTAAGCCTGAGCAGTGTAGCTTTGTGGGGGCCCCTGTGGCATGGGGACCTGGTAATTGCCCTGCATGCTACCCCCTGATGCTGGTCCTGACTTTTATATGCAGAAAACCAGTTATTGTGGCACAGGTGGGCCATGAAGTTTTTACAGCATGTTGGGGGTGGGGGCGGTTCAGAAAGAAAAAGGTTGAAAACCACTCCTTTAGGAGACATCTCAGAAACAAAGCTCAACTTCTTCCTTCCCCTGCAGAACAGGCACTGGGACCACAAGGGGAAATGAACAACATTTCATTTTTTTTTATTCTGCCCAAAAAAAATCTTAAGGTTCAGAAAGCAGATCTAACGTATAGGGCCAAATCCTCTGCTGTTGTAAAGTTGTGTAGCCACAATAAGGGCCAACTTTCCATAAGAATTTGGGGGCCAGTTGTTCAAATGCTCAGAAGTCACAAGTTGACCAGATTTTCATATCCAATATGTGTCCCTTTGTCAACAGAGCTGCACTAGCAGCAAAGAGTCCTTTGGCACCTTATAAACTAATAGACATATAGGAGAATGAGCTTTCATGGGTGAATACCCACTTCGTCAGATGCAACTACACTTCGTCAATGAGCTGCACTAGTTCACACCTACAGATAATTTGATCCACTATGTTTTCCATTTTACTTATACCAATGTGGCCAAAGAAAAGTCAATTATATGAACTACCTCTACATGAACTAGCTATTTTACCCATTTTGTTCGTGTGTACTAATGCTCAGCACTTTCCAATACAAAACCACCAGTGGCAAAATTCCCTTTTAACACGAAGTATAGAAATTTATTTATCTGAATAGAAAACACAATCATTTCTAACCACATAGTACCTTTGCTATATAGAGGTCGACAACATGCGCAAAGTTTTACACATGTAAAGTGTAACTCTAAACCAGAAAACAGTGGCCCAGTCCTAGAACACTCGTATAAGTCATCGTTATTCACATCAGTAATCTTGTGCCCATGAGACTTCATGTGAGGAAGGACTGTGAGAATAAACTCTAGAATTGAATGAAGTGTCTATGCAATAAATCTACCTCACAAAAAGTGGATACAGTGAAAATTCAGCAACTGTTTAGATCAAGTAGCTCTGTGGTCAAATAACGGACTAACGTAGCTGATAGTTAAATTAGACCTTTAACATTATTTCAACACTTTTTTCTAAATTTAGAGTCATTGGCAGCAAAACTAATATTTCAACTATTTGGATAAAGCTTTTCCTCACCTCTAAGGCAGTGCCTCTTATTTGCCAGGACTCTAACTCTAATTTAAACAAGGTATTCAGAAAATGAGAGATAGTAGGACTGATCAGTCAAAACATACTGAACATTCTTTGCTAATGCATTGGGAAATAATTCATCTTTTAAAATAGCTCTTTTGTAATATCCCTAGGTGCCCCCTTCCTCGCATTTGTTTCAAATGGGGCTGAAGAATTAAACTTATTTTTTTGTTCAATAAAGATTTAAGTAACATGTTTCCCTACCCTTCTATTCCATTTAATATATTTGAGTAGAAAATTGATTTTGTTACACCATAAAAAGTATATGAGCAACCATAATTTTCAAAGGATGCTGTACAGCAATATAAGTCCAATACTTACTTTTAAAAATAGTTTTACAAGGTCTGGCAAAATATTTTTATGAACTAAGAAAATCCAAGACAAACAAACTGTTTAAAACATGGTCATATGTGCTAATGTCTGACAACCAAACAATGAAACGGCAAACACTGGTGTAGTTTCATTGCTGCAGCTGAGTGACTCTACAAAATGTAAACAAACTCCATGAAAAAAGTGCCATGTCTCAGCTTCCTCCTTCTCACACAGCAAGGTGAGAGCCATGTGCAGCTGCCACCCAGAAGGAGTATGTGATCAGGCCTCCTGAAAGCTATCACTACCATTGGCAGGGAAAAGGTTTGATTCTGGGCCAAGGTCCAGAGCCATCTCAGGGGAAGGATCTTTCTGGTTTTTGAGGGACTCTTCAAACACTTGCATGTTTTCGGCTTCTGCTGTGCTTTACGTCTGTTCCTCTCTTACACACCCTTTCAAGTTCTCCCATCAGCAGCAGGAATGTGGGGGTCCCTCCCACATAGTCTGAGCAGACAGTATGGTAGAAAGGAATGGGTATACCTCTCTTTCCCATAAGCAGAGATCCAGATAGCAGAGGAGCCTCATTCTTTCTGTTCCAGTCCTTCTTTTGTGAATACTGCCCCTCCCACAACTGGAGCAGCCTCTGCCTTCATTCAGGAAGTACGGACAGGGTCTGCAAATTGACGAGCTATCATCTGAAATATAAGTGACTCTAGCCACAAAATTCAGATCTGAATCTGTATTTTCTACTCCCGATATCTAAGGGTGGCTGGCTATGGAGTTTTGGGGTTAGCCCATTATAAAGTAGCAGCCATTTGCAAAATTCAGATTGGGTTTCAAGTTCTTATCTGGTGTTTTGGTTCTGATCTGGAAAGCAGTTTAGGATTTACTGTATTTTTTCTTTATAAATGTAAAATGTTTTGACTGAAAGCAATTTGAGGCAGGAACCACCTCTTTGTTGTGTGTACAATGCTTAGCACCAATTCTGACCAACTAGGTCCTACTATAATACATTTGATGAGTATCACAATTTTTGATCCCTGCATTTTAAAGTATCTGGACAATTTCACTACTTGAGGGCACCAAAGAATATTGTAATATGCAACAGTGAAGGCCTTATAGAATTCATGAGAACTGGAGACTAGAATAGTTTTAAGTCAGATGTAGGTTTTAAATAAACTCAACAGTAATCTATGCTGTACATGTGAACTCTAATTACCTACTTACCAAATTTTAGATCCACAAAGCTCAGATCTGTAATATCAAAATCCATGATTTATCTATTAGCAAGGTTTCTATTCTTAATCAAATATGAAAAAAAAACTTAATATTTTGTCATATATTAAGTTTAAATAAGATGAATTGCTTTGTAGTGTTTTGTTTGCCTTGCTGAAAAATAAAGTTCTCTTCCTCAGCCATTCCAAATGTACTCTAACAAAAAAAGACTTTTAAATATTCCCTGTGCATGTGGTACAATTTCAACCAGGTCTATGAATAATTTACCATCTAACGACCTCTTTTCTGTTTATGAAATTATACTCTTAAGAATAGTAAAGCAGGACATAAGCAGTAGCCATATGTTTCTTCTCCAATTCCAGCTAGACAAATGACCTGAAATTGCTGTTGCAAGAACTTCTAAAACATATGGCTAAGTACAGGGAATTTGTTAACTTTTTGTTTTGGATCCAAAAGTTTCCAATTATCAACAAAAGATGGCATACCAACCCAATTACTCCTGATATATTCCAGTCAAGACTGATTCCAAGTAACCATAGTTGTGTGGGTGTATGTGGTTTGAAATAACAGGAATCACTGAAAATTTAGTGTAAATAAAAAATGTAGACCATTTACATATCACATCCAGACAAATGGGTCCCAGTGTGCTGAATGTGCTTTCAACAGGAAGTAAGAATTTTTAGGCAATCTACCAACTTTGATTTCAAGCCATCACAAACTATTGGAGGTAGTTTACTTTCCAGCATTACAGAAAACTTCTGCAACAGCTTATTTGTTTCATTTGTCAGAGTAGAACAAATAATACATTTTTATAATCTTATATAAGAAATGAGTATCAAATCATCTTCAATTACATTTTTGAAAATGATTAATTACGGATGTCTTTTGATGCAACATCCTTGTAGTGCTGGATAAATATGAGGCTACAATTAACAGTTTGAACACTGGTACACTATGCATGTTAATGTATCCAGGATTTAAGAACATTTGACCTAATCCTGTGTTCTTACTGGCAGAAAGAGCTGGACCCCAAACCCCGCAGAGATGTGAATGTGATTCTACAGTGAGTTTCAGCCAAAGGATCTCTAAGTATTTTCCTTAACAGTGAGTGATGGAAAAATAATGATATAGTGGAAGCAACAATATTCCAGAATTCATGGAACTGGTAGGGGGGAAAATGCATGAGAAATACATTGTTAAAAATCTTCATTTCTATTTCATGTTCAGACTAACAAAGTTAGTCCTCTTAGGACTCTGTATAAACAGAGCCAAAGATCATACTCCCGTACATTATGTCAGCATGTCAGACTGGGTCAATGTGTAGTATATTTCGTAGTAAGGCTTTTTCTTTTCTAAAAAACTATTAGTTATTTAAATAGACCACAGTCTTCCCCAAACAGAACATAAATATTTATATCTCTTGATATTGCACTTATTCTCAAAGTCAGTGTTGAGAAAACCACTGATTAATACTCTTGTATTTAGATTCCATCTGCTGCAAATGTTGTAAATTCCTGGGTTTGTGAGAGATTAAACCACACCAAATAACACATGCACAAGCCAACTACTGAACTGCATGCCCTTTGAAAAGGCACAGTCCTGTAGTCCTTTCTCAAGCATAATTCCCTTTGGGTCAAAATATTCAGTCTTTAGTGAAGCAAAACTCCATTACTATATTAGAGAGCTCAGAATTTTATCCAGTGGGAGTTTTCCTTGAGTACTGACTGCAGGAATAGACCCTTAGGAAGATTGTGTTCAGTGAGGTAGGCCCAAACCAGCTACAATGAGGTGGGTGACGACAATCCCCCAAAATCCCTGGAGCTCTTGTTCCTTGGTATTCCCTACTAGTGAACTCATATACCAAGGACCTATTCTAGCTCTCACTGAAATCAGTGGAAGGCTTATCTGAATGGAAAAGATTGATTGAATCCTTAACAAAGAGCAGGTGTTAAGCATAACAGACCAAAACAGAGTTTAGCAGTTCAACTAAAATCCCTTCTCCCAATTGCTTAACTTTCAGTTTCATGACACTTCTGAGCTCACAATTTCCCTAGCTCTCCATTTACAACCAGTCTTTAAGGGCAGATAAGACCTGAATTTCTACTGTTAAAAAAACCCCAAGCTTTTAATAAACAAAATCCTCTCAGGCCTTCTCTATATACCATATAGAAGCGAAAAAGGGGGACACCAACTCCATTCTTTTGTAGCTTTGCAGATTACCTTTAAACACAACGTGCCAATTTATCAAGGTAAAGGTTGTTCTGATGTCTATCTGTAGTTATTGAATCTGGCCGAATGGGGAAATGGAAAATAGTCATAATGATGCATTTCTCCTAAACATGAGATTAAAAACTAAACTAAAGTGTTTTTTCTTATCAGAACAAACAGTGATGTATTTCAACATACATAGGAATTTCCAATATTAACCTACCTGTAAACAAGGGAAACATTTTCTCATAGCTCAGGAATCACTGCCATGGCAGCTCATTTATAAGACAAAGGAATGTTGCTTGTTGAAACTTAACCCTTAATAATAACCATGGAGGGGTCAGATAGAGAAGGTTGTTCAACAGCGCTATTGTTTTGTCAGTTCCCCAGTTCATACTTATATGGTTTGTTTTCATTAGAATATTAATGGCAACTAATAGAGTGACACTGTTTCCAAACCATTCAATAAACACTAACGCTTTAGCTTTTCTTTGCCATCCTTACCTTACCCCTTCTTTCTACTAAGCTGCAATAAAATTTTGAAAAGATATTTGTTTCTGTTTCTATTTCTACACAAACAAAAAATGATCAAAGGCATGTTTGCTATGAATTAAGATAACCAGTTAATCCAAATAAAGATAGCCACAACTGTTCCCAACAAACACTGCTCCATTACATTAATTTAGATGGAATATTAAGGCCAAAAGAGTCAACAGTGTGAATATAATCCAGTCACTGTCCAATATTAAACAGTTTCAAATGAAGATTCAAGCTTTGGTATATAGAAACCTCAGCCTGCTTTAGTATACCTGGCAAACACACCATTAAACATCCTTTATTAAAACCCTTCATTAACAAGACACAAAAGAAGAGAAGACCGTTAAAGCCTCTGCAATATGAAGTGTCTTTCATTTTAGCAACATGCCTTGTTCGCTTTCCATTTAGCTGGAGAGCGTTTTTAAAAGTAAAAAAAAAACATGTGTGACAATCTCTTAGATGGTACTGAAGAGGGCAATAAGTGTCCTTTTGGGAGAAAAGAGAAGTTAAATAAAATGGGCTGCAGCTGGCATTGTTGCTGTTGTTGTTATATTCCCATCTTGGTTCCTAGAAGACAAATACATGCAAAAAGGGGAGAGAAAAGAACAGCAAAGATAGAAAATGCAAGCTTCTGGATCTGGTCGTAGAATCAGGCTTTAATACCAAAACAGACCCCAGAAGGGATCATCTAGACTGACCTCCTGTGTATCACAGGCCACCAACTTCATCCACATACTAAACCTAACAACTGAAATTAGAGCAAAGTATTGCATCCTACAGGAGATTAAACTATTATGTGCCACAGGCAGAGTATAGGAGGTACCAAGGTGTACCAATACCTGAGGACCCTGCAATGGCAGGGAAATGTTTAAGTGAGATATATCCAGATAATCTGGCAAGTAACTCACACCCACACGCTGCAGAAGAAAGCAAAAAAAAAATAAAAAAAATCCAGGCACTGCCACTCTGACATGCAGGAAAATTCTTTCTGAACCTCTCATATGATGATCAGTTAACCCCTGCTCATATCAGTAAGAACCAGCTAGCAAAGCACCCGAGAGAATGCTCAGGACTCTGGCCTTCCCTGCCCAATGTCCCATCTCCAGCCATGGCAATCCATGACGCTTCAGAGGAAGGAGATCAAATAAAACCTCCCAGAATACACTGAGGGGTGTGGAATATCCCTTCCAGGCCCCCTGCAGGTGCGCCGCTGAAAGTCTGAAGCATGATCCTTTAGGAACATAAACCAGAAATATTTGAGTGCTGCCTCCGCCCATCACAAGCAATGCCATCATACAATTGAATTCATAAATTTGGACAGCTCTCTCTTAAAACCAGTTAAGTTGTTTTCTCCCACAATTCCTACTGGGAGGCTGTTCCAGAACTTCACCCCTCTGGTGGTTAGAAATCATCTAATCTGCAGCCTGAATTTATGTGAAGCCAGTTTATATCAATTTGTTCTTGTGCCAACATTGTCCTTTAGCTTAAATAGCTCTTTATTCTCCCTGTATTTTCCCCTTTTTTACAGCCACATGACATTGGTGACTCATAGTCATCTTGTTATCAACCCACCCAGGCAGGTCTCTACGCTGTTACTTCCAGCTGATGAACCTCCAACTTGCAACAAAAAATCTTATTAATAGACTCTAAGTACAAGACCTTGCACTTTGTATTATTGAATTTCATCCCATTTCTGCCACTCCAGCCTTCAAGGTCATCCAGATGTTCTTGCTGTTGACTTTCACTTGCAACCTTACTGCTGGAAAAACACAGGCACAGCATACAGTCTCATCAGCCACTCTGAGACCTTGCAAACTTGCATCAGACTGTTTGGGCATTGCTTTTAGCTGTCTCCTTCTGATCACAGGCTTACAGCAGTGTTGCAAAATACGCAGTCACGACTGGCTAAGCCAAACTCTTGTTAGACAGAAGGAAAAAAGAGAGAGAAAGGAAAGGAAAGAAAGAAGATGGGAAGGAAAAGGACACACTGCGTGGGATGGAGGGAGAGACAAAGTCTCACATCCCAGGTAATGTATGGGAATCAGCCGTAGCCAGCAGAGATAGTAATGTCAGCTGTGTCCCGCTCTCTGGCTCTGACTGGTCAGGACATCTTTCAGGATCTGTATGACACAGGCCCAGGGTCTCTGGATTTGCAGGGGATGGCAGCCATGATGCCTAATTTTTTTGCTCTAATTTTTTTCCCAAAGGCTTTCTTTAGGGGCCCCAAAATGGAGTGATGGATTGAATAGCCCATCCCTTCACTATTTTGTCCACAATAGATCTAATTTCTGACACACTAGTTTTGGGTCATTGATTTTCAGTTTCATACTATTCGTATGCCAGGCATGATCTTAATACAGTCCTTGTTTTTCATCAACAGGCCTTTTTGTCTGAACTAATTCAGTCTTCTGTCTCTTTTGTGTACCTTTTCCCCATAACATTTGTTATTATAGGTTATTGTGACATCTTATGAACTTACACACACTTTTTACTCTTAAGCACTTTTCATCTGCTTAATGTGCTGTGGCAGTCAAAATAGCTAACTATGTTAGGAACCATTGGGAAAGGGATAGATAAGTCAGAAAATATAATGCCACTATATAAATCCATGGTATATCCATACTTTGAATATTGCATGCAGTTCTGATTGCCCTATCACAAAAAGATATATTAGAATTGGAAAAGGTCCAGAGAAGGACAACAAAATTTCTTAGGGACGTGGAGCTTCCATATGAGGAGAGATTAAAAAGACTGGGATTTTCATCTTGGAAAAGAGATGACTAAAGGGGGATATGACAGAGGTCCACAAAAATCATGAATGGTGTGGAGAAAGTGAATAACAAAGTTTTATTTACCCCTTCACCTAACACATGAACCAGGGGGGATTAATAGGCAGCAGGTTTAAAACAAACATAAGAAAGTACTTCTTCACACAGTGCACAGTCAATCCGTGGAATCTGTTACCAGGGAATGTTGTGAAGGCCAGAAGTATTACTGGTTTCAAAGAAGAAATGGGTAAGTTTGATGGTGGATAAATCTATCAATGGCTATTAGACAAGATGATCAGGGGCACAAACCCATGCTCTGGGTGTCCCTAAACCTCTGACTGGCAGAAACTGACAGTGGATGACAGTGGACAGATCACTCAATAAATTGCCCTGCTCTGTTCACTCCCTCTGAAGCATCTAGCACCAGCCACTGTCAGAAAACAGGATACTGGACTAGATTGAGCATTGGTCTAATCCAGTATGGCTGTTCTTATGTTCTTGAATTTATATTTATATCTATATTTTTTCTGATGCCTAATATTGTCGCTCAGCTCACTCGTTCCCCTTGATGCTCACTGTGAATTAAGGTATATGACCCCATTCCCGCAAAGCATTTATGCATGTGCATAAATTGGAGCACATTAGTAATTCCACTGATTTCAACAGGATTACTCGCATGCTTAAAATTAGGCATGTGCTTAACTGCCTTTCTGAGTCTTTGCAGGCCACCTGTCCACTACTGCCACACTGAATGGGAAATATCCCCCTTGACACTTTATCCACCTTCCAACATCCCTGCAATGAATTACAAAAGCTCATATGCATGCACAATCTTAGTAGTTCCTTGTGTTCCAAAGTGATTGTATCTGTGACATTGCGAGCATAAACCTGGTCAACTAAACATCTTATGCTGATGTTATGGTGTATACATTCTTGGAGCCAGTTTAATGTTCTGGTATCTGTAATCTGCCTGTCTATTTGGAGCCTGAATACCACGGTGATCCTATTTGGAGTGACTATTACACCCACAGAGGAAGTGGAGCATGTATATATTGGGCCAGATCCCCAGCTGGAGGAAATGGATGTACAACCATCTCTATCAGCTGAGAGTGGCCCCATGTTCAGGTTCAGAATCAGTACAGTAACCGTTGATACACTGCCAGATTAGTGGTTCATTTTGCATTGTCATATCTGTGCATTTCCCCTTATTTAAGTACAGACCTCCTCAGGCTTAGCATTACCCCATGCCTTTCTAGCCTGTTGCATCTCTAGCACTGCTTATTTCCTGTGATATGTGTAGGAAATGTGTAAATTAAAGACTAAATCCAATCTAAAACACTTTTTTATACCAACCTTTATATTGTACTTTCGTTGTGCCTTAGAAGAATAAAGCTTTCTAGATCAACCTTCTTAAATCACTCTCCTCTTCTTTATCTTTGCCTTAAATATGTTTAACAAAATTGTGTGTGTTTGAGAAAGGGAGATGGTTACAAGAGGACCCTTAATGAAAGGCACTGGGAAGATTCATCCTTCATCTAATCTGAATGGAATCAATGGTGCACCCCCAGAATGAATTTGGCCCACTGAGTTCAAACGTTACATTTGTATAGTAAAGTGAAAGATATTTGTATTTGAAATACCAAGGTAAAATCAGATAAAATGTCCTTAGTCTGTTTATTTATAAAATGCATAACTAATTTTCTTTGACCAGAATAAGTAAAACTCCCACTTACTGTTTAAGTTAATAATTAAAAGACCTTTCCCAAAGGTTAACTGAGTCCAGTTAGTTATTCATCTTAATTTAAAAATCGATGTACTAGGGATAAAAAGATATGGGCATTTGTTTAACTAGTTTCTCTTTCATCCATATATAGTATGACATTATATCTACAGACACTAGCATGATGAATCAAGACAAGAAAAGTAAAATATCACCAAACTTTCATGGCTGCATTAAAAAAAAAAAAGTATAATTGGGCTTCATACCATTAGCCATCTAGCACCCTCTCAGGGCCTCCTCACTTTTTTATCCTGTAGTTTTCTATGGAAGTCATATCTATACAACTCATACAAATCAGACGAATAATACAGTTTTCCAAAACCCTATGGCACTGCTTCAGAGGAAGACCGTAGCCTTAGCCATGTTTAGATGCCAAGGCACAAGCAGGGTTGCTTTCATTGTCTTCTACCTCCCGTAAGGGCAGAGATGAGTTGTCAATGAATCTGTCAGCCAATAACTGCTCCCACACAACTCTCAGGAACCCAGATTAGAGCACTGTCAGCACAATCATTAGCAATCTTGATCAAAGATAAAATCTTGGGAAGAGAGAGGTTTGGGGGGAAGTGACACAGGGAAGTAAGGTGCCTGTTTCCCATTGACTTTGAATGGGAGGCGAGTGCCTAACTTTCGCCGTGTCTGACTCAAGGAATATTTTCAATACACTACTGAACAGTGCACTGACCTAAAGGAACTCTCCTACTTACCTCCTCCTGACGGTCAAAATGACAGACTGGACTTCTACAGAGAATGCTTCCGCAGATGTACACAGGCTGACATTGTGAACAGCATCACTTGCCCTATAACCTCAGCTGTACAGAATGCCATCCACAGCATCAGAAACAACTCTGATATTATAATCAAAAGGGCTGACAAAGGAGGTGCTGTAATCATCATGAACAGGTTGGATTATGAACAGGAGGCCGCCAGACAGGCCACTATCCTGCAATCCCACTGAGGAATACCAGAAGAAACTACACCATCTACTCAGGAAACTCCCTGCTACAGCACAGGAACAAATCTACATGGACACACCCCTAGAGGTCCGACCGGGGTATTCTATCTGCTACCCAAGATCCATAAACCTGGAAATTCTGGATGCCCCATCATGTCAGATTAGCACTCTTACAGCAGGATTATCTGGCTATTTGGACTCTCTCCTCAGACTCTATGCTACCAGCACTTCTAGCTATCTTCAAGACACCACTGACTTCCTGGGGAAACTACAATGCACTGGTGATCTTCCTGAAAACACCATCCTGGCCACCATGGATGTAGAAGCTCTTTACACCAATATTCCACAAAAGGATGGACTACAAGCTGTCACGAACAGTATCCCTAATGTAGCCACGGCACACCTGGTGGCTGAGCTTTGTGACTTTGTCCTCACCCACAACAATTTCAGATTTGGGGACAACCTATACGTTCAAGTCAGTGACACTGCTATGAGTACCTGCATGGCCCCACAGTAGGCCAAAATTTTTATGGCTGACTTAGAACAACACTTCCTCAGCTCTCATCCCCTAGCACCTTTCCTCTGCTTATGCTACATTGATGACATCTTTATCATATGGACTCACAGGAAGGAGGCACTTGAAGAATTCCACCTGGATTTCAACAATTTCCACCCCACCATCAACCTCAGCCTGGACCAATCCACACAAGTGATTCACTTCCTGGATAGTACAATGCAAATAAGTGATGGTCACATAAACACCACCCTATACTGGAAACCTAATGACCGCTATAATTACCTACATGCCTCCAGCTTCCATTCAGGACACATCACACAATCCATGGTCTACAGCCAAGCTTTAAGATACAACCGCATTTGCTCCAATCCCTCAGACAGAGAAAAACACCTACAGGATCTCTATTAAGCATTCTTAAAACTACAATACCCACCTGGGAAAGTGAGAGAACAGATTGACAGCGTGAGACAGGTACCCAGAAATCACCTACTACAGGACAGGCCTAACAAGGAAAATAACAGAATACCACTGGCCATCATGTAAAGCCCCCAGCTAAAACCTCTCCAGCGCATCATCAGCGATCTACAACATATCCTGGGAAATGATCTCCCACTCTCACAAGCCTTGGGAGGCAGGCCAATCCTTGCTTACAGACAGCTCCACAATCTGAAGCAAATACTCATCAGCAACTTCACACCACACCACAGAAACACTAACCCAGGAACCAATCCCTGTAACAAACCCCGTTGCCTTTTCTGTCCCCATATCTACTCTAGTGACACCATCATAGGACCCAACCATACCAGCCACACCATCAGAGGCTCATTCACTTGCACATCTACTAATGTGATATATGCCATCAGGTACCAGCAATGCTCCTCTGCCATGTGAATTGGCTGAACCAGACAGTCTCTACATAAAAGAATAAATAGACACAAATCAGACATCAGGAATGATAACATAGGAGGAGAACACTTCAATCTCCCTGGACACTTGATAACAGATTGAAAAGTAGTCATACTTCAACAAAAAATCTTCAGAAACAAACCTCAAAGAGAAACTGCTGAGATACAATACATTTGCAAACTTAACACCATCAATTTGGGCTTGAATAGGGACTAGGAGTGGCTGGCTCGCTGCAAAAGCATTTTCTCCTGTCTTGGTATTGACACCTCCTCATCAATTATTGGGAGTGGACTACATCCACCCTGACTAAATTGGCCTTCAACATTGGTTCTCCAATTGTAAATTAACTCCCTTCTCTTCATGTGCCAATATATATTTATACTTGTATCTGTAATTTTCACTCCATGCATCTGAAGAAATGGGTATTTTACCCATGAAAGCTTATGTTCAAATAAATCTGTTAGTCTTTAAGGTGCCACTGGGACTCCTTGTTGTTTTAACTTCCCTTTGCTCTTTTGAAAATCTCCCTGAACATATATACCTAGACAAATACTACAGAAAGTATCACTAAACAGCCTCTTAATTTAAAAACATGACATATTACAAGCATACCTAACTTGTCTCCAGTTTAGCATTATGGAAAAACATCTCTGGTCTCTTTCCTTGCCTGAAAAATGGACAGCAAAAAAACAGAATACTCTGAAAGTGTGTTTCTGATGTCAGGCTTTACAAAAGATGACTATTTCTTTGAGGTCATGTCTACATGATATTATATGCAGCTCCAGACCTACACTTCTGCTAAACTACATTTCTTTATCCTACAAACATGCATAGATATTAGGTAATATTCTCTGGAAGTATCCATTTCTTCTAGTCTATGCCAGCCAGGGCCGTCCTTAGGCATAGGCAACATAGGCAGCTGCGTAGGGCACCTGAAAATTTGGGGCACCACTGGGTCTTAGTGTCCACCCTCTTGTTTTCCTATCCCTGTTCTGACCCTTCCTGCAGGCTCCCACAGATGGCTGCTCTAGACTGGTGAGTCTTCCTTGGGAGGGAATCTAGTAGTTAAAAGTGAAAAAACCTCCAGCCTGCCAGACCTATTAGCACAACATTGAAACTGTTAAAGAGACATTCAAGGGGTAATAAAGCCATTTAACAGGCATTTGCCAACCCCAAGGTATATACTGACAGGTTTCAGAGTGGTAGTCCTGTTAGTCTGTATCAGCAAAAACAAGGACGAGTCCTTGTGTCACCTCAAAGACTAACAAATTATTTGGGCATAAGCTTTTGTGGCCTAGAACCCATTTCATCAGATGTCCACGAAAGCTTATGCCCAAATAAATTTTTATACTGTCAGTTTCTGACTTTACTGACAAAAACAGTTGTGCATTAATGTAATATTTACACAGAACATGTCAGTCTACAGGACCTTAGTTTAAAATTTGCTTTAAAAATATTTCATTAGTGAGAAGATTATAAAATCACATTTCTAAAAAATGCTTGCATAGAGTTTTAGATGCACAATCATCTTTAGCCTTAAATGTGTGGATCTTCACACATAGTTTTTTAAATAAATCCTTCAAAAGACTCCCTTATCTAAAATACACATTTTAATTACTATAGCTAAAAAAAAAAGTGCTTCCAAGTCTTCCTGTCCTTTCTGTCCATCCCTTCACCACCCCTCCCCCCACTCCCCACTGAAGAGAGCCCTTAAAGGGACAACAGTCCTTCCCTTCCAGATAGCTGGACAAAGAGTTCCCTTTCTTTACTTCTGACTATCCGACAAACTAGTTTTAAAAGAACCCTCCAGCAAAATCAGTACCTTAGTAAGACAAAATCCTTGTTATACCTAAAATCTTTGGAAACATATTTTTTTAAAGTTGGTGAAATTTCATAACTATGTCTCTTGTTATGGAGATCACACAAAGTAAATTACTGTTCCCTTTTTCTAAAAGCAATGAACATTGTTATGAACACACGAAACCTCTCTGATTAATTTAAAAGAATGTCTTTGTTTCAGTGAGTTAAATATGTAGTAATCTGGAATGCTGGCTTAAGATTTGAGTACATTTAAAATATAAATTCAATTTAGAAATACTGATGAAGAAAATGTAAAACAGAGAAGAGCTGCATCATGTATTCCATTATATGTAATGTTGTATTCAGCAGGAGAGCTGACTCACCCTTACTATGAAGTTTTTGCAAATAAATCTCTGACAAACTTCAGGGCATATCAAAAAACCTGTGACTGACGTTTTTTATTCCCAAATTTTAGTGCTTTTAATTAGGTACTTTCTTCATGTCCATTCTGCATGAGGGAGAGTACATGGAAGTCTCTGCTGGGAAATGTGACTCTCCGCCACCATGAGGCAGGCTGGGCATCTCATTATCCTTTGCTGTCAAGTCCCTCCTCCTCCTCCCCCACCAGGCTGTGAGCTTGGGTTGCCATCTGGCATAGGGGCACTAATTTAATAATACTGCGTAGGGCCCCATAAATCCTAAGGACGGCCCTGATGCCAGCTCTTCATTTCCTTCTCTTTGCTATTTAACTCATGTTAATATGTTGACCCCTTCTGATGCAGATTTTCCCACAAATAACATTGCTGTTGTAATTCACTTTATATCCATGTTCATTTGCCAGTTCTTTGTTAGGATTAATGTCTCTAAAGAGCACTTTTATCCAATATCATACATTATTGCACCATAATGTATTAAGATGTAGGAAAACAATGACATATTATGATTGCTACATAGTCTGTAAAGGAAAAATATCTGAGCTCTATGTTGTTTGTATTAGAAAGGATAGCTGGGGAAAAACGGATCCACTGCTTCATATTGTTAAAATCAGTACAATTCCCTATTAAACACCACTTCTATCTATATCCCCCAACTTTCTCTTATTTTATTTATTTCTTTTGCATTTTAATAGTAACTTTTCTTTTACCCTTTGGGATAAGGATCAAGTCCTGACAACTTTGTGGAAGTGACAAGATATTTGAAAAATTTATGTATTTAGATTTAAAATAATAGATGCCCATCATAATTAATGATACAATAAAATCCCAGCAGCATTTAAGTAATCATTTCAACAGAAATTCCTTTCCAACTCTTTATCACTATGGGAAGCATATCCTCAACCCGCTCCACAGAGCCTATCAAACAGACATCCTTGCAATGTGCCTGGAAGGTCATCAAGTTCTAGCTATTCCAGAGTCCTCACAAAGATTTCCCCTCTCTGGTCTAATGAGGAGTTCTAGCTCAGTCACCCCTGCAGCTGTGGTAGGAAGGGAGATTTGGCTGAAAGTAATTCTACTGAGTCAGAAGCTGAATCATTATTAAATTCCAAAGTTAATGACTTTGAATAAATGCTAAATCACTGTTGCACCTAATGCGCTCTCTTTTTCAAATGGATTCTATGCCTAGGTGCAATATTTTAAACTATAAGTCTGGGTTAGCTATATATTTAATTTTACTGCTTGTTGTTTTGTTTATTAATACCTCAGTACAAAGTTCATAGGCCTTTGTAAAGGAAGCTGGGTCAGAGTCATATGGATTTTTTCTCTTCTCTTGTCAATAAATATGTATTTGTTGATATTAAGTGTGATTTTTTAAAAAAATGTAAAATAGATAAACAACACTTAAGCACTTGAAATGCTCAATGTAACACCAGGTAGAATTCATGGGAGAGACTTTCAAAGGCATAACTGGGAGACAGACACCTAATGGATAAGCTGGACACCATGTGTCACAATACTAATCATTGTCAAAAAAGAGGCAAAGAATACTTGTGACTGCGAGATTTTTGGGACAAATTCTGCTATCTTACATGTGTGCAAACCCATTCACTTCAACAGGGCCGTGTGTACATAACTGAGAGCAACATTTGTCCCTTCAAAACTATCAAAGTTCTTGGCCATTTACAGTCCATAACCTGATGATAACAATATTGCAGACTCGTGTCAGGAATGTAATTCAGTCATTTTCAGTGTTTCCTGTCTCTGTCTCTGAGGACTAGTAACCTTTGCTTCAACAGTATGGCTACATTATCCTAGTTTTTCTTGCCATTACTAGGCTGTTTTTCTTTCTTTTGAGCACTATGAGTCATTTCCTTAAGTTTTTGGTTTTTGGCTCCAGCATTTTAGGATAGCAGGTAACTGCCAAAGATCCTCTTCTCCGCTTTGGTTTTAATTCTTTTGGGTACTAGAACCATTTTTGTATCCTGCCAGTTATATTCAAGGGAGTTCATGTAATAAACACTTGAGGCCAAATTGCCAACTGATAGCATAACTTCATTGCTTTTAATTAAGTTTATACTAGCTGAGGGTCACGTTTGATCAGAGTACTATACAGACAAAGTCTTTGCTGACTACTAGGGCTGTTTTCCTTGCCTTTAAAAAGTAAAAACAAGGTTCCACAACTAAACTGTAAGGAAGAAATGTTAAACATTGTCTCCCTGAGATGCATTTTGACTGCTCAATGATCCTCTGAGGTTCTTCTACATCTCCCTTCCTGAATACAGATGATTTCCTGAATCAGAGACTACAAAATGGATTTCCATTACTGTTGTTATACTAATCCACAAGGAAAGGAAGCAAGACCCGAACACTGAATACATTGCAAACTAATTTTTACACACAACTTTAAGGAAAAGGAAAAATTCTTGGTTCACTTTTGAAAAAAAAAAAGTCATTACACTTGAGTTTGGTTCTACACATCAATACTTGGTGTGCTCACTAGATAACATTTCATAATCAATCTGGGGATTTCCAATTATCTTTAAGAGAATACTATTGTACATACCCTCATCACTCAGAAAAAGACATAAAATTTACCAAACAAAATTCCCCAAATGTACAACTTTCTGCTTAGTGTAACTCCACATTATTTTGAAAATGAATATGACCCACTGAATAGTATCTCATTAGCATAGATTTTGCTTAAGCATGAACCTTATGATTTGCATTAAAATGATGTCTTTTGCTGATTTCTTAGCAAACATAGCAGCAGACTGTGGTAGTGAGACCTCACACTACCTACAATATAATTTTTGCAAAAAGTACATTTTAGTAGTATATTCTGAAATAATTAAAACTAAATGGCAGTTGCTAAAATAAATGAACCAATTGTAGCTTCTAATACATTTCCTGTTGTAAAATTGCTTATTTATTTACGAAGTTGACAAATTCAGTAAGTTGCAGAGCTTCCCAATTACTGGTATGAGCATATATCAATATATCACATCCCAATCACAAATACTACATGCAGGTCATACAGACACACCCATAACAGCATTTATAAAGCCTGTTGGATATACAGCTCATCTCTGGGGAAAAAACCCGCCAAATGCCAAATAAGCTAAGCAGCTCTGTTTAAACAGCAGAGCTGGTTTTAACCTACAGTATAAGGCCCTAAAGCGTGGCTCTCAACCTTTCCAGACTACTGTACCTCCTTCAGGAGTCTGATTTGTCTTGTGTTACCCCCAAGTTTCACCTCACTTAAAAAATACTTGCTTACAAAATCAGACATAAAAATACAAGTGTCACAGCCCACTATTACTGAAAAATTGCTTACTTTTTCATTTTTACCATATCATTATAAAATAAATCAACTGGTATATAAATATTGTACTTATATTTAAGTGTATAGTGTATATAGAGCAGTAAAAACAAGTCGTGTGTATGAAATTTTAATTTGTACTGACTTTGCTAGTGCTTTTTCTGTAGCCTGTTGTAAAACTAGGCAACTAACTAGATGAGTTGATGTATCCCCCCCAGAAGACCTCTGCATACCCCCAGGGATACGTGTGCCCCTAGTTGAGAACCACCACCCTAAAGCAATGGTGTCTGATCTCTTTAGCCTGGCAGCCAAACATGTTTCTTCAAACAGTCAAGAGGACACAATCAGTACCTCAGGGCAGACTCTCTGTCTTGTTCCACTCCCTTTGCTCCAATCAGAGGATGTAAAAGGAAACTACTGGCAAGGCCCCTGTGGGGATTCCTCTGACATCAGAGTCCCCAGAGGGTCTAGCGTTGATATAGGAAGCTTCTAAGATTCCCTCCCCACAGCACTAGGAGGGTGTCAGAGGTGGGAAGTAGCTAGAATGCGCTGAATTGCAGCTGGCACCAGCTTGAGTATGGTCCCAGGCTATTGTAATTTGGGCTGGGGCAGAGAATCAGGGAGCTGCAAGCTGATGTTGTTTCTCAGCTTCTCCTTTCCCCCATTCTCTTGCCCAGTTTGCCCTGTGTAACCGTGTGTGGAAGAGAATCCATCCTTTGCTAGGCACTCCCCTAGGCTCTGGCAGAGATATTTGAACTCCTACACTCACATTAGAGGTGAGGCTTCCAGGGGAGATTGTGGGGAAAGCAATGCCTCCTACCTCTTCCCCTTGGCAATAGGGAATCACACATCCAGCTTATAAACAAATACATATCTTCTTCCAAACAATTACCCTCAAAATCCACAGTTTAGAGTTTTGAGGGACACAACTGGCCTCTGGGCCATAGATTGGGCAAATCTACTTTAAGTGGTTTGGTACCTGGTGACCTAAAAGATCATCCCCTGAGATGAGCAGTTGAAAAAGGGAAAAGGCAACCAGGAGGGCATGCTCCATGAGAGGGACTGGGGTCTGGAATTTATTCCCTTGTGGTTTACCAGAGTCTAGGTTTGTTCACATTCATAAGACATGGAAAGGCCCATTTTTTCTCCCAAGAATTTGAGGGCTGGTGGGTTTTACATCTGTTGAGGAGGGCTTTTATTTGCTGGTGTCTTAGCTTGACATAAAAGAGCATTCCCTTATATTGGGCCAGACTGTGATCCCCTTAAACACTGAAATGAATGGCAGCTACTTGGGAAGTGAGGTGAGTAAAGGCATCATAGTCCAGCCCCTTTTCACCTGTTACTTTTGCAGAGCTTATATGGGTGCTAATTTATGTTTTAAAAATCCAAATAAATAAATACAGTAAGGAAGGCCAAAGAGCCATAATATATGTATACAACCAGCATCAACAATAAAACCTAAAATAAGAGGAAAAAAAGCATTAACTTCCCTCTATAAAATTATTCATATATTATTTTTAAAATTCAGTTTCCCCCCTTTTCTTCTTCCACCCCCAACTCAGAACCCTTGGGCTATTTTCTGTGCCTTGTGGCTGGCTGTAGTCCTCCTGTGATTGCCGAAGCATCCTGGGTTTGTAGAATGTGGAAATGGCAGGCATAGATAGCCCTTGCAAATGCTACAGGTGCCTGATGCACCTGGCTGAGTCACATGCAGACTAGGTTGACTGCCGCCTGGTGAACCCTATGCATGGACTTGACCCCTAAATGTAATCTGAGTGGGTCTTCAACCATAATCTCAGGCTAGTAGGTTATCCTCTTCAATCCATAAATGGCCAAATCGAAGACAGGAGAGTAGGTTTAGCAAGGGAAGGGGAGGAAAAAGGAAAGAAGGCAAGCACAACTGTTCCCCCTTCTGTGTGCAGCCAGTATTTAGCTTCACAGTGCAGCTCCTGCCATGAGATGGCCCATAAATCCACTATTTAGTGGTTCTCACTGCCCTGTAAATGCTTCCTCAGGCCTAGTACTGGACCCAAACACACTCTATCAGTGATCCCCTATGGATCCAAATTTTGTGGCTCCATGAGATTCAGATCATATCTCAGGATTCATGGATCCTGCTTAATTTTCCTTTCATGGTATCCATTTCACCCCCATTTGTGTATCATGCAATAGACTTTCTATATAGGCTAGGTCAGATTAAAGCTATGTCAAAAGTCCCTTTCATTTATCTATATAGCTATGTTTTTCTGAGATTTGTAGCTATTATGTATATATGTGGTAAGAAAAAGAGACTAGAATGAAAAAAGGGAGGAAAGAATGTAGGAAAATAGGAGCAATATGCCAAAATGAGAAAGATCCTGTTATTCTTTTCTTTGATCAAGCTACTAGCCATACAAAAATGGCCAGCATAAGTTGTGTGCCAAAGTCAATTTCAACTGATGTTCTCTCTAGCCATCAGATCCAATATCTGCCAACTTCCTCCCAGTCTCCCCAGTTGTATCCACATATAATATTGTTTTAACCATTAAGAATGTGGTTTTCTACTTAGGTTACGTTCTCTGTGTAACCTACATTTTATCCCTCTTTTGAAATATATGGGAGAAATAGAATATTTTTATACAATACAGGACATTATGCTGTATATATAATCAGTACAAATTGTAATAACCAAAACTGGGTGGGTTTTGGTTTTTTTGCCAGTTTACATGGACTTAAATAAAGAAGCAAAAGGTCTTCTCTTTATTTTTAGTAAAAAAACACATCATGAAGTGGGTTTATTTCCAATTTAAGGGAAATGGTTAGTAACTAAATTGGCTAAATCATTTTCAGAGAGACCCATAATCTCTTTTATTGTTTACATGATTGATGAAAAAAATACTGCTGTACAATATGCTGTGTGACATGTACCATAGCCAGATATGTGGAAAAGTAGGTGTGTTCCTTGGCTTTAGTTGAGAGATTTGATAAAATGCAAAGGTGGTGAACTCCTACATTGAGGATCTAGGACTACACATTTCACCAGCCTATGGATGAATTCCGTGGAGCAAGGGCAGATAGGGTAAAAATATCTACTGTATATGCCTAACTTTCAGAAATGCTAAGCAACTGTAACTGCCATTCACTTCAAGAGGAATTACAGACACATTCACTCTGAAAATCAGGCCCATATTGCCTACCTGTACATCTAGGAATATCGTGGCCTCTATAGCAGCTAAAGATTGAGACTATTTTGGCTGCTGATGACCTGGGATGGAATATCAGAGTCCTTTCAACTTCAAGCTGATTTGATGTGAGCACTGACCTCTTCCTCATGTGTGGCACTGAGTGGGGTTTGGGTAACATCAGAACTACACTGGATCACTTCCCTTTATTTATACTAATTAATAAAATATGCCTTATGCCTCTTTTTACCTCTCTGAATGCATACAGAAAACTGAATACAACCATGAAATGTATGACCCTTAACCATGAAGGAAAATGATATTTCCCTCTCCAATGAATATCCTTCCAAACTATCCTACAAGCAAATTCTTGGTAAGAGATATGGGCATCAAACTGTGTCCTGATGGCTTTCATATGCTGTCAAATCACTGGGACTCAAGTGCTAGAGTATGGCTTGCCATTAAGAATGTTTTGCTACCTGGATGTTTAATAAATGTCAGATCTTAAGTGTTCAAAGGACATACTGCCAGGATGGCACCTAGGAAACAAGTAGTGTCCCAAGTATCCAGAATCGAACCCAAGTGGGGCTTTATAAATCAAAGTCAACACCTTGAATCACACCTGGAGGCAACTAGAACAACAGTGCAGCTCCTGAAGAAGTGACTTTCCACGTTTATTACAGCTAACAGTGGATAATAGGTGAACAATCACTTTCTAAATCAGTTGTAACTTCTGAACAGCCTTCAGGACTATTGTAAAGAGCATTACAGTAATCCAGTTTAGAAGTCACAAAGGTCTGGACTGCAATGATGCGGTCTGGAACTGAAAGGAAGGATCGCAAACATTGCAGAGTTCATGATAAAATATGGTGCTCTTTCGCCTTGACAGCACCTAAGATTCCAGCAAGAGACAGGCATCAAGAACAGCTCCTAAACTGTACACTCCTTGAGAAAAGGCAAACCATCATTAATTAAAGTGGAACCATCTCTGCCAAAAGCTCAAAATCTTTCTCCCCAGGCCCCAGTAACAATCAGTTCATTTTTATGTCAGTCCAAATCTCGGTCTGGCAGTGATGTAAGCAAAGGCACTGCACTATCTAGATATGATGGAAATGGCACGAGCTGGGTGTCATCTGCCTACTGAAGACACTATGGCCCCAACTGCCTCACTATCTCCGTTAATGCCTCCTCATACTTGTGGCAAAACAGAGGCTTGAGAATCCTCATGCTAGAGATACCTAAGAGCAGTTAGGAATTACTGCTAGCATTATTATTATTATTTTTATTATAATTATATACTATTTATTATATGCAAGCATCTAGGAAGCCAACTTAAGGATCAAGGCCCTATTATATCCTGCACAAACAAGTGAAAGAAAACAGTTCTGCCCCAAACAGAATACACTCTACATGTCAGAGCTTGTCTACAAGTGGAGTTATTCCAGAACAGCTATTTCACATTAATTTCACTCCTTTATTCTGGAATAACTTCTACATGTAGACAAACCTTCAGACAAGATGCAGCAAGGGCATAAATGCACAGAACTACACTGTGGGACTCTCATATAAGAAAGAAAGGAACCACTCTAGAACAGTATTAGTGTCCTCTAGACCATCCAAGGACTACAATCAAGATAACAAAACTTCACAGGCGGTGGTTTCAAAAGTTACTGTCAGACCTTAAAGCATATGCATCTACAGCTGATCATTGCCAATCACCATAGTGATGATCACCCACCATATCACAGAATCATAGGCCTGGTCTACACTACGCGTTTATACCAATTTTAGCAGCGTTAAACCGATTTAACGCTGAACCCGTCCACACAACGAGGCCCTTTATATCGATATAAAGGGCTCTTTAAACCAGTTTTTGTACTCCTCCCCGACGAGAGGAGTAGCGCTGAAATTGGTATTACCATATATGATTAGAGTTAGTGTGGCCACAAATCGACGGTATTGGCCTCTGGGCAGTATCCCACAGTGCACCACTGTGACCGCTCTGGAAAGCAATCTGAACTCGGATGCACTGGCCAGGTAGACAGGAAAAGCCCAGTGAACTTTTGAATTGCATTTCCTGTTTGCCCAGCGTGAAGCTCTGATCAGCACGGGTGGCGATGCAGTCCCAAATCCGAAAAGAGCTCCAGCATGGATCGTACGGGAGATACTGGATCTGATCGCTGTATGGGAAGACAAATCTGTTCTATCAGAGCTCTGTTACAGAAGACGAAATGCCAAAGCATTTGAAAAAAATCTCCAGGCTATGCTACAGAGTCCACAGCACAGTGCTGTGTGACAAGTGTAACGGAAAGCCAAAGAATCAAATGGACAGCTATCCCACAGTCCCCGTAGTCTCCAAAAAGCATTTGCATTCTTGGCTGAGCTCCCAATGCCTGTAGGGTCAAACACATTGTCCGGGGTGGTTCAGGGTATATCTCGTCAATTTACTCCCCCTCCCCCAGTGAAAGAAAAGGGAAAAAAATCGTTTCTTGACTTTTTTCAATGTCACCGTATGTCTACTGCATGCTGCTGGTAGACACGGTGCTGGGGCAATGAACAGCAGCATCCTCTCCTCTCCTCTCCCCGGTGGCAGACGGTACAGTGCAGTAGGACTGGTAGCCATCCTCATCATCAGCCCGTGAGTGCCCCTGGCTGGCCTCAGGTGAGGTCGGCAGAGGGCGCCTGGGTAAAAGTAGGAATGACTCCCAGTTATTCCCGGCAGATGGTACAGAACAGCTGGTAACCGTCCTCATCATAACAAGTGGGGGCTGAACTCCATCAGCCCCCCCTCCCTTTCATGTCTAAAGAAAAGATTCTGTACTGCCTGGACTATCATAGCAGCGGGATGCTGCGCTCCTCTCTCCTCCGCCATTTAATGTCCTGCCTGGACTATCATAGCAGCTGGAGGCTGCCTCCCCCTCATTTTATCTCACTAAAAAGTCAGTGTTTCTTATTCCTGCACTCTTTATTACTTCATCACACAAATGGGGGGACCCTGCAATGGTAGCCCAGAAGGGTTGGGGGAGGAGGGAAGCAACAGGTGGGGTTGTTGCAGGGATACCCCCTAGAATGGCATGCAGCTCATCATGTCTGTGGGATCTGACACGGAGTGGCTGTGCTCTCTGGTTCTCTGATACACTGGTTCTCTAGTACACTTGCCCCATATTCTAGATAGGACTCTATTTTTAAGATACAACATAAAGGAGGGAATGACCCGGGGGGTCATTACCATTTTTGTCTTTGCACCCTCAGTGAAGGTCAGCCTGGAGCACTCATGACAGCAGCAGACGGTACAGAACAACTGATAACCATCTCTGCTACCTTGCAAAGGCAAATGAATGCTGCTGCGTAGCGCTGCAGTACCGCCTCTGTTAGCAGCATCCAGTACACATACGGTGACAGTGACAAAAAGCAAAACGGGCTCCATGGTTGCCATGCTATGGCGTCTGCCAGTGCAATCCAAGAGAAAAGGGTGCGAAATGATTGTCTGCCGTTGTTTTCATGGAGGGAGGAATGAGTGACGACATTTACCCAGAATCACCTGCGACACTGTTTTCGCACCATCATGCATTGGGATCTCAACCTAGAATTCCAGTGGGCAGAGGCGACTGCGGGAACTCTGGGATAGCTACGGGATAGCTACCCACAGTGCAACGCTCCAGAAATCGACGCTAGCCTCGGTACATGGACGCACACCACCAAATTATTGTGCTTTGTGTGGCCGCATGCATTCGACTTCATACAATCTGTTTTACAAAACCGGTTTATGTAAAATTGGAATAATCTTGTAGTGTTGATGTACCCATAGATGTTATAGACAGAAAAGTATTTAAGCCATCCATTCTATCCTCCTGCCGGCATATAATGAATTGAATCCACAGTACACATGTGGAAGGGCAGATACATCAGCTGAAGGCTTGTCAACATGGGAAATGTTTCCAGTTATACTAGTATAATTACACAAATATAGTTAAATCTCTATAGTTATACCAGTATAACTCCGTGTGGACACTTTTATTCTGGAATAATAATGGCTTTTTCCAGTTTTGTTTAAACTGCTTCCGAAAAGACATAAACTAAATCGGTTTACCTTATACTGTTATAACTTTTCTATGTAGACAAGCCTTGAATATATTATTATATAGCTTTTCCCTTTGATCTCGATGGCAATCAGTTATGCCTTGAAGTTTGAGGATTGATAACCCTTATTTTTTTAAATCCTAACTAATGTAACCACAGATACATTCTTATTCATATAAATGCATATTATTTTATTGAACCTTGATAAGCTATTCGCTGAAAGGGACATGTTGAATTTAAAAATTCTAGACCGGTTTCTTAGCTGGAGTTATGCTAATTTGCATCACCTGCTACGTCCCTATGTATTGTAAACAAATACTTTTCTTAACCTAGATTACTACCAGTTAGAGTATCAAAAGTGAAAGGCATTTAAAAATTTAGTTCATGTCCCACTACTAATGCTTTTTATTTACTGTTTGCACTTCTCTCAGTTTCAACAATGAAAATTCAGTGAAGTCAATTTCAGGGTGTTTGTTTGTTTGTTACACCTTCTGCATTGTTTTGAGTTTTCAAAACTGCAATGGAGCTTAGGTTTTGAAAGTTTAGACTGGGGGCCAATTTTAAAGTGACATCCCTTTAATTATATTATTGCTTAATTTTTATTTTGGAGTAGATTAAGTGAGATCAGGCAGTAGACCTTTTCACTGGTCTTCATTTTATATCATCCTATTATATCTGCTCTTTTTCTTCTCCTTCCTAAATGATATAGTCATATGAGCCCTGATCCTACAAACATTGAAGTGTTTGCTTACTGTTTCAGAAGACTATGGCCCCAATCCTGCAATCAGTCATTGTACTGACATAGAGTCTCCACATCTTGTGGTTCTAATACTATTCACTGACTTCTCTGGGAATGTCCTATTTCTGCTTACCCCTATGATGCAGCATCTCGCGAGGTGGGGATATAGATCACCACTTTCCTAATCCCAGCACTTTTACTGAGATCCTCCTGCCCCTCCTCCTCGGATGAAAATCCCTCTGCACACCCCCCATGGGTGGCTCCCTCCAGGATGGGTATCCCTGTGCCATCATGATGGTATCTCCCCACTGAGGTGGGAATCACCCATACTTTCATTATGGGGTCTCTTCCCCCACATCAGGGATTCCTCTATGTCCATTGTGGAAAGTCTTCCTTAAGATAAGGATCCCCATGATGGAGTGCACCCAGGGTTGGGGATCTATCTGCCATATGAGGGGGTGTCTTCCCTTTGGTTGGGGGGGTCCCCCTACCCCATGATGAAGTGTCTTCCCCTAGGGGGAGGTTCACCCTACTGTCCACTGCAGACTATTTGCCCCAAGAGAATGGGGATCTCTCTTTCTCACGCTGGGGTTTGTCTCCCATGCAGGATAAGGATCCTCATATTCTAATGATGGGGTGTCTCCCTCTGGGATGTTGATTTCCCTGCCAAGATGGTGTCTCCCATTCCGTTGTTTTCCATGGGGATCCCCCATCCCATGAAGGGGTGCCCCCAGGATAAAGATCTCTCTGCCCCACCGATGGGGTGTCTTCCCCGGAGCTGGAGGTCCCGTGCTCCCATTATACGTGTTCCCCCTCCCTCCATGGTGATGAGGTGTCTCTGAGACGGGGATCTCCTGCCCCCGATGACGGGGTGAGCCCCACGCTCCCAGGAGGGGCCAGTGCTGGGTGCCCTCACCGGGATCCCGGCCCCGCGCCGCCAGCCTCACTCCACCCCCATGCTGGGGTCTCCCCCTCCGGGATCCCCTGCCCCCTCCCCCGGCCTGGGGATATCCCCTGCCCCTCCCGGTGGGCCGCGGGCTGCCCAATGGAGGCGGAGATGCTGTGCGGGCTGCGGGCGGGGTGGGGGCGCCGCAGAGCCGCGGCGGGCCCGGGGACTGGCGCACTCGGCGGGGAGCCGGAGGCAGAGGCGGGCGCGGGCAGCGGCGCCGGGGCCGGGACTCTGGCAGGCGGCGGCTGGGATGAGGCGGGGGGGCGGCTGTGGGGGCAGATAGCGTCCCGCGGGGAAGCGGCCGAGTGGGGCTCGGAGCAGAGGCGGGGGCCGTCCGGCAGCGCCATGGCGGCGCAGTGCGACCCGCTGAGCGGTTACCTGCCGCAGCCGCTCTCCGACCCGGGCTCCAACAGCGAGCGGAGCGCCGACTCCCCGCTGCCCGGCTCCGAGGAGGACTCGGCCGGCCCGCGGCCCCTGCGCAGCCCCGAGTGGGGCGAGGAGCGATTCCGGGTGGACAGGAAGAAACTGGAGGCCATGCTGCAAGGTGAGCGGGGGAGTCCCCGGGCCGGGGAAGGGGCCGGGGCCGCGGGCAGGCGGGGAGCGCTGTCTCCCGCTGCTGGGCTAGCGGGGACGGGAGGTGCGTGTGGCGCTGGGGAAGCCGCGTCCCCGCAGTGGGCTCCAGCGGGTCCCCCTGGCGAGCGGCGCTGGTCTCTCCCCTGGCAGGGGGTGCCCAGCCGCTGTCCCGGGGCCTGCCCCTCTTGCTGGGAAGGGCTGGGACGCAGGCGGGGACTCGCCTCTGCCGGACCCCCCAGGAGCCGGGACACTTGCTGATTGACCCCCGGGTGGGAGGCGTAGCGGGGCTGCTCCTGCTGGGATGTTCCAGGTTCGGCGCTTCGCGTTAGGCTGGAACGGTCCCCAAAGAGGGCACTTGTTCTGGCTCTGAAACTTACTCCCCATCCCCTCCCCGTTCCTGTTCCTTAGCGTTTCCAGTCCCATATGCGGATAAACTCTCTGCTGTTTGCAGATGTCAGGGCTTGCAAACCGAGCTCCTTTTGGGGCGGGAAGGGATTCTTTCATAAAGCGGTGGAGACTGAGCTCTGCTGTTTTCATCTGAATCTCTTGCAAAATTCATCTTGAGTTACCCTCAGTTCGTAAAAATCTCACTTACTATTAATACAGGTGTCAAATTCTGTCCCTAACACCATTACTTCGCAGCTCTGTGGTTTCACCAGCAGCATCCTAAATATAAACGCTATTAGCATTACTGGTATTGAAATAAAGCCTTGCTCTACGGTGAAAACTGTAAAAGAGGTTGTAAAAGGTTTCAAGGTAATCTGGAATGTCGTGGGCTACTCGAAAGACTTTAAAAAAAGAAAAAGGAGCTTTCAGCTCATCTAAAGCATTTCAGATTTTTCAGGAACAGGACAGTGTTTTGCTACCTAGCAAAGTGAGCTTTCATAAAATGGAAGATTTCAGGATTGCAAGAAAACTTTCCATTTCTGGAGTTTTTTTGAATATCAGAGTCCTTTAAATAATGACTATATTCTAATTTGATCTAGATATTTTTCTAATATTTTTCTGTTTTAGTAGGAGTATTGCAATCAAGTTTTTTTGAACTGATAGATTATCCATACCATATCACTAAAATAATACACCTAATAGTACAGTGTGCTCTTAAGGCAAATGATTTAGAGGTTATTTTAGGTGAAAAATCTTAGTTTTGAAAACAGTAACATTAGATACACATGAGTAGAAATGTTTGATAATGTTTGTGTTAGGGTTAGGATTTGTTATACATTTATATTGTTTCTTGTGATGAAATCTCTTGCATTTTATTCCACTGTGTTTTGAATTATGTCACTCTCGTGAAAGTTAAGTAAACAGGTTTTGAAAAAAATATTGATATAAATAGAAAATATTGTTTTAAACGTGGATATACCTTTTGCTCTAGTCCAGTGAAAATGGAGCTCAGTTGCAAACTGTTACTTTTAAAATTTCTGAGAGGATAAAGCATATTTGAATTGAATGAGATTATAGAACTTCAAAAAAGTGCACTTTTATTTTCTTAAATGTATAGGATGACACATGATAGTTGATTGAGCTTTTTTAAGAGGAGGAACAGGAGTACATTATTAGCATGCATTTAGCATGGCCTGTGCAAGCCACATAATTTTATGGCCACTTATTGTGTGATGTATAAATACTGTATACTTGACTGACTTTTTTTTTTCTTTTTCAATTGTTGAGGCTGCATTTTTCAAAAATCATAACAGGAAACTGGTAGCTCTTCATTTATGTATTATTTCACCAATGAAAATATTTGCTTTTATGCATGAGAGCAGTCATTCTAAATCTGTAAACATAGTGCTTATTACCTTCTGAATTACTTGAAAGTGCACTGAGTAACTTAAAAGCAATGTTAGAAAATGTAATCTTTGACAACAGGAAAACAAAATGGAAAAAAATCTGGTCCTATAATTCATATTCCCTGAATATGATAGTGTAATTGGAATTTTGTAATTTAAAAAAATTAAAGATGGAAAAATGGTAGAGAGATTGAGGGTGAGATAAGGAAAAAATGAATTTCAAGTAAATGAACTATTTTTTTGGATATGTTTTGGAGAAAACATTTTATTTTAGCTAGAGTTATGCCAGTAGTGAACCAACTCCTAAAAATAAAAGGTGTGGGTTTTTGTTTTTGTTTTTTTGTTTTTGCTTTTTTAAGAATCTGTCAGCTAAAATTGTGCAATTAATTTCCTAAAAATGTTTTACTCATCATGACCGTCACTGAACGTCTGTTGAAATTTTTTAAGACCAGTGGTAGTGGTCTGAGAGGAGGGGAGGGGGGAAAGGGAAGAGGATGCTGGATTTGAAGTAATTAGGAAAATTGGATTGTCTGCCCAAAAACTCTGGTATGACTTGCCGATTATAATGTTTGGAATTTGTTTCAAATGAGATTCTCTCTCCTGGGGGTAGGTTAATCTTTAACCAGTTAATATTTTGTTACTAGTAGAGAAATCTCATTATGTAATAAAGAGTGCAGAGAAGCATACAGTTTTTGTTATACCTAACTGAATTAATTTTAAACTTGTGCTCATCCAAGATATCTTAAAACGAAATGTTGTAAATTGCACATGGACACTCAAAAGAGGAGGTATTCCTGAAGAAAGGTCACAATTAAAAGTGCTGTAGGAAAATAGAAGGTTTTCTTCACTTTTCCTCCACCAGTAAAACAAACTTCCATTACCTCATCCCACAGCCTGTGTCTTTCTACTGCCTGAGGCGGTAAGGGTGGGAGGGCAAAACAAACCTCATAAACAGAATCCAGTCTGATTATATAGCTGTGCCATC
Source organism: Gopherus evgoodei (assembly GCF_007399415.2). Taxonomy (NCBI): domain Eukaryota; kingdom Metazoa; phylum Chordata; order Testudines; family Testudinidae; genus Gopherus; species Gopherus evgoodei. The sequence goes on along the minus strand of NC_044328.1, from coordinate 51,723,624 downwards.
CAGTGGTTAATGCATATGTATAACTTAAGAGATAAAATTGTGATATTCTATGTTATTTCAGCCTAGCATGCATGTGCATAGATCATTTAAATTGTATCCCTCACACAGCAGTATATTGAACAATAGCATATTGAATTCACAGTAACAAGATTTTTTTTATAAATGTAAAAACTCTGACTACCATCATTTTGAATGAATTTCTAGTTAATTGGTATTCTTGCTGGAAAAAAAATAGACTTCTTAGGAAATGGAATAAAGAGACGAGCATAATAAATTAGTCTTTCTCCATCAGAAATGGAAGATTGGTAAAATTAAGTTTGTTGGAAAAAATCAGGAAAGATACTATGGAATAAAGTTACATCTTAAATTAATAGCTTATACTCACAACACGTCCACTCAAGTATCTTAAAGTGCTTTACAAACACGAAAATAATCTCTTGACCATGCTGGATGCTGCTATGCTCCTTTTATAGATGGTTAAGTTAAACACAGACAGTGACTTTGCCAGAGTGCCCCAGGAAGTCAGCGGTAGAGCTGGGAATAATACCCAGAAATCTATGTTCACATTACTATGATCCAGCTTCTAGACAATATTGAATTTCCCTTTTTTTTTTCTTTTCCTTTTTTTTTTTTTTGTATTGGAGATGACCATCCAGTGAAAGTATAAACTTTGACTTACCAGGGTTTCTCATGGTCTTTGGAACAGAACTACTCTAGTGCCTTAGAAATGCACCAGTAGGAACACATTAAATAACTCATATGGTCAGATTTCCTTTTTGTTATGTCCAGTGTTATTATGATGCTATATTATTTAGTGAAACTCTATTGTGTATGCATACTTTACTGTATACTCTATATAGCATGGTGTACATATTTTTTGTTGAACATTTTTCAGTGTAGCTCTGTGAACAAATCTCATTAGGCAGATTATTTTTGCAGAAAGGAAGCAGGAGTCAAACAGTATATCAATGATTCTTTCAGTAGTGACATATTGGAAGAAAAACTTTCCTAATACATTTGGTGCTGTTGTAAACTAAATCTTAGTGAACACTCAATTAAGAAAATAATTCCAAAATATTAATTTAACTAGACACACAAAAATATCACCATAATAGCTGGGCACTATAAAAGATTAAATTTACAGAAGGCTGTCCAAAAAGTGTAGTCTGACTAAGGCAGTATCTATGAATAAATCTACAGACAAGATGGCCTTAATGTTAAACAAACAAATAAATAAATAAATACTCAAACCCCAACATTCATTAATAGATTAGGTGTCTTACTAATCAATATTGAAAACGATGACAGATATAATGTGCTTTCTATGTCATACCTCAAAATAGGTTTGAATATTGTACACCTGTGTATGGTATATAGCAGTGGTTCTCAACATTTCCAGACTACTGTACCTCTTTCAGGAGTCTGATTTGTCTTGCATTACCCCCAAGTTTCATCTCACTTAAAAACTACTTGCTTACAAAATCAGACATAAAAATACAAAAGCGTCACAGCACACTATTACTGAAAAATTGCCTACGTTCTCCTTTTTACTATATCATTATAGAAAGTCAATTGGAATGTAAATATTGTACTTACATTTCAGTGTACAGAGCAATATAAACAAGTCATTGTCTGTATGAAATTTTAGTTTGTACTGACTTCACTAATGCTTTTTATGTAGCCTGTTGTAAAATGAGGCAAATATCTAGTTGAGTTATTGTACCCCCTGCAAGACCTCTAAGTACCCCCGGGGTACACATACCCCTGGTTGAGAACCATTGGTATATAGTATATACATATCTTGTATATTTATGATGTGTCTGACACTGTAGTATCAAGGTAATTAAAATTTAACATTTTTAGAGAAGTATAGTAGGGAAATTCTGTAGATACCATAATGTTACTTATTTTTCCTTATTTTCTCTTGCACTGTGGCAAAATATTAGAATGTGTCTCTGTCAAGACATCCAATTTACCACCTTCTTTAAAAAACAAAACACAAACAAAAAACAAACAAGCAAGCAAAAATACGTAAACTCACCAAAAACTAGACCCCCCTCATGTTTAAGTTCTCATGTTTGTGCCACAGTCCTACTTGACGGGACTCCTTTTTGATCCAATAGATACTCACTCACTTTTAAATATGCTCACTGTTGTCAACGGTGTTGTTACTGAAACCGTTCAGAAGTACTTTGTTTGGATAGGTCACTGTTAGGTGCATTGCCTTGTACTCATCTAGGGAAAAGGCAGAATATTATAGCTTTGAATCCTGAAGCTCTAGAAATTTGCCATTGGTCCCCCTGGGCTTGCTTGCAAAAGAACACTGTATTAAGGTAGAACGTGACTTGAGGTAGTTGAGGTTCTTTGAGTTGGTCCCATGCCCAGTTAGTACAACGTTGAACGTGACTTGTCCCTGTCTATGCTGATGATTCCCCAAGATTGTGCTCTATCTTGATTAATTTTCAAAAAGGCAAACCTTATTTGCGTGCAGACTTTGTACAAAGTAATTGATAAGGCATTATTGCCTAATTTTAGGCATTAATGATAACATTTCATACAGAATTAATATGAAATGTCTATACACATCTCTCAAATTGTTGGTAATTTTGCATAGCTTTTTTTTTTTCATCCTCCTCCCTCTTTCCAAACTCCCAATGGGCACAATTTTTCTTCTTAGATCCTCTCCTCTGATTACTTATCCTCTGGCTGATAGGCAGAGTGTTTGTTGCCTGCAAGAATGAATGCTCACAAACTGGAATACCTTTTTCCAGAGTAAATATCAGTCCTTTCTGACTGGGGTAAGGCAAAAACTTTAACAGCAATGTAGCTCTAATACAGGGGTAGGCAACCTATGGCATGGGTGCTGAAGGCGGCACGTGAGCTGATTTTCAGTAGCACTCGCGCTGCCTGGGTCGTGGCCACTGGTCCAGAGGGCTCTGCATTTTATTTAATTTTAAATGAAGCTTTTTAAACATTTTAAAAACCTTATTTACTTTACATACAACAATAGTTTAGTTATATATTATAGACTTATAGAAAAAGACCTTCTAAGCACGTTAAAATGTATTACTGGCACGCGAAACCTTAAATTAGAGTGAATGAATGAAGACTCGGCACACCACTTCTGAAAGGTTGCCAGCCCCTGCTCTAATATTTCCAACAGTTCATCTTAATAAAGTTGCTTCTAAATTAGTCTAATGATCATATTTCTTTTGTATTTTGAATTCATATTTTACTGAAAATAAAATGCCTGACATTGCTTTGTTCAGAATTTATGCTGATGGATGATTGTGTCTGATATACTTCAGCAATAATTCAAAAAAGGCCTGGTTATTCTGCATTTGATCATTTGCATGTTTGTTTTCTATTCTCAAATTATCTTTCATGCAAAACTTTAAGTACTGGGATAAGGAAAATACACTCTTTTCAGTAATTATACAAACAGGTATGAAAGTTTTCTTCTCATACTACCCACATTCCTATAACAGAGTCTGGTTCTCCTGCCAGGGTAATACTGAAATCTCTGTTAATACATTTCCTCTTTACTATTTTGATTCCATTTATTTAGCCTATGATACTTAAAGTTTGGTTGTCTGGAATATTGAAAGTCCTAGAGAAGGAAGACTAGGACTACAAAAATCCTAGCAAAGCTGTGTCGATATGCAGCCCTTATGCTTTACTACAGTGGTTCTCAAATTTTTTTTTTCACGGACCACTTGAATATTGCCAAGGGTCTCAGACCACTTAATGATCTTTCCAAATGTTGTTTGTGCTGTTAGCTAACTATTGTAAAGCGCTTTGGATAAAAGCTGGATGTTAAAAAAACCAACCTTCATAATAAACTTTTTTTGTTCTACAAATAAAAGTGCACAACTCATATTTTAATAACAGTAGTCTTACCTTTCTAATGCTATGGATATGCCCACTTTCCCCCACCACAGCAGCCACAGAGGTGGTGGGAAGGAGGACCGTCTCTCCCTGGCAGCCTCAGTCCTGGAGCTGGAGAAAGTCGCTTCTTTCTCTGGCTACCACAGCCCTGCACGTCCCAAAGTCCCCCCCACCCCCTTTTCTCACCCTACTGCCCCCTCCCACTACCTCCTATTCCCCCCAAGTCCACCACCTCACCTTACATGTGCATCTTTTCCAGGGTCCAGCACGTGGCTCCGCTAATTAGGTGGGGGGCCCTTCATTCTCTCGTGTGCAGCCAGCCAGGCATGCACCTTAGAGAGAACTATCCGCGGACCACCTGAATGGAGCTCGCAGACCACAGTTTGAGAAACTCTGTTTTAATACAGTCATGGTTTACAGCAGAAGAATATTCCTTATAGACCTGAGTTTAGTAGTTTTTGTGCTAGGTAGCTGCTTTGTTGCACAATCAAATAGTGGGTGCCTGATTTTATAGGGTATTATAGTCCTTGTAGAGCTGGCAAATTGTATGTTATCTATAAATGTATATTGTAAAAGCTGGATTTAAATTGTGCAACAAAATTGATTATTAAGCTTCCTTTTTAGTATTTTTCATTTGGAAATTAACTCTTTTAATATATATGTTATTTATCACATAAATCAATGAGAATCTTTAGAAAAATGTATAATAATGATAGCTGTCAGCTACCTAGAATATGCTGTATAAAGGAACATTTTTTGCCATCCTTTGATATAAAGAATGGAGTACTATGTTGGTAATTTCAGTCATGGGCAGTTAGAATTCGACTGACTTAACGTTCTGACATTTGAAATGTCAAATGTACAAGTGTTGCTGGCAGGGATGCAGAGCAGAAGGCTCAATCTTTCCTGTAATAGTCTTTGCTAGTGAGAACCTCACACTGACTCATTAAGAAGAATAAAATTCAAGATACTATCTCTCTTAGTAGAGGCTTAAAAAGTTCTACTAAAATCTCTCACTCTCGTAGTTTTTACTTTCCAATGCATAAAAACTATTCTGGATAAAGACACAGTAGTGTGGTAAGTGGAACCTTTCTAATAGCATTTAGTTTTGGTGTTGACATACATATAGCTGAAAGTTTTAGATATTTTTCTAGTTCAAATCCCAAAGGTGCTGACTAGACTTTTCTATAAAAATTTTATATATAATATGTGTATGTGTGAGTATGTATATGAAATGATTTTTGGTGACTTGTAGTTTAAAAATGTTCTTGCATTCCGTTAACAATTGTAATAATATCACTTTCTCAAGTTTCTGTGTTTTTTAAGTAGTACAACAGGCTATCATGGTTTGGCATGAACTGCTGAGTTAAATATTGCTGGCTTGCACATTCCTTTTGGTTATATTATAATCGTTACCACCATTGGAAAAATATGCCCTGTTTTGAGTACTTATTTCAGGCTGTTTGGCTTTGTGCCTGTCTGCTGTTTAGCAATGAAACGTACTTGTTTCTTATTTTCAGATCTTTGTGTAGTAGAATTATTTGTGAAGTGCTTCTTAACTATAGTGAAACATCCACTTTAAATGCTTAACAGTAGAAAATAGTGATGGGCATACTCTGTCGCTCTAAATATAGCTGAAATATTTTAATTTATTAAAAATAGTTTTTAGTTCTAAATATGTGAGTCATAATGAATATGCTGTCTAAAGTCTGTGTGTTTCCCATTCAGTTAATTGATGTAATATCAGGAATGTTTGTGTTTGTGATTAAATGTGCAAACTTAAAAGGCGCGGCTTCGAGACACTTAGCCTTCCTTTCCGAAGTTCCCACTTCCTGTGTATAAGCCATGGAGTTATGAACGTTTGTAGTAGACAGAACTACTAGTTTGTGCTGAAACAGCTGAATAAGTTGAAAGGGGAGATACAAATTTATGTGTTTCATAGAACAGAATGAATTAGAATGCAATAATGACTTTGATTTTGATCCCTACTGTACAGTTATTTTAGTGGGATAATGAACTTCTACCGGCAGTGCGACATTTGGATTAGGGCCCTTGCAGGCCCTGGACTGAAAGTCCATTGAAATCAGCAGCAATCTTTACATTGACTTCAATGGGTTTTGGTTCAGGCCCTTAAACACTTGGCTAGTTTCTTGAAGGCTGAAATATTATATATAAAAGTAGCATTCCTTCCATGTTAGGTCTGATATTAATGCCCAGGTGTTAATTTTTCTAGTTTTGATCAACATGACCATTTTACATGAGGTTAGTAAAATGACCAGATACAGTGCTGCATTGATTTGCATAACTGATTTATGTGAAGTGGGTCTGATTTACCAGTAATCTTGTTTTCATTTGGAAAGAATTTTTAGGATGTTCAGTATAGAATGTTTTCCCCAATAATAGAATAGAATAATGTGTTCTAAAAACCTTCTGTTTGGGTTTTATGTTGAGGCTTTGTTGGAATTGCAGGAAGTATTTTTTTGTAAAGGCAGAAGTAAGTAATCCAGAGCAGTACCTTCATTTATTTTAAATGTAACATGCTTATTCACTTGGCAATGGAGTATAGTGGAACGTCAGCCTTAGACACCATTGTTCAACTTAAAAAAAACAGGGGAATCTCTAAAAAGTGACTGTCATCACAGCTCTGGTGTGATTACACCACCTTGCAGATGTGATCTTAATAGATCCCTGAATGAACAGGGAACTGGACATGATGGTAGCAGTAATGCTGTGACTGTCACCTTTTTCATCCTTCCTGTGAAAGATCTGAGTATTCCGCCAGCATTATGGTGCCAGATTGACCAATAATGCTTATGTTAGAGTTGTCAGCCTTTTAAAAGAATCCTATTATGTGTGTCTGTGTGTATGTAGAAAGAGTCAGGCCTGTTGAGTAGGTTGGAAGGGAATGTATATATGTCTCTCTCTTAGTCAGAGTGGGAGGCTGGAGGTGGGTGAGCAGGATTGGATGTTGCTTACATTAGAGTGTGCAAGCGAGGAATGGGCTGTTGGGCTGGAAAAGAGAATCAGCTACGCACTTTTGTGGTCCAATAGCCATATTGCACTCTCAGGGCCATGGTGCTCTCGGTCTCTGTGACAATAGCAGCAGAGAACAGCTCTTCCTATGGAAGATTTGTGAAAATAGATTGTGTGTGTATAATGTATATTGTCTAGTTTTCTATATGCTGAATTGGTTCTCAAGTAGTACATACGATGTAAAATATGTTAAGATATTTGTTGCATGTCTTTGTTCTTGGACTTTTGCACTCCAGCAGGCACCAAGGCTCTGGGTTCCTGAGAATCTTGAAATACGTGTGCCTGTGTAGTGGTTCCCCTGTCACTTCTGACTTGGGAAGTGGAGTAGATGAGCTTCTCACATCAGTTTTTGGTCTCTCTTGTCCCATTGGATGGTCAGGAATTACTCCTTACCTGACAATGGAAGTGCCAGTGCAGATCTTGGAAAAATCCCACCAGTGCCTCTTAAGTGTGCACTTGGAGTGTGGGTGTTTAATTGGTGCATCTGAAGGAGCGCACACTTCATGGAGGAACTGGTGCAATACTTAAAAGTACCTCTTAAAAACAAACTAGGCCATAACATTGAACTCGCTTAAGTTTTTGAATGTAAAAGATGGTACATTTAAAATCATAAACTCAGGGTTTTCCAACTTGTAACATGGAAATATGTTTTATTTATTTAAAATTTAGAAGTTCCTATATTAAACATAACTTTGCAACACATGTGCAACCTGGCATTTTCTAGTCTAGTACATTTTATTTTTATAGCTTAATGTGTTAGATTTAAGAATGCTATGCATTTAGAGACTGTGCAATGTCGCTGTGTTTAGCATTGATTTGGGATCACTACCTTTTGTGTTTTCTAACTTTGATTTTAACCATGTTCAGTGGCCTAAGTGGCTCAAAAATACTTGATGAGCTTGTAGGCAGCAAGAATAGTGCAGCTAAAAAATTCACTTCATAGCCTGAACCAATACTACAGGGTTGTCATATTACAGTACAGTATGAGAATTGGTGCCTGTCCCCAGAGCACTTTGAAATATCTGCTAGGATCTTGCTGAAAACTTGGTTTGTTTCTGCTACCTTAAAAATGCTGGTAAAATGTAAACAGTTCAATTCTTGCATTCTTTAAACATCAGTGTTGATATTTTTCATGTCATTTCAAAGAGCAGCTTGTTAGATTTGAAGTGATGTGTATCAACCTTGTAGTGAAATTTGGGAATATAGGATACTGAGTAGAGGAAATGCAGTCAAGTAAGGATTGATTAGTGGCCTGGGAGTCAGACCTGGGTTCCCTGGCTCGCTCTGCCACTGACTTGATACATATGATGTGATCTTGAGCAAGTCACTTCGTCTCCCACCCTTTGTCTGTCTTGCATGTTCAGAATGTCAGCTCTTCTGGGTGAGCTTTCTCTCTTACCACGTGTCTGTATTGTGCTTGGCACAATGTGGCCCTGATCTCTAGGTGCTGCTGTGAGACAAATAAAAAGTTGAATGTATGATTACTGAAAAATGATTAGATTTGGTTAAAGATCTTGCTTTTGAAAAATAACCACATAGCTGGGGAAAGCAGGTTTACATGCAAGATTCTAATACATTTAAGAGAAAACCCTCTGTTCATTTAAGCAAATACCAAGCCTCAATTCCTCTCTTGGCTTTTTGCCTGCTTGGAACATGTGTAGATGTAAGCTAATCATGAGCCTTCCATTTTCCATTTGTGAAGCTTCTTTACGGATCAGGCGTTGGAGTCTTCATGAAGTCTCATTTCACTTTTCCATCAAGAGGATACGATAGAATTTCTGTAAGAATTGTGTTCTGTGAAAAGTACGTAGTAATCAGTATGCTTTAAAGGTCATTCATCAGTAGGGCTCTACCAAATTCTCGACCCTGAAAAATGCATCACGGACTGTGATATCTGGTCTTCTGTGTGCTTTCATCCTACACTATACAGATTTCACAGGGGAGACCAGAGTTACTCAAATTGGGGGTCCTGACCCAAAAGAGAGTTGCGGGGGGGGTCGCAAGGTTATTTTAGGGGGAGTAATAGTATTACCACCCTTACTGCTGTGCTGCTTTCAGAGCTGGGTGACTGGAGAGTGGCAGCTATTGGCCAGCCGCCCAGCTCTGAATGCAGTGCCACACCAGCAGCAGTGCAGAAGTAAGGATGGCAATACTATACCATGACAGCCTTACTTCTGCACTGCTGCCTTCAGAGCTGGGCAGCCAGAGAGTGGTGACTGCTGATTGAGGGCCTAGCTTTGCAGGCAACAGTACAGTATGGCGTGCCATCCTTAATTCTGCGCTGCTGCTGGTGACGGTTCTGCCTTTGGAGCTGTGATCCAGGCCAGCAGCTGCCTTTCTCCAGCTGCCCAGCTCTGAAGGCAGAATTACCGCCAACAGCAGTGTAGAATAAGAGTATTAGTACTGCAACTCCCCTACAATAACCTGGTGGACCCCCCCCCACAACTCCTTTTTTGATCTACACCCCTACAATTACAACACTGTGAAATTTCAGATTTAAATAGCTGAAATCATGAACTTTGTGGTTTTTTTAAAATCCTATGACCGTGAAATTGACCAAAATGGACCTTGAATTTGGTAGGGCCCTATTCATCAGATTACAATGTGTAGATAGATATCGAAGGCTCTGTTTCTAGTTGATTTTTTTACAGCATTTTTCATCCCAAATAGATTGTGTGTGCGCGCACTTCAAAACATTTTCTAAGAAGTTAGTGGGTATCTGTTGAAGTATGCCTTTAGTTGTACTGTGAAATGTATCAGCCTGTGAAGCTAACCTAACTTTTCCTTCATGACCATTATAATGTTGTGGCTTTTTTTTATTCTAAAAGTGCCAAAATGGAGTGCGACTTTTTAAAAATAACACCTTTGCTCTTTTAAAAAATGATAGTGAAATGACTGGTTTGATGGTATTAGGAAAGTTCTTATCCATTTCTAAAACATTTTAAGTCACAATTAATTTGAGTAAACGGGTAAGCAAAACAGCTAATTCTTTTACGATCCCTTAATTCCCCTGTATACAAATTTGATCTATGCAATATTAAGTGGCAGGCTGGACTATCTGCTCTTCATAGCAACAAGGTGACTGGCAAAAGATGACGAAGTGTACCCTTTTATGCTGATTTATGTTGCAGAATCTCTGTGCTGCCTGCTTGGCGGAGCAGGTAGTCAAGGCACTGGATTCGCCCTGAATTCAGCTGGTTGAATTTTATCCTTGGAAGCAAATGATGATTTTTAACTTTTTGTAAGGAGGGCTTCAATTAACACTTGAAAAATGAGGATTGTTTAAACATTTCATCTGAGATTAAAAGTGATTCTAGTACATCTGGAGTTTAGAAGTGTGCCAGATGGATCTGGCCTGAATTAGACAGCATTTGAGTAATTAAGTAGCTACAGAGCATGAAATGAAATCAGTAAATAGAACTGGTTCTGAAACTCCTCTTTTGGTTTAAAATACCCTGTTTATAAGGGTAACAAAGTCGAGAAAAATCTTTCACAAATAATGAAACTGTCAAAGATCCAGGTTGGAATGCTTAATTTTTGTCATGTTAGTTTTCTACTGTATAGAGATTTAGGGTTTATCTTTATTGTATTATATATCAGTATTGAAGTTTAAGATTGTTAGACCAAAGTTAGTTAATATTGATACATATTTCCAAAGTTTATTTAAAAAAAGACTTAATTGTCATATTCTTCTTCAGAATTTAGAGTTGTATTGCTTCAACATTGCTAAATATTTACTCTTTTCCCTCATTGTGTTAACCAAGCGTCTTTAGGATTGTCTGTTGTGAAATACAGTTGATGGTATAATCTAACTTGTGTTCCCCCGCTCCCTAATATTATGTGAATGGGAGGCTTTTATTATATCTGGTTTTGCTGGCTGTATTCTGTTTACAGTGTGTATGTATATATGTGGCAGTTAAACATAAGACATTTGGAAAGTTAAGGCCAATCCTTAGTTTAAAAATAAAACTAATATTAGGTCAATTAAGTGGTGCATTGAAGCATTTTAATATTATGGAAAACTTTAAAAGACTGAGATATATTCTGAAGATACTACATCTGACCTGTATGCTAAGGTAATTGAGATGCTTGATGGAGCGTAAACTGGGACTCTGCAAAATTGATGCCAGAAGTCATTTCAGATCTACAGTGTGCATAGAATATTTGCATTCTAATACAAAACTATAATAAATAAATTAAAATTAATGGATCTTCTTCGAGTGATTGCTCACATCCATTCCAGGTAGGTGTGCGCGCCGCGCGTGCACGTTCGTCGGAAACTTTTTACCCTAGCTACTCCAGTGGGCCGGCAGGTCGCCCCCTGGATGGCGCTCGATATATACCCTTGCCGGCCCACCCGCTCCTCAGTTTCTTCTTACCGCCGTGTCGGTCGTTGGAACTGTGGAGCGCGGCATAGCTGTCCTCCATGTCCTTAGCTCTCCTTGTTAACTATCGTTATTGTTACAGTTGTTAGTTAGATCGTTAAGTGTAGCACTATTCCAAGACCCTCCGCAACAGGACCAAGGTCCGCAGCAGTGGGGGTTTTGGACCCCCTGGGCATACCATCAAGCCCAGGGCCCCCAACAGCTTCCTGCTAGGCCTGCGACGGCGGAGCACAGGGTGCCGGAAGCTTTGTTGTCTCGCCCCTCTCCCTCCCCGGATGGAGAGGAAGGATCCAAGCAGCAAGACTCCGCTCTGGCTCCTGAGACAGAGGCGAGGGCCGAGGGAGACCCCCCATTGGACACTTTCTTGCCGGGGGTCTCCTCATCCTCCTCCCCTGATGAAGCGGTGGCTGGCACCTCCTCCAGTAGCCCTGCCCCGCTGGATCTCAGGGCGCACCAAGACCTCCTTAGGCGAGTAGCTCAGAATCTGAGCCTACAAGCCGAGGAGGTCTCTGAGATCGAGGACCCGATTGTCACCATCCTCTCGTCTGATGCTCCCACCAGGGTCGCCCTACCCTTCATTAGGACGATCCAGGCCAACGCCAATACAATCTGGCAGTCACCGGCCTCCATCCCCCCTACAGCGAGGGGCGTCGAGAGGAAGTACATGGCCCCCTCCAAAGGCTACGAGTACCTCCACGTCCACCCGACACCGTGTTCCCTGGTGGTGCAGTCAGTGAACGACAGGGAGCGTCATGGGCAGGAAGCTCCAGCCCCCAAATCCAAGGAGGCCAGATGTATGGTCCTCCTTGGACGCAAAGTCTACTCGGCTGGGGCCCTGCAGCTCAGGGTTTCGAACCAACAAGCCCTGCTCAGCAGATACGCGTTTAACTCGTGGGTGGCAGCGGACAAATTCAAAGAGCTGCTGCCACAAGATGCCCGCCAAGAATTTGCGGCCATTCTGGACGAGGGCAAGAAGGTTGCACGAACCTCGTTGCAAGCTTCTTTAGACGCTGCAGACTCGGCTGCCCGCACCCTCGCCTCGGGGGTAACGATGCGCCGTATCTCCTGGCTGCAGGTCTCTGGCCTTCCACCGGAGCTCCAACATACCATCCAGGACCTCCCGTTCGAAGGCCAGGGCCTGTTTTTGGAAAAGACAGACCCCAGACTTAAGAGTCTCAAAGACACTCGGGTCATTATGCGCTCCCTAGGGATGCACACGCCGGGAACGCAGCGCAGACCCTTCCGGCCACAGCAGCAGCAGCAGCACAGGCCATACCCCCAGTTCCGCCAACGGCAGGACCTCAATAGGCGCCGTGGCAGGAATGGAAGGCGTAGGCATTCGGGGAACCAAGGGGGGCAGAATCAAAGCTCCTCTAAGCCCCCGCCTGGACCCAAGCCTTTGTTTTGAAGGTGCGCCCGGGGGCGCAGTAACAGTTTCCCCCACGGATCCTTCCCCCCCGTTTTCCAACCGCCTTTCGTTTTTCCTTCCGGCGTGGACCCAAATAACATCGGACCGCTGGGTCTTGCGTACGGTGCAGATGGGATACCACCTGCAGCTTATATCGTTTCCTCCTTCCCACCCCCCTTCCTCGTCCCTCTTCAGGGACCCCTCTCACGAGCAATTCCTTCAACAGGAGGTACAGACGCTCCTCAACAAAGGAGCTATAGAGGCGGTTCTGGAAAACGAGAAAGGCAAGGGGTTTTATTCCCGCTACTTTTTGATCCCCAAGGCCAAGGGAGGCCTCAGGCCTATCCTCGACCTGCGAGAGCTCAACAAATACCTGGTGAAGTTGAAGTTCCGCATGGTATCCCTGGGGACCATTATCCCATCCCTGGATCCGGGAGACTGGTACGCCGCCCTCGACATGCAGGACGCTTATTTTCACATCGCCATTTGGCCACACCACAGACGTTTCCTTCGATTCGTGGTGGGCCCCCTTCACTACCAATTTGCAGTCCTCCCATTTGGCCTTTCTACGGCCCCGAGGGTATTTACAAAATGCTTGGCAGTCGTTGTGGCACATCTTCGGCGCAGTTGTATCCATGTGTTCCCTTACCTAGACGATTGGTTAATTCGGGGCACGTCGGAACTACAGGTTTGCAGCCACGTCCGCGTGATCACCGGCCTGTTTGCTACCTTGGGCCTCATGATCAACATGGACAAGTCCACCCTGATCCCCACGCAGAGGGTGGAGTTCATCGAGGCCGTCCTGGACTCCACCGTGGCCAGGGCTCTTCTGCCGTTATCGAGGTTCCAGGCATTGTCGGCGATCGTTCAGCGATTGCGGACAGCCCCCTTGACATCAGTACGGGCATGTCTAACCCTGTTAGGCCACATGGCAGCATGCGCATTTGTGACCGGTTATGCTCGGCTCCGCATGAGGCCCCTCCAGTTGTGGCTCATTGAACATTACCGGCCGGCAAGGCAGCCGCTAGACATGCTGATCACAATCCCCCAGGGGGTGTTAGATTCTCTCGGCTGGTGGCTAGACCAGTCCGTAGTGTGTGCAGGGTTCCCTTTCCACCCACCTCAGCCCTCGGTGTCCCTGACAACGGATGCCTCAGATCTCGGCTGAGGGGGAACTCTGAGAACACAGGGCTTGTGGTCCCCGCAGGAGGTGAAGATGCACATCAACATGCGGGAGTTGAGAGCGGTCCGCCTTGCTTGTCAAACGTTCTGTCACCAGCTTCAAGGTTGTTGTGTCGTGGTGTTTACCGACAACACGACGACCATGTACTATATCAACAAGCAGGGCGGCACCAGATCCTCTCCCCTATGTCACGAGGCGATGCGACTCTGGGACTTTTGTGTAGCCCACTCCATTCACCTCACGGCTTCCTTCCTCCCCGGAGTACGGAACACGCTGGCGGATCGCCTGAGCAGATCCTTCCTATCACACGAGTGGTCCCTTCGCCCGGACGTCGCCCTCCCCGTGTGGACCTCTTCGCGTCCGGGGGGAACAAGAAGTGCCAGGCGTTCTGCTCCTTTCAGGGCAGGGAGCCCGGGTCTATAGCGGATGCCTTCCTTATTCCGTGGACGACCCACTTGTACTACGCATTTCCCCCGTTCCCACTGGTCCACAGGGTCCTTCTGAAGGTGCGCAGGGACAGGGCTCGCGTGATCATGGTAGCCCTAGCGTGGCCCAGGCAACATTGGTACCCCATGCTGCTGGACCTGGCCATAGCCGACCCAGTTCCCCTGCCCCTTCACCCGGACCTGATTACCCAGGAACACGAGACTCTCTGTCACCCGGACCTGCAGTCGCTGCGTGGTTCCTGCGTGGCTGACCGGTTCTGAACTGCGCTGCTCCACCCCGGTACGGGAGGTACTTTTGGGCAGCAGGAAGCCTTCCACTAGAGCGACATACTCGGCCAAGTGGAAGCGTTTCTCCTGTTGGTGCGTGGAGAAAGGTCTCCGCCCTATGGAAGTTTCGGTGGCCAATATCTTAGACTATGTTTGGTCCCTTAAACAACAGGGTCTGGCGATATTGTCCTTGCGGGTCCACCTGGCAGCTATCTCCACCTTTCACCCCGGTGGGGATGGCCGCTCCGTTTTTTCTCACCCGACGGTGTCTAGATTCTTGAAGGGGCTGGAACGTTTATACCCTAACGTCCGACTCCCTGCTCCAACCTGGGATCTTAACCTAGTGTTGTCTCAGCTCATGGGGCCCCCCTTTGAGCCGTTAGCTACTTGCTCCCTACTCTAGCTCTCTTGGAAGACTGCCTTTCTAGTAGGTTTCACCTCAGCTAGGCGGGTGTTGGAACTCCGGGCTCTTGTGGTAGACCCCCCGTATACAGTCTTCCACAAAGATAAGGTGCAGCTGAGGCCACACCCTGCCTTTCTCCCCAAGGTAGTCTCGACCTTTCACATCAACCAAGAGATATTACTCCCGTTTTTTTTCCCGAAACCTCACTCTTCAGGCAGGGAGCAGCAGCTCCACTCGCTTGATGTCCGTAGGGCTCTCGCGTTCTATGTGGAGAGAACCAAACCGTTCCGCAAATCCCCCCAGCTTTTCGTGGCAGTAGCGGACCACATGAAGGGGCTTCCTATCTCCTCCCAGAGGTTATCATCATGGGTAACGTCCTGTATCAGGACCTGCTATGACTTGGCCCACGTCCCTACGTGCCGTGTGACTGCGCATTCTACCAGGGCGCAGGTGTCGTCGCTGGCTTTCCTCGCCCGTGTGCCCATCCAAGAAATCTGTCGGGCAGCGACCTGGTCATCAGTCCACACCTTTGCTTCCCACTACGCCCTGGTCCAGCAGTCAAGAGAGGACGCGGCCTTCGGATCTGCAGTGCTCCATGCCGCGACTTCTCACTCCGACCCCACCGCCTAGGTATGGCTTGGGATTCACCTACCTGGAATGGATGTGAGCAATCACTCGAAGAAGAAAAGACGGTTACTCACCTTTGTAACTGTTGTTCTTCGAGATGTGTTGCTCACATCCATTCCACGCCCGCCCTCCTTCCCCACTGTCGGAGTAGCCGGCAAGAAGGAACTGAGGAGCGGGTGGGCCGGCAAGGGTATATATCGAGCGCCATGGCGGCGCCACTCCAGGGGGCGACCTGCCGGCCCACTGGAGTTGCTAGGGTAAAAAGTTTCCGACGAACGTGCACGTGCGGCGCGCACACCTACCTGGAATGGATGTGAGCAACACATCTCGAAGAACAACAGTTACAAAGGTGAGTAACCGTCTTTTTTACAAAAACCTATTCTTCTGAGAGAGTGCATGTGTCCTCTTTTTGGCTGCTGTTACCCCACCCCTCCACACCATTGAGCTTTCCGAACTTTCAGGAAAACCATGGGAGTGCTCCTTTCTGATGCCAAACGAGTACTTAATTTGTGCCAGGGCTGAGCACAGTTCATAGCCCCGGCACTTCTAGGTTTCCGCATCAGTTTTGAATGTAAAAAATTTGCTTGAGCCCCGACACCTCTTTCTTTACAAATTAAGCACTGCTCCAAATGTTTGGAAGGCTGAGGTTATAATAAAGCCATGTGGCTGCAATGCCTTCTGTTCCTTCCAGCCAGTTTAAAACATGTAAACATTATTTATATTAATTATGTCCTAGAACAGGGGTGGGCAAACTTTTTGGGCTGAGGGCCACATCTGAGTGGGGAAATTGTATGCAGGGCTGGGAGTTGGGGAGTGAGAGGGGGTGCGGTGTGCAGGAAGGGGCTCAGGGCAAGTGATTGGGGCAGAGGAGTGTTGTGTATGAGGGGGCTCAGGGAAGGAGGTTGAGGTGCAGGAGGGGTGCGGGGTATATGAGGGGGCTCAGGGCAGGGAGTTGGGGTGCAGGAGATGTGTGAGGTAGAAGCAGAAGGCTTAGGGCAGGGAGTTGGGGGGCGGGTTGCAGGAGGTGCGGCTCCAAGGTGGCAGCAGCTCGCACTGGGGCCAGGGTAGGCTCCCTGCATGCCTGCCCTGTCCCTGTCCCTGCACCGCTCCAGGAAGTGCTGCGGCCCCTGAGGGGGCCGGAGGGCTCTGCGTGCACTGCCCTTGCTGCGTCTCCAGGTACCTCCCCCGAAGCTCCATTGGCCGCGGTTCCCCGTTCTTGGCCAATGGGGGCAAGGGCAATGCACCCCGTGCCCTCGGTCCCCCCGCCCGGGAGCCTCTTCTGAGAGTGGAGCCGGGCTGCAGTGCCACTGGGGGCAATCACATGGGCTGGATCCAAAGCCCTGAGAGTCCGGATCCAGCCTGTGGGCCGTAGTTTGCCCACCCCTGTCCTAGAACAAAGAAAACTTGTTCATGGTCTAGTGGTTATAACATTGGATGCTATTCAATTCAATTAGATGCTTGTCTAAAAAAATCTTCTCTAGGCATTAGTTTGGAGAAATTCTGTGGCCTGTGTTATACAGGAGGTCAGACTAGATGGTCACAGTGGTCCCTTCTGGCCTTGGAATCTATGAATGAACGAGACTGGAAATCAACTTGAGTTACTTTTCCAACTTGTTGTATAATCTTGGATAAAAAATGCTCTATAAGGATAAAATATTTGTTGTTTTTGTTAAACATTTTGTGTGTATGTATGTAATTAGTGCTGTTTAAAGTGTCTGGATATAGGAATTTTGGATAGAGAGCAAACTTTTGTGAACACTTTTATGTGGCTGAGAGAATCCCAATAAATAGCTTTACTGGTAAACAGTAAATACAATATGTGTGGGTACACTTTTTTTCTTAGAAGAATTTTCTTTAGCAGTATATGTAAATAACAGATAAGAGAAATATCTGTTCTTAATCAGGTCCATGTGCAGAAACATTGAGCGAACTTTACAAAATCTTTAGGGCTTGGTAAACAAACCTTTGAAATACGAATATACAGATGCAGATTTTTTTTTTTTGGCATCTTTATTGTGAACACTGAAATGTAACAACTGTAGAGCCTTGTGTGTGTGTGTGTGTGTGTGTGTGTATATATATATATATTTGGTAACTGAAATTTTGGAATGTCATAAACAGTTTAACATATGAGTGTTTATTTCTGTGTCCCTTAGCAACAGCCAGCAAATGCTTATTTTGGATTAAGGTGTTTGGTTTTTTTTTTTTTAATTAAATATACTTTGGTGACATCCCTAGATAATTGAAGGATTTCTTGGCAGAAATGGGAAGTTATTCCAGTGTTTGAAACATAAGGAATCTTTTAAGTTTAAAACTATGAAAAGTGAGGTCAGCTTTTGTAAATATTTAAATATAATCAGAATACTTTATTAAACAATACTTTTAACATACCTTTACAATTATTCTCTGGTCTTGAAAATATGTGTTGAAGCACTTAAATCCATACATCTGTCCTGTCAAATATTAGAGTGAAGTATTGCTTTATTGTGAGAGATTTAACACCAGAAAGATCCGCATAAAGTGGTGATAGCAGTTCAAGTACACTTATTTGATGAGTTCCCTTTTGGAGGTGTGTTTAAATATTGGTGTATACTCAAGGTGAAACTTATTCTAATTGACTTTGTCTACACTAAAAAAAAATGTACTGTGCTAAAATTGTCCCTCTCAGTTGATGCATGTCCATCTTGGGTCCACATACAAGCATGGCGGAATGTGAACTCTTTGGGGCCTGGTCTTTTCATTTTTATTTTGTGTCTGCAGAGCATAGCACATTGGGCCAGATCAACAGTCTGAGCCTTCAGATACTACTGTATTAGAAATAATTTGTTTGAGGAGAAGCTGAGAAATGTGTCTAAAAAAATGTAGACAAGTGAGACATTTTGAGTTGACAGAATTACTGTTTTGTTAGCAGAACAACCATACAAAAACAGAAACACCACACAAATATAAACTCTTGCTAAACTTTAAAACATAATTGGAAGCTGCTTTTCCTGTAAAGTGGTTAGACTTGGCTCTACTTTCCAGCCAGGCTTGTGTATCCAGTGGAGTTCCTATGAGATTTGTGCTTAGACGCTCATCTTTTCATAGAGTTACACATTGCCAGCTTCCTGCTTATGGCTCAGTGGCTATCTTTGTTTCAGAATGCTCCTCTTTCTTATTAAACAGGGCACTTTTGGCTGCTAGTACTGTCTTTGATGTGATTAGACCTTTTAACTGTTTCCTTGGAGAGACCTAATCTTGGTGAGGAGAGATGATAGGCTTTCCCTGAAGGAGTTGGTTTTTAAGGGAGGGAGAAAAAGTTCTTCTTTTCTCCTTCCTTTTACAGAGGCTTCTTGCCTTCCCTGATCCAAAAAATGTATGAGGGTTTATCCCCCATATAAAATATACATCCATGGGGTGAGAGTTTGGCTCTTGTAAGAGAGTTCTCTTCCTAGTGAAAGGGATAGGGGAACTGGTCATGTTGGAGGGACAGGTGTGGGATGGGAGAAATAATTGGCTACTTTCAGAAGGAGTAAAAGAAAGATCTGCATAGTATCCTGAAGCTTGTTCCTGCTGTGACTAAGGACAGGTCTACACTACAGCCTGGATCCATATTCTGAGATCGATCAACCGGCAGTCAATTTAGTGAGTCTAGTAAAGACCTGTGAAATCGACTGCTGATTGCTCTCCAGTTGGCCCCTGTACTCTGCCTCTGACAAGAAGAGTAAGGTAAGTCGACAGGAGATTTTCTCCTGTTGACCCGCTGCAGTGTAGACTTCTAGGTAACTCAAGCTAAGGTTCCTCGACTCCAGTTACATTATTACTTCTTTCTCCTGACCTTGAGTGTGGGAATGAAATTATGGGGTTGAGGGGGGAACATTAGAAAGAATTTGTGTGGGACAACAGTAGAGGAGAGGAACTTAAATTGTAAGAAGAAGCGTTTGAGAGGGTCGTCCTCTTACAGAGGATACTAGAATCCTAAAGCTGACAGCTTTATAGATTTTTTTGTCTATATGCAGGAAATTACATAAAACATGTCAGAATGTGTTTTTAACAAAAGACATGACAGTCCTTGTCTACACTGCATGTTTAACATGTCAGCTAGTCATCATTAATTCTAGGATCCACTCTGTGGTTCACCTTGTCATTGACCAGCTGACGTGTTAATCATAAACATCTTTGTCTGAGGAATGATGTCATGTTTAAAATTGGTGGTATAAATTCATGCTCTAATGCGGTAAAATTTTCTAATGTGGACAAGCCCTTAATATAGCTTGGAGTTTGATTCAGTTTCCTAGTTTTCCTGATTTCATTTGTTTTAGTACTATATAAACACTGAAAAAGCAGTCAAGATACTCAGTGTTGCCAAAACATGTAGGAAAAATACATGTTCTAGTGAACACCTTTAAAAGATTCTTGGAGCTGCTAGTAATAATTTGGTACCATATTTGTTTGACAGTAAAGCAAATTATTTTTAAACCAAAACTATATTAAATCATCCATATAAACTTTACATCGTGTTGCACAGTATTTTTGTGTGAAGAAATATAATGTTCCTTGGCTTAGAGCTCCTACACAGGAAGTGGGGGCAGAAGTAAGCCAAAAATTAATTCTTTACTTTTTTATCATTTGTTTTTCCAGATTTTGGCAGAAATCAAACATTCCTGGTTTTAGTTTTTCACTTCCCTTCACTTAATGTTTTACACCCCTTAAGTTTTCAATGCTCAGTCTAGCTTATTTGGTATGAACTGAGTGTTTTTGATACTGTAGCAGCATTTTTTAGGGTTTTTTTTCCTGAAGCTTCAAAATGAAAATAAGGAACTTGGTGTTAAACATTTTTATATTCAAGCCGCAAGCTAAATCAACTGGTAAATCAAAATTAAGATTGATTAGCTTCAAAACTATGCCTTCTTGTTTACTCACAATTATTAGTTAAAGGAAGTAGTGAATTTTCATTAAAGTTTGCTGTCCTGGTTTGCATCACAACTTTTTATAAACAGAATTTTACATTTTTGACTTAATTGTTTTCATATAATGTTTACTATGTTTGCTGAGGGGAAAGGGAAGTAGGACAGTTGGGAAGAAGGGGAGACTGTTATGACATGGTCTTGCCTGTGTAGACAGGGCTAAACTATATTATAAGGTTGTTATGGCCCTGGCCTTTATAGACAAGAAAACAGTTCACTTGACCCAATTAGAGTCTAGAATCTGGAAGACTGTATTACTTCAATTTTTTTCAAAAGATTGACTACTTATAATGTTTTATGGACTTAAAATCATTACCACACAAGCATATAGGTTGTAGTTTTATTACACTAAAGATTCTGTCACATTCCAGGAGTATTTAAATCTAGACCTGACATCTGATGATTTAATGACAACTTTCATTCTATAGTTCAAGTTTGTGTTAGTTGCTTATAAATCACACAAAAGGCTTTATTCTCAAATTTTGTTATGCATTTTAAGAAATAAAATGCTTAACGTGTAATAATGTAACAGAATAATTAGCAGTTTGATCATTGTTGACTCTTTAGACCTACAAATTTAGGATTAGAGGTTTCTGGTGGTTTTCTCTCAAACAATCTTCAGAAACTGATTAAAATAGAGAGAATCAAATTCATTCAAATGTCCATATACCAAACCTAGCCCTTCCTTGGGATCAACTTTGAATAAACATTGACACATCCTCTTATCCCTCCTCCCCCATCCTTCAATAACTTGAGTTAAAAGATATGCATCCAAACTGCAAAAAAAACCTGTACTTGTGTACAAAGCCCTTTTTTATGTATGTGAAATCTGGGGTGTATCATGCCACCTCTTTCCTATCATTGTCATTGAAATACATTGCATGCTTGTACAATCCTAAATAATTCCCCTCCCTGTGGTATTGACACCTTCAAGAATTGGTTGGTATATGTAGCCTCACTCTCTTAATCATCATATAGCAAAACAAAATAAGAGACAATAGACATAAGTTTGTGACTCTTGTCCTTCAACACTTTTTTTCATTCACTGTCCAGCATATACGTTAAAGAAATGACCAGGTTCTATATGCTCGCACCTGGTATATGAGTAAAGAAGACACTGGGAAAACTGGGTTGGAGAGAACAGACTATGGAAGAACAATGACTCTGCAAAACACTGCTCCCCTGTCTTCAATTCCACAGAACCTCCTGTGTGACAAGTTAGCCTTTTATGCAGATATCCGAGCAGGAGTTAATGGTGCTCTATGAGGTACTAACTCCAGTTCCACTACTTCACCTACCACTTTGTGGAAGTGGATTGGGGATGGGTGGGAAGCGATTTGTCAGGATAGAGACACCAAAGGTAGCATTGCTTTACAGCAGTGTTTCCCAAATTTCGGACGGCACTTGTTTAGGGAAAGCCCTTGGTGGGCTGGGCCGGTTTGTTTACTTGCTGCATCTGCAGGTCTGGCCAATCGCGGCTCCCACAGGCTGCAGTTTGCTGCTCCAGGCCAATGGGAGCTGCTGGAAGTGGCAGCCAGTACGTCCCTCGGCCTGCGCTGCTTCCAGCAGCTCCCATTGGCCTGGAGCAGCGAACCGCGGCCAGTGGGAGCTGCGATCGGCTGGACCTGCGGATGTGGCAGGTAAACACACCGGCCCGGCCTGCCAGGGGCTTTCCCCAGACAAATGCCGTCCCAAGTTTGGGAAACGCTGATCTAGAGGAAGCTCTATTGCTGTGGGAGGGGAAGGAGACAGCACACTGCAGTACTCTGTAGGGAAAACAGATCGCAAAGTTTGAAGGCTTTGACCTCTCAAATTCTTCTTCCTAGAGGGGAATAATCAAAGGAAATTCTTTGAAGTAAAACCTGTGGAGTTTCCTGGATTTTTTTGTCCCCCTTCCATGAATTTAGCCTGAGATAAACTGTGTGCGTGTGTTTGTGTTGGAGCGGGGGTGAGGATTAAGGGTATTATGCACGTTCCTATCATCTATTTGCATCCAGTTACTTTCCCCCTTTTTAAAAAATTCCTCAAAGACTTACAACAACATACACTGTCAGTGAGGGCATATTTGATAGTTTACGTTGTTGGTCCTGTACAACCGGAGCAGCTAGTCAAAATTCTGAGCCCTGAGAATGTTTTAATTCAAAGTAGAAATTGATGAAATTTAGTGTTTTCTTTGGTGCAATCTTGTTTATTTACAAGCAATGTACAAAGTCCTGAGCTTCTAAATGCAGAAGAAACCAAGAACAAAAGGAACAATTTTTTAGTTTACAGCCCGCGATCTTCTAGCCAATCTTCCAGACCCAGAAGCTCTCTCTCTAGTTTTCTTCAGGGTCATGCTGTGCTTACAGGTTCCTGATAGGGTTTCTTGTCATTTCCTTTCTCTTTTCTTGTCTGTTCTCTGTTTCTGTGATCTCTCTTCCCACACCAGTCTATTCATCCAGAAGCCCCAGGGCAGGTTCTCACACATCTTTCATCTTTGGTGGGGGTTTATGCTTCCATTTTTGTTAATTGAAGAGTGAGTTCACACCTGTCAATCTGAGTGGATTTTTTAACTCAACCCAGAATAAAGTTGCACCCTATTCATAACTATATAAAGAAACTCCACTCCATATGAACGTGGTAGATGGAGAACTTTAAAGAAAAATTCTTAAGGTTTCAATTGAGTGGAGAGTTGTATCATTTTGCTGTTAATGGAATTGTTAGAAGATTTCCATTTGGCTGGTAATTTTAAATACATTTTAGACAGGTCCTGTGGGCACATACATGGCTTTTGAAGCTAGTCTTAAAACACCCCTTTTGCACTAGCCAGCTGCACCATATTTGAAACCTGCTTAGAGAGAATTGTGTTTAAGTAGAATTCATACTTGTTTTCAAACATGATTCAAATCCCAGCGGTAGACAGAGCCTTAGTGTCTTACATTCTGGAAAAGTTATGTAGCAGATGGACTTGAAATCAGATTGTTTTTGGCTGTCGAAAGTTTACTCTCTACTGCCTCTAAGCCAGCTGTCTGCTTCCTTAAACACAGACTTTCAAAAAATGCATTCTTGTTTTAATAGCTAGAGGAATGTGCTGTGTATGTCTAATTCTTCATATATTTAGTATTTCTATCAGTTTTTTTGTCTTGATATTTTTTTAATTGAAGGGACTGTCTGGTTCTTTCACGTTTCAGTCCTTTAAGAATTTTTTAAAATTTTAGAATTTTAATTTTACCTCCGTACAAAAGTAAACATTTGAGGCCAAATGGCTTTTTTGAGTCAAGAAGGGTTAGGAGCCAAGACTTGAATAGTTCTCTCTCATAAAATGTCAGCGTGTAATTGAATCACTTATGTGACTACTCTTTCTGTGTTTTGCTTGTTGGTTATAATGCATTCCAACAAGATGACTTGTCACTCAAATACCCATCAAGATGCAAGGTGGGTTTCTTGGAGACGTTTCTTGGAGACATGCACATCTTTCCTATATGCAATAAAGTGGATGTGCCATTTTCTTACTGTTTAGTTCTTTAGGCTGCTGTATAGGGCAAAGAGTTTACGTTTCTAAGTACAATTTGTCACTTCCCCTACAGTGATTATCCTGGATTGTATCAGAGGGGTAGCCATGTTAGTCTGGATCTGTAAAAGCAGCAAAGAATCCTGTAGCACCTTATAGACTAACAGACGTTTTGGAGCATGAGCTTTCGTGGGTGAATACCCACTTCGTTGGATGCATGCACGAAAGCTCATGCTCCAAAACGTCTGCTAGTCTATAAGGTGCTACAGGATTCTTTGCTGCTTTTATCCTGGATTGGTAAACAAGACAAATATGGAAAAACGCAGTTACCATTACTGATAGATTGCCGATCTTTTCTAATAATTGCCAAACAAGTTGTAAATTTATAGAAATCTATGACTGGCGTAGGCCATTGGCACCCAGCTACTGTGCTGATGGGCACATACCTAAGGGGTGGTCTATACATGAAAACTAATCCAAAACAAGATAAGATGTAAATTTAAAGCAGAATAACTAGTTCTGAGTGATTGATTTGTGGATGCCCTTATTCCGGAATAGAGTGCTTTTATTCCAAAATTATCTTAATCCTGAGTTAGAGGCCTTATTCTGAATTTGTTTAATTCCAGTAGAAAAACTTCCATTCATGGAGTTAATCAGTAATAGCTTTTCTGGAATAACTCCCTGTGTAGACAAGAGACCATGTGGAAAGCAGAGGTGTTTTTCTGAAGCATTAAAGCTCAGTTTTTGTAATCCAGTTTGCAGTAGTACTCACTTTCAGATTTTCATGGAATATTCATTTATCTGTCACTCTAGAAGAAGTTTGTTTATTGCAGTTTCCATATTAAATGCCTTATTTTTGTCTGGATAAATGGAGAGAAGCTTAAATTTTCCTAATAATGATTTTTATTTGTCTAAATGAAAATGTTTCAATAGTCTACTATAGGTCATGCTTGGATGATTGATTCTGCTAGCTAGTTTATTTGAAATATTTTGAGAACTAAGTTTTGAATAATAACTATAAATTAGAAAAAGGATTTGTGCAGAACAAGATACTATATTTTTTCAGTAGTGGCTGTCGAAGGGTGATTTAATTTTTTTCTGTGCATTTACATGTTCCTTGAACATTCATATGAAATTCGGAGATGTGCTGGTACAATGAGACTTAGTTGTGCTTGCGTCACTAGAGAAGGATGACCAAGGCCTCTTATGAGCAATACTTTAATAATAAAAATAATAAAAGACAACATACTAAGAATTCGATGCTGAACTTTTGCAAGCAGAACTTGTCTGCAGTATGCTTAGTATTTTATGTTTCTATTTTCAATTTAGAATATAAGGTAGCTAGAAGGGGAAACTTAGCCTTCTCCCTCAATCCAGTACTGTAAGTGACTTTCTAGCATTAAATGAAAAGAGGTGTGGAATTTCTGATTGAATAATGATAATGATTGAATTTAAGAGGTAAGATTAATGGAGCTGTTTCATTCAACATTCACTTTAACTTTTAAGATTTGGAACACTTTTGATAGAAGACAGATTGAAAAAACGGTCCTCAGCAGTTGCATCCTGGCATTTATTGTGCAAAACAATCTGCAGACTGAGAGAAAATAGTAGCAATACACTTTAAAGATTAACACTGTGTGTATTTTTCTGTATAGTCATCTGACCTTAAAAAACGGACACTTAGCATGGGGTCACTACTAAATTTTGCTATTACAATTTAAGCAATGCAAACTTTATTTTGCGATAAATCATATCTAGAAATCCTAAATATACAACTTGGCATCTTACTTTTAATGTTTATAAAAGAAGAACAAAGTTGGTGGTGGTTCTATTTAATTCTGAATCAAGGAGCTGTACACCGTTGTTGGGGTTTTTTTAATACCCTCTTCTTAAATATAGCAGCTGGTAATAAGGAAAGATGGATGTAGATTTTGAAAACATCTAGATATAAACAGCTGTGAAAATATAACTCTTTCACCTTTACCAGAATGCTCTATGTTTCTGTTGTGCTTTGATCTTCTTACCTAAACAATGACTTCATTTCCTCAGTCTCTTGAAAGCAGGAAGATCTTGATAGCCATGAATAAACTTTAAAAAGTAGCTTGATAATGTTATGATTTTGTCGTAATGTGTGGTTTGAATAATTATTTGGATTACTTGTTTACAATATATGTGGTAATGGCTGGAGAATCAACACCAATTTCAGTTGCAGTGTGCTACATCGCTAAATTTACGATACCTTGGAAATCAAGATTACAAAAGTTGTGTATTAAGAAGAGGTGGACTAAGTAACAATGTAAACCTCTATCCCAATATAACGCGGTAAAGCAGCGCTCGGGGGGGGCGGGGCTGTGCACTCCGCATTATATCGAACTTGCTTTGATCCACTGGTTTTACCTATAACAAAGTAAGATTTTTTGGCTCTTGAGGACAGCGTTATATTGGGGTAGAGGTGTATTTTGACACAGCACCTTTTCAAGTGCTACTATGATGCTCCCCCTCCCATTCTTTATACAATTGTTTTACAGTTTGTAAATTTGCAGGAAATTGGTTCAGGCATTTGAACTCAATCTGCTTCACAAAACATCCTTTCGTATTCAGAACTAAAATTTTGTGAATTCTTTACTGATTTAACTGATTTTTGTTCAAACCTGGCTAGTTTCTGTAAATCTCAGTGAGATTCAGGAATTAGCCCATTTGGAACAAAATACTTCCTATATTTTGAAAATCACAAACATTACAAATTAAAAGTTTTATGCTATTCTAATGGTCATCTTATACCTTGAAGTATAAGGATCTGTATAATCCCTTCCATTTTTTAACTTATGAAAATGTAACTGTGGATGTTTTCATTATCTTTATGCATGTCCTTAGTTCAGTGGGACTACTCATACTCAACTTCAACCTTGTAAGTATTTGCAGGGTTGGGGTCTTTAACGTTTAAATTTTTTTTGTTGTAAATTTTACTCAACACTTGGCCTGTGATATCATATAGCAGTGAGTTTCACCGTTTGGGCTTGTCTGCTCTACCCTGCAGTTCGGACTAGGATGTGAGGAGTTTTGGTGCAACACTTTGGTGCACGTTGCTGTTCACACCCTTGTAGTCTGAATTGTTGGGTGTTGTAGACATAGCCCAAGTTATGTTTTGTATAAAGGACTTACTTTAGTCTGTTCAAAATGATTTATCTTTCAATTTAATGACAATTTCCTCATTCTTGTTTAATAAAAGAGTGTATTGGAACACGCCATTTACTTTCTTTGTCACTTATTACTTTGCATATCTGCTAGAGGGGTCTTTCAGTAAGAATTTCAGTTGTCTGATGCACTATAAATGCAGTCTAGACTGAGTGTTACACTCTACTTAGAAACTAAAAATCTAGTTAATTTATTAAAGAATATGGTACAAATGCATAATCAGACACCTCAGCTGCTACAGATTTTGGGAATACCACATAAGTATGTCAAAATGGGAAAAGATATGATTAACTTTTAGAGCATTAATCAAAAGAGATGAGGGGTGTGTGTGTGTCTGTGTGTTTAAATTTTGTATACTTATGAGAGTATATTTATAATTACTTTGTATATGGAAAATTATAGTAGATATAGAACATTAAAACTGGACAAATAGAAGAAAATAAACTGTAAGGAATCCTGCATTTGAAGTGGGATGGAGACTAGCTGACCAAAAATGTTCTTTTTAATTTGTAATTTCTGTGGTTCACCATGTATTTGAACAATCTCTAGGAAAGATAATATATCGTAGGTGATCCTTCTGTTTTCAATCCAGCTGATTAAGGCTAAATATGAGGTCATTGTCTAAAGTTCTCAAGTTAAAAATTTGACATCTAAACTGTCATACATTTCCTCCTACTAAGGATCACAGGGAGCCTATATGCCTGCCAAAATGAATTGCAAACAGTGTTAATACTCCATCTTTTCAGAGGTGAGGCACTAATCTGTAAAATGCAGGCTGTGGGGTTTTGTTTTGGGGTGTGTGAGATAGAAATGAATATGTTGCATAAGCAAATACTTTCTGGATTGCTTTGACAGTAGGGGACTTGTCAGTATCACTCCCCTGATGGCTTATCAAAGAGCAGTGTGAATATATCTAACTCTATAACCCCAGCAAGCTCCCTCTCTCTGTGTTTGTGTTTTTGTTTTGTATTTTTTTTTTTTTTGCTCCTATTTTATTTGGGATTTTACCATTGTAGCCTTGGTTTTTGGGGGCAGACTCTCTTTTTTTTTAAAAAAAAATTCTCCCCTCATAGATCAAGGTGCACATCCAATCAGCAAAGATGTTTGTAAGTTTGACGATTGTTCATTCTGATAGTGTCTCAGTGTTGGTCAGAAAAAGTTTTCTTTGTAACATAAAGCACGTAAACTGCAGAGAAACGGACTTAAACTGGTTGTGTGTAACATATTGTCTTTGGCCTAAACTTGGCTCCTGTCCTTTAACTTCACATCTGTGAATGACTCATAACAAACAGGGCTATCTAAAAAGAAGAGTGTGTTTTTATCTGAAGCTGTAGAGTTTTTGTTCAATTTTTTTTAGAGCCTTGCTACATTTTCTCCTATTACTGTACCATACAATAGTTATTGGTATGCTTATATAAGAAAAAAGAATGGTTAGGCATTAGAAGAGGGTTGAACACTTAACAAATGGAAAGAATGCCCTCAGTCCTCATTCTATTGCAAGTAGAGCTTCGGTGTGTTTGGCAATTATCAAAGTCAAAATTCTTTCCCTCCCCACTCTCATCCTCTCTGCTTTGAACACTGATGAATAGGGTCCTATCAAATTCACGGACATAAAAAGCGCACTACGGACTGTGAAATTAGGTCTTTTGTGAGCTTTTACCCTATACTATACTGATTTCACAGGGGAGACCAGCATTTCTCAAATTGGGGGTCCTGACCCAAAAGGGAGTTGCAGGGGTTATTTTAATGGGGTCGCAGTATTTCCACCCTTACTTTTGCACTGTCTTCAGAGCTGGGTGGCCAGAGAGAAGAGAGGGTCAGCTAGGCACCCATTCAGCAGAAATGCAGAAGTAAGGGTGGCCATGACATGCTATCCTTACTTTATTTAGCACTGCTGTTGGTGACGGTTCTGCCTTCAGAACTGGGCTCCCATCCAGCAGCTGCCTCTCTCCGGCCACCCAGTTCTGATGGCAGTGCTGCCTCCAGCAGCAGTGCAGAAGTCAGGGTAGCAGTACTACAATCCCCCCTATAATAACCTTGCGTTCCCCCCAACTCCGTTTTGGGTCAGGACCCCTACAATTACAATACTGTGAAATTTCAGATTTAAATATCTAAGATCATGAAATTTATTATTTTAAAAATCCCATGACTGTGAAATTGACGAAAATGGACCGTGAATGGGCCCTACTTATGAAATATTACATGGTCCCTTGTATCGAGAAAGGTATGTCTTCATTATGCTAAGGGACACAGAGCCATTACAATGGATACTTCACCCTGCTTGCAGCTTGGGAGCAGAACCAGGGTCTGTGTCTTCTACCTCTCCCCCTCATTGAGTGCCTTGTTAAGAAGCTCAGCCTGCTCTCTTTCCACCTCACAGCCCATTCTGGTCTAGGTTGCTTCTGCCCATCTCCTGTGGGAAGAAAGAAGTCAGGGAGGATCAGCAAGGCCAGCTCTGCTGGGCAAAATGCATGTACTGTCTGAGCAGCCTAGTCCCAGTGGCTTGCCCTGGCCTCTCTCCCTGTGCAGGAAAGGAAGCAGACAGAGTTGAAAAAACTGATTGCAGGAGCAAATGGCTCCCTTTTCCCCATATCCATGTAAGGAACAATGGCAGAAGGGCCAGTGTCAATTGGAAGATATCACCTAAGTCCCTAGAGCTTGCACCAGCAGCCATTCTCTTGACTGCAGAGCTCAGATGCCTCCTCCCCATCAGCCTCTCCTTGGGACAGTGGACAGTGGGACAGGCCTAGTACTCTCACCTGCTATCACCTCAATAACAGCCTGCTGTGGATTTCCCCTACTGATATTTCAGGCTGGGGCCTCCAAGGAAAACTCAGACCCATGTGGTCCAGGTGAATTCCATGTGGAAGAGGAGTAGATCTTCTGGTGAGTTCAGAGACTCAGAATGGGAACCTGTTGGGGGACAGGAGACAATAAACCCAGCCTCTCTGAAATCAGGGAGATTGCTAGTCACTTGGGGGGTTTTTTGGGGACAATCTCTAAGCCTAATTTCACTCCCTTTCCAAAGCAGGATTATAGGAACTAACTCCTCAAAGGAGACAAACCACAAAGTCACAATCTGAACTGAATTCATTGTTAGAAGGTTCTTGGCCCTGAAAGCATGGATCAAGAAGGTAGGCAGCAGCATTATGCACTCTCTTGATTATTTTCCTTGATGTTATTTTGTCTATTATCATTTTCTCTTCAGCATTCATAAGTGGTCTGTGTTCAGTATTCTCACAAATTTTTCTTAACATTCAGGAATTTGTTCTTGTCATTGGACAATGTAGAACTATTATTTTCTATATTCTGAATGGACTGAGCTAAGGGTTCAAGCTGTAAAATTAACTAAGTTTCTCATCCAAAAGACGACATCGTCAAGAATGTCAGTGCTGATTACTCGGGGGGCAACATCTGGCCACCATGGCTTCAACAACAGCTGACTGAAGAGTCTTCTTGCATATTTGAATAACTGAGACATTGAATAGCGGCTATCTATGCATTATTTAATGCACGATAGAGTGGGAGGGGTGTTAATTTTGTGTGTTTATGTTTCAAGAGGGTGAGTGGACCTTGAAAATAATAAAAAAAATCTTGTATGATTTAAGGATAGCCCCTTTGTAAGATAGTCAATGAGTATCTTACAAGAGTTATTCCGAGTGTGTGAAACTGAGTGCTTTACTAAATGGTGCTGAAAAATGGCTGCTGGTATTTGACAATGTTTTTTTCACCTTTGACATAATGAGAAGGATGTTAGATCTTCAGCATCACCAATGAAATTCATTGTATAGACAGCACATGCATAACACAGGTATGAATGATAATTTATTAACAAAGCTCAAGCAGGTTTCATATTAGCCATATTGGTGAGTCACAACTAAAATAGCCTTTGATGGACCCGCCTGTTTGATTGTAATTTTAAACCACTCAGCAATAGATTGAGCTGTGTGGTGATGCTCAGTTGTACATTGGAATGAATAAAGCACTGTTCATTAAGTTGTTTCCATGAAGTGTACGACACCCTCACTGTGCATGTTGCTCCATCCATCAGGCACTCGAGGCACATAAGGCACTTCTGCAATAAGAACAGCAATTCTTTTTCACATTATCTGCTTCTGAAAGCCATTTCTAACTTGGTACTTTGTAAATTGGACACAGCATATGAAAACCTTCTAGCGTATAAGCATTTTCTACCACATGAAATGAATTGCTGGCATAAATACTGCTAGCAAATGTATGATTACGTTTGTTTTTCTTATTATGAGACATTCTGTCCCAAAACCTGTCTTAATACCAATTTGATGAACATGTAAAGACTATCAAGGAGAGCAGAAGTTTTCAATGCTGAAGTGGAGGGAGTAGCAAAATCCTTGTTAGAAGATGAAGAAAGGAAATTAACTTCATTCTCATTGTCACTCATGTTAGTCAATTCTGCATCATTACTGTTGTTAATGATTCACTGCTGTTGTTAATGTCTCACTACTTCTCCAATGCTTTTTCAGTATGAAGGATTTCTCGTATTTCAGTCTACTAATAGTCAGTCAGTGCTGTTTCTGATGGTCATTGTTCCAGAAAATTTCAGACAGTCGAAATGCATTGGGGGCATGTTGCCCGTCTACCTCCTAGGAAGGACCTTTTATAAACTCTCAGATCACATGGAAAGATCACAGCCCCTCTGTCCTGAAGCACAAACAATTGATGCATAAGTAGCGGGAGGAGAAGGAAAGGAGCAGGAAGTAAAGGGCCTCTACAAAGATGTCACCCTCTCCCTCATTAGCGTAGAATTTTTGAAGTCATCTGCAAGATTTGGCTGGGAATGCTTGTGTGTATGTATGGTTATGAAGGGGATTCCTCTTGAGAGGGAAGAAGCGGGGCGGGGGGGAGTATTTGTGTGGGCATGTAATGTGGGTTGTTAGCTTTGTTAAGAGTAGGGGAGTTGTTAAGAGTGTCTAATAACTGTGATACTTTTGCTGTTAGGGGAGAGGCTTAGTGGTTGTGCATCTTTTCTCTTTGTGTTGGGGGAGGAGGATTAATGACTGATCCCTCCTTTTCCTCTCTGGTTCCCTTCTGAGTTAATTTGTGTGTTTGACTCATCAGTTTATATTGTTAGCTCTTGGGGGAAGCTTGTATGTCCTTTACCTTGTTGAATTTGTTGTGTAAGCTGCCATGTATGTTGTTGGCCTGGTATACGAATAAATGTATGTATAATGTTTGTTCTAGGTGATTCCAGCTGATCAAGATGCTCAGCTTTCAGTTATTTTACCTTTTTCCCAGCAGATGGCATTAACATGTAGTAAAGTGAGTGATCAAGACTTTTAAGTAGACTTGCTAACAGATGGCACTATGATGCAATAGAAAAGGTAGGTTGCTGCCTACAACAGGACATGCTTGCTTGAATATTGGACAATATTTGACCAGGGTCAAATAAGAAGTGGTCAAATTACCAGCTTGCCAAGCCTAAAATGTACAGTGGGACTCCTTATTTTGGAGCCACTAGGCAGAGCCAGCTCCAGGGCTTTTGCCGCCCGAAGCAGCAAAAAAAAAAAAAAAAAAAAAGCGATCAGCTCTGCTGCCGCCGCTTCAGTCTTCGGTGGCAATTCGGCAGCTGGTCCTTTGCTCCAAGAGGGAGTGAGGGACCCGCCGCCGAAGAGCCAGACGTATTGGCCACCCCAAGCACCTGCTTGCTGGACTGGTGCCTGGAGCCGGCCCTGCCACTAGGCCCCACTGGCAGCCTCTTACACATCTTGGTAGAGGTG
This sequence comes from Gopherus evgoodei, assembly GCF_007399415.2. Lineage (NCBI taxonomy): Eukaryota > Metazoa > Chordata > Testudines > Testudinidae > Gopherus > Gopherus evgoodei. The sequence continues at coordinate 51,690,597 of NC_044328.1, read as the reverse complement.
GAACTTTAAAAAACCTTAGATTATAGCTGAGTAGAGGACATTTTACAGCAGCTCTGGAGTTTTAAAATTTTATATTTGCTCTGCATTCAAATGAAAACAAACTTTTTGAATGTTTTAATGAAAATGGAATTATGTCAAAGTGTCTATTTTCAGACTAAATTCTGAGCTTTTTGACTTACAGCTGTTACTAGCTCAGTTTCAGTTTGCAGGCCTCTTTTAATCAAGGCCAATTGTTTGTTCATTTAATTGAAATAATTTGTATAGAAGGTTTAGCCTCCAAGAGGCTTGTTTTTTGCTAGAGAAATACAATTGGTTTAATTTCAGAGATTTCTTTTTATCTCCTATATTGCGTGTATTTTATGAGGTATCTTATTTTATGAAATATATAATCTGTGAACAAAGATTCTTCAAAAGCGTGGAAAATAGTACAATTGGAAACTAAAACATAAACCATTATTTTCAAACACGAGTGCCTGAAATTACTCACTTATACTCATATTTATGCACATAATAAAATGGAGCACGGAAGAGACTTTATAATTAGGGCTGTCGATTAATCACAGTTTACTCACATGATTAACTCACACAAAAATTAATTGCAATTAAAAAATTAATTGCACTGTTAAACAATAGAACACCAATTGAAATTTATTAAATATTTTGGTTGTTTTTCTACATTTTCCTATATATTGTATTCTGTGTTGTAACTGAAATCAAAATGTATATATTTGCTTACAAATATTTGCACTCTAAAAATGATAAACAAAAGAGATAGTATGTTTCATTTAACCTCATACAAGTACTATAGTGCAACCTCTGTGTTGTGAAAGTGCAATTTACAAATGTAGATATTTTTTCTTACATAACTGCACTCAAAAACAAAACAATTTAAAACTTCAGCACCTACAAGTCCACTCAGTGATTGACTGAACAAGAAGTAGGACTAAGACAAACAAGTTTGTTTACATTTACAGGAGATAATGCTGCCCTTTTCTTGTTTACAGTATGTCACCAGAAATTGAGAACAGGCGTTTGCATGGCACTTTTGTAATTGACATTGCAAGGTATTTTCGTCCGAGATATGCTAAACATTCTTATTGCCCTTCATGCTTTGGCCACCATTTGACAGGACATGCTTCCATGCTGATGACACTTGTAAAAGGAAAAAAATGTGTTAAATAAATTTGTGATTGAACTCCTTGGGTGAGAATTGTATGTCTCCTGCTCTGTTTTACCTGCATTCTGCCATAGATTTCATGTTATAGCAGTCTCGGATCATGATCCAGTACATTTTGTTCATTGTAAGAACACTTGCACTGCAGATTTGACAAAATGCAAAGAAAGTACCAATGTGAGATTTCTGAAGATAACTACAGCACTCAACCCAAGGTTTAAGAATCTGAAGTGGCTTCCAAAATCTGAGAGGGACAAGGTGCAGAGCATGCTTTCAGAAGTCTTAAAAGAGCAACACTATAGAACCCAAAACACCAAAAAAGAAAATCAACCTTTTGCTGGTGGCATCTGACTCAGATAATGAAAATGAACATATTTCGGTCCATACTGCTTTGGATTGTTGTCAAGCAGAATTTGTCATCAGCATGGATGCATGTCCTATCGAACGGTGGTTGAAGCAGGAAGGGACATAAGAATCTTTAGCGCATCTGGCATGTAAATATCTTGCAACACTGGCTACAACAGTGCTATGAGAACTCTTGTTCTCACTTTGGGGTAACATTGTAAACAAGCAGCGGGCAGCATTATCTCCTGCAAATGTAAACAAACTTGGTTGTCTGAGCAATTGGCTGAACAAGAAGAGGGAATTAGTGGAGTCGCAGGCTATAAAATTTTACGTTGTTTTATTTTTGAAAGCAGGGTTTGGGGGGTTTTTTTGGATTTTTTTTTTACATAATTCTACATTTGTAAGTTCAACTTTCATGATAGAGATTGCACTACTGTACTTGTACTAGGAGAATTGAAAAATACAATTTCTTTTGTTTTTTACAGGGCAAATACTTGTAATAAACAATATAAAGCGAACACTGTACACTTTGTATTCTGTGTTGTAATTGAAATCAATATTTGAAAGTGCAGAATACAGCCAAAAATATTTAAATTATATTCTGTTATTGTTTAACAGTGTGCCTAATCGTGATTAAAAAAATTAATCGCTTGACAGTCCTAATTATAATACAGTAAATAAACTTAAACACGGACACTACAGGCAGTGTGAAAGAAGTAGCCAGAGCTAAATAGGTAGTCTGTGTATGTTTCAGGGGAAGATTGTAATGATCTTGTAATAAAGTAACAGTTAGTTGTCAAGTGTCTTGGTTGTTTTTGAAATATTCTCCTTTCCCCTCCCACAGATTCTAGGAAGGAAGCCTAATTGTATAGAAGTCACTAGAACACATTTTTGTGGCTTTTTTAATAAAATTTGTGATGATAAACACATTCCAGATCTTTTAGGCAAAGTTATTTGTGTGAAGGATTTTATAAAGCATCTCATGGCTATCAGAAGATGAGAAATAAACTTGCCATTATTCCAAAATGTAGCCATCTTTTCTTTTTCACCATCTTTCCTCCTTTTATAGGAAGGCCTAGAATACCAGTCAACGGTCCAATGGTTTATTGGTTTCAATTACTTTGAAAAACTGATTCCAAGATACATAATCCAAAATATGGCGGCCTTTGGACGTCCGTCAGATGTGGAGATGAGGTACAATGAGCACATACAAAAAGCTCATTGTGGTTCTAGCATTAGTCTCCATTTTCAGATTTCTGAATATCGCCGGAACCAAGAATACTGGTAAAATTGGAATGAACTTAAGTGTCCTCTAGACATTCTCCAGCAATCCCAGAGCTACAGTTAAAGATATACCTATTTGAGAGGTGTTGAGATTCACTGAAACATCACCTCGCAGTGATTTTTATAGGAGGCACATACAGAGAAAGGTAGCAGCTTCCTGACCGCTACTCAGAAGAAATTTCTTTTCCTTTGATTTTTTCCCATTTTATTATTCATATTTACCTACCATATCACTTTTATGAGTTCTGTGTAAAATGAGAAGTTGAACTTTTGGAGCATGAAAATTGAGATATTACTTTTTCCACTTCTGTGAGAGGTTACTTGAAATCTTATGCATTCTGAGCGTTAAGGTCATAGGCCAAAATGTTCTATCCTGGAGACTGAGCACCTGCAACTTGAGCACCACAGCTCTCATTGACTTAACATGTGAAAACTAGAATGCTTTGATCTAGGAGTCTGAATTTATGCTCTCAAGTTTTAAAATGCTTGCAGTATTTTTCTTTCAATATCTTGTTTAGCTAACTAGATGTTAGATGTACTGTTTGAGATTTCATTCAGAAATGACTCTCTTGGAGCTTCCTCAATATTTTTTCCTGAGAGAAGGTTAAGACTAAAAAAGAATTCAAGCTCAAATAAAATCTTTAAGTAGTATTCTATTAGAGATTCCCCAAAATAATTGTGTAAATAAAGTTTGTAACTTACTGGACTGTTTACCTTAAAACGTCTAGAATCAGCGTATTTAATAACATGAAGGCTCTATGTAAGATGAAGTTTGTTTTTTGTGTGGTTTTTTTTGTAGTGTGCAAGAAAACCCAGGAGTTGGTTTTGTGCAGGAAATCTGCAGAACAGCTGTTCAGCTTTCTGCATACATTCAGAAAATCTTACAAGTTGGATATCATGGCTACCACAAGAGACAGCTTTAGGTGAAAGAGTGATGCAGGCTTTGCTTGGTTACTTTCTACTGACCCTTTATTTTTTTTTGTGGGGGGGGGGAGCGGGAGTGCACTGCTTTTTCTAGGTTGCATGAAAAATAGATAATCTTGTGGGATTAAGTTTCTGAATGTTTTAAAGCTTATTTTTTCTTTGCTACTTGCAAAGAATTACTCAGGCTTGTCCAGGCAACATCAGATACCAAATATTTTAAATACTGTATATTGTAATTGGGGATTTGTGTAGCAGATTATTTTAACTTGATAAACATCAACTGCATTATTCAAGTCTTTTTTTTTTCTTTTTGTCCGAAACAAATACAAACATTTGTAATGGTCTTACCTCTCTAGGACACCATCCTGCAGAGACTTAATGCACCATTGTATACTCTTAGCCCTGGTACACTACCAACTTATTTCATTATAACTAAGTCTCTCAGGGATGTGGAAAATGCCTATCTCCTGGTTTAGGCAGTGCTAGGTTGAAGGGAGGGCTTCTCCTATCACTTCTTGGAGAGGTGGAGTACCTAGGCCAACAGGAGAAGTTCTCCTGTCCATCGATAGTGACTTCACAAAGAGCTACAGTGGCGCAGCTGCACCAGTTCAGCAGTGGTGTAAGTGTAGACAAGCTCTTCATAGTCTCACTGAAGTCAAGTGTGTGAAGTTAAGTGTGTGTGTAAGCCTTTGAAGGATCAGGATCTACGTCTGTAATGATGTGATGCTAGTGGGGATTATTGTGCCATATCAAATGCCTCCAAAGCCTAACTGGATATGAATTTCCATTTTATCTGCATAAGGTATAAGATAATGTACCTACCTTCCATTTTCTGTATTTAGATCCTTTATGCTTAACAAGGAAAAAATGAGTTAAATCCATTCAAAGTAAATACAGTGCAAAAATCATCTGAGGAAAATAGAACTGTTTAAGAAAATAAAAATATAAAAGAAGTACATTAGTTAAAGTTGACTATCAAATATATCTTAAACAAGAAAATTACATACTTTATCACAAATTGCAGACAGGGAATCAGTTAGTAAAATATGAGGAAGTATGATGAATATATTTGTATTATTGATATGTAAAAACATAAGAATGTCCACACTGGGTCAGTCCAGTGGTCCTTCTAGCCCTGTATCCTGTTTTCCGACAGTGGACAGTGCCAGATGCTTCAGAGGGAATGAACAGAACAGGGCAATTATGAAGTGATCCATCTCCTGTTGCCCAGTGGCAGCTTGTGGCAGTTAGAGGTTTAGGGACAAGCAGAACATGGGGTTGCGTCCCTGATCATCTTGGCTAATAGCCATTGATGGACCTATCCTTCATGAACTTATGTAATTCTTTTTGGAACCCATGTAATAAGATTTTATTAAATAAACTAGAAACAATCTTTGTGCTATATTTCTTACGATGCACCAATGTGTATTATCTAAAACCTCTCTTTAGGCATTGCCTGGTGTTGAAAAAAGCACTTCCATGTTTTTGTTTGTGGATGAAAAGGGCTTTCATGTTAGCAAACCAGGAACCTGTCTGAGTGAAAAATTATAAACAGGTGTTAGATTTATATTGATTCTTACCCACCCCCTCCAAAAAGGTCACTTCTACCAGGGTCATAAACTGATGCACTTGGTTTGTCCACACAGAATAGTCCAACATGCACTATACATGTTATAACTTTTTAAAAAGCAAACTGATCTACAGAACTTGGTCCAATAAAAGATAATACCTTACTTACCACATCTCTCTCTTTATTGAAGGTATAGATTTATAATCAGAAATTTAACAGCTCTCTAAACAGCATATGTTGCTGAAAATTGAAAGTGATATATTGCATAGTAATCACTTCTTGTAATCTCTGATATTTGAATATCTGCATATGTATATTAATGTGCCTGTCTCACATTTTAGCATCAGTTACTGTGTAAGTATCTAAAATGTTTGACATGCACCAACTCTGGTGGCTACTCTGCCTGCTTCCTACCACAATGCATGTCCAGATCCTACTATATGTAGTCCTTTGGAAAGGTTGTCAGCTTGTTTCTGCTTATGGATGGGTGTCCTCTATCTTGAGGCTGTGTCCAGACATTTTGTGGGGCCCAGTAAGCCATCCTGTGGGTCCAATTGGTTTGCCATTTTAAGGTGTAGCTAGCTTTATTGAATGCACTTTGGAAAATATTGAGCAACAGAATTATAGAGCTTAATCTGTTTTAAGATGTTTCTACCTGACTTTTTGCTCTTTTTAGTCTTCATCTAATTTTGTCATGTTCTTGCTGGCTCTAAAAAGAATAAAATAAGCAAGAGTGTCAGCAAGACACTGACAACACTTATGCGGACAGGTGATGCTTGAGATACCAACAGCCCAGATCTACACTAGTAGGTCTTTCACCCTAACTTCCATGACTGGCAGACTTTTTGAGGCCTTGAACTGCAAAGAGATCTGTTGTTTCTCGAGTGCTTGTTTTTGTCCATTCCAGTCAGGTGTGTGCACACGCTCAGGCATGGTGGCTGGAAGATTTTTTCCCATAGCAGCACCCATCGGGTTCGTTTGGGCGCCCCCTGGAGTAGCACCTTCATGGCGCTCAATATAGAGCCCTGCTGACCCGCTACCCCTTCAGTTCCTTCTTACCACCAGTGACGATGGTTGGCTGGAAGTTCCCATAATCCTTGCTTAGCAAGCACATTCTGCAGTTATTTATATGTAGTTACCCTAGTTTAGTTATTAGTAATTGAAGTTTTTAGTAATAGAGTTGTTGGGGTCATGTCCCTCCCACGTTCTGACTCCCCGGAGCCGCAGTATCCTGGGGTCCCCGGGGTTTAAAAACTGTGTGGCCTGCGCAAAGCACATGCCAAAGAGTGATCCACACTCCTCCTGTTTACGGTGCCTAGAGGAGGGTCACCAAAAGAATCGCTGTAAGATCTGCTGTGAGTTTCACCCTAGAACCCTTAAAGAAAGGGAACAGCCCTATGCCCCCATTCCGACCCAGGCTCAGGGGAACCAGCTCCTAACATGTCATCCTCGACACGCCCATCATCAAGCTCAGCACCAAAAAAGGACTCGTCCCTGGACACTTGGCACTGGCACGGCACTTCGTGAGGCTTGGCTGAGAGCAGGCACAGATCCCACTCACCAGTGCCTCAAAAGAAAAAGAAACCAGACAGTTGGTCAACTCCGGCTAGATCCAGAGAAGTGGAACTCCAGGTGGGCCACAGCTCCAGATCCCCTACTGTGGCCACGTTGACTCATCCTGTGTCATCTGAACGCATCTCGTCATGGATAGTGTCCTGTATCTGTGAGTGCTACAACCTGGCAGATGTTCCTGCACCTCCGATCACTGCACATTCACCAGGGCACAGGTTTCATCTACAGCATTCCTTGCTCAGGTTCCCACTCAGGAAATCTGGAGAGCGGCGATGTGGTCCTCCATACACACTTTCGCCATACACTCTGTGATTACCCAGCAGGCCAGAGATGTTGCAGCCTTCAAGTGAGCAGTGTTCCAATCAGTGCACAACTCCAAACCCGCCTCCTGAACTTGGGCTTGGTAGTCACTTGATTGGAATGGATATGACCAAGCACTCAAAGAATAAAAGGTTACTCACTTTCTCGTAGGTGTTGTTCTTTGAGATGTATTGTTCATGTCCATTCCAATACCTACCCTCCTCCTCTGTTGGACTAGCCAGCAAGAAGGAACTGAAGAGGTGGCGGGTCAGCAGGGCTCTATATTGAGCGCCATGAAGGCGTGACTCCAGGGGGCGCTCAAGCCAACGCTACGGATACTGCTAAGGGAAAAATCTTCCAGCCGCCATGCACGCGCATACATCTGATTGGAATGGACATGAACAACGCATCTTGAAGAACAACAACAGGTACGAGGAAGTGAGTAACATTTTTTTTTTTTTAGCTGTAGCAATCTGTGCAAGTGCTGCTGCTCCTCCTCCTGCTGAGTATATTGCTTACCTTACTACTGGTGGAGTGCTTGGAAAATCTAGAACCAGATTTGACCTTAAAATGGGTTAAAATTAAGTTGTCAAATATACATGCGATTTAAAATATAGCAACCTTACTTCATCTGACACTTTATTTATTTGGTGAGGTGAATAATACACTCTCTTGTTTGACGTATAAAATGTCCTCCAAGTTTACACCTAAGAGTGTACTGCTACTGTGAAATCCAGTGTTTTTGCAAGATTCCATATGTTCCCCATTCCCATGAGACAGTTCAAAAAAAGAGGGAATCTTGCATGCTCTGGGAGTTCCACAGATACCCCAGTGCACTCTTGAGTGATAACTCCAGAGAGAACATAAAGATGGTCATATTGGGTTAGACCAATAGTCCATCTAACTCGGTCTCCCAACATTGGCCAATGCCATGTGCTTCAGAGGGAATGAACTGAACAGGCAATCATCCAGGGATCCATCCCATGTTGTCCAGTCACAGCTTCTGGCTATCATAGGGTAGGGACACCCAGAGCATGGGGTTGCATCCATTTCTATCTTGGCCAATAGCCATTCATGGACCCATTCTTCATGAATTTATCTAGTTCTTTTTTGATCCCAGGTATAGTTTTGGCCTTCACAACATCCTCTGGCATCAAGTTCCACAGGGTGACTCTGCGTTGGTGAAGAAATACTTTCTTCTGTTTGTTTTAAACCTGCTGCCTATTAGTTTTATTGGGTGACCCCTGGTTCTTGTGTTATGTGAAGGAGTAAATAACATTTCCGTATTTTTATAGAATTCTATCATATCCCCCATTAGTCGTCTGTCACTGAAAAGTCCCAATCTTTATAATTCTCTCTCATATGGAAGCTGTCCCACTCCCTTAATAATTTTTTGTTGCCCTTTTCTGTACCTTTTCCTATTCAAATATATATTTTTTTGAGATGAGATTAACAGAACTGCATGAAGTATTCAAGGTGTGGGCATACCTTTGATTTATATAGTGGCATTATAATATTCGTAGGGCTGTCAAGTGATTAAAAAAATGAATTGCGATTAATCGCACAATTAAAAAATGGGGTTGAGTGCTGTAGCTATCTTTAGAAATTTCACACTGATGTCTTTTTTGTCAGATTTGCAGTGTAAGTGTTCTTAAAATGAACAATGTGTGCTGGGTCATCATCTAAGACTAATATAACATGAAATACGTGGCAGGATGCAGATAAAACAGAGCAGGAGACATACAATTCTCCCCCAATGAGTTCAGTCACAAATGCAATTAATGCATTATTTTTTTAACAAGTGTCATCAGCATGGAAGCATGTCCTCTAGAATGATGGCCAGAGCATCAAGAGACATATGAATCTTTAGCACATCTGGCACATAAATATCTTGCCACATCCCTACAACGGTGCCATATGAATGCCAGTTCTCACTTTCAGGTAACATTATAATTAAGAAGTGGGTAGCATTATCTCCTGTAAATGTAAACAAACTTATTTCTCTTAGCGATTGGCTGAACAAGAAATAGGACTGATTGGACTTGTAGGTGCTCAAGTTTTACCTTGTGTTGTTTTTGAGTTCAGTTATGTAACAAAAAAACCTCTACATTTGTAAGTTGCACTTTCATGATAGAGTTTTTACTCTATCAATGATGTGAATTGAAAAATACTATTTCTTTTCTTTATCATTTTTACAGTACAAATATTTATAATAAAAATAATATAAAGTGAGCACTATACACTTTGTATTCTGTGTTGTAATTTGAAATAGATATATTTGAAAATGTAGAAAAACATTCAAAATATTTTAATAAATTTCAGTTGGTATTCTGTTGTTTAACAGCATGATTAATCAGGATTAATTTTTTAAATCACCATTAATTTTTTTAGTTAATAGCATGAGTTAACTGCAATTAATCAACAGCCCTAAATATTTTCTGACTTATCTATCCTTTTTCTTGTAGTTCCTAACATAGTTAGCTTATTTCACTGCTGCTGCACATTGAGCAGAAGTTTTCAGAGAACTATCCCCAATGATTCCACGATCTTTTTTGAGTGGTAACAGCTAATTTAGACCCCATCATTTTGTATGTAGAGCTGGGATCATGTTTTTCAGTGTACATTTGTTTGCGTTTATGAACATTGAATTTCATCTGCCATTTTCTTGCCCAGTTTCCCAGTTTTGTAGATTGCTTTGTAATTCTTCACACTCTGCTTTGAACTTTTATTATCTTGAGTAATTTTTTATCATCTGCAAATTTTACCTTTGCACTGGTTTACCCCCTTTTCCAGATCATTTATGAAAATGCTGAACAGCAAAGATCCCAGTACAGGTCCCTGGGGGACTCCACTATTTAGCACTCTCCATTTTGAAAATTGATTGTTTATTCCTACCCTTTGTTTCCTATCTTTTAAGCAGTGACTGATCCATGAGAAGACCTTCCCATAGCTCCTTACGTTGCTTAAGAACCTTTGGTGAGGGATTTTGTCAAAGGCTTTCTGAATGTCCAGTGCACTATATTCATTAGATCACCATTGTCCACATTTTTGTTGACCCTCTCAATGAATTCTAATAAATTGGTGAGGCATCATTTCCTTTTTCAAAAGCCATATTTGTCTATGCTCATCTAAAAGAGGACTGTTTAAAGTTGTCAGATCTGCTGGGAACAGTAAAAAAGGTCAATGTGCTCTGTACCGTGAAGCTTTTAAAGGTACCTCCATACCTTCTGAATCCCAAAAACGATGGGTCACCATCCTGAAGAGACACATCTGTGTTGGAGGGAGAGGTTAGAGAGAACTGTCCAGTCATTATTCTTCCTCCTCCCACCCAATGCTTGTTATATCATATATCATCTGCTATTCTGTTGCCATCCCCGAGGTTTTAAAAATCATGAGCCATATCCAAAAAAATTGAGATCCCCCCCCCCAAAAAAAAAAAAGGTTGTCTTTTTCTTTGTTTTCTGGGCTTTTAAATTATGCTTGGATCATTCTCTGCGTAAGGGTTAGAAACTTTTTTTTTAAATGTGAGAGCTGAGAATCTCATTTAATCACTTGATTTTAATAGCTGAGGCTTTAAGAAAAATACCATCTATCAAATAAAATGACAGGATTTGGTATCACTGTTATGCTCTGTCTTCTGCATCATAATGGTTAGCTTGTCTATCTTGTCCTGGCTTTCAGTTGTGCTAATTAGTGGAAGTACTTGTAAATTCTCAGAAATTTCATCCTCTACTCAGAGTAAGTGCTCTCATCTTGGGGAGAATACACTACACTTTTTCATACATAGAGGATAAATTCCTACTTCAGAGTGTAAAATTGAATGCCCCCTTATCTGGAGTCATAACTGGCTTCTCCATATTGAATAGTTTAAAACACTTTTTTCACCCCTTTTACTTGCTCTTTTGAAAAACCAGCATGCGTCTAGAAAGGTGACAGACCGTTTCTACTCTGACTGCTATCTTTCATTGTTTTCATCTTGTCACATTTTCTTTTGCTCTGTTTCACTTTTTAAAAAAAAAAATTAATCCTGTGTCATTTAAAAAGGTCTGAAATATGCAGTTCTTGCATCATGAGATTCTTGCTTGGCATGTTTGAGTTCATGGGAATAGAAGAGAAATAACTAGTAGTACCTCTTTACGTTAACCCTATACGGATTTTTATTTAAAGTCTCAAACCATGTGCTACTGATTGATTTTGATACTTAGACCACCTCCACATGTATAATGTGCAGTCACAACATGTTCAGCTGCAGCATGTTCAGTAAGTGCAAGTATTCCATGCTGCCTAAAGTTATTTATGAATGGCATAACATTTTAAAATCACATTAATCAGTTGATAGACCTTTATCTGATGTGATGATGATTATTCTTTAATGAACTGTTAAGCTAAATTTTCAGTGGACTTGGCAAGCAGAACAACATGATCTGTCATGAAGATACAGCAGACACACTAATTTGTGTCTTTGGCAGAGAGAGATTTGTACACATCCCTTGTACATGCTTGTATACAACTGTAAACAATTTGTTAAAATATGCAACTTATATATGTATGTTTTTCCCTATATCAGGTAAGAATTGGAAAATGAAATTTAAATTGGAAATGTTAGAGAACTTCAGTGAAATGAATAAAGAACAAATTAATGTTGCCAAGGAGAGAGAAGGCATAAAATGTGTACTCTCATAATCAAAAACTAAGTTGATAATGACAGTCCACAGGCTTTTACACAGTAGAGTCTTTCTTGTGTTTTAAATTAGAAAAGGCAGGCTTAAACTTAGTGAGAGTTTTCGAGGGACTGAATAAAAATTTTAGGCCAAATTATTCTTTGCAAGAATGTCTGAACAAATCCCCCCCCAAAATGAAGTCACCTAGATAAACGAGCCTATTCTATCAACCAGGTGCCAACTGATTAGGCATGCTAAAAATCCTACCTGCCTTTCCAGGGAATACAAAGCCACTGCAAAATTTGAGTAGTCAGACTTCCTTGTACAGGGAAATCAACTATTCAGCAATGTAAAGTGAGATTTGAGAACTTCCCAATGCTTGGCCCTGCGCAGCCGGCCCTGTGCAGGGTTGGCCAAGACATCATTTTACAGTCTAGGTGCCACTTTCCTACAGAAATAGTCACCAGCACATTGGTGTCTTGTAGTTTACCTTTATATTTCTTATGTAAGTAATCACTTGATTCCAGCAACCGGGGTTTAAACAAAAGCCTTTTGAGTCTATGGGAATAGAAAATAAATAACTAGTAGTAAATCTTAAATAAAAATTGTTATAGGATTGATATGAAGTCCCAGACAATGTGCTACTTACTGATCGATTTCATACTTAAGCCACCTCCCGATGTGTAGTGTGCAGCTGCAACATAGGACAGCACTGCTCACAAATAAAAAAGGAGGCCTTTCAATGGCCCAAGACCCTTACTGTGGGCATGGCTGCACTCGAAACTTCAAAGCGCTGCTGCGGGAGCGCTGCCGCGGCAGTGCTTTGAAGTGTGTGTGTGTCACAGCGCCAGCGCTGGGAGAGAGCTCTCTCAGCGCTTCACGTACTCCATCTCCTCATGGGGATTAGCTTGCTCCGGCACTGTTTACACTGGCGCTTTACAGCGCTGTATCTAGCAGCGTTCAGGGGGGTGTTCTTTTCACACCCCGAGTGAGAAAGTTGCAGCACTGTAAAGCGCCAGTGTAGCCAAGGCCAATGTCACAAGAATTTGGTTTAGCTTTCCCTTTAGGTGTTTGTTGTTTTGGATTTTTGTGGTTAAGTTAATTTCCAGTAACCTCGAAGACCATCACGATGAGGTGAGCAATTCATTCCTCCTCCAGATCTTACCCTTACGTAGCTCTGTGTCAGACTTAAGCACATCTGGCTCTCATTTCCAATTTAATCACACAAGCTCTTAGAATATCTCTTAGTGGTAAAGACAGTTTAGACTCTAGAGATTAGTATATTAATTTATCCCAACTATTTTTTTATTAAAGGAATCAATTACAATAATTTACATATCTCAACTTTTATCCAAAAGTTTGGAGGTTTTGAATGAGAACAATTTATGCCTTAGTATAGCTTGATTCTCCCTTTGTCCGTGTGTGTGTTGTAAGATTTGTAACAACTTTTCCTAAACTTAAAAAGACTCTCATGAACTACACTTTCACAGTAACCTTTCAACATATATGGAAATGCAGTAACTTTCTTCACAGTGAATTACGAATGTGTGTTGATGTATAGATATTAATGTTTCTGGAGCCCTTCAGCTGAAATCAGTTTTAAGGAAATATAAATTGGCAATAATGTTAGTCTAAATATAATGCAAAGTAGATAGATTTGGGTGTGGTCATTCTAAAACCTTTCTCCATTGAATCTAGATCTTTCTTCCCGATTTGTCTCTTGTTTATCTCAAGATGTGTTCCACTTAAAGGACATAAACAACAGAAAATGGGATTCAAAGGAAGAGGGAGGGAAACAGCAACCAGTCTATTACTCATAGCCTGGAGAGTCTGGTATGGTGCTTGTGGCTCCAGTTGAAACAGTTCCCATCCATCCAATTCTTCATTCATAGCCCAAAATGGTCAGATGAAGAGCAGTTCATTTGCCTGAAAATTTTTTCGGATATCACTCACCCAACTATTGCTCTTTCTACTTTAAAAAAAAAAAGAAAAGCGCTCAAGGTCCTTCCACTGGGTCCTAAAACCTATTATGCTAAATAATATGTAGATATGTGAATCTTTGAGAAACTTCCTAATTGGCATGAAACTTAACACCGTTGAAAAATATAGCCTCTGTAGAGACCTTAGCACATGGATGAGGTGAAGACATTTACATGATGACATTGGTTGGAGAAAAAGTTTACAATAGCTTTTGAATGTTGGATAGATTGAGAACTGCAGATTTGGGAGCCTAAAGCTGTTTACCCTATGCAGCTTTTAGGGACACAGCTATGTCGCTACAGCTGTGTTGCAGTATAGCTGCTGTTTGTCAGCAGGAGAGAGCTCTCTTGATGACAAAAAACTTCCACCCCCAGGAGTGGCGTTAGCACTGTCAGCAGGAGAGTGCTCCTGTAGACAAAGCACTGTTCACACCAGTGCTTGTCATTGACAAAACTTTTGTCTTTTGGAGTGGTGTGTGCTTTTTTTAATAACTCTGAATGACAAGTTTTGTTTTTCATTTGCCAGTGTAGACAAAACCTAAAAACTGGAGAAGAGATTACAGTATTCCATGTCAGAGAGAACTGTGGTGTCAACCAATGTTTTGGAAGAGGCAAGAGCAGATTTTAGAAGTTTGTTATCGGGAAACTGCAAGAATTAGTGAGGGAATAGGGGAGAGGAGAGGAGAGGAGCAATCAACAATAACTCTAAGGTTGTAAGCCCGAGTGACACAAAGGATAGTGGAAATCTCAAGTGTAATGGAGAAAGATTTTGTACCTATGGATTATCTTATATTTCATAAGGTCCGTGTGTGACGGGTTTGGTAACAGAAACTCCGTCAAGACTGTCACTAGATGTGCTGAGATACCTCTGAGAGCAAATCCCCCTGCCAGAGAAGGCTTCTCTCCACTCCCATCTTGCTGAGTTAGACGCTTCTGTCAGGTACAGTACAGAGCAAGAGGTTGGGCCACGTCCCCCTGCAGTGCACAGAAACTAAGATTCATTTAGCCCAGGGGTTTCTCAGTTAACAGGGACTTTCCCAGCACCCAGTATTCAGTCTTTCTGGGAGCCTTTATCCCTAAATAAATCAGTTGTACTCTGTATAAAGCTTATACAGGGTAAACTAATAAATTGTCCGCCTCCTATAACAGTGATAGAGAGATACACAGCTGTTTGCTGCCCCAGATATTAATTACTTACTCTGGGTTAATTGATCAGCAAAAGTGATGTTATTAAGTATAAAAAGTGGGATGTAAGTTATTCCAAGTAATACCATACAGAACAAAGTAAGTTACCAAGCAAAATAAAATAAAATACACATGTCTAAGCCTAATACAGTAGGAACCTGAATACAGGTAAATCTCACCCTCAGAGATGTTCCAGTAAGCTTCTTTCACAGACTGGACTCCTTCCTAGTCTGGGCCCAATCCTTTTCAGACCAACGTTGTGGTTTATGGCCTTGGTCCAGCAATCTCTCCCACGCCAGTAGTTCCAGTCTTTTGTTCCAGTTTCTTTCAGGCATCTCTTTGGGATGGAGAGGCCATTTCTTTAGCCAGCTGAAAATGGGGGGGGCTTCCAGGGCCTTTTATATTTTCTCTCTCTCTTGTGGGCGGAAACCCCTTTGTTTTTCTGTGCAAAATCACAGCAACAAGATGGAGTTTGTAGCCACCTGGACAAATCTCATGTCCATGAATGATTCAACTTTTTGCAGACTGACGCCATTGTTTACATGTTAGTTCAAACGTTTCGAGGAAAGCTCAAATGTGGATTGGCATCTCCCAAAGTCCATTGTCAGTTAAGTGTTTGTTAATTGGGCACTTACTCAGAATAGTCCTTTCTCCAGAAGCTGACCAAATACTTCACTGATGCTACTTAGACTCAAACCCATTGAGATGAAAGGACATAGCCAATTTTTATAACTTCAGATACAAAAAGGACACACGCATACAGACAGCACAATCATAAACAGCAAATTATAACCTTTCCATAGACATCTTACTTGACTTCCTTTGCACAAGATTTGGTGCAACTGCAGGATCTTGGTTGCAGCAACAACTTATAGGGTCACAGTTCGCGTCAATAATGTCACACCGTGTTTCCCCATAGTAGTGGTGAGGTATACTTCAATATTTCATTAAAATGATGGTGCTCCTTGTGAAATTTTAGATCATTTTTCATATCACATAGGATCTTTTCAGATATATTTTTAGCACGTCATTCAGCTTCTCTTGTGAATTGATCCAGCCAACTGGACTTCCATTGAGAAGAAAGTTGTGTGACCTAATACCTCTTTTACCCATACTTTAATTTTGTTAGGGTGCATAGGAAAGCTATCCATTGGAGTAAGCATAATTTTAATTAACCAGAACCTCTCCAGACACTGGATCTGCAAAGAGCGTTCCAGCTAGAAATTTCCTTCATAAGTGATCCATCACAGATAATTGAAATCCTTCAGCATACCTGAATGACTATGTAGGAGATGGACAGAGATAGCTGAAATTGTTTAATAGCATAGCTTTAATAGGGCAGAGTAATTGCCTTGCACACATTTGGGATAAGATACTCAAATCTTCCTGCCTGATGTATTCACTTGCCTCTTCCTAATCTATGCTTTTTAATACCCTCATAAATGGTTTATTACCTTTGCTATATTTATAGGGGCATGTCTCTCTGGTACGATTGCTTAAAGATGCTACCTTAGGAGAGCCTTTTGTAATCCTGGTTTGGCTACATGGGGAAATTGGAAGCCAAATCATTGTTCCAGAATAGGGTCACTTTTATTCCAGAATGATTTCCACACAGATGTCCTTGGATAATTATTACATAGTTATTTTGACATAACTATAAGTAGAGCCCATCCCATGTTTTTCATAAATGAGAAATAATACAAAATAAAATGAAAAACTCACTCTGCAGCGGCAGCTCCTGTGGCTCCTGTCTTTCGGGGCGGGGCCCCTGCTCCAGGCTTGTGACTTGGCACAAGGGGTCATTGTGCCACTCCCTCAAATTTGGCCTGGGCATCTAGGCCAAACCTGGGAGCGGCATTGCAACTCTGTGTGCTGAGGTGCAATGCCCAGCCCACGAAACCAGGCCCAGTCCTGCAAGACAGGAGCTGCTGCTGTGATGTGAGTGTAGGATGACCTTTCTCTGTAATCTTCCAACCTCCCAGGGCCTTCATCCCCCTCAGAGACAGGAGAAAATAAAATTAGCACAAAATTCCATATAAAAAAAGAAGAGTTTTTTTGTTTGTTTGTTTGTTTTTTTAAAAAAGGAAGAAGAGTTTCATGGGACTATACTGGTCTATTTCCCCATGTAGACATGCCCTGAGTGTTCTACACATGATCTGAGCTGGCAGGAGATAAAGCATTCACTTCCTTACCCTCACCTGGTGTCCCTAATCTTGAGCCATGCTGCACCCCAGATCACCAAGGACCCCAGGTCTGTAGCCTGAGGAATGAGTTAT
Source organism: Gopherus evgoodei (assembly GCF_007399415.2). Taxonomy (NCBI): domain Eukaryota; kingdom Metazoa; phylum Chordata; order Testudines; family Testudinidae; genus Gopherus; species Gopherus evgoodei. The sequence continues at coordinate 51,673,327 of NC_044328.1, read as the reverse complement.
TCCTATATAGGATCTTTAAAAGAGAGAACGCATTTGCCCAATCCCACAGCCTGTTTTCAGTCTGTAATTTGGCTGTAAATATTTGCTCCATGCTGAAATTTGGCAGAGAGCTTCTTCGCTAGAGATTAACTTTTTTTCTCATTTTGTAAAACAAATCAGACTATATTTAAATAGTACAAATGGTATCTGTTAAATTACTGATTCTGGATGGATTTTACAGTTACGCAACTCTAAAATAACTGACTTTTAAAATATTCTGACAAGGCAATAGCCTGTAATATGACTTTACTATATTGGTTATTTTTGATCATGGGTTGATTCTTGCTGCCAAATTATGAAGTCTTGAAAGAGATCAAAGGTAATTCAGTGTGAAAAAAGTGGAAATTTTATTTACAAATGAGTTTCTCTCTCTGCTTGTGCAGCAAACACTGTTAAGATTGTATTGGTCATTGTGTCTTGTTTTTCCTCCTGTTGCTCCAAATCTACTTTCAATGTTACTTTGGTGATTTCTCTCATGCTGGGTTCTAGTCTCCTGGGGAATCTGTCATTGGTTTCTTATCTTTTCCCTCCCCCTTTTTATCCCTTTGTGACAGCTGAATCCATGCATGCTAATAATCTCTATGGTAATGGTTCTGACATCTAACTTGTCACACCTGACCCTGTGTCCATTCCCTCATTTCTGTCTCCTGTATGCCATCTACATCTACTACAGTATTACTTACTGCCAGATCAGGCTCCTTATTTGTCCTCTCAACTTTTCAAATACTGTGAACTGCTCATCAGGTACTCTTTTAATTCCCCCTCTTTTCCCACTGAGTTAAAGCTGTTAGGACTTACTACTGCTTCTGACACCATACACTGAAAGTTAACCTTGTCCAGGCTCTGGTCACCTCCAGTATATTACTGCAGTTTTCTTCTGTTCTCTTGGTCTTCATATTATTTCTTCCCAGACTCTAAAAAATGCAGCAGCTAAAATTATTTTCCTCATCTGTCAGTCGGAGTAAGTCTCTCTTCTCTTTGGATAGATCTTCCTCTTTCTTGCCTATCATTATCAAGTTTAAATGTCTCTTCCTTGCCTTTAAGGATGTACACATTACTACCTACTACCCTGCATCTTAGATCTTGTTTCTTATCATATCCGTTCTTCTTGATGTATTCTGTCAACAGGTTTGATGGATGCCTTGCCAATTGATCATCAGTAGAGGGGTAGTTCCTGCTGGAGTCTTCCTGTAGGGAACTCATTTTACCCAATCTGGGAGCCCTCCTTTATCTTGTGACTTTGACTACACCTTACAATGTGCTCATGTGCATTGTTAGAAAAATGTTATTATCGGGTATCTTGTAGTCAGAATTACTCTTACGGTTTAATTTTTCGCATTATGACACCTTTTCTTATAATCTCATAGCATAGGGTCATTCTTTGGTCACTTACTTATGTTAAGTCTTTCTTAAGCCTGTGGCCTAGTATGGCTAAGCTGACATTTTACAGGCCTGAGCCTGTAGGCCTTATGTTTTAGCCCTACTTAGATACCTAATGCAAACTTATCCCTTCTAACTACTGATCAATCTGATACGTCTATAATCTTATGATTTAAATCTGTTTAGCAACCAGTGATTGATTATATATGACATCTCATGTGAGTTGATTATAACATCACATAACGCACAACAAATGAATGATAAAATGAAATAATTGGCAACACCCTGCGTTTTAAGAAGATGGTACTATAATAGTTATCAGAATACTGAATTATGTCTTTCACTCTGTCCTTGCAATGTAAAAAGAGCACTATGAAGGATTTTTCTGTGCTTTGAATTTTCTGAGCTACTTTTAAAATGCTCTTAATTATTTGTAACATGCTTTGTTATTGATTCCTGGATTGTCGATAGGTGTATTGCTCTCAAGCGTAGATTGTTGGAGTCAATGTGAAGCGATGGAAACAGCTATAAGGATGGTTGAGAGCTCTTTTTTGTTTAGAATATCACCAGATTCAATCATCTCTGGGTTTCACAGTCCACTACTCCTGCAATTTAAATTCCCAGCCATTTTGAGTTTATGAATTATACCCATGTGGTGTACAGCTGCAGTGATGCTTGTATCTGTCCCATTCCAAGAGTCCTAAGCAATTGTGAGAGCTGAACTAACTTAGCCGATCACCACCACCCTTACTCTACACCTAATTTCAGTGGTTGTATGAGGGATACTGCACAGGTGGTGAATTTACTTGGCCGATCTGCCATAGCTCTTCGAAAGCACCCCCACATCAAGATGACTAGCACGCATAATAATGAAACAGACCTAGCCCATGTCAGCAGTGTACCAGCACATCTCTAAAGCTTAAAACATCTGTTGAGTCAGTCTGAAGCAATGGAAACAACTAGAAACATGACTGAGAAGTGTGGTGGTTTATTTGTTTGTTTGTTTTTAAAGAATATCACTAGATTAAATTATTATTGGGATTTGTGGCCTGTTACCACGTAATTTTTAAGTTCTCAGTCATTTTTGGCTTTTTCACACACGTGGCTTTATACCGGTGCGACAGCATGTCCTTTCAGCTGCTCACTCTTTAAAGAAATTTTCATATTTATTAATTTTCTTTATTATGAGTTAGCAAGTCTAGGTTTATTTTTTATGGTGATTTACCTGGGAATGAACTTGAACTCACAGGAACAGAATGAAAAAATCATAAATAGTACATAGACTACTGCATCTGCCTGTGCTAAAATAAGATGTATTTGATTTATCAGTTTTATTTCTAAGACTGTATTGAGTGTCAGGACCATTGAAAGTAACCTAGAAAGGTAGAGTAGTGTCAAGATTGAAGATCTTCTGAAGTCTGACAGTTAGTTGCTCTAGCTGTTTTAAGTAGCCAATGTTTCTGGAACAAGTGAATTCTAGAAATCTGTCATCATGTATCAAGAAGCTTTAAATAAAGCCACAGTCAGTAAACTTCCAGGGTGCTGGGAGTCCCTATTACAATACTGTAGTAAGAAAACATTGTATTCTGAATCTGTTGGGGTTTGTGTAATACTAGCTAAATAAGTCTCTAAAAAGTTATAGCACATCTGGCCATCTTTTATGAATATTTTTTTAATATTTTACATATCAGATTATTTCTGATATCAGAAAATACAATGCAACCCACGCAAATATGTCTTAATAGTCTTGTTATTGCCCCTTTCTGAGCAAGCTGAAACTACTCCAGCTGTCCTTAGTTGACTATTCTACAAGAGTAAGAAAGAACACATGTAAAATAATGAAGTTCTGGCTCTTTAAAGAGTTCCTTGAACTGTTAATACAATGTAATACTCTTTTATTTTTCTTTAGTGCATAAGAAGTGCAGGTTTAGTCCTCTGGTCTCAGAATAGGTACACCATGGGATTTAAGTGTCTAATTTTAGGCACCTACTTTAGAAAGTTTTGGTGTTAAATTTTGTGAAGCCTGTTGCATACCCTAAAGATCTACCATGCATTAAAAAGACAGCATTTAACATAATCAGTGGATTATTTTTGAATTAATATATCACTGCAACTCCACCAAATAATCCTTAGTCTGTATCACCAGTCTCCTAGTATATACCATCTTTTAATACAATTAAGGAATTGCTTATTTTGGATGTTAGAGACTGAGAGCCTACCCAAGAAAGTCTTGCTTTGTCATTCCATTTGCTTGGGTGGCCAAGTGTTCTGCTTTGGATATTCATTATTACATTATTATAGTACTTTGGTATAATGTTGAAGAGGTTTTCAAAGTGTGTTGCATGTTGTATTTGGTTTTCTGTGTTAATTGCACACACAGCCATTTTGTCTTTAGGTCTCTGGTTTGATTTCAGCCCAGGTGCCTAATAAAAAGTTGTTACCATCTGGTATCTGTTTTGTGAAATAAGCCTGGGTTTTTCTTTTCCTTTTGGACGAGTGCACACATCACAAAAACCACCACATAGTTGGCACCATTCTTACAGTTTTAGAAGAAAGGTCAGAGATCTCATTAGCATGAAGTGTGTCACAATATGGCTGTAGCGTGGGAATTGTGTGTTGCAGATTCATTTCATTCAGAGAGGAAAGGAAGGGCAGAAATAAGTCAAAAGTCGATTACATATCTACAAATAGTTTATTTCCCATTTATTCCAAACCCCATAAAATTGATTAGTTTGTCTTGATGTGTAGATAACATCCAGTTAGACTATTACCACTTCTGTGGATACAGTTTTGTTAAAGAGTTCTGGCTGAATTTGAGCTGGTTGCTTGCACTAAATTCTTGCCTCCATGTGGTGTAGATAAGATATAATCGTATAATTTTTGTTCTCATAAGAGCGCTATGAATATTTGATGCAGAAAAAAGAAAAATAATGGAGTTGAACTCTTGGTTACTGGTAAATTCAGAAGTTTTACTATGAATGCATATTACATTAAGTGTTATGGGCTGGAAATTTCAACTCCTGATATCCAAGGGTTAAAAATGATGGACATGAGCTGCTGTGTGAAATAGACCAAAAATCTATGGTAACTTTACATTTAAACAAATCTTAAATTTAATCTGTGTATCTTGGGTTTTATTCCATTAAAACATGTCCTATAATGTAACAGAAAACTCTTCAGAATTAAAACAACATTTAAAGTAGACATTCTCTGACCTTTCTTCTAAAACTGTAAGAATGGTGTCAACTATGTTAAAGTAGACATTCAAATTAATTTTTCCATATGATATAGTGAGAATTTACAATTGTGTTTTTTCAAGATTCAGTAATTAAATAGACAAAGCCCTGTAGTTCATGTGTACCGTAGTAGTTAACGCCTGGTTCAACTTCTTGCTGTTTTTATTGGACAGAATATTTATGATCCTGTATTTCTTGAAAAGGGAAAATATGATATAAAATATTGCATGGCATAGGGAAACTATGATAAACATAGTAGTACTGCTTAAAATATGAAATGCTTACTATGCACATTTAAATAGTCGTGTTTCAGTAGTTTGGTAATTATTACTGGCATTTTGTGTTATATGAAAACTGCTTTTGTTAAGGATAATAGATTACTTTATACTGGAATATAAATAATTTACATTCTGTCTTCTAATGGCAAAAAATTAACACTAATATTTGTAAGTTAAATAATTTCTCAATCAAGAGTAGCTCATTGCATGGAAGCCTTCATGTTTATTATTAAATACATGGACTGTTCATATAGTTACGACACAAGGCTAGGTTAGGCCAATGTGTTACTACTGACCTGGTAAAACGTTTTGATTCTAGATAGAGTAGTATGTTGTCGTTGGAGTAGCAGAAAGATAGAAGTGTTTTCCTTTTCCGCAAGAATAATGTTCATGATGATTAGCCCCACCCCAACAGGGAAACTCATGGGTGTAAAGGGGCGCGTATCTCCAAATAGTCTTTTTTTGGTTTTGTTCTTGTTTCCGTGATTTAAGTCTTCTACAGTAGAAGACTCACTCTTTGGATTCTTGGGTCTGCAATTCAAGAATATTCTGAATGAAAGTGGGGTTGACAATGTTTTGGATTGACATTAGAAATTGTTTACTGTGGGAGAACATTTGTGGGAAGTAAATTCTAAAGCATTTTTTAGCCACAAGGCTTGGGGGTAGGTGAGGTAGTATCTTTTATTGAACCAACTTCTGTTGGTGGAAAGTACTATCTCTTAAGCTACACAGAGCTCTTCTTCAGGTCTAGCAAAGGAAATCAGAGTGACTGAGCTAAATACAAGTTGGGAAAGAGTGTTAAATATAACCAGTAATGCATGTTGTAGGAGGCCACTTGAAAGGAAGTGGGCAGTGAGAGATTAACAATGCAGTATTTAAAGCTGAATTTTATTTCTCAAAAGTCAGGACATATAAAGGTTACAATTATTTTAGGATTTGCGTAGGTTAGAAAAAGAGGGTAAGATTAGGTTGCAGTGAGCTAACTACTTTTCCCCTATAGACATTAATTAACGCTTGTTTGGGGTCACTTGGCTGAAACAGTTATAGTTAAGGTTCCAAAAAGTTTCCATTTTACTAGCTTGTTTTAAGAAATTTGTGTCTTTCTGGAATACTGCCCTTGCTTGCTTCCTTATAAAGGGTGGGAATGTCTTTTGAGAGAGAAAGTGGGTTCGAACAAAATCACTTTGTGATTTGTGTAAGTGAACTCTAGTAGCTTTACAGAATTCATAAACCCTCCAGTGAAGTTTGTAATAACTGTAAGATGTATAGGGTCAGGTTTTTTTCTTTCCCTTTCTTTTCTCTTAAAATTCTCCCTCTCCACAAAACCAAACAAGGAAGCTCTAGAATAATATTTTGAGCCACAGTTATGCACATCTTCTATGCGTGATAACACAGCAGGGAGAATCATGACCAGATCTCCTGATACATAGCAAGCTATTTATCAGAAATAAATTAAAATGTTGTTTTATATATGTGATATACACTTGGGGTGCCAGAACTGTAAGCCACTGTGTTACCCTTCTGCCTCAGCAAGAGCTTTGCTGGAGCTTTTACTGCCACATCAGTCTGTCTGTCTTACCAGCAAACTCCTCCAGACTCTCTCTTGTCAGTCTAAACCTTGCCTTGTAGGTAACATTCATTGAACCCCACTTCCTCAGAGATGTCTCTTTGCAGTATCTAGTCCCTTTTTCACTGATCAGTCACAGAAGTTACCAAGTCTGCTGCCTCCAAAGAGACTGCACACACAAGCCTGTCAGTTTAGCTGAGGGCCCATGTTTTACTTTAATACACAGCCCTGAGATTGTTTATAGTAAACCTAGGCACAAGGTTATTAATGAAGAACATGAATTTAAGTGTTACTAAGCAAAAGAAAAGGAGGCAGGTATGGTTACAAACAAAACAAAAATCACACCCTTTCTAGTGTCTAAAATTTTATTTTAGCAGGCTATATTTTTTGGCTTAGCAGCTTTCTTTCTTACTTTGACCTATCAGCATCTCCAGCTCCTCAGGCAGGAGGTTCCACCATTCACAGAATCAGAGGGTGCTGATCCCTTTGTTCCCTCAGTGATGCATAACACAGGAGTCCCCTTTCTTCCATTTGTTTATGTTGTGTTTAGATGTGCTTGTAATTATTAAAACTGGAAGCACTGGCTGTTGGAAGTCTGAAAGGACAGGAAACAAAAAGGAGAGAGGGAGGAGTTGAGGAGGCTGAGTGAGACTTACAGAAGGTGTAGCAGCAGCTTGGTACAGAGGATTCCACTGTAAAAATAAAGTCCTGTTGAAGTTGTTAGTACCTTGCCTGGTTGATACAACAGTTTAGCCTAGAAAACCTTTGAAATATATTCTTTGAAAAGTTAACCCAGACAAAATTCCTCTTCCATGCTGCTGTTTCTTCCGGGTGCAGGCACCAAGGCCCTTCTTCATCCTCTGCTCAACTTGCTTTCTGGATTTGCTTGATCCCTTTGTTTGCATAAGGTGCAGATATATTCTCATTGTCCTTTGCTTGCAATTAAGTCCCGCTGTTTTCTTGTCTGCCTGTTAGCTTGATCCCTGCAGAAAGGGAGTTGCACATTCCTTTGTCAAGTAGTTGATCAGCTACTTCCACAATATGTTTTAAGAACATATATTTCCAGCACTCAGACCCAACTTTTTATCTGCAGCCATACGTACATTGCACAATGATATTCATGACTGGTGTGTCACCAGTTTACGTATGATACCTTGCAAGACAGAGTAAATATTCTGAGTGTGTTGGGTGCGCCCTTTTGCCACTTGGCATAAAGGGGCTCTTAGGGTCTCAGTATATCACCTTATAAGTGTTGTGTATTGGTGGAGTATTAACTTGTGTAGACAAATGTAACATTTTTAATAAACTCAACAATACCTTTCAAAGACTGAGAAGACAGGAGGGTCATCCATTTCTCCTTCAAAAAATGTCATGCAATCTTCAGCTTCTTCCTCTCCCTGGATGTCAAGGTACTGTACAATGAGCTGTGAATGAAGATCTCCTGTGAGGGCCCACACCTCTACAATACCACACTCAGTCTTAATTGTGCACGTTATATCTGCACATAAGCATTTCTAATGTGCCTAGTGCTTTTAGTACTAGGTGCTGATGTTAGGTGTGTTACAATAAAGTGGGAAACTTTTCACATCCTTAATCACAAATGAAAATGAAATAGATTTCAACAGAGTTCAGTTTGTTAGTCTGGGGATTTAGTGAGGCTAAATTCTCTTGTTATTTTGAGATCTGTGACCTGAATTGTTAAAGACATGTGTCTGGTTTACATCTGCAGCGTGGTGTCTTTCTCAACTTGAAATGATGAAAGAAATATATATAATACAAGTTTCTAATATGTAATTTTTTTTAGATTCGGTTCTCTGTCATGTAGTGGGGGAGAGTTCTCTGAATCCCGAACAGAGAGATGAAAATTATTGTAATTTCTCTTCCATAGTAGAAGGGCAGGCTGTCAGAGTATTGGATCTCCATTCTCTAGGTGACCAGTACTCACATGAAAAGTAGAATGACCATTTAGAATTTTTCCTGTAACACTGTAATGAAGTTTAAGGAGCATGTAGTTCCAGTGGGAATTCCTTCTTAACTAAGTGTTTATGCTTGGGAATAATTAACTTTGTTCTGGTATACCCAGCGTTTGTTAAGTTTTGTGTGAAGTTGTAGCATAAATAAGTCACAATTATATAAAAACCTTTTATATATTGTACCTTGAAATCTGTTAGTGTTAAATAAAAATACTTAATTAAATTGTTTACCTTGGAAATTCACTGTATAAATATAGCTGTTTCATCATTTATTCACAGCACAAATACCATGCATTATGCATAGGATTCAAAAAGGTGTCTGGTATTTGTGGTGATGCATTGACAGTTAAATGAACCAGGAAGTACCAAGAGGATTACATAAAGGATAAAAATATTTAAGATCCTAAAGCTTTTTAAGGTTAACATTTAAAAATAGTTAATTGAAAGCCAGTTAGTAGTATTGTTGAACGTGTTTCAGGATTTAACTTAATGGTCACTGTTGCCTTGCAGTTCACTACAAATCTCGACCTGTAAACCCTGTGTCTTTCTGGTCCTAGACTTCTTTTGAGCAGAGATGACCAATTTAATCAATCACTGTGTTTGCATGATATGAATGATTAGACTGAGGCTACAAAATAAATCTTCACTTTTAAATTAAGAGCCTGAACCCATTCTCATTAGTTTCAATAGGAACTAAATACAGCCCTCTGCCAGAACTTGAATCTCAGGCTATGTCTACACTATAGCTGAGATACGTCGACTCCAGCTACATTATTCGTGTAGGTCAACTTACCGCGATAGTGTAGACATAGCCTAAGTTTCCAGAGGTGATGGACTGCATGAACTCATTTTTCTAGACACTACTCCCTCTTTATGAAAGCTGTTTGCATACAGGGCTTTGGATCTGTGCTCCAGCTCCAGGTAATAACCTGCAGCACCACTGCGCCGGAGTTGCTCTGCGCTCCAGTTCCAGGCTCTGCTCCAAAGCCCTGTTTGCATACTAAATAAGAAAAATGAGTAGTTAAAAATGATTGGTTATGATTTCACAGTAGTGCAAAACATTAAAGTGAAATAAATGTATGTGTGTGAATTTATATTTCAGTAGTACTCTGTTCAAATAATATTAAAAGTTGGCTGCTGTAAAACTATTTTTTAGATTTATTTTAACAAATGTCATTTTATTTACAGCTGCTGCTGAGGGCAAAGGCAAAAGTGGGGAAGACTTTTTTCAGAAGGTAAGAAACCTCTTTGTTACAATCCTATGTTTGATAAGTACAGTAATTCAGTACATTATTGTTGGAAGAATTATACTTCAAATTATGGTGAAATTGATATTTAGTGTAGAGCTCTCTCTAATGAATATTCTGATGTAACTTCCGTAATATTCCTTAATTTCCTAGCCCTGGTGATTATTAACATTTTTTTTATTGTTACCATATTTTTTTAGTAGAATGTGTATTTGGTGGTATATGTATAGCATATAATAGATTTAATCTCAGTTTATTACAGGGTGTATATCACAAAGTGAACAGAATAGTAAGTTTGACTGTAAATACATTGTTTCAGAGTCCATTGTTAGACACATGTAAATAGGTAGTGAGGGGAAGATGAAATTACATGAAGGCCAACAAACAGCAGCAATACAGAAAGCATTGTTTGTCAGATTGTCTTGCGGAACAGAATTCTCAATATTTTTTTGTATCCTCTTCAAATGAGTTATATCACCCTGAGAGAAGCCTGCCTAAGTAACTGAACATCATCACCCCTTTCCTCCCAAATATCCTGTAGCATGTATATTCTCAGGTAGTCATGAGGAGTCCTATTCTGGAAGTAATATTTTTCTTTCTTAAGTCTTTCAAAATGTTCTTGAATTCCAAAACTGTGTGTTTTTTATAGTTCATTTTTATCAACTGACTTGTTTGGTGTGTGAAACTGGCCTTTGCATTATATGGGTGAGGGCAGGAGAAGATCGTACACTTTCCTTTCAGGGTCAATAATCTTTGGAGCTAGGTGAATTCGGTCATGTCTTGAACTGGCAGCATGACCTTCTTGAGTGATAATCATATGCGATACCTTCAAAGAAACAAAATTACAGATAATATTTTCCTTCTTACCATCACTCTCAGTCCAGCTCTTTGAGTGTCATGAACAAAAGGCATAACTGAACATCCATGAAATCGCAACAATTATTCTGAATATTCAAAGAATGAAATCTTGGCCCATCTGAGGCCAGTGGGAGTTTTGCCAGTGACTTCTTCAGTGAGGCCAGGATTTGTTAGACCTTTCAGATGCCTGTGGTTTCTGTAATATTGCATGAAACAGCAATGGTCCATCTAAGTACTGAACAAAATAGGTGACTGGAGACCTGCATAGCAGACTTTTTTTTCTTTGTCACTTGAATGGTTGTGTGTTTGATCATTTGTATCAACATGTCCTCTCCAGCTACTCTAGATTTAAATGATTCTATCCAGATTGAACGATGTTCTGGCTTGTTATACAAAATATACTATACATTATTACCATAATCTGTTTTATAATTCTAGAAGTTTATTAGATGATGATGTGAAGTCTAACGTGTTTAAAACAAACAAACAAACAAAAAAAACCTTAAGTTACATTAGTAGTGTTAGACTAGTATAATGCTTCATTGCAGTTTCAAACATTGACAGGATTTGGAACTTAGATTCTAGGACAATTGAGAACAAGTTTTTTTATAAGATATGTTGAGTGTCTCTAAGAAGGAAATTTGCGTGTCTCACAGTGAAGGCTTGTGGTTAGATAGTTGCTGAGACACCACAGAAGATTTAAAAAACTCTCTACAGCATTTGAACCACAAAAAGAAGAAAAATGGGTAGCAAATGAATGTTAAAGTTAGTTATGCAAATACTTTTTCAAGGCCAGTTGTAAATAGTTTTATGGATGTTATTTTAGTTGAGGTCTATATGTCCTGATGTTTTTAGGTTCAGTTTACTGTGTACTCTGACGCTACTTGTTCTCTACAGTAGAGACAAACAGTCTTTGATTTGGAAATTGCTTGGAACTTGTTTTAATCCATGATGCTTTTTTTTATACAACCTGTTGATATATAAATATTCTATGATTTCTCGGTTCTACCTGCTTTAATAAATATACCAGAACTCGAATCTCTTACCGAGAAGTTAGTGAATGATAGATTCAAGAAATAGGTTTGTTTGTTTTAGGAGTGACAATCACTGGACAGCAACAAAAGATTAATAGTGGCCTAATCTTTTATTTTACAGATTCCATGCATACACAAGCTTGATCAGAAATGGGTTTTAACCTTAATACTAGTACAATCCAGACTTATCCTCTCATGCTTACTTTTTATTCATAGATTGGAAGATGAAAACAAGCTTTTCTGTATTTTTAACTACTAGTTGCTTCCTTAACTTTGTGCGAACTAACTTGAATGAACAGTCATTGAACTTAACTGGTTAAATAAACCGAAATAAAGAAAATATCCTCCCTGCACATGCAGAAAAGACTACTGCTCTCAAAAGCTTTTTTAGCACTTCTGTAATCTCTGGTTCCAGGGAGAGATGACCGTGCCTGCTGATAGTTGGTGGCGGGGGACAGTGTGAGGGTAGCTATCTTCAGCATTGTTACTGGGCATACTCAGTCCATGTGAACATGCTCAGTTAAAGCTAAGGGGCATGTGACCCCAACGCATCACCTCTGCTTCCAGTCATTTCCAACATTTTGGTGGTTTGACTCTCTATATAACTTCAGCAGCAAACATGTACTGCTTAATCATAGAATATCAGGGTTGGAAGGGACCTCAGGAGGTCATCTAGTCCAACGCCCTGCTCAGAGCAGGACCAATCCCAGACAGATTATTGCCCAAGGTCTCTAAATGGCCCCCTCAAGGACTGAACTCACAACCCTGGGTTTAGCAGGCCAATGCTCAAATCACTGAGCTATCCCTCCCCTCATAGACAGTATTAATATTGCTCTTTTAATTTAATTTAAATGATTTTAATAGATTATAGTAAATTTAGGCCTTAATATAGCATGTTACCATTTTACATTTTAATTTTAAATAGATTCATTTTTAAATATAAACTTGTATTTAATTTATATAAAACATCTGTTTTTATTAAATACAATTATCAATTTTTATCCACACTGAGCAGTAGCTTTTGCAGAATCCCTTTGGACTGTGCTAATTGATTCCACAAAGCTGCTATCTAGAATTCATTTTTGAACTTTACAAAAGTATTATTTTGAGTCCAGATCAGATTGGATTTTCCATGCAGGGAAGCAATACATTTGTTCACTTTTCAATTAGTAGTAATTCCCCCAGGCCTCCTTATCATTGCTAGCTAGTTTATTTTGTGGGAGTCTGTAAAGACAGTATCATAAAGGTGGAAAGAGGTAGGTTACTGAAGTAAGTTCTGTTCTGTACATGTATTATTACCTTTATGGATACCTATTGATGTGATCTTTTGCCCTGGAACTATAAAGACTGTGTCAGTGTTATAGAGGATCCAAGGGACAGTTGGTGAATAAGGACTTCTATTCACGTGGTTCCAGAATGGAGGACCTTGTTATGCTTCCACAGTGGCTGCTTTGAAATCATTCCATGGCAGGGCATATGGTCTTAGTGTGGATCTGTGAAAGCAGTACATTTGGAGAAAGCAAGTTACTTCAGTAACTCTTCCCCCCTCCCCCTTCATTATATTGCATTTCCAGATACACATTTTGTTTTATCTGAATGGCACATTTTCCATGAGAGACAGGGTGGATGAGGTAATATACTTTTTTTGACCAACTTCTGTTGGTGAGAGAGTTGCAAGAGAGTGACTTGAGGAAGAGCTTTGTGTACGATCAAAAGCTCATGTCTCTCACCAACAGAAGTTGGTCAAGTAAAAGATATTAGTACCTAACTCAACTTGTGTCTTCAATATCCAACGCAGCTACCACACCACATTTTCCATATTCTGTTTGTTCCTCTTTGTAACAGAAGTAGAAAGAATTTGTAAGGAATGTTTTCCTTTAGATGTGGAAGAATGGGATGTGAATTGGGTAAAAATTCCTTGTGGCTAAGTACAGTTTGAGCTATATAACTTCATTTAGAAATTCTGTAGCAATTTGATTAAAAATATACACAAAGTTTACTTAGAGATTTGAAGTGCATATTTGACCAGAAAGAACAGTTTTTCATGGTTGTTACTGAAGTAATATAGATTACACTCTGATGTTTTAAGGCTCAACAGGTTCTGTCACCAGTGCCCTGTAACCTTAGGGGCTTTTATGCTGTTCAGCTATGGTTCAATTCCCTGACACCAGTAGCCTACCCATAAGCACAAAGTCTCATTTTGGCACCAGCCCAGTTTCTCCTAGCAAGGTGACACCAACAGCCCTTCCAGGCCAGCCTCCTCCCAGATACACAGACTGTCTCCCTCTGTTTCATCAACGCTGAAGGAGTGAAATCAGCCCTCCAGCCTCCTTTGGTGTGCGCACTTCGGATAGGTTACACACCAGAGAGCAGCTTGGTGTAAAAATAAACAAAGTTTATTTAACAGAAAAACTACACATTCAGAGATGAAATAGTAATGGAAAGCAAACATACACCAGTGACACAGAAGATAACCATGAAGAAGCAGTCTCATGCTTTACACTTCCATATTGGATGACACCCCTTTTTTAATAAAAGTCTTACCTATTGCCTTTGAACAGTTTAATTGCATACCCCCAAATAGGGTGACCAGACGGCCTGTTTTTAAAGGGAAAATCCTGAATTTAAGCCCTCCTGCAGGTGTCCCGACTTTTTTTCAAAAATGGGCAAATTGTCCTGTATTTTCTGTCCCTCCTCCCCACATCCCTCATCAGTACTGGTAGGTCCTGCTGCTGGCCAGATCCCTGCTCGCCAGTCGCCTGCCCACCAGCAGTGAGTGAGAGGATCCAGTGGCTTATGATGGGGATGGGTGTGCAAGGCTGCTGGTGGGGCAAAGCTGCAGTGCGTGGGGTCAGCTGCTCTCCCTTCTGGTCTATCAGCACAGCTCCTGCTGCATGCTGGGTCTTGCCCAGCAGGGCCTTGCCCCCTGTCTCATTTCCAGCTGGTGCTGGCTGTGTATTGCGGCGGCTGGTGAGTGTGGGCAGGGGCCAGGCAGTGGCCGGTTACGTGTCACCTCTGCTGCCCACCCATTGGCCCTTTATGTGCTCTCCCTGTTGCTGTCCTCTCCCTGCTTTGCCCTGTCACACCCTCCTCCCCCCAACCCTGCTGTTCCTCCATATTCCCCCTGGCATGGCGCGTCCTGCTCCCATCACTGTGTGGAGAATCAGCCCCTGGTCGGAGTGCTCAGTTCACCAACAGCCTGGCTGGCTGTCTCCTTCCTTTCCCCACTGCCTCTGGCTGGGCTGGTGCCCTGGGAAAGCCCAAGACCCGCTGTCTTGGTGCACTGGCCAGGAGGAGCCAAACCCTGCCTGTGTCAAAACCCCTCATAGTGCTGGCACGGGGAAGCCTCTCCACCCCTCAGCTTTGCTCTGGAGTGCCAGAGATGTGGGAAGCGATTTCCAGCCTGTTTGCTCCCTGACCGTGCAGGCTCCACAGCAGCCCCGCCAGGCAGGGGCTAGACTCCATCTTCTCCCCACTACCCTCTGCGTCCTGCCCCCAAGGAGCATGGGGCTGCTCCATTCCCTAGACGACATCCGCTACTGAGTCACCTCTCTGACTAGATTTGACGAAGCCCCTGCAGCAGGGTGGATTTGATTTAAATTACTAGTCAGGAAGATTCGATTTAAATTTGTTTTTCTACATAAAAGTGCTTTCTTGTTGGTTGTTATAACCTTAATACATATTCTTCACAACTCAGAGATAGATGTAGGTTTCCTTTTTAGAAGTACACACTATACATTTTTAAATAGTGATTTATTTTGAAAACTTTTCAGATTAATTTTACAACTATATCAGAAATTGAATGATTGGTTATTTCATTTACCAAAGGTAATTGAAGCAGATATTTATGAAGTCATTGGGAGGTGAACTAACTCCAATTCAACAGGTTAATTATTAATATTTGGAGGATTTTCTTGCCATGCTGTATTAGGAGGAGAACATCACCAGACAGACATTTAAATTGTTTTATTTAACTAAAACAACAAAATTAAGTATTCTGGATTTTTTCCCTTCAACAGCAGACATAATATTTTAACAAAACAAGCATATATCCCTTGCTTCTCACATTTATCTCCAGACTTTTTCTCCTTGTCCAGATCTATTCCAACAGTCTTCTATTCATTGAAGTTTTTGAAACTTTGCACTTTTAGAGAGAAGTAATTGAGAGACTCTGTATACACAAATTTGCAGAGGGACAATAGAGTTGAGGTCTGTTATTTCATACTTCTATTATTTATTTATTTATTTATTTATTTTAAAACATTTTTGCGTAACAAGCATATTATCTTTGGAGAGACAAATCCACACTTTGAGAACTGCAAAACTAAGCATCGCTGATGGTATCTTCTTGACTGAGCACTGAGTCCCATTGGGTAGATGGAAAGATTAAACTAAATAATCTATACAGAAGCCTATGGAACCCCATAAGATTGGGTCCCTAATCCATGAACTATTTGAAGTCATTTACAAAACTTTTCTTAAAAGTTACAGGAATATAATGTCTCATACTATAGAATTAGAATTTACAATCCCTATTCAATGATAGTATATCTTTGAGCTGTAATGTATCTTAATTAAAACTATCTTTAGATAGATTTTTTCCCTCAAAAATCTGATTTAAATAATAAACCGACTTTTTTTAATTTTTTTTTTTTAAATCACTGATTTTTATCCACCCTGCCCAGCAGTCAGGTTCCCCATGCCCTGGTGTACAATGCATCCTTAGGGCTTAACCACTTCCTGCCTGCACTGTAGCTGGGAAACAGGAGGTAGCTGGGTTATGTCTGTGACTAGCAGCAACCTGGAGTTGTTAGCTGCCTTTCAACACTGTGTGGGCAGGAAGAGACAAGTTGCTTCCAGCCATGGAGGGATGGAGAGGGAAAGAGATGAGCTCTGCAAACACAGGGCCAGGTCATACCTTCCTCTCCCCCTCCTCCCTTGTGGCTGGAAGAGCTCCTGTCCCTTCCCTCCCGCACAGCTCCAAAAGGCTGCGGCTGGGGGCCACATTCTGGTGTGAACCCTGGCAGAAATCTGGGGGAGGAAGGCATGTTACCCTGTGTGCCCCCGATGTGTCGCCTCTGGAAGACGTGGCACCTAGTACCAGGAGAGGTGAGTCTGTCCCGGGGGCTCAGCCAGAGGGTGGAGAGTGCCGAGCAGGGAGGGTCAGGTCGGTCGTCTGTGTCCGTGTCCGTCCGCCCCCCGTGTGTGAGGGAGGTGTACAGGAGTGTGTGTGTGTCACCTCTCCCCGTGTGAACCCATAAGCTTTAAAGATAGGTAAATAAAAATAATCCTACTACGCAGTATTTCTTTTCTACAGGAGCGCAATCAACTTGATGTTAATTTAAATGTTTGTACTGCATAATTCTGATTGATGATGTTGAACTTGCTTGAATACGAGTAATTTTACCAGGTGTCCCTGACATAACCTTATTCCCAGATTTTGGACCTTAGCGTCCAAAATATGGGGGTTAGCATGAAAGCCTCCAAGCTTAGTTACCAGCTTGGACCTGGTACTGCTGCCACCACCCAAAAAATTAGAGTGTTTTGGGGCACTCTGGTCCCCCTGAAAAACCTTCCCTGGGGACCCCAAGACCCAAATCCCTTGAGTCTCACAACAAAGGGAAATAATCCTGTTTCCCTTCCCCCCTCCAGGTGCTCCTGGAGAGATACACAGACACAAGCTCTGTGAAACTACACAGAGTGATTCCCCCTTTCCGTTCCCCAGTCCTGGGAACAAAAGGGACTTTCCTATTCCCCAGAGGGAATGCAAAATCCGGCTAGCCAATTCAACACACACAGACCTCCCCTAATTTCTTCCTCCCACCAATTCCCTGGTGAGTACAGACTCAATTTCCCTGAAGTAAAGAAAAACTCCAACAGGTCTTAAAAGAAAGCTTTATATAAAAAAGAAAGAAAAAATACAAATGTTCTCTCTGTATTAAGATGATACAACACAGGGTCAATTGCTTAAAAGAATATTGAATAAACAGCCTTATTCAAAAAGAATACAAATTAAAGCACTTTAGCACTTATATTCATGCAAATACCAAAGAAAAGAAACCATAGAACTTACTATCTGATCTCTTTGTCCTTACACTTAGAAACAGAAGACTAGAAAATAGAACTACTTCTCCAAAGCTCAGAGGAAACAGGCAGACAGACAAAAGACTCAGACACACACTTCCCTCCACCCAAAGTTGAAAAAATCCGGTTTCCTGATTGGTTTTCTGGTCAGGTGTTTCAGGTGAAAGAGACATTAACCCTTAGCTATCTGTTTATGACAGTCCCATATTCAGCATAGGGAAATATGGTCACCCTACCCCCAAATGTGGTAGGGATTTAGTGTTCATGGACAGCCTCCCACACAGAGACTGTCCCTCACTGTCTGGGTCCACACTTTCTGTCCTAAACCTGTTTTTAAAAGGCATTTTCCTTTTTTCTCTGTCCATGATGACTCATGACTATTCAGAGTGGGGAAATTTCCTCTTGATTTGATAGCTGGATGTCTTAATCTCTCCTCATTAACTCTAATGGCCAGCATTGTCTTTTCCTGGAGTGGACAATGGATAGTTACTTGGAGCTAGTTTCCTGGGAACACCTGGTTTGAGAGGTGCCCAACCCTGCTGTGAGGCGTAGTTGGGTTATGAGCATGGTTTTCTATATACGTACATAGGTTCATAACTACAGTTTGCATACATATCTCATAAAGTCCATGAAGTACAGAACATTAAAAGCTTTCATAAAAGACCTTACTTGGCATACTTTTCTAGTACAATAATACAATATGCAATCAGTTGGTTTACCTGCTCATTTTTGGGGTTTTAACCTTCTGCTCTTCCTTTGGGGTGTCTGTACCCTGATTGTCACATTGTCTCCCAAGTTTCACTTAAAAATATTAGCATGTATGAAGGACAATGATGTGTTCCTTCAGGTTGTATTGTAATCTATCTCTGCTTATTTTAAGCTCGGCAAATAAAGCTAAACTGCAGTAATGCATATTTCAACAAGTTTACAGCACTACTTTTTTCCGCACTTTTTTGTTTTTGCTTGTACAAAATAGCTTACAGTCTCTGAAGTCATACATAGAATATTTCCTGGGTGGGAGGGTTAATTAGGTCACACGTCTGACTTCTGTATTTGGATTCTTTCCATATGGTAGTCACACTATTAAAATAAATAAAGCATGCCTACGTGTACTGTAATTGTAATGAGCCTCATGATGATTGTACAGTAGTCAGTGCCATTGGTTATTATGTTTGATTTGTTTCTAAGACATTACCAAGATTATTAATCTACTAGGAAGTGAGTCCTGATTTATCTCTGTATGTAGGATCCGCATGTAAGGATATTAATAAATCATCCTGTAAAATACGGCTATTTTGTTCATATAGCAGGATGAGACTACTTTGATAATATTCTTATTCAGTCTATCTTTTGTGGCTTATAGAAAAATTTAACTAAAAAAAATTACATGTTTTGTGTGTTTACTTGCACATGATAATGTATCTAATCAAAACACATGGAAACTATCTTCAGAGTTAGTTTTCTTTTTTTTTTTTACAATTCTTTGGGCAGTTGTTCATGGTTTACTCACTGTCTGTCCAGTTTCCTTTAGTTACTCTTAATGTTTTTCCTTTCTCTCATATGACATAAATAAAGCCAAGTTTGTGGAGGGATATGTAAAGTTTCTCATGTGTACTTCAGATTATGTGGGTCAAGAAGGAAAGTGATCAGTGGCATTTCAACATGTTTCAGTACAAAGGCTTCAGGATACTTTCTGAGAATTACTAAATATAAATGTAAAGCTGTGTAATATGTAATGCATTTTAAAAAATGTCTTTAAGAATTTTCTCAGCGGACATATTGGCATAGGCCTTGTGAAGAGTAGAGGAGGGAAGTGCCTGTGTCTGCAACATTGAGTAGTAATGTTAGGATCAGATGGGTATATCATGTGTACAGTACAATGCAACTTTGTTTTTTACAGTGTCTTTCCATATAAACTGTACTCTCGAAAACACATATAAGAAGTGTGGGAAGGGGAGAGAAACTGAGGTAATAAGGAGAAAGATATTTTCAGCTGACTGCTGAAAAGACTGACATGATGAAATGACTGAGACAATGAGGGAGAGACACAGGAAGGCTGTTGCAGATGTCAGGGGCTTCATATATGGAGGATTGCATGTAGGGGAAGAGAAGAGGTCAGTGCTGGAGGGAGTGAGACAGCACTGATTTTTTGCAGGTAGCCCAACAAACGACTAATGGATTGTTACTAGGAGGTTTTAGGTAAACCCCTACCAAACCTCTTTTCTATAGCTGTCCGGGTTTTAGGAAACCCATAAGCTCCTGGGACAGGGCTCAACAGCATGAGCAGCGGATATCATAGGCCAGGGGCCAGACTAAGCCTCCCCAAACAGCCAGGTGTGGCCCCGCTGAGGTCCCGCTCCCGTGTCCTGCTCTTCCCTCATGGCACTGCTTCTCTTCCTGCCCTCGCTCAGCCTCTCTCACAAATCTGGCTGGGGCTCAGGTTGGCCAGGGCAGGCGGGGTGGTGTTTGGGCTGCTGGGTCTGGGGGGCTGATGCTCGGTGCAAATGGCAGTAGCCTGGAACAGCTGGGGCGGGCAGCTGGCATCCTGGGACTTGGGCTGGGATGTTCCAGTGGGGGGTAGAAGGGGCGGGTCCCTGGGTGGAAGGGGTGGGGCTGGGGGCTAGCCTATGCAAACGTGGCGCTCTCATGCTGCCCATGTTCAACAGGCAGGGACTGAATTGAGTCAGCTGAAGATGTTATGTTATATAATCTGTGCCCTAATGGGCCCATCATTTTCTGCAAAATTTACTCTTTCAATTTAACTGAAGTTTCTAGTGTGATTATGAGGGTAATCTATCAAATGTGAGCTGGTTCAGTGCTGACCACCTTCATCTTCCTACTTAAACAGTAGCTCTTAAAAGTGTGAACTGCACCATTCACCTGTAACTTGAAGGTTTAATGCTGGGACTTATTGAAGACAATTTAAAAATCAGCATGAATTATTTTACTGTTGGGCAACTTAGCAGAAATGTCGTTTTATTGGTAATGGATGTTGTAGTTGTAGAATAAGCTACTGTTCTCTCTCCACCATCGGGCACTGTGCTACAAAGAGCAAGCTAAGATGCCATCCATGACCCTGTTACTAGGGGGCATGTTACGGGCTGTGTTTAAGTTCCAATTCTTCCTAGCCTTAATTAGATATGAGAGGATGTAATATAAATAGAATCTTAGTACATTACAGCTGTTATTTTTTTCTGTATATAGGCCAATTATAAAAACAATGTGTTCTGGTATATTAGTGACATTTTTTCTTGTGACCATGCAGATAGTTTTGTTGGATACCTTTTCGGATGATATCCAAGATGCCTTCCATTGAGCTTTGTTCTGTACTATGTCTGCGGTCAGTTAAAAGTGCAAAATAAATAGATCAATCAATCCATTAAATCCTCTGTTCGTTAATTTTTCAGAAGTTCTTAAACATACTGTTTGTGACTGACATTTGCTGAGCTTTTTCCATCAAAACATTACATTATAGGAAAAGAAGTAAAGAACACATCTTCAATTATTTTCAAGTTACCATAGTGTTAGCAGTAATTCTTAATCTGCATAGTTTGATTAGACCTTGTTTAAAAGCATTCAGCATTGATAATGATGTGAAGAGAGCTAGGTAGATGATTGATGTGATTGGAATAAAGTAACAGATTTCCCTCATGGTCTGAGCTCCCTCTTGCTGCAACTACTACAACACTTGTTGATGTGCAGCTCAGTGACAACCATGAATAGTTAGTTGGTGTTTCACTATATTCTTCTCATGTAAATGATGTTTATGGAACTTGGCATACACAGTATTACGTATTTACTCCACACCCTGATCCAGATGCCACTGAAGTCAATTGGAATCTGTCTATTATTGACTTCAATGGCATCCGGATCAGGCCTTATAAACATCAGTGGTACTTGTCAGAAAAAGTCCAGTTTTGTTTCAAGAAGCTTATTATTCATGTAGCATTAGAGATGTGCAAGACACTTCACATACAGTGAAGAAAGTGAGGTTTCCCATCCCGGAAGAGCTTACAATTCAAAATGAGAACATAGAGGCAGGAGTTGGTTTTGTGGGGGCAAAACAGTAGAGCAATTGAAGACTGAGTAGATTGTCTCGTTAGACTGACCTCACGCTTGGTAAGGCAACTCACATCCGTTTATGCCTGTTCCTGTATTTTCCGCTCCATACATCTGATGAAGTGGGTTCTAGCTCATGAAAGTTTATGCCCAAATAAATTTGTTAATCTCTAAAGTGCCACAAGGACTCCTTGTTGTCCTTTTTTGTGGACATCTGTCATAAACAGATAGCTAAGGGTTAATGACTCTTTCACCTGAAGCACCTGACCAGAGGACCAATCAGGAAACCGGATTTTTTCAACTCTGGGTGGAGGGAAGTGTGTGTCTGAGTCTTTGTCTGTCTGCCTGCTTTCTCTGAGCTTTGGAGAAGTAGGTTCTGCTTTCTAATCTTCTGTTTCTAAGTGTAAGGACAAAGAGATCAGATAGTAAGTTATATGGTTTCTTTTCTTTGGTATTTGCATGAATATAAGTGCTAGAGTGCTTTGATTTGTATTCTTTTTGAATAAGGCTGTTTATTCAATATTCTTTTAAGCAATCGACCCTGTATTTTGTCACCTTAATACAGAGAGACCATTTGTATGTATTTTTTCTTTCTTTTTATATAAAGCTTTCTTTTTGAGACCTGTTGGAGTTTTCTTTTCTGGGAAATTTCAGGGAAATTGAGTCTGTACTCACCAGGGAATTGGTGAGAGGAAGAAATCAGGGGGAGATCTGTATGTGTTGGATTTGCTAGCCTGATTTTGCATTCCCTCTGGGTGAAGAGGAAAGTGCTTTTGTTTCCAGGACTGGGAACGGAGAGGGGGAGTCACTCTGTTTGGATTCACAGAGCTTGTGTCTGTGTATCTCTCCAGGAGCACCTGGAGGGGGGAAGGGAAAAAGGATTATTTCCCTTTGTTGTGAGACTCAAGGGATTTGGGTCTTGGGGTCCCCAGGGAAGGTTTTTCAGGGGGACCAGAGTGCTCCAAAACACTCTAATTTTTTGGGTGGTGGCAGCAAGTACCAGGTCCAAGCTGGTAGCTAAGCTTGGAGGTTTTCATGCTAACCCCCATATTTTGGACGCTAAGGTCCAAATCTGGGACTAAAGTTATGACATGGTGTGCAGCGATTACGGGATAGACAAAATCCAGAAGCCAGTAGGAATATTATATTTTTCTTTTCTCTGCTAAGGGCTTTTTAGCACAGAGAAACAGTTTGGTTTTAAAAGGGAACCAGAGAGAATTTTTTTTTTCTGCTCTCTCTGGCAGTTTGTGGCTTGCATAATAAGCAAGAGACCATTAAGCTGTGACAATAGCTCTCCCATTGAGAGTCATTACCAGCACTGTATACATGCAAATAAATTGGTTTTTCAGGTTTACTTAACATTGAAGATTAGCTAAAGGCACTGTTGCTAGGCAGACTCTAGGAGGCAACAGAGCCTGCAGTGCAGAAGATAAACACCGGAGGGCACCCCAACCCAAGAAAACAGGAACCATGACTTCTAAGGCAAAAATTGAGGCCGAAGAACAAATCAAAGAAGCTGAACACAGGCGACAACTGGAAATAAAACAAACAGAGATGGAGATGAAAGAAAGAGAAGAACAAATCAAACAGGCAGCACACAAAAGAAAACTAGAAGAAGAGATGGCCCACCAAAGGAAACAAGCAGAAGATGAGTTGGCCCACAGAAGGAAGCAAGAAGAAGGAGAGGCAGCCCACTGCCGAGACATGGAAAAACAACAAAAAGAAATGAAAAAACAACAAAAAGAGAATGAAGAGAAGGAAAAACAGAGAAAACATGAACTGGACTTGGCAAAAGCTGGGCTGCATGTGCCAGCCAACCCTAACAACCCGGCGCCAATTATTGCTCCACAGCACAGGAAATTTCCCACCTACAAGGCAGGGGATGACACCGAGGCCTTCTTGGAAAATTTTGAAAGAGCCTGTCTTGGGTACAGCATCCCCGAAGACCAGTACATGGTAGAATTGAGGTCACAGCTCAGTGGACCTTTAGCAGAGGTGGCAGCTGAAATGCCTAAGCAGCAAATGAATGACTATAAACTTTTTCAAACCAAGGCCAGATACAGGATGGGGATAACCCCGGATCATGCCCGTCGGCGCTTCAGAACCCAAAAGTGGAAACCAGAGGTGTCATTTCCCAAACACGCCTACTACGTTGGGAAAAATTATGAGGCCTGGATATCAGGACACAATGTTAAAACCTTGGAAGAACTGCACCTCCTCATACAAATGGAGCAGTTCTTGGATGGTGTTCCTGAGGACATCACACGGTACATACAAGATGGAAAACCCAAAAATCTCGCTGAGGCGGGGGAGATTGGAGTTATGACAACATCTAGTGACTTTTTTTCTTTGAGTTCCAAGCAGACCTTCAAATGTTTCAGGATCTCATATGTGCCTCACTGCAAGGGTCCAACTTGCATACGGTGTTACAGACCTTTCAAAAATATGTATGCTCTGTATGTAGCAGTGGGTCAAATTCTCTTGGGGTAGTATGACTATTTCATTCCATCCTGGTTCAAGGCAAATGTGTTCTGTACAACTTTTTTTCTTCTTTCTGGGTTCATCATCCATTATAACTGTGAAAGAAAAATGCTTAATCCATTTTCTTGTGCCAGATATTTACTTCACAATTACTGGAAAATTTGAAATCCCATCTGAATAATAAAACAGCTGTTTTTTTAAAAAGTTTTTACCCATTTAATTGTCCCACTGGTATTCTGCATGTTGTTGCTGGTTTGTATACATTATATATAGATGCTGTATTCAAAACCATACAGCAAAATCTGCATATAGTGGCCTAGACCTTGGGATGCCAGGGTGTTTTTTTTCCCCTTTGCTGTTCACACTTATCACAGTAGAGTGTTAATGAAACGAAAGAAAAATTCTTCAGTATTTTTACATTCTTTGTGATTTTCTTTTTCTGAAACTACCCAGATCCAAGCAAAAAGCAGTTGTTGGCAAAGGTTGCACTCATAATTTAGAATACTGTGAAGTGGTTGCTTAAGACAGGATATTGTCCACTGGTCGTATTTTTTTAGTGTTTTTGTCAATGTAATATATAACAATATAATAAAAAGGACATCAGAGTGCTTACCTCATGACTTTCTCTTTTAGAAGTAATATTTTCCAAGAAGTATTTTCCATAAACCAGTTTGTAATCAAATGTTGGAAAAACAGTAGCAGTTAAACAGAAAATGTAGTGATTGAAATGTTATTTGAGTGAATAGTAAATAAGTATTCCTAATCACATCTTTCATTACCTTATCCCTAGCTTAGTGCGTTTTCCATAAACAGTAATTTAAAGCAAAAACATTACTTTATGTGTGTTGCCTTTGGTAATTATATACAGAGGGCTGTAGCAAAAGTATTACGGAAGCTGTCTGACACGCTCTTTAATTAACACTGTAAAAGAGAATGCTGTAACTTTCTAAAACGTTGGTCTCTGGGGCTGTTTTTTTTTGGAGATGACTCTCTTTTTTTTAAAATAAGTTTGGGCAAATTCCCTTTATCTCTTCTTGAGTTATGGTAAGATGAAAACATGCAGTTTCCATGTGCATGTGCAAATACACTTGTTTGATATGTATGTGTATAAATATAACTGCAGTATGTTATGCTATGTATACACACAATAGATCAACCTCAAAGTTGACCTTTTTTGCTTTTAGGATAGCTTATAAAAATTTCTAAAACTTCACAAACTAAAAACCAACACTTTAATTAAGCTTAAATTGTTTTATGCCAATCTTTTTTGTGGTTCAGGGCTGTACAGAAAAGGCACAATTCTACATATGTCAAAGTAAATAAACAAAATGTGCTGCTATAACCCTTAAATCAGTTGTTTACTAATATGCTTAATTTTGATTAAGGTGCATGTTTATGCTGTTATATGTTGTGGCTTCATGAAAAGAGTAAAAGGGGAGGGGGAGCCCAAGTTTGAGGGGATTCAGCAAAAGGCGTATCTTTAGAGTTGCTATAGTGATTATCCAGACTCGGCCATCAGCACAATTGAAATATGTCTTAGGTGAGTTGGTTCTTTCCATTGTATCACGATTTGGCCAGTCCTGTGGTATTACACCAACACTCAGTTTAATACTAGTTATGAGAGTGACTTTTTAAAAAACAGAATGTTGAGAATAGAACTTAATTTAAATCATCTTATATTTAGATGGTTATATTCACTTTTTAGTGCCTAAACCCTTTAAACAGAATATTGAGGTCCTATTGTGGTAGACATTATACAAACACACATTAAAATATGGCCCTTACTCTAATGATCATACCCTAAATAGAGATTGTGCTTGAGATTTTTTTTTTTCCTGCGCCTTTGATGCAGCAAAGAACACTCAGTCTAGGGAAAGGGTTTAGGTAATTTAAGATAACTCTGTGCCCTCCAAATGTTTGGGCTTTGTGGCCACTGGTGTTACATAGACAGTCTTGAAGCATTGCCTCAAAGCCTCCCCAGGATTGTCTTGTGGGCCACAGCACAGGGTGTTACACCAGGGATGGGGCTGCATCTTCTGTGCCAGGACTTGATGGGATCCTTGGTAGGTGTCCTAACCATCTCCCTCTCCAAGGTCTGTGCTGTGGGAATCCTACCCCAGTGAAAACCAGGTCCCCTTTATGAAGCAGGAGGCTGAAATTTGAACTCTAGGTTTTCTTTCCCATAGAAAAAATGGTAAGGGAGTGGATGGGAATATGATAGACGAGTATGGTCCAAAAAAATCTTTCCATAGATGTTCTGGGCCTTAACAGAAGATATGGAAATTAATATAATTGTTTTGATTTTTGTCTTGTAAAATAGTCACTGTTACTCGTATAATGGTCTTATAAAAATTAGTGTGTATTTAGCTCATGTGTAAAACATTTTTTTCAAATGTGATCATCTGTTTTCAACATATCAGTTCACACTGAAGCAGTCATCTTATTAACTTATATCTTCTGATTTTTAAAAATGTATTTACTTAGGAAACAGAATGTGGAAAGAACTCTCTTTCTTTAGAGTTAATATCTGTAAGCCATAGTGGAAAGGGCAGAAAAAATTAAACCGAAGTGTTGAAAAGCAATGTTAATATGGATAGTAACATATATTTAAAAATAGGAAAAGCAAATCCATTGGAGAAGTGGATACAAAGTTGTTTCACTGTACAGTAGAGTAGGTTCTTGGACCTACCAGGATCTCTGAACCTGATGGTGAAATTGTATTTTGAGGCATTGTACAACAAGTGTATCACAAGATTTTTCCTCGTACAGAAACAGTTCGCTGGAGAGGGAACTCTTTTTCACAATAGTACAATTAAATTGAAGACTACCCTTTATTACACTTGATAGAAAAATAGTCCTTGTTAATGCAAATTTAAAACAAGAAGAGAACTGACAGAAGCAAATGAGCCTCTTGAATAAACTCTCCCTCAGAAGTGTTTGGACTCTTCCTTCCTTCCTTATCTGATATATTAAAAATTGGATACAAATTAACATCTGCCTTTAGGTACCTACTCTCCTAAAATACGATGTCTCTATTCCCCCTGGACTTGGGAGCATTCCTCTGCATACACTTCAGATAATGTGAAGCCTAACAATAAGGGAGTTTGCTGCTGAGCAAAGGTACTACAGAGAATTTTTCTTCATTTCTCTTCGCTGCACTGTTACATAATTTTATAAATCAGTGATTGGGATGAACAATTTGTGATCTGAAAGTTGGTATTCAAGTTGTGTAAGCAACCTGTTTTACATCTTTTTATTGATTTTAATATAGAAGGTAAGTTAACTTGGACGCATGATCCATCCAATAATTGTTGATGATTCCAATTATTGTCCGGTATTTAATCAGTTTAACTATCTGTTTTAGACCAATATAATCCCCTCTTAATTCCTGGTAATATAATAACAGCTCTGAATGAAAACTACAGTTTTGAAAACATTTGAAAATTTGACTTAGCAAAGATTCTGGGTTTCTTTGTGTTGTGTGTGACTGTCGCAGTCTATTTCTCTTTACTGATACAGTAACTCCTCACTTAACATCCTTCCGCTTAACGTTGTTTCGAAGTTATGTCGCTGCTCCATTAGAAAACATACTTGTTTAAAGTTGTGATGCTCTCTTATAATGTTGTTTGGCTGACTTTACAAGGGAGCATTGCACAAATTTCTCTTCTCCACCTCCTCCCCTCCCTTCCTTCGTCTATGGAAATTTCCTTGGAACCTAACCTCCCTGCATTTACATTAAATCTTATGGGAAAATTGGATTTGTTTAACATCGTTTCACTTAAAGTTGCATTTTTCAGGAACATAACTACACGTTAAGTGAGGAGTTACTGTATACCCTTATTTTGTTAGTAAACATTTTTACATATTATGGTGGGTGATGCCCTTAAAAAATAAGTAATATATAAAATGCCTGCTTTGGTTAATTTTATGATCTGCCTGTTTTTATTCTTGCAACTCATTAGTTTATCTAATATTTTTAATTAAAAGCCTATGGATATAGGTTCACTTTCTTTGCTCATGGCATTTCCCATTTTTTACCCTATTTTTAAATGAGCTATAACCAGTTTAAACAAGGTAGTGAAACTTGGTTGTCTTTCACTATAGTTTCTGTAAGTACTGCTATATTGTGCCCTGAAATATCACATTGTAACTACACCAATAAAGCAAATGGCAGATATCCCAAATTACATAGAAAAAAATTACACCCTCCCTCCCCCACCATATTGACACTTTTTGCTCCAATAAAACCAGTTCTATCAAGTCTTTTACATCAATTTTACATGATTTTGGGTTTTTTAAGTGTGTATGCCTAAAATCTCTGCACTGAAAGTGCAGATGGCAAAATGATAGTGTTTATTTGTGGTGAGAAGTTTAGGGGAAAGAATTACCAGTATTTGCTTTGAATTCAATTAGAAATAATATTGAAGTGCTCATTCTGAAAATGTTACAAATTTTTAAATAATGGTTAACTTAAATTCGTGTATGAGGATAAGCCAGGCATCTGAAAACTGTCAGTTTAACATGCCATGGGCATTGACTGAGTTTGTGGAATTTAAAATGGACAAGTATGGTAACTCATTTTAATATGCACACAAGCCAAATAATCTGATTGAAGAAAATCTGTGTCTGGCTTCTGTAATACTGAAGCAAACACTTTGCCTCAAAAGTATTCAAAAAGCATTTTTTTTAAAGCTATGCTAATATTAATTCTTGTTCATATAAAAGGCCATATAGGGTAGCCTGTCGCTTATTTAAATATTGTCCCTCACACAGATTGAGATTAAAAAAATAAATTCTAGGACTAGGGTACAGTAGAATCTGAGTTACAAACATGTCAGGAGTCAAGATTGTTCATAACTCTGAAGTGTTTGTGACTCTGAATAAAATGTTATGGTTGTTCTTTCAAAAGTTTACAACTGAACATTGGCTTAGTACAGCTTTGAAACAGCAGTGTTCCCCAAACTTGGGACGCCGCTTGTGTAGGGAAAGCCCTTGACGGGCCAGGCTGGTTTGTTTACCTGCCCCGTCCGCAGGTCCGGCCACGGTTCACTGCTCCAGGCCAATGGGAGTTGCTGGAAGTGGCGCGGGCCTAAGCTGATTGGTGCCGCAAGCTTGGGAGGCGGGAGAAGTGAAGCAGCAACGGCGTGCTTGGGGAGGAGGCGGAGCAGGGGTGAGCTGGGGCAGGGAGTTCCCCTGCGTGCCGCCCACCCTCTTACTTGCTGCAGGCGGCCCTCCCCATGCTCCGCTGCCCCAGCTCTCTCTGTCTAAATGCCGGCAGCGACTGGGGTGGCCGAAGATCTGGCTGCCGCAGTTGCCACTGAAGAAAATGCCGCCCCCCAAATCCTAGCGCCCTAGGCGACTGCCTAGATTGCCTAATAGGTTGCACCGGCCCTGTATGCGTCACAATTAAGTATAATTTGGGAAATAAGACCTCAACCCTGCAAGACATGCATTCAAACAAGCCCTTGCACCTGAGTGAAACCTCGTCTTCATTTGTGCCCTATATGGGGTGCAGGGGTCTTCCTACACAGGCATTTGCAGAATTGTTGGCCAAAACTTTTCTCTCGTATCTAAGGCTTTGTGGAGTGTCTCAAGAGTTTTCATAGAACTTCAAGTGATACAGCAGTTTATTTGCTAATATAGTGGAGCCTGAATAAAGTTTGGACAATATTTATCGAAGGTGATTTCCTGGATTATGTCGGAATGTATGTGGGTAATCTGGATCTTTATGATAAAGTTAGCTCTTTCTGTGAATCATTGCTTTAAAAATTTTATCAGAGGATCATTGGATCCATACTTTTATATTTTTTAATGTAACACTTAACTTGTGTTTCATCACGCTGCCTTTTTACCATTTGGGAGGTTGTAGGTTTCTTTTACACAATAGCTTTAATTTGTAAATTTGGTTCAGCTTTGTAAAGTTTGGGGATGCTTTGGGACCGCCTAGTATAACTGGTGCTTAGAGCTGTGAATTTCCTTCCCTAGAGACACAAAATACACCTCTGACCTGATATAACACAAATTCGAATATAATGCGATAAAGCAGTGCTCCAGGGGCGTGGGGCTGCGCACTCTGGCTGATCGAAGCAAGTTTGATGTAATGTGGTAAGATTTTTTGGCTCTCGAGGACAGCGTTATATTGGGGTAGAGGTATAATATTTAAAATATGGAGGTAAACACTTTATGCTGCAGGTAAAACACTTCTAATATGGGTTTATAATGTAACTGTAAAATGGTGATTTGATTATGGTGATTATACATGACCACAATAACATCACATTTTCTACATCAAATGGAAGTATTCAGCACTTTCACTAATTAAAAATGACTTTCTTCTGTTTTAGGAGTTGCAGATCATCTGTTTTTCCTCTGGTGAGGGTCATGGAGAGATGGTTTTGTGTGTGTGTGTGTGTGTGTGTGTGTGTGTGTGTGTGTGTGTGTGTGTGTGTGTGTGTAAAAGAGAAGATAAATCTCTTTAGAATTAGCTTGTTTGTGATCTCTGCAGAATAAATATAACACATTGCCCCCAGATGACTTACTGAAATGCGTAAAATTATCACAGTAAAACTAAATGGGTATTTGGTTGCTTGTGAAAATAATCTTCCATGTAAATTTATTAAAAGCACCTTTTAAGCAAAGAAAAATATAAAACAATGATATTCATATGGAAGATTGTAGGAAGAGCAGTGCAAAACATTGCTAAAGAAACTCAAGCCAACTTAGGTTT
Organism: Gopherus evgoodei; assembly: GCF_007399415.2. Taxonomy (NCBI): domain Eukaryota; kingdom Metazoa; phylum Chordata; order Testudines; family Testudinidae; genus Gopherus; species Gopherus evgoodei. The sequence goes on along the minus strand of NC_044328.1, from coordinate 51,642,364 downwards.
GAGATGGGGGTTCACTTACAGACCCTAAAACTCAGGCCAGCTTTACAAAAAGAACAAAAAGAATGTTTGTCCCTCCCTCCCATGTACTATATTTAAAGTGGCTGCTGCTCTATCTCCAATGTAGATAAAAAAGTTTGAGGGTGAGCTGAAGAGCTTCTTCCCCTGATACTTTAGCGGTGAGGAGAGGACACTTCTGCTCCTGTTACCCATGCCTGACTGTACTGAGCCTTGGGCAGCTATGTCCCATGATGATCTTGGTTTGTAGTTAGGTAACTCATGCTGCTTCTTCGAGTGCTTGCTCATATCCATTCCAATTAGGTGTGCGCGCACCGCATGCACGTTCATTGGAGACTTTTTACCCTAGCAACACTCGGTGGGCTGGCAGGTCGCCCCCTGGAGTGGCGCCTGTATGGCTCCTGATATATACCCCTGCCGGCCCATTCGCTCCTCAGTTTCTTCTTACCGCCCGTGTCGGTCGTTGGAACTGTGGAGCACGGCTAGCTATTCTCCACCTCCCTAGCATTTCACTCTCCTGTAGTATCGTGTATATAGTTCTTTTATTGTAGTTCTACTAAGTATTTAAAGTTAGTTTCTTATAGTTCTGTATATAGTTAAAGAGGATTGGGGGTTCGCCCCTTCTCCTCCTCCGGTACCGGGGCCCATGCCCGGTTTGCCGGGCTTCAAGCCTTGTGCGGCCTGTCATCGGCCGATGCCCGTAGGAGATCCGCACAACTCCTGCCTGAGGTGCCTAGGCAAGTCCCACCTTGCGGACAAGTGCCGGATCTGCAAGGTGTTTAAACCCGGACAAAGAAGGAGCGGGACAGTCGCTTAAAACAGCTATTGATGGAGGCAGCTTTGACTCCTCCATCTTCGGCACAGACTCCGGCACCGGGACCAAGCGTCTCTTCTGCTCCGGACCGCCCGGCACCGACAAGGGCTTCGCTCCTCCACCCTTCACCGGCCCAACGTTCCAGCCAGCACCGCTCCCTCTCACCGAGGAGTAAGAAATACAAGGCTCCTGCGGCACCTACAACTACGCCGCAGTCGGAGTGTACTTCTAAACCGAACCGCCCGGCACCATCATCTGCCGCGGCAGCGAGTATCTCCGCACCGTCGATTCCAGCTTCTCAGGAGCCATTGAGTCTGGTACCTCCCAGCTCCCCAGCACGCGCTGTGGTTGAGCTCGTCACGCCATCTGCACCGGAGACCTTCTCAGTGGCGCGCGACCTCATCGCTCTTACAGAGCCCGAATTGCCCCAACCCCTGGCGCCGCTGGTGCGGGTTATTCAGTCGCTGGGCAAGTCCACCATGGTGCGACCACATTCACCGGGCACCACTGAGCACCGTCGGTCCCGCTCCAGATCTAGAGACCACTGTCGACCTCGTCATCGCTCAAGATCCCGGCGCCGCTCGCAGTCCCAGTACCATTCCCCACGGCACCGGTCGTACTCGCGGCACCGCTTGAGATCCCGGTCACCGTTGTTCTGCTCTCGGCACTGGTCCAGATCGCGGCACCGACGCTCTTACTGCAGCCGATCCCGGCATGACACACGGCACCAGTCGACCTCCCAGCACCGAGCTGATAGCAGGTCCCGGTCCCGATCAAGATACCGCCACGGCTCCTGGTACCACTCACCGGCACCGCATAGAGGCGAGCTCTATGGGCGCAGAGGACTGGCCCAGTCGACATAAGCGCCTCCGTGGCCGTCACATCACCCGTCCGTCTCCCCACACATGGACAGCGCCTCCTACGGGGGTTCGGATGCACAGGCCCACCCGGATCATGGACCACCGCAATGGTCCTTTTGGACGCCTTGGGCCTACCACCAAGCCCAGGGCGAGCCAATGGGCCCAGCACGCTCCAGCCATTCGGAGCACCGTGCACCAGAGGCCACAGTCAGCCGGCTTCCCCCCTCGGGTACGGAGGAAGACCCTGCGCATCCCTTTGTGCAGCAGGATGTCCCAGAGACAGAGGTCCCTCAGGACGATGCTTCTGTTCAAGAACCACTCATCCCTGGGTTGTCTTCCTCCTCTTCTCCAGATGAGGTGGTAGCGGGCACATCATCATCGGGGCCCCCGCCAATTGATCTTCGGGCACATCAGGACCTTTTATCCTTTCTCCCAGGAGTACAGAACACCCTCGCGGATCACCTGAGCAGATCCTTTCTATCCCACGAATGGTCCATCCGTCCGGACGTCCTTTATTCGATTTTCCAGAGGTGGGAGTTTCCCCGCATAGACCTGTTTGCTTCCAGAATGAACAGGAAATGCCAGGTGTTCTGCTCTCTACAGGGTCGCTCCCCGGGCTCCCTGTCGGATGCGTTCCTGATCCCGTGGACGGGACGTCTTTGTTATGCCTTTCCGCCCTTCCCTCTCGTCCACCAAGTCCTGATCAAGCTCCGGAGAGACAGAGCCCGCCTCATCCTGATCGCTCCAGCTTGGCCGCGGCAGCCCTGGTACACCATGCTGCTCGACCTGTCCCTGGCAGACCCAATTCCCCTGCCTCTTTGGCCGGATCTGATCATGCAAGACTTCGGCAGGATGCACCATCCGGACCTACAGTCCCTCCATCTGACTGCATGGCTCCTGGCTGGTTAAGCCAGTCGGAGTTGCGCTGTTCCGCCGCAGTACAGCAGATGTTGCTGGGCAGCAGGAAGCCTTCCACGCGCTCGACCTACCTTGCGAAATGGAAGAACTTCTGCCACTGGTGCAACCGGCACAGCCATTCTCCACATTCCGTATTAGTCCCCACTATTCTGGACTACGTGTGGTCTCTCAAGCAGCAGGGATTGGCGATCTCCTCTCTATGAGTACATCTAGTGGCTATATCCACCTTCCATCCGGGTGAGGCTGGCAAGTCAGTTTTTTCCCACCCTATGGTGTCAAGATTCCTCAAGGGCTTGGAGCGACTATACCCTCAGGTCAAACGGCCTACCCCTACCTGGGACCTGAACCTTGTCTTAACCAGGCTCACGGCGCCCCCTTTCGAACCTTTAGCCACATGCTCGCTGCTGTACCTGTCCTGGAAAGTGGCCTTCCTAGTCGCTATCACCTCGGCTAGATGGGTCTCGGAGCTTCGGGCACTGACTGTGGACCCTCCATATACTGTGTTCCATAAGGACAAGGTACAGCTGCGACCACACCCGGCATTCCTCCCTAAGGTCATCTCCGCCTTTCATGTTAACCAGGACATCTTCCTGCCAGTCTTTTCCCCAAAGCCGCATTCCTCAAGACGGGAGCAACAGCTCCATTCTTTAGATGTCCGAAGGGCTCTCGCCCTCTACGTTGAGAGGACCAAACCCTTCCGCCGTTCACCTCAATTATTTGTGGCAGTGGCGGAACGCATGAAGGGCATGGCAATCTCCTCCCAGCGTATTGCATCCTGGGTGACATCCTGCATTCGGGCATGTTACGACTTGGCCCATGTTCCGACGAGTCCTCTTACCGCCCATTCTACTCGGGCTCAAGCATCATCTGCCATGTTTTTGGCCCATGTCCCCATACAGGAAATCTGCCACGCGGCCACCTGGTCTTCCGTACACACCTTTGCATCACACTATGCACTGGTCCAGCAGGCTAGAGACGATGCCGCCTTCGGCGCAGCGGTTTTACATTCTGCAACATCTCACTCCGACCCCACCACCTAGGAAAGGCTTGGGAATCACCTAATTGGAATGGAGATGAGCAAGCACTCGAAGAAGAAAAGACGGTTACTCACCTTTGTAACTGTTGTTCTTCGAGATGTGTTGCTCATATCCATTCCGCACCCGCCCTCCTTCCCCACTGTTGGAGTAGCTGGCAAGAAGGAACTGAGGAGCGGATGGGCCAGCAGGGGTATATATCAGGCACCATACCGGCGCCACTCCAGGGGGCGACCTGCCAGCCCACCGAGTGTTGCTAGGGTAAAAAGTCTCCGATGAATGTGCACGCAGCGCGCGCACACCTAATTGGAATGGATATGAGCAACACATCTCGAAGAACAACAGTTACAAAGGTGAGTAACCATCTTTGTTTTGGGATGTCTGTCCTGTGCTTTGTAGGGTCGTGGATGACAGTGGGAACAGGAGTTCTTTTTCTTTCTGCTTTATAATAGGAGCCGGTTATGCCCCCTTGCAGACTTTCCTTCTTTTTGGATGGAGCCTTAGCTACTACAGGTAGACATCCATCCTCAAAATTAAATATGTGGAGGGTGGGTTACTAAAGACCCCCTGAGAAAGGAAGGAAAACATGTGGTACTATATTTTTGATGACTGACTAATTTGGAGCAAAAACCCTGAAGGAGGCTAGATAGTGTCTGGTTTGCTGGAGGTATTTGTATTTCCTCAGACTTGTGAATAAGTCAGAATAGTCAGCTAGTCATGTTGAGAGAAATCTGCTATTCTCAGTAACTATCCACTTACATTCAAAACCAGACATATGCAAGTGTAATTTACCATAACCCCTTGATTCCTTAATGAAACCGAGAATAAGCAGTTTGATACTCCTTTGCCCTCTCCATCCCCCGCAACTCAATGCAGTGAATTTCATGTTTTCCTTCATTATATGCTGTATTCCTCTGCATGTTCAAGGCAATGTTAAGTGTAGATCAGACAAGATAAAATTAAATCAGATTATAATAAAAATGGATTTCCAATTACTTTTATGGCTTGCAAGGTTAATTTAAGAGTTCCAAATTTTGCAAGGATCTGAAACTATTATGTTTACATTTTATAGTAACTTAAATAGCTAATTTTATTTCTCTATTCTACCCCTCTTTCCCTTACTCAGTTAAATTTTAAACTTAAGAAAGAGGCAATAGAATATGAACATATGTTTTAGATTTGGAAGTTCCATATACCTATTTTCCCCATCTCCAATCCATTCAAAATTCCTCCGAAAAATTATTTCTTACCTAGCAGTGTGATTGTGTTCAGCCTGGCCTGCTATCTCTTCATTGACTCATCTGTCTCTAGCATAAAACTCAAGCTCCTGATTTTGTCCTTTAAGACTCGTCTAGAACTTGGCTTACTCCTGGCTCTCTACCTTTGTCTCCTTTTATACCCCTCTCTTCCCAAGATCTTTCTTCAAACTGATCTGTCTGTTTGCCCCTTCTGCATCCTTTCCCCATGTTGGTCTTGTATTCCCTTCTTTATCTTCCACCATAACATCTCCCAATCTTCCTTATATCCTTTCTCAAAACCTACTACCTCTAGTTTAGAGGATGGAAACCGAGGTGGGAGCCTAGCATACAACATGGCCGGCTAACATGGCTTCAGGCATGTTTGCTTCCGTCGTGCCAGGGCTTTTCAGTCATATTAAGCTTATGGCAGTAACATGATTGACAAACAAAGAACCCTCTCACCCATGAAGACAAGACTTACCCTTAGCACTCTCGAAAGAAGAGTTTGGTGGTATTCAAGGATATGTCTGTTAGGCAATTAGGCACCTGCAGCTGAGTCAGCTGGCCCAGGCCAGGCTCATGGGGCTCGTGATAAGAGGCTGTTGAATTAGGGGTAGATGTTCAGGCTTGGCCTGGAGCCTGGGCTCTAGGACCCTCCCCTCTCACAGGGTTCTAGAGCTCCAGCCCAAGCCTGAATGTCTGTGCTGCAGTTATACAGCTCCTGAGCCCCTTAGCCCAAGTAAGCTGGCACGGGCCTGCTGGGGGGGGGGGGGGTTAATTGCAGTATAGACATATCTCAAAATAAAATACAGGTTAAATCAGTTTGGCTCATTTGGGCTAAACATTTTTATATAGCAGTGTAAAGACACAACATTGCAGCCAAGTCTTGAGGACAGTAGTTAGCTTTAAGGGAAAATAATTGAATATTTTAATTATTGATTTTTAGAGATGTGAAATATACAGATACCATAGGAGAGGTACTGCAGTTACACATAGATATGTATAAAGAGAGAATACAAAAATGTATTGCATTCACAAAGCATTTAATTTATATGTAGACCCATTTATTGGGATGTAAGAAAAATAAATGGGTTCATTTTAACAGTAGAGAGGGGTAAATAAAAATGGTACAAGAATAAAGCAAAGTGGTTGATAGGATACTATAAACATGAAAAGTCACTTTACAATCAAAAGCATATTGGCAAGTTGGCAGACAAGTGAATATATAAATGTCCTTTCAAAATTGCCAATAGTTGCTAGGTGAACTAAACAAATATTTATTCACTGAAATAATATAACCTCTAGTAACTGCCTTCTTAGTTTAAATTTTATGATTCTGGCACAAAATCAGCTCAGCTGTAGTGTTCGAACTGAATGCTTAATATATTGTTGGATAAAATAGTTTAATAAGCAGAATTTGTGTTCTCCTCCACAAAGTTCTATACTATGTATTTTTATTTTGTCACTAATGGATTGTTAAAAACTGAAACACAACAAAAAGCAAAATCCAAATCCCTCCTCTTTAAAGGAGATTAAAACTAAGTGCTATAAAATCCGCAGGCAAATGAATACCCTAATATTTTATTAAAATTCTTAATTTGCATGATTTACCGTTTGATTCTTGCTGTGACCTCTTGTCAACATTCTACAATAGACAGCTGGTGATGTCAGAGGCATTACCCATCAAAGCTGGTGTGAAGGGTCTGCCTGTTTGGAAACAGTTAAGTAAATTTGGCTGATCTCTTAAGATTTTTTTTTAATAGTGTGCAAATAACACTAGATGCACTCAGTATTGAATAAAATTTAGTTGACTGTCGAGTTGGAGTGATTGTTGTCATCATTTAAATCACTTGGGTATTTTTATCGTTGATTTTAAATCAGGCTGAGGTTTTATGAAATGACTTTTTGCAATGTGTGAGACTTTAGATTATAAATGTGTAATGAACTTAATTATAAACATTGCTTTTTTAGAATTGCAACTCCAGGTAAGATTTCTTATTAGAATTTTACGGAACTGTTGTAGGCAAAAATCCAACCAAACAAAAAAACAACCCTCCACACAGCGTTTCAGAAATAGGGTCTTTAATTTTCAAACAGTTGAATAGGATTGCAACTTTACTCAGATGAATAGTCCTGTTAGGCTTAGAGTAGTGCTTAAACTTAATTGTCTGCATTTTTTGCAGCATAAGGAAAGCATGAGTATTTTTTTTTAGATAGTTCTATAGTCTCATCTTTGTCATTTTGAAATAAATTGCTTCAGTGTTAACTTTTCATTGTTTAAATTTTCAATACTTTAATGGATTCATGTGAATTTTTTATGCACGTAGGTCAAAGTTTTGTTATGAGTTCCTAAGTCCATATTTAGGCACTTATGATTAATGTTGTTAAAAGTGCCACAGTGATTTAGGAGCACAAGTCACATTGACTTCAGACTACAAATTCTGGTGAAGTATTGCCTGGTCAAAGCATTTCAGCTTTCTCTTATTTATTTATTTTATTTCACTATGTTGGAAGTTGGTGTTGGTTGCCAATATATCGTGGGCTATTTTGTGACTATGCTACAATAAGGCCATGTCTACACTACAAAATTATGTCAACCTAACTTACGTCAGCGTGCAGCCACTGCAGTTATTAAATTGCTTGTATGTTTGGCTCCTTGTGTTGGTAGTGTGCATCCTAACCAGGAGTGCTTGAATTGATTGTATTCTCAGTGTGGGGCATTGGGGACAATTTCTGAAAGCCAATAACAATCGACATAAGCAACATCATGTTGGTACTGATATTATGTTGACATAATTTCATCAACTGTGGCTCTATGCCGCTCGGGGAGGTTGTGTTACTGAATCGGCATAGTGCGTCACTTAGGTTCGGGGGAGGCAAATTTAAGTGAAAACACTTCGGCTAGGTCGAGATGATTCAGGTTACATGGACCTAACCCTGTAGAGTAGACCAGGCCTAAGGAAGTTAGTGAGGACCTGATCCTCCCTTTTTCACCATAGACAAGCATTTGAAGTGTGAAACTGTGTGCTAATCAGCCATGCTACAGCCATCGCAGACACTGAAATAGGATTATATCACAGATTTCTCACTTGAGCTGTAGCAGTTGCCAGGAGCATCCACCATGCATCCATTTCTATTTAATGTTTCTTTAGAACCACAGGTTATGACCATCCCCACATGAGTGGCATAAAAACTGTTCAGCAGGGATATTATATGCAGGTAATGTTTAGGTACACAAAAACAAAATAATTATTTTCAATTGATTATTCCTTCTGAAGGGGTTTGGCTTTTCTTCAGGATATAAAATTGATTTACAGCAGTTATCTGGGAATTCTAATACCTAGAATAATTCTAGTACTTAGAAATCTTTTCCAAATAATTAAGGGCAGTTAGAATAGTTGAGGTTCTATTATTTTTTATATTCCAAAATGAAAGCAAGTGCTATCACACAATAAAGTTTCTTGTAGCTTTTTTTTCTTGGGGGACGGGAGGGGGAATTGCTCTGCACTGGGTTTTTAAAGCTTGACTTGTTTATCATTCTAAATGTGCTTTATAAAGCTCTGTAATTTCTTCTGTTTCTCCTTCACTTTGCTCACTTGAGTTCTTTCTATTCTGTTTAAGAAGATTTAAACAGCAAAAGTTTAGTCTTACCCCCTGCCAAGATGCAGGAGTTGTTGTGTCTAAACCATACAAGACAGATAGCTATCCAGCCTCCTTTTGAAAACCTCCAATGAAGGCGCTTCCACAATCTCCCTAGGCAGTCTGTTCCATTCTTCTACTGTTCTAACAGTTAGGAAGTATTTTCTGAGATTTAATCTACTAAGTCTGCTCTGTTATAGTTTGAACCCATTGCCTCTTGTTCTGGCCTCTGTGACAAGAGTGAACAACTTTTCTCCGTTTTTTTATGGCAGCCTCTCAAGTATTTGAACACTACTATCCTATATCTCTCTCTCTCCCTCTGCTCCCCCCCCACGCACTTTTCCAAACTAAATATACCCATTTCCTTCAGTCTTTGTTCCTATGGCTTGTGTACCATCCCTTGGATCATCTTTGTCACTCATCTCTGGAGCCTTTCCAGTTTTTCTACATCCCTTGTATACCTTGTTGATCAAAATTGGACACAGTATGCCAGCAGAGGCCTAACCAGCACCTACTAGGAATGCTTTGTTCATAACAAGTTTTAAATGTACCTTTTGAAAGGAAAAAGATGACTAATGAATCTTTGGAGTTTTAACATGTATATAGAGAATTACAAATGTTAATAGTAAGAACCTTTGTTTTATTATACATATTGTGCCAAGCTATCTAAATAAAGTAGATTATTTGTTTGTATTTCTTCACCTATAAATGTTAATATACACCTCGTTGATGACAGACTTTCAGACTTACATACAAAGTCTTAATATTTAGGATAACGGTAAATAACCTTTCTAGTAAAACGATTTGTTTATGAAAAAGCATAGTTGTCTAGTTTTTAAAGGCCATAACCATGTCACTTATTTCTTTTGCCTACGCTATTTTACTATTACTGGACTTCATTCTTGGCTCTGCTGCTGATTTGCTATATAATCTTATCCAAGTCTCTTAACTCCTTGTGTCCTTATAGTTACATCAGTTGTACAAAGGGATACGTTGATGGAATTATTGTGATTCACTTGAATGAAAATCTCTGTGTAAATGGTGGTATTGTGAGCAGATATGGACTTTATGAATGTAAAAATGGATTACCCTGAGAATAAATATTATTCTTAAAAAAAAGGTTAATATTTATTTGAAAACACTGTTGTAGGGAAGATACATGGGGCCTCTTACCCACTTTGAAATGACTTCTCTCTTCCTGCTCAGAACTGAAAAAGGCATTCTCTTTGAGCTATGCTTCCATTGGCAAGACCAGCAATTACATGATGTGCAGATGCCAGTGTCCTAGCAGGAAGGCCCAGACAAAAAAATCTTTGTGGTCAGTTAAACATGTAGACAATATCTGTATGGTTACATGCCCTGAAAATGTTTTAATAAAAAAATCTTTCCATTGAGGCCATGAATTTCAACGGATTGATACATTTATATTTTTCTTTTAAAGTAACATTGTAAAGGGAAGATGAAGTTGAGAAGTGGGGAAACCACTGCAGTATTTATTTCAAAGCCAGGGAGCAGATATCTGGGAATCAGAAAACACAGACTTGGATATTCTATCACAGGCTCATCAGGAATTAAGTTAGCTGCTTCCAGCCACGTTGCATTATATGGTTAAAATTGTTTCAGATCTTAAAGTTAGGACAGAGAGAGTGACAGAAACAGTGATTCATCACACAACTGGCTTTGATCAGTCTTGATGCAGGATTTTTCTCTTGTATGTTGTTCGGCTTAATGATTTGAGGTTTTTTTAAAAAAACCTTTATTATTGAATTTTCCATAGTTAAAATAGATATAATTGAAAGCATGAGAACTTTAGAGAAAATACATTTTCTCTGAATTCTTAATATCAGGAAATGGTGCAAGCCTGGAATTGACAAAGGAATATTGAGCAACACATAATACTGAATCAGTGGGATGAATGGAGATTAGGTTTAGCTACTGGAAATTTAGTAAAATGCAGCTGGACCACTACACAACTCACTATATTTTTTTCTCTTTCTGATTTGAACTTTTATAGAGTTAATGTCACAATATACCAAAATAAGCTATTGCCTTTCTTAAAACAACTGTGTATGGGATGTCTAGCTTGGTATGGACTTACCTGCCTAAACTTAAGAAACTGTGGGTTGTCTACTAAGAGTCCTAAAGGGAATATTTTAGTGTCTAGTGGTGATTCATGTTTAGTAATCTTATTCAGACGCTGACCTTGTATTTAATACAAGTTATATATGTAATAGATATATATAATCATCTATGCCCACTCCAGACGTGTGCGAGATTCTCTGTTGCTGAGCAGACATCCTCTCCTGTTGCCACTCTTTTCCATTTTCCTTTCTTTATGGAGATTTCTTTAAGTATTTGAGGCACTATTAAGAGGACAGTAGTAATTCAAGGAGAGACCAGGTTAATTGAAAGGAAACGGTGGAAGTTATATAGAAAATATTAAGGAAATCAAATACTGTAATTCCAGTGAAACTACAATGTGCTATTCTGGTGGCTTTGTAGATTTTCAGTTCTGTCTTTTGCTTGTTCAGTAATCTATTTTATTTTACTGTGTGTTTCTGTGTACTAAACAGTTTTTTGTTTTAAAAATCTTATCAATCAAATATTAAAGTATTTAGTGTTTGAGGACCACATTCCCAACTTAATATCTTTAATTGGTATGAGTTTAAGATGTCTCAGGATGACTAGTCACTTTTGTACATCTTGGCCTACAACGTTTTATTTCATCATTAAGGGCTTAGTCTAAATTTCTAACAAGAATTTATTCAAATTTCTGAATTCTGCTTACTGCAACCAAAATTATAGGGCTATTAAGTAAAACTTGTATTCTTTCTCAAGATACTAGTACTCTGTTATCCATCTGAACAAGTGTGTATTTTTGTTTTCTGAGCGGAAGAGAATTCTTTGACAGAAGATTTCAAGGCTCATCAGTTACAGTTCAATTTTCTAACTTTTTGTGATCAGTTCAGCTTTCTTGGCTTTCCTACTGAGCCTGCTCACAGGAATGAAGTACAGTGTGGGAAACCCTCAGACTTGCAAAGAAATCAAGTGCTCTGTGATTGTCATTTGCACTGGTGTCAGTCAAGTTTAGGAACCAAATATAACAGTAATTCTTCAATGAGCAACACAGTGAGTTATTTCAATATATTTTGGGACCATCAACCTTGGGTTTTCCTTTAAGTAGTGAATGCTTTGTGTAGCAGTTGAGTAGAGTAAAGTCTTGCAATGGTGGATTCTGCTTGTCAGTCTCCTATAATTACTGTACCAACCTTTAAAAGAGAAAATGACCCTGAGACAATTCTGAGAAAGCTGGGTCTTTGAGGCCTCCTTTGGGATGATGGGAAAGGAGAGCAATTCTTAGGGTTCAAATTTAAGAAGATAGAATTTCCATAACAGACCTGTGATCCTTCTTAGTCAGTAACCTGTCTTTGACAGTGGCCGCTCCCTGATACTTTGAAGGCAATGTTCAACAAACTCTGAAGTGGGCAGTTATAGAATAACCTGCTCATAACGAAAAGTTCTTTCTAACCCCATTCCAACGCTGGCTTATATTCTGAAGCATGAGGGTTTATATCTCTTCCAAACTTCTAGGGTAGATGTTTTTTTCCCATTCCTACTACTGTAACTCTAGATGTTCTTGTTAGCCTCATAAATGCAAAATACTGTTTTGAATCCTGCTGAGTTCCTGGTCTCAGTGACATATTGTTGCAATAACTTCCAAAGGCTGGCTGGCTGTGGCTTTTTTTGTTTTTGTGTTTTTTCAAAAGCCTCCTTTTATCAGTTTTAAATTTGTGGCCTTCCAGTTTCATGAAATGTTCCCTTGTTTCTCATGTTAGCAGTAAGGATAAGATTTTGTCATGCAGATCACGGATTCTGTGACTTTCAGAAACCTCCATGGCATTTTCTGCTTCAGTCCTGCACCCTGGGGTGGTGCGGACCCCACAACTCTCAGCTGCTGTCGGTGTCATCACAGACTCACAGGATCCATGCTCTCTCTGCTCCATTCGGACCCTGGGAGTTAGCCCCCTTCAATGTTACAGCCCTTCCCGATGGTTGCTCTAGCTCTTTGGGGTGATGCCCTTTGGCCCCTCCACCTTCTGGGACTGCACCTCTGAGCCTGCAGCAGGCCTGTCTTCCTCCATAAGCTCCCTCAGGGAGTCCCCCAGGGCCTCAGCACTGAGAAGGAGCAATGCAACCCCGATCTCTAGACAGCCCTGACTCTCGGCCAGTGTAAAACAGAAGGGCTTATTGTATGTTTGAACACAGCATGGTAAGTTCTCAGGACCTCAAGCATAGAAAGTCTCAGCACCCTCCATCTGGGTCTGTCCAGCAACAAGGTGGGCTCAGGCCCCTCTTTTCCCCCAGTTTAGAGTATCCTCCTTCCAGCCGACCAGGTTTTTTGTTGTGTGTTCCATCTCCTGGTGAAGCCCCATCCAATCAATCAATTCTTTCACTCACCTGAAGAAAACCACTTTCCCCATTTATTTGGCATAATAATTGATCATCTGACAGGCAAGAAACCTAAGCAGAGTTGTAGCTCTGCAACCAAAGTACCTGCACAATTACCCTGCCTGGGACCCAGACAGTCTTCCAATTTACATAATTCTGATAAGCAGGAATCCTCTTCTCTTATCCACACCTTTCCGAAACAATTCAGCTTTATAGTAAGTGGGTGAAACACCTATTGACCCCTCTAGAGTTGCACTTGCTTACACTAGTATTGAATTTGACCCAATATGTTTAGTAATTTAAGTACTTGTGTAATTAAAATGTAAGTAAATACCCATATTATTTATCTACTCCCTGCTTCTCTCTTGCTTGTTTTCAGCACAATGTGTGGCTCTATATTGATCTCTGCCCAATAAAAGCCTTCCATTGCCACATTCATCAGACTCTTGCTAGGACAGTCCCGCACCAGCATCAACTTCCTGGACACCACAACCAGCTTCAGCAGTGAATCTGTACAGATAACTATATTGATGAAGCCCACAGATCACCACACCTACCTTCTCGGATCCAGTGACCACTCCAGACACACCAACAAATCTGTTATCTACAGCCAGGCTACCACAGATACCACAGCGTATGCTCTCAGGAGAAAGCCCGAGATACACACTGTAACCCCTCTAAACCCACTTTCAGCAAACAAAGATACTCCACCAGAGTACACAATTGCATCATGGAATGGGCACCCAATACCCTTCGAGAAGCTGCTTCAATACAGAAAGAAAATCCCTCTGACTTCACACCCCTAGTTGTCACCTAGCCCCCCACTCTGAAACCCGTGTGAGGTGTCATTTAAAAAATTACAACCATACTTGATGGGACCACATCCTGAAAGAAAGAGCAAGTTCCCTACAGACTGGGACCCACCAACTGAAATTGGCATCAGACCCTGCCAGAACAACAGTTGCAAAACCTGCAGACGTACCTCCAATGCTATGATGATCAGTACCCTGTGCGCAGGGGTTGCTCCAGGCACCAGTGCACCAAACGCGTGCCTGGAGCCGCAAGCTGCGGGAGGGCGGCCTGCCGGTTACCGTGAGGGCGGCAGACAGGGAGCCTTTGGCGGCATTCCTATGGGAGGTCCGTCGGTCCCACGGCTTCAGCAGCAATTTGGCGGCGGGTACACCGAAGGTGCGGGACTAGTGGACCTCCCGCAGGCATGCCGCCGAATTCGCGTTAACAGTGGACCTCCCACAGGCATGCCGCCGAATTCGTGTTACCAGTGGACCTCCTGCAGGCATGCCGCCAAAATCCACCTGACTGCCATACTTGAGGCAGTAAAATATATAGAGCTGCCCATGCCCCTGCGACACACCTTTTCAAGATCCATGGGTTGTTCTTATGCAAGTCAATACATCAATACATTAGAAGCAAGAGGAAGACTAAGGACAGGGTAGGCCCACTGCTCAATGAGGAGGGGGTAACAGTAACGGGAGACTTGGAAATGGCAGAGATGCTTAATGACTTCTTTGTTTCGATCTTCACTGAGAAGTCTGAAGGAATGTCTAGTATAGTGAATGCTTACGGGAAGAGGGTAGGTTTAGAAGAGAAAATAAGGAAAGAGCAAGTAAAAAATCACTTAGAAAAGTTAGATGCCTGCAAGTCACCAGGGCCTGATGAAATGCATCCTAGAATACTCAAGGAGTTAATAGAGGAGGTATCTGAGCCTCTAGCTATTATCTTTGGGAAATCATGGGAGACGGGGGAGATTCCAGAAGACTGGAAGGGGGCAAATATAGTGCCCATCTATAAAAAGGGAAATAAAAACAACCCAGGAAACTACAGACCAGTTAGTTTAACTTCTGTGCCAGGGAAGATAATGGAGCAGGTAATCAAAGAAATCATCTGCAAACACTTGGAAGTTGGTAAGGTGATAGGGAATAGCCAGCATGGATTTGTAAAGAACAAATCATGCCAAACTAATCTGATAGCGTTCTTTGATAGGATAACGAGCCTTGTGGATAAGGGAGAAGCGGTGGATGTGATATACCTAGACTTTAGTAAGGCATTTGATACAGTCTCACATGATATTCTTATAGATAAGCTAGGAAAGTACAATTTAGATGGGGCTACTATAAGGTGGGTGCATAACTGGCTGGATAACTGTACTCAGAGAGTAGTTGTTAATGGCTCCCAATCCTGCTGGAAAGGTATAACAAGTGGGGTTCCGCAGGGGTCTGTTTTGGGACCGGTTCTGTTCAATATCTTCATCAACGATTTAGATGTTGGCATAGAAAGTACGCTTATTAAGTTTGCGGACGATACCAAACTGGGAGGGATTGCAACTGCTCTGGAGGACAGGGTCAAAATTCAAAATGATCTGGACAAATTGGAGAAATGGTCTGAGGTAAACAGGATGAAGTTCAATAAAGATAAATGCAAAGTGCTCCACTTAGGAAGGAACAATCAGTTTCACACATACAGAATGGGAAGAGACTGTCTAGGAAGGAGTATGGCAGAAAGAGATCTAGGGGTCATAGTGGACCACAAGCTTAATATGAGTCAACAGTGTGATACTGTTGCAAAAAAAGCAAACATGATTCTGGGATGCATTAACAGGTGTGTTGTAAACAAGACACGAGAAGTCATTCTGCCGCTTTACTCTGCGCTGGTTAGGCCTCAACTGGAGTATTGTGTCCAGTTCTGGGCACCACATTTCAAGAAAGATGTGGAGAAATTGGAGAGGGTCCAGAGAAGAGCAACAAGAATGATTAAAGGTCTTGAGAACATGACCTATGAAGGAAGGCTGAAGGAATTGGGTTTGTTTAGTTTGGAAAAGAGAAGACTGAGAGGGGACCTGATAGCAGTTTTCAGGTATCTAAAAGGGTGTCATCAGGAGGAGGGAGAAAACTTGTTCACCTTGGCCTCCAATGGTAGAACAAGAAGCAATGGACTTAAACTGCAGCAAGGGAGATTTAGGTTGGACATTAGGAAAAAGTTCCTAACTGTCAGGGTAGTTAAACACTGGAATAGATTGCCTAGGGAAGTTGTGGAATCTCCATCGCTGGAGATATTTAAGAGTAGGTTAGATAAATGTCTATCAGGGATGGTCTAGACAGTATTTGGTCCTGCCATGAGGGCAGGGGACTGGACTCGATGACCTCTCGAGGTCCCTTCCAGTCCTAGAGTCTATGAGTCTATAAGTCACATGTGGTATACCTCACCCAATGCACTAAATGCTCCAATAACTATTTGGGTGAAACCTGAAAATCACTGTGCTTTCAAATGACTCACACAGGAAAATGATAAGACAAAAATACAGTATCACCCAGAGACAAATCCATTTCACAAAGTGGTCACTCCATATCTGACCTCTCAATCCTTATCCTCACAGGGAACCTGCGCAACACCTTCCAAAGATGAGTCTGATACCTTAGATTCATAACTTTGCATAAACAGTAAAAATCATGGTCTTAATAAAGACAGTGGATCTATGGTTTATTACAACAATCTGTAACCTACTAACCCCTCATTTTTGGTCCTGTGACTGCAGAAGTGTTAACTGGCCACTTAACTTTGAATGATCCATTAGAATGTGTTAACTACTTACGCTAAATAATCCATTCCACCTTGTTTTAGCTGTTTTAGGTGTGACTTTCCAAGACCAGACAGCTCAAAAGCTTGTCTCCCTCACCAGTAGAAGTTGGTCCAATAAAAGATATTGCCTCAACCACTTGTCTTGATTGCCACACCCAACTGAGTTTTTGTGGATTGCTTCGCAGTTTTGTTTCAGGAAAAAAGTATCACTAGATGGCTAGTCATTTCTCGAAAGAAACTAATGAAAACAGGAATCTTTTTAAGTAGTAAAAATAGTTTACAAGACTAAAATAACTGTGAAACTAAATGAGTGTATTGCTGCAAAAATGAAGAAAGAGATACAACTGTACAATAAAGAAGCATGTTCCTATTTCTTTTTTCCATATTTGCACATGGTTTCCAAACTTATGTAGGAGATTTGATAACTGATTAGTAAAGTTTACTGTAAATGTTACAATCTGAGTTGGATGGTAGTATATAAAATGAGAAATCCCTGTAATATCTGCTCTGAGATTATGGACTCATAGAACATACTTAATTTATATCCACCCAGGCATGGCTGTCTTGGTAAACTGATGGTATTCTGTTTCGCCTAATGTTCTCTATCACAAACAAAGACTTTATGAAAAGGTAGGGTAACTGTCTCTCATATTAAGGGTGAGAGGAAATTAATAGGACATCACCCTAGATATTGTAAAATTTAGTAAAAATATAGGCTTGCATTTTCAAAAGAGCTTAAAGGAGGTAGGTGGTCAACTCCTATTGACTTTGTCTTTCAAAATTGGCTCCCCTAGATGCTTTCGAAAATCCCAAGTGTCTCTCTTTTCTGTACCCCCCAAATGTGCACACCTTTTAGAATACAGGGTTTGAATTTCATTTTGGTCTGACATAAAGATATAGAAGGATTTTCCTCCTAATATTGTTCCAAACAGAGAATTCCATATTTTTATTGAGATGACAAGGGACTAGTGGTGTGTACCTTTTATTCCAATGAGTTTTTTCCCCCCACTGGCAGCCACTTATATGGCTGATCTTTCTCTTTAGCATCCCATCCTCCTTGTTTTATTGCCTTTTTTTAACTCCTTCCTCCCAGCTAATCATATATCCTGAAAACAGGAGTAAACTTATCAAAGAAGAGAGGTTCAAGAGATAGTTAGTTAGTAATAATATTGGAAACAAATGGCTACATATATAACAAAATCCATAACAGGCTTGCTAGAGACTAAACTAACCATTATCCTTTGGTCTAAAGAAGTTTCTCACCCAAGGTTGTTTCTGGTGTTTTCAACCAAGCCTGGTTGAAGTCCGACTTCCATGAAGCAAATTCGATGTCCATTCACTTCCTAAGTGAGGGATGCCCATGTTATCTTTGCCTCCCAAATATAATCAAAGAAACTTTTGAAGTGAACCTCTTTCCCCTACCCACCCACCTCCCCCGGTGTTTTTCTTCCTGTTAGATTCTTTCTGAAATTTTTTTGTAATCTTTCATTTGCTTTCAGTTCAGACTGTTGATAGAACCATTGTGAATCAGAACACTCAGTTTACATGTAAACAGATGGATAATCATCCTGTTTCTGACAGAAAATCTGTTTTTGCTGGTGACCAACCTCCCAATACAGATTTATAAAAACATATGCTGATTCCTTACATACATTTCACAGTGATATTGGATGACCAATGTGATGCCAGCTTTCGTTTGAGACCTCACCTAACATTCTTAGGTGAACCAGAACGTAAATACCAGATTCAGGAAATTCCTATAACCATGATATACCCCCTTGCCAGTTGCCATTGAGAGATTCTTGTATCACAGTGGTCATGGGCTCCAGTTTTCTGAAATAACTCAAAAATGCATTTGTTAAGAAACTTTTCTGATTTTTCTGTTGTGATGAGGAAAGTTCTCTTTCCTTCCTGCCCCCCCAGAAGCACAGGGTTTGGCCATCATTATCTTTATGGAGGCCTTTTGCCTCTACATTGACTCCTAGCTAAGCAACTTTAACATTGTCAGCAGAGGAACTGAGCTGTCAAAAGCTCCCATGATAGTCACTCCCTGCAGAGCCCTCCATTAGTAGACAGGGACGTTGAACAGAACTCATATACGTTAGTGCTGATTTGCCTTTGAAGAGAACGTGGCAGAGTGTGGTTGGCCTTTCTAGGCTCTCTTCAGCTTCAGAGCCTGAATTTTATAGTCTGTCTGGAGAATGGCTTCCACTAAATCGAGAGGGACGGGAAGAGCATAGCACAGTACCATTGTTTCCCCATCTGTACTTGAGTAGACTTGTCTATGTTTTTAAAGGGTTTGCTGGTTTATTTTTTTAAACTTGTACGTTCTTTGGTAGTTCCAGAAGTGTGACCACTTCAAATAATGAGTTAGATTTCAAACTGCCATGTGCTCCAGTCTTTCCTTTGTGGAAATCAATTTGAGTGGGAGTTTTGGTTGATCTGTAACTGAGATTTCTTTCCAGTGGATTTCTTCACATCTGGACTGGAGGCTTTTGAGAAATATTTATATATTCCTGATAGAATTTCACCCTGTTGGAAATGTCTTCCTCCAGCTGAATTTTATTATCCCATAGTTGCTGAAACACATACAAAGTGTAGTACAGTGAGTCCTGGCTGACATTTTCACGTTTTCCACATGGTGTGCTAATCTAAAATTGTGACTGTAGAGGAATTCTATTATTGATTTGGGCAACAGAGAGTATACATTTAGGAATTCTTAAATTAGTGTGTCTGTCCAGGACGTTGCTACCATATTGGACCGATGAACGTTGGAATGTTTTCTGGTTCTCTTAATGTATTAATTTTCCTTTTTGAAGTGGTCTGGTTATTTATTTTGGGAATTTAATTTATATACATATATATTGTGGACAGTGCCAAGATAGATTAAATTGTACTGTTTGGCATTTTTTTTCCAATTGCTGATTGGAATTTTTTTTGTCAAAATGTCTAGCTCAATAAATTAAAAAATTCTTTTTTTGTAAAAAGGTATTCAAAAGCACTTACTGTACAACTGCGTTGTTTGAGTTATAAAATATTTGTTAGTATAATTGGAAAGGAAGCAATTAAAACCATATGAAATATTACATATTATTAAATTGTAAGGCATGAGCACACAATAGCAAATTACTTACTGAATAATACATAGCCTAATCCTCTACTAGAATAAATTGATGTAGCTCCTTTGAAGTGAGTGCAGTCACATCAGATGAGGATGTGGCCCACAGAATTGGAATTTTTTTTGCAAGGTAACTTGTATTTTTCTGTTAATGTTCCGAGGGTGAACGTTTTATAGGCAAGCTGCATGCCACATCAGCTGACTTCAGAAAAATTGGAGTTTTAGCACTTTGAAAGGATGCATGAGCTGCTAAATCTAATAAGCAAAAGATTTTTTGGATTATAAACTATTCGAGGGATAGCATTTCTTCTTCAAATTTAAAATAACTAAAGAATAGTGAAACATAAACTTAGGCAGCATATACTGAATGCAAGCAGAAGTAATTTAGTCTGTAAGCATTCAAAATGAGCCTGTTAAAATTCTAGGATTTATGTAAAAATACTTTTATACTTGATTGAAGAAAATAGATTTTTTGTCACTATGGGCCTTATCAAACTCCCACTGAAGTCAGTGGGGTCATTCCCTTGACTCCAATGGCAACTGGATGAGGCCACTTAAGTGTGACTTCCTTGGTTCCTATTTCCAATCTTTTAGGCTGTTTTGAATCATGAGACATCAACCTCCTATCCTCACACACACAAACTTGCCTCAAAACCTTTTTCTTAGCTGTACTTTTCAAATGTATTTACTAGGGCATGTGTAAAAGAGATTAATATGATCTCACCAAAAAAGGAACACTAGAAGATATAGAATGATGGTGAGAAAGTTGCATTTCAAATTAACTTATTTTTTTCTTTTAACAGATTATGGAAGAAACGAACACACAGATTGCTTGGCCATCCAAGCTGAAGATTGGGGCAAAGTCCAAAAAAGGTATATTCACTTTTTACTTTCATATATATATATATGTATATATATTTTTGGTGTAAGTCGACACTGAAATAACAGCATTTAATTTAATCACAGATGTGGTGATTTTTTATAATATTAGACCTTAAAGCTTTGTTGAATCTTTTTATTTTTCTTGGAGAAGTGTTGATTGTCTACTCATTTTAATTGTCTTGTAAGCTTTAGAACTTTAGCTGACATTGTGTAGCACTTATTTTAAATTACGCAATTAGTCTAGAACTCTAAATGTGTTTGAAGCTTTTGACTGGTTGTCAATGTAATTGTGGCTATGTCTACAACTTTGTCTAAATTTGTAAGTCCAAATTAAGACAATATAAGCAGCGTGATATTTTTTATTTATGCAACTGGACACTGATTGTATTTAAGATCGATAGGTCAAGAAATCAAGCTGTTGTCGGAATGAGTGAGTGTGTGTGTCACCTGATTTCCTATTGAAGCAATATTTGACTTAAAAACTTCTGTCACAGTGCCGAGGGCATTTTGGTTGCCACTGGTGCACAGATGAAAGTAAACATGAGAAAACCAAGATGGATTGTCCATACATCTATTTGAAATGTAAGGGAAATATTTGTCAAAAGGGAAGCATATTGATAGATGGACCTTTTTCAGTGCTGCAAACAATTAGTTAAACTTAAAATAACCACAAAAAGTAATTGACGGTGGCAAAGTGGAAGATGTCAGAAAATGGAGTTAGACATTCACACTTGTAAACTTCTTAAAATCTCTGATAAATGGTAGACTCTTAAACTTTCATTTCATAAACCAAAACGGTCATATTCCTGTAACCTTTTAAACAGAGGAAGAACTCATGAGAGGACAAAAAGATCTGTTCATAAAGGTGCAGGCTCTATTTTTTTGCGAGCCAGAGAGACCAAACCTGAGAGGGATTTCCTCCCTCTCCCTGTACGCTGCATGGAGACAGAAAGCACATCTGTATGTTTAGGAATGCATACCACTTGAGGTAAGAATAGCTAGATGGAAAGCATAAGGGAAAAATTATTTAGTGGTGATCAGAGAGGTGAGAATCACATAGGTAGGAAAGGAATGCTTACAATCCGTGGTAAAAAGCAAAGTCTCCATGAAGACCTGTTCTCCACCTGGATCCTCTTCTGCTTACTTTAGGCTCAGTATTTCATGACTTTCACAAGCTGCTATAGCCTGAGATGTAAATGAGAAGGTGATGCGGGGAGGGGGAGTTTCCTTGTGTTGTTCTAACAGAATGAAAAAAAAAAAAAGTAAAGGGAAAACAGTACATATAATACTGTTTAGATTTTAATTAATAAAATATTTGATATTTGGTCTTGCATGCAGAATTAATTCAAATCTGTCTTGGTATCCACACCATTATGTGGAAATTTGGCTGAAAGCCATGAACAAAGGGTAGAGCAATAGCAATGTATTGAGTTCTGGTTTGTGGTTGGGTTGTCACAGTTACCAAGCTAACTGCACTGCTGTCTCTTCTTGGGGTGGAACCCTACAGGTGTTATGCATCAGGCCCTTTACCTGTCTGGGTGGAATTCTGCAATTCACTCATTTTCAAACTAGGACCTGGGTACAGTCTCCTGGCTACCAACTGTGACTATTCAGTAAGTGTAACTGGGGCTGGATCCTGCAAGCATTTCTCTTTGGGAGCCTGTAATAGCATACATTCGCAGTGAGACAGAAACAGTTTCTTCAAAACAAAGCCTGATTTATTTTGCCCAGCAGGTAGGTTCACAGTGCATTGAGAAGTTGATTTTAAAATAAGCATACATGCTTCCTTACCTAAGCGTAACCTCTTCATCCACAGGCATCTCGGTCATATGTGGCTTATTCTCCATCTCTGAGCTGGGACTGTCAGCCTTTTCACTCATGCCTCCTGGCCAGTAACTCTCAGCTTACCTCAAATTCTCCTTTTTCTAAGGTTTGTGAGCTTTTTGAGCTCCTTTTCATCCCAGGCTTATTAAAGAGCAAAATGTCCTTGCCTTGATGGGAGCCAGGTAGGTATATTCTCTCACTAATTGATGGCCCAGTTATCTTAACTCCTTTGAAGCTGGGTACCTGAGAGGCTGTCGTATTTTGTCATTGAACCTTTCCTGCATGGCTGCTCAACAACCCCTTTACAGCTTTGATTTAGCTCTATGCATTCATATGAGACAATATCACACAATTGAACTGGGAAACAGTCACAGATAATAGCCACAGGATATAATACAGACATTTTCCCAGTTCATCACATGGGGAACAGGGCTAAGTGTAGGTGACTAGAACATCTTCATTAATGAGCTAGGAAAAGAAATAAGAAGTGAATTAATGAAGTTTGCTTATGACATTAGATGTCAGGGGGAATGCCAGTGAGAGAAGAGAAATAAAACGGGTCATAGAGATTAGAAACATCAGCAGAAAATAACAATGAAATCTACCTTGGAAAAATGCCAACTAATACAACTGAGGAAATATAGTCCAAAGCATGCACACATAATGAGAATGAGAAGCTTGGAAAATCTTAATGCCAAAAGAAACTTAGTGAGGTGGTAGATTGCCAATGAGATGTTTCTACAATGTGATACACCATCTAAAATGGTCAGTGAGGTTTTGGGTGACAGGGTGTGAGCAGCATCAGGGCTAAAGACTTGTATCCTTTGATCAGTCATTGTATAGGTAGGAGGTTGTGTACATACACACAAGATAGTACATTACAACAATATGTAGGGAGAGAACCTATCCCTAGGTGTTCTTGAATTTTAGATCAGATGGCCCACATTATTATAATCCACACTGTTTCTCATCCTATTTACATTTAAATAAATTGCCAGTTTGCAGCCACAGCAGTTGTTTATATGGAAAAATAATACTGGGAAAGTGTTTGATGTATCTTGACTTCATTTCATAAAATTTAGCAGCTGGAACTGAGGAGGAGAGTCAGCACAGTGTAACCAGCCAACTGTCTGTGGGCAGACTCAGTGTTCTGAGACCTCTGACTGTAGCCCATCTTCCTGACCGGGAAATGAGTACCTAATTAGCAGTGACTTTGTTGGGGAGGAACAGGATTAAGGCTTATAGAAAAGAATTGTTGATCCACAGACTGACAGGCAGAAAACTTTTAGTACTTTGAATGGAGATACCCCATACCACATTTATCTTATGCTCTAAATCCTAGGACAGTATTTCACCATCACCAAATTAGTAACTTTTACTAGTAAAGATGGTCTGAAATTTTGGTAGGCTAGTCTTGGTAGATGTATTTTGTGGCTTTTTGTTATTGATCTGAAAAAACAAACAAACCCTATAATCAGGAAAACATCCTTGTTGTATGTTCATTTGTGTGCTTTTCAATCTAGCATGAAAATAATTTATGGTTTACTATAGTATTTTCTCACTAATGTTGTATCATCTGGCTTTTATGATCGGCAGTTATTAATGCTATTCCAGGAATGACTCGTTGTATATTGTTTTGTTAATATATTAGACATGAGCATTAATACTTGTAATTGTTGCAATGGAATGCATCATGGTTCAGTAGATAGAGCATGGCAGTGGGAGTCAGGAGACCCAGTTATATTTTCTGGCACTGCAGATAAGTTGTGGTGTGAGAGGAACCACTGCACAAAGATTAAGTGACCTGAAAAAGGGTAAGTCACTTAACCTCTTTCTTCTTAGGCTGTGAAATGTTGATAAAGCTTTGAGACCCATGGTCAGAAAGTGCTACGTATCAGATGATATATGTATGATTATTACTAAGGATGGTAATTTATTAATACATGATGGCAAACTTGATATATAACCCCCTAAACAGTTGATTCCCAGAGTATTTTACTTTTGGACTGTCAATCTGTTGAGAATGTAAGGAATTTGCCTATTGAAGATCCTGTTTTTAACAAAATTGCTAAAATATCCTGTATGACTTCACAAAAGCCAGAATTCACAAGTTAATTACTGACTCTGAACTGTTTTATAAAGATCAAAACAGAGGAATTTCCTGCTCTAACAAGTAACAGATGCTTTTGTGTGTGTTGTTATGAAGAGGAGCTGAGGATAAAACATTTTGAAATACATGTGTTTATTTTCCAAACAAATATAATTTTTCCAAACACTAAAATAAGTTTTGAAGGAAACCATGTGTTCAGATTTTGTCAGAAGTAATTATTTGCAAACTTTTGGGAGAGAATGAGAAATGAGTGACAATTAGTAGTGATAGGACGATGCATAGTCCCTCACTCCTATGATAATCGGGCGGGGGAGGGAAAGCTCAGTGGTTTGAGCATTGACCTGCTAAACCCGGGGTTATGAGTTCAATTCTTGAGGGAGCCATTTAGGGATCTGGGGCAAAAATCTGTCTGGGGATTGGTACTGCTTTGAGCAGCAGGTTGGACTAGATTACATCCTGAGGTCCTTTCCAACCCTGATATGATTCTATGATACTAGGGGATATAATGGGCAGTATTTTTTCTTATATATTCATATGCCTTTATTTGCACATTTTTTGGGATACTGAACAATAAAGGTAGAATCTGATGTAGTCTTGAACATTGTTTTGTCTAAGTCAAGGAAGCTAAAAATGTGTTCTTGTACATAAGACCAAGTTACATTTCTTGAAGCAGGTATTTCACAGGTTTCAGGTCTTTATTAATTGGGAGATTAAAGATCTGTGACAGTATTACTGCTTTCCCTGCCTTCGTTAATGTAGTGGTGTTTTGTAGAGGTGCCCCCCCCTTTTTAATTTAATTTAATTTTATTTTTTAAGTCTGAGCACTTATGGGACAATTTAATCATTCCAAGTCTCATGACTTTTTCAAGACTGGCAATTTCACCCCAGCTTCGTGGTCCTTTGTGACACAGGAACACCAAAGCTTCTTTTCTGTGTGTGACTTTTGTGAGAGCCTTGAAGATTACATGCACCAGGCCTTGGGCATCTAAAGCTCTGACCTGGTGAGACTAGTCAATCAGCAGGGGGAGATGAGGGTGGAGGAAGATGCCCCTTACTAAGGTGCCAAGGGGCAGGTAACAATGAGCCAGTGGGAAAAGGTGATGAGAGAAAGCAGGGGAGTATGGGGAGAGTCAGGGTGCAGGGACGGCTCTGGATACTCCTCACTCCCCTAAATGCTATGCCATCTTATCAGTTACTCTCTCCCACTGACCATATTACTGCCAGCTCCCTCTCTCCATACTTACCCTGCCCCAGCTCATCCCACTACCCAGACCTCTTGCTGATCACCAAAGACCCTACTTCCAATTCAGCCTTCTAACCTTGCTCCCCTACCTTAGTGGTTACTTAAGAGGGGAAAGTGGTTTTCCATACCTGTTATCCAGCAGAGTCCAGTCTGCATTTTTGTGTTTTACGTGATGTGCAAATAAACTTTCAAAGTTGAAGATCACGCCTAAGTTGAGGCAAGAACTTCCCATAATGGCCCCCAAAGATTATTTAATTATATGGCACAATTATTAAGCTAATACCATGATTTTTGCCAGAAGGTATCACTCATGATTTTGAATTGTTGGGGTTGGCGCTTTTACTGATGTGCACACAAGGGAATTGCCTGTGTGTCAGTAGCAGAATAGAGAATTCTTGAGTGTTTCCATTTTTTTTATGGCCATTTAAATTCCTTTGTTCAAAATCTGTTAGGTAGGCAAATTGTGATGTTAGTTGGATTCTTGTAATTCAAACATACTACTGTTTCATCAGTGCTGCCAAATTTGCAAGAGAATTTGAAATTGTGTAAAGTTCTTCTCATTGTGAGACTCATAGTTAAGGGCACACTTCTATAATGTCAAAATAATGAAAAAATAATTTTATACATCCTTAAGAATGCTTTGTGAATGCAAATGTGAAGAGTGATATGAGCTGGTGATTTACATTTAATTCTAGGATAAGATTTTTCAAAAACACCCATATCCTATTTTCAAAAGTGACTGAAGCACTTTGGAGCCTAAGTTCCATTGACTTCCAGTGAGACTTGGACTTCTAAGTGCCCAAATCATTTTGAAAGTGAGACTTGGGTATTGTCTGCATGGTATGGGTATGAATTTATAGTGCACCCGTTTGCCATGCAGTAACATCCTGTGTGGACACTACTGCAGTATATTGAAAGTCCCAGAGTCCAGCTTTAGCTTACAACTATTTGAAAGCATAGTACATCAAGCTGCACTCTAGGATTTTTAGCATGCTGTAGCAGTGTTCATGGGGGATGTTGCTGTGTAGAAAAGAACCTGGGAATTACAGTGGACAAGAAGCTGGATATGAGTCAGCAGTGTGCCCTTGTTGCCAAGAAGGCCAACAGCATATTAGGCTGTATTAGTAGGAGTATTGCCAGCAGATTGAGGGCAGTGATTATTCCCCTCTCTTCGGCACTGGTGAGGCCATACCTGGAGTATTATGTCCAGTTTTGGTCCCCCCGCTACAGAAGGGATGTGGACAAATTGGAGAGAGTCCAGCGGAGGGCAACAAAAATGGTTAGGGGGCTCGGACACTTAATTTACAAGAAGAGGCTGAGGGAACTGGGGTTATTTAAACTGCAGAAGAGAAGAGCGAGGGGGGATTCGATAGCAGCCTTCAACTGTCTGAAGAGGGGTTCCAAAGAGAATGGAGCTAGGCTATTCTCAGTGGTGGCAGATGACAGAACAAGAAGCAATGGTCTCAAGTTACAGTGGGGGAGGGCTAGGTTGGATATTAGGAAACACTATTTCACTAGGAGGGTGGTGACGCACTGGAATGGGTTACCTAGAGAGGTGGTGGAATTTTCATCCTTAGAGGTTTTTAAGGCCTTGCTTGACAAAGCCCTGGCTGGGATGATTTAGTTGGTGTTGGTCCTGCTTTGAGCAGCGGATTGCACTGGATGACCTCCTGAGGTCTGTTCCAGCCCTAATCTTCTATGATTCTATGTGGCAGACTGGTGTGGTATAAATTCAAACCTGGCTTGGCACTCAGCATCTGTCTATATAGATGAGCTCTCAGTCTCCTAAATCACTGAAGTGGGTTTGAAAATGTTACTCCTACTCTTTTTTTCCCTACCTTATTTGGTAAATATTTTCTTACCATTTTCCCCCCTCTTTTCCTCCTACACTTTTCTTCTACACGGTGATGGTTGTTCCCTGGGGGCTCCTACCACTGTCATCTCCTATACGGGGTGTATGAGGTCATGCTGTGCGGCAGACACTATTTTCAGTGCCGAGCAAGACAGAGCAGCTGATGCTTGACAGGCTAAATCTGGCTTTCAGGGAGGCCCTCGCTGCCTCAGCGCCCCCTGCGATTGCATGGGTTGCAAGTGCCTAACATCACCTAACAACAATTACTTCCACAGATCAGTCTCTAGTTTTTCTTTATCTTCAGATTATACACACACTCATCTTTCTTCTGTTTACCTTGCCATGTCGTCTTTTCTCATCCTGTATCTGCCTTCTCGCTGCCTCCTGTTTCATTCCCCCCTCCGTCCTTTAATTTGAGATTTTCCCTATTTTGCTGTACCTTTTATGCTGCCATTTGTTTTTAAAAATAATTTTTAAAAATGTTTCTGGCCCCCTCTCTGTGTCTTCTTTCATTAGCATTCTAAGCAGGGAGACAAAGTACTTAATATATCTTGTGATTGAACTTCCCTCCAAGCACAAGCTTGCACTATTACAGCTTGAGCTGTGTATGTTTAATGGATAAATAAGTAATTTGTCAACCTGGTCACAGTTGTTAATCCAGCGGTTAATGAAAATTTCATGTAAAAAGAAGTACAGTAAAACAAAATATAGATGCCCTCTCTGCTCACCACCAACACCAGTGCTATTTTCTTTTCTGAACAGGAAAAGAATTAGGGAAGACTGATATGACCCTAAATCCAATGTACTTAAAGAACTACTGATGCCATGTTTCTGTGAAGAAAGGGGCGGGCCTTGGGTAGTTATTTGTGGAGGGATATAGTAAATGTAACATGGGTTTCTACACTAAAAATGTTAGAAGGTTTCCGGAAACTTGTATACCCTAGTGCAGCGGTTCTCAACCTTTTTTCTTTCTGAGCCCCACTGAAAATGCTATTAAAACTCCATGGCCCAGCTAGACCACAACTGTTTTTCTGCATATAAAAGCCAGGGCCAGCATTAAGGGGTAGCAAGCAGGCAGAAGCGGCACCAGGGTTTCTGACGCCCTAGGCGGATGGCATTTCGCCGCTCCCCGCAGCCCCGGTGGACATACCGCAGTCATGCCAGCGGACGGTCCGCTACTGGAAAGGCTCCGGTGGAGCTGCCGCAGTGATGCCGGCGGGCGGTCCGCTGGTCTAAAGGCTCCGGTGGACTTGCCGCAGGCATGACTGCGGTAGGTCTGCCGGAGCCTTCAGACCAGCGCACCGTCCGCCGGCATGACTGCGGTAGGTCCACCGGACCCGCGTGCCACCCCCCTCCCCCAGCAAAATAGCACCCCCCAAAAATTCTGGTGCCCTAGGCCATTGCCGAGGTCGCCTAAATGGTAGCACTGGCCCTGCAAGCAGGGCAGTTGCCTGGGCCCCCCCATCACAGGGGTCCCCACAAAGCTAAGTTGCTTCAGGCTTTGACATCAGCGCTAGGTGGTCATGCTCAGGGCCCCAGGCTGCAGTCCTGCACAGTGGGGCTTCAGTTTTCTTCCCTCAGCTGTAGCGAGTCTAACACCAGGCATGCCTGGAGGATCACCTGAAACCTGCTCGTGGCCCCCCAGGAGGCCCTGGACCCGTGCTTGAGAACCACTGCCCTAGTGCACAGGCAGAGATGATGTCAGGAAAGAAGCACCTACAAGAAGTAGTATGTCTGATTAAAGTATTGGAGGAGTGCATGAGGAGGAAGAGAGAAGATCTAAAATACAATTGCGTTGATGGCATAAGTGATGGAAATGAATCACTGTGGGTTAGCAATGCTGGCATTCCAATCCTTGTAGTTGTTTGAGTTTTAGTTTATATCTTTTTCTTCATTCAGGACCTACATCTTAGATACTGTAGAGAGAACTCTTAGACAGCTGACTAGCCTCATAATTTCACTATGTGGTTATATTGACTGAAGATCACATAAGGAAGACCCAAACCAAATATAGTCTGGTCATTTTGTTGATGACTTGGTTTTGATGTGTTAAGAGGCATAGTAGCAGCTGTAGCCAAGTTAGGAAAAATACCACTACCATTATTAGCTGTATAGAACAAGACTTGATTAATTATTGCCCGGACAATAACAAGCATAAAGTGTTTTTCTTCTTGCTTATGCACAGAACAGATCAATTCAACATCATTTATGCCCTGATGCCCCCCAAAAAGTCGGGTGAGCAGGCCTTGGCCTTTCAAGGAAAAATTCATATTACATTGCAGGAAAGTTCTTTCATCATTGAAGAAGCAATACACTGTAAAATTAAAGTCTGATTTGCACGAAACTGGATAAGTTAAAATTTAGAATGAATTTAGGGACAAGGGTTTGTTTGAATTCTGTGACCCTTAAACTAAAATATTGAACGCGAGCTTGTCATCTGAGTTATTCCAACAAGATTTTTTTTATACAAATACAAACATCTGAATGCATATGAATGAGTTGACGATCTGCTGTTTTGATATAGTTTTCAAATATAGCTGAACTCTAATTTAATGTAGTTCAGAAAAGTTTTCTTAGGTATTTGTTCCTAATAAGTACTTAAGAATTTTTTTTCAATCACTGTATGTAAAAAGAGACTGTAAACAACAAGAATTTTTCAATTATATCAAAATGGGTGATTTTTAATGTTTGTGCTAATATTTTTTTTGTAATGAAGCTTCATATATAAAAGCCTGGCTTCCATAACATCAGTTCAGCATGATAGCTTAGCAGTTTTTAAATGTTACACTTGCAAACACCTCATAACTTACTCACATGTTCCACTAAAGGATTACATCATTTCTTAAAAGAAAGAAATGCATCCCTTCTCATTATGCAATATAGCTTTTGTGAGTGAGTAACTGGAGTGAATCTCAACATCCCTCAGAGGAAAAATAAGGTTACCCTTGTTAAATAATAATTTATCAGCATAACACTTGGCAGAAAGTCACGAACCGCATAGCAAATATGATTTTTGTTCAGCTACATTGTGGATACATCAAGGTTGTTTTGTATTTTGCGCACCTCATTTTAAAAATAAAATATCATCAGTGAAAGTGGAAGAGCAATTAATTTTATACATCCAAGTGCAGTTCTGTAACAACTGTGGCACTGATTTCATACCAAATGTACGCTGTTTATGTGTAAGAAGTCTTTCTTTTAAAAAAATTTAAGCAATATGGTCTATGAAAATCAAGCTGTCCCTTTTTCTTCTCGTTGTAAATAAGGGTACCGCAGGCCAAATCATGCCCTCAATTACAACTCTGTAACTGTGTTCTGATTATGCCTTCTGTGACACCCCTGAAACCTCAAGGCCTTCAGTGGGGTTGTATAGATGTGACTGAATGTAAGTTAGGCAGAAGTGTTGAGCATGGTACTACCACATTAGGCTGAAAGATAGGGGGTGTCTGTAGGAGGAGGGAAGAATCCTTTTGCTGTGTTTCAAGGGTTGTCCCATATGTTCCTCTTGTCCCATCTCCGTATTACTGCGGTACTTGATCTTGCCTTTGCCATACCATGCTGGTTACAGTGGACTTCTACTGCTACTTTTCTCCTCCCACATGTCTGCTGGACCAAAGAGTCCTGCTGCTGCCATGGAGGAGCCATACGAAGCTTCATTGGATATCATAGCAGGGCTGAGGGTTATTCATGTTTAACAGAGAGCTGATCCTAATTCTACCGCCATCCAACTTCCCCTTAAAAAAGATGACTGTATTGGGCTGCTGTTTACCCTCATTCTTTTTTAAAGAAAGTAAAGGCTGGAAAGGCTGCCACACTGCATCAACATGTTTCTTCTTGTAAGAGGCTGGTAGTTTTAGTTCAGAACTGACTCAGAAAAGAGCCAACAACTGAATTACCAACTCTACTTTCTGCTGCATCTAGATGTTCCTTGGTTCCTTTACAAAGTATGGACCAGACAAACTCTGCTGAGATCTAACAGGTTCACAATGAAAGATGTCTGGCTATAATTCTATTTTAAAAAAAATAGATAAACAGGACTGTGAGGTGGCAACAGATGGGTAGGAAAACTTTACTACAATGAGAAATGTCTCTAGGGAATATTCAAGTAGTCTGGGACCCTAACATTATACAAATATCTGTGTCAAGTTTGTAGCACCACAGATCTCTTGACATC
This sequence comes from Gopherus evgoodei, assembly GCF_007399415.2. Classification (NCBI taxonomy): domain Eukaryota; kingdom Metazoa; phylum Chordata; order Testudines; family Testudinidae; genus Gopherus; species Gopherus evgoodei. The sequence goes on along the minus strand of NC_044328.1, from coordinate 51,610,600 downwards.
AATGAAATTTACTGTTTATAATAAAAATGATTCTGATAAGCACAAATTACAGAGACAAGAACAGAACTTTTTTCAGTGGTCATTGGAAAAACTTTTATTTAAAAAGAAGGTACCTCAGTACTCAGTGGTTAATTTTAAAAGTTACACACCTTACTCGATCAGATCACTAGGCTATTTACTGCTTTAAGGAGAAGGCAAATGGGCTCAGTTTGCTGTTCCTCTCCATCCTTTCCCCAGTACTTTCAGTTTTACATCCCTGGAGATTGTCTCATCTGTTGAGGAAACCCAGTTACAACACAATAGTTCCCTGGCAGTTAAAAATGATTTGATCCCCCTTTGTACTGGGGACTGAACTACATTTCAGTCATGTAAGGGCTTTATAATTTTACGGCTGGGAGCCCCAATGTGATGGTGTTTTGAAGAGTATAACAGTAGAAAAAAGATATACAAGAAAATATACTAAAATTAAAGATTATTTTCCAGTTAAAGACTCCGTTGTATTATGTAATTGGAAACTGGGTGAAAATTATTGGTGGAACAACTTCCCAATTTTTATGCAGTTCTAAGATTAAAAGTTTACTATTTTTTTTCAGAAAGGGGGTGAAAAGGAGTTAGCATGGTCTATTTATAGCTAGATTTAACACTGATTAATTACAGATCACTTCATGATGCATTGTACAGAACATACAATATGCAGTGCATTTATACTGTTTTTGACTAGCAGCTGTGAATAAATCATCCATTTTAATAGAAAAGTCTGTCTCCTGTGAAACTCTGAAACGGGGGTCTACAGTGCTTCTCAAATTTCATTTTTTCTATGTAAACTACTTCTGCTCCCTGGTTTCCCTACATTGTTCCATTTTCTATGGCATTGGAATAGGTGGCTTCAGAGCTCATAGCATCTACAAATACTTCTGTCTTTAATGGGAGTTGTGGACATTCAGCAACTCAAAAATCAGGCCACATGTTTAGTTCCTCTACTTTTAACACCCAAGTTTGAAAAATGTGAACTGCATTTTCAGTTACTGGGTGTCCAAGAGACCCGCGATTTAAAATTTATAATTATTCTGTTTTTAAACTTGACATCTGGCCGAATTGGCTAATAGAGCTATGTGTGCATCACATTAGTCTAAGCATTTGAACTGACTTCAAGACTGTTATTTCTTAGGCCAGCAGGCACTGAGAACGTTGCAGAGCTGATGCTAGCAGTTTTGGGGGAGGAGAAGAGAGTGCAGTGTATGTTACTCTTCTTGAAGGATGACATGGCAACCTTGGTAGGAAAGCCTGTTTAATGTCTGGCCTTTTGAACACATACATCTTCTCAACCAATATTCTTCTATAACATTCCACTTATCCTGAGAGCTGATAGTGTGTTCAATATATGCATAATTATAAAATTACAATTATCATTAAAATCCTGCATTCTGATACAGTAATAGCCGTGCCATTACCCTTGGTGTATGGCATCATGAGTGAGAATTACTTTTATTTATTTAACCTCATCATAAATATCTACAAGGACTGAAAGACAGTGAGCCAAAATGAAGAATTTATGGAAAAATAAGTCTTTATTGGAAAAGTCTTCAAATTACTACCATCAAATGTTCTACCTTTCCTTGGGCTTCAGATGTGTATGATATCCCCCTTTTTCTTCTGATATCCCCTACCTTGATTGTTCCTCTCATCCCCATGCTCTTTCTAACTCCTTGTACTGCATGCACCTCTGAGTAATTCTTAGCCTCCACTTCTTTTGGGACACACCTCAGGTCGTGGATGGCCTGAATTTTATTCTAATTTAAATTAAAAGCTGAACTGGGAGTAATAGTCCGCAGCTGGTTTCACACTACTATCTTTGGTGAGGTAGTCTTCAATTGTGACCGTAACAGGCATCACAAAAAATGTGGTTTTCCCCTTTAAAACATCTTTTTGTTTCTAGGGAAAATCTTTTAATCTTATTATATTTTAATGATCTTTACTTTTTACAGAAACAACACTTAAATTATATACATAGTATATAATTAATGGCTTATTTATATTATCCTATCACCTAGTTATGGACCAGTATTCCATTATGCTAGGCTTTGTACAAACAAAACAAGAACAGTTGCTGCCCCAAAGAGCTTACAATTGAAGTATAAAACAAGAGACAGCAGATGCACATAGACAGAAGGGGAGTACAAAGCAGCAATGAGACAAGATTGGTGAACTTGACAGGCTGTATAGTATAAGTCAGAGCATTCCTTTCTATATTTGTCACATATGCACAACTTTTCTGCAGTTATTAAAAGAATATGGCTGGGGGTGGCGGCAGTTACTTACTTATTTTTTTCTTTTGTCCTATTATAAAACTGGCATTCCAGAAAATGGCTATATCTTTTTACCTAATTTGATGCTGTATTGTAGTAGTGAATAGAATGTGTTGTCCTAACCTTGAGAATGAAGCCATTAGCTATGTGTGAAGAGTAGATAAGCAATGTAGAAGCATTATTATTATGCATATTTTGTCTTCATAGTGAATAGCACTATAATCTAGAAAGGAAAAAAGTGTGTGATAATGAAAATATATATGATTGTCATTTATTTTCTGTGTTCCAAACTTTCAACACACACACATAGGCACACTTTAAGGTTAAAAATCTTCTTTCTCAGATTACTTATGGTACCATTAAGACTTAGGATTTTAAACAATATTTAAGTAGTAATAACCTTATTAGTTTTCACTGTGTGTGTATGTGTGTGTGTGTGTCTGTGTGTGTGTATATATATATAATATTACACTTTTTTTTGAATTTTTCTCATCTTGAGGAACAGAAATTGGCAAGTCACTTTTCACCTTTTCATTTTGGGATTTTTATGCACTGCCATGGTTTCTGACTTCTTGGTAATGGAAAATCATTATTTAAAATGTAAACAATTATTTTAATTTAAGGAGTATTTCTGGAAACATTTCAATTTGTCTTAAATATTGTGAAAGTTTGTTTATACAAAGCCTAAAATTGAGGCCACATTTGATATGATAGACTTCTTTTGATTAATACTTGAGATTAGTAAGAGGTGTTCCTTGATCTAATGTAGAAGAAGTCGCTATTAACAGTTCCAAAGTGTTTCTGAATCTCTGACAGGGAGTACAGTGCTCTGTACCAGGCCCAGGGACCCCCTTTGGAGGCCTCAGGGTCCTACTACACCTCATGCCAGAAGGGAGCACTAGAGAAGTCGTCTAAGTAGGCTACAGTGGAGGTAGAGTTGCCAGGTGTCTGGTTTTCGACTTGTCTAGTCGAAAAGGGATCCTGGTGGCTCTGGTTAGCACTGCTGACAAGACTGTTAAAAGTCTGGTTGGCAAGGTTGACACGCTCCCTACCTGGCTTCACGCAGCTCCCGGAAGCGGCAACATATCCTTGCGACTCCAAAGCACAATGGCAGCCTTGGGGGCTCTGTGTGCTGCCTCTGCCCCCTGCGCCGGCTCTGCAGCTCCTATGGGCTGGGAACTGCAGCCAATTTGAGCTGTAGGGAATGCACGTGTTTGCGGAGACAGCACGCACTGCACAGAGCTGCCTGGCTGCTCCTACACCTAGCATCCGAGGGACATGTCACTGCTTCTGAGGAGCCCCCCGAGGTAAGTGCCACCCTTCACCTCCCCGCACCCAAAGTCCCTTCCGGAGTCCTCATCCCGTCCCAGATCCTCGCGTCCTCTCCCACACCCTGAACCCCTCATTTCAGGTCTTACCCCACAACTTGCACCCTCAGCCCAGAGCCTGTATTGCCTCCACAGCCCAACCTCGTGTCCTAACCCAGAGCCTCCCACACATGTTCTGAACTCCTCTGCTCCACCCCGCAGCTCTGAACCCTGCTCCTGAACCCCAAATCCCTCATCCCGGCCCCACCCCACACCCCAACTCCCTGCCCTAGCCCAGAGCCCCCCCACACACCCAGAATCCCTCATTTCTAGCCCTCACCCCCTCTTTCACCCCTGCCCCACCTAAGTAAAAATGAGTGAGTAAGTGAGACTGGGGGAGATGGAGTGAGTGGAGGACGGGGCTTTGGAGAAGGGGCGAGGCAGAGCGGGACCTCGGAGAAGTGGTGGGGCAAGGGTGCTTGGTTTTCTGTGATTAGAAAGTTGGCAACCATATACGGTGGGAGCAGCCAGTTAGGGCTCATGAGGGTAACATAAAAGTTGGCACAGAGCTAGAGACCTTCAGTTGCTAGCAGTAATCGGGGGGGCAAGAGAGAGATCCTGGCTGACTGCTGGGACTGAATAAAAGACTTCAGAGCCCCGGTAAGGGTGAAGCATTTGCAAAGGTGCTCGGGCCTCGAGGAAGTGGCCCAGGCATCTGTAGCAGCATAGTGACTAGTTAAAGGGGATGCAGTGGCATGTGGCTGCTATTCATAGAGTCCCTGGGTTGGGACCCCGAGTAGTGGACAGGCTTAGGTGTCCCCCTCCCCCATTAGCCCGTGACACATGCAACAATTAATTCAGTGTAGGGTACAAACTCTCCCATCATCATTTATAGGGTTGTCAAGTATATTTAAAAAAAATCCAAGTGAGAAAACTGAAAACATTCTATAGGCAGCCCCCCCTCTCTCTTATACCAATGGGGGTCCTGATCAGGTGCCTCCATGGATTTCATCTGTGGAATTCTGGGAGTGGAAAGAGGCAGTTTCTGAAGGTCCCAGGCAATTTAGAAGTTTGTAGGTCAGTACTAACATCTGAAATTCCACTCAGCCACAGCCAGCCAGTACAGATCACTATACACTGTTTGAATAAGTTTAGAACATAAGAACAACCATACTGGGTCAGACCAATGGCCCACCTAGCCCAGTATCTTGTCTTCCAACAGTGGCCAATGCCAGATGCTTCAGAGGGAATGAGCAGAACAGGTAATCAAGTGATCCATCCCGTTGCCCGTTCCCAGCTTCTGGCAAACAGAGGCTAGTGATACTTCAGAGCATGATTTTGCATCCCTTCCCATCCTAGCTAATAGCCATTGATAGACTTATCCTTCATGAACCCAGTTATAGTCTTGGCCTTCACAACATCCTCTGGCAAAGAGTTCCACAGGTTGACTGTGTGATGTGTAAAGAAATACTTCCTTTTGTTTGTTTTAAACCTGCTGCCTATTAATTTCATTTGATGATCCCTAGTTCTTGTGTTATGAGAGACTAAATAACAGTTCCTTATTTACTGTCTCCACACCAGGCTAGATACTTCGCTTAACAAATATGTTGCCAGTGGTTTAGTTTTTAAAAGACTTAAGGTGCAGCCTCAACTGCATGATGATTAACCTTCAAGTGATAAAACAGTACGTTTGTTTTTTATTTGTCTTCTGGGATGTGCACTTTTAGGGTTCATACCTTCAACCATGAAGTCTAGAAATTAACTTTTTTAATGAAAGCTCAGATTCTTCTGAATTCATGTAGCAAAAGGTCTAGGGCTTTAAGAAGAACACCAAATACTGAAAGACTTGTGATACTGCGCAGTGCTGGACTACATAGGCAAGGTGAAAGGCTTGTTGTGCTTTCTGGTGCATTTCTCATCAGGTGCATTTGAGTTAAGGTGGGAGTAATATGAGCATTCCTGAACTGCATCTTGCAGTCTTTTTGTGGGTTTTTTGTTTTGTTTTAATATGTGTGTGTGAGAGATACAAGTATTGTCACAGAGAACAACCTCTAGAGTCCTGCCTGGTTACAAAATTTGTGTCCACCTCCGATCTGCAAAAATGGCGGAGGATATCCGCGTCTGCAGATATAAAGCAGATATCCACAGATTTGCAGGGCTCTAAATACAAAATTTGTATCCGCATCCAGTCCACAAAAATGATCCACAGATATCCGTAGATAGATGCTTTTGAAAATGTTAGCAAGTGTTTTTAGAATGTCTTCCATTCATTTGGACTGGAAGTTAACTGAATATAGGACTTCTTTTCCAACTTAATTTACTTTGTATTTTGCCACATGGCTTCAACCTTTACAATCTCATAATCTGTTGCATCATATAAATCTCTAGTTAAAGACAATATAGTTACTGTGGGGGAAAAAAAACTCTGGTACTGTTTAATACTAGGAAGCCTTAAATGCCTTGCAAAAGTGTATTATATATTTTGCACTTTTTCATTAGCATACTTTATACAAATACATGATCAAGTTTTAATCTTTGGTGCTGTTTCATGATAGATTTTGGGTAAGGCTGAATGGAACTATGAATCAAACTACCAAAGTTTAAAGATGGTTCCTATAAAAGACCAAGATTTTTTAATAAATATGACTGTAAGCTGATAAGTGAATAATATCACTGAAAAACATGTTTTTTAAATCCTAGATAACAATGTTTTTCTTATCTTTGGATATTTATAAGTGGTGGTTAAGTCCAGAGTAGGCTTATCATTTGTTCCACCACTGGGTTTGAAAAGCTTTATGCTTTAAAGTAACAGCAAACATCAACAGTCCAGTCTGAGTGTAAGAGAAAACTCAGTGGTCTTTGCCAGTTAGGATTTGTGCTGGTTTCACTTAGTATAGCAGGTCATGGAACAAGGGAGATCACTGAGAAATTTTGAAAAACTGTTTTACTGATCTCTTTTTGAATATAAATATAGCTCACTAAATTTAGATAAAATAGCCAGATCTTAAATTCAAAATCCAACTGAGATTGGAGTATTCCAGTGTATGCCAGCCATGCTAGTATGTGATTTTTATACTGTCCGTGATATTTCTATAGCGTTGATGAGATGTTTGTGTGTGAGATATGAGTGAAGCTTACAAGAAAGGCACTGACCAAAATTCAAGATTTTTTAAAATTGCTAATTTAAATTTATAAGTATGGTGGCTTTTTTGTGTAATCTCATCCTACCTTCCCTGTCCCCCATTTTTTATCTCCCTCGTCTTGTTGAATTATCTCTACATCGTAGATCAGTTTCTTTTGGGACAGGAAAATTGTCTTAGTTACTATTATGTGAAACATCCAACAAGCTGTTGTATCCAGTACAAATATTTTATCGTTGCTTAGCTGGTGGTGATAGCCATGTGATAAACTGCTTTTACAATTCACCTTTGACTTACGCTCTGCTTACTAACCCTTATTTTAACCTCCCAAGTTGCAACTTAAAAAAAAAAAATCAACTCAGGTCAAAAAATGTTTCCTCCCTAAATGTGGAATTTGACATCAAAATTACATTGAACTGATCCTAGGGTGAACAATATTCAGTACTGCAGGAATTTGGTGTTCACTTCAGTATCTCATGATCCATCAGAACTAGGAAACAGGAGCTTGATACCACAGGAAAGGACAACACCCCTGCTTGATGGTGGAGTACACAGTACTTGTATCTAAGCCCTTGAAGGTCCTACATTTTTGTAATTTGCAGTTAATATTTGCATACAGGACATGGTTTAGATAATTTTTAAGTTATTTGCTTTTATAATTCTATTTTTAATTTCTTTTCATGGGGTTAGAACAGTTGGTCTTAAGTAACTAATATAATAGCTTTACGGATAGAAGGTTACAAAACTAGTCAAAATGAAAATTTTATAGAACATGCAAATATTTCTAAATATTTTGGATAATGTAGCATGTTCAGAAACACAAAGGAATAATATGGCATAATTTTTTTTCTCTTTCTGAGATTGGGATAGCAGAATTATTCGTGCATTACTCACAGTACCTATAAAACTTTCAGCTACACTACACCATTATGTTTTTATTTGACAAACTTCTTACAGAGAAAAGTGTTTTAGAAATGTTAGTTGTATTTTTTTTATTGCTAGTGTTTTGTTTCAGATTCCTGAAACTTCCCCAGGACGGAATATTAATCATCCTGCATCTCAATAATTTACTTTTTTGGTAGAGGAAAATCCAAAATTTGGAAAACTAGGAGGAACGTGGTTATTATTTTTCAAAAAATAAAACCTAGAAAATGTTTGCAGCTGCTAAAAAGTTTGCATTGTTACTTGTAGTTCTGGCACAGAGGAATAAGGTGGTGGTGAAAGGTATTCAGAAGTGTTTGATAACCATGTGATAAATAATTGCATTTATCTTCATCACATCTTGAGTTTGTATGTAATCAGCTACCTGGCGTTTTCCCTGGTGTGCATTTAGAGCCAGTTTACCCAGCTGCTAGGATAAGGGGTGTGGCCAGGATGAAGGGGGAGTTGTCAGACAGCTTGTGCAGTTGCTGTGTAGCATCCTGGCCCCTTTGGGCCATAGACATTCAGGGTACTATCCCTGAATGCAGGAGAGGGGATTCCTATGCAGAAATGCTGCCAAGATTGGCTTCTTTGTGGTTTCCTGCTTCAGCTGGGCTCATTGCTTATTGAGTGCAGGCAAGGAATTGAATACTATGTCTTTAACTCTGATTTCAGTGCTTTCCCAGCTAATCTTATAACAACTGAATGACTTGCTGGATGTGAACACAAGCTCGACTTAGCACTATGTACATTTTTCAGCTTTTTAAAATCTGGTGGTTTTGTGTAATGCTCACTCCGGTTGATGTGGCTGGACTCTTTTTATCTATTCTAGATGTCTGTAAAGAATAAAAATAGGTTTATTCTGTTACACACATGTGACTGCTGCCTTTAGGATTGAAAATCACATAATTTCATTATCTTAAATTTTGCAAGACATGGCATTCCAATACAGTTTTGTTGCTATGCAAGACCGCAGGATGGCAAATTGTCTAACAGACTATTTATACATTACATAGTCTCAAAGGTATTTTTAAGTATTTGATATTGCACAATTCACTTTTTTGAAGACAAAACAATGAGTTATGAATCAAGTTGCCATGTCCAAAGAAACAACCATGGTCCAAGTCAACTCTTACCTTGACTTCTACATTCTGGTAAGGGAATGGAGTGTGGAGAGTTTCACACAATTTTGTTTTACTGGTTAGTGAAAGCATGGGCTCCAGTTAAAGTAACCTGAGGTATTCTATTCTAAAATCCGAGTTTCAGTTTCTTAGAATGTTGCCATACAGCCATTTGGGCTGAAATTTTCTATGTCGGGCATCTAGCTCAGGCTGAATTTCTTTTTTGGAAAATTTAGTCACAGTGGTTCATCTGTTTCCTAGGACAGGGTTAAGGAAAAGTACATTTTGCTGGTTATGTTTAAAAAAAAAAAATTGAGACTTTGAAATGCACTATCACTTACAGTTGCCAATTTTGGTTGGATGTATTCTTGGAGATTTCATCACATGGCATCATCTTTAATTAAAGATTAATCTTTAATTCCTGTAGACTCCAGGCCAATCCTGGAGGGTTGTCAACTCTCCACTCCATGCTTTGGAGCAGAGGCTTGAAATTTGGCTTTAATGTCAGAGAATCATAGAATATCAGGTTTGGAAGGGACCTCAGGAGGTCATCTAGTCCAACCCCCTGCTCAAAACAGGACCAATCCCCAACTAAATCATCCCAGCCAGGGCTTTGTCAAGCCTGACCTTAAAAAACTCAAAGGAAGGAGATTCCACCACCTCCCTAGGTAACTCATTCCAGTGCTTCACCACCCTCCTAGTGAAAAAGTGTTTTCCTAATATCCAGTCTGAACCTCCCCCACTGCAACTTGAGACCATTACTCCTTGTTCTGTCATTGGCTACCAATGAGAACAGTCTAGCTCCATCCTCTTTAGAACCTCCTTTCAGGTAGTTGAAAGCAGCTATCAAATCTCTCTTCATTCTTCTCTTCTGCAGACTAAATAATCCCAGTTCCCTCAGCCTCTCCTCATAAGTCATGTGCTCCAACCCCCTAATCATTTTTGTTGCCCTCTGCTGGACTCTTTTTCCAATTTTTCCACATTGTTCTTGTAGTTTGAGGCCCAAAATTGGACACAGCACTCCAGATGAGGCCTCACCAATGTGGAATAGAGGGGCATGATCATGTCCCTCGATCTGCTGGCAGTGTTCCTACTTATACACCCAAAATGCCGTTAGCCTTCTTGGCAACAAGAACACACTGTTGACTCATGTCCAGCTTCTCATCCACTGTAACATAGGTCCTTTTCTGCAGAACTGCTGCCTAGCCACTCGGTCCCTAGTCTGTAACAGTGCATAGGATTCTTCCTTCCTAAGTGCAGGACTCTGCACTTGTCCTTGTTGAACCTCATCAGATTTCTTTTGGCCTAATCCTCTAATTTGATGTAAGGGGTGGCTTCACCCCTGTTTTAGGGACAGGGAACTGAAGCACAAAGAGATTGTCAAAAGTACAGTTTTTAGTGCTTGGTTTGAGATTTCTATGACCTATTTTTCAGAGTACTTAGCATTATATAGCACTGTTGATTTTCAGAGAACACTCTCATTGAATTCAATTTAATGTATTCAGAGCTTCTGCAAATCAGGCCCCGGACCAAGAAAATGAGGAACACACAATTAATAACCACCTCTTGAAAAGTTTGTTTTAAGGGACTTTGCATCATATAAGAACTCTGACAGAGGCAGAGAGAGAATCCAATTCTCAAGAACATCATTTAGCAGTCTTAACCATGAGATCGTCCCTTCTCTTCCAGCAGTTTTGCCCCTGCCTCCTTCACTTTCTGCTTCTGCAGCAAATGAGATAGAGGTCTTAAACCACAGCCTTCTTTTCTACATAACTCTGATTCTTCAACAGGACAGGCCCTTCTTGTGCACTACATAAGGCAAGAGTCCTGTGGAGAAAACGTACTTAAAGACCATATCACAGTATACATACGCAAGGGGGCCAAATTAATGTTGCACAGGCAAGCTTAATTCTGGATTTTCCTAACTTCTGTGTACTTGACTTTGCACCCCTAGTGTTCTTTTAGCATAGTTTTTTTTCCCCCTTATAACACTATATACTCTAATTTAGCTGATAAAATTAGAGACGGAAGTCCTCTATCTGCTGAACAGATTAATTCAAGCATCATTTTAAGCTTCTCCACATCAGCCCAATAAGATATCTTATCTTTTCTGCAGGGACAATCTTTATGGGGTAAGAAAGTTGTCAGTCTCCACACTCATTCAGTCCTTTTGAATGAGACTTCCATTAAGGAGTCCAATTAGTATTAATTTGAGTGTTGTTTTAGGGCAGTAGGCATCTGTCTGCTCTAACAGAGCCCACCAACTAATTACACATAAGCCTGCAAACAGCTCTTGTAGGGTACTTTTAAACTAACTCCACATGTTCCTCCAATCGCTGTGTGAAATTGGATCACAGAAAGTTAAAAATGAGACAACTTCATGAGAGATTGGTATGTCCCATGATTTTTGATTTCCATACATCTAAGATCTTATTCCATAATTTATTAATATTGACATTTTTGTGCTCCAGTTGTACTGTTTCCAAACATACTTAAAGGGAAGGACGTTAACTACTTTTACCATAAGTGAAATAAAACAAGGAATCAGCAGCTGTGAAAACAGTCTAAACAACACGGTTATGGTCTTATCTCTCTTGCTTTACTGCATACTTAACGTGTGTCTCTTAGTCTCCATGGCTACCTGCTAGGCAGCTGAATCCTCTAGCTTGGCATGCCCCGGTGTCCGAACTTGCTAATGGAAGGGGAATTCAAAACTACTGGTTTATTGAGGCCTGTGTTCTTTTGTCAGCAGAATTTTTTAAAGCTGTTTAGTTTTGGTTCCCAAGATATAAAGTGTAGATCTGACTTTATAGCAGTTCAGCAAGAGTTTTTTAAAATCCTGGCATTTAAATGGTTTTTCCTTATTGGTCCCCATGACAACAGAACTGCTGCTGTAGGTATTCTGTGTCAGTTTTACTGTGGATTATGCATGAAGCAAAATTCCTTTACAGGACTTAACAAAAAACCAAAAAAAAGGATTCAGTCTGATTTTAAAGTGCCTTACAGTCTGATAATTTTGTATTTAATTATCATTAAAATTATGTAAACATTAAACTTTTTATTAAATCAGTAATATTTTTATGTGTATACTAATAGTTGAGAACAGGCACAGCCTGTGGGATCTCTTGAAAGAATTTAAGACCAAATAAAGAAAAAAATCTTTCCAGTTCAGCCTGGAACCAAAAACTCAGAAGAGGTAGTACAGACTTCTGTGGGTTTCTTAAAATAATTGTTTTTGTTCTTTAGTGTGTAAACTCAATTTACATTTTTAAGTGTTGGATTTTCTTTACTGGTACTATTGTAACTTCTTGGGTTTCCACAAATTAAAAAAGCCAGCCATTTTCCAAAAACGTCAACCACTGGGTGGTAAATGCTGGTATAGAATGGCTTTTTGAAACTTCACTTTATAAGATGTGCATTGTTTTGGGACTCAATCCTGCAAGGTGCTGAGCACTGTGCTCCTAATCCAGCAAAGCACTTAGGCACATTGTTTGAATTGAAACACATCTATGTTCCATTGATATAAAGAGACTTAGCATTCACATGCTTAAAGTTAAGCATCTGCTTAAGTATTTTTCTTCCTTTGTTGTAGTGAGTGTCTTTTTAAACAAGGGACCATCTTCTCTAGAGTAGTTTGGAATAATTCTGAGAACATTTTTTGGTCAATTTTCTGATTTGTTGAAATCAAAATGTTTTGTATGAATGGTTTGTCCCTGGCTTCCTGCCAGCTCGCTGCCCAGCTCCTCAGCAGCCTGCTGAGCCAGGAGCCTTGGAAGTTGGGAGTCAACATTCCAAGGGCTCGTGGCCTCCCTTCAGCCTACCAGATTTCCTGGCTGCCCGCCATGGAGTCAACAACACTGGAAGTCCTGGTAACTGTGGACTGAACTTGACATACTTCTTGTCAGTTTCAATGCTGCTCACCTCTGAGTAGCAATGGTAAAACTGACCATCATTTTATTGTCAAGTTAACAAGAGTCTGGTCAGTTTCACCACTGCTCTGCAGTGATGGGCAGCAATGAAAATGGCAAGAATTATGTCAAATTCAGTATCCTACTTCCAGGGTCCCAGCTCTATTGTGACTTGCTCGATGGGCTGCCGGGGAGCCCAGAGAGCATTTTTCATTTTGGAAACTCTATGTTTTGAAGTTTCTGAAATACATTCAGTGTGAAAATGAACAGTGTGAAAACAGGACATTGCCCAAACATGGTAATAAATAAAACTTTACTGCTGCTTCCTAATATTATTAGGAAGTCATTAGGAAGACTATATTTCAGTTCCACAAAAATTTCCAATTGGTACATTATCGAGATTTGAGATAAAAATATTTCTGAAAACTCTGGAAACTTTCCCAGAACTAAAATTAGATTTACTGGCCAGCTCTAGTTTCCAGTCTTCTGTGCACAATGCCCAGCACAATGGGCTGCTGATCCTAGTTGTAGCCTTTAGGCACTATCAGAATAAAAATAATTAGTAAGTGCTTTGCTGGATTTAGAGCTTTTTTTTAGTGAATATATGAGTTAGAAATTTGAGGTTAAGTGGTTACTGTCATCTTGCCTTTATTGGTCCTTTATTGTTGCAGGTGCTTACGTATACAGAACAAATTTTTGTTTACTTTTTCACATGGCCAATCATTTTTCAGGTTAATTCAACTAAGTACTATGGACATGTGACACCTGCAATGAATGTAGTACATAGCTTGTAGGAAATGGTATTATAACATATTTTGTGTTTTACACTTGGTCACATCTTGAACATGTTGTAACATAAGTCACAAACTTCATTTTATCTACTGTTATTTTTGAAGAGAAATGAATAAAAATATCTCACTTGTTTTATGCTTTTTAACAGAAATACTTGTTAATTTATAATTTAATATGGAGTGAGTCGGCCTAATAATATTAGGAAGCAGCAGTAAAGTTTTATTTATTACCATGTTTGGGCAATGTCCTGTTTTCACACTGTTCATTTTCACACTGAATGTATTTAAGTACATTTCCACATGTCCAGATCAAAGAATCTAAGGTTAGGTTTGAACTCTCAACCTGGATTTTGAAGTTCAGAAACTCTGCCACAAATCTAATCAGGTTTTTTCATATGAACATTTGTTTTAAAACTGTAATGCGTGAATGTTCACAGAAAGTAAGTTTTAAACAAACCAGTGTTTGAGTCACACTGCTGGTCATTTGCTTCATTAATGACTATAGTTAGTGATGACAAATTTCCAGGTTAGTAAATATAATATGCTTGTTATATTTTCTATTTGAAGGGACACTGCTTGACACAGCAGGAGAACAGAGGTCTCACAATAGGTTGCTGGAGCTATGGTAGAGATTTGGTTAGCAAGCCAGACGAATATCACATTCTTCATGACTAAGACAAAGTGCACGTCCACACAATTACTACTTGTGAATCTAAAAAGACAATATTTAACTTCTGCACTTTATAGGAATAAGGGCAAAGACTACATGGCCCATAAATGAAAAGGTCTATAGTATTCTAAAATTCTGTACTCCTGCTTTTCTATTATCACTGTCAAAATATCTGCCTCCCACAGAGAGACTCAAAGCCTCAGTGATTTCCTCAATTTTTTCTATTGATTATTAGGGTTATTTCATCTAATAGGGAACAGAAGCAATACCCTGTGATCTGTGGCAACTAATCAAAACAGATCCTATTTCAATTATAGAGTAATAAATATTCATAACAAACTATTTGGAATTGGAGTACAATTAAAATATGTAAAAAGTGTAAAATATGTAAAATTTGAGTTACTTCAACAAAAAAGGTTGAGGGAATCACTCTGCAGTGTTCTATGAGAAGAACAAAGCTAAATTCATGAACTTACTCATTGAGATATACTCTAATTTTTAGTCCCTAGCCTAAATGGAAGCTGTATAAATAACAAAAATAATAACTTTGCCTATAGAATAGAAACCAAGACATCATCACTCTCTTTGAATCAACAGCAAGAGCTCAGCATATAAGGCAGTATCAATAGAAATGGGCACTTCAGTGACTTGTCTGGAAAAATCTGATTTTAATCAAATGTTCCTCTGAACAAAGCAATAAAAATAAAGGGGAGACTACCATGTAAATTACCATACACTGAACAGATTTTTGGAAGCAAAATTATCTGAAGGTTTGATGAGCGCATACTAAATTGATATGAACTGCACTGGAATCTTACTCTCTCTTGTGGGATGAACTTTTCCTGTAAAGCAAGCCAAAAAGGAGAACCAAATCCATAGAGCCAAGAAACACAAAAAAACATGATCACAAGCAGGTTTTTGGGTGCAAGGAGAAGATGATTTATTGTTTTATGGTAAATGTACTTAGTAATTCTGACATAACCAGCATTCAGTCTGCGTGACTGCTTTTCAAACTGCTGAGGTAGTATGCTATTGCCAGTAAAGAAAGTGACTAACTTTTGCAACTTGAATGAACCCATGCGTCATTAGTGGGAGTGTCCGATGCAAAAATCAGACCTGCGGGATGATACATTCCTTATATGCACATGATCACGTGGTAGTGGGAGGAGGCCTGTTGGAGTGAAATAAAGGAAACATGCATAGAGAGGTGCTGGGGAATTCTGAGGCTGGTGGGAGGAAAGAGACTATAGAAGAGAGGAAAATGTGATTCAGCAGTGAAGCACAGGAAAAGCAAGAGATGAGAGAGTGAATGGAAAGTAAATGCTGCTTTTGAAAGATGAGGAAAGCTAAGCAAAAATAATAGAATTAGGCAGGCATAGAATGTGGGAAGACATGGAGATAAACTGAAAATAAGTAGGAGATGTTATGAGAGGGAGAAGGATGGGGAGGTGATTAAAACAGACAATATGTTTTATGAAGTGGAGAGAGAAGATTGTAGGCAGTGGCCAGCTGCCCCGGGATGACTGGGATTGAATATTAAAAACATCTTGGTCTGTTCGGTATATGGGATCAGGCACAATTTTAAGGTATGCTATGTAATGAATCATCAAGGGAAAAAAACTACTGCACATTTCTGTGAAACAGCAAAATTTCAGTCATTATACCACCTTTTTCTAGCCCTTTTGAATCAGAATTAACAAAAAAAAAAATTAAACCTGCATTTCCTCTTTTCACTGCCACAAAGAGCTGATTTCAGTGGCTACTATCTCCAGGGGTGTTAAAAATATAACACATCTTGTATCATCTCAGTTTTTGCAACCCCAACTTCTCCTTTGGGTAGTGCCCTATGAGTGCTTCACTTCAGGTGCGCATGAACCTCTTGAACCCTTGATCGGAGGGTGGTTGTTGTTTTTTTTTTCTCCCTCTAGCAGTGCCTGGTTGGCCCAAGCATGTATTCTGTGCCTCCTCAGGCCAGACACCAAGGCTATATAGGGATGCATGGGTGAACTGTCCTCAGTTTCCCCTCTCTGTCTTTGCCTGAGATGGAGCTCTAGCGTGCCCACATCAGCTATTTTGTATTCTTATAGTTAGTGTAGTTAGTTATAGTTAGTTGTAAGCGCTAATAGTGAGAGAATAGGGGTCTCTTTCTTCTTTGTTTCTCCCTGGGGAGCCTTCTCTTCCTAGCAGAGCATGCCTGGCTTGCCAGGTTGCAAATGCAGCCTCTCTGCCAAGAGACTCTGCCTGTGAGCAATGGCCACTCTTAAGTGTGTCCATTGACTGGGGGAGTCACACATTTGCCTAGTCCTCAAGTCCAGGCCTTGGAAGAATGGGGAGATTAAGCTCAGACTGTTAATGATGAAGCACTTGCTTGACCAGTGTCTGAGTCAGGTCAGGAGCCTCCCCCTGCTACATACCTGACTCTGGGCAAATTCAGGACTCCTTACACTTTGTCACAGGCTTCCCCTAAGAGGAGGAGGTCGTTGGAGGCTTCTGAGAGGGCTCCCAAAAAAAGGAGTATGGACTCTGATCTGAAGGAGGCTGCTCTGAAAAAGCCCCATCCCCTTCAAGATCTTTGGTCTCCAAAGCCTTGACCTCTTGGCTTGGTACTGTCTGAGTTGAAAGATGACTCCCTTGAGCTGGAAAGCCCCAGAGCTCAAGGGAGACACATGGCTACAACAGAGCTTCAGTGCCCTCTACTAGGGACAAGGAGGGCAAGCGTAAGCACCCTGGTCTGGTTCTGTCTGGCTCAGTCCCACTGTCGGCACCTACCCATTTGGCACCCTCAGTACCAAGCAATCAGCGGTGCTAGATTATATTAATGCCTATATCAGTATGCCTGCCATCAATGGTACCATCAGCTTCAGCTTCCGTATTGGTAGTGATGGTCCCTGCTCAGTACCGCAAGAGTTTAGATACATGAGGGACCTGTCCATAACAGATGAGCTGGAATCCCCACTCCTCATGGATATCGAGTATCTTTTGGTACTGAAATCTGTTTCCAGGCTGCTGTTGTCCCCTGATACTTCAGGACTCTCCAGCCTTTTCTGTGGGGGCTCCTTCATTGAATGATGTTGAGGAGGATGAAGGGGACTTCCAGTCAGTCGCTTCTATTTCAGTCAAGGGTTCCCCAACACATCCTGTGAGGAACTCATTCTTTGACAGTCACAGGGAAGATCACGACCATCATCAAGGGTGGTGGAAGCAACTCCCTGCCTCCCTCTCCTCTCCCTTCATAAAAGGAGATGTTTGAGCTGAGTAATAGGAAACCAGGGAAGCTGAAGATGCCACCCTCAAACACCCATTTCATCCTTGTCTCTAGATGAAGCAATTATGTCTCCATCAACTTCCATTGCTGATGATTTTTGGCAATTTTAAGACCTCATAAAGGGTAGTTTACACTCTCCAAATTCCACTCGGAGAGGTCAGGGATTCACGACACAAGCTGTTGGATATCCTACAGTCAGCATCATTCTCCAGGTTGGTGTTACCCATCAACGAGGCACTCCCAGATCTATATCTACTACTATTCCACCCATTTCTCACCACCCTCCCTTTGCAGACTGCCTGGAGGCAGATTATTACAGACAAATGTGTCATGAAATCAGGCTATATCATCCATGTTATGTCACTCCCTTCAACTCTCCTTCTCGGTCCTTCTTCAGGGACCCCTCTCATGAGCTTGTATTAAGACAAGAGTTGAATTCTCTCCTCCAGTTAGGAGCAATTGAGCCAGTTCCATTCTCACACAGAGGAAAGGTGTTTACTCTATTTTCTTATACCAAAGAAGAAAAGAGGATGGAGCCCAATCTTAGATCTAAGACTTCTAAACAAGTTTGTAAAGTCTCATCAGTTCAGGATGGAGACTCTGGCAGCTATCATTCCTTCAATGGAGAAGTGGGATTGGTTTTCAGCCCTTGACCCTAAAAGATGCCTATTTCCATATAATGATACACCCTTTACACAGTAAATATCTACAGTTCACTGTAGACCAGATTGTTTCCAATAGAAAGTGCTTTCCTTCTATCTCTCCTCTGCCCCAAGGGTGTTCTCCAAGGCCCTGATGATAGTGACTACTTACTTCCAACAAGGCGATCCAGGTCCTCAACTCATGTACCTCATGGCTACTTAAGGGCCATTCTTACGAAGAAATGCTATCTTCCACTGAGATGGCCCTTTTTCTGTTTCAGGAGTTGGGTCTTCAGCTAAATTTAAGGAAATTCATGTTAATCCCCATAAAGAAGATACAGTTCATAGAGGTTTCTTTGGATTTGTCGACAAACAGTCTACCTTCACTTAGGCTCATAATCTTGTGAGGTTTGGTATGGACAATTCAGGAGCATCCTCGGACTATAATGAATTGTCTTAAACACTTGGGACACACGGCAGCTTGCACTTTGTGACCGATCACCCAAGGCTATGCCTCCACTGCTTTCAAAGTTGGCTCAGAACAACATATTCTCCAGTCAAACACCTTGGACAGACAGGTGACATTTCCTCTACAAATGAAGAACTCCCTGGATTGGTGGAAAGGTCAACTAAACATCTGCATGGATGTAGTCTTCTGATGCCCAACTCCATCACTAGTTTTATCAGACACATTGCTGTTGGAATGGGGGAGTTCATCTCAATGCTATCATGACTCAGGGCAGATATATAAGTCAGAAAAGCAATCTCCACATCAATCTGCTGGAGCTCAGCGTTATCAGGAAAGCCTGGTTCTATTTCCTACCTCTCATTGGACAAATCAGTTAAGTCATGACAGACAGTGTGTCCTGCATGTTCTATATCAACAAGCAGAGAGGAACAAGATAACCCCTCTCTGTGCACCAAAGCCATGAAGCTATGAAACTGCTGCATAGTTCATCAGATCCAAATTTCAGTGGTCTACCTCCCAGGCGCTCAGACCACCACAGACAATGGTCTCAGCAGACATTTCAAAGACATATGAATGGGAGCTAGACTCGTCAAGTCCTCCACAGCATATTCCAAAGATGGGGTCTGCTAAAGGTGGATCTTCTTCTCCACCTCCAGGAACAAGTGTCCTCTTTTTTTGGGCCATCCCTCTTTGGGGCTGCCTTTCTTCTGTCTAGGAAGAAGGGTCTTCTCTGTGTTTCTTCCACAAAAGGGTGGAGGTTGATGAATAAAATCAGATAGGACAGGGCCAGGGTTATCTCCCCCCCCTTTACAGTATACTTTAAGGGTAACATTTCTTTAGGTAATAATTTAGGATATGGGCATAATGTTACCTCAGAGTTCCACCTGAACCAATCTATTCATCTACCAGTTTGTTTTTTTTTCAAGAGTCATGTAACTCTCTGCAGGAAACCTGTTTTCATATCCTGAATGGTAGAAGGGCTCTGGCCTTCTACTGGGATAGGACTAATCAATTTCAAATATCACCAAGGCTGTTCATCTCTTTTGCAGATAGATCCAGGGGATCCATGTTTTCTGCAAAGAGACTATCGAGATAGATATCTGGATGTATTGTCACTGGTTATGAATCAGTAGGCATTCATGTCCTCTGAGTGTGATAGCACATTCTGCCAGGTCCCAAGCAACCTGTCTGATTGAATGGGTTTCAGCACATACATTTTCGAAGCACTACAGTTTAATCCATTCTATCAGATCCAATGTGGCTCTGGATACTTCAGCACTATCTTCAGTTCTGGACCCAGTTTCTGAAGCTCCCTACTCCCTTTGGATAAACTTCTTGGAAGTCACCTGAAGTGGAGCCACTCCTAGGGATACTGCTCGAAAAAGGATGAAAGGTTATTCACCTTGTGCAGTGACTGCAGTTCTTAGAGATGTATTCTCCTTATGGTGATCCACTACCTGTCCTTCCTTCCCCTTTGCTTCAGGCTGTTCTCTGTGGAGACTTTTGGCTGGAGAAGGAACAGGGTGGTTTGCCCACACCTCCCTCCATATCCTCAGTGTCCAACATGAGGAGGCATAGGGCGATGCTTGGGCTGAACAGGCACTGCTAGTGGGAAAAATCTCTGATCAAGGGATCGAGGTGCATGTGCACCTGAAGTGGCACACCCATATGGATACATTTGAAAAACTGCAGTTACTGCACAAGGTGAGTAACCTCTTCTTTCTGTCCATTCTGTGCAAGCTGTCAGTTGCAGAATTCTAAAAACAGACTTAGCTATTGAAAAATATGGATGTGGCCACTTCACAAAGAATATAAACTTCTAAACTGTAATTTATTCATACTGAAAACTCTGCTCAGGAGCAGCATCTGCTGTTCAGTGAACACTTGCTTTTTGCCCAGTTTTTGAGTAACGTTGAATGAGGCCCAGGAAAGTCAAGTTCCTTTGCTTAATCAAAAATGACTGACCTGGATTCAAAGTTGGAAACCAGGAGTTTCACTTTCTTTTGTTTATTCTGACCAGTAGATGATATAAGCTCCTGTAAAAGACATTTAGGCTGAATGTTTGAACTTCAGAATCCTCAAGTTTCAGAAAGCCTTTCTTTTGACATATCTACAGCAAATTTACATTAGTGAAAGAAACTATATGAGTAACTTCAAAGTACCATACTGATCCTGCTATCTAACGCATTGGCTTTAGAAAGTCAGAGAAACTGCTTCAGATGTACTCAAGTTGCCTTAATAATGAAATATTAGAAACCAGTGGGAGCTGTGATTGGCCGAATCTGCGGATGCGACAGGTAAACAAACTGCCCCAGCCCTCCAGGGTGCTTACCCTGACAGACCACGTGCCAAAGGTTGCTGATCCCTGCAGTAGATCAAAGAATGGAGTCTATACAGGAGATTAAAGCAGCCTCCCTGGTTTGCCTTCCTTTGGTCTTGAAGATAGGTTTCTTCAGTTAACATGAGCTAAGACCAAACAGTGTAGGTAAGAA
The DNA here is from genome assembly GCF_007399415.2 of Gopherus evgoodei. Lineage (NCBI taxonomy): Eukaryota > Metazoa > Chordata > Testudines > Testudinidae > Gopherus > Gopherus evgoodei. The sequence continues at coordinate 51,589,569 of NC_044328.1, read as the reverse complement.
AAATTATAGGTGAAAATGGCTTAATACTTCCAGAAAACAGCTACGTATTCCTTCTCAGTCAGGGGCTGCATTACTGGCATAATGGGTTGTGGCTCCCAACCAGAGTAATGTTGACACTCCCACAAACCACTGTGGTACACTGTTGGAAAAGCAGAGTACAATATGTGTGCTAAGCACTTGTTGGCAGGCTGTCTGTCAACAGAAGGAATTATCCTACAGATAAGTTATGGCAGACTGGGAAGCCCAATCACTGAAGCAATATTTTCCTTCATTGGAAAGAAACTTCATGTGATGTATGATGTCATGACATTAATTCATTTATCTTAGGGGCTGTAGAGAGAAAAGTCTCTCTCTCTGGGTGTTGTGATGTTTTGAGGTAAGGTACCATGACCCTCTTTTAAAAACTAAATTAAAAAAATTATCATAACTTTTGAAATTCCAGTTTTATTCTAATTACAGCAAGATTTTCCGTGACCATGTTTCGGAAGCAGAATGAAATCTAGAATAGCAATTTTAACAATGCTGCTGAGAAATTGGTGGTTGCCTACATTGCTTCCCATTTTCTAGAATCTTTCAGCTTGTTATGCTGACCCCTGAATTTACCAGGAGCCTTGAAGATCCTTTATCACCGTTCTTAATTTGTATTTAACCAGTATTTGCCCTGAATTTTTAGTTTTGTAACTGATTTTACAGAACAGCCGAGTTAGACGTTTGTTTCCTTGGACATATTAGAACATAGCGTTCTGCACAGTGAGAGCTTGTTTACTTGCAAGTTATTGAACAGCAATCCAGAATATAAATCTGCAGTGCCCCAGCTTGCCACTCAGTAATGGCCAGTGTGGTCCCTGCTACAGTGAAGTGAAAAGTCCTGAGTATGGCATCATGTACTGCACTTTGAAGCACTAGTACACTAAGCTGGACTCAGGGACTTTCAATATTCTATAGCAAACATCACATGTGTTACTGCTCAGCAAACTGGTGCACTATAGATTTATATCAAGGATTGCTGTGTAATAACTAGTTTGTTTTTTAAGAGTGAAAGATAGGAAACATAGGTATGCTAAGAATAAAGAGGAAATTATAACTGAGTTCCACTTTCAGTGCTTACCTAAAAATAAATTGAGAAATATCTGTCAAATGAAATTTTTTGTAACCCAGATAGAATAGAGATGGGATGGGGGGAGGGAAATAAATTATAAATATATTTACAGGGACATAGAGGGAGGACAAGAGCACTTGTACTTTGGAGGGGAGAACAATCTTCTTGATCTTTCCCAAAAATTCTTTTTTTTGGCGCATTCCAGAGGAGAACAACAAATGAGATTTTAAAAAGTATTGTAGGAAGTGTTTTAAAGTAACACAAGTTATAGGGCAAGAATAGCAACATGTTAATTAAGCATTTAAGCAAAAAACAGAATAGGTAATTCCATTGGAAGAAGTTATTAATAGGTTAGGAGAAGTTAAAAGTAAGAGGGTAAAAGGGGGATAACAGTAGGTTTGAAGAAAGATGATACTTCTGCTGAGCTGATGTATTTTTTTAAAAAAATACTTCAGTGTCTGCACTGGTGATTTAAATAGGATAGTTGGGGATTGGTCCTGCTTTGAGGAGGGGGTTGGACTAGATGACCTCCTAAGGTCCCTTCCAACCATCATATTCTATGATCAGTAAAGGGAAGAAATTGTCAAGTGATCAGTCTCTGCAATTAACCCTTCAGTCGCCAACTCTGCAAGAATCCCAGACTGTTCTTGGATAACTTCTGCTGACACGGCCTAACTGTCACAAGTACAGCTGCTATTGACTTCAGTGGGAGCTGCAAATGCTCAGCACCTTTGGGTGATCAGGCCACTTCTATTTAGGAGCCTAAAGTTATTCAGCCATGTTTGAAACTGTTGGCCTTAGTGTTCTGTTGTAACAATGACACAAGCATCTGGACTGTCATTCAGAAAATTAACAGGTTGAGAATCCTTTTCTAGATGCTTTTAGAGTAGCAGCCGTGTTAGTCTGTATCCGCAAAAAGAACAGGAGTACTTGTGGCACCTTAGAGACTAACAAATTCATTTCAGCGTGAGCTTTCGTAAGCTACAGCTCACTTCTTCAGATGCACAGAATGGAACACACAGACAGGAGATATTTATACATAAGAGCATTGCAGCCATGCCATCAGGGGTTCGTTCACCTGCACATCTACCAACGTGATATATGCCATCATGTGCCAGCAATGCCCCTCTGCCATGTACATTGGCCAAACCGGACAGTCTCTACGCAAAAGAATAAATGGACACAAATCTGACATCAGGAATCATAACATTCAAAAACCAGTGGGAGAACACTTCAACCTCTCTAACCACTCAGTGACAGACTTGAAGGTGGCAGGTTTGCAACAAAAAAACTTCAAAAACAGACTCCAAAGAGAGACTGCTGAACTCAAATTAATATGCAAATTAGACACAATTAACTCAGGCCTTAACAGAGACTGGGAATGGCTGGATTATTACACTAATTGAATCTATTTCCCTATGTTAAGTTCTCCTCACACCTTCTGTGGGTCATTTAATTATCACTTCAAAAGTTTTTTTTCTCCTGCTGACGATAGCTCATCTCAATTGATTAGACTCTTCCTGTTGGTATGCATACTTCCATCTTTTCATGTTCTCTGTATGTATAAATATCTCCTGTCTGTGTGTTCCATTCTGTGCATCTGAAGAAGTGAGCTGTATCTCACGAAAGCTCATGCTGAAATAAATTTTAGTCTCTAAGGTGCCACAAGTACTCTTGTTCGTTTTTCTAGATGCTGTTTTTATTTCTTTATTTTTCCGCCATTCTCAAACAGCTCAAACCATATGTATCTGTACTACTTCACAGTCCTACTCTCAGCTATCTGACAAACAGGGCTCAGATATTTGTAAGCAAGTGTTAAGAATTTTACTCAGACTGTGTGTGCCTAGTCCTGGTCCTGTCAGTTCCTCACTGCAGTAAAACAGTGCCCACAAATCCTTGTTCGCTCTCATACAGAATACATGTGCAACTGGCTTTGTGAGTCAGGAGCACTTTAAGCAGCTGTTCAGCAGTAATCCCATTGGCTGCTTGCTGCCTTGCAAGAAAAAGAGGTGCAGGAGCAGAGATAGATGGAGATTTTGACTGTTACACTGCGTGCTTCTCTGCTGTGCTGTGAGTGCAAAAGAAAGTTTGCAAAGTGGATGAGGATAGGTATATTCCACTGAGCTAAAGCAGGGCCAGTATATGTGGTTGGCTCCTCATCCCACACAGTCACCTAGTAGAGCAGTGGAGAGGAGGAAGAAACTGTATAGAACTGTCCTCATCCTAGAACAGACCCTGCAATGCACATTATGAATTTGCTGAGCCAAGGAGTGGGGAGCCATTCATGGACTTATTTTTGAGAAAACTATAGTACTGATTTGTTGAGGTGGGGCAGAACTGTGCAGGATTATTTGTTTGGGAGGATTTAGAGGAGGCAAGGGGTTAACTGGCTGAATGGGGATGGACACAGGCACAGGCACAGGATCAATGGCTAAGAGGGAGACAGATGATTTGAGGGTGGCTGCGATGTAGATAATGCAGAGTTTGAAAATGTATATATGAAAGTTAGCCTATGTCCACACTACAGCTTTAAATCGATATTAGTAAAATCGATTTTATAAAACAGGTTTTATAAAATCGATTTTACGCGTCCACACTAGGGCACATTACTTCGGTGGTGTGCGTCCATGGTCCCAGAGTACCATCGATTTCCGGAGCAGTGCACTCTGGGTAGCTCAGTAAAAGAATAGGACCAATAACTTCGATATCTGTCCACACTAACCCTAAATCGATTTAGTAATATCGATTTTAGGGTTACTCCTTTCGTTTAGCTGGAGTACAGAAATCGATTTTAAGACCCCTTAAAATCGATTTTAAGTGCCTTGTAGTGTGGACGGTTACAGCGTTAAATCGATTTAACGCTGTAGTAGCATCTCTTCGGTAAAGCAGAAAAGTCTTTTTAAAGTAGATGTGTTCTCTGTCTGAAAGAAGTCCAAAATCTTCTACAATTTACTATATTTTACTCATAATTTGCCAAAGGTTGACAACTTCTGCAGTGTACATGCCTCAAACTGCAGGGAGCAAAAAGAATATCTCATCTCTGTCTGGTGTGGGTGGTCCCTCACTTCAGAGCTGAGGCATAATGCTGGAAAAATTCTACAGTGGTGTGTGTGCATGAGGCTGGGTTTTGAGGATAAACAAAGATTCTGTCCCTCTACTTTAGCTTTAATGATCATTGCTTCAAATATTCACTTTCTATTTCACTTAAAAAAAAATTAAGTTTTGAGATGACCTACAAACTACTACATACTGTAGTCTAGCTATACATAGTATTTTCTGTCTTCACTTCTGTTTTCTGTAATAGCACTTTGAAACCCCTAAATATTTTCCTTGAAGCGTCACTAAGGCAATCAGTACTTAGTCTAGTGCAGATCAAAATTTAAAGCAAGTCTTCCGCTGACATCATGTTTATTGTTTGGAATACCAGATGGTTACAGTATGTATTGCAGCCTTTGTATTATAAGCTACATCTGCTTTTTGTTAAGTTTCTCTCTAAATAAGAAACTATCAGAGTAGTGTTTCTTAGTCTGCAAAAAAGCCTAATATGTTTTAAAAATTAAACAGCAGTTGTGTTACCATTACAAGCTTTTGTTGCTCCGTTTTTTGGAAGAGTTGTCCCAGGCATAGGTGACCTCCTCTCTATCTTGCATAGTATAAATGAAAAGAAATGAACAACAGGAAAGACGTGCCCAAGATATAAGACTTAGCCCCTTCAATCCATGCTGATTTACTTCTGTCCTGAGCAGTCACACGTGCGTCCATCCACAAAATGTATTTGTGCTAGGAGCAGGCAGCAACGTATGTTAAATGAATCTGTGGGCCTGCTGCCTGAGCCTCTACATAGGGTGACCCTTGACTGGTATTTGAAAGGATAGCATTTAATTCTCTTACATTAAGGAAGCAGTGGGAAGGAGACGATTAAGCGACTACTTTTAAAATGAACAGTCCGATTTCTTCTGATGGTTTCATTCACTCCTTGCATCTTGTCTCCTGTTAGACTGCAAACTGTCTTACAAGGGACTGGTTGTGTACATACAGCAACTAGCACGATGGGTCCTGATTTTTCTGTAATACATTATGATTATTTGTAAGTAATCAGGGAAGATGTAGTTATAAGAAAATAGTATGCAGCAGTGTGGTTCTAAATGACCTGTAGAGACGAATTCCAGGGAAATAATATGAATGAACCAAGTTATAGTTAAGAAGGTGACAGAGAATCCAAAATGTTTGAGAATGTATACAAGCTATAGCTGATCATTGCTCTGTTGAAGCAGGAAAGGGGGACTGGAAAGCTTTCCTTGTTTCTGTGGGGCAGAGTTAACTTTGCTTTTGAAAGAATAGCATTGAATTATTAGTTTATTCTCAAGCCAGGAGAGATGGGGGCGGGGAATCTAGAGAGAGCTGAAATGCAAACTTAGACTTTCTATAACGGAAATAAACGAGGGGCTTAACACCCAGAGAGAGTTTGGAAGTAAAAGTAGTAGAAACTAAAACTTAGAGTGATGCACAAACACCATTGTAGTTGAGGTACTTGGGAAACAGGGTCCCGTGAAAGAGTCATGAAGGATGGCTGCAACCTGGCCAAGTCAAGGCTGGGCTGTCCTCTGTTAATTCTGTTAGCAGTTGGGGCGTTCAGCAGCTGCAGGATCTCTTGCTGTACAGTTCTATGCACATGCTTTCCCCAAACTGACTTAGGGCTTGTCTACGCTGGCACTTTTCAGCGCTGCAACTTTCTCGCTGTCAGGTATGAAAAAACACCCCCCTGAGCACAGCAAGTGTCAGCGCTGTAAAGCGCAAGTGTAAACAGTGCACTAGCACTGGGAGCCATGCCTCTCGTGGAGGTGGGTTTTTTAGAGCGCTGGGAGAGCACTCTCCTAGCGCTATACCACGACTATACAAGCCACATTAAAGCGCTGCTGTGGCAGCATTTTAATGTTGCCTGTGTAGACTAGCCCTAAGCCTCTCACCATCTGCAGTTGGATTCTTCCACATACACATCGAGGAATTCGTCTTACCCATTCTCCCCATTAAAATTCTCTTGAACTGAAGACATGTCTATACTGCAGGTGCTACAGCAGCACGGCTGCAGCAACACGTCTGTTTGGTAGACACTTACTACAATGACGGAAGGAGTTTTCCATTGTGGTCGTAAATGTGCCTCCTTGAGGTAGATTTATAAACGGAACTGCATTGCACTGGCCATGAAATTTTTAAGCAGGTAGACCTATGTTTTAGGTGAAGATAAGGTGACCAGACGTCCTGATAAAATCGGGACTGTCTCGATATTCAGGTGTTTGTCCCGCATCCTGACCGATATTTGGTCGGGACACAATTTGGCTCCACCGGCAGCTCACCGTTTTTTTTTTTTGCTCCGCTGGCAGCACTCGGCTTTTTGTGTCCCAATATTTTCTCCCTCTCATCTGGTCACCCTAAGTGAAGACCAGACTTAATTCTGAGACTCTCAAGCACACACTACAGCAATTTAAGAAAATGGTCTTGCTGAAACTGATTCACAGTAACTAATCAACTTCTCTGAGACGAGCTAAATTATAAACTGTGCTGTTCCAGAAGTGCAAAAGAGGAAGGAAAAAGAGAGAGTGCTGGTGGTGGAAATAATTCATTCTGAGAAGGAGACTTATGTCAGAGTTAGCCTGTCTACATTTAATGTGTCTCGTGGACAGGATTCACATTTGGAATACAAAAGTTTGCTGTGGCACTTGAGGTTCAGGCTCCAGTTGAGAACTATTCATGTTGATGATCATGCAAATAATCACTTGACTCTGCTCCAAGCCCTTGCAAGCAGAGCACACATGCAGTGTAATGAAAATAAGCACATTGTGCATTAGAAAGACTAATAGTGAAACCCCCAAAATGTAAAGTTTAAGGTGGAAATAATGTTCTAGTGGCTAGGCCATTGGGGTGCAGGAGACCTGATTTCTCTCCTGATGAGCCACAGATTCTGCATGACCTTGGGCAAATCACTTTAATCTACCCTGTGCTTCTGATAATGGGGATGATGATCTGCTACTGAGCTCCTTACACTCATTAATAGTGATGATGAGGCCATATAAGAAACTACATAGACGAGACAATACAGCACTTGCAGGCACGTAATTCTGCTCCTTCACAAACTCTCCAAACTCCTACGTGCACGCAAATGCCCTCTAAGTTTTCACAGCAGTAGCAGGACCGTTTAACTGAACACAAAGTGAAAGAGCACTGTCGTTCTGAGACTCCTTGTGCCCTGAGTTTAAATTTTAAATGTCCAAAGTTAAGTTTCAGGAATCACCGCCAAAGAGAGACCATCAACTTGAAGTCTAGTCAGTCTCAATAAATATGTTTAAAGCATTTTCAGGTACCATACATGCTGTGGTCCTCTTCCAAATTTTGTGCTTTTTTTTTTAACACAACTGCATTTCCTGGTGGGGGGAAACATATGCTATTAACTGTGGAAAGTAAGCAAACTGAAATAATAGAGAAATATTTTCCACTTTTATTATAGTAATTTAAGGTATTGCTTATAACAATAGTAAATAAACCACTTTCAGACAGAAGCATAATTTTTAAGTGTGTATCTTCTGAAGATATTTTCCTATATTGTCCTCTGTGTAAATTGTTGTTTCTTGACCTTCTGAACTAACACTAATTTAAAAACCATCTATAACTGGTAATATTTTGTAGTTAATAACACATTTTTTAAAGTTGATTCTCCAAAATCAGAAGTGAAGGTGATGGAAAAAACATGGCATCCTGTATCCCAGATTTGGTCATCATAACCCTTGCTGAGGTCTGGCCAATAGATAAAAGTGCAGGTAACCTGAGAGCTGACGTGTTGGTTTGCTGTACTCGTAATATATGTACAGGAAGCAGAACTGCTATTGAGAGAATCCTGATGAAGCTAGACTTTGAAATGAATGTCTGCTATACAGTAAAACCTAGGAAACCATGTTCTCTTTTCTTTTACCAAGGAATTATTTTATTGTTATAGTTTTTAAATTCTTCTACATGGCTGTAGCAGCCCATAAGTTTCTCTTAGTGCCATATGATAGCAGTACTCCTCAGTGCCATTGTATTCTCATACGGCACAATATGCAGAATTAGCGGACAAGCAGAAATTGTAAGAGGTTTTTAAAATTTGGAAGTTATATTAAGTTTTGATACCCTCCAGTGAATATAGGAAGAGGGGAAGAGTCAATGGAGATAACACCAAATATGAGCCCCAGGAGGATAGCAAGTGTGAATAGGAATCAAGAGGACTTGCAGCCAGAGGGAACAGAGGATAGACCGGAGAATCGCACTGTCATTAGGAAAAGGCAGGTCTACGTGACTGAGGACTACTTACTGAGAAAAATAGACAGGCCTGTAACCAGAGCTGATCCAGAGAACAGAAGAGTCTGTCTGCCGGGTGCTAAGATATGTAATGTGGATCTGAGGCTGAAGAGGATCCTAATGGGAGCAGGAAAGAATCCGCTGATTGTCCTTCTCGTGGGAACGAGTGATACGACTAGATTCTCGCTGGAACATATCAAAGGAGACTATATCAGGCTGGGGAAGATGCTTAAGGAAATCGAGGCTTAGGTGATCTTCAGTGGGATTCTGCCTGTTCCTTGAGAAGGGCAACAAAGTTGTGACAAGATTATGACAATCAACAGATGGCTCAGGCAGTGGTGCTATAAGGAGGGCTTTGGGATGTATGGCCACTGGGAGGCATTCAAGACTGTTCTCTCAGGGTGAACTTCATCTGAGTAGGGAGGGAAATAGACTTCTAGGATGGAGGCTGGCCCAACTGATTAAGAGAGTTTTAAACTAGGAATTGGGGGGAGATGGTTGAGAGATGTCCAGGTAATCTCCATGCCGGATTTTAACATTGAGGGGGAAGAAAACAAAATAAGAAAGGATACAGCTATGGGTAGGAGAATGGACATATGGAGGAAGGGTAGTGTAGATACCATTCTAATAGGTGATACTGATGGTAGAATGTCTGTTCCCAATTAAGTAAAGAATGTGAGCGAAGCCAAAAAGCAAGAATTAAGATGTTTGTATACCAGTGCAAGGAGCCTGGGTAACACAATGGAGTTACTGTTGCAGGATGTGAAACAGGATATTATAGGGATAACAGAAACATGGTGAAATAGTAGTCATGACTGGAGTACAGGTATTGAAGGATATATGCTGTTTAGGAAAGACAGAAATAAAGGCAAAGGTGGTGGAGTTGCATTGTATATCAGTGATGAGGTAGACTGTAAAGAAATAAGACGGGATGGAATGGATAAGACAGGATCTATCTGTGCAAAAATCACATTGGGGAAGAAAGCTACTAGATAGTACCTGAGATGGTGCTTGGGGTGTGCTATAGACCACTGGGATCTGATTTGGATCTGGATAGTGACCTTTTTAATGTTTTTAATGAAGTAAATACTAATGGGAATTGTGTTATCATGGGAGACTTTAACTTCCCGGTTATAACTGGAGGACAAGTGCTAATAATAGTAATAGGGCTCAGATTTTCCTAGATGCAATAGCTGATGGATTCCTTCACCAAGTAGTTGCGGAATCAACATGAGGGGATGCCATTTTAGATTTGGTTTAGGTGAGTAGTGAGGACCTCATAGAAGAAATGGATGTACGGGACAACCTTGGTTTGAGCAATCATGAGCTAATTCAGTTTAAACTAAATGGAAGGATAAACAAAAATAGGTCTGTGACTATTTCAAAAGGGCTAACTTTAAAAAATTAAGAAAATTAGTTAGGAAAGTGGATTGGACTGAAGAACTTGGGGATCTAAAGGTGGAGGAGGCCTGAAATTACTTCAAGTCAAAGTTGTGGAAACTATCAGAAGCCTGCATCCCAAGAAAGGGGAAAAAATCATAGGCAGGAGTTGTAGACCAAGCTGGATGAGCAAGCGTCTCAGAGGGGATTAAGAAAAAGCAGAAAGCCTACAAGGAGTGGACGATGAGAGTAATCAGCAAGGAAAGCTATTTTATTGAGGTCAGAACATGTAGAGATAAAGTGAGAAAGGCCAAAAGACATGTAGATTTGGACCTTGCAAAGGGAATTAAAACCAATAGTAAAAGGTTTTATAGCCATGAAAATAAGAAGAAAACCAAGAAAGAAGGATGAATTCAAACTGGAACAGGTACAGAGAAGGGCTACTAGGATGAACCGAGGAATGGAAAACCTGTCTTATGAAAAGAGTCTGAAAGAGCTTGGCTCGTTTAGCCTAACCGAAAGAAGGCTGAGGGGAGATATGATTGCCCTCTATAAATATATCAGAGGAATAAATACCAGGGATGGAGAGGAATTATTTAAGCTCAGTACCAATGTGGATACAAGAACAAATGGATATAAACTGACCATCAGGAAGTTTAGACTTGAAATTAGACGACAGTTTCTAACTATCAGAGGACTGAAATTCTGGAACAGCCTTCCAAGGGGAGTAGTGGGGGCAAAAGACATATCTGGCTTCATGACTTATCTTGATAAGTTTATGGAGGGGGATGGTATAATGGGATAGCCTAGTTTTGACAATTAATTGGTCTTTGACTATTAGCAGTAAATATGCCCAGTGACTTGTGATGGGATGTTAGATGGGGTGGAATCTGAGTTACAACAGAGAATTCTTTCCTGGGTGTCTGGCTGGTGAGTCTTGCCCACATGCTCAGGGTTTAGCTTATCGCCATATCTGGGGTCGGGAAGGAATTTTCCTCCAGGGCACATTGGCAGAGGCCCTGGGGATTTTTCACCTTCCTCTGCAGCGTGGGGCATGGGTCATTTGCTGAAAGAGTCTCTTCATCTTGAAGTCTTTAAACCATGATTTGAGGACCTCAATGGCTCAGATACAGGTTTGATACAGGAGAGGTTGGGTGAGATTCTGTGGCCTGCGTTGTGCAGGAGGTCAGACTATATGAGCATAATGGTGCCTTCTGACCTTAAAGTCTATGATTCTGTGAATGCTGTTGACCCACTATTGATGTTTTGTTTTTTTTTAACCGAAGGTGCAGTTGGTCACAGCAAAAATTCTGGCTGTATATAGACAGACAAGATGCAAGGGCTGTAAAATTCAGGATGGAAGGAAATCACTATGTAATTAATGAATAGGGATGGAGATGATTTATCTAACTTTACGCAAAAGTTCAAATACGTTTAGGAAATATAGGAGTAGGTAATTGAGTACTGATATAGTTGAGTGAAACAAAAACATCTAAATCATATATTGTCTCTGCCAAAAACAAGGTCCAAAAAGTTTTAAATTATACATTATATAGTATATGCTGGCCAACAATGTAGCCTAATGAACAGCTTTAATGATTTTTTTGTTTTGTTTTTATGCGGTATATAAGGGAAAGAGAGAGTAGAATATAGAATTTTTGATACTAAATTTAAATTCTGCTCTCCAGTGTGTGTGTGTGTGTATGTATGTATGTATATATATCTTGTATAATCAGTTGACTTTTACATGGTGATGTCAAATCTGCATATTGGTGTGCTGAAGCAAATCCTAAAAGTTAAGTATATTTAGCATGTGTGTATCTATAATATATACATATACATACATTCTATTCCTAGTTTTCTTTATTCATGTTAAAGTTTGACATAATACTTATTAGACTGAAATTGCAGTACTTGGCCAAATCTACCAGTATACTTGGGAAACTGTTTTAATGTATCAAAATTACTTACCAAGTCAAATGCCATATATACTGTACATGCACACATGCTTTACATATATAAATTCTTTAAAAAAAAATTGTTGGGTTGAAAATGCATTTTCTAATGGTAAAACACATGGGCAAAGGCAGGAATGAGAGTATATTACAGGAGAGCACCCTGCTTGGTGCAAAATGAGACACTTGGGAATTCAGTAGTAATCCCTTCTCTCTGGCAGGAATTGGGACAAGCTCAGCAGCCAAGACTTCCCCTACCTTAGTAGGTGACCTTCTGAGCCTCCCACCAGGCTACTCCTGTACCTGTACCTTGCTAGGGTCCTCCATTTTTGGTATTGGCCTTGCCTAAATAACTACTGAAAGAAATGTACGTGTGTGTGTGTGTCTATTGTCAAACAATTGAGGACTATTTTTCTACAGGGCTGAGGTCCAGAACTTTTCTGGATATAATACTGTATAGTAGCCAGTATTACACATACCTAGCAAATCATTTTTGATGGGCATAAGCAGATAGTTATGAAATTTGAGTGAGGTTATAAACTTTCTGGAATTATTTAATGAAAAATTATCTCTATAGCTATTAATGGTAGACCCCATATATGTGCAAAAAGCGTGGTACTAACAAACACAACTGATAATGAACTACATACACATGGAAAACCAGCTTATGAGTGCAGGTACTAAAAATTGAAATTAATTTCAGTAATTTTATCTCTTAGCTGCCTTACTATACAGCAGGGGTCAGCAACCTTTCAGAAGTGGTGTGCCAAATCTTCATTTATTCACTCTAATTTAAGGTTTCGCGTGCCGGTAATACGTATTAAAGTTTTTAGAAGGTCTCTTTCTATGAGTCTGTATTATATAACTATACTATTGTTGTATGTAAAGTAAACAAGGTTTTCAAAATGTTTAAGAAGCATCATTTAAAATTAAATTAAAGTGCTGATCTTATGCCACCAGGCTGCTCAGCTCGCTGCCAGCCTGGGGTTCTGTTCACCTAGGCCGGCAGTGGGCTGAGCGGGGCCTGCAGCTGGGACCCCAGACCGGGGGGTGGGGTTCAGAGGTCAGGGCAGAGGGCTGGAGGGTGTGGGGAGGTTCAGGGGTCAGGGCAGATGGTTGGAGGCTGTGGGAGTGCAGGGCAGAAGGCTGGGTGTGTGGGGGGGTCAGGGCAGAGGGCAGTGGGGGTGGAGGAGGTGCAGGGCAGAAGGCTGGGTGTGGGAGGAGTTCAGGGGTCAGGGCAATGGGGGGGTTCAGGGTCAGGGCAGAGGAGGGCTGGGGTATGGGGGAGTCATGGCAGAGGGCTGGGGTGGTCAGCTCATAGGGGTGCTCCCAGCCCCCTGCCATGAGGGCTGGAAGGGATGTGTCCTCTTCCACTCCTTTCCCCAAGGCTCCGTCCCTACCTCTCTCTGTGTCCTCTACAGAGCTGTGTGCACACTGCCACTCTTTCCCCTCCCCCTTGCTAGGGCCATCAGCTGATTGGCGCAGGGAATGAGAGGGGGCGGGGCAGGAAAGCACCATGCTGGGGGAAGAAGCAGGGGAGGGGGGAAGCTTGGCTGCTGCAGAACCAAGCTTCTGCCTCCTGCCCCTGCAGGGGAGAGCAGTTGGCGGGGTGGCTGAGTGGGGCTGGGGGCCGGGACCGCGGCAGCGTGCCACTCAAAATTGGCTCGTGTGACGTAGGTTGCCAACCCCTGCTATACAGTATTATTGTTTAAACTCTTCATTGTGTAGTCTCTTAAATTGTTAATTTCTTCTCACTACATCAGTCAGAGTATACCAATGGCTAAGTATCTCTTCTGCATTAATGTATTCCAGACAAAAACCTATGTGAAAGGAATGTTAAGGTTGCAAAGCAAAATAAGTAAAACTGTATTGGATCTTATTTCAGTCCCCTCAAGCTGGGGTTGAAAGCCAGGCTGTAATCTTCACTCCCCTTGCACCTGCCAGGCAAAACTGGAAACAAGCGCTGATCTGGGCTTCCCTCACTCTTCTTGTAAGGGAAAACAAAAGGAGAATGAGGTCAGAGCTGCTGTTCTTCAGCTGAACTGTCCAACAGACTCTGCAGAGCAAAAGTCAATGTACCCAGCTAACAAGGTATTCAGGTATGCCCTTTACTGGGACCCCTGATACTCAACGTTTGCACTTGATGTTAAAAGAAGGTAGGACTCCTTCAGGGCCCTGCTTCCTAGTATACGCCATTTCTCATAGTGAGGAATGAGGCAGAATCCACTGATTTTTCCTAAACTGTGCTCACACATATAACCAATATAACACTGGCAAACCATTGAGAATACAAAACAAAAATCAGTGTGCATGTGCAAGTTTCCTTTGAATAGCCTTTATGGTCTTCAAGAATCATGAACAAGGCCCCCCAAGGCTTTGTCGGGACAAAGCTTTAAAGTCCCATTCTATCTAGGAGTTTGGTAAAGGAAAGGCAGTGTCTGCTGCTCCTAGTTGGTCAAATTAAAGCTTAAGCTCCAGTTAACAAACACGTTAGCTAACACTCCTTTAAATTCTAGTCCAGACAAAGCCTGAAAAACACATCTGTAACCTGTGAGCTATCTTCTTGCCAGATTTCAAGTTTCTGCCTCCAACCATGAGGGGCTACACCTATTCAATAAGCAGATTGTAAATGCTTTTTATACAGGAAAAACGTGCATTACCTTTCCATTCCTTTTATTTGCAAAAACTCCTACTTAAATACTTATTCATGCAATAACTTCACTTCTGGACTGAGAACACAACAGTCAAATTTCAGCCCAAATGATTAAACATTATAAACAGCTAAACATGACCTACAAACAGGACAATGCTTGTGCAACCTTAATTGTAGTTGTTGCAACACTCTCTGCCAATAACCAGTTCCAGATGCTTGAGACTTGGTATCAAATGTTATCCATCTCCTGCACTCCAGAAAATGTGTTTGTGAAATATGTGGAAAATATAAACTAATGAGCTGAATTTAGTTCTTTGTATTACATTGTAGATTATTTTTGTGATGGTGCTATCCTCTCAGTCATATGAACGTAGTTTATTTCCACGTCTCTCTGTCTGTTGGGGTAGTCTGGAAGGCAATCCTCTTATTCTACTTTTTAATCTTGAGGAAACAGGTTATTCTGTTTTTTCTCAAGGCTGATATTACAGCTTGGCCTCTCTCTAGTGGAGGGGGAGGAGACAGGCAGCAGCCTCTGACATAAAAGGTAATACTGCTCCGTGAAACAGCAGATACACGTGACCAGGAATTATTTATTTGAGTTTTTTATTTCTTTGTATCAAAGTGACTATTCAAAAACTTTAGACACTTTTCACTTTAGAATACATAATTCATATAGGATTCTTAAAATAGCAAACCCGAGATAAAGCAACCTACATAACACAACAAACCCAGGAATTCATTTTTTTTAATTGCCTTTTTATGTGAAACCCACGCCAATTATCTGTGATGTAATTGGTTTCTGGTAGGTTCAGAAGCAAAAGATGGAGTCAGTTCCTGAACACGTGTTCTCTGTATTGAAGCATGTTGATTGGTTTTTCTTCCAGACAATAATCCAAACAGTCTTCCAAAAAGGCTAGTATTAACATTACTGATTATTGGTTTTGGCTCATCTGCTGTTAGCTGCTATGATACCATAATGGACTCCACTGCAGGGTGCTACTGCAAGTTGTGTGGTACATCTGTTGTTTCTAGATGTCTGATAACATGCTGTGTGTACCAGAGGTTCAGAGGCAAACAATGTAGGCATTCTGCGCACTGGGATCCAAGGTTCTAGGTTTTAGTGAGGATCCCCATTAACACTTCCATATTTTAAATGGCCAAGAATTCTATATTAGGGCTGCCATAGGGGTAAATACTCTCGGCATGCTAGGGAAGCTCAGCTAACGCTTGCTAACTGCCCCTAAGAGTATTCCAGTACAGTGTCTAAGGATAACCATGTCTCATGGGACCCCTCAGGCCCCTAAAGCCTGGAATATTAGCTCCAATCTTTCCTTCTGGAAGTAATGAGTCTCTGAGCTGCAAGACTTCTAGACAGATCTCCATTCTCCTGTCCATAGACTCCTCTTTGCTGCTATTCTGCCATTCATACATGCTGTTGTCTCACATCTCCTGCTTGCTGCTCTGTACCTTTCTGCTGCTGCTTGCCCCTGGCAGCAACAGGCAACAAGCTGCTTCTTGACCCAGCTTTTGAGCTGCCTGCTACTCAGCTTACTGCTCGCACAAAGCCTTTGGATCTCTACTGAGTCTCCTGACTTCAGGGGGTTGCACCCTTTTCCTATACTTTTGACATTTATGAAGGTCTCTACTTGCTAGATATTGAAGTGGCTGTTACTGTAGTGCCTTGTGCTGGTTGAGTTATTTCCTTTCAGCTCATTTGAGTTGGGATAGGTATCCGTAATGAGCCAAGAGGTTTATTACAGTACAATATTACACAGAAGCAGGCGCACATGTTGTAACTTTCCTTGCCCTAAAGAAGGCAAAAATTATAGCTTAAAAATGGGGTTTTGCCTAGTTTTCTTACTGGACTTTGAAGGAAGTCTCTTTTTTAAAAGATGATATTTTAGCGCATTACAGCAGAGAAAATAAAGTCTGAGCTTTTCTTGTTTACATAGAATCAGAGAAATAGAAGGGACCGGAAGAATCAGGTAGTCTAACCGCTGCCAACATGGAGGATTACCCTCTGCTCTACATCCCAATCACTATGATTTTTAAAAAAAAACTCTAGTGATAAGTAACATTGCAATTGTCATGATTGTAGTCCTTACACATAAGGAGACAACATCGAGGCTTCTTTTTATTGAAAAACACACTATAATACTGGTATTTAGATGTATGCTTTGTTAGGTATGTGAGGTAATATAGTTTATTGAACTGATTTCTGTGGGTGAGTGATGTAAGCTTTTGAGCTTACACAGAGCTCTTCAGGTCTGGGAAATGTACTCAGAGGGTATGTCTGCCAGCTGACACGGGCCTGCGGGGCTCAGGCTGTGGGGCATTTCATTCCCTCTGGAGTGGAAGGGTCCCAGGGCTCCAGCCCAAGCCCAGAACTTTACACAGCAATGAAACAGTCCTGCAGCCCTCAAGTCAGCTGGCACTGGCCAGCTGCAGGTTTTTCTTTGCTGTGTAGACATCCCAGAGTGTCACAGCTAAATACAAGGTGGAGCAGATTGTGTAATGTAAGTAGTTAACATGAGTTTCAAGGTGAAGAGGACTGTTAACATCTATTCGCTTACAGGGGGAAAAGGAGAGGAAAAAAAGATGGGGCGTTAGTGGGTTATAGGTTGTCATAATAAACGATACATCCAGTATGTCTATTCAGTCCATGATTTTTAGTATCTAGCAGAATAATAAATGTAAGCTCCCACCCAAGCTCATCTTTTGAAGATGTTGCAGGTGAGGACTCAGAGATCAGCTATAGAGTGATTGATTGCTTTCATAGTGGTTTTGGCTTTTACCATTTTTTCTGTGAGTTCAATGAACAGTGTAGTGATTCTCATTTCACCCATATAGTTGTTGTTGGAGCGTTTAGTGCATTGGATGAGGTATAGCACATATTGTGATAGGCATGGATCTTGAAAGGTATGTTGTGGGGGTTGTGGATCATTGTAGCAGTGGAGATATATCTACAGGTTTTGCGGTATCTGGTGCATCTTTGACTTAGTGTGGCCTGGTCTAGAGGGAGCTTGCTTCTGATGATGAGTTTGGAGAGGCTGAAGGGTTGTTTAAAAGCCAGAAGATGGGGTTCTGGAAAGATATTTTTTTCAGAATGTGTTTCCATTGAGTATGGGTTGTAATTGTTTGATAATTCTACATAGAAGTTCCAATGTTGGGTGCTAGGTGATAATTAGAGACGTGCAGTCAAAAGCAGTTTTACTTCTGTATTGAAACAGGTTCTCTTGGGTTATTTGGGTGGTCTGTTCCATGTTGTGATTTACTTCTCTGATGGAGTGTCCATTGGTGAAGGCCGTTTTAAGTGAGTTAAGATACATATTGTGAACTTTCTCCCCTAAGGGTATGTCTACACTACAGTTAAAAACCCACAGCTGGTCCATGCTAGCTGACTCGGGCTTCCAGGGCTCAGACAAAGCGGTTGTTTAATTGTGGTGTAGACGTTCTGGCTCGGGCAGCAACGCAAGCTCTGAGACCCTCATGTTTTGCAGGGTCCTAGGGCATGGGCCCAGCCCAAATGTCTTCACCTCAAACAACCCCTTAGCTCGAGCCACAGAAGGCTGAGTCAGCTGGCATGGGCCAGCCGTGGGTTTTTAATTGCAGTGTAGACATACCCTGAGTGCCTGATTGTGGATACCATGTTTCTAGAACAAATTATCAAGATCCTCATTTATCCACCAGTACGGAAGATAGTATAACATCTGCCTGTCAAATATTTTTTTTTGTTGTTTAACCAATGAATAATAAATATGTGCTTAACAGGATTCAGATACTGGAGATAATGAAACAAAAACTACTTACCATACTTTGCTGTGGCTTGCTGTGAGGATCTGTTTTCATATGTTAATGATTGAATTTTATAGTCTTTGCTACTTGACTAGATCTAGAATAGAATTTTGCTTGCAACTTTTTTTATCCAAGATTGTGCTACTTAAGGAAATGGCTTTTTTTGTGCTACATAGATAAAAGCAGGCTCCAAAAAATCCCTATCTAACTTTTTTTTTTTAACAAATAATTCAAGGATAATAAAATTGAAAAAGCAGATCTCCAGGAAGGGAAAATAAATTTTTGAAAAATATCTGTCCCAAGCCCAGTGGAAGTTTATTAGGGGAAAGAAAATCGGTGTATTTTTTTGCAAATAAAACCAAAAATTGTCCATCTGTAGCATTAATGAACACCCAAGAATTTCCCATGTAATTTTTTTTTTCATGTTCTGTCCGGTTTTGTTACAGCTTAAGCTGTACTGGTTTCAATATTCTCTGCTTCATGCTTTCTCCCAAAGCCTGTGTTTTGTGCACTAACAGAGGGTTAATTGTAATCATTCTGTCAGCAAAGCTCTATTGGTCATGTTTTGCAATGAAGAAACACTGGAATGCAGTTAGCTGGAGTAATAAGACAGTAGGAAGCATAGCAACAGAGTCTGGAAGTATAAAGATTCAAACAAAATGCTCTTGGGATAGATAATGGGAGCAGCTATGATGAAGACTGATTCTCAGTCACTTAGATTCATGCCATAGGAGGTACCATAACTTTTACTGATTTTTTTTAAACAAGATACAGCTACACTGATTTTTGCAAATGCAAACATAAAATTTGCAAATTTTAAAATTAAAATAATTTGCAGGCTTAAACCTCAAAATCTTAAATTAAAAAAATAATCCACCAAGAAGAAGGCTATAATGGAAAATGACAACCATAAGCTGCATAAGGGACGTTCTCCATTACTTAAAAATGCCTTTTTTTTTTTTAATGTTATTTTCTATTAAATTTATCCCACAACAACATTATCTTTTTCACATTTTCATTTTCTTGCATTGTGGTCCTATGTTTTGTGCTTTGAGGTGTATGGTGGCAACTGACCCTTAAGTAAAGAATCAGGAATTCATTGCTCCCATACTTAGGTAACAAGACATGACAGGGTTAGTATCATGCTAAGATATTGCCTCATTTTTGGTGGTTTGTCAGGCATAAGGCTAAGGAGTAATCATCCAAGAAGTGGGAGTATTTCAGCATGGCACATGCTCTCAGGGGTCTTAATGCAATTATATAGTATCCTCGTCAATATTATTTGTGGAAAAACATTGTAATAAATAATTTGAGGTTTTTAAACTTTATGCTAAAAACCAATTATATAAACTAAAGAAATTGAAATTAAAAATCTAACCCTTTAATAATTGCAATTAATTGACTCTTCTTTCTTCTTTTCAGGTTTTCTCCTTCTCCACCTTGGCCGCCTCCTTCTCCCTTCAAATCTGGCCATTTTGACTGTCTTATTATATTACTTTTCTTTGTCTTAGGTTCTGTTAACTATTTCTTGTCTTACCTCTGCCTGTGTTTTAAGAGAAGTCTTCTTTTCAACTTCATTTTCCTTATCACTGGATCCAGAAATCCAGTCATCAATAGTTTTCTCTCCAAAAATCCTAAAATATACAGGTAATCAGTTTAAGCTTCCTTAATATTTCTGGCCTTTTTGGTTCTTTTTTTGATTTTTAAACTTTTCTCTAATTTGTTGCTGTACCTTGATCTTTCCATGTCTTTTGACAGGTCTGAATGTAGGATTTGCTAATATATTTTATAATAAAATTATTACTCTTATTACAGGGGCTGATTATGCAGTTATTGTTTTCAGTCATGTGATCACATTAAATAGCCACATTACTTAGTGTGCTCTTTGAATATTCATTAAAAAAAAAAACTAACATGACTTTTACAGTGCAAGTTTTGACAAACACTAAATCATTTGTTGACAGTGGCTACCCAAATCTAAATGCAACGATGCATTTTGTCCAGTATTTAGCAGTTTCTCCTGTTGTTCTAGTCTCCTTCGCAAGAACCCGGAAGATACTCTGATCACTTTATAGTGTAATGAGGGGAAACAGCAGACTTCAGTAGATGCAGGATTGTTGTAATGCAGCGTTTCCCAGAGTTTAATGTTGTTAGGATTTTTAAATTACTAAGCAAGGAAATCCTTTAAAGGGTTGCATCTACACACTATTTTGCATGAAATGCTGGCAGAAGCAAACTGAAAAGGATTTATTTTTCCTTCCTAGCTTCATTGTGATGCTCCATGCAGGAGCAGCACAAATATTCTTCTAAGGATGTTCTGTCGGGAGAGACAAGTAAGAGGGAAAGCAGGGAGATAACAAAGACACAAGGGGAGAGAGTAGGATGCAGCCCTTCAAAATTTAATTTTTCTTATCCACTCAGTCACCTGGTTGGAGCTTAGAGTTCTTCACATAGTACATTTCGTAATCTTCAGTCACAATAAATGGACCATTTTCTATCAGAATGTTGAGCCTTACTTTTAATTTAACTGTGTAACTTGGAAAATAGTAATCACGTTTGGCTAGATCAGGGGTCAGCAACCTTTCAGAAGTGGTGTGCCGAGTCTTCATTTATTCACTCTCATTTAAGGTTTTGCGTGCTGGTAATACATTTTAACATTTTTAGAAGGTCTCTTTCTATAAGTCTATAATATAACTATTGTATGTATGTAAAGTAAATTAGGTTTTTAAAATGTTTAAGAAGCTTCATTTAAAATTACATTAAAATGCAGAGCCCCCCGGACCGGTGGCCAGGATCTGGGCAGTGTGAGAGCCACTGAAAATCAGTAAACGTGCTGCCTTTGGCACGCATGCCATAGGTTGCCTACCCCTGGTCTAGATACTTGCAAATCCTCCATCATCATGGATTAAGTGCTTCACAAACATTAGTGAATTTTTCCTCACAGTACCCGTGAGGTAGGCCTGCACTGTTCTATTTTTGGGGGAAGGGGAAGGGGAAGGGGAGTTAAAGAGATTGTGATCTAAGACACCATGCGATTAAGCAATTTGTCTGAGGACACACAGGAAATCTGTATCAGAGGCAGAAATTGACCCAGATCCTCCTTGTCATATTTCAGTGTCTCAACCACAAGACTAGCCTTCTTTTCTACGATTTTGTATCGGATATTCTCTTTTGAAATTTCAGGGCCTTATTATCATTTACACTAAGGTCACTTTACAGTGCCAGAATGGGATAAAGGAGCTTTAGTGTAAATGAGAATAAGTCCTCAGTTTGAATAATAGAACTGTTTTTAAAAATAGAAAACAATGTGCTGTAGTGTTTGAGAAAAGTAGGGCACTGACACAGCAAGGTTCTCAGGCTCCTGTTTCTTAGCTTGGGGAGGCACCAGACTAGTTTGAGGATTGGAGTAGTGAGGAGAAGAGAGAAAATGAAGGCGGCTTCTTGTCCCATATCCCTGGCTAGTGGAAGTCCACATTGCAAATATTAACATAGGAATTAGTGAATCAGGCCAGTGGTGCAGGGACTCAGATATCAGGGCCAACAGTAATAGCCAGTGCCAAATGCTATAGAGGAAGAGTCAAGAAATCCCATAATGAATAAGTATGGACTAAGCTGCCCAAAAGAGATGCCTTTTTCCTAACTCCTATCAGTTATTTGGTGGCTTTTGCTGTGAATCATGAGTGTTCTTAACACACTTTATACATTTTATGTAACCATGGATGTTCTCATTCATATGAATGTCTAATCCTGTTGAGAACCACTGTATTAAGCACTTGGCACCAATCAGTTATGTCTTGTGACAGTGAGATCCGGGGAATAACTCTGTATTTTATTCAGTATTTTTTTTTTAACTTTTAAAGATTTTTTCCTTTGAAATGTCTTGTCTTTCAATTTCATTAATGTTCCTTTTTTCTTATATTTATATTTTCTTATATTATTTGTATCCCATTTCTGGTATCCTCTTATGAGATGGGATGATTCTGTGTGATAGAAACATTCATCTTCTTGAGTTTGTACAGTGCATAACGCAGAGCGACTTCAGTCCTATGGCCTTTGGGTGCTACTGCAATATAAACTTTTAAATAATAATTGAATGTAGTATTCCTGGTGAGGGCATACCTTCCATTTACATAACGGTGTTTGTTTTCAGTATGATCTTGTTCTTCCAGCTCCTTAATATATTGTTTGCTTTGGACCACTGTTGATCATTGAGCAGATGTTTTCATTGGAAAGATGTTTTTGTCATCTAGAATGCCTAAGTGCCTCTTCCTAAATGTGTACATGTGTATAGGTAGTTCACATTGTATGTAAACAATGAAAACTACTTTGAATTTCTCAATATTGAATTTCATCTGCCATTTGCAGCCCAATTGTCTAGCTTTTCAGGACCTTCTGGAGTCCCTCCAAGTCTAGTATAGTCATGACTAAGCTACATGTTGTTTTTAAAGCATTCACTGTTTCGTCTCTAAACAAATGATACATAGTCCCTGCTCTGAAGAACTTGCAATCTAAATATAAATCTGTTAGAAAATTCAGTCAGTTAGGGATGTGATTGTTTGTGATGTTTCTATATTGGCAAAAGCTGTGGTTTGCCGGCATAAAAATGCTTTTGCTGGAATAGCTTATTTCACTTGCTGAACTGGCATAAGATACTTCCCAAAGCACTTTTTTTTGACCGTGTAATCTGTATCTGTACTAGGAGGGTTTTCTGGTATAGCTACACCCATGTAGCTACACCAGTGCAAAGCTTTCTGGTGTAGACCTGGCCTAAGATAGGACAGAAGAAGGAGAGAGCACAAAGGTTACAAACAAACTGAAGGAGTTAAGTCTGTCATACGTGAGCCTTTAATATTAACAAGAGAGATTTTACTTTAATTTTAAAAGTACTTTTTTAAAGAGAGAATATAGATGAGATAAGAAGGGTAATGGAGGAGTAGTAATGTCAAAGCAAGAAAGGTTGCAAAGAAAGAGGAGATGTATGGGAAAGAGGAGGAACATTGTGGATGGAGAAGATAACAGGAAACAGAGTGGTGCAAGACAGACATGAGGGTTCAGATTAGATCATTACCTTATTGTTAATGGATACTGGAGTCCTGGAAGCTCCAATATTCTGCTGAAAGCACGTAGATTCTGGTATCTGTAGAGCAAGAGAAACAATATGAAAATGTTTGCTGGTACTGCACCTCTGAGGGAGCTGAGGGCTTTGGAGTGCTGCCCTGAAAGAACCTCTGTAGAAGGTGGTGGTGATGATAGGTGCTACTGGAACTGGTTGCCCTTCAGCTGGAGGAATGTGGGATGTGCATGCAGGCTGTGCATGCAGGCTATTCTGTTTATATATTGAAACTTAGTCTTAGGGGTGCAGCATTTTGTTTGTGTTCTTTTGTTGGAATGGGCTCTTGTTGGGGCTGAGTTGGGGAGAGGATTGGTGAGAAGGAGTTAAGAGATTATGGGAATGAGCAAAGAGAGAACTAAACTGAGGAAGTCAGAGGTAGAAGGGGATTAGGAGGAAAAACGAGCACAATAGATAGTATTAATGTATTGGACAATTAAAGGCTTCTTAATAGTTGGAGAGGTGAGAAACAGAAACCCCATGTCAAATGAAGCAAATGAAAAAAACAGTACCCCAAGTGCAAGTTTCAGAGCTGAGTAAAAGTGTCAGGAGGCTGCAGTGGTCTACAAATGGAATAAAAGGCAGCAGGAAGGCCCTAACTTGTACTTTATGCCTCGGCTGTGACTGTTGCTGACTGCTTGAGGAAAAGAGTTCTGAAGGGGCTAGGGCTTTCCATACTCCAGCCGCTTGAAGTAGATTAAGGACAGGTAAAGGTAGCTGGGTCCAGTTCCCAGTACTAGTCTCTGAGGGAGCCTCGAACAGGTGGAATGCCATGACTTGCCTTCTGCGCTCTTGGCTGTACTTGTGTAGCACTGTAAATTGTGCCCACTTCGCTATTCTCCCTGTTCCATGCTCATTAATGAACAATCTGTGGGCAAATCCTTTCAGAGTTGTTACCACAGATGCCCCAGTGTAGCCAGCGATGGCAGTGGCTCATAAATACAAGACTGCAGGGCCAGGCAGAAGAGTGCTAGCCCAGACTTCACATTCTCCTGGACTCAGCTCAACTACAAGAGCACATGAAATCCCCATCCATCCCTATAGAACTGCAAGAGAAGTGAGGGGAATGGGCATGAAAGGAGGAGAAAAAACAGCGACTGTGCTAAGTCACGAAGCAAGGGGATGGTAGGGCGGGCACCAGAAGCCCACTTCAAATAGGGAATGCAACAAATTGAAGAAGGTTTGGAACCACTTCCTGAGGTGATCCTTACATTTGTGTTACTGTAGCTTCCTGCTATTTCATTTGATAAATTTGACTCACTGAATAATATATGTAGTTGTGTTACGCATAAACCCCCCATTCTTCAGGAGGGAAAACTGTTGCTGACATTAGATTAACTCTTTAAGTTCTTTTGACAGAAAGAAAAATAAGTCTCACTAAAATAGATCATATTGAAAGCCACGTTTTTACTTTATTTTGGGAAGGGTGGAAGTATTACTGCAATTATCTAACACTTCATAAGAAAAATCTTTCCTAGCTTTGTAACATTTATCTTATCTTATATGTTCAGAGTTAGAACCCCTAGCTCCATGCAGTTGGTAAGCTTTTCTCATTACCTGTATAGCAAAGATCATATGTAAATTTGTAGTTAGATTTCCAGTATCTCATCTCATTGTTCATAACTTGACAAACATTATTTGCTCTGACTTTGTAAGGTAACTCCTATTGTGGTAAATCATTAAGTGTTTGAACCATAATACTGGGTTGCTTAACTCCGATGTGGTTAAAAGCATTCAACATATTCTCTAAAATGAGATCCTTTTCAATAAGAATGTAGGATCCCCACAAATGATGTTCCTTGTGGTAGAAATTCTTTTGAATAATTGTGACACTGTGCACCTCAAAGTAGCATCCTAGAGCCCCCATATTCATCTATCTTTCTGTAGTAATAAATCTGTTTCATATTTTACCTAAAAGTGTGTTTTGGTTGTAGTGCTTGGGAAATCTCAACTCAGTTTACAAAGGCTGGTGTATGTCCTCTCTGCTAGGGAGCTGGGGGGAATTAGTCGGTTCCTTTCTCTGTGAGATTTATGAGTGGCTGTGGAAGGATTCATGCAATCTAGCTGGGTGTGGTGCTCCACATGCTGTTGTGCTGAGTGATAACAGCGCCTGGAGAGGTTTGTTGCTTGTCAGCAGCAAAGCTTTGTGAGAGACAGCCCAGGCTGGAGAGTTAAGGAGGAGCAGTGGTACCCCAGTTCCAGGTTTCCCTCACAATCATATCTTCCGGTAGGGCACCAATCCATTTCTCAGGACACATCGATGTAATTGATATAGTCTTGATCCAGCTTTGCATAAGTGCTTTGCTGGATCAGGACCTGTCGAATCTACAGATATCCAATGAAGGTTTTATTATGCCTATGCATGTTGTATACCATTACAAATATGCTAATTTCATCTATTGTACACTTATGCCTGATAGAAAAGTTATTGTGTGGGTGTGTATCTATATCTGTAATCAGAGTTTTGTCCAATGAATTAAGATTTTTTCTAAGGGTTTTTTTAATATTCACTTAAATCTGGGCTTTATAGCCATTGGATTAATAAAGGAATCACAGTTAGTGAATTATCGTATGAAAATGGGTTTATATTCAGCAGTCAGTATCTAACATAATTTCTACAACAAATGGACATCTCTTGTCATATGTAATTGCTGGACAACCTTATATTTGCAGTGCCAAAAAGTAACTCCTTTGGAACAAGGATTTCAAAGTAATTGGCTCCTAGTTGATGGCAGCAGTTGCCAAAGCATTTAGAAAGTCAGAGCAACTGAATTTGTAATTAATGCTTTGTACAAAGTGTGTAGTAAACCATGCATTCATTGGTAACAATTTGAATGTTATGGTTTTAGTGTGTGTGTGAAGTAATCATTTAATACATGTTATCATATGCTATTTTTTGTTCAGGAAAAAATGCTGCTTTTTCATTCCCATCCAGTGATAGAGCAATTCTGAAAGCAGTCCCAATGGGTAAACCGTCCAGTTCTGAGAGTTTCCTATAAAATGTGCACAGCCACATAGAAGGATAAAATAGAGGGTGAAATCCTGACTCCATTGAAGTCGATTGGAATATTTTTCCACAAGCAAGACTGACAGTTACAGTAACATATTCAAAAAAGTTAATTTTCTCTTGGGGACATAAATTTAACCCATATTTTTAAGACAGCCTCCTTAGCTTGTTTATTTAATGTGATTGGATTTTTAATTTGGTTGTGGTTTTTATATGGTTGGTATGCTGTTGATATTGTAGCAAACCTCTGCTGTGCATTTTAATATTTGGATATAGGAATTTTATTATATTATGGTGAAAGTAGCAAAGATATGGTACTCATAGACATGTTACTGTTATATCTGAGGGTGTCTGTACTTAAATCATTACAGTAGCACAGCTGCAGTTCTTTAGTGCAAACACTACCGACGAGGATGGGAGGGGTTCTCCCATTGACGTAGGTATTCCATGTCTCTGAGAAGCAGTATCTAGGCTGACGGAACAATTCTTCTTTCAACCTAGCGCTGTCTACACTGGGGGTTAGGTTGTCATAGCTATGGCCTTGGCTACACTGGCGCTTTACAGTGCTGCAACTTTCTCACTCAGGAGTGTGAAAAAACACCCCCCTGAGTGCAGCAAGTTACAGCGCTGTAAAGCGCCAGTGTAAACAGTGCCCCAGTGCTGGGAGCCCGGCTCCCAGCACTCTAAGCTAATCCCCACGGGGAGGTGGAGTACCTGCAGTGCTGGGAGAGCTCTCACCCAGCGCTGGCGCCATGACCACACTCGCACTTCACAGCACTGCCGCGCGAGCGGTCCCGCGGCAGCGCTTTGAAGTTGCAAGTGTAGTCATACCCATGTGTCTCAGGAGTGTGTCTTGTATGCTGTGAAGTAACTGTGCAAGAACAGCACATTCTTTCTCATCAGCTCCACTTCTTCTACTTGTTCATATATGTTGCCTTTATTTAGTAAAATAAGCTTTTACTCCTGTTAGCAATGCAGAGCAAAAAAGAGCAGTGGACATGTGAACTGGATTCTGTTCTGCCTTGTACATAATCAAGAGCAATCTTTCCCAGATTTCAATAACCGTTCCAGTCAATTACACCTGTGCAAAGCTACTGGAAAGCAATGAGATTACACAGGTATCACTGAGAGAATAATTGGAGGACACTGGAATTGCAGAGCTACGGTGAGGGAAGAATTTCGTCAACATAATAGTAGTGATGAAGAATGAGAAGCAAAGAATCCAGTTTGATTTTAGTTCACAAATTGAGTTTGGGACTAGCATGGAGAGAGAATCTTTTTTATTATTATTAATTTTTAAACTAAGCATATTAGATCTGGAAATCATTGACATACAAGGTTTTGTCAATTTCAGCGTAAGTGTTCAACTGCAGTTTATTACAATAATAGTCTTCACAATTGCTGAGCGATTAAGATAGTGAGCTCTGTTTAAGAGGAAAAGTCATTTATACGTGGTTTAAAGTAGGCATTGTTTTATGATGCAGAGTAGCATTAGATAAAGTAAGCTGTCCCAAGCCCCACTTTCAGATCTTACCATCCTCCTAACGCTATCATATTTACTAAGCTACACAAATCAGTGGTGTTAGCGCTCTGTAAGCTGTGCTTCACTTTTGTTGTCTATTATGCCTGTTCAAAAACACCAGTACAAACTCATGGGAATTATTTACGTCATTTACTTCATCCAGCAGTTTTATATTTCTTACCCAAAAGCAGCCATGCTTGTTCGTTCTCTATGCAGGGTCTTTATTGCTTATGATTTTATTTTTATGTGGTTGTTTAGTGACTTTTTTCTTTTTCTGTTTGAACTCCTATTTACTTGAATTAGATGCTAGATTTATTAATAATTGCTGGGGCGCTTTCCCTTTTTTGAAGGTTGGTAATAGTTTTGCTTTTCTCCATTTTTCAGTTACCTTAAGAACATAAGAATGGCCATACTGAGTGTTGTCTTTACTTGAAATACTACTGCTGCAGCTGACCCATTGTAGCACTTCAGTATACACACTGCTTATGCCAATGGGAGGGGTTCTCCCATTGATTTGGCTAATCCACCTCCACACAAGGCAGTAGCTATGTCAGGGGTAGGCAAACTACGGCCCACCAGCTGCATCTGGCCCATCAGATGTTTTAATCCAGCCCTCGAGCTCCCACCGGGGAGTGGGGTCTGGGGCTTGCACTGCTCTGGTGCTCCAGGCAGATAGCAGGGTCGGGGGCTTTCCCCACTCTGCGCACCTCCCAGAAGCAGCAGTATGTCCCCCTCCGGCTCCTATGCATAGGGAACAGACAGGGGGCTCCACACACTCCCTCAGCCCCCAGCGCTGCCCCTGCAGCTCTCATTGGTGGCGCCTGCAGATGTGGCAGAGCGCAGAGCTGCCTGGCCGTGCCTCCACTTAAGAGCTGGAGAGGTGACATGCCATTGCTTCTGGGAGCTGCTTGAAGTAAGCACTGCCCAGAGCCTGAACCCCTGACCACCTCCTGTGCCCCATCCCCCTGCCCTCTGAACCCCTCGGTCGCAGCCCGGAGCCCCCTCCTGCACCCCAGACACCTCACCAGCCCCACCCCAGAGCTCACACTCCCAGCCAAAGCCCTCATCCCCCTTCCCCCGCCCGCCCCAGCCCTGATCCCCCTTCTTCCCTCCAAACCCCTCTATCCCAGCCCAGAGCACCCTCCTAC
This sequence comes from Gopherus evgoodei, assembly GCF_007399415.2. Lineage (NCBI taxonomy): Eukaryota > Metazoa > Chordata > Testudines > Testudinidae > Gopherus > Gopherus evgoodei. The sequence continues at coordinate 51,560,571 of NC_044328.1, read as the reverse complement.
ACCCCAAACCCCTCATCCCCAGACCCACCACAGAGTCCTCACCTCCCCCCACACCCTAACCCCAGCCCAGAGCTCCCTCCCACTCCTGAACTTCTCATTTCTGGCCCCACTCCAGAGCCCGCATCCCCAGCCGGAGCCCTCACTCCGTCCCACACCCCCAACCCCAATTTCATGAGCATTCATGGCCCGCAATACAATTTCCATGCACAGATGTAGCCCTTGGGCCAAAAGTTTTCCTACCCGTGAGCTAGGCCAACAGAAGAATTTTTCCATCCGTCTATGTGTGGACTTAGGTCTGCTTAACTATGCCACTTAAGAGCGTGGATTTTTCATGCCACTGAGCAACAGAGATATTCTGACCTAATTTTTCTAGTATAGAACAGGCCTTAATCAGAAGAATGTTCCCAGTTCTTCATAACTCTTAAAAGAAAAATAATTCAGTAGTTGGTAAACTTGTGAGCTGAATTCCATGAACACCACAGAATGCATGCTATTAGGACTTATTTGCAGTGTTGTTATAGTCATGTTAGTCCCTGGATATGAGAGACAAGGTGAGTGAGGTAATATCTTTTATTGGACCAACTTCTGTTGGTGGACGAGACAGGCTTTTGAGGTCCACAGAGCTCTTCAGGTCTAGAAAAGGTAACTAAATACTAGGTGTGACAGATGTTGGAAGAAATCAATTAAAATGAAGTGGGCAATTAACACTCTGTAGTCAGAGGACAAAGGAAGGCTAGTAGGTTACAAATAGTTGTAATGAGACCCTGGATTTAGTGTCTAGCAGAGTTATGAAATATAAGTTCCCATGTTTGTCTTTTCAAGGTGTAATGCAGGTGTATTTTGAAAATGAAGACTGAGACTAATGCTTTGTAATTAGGTGTAATGACTAACAACAACATTACAGAGATTAAATAACTATGTTAATAGCATAATTAAGAGTTGGGAAACATCCACAGATTAAGTTCTGTGTGATAGAAGTATAAACTGGCATACAAAAAAACACTAACATCAAATGGCTTTGAGTTGCCCATTCCTAGCATTCAACAAGAGAAGTACACCTCTGCCTCAATATAACACTGTCCTCAGGAGCCAAAAAATCTTACCGCGTTATAAGTGAAACTGTGTTATATCGAACTTGCTTTGATCCACCAGAGTGTGCAGCCCCACCCCCACGGAGCGCTGCTTTACCGCGTTATATCCAAATTCGTTATATCGAGGTAGAGGTGTGTTTGGTTCAGTTTTCTTGCTTGTCTACACTGCAGTAGATTGCTTTGTAATATCACAGTAGTAATGTGTGATCTTGCATTTTTTTTAAACAGTTTGTTACTACAATATTCCGGAGCACAATAAAACACATGAGAAGAGTGAATGAATTGATTATTGACATTCTGCAGTAATTTAGCCAATTCCAAAAGAATTTGGTATTCTAGTTCACCTTTAAACTTTAACATACCTAAAGTAGCTGTTTCTTTTTAAAAGGAACAACAAAAAGGTTTCTTTTTTTTTTTAATTTAAAAGTAGTTTATTTGTTTAATGCTTGATAGTGAAAGAGTAAGTATTTTGGTAGAATTTTCCCCATGTCACTTGTTTATTGATCTTTATTTCTCTTTATTTAGATCCCCATATTAAAGTCTCTGGAAAAAAAGAAAATGTTAAAGAAGCTAAGGAAAAGATCATGTCTGTCTTGGACACAAAAGTAAGAAGAAAATATTGAGTCCTGGGCCAAAATCCTGTGTGCAGGCCCCTATTTCTATGGTATAGTGACACTGAATTCTGCAGCAACTTAGAGTAAATTAAAAAGCAGATGCTTTTATTAAAATTTTACATTAAAATGAATAATATGGTTAGTAAAGTGTCCCAGGGAGTGAGGGGAGGAGGTTGATACTGAATTCAATAAAGTTCTATTTGAAACTGTTTTTCAGTTTTGTGCAGACTTAAGACAACGCTGTTTCTGGTTCTGTACAGTTAACATTTGGGGAAAAATTTTCCTTATCATATTGACTAAAAACTTGAACAGAGTTTTCTCTTTTAAAAAAATGCAAACTCCACTGCAAGTAGTGGATTATGTAGCGAATTATGTAGTACAGAATTGTGGAAAGCATGGTGTGTTTTCCTAATTTTATGATATTTCAGAAATGAAGTGCTGAGTGTCAGAAATTTGACTATAATAAGGCTTACTAAATAAATGGCTGGTGTGTGTTTTGTTCACAGATCAACTGTTTGACAAAATTATAAATTGACAAGTCATTCTCTCTGCACTCAGATGTTATGGTGATCTTAGCATTATATATACAAATGCTTAGGTGTAGGACGAACACTAATATAACAAAAAACAAACTAAGAACTAAAAGCTTATTTCGAAAGTGGAGTTGATATTAAAAATGCAAGGTAATACTCAAAAGAAAAAGCTAAACTAATCTCACTGAGTCCAAAAGGAAGAGTCAGTTTATTTTTTCCGTTCAAAATGCACAGATTCAGCAAGACAGTTTTGACATCTTTGTCTAAACTCCCTCTTCCTCCTTTATCCTCAGTGCTGCTCCTAGCCTTTCAGACTAATAGTGGGACATATGCTGTTGAATTAAGCATTGACTTCAAACTGATTGAGAACTTTCCATTTTGTATAGTAATTATTAATTTGATGGAGATAATCTTGTCCACGAATCTTTTCAAAGACTTTTCTGTACTGAAACATGCTGTAAGGCTTAAGATTCCATGATGGTCCAGGAGATAGATAGATCAGTTGGTATTGGGGGACTTGTATTTATGAAGGCCTGTGACCACAAGTATACTGGAGAGAATATTGTATCCTGTTTAAAATGATAAGTCCAATGGAGATCATTGTCTTACCTCTGGCAATTTTAAAGCAAGTCCAAACAGGCTTATGAAAGCTAAATATAAAGGCTGGATGCTCATCGTAGAGTTGGAAAATTTCCTTATATTGTACCTATTAGAATTGGCACTCGTTTTGAGTCATGGTGACTTTTAAATGGGTCATCTTCTTGAGTCTCAACACCAATGGCATGAAGCAAATATGAAGACATACTTGGGAGACATGAGGGTTCAAAGCATGAGATGATCTCACTATTTGAACACTTTCCTACCTTTTTTTTTTCGTCTATCATAACTCTCAAATGACTTGGCTCAAAAACTCCATTTTTAGTGTAGTTTTAGTCTCGTCAGCACCTGGTGCCTTTGATTAGTTTTGGGTGGGGCCTTGTGTTGAAATTATTTCAGTTATTAAAAGTGGTTTTTATGCAATATGGGATCCAGTGTTGAACTGCATATGGTCATGATGGGAGACGATCAGGGAACCGTATGCCAAGGTAAGGAGAAAGATCCACTTTAGCTGGGCAGAATGTGGTATGGAAGGCCAGGGTCTGGTGGGAGTATGAGAGAGACATACACACAGTAGTTTGAGAAATACTGCTGATCTAGAGACCACACCTCAAATCCATTAACTCAGCTTTACATGCTCACACACATTCCTTCTTCCATATAGCAGGGAAGCAGGAGGTGGGGAACCCACCTGGGAGACAAGGAGTTCCCCATTTTGCCTGGGGAGGGAGAATTGTGAGGGTGTGTGAGAGAGAGAGAGAAAGTTACAATTTCCAACCAGTTGCATCAGAAATAGCTGTTCTGATATTTTGAGCCAAAAGAAGTTGGGAAATACTCCCTTTCAGAATTGGCCAATAAAAGTGTGTCTAGCTGTTTTACATAGGTAATTTGTTAGCACATACCACCTTTTTATAGCACAGTATACTGCATGTGAGTTTGTGGCAAATGATTGATTTTAGTTCGCCGAACACCTAGTAGACTTTAAACTGCTGTGAAATGAACCTTGTACTCCTCAGAATTCCCCCTACCTCCAGTTTATCTTCCTCTCTTATGCTCCTCAGGCCAAATGGATAGCCCTGATCCTCCCAATATGTACGTTTTACAGTGTCCAGCTGCACAGAAAGCACCAGAAAACAATTCTTTTTTTAGACACTTTTTAAAAACAATGAATTTATTATTGTTGTATTCTTTTTTTAAAATGTTAGTTTTAGTAGTCTGAGCCACACAAACTGGAGCTAGATACTGTATGAGGCCAGCTATTTCTTAAATCTCGCTTCCCCCCACTAGACTTGCACTGTTCTAATTATGGGCATCTCCTGTACAGTGTTAGTTATTTCTGTCTAGTTGTATGGTGACCTAGAGATCTCCAAACTGAGGTTTTCAGAGGTAAAACATACTATTTCATTAAACCACTTTGCTTACTAGAGAATGAGACCTGTCTTTGCATTTAGACTTTAAAAAATTATTTACATCAAACTGCTTTATGCATTATTTTAAATGACAGAATTACAGGCACAACCAAAAAAGAACCATATAATGAGAATCCTGAAAGCTAGGTCTTAATTTAAGAGCATTAAAACACTATATTTTTCTAACTCTCTTAATCTGGAAGTTTGAAAACTAAAAAGTACATCTTACCTGGAGCAAACCGTGACACGCATCAATATTTCTGTTGATGTTTTTTAGTCTAGTGCAACTCTCATCCATCTTTCTTTAAAGGTGTTTTGCCATTTGTGAAACAGGTAGTATAGGAGTCTAATGTTTTTGGGTCCACGCTGATTTCCTTATCAGAAAGAAAATATTCATGGTTTAGCAATTAAATATAAAGTTCCAGTATTAAACAAGTCTTAATTCAGTCAACAGTAAGCCATTGTTAAAATATTCTGGTGACCTAACGGTCTATAATATAGTTTTATAAATGTAATTTAGTGCAAAATATTGATAAGCTATTTCACACTGAAGAATCCCATAATAAATAGATGTTTTGGCCTCTAGAGTAATCGAGTCACCCTGAAGATGGATGTTTCACATACAGAACATTCTCATGTGATTGGCAAAGGTGGCAATAACATTAAAAAAGTGATGGAAGAAACAGGATGTCACATCCATTTTCCAGACTCAAATAGGAATAACCAAGCAGAAAAGAGCAACCAAGTAAGTATTTAATACTTTATTTATATTTTACAGTATATATTCCTAGAGAATTGTTATGGTGGTGCCTGCAGTCACACAATCTGTTGGAGGCGCATCTTCAGACTATCATGACAGGTATGAGGATAGCAGAACAGCAGTGAGAAGCTACTGTGGCTACAGAGACATTCTCTGTGAGAGTAGGTCTACATCAAGGACCACTATTCATGTTTGTGATTAGAATGGACACCTTGATGTAGGAGATTAGGAGAGAGGCTCCACCAAGCTTGCTTTTTGCTGGTAGCATATCGTCTCATGAAGATAACACCACACTGGAAAGGGGTTTAGAAGGAGGCCCTTGGAGGGCTGCATTGGAAGAAAATGGCTTACGAATTAGCCAACAAAAGACAGAATATGTGATGCTTTGTTGAGAGGGACAATGAGAAGCCAGTTAGAGTTAGTCTGTTCAACAATTTAGGTTCCTCAGTTCATTGTTGAGCCACGATGGGAATGTGCATGCAGAGGTTAGGAGCTTGTAATGGAGCGTAAATTCTTCCCCATCCTTGGTCACCACAAAAACCACTCGGACTCTCTTCTTTTGTGTCCTCTTTGTCTAATTTATTCAGGTCCTCTCCAGCAACTCCTGTACAGTGCAGTTCTGCAGATCTAATACTTATGGCCTGATTTCCTTCAGCCCCATTTATCAGGTCCCTGGGAGGAAGAGATCTCACTTCCTTCGGATTTCCTTCAGACTGGGCACAGCCAGCTAGCCCTGTTCTCCCTCACTGCCCCCTACTCCCAACAACCTCCTTCCTGTCTTTTATCAAGCTAGTCATCTGCTGAGCCAGTTAGTTCTTTAACTCATCCAGCCTCCCTATCTGATTAACTAAGTCTTTCTATTTCCTCAGTCAGCCATCACTGGGTGAACTAATTGAGGCCACAGTGGTCAGAGTGCAGATCCATCTGTTAGGCTTCAGCGCTTTGTCACAGAGCCACATGAAGAGCATGTGGTGTAAATGGAAGGAGTAGACAGGAATTTTCTGCTGTAAGAATATGCCAAATAAACTAAAGACCAAAGTATATAAGATCGTGATTAGGCCTGCTATGACATTTGAGTCAGAATGCTAGCCAGTAAGGAAGAGAAGAACAACTTCTTCCACTGCCAAAATGAAAATGTTCAGATGGATTCCAGGTAAGACCAGAGCTAATAGACTGTGCAATAAAATGGTATGGGAAGCCCTCATCATGGGAAAGCTGAGGGAGTATCTCCTGAGATGGCTGGATCATGTGAGGTGACGAGATAAGGGATAAGTTGACCAGAAAATACAATAGCTAGTAGTCACAGTACAAAGAGAGTCACACATGAGAAAGACCTAGAAAATGGTGGTTTGGGGTGATGAAGAAGGAAATGAAGAAGGTCGATGTCAGCTTGGAAGACGTACTTGACAAGAATGCTTGGAGATTGTGACAGGGTGCTGATTAGAAAGACTTCAGAATCAGCCCCCTGCCATGCCAGCCCCATTTAGGTGAATAAAGTGAGCTGGCTGGTAAGAACCTACCCTAATTGGGGAATGAGGGCCAACTGCCAGCCCAATTAGCCAAAGACTATATAAGAGGCTGGGATGGTGGAGAGTGAGGGATTGCAGACTGGGAGAAAGCCCTTCCCTGCTGGATTCAGACACAAGGAACCCAGAGCTGTATAGTGAGAAGGTGGTAGGAGCACCAACTTATAAATAAAAGCACCAGTATTTTCAGAACCCGAGGGTCTCTGGGTGACTTTATCTGAGGCCTAGTCTACGCTTCGCGTTTAAACTGAATTTAGCAGTGTTAAACTGATTTAACCCTGCACTCATCCACACAACGAAGCCTTTTATATCGATATAAAGGGCTCTTTAAACCAATTTCTGCACTCCTCCCCGACGAGGGGAGTAGCGCTGAAATCGGTATTGACATGTCGGATTAGTGTTAGTGTGGCCGCAAATTGACAGTATTGGCCTCCGGGCGGTATCCCACAGTGCACCATTGTGACCACTCTGGAAAGCAATCTGAACTCGGATGCACTGGCCAGGTAGACAGGAAAAGCCCCGTGAACTTTTGAATTTCATTTCCTGTTTGCCCAGCATGGAGCTCTGATCAGCACGGATGGCGATGCAGTCCCAAATCCCAAAAGAGCTCCAGCATGGACCGTACGGGAGATACTGGATCTGATCGCTGTATGGGGAGACAAATCTGTTCTATCAGAGCTCCGTTACAGAAGACGAAATGCCAAAGCATTTGAAAAAATCTCTAGGCTATGATACAGAGGCCACAGCACAGTGCTGTGTGACAAGCCTAATGGAAAACCAAAGAATCAAATGGATGCTCATGGAGGGAGGGGAGGGGGTACTGAGGACTCCAGCTATCCCACAGTCCCCGCAGTCTCCGAAAAGCATTTGCATTCTTGGCTGAGCTCCCAATGCCTGAAGGGTCAAAAACATTTTCCTGGGTGTTTCAGGGTATATGTCGTCAATTTACACCCTTCCCTCCCCCCCCCGAAAGAAAAGGGGGAAAAAACGTTTCTCGCCTGTTTTCAATGTCACCCTATGTCTACTGCATGCTGCTGGTAGACGGGGTGCTGCAGTGCTGAACACCAGCATCCCCTTCCCAGTGGCAGACGGAACAATATGACTGATATCCGTCTTCATCATCAGCCCGTGAGTGCTCCTGGCTGGCCTCAATGAGGTGGGCCAGGGGCGCCTGGGTAAAAATGGGAATGACTCCCGGTCATTCCCGGCAGATGGTACAAAACGGCTGGTAACGGTCCTCATCATAGCAACTGGAAGCTGAGCTTTGTCAGCACTCCCCTTCCATGTCTAAAGAAAAGATTCTGTACTACCTGGACTATCATAGCAGTGGGAGGCTGGGCTCCTTCCCCCCCCCCATTTAATGTCCTGCCTGGACTATCATAGCAGCTGGAGGCTTCCTCCTCCTCATTTTATCTCACTAAAAAGTCAGTGTTTCTTATTCCTGCATTCTTTATTACTTCATCACACAAATGGGGGGCACTGCCACGGTAGCCCAGGAGGGTTAGGGGAGGAGGAAAGCAACAGATGGGGTTGTTGCAGGGGCACTCCCTAGAATGGCATGCAGCTCATCATTTCTGCAGGATCTGACATGGAGCGGTTGTGCTCTCTGGTTCTCTAGTACACTAGGCAGGACTGACTCTATTTTTAGACAAAACATAAAGAAGGGAATGACCTGGGGAGTCATTCCCATTTTTGTCTATGTTCCACCGGCCGACCTCAGCGAGGCCAGCAAGGAGCGCCTATGACAGCAGCAGACGGTACAAAATGACTGATAACCGTCATCGCCAATTTCCAAATGCAAACGGTGCAAAATGACTGATAACCATCATCTCATCACCAATTTACAATGGCATCTGGTGCAATAAGGATGGTAAACACCTCTGCTACCTTGCAAAGGCAAATGGATGCTGCTGTGTAGCACTGCAGTACCATGTCTGTCAGCAGCATCCAGTACACATATGGTGACAGTGACAAGGCAAAACGGGCGAATGGTTGCCATGCTATGGCGTCTGCCAGGGCAATCCAGGGAAAAATGGCGCGAAATGATTATCTGCCATTGCTTTCACGGAGGAAGGATTGAGTGACAACATTTACCCAGAATCACCCGCGACACTTTTTTTGCATTGGGATCTCAACCCAGAATTCCAATGGGCAGGGTAGACTGCGGGAACTCTGGGATAGCTACGGGATAGTTACCCACAGTGCAACGCTCCGGAAATCGACGCTAGCCTCGGTACATGGACGCACACCGCCGAATTAATGTGCTTAGTTTGGCCGCGTGCACTCGACTTTATACAATCTATTTTACAAAACCGGTTTATGTAAAATCGGAATAATCCCGTAGTGTAGACATACCTTGAGCCTAGCAGATGCAGGAGCCAGGGGGGCAGCTGTGCTCTGTTACAGAGATGAACAAGAGTCTCTGACTCTGATTGAGGGGACAAGGCAAAGGCCAAATAGTAGATGATTGTGATGGTCCCATTCTGGCCTTAAAATCTTAAGTACATATGCTTATTAATATAAGATGGTTATTCCATTTTTAAAGTATTATATAATTATTTTTGGTTTAATTATTTTTTTCCTGGTTTGTATACATTGATGGTTATCGAATTAACTCTTCATATCTACATCGGGTGTGCAAATCAATGGATTATTCTAGGTGGACTGAAAGAGAACCTGTTTTTGCAAACAGTTCTCCTTTATGAATAGGTAGGGACAATTAGTGATGTGTTCATCAAATTCTTTCAAATATTCAGAGGACAATCATTCAGTATAAGGAAGTGGTAGAGAAGCAGGACATCTGGATTACTGATTTTTATTTATTTTTTAAATTTCTGGGTGGTTTTGGCATATTAAGTTATATAACAACTAAAGTTTGTAGATGTCTAACAAAAATGAAAACATCTGATGAAAGCAGTTCAACTTTATAGTGTTTATTAGAGTGAAGGTTGCTTGTTGAATTATAATACATCAAAAAGATTCTTGCTGTTCTATAATACTAAATTTAAAGGACATTTTTACTTTTCAGTCTGTCATTATAGCATACTAATAATTTGTTCAGGCTTTTTTTTTAAGTGACATGTTCCATAAAACTCCCAGTGGCAACTTAGGATGTAATTTTTAAAAAGTATGTTCAACCTTAAGGACTAATATACTGTTGCAGAACAGTAATTGCAGGGTTCGTTCTGAATGGCTATGTTGAATTTTGATTACAGTTTTTTCCATTATTCAAAGTTTTCAGAATGTTAGAGTTCATAGCATAAAAATCAATATACAAAAGTAACCCTTTACTGGAGGGATTCAGTTTTCAACTACTGTTTTAAAAAATGTCAGACACCAACAGAAGTACAGTACATATCAAAAATAACATAAATAGCTGGAGAATTTTTCAGATAATTTATATGAAAACTTGATATTGTCTGTGTTCTGACGTTTTCAGGTGTCTATTGCAGGACAGCCAGCTGGAGTGGAGTCTGCCAGAGTTAGAATACGGGTAACTGTATTTCCGTAACTCGCATCTCATACACACTGGAGACAGAAGAAGTTGAGGGATAGAAGTGGGAAATGGTAGTTCAGTTCTGAGTATTCTGGCTGTCTTGTGGTCTCTATGCAGATCATATCATAAAACCCAAAATTGCAAGAAAATAATGTCAGCAATATTCTCAATGAATATTTGTTTAATCTTTTTAATTAGCAGATTTCAAATCATAATACAAAATAAACATAAAGGGCTTATGAGTTGTGTGTACATACGTGTTAAAATATATTAAGAATGTTAACATTCATGTGGACAAACTACATAACGCTGAAGTGACACATGTTTAGTCACTATGTTACCTAAACTGATTTAAAGCCTGAATTTAGTGTCAGCTATTTAAACCAGATTTGATCTTGCAGTCCTTCTACTAAGAATTATGTGGTAAATTCTCCCTCTTCTGAAGTAATTTAGTTGCCTATGATTGAATTTTAACTGTGTATGCAGTAAGTGTAACTAATGTGATGGACTGTTGCAAAATAAATCCATCCCCACCAATCACACTCTGCACTCATTGCCCCCATCATAACAATCTCTTTTGATTTTATGTGTATCTCACACAACTCTTTTTTGAACCATATGACATATTATGAACATTTTAATGTTCTATGCATATACATGCATTAAGGCTGTATGTTTGATGGTTGTGATGGTTGTGACAGAAACCATGACTTTTATAGGGCTTTTCCATAAAAAGTCATTATTTTTCTAACCCCAGCCATCCCACTGTTGAGCAAGATCCCTGAATAAATTTTCACGAATGTAGCTCAATATATGGTCTATAAGTATAGAAGCGTGTGAGAATGTGACATGGTTTCTTTTATTTTTGTTTGGTTTTTTGACGTTCTTTATTTGAAAAACAAAACTGTGGCTTTTTTGCAATTTTTCTAATGATATATGACATTCGTGCTTTTTTCCATGGCAAGGTAATGAATTTTTTCCATTTGTTTGTGACAGCAAACACCTTGCCTTGGATGATGTCAACAAACTTAACTTTCTGTAAAGAAAGCTCAGGGAGATTGTAAATATTCTAAATGTTATCTCAGTGGAGTGAGAGAAAATTCTGAATTTTTATTAAAGTTGTGGTAGGCTGAGTAAATGTGATTGTGCTTCAAATACATGCTGTGATTTTTCTCAATCTCACTCTAGGAGCTGCTTCCTTTGGTACTTATGTTTGAATTACCCATAGCTGGAATTCTCCAACCCATCCCAGATCCTAATTCTCCCACAATTCTGCATATATCACAGACTTATAACATTTCAGTTTCCTTTAAACAACGTTCTCGAATGTATGGTGCTACTGTCATTGTTAGAGGGTCACAGAATAATACTAGTGCTGTGAAGGTAATATATTTAACTAACGTTATTCCAGATATCCTAAATGTGTAAAAACTTAGTTGCTTAAATGGTGTCTTGTTGTAATACCCTGGTTGATCTGGAAGGCATTTATTATTATAGCTTTTAACAGTTTGGATGCCCTGATCTTAAATGTTGTTGTTGTTGTTGTTGTTTTATAAAATAGGATTTGTGTGTGTACAGAAAAACATTTTCAGTTTGAAACCTAATTTTATATGTTTACTTCAATTTAAATTTTAAATATATCAGAGACCTTATTCAGGCTTTAGGCATTCTGAGAAATGGTTAATATCGCAAACCAAAATTAAAATAGCTATACCAGAATAGGGGCCAATCTCACCTATCACCAAAAACAGCAAGTAAGCAAAAAATGTAAACCAATGAACAAATCAAATCCTAACCCCCACATACCTGAGTCCTCCCCAAATGTCTGGTTAAATAGATGGACTTGCAATACCCTAATGGTCAACAAATTTGAGCTATTTCAGACAAACGGGGAAACAGTAAATTCAAAAGAAATGGAAGGGGCCAATCACTCAGGACATGTTGCTAACAGCCTTTTAAGCTAAAAGCAAGGGAGCTCCAGCTTGAGTACTTCTGTGGATGACAGCTGTGGCAGTATGGTTCAGAGAGACAAGTGGTGTCAAGTAGGTAGGTCCCAAGCCAATTAGGGCTTCAGAGACCAAAACAAGGGTCAAATCTTGCAACTAGATTTGTTCAGATATATTCCTATTGATTTCAGTGTGGCTGTATGTGGGCACAGGTTCCACCTGTGTGGAACCAGGGGCGGGACTGAGGCTAAGACATAAAAGGCCAAATTTTTAAAGGTATTTAGGTGCCTAAAGATCCAGATAGGTATCCAATGGGATTTTCTAAAGCACCTAACTTCCTTTTGAATTCAGTGGAGTTCAAATGCCGTTCAAGATAAGTTGGGTACAGTACAACTCTTTCTGAATTACAAGTTAACTTGATTTTAAACAAAATCGTATATTGCTCTCCCCATCCCCCAGTAAATCCTTTATATGTTGCTGCTTATTTATTCTGGAATGTGAAATGTGTGCTGTCTAAAGCAGATGTAATCTGATTAAATTCTTATTTTGTATCCACCGCTGTGCAGTTTTGGTTGTTTCTCTATAATATATTTTCTCCTATTTGTCTGTAGGAAGGAACAGCCATGCTTCTGGAACACCTGGCTGGTAGTCTGGCCTCTGCAATCCCTGTGAGCACACAGCTAGATATTGCAGCACAGCATCATCTCTTTATGATGGGTCGAAATGGCAGTAACATCAAACATATCATGCAGAGAACTGGTGCTCAGATCCACTTCCCTGACCCCAGTAACCCACAAAAGAAATCCACTGTCTACCTCCAGGGCACAATTGAGTCAGTCTGTCTTGCCAGACAATATCTCATGGTAAATATTTCAGTGACATCTGTATGAAAAATGTCAAGTAACTAAAAGAAAATACCATCAGTTCTTGTGTATTTATCATCCAGATGCAAATGACTTTCTGTCTTGGAGCAGAAAAATTAGTATTTATTTACATAACAGAATACTGATTGAGATGAGTGCTCTTCTTCTGACAATGTGCCTAATGAAATAGTTTCTATGAACTGTAGCTGTCTTATATCTGATTTTATCAGTAAATGTGTTATACACTATCATGATAAAAGATGCTTTGCCAATATGAATGACAATTAAAATTAGTTATGATGGTGATGTTACTGATTAGAAGGCAGAAATTTAGATAAGCAGTTCTTTTCTTTCATTAATGTCCAACCACCTCTTTTTTTCCATCATTTCGTTAGTGTGATAAGTGGGCAGCTTTTCTGGAGCCAGTGAGAGAGGTTACGTGGAATATGCGTGAACCAAATGATCTTTTTAGAGCAGGTTTCCTTGGAAGTACAGATGATCAGATACATCGGAGACACTTGCTGACATCCTAGCAGGTTCTACATTCTGTAGTCTTGTTAACTACATTAGCAGCAGACCTGTCAGATATTTTCCAGTGAAACATACTTTCTTTGGAAAATGCCAATTTGCTGAACCAAAATGTTTTGTTCTGAATTCATTACACACCAAGAAACAGACAGGTTTCTGTTGCGGCTCAAGGCGATGGCAAGCTCCTGACACTGCGGTGGCCAGCTTTCTACTCTGCAGCAAGAGCCATGGTTACTACCAGGACCCTTGGGGCTGCTAAGCTCCATGCTCCATAGCAGTATCCTTGGGAGAGCCCAGTCTGGAGCTGGAACTCTGGCTGGAAGTGGGAGCCTAGCAACCTTGAGAACCCAGTCAGGCTCACTGGGTCACTCATAACAGTGACAATTCGGGTTTAGGACTGATATAGAGCTCTTGCTATGGTGACACAAGAGGGTTTCAGGTAATTTAATAAACATTAGGTGAAGGTGTTTAGTAACTGATCATTATTTCTGCAAGTGGCATATTTGTGTTTTACCTCACTGAGAATAAAATGGGTTAGGTTTTTTTAAATGAAATAACTGATTCAACTAGCCACATCATCACAGTCTCTTTAGCCACTGTTTGCTTAATGTTTTACAATTAGTTACAGCTATCACTAGTGAGTTTGTAGTAAGGCTTGAATGTTAAGCTCTTCATAGTAAACATAATCTTTAGTATAGTGTTCTTTATCTCTACATTAGTCACAGTTTCTGAGTTTAATAGAGGCTTCTAGAAGAGGTATGGGGTATGATCTAGAGTTGTGACTGCCAAGACTGGGTGCATTATGATGGAGTTTGTTTATATCTCATGTGACAAAGAAAATAACCATATGATCAAGACTAAAATACAGAAAATGTAGGAATATCACTTGTAGGTGTAACCCCTTTGCACTAGATAATACAATACATGAATAAAAATCAAAAATGAAGTTTTTATTATAGAGACATCAATATTGCAAGCCCTTATATTACTGACTTCTAAAACCCCATGTCTGTACTGTTTTGAGCTATTCTCCCTTCCTTTACCACCCCAACATACATTCTCTCTTCCAGTGCAGATGAAGTATGTCTAGAGAGAGAGCATATGTATGTGTACATGGTTATCTGTATTACAAATAATATAATAGTGGTATTGATTCCTGAATAGGCATGCTTATAAATATTGAGACACAGCTATGGTACATATATCATCAGTGAACTTCAAAGTATGCTACTCCCATTGTCATTCAAGCTGGAGAAGATAGGGGAGACAGTAGTGCCCCAAAACATAAATAAGAATAACACATAAATATTCAAATACCTTTGCTGCATGGAGGAGAGAAAGATTAGAAGCTATTGAAAGGTTTTGTAGAATATTGCAAAATTCAATTTTCTCATGGTAAAACACCTGTAATTTCTGTGTCCTCAGACCTACAGGAAGCCCATAGCCCTTAAGAAATATACTGACCTAAACTGAGGAACAAATTAAGATTTAGTTTGTCCAACCTGGCATTGTTCCAAATATTTTGAAATATTTACTCATGTTTCCAATGTTATAGCTAAACATGTTTTTAAAAGCAAGTGTTACAAAAAATGAATGGACATTTTTAATGTATGCTAGTGTCCTTATATTTGCTAGGTGATGTGACAAAACTGAACATATTTTTTAAAAAGGAGAAACTAACTAAGTGTGTGTATGTATGTATGTATGTATGTATATGTTGCGACAAAGTTCCTCCTCTACCTTGGTCAATCCTGTGCTTATTGGCAGATTTGCACACCTTAGTGGTCTTCCCCTCTGGTGGAACCCACAGTCTGGGTCAACTCCTCTTGTATCTGATTAGGAGTTGGGAGGTTTGAGGGGAACCCAGGCCCACGCTCTACTCCAGGTTCCAGCCCAGAGCCCTGTGGATTGCAGCTGTCTATAGTGCCTCCTGTAACAGCTGCATGACAGCTATAACTCCCTGGGCTACTTCCCCATGGCCTCCTCCAAACACCTTCTTTATTCTCACCACAGGACCTTCCTCCTTGTGTCTGATAAGACTTGTACTCCTTAGTCCTCCAGCAGCACACCCTCTCACTCTCAGCTCCTTCTGCCTCTTGCTCCCATCTCCTCACACATCCTTCCTCTCCTCTGACTCCCCCTCACCTGACTAGAGTGAGCTCCTTTTTAAACCCAGGTGCCTTGATTGGCTGCAGGTGTTCTAATCAGCCTGTCTGCCTTAATTGGTTCTAGCATGTTCCTGATTACTCTAGTGCAGCCCCTGCTCTGGTCACTTAGGGAACAGAAAACTACTTATCCAGTGACCAGTATATTTGCCCTCTACCAGACTCCTGTACCCCACTGGTTAGGGTCTGTCACTTATATATATATATATAGAGAGAGAGAGAGAGATAAAAATTAGGAGTAAGAGATATTTACTAACTTAATAGCTTTAACTACTTTATTTAACCTGGTCAGCTGCATGGCATAAAAGCTACATTCATTCCTTGGATCTTTGAAAATAAATTTCAGCACAGTGCTTTTTCGCTCTGTTCAGTGGACTCAAATTTCTATATTTTTGAGACTTCTGAGATACCAGAAGCTTTCTAGCTATAGTCAGATTTATTATTGTCTGCTTTCCTGGAAGCAGGCTAAATAGGGGCTGATGTTGTGTCTGAACTAGACAATGAAACTATCATGATTTTTGTAATAATGGATTTGATAGAAAAATATACAACAGTGTGAAGTCTATGAAGACTTTGAAACCCTTTGGAAAGAAAATGTAACTGTGAGGTTATGCAGAACTGATGCCTGCTGAATAGATATGATTTATTACTTGCATGCTGCTAAGCAGTATCTCAAGCACATTCAGCAAGCTGACAGTCATTAAAGGTTTGACCATTTTTATGTGTATATTTTATATATACATTTTTCTGATGCATGAGTAATACTGTTTTTGAATTGCACTGTCAATGTCCATTTTAAATTGCAAACTTTTTGGGATTAGGAATCATGTTCTCTTTTCTTTTTTGAACAGCATGCAGCACACATTCTCTATATGATGATAATGGTTTCCTTCTTTGCCAATGTTGTCTTATTTTAAAATCTCATGAATTTCAAAAGTGTTGCAGCTTAATCTCTGAAAATACAGATTTAGCTAGTCAGTGGTGAGGCAAAGGGAAGTTTTATTAAAGATTATACAATCCAGCGGGATTTTCTTTTTCACAGTTATAACATTCTTTTTTCTCTCACTCCAAATATGACCAAATAATGGTACTGCTAACAATTCTTTTGACAATAGTTTGTGTCAATTAGACAGTACATACATACAAAAGTTGATCCTTCCAACCTCTGTAATTTTGGGTAGTGAATGTGTATAATTTGTGAGTTAAATCTTTGTTCACGATGAGGTGAGATTCTTAATGAACAAACCATCGCACCCTCAAACTGTCAAGCTCTCTGAGTATTGGGATTGTGGGAGGTAACACTCATTTTGTAAAATTGCATTCTCACTATTTCAGTCAGAACTGCTAAGATCTTGAACTACATAGGACAGGAAATGTTAACTGTTGTGTTTTAGCCAATGTTGTATTTGGTACAAGGGTACTTTATAATTTGGATTTAACTTTCCAGGGTTGCCTTCCTCTTGTGCTGATGTTTGATATGAAGGAAGAAATTGAAATAGAACCACAGATTATAACTCAACTAATGGAACAATTAGATGTATTCATCAGCATTAAACCAAAGCCAAAACAACCAAGCAAGGTTGGTGAAAACCTAACATAGTTTTGCAAACTATGAGATGTGTTCTCTGCACACAAAACCTCCATAATGCTATATGAAATATTGAACATTTCATTGCTGGATATTGCATTTAAAAGAGCCATTGACTGATTTGTCTTGTCTTCGCTTTGGTACTGCATTTGTGATATGACCACATTCTGTTCTGTTCCAGGAGTTGCTACCCTTTGGTTGCAGTGAAGCTGTACACATTAACAGCAGAATTTGACTCATTAGCTTTCAGCTGAGAAGTAGTTTCCAATCAAAATGCATTTTTTTCAAATGAATTACAAACGTGACAAAAATATCTTCAGGTTGAATGTTCCATACTATACTAGCTCTGTTCAACAGCATTTTTTTTATTCAATATTTGATAAAATTTAGGTCATCTGATTTGTCTAAGTGGCTGATCCTGCAAACCTTTAGTAGAAGGTAATGGAAGTAGCCACAAGTAAAACTGCTCTTGATTTGGTTTACAGGTTCAAATTTTAAGTCACACAACTCCCTGTTATTTTTAACAATCTCTAGGCCTATTGTGATTTGTTGAAAGAGTAGTCTTAAGTTCATATCTTTTTTTGCAGCAGGTAATGAGTGTAATAATTGAAAAATTAACCCTTTTAAACTGAGGACACCTGTCCTTAAATCTGCCCAGTTCATCATTTTCAGATCCTTGTCCAATCCATTATGTATAAATTTTTGACAAACAAACTGTAAAATGTCAGATGAACATTCTATTATGTCAGCAGTTTTGATGCTAAATATAGGAACACTTCAAGTCAATAAAAGGGACTATATCATTTTCATTTTGTACTTTCAGGCTCCTATATTGATTTCAATAGATAGAATTTAATGCAAATAGAAAAGAAACATGTTTTTATTGCATGAAGCATGTTTCTTGTAAATGTAATGGGAAGCAAATGTGAGACTCTTATCTAACAACCATCTCTCTTGGCTACCCTCTACAGAGCTTGAACGCTTACAGTAGCTGTTAGCACCATTCCATCATCATAGTCAGGCCATAATTATCCTTCCTAACTTTATTAACTTCATTTAATTAAAAAAATGAGCAGTATTCCTGGGACAGACTGTTTTCACTTTTAAAGGTCAACAAAAACATTAAGAAAAATGTTTTAACCTTGCCACAAACTATTGAATGCCTGAATAATCACTAATGGACATTTTGTTACTGCTATTTTATGTTGTGCTCTGACTTTACTGGGGATATGTCTTTACTGTGTGTAGACTACACTGGTATAATTGTTCTGGCATAGCCCCATAGTGTAGAAGCAGCCAGCACTGACAGAGAAGGGATTTATCTATCGGTGTAGGAACAGCCACCTCCCCAAATGAAGTTAGCTATGTCGACAGAAGTCCTTTTCCATTGACATACCTGCACCTACACTGGGTAGTTATGTTGGTATAGCTACATCAGTCACGGCTTAGGCTTTTCATATCTCTGACCAGCATAGCTCTGCTGACGTAACTTTTCAGTTTAGACCAAGCCTGTGGCTCTGAAGCACCATTGTAAGATTTGTGTTTTCATGAATTTGTATTATACCTTCATATCAATCTCTTTTTTCTTTTTTGCAGTCTGTGATTGTAAAAAGTGTCGAACGAAATGCCTTAAATATGTATGAGACAAGGAAACGTCTCCTGGGACTTGAAAGTAATGGAGTCACTATAGCAGCAAATCCATCTACAGTCTCATGCCACGTTGGCCTCTCATGTCCTGGTTTGGACATCTTGCCCTCAGCTGGGTTAGGACTCACTGGACTTGGTATATACTTTACTCTTGTTTTATAATGTTTGAAACACAGTTCACGTGTATTGGGAAGTACAGAACCAGTTATGCTTTTCAATTATGAGTGGTATTAGGTGTTGGAAAATTTAAGGCCCACCCTGACATTTCAAGAGTATTTGTCATTACAGAGCATCCTCCAATGCAGGGCCAGCTCCAGGGGTTTTGCTGCCCCAAGCAGCCAAAAAAAAAAGCAGATGCGATCGCGATCTGCGGCAATTCAGTGGGAGGGCCTTCGCTCTGAGCGGGAGTGAGGGACCCTCTGCCAAATTGCTGCTGAATACCTGAAAGTGTCGCCCCGCACTGAGTGGCCGCCCCAAGCACCTGCTTGATAAGCCGGTGCGTGGAGCCAGCCCTGCTCCAATGTTTTAGTAATGGATAGTGGGAATAGTTTCAGTGTATCCTCTGAAAGATGGAGAAGTTTAGACATTTGAAAACTAAACTCTTTACCCATTCAACTTAATGTATATAAAGGGAGGTACTCCTTTTCGGGTAGGGTAATACGTGAAAGAGAGATTATAAATCAAGTGTGGCACCCCATTTGTGGCTTTCAGAGAAACTCTTATCCAAATGAACCCCCTTACTCCTGGAGATATTATTTGACTTGTTAAATAGAAACTTAAGTGGGTGAACAGGAAAAAGACTCCTTGACTACATGGAGGTAGTTTGCCGTTTAACATTACTTAAAGGTTAGCATTAGGTAGCAACAATGTTTGTTTCTGACTATAGTAACTAAATATTGAATGTCATTATTTCTTGAGAGAGACAAGGTGGATGAGGTAATATTTTCTTTGTTACCAACTTTGGTCCAATACAAGATATTACCTCACCCACCATATGTCTCTAATATTCTGGGATTGACACGGCTACAACGACACTGCAAACAACTATTTCTTCACTCATGTGTTATTGGCACTTTTCTGTCAGTATAAATTTAAACCAGGAGTGTTTATATTTTCTGTCTCTTTCTAGAAGAGAATTATTATGCCATAAATAATCCTGAAGGAATTATCATTTTGTATTTAAAAGCTATAACTTCTTGATCTTTGTTCACCAAAAATACATACAAGCTTATGTATAGATATATTATGTTTTTTCCACCGTACTTGGGTTATCAAACCTTCTCCATGCAGGACCATCACTGGCAGAAAAGGGGTCAAACGAGCCATATTTTCTTTTGACTCTCAATTCAACAACTCATTATGGTTGCATCCCGGAATCCATAATTGTGTCTTGGGTGGAAGCTGGAATTTTGGCTTGTGCGATCTGTTTATATTTTGATGCCATGCTCCTCCCCCATGGTACCAGTACTTTACACATTTATAAAACGTGCAGAGTTTTGTGGATGACTTGTGGATGTTGGATGGGATTGTGAGTTCTTAGATGTGATGAGGTTGGCTAACAGAGGGAGGCAGCATGGTATTGCCAGGTGAGGATATGCTGCTTCCTCTCTCCTTCCTCCTCCATGCTTGCATCACCCTGTGCTCCAACAAAGGCACAGCTTAAAGAAAGTGAAGACTTGGCTGAGAGGAGGAGGGCGGTAAAGTAGCGGTTACCTCCTCATCACCTTTAAGCAATGCTTCCCAGAAACAGTGGAGAGACATGAAAGGGAGGAGTGAGAAGCTGCTTTGTGTAGCTGTATGAGCAGCAGGCAGAGGCACTTAGGTACTGTAATAGTGGGAGCCAAATTGATAGAAGGTGCAGAGATTCACCTTTGTTTTGTTTAGCAGCCACTGGTTTTTGGTGACTCCCCTTGCCCCATTTGCATGTGCACACTTCAAAAATCCCTGTCCTAAGTTGTGTGTATGCTATCTCAGCAGAAATAGCACTGTAATTTTTGTAAAGTAGTTTAAAAATCAACACAAACACTTAATATAACCCTTTAAAAATGTTATTTACAATTCCTGTATAAACAAATGCATAATGGATATAATTGTTTTGACAGGTCTCTTAGGTCCTACTGCCTTGTCTGTCAACACCTCTACTGCTCCAAACTCGCTCTTGAATGCCCTTAATAGTTCTGTTAGTCCTCTGCAGAGCCCAAGTTCAGGCACACCTAGCCCTACGTTATGGGCAACATCTCTTGCCAACACGAGTGCCACAGGTCAGTAGAAGTTAAATAGAAATGAAATTAGTTCTTAATTTTTTACTGGAAAGAAAACTGAAAAAGCCAAACCCATTCATTCTTTAAAGTCTCATAGAAGGAAAGAATTCTTCTTCGAGTGCTTGCTCATATCCATTCCAGTTAGGTGTGTGCGCGCCACGTGCACGTTCATCGGAAGACTTTTACCCTAGCAACACTCGATGGGTTGGCTGGGCGCCCCCTGGAGTGGCACCGCTATGGCACCAGATATATACCCCTGCCGACCCAGCCACCCTTCAGTTCCTTCTTACCGCCCGTGTCGGTCGTTGGAACAGTGGAGCGCAGCTGAGCTGACCTCCACTTCCCTAGCTACTCGTAGTTCTCGTTCGTTATCGTGTGTATAGTTATATAGTTATAATCCTTTTAGAGAGAGAGAGAGAGAGTTATACTTTTTTTTTCTTTTCTTTACTAGCATAGTTAGTTTAGTAATAGTTAGCGGGGTTCGGGGAGTAGCCCCTTCCCCACACCCGGTGCCGGAGCCCATGCCCGGCTCACCGGGTTTCAAACCGGGCTCAACCTGCCACAAGCCAGTGCCAACAGGAGATCCGCACGACTCCTGTTTGAAGCACCTCGGGGAATCGCACTTGACAGCTAAGTGCCCCATTGGCAAGGCTTTTAAGCCGAGAACAAAAAGGAGTGGGACTTTCACTTACCCCTCCGCCTTCGGCACCGAGCACTGGTCACTCGGCGGGCAGAAGCGCCTCCTCGGCACCGGACCGCGCCGCTACTGCCAAGGCCTGTCAGCACCGGCCATCGCCGGCACCGACGTCAACTCGGCACTGCTCCCTCTCTCCAAGGTCGAGAAAGCCTAAGACTCCTCGTGCTTCCGTGCCAACTGCACCGCAGCCAGAGAACTCATCTAAGTCAGATCGCCGTGGACCGACACCTGCAGAGGCATCAATGACGTTGGCACCGTCGATTCCGGTCCCACAGGGCCACCTAATCCAGTGCCTGACAGCTCCCCGGCGCGTGCCGTGGTTGAGCTCCCCGCTCCTGCTGCTTCCGTGCCAACTGCACCGCAGCCAGAGAGCCTGTCTAAGTCGGATTGCCTGGCACCGACACCTGCCGAGGCACCAACGACGACGGCACCGTCGATCCCAGTCCCATGAGGGCCATCAAATCCGGTGCTGGACAGCTCCCCAGTACGCGCTATGGTTGAGCTTACTGTTCCCTCCACGCCAGAGACATTCCCAACTGCGAGGGATCTCATTGCCAAGCGGCACCGTTCATGATCATAGTCCCACAGACTCTCCAGGTCTTGTCGGCACTCTCGCTCCCAACGTCACTTGCAGTACCGGTGCTGTTCTCCTCCTCGGTACCGGTCGCACTCGCCGCACCGGTCGGTATCCCGGTCGCCGACCCGCTACTCTCAGCACCGTTCCAGCTCCCGGCACCTCTACAGGCACCGTGACTCCCGTAGCCATTCCCAACCTCGAGATCTCGGTCGACCTCCCAGCACCACTCTGGCCGCAGGTCCGGATCTCGTTCCAGGTACTGGTACGCCTCCCGGTGCCAAGTTGGGCAAGGTCCAATAGAGACAGAGATTCTGTCCATGGCTTTTCAGCACCTCCATGGCCATCCAGACACACATCAGTGTCATCCCGTGCGGACAGCTCTTATGCTCAGGACCATGATTCTAATGTGCCCACCAACAACCTGAGAACCCATCAGGACCTCCTATGGAGGGTAGCACTCAATATGGACCTCCAGCTGGAGGAGGTCCCGGAGCTAGAGGACATGGTAGTGGACATTCTATCGCCAGATGCCCCGCTAGAGGGGCCCTACCTGTTTATTTGGACCATCCAGGCGAATGCCGGTACTATATGGCAGTCACCAGCCTCTATCCCTTCTGGGGCCAGGGTAGTCCAGCGTAAATATATGGTGCCCTTTAAAGGGTACGACTACTTGTATCTCCATCCTCCTCCCTGCTCACTAGTCGTTCAGTCCGTTAAGGAGAGGGAACGGCATGGCCAGCAGGCGCCAGCCCCGAAATCGAAGGAGACTAGACGAATGAACCTACTCGGCCGCAAGGTGTACTCTGCAGGGGCCTTACCGCTCTGGGTGGCAAATCAACAAGCCTTGCTTAGCCGCTATAATTATAACACCTGGGTGGTGGTGGGTAAGTTTATGGAGCTTCTCCCTCAAGACTCCCGCCAAGAGTTCGCTGCCCTCTTGGAGGAAGGGAAAAAGGTGGCCAGAACTTCCCTCCAGGCCTCATTGGATGCAGCAGACTCAGCAGCCAGGACTCTGGCCTCGGGTGTTGCCATGAAGCACATCTCATGGCTTCACGTTTCAAACCTCCCGCCGGAGCTGCAGTATACCATTCAGGACTTACCATTTGATGGTAAAGGCCTCTTCGTGGCAAAGACTGCCCCAGGCTGCAAAGCCTGAAGGACAACAAGGTCCTAATGCGCTCTCTCGGCGTGCATACGCCGGTGACCAAACGCAGGCCTTTCTGTCTCCAGCCACACCGCCGTACTCTTTGCCTAGCCAGAGACAGGACTTTGGCAGGTGGCGCGGCCGAGGTGGTTGCAGACGACCGTCAGGACCCCAAGAGGGCCAAGATCAAGGTCCCTCGCAACCACTACCGGGACCAAAGACGAACTTCCGAAGGTGTGCCCGGGGGCGGCATACCAGTTACAGGCCGGGATCCCACTCCTACTTCTTCCTGGTGGGGTCTCAGTTAACTTCAGATTGCTGGGTCCTACGCACACTGGAGTATGAGTACCACCTCCAATTTGTTACAACCCTGTCCCTCTTCAGGGACCCCTCTCACGAGCAATTCCTCTTACAAGAGGTGCAGACGCCGATGGACAAAAGGGGAAAGGGGTTTTACTCCTGTTATTCCCTAATCTCCAAGTCGAACGGAGGTCTCAAACCTATCCTAGACCTGCGAGGACCCAGCCAGTTTAAGATAAGGTTGAAGTTCCGCATGGTATCCCTGGGAACCAATATCCCGTCCTTGGATCCTGGAGACTAGTGTGCCGCCCTCGATATGAAGGACGCGTACTTTCACATCGCCATCTTCCCTCCACACAGGAGATACCTCTGCTTTCTAGCCAACCATCAGTACTTCCAGTTTACGGTCCTGCTGTTTGGCCTTCCTACAGCCCCACTGGTATTGACCAAGTGTATGGCCGTAGTCGCCGCCTATCTCTGCCGACGTCGAATATGCATTTTTCCGTATCTGGACGATTGGCTTATCTGAGGAGACTCCGAGACACAAATCACTCAGCATGTGGGTATCGTCAAGGACCTATTCACACGTCTAGGCCTTATGATCCCTATAGAAAAATCCACTCTGGTTCCCACGCAGAGGTTAGACTTCATAGGAGCTATCCTGGACTTCGATCTAGCCGGAGCCTGCTTACCACAGCCGCAGTTTCAGGCGATGGCAACATTCACCCGAGTTCTGCAGACTTTCCCAATGACCTCGGCTTGCACTTGTCTCGGTCTCCTGAGTCCCATGACTGCCTGCAAGTTTGTAACCAAACACGCCGGGCTCCGCCTCCATCCTCTCCAAGTTTGGCTCAACTCGGTGTACCGCCCGGATAGGGACCCAGTGGTCACAATAGTCACCATTCCCTCGAGCACCCTAGGCTCCCTAGAATGGTGGCTAACTCCCTCCCTGGTGTGGGCAGGGATGCCTTTCCATCCACCCCAGCCCTCAATGTCCCTGATGACGAACACGTCATTTCTTGGCTGGGATGCTCACTTCAGTCACCTTTGAGCTTAAGGCCTTTGGTCATCTCAGGAGCTGGCATTCCACATAAATGTTCAAAAATGAGAGCAGTCTGCCTGGTGTGCCAGGGGTTCCAGCAGCAGCTGCGAGGCCGTGATGTCTCAGTGTTTACAGCCAACACAACGGCCATGTGCTACATAAACAACCAGGGAGGGACATGGTCTTACCCCTTTTGTCAGGAGGCCATCCATCCCTGGGACTTTTGCATAGCCCACTCAATAAATCTGGTAGCGTCCTTTCTCCTAGGCGTTTGGAACACCATGGCACATTGACTCAGCAGGTCTTTCCTGTCTCACGAGTGGTCAATCTGCCCCGATGTAATGCATTCTGTTTTGCAGAAGTGGGGATTTTTTTCCCCACATAGACCTGTTCGCTTACAGTGAGAACAGGACATGCCAGATGTTCTGCTCCTTCCAAGGTCTCTCCCTGGGATTGGTCTCGGATGCTTTCCTGATGCCGTGGAAGGGCCAAATCCTTTATGCCTTCCCACCGTTCACGCTGATTCATAGGATCCTGCTGAAACTCCACAGGGGCAGAGCGCGCATCATTATGATCATCCAGGTAGCACTGATATAATATGTTGCTTGACCTGTCGATAGCCAACCCAATTACCCTGCCACTCCTCCCAGACCTCATAACTCAGGACCACGGCAGGCTTCACCACCCGGACCTGCAGTCTCTTCACCTCATGGTGTGGCTGCTGCGTGGCTAAACCAAGGTAGCAGGAAGCCTTCCACCTGGTCAACGTACCTGGCCGAGTGGAAGTGTTTCTCCTCCAGGTGCGAAATGCTTGATCTTACTCCTACTGAGGTCTCCCTCCCCTCTATTTTGGACTACCCCTGGCCTAAAACAGCAGGGCCTAGCGGTATTATCTCTGAGGGTACACTTGGCAGCCATCTCTACTTTCCACCCAGGCTAAGGTGAACATTCCGGGTTCGCACACTCTATGGTTTCGAGGTTCCTCAAGGGCTTGGAGTGCTTATACCCTCAAGTATGCCGCCCAGCCCCAACCTGGGACCTCAACCTGGTTTTAACCAGACTTATGTCTCCCCCGTTCGAGCCGTCAGCGACCTGCTCGCTGCTATACCTGTCTTGGAAGATAGCTTTCCTCGTAGCCATTACATTGGCCAGATGAGTCTCCAAGCTCAGGGCTCTTAGGTGGTTCCACCGTACACTATGTTCCACAAAGACAAGGTGCAGTTACTACCACATCCGGCTTTCCTGCCTAAGGTGGTTTCGGCCTTCCATGTTAACCACACTCAACGCAATGGGGGCAACAATTGCACTCCCTGGATGTCCGTAGAGCGCTCGCATTTTATATTGAGCGGACAAAACCATTTTGTAAAACCCCCCAACTCTCTGTTGCGGTAGCAGACCGAAGGATGGGCCTACCCGTTTCCTTTGAGGATCTCATCTTGTGTGATGGCGTGCATCCGCACTTGTTATGATTTGGCTCATATTTCCCCAAGCCACATCACCGTGCCTTCTACCAGGGCTCAGGCTTCATCTGCTGCCTTGCTGGCTCGTGTACCTACCCACGAGATCTGTCGCGCAGCTCCATGGTCCTCGGTCCATATCTTTGCTTCGCATTATGCTCTGGTTCAACAGTCAAGAGATGCTGCAGCCTCTGGCTCAGCAGTTTTACATTCTGCCACATTTCACTCCGACCCCACCACTTATGTAAGGCTTGGGAATCACCTAACTGGAATGGATATGAGCAAGCACTCGAAGAAGAAAAGACAGTTACTCACCTTTGTAACTGTTGTTCTTCGAGATGTGTTGCTCATATCCATTCCAAACCCACCCTCCTTCCCCACTGTCGGAGTAGCCGGCAAGAAGGAACTGAAGGGTGGCTGGTTCGGCAGGGGTATATATCCAGCGCCATAGCAGCGCCACTCCAGGGGGCGCCCAGCCAACCCACTGAGTGTTGCTAGGGTAAAAATCTTCCGATGAACGTGCACGCAGCACGCACGCACCTAACTGGAATGGATATGAGCAACACATCTCGAAGAACAACAGTTACAAAGGTGAGTAACCGTCTTTTCTTCAGTATATTTTCTTGTAAATGCATAAATATCCAAATATGAAGGATTTTTAAACTAACATAATTGTGTTTTTATAATGTCACATGCAACTTGGTAGGGATTTTTTTAAATAGGAAAAATATCTTATCCAAAGTGTTGGATAGTGCATTAAGTATTGTGTTTGATTGGTCATTTTCAACATAATTGTAATTCAAAGGTTTTATATAAAATTCAGCTTTTATTTAGCCTGATGTACTCAACTTGTCAGTAAACCAGAAATTACTTCATTTTTGTTACAGGTTTTTCTGCTATACCACATCTGATGATACCATCTACTGCCCAAGCTGCTTTAACTAGTATTCTGCTATCTGGAGTGCCTAATTATAGTCAGAACACTCCATCTCCCCCTCCTGGCTTGACTCCCGTTGACATTCATGTCAATGGCATGCAATCCGAGAACAAAAAAGGTTCAGCTTCTTTAAATGGTCACGTAAAGGTAAGTGGCATGATGTTCAGTCTGGACAAGATGATCTTGGTTTGCAATGAGCTTCCTCTGAAAAACTCTGGGAAAAAACCTAATTGCTTTCATCCATTGTGACTCTTTAAGATCGTTTA
Source organism: Gopherus evgoodei (assembly GCF_007399415.2). Lineage (NCBI taxonomy): Eukaryota > Metazoa > Chordata > Testudines > Testudinidae > Gopherus > Gopherus evgoodei. The sequence continues at coordinate 51,533,127 of NC_044328.1, read as the reverse complement.
TCTCAAATTGTAATAAAAATGCTTATAAAATGTAACTGGAAAAAATTAAGCCAAATTATCCCAAATAAGAATCTCCTGCCTGCCTGCATGGCAAGACAAGGGGGTCAGAAACAAAGATTTATTTAAACATGTTCTTGTAATAATTTCAGACATCAAATATCAAGTATGCTGCACTATCTGCCTCATCACTAGGAGAAAATGTGTTGAGCACAAACCACAGTGATTCATCAAGGCAGACAAATAGTCATAGCACCTCAGAACAAGTGACCACCAAGTCAAATACAGCAGAAGGTAAGTTTTAGCATTTGACCTGTGTTATTCTGGTTGGTAATGGTAATAGTTTGACGGTGTTTGTTCATTTTGGAGACAAATTATGAAAGGTAAGATTAATTTTTGCATCAGCATTTTATCCTCAGCCACTCTGGAGCAAAGCGTGCCCCCCCCCCACCCCGCAATACATGTTGTCCAATGGATTATGTATTGTCTGCATGTAATAGTTGCACCACTTTAACTATACTGGCAGGTAAAGCTAGTGTGGATGCAGCTAGACCAGTATAAATTGGCTTACACCATATGTAGTTTTATTCCCATGTGGTAAGCTATATCAGCATAAGCACATTTGTAGTAGTATAACTGCATCCATGCACAGATATAACTATAGTAGTTAAAAACTCACCCCCTTAACCTACATAGTCTACTGATACTAAAACTGTTGTGTAGATTAGGCCTAACGGACATTGAATCATGGAACTTTTTTTGTGTGCGGGCCTGGTGAAACCTCATTGGAAATGCTGTGTACAATTTCGGTTAAGCCTGTTCAAGAAGTATAAGTTCAGACTGGAACACGTGCAGTGCTACTGAGATGATTGGGAAATAGAGAGCTTACCTTAAGAGAGGAGACTAAAAGAGCTTGTCTTGTTTAGCCTAGCAAAACAAAGGCCAACAGGGGATATGACTGCCCTTCCTGAATACATCAAGGGGGCAAACATTAAGAAGGGAAAATAGCTATTTAAGCTAATGGAAAATATTGGCACAAGAACAAATATGTAATAACTGGCCATAAATAAATTTAGGCTGAAAAATAAAAAGTTTCTAACCATCAGTGGAGTAAGGTTCTGGAACAGAATTCCAATAGTAGTAGAGGGATGAACAGCTTAACTAGTGTTAAAATGGAGCTTGATAAATTAATGACAAGGATTATAGGGCAGAGTTACTTGTGATAGCTGCAGGGGACGGAAACTGGACTTGATGACCCAGGAGATCCTGGCTAGTCCTATGTTCCTGTTTCTATTATTTAATTGATTAATTTAGTTCTTTAGCTCTTGGCATAGTAACTTTCCATTTAAAAAAAAATCCACTCTTTAAAAAAAAGCTGTTAAACAAGATTGTGGGGACCGGCTAAATTTCTTTCTAGTCAATACTGACATCACACAAAGCTAGTCTGTTCTCTTTTGCTAGGTTCATGATCATCCTAATAATGACTTAACAAAATGTATATACACCAGTAAAAAAGAAAAATATTTGAGTAGTGAGAATTTAAACCCAAGATATTTGTGTGGTGTTCATTGCAAACGCAATACTAGTTTCCAGTGGAGAAATTTTCAACTTGACATTTGGGCTAAGATTTTAAATAGTAACTGGTGATTTTTGGGTGCCTCAAATTTTGATTGCCCAGCTCAAAATACCTTAAAAGCTTCTGGATTTTTAGAAAGTCATGAATATCCAGGTTCTGATAATCATTCCCCTTAAGATGTTTCAGACTGGTCGCAGAAACTAAAGTCATCCAAAATCACTAGTGACTTTCATCCTTAGGTTAGAAGTTTTGACATTATTTGCTGTGACATGGCTAAAATCCCACATAACTTGAAAAGATACCCCTTCGTTTTATAATACACATACTGTGTGAATGTATGCTCCTAATTCTTTATGCGTATATGAAGGATAGTTGTGTGCTTTCTAACTTTGCGAAAATTAGTACATCCTTAAATGCTAGCCCTTTATATGCCTTTACATGTGAAATAGTTTTAATTCCATGCAAATTATTGCTACTGATTTTCTAAATATACTGTACAGCAATGGTATTGGTATGTGAAAGGGTTTTATTTTACAGCTTTTTTTTTTTTTTCTTGGTCTTGTAGGCTGCAATGATGCTTTTGTAGAAGTGGGCATGCCAAGAAGTCCATCACATTCAGCAAATGCTAGTGATTTGAAGCAAATGATGAGTTCTTCCAAACAGTCCTGTACTAAGAGACAAACAGTAGAATTACTACAAGGAACCAAAAACTCTCACTTACAGTATGTTACATTCACGAAAATAGAATCACAGAATTTACAGATGAACTATAATATTTAGCATGGGGGTGAGATGGGTGGTTCAGTCATTGATGAATATTGGAGAATTGGTTTAAATCAGACTAATTTTGAACCATACTTAATTTATTAAACTATTTGTTTTATAACAATTGTTTTAAATTGTTAATATTGTCAACTTTTTTGACATCTAAGAATTCCTCCCTCTCCATCTGCCTATCAGAAGTCTTTGCTTTCTCCAAGACTGTTTTCTCTGAGAAGCTTTTTGTACATATAGCGCTGTAATATTTTTTGTGTTTTGTAATACCAATAGATTTTCATAGGTAACTTTATTTTGCTGTGACAAAAAAAGTGCTTGGGATTTGTTTTCTCAGTGAAAAATAATCCTCAGGAAATATTGTTACAGTTTCAAAGCTTGAATAAAGACAAAGTTTAAAAACAGAAAATTAGCGATGGAAAAAACCTTTTGAATAATTTTTTCAATGCAGTATTCCTTTAAATTACTTAAATGGGTTTTCCACCACTTCTCTTTAGAAACTAGGCATAATAGACTTCACTGTTAAGAAATAGTTAGGGCTGCTGATTAATCTCAGTTAACTCATGCGATTAATTTTTTTGAGTCAATCACCATTAAAAAAATGTATTGCGATTAATCGCACTGTTAATAGAATACCAATTGAGATGTATTAAATATTTTTGGATGGTTTTGTGCTTTTCAAATTATATTGATTTCAATTACAACACAGAATATAAAGTGTACAGTGCTAATTTTATATTATTTTTATTACAAGTATTTGCACTGTAAAAATGATAAACAAAAGAAATAGTATTTTTCAGTTCACCTTATGCAAGTACTGTATTGAAAACTCTTTATCGTGAAAGTGCAGCTTATTAAATGTAGGGGGTTTTTTGGTCACATCACTGCACTCAAAAACAAAGCAATGTAAAACTTTAGAGCCTACAAGTCCACTCAGTCCTACTTCTTTTTCGGACAATCAGTAAGAGAAACAAGTTTGTTTAAATTTAGAGGAGATAATGCTGCCCACTTCTTAATTACAGTGTCGCCTGAAAGTGAGAACAGGTGTTCACATGGCACTGTTGTAGGTGGCATTGCAAGATATTTACTTGTCAGATGTGTTAATGATTTATATGTCTCATCATGCTTCAGCCATCATTCCAGAGGACATGCTTCCATGCTGATAACACTTGTTAAAAAAAGAATGTATTAATTAAATTTCTGAGTGAACTCCTCAGGGGAGAATTGTATGTCTCCTTCTGTGTTTTACCTGCGTTCTGCCATATATTTCATGTTATAGCAGTCTCAGATGATGACCCAGCACATGTTGTTCTTTTCAGAACACTTTCACTGTAAATTTGACACAATGCAAAGAAGATATCAATGTGAAATTTCTAAAGATAGTTATAGTACTTGACCCAAGATTTAAGAATCTGAAGTGCCTTCCAAAATCTGAGAGGGTCGAGGTGTAGAGCATGCTTTCAGAAGTCTTAAAAGAGCAATTACATAACCCAAACCACCGAAAAAGAAAATCAGCCTTCTGCTGGTGGCATCTGACTCAGATTATTAAAATGAACATACTTCGATCCACACTACTTTGTATCGTTATCAAGCACATCGTTATCAAGCACATCAACCCATCATCAGCATGAATGCATGTCCTCTGGAATGGTGGTTGAAGCATCAAGGGACATATTAATCTTTAGCGCATCTGGCATTTAAATATCTTGCGACACTGGCTACAATAGTGCTATGCAAATATCCTTTCTCCCTTTCAGGTGACATTGTAAACAAGAAGCAGGCAGCATTATCTCCTCCTAATTGTAACCAAAGTTGTTTGTCTGAGTGATTGGCTGAACAAGAAGTAAGACTGATTGGACTTCTATGCTCCGAAGTTTTACATTGTTTTATTTTTGAATGCGGGGGCGGGGGGTTGTACATAATTCTACATTTTTAAGTTCAACTTCCAAGATGAAGAGATTACACTACAGTACTTATATTAGGTGAATTGAAAAATATTATTCTTTGGTTTTTTACAGTGCAAATATGTGTAATAAAAATAAATATGAAATGAGCACTGTACACTTTGTATTCTGTTATAATTGAAATCAATATATTTGACAATGTAGAAAACATCCAAAAATATTTAAATAAATGGTATTCTATTATTATTTAATAGTGCGATCAATCATAATTAATTTTAATTGCTTTACAGCTCTAGAAATATTTCCTTTATTCAGCCTAAATTTTATTTTGCTCAGTTAGCTTATTTATTTTGATTTATAACAATGACAGTTCCTTCCACCCAGTAGTCTCAGTGTATATTTATATCTTCCTAGTTACACAGCTTTGGAACTTCCTAGACAATTCCTGCTGATCAAATTCAAGTATCTAGACTTATTGATTTTAAATATAATTTTTTTTTTTCGTATTCAGAACTCAAGCAGTCTGTCAGGGAGACTTTCCTTGTTAGACGTTCTTTAGAAATCTAAAGTACAGTTGCTTTTCTGTTCCTCAAAGTAAGCGGGTGACTATAGCTGAAGTTTGATAATACCAGATGCTTTTGTAAGTAAGTGAGACTGAAGTTATAAAGAGGTGGTTTTCTCTTGCCTTGCTTCTGATCACAATTCACTTTATTGATCATAAGGTGCAAGGCATTTCAGTTTTCTAGGGAGAAGGGGGAACTTGGGGCTTTTTCTAAGACTTCATTTGAAAGTCTTTTGGGGGGGAGTTCAAGGGTTTAAGTTCAATTTTGATTCTAATCTGAGAGTAAACTAGATCAACGAAAATATCTGAAGTGGAGAAAAAATGGAATCTTCTGGGGAAAGTATTAATGAAATCCCAGAAAAACATGTAGCGATGGAAAATGAAGTGAGTGTGAACACACATTATCTTTAGTTAATACAGCAACATGTGTGTCTGAAAAGAAAAGTTGATGCCTTAGAAAATGTTTCTTAGAAATGTAATGTTTGTGTACTGGTTTTTCTTCAAATTTACTACCAACTTTCTAGAGAGAGAGAGAGTAGTTCATTTATTCATTGCACTGAATGTTCATTGTTTAAAACAAGGAGTAGTGATTGAAACCATTATAGATAATTCTGAAGAATAACTGACATTACTTTTTTCAGCACCACAGAGAGATTGCTTTCTGATACTGAGCTGAGTGCTTCTGAAAATCCCGTTGCTGATAAAAAAGCTCCTGGTAGTGAACGAGCAGCGGAGAGGGCAGCAGCTGCCCAACAGAATTCTGAAAGAGTGCGCCTTGCTCCACAGTCATCATATGTAAATATGCAGGTACCTATTGATACACCCAAATCTAGTGCGTTGTTAGCATTGATAAATGTCCAGTGCAAATAATACGAAGTGACTGGCTTGGCTGGTTACATGACCTTTTCAATATTTGGATTGTAGACAAAAGCATTGAACAGTGTTATCCGCTTCAATTTCCTCCCACAACATAGTGCATTTTCAAACTGGTAACGTAAAGCATAAATATGAGCTTACATCTAATGTTAGTTAAAGACAAATTAAATTGTATCTAGGAATATGAGAAGGTGCAGAAGTTGCATAGCTATCTTTCTTCTCTCCAACCCTTCTCTCAGTTCTTTTAGGCTGAATCCGGTTGCCAGTTGATTATAAGAGGCATTGCCTGATAATAGCAAAAAACAATATGTGTATAAAATGTTTTTCAGACTTTCTTTGTGAGGTTTCTAGGCTTTTTTGGCTGTATGTGGATTTTAGATATTTTGTGACATGTTTTGATGGAGAGAATCATGCAGCCTTCTCAAGTAAGCAATCAAATACATTTGTGACTTTTACAGAACTTTCCTATCTAGTTGGACTTGTCCAATCACATTCTTGTATATGCGCTCCAAAGACAGTATTGGAGAGCAACAAAACCTGATATTCAAACAAAAAAATCTCCTGAATATTCTTCTCAAAATTCTGATGGAAGAAAAGAATAAATGTAATACAAATATAAGCGGTGAATAAACTTCATTTCATAGAAATATAGGTCTGGAAGAGACATCAAGAGGTCATCTAGTACATATCCCTTGCTGAGTAAGAATTAAGTATATGTAGACCGTCTCTACAAATGCTTGTCTTACCTGTTCTTAAAAACTTCCAGTTACAGGGATTGTACAAATTCCCAAAATAATCTGTTCCAATAATGAACTATCTTGATAATTAGAATGATTTTCCTAATATCTAAGCTAAATCTCTCTTGTTCGTTGAGTGTACACACGCACATAAAAATGTTACAGCTTTGAGAAGAGACATGTTGTTCATAGAAATGCTACTTAAGACTTTTCATAAGACATGTCAACATGCATTCATCTCTTTACGTCTGTTAGTGAAGTCCTGCCTGTGGCTTAGGGTTTGTCTACACAGGGTCATTCACCAGCAGAGCTATATTGGTATAATTATGCTTTTATGCTAGTGTAACTCCCTGTGTGGACACTCTTATTCCAGAATAAGAGTGCCTTTTTCCAGTTTAGTTTATTTCACTTTGAAAGTGATATAAGGCAAAATGGAAAAAAGCTCCTATTCCAGAATAAGTGTGTCCACACAGGGGTTATACTGGCATAAAGTTAGCAGTATAGTCATACCAGTATAGTTCTGCTGGTAAATTTATCGCTATAGATGAGCCCTTTACATAGGCATCTGTGGCAAATAGATAGTCAGTCACTGTTTGTTTGAGAGTCAAAGCGGTCACCTTTACCATGACCAAAGTTCTAGTCTTCCAAGGGAAAAAAAATCTTTGGATTGTTCCAAAGTCCTGCACAACATCAGATATCCCTTATACAAATCGGACTCTGCAAAATAATGCCTTTTTGTAATGCATATTTGTGTGAACAGATTTACTGATCTGTAATGGAAAGAACGAGTGTAATTTACTAAAGAATTGAGATCCAAAAATTATATGCATTTTTATTCTCATTGTGATGAGCAGTATAACATTTTCCTGTATTACATCAAGATATATTTCTGAATAAGAGAATTTAAAATGAAGATGGAAAAGAATCTAATCTTCAAAGGGTATAGTCCAGAGAACTGTGTGCAGAAAAATACTACTTAGTGTAGTTGTTTAATTATCTGTTTTCCTATTATAATTAGACTTATTTCTTCTAGACTTTTAAATACTTAGTCAACAGACAATTCAGAAAAAAAGGTCTCAAGTAATGCCTTGTAAAAGCACTACCTATGCAGACTTCACATACTGCTACAACTTTACTCACATGAAAGTGGGAGAGAATAATTTACAGTACTAATTAGCTAGTTTTGAATGAATGTTTTACATATGTCAGGCTTTCATTGGACTACTGTTACATTGTTGTGCAGTGCTTAACATTCTTCCTAGATGAATTCATGGACTGTGATCAGAATCTTTGTTTTTAGAAAGAGCTGTGTACTGGAATGACATTTAGTTAGAGCAGCAATTAAGACATTTTGTGTCCCTTTAATTTTTAGGCATTTGACTATGAACAGAAGAAGCTATTAGCAACCAAAGGTATGTGAAGAAAAAGTGACTTCTAACATACATCTATTTGTCAGTTCACTAGTCAAAGAATTTTTCTAAGGTTCAGCTTTGCAGTTTCTATGTGTTTTTAGCTAAAATGAAAAGTTGATAAGTACAATGAACTCAATGTATTTATGTCAAATGTGTTTTGGGGATATTTTGATACTAGATCACAGAGTATTATTAGTACAAATTCAGAAGTTACATGGTAGTTACTAGCAGTCTATATACTACTAATAATGTAACACTGTAGATCTGAAACTTTCTGGTACTTGTAATAACCTTGGGGATGAATTAGTATCAGATTAATTTTAACAAGCACATTGCACTCATTTGCCACTTTTGGAAAATGGTTGCTTTTTTTTTAAACATCATGGACCTGATTCTCTTCACTTCCTTCCCGCACAGTGTTTACTACTCTCTAGCTTCAGTGGACTTACTCCTGTCTTACAGTGGTTTAAGAAGGAGTGGGAATCAGGCCCTGTTGGGGTTCTGAGATGCTGAGAATGTACCGTTCTGTGGGTTAATGTAATCCATTTGTGTCCAGAATGTCAATATTTGGCCTGAAAGATGCATTTATCTATCAGTGCACAGAGCTTATGCTTATAAATGTCTTTTTCTTTGTATTTTTTAAGCTATGTTAAAGAAGCCTGTTGTAACAGAAGTGAGAACTCCAACAAATACATGGAGTGGCCTAGGATTCTCCAAATCTATGCCTGCAGAAACCATCAAGGAACTAAGAAGAGCTAATCATGTATCATACAAGCCATCCATGACAACTACGTATGAAGTATGTAAAAGTACAGAAAATTTTAAATATATTTTCAATAAATTGCATAGGCATTTCTTAAACTTGAATGTTTATATGTTTGTAAAAGTCAATCTTGTAAATGAGATTCTTAACGGCATTAATGCTTGAAGATGCTGCATAATCTCTTCCAGCAAAAAGCTCCTTGTATCTGGGCATACTGGGTATATCAAGTCCATCCATAGAATAATGGGAAGTCCATTGTTAATCTTCAGTTTTTAAAAAAATCTGTTCCCAACAATTGCTCTTGTGGAGCAAATTAAGAACAACACAGGAGTGGGATAATTTGGTTCAGTGGAAGGGAAACAGTATCTCACAACAGTCATTGAAATCTAGCCTAGGTTGGTTGCTATATTTCATGAGATGAAAAAAAAAAACCATTCCTTTCGTATGAAGGTAAGCTGTAATAAGCTTGCTGCAGATCAATAGAGTGAGTCAATAGAGGGATTGCAGTTCGCACTCCCTTTTATCCCTGGGAGTTGCTGAATTGGGATTCACTCCTGTGCAAGGAGAGTGGAACCTCATCCCTTAGGGACCCTTCTGGGAAAGAATAGCTGTAAACTTCACAGAGAGGGCCCTGTCCTCTGCTTAAACTCCATTATTTGTAGTAATTCTGACATTGTTTTGCATTGCATTATGCTGTTGTAATCCTGTCAAGCCCCACCAAAGCCTACCTCTTTATTTCCACCTTCATTCATGTTGTCTAAATTCTAAGTCGGTGGGCTCTTTGGGCAGGGACCTTGACTGATCTGAGAGGCACCATCCCATACGACTTTGGGTGCAGTACACATACTAAACCACAATAAAGGTGTGGCATGGAGCTTCCCCTTTGGCATGCATAAAGCTAACATATGTCTTTCGGCTACGTGTGGTAGGTTTGCAGTATTGAATGTGTAAGCCACAAACACAGAAGAAGAAAAATGTAAAGCGAAACTCAGTGCCAATTTTCTGATAAAATACACTGTTAACATTACTTCTCAGCTATCAGACTGATTTGTCTTTGTATATTTGTTAAGCTGTTTCCCATTTTCTCCAAACCATTATATGCTCACTATTTCTACAAGTTTATTAGCAGACACATTATTCCAGAAGAAAAAGGGTTTGTGCCTTAGTCACTTGGAGCCTGACCAGGCACAAACCACATCCTCAGCTCTTTCTACTGCTAAACTTTTATTTTTACAGTGACTCCAGTTCCCAGTTTGGTATGTGCTGTTATGCAAACATCTGGGGAAAATAAAAATCCTAGATCGCTTGTAATATATTCCCTGCTTCCCTTTGGCAGTTTTCAAGACTTTGTTATTTATATCAGAAAACACATATGGTCACTTTACCCCTTACATTTTCATTCTTGAAGTGGCCCAGAAGGGATATGCTGAAGAACTGCTCTTCAGTAAATCGCAATTGTCTTGATAGCCAGTGCTAACATTTGGGAAGTTCATTTGTTTCTCCTTGTGATATTTTACTTTGTGTTTTATTTTCCAGCATTGTTAGCTCACATTTTATTGTATCACAACTTGTAATCACTAGATCAGACATATTGTAGACAGTCTTTTATTTTCTTTTAAAACAGACATTGATCTTGTCCCTTCTTTCACTCTATATTCACCACACTGTCCACTAACCTAATTTGTCCACCTGGAAAATAGTTCTATTTTTCTTTCAAATGATGACAGTTATCCTCTGTCATTTTAAATGTATCAAGAAACAGTTCTATTAAACTCCCATGATCTTCTATGCTGTTCGTTAGAAAGGGTTGGTGAAGCTGGTGAGACTAAGCAAAATAGTGCTAGTTTAGAAGGCTTACAGGAGTGAGACTGCACAATAGTACAACATAATTCCTGTCACTTCTATTCTTTGCTTTGATCCTGTTCTCATCAACAGTTCCAATTAACTCATTCACTCATCACACTCTAATATCTGAGAAGCCCTATAAAAGATAAACTCAAGAAAGGAGGTTTCAGCTGGAACTTTGTGGAAATGTATCCTTTTCCCCAGTCAGGCTTCACCCCATGCATAGTGCATGTAATACTGTGACTGCTATAAAACGAAACAAACACAAAAAAGTCAACCTTTACCAGCCCTTATCCCATCCAGTTCCAGATACTGAAACAGGAAATAACTGCAGATTCTACTGTCTGGTTAATGTTGGTAATTTCTGACTTATTAAAGTAGACAGTCAAATTTTTGTGTAGACTGTGATTGGTACTATGGTAATCTGGGCTACTTGTATGTTACTTAAAGATGCTAGGTAGATAGCTGTGTGAGGAAGAAACCATAGAAAAAAATTTGTGACAAAAGGTTAAGAATATAGAGCATTTTGATATGAAGCTAGTGTTTGGTTTTTTTAAAGTAACTTCTGCTTAAACTTATTACAAAAACAGCAGTTCTATCTAAAATGCATAAATTGTAATAATTAGTTGGTTTATATTTAACTGCAGGCAGCATATTTAAAATTGTTGAAAAGCTGTTGTGTTTAACTGGGCTGCTTCAGAGAAACGAACTGTCAAATCACAATGTAATTCTTCTGTTTCTGAAGTAATTTTCCTTGTGGTCTCTTGCAGGGTTCATCAATGTCTCTCTCACGGTCCAGCAGTAGAGAACATTTGGGAAGTGGTAGTGAATCGGATAACTGGAGAGATCGAAACGGTATCGGTCCCTCAGCTCACAGTGAATTCGTCTCATCAGTTGGCAGCCCCAAGCGGAAACAAAACAAATCAAGTAAGTAATATCTTGTCAATGCATGTCATCAGGGAATACAATTATGGGACTTGGAAGATTAAGTTTTGCTTTAATCCCAGGGTCCTGAATTTTTTAAAATAATGTTAAGTATTTACCTTAAGGAATTGAAAATAATTATGTTCAAGCATTTTTATGTTTATAAAAGTACAAAGTAAATAAAAAATCTGTATACTACTACATAAAATGTAAAAAAAAAAAAAAATTCAAATGTAAAACGTTTAAGGTAAATAATATAGTATAGCCTCTTTTTTTTTTAAAAGTTCCCTGCTATCTTGCTGTCTTTTCTTTTCTGTGAACGTTTCTGTGAAAACAGAGTTTGTAAGAGCTCATCCTTGGATGCTCCTTCTGCTGTGTTTATCCAGATACTGCAAAATACTAGCTGAATCTGATGGAGTCTTACTGATGACTTGCAACTTCTTCCAGCTGCCACACTTTGATGAATTTTGAGGCATAATTATACTGATTTTTAAGTAGGGTCAGCAATACATTTGGCAGGGCCTGGCAGATTACCTTGGCCACTTGTTTCCTTGGATCCAGCCTGCAAATCTTACAAAGATTATTTTAAACCAGTTTTCTATGAAAATTGTTTTACACCCAAAATGAGTTTGCAATTAGTCTCAGTCTTCTATGAATAGATTGATTTTTTTTCCCCAGGGGGGAGGAAGGGGTGGAGCAAGAAAATGAAGAATTGGAGATTTTGATTTATAATAAATTTCATTACTGTTGGGGGTGGGGTGGATGAGGACAGAAATATTCTGCTGTTCTTTGTTTTAATTATTTTTGTATTGTGGTTTTCCTTAATCAGTGCTAAAAGGCCTAAATCCCAGGTTTATTTGATAATACATTCAGTAAGAATTGCACACTTTTTTGGAGAAAATAGTTTAACTTATAGAAGGAAATGTTGTTGCTCTTTCCTAGCATTTTTAATCATTTACATGGTATTAAGACAGTGATGAATTACTGCATATGGTATTTCTACGGTGAACATAATAAAAATGAGCTTAATAGCTTATCTTCAGTATCAAGCTCACCTCATGTCTTGAAGTCAGTTGTTTACACAGGGAGGTCCTAGTATAATCAGAATGATAAAATAAATGCATTTTTAATCCTTTCTTAAACTTTAATAGACAGTAGCCTTTAAGTCTAAAAGATGCTCAGTCCATAGAAGCAGTAGCTTCTTTCTCAGAGCCTGAAACATCTGCAAAAATGTACTCTTTGTTTTGATTAAAAAATAATCCTTTCTTCCCCACACTTGGCTCATAAGCCTTGTATGGTCAATAGGTGACAAAAAGAGTACAATAACTGTGTGTACTCGATTGTGCTGTTTGAGATCTACAAACTTGAAATGTAATTTTAATTCTTCATGTTTACTAATAAAATTTAAGAATTTTGACACATTGTATAAGTCTTCTTCAAAAACTTGGGCCCATTTAGTAAAATTATCTAAGGGTCCAACTTACCTTTTCTGAAAAACATTCACAGTTCAGTAAATAAGAGAACAAAGAATCTCTGAGCACTAAAGCGTTCTACTTTTTATAGCCAGGTAAATCCTCAGGAGGCAGCAGCCAGTCTCGCTGAGGGAGTCATTTCAACTCGCTCTCCTCACTCTGACATCAGCCCTGGGGGCAGGGCCTATGGCCTCCGGAGATAACAGCTCAGTGAAATTAATGGCATATAAAAATAATTGTGGTAATGCAAGGGGATGTGATTGCGCACTTTGCCTGTGAGCTAAACTGCTGTGTGCTACGGTGTGCATCACCTGGGTCCAGCTCCTTTGTTACAGGCAACACTGGTACTAATGGACCTTGTTTTCAATTGTTTATAACTTTGCTAAATTTAAATTGTTCAGGTGGAATTCTCCAGGCCAAGCGTCTGCCTCAGGAGCTGTGGCAAGTGAGAGGCTAAAAGAGGCAGGAGCGTAGGGGGTGAATAGAGGCAGGAGCCAAGCTGGTGTGCGTGTGTAGGGGGAGGGAATAGAAGTTGTAAGCGGACACAGGGTAGTGGGGGCCATGGACAGGAGCAGGGTGTGGAAGTAGCAGTAGGTAAGGAACTAAGAGCAGAAGAGAACTAGAAGGTATTGCAGGGCCTGGGCAGAAGGATCTATAACTACTAATATATTCCTTACAGAACTTACAATTGAACACAAGATTCTTGAGTCTCATCATTGCTCTGTTATCTAACAAATAGCTGTGAAAGCCACTGGCAATGTGTCTCATTGCCCTCTAGTAGGAGGCCCACATAGAAGATACAGCCTTCTACTGCTTCCTGTTACTCTTATCAGCTTAAGTGGCAGAGGACTATGCTGTGGATCTCCCTGCTCATGACCCATATTGAGGTCAATATAGTTCAACGTGATGGAATTTTTATAACACGTTATGTTCAGAACGCAGCTCCAATCAACTTTAGTTGCAGTTGCGAGTGCTCAGCGTGTCTTCAAATCAGATCTCAGGTGTCTGAAACTGGATAGCCAGAAAATGAGAGAGACAAAATGGCAATGTAAAAATTCTGGCTTACATGACTTGCCCAATTTTCTGCATATGGCCATTTTCTCTTTCTCATTTTCTGGGTTTTGAGTTTGAGACACCTGGGTCTCTGATTTGCAGAAGTGCTGAGCACTCACAGCAGCAGCTAAAGTTGATAGGAGCTGTGTTTTGAACATTTAAAGTACTATAAATTGTGCTGAAAAATCAGGCACAAGCACAAGGCTTCTCAAATTGGACACGCAAAAATAGTTGATCTTTTGGGTCTTCATCGTCTGTTTCTTGTGTGTAAAATGAGGATAATATAACCACCTCCACTCATGGGGTAATGTCTGTAAAGCACTAAGTTGCTACGATGAAACCATCATAGAAAAGCCCAGGTAGAAGTTAATAATTCTGCATTCAGTGCAGGATTTGGATGGTATGCAGTAAATAATTGTACATCATGGGACCACATGCTGAATAATGAGGGTAAAAAGAAATATTGAAAAGCTGACCATTCTGTGAACTGAGTAGAAAAAGTGGCACCTTAACGTGTAAAGACTATATCATAATTCAGGTACACAAAGGGGACCAAATTAAGTGTATACAACTGTAATTGTGGTACTTACTAAGTTTTGAGTGCTTGACTTTGCAACCTTCATGGATTTTTTAAGGTAGTTTTGGGGGATGTGATATTTATTCAGGTAGTCCAAATATTCCCAAATCTACTATTTTAACAAACAAAAAAAAAAAAGTGGTGCAGTTGCTAGATCAATGGCTATCTTTAGCAGAAGAAACGACAGGATTCCATCCCCAAGCAAACCTAAAGGAGCTGCTTACATTTGTATGATGGACTGCGGAGGCAGGGAGGAGGCTCATGTGCAGTTGTCTTCTCCAGCATTGGAAAGACTGAGGGGGAAATAGAGACCTGATTCTCTCTCCACCTTTATGTATATTAAGCTCTGAGCCCCATCCCCATTAAAGTTAATTAAGGTGCAGCTTTAAATACAGCTTAAGCCTTAAATGTGCTTTAAAATACATTCTTGTGTCCTTTTCATTCTCCTACATGCCTAATCACTAATAACAAGGTATATTCTGAAAACAGCTACTAAAGTTTAACTAACAAAAAGTTCATTTGAAATTCAGCTGGTTTCAACAGATTGCTGTTCTACTTATCAACTGAATGGAATATTCCACTAAACAATAAAATTTGAGGTAATTTGGCAATTAAAACATTTAATTAAAACATGCTTTTTGAAGTGATTGAAACATCAAGTGTTCATCTTTTTTGCCTTTCAGCTGAACATTATCTCAGCAGCAGTAATTACATGGATTGCATTTCCTCGCTGACAGGAAGCAATGGCTGTAACCTGAACAGTTTGTTTAAGGGATCTGATCTGCCTGAGCTGTTCAGTAAACTCGGTTTGGGCAAATACACTGATGTATTCCAACAACAAGAGGTCAGTCTTTTTAAGAGGCATCTTAGTTTTTGTTGTGTATTTTACAACCCTTTGTATACCTCCTGAGTGAAATCACTGTCTCTCCTAGCTGCAGTATTTTCACTGACAATTCTATCAAAGCTGTTCAGTCCTTCAATTTAGAAATGACCATTCTCAATCCTTAGTAGACCTGACTAAACAGGTTTCCACTAAATTATCTTGACATATTAATAACAATGAACTTAAGCATGGTGTTTGTTAATAAGGATATTTGTGCACACACACAGTGTGTTGTGAAAGACTGCGTCCTTGAATTCACATAAAGGGGGCACTCACCAATGATCTGCTAGCACACATTCTGATGTGGTTTATTGCTGTTAATATTAATAGTGTTTGAAATAAACTTTCCTTCTGGAGAGATCTATGATTGGATCTGAGATTCCCATTTACATTTACAGTAATTTGGGAAAATAGACTCTTGTGTGCAATTAAGTATCATTAATCAACATAATCTTACATGCTTCTGTAAAAATGATACCTTTACTTTTTAGTCTCTTTATTTGTCTTAACTTCTTGTTTTAGTACTCTTTATTTATCTGTGTAGTCAAGGGTTGCTGCATATATGACATTTCTGATATCTATTTCCCTTTTTTCCTCATTTTTCTGTCATTTTAATTTTAACCGTCATTGATTGGAATTTGGTAATTGTTGGTGTTATAAGCATAATAAAATGAGTTTGTAGAATAAATATTTTAAAAAAAAAAGTTACCTTTAACTTTTTTTAGAAACTACCAGCACCACACTTAATGGCTAATAGATTGTGGGGAGTAATTCCCAATACAGGAAGAAAATGGTTGCCTGTAGATGGTGGGTTTGTATGTTATGTGAATTACCCATTTTAATTTGCTTTGTTTTTGTTCATAGATTGACCTTCAGACCTTCCTTACTCTCACAGATCAAGATTTGAAAGAGCTAGGAATTACTACTTTTGGTGCCAGACGGAAAATGCTACTTGCAATCTCAGGTAAATTAAAAGCATTTAACATACACATGATTATAAATGTCATGATTTAAAAATATACTGTACTTTTTCCCTTGGTCAGTTGAATTGTTTTGGTTTGCATAGTCATTAGGCAGTTCAAAGGAACTGTATCGGACAGAGAATCTGAGACCCACAGAGAGCACATCTTGCCAGCCACTCCTCATAATGAAAAGGCAGTTTTTAAATTTTGAGACACTGTAAGGACTGTATAGCTTCCATACAACAAATGGGATTCCAGCTGCATAGTGTTGTGTTGTACTATTAAAATTAGAGCTGAGCAGAGAAAGGCAATTCCATTTTGCAAAGGATTTCAAAGAAAATTTTCAAAATTCCCTACAAAAGGGAATAGAGCTTGGGGACATTGACTCCAAGACAGTCCGTCTGGCACACTGTCCTGAACCTGGAGATCCTGGGAACTCTGCTTACCAAGCAGCAGTAAGATTGAAAACCAAGACTTCCATGCTCTCATCTCCCTGCTGAGAAGCCAATAAAGTGAGCTGGTAGGTAAACAGCCAGGTATGCAAAGGAAACCTGCCTGACAGGCCTGTCCTAATGTCTGTAGGAACTTGAGTTGAACAATCTGTGCGAAACATTTTCATTTCAACAAATGGACAAATTCTGGTGAATAAATAGTTTGTTGGATTTTTTTCCAACCAGCTGTAATTTAAAATGTTTTATATCTTACTACAATAAAGGAAAATCAAAGTACCACACTTGAAGATACACGACAGGATAGCAATGACCAACTTGAACTTGTTCAATGGACTGGAATGGCATAAGATTTCATTTCATATTTTGCATAGAATTATGTTTGAGATTCCTGTTTTCCTTGGCGGTGAATCTTTTTACATTCAAGATTGTAAGCTTTCTTCTGATATTTTGTGGATCATGACAGGGTTTTTTTTAATTTGCTGATGTCATTCATGAATGCATTTCAAATTATGCCTTAAAGAGGGTAAATAAATAATGTATTCAGATGAACAGTAGAACTCATCAAAAGTCTGTCTGAATCGCTGGCAGCAAAGATTATACCTGTAATGGAGAAAATTGTTCACTATGACAAGGGCCTGGAAAAAATGCTTTGTATGAGTGATGACTCTACTGAGAAGTTTATACATAGATCTGAATAATGGCCCCTACACCCATGTTATATTGGAGGTGGCAGGTCCTTTATTATAAAAACATTACTAATGTATTAAAAAATAACCAATGTGCTTTGGGGAAATAATTTTTTCCACCTTCAGTTATTTATAGTCAGTATACATCATGCTCTGTCACATCGGATTATATAATGTTGTGCACAATGCTGCTCAGTATGTGATGTGCACATAATGCATTCCTTTTTGTGAAGAATTTGCTGGCTTTGAACAGGATTTTTTAAGCATTCCAGCTGAGATCATTTCATTATTTTTAGGATGGTTTGCAAATGATTCTGGCAAAATATTATCTCTTGAGGCATTATGTTTAATCCTGGAAACCCCTCAAATAAGAGGATTAATTTCAAACTTCACCTGCCTGGAAATAAATATGGCCCTCCACTGCATCAAAGCACTAGCGTGGCACCATCATTAAATTTAGAATTGCATCAAATTATTACAATTACCCTGTGTTTAGCCTGAACAATAATTCTTGATAGCATTTCAGGGCATTCTTAGTGTCCTGACCAAATATGAACTCTGGTAATGTCTGCTTCTCTAAACTCTCTTTGCAATTTTTAGTTGGAGCTATGGTTCCTCACTTCTAATGTAATAATGAAATTGCATTATTTAGAATAGTTTTGCTCCTGAATCAGCTCCCAATATTATAATCCAAATGTGCTGTTTTCCATGTAGAACTGAATAAAAACCGAAGAAAGCTATTTGATCCATCAAATGTACGTGCCTCATTCCTGGAAGGTGGAGCTAGTGGAAGACTGCCACGTCAGTATCATTCGGACATTGCTAGTGTCAGTGGTCGCTGGTAGCACTAAATTGTGGCTCACAAAGTGAATTATAAAGATGGACTTGCCAATCCTGTGGACAGCTTTCACTGCACACCACCCTCTGCACTTTGAGAGTTTGGGTATCAAGGACCAAAGCATTTTGTCTGCACAAGTACTTGTGCCAAAAAAAAAAAAAAAAAAGGCGAGAGAGAGAAGACACTTGTCTGTCATTGTTCAGAACACCAAATGTGGATTATGTTTTACTCTTGTACATTGGACAGCATTTGCAATAATAATAATATAGGGTTCTTTGTTTAGTATTTTATTATCTATAACTATAATGTATGCACTGAATTTTTACTTTGTTGAATGAAGGAAGAATGAAGAGCTGGGATGCCAGAGAGCATAACTTTTGGTTTTATCAAGATGGAATTTTCTGGTACTGCTTAAAGTAATTATTGAGGTCTTTCTGCACTTTACATGTTCTGTTTTCTTATCCTGTGGGAATTATTTTTCTCTTTTTTTCCATATAAAATATTGTATTGGCACTAATCAAATTTTGTCAGGTGATCCTGCAATAGTCAAATCTCCTCACTATAATGGTACTAGGAATCAGTCTTTATGTAGATTTTTTTTTAATAAATATCTGAGGAAATGTTCCAAAATCAAACCACTTGCAAGTGGACCAGTCCTGTTATCTCTTTATGAAGCAGCCTAGATCTGCTTACAATGAAACTAGTTCACTGTAACAGATGCAATGAAAGACCAAAATGGACCTTGCAATATTAACCCTTTGCAGTCATCATATTTAACTGCTGCCTGTAATGCTAAAACTGATTTTAATGGTTCTTTCAAATCAAAGGGCTACTTTTAGTATACTGCCACTAAAGGACATTTATATATAATAAAACTTTTCTTTTTAGATTCTATACACCTACAATATTCATCAGTTTAAACTGAGATCTACTAAATATTTATGGTAGAAAATGAAAGGCATTCATCAAACTAGAGCTTTGGGCCACCAGTTTGATTAAACAGACAGCTAATCTAATTTGACAAGACAGTACTGTTGCCATTTATTATGTGAAGCATATTAATTACATGACTATGCATGCAGCAATTAAGCAACATACATGAAATAGCTGTAATAGCATCTCTTTTGTTTAATTTAGATTTGTGATTGTCAGCTATGGAAGTGTTTAAAACTCCAAGATGAACTATTTTTGAAAGAAGTCATATCAACAAAGAGTCCATGTTATAAATGGCTAGAGCTAACTATTGCATTCTCATACTGTGAAAGTCCAAAAAGTCTGGCAATACTATTTCTGTGTCTTTTCAGATGTCTTGTTATGGATTGATGAAGGGTTCTCATATAATGAAGGAAATCATAAAGTGCCTCTTTTTCTGCAATGAAATATGAAGTTTCCAAACATTAATTTGTTGAAAAGCATTCCCCTAGGAAATATTGTTATTTACTTGTACTGTAATGTATTATTTATGTTCAGTGTACAAGCCTTTTAAGATGGATATAAACCACTGTCAAGTGCTCTTAACAGAAGGCATTAGAATAACCATTTACAGTAGTTGGTTTTTATGCAAAAATGGGGTGAGAAATAGTTTTGACACTTTCTGTGTATACATCTTCTAAGGTGAGAAAAAAATCAGTTTATGAGAAATTTGCACACAAAGGGAATTTTTAAGAGGTAATTGCTTTGAGGACTTAGATGATGAAGCAGTAATAAAATGACCTGTTGCAATTAGCAAAAATTAACTGCTCAGTATGGGGTTCAGCCATATCCACTTAATGGTGTATAGTGGAATAACTTTCACTGCAAATAAGATAACAGCTAACTCTTTCAGTGTTTAATGTTGCAGGACAATGCAGTTTGCAAGCACAGAGTTGTAAGCAACAAAGTTGTGCCCAAAGTCTATGAACATATCGGATACTTATGTATAATTCAGGCACGCTCAACTTTATCAAACAACTATGGGAGCTTAAAACGCTGATCCTGGAAATAATTACTCTTCTGCTTATTTTTATACTTGTGAGTAGTCCCATTAACATGAGACTACCTACTTGTTCAAAGTTGAGCACTTGTGGGCTTGCAAGACCTAGGTTTGAAAATCAAGTCTTATATGAACTTGTGTGTTTAGTTTTACATAATATTTTAAAATTAAGTTAAATCTTTAGCAAATCCAGTTAGACATTTACCTACTTAGTTTGTGTAATTTTTTAAGTTTCAACATTTTACTTCAGCAAAAACTCCACGTCACTTTCTTTCATTTTTTTCATAAATACATAACCTGCAGTTTGACAGTATTATATCTGAAAGCTGAAATTCTTATAATATTAAGTTGATGTGGTCTTTTGCTGAGCAGTGCTTATATCATCTATTACCAAAGTGAAGAATTTCCCAGTAATAACATTATTTTCAGTAGGGCTGCGCACACACAAAAAACCACACACTGGAAAACATTTTTCTCACTTCTTTTAATTCCATGAAGGGAATATGACAATGCAATATACAGTGTTGTCAGTATTGTATTATGCACAAAATATTTGACTTGCTAGATTAAAATGTTAGTTTTAAATCTGTGCCTTAATAGTGACCAGTTATCTGTAAATATAGAGCAGATACAGATTGTATTTTTTGTGGGTTGTCCTTTTAGTGATTTTTTTAAATGAAAGGTGGAATTAAAAATATTAAAAATGGGAATTTTTTCAAAACTAATCGTTACATAGAAAAAAATAAATGTATGTTACCCCCTGATATTCTGTTTGGTAAGCTAAATGGTTTTTATTTATACCTGGGTCCAGATGTGGTTGTATGTTAATGAAACACCAAAACTATTCTCCCCATATTGAAACATGTTTCTCTTCTATATTTTCCCACCAAGTTAGCCATTACTTATTGTTCCAGAATTTGTTTTTATATCATAAATAGTGTTTGTCTCTGGCTTTTTAATTCTGAATTCTTTTGAGGACAGTAGTGATTAAACACGTGGTAGCATGAACTGATTTGGGTTATCTCAAGTCCAGTTCTTAATCAGTTGTAATGGCTTACCCTTAGCTTACGAGAGCTAGGTTTTAGTTTAGTTTACTTATTTCAGGCACCAACAATTTTAGATCTAGTCACCAGGACTGTTCATTTGTTTCTGCATTATGGCCCTTGTTGTATCCCTGACAATGGAGAAGAGACAGGACTTGGGTGGTAAGCAGCAGGTATTCTTTATTTGGGATGCTAGGCACAACCAGTAGCTTTCTCTAGCTTGCAGACTGAGGAATATAGCATTGTTCTGCTGTGTGTTAGTACACAGGGTGCATCTAAACCCTGGCTCAGATTTCACAAGCATGGAACAGATTGCTGACTATGCTGCAGTCCTGACTAGGATTGCTCTTCTCTTTTGCATTGTTGAATTATATTAAGAGAAATTAGCCATGAGGCACATACTAACAGCATTATTATAATATGTAATATTATTTTAGATGTTTTAATAACCTGTGTCTCAATCCCAATGACACCCTCTGCAGAATGCATAGGCCCCCAGTGCCCAGACATGATACAACCCTACTGTGGGTTGCTAATAGTACAGAATCTTCTGCACACCCTACACATCAGAGTTAATTTCCTCATCTAACAGAGTTAAGTTCCTCATCTAATTTCTTTGAATCCTTGACCCCTGGATATAGTTTTACTACAATAAAGTCAACACCTTTCAGATATTATATTAATACCCCTTAGTGGTACTTTCTAAAATAGGTGTAAGAGGTCACATATATTTGTGTGTAGAGATAAATTGTGTGTATATGTGCATATATATGGTTAATGTCTTCAATCAGTAAAACTTTTGAAAAGGTGCCTATATAATAGAACTTGGGATTCCCTTGGGGAGGTGCTTCCAGTGCTCTCTGCTCAAGAAATAACCTAGGACATGGGTCATAATATATTAAATATGTAAAAGCTTCCTTCTCTGATGAACATTTTTATCATCAGTTTCTACAATGTAAATACGAAACAGTTATCATGAAAAATCTGTATGAATTCCTTATTGGATCTATTTCAAAACTAGCTCATGCACAAGATGCTGTGAACATCTATAAATATGTTCCTTCAGCTTTCTGACTTTCTCCATCATGAAACTGGGGGAATTTGAACAAAAGTTGGACAGCCCTTGGAAAATTTTCAAAAGGGTTTCTCTTGGAATGCTTTGAACTCCAAAAATGTGGAATGAATTTATTCCATACTATTCAGATAGTTAAATCCATACCCCAGAGTCAATGGTATAAATTCAGTGATGAACATTTTTGTCTTTATCAAAAACGAAAGTGGTGGTTAAAGCCATTTAACTGCAAAACTCAGTTCAGACTTAACCATGCTGCTGCTATTGGGATCTCCTCAACACAGGTAAAGCTCATTTGGTTTTTTAATGTTGTTTTAATTTGTCTCTTTAGAGAGAACGAGCCTTCTATTGAACAAACTATTGCATTAGAAATACCAGTCGGTACGAAGTATTTTGCAGAAATTATGCAAGTCATGTCTTGTCAATGAGGTGGCAAAATTTGCAGATAATACAAAACTACTCAAGATAGTTAAGTCCAAAGTAAATTGTGAAGAGTTACAAAGGGATCTCAGAAAACTGAGTGATTGAGGAACAAAATGGCAGATGAAATTTTATGTTGATAAATGCAAAGTAAGGCACATTGGAAAACATCCCAACTCTACATATGAAATGATAGGATCTAAATTAGTTGTTACAACTCAAGAAAGAGATCTTGGAGTCATTGTGGATAATTCTCTGAAAACATCCACTCAGTTTGCTGTGGCAGTCAAAAAAGCTAACAGAATGTTGGGAATCATTAAGAAAGGGATAGATAATAAGATGGAAAATATCATAATGCCTCTATATAAATCCATGGTGCTCCCACATTTTGAATACTGCATGCAGATCTGATCACCCCAAGCTCACAAAAGATATATTGGAATTAGAAAAGGAACAGAAAAGGACAACAAGAATAATTAGCTTCCATATGAGGAGAAATTAATAAGACTGGGACTTTTAATCGTGGAAAAGAGATGACTGTGGGGGGATATGATAGAAGTCTATAAAACCATGACTAGTGTAGAGCAAGTGAATAAGGAAGTGTTATTTACTCCTTCACATAACACAAGAACTAGGGGTCACCCAATGAAATTAATAGGCAGCAGATTTAAAACAAACAAAAGGAAGTATTTCTTCTCCCAATGCACAGTCAACCTGTGGAACTCTTTGCCAGAGGATGTTGTGAAGGCCATGACTATAACAGGATTCAAAAAGAACTAGATAAATTCATGGAGGATGGGTCCATCAATGGCTATTAGCCAGGATGGGCAAGGATGCAAAACTATGCTCTGAAGTGTCCCTTGCCTTTGCCAGAATGGGCAGTGTGATGGATCACTTGATGTTCATTCTCTCTGAAGCGTCTGGCATTGGCCACTGTTCAGAGACAGGACACTGGGCTTAGATGGACCATTGATCTGACCAAGTTTGGCCATTCTTATATTTTCTTAGGTATGCACCTATTGTCCTAGTGCTATTGTATTTTTAAGGTACAACATTTTCACCCATCATTCATGGATTTAAAATTACTTGTAAGTGGTCACCATAATCCTACGTTGATGTGTAATAAATGTGTTTATATATGGGGAAGTGAATTATTAACGGCTTGTCTTCATGGGGACATTGTGGAAAATTAATCCAAATTACCTAAATGTGTGAATTTAAAGTGAGTTCAAAATTAAAGTGAATTTAATTCAAATTAGCCAATTAAGGTTAAATCAAATTAAGGCCACTTCACTTCTGAATGGGTGTCCCCCACATGGGTTTGCTGCAGTTAAACTTATTCACTTTAAAATCACACTTTTTAGATAATTTGGATTAATTTTCTTGAGTGTCCCTGTATAGGCAAAACTTTAATTTCTTTAGATGTACTTTAGACAGATCTTTCACGTGTGCATTTTGGACAAAATCTTTTCCCCTCTGAAGTTTTTGAGAGTTTTGCCATAGTCTTCAATTAGGACCAGGATATGTCCCATAATGTACTTTTCATCTGTTACATTTTCTTGCCAAGCTTGTAGCCACTAAATTCTGAACAGCTGTATGGGTTCTTAGTGTACCAAGTTCTATGTGCACAAAGACCTCAAACTCTATACATTTCATTTATTTATGCTTTTCATAATTGGAAAATATAAATGTAAGGTTTTGTGCCTAACTTTTATTTTATGTATGGTTCCTCTGATAATTGTAGCATGTGTAGTTGGTTTTTTTTTTACAAACAGAAAATTTTCTTTGCAGTCAAGATGGCGGACTGGAGAGTGTTATGGTAAGAAAATTTTGTACAACAAATTAATTTTGCAAAGCCCTGGACAAATTCCCACTATTGGTTTTGCCGCTGCAAGGTTAATCCATACCATTTCCATTTGATATTCTCTTTTATGAGGGGTTTATAATGTAGCTATTTGATTTTGCTTAGAATTTTTATTCTTTATTGTAGCACTTTGTTAATAATGAAATCATGCTCCAGTACCAATACAAAAGAGAATAAATAATTTTATAGTAGCAACACAACCCACAATCAGCCTGTCACTTGGATCCAAAGGGAATGAGAGGAACTTGACAGCTATAACAAGGATACACAGAAAGACAGATTTGCTAGTGTGGATCAAATATAAGAACACTATTAAATTGCTGTATCTAAGCTTCAAAAGCTACTAGAGAAAGTAAGAATATCCAAATAATCAGAGAAATGAAGCTAAGTAAAATACTTGCAGATAGTGTCCAGTGCAGGAAAGGGATTTTTAAAGCAGGTGTTTTCTGAGGTAACCATGAGCATGGGACCCAGGAGGTTTCTGGCATTGACTCTGCTGGTTTGCCAAGCAGAGCAAGTCCTAAGTCTAGCCCAGGCTGAAGCACCCCTTGTCTGTATTCTCTTTCATTCTCGCAGTGGGAGAGTGGTTGCATTCAGTTGGATCCTGTAGGCCAGATTTCTGGCTTTAGGCTAAGGGCAGCCAACCTCCTTTCCCATTGCTAGTTTGACTTGAAGCTGGTTTTCCCTGCAGTAGACTCATAATGCCTGGCAGTTCTGGCGAGGGAGTTGCTGCCATTCCTTGTTATAAAGTGGCAGCCTGCGGCTTATATCCATCCTCTTTTCAGTGTTTCATTCTCCTGTATAATAAAGAGGGGATCAGTTATAGCATTGGTCTCTGTAAGTCAATTTATCCAGTTACTTTCCAGCTTTAAATTAAAATAAAAAATCTTCTCTAATCAGGGCATACACATGAGCAATCTGGTGTAGAAAAAGTTTGAGAGCTTGGTTGTGAGAATCAGATGAATAACAAACTGTTTTAAAACCTCAACTAAGCAATCACTATCTACTGAGTTCCTTCATCACTAGTATCTGAACATCTCCCAGGCATTAATGGATTTTATCCTCACAACAATCCTCTGAGAGAGGGAAATATGATCCCCATTTTATAGATTGGGATCTGAAGCACAGTATAGATTATGACTTGCCTGAGGTCGCCATTGGAAATTCATGTCTCAGCCAGTCCCAGGCCAGTGTTCTAATAATTAGTCCTTCCTGTCATCTCTTCATAATATACACTAAGACTGTGTATCGCTGTTAGCTCCTGGGTTGGGTCCTGAGTGCCTCTGTTCTGTCCACTTGAAAGAGCAGCTGCGAAACTCCAGCTACCAATTCCCAGATTTAATGTTTATGGGCTAAAACGGCAGAGGATCAATGGAGAATCCTCATCCCGGGAATGGGCTTCCTCAGTTACTTGGGAAGAATTGCTTTTTTCTCTCTCTCACTCTTTGTGATTTGGACGTGTTGCAGGATCTATTTATTTGCTGAAGCTTTTTCTGAATATGTGGTGTGAGTTAGGGGTTTGGGATTTGTTTTCATATGGGGTGTTCTGCTTTTAAGTTGACTTTTTGTTCTTGTTTTTAATGTAAATGATCCCAGAGGATGTCAGTGAGAGCATGTATTAAAAATCTAAATAAAAAAGTAGGACAATCATTTGTCACATTTGTTTCTACTGTGATATGCCAATCATAAGAGGATTCAACAGTTCTTAATTAGAGATTTTTCCTCTCACTTTGAAGAGAGGAAAAATATTGAAAGGCAAGTCTATAGTTAGAAAGTAAGCTTCATTTGCTGTTCTTATTTCATGATAGTTCATTGTATTTTTGGCTAGATGATAAATGTTTACAATTGCAGCAAATGTACAATAATGGGGAAGAAATTAATCGTAGCTTTCAGGCAAACACAGCTTTCTAAAAAGATGAGCCCAAGGGAAATGTAATATTCTATTAATTAAGCAGCTTCCCCCTCCCGCCCCTTTTTCATCCAGGTCCCTCCAGCAATTCTCTTGCTGGGACCTTACTGACCACCCCCATCCCCCCAGGAGAGGTTAAGGTGGACTATAGTGATGGGGGGTTGGCTCCCTGCTGTACCAATCAGAGGAGTCCCCAACTCCCCCTGGCTTGCTCAGTTACCAAGCACCTCTCCTTAATTCCTTTTCTGAGCCATTTATCCATTCTTTTGTGCCTTAATTTATGGAGTACCTGCACTGAACATCCTCCACAAGGAGACGCCAGCCATTAGCTTGGCTGCCTCCTCCCCGCACCCAACCGGGTTCCCAGACATCTCCCAATGCCTTCTTTTACATCAGCCAAAAATGTAGCAGCACCTGAGTCTGATGTATGTACCCTATAAGTACCCTATCCTCCCGAAATAACTCCGGTGCCCCATAGAATATGCCAGGATGTGAAATGACTGTCCCCCCCAAGGGCAACTAGAATTTGTCCACTTCCATATTCACATACTTCCTAGTTTTGTCCACTCTGGTGGGGTTCATGGCTCCCCACCAGCCCCTGCGCTGAAGCATATCTGACCAAACAATGTTAACGCCTGGAAAAATTGCCAGGATCTACATCAGGTCCCTCCTAGTTCAAAGCATTAACTCCACCCCTTTAAGTGTTCCCAGATCGTTTTCTCCCAGGTGTATCACCAATATGTCCGCTGACGCGCCCGCACAACATACAACAGCGGTATGAATTGATCCCATAACATGCCCCTCCGTGCCAACTGAGTAATGCTTTGCCACCGAATCCCAGCTGGAGTCCTTGGGCAACCTGGATGCGTGCCTATGCACCCAAAACACAATACTGTGCCCACAGATCCACATCTCGTGTGTACAGCCAGCTGTCCCATATCTGAATTGAGAACACAACCAATTAATGCTGATTTTCCCACCTGCGGTCTTACATTCAGTATGCATTAGACTGCCAGAGCCCAATTGCCTTAATCACCTCTGCTTCCATACCTATCTGTGCTGCTGCCGTAGCTGTCCCTATTCTGAATGAGTGGGAACCAAATTCATGGGCTGGCAGCCCCAACCTCGTTAGCCCCTATCTCTACATGGTAATCAATTGATAAGCTGTGAGGGGACTCCCATCTCTGTGTTCAAAAAGAGGCCTTCTCCCTTCCACCACATTGCCATGTAGGCCCTCAGCGCCCGAACGGGGCAGACACCAGACTTGCCACCCTCCCATAGGGTAACGAATGCACCCCGGCTGACTTGATCAGTCTTTGAGCTTCGCAAGTGTAATATCACAGCATGCTTGTGCCAGCTTATGTAAGGAAATTCTAAAGCCTTTCCCAGAGAATCCCTGATGGACCCAGGCACTAGCTCACTCATCCTGAAAGCACCAAAAAATGCTGACATGAATGCTGCCCTGAATAGGGACACCTCCTGTGCACTATTCACTGAGGATGTGAAGGAGGTCCCTGAGCATGGGAATCCTCCCTGCATCCACCACTACATGACCTTTCCACCAACGTTCTTTGAACTAAGAAACCCCCACAAGGATCTGGATAACCATTTAGCCTACTGACAAATGTAATGGCCGAAACGCAATTTGAAATTGTGGAGGAGCCAGCTGAAGGGGTTGCCAATGACAGCATGTACCGCAGCACCTGTTCCTCTGTAATGGGCCACATTGCTGACTGGCCTTCCTGCTCTGTGAACAGCATTTGTCTGGGTTTGTGGATGGCAATCCCTGACCTGTGTGTCTACCGTTGCTCCTGAAATCACCTGAGCAGGATGTCCTGGATCTGCGTGACCTGTTCTGCTTTGTACAGGCTGTAGTTCTGTGAAGGGGCAGCTCTAGACATTTTGCTGCCCCAAGCAGGGCGGCATGCCGCCGGAGGCGCTTCGCCGGTCCCGTGGCTCCAGTGGACCTCCCGCAGTCGTGCTTGCGGAGGGTCCATTGGTCCCACGGCTCCACCGAACACTCCGCAGGCACGCCTGTGGGAGGTCCACCGAAGCCACCTGCCACCCTCCCGGCGACCGGCAGAGCGCCCCCTGCAGCATGCCACCCCAAGCATGTGCTAGGCGTGCTGGGGTCTGGAGCCGCCGCTGGTTCTGTGGAGAAAACCTCATACGCAATATATTTAATTAATCATTATCATTCCATGCTGACTGGCCTCCCATCAGATGCTACTAGCTCAGTTGGGTGCATGAGAGCTGCACCTGGAGCCCCCACTTCCCCAAGCCCGATAGGCCGTCTGTGACAATCCAGTGCACTTGGGTGAGCAAATGCTGCACCTGGTGTCCCCACTTCCCCCAGCCTAATAGGCTGACTTTGATACTCCGCTGCACTACCCCAGGTTCCCCCAGCCACTTGCCCCTGCTGTAAGGACTCGGCCCCTGGCTTGCCCTGGGGCCAACCAACTGCACTGGGTCCGCCCTGTGTGTGATGTGATTGGTTGCTGGATTCCTGTTGTAACGAAACTAACTGCGGGGAGGAGCATGCAAATTCCCTCCTTTCCGTTGTGTTCTGACTACAGCAGGGAAAAACTCCACCATGATTCCCTAAACATTCATGTACACTGCATCTGCTATGGGAGAGGCCTGCTCCAAGGATTCCTTCTCCTTGTACCTATACCCCTTCTAATTAACTCTCTCTCTTTGTGAATCTGTTCTGCTGTTGTCCCACTCCACTGGTGCCAGAGGAAAAGGAGAATTAAGCCTTCCCTTTTGTGCACTCCTTTCTTTCCTCTTTTTGTCTCTCCCATGGAGCCATGCTGAGACTGCTTCCCAGCTTCTGCCCCTTCTGCCTCCTTTCCTGAAACAGGGAATGGCATGTAGCCCCCTATTCACTTCCTGTTCTCCAGTCCAGCCCAACCAATGCTTTCCCAGAGAGTGGGAGGTTTCTTCCCTCCCCCAACCACTGTATGGGCTATATGCGAAATTGTGTTGGTTCCAGTGCCCTCTTTGTCCCTCCTGTCTGGCTCCATGCTTCACATGGGGTTTCTGCTGCCCCTTGCCATGATGTCCCAACTCCACCCTGTTTCTATGGCCTGAATTGGGGAAGGGGCTGCTCCCCTCTTGTTGTTCCTATTCACGTCCAGACTGATTCCACGTGGGGAATTCTGTGGAGCAGGGAACCAGTGCCCACTCCCCCCTGCCACTGTGTGCAATTCTTTCCTGGTTTTTTGTCCTGAAATGGGGAAGGAGTTCCCCTCCTGCGATGCCCGCTCACCATTTGACTGCACATGGTCCTGCCCCGGAATCTCTGCTACCTAGCCTGTTCTGAGTGAATGAGGGGAGGGACCAGGCCCAGGCTGATCTTTTTAAACCCCTCATTCCTAGGGGGTGAGTCATCCTCCACACTGACTGCTTTTCCAGCAGTTTTACGTCTCCCCTCCTCCCCCAAGCCAGAAAGCGTTGCCCTCTTCTCCCAGCCAGCCAGACAACCCCCACCCCCCCTTAAAGTGCAGTGTGGGGAATATGTCCGTACCTAGGATTTGAGTCATTATGGGCCATAGCCATTAAAAAACAAAAAGAAATATCCCAAAATCTTCAATACTAAATAGAGTCAAAGTTGTCATAACCTATTCCCAGATTTGGACCTTAGCGTCCAAAATATGGGGTTAGCATGAAAACCTCCAAGCTTAGTTACCAGCTTGGACCTGGTAAAGCTGCCACCACCCAAAAAATTAGAGTGTTTTGGGGCACTCTGGTCCTCCCAAAAACCTTCCCTGGGGACCCCAAGACCCAAATCCCTTGAGTCTCACAACAAAGGGAAATAAACCTTTTCCCTTCCCCCCTCCAGGTGTTCCTGGAGAGATACACAGAAGCAAGCTCCGTGAATCTAAACAGAGGGATTCCACCCTCTCTATTTCCAGTCCTGGAAACAGAAGTACTTCTCTCTTCACCCAGAGGGTATGCAAAGTCAGGCTAGTAAATCTAACACACACAGATTTCACCCTGACTTCTTCCTCCCACCAATTCCCTGGTGAGCACAGACTCAGTTCCCTGGAGTTCCCCACTAAAGAAAAACTACAACAGGTCTTAAAAAGAAAGCTTTATGTAAAAAGAAAAAAAAATACATAAAAATGGTCGCTCTGTATTAAGGTGACAAATACAGGGTCAATTGCTTAAAAGAAATATGAATAAACAGCCTTATTCAAAAAGAATACAATTCAAAGCACTCCAGCAACTACACACATGTAAATACAAAAAAAAACATATAAATCACTATCAGATCTTTTGTACTTACAACTGGGAAACAGAAGATTAAAAAGGCAGGAAACAGAAATCCTCTCATAGCCGAGAGAGAGACAGATTCAAGACAAAGAACAAAGGATTCACACACAAACTTCCCTCCATCCAGATTTGAAAAAGTCTTGTTTCCTGATTGGTCCTCTGGTTAGGTGTTTCAGGTTACTTCTTTCCAGGTGAAAGAGACATTAACCCTTAGCTATCTGTTTATGACAAAAGTAGAGAAGAGTTACCCTCAACAGCAAATTTTGAACTGAACACTGTTGCTTGTGACAATGTAGTCGAATATTATATGTTAGTTAAAAATCATTCCTATGTCAACAGTTTTCCTCCTCTACTCAAGTCTGTAAGAATGGGACTATTCACTCTGCAGCGACGTACATAACAATCCCAGATGTTGTTTAAGCAAAACATCAAGAAAGATAAATAGCTTGTGATGGAAACTACCCACTTTCTGCCAAGAACTGTTGAAACTTCATGGAACTAAAAGACCGAAAAGGCAGAACATAATAAAGAAGCAGTTATATAAAAGCTGAAAACTTGCTGTTTGTAACAATACGTGATGAATGTTGAGGAAAACACTGTTACCATTAATGTAATAATCCAAGAAACACATGAATTAATATGGATTATTATTAAACATTTATGCTATTACAAAAGGCATCAAATTAGTGGCCTGTGAAAGAGGGAAGGTTTGGAGGGGGTTGAAACTTGACTGTTTGGGCTAAGGGAAAATGCTAAAGTGAAAAATGGAAGCTGACACATGCATGGGCAGTGTAGGACCTGCAGGGAAAGGGGAGTTTACTACCTATTACCTGAGAGCTAATTGCTGTACTTACTGTTAAATAGAGATATTTTGCCAACTAAATATTAAATAGGAAATTGTACAAGTGTTGAAAAATCTCTCTGGAGATGTAATTGATGGGAGCAGAAACAAGACTAATTTTAATGATATTCTGCTGAACCTCCATACGAATACTAAAACCTACGACAAATAGCACATGAATGTAAGAAAGCAAAATAAAATGGAAACAGGGTAAGAAAAAGAGTGAGAAGAGTAAATTGCGACTGCCTTGAGTATGCCTTTCTAACTCTATCTGATAATACATTTTAGGATGTGAAGAGTTGTCATAGTATAATTCCCAAATTTAGACCTTAGCGTCCAAAATATGGGTACTAGCATGAATTCCCCTAAGCTTAATTACCAGCTTAGATCTGATAGGCTGCCACCAATCAGGACTTAAGAAGAGCGCCTGATAGACTCTGGTGTCCCCAAACCCTTCCCTGGGGACCCCCAAGACCCAGATTCCTTGAGTCTCACAACAAAGGGAAATAAACCATTCCCTTCCCCCTCTTTACCTCCTCCCAGATCTTTCCCGCCCTGGGTACCTTAGGAGATCGCCGTAATTCAAATCCTTGAATCACCAGTCCCCCCTCCCTTCTTCCCCGGAGAGAGATACACAGATAAACGCCAAGAGCAGGCTTTTCTTCCCTCCTCCCTTTCCTTTCTCCCACCAATTCCCTGGTGAGTACACAGACTCAAGTCCTTTGAGCCTTAACTAGGCGAAAAAAATCAAACAGGTCTTAAAGCAAAACTTTTAATAAAAAAAGAAAGAAAAAAGTAAAAGGTTTATCTCTGCAGTTTAGATGGTAAACAGTACAGGGTCTTTTAGCTTATAGAAAATGGATAAACAGCCTTATCCAGAAAAAATACAATTTAAACTATTTCCAGCAGACTACACATTTGCAAATACAGAAAAACAATGTAAAAGCCTATTGTCTTTCTACCGTTGTACTTACAAATTGGAAACAGGAGATTAGAGAGCCTGGAGATTCTTGTGGTCCGTCTCAGAGCCCAGAGAGAGAACAGCCCAAGAACAAAGGACCCACACCCAAACTTCCCTCCACCCAGATTTGAAAGTGTCTTGTTTCCTGATTGGTCCTCTGATCAGGTGTTGTTTGTTAACCCTTTCCAAGTGAAAGAGACATTAACCCTTAGCTATCTGTTTATGACAAGAGTAAAGTCATATTTACCTCTATACAGTAATGACAAAGTAGCCCCTGACACTTTGTTAGGACCCTTATTCTGAAATATAACTTGGATGTAATATTGTACCCCTGGAAATGAAAGTTCAGTGCTATAACTGCTGATTTTTTCAGGTGCTATAAAGTAATTTCTGTTCCAACATCCAGACCATACGGACCAAACTTACAACTTAGGGTAAATGTTATGAGGTTACTGACTGTTAAACTTTGTTTGGGGGCCGGAGGAAGATGGGTTGCCACATATTCATCTTGTGTGGGCCAGTAGATATCTTCACGTACAAATCATTTCTGATGTTCCTGCAGTATCTGTTTCCAGCAGAACAGCAATAGCTGCCAACTAAGTAGAACCTCAAGATATCTGCCATGTATACAGGCTGCTCTCGTATATAGTCTCTCTAACAAAGGGTCACGTTCTGTCTTTACTGAAACTGGATGCAGACTCTCCAATGTTGAATCAGCCCTTTTCTTCCATCATATGTACATCCTGCCTCTAATCTTTGAATGTTAAGGACACAGCTGTCATCGCAACCACACACAGCTTTATGAGCTTTTTGCTTGTACAAACACAACATTGCCTACTTTCTGTTTGAAGTGATTAATAAGGACAATGTCAAAAGCAGTTAGTAACATGGATGAGAACTTTACAGGATGCTTTTTTTTAATGTGATTAAAAATAATGACTGTAGATGAAATAATGCTTCTGGCAAAACTAGTTTTCTTGGCTGCTGGTGTTGTCAGCTCACCTCTTGTGGATCTTGGCTCTCCTGTTGTTGGCTCTGACTTGCTGCTTTCTTTTGGTGAGCAGTCAAGTTTCAGACAGACACTGGTGGGAAATTTTAGAGCCCTTTATATTTTGAAGTCAAGATTAAGAAAACAGATTAGTGTCAAGGTGCCTAATACATGGCTTGGAGCGCTCCAAAAGTATCAGCAAGCAAGGTACCAATGCTGATGATGGTAGCTGGTTGCCAGTGTGCCAAGTGAAAACCATGTCTGTGTAAGTACAACATAAATAATGCTCCCTCTGGTTGTAAGCACCATTCTGGTAGGTATAATTGTCTTTAAGTATCCAGGTATTCTTAGCTGAAAGTTCTTTAATCAGAGGGCATGTTAAGAAGGTATTAGTATGTTTATTTTTTCATAACAAGAAGCATCTGTCCTTTTGCTCTAGTCACCCCTTGGCCCATTTTAAAAATAAAATTATGTAGACAGTCTCCCGCAAGGAGACACCCCCCATCTTTGACCAACAATTGTTTTATTCATAGTGTACATGATTCCCTAATGGCTGACCACCAGTTTTTGGACATGCACTAGGGGTTTATGCTTACTAGGAATAAAGGTGCTGAGTCTTTGCACTGAGGTGTAAAGAAAATTAGTAGCAACGTGATTGCCAATAAACAGGGTTTGCAAACTGTTACCATGTTATCAGAAATTACCCATTTTTTCCTCTTGTTTTAATGGGAAGCAACTGTGGTGTCTTACATAGCAGTGTGTAATTGTTGTTGTTAAACAATCCCTTTTTAATTCCAACTACTGGAATGCAATGGTATCTTGCTTGCTTCCTCAGTGGCTGCAGAATTTTGCCTCAGTATAAACCCTGAAGACTAATGCAGCCATCTTTGCATTTGTGCACTTCCATAGTAACCTGCCACTATCCTCCGGAACTGCTGCAGTTTGCCACACTCCAGAGCTGCTGAAGTGAGATAAAGGAACAATGAGAACAAGATCATTTGATAATCTAATTCATAGTATAATTTCCTGCTATGTAAGCATGCCAGAGGAAGAAAGTCTCTGGCTTGAACAGTATTGCAAATCAAACTACATTTTAGAAATCAAATTTATGATTTATTACAACAATCTGTAACCATCCAACCTGCCCCCTTATGAGCTATGACTGCAGAGGTGTTAACTGGCACGTCCAACCTGCCCCCTTATGAGCTATGACTGCAGAGGTGTTAACTGGCAACATCACCTTGAATGGTCTCTTAAATATGTGTTAGCTACTTATGCTAAATAATCTGTTCCACCTTGTACTTAGCTGTGATGCTCGGAATATCCAGACCTGAAGAAGAGCCCTGTGTAGCTCAAAAGCTTGTTTCTCCCACCAGCAGAAGTTGGTCCAATAAAAGATACTGTCTCACCCAGCTTGTCTCACACTATTCAATAGTGGGTCTTCCTAGTGCTGCATACAGAGGCAAGATCACCTCTTTACTTCTCCTTGATATTCTTCCTTTTATACATCCAAGGATTTTATTAGCACTTCTTTCCACTGCACTGAAAGCTCATGTTGAGGGGTTCATCTGTGATGAATCCGTAAGTTGTTTTCTAAGTCAATGCTTTCCAAGATAGTCTCCCCCACCCTGTAGTTACAGCCTGTATTCTTTGTTCCCAGATAGACGTATTATCTTGAATTAGATTGTATTAAAAACACCTTTTGATAGATGGTGACCACTTTGCCAGACGATTCAGATCACTTTGTAACAATAACCTGTCCTCCTTATTGACTACTCTATAAATATTTGTACCATCTGCAAACTTTACCAACAGTGATTTTATATTATCTAGATTGTTGATTTTATAACCGTCATGATGTTTAATCATTACATTATGAATCCTTAAGCTCGAAGACATGTTCTGTTTTGATCTGGTCTGAAAGCCCTTTTACAGGTGCATTTTTACATGACAAAGTTTGAGATTCAGTATGAAACTTTAATTCAATACTATGTAAAAATGCCTTCTCCTTTAGGAGGTTAGGCAGAAGTAGAGTATTGAGATTATTTTTTTAAGACTGGACTAGTTGTTTTAACTGAGTATTTTGTCTATACTGGATAGTGTACTGTATATAGTTGCAACCCATAGCAAAAAATAATCCATGCTCATCGCTTCTCCTTGGAGATTTTTTGATTGAGTCTAAGATTTTCTGAAGTTCCCAAGACTTGGCAGGAGCCAAATAAAATCTTCCACAGCTACTGAAGGGAGGCTGTTTTCCTGTAAATGTTATAATTTTTTCCATAGCTTTGCGCTGCCAGAGTTGCATAGAAGAGTCAAAGAGGTGAAAAGTTGTGTCTGTTGATCTCTTTTATAGCTATTCACCAGGACAATTTTTCTGTAACTGGATTCTGCAGTGAAAGGGATGGCGCATCTGCTGGCTAGCAGAGTATGTTTAGAAACATGTTTTGATTTATGGGGACCCCCAAGCCAAAGCTAGCAGTGGCAAACGTTTGCTGTAATTGTGTGTTCTTTTGAAGCTTTTCTCCATCACTCGCAGTTTTTAAATCCAAATTAGAGTTCAAACAGGAATTAATTCAGGGAAGTTTTATGGCTTATGTTATGCAGGAAGGCACACTAAGGGCTTGTCTACACTTGCAAGTTTTGTCGCCAAAAACTGGCTTTTGGCAACAAAACAGTGATAGTGTACACACTGCAAGGTCACTTTTTTCCTGCTTGCTGGCTTCCCAGAGGAGCTTCCCAGGTGGCTTTCCAGGTGAGCATGGCTGGCTATTGCATCAAACGTGCTCCCGCTTGGACCACTGCTGAGTTGTTGGATCTGATCAGTGTATGGGGAGAGGAGTCTGTTCAGTCACAGCTGCGAGTGAGCCATAGGAATCGGGACACATATGGGCAAATTTCTCAAGTCTTGTGTGAAAAGGGCTATGATCGGGACACTCGGCAGTGCAGAGCGAAGATAAAGGAGCTGAAGTAGGCGTACCATAAGAAGCAGGAGGCGAACCATCACTCCAGTGGTGCACCTAAGACCTGCCGCTTCTATAAAGGGCTGAATGCTATCCTTGGTGGTGACCCCCACCTCCATTGCCGATTGCCCTGTGGATACTTCGCATGCAGCTGAAAGGGGGTAACCCAGAGGCTGAAATTGTGGATGAAGTTGAACTAGAAGAGGATGTGGTGCTCCCAGCTGGGTCACCTGATAGGGCAGGAAGCCAGGAACTTTTCTGCACTCCAGAAGGCTCAACGGGGAGCAGGAAGCAGATGAGATTCCGAGTAAGTTGCTGTGGCTTGTGTAGGGAATCAAAAAGTGGGAGGCAGGTAGTGTTGTCTGTGAGCTGGACATTGCCCTGTGTAGCTAATCTGCATGACCAAGCAGGGTGTCGATGGACATTGAGACCTGCAGAGAATCTTCCAGAGACAGGCTATGGAAAGTTTCCAAGAGGTACTTGTTAATCCTCTGCCGCAGATTCCAAGGGATTGCAGCCTTGTTAGTTCTCCCATTGTAGGAAACTACCATGCCATTTAGCAAGCACTGGAGCTGGGACCAAAGCGGCCCATAGCTGAGCTGCGTAGAGACCGGAGTGAAAGCCGCAAGCATTCAGCAGCTGAGCCTTGTTTTTTTTCTGGTCACCCTCAGCAGTGAGATGTCAGCCAGCAGGTTGGCCACCTGTGAAAAAGTGTGGGATAATTTTGACTGAGATCCCTGCAAAGCTGCTCTGCAAGCCATGACCCTTTTGTCCATATGCACAATTGCCTTCCCCCACTCCCAAAACTCACCATCATTGGGGCGCTCATGGAGCTGTGTGCCTGCCTAGAGTCTCAGAGAGAGAGTGATTTCTACTAGCAAAGTGCCCTTTTTACTAAAATGTTTCAATCATTTGCTGGAATGTAAGAATCCCCCTTCTATTCAGCACAGACCTCGAAGAACACATCACGCACCCCCGTGGACCAGCTGCAACAGATAAGAAAAAAACCTAGGCACAGCAAAGAAGACATGTTCCGTGAGGTTACACAGTGCGATGAGAGACAGAGCAGTGTAGGATCCATCCTCTCTCTCACTGCAGATGCTGTCACGCACTACAAAAGAACAGGTGGAAAAATGGCACGAAAGGAAGCGAGAGACCTTTGGAGGCAGTGCATGACGGTACATTTTGCACATCCCAGGATGCGCCATGCTCCTTTTCCGCATTCCCACAACACCTAGCAATGGATGTTGTCACCAGGCATTGTGGGATATGATCTGTAAACAGAGGGAGCAAATGTAGACATGCTTTGGCGAGTTTGCTTTTGACGATTTTTCCTTGGTGACTTTAGTTTCATCGCAAAAACTTGCCAGTGTAAACAAGCCCTAAGTGACCACAGTGGTACTTGCTGGCCTTATAATCTATTAATATACTTTTTAATAAGGTACTCTTCTAGCCCATTTTTCTTCTCTGTAATTATGTTGAATATTATACAGTATAATGATCCCAGAAAAAGCAGGATAGCACAAAGATTAAAATGAAGAGTTAGTGAAAAAACAAGCAGAAGAGGGTCAATGTTTTGAATACTGCAAGAGCTACCATGATATCTCTTATACAGCGCCAGAGCAAACATCACAAGACTGTGCTTTCACCATTAGTGGTAGGTGTAATGACTAATAAGTCGGTGTCTGTCATAAACAGATAAGTAAGGGTTAATAGAACAGGAGTATTTCATGTCTCTTTTGACTGTAAAGGGTTAATAAGTTCAGTGAGCCTGGCTGTCACCTGACCAGAGGACCAATCAGGGGACAGGATACTTTCAAATCTTGAGGGAGAGAAGTTTTTGTGTGTGCTGTTAGTTTTTGGTTGTTGTTCTCTGGGTTCTGAGAGTGACCAGACCTGCAACCAGGTTTCTCTCCAATCTCTTTGATACAGTCTCTTATATGTCCAGAATAGTAAGTACTAGGTAGATAAGGCGAATTAGGCTTATGTTTGTTTTCTTTATTTACAAATGTGTATTTGGCTGGAAGGAGTTCAAATTTGTATTTTGCTGAAAGGATTTTAATTTGTACTTGTATACTTAGGCTGGGAGGGTAGTCCCAGTGTCTATAGCTGAAAGACCCTGTAACATATTCCATCTTAAATTTATAAAGATAAATTTTACTGTTTTTCTTTCTTTAATTAAAAGCTTTTCTTGTTTAAGAACCTGATTGTTTTTTTATTCTGGTGAGACCCCAGGGGACTGGGTCTGGATTTACCAGGGAATTGGAGGGGAGAAAGGAGGGAAGGGGGAGAGAGAGGTTAATTTCTCTCTGTTTTAGGATTACTTTCTCTTTCAGGGAGAGTCTGGGGGGGAGAGAGAAGGAGGGGGGAAGGTGAATTTTCCTCTCTGTTTTAAGATTCAAGGAGTTTGAATCTCAGTGATCTTCCAGGGTAACCCAGGGAGGGGAAGCCTGGGAGAGGCAATGGTGAGGGAAAGGGTTTACTTTCCTTGTGTTAAGATCCAGAGGGACTGGGTCTTGGGGGTCCCCAGGCAAGGTTTTGGGGGACCAGAGTGTACCAGGCACTGGAATTCTTGGTTGGTGGCAGCGCTACAAATACTAAGCTGGTAATTGAGCTTAGAGGAATTCATGCTGGTTCCCCATCTTTTGGACGCTAAGGTTCAGAGTGGGGAATTATACCATGACAGTGTCAGAGTCGCATATACTATATGTCTCAGAATCTCTTGTCCAAGTGAAAAAGGGAGAGAAATGAGTCTCTCTATCTCTGTGCTTATGTCTATACAGCAGCTGGTGGGTGCTTCCCAGCACAGGTAGACACACAGGCCCGCTCTGATTAAGTTAGCCCACTAAACATAGCGGTGTGATCATGATGGAATGGGTGGTGGCGTGGGCTTGCCACCAAATTACAAACCCGCCTGATCCCCTGGGTATGTACTCAAGCTGCTACACTGAGCTGCCGCTTGTGCTGCCAAGGCGACACTGTTGTTGTTAGAGTACCAGCGAGCAGAGCTGGAATATGTCTGACTACCTGCGCTGGGAAGCATGCCTCCAGCTGCTGCATAGAAGTACCTTTTTGGAGCCCAAAGCAAGCTTTATGAAATATCCCCAAGTCAGTGACTTCAGGAGGTAGAGAATGGCTATATCAACTTTGTGTCACTTATAAAGACTGGGGTAAAATTCCAACCCCAATGAAGTCAAAGGGGAAACTCTTAGACTGCAGTGGCCAGAATTTCACCCCTGGTATTTAATAAAGAAGCACTCCTAAATGTTTTAATGAGTAAAATCTACATGTGACATGTGTATGTGTATAAAAACCTCCATCTGAAGATCTTGACATGCTTTACCAACATTAATTTAGCCTCACGGTAACACCTCAGGAAGACAGGTGAGGAATTTCAGAGGCCATGGGATTTAGTAATTTGTTCAAAGATATGCACTCAGGTATTTTCAGGAGATGGATGAGGTGTCCCACTCTATTAGGGGTAGGTCCACTGCTGGTTCGAATTGTCATGGAGTTGTCAGTGGCGAATCCAGCAGCAGGCACCTCGTCTTCGGTGTGCAGTGATCCCCCAGCACCTTCTGGTGGCCGGCACGGCTCCCCATCTAAGAAGCAGAGAAAGGCCCTGTCTTCTCAGAGGCGTCGAGACAAACCAAGGGGTGAGGCTAGATCTGTGTCAGGCAGCCTCAGTCGTCCCCCCGTCCCCCCCGGGTTCTAGAGCTCCAACTCAGATCAAGCAGAGCAGCCCTGTTGCATTGACTCAGGCCTCTCTGGACATCCGGATGCCTTCAACGCTGGAGGCCCTGCAGGTGGCCGGAGACATTCTGACTCTGCAGGTACCCAGGGCACCGCCGGCACCCGGATCCCGCTCTAGGGGCAAGCCTCCGCTGAGCTCTCGACAGTCAACGCCAACCTGACGTAGATCATGGTCAGGGGACCGCTATCGGGCCTGCTCACTGCTCAGCGTCCGGCCAGGACAATCTCGGGCCTCTGCTTTCGTCACCCACCAGATTGTCTGGTCGGGTGCTGTCAGAGCGGAGTTCCAGATACCGCTCCACGCCGAGCAAAGAGTATCGGCGGGACAGGCACACGCACCGTAGCTGCTCCCAACACGAGCGCCATCACCGTTCATGCTTCAACTCTCTCTTCTCGAGGCACTGTGCCCACAACTCCTGCTGGGGATCGCCAGCTCCACGTTGTTGAGGACCCAGGCATTGCAGTGTCTCGAGCAGTAGTAGCTCGAGGTGGCACCCTTCCTCCTCGTCAGAGTCTACCGTGGTAGACATCGTTCTCGGTACCATCAATTATACCACTCCCAGTGTACTGATAGGTTGTTGGTAACCCTGACCTCGACCCACACGCAGGCCCTGCGACTCAGACCAACCAACCCGACCAGCTGGTGCCACCGGTTCCGCAGCATAGCCAGTGGCAAGGGCCCCCATGGCAGGGCCAGTGGTGCCAGTG
Source organism: Gopherus evgoodei (assembly GCF_007399415.2). Lineage (NCBI taxonomy): Eukaryota > Metazoa > Chordata > Testudines > Testudinidae > Gopherus > Gopherus evgoodei. The sequence continues at coordinate 51,492,065 of NC_044328.1, read as the reverse complement.
GACCCCCTGACCCCCGTACATGCCCAGCAAGGACCTCGTTTGATAGCACGGGCAGCGGGGGCTCCCTCCGCCGCACTATCCAGACCTCCAAGAGATAGATCAACAAGTCGTGGATCCTTGGCACCGCACGAGGAGTCTGATCAAGGGGTGGATCCTGCGGCGCTGGCTGATGTGCAGAGCCCTGTACCAGCCCCCTCCCTCGCACCAGATGACAAGTTTGCAACCCCACACTCCTCTGCACCTCAGGAGGACTTCAGGGCTCACCAGGAGCTACTGAAGCGAATAATGTTGAGGAGATGGAGGGACCCTCAGACTCACTTTTTAACGTACTCTCATCTTTGGTACCAGACAGAGTGGCCTCCTGCTGCACGAAGGGGTGGCTAACATTTCCAATGCCCTTTGGCAAACGCCGGCCTCCCTTGCACCAATATCAAAATAGGCAGAGCACAAATGTTTCGTGCCCGCGAAAGGCACAAGTATCTCTACAGCCACCCGGCCCCCAACTCCCTAGTAGTGGAGTCCATGAGTCATAGAGAAAAACAGGGTCAACCAGGACCCACACCCAAAAATAAAGACTCTAAAAGACTGGACTCGTATGGCAGAAAGCTTTATTCGTCGGCCAGCTTCCAGCTCCGGGTGGCCAAGCACCAGGCCTTCCTCAATCATTGAGTTTAACTTGTGGGGTTCACTGACGAAATTCGAGCCCTTCCTTCCAGAGTGCAAAAGGAAGGATTTTAAGGTGCTGGTGGAGGAGGGCATGGCTGCCACAAAGGCTGCTCTGCAGGCGGTGGATGCAGCTGACACAGCTGCTCTGTCCGTGACCTTGGCGGTGTCCATGCGCAGGGCATTGTGGCTACTGCTGTCTAGACTCTTCACGGAGGCACAGTCTGTAATGCAGGATCTTCCCTTTGATGGCAAGGACCTGTTCATGGAACAAACAGATGTGAAACCACATGGCATGAAGGACTCACGTAGTACCCTACATACCCTCGGGCTCTATGTCCCGCCCAAGGAAAAGCCTAAGCCGCAGGCCCCCATCCCAGCACCCCAACCAAGATACGAGCCCGCCTACAAGACGTCCAAGACCCAGAAGAAGTGACCTCAGAGACAGTCTCTCTCTGCCCCTCAGCCTGCGCCCTCGAGGGGCAAGCAGCAGGGCAAGAGGCATTTTTTACCTGAGAGGACCCTCCTACCAATAAAGTTTGCTTTCAGCAACCGCTTGTGTGCGTTCCTTGCAGAAGGGTCCCTAATAACATTGGGCTGCTGGGTCCTCAACACCATTTCCCAGGGTTACATGCTACAATTTGTCTCACCCCAGCCCTCCCACCCACCCCCTCGGATGGCAGGGGGGACTCATCGCATTTACACCTGCTAGAGCAGGAATTAGGGCGGCTCCTCAGCTTGGGAGCTGTGGAGAAGGTTCCATGGGAGTTCCAGGGAAAAGGGTTTTATTCCTGTTACTTCCTGATCTCCAAGGCAAAAGGGAGGCTCAGGCCTATCCGGGATTTGCAAGACCTCAATCAGTTCATGGCAAAATGCCAGTTCCGCATGGTCTCTCTGGCATGCATCATACCTTCTCTGGACCCTGGCGATTGGTATGCGGCCCTGGACCTTCAGGATACATACTCCCATGTCCATATATTCAAAGGGAACAGACGCTTCCTTCACTTCCTAGTAAGATAGGACCACTACCAATTTACAGTCCTTCCCTTTCGCCTGTCCACTGCACCCAGGGTTTTCACAAAATGTGTGGCAGTCATGGCGGCCTACCTCAGACGCCAAGGGGTACAGATCTTTCCCTACCTCGACTACTGGCTAGTCAAGGGCAGCTCGCGGTCCCAGGTACAGAACCATGTGGAGCTGCTATTGGCTACGTGCACCAACCTAGGCGTACCTACTGCCGAATTACCTCCAAAACCACAGGACCGGCATATCTCCCGCAGAAATGCCGCCAAATCCGTGTGACCGGGGCAGACCTCCTGCAGAAATGCCGCAGAAGGCTGCCTGACTGCCGCCCCTCCTTGGCTTGCCGCCCCAGGCATGCACTTGCTGCACTGGTGCCTGAGCCGCTCCTGCAAACAGTTAATCAGCATACAGCACAGAGAGAGAACGTTTTACAGATATGTCCAGAGGTCCCAGCTGGAATCTCTGGTGGGCTGCTCTCTGCAGTTTTTCCCAAAGGCCATAGGGTGAAGGGGAAGTGAGGCAGTATGTGGATCCTAGTGTCCCTAGATTGTAAGTGTGGGATTCTGGGGCTACGGGGAGCTGGGGGAAGGGAGACCCAAGCTGGGCCATATTTTACCCTGTCATCCCGAGTGCAACAGTCCCTGCTTTAGCTGCTGCTAGTCTTACTGACTTACTGACTGGATGCTCTGACATGGGAGGCCAGATTTTTTTTTTAACTTTTCACTGTTCCCCCCACAATGCTTTTAGTCTTAATAGATAATCCTGGACATGCCATGTGTGTCTATATTCTATAGAACTTTCTGTAAATTCTGCCCCTTACCACAGAATTATGCTCTAGAATCTAAACACTCATTCAAAAACTAAAAAACATTGTTTTTAGCCTTCATGGCTGTGAAGTCAACTTTAAAAATGCAGACTGAGAGCAAACAGAGCAGTGTTTCCTCAGTGTCTGCAAACAGCCTGAAACAATAATTCCGAGAGGGTGTGAACTGACCCTTTTATCTCAAATGGCTGTTAACTCAAAATCCTAAAGATGACTCTCATAGATATATTCATGGATTTCTAGATTTGAAGGTCAAAAGGACCATTTTGATACTCTAGTCCAACCTCCTTCACATATCCAGCTGACTATCCCCTATGAACTCCAAGTCTTTTTCACATGACTGACTGATTCCCAGGATAGAATTCCTCATTTTACTGCTGATTATTTTAGAAACATCCAACTAGTCTGTTTATCCCTCTATTTAAAATTGACTACATCCTCTCTCTGGCCCATATACACTTTTTGTACTTATTTAATTGGTACAACACTTATATGCAAACAAGCCCTAAATTCCAAAAGCCCCCACTCTGTTCCCTAGCCACCTGCCAATCCTCTAATTTCCCTGACAATATCTACAATGCATGTGTGACTGAATTCTCAATACAAAAATCTGTTGTTGCCTACTGAAAACTCAAATGGAGCAGAGTATAAAAGTTTTACTAGCAACATGAAGAACACCGGAGTTTCTGCACTGACTGTTTTCTTATACGTATTGTTTTTAAAAACTTTATGTAAATGAAGCTGCTGCAGAATTTCTCTTCTAACTCACCTCAGTGCTGCAGAGTTTAGATTCAATTTACCGTGGCGGGGAGCATGACAGTAAAAATGGCTAGAGTTTACTTAGTTCTAGACTTATGTTTGAAAGTGAAGGTTTTGGTGAAAATAAATAAATAAACCCATTTCAACCCAATAGGGCTTTTAAAATAATGTCATTGTTCTGTTGATACAAGTGCTCTGAATTTTTAAGAAAACATTTAGGTTTTGTCCGTAACTCAAATAGAGAGTTAAAAGCCCATTTGCAGGAGACCTGTGCTTACCACAAAACCACTTGTATGTTACTGTCTTTTCATAAGCAGTACATTGGTGAACAGATGCCATGAAACCATATAGTAGTTGTTGTTATAATTTGTATTACTGTCAGGGCTGGGAGCCCCAGTCATGGACCAGAAGCCAGTTGTGCTAGGCGCTGTGCAAACACAGAACAAACAGATAATACATGCCCCAGATAGCTTACAGGATAACTGTCCATATTTAGGCCACAACTAGGATGCTAATAATGAGACTTTTTTCTGTTCATATAATTAATAGAAAAAAATAGCATGTTATTGTGAACTTTATTTAGTAATAAACATAACAACTCTATCCTATTCCAGGGCTAGGTTTGTCAACTGTGTTCAAAAGTACATGACTCTAAAAGAGGTATTAGCAAAACGGGGGCAGGGCGAAATGGAATCCTTCCATTCCAACATATTGTTCTGGATTCTGCACAAACGAGAAAGTGAATGCTTCATGCACATGTAGTGTAACAGTTCCATATGTTTTTAAAGTTCAGAAGCATTCTATCTTGATGAGGTTGCTGTGATATAATCAGCGCTCAGCTCTGGGGGGAGAAATCCGGCATTATTCACATGCATCGTGCAAATCAGTAGTAAAAATTGTCACAAGTAATCTTTATTCCCCAACCTGTGATTATTTTGCTACATTTTTTGTGCAAACACAACAGCAAACATTTACATTTTAAAAAATAATAATTTTAAACATCTGATAGAAGGATTGTCATATGTTTAAAGTCACCAGTACTATTGCAAGACATAGAGTTAGAGGTAATAGCAGAGGGCAGAGAGTTTCCAGCCACAGGGCTGGAGTTAGGCAGAGCTTTCTCAGCTCCCCTACTGTGGCAGCAGATGGAAAGGTTGGCAAGAAGGGAAGATAGTGCTTTGATAGTATGCAGTACTTCAGAGGGCTGGCTGCATTGGATGAGTTGCTGATTAGCGAAATTGAGGTAAGTACATTAACTAGGGAAGAGAGGAAGAACAACAAACACTGGGAGGCTGAGGGGAATGCCAGAGATGTGCCAAAGTGACCACAAAAATGTAACCAAACAGTTAATAGTGTTTTGAGGGTTCTCCCTGCTTTTGACCCCCTGTAACTTTTTCTCAGGCCAGAACATCAAAATCATGGGTTTCCATTAACTGAATAAACAAAAATCTTCCATTTCAGCTTTCTGTAAACTTCGGCAAAACTTGTTGAAGTTTCAGAACTTTGCTGTGTTCTGAGGCTCTGACAAATGGAATGTAAAAGAAATAGCAAAGTGTATCCCTCAGGGAATTACTTATTCATTGCATTTAACATTAATTGTCTGAGCCTCCTGCTGAAGGCATTATACTGTAATTTGAGTAGTAAAGGAGGTCAGTATTAGGGTATGTCCAGGTAGCGATCGATCTATCGGGGATCAATATATCACATCTCGTCTAGACGCAATATATTGATCCCCAAACGCGCTTCCGTCGATTCCAGAACTCCACCAGGGTGAGCGGCAGAAGCAGAGTTGACGGGGAAGCTGCAGCCATCGATACCGCGCCGTGACGACAGGAGGTAAGTCAAATTAAGATACGTCAACTTCAGCTATGCTATTTCCGTAGCTGAAGTTGCATATCTTACATCGACCCCACCCTCCCGTGTAGACCAGGCCAGAGAGAGGGAGAGAGAGAACCCATTTCCCTTTCTGTTTCAGAGAGCTGTCAAAAAACAGGAGAAATATTTTGTGAAACATTTCAAAATATCTAACTCTTCAATTTTACAGCATTGTTTTGTTCTGTAAAACCTTCATATTGTCAACTGAAATTTTATCAACATTACTGCATTGCCATCTCTTGTGATTTTATCAATAGTCATAACATTTAGTGTCTTTTTAAAGCCTCAGCTCATTAACTCAGGTGATTAATGACAGTCTCAGTTTAACAGTAAGTTTATAGCCCAGATGGTTGAGGAGAAAAGCTTTACAACGTGATCTCTGAAGGGTTAAAATAAGAAGGCAAATAAAAAGACCCATACTCTATTGTTTTAAATTAGGACTGTCAAGCGATTAAAAAATTTATCATGATTAATTGCACTATTAATAATAGAATAGCATTTATTTAAATGTTCTTGGATGTTTTTCTACATTCTCAAATATATTGATTTAAATTACAACACAGAATACAAAGTGTACAGTGTTCACTTTATATTTATTTTTTATTATAAGTATTTGCACTGGAAAAAACAAAAATATTTTTCAATTCAATCTTTTTCATGAAAGTTGAACTTACAAATGTATGTAAAAATAAATAAATAAATAAACCCCCCAAAACCCTGCATTAAGAAATAAAACAGTGTAAAACTTTAGTCTACAAGTCCAATCAGTTTTACTTCTTGTTCAGCTAATCGCTCAGACAAACAAGTTTGTTTACATTTGCAGGACATAATAGTACCTGCTTCTTGTTTACAATGTCACCTGAAAGTAAGAACAGGTATTTGCATGGCACTGATGTAGCCAGCGTTGAAAGATATTTACATGCCAGATGTGCTAAAGATTCATATGTCCCTTGCTGATGACGAGTTGTGCTTGATAACAATCCAAAGCAGTGCAGACCGATGCATGTTCATTTTCATCATCCGAGTCAGATGCTACCAGCAGAAGGTTGATTTTCTTTTTTGGTGGTTTGGGTTCTGTAGTTTCCGCATCAGAGTGTTGCTATTTAAGATTTCTGAAAGCATGCTCCACACCTCATCCTTCTTAGATTTTGGAAGACACTTCAGATTCTTAAATCTTGGGTTGAGTGCTAGCTATCCTTAGAAATTTCACATTAGTATCTTCTTTGCATTTTGTCAAATTTGCACTGGAAGTGTTCTTAAAACAAACAACATGCTGAGTCATCATCCGAGACTGCTATAACATGAAATATATGGCAGAATGTGGATAAAACAGAGCAGGAGACATACAATTGTCCCCCAAGGAGTTCAGTCACAAATTTAATCAATGCGTTAATTTTTAAACAAGCCATCTTCAGCATGAAAGCATGTCTCCTGGAATGATGGCCGAAGCATGAAAAGGCATATGAATCTTTAGCCCATCTGGCACGTAAATATCTTGCGATGCCAGCTACAACAATGCTATGTGAATGCCTGTTCTCACTTTCAGGTGATATTATAATTAAGAAGTGGGTGGCGTTATTTCCCGTAAATGTAAACAAACTTGTTTCTTTCAGCAATTGGTTGAACAAGAAGTAGGACTGACTGAACTTGTAGGCTCTAAAGTTTTACATTGTTTTGTTTTTGAGTTCTGTTATGTAACAAACCCCCCCTACATTTGTAAGTTGCACTTTAATGAAAAAGTTTGCACTACACTACTTGCATGAGGTGAATTGAAAAATACTATTTTTTGTTTATCATTTTTACAGTGCAAATATTTGTAATAACAAATAAGTGAGCACTGTACACTTTGTATTCTATGTTGTAATTGAAATCAATATATTTGAGAATGTAGAAAAACATCCAAAAAATTTAATAAATTTCAGTTGGTATTCTATTGTTTAACAGTGTGATTAATCGCGATTAATTTTTTTAAGTTAATCGCATGAGTTAACTGCGATTAATCAACAGCCCTATTTTAAATATTTCATTATTGTGGAGGGCCTTGGCTCATGATTTTGAATTTTGAGGGGTTATCAATACTGCTACCACAAAAGCCTATCAGAATATTAACGCTGCCCTGTTTGAAAAGACACCATGGAAGATTTGCTGCTGTCCACTTCTAGAGCTTTAGCATCAGTTTGTAAAGGTGTTTTCAAGTTTACTTTTGAAATAGAAAATACAGTTTTTTAAAAGGATCATAGGAATGGCATATGTGAAGGAGCAGATCCAAGATGGTGTGTGCTAGTCTTTTACAGCTGCTGTGGTATGGAGTCAAATGGGAGGTGTGTGTCCATCACATCTTTAAAGTAGAATGGAGGGTTAAAAAACTTCCAATGTCTCTGTAAAGTAGCACTGTAGGTCAGTTTTGGGTCATACGAACAATGAAAAGCTCCCTATAAATGTCACTGTTTTAATAATTAAAGAGACAGATTTGTCCTACTTCATCTAACTGTCATAGAGGAAGCTGCTTTGTGTCAATTATTAGCACAATATACTACATTGGAATTAAGTCACATCTGAGGACAGTGAGCTGTGAATTGTATTTTAAAATCCCTCACTGAGCTGTGAGACGACAGTTCTGCCCAGAGGCATCCATCTGGAATCTTAGAAAATCATGAACCAGATGTATTTCATAAGAGTTTGGAAACATGCCATGTAATAACTTCCCAAAACAGAATTCTGGCTGAACTAATACCCTTCATTAGCTCAATATAAAAATGGTAGATATTTAGCAATTCAAAGCTTCTCTTTAAAAGATCACATAAAAAAATACCCACATATTTCAAAGGCTGTCTCTTCCTTACAAGTATGGTTTAAGAAAATTGTCTACTGCTTACTGAATATTATATCTATCTTGAATTTCTCTGATAATTAAGTGGAGAAATACCTTCAATGTTACCATACTATTTTAAAAAATGGGTGTCTAACAGTACAGAAAATTGAATGTAAGTTAAACATATTTATGGTGAATATGTATAATTCCCTTGTGTATATGGTTCATATAGTGAATTATTCCTATTTTCCCCATCTGGATCACATCACCTTTACCATTTCAGAAAGGGATGTAGATGGGTACAGTGGATTTAGTTTATTTCTGTGGACAACATTGCAATACTGTAAAGTGCTGAATCAGCGCTGAGGAGCTTTTCTGAGAAACAGTAGATATTTTTAGTCTCACCATTTTCCTCGTAGGTACACCTGCTTATTGCCAATTCTCTCTATAGTAACATGAAAGCAAAATACAGTGCTGGATACTGAAGATTTAGTGTAAACTTCTGTTGATCCCACTGCTGCTTGTACTAAGCCTTAAGGAAGATTAAGGGAACTAACATCCTGACATCAGCTTATTTTTTTTAAATAGTTGAGTCTCTGTTTAGTGGTGTTTTTTTCTGAAAATACAGTGGGCTGCTTTGGCTGTAAATCTAGGGTTTTAATAAGGGTTTTCACCATATGCTGCTGCTACTTTTTATTGGAAATAGCTGAGAGGTCTGTGAGTTCATTGATGGGCAGAGGAGGATCCTCCTGAAAATAAATCAGGTGTAGCCTTTGTGATTCCAGGACTCTAGAGGAGGAGGAAGTATCTTGTGACCATAATACTCAGATAGTTTCCAGAAGATTGTTACACAGTGTTGCCATCTCTCACAATTTTATCAACAGTCTTATGGTATTTAGTGTTTTTCTTACAGCCTTGTCCCCTGGAGTCAAGTAATTACATGAAAATCTCAGCTTTTTTTTTTTAAACAAGTTTCTATCCCTCATGGCTGTGAATAAACGTTTGAATACATGACACAGTGCACTCTAGAGGCTCAGACAGCAGAAGGCAAAGGAAAAGAATCCAAAATGTATTTATTTTTTAAATTTAATGAATTTAAAATCAGTCATAGGAGGTTTGAGGCCTGACTTGTGATTTTTGAATGCTTAGGATTGGCAGTACTGCAGGGGTTCTCAAACTTCATTGCACTGTGACCCATATCTGACAACAAAAATTACTATATGACCCCAGAAGTGGGGATCGAAGCTTGAGCCTGCCCGAGTCCCACTACCTGGGAGGGGGTGTCAAAGCCGAAGGGTTTCAGCCCCAGGCAGGGGACCCGTAACCTGAGCCCCACCCCCCAGTGCTGAAGCCCTCAGGCTTCAGATCCAGGCTCAGGCTGCAGGCCCAGACCCCAGCAAGTCTAAGCCAGCCCTGGCAGCCCCATTTAAAAGGAGTTCATGACCCATAGTTTGAGAACCGCTGAGAACTGGAAATGTAATGGCAATATAACATTGTCAAAGACTTGTGTATCGAAGCAAGTGACGGCACAGTTGCAATAGAACTGCTGCCTGAATCCATCAGTCATGATGGGCTAGATCCACAAAGGGACTTTGGCATTGCAACACCTAACTTCTAGGCACCTTGTAAGCCAGTGGAATCCCACAGCTCCAAGTTAGGCACTAGGCTCCTTATACTGTGCATGAGGAGAGATAGGCAGCTAAGAATGGGATTCACAGAAATCAGCATACTGAGCAGGGAACTACTAAGCTAACTAATAAGAAATGCTGAGGAGAGGGTGTGGCCTAAACCCTGACCCTCAAGAGCACCTAATTGCTTAAGTCTGGCCCAGAGGGAGGCACTTACCTCTGCTTGGAGTTCTCAAAAAAACCTTTCCTGCAGTTAGGTGCCAGAATTTTTTTTTTTGTAAGAAACACTAATGGGCAGGGAATTGGTGCCACCTTATATTTTTCAGCCTGTTGGTTAGAGCTCTTCCCTGGGATGTGAGAGCGCTAGCTTCAATTCTCCCCTTGGCTTGATCAGGAGAAGGGATTGGAACTTGGGTCTCCTACCTCCCCAGTGAGTGCCCTAACCACTAGGACATTCGGTGTTGTGCACCAGGGTTCTCTCAATCTATCCTGCTGAAGCTGTTCCACTGTGTATAAATATTCAAGTAGTACCTGGAGGTGGTGGACTGGAACCTGGGTCACCCACCTCCCAGGTGAGTGCACCGCCCACTGGTCTCTAGAGAAGTTTTCACACACTGTCTTTGGTCCAATGAATATTTAGGAATCAATGAAACAGCTTCAACAGCAGAGCTCTGTCCTAGAATATCCTGCAGTCCAGCGTCTAGAGTACTTGCCTCAGAGGAAGGGAGACCCCAGTTCAAATTCCTTCCACACATTGGGCAGAGGGGAAGTGGAACTGAACTCAGGTCCCCTGCATCTTAGGCGAGTGCACTAACTACTGCCCTAAAAAAGTTAAAAGGGTGGGGGTACCACCATGTTCTCCCCAACACCCCTAGCTGATTTATGTGGAGTTAAGCATGCTCAGAGCAGACAAGATAGGCTGGGGATACCTAGTTTGAGGATCCTGCTGTGGCATAGACATGAGACAGGCACCTAGACTGCAGCGTTGTGCATGTACTCACTTGCACACTTAGGTGTCTAGTAGACTTTAGTTTTCTAAATAGTTAAGTGATAGCTGAGTGGTGCTTAAATATTGGATTTAGGGGCCTAAGGCATCTAGATGCCATTAGGAATCTGTGTCCTTTTGTGTATGTGGTCCTATGGCCCTATCTACTAAACACTGGCCAGGAAAGTGATGTGACAACATCACTACTTAAATCATGCTTAAACACAGGTGTTGCCAGGGTTTCCCTTGTCAAGAAGGCCTCACCTTGCCATCAACTTGTATAAAAAATAGTTCATATCTAGCAGAAGAAGGGCTAAGGGTTATCAACTCTGACTCCTAGTCCTGCCCTAAACACAGTTTGCAAAGTCTTTGTCTTTTGTGTGCTTAGCCTGGCATAGAGAATTGACCCTTGAAACCACTCCCCCTTGGAGAGGTATCCAATCAGAACCAATATCCAATTGGAGTCGCCCTGTCTGGACTTCCTTGGCCAGACAAAGAGATTGCTTACTCTCATCCACCACGTCTTTAAAACAAAACACAGCAATATAGCATTGAAATAGTACCTCTTCCAAGTACTAGGGTTGTTGCAGCAGTTCTAGCTAAGCCCCTCGGACCTAATGTTAATGTCTCCCTATCCTCGTGTGGAGCTATTAGCTTAATTTCTCCATGCATCTGAAGAAGTAGGTTTTTTAATCCATGAAAGCTTATGCCCAAATACATCTGTTAGCCTTTAAGGTGCCACCAGATGCTTCGTTGTTTTTGTGGCTACAGACTAACACAACTACCCCCGATACTTAATTTCTTTAACAACTTTTACCATGAATGAGTAATTCTGACTAACAGAGTTAGTGTTATCTTTTTTATTTTTACAATCGGCACCACGGATACGTGTAAGCAAATTGTATTCTCTGACTGGAATATTAAAGACAGGCCCAGTACATCCTCTGTCCCAGTTAAAGACTGATAGGGACACTTCACTCTTCAGAACTGGAACTTGGGCAAAATTCTTCTGAAGAAGAATTGTAAAGAACAGTTGTTTTGGTTAAATTATTAGGCTCTGAACATTTAAAATATAAAATCTTAAGAGTTTCCTATTCTTCTCCCATGGGATGATTACAGCTGTCCAAAGTGGGATGAAGTCAACAGACAAAATCTTTTGTCTTCCTGTATCTGTATGCTGTCTAGCTGTAGTAATTTCACAAGTGTAGGAATGTATTTTGAGTCTTATGGCTCCTATTACATTAGGAAATCCTCCCACACCATGGGCCTTTCAAAATATCCCTCCTGAGTTACTGGAATGCAAGCCTTTCGGCTGATTACTTGTGGCCTTCAGAAATGGGCTGTGGTCACCTGGCCTGACTGGTGGTACTGATTATTTCTGCTTTCTGTAAAGGAGACAGAATTCCAAACTAATAGTGAAATAGTTATCTTTTGGAAGTGACTTTCTTCCATGCTAAAGCATGTGACAGAAGCAGCACTTTTAATAAATAGAAAGTGAGTGCAGGCAAAAGAGATCAGAGAGTGTTTCACAGAAAACTTTTCAGACGTAGATGAAATATTCCCATCCTTTTGACCTGATTTTTTCACATAGACCGTGAAAGGTGCAATTAAGAAAAGACATACCAGAAAAGATTAAAAAGCAAACAAACCCATATGGGGAGGGGGGGGGGGAAGTATTCAGCATTTTCCTGAGGACTTTAATAACCCTGAATATGGTTAAAAGCATTTCACAATCACACACCGGTACAAGTACGTTATGATCATGGCCAGTTTCCCTCCCATACATGTGCAGTCTCAAAGGTAACAGGGCTCTGAATGCTGGTAACAGGGCTGGACAGTTAATGCATTGTAGGAAAATCTGTTGGAGACTGTTGCTCTTTGTTGTGAGGTGCTTGTAGTTCAGGGGCATCATTTCAGAAAAAATCTTTGGGGGAGGGCAAAGTTGTGTCTGTGCCCCTGCTTCTGTCTCCCTGCTGAGACTGTGGTTGTTCATGTGTGTGGGGGGGGGGGGGGAGGGGACGTTAGTGGGCCTGCTCCATCCGGGAGGTGGGCAGGGAGGTGGCAAGCTGTTCCTATCCCAGGAACAGGGGGGCGGGAGGGACACACCTTACCAATGGCTGACCGAGGCAGGGATTGGGGCCCAGCTCTCTCTGCGCATAGCTGTGGCCCAGATGCAGCTGCTTCTGCTTTCTGGCTGGCTGGCAGGGAGATGGAGGCAGTGATGACAACATGGTACTTAGGAGCCCCGGCCCACCCCACCCCAGCCTCCACTGGCCCAGGAGAGATAATGCAGCACCAGCAGGGGAAGCTCTATGAAAGGTTGGGGGCAAACGAAGGTCCCGGAAGTGGGAGGCTGGGCTCTGCTCCCCTCCACCTCACCCCATCTCATGTAGCCCTGGGGTAGTTTATTAATATTTAACATGCTATCGTGAATAGTACATTTAATAGACAACCCTCTGGCTGCCTCTTCTATTGGCTTTTGTTATTGGCTGGGATTTGGCAATTCTTCATCAAAGCTGAATTTCTCTTTTCTGTTGCTGTTTCTGTGGTGGGGATGGGAAAGTCTCATACAGCGCAAGGGGATGGCGGTTAACTCTGGACCTTGCTGCATGGCATTCTTTCCATTACAACATGATCTCAAGAGGAGCTCTTGGAGAATAGAGTGCAATTTGTTCCTCTGTAGCTGGTTGCAGTTAAAGAAACTCTGTCAGCTCAGAAATTGCATTTAACAAAAATAATTGCGTGATTTTAGGCTTTGTGGCATTTTTTCTTATGCAAATTTTCATGCAAATAAAAGATTTTGAAGCCCACACATCCTAGTACTTGTTGCGCATACACAGAGATCACCAGGCCCATGCACTATAGAATCCACATACATTCTGTGCTGTGGTGGTATTGGTTCTTTCTCCTCTCCCCCTGAGAGTCCACTGCTTCAAGGGGGCTGAATCCTCCCTCCTCCAGGACAGATCCCCCAACCCACTTGAAGACAGGGAACAGTTGTCCAGAGAGGGGGAGGCCCTAGCCTGCCCCAAAAGGGCCCCCCATAGCAAATGGCTCTTGGGAGGGTGGCTCCTTTCACTGCCACCCCACATGAGTGCAGAACTGCACTGCAGGAGGATGGGTCCATGGGGTGTGTCTGTGTGCACCTTGGGTCCTGGATTGCATTAATTCAATTGTGGTCTTCGACTTGGGCCCATGTCAGTTACCCTACTGGTATCTGGGCTGCACAATGCAGTAGAGCAGTGGTTCCCAAACTTGTTCCACAGCTTGTTTAGGGAAAGCCCCTGGCGGACTGGGCCGGTTTGTTTACCTGCCACGTCCACAGGTCTGGCCGATCGCAGCTCCCCAGTGGCCACGGTTTGCTGCTCCAGGCCAATGGGAGCTGCTGGAAGTGGCAGCCAGTACGTCCCTCGGCCTGCGCTGCTTCCAGCAGCTGCCATTGGCCTGGAACAGTGAACCGCAGCCACTGGGAGCTGTGACCGGCCAAACCTGCGGATGCGGCAGGTACACAAACTCGCCCGGCCCGCCAGGGGCTTTCCCTACACAAGTGGCAGAACAAGTTTGGGAACCACTGCAGTAGAGAATCTAAACCATCCTGAGCCTCCACCCCTAAAAAAACACAATCTTGATAATATGCTTTTAAAAACGAAATAAAAAGGGTGTGAAACGTCACACAGTACACACTGGAATTTTTTACACAAAAGTGTTGTTACCAAATCCTTTCAGTGAGACAGATTTGGAGATTAGGACTGACAGCAGTGGAGTAAGCATATAATATATTGGCTACACGTGCATATGTGACCCACTGGTGAGTCTGAATGCCTCTCCGTCCACCCTTTCTGATCTATAGGCCATGATTCCTTTACAGACACCAGCTACAGAGTTTTAGCTCAAGCAGGTCCTTAGTTTAATCTCTGGTGTGTCAGCCAAGATGCAGACTGTCAATTATATATAGCTGATATAATTTATGGATTTCATTGTAATGATGGCTATTTTTATAATTTAAAGTGTACGCCCCTGAAATACGTACATCAAAAGATATTAGAATAGCCCAGTGAAATTCTTCAATAACAGCTCGACCACACAGAATTCTCTCAAAAAGTGTATACCATATAGATTACAAAGCAAAGAGGTTTTTTTAATATGCTGACCTTGCTCAGTCACAAATCTCCAAGAAACAGGACTGAAGTACTTCAAACTTTTCAGTCATTTAATTGATATGATTTTCCCCCTATATTTTCCAGGGGTCTCTGAGATTTGAACAATATTCATGCTGGTTAATTTTGTTTACTGATTTACAATTTCTTCCAGTGTGTTGGCATTTCTCCTTGCTTTGAGTGTAAACAACTCATGCATCAAATTCATCCCTGGTGGAATTCCAATGAAGTTAACATTTATAATCACATGGATTTCCACCAGGGATGAATTTGTCCTCATCTGTGTGTTTACTTTGTTTTTTGAATGTTTGGAATATTTTGAAAACCTTTACTAGGAGCATTTTTGGATCCAGGATAGGCTCCATGAAGACAGTTATTCAGTTACTAACTCCTTGCTGCCCAAAGGGACGACCTTAGAACATTCCTGATATATAACATCACCACTTGCCTTTCATCAATACCTTGGGGAAATAACTAGCAACAGCAGACTCCTAACACGTAAAATGATATAAATATGTTTTATTAAATGTTGGAAATGTCACCAAGTTAGCTCCAGGAGTGACTCTGGAGAGAGTACTGTGTCTTTAAATGGAATGGAATGTACTTTGGAAGCTGAGTTTAGGGACAGGAAGAGGAAGTAAGAGCTCAGCTCAGAAGAAGCAAGCATTTGGCTGCAAAGGTGCTCTTAGCCCTGCCCAGAAATAGTCAAAGGAAGCTTTGAGGAAACTCTTATAATGGTGATACCCCTTCAGACACATACACAGGGTGAGTAGCCAAAAGCAGAGGAGGAGGCGGGGAGAGAGAGAAATGTTTTGTTCTGCCCCACCCCACCAATCTGGGGAGGAGGAAAAGACCTCCTCATTGTTTCACAATAAATAAGTCACTTTGGGTCAAGGGGAAAAATAAAGCTGTTCCATGGGCAGTAGAGCTTGCCCATTAACTTCAGTGTACTTTCATACAATGTGCTGTACTTGCTAAGTATTATTCTCCAAGCTTCTTTGCAAAAGCTAGTAGAAAAAATTTGCTCTCATGATACTGACTTCCTAGTTGTGCAGGAAGGGGCCCTAATGACATACATGCAGGGCAGCTTGATATCCAACCACCATGAGCACTGTCAGCTTCTTGACCCTGAGCCACAAGACCATTTGTGTTTCAAAATAAAACCTGCATGATACAATGGTAGGCTAGAGAGGCTGAATCCTATCTCTCCTATGCATTAATAGCAAATCTTTCTAAAGTCATCTCAAGCATGGGTGGCAGGTATTATAGGCTGGGGGAGGCTGTGCCTCCCCAAACAGCCAGGTGTGTCCCCGTCCACGCTCTGCCCCTAGACCCCTCCCTCCTGCGTCTTGCTCAGCCCAGCTCCACTCTCCCGCTCAGGCCGCTGCACCACCCACCCTTCTGGCGCTCCAGGGCTGGGGAGTGCTAGCCTAGCCAGCTTTGGGAGACGGTGCTCTGGCCTCCGGCAGAGGGCATGGAAGGGGCGGGGCCTCTGGTGGAAGGGGCAGGGCTTGGCACTAGCCTTCCCCAGCTGGTGGTTCACGTGCCTCCCATGATCTCAAGGTGTTTCTTTGGTTAAGGAACAAAGTAAAGTATCAGCTTGGGGAGAATATTGTTTGGGTGGTAACCTTTCCATATAAATGTAAATGGTCCCAGCATTCCACGGCTGCTGTTGTGGCAGTCAAAATAGAGTCCCAATTTAATTTAACATAACCCTTTATAGCAGTCTCAAACTCAATTTATCTTAGGGCCAGTGCCAGTCCTCAAATCCTCCCAGTAGGCCAATAATGTCACTGAAGATGGTGTTCAGAAAAGAAAATGTTTATATTGTATTTTTTATTTCAAATTTCTTAGAAATAATAAAACTGTCATACAACTTTATACAATTCTTCACCTGCCAGAAAGTTTTTAGTGTTTGCCAGACACCTGGCAACGCTTCAGTTCTGTCAGTTTGTTGATGTTTGGCCTCAGTGACTGAGCAGTTGAAACCCTCAGGATTGCAGCAAGGTGTGCACCTGATAGTTGTGTTCAGTATTTTGACTTGTTTATATTCCTTATGGGGAAAAAAAGTGATGCTGCCGCCATGGTTGACTCTGCTCGGCACCTAATAATGCTCCCTCCAGGGCTGACTCTGTCTGGTGCCTAGTGACGGTATCTTTGTCCCTCTCCCCGAGCCAACAGGAGCTGCATGGGATGGCACCTGCGGCAGACATTGCTGGCAGTGTGTCTGCATGCATCTCTCCTCCGTGGGCTGCAGTGGGGAGGTTCTTGGGCTGCTGATGGCCCGCGGGCCAGACTTTGAGACCCCTGCTTTATAGTATTAGGTACCTGCATAACTTACTATCTCTTTTAGGTGCCTGTTTAAAGTCCTGGTCAGTATAATAGGAATTATTGCACCTGGCAGAAATATACCAGATATTAGAGGTTACTCCATTTTACTCTGTATGATGATTAGTTGGTCTGGCAAAATTTCTAATATAAAGCCTGATTCTTAGAATTTGCAACTTCCCTTGAAGCCAAAGGGATTTGTAGGTGCTCAGCATTTTTCAGGATGAAAGAAATACAGGGCTCTGCTTAATACAAGACAATGACTTTATACTGTCTCCCTGCTTGATACCTATCATGCTGTCCAGTTAGAATTGCTAGTGGCTCCAATGCTATATTAATCAGCAGTGGAGATAACTGACAGTTTAATAGGGCTCCGTTGGGATTTTCCTGTATAGGGCTGCAATATCAGGGCTGTGGCAGGTATTGTTTTTATTTAACATCCAAATGATTGGATTAGAAATTGTGCAATTTTTTTGATTCAGCCTTTCTCTAAGATGTAAAGGAGAACGGGGCTGCAGTGCAGCGGCAGCACTTTTCAGAGCCATGTGTGTCTGCTTAAAGCTAAACAAAAAGGCAGCTTTGTAATCAGAAGGGGCCACTAAAGCCATGCGTTTGACTCAACTGTTTAGATGCTCGATCAAAGCAAATGACCTTACACACCACAAAGGAAAGAGCAGCTGTGATGGGACTGAAATGGCAGGCACGAAAGAAAAGTGTGTATGATATAAAAACAATCTATGTTCCATTTGGAATTATTTTTGATGTAGTATTAACTTAAAAATATTCAAAACCTTGGGCACTATTATGTTTCAACCTGTATGGCAACAGCGTGAATATCCTGGCCTACGCAGCCGATCTGGTCCTGATTGCAGACAACCCCAAGTGTCTCCAACAAATGCTCGACATCACCAGCCAGCAGGGCCGGCTCTAGCAATTTCGCCGCCCCAAGCATGTTTCTGCGGAGGGTCCGATGGTCCTGTGGCTCTGGTGGAGCTGCCGCAGGCGTGTCTGTGGGAGGTCCACCAGAGCCACGGGCCAGCAAGACCATCCGCAGCCACGCCTGTGGCAGGTCCACCATAGCTGCGGGACCAGCTGACCGTCCGCAGAAACGCCTGCAGGAGGTCCACCGGAGCCGTGGGACTAGCGGACAGTTCGCAGCCATGCCTGCGGCAGCTCCACCGGAGCCGCCTACCGCCCTCCCAGCAACCGGCAGAGCACCCCCCGCGGCATGCCTCCCCAAACACGCGCTTGGCGCGCTGTAGCCTGGAACCGGCCCTGCCAGCCAGGCTGCTAACTGGATGGGACTCTGCTTCAATGCTAGGAGGTGCGCATCCCTGCATATTGATTGCAGTAGAAGGGACTCAGTCCAGGCGACGTATTTTCAGAACCAGGGTGAACCTATGCTCTTCTTCGAGGATGGGGAAGCATGCCAACATCTTGTCATTCCCAGGGGTTTCCGCATCCAGCAGACACCTTAGGATACCACCATGGAGATCCTGCAAGATGTGGCCAGGATTGACTCCTCTCTACTGGCACCATGGCAGAAGATCAACACCTTGAACACCATTCTGATCTCCCATATCTCATTCATCCTGAGGGAGATCTACCATGGCAAAGGTACCTCTGAACAAGGCAGACTACACCATAAGGCAGCTAGCAAAGAAGTGGATTTTTCTTCCCCAGAGAGCCAGAAATAAGCTGGTGTACATCTCGCACAGGCAGGGTGGCGCCAGCGCCCCTTGTATGGGTGATCTGTGCAATTTTGCAGTGATCACTCATGCCTTCTAATGTGTCCGGAAGCCATGGTGAGGAACATCGCAGAGAGTGCCATGCAGGATGTCATCAAGAAGTGAATTACCAGGACCCCCTCCAGTCAAGATGTCCACCACCTACCTGAGCGTCTCGCTGGAAGATGAATTTGGAAGAGAAAGGGGAGACTTTGCTTCACCCTGGACTTGTGCCCGCAATGCTACATGACGACTGGAGAAACGTATTGGCTGCCACTGGACATGGTGCGAGGAATGCAAGGAGCTGGGA
Organism: Gopherus evgoodei; assembly: GCF_007399415.2. Classification (NCBI taxonomy): domain Eukaryota; kingdom Metazoa; phylum Chordata; order Testudines; family Testudinidae; genus Gopherus; species Gopherus evgoodei. The sequence continues at coordinate 51,472,975 of NC_044328.1, read as the reverse complement.
ATCCTGGTGCCACAGGTGAAGAACACGGACCACATAATTCTCACTCTGAAAGCCAGAACTATGCTAGAGAGCACCCTAAAGGATTCCATCTGCTGCCAGTATGTGGAAACCTGAAGCGAAAGCTGAACCAGGGCAAGGCATTCGAGGTGACGTGCAAATGGGACGCCAGCAACCACTTCCTCCCTGGGGGCAGCTTCGCCTGATTTGCCAACTGGAGATTCATCCACAGAGCCCAGCTCAACTGCATTCCGCTGAACAGAGCCACGATGTAGGAAGTGCAGCTATGCCAACGAGACACTACCCCATGTCCTGTGTATCTGCAAGCCCCATACTAGAGCCTGGCAGCTGTGACACAACACCGTCCAAGATCACCTAGTCAGTGCCATCCCACCACCCTAGGGAAGGTTGCCATGAACTCCACCATCCCAGGAGAAGACAGCCAACTGCAACCAGATATCATCATCACCAACGAGGACCGGAAGAAGATCATCAGGGTGGACATCGTAGTGCCTTTTGAGAATAGGACCCCGGCCTTCCATAATGCCTGAGCTCAAAAGGTGGAGAAATACGGCCCTCTGGCCAACACCTTGAGATCTAGGGGTTACCAGGTTCATACACACGCGCTGATCGGAGCCTTGGGCACATGGGACCCCAATAACAAGCGAGTGTTGTGGGAATGCGGAATTGGTTAGTGCTACGCTCATTTGATGTGGTAACTCATGGTGTCAGATGCCATCAGATGGTTGAGGGACATCAACATAGAACACATCACTGGACATTGGCAATATCAGGAGGGACGAGCTGGAAAGCCGATGAGAAGCACATTAAGAAAAGTAACTGAAAGACTTAAGGATATAAGAGCGGCCTTACTGGGTCAGACCAAAGGTCCATCTAACCCAGTATCCTGTCTTCTGCCAATGGCCAATGCCAGGTGCCCCAGAGGGAATGAACATCAAGTGTATAAATAAGTCACTGTCTGTATGAAATTTTAGTTTGTACTGACTTTGCTAGTGATTTTTATGAAGCCTGTTGTACTAGACAAATATCTAGATGAGTTGGTGTACCCGCTAGTTATTTTTAAATATTTCTCAAATATCATTTTCCAAAGTCTATTTTCTTAACCTCAGTGATAGTCCTCTTAACATATATTAATGGACCAATCCTGCACTGAAATGGATGAGATTAATAACATGACTAAAGGCTTCAAGACTGGGCCGCCCTGTTTTTCTCCCAGAAAAGAGCTTGCTCTCAGTTCTTTTTCTGAGCAGTTAAAACACACCATACATTTTCAGAATTGGTGCTTAACAATTTCCAGCAGGGCATCTGCTTGCCTCTATAAAAGCAGACTGGTTTTCAGAGGGTTAACTGTCCCCTTTTTTTAATGGCACAAAAAAATAAATAAAATTGCTTGCTCATACAGTTAGAGATTATCATAACTCCACTATGACCATACTTGCTGTATAGTAATCCATTCTGTAACTGATGAATCTTATTTTTAAAGATGATTCCAAGATCTGTGTGGAAAATTCCTCCCTTATCAAATCATCTCTCATTTCTAGGTATCTACTCGAATAGCAATTTAATCAGTTAGTACATGTACTGATAACAACTGACTCAATAAACCATTGTGATAGTAAATGTCAAGAGCACATTAGGTAATCTCTGTTTACAAGATGATTTTGAAATAACAGGCATTTCAGAGTCATGACTCAATTTGGTTTAAATAGCCAACTTCTTAAATTGGCAAGTGAGTACAAATTATATGATGACTAATCTATAAAAGCAGTAAAAATTTATAAAATGAACTCCTAATGCTGTGCAATTTCTGATCACTCAGCAAAGCTTAACGCTCATTAGAATACATACAGTTTTCTATGAATATAGGCCCTGGTCTGTAGACTTACACATGTGCTTAACTTTAGGTACTAAAATGCTCACACACAAGTCTTTGCAAGATTGGGACCATAGTTAGCATCCTATTTTCTCGTAATGTTGAGTTGCATACAGTTTTCTCTTTTGCTTTTGGGGCTGAAATAAGTTTTGCAAGTGATGTATGTCTATATCCCTAGACATGGAATTGCTGTTTGTTTGTGCCCATGTTTTGTAATGTTTGTACGCTAATTACTTTGAATCCTGTTAATGTTTGTAATCCCCAAATTTGCATACACTTTGTATTTAAGTTTACATATACTGGTTTTTAGTGTTTGCCTTAGTCATTTGCTTGGTGTAGAGCTGAATCCAAATAAAAACCCGAAGTCCAAACACTCTCAGACTTTGGTTTGTCCAAAATCTAGATGATAATTCACCTGCCTTTCACCCTCTCTAAACTGTAAAAGAGTGGTTGTGAATTTTCATGGTTGATTTTGTCTGTGGAGGAGCAGCTCTTAGAAGCAGCAGAGCCAAAATGTTCACACTTGGTTAACCAAGGTTAAACACCTAACCCTCCATCTTTAGTTAGTTATGTAAGTGGAGTAATTGACTGTCAGAGGTGTTGATCACTCCCAGCTTCTATTAAGTCACTGGGAGCTGTGGGTGCTCAACATCTTTGAAAATCAGCCCATGTTTATCTAGGTGTCTAACCTTAGTTACCCAAGTTTGAAAGTTCTGGCTCATCTTTGGGTGATTGTTCATGTGTATTCCAATAGGGGTGCGCGCGCTGTGTGCAGGATTGTCAGAAGGTTTTTGTCCTAGCAGTACCTGTAGGGTTGGCTATGGAGCCCCCTGGAGTGGCTCCTTCATGGCGGTGTAAATAGGTCCCTGTTGATCCATTGCCTGCTCAGTTCCTTCTTACCGCCAGTGGTGGTCGTTGGAGCAGCTCAGTCTCTTGCATTCTCAAGTGCCTACCTAGTGGTTTTCTTTTTCCTAGTTGTAAATAGTTTCATAGAGTAGTAGTTAGTTAACTAAGCTTATTTTGGGGGATCCCCCCTCCTAGTTTTCCTCAGACACTGGGGCATGCCTTGGTCGCAGGCGTGAGAAGTGTGGGAAACCTATGCCCAGAGGCGAATGGCATTCTGCTTGTCTTAAGTGCCTACGAGAAGGCCATCATACAGACGAGTTCTGAATTTGCATTAGCTTTATACCCAGGACTGAGAGAGCAGGACTATCATTTGAAGCTTCTCCTAATGGAGTCGGCCCTCTGCCCTCAGATGGTACTGGAAACTGCCTCGGCAGCATCAATGCACAGCGCTACGGCCTTGGTGCGAGACACCCTGGTACCGAGAAAAGACTCCTCCAAGGAGCATCGGCACCACTCCCCAGCTCGTACAGCCAGTTCTAGCAGCCCACTTCTACTCAAGGCCCCCTTGCCTGAGTCATGCTTTGAAGCCCACAGGTACACCATCGAGAACTTCCGCCAGTTCTCCACAATGACGGCCAGAAATTGCATGAAACTGCTGGAGCATATGGCGACTTGCATACACATGGTCCATAATGCGAGGTTATACCTTTGGCCCCTCTAGGCATGATTGGTGCAGATGAACAGGCCCAGGAGAGACCCACTGGATAAAATAGTTACTTTCCCTCCTCACATTCTCAAGTCCCTCCGCTGATGGCTACAGCCACAAGTGGTCTGTGCGGGAGTATCCTTTGCCAAACCACAACCTACGAGCTTGCTGGTCATGGACACCTCAGCGGGAGAGTGAACTTGGGTCATATCAGAACCCAAGGCCTATGGTCCCACACAGAACTATCGCTGCATATCAACGTCAGGGAGCTGAGAGTGGTTCATCTGGCATGCCAAATGTTCCAGGCCCACCTTCAGCACACGTGTGCTGATGGACAACACCACCGCAATGTTCTGTATAAGCAAACAGGGTGGTGATTGCTCCTCTCCCCTGGGCCAGGAAGCCCTTGGGCTGAGAGACTTTTGCATCTCCCACTCGATACATCTAGAGGTGTCACACCTTTCGGGAATGCAAAATGAGCTAGTCAGTTGCCTCAGCCGCTCGTTCCACGGTCACAAATGGTCCCTCAGGGTGGACATTGCACTCTCAATTTTCCAGAGATGGAGCTTTCCCCACATAGACCTGTTCACGATGCAGAGCAACAGGAAGTGCCAGTGGTTCTGCTCCTTTCTGAATCGCAGCCCAGGCTTCATTCTGGAAGCTTTTCACCTTCGTGGTTGAGTCACCTGCTATTCATATTCTCACCCTTCCCTCTCATACACAAAGTCCTCCTCAAGACTCTCCAGGACAGGGCTTCATTGATCCTCACAGTGCCAGCATGGCCCCACCAGCACTGTTTCACCACACTGTTGAACCTATCAGTGGACAGACCAATAGCCCTTCCCATGTGTCTGGCCCTCATCAAACAGGACCACTGCCATCTACAACACCCTAGCCTGGAGTCCCTCCACCTTACGGTGTGGGAACTCCAGGGTTGAACTCACTAGAGCTCCAGTGTTCGAACTCAGAGAAATTCTTCTGGGAAATAGGAAACCCTTCACACGTGCCATGTATCTGCTGAAGTAGAAGTGGTTTTCCATCTGGTCTCTGCAGAAGGGCAGCCCTTTGCAGCAAGCATCAATTCCTCTTGTTTTGGACTACCTACTGTACCTGAATCAGCAAGGGTTGGCAATATCCTCTATCAAAGTGCGGGTAGGTCAGTCTTCAGGAATCCTGTGGTGGGTTGGTTTCTCAAGGGCTTGGACAGGCTTTATCCCCACGTGTGGCGGCCTGTACCCCAGTGCGACCTCAACCTGGTCCTGTCCACGCTCATGAGGCCTCTTTTCGAGCCTATGATGACCTGCCCAATGTCCTACCTTTCCTGGAAGGTGGCCTTTCTGGTGGCCATAACCTCAGCTAGAAAGATCTCCGAGCTCAGAGAACTGACTCCCAAGCCCCCCGTACCATCTTTTATAAAGACAAGGTGCAGCTACATCCTAACTCTGCGTTTCTACCAAAGGTAGCCTCCCAATTTTATGTGAACCAGGACATATTTTTACCTGTGTTCTTCCCTAAGCCACGTGCCAGTAACAGAGAGCGAATGCTCCATTTCCTGGACATTAGGTATGCCCATGCCTTCTACATTGAGCACACAAAGCCGTTTCATAAGTCACTACAGCTGTTTATTGCAATCACCGAGGGAATGAAGGGGCTTGTCCTAGCGCATTTCGTCGTGGCTCATGTCCTGCATCAGAACGTGCTATCACCTGGCTAAGATCTCAGCCCTGCTGTTGATGGTGCACTCCACAAGAGCACAGGCTTCGTCCACAGCATTCCTGGCGCAGGTCCCCAGGCAGCAATGTGATCTTCCATCCATGTCTTCACGTCACACTGTGCCATCACCCAGCAGGTGAGGGACAATGTAGCCTTTGGCAGGGCCACCCTGCACTCAGGAACCAGGTGAACTCTGACCCCTCCTCTGGGGAAACTGCTTGGGAGTCATCTACTGGAATGCACATGAGCAATCACTCAAAGAAGAAAAAATGGTTACCCACCTCTCGTGACTGTTGTTCTTTTAGGTGTGTTGCTCATGTCCATTCCAAATCCTGCACGTGTCCCCTTTGTCGGAGTGTTCTGGCAAGAGGGAACTGAGCAGGTGGCAGGTCGACAGGGACCGATACACATCACTATGAAGGCACCACTGCAGGGGTCTCCACAGCGACCTGATGGGTACCACTTGGGGAAAAACCTTCCAAAAATCGTGCGTGCCGCACACGCACGCACCTTTTGGAATAGACATGAGCAACACATCTCTAAGAACAACAGTTATGAGAGGTGGGAAACCACTTTTTATTTAGGGATACTGAAGTCTGACACAGTCTCAGTTTTCATCAGTCTGCCTGTTCCTTTCTGGCAAACGCTGTTATCGCAAGCTCCTTGTGTCTTTCCAAGCTGTGCTCTAGAATGCATTTGGTCCAAAAGCATCCCCATGTAGTCACAACACTTAGATCCATTGTTATTTCAGTACCAATACAGCACAGGGATGTAGGGAGCGTGGTTGAAGGTGGGGGCAGATTTCTCTCTTTAAGACTATAATTTCAGTCATCCTTCATCAGACTGTGTCTCCAGCCTCACCACCAGCCATCGTCATTGCCAGCTGTTACCCACAGAGCTGCACCCTTTGCTGTGTCCCATTATTGTACCCACAACATTTCCTTTTGTTATAGCCTACAGGCAGCTGAGAATTGGAGCTTCAAAGCAGCAATTGTGATTGTTGTCCTTCCAAAGTATGTTTTCTCCTCAACCACATGGCCAGCTGTTGCCATTACCACTCACCAGCCATTATTTAGATTTGTGCCGTCTGAATCACAACTGTGCTCTCTTCAGGCCTTGTCAACTACAAGCTATTTTGAAATGGAAGAGGATTAATCCCTCCTGTCTCATCTTCTATACAAGGCTGGTGGACTCAAGTAGTTAGTTAATTTACTGTGATTTAGAAGACGAACATGGAAGGTATATGGGCCCAAACTCTTCAGAGTAGGATCTCAGTTTTTAGGTATTGCTCCTCCACTGATATTCTGGTGCTTTTGAGGTCTTTCCATCACAAATTCACTGCCACATGAGTACATGGTAGACTGCTCATATCTCAGCTGAAATTTCAAACTAGCAACCTCTGCAGTGTACTACTTTGCATTCTAAAGGCAACGAGTGTTTTCAGTGTAGCTCAGATATGAAAATTCAACTGCAGGTCATGTATCAAATTACAAAGTGGTACCTACAGAACTGTGGGTAGACTGAGTAATTTGCTACCAATTATGGTTTGTATTGTGTCTGGTGAAAAAAAGATAATTGCTTAAATGTAACCATCTTAACCCATGTCTCATCTATTCCTAGACATCAGATTTGTTGACCTGCCCACACTGACAGTGTCACAGGTTTTGAGGAATGAAGCTTTCTTCCAGAACAGGGTGAAATCTGCATTTCATTGGCAATCTTTCTGCTGATTTTCAGAGAACAAGACAGCTGTTTTGTTAGCGTGTTTTTAATCACAGTTTAAATTCACAAGCCTGTCAGATGGTCAGTAGCTGGAATTTACTTGCAACTGTTATCTGCTAGCTGTGAAAAGCAAACAAAACTTTAAGCTACTTAAGGAATGGGATATAAAATAAAACTGGAAAAGCTTATGCTGTTACATAAATGAATGGTGTGTTCATGGCTAGAATACTGTGTTCAGTTCTGAGCACCTTATTGAGAAGGATGTGTTTCTTGATTAAGGTGCTAGGTATGGATGCTGTAGATCTGGGTTCAGTTCTTGATTCTGCTACAGAGTTCCTGTGTGACCTTTGCCAAGTCACTTAGGGCTAGATTCACAAAGGAACTTAGTTGTGGTGATGCTGAGAGTTGCCACATCTAATTTTTAGGTGCCAAGAAAGCTGGAGTTAGATGCCTTTGCTCCCTAGACAATGAATGGGGGGAGACAGATGCCTCAGAATGGGATTCACAAAAGTCAGCCTCCTAGGTGGCTCCTCACCTGGGCTAGCCAATGGGAGATGCCAATCCAAGGCTACAGAGAGGCACCTCCCTCTATTTGGGATTCTCAGCTGCAAACCCTCTCTTAGTTTTAGGTGCCTCTGCCATTTTAAACAAAAAGCTGGGGGGGGAGGAGTGCCATCTCCCTCATAACTTGTACCCCAGCGATTAGGGTTCCACTTGAGATGTGTTAGAATCCCCCAGTTCAAGTCCCCCGTCCACCTCAGAGGAGAAGGGATTTGAACTGGGATTTGCTACCTCTCAGGTCAATGCCCTCACCACTGGGCTATAGGATATTGTGATCTGGGGAGGGACTCTCCCCTTGGAGCTGTATCACCATGGATAAATTTAAAAAAAAAAAAATGGAACCAGGGATGCTGGAACAACTTTCATAGTGGGGGTGCTGAGAGCCATTGAACTGAACTGAAAACCCTGTATATAATGGAAACCACTTCAAGCCAGCACCTGGGACTGAAACAGGGTGACCGGATCCTGGGTCTTCCACCTGCCAGGTGGAAAGTCAGGGTTCTAGCCACCAGATCACAAAGTCATTCTCATGCTCTCTCTCTGGCCCAATAATTCTTTTATTATTTGTCCAGCCTGGAACAGCTTCCACAAGACAGATTGAGAGAGCCACACACATCAAAGTATCCTATAGCTCGGTGGTTAGTGCCTTCGTGCTGCCGCTGCTTTTTGTAAGCTCCCCTATATGGGGGCCTGATTCTGGGATTTAGATTTCTAAAGCTGCAGTTTGGCACCTAACTTCTTTTGTGAATCTAACTCTTAAACTCTCACACCTCCACCTGGGGCTAATAGTACTTCCTTTCTCCCAAAGCTTGTGTGTGTTGTCTAGTTATATGATAAACTCTTGCAGGCAAAAACTGTCTGTTACAAAGTGTTTGTGCAGTCCTATTACAATGAGGCTTCAATATCAGAGAGGGCTTCTAGAAAGCTGGAAAGTTTCCATTGGCCCGAAGCAGCGATCCGCGGCAAGTGGGAGCCGCGATTGGCCGGACCTGCGGACGGGGCAGGTAAACAAACTGGCCCAGCCCGCCAGGGGCTTTTCCTACAGAAGCGGCAATCCCTGCTTGAGAAACTCTGTTCTGGATGCTATTGTAACACAAACAATATCTTTGTAAACTGTGTTTTTTGGGGGTGGAATATTTTCTGTATTTCCACTAACCATGTAAAGGATAGAATAGATGAGGACAGGCAGATTATTTTATTCTGTGTTTTTCATTATATAGTTGGGAGAATAATATGCCTCTCCCTTCCCTCCGCGCCCCCCCACCCGCATGAACCATAAAACACAATGTCAGCTTTCCAGGGCAGATTTTCTTTCCTGTATTGTATTGTGTTGTGTGAATTGAGGTTTTTAGTTAAAAACAGTAAATAAAGCATGAAAATGAAATTCTTGCTAGCGTGTAACTTGTGTGCCCTCTCACAAAAAAAAAATGTTTCTAGGACTTTTTTATTTTTGCATTGAGTTTTCATAGACAATAGGGAACTTCTCATGGACTTGATCCTACATTCCTGTGTATTAACCAGGACATAGTGTTTATAGTCCCAGGGAAAAGCAGTTTCCCAAGCATTTATTCCCCATAAAAGTGGAATTTATTTCTCTATGCCTGAATGTGGCCCATTAGAAAGATGTAAAAACTGTCTTGAACATTTTTAATAATTATGTTCAGAGAGTATTTAGGACCTTACACTGAGACAAATTAAAATGCATTGGGTGGAATTTACCTAATCCACATTGCTAAGCCTTAGCCAGGAGTGTTTGCATATTGCAAAGGGCTTTGCACAGGTTCTCTGCACTAAGGTGAATTTCACCCCTTAAATTGAAAAAGTGTGAATATTTTTAAAGCAATATTTGCTCATCACATAAAAGGAAAGGTGCTTTCTTGGTGAAGGGCCCCTTTCCTTGGGAATATTCTGCTTTCAACCCTAAAACAGCCTAAATCTGTTAAACTTCCAGCCATGCTCACCAACAGAAGTTGGTCCATTAAAAGGCATTACCTCACGCACTTTGTTTCCTTAATAAGTCCATCTGTTTGACGGACATTGCTGGCGGGCTGAGGCAGTTGAGAGTGGAAGGTTTGCCTGGTGAGAGTGAAGAGTCTAAGGCATTCAGAGATCCCAAGGCTAGAAGCATCCACTCTGACCTCCTGTATTACACAGGCCAAAGAGATTCCCCCAAATAATTCCTTCAGCAGATCTTTTAGAAAAACATCCAGTTTTGATAATTGCACTGGCCTACTGACTGATAACTGGATGAGGTGCATTATGGTGGAAAGAAGTGGTGGTGCTGGTGCTCTGGGGGATTAAAATGTTGTAATTCATATATTAATGTTGGTTTTAAATGAAGGTCAAGAGCTTCAGATGGGTGCCTTTTGGTGTGGGGTTTCTGTTAGTCTGAAATCCAAGAGTAAGATTTTATAAAGCTCCTATGTGAGTGAAGGAACACAAATCCTATGGAAAGGCAAAATTCTACCCCAGATAAATACATTTGTTTTATGTTTCCCGGGGCAAACTAGTCTCGATGAAATATGAGCTGATCTGAGCATTCGCAATTGCTCAATGAACTAGGTTAAAAAATAATAATCGTTTTCATTTCTCATTTCTCTGTGAATCCTGATTTTCATCAGGGTAAAAAGCAAAGTGCCAAACTGTTGAAAGCAAATTTCTTCTTGAGATACTTCTACCATGACCAAATCCAGGAGGCAATGCAAATCTCACAAAAGAGCATATTCTTGTGAAATGTCCAGCCTATTTCTGGTTAAGTTCAGCAGCCAAATGGAGCCTCCAGATCTTGAGGATTTGTCTGTAGCTAAATCCTCCCATTTGTTCTCAAATTACATCCCTTTTGGGCTGTAATCAATGGTTTTTGAAAGACAGAAGAATACTGGCAGTTCAGCTATTTATTGTGCAGGTTGCTGAGAGACACATAAAGTCAAACTCATAAATCAGTTTGCTCTTTGGAGATACACGCCTGTACCAGACAGCAAATTAGGTCTTGTGTGGATGAACCAGTCTGTGTAAAGAAGCAGCCGATATAGCCATAGTACTTGGGTTACTTTGTTGCAGAATTGCACACTATGGTCCTCTTTGGTGTTGCCTTTTTCAAAGCCTTCTCCTCTGGTGATATATGCACAATTAGGCTTTTTCATTTCCCAAGTGTATTATTTAAATACATATAAATATGCGTAAAGTGGATAAATATCACCTTATTACTTCTAGTACCTCCAGGTGCCTTTGTATTTTTCATAATCTCTAAGGCATTTTGCATTACCTCTAGTTTAGTAGTACTGTGAATGGAATGTGCTCTCTACTTAATTTTTCAGGTAATTTACATCATTTAAAATAGGATCCAAATTTACTCTTTGGGGACTCCATTAGATGCTTATCCCTATCCATGTAGACTCTTTTTTATAATTATGCTTTTTATGGCCTTCTCTGTATCCATTTAATTGCATTTCAGTCCAAGTCAACTTAATGGTTTCCCATAGGATATCTTCCAGCACTATATCAGATTCTTTACAGAAATCCATAAAACATGAAATTCTGTCCAGTCCACTTGTTTTTGTTTTCTACTTTTGCACTTGTGGGCAGGCAACTCAAGATTGCATCAATCATGACAGCATTGTGCAGGCAAGGTCTAATCTGTGATTAAACTAAAGAGACAAAATGTGCTCCTAAAATAGGAATGGCTAATCTGAACCAGATTAGTGCACCTGCTGTTCCAGCATTCTGTCATAGAGAGTAGACACACCAAATGGTTCAGAGGAAGATGTAAGAATATGTGGAACAGACAATTATGATGCACTTTCAAATCCTTACAGCATATTCTAATTGTGAAAGCTCTGCTTGTCCCTCATAACTTTGGAGAGTCTTTTACTCCATCAGTGATTTTGTTTAAAGAGAGAGACTGTTTTCTATAGGAATTTTTAATATATTTCTCTCATGTGCTTATTCTACTTGCTTGCATAATTCACACATAAGGTATATGGTAGGCAGCACGCTCTATTTCTAGTACTTGCCACAACGTCATCCAATTCTTAGGAAACCTCATGGTATTTCAATCAGCAAACTATGGCAAATGTTTTTCTCTTGGCAAGTTGAAAGTTTTGTGAATGTGGACTGCTCAGTAAGGCCCCAATTCTGCAATGTGCTACATGGGGATGAAGTCCTGGGGCTATGCAGAATATTGTGGGAACAGGGCCTTAATCAGCACATGCTTGGGTGGCTGGGTAGCTCTGGCATTTCCTTCCTGGTTCTTCTAACACTTCTATTTGCTCAGCTCTCTCTAGATATTCCTAGGTTTGAATGCACTTGAAGGATTAAATTGCAAAATTGTTAAATTAGAATGGTAACACCAGTTTCATGAAGCTTTAATTTCCTGAGCCTTTTGTGACTTCCAAGCCTGTTTTCTGTAACCCTTGATATTTGTAATGCATTGCACTGAGCATGTTTAAGGTATGTTAGACGATTAACCACCACACAGGATACAGTAAATGAACACTAGCTTAAACCCAATGGCATGAGCATCCAATAAGGAAATTGTGGCAAATCCTTCTTTTTTAGTCATCACATTCCAATGGTGAAAATTTACTCTATTTGCATACAAGCTAAGTAATTGAGTTTTACCACCCTTTGTCTGTGTGCTTCACCTGTGCATGTACGCACGCCCACATGAATACACTGAAAAGCTGCACTGTAGAATTATTCTTGGAATAGCTCCCTCCTGAGTGTTTCTTTTGGGGATAATGTCCCAGCACCAGCCAGCCAATGTTTCTGAGAAATGCTGTGGAAAGACCACAGGTGGCAGGATGCGTGTCTCTCTCACAGCTGAGGTTTGCATGAACTGTATCCACAGTTTCTGTCAATCTATTGAGCCCATTGAGATGAAGGGTATGTCTGCATATAATACGCTTTACTTATTATTTTGTAATGATGTTAAGGGTACAGCAAAATGCGTGTGGTTTTTCTTCTTGCAGCTGATCATGCTATCCATTCAGCAGGTTTGGTTGCCTATAAGCTTTAGTTAATCGCTGGTGTAACTCCATTGACACCAGAGTTTCATTTAGCCTTATGTACTCAAGTGACCAGTGTTCCAAAACCCTCAGGCTCACTTTTCATTAATGCCTTGCTGATAATATATGCAGCTAGCTGAAAGGAAAAAAGTCTCCCATTGTTTCATTTGAAGAAGTTTGTTAAGATTAATGAGATTATTCCTCTGTCATGGAAAGTGTAATAACTGAACATCAAAACAATGGATTTATCATTCTGATGACGAACAAATTATTATAGTCAATTTCAGGATTTTTTTATGGCAGTAAGACTTCTGGGCTTCAAATTCTAACACTGTGGAAACACCATAGGCAACAGATTTGTCACGTCACTGACAAGTACAAAATATAGAGAGAGGATTTTTTTATTTGCCTTTTTTAAGTCCTTTTCCTCAGAATGTCTGGTAATTTTGTTAATGCATGTAGTAAAGAAGCTGGTAGAACTTCAGAAGCCAGCTTTTCTTGGTTCTATTAGAAATCAAGCTAGATTTCAAAATTTAGGTCACATAAACAACAGAACTGTATTTATGTATTAATTCCTTATTAGTTAGTCCCAATTCACAATGTAGATTAAACTATGCAAGCAACAATTGTTTAAAAATAACAGTACAATTTTAACATGAAGTTCATACCTAACATGGGTAAATATTTTATCTGAGAATCAGGCTAGTCAAACTGGGCTATAGACAGCTCCCTCTAGATTTTAGTTCAATGTGCTATAAGAGAATAATTTATAACAGTATCCCCTCATAGTGACCTGGGGAGTCCTCCATTGCTTGAGTGAGACCAGTTTAATAAGGGGTTCAAAATTCACTTTCTCTCCTATTCTTTCCTCTATAAAGGTAGGGATAATAAGGGTTAACATAATGGACTTTTTTTAAAATACTGATGTCTAAACTAAGGAAATAAGTCCAAAAGGACCAAACCTAAACAGGATCAAGTACAGATAATTTATCTTTCCCATCAAAAGGCTACCTCCTCCATCTTGTGATCCCATTGTGCTCCTCTCCATCCCCCTATTCTTGTTCCAGATTAAAGGACAGTAAAAGAGACCTTTAATATATAGGGTCTTATTTTACTCTCTCTGATGTGTCAGGACCCACAACAGAAGGGTGGAACCTCTTTCAGTCCGCAGTCAGGGATCTACAGTCCTCAGCATTCCTTTCAAAAAATGACAGACTCTCAGCTTCTCCTTGTTCCTAAGCTTTCTATATAAAAAGTTTTGCATTGCTCTTTTTCCCCTTGCTGTTTTGTGGGCATCCTGGAAGAAGGAGTGAAGTCTGGAAGTTCCCTAGGACCTGCATGCTCACTTTGCATATTCTGATTACCCCTGCCCACCTAATTAGAACAGGCTGATAAGTAAGCACTGCATGTTGGTGTGGGTGTTTTGAATGGACACTGTTTTACAGTCATGTCATTCTCACCAGTCAGAAAAAACTATGCTATGATTGTGCTGATAAATAACCAAGTTTGTATAAAGTTAAATTTCATTTAAAGTCTGCCACTGTGAAATTTCACCAGTTTCAAGCTGCAAGCCCAGTTTTGGAAAATGTTGCTCATGATGTTGGCAAAAATTGAGAGGAATTTTTCTGTTGTGGCTAGTGGAGTGCTGAAGAGTAGATCCTTGGGAGAAAAGTTATTGCTAAGTGAGCTGTATTGTAAGAAGGAAGCCAGCAGGAGTGACTCCAGAAGCAAAGCCAGCACCAAACAAAATGTCCTGGCAAGTCCAATACATTTTTAAAATTGCATTTATTTAAAATGAAATAAAAAGTTGGCAACAATACAGCAAGACCCTCCTCTGCCATCCCACACATGAGTGGGATAGATTCAAACCCTGTGCTCCTATGAGACATTCTCCCAAACAACTTTGCTCTCTGTCTTGTCACTAGTTGTCAGATTGTGTATTCTTCACAGTGTTTCTCTCTCTCTCTAGGCTAGTTGCAGTAGCAGATTAAATTGATTTAAATCCAAGGGTCTGGTTTCCCCCCTCAGTGGTTTTAGATCAATATAATTCCATTGGCTGTTCCTGATTTAGGAAAAGGAGGCAGAGGGCAGGTTTACACTACTGCTTACGTCAATCTAACTTACGTTGCTCCGGAATGTGAACAAGAAACTGCCCCGAGCAAGGCAAGTTACAGTGACCTAAGTGCTGACGTTGGCACTGCGTCTGCGGGAGAGTATCTCGAGATGACATAGCCTCTGACTCTCACAGAGATGGAGTAATTATGCTGATGGGAGAGTGCTCTCTCATTGGCAAAGAGCGTCTTCACCAGATGCACTACAGCGGTGCAGGAGGTAGTGCTTCCAGGGTAGACCTGCCATCAGGTGCAAAAATCACCCACTCTAAGCCCTTCACAGATAAGGATTACAGTGGATTTACATGTGCATCCTGTTGCTAATGCAAAGATTAGTGAAGGAATGCAGGCCATAGCAGCCAAAAAGAAGTGTGTGCATGAAGAGGAGACAGGATAAGAGCTGAAGAGCATCATAGGGCAAGAAAGTTTATTTCCGGAACCAGAGTCTCCCCAACCTTCTCCCCACCTGTGCTGTCTGCCATTCCCCCAAAAGTGTCCACCCCAGTACCTGCGTGATAGCTCACTGGGTTAGGACCTCCAGGTGCAGCAGTGGAGTTTTTAACTCTTCTTTTCTTAGGGTATGTCTGCATTGGAGCTGGCAGTTGTAATTTCCAGCTTTCGTAGACTTACCTGGGCTAGCTCTGATCAAGCTAGTGTGCTAAAATAGCAGTATGGCTGGGGCAGCACAAGTGATGGGAGGGGCTAGCCTCCCCAAATATGTACTTAGGGTCTTGGACAGGATTGTACTTGGGACAATTGCACCTTGCAGCTGCAGTGTATACCAGTTCTTAGTGTACACACTCTTCAGACCAAGGACTGTCTTCCTCTGTGTTTGGAAAGTGCTTAACACAATTAGGATGTTACCAACACATAAGTAATATATTTATTTAGGGGACTAGACAGCCCCTCCCATTTCAACCTCCTACTGATACTATCTTTTACTGGTTTTACCTGCTTGAAAGAAGAGCCCTAACTCCTATCTGTCTGGCACCACCCTTCCAAGTTGGTCTTATTTGGGTATGTTAAGTTTTGGATAAGCTAAAGCAATTGTGAGAACTTTTAAGTTATTTTGTTGTTGTTGTCATTGGCTTGCTTTGAAACCATTTGAAATGCAACCATATTGGCTTGTGTTCTATTAGAAACAGAGGCGAAAGGAATTAGTGTTTGCCAAATGAAAAAGGATAAAACTGGTATAGTGATATGTTGCAGTAAAGCTGCAAAAACTGCCACAGTAAATAACTGCTGTAACAATCTCCTCCTTGTTGTGCTAGTTCCAGCATAGACTTTCTTGTGCTGCTCCTCCTGACATCACTGTTCTGAGGGACACTCGTCTTTACAGCCATTAAGAAATGTTTCTCCTTCTTAAGATTCTAAGAAGACAAGCAAAAATGAAACTAAAGGAAACAAAAAGAGGTTCTGGACCAATATGACATTTCAGTAGGGTAGTTCCATTTGTCAGTGGATGCTAAATCTGTGAAATCTCTGCTTGCTGTACTGCCAACAGCTCTCTACCATGCATATGTCTTTCTTTTTGGCAGAGTTGCTTAGCTTACTTACCAGCCATTAGTGTCAGTATCTGTTAGTCACTTAAAGTTTTGCTTTGGGTTGTCTATGAAACCAAACCTTGGGGAACATCCAAATGGAGCCTTTCACCTCTAGGTCAGTGGTTTGAATTTGGCCTATGTTGCTCATGACTAGAAGTCATTACCATCTGAGGACTATGTGACAGCTTATGAGTTGGAATTCCCAGTCTTATCTGTAATAGAAAGTGTGCCTTCCACAAACACCACCACCGCATTTGGCATAAATGGGTGTCTCTATTAACAGTCTGAACTAAGAAGCTAAAAACTTATGGACAAGGAGCCTGAATTATTCTTTCATCTTAGAAGTGGTCCCTCCAGACATGGGTGCAAGGATATTACAGAGGAGTGTCAGGAAACTTCCATGGGTAAAGTAGTTCAGAGCTTCAGGGCTGATGGTTGCATCTTCCATGAAGAATAATTCAGGCCATGTCCACACTACAGAGTAAAATCGAAATTAATGAAATCGATTTTATAAAACAGATTTTATAAAATCGATTTTACGCGTCCACACTAGGGCACATTACTTCAGGGGTGTGCGTCCATGGTCCCAGGCTACCATCGATTTCCGGAGCGGTGCACTCTGGGTAGCTCAGTAAAAGAATGGGACCAATAACTTCGATTTCCGTCCACACTAACCTTAAATCGATTTAGTAATATCGATTTTAGGGTTACTCCTTTCGTTTAGCTGGAGTACAGAAATCGATTTTAAGACCCCTTAAAATCGATTTTAAGTGCCTTGTAGTGTGGACGGGTACAGCGTTAAATCGATTTAACACTGTTTAAATTGATTTAACACTGTAATGTGGACCTGGCCTCATTTAACATTCTTGAGATTGGCAAATAATGGCATCCTTGCAGTTTCAGAGGTACATGGTGATTTTCATGCAGTGAAGTCTCACTTAATCTCTTTAAGTGGCTAGAACTAATATAGAAAAAGGCTGGAGCTAACATCTGATGCCTTCAGCCTATGAAATCTGGAAAGTTCAACAGCCTCAGAAAAGCCAAATATCAAACTCATGAGGACAATAACAGTATCACTCCTCTTAAACGTGCTTAATTCTCATTCATTAAGGTGAATAGTTTATTATCAAGGAAATAGGACAGTACAGAATCAGGCACAGTCTAAAAAGCTCTGCATGCTATTTAAACAAAAACAAAGCTCCTTTTCCTTTAGCACTTACTAGACAGGTTACTGTTACCTTTGGCTATTATATTATATGGAGATATACCTACCTCAGTGAGCTGGAAGGAACCTTCAAAGGTCACTGAGAGTTGAGTCCAGTCCTCTGTCTTTACAGCAGGACCAAGTACTGGCCCTGACAGATTTTGTCCCAGGTCCCTAAATGGCCCACTCAAGGATTAAACTCACAACCCAGGGTTTAGCAGGCCAATGCTCAAACCACTGATCTATCCCTCCCCTGATAGTGAACTTATTTCCCGCCTCCCCCGTGGGATCCTACGCAGAAAAAATCAAGAAATGACCAAGCCAAGGAGCAGTGGTGGGTGGGAACTGGCCTGAGATGCCCTGCAGTTTCCATCCCACTTGCTGCCCACTACTTCTTACTAAAGCATGTCCAAGGCACGAGCCCTCACTCCACTTGCAAGTCCAGGTTTGCCTGAATGTCACAGGGAAGCCTCAATAAACTCCAGCAGAGGACGCTCCTGGACTCTGGTGTTGCAGGCAATTTTATAGATGCCAATATGGCACAAGCCTTGGGCATCCCAGTGCTATGAACTTTGGTTCCATCCCTGTCTCTATCCAGCCATACATACTACCTCTACGAACATTGCAGCCACCAGATGGGTCTGGCAGATGCACAGGGTCCGGGAGGAGCTTAAAATATATCTTGAGAATGCAAAGGACTACAATGATGCACTGACTGTCGCTGTTGGGTAGGCCCGGCATTTGCTGTGGGACAGAATGGGTAGTTCTCAGCACAACTCGTCCGCATGGACCAGCCCTATTCCAAATTGGACCACTAGTACTTTTGCTCATACCCAGCTGGCCCAACTGGACCACCAACATCAGCCAAGTGATCAACCTCATGACTGTTTGGCTCCAATTACCTAGATCTTTCAGACTACACCCTTTTGAACACTGAACACAACCACCTTCCCCCAAGTTGAGGCCCAGAGTCACAAGAAATATGTGGTTCATGAAATACTGGATTTTAAAATGAAGCGTGGCTCTCTCTGGTATCTCGTTGATTGGGAAAGGTAAGGCCGCAAGCACTGCTCCTGGGAGCTGACATCCCACATCCACGCATCTGACCTTGTGGCAGCCTTCCATGCAGCCCACCCAGCAGGAACAGCTCTAGACGTTTCACCGCCCCAAGCACGGCGGCATGCCGCGGGGGGCGCTCTGCCAGTCGCCGGTCCCACGGCTCCGGTGGACCTCCCACAGGTGTGCCTGCAGGAGGTCCACCGGAGCCGCGGGACCAGCGGACCCTTCGCAGGCATGCCACCCCAAGAACACGCTTGCCATGCTGGGGCCTGGAGTCGCCCCTGCCACCCAGGCAGGGGGTGCTGTAAGAACCAGTGGAACTTGAACCTAGGCCTGGAGAGCTACTAGGCAACTCACAGCTTCCCACTGCCATCTGGTGGCAGCTGCAATGTAACCACTGCCAGCAACCCACAATTTTCAGGGGTTGCACACCATGGGAAGTTCCACTCAAGTGATCTGACAGTGGTTTTCGTGATCCCTAATTAGCTCCTTGATCCCATATAAGCCAATGGGGCTTATCAGGAAGTGTCCAGGCAACAATGTGGATTCCTAGCTAGCTACCATGACCACTCTGCTTCTGAACTCTTGGTTTTAACCCCAGTTCTGACTTGAATCCTGATGGACCCCCTTAACTCCTAGTATTGACCCTTGGCCCGATTCCAGACTCTGTCTCTGGTTTGGACTCTGGCTTTGTCCCTCAGGCTTACTCCTGACTCAGGCACCAGCTCTAACCCTGGCTTCAGTTCCTGGCTCCCAACATCCTGCCACTAGTCTTGGCTACCTTCGTCCAGCATCCTGACTCTTAAGGAAGGGCTCACAATTAAAGACAGGCTTTGCTGAACAGGAATGGTTATTATTCACATGCTTAAAGTTAAGCACTTGTTTGAGTGCTTTGCTGGACTGGGGCCTATGTTCCCAGCTCTGTGAATGCCAGACAGCCCAGGATTTTCCATAGCTGAAGCCTAGTGTTCTGTTTCCCTTGGATATGAATGGTCTCCTTTTGTTTTGCTTCTGTTATTTGATGTTTATACAATTTAAAATTTGATTTTTTTTACAACATTTGCTTCCCGTGCTTGAAGTTCACTACTACATCCTTGCACTCCCCAAGTCCCCACTCTTCACCGCCTCCAATAATAATAAAATCTGAAAGGGCTCATTATTGTCTCTTTACAGCTACAACAAAATGGAAGTAGATTTAGCTGTGCTGTTCCCCTCCGATACCTGGCAGAGCTCCTTCCCTCTGTCTCCAAGTTCGCCTTGTGAAGAGTAAGCACAGCTGATCACATGGATAATGCTTAGTTGATCAGAGTATGTGTCAGCTGATGGATTTTTTCTTTGGTCTTCAGTTCTCCATCATCACATTTTGCATTCTCTTAAGTGCAAAGCACAATTTGCTTTTTTTTCCCCCTACATGGCAAAACAGAATAGAATTTCATAAGGGAACTTGCTAATGTTAGAATTTATCAACAAAATATTATGCACAGCTCTAGATAAGGCACCAGCGTATTTTCTCACCTATGTCCAGTTTGAACCCAAGACTGCTGTGAAGGAAAGATGGATGCTTTATTAACTTAATGATAACTTTTGTTGTAATCCTTGAATAACTTTGCATAGACAAGATCCTGCTAGCTAACTTCAGAGTTTTCATTGTCATCTGGTGTAAACGAAACTTCGCCATTTAAAACCTAATCTGATTGTAAAGGAGTTCTTCATTCCCTGAGAAGCTACAGTTACAAGTTACTCATGAAGAGACGAGACAGCACATGCGTAGCGTGCAATATAGATAAGCTTATGGCATGTGTACCTTTAAAGGAAGAGAATATTTATAATTCTTTTTATGTTAAAAAAAGTTGATGTTTAAAACTGAACATGACCCATCTTTTCATACTCCATGTGCTAGATACACATGTAGCGCCCTGTTTGACCTCTCCATTGCACTGCACAGTGTGATGAAGAATAGGCAAAGGATTTCCATTTCCATATGGAAAATTCACAAAGCAAATGTTAGAAACTACTCCAGTCCAGTTCCTATTTGGAAGAACGGGGAGCAGGGAGTTTATGAATTGTAATGGGCCAAGCAAAAATATCTCCATGCCTATTCCTTCCAAAAGGGAAAAGTTAAAAATCAGAAATCTCATGCACAATAGGATAATAAACTTTTTGGCTGCCAGATTAATTTTTTTAATAAGCAAGACATTCTGTTGTACTACACGTGATATTAAATCCCCTTGGCCACAACTATCTTCAGTGCAAATTTCCCAGGATATCAATTTCAAAACAAGTGAGTGTAATCAGCATAAGTGAAAAACAAAAAGGGTGAATTATATGTTTAAGGTTCTGAATATACAGGGATGACTAATCTCAAAATATAAAATAAATTGGAGATGGTAAGAACTGAATCCAGAAGACATGAGGCCTATGGATTGTAGTGACTACTTATTTTTCTGTCTGTATCTTTACCTTCCTGCAGTGACTACTACTTGTCAGATTTCTTCACTTCATAACAGAAAGCACTAACCTGTTCTCAGAGTATTTTGTTCTAAGTGGCATGTTGAAGCACTGAGAATGTTTATTGGCAGATATGCGTGGTCCCTTTAATATAAGACTGTATCAAGCCCATGAATGAGCGAAAGCAAAACTAAGGTGTAGACCGGTGGCCAACCTGTAGCTCTGGAGCCACATGCAGCTGTTCAGAAGTTAATATACGGCTCCTTATATAGACACCAACACCGAAGCTGGAGCTACAGGCGCCAACTTTGCAATGGGCCAGGAGCTGTTCACTGCTCAACTCCTGGCTCTGCACAGGCCCTGCCTCCACTCCACCCCTTCCTGCCCCCTCCCCTGAGCCTGCCATGCCCTTGTTCCTCACCTTCCCCCCCAGAGCCTCCTGCACGCCACGAAACAGCTGATTAGGAGATGTGCGGAGGGAAGGGGAGGCGCTGATCGGTGGGGCTGCTGATGTATTACTGTGGCTCTTTGGCAATGTACATTGGTAAATTCTGGCTCCTTCTCAGGCTCAGGTTGGCCACCCCTGGTATAGATACTAGAGGGTCAGGCCTAGGGCCACAGCTCTTGCAGTCATACCATACCAGCTTTCACTTTAAAACACAGTAAGTTTCTAGCTGTCATCATTGTAAAGAAAAGCTTGAAAATATTACCTAAGTGTAACCAATGCAGTGATGCCCACTTGAGTCTGCAGACAACCTGAAATGAGAGCTCCGAGAGGTCTGAACAATTACCTGTGATCTCAGGGAGATGTGATAACGCCCTCTGCTCATGGGAGCTTTACTAGAGCAGCGCAGCAGAGGACTCTAGTGTGTGGCAGAAGAGTGAAGCAAGCCACCCAAGCAGATTTACCCTAGTTGCTGGGTTAAGTGTGCCCTCCCTCTGCTGCAATTCCCGCTCCTCAACAGGATGAGCAGCGAGAAGGACCTTGGTTGCTACACCTGTTGTACTCAAGCAAAAGCCGTCTCTGCTACAGTTCCTCTGGCAGAGATTAGAGCCCCATGCTACTACCACTCCCAGTGGAACAGGATGACAACTCAAGGGCAGGGAGATGGAGGTGGAGCCATGGGATGACCCTGTGCTGAGGTGTGCCCAGGGCTTGGATTGCCATAATCTGGCCCTGATGAAAAAGATTGCTGCCATGAAGACCATACTTGCATCAAAGTTAATGCAGCTATAATTAAGTAAGTTGCTTCACTAGCAATGGCTGTCATATTTTCAACCCAGTAACAGAGGATTTAACACTGAGAAACAATTTCCTTTGTTGATTAGTACAGCCACTCTTGGTGCCTTCAGTAATGGTTTGTCAATGTTACCATTAGAATGCCTGAGTTTTAGATGACAAGCATCTTGATTGTTTCATGGTCAGCAGGTGTTAGAGGCTGGCATTCAATTCTGCACCAGCTAAATGGATACTCCTTTGCCCAGTGCTCTGTTAGGAGTGTGCAAATCATTGGAAAATAGTTGAGAACATGTCTTAGTATTGCATTTCCTTACAGATAAGACAGAAGTCAAACCTGCATTTTTACCTGTATTCTCCTGCTCAGTGAGTTTTAATCATAGAGAGAGCCAGATTCTCAGCTGATGTGAATTGGCATAGCTCCAGTTAAATCAGCTGAGTGAAATCAATGTATTTCAGTGAAGGTACACCGCTTCACACTGGCTGAAAATCTGGCCCATTTTCAGTACACTTGGAGACTGCAGTATTACCACAGTGGACCACTAGATGGGAGGCTTGCATTAGATTCTCTGTATCAGAGGGGTAGCTGTGTTAGTCTGGATCTGTAAAAGCAGCAAAGTAAATTGTTGAAGGGCTGGTGCTTTTGATGGTAATGAAGCACATCTATGTGCAAGAGATACATTATGACTCAGATCTGTTTACACCACTCTAACAGAGATCTCACGGTTCCCTAGCAAGGATTCAGGCCCTGCCAAGCACAGCAGTAGTGGCTGATGTGCTTGTCAGATGGGTGTTTTATATAATCTTCCTCAGCATCTTTTCTGCACACACTATTTCTGAATGGTGGTTCTTCGAGAAGGCTGATATGGCACCGGGAAGTCTGCTGTGAGTCTCAGGCATACCATGTGCCCAGTGCAGCGACTGGAAAATAAGGGTGTGATCACCGATCTGTGAATCTGCAGGTCTCTTGGGAGTAGCTACAGTCACTTTTTTTTTTTTTTTTTAAAGAACATATTGGCTCTTAAAAAGGAAAGAGGATGTAAATACTTAAATATATGCCTAAAAATGAAATGGTCAAACCCTACAACTGTTCATGCACGTAAAAGCTCATCTTTGCTCCAACAGATTCCAGGCCATACACAGAAGGGAATTCATACTCTAGACTTTCTCCTGCTTTGCCCACCACCATTTTGCTACTGCTAAACCATTAGCTATTTTGATGATACAGTATTTATGTAATGATAGGTAAAGCTGAAAGTCTGTAGTAAATCCCAGTCTGGCAAGGGAAGTTAAATAAAATCAAGGAGATATTGCAGATGGAGGCTGATGATGAAAACAGAAGAAAGTCAGACCAGCCTAGGGATCAAGTAAGCTAACGTCATTGCCAGGAGAATATTCCTAAAGATGAGTGTTGAAATGTTGATAGCAAAGATCTTTAGGTATCAATTCTTAACTGCCAGTTCAACTTAATTTAAAGTCAGTTTCACAGAAAGGAGGCATTAAACCCCACTTTATTATAGAGCAGCAATAGGATTAAGTAGGGTGAATTTACAAAATCTCCAAAGCTATAAATGTGAGGTGAATTGGATGACTTGATAGTACTGGTTAAAGATGCAGACGAATTACCAGTGATGTGCAGACCATGGGAAAAGCTTCTGCTGCTGCAGTGTGCTGAGTGTATCCTGACTTGCTGCAAGATAGCTCAGCAATAGGAATTTATTAAGGACTTTCTCTTGACAGTACCTTATATAGAATAGACACGTGACCCATTAACATGCATGATTTTTTTCAGACTAATACTACTATGAAGTACATGATATAGATCCTTGAAAGCAGTTTTGCACACTTTTTAGGTTCTGTCTGAATAGAACTGTTGTACCACTTACACCAATATAGTTAACACAGTACCATCCCCTTAATGTGAGCATAGTTTTACTGGTATAACTGCTTACGCTAGTATAGCTAGTGTGGTATGGAAAGGGGAACAAGCTATATAAATATAAGGCACCTTTATACTGGTAGAACCGCATCCACACTAAGGATTGTGCCAATGTAACTATTTCAGTTTGGCACCTCAACTGTAATAGATATATTGGTACAAAATCTGTATGTAACACAGTCTTTATACAGTCAGCAGAGCATAGTTCAGTTTCTCATTCAGTTACGGTAACTGATACATGCTTTTATAAAAGTTCAGCTACTCGGTATCAATGACAGCTAAGAAAAGGGCAATAGGAATACATTAAATGTGTTCCTACACCACGTTATTATCAGTAGCCACTCTAGATACCCTGGCCACAAAATCAAGACACGTTTCTAACAATGAGTGGATACTTAATTTCAGAAACAAAACTATACATTTGTATTACTTCATATGTCTCATAGAGAGAGGCAAATTCAGAAGGATGGAGGTTGGGAAGTCAAAGGTGTTAGAAAAAGAAAATATCCACAAGCAACAATGAGAATCTGTGACTCCTTGTCTGATTTCTGCTCATCGCTGAGGAAGGCAATTTATGTGTATTCAAACTTGCCACCAGGACTACGAGCATCTCAATGTCTTTTATTGTTTGAGTAAATCATCTCAGAGTCTTTTAATCCCTTTCCGTAGGCTAAGTAGTGTCTGCATAACATCCTATTCCAAGCTTGCTGAATCAAAGATACTAGGAGTTTTTTTCCCTCAATTCAGAGCAACATCACTTCATAATGTAAACCTTATGCTTATGGCAAAGCCTCATTGAGATATGAAAGAAAGTAGATCAGATGTGCCAGAATGCTAGAGATAGTTCTGAAATAGACACAACTGCCCAGGATGTAGACAAGAACGGGTAACTATCCCTGTGTACAAGGAAATGTCTTATGACCACTTAATACCTCAAAAGGTAGAACGAACGCACACGCACACGTCTTATGTCGTGCTTTGTATCCTTAGATCTAAGACCTTCACAAGGGAGATAAGTATGGTTGGTTCCATTTTAAATATGGAGAAATGGAGGCACAGAGAGGTGAAGCAATTTGCTCAAAGTCACCCAGCAGGTCAGTGCAGAGCCAATGCAGAACCAGCTCTTCTGAGTCCAACTCAGCTGAATTCCTATCCACTGGAACACATTGCCTCTTATACACGGTATGACAGGGTGCACTCACCCCGAACTGGACAGGAAAGGGTTAATTTTGGGTTGAGGGAGTCATGCCCCCACGTCTCTACTGGGCTTGCACCAAGTGCAGTACAAGACACTGAAAAGGAGCAGCCCAGCTCACTCTGAGCTGACTGCTGGAGAGGAAGGATATCCGTTGCAGGCTCCTGCCTTGGAGCAGTGGCAGCCCCCGAAAGCCATAACCAGAGCTGCTGAAACCCTGGCAGATACCCTGATACCTGTGGACACACGAGGGACTTCAGAGCCACCGGGACCAGCCCAGGCAGAGGAACCTGGGAACCCCAAAGTCACCCAGACCATGGATGCAGGAGTCACAGTAAGAAATAGCCCAGGGAGGGACTAGCTATAGTTGGCTTTTTGCAATTGGATCCCCTCTGACTCAGTGGCGAAATAACTCGCTGCCACCAGGGCCTTGGGCTGGGATATGTGGAATAGGGAGGGTCCAGCTACCAAGCCTCCCCTTCGCCCCCGGGGGTGATGGCCCACACCTTTTCAGGCCATCAGGCCACTCCACTCTGTAAATCGGGGTATCTCTATTCTGGCCACTAGGCCTTGCTGCCCAGCAAACCAGGGTAGCCTCGTGGACTCTGGCTGCTAGGCTTCACAGCCCTGGAGAAAAGGGTCACTTGGTTGATGTTAGCCCTTAGGCCTCACTGCCTGGAGAGAGACGGTGGCTTGAAGGATGGGGTGCACTCACCCTGCACTGGATGCAGTCCCCACACCCCATCACACAGGGGAAGAACCTTATCAATGGAACTGGAACTCATCTTTGAGGGGAAAGGGATAGGAAGTCCACTCTAGAACATCGGTCCTAATTGTATGATCAGAAAATCTGTAGATGGTTGTAGTTAATATTCTTCAGCAGAACTATTATCTATTGTTGTTGCTGGCTGTACCATCCAAGATTTAATGTGAGCTGTCCTTCACTTCCTGAGCCAAAGATAAGCATTTATAATGGACATCATGGTCAATAATTGGGCAGTAGTGTCTTCAGTGATGAGGGATCTCAGATACAATCTCTTACGATGGTATGTGCCTTTTCCTGAGCTAGTACCATTGTGGCTCAGTCGGGATTTCTCAGTCACTCTTCACTTGCCCCTACAAAGCAAAGTTTCTTACCATTAAATAAGATGCCCTGAGACTTCAAACTCAGTGTTGCACCACATGCTCTTTCTGCATTCTTACCCATACGGACAAGGTAGATTAATTTGATGATATGCCTTGGATGATGGACAGTCATTTTATATAGGAATTCGATGAGGATTCTCATATAGTATATAATGGAATTTATTTTCAGAGAACCTATCTCAAAATTATTTGGCATTACTTCTGACAGGTTCTACATACACAAACAGGAGAGGTTACATACAGTTTATGGGCTAGTAAGTTTTCACAATAAAGTTTGGCGTGAGTACAGAGCATTGTGGGAAATACAGTTCATAGTTATACACCTTATCATGAATGCAAAACATTCTGAGTAACTTATTATATTGGCTAACAATATTAAAGAGTAAAGGCTGGTTCCTTGTACCTGCTGTGAGTACTTTGTGCTGCTCCATTGGCACAAAGCAACCGCAGTGCCAGCTTTCTGTCTGGGCAACCATAGGTAGTGCACAGCCAGCTTAGTGGCTCTCTGCCTTTTGCTCTTGGCTGCAAAAAGAGCTCCTTGAGGTCATTGCAGTGCAAGTCAATTGTGAGATCAGGATCTTGGTGTATTGCAGGTCTGGAGTGCTGCTTCCATCCTACAGGAATGTTTATACTGATCACCCATGTGTATGGCCTGGTGCTGGGTAGACCTGGTTTTGTAGAGACAGTGTGGGAGAAAAATAAAGTAAATGTCTGAGAGTGACAGCTTCCTTAGTCCCCCAAGGGCTTTATGAAATTCTGTGTTTGAATGCTCATTTTTAATGGGATAATGTCTTCTTAAAATCTCACCTTGTTTGGAAATGTTTCAGCACTGCTCTTACAAGCAACATCTAAGATTGCTATGGCTGAAAGAGAGTCATGAAACATAATTACCTCTTTTGTTTGTTTAGTTTGTGCATTTGGCAGCACTTTGCCAACAGTCAGTTTCTCTGTTTCCCCTATGCAGTCATTCAGTCAATTTCCCCTTTTATTTTTGTGGGGAGCGGGGCTTGTGGGGTGAAAAACGGTTAGGAAAATGTTATTGTAACATGACATAAATTATGGGCAGATTTACTACTTGATAATTACCTGAAAATTGAAAGATTTTGAGTGATGGTAGTGTTCCTCTAAGGGTCAAGGTATGTTTGATCCAGCATTGTAAATACTTAGTTTCTCAGGAAGTCTGATATTTTCACTGAGTTTATGGTCCCACTGGTGCTTTGAAGAAACTTCCTGTTGCTATTAATGAGTTAGACAAACATTTCCCATTTGATTTATAGAATAACATCTCTGATTCATATCTTTTTGCTTTCAATCGTCTTGACTTCTAACAGATTTGCTTCTTCAGCCTTTGGCATGCAATTAGAACCACTTAGCCTTTACCTTCTGATGTTATTAGCTAGTGTCTGTTAATTATTGAGTTCTGGCTGATTTCCAGACTGAATTAATTTTGAGAAAGGTAAGCACTGAAATGAATTGGTACTGCGTCTGAACCATTGTTGAGCCCTGTGACAGAGTGCTAGGAACCTTGAGCTGACCCAGTACTCTGGTCACTAAGGTACTAGCTCAGAGGTGGGCAAACTGCAGCCCGTGGGCTACATCCGGTCCGCGGGACCCTCCTGCCCGGCCCCTGCGCTCCTGGCCTGGGAGGCTAGCCCCCGGCCTCTCCTCTGCTGTTCCCCCTCCCCCCTCAGCCTCAGCTTGCTCTGCTGCCGGTGCAATGCTCTGGGTGGTGGGGCTGCGAGCTCTTGCCGAGCAGTGTCACTGTAGAGCCGCAGCCTGACCCGGTGCTCTGTGCTGTGTGGTGGCGTGGCTGGCTCCAGCCGGGTGGCACAGCTGCCTGTCCTGGTCCTCTGGGTGGTGCGGCTGTAGCACTGCCAGCCACCGGTGCACCAGGCAGCACGGTAAGGGGACTGGGAGCAGGGGGGGTTGGAGAGAGGGCAAGGGAGTTTGGGGTGGTGGTTGGGGCTGTCAGAGGGCGGGGAACGGGGGGGTTGAATGGGGGCAGGGATCCTGGGGGCAGTCAGGAAGGAGGGGGGTTGAATGGGGTGGTGGGGGCAGTCATGGGTAAGGGATCAGAGGGCAGTGAGGGAGAAGGGTGGTTGGATGGGGGAGGGGTCCCGGGGGGCAGTCAGGAATGAGGAGGGGTTGGATGGGGTGGCGGAGGGGCAGTCGGGGGGGGGAGTCCAGGGGTGGTCAGGGGACAGGGAGGGAGGGATGGATAGGGCAGGAGTCCTGGGGGGACCATCAGGGGGCAAAAAGCAGGGGTGGTCTGATAGGGGGCAGGGGCTGGGCCACGCCTGGCTGTTTGGGGAGGTACAGCCTCCCCTAACTGGCCCTCCATACAATTTCTGAAACCCAATGTGTCCCTCTGGCCAAAAAGTTTGCCTGCCCTTGTACAAGCTGTTCCCCCCATGGAGTGGATTTAATTGGGGGACAGATGCTCAATGACTTAATTAGGCAGGTGGCTGACAAGCAAATGAGAGCAATCTAACTATCAACTGGGAACAGTTAAGGCAGGGGCAGGCAAACTCTGAGTTAAAGGATGGAAGGAAGTGCAAGTGGGGAGGCTGGCAGGGGCCAGGGGATCCAGAATCAAGAGCTCTTTCCCTCTCCCTCACTGCAGAGTGAGCTAAGGGGGAAGTTTACTTCCATTTGTACATTGCTGAACAAGGCTGTACAGGGGAGCTGGTGGAGGTGAACCATTAAATAGCATTACTGGTGTTTATACACTTGGAAGCATCCCGCCGGTTTGTGGTGGGTCACGAGAGTGGAGAGTGGAGTCCTGTTACAAGTCCTGAGACCCCACTACTCTTAAAACCTACAATATGCATAGTGGAAGCAACGCCTGCATTGACAACTATGTTACCTACATCTTAGTCCAAATAGCCAACCAACCAAAAGGGCAAAGTTAGGGTCAAACAGGCAGTGGAAATTGGCTGGGGTGATAATGAAAGGTCAGTTATTACATGGCATTAGGGAACTGATGTCAGATATTCAAGTGTGGTTCTGCCCCAAAATGTCACTAGATAAAAATCAGGAACCAGATGCGCAAATGACCAATCTTAGATTCTTCTTTAAATAATAATATTGCTATTAATTTTTAGACACTTCGGGCTCATAGATGACTCTCTCCTTTTTAATCCTGACTATTGGTAAAAGGCCTTCCCACGTAGAGTCCTACATCATGACAGGGAGTGAAGCCAGTTGGGGCAGCTGCAATAATGGCTCACAAAGAATACGTGGAGCTGGAGGTGGGACAGAGGGACCCTCCTCCTTCAGGCTAAGAAGAGAGAGGAATGTGAGAAACACCTCTGCTTCCCCCTAGAAAAAGCTGTGTGGCAGGGAAAGGACAAACTCTTGAAGGATGAGAAAGACAGTAGCCTGGAAGATCCACCTGTGCTCCCTTTCTATCTGTGCCAATAATCTAACAGCTTGAGAGGGTGGGGGAACTTAATAGAGGAGACCTGTTTGCTCCACTCTAAAATTGAGTAGGTTGTTGGTGAGTTGGGGAGAACTCCTGACACGCTGCAACATGAAGAATTGCTCAGCAGGACAGTTACTGAACGTGCTCCTGGGGGTTGAACTACTGCCTGCCAAGCCTCAAGGTGCCTCTCTGTATTCATCTCCATGCTGTTCAGAGGGAAGGAAGATGGGGTGGTATCTTCCTCTCCTTTTTCCCTCCTTGCCCCTGGGCTAGTAAGAATAAAAAGTGAACCCCGGCTTTCTGTGGTGGAGGGCCTGAGGCTGTTTATAGAATTGTGCGATAGGGAGGTTTGCAGATGTCTGGGTGATAGCTGGAGTAGCTTTTATACCCTTCCAGCCTTAACTGTCTTTATAGTTTTGTATATGGAAATAACACAGTTCAGCTACACAAGAGCAGTTTAACATTGTGCACTTAATGGTACCCACTCCCAAATAAAAAGAGATCCTTTTTCTATTGGGCCCTTATTTCGCTGGCTGTCTCCAATCAGATGTCTGTGCAGCGAATGGCTTAATGAGAATACAAAAATCCCAGCTGGGGGATTACGTAAGCTTTCTGCATCCAAACCAGGAGCTCAGATAAAGAATTACTACATCTCTACTTTTGTGCCTTTGTGGCAGACCCCAGACAAATGCCCACTTGTTCCTGACACAAAATGGCCTAAGTGTCGTAAGCCCAAATTGAAACACATTTGGCATTTTTGGCTTGTCTTTCAGTTACATCAGTAACACACACAGCTGCAGGCTGAATAGGGACATTCTATAATTTAGCTGATATGTAAGTGGTAGTGGATGGAACAGAAGAAGCCAATCCAGGAAACCTGTCAAAGTTTCAGTGAATCACCTCCAAAGCCTTCTAGAAATTGCCACCCTATGTACGTCCTCACTCTCAGACTGCCAGTTTCGGAGTGTGGGGCAACAACATTGGGCAATGACCCTGTAAATAAGTGAAACTCCTGCTCTGCTCTGAATGAAGATACAGACTCTATGTAATCCAGATTCTCCTCTCCTTGGGCTTTGGCCTTACAAGGAACTTAAATACTAACGACAGAACATTACATACACTTCAGCCTACGATTTCATCCCATGATTGGCTGTTCCTAGGATCTCCCTACAGGTTCTCCTGTGTCCCAGAATCTATTTCTCTCTGCCACAGAGACACACTTGGATCTCCTTCTACCCAGGTTGGAGCTAACAATGTGCAGCTGCAGTCAGCAGTAATTGCTCTCCCTCTTTATGCTCTTTCTTACCCCATCTGAGAATCTGTAAAAGTTTCTCAAAGGTTAAACTTCAGCTGGAAGCTGAACTGCAAAAACTTTCCCCAGCTCACTGTCTTTTCCTTCAGTGAGGACAGGGGGCTGCGGCTGTTTCTTTGCACAGAGAAAGATCAATTAAAATTTAAACAGTACTGCAGCGCCTCCTTCACTGTGGCACCACTAGCTGTGATCAGCATTTTCCTGAAGCGTACACTATACAGATTTCCATAATACCTCCACACTGTAGAGTCATCTTCTCACATGTAGTGCTCCCCCACCATCTATTGCTTATTCAGTCTTGGCACTGCGCCTCTGTTCCATTGTGCTGCACTGACTGCACTTTGAAAGTCACAAGGATCCCATTCATTGCAGCACTGCAGAGCAGAAGGCTGGTGCTCTCTGGTTTATCTGCATTGTATTACTACTGTGACAGGACATTTAATTCACTACTCCAGAGCTGTACTTGAGAGTCTGTTACTTAGAGATCACAGTGCAAGATAGCCGGGCACAGGTCTCTGAAAACAGAAGGCATTTCTGGAATGGTTGCTCTTTTAAGAAACAATATTGCTGAGGGGGAGGAAGGGAGATTGCAAGAGGTGAGAATGAAACAGGAAAGCTGAGCATCAGTCACAAATTCTGACTTCAATCCTTTAGTGTGTAACCTCAAGTCCCATGTGATTTCACATAATCCGGTTGGCAACATTTTAAGGCTAAAAGATGACAGTATGAACTAAGCTGAAAATTGCTGGTAGTTACTGAACTGCCAATCTATTTTTTAATAACATGGTCTGCTCGCTACACTGTCTCTTCAGTCTGTTTTGTAACAACCAACTGTACCCAGCATAAATAATTTACTGCATGGGTTACTACAGTAAAAGTGCTATTCATTAGAAAAATTAAGGGATAATGGCATGGTAGAAGAGTACAGTAGGCAATATGCAATAAACATCTTATATGGATGACTAAATGTCAGAGCATAGTAGGGGCATTTAATAACCACAAAAGCTGCTTAGTCTGAGTATAAAAAACAATACGAGAAAATATTTTGTTTTGGCTCACGAGGATTTGAAAGTTCCATGCTGCTGCTTGACCTCTTGGTCTTTCCATTGATGTCACTGGGGAGATGTGGATTAGGGAAATAACTGCTGGAGGGAGAGTTTGAGAAGTGAATGACTGGCCTTGTCTTCACTAGGAAAAACGGTGTTTTTTACTGTGTTAGCATATGTGGCGAGGTCATACCAGACCTTATATCCCTCATGGACCTTGGCTGTGAGCCCTGTGAGCCTTTCCCTAAAGGCCAACATCTACTCCACCACTGATTTTCCCCTCAGCAGAGGCTTTCCCCTGCCACTCAGCCCTCATTAGGTCCTCCTTCCAGAGAACAGCTCTAAAGGGAAAAACCTTGAGAATACTTGGGGAACTTCCCTATAGGCAAACAGCAGATAAAGTAAGTACTTCTCTCAGTCATATGGGTGCTGATCTGCACAAGTTTTCAGAATCATTTTAAGTGTCCCATTAAACCTGTTCACCAGCCCATTGGTTTATGAGTGATACAGAGGCCCTGAAAAGTCCAGCCCCACATTACTCCCACAAGCCCTGGTGAAGCATGGACATGAAATTGGCTCTAGGTCCATGAGGACCTTGCTGGGGAAGCCCACCCTGCTAAAAATTGTCAGAAGAGCATCAGCAACCATGTCAGTTTCTATGGAGGATGGAGTTATAACAGCAGGTTATTGGGTGGCATAGTATAACATCACCAATATGTATTTCTTTCTTGTCACGTTGATATAGTATCCTATTTTATCCATGGCCACTCTCTGTAAAGGTTCCTCTATTATAGGTGGCAGCATCATGGCTGCTTTACACTTAACTTGGACTTTTCCTGCCCAATGGCAGGAATCACATATTGCAGTAATTTTTAACTGTCTCAAAACTTCAGGTCAGTAAAAATTCTGCAACAGCCTGCATTTCATGTTCTGGGTGTCCAAATGTCATGAGAAAGGGATATTATGTGCCAAGTTCAATCACAAGTACCTTCTGGGGCACCACCCAATTGTTTCCTAATACCCCAAGTCTCAATCTCTTCTAGGGGGAATCCATTCTATATAGAGGAGGCCTTTTATACCACAGAAATCTCTCCATGCGTGCTTCAGTAAGAGGATTTTCAGAGCTGGGGTGGGCCACAGTAGCCCTCAGCTTCTCTGAGGAAGGATTGGCTGATACCTCTGTTTGGGACTCAGCTCCTGGAGGAGGGCAGAGTAGCCTGCTCCTCCCATTGGACTCTGCCTCTCACCGTTTGGCTGGGGGCAGCAGAACACTATCTCACAGTCTGTCCACATGCACCCCTTCATCCAACCGGGGTGACATTCTCTGGTTTCTTGTATGAACCAGTGACCTGTGGGTGCGTTCAAAGTCTGAAATTTCATATCCACCGGTGATGCCCCCCCTGCAACCTCGATGTAGAAAGATCAGTGTTTCAGGGGGTGGGCCGGATCAGAGAGCCAGTCAAAGTCAATAGTCCGAGATTTCAGCCTTGATAGCTATCAGTGATCGTCCTTCAACAAGGTGTCAAAGGCCTTTCTGTGCCCGGGCAACATAACAGACTTCACAATTTGGTAGTATAGTCCACTTCATCACAAGAGGTACAGCAATATTTATGGTACAGAGATTTTTTTGTCTGTGTCCCCTGCATTGCAAAATCACTGCAGAGTAGTTAGTGCAAGTCTTGTGATATTTGGTGTTTTTCTTAATGCCCTAGCTACAAGAATCTTGTGAATCCATGAGAATCTGAAGCCGGATCTACACACAGTTTTTGTACTGATATAACTTTTTTGATTAGGGCTATAATTTTACATTGATATAGTTATAGCAGTACAACGCCTAACGTGGGTACAGTTATACTGGTAAAAAGTGGTTCTACTAGTATAGCTTATTATCCTTCCAGTACAAGAATAAGCTATACTGGTATAATTTTGGTACAATTTTTTTGTGTAGACAAGAACTCAGTTTTCATTTTTTTAAAGGAAGTTCTAGCTTATGTGGTTGCAGAGAAAAACTTGCAAATGTACCCCTTAAAGGTTCAAAAACAGTGAATAAAAGAACCCAACATATATTATTTATGAAATCTCATGATTTTTAAGCCAATTTCATTGTTTTTGGTGGTCTGGATCACGACTTTTTGATTGTTTGAGATTGGCAATGCTGGAATTAGATTTTGCAGTCCTCACCAATATTACATGACTGAAGCCAGGAAATACAGAGCAATCTTTTGCTAGCAAATCCTGTACATTACACAATTCCCCCGTTGCTTCACTTCATACATCAGCGGAGAAGCAAAGTGAAGTTGACAAGGTATACAGTCTTTGGAGCAGGCATGGTACGTCAGAGATTGGAGTCTGTCAACTTCAACAGAGTAGAGGAAAAAAGTGCTGATACACAGCAGCAATGCACTTTGAGCACTATGCTTTGAGTTTCCTATTTGGTGAAATTTATAGGTACATTGCCTTGCCTGACAGGAACAGTGAACCACAGGGATTTCCTAAGGAGAAACTTTCACATCCAGAGTGTGAAGTTTCTCACTTTTCTTTTAGCAGTAGTGGCATTTCTCAACTCCACTAATGACATTATTAACCTGATATAAACTCCTAGGCAAGCTGCTGTGAAATACTTACAGCCTTGCTTCCTGGAGTTCAGAAAAATTGCATTTTTCTGAAAACTATAATAATCTGAAGGGTAGTATCAGTTGGTAGTTTGCACGTTGGCGCTCTTTTTGTGGTTACTATTTTGTTACGGTATTAGGGTATTTCAAGAAAACCTGTCCAACATACTAGCTGTTAGACCAGGGAGAAATAGGAAGGTAGAAATAAATCTCCAAAAAGGAGGGCTTAATTGGTTAATAATCTTAATTAAATATAAGTGTTGCAAATATACAGGCATTTGCAGGAAGTAGTAAAGGTGGAACAATATGAAGTATATTAAACATAATGGTATACATCAAGCAGTGCTACATGTTGTTGGCAGTTACTGGGACATGGATACTTGGAATCGGAAAGTGATATTAAAGTACCTATGGGGGTTCTCAAACTGGGGGTCAGGACTGCTCAGGGGTCGTGAGGTTATTACACGGGGTCGCAAGCTGTCAGCTTCCACCCTAACCTGCTTTGCCTCCAGCATTTATAATGGTTTTAAATATATAAAAAAGTGTTTTTAATTTATAAAGGGGGTCACACTGAGAGGCTTGCTGTGTGAAAGAGGTCACAAGTACAAAAGTTTGGTTGAAGTTTCTGGGACTCTGAGGATATGTCTACACTTCAGTTAGACACCCAAGACTGGCCCATGCCAGCTGACTTGGGCTCACAGGGCTCGGGCTAAGGGGCTGTTCAGTTGCAGTGTAAACTTTCAGGCTTGGGCTGCAGCCTGAGCTCTGGAACCCTCCCATTCGCAGGGTCCTAGAGCCTAGGCACCAGCCCAGGCTTGAAAGTCTACACCGCAATTAAACAGCCCTGTTAGCCTGAACCCCATGAGCCCGAGTCATCTGGGATGGGCCAACCGCAGGTGTCTGATTGAAGTTAGACATATCTTTATAGGGTTTGGGCCCGTCACACTCACTGCCTGTTGGATGCAATGCTCAGGGGAGATGGTAGGGGAGAGGTTTGAGCTATATCACCCTATGGTTAATTCTTTAGAAGCAGGGAAGAGTTTTGTTGGTATATCTAAAACATTGATTTGGGAATTGGATTAGAGTTGTTGACCCATGAATAGGTTCTAGAAGGACATTAGAAGAACAAGTCTGAATTGTTCAAGTGGTAAAGGGTTCTTTAGCAGCAGTGGTTGTTTCTACAGCACAAAACAGATTTATTTTAGAGTCTATAGACATGATTAGTCAGGATGTTTGCTGATATCTGTGTAATCGATCGATGTATCAAAGGGGATAATTCTCTGGTGTGGTATCAGCTGACAGAAACATGCAGAGCAGCAAATCTTTGTTTTTTTTTTAGTCTTTTAAGGTTTGCTCTTTCCACTCCACCTCCAGCTTCAGCATACTGTGAGGCCTTATTAAGTCAAACTATTCCTGGGTTAAGGTCACTGGAGAATTGGGATCATAGTAGAATCCCTTAGGATGGCGAATAACAGATGATCCTTCATGCCTGGATATTACCAATGAGTTGACCACAGTCATTGCTGTGAGCGTCTTAACTTTGTCACTAATTTCAGATACACTGGAAAGTTCAGAATTTATTCATTTTACAGATATTTTAAAACAAAAATTCTGTTCTTGATATAATATTTCTGTCATCTTTGAAGCTCTGATCCTTATCTTTGTGAAGGCTTGAGGTA
The DNA here is from genome assembly GCF_007399415.2 of Gopherus evgoodei. Classification (NCBI taxonomy): domain Eukaryota; kingdom Metazoa; phylum Chordata; order Testudines; family Testudinidae; genus Gopherus; species Gopherus evgoodei. The sequence continues at coordinate 51,436,574 of NC_044328.1, read as the reverse complement.
AAATCCTGTTCATACTGAAGTCAATGGGAATTTTGCTATTGACGTCAATGGGGCCAGGATTTCACCTTTATTACTTCAGAAATATTCCTGGTTTTACCGTAAGGAGCTGTGTACGTTTTGCTTTGTTTTACAAATTCAGTTTGTAGATAAAACATGCCTCCCATTAAACTCTTCTTCCTTGTGGAGCATCCAACAGCACAAGAAGAAATGTTATTTTATCTTTTAAAAATGTTTTAAAGAGAAGATTCAAGGCTACAGAAGTTTCACAGACACCCAAGACATAAGGAGCTTTTTCTGCAGGGATAGGCAACATGCAATGGCTGATTGCACTACCTGGAGGCTAAACATTGCATGAATCTCAGTCTAGATTTTTCTGTTTATAGTTTGGAATAGATGCCAAGATATATTGAAGAAATAAGAGCTATAAAAGGAAAGTAGACTGAATGATTCAAGACAAAGATAGTGCTCACTACACAGAAATCTTTTAAAATAAAGGAACTTTTGTTTTCTGTAAATGAACTGTGTTCAGCTGCTCCCGTGTCCCTCACATCTTTCTTTCCTAGTTAGGATTTAATATATCTGTTATTTTTATGGGAATTATAGTAGATATCAATGAGAGTTTCTTAACTTTTCCAGGAATTTTGTCTGAGAGATTCACTAATGCATGTTTGTATAAAATAGTCACCCTGTGAATCTGAAGAATTTTAAACATGCCTAGTTTGCTTTTCTTTCACATGTAGCAGCTTTCCAATCTTGAGATGATCCTAAGTACATTTATTTTATTTATTTTGATGGGAATATGGTGCCCAGCGAAAACCTTAGGCACAGCTATGAATTTTAAACTATGCACAGTTGATTTAAAAAAATAGAAAACTAGCTTATCCCTAACAAACTCTTAATGACAACAGAAACAATAAACTAGCTAAACTATCAACTCCCCTCTCTCCTTGTCCTCACCAAAGGCTTTGCGTGCCATGAAGGTCAGGGAATTCAAGCTATCCAGTCTGCGGTGTCAGGAAAAGCAGTAAATTCAACATCAAGGAAACTTCATAGTTAATATCCTTCCACTAGCTCCCTCTTTTTATAATTACATTTATTATTCATTAGTATTACAGTAGCACCAAGAACTGAGATCAGGGCCCCATTGTGCTAGCCTTTGTACAAGCACATAGAAAGGGAAAGTCCTTGCCCTAAAGAACTTAAAAACTAAACAGACAAGCCAGATATTAAGGTTGGAGGGGAAACAGTAGCACAGAGGGTGACTCATAGAGGGTCACACAGCAGGTCAGCGGCAGACCCAGGAATTAGAACTTCATGTCTCTTGGGTTCCAGTCTGGCAGGCTCTGTCCAGTAGACCATGCCATCTCTTGAAACTGATGGACTCATAATTCAGGCAGCAATGCTAATCACAACAGTGGCAGTAGCACTCTGAGAAAGGGGCAGCCACAACAGATAACTTAAGAATGACCCATTCAGTTTCCCTTTGGTTATTATTGTGCAAATACAGTAGTGCCTGAAGATTTTATACTATAGACTTGCTGTTGCAATGGATTTAAACCGGTTTATGGTTTCCGTTTTTATTTTGAGAAAAGCTAGTTTTGTTTTATTGATTTCCAGTATATTATTAAAAATAATTGTTAAAGCCATATGCTTCATGCAGCAATGAAATTTGCTACATTGAATAACTCCCATGTCCTACATGCTTGAGCACTGTAAGCAGCATTAACATTAGCAGCTGTTTTCTCAGCTGGTGAAAAGGTAGCACAGTGCTTTTACTATGGGAAGGAAAACAGAAAGAAAGGTTGATTGGGTGAACGTGGTAGCTGTGGAAAAATGCAGTGTTAATAATATACTTCCCATGTATTTGAGAGGGCTGTCATTAAAAACATACCAAAAAAAGCCCTTTCATGCAGAATTAATTTCACTATTCACAGACCAACAGGCAGGCAGACCTATTTGATGGAGTCACATATGCACCAATACTGGAATAAACATAGCTCCAGAGATTTTTTTTTTTAAATCAATCTGCACCTTGCTACTGTTAACCACTGTAAGCAAGACCCAGAAATATCTTATGAATAGGGCCATACCAAATTCACAGTCCATTTTGGTCAATTTCATGGTCATAGGACTTTAAAAATCATAAATTTCATGATTTCAGCTATTTAAATCTGAAATTTCATGGTATTGTAATTGTAGGGGTTCTGACCCAAAAAGGAGTTGTATGTAGGGGGGGGGGTTTTGCAAGGTTATTGTATGGAGGGTTGCATACTGCTACCATTACTTCTGTGCTGCTGCTGCTGGTGGCAGCTGCGAGCTGGGACTGGAATCCCAGCTCTGAAGGCAGAGCTGCTGCCGGCAGCAGTGCAGAAGTAAGGATGGCACAGTATGGTACTGCCACCCTTAATTCTGTACTGTTGTCTGCAGAGCTGGGCCCTCAGTCAGCAGCCACCACTCTCTGGCCACCCAGCTCTGAAGGCAGCAGCGCAGAAGGGTGCCATGGTTAGGGTATTGCCACTCTTACTTCTGTGCTGCTGGTGGGGAACTGCCTTCAGAGCTGGGCACCCACCCAACAGATGTAGCTCTCCAGCCATCCAGCTCTGAAGTCAGCTCAGAAGTAAGGATGGCAGTACCACAACCCCCCTAAAATAACCTTGCAACCCCCTTGCAACTTTTTTTTTGGTCAGGACCCCCAATTTGAGAAATGCTGGTCTTCCCCATGAAATCTGTATAACATAGGGTAAAAGCACACAAAAGACCAGACTTCATGGTCTGTGACGTGTTTTTCATGGCCGTGAATTTGATTGGGCCATAGTTATAGATAAAAATCTCAGTGAGAGGACTATGTTTAGAAGTCAGACTGGTGCGATGCTAAGGTTACAGCATGGATTGTTTCTGCTGCATGAACCGTATGCAATGCCTAGATACTCTGTTGTATTAAGAGGCTGTTAAGTCTGCAAAGATATATCAGTTTTTTTCTGCTGAAAACCTGGTATGGAATGGCATCACTGTGAAACCAAAAGCCAGTCAAGAATGACCAATCACTGGAAAGCTAGGAACTATAGTTATTATAAACAAACACTATGAAAATAAACTGCCTCTTCTCTGCCCCATAGTGTGAATTCTTCAGGTGAAATATATTGAAACTTTTGCTAAGTAGTTTTCAAATAGTTGTCAACTCCACTTTGTCCTCTCTGTAAAGTTATGTCTTTCTGACATTCCAGTGAATTTAATAAACAACCAGGCCCTAGGCCCCTTTAGAGGTTTTTTAAAAATAAATATTTGCAAGAAGCATATTGAATATATAAACTGTGCTGGAGATGGACCATTCGTATAAACTTTATAACATGGATTTCTGTGGGACTTATGGAGTTAGCATCAGAATTCACTTGGAGCCTCTCTCCTGTATCAGATCTTCCTCCTGTTTCCTCCATCATAGCACAAAGAATTATGAAAATATGTCTTCAGGCACAGCTTGGTTTAGCTTGGCTCAGCTCTAGATTTTCAAAACCTCTGTCCAGAGGTTCCTCTCCCTGGATGGAGTTTAATTCCATTCCACTGCGGGCCAAAGTATTCTTTGTTAGTCCACCTACCTGGGTTGTGTTTATTGTCCTCTCTCTCTCTCTCTCAGGGTTTTATACCAGGGTTTCTCAAACAGGGGTCGCCGCTTGTTCAGGGAAAGCCCCTGGGGGGCAGGCCAGTTTGTTTACCTGCCCCGTCCACAGGTTTGGCCGATCGCGGCTCCCACTGGTCGCGGATCACTGCTCTGGACCAATGGGAGTTGCTGGAAGTGGTGCAGGCCGAGGACCTTACTGGCCGCCACTTCCAGCAGCTCCCATTGGCCCAGAGCAGCGATCCGCGGCCAGTGGGAGCCGCGATTGGATGGGGCAGGTAAACAAACCGGCCCAGTCCGTCAGGGGCTTTCCCTACACAAGCGTGATCCCTGTTTGAGAAACCCTGTATTATACAATTGCCTATCACTGTGATATCTGAGTGTCTTCCACATACAATCAATACCAGCAGTGAAGTCCCTAGTGGACTTCATGGAGTTGTGATTGAGACTTCAATATTGATGCAGAAATGATATTAATAAAATTATTATAACTTTGTTTTAATATTAGGTCATTACCAACTTGTTTGCTGAAGATTTACTAACTATTAAGATACAGTTACAAGTATGCTATAGTCATGATGCTTTAAACTATAATACCTCTGTATGTTTTTTTTAGTTATGTTATAAAATGTTGAAGCTGGTTAAAGAAATGGCAGATGGTTTTGCTTTCAATCACCCAAAGACATGCCAAATGTCAGGAGGACAGCCCTCCTTAGCCATAAAACTAGGTTTATTACCCCTAATAGTGTCTGAATTCCCTCTTGTGTAAGTACCAGTTTGGTAATCCTTATTTTAAGAAAACAAAACATGAAAAACATGAACCTTCTAAGAAAAGACCTGATTGTGAAAAGGAATTGATGGTTGTGTTAGCGGAGCATTAAATCTAGTGAAAAGTGGGCTTTTTCACCCTTCCAAGAAAATCGAAGTATACCAACACAAAGAATTCTAGACATATCCTTGTTGAAATAAATGTTATAATTACTCTGAAAATTCATTCAGAAAAGCCTCTAGGAAAAATACGTGTACTTGATAATACTTTAAACCATTATTTCTTAAATGTTGAAAGGGCAAATAATTTTGAATGGCATATTTGCAAGTATTTTAACTAAATGCAAAATGCCTAATATAATTGCTATATAAATGGTAAAATGCTTGATGTACCAACATGGAATTTAATGATCTTGATAAACTAACTAATGTAAAAAGCCATTTAAATAGAAATATTTATATTAATGGAGAATTAATTAATTACTGGTAGTGCTCAAGCAACTCCTTCACCCAACTGAGGAAGACTGACCCAAGGAAAACCTCCCCAAGACTTCAGCATGGATTGGTAAATGGAAGTTAACTAAACCACTGCCAAGGAATTAGAATTAAAACACTTCTAATGCTGTTATTGGGATATGGAAATGCTGTTGTAACTTAAGATACTAATAGTTTCTCCTATTAATCACCAAATTGTAGACCACATGCTCCTGGAGAGGAGCTAAACACTGGTAAACAGAGAAACAGTGGGATTTAACAGTCTTGATATTTGTAATTGGCCTGTCTCAAGACAGCTTCTTACATGGCTTCTTTAAAGTAACTGAGTTAAATATTTTCTTTGATTTAGTGGAATTTAGTTAAGATTGCTTAGGCCCCTTCCCTAATTATCACCTGTTAAGTTACCATCAATAAACCAAACAGGGCCCACCTGCCCTTAAACAAATTCTTTTTCCCAATTATAAACAGTTTGTGTGTTTATGAGATACCAGATGGGGTAACATTAAATGTAGGAAACTATATAATTTGGTTTTAACTCACCAAACGAAGAATGCCAAAGGTGGTCCACTCTCCAAAGTGTAATCTTTGTTAAAAGCTCTCCACAGGGAGACATATAGCAGAGGCTGAAACAAGAGTAACCAGTTTATCATCTGTGTACTGTCATTTGTGTTGTTTTGTTTAAAGTTTGCTTTTCTTTAATAATAAAATAGCCATGGTTCATAATTGTGGTTATTTTGCTTGGTTTGAATCATGGTATCCCATAAGGTATGTAAAAAGAACCCCAATGACTAAAATAGTGGCAGTCACTTCTTCTGAGATAGTCTTATAAATAACCTGTATTAATAATTACATCTTTTCATTTTGGTTTTCCCTGGTTTGGCAGTAGGAGAAACAAGCAGCAACAGCCGGGCTACCATTTCTTGTTTCTGTGGACTAAATATTTTTAGTAATTTTAAAAAGAAGATTACTTGGCATCCAACAATTTAAAGTTACCCCTTCAAAGTCTGACACTTCTCCCTTTTGTTATTGTTAAAACTGTGCTTTGGCTAGGGAGATTGTTTTGTTTTGTATCAGATTTTATTAATGTCATCACTTTTTGGGTAGGTGTTTAGGAGTATATGGAACTGTCAGTGCTATGAGTATCATTTGTATATTCAAAAGACAATTTCAAAGAGGAAGATTTTTCTAAAGATGGTCAGACTCTGGATTTTCCTGATCCCCTCTGGAAGATCATTGCATAGTTCAATTCCCTTGACTGAGAATGCTTTATCTCCAGCTCTCACATGTGTTGTACTGGGCTTAATGATGTGCATTGTCCCAGAGGAGCTCAGCTGTCACAGTGGTTCATAGAATGAAAGTCAGTCTTTGATGTAACGAAGCTTGATTCATTACTTGTTTTGAAAATTAGTATCCAGGCCTTAAACAGGCATCATAAACTGACTAGGAGACAGTTGAGGGACGTGTGCATGGGCTTAATGAGCTCATGGTGGCCTAAATCAATGAGGAGAAGGTGGACAGCTACATTCTGTGCTAAACAGGAGCTTGAATGTCTCTTCACATTCAGCTTCAGATACAATGAATTACAGTAATCCAGCCAGGAGGTGACAAATGGTGTCATCCCATCACATTACTATGGGTTAATATCTGTAGTTGTCCTATTTCCCATAGAACATATCCATGATTATTATTTAAAATTTTAGAAGCTCCCCTTAGTGCTTTCTAATGGGAGGGTGATTTCTGGTTAATGTATATTGGGCATGAAAAGGCATACAGAATTCACATTGTAATATATGACCTCTTCTATATTTTTGATTACATAATCCATGGAATACTGTACATCCTTGATTATAAACTGAAATTTCACAAGATGTCTTCAGTGCTTATGCATAGTCCTTTTTATGACAGCAGATTATACAAATGACAAGTTATTTGAAAGACATGCAGCCCAGTCTGATGGGGATGAGGAAGTGGTAGCCTTGCTTCTCTCAAAGACATTCTGAGCTTCCAAAACAAGACAAGGTTCCATCCAGTACAATAACGAACAGATTGCTTTGATTTTAAGAGGATGCATTTCTCTGTCTTTTCCTATTATAAGTTATTACCAGTCTTTTTAAATCTAGCCTCTGCTGAGGGTTCTAAGACTCTCATGACAAAAATCTGAGACTCTACTTATCCCTAATTAGGCTGACATTTTGTGTCTAACTGACTTTGAACCAGCTGTGTTGATGTGCAGGAGTTGAGGTGAGATCCTCATTTCTGCTTTAGCCCCATCATAGGGGTAAAAAAGCTGGAGTGACATAAAGAGGCTCTAACAGCCCTAATTCAAGGCTGGGGAGGATTCCCCTGGCACAATTACTGCTATAAAGCTGCCTTTGGAGAACTATTTCATGAGACCTGGGGTGTGGGAGCATGTTGGCGTTGAGCTTCCGATTCATCCTGGGGAGGATGCCATGATTTAGGATCCTCTGGGTTCTCTAAATTACAACCAGGGGCCACTGAAGATGCTGGAGCAGCTCATGGTGGTTTAAGTCCACCTTTGCCCCAACCCCAACCTCCATAATAGGGACTGAAAGTTCCCAAGTCACTTATAAAGAATAAATAGAATCATAATGTCACTGACTGAGGACATCTGTTTTTCTAAACATGGTGTTAAAACTATACATAGGAAACGTTTTCCCCTGGCCTCAAAGTTTCTCTACTCTGAAATGGCATGTTTGGCTTTCAGTCGCTAATTGGTGTTATTACCATATCACATAGAAAGCATAGTCATGGACCAAGACCCCATTAGGTCCTTTCTCTGCAGCTCAGTGGAAGAAGATTGGAGCTGTAGAGGCCTGATCCAACTCACATTGTAGGTAATGGCACTGTTTCTATTGATTTCAATGGAAGCTGGATTGGACACTAAATTGGGAAGGAATTCATTAAAGTCTCACTCATTGGTTTGTAGCCTGCATGATCTCATTGGATACCTGGAAAACACTGAACATACATAACTGATTTGCAATCTTCTGTGTTGCATAGCAGATGATGAGTAAAGACCCCTTAAATATCTGGAGATAGATACTTGTAAGGTGGTGTAGTCGTCTGTCACCATATGTGTATTCCAACTTGAAAAGTTTAGATACTTGAGTATAACAATTGATAATCCTCCTTGTACCTGAGATTTAAATACAAGAGAGACAATCCCAAAGGATGTAATGATTTAACAAAAAGTGAGATAGATGTAGGCTGATAACTAAAAATAAAATGAGTTTCAACTTAAAAAGAAAAGAAATAGTCAGTTATGTCTGCACTAGAGGATTAATTCATACACCTTATTTAAACACGTGACATAATGATCTGCCATTGGTATAGTGACTTTTGTTCCTTGTACATAGAAATTGCTTTGCCCTGCCCACCATTGAAATGCAGCTGCCTCTTGGATAAAACATGTCTGTTAAACAACAAACAGAAAGCTACCTCTGAGAGGAAGTGAAGAATACATCATCCATTTGAAACTCCAGGGGGATTTTAGGAAGACAAAATGGAATAACTTATATTGAAATTTGTCCAGGAAATTGAGGGTTGGCACTCCTTTTTCTACAGAAAGTGCCAGAGGAGACTTCTTATTAACAAGGAGTGTGCACCTTGTCTTAAACAGTATCACCAGCATACAGGGCTTCCTAATGTCAACTGGCATTGGCTCAAATGCTGATTCAGAGAACATCTATTATAAACACTCATCCCCACACTACACAACATGCCCTATATCTGCCATTATGCTATCTCATCAGTGTTTTAAGTGTTTAGCCTGACTTTGAAAAATATTATGCGGGAAAGTTCTGTTATTTGTTCTGTCCTGTTTAGATTCTTATCTGAGACCTACTATCATTATGGTATCTGCACACCATAAGCATTAAGCACCATGACTAGCATCTGTCACATATGGTTTTTTCTTCTCTCCCTCTGCTTGGGGTGGGAGATAGAACATGGATTCTTTGTTCATGTGTGATGTGCTCTGAGGTTATGTGAGCGAAGGCAGGTGGGAGGAGTGTATTGCATACATGGAATGGAAACTTGTGAGGTTTAAAGTAGTTCTTGCCTCCTGTGGGATTTTGTTTCGTCTGCCCTTGACAAAGCTCTGTCTCTCTTACATATTTAGCTTTACTCTTGGTGTAACAGTGTTGTCCACAGCACTCATCCTGGAACTTTAGGCAATATTTTAGCTATCTTGGGACAGGTCATTATTACATAAATATTGACCCAATTTAAAACCCACAGAGTAGCTGCACATATTACTGTATATCAGCGTCTCCATGAAATTATAGTATAATACTCTTTACTCATAGGACAAATATCACAATGTACCTGTAAAGAATATTAACAGTTCGTACATCTAAACTACATCTTCTCTGTTCGTCCTTGCAGCCATAAAGTATAGCACCAGGATAGAAGTAGTGTATATATGGCTTTGAGGATAAGCTTTAGTATGATCTATGTGGTGCAACTTAATTTCCAGCCTCATAATGAGAAAACCCAATGAACTCTGGAATAAAGTCAACCCGCCAGTAGGTGCTCTAAAGAGCTGGGGGCGGGAAGCACCTCTTCAGTTTCTGCCCTCTTGTTTCACTAAAAATAATGAGTTTTAGAGTAGATGCTGATGTACCTATGTGGAGAGGCTGTGCTTGTAACCATTTTTTGGGAGGTGACCGGTGGAAGGAGAGAAGGCTTATACTTGTTAGCCATTTACTGTCCATTATCATTAAATCCATGCATTAAAATTCAGTGGCCTTTGAATGAATGGATTAATTCAGTGTTATTTTATGGCTTTCCTTCTGCACCCTGCAGCTGTGCAGTCTAAAGTTATCTTGTTTTCTCATTTATAAGTGTTGTAAAGAAAGCTCCCTGGAGATGATGCAGTGTACTGAACATGAAAGCCTTTACTGAACTGAATTGCTGGGAACAATCACAATAACAGCTCTTTAAAGCTGCAGCATGGGCAAAATTACTAGGGAAAGAAACATTAGCCTCAGATATTTCCGTTTTGTCTTTTCGGCTAAGCATCTATATGAAATTCCTAAAAGGATAGAGTGCAACAATATTCATGTATTAAATTTGTGCATTTTTATTGCTGAATTATCATGAACTGGGCATGCTGGCAGAGAAGTCTAAGGCAAAAGAGAGAAGGCTGGTAATATGAGGACTTTGGATTTGTGAGTTTTTTATTTTATTTTTAAATATAACATATCTCATTTTGGTTCTTTGGGAATTAGAACTTTAACTAAGCAAAGCAGAATTTAGGAGACTCTTCCAGGACCTTCCACTTGCTCTCAGCTCTCTAGGTGGATTCTGGTAACACATACTCCCTGTTAATTAACATTCCCATATATTTCCAGCCTAGGAGAGAATTTTCAAAAGTGCTCTGTGATTTTTGGGTGCCTCATTTGGGTACCCTGCCTGGAAAACCTTGATTTGATTTCAGGAGATCTGAGTAGCCACAATTCTGATTAAAGTCTGCACACTTAAGCTGCCTATCCTAAGCACTGCTGTAAAACAGGCACTCAAAATCAAAGGCCACTTTTGAAAATGTTGGCCTTAGTACAGAGTTCAGTCCATGATTGCAGAATAACAAATGAAAGATCATGCAGTGCAGCCTACCAGCAGGATGGTTTAATTAACCTTATCATTTTTTCTTTTGAGTGCCAGATAAATTAGAGAAGAGTCCCTAACTCTTTGCTTTGCTCTTTGACTGAATTATTTGGACTCTACAAAGAAATTCTTTTCAATAACACCTCAGGAAAACTCAGTCATAGCCAAGCCCGGTTCAAATAAATCTGATGCTCCGTGCAAAGACTGATGCCACTAGGTGCAAAAGGCTATGATTAAGTGTGCAGCCTTTCACATCTCTACATGTCCACCTCCAAGCCTATCCTAAACTCTAGGGCTGTGCCTGAAAAAGAGGGGCAGTCCATGAAGGGCCAGGGGGAGAACAGGGAATGTATCCCGAATTAATGTGTGTGTTTGTGGCAGAGTTAGGAGAATACAGATTTCCTTTCAAACAGTGGGGAGAAAAAGGGGGAACCTGTGATGTTGCCCAGCCAAGACTGTGATAAAGTGAGCCTGGGAAGGGAAGAAGAGCCTATGGAGGAGTGAACCCAGGAATGGCCTAGGGAAAAGGGCCTAGAGACAGCCCAAAGTGGGATGTAGTCCAGAGTGCAGCACAGAGTCTGAGAAAAGAGACCTTAACTGCTTACTACAGGGTCCCTGGACTGGCACCCAGAGTAGCGGCGAGCCTGGGTTTCTCTACCAGACACTGAGGAAGGTAGTGTGAAAGCCCCCTCATAAAAGGAGCGTAAGGACTATTTGAGCCCAAAGTCAGGCCGAGGACCTGGCCTGAAGTCATTGGACTATTGTTTGGTGGGACTTGTTATCCTGAAGAGCTAGGATGGAACGTGGGCTGGGCGGAGTCAGAAGAAGTGGAGAAGGCCTCTGTTCAGCAGAGATGACTGAGGGGAGTGTTCAGCAGTGCAACACCTTGCCATGAAGGGGCACTCTAATCACAGACTCAGTAGTCTACAGTCCCTCTGAGCTCTGTAAGGACTAAGATAAACTAACTACCCCTCTCCCATGAGGACTCTTACTATTTTAAAACTAATGGAAGGATTCTCCTCTCAACCACAGCCCCTGCTGCAGTGGTGGCAAGTCCCTTGGATAAAATATCCCCACTGTAGGCGCTGAGTAGGAGAGCTGTAAGCCCCTTCACAAGCCTTGGCACAGAGGGCATGCTGGGGGTGGAGCAAGGAATGCAAGAGGTGTGTAAGTGGCGGGACGGGGCAGAACTGCAGGCAAATGCAAAAGCCATTCTGGGCAGCTCCAGGTTGTTCTCCAGGCAGAGCTGCTGTATTTCAGGGTATTTGTTCACTGTGTGTTCTTAACTTGGGATAGCTAACAGGGGTGCTAATAGCAATGAAGACCCACCACCTCAGCTTTTAACTTGGGTTAGCAGCTTATGTTCAAACCTAGGTTTCCCTTTAGGCTTCAACTTGAGCTGCTAATCAGTTAAAAACCCAGTTGCTATGTCTTCGCTACTATTTTAACCCAATTTGATTAACACAAGTTAGCTAATCTGAGGCCAAGTCTACCCTACAAAATTAAGTCGACCTAAGTTACATCGACATACAGTCAGTGCAGTAATTAAATCGCTTTTGCATATCCACACTACCCTCCTTGTGTTGCTGTTGCACATTCTTACCAGGAGTACTTGCACTGATATAACTGTCAGTGGAGCATTGTGAGACAGCTTCTGAAAGGCAGCAACAGTCCATGTGAGCAATGCAGTGTCTACACTGACACTGCATTGATGTAACTGCATTGACCTAGGAACTATGCTTTTCACAGAGGTGGAATTATTAAGTCGGTAGTGGATGAGTTGCATCGGTGGGAGCTATATTTTACTGTAGATGCTTACAGAGTTAAGTCGACATAAGCAGCCTTTCTCCAACCTAACTCTGTAGTGTAGACCAGGCCTCAGTTAAGCATACACCTTTTTTTGCAGTGTAGGCTTACCCTTAGCGCAGCTCTCTGGGCTGCCTAAATTGTACCGGGGCTGTTTTCGGCCCCTCAGCCAGGCCAGACTTGAAGTTGTCTATGTGTGCTGGGTCTCCTGGGGGTGCAGCGCTCAATCCTACCTGGTGATTGGATTGTTCTGTTGCCACAATATAATTGATTTGAAACCAATTTTGGAAGCACTTTGTTAGTTACTTGCCAAAAATCTTCTATTCTGGAACACAGATGGGTATGGTACACAATAACTCCTGCCTTTATGTAGTAACCTGCTCAACAATCAGAGCAGAAAATATGGCTCTGTAAGGATAGCAGCACTTATGGGACAGCAGAAGTCCACAGGTAACAGCCATAATGTATCAGAGGGGTAGCCATGTTAGTCTGGATCTGTAAAAGCAGCAAAGAATCCTGTGGCACCTTATAGACTAACAAGAGGTTTTGAAGCATGAGCTTTCGTGGGTGAATACCCACTTTGTCAGACGCATGTAGTGGAAATTTCCAGGGGCAGGTATATATATGCAAGCAAGGTAGAGATAATGAGATTAGTTCAATCAGGGAGGATGAGGCCCTGTTCTAGCAGTTGGGGTGTGAAAACCAAGAGAGGAGAAACTGGTTCTGTAATTGGCAAGCCATTCACAGTCTTTGTTTAATCCTGAGCTGATGGTGTCAAATTTGCAGATGAACTGAAGCTCAGCAGTTTCTCTTTGAAGTCTGGTCCTGAAGTATTTTTGCTTAATGTAGTAAGGAATATATAAGCCATAATGTAGTAAGGAATATATCCATCCAGCTTAGTCTTTCTTTTCTCTTTACCAGTGCTGCTTGATAGGCCGATCAGTCTTATTACTGTGGACACGATTAATTCTGTAAAATCGTATTCCCCATCATTACATAACTTTCACTAAAGTCGTTCTTCCAGTAGTTTGCTACAGTATTTAGTTTATCCACAAGTTTCTCTTTTCAAGGCATGCCTGTACATTCATAAATTTGGGATAGCATCTTTCCACATCACACTCCTTTCCTAATTTAACACCCACACACCTCCCTTCTAGGACAAGATCTTCAATAGTGCTCAGCACCCATAATTGGGGCCAATTTTTAAAATAGCTTCAGCTCCCATTTAAGCATATAAATGAAGCTGTCAGATTTTCAAAAAGTGCTCAGCACCCAGCAGCTCTCATTGAAGTTCCAAGTGAGAGCTAAATCATTTTGAAAATCCAACCACTTATTAGGTGCCTACATAGGAGCTAAATGCTGAACTCGTCTGAAATTCTGAACTTTGGCAATGAGGACAGCATCAGTGCTTTTTAGTCATGAAGGCAAGGAAAAACCCACTTCCTCGCGCATCAACTTCAAATTGTGCAAGTCTCTCTTTGGTGGGAGTTTGGTGTTTGTGTGTGTGTCTGTGTGTTTATATTGGCATGTTTATGTATTTTTTCAAGGCTGAAGAAACTTCTCCCTGTCTTGGGTTATCAAATTTATTCCCTCTTTCCTCTAGCTTTTTTCAGTTTGAGCCCAAGTTTAACGATAATTTTTCCTCCCTCCTGTTTTGCTTCAGAAACTTTTTCCTAATCTGACAGCTTCTCCCCACTGCTTTTACCTGGGTCATTCTGAGTGCATGATTATAGACTCATAGGACTGGAAGGGATCTCGAGATGACGTGCTAACAAACTGCAAATACTTCTTAGAACAGGAAAAACAACTAAAGAGAAACAATTCTAGGAGGATCTATTATATTTCCAAGGGCAAACTCCAGGCTCAATATAGTTATTCTTTTCTCCATTCTGTGTTTTTAATTTTCTGTATGAAGCAGATGTTACAGCAGGGAAAAGGTAACACGTGAGGGTAGCTGAAAAGATCCCAATGGCAACATTATTAGATAAACTGTTAGATTTCTTAAAATTATCCCCCTATCTGTATGTGTTTAGCTAACTACACACTGAGAGAGTTTCCTGTTTGTACATGGAAATAGTTTACAGCCCTCATTCCATACTTGGGTCGGTACACAACAGCCAAGCATCCATATTTGGAAAGCAAAATGCTATTAAAATGGTGAATTCTTGTCAGATATACTCATTCGTCTAGATCCCCAATGAGCAAATAAGATCACTAGCACATGCTAAAGCTACAACTAACCAGGGTATAACCTAAAGCCATTTAAAATGGAGTTCATTTATGAACAGTTAAAAAAGATAGAACTGAAAGGTGGATAATCAAAGCAATTCACCATAGAGGTGGACTGAAATGTTCCCACAATTGGCCATTGAATGGGCTGAAGTGCAGGTATGGTAGGCTGCATAGATCTCATATTCCTCTTTCCCATCAATCCTTGGCAGGATTGAAAAGATGATTATTTGCCACTTTACGTACTGTTTTTTCCTTTTTTAAAATCTATGGTACAGCCAAGTATCTGAAGAACAGTGATAGTTCTGTCACAGTTACAGGGCTAGCTGCACCTGTGACCCCTGCTGTCTCTGGGTGCACTCCCACGGATCTCAGGCTTCACGTCTTCATCTTTCTCAGGAATCCAGTGATTCTCCCACTGTTAGACCAGCTCTTGAGCTATAGCACCCAGTGTATCAACCGTGCTTACCCTGCAGGTCCAGCTGGGTTCAGTACCTTCGGTTGTTCCCTTTGGGAGCCTATCTCCAGTGGTATTGTATATGGAGTGACCTGACAGCCACCTTAAAACAAAGTAATGTTTAATCTTAGGAGCAAATCATAACATCAGAGAAAAGAGATTTTAAAACAACAGCAGTTTTACAGGCATGTCTGTCTTACCTGGAGTGTAACCATCTTTCTGATGGGGAGGCTCCAGTAGGTTTTATTTCTCAGGTTTCATACAACCTCTGAATCTTAGTTCACCTAAGCACTCTGTCCTTCTCTCGTAGAGGGATTGCCTTTAAATCCAGCAAAAGTTCTTTGCTTTCTGAGCTCACATGCTTGAACCTGCTTCCCAAACCACTTTGATGAGCTCCATAGTGGGTCAAGCCACATCACTGAAGAAATTATCTCTTGCATTGTCTCTCAAGTATTTGCTGCTAAGTGTATATCGGGAAACCTCCACCTTCCTGAGTGCTTTTCCTGACAATCGTGCTACTGTATCAATTCAGTATTTTATAAAGTAAACATCAAATAACCTAGTCAAAATACAGCATTCATAAATTATTACAGACAAATTCAAATCCATCACATGTATATATTAACTTTTATATATTTTCAGCTTTTATGTTACTTGTTGCTCAGATATATATATATGCACATTTTAAATAATAAGAATGAAGTAATTGCAAAAGTGAAATAATGTAGACTTCTGCAGTGAGTAACATTTTGATTTGCAAGAGCAGATCAATAAATTAGTTTAAGCAAGCTTTTGATTGTTTATATTTTTTTGAAAAGTACAAAACAGAACACGTACAATGAATTGAAAAAAGACTCTTAATTAGTATAAGAATCATTATTATTCTAATTTATTACTTTCTGCTTGTAGTCTCCGCTCTTTCTTTTAGACCTTATTTTGAAACAGGAAGTCATAAGAGCTGTGTGTACTAATCATGTATATAATTGGTAAAACATTTGTTGTAGTAATGTTATATGAAAAATATATCAAAACCAAATGTAATGTGTCCATTTTGATTTTCAAATGCAGTGTAACTTTTAATGTCAAGTTATTTCTGCGTGAGAGCTGTGTTTTAGCTGATCCAATGGTACAGGAGATGTTTGGTTCCATTTGCTAGGTGTTAAATATTTTGCTGCTAACGGAGATCAATAATAATGCATAGATGTTCACTGGAAGAGTTGGTTCATTTCCCACTCCCCAGCATACATATTTTTAGAGAAGGGATATATCTATGTGTTCAGGATTATGAACAAACTTTGCATATATTTCTCCAATGTTTTTATAATTTGTGGCAAGAAAATATGATGGAGCAGAATAGATGCTGATTGGAAGCATCCTCACATTTACTATGATTAGCTAAACCAGCTTTATGTAAATGGTCTAGAATTAGGCCCAAGCATTCATACTAACTGGAGCATAACAATATATTCAACTTCGTGATTTCAGTGGAGCTTACTAAAAAGATAAGTTTTTGCCAACATACAATAGCTTTTGAAGTGTGGTTAGAAAAAATTTCAGTATTTAAGGAGATTGTGCTAGATAGCTTAGCACACAGTTGTAGTGGGTTATGTCTACACTATGAAATTAGGTCGAATTAATAGAAGTCAATTTTTTAGAAATCGATTTTATACAGTCGATTGTGTGTCTCCACTTAAGACCATTAAGTCGGCAGAGTGCGTCCACAGTACCGAGCCTAGCATCAACTTTTGGAGCATTGCACTGTGGGTAGCTATCCCACAGTTCCCACAGTCTCTGCCACCCATTGGAATTCTGGGTTGAGCTCCCAGTGCCTGATGGGGCAAAAACATTGTCGGGGGTGGTTCTGGGTAAATGTCATCAGCCCTCTCCTTCCCTCCCTCCGTGAAAGCAATGGCAATAAATTGTTTCTCGCCTTTTTTCCTGGATTACCCGTGCAGACGACATACCACGGTAAATATGGAGCCCGCTCAGCTCACTGTCACCATACATCTCCTAGGTGCTGCCAGACATGGTACTGCATTGCTACATAGCAGCAGTTCATTGCCTTTCGGCAGCAGACAGTGCATTACAACTGGTAGTCGTCATCTCCTGGGTGCTGTTTTAGCCGACCTCAGTGAGGTCGATCGGGGGCACCTGGGCAAATGTGTGCTCCTGGCCAGCCTCGGTGAGGTCGGTCAGGGGTGCCTGGACATAAATGGGAGACAACGATAGCTAGAAGTTGTACTGCACCATCTGGTGCCAACCTAAGATGTATAAGAGAGATGGAGTGGATCAAAACAATAAAGAGACCAGATTTGTTTTGTATTCATTTGCTTCCCCCCTACTCCGTGAATAGTGGGGGGAGGGATAGCTCAGTGGTTTGAGCATTGGCCTGCTAAACCCAGGCTTTTGAGCTCAATCCCTGAGGGTGCCATTCTGTGTGACAACTCTGTAAGCCATGTCATCAGTTGCCGCTCCCTCCGTCAGAGCAACAGCAAACAATTGTATCTTGCCTTTTTTCAGCACAGATGCCATAGCACAGCAAGCATGGAGCCCGCTCAGATCACCACCACAATTATGAGCACTGTAAACACCAGGTGCATGATCCTGCAGTATATGCAGAACCAGAACCTGCAAAACTTTCACATGTGTAAGGGCACTTTCATGGAACTTTGTGACTTGCTTTCCCCTGCCCTGAAGCGCAAGAATACCAAGATGAGAGCAGTCCTCACAGTTCACAAGTGAGTCGCCAGTGAAGCTTGCATTGCCAGACAGCTACCAGTCAGTCAGGGATCAGTTTGGAGTAGGCAAATCTACTGTGGGGGCCGCTGTGATACAAGTAGCCAATGCAATCAAAGAGCTGCTGATATCAAGGGTAGCGACTCTGGAAAATGTGCAGGTCATAGTGGATGGCTTTGCTGCAATGGGATTCCCTAACTGTGGTGGGGTGATAGATGGAACCCATATCCCTATCTTGGCACCAGAGCACCAAGCGAGTGAGTACATAAACCGAAAGGGGTACTTTTCAATGGTGCTGCAAGCATTGGTGGATCACAAGGGACATTTCACCAACATCAACGTGGGATGGCAGGGAAAGATACCTGATGCTCGCATCTTCAGGAACTCTGATCTGTTTCAAAAGCTGCAGCAAGAGACTTTCTTCCCAGACCAGAAAATAACTGTTGGGGATGTCAAAATGCCTATAGTTATCCTTGGGGATCCAGCCTACTCCTAAATGTCATGGCTCATGAAGCCATACACAGGCAGCCTGGACAGTAGTAAGGAGCTGTTCAACTATAGGCTGAGCAAGTGCAGAGTGGTGGTAGAATGTGCATTTGGACATTTAACAGCACACTGTCGCAGTTTACTGACACAGATAGACCTCAGTGAAACCAATATTCCCATTGTTATTACCGCTTGCTGTGCACTCCACAATATTTGTGAGAGTAAGGGGGAGACATTTATGGTGGGGTGGGAGGTTGAGGCAAATCGCCTGGCCACTGATTACGCACAGCCAGACACCAGGGCGGTTAGCAGAGTACAGGAGGTTGCGGTGTGCATCAGAGAAGCTTTGAAAACCAGTTTCATGACTGGCCAGGCTACAGTGTGAAAGTTCTATTTGTTTCTCCTTGATGAAACCCCCCTTCCCCACTTGGTTCACTCTGCTTCCCTGTAAGCTAACCACTCTCCCCTCCCCCCTTCGATTACCACTTGCAGAGGCAATAAAGTCATTGTTGCTTCACATTCATGCATTCTTTATTAATTCATAACACAAATAGGGGGATAACTGCCAAGGCAGCCAGGGAGGGATGGGGGAGGAGGGAAGGACAAGGCCACACAGCACTTTAAAACTTATTGAATGCCAGTTTTCTGTTGGGCAGTCCTCTGGGGTGGAGTGGTTGGGTGCCCGGAGGCCCCCCAACCATGTTCTTGGGCATCTGGGTGAGGAGGCTATGGAACTTGGGGAGGATAGCAGTTGGTTACACAGGGGCTGTAGTGACAGTCTGTGCTCAAGGTGCCTTTCCCAAACCTCAGCCATACGCCAGAGCATATCAGATTGTTCCTCCAGTAGCCTCAGCATTATCTCTTGCCTTCTGTCACCAAGCTGATGCCACCCATCATCTTCAATCCACCTCCTTTCCTCACGTTCATATTGTGCTTTCCTAGTCTCTGACATTGTCTGCCTCCACACATTCTGCTGGGCTCTTTCAGTGTGGCAGGACTGCATGAGTTCAGTGAACATTTCATCGCAAGTGCATTTTTTTTGCCTTCTAATCTTCACTAGCCTCTGGGAAGGAGAAGATAGTGTGAGTGTTGAAACATCTGCAGCTGGTGGAGGAACAAAAGGGACAGTGGTAGTTAAAAAGACACATTTTAGAGAACAATGGGTAGACTCTTTCACAGTAAACCTTGCTGTTAACATTACATAGCACATGTGCTTTCGGTACAAGGTCACATTTTCCCTCTTATTGAGGTTATGCTGGTTTGGTGTGAGAGATCTTTCACGCAGGGCCAGACAAGAGAATTTGGCTTGCTGGCAGCCATGGTAAGACACAGTCTTTTGGCTTCTTTAACCTTCATAACATGTGGGAATGGTTTCAAACAGCAGCGCCCTCATTTCCCATACCAAGCAGCCATTGGGTTGGCCATTTAAAATGGGTTGGCCATTTAAAAGGAGGAGGGGCTGCAGTTTTGGAGTTAACATGCAGCACAAACCCAACTAACCCCCTGCCCAATTCTCTGGGATGATCGCTTCACCCCTCCCCGCACTGCGTGGCTAACAGCGGGAAACATTTCTGTTCAGCCACAGGCAAACAACCCAGCTGGAACAGGCACCCCTGAATGTCCCCTTAATAAAATCACCCTGTTTCAACCAGGAATGATATCACTCTCCTGAGGATAACACAGATAAAGAACAGATGTTGCTTAAATGCCAACAAACACCGAGACCATATGGTGCCATGCTTTGTTATGCAATGATTCCAGACTATGTGCTACTGGCCTGGTGTGGTAAAGTGTCCTACCATGGAGGATGGAATAAGGATTCTTTCCCCAGAAACCTTTTGCATAGGCTTTGGGAGTACATCCAGAAGAGCTTGATGGAGATGTCCCTGGAGGATTTCTGCTCCAGACAAGTTAGCAGGCTTTTCTAGTAGCTGTACTTGCCGCAAATGCCAGGGCAAATTAATCATTAAACATACTTGCTTTTAAACCATGTATAATATTTGCAAAGGTACACTCACCAGAGGTTCCTTCTCTGCCTGGCGGGTCTAGGAGGCAGCCTTGGGTGGGTTCAGGGTACTGACTCCAGGTCCAGGGTGAGAAATAGTTCCTGGCTGTTGGGGAAAATGGTTTTTCCACTTCCTTGCTGTGAGCTATCTTCAACCTCCTCCTCATCTTCCTTGTCCCCAAAACCTGCATCCCTGTTGTGTGCTACTCCATTGATGGAGTCAAAGCACAGGGGTGGGATAGTGGCGGCTACACCATCTAGAATGGCATGCAGCTCATCATAGAAGTGGCATGTATGAGGCTCTGACTTGGACCAGCTGTTTGTCTCTCTGTTTTTTTGGTAGGCTTGCCTCAGCTCCTTAAGTTTCACGCAGCATTGCTGCAGGTCCCTGTTATAGCCTCTGTTCTTCATGCCCTTGGAGATTTTTTTCAAATGTTTGGGCATTTCATCTTTTGGAACGGAGTTCTGATAGCATGGATTTGTCTCTCCATACAGCAATCAGATCCCTACCTCCCGTTCGGTCATGCTGGGGCTCTTTTGCGATTCTCGAACTCCATCATGGTCACCTCTGCTGATGAGATCTGCACTCACCTGCAGATCGCCACGGTGGCCAAACAGGAAATGAGATTCAAAAGTTCGTGGGCCTTTTCCTGTCTAACTGGCCAGTGCATCTGAGTTGAGAGCACTGTCTCGAGCAGTCACAATGGAGCACTCTAGGATAGCTCCCAGAGGCCAATACCATTGAATTGTGTCCACACTACCCCAAATTCGACACAGCAAGGTCGATTTCAGCGCTAATCCCCTCATCAGGGGAGGAGTACAGAAATCGATTTTAACAGCCCTTTAAGGTGAAAATAGCAGCTTCGTCGTGTGGACAGTTGTAGGGTTAAATCGATCTAACGTTGCTAAATTCGACCTAAACTTGTAGTGTAGACCAGGGCTTTGATACCTGACCTCTATGCATGAAGCTTTTGTTTTTCTGCTTAATGTTTTAAAATAGTGTTGGAGGTATGCAAATTGAGATGTTAAATTCAGTCTCAGACAGCTGCAGAGGTTCTAAATGTGAATTTGTTGGCTCACACTAATTTGTCAACACACTCATGTTCAGTCTCTGTTTCCAGGCTGAAGAACCCCTTTGTGTAACAACATAACAACTAGCAGTCAGATGAGTTCTGACTCCCTCATGCTCATGAGTATATGAATAAGACACAATGAAAGCTGGGAAGAGACAGGGAGTGATGTGTACTTGATTATGATAGTAAACACAGTTCTTTCTATTCCATAATAAATCTGTAACAATCTACCACTGCTTCTACAACACATTGGTAGGGGAAAACAACTATAAACAGAATTATCGGAGAACATTGTGATCTGAATGCATATTTATTCCAAATAAATTAACAGAAGTATGCTCTCTATATGACATTAGCAAAGTGGCAGGGAAAATAAAGCAATTCTTCATCACTCAACCAAATTCTCATTTTGAAAAGAACATTTTTAATCAAGGATGTTTGGAAATGACAAATTAGTGCTGATGATGGGAGGAGGTAGTTTTTTTTTCACTGCTCATCTTTGTAGTTTCAGAAGAAAGAAGCTCATGAGAAATTATAAGAAATGTAAACAGACCTAGTGTCTGTAGTTCTGATATACTGTTATTTTAATAATCTATGAGAGGCACTTGTCTTCCCTCGAATGACATTGCTCTTTTGCTTAAGGACAACAAGAAGATTGAATTGTTGTTAACATAGTTAGTCAAGGCACTGAGACAGGTATAAGATAAAACTTGCATCCAGTAATAAGCTGAATGGACCTAATTGCTTTCAACCCTCCTGTACTAAAATAAAACAATGCCTGATGTTGTAGTCCATTACCTAGCAAAATTCCAGTTGAATACCCCAAACTCAAATGTGCTTTGCCTGCAGAGGGACTGCAGATTGGGTCTCTAAAAAGAACCTTTACCATATGGTGAAAACCATTTGGTCCTTCAGAGAAAGCCTCATTCTCCCTTTGTCGTGCATTTCCATCTCCCACCTCCTAAATGTTATGAAATTAAAAACGCTGCAGAGGAGATGTATGTGGAAAAGAAAGTCACACACTGGGGTTTTTCATAGTTGTTTAACTATGTTAACTGTGCAGTGATTTTGCAAAAGTTTGTCTCTCCTACCAATGGAAGTTGGTCCAATAAAAGATATTACCTCCCTCACCTTGCCTCAGTGATTTTGAAAACATACCCATAAGCTCTCCTCCCGTTATCGTCTGTTTTGAACCATCACATGGTGCATTTCTATGTAGAAGTCAACTCTGGGATCCCACCAGTTCTATTGTTCTAAAAAGTCTGTGCTACACACCCAACATGTTCTGCACATACTTCATATGCTACCCAAAGCCAAGATAGTGCATGCTAATGTGTATCAGTGGGAGGAACTAGGCAAAATATAAAGAAGAAAAAAAGCTGTTCTTTTGAAAACTTTATCTTAACTTTACAAATAGGTTTCTTAAGGTGTTCTTATGGCTTAATTCCTAGCCCCTTGGAGTCAATGGAAAGCCTCCCAGTTACTTCAGGGAGTTTTGAATCAGGGCATTAAAGCCAAATCTTGCATTGTTCACTTTGGAAAAACTCCCATGAACATCAGTGCCCTGACTAGAGAGGGAATAGTCATCTAAAAAAAAATAAACGGTGGAAACCCTAGTACTTGAGTCATTTAAAACTGGACTTGATAAAGTTGTAGAGTATTGAACAGTCTTTTACTGACGGGATTGATCTAGCTGAACTAAGAAGTCTTTTTCTTCTCTATCATCTACAATTTATGAGCCATATAAGGTAAAAATCCTGTTATTCTTTGAAGTCATTGGCAAAATTCCCATTGAAGTTAGTGGGTACAGAATATGGCCCTTAGTTCCCATTCTGAAGACTGCCAGTTAAAGTATGCAGCATCCTCTCTGACAGTCACCTTTCTTGTCAATACTGAGTTATATAAAGCCTTCAGAACCTGAAAATATGTAAAGATTGTTAAGACTGTGATTAGAAATGGGCAAACGATTCATAGTTAGCAATCTGCTAGACAATTTTTCCCCTTTTCTCTGTTCGTGAATTATCTGTGAACTGGTGATTTTATTGAAACTTTCATGATTTAAAATTGCTTGATGACCACTTTATGCAAGCATATTCTAGCCTATTAGATGTTTGTGGATTATTTGTTTTGACTTTATCTTTGACTGTTTATGCTATAGGGTTAGTCAGTTAAGTCATATGATATTATTTCTGATTCCCAATTGGATAACTGAAACTCGTATTGTAAGAGGAATCAGGAAATTAGGCTCCAATTCAGAAAGGTATTTAACCATGTGTTTTACTTTAAGCATGTGAGTGATCTCTTTGATTGTGTATTACTGATGTGTTTAAGATTACACATAATTAAGTACCTTGCTGATTCTCAGGGCTTTAATCCCCATACCAACAACAACAACAAAAAGTTTAATGTAAACATGTTTTAAAACTTAGTTAATTTGACAGTAACCCCTTAACAATCTGTCCCTAAAGACTGTTTGTAACCATTATTGTTTCTAGAATGTTAGGTGTTTTAAGGAATACCTTTCTTCTTCATTAAGATATTTGTTTCGGTGTTCTTGCATACTCCAGTACAACCAGTGTACATGTTACTTGTGAATGGAGGCAGATCAGAAAGAGCTGGGATAGAAGGTGGGACAAGTTAGTAAATGGTTTAAAAGAAACAAAGCTGTTCCAAAGTAGTCATGGACAGTGTTAGAAAAGAAAAGGGCTCAGAACAGGCTTTTAAGCAACAAAGCCAAATACACTAATGCTAGTTACAGGCCATAAGAGAAGGAATGGAAGCAGTTCTGAGAATGCCCTAAATATCAGGAGAAATTCCAAAATAACTGTTTCCAGTTTCATATCAGATATAAGGGAGACCTGTTAGTGCTTAGTAGGCTACAGTTTCATAGCTAGTTAGGCTTAGGTTGTTGTAGTCCGAGGTCCCCTGTTCTGCACGTTGTGTAGTCCCATTGGAGTCAATAGGCTACGCAGCTAAGCAAAGTTATACATGCAGTTAAGTCTTTTCAGATCAGGACCTACTACTACTTTATACGTTACACAGAATTCTTTGGACTTATAATTGAAAGAAGGACACATCTAGTTATGTTTCTGATGTATAATGTGTCTGCTATCGTCTTTATTTAAGCTCTTATTGCTATAGAATCATTCCAGGAAGTTTTAAAAGCTTCCTTCATTCTATTACATTTTTATAACTTTCTAAATTAAACTTGATTTTCAGCATTTCTTATTAAGACTTCTCTTCTGTTATTTCAAGTTTTTTTAAAAAATCAAACTGAATTTTCATAACTTACTACCAGGGAAGTTAGCAGAAATAGTATATTTTAGCCATCGACTAGAAATTGCTTAATATATTTGGAAAAGTGTGTATTCAGAGGTAACCTCTCAAATTATTATTATCACGGTTGTCAAGGATCACAGTAATAATTGAATTGAATTTCTTTTGTCATCAAAGCTGTCTTTGTAATTTACAGATTATTTTTTTTGTTCTGTATAACTAAAGGAAAATACACAGTAAATTGGACTGTGAAGTTTTTAGGACACAGATTGTGTGTTTCCATGTGTTTTACTAAAACAATAGGACCCCACCTTTACTGGTACCTCTGAACACTCCCACAGTACAAATAAATAGTAATAGGATAATATAAGTGACAATCAAAATCACATGAAATGTGAATAGTTTCCTTCTTATTTACAGATTGTATGTAAAGTATTAGAGCTATGTGAACCATTTGTAGTGTACAGTTTTTCCAAAGAATTCAGCCCTTTTTTTTCTGTTCATGAATGATCAGCAAACAGATCTTGATTTTTATGAATGTACTGTAGTTGTGTTGTCTACATTTTACCTGAACTTATTTCAGTCTGTGATCCCCACTCAGGATCCCATTGTACAAGGCACTGTTCAAAAATGTTCCCTGTCCCAAAGACTTTACAATTTAAGCCATGCTGGTGGTGCCTGGCATCTGTATGGCCCTGAAATGTCACTTTTGGGTAGATCCATTTCTCCTTCCACTCTGTATCAGTCACTGCATGCAATAAAGGCCACTGCAGATAGAACAATGCTTAATTAGCTCAAGGAGAGACTGACCTCTCAAATATCAGACGGGGTAGCCGTGTTAGTCTGGATCTGTAAAAGCAACAAAGAGTCCTGTGGCACCTTATAGACTAACAGACGTATTGGAGCAAAATGTTCCCCAATCTCTAGACTAATTGTTGAAATTGGGTTTGTATAAATTAGAAAAAGAGGTCAAAGGAACTTGTTAGCTAATAGCCTAACAATGTCCTTTTCCCAAGTGCAGAGGGGGTTAACACCTTTTACTTCAATTTAGCTCTGAAGGTCACCTTAGTGCCTTGAGTAGCTGTCACAACATGAACCAGGCTTTAAGATAAGAACCAGTCCAGTGCCTGCATATTTATTCCAAATAAATTACCAGAAGTATGCTCTCTATATGGCATTAGCAAAGTGGCAGAGAAAATAAAGCAATTCTTTGTCACTCAACCAAATCCTCATTTTGAAAAGAACATTTTTAATCAAGGATGTTTGGAAATGACAAATTAGTGCTGATGATGGGAGGAGGTAGTTTTTTTTCACTGCTCATCTTTGTAGTTTCAGAAGAAAGAAGAGTATCATTTAAATAAAAAGCTCATGAGAAATTATAAGAAATGTAAACAGACCTAGTGTCTGTATTTCTGATATATTGTTATTTTAATAATCTATGGGAGGCACTTGTCTTCCCTGAAATGACATTTGCTCTTTTGCTTAAGGACAACAAAAAGATTGGATTGTTGTTAGCGTTGTTAAAAGTATCCAAGTGTCACAAAGGTGGCTTAAAACTACCTTTGCCCCTCTCTTTCTCAATTGCACTGAGTACTCATAAATTAATCATTTATGACTAATAGTTCATCTAGCCTAGTCAGGAGCATGTATTTCCAGAACAGTGGATTTAAAGAGAGACTATGCACTTGTAATGTTAAGGGTCCAGTTAAGGTCTTAAACTGTTAAGCCATATCTGGTTTGTTAAAACACATACAGTAATCAGAACTGAATCTGTAGAAAGCAGGGACTCCATGCCCTTCTGTTTCTGAATTAAGAACAGGGCCGGCGCTTCCATTTAGGTGGCCTAGGCAATCGCCCAGGATTATTGGGGGGCGGCATTTTGCCAGTGGGAGGTGGCAGGCGGCTCCGGTGGATCTGCCGCAGTTGTGCCTGCGGAGGATCCCCTGGTCCCGCGGCTCCAGTGGAGCTGCCGCGGGCACTCCTGCGGACAGTCCGCTGCTCCCACGGCTACAGTGGACCTCCCACAGGCACGGCTGCAGCAGCTGCACCGGAGCCGCGGAACGTGTGCGGGGCGGCAAAATGGCCATGCGCCTAGGGCACTAAAAACACTAGTGCCGGTCCTGATTAAGAAGCAAGAGGAAGGATTCCCCCTCATCTTAAATCTACTGATTTCAGCTGGTGTATTGGCACGTGTTTCTGTTTCTTTTATTGACGCTAAAGATGCATACTGTTTGATCCATGTGTTAGGCAAGCAATTGGCCTGAAAGTCGATTCCCTTATTTCTATAGATGTGAACCACCTTTCCTGTTGTAATGCTCCAGTTGTTATGCAAAGTTAACTTTGTAAATATTCTTAGGAATGAGACAAAATGATCTGAACATCTAACTATAAATATAGATCACTTTTGTCAATGAAACAACCAAATAATGCCATTTCTTTGTATCTAGATGTTGAATCAATTTAGAAGGTGTGAGGTAATACATGCATTAGATTGCACATTTAACACCAGACTTTAGAAAGAATAATGTAGTCAGAATTACAATGGTAAAAAAATTACAATGTATTAATAAAGAACAAACTGCAACTGTAAACAGAAAAGAAACTGAATATTATCACCTTTTACCTAGGATAGTTCTAACAACATTTCCTGTTCAGAATAATTACTGTAAGTTTCACATATAGAAGTCAATAAATAAAATGCTATACGTTACATTAGAGTTACTAACTTTTGACAAATTAAGGTCTTGATCTGGCAAACACTCATACACAGGCGTAGCTTTTCTCATTTGAGAAATCGCCTGGGTTTCAATGAGACAGCTCGGGAATAAAGTTACACCTGGCTATAAGTGTTTGCAGGATCATGATTTAAAACTAGGATTCAGTGTTGCCACTGCACTGCAGAAAGGAGCATTTCATGATTTGTCCTAGTTCATTTCTGAGGTCAGAAGTTTTTTTTAAGGTCCTTTTCTCCCTTCCCTTCAAAATGGCTATCACACTTAATCAAGTCATTTGACAGATTATGTGAGGTGAGAAAAAAACAATCATGCAGTGTCACAGAGACCAGGAGCAGTTATTAATGGTGTTCCTCATATACACTGTCCTCAGGGGAATTGAAGAGTCTCTACAGGTTTTTTAATTGATTTTTTCCTTATTTTTCATTTTTTTTGCTAATGTTAGTTTCAGGGGTGGCTCCAGCTTCTTCCTGAATGGGGGAGCTGAGGTGGGCTAGACAGAAAAATTGTGGGGGGGGCTGCACTATACATCTTGTGGGCACACATTTATATTTTTAACAATATGCACTTAAATATGTATTTTATCTATGTTATCCTCAAAAGGGGAATGATAATATATACAAACAGATCAGTTTTAAACTTCATCTATGGCAGCTTATTAATGCACCGTTTATTCATGAAAATTAATGGGGAAAAAACGAAGCCAAGAAATAAATAAACTAATAATACTAACAATAATAGCAATTAACAAATGCCAACTTCTGGAAAAAATACTGGTTAAGTAATATTAATAGCTAATTACTTCAAATTGGAGAATGTAGTGTATTATATTTTAAAATTAGCCATTGGCACATGGCAAAGTAGAATATTTGGAGGATTTGAAGACTCAGAGCCATTATACAACTCTCACTGTGGTCAGCCTGGAGCACCTCAGTACTAGAGAGAGTTAACTGAGCACAGGTGCTATAGGAGGCATTACCTGGATACCTTCCCTCTGTCCTTCGTCATTAGCAGCAGGTGGAGCAGGCAATGGGCGGAAGGGGGATGGATGCTGTGGTGATGTGGCTCCTGAGCCCAAGTTTGCAAACCTAAGATAGGGTA
This sequence comes from Gopherus evgoodei, assembly GCF_007399415.2. Classification (NCBI taxonomy): domain Eukaryota; kingdom Metazoa; phylum Chordata; order Testudines; family Testudinidae; genus Gopherus; species Gopherus evgoodei. Next base: position 51,408,169 of record NC_044328.1, on the reverse strand, counting down.
GCCAACTTTCTAACTGCACAAAACCTGCCCCGTGGCCCTGCCCCTGCTCCAAGGCCCTGTCACCACTCACTCCATTACCATCCCTGCTCTCTCAGTTACTCATTCTCCCCCACCCTCACTCGCTGTCACTGGGCTGGGGCAAGTGGTTTGGGGTGCGGGAGAGGGCTCTGGCTGGTGATGTGGGCTCCAGGGCGGGGCCAGAAATGAGGGGGCTGTGGACTCGGGCAGGGAGTTGGGATGCGAGCTCTTACTGAGGATGAGGGTTCTGGGATGGGGTCAAGGATAAGGGGTTTGGGATGCAGGAGGGGGCTGGGGCAGGAGGTTGGGGTGCAGGTTCTGGGAGAGAGTTAGGATGTGAGAGAGGGTCCAACTTGGGGGTTGAAGTGCTGGTGGGAGTTTGGACGCCAGCCGGGTGGTGCTTACCTCAGGTGGATCCCTGCCTGCCCTAGCGCCATGCAGCTCCCAGTAATGGCTGGCATGTCTGGCTCCTAGGCGCAGCGGCCTGAAGGCTCTGTGTGCTGCCTGCACCTGTAGGCACCACCCCCGCAGCTCCCATTGGCCATGGTTCCTGGCCAGTGGGAGCTGCGGAGCCAGTGCTGGGGGTGGGGGCAGCGGATGGAGCTTCCCTGATTGCCCCTCCTCCTAGGGGCCACAGGGACATGCTGGCTGCTTCCGAGAGCCATGCGGAGCCAGGACATGGAGACTGCCTTAGCCCTGCTGCACTGCCAACCAGACTTAACTGCCTGACTGGAGCCGCCAAGGTCCTTTTTTTGACAGGGCATTCCGATTGAAAACCGGACACCTGGCAACCCTAACCTAAGTGTTGTCAGTTTGGGCCACAGCATATGCAGCTGCAGCAGGCACATGGTAGGGACTGCACTCTGAACCAGGTGAGGAGGAAGCAGGGGCACCATTTCAGATTTTGGTTGGGGAGGGAAGAGGCAACTTTCACTGTGATTTTAGGGGCTACTTGGGCACCTGAAAACTCTAGGGTTGTTTTTTTTTTTGTTTTGTTTTTTCAGATAATAACTTAGAAATTAGCTGACTGGAGCGTTAAATCTACTTCCTTTATAAAGAAAGAAAAAAATACACAAACACCAATTAAAGCCATATTTTAAGTTTATATGTAAATTCAGAACAATCAGGAGATAAATACAGCAAGATATTCCCAATCTCAAACCTTGAGATATCAGTTTTGGAGCCTTAACACAGATTTCAGAAACACAAGTTTGATACTTTGTGTGCTATCTTTAGTAGAGATAAATAAAATCTGCTTACTTTCTCTTACAGACACACTCTGTGTTACTGTTATCTACTCAATTGTTTTTCACCCCACTAAAAATGCATTCAGTTTATTTACCATACATGATTAAATTTTCTTCTCCTTTATTAAGAATGGAAATGAACTTTTCTAATTATTTTGGCATTGATGTTTGGCATGTATGTGACTTACTAACATTTGACTCCATCATTACTATTAGTATCAGATTTGGAACCATGTTTATTTTTGTATGAATTTTAAGTTATTTTACAGATATAGTTAAAAATACAATTTGAAAATACACAACCTTCATGCACAGTGTCTAAAGTTATGTGTTTATCTAATGTTTGGGGTGGGGTGAGGGTGGGGGTTGAACCTGGCACTGCTAAGTTGAGGATAAGCTAAATTTTATATTCTAGAAGGATATTATTATTGGATTGTATCACTATAAGTAATGAATGACAAAATACAATATAGTAGTAAAAGTAATAATGATAATTACTCCAGCCAAGACAGGTTAGGCATTTTAGAACTCACTACTCGAAGAATTAAATTTAAGCAGAAGAGAAATAAAATGATGAAATATACAGACCAGTCAAAAAACTAGTAACAGTACTGTAATCCTTAACGAATTTAGAAAGAATAAAATTACAGAAAATGTGCATTGCGCATTTTGACAAGAAATACCAAGAAGTCACAACAACAAACAACTACAATAATAATACAAGTGTGTCTGAGAGAGAGAGAGAGAATATGTTTTGGGGGAGTGTATGAGAGTGAATGTGTGTGCTTGAGTCGCTCTGTGGAGGCAGAGGCAGGGCCGGGTGCAACCATTTAGGCGACCTAGGTAGTCGCCTAGGGCTCTAGGATTTGAGGGGCAGCATTTTTTTCGGCAGCAACCGCCGCAGCCGGATCTTCAGCCACCCTGTCGCCTCCAGCATTTAGGCGGAGGGAGCTGGGGTAGGGGAGCACAGGGAGGGCTGCCTGCAGCAAGTAAGGGGGAGGGGTGGCATGCAGGGGAGCTCCCTGCCCCAGATCACCCCTGCCTCGCCTCCTCCCCAAGCACGCCGTCGCTGCTTCACTTCCCCTGCCTCCCAGGCGTGTGGCACCTAAGCTGATTGGTGTCGCACGCCTGGAAGTCAGGAGAAGTGAAGCAGCCACAGCATGCTTGGGGTGGAGGCAGAACAAGGGTGAGCTGGGGCGGGGCCGGTGACTCAGGGCAGAGGATGGGGTTGGGGAGCTGCCACAGGGAGGGTGCCTCTGGGTGGGGGCAGGGCTCAGGGCAGGGTTCGGGGACAAGGGAGGGCGCAAGGTGGAAGTTTCGCCTAGGGCTCAAAACATCCTTGCACTGGCCTGGGGCAGAGGGCTGTAATCAGCTGCTCCGCAGTGAAATACAGCCCCTACTGACGCCTCTTGGCTCCTGCCCAAGCCTTGCAGTTTGGGGGAACAACGCTGCCCTCCTGCTCTCAAACTATGGCCTTGTTAAAAAGTAGCAGGCATGCCCTCCTGGTGCCTGTGTCCCGCCCCCTTCTACAAAGGTTCCAGCACCCTGGGTCAGCATGCTGGCTCTTTAAGCCGAGCGCTCAGGATCCTGAACACTTGTTCAGTACAGCAGCAGCCACAGCTCCCATTCCTCAGCCAGAGGCACCAGCAGAGACAGGCTCCCTTGCCCCCATCCCAAGCTCAGTAGAGACTCACTTGGGCATGGCCACCTCTAGCATCAGGGAAGCTCCCCCCAGTGCCTTGCCAGCCATGGATCAGTTTCCCAAAGGAGGGGAGACTGCTGTGGGTGGCCGGAGAGTGCCAGCTGCTGGCTGGGCACCCAGCTCTGGGAGGGATGGCTATGGGGGGGGGTGTCTAAGTCACATTTTGGGATGGCTATAGCCCCCGCAAGTTCCCCCTAGACTCGCCCCTGGTTATTTTTGTACTAGCTTTTCATATTTGTTTGATTTGTTACATTTTTATATGAAAATCACTGCCTTTTGGAGAAAGGAAGACGGAAACTGTCCTCAGAATATTTCAGTGTCACTGAATTAAGTAGTGCCTTTCTCAGAATTCTGTGAGCCCGGGTTGCTGCTAACGGTTTTCCATTATTGTTGAATAATTTTGCATTTTGAGAAAATGCGCAGAGTTCCTCCAACCTTTTGTTTGTCTCCTTAAGGGTCTCGGCTTCAGAGGCATAATTGCCAGGGAATTATGATGGAAATTGTGCAATATTTTGAGTCTTGTAATTTGAAGTTTGCATCCATCACTGCAGAATAATTGCTTCTCCAAAGACTAGCCCTTTTGCCTACAAGTTATCCAACCTCTGACTCCCAAAGGCATCTTGGCTTTGGTGCAGGCATTGCATAATTCAAGACTTTTAAAAAAGTACCTTATAATAAAGGTCTGGTGTGGCTTAACTTTAATTTTCCTCATCAAAGTTGTGAATGTACAGCTGAGGGATTGATATAAGAGCTGTGCAAAACCATCTAAGTTTTTTTGGAAATGAGTTTATAATTTTTCTGATCAGAACCAGTTGGCAGGCTTTTAGGCTCCAATATGTAGTTCGCTCCGTATGGGAACATGAGACTGCTCCACACAAGCCAGGAACAGGACATGGCTTTGGTTGGAAACTTTATGGAAACTTGTGTTTTCAGTACATCCTCAGGCCATCCTCAGTCACTGCTATCAGGGTAGCTTTGCAGCCTTGGTGGCAAAATAAAGCTACCCTTCTCTGCACCAGAAACCTTAAAGGAACGGCAACGCCTAAACCCAGTGTTACTTTGCCTCAGCAAGAGTGAGCTTTGCTGGAGATTAAACTGTGTATCAGATCCCTGTCACACCAGTCTCTTTTCGTCACCAGCAATCTCCCCAGGCATGGGCAGCGAGTACTGTAGCCAGGGGTAGGCTGTGCCTTCCCAAACAGCCTAGCATGGCCCTGCCCATGCCCCGCCCCCAGGGCAGGCCCTCTCCTGTGATTCCCAGCGCTCTGCCTTGGCTGGGTCAGCCTGGCTAGGGCTGTCTGGCCTGCCAGATGCAGGGAGTCAGGGCAGCTGGTGCTGGGGCCAGGCCACCCGGAGCATGGGGGCCGGGAGCGCTGCCTCACAGCGTACCAGGGCTGGCCATGCTGCCCAGAGCACTGGGGCTGGGAGCTCTGCCTCACAGCTTACCAGGACTGGCCATGCTGCCCAGCGCACTGGAGCTGGGAGAGCTGCCGCACAGCGCACAGGGGCTGGCTGCACTGTCAGGAGCACTGGGGCTGGGGCTTTGCCCCTTGGCACTGAGGCTGGGGCTGCGGTGGGGGTGCTCTAGGCTCCTGCGGGGAATGGGGGAAAATAGGGAGGGGCGGGGCTTTGGGCACAAGGGAAGGGGCCGGGTGCCCCCCTCCCCCAAGAGCTGGGTCACCGGGTGCCCGTGTCTGCAGGACACTATCAATCTTAACCTTGCCTAGCCGGTAACAATCCGTGAACTCCAACCCCCGAGCTCCTCAGCTATGTGTCTCTGAAATGAACATTTACCCAAGTGCATTCACAGAAGATATTAAGTTCCCTGCTCTTTTAGAGTCAGTACATTAGAGCTTATTAACCTAACTGAGGTCCTTCCCTTCAAATGCAGCACTGAGTTGGTTCACAGTAAAAATAAAACAAGTTGACTAACCAATGGACATAGGTTACTTTATTCCAAGTAGAAGGAATTTTCCTTTTCCAGTCACAGCTGGCTAACTCTTAGCCAGGATCCCACAGAGTCCAAGGTGCTAGTGTTCCTTATCTCCTCAAGTGATGGATAATCCAAAGTCTTTCTGTGTGTCTTTATATCTCAGAGTTTGCCTTGGTTTGCAGGGTCAGATTTATGCCCCGGCGTTCAGTCTCCTGTCTTCCTCCACCTTGGTTAAGGTATACTTGGGTGTGCTCTCATCTGATGCTTCTTGCTGCAATTTTACAATGTAAATGTTCTCTCCTGCTATTTCCAAAACAAATGAATAGCTCACTGAATTTGACCACATGGTTGGTTCGAGGTGTTAACCTCTTTCCTTTCTGTGGAGAAAACCTATTTATCAACTCCCCCTGACATGGCTGGTTTAAACATGTTTTAGTCACAGACTTTAAAGCATAATATCAGTGAGTATCCATAATTCCACACCCACCACATTATCACATACATTTCGCAACAACATTGTTGACCAGTGTGTTATGAGTTTCAGATAATGCCTTGCAAGGCATGTATTGTACAAATACTATTGCTCTCAAATGCAGGGTGTGGACACGGGGTTCCTAGGGTCACAACCAGATTTAGAGAATTTAACTCAGCATCTCTGAGAAACAGAGTGAAAATAGCTAATGATAAATCACGGTAGGTAATGGTTACTACTGATACTATTTATATGGTTGTCTTGGCATGATAATACATTGGATGAATGATCCTGATCAGATAATACATTTGTGTTTGCTGAACTTGTTAATTGTCCTGTTTTAATTCTTGTTAACTGCCTAGAACAATGAGATAGATATTTTATAAGTGGGGATTTTTAAAAATGCTCCTGGTTTGTGGGAATTGGAAAATCCAAAACTGAAGCGAGTTTTGCCACTGACTTTTTCTGTGTTCTTTGGCAAGTCATTTAACCGGTCTGCCTATTATCTCCAGCTGTAAATGGGAATAACACTACCTACATACTTATCTCACAGGCATATTAAAAGTCTTATTCAGAAAATATTTGTGAAGTGCTTTGAATATGAAATATGCTGAATTGTTATTAAGGCCAGCTTCTATTACATGCATTTCAACTTGTATCCAAGGTATCGGAGTGACTTTTGGTAACCACAAGAGCATTGCCAATGCATACTTATTTTGTAAAGTAGCACAGGTACTGTACCATTTTAAAGTCACTTCCTTTTCTGTCCTTGACTTTTTAGAAGAACTTTTACAGGGAGTAGTTGAAGAGAATTATTGAAGGCCTAGAAGAAAAAGCTTACTCACATGAAAAAATATGCTAACATTTAGCAAAATGGTTTACAGTTATTCTTAGTGGGTTTTTTTAAATGAGTAATCATGTGTAAAGTATTTAATTTTTATTATATCAACGAATACACTAGAAAATGGTTTATCATGAAAATAAAGTTGTATAGAGCTAAAATTAGCTGCAAACATTAATGTATGGAGCATATTTAAAGAAAGCCTTCTGGATAAATTGCTGGACTGGGAGTAAGGAGATCTGTAGTTAATACCTAGCTCTGCCACAGATTTCCTGTTTGACCTTGGGCAAGTTACTTAACCTCAGTTTGTTATATCCAAAAAGAGTGTAATAAGAATTTCCTTTCTCCCTATCTTTGTCTGCTTTGTCTGTCTGATTATGAATTCTTTGAGGCAAAGTCTCTCTCTTATAGTGTCTGCATAGTACTTTACAAAGTGGCTTAGCCCATTTCGCAGCACCTCCTCATTTGTCTGCTCATCTGCTCTTGGGGGAGTAAGCAGGTGCACTGGACCCACTCACCTCTGCACATCATCCTACTTTAGTGTATAAAGAAGGTTTTGACTTGCATGTGTGTGTGTCTAGCTCAAGGAGTAGCATCTTTCTCTTGCTATACTTTGAGATAGTTTTAGCACAGTATCCATTTTGCTTAGTATATGCCTAAATTTCACAGATAATTTGTGGAGTAGGTAATTGTAGAACTCTCTGCTATTTCAGTATGCATGGGCTACAGGTATTCTAATGGTAATTCATCTTGTTAAACAGCAACTTCTAATGGTTACACTATCTGTGTACTAGTAATGCAATCTACAAAATTTCTTCCGAAGTGCTTGCAGGTTTAGTATTGCTGGATTTAATGAAAACTGAACCTGCCTCAGTCAGAAGCCATTAGAGACCTAAGAGTTGTGTAAAAAATAATAAAATGTCAATAAAATAAACTTGGCAACCGCATTAATGTCCATTTCAATATACAAACCAACTTTACTGACTGGAATTGAACTAGAAATACTGAAGTCTCCAAACAGCTGTATTGTCCTTAGTAGGTTTCTTATTTGGACCTGTAGCAGTGTGGGAAAGAGAGAGAACAACCTATCCCTTAGCATATGGTGCATATGCACTTTATGATGCACAGCTGGGGCTACAATTTCAATAATGTTGAAACATTCTGGGCCAGATTCTCCTCTTATTTATGCTAGCAGAAATTAGGAGCTGCTCCACTGAATTCAGTGGAATTACACCAATGTAAGAGGAAAATCAGTTCCACTGTATGCACAATCAAAGTGCCCTATTTAAGACCACACATTGACACAGTGGGAAGCCATACACGTTGACCTAAGTTCTGTATGTGGATGTATACAGGTTCTATGGAAGTTAATGTGAGCCACATCAAAATGGCAAACATTAAGTACCCTAGCTGGGTAGATACTAATAATCTTAATTGTCTAAGTTGTGGTTTTCTGTACATAACAAAAATGTGGTTCAGAAAAATTAGAAATTGGAGTAATCTGCTCATTAGGGGCAGATTCTGTCACCCTTACTCCTGTTGTGTAGCACCTCACTCCATTAGTGGCCCCACTGACTTCAGTGGGATGACTTGAGGAGTAAGGAGTGTGAGTAAAAGCTGCCAAGATCTGACTCCTAGCTTCCAGTTGGTCATTCTTCCTAAAACTGAGGAGTACTTTTTTATGTGAGTAATCCCATTGATTTGATCGAAACTGCTCATATAAGACAGTATATCAGAAGATGATCAATTCTCATTCAATTCAATAAAAATGATACATTAAAAATGCATTGTCTATCAGATATAAAACAAAGTATTAATAATAATTTACAACTATACAATGCCTTTCATTCAAGCTGCTCTACAAACCCTAATTAAGACTTGCAGCTCCCCTTTGCACTAAGGGAGTCTTATCCCCCTGTTACAGACAGCTAAGCTGAAGCATGGAGTGCTTGTCATGCCTAATGTCAGGCAATTGGTGGCAAAGCACAGCATAGAACAGAGAAATCCTTAAAATCTCAATCTGCTGAGATAACCACTAAGCACGAGTCCCTGCTAAATCACTACCTGATTTCTAATGATATATGAGGAAGTTTGTCTAGCTCTTGGCATGCTCTTAAGGTAGGAGGACCACAAATAATTATACAAATATTTAGTGGAAACATTTACTGGGCTGAGCTGTTCTTGATCTCACAGAGAAGCCCCCTTTCCAATAACTGTATAGGGATCTGAGTGGCAATCTGAGGTTTCTGTGAGGTGCTGTAAGGAGCTTTTGATAGTCAAACATCGTGTAGCCAAGCTTCACCTTTAGAAGCCCAGCCAGTCTTTCATTTAATAGGCTTATTTAAAGTAAGGGACATTACTGGCAAATTCTAGTCTGTCACTGGGCAGAGCATAGATCTATTTATAGAATGCTCTTCTAAAAGCAACTAATCAATATAGCACATTTGTTTTTCAGCAGTTATACAGTAGCAACAGCAGGCAAGGCAAGAATACTATCCCACGGCTAGTTTTAGATTAGTTATGGAACCATATGCTCTATACATGTAGTAGCCTATTAATATTCTACCATAAGATATCCTTTATGGAAACAGAAGGATACATTATTTATTGTAAAGGGGATAGGATACTAAATGCTACTGTGGATAAGTAATGTAGCGACAGTAAATTCCCATGGTCATGAAATGATTTCTTCATTTTCATGCAATGCAAAAAGCCTGTCACATGGCTAGATTTCCATCAGCCATGAGACTATGTGCACTACAGAAGATTGCTGTGTATTCTGTACTATATGGTGACCTGTGTGGAAATGGAACAGTAAATTATTTAACTTGCAGGTGATCTGATGTTAAATGCTACAGTGGATAAATTATGTAGCTACAGTGAATTCACATGATCATGACATGGCATTCATTAACCATTTATTTGGCCCTGCTTATACGGAAGCAAAACCTGTCTCCCTCTTCCATTCTAGCAGGGACGTCTGGCAGTGGAACTTATGCAATTCTGTTGTACAAAGAGGAAGATGCTACACAAGGGATATGCCTGTCTGCACAGTTGGAGCCCAGCTCCATGGGGGCTCCATCAAAAGCTGCAAATTGGGGGGCATTAAGGAGTGGAGACAACCTCCTTTCGGGTGAAGCAACTTCTGTGGACTCAGTCTACAGCCTGGGATGTAGTGGGGAAGTAATTCTATCTTCCCTCCCAGTCCAGTTAAGATGCCTAGTTCCTTGTATAATTATTCTGGCTGGGTGCAAGGAGCGAATTTCCCTTGTTCTGTTCTGCATAGAGCAATGCTTACTTGGTACATATAAATATTAACAATATTTTCAGAAATTATCATTTGTTGTTAATTTCCCCACAGTGATGGCTATCTTCTGAAGAACTAGCACAGGACAGCCACTTCAGATCTGTAACACATGCAGAATTACCAGCATACCAACTAGACTTCTTTAGAGTCACCAGAAAGGGGATGTGGAATATAAGAAGCAAGCCGATAGTGAGCTCAGTATTCTAGTTTATCTAAAGAGCGCCCTGTCTTTTGTATCTTGCTGTAATTCAGGGCCAGATCTTGCCACTGTTGCCCATGCTGAGCAGAACCTACTCCAGCAGTATCCCCTGGCTTTAGTGAGGTGGCTTGCAGTATAAGGGTGTCAGATTCTGGCCTTGTAATGGATTATTTTTAATCAGTTGTATACTATAGCCTATCTGCAATGTGCTCTATCCACTTAGTGTAGTGTATTATAGTGATTGTAATATAATATGATACATTATAACTATTAACCATGGCTTATCTTTAACAGAGGGTGAGGTTGTGACTGGTTGGATCACAGAAATCCCCCTTGGAGCTGCCAACTGATGTGCCAAAGCTAGTTCTGCTCCTGTTTCCCTGCCAGCTCAGGACTCCAGCACCCCGTCTTGCTGAGCCAGACACTCCCGTCTGCTCCAACAACCACCCAGGGTCTGAATTACTTGCCCCAAAGCTGCAAGTTTACCTGAAAACAGCTCACGGAAGTGTGCTTGTCTTTAGCACTCAGATGCCCAACTCCCAATGGTGTCTAAACCCAAATAAATTCGTTTTACCCTGTATAAAGCTTATGCAGGGTAAACTCATAAATTGTTCGCTCTCTATAAGACTGATAGAGAGACATGCACCACTGTTTGCTCCCCCAAGTATAAATACAAACTCTGAGTTAATTAATAAGTAAAAAGTGATTTTATTAAATACAGAAAGTAGGATTTAAGTGGTTCCAAGTAGTAACAGACAGAACAAAGTAAGTCACCAAGAAAAATAAAATAAAATGCGCAAATCTATGTCTTATCAAATTGAACACAGATAAGATCCTTACCAGTTCCAGGATGCTCCCTTTTACAGACTAATCTCCTTTTAACCTGGGTTCAGCAATCACTCACACCCTTTTGTTCCAGTTTCTTCCAAGTATCCTGGGAGGTGGAGAGGTTCCCTCTTTAGCCAGCTGAAGACCAAATGGAGGGGTCTCCCAGGGGTTTAAATAGACTCTCTCTTGTGGGTGGAGACCCCCTCCTCACTCCTATGCAAAGTCCAGCTCCAAGATAGAGTTCTGGAGTCCTCTGGGTGAGTCACATGTCCATGCATGACTCACAGTCTTTACAGGCAGAAGCCATTGTCCACATGGTACCTTGTATGTCTCCAGGAAGACTTCTTATGTGGATTGGAGCATTCCAAAATGCATTGTTCCCCAAGTCCTTCCTGATCGGGTACTTAACCTTGTGAATTCCTTCCTAAAGAAGTTGACCAAATGCCTCACAAAGCTTACTTAGAAATCAAGCAAATACAGCCAATATTCTTACCCTCAAGTACAAAATGGTATATGTATACAAATAGGATGAATAGATATAGTAGACCATAACTTTTACAGAGATATATTACATGGCACAGGCAGTACAAAACATATTCCAGTTATGTCATATTCCCATAAAGCATTAGGGGGTACAGCGTCACAGAGGTTAACATGCAAAATAGCAATAGAGATGATGGGTGAAATCCTGGCTCCACTGAAATTACTTGGAGTTTTGCCGCTGAATTCAATGGGGCCAGGATTTCACCTGAGATAGTATTTCTTTAATGTATTTACGCTCACAACACACATCTGAGATAGAGATGTGTCATCTCTTTTTTAATAGGTGGAGAACTGAGGCACAGAGGTTAAGGCCTAGATTTTTTAAAGTATTTAGGCATTATGGCACTCAGCTCCACAATGCCTAACTGATTTAGAAGCCTAACCATGAGCATAGTTTGGGGACACTTGAGGGGATATTTCCCCCCCAAACTGCAAGCCTTAGACAGGCGTGGAATTTGCTCCCCCCATGCATTGCCCCATTGGCCTTACTGGAGCTGCCCCCTGCAATATAGAGGTCAAACTACACCCTTATTTTCTAAAAGGATTCAGGCACTTAGGAGCCTTAATCCCTTTTGAAAATGCATTAAACTCCTAAATCAGCTAGGAATTGCAACGCTGAGTGCTGCAACACTGGGCCTGCGTGACTTGCCCAAAGTCACACTGGAAGTTTCATCCAGTGGTTACTGCATTAGCACATACTGCCTCTCATCTGTATCCTTGCACTTCTGGTGAGAAAAGGATCTGTTGTTGATATTGTACATTATAATGTACATTACTGATACAGACATCAACAGTCCAAGGAAGAGAGCAATATTTACTGATATAGGTCTTGTCCATACCTAAAACATAGGTTGACCTAGCTGTGTCTCTCAGGGGTGTGACAGATGCAGTTTAGCCGAGCTCAACCCAGGCATAGACACCATTAAGTCAACGGAAAAATTCTTCTGTCAACCTAGCTACTGCCTCTGCAGGGGTGGATTTACTATAGCAATTGACAAAACCCTTCTGTGGCTATAGCACAGTGATTCTCAAACTTTTGTAGTGGTGACCCCTTTCACACAGCAAGCCTCTGACTGTAGGGTGACCAGATGAGAGGGAGAAAATATCAGGACACATGGCGGGGGGAGTCCACTGGTGGAGTGAAAAAGAAAAAAAAAAAAGCCGAGTGCTGCTGGTGGAGCGAAAAAAAAGAAGAAGAAAAAAGCGAAATATCGGGACAAATTTCATCCTGACCAAAGGTTGGTCGGGACGTGGGACAAACACCTAAATATCGGGACGTCTGGTCACCCTATCTGAGTACGACCCACCTCCCTCTTATAAATTAAAAACACATTTTTTTTATATTTAACACTGTTATAAATGCTGGAAGTAAAGTGGAGTTTGGGGTGGAAGTTGACAGCTCACGACTCCCCAGATAATAACCTCACGACCCCCGAGGGGTCATGACCCCCACTTTGAGAACCTCTGCTATAGCAAGTGTCTACACTGTAGTGCTGCAGTGGCAATACTGCGGTTGTGTGGCTGTAGACATACCCATACAGTCGAATCCCGCTTGCCTGGCTCATTTGCGCCAGCCCTGTGTAAATGTTTATTTTTGTGAAGATTAACAGTAGAGTAGTTAGTTTGCTCTCTACTATTTTTATTCATCATGTTAATTCTTTTAAATCACCATGAATGTTTCTCTCAACATTTCTTAATTCTGTTTTAATCCTAACACTCCTTTACCCAGCTCTGAAAAAATATGTACAGTCTTTATATCAAACACATCATTATTTTCATGTAAATTGTTCCTGACCTTCTAAGGCCACTTCTACACTTAAAACTTCTGCAGGTATAGTAATGCCCCTTTAGAGTGTGATTTTTTTTTAATTGACAATTTTAGACCACTATAAGCCCTAGTGTAGATGCAGTTGTACTGGCAAAGGAGGGCTTTTGCTTATAAAAGGTGTGTCTACACTACAAGGGTTTGTCACTGTAGCTATAGTGGCAAACCTTTCCTAGTGTAGAGTAGGCCTGAGTAATATGTCTAGAAATAAAAATTCATTTTCTTTTCCTGCTGCCACTTTCCATGCTCTCAATCATTTCCTAAATACTGCTAACTAGTTCATAGTTCCTGTTAATCAGAGCTCACCCAGGATAGATTGCTGTTCCTCTGTCTTGTTTCGATTAATTTCATTTTCATATGGTCATCCTGATTTTCTGCATCTTCATTTGTGAAAGAGAGGTTTTCAGTAGTGGGCTTATCACCTGAATCTTAGGGAGATGGTCTGTCTATTCTCTTATTGCATCATATTATCTTTGGGAACAGATGCACTTGTTTGAGCAATGTCTAGGTTAACACAATAAAATCATCTTATTGGATCTGTTGATTAAATCCTACAAATGTGCTAGGTAGGCACAGCCCTGTATGTAGAGGTGGTGTGGCATCCTTTCATCCATTGCGAAGTACTAGAGGCCTTTCTGCCTCTATGGGATCCCCACTGTGCAGGGGGAATGGGTACATTGCTAAACCTTTATAAGGGGTACAGCATACTCCCTCCTAGGTAGCCAGCACTGTGGCTCCACCCAGTCTCTGCCCCTTCCAGCCTTCTCTGAGATACTGTGCATCCCTTGGGGAGTAATAAGGGAGCAGTCCCTGTCCTCGCCTGAAGCTAGGGACTGACACTCTGCCTCATTCTTAGTATAGGTTTTAATAAAAAATATTTGATCTAAACAAAATGTTAATGACTTATGGTTTAATACACACACACACACACACACACACACACACGTTAATTAGTAACAAAAACTAAGCAAACAGTCCACATCAAAAAATGTATTCAGGGAAACATAGGTGCTGAAACAGTTTTTATAGAGGGAATACTGAAAACCATTAAACAAAACTATATACCCTGTGTATGATGGGAACCACTTCAAACTGCCGCATCCCTAATTCCAGCACCTATATAGGAAAACATAATCCTTTTTCCTGTCTGTGAATGTCCATAGACTGATTTTTTAGAAATTTATTTTCTATTCAGAATTGTTCAGTGAATATTCTGGGCGAACAAGTGTCAGTGTATAGATTGTTCCTAGACTGTCTGCAACACATGTAAATTCAAGTGTTCCAATTTTTGAGTTGTGTGATTGGTCACTTAAATCTAATCTAATTATATCTGTTCCTAATTGGATGGCCTGACCTTTATAAAATACTTTATGCTTCTACTCAAAATGAATTTTTATTTTATGATTGAGTCTTAGCTCTTGGTGTGAAACTCTCTTACTATGAGCATTCATACAGCCAGAACTTTGCTTGTATGAATATCTGTAAATGCTGAATAAGAATGGGTGCAAGCATGGGCCCAGATGTTTAAAGGTATTTAGGAACTGCCATGCTCAGTGGTGCAATGCCTAAGTGTCATTTTCAATAGGCACTTAGAAGCCTAAATCTCTTTTGGCTGTCAGTGGGATTTTGGTTCCTAAGTGTCTTAAGTCCCTTTTTAAAAGGTACTTAGACACTTAAGCTTCTAATCTAATTAGACATTGCAATGCTGAGTGCAACAGTGCCAAAATACCTTTAAAAATCTGGTCCATGGTCAAAGTCATGTTTTGTCAAACTGAAGTTGGAGAAATGTTTGTGAATAACTTCCCTCACTGCTCATCCAGCATCTCTATTTTGCATAGGTTCTTTTACCAACCACATCCTGATAGTGCCTGCATGCCTTCCAGTAGAACATAAAATGATGACAAACATTTGTCACATGTAGTTTGTTCTCTCTTTTTCATCCTCTAGGAGGAGAACTGTATGTGTTGTGTTATGTGGCTTTTTGTCTGTTCTTAGTTTATAAGAGAAGTCAGGTTGAAGAAATATTTCTTGCACTTGGAACAGAAGGGTTGAGGTTTGTGATGGACCTTAGTTCCTGTAGGAGTTTGTTCCAGTCTGGGGCTGGCACCCAGGAAAGGTCTGTCTCCTAATCAGACAAGTTTTACCCTTATGGTAGAGACTTCCGCTGTTCCTGAGGAATGGAGTTGTTGACCATAGTCTTTATCCCGGAGCTTAAGGTCGTCTTGTAAGTGTTTTGTGCCCATGCCATTGAGCACTTTGAAGATAAAGACCAAAACCTTGACCTAACTTGATAGTTAGTGCTGAACGTGGAGGACAGGTTTACTGTGCATCCAGTAGCCTGTGTTGCCAAGGAGATGTGCTGCAGTGTACTATTAGTACCGTTTTCTACTATGATTGTTAAGAAACAAAAGCACATAGCTGAAATTCCATGTCCCCATACTTTCTCATGTGCAACGCTCAAGTAAAAAGATTTTGCACAGGGGAGTTCTGCAGGGGTTCCTTCCCCACAAACTGTTCCATAGTTGCAACTGTAGCCAGGGGGTCCAAGGCTCTGGCCTCATATATAAAGTAGCCCCTTCTACTTTAGAGCAGATGTAGACCCTGTATATCAGTGTTCTGCAGCACATGAGGATCTGCAGGCTTAGAGCAGTTGTTTGCATCCCTGCATGTTCCTTGCTCAACACAAACACATTTGTTTTCTGCCCTTTTGTGGCCCTTACTTAGTCATAGATTTGTGTCTATGTGCTTATAATGAGACTGAAGTTTAAGATGGGCTTGAATGTATGTGAAATACAATAGATAAGGAGTTCAGAAAAGAAATGCGTGTTCTGTTGGTGTTTTTAGTAGACTCAGATGAATCTCAACTACTGAGATCTATGCATGATCTTTGAACTGTTTGGACTGGTTGTGAGGAGAAGGGAGAGCTTGAAAGGTAGATTTTCAAAGACAAAAAAAAAGATAAGTGCTTAACTACAACTCCCATTGAAAGCCAATGGTGGATAGTACGAACCTGCCATTTGTGCCTCTTTGAAAATCTCCCTGAGTTCTGAAATCTCCACTACTGTTTAGATCTGAAATAGTTAAAAGTAAATTAATTTCTCATGTTGTTAGGCTTTTTATACAAATGTAGTTTCAAAGATACATTTCCAAAGACACATTTTTATATTTCACATTTGTCAAAATCTGCCTCCTCAATATTAAAATATATCCTGCCTTTGAGAAATGAATAGTACAAAAAACCCTGACCGAGCCTGTCAATCATTTAAAAATCTTTTGTCATAAACTTTGATGTGTTTTTGTGAAGATTGAGTAACATCTATGCGTGCCATATTTAACAGTGTTTGCAGAGTGAAATTAAAGAATGCCTGAGTAAATTGGAATTTACTGAATGAACAAAAAGCATTAGCAAATTAAAAGAAAAAATGACTTTTAAAAATGTTATCACAAATATAATATGCCAGTTGCTGTCTGACTTCACTGAGTACCAATTTCCAGCATATATTCCATCAGAAATTATAATAAAGGTTTCAAAATACATTTTCATCAAGTAAAGATCTTTGATAATATTCTCCAAATAAAAGGCCAGATTGTCCCTCTGACTTTAATCAGTCCTCCAGCAGCTTTGTTTTTGTAATTTAAGCCATTTAGGTGTTGAGGGTATATTTATGTACTTACACAGCTAAGTGACTACAAATATGACCCAAAAATATATAAACATAATGATTGAAGAATCACAATGGAAACATACTGTAAATTCGTTGGCATTCATTAAAATTGTTCCACACCAACAACATGACAATGCATCGCTTTTTAGCTGCTATATTATCTCCATCTTGATAAAGGTGAGACAGTTGCAACTCCCATGACAAGAGACTATGTGCTTAAATTCATATCCAGAGCTTGAATGCTACAAAATAGGAGTGGAATACTGCAAACATTTCAACTGAGAACTCCTTGGCAAGTCTCAGTCTTCACAAACAACACATTCTGGGGAGTTAGACCAATTAGTGGCTGTGCTAGAATGTCCTCACCTTTAATAAATCTTTGATAACTACCTGTTCTAACAAAGACCTCATTGTGCACAGATTTGGAGCATGGGGGGATTGGCTACATTCACTTTTCTTACTTAGCTTTGTGCTTCACAGGCTATTGACAGACCATGTGCCCCCAAGAATAAGTTATTTTTTCTGAGAAGTGGTTACTTCTTTATGGTAGCTTTGTAATCATTCAAATGGGACTAGAAAGCTGGAACAGCTACTTCCATATGTTATAAGGATAAGACAAAGATTTAGAAAATAAAACCATCAAAGCCCAGCATGCCTGCATCACTGTTGCATTACGGAGACCAAAATTGAGCACTAGATATTACGAGAGAAGTAGCAGATGGGGTAGGGCAATCACCAAGCATAACCAAAAGCAATAAAAAAGATTTTTTCAATATCTAGGTTGCACTGTTCTTTTCCGTCTTCCTTATTTATTTATTTGTATTAAGAGATTGGGGCCTAATTTTGCTAGGTGTTGTAAAAACATAGTAATAAACAATGCTAGCCATAATGAGTTTATAATCTAAACAAACAAGACAGATCAAGGGAAGTAGTAATAGTAATAGTAGTAATAGTTTACAAATTGAGAACCGAGACCCAGAAGTTATGCAATTTAGTCAAGGTAATGCAGGATGTCTGTGGTAGGATTAGGAATTGAAGCCAGATCTCCTGAGTGCCTTTATCATAAAGCCACTCTTCCTAAGATCAATATTTCCTCAAAATGGAGGCATCTTATTCTTGGGACTGAAAGGTCTGTTTTGGTAGTGCACTGAAATCATCTTAAATAAAAGATTGTCCCTTGAGAACATCAATGACAGACATGGTAGATTTGTACATTGCTGGTTCAAAAGCCTGTACTGTATGTTATGACAGCATGTGTTGCTTTTTCTGTTGTATCTGTAGAGAACTGTTTTAGAATGCCGTCTATCAGATACCAATTTTGAAACCTGGAGTTCATTATTGTGTGTCATAGCTGATACCTCTGGGGATTGTGGGAGGATATCATGCAGTGTCTGCTAGTGGTGATACTTCAGACAGCATAAGCCTAGAGAGGGTGGATATTCAAAGCACTTGCTGTTAAGTTTGGCATCTCCTAATTGAAGGCATCTAGTTCAGTTTGAAGAGCATGGGTGAAATGTTTTTACAACAGCCAAAATTTACAATGGGATCTGTGTTGGGTTGTCCACCCCACACTGGCCTTGAAGGAGTTAATGAAGGCCTGATGGGCCAATTAACCTATTAGGCTGAAGGCTGAGAGGAAAATCCTAATTAGGGGAAGCTCACCTGTGCAGGAGGAGGCTGGGCTTCTATAAGGGAAGTGCCTTTGGCTCTAGCAAACACAGAGAGGGGGAAAGCCAGAAAGGTAGGATAGGGCTCAGGAAAAGGCAGTAAGGTCTAGAAGGGAACAAACCTTGGCTGCTGGCTAGAGCAGTGGTTCTCAGACTAGGGCTGCTGCTTGTGCAGGGAATGCCTCTGGTGGGCCGGGCCGGTTTGTTTACCTGCTGCGTCCGCAGGTTTGGCTGATTACGGCTCCCACTGGCCACGGTTTGCTGCTCTAGGTCAATGGGGGCTGTAGGAAGGGCGGCCAGCGTGTCCCTCACCCTGCACTGCGTCCTGAAGCCCCCATTGGCCTAGAGCAGGGAACCATGGCCAGTGAGAGCCACCATCGGCCAAACCTGCAGACGTGGTAGGTAAACAAACTGACTCGGCCCTCCAGGGACTTTTCCTGAACAAGTGGCGGCCCTAATTTGTGAACCACTGGGCTAGAAGATCCCTGAGCCAGAACTTGGAGTAGAGAGTGGGTCTGGGTTCCCTTGCTAGTGACTGAGGGAGTGGCACTACAAGGCAGTCAATGGTCTAACTGCCTAGGACTGCTGGCAACAAAAGAGACTTTGATACCGAGAAAGGGGAAAATGCATATAGTGACCTGGCTGGAGGTCAGAGCCGCAAAGAGGCAGCAGCATCAACAGCTCAGGAAATGAGAGGGGCTGCAGACTTGGAGAGAGAGGCAGAGAGATAGTGTGCAATTGCAGGCAGGGGTGTTGACCTGGTGAACTATTCCCCAGAATGTCCAGGAGGAGGTGCCATTCTAGCAGTGAGTGGCAGGATCTTCAGAATGATACAGGGTAAGTTACTGTTCTAGAATGTAACTGTCTGTAGATCATTCAGTGGGGCAGTGTTAGTTTTCTATCACCTGAAGTGTACATGGAGGTATAAAATATTGGTGCTCTTTATTAAACAGTGCTAATTAAGGCCCAGCAACTTCATCCCAATTATTGGTCACAGCATCTGCACAAAGAAAAGAAAACCAAATACAAAATGTTGGTGTTGGCTCCTAGAGTCACGATGGAGCCATTATTTTAACAGAGGAACTAGGTTTGTCAACACTGAATTTTTGAATTTGGGGAATTCATCTTCTCCGGCACTTGCCCTTTACAGCATTTTCCTCCTCAGAGCCACAGTTATCTTTCATTTCTCTGCAATATGTCTGACATGTCCATTGTGCCTTTTGCTGTTCTAATTGCTGCTTTCCAGATAAAATGCAGATAGCACAGTAGGTCGACAAATATGTGTAAGTACCAGTTAGAAGTAGTTTCCTATGAAATACATGAGTAGAAAGTTTGATTTACTTGAGAAAGCACATAGCAGTTGGATGAATTCTGTGTATTCATTATCATTGTTAGGTTATAGGCCTGATAATGCATTTTCTGATCTCATCTCTAGAATGCTTGTTGTGGTACCACTTCAGCTTCTATTTTCTTATGCATGTATTTGGTTTGCGTGAGTTTTGAGTAATATTTTAATTCTCATATGCCTTTCTTTGGTAGTGGAATGGATATCTTGCATACACTCTCATGAATCTTGCATAAGGTGTCACTACTTTTCTTATCAGGATTCTTAATAAATTCAGCAGTTGTGCCATCACAACCAATCACACTTTCTATCTCAGCTCAGATGATGGTTCCTGCATGCGGCAGCTAAAATAACATTTCCTTATCATCTACCCTCCTATTATGTTTTCTAGTATAGAGGTTCTACTTTTTATCGGTCTCTTCTGCTTTTTATATTGCCAAATCCAGCAATACTAAAGTTCCCATGGCTGGGTGTGATTGTACCCATTCTTCTCTTGAAGCCTTCCTGACATCTCTCATTTTACTGAGTGTCCCATAATTACTTGTTTTTTGCAGTTCACGCTTCTTGTATTGCTCATCCTATCATATCTCACCATGCTTTGCATGTGCCAGCTCATTGCTACACAATCGTTCCCAACTGCCTTATTCAAGGTGCCTTTTCAATCTGAGCTCTTGTACATTTTTTTGCTATGTCAAATAAATCCTATTCAAACAGCAGCATTTTGGGTGCTTTGTTCAACTTGCCATCCTGCCATGCATCAAACTGCTCACCAATTTTCACTGTGCACTTCCTTGCCACTATGTGCAGTATATTCCTGGGAGGTTGAGGTGAAGTGCATATGCAGCAAGCCTGGAATTTTGAAAATAATTGGCTAGTGATTTGCTATCAGCCTCTGATGGTGCAAAGCAGCTGGGGATGCTATTTTTTTAAAATCTTTCCTGCAGAATGTGCAATAGTTTGAATTCCTGGGGAGCTAATCTTGAGAACAAAGAATGTATTTTCTCTTGCTGAGCTGATGAAATGGAGTGCTTTCAGGAAACAGCTGATGCTCAAGGCAGAATTCAATGAGTTATATAATTATGCGCTGACCTTTTCCAATCAACGTCATGCCATTAGATTCTGATAAAAAATGCCCCTTCTTATTTTAGCACCAAAGACCCTGCAATTGGCATTACGTCATGCTGAGGAAAAGTATCAATAAGCCCCTGTAGGCAGCTATAGGAATCCCAAGGGTTGTTACATGCACCCTTCTGTTGAGTGTTAAGCTATTTTTAATATCAAGGTCTTATTTATCAGGGCCTTAATGTTCAGGGTTCAGATAAGCATCCACACTTTGAAGGCTTATCTAGACCTATAGAGGCCTCAAGCACCCCTAGCCTCAGACAACCTCCTGTGCTCAACAGGCTCCCCTCACCTGCATCTGCTTTGTGGGGACCTGTTACCTCCTCTCTCAAATGTTCTGAGAAAGAAGCATATTTGTTCCCCCACCCTGGTGTCTTCAGTGGGAAATTTCCTCTCACCCTCTCCATTAGGGGGTCTTCAGACTCTCCTTCCCACTTGTCTGTTTCCTGGCAGTCGGGAGGGTTTGTCTGACCTCTTATCCCCCCCAGTGTCATGTCCCCTAGACTGTCCCTAGGTTCTCCATTCCACCACAGCATGCACCCATCTCTTTCCTTTTTCCTCCACTGCCTTGAGACTGTGATCTTGGGGTGAATGGAGAATTTGGCCAACCCTTCCCCATATATGTAACATGACTTACTGCAGGGATTGGGACCAGGCAGTCTGGGCGACAGTGGGACAGCTGACAAGTGTATAAAACTTTTTGCTAGTTGATCTTATTTTTCTAAGAATCCTGGACAAATAATCTGAGTAACCTGCTTCCTTCAACCTTCGTTTTGCTTTAACTTTTCTGTGCTACATTTAGTGAATGGGCATTTGTGCAATTTCCATATTACACCTTTGAAGATGGTTATTCTCTCCTGTAGTACTTATTGTAATAGACTATATTTCAATATGGTCCTCCATGGCTTTGGTGAGAGAGAGAATTCACTTTTCAAAATGCTTTTTACTGCGTTCAAATGATGGTTTTATGATCAGTGCAGTAAGAGAACCACAAAGACAGACAGTTCTGGTGAACTATTTGTTAGATTCAGTCGCTCATAAAAAGGACTATTGCAACGTTCTGTACCTAGCCATGATATCATAAGGGGGAAATTAACTGGAATGCAAGGAGTCTGGCAGTATGCAAACATTGTCACAGTTGTGGACAGACCACATGCACTCCCTGTGTGGAGTGGGACTGCCTATGAGTTCCACAAAAGCCAGTGTGGAGAGGGGTGAGGTGCCATTGAATCTAGAACTATAGAACCATAAAAACATAGGGCTGGAGGGGACTTTGAGAGGCCATCTAGTCCATCCCCCTGCACTGAGATGGGACCAAGTAAACCTAGACCACCCTGAAAGGTGTTTGTCTAATCTGTTCTTAAAAGTCTCTAATCATATGGATTCCACAACCTACCCTTGAATGCCTATTCCAGTTCTTAACTATAGTTAGAAAGTTTTCCTACTATCTAACTTAAATCTCCCTTGCTGCAGATTAAGCCAATTACTGCTTGTCCTATCTTCAGTTGATTCTTTTTATATTGATATTCTTAACATATTTGAAGACTTTCTTAAGACTAAGCATGCCCAATTTTAAACTATCCTCATGGGTTAGGTTTTTTGTAGCTCTCCTCTGGACTCTTTCCAATGTATCCACATCTTTCCTAAAGTGTGGTGCCCAGAACTGGACATAGTACTCTAGCTGAGGCCTCACCAATGCCGAATAGAGTTGGGCAATTACCTCCCATGGCTTTTAGATGACACTCCTGTTAATACAGCCCAGAATTATATTAGCCTTTTTTGCAACTGCATCACATTGTTGGCTTATACTCAATTTATGATCCACTTTAACTCCAGATTCTTTTCAGCAGCACTACCACCTAGCCTTATTCCCCATTTTGTAACTGTGTATTTGACTTTTCCTTCCTAAGTGTAGTATTTTGCACTTGTCTTTATTTAATTTCACCTTGTTGATTTAAGACCAATTCTCCAATTTTTCAAGGTGGCTTTGAATTCTGATCATGTTGTTCAAAGGGCTTGTGTCCTTTCCCAGCTTGGTATCATCTGCAAATTGTATAGGTGTACTTTCTACTCCATTTTCCAAGTTATTTTTTTAAATTTATTAATAATCATTTTATTAATGAAAATATTTAGTAACATACCTAGGACTGTCCCTTATAGGGTCCCACTGTATAAGTCCTCTCAGTCTGACAATAAATCACTAAATATGCAGACCACTAGGTAGGGAACCCCATTGCAGAGGTTGCTAGTAGGGCTGCAACCATTGCTTTCCTCCATAGACTGAAATAGGAGTTGTGGAGGGGAAACACAGCAGCCAAACACTCTGCCCCCAATTTATGGGGTGAATTTTATCCTCACTTCAACTACATGACACCTGATCATTCTGTAAGTGAGACCTATAAATTCCACCCTTGAATGAGCACTACAGTAATTTAACAATTTTCAAACCATTATACAAAAGTTACTTTTCTGTTTTCCAGTATAAAGTACCAAGAATTTTAGTCATGCAAAAGGGTGCAATTTGTGCTAAGATTGGTTGGGTTATTTTGCTTGCCAAGATTTGTTTAAAACATCTCCAAGAATCCAGACAATACTGGGAGGAAAATTGGAATCAGAAAGGCTGTTAGTCACAAATTAATTAAATGAGGGATTTGTTGGCAACTTATCTGCTGATCATCACATCCTATTACGACAGACACATTTTACATCAAGTGAAGAGCACATCACTGTTTTTGTATTACGATGCTCAATTCTGCAGCAGATTTTCGTAACTCTTGAGTAGAGTGAGGTAGTAAGGAAATGGTTTTTTTGCTATGAATTTTTTTCCCCAAAATGAAAAACTTTAGTTTTCTTCTAAAATTCTTGGAAAATGTGCTAGTTTTTGACAAACTCAAAAATTCACCATGAAAAGTTTTCATTAACATTTTCATTTAGTCAAAAAAGCCATTTCCCAAAACTCCAGAAAACATTCTCACAGAAATTTTGACACTAACAGTAGGATTTAATTGCAGTAGCTATGAGAATCTCCAATAGCCCTTGCTGTGTACCATACAGTGTAAGATATTTATTGTAAATCCATTGCTTGCTTTTATTTTGGAATTGGTGCCTGCTGAAAGGCAGTGGAATGACAGCTCTCAGGTTGTGATAGTCAGGTTCTCCATGTGTTCTCAGAATAGCTAGTAGATACCAATAGATCTTTACCCTAACCTGCAGGGACCACCCCTATCATTGAGAGAGTAATTTAGTCTTCTCAGCCCATAAAGTCATTGACGCTGCAGAGACTGCCAACAAAACTAACAATTAATGCAAATTGTGGTAGGTGTTTTTATGTGGACACCTATCCCTGAGGAACTAGGCTGAAACAACTCATTTCACTTAAGCTACCTGCAGTGTATAGGAATTGGGCAGTATCCCTCTAAGTAGTTTGTGAATCCTCTTGTGTACTTACTGTTTTTTGATGTTTCAGAAGCCACCAGAATCCTGCTGGAGCAGTGGTGTACATAAGTAGCTAAGCCTAGTATGTTGTGTATATAGTTGTGTAAACAACTATTTGGGCCTCACTGAGACTTCATATTGCATATGGCATGTAAAGAGCAAAATGCACAACACTAACAGACATCAGACACTAACAACCTTTAATAACTCCAACATGGGCTGTGTTCACACCAGCAGTGTTGAGTTGAAAGAATCCATATTGGTAACTCAAAGCATCTCGTTCCATATGAAATTCATGTTCATTGAAGCATACATTTAGGTTAGGGCTGGGTAGCATTGGTAATCGTATTTCAAGGCAAATAAAAGGTTTTTGTTTCTGTTCAGAAAAACAGTTTCCTCTTATATAAACCAGACATGCATTAATTTGCCAACTATTTATCCAATCCAAAATTTTGAGCCAAAATCTGCTCCCTACCCAACCCCTACAATTCCCATTGAAATCAATGTGAATTGCATGCAGACATTGGCATAGAGAATGGGTCTGGTTCACTCATGAAGTAGTCAGACTGCTTAATTGAAAGAATCTCTTTGATAGGTGAAATTATCCAATTTTTAAAATGTAGCATTGGATTGGACGTTTAAATGACTGGATTGGACTGACATTGGATGTTTAAATGGTGTTAAATGACTGGAAATGAGCAAATTAAATGAATAGACTCTCTAAAGAATCTCTCCAGAGGTTAATGTTATAACTGTGTAACCAAAATGATATATTTATTTTGATATATAAACATTGTGCTCCTCTAAGAAATAAACAGTAGGATTGTGAATATGACTAAAGTTAAATTCAGCCTCCGCAAGGGCAAATATTTACTTAGGATTAAAGTCAAAATTTCAGCTGTTTGGAGGCAAAAATAAACAAAATCCAAAAATTGGATATAGTCTAATTTTATCTAGAACAATAGTTTGATTAGATCATTTTTGCTTCAACCAGTGTATTGTATAAAATCCGAGATGGTGTAATAGCGCCAAGGATTTATGCTTGGAGGGTCAGCCTGTTTTCAAAACACTAAATAATGGGAAACACTTGAAAACATCAGAATGCCTAAAATCAAGAGGCGGTGAGTGGGGAATTTGCAGTTTGTGGATTTTCTGCCGATGCCTCCGATTGTCACTATAAGCATGCTGCATCTGTAGTATTATAGCAACTAGAAACCAAACACAGCTATAGTTGTGTGCAGGGGTGCAGAGAACCAATACTTATAAGCATTAGGCTCCAATGATATGCAAGCAAGTCTTAGGATAAAATATATGAAGGTAAAGTTCTATTGCTCTTCTCACATACAATCTTCCTTCATTTTCTTGAAAACTAACTGTGAATGCAATCTATGGAGATGAATCAGCCTATAACATACTGTTATGTACCTATAACAGTATGAATACCCTAACAGGAAAGCAGTAAAAGGGATTTTCTTAGCAAACCTGGTTGAACCGAAAAAACAAACAAACAAAAAAACCCAAACACTTAATATTTGAGAAAGTGACATCTGAATCTTTTTTCTTTTAAATCTTCCTTGTATCCTTAGAATTCTAAGCAGGAAAGACTGCTAAATAGAGTTAAGCATTCTGGTGAAAGAAACATTTGTGAACACACCTGGCTGCCAGCTAAATGCTGGGGTCTAATGCACTGTCACATGTGACATGTTAATGCTCTTAAATGCAACCCGGACAGGTCTTATTAGTTATGTTTCTGGCCTCTACGTGAATCAGACTAGAAAGTCCTTACTATTCTGCAGATCTAAAAAACATTTTAAAATTTGTTTGAAAAAAACAAATCAGTCATAATCAATAATACTGCATAATTTCTTATGACACATTTATTCAGTCAACACCCAAATCCCTCAGTCTTTTCTCTTTATATGCAGAGGCCCCATGGTCTATAATCCACTTGGCAACAAATGTAGCTGACCAATTACTTTGAAGTGCAGTTGAGAGGTAAAGTGTTATTGCTGGTTGATTAAAAGATGATGCTAGATGGCTATTGTCTGTGACTCATGAGAGAACCATTGGTAGAAAACATCCCTTTTGGAGGGTGTTAGCAACTACAATTTTCATTTCTGATCTACAAACTATATATAAAATACTATAAAGAATGAATAATATGTAAGAAAAATAACAAAGGGCCAACTGCATGTATAGACAACAAGCTGACTCTGACCAAACGACGAATCAGATTGTGGGCTGTGCTTTCATGAAGGCAGGGGGGAGAAAAGGATACAAGGCATGCACAGCCTGCCCAAGAGCCAACCACTATTGCAATCTGTTCCTGAATCCCAGTCCCTCCTCAAGCACCTCGTGGAACATTAATGCTCAACAGCACTGCCCCTAACTCAGGCCATTGCCACAATTTGGCTTAGTGTACACAGGCTCACAAATTCATCTTCCTCTGCAGTATGGGACATGGGTCACTTAGAAGTTTAAACTAGTGTAAATGGTGGATTCTCTGTAACTTGAAGTCTCTAAATCATGATTTGAGAACTTCAGTGACTCAACCAGAGATTAAGTGTCTATTAGAGGAGTAGGTGGGTGAGGTTCTGTGGCAATGTGCAGACTATATGATCATGATGGTCTGTTCTAACCTTAAAATCTATTAGAAGAGTACTATGAGGCAAAAAGTTAGATTGTAGGGCAGGAATAGATTGATGTAATTTCTGGTTATCTGGCTCCTGCATATTTTGGAATGCATAATTTAGAAAAGAAGGAACCTTCCAGACCACAAGAAGATAAGGCACTCGAGAGTAAAATTAGTGTCGTGCACATGAAACGTTGGAGATAACAGGCCAGGGCCATAGGTGTTAAATATCCATATACCTGTGCTGGCTCATTGGAGCTACAGTCATTTACACCATCTGAGAATATGCTTCATTGGGAGGAAAAAATGGTGAAAAACAACTGAAGACAAGAGTTGGCTGAGAAGATGTAATTGGGTAATGTTAACAGAACATAAAAAGCAAGAGGAGAGGATGCTATTCAAGTAGATTAGACTTTCCTAAATTAGAACTCCTATTTATGAGATTAAATATCAACATTTAAATCAAACTAGCATTTCCTTCCCCCTAAGAGGTGTTGAATTTTAAACTGAGTTAGGGAGGGCTTAATCTAGCTCCCACTGAAGTCCACAAACTCCCATTGACTTCAGAAGGAGTTGGATTGGGCCCTGGACCTTTGTATTTGGAATTATTGAATTTACCGCTAATGTTAATTTACTGTCTCCTTAAGGGTGGATCGTGGGAAGTAGTCTGACATTTGAATAACTTTTCCTCTAGCCAATCAGTTTGAATGTGGGGAATGGTCACAGGAAAAATGGTGGTAATGGGGAACAAGCAAGGTTCAATGCAGTTGTAAATATGAAGCAGTAAGTAGCACATGACATCTTCAGAAGAATGCAGTGTAGCTGTACCATGTTAGTTCCAGGATGTTAGAGATACAAGGTGGGCAAGTTTACACAGAGCGCTTCTTCAGGTCTAGAAAAGGTACTCCAAGTGTGACAGAGAGCTTGTCTCTCACTAATAGAAATCCGTTCAATAAAAGATATTACCTTGTCTTCAGAAGGAAGCATTCAACAAGGTGGCAAAGCCTGCAGATGACTCACACAGTTAACTAGGCTACCCATGGTGATAGGTTTAAATATAATTCCTAACAAACAGTTTCAGAAAACCCTAACAAGGCAAGGCAACTGGACAACATAGTCACAGATGTTATGTAAACAAGTGCAATGTAATGCATGTTGCAAGTAACAATTTGAACTTCTCATCTGCATTAATGGATTGTAGATGAATTATAATCATTCTGGAAAAAAGCTTGTGCATTATTGTGAACAACTCAATTAAAGTATCTGCTCAATCTGCAGCAGTAGACAGAAGCAGATGAGGATAATTACTTATTCGTGCAACAGGGCCTCAAGAACCTAACTGGTAGGCACTGTGCAAATATATAGAAAGAGACAATCCCTGCCCTGACAAGCTTACAGTCTAAATACAGCAAAGAGTCAAAGGGTGGGATGGGAAACAGAGGTGGAGAAGTGAAGAAACTTGCCTAAGGTCACTCAGGAGCAAAGCTGAGAAAGAAACCAGGTCTCGTAAAGCCAAATCCAGTGTTCTAGCCACTAAACAAGAGACTTTCAAGATGTTATGTTGTATTCAAAAGGGAAATATTATACCTATTTTTCTGATCCAGTATGTGCTCCTGGAAAATGTGCATATGAAGCTGTAGTGGCAAGAAGTGGAATAGAAGAATTTCAGGATATATAGGATGGGCATTATAAGACCTCCATTTGTTGGAGTCTACTATATATCACTCTTCTTTATGTTCTCAGTGTTATACTCAACAATTTGGGATGAAAATATATTATTAAAACATTATAGCACACAGCCATTTAGTAAATAATTGTAAGTTGTGAGAACAATTGAGATGTTCTTCTGTTGCACAAAATAACCCCAGCTATACATACAATGTGATGGGGCTAATTTAGCTACAACTAATCAGGAAAAATATCTTGGAGTCATCATGGACAGTTCTCTGAATATGTCCAAGCAGTGTGCAGAGGTGGTCAAAAAAGCAAACAGGATGTTAGGAATCAGTAAAAAGGGGGTAGAGAATAAGACTGAGAATATATTATTGCCCTTATATAAATCCATGGTATGCCCACATCTTGAATACTGTGTACAGATGTGGTCTCCTCACCTCAAAAAAGATATACTGGCACTAGAAAAGGTTCAGAAAAGGGCAACTAAAATGATTAGTGGTTTGGAGAGGGTCCCATATGAGGAAAGATTAAAGAGGCTAGGCCTCTTCACCTTGGAAAAGAGGAGACTAAGGGGGGATATGATAGAGGTATATAAAATCATGAGTGATGTGGAGAAAGTGGATAAGGAAAAGTTGTTTACTTATTCCCATAATACAAGAACTAGGGGTCACCAAATGAAATGAATAGGCAGCAGGTTTAAAACAAATAAAAGGAAGTTCTTCTTCATGCAGCGCACAGTCAACTTGTGGAATTCCTTACCTGAGGAGGTTGTGAAGGCTAGGACTATAACAGCATTTAAAAGAGAACTGGATAAATTCATGGTGGTTAAGTCCATAAATGGCTATTAGCCAGGATGGATAAGGAATGGTGTCCCTAGCCTCTGTTTGTCAGAGGATGGAGATGGATGGCAGGAGAGAGATCACTTGATCATTGCCTGTTAGGCTCACTCCCTCTGGGGCACCTGGCATTGGCCACTGTCAGTAGATAGATACTGGGCTAGGTGGACCTTTGGTCTGACCTGGTACGGCTGTTCTTATGTTCTTATGTCCTGCACCCAAGTGTGTGATATGCTGCATTGCAGACACTGGGACAGACTTCTTTTATTTCAATAGAGTAACACCAGGGTTGAATTTTTCACAGGATATTGTGCAGCAGATTTGCTGCACTACCAAACACTTACCAGTGATCGTCTTGCCTGCATTTCTTCATGACAATAATATGAAGCCATTAGAAGGTGTTGTTGAAGATCTCAAACTTTAATTATAAAATAAGTGAAGCATTTTTGGAGGACAAGCTTTAATGTCTTTTTAAGATGGTGATAAAAGGAAAATCAAGCCTGAACAGAGTCGTTGCTGATCAGTGCAAATATATTAGTCCCAAATTACTGTACATTTTGGATAAACGAGCGAGAGGGAAAGCCGGTAGCAAAAGATGCAAAAAAGTTACTCATCCATTTGTAAAATCTGTGTGGTTAGCATCATTCTAGGTCATTATATCCATCTGCTCCAATATTGGTTCTAAATATCCTCATCTAATTTAAGAGCCACTAGGTCTATTTAAAATAACTGCAGTTTTGTCCATTTTCTCAGTGTTTTTAAGTTGAAATTCTGTATTAATATAGATAAAGGTCTGAAAGCTGTTACAGATAAAGTAGCGAAAGCTGGCCATTTGATACAGGTGTTCCCATTTCATGTCCATGTGTATACAGGTGTTGGATTGGGGGGCATAGAAGTATCAAGCCACAGGCATTTCATACTTTTAAACCTCTTCACCAGTAGTCTCTCAGGTAGTTGGACAGTGTAAAAGCAGAGATAGGAAACTTGAGCCAAGAGTAGATTCTGGCTTCATTCTAATCTAACACAAACCAAATCACTCGAGCTGATAATGTACATTGAATATTAAACCACATGAAATGATATGTAAAATTTTTGTGACTGCCTAGAAAACATGAGAATGCTGTCACTGGCTGCATGGACTTTTCATAGCTCTCTCCCATGGTGATAGCTTGAAGCTGGCTCCTTCACTATAGCAATACCTAGCTGTGACAGGCTTGAGGTAACCCATCCAGTGTGGGGAGTGTGAACTTCATCTCACTTGGGGTGTACATAACCTGCACGTATGTCTCTGTGGCCAAAGTCAATATACTCACCCCTGTTAGCGGGGTAACCAGGCCTAGTTGCCAAAGTCCACAGATTCACCCCCATCAGCAGGGCAGTAAGGTCCAGTTGCCAAAGGCAATAGCTTTGCCCCTGTTAGCTGGGCAGGTCATAGTCAACTGTTTCACCCCAGTCAGCAGGGCAGTAAGGCCTACTGGAAAAAAGCACTGGCTCTGCCCCTGTAAGTGGGGCAGTAATGCCTAGTGGTCTCAGTCATGGAAGGGGGGCACCATGCACAACAAGGGGGTGGGGGGTGGAAGCCCAGGCCTGCCAGCCTGAGCCCTCCTTCTCTGCCAGGGCCCTGGTAGTAGCAAGAGTGCTTGCCACTGAGTCAGAAGTGGGGTCCAACCAAAACACACTGACTCAGTGGCCTGGTTACTGAACCAGAACTTTTATCTAATTCTCCTGGGCTGCTTCCTACCATGGTTACTGCTGTTGTAATCTGGGCATCTCCGATGTCTCTGAGTTGCCCAGTCTGGCTGTCCCCAGAGACTCCAGAATCTGTGGGGCCTCCACGGATGCCCTGGTGTCTGCCTTGGTTGCATCATCTCTAGCTCCCATGATCTCAGGCTTTGGCTGATCCTCAGCTGTAGCCTGCCTGCAGCATGCATCCTTCCTCTCTAGAGATCAGCCCACTGAACTGAGCTGCTCTCTTTTATACAAGTGCATTTGCAGCATGCTCAGTAGAGTTGAAGGGGTGTGGCTTCCTCAACCCACAATGTCAGGTTAACCTTTCCCCGTCCAGTCCGGGTGAGTGCGCCCCATCACATTAGCTCTTAGCCATAAATCACAAAGCAAGGTCAGTTTCATTGTCTCCATTTTACAGATGGGGAAACTGAGGCACAGAGCTGTAAAGTGCTTTGCCCAAGGTCACTCAGCACATCAGTGATAGAGCCATGAATAAAACCCGGTCTCCTGAGTCCCAATCCAGTGCTCTAGCCACTACTATTGAAGGTAAATAAAATGGAAATAACTTATTTCATGTAAGAATTTTCCAGTGAGAGCTTCAGCCCTCAGCTTCATGAGGTAAGGGTGGGGAACTCAGCCTTCATCTAATTGTACAGCTTGAATTCTTTAACAAGTTATCATTTAGCTTCCCTGTGGATCACTGCGCCACTTACAGACTTTGTGTTGACTGCCAGCCAGATACTCAACCAAATCTTGGCTTGTGTACACTCCTATTTTCCACTGATTACTTAAGAGTCAAATACAAATATTGACCACCCAACTTGAATATTTTTGAGTAGTATTCCTTTAAAAAATAACATTACAAGCACTTTATGTAAACCACAGAATTCTCTAACAACATTTTTTAAAACCACAATTTGTAAAATGTCTTGACCTCATGTTATTCTGTACCAACATCTGTTTTCATCAGTCACATTGATTCATATTATGTGAAAAACATAACAGGACACAGAGGAGATTTTAAATAGGTAGCTCAGAGGGCTGATAAAGGAGTACAGATATTTGCACTTTTAAGGCACTTTTTAAAATTCATTCTGGGTGGATAGGGGCAGAAAGTTTTCATGCTCTATGTAAAATGAAATGGTGGTCATGCCCAAGAGTGAGATTGGCAGTAGATCCTACTGACCTCTGTAATCCATCTGTAATGATAAATATTTTAGAGAAGCTTGTAG
This sequence comes from Gopherus evgoodei, assembly GCF_007399415.2. Lineage (NCBI taxonomy): Eukaryota > Metazoa > Chordata > Testudines > Testudinidae > Gopherus > Gopherus evgoodei. The sequence continues at coordinate 51,375,918 of NC_044328.1, read as the reverse complement.
ATAGATCCCAATCAACTTCTTAGTGATATGTAATTTGCCATCCCAGTTGGTACTGAACCACCCTCCTAACCATAAAGGTGGTACTTTTAGATGAGAGATGGGGCAGTCTAGGGAAGTTTCTAATCCCACTGGATAAAAGATGCTATATAAATACCAGAGATTAATATAGGTGAATTCAGATCTTCCTTCAAGTATGCACCTACTTTGTGGCTCCTGTAATGCTCTCACTAATGTCAATGAGAGCCTTTTATTCATGAAGTAGATATAGCTCTCAAGTAAATACGGCCATCAAAGTAACATTGCTGCATTCATTGCTGGATCTACATTAAAGAATACTGCAACTGATTAGTTTTTACTTGATCTTTTTGTGAAATCATCTTTGCTTGACATTGGCAAATCATAATAACTGAAACCCCAGTATGTTAACAGCATTCCTCGGGGCCTTCTTCTTTTTCCTAATCTTTGTTTTGAACATGGAATTTGATATGGAACAATTCCTTTTGGACTCATGGTGACATTACCCAGGGTACAATCTGGAACTGTTAACTTTGTCCCCTCAATTCTCCAACCTGCCTTTTACACTGCTTTGCTGGGAGGACAACCGTTTCTTGTCTACCCACACACAGTCTCCAGCATTTAAATTACTCTCAGCTAAAATGTCTGAGTGCTATGGCCAGCCATGCTTGAATTACACTGCAGAGCAACACCAGCAAATTTCCAGTCCCAGACTTTCCCCCAGAAATGTGCATCTTGTACTGCTCAACCTTCTCTTGGACAGCACAAGCTCGTGTAAAGTCTATCTGTGACAGGTTTCCCTTGGGGTGCCACTGAGCCCCTCAGACCCACCAGTCTGGGGTCTTTTTTACACTGTACTGCTGTGACAAGCTCTCTCCAGGCTCCTGCCTGCACTTTCACCAGCACCCATAGAGGCAGGGACACACCCAGCTGCGGTTGTATGCAGACACTGTGATCAGCCCTGCATGGGAAGGCTCCAGCTAGGGAACTTCTCAGCTACTCAAGCACGCACCCCCTCTGGAGTGTAAACCCAAATTATACCATCTTGCACTGCAAGGGAACTGTACAGCATAAGCTCATGAAATTTGCTCCCTCCCTCAATATGAAGAGGTATATACAACAGCTTTCTGCCACGAGTTATGACTCCTATACACTAGTTTTAGACAAAGCAAAAACAAGTTTATTAATGATACAAGCAGGCTGCTGATTCATAAGGGCAAGCTGCACTTGCTTACAGCTTAGAATCCTCAGGTGTTCCAGTCATACATTAAAAATCCCTTTAGCCTGGATCCATCACTTGCCCAGTTCAGTCTTTGTTCCTCAGGTGTTTCCAGGAGTCTCTTTGGGTGGGGAATCAGTGAAGAAAACAACATGGTGTCACTCTCCTGCCTTATATAGCTTTTGCATAGGGCAGAAACCCTTTGTTTCAAAGCTTGGTTCCCACGGCAGTCAGTGGAAAAATACTGATGTGCCTGTAGTGTCACAGCAGCCATTACTCAGAGGCTGTTTGTAGCATTTTCAGGAAGGCTCCCTAGGTCGGAGATAAGCTTCTTCTAAGGCCTATTGTTTTCTCTAATGGCCCTTTAACCTGAGTGGGCCCTTCCCAGCCAGTCATCTAGACTGGGTGCCTTTTGCCTGTCTGTTACAGCTATCCCCCTATTCCATTTTGTTTCTTACAGCTGTCCCAATACTCCATTTTGTTTTTGTTCTCCTCCTGTGGCCGCCCTTCCCTGGCTGTTAAGTTGTTTACCAGGGGCACTGCCCTTCTCAAAGGGAGGGCCCCTTAAGTTGTTTAACAAGAGCCATTGCCCTTCTCAAAGGGATGGCCACTTGTGCTGCGTGCTAAATGGGACCACTGTCCTGTTCAAAGGGTTAATCCTGTTATCACCTTGTTGAACCTGGGCTCGGTGTAGGGCAGGCAATGTCCAGAGCTGCAAGACCTATTGTGTTTTTAAAATCCTGGGCATGAGTCAGAGGCCTCATGTGCTTTTGAGTCACCTATTGCACAGGACTCTGCCCAGACATGTTTCTGTGCTCACCTGCAGTTTTTCCCTGTGCCTCCTCCCCTGTGACAGAGGGAGCCTATCAGGATTACTGGCGGGAAACTGCCTGAGTTTGCCTTTAAAAACAGACATTTTTTAAACAAACATCGGAAAGGTTCCTGCATTGCTGCCTGGTCTGATCAGCCAGGGGTTTTGGGGGGTCCTTTCTCCACACTCGTTTTATTTTTGAGCGTACTCCCTGTTTTTTAACCCCCCCGCACGAAGAACGAATTGCTACCTAAGAGATCTCCTGATTATTGAGACTGTACCGAGCCCTCCTTGCTTCTTCTGATGTTGCTGCTGCTTCTGCCTTTGCTGCTGTCTTGGGGACTGGTAAGAATCCCTCTGTGAAACTTTCCCTACTTTTATTTTATTATTTTAGCTGCTGGCTCTGTTTCCCCAGCACACAGACTCAAGCTAAACCTTGGTCTGTGTCTTAAAACCTCTCTTAAACTCCGCGGCGCTTTGCCGCTAAAAATAAGTTTGTGCCGCTGCTAAGCTCTGCTCCTGTGAGCTTTGCCTCGGGGCTCCCTGCTTTCAGCAGTATCCATTGCTGCAGCCACCATCCCTTGGCTTCCTTGGGGGCTGCCTTGGGAGCTATATCCTGGGCACATACCACTCTGCCCTCTGACTTCCCCATAGCATAAGGTGCAACATAGGTTTTGGTTTTTTTAGTTTAATAAGTCATAGTTTGTTAAGATTGTAGAGCTTGTAAGTTCACCAGCCTTGTTATAGTTTACTGTTTTGTTGCTCCGTATAGTTGCTTGTTATAGCTTTGCTTAGAATTGTGTGATTTGTTGTTTTGCCTAGTCGTTGGTTAAGATAGATAAGAATTTTGCTGCTTAAATTCGTCTTCCCGCTGTCCCGATCTCTCCCTGAACTTTCCCGTGTCTGTTTTTCCCCCGCTCCAATCTCCCCCTCTGTGTGCTTCTCCGTGTCTCCCTGTTATAACCCTTTGCTGCTTTTTCCCCGCATCTGCACTCTCTCCGAACCTCCCAACTCCTTGCTGCTTCCCCCCCGCATCTACATCACCCTCCGAACTCCCCAAACTCCTTGCTGCTTCTCCCCCTCTGAAACTTCCCAAACCCTTTGCCGCTTTTTTTTTCCTTTGTTTTTGGTGTCTGCTTGTTGCTTAAACCTCTCTCTAGCCCTTCTCTACACTTCTCTGCTGCCCCTCTCCTACCGAAGATCATCATCACACTGCTCCATTGTCCTTACCCTGCAGGGCTCCAGAGTCTCTCGCTGCTTCCAGCCGCATTCTCCTCTAATCAGTTGCCACTAATCATTCACTCCCCTCCCCCCTCCTGTTCCTTGACAGATTATCTGCTATCCTAGCCTCACAAATTGAGTCATTAATTTTCTTTTTGCACCGTTACATTGCATAATTTCACTTATCACCCATATTGTATCATTGCATTGTGATTCACATTTTACTTGTAATTATAACACCCCATTGGTTGCTTCCACCTTTCTGATATACTTTGTATTTGCATTGATACCATTGTGTTACATTGTGTATAAGGCCACTAACCACTTAATACATTCTATCTAAGATTGTTGACCATTTTATATAGAAGCTACCATTTTATTTTGCATTTCTTTTTGATACGCTTATTGACTGTACTGTATCCCATTGTGCTGAACCCCACTTACTGTACCCCACTGTTAGAACTCCCTACACTTTTCAGTAAGAACCCCCCCATCATTGTCTATTGTAAACACCCTATACACCCCATCCCATCGTATTTCATTGTTAAATTCCCACCACTTCCTTTTTCCTTTAATAAATAAATTAATTGGCACCCCACCTGTGTGGTAATTGCTCCCCAAGATCCCATATACCTGCAGGCAGGGACATTGCCTAGTGGGTGTTCCCCATATGTAAACATATTTGAAATATAGATACATAGTCAATATTCCTAACTTCAGATACAAAACTTATACATGCATATAAATAGGAAAATCATATTCAGGAAATCACAACCTTTTCAATGATATTTCACATGATCTGTCTTGCATAAAATACCTCATAACTGTCATAATCATATATCACTATGAAGAATATAAGGTGCAGTATCACACTGTCATTTTATTAATATAAAATGATATGCACAAAGACTTATCTCAAATGGAGTTTCCCAAACATTTCAATCCAAGCACACTGGTTTAAATAAAAACAAGTTTATTAACTACAGTAAGAAAGATTGTAAGTGATTACAAGTAATGAAGCATAAAAATCAGAATTGGTTACAAGAAAACAAGTAAAATTCAGCTAATACCTAAATTAACAAGCTAAGTGGATTCAAAGTAAAAGTCTCTCTCATGACATGTTTTTAGCAGTCTTACTGGCTGAATCTTTCAGTCAAGATTCCCTCCCCCAGTCTAATTGTGCTTCTTTGTTCTTCAGGTGTTGTCACTGTTATGAGTAGAGATGAAGGGGGAGAGAACTTGGGGTATCTGTACCCCATTATAATACTTTTCCTTGTCTTTGATAATCATCTTCAGTTGTGAGGACAAGAACCTCTAGCTGTTTCTTTACCAAGATGTACATTTCTCACTCTCACCCTTCTTCCTGCCAAATGTAAGCAGGGGATTGGTCCTGCTATTGTGAGGAGCTTTCCTGGCTCCCGGTGAAAAGGGCTAGCGGAAGGCTCTGAGTCCTCGCTCCCACTTCCTTTACCCAGAGGCCTCCCTGCCCTCAAGGACTCCCCTTCCATTCTCCTGTCTGGCAGAGTCCTTGTAACCCCAACAAGGTTGGGCCCAGGATTCCTGGGGGGCTCAACCCCCAACCCTGCTGTGGTCACCTAAGACAGAAGCTAGGGTCCCCACTCCAGGGTATTCTCTCTGCACTGGACACTTCCCTGACCCACTGATCATTACATACAATTTAAAGAAAATATAATTTATTTAATCAGCAATTAATTTAAAAAAAGAATAAGGAAAATGGGAAAGGTTAAAGGAAAACATCACCCTGCTCTGTGGCAGGGAAATCACAAACTGTGTCTCTGGAACGTCAGGAAAGTTCACAGTCTGTTTCTTGTAGATCCAAGGCCTCCTTCTCAGGCCCTTGCTGTGCTGCAGGGATGCTGCGGGTTGGATACTTGCTCTGGTGGTGGCCACACACTTCTGGGCTTTGGGTGGTGGGACCCTCCTTCTCAGCGTCAGCCCTCTGTTAGGTTAAGATCCCCCTCCATGTCTGGCCTGCAGGGACCCTTGACTGGGGGTGTCTTTCTGCACTGGGCCCTTTGCCAGGATTCCCTTTGGCTGGCCCCAGTTGCTCATTGCACCCAGCTCCAGACTGCTCCAGCTCCAGCCCCAGCTGCACTGTTCTACACCAGCTCCACTCTGCCTCCAGCCCCCTGGGCTGCTTCTCTGGCTCTATAGCTGCAGCCCTGCTCCCAGCACAGGATCTGCTCTCCCTGGGCTGTGTCTCTGGCTCTGTGGCTGCAGCTCTCCCCCCAGAACAGGTCTGTCTGTGGGCTGCTTCTGTGACTCTGCTCCCAGCACTGACCTGCTTCCTGGGTTGGTGTTCTGGTCCCTCAGGATCTGGCACGGCTCTGCTCCCCAGCTCAGCTTAGGCCCCTCCTTTCTCCTTAGCTCGGCCCCACTCTGTCTGACCCAGGCAATTCCAGCTCACACGGAGGATGGGGCCCCCTGGCCTCCTGACTCCTTGATTAGCCTGCCCAATCTGTCTATCAGGCTGACCTGGAGTGTTGGCCTCTCCCCATTGCCCCTGGGGACTGTCACTCTCAGGGCCCTGATTTCCCGTCAACCCTTCCCCTTTTGATACTGAGAGCTAGCCAACCAAAACACCCCCACTTAATGTTAGTATGGAGACAACAGTCCCCTTACACAAAGAATGGCCACTTAGCCAGGTGATGGTTTATTGGATATCGGTGACACCTGGCAGAAGCATCAGTTTGCCTTTTGTCTCTAGGGGCACATCTACACTTGCAAAGTGACAGCACCTCTCAGAGAGCGGCGAAGGAAAATCACTGTTGTGTGTTCATACTGACAGCTGCCTGCACAATAGTGTGTTCATGCTTGTGGCACTTCTGGTGTTATTTGAAGTAGTGCACTCTGGCAGCTCTCCCACAGAGCACCTTTTTGTCTTTTGTCGCTAAGACTTGTGGGAAGGCGGACGGGGTTGAGGGGCATCCTGTCCCAATGCCCCGTGATGCATTGCTTCACATCCCAGCAATCCCTGTGCTTCCGTCCACATTTGGTGCCATCTTTCATGCCTTGCCCTGCCTCTTTCGGGCTGCAGGAGTTGATCCCGAGCTGCTTGCACTGACCAATGCATCATGAGTGGCAATGGAGTTATTCCTTAAACTACAGTCAAGAGACATGAGACATTGATCTCGCCGCACATAGTAGCTACGAAATAAGATTGCTTGTGGCATTCACTGACCACAGTGGAACGCCACCTTTGGGCTCGGGAAACAAGCACTGCATGGTGGGATCACATCATGATGCATGTTTGGGATGATGATCAGTGGCAGAACTTTCTCATGAGGAAAGACACATTCATGGGACTCTGTGATGAGCTTGCCCCAGCCCTGTGATGCAAGGACACGAGAATGAGAGCTGTCCTGCCATTGGAGAAGCATGTGGTGATTGCACTGTGGAAGCTGGCTACCCCAAACAGCTACTGATTGGTTGCTAACCAGTTCAGAGTGGGAAAGTGGACCGTTGGAGTCGTGTTGATGGAAGTGTGCAGGGCCATTAATCGCATCCTGCTCCGAAAGACTGTGACTCTGGGCAACGTGCCTGACATTGTGGATGGTTTTGCACAAATGGGCTTCCCTAACTGTGGAGGGGTGATCAATGGCACACACATTCCAATTCTGACACCAGACCACCTAGACACAGAGTACATAAATCACAAGGGGTATTTATCAATGGTTCTCCAGGCGCTTGTGGATCACCATGGGTGTTTCATGGACATTAACACAGGCTGGTCTGGAAAGATGCATGACACATGCATCTTTTGAACACTGGCCTGTTCAAGAAGCTGCAAGCAAGGACTTACTTCCCTGACTAGAAGATCAGCGTAGGGGAAGTTGAAATGCCCACTGTAATCCTGGGAGACCCCGCCTACCCCTTAATGCTGTTACTCATGAAGCCATACATGGGGCAACTTGACAGCAGCAAGGAGCAGTTCAACAACAGGCTGAGCAAGTGAAGAATGACTGTGGAGTGTGCATTTGACTGTTTAAAAGCCTGTATGGGAAACTGGACATGGCCGATGACACTATTCCTATGCTTAGAGCCGTGTGCTGTACGTGCTATAATATTTGTGAAGGGAAGGGTGAAAGCTTCACTCAGGGCTAGACCATATGAGCCACAAGACCCCCACAATGGTGAGTAGCCACAGGGGCAGGATAAATCACTGTTCCAGGACCCTACTATACACTGGACACATGGCTCTTGGGCACTTGGGGAGAGCCAGCAGGGTGGGCCTGATAATCATTCCTGTCCCCACAGTTTCCACAGGAGGTGATCATTATGGAAGATATCTCACTGCTGAGGGTGAGCAGGGAATCAAGAGAGGGTCCTTTCCAAGCCTGTGGCTTCTGCCCTGGCCCCTATGCGGCTAGCCTGTGTGCAGCAATGGACCCTGTCTCCCCCTCATCCCCATGACTGCAGAGTGGCACGGGAAAGTTACAGTTAATGGGGTAAGAAAAAAAGCAGCTCTGCCAAGAAACCTGAGGAAGCGGATTGTCCAGTATCTCCACGACAGTTTCCTAGAGATCTCCGAGGGAGATTCCCATGAAGTGAGGGAGTTTATTAACAGCCTGTTCCGCTGCTCAGGCTAGCCATGAGGTGAGAGACAAGCCTGCTTTCTGCAACCCTCCTGCCCCCAACAACTTGCTTCAGCATTTCCCAAAATCAGATCCACTTACCAGGGGACTCCGCTCCTGTTTGCACTTTGCCAAGCTCCAACTGCTGTGACTGGCTAGGCTCCTCTGGGGTAGAAAAGAGCTCCTGACTGCATGCATCTCTGGCCTCCAAGTTATCCTCTGCCTCTGGGTCCCCCTCCCCCTCTTCATCCAAGATTGCGTCCACCTGGTTCGGTCCACTCTTGACTGGCATGCAAGCCAACAAATTACCCACAGCGTCCTTCACAGTGGAGGTAGGGTCCCCACCGAGTATCGCATCCAGCTCTTTGTAGAACCAGCAGTCATGGGCACAGCACCGGCGGGGCGGTTTGCCTCCCATGCCTTCTGGCAGGCGTTCCGCAGCTCCTTCACTTTGACCCTGCACTGCAATGTGTCCCGATCATGGCCCCTTTCTATCATGCATCTGGAAATCTAGGTATCATAGTCCATAGGTATCATAATTCCGACAGCTGGAGTGCAGCTGTGACTGAACTGCCTCCTCTCCCCAAATGCTGATGAAGTTAACAGCTTGGCATTGGTCCAAGTGGGGGATCACCTAGTGTGTGGAGCAGGCATGGCCACCTGGAAAGATGCACTGAGACTATTGCACACAGCACCAAGCAAACAGGAAGGGGACTTTCAAATTTGCAAAGGGAATGTATGGGGTGGGGCTGATGGTTGGTTACCTGAGGACAGGGCAGTGGAGTTCAAACCGATGGCCAGAGATGTGAGAACAGGCATTGTGGGACACGTCCTGGAGGCCAATTGCAGCGCTGTAATCACCCCGGTGTGTACACTGTCTCTGCAGCGCTGTAGCCCTGGCACAGAAAGCTCTACGCCTCTTGTCAAGGTGGGTTTTTTTTTTTAGAGTGTTGCATCTGTGCAGTTTCTGCACACTAAGTGGCTTGGCAGTGTGTACACGGCGGGGGTTACTGCACTCAAAACTGCTTTACTGTGCGCAAACTTGTCAGTGTAGACGGGGTCTTAGGAACCGGTGTGTGGCTGCTTCCTTAGATTAGATGGCTTAGTAACATCATACAGTAGAGTCTTTTATAACTTTACATACAATATTGTCACACATATTTTACCAGGACAATAATGATCAGAAAATTAAAAGTTTTCAAATGATACCTTACAAGGCATAATTTATACAAAATTTATCATAGTTTTGAAAAAAGGGTGAACGTAGGGTTACAGACTGTCACAGTCACCTTCTATGACTTTCCTTAAATAGTTGTGTTTTTTTCACTAACAGCTTTCATCCCTTTTCTTTTATTTAGCTGTCATTGTGTGTCCTTTCTTTTCTTGTCATGTCACTCCAACAGTACAAAGTTTTAGTCAATTTTAAGTGTGCTTCCTTGGCTAATTGTTTTTCCTCATTGATTTTGTTAGTTTGTGTTTAAAATGTTACCAAGTCCTAGATAACTATTCAGTGGTGAATAGACAACCTGTTATTCTAGATCATGTGTTATGTCGCTGTCTTTATGGCTTGAGAGTACATAACATTGTTTTGCTCAGTCAGGCACTCTTTCCCTAGAATGATTTTCGCAGCCTGCATTTTGTGTGCATGCGAGCAGACATGTGCTGTTTTTCAGTGTAAGTGCCTGTTTTTTCAGGCTGCTCTCCTCTCCCTTCCCTGCTGGAACTCTTAATTGTTGAACTTTTGAAGCAACTGAAGCAAACAGAAGCATACAAAAAGGAAACGAGCATTTGTGCTGCATTATTTTTAAAAAGTACTACAGCTTTGCAGTAGTTGTCTAGGGAAACAAAACCAACAGAGAAATGCTGTCCTGGTTGGATAAAGAGCTGATGGCAAATAAAAAAGCCTTTTCTCTCAAGCTTCTACTCCCTTCCCCATTATCTCAGTTATGTATGACTTTCTATATAAGTTTCTTTTCTGTTGCCAGTATTTTTTCTATTTTATTTTGACTTGTGAAAACTGTGTAATGTCTGCCAGGTATTCCATTAAAAGACTGACCCTCAGGATATAGAGGTCGCAGGGTTATTTTAGGGGGGTCACGGTGTTGCCACCCTTACTTCTATGCTGCCTTCAGAGCTGGGCAGCCAGAGAGCGGCAGCTCTGGGCCACGCACCCAGTTATGAAGGAAATGCCACACTGGCAGCAGCGCAGAAGTAAGGGTGGCAATACCATACCGTGCCATCCTTACTCCTGCACTGCTGCTGGCGGTGGCTCTGCCTTTGGAGCTGGGCAGCCAGAGAGTGGTGGCTGCCGACTGAGGGTCCAGCTCTGCAGACAGCAGTGCAGAAGTAAGAGTGGCAATACCATACCATGCCATCCTTACTCCTGCACTGCTGGTGGCGGTGGCTCTGCCTTCAGAGCTGGGATCCTGGCCAGCAGCCACTGCTCTCTAGCTGCCCAGCTCTGAAGGGAACACTGTTGCCAGAAGTAAGCGTAGCAGTACCACAATGCGCCCTACAATAACCTTGTGACACGCCACACACACATACACTCCTTTTTGAGTCAGGATATCTATAATTACAAAACCATGAAATTTCAGAAATAGTAAAGTTCGTTATGTTTAAAGTCCTCTGACCGTGAAATTGACCAAAATGGACGGTGAATTTGGTATGGCCCTTCCTATTATATATTAAGATGAATGCATAAGGAATTCTAACCTAATAGCTTGCTTACTTTATAAACAGATTTTTGATGGATTACTTCTCTCTTGACCTAAATAGAGCCCAGAACTCCTTGCATGCCTTCTTCAGAATGATGTCTACATTTGATGAGATATTACAGCTTTTAAAGGGCAAACCAAAAAGACAAGTTATGCCCTCATTTCTTAGATGAAAAAAGCATGGATTCAACTTAACTCAACAAATTCTGGATTAGCCACAGAGGGCCTCCTTTTAGGTTTATTTAGTGAAGCTGCAGACTATACTTTCTAATTCCAGTTTCACTAATGGGCAGAATAGATCAAATGAATTCAGTCCATCCACCGGAAAAGGTACTTTCACCAGTTGGTGACGTATCTCCAGTATCTGGCCAATAGTTGTTGGAAACCACACTTTTGGTTAATTCCTTTACCAATGCTAAGGCCATAAGTATACGTACAGCACTGCCTGCAGCTCTCCCGCTGGCATAAAAAACCCCACCACCTCATTGAGTGGCAGAAGCTATGTTGGGAGTATAAGCTCTCCTGTGTACATAGTGCTGTGCACATGAACACTTATGTCAGTGAAACTATGTCACTGGGGGTGGAATATTCCCAGCTCTAAGTGACATACATTTTGCCAACATAGGGTGTAGTGTAAACATAGCCTCAATGGATATTCTCTCTGCTTTTCCTTTCTACTGACTAGACCGAATTTGCTATATTCTTCATTCACTCACCTCTGCCAGGAATGTGAATGGTTGATGATGATGAAAGCACAGTTGTGAAAAGTACTGTTGCAGTTGGCTCTCTCTTTCTTCTTAACACTATATTAATGAATCTGCTTTAGGATACGATAAGGCATATGTTTTATACAGCCCTTGACAAATGGGCATCTGGCTACCCTCTTGATTTAGGGCTGGTCTACACTGAAAAGTTACATCAGCATAGCTACATCTCTGAAGGGTATGGAAAAATCCACCCTCTTGGAAACTTATTTAAGCCCACCTAACCCCCTTGTGTTAGGCTGATGGAAGAATTCTTCTGTTGGAAGAATTCTTCTCTCGGGGAGGTGGATTACCTACAGTGATGGGAGAATCCCTCCTGTTGCTGTAATAAGTGTCTGCACTGTCCCTGAAACACTACAGCAACATAGATTCAGTAAGGTATTTAGGCTCTTGCCTGAGGCCTGGTCTTCACTAGGAAATTAGGGCAGTATAACTATGTTGCTCAGGTGTGAAAAATCCACGCCCCTGATCAACATAGTTAAACCGACCCTACCCCCAGTGTAGACAGCACTGTCAACAGGAGAATTCTAATTCCAGTGTCAGCTGTTCCACTTTCAACAGTGTCAACAGGTGAATTCCAGCTACTGCCTCTTGGGGATGTGGAGTACCTATGATGAAGGAGAGTCCCTCCTGTTGGCATAGGTAATGTCTTGACTGAAGCGCTACAGCTGTGCCACTGCTGTGTTTTTAAATGTAGACCAGCCCTAACTTTAATCATGTAAGTCAGTAAATGGAACTACTTACGTAGTTGAAGTTAGGCCCATGCTTAATGCTTTGCTAAATCAAGAGCTGAGGACCCAATCCAGTGCCCTATAAAGTTAATAGATCTTTCATTGATTTCAATGGGCACTTAGGAACTTCTTGTTCTATTGGTTGCCAGTTCAGGTCAAATGATAAAATTTGCCAAAATGTAATTTTTTATCTTCGTTGTTCTGTTCTGTGGAACTCTTTGGCCCATGACATCAGGGACACCACCATCACCCCATTGTTAAAAATCTAAACTTAATTCATCCTGTAAAGTTAATAATTAGTTTAAATTAACTAATAGCCAGTGAAAATCAACAGGCCACATTCTCTGCTGGCAAAACTCCATTATGCATTTACTTTTTCATTTCATGATTTTTATATACCTAGAGATGTTGCATCATGACTAAGTCCTATAAAGGCCTCTGCTGCTAAACCCATAAAAGCAAGGATATTCGAATTTAATGTTTTTGCTAGGGCATTAACTTGTCTCATTATGTTTAAATGAGAACTTTCACATTGGTGCAAACTTGAAAAGAACGCATTCAAAAATAAATGTGTACTTGACAAGTATTTTTCTTTGTTGCCTAATTTATCCTCCCCTTATTACCCAGCTTCTTCACTGACTGATAGCTGGACTCACTGATTCACTGCTTCAGGAAACGGATTACAAAGAAGAAAAAGAAATGTGCCAAAATTTGACACACAAATCTATAAATCATATGGTCCTTTAGACATAATGAAGGAAAAGACTCCCATTGATCTTGGCTGACAGTGATTAGAAATGCATGGTATGTTCCCTTGAAAAGGGCAAACGAGCTGTTGATGAGAGAGTTATGGACTGTAGATATTGTTATGTGTAGCTTACACTGTAGTGTATAACAAAATTAATTAGTCAGACATGTGATATGTAGGATCCTATGGGATTTCACAAATTTCTATAGAATTGTGTCAGTGTTTAGAGTGCAAGTTTCACAAAGCACATGTTGCCACACTTTTCATTTGCAGGAAACAAATAGCCAAAACATAAATGGTAGTTGGAAGATCTACATGAGCAGATGGAATACTATGGTGACTTTGCATTTCATCTAAATGGGTTTTTGTTGTTTGTTGTTTTTTAATGAAAACATGCTAAATCTGCTGTAATCTGATTTAGGTCACTAACATTCCCATAGAGGAAGTAAAATTGACCTTAAAATAACAGCAACCTCCACCTTCCTGTAATAGTCAGAATTTTTTTTAAAAAAGTAAATATTTCCCCAGTACCCATTTCAGTAGAACTAATTTTCAAAGGTGCTGAGACTTGCAGCTCTCATTGATTTTCGGAGCTCAGCACATCCATCCTTTCTTCCTTAAAACTTTGTGGTATCTGAAAATCAGACCACAAATTAATAGTAGGAAAGCAAGCTGTTCAAGTAAGGTTTAACTAGTCTAGTTCAAAACCAGGCTACCTGTCAGCATTTCATGACTGGCAGATAATATCCAAGTGTCACTGGTGTGTTTTCTGTGTCTTCCTTTGCAGCACATTAATATTTCCTTTTCATTTGTGACTACTTGCTTGGATTGAGCACAGGAAATGCTCAGTTTTTCTTGGTTTGGAATACAACTAACATTTCTCACTTTATCAGCATAAGCTTATTGACACTGAGTTTTATTTTGCCTTTGACTGCAGGCCTCTCTTTGATTATCTTCCCATGGTTTTTGAAAGATGAAATATTCAGAAATGATTTTAAAATGACGACCGTGGAATAGACAGAAGATTATTGCCAGCTGCAGGAAGAAGCTTTCTGGCGCTGGTGATTAGACAGCTCTGGCTGCAGTAGAAAGTACAAATTCTCTTTTGGGGGGGGTTCAGTGTTTTGCTCAACAGTACTGATCTGCTGTTTGATATGTAATGAACAGCATCAACATGCCCACTTGGATTTCCTTCACAAAATGGTCAAGTTCTATTTAAGATGGAACGAAAATTCTAAGGAGCACTTTTAGAGAATAAATACCAGATGAGGGGATGGGAGACAGTGGCTCCCTGGTATCATCCTCCTAACACATTCTCCTCTTAACAGTGTGATTACACATGGGAATTAATTGTGGGCCAAGCACCATAACTACACCTAGGGATGTATAGAGAGACAAGTAAGACTGTGACCAAGGACAGAAAGGGCAGTTTTCTAGCACCACAGAAAGGCAGCAAACCATGTCCTATTCTCATCTGGTACCCCTATTGCTTAGGTCAGTGGTTCTCAACCTTTCTATTTCTGAGCCCCCCCAGACCTGCTATAAAAACTCCACGGCTCACCTGTGTCACAGTAGCAGGTTTTCTGCATATAAAAGCCAGGGCAGTGTGAAGGGGTAGCAAGCAGGGCATTGCCTGGGGCCCCATGCCACAATGGGCACTGTGTAGCTAAATTGCTCAGGCTTCTGTTTCAACCTCAGGTGGTGGGACTCAGCGCCCTGGACTTCAGCTCCATGCGGCAGGGCTTTGACTTTCTTCCCTGGGCTCCAGTGAGTCTAACACTGGTCCTGCTTGGAGGGCCCCCTGAGCCCTGCTCACAGCCCCCCAGGGAACCCTGGACCCCTGGTTGAGACCACTGGCTTAGGTTGCTGCTGCCGCCTTTCCTCACATATCCCAGAGACCCTGAGATATGTCTACACTGCAATAAAAAATCCATAGCAGAAAGTTTCAGAGTCCGGGTCAACTTAAGTGGCCAGTCACGCATTCCAGGAATACTGGCCATTCCAGTACTTCTAGGAACAGCCTGGGCCCAGTCTGGCTGGCTTGATCCAGTCCCTACCGGTGTGACCTTGCACGCATGGTGAGTTTTGAGGGCATGCCATGGAGTGAGGGTGGAGGGCTGCAATTTTGAAGAGCTCACCACTCTGCCCTAGCTGGAGTGACACACGCTGGTAGTGGGTGGAGCAGCACACTGTCCATTATGGCTGGGGTTCTCCACCTTTTTCTTTCTGAGCTGTAAAAACTCCATGGCCCACGTCTGTCACAGTAGCAGGTTTTCTGCATACGAAAGCCAGGGCTGGCATTAGGGGATAGTAAGCAGGGCATTGCCTGGGGCCCCACGCCACAGGAGGCCCCGCAAAGCTACATTTCCCAGGCTTTGGCTTCAGCCTCAGCTGGTGGGGCTCAGGGCCAGGGGCGGCTCCAGGCCCCAGCACGCCAAGCGTGTGCTTGGGGCGGCATGCTGCAGGGGGCACTCTGCCGGTCGCCAGGAGCACAGCAGGCGGCTCCGGTGGACCTCCCGCAGGTGTGCCTGTGGAGGGTCCACTGGTCCCGCGGCTTCAGTGGAGCCGCGGGACTAGCGGACCCTCCACAGGCACACCTGCCGGAAGTCCACCGGAGCTGCGGGACTGGCAACCATCAGAGCGCCCCCTGCGGCATGCTGCCGTGCTTGGGATGGTGAAATGTCTAGAGCTGCCCCTGCTTAGGGTTGAGCCTTCAACCCGATGCAGCAGGGCTTCGGCTTTCTGCCCTGGGCCCTAGTAAGTCTAATGCTGACCCTACCTGGCATCCCTCCTGAAACCTGCTAGGTGGCCTTGGACCTCTGATTGAGAACCACTGCATTATGGTGTTCCCTATCTGATACCAGACAAAACTGCGGCCAGATTTATCTCAGTACCAGAAGGGGGAGAAACATTACAAGAGTAGGACTGACCAGTTTAAAACCAGACAAATGGCCTGCCTAGGTCAAGTGACTTAGGCAGTGGGGCTAAAAATAGCACTATAGACATTTTGGGCTCAGACTGAGCCTGGGCTCTGAGACCCTCCCCTCCCAGTTCCAGCCCAAGCCTGAGCATCTACACTGCTATTTTTAGTCCTGCAGCCCAAGCCATACAAGCCCTAATCTGTTGACATGGGATCTGAGATTTGCTGCTGTGGGTCTTTTATTGCAGTGTAGACTTACCCTCAGAGGCTGGAGGCCATACCTCCTGACTTGCCATTAGGGTGACCAGATGTCCCAATTTTATAGGGACAGTCCCGATATTTGGGGCTTTTTCTTATATAGACTCCTATTACCCCACACCCCTTGTCCCAATTTTTCACGCTTGCTGTCTGGTCACCCTACTTGCCATGGCTTCCCAAAGGCCAGCTTCCTTTAGGAATTAATGTGAGATGAGGCTTGAAAGCAAAACAAGGGGAAACTGTCTCCCTCCCCCAGTTTTTATCATAGGGGAATGATATAGTGCTCTGTTGTCAGTCCAGAAGCCACACAAATATCTGCTCTTTAGAAGACAAAACCTCACTTAACAAAAGGTGCAAATTTGAATGCTGCATTTGTCACAAAGTATCTCCTTTCAGTGTTCCCTGATGGCTTAGAACAGTGGTAAAGAATCATATAAAGAGTGTTTTTTTTTTCTAACGCTGAACAAGGAATTTTATTAAAATAAAGGAGAAACTTCTCCTGTCTCTCTGCTTCACTGGCGAACTGTTGCTTAGAACTTTCCCCAGCCCACTCTTCTCTGGCTTCCTGCTACATGTTTAAAAAAATAGAACCAATATCATCACACTTGGCATCGCTAGATCTTCTGCTGAGGGTCCCAAGAACGCCGCCACCCTGTTGTGGATTACTGTGCCTGCAGATGGCAGCCCCTCAGGGCAGGGATCTGCTGTTCTTGGTACACTCAGTGCTTAATTTGTAATGAAAGAGGTGCTGGGGCTCAAGCAATTTTTTTTTACTTTCATAACTGATGCGGCAACTGGGCAGCACTACAGAAACTACAGACACACTACAGCACTACAGACACATGGACTCCTGCTTAGCCCATATCCATCCATTCTGAGAACTTATTAATACCATAGCACTGTGCAAAGTGTGTATCTAATGCTCTTCTCTTGGAAGCTTTCCATGTATTGTTAGGACATAGATACTACATCCCATTTTTATGTTCATGTAGATTCTGAATGAGGCTCTAATTCAAATTTAATGCCATATTTATTACTACTGGACACATGGCCATATTTTTAAAGGTTTTTTTATAATTAAATCATAAAAGAGAAGATTGTTTCATGACACAACAGTCTCTATCTTGTAAGGTGATGGATGGCTTTCCAACAATGTAAGATTATTGATCTATGTTTGGGGGGGGGTGCAGGGGAAACAACACACTCACTGAGGTGTCTTATTATTGCATTATTCAGAGCTTGAAATGGATCAGTTGCACCAGAGTAAGTAAGATGTAGGTCTTGTTGTTTATCCCTCTACATTCCATGTAGCTAATACCAGGTTGTAGGATGGCTGGAGCAATGCTTTATGAATGAGAAGTGTGGTTAGATCTCCCATCCATCCGTCCCTGCCTGTTGTCCAGGTGGACTACTCACGTTGTTCTCATTACATCTTTTTTTATAAATTCTCTTTGATTTTGTTTAAGCAATATCTTATAGTTTTCAGATTATTCTCTGAGAACTGGATGGACCAAAGTTAGAAAGAAGAGGAATTGAAAAAGCAATAGGCCTCTTTTCCTTTCATCAGTGTGGATTGTCTGTGCTGTATATCTGAATAGCAGGTACTGTAAAAGCTTTGGTTTCTTTAGCATAGTTCTCTGTGTCTATAAATTAAAATTCATTTTAAACTGATTATGAATATCAGCTGCTCACAAAAGTTTAGGCATCCTTAAGGAGCATTTAGCCAAGCTCAAATCTTGTCAACAATTATAATCCTCCTGCAATTAGATCTAGGCTTTGAAATTCAGATAGATTAAGACAAAAGCTCCTTAAACAGACTACAACTAGTGAGATACTTTATTGTATGTAAATGGTGTATACGTTCAAGGGCACGCACATAAGACACCCAGGGAGAACATGATGGCATGCTTCAATGTAATGGTTTGACTGGAATGAGTGTGAGAAGTCCTGTTACTCACTCACTCACTCACTCACTAGTCATGGAGTTCATTTGAGAAATGCTTCCTAATGCCAATAAAATCTTTATAAAGCCCAGCACCACTGTATATTCCATGTATGTTTAAAAATATTTTATGAATGTTTTAGAGAGTTTAAAAATAAATGTATTTAGATTATGTTTTGTATCCTTCCACATGCAGTACCCTTCTGCCTTAGTTGCTAAGGTTGGAAAATAAAAGGAGTCTAAGAATTTGGCTACACTTGTGAGTTACAGCGCAATAAAGGAGCCCCGGGAGCACGAGCTCATTACCCGTCCACACTGGGAAGGCACGTAGAGTGCTCTGACTCCATGGGTACAGCACTGCTGGTACTCCACCTCGGTGAGTGGAATAACATTTGCTGCACCCCCGATGGAGCACCGTGGCACCAGTGTGGATGAGGTGTTGCAATACTGCACTCTGATCAGCCTCTTGAAACGTCCCATAATCCCCTTTAGTCAAGTGGCCACTCTTCTCATTGTTTTGAACTCGCTGTAGGAATGCGGATATGCCATTTGAAAGCTCTGTTTCTGACAGCCGGCCACTTATCTGCTCAAAGACAGATAAGTTTTTGCTCCGAGACAGATTAGTGTGGAATGCTCTGTGTGAGAGAGAAAGGGGTGGAGGAGAGAGGGGGTCTGCTACTGTCTGAACTTACAAGACAGCATGCTGACATGCTCTTATCTCCCCAAAAACCCACTCTCTCTCCCCCCACATACACACAACACACTCTCTATCACACTCTATCCCACCCCCCCCATTTGAAAAGCACGTTGCAGTCACTTGCATGCTGGGATGGCTGCCCATAATGCACCGCTCCCAATGCAGTTGCAAGTGCGGCAAATGTGGCCATGCCAATGCACAAGCAGCTGTCAGTGTGGACAGACCGCAGCGCTTTCCCTACTACGCTCTCCGAAGGCAAGTTTAACTCACAGCACTCTACATCTGCAAGTGTAGCCATGCCCTTAGAGAGGTAGGTGCCCAAATGCCACTGAAATTCATTTAGTTGGGTGCCTAATTCCCATAGGCCTCTGAAAATTCCTGCCCAAAAGTCTAATTACAGGAAGCCCAGAGGAAGATGTAAAAATCTTTAAAATTACCAAAAATAGTTTTCATAAACCTTAAAATGGCATGATTTTAAAGTCCTGTATCTCAGGACTCTCCCGTTTCTCGTTTTTTTAAACATCCATTTCTAGCCCTGGAGTGCAGCGAGATATTGTGCTTTAAAGTTGTAACATTTTTAGGTCTAGAAAAGCTATTATTGGCCCAAGATTGAATACTGCCTGTGTTCAGCTTTTTGAGGGAAGCTCTACATTTAGAGAGAAAAAGGAGGGCAGAAATGTGAGCTATCTGAAGCTAGCAAAGAATCCTGTAGCACCTTATAGACTAACAGACGTTAGTCTATAAGGTGCCACAGGATTCTTTGCTGCTTTTACAGATCCAGACTAACACGGCTACCCTCTGATACTATCTGAAGCTACTCACTGGTATGAAATGGTAAAAAAAGTCCCTGGGCAGATGGGTCAGTTGCTAGAAAACAGGTGATGTGCTCAAAGGTGCATAATAAATGCATTTATCATATAGCACTACAATTTAGCACATGGTTCCACAGTTTATTGCACTGATATCACCTCCAACAACATCCCCACAAAATTTAGGGAGCAGAAAAGAACTTTGTCTTAAAAATAACTGTGATACAGAAGAACACTGCCATGGAAACGTTCCCTGCACTGGTATAAGCCTAGGAAGCAACCACCGTTGTTGGAGACACTACTCGTGATGTATCCCTCAATATCTCTGAGGTAAAGGTGATTATTTGTGGTATTATACAGACTGGAATTCAGAGGTTCTATTCACACAGGAACCACAGTGTAAACACAGATGTCACTAAGGAATGTGTCTTTTCCTGGACAAATGGCTTGATTTTCTGTCCCAATATCCAGTTGTACATTGCAGTCAATATTTGCATGGAACTTGTTTCTTTGAACAAACTGAGTGTCCATCTCCTACCACTCCCAAGTTTATATCAAAATCTACTTTGAATTTAGAACACAAGATTGGCCATTCTGGGTCAGTCCCATGGTCCATCTAGCCCAGTGTTCTGTCTTCCAACAGGACCGGTGCCAGATGCTTGAGAGGCAATGAACAGCACAGGGCAATTAAAGAGTGACCCATCCCCTGTTGTCCAGTCTTAACTTCTCTCAGTCAAAGTTTAGGGACACCCAGAGCATGGGGATGATTGGAGATTGATTGGGGGAAGTGAGACTTCTCTTTGGAGAGAGAAGAATGAAATAATAGGTCTTTTCTTGGTTAGGACTGAATTCACACAGAAAAATGATAAAAGCCAAAAACACCCTGTCACCTGTGGGTGAACACTTTTCATGAAGCGATCATTCTATATCTGACAATTCAGTCCTCATCCTCAAAAGAAACCTGCATAACACATTCAAACGATCAGCTTAAATTCATAACTTTGCTAGATACTACAAATCATGGACTGAATAGAGACACTGGATTTATAGTTTATTACAACGATCTCTAACCTGCTCCCCCGCTGCTTTTTTTCTCACCTTTGCCCCCTGTGATGGGAGAAGTGTTAACTGGCCACTTCATCTTGAAGGGTCCTTTGAAAGATGTGTTAAGTACTTCTGTTAAACAATCTGTTACACCTTGTATTTAGCTGTGATATTTGAGTACATTTCACAGTCCTGAAGAAGAGCTCTGTGTAAGCTCAAAAGACTGAAGTTGGCTCAGTAAAATGGTGGCTCTCAACCTTTACAGATTACTGCACCTTTCAGGGGTCTGATTTGTCTTGTGTACCCTCAAGTTTCACCTCACTTAAAAACTATTTGCTTACAAAATCAGGCATAAAAATACAAAAGTGTCACAGCACCCTGTTACTGAACATTTTTACCATATAATTATAAACTAAATCAACTGGAATATAAATATTTTACTTATATTTCAGTGTATAACATACAGAGCAGTATAAAGAAGTCTTTGTCTGTATGCGATTTTAGTTTCTACTGACTTTGCTAGTGCTTTCTATGTAGCCTGTTGTAAAACTAGGCAAATTATCTAGATGAGTTGATGTAACCTCTGAAAGACCTGTGAGTACTCCTGGGGTACATGTACCCCTGGTTGAGAACCACTGCAATAAAAGATCTTACCTCATCCCTTTCGTCTCAATGGAAGGCGAAGACATTTTGGGGTAAGTTCCCCCCCCCCCATGTTTTTATACTTATAGGTTTAAGTGACTTGTTCAAAAGAAAATTCTTGGTTTTATCTGAGGGGGCATGCACAAGGGGGGAGAGGGGCCAACAGAGACACAGCCCCCACCCCCTTAATTGGCAGGGGCACAGAACTCCTTCAGTCCCAGGACTGCCATGGGGAGAGTGAGCTCCTCCAGCCTTGGGGCTGTGGCGGGGGCACAGAATGTGCCCCTGCAAAAGTGGTCAAATTTAAATTCCAGCACAAGCCCCTGATAAAAAAGTAAACTTTTATATGCTGCACTCTTATTCCTAAGCAAAATACAATGTACATTAGTTGGCTTGAAGTATGTCTTTATGTTGACTGTGCACTGGGCCAATTCCCAGCATTTGTTTTAGTTTTCTTGCAATATCTATATAAATGTGGTGATAAACTTTTTGGTGAAGGATTTATGAGCTTTCTTTGGTAGGCTGGGTTTGTCATTGTATTACATACTATGTTTTATTGTACTTGGCTTTACACTGATTGCACAAATTGTTAGGGAAAGAGAAAGATGGGTTTCTCGGATTGTTTTCATTTTATTTTATTTTATTTTTTTATTTCCTAGCTGGTGCAAATAGTGGAACCCAGGCAGGAATTGCTGACTTGGTGTTTAATATTTAAAATACTGAAAAGCTCCAGTAATTTTTGGATGAGGTCTTCTATCTTCTGCTTTCTTTTCTTCATTGTTAATAGGAAACCCTTTGTCCTGTTTCCTAATGTGAAGAAATCTACACTTCATTAAGCTTGCAGTTGTTTAGAACTCTGAAGCGTAAATTAATTAGGAAATACTTCACAATGGCCCTCAAAATGCAAGCCTTTAAATAAATGTTTTTTTAAACTATTCTTACACTTTCTAGTGCTTTTTATAGTGTCTTAAACATGCTTTGTACACTATTCTTTGACTCTGCTGGGCTCCTGGAGAGGAATGAATCAAAATATTGTGAATGCCTTATGTAATATATTTAGAGAACTTTTTGTTTGTGTCTTTGTCTGAACTTCTTGGACTGAATTAATTAATGCCAACATACAAAGGCCAAGCTGAAATCCTAGTTGACTTGACACTGGAGCTCAGTTTGTATTCTACATCAAGGAAATGTTTGGAAAGAAGAGCACCATTATCAAAAAGATTTATGCAGACATTTCTGTTCCTTAGAACAGTATATCTTTAAGACAGGAGTTAGGTTTTAATGTTTGAGTAATTGAAAAGGAAATGGAGTCTTTGAGAGAACGTTTTTAATGCATTATTACAAATTGAATGCTGGGGGGTGGGGGAAAGAAATCTGAAAAGTTTGACTTGTCCCCAATCTGTGTTAACTTCATGGAGTGAGTAACCAAAGCAAATGCAATAAGCTTTTTCCTAAAAGCTGCCACAGGTTTTAGATTTGTGCAGGGCCGTAAGGCTATAAGTCAAAGTTTCAGAGAGGCCTCAACTTAGACTCTAAATTTGTATTTGCAATTTTTACAAGTGTAAATTTTGAGGGGACAGCTGGTATAAATGATTATGGCATTATTGAAGCTAATGGAGCTATAACACTTTATACCAGTGACAGATCTATCCTGAAATGTTTGACTGAGCACTCCTATGATCAGGATGTTAGAAATTGGAATCCTGTTATTTGGCCCACAAGTGTAAGTGTATTCACAAAACTACTGGTGCAGTTGTAGAGTTCATTTTGAAAAAAATGGCCCACAGTATTCCTAACCCTATGTTTCACTCCATTTTGCACCAAGGACTGGAAAGAAATGGCGCTTGCTCCAGAAAATTGCATTATATCCTGGGTGGATTGATTTAAATCAAAGAGATTTTAATCACCAGTTTTAATTATGATTTAAATCAGCAAGCAGGGCCTTTGATTTAAATACATGTTAATGTTTTGCATTTGTATTTTTTAAGAAATTAACTAAAGCAAGGTTTATTCTCACAGGATGAGATACATTAAAACATGATCATTTGCAGCTCAATATAGCCTTTACAATACTTTTTTTCTAACCAGGAGAATACACTAGATCTATACACATTTAAGCAATTATATAGCACAACTTATATTTCTTCAGATTCTTAATGTTTCCCTTCTTAATGTTAGAAAATGGTGAATGATGCACTTCTTATTTACTAGAGCCCAGATTTTAAAAGATATTTAGGCATTGTGATGCTGTACATTGCAATGCCTATGTGATTTAGGAGTCCAAATGTCATTTTCAAAAGGAAAGTAGTTACTTAGGAGTCTAAATTTTAAAGTTGATGGACTATTTAGACTCCTAAGTGCCTACATTTCTTTTTGAAAATGAGATTTGGACTCCTAAATAACATAGGCATTGCTTTGCTGAGCACAAGCGATGTCTAAATACCTTTAAAAATCTGCACCTAGATGATTAATGTTTTACATCTGATTGTCTATTTGGATGGAAATTCAATTAAAAATGCACAAACACCATTTTTAATTTGTTATTACATAAAACTACCTTAAATGTATTGGATACATAAGAAAAAAAAGTTTACCAAAACATGTTTTGCCTTTAAAATTGATTTATTAAACAAAGCAATTGTTATTTATAGTTAATTGAAACGATTCTGGTCACCACATCCTTTAGAGTTTTAGAACTAGCAGATCTCATCCACTCACACCTAGTTCTTTTTACTAGATTGGAAGAGGAAAACGAGTTTTGCTGCTTTTTCAGCTTCCAGTTGCTTTCTTAGCTTGGATGAATTAGTTGAATATACTGAAATAAAGAAGATATTTATCTGCACCTGCAGCAGAGGCTACTGCTGTCTAAAGCTGGTTTAGCACTTCAACAAACTCTGGTTCCAGATGACTTCCACCAGTTCAGTAGTATGACTTTCTTTAAAACATGACAGCAAGCATGTACTGCTTAATATTTTCTTGAATTTCATTTAAATTATTTAACTAGATCATCATAAGTTTAGGCCTTAACATAACTTGTCAATTTCAAATTTAATTTTAAATAAGTTTTTTTTAAAAATAAACATGTATTTAATTTAATTTAAACAAAAATCAATTTTTAATTAAAAAAACACATTGATTTTTATCCATTCTGATTAAATTGCAGAATGTGTGAGTGTCATGTACAACATGTAAATGACATCTATACTCGTGCAAGGCCTTCAACAAGGACAATACCGTTGTGATTTTGTGGGATACCAGTGGATATGTCAGGCCAGAAGTGGAATAAGCCAAAGTTTCCCCCTAAAACGAGTGGATTTTCTCCAGTGAGCGCCATGGAAGCAACATTCATTTCTGCTCTATGGTCTGTGAGCCCTCGTGGAAGTGTGATGGAGAGCGTGTGCAGAAGGGGGAACCAATAGCAGTGTGGTCACAAAGCCAGGCAGTAGAAAGGAAAGCCGAGGAAGGTTTCTAGTCCATGTAGTTAAGAGCAGAAAATTTTCAAAACTGTGAAGAACTTCCTGACCTGTCCAGAGTGGTAGCTGTGTTAGTCTGTATCAGCAGAAAGAAGGAGGAGTACTTGTAGCACCTTATATTTGTTAGTCCCTGGCTACGTCCAGACTACCCGCCGTATCGGCGGGTTAAAATCGATTGCTCGGGGATCGATGTATCGCATCTCATCTAGACGCGATATATCGATCCCCGAGCGTGCTTATATCGATTCCGGAACTCCATCAACCCCAACGGAGTTGCGGAATCGACAGGGAGAGCCGCGAACATCGATCCCGCGCGGTGAGGATGGGTGAGTAATCCGATCTTAGATATTCGACTTCAGCTACGTTATTCACGTAGCTGAAGTTGCGTATCTAAGATCGATTTCCCCCCCTAGTGTGGACCAGCCCTCTAAGGTGCCACAAGTACTCCTTGTTCTTTTTGACCAGTGCAGAGATCTTCAAGGTTGGTGCTAATTATCCCTTGTATTCCTTCCGATTGCCTGGGCATGATTCTCCACTTCCTTGCATCTTGCATAGTCACTTAATGCTGTGTAAGGTGAGTACAATGTGTTGATGGCTACACCAGGTGCAAGGCAGTGGACAATTAGTCTTTCTGCGTGGATGAGACCTTGTTTTTATCCTTTCCGTGCTAACACTCATCCTTCCAGCTAAGGTTAGTTTGACATTAGTGGTTTCTGAGCCATGGGAATGTAGATGTAATTTTTCCTTTAGGAATATTTGTATAGAAGAGGATTGTTTGGCCTTTTATATTGATTTAAAATAGAAACATTCTCACTACTGCAAGATTAAAAATTAAGGGATCATAATTCAAAAATTAGGAAACAATAATAAATAGCGACCTCAGTCTAAATTTAGGACAGCCCTAAATCTCTGACTGCCAGAAGATAGGAGAGGAAGACAATGGTAGATCACTCCAACTGCCTGTTCTGTATACTCCCACTGAAGCTCTGGTATGGGCGACTGCCAGAGACAAGATACTGGGCTAGATGGACTGTTGGTCTGACCCACTATGGCCATTCTTATGTTCCTGTTATCTCTCAGAGAGAGTAATTCACATATGGAATAAATTAAACAATGTATTTTTGCTTTCAAGAGAAATGTACAGTAGATTTGTTTCTGGAGGAGGAAATGCTATATGGTGAATACACAGAAAGATGAGGTTATGATCAGCCAATTGAGATTAGGTGTATTGGGCCAAATGGCTGTTTTCTGTTCTAAAAATGTTTCATGATCTTATGTGGAAGAATGTTGTGTAAAATACTAGAATTTACACAAGTAGATCAATCATATAGGGTGAAAATCTACCACAACGGCCTGACATGTTTATGCATGTGCAGTAAAAACCACACCCAGGTAACCTTATATGGAAGTGCAACTTACAAGTTGATTGGGCAGTTACAAAGCCCAGAGCCACTATAATAATTGAGGGTACTGTATTGACAAATGCTTGGCTCACTAAGGCCAAGGTCTTAGTGCATGACCCTCTTCTTGGGCCTGTCAGGGAAAAGGACATACAAACACCATGAAATCTAAGTGACAAAAGAGAACAAAATATAGGAAGCCAGAAGGTATGGTACTCATTTGTCACTGAAAAGAAATAGATAACCAGAATATACTGCATCAAGAACAGTCATGTGAGCCTACTGACTGGAACTTCTGTAGCTTTAATCTATTTGTGAAGATTCCTGGGAATAAAATTCCTTTGTCTGGCTAACACCTTCAAACCAGGTATCATACACAAATCTGAGTCTGATACACATATGTGAAATTCAGAAAAATCACACTAATCCTGCTAACCCTTCTGTCTAGGTGATTGTTCAATGCTAGTAAGAGATGGTTTTTCAATGTCTCAAGACCTTGATGTATGAGTTTGCTTTTCCCCTGGCAACATATCCCCTGAAGCATTATAGCTCTAGTTTCAGGGGATGCAACTGCTGCTGTGGTATCATCAGTCTGCTCAGATAGCAGGTGAGGAAACAGAGTATTCAGCCCCTGAAGGAGAGGGGAAGACTCTGAATTTCTTTCCAGTGAGCCCTTCTAAACAAGTGAAGGAGCAGCAGTAATTGGGTCTGGAGAGAATGAAGGCCATCCCTCTTCTCTAGAGGAAATATATTTTGGTAGGACCCCCCTTATGAGAGAGTGGAAATGGGAAGAAATTGCATAGCCTCAGCTGATTTTGCTCACTGCCAGATAAAGCTCACCCCAAAGGCATCTGCAAGTCTTATGCTCAGAGTCTGGAAAGTGTTGTTAAAAAGTATGCAGTGCAAGACTCTGACTTTCCAATAATGGATTTTTGCATGTAAAAATAAAATGTGCAATGGTTATAGCTGAAGGGCTGTGTTTTCAAAGGGGCTTGTGCCCCTCCATTTAAGCATACAAATGATGTTTGTGCAAAGAGGTCTGATGGTTATGTTGCTAACTTGCTCAATATGCATGAGCAAATAATAGTTAACTTGTGCAAATAACTGCATGTGCAAAAATGACTCACTACTGCAGTGCACTTAACCTGCTTACTTCCCTGGCTGCTCTCAGTTTGTGGTAGACTTTGGTCATTTGCAGGTGAGGCACTTGTGAACTGTGTGAATGGGGGGTAGGCTCTGAAGGCATTTAGATGCTTTAATTATATTTTTTGCCCATCATTCCTATATTGTGTGCAGTACTGATCATTAAAAAGCAGGACTGGTTCCCCTGGGATATTTTTACTTTAATTATATTGACTTAAAAAAAATCCAACCATTTAAATTCAATAGAATAATTTACCATGTGTCTTTTTTTAAGTTCCCTCTTTTCCCCTCCATTTTTCTTTTCTTCTATATATTTTCCTATTATATTTTCTAAAACCTATTTAGAATTTGCTATTTACTTTCTTTGCTCTGTTTGTCTCATCTGCTTTCTATTATATTTTTCTCCTGTGACTATCTCCCTTTTCTTCTTAGTTTTTCATTTCTATGGCACTTTCCAACACTTTTTTGTATGTGATTTTATGTTACTCTTTTAATTTTCATTCCCCCACACATTTATTTTAACTCCATTGCCTGAATTTTTTTCTCTCCCTCCTCTTCCTCTTTTCTCTGGTCCCTTCCTTTTTCTCTCAGCTTATCCCGCTCCACAATGCCAGAGCAAGGACATGATCCATTGGGATGCTAAGCACCCTCCACTCCCATTGACTTCAGTGGCAATGGAGTGTGCTCAGTCCCTTAGTAGAATTAAGAACCAAGTTAGAAAATGTGCCCCAAACACACAAATTCCAATTGTACCTCCATTTCTGAGCTTAAAGGACTTCCATGGTCCTACAGAAGCTAAAGAATAAAGACAAGGAGAATTGCTGGTTCATTGAAATTGGCGTTCCCCATCCTCTTCAACACTGAATGGCCATGGATTTCCTTCAGAATTATAGTAAAGCCCTGGACAAGTCAATGCTTACATTCCAGCAGCACAGTATGTGCAATGACACAGGGAGTCAGCTGGGCATATGCCAAAGGGTCATAACAAAGGCCAACAAATAATTTCTATGTCATGAGAAAATCATGACAGCTGGAAAGTGTGCAGTATGGGTAACAGAGAGACTTCCTCCTCCACCCACAGCCTACCATGATTGGTGGTAGGGGGACTGTGAGGCCCTCTGCAGAGGGGAAGGACATCAGAAGCACTGGTTCTATTAAGAGTCAGGGGTGCACATTATCGTAATAATACAAATCCCAGACACAGATCTGCCTAGTTTTTTGCTGGAAACAATGGCTTTTCAGTTTGTTTTCTGCCCCCCACCCCAAGCAGGTTTGTCTTGCTTTTGGCTAGTTGCCAAGGTGGGTGGAGCTGGTGATGATTTTCCCTGTCAGCCAGTCAGGCTGCATTCCTGGCATCAGCAACTCCCCTGTTCTTTAAGGATAGTCTCAGAGAAAGCTAAGGGAGGAGCCCAGGACTGGATGAGCTGAGCACAGTCAGCAGGAGAGGGAAAAAAGGGAGGGAGAGATGCCCACCAATACCAGCGAGCAGAGCAACCGCAGCTGCTAAGCAAAGAGGCCAGCCAGCCCTGCCTGAATATTAGTTACTAGGGTGAAGCTTCGGGAGAAGGGAAAACTGAAGTGAGGAGAGGAAAGGAAGGCTAGGGAAATGGGAAACTGAGGAACTACAAAGGAAAGATGGTGAATAGACCAGGGGAACCAAAATGAGGGAGATGGAAGAAGGGGACTGATGGATATTAGGCAAAATCAAATTGATGGGGGGGAAATAATTGATGGAGGAGGAGTGGGGAAGAACTGATAGTGGGAAGGGGTGGATTGATGTATTTGTGTAGGGATAATTGAGGGATGTGGAGGGTGCCAACTGCAGAACTTTAAAATTTGCATATGCAATTTTTATATGCATTTTTTCTTAGGCTTTTCCCACTGTCAATGTAGGCAGGTTTTGTCTGGGAAACTCTCAAGTTAATTTATAATAAAATTGCACCCACATCTCCATCCATGCTCAAAGTAATGGAAATAGGTTGGAAACTTTCCTAAAAGCAACATTCAAAGGCAAATGTTTTCTTTAAATCAACAGGAGACAGATTTGCTGCGTATCAGTTCAAGTTACTCATCTGTTCATAGATATGTGGCTTTCTGTGGAATAAGTAAGTTTTACTGATTTTATTTTAATTGTTTATTTAATTGTATGTGTATGTATGATTGCGGGGGAAAGACTGAGATGGTGCCCTCTTCTGGATGGAAGGCCAGACCTGTTCTCAAATTTATGTCATAAACCCAAACACTGCTATGACTGAATAATATTTTCTTATTTGTATAACTGACACCAAACCCCAGGAGTTAAACTCTAGGGAACTCCAGATGCTCAAGGACACGTGGTTTTTCTAACTGGGCCTTATATTGTACTGGTTAGTGCTTATGTAAAACTGGGGGTACCACTGGATGGAATGTCAGACCTACTCATGTGACCCTTAACTTGAGAGGTTGATGCTTGTATTTTGGAATTTAAGAATATAAATCTTATGCCTCCTTATGATCGTAAAGTTCTTGGTGACCACTGAAGCACTGCAAAATATAGATTAAATAGTACACCTGAAGTAGTACTGCCGTAATATATTCAGATATATTATTACCTCAAACACATTTTATTTTTATTTTCAGTATGTCTAATTCACATATATACTGCAATAACAAACATCTTAATCTGACATAGGTCAGTGTGCATGCATATGCCATTTGTTTTTGTATTTAAGTTAATATTCAAATGCTATATATATGTATGATAGTGTGTCCTTATTTTGATAATGTTTACTGTTTGAGAAAGTGATTGGCCTCAAACTTATTTAAAAAAATCCTATATACAAGATACTTTGTATTTCAAATCTTATTTTACTGCATTTGTTCAGCCACGTTGTTTCCAGAATTCATTTTGGTGCTTGGAATTCATGTCACAACTTCTGGAACCAATAAAATGATATTTTAAGGCCTTGTGCTGGAGTTCCAATATGCACAGAGTTTTTAATGAAGTGACAGTTCTGAACATATAATGACTAAATGCAAAGGCCCTAAATCAGCATAAAGTCATATGACTGAGTAATCTGAAAAAGAAAAACATTTGAGGTCCATAATTATGTGTATTTTTAATATTTCTAATGAAGCCTTCACCATAGTATATTAGATATTGTGAGTGATAAGTGAGTATGGTTCACCTTTGTAACTAGGTGAACCATAGGAATGGATTCTGACTTTTTTAACGGTACCTAAACAGGTTTATTTGACAGAGTTTGAATGTTTTATGAATAGCTAACTGTAAACATGCTTTTGTTCATACTTAATATTTCTCTATCTTTAATAGAAACCAACTGGCTCACATCTTTGGGATACAGTAGTCTCATTTTCCAGAGCAATATTTTTGAAGCCTGCGGTTATGACCCAAATGTGGGTTGAGAATCTGTTGTCCTAGCCTCAGCAGGTTTCTACAGACCAGCCATTTGCTGTTTTCACTGGGGGGTGGGGGGCGTTTCTCTCCTTTATGTTTGTGACACTAACATTCTAATGTAAGCAGGGCCAGCCCCAAGGGTTTTGCCACCCCAAGCAGCAAAAAAAAAAAAAAAAAAAAAAAGAAGTGGCAACATCGTGATCTGTGGTAATTCAGCGAGAGGTCCTTCACTTCGAGCGGGAGTGAGAAACCCTCCGCCGAATTGCCACCAAATACCTGAAAGTGCCACCCCGCTCTGAAGTGGCCACCTCAGACACCTGCTTAATAAGCTGGTGCCTGGAGCCGGCCCTGAATGTAAGTAGCTGCGTTAATTAGCCCATTAATTAGTCTTAACTATATCTCACTAGGAAATATGCAAAAGTCATTAAATTTTCAATAAAAATGTATAAATTACAGGTTTTGATATTTTAAGTGTGAAATTATCACATTCATATGAATACAAATATAAATACTTACTTTGTCCATAATATAGCATAGACATTTTTTAGTTTTGTGGGTTTTCTTTTACTGAAACAATATTAAGATTTCTGTCATAAGTTCACAAAAGGAGTTACAGATATAAAGCCATGGAAGAAAGAAATTGAGTAGTTTAGTAGTCACAGAAATAAAATTTTGGTGGCAGGTGGAGTAAAATTGGGAACCCTTATTCTGGTGGTTAGGCTAACAAGCAGATAAGCAACGTTACTACTTAGTGTTAATGGAAATTCCTATTCAGTTCACTAAATAATAGCCTGTATTTATGCAACTGGAGGTTTTGAATTCAACCTCTCGACGCATGTTTGTAGTTTAGCTGGTGCTGACGATTAACTGTGGATTAATGGTGAATTTTTCAATGCATTTTAGTTTTAACTTTTCTCTGTATTAAACTTCAAATGCCATATTTCAGGGGCATAGGGGAATCAAGGTGCAAAATTAGTGGGTAGCACAGTAAGAAAGTTCACTTTTCTTATTTTTCTAAGTCAGGACTTTTTCATATGCACTGATGATCAGACTTAGTGGGATTCAGTTTTTTGTTGGTTAATAATTTTGACAGATAATATTGATTATTTTAAAGCATGTTTTCCAGATTTTATCCTTTTTAATTTTCACAGCTGTGGAAAAAGATGGATTTTTAATTTTTCCCTGAGTTCCATTGATTTCAATTTTCAAAGTAGTGGGCAATTACGGAGAGGGGGTGTCAGACAAGGGGGGACAAACAATAATTTTTTAATGACACTAGACTCAGAGATTAAAAATATTAAACCTTTATAACTGCCATAAACAGATAGCTAAGGGTTAATGTCTTTTTCACCTGGAAAGGAGTAACTGGAAACACCTGACCAGAGGACCAATCAGGAAACAAGACTTTTTCAAATCTGGGTGGAGGGAAGTTGGTGTGTGAGTTCTTTGTTCTTTGTCTTGTGTCTGACCCTCTCGGCTTTGAGAGTGATCTTTCTGTTTTCCGCCTTTCTAATCTTCTGTTTCCCAGTTGTAAGTACAAAGAGATAAGACAGTAGGGTTATATTGTTTGTTTTTTGTATTTACATGTGTGTAGTTGCTGGAGTGTTTTGAATTGTATTCTTTTTGAATAAGGCTGTTTATTCATATTTCTTTTAAGCAATTGTCCCTGTATTTGTCACCTTAATACAGAGAGACCATTTTTATGTCCTTTTCTTTCTTTTTATATAAAGCTTTCTTTTTTAGACCTGTTGGAGTTTTTCTTTAGTGGGAATTCCAGGGAATTAAGTCTGCAGCTCACCAGGGAATTGGTGGGAGGAAGAAGTCAGGGGGAAAATCTCTCTGTGTTAGATTTACTAAGCCTGACTTTGCATACCCTCTGGCTGAAGGGGGAAGTACTTGTGTTTCCAGGACTGGAAACGGGGAGGGTGGAGTCCCTCTGTTTAGATTCAAGGAGCTTGCTTCTGTGTATCTCTCCAGGAACCCAGGAAGGAAACACCTGGAAGGGAGAAGGGGGGGGAAATGGTTTATTCCCCTTTGTTGTAAGACTCAAGGAATTTGGGTCTTTGGGGTCCCCAGGGAAGGTTTTTGGGGGGACCAGAGTGCCCCAAAACGCTCTAATTTTTTGGGTGGTGGCAGCTTAACCAGGTCCAAGCTGGTAACTAAGCTTGGAGGTTTTTATGCTAACACCCATATTTTGGATGCTAAGGTCCAAATCTGGGAAATATGTTATGACAATAACCATTACAAAACAAATTGTCAAAATCACAAGCCAAAATGTGCCAAGTAAATATCCTTAAATTAAACACTAATATGTTCTCAAACAGCATTTTTCTAACATTGCCTATCTGTAAATGTTGATTGTCATCGATGCAAATATTTTTTCATTGTTTTTTATATGTGTGGTGAAATTGTTGTTTACCAACATTTACTGATAAAATCTAAGCCTTCCAACCCCCACTGATAATAAATATCTACTATTGCATCATCTTAATATTTGCAGTGTGGCCATTTTCCATAAAACAAAATGGACCCAAGGATTAAGCCAGCTCTATCCTATATGTTTTGCACTCAAGCCCTGTGAATGTTGCAATTTGCTGCTGTCTGTGCATCTTGTCAAAGATTTTTTATTCCCTGACCAAGATCCCTTTAAAGTGTTAATAGTGTTTGGCCCTCCAAAAACGATGATGTTGTAGTTGTTCGTGCTGTCGTAGATTCTCATAATAACATTGAACTTATGAGAGCGTACTTGCCACTGAGTGACCATCAGTAGTCTGGGTACAGAGTTGGGTGAGCATCAGGTGGAAACATGAGAGGTAGCATTATCAGAAGAAAACTCTTTGTGGGAAGGAATGACAGTGTGTGGGAGTGGAAAGGATAGTAGAGCTTAATCTGTGCCAGGGCTGACCCCCAGCACCTTTAGGCTTGGCAGTTCATAGTCCTGGCACTTCTGAGCTTGCTTAATCAGTTATGAATGTTAAAAAAAATTGCTTGAGCTCCTAACTGATTGAGCCCCAGCACCTCTTTCATTAAAAATTAAGCACTGGAAGATAGTCACAGAAACAGGGAAGAGTGTCTGAAGTAGATGGAGGAGGAACTAACTTAGACAGATAGACAAAGTTCTCAAAGAGATATTGATCAGAACAGAGAGTTCTTGGTCCAAAACATGTTACCTAAAGACCCACCTCTAGGCAAGCTCATTGCAAGAAGTAGTTTTAGAAACACATTCTAATTGCATTCTTTGTAATTTTCTATCTAGAAAATTGTGTTGAATAACTTTGTAAGTTGTGAAAAGTACCAGATCTGTGTGGAATTGATAACTTCTGAAGACTGCCCACTCATATAAGCAGTTACTGTGAACATTTATGTGGTTCTTACTTTTAATGTCTAGTGTTCTTTAAAAAGAAAATGTACTAAGCAACTGTAGAGCTCAATTTCAAAAAAAATTACATACAAACTAAATATAATATTAACAAAACATTGTCAAATGAATTTGACAGCACAGACACGTTTTCTCTGAGGGCTTAAACCATCTGAAAAAAAACACCATAGGGAGCATTGCACCATTTTGCTGTGAATATTTTGTGCATGTATTATCTCTTGCTATGTGCTAGATTTTGAGAGGAAAAAAAATTTAAAAACTCATATGAATGCCTTTTGCCATTTGAGTGGGATTCACATAAAAATCTTGCCATCGGCACAATGAAGTACTGAGCCTGGTTCTCCAAAAGGCTAGCCATATTTAGAAAATGGACTGAGATTTATTGAGTGAAATGTTAGCAGCTACCATATTGCTGTATTCCCACATTAACACTAATATTGGCAAAATCTGCCATACCAGCTGCCCACAGATATACTGTAGTGGCACCTTTGTTGTTCCTTACATCCGCAATTATCATTCTAATTCACGTAACCCTCAAGTACTAATACTTGTATGTCTTTGGTTTATTTAACAGAAATGAGCTGGCTTCTTAATAAGACAAAGATAAAAGGTATTGTTAAAATAAACTTAAATCAAGTAAGTCAGGATTTTCAGATTTAAAACAAGCATGAAGTGGTCGCTAAAAATATTCCCAAATCTTATGAGCACAAACATTGGGGTAGTTTAATCTTAATTAAAATATCCAGTCATGGTAAATTGAGTCTCTCCTCTTGCTTATATTTTTCCTAAAAACTGTTCTTCCACTAACTAGTTTGTAGGATTGGGGTAATTTACACCCTTTTTATTTTTAAGGGCTTTTTATGATTCTCATCACTCTAGTCTCTGAACACTTCACAACATTAATGGAGTTATGCTTGCTACACCAACACTGTGAGAGAGGGAATTACTACTAAAATTATGGGAAACTGTTGCAGAATTCAATTAAGGGCTTGATCCTGCACCACTGAAGTCAATGGGAGTTCTGCCTTTGACTATAGTAGGAGCAGATCAGGCCCTTAAGTGACTTGCTTGAGACACAGGAATGTCTGTGGCTGAGCTGGGAAAGAACTCAAAACTCTTGGAAGTTCCTGGTTTCTTTTTAGCATTTTCCCCTCTTCATTTGCAGTGGATTCTTTGCTTTGCTGCACATGTACAACTGCATTGGGGAGTGGGGGGAATATCTTTCTTTAGTTACATCCATGCAGTCCCATAACTGCCCATGTACTCTTTGCAGAAACCCAGTCCTGAGGGTACACTTTGGACCACTCTGGAAATTTAAGCTGGTGCAGAATGTAGCAGCCTCCCTGTGAAATTGTGCTTCTCAATGACAGCACATATTATCTGTGCTCCAAGATCTGCTTCAGTTTGTGGACTGAATTTAACATGTTGGATGTGATCTATAAAGATCAAAATGGCTTAAGACCAACTTGAGAGACCACCTATCTCTTCAAGCCATACCACCACACTGCAATCAGCAGTTACTGGAGTTGCATTCCCCTGGATGAGAAAGTGATAGTGTTCTCTGTCTGTGGTAGCCCCTCAACTCTGAAACTAGCTTCCTCCCTGGTCCAAAATGGCCTAAGTCTATTGACCATTCGTGACACAGATGCTCATTGGTGGTTCACTACTCTGTCAGCAACTCTTGTCAGGACTGGCCTACTCACTACATCTAACATACTGTTGTCACAATATATTCCCAAAAGGTGACATGTAATATGTCATTGGAAAACAAATAACTCACTGATCATAATATTCTTGCATGAATTATGTACAGTCAGCCCACAAAGGATTATACAGAGGTGCTGGTATTATAACTAAAATGTGTTTAAACCAGGCATGTCAGTTTTTTTCTAGATAGAGGAATGTGTTTCCGCCTGCTTGAAGGTGTGACCAAAGAAAATCACAAATACATGCCAAGCAAACAAAGCCATCAGGTCAGCAAGTAGGGAGAAAGTGATCACTCAAGAATCTCAGAGGGGAATGAAGGCTGTTGCCCCAGGAATCCTTCCTGCATCTTGAAGTAGGATCAATTAACTTTCAGAGAGAATTTTCAGAGGTTCACTGGACTATAAAGAGAGCTGCTGAGTTCTCCGTCACCTGATGAGACAAGGAAACCCAGCACCTTAAATGCTGTGGGGATCCTGACTAAAGGTCTACTCAGCCATTGCTGTAAAAGGAAGATTGGTGAGGAAACTACCTTGAACAAAGACAGTAGCTTGTTAAATTTGGTCTTAGCCCTGTTAGAAAATCATTTTAAGTTTTGTTTGTAACCTTTTCTGTCTTTATCACTTATATTTGAACTCATTAATATTTTGATTAAATAAACTTGTTTTACTTTTCATCTAAACCAGCCGAATACTTTAACTGAATAAAAGTGATTGTTTAAGTCCAGTCAAGGTAACAACCTGCTGTTTCTGTCTCTTTAAAGGAGCAGGGAACTTAACTTCTGTGACTGTTCCAGGAAAGACCTGGACACTGGAGGGAGGGTGGGAGACAGTTTTAGGGAAATTTGGGACTAGGGAGGTGTTGGGGTTACTCTGCGAACAGTAACTGGGCCGTGGAAGCCAGGGTATGACCTGCATGCTTGTGTGTTGGCTGTTGCTGTCTAGGGTGTGAGCACAGCAATGTAGCATGTAAGGCACCCAGAGTTGCAGGGCAGGTGGTGACACAACCCCTTACTGGTCTGGGTTGAACCCCCCCAAAAATCAGACCTTCGGGGCATGCTGCAAAGGGCATTTATTTATGGGGGCTGGTGAGGAAGTGGCATCTGAGGAATATCAAAAATGGGGGAGAAAAGAGGGGAGTTAAATTTTGTTTTTAAAATTATGGCAGGGATGCCTAGAGCACCGCGCCGACTCCTCCATGGTTCTGGCTCTCTGATGCCTCCAGAAGGCAGCTCCTCCCTGCTGAGCTGCTGCAGTGGCCCAAGCCCGGCAAAGCCAGTGAGTGGACTCGGGGTGGGGGCTGCCAGGATGGGGTGGGGAGGGCTCATGGGGGGGCTGTGCACCCTCCAGGGGAGTTCAGGAGGTGGGGGGGAACCTGGCAGACCCCTGGGCACGCCTGGCCCCTGGGCAAGATGGCCCCTGGGGTCTATAAAGGCTCATTGGGATTTGCCCCTCAATGAACTGATGTTCAGGGGGGAGGAATGTTGTGTTTTGGAGGGCTAGGGCGGGCGGTGTTTCGGCAGCGCGGGGTGGGGTGGGGTGAGGTGGGGCCAATGGAGGGCGAGAGATATGATTCACTGGTGTGGAAGGAAAAGTGAGAGTTTAAAAAAGCAGAAAAAAAGCAAAAAGAAGAAAAGCAGTGTCCAGCAAAGCAGCATCTTTGATTCTTAACAAGGTAATAATGTCTACATAGGCATATACTGAGGAGTACCAAACAAAATCAGCCATCCAGTGACCGCCAAGTGATATTGCTCTACAGATGGTGCCTTCAATACAAATAGCTCAACACATTCAAATATTCTTATTGGAGGCATGAATCATCTAGCAAACAGAACCATCATAAATAAGAGCTCTCATTCACATAAATTCAGTTATTTCCTCAACCAAGCTGCATTTTCAGCCAAAGGAAATATTTGGATAACAATGTCATGCAGCTAGAAGGAAGGATGTGGAGGACCCAACGATATTGCCAATTGTCAGCATAAGTCTTGAAATAATTGAGGTTCAGGATTCAGTGCCTCGGTGCAGTTTTTCAGATCTGAAGCATTACCACTCTGTAACCTTTCTAAGGATGTTGGCGCCTGAGGCTTAAGTACCTGAATGTCACAAAGAATAAAAATATCTGGACAGCCAACTTATTGCTTATGAAGAAAAACAATTCAGCAAGTGGAACTAGAACTCTGAAGTGATATTCTCAGTAAGCATAGTACGGTTTAAGAGTAATTTTTAATGAGTCTTTTTTTAGCATAAAACTAGCTTGCTAATGTTGTTCATGTCTCTTCATTTTATCCTGTTCAATGTCACATTTGAGAAGAAATGCTTGAAAGTCTAGAGATTTTCTAAAAGACATCTATTTGTCAGCAAAATAAACAAAAAATAGTTGTATTAGGAATAAGATTAGAATAGACAGTCACATTCCTATGCGGTGGCTTACTCTTTTGTAAGCCCTGTTTTACACTTTTTAAATAAATCAGGTTGGATTCACTTGCACTTTTTACACATGGCATGATGGAATCTTGCGATCAGGTTTGCTCTGCATTCTGTGTTCTTACTAGACATGTGAGAGCAGAATAGGAAATTCGCAATAGTATTGCATGAGCCAATAATACTAATGATAATTTGATCGGTTGCTATCATAGACTGTGTGATCACATTGGATAATCAGTACAATGGCAAATGTGCCAAATTAGCATTTATATTTCTTAATTGACTGATTCTGCTTTGGTCATCAGTACAGCTCATAATTTATTTTTCATCTGTGAGATAAGAACAACGAAAATTTCAGAGGTTTATCCATTTTTACACTCTCTCATCTTAAATTCTTCTCTTTCTCTTTGGCCATTCTCCAAATCTTTAGAGTTAATCTGAGAGGATAGAGAGCATATTTGTAGAATTGTGACATGTGGATTTGTAGTAACTTTGAAATGTAGCTGAGTTTGGGAGCTTCTCCTGTAGTCGACCTGAGCAGAAGAGCATGTAAGATGCCCCCATATCTCACCCCCTTCCACCTGGGCGGGGAGGTAAACTCTGCAGATGAACTTCTGAATTCTGGGGCTGCACTGACCAAGGACAGAAACTGTGTGTGGGGGGTGACTTTTGGGTTGCTGGACTCAGGAGTCTCCGCTTGTGTAGGGAAAGCCCCTGGCGGGCCGGGCCAATGTCTTTACTTGCCCCATCCGCAGGTCCGGCCGATCATGGCTCCCACTGGCTGTGGATCGCTGCTCCGGGCCAATGGGAGCTGCTGAAAGCGGCTGTGATGGGCCAGACCTGTGGACAGGGCAGGTAAACACATGGGCCTGGCCCTCCAGGGGCTTTCCCTACACAAGTGGCAACCCCTGTTTGAGAAACCCTGCCCTATGTACTGAATCTGGCCCTTGTTGCTATCAACTCTGGCTGGCAGAAGGGTTACATTTACCTTTGGGAATCTTCTGTCTTAACCTGCCCATTATTCAGAGAATAATTTGCTTAATGCCTTCTGTTTCTGCAAACATTCTTGCCAGCAAACTTGACTAGAATGTATATGAAGCACAAATTCAAAATGGGGCCTGAACATAGCTGAAGCTAATTCACAAAAATCAGTTGAATTTTTGTTGCAGTATTTGCTCATCTCTATAAAAGCCTAATCCAAAGTCCTTGAAATCAATGGAAACACTCGTCGTAGTCATCTTAAACTGACTTTTGCAAACAAGGTTAAAAGTCCAACTTTATGCCTAGTAATAATAGTCATCATGAGGAAGATTCCTTTATGGTTCTGATTCATGCTACATATCTGAAGCTTACAAAATATTAAGATCATTGTTTTTCTTCTGTATCTTCCTCCTGGAAAAACAATTCTCCTCAAATCACTATCTACCACCCCGTTCCTGAATACTGCTTAATCTCTGAGCTATTCAGCAGCTACACATGTACTGGTTTGTTGCCAGTTTATCTGCACGCCAGCCAGCCATTGCCTATAGTGACAAAAGAGAGTTGAAAGAAAGATAAGGAAAGAAAGGACTAGAGTGGGAAACTGATAAATATGGAAGAGAAGGGAGAAAGGATTTCTCATCATTTTTCCTTTGTTCCTCTAATCCCTTCTCTGATAGTCTCTTCATTCCATTTTTCCATTTCACTTAGTTCGTGTTGTCCGCTCCCTCCTCTCCTCTCCTCCACTAAGATGTTTAACTTATTTTGAAGTCACTCACTCTGCCCTCATTTTTCCTTTGAGCCTGAATGAGGGTGAATGAGCAGTCCTGGATGCAATGCTGCTTCTTGGTAGCAAACAGTCAGAAGCTTGCAGTATGAGATGCTGATTCAGCATATGTGAAGACCTATGGACTTAGTACCTATGGCATGACTTTATCAACCAGCATGCTAAGGAACTGTCAGAGTGTGCCATTAGAGTTGAGCAGGAGGGACATTTCTCATTAATCCTCTTCCCTCCGGAATCCAATCCTAAAACAACCCTTTTCAATTTCCAGCATACAGACTTTTTTTTTTTTAATTTAGGATGTACATTATAATTTCTTATGAATCAGATTTGGTTTACTAAAAACCGGGCTGTGGATTATCTGTATCTTTACTAAAGGAATCTGTGGCAAGATATAATCCTTATTTAATTGCCTCTCTATATATAGGTAAGGAGATGGGTCATTTTTATTTTATTTATGGATTTATTAGCTTTGGATGCACAGCAGAAAGGACGTTGGGGAAGGTACTATCCAAGCTGTACTGAGGCATCAATCCCTCATTGTTTTGCAGTTCAAACTTTGCACTTTACATGTTCCTTTTCCTTGTTATATAATATAGATTACATAATGGAGAACTGTAATTTATGTAATCATTAACCATGTTATACTGTAGCTACAATTGGTGAATCGTTATCAAATGCCTGGGGCTAGAAGGGGGGCATGTACGTGCTGGAAACTGATTATGTTTGCTTGTGATTCATGAGTAGCATTTTGAGGAGAAACGGTAGATTTTTGTCAAATGTCTTAAAACATCTCTGAAAATAGAATCAAATGAGACAGACAATTCCTTAAATAGTCAGTTTATTACATCTAAACTACATAACCATTTGCACTCTATTTTTTGTTATTGCCTCATTTGGGGCCTGTTTCTGTGCTCTTGTGGTAAGAAACGATCACTTGCATGAGTGCTACATTGAAATCAATGGATGTATGTGCTGCTCATTGAGTGAGGATTGTAGGGTTTGGCCATTGTGACATTAACATTTGTGTTTCATTGTAGCCTACATTGCGACTTGCCTCTGTGAGAGGCATTACAATCCATGTACAATTGAGGAACTAAGTTCTCTGACTAGTGCAGCATTTTCCCTGAAAGTGAAAGCAGTTGCACATGCTCCCTGATGTTCCTCCCTGTTTCCCCAGGCAAAGCAATGGTGAGTGAGAGAGAACAAAGAAACCCAAGGGGAGAGCAAAGTCCATTTTTTCTGAAGATACCAAGAGAGGCAGAGGTCAGAGGGAGCTCTCTGCAGCCTCCCTCTTTCAGCTGTTGTTCTCTGCTGTGGGAGGGGAGAAAAGAGGCAACAAGCCTCTGAAAGGTTCCAGAGTACAAAGTGTCTTCTGTGTCTTGAACCTGATCCATGGTTCTTGCTAGTCTATTGAAAAAGAAAAGCTCACTGCTCTATGAACACTGTTTTAACAGCTGTGTCTAGTAGAAGACAACTACCTGCTATGGTTCAAGGGTCAAGCCTTGACCGAAATTTGGCTCTTCCTGCATGTGCACAGGAAAGGGGGACAGGATAGAGAGCCTCTGAATTTGTACAGGACTCAGACAGAGTGTTAGCGCTCCTTGTGTATAAGGAGGGATTGGCTAGAACCTCTTGTAACACACTAAGCCCCAAACAGTGTCCACCTGAGTTGGAATCATAGTCAGTGCCTTGAATCCACATTGCTGGTCACCTGCTGGCATCTGACACTAGCCAGCAGGTGTAGAGAAAGGGAACAGCTGGTGATACCACTTTAAAAAAAATGTAGTAGGCAGTGTGAGATCATGCTTGCCCCAGCTCCCATGCACTCCTAGGGCATTTTGTCTGTATCTCCACTTAATAAGCAAAACGGGACACGTGGCTTCTACTTAGCCATCTCACCTGTGCAGGCCTCTCGCCCCATAGTGCAGCTACTCTGTTTACAGCTGTGATTAGTGCACAGGTTCCCTCTGCCCACCCCAAATGTATTTCTTAGGCCTCCTGGAAGTACAGTGTTTAGTGAAGTTGTGGTGTTACTGAAATACAAAACTAAACCGCAAAGGTCACCATAGTTGTTGATGGGATCTATCTTATTTTGTTAAAGATATTTCTCTTTGAGAATTGTATTATATATGTCAAAAAATATGACTTAGTAAATGTTGTGATAGCTCCCAGTCCTGGAGTGGCAGAAGAGGGTCTGCATAACCTCCCCCAACCCCACTTCCCACTCTGATTCTATGAAAAAAATGACAGATGGCTGTGGGACACCATCTCTCTGCTTGCCTCGACCACTGCACAAATAGGGATTATGCTACAGAAATTATTTCTATGCCATAATTGTCTTTTGAAAACAGGAATGATGGGCTGCATTAGTTATTACCTGAGCTTATAAAACATGTTTTATCTATCTAGAAGTAATCTTTTCACTTAGAGACAATGGTGTAATGGAAATTTTGTGACATGGGGCTTTTGTTTGTTTGTTAATTTTGCTAGCTCTTGCTCATTCTCCTTGAGAAACTGGGGTATGAGATTAGGTATAAAATTGAAAGAGCTAAATGACTTCATAGTGTATCACCATTTCAAGATGAATAAGCATTCAGGAAAACAGCCTGAGGCAAGGGGAAATTGATGTAGTATTTGAAAAGCATGGTTTTATAGTTCATAGGAAAATCTCTCTGTGGGAGCATGCCCAGTCTTGACAGTTTTGCCATAGGGTTCAGATAGATCAAATAGTAGGAGAACTCCGCAGCTGGAAAATGTGGGAAAAATACAAAGCCACAATTGTATGATGACTGAACGTTGATATGTGGATTTGTCATTGTAAAAAGACTTCCAGGGTCTTTGGACTAGGACATAGCACAAAGGCTTAAGAAGAAGGCTGCTCTGCTCAGAAAACCTCACTTGTTTCAATGACCAGTGCTGACGTAGCCAATCCTATAAATCCTGAGGGGGGGAAAATTACAGCATGAAACTCCATGGGAATAGGCCTAATAAGAACATAAGAACGGCCGTACCGGGTCAGACCAAAGGTCCATCTAGCCCCAGTATCTGTCTATCAACAGTGGCCAATGCCAGGTGCCCCAGAGGGGGGAAGCTAAGAGACAATGATCAGGTGACCTCTCTCCTGCCATCCATCTCCATCCTCTGATGAACAGAGGCTAGGGACACCATTCTTTACCCTTCCTGGCTAATAGCCATTTATGGACTTAGCCACCATGAATTTATCCAGTTGCCTTTTAAACATTGTTATAGTCTCAGCCTTCACAATCTCCTCAGGTAAGGAGTTCCACAAGTTGACTGTGCGCTGTGTGAAGAAGAACTTCCTTTTATTTGTTTTAAACCTGCTACCTATTCATTTCATTTGGTGACCCCCAGTTCTTGTATTATGGGAATAAGTAAATAACTTTTCCTTATCCACTTTCTCCACATCACTCATGATTTTATATACTTCTATCATATCCCCCCTTAGTCTTCTCTTTTCCAAGGTGAAGAGTCCTAGCCTCTTTAATCTTTCCTCATATGGGACCCTCTCCAAAGCCCTAATCATTTTAGTTGCCCTTTTCTGAACCTTTTCTAGTGCTAGAATATCTTTTTTGAGGTGAGGAGACCACATCTGTACAGAGTATTTGAGATGTGGGCGTACTATGGATTATATAAGGGCAATAATATAATAATAATAATTAATAATAATAAATAATAAATAATAATAAGGTACCCTTTCCTGAGGCAAATCTCCTGCTGAAGTCACTAAGCGTTTTTTTGTGTGACTAGGGAGTGTAGAGTTGGACCTAAAGAGTAAGGGAAAAGTCCATTGTCTGACATGGTGACCTTGGCTTTAATCACAGTCATAACCACAATACAGTTGTTAATTTGTTT
This sequence comes from Gopherus evgoodei, assembly GCF_007399415.2. NCBI lineage: Eukaryota > Metazoa > Chordata > Testudines > Testudinidae > Gopherus > Gopherus evgoodei. The sequence goes on along the minus strand of NC_044328.1, from coordinate 51,332,225 downwards.
TTAATGGGATTTTCCACTGAGTTGCATTCACAGTTCTGTGGAAAATTTGCATAATACTTCCTTCTAGATATACTACGTTCCTAATTTTAAGGAGCACTGAGAATCTTGAGCCCTGTTGTAACTTAACCCCACCATCAGTTCTCATCTTTTCCTTGGTCTTGTTAGGATCTCCCAAAGTGTTTGCCTGCTGCTTTTGCCCATAACTTGTTTACAGAGATGAGAATTGAGAGGTAAAGGATTAGGCTCCAGAACCATTCTAGCCTCCTGTACCCTCTTGTTTGAGGATGCAGGGTGCCTTGAGGATGGACTGAGAAAAATGTCTCCCCCACAACAGCAGATTTCTGAATAATAAGGTTAACTGAAAACAGAAAATGGAGTAAAAACAAGAAATTGTTGGAGTAACGTACCTAGATTTACACTTCACCTAAACGAAACTAGCAAGGCAGTTTTAGTTGCTAGAAAAGAAATGCAAATGCTTGCACATTCCAAAAATGAATCTGTGGCTCTGGCCTCAGTGTTGGACTTCTAGCAGTCCTTAAAGAGAGGTTCTCCTCTGTCACGAAGTTCAGAGTTCTCTCTTTTTCCCCTGTCCCTCCCTTACTCTGGGTCTCTTTCCTTTCCAGACAGCAGTCACTCATCATCTAGGGCAGCCATGCCCATTCTCCAAACAGGTTTTCCCTTATTACCTACCATACCATCAAGATTTTTCATTTTCTTCTTTATCTAGCCAATACCTAAAAGATGATCCCTTGAATATATAGTGGCTTTTAATACCTGCCTTTCAAATGCATATTGACTCCCTTCAGTGACTGCATTCAGAGGCTTGCCCATCAAGTAAAATAGTTTCTGGTGAGCCATACGTTGTGTTCATTTGAGGAAGGTAGTTTTCATCTATGGAATGGCAATATACAAAAACCTGTAGGAGAGCACTTCAGCCTCCCTGGCCACACTATAGCAGGCCTTAAGGTGGCCATCCTGCAGCAAAAAAACTTCAGGACCAGACTTCAAAGAGAAACTGCTGAGCTTCAGTTCATCTGCAAATTTGACACCATCAGCTCAGGATTGAACAAAGACTGTGAATGTCTTGCCAACTACAGAACCAGTTTCTCCTCTCTTGGTTTTCACACCTCAACTGCTAGAACAGGGCCTCATCCTCCCTGATTGAACTGACCTCGTTATCTTTAGCTTGCTTGCTAGCATATATATGCCTGCCCCTGGAAATTTCCACTACATGCATCTGAGGAAGTGGGTATTCACCCACAAAAGCTCATGCTCCAAAACGTCTGTTAGTCTATAAGGTGCCACAGGATTCTTTGCTGCTTTTACAGATCCAGACTAACACGGCTACCCCTCTGATACTTCATCTGTGGAGCTTCTCTAAAGGTGAAACTCTTCTCTGGGCATGTCTACGCTACAAACTTTTGCTAACGCAATTAGTATATCACTTGTGCGTGTGCATACTTTGCTCCTTGCATGGTGCATGCACCATGTGTTCTTGTTGCACAGTGCATGCACCATGAGTAGGTATCCCAGTTTGCTACTTATCACCGTCCAGCACACTGTCTTTTGGGAAGTATTGGCAATGCATGGTGGGGAAGAATTGAATCATGTGGGAGTGACTGGGACTTCGGGGTCAAGTTCCTATTATGCAGCATATTTACCCCATAATGGCATCTCTATCCCATAAATGTTTGCACCTATTTTGAAAATCCTAAGGATCCATGTGGGATGTATTGCTATCTGCCACCTCTGACAGAAACGTGGAAGTTGCACAGATCTACATTATTGTCAAAAGCACTGTGGGCAAGAATGCAATGATCCTCTGGAATCTGTAGAGTTGTAAGAAGAGCCACAGGAAACATGACAATTTCCTGGAGTCAGATTGCTGGGGACATAGTGAGAAGCAATTCAAGATTGTTGGTGGCATTCTCTGAGCAGCTGCAAATGGTGGAGTGCCATTTGTGGGCCTGAAAAATGAATGCTGATTGGTGAGATTGCATTGTAATGCAGGCTTGGAATGATGAGCAGCGGCTGCAGAACTGTTGTCTGCGCTAGGCCACATTCATGGGTGTGTGTGCAGAGCTTGCCCCAGCCTTTCAGTACAGACACACCAGAATAAGAGTTGCACTGACAGTGGAGAAGCAAGCAGTGGATTTGCAGTGCCAGATTGCTACTGATCAGTGGGAAATAATTTTGGAGTTGGAAAATCCAACTGTAGGGGTCATTGTCATGCAAGCATGCAGGACCATTAATCATTTCCTGCTATGCAGGACTTTGAGCCTTGGCAGTGTGCAAGACATGATGGATTTGCAGCAATGGGGCTCCTGAACTGCAGTGGAGTGATAAATGGCATGCATGCCCTTATTTTGGCACCAGTCTTCCTTACCACAGAGTACGTCAACAGAAAAGGCTATTTTTTTAGGTTTCACAAGTGCTGGTGGATCTCTGGGGACACTTCACCCACATCAGTATTGTCTGGACAGGGAAGGTGCATGACACTAGCATCTTTAAGAGCACAGAAGTGTTCAGAAACCTACATGTGACGGGTTCTGTCACAGAGACCCTCTTGGGACTTCACCTGAGGTGCTGGAATTACCTCTAAGCCTGTTTTCCACTGCCAGCTTGGGACTCCAGAGCCCTGCCTTGTTGAGCCAGACATGCTAGTCTGCTGCAGCACAGACTCAGGTCTGGTCCATGCCCCCAAAGCTGCAGACTTTAACCAAAACCGCTCAGCAAGTCACCTATCTCCAGCACCCAGACACTCAGCTCCCAAAGGGATCCAAACCCCAAATAAATCTGTTTTACTCTGTATAAAGCTTATACAGGGTAAACTCATGAATTGTCCGCCCTCTATAACACTGATCAAGAGAGATGCACAGCTGTTTGCTCCCCAAGTATTAACCACTTGCTCTGAGTTAATTAATAAACAAAAGTGATTTTATTAAGTATAAAAAGTAGGATTTAAGTGATTTCAAGTAATAACAGAAAGAACAAAGTAAGTTACCAAGCAAAATAAAACAAAACACGTAAGTCTAAGCCTAATACATTAAGAAACTGAATACAGGTAAATCTCACCCTCAGAGATGTTCCAATAAGTGTCTTTCACAGACTAGATGCCTTCCTAGTCTGGGCCCAATTCTTTCCCCTGGTACAGTTCTTGTTAGTTCCAGCTCAGGTGGTAACTAGGGGATTTCTCATGCCTGGCAACCCCCTTTGTTCTGTTCCACCCCCTTTTATATCTTTGGCACAAGGCAGGAATCCTTTGTGTCTCTCTTTGGGTTCCCACCCTTCCTTCTAAATGGAAAAGCACCAGGTTTAAGATGTATTCCAGTATCATGTGACATGTTCACATGTCCTATGAGACTTCATGACTCGCTGGCTGGCACACACACGTATACAGGAAGGCTTACAAGTAAACAGAGCCATTTACAACCAATTGTCTTAGTTAATGGGAGCCATCAAGATTCCAAGCCACCATTAATGGCCCACACTTTGCATAGTTACAACAGGACTTCAGAGTAATACTTCATATTTCTAGTTTTAGATACAAGAATGATACATACATACAAATAGGATGAACACACTCAGTAGATTATAAACTTTGTAATGATACCTTGTAAGAGACCTTTTGCATAAAGCATATTCCAGTTACATTATATTCACAATGTCACACTAGAAGCAGGGATTTTCTTTCCCAACAGGCAGATTACCAGTGGTGGTATTGAAATGCCAATAGTGATCCTGAGGAACCTAGCCTACCCCTTGCTCCCCTTGCTCATGAAGCCATATACCAGCCTATCTCAACAGCACCAAGGAAAGATTCAATTACTGGCTCAGCTGATACAGAATGACAGTTAAATGAAGGGATGCTGGCATGTTTACTCACAAGCTTGGATCCCAGTGAGAAAAATATCCAAATGGTTATAGCTGGTTGCTGTGTACTGCATAATGTCTGTGAAGCAAATGGGAAAAGTTGCCACCTGGTGGAGGTAGAGTGGCTGTCTGCTGAGTTTGAACAGCCAGATACAAGGGTTATAAGAAGAGCTTAATGTAGAGCTATGCAGCTCAAATAGGCTTTGAAAGAGGACTTTAACAGTGAGCCCCAGCAATGCATTGTGGTGTACTCTGCTTTATTGAGCTCTGCAGTTTGAAGGCCTGTTAGGAACCGAGTGATGCTTGGCGCACATCTAAGAATGTAACCATGCCAGTGCACCTATTACTTTTGTCATGTTTGCTGTACATTTATGATTATTACATTGTTGGTCACTGATCCTATGAGTTGTGTCAAAGTGTACAATCACAAATTAAGTGTGTGCTTTCAATACTGCCAGCCATTCTGCAGGATATGTTGGGCACTAATAAAGATAATTCATCTTCCAAACAATAGAGATTTTTTGAGTAACAAACACTTTAACAACATTTTGTGCAAGTTAAAAGCAAGTACATTAAAACCTTATTCAATTTATGGAATTGAACTTAAAGGAGGGGAAGGAACATTCTTTTCCATTTTAGCTACACATACATTAATCCTGGGTCTCACAGATCACTATATGTGAAGATGTGGTTGTCCTTAATGTACCCCAGTGTGGAGTAGTAAGGGTAGAAATGTGGTTCCTGCTGCTATGTGGAACATTGGTGTGGGGGGAGTGTAGGGAGGTGCTGAAATGGAATTCTCCATGGACTTCAAAGGAAGGCAAGTCCAGGATTGTTGAACCTGTAGGTCCACAGGAACAGCTATTGAGTATAGGGTGATGACCTTGAACACTGGCATTTTCCACAGGCTGAGGGTGATTTTAGCAGGTACCTCACTCCTGAGGGTCACAAAGGCACAGAGAGCACAGCTGTTGCTGGCACCCCAAAGTCACCATGGCTCATATAATGATAGCCTGTGTACTGCAGTGGTGCCTGCTGAAGTTATCACCAACTGGTGTGAGAAAGTGTCTTACCACAGAGGAAGAAATAAGGCTGCCATCCCTAGGAGCCTTCAGGAGAGGATTGCAGAGTGCCTCCATGGAAGCTTTATCGAGATCTCACTTTGTTCATAAACAAACTGCTCTGCCAATCTCTCCCCTTACTCAGCCCCCGCCTAACTCTATAGGGGAATGAAAAGCTGATAACTCTGCCTCTTTTTACTCATACTAGAAGAGGTAGTGGTACAAAAACTTCATGAAAAGTCTATAGCTGTGTCCTGCTAAGTTGAGGGTTTTATCATTGTAATGGAAAATACATTTATACCCTTACCTGAAGCTCCTTCCCCTGCATTGGGCTGATCCATGCCCGGACTGACTAGATTGTGGAGTCTCAAATAGATCCTGGCTTGTGGCATAGCAGGACCCCTCAGTCACATGTCCCCTGTCGTCCTCCTCTTCCTCTTCCTCACGGTTCATGGCAGGGGTTTGTGACTCAGGCTCCTCGGAGGTAGCCACAGTGTTCTTGCAAGGTGGTGGAGTCTCCACCAAATATGGCAAGCAGCTCATTGTAAAAGTGGCAGGTCTGCGGCTCAGCATCGGATCGACTGTTGGCCTCCCTTCTGATATGCCTGCCTCAGTTCCTTCTCTTTCACAGAGCACTGCTGCTGATCCCTGTAATACCTCTTCTCCTGCATCCTACATACAATTTGCTCATCCCTGTCCACATTTCTGTGGCTGGTCCATAGCTGTGCATGAACAGCCTTTTCTCCCCACATGCCCAGGAGATCCAATATCTCTTATGTACTTCAGAGCATGTGTGTATCTGGTGTGGTCAGCTGGGCAGTTGCTCACAACAATGGAGAACTGGCAGGTGTGCTCACCAAACTGGGCAATCAGGAAAAGGAATTTCAAAAATGTTTAGGGCTTTAAGAGGAAGGGAGAGGGGCTTCCAGTCTCCATGACTGCTGGGCAGTAAACCCATTGTGACCAGACTGGTCAGTGTTGGGCATTGTGGGACAGCTGCTGGAGGACTATCAAGGTCGACATTGACCAACCATGGCTCAACACTGCTTGGGAGGTGGTTTCTATATCAGTGTAATGGAAAGCTTACATTTATGGGTGCCAAATTTAAGTGTAAACATATGCACAACTAAATTGATACAAGGCGGCTTCCAGTGACCTAACTCTGTAGTGTAGATCAGGCCGCTCCGATGCCCTTTGGTTCTCAGACATTTTTATTAGATTATAGATATTCAATCTATCATACTCAAAGTCTTTCAAAGGAAAAATAAATGCAAGCAATATGTTCTGTAGTACTGTCTATGAACAAAACTCTAGCAATGTGTCATCATTCTCAGGTGATAGCTCATTAGTTAAATGTAAACAGCCTGCGCATCCTCCTCCTCTGTTTTTATTCTCAGTATCTACTATAAATACCATATAAATTGCGTCTTTTACAGTATTTATTACATTGACATCTTCATCTGTGTAAGTTTTCATAACAGATTTAATTTGACTGAATTGATCTGTATCTGTTTATTTCTTTCTGATTATATAGTAGTTGCCAATCTTTAGCTTATTCATGATCTTGCCAGTTCCCTGTGGGTCAATTGTTCTGCTCATAAATAAATAACTCCTGCACTAGATCTTCTTTCAATGCTTGCTCATATCAATTCCACTCTAGATGTGTGTGCGCCCACGTGCGGGGTCGTTGGAGATTTTTGCCTTAGTAGTATCCATTGGGCTGGCTGTGGCATCCTCTTGAGTGCTGTGCTCATGTGCTGCCCTCTCAGTTCTTTCTTACCACCTTGGGTGGTTAGTCAGAGCACTTTTCCTTGCTTAGCAAGGGCTAGCGGTTTTCATCCTTGGACTTTGTGCCTTAGAGCCTTGTATATAGTTAATTCTTTAGTAGTTAGTGTTAAGTAGTTCCATGGTCAGGAGCGCTGATGTATGCCTTCCTGCCAATGCCATTGATTCAGAGGGTCCTTGTGAAAGTCAAGCAAGACAGAGCAAAGATTATCCTGGTAGCCCCCACATGGCCTTGCCAGCACTGATTTGGCATGTTGCTGAGCCTTTCGGCAGCTGTCCCGCTGATCTACTGTCCCAGAACCATGGCATGCTTGACCCCATGTTCAGCAGGTCTTTCTGGGCAGCAGAAACCCTACACCAGGGTGACCTACCTGGTGAAGTGAGAAACTTGGTGCACAGAATTATTAGTGGCTTTTAAAAATATCTTTATGGAAGGAGGAAAAGAGGGAAAAGAAAGGTTCTAGAAGGTACTACAGGGGAAACTCAGCAGGAATTTACTATGCTTCAGTGAAAATAAGGAAAATTGAAGACAATTGACCACTGTGGGCTATCACAAAAGTAACCATAAAAATGAATTGCAATAGAAAAGAAGAACTGAAGAGAGCAAAACAGGCTTTTATATGGCAGGAGCTGAGTCCTGAAGGAAAAAAACAAGGGTAGCAAGATGATGATATTTGCCCAGGGGGAGGGAGGCATTAAGGTGATACATATTAAGTCTCTTTGTAACTCCTAAAGGGACAATGCAAAAAAATGTTGTTTAACCAAAAAAAAATTTAATTGAAAACTTGGTAATAGGGAGATAAAATTTGGAGCCAGGTCATATTCTTACTAAAGTGAATGGGACTTTTGCCATTGACTTTAATGAGAGCAGGATTAGACCCTTGAATAATGACTTGGTTAAGAAATACATGATATAATTGTGAATTTCTAGAAAATAGGAACTCAAAATTACTTAACTAAAAGTAAGCAGTTGATCAGGCCCTTGTGAAGTGCACCCTAGAGTATCTATAGAATTTTCTAAACAGCTAATAATTATTTTTTAAAAATCAGATAATTGCAGCGGTATCAGGGGACTGGTTGAGTGTGAGCATATCACAGGTCTTTAAAAATGGAATAAAGAGTAAACTCTGGAAACCACTGTCCTGTGAGCATAACTTCCAGGCTGAAAGAAATGGAGTAACTATTTGAAGGAAAAAAAAAGTATGTGCATAGAAGTGAATAGCATCATGGGACCAGATATAATAGAATAAATCAAGTTAGACAAACTAGATAGCCTTTTTGGTAGTTTTTTTTTCATAGACAAAGCTAGAAGATGTACAGAATATAGAGTTACATTTGGACTTCAGTAAGGCATTTGATACAGTGCGGCATGATAGCCGAAGGGAAATCATGAATCCAGGTGGCCTGGGCAGAAATACGATTCAATGGATCAAAAGCTCATCACTGAACGACAGTGAATAAGGCTATGTTTATGTCATGGAGGTCATGGAAGTCATGGAATCCGTGACTTCCAGAGACCTCTGTGCAGGGCCATCCCTCGCGGGGTGCGGCGCCCAGGACGTAAGCACCGAGTTTCTAATCTCCTTGGGGGTGCTCCCTGGCTCTGCCTAGGCCCTGACCCCAGTCCACCGCCTCCCCCAAGGCCCCACCCCGCCTCTTGTCCTCCCCCAGCACCTCCTGACACCACAAAACATCTGATCTGTGGTAGATGCTGAGAGGGAGGAGGAGGTGCTGATTGGTGGGGCCCACCAGCAGGCAGGAGGTGCTGGGGGGACAGGGACATTGTGGTAGGGGAGCTCCTGCTTGCCCGCCTCACCTTACCACCCATCTCCTGCGGGGACCCCCACAGTGCGGGGCCCAGAGCGGTCTCCCTGATTCGCCATACTCAAGGGACAGCTCTGCCTCCCTGACATTCTCTGCTGCAGCCCCAGGGGCTGCAGCACTCTGGAGCTGACAGCTGGTGGGGCCCTGGCAGGGTTCCAGCGACAGGCGAGAGCAGTGACAGGGGGCCTCCTGCAAAATTCCAGGGACAGGTGACAGACTCCTGAGGGAGCCTTCCTGAGGGTTCCAGTGACAGGCGACAGCCTCGCGTAGGGGGAGGGGGATGCCTCGGGTGAGCGCCTATTTGGGAAATATGGTCACCCTGCAGCTCCCTGCTGCTGTGGGCGGATGGGGAACCCCACAGCTCCCAGCCACCACGGTGGTGGGGAAAACCATGGCGGCACAGCAGCAAAAGTCAGACAGGGCACGGCTTCCGTGAATTTTTGTTTATTGCTCCTGACCTATCCATGACTTTTACTAAAAATAACCATGACAAAATCTTAGCCTTAATTATAAATGGTATTCCACATAGTTGAGGATAAGCTTTTAGTGGGATCCTACAAACATCAATGTATGGTCTATTTTGTTCAACATCTTCATAAACTATCTGTAGGGTAATGAACTAATTAAATTTGCAAATGATACTAAACTAGGAAGAGTGATAAACAATACAGGGGATATAGAAAAATTATAAAAGGATCTAGAGGTTCTCTAAAGATCTAGGATTAATAAAATGAGGTTTAACTTGTGTAAAAGCAAAATAATAAATTTGAGGAATGAGATTTCTAAACAGCAACACAATCTCTTGAGGACTCTGTGTTCATAAGACAATAAATAGATTATATGGAAATAATCTGGCTTCTTCCTGTATGTCTGAGGTGAGCAGAATGGGTACAGTTTTCTTTTAATTGCTTACAGTTCACTCACTGGGATGGAAATTGGAGATCCAGATTGCAGAATAGGTGTTCAGTATTTTGTTTCAGTGTACGTCAGTTGAATAAGAGGGACAGATTAAGTTATACATACTATATAGGTTTGTGACTAGACCCTCTTCCCCCATCCTGAGATAATACCTCAAGATGTGTGCATCTCAATGGAGAGTTAACTACGCCTAGGAGTTGTGAGCCCTGCCAACAACCACTTCAGCAGAGGACTCTATATGCAGCCAGCCCACCTACCCAGGTAGGTACACCCGGCTGCCGGGCTAAGTACTGGTGGCGGGTGGGGGGTGCTGCTACCTCTGAGAGAGGGAGATGGGGCTCCTAGTGCTGCACCTCAGGGGAAAGGGTCCTTCGTTGCCATTCGTGGGAGAAGAAGGGGGACTCATGCCACTGCCCCTGTCTCTTTGAGCGGAAATAGGGGCTTCTGGCCATTCCAAGCAAGAGAGTAAAAAACGCAGGGAGCCTTATGTCATAGCATGTCTAGGGCCTTGGAGTGCCTAGTGTCCATGCTATTTTGACTGTCTCTAGGCTCTCTCATGCCATAAATTAATTGTACCCTCATGGTTTATATTAAGAGGTCTCAGATTTTCTTCTTGTGATGCCATCACCTGTCCAAGTCTCTGGCTTTTACCCTAATCTCAAAGTATTTTGTGATTACATCCCCCACAATCCTTTGGAATGATATCCCATAAACCGCATTGTTACAATGTAACTGCTGCTAAAGATGAAGAATGTCTATAAGATAGCAAGTATTTATTTCCAGGTAAATAAAATATAACATTTGATTAATATCTGTTAGGGTCCATCCTAAATGCAGAAGCCTAACTTTGATGCTTTCCACATTTCTGTACTTAATTTTTTTTATCCTGCTGAAATGGAAATACCAATATAAACAAAAAACAAATATAAAATCCCTTTTCTCCACTCCCCTGCAAGCCATCTACGTAGCTTTTCTGCACTCTCTGCTTCCACAGCCCACTGTGTAATAAATAGATGCCTCTCTTACCTGGGGGCAGGGAAGACCTGGGAACTTGGGGTCATGCCATTGCCTGGAAAAGGACATTTTTTTCAACTGTAAATGAAACGTGAAAATGTGAAGAGGAATTATTATCTAAATTACAAAAATTCAGTTGCCTCACAGAGCTCCCTGCCCTATTCAGCCTCTGAGCCTACTGAACTCACAGTAGTGCCCAGTCTCATGATTTTGTCCTGGGTTTCTTGATAATTATTGTTTTCCTTAAAGTCCCAGCTCCTGTAATCAAGTAGGTGTGTGATGATTTCAAACTTCATTCTTAAAGAAAAAGTAGGTTTCTAGCCTTCATGGCTCTGGAGAAATTTTCAAAATGTGACCCCAGTGCATCCTAACGGCTCAAAAAGCAGAAGGTAAATAAAAAGAACACCAAAACTATTATTTTTACATAATTTCATGATTTTAAAGCCAATCTCGTGATTTTTGGTGAGCCTGACTCATGATTTTTGAACATTTGGGATTGACAGTACTGACAGTGGTAACCTAGTATACGAAAAGCAGAATATAGTAATGAGGAGGAAGGGGTACACAATCCTATTTCTCCCATGCTTCCTAATCCTTGGATGGGACTGGCTTTTCTGCTAGCAAGCATGTGTGTAGGGGGCATGTGCTCAGATAACAGGAGGGCAGCGTGAATTTCTCTTTTAACTGGAAACCCTGCAGCAACATCATTGTGACCCATCTTGAAAGTCATGGCCCCCAGGCTATGAAACAGCAGTAGAGATGATTTACCATAGCCAGAAGAAGTGTGCGATATGTCTCACGTTTCCCTGATAGGCATGACACGTGCTGCAAAATGCCTCCACTACTGCATAAAGTTGCAGTGCATAACAGGTATGCTCCCTTGTTCAGCTATATAAATCATGTTTAGAAATATCCTATTTATCTGTTGCTGAAAATGCTGAAAACTAGCTAGATTGATATGGTAAAATCTCTGCAAGCTTTTGCAGTCCTAGATACACAATGCTGTACTGTCTCTAATATTGTGCTGCCACTGTCAGCCTTTCCCTTACATAATGTTGACCCATATTTGTGAGATGTGACATTTTTGCTAAACACTGTCTGGGATAATCTGTCATAGAACAAACTTTCTGGCTATATGATGAGACTTTGTCTTCTTTGACAAACCAAAATGTGCTTGAGTGTTACTCCTTATCAGGGAGATAACCACAGCACAGTACTTTCTCAGGTAAGAGAAATATTAAGGAAAGTGCTGTGTGCTTTGAGACACTTCGGGGCAAATTATTCCCTGATGTGATTCCATTAAAGTGAGTGGAGTGGCCTTAGGGATGGAATTGTCCCCTGGATTTAAAAAAATGCTTGGATGTCCCTCTTTTTACGGGACTGGCTATTGGCTGTACACTGGCATGTATTTTTGAAGTGTCCTCAAAATGCTGCCACAGCCAGATCCAGAGAGTGTGCTCCATGCTTCTGAAAAGCAGAGCTGTGGTAGGGTTTGGCTGCCCTAATAGTGCACTGAGGTCCACCGATATTTGTGGCTTAACCATTCTTTTCTTCAAAAAGGCATAATAGTTTGGGTATAAAATGGATATAGGTAAACTGGAGGCTGTTTGCTACAAGACAGCTGAGAGGCTAATAGCCTTGGTGGAATTGGAACACACCCAAGGCTGACTGTTCTCAGAGCTCAGTACAAAATCTATCTTTTCTCAGAAGTTTTCCTTAGGTAACAGAAAACGGGAAAAAAACAAAAAAAAAAAAGAGAAGGAAGAAAAAACCTGTGTGGGTGGGGTAATGAGGTGAGAGGAAAATGGAAATTCTCCAGGTATTCAAAAACAGGTTCTACTTCAAATTAACTGTACATTGTAATACTGTGTTTGGGAACTAGGTAATATCATTGTGGGGGCTGTATAAATGTCTTTCATCACTGTAGAAATGAATTAATGGAGGAGAGATTGAGAGACTAAAGAGCATCAACTTCAAGGAATGAAAAGGTGGTGCAGGAAGGAAATACCTGGAGTAATTATATGAAACAGAAGTAAGTAAAACTCAGCCTTGACATCAGGAGAGTTTTGTGCAATATTAACAGTTACAATAGCATGGAGCAATGTTCCCTCTATTTTGTTTGTGTATATGGAATAAATGCCTGCCAGAGCTGAAATTAATAACCAATGAGTGCAGTCTTTCAAGAATCCCATTCCTTCCTCCTCTTTCTCTACCCTCACCCTCATTCAGTCTATCTATTCACTTTTTCCTCTCCTTCTCTATTGACTCATGCTGTCCCTCCGCATTAATTTCATATTATGTGTTCAATACTGCTTCCCTTCTACTGCTCACTCCCCATTTCACTCTCTTTTTCCCCTCACACACTCTCCTTCCTGTTGCTGCTGAATCCCACACATCCCTCACTTTTGGTTTGGGGAAGAAAAAAGAGAAGGAGAGAGAAAGAGAGAAGGGGAGTGGGAGGGAGGGATAGGACCAGGGGAGCACTGCAGAACCTTTTCCCAACATCCTGCATTGGGAGTACCAGAGGCCACCATGGGAAGGGAGGACCCTCTCACAGCACCACTGAAAGTGCTTTTTGAGGAGGGAGCCCCAGAGCCACTGCTCCTAAACTTGTGGGTATTGGAAGCAGCTGGGAGGAATGGGGTAACCCCAGAACCCAGTGAAGAGCAAGTCCCATGTGGCTAGTACATATCTGTGTAAGGAGCTTGCTGACAGGGATGTAGTTTACGATGAACCTTGGGAAAGGACTGGGAGACTGATAAAGTAGATAGGGAGCCTTTCACTTCTAGTCACCATTTCATATCCAGAGGAGTTTGGTAGTGGGCAAAAGACATGACGATCTGAATGCCATGTGGTGGCCTATGTGAAATGAGTTGATGGTCTGAGTCCATATCAAATGAACAAGTGTCAGTATTCCAAAAACTATCACTACAACTCAGAGGATTTCTGAAACTATCAAAAAGGTGCCAAAAGTGGTTACTGTGATGTGAATTCCTATGTACTAGGAAATGGACTGATATCAACTCATTTCACGAAGGCTACAAGACAGTAGGTAATCACATTCAGGCACTGCCACCCTGATTTTGAACTTAAACCAGCAACCTACACGTGAAAAGCTCTATATCCCATTATTAGAGACAGCCAGAACTCCAGAATTTTTATTCTTTAATCTGCATTTATTAGCTTTTGTGGCAGAAAGGAGCTGAATTTTTCTAAGCAAAAATGATAACAGTAAATGTAAAAAGATAACAGTTGTAAAAAGTTTAAATGTCAGTAAACTTCTTTTCCTATGGCTTTATGACCCTATTTTCCACTCTCTTCAATCCTACTGCTTATTCCTGAACTTGTTAATTGACTAACTCACGGAACATTCTCATCTGAGAATCTGAAACTTTATTTCCAATAAAATTAGCTTTGGCACGCCTCAGGATTTTTCTCATTAATCTCAGAACATATTTCAGCAAAGCAAGGAGGTAGTATATGAGCTTAACAAGCTGGCCTGCCCCTTAGGGACTGGAGGTAGCTAACTGTAATTACAGAATGAGTCACATCTGGGAGAAATCAGGGTGATTGCCCTATAAAGAATGTCAGGAGGCTACAATGAAGGAGAGAAGCCCAGGAAACTGTAGGGAATATCCCAAAACCCAAGGGAGCTATGACAGAGAGGAGCCCAGGGAGCAGGAGGCTCCTATGGAGAAACATGGATGGAGTTTGGGACCAGAAGTTTGGGGGCCTAGAGGCCAGTGCAGGAGGCTAAGCTCCAGCTAGGAAGAGCTAGAAGGATAGCTTGTGAAAACAAACTGGGACAGAAGAGGAGGTCTGGCTGAGAGAGAAGACACCAGAGCGAAGTATGGACAGTTATATAGTAATGGACTTTATTTTGGGACTCTGAGTATTGTTAAGAACTGGCTTTTGTTATGAAAACAGCCCCAAGCAGGGACTGTTACCTGCCTGAAAGCCTGTTTGCAGCTGTTCAGAGGCCTGTCAAAAGGGGCCCAGTACCTGCAAAGCAACTCCTGGCTTGGTAAACAACCACCTGACTACAATGAGGAATAGCTTAAATGAATTGCTCATCCTTGTGTCTTGCACTGTAATCTATAATAATCACTCTGCTCTCCCCTCCTGCCAAGATGGGTATGGACAATATTAATTCCATTGAATTGTTCTATAATTAAAGGAATAAGAACTGAGCCACGTCTACACAACAAAATTATGTCAACCAAAGTTGCGGCGGCGGTATGCCTCACTTGTGCATGTGCACACGATACTATTTGAGTTGGTGGCGCACATCCTCATCGTGAGCATTTGCATCAATGCAGAGTGAAGTGCAATGTGGGTAGCTTGCCCAATGTCCAACTCATCACCATCCCGCATGGGGCGTATTGACAAGATTTTGCGATGTCTCTTGGGGCTGAAACAAATTGTGCAGGCATGACCGACTGGTAGCATAGGTTCAACTTCCCATAATGCAGTGTTTTTCCATCCCATAATTTCATGTGCAAACCATAATATTTCCTGCCTCTTTTCAAAATGCCTGCAAACTGACGTGTTCCTCCTCGCAGTCTGCCATCTCTGACAGAAGCATGAAGCTTGCACAGCTCTGCACTATTGTCATGAGTAAGGCTATGTTTTAGTCACAGGTATTTTTAGTAAAAGTCTTGGACAGATCATGGGCAATAAACAAAAAGTCATGCCCTGTGACCTGTTCATGACTTTTACTAAAAATACCTGTGACTAAATCTTACCGGCTGGGAGGGGGGCGTGCCTGAAGACTGCTGCCGGGGGAGAGAGGGAGCATAAGGCGATGCTTCTGCTGGGGGGGGGCGGGGCAGCCCAGGGCCCTGCTGGAGAGGGGTATGGCCTGGGGCCCCTTG
Source organism: Gopherus evgoodei (assembly GCF_007399415.2). Classification (NCBI taxonomy): domain Eukaryota; kingdom Metazoa; phylum Chordata; order Testudines; family Testudinidae; genus Gopherus; species Gopherus evgoodei. Next base: position 51,316,876 of record NC_044328.1, on the reverse strand, counting down.
CCACTGCTGGTGTGGGTGGCCCATGGCCCCGCTGCTGCTCTGTGCAGGGAGCCCGGGCTGGGGGCAGCTGGTGGCCCCACTGATGTTCCGGGTGGGGAGAGGCCAGGGCCCGCCCTGCTGCCGCCGCCACTGGTCTGGGTGCAGGGTGGCCCATGGCCCTGCCACTGCCCCTGCTCTGGGAGCGGGGTGGCCTGGCCCTCCCCGCCAGCAGTCCAGGCAGGGGACGGTCTGGGACCCCACCACCGCTGCTGGTCCAGGTTGGGGACAGCCCGCGGCGCCACCACCACTGGTCCAGGAGAGGACGGTGCAGGGCCACACGACCACCACCACTGGTCTGGGTAGGGAGCAGCCTGGGACCCTGCCACCACTGCCGCTGGTCCCAGACTGCTGCTCCAGGGCAGGGCCAGGGTCCAGCTGCCTGAGGCTGCCAGAGCAGCGGCTGGTGCAGCTTTCCCCCAGGCTTCCCTAGGTGCTGGGGTGGTCCTGGGGTCAGACATACCAGCACTTCAGAATTCACAGAGGTCACGGAAAGTCACGGAAGCCATGACTTCCCGTGACCTCTGTGAATGATTCACAGCCTTAGTCATGAGCATTGCAAACACAGGGCAACTGATCCTGCAGTATTTGTGGAGCTATGGGGAACATGATTTCTTGGAGGCTAGTGGAGGCTAGATTGCTGTGGAACATTGAAAGGAACATGTTGGTGGCATTCATGGAGTAGCTGCAGATGGTGGAGTGATGGTTCTGGGCCTGAGAAACAAGCTCTGACTGGTAGGATACATTGTCATGCAGGGTTGGGATGACAAGTAGTGGGTGCAGAACTTTTGGATGCACAAGGCCACATTCCTGGATCTGTGTGCCGAACTTGCCCCAGCCCTCCAGTGCAGTGACACCAAAATGAGAGCCATGCTGACACTTGAGAAGTGATTGGCGATTGCACTGTAGAAACCTGCTACACCTGTTTTGCAAACAGTCAGGAATCAATTTGGAGTCAGGAAATTCACCACAATTGTCACGGAAGTGTGCAGGGCCATTAATCACCTCCTGCTATGCAGAACTGTGTCTCTGGGCAATGTGCAGACCGTAGTGAATGGTTTTGCAGAAATGGGGTTCCCATTTGGGGTTCCCAAACTGTGATAAGGTGATAAATGGCACCCATATCCCTATTTTAGCACCAGACCACCTTGCCACAGAGTACATCAGCAGAAAGGACTACTTTTCTATGGAAATGCAAGCGCTGGTGGATCACCGGGGATGCTTGACTGATATCAGTGTGGGCTGGTCATGGAAGGTGCATGACACACACATCTGACAACACACAGGACTGTTCAGAAAGCTGCAAGCAGGGATTTTCTTTCCCAACCAATGGATTATCATTGGGAATGTTGAAATACCAATAGTGATCTTGGGAGACCTAGCAAACCCCTTTCTTCCGTGGCTCATGAAGCCATATACCAGCCACCTCGACAGCACCAAGAAGCACTTCAACTACAGGCTCAGTAGGTGCAGAATGACAGTTGAATGTGCCTTTGGTTATCTGAAGGGTTGCTGGTGTTGTCCGTTTATGAAATTGGACCTCAGTGGGGAAAAAAATATCTCAATGGTTATTGATGCCTGCTGTGTCCTGCATAATATCTGTGAAGCAAAGGGAGGAGGGGTGAGTTGCTGCTGAAGTGGAGGTTGGCAGTGGTGTGGCTGTCTGCTGAATTTGAATGACCAGATATAAGGGCTATAAAAAGAGCTCAACATGGAGCTGTATGGCTCAGGAACATTAATAATGAGCCAGAGCAGTATGTGTTTCTGTAATGTGCTCTACCAGACCTTGTTCTTTAGCAGCCCAGTATGAATCCTGCAATGAGTGCTGTGTGCATAAGAATATAACCCTGCCAATGCATCTATTCATATTGTCTGAGAATGATGTTATTTTCTATGGCAAAAATGAAGTAACAGGAAATTTGGGGGTGTCAGATCTGTTCAGCACCAGCCAATATATGTTGTGAAATAATAAAGATGAATTATGTTCCAAAAATATAATTTAATTCTGTAACATGAACCAGGCAACTAAAGCATATTTAGAACTTCATAAAACTTAATAAATTAAGGCAACACAACTTATGAGGGGGTAAGAACAGTCATTTCCATTTCAGGTACACATACACCAACCATGTCTTTTTCACAAGTCAGCTCTTTTTGTCTTTAATGCCCCCTGAGGTGGTGTGGTAGGGGTAATGCAGCGGCCCCTGATGTCATGTGGAATGTTGAGGTGGGAGGTGTAGGGACGTCCTGATGCTGAGTTGTCTATGGGTTGCAGAGTGGTGAGCATGGGATTCTTGGACCTGCAGGTCTACCACAGCATCTCTGTTTGCTGCCTGAAGGGCCCCATTATATTCTGGTGATGCTCCCTTTCCTTTTCTTGCTTAGATTCCCAGGCCTTTTTCCTCTCCACTCTTTCCATTTCCATGCTGTCTGCAGGGGTCAACCTCCATGCCCTGGTCTCATTCTCTGATGCAGCACAGGCTTGCAGCATCTCCTGGAACATGTCAACCTGAGTTATTTTCTTTCTTCTCTTTATCTGGTTCAGGCCTTCTTTCGGGTGTGGAGGGGGAAACCCTCAAGGCTACAGTAGCAGCAGCTGCAGATACAACCCAGCCTGCAAAGGCACCATTGTCAGTGTATTCACAACAGAAATCAAAACTTAGGATACTGAACTCACTCCCCTTGATCCCCGAAAGTTGTAAGCACTACATTCTGACTTCTCCTTGGGACTGATACAGCATGGTGCCAGTCACAGCATCAACCATGGTGAGTATGGCTCTGGGGAGAGGTGTGAGGGGTTAGCTCACAGGCATAAATATATGTTTATAGGCAATGGGGCTGAATACAAGCACGGTTTTCCACAGGTAGTGGTGATTTCAGCTGATATCTCACTCCTGAGGGTAAGAGAGGCAAAAAACCACAGCTGCTGATGGTGTCCTGATGCTGCCTGGGCCCGTATGCTGCTAGCCTGTGCACTGTAATGGTGCTTGCTGAAGTAATCGCTGAATGATGGGGAAATCTCCTACCACAGTGGAAGAAATAAGACAGCCCTCCCCAGCAACCTTCGGCAGAGGATTGCAGAGTACCGCCATGAAAGTTTCATTGAGATCTCTATGGAGGATTCACAGGACATCCCAATGCACATAAAAAAACTGCTCTGCTTAGCTCCCTCTGCCTAACTTCCGAGGAGAAAGAAAAGTAGATAGTAACTCTGTCTCTCTTGGTTGTTTCACTACCTCTTCTAGCACAAATAAAAAAACAAAAACAAAGTAAATCAACAGATGTATCCTGATACTTTGGGGATTCCATCCCTGTAATTTCAAAACAAATGGCATACTTACCAAAGGTTCCTTCCCCTGCATCAGACTCGTCCACGCTCAAGTGTCAGGACTGGCTGGACTGCGCTGTAGTCAGAAACATATCTTGGCTCACTGCGTGGCTGGATCCCCTCTTTCCCCCCTACCATCACCTGTGCCCCATACTTCTCTTCTTACTTGTCCACCTCTTCCTTCTTGCTGTTCATGGCGGAGGCTGTGATTCATGCTCCTCTGAAGCATCCACAGGGCTCTTGCGGATAGTGGTGGGGTCTCTGCTGAGGATGGCACTCAGCTCTTTGTAAAAGCAGCTGGTCTGCAGTTCTGCACCACATAGATTGTTGGCCTCTCTTGCCTTCTGGTATGCCTGCCACAGCTCCTTGGTTTTCACATGGCACTGCTGCTGGTCTTTCTTGTAGCCCTTCTTCTGCGAGTAATCTGCTCAGAGATATCAATGTTGCTAGGGCTGGATCAGAGCTGTGCCTGCACAGCCTCTTTTCCCCACAGACTCGGAAGATCAAACATCTCCTTTGTACTCCAGACAGGAGCGCGTCTGCAGTGTGCAGCTGCCATGGTCAGCTGGGCAGTTGCACACAAAAGTGGGGAGCTGCTAGATGTGCTTGCCAAGCTAGGCAACCAGAACAAGGAATTTAAAAAAATTGTGGGACTTTAAAGATGAGGGGCAGCCACCGGGCCCGTGAGTAGCAGAATTCACAGCAGTGACCAGAATGGTCACTGTTGGGCATTGTGGAACAGCTCTTGGAGGCCAGTAACCATCAATGTAAGTAACACAGTATCTACACTGCTATTGCATCAGCCTAACTACATTGACCGTGATGCTACGGCACTCGGAGAGGTGGTGTTATTAAGTCAGTGTAGCAGGGCAGTTGTGAAATTTAAGTGTAACTGCATCCACAGCTAGGTTGAGGTAAGCAACCTTGCCTCGACCAAACCATGTAATGTAGACCAGGCTTGAATGTGTATAGTGCAGTGATGGGCAACCTGTGGCCCATAGGCCACTTATGTTCCATCAGGGTAAGTTGCTGGCAGGACACCAGACTGTTTGTTTACATTTGCACAGCTGTCCACAGCTCCCAGTGGCCCACTATTGGTATAGTGCTTCTGCAGTTCACTGTAATTATGTGTAATTTTGGGGTGGTGTTAGTAACATGTTTGTTCAGCAACTGAAAACAAATACAAATAAATGTGTGTGAGTAACCCTGAAATAAGAAACCACACTGTGTGGAAGAGGCCAAAAATACAAACCAAAACCAGAATGAAGTTTCCCATGTCCATGTAGGGCTACCTAAACTTGTCTAGTGAGGCTAGCGGCTACATAGACTGCACTTAACTGACTTAAAATGGAGGAAATTGCACCCACCTGCACCTTAGAGTTGGAGATGAAGCTTGGGGTGATAACATACCCAAACACAGCAGCTGTCCTTTTAATCCTTAGTAACCTCTGCAGCATCACATGAAAGGGACCTGAGGTGTCTGTCTATTGTACACATGGGCTGCAGTTTTAAGACTCTTGGTGAAACTGGAGATAAAAGTGAATCCAAGTAATGAAAAATTCTGAACAGTGCTGTATGGGTATTTAACTCCTACCCCAACCATGATTCTCATGGGCTTTGATCATATCATTTTGGGGGGTTATTTTGTTCCTGCCCCTTCCTGTACTCCTAGAAGGCTGTGGGGGGCCAGAGGTACTTCCCTCAGCACACAGAATCATGTGCAAGACGCAGAGCCCAGAGTAGGAGCAAAAGGCCTGGAAGATTGCAAAGGCAGGGGCTTGGCAGGGATCCTGGGAGCAGAGGCAGCTGGGGTGAGCTGTACCAGGAGTAGGTCAAGTGCCCTGGCTGGGCTGGGTAGCACTCCAATGACCCAGGGAGGCTGGTTTGCTGTCTGGCCTGGCCCAGCCCTTCCTAAGATTTCTGCCTTGCTTCCCGCTCAGGCTGGGACATTACACCCACGTGTGGCAGTGGCTTGGCCACGTGAGGGAGGGGCGGTCACATGGTGTGTAGTGGGGAATGCTTGGGGTGGCCGTGCCTGCTTGAAGGCGAGGCGGGGGCCTGTCGGTGTGAGGAGGGAAGGAGTGAGGGGTTGGGGTGAGTGGAAGGGGGGGTGCGCTGGGGAGGGCTGAGCGGTGCGCTGGGGGGAAGGGAGGGATGAGGATGCGGGAGTGGATTTCCTCGCCTGGGAGCCAGGTCCTGGGGAGCTGGGCACGGCCAGGGCCGCTCCGTCAACCCCGCAGGAGATGGCGCCCGGAGTGGCCGCCGCCGCCGCCGCCGCCGCCGCCGGGACTCGGGTCTCGCCCTCCCCGCGGGGACAGGGGCTGCAGCCTCCCCGCCCGGCGCTCCGGCGTAAGCCCGGCCTGAAGCAGCTGCTCGCTGCGCTGGGCCTGGGGGTTAGGGACAGGCTGCAGGGCCCCGGGGAATGGGGCGGGGGGCTTGGGCCCGGCGCAGCTGGAAATGCCGCGCCGCCGGAGCTATTGCATAGGCGGGAGAGGGAAGCCTTCGGCCGCCACCCGCTGCACAGCGAGGTGTTCGTCCTGCTGTGGCTTTGACTCAGCAGTCCCGGGCGGCGGCCCCTTTAAATGCAGAGCCTGGGGTGTGATAAGTGCGCGTCTCTCTGCTGCCCCCTCCCCGCTCCGCCGCAGTGACAAATCCGCTCGCTCCTGCCCTGCCTCCACCCTCTACAGCGCGCAGCTCCGCACCCACCGCGCCAGCCCGCCTCTCTCCGCCGGGAGCCAGAGCCGCTGCCCACCGTGCGGCCGCCCGCAGAACCCAAGGAAAGAGAAGGCGAAGGGGACAATGGAGGTTCCGCGCCTGGATCGCAGCGGCATGAGCAGCCCCACCAGCCCCTGCGAGGATGTGATCAAGAATCTCAGCCTGGAGGCGATTCAGCTCTGCGATAGGGACGGTAAGTCTGGGCTCCATAGGGCTAATCCTCACAGACGCAAAATGCTGCTGCCCGCTGCCCCATGGATGCTAATACAAATTAATCTCCATGTCGTATGGTCCGTTGTTACCCCCCATGTATTTGTAGGTGTAAGCACCCCCCATACACACGCGCACACACCCTCCTGCCTTTGGAGAACAAAAGAAAAGGAGAAGGTTACACCTTATTGTGGGGAACCCACCCCTCTTTGAAATCTTCCCTTACGGTGCAGTGCTTTTGCCTATGGGGCTGTCGGCTCCGCTGCTTCCCAGTCTTGCCCCCATACATTAATGTACGTTGTGGGTTTTATTCCAAGAGAGATATTAAAGAGCTAGGGGTAGATCTGCAGCAAGATTCGGGGTCTAGGTACTGGATATTGATTGTAATGATTTTTGTTAGCCATGATTGACGCTGAGGCTCAAACTCCTTTGTAGCGTTTTGTATCGTAGGGTAGTTCTTGTACTGAACATATACATAGGCGTTTGCTAGCTTTCGTTGTCTAATGCAGAAACTTGTTGCCAATTCCTTTTTGTTTTTGTTTTGGAATAATAACGTATAGAAGGAACTAACGATCTGTTTCTGAAAATGGGGTTTGGAGTGGTAAAGCGAAATTGGGAAGGAAGGAGGGGTTTCCATATTTCAGCACCATAGACAGATACAACCTTCAAGATTCCGGGCAGTGATTCAAAAATTGCCAAGCATCTGCACTGAATTGGCCTGGTACATCTGGTAGAATGTATGACTGATGCTATGCATTTTGTGTATTAATATTAAAACCTTTGTTCTGTACACAGAGTTCTAAGCCTAATGCTCAATAGAATTGAAATAAACAGATGTGCAAGCTGAGGAACAAAATTGGTATACAATGTAGATAGATGTGCTAAATGGCATAGCTGGACTGTTAAACAAATGAAGTTTTGTTTTACAGTGCAGAAACAATTTTAAGGATTAGCTGAGTTGAAGTAGCCCAAACAACTATAAGGTTGTAATGAGGAGCCAGAAAGGAACAGTTTATATACTGATGTACAAATACTGCAGACTAGCAATTAGAAGTGAGGTTAATATTAATTATATACAGTTATGTCTAACTTCCAAGAAAGACATGATACTAAAACAACAACAGAGAAACTTGTGTTTAGAAAAATTACCTGAGAGTATTATCTTGCAAAGCAAAATTTAGTCTAGTGTTCAGTTATCTGAATTATTCTTGTCTCTTCACTTTGACATAAAAAGGCATAAATAACTTTAACATAATTTGATAGTATTTTTCAGTTTAAGTGGTGAAAGAACAGAACTGAATTTGGCTTATTTAGTGACTTCACTGAACATTTGGGTTATTATGCTAAGAAGTTATACTGCTTGGATTAATTTAACTTTTTTTCTCTACGTGGATATGTATTTTGCAGCATAATTACTGTAGGTATCAATTGATTATGGAAATAATCATTCTGATTTTCTTTAGTATTCTGTTAAAAGCATGCTGCTGTTGAATGTTTCAGTACTTTTGATTTAACTAGACTTGATTGTCTCATAGTTGAGGATTTGTAAAGTCTTGATTTTTAAAATGTTGTTAAAGAAACTGAGAAGGTATTTCAATAGAGCTTTCAGTTACTTTTTTAGCAACATAAGAAATTATTTTTGTTTACGTATTTTAAATTCAAGATCGAATGTGCTACATTTATACCTAAATCACTGTTTAGGGAAACTTAGTTGTAAATATATGTGAATGGATCACAGATAAAATAAAGCTTTCGTTGTATGTTGATAGATGGAGCAGCATACTGTGACAAAATTAACTCTGGCAGGTACAATTTCCCCTTAATCTGAAGGAATAGATTGCTGTTGTTTGGCAAAATACCCTTACATGTGATTCCCTATATTGGAAATAAATTACGTAATCTTTAATTTTTGCCTGCCCCAAGCTAGGCTTATAAAGTCTGCTATGTTAATTGCTGCAGTCTTCTAATTGATTTAGCACACTGTAATTAAGCAGTGCTCAATTTTTGTGGAAGAGTCTGGGGCAAACTAGCAGATCCAAAGAATTAATTTTTTTTTTAATCAAAGAATTTCCAGTTTAAACTGTCATCACTGGAAAACAACTTTCACTTCTGTAGATTTGGTTTTACAAGCTAATACCCATGCATATTAAGCCCCAATATGAGACTGGATCATTGCTTCACGCAGTACAGATCTAAATTTTAAAAAGATGCACCTGCATGGGCCGTGTAAAGTCTGCAATTGTGTGCCTAATTGGGCGCAGAATTGCACTTGAACATACTTTAGTATTTCCAACAGGTGGCACTTAAAAACCAAAAATTCATGCTTTAATGTGAACGCAAAAACAAGTAGATGAACCTGGGGACACTGAGCTGTGTAGTTGAGAGTGCAAGAACATATTTAGGCATCTAAATTGATACCTATATATAACCAGTGCATTTGTGTGTATACATATTATTTATGATTTATCTTAATGCACCTTCTTGTAAAGCTTTTGGTGCTCAGGGCGAAATGTGCCCCCATTGACGTGAATGAGGGGTTGTCAGACAGTGTCTTACAGATAAACATAACTTTGAATCCTTTAAAATGTCTTTTTTTTGGTATGAAAGTTGTATAAAGCTAAAAGAACGGGCATTCTTTTTTTTAAAAAAAGTGTGGAAGAAAACCTATGAAAAACAGAACTATGCCTGGGTCAGCTAGAGCATAACACATTAGAATGCTTTTGCAATTGCACGCCTCTAATGCCTTTTGCCAAGGATTTGTAGACAAGACCTCAGCGTAAGGACTTTTTTTCTCAATAGTCATGCAAAATGTTCCCTTATTTATTCAGTTTCATCATTTTACCATAATATTCCTCTCCTCTCCCTCCTTGTTCGTCTCCCTCATTCCTGTTTACACACTTCAGATATGTGTACAGGCAGTCCTCAGACTTACGACACAATTGATTCCTTACAATTGCATCATAAGTCAGAATGTCGGAACTCAGAACCGCAATCTAATCCATTGTGGGACTGAGCATCGTAAACTTGAAACCTGTAGTCAAAAGTTGAATCAAGGTGTCTACGCAGAAGTGTTGTAAGTGCCGTTCGTCATAACTCAAACATTGTAAATGTGAGGACTGCCTGTAATTGGTTATCAACTATATTAGCTGTCTTGTAGCCAAACTATACATATTTAGCTCTTTTAATCTTTCCTCATAAATTGATCCCTTCACTCCCCTGCTCATTTCTTTTACTCTTCTCTGAACTACTTCCAGTTTGTCTTTAAAGAGGTGCCTGAACTGAATGAAATATTCCATGTATAAACACAGCAAGCCACATGGGGTATGGCTGCACTGCAGCTGGGAGTGTGCCTCCAGCCCAGGTAGACAGACATGCTAACTCTGCTCAGGTGGGCTTGTGCTTGGGCAGCTTGTCCATGCTGCAACATCCACACCACTGTTTTTGGCATGGTATCTTGAACAGAGCTAGTGTGAGTCTCCCTACCCAAGCTGGGAGATGTGACGCTAGCGACTAGATGCCAGCTCCTGCCCAGGCCTCACTGAACACTTATGAATGCGTAGCTAGAAACCAGTGTTGCTTACCTGTGTGAGCATTACTAACATAAATACTAGATGGTAAGTTGATTAGAATGAGTTTAGTTTTTTATAAACTGCTTGTGGAATACTGTATGTATTGTTCTCACTCAGCTATACCCTGTGTTATACTGTGATACCTAGCATTTGCATTGTAAACCTGTGACTATGTAACTCATCAAACAGGGAAAAAGCCTTGTGTAATGCAGATGATGGTCTGTAATAAGATGTTAAATTCTGTCCACTAAATGCAGATGAGCCATTGTGCGAGGTCAAGGATAAAAGACTTTAAGTGCATTCCTGCCCATCCCACTTCCACGAAGAAGGGATCTCCTTGGGAACGGTTTCTGTTAGCTTGATGTATTAGGGAAGAAGATATAAAAATGCCTCACAAGGAAAAATTATCGTCTGTTTGCTGTTTGAACTCTCTTAGGGCCTGAGACACTAAACTAAAGCAGAGATCCCTAGGTTCAACCTGGGTCTACCCTGACAGACATTTTGAATGGACAGCTTACTACATCTCTGTCCTCTTTAGGAATCATAGATGGTAGTTCATTTGTGTGTATATGTTTATTTGTTTTAACCTGTAAATGACTCTCATTTTTTTTCCTAGTTTATAAATCTTTAGACAGTTTATTTCAGGATTGGCTACAAGAGTTGTCTGTGGTGTAAGATCTAAGGTACCAATTGATCTGGAGTAAGTGACTGGTCTCTTGGGACTGGAAGCAACATGAATATTTTGTGATTTTTGGTGTAAGTTACCACTTACTACAAAGTCCAGCTTGCCTGGGTGGCAAGATAGACTGGAGTGCCCAAGGCACTGTCTGTGACACCATAGTAAAACTGGCATAGTGATCCAGGAGTTCACGTTTGTTCCTGGGTTGGTGAAATATAGACCATACCACCAGTTTGGGGTGTCTGCCCTGTTTTTGACTGTCTGCCCTGAGACAGGCACTCGCAGTTGTGAGCCACTCCAGACAGCGTGAGAGGAGGGTCTGTCCCAGCTGCAGTGTAGACACATCCACAGAGAGGGTATGTCACTTCCCTACTATCTATGGGTTCGCAGCTCAGAACTGCATTGTTTTTTTTCTTAGTATGCAAACTTCTGTCTAATTTCTGTACACTATTTATATTTAGGACTTGTTAATTATTAATACTGCTTTCATATTTCTCCCTTCCACTGAGTATGTTTATTTCAGATTATTTTTTCCCAGATGTATTATTCTGCTTCTTCCCTAATGGAATATATTTTGTTATTTTCTGCCCACATTTCTAAACTCCTCAAGTATTTGCAACTCCTCCTCCTAATTTAATATTATCTATTTATCTCACTAATGTTCCCTCTCTTCCAGATTATTAAGTAAGATGTTAATTAAGACTGGAACTAGCTATAAGCTCCGTGGTACCCCATTAGACATCTGACCCCATTTGACACTTTGCCGTTTATCCTTATCCTTTGTTTACTGTCTCTCAGCCAATTTTCAGTCCTTGTATATGTGTTCCTACTGAGTAAGATTTCATGAGACATGGTTTAACAATTAATCATTTTTGGGAGACGGCATCTACTGCCTTCTGCATTTGGAGACCAAGAATCTCAAACCACCCCATAAAAGGGATCTTGGATGATCACTAGATGTCTTTTTGTTTTTTTAATCTTTTAAATGAAAGACAGATGTGCCACTCTCCTCTTTTCTATCTGTCTCCTACTGCTTGGGCATCTTATCTCTACCTTTAAATTTATCTCTTTACTTTGATTATACGTAACTACATATCTGTTATAACCTCCTCCCTGTTCAGCCTCTCTGCCTTTCTTGATCATTTAAACTTGTGATATCTTTTCAACATTTTTAATTTAAATAGCTGAAAGGCAGAAGTACTTTTCTTGGGCAAGAGAAGCATCTTCGAACACATCTTCTTGATCCGGACCTCAGGCTTGCCTCCTTTGCACATGAACTTGACATGTTTATGCTATGCTCTCTTCTTCCATCTTATACTGATCATATTCTAGGCTAACTTAAATGACTTTACTGGGGTTATTCTTGGTTTACACCAGTGTAATTTGGATCAGAATCTATCCCTACATGTATCTAAATGTGCATGTCAACACTTTTTTGATTTCCATCACTGGTAAATCTTTATTCATGTTCTTATTGCCTCTTTCTTTGACTGTTGCAGCTGCTTTCTTATTAGCCTCTGAAAATCCAGATCTGTAGACTCTAGAATGCGCAGAATACTGTTACCTACCATGTAACATGTGCAAAGAAGTGTGGCTACATCACGGTCTTCAGTCCTCTCCAGTACCTCCCCATTCCTTTTAGGATCTAGTTCAAGTCATACATGGTTTTTAATTCTTTCCGTAGACTTGCTCTCACCTATCTCGCTGAGCTGGATTTTCCATTAGTCCTCTCCCTTCCCTCTTTGCTCATAATACTACTGTTTTCCTCTCTCCACTCGATTACTTCAGACAGTCTCGTGGCCTTTGGGGGTTTCTCTATCTCATTAATTTTCCATCTGATCCTTTTTTCAAATCTGGAAAGATCTCTCTTCTCATTTGCCTGTTCCTCTTCATTTCCTTTCCTCCTTATTATGAATGATTTCTATACAGTATATTGGACTACAGTTTGTATGACAGGTATTATACCCTGTTTCTATCCCCTCATGCTAGGGACAGCTCAGGGGAGTGACACCAGGGCATCAGTGTAGGGAAGAGGACCAGTCACAGGAGAAGGATATTTAGAGTTGGATCTCAGCTGCACTGTGCTCAGGCTGGGGCAGGTGAGATGTGGGACAAGGCAAGCCAAAGCTGCTAAGCAAAGGTTACCCCAGCAAACATTAGAAACACAGGCTGGAAGGATCGCTGGGCCCTCTTGCTGTGCTCCAACATACTCCAGAATGCTGCATATGGAAAAGAGGTAGGAAATGGGTGATATAAAGTAGTGTAGCCAGTGTCAATCAAGTACTTGCTGTGCTGGGCGCTCCTCAGCTGTCTGATTAAGGCAGCTTTAGGTCCTCTCTGTGCTACTGGAATGGTGTGAAGAGGACTTAAACAGGACTGACCCATTGCGAGTGGGAGATATGTTTTCCAAAACTCCTTACAGCTGGATTTTTTTCTGTCAGTCCACAAGGTACAGTGGGTTGGCCCATTGTGCTGCCAGCATACATTGCCTTCTGTGTTTTGTGTGAACTAGAAACCCACATTTAATTCTGGCTGAAGAGACCAGAATCAACCATAGATTTACTTTTCATGTCCCTGAGCATATAATTCACAATCTGATTTTTCCTAATATTTAGGAACACATCAGACGTAATTGTGCCATCATTGTTCCAATAATATACCACATATAATACTTCACTGTTGCAATTGAAAAGAATGGATAAAATAATTATATTGGAGTAAAAGAAAAAGCTTTCCCAATGTCAGTTTTTGAGGTTTTTGTACTATATTTTGTTATGCATTGTCTCACCTTTTATTTACCTTGAAACTCTTTCTTTTAACATGTTAGGCTTAGTTAAAATTCATTGTAGTGTTTGCAAGTGAATCAATTTTCACTGTGGTGCTTGTAGCTGAATTATTAATCAATTTTATTTTATTGTTATCACAAAGTGTTCTTGTTTTATTTATGCTTCAATGCATAAGCTATTTCTCCTGGATGTTTTTAAAAACAACCATTGGCTACATTGTTTTTATAAACTACTGAAGTCTTCTCTGAACCTTGCCACTTTTAGCTAGTAATTAAAAAGCGAACCCATAAAGCTAGTTTGGTATTACTTTTTTACTGCATTTTTCTGTTGTTTTAAAGGTGCAAGTATTACCAGAACTGCTTTCTCTCACCTACTGTTTAGTATTGATTGACATGAAGGTTATTCTGTGTTCCACCAGTAGGTGGAGACATCTGACATTTCATTTGCTTTGTCTTTCTTTTCACTTTCCTAAGGGTCTTTCTATTCTCTTTCCCAAGTCTGTTAGTTTCTTAGAACAATATGGCTGTATGGTAGGGTGACCAGGTCCCTATTTTATAGGACAGTCCCAATATTCAGGGCTTTTTCTTATATAGGTGCCTATTACCATCCACCCCTGTCCCTTTTTTTCATACTTGCTATCTTGTCACCCTACTGTATGGACACCATCTGATTATCTATTGGATGTGTTATATATGTCTTTTTACTTCACTCTATCATTCTGTTTAGGGAATATCTGGGGTTTTTAATGTTTGGTTTGCAAGCATGTAGGCATGGAATACTTTCCAGAATACAGGGGTCTAATTATACATTTCTGTGCATCTTGTACAGCCATTTACATCTGTACAAAGTAAAATGCTGCCATTCTGTTTTGATGTAAATGGATTACACAAGGTGCAGGATGGAAGAGAATCAAGTATACTTTCTATTTTTGTATATTCTGTGTTCAGCTTATTTCGGGTTTGTTCGCTGGAAAAGGGACATACAGTAGGTAAAGTAAACAAAGACCTCAGTCTTTCTACTGAGGCTGTCAGTCCCAATGTCACTGTGTACTGGTTGAGATGAAAGTGTTAGGCCAATACAGAGAACCTAAATCCTTTGAGGTCATTCTGTTTTTCCAGCATATTTTAGTGTCTGTTGTTTGCATAGTATGAAATGTGAACTGGAAAATATTACCAAGAATGATTTTAAAGAACACTGTGGATCTGAATATTAATAATTTTAAAGGAACATATTTATCCAAGGGGAACTAGATGACTCAGTGAATTTGTAATGGGTTATGTAGCTTTTCCTCTGTTGGATGGATTTGAACTGGTGGCCTAAATTGTTAATGAGAGAAAGCTGCTACTACTGTATCTGATGGCTTTTTGGTGGCCGGCATGATATGAGTTGCAAGGGTTAATTCAGTTTGAATTGATGAGTGTTCTAAAAGAAAGCTCTTTATGCAAAACATTAAACTGAGGTACATTTTTTTTTAAACTGCATCTTTCATGTTACAGTTAGATTGACAGATGTTTAAGCATTCAGGAAAAATGAAGTTTTGCTGTTGGTGTAAAGAAGGTGTACTCTTTATTTTATACAAATGTTTTGGATGCGAACTACAATTAATCAGTACATTGACTTGCAAACCAGTGTAAATCATTGCTCAGGGCCAAATTCTATGCCATGGAACAAGTCTGGTACACAGGCTGGGGCATAGGAATTATGGGTGTGTTGAAGAAATGTTCCCCATTCAGGCCACAGAGTGCCAGTGAATCCTGTGTGTGGCAGTAGCACCACCCTCTCCCAGGAGAATAGCTAATACGTCCTCATAGGTTGGGTTACACCTGCTGCTCCTCCATCCACCTCACCTTTGCTGTATCCAAGTGACAAGTCCCACCCCTTGCTTTGGTGTTCTCTACACTGAAGAGAAAGGTACGTTCTTAACTCAAGTTAAAATCCTAGTGAAGACAAAGCAGTTGTAGTTTCCACACGAGTTAGCAGGTTAATTTAAGCCTATGGGGAAGCATAGGTTTTACCTCAAACTGCTAACTCATGTGAAAGTGACAACTACCATGTCTTCACAAGGATTTTAACTCAAGTTTAAAACACCATTTTTCCCCGGCAGTGCAGACAACACCAAACTTGGCTGGCAAAGTTGTGCAAACTAGTGTTACGTTTGTAGTAATGTTAACATGAAGTAAAATGAGAGAATACATGGCTTACAGGTATGAAATGAAAAAATCTTTGTGTATAGACATATACATAATGTTAGTGATGAATAAATTAAACACAAATGATGTCTAAATGAATAACTGTGTCTATAATGTAAAGTTAATTTTACAAGCAGTAGAAAATTAAGGGCTAGATTCAATCTCAAACTCTGGTGTAAATGAAGAGTTACAATGCTATTACTCCTGATTATTCCTGAGGAAGCATTATTTCAGAAAAGGATCTGGGGGTTGCAGTGGATTACAAACTAAATATGATGCTCCTGGGGAAATTCTGTGCCACTGTGCACATGCAGAATTCATGTCCCCTGCAGGTTTCTCTGCTTCCCCTCAGAAAATGACAGGGAAGCAAGTGGAAACTACAAAAGTAGTCACATATCTTTCCCCAGTAGCATAGGTGGCAGGTTATATACGTTTGTGGTGCTTGAGCACTAGGAATATTCAGGGCTGGGGGCCCTGCTCCAGCAGTATTTGGACCTGAGTCTCTCCCCTAGGCCTGCCTGGATCGAGCCCCGGCCCCTGCAGGTCTCCCCCTCTGCCCAGCCGCATCCTTGCCTGACAGAAAGCCGTGCAGCGCCTCTCCCCTGCTTGCTTCTGCTGCCGGAGTAGAGTGGCTCCCAGCAGAACTGCTGTCTGCTCCCCCAGGGTCCTAGTGCCTGCCATCCCCTAGCTCTGAGCCTCTCCAACACCCCAAACTCCTCATCTCCCCACACCCTAATCCTCTGCCTCAGTCCTGAGCCCCCCCACATCATGAATCTCTCATCCTCAGCCCCAATCCTCATCCCCCTGCACCTAATCCTCTTCCCCAGCCCTGAGCCCCCCCGCATCATGAACCCCTCATCCTCAGCCCCAACCCTCATCCCCCTGCACTCTTATCCTCTGCCCCAGCCCTGAGCCCCCTTACATCATGAATCCCTCATCCTCAGCCCCACAGCCCTCACCCCACACCTCAACCTCTTCCACAGCCCTGAGCCCCCCCGCATCTTGAACCCCTCATCCTCATCCTCAGCCCCAACCCTCATCCCTCTGCATTCTAATCCTCTGCCCCAGTCTTGAGCCCCCTCACATCTTGAACCCCTCATCCTCAGCCCCACACCCCACACCCCAACCCTCTGCCCTAGCCCTGAGCCCCATCCTGCATCATGAATCCCTCATCCTCAGCCCCACAGCCCTCACCCCTGCACTCCCTCCTATCCCCAGACTCCCTCCCAGAGCATGCACCACCTCCCCTTTCCCACACACCCCTTCCCACCCCCAAACTCCCTCCCAGAGCCTGCACCCCTAACCCTTTCCTACAGCCCCACCCCCAGCCCAGAGCCTGCACCCAAACTCCGTCCCAAAGCCTGCACCCTTCACCCCCTCCTGCACACCCACCCCCTGCCCCAGCCCGGAGCCTGCATCCAGCACCCAAACTCCATCCCAAAGCCTGCACCCTGCAGCCCTCCTGCACCCTAATCCCCAGCCCAGGACCTGCACCCCAGACCTCCCCCCTAAACCCCTCCCAGAGCCTTAGGCTTGGGGGAGCAGAGTCGGGGGGGGGGGTTCTGGGCACCACCAAAATTTCTACAAACTTGCCACCCATGCCCAGTAACATGGATGCATCATTTGCCCTTAGAAACCTCCCCTGGCTGCAGGAAGCTTTGCATCTCCCACTCCTCCCCCGCCCTCCCGCTTCCTGCCCTCATTACTCCTCAGCTGCAGAGGAGGAGGTCACTGTATGGGGAGCTGCTCCCCCATCTGGCCAATTCCTATGCATCCAAGCCCCACTGAGCCTCACCCCCTGTATCTCTTCCCCACCGAGCCCCTCCTCCTTGCATGCAGACCCCCATCCCTGCACCCAGACTTCCCCCTGGACTCGGATCCCCACCCAATGAGTCACACACACCCCTCCACCTGGACCAGCCCAACGAGCCCCCGCACCTGGACTCCCACTCCACTAAGCCCCCACCAGCTTCACCCTCCACCCCACTAAGCCCCTCTCCCCCTGCATCTGGATCCCCAGCTGACCCCCCTCACACCGCTGCTCCCCACTGAGTCCCAACCACCTTCATCTGGACCCCTCTGCAGAGTCCCATTGCCTCTGCACTCAGAACCCCCCAACAAGCCCCTGTGCATCCAAATCCCCCCACGCCTGGACCCCGCACCGAGCCACTCACACCCAGATTGCCCCACACAGAACCCTCTCATCACATACCTGGATCCCCCGCACACTAAGCCCCTTCACACTTGGATCCTGTCGGGCTTAGTCTGCCCACCAACACCTGGTGTGCCTGGTGCAGATGGGCAGGGCTCTAGGGTGTTTCTGGGGCAGGCCCAGCTCTTGCACTGTGTCAGGGTCTGGTGCAGCCTTTCTGCTGAGTCCCTGTCCCAAGGAGGTGGGGGCTGCAGGGTGATATCCCACCTCCATGCAGCCGTGGTCTGCACTCCCCACTGCCATTCTGGACTTTCCATGTTTATTTATTGACAAATAAAATGTTCAGAATTTTGCCGAATTTTAAAATATTGTGCGCAGATTTTTTTTATTTTTGGGGCATAGAATTCCCTCATGAGTAATATGAGTCAACAATGTAATACTGCTGTAAGAAAAAAGTGAACATCATTCTTGGATGTCCTAGCAGGAGAGTAGTAAGTAAGACATGAGAAGTTGTTCTTCCACTCTATTCTGCACTAATAAGGCTTCATCTGGAGTATTGTGGAGTCCAGAGGTGAGCAACAAAATTTATTAATAGGTTAGAAAATATGAAGGAAGGATTGGAAAAAAATTGTTTTTTTTTAGTCTGGAGAAGAGAAGACTGAGTGGGGGCATAACAGTCTTTAAGTCCATACAAATTCATTATTAAGAGGAGGTTGATAAATTGTTTTCCTTAACCACTGAGGAAAGGGCAAGAAGTAATGAACATAAATTGCAGCAAAGGAGATTTAGATTAGGGTTGTGAGTTCAATCCTTGAGGGGGCCACTTAGGGATCGGGGGCAAAAATCAGTACTTAGTCCTGCTAGTGAAGGCAGGGGGCTGGACTCAATGACCTTTCAAAGTCCCTTCCAGTTCTAGGAGATTGGTATATCTCCAGTTATAAAAAAAAAACTTCCAAACTGTAACGGTAGTTTAAACACTGGAACAAATTAGCTAGGGAGGTTGGAGGTTTTTAAGAACAGGTTAGACAAACACCTCTCAGTTATGGTCTAGATAATACTTAGTCCATCTTCAGTGCCCGGGACTGGATTAAATGACCTAAAGAGGTCCCTTCCAGTCCTACATTTCTGTGATTCTGTGATTTAGACCAGTATAACTGAGATCAGAATAAGTGACTTGCCCAGGATTACATATTCAGTGTCTTAATCTGTTACATCAGTTTTACTTTGTTGATAATCTTTGAGACCTATTCTTTAAGGGCAACTGTACCATTTTATTCATCACAGTAATCTGAAAACTCATGTCATGAGAAGCCCCAATCATTTCACATTTTACAGTCTGCACCTCACTAATGCACACAGTTAATAATGATAAACATGACTCCTCACTTTCCAACCAAGATTTAATAGTGGGAGGCTGCAGTGAAGTCCTGTATTACTAAAATATCTTTACTTTAAAAACAATTATAGTACAGAACATTTATGTACTTATTCTGAGGTATTATCATAAATAATTAAGTTTACTTGCTGATAAATGAACAAAGTGTATGTTGTGATGCATTCTCACTTTTTTAAAATGTTGTTTCTTGGCTTAGTTGCTGATTTGCAAAATTCAGTATTTACCAGAGGTTTCCAGTATTAGTATGAGTTGTGAAATTCTGCTTTTAAATAACTGTATAATTCATTTAATTTTAAAATCACTTTTAAAGTAGGATAGAAGATGGTTTACAGCCTCTTACATTGGGATTCCTTACTAGCTTTTATATTTTTCAGCAGCTTAGTAATAATTAAAACTTTCTGAAAAATACATCTTGGCAGTCAATAAATGCTGAGAAGAGCTGCTTACAATGTGCTCTGTCTGCTTCCTGTGCTGAATAAAATAGGAGCATTACTTTAATTAGGAGTGAATATTGAGGTGGCTTAGTGTTATGGATTGCCATGAGATAGCTTTAAGTTTGATTACATGCTATGTCTACACTACAGACTTCTGCCTACATAGCTATGTCGGACAGGGTGTGCAGAGGTATGATCCCTGACCAACATATCTATGCTAGCAAAAGCCTCTAGTGTAGATGCAGTTGTATGGCAAAACTACGCTTTTACCAGGACCAGCTCCAGGTTTTTTGCCACCCCAAGCAAAAATAAATAAATAAAAAAAAGCCCGAGTGCCACCCGAAGCAAAACAAAAAAATGGAATGCTGCCCCTGGAAAAGAGCCATACCCAAAGGGCCGGAATGCCACCCCTTGAGACGTGCCCCCCCAAGCACATGCTTGGAACAGTGGTGCCTAGAGCCCGACCTGGCTTTTATGAGTGTAGTTTGTTTGCAGATAGATGTGGTGTCCATACTAGGAGCACACTGCTAGTGTAGTATACCTGTACTGCTAAAGCAAGTCTAGTGTAGACTTGGTCCTAGTCCCTTCCTTATGAGATCACCTGGAAGTGGTGTGGAAGCAGAGCATTGTGTTTGCAGCTGGAGTGCCTTGCTGGTCTCAACTGCAACTTGCTGGGCTTATTAAGGGAAACTCCTTTTTGGCACCGATGAGTTACAAAGGGAGTCCCAGTCAGTCCTCTTTAGCCTTGACATCGGGCTTTGCAGAAAGCAGGGAGAATCTCTGCAGATCCACATAGTTCTGGTAAGAATATAAAGTATCCCCCTTTCTCCCTTAGCCCCAGGGGAAAAATAGCTATTTCAACATATTGACTTAATCTCCAGGGCTCATTCTTTTTATTGAATTATGGGTTTTCCTGCACCTTAGTGGAAAAATGTGCACCCACAGGAATTGTTCAAGCTTCTATTCACATGTCCTGTTTCACATTTAAAATTCTCTATTGTGTGTGTATATCATATCAACTTTATTAAATTTGAAAGTGACACAATTCAAATATAATAGTAAAAAAACAAAAGGAAACAAAACCTTCTTAATGATACAACAGACCTAACTTCACGTGATACACAATACTTAATAGAATTGCTGAGGAACCTCATTGTCAGAATTTCATTCTACCAAAATATATAAGGTAGGGAGAAGCTTTAAAAGTCTTCAAAAGTAGCTGCAGGGACTTGCTTGAGGTGCCATTTTAGTACTCACTCCATTGAGGATTGAATTTTCCTGGCTGCCTTTGATGCTTTAAAAGCTTTGTTTTAGATTTTTAAATGCTTATTTGAGCATTACTGAATAAAAATTTGAAAAGTGAAAGATTTAAGGCTTTCACAGTATCCACTGTGAATTGTTTCTCAATGGAGTAAGTTCAGTATAGCCACCTTGGTCACTGTGTGCAGGATTTTGCCAACCAGGTTTCATCCCAGCCTCTGGTTTTGTGGGTGTAATTTTGCACCTTCACTGTGGGTCAAGAATACTAGTAGTTAGACATCTCTGGTCAAATTTATAAATGTATATACGTGACTAAGTCACCCGTTGACTTTCAATGAGACTTAGGTTCCTAAGAGCCTAAATCACTTTTGAAAATGTGACTTAGGGTCCTAAGGCACTTTGATACTTTTATGTCTAATAGTACTTCTTCCTTAATAAATAGTGGGTTCAGACTTGAAGGTAAAAGTACTTGTTAACACAGAGGCTAGTCTGCAAATGTTCTGCATTGTAAGATCTCGTGAGACCTGTGGGTTCTATGCTCCCTGAAAGGGACATCACGGAATTTAATTTATGTTAATAAAACAGCAGAAACAATTATTTCTAGACTAAGTTTAATAATACTAAAACAACTTGCACATGAAGTGAGCTTAAAAGGATATTTACCAATTAAACTGGAGTTGAGGGAACTGTGTTTCTCTTATGATCGCAGGCCAACATTATGTGGGAAGATGGGGAAGGTACTTGATGCTGAAATTCATAGAATCACAGAGTTAGAAGGAACTGGAAGGGTCAACTAGTCTAACCCCTTGCCAAGCTCCAGGATTTGTTGTGCCTAAACCATCCAAGATGATGACTAGCCAGCCTCCTTCTGAAAACCATTATTCAAAGTAATTGTTCTTGGGAAGTTCATTGCTTTTAAAATATGAGTCTCAAAGATATTTCATTAGCAATATCATGTTTGTGGTGTTTGTCATAGTAATTCAGAAATTTGCTTTATTGTGAAATATGCTTTATTTTTTCTTGATTTTCTTCTTGTTTCTGTTTACAGAGAGTCGTACAGATTATTGAAGGCAATTGTTGCAAATAATCTTGTCAGTATGCAAGCATAATTTAATGTCTAGGATTATTAGTGGTTTATCGAGTAATACAACATTCTAGTATTATACCCTACTGTAAAAATACTATTAATATTTTGGGTAACCATTTTTCACTTTTAGATTAGGACAGGGGTTCTCAAACTTCATTGCACCATGACCTCCTTCTGACAACAAAGTTACTACATGACCTCAGGATGGGGGTCGTGCCTGAGCCCCACCACACCAGGTGGAGGGAGAGGGGGCTGCATCCTGAGCTCTGCTGTCCCGGGTGGGGGTGGAGTTGGGTTTCACCTTTAGCCCTGGCGCCCAGCAAGTCTAATGCTGGCCCTGGCAACCCTATTAAAATTGGGTCATGAGCCACGTTGGGGTCCCGACCAGTAGTTTGAGAACCACTAGATTAGAAGATGTCCCTGTTGTACTGCATTTGCCCCTGGTGTATTTCCACTGCCAACAGTGGAGCTGCCCCAGGGATGACTTGTTCCTGCTTTTTTATTCTTAGCTTAAATATTGTCACTTTTAAAATATATAAAATCAAACTTTCATTAAAAAAAATACGGGCTTTTATCATCTCTAACTTTTAAATGAAAGGGATAAATATGCCTTGGAAGCAACAAATCTTCTCATGTAAATTAAAGTTTTAAATTAAAATTTATGTTCCACAAAAATGTTTTAACTGCGTTATCTGATTTTGGTTGAGTAATTAGAGTGATTGTCTCTATGAGCAACTATTTGCTTCTCGTTTAATCTAATCTTACCTTCACCCTGCACTGATTAAATGCATAAACTATAAGCCAAAACCCTGCAGCTTTGCTGATATAATTGTATTCTAAATATAAGAAATATATAAATGTAATCTTTTGATTTTTTTACTACTAGAAGCCTGATTCTTCCACATTTACTTATCTGGTGTGTTCCCATTGATGTTAGGGAATGCACAATTATACACATTTAGGGAAAACAGACCCCTGATATTACATCTAAGTGAACTTGCAAAATAGACTTCTGAAAACAGTATTCAAACACTTTTGTTTAGGAAAAATAGCTGTTTGAATCCAGTTGGTCATATGCCAGGTGACACACCTTTTAGACTTTATACTGAATACATTTCTTTCATTAAAAACTAGTCATGTAAGGTTGGATGCTGCCACCAGGTTGCCCATGGAGTAGTAACTTATTCCATGAGCAGTGTTGCTTAATCAGGACTTCACTGTCCACCTGTATGTTGGCAACTTCAGGACTGAAGTCCATGGTGTTCTGCATGGGCACAATAGTCCCCCCATATTCTGACAATTGCAGGCTCAAAGCGTAATTAGTACCACTGAGTTATTGGAGCTAGTCATGGAATTAGTTACAACTCCATGAGAGAGGTAGTGGCAGAATTGAACCCTACAAGATTGGTGTTTAATAAAAAAAGTTTCTTCACTACAAAGTCCAAAAGGTTTGTCACCTTACCTCATATCAGACCAATCAGATTGAGACTTTTATTTGCTCTGGAAAAAATTTGCTTTGTAATGTGCTTGAAAACCATTTTGATGTCTTATTGGAAGTTCACTTTGATGTAATTTCCCTATTTTCCCTAAATGTGTATGTGCATAATTCCACTAACATCACTGGGAATACGCATGTATCACGGGAAACATGTAGACCTTAGTGATAATCCACCAAAATGATTAGTATTGTTGCTTTTCAACAATAATCCACCAAGTAGGCAAATAAATAAACGGTAGAACTCTGCAAGATTCAGTCCATGTGTCTCACTTGTATTTAGACTATGGTTATATTGTTTGTATCTGATTTAGACAGTCAGATTAATATAACAAGGATTCTGTCTTCTATGGGCTAAAACTTACTTACCTTTTGCTGCATAACATGAATGCAAACATGTTTATTCATATTTTGGCCATGGATCTGTGCACCGTGCCAAAAAAAAAAAAAAGACTAGAACTAGGATATAGCTGTATATTTAGAGCTAAATTCTGCTCTCGGTTATACCAGTGCAATCCTGTTGAAGTTTCTGGGATTGCATGGTTGGTAAGGGCAAAATGTAGCCCTTAGTTAAACGAGATAACAGGAGAATACAGATATGTATGAGATTTCCAAGGCCATTCATTAAACATATTGCTAATTATTAAGACTAATTTTTTTTATTTAGAACATAAAATGGAACATATATCACACTAGGAAAAATACAACAGTAGTATTAAACATAAAGAGGAAAACAGGAGAAGATTTAGAAAGGTTTATTTGTCTAACAGGATTTATAGAGGTAAGTAGGCCTCCTTTTTTATCTAATGTATGAATTGGCTTTACAATGGTACTGATTCAAAAAACCAAGCTTTATGTATGTGATCTCTATTATGAGCTCATTTCCCAGGATTTGGGGAGTCTTTAAGCAAAAATGACATCCATTTTTGGTAGGAGGAGAATTAAAAAAATATTTAAACCTTTTTTTTTAAAATCACTCTGATGCTAAATTGTTTGGGGTAGAAAATTGAAATTTGACATGGAAACAGATGTCTTTGAGAAGAAACACCTTTGAACCAGTATTCTAGTGAAAATTTGCTTTCGTTTGACCAAGTTCTGAGTCTTTGTTATTATACATCCTATATGTGATTCTATTAGTCTGACATCCATTGGCTAGGGTATAACACTGAAATACTTGGGATATAAGCACATATTTAAAGTGAAATGCTTCCCTCATTTGAGATGTATGGTGTCAATCCTGTAAGGTGCTCTGTGCAGCTAGGTCTGTTTGCCTGTCCAGAGCTACATCAACTTCAGATTGTAGAAGGAAAGGAATCATATTGTATTGTGCAGTTAACTTAACTTTAACGCATGCAATCTTAATTTGTAGTTTCCTGACACTTGCCTATCATTTCCTGACATTTAGAAGTTTGACCTTGCAACTTCAGAGTCCTCTTATCATAATTCTTTTTGGAATAGTAAGTGGTTTCCTGAAAACTAAATCATGCCTTTCTTTTGTTGTCTTGTGTTGGCCCCTTTTGTAACATACTACTTTTCTATCTTCTCAAAGGTCTGATTTGTGGGGACCTTTCAAAACAGGTCTTTAAATGTATCAACAATGGAGAAAACAAACATGGGGAAGAAGACTTTCATACCAAAGGTGGCACAGTCCTTCTGTAAACAGTAGTTTTGTTTAGTCAATATCCTGAGAAAAGTACTGTTTCTCTAATCCTTTCTGACCATGTTCCTGATAAAATAAAATACCTTTTGCATGAAGCTGGGAAGCCCATTTTGGATATATGGTCTTTCGAGTGTTTGAGAATCCTTGTTGCTTATCAGAAGTGGCTTCCTCATCCCAAAATACAGACGGTCCTTTTTAAGAAATGGATTTCCTCTTATCAAGCTCTTTTGCTTATAAAGAGTATAGGTAATGTCCCTCATCCTTTTGAGAATGGAGACAACATTTTCTTCTTCCCTCAGGCTAGCATATTTATTATTTTAATGTGATGCCATTAATTCTTGATGAAAGTTTGCCAGAAAAGACTCCTATTGATAGCTCTGTTTGTGCTTGTTAATGTGATTCTCAGAACAGCTATTAATATCCTAGTGCACTGTATCCTTTATCTTCAGGGTCTTAGATATTCGCTCTTCCTCTTCAAGGAACCACTCTTTACTTCTTATCTCTAAATATTTATTTTAACTTTTGATTTATAAATCTCCTTTCAGAATTTATTGAGTATACAGGTTTAGCTTTTCATGTTGCCATGAATAGTTAATATCTCCTCATTTATTTTCTGGCTCATTTCCTTAAAGCCCTTAAAAAGTGTTCACTTTAATCAAGTCTCCATTGTCCATGGGGCTTGAACTTCATGGGACAACCCATAGGCCACTTGTTACTTAATGACTTAATGACTCTTGTTTCTTTTAAATACAGTGACCTCGATCCTGAGCTGCCTCAGTTCTGCTTGTACTATACCAGTTCAGAAGGTGGCCCTGAAGCCAGTTCAATTAGCTGTGCAAGAATCAACAGAGTATAGGGAGATCTTCTGGTAGCATAGAGCTGTCATAAAGGCTCCTCTGCTATTGCTGGAGTGGAGGTATGGACATTGTTGCTGCAATGGCTCCTTGTGGGTTGTTAGACACCAGCAGAAGTTAGAGCAGTCCAGAGAATGCTTTAAGTTGTTCCAAGGGGACCAGCTTGGCACACAGTCAATCCAAGATCAGGTGAATAAAAAAGTTACTGTTGCACCCACGTTTCTTGAATTATACCGAGCGCTTCTTGGCCACAGCTGAAAGGTCATAGTCAATATTTCTTCAGACTGATACTGTGACAGGGAGACTCAGTGTGTTATATATGACTCACTTTCCTTTTATTATTATCCTTATCCCCGAATATCAGCTTCACATCACCTTATCTTCTCTGTTCTTCATTTTTCTCACAGTGGAGCTATTTTTCATCATATAAATGTGAAAATGCCTCTTATTTTTTATTTTTATTGAAAAGAAATAGGAGAAACCTGTTTTCTTTTCTGTTGCTTCTGGAGATGAATCCACTGGGTCAGCTAAAATAAAATCCAATAGTATCTGGTCAAGTGGAGTCTATTATTTACTATACTAAATTTTTTTCTGTGCCTTCAATTTTAGCATAAGCTTTTAAAAAGTGTGTATGTAAATTCTGCTCCTAGATCAATATTTAGGCACCTAAATGTGTGGCTTAATTTTCAAAAGTACTGAGCATTTAACAGCACCTGTTAAAGTAAGTGGAAGTAGTTAGATGCTCAGCACTTTTGAAAATCAGGCAATTTATTTGGAAGCCTAAACTTACGTAGTCACTTCTGAAAATTCTGGTCTTATTCTCAGACTAGTCATTTGATCATATATTGCCTCTTTGGCTGCTGTTAGCGTAGCACTAACTAGAAAGAGGTCAGTCCACCATATGGTAAGACTTGGGTTTAACTGGGATTTATTAATGTATTTTCATTTCTTGGGTGCTTCTTATTAGTCTACCAGAGAGAATTTGTGAAGAAAGCAACAGTTATAGAATGTGAAAACTTGGTGGTTCTTTGAGTACACGTCAGTGTGGATCTCACTGACGGAGTGCATATGCCTCATGGGTGGGAGACTGGATTCTTTTGGCTAGCAGTGTCCATCAATGGCTTGTTGGCTGGGCCAACAAATTTACCTTATTTGTGAACTCAACTGTGAAAATTGAGTTAAATTTCATAAAATGTCACAATAATCTATAACAACGAATGTTGATGAGAAAAGGTGCAAAAGGGAAAGAGACAAAAAGGCCTACTGATATAACGCAAGGGTTGTGTTAAGATCATGCCTGGTAATCAAGAAAAGCGTGGAACCAAAAATCAATGGATCAAAATTGGTGTGTCAAAAATTAGGCTGAATTAGTGAACAAAATAATGAGGAGATGGGCTGTTTCGCCTATCATTCCCCTTTTGGGGTCCTTAAACAGAAAGATTTGATGGGGGTGAGAATCGAGAAGCTGGCTGCCAACACCTAAGATAGAGACACAAGAGAAAAAGAAAGGTGTGAGCTTTACGATCATGGCTGCAACCCCCACCTATCTGGGACCCTGCAATCCAACATGATCCTATTTGGCCTACATTGATCTGATCCTGAGAGATGTGCTGACCAGACTGGGCCAGAGAGAGGGACCCAGATGATATTGCCATCTCCTCCAGCTCTGGCTAATCCCAACCACCACCTGGGATGTGAGACTTTGTCGTTCTCCTCCTCATCTCCCTTTGTGGTCTTCCTTTCCCCACATTATTTCTTCTCTCCCCTATGCCTCTCTTTTTCTCTTCCATCTAATAAGAGTCATCCAAGACTGTGTATTTGGAACACTGCTATTAGTCTGTGGCCAATGAGGCAGTTAAAAGCAGTGCCCTAAACAACCTAATGCTGGTACTAATTTGCAACATCTCAGATTGGTTAGTAAGATCATGAGCCATGCCTGTGTCATTCCTGCAGTGAGACTGAAAGTGAGAATCAATACCGGAGACAGAAACTGTATTTTCTTCTTTGTTGTTTTTTTTCTTTCCTCTCTTGCTGTTTTAGTTAGGAATTAGAACCAGATTTTAACAACAAGAACTTCAGCTCATCTCAGTTAACTCCTCCTTCCAGTTTTTCCTTCTCTTTTGTATTTTTAATCAAATATTTTTTTAAACCATGTTTGTCTTTGTATTAAGCAGACTGAGGTCTCTGTATACCAAACCCAAAACTTATTTAAAGGCGTTGGACAGTGACAGCATCATGTTAATGCTTTTGACTCTTTGGGCCGAGTAATTTCATTAAAATTAATACAACAGGCCACATATACACCCTCTACTTCCTTATGTTCCTGTGCGAGTGGCTTTGGCCTCCAGTCATTTTCCTTTTGCCTGTAGCAGCAAAACGGCACCTAGTTATGTCCAACTCACTGGAGTGCTAGTGTGCAAGCTGTTCTCATTTTAGATTTCTGAAAACCTTCAGAACAGCCTTTAATTTCAGTCCACATGGACTGAAAAATCCTCATCTGGATCATCCAGCCCCCTCCTCCTTCCCTTCCTCACCCTGATACCCCACTCCCCTATACTTCAAGAAGGACCTTGAGATGATGGATTGAAAACCCATGGGCTTTAACCCTTGTCTATCCTGTAAACAGACAAATTCTTCTTAAAGACAGGCACAGCAAGTGCCTGTTTTACCTGGATGAATCCCACATCCCAAGCAGGTGCTCAGTTTGCCTCTCGTTCTGAACCCAGATTTGAAAATCGAGAGATGCAATACTGAAACTCCATCTCTTAGAATGATTTATGAGAGTGGTGTCAGCTGCAAAAGACCTGGGCTCCAAGATACTCTAATGGTCAAACCTGCAGTATCCAGTGCTCCACTGAGCTGGCAGATGATGCCCAAGACCGTAGTGGAGAAGTGTACATTGAGTAAATAATTAGTACCGACCATGGCTCTGGACCCATCAAGACCATCAAGATTGAAGGTGATGTCCCAGATGTCAAAACAGGGCACGGAAAGAGGATGCCCAGAACACAGGGTCAGGAGAAAGAGCACAATGTCCTCTCACATAGAGAGATGCAGAAAGGCATCGAGAAGGGGGGATAAATCCTCCAAAACTCATCTGGCACTGAAGATGAGTGACAAGGAACAAACTGCATGGCAGCTGACTCCATTGGTACCTTGCCCAGTGCATCATATTCTTGTTCAATCATATTCCATTTTTGCATATGTTTTAGTGTTGAGATACCTGCAAGGCCTTCTTCAGACCTGCCCCCAGGTTAGTGGCCCAACTCCAACCTGGGACCTCAGTGGTGTCCTCCTGTGGCTCACAGCCCCATTTTGAACCTCTGGCAGATTGTTTGTTTATTATATCACTTTACCATCAAGCAAGCCTTCTTAGTTGCCATCATGTCAGCACAGAGTCAGTGAGATCCAGGCTGGACTGCTGTACTAGTCACATTACAAGGACAACGTGGTGTTAAGACCACTCTCAAAGTACATTACCAAGCAGTCTCAGTATTCCATCTGAATCAGTCAGTCACCGCACCAGTCTTTTTCTTGAAACCTCACTCTTCTCCTCCAGAAAAGAAACTTGACAGTCTGGGCATCTTCAGAGCTCCACACTCTTACCTAGATAGCACTTAATCCCTTCTCTTTGTGATCATATCAGGTGTATTGAAAGATCAAGCGATCTCTTCTCAGGGACACTCAAAGTGGATTGCACAGTGCATTTCCACCTGTTACCAGCTGGGTGGTGAGTCTTTCTCCCCAAACCTCAAGGCAGTTTCCACTAGAGTACAGGCAACATCATCAGTTTGCTTCATAAATGTGCCAATCTTGGAGATTTGCAAAGCAGCTATGTGGAGTAATCCACTGACCTCTGTTAAAGATTATGCACTTGACATGGCAGCCAGGGCAGATGTCAAGTTTGGAATTTTGTTTGATTGATCAACTATGACTGCTCAATCCCACAATCTGGAAGAAGATACTGCTTGCCTGTCATGTAGCGTGAGATCCACGCTGACACATACTGAAAGAGAGAATGGTTATTTGTTTGACAGTAACTGTGGTTCTTTGAGATGTTGTAGTCAGTGTGGATCCCTGGATCTGTCCTCCATTCCTGATTTTTGGAGTCCTCAGCAACATAGACTTTGAAATTGTGAGGAAACTGAAGAAGGTCGCAGCTGCCTTGCTCGTTATGTCCTCGCACAAGGGCATGGCAAGGCCCCAGTGGATAATGGTATCAAAAATAATCTGTTTTGTGCTCATGAGGTGCAAGGGCAACTACTGTGGGATCCAGTGACTACATCATCTTGAAGAACCACAGTTACTGTAAGGTAAGAAATTATCCTTTACCCTTTGTATGGTGCAGATAGACTTTTCTTCTTTCAAATAGAAGGAATTATACTTCTAAATCTTTACGAAAGTGTGTCTCTATGGTAAATTGAATTGTTGTACATTTTTGGAACGCACTTGCTTTTAAAACATAACTGCAGAGAAACATGCTGTCTGCAAAATATTTACAGAATTAGGAATTTAAAACAATGTAACAACTATGCGATGTTGATGTTTGGTTTTGTCATTAAGAGTAGTGCAAGGTGCCACATGCCAGCGTATTTGGATATTCCTAGATGTGGAATAGCCCATTGACGATGTGATCCCACCACTCAGTGCTGTTTCCTGAGCCCAGAAGCGGGGTTCCACGGTGCTGAGCATGTCCGTTACTGCCACAAGCAATTTAGTGTCACACGCGTCAGGCGATTCGATATCATCGTCGGACTCCTCACTGTCACTTTGGAGCTGAAGGAATAGCTCAAGTGCCAAACGTGATGTGCTGGCGACACTCATCAACAAAGTCCTCAGCAGCTCGGGCTCCATTTCCCACAGAAATTGCACTGCACACAAACTGTTGGGAGACTCACAATGGCGCCAAACATGGATGGAAAAACAGTGACTAATGGAATGTGAAACGTTGCACCACGGGGCGTTGGGACAGGAAGCGGAATGACCCGCACCCTTTCTGTCCCCTTCCCACAACCCACGGCACCAAAATGGGACGAGGTGCTCTGTGGGATAGCTGCCCACAATGCACCCCTCCCAACAGCGCTGCAAATGCTGCAAATGTGGCCACACTGCAGCGCTGTCCCTACACAGCTGTACGAAGACAGCTGTAACTCCCAGCGCTGCACAACTCCAAGTGTAGCCAAGCCCTAAGATTCTCTAGTCCAGATAGGCCTGTGTGAGACCTTAAAAATGGAACTCACCTCTAAGACATATTTCTTCTCTCTTCTTTTCTCCCAAACGTATCTTCTCTGATAGCCAGGGTTTTTGTGGCAGTCAAGGCAGTTAGACCTCATCAGTTTTGTCAGGCAGAGTGACAGTAGCCCTCATTCCCTCTATCCAGTCAAATAATGGGCCATCTGTGACGTTTTGGGGATCACCCAGACTGGTAAAGGGTTGTGTCACTGCCTGCCCTTAATTAGCTTGTAATTTCAGAGTGCCTGATACCAGTAGCTAGGCCGCATGCACAAAGTGTTACTGTTACCAGCCTAGTTACTCCTTTCAGGGTGACACCAACAGCCCTTCCAGTCCCAGCTCTCCCCAAGGTTCTTAATTACCAGACACTTGGACCATTCCTATCTGGTAGCCCATCACCCCAGTAGCCACATAGTTTGCCTGCTTGGGGTAAAATTAAACTAAAAGTTTATTTAACAGAAAAAACACAGATTCAGAGATGAAATAGTAAGGGGAGAGCAAACATATAGAAGTTACACAGAAAATAAACATGAAGATTCAACCTCAGGCTTTACACTTCCATATTAGATAAAAATCCCTTTTCTAATACAATTAATTACCTATTGCCTTTGAACCATTTCCCAGCATTCCCCCTAGCTATAGGGGGATCCAGCATTTCACAGACAGCTTCCTGGCTTGAAGCTGTACCTCAGTCTCTAGATATAAATCTCAGATGCAAGCCTCCTTTTTAAAAGACTTTCTCATTCCCTTCTGGCATGACAACTTGGGGGTGGGGGTGGGATTTCCTCTTGACTTGATAGCTGGGGTGTCTCAATATCCTCCCATTAACTCTAATGGCCCATCATTGTCTTTTCCTGGGCTAGACAGTGTTCCTATAAACCCATGGCTTGGCAGGCGCCCCTCCCTGCTCTAAGGTGTAGCTAGAATTGCACCACAGATCATGAGGACAGTTTTCTATATACATAAAGGCATAGATTCATAACCACAGTCTGAATACATATCTCATAGTGACCATCAGATTTTGAATGTTACAAGCTTTCATGAAAGACCTTACTCAATAGACTTTTATGCAATTAGGTGATTTAACTGCTGATTTTGGGGGGTTTAAACCTTCTGTTCTCCCCTTTTGTCACACTATTCTTCAATTGAGTTAGTTCAGAGTGGTCTCTCAGCTACTAACCTCTAACCTTAACTCACCGGTCATCCCTCTTCCTTCTTCATTCAAAATGGATGTACTGAAGTCATCATACTGATAAGGACTGTCTCTTCGAGGAGGTTCCTGACTGGATAGGCATTTTGTCCTTAAAGAACTTCCAAAGCTATCCCAAAATATCACAAAGATAGGAAAACAACACTTTTGTACTATCTCAGACAGGACAGTTATCTTATAAATTTTGAGAAGAAGTCAGATTCTTCTGTCCAATGTATTCTCTCCCCCTAACATCCTGGCTGATTTCCAATTTGTAGGATATATAGTGTCAAATACTTGCGCGTTGCCTTCCAAGATGCCATGTACCTGGGGCAATGCTGTACTAACTGTGGCCGCAGAGCAGTTTATTTGGAGGAGAATTTAATCAAATGCAAACTTATAGCATTTCTGATAATAGTGGATACCTCTTTAGGGAACTCATCTGCCAAGGGCAAGTTCTTTTGGCCCTAAGGGAGCCAACTGATTGGCCCTGTCTAAAATGATCCTCTGGTCCTTTTGGTCATGCCTTCCAAGGAGCTGAAGCAGAATTTGGACCAACTAATAAATGTTGTTGCCCAGAATGCCCTCTTGGTGGCGGCATCAGAATTTGAATCTTTCAAAGGGAATTTCTCTGTCCAGTCTCTTATTTCATTTCTTGTTCTTCCTTGAAGTGCAAGTCTGACAGTGCTCAGGAGAAATGATCTTGCTTTGAGTCCACACAAAAGTTGCCGATACAAAACAAAGCTCTTGTTTGCACCTGTAAGAGTTCTGTTAGGCACAGCAATGTTAGGACTAGTCTACACTAGAAGCTGCAGCACGTCTGATGAAGACGCTCTGTGCTCACGGGAGAGAGCTCTACTGTCAGCATCATAAATCCACCTCCATGAGAGCCGCTAGCTATGTGGGTGGGAGAAATGATGTAAATTATACCAAAGTAGGTGGTAGGCTGGAGCTGGCCTTAGTCTCATCTGACTAGTCATTGGTAGTAACCTATCTAAAGAGACAAAAGAGAAACTCTTCTCTTCAGGTTAAGCTTGTTGCTCCTTTAGATGGAGAAAACGCCTCTTCTCCCTAAAATGGGGAAAGGAGTTAAGCCTTTTTGGGGGTACTGTGAAGAGTCAGAGTTTTCCCCAGTGAGTCGACTCTTATTATGGTTCAGATGATTCCAGATAAAAGTTATCTACATTCTATTGAGTGAAATGAATTTATTTCTGTAGCCAATTTGCCTCCAACTAGGTTTGTTTATCTCCCAACCTATAGGTATATGTACTTATAAGTGCTATGGATTTCCTCGCTGGGAAACCCAACGGGAGCCTTAGACAACCAGTATTGGCTTTTAAAAATTCTGCAGTTTCATTAGTCACTCTTGCCTGTACAAACACAAATCCATGTAGAGAATGATTTTGTCCATTGGACGAATACCATTTATATGCAAGAAAAATGTCTGCTGCACCACTTCAAAGAGTAGGTCTTTATTCCATAGGGTGAAATTCACCCCTGTGCAGACCAGGACAATGACCTGTGCACCATTTATGTCGCATTTAAACCCTCAAAACTGGACCTCAGTGGAATTTAAGTTCAGCACCTGGCTATGTTTCGTCCATTGTGCATATTATTATCCCATAACCACAGTAAAATAATTCAGTTTGATTGCCCTATCAAGCTTTTATTGCCTCACATAAATGCCAGTTTTATTTATGGGCTAAGGTTTTTTGTTTGTTCATTTTAATATGCTACATAGAAACCTGACTATTTGATTAATGTGAGTTAATCTTTATGTACAAAATTCCATCGTCATGAGTGGATTGTTTCTCTTTTACAACTTGGAAAGTGGCTTCTTTAGATTTTTTCCCTGCTCCAAATAGGGATATCTGTTTTCTGAATACATAGGTTCCAGGGGATCTCTGCAAGGGAGTGTGATCGGACTGAAACTGGGCACACCAATCGAGAGTCTACTGTTTTGAAGTATGTTAAATGCAAAAGATATTCCATCCCTTGGACAGAGTAAATGATTTGATGCAGACACCTTAGATGCAGACACCAGACTGATGGATGGTCACATGTATATTCACATCTAAACTGTAACATTAAAGTCACAAACTGAACAATAAGTCATCCAGAATGCCAAATCATTTGTTGAGGCTCCCTAAAGGACATGTTTTCCAAAATCCTATTAAAATTGCATTGTGGCTTAGGAAATATGTAATACTGTTCTCACATTGCTAATGGAAGATCACAAGAACTTGCACCCATGTTTCTCACACCAGTACTCAAAAATTACCAGAGATTTACCCTTGAGCAGGAAAACCTCAGAACCAGATGACTTGCCCTTATCCCTTGCAAATGATGTCTTCAGCAAGAAGTTAAATAAGGCAGTGGACCTGCACATGGTGGGCTAGATTCTGAAGTGGTGTAAATTGTAAAGTACACTACATATTGCTAAATAGGTGTCATTTACACACTGATGGGGCATGAGGATGGGATTGTAATAGGGGAAAAAGCCAACAGGAAAGTTTAAAGCAACACAGCGGGTCCTTTTATCACTTTCTTACACCCTTCTGTTGGTTGCTTTTCCGGTTCAGCTCTTGCTAATATGTAAATTACACTCTTATTTGTACTGTTTTAGAGATGTATAATTGTCACCATTATTTGTCACCTCTTCATTTGACAAGGTGTTTCACAGGAAAATTCTGTTCCGATATTACAGTTTTTTGGCATATGTAGATACACATAAAATCCTAGATGCAGATATGGAACTAACTATGAGTTGAACTCTAATCATGTGCCAGGGAATTATCAGTATGAAAAATCCTCCCACAGTCCTCCTAGAACCAGAACAGCAACATCTGGGTCCAGGGAGCAAGCAGAGGATAATTTTAAAAAATATCCACTGGTCTTTTCCAGCATGGCAATCCATAAACAACAAATGGTATTTTGTGAATCCACCACACAGAAGAATTTCATCTTAGGTGATGATTATGTCTTCTTTTAATTGCCTCTGCTTTAAAGAGTGCCATTGCAATGGAATGAATGTTTCAGAAGTTTGTTTTGCTTTGAGAATACAAACAGTCATGCTTATTATTGCTGTAGGGTTTTTTGTTTGTTTGTTACTTGTTGATAGGTGCCCATTCTTTCATTGTATTCAATCATTTCCAGATACTGTTTTCCATGAATTTGTTTGACTGATGGATAATTCTTCATGTTTACACAGTGCATCAGACTGGATAGTTACTCCTGTGAGAGGTGGCTGATATCATGCACGCTAAGCTATTTGCATTAGGAATCAAATCATGCTTTCACTCCCATAACTCCATACCTAATAAAAATCACATCAGCTCTGTAGCGAGTCTGAATGCTCAGCAGTCTCACTGCAGTGTGTCTGGTGCGTAGCCTTCCAGCATGAGTCCTTATTTTTAATGTGTTGTCCACATGATGAATTATATGCAAAATAGAGGTGGGGAAATGGTATCATATATATGCAGATTATATAGGGACTTGCTTGCTAGTCATGTGACAGTTAAGTATCTTTCCATTGTTAATGCCTCATTTTAGATGCTTAATTTGACTGTTAGTGTAATATCAGAGCCCAAAAGCAACTATTATTTCATTTTTCCAGTTTTGTAAAAATTTCTTCTGTGTATATTTTAAAAAATGTATTAGATGTGAATGCCTTCAGGGTCTCCTTGTGGATAACTTAAAAAGCCTTTGTATGTTAAATGAAAAATCAGTAGACAAGTTCTCCAGGTTGTGGACTTCGGTTTTTGAGTATTAACGGAAAAGTGAAGGGTGCTTATATTATTAAAATCAGAAAATGTAGTTATTGTCTATGTACAATCACCATTTTTCAGCAAGAGATTCCAACAGGATTTTTCTGTTTCATTCTCTCACCACTTCAGACTTAATGGTTCAGCTGCTTGTTTTCCAGGTAGTGAGACCAATTCAAAAGCAATCTCAGACATCTTTCAAGTATTTTCAGTTTGGTTTTATCACTTCCCAAGTTCTATCATTTGTCTCCAACAGTGGCAAGTGAAAGCCATGAAAGTCAACAGAAACATCAGTGCTATTTTCTTTCTTACACTCATAGCTAATTTCTGGATTGGGGATATAATGAAAACGCTGAGTTAAGTATATATTTTATAAAATTTGTATCTACTCAATTGCTGGCATTTTGGTTTAGCTGCAGTAGTGACAATCACAATTGCTTTAAAATTAATTAGACAATTTAAGTTGAAATTTAACTCTGAGTATGGTAGAGAGAGATAAGCTTGTGAATAGGAGCATAAAGCATTAATTTTGTGGTTCTCCAACTGATGTCAGTGAAGCTGGCATTTCCTGTTTATTTTGTGGCTTTGAGCATAAGATTTTAGTCCTTCAAAGTGTGAACAGTACACAAATAAGTGGCTTCCTTGGCTTCTCATGAAAGGATCAAGAATCTCTTGGACTGTTTACTTATTAAATAACTAAACTCAGACTTTCTGAAAATAGAGGTGTTTGTGAAATGTCTGTTCTCTAGTTCCAGGGTAAGACTCTAGTTCCAGGGAGATTGGGTTCATTTGGTTATTAGTCTTTTCTTTTCTTTTAAATTTTCAGCCAGAGTACATGTGACAAAAGTATTGTTCTCATGTTCCCCTGTTGCTGTTCCAGTGTTGGAGCATCAGGAAAATGCAAAATAAAAGGGGTAGCTTTAAACAGAAGCTGCCCCATTTTAATTTTCAATTTACAGTTCTCCATTCCAGCATTATGTAGGTTATTTTCATTTTTGCCTCTAAATGATGTTTCAGCAAGGAAAGAACAAGTCATCCATAAAGAACTGACAGAGAGGCAAATACGAAAACAGCTGGCTACCAAACCATAGTGGTAAATTCTTTTTAATTGGGATTTTGGACTACTTCAGAGCAAGTATCTACTGGTTCAGTTGCAACTTCTGTTTGCCCTAGGGTTTATTTCCTTTTGTTAACCTATCCTTTGAGTGATTCACAACTAGATTTCAGCATGAATGGATGGGCATGTATCAGTAACATCGTGAGGTGAGAATAAAGGGGTAAATTAGATGCTGGATAGAAAAGTCTCTCGAGTAAGTGACAATGGGAAGCTTTAAATGGAAATTTACAAGTGTGATTGGTCAATTGTAGAACCTCTGATATTCCACTTGAGTCCCACTTAGCTTTTGCATACCCCTCATACTACCCCTCAAGAGGGCTAAATTTCATCAAACGTGTAAAAGCAATGTGGGTGACGATATTGAAAACAGAACTTCCAGGTTCCCAACAATGAGGTCTGTTCCTCTCAGAGACTCTTCTTCAGTTTAAATAGTTGAAGCCCCATTGCTTGAGTGATTTTAAAACTGGATTGAACAACATTACAGAATATATTGTAAGAAGCAATTCTTCACTAAACGGCAGGAAAATAGACAAACTAACCTAAAAGGTCTTTTCCGTTTCACTTTCATCTGCACTGAACCTTATGTCAGTCTTATAAAAGTGAAATAATTGTTCTGGGTGCAAAGACCCAAACTAAGGAATATGTCCAGTTAACTAATCTGGTATAATATATACAGTTTACAGATAAGTAAAAGTAAAAATATTTTGGGGGCCGGCATGGATATTGTAAAAGAAACATTGAAATCATTCTCACAGTGCACAGCTGCAATAAAATGGGAAAACTACCACCTGGTACTAGCATAGTTTTCGAATACAAATTGGAAATGTATATTGAATGTATTCTGTTTAACCATTGCACTCTAGTGGATGGGATCAGAACTTGCTCGACTGTGTGTCATGCTCATATTGCTAATTGCAGAGGCCTTCATCTTGTAGTCTGATCTCTGTGGATGTAAGGATCCATCTGAACAGATCCAACTGCAGGTTTTGGGGTCTGAGTTAGTACTTGGGATCAAATGGCAGGGGCTGGTACTTTTTGAAAAAGAGGATCTAAGTCTATTCCCACTGTTGCAATGTTGTTCTGATTGGCCATGGTGTAAAGCACCATGACAGCCATGAAGTTCATAGGTGGTAATAGATTTGTGAACTACAAAATACTTTTAGATTTCAACTGCAATGCTGCATATGTGGTATTGGCCACTGTACCAAAGAAAAAATATGACTGCTGTAAAGGAAGTATAGACTATCAAACATGATACCAATTCTTGATAATCTAACATGAGGGAAAAGTTTAGTTGACCTTCTTTTCTTTAGTAAAGGGGAGATTTGAAATTGTCTTAATAAAAACTATTAAAATTAATGAAGAGATGGATAGACAGTTGATTGCGATAAATCATTCGTACTTGTGATGACTTAGATAGCTAAGGATCTTAATGTAAATATTAGAAAATGACGGGTCAATATGCAGGGCCAGCTCCAGGGGTTTTGCCACCCCAAGCAGCCCAAAAAAAAAAAAAAAAAAAAAGGCACGATCGCGATCTGCGGCATTTCAGCGGGAGGTCCTTCGCTCCGAGCGGGAGTGAGGGACCCTCCGCCAAATCGCCGCCGAA
The DNA here is from genome assembly GCF_007399415.2 of Gopherus evgoodei. Classification (NCBI taxonomy): domain Eukaryota; kingdom Metazoa; phylum Chordata; order Testudines; family Testudinidae; genus Gopherus; species Gopherus evgoodei. Next base: position 51,278,115 of record NC_044328.1, on the reverse strand, counting down.
TACCTGAAAGTGCCGCCCTGCTCTGGAGTTGCCGCACCAAGCACCTGCTTGATAAGCTGATGCCTGGAGCTGGTCCTGTCAATATGGATTCAAAGTGAGCCATTGCATTCAATAAACAGAATATGAAAAATAGGAAAGAAAATTGACAGGATTAGCTCATATAACTTCAAGAGACACCTTAGGTTTGCTTCTGGAGAAAAAGTGAATTGAAGGATTTAATTTTTGAAAAAAGAAGGAAGGTGCCATTCAGATCAACCAGATCTGATTGATGCCTTGATAGCCTTTTCCTGTTACTAAAGTGTTTCACATACTTAGGGGTATTTATTCTGGAAGGCTGGTCTTAATGAAGAGTGTGAGTCAATAGTGAAACATGAAATATTATCATGTTCATAAACTGTGCCTCTTCATTTTTTTCTGACTTAGATAATAACATATAAAATATACGTTTGCAATTCAGATGGGGGCAATGCAATGCCATGGAGGAAAGACCAGATCTCCAGAGACATCATGAGCAAAAGAGTGGGATGAAATAAGTATATGATACAGTAGAATGTCATGGCTTAGAATATTTTTTTTCAGTCTCTAACAAGGCCGTATTGTTTGCAGGAGATGTGTTAATTGTGTTTACAACTGCATGGTTGTTAATTTAGGTATATTAAACTCAATATTGAGTTAAGAAAAAAATAGCAGTTTGCACTACACAAATGTTGACACTGGGAGTAGAATGTTTGCAACTTCAGTAGAAAAGGTATGTTTAGAAAAAAAATATAATTTTTGGAAAGCAGCCTTTTTTCTTGTAACTGACTTTTGAACCTCAGAGGAAGGGTGACCAGATGTCCCAATAAAATCGGGACTGTCCTGTTTTTGTGGAGTACGGTCGGGACGCCATTTGTCCCAATATTTTGTTTCCTGGTCTTCGGCGGCAATTCGTTGGAGAGTCCTTCAGTCATGGACGGTCTTCGGCGGTATTTCAGCAGTGGGTGCATCTGTCTTTGGTGGCATGGTTTATTACCCACTACTGAAATACCACTAAAGAGTGTCGGTGACTGAAGGGCTCTCTGCCGGGTTGATGCCCAACTCCCGGACAGGTGAGTGTAATTTAAAAAAAAAACAAAAACACCCCCCATTGCGGCGGTCCCGATATTTTCCCCTTAACATCTGGTCACTCTACTCAAAGGAGGGAAAAGCATCTTTTCAACCCATGCTGTTCTTTTTTGGAAACACCTTTTTCTACAGTCACGTCAGTCTAAAAACAATGACCAGACTTGGAATTGTAAAGGTTCAGCTTTCACGTTCAATTCTGCACCGGTACAGATTGTCAAGGATTCTGCTACCTTTACTTTATTTATCAGAGAAAAACAGCTAACAAAGCAGAGATTAAGTATCAGAGGGGTAGCCCTGTTAGTCTGGATCTGTAAAAAGCGACAAAGAATCCTGTGGCACCTTATAGACTAACAGACGTATTGGAGCATAAGCTTTCATGGGTGAATACGAAGTGTCTTCCCCTCTGATACAGGACTCTTTGTTGCTTAAAGCAGAGGTTGTCATATTCCATCTTAGATTCCTAAATTCTGCTCATATCACATTTGTATTTTTAATTCCTAATGAACAGCTTATCATTTTACTAATGTGAACAATCAGGCCCAAATTTTCAAAAGCATGTGATCAGATTTTGTCTGGGACCAACAGTAAATACATAATACTGATGCATAAGCACAAATATAGAATTTGCACACACAAAACAGCCTTTGCTTTACTGCACAAACGTGGTGTATGTGTAACCCACACACCTGGGTGTGGTGTTGTGTCCCATCTAGTGGCACTGGGACCACTTAAAGAGACAGAGTTAATTGAGTAGGCTCTACAGCAGAGGTTGACAATCTTTCAGAAGTGGTGTGCTGAGTCTTCATATATTCACTCTGATTTAAGGTTTCGCGTGCCAGTAATACATTTTAATGTTTTTAGAAGGTCTCTTTCTATAAGTTTATAATATATAACTGAACTATTGTTGTATGTAAAGTAAATAAGGTTTTTAAAATGTTTAAGAAGCTTCTTTTAAAATTAAATTAAAATGCAGAGCCCCCCCGGAGCAGTGGCCAGGACCCAGGCAGTGTGAGTGCCACTGGAAATCAGCTTGGGTTCCGCCTTCGGTACGCATGCCATAGGTTGCCTACCCCTGCTCTACAGCCTTAGCTCATGTAGTAGAGACTCGTGCATTCAGCACCAGAGGGCCTAGGTTTGATCCTGGCAGCCAGGGTCTGTTGGTGTTACCAGCAGGGCTCGTCTGGGATTTCAACTGGGAAAACTCTAAAGCTTGGAATGAGCTTCCTCAACTAGGGGAAGTATGTAACCCACACACCTTCTGGGTGTGGTGTTGTGTTGTCCCATCTAATGGTACTGAGACCACTTAGAGAGAGTTAAATGAGGCTGATTAACAGCCAGTTGGCTTTTAGGTCATGTGGTAGAGGCTCATGCTTTACGCTCCAGAAGTCCCAGGTTCAATCCCACCCGCTAGCAACTGGGGTCTGTAGGTGTTACATACGCTCCTGTAAATTTAGATCCTGGTGCCCAAAGTCATGTATTCTGTCTAGATGGAAGGGCATCTGGGTCAAATTTCAGTGGTGGCGTTATCAGGCAACTGGAGCGATGCTCCAGCAGCAGTCGTATTGATACAGTTTGGGACCACAGCTTAAAATGGTCAGGCCATGCCCCTCCGCACCATCTCCCAAGTGCTGGATCCTGTGGAACTTACAGCAAGTGCAAAAACCTTGGTGGGGTATGGGGAGGGCTTTTGCCTTCCCACCAGCCTCCTCTAATTGGTACCACTGCCTCTAACCTGAGTGTAGTTGTCAGTGGTAATTCCCCCACACTCCTTTTTTTCCTCATCTCTCTATCTTCCTCCCCATCTTTATCTACTTGTTTCTTATCCTCTCTCTTTTCCATCACATCATACTATCCATCTATCTTCACTGCTTTTTAGCTCCCTGTCCTGTGTCCTTTTCTCTGTTTTCATCTTGTTCTTTTCTGTAGTTGATTTGCATCCCTCTACACTCTTATGCAGTGTGAGTCTGGCAAAGATCACCTCATCCCTTAACACTTGCTGGCAGTGCCACTGCAAGGGAGCACTCACTAGGGAAATACCTAATTTTAGTTCAAGTGTGGCTTGTGGGGTCAGTGGACAATTAGAACCAAGGCACAAATTGAGACTAAAACAATGTCAGTATTTGATGCTCATTGCAAATATGACAGTATCAGATTTTATATTTTCATGCCTCTTGTAAATGTTGAAAGCATTGTTTTATACTTGATGTTTGAGAATCACTGCTAGGACGAATTCCATTTCTAATTATATTTCTTACATTTGACCAGGGTTCTCAAACTTGGGGTTGGGACCCCTCAGGGAGACGCAAGGTTATTATATGGGGGGGTTGTGAGCTGTCAGCCTCCACCCTAAACCCCGCTTTGCCTCCAGCATTATAATGGTGTTAAATATATTAAAAAGTGCTATTAATTTATAAGGGGAGTGGGGGTGTTGCACTCAGAGGCTTGCTACGTGAAAGGGGTCACCAGTACAAAAGTTTGAGAACCACTGCATTTGACAGTCAATAACTGCACTATGAAATTAAGTCATTTCTGGTCCTGTTAACTTTTCACTGTTAGCCATCACTTCATATATCTCTGTGGAACCATATATGTAGAGGGACAACATCTTTGTTGTCCAATTTACTATGATCCAGATTGTGAAACCCTTACTTATGTTGATGAGCATTTACTTATGTGAGTAGTTCCACTGACTTCAAGGCAATAGCTTATGTGAGCAGGTGCTCTCCCCCGAGTATGACTTACAGAATTGGGCCTTAATATTGCTTCTAAGCTGTGTGTATATATTTTTGTAGAAGAATGGTTGGAAGGGATCAATGCTGAAAGTTGAAACAGTCATACTTTAGTGCATATTTGTCTAATGCAGTCAATGTTTATTTTTACACAGGGAATAAATCACAAGATAGTGGGATTGCAGAGATGGAGGAACTTCCAGTCCCACACAATATCAAAATAAGTAACATCACATGTGATTCTTTCAAGATTTCATGGGACATGGATTCTAAATCCAAGGACCGTATTACTCACTATTTTATTGATCTAAACAAGAAAGAGAACAAGAATTCCAACAAATTTAAACACAAGGTAATTTTTTTAAAAATAGCAAACAATGGAAATGTGTGATCTTAAAATAAATAAATGTGAATGTTGTGACAATCCTTCTGACTGCCCTGGAAAGCCAGATGCTGAATTCACTAGAAAGCTGGGATTTTTAATATAGCTGATTTAAAAAATTTCCAGCAGAATATTTGTGGGAAAACTTTTTTAAAAGAAATTGAAATGAAACATTTTGATGATGATAGAATATTCTGTGTAATTTGTATTATATTATAAATTCAAGTTTAAAAGTCAAATCAATAAAAAACATTTCAGTTTTATAGAAATTAAATGTTTTGAGTCAAAATAATTTTTTGAAAATTTCATTTTGCAGGAATATTGAAATTCTTTATTTTCATTCTACTTGAGACCTAAAACAAATTTTGAACCAGCAGAATTTCCTGCAGAACAGCAGTTCTGGTTCCCCTACTGCTCTTATTTTTTGTTATACAGTTTGTGCATTGTGCACCTTTGTGTATCCATGATGCCCTCACAACAGCAATATGTGTCTTCCTGACACAAGACTTGGTAATGGGAATTAACTTGTAGGAGGGTTTCCATCAGTCCTTCTCCACCTCTTAATGCTTGTTCAGAATGTCTTAGCACACTTGCTCATACACTTCAGCAGCTATGACTCGAATATTTGCTTTCCATCTTTTCCATTAGTTCTCTGTACAGTGGTACATTGAATTTGTTTGCACTCATGATCCTGTATGCCTCAACTCAAGCAAAACTTCTATTGACTTATAGTATTTTAAAGTGCTATTAGAAAGGTAGCGGGATGGAAGTCAAGGGAGGACAACCTTATCAAAGGCACAATCACCTGCTGGGTTAAAATATGTCGGCAGGGTCCATAAAAGATGAGTGGTATCAGAGCACAAATACCCAATGGAACAAGATCAAATCATGATATCTTTACTGTTACTAACACTTGTACCAGTTAGGGCTTATAAACTAATCAGGAAATGTTTCTGCTAACCTTTTTACCACCAAAGGTATTTTTTACCGTGACTATGGTTATCTTTATATTTATAACCCCTCCTCTCCTCATTTTTCCTGTCCTATTCCTTTGATTCTATGAGGATAGTTGGAAATAATGTTTTGTGTACTGTAACCGGCGTCACTCACCCCCGCGGCGCCTCCTGCTGGTTGTCCTGGGAATTACCTCAAATTCCAGCTCGCCGCGCCCTCTGCAGGCTGGTGATCCGCCTTTCGGCTACTGGCCCCGTGTCCCTCCCTGGACCCCGGTGCCCCTTTTATGTGGGGTTCTGCCCCCTGGCAGTAATCCCTTCCTCTTTCTTAGGGGTTTCCTCTCCCTGGGAACCCCCCACCCTCTATCCCCACTTTGCCTCAGTGTCTTGGCAATTGCCCAGTCATTAGCTAGCCCCACGCCCTGGGGCAGACTGCAGTATTAGCCTCTCATCATCAGCAAAGGGGGTTGGACCTGCTCCCTTGGCCTACCCCTGGATTGCACCCTGCAATGCCCAGGACCTCTTAGCCTTCTGCTAGGCTGCAGCCTGGGGCTTTCCAGGCAGGAGCTCCCCAGCTTCTCTGCCTTTCCCCAGCCCTGCTTCACCCTAGGTACCTTATTTGGTTCCCTGCAGCCAAATAAATTAGAACAGAATTTCTTGTTGTTTATCTTGCTTTTGCATTGGTAGCCTTTGAAGTTAAATTCCCATTTTATGCTGAAAGACTAAACATACTTTTCTTCTAATAAAATGCTTTATCAGGTGGATTCTTGATTCTGGGTATCTCTTAATTCATGTTTTTTCCTTTAAATACAAATTAATTTAAATGTGTTGATGTAAAAGCTATGACTGTCCAGAAAGGATCAGTAGCAAATTAGTGTACCTCTTACTTCAACATTTAAATCAGTTTATAAACTGTTTATAGATACAAGTAATGTAATAAGGATAGGCCATTCTTTTTTTTTTTTTCCTCAGCAATTGCCTAGCTCCTCACTGAGGTAAACTACTTGGTCAAAAGGAAATGGATACCTGCTTTTGTAAAACTGCATGGGGTGATGGTGTCAATTAAAATGATGGTTAAATAGGAACTGTTTTAATCTTGTTGCATGTAACTTGAAATATGTTGATGCTAATTTGGTTAATGAATAGGTAAAAGCTGGATTTTTTCTGTTCAGATGGATTGAAATAAGTACCGTAGATGGGTTTTAGGGGAGAACTCCAAGGACCATTATTTTAATAGCTTAATAATAGTACATGTCAAAGGATGTGTTTCATGTAATCTGTCTTTAGTGCTAAGAACAGTTTTAAGCCACCTGCCATATCTACAAATAAGTTTGTTTGAGCAAAGTGTTTAAGTACTCTGCTAAACAGGAATTGAGGATTACTCAGTGTGTTCAATATATTGACACATACAAAGCCTCCCATATATTATTAGTTGTAATAGTTTATACTTATAGCCCTTTTTCATTAGAGTATCTCAAAGCATTTAACCCAAGTGAGTAACTTATTATCCCCATTTTACAGGTGAAGCAGCTCAGGCACAGAGAGATTGACTGAGCCTTAGTCTACACTTAAAATTTAGAGTGATCTAGCTAACATTCACATCCCTGAGTGTCGTAATTAAGGTGACCTAGCTCCTGGTGTAGGTGGGGCTAGGTTGACTGAAGAATTCTTCTGTCAGCATAGCTGTTGCTGTGTTGCTGCAGTTCCTGTAGAGTGGGCATACCCTAAGTGACTTGCTCAGAGTAAAGCAGTGAGTAGCAGGGCTAGGAACACAACTCAGTTCTCTTGACTTTATCTGCTCTCCCCACTGATCTATCCTGCCTTTGAGGCGGAAGGTCTTGACTCCCAGAAAGCCATAACAACATATGCAAATAATAGTTTATATTTTGAATAAAGTTTTGTTTTTGTTGTGTAGATGATCATGTAGCCCGAGTGACAGACTATACTCACCACAACGGTGCCTCCTGCTGGCTGTCATAGGGATTAGCTCTGCCAGCTGGTGCGCCCTCTCCAGGTGGTGCCTCTCCCATTGTCTCCTCCACCTGCAGCCCTGCCTCAGTCCAAGTACCACAGCTCTTCATGACTTCCCCCCCACCCTAAGCCCTTTTCGGAATATGGCCCTGTGAACATGGGCGAAGGACTCAGGAGGAGCAGCAGTTTCCCCTTCAAAGCCCCACTTCTCTCTGTCCAGCTGTGCGGCTGCCTGGTGCTCCTCCTGAGTCCTCCAGCCACGCTCCTGCCACCTGCACTGCCCACCTGCTCTCCTTAACTCTTCACTGTCCCATCCTGCTCATCTGTTGCTGTAGGCTGAGCAGTGCCATTATGATGAGGGATCTGTGGAAGCCTTTACAACTTGTGACCAGGGACATCTTAAGTCTTTATTTGCAGAGTTTGCTCATAGAGTCAAGAACTCTGAAATATGTGACTGGTTTTGTATGTCAATGGCTGTGATTCCTTACCCACGCTGCACCGTTGACCTGGATTCTGCATAATGTTGTCCATTTATTAAAAAAGACGGTCACCCTATTTACAGTGGCGACATGCCCATGCTAAATCTCACAGTCTGACACTAACTTACAATTGAAGTGTCCCACATTGGGGGGGAATCAGCCCCAAAATCATAGAAGTAACTGGCCTAGGAGCTTTCTCAGGCATCAGTTTAAGAGACTGGGCAATTGAGTCTTTGACAAAAAGCTTTTTTCCCTCAACAAGTTGTTAATAAAATAAGTAATAAGGGGGGGAAAAAATCAAGAGTTTTTAAATGAAATCTCTTCTCTCAGCTAATTAGTTTTCACTTTCTTGTTGTGTCACATTCCTGCTAGTTTTTCCATTTCCAAATAGTCCTCTTACACAAAGAGGAAAGCCAAAACCTGTTATTTCTAATATAAAAACAAACAGAAAAGAAACCTTTTTTCTTAAGTAAAAAAAATTGTTTCAGACGATGTTTATGGATCATGCAAAAGCAAAATCTTGCTGTTTTTTTTTTAAATTTCTAGCTAGCTGGCAGTTGTGCTTGGATGAAGCTAGGTTATTTTAAAATGTCCACTGTTCATATGACAGCAGCCACTTTAAGATGCTGTGGCTCCCATCTGCCACCCATCCCGTGTGCAGGGAATTCCTTCCACATTCCATCCCATTTCACCTCCAACTCCCACATCACACTAGTGCAGGGAATCCATCACCACTGTCTCTTGCTTTGATTCCCTCCTGCCATAACATCAGTGTAAACCAGTCCTCCAACCAGTGTAAACCAAATGGATCCGTTTTCACCATTTGACCTTGATACGATGAATCCCTCATTCACAGCCATCCCCGGTGAAAGCAACCACTCTGCTCATTTCCTTAGGCAGCGGTTCTTTCCCAGCAGCTTCTCAAATGCAGATTCTCTCCCCCTCAGTCTCTGATCCCACAGTGACAGTCAGCCTTTGTAGCTTTTAATCAATGAATACTGACCATCTCTATTTGCTATTCTGATTAATGGAAAAATTGTGGATACATCACAGCTCTTTTTTTATTTGGTGCTCTGGTAATACAAATAATACTAATTCTGAAATTACCTGCCTGTTCCCAGGCATGCTGTTGTATCTAATACCATTCAGCTTGCTTACACACAAATGGAGAATAGAAGATTACAATTAAGTTAATCAGTATTGCCTGTTTTATTATTATTGCAAAGTTTGTTCCCAAGATCAAGGCTGTTACCATCTTCTACAGGATTTTGAAGGATGCAGAAATCAGCCATGTTTCCTGCATAGTACTGGCAATGAAACATTGTATACCATCTACTCCCTTGTGGCGAGATCTTAGCTGCAGTCCTTGATGTTGTGGAGTTCAAGCATTTCAGCATCTTGTGAGCTTTGCTAGCTGCAAAAGAGAGCCTCCATCTTTGTTATCAGCACAATGTAGTTTGAAGCTCTGCCACAGCAAAACAACAGTAGGGGAAAAATAGAAACCAGAAGGCTATAGTGATAAACTCAAAGCTTACAGCCCAAATTCCGCATAAAGCCATGTATTTGCCTTTCCTGTGTGCTATTTTTAAACAGGCTTGTTGTGATGCATTTAACACATGCAGCACTGGTTTTTGAAACATTTAAGCATCACTGTCTTTATCTTGTGCTGAGCTGTGTGAAAGGCTGGTCTTCCCTCATGCTGGTGTAAATCAGACAGTATGCCAGTGAAGTTAAAAGCTGTGAGAGGAGACTTCTTTAAGCTTATGTTTTAACAGCCTTACCATTTCTTTAGTAAAATAGTGTATCACACTCAAATTATGGTCTTTACCCCATGAGCTTGCATTTTTAAGTACAAATTGATGTCCTTGATCTATAGTGTATATGCTATGTTGCAGGTAATAATATTAGTCTATATTCACATAGATCCAATATTAAAAGAATGCCCTTAGCTAAAGGCTAAATCTCACTCCCCTTTCTAGTGTGTGTGTGTCATCCTATTAACTTCAATGTGGTACTTGAGTGAGAAAAGTTAGCAGAATTTGGGCCTAAGGGGTTTAAAATAAGGTTATTGAACTTCATCCCCCCCCCCAATTAATTTATATGACTTTCTGAATATAGTTTTGCTCAACTAACTGATCATACTTTTTTGTTCCTTTAGGATGTACCCACTAAACTGGTTGCAAAAGCTGTTCCTCTCCCTATGACTGTTCGTGGACACTGGTTCTTGAGCCCAAGAACGGAATATACAGTAGCAGTGCAGACAGCATCAAAGCAAGTTGATGGGGATTACGTTGTTTCTGAGTGGAGTGAAATCATAGAGTTTTGTACAGGAGGTAAGATTGCTGGGAAGAGATACAGCACATAGGGAGAGAAAGAAAACAAACATGCTATATGAAAGGGATTAGTTTCTGTCTGTCAGCTATTGCGACACAGAATAATGGTCAGTAGTCAGTACCTGTCACATCTGGAAGTGGAAGAGTTGGTTTAGGCGGCTTATTTTCTGTTAAAAAATGTATAAACAAACTGTGGCTGCTCCTTTGTTGGTGCCTTGTTGGGAGGGAGCCACAGAGACACCCAGCATGCCCCATCCTCACACACTGTCCTCCTGGTGTACCCGCATACAAATCAGTTGGTGCACAGACCATGAGCAGTTGTCCAAACTTTGGACCTGGTGGCACTCTGGGTGCTTGGTGAACCAAACTGAAGCAGGGCCATCCTTGCATCAGTCTTTAGCCTCAAGCAGCTGTGAAGCTTCCTGAAAGCGCTCCAGGTGCTTCTGTTCAGCATGCTGCACCCAGCACCCTACGGCCCGTAGGCAGGCTGCCTGTGGAAAGTCTCAGAGCACCACCATCTCCACCCCACCCTGTCCTGTGCTCCAGAGAGCATACATTTGGCTCCTAATTTACTTACACACAGCTTCATTGGGATGAAATTCACCCCAGTACACAGAGTCTGCCTGTATGAAAGTCCTGTACTGCTCATTAAGAGATTTAGTGAGTCCTTGTTTGTGCTAACTGCACTGGAGTGAGTTAAACCCTATATTAGTTGGGTTGTTTCAAAGCCCTAGTACTTCCTCTGTGGTGGTATGTTGTGCTACTAGGTTGTAGGCACTTGGGCATTAGGGAGCAGTTTCTAATGGAAAATACCATTAGTAGGAGATAATGGTGACAACCCCTTGTGAAAACTACCGCGTATCACAGTCATAAGTGGTCATGTGGTCTGGTGGATGGGGATTTTGTGCCTGGCTCTTCCACTGACTGTCACTTTGGGGCAGATTTTTTTGAAGCTCTAATGCCTAAGTCCCAAAAATCTCGCCCTTTGCTGCTCTTTGCCTTCCCACCCTTTGTCTGTTTTGTACAAGGCATCAAAATAAGTTTAGACTGTGATTTAGGAGATGATGATGTTTCTTTCTTACTAGCAGATATTCTTCTCTTCACAGATTATTCAAAAGTTCATCTAACACAGCTTTTGGAAAAAGCTGAAGTAATTGCAGGACGTATGCTTAAGCTTTCTGTTTTTTATCGGAATCAGCACAAAGAATACTTTGATTATATCAGGTAGGAAACAAACACATGCAAAATTGTCCACATTAAGAGAGTAATTCCAGCTAAGTATTAAAACTCTATGCAACATAAAAATGTATATTAAGCAAAGACACAGTTTTACAACAGACAGTCTGTGTACTACATTTCCAGTTCAAGAAGAGAAGTGATTTATTTATGTAAGTTTGTACAATTCAGCACTGAATCTGAATAGGAAATAAGTTTTTTTTGGAGTAGAAACTGTGTTTTCACAGCACCTGCTGTAATGGAGTTTCAGTCCTGAGTAAGCCTCTAGGCACCATCGTAGTCTAACGACTAAGTAATAATGATGATGATTGATGTACTAAAAATTCAGAATGATATTTCTAAAGATAGGGGATGTACAATTTTGTGCATACTTTTGCCTGCAAGTACTTGATGTATACATGTGTCTCATGTATCAACATGTGCACACTGTACTCAAGCATATGCAACCTGAATAGTGTCATTTAAAGCCAGATGCACAGAGAAACGTAGGTGTTGAAATGTCTACTGGATCGGCCCTCACAAGCACAATAGCTAGGAATGCCTACTCTGCAGAGGCTTAGGCACCTGATTCCCTAGATTAAGTTGGCTGTTGACATGTTCAGTGGCAGAAACCAAAGTGCCTAGGGATTGTTAATGGTGGAAACTCCAGCATGTAGGGATTTTAGGTGCCTCCAGTGTTAGGTGGCAGCTGAGCAGAGGATTTGAGGATCACAGTGGTGCCTAAGAGTTGGATGTAGATACCTACAGTGGCAGTCAGGCACCTAAATCTTTTTGTGGCTCTATCCCTTACTGACTTTTGAATGCCTTGTTGTGCATCCTTAGTGGTCTCTTAACGTGGTTTTTTTGCTTGTTTGTTTATTTTGCGTATTAGTGCTGAAGTTATAATATTCTTCTGCACAGGCAGCAAAGCTAGACAGTTATCCAATCAAAATATAGATGTCATCACCCCCAACACTAGAGGTTAGAGCTCAGGATATTGATTGAGCATGAAACAGTGTCTTAGGAAAAGACACCATGCAGTGGCAAGAGTAGTATTCTAGGAGAAAACTGGTTTGGGGGTACATTGCTTAGCGGATGGCAATGCAGTAGAACCCTGTTTTTGTACTGCCTTTCAGAGTGGTAGAATCTCTGATTACTTGCCTTAAAGAAATTTAAACATACTTATTTCTTATTCTTTAGCATACGTTAAAGATTTTGGGCCTGTTTCAACACTGCATTATCTCAGTTTTACTCAAATGTAACTCAGTTTGAGTGAAGTAACACTTACAGAAAACTGGAGCAGCTAAGTGCTTGATCAGGCCTTTGAGTTCTGTAATAAGAGCATATCATCCTTTTGGAATGCCCAGGTTTACCTGATCCTCATACCTACTGGGTGGGGTCACATGGGTGAATCTTTCATAGTTCACAGTATGTACACATTTGAGTTCACAGAGCTTTGAAAGCTCTGAAGGTAGCCAGATACGCACACACACACTGAGGCCAGCCACCATCACGTGGATCCCCTGCAGAGTCCCATTGCCCCTGAACCCGCCAGTGAGCTCCTGTGCATCCAGATCTCTCACTGAGCTGCCCACACCCAGATTGCTCCACACCTGGATCCTGCTGGGCTGAGCCTGCCTACCCACACCTGGTGCGCCTGACACAGAAGGGCGTGCCCAGTCCTTGCACTATGCCAGGGTCAGGTGCAGCCTCATTGCTGAGTCCCTGTACTGGGGCAAGTGGGGGCTTTAGGGTGATCTCCCAGCTCAGTGCAGCCAGTGGCCTATGGTCCCCACTGCCATGCTGGAGCCACATTCATTTATTGACAAATTACATTTCAGAATTTTGGTGCATAATTCCCTCAGGAATATAGAATATATGAAGATGTTCAGAAACAGGCAAATTCAGGGTCTTTTACAGTTGGCAAAGAATTTCTGGCTCAGAAGGTACGATGTGCTCTAGACTAGGCTGTTAGTGACTATCAGCATCACGTGTAACCCTTCAACTAGCATTCCCTGCCTCAAAGTGTTGTTTTGCCTTATGATTTAGAAAACCTCTGATGGGCTCCAGGGGCTTCTAAGTAGTAAACAGTAGTGCACAAAGTCGTGTATTTAGGGTTAGAGTGGGAGGGTTCCACTGGGGGTCTCAAGAGATTGTACAGCACACAGCGAGACTTTGGTCTGTTTACTAGGTAAACCTTGATCCTGCGACATTATGGTTTTTTTTTCAATGCGGCATATAATTAACATACACTTTAATCATGACTGCTTCCTTTAAATAGACAGCATGCAAAGTGTCTCAACTCCCTAGTGAATACTCACCTATAATTAGCCTAATTGGCCACTGGATGTCAGTATCTTGTCACAGAAATACAACTTCAAGCACATTTTTCAGGTTGCAGAGAAGGTGGCTTTTATCTTTTCTTTTTTTTAAATTTGTTTAATTCATAATAACTTAATCTTCTTTTCAGACCCTATCTTCCCAGAGCATTGCTTCTGCAAATATAAAGATGGTGGTCTTGAGAGCATCAGAAAGCTTCTGAAGTTTACCTCACAGCAGGGCCGCCCAGGGGGGGCAAGGGGGCAATTTGCCCCAGGCTCCGCAGGGGCCCCCACGAGAGTTTTTCGGGGCCCCTGGAGCGGGGTCCTTCACTCGCTCCGGGGGGCCCGGAAAACTCTTGCGGGGCCGGGCCCTGGAGCTTCTTCCGCTCCCGGTCTTTGCCAGCGGGGGAGTCCTTCCGCTCCAGGGCAGAAGGACCCTCCGCCAGTGAATTACCGCCAAAGCGGGACCTGCCGCCGAAGTGCAACCCAGTCTTTGGCGGTAATTCGGCGGCGGGGGGGCCCTTCCATTCCGGGACCCACTGCCGAAGTGCCCCGAAGACCCGCGGTGGGGGCCCCCCACCGCTGCACAGGGCCAGCTCTAGACATTTTGCCGCGCAGGGGGCGCCCTGCCGCTTGCCAGTCCTGTGGCTCTGGTGGACCTCCCGCAGGCACGCCTGCGGATGCTCCACCGGAGCCGCGGGACCAGCGGACCCTCCGCAGGCATGCCTGTGGGAGGTCCACCGGAGCTGCCGGCCGCCGACAGCCCCAGGCCCCCGGAATCCTCTGGGTGGCCCTGCCTCACAGTTATATGAAAAATTTTAGTCAGAAGAAGGTGTCTGATTAGAAATGGCAATAATTCTCAGGTGCGAGCACTATAGGTGATAAAGCCACTGTTCCGTATGCCACTTGAAACCATCATTGACAGACAGTATATTTACCAGTATCATGGTTAACAATTGTCTTACAAAGTAATTATGTAAGAAACACTAGCATAGACCTTGGTGAGGTCAGAACATGTAGGGATAAAGTGAGGAAGGCTAAAAGCCGCATTGAACTGGACCTTGCAAAGGGAATCAAAACCAATAGTAAAAGGTTCTACAGCCACATAAATAAGAAGAAAACAAAGAAAGAAGAAGTGGGGCCGCTATACACTGAGGATGGAATGGAGGTTAAGGATAACCTAGGCATGGCCCAACATCTAAACAAGTACTTTGCTTCAGTTTTTAATAAGACTAGTGAGGAACCTTGCGATGATGGAGGGATGATAAACGGGAATGTGGATATGGATGTGGATATTACCGCAACTGAGGTAGAGGCCGTACTTGAACAGCTCGATGGGACGAAGTCGGAGGGCCCGGACAATCTCCATCCGAGGATATTAAAGGAACTGGCACGTGAAATTGCGAGCCCGTTAGCGAGAATTTTTAAGCAATCGATAAACTCGGGGGTTGTGCCGTATGACTGGAGGATTGCTAATGTAGTTCCTATTTTTAAGAAAGGGAATAAAAGTGATCCGGGTAATTATAGGCCTGTTAGCTTGACGTCTGTAGTATGCAAGGTCTTGGAAAAAATTTTAAGGGAGAAAGTAGTTAAGGACATAGAGGTCAATGGTAATTGGGACGAATTGCAACACGGATTTAGTAAAGGTAGATCGTGTCAAACCAATCTGATCTCCTTCTTTGAGAAGATGATGGATTACTTAGATAAAGGAAATGCGGTAGATATAATTTACCTAGATTTCAGTAAGGCGTTCAACACGGTTCCGCACGGGGAACTGTTAGTCAAATTGGAAAAGATGGGAATGAATATGAAAGTTGTAAGGTGGATAAGGAACTGGTTAAAGGGGAGACTCCAGAGGGTCGTATTGAAAGGTGAATTGTCAGGCTGGAAGGAGGTCACTAGTGGAGTCCCTCAAGGATCGGTTTTGGGACCGATCTTATTTAACCTTTTTATTACTGACCTTGGCACAAAGAGCGGGAATGTGCTAATAAAGTTTGCGGATGACACGAAGCTGGGGGGTATTGCTAACATGGAGAAGGACAGGGATACTATTCAGGAAGATCTGAACCACCTTGTAAACTGGAGTAATAGAAATAGGATGAAATACAATAGTGAAAAGTGCAAGGTTATGCATTTAGGAATTAACAATAAGAATTTTGGATATACATTGGGGGGCGCATCAGTTGGAAGCGACGGAGGAGGAGAAGGACCTTGGGGTACTGGTTGATAGCAGGATGACTATGAGTCGCCAATGTGATACGGCTGTTAAAAAAGCAAATGCGATTTTGGGATGCATCAGGCAGGGTATTTCCTGCAAGGATAAGGAGGTGTTAGTACCGTTATACAAGGCGTTGGTGAGACCCCATCTGGAATACTGTGTGCAGTTCTGGTGTCCCATGTTCAAGAAGGACGAATTCAAACTGGAACAGGTTCAGAGACGGGCTACAAGGATGATCCGAGGAATGGAAAAACTGCCTTATGAAAGGAGACTCAAAGAGCTTGGCTTGTTTAGCCTGGCCAAAAGAAGGCTGCGGGGGGATATGCTTGCTCTATATAAATATATCAGGGGGGTTAACGTTAGGGAGGGAGAGGAATTATTTAAGTTTAGTACTAATGTAGGCACAAGGACGAATGGGTATAAACTGGATATTAGGAAGTTTAGACTTGAAATTAGACGAAGGTTTCTAACCATTAAGGGAGTGAAGTTCTGGAACAGCCTTCCGAGGGAAGTAGTGGGGGCAAAAGACTTTCCTGGCTTTAAGACAAAGCTTGATAAGTATATGGAGGGGATGTTATGATAGGATTGTTAATTTGGGCAATTGATCTTGGATTACCACCAGATAGGTCTGCTCAATGGTCTGCGGGGAGATGTTGGATGGAATGGGAACTGAGTTACTGCAGAGAATTCCTTCTTGGGTGCTGGCTGGTGACTCTTGCCCACATGCTCAGGGTTTAGCTGATCGCCATATTTGGGGTCGGGAAGGAATTTTCCTCCAGGGCGGATTGGCAGGGGCCCTGGAGGTTTTTCGCCTTCCCCTGCAGCGTGGGGCACGGGTCGCTTGCTGGTGGTTTCTCTGCAGCTTGAGGTCTTCAAACCAATTTTGAGGATTTCAATAAGTCGGTCCTGGGATAGGGGTTGTTATAAAATTGGATGGGTGGGGTTCTGTGGCCTGCCTTGTGCAGGAGGTCAGACTAGATGATCAGATTGGTCCCTTCTGACCTATGAGTCTGAGTAGGAGCAAGGACTAAACCTGCTTTCCGTGAGCATATAAAAAATGAAACAACCTTACATTCTATTGTTATAATTTAGCTGAAAACAAGAATTTCTAGTTAGAGGTTTACCTTGGACTGTCACAAAAATAAAAATCCACCCCACTCCATCCCCAAAACTATTCCAAAACAGTGAGCAACCACTAGGGGTCGTCTGTTTGCTTGTAAAGGTTACACTACCCAAACAAATTTCACCTGTGCCAGTTACAGATAAATCCAATGCTTGGTTTGCCTGATGTTTAAATTGGTTACAGGAGCACAGCTACCATTGAACTCAAAGGGAATTTTGTACATGCAGTATTGGGCAATAGCTGCTAGTTATGCCACTGGCAGGTGGGCTCTAGTCTAAGATGTAGATGCATTTGCCTGGTTGAAAACAAATTTTTCTAACAAAGGCTGGTTTATTGAAATCAAAATGACTGGGGTAGAGAAGGGGGAAATCTGCTATACAAGGAGACTTTCTGTCCTTTACACGCTGCGTCAAGGCACTACATCAAGTCAGTCGGCCATGCTGTTTGTCCTTATACTGGGAGTGTGACTGAAAAGCGCTCATGTGATATTTATAGCACATTGGCATTAAAGCTTCTCTTGCTACCACCAACCCGAGAAACAGCTCACGTAGTTCAGCATGTAATGCCCCACCTTACCAGATGATGGCCTGAACTGAGCATGGTGTTCTTAACAAAAGCAGTTTTCGTTGGTGAATTAATGTTAGAAAGCATTCTGAAAAGTGTTTTTAAGACTTGTCAATTTGCATGAAGGAATGATGGTGGTTTAGCACACCAGGTAGGTGGCAAGAGTTCTGTGAAATGTAAAGGAGTAGGTGGCCATGAGACCTGGAAGTGTCTTATTATTGAGACTTAATAGTCTACAACCAAGGCACAAAACAAAAGGAAATCAGTCTTGACAAGAGAAGTGACCTAACCCAAGTGGTGATAGTAAAATAATTTTTCTAGATAGGAGGGTGCTGAAGATTCATTGCACTTTGAAAGTATTTAGGCAAACAGAAAGTGAGCTATACCCTGGACATGTTTGTATATGTATACATACATACACAGAGTCGGTGCACTTCTCTCACAGTTGAACTGCAATGCAAGGGATTGGATTTGTGTATTTCTGGGTTTAGGATAATTAGAGCTGGAAATAACCAAATTATATCTCATCTTGGGTCCAGTCCTGCTTCCACTCAAGTCGATGGCAGCCAGATTGGACCATGTATTAACAATGTGGAGAAACAGCTTCTTTAGAAGAAAATGAAAGGGGGTCTTAGTGGGGCCAAAACTGATTAATTCTCTTCAAATTTATTAGATAGAGATTATCATCTTCACTACTTCTAACTTCCAGAGCTGCACAGGCAGGACTCCACAGCGGTTGTATGGGTTAAGTACTCCTGTAATTCAAAATCTTTGAAGACTTATTTAAATGAGAGAGAGAGACTTTTTGTGTTTGAGTCTGCTTAAGTTACTCCTGATCGTGTAAATAGGAACCAAGTAAGCTGCAGGTTTTGGGGGGTCATGTGGGCAATTCCCTGCCATAGTGTCACTGGAGGGGGGGGGAAGGGAACTAGCCATCATGTGAATGTGTGTGTATAGCATCCACTGAAAATATTTTAAAAAATATTGCAATATGATTGGGTTCATTTGTAACTTTCAATGTAGACTTAAAATCCCACTAGTGTTACAGTTGCTGGGGAAAAATATGGTGGGTGGGTTTTCTGTTACTGTTTTTGCCTCTTTTTCCATACAACTCACCTCCAGAAGCAGAGACAAGATGGAAAAGCAATTCCTTCTCACCCTGAGCCCTGGTCATGTCTTCATTTATTTGTCTTTGCTTTCCCTTGAGAGTGAGGTGGTGTTAACCTTATTTTTCAAATGACTGGTTTCTCCTTGTGTCCCTTGTGACACGGTAGTAGTCCTATAAGTTATCAGACTTGTATTCTTCACTGCAAAATAAACAATAATAGTCATTCATTTTTAGAGACCAACATGGAAATGCAATGCAGCCTTCTGTCAAGGATAACAGTGGTAGCCATGGCTCTCCAATCAGTGGGAAGTTGGAAGGCATCTTCTTCAGCTGCAACACTGAGTTTAACACAGGGAAGCCACCACAAGATTCACCTTATGGAAGATACAGGTTTGAGATTTCAGCTGAAAAACTTTTCAATCCAAATACTAACTTGTACTTTGGGGACTTCTACTGCATGTACACAGCTTATCACTATGTCATTCTTGTTATTGCCCCTGTTGGCTCACCAGGAGATGAATTCTGTAAGCAGCGCCTTCCTCAGCTAAATTCAAAGGATAATAAATTTCTGACCTGCACTGAAGAAGATGGCATCATGGTTTATCACCATGCCCAGGATGTTATTTTAGAAGTAATTTACACTGATCCTGTGGATCTTTCCCTTGGCACAGTTGCAGAAATTACTGGTCATCAGGTAATGAGCTTGTCTACTGCAAATGCAAAAAAAGATCCCAGTTGCAAGACCTGCAACATCAGTGTTGGACGTTAATCCCTACCCCATTACTTAGGAGCCTTTGAATCTCTGTTGTCCATTTCCATTGTCAGATGTTCTCTTCAGAAGCATGCACATGCCGCTGTCACCAAAAGCAAACACCAGTTTTTCAAATTCATTAATAGCATTTTTAGTATAACTTCCCTCCTTCCTTCTAATAGTTTATAGCATTAGGGGAACAGAAGTCCTGGATTTTCTTTCTGACATTTACACCTAGATGCTGCAATTTTTGTTTGTTTGTTTGTTCCTGGCCAAACATAACAAAAACCTATATAAAATGCTTTAGCAAAATACAAATAATGGCTTATAATGGTGTTTAAATATGCATTTATTTTAATCTACTGAACAAACACTGGAATAACTCCAAACAGCATGAAAGGTTGTAATTGCAGCATGATTTAAATCTCGAAGCCTAGAAATGTCAGCACTTCCAACTTGTTGTTTGACAGTGTTATTTATATTAGCTAACTGGAAATAAAAATTGTGTTTAAACATAATAAATATAATAGAAAAATATTTTATTTGTACTGTTGTATAAAATATTATACAATCATATAGAATATATAGAGTACATTTTAATAGCAGTTGTATACATGTGTCATGAAACCATTTTCTCTTATCAAAGATGTAGTTTGTAAACCTCAAATAGTTGTGTATCTGTTCCTGTTGCTCTTAGATTACTTTAATTAAAACAGATTTAGAAAGGAGATCATTCTGATTCATGAAAGTTATAAATTGTCAAGTCAATACAGTGAAACAGCAAACCTCATAGAAATAAAAAAAAAACATCCACATTGTGTAGTGGTCACACTTTTTCCTCCAAACCACTTGAAAATGTGTACTATTTAAAATCATGCTGAAACATTACATACAATATAAATACAAACATGGTTGGTATAGAATAGACTTCAGAAAATGAACGTTTCCTTAAGATAGCAAAACAGGTGGCTTATATGCAGTTAATACAAAATGTCAATTTAAACAAAACACTAAATATGGTGCAACACATTTCCTTTTTAAGCTCTTCCTTCATATTTGGGTTAGACATTTCCCCATTATACCTGCCTTTGATTTGTAATGAAAAATACAAAATGCCCACTATCCTTCTATGAAATATTGCACTTTACACAGAAATGATCTATCACAAGAGTGAGGAAAATCCCTTTACATTACGAAGTAGGGTGTGCTGAAGGATGCATAATTCCAGCAGAAAAATATTTTTGTAGGCTTACTTTTAGGAAACAAGAAGGCCAGTGTTCCTCATCTCACAACCATGATGTTCAATTATATACTGCATACATTTATCTATCCAAAATATCTTGTCAGAATGCAATAAACTAGTCTCCTCATTATTTTAATATAGATATCTAACACAGGAAATACTTTAACATTTTACAAAGTGCATGCTTCCAAACAAGCTTTGGTAGTCCGAAAAGCAAAATTTTATAGCATCAGGCAAAATAAAGTGCTATGTTTAATACAGAACTAAAAATCAGAACGTATGATCAATTTATTTTATTGAATTTTTTTCAGGGTACTGCCAACCATATTTAACAGGCCAGCACCTAGTGCCTTTACATTGTCTTATACTACCCTTTGGCAAACCTGAAACAGGCTTTCCTTCGCTACCCACTGAGTCCTTGTTGCTTTGCCAAATAGACGTTTTCTCATTTGCAAAAAACATGATTGCATTTGGCAGTTATATTACCACGTTCTTTTTCTCCAGCAGCCTCAATTTACTCAGCTCCAAGAATTCAGAGCCAAATTGTGTCCATGTATATGCACTGCTCTTTGAAGCCAATGGGAATTGCACCTATGTATCTAAGGGTAGAATTTGGTCTACAGGTTTTTAGTTAACATATGATGTTGTAAGTTGTTTTGCCTACAGAAATAGTGGATTGCACTGCTTTTGAGTGAGACAGAGTGGTGGATTTCTGATTATTTTTAGAATCTGGAGGGCATTCCCTAATGGATTATACATTTTAAGGTAAAGCGGGTTAGACTAAGGGCCGAAACTACTTTGCAGTGTCCCTTTAACTTCTAAGATTATCATAGTGCACTTCAAGGCTTTTCCAAAAGGAAAAAATACAGTTCACTCACTCCCATTTACATACTCTTACACACATTGCCATCCTCTCCTACTCTCAGTTAATAAGATTATTAAAGTGCATCAGATTCTCAGTGTGTCTAATAACTGTGCAGAAAGACCCAGACCTGTAAAATTCTTTTCGTTTGTTTTGTTATTTGCTAGCAAACACTAGCTGTGTATTTTATTGACTTCAAATTGTTTTAGAGACATCGTGCTTACTGATGAGAACCTCTAAGAGCCTGAGTTTGGCTTTTGTATGCTTATATTCAGAGTATTCTTCAGCCATGGGTATGCGATCTTCCTTTTGTGGACTCCTGAAACAGTCAAACAGAGCTCTGTCATTTTATGACACAGAAGAAAAATGGATTTTAAAATTAGTTCTGCTGTGTTTTTTTTTATATTTGTTTCTAATTGTAGATGCCCATAGACGTATGAAAAGAGCATACTATCGTGAAGTAGGATTATAGGAATGGCAAGTAAAATACTGAATTCTGAGGTTTAGATTATACAAGGCAATCACATTTCTTGTCAGCTGTGTAAGTAATAATTACTTCACTCCAAAATATGCAGTTATGTTGTTGTATAGTATTATGGAAAATATAACTACCATGGTTTTCTTTTTGAACCATATATAGACCAGCTCCAATGCCCAGGGAAATCCATGGAAAAGCTCCCATTGATCCAGAGGGCATTGGACTGAGCCCATAGAGTCTGAGACCATACAAGTTCTTTCTGCAGATTTTCATCACAATAAGAAATCATCCTGACCTACCTGAGATCACTCAAGGAGTTATTGTTGTTTTCATTCAGGACATGTCATGAATTCAATAGCATTTAAGCAAATTGAGCAATTTAAATATTATACCCTCACACACTGGTCATCGTAAGAGCAATACTGTGATGTGAAAGTGTGAGGGGGCCACATTTTGAAAAATTAGAATGAAAGCTCACCTTGTTTTAGGTATAACGTGGAATTTACCAATAAACCCCCAACACCCGCCTCCCCAAAAAAATCAAAACAGGAAAAAACCTCATCAATAGGGTCTGCGTTAAAACCAACAACAAAATGTCTCCTCTCTGCTCACAGGGACTAATCCAAAGCCCATTGAACTCAGTGGAAAGACTACTGATGTCAATGAGCTTTCAATCAGGCTTGCACTACCTACACTTCTGGCCACACCTAGCCCATTTAAGAAAGGGGAGGGGTGGGACAGAGCTGCCTGCCACCAACATACCAGTCATGGTAAAATGTCTCCGGGAAAGTGACATTTCAGGTTTACATTTATTAAAAAAAAACAAAAAAACTTACTTATTTGCATATATATTCTGTAAATCAAGAGATCCTAATAGTGCATGTGTGGCAGACACTGCTGCTGCTGGACTACTCCAACCCCTGACTAGGGGTTACATTGCTCCTTCTGTCAATTAGCCTAGGGAAGGAAATTCTCTGGCAGAGTTCCCTTATGGAGCTGTGAGGGCTGGCTTTTCCCCCTCACAGGATAGGTTATGGGGCCTACCCTAAACCTGGAAGAACTTCAAGGATCTGCACAGATTCTGGAGGAATCGTCCAAGCAAAAAATCATCTCCATAGAGACCTGATGCCTCCACGGTGCTCCCAGCTGTCCCTTTCCAATCCTGAACTGTAGCTCCCCTTGGGACTCTCAAAGCACAAAAGATAACACAACCCCGCCCCCTCCCCCCAGCCCAATTACTAAAGGTAAATCCCTGCCTTGCTGCTTAAGAATGTGTTCTTTAATGGAAACATAAAAATCTACTTAAAATACATAAGAGGTTTTGTTTTACCTTCCTGTTTGTTTAAAGAACTGTTCCTCAAATTCTCTCAGAGCTTTGCGAAGCCTTTTCTTGTCAGCTCTTGTTTCTCTGAGATGTTCAAGTAGCACAGGCCTACAAAGGAGATAGAGGAAGTTGAAGCCTATTAGGGCTGGATGTGGCCCTTCAATATGCGCACAGTGACAGGTGTGTCTATTCATCTCCGTGCAGAATTAGACCTGTTAAATTCAAGGAATCCTAAAATTTTCTTCCAAGTCTGAGTATAATGGACTTATGACAACACAAGTGTAAATCTGCAGCATTTCCTTGCTTTTGGTGTCATTCACACTCCTCTAATAAAGGGAATGCAGAGAATCTGTGGAAGGAAGCAATAAAACACTCTGACCCTAATCCTGTGGGCACCCTTAGTTCTATGTGGAGGTCATGGTGCTCGGCATCTTACAGGAAGCACATGGCACCTTACAGTTTCAGGCCCATAAGTAACAACAGGGATACACATTCGCAGCATAGGACCTGATCCTGCGAACACTTACCATCAAATACAGTGCTGTTTATTGTGAGTCAGTGGAACTGCACATTGTAGTAAGAACTAGGGTGGGCAGCATTTGCAGGATAAGGTCATTAGGCAGAAGATAAAACACTTTCAGAGTATGTCCTAAAAGATACTGTTTCATAATAATGTGATGCGCTGAGAAATCTCAGCAGCACTTCTGCCTGCTTCATCATTTACACAGTGTGAGCTCCACAGAATAACATATATTCTTTTTATCTTCACTCACTTGGTAGGACCTAACAGACTTTATTCATGCCTCTGACTCTCAGGTGTCAATCAAAACACATAGGAAATATAAGGAATATTATAAGATACGAGATCATATTCATCCATAGCGTTTTTTTTCATCAGTGAGGACCAAGGCTGAATGGCATCAGCACACATGTATCCACAAATGAACAATGTGACCATAATCTGCCCTTTTCGTAGAAGCACAAAACATAACAAGATTCCAAATCACTGTTTGTATCACTTTTTGGAGTTTGTTGACGCCCTTGTTGACAGCAATAATTTTTTTTGACAAAGATATAGATAGAATTATGTTAAGACATAGTGAAAATACATGAACAATTATACCAGGCCAGACTGTGAATTTACAATAATTCTTACAGTCTACTATTGTACATTTTAGAAATGTGATAATATAATTCAGATTCTTCAGTTGAAAAGGTGTCCTCTTTCGACACGACAGTTGTGAAATATGAAATGTAACCAATAGCACTACAATATATAAATGAAAAAAAACTAGCCTGCTTGGTCAAGCCACCACTAATATTGAAGTCTCCTTATCCAACGTGCGTTATTCCATAAGAGTCTTAAGAAACTAAGTAGATAAATGTCTAAACTTTCTGACAAAAGTAGGTCAGTCGACAAATCATTTATACTATGTCATCATGTGGTCTCTACCTATTTGCATATCATTATTTCTCTTATATAAGTATATTCCTCTGCCTCTCTCTTTCCGGATTTAGGCAGTTCGCTCTAGAGCTGTCTGAATTACAAAGTACAGGTAAGTTGATCAAACAAATATCCTGTATCTGCTTTCTCTCATAAAAAGGAAATAACTCAGTCCTTAGGTCTAGAGCTTCCTGACCCTTGGGGAGATTCTGAGAGTACGTATAGATCATGCTGTGACTAGAATATGTACATGTTTTGTTTTGTTTCTTGATGTATTAAGAAAAACTGCAACACTCACATTGTGGCCTCATGTAAATTGGACAGAGATAGAGCTGGTTGTTTGATTGCCTTTTTTTCTTCCAGAGGGGAAACAATTACAGGCTCATTCTCCTCATCTGAGCAGCACAGATAGTCGTCTACAGGAAGGTTAGATGCCGAACTGGATGATAATTCATGGCTGCTTTGAGAATGGTCATCATCTGAATCTTCTTCCTCCTGCTTATAATCATTATCAAATTAGCGGTCTACATGTTGTTATTTATTGAAAATACAAGAGGTTACAGGTATTAAAACCAATAGCTAGACCAGGGGTTGTCAACCTCTGGCACGCGGCTCGCCAGGGTAAGCACCCTGGCGGGCCAGGCCAGTTTGTTTACCTGCCGCATTGGCAAGTTCGCTGCCCAGGCCAATGGGAGCAGCAGCCAGCACATCCCTCGGCCTGCGCCACTTCCCGCTGCCCCCATTGGCCTGGGACGGCGAACCATGGCCAGTGGGAGCCGTGATCGGCCGAACCTGCCAATGCTGTAGGTAATCAAACTGGCCCGGCCCATCAAGGGGCTTACCCTGGCAAGCCGCGTGCCAGAGGTTGCAGACCCCTGAGCTATACACACTGAGATTTTTCACTACAACCACTAATGGGACAAATTGCTTTGTAAGACATTACTTGCCATGACTGGCAGAATCTGGCCCTTACTTCCATAAGTAGCTCTACTAATTACTTACTGTTGATTACTCATACAACAAAAAGTTTGCAAGAGCGTACCTTTAAATAGGATTCAGGGCATGATTCTGAAACCTTTACTCATTAAACTAGTCCCATTAAAATCAGTGAAAGTCCCCATGTGAGTAAGGTTTGCAATGAGAGAGCCCTTTGTTTAATTCTCCATAAAGTAAACTCGTGCCATTTAGTGTTAACAGTCTTCATTAATTAAAGCTACAAAACGCCTAAAAGAATAATTCTAGAGGAATTTTTAGGGTTACAAATGGTTTTAGCAACCAAAAAAGGATGACCAAATTGCAACACATTTTATAGTTATACTACATTACAAGATGATGAAATTTTCCACCTAAATATAGGCTTTTTTTAAACTGTTACTTATAGATTTTAAAAAATGCATGGACCAAAGTTCATTAGAAGTAACATGAAGGATGCTTTCAAGAGATTCTAAGGAAATAAGGTTATGGCTGGGATTTTCAAAGGAATCAATGAACTCTACTGAAATTCAATGAGAGTAGGGTGCCTAACTCCCTGAAGCTCATGTGGAAATCCCATGCTAACATTACCACAAGATGTGGAACAAGGTTATGTAATTACAATAACTCCTCACTTAAAGTCATCCAGTTTCATTGTTACATTGCTGATCAATTAGAGAACATGCTCATTTACAGTTGCGCAATCCTTCCTTATAACATTGTTTGGCAGCTGTCTGCTTTGTCCACTGCTTGCAGGAAGAGCAGCGTTGTGGAGCTAGCTGGTGCGGGGTTGGAACCAGGGTGGACTGGCAGGCCCCATCAGCTCACCACTCCCTTAAGTTCCCTGTGTGGCAGCTGCCCAGCAGGCTTTTAACTGCTAGGCATTTCAGCTGTCCCTCCCCACGTTGCCCTGTGCTGCTCCCACTCTCTGCCTTGGAGCTGCTCCTGGGAGCCTCCTGCTTGCTGTGCAGGGATGCGGGGTGGGAGGAAGGAGGGTGCTAATGTCAGGGTGTTTCCGCTCCCCCCTGCTCCTACCCCCCACCTCCATAGAGCGGGGGGACACAGCAGGGCTCAGGACAGAGGAAACTTGCTGGCAGCAGCTGCTGTCTCAACTTGCCGATCTGCTTAAAAGGGTAGTGTACTTAGAGTGGGGTCAGCCTACTTAAAGGGGCAATGCATGTCTCTCTCTCACAAAGAGGTGTATGTCTCTGTCTTTCTTTGTCTCCCCTCCCTCCATTTGTGCTGCCTTGTAGAATGTGAGGCTAAATTAACAACATGTTAACCCTTGAGGGCTTAGCTGAGTGCTAGTTCATCATTTAGCAGTAAGGCATTCCCTGGGAAATATCCTACCTTCTGACTCCACCAACTCAACAAAGCTTCACAATCATCATTGCTGTATTAAATTGTTAGTTTAAAACTTACACTTTCTCTCTCTCTCTGTATATATAAATATAGTCTTTTGTCTGGCAAAAAAAATTTCCCTGGAGCCTAACCGCCCCCCCATCCCCATTCCCATTTACATTAATTCTTATGGGGAAATTGGATTCACATCATTTTGCTTAAGGTAGAATTTTTCAGGAACATAACTACAATGGTAAGTGAGGAGTTACTGCAGTATTTTCTTTGATAGTGATAAGACAAGTGATTTACATAAGGTAAGAATCAGCTACTGCAGCTCACATTCAGTGGTACCTCATTCTGCAAGGCGTGCTACTGAAATGGGGAATTCACAAAGTAAAGCACTACCCAGTGTGAGTAAAGGCACCAGATCTACCTCATCAATTTTTGGCATGTATTTTATATTTTTTTAAAAAAAATTGTTATTTTTAACAATCAGAATCATATACATGAAAACGTTTTCTTTCTTTCACACTGGTATAGCATTGATCAAAATGTTATGCTAAGATCTTAATGTGCTAAGTAGTAATGAAAGTATTTTCAACAAACAAAGATCAAGAAGGGTATATTAACAGTATAATACAGATAGACATTGCTTTCATTTTGTGGTGTAGATTTGTTTGTAATGGTGGTTAAAAGCTGAACTTCCTCATCTGATCCTCTCCCCACCCATGTAAACTGATTGGTTCAGAAACTGATGTTTTACATCATGACCTCTGGCATGCTTTGGGGTTGAATCATGTAGGATGTTTACTCTTCTTGAAATATCAACTAGATGATTTGCTCAATAGGTATTCTATAAACCCTTCATGTGTAAGAGTGATTAGAATGTTACCAAACTGGCATACAAAGCACAATTCAGAATCTTGTATAGCTTCTTTACAATAAATACTAATTCTTTCCAACTTACAATTGTTGTAATCAAAGATGGTGTTGAGAGAAGTTGCTTGATAATTCTGTATCTGTCATAAAGAGGCTTCATAATACTCCTCTCTTGTTTAGTTACCTAAAAAGAAACCGTAAGAAAGTATATTCTTCTCAAAAACAAGCATTATGGGCCATATTTTGCTCTCATTTATACCAGTTTCGCTAAGGAGAATTTGACTTTACATGTAATATAGCTTCACGTAATATTTATGAGTATTTATGGTAATGATAGCATAATTCATAAAACATTACAGTGTACAATTTGAAAACAAAAGTGTAAAGCTATATTCTAATGAAAAACATACAAGGTGGAATCTTTGCCTCCTTGACGCATTAGTTTTGGGAAAAGGGTGAACTGGTTACATTTCCCCTTCTGAAGATGCCGATATTGTTAAAGGAGTTAGTTTTCTCTGTTCTCTCTCTAGTTAACTCCTGAGCATCAGATGTACCTAATTTAGGGATAATACATTTTGTTTTTTAGTTTGTGTACTATGAACTCAATCTAACCAAAAATACTTACAGCCTATCAAATTGCATAAGTCATGTGAAGGCTATGGATTCTGGCTGTGCAACAGGCCATCCTACTTTATCAAAAGAAAGAGTTGGCCAGTCACAGTAGCCCAAAGAGGTAAAAACAGACCTAATCTATTTAACTGTGTAGGATACCTGCATCTTGGCAGGGGGGTTAGACTAGATGACCCTTGTAGTCCCTTCTAACTCTGTGGTTCTATGATTTCATCATACTTGTCCTAGGGCAACATTATCAGAAAGGAATCACCTGCAAATGAGTTCATCACCTCCCTGTGCTCCACAACATCCTATTCTCAAATCCCTGTCAATCCCCACACTGACCAATTAAGCACCCATGGGAGTTGCTGCCGCTCTACTGGGTAGAAATCATCTCCACAACTGCAGGTGAGTATGTGGGGGCAGAGGTGGAAGGATACGGACAGGCTGCAGGCATGGGCAATAGGCCAGAAATGGAAAGTTATCGGGGTATATGGAGTAAGAAAGAGAGAGCAGAGAAATGCTGCTGAATGCCATCAGCCTGTCTAATCTAATCCAGTTATGGAATATCTTTAAAGTATCCTTCACTGTAGTCTGTGAGTGCTCCTTCTACCCTAGATTGTTGCCCTCTGTAGGGGAAGGTGGGTGTTGTTTTCACTCCCAATCACCACATTTAGTTTCATTGCAGTAGACAGGCCTTCTTGCCATTGACCTCCAAAATGGAGAAAAATATTTTTAAGGCTACAGCCCCTTTTAGCTTCTCCTCTGGCTGACTTTTCAGATAAGCAGGGAAGAGCCAGCCCTCTCTCTTATTAAGATATCAGCAGACTTTCCCAGCATGCTCATTGGCGACCCCAGTAACATTAATAAGCCTGCTGTTTTAATAATAATTAGCAATTTGGCAGCTTTTTTTAGTGTAGTCTTTCACTGCACTCCTGCCTCCACAGTGAAGTTTGTAGAATAGTGACATTTTGTTTATGGCTGATCTTTAGTATTTGCTAAAAATATAAAGGTAAAATCTCATTCGGAACAAACAGAGTTTCTGAATTTTTTTGCTGCATACATTTTTAATTAGTGTTTTCTGTTTTTAAGCAGTTAGTTAGCCTTCAAAGGTAGGTACTTAGAAGTACATTCCTTACATTTGATATGACTGTTTGATACATACAAATGCATGTGTTGTGCTGGTCGCTATGGGCTAAGTTTTCCGAAAGGGACATTCTTCATTTGTGTACAGTTCTATATCTATATATGCATAGGCAGTTGCCACTAATGTGCATTCATGGCACAATAGCTACTATGGCTGCTTTGCCCTTGCAATCAAGCCAACTGTACATATATATGGAATCACACAATTGTGTAAGGATCTTGGGCCTGCTCTCTTTGACAATTTGGCTATTACTGTTATGAAGTGTAAGATTTTCAGCAACTTGTAGTATGGTGGGATAACACCGCTTAGAATGTTTTGTTAGCCAATCAGCATGCAGGATTTTCCATTATTATGCTGTCCTCAAGGTTCTGGTTCTAGCATTACACGGAAATATTCCTCAATCTGTGTTCTGCAGTTTATCAAGTCTCAGGCAGTTGCATGCACATCCTGCAAAAAATCAGCATGGAACATGCAAAGTGAGTTGGTATAGCGGTTCTCATTGCAAATCTTTAAAATGATATCTTTTGACTGATTACATTTAAACAGCATTTGCTATACTTAGTAAAAGAGATACTGGTTGAAGTTTACCCCTGTGCACATGACCTACACGTTAAGTCCCAGTTAAGCCTCAACCTTCATGCAAGGGGATTTCACACACCCACCACCATGAATAGAAGAGTAACATTACTTACTTGAAACAACTATTGTAAATATCCTCATGTTGACTAATACACTGTCCAAACTTCTTCTTAATGGTATTTTTTTACTTTAAAAAGTGAGTGAATAATTACAGGTGGTGTAACCAAATAACTGAAAGGAGAGCTGCATTCCACCCCCTCACATCCACGTGATTACTACATAGGGGATATGATAGCTGCTTTTATAAGTATACTTGTAGAAATAATGGGCCAGATCTTCAAAAGAGTTCAACACCCAGAAAGGACAGCAGGGGCAGCTCAGCAAAGCAAAATATCTGTAAAGAGACCTTGCCAAATATTCTGGTCCAACAGTTGATTTTTAAAAAGAGTATATAACACAACCCTACCATACTAGAAATGTTGTTATTATTTATTAAATTAGTGAAAATGTCAATGAAGTCAGATTTTATTGTAGTATTAACACATTTTCCTGCATGGTTAGCAACCCAAACACTGCAGCCTTGTGCCAGAGCCTCTACAAGTTCACCCTTGGTTCTCTAACTTCTAATATAATTAAAGTTCTTCTTCGAGTGATTGCTCACATCCATTCCAGTTAGGTGTGCGCGCCGCGCGTGCACGTTCGTCGGAAACTTTTTACCCTAGCAACTCCAGTGGGCCGGCAGGTCGCCCCCTGGAGTGGCGCCGCCATGGCGCCCAATATATATCCCTGCCGGCCCGCCCGCTCCTCAGTTCCTTCTTACCGCCGTGTCGGTCGTTGGAACTGTGGAGCGCGGCATAGCTGTCCTCCACGTCCCTAGCTCTCCTAGTTTCTATCGCTTGTTTATCGCTTATCTCTAGTTCTATATAGTTGTTAATTAGTATTGTTAAGTAGATAGTTTAGTAAATAGCTGTTAAGTAGTTTCTTGCCGGGGGCTTAGCCCTTCCCGGCACCGGGCGCCAGGCTCATGCCTGTTTCGCCAGGCTTCAAGCAGTGTGCGGCCTGCAAGAAGCCCATGCCTACCAGCGATCCCCACGAAGCGTGCCTGAAGTGCCTCGGGGAATCGCACAGATCTGACAAGTGCCGCATCTGTAAGGCTTTTAAGCCGAGGACAAAAAAGGAGAGGGATCAGAGGCTCCGAACTCTCCTAATGGAGGCGGCACTTGACCCGTCGACTTCGCAGACCGTGGTTTCGGCACCGGCACCGGATCGCTCCGGCACCGAGAAGACTCCTCGGCACCGACCTTCTCCGGCACCGGAATCAGAGCCTAGGCCGTCGAAGTCTAATACTCCGGCCAGGCAGACCCGGCTTGAACGCCCGGCCTCGACATCGGCCGCGGCGCCGCCGGCACCGTCAGCACCGTTGACTCCGGGCCCGGCGGGTCTGTTGAGTCCGGTGCCGCCGAGCTCCCCCATGAGATCTGGGGTTGAGATAATGGTCCCATCCACACCGGAGACCTTCGCCTCGGCTCGGGACCTTATTGCCCTGACGGAGCCTACTCGGCTGCCACCCCCGGTTCCTCCGGTGCGGGTCACGTCCAGAGGCAAGCCCATGATGTCGGCACCGCCCACGGACAGTCGTTCGCCATCCAGGCCCCGACGTCTTGGGCGCTCCAGATCCCGACGCCGCTCGCAGTCCCGGCACCGCTCCCCTCAGCGGTACCGGTCGCACTCGCGGCACCGGTCGGCATCGAGACGGTCGCGGTCAGGCTCCAGTCGACACCGGCACCGCGACTCCAGGAGCAGGTCCCGACGCTACTCGCCGCACCGGTCGACCTCCCGGCACCGAGCTGGTGGCAGGTCCCGGTCCCGATCTCGCTCGACCTCCCGGCACCGAGCTGGTGGCAGGTCCCGGTCCCGGTCGATCTCCCGGCACCGAGCTGGTAGTAGGTCCCGGCACCGAAGCGGCGCCCGGCACCGTGACAGATCCCGGTCCCGAAGCGGCGCCCGGCACCGTGACAGATCCCGGTCCCGAAGCAGCGCCCGGCACCGTGACAGATCCCGGTCCCGAAGCAGCGCCCGGCACCGTTATGACTCCCGGCACCGGTCCCCGGCACCGAGACGATCCTCCGTGCCGGCCCGCGCAGACCCGTACCATCCAGGGTCGGCCCCGCCGTGGCCCTCCAGGCAGCCGTCCGTGTCCTCCCAGACGGACAGCGGCTATGCGCTGGGCACCGACCGGCAGGCGGCGCTGTTTGCTGATCCGCTGCTGCAGGACCAAGGCCCCCCACAGTGGGGATTCTGGACACCCTGGGCGTACCATCAGGCCCAGGGCCCCCAGCAGCTCCCTGCTAGGCCGGCGACTGCGGAGCGTAGGGCCCCTGAAGCCTCTTTGTCTCGCCCCCCTCCCTCCCCGGAAGGGGACGAAGGGTCCAAACAGCAGGACTCCGCTGCGGCTCCGGAGACAGAGGCGAGGGCTGAGGAAGACCCTCAGTTGGACACTATTGTGCCTGGGGTCTCATCATCCTCCTCCCCGGATGAGGCGGTGGCGGGTACCTCCTCCAACAGTCCCCCCCCGCTGGATCTCAGGGCGCACCAGGACCTCCTCAGGCGATTGGCTCAAAACCTGAGTCTGCAGGCAGAGGAGGTCTCGGAGATAGAGGACCCAATTGTCACCATCCTCTCTTCCGATGCTCCCACCAGGGTCGCCCTGCCGTTTATACGGACCATTCAGGCCAATGCCAATACTATCTGGCAGTCCCCGGCCTCCATCCCTCCGACAGCGAAAGGAGTCGAGAGGAAGTACATCGCCCCTTCTAAGGGGTACGAATATTTACATGTTCACCCGACTCCCGGTTCACTGGTAGTGCAATCGGTGAACGATAGGGAGCGTCACGGCCAGGAGGCTCCGGCCCCCAAATCCAGAGAAGCCAGGCGGATGGACCTCCTTGGCCGTAAGGTGTATTCGGCTGGGGCGCTGCAGCTCAGGGTCTCTAACCAACAGGCCCTGCTGAGCAGATACGCCTTTAACTCCTGGGTGGCAGTGGACAAATTTAAGGAGCTGCTGCCACAGGATGCTCGCCAAGAGTTCACGGCCATCTTGGACGAAGGCAAGAAGGTCGCGCGCACGGCCTTGCAAGCCTCCTTGGACGCTGCGGACTCGGCTGCCCGTACCCTCGCGTCAGGAGTTACGATGCGTCGCATCTCCTGGCTGCAGGTTTCCGGCCTTCCGCCAGAGCTCCAGCACACGATACAGGACCTTCCTTTCGAAGGCCAGGGCCTGTTTTCCGATAAGACAGACCCCAGACTTAAGAGTTTAAAGGACAACCGGGTCATTGCGCGGTCCCTCGGGATGCACACCCCCGTGACACAGCGTAGACCCTTTAGGCCGCAACAACAGCAGCACCGTCGGCCGTTTTCCCAGTTCCGCCAGCGGCAGGACCCTTACAGGCGCCGCGGCAGGAACGGGAGGCGCAGGCAGTCGGGGAACCAAGGGGGGCAGAACCAAGGCTCCTCAAAACCCCCGCCTGGTCCTAAGCCTTCATTTTGAAGGTGCGCTCGAGGGCGCAGTAACAGTTTCCCCTACGGATCCTTCCCCTCCGTTTTCCAACCGCCTTTCGTTTTTCCTCCCGGCGTGGTCCCAAATAACATCGGACCGCTGGGTCTTGAGCGTGGTGCAGACGGGGTACCGCCTGCAGTTTGTTTCGTTCCCTCCTTCCCGCCCTCCTTCCTCGTCCCTCTTCAGGGACCCCTCTCACGAGCAATTCCTTCGGCAGGAGGTGCAGACGCTCCTCAGCAAAGGAGCTATAGAGGCGGTTCCCGAAAACGAGAAAGGCAAGGGGTTTTATTCCCGCTATTTTCTGATCCCCAAGGCCAAGGGGGGCCTCAGGCCTATCCTCGACCTGCGAGAACTCAACAAATACCTCGTGAAGTTGAAGTTCCGCATGGTATCCCTGGGGACCATTATTCCATCCCTGGATCCGGGAGACTGGTACGCCGCCCTCGACATGCAGGACGCGTATTTCCACGTTGCCATTTGGCCACGCCACAGACGCTTCCTCCGCTTCGTTGTGGGGGCTCGTCATTATCAATTTGCGGTCCTCCCGTTTGGCCTGTCCACGGCCCCGAGGGTGTTTACAAAATGCATGGCAGTTGTCGTGGCGCATCTTCGGCGCAACCGTGTCCACGTGTTCCCTTATCTGGACGATTGGTTGATTCGGGGCACGTTGGAACAGCAGGTGTACAGCCATGTCCGCGTGATCACCGGCATGTTTGCGAGTCTGGGCCTCTTGATAAACACAGACAAGTCCACCCTGAGGCCCACTCAGAAGGTGGAATTTATCGGGGCCGTCCTGGACGCCACTGTGGGCAGGGCCTCGCTGCCTCGGCAGCGGTTCCAGACCATGGCGGCGATCGTTCAACGCTTGCGGTCAGCCCCGTTGACGTCAGTGAGGACATGTCTAACCCTGTTAGGCCACATGGCGGCGTGCACTTTTGTGACCGACTACGCTCGGCTCCGCATGAGGCCTCTCCAGCTGTGGCTTATCAGTCATTACAGACCAAGGCAACCGCTAGACATGTTAATCACAGTCCCCCAGAAGGTCTTAGATTCCCTCGGCTGGTGGGTGGACCAGTCCGTATTGTGTGCAGGTCTTCCCTTTCACCCGTCTCAGCCCTCGGTATCCCTGACAACGGATGCCTCAGATCTAGGCTGGGGGGCCCACCTAGGGACCCTGCGGACGCAGGGCCTATGGTCCCAGGAGGAGGTGGGGCTACATATCAACATGAGGGAGTTGAGAGCGGTCCGCCTTGCTTGCCTTTGTCATCAGCTTCAGGGTCGTTGTGTAGCCGTGTTCACGGACAACACGACGACCATGTATTATATCAACAAGCAGGGCGGCACCAGGTCCTCCTCCCTGTGCCTCGAGGCGATACGACTCTGGGACTTTTGCGTAGCCCACTCCATTCACCTCAAGGCTTCCTTCCTTCCCGGAGTACGGAACACGCTGGCGGATCGATTGAGCAGATCCTTCCTGTCACACGAGTGGTCCCTTCGACCGGACGTCGCTCTCTCCATTTTCCGGAGGTGGGGTTATCCCCGGGTGGACCTCTTTGCGTCCAAGGGGAACAGGAAGTGCCAAGCGTTCTGCTCCTTTCAGGGCAGGGAGCCGGGGTCGATAGCGGATGCCTTCCTCATCCAGTGGTCGACCCACCTGTACTATGCGTTTCCTCCGTTCCCTCTGGTTCACAAGGTCCTCCTGAAGGTGCGCAGAGACAGGGCTCGTGTTATCATGGTGGCCCCGGCATGGCCCAGACAGCACTGGTACACCATGCTGCTAGACTTGGCCGTAGCCGACCCAGTTCCCCTGCCCCTTCATCCGGACCTGATTACCCAGGACCACGGGTCCCTCTGTCACCCAGACCTGCAGTCGCTGCACCTAGCGGCGTGGCTCCTGCGTGGCTAACTGGTTCCGAGCTGCGCTGCTCCACGCCTGTGAGAGAGGTGCTCTTGAGCAGCAGGAAACCATCCACAAGAGCCACATATTCGGCAAAATGGAAACGCTTCTCCTGTTGGTGCGTAGAGAGAAATCTCCGCCCTATGGAAGTTTCGGTATCCGAAATCTTAGATTATGTTTGGTCCCTCAAAGAACATGGTCTGGCCTTATCGTCGTTGCGAGTCCATCTGGCAGCTATCTCCACCTTTCACCCGGGTGCGGACGGTCGCTCCGTTTTTTCTCACCCGACGGTGTCGAGATTCCTTAAGGGGCTGGAACGGTTATTCCCTAACGTCCGTCCCCCTGCTCCAACCTGGGATCTTAACCTGGTGTTGTCCCGGCTCATGGGGCCCCCCTTTGAGCCGTTAGCTACTTGCTCCCTGCTTTACCTCTCTTGGAAGGCTGCCTTTCTAGTAGCTATCACCTCAGCTAGACGGGTGTCGGAACTCCGAGCCCTTGTGGTGGACCCCCCATACACGGTCTTCCACAAAGACAAGGTGCAGCTTAGACCACACCCTGCCTTTCTACCCAAGGTGGTCTCAGCCTTCCACGTCAACCAAGAGATTTTCCTCCCAGTTTTTTTCCCAAAACCTCACTCCTCAGGCAGGGAGCAGCAGCTCCACTCGCTGGATGTCCGTAGAGCTCTCGCGTTCTACATAGAGAGGACCAAACCCTTCCGCAAATCCCCCCAGCTTTTCGTGGCGGTAGCGGACCGTATGAAAGGGCTTCCTATCTCCTCCCAGAGGTTATCCTCGTGGGTTACGTCCTGTATCAGGACCTGTTATGACTTGGCCCATGTCCCTACGGGCCGTGTGACTGCGCATTCTACCAGGGCGCAGGCGTCGTCGCTGGCTTTCCTGGCCCGTGTGCCCATCCAGGAAATCTGTCGGGCAGCGACCTGGTCATCGGTCCACACCTTTGCTTCCCACTACGCCCTGGTACAGCAGTCGAGAGAGGATGCGGCCTTCGGAACTGCAGTGCTCCATGCCGCGACTTCTCACTCCGACCCCACCGCCTAGGTATGGCTTGGGAGTCACCTAACTGGAATGGATGTGAGCAATCACTCGAAGAAGAAAAGACGGTTACTCACCTTTGTAACTGTTGTTCTTCGAGATGTGTTGCTCACATCCATTCCACACCCGCCCTCCTTCCCCACTGTCGGAGTAGCCGGCAAGAAGGAACTGAGGAGCGGGCGGGCCGGCAGGGATATATATTGGGCGCCATGGCGGCGCCACTCCAGGGGGCGACCTGCCGGCCCACTGGAGTTGCTAGGGTAAAAAGTTTCCGACGAACGTGCACGCGCGGCGCGCACACCTAACTGGAATGGATGTGAGCAACACATCTCGAAGAACAACAGTTACAAAGGTGAGTAACCGTCTTTTATGACTGGCTTGTAAAAAATAATTCATGTATTTTATTAGACAATTTAATATCTTAATGTCAGCACAATGTTATTTTCTTGCTGGAAATAAACACCTGACTTCATAATTGCTTAGGTTGGCATGGCAGGCAAACAATTCTTCTGTATTTGAAAATATTAGTAAAGCAGATTTTAGGTGGGAGACAATACCAGTAAGTAGCACTACACATATTAAATTAGCTGAACTGAATGTAGGGCAACAGTTATTTCATGTCTATGTTTAGCCTAATCTAAACATCTTTTCTGCACCCCATTGTAACATTTCTCAAAGGGTCTTCGGTGCTGCTTCTGTCAGAGATGGCACTTTCTAACAAAATGATCTCCACCAGCTCTTATGTTAGAAAGGCCAATTTGAATTAAATACTTTGGGCCCTCAGTTTTGTGTCCTCAAAACATGTGGGCACACATATCAGTAGTCAGTTCTGATGTAGTTAGTAGTTTCTAACCCCTTTTTCTCCCCTTCCTTCCCCACCCTGATTTGGGCGGGGGGTGACAGAAATGGGTAGAGATCTACTAATAACTGCAACTGAAAAAATCTGGCCAGTTATCACACCATCAAGAATAACAGCTGGGCTGAGACCCTGATGAAAATCAAGTGCATTATTTTCAAAATAATTTCACATAA
Source organism: Gopherus evgoodei (assembly GCF_007399415.2). Taxonomy (NCBI): domain Eukaryota; kingdom Metazoa; phylum Chordata; order Testudines; family Testudinidae; genus Gopherus; species Gopherus evgoodei. The sequence goes on along the minus strand of NC_044328.1, from coordinate 51,240,446 downwards.
GTGGAGTGCGGCTTTACTATGTACAACTGTAGGATAAGCATAAAATTAAAGAATTAATGTTAGCTTAAGTTTGGTGAGGGAAATGTATGACTAAACTAGATGATCACGAAGGCCCCTTCTGGCCTTAAAGCCTTTGAGTCTATATATGTGTAAAGAAAGGCCCTGACTAGCAAATAGAAGGAAAGCCTTGAAAATAAAAAGGAGTAAAGCCAGAAGGAATAAAGCAGGGAGGATGTGTAGTTCAAAGAATAACGAATGAGATAAGTGGCAGTTTCTAAAAAGAAGGCCTCTGACCACATTGGTGACTGCAAATGGCTTTAAATCAAATACAGAGACTCTGTCTTAAAATGAGCCAACATGCCCCTTCCTCAACCCACACACCAGTGTTAAAGTCTGTGTGAACCCAGGTGGAATGGGAAAACTGTAAGTCAGCAAGAAGGAGGGGAAGAAAGGAAGTTGTAAATCTTCTCTGGATTAAGACTAGAAATAAGGGTGAAGTGTCTCCAGTTGGTTTTTAGCTGAAGTCAGTAATTGGCAATAACATCCCCTGATTGTTAAAGGGTATAAAAAGTACACTCTCAAAGGAGTCATTGCTAACGCCTGCCTGACCACGCTGGAAAAACCAACCAATATGGGCCTAAGCACCCCTGGGTTTAACTTGCTTCTAACTATCCTGCTCAAATGCTCATAAATGTTTTGTTACTGTTTGGATGTAGTAAATTGCTTATTATGTAGGCTTTTTAGACACGTTTAGAGCAACTGTATAAATACCATTTGGTCTCAGGACTTAATAAAGGAATTTATGCTTAAACTGGTGTTTGGTAGTTTCCCATATTAATATTTTCAAATATTATTAATAATTCCAATAACAACAACAAACAGAAAACAATGTTGACAATAGTCAGTTATATTTTTTTAGTCACAATTTTAGGGTTACATAGTCTACTTATATTGCAGATAAGCTCAAATGTAAGAATACTTTCAAGATTTTAAAACTGAAAGGACCATAGACCACATTCTGCTCCCAGCCATTACAGCGTAAATCAGAATATCTCCATTAAAGTGAATGGCATAACTTCAAATTCACATTGGTACAACTGAGATCATATTCTAGCCCCAAGGCTAAACTGTCAAGGCCTAATTCTACCCTCACCAGTGTAACACTATTGACTTCAGTGCAGTTATTCCTGATATACACTGGTATAAAGGGAAGGATAATTAGGCCACGTGATGGTGAGAGGCCAGCACAATTCATGCTTATAATTTTGTGGAGCTTCCTTTCATAGATAAAAGGCCAGAGAGGTCTAATCTGCTTCCACTAAAGAGCATCACATCTGATGCTAGAGTCAAGTTTCTGTCTCACGTCTTGCAGAAAAATGTGCTGTAGTAAATGTAGATACTGTTAAGGTCTCTATGAAAGGCAAAGATTGTCCAGCTTTGCTTAAGACTTTTCCATCTCGTTGTCATACATTATCCTACCAAAAAGGGTTGTCATTCAAAGAGTCTGTTGCCCAGGAGGCTTTATTTATTACTGTATATGACAATATTTTCCTGTCTATTCAACAGTAAGTAGATGTGTGTACAAAACCGCCAAGCACATCCAGCCACAAAACCAAACCATTTTACATGCTGCCACTGAAATTAATCACCCTTCCATGCCATCTCCTAAAAAACCCAAGACAAAAACAAACCTCTCCAACAGGTTACCTATTTGCATTATGTCTAAAGCAACCAGTGGAGAGGGTTGCAAGACATCAGAAATTTATTCCAATCTACAGCAAAGTAAACCTCGCTCCCCTATACATTTATCCTTCAAGGTCAAGCATTCCCGTCAACCTCTCAAAACACAAAAATTATATAAGTGTTTCAATTATAACGATACACTTTTTACTCTTATAGTAAATGTAAATAGGGGTGTAGGTAATAAAACTGTGTGACTGCAAATAAGGATTGTTAACCTGAAAACACAGTTTTAAAGGTTGCCAGACTGTAGTTTGGGCAGACCAACAAAGGTCAAATTTTTTAGAGCTTAGGATCTACCACTGAGAATTCATTGCCACTCATTGCCAGGAGTTTAATGCTAGGGATATACAGTAAGAATATCCTAGGCAATTGAAACAGCCAAGAAGGGGCATAGCTGTTTGGGAAAGAGTTAGATCTAAGGCCACTTTATAGAATTGCTTCCAGAAAACATGTCTCAAAGCACCATTGTTGTCAGTGCAAATACAGCACATGATAGGCAGAATCTATCAGCTGTGTGGATTTGCAGCTCACGCACCAGAAAATTCTGGTCAGTCTGTGGCTACTGAATAACTCTACTTGGGGTACAGGATGGACATCATCAGCTTTCTTTAATCCAAAATCCCAAAACTCTAATGCAACAATCAGTGATATCCCTTCCTGTGAGCTAACATGTCATTTACTCTGTACAACAGGACTTGGTTTCCTTCTCCTTGGTTATGAGGAGGGCCATAAAATACAATCATTTCCTTTGATGTCCTTCTGTGTCTTTAGCACAAAATGCTCCATTTTCATATCCATCAGTTTTCACCAGTAATGATTCAGCTGTGGTTTTATTTTTGTCTTTTGTGCAAACAATGTTATTACCCATAACTGGATCTGTTTGAAAAATGCAAATTATTTTGTGTGGGATTTTTTTTTATTTCCTTTTTTTCAATATTCCCCATAATGTATTTTTCTTCTTATGACAAAAACTGGAAAAAGTTAGGTTTTGAAAAATATTTTCTTTAAAAAAATCATTTTTTTGAAAACTAAACTTAAATTTTACTGAAAATGTTGGTTCTTCATCAAAAAGCTCCAATATTTTTTACCAAAATAGCATTTTCTATGATTGTCTATAAAATTCTATACCAAGAAAAAAAAAGTGTGCTTGTGTCCTGAAGGAGACACTTTCATCTTTGTACGTCCACTCCTCACTGGTTGTAGCTATTGCAATCTTCACGTATTAGGTTTCTATATTCTCTCTCACTTTTGGTCTTTCTAACATAAGGAATCCATGTTTCCCTGGGTTCTTTGGCTAGCTGGGCTTTGGACTATGTACTTGAAAACCTAGAGATGTTCCAGAAATCTTAGAGCCATCTGCTCCACAAACACACATGGAGGAAGGGAAAGGACAAGGAATATCCTCTACTTATGTTTCTGTGCAGCATTCAGGTACACTTTTCATGGGGCAATAGACATACTAAAGAGGGTGGAGACAAGGCGGGGCAAACAGGGGCATATATGGCACCCCCTAAAGAGGGGCAGCATCAGTGCACTCCCACTGTGCCCTGAAGTGAAGGCCCCATTCAGAACATGTAGCTTTGTGCTTCTTCCAACAGTGGGGCTGTCTCTCTAAGAGACAGCAGAGCCCTTAGAGAGCCATTTGATATTTCAGCAAATCAGTTAGTGCTACTTCTTCAAGTCTCACTTTGGTAGGCTGTTCTTGATCTTGCTCCCACATTAAAAGGGAGATTGTGGGACCTTCCTTCTGACAGCAACAAAGAACTGCTTACATTAGATGAACTTGAAATATTTGAAAAAAAATAGCTCAACTTGCACAAACCGCTGACTGTCAAATCAAGCATAATGAGAGGGCACTGTACTTCTAACTACTGGCTCTGAAGTGCAGCACCGTGATTGCTAAATTCTCACCTTATTAGGACAGCTCTTCATGCTCAAGGACTGATAGTATCAGCAGCATTTATGATCAGTGCTGGAGCATGAAATTTGCCTACTAAGGTATGTAAGTCCATTTTCCCCAAGAATATTCATTAGTTGACTAACAGGCAGATCCTCCACTGAATAACATGCTTCCAATAAAGTTATCAGAACAACACCAATTTACTTCAGCTGAGAATCTGGCCCAATAATTTTCATTATTTTTATATATATAATACCAGGTAAGAAGCAGGAACATGTAATTACCATACCAGTTAAAATAAGCAGACCATCTAGTCTGGTACTCTGCCTCAGTCAATAACCGTTACCTGATGCTTCAAGGAGGTACAAGAAACTCCATAATGGGCAATTATATAATAATCCCTTTTAGAGGACGTTTCTTTCAGTTCTAGACAGTTAGTGGTTGGATTATGTGCTGAAGTATGAGGTTTTTAGCCTCTTAAATACAGTATGATTATTTTAAAAACAATATAAAATTGCTAAATATAGAAAAAACTGTCTAGTAAAAATCTCATCAGCACAATCTTAAGGTATATATTTTAGTAGTTATCCTAAAAACTCATTATATGGTGGCTACTATTAAAAAGGCAGCTTTTGCCAAGCATTATTAAACCAGAGGAACTATGACAATGTAGTTCTGAGACTATTGCTCATCTCAGAATAGGATAATGAGTGCCACATTTCAGATTCCTTTCTGTGGTAACTAGGTCAATAATAACTTCCTAATGATGACCACTGCATATCTAGGAAGTATCTTTAGATGGTAACACCTGATATCTGGAAAGAAAATGAAAAAAGATATAATATATCCTCACAAAATGTCAACTGCCCATCATTTTAGGCATAGTTATCTTCAACACACATAAATTTGCCATTCTCACGTTTACTGTTATAAGATAGTTCCATCAGAAATGCCAAATCATGAAACTGAACATTTAATCAATGTTAGCTATATCAGAGACATCAATCCCACACCCTGTTAAGATTCCTGCACCATTAGCCTTGGTTAAACGAAGTGTTTAGGCATGTTCTTAAACTTTAAGCATGCTAGTAATTCCACTGACTTCACGTTCCATGGAACTTTAAAGTTAACCACGTGCTTGAGTGCGTTGCTGTATCTTGGCCTATTTTAGCAGGTTTCTCGGCATAGGGATAGGCTTAACATCTTCAATAAATAAAGGAAAACGTAGGTGATAACTCATAACATTGTCACATTCTGTATTGTGGCCTGACTTGTAAAACTCTTCTCCTACGCTGTTAAATCCTCTAATAACATATAAATTTCAATACCAAATTACAGGTCAGACCGCACACTACTTCAACCACAACATATCTAAGTCAAGGTGCAAATTGCGGAAGATCAGAACAGGGTCCTGAGCATTCTTACCATTATGATTGCAATATTTTGCTATTGAAGACCAATACGTCACCAAACACTGGCTTTGTTATTTTATTTCTAAAAAAAACTTGGTCACAGTTTAGCATTTTCAAGCAATGGACATTTACATCTGAAGATTGCTTTGAACCAACTACAATAATGTTGAATATGTACGAGTGAGCTAAATATATTTAATGTATAATCTCAAAGTATTTGTTAAAGAAATTCTATGCAATATAATTTGAAATTTATCTATCTTTCCATGGCATACTTACAGGTCGTCCATGAATATTCTCAAAATATAGCAGACATTTCTGAAGACTGATTTTTTCCAAAGCCATTTGCTTTTTTGTCATATCCTATTTAAAAGAGTTATTTATAAGATTATGAGTCAAGATTTCATCTCAAGGATCTAGGAAGATGTTTTAAAATGTACTTTCCCCAAACATGGATATAAAAGATCCTGTTCCTGCCCTCCTGAAGTCAAATCGGAGCTTTGCACTGAAAACAGTGGGAGCAGGCCCCGAGTTTATGTGGATCATACATATGTATTAATCTCTTGGGGGCTGATCCAAAGCCCACTGAGGTCAATGAACAGACTGACTGCAAGGAGCTTTGGGTCAGGCATTTAGACTAGAAATAATATATTATACTCACTTTGCATTAGGGAAGTGAAGTCTTATTTAGGGAAAATCCCCATAGACGTCAATGAGAAGTTAAAGAATGCAAGAGCAGACCCCAGAAAATGTATTTAATGATCAGGTTTTTTGATAAGTATATAACTTTATAAAACTCTGAACCTTTGATTTAACTCATTTTCTTTCAAGATATCCAGTTTGTAAATGAGATTAAGTAACTTGCAACCTCCAGAAAGTATATTGGGGCAATTATGTCCTTACCAGTAAGTAAACTTTTCTGAAGGCCCTGATTCAGCAAAGCAGTTACACTCACGCTTAAGTGCTTTGCTGGATCAGAGCCTAATGGGAAATTGTGCAGTAATTGCTTGATATGGGTGAGGAAGAGGTACAAAACTAACAAAGACGTTGCTTGAATCTCAGATATTAAATCTGTGTTGTAGATGCTTGAGGCTCAAGTTCATATATATTTTTTTATTTTGCTTTAAGCACTACCTAAGCAAAAGAGGAAAGCAATACCCAAGCGGCAGTATGTGGGTTACAGAGAACCCAGAGACAGTAGTGCAGTATTTTCCCAGACCCTTTTAAAATGTTATGTTGGTAGGTATTATGTATAGATGCACACTGCTGGAGACTAAAGAGCCAGAGTAAAGTTGTCCTTATCAGACTAATATGTTGAAGGTCAGAATAGCTGACATTAAGGGACAAGTGGTACACTTGACCATTTGGGGAAGAAACTTGTTAAAAGAATGTCTGTGCATTATTACCTTATATTTATTTTTTTGTGTAGTCTAGATCAATCCATATTAGCTGTTAAACAAGACCCAATGATTGAAAAGAGGGGGAGGGGGGAACTGACAATATTCCAGATACGATAAAAGCAGCAAAGAATCCTGTGGCACCTTATAGACTAACAGACGTTTTGGAGCATGAGCTTTCGTGGGTGAATGCCCACTTCTCATGCTCCAAAACGTCTGTTAGTCTATAAGGTGCCACAGGATTCTTTGCTGCTTTTACAGATCCAGACTAACACGGCTACCCTCTGATACCAGATACGATAGTTAAGCTTGCAAGAATCCAGTGGTTCAAATGAAGATTTCCCTCAATTTTCGAACCATCATCAAAAAAGAGAACAGATCTGCCATGTTCATTAAGGGAATGTTAAGACAACTTTAGAACCAGAACGTATTCAGTGTAATGATAGATGGATCCACACTAAATAACTTGTATAGCCAACCATTGTGATGCCAAAGTCGGCACAACATGAATTGTTGAACAAACATATTAAGAGCTGACAACATCTGTAGGAGGAAGTTAAAATGGAGGAAAAATAATTACTGAATCAGCCAGCAGGAGATCAGGCCTGGATAATATCAATTTGTAGCATCGTACAACACTTTTCCAACAATTATAGTAGATCTGGGGCTCGCTTTCCCTCGCACATGGCCATGGTGTCTGTGGTCTATCAATTGTATTGAATACCCAACACTATTCATTTTCCAAACTTGGGAATTCTACTAAACAGAGACTCACTAGAGAGACTGTTCAATATCTCTCTAGATCACTGATACCAGTATCATTCCCAAGAGCACAGGGAAGTTGATATTTTTCAAATAAAATATGCAAATGCTAATCTACAAATATTAATATTTGTGTCTATATGCTGCAGAGTGAATGTCAATCCTGCACTCCTTACTCAGAGAAAATCCCAACTGAGTCCCATAGAGAGTTTTATCTGACTACAGGCTGCATGATTGGGCACAAAAGGTGCAATCCAACACAAAAAAAAATTTTCTTTGCATTTTCTGCTGTAATTTTGTAAAGTAATTATATAAGGCCAGAACCTCAGCTAATGTTAATTAACACATATCTACTGAAGTCAGTGGAACTATACCCAATATACTCCAGTTGGGGATCTGGCCCATAGACTTTAGTAATTATCCCGATTCTAATTCCCTGTGAATGACACTCACTATAAATGGTTATGAAAATTACTTTGGAGCAGTTGTTCCCACAAGAGCTGTGCACAGAGGGCCTCTGCACAAAATAGGATGGTCAGTCACCTCAACAATATTGTCCCCCACACCCATGTGGAAGCACCCTCTGTGGCTCTAGGGATCTGTGGGTGGCATGAGGAGAACAAGGAAGAAGTAGGGAATCCACAGAAATGTTAATTCAATATGAGTCACCCATCCCCTGTCCAGCCCATGAAACGTCTCTCAACGGGCTCTTCTAGGGGGAGTCCTGAGCAGGGCCTAGCCACAGTCTCTCAAAGTGCTGTTCTGTACCACGAAGTGGAGCCACAGTAGGAAGCAGCATGCAGATCTGGTGCAGTTTGCCACGACTTCTGGCAGATCCCCAAGATCCATGGGAGTTGAGGCCAAACCTCCTACATTCTCCACATTGGGGAGGGGAGAATTCACCTACTGTATGGGAGGAACTGTGTGATGGGAACCTTTCCTCTCCTACCCAGGACTGCACATGTGCTATATTTCTGCTGAAGAGGGTGATTCCCCACTCAGTAAAATATAAGCTGAAAACACAGAGTTGTATTTTGTGTGAAGCTTTTTAAAAGCACAGTGAAACATGGAATTTATACCTGTATCATCAACCACTAAGGGAGCCATCCTGGTCCTGCTGAAGTCCAGGAGAGTTTAGTCCTGAATTTCAATGGCAGCAGATTTTGATTTATTTACAGATGATTCCAAGTTATCTCAGTTGGGCACCCAGACACTAAGGCACCCAAAAATAATTTGTCATTTTAGAAAACCTTGATCTTAAAACTCTGCACAATTTGATCACTTTTAGGAAAAAAATGAACAAGAATTTTTTTTTCTATAATAGCCACTATTTGACATTCAGGCACCTAATGAAAGTGCGAGCTGCCCCATCATTCGTTTAACATGTAACACAAGTTAATTCTTCCAACTATTATTATGTCTGTCCACCAATGAGTGTGCCTGTGACAACTGAATGATTAATAGTAAAGAGGGTGTGATCAATAATACTGAGTCCTATACGCGGGTACCAATATCAAGAGGGATACTGCATAGATCACCATGTGGACCTATATTATTCACTATTTTCATTAGCAATCTAGAAGAAGGTTTAAATTCAACCAGGATCAAATTTGCTGACAATTTTTAAGATCAGAGGGGGAGCAAATGAGAAGAAAAAGCCCAAACTGCAATGTCTTAAAACAGTAGGCTGCATGCAACAGCATGAGATTCAATGTTGATAAAACAAATGCATATTTGTGCAGTTAGAGAGAAGAATAAATAAAAAGCCCAGATACAAGCAGGGGACAGATAACTAGAAAAGTCTGAGAAAATAAAAAACATGGCTAACATTGTTCTGTATACTTAAGGAGCTTACATATGAAACTAGGGAAGAAGATTGCTCTCTGTAAATCCTGAGGCAATGAATTTGCATGCAGTTCGCCTCACCACAATTCAAGTTCTGATGCCCCTATTTTTGCATAATTTTTGTTGTCGTTATGTTGCCTCTAGCACTCCTCTGCATAGCAAAATGAGAGACAGTGCAAAGCTGGGCAACACATAGGAGGCAATGATTGGAATTCAAAAAGAATGAAGAGAGACTAAGGATCCTGTTCCTGTGAGATGCTGACTTCACTGGGAGTTGAGGAGATGCAGAATTGTACAGGAAAAGGCTCTAAAAAAGTAACCTTTATATAACCCAGAAAAGTAAAGGCGAGAGCGAGTCACCATCTCTGGAAAACTTTAAACTAAGCATATACATGAAGGCAGAAATTTAATGTATAGTCTCAAAAATGAATGAACAATGGTCCAAATCTAAGGAGGGGAAAGTTTAGGCTTTTGTCAGGGAAAGTTTCTTAAGAGCAACAGATACTGGGAAGTGGCATAAACTAAGAGCTCTAGATATTCCAGAGCAGGTTTGACTTAGGATAGTCCTATAAAATGAAGGGGGGGCACATGATTTGATTATAGTGTTTTGCCCATCCTATTTTCCACTATTCTCCTTTGCCATTCTGGCCATATAGCAAACTAGCCCTATACCTAGTAGTCAGCCAGATTGCTCAGTTATTCCCATTTTATAATTACTAGTAATAAAATATCACTAAAATCAAACTGATTAACACATTAAGTGCCAGACTCGAATACATTTGCTCAAACTGGGCAGTACCTTACTTCTGGAGTCGTCTATTGGTTTCAGTGAGACTCATTTGGTTTCAATCGGGCCATTTGTGAAGTAAAATACTATTCTGAATGAATACGAGAATCGGAAATTGACCCTTAATGTTTGGCCTCAATCAGTTTTGTCTAAAATAACTATGGTTTGCAGCACAGAACGTGAACTCATTAGATCAATTCTACGTTTCATCCATTAAAACAAAAAGCAAATACTGTAGACTTCTTGTCGTGCTGTTACTTAGATTTGCCAGACTGCATTCTGGTGATAGATGAAGTGATTCCAATAATATAGTTTTATAATTCTGCAAAGCACTCTGAGCCTTGAGAAAGACCCTGGAGTATTACACTCAATAGGAGAGACGAGAAAGGAAAACAAGAAATTGTGTAATGACAGACAAATATCCCAAATGGATTCACAAATATAAAGAGCATCTTTGTAGTCAGGAGAAAAAGATGGGGTGTAGTGTATTCAAAGCACATGTAGTGCAGGTCTAACTGTTGTGCAGCAGGAGGAAAATGATTAGCTCACTGTCCTTTGAGATGTGCCTCCTGGAGCACAAAATCATGATATTTGAATTCGGGTTCAAACTTTCCCAGTTCAGAGTTTAAAATCCAGTTCTCTAGTTCAAGCTCATTTTTAATTTTACTATTGATTTTAGCCTCCAGTGCCACATACTAGAGGCCATGTGACCTAATCATGGGGAACTACAAATAATACAAAAGAGTAACTTGTTTTGCTCAGTGGTTTAATAAGTACAGCAGACAGTGAGAAAACAGCTTATTGTAGACATGTTTGAATTGATGAGCTAGTAAGTCATTTCTTTTTTGATATATCTGGCTCTGGTCAAATATTTTACAGCTCTGGGTAAAGAAGTCTACTTGCAAAAAGACAATCTAAAAAAAGAATTCCTTGAGTCAGATTTCACTCTCAGTAACCCCCATAAAGCCCCTTTAAAATCAATGGGGCTACACAGATGTAACAAGGAGCAGAATTTGGCCCCTTATCTTTAAAGAGAAACTGATCACAGACCTAAAATGTAATAGTAGCTTAGGTTCAAGTGGAAGTGAAAGTATCTATAAAAATATAATATATAACAAATGGAAGAAAGGGAAATTCATAGGAATTAATATAAATCAGAAGTTTGGAATTGTAGAAAATTGATAAGGAAAGCAAAGGGTCACAAGGAGAAATCTATAGCCAGCAGAGTTAAGGATAATTAGAAATATTTTTTTAAAAAATATATAAGGAACAAAATGGGTCCTGAGAATGATACTAATCCATTACGCGATGGAAATGGTAAACTTATCAATAATGCAGAAAAGTCAGATGTGTTCAGTAAATATTTCTGTTCTTTTTTTGGGAGGAAAAACAGATGATATAGTCTCATCACATGGTGATAACACTCTTTCCATTCCACTAATATTTCTGGAAGATATTAAATAGAATCTATTAAAGTGGGATATTTTTAAATAAGCAGTTCCAGAAACTTGCTGGACCATTAATGTTGATTTTCAATAAGTCTTGGAGCACTGGAGAAGTTCCAGAGGACTGGAAGAAAGCTAACGTGCCAAGTTTTAAAAAGGGTAAACAGGATGACTCTGGTAATTATCATCCTGTCAGCCTGACATTGATCCTAGGCAAGATAATGAAATGGCTGACACAGGACTTGATAAATAAAGAATTTAAGGAGTGTAATGTAATTGATGTGAAGCAACATGGCTTTATGGAGACTAGATCCTGTCAAATTATCTTGATATCTTTTTTTGATGAGATTACAAGTTTGGCTGATAAAAGTAATAGTGTTGATGTCATATACCCCGGACCTCGCTAGAACATGCGTCTATATAGCATGAATTCGCATATAATGCGGTCGCAGCAATGGATCCCAAATTTAATTACTTTAATTGCAATTAATTTTAATGCAGTACCATGCATGGATCCCAAATCCCGTGTTCTAGTGAGGGTCTGGTGTACCTAAAGATCTCTAAGGCGTTTGACTTGATACCACACTACATTTTGATTAAAAAACTAGAATAATATAAAATTAACATCACACACATTAAAAGGGGTAAAATCTGGCTAAATAGTAGGTCTCAAAAAGTAAACAGGGAATAGTCATCGAGCAGATGTGTTTCCAGTGGAGTCCCACAGGGATCAGTTCTTGGCTCTACATTATTTAACATTTTTATCAGTGACGTGGAAGAAAACATAAAATCGTCACTGATAAAGTTTTCAAATGACACAAAAATCAAGGGAGGGGTAAATAATGAAGAGGACAGGACACTGATTCAAAGCAATCTGGATGACTTGGTAAACCTGGTGCAAACAAACAATATACCTTTTTAATACAGCTAAATGTAAATATATACAACTAGAAACAAAGAATGTAGGCCTTTCTTACAGAACAGGGCTCTCTATCCTGGGATGCAATGACGCTGAAAAAGATTTCGGGGTCATGGTGGATAATCAAGTGAATGTGAACTCTCAGTATGAGTGGGATGCAATCTTGGGATGCACAAACAAGGAAATCTCAAGTAGGAGGAGTAGAGAGGTTATTTTACCTCTGTATTGGCACTGTTGCAATTGCTGTGGGAATACTGTGTCCAGTTCTGGCGCCCACTATTCAAGAAGAAGGTTGATAAATTGGAGAGAGTTCAGAGAAGAGCCAAGAGAATGATTAAAGGATTAGAAAACCTGCCTTATAGTGATAGACTCAAAGAGTTCAATCTATTTAGCTTAACAAAGAGAAGGTTAAAGAGGTGACTTAATACAGTCTAGATGAGGAACAAACATTTAATAATGGGCTCTTCAATCTAGCAGACAAAAGGTATAACATGGCTGGAAGCTAAAGCTTGACAAATTTAGACAGGAAATAAGGCGTACATTTTTGACAGTGAGGATAATTAACACTGGAACAAAACAATTTACCAAGGACTGTGGTGAAATCTCCATCACTGACAATTTTAAAATCAATATTGGATGTTCTTTTAAACAGTATGTTCTAGGAATTATTTTGGGGAAGTTCCATGATCTGTGTTATACCAAAGCTCATACAGATTCTGGCCTTGGAATCTAAGAAAATTAGAAATAGCGGCCTTTGGTGTGTATACTTACCTGATGGTAAATGTGGTATTATTATATAGCTGTATATATCTTGTATGTGCCACCTACAGATAAGTGGTGGCATCATTATATACTTTACTGTACATACTTTATAACTGGCTGATAAGTGTAGCATTTCTTCTGGGTTTTAACAACAGAGTAATATTCATCAAGTGTCCAAACTGGAGTGAATTTTAAAATGGAGAAGACATTTTTTTAAAAAGTTGCACAAAATTCTTTAGCTTTACAATGGTCCTTTTCTCTAACTCAGAGGGGTCCGACAGGATGCAGAGCCCATAGACTATAAATATTAACTGTACACCACAGTATCTCACCAAAACCCATGGCTTTCAACGACACTGCTCTGTGTGTGCCTCAGGGTGTGACACAGAACAAACACTTGAATCTCTTCAGGCTTGTCTTCACAGCACAGCAAAGCACATTAGAGGGGTCTGATTTGTAAAGCGCTCTAACGTGCTGCACTCTAATTGCTCTGAGTAGACCCTGCTAGCATGAACTAAAAGGTGCCTAGTTCACACCAACAGGGTCAACATGTGACAGAACGCAGCATGTTAGAACTTTATAAATCACACTCCTGAGGTGGGCTTTACCACACCTTGTAAACAAGCCCTTAGTGATTCTTCATAGTCACACAGTCTTTGTGGACTGGAGATATGATTGCTGTGCTCTATCACCAGCTTGGATAGATTGGAGAAGATGCTTTTGATGTACCTGTAATCTGAAACAGCAAAGCTATTACAATTCCTTTCTAATACAGATATTGACAATCACCTCCAAACATAGTGCACTCAGTGCTACCAGCAAACCCTGCAGAAAAGAATGGGCACTTAGGGCTAGATTCACAAAAGGACTTAGTTGCCTAACTGCCACTTCAGGCATGTAAATCCCAGAATCAGGCCCACTAGGATTCAAAGCTTCCGTCAAACCCCGTAATCATGTAAAACTGCTCAGTAGCACCTACATTTTTGCAGAAGAAGATCCCTAGGAACCTATGTTTCTACCTCTGAGCATGCTCAGTGCAGTCCCATGTCAGGCATCCAGATGGCTACACCCCAGAGCAATTCATGTTCCTCTGCCTAATTTGCCTGCAGGGTTTGATCCAGTAAGTGTGCTCAGACCTCACCTATCAAACCAGGTCCCTATAGGCAAGCTTGTGCAAAAAATTGGGGGAGGGGGAGGAAGAAGGAGGACAGAGTAGCCACTTGTCCAGGTTTTCCTAGGATTATCTCTTTTTTAAGGTAGCTATCCTGGGAAATCTACAAGGGTGCTCAACGCACACTGCCATCTGTCCAGTTTTATGGGCTCAGGATCATCCTAGAGGTCCCAAATTTTTGTACTTCAGAGGTAGCAACCCTAGAGAAAAGGAGAAGGACCTTCTCCCTCATAACTAACCCAGTAGTGGGAGACCCAGGATCCCGTCCCCCTGCTCCAATGATTTTTTTTAATTATTTATCCACAGTGGAACTGCTTCAACAGGAGAGACTGAGGGTGCCTTATATCAGAATATCTCATAGTGCAATGGTTAGAGCACTCACCAGAAAAGTGGCAGATCCCAGTTCATATCCCTTCTCCCCTCAGGAGGATTGGGGTCTCCCACATCCCAGGTGAGTACTCTAACTACTGAGCTAAGAGTTAGGAGGGAGATGATACCCCCGGTCATCGTCCTCCTCCTCTTCCTCCCTCCAACTTCTTGAAAAAACAGCATAGGTGCCTAACACCAAGAGAGGGTTTTCAGCTGGGAATCCCAAGCTGAGGGAGGCAATTCCCTGCAGCCTCAATGTAGGTGCCTATCTCTGTGAGAGGGGTGGAGTTTATCACATACACACTTGACATCTCCCATTCTCTAGTTTAGGTGGGGAGCAGCCTAGCATGCTGGTTTATTTAAATCCCCTTTGAGGTGCCTCTCTCTCCCCATTCACTGCGTAGGAAGCCTAGGCACCTAACTCAGGCTTTGTGAAACCCAGTCAGTAATTTTCTAGGCATCTAAAAGTTAGGCATGGTGATGCTGAGCATCACCACACTATGTTTCTTTGTAAATCTAGCCCTGCTTTGTCTGTGTAACTCTTCCTAGAATCATCACTCCAGAAAAAGTGTACTAGGGTAAAAAAGAACAGGAGTATTTGTGGCACCTTAGAGACTAACGAATTTATTTGAGCATAAGCTTTTGTGGGCTACAGCCCACTTCATCGGATGCATGCAGTGGAAAATACAGTAGGAAGATATATATATATACACACACAGAGAACATGAATCAATGGGTGTTACCACCTTATAGTGTGTATATATATATCTTCTTACTATATTTTCCACTGCATGCATCCGATGAAGTGGGCTGTAGCCAACGAAAGCTTATGCTCAAATAAATTTGTTAGTCTCTAAGGTGCCACAAATACTCCTGTTCTTTTTGCAGATACAGACTAACACAGCTGCTACTCTGAAACATGTACTAGGGTCAGTGATTTTGTTAGCGTAAAAATATGCTGTCGGGGTTATGCTCCTGTGGTGCAAGACCTGTAGGATACCATTGCAACACAGCAGTTCAGAATACACCAAGTAGGACTGACAGCTAAAAACAATATATAATTTCTTCCACAGTTGTGATTATTCTTTAAGAAACACACATACCTTTATAGTCTCAGGGAGGTTAAACTGTTGTCTTTTCTCCTTTAATCGCTTCATTATGGTATCCACGGTTTCTTCGACGGATGGATTTGGTTCAGTACTTGCTGCTTCTTGCTTCCTGATCTCTTTGTATATTCCAGGGCTCTCATGCTGCACAATTCTTTTGGGTGCTTTAGGGGTACAGTTTTGCTCTTCTGACATTTTGAGTTTAAGCTCTGGTCAAAACAGCAAGTTACTTGGCAAATGAGTTTTTAATAAACATTTGTCAAAAGGTTTCTTCTGACACTATAAGAAAAACACCCTGGTTCCTTGTGTTAGTTTGTTAACATACTACAATCATTTGGGAAACTAATGATCCTTAACTTGAGTTTTTAATTCCTCTACCCCTCATCTGAGAGCATTCACTCAAACAGGCAGGAATCAGATGCAGCATAAACAGCAGAAGTTGCCAGGTGGGATAGAGCTGCCACTACCCCATACCACAACCCATCCAAGCCCCTTACATAGCAGGTGTGACCATGGACAAGGACATAGGCCAGGCAGCCATTATGCCTGGCTGATCTCCACTGCCAGAATGACGTCGAGCATCAGACAAGGCATCCATTATATTATTGTAACATGATGTTACAACAGGGACCAGCTTGGACCCTGGCCAGCCTAGGATTGAGTCTAAAGGTGGCTTAAAGACACCCATAGTTCCTGCTTGTGCAGACCAGAGGATATGGGAAGAAGTGAGAAACTATGGACAGGGCACTGGCCTGAGCCTTTGGAGCTTGGACTCTATTCCTGAATCTGCCACAGGTCTACTGGTTGACCTTATGCAAGTCACTTCATCTCTTTCTGCCTTAGTTTTCCTGCTTCTAAAATAGCACTAATGCTACTTACTTCCTTTGTAAAAGCACCCAATATTGCAAACACTCACACAGGCATTTAGCTTTACTACTGCGAGTACTCCCACTGAAATCAATGGCACTTCTCATGGTAGTAAAGTTAAGCATGTGCTCAAGTGTCTGCAGGATCAGGGCCTTTAAGGTGTATGAAAATGTATGTATGTGAACTGGGTTTTATCATTTCGAAATATAATCGATTTAAAGTGGCAATTTACAAGAAGTTACACATCTAGTTTGGACATTTTACAGCTATTTTGCTTTTCTTTAGTTAAAAAAACAACTTGTGACAATGCAGACTAATCACTTGATATTTAAGAGATGGATTTTCAAAGGAATTCATGGAGTTTGGTGCCCATCTCCCACTGGCTTTCAATGGGAGTTAAGTTTCTAGACACCTTAAGCACTTATCAAAATCCCACTCTACAGTACTGAAGTGTAATACTATGATTCACTTAATGGTGAAAAATGCATCTAAAACAAAAATGTTTCTTTGATTACTTTAAAAATAGCTCGTGTTTTATTTTTATTTAAAAAAAATCAATAGTGGCTAAATTTTCCCCTTGGATACAAATATCTTGCTCCCCACTCTGGTCAATGGAGCCACGTATAGGCTGTCA
Organism: Gopherus evgoodei; assembly: GCF_007399415.2. Classification (NCBI taxonomy): domain Eukaryota; kingdom Metazoa; phylum Chordata; order Testudines; family Testudinidae; genus Gopherus; species Gopherus evgoodei. The sequence goes on along the minus strand of NC_044328.1, from coordinate 51,223,327 downwards.
AGGAAAATTTTAACCTTTGGTATTAAATCTAATTTCAGGCAAGAAGCTATTTTAATGACTAAATAATAGGTGGTTTAAAATGGAGTTTTGTAATGTAAATTCAACAAACCCCCTTTACCACTACAATGTGAATGGTATCAGTATAACAAACCCATTAACTTGGCAATTAGGTACAGTATGCTAATACTAATGATGCTGAAATATCAGACAAACATTGAGGCTAATATTTAAAATTGCATCTCTGTTTGCAAAAATGTTGATAGTTATGAATAAGCTCTCTCTTTTTCAGCTCTATTGAAAATCGTTGAACTGACTTTCCGCGAGCATGGCAGGGAGAGATTGGCACTGCACATGCCATTTCATCTTTCTTTTTGTCCTTAGGGAAACTTAGTGAAATAGAAATAGGGAGCAAAGAGCAAAAAACAAATACTAAAATGCTCCTACTGCATTAGCACTGCTTTACAAAGTTTCCAGTACTATGAAATTGTCCACTATGCAATAAAATGAAACTATATACTATTATGTACCTTTGAGTTGTTTACGACCTTTAGCCAAGTCATTCATCCATTTCAGGACTTCAGGATTGGAAGTTTTGTCACTATGTGAAGGCTGCACATAAGAGAACAGAAAAGAAATGATGATGAGACTATTCCTTTTCTTGTATTCTCTACGGACTGATCCTGCAAAGAGAGTCAATGCACAGTGCACAAGGTTTAGCATGTGCGTGAGTCTTTGCAGATTCAGGCCTACGTTTGTAAAAATCAAACTTGTGCTTGATGTAGCAGGAATTCTGATGATACTCCTGCCATACTCATCCAATAAAGAAATAGCTTCTTTAAAATACAAAATATTTCAGAACAAAGATTCCATGTTAATGAGAATCACAGTGAATTATGAGATATATTTATTTCCCTCATACAAAAAAGAATAGGCATCTACCTAATCATCTACACCCCCTCCCCCAACAGAGTGGTTGTTGTCAACATTTCTATTCAAGGATCCCCTCCCAGGACCTCATTGTTATTTATCAGGATCTATTCAGGACCCTCTCCCATTTAACAATATGAGAAGGACAGGGTGGTCACAACAGCCTGATACCAGTTTGTGACCTGATACCTTAGGTCAAAAAAATATGCCCTAGCGGAACCTGGAAGATCTCAAGGAGGCTGCATGGGATTCACTTTGGTGTCTATCCAGGTGTGAGGAACTGTGGCAACGAACCTTATAGTGACAGCCTGTATATGAGCCATATCAGGTTACCATGGTCCATGTAGATGGTGATTCTTCCACACATCATATGGCCAGAAATAGTTAAGATCCCAAATCACTGCTAAGCATTATATTATATACACTCTCCATTTTACATATTTGGCTTGATTATGCTAATAAGCTTATTATCTTCTTGTATTGGGGCTTGATACTGCAAAGTGCTGAGTATTCTGTCCCTGGTCTTACAAATTACTTAAACACTGCTAAACTGTGCAGGTGGGTTTGAGTAGTAGGGTGCCCAGATAGCAAGTATGAAAAATCGGGACAGAATGTGGAGAGGTAATAGGCACCAATATAAGAGAAAGCCCTTAATATCGGGACTGTCCCTATAAAATCGGGACATCTGGTCACCCTAGTGAATCGTCTCATTGACCTCAGTGAGATTACCCACATGCTTAAAGTTTAAAGGATTTGCAGGATGGAAATCCAAATGCTCAACACTTTTCCAGATGAAGCCCTTACTGCAATCCTTAAGACCAGGGTCCCGAAAGTAATATTTTATGCATTTCACCTCAAATTTTTCACCCAATTTAATTGAAAAACCTGTAAAATACGTTTTAAATCTGTGCAAACACTGCTACCAAGATAATCTTCCTCTCCTTCTACTCCAGCCATGTCTCCTCCTCCTTGAGTCCTTTCCTCTTCCCTCCTGTATGTAGTGCAAGCTTTTCTCCACTGTCAAAGCAAAAGACTGCTCCTGACTACAGCCTTTCACTGCCTTCATCTCCTCCCTCTTTTGATTCCTGTCAGCATTTACTGCACAGTGGCAGCTGCACAGAATCAAAACAGAAACTTTTTAAAAAGACCGTACACCCACAACAATTTAAACATATTGTGTAGGAGAGAAGGGCTTTGAGAGGGGGTTAAGGAGTGGGGAAGTAGAGGGGGGAAATGCTGTTAGCTTTGCTGCCTGCCAAGTTCATCTGGCATACACCTGTAATAAAAAAAAAAAGTCATATAATGACTTAACTGCTTCCCTTGCTGTATGTGGCAGTGAGACAAGTGATTTATTCACTCCCCTTCCACCTGACCGAGTCTTAAGGTCACACACTCACTGCTCCCCTCTCTGTATCTGGTAGGGGGGTTTATTGATTCACTCACTGTATCCAGTGGGACTGCTCACATATCCCAGGTCTTTGTGAGGTCACTAAGATGGACACCCCTCTGTATCCTGAAGGACTACCAAGCCTCTATGAGGTCAGTGATGTGATCACCACCATACCCTTCAAGATTGATCCTGATGATTAATATAACTGAAATATTATCTGTCTGATTGCCCTGTGTTTTCTTCCTCTGCTCTCCTGAAAATCAGAAGAGGATTATTAACTTATCTGTGGTAATATTAAGAGTACTACACCTGACACTCTCTTCTGCTTCCCAGATCAATGGTTTTCCCCAACCTATTCAAGTATCTACAAAAAAGGGGATGGATGAAAATCTTTTCATTTTTATTGCTTCCAGGATTGCCTCTGTGTTTATTTGGGTTTGCCATCTAGTAAGCACAAGTGTTATTCAAATCCCAAAGTTGGCCATCTAGCTATCCACACATACGCACATGGCAGAAGGATCTCAAAATACCTTTTAAAATGACTGCAGCAATACAGGGCCTACAAAAATCATAATTCTGAATAGATATAGACCACAGTTGTTCATGCCCACTACTTTTCATTGACTATCACTGATACCAGCCCCATGACATACAAAATGTGGAAGTAAACCCCACCCAGCTCCCTGGCTTCCCCTTTTTAGACAAAACTCCTGGAAATCACCAGGTTGAGCAAGTGAAGTCTGTTGATCCTGTTCCACTCTCTGTAAACTAATCAGAGACGTAGCCCTCAAAAAGGTTGCTGAATAATGACCAATGATGAAGATGATGAATCCCAAGGTCTGGAAGTGGGGTCAAGGCTGTTGCACAATATTCTGATGATTTAGTTTATTTTACAGATCTATCTCTACCTAGCTATAAGAAGCTCAATATGGGAAGAGACAAATACATCTGTTTTTTATGTTCCATGGCTGCCACCAAAATCTCACAGATGCAGCAAGGTTCTTCCCCTTCAAAGAGTGCTATTTCCACCATTTGAGCTAAAGGAGAATCTCTATTAGCTGTCAGTAATATTAAGGCTTATATTCACTTTATTGACCAATCATAACAGAGCAATATAATCTCAAACAGATAAGGAGGTCTGATTCCAATGAAGTAAGGTTGGAAGGTGCTTATTATTTTTACATACTATAGCAATAGCTTTCATATACCACAGTAGTAGCAAAGGAGCATCACATCCTCCTAGGAAACTGCTTTACCTTTCAGACACCCAAGGAGTGTTCTGATAGATGATGGGATGCTACTGAGACAGAAATGGGGAGGATGCCACAACTTGTCTATGGAGCAACTGCACAAGAGGGTGAAACCTTACAGACCTCCACTCACACACAATATCCTATACCCTAGAGATGAATGGCTCCTTAGCTTTTGCTTTAGCCAGAGTCAATACTTGGGGCTCTCTCTGCCATATATTGTACATCTCGGGACACAGATACCACTTAGCCACAGACCAGAGCCTTCATTTTTTATTTGACAAATGACTTCTAAAGAATGTTATTGTTTTGTTGATTTTTTGAAAAGATAACTCAGTCCACATGAATGAGAAAAGCTACATAGCAGAACAAAGTTGCCAAACTAATAATTTTATCTAAAATGCAAGTAAGAAGCTATTTATACATATCAGAACATTCCTTTGTCTTACAGATTTTCAGGATATTTTAAAGTAATTAAATGTTACCATCACCCATCCTGATTGATGGATACTCCCCAATGAATATAACTCAAAACAGCTTCACAATTATGTCCTATAATCACTCAGATATCAATTTTTTTCTATTATTTTGCAAGAAGCAATCCTACACCTTTAAGGACAATATCCGTAAGACATGTAGCATTCACCCTGTAGCATTCATCCCATCTTATTTCTCTGATTATTTTCTTACCCGATATTTTTTTTCTTGTTCAAACTTTTCTTCAAACTTCCTGATTTTTCTCTTGAGACTTTGAAGATGTCTGGTAAGTTGCATTACTGTCTGCGGCTCTTTGCAGTCCTCACAATTACACCTGGAAGAACTTCTGGGCCTGCAAAAGTAGAAATAAAATCTCTGTTAATGCAACTAACACTTCTGATCTCCTGCCATGAAATCAGAACTATAGCCACATAGAACCATCTCTAGTCTAAATCATATGTAAATTGTGTTAGAACTCCAGATATTTCTCCTATATATAGACACAAGGAGAAATGGTTAGGCATTATGAAGTAAATATGTGAAAGATATGTTTTTTCTTTGAAGGTGGCATAGTGTTTAGTGGGCAGCCCCCACCTTTTCTACCTTACTTTGATTATTAAGTGTGGGATTCTGAAAAGGTCTCTGCATTGACCTAACTTTTGAAAACCATTTTGAAATTCTCACCCTAACAGGTCAGATTTTGATACTTTTGTTCACAGTTAATAATAGCACCTATTCCATGAGTAGTCCCACTGACTTCAATTCAATTATTTGTGGAGTAAGGTATGATGCAATGTGAACAAAGGGAACAGAAAATGGCACTTCTTTTATATGAAGTGCATTTAGGGCCAATTTCAGGAAGATATTTACTTCCTGAATCAGACCAGAGGGCTGCCTATAATGATTTCTGTAGGTTAGAATTAATTACTGTCACCAACAGGTGAAAATGTAGTACTGAAAATCAGAGCTGATCACAATTCCAGTCCACAGGAAATTCTTACATTACAAAATTTATTATTGTTCCAAATCAAAATGAAAACACTTTTTTAAAAATTTCCTATAGAACAAAAATTCAGAAAAAAGTTGAGAGTAAACTGAAATATTTCAATAAAATTAAAATGTTTCATTCCAATTTTGACTTTTTTCTTATTTTATATTGCATTATAATTTATAATATAATGAAAGAAATTCAAAACAAAATTAATTTTCAAAACACAAATATCCTTATAATTATTTTTTTTAAATTTTAAACAGAATTTTGTCAAAATAAACATGTTCTCATAAAAAGTTTAGATTTTGGGAAAATAGCATTTTCTGACAGACAAATGTTCAGTCAGAAAGTTTTCGATCAGCTCCACTGAAAATGATTCTGTCTAATTTCCATGCACTAAAAAAATGGGTTTGTTGGACAAAAAAATGTTTTTTTTTTAAAGTTTGTTTTATTTCAAGTTAAAATATTTGTAAGTATAATATTTTAACTTTGGACTTTAAAAAGCAGATGTTCTCGTTTAAGAGTTAGTACCACAAGTTGCCAAGAACTTGAAAAAAAGCACAAAATATTTCATTAGTATACTACCTTCTATTCTACAGGCATTTAGTGTTGCAATTGAGAGTCTACCCTTACTGGCAGTAGGCTTAATCATTGTGTAGGATATTTCATGTGTGACTTCTTAGATTTGTGAATAAATAGGCTTGATTATTTGTATTTGCCTAAACTTTATTTTTAAGATTTAAAGAAAACAGAGTTCCAGCATGAAATTAATTCTTAGAATTTTCAAAAAGGACTTACAAGGACTATTCAGATGTTTTGTGACACTGCCTTCCATTTCCAATGAATGACTCATGCAGTACCATTGCAGTTGAACTTTTCTGAATTAGACCTTTAATAACCATTTTTATCCTGTGTTCACTTTTCAGACTGATTATGAACTAACCTTTAAAAATGTCGTTACTAAACTATAATTGAGATTTCAGCTAATGTTGTATTTTGTTCTCATGGGAAAATGTTAGGTCATATTTATGGTATTTCAAATTAATCATGCCAAATTATATTATATTATGAAACATCCCTGTTTAGAGCAAACATCATGACCATATCTGAGAAATATGAAGAGTCAAATATTCTAGACTGTACAAACATAACAAAAATTAAAGTTAAAAATGTATTTTCTTACATCATGAAAGGTTGAGCGCTTGGTGGGGAAGGGGCCGACTCTGTGTCTAAATTAAATCTCTGGCTTTGACTAAAGATTGAGCAGCGTGGTGACAGAAGGGGATTATCTCCATCAGTAATATGATATAGTAGTCTACTGGTCCCTAAGGAGTGATGGTCTTCTAGGCCGTTGTCTGCGTCACTCTGCCAGTCTCGATGGGCTGGTACAGGCTCTATAACGACAAGATCAAATCAATATGGGACTGAAGGTCTCATAAAACAGTCTAATTCGTTAGCTACAGAGGAAAATAAGAATCTGCATGAACAAATGTGTTCATGGAAGCAAAGTGTGATGCTTGAAAATGTTGCAATTAATACAATGAATAATGTATGGTATAGCAATGCAGCATACACTGGTAGAATGTGGTACCAAATCAGAGCATAACAAAGGAGGATACATAGGTTACAACAACTGGTATAACACTGTATTCTGAGTTCCACAATGGAATATAGACAGGTGTGTGTGCGTAAAAATAAACCATGAAGTTTTGTTAAAAGAAAGATAGGAAGTTTCTCAGAATAAAAGCATTTTCTCTGTTTTTATAGATCAGTTTTCTCCGAAATGTACTCTTTGCAGCAGAATATGAAGACAGATGTAAAACAAGACTCATTCCCTAATTTAGGGCTCAGTCCTTTGCTTGGGAGAAGGATAGGACACATCTGCAGAAGTAACACATTTAGGACTCTATCCTGCAGTGTATTGAGTGCTTCTAGCCTGATGACCCATATCCTGTAGAATTCTGCTCTTAATTCTCAGGGTAAGATGCCACTCTGCAGAACATTACTAACCCATCATGTATTACTAACCCATTCAGACCAATATACGCGAACAGAAAATTGAAACTGGTTGCATAAACAGTAAAATGTAGGTGGTGCACTCTGTCTGCTGACTTGGGGTGTTAGGTATATGGCATTATGCTAGCAATGTCCCCATGCACTAATGGGCGCATAGGCTCCTAAGGAGTGGACAGCACCTAGTGTGTGAGAGGGGGAATGCATAAGGAGCATTTTCAACAGTGAGCTTAATTAGCCATTGGAGCAACTTATGCAAAGGATGTAGTGGATCCCTCCATCACTTGAAGTCTTTTAATCAAAAAAGGATGCCTTTCTAAAAGATATTCTGTAGCTCAAACACAAGATCCAGCTCGATGTAAGAAACATAGGTGAAATTCTACAGCCTCTGTTAAGCAGGAGGTCAGACTAGATGATCGTAATGGTCCCTTCAGGTCTTAAATCTGTCTGTCTATGAACCTCACCTCCCTCCTTTTGCCCACTGGCCAAGACCACATAGTTCTAGTCCACATCTTGCCCTGACTCTGCATTGAAACAGTGAGACTCCCTGATCCTTCTTCCTCACCCTCAAGAGGCTTACACAAAATAGGCCGGAATTTTATCCTTAACTGGTATTTTTTTCCACAGGGTGTGCTTTTAAGAAGATTATGCTTCATGATGGCGAAATCCTGTACCAGCATACAAAATCCTGTTGAAAATATATGTACAAACAAGTTACAAAAGCCAGAATAGAATTTTCAATGCCAAAAGAGAGTGTTTTCTCTCAACTACATGGGTAGAGATTTTCATCTATATTAATAACTAATATATTAATATAAGTTAATTTTATTATTTTCCCTTCAAAATTGTATCTATATGCAAAATTGGAGTCTGCATCAATTATTTTTATATTTACTGTAGGTTCATACCATGAATTAGTTCTGTATCATACATACATTACAAGGGATTCATTATATCATAGATTTTATAAAAATTTCAGCAGAAGAAATTGAACATTAATTTTCTCCCAGATCAGCAAGGAGATGTCAGATAAGCAGCAGATCTGAAAATGTTCCTTCACCTTTGCTTTTAACTAAAAATGAAATTTTAATCAATGATGTTACAAAAATTCAGAAGACATACCTCTAATTCCTATTAATTTAGAGCACTAAGTTGTGGATTTTCCCATGGTAAGGGGGTAGGACTTTCAGAGATAAAAAGGCCTTTTCCATTAAGATTTTGATGGAACTGTTATACTGTATTTTAATTATTATCTGCATAACAGATAATCACTGAACTTGTTTAGCAGTGGGAAAATAGCGGCTCCAAGCAGCCTCCCTTCTCGAAAGCAGAAAATTGGGCACCGACTTCAAAATAAATAGATTTAAATGATCTAAAATACTGTTTTATCAGACATTGTCCAATTGTTTCTATGTCACAGGCAACACAACACCAAATGTTCCTAAATTAAAAAGATTATATAGTGCTTACACTGTTAGCTAACAAGTGATGTTCTATAACTCTGGAATAAAGTATTTTGTTGTTTTTAACATCATTAAATGCATTTGTAATATTTTGCATTTTTATTTTACTTGTTTTCATTTTTAGGAGCAATAAAAATAGGTCTACTTGGAATATTAATCAATATATGAACAGAGTATTTGTTTACAGTGTACCACATTACTGATTCAGACACTTTATGATATTGAAAAACATGGTAGAAGCATGTTATAATGGTTGCAAAATGATATGCTAAATAATTAGAATTACAGTTGCCCGCGCAGCCAGGAATGCTGGAACAATTTTTACTGTGGGGGTGCTGAGGCCAACAATAAGCAGCAGTATCTTCCTGTGCAGACAAATCAAACAATATAGCCAGTTCTCCCACTTCACTGAAGCCTGAGGAGCTACTAGTGTGCTGGAGAGGAGAATTTGACCAATGAAGTAGAAATTATTAAGCAAAAAGTTATTGGATAGAATTAAAAACCAGGTACATTGGCCTTGTTTGTCACAACTCGTTCTGGTCAGAAAATTTTTCAATGAAATAGATGGTCCTCAGAAAGTGCAGATTAGTTGAAACTGAAACTATTTGCAGAAATATCTTGGCTTTGATAAAAGTTTCTTTGGGAAGGTTTCTCTGGTCCAGGATGGAATTTCTGGTCAAACAAAAGAGAGAGAGAGAGAGAGACCCACCACAGAATAGGCAATAGCCCAGTGGTCAGGGGCGGTCTATGTTTTTTGCCACCCCAAGCACAGCAGTCAAGGAGCCTTCGGCGGCACTTCTGCAGGAAGTCCGAGTCAGGGAGCCTTTGGCCGCATATCTGCGGGAGGTCAGGCAGTCCCGCAGATTCGGCGGTGGTTCTGCAGGTGATCTACCGGTCCTGAGCCTTTGGCATACCTGCCACCGAATTGCTGCTGAAGCCACGGTAACCGATGGACCTCCTGCAGAAACGCTGCTGAAGGCTCCCTGACTGCCACCCTCACGACGATCAGCAGGCCGCCACTCCCCCCTCTGGCCTGGCTTGCCACCCCAGGCACATGCTTGCTGAGCTGGTGCCTGGAGCCACCCCTGCCAGTGATTATGGCACTCTCACATCCCAGGAGAATAACCTAACAGCTCCAAGAGGGAGAGAGACCCACCTCAGCACAGCCAATAAGCCTGGTGGTTAGGGCATTCACCTGAGATGAGGGAGTGCCCTAGTCACTTGGCTATTGGTTATTCTGAGGTGGAGCTTGGCCTCTCTTGTGCACGCTCTTATTTGACCAGAAATTCCATCCTAGGCCATGAATCAGGTAGAGCAGAGACTTGAACCTGGGTCTCCTGTCTTCCACATCCCAGAAGGGTGCCAGAAGCACTGGGCTATTAGCTATTCCCTCTCTCTGTGTGCGGGAGTTTTTTTGCAATTTTTTTTTGAAAGGTCTCGGTTTCATCCCAGCGTGGAGTGGAAACAATTTTGAAATCTTGAAGTATTTGGCAGGGCAGAAAAACCATTTTCTCCCCATTTGTACTCACTCGCCCACCCCCCTTAAATAAATCCCCTGGAAAGAGGAACGAGGATGAACAGATTTATCAAAAGATATAAAAGCCATGCAGAGACTATGCATGTCTGGTGCTGACCCATAATTACACAATTTAGGAAAACACGTAAAATAAAAATGCAAAATAAAATATTTCAAATGCATTTAATGATGTTAAAAACAAAATACTCTATTCCAGAGTTACAGAACATCAATTGTTAGCTAACAGTGTAAGCATTATATAATCTTTTTAATGTATCTCAATATAAATGACCATTTTACATTTTGTGAACCCACCTAATATAGTATAAGCTGGTTATTTACAATGAAATGTAAATAAAATGAAAAGTTTACACTGTCTTTATAACTTTCATGGCTATCAACTGACAAAAAACGGGTTATAAGACACACACTATGGAAAAATACATGGAAAGAGATTTCCCCAGACCTACATTTTGCAGAATTTGTAAAGTATGTGAGAGATCCAAATCCTTCCTCCAGTGAAATATGCAGAAAGGAATTTTGAAGAAATGTAGGTTAGGACATTGTACCTGCCTAAGTTGTGACTTGCACAAACAATTCACATGTGAAATAAACGGATTAACGAATGCTACATAGCAAAGGTAAGCAACAATGCTATCTTCTGACAGTGAATCCCTTCATTGTTTTAAAAGACAATACAGTTACAGTACATGAATCTAACCTACTTTTTTCCCCTAAAAAATAATACTGTGGTGTCCTCTGGAATTAATTGTATTAACACCTTTTATATTTCGCATACTTTTCAGGCTTTGAGAAACGTAAGGAACCATTGTGGGGAGGGCTGGAAATAGCCTCTGCTGCTGACCATCTATTAGCATAATTAAAAGGAAGTGTCTTATTCTGAAAACATATTAAGTACTGGGTTTTGCACTGTCAAAGAAAAATGGCAGTGTTAAAATTTTTGGCAGGTCCCTGAATACCATAAGGACAGCAGAAAGATTTCCATATTTTGCACTCTGACTCTGGGGCTCTGAGTGGAGGCTGTTCACAAATCTGTACTTCTGCCAAATACAAGGCGCGATGAAGTGGGAATTTTTTGAAATATTTGTATGAGTTCCGAGTGTGTCTTAGTTTCCCCTATATGTTGCATTGTTGCCTAGGGAAGGGGGGGTGGGGATAAGACTGTCTGTTCTCTGGGTAGGCTAAGGCCGTGTCTACACTATCACTTATGACGGCAAAACGTATGTTGCTCAGGAGTGTGGAAAAACAGACCTCTGAGTGACATAAGTTTCAATGGCATAAGTGGTAGTGTGCACAGCACTATGAGGTCAGACTGAGAGATGGACAAAGTTTGAGCAATGAGGTTCATTACAGCTTGGACACAAGGCAACCACAGCACTAGGCCTAGATTAAACACACAAACTGGCCCTAAAAATATCCTGGGCTCCTAAATTGGACCTGTGATGGGATGTACCAGGCCCTTCGAGGTGCCCTGCTGGAGGTGCTGCGGTACTACCACACCCCACCCCACCCCAGAAAAGGAGCAGTAAAGGTGGGTCCTCTTTACCTGGGAAACATCCTATCAGAGCTCAGCAGGCTCAGATAAAAAGAGTTGCAGGGGCTGAGCTAGTCAGTTCCTGGCAGGGATCAGAGGAACAAGAAAGATGCTCCTTGCTGGAGCTCCAGGGAGAATCAGAAGATGGGTTCTGCTGACATTGGCATTCCGCGAGGAAGAACTTCAGCCCTGAGGTAAAGGTGAAAAGGAAGGGGCTAAGTGGGAAGTGGCCCAGAGAATAGCAGCAGCAACTATTGCAGGAAGAAGCATGCGGCTGCTATTTATAGGGTCTCTGGGTCAGGACTTGGAGTACTGGGCAGGTAGAGGTCCCCCTACTGGCCATTGGCAGGGTGGTCTAATCCCCGAGAAGGGGATAAGGCTTGTTTAGAGGCCCAAGTGAAGGGCAGGGTTTAAAGAGTCTCCAGGGAGAAAGCCCTTGGGGCATTGCTCTATATCAGGGCAGAGACTTAAAGCTAGCCCAGAAGGAGCTGAGAACTGAGCTCAGAGGAATGGCTAAAGACATTACCAATGGCATAGGGACAAGCCCGGTTGGACCTTTTACTGTGGAAGGGGTTTTGTGTTCATGTACATTGATTGTGTGTGACTTGGCTGGAGGGCTGAGCCACTGACAAGGGCAACAGCCGTTAGAGGTACCGTGAAGAGAGAGAGAGAGAAAGAGAGTGTGTGCAGGTTTGTACCCACCTGGCAAGAGGCACTTACAAGCGGTGAGAGTGTCCCCCATCACAGGACTCAAGCACAGTTTTAGAGAGGGCCCATAAAACAGCCCATCGTCACCTATAGCCACAGTCCTAAACTCATGGCATCCTAACACTAGCCCAAGTTCACAAGCTGGCCCCAATCATAACAATTTCATGCCACAATCCTGGCATCAACTCTATACTCCAGCCTGGGCCCTCAAAAGGATCCCAGGCTTTAGCCTACACCACCAATGAATGGGTCCAACATTGACCTAGCCCAACATTTACCCTAGCCTTTTAACCTTAGTGAAAAATCAAAAGCTAAAACCATCCCTAACCTAAACCAGCAAACTGGCTCCAATCCTACATCTATCCTAATCCGACAAATTTGGTCTAATGTCAGCACTAAACCAGAGCTCATAATCTGACATTAAGCCAAGGGCTAGTAACACATGCAAAACATGCAATATGCCTGATCAATGGGGACATCAAAGATATCATAGAAATAATTTCAAGTCTGTGTTCTCACATGATGTTCTTAAACAGTTAATAAAAAATTATCCACATCTGTTACATTTGAAAAACTGTGTGTGTGTGTATGTATATATACACATACACACACACACACACAAACACACACACACACACAGAGTTACACAGGTATAATATACATATGCATTCAAATATATACTGTGTCAATGATTGTGAGAATTAGCATTTTTTGTAAAAGATGTGTAAAACTTCTTAGAGTTCAACCACTCACAGTTAGATACCCACTCTGTTAGCTATGTAGCCACATACTCCAAAGTTATGCTAAGTAATTATTTATATTCATTAATTTTATTTCCTCCTATTTTAATATGTTTGAATTCATGATCATTGAAATTCATCATAGCCTCCTTATACAAACACTGGTTCAAGAAGTTACAGGTTCGTAAGTAAATTTGAATATGCTTGTCCCACACAGTCTTCAGGGACTTATAGAATGAGAGTCACTAAACATTTTGGGATCCCTACACAAAATTGCTGTCATTAGCATTCCATTGTTTTGCCAGTATGTTCTAGTTAACCTTGGTTCATAAAAATGGTATTTCTTTTACTTTTATTAATTGGAATGTGAAATCAGAGAAGTGAAATCTATTACGTAATCATGTTTATATTACAAAATTATGCATCTGAAATTTTAAATATTGCTATTTATTCACTGAAAAAAATGCAGATTTGGTCGGCCTGGAACAGTTTCTGAATTTGTACTAAGTTCTCTTGCAATCTGGGAGACCTAACTTCCCACTCCTTCTCCACATAAGGCAGAAGGAGAAACTGAACTCAGGTCTCCAACATTCCTGGAGAGTACCCTCACCACCTTACTAAAGATTATAAGAGACTGCAGGTCCTTCTCTCTTCTCCTTCATCATCTCCCTAACCCATATGTTTTGGCAATCAAGTCTTCCTTGCCTTCTGACAAAATGCCCTCAAATTGAAACATTTCAACACAGCTCTACATTTTTTCAACTTTTTGATTCACTGAAAAAAAAATTTTTTTTTAATCTTTTGGTTTCACCCAAAACATATTTTTTTTTAAATTTCAAAAATTCCCAATGAACTGAAATATCTATTATTTGCCCAGCACTAAAAATATCCTAAAGGCCAGATTCTGATATCAGTTATCCTGGTATAAATCCACCGACTTCATCCAGATTTACACTGATATAATTGATAGCAGAATCTAGACCACTATGATTACTGTGTTTCAACTGACTGAACTGATGAATTCCACCAGTAGTTTAAGAGAGAGAAAAAAAGGACTAGTATGTTTATGTTAAAATAAGTCAGTAAACAAAAACAGCCAAAAGCAGGTGCTACCACAAAACAATGTATATCAAATGCATATGAATGCATAACCAAGCTTCTCCTAAAGCACAGGTTGGAAATGACTGAACGGCAGATCATGCTCTATTTGGACTGTGAGAGAAATGCCACATCTTCCAGTATCCTGCAGTGTAAATGTAAATGAACAGATTAATGCTGTACGTGTTACTTGAAATGGGAGATTTTTAACAGTTTAAATGCAGTCAGAATCAAATCAAAGGTAAAGGTTGCAGAGTCTTCCACTGAATATCAAGTATTCTCTGATTATGAATTATGAAACCACAGAAGCAAAATATTTGTGTTAAATTGGAAAATGATAAAAAATTGATCTTGCCAATGAATGGAAGAGCCTATGCAGTTTTAGTGCAAACTACAAGACCTCTTTGCCCTGTGTAGCACTTGCATGGTCTCCATTCTTGACTCAAATATACAGGTGAGAAACTAGGCTTGTTAGGAATTCCTACAGCTGTATTTGAAACCTGTTATGGTGTTTTTCCACCTATGTTGCAGCAGCCAGATAAAACACACACACAAAAACAAACAACCTATTCCTAATCAACTCAGAAGTCAAAATGTTTCACTCTCTTTTTGGCTACAGTATGTATCATCCTTTGCATTGCTTAGATTTTCAATGATTAGGGTTATGTATAACTATTTCTTATTTTTTGCAGTACATTGCCATCATTTGAGAATGTCTAAAGTAGAACAGAGTAATAAAAATAATATAAAATTGTTGCATTTTACAGAAAACCCAAACAAACAACAGCTTCTGACATAAGCTTTTCTGAACTCACCTTTCTTTTATCCAAAAAATTTACTTGCAGAATTAAGTTTAGGCCTTGTGGTACTGACCTATTTCCCTTAATGTGGACCATACACAATTTAAGTTTACATATCATTCCTCTGTGTGGTATGCTAGTCTTATTAACTAAGACCTATTTTTCAGAAACAATGATTCCCCTCCTGCCTAAAATCATGATTCAGCCATCTCTGTGATTATAAACTATGAACAGACAGAAGATGATGCCAAGTGTTAGGGCCATTTATTTGGAAGGATTCATTTGTGTGTGTAGGGTTAAGAAAAGAAAGGAACACATCATAATATGCAAAATGGACAAGGCAGATTTATGAATGATTAAAATCAATGTGCTGTAAAACTCACCTTCACAATCTCTCTGCTGATGCATTAAATTAAAATCAATAATAGGAGAAATGAAGTGACATTGCTCTGACAAAAAAATTGCAAAACAGAATTACATGAAATGGCAGAATATCACACACACAATGCAGATGCAACACAGTAAAGAAAGAAAGAAGGTAACTCTCTTGAAAGAAACAAACAACTCAAACTGAAAAAGAGGGAATCTGGACTCTTAAAATTGCCTGTAAAGCCAAATGCTGTACCTAGGAAAAGTAGAAGATTGCTGCAATTTATTTCTGTCCTTGCTAACACCTCTTATCCCTTTGTTTACATTTTTTAGCATTTGCAGCAGCTCACTGCTTCAGCCTTCACATTTCATCCAGGCTGTGTTCCATGGGGCTGCAAATATTAGATTATATTGGAACATAAGACTATCTTGTAATTGCAAATGAGGACACATCATGACAGAGCAGCTTACCTCCACAACTGGCCCCATCAGTTTGCACACTGGATTGAATTGAGGAAGAGGCTGGAGGATCCTTGAAAGCCTGCAGCTGAGGAGTTTCTTCCTGGGTTGGCAAAAATGCAGAGCACAAGTCAGTTTCAAGGGCTTGTAGCTTTATCAAAGAATTGTGCAGACAAAAGCAGAACATTGGGCTAGACAGAAAACAACAAAAATACAGTGACACGTCTTCAGTTCACTGAGCCCATTAGCACTGTCTGCAGAAGGGTGATCCACTAACAGCTCTTAAAGGGATATGTAAGAGATCAAATTTGTATTATTCCATGGGTATCTTCATGTCCTCTGCTCATCTAAATCCTAACTTATATGGATTATTCAACACATGTGGGAATGGTGATTTCATCAGCAAAAGACAATTTGTTCTAGGAAGCCAATCTGAGGTGGTGTCTTGTTTCCTTGGTCTTGGAGCAATATGCTATGCAAGCATTTCATTCCTTGTGCTGACATCAGGATCTGATGACATTATGCCCCTCCCAGTTTACCATTCATAAAAAAAACCCTAAAAAACAAAACCTCTCTACAGCATATTGTGAAGTATATCGCAGTGAACAGAGTTACTGAGAGCTATACAGTCTTCCTCAGGATTCTTGGATGAGGTTGTTTTTTATTTGTTCTTGTACAGACATTTTTTGTAGGGAGGTTGTTGCTGGTTCTATCAGACTATCCTATCATTTTCCATCATCTGCGAAGGCAAAATTAACAGATCTTTGTCGCTCACTGCAGACAAATCAATGAGGACAAGGCTGCTTATCTATATCAGTACCTTCAGCTATTGTTTCATGCTTGGTCCATTTTTCATTTTACTCTTCAATGCTGAGCGTAATATTCAGCTGTACAATCTGACACAAGCATCTTGCTGTGATGCAAATACTCTGAAAGCCTAATCACCACCTGACTGGATTAAATGAGTCACTCCTGACGCTCTGTATGTTCAATTAGACTTCCTCAAGGGGAATACAGATAGCAATGAAAGATGTATGAAAATGCAGAGGGCTGTCTAAAAGCTCACATAGTTGAAACGCATAAAACCAAGCCCAGTGAAACAATAAGGCACTTGCTGACAAAATCAGCATTGCCCCAGAAATATTTGTCCTCATGCTTATGTATCCTTAATTTTATATCCCTAATTATATCTGCTCAGGGTTATCATGACGTAGATTCTTTCAGAACAGGGATGACCCAAACATTTATGCAAATTATAGCTTCCCCCTGTACCATAATTAGTGATGTATCATGCAAATTAGTAAGTCTATGCAATTTTTACTCTCTTGTGACACAGCCACATTATAAACCTCAGGTCAGTAGAGTTTTCTGTTAAAGGTACATTTGGGCTGTGGGCAATAAAATAGAAATTTAAGGGAAGATTCGGAGCTCTGATCTCCTCCCTTTGTGGCATTCAGGCAGTGCAAGGGAGTGGAAATTGGCTCTTTGTTGGGTATACCCAGGGAGGGGGAAATCTCCAGCAAGCACAGAACTGGCATAATCTGGGTCCAGGTCTCCCTTCCGCAGCATCTAACTCAGTCTGTGTGTAAGCAGGGGATTTGTCCCACTATAGTAGGGAAATTTCTCTATGTACACAGTACCCTGGCTGAATCGAGCGATAAAAGGATCCGAGTGCCCACCTGAATGCACTCCCCCCTGGTCCTGCCCATCTTTACTTTCCCTCCAGGTGCCAAGTGAATAGGACTCACATCACACATGAAGGACTGAGCCCAGGGGTTCCTGGATATTTATCTCAGTACTCCATGGGCACTTCTTGGCTGGGATGAGGGTGCCCCTACTGCAGGATATTACTAACTCACTGGTAACCCTTTAATCACTGCAATTCACTTGAACACACACACAATCCATTTACACCAACATCATTTCTTGGGGATTAAACAACACTGCACAGCATAAACATTGAGAGGAAGTGGCTTGGGTAAGGTTCAATGCAGCAGTCTCTGAAGTGCAGTAAATTTCAGTTACAACAAATGTGCAAGTCCAGTATCTTCTTCCTGGATCTGGATGTGTTGCTGGATATACATGTCAGTGAGGACTAACACATTTTCATTCTTCTCTTGCAGGGAATAGTACATTGCTAAGGGCTGTAACACTGACGCAAATTAAAGGAGCGCTGATACAAAGAAATATGTCATTGGCTAGGGCATATTGCTTAACCCAGGACTGGACATCACTAACCATCATGGGCCAGTAATAACTTATTTCCAAGGTGCTTGCATAGTGATATCTGCACTACCAGTTGCCTCACCTCTTCTTCTCTTGAGTCATATAAAACCCAGGACAACACTCCACGGTGAAACTTAAGCTGTTCCCACTGCTGGCTTAATTTCTTGGATTGTGGGTCTTTGATTCCAAATGTCCAGTTAGATCTAGTTCTCTTCACTACTGCTGCTAGGACTAATCTGATGTTACCCTGCTGCTGCAGAACCTGAACTTCTTCCCAGGAGTACCCTGAAACCAGTAGGTCATTCCTGAAAGACAAAGGATTTCTCCCCTCTCCATTCTGAGAAGTTTTCCTCACATATCAATAACCCTCAGGTTCTGGCTCCTCCAGCCACAGGCATACCCACACTACATCTTCAAGGAGTACTAAAAAATCTTTTTCTAAGTCCTCACTCTCCTCTGGTTCTTCCATTAAGGACAGTCAATACAATAAGTCAGAATTGATGTTTGTCTTCCCAGCTTGTAATGCACTTCAAAAATGCTCAACAGCATCCAGGTTGGTGGTTGGCAGGTATTGGAAAGGATTGTGATCTGAAACCACAGTGAACACTGAGTATATAAAACTTTTTTGTGACAGCCCATTTAAGGGCAAGCAACTCCAGCTTAAAGGCACTGTAGTTCTTGTCATTTTTCTCTGAGTGCCTTAACCTACAGCTTGTATACACAACCACACACTCAGCCCCCCTTTCCTTTTGACTCAGTACCGCATCTAGCCCATGGAGGCTCTTATCGCTGGTCACTATGAAAGGCAGACTAAAGTCAGGATGTGAAAGTACAGATAGTGTCATTAACTGTAGTCTTAGCCCATCAAAGGCTTCTTGACAAGGCAGCATCCCACACAAAGTGTAGTTCTTGGTCATTCCCCTTCTTTCAGCCCAGTTGGTGCACTAGCTGATGTAAAAGTGCAGCAATGTGTGGAAATTTGGGGATGAACTGTCTGTAGTAGAGACAGGCCAGTTTTTCAATGTCTTGGTCTTCTCTTTGTCTACCTGGATGCTATCCGTCAACATCATATGGCCCAAGAATTTGACTTCCACTTGCAGAAAGCAATACTTGTTAGGTTTCTGTTTCAAGTCATGCTCCTTCAAACATGTGAAGATCAAATCCAGCTTTTCTATCTTACTTTTGAAGTCTCTGGAGAACACAGTAATATCATCTAGATAAATCAACAAGGTGTCCAGAACGTAGTCTGCCAACATTTCCTCTGGTAGCCTCTGGAATGTAGCAGGCAGGTTGCACAAGCCAAATTGTAATCATGTCCACTCAAATAGCCTGAAAGGAGTCAGTACTGCAGTCTCTTCCCTATCTTGTGCCTCCACCTCTACTTAAAAAATAGCCCAAAGTCAGAGCAAGGGTTGAGAACACTCTTGCATTTCCCAACACATCTAATGATTTCTCTGCACAGAGCAGTGGGTAGATGTCCTTGCATGTCACTTCATTCAGTTTCCTGAAATCACAACAAAACCACTCTGCCATCCTTTTTTATCATGATTACTGCAGGCAATGCCCAGGCACTGTGGCTTTCCTTAAGAACACCTCGGAATATTAGATACTCAATATGCTTTTTAACCTCTTGAAACACTTGGGGAAATCTTCTCTGCTGCATTGGGTTAGTGACCACCGTGTGTATATGCATAACCAGGGTGGTATAACCAAAGTCTTGGTCATTGTCCACCATGTGTAGCACAATAAGCACTCACCAGCACAGTGCCTCCTGCTGGTCAGTCTGGGAATTAGCTCAATCTCCAGCCTCAGAGCGCTTCCTGCTGTCCAGTGTCTCGCCTGCCTCAGGCCCTGTGTCCCTCCCAGATCCTGGTGCCCCTTACTCTGAGGTTCTGCCCACCCAGGAGAACCCCCCAATCCCCTATACCCCCCTTGCCTCAGTGGCTACTGCCAGTCCTCATCTAGCCCCCTCTCACTGGGGTAAACTGCAGTCTGTAATGGCCACTCATCATTGACAAGGGGGTTGGACCAGCTGCCTCTGCCTATTCCCGGGCTGCACCTCTGCAGTCCCAGTACCTTCTTGGGCCTTTAACAAGGCCTCAGCCTTGGGAGTGCCAAGTTGGAGTTCCCCAGCTCCTCTTGCCTTTCCTCAGCACTGCTCTGCTTCCAGTACCCTGTGTTCCCAGGCAGCTAGGTCCTTCCCACTCCAAAACTGGAGTGAGACTGACCCAGCTCCTCCCTTAGCCCTTATAACAGGACCAGATGTGGCCTGATTGGGTGTGGCCATAGCTGTGGCTGCCTCCCCAATCAGTTTTTAACCTTGTTTTCCAGGAGTGGGGTAACTGCCCCGCTACAGTCATCCTGGTCCTGGCCCTGCTTTTCCTGGCCGACCTCCAGAAGGTGGTTCTAGAGTTCTTTTGGCCAGGACTGCACTGGGTCTCTGCAGGGGTCCTCCACCTGGACCACTCAGGTCCACGTCTTCTGCCTTCAGGCCCTGCAGCGGCTTCTTTATGGTGCAGGTAGTCCGACGTGGAGAGTACTGGCACATGCATTCCTGCGCCGCTTCCGAGGGCTCCGATAAGACCGGCAGCTCCTTTATCTTGATCCGAGGCATCTTCCGTGAGACCTTTCCGGGCTGCCGGTCTTCCACCAGGACCTTCTCCGGACCTGGAAGCTGTTCTCTGCGACCAGGTCCGTGCGGCCACAAAGGGGGCAGATCTCCTCGCGGAGCCCCTGCTACACAAGTCCCCCACGGTGCGCCAGAGGTTGGTCCTGGCAGAAGCTACCAGGGTCGGAGACCTCCTGGATTACGACCAGGGAGACTGGCTGGATCCCCTGACGCTCGGGCAGCGTATGGGGCTCTCCAGACCTTGTACTCCCCGGTGCATACTACAGGAGGTGAAGGCCACTTTGCCGCCCGTGCTCAGGCCTACCTTGACTGGGTCCTGCGAGAGGGCACGCCCCACCCACCCTCCACCCCGGGCCCTCCGGACCTTTTCATCGGGCCCCTGCCCCGCGGACCCGACCTGCCCCCCCGCCCCTTCTCCGCAAGCGGGCTGCATGATCTGCAGCCGGTCCGCTTCCAAACTGCACTAAGAAAACATCTCTACACTCCGTGCTCCACACCCTTCACTTCCTCACCCTCGTGTTCCACCCAACACAAAGTGGAAGGACCTCCTGCCACCTCTGGAGGGTGAGGAGCCCCAGTGGGCCAGCCTATACTCTACCCTGGTCCTGAGGCCCACCAGGGATATCAGCTGGCGGCTCCTTCACGGGGCCATGAGCACAGGTGTGTATTTGGTGCGGTTTACCCCTGCCCCAGACACCTGCCCCTTTTGCAGTGTGAGGAAGACCCTGGCGCACGTTTACTTAGAGTGCGCCAGGTTGCAGCCCCTATACCGGCTCCTCACCAATATACTGTTACGTTTCTGGCTGCACTTTTCCCCTCACCTCCTTCTTTATGCATTCCCTATCCATGGCTCCACAAAGTCGCGGGATCTCCTAGTCAACCTCCTCCTTGCCCTGGCTAAAATGGCCATCTACGCAACCAGGGAGAGGAGGCCGGTCAATGGAGACTCCTGCGACTGTGGGGCTTGTTTCCAATCCTTTGTCCATTCACACATCCGGGCAGAGTTCTTCTGGGCGGCGTCCACTGGCTCCCTTGATGCCTTTGAGGAGCAGTGGGCGCTGTCTGGGGTTCTCTGCTTGGTGTCCCCATCACGCTCCCTTCTTATGACCCTTTGACTGCACTCCTGTCCCCCTTCTTTTATTAGTTGTCCCCCAAAATCAGTTGGGTTTTTGAGGTCCTATAGATCCTCCCCTTAGGCCGGGGGGGGATCCTTTAGCACTGGGCGGGCTTCCACCTGCCCAGTTCCCAGAAACCCAGTAGGTACAGTCATCCTTAGAAAAGACTTCTGTGGCTTCTCTAGTGACATCCTCAATTCAGCCACCTGTGCTGAAGTCAGCTCTTGGCGCTTCTGAATTGGAACGGGCAATTTCCTACCACGTCCTTCTCTAGCAGAGGCAACTTGTTCTCCTTTCTTGTCACCGGCAGCTTATCTCCATTCTCTGCAAAGGTCATCTCCACCTAAGGGACCACTTTCTCAGGCCGATGTACCCCTGCAGCTCTGATTTGAAAATACTACTCCAGAGCCTACACACTTGTGTTTAGAAGTCTCACTGGTATTCTTCCTTTGATGTCATTAGCCAGTACATTAGCTAGCCAATATCCAATAGGTAGGTTTACCCCAGACATAGAATCTACAAGCCCTTGATATCCATCAATGATCTTCTCAGTCCAGAGAGGAATGACCACTTCTCTCTTCTGGCCACTTTAACATATCAGATCTGCCCAGCAGGATTCAGGGAATCATGCTCTCTCTCCACTCAAGCAAGTACTCTATTCAGTGTAGCATTTTTCTTAGAGTGCTCATGAAGGTTCATCCCCCCTGGTTCCTTACCTTCAATAATGATGTTCATCCCTAGAATTTCTGGGATTCCATCTCTGGGACTTCTTTCAGAGACTGTGGCTTTCAGGATGAAGATGCATTTTCTTGGCAGTGTCTGACCCATGTATTCTATGTCTGCTTTGAGGCATCCCAGCACTGGGATTGCCAATCCATTAGCTGACATTAGACATGTGTTATGCATAATTGGCTCCTTATCCTTCAAATATTTTCAAAAATGTGACTCAGTATTGGTGGTGACTTCTGAGCCAGTGTCTAACAAACAGCTGGTCTTCACCCCTGCTATAAGTACTTCAAATATTAAGCACCCAGTCATAAGTGCTTGCAAGATCAAGACATTAATTCAGAATTAATCACTTAAATTTCATCAGTATTCATTCAAAAATTATATATTTTATATGATTTCTATGGTCTGAAATAGTAGTCACAGCTCTTCCTGTGCCACTTCCATGAGGTGTTAGGGCTACCAGATCTCCATAAATGCAGCCCACTTATTATTTATATTATCCTGTCACCTAAGCCCCAGTCGTGACCAGAACCCCATTGTGCTAGGTGCTGTACACACAGAACTAAAAGACCATCCATGCCCTGAAGAGCTTATAATCTAACTAGACAGACACACAGTGGGGGTAGGGGTAGAATACACAAGCAGAGTGAACAATGTGATGGTGGCAAACATCATGTTAGTTTCATATTTTTTCCTTTAGATGGGCATGTTAGGAGGGGCTAAACTAATTGGAAAGAAAAGGAAAGGAAGGGGGACATTGAAAGAAAGAGGCGGTGAGGGGACAGGGCAAGGGAGAAGAGGGTAAGAGAGGCTGGCATGGGGTGATGCTAAGGTTGAAAAGACTGTGAGGAAGAGAAGTCTTAGAGAAAACAGCCAATAGCACATGGTAGAGAATGCCCAGTTAAAACCATATAAAGTTCTTTAAACATCTGAAGTTCCTTGCTTTGGCTGTTTCTGCCCCTACCAGCTGGCATTTCTGGCTGCTGCCTCTTTGCAGCTTTCTCCCAAGTCCATGTGACAAGTGGAAAGTGAGGTAACAGGTCCTAGTGCTCCCAGAGTGAATGTATTTGGGGGTCTCTCATGCACAGTTCTGGGTTCAAGGGGTGCCAGGAGGAGGATTTGTCCCAGCTGGGCCCCACCCACTCTACCCACCCCTCTAGTACTGCAGTCCCTGCTTTAGCTGCTTCTGGTCCTACCTGCAGTTGTCTCAGTATCTCTCACCAAAATCTCATCAGCCTACGTGGCACCAGATTGGAGAGCCTTTCTGCAGTGCATAGGAGATGCACCTTGTGTGATCATTCCCTGTGCAGCCCTGTGTGGAATTTTAAGTGGTGGTGGAGAGATTATTTTGATGGCCCTCCACACCAGAGCTGCTGAATTTCACTCCTACTGAATAATATTTGGAAACAACAAGATGGCTAGTTAATTCCTGCTGGTCTATATAAAAAAAGCCCTTTTTAAAAACCATCTGCTACCAGCTGACTTTGTAAGAGATTCTGCCGTGGGGCCCTCTCTAGCTGAAAACAGCCACAACCAGTGGTGTGGATCATGAGTTTCAGCAGGCAATAGCCTTTCTTCAGTGGTGATGGTGGCTTAATTAGGCATTCTGCATCTGTCAATTAGCTAGAAAGAGTTTTTGAGAGGCTGTGGGCCTGATTCTCCACTCCCTCGAACTTCATGCTCTTAGTTACACAGGTGCAAAGTGAATGGAATATTATACCAAATCACAATGGTAGTGTTTTGCCATTGGCACAAGTGTAAAAGACTGCACAAAGTGCAGGCTAGTGGAGGGTCTGATCCTATCACTGAATTTCCCCTTGTGCTTCTCCCTGATGACAACGGCATACAAGCAAGACCTATTTAGTGTCTCTAACTTGTCTAATACTGATGTGGAGAGCAGAGGCAAATATGGCTGATCATGGGAATGCAAACAGCTAATTCCAATGTCAAGGGGAAATTATACACCTTAATTTAGAATCTTCCTATTAATTATTTTCCAAAATTACTCATAGCACTCATGGTAAGCGCCAATATAAAAGCAGTCACACAGACTACAATGCCTAATGTATTTTAGAAATGCTTATGCTGTAATTTACCAGCTGGTTTGCATTTAGCTGCTATAAATTATATTTTTCACCATCTGTGGAAGGTGGGTGGATGGCGGATTTTCACTGACTGTGGAAAGGCTAAAAATAATTAACAACAAATACACTTATATAATTTTCTGAATATACCCTGGATAACAACTTGTTACATGGATATCAGCATATATAATTCTAGTCAGTCTGATGTTACCAGAATGCTACAGAGACTGAAATATCCCATTAACCTATCTGACCTTACCACCAACAAACTGAGCGCTCTGCTTGATCTAGTGTGCTAGAAATAGCAGCAATAATTTTGCAGCACAGGTGGCAGCAGTTAGTTGCCTGAGTACAAGCCTGCCTGACCACCTGGGTCTGAGCCAAGGTGGCTAGCCCATGCCACTTCCCATACCACAATGCCCACACTGCTATTTTAGCATGCTAGCTTGAGCAGAACTAGTGAGGGTCTTTTTACCTGGGCTGGGACACACAGTAGCAGCTGCAGTGTAGACATACCCTTTGCTAAAGCGGTAATGAAAAGGTGCTCAAGTATGTAAACATACCATAACACGACAAACAAATTCTAGAGAAATAAATGGCAACATTTATTTCTGCTCCAGGACTCAACCAATATCAATAGGCAGTCTTCCTCCTCCAGGATATGCCATCACGTAGTGCTCTGATCATGACACAAAAATTTTGACACAGCCTTTTTCTGCACCAGCTGCAAATAAGCCAGTATTGCCCAATGTCCTGCTGGCGCAGCAACTTTGGCTACTGTTGATCCAGTTTCAGCTCCCATGGGACTGGCCCTGACCCTGGGAAAAGTTAGCTAAGGAAAAATTATAGCATAACCTTGATATAGTGAGCATCTCAATATTTTATCTGGACTAAGTGTAAGGGTTTAAAATGTCCAAATCCTTATCTTTCTGTTAGCAAGGCCCCAAAAAGGAAACAGACTCTCGATCTGTCCTAACTGAATGGACTGGATTTTTCTTTAGAGAGGTGTATGTAGCTCTTTTATGCATCAAATCTCACTTGTCTCAGGGCAGGACAGTCTACTGGGTCAAAAAGGAGCTGCAGCCTTGGAAGAGGTATACTAGGCCAGCCCCTGACACTCTGCTCATACTTTCACACGTCACTATCCTAGAGATATGGGTGTATCCTCAAATGCAATATTCAGATATGGAGTCCTCATCCTGAGCCCAGCTTCCAAGCCCTCACTCTTTTTCTTTTCTTTTCTTTCTCAGTGTGAAAAGAGTCCACTGCTAGGCATAGCCAATAAGTCCCCATGGGTGGACCTCACGTGCCAAAAATAACAATTTATTTCTACCTATACATTTACAACCTCCACCAAAATGGACGTCCCCCCCAGTTGTCTTATCATTAAACAGCGGACTAGCTTTAGAGTTGTAGAACACATTCAAAAATCTACAGAAATTATTGAGGATTCAGAAGTAGAAGCGGAGACATCAACATTTGTATTGATTAGAGATCAACATGATATCATGGACAAGGAGGCATAGCTCGTTAGTTAAAATTCTCTTTTTCACTAACCCTTAGGAAAACAGCCAGTTCCTAGAGAACTGACTATTTGCCAGGTTTTGTCTAGGCCAGTTGTTCTCAAACTAGGACCGTCGCTTGTTCAGGGAAAGCCCCTGGTGGGCTAGGCCGGTTTGTTTACCTGCTACGTCTGCAGGTTCAGCCTATCGCAGCTTCCAGTGGCCATGGTTCGCTGCTCCAGGGCAATGAGAGCTGCAAGAAGCAGAGTGGGCCGAGGGAACCACAGCCACTGGGAGCTGCGATCAGCCAAACCTGAGGACGCAGCTGGTAAACAAACCAGCCT
Organism: Gopherus evgoodei; assembly: GCF_007399415.2. Lineage (NCBI taxonomy): Eukaryota > Metazoa > Chordata > Testudines > Testudinidae > Gopherus > Gopherus evgoodei. The sequence goes on along the minus strand of NC_044328.1, from coordinate 51,196,942 downwards.
GGACCGCCAGGGGCTTTCCCTGAACAAGTGGCAGCCCTAGTTTGAGAACCATTGGTCTAGGCTACTAAGAGAAAGAGGTTGATCAGAGAAGCAAAAAAAAATTAGATGTAGTTTTATACAGCTATAAAGAAAAGTTAAATCAAAAAGTGTGCTCCCCAACCTTAACAGTGTTTTGGTAAGATTATAAACTGACAGTCACCTCCTTTTAAGACAAGTAAGCTACACAGATTTACCCCAGCTGAGGCTCTAGCTTCTAATACTTGGGACCTGATTCTGACCTCATACAGTTCTATACTAGTCCAACACCACAGATTTCAGTGCAACTATTCCTGATTTACTCTGATGTCAATGAAATAAGAATCTGGCTCCATATAGTTTGACATGAATTTCTAACATAAGCTTCCTTGAAAGAAGACATGGTAACATTTAAAATTATGCATTTTTAAACTTTCTTAAAGTCAGAATAAGAATATTTATGAGAAAATGTGCATGAATATAGATCTTTACTTTAAACATATTTTGGAAAGCTCACTGTATGGTCACCTTAATAAGAGTTTGTGTTTTACAAGTTTGAGAAAGGAGTAATTAATATCCTCTGTAAGGCACAGTTTATTCAGCCTTTAGCATCCTTTCAAAGCAATTAACGATTCAAAAGAATGGGGTGAGCACCAATTAATTCCATTTCAGTGTTACAGGAAAAAAGTAAAAGCTTCATTAACCCAGATCAAAGAAAAAATTCTTGACTACTTGTATTAATCTGAAAATAGATTATTACAGTTCATAACTTTAAAAAAAACGAGGAAATTTTCAGAATGTATTAAGGTGACAGAAAATAGAAATGATACATGATGGCATTTCTAGGTAGTAATTGCCTTTCTATGTGGAACCTACTGACAATGATCAAACACAACGAGATCTGCACTCTGATTACATCATGGTATGGAGGAACTGTGAGGTTGCAGAAGGTCTACAGTCACACAAAAGTGACTTTATCCTAGTATGACGTTTATTTACATCTTAGTTTCCCCTATTCCCCCATTTCTGAAAATGTGCTTAAAGCCTCTAGCTTCATGTACAAACTACCAAAACTCTTCTATATATTCTTTAGTTAAAATGCCAATTAAAAAATAAATCACCCTTGACTTTCCCTACTCCAAAAAATCCTACCACCGCCAAACACTCCATTAATGTTTCTTTCAAACTGCCAGTTCAGGAAAGGTCTGTGAAAATACTACGTACTATGGCCTAGTTCAGCAAACTCAGGTTCAGTTCTTCTCCATGCCTTTGAAAAGCAAATTCAATAGCCCCTCATTGAGAATATCCTTCCCCCAACATCCGGTTGAACAGATGTACGAACTGTCAACTTAACCATCCCTGATGATCCAAACAGCTGGGTTGGACAATGGAAGACAGGCTGCATCTGGGACAAACATCCCAAACCATAAAGGATTTGATGGATCAGCATTAACCCCTTAAACTACACACAGCCTCAAACCCTGTTGTGAAGGAGGCAAAGACAGCCTGCTTCTCTTCTCCTCTGCCACAGAGATCACAAAGCCACACTCCCCTGAGAACTGGACCATAAATGTTTTTATAAGCTACAGAAATTCTCACTGTGAGGAATTATATTTCACAGAGAAGATCACTTGCATCTAGAATGGAGTCTCGGAATACTAAGAACAAGCACAGAACTGAAAAAACACCACCATCACAACACAACTTGGCCCATTCACACACGTAGTAGTCATGGAAGACCAGAGAAACCACCTATGTCTCTGGACCCCTGCCCTATGTACCTGGGAAAATAAAGTAGAGAAGTATTGTTTTTTGAAGAGCGAGATCTACTAACCGCCCTAATATTCACCATTACTATTAAGTTAGTCTGAAGCCCTGTGAACCTCATTGTTACTGGATACCCAGACAGCTCCAGAGCCACAAAGCAGCCAGTCAGTCAAATGTAAAGTTGCGGGAAAAGACACAGGAAAAAGAGAAGAGAGGTTGAAAATGCTGGGACAGAGCATGAACCCTTCATCTGGTCTGTCCTTTCTTGGTTTAGAAAGCAAATGGGGAGAATGGAAAATAACAAAATCTCCAACTGGTATTCTCTGGACAGGGGTGTCTCAGGCCTCCCTGTCAAATACTGATTAGCCCCATAATCCCCCAAAGGCCATGCTCTGTCCCTCCCCAAGTATACAGCCTGTGGGGGAGGTAGGGGTTTCCCTTGCATGTGGATTATTTTTAAATAGCAGATTTGTGTTTAATTTCTGATGGACTTTTCAGATTTGTAAAATTGTCTGGGGCAAAAAGCTTGATAAGCCACTCTTTCAACCTTGAAAAATCCTTTATAGTAATTAATATAGAAAACAACTGCATTAATATTAACTTGATTTCTGTACTGCAAGAAAATTAAAAATGGCATTAGAACACTATAACCTCCCCCACCCTTTATTAATCTGAAATCACAGTTCCAGCTAAAAATAAACTAGAATGTTTTCAATACATATTCCCAGCAAAGAACAATAGAGAGCTGCAGTATCTGTTTTGGCAGTTTGTGTGTCTTAAGGCTTATGACATTTTAAGTGCAGAATTTCCTTTATGTGGAACAAACCAGAAGTAATAAGATACATAAAGATCTGCACTGTGCTTCTATAATGCCATGGGTGAGCTGTGAGGAGGCACAATGCTTTCAGTGACCCAAGGAATGAATTTACCTTGGTATGACACATGCCCACTCGGGTTTGCATTAGCCCTGAAATATATTTTAGAAAAGTCTAATTTAATTTTACTCTGATTATGTTACCCTGGCCCATCCCTCTATTATTACTAATAAACATGAACCATATTAACAGTATATTTTAATTGTTTTTATTTATTATCTTTACTGCATGTTTATCAGAACATTTGAGGTATGTTCTGCATGGATTTTAAGTTCTGTTATTTTAATTGTGGAAGTTTCACTGGTTTCTGCAGCTGAGCGGTCAGAAGAACTAACAATTTATTGAGGTATATTTCTCATGCGCTTTACATCCTGGCACCAGACTACCACATGACATTTCCACATGCCTCTCTTCCTATGGTTGGACATGGATGGTGTCTTCTTATTTATATTATAATTTTTAATATTGATCTGAGCTATGGTGACATCAGCACACAGAAAAGAACTCAGAGTAATGAACTGATTACATGTGAATTCCCCTAAGAGGACAGATTGTGGTTTTCTATTAACACGTGTCAAGACCCTATTAATAGGCATGGATGTTCTCTGGTTCATTGTGGTAACAATCTTCTTTCATGGCCTGACAGTGACCCCCTTCCCTCATCTTCCTCCCCATTTTGTGTCTTTGTTGCCTTATTCTACACCTCCTTATAAAATATAGTCTCTTGTTCAGAACTTTGCAGAGTGTAACAGGCCTTTACACTAGGATGAGCTCTCCTTCATTTGTGAAGCTGCATTGTTAGGTTACCCATTTCCTAGGCCAATTGCACAGTTGTATTTTGGCTTCCAATATGTTGACTCAATTGTTTGAGTTTGGCATAAGACTGCCCATTGTATGATACACAGTATGAGCTAGCTGTCACACAACAGCTTCTCTGTGTTGTATTCTTTGACATCCATGTTAAAACTAACTATTATTTCAGCAGTCACAAATATGTGCAATTCCTTTTGTTTTCATTTCTTCCTTTTCTCTCCCACAATCTGCTCCTCTGATAGCTGGATAAATGCACTTGATGCATCAATCTTTTTTCATCTTGCTTTGTGGCATTTCCTGACTACTTTGTCCCCTCCCACAGCTATTTCTTCAGGTTTTAATATAGCCTTACTTTTTAAATAAAATGGAAGTGCTGTTCCAATGCATTTCAGTTGTGATGTGAGACCAAAGAAAACTATAGCAACTTAAGATCTCTCTCAGTATTGCTAACACCAATCACTTAGAAATCATAATTCAGACACTAGAAATCATAAGATTGGCTTAAAATCATGTAATTTTGAAAAAAATGGGGTTCTTTTTATTTGCCTTCTGGTTTTTGAGTCCTTAGGGTACTCCCTTTGGTGACATTTTCAAATGTTTCTCTGCCAACATGAAAGCTAGAAACTTACTTTTTAAAAAAATGAAAGCTAAAATTCTTATGTGATCACATGATTCCAGGAGCAAGGGTTTTATGTTAAATGTCAAATATAGTGTGAGTTTACCAACTCTGCATTTCTGCAATTAAAGTTTTGGTTAAACTTACCTCATTTAAATTCTGCAGTTGTTCAGTAGGTTCCTTTGGTGAAAGAAATGCGCACTGATCTATTCTATAATAGAAAAACAGAAAAATTCCATTGAACACTGCATTTTCTCTATTGTAAATATTTCAGACTTTAGATTTGAATGTACATTATAGCAGTTATGCTGTTGTTTCTGTGATAAGATCATACAATATTGTATTGAAAAGAAATAAAATTTCCTATGAAATTTACCTCAGGATTATGTATCACTTGGAGGGAGGGATAGCTCAGTGGTTTGAGCATTGGCCTCTTAAACCCAGGGTTGTGAATTCAATCCTTGAGGTAGCCATTTGTGGATCTGGGGAAAAAAATCTGTCTGGGGATTGGTCCTGCTTTGAGCAGGGGGTTGGACTAGATGACCTCCTGAGGTCCCTTCCAACCCAATATTCTATGAAATCAAACTCATTTAAACACACAATGAAGGGAAATACTGTTCAGAGTAATAGTGATTTTATTTGGAATCACTTTTGATGTATTTATACCACAAATGCAGTCCTAAAAACTATCACAGTTACTAATTGAGAGGAAAAAAATAAAACCCAAAAAACTCTAAAGATCTGGGATCATTCCTTCAAAGAATGGGTGCACAATAGGGACCCTGTCTGGTACCAAACCATGAGCAGCAGGCAGCAAACCACGAGCAGCAGGCAGCAAACCACTTATGGATATGCTTAACTTTAAACATGATTAGCCTTCTTTTTTTCAATGGGACTACTCACATGCTTAAAGTTAGGCCAACATTTAAGTATTTTGCTGGATCAGAGCCATAAAAGATAAATCTTTCCAGATTAACTTGCTTATTATTAGGGCTGTCAAGCAATTAAAAAAATTACTTGCAATTAATTGTGTGATTAAATCACACTGTTAAACAATAATAGAATACTATTTATTTCAATATTTTGGATGTTTTCTACAGTTTCAAATATATTGATTTCAATTACAACACAGAATACAAAGTGTACACTGCTCACTTTATATTCATTTTTTATTTCAAGTACTTGCACTGTAAAAAACAAAAGAAATAGTATTTTTCAAATCACCTAATATAAGTACTGTAGTGCAATCTCCTTATTATGAAAATTGAACTTACAAATGTAGAATTATGGACAAAAAATAACTGCATTCAAAAACAAAACAATGCAAAGCTTTAGAGCCTGCAAGTCCACACAGTTTTACTTCTTGTTCAGCCAATTGCTCAAACAAGTCTGTTTACATTTGCAGGAAATAATGCTGCCCGCTTCTTGTTTACAATGTCACCTGAAAATGAGAACAGGCATTCTCATGGCACTGTTGTAGCCAGCATCACAAGATATTTACATGCCAGATGCACTAAAGATTCATATGTCCCTTCAAGGTTCAACCACCATTGCAAGGAACTTGCATCCATGCTGATGATGAGTTCTGCTCAATAACAATCCAAAGCAGTGTTCATTTTCATTATCTGAGTCAAATGCCACTAGCAGAAGGTTGATTTTATTTTTTTTCTTTTGGTGGTGGTGGTTTGGGTTCTGTAGTTTCCTCATCAGAGTGTTGCTCTTTTAAGACTTTTGGAAGCGTGCTCCACACCTCGTCCCTCTCAGATTTTGGAAGATGCTTCAGATTCTTAAACCTTGGGTTGAGTGCTGTAGCTATCTTTCGAAATCTCACATGGGTACCTTCTTTGCGTTTTGTGAAATCTGCAGTGAAAGTGTTCTTAAAATGAACAACACGTGCTGGGTCGTCATCCGTGACTGCTATAATCTGAAATTTATGGCAGAATGTGGGTAAAACATTTTTTTTAACGAGCGTCATCAGAATGGAAACATGTCCTCTGGAATGGTGGCCAAAGCATGAAGGGGCATACGAATGTTTAGCATATCTGGCATGTAAATATCTTGTGACTCTGGCTACAAAAGTGCCATGCAAATGCCTATTCTCACATTCTGGTGACACTGTAAATAAGAAGAGGGCAGCATTATCTCATGTAAATGTAAACAAACTAGTTTGTCTTAGCGATTGGCTTAACAAGAAGTAGGACTGAGTGGACTTGTAGACTCTGAAGTTTTACATTGTTTTGGTTTTGAGTGGCATTATGTAACAAAAAAACTACATTTGTAAGTTGCACTTTCAGGACAAAGATTCACTAGAGTACTTGTATGAGGTAAATTGAAAAATACTATTTCTTTTGTTTATCTTTCACAGTGCAAATATTTGTAATCAAGAATAATATACACTTTGATTTCAATTACATCACAGAATACAATATATATTAAAATGTAGAAAAACATCAAAAATATTTAACAGTGCAATTAAAACTGTGATTAATCGTGATTAATTTTTTTGAGTTAATCACATGAGTTAACTGTGATTAATTGAAGGCTCTAATTATTATTTCTTTTTTAAAGAATGACAGAATCAGGCCCTGATCCTGCAAACATTTATGGCTGTGCTTAATTTTAAGCACTTCAGTAATCCCTGAAATTGACTGCACTCAGAGGGTATGTCTACACTGCAATTAAAAACCTGCAGCTGGCCCATGCCAGCTGACTTGGGCTCATGGGGCTCAAGTTAAGGGGCTGTTTAATTGCAGTGTAGATGTTCGGGCTTGGGCTGCAGTTTGGGCTCTAGGATCCAATGATGTGGGAGGGTCACAGAGCCCACGCTGAAGCCCAAGCTGGAACACCTACACCACAATTAAACAGCCTCTTAGTCTAAGCCCTGTGAGCCCGAATCAGCTGGCACAGGCCAGCTGCGAGTGTCAAATTGCAGCGTAGACATACCCAGAGAGCTTCACGACCCTTCAGCTATGGAAGTTCTCAGGGCTCCATCCTCTCCTTCATCCTGTTCAACTTCTATGGGAAGCTGGTAGGAGAGACTGCTGAACTGCAGTTCATGCTGTCCCACAACATACAGCTCTAAACCACCTTCACGTTAAGTGAAAACAGCATCATTTCCAAACAGTCTATAGGCCTGGCCAAGATCAATAACTGCGTGAAGGGCAGCTGTCAAGGAGTAAGTACCGAAGAGGAAGAATTATTTAGTATGATACAGTATCTATGGATATAACTATGCATAATGAGATGAAACAAAGAATAGGAAAATGTAGGCTGAATAACAGGTAAAGTATCCTGATGGTGAGACATATTTGGCTAGGGAATACTCTCCCAAGGAAAGTGGAGAAACCCCAATGCTTGGGACTTTTAGAACTAGACTGGATAAAACATTAGTACGTGTAGTCTAAGGAGCAATGGTGCATGGGGGGAGGGAGAACTTTATAACACTCTTAAAGCATCATCTGTTGGTCTCAGTTGGTATTATTGTCTGCATTTTAGGTGTGTGACTGTCTTGCATTCCACTATTTGTATTGTACAAAATAATATTGGAGTTAATACTCTCTCACAGCTGTGTTCTTCACACACACTAGATGTTTCCTGAAGTTACCCTGGCCAGCAAAATATTTTTTCCACTCTGTGAAGACCATTTACGTTAATGGTAGTTACATGTGCATGTTGAGCTAAAAACACCCCATAGTCCTTTTTAACAATTAAGCTTAATAGCTCTGCTAGGTAAACGCAAATTGACTGATGGTAACCTGGCAACAGAGTACATGTAATCTCATAACTTAGGGCCTGTTTCTGCTCTCATTTAAAATCAGTTACAAAGCAACCACTATCCTCAAAAGCAGCAGGATGAAACCCTTTTTTTCCACCTGAGCTCATACATTAAAATTGCTTTAAGCTCTAACAGAAATTTTAAATAATTCCAGACAACTCTGCCTTCCATGTAATCTAGGCCATGAAAAATAAGAAAAATGTAATTTTCTGTGTTATTGCTACTTTTCATATTTTATAAAGAGACGGAGTAAATATTTGAAGAGCTTGATTGGTGATCTCACTTACACTTCATAGGAGTGTAACTCCACTGATTTCAGCAGAGATACTCCTGGCTTACTGTGATGTAGATGACATAAGGCCCATATGGAATATCTTCAAAGTTTGTGGACATGACCAAAAAAAAAGGATAAACACATCAAAATAAATACAGCTCCTACCAGTGGCAGGGTGGAGTCAATTTTTAACAGCTCTGAGCAGTTGTTTATGAACAAGGTCAGAAGAGGTGAATTACAGATCATGCATGAAGTTATTCTTAATGTCATATTTTGAAATAAAATAAAACTTTTAATTGTAGATGCTGTAAACACTGCAGATATTTGAAAAATTGCATAAGGACTAATGAAGCAAATTCTCTGGATTGATGGATTAAAAAAATACATAGAAACATAGAATATTAGGGTTGGAAGAGACCTCAGAAGGTCATCTAGTCCAATCCCCTGCTCAAAACAGGACCAACACCCACTAAATCATCCCAGCCAGGGCTTTGTCAAGCAAGGCCTTAAAAACCTCTAAAGATGGAGATTCCATTACCTCCCTAGCTAACCCATTCCAGTGCTTCACCACCCTCCTAGTGAAATAGTGTTTCCTAATATCCAACCTAGACATCCTCCACTTCAACTTGAGACCATTGCTCCTTGTTCAATCATCTGCCACTACTGAACAGCTAATCTCCATCCTCTTTGGAACGCCCCTTCAGGTAGTTGAAGGCTGCTATCAAATCTCCCCTCATTCTTCTCTTCTGTAGATTGAACAAGCCCAGTTCCCTCAGCCTCTCCTCGTAAGTCTTGTGCCCCAGCTCCTGATCATTTTCGTTGCCCTCCACTGGACTCTCTCCAATTTGTCCATATCCCTTCATTTGCATTCAAATATTATACTTGATACTACTTCTTCAAGGGCCCACTGCAGCTTCAGATTAGTCTTTGTGTGTTCCCTAAAACAGCTTGCTTATGTACATTTCTAGTGTGCAAGCAGCCCATCCAGCATAGCAGTGGCTACTTTATAAACTGCAGTGGCATATGTAGACCCTATTCACATTCTACCCATCGTTACACACCCACTGCCTTCTGAGAAGAGAGACATCTTTGGCTGGAGAGGAAACATTTCATGGTCAAAGTGGTAATGATCTACAAGCTACAGCCCCAAACTGCTTGATTAAGTCACATCTTTTAAATACATGGCAAGCCTGGAATTTTCCCAGGGTTTTTTCCCCATTCTTTAGGATAAGAAGAACCATAGATCCGTAAAGAGTGAAATATTATTTAGCTTGAAAAAGAGGGTGTAATAAAGGAAGGACAGACTACCATCTCATTTTTGAGTAATGCAGCACATAACTCTAAAATTGCTCTCTGTTTTTTAAAATATTGCCAATCACATTTAAAATGTGAAGAATATTTTTAAGAGCACATTTTTTGGGATTGTACATCAGTGCTCACACAACAGCTTTCCCATCCTTTTTGTTAAAAAGAGGTAATCCCCTAATCCCAATGTTTACTGCTAGGGAGGGTTTATACATTTTATCTCCCAAAGATACAGATTGCACTGTCCAGTAATCCAAATCCAATTATCTGTGGCTGGTTGAATAGTATTCAGTGTAATTACTAACAATAGTATTAGAAACTCAATTTTAATGGGAGTGCACCAGTTTCCTCAAGGTAGTTGGTGTTTAATATTTTAAAGTGACTTTAATGCTCATGAAATATGCTTGACAGACAGGTTCAAAGACTGAGCAGATATGCAAAGGCTGCAGCAGGACAGTACTTGGTCATCACCCTAGTAATTTCTCAAAGCTCTAATTTAGAATGCCCTCTTCAAACCTGTTCACCAGACCACCTCTCTTGCTGCATTCAAATCCTGCCTAAAACTCACCCTCTGCTGTCTTGCCTATGAGAAATGAGTGGGAGGAAAGGACCAGTAAAGGAACAGACTCCATCAAGATGTGTACATGGTCTAACAGGTGATCTTATTGTCACCCCATCATCCCTCTCCTATTCCCCCTACTGCTTATCTGTATATGAACCTCACTTGTTGTATCATGATGAATTTAGATTTCTCTACTGAGCAGGGACTAAGTCCAAACTTTCAAATCTGGTGGTTCTTTAATCCATATTTAGGCATCTAAATAAAAATGGACTATTTCTGAGAGGTGTTGAGCATCGGCAACCCACTGACTAGTAGTATATGTAAGAAAAAACACAATTCAGAACTGTTTAGACTTTTTAACTCCACTCAAAATGAAAATAATTGATACAACATAAAGAAGAAACTCATCAAACAAAAGGAACAGTTAGTGGCACAGCCATACTAGACAGCACAAGACATCATCAACTCTTGTGTCATACTGTGCTTGTAAACAAGGAGAATGAAAGCACCAAGGTTTCTGCACAGCAGCCTGTCCAATGGCCTCCCAGCAATGGCAAGTAAAGGGGTGGCCTCAGTCTGAGGTTCCATGCCCGTGCTGCAGATGACAGGAAAATCTCTTGATTCAACAGATGGACAGCCTGTGAAGTTTCACTTTATCTAAGCATTCATTCTTTTTACCAATAGCCTGGCAAAAACGAGTTGGAAATTATTAAAATCAGATGCTGTCTGTTGTTCATTTAAAAAGTGAGCGTTGGGCTGGAATCTCTGTGCACTTGGAAATAGTGCAAATGATAAACCTAAAACAAATGCTCTTGTACATTTTAATACTGATGGACAATGGGAGTGACTTGGAGTTACACTAGTGCAGAACTCGAAGAAATGTAGCGGTGAATCAGGCCCAGAATGGTGAGCTAACAAGTTGGTGAACTAACAAGTGAACAGTAAGATTGTTTAGCTAGTTGGAGATCCCTGGTCTGCTTGGTAGCCTTAATCACGTACACTTTACTCTTCTTTATATCTTCAGAGGTTATGCATGGTTTGTGTTATCTTCAACATCTTTGGTAATTGAGTGGGACTTCATTATCTGTCTGTGCACTGAATGAATATTGGCACAGCTGCCACATAAGTCTCACTTGCTTATGATCCCGTTCAACATAGAATCATAGAACTGGAAAGGACCTCGAGGGGTCATTTAATCCAGTCCCCTGCACTCATGGCAGAACTAAGTATTATCTAGACCATCCCTGATAGGTAGTTGTCTAACCTGCTCTTAAACATTTTCCATGATGGAGATTCCACACCCTTCCTAGACAATTTATTCCAGAGCTTAACCATCCTGACAGTTAGGAAGTTTTTCCTAATGTCCAGCCTAAACCTCTCTTGCTGCAGTTTAAGCCTATTGCTTCTTGCCCTATCCTCAGAGGTTAAGAAAAACAATTTTTTCTTCCTCCTCCTTTTAACAACCTTTTACATACTTGAAAACTGTTGTCATGTCCCTTCTCAGTCTTCTCTTCTCCAGACTAAACAAACCCAATTTTTTCAATCTTCCCTCATAGGTCATGTTTTCTAAAACTTTAACCATTTTTGTTTCTCTTCTCTGGACTCTCTCCAATTTGTCCACATCCTTCCTGAAATGTGGTGCCCAGAACTGGACACAATATTCCAGTTGAGGCCTAATCAGTGCAGAGTAGAGCAGAAGAATTACTTCTCATGTCTTGCTTACAAGACTCCTGCTAATACATCCCAGAAGGATGTTTGCTTTTTTTTGCAACAGCATTACACTGTTGACTCATATTTAGCCTGTGGTCCATTCTGATCCCTTTCCACAGTGCTCCTTCCTAGGCAGTCATTTCCTATTTTGTATGCGTGCAAATGATTGTTCCTTCCTAAGTGGAGTACTTTGCACTTGTCCTTATTGAATTTCATCCTATTTACTTCAAACCATTTCTTCAGTCTTCCAGATCATTTTGAATTTTAACCCTATCCTTCAAAGTACTTGCAACCCCTTCAAGCTTGGTATTGTCCACAAACTTTGTAAGTGTACTCCCTATGCCATTATCTAAATCATTGATAAAGATATTGAACAGAATCAGACCCTGAACTGATCCCTGCAGGAACCTACTCATTATGCCCTTCCAGCATGACTGTGAACCATATGGATAACATTCTCCACTCTGGCAGAAATCCTCTTGAATTTTGACTAAAGAATGAGTAAATAATGCTGGAAAGGGGATATCTCCTAGTTTGGTGTTTATTACATGCAGCTCATTTTTATGAGGCAGAGTTTGCAATGTGTTTTAATTAGTTATTTATAAATTTGATGTCAGTTTTTTACACTTTTAGTCAGATTGTTTAGGTTGACAACCCTGCACTAGCAAAAGTATTACACCTCTTTTCTACTAATGATGAAAATACTGCAAGCAGAAAGCACCAGGTATCTTCAGATGAGCAGGGATTATACCTCCATCAAACACCCAACCTATCTGCAGACACTTAGAATTGCCTCTTCCTCTACCCATAGATAAATGAATGTCCTAAAACAAAGACTCAAAAAAGGAAATTTAACTCCAGCAATTTTGTCTCTGACAATCTAATCCACAGCAGTGGATTTTAGAGAACCACAATGTAATTTATAATTGATTCCCTCAAAGCAATGAAATAGAATCCAACAATATTTTCCCTGACTCACGATGCTATTATGGCTATAACATCAGTCAATTGTCAGGTCAGACCATTGTTCCTTACCATGACTTGTTTATAGCATTATGTTGGGTAGTGTCATTGTTTTTAAGCCTGCTTGTGCTATGTGACCATATATAACATCATAGAGATGCATTCTGCTTAACAAAACAGATGAAGACTCAGAGTGAGAGTCTCACCCCTGCTCTGGCCCCTTTACATTTCCTAAAAGAGTCAGAGCAGTGTAGAGGGGCCCTCAAAGCCCCAGGACTTGCTGAGGAGGATTTCCCAGTAGGAGCTAAAGAAAACAGGCATAAGGCTGCCTTCTCTGAGGACCCTCTCAGAAGCCCTACCACCGTGGGTGTGCTGGGGGTGGGACTGGGGGAGGAAGGGGTATATCAGGCTGGGACCACACAGTGCAGTGCTGTGGTGATTCTAGGCAGCACTGCAGGAGAGTCAGGGGAGGCTGCTGTAGCTTGGACAGGACCCCAGGGCTATCTAAATTATACTGCAGGCCTCTCCAGCTCCTTGAGCAGTCCATGGTTGCAGAGCTGCAAAAGTGGCTAAAAGCCACCTCCTAGGGTTGCTCAGAGGTGCAGCACAGATCTCACCACTAGTCCTTCCCCCAAAGAGTTTATAAACTAAGGCTCATGGTCTTGCAACTGTGAACATGCAAGTGTAAGTGTCCTCCTGGGTGAGTCCTATTACACGATCAAGGATTAATTTAATGCAAACATTAAGAGACAACAAACACTGGGGAGTGCGGGTAGTGGAGGAAGGATGAGCATAAAGGCAATAAGATCATGGAGTCATTTGGATAAGTGCACATATCACAATGTTTACATAGCTTTATATAAAAAATGGTTTTTGAGAAAGGATTGAGTGGAGGACAGTAGACAGGTGGGGTTGCCAGGTGTCCAGTTTTCTACTGGAATGCCTGGTCAAAAAGGGATCCTGGGAACTCTGGTCAGCACCGCTAACTAGGCTGTTAAAAGTCTGGTCGACGGCACAGCAGCGCTAAGGCAGGCTCCCTGCCTTCTGTGGGCTCTCCACGGCTCCCAGAAGCAGTGTTATGTTCTCCATCGGGCTCCTATGCGCAGGGGAAGCCAGGGGGCTCTGCACGCTGCCCCCACCCCAGGCGCCAGCTCCGTAGCTCCCATTGGCCGAGAACCATTGCCAGTGGGAGCTGCGTGGGTGGCACCTGCAGACAGTGCAGTGCACAGAGCTGCCTGGCCATGCCTCCATGTAGGAGCTGGATGGAGGACATGCTGCTGCTTCCGGGAGCTGCCTGAGGTAAGCGCTGCCTGGAGCCTACACCCCTGACCCTCTCCCATAGCCCTGATCCCCTTCCCGCCCTCTGAACCCCTTGATCCCAGACCAGAACACCCTCCTGCACCCCAAACCTCTCAGCCTGAGCCCCACCCCAAAGCCTGAACTCCCAGCTGGAGCCCTGTCACACACTCCTCGCATTCCAACCCCCTGATCCATCCTGGAGCCCCCTCTCATACACTGAACCCCTCATTTCTGGCCCTATCCCAGAACCCACATTCCCAGCTCAGAGTCCCAGAACACCTTCCACACCCCAACTCCGTGCCTCAGCCTGGAGCTCCCTCCCATGCTTCAAACCCCTTGGCTCCTCCCCCCAGCGTGGAGCCCCCACCTGCACCCCAAACCCCTCATCCCCAGCCCCACCACAGAGCCCAAACCCCGAGTCGGTGCCCTCACCCTCTCCTGCACCCCAACCCCCTGCCTCAGCCCAGTGAAAATGAGTGAGTGAATGAGGGTGAGGAGAGTGAGCAACAGAGGGAGGCGGGATGAAGTGAAAGGGGTGGGGCCTTGGAGGGGGGGCAAGGGTGTTTGGTTTTGTGCAAGTAGAAAATTGGCAACCATATAGACAGGTGAAGAAAGGGGATTACCAGGCATAGACAACTGCATGAAAGAAGGAATAAAAGCAGGTAAGAGAAAGACAGAAAAGGAATATAGACGTGAGACGCTTGGGCTAAGAGTAGAGGATGAGGAGAAGGAAAGGAAACAAGCATAGACATAGCAAGGAATTAAGCTCTGGAGAGGAGATAACAGTGATCCAAGTCATAAAAGAGGGAGAGTGGTCACAACTGGAGAGGCAGATCTAGGAGTTATCAATGTAAGGATATTGGTTAAAGCTTTACAAACAGATATGGATGTCAAAGGACAGCATCGAGAGGAAGAAGTGGAGAATGCCAGTGACAGACCTCAGAAGAAGGCCTTGAAAGTAACAGGAAGGAGGAGGAGGAAGTTGTTCCACTGAGCAATTTACTGAAGAAGCAATTAGTGGTAGGGAAAGTACCAGGAAAGCAGAGTCCTTAAAGCCTTATTGTATTATCTGGATTAATTTCTCTGATCATTTGTGCAAAATGCATTCATAGGTGCTTTAACCAAAGAAGTCCCAAAGCATATGCAACTGGAATAGAGAAACCATCTAAAGCACAACAGAGACTGAAGCCCTTCTGAGAACTTGCAACAGGATCAACACAGTTAAGAGGGCTGTTGGGGAACAGTAGTTTCAAAGAGTGAGTGAGGTTTAATACGGATCAGGTAGAAAGAGTTGAAGGGGAGGCCTTTATGAGGGGTAGCTGAACTGAATTCCATTAAAAATGTTGAGGTTTGCCCAATCCCATTGACCTGGGGAAAATAGTATGTGACCATGCAATCAAAGACCAAATCATAATGCATATGCCATACTCCTATTTCCTCCTGCAGGGCCATATCCCTCTCTGCTCCTGTCCCATTCCCCTTCTGATTCTTCCCCATACTTGTCCTTCTCCCCATCACCCCACCTCACTCCTCACCCTGTTGCATTTCAGTCAGGCAGCTTCCTCCTCCAAACTGCCTGGGTCCCAGCATAGGGAGTACTGAGAGAACAGGAGAGAGAGTATCCCTACTCCTAGTTCTGGTGCCCAGTACCACAGTGGACCTCGCTACCAGAATGAGCAATTATGGGAAAAGTCCTATTCAGCCCTTGGCTAGATTATACTCTGTGAGCTCTGAAAGGATGGAGCATGCTCAGTGGGAACAGCATATTCAGAGAATTTTGTTACCTGCCTCTAACAAATCTTTATTGTACATGTACAAACAGTGATTTTCAGAGATTTATAATTCAGCGAAGTTGGATGGATTTTCATAGGGACAACAAAAGGCAACTCTCTGACTCCAGGGTGACCCACCTGCCAAATCTCAAAACCCTGCTCCAAAGCATGGACATGCTATAGCTAGTATTGCCAACCCTGAGTATCCAAAAAATAATGTGTCAGGTCCTAAACAATCATGAGACTAGTTTTAAAAATATGAGATTTAAAAATACTACTACTACTATGAAAGTTGGGGTTCTTTTTATTATTATTTATTTGTACTAACATAGTGCCTTGGAGCTCTTGTCATGCACTTTGACCAAATTGTGTGAGGCTCTGCACAAACACAGAATAAAAGACAATCCCTGATGTAATCGATTGACTCCAGGATCTGAGACATTAAGAAAAATCACAAGACTTGCAGTAAACTGCAAGAGCTGGAAATACTGTAGAGCTTCTCAACAAAACAGATGTTAAGAATTTTTTAACATTGGCAAATACAATATATTTTCCTTTAGCCTCATTCTCAGAAATAGCTGAACCAATTTCGCTGTAAGTTAAAAACAAATAAACAAAAACCCACAACCTTTTTTTTTTTTTTTTTTTTTTGGCCTGAGACAACCATTCACCATGGAATATTTCAGCTCAGATGCTTCAAATTTTTCAAAGTTTTAAACAATTGAAAACAGGATCTTAAACAGTAGAACCCTCATGTTATGAATGACTGGTTCAATGAACCATTATTTTTAGCTCTTGATCAACAAGGTATGTGTGTATGTGCTTAAGCAATGAACAGAGATGCCACATACTGAGAGTATGGGTGTACTGACCTTCAGTAATTTATTTCACCAATGACTACAGGGACATTAACAGCACAGTATGTATGTACAATACTGTTTGATGTAGTACAATCCATTAGCAAGATTGTAATAGGCACACTGTATATTTTTCTTACCATTCATTAATAGGGGTTCTACTATAATTGGCAGTTCCTGGCCAATGGGAGCTGCAGAGTGGTCCCCCCACCTAGGAGCCACAGCCAGAGGAATGTGCCGGTTGCTTTCGGGAGTGTCCTGAGGTAAGTGCCGCACCCCATCCTCTCCTGCACCCCTGCCCCAGCCCAGGCCACAGGGACGTGCCCGCCACTTCCAGGAGCAGTGGGGAGCCAGGACAGGCAAGCCTATTCTTGTGTGTGCTGGAGGCACACCTGGGTGGGAGAGGAAGGAGTTGAAGGAGGGCGGAAGAATATCTCAGCACATAGACTCCCTGGGGTCCCTCGAGGATGCCCAGGGGTCTGCTCACCCCAGTTTGAGAAACTCTGTGCTATAAGTATCTGAATTCTGAAATGAGGGATGCCATTGTGCTCAGTATTTTAAGTAAACTTTAACAAGAGGAATGACCATAACAAGTCGTTTTCTTAGCCTTGCTGCCTTGTGATATGTTCATTGAAGCTTCTGAGTCAGAAAAAACTTCCTAAGTATTGTTTAGCTACCAAGGACATGGGTCAGGGCGCAGCTAATGAAAATGCATAAGTAGTTTTTAACTTTTAAGAAACTGGTTCAAATTGGGAGATGGAACATGAGTTTGCAAAACTGATACATATTAGATACCAGGGGACAGATTCACTTAACATAGTGCAGGGAGCTATGAAGTACACCTTCTACTGATAGCTAAGTCCCAAGAACTCACCTCAGTGGGGAATAGATGGTGTTACTACTTCCTCCTTCTAGCACAGTGAAGGCAAGCAGCAGCTTCCTGCCAGGGGAACTGTGGCCCAGATCCTCAAATGTATTTAGCTATCGAACACCCACTGAAATCAATGGCAGTTAGCCACCTAAATAGCTTTGAGATACAGGCCTATGCCAAGGTGTACTGCTGGCATCAGCACCCTCACTGATTCTGTCAGGATCACATACCCCCACTGACCAGCAGCACTCACTTTTTAGCCTGTGCTAGCCCTCTATGGCCATCCTGACATAAGACAGATTGCAGCATTTTTGCACCACTGTCCCTTGGAGAATTTATTAGTCCCCACCCTCAGGTATTAGACCAGTGTAAGCCTCAATAGATCTAGCCCACATTACTGTGCATCAACTTATACTGAGGGTACCAGCAGTAGAGGCTGAAAGCAGTTCACTTTGAAAGCCAATTAAATCCTCGGTCACTCTGTTAAGACTGCGCCCAAGAGTGTGAATAAATGTCATTTGGGATGGTTGCCTACTAAAAAACATAACTGGAGTCAATCGACTTATTTCACATAAAGCACCAAACTGCCATCAGACTAGAATTGTCACTACTAACCTAGTCCCAATTTGAACCAGTGCCTGAGAAGGGAAAAGCACTATATATATTTCCATTAGCTGTCCCCCTGACCCATCCAGCACTCTGGGGCAGGAAGCTGCTCCTACAGGCCCTCTAAAAAGTGATTCTTTTCTTGACTCCTCTTGCCACTTGGCCTCTTGCATAGATTGGCTAGTACTCTCCAGCAATGTGCAGTACGGACACTACTCAGTGTGTTTTTATGGACAGTTTGCACAAGGGACTTCAGAGTGACTGGGGTCGGTACTGTCTCCTGACTCAGGCACTAAAAGTACTAAAGGCGGGGTGCCACCTGAGACAGTGATTAAAGAAAGTATACAAAACAGTCCCTCTTACGTTCACCCAAGAGAACCATTATACCCAGCTTAATGTTGTTGAGCCATCTTCTAAGCAAGAGATCTGGTGTTTCAGACTGATTTTTAAAGTGGTGATCCAAGAACTGCAGGCTCAGCACAGTGTAATCTTCAACACTGAATTCAATCCTGTCAATAAGGGCCAAATCTTCTCCTTGTGACATAACCTACATGAACATATTGGACACTGGGGAGGCAGAAACAGAAAGGAATCCTTCCTCTGTGCTGCTTCATAGCTGCTATGGATCTTTGGCTACAGTAGCTCCCAGGCTGCTGTGCCCCATTCAATGGGTGAGTTAGGTCATGAATCTGTGTAGTTACCTGCACTGAAAATACCTCTTGTGTAGGGCCCAGGGAATCCTCAGGGAGCTCTGAGGTGAACAGGGGGTGTGCACTGCATGGAACCCCTCCCTGATGGAACCTGACTGATTCCACTGAATTCAGGGCCTGATTTATCCCTAAGTGAATTATATTATGAAAACTATGCCTGCGCTTGCCATTCCCTGTCTTCTCAGTAGAAATATAGATCTGAGAATCAGTGAGGCAAGGGAGGAGGGAAAAGTGTCAGGATGTTTCTGAAACTGGCCCCAGGGAATTGAAAGTTCTGAATTAGGATGAGGGAAAAGATGTTCATCTTGCCTGGAAATTTAAAGTTAAAGAAGTATGTTATTTCCAACTGCTTTACTATCTGCAAACAGCTCTAGGACTCTAAATAAAGAATACATCTGCCAATGAGAGTCAGGAACTTGAATATTTTATACAGCAGTCAGCATATACATTGGCATTTCTTGCAGTTAAAGCCTACCTTGGTTGAAGTCTCACAACTGTTTCCTGGCATCTGAAAGCCACATTCTGGATGTAGTCATTAGTGGACATTCCTGATTTCCCCTGACATTCTGAGAATCCTGGCAATGCATTCTCCATCTCCTGCAGAAACCAACAGAGCACCCTGTCAGCACTGGCCTGGCTGATGTGAACATTTTGCGTAAAAAGAAAAAAAAAACTGTAGGAAACTGAAAGCTTGGGGTGGTGGCGGTGGGTTGGAATGCTCTATACTGATTTTTTAAAGAGTTATTCCCCTGATGCATAAAGATGGTAATAACAAATGGATAGCAATAATGATAAACAGTCCCAAAGCACTGTAATTCTTTGTTGTACAATGTTTTCTGAAAGCAGATTGTGTACAAAAAGACACCAATGGGACAAACATGTTATCCATCTTCTGTTTCTAGTCATTCATTATTTAGACAGCAGACATCAAGTGTGTCCTACACTTACTGCTCAATATGTTTATCTATAAATATTTATATTTGATTCAAGATCATTCAAACAAATAACAAGGAAGATTTCTAGTATGGGCCCCATCTTGAAAACCCTGACTCACAAAAATAATCTTGGTTCATATGAGTAAGGATTTGTAGGATCAGCTTCCAAATTTGCAACTGATTTTTTCAGGCATGTTAATATTGTTATTAATTTACTAGTAAAATCTTTACTTTAGAGTGAGTGAAGGTAAGTGGGATGGAATCTGTTGATTCAGTCACCTTGCCAGTGGGTGGGGGAAAAGTTTGGTTTCGTGAATGAAATCCAGGACTGGAATTAGGAAGGTTTGAGTTTTAATCTCAGGTTCTCAATAACTAGCTTTGTTGACTTGAATTAGTCACTCAGCCAGTCTCTGCCTCAGTTTTGTTATATATAAAATGGGGTATAAATACCTTCCTATCACACAGGGGTGTTATAAAGATTAGTTATGTTGATACAGTGTTCTGAAAATTTGAAAGGGCAAGTAAATTTTTTCTTCTCCATTATTATTTTTTATTATCCATTATTATGCTAGCAATTTAGAAATCTGAAAATCAATGTACTTAGCCCAGCAACATGTTTGTTTCCACTGCTAAAGTATTTTATTTTGCTGCTGTTTTAGGGCCCAACCCTAGAAATCCACCGAATGACTTCAGTGAGATTACTCATGGAGGAGTTTACAGAATGAAGCCCCCTCCTCTTTATCCAGGGATAACAGAAGGGTACTCTGGCCCTTTAAGACCTTGTTCTCCTAGTTTTCTGGCCAGTGTTGGCTATTCTTTAGTTCCCTGTCCTAAACTAAGGGCCTGACTACATAGTCCAACCCTTTCTCCTACCTTGTAGGGTGAAGGGGGAGAAATCCACTTAGCTGCTGTTCCCAGCAATCTCACTTCACCCTCGGTGGGAGTTGCTGGGTCTGTACCTTAGGTGGTTCGTTGCCAGGCAGAGAAGTTTCCTCAGAGTACTTCTCAGCCTCTCTGTCATTTGATTCCTTCTGCCTGGGTGGAAGGCTTTCGTTCCAGCTGTTACTACTCAGGCAATTAGTCACTGGAGTGGAGGTAGACACTCTGTCCATCAACCAGTGCTTAATTTGTGCCAGGGCTGAGCCAGGAGTTTTGGCACCTCTGGTCTTGCCTCATCAGTTATGAAAGTAAAAAAAAAAATTGCTTGAGTCCTGGCACCTCTTTCATTACAAATATAGCACTATCATTAACCTATTTTTGGTGGTTGCCATTTAGGGTTCATACACCTCATCAGAGACCCCTACTGCTTCAACAGCAAAAATGCCTATTTTCATTTGCTTCTCTGTCTGTCCTGTGTCTGACACACTACCCATGAGGTTTGTTTAAATGTACATTATATTGGGAACCCTTTTTACATGAACACATTTCTGTTCACACCGCTGCCTATTCAAAAACTACAGAATTTAAGGCAATTTCAAAAATGTCTCTGCTCAGGAGATACTCTGAGTGGATGTCCCTTTCAAGTTTTTTATGCAGAGGGATGAGTTCAATAGAGTTATTCCTGATTCAGAGTGGAGTAAGTGGGACAGGAGTCAGGCCTCAAGTTGCTAATAAGAAAAGATTATACTTGTGGTTTCTTCTTCAGGATAGAACCTCAAGTCAAGAAGCAATCATTGAGAACCTGCAAGATCTACAGCCACTATGTTTACTGCAGCAGCCTAGGACACTATAACAATATTTTTTATTCATGTATAAGATGACTTTGGTGCATGCCAACTATCATTTGTTCTAGGCAAGATAATATGCTACTTGACTTTCATGGTATTACTAAGAAACCTAGTTTGTTATTTTCCTTTTTTTAAAAATGTCCTTCAGAGCTTTATGACATACATCCCCCTGTATTTAATTTAGTTTAGCACTGAATGGATAATATTTTATCCAAAAATGGTAACAGAGATTCACATTGCAGTGACTGGCACTTTTTGCAGCTGTTCCAGTTTTTCCATTATTATGTAAACAAGATTTTCCCTTGGTTATATAAAATGATGATATATTCCTGGAGACAGAATAGGTCAACACAACTGTTTTAATTAAAGCTCAAGGTAAAATCAGCCTGAACCAGGTCAGCTGACTCTATTTACCCCCTAAATGTTGGGAAGTTTGGTAGTCTTTGGGCAGAATAGGCATTTTACTATTAGTTGTGTTACAAGAGCAGGCCCCAGATGAGAATAGGGCTGTACTGAGCTAGACGCTGTACATGCATGTAGTGAGAAATAGTCCCTGCCCCAGAGAGATTATCATCTACAAGAGAAAGTGCAGAAGAAAGGAAGTAGTATTATCACCATTTTACGTATGGAGAACTGAAGCCTGGTGAGAGTTAGTGACTTGCCCAAGGTCATGCAGTAAGTCTGTAGCAGAATTTGCACTTACGCAGACATCTCTTAAATTCCAGTCAAGTCACAAAACCCTCTGTCTATACTCCACCACTACATTAGCTAGTTCAAACTTCCAAGGCTGATTTGGACCATAAGAGTTCAGCATACAGGGAAGATCCTTTGTAAAGAACAGCAAAATCTGTCGCCTTCTGTTACTGTAAAAGTCTTTCCTTCACTCATAAGCAACTCTTAGCCATGCAATCTCTCTTGGACTTCCTGGTACCATCATCATCAGTTTCAGTTTGTTGTGACTGGGGCAATGAAGCCTGAACAAGCAACATTGAATTGAAAGGCAACAGAAACCCAGCTTAACTCACTTAAACATGTATACATTTATTTTTCAGAATTTATTTCATTGTTGCCCAGTAATTGAAAGGCACTGGCAGAATAGGGACCCAGCATGTCAGGATGTTTTGTGTCTCTCTTCCAGAAGTTTTAGCTCATGGAAGGAAAAAATAATATCCCAAACTGATTTATCTTCAGGTTTTTTAAGAAGAATTATATTTTTTGGCTACCTGCATATTGTGTCAAGGATACAGCAAATACCACAGTAGTGATTACACAGCACTGTGTCTTCTTGGCAGGGACCAGAGATTTCTCTTTTTCACTTGCCATTTACCACATGCAACACATTCATAAATCTTAACCCAAAGATAAGAAGAAAAATACATTGCAATGAAATATAATACTATTGGATCCTCTTGACACGCAAAGGTTGGATTTTGTTACACCACAAAAGCACAATTTTGTTACAAAATTGCCTAAAATTCAAAAGTTTGTTTCTGTTAGGGTTACACCATGACAGACACTATTCTTAGAAAGATGCAATTGGCTACTCATAAACCACATGTGTTCAGGACCTCAGTTTTACATTTCACCTGAAAAAGAGCATCTCTGATAGTGAAATGTCCCCTCCTGCTATTATGCTGAGGCTGTTTTGTACAGACCTGGAGGGAAGAATGTCTTCTGTTGAACCATCTGTATAATTTAACACAGATCTCCCACCCAAATCTTGAACTGGACCCGCTTTCTTTCACTTATGAAATTTGATAGTATCAAAGCACAAGGTGTCGTGACTAACAGACAGTCAAAGTCCAGACACCTCAAGGGGAGAACAGGCAGTTTGAACCCCACACCCGCCAAAAAAGCAGTTGAATCAACTAATCGTATACAATGTCAGTGTGCTATAAAAATATGTCAACTAAAGTCTTTTATGAGAGCATGTAATGTGATGAACTTGAAGTCATTATAAGATATGTTTACAGACTGTGGTTATGAATTTAAATTATTTGTAAATATATAAATGGTGCTCATAATTTGTGCTGTAACATTCAGCTCCATCTCACACGGGGGTGGTGGGCAGACAGGCAGGAGCCTGTAAAATGCTGGATCCTGTCTGTAAGTTAGGGGGTGTGCTGTATTAGAAAAGAGATTTTACCTAATATAGATGTGTAAAGCCTGAGGTTGTGTCTTTATGTTTATTTTCTGTTCAACTTGCATGTTTGCTTCCCCTGCTATTTCATATTTGAATCTATGATTTTTTTCAGACCAATGTCACAGGTGGTAAGATAAAAACAGCCAGGCAGGTGTTCCTTAAAAGGTTAATGGATGCATAAAATAGTGCATCTTGGTTCTTTCTGACCCTTTCAACTTATTTTTCTTATCCTCATCAGCTCATTTTAGGAATCAGTAGTGAATACCACATTCACTTATTTAATTGCATTCTTATGGTGAATTTAACACTAGCAAAATTGTGCCTGCACAGTACCCTGTTAAAGTACTGTTTGCTCTTTAAAATGTGAGAACAACAAAGAACTCCTGGCCCATGCACAGGTACTGTACACAAAGCAAGAGATTGCTGACGCCTTCCTTCTTTGGCTCTCCCACACAAAGGTCTGGCACAACTGTAGTTCCTGAACATGGGACTGCTCCAAGATGGCAACTCCCATGGGATGCAAGCCACTCCAAATAGGGTAAGAAATAGGTAGTGTACAAATAGGTATCATTATAGTAGTTCCTTTAAAAAGTTATAAAAAGCTGCAAGTGGTTTATATGGAAATCAAACAATGAAAACTTTGGGGGTGCATGACAATGCAAGGCTCCACCTGGGCTCCGTCCAGCAACATTTTTACTTCGCACAAGTCCTAGAAGGCCACAGGCAGGGTGCCCTGCCCTTAGAAAAGGTTGGCCAGACACGGAAACCACGTGCTCTCTCCATCTCAGAGAACCCATTTTCTTTTTACCTCACTGATCAGTGGCTATGATCAAGTCATGAAAGATGCTATTAAAATATATCTCTGCATGGATGCAGAGTTAAAACCTTGGGGAGAGTTTCCTGCCTAAGCCACCCACAGCTGGTGTATATTGACTTAGCTCCATTACTCAGTTCTCTGAATCTTGTGTGTTTAAAAACACAACTTTAATGTTAAATTAATAGGGGTGTTTTTGCATTAATGTATTTAATTTATACCAAAGTACCAAATTTCAAGTAGCAGTTTTCTGCATTTCTGTCTCTTGTGATTTGTGTCAAGATACCATTTACTTCTCTTAGTCCTTCACCCTGGTGATTAGACTGAGAAATAGGACTGTTTTTTGCTCTGCTTATTAGCTAGTGAGCTCAGTGCTGTTTTATATTTCAGTATCAGTAAAGAATTTAAGGGTGAATCATTTCATAATCCAAATTCATGTTTATGTGCATCAAAGATGAGTTACAGAGGAAGGGGATTAATCAAGAAAAGCAGACTTTGAATTCCAAAACCTCACTTCTTCTATTGTCTCTCCAGAATATATACTGTACATACTTGATTTTGGTATTTCAATGGCCCATAACATTTGATTTTATAATAGATTAGTACTACAGAATCACTAGAGAGGCTGAGGGAAACAAAACAGATATAGACCATAGTAACCATTTATAGATCCACAGATATTAAGGCCACACAGGACCATTGCGATGATCTGCTCTGACTTGCTGCTGAATTCTGGCCACAGGACTTCCCTGTATTAATTCCTGCTTCAAATCCAATAGCTGCACTTGAGCTAGAGAATTCTAGAAAAATGTTCAATCTTGATTTAAAAATTTCTAGTTATAAAGAATCCACCACAATCCTGGGTAGGTTTCTCCAGTGGTTAATTACCCTCTCCATTAATGTACTTTATTTCCAGTCTGAATTGGTCTAGGTTCAACTCCTAGCCTTTGGTTCTTGTTATACCTTTGTCTGAGAGATTGAAGAGCCCTGTATTGTCAAATTTCTGCTCCCTCTGTAGGTTCTTATAGAGTCTGATCAAGTCTTCCCTGAGCCTTCTCCCTGATGCACTCAAACTGCTTGATGGAGATGTAAATTCACCTCCCTGTGCTTGATGCCCCTGCCCATATTCCCTAGAATGGATTCGCATTAAAGAAGGTAGGTTGTGATGCCACTCTGCCCGCCCCTTAGGCATTCTGTTAGGCAGGGTTTATGCCAGGGTCTTCATACCCTTACAGAAAAACATCTATAGATTTTAAACAGAAGATGATAATTTCTATATAAGTGTTGTGAACTGTCAAATAGGATTTATCAAGAATTTTATACCAGCTATTAAATTCTACAGTACAGCTCAAAACGCCCATGGAAAGGCTATTATTTCTCTATTCAATTCTATGGTCTAGTTCCTGAGTTATGTGCAAAGTTGTCTCTAAATCACCTTTATAGCAGGCTACAACACTCCCTACTAGTATATTTGTATCTTTATCACATGGGATTTGTCTCTTTACAGATTCTACTACATGGTCCTCTTCACTCTGACATGTTATCACTTAGATGCTATATAGTGCTGGTCAAAATTTCTATCTACAGGAAATTCCAACATTTCAAAATTATCAGAATGAAAAATCAAAATTTTGATATTTGTCACAAAATGAAATTTCTGAAAAATGTTGTTTTGGGTTAAGAAAAATGTTTTTGGCTTTTTTACATTTTTATTTTAGTTTGTTTTATTTGTATGTTTTATTGTATTATCTTATATTATTTTAAAACAAGGGCTTAATTGTTTTAAAATTAAAATGTAAAATTAAATAAAAAATAATATACCCAAACTACAAACCAATATAAAATAATTTGAAAAACAAAGAGTCTTTTCAAAATAAAAAATCAGAGGGTTCCACTCTGAAATTCTTTGTTTCCATTTTTTTCTTAGAAAAAATTCCATCAAAATTGCCCAGCCCTAGTTCTATGGAATCTGATAGGTTTCATGCTTCTCTCCCACTTCTGACCTACATCTGTCCTTCCTGTTCAATTCATAGCCACATATCCCAGTATCCCACTGATCTCTGAAATTTGTTCAAGTTTCAGCAACGCCCACTACGGGCTATATGTTCAAAAGAACTCAGGCTCACTTTTGGACATCTTATTGAGTGGCCAGATTTTCAGTAGTGTGCAACACTAAACAGTTCCCATTGGCAAGAACAGGAACTGAGTTTTGAGGTCTTCTGAAAATGTGATCATGTATCAAGCTTCACTGCCAGGTATTTTAGTTTGCTTTCCCCCCTACTCCCGTCCTTGTAAGCTTCTTACATTGGCATATTGACATTTATAGATTTATTTTTGGCCCTCTGCTATTTTTATTTCACTCTTGAGTCTGACATCCTGTTACTTTTCTAGGATTTACCTCTGCCATTGCAACCTGTCCCAGCACCAGTTCACCTGTAATTTCTGCCCTATTCTTTTATAATACAGAGATACTGCTCCCTCTCCACAGCCTTTCCACTATCATGGCCATGCATCTGGGTTTCCACTGGTGGAAACTTACAGACTCTAGCCCTATACACACAGATTTCTGTGTGTCAAATAAGTGCACCAATTCTGTCCCTAACTCTCAATAGCTCAATACTTGTTCTGCTTTTAAAGAGCTACATTCTGTCAGGAGCAGCTCAAGATGTTGTAACTGCTAAGAGCTTAGTAGCTACTAACATAGATGTGAATAATAATTAAATCTCTGGTATGTCAAAGCAAAATCTGTAATTAGATATTGTCATGATTTCAATAAACTCATTGTAGGAGTGAAATTGGGGCGAGGATGTCATTAAAGGAACATTCCGTGTCAATAAAAATAAGGAATCACTTGAACTAGAATGGCTTAATCACTATTTGGAGGGCATTCTCGTTTTCATTTTCAATTGAACATAATTAGGCAGCAGAGCCAGTGAGATGCATATTGGCTGCCTTATGTGTACAGTTGTGAGCTTGTTGAGAGGCTTGGTGGCAGCAATATGTTTAGAAGGAGCCCAGGTGTGCACAGTAGCATGCTGTTTCAAATCATCAGTCTTTCCCTTTTTCAAGATAATGACAACTTGCCATGTAATCGGCAGCTCCTAGAAAAACAACAGCACTTTGTTTTCCATTTCAAGTAAAGCAGAGAGTCAGAATGGAAAGAAGCAGATTAGATAAAGTCAGTTACTAAAACGGACAAAACACTTTAGAATTTGAAGGTTATAGTATATTGGAGCTCTTGACTTGAAAAACTGCCTCTGAACATTTCTATAAGCAGAGCCCTTACTTTTCATAAGCAATGTAAACAACAGCCTGGGTGCCAGATGTACACTTGTTTCAAGAAAACAACAAAACAAACCTAGAGGGGCATGCAGCCACACTGGGCCTGCAGATGGGGCTTACCTGAATGCATATTCTCTTACATGAGTATGAACTAAGAGTTTGTAAAATGTGTGCCTTAGGAAACATTTTCCCCAAAAAGCCTCAGTCCAGCAAGCTGCTTCATGTGTGCAGACTCCACTGAAATCAATGAGTCAAAGAGGTCTACCCCTGGAGAGCTCACTGCTGGATCAGGGCCCAAAATATAGCCCAATCAGTGATGAGGGTATTTTAATTTCCTGTGATGAAGTAACCAGGGTCGGCTCCAGGCACAAGCAAAGAAAGCAGGAGCTTGGGGCGGCCAGTGGAAAGGGGCAGCAAGTCCGAGTCTTCGGCAGCAAGTCCCTCAGTCAACCTGCTGCCGAATTGCCACCGAAGAATGAAGTGGCGCAGTAGAGCTGCCACTGAAGTGCCGCCGATTGCAGCTTTATCTTTTTCTTCCCCCTCCCACTCCCCGCTTCACCGCTTGGGGCAGCAAAAAAGCTAGAACTGGCCCTGGAAGTAACATTTATTTTATGTGGGGACCAATCACATTCATAGTACTAATTCTATGAGATACTGTATCAGTGCTCAGTTCAGAGGTGGGGGCAGAATGGTACCACTTTTCTCACTGATTGGAAACAGGGCCTGGGGAAGAGTGGGTGGGAGTGGAACTCATCATGATTTTTTTGTTTCCCAATCCAAACACCGTATCACAGGGAAACTTCATGGCTTATTGGAGTTTTTTCCCCTCCAGATGCTGCACTTTTCAGTTGCGTCAATATTTTAGGGCGATCTAATTACATGATCACAAAATACTACATAAAACTAAACCAAAATTCTCAGTTAAATTCTTTGAGCCAAACTTACTGGTGAGATAAAAATGGGGTAAATGAGTTGACAGTGGATGATCTGCCCTACTTTAGCTTTTAGTAAGTTTGAGATACAGGTGTGACATATATGAGAACTGAAAAGGGGGCAGAGATTCAGGGTAGCAAGAAAAATAATTAACAAGAGGGTAAGAGACCAATTATCTCTCCACCTTACTTTATGCGCTCCTGATCAGTTGCTTTTCCTGATATACTTTCCCCTGTGCTGCTAGTGAGAGTCTGTCTTCCCTCTCTGGGAGAGTCACTCCCAGCTGCAGGGTAGACATACCCTAAGTATATTATTTTCACTATTTTTTCATACCCACTGAAGAAGATAAAGGGATGAGATGTAACATCCTCCAGCCACCCTACCAAATATCTCCTAATAACTAAGAATTCATAAAACATTTCAGTATTTAGTGGTTTGATGTAGACACCAGTTTAAATCTCTAGCACAAGCCACACAAGAGAAAGATCTTGCCATTATTCCAGCATGTCCAGGAAATACAAGAAGATAACTCAGAAGGAGAAATAATTTGCACATCCTCAGTACTATGATACCCTTACTCTCAGCAGTGAGCAGTTGTGGATTCAGAATCAATCACTATGTCAGGGAATTCTCACTGATTCTGCATGATCCCCTTACTGAAAGGATTACTTCAACTGAAGTGTCACTTGTACCAGATACCTCCACAATGATTTGGGCCATGTGAGTCAGAGCAGGGATTAATAATGCTATAATTTGTATCACTTTGCATTTAAAACATATTCCTGCTATGACATGGCACCATAAATATCTAGCAGAAACAGATAAGTTTTATTTTATTACCTGACTTTCTTCATGGTTCTTCCCATTTTCTAGTTTTGCAATGGATTTGGGCTTTCTTAATTTTAAGTTGCCCATTCCAGCTCGCAGTGTGCAGTCATGAGCTGTCTGTTCCACGTGTTGCTCGATATCTCGTAATTCTGGCTGGCTGTCCTCTAAGACTGTAGTGTTGTTGGGATAGTTTTCTTTGTTGTTTTCATCTCTAGAAGAAAATAAAACCAAAAAGCGTAAGCAGGATTTTAGCCATCTCTCAGAACAATACTGAGGAGGACTGGTGCCAAGATCTCAGTTTTATTTGATATGTTAGCATTGCCAGGGTAAGGACACATACCAGCTAAACACTGTGTATGTTAATAAAACAAGTTTCCGTTATAGTCTGCAGTTTATTATCAGACTATATGCTAAATGCATGAGTACACATTTGATACAGAGTAATTTAAGCAACTGTAATTTAGGGACCTGTAAACTGTGAGGCCTGAGCTACACTACAAAGGTAGGTCGACATAAATTGCCTTTCATTGACCTAGTTGTGCATACGTCTATATTCAAATTTGTTTCTTGCTAATGTAAGCATCCTGTCAAGGCGACACAGTAACACCAGCTCCCCACATAGCTTTGAGCCATGGTCAATCTACTGTGGTCGACACAGTGTGAGTGGAGACACCACGTGACCTATGTCAACCTTAACAATCGTCCAGAAGCTGTCTCACAATGCCTAACACTGACTGCTATAGCCCCGTGGTCCTGGAGAGCATAAGCCATCCCCTCCTCCCTTTATAAACCCTGCATATTCTTGAAAATGCCTTTTCCTGATTGCCTAACTTGACGCACACACCTAGCAGCTCTCCTTGTGTGCAACTGCCAACCGACTATGCTGATGCCACGCTTTAGATGCACATATGGGCCTGTGGGGAGAAGAGGCTGTGCAAGCACAGCTATGGAGTAGTTGTAGAAACATGGACAACTATGGGCAGTGAATGGGCAGATCAGGGATCAGCAGCAATGCTGCATAAAAGTAAAGGAACTGCAGCAGGCATGCCAGAAGGCCAGTGAGCTCAACAGTTGATTCGGTGCCAAGCCACAGGTCTGCTGCTTTTACAACTAGCTGCACCCCAAAGAGCGACATGGATCTCTCCAATGAGCCCAAGACACAGACCCCTTGCTGTGAACAGCTTGGAAGAGGAAGATGAGGGATATGCAACTGCGGGGTCCAACTATGCTGTGAGCCAGAATCTGCCCGAGACTCCACGCAGTTCAGTAACTCCCTGTGGGTGAGCCCCATTCAGGGGCAGGAATCTCAGATAAATGTAATGTTGAAATGTCAAGATGGTGCCTGACCCCAGCGTCCCAGGACACAGGTATTGACTTATACTCATAGATTCTAGGGTCAGAAGGGACCAATGTGATCATCCAGTCCGACCCCCTGCACAAAGCAGGCCACAGAACCCTACTCATCCACTTCTATAACAAACCCCTAACTTATGTCCGAGTTATTGAAGTCTTCAAATTGTGGTTTGAAGACCTCAAGCTGCAGAGAATCCACCAGCAAGTGACCCATGCCCCACACTGCAGAAGAAGGCAAAAAACCTCCAGGGCCTCTGTCAATCTGCCCCAGAGGAAAATTCCTTCCCGACCACAAATATGGCGATCAGCTAAACCCTGAGCATGTGGGCAAGACTATACTAGAAGAGGTAGCAGTATAACTAAGAGAGGTGGAACTGTTATCTTCTTTTCATTCCCTGCAGAGTTAGCTGGGCTGCTCATGAGCAGTACTTGGTTTATAGACACAGGAATGTGCCTTGAATTCTCCTGAGAGATCCTGTTGCAAGCTTCTTGGAGGTAACTCTGCAATCTTCTTCTGAAGGTTTCTAGTACTGGCAGCCTTATTGCTCCGTGATAGGACACATTCCCACACCGGTCTCTGATGACTTTGGCAGGCACCACTGCAGTAAACAGGGTAGCAGAGTATGGGTCCATGGTGGCTTAGGGACACAAGTAACTACTGTGCTCTCTTCATTACCCTTGCGTGTGAGATATCAGCTAAAATCAGCATCGCCTGGGAAAAACAGCGCTGGTGCTCAGTGCTATTAATTTGCACTCATACACATGGAAATAGGGGCCAAAATGTTACTGTTTCATGCCACCAAACAATCCCCTCCTCATACGCCCCCCCTTCCCTACACCTGTCCTTGGCCATACTCATTGTGGCTGGATAGCTGTGTTGTGCACAGGTGCTCCAAGGCAGAAGTAGCTATAAGCATGTCTTGTTTAAAATGTTAGGGGGCAAAAGGGAAGGGAGTTCTGAAACTTAACTTGCACTTTCTGCTGTCACTATGCATACAATGACACCTCTGTATGTTTTATCCATAGATGTTACCAGTGCATCTCTCCATACCCACAGATTGCCTGACCATGATAAGGAGGAGAAAGAAGAGGACACAGGAGGATATGTTCATCAAGATTCTGCAAACCAGTGCTGCACCAGACCATGAACAGAGTACTTGGAGGGTGAACATTGCAGATGGCCTGGAGAAAGAAAGAGCAGATAGACAAAAGGTCCAGGAGTCCCAGCAGAAAAAGGACAGGGAGCACATCAAGGGACAGTAGAAAAAACACAGCTTCACATACACTGACTTGTGAGAGTCACAGTTGCTGTATGGGTATCGAAAATGTACATGAATGTTCTGTCCCCTTAAGTTCTGTTCCATTAATTTATTTTAGAAGTTTGTATTGAATGCCTTTTTTAATTGCACTTTTTTGCACTGGTTTTGTTATGTAATAAAAATCTATTTTTGGTAAAGAATTGATCTTTATTACTTCATAACATAGGCTGGAGAATGCATAGCACTGCTGAAAGCTCCCACTACCTGTTATTGTAAGGTCAACAAAACTTATAGGATCAGTGACAAACACAGTGTAATAATTATAAATTCACAGCAAGCACCATATAATTAATAGGCACATTACCAGACAGTGTTATATTAATAAATGTACACCAAGTACCACACAGTTCCTAAAAGCCCAAAACTTCAGGACAGGTAAAGCACAGTCCACACAATGCATTGCTGTGGCTGACCGTTAACGTGCTCTGTCAAGGCCACTCTCGACTGTAGAGCTCCGCTTCGAGCTCTTCTAATAGCCCTTGTGGCTGGCTGTGCAAACTCAGGAGAAAGATGCTCCATCTCCACCGTGGAGGCAATTTTTCCTCTGTTGTTTCATGGATATTATGCAGGACACAACAGGTAGCACTGTTTTTTTTCTCTTGCAGAGATCCAATCTTGTGAGTAAACATCACCAGCATCCCTTCAACCACCCATAGACGTTCAACTGCCATTCTGCACCTGCTGAGCTGGTAACTGAATTTTTCCTTGGTGTTGTTGAGATGGCCAGTGTATGACTTCATGAGCCAGGGAAGCAAGGGATAGACTGGGTCCTCCAGGATCACTACTGGCATTTTATCACCACCAATGGTAATCTGCTGCTCATGAAAATATGTCCCTACTTGCAGCTTTCTGAACAGTCCAGTGTTCTCAAAGATGTGAGTGTCATGAACCTTCGCTGACCAGTCCACACTGATGTCAGTGAAGCATCCCTGGTGATCCACCAGGGTTGCATAATAATAGAAAAGCAGCCCTTTCTGTTGAAGCACTCTGGTGCAAGGTCGTCTGTTGCCAAAATAACGATACACATAATACCTATTACTCCGCCACAGTTCGGGAACCCCACTATGTCGTGTACATTACTGAGAGTCACAGTCTTGTGTAGTAGGACACAATTAATGGCCCCACATACTCGCATGACAACTCCAAAATGGTTTCCTGCTGACCGGCTGCAATCAGGAGTTGCAAGTTTCCACGGTGTGATCGCCACTTGCTTGCCAACTGCCAGTGCATCTCTTATTCTGGTGTCCCTGCATTAGAGCTGGGAAGAGCTTGGCATCCAGATCCAGGAATGTGGCCTTTCACATCCAAATGTTCTGCAGCTATTGCTTATCATCCCGAACCTGCATTACAATGCATTCTCACCAGTCAGAGCAGGGATCGGCAACCTTTGGCACCTGGCCTGCCCTGGTATGCACGCTTACCCTGGCGGGCCGTGTGCCGAAGGTTGCCAATACCTGAGTTAGAGATTATTTCTCAGGCCCAGAAGCAGCACTCTACTGTCTGCAGCTTTCCCGTAAATGCCACCAACAACCTTGAATTGGTTCTTGCAACGTCCCACAGCAATCTGTCCTCCACAAAATTGTCATGTCCCCCCACTGCTGAGGTCCTTCCTGTGGTTCTGCAAATACCAGAGATCATTTGTCTTGTGTTTGCAGTTCTCATGACAATAGTGCAATAGTGAAGAGTGGTTTAATTTAGACCCTGAGACACTCTTAGGAGCTCAGGCTCCATGCTTCTGTCAGAGATGGCAGACAGACAGAAGTGCTGCGAGGTTTTGTGGGATTTTTTAAAAAAGGCATGAAAATTATGGGGTGGGGATGCCATTATAGCATTGAGAAAGCTGCTTGATGTGAACTTGACTCCTTGCTCCCAGTCACCCCTATTCAACTCACTTCTGCCCTATTATGCAGTGCCAAAGTTTCCCAGGAGACAGTGCTCCAGATAGCAGGGAGTTGCACACTAAGATATCTATCCAATGTGCACCACACATCAACCCAAGCACTCCTGATGAGTACATGCAGTGCCAACACAAGGAGTCAAGTGCACATGCATGAGTGATGTACTAATTGTGGCAGCTTTATGCCAATGTAACTTCCACTGACCAATGTTTGCAGCATAGATATGGCCTTAAAGTTGCTACTTTTTGCCTTCCCATACTAAAAGTCGAAAGCATCTTTTCCCATATCATCACCCAATGCCACAGGCTTCAGAAGTCATTGGTTTAGCTGGGCTGTAGCCCTACTAATATTGTTGTCTTTCCCCTCACACAAACTGTTGCTTCCTACATCTGTGATCTCATTCTGCAAACTCCCTTCCCTGTCCTTTCATATCTCCTTGCTCTTTCCACTCAGTTTTTCACTTTTCCTATGGGCTCCTATATCCCCTTCATGTCTGCTGGAATAAGGGAGAGAGAAGGGCATATGAAGTAGGATTTGGACAGCCAGAGTAGGACAGGTTTCAAGTTGAGAGGAGGGAAATCATCCTTGCCTTCTTTTTCCTATCTCATGTCCAAACATGTTCCTGCTTCATCTTTCCTAGCCTAGATTCCAGCCATACCACTGCCCTTCCCTCCACTCCCTCCCAGGCAGTCATTGTCACTCCCTAGATGGCTTAATTAGACCCTGGGACACTCTTGAGAGCTCAGGTAAAAGTTGTGGCTAGGACAGAAGTCTCATCTTTGTCTGGCAAGCAGAGTACAACCTTTCCTCCCAGATGCAGACCTTGCTGCAATTATCCATGCCTTTGCCACTTTGAAGTTAGATTCCTGTAATACACTTTGTATAGAACTACACATCAAAACTATTCAGAAATTTAAGCTAGTGAGAGAGTGGGGCTGCCCACTTATTAAGCAGTGCATCATGAGAGAATAGGTTACCGGCCATGCTCTGTACTCTACACTGACTGCCAGTTTTCACATGGAAGTCAGGATGTTGGTTTTAACCAATAAAGCCCTAGGATTTGTGACCTGATTACCTGAGAGATCACCTCGTTCCCTGTCTGAACTCCCACAGCTGAGATTATCAGAGAAGCTTGAGTTGGACTGCCTCAGGAGTTTAATAGAGAGCAGCCTGTTGACACAGAATTCTCTGTATTGGGACTCCACCTACAGAACTGGCTTTTCCCTCCTTGGCTCACCAGAGCCCAGATGTGTGAACCTCATAGGCACCAAAACTTTTCCCCCAGGGAAATGGGTTGTGGATAGAAAGTTTGGTCCAGGGTAGCTATTATTGTTACTGGGTGGGTTGCTTTCTCGTGCATGGGCAGTTCTAGAAATATATTGAAATACAGTTAGTTTTAAATTGTCTGAATTTTAAATTGTCTGGAATGCTAACATATGTCATCCAAAAGCAGAAATACACAAACATACCTGGGTGATTTTCATCTCAATAATACTTAAACTAAACTATTCTGTAATTTAGAAGAATTTTAATTTTCAGTGATGATGGTCCTTGAGTTTTTGGGTACCATTAACAGATGATCCCTGATAGATAGGGATGAAAGAGAAAAGTCAGATCCCTTGCCAAGGGTTTTCAGATAAGATATAGAGTAAATACCTGTGGATGGAGTTTGCTGCTTGGTCTTCATGTACAGACTCTGTATCCTCGTCACACCTTGAAAATGGATATAAAACGATTATTGACTTTTTGCCAGTTGCATATTTTATCATTTTAGTAACAAAACTGGTCAGTTTGAAGTGACACATACAATTCTCTAAACATTACTCTCTCTCAAGCTTTAGCTGAAGTCAATTCATGGCATAGTTTCTCTGTTTGCAAAGTTTGTTGTGATATTTTAAAATTTGATTTTCTGCAGAATTAGGTAGACCATTTGCTCACTCTCTTTTGTCTTACTGGAAATCCCATAACAAATAAAATGCAGCTTCTACCTTAAAAATTGTAGAAAATAAAAGGAGACATCCTTCTTTTTAATTGCTAATAGCCTACTTTGCTCAAAGTATTATAAACAGTAATTAACTTTACACAGAGCTCATTTTTTCCTCCAAGACCTATTTAAGAAATTCACAGTTGTACAGCAGTTGGCCTCTGTAATGCTACTGAAAAAAAAATCCCAATATAAGTTAAATTACTGAGGTAAAAAATAACTCTATTGAGATTGGATCACAATGTTTTGGGTTAAGTGTTCCTAAAGCAAAAAGTAGCATAATTACAAGGAGAAAAATGCTGTTACATTTAATACCCAACTGTTGACCAGAGATTCAGAATGACATTAAGTATAGATTAACTTTGCAATACTCAGTGCAAGACAATCTGCAGATCCAAACTGCAATGCACAATGGAGGCTTCTTTTGCCATTTAGACCCAGATATAAAGAGTCTACCTTCCACTCTATTAATTCTGGACAAATGTTTGCCCTTCCCCCACCCTCTTTTCTTCACCTTCTGCTCATACTCACACTGCACAAACACTGAACAGGCCTGGGTTACTTGATGCTAGCTGGCAGAAGAATCTATTCATTATGTGGGAAGCAACCTGTAATTCAGTTGATTCATTAATTATTGATGAAAGCTGCCTGGCTCTGGAAAGAACACGTTAAATGATAAACATGTATCCCTGCATGGCAATTTGATGGTAAGATTTTAATATGCTCCTCTCCCTGCCAGTCTTCTGCTGGTATCTTTATCAACTGGCAAGCTGCTGATGAAATTATTTAAAGGGATACTCTCTCAAGTCATTTACACTTCCTGAATTGACCTACCTTTGCGGGGGGCGGGAGAGAAGGGTTAATGAACGCATCCACTAAGGATGCCTTGAGTGCATTTCTTTTAAAAGAAAAAAAAATAATTTCTCTCTTTAAAACTGCTGAGCTCCTCAATGTTTAGGTAATACAGCAGTGCTAATTTTTGCAAGTTATGTTAATGTGACCTTTGTTTGGGCATGAGTATGACCCTCATGCTGGGATTCTGCCTATAGAACTATAGACAAGGAAGAGAAGCAAGGTATACTGAGTAATACATTGCAGTTGCAGAAACAGTTCCAATAGCAAGCCTCTCCACTGTTGCCAATGGAGTGTTGCCTCCTCTGTTCTCCTATGGTTTAATATTGGTAGGGGAGTGGCCCTGAGAGCCACTCTCCAGCTAACCAGTGTTAAAGGGAGAAAGCCGCTTGCCAGAAGAAATCTCCATCTAAAATTGGGGAGGGAAAAATCAGTTGGAAAATTTGGGGATAGGAGTTGGGAACTTTAGGGAGAAAATCAGGGAAACTTCCAGGGAGAGGAAAGAGAGATGGGAGAACACAAGGAGAGGAGATAGAGAGGAATAATATTCCTTGACAGAGGTGGAATGGCCTGCTAATCTGCCCAGTGAAGACACCAGAAGGGAGCAGAATGCCACCAAGGCTCCCCACAGGAGACTAAAATAAGTGAGAACCTGGACCTGTTTAGGAGAGGGGCAATTATTGGGTGAGAGGTTTGTGTGGCTTGGTTGATGCCTATCTGAATCAATTAAGAATGCCAGTAGATAGGGTTTCCATTCTGTTTTGAACAGAAGCTCCACACTGACCTGGTGTCTCCATTACAAGCCAAGCTTGTGGCAGGAACAGAGAGCCAGAGGAAAAGTTAGCTTTATACCACCTTTATACTTCTCCTGTTCTGGTGGCCAATTTGAGCTGCTCTTACTTGTACCTGGCTCTCTGTGGGATCACTCTGACAGCCAAGAATAGTCAGAGCATATAGGTGCCCCTGGCGATAGCTCTCTTCACCAGGAACATCACCTACACGAAGGGACTGTGAGGGATGTGGCATGCATACACCAACTGAATGATGCCTGGGAATTCTCCCCTCTACTGAGCAGATCCCCTGCGTGTTGGATCCACTGAGGATCACTGCTCAGGGGTGATCCTATGAACTACAGAGCACGGAACCTTACTTCACTATCAGGTAATTGCTTGAAATAATAAATAAAAACAAAATTATAGGACACCTGTGTGAACATTATACGATGGGAACTGTTAATCAAGGAGGACAGTATGGAAGTATAAAAAATAATTAATAGCTTAAAGAAGACAATTGGGTATTTCTATTTACTCATAAGAACAAGGGGACAATGAAATTAAAAGGTATCACATTTAAAATTGATAAAAAAAATTTAAAAAAACCCACAATACAAAGTTAACCTGTGAAATGCACTGCCACAAGATATTGCTTGAGGCTAAGACCCCAGCAGGATTTTAAAGAGGATTAGTGTATAGCACTACATGGATAATGAAAATACCCAGTTACACTATATAGGATATTTTTATAAAAGAGCAGAGAGTTGTCCCTTAGTGGTAGGTTATTCCATTAATGACCTTCATCTGAAGCATCTGGCCCCGGATGATCAGAGACAGCAGAACAACTAGATGGACAGATCTGATCCAATATGGCAAATCCGTTTTTCCAGAGAACATGGGATTCAGTGGATGTATTGTGATTTGTTCCTTCTTTGTCTGACTAGAGAGGAAACCTTTCCAAGCACCTGGAAAGCTGCATCTACTTTGAGGCTATGACATTTAAGGTATGCATATAAACAATGACTTCTCATTTACCAGATGCACATATAGCCCACTAGGAGCCTGGCAGCTCTGGACTTTTGACTTATCTGGAGAAAGGTCCCTGGAAAAAAGTGAAATTTGATGTTTTATATCAAGGTCCTGTGTATTGTATGATTCTGCAGCATCTGCTCCTTGTAACAGAATTGTGCTTCATAATATAAGGCCAAGATTGGATGCCTAAAGTTAGGTACCGAGATCCTCATTTACACTGCTAAATAGAAGTGACCTCATTTTCAGAAGTGCGCAGTATGAAAAATTTGTAACTGAAGTCAATGAGAGCAGTGTGTTCTCAGCATCTCTGAAAATCTGGCATCTTTTACTTCAGTGCCTTAGAAGGCATAAAAGTGTCTAACTTTAGCACCCACATTTGACAATTTTGGCCCAAGTAGGTTTTTTTAAAGTATGTTTCAAGCCCTTAAAAATAAAGAGAAAGACAAATTCAATGTGAAAACAGGGTTCTGTTTCTACTGTTCTCCTAGCAAACTTCTCCAGTGCACCACACTATGTGGGATATCCCATTTCTCAGATGCCTTTGGACCAAGGACCTGCTATTCCAGTGGTGGCTGCTGTGCACATACCCTGCCTCCTCCTTTTCCCTATTGGCAAAGCTAGTGTAATGCCAAGAGACCCCGGTCATTGGCGGGCGGGATCAAACCTGAGGCATCTGGAGCTTAGTGCATGAGCTCAAAGGCAACTGGCTGTGAGCTAAGGCTGAAGAGCAAACTCACTGTCCTTCTCTCTCTCTCTAACTGGTCTCAGTGCCACTAGATGCGACAAAACACCACATCCAGGAGTAGCACTACAAAGCAGGCCTCTCTGCAATGCTTCCTCCAGTCTTCGCGGTGACAGGAAGCCTGGCAGAGAGAGACTTGCACCATTGGCTCTAGCGGCATGACTAGGAGAAAGGCAAAGATGTGCACAGGCAGGGGGAACCCTGAGGTTGAGGAAGAGAAAGGGTAGGGAAATTATTAAAATTTTATGCCCTACTTCGTCCTTCATTTGGAAAGTCCCACATGTTGTCCAACATTTTAGACCCCACTGTGCCACAATACAGTATTTAAAGGTGGAGCTGTATTGTGGCAAAACTAATTAAAAATAATATTAAAAACCATTTTCTATTTTATGCCATTTAATTTCATGCTTATTACTGTAGCACTGCAAAAATTGGGATAAAATTAATACCTGAAGCAAAGTGAGAGCAGTATATAGGAGGTTAAAGGTGTTTGGAATCCCTAGAAAAATGTTACATCCGTTCTTCTCTAGTCAGTTTGACGGCACATATGGATTGATCAAACTGAGTTACAGCCTAGACTGCTTTCAAAATATATAATTTCCCCTGCAACATTTTAGCAAATAGTTCAGAATCAACTTAAGCTTTTTATTCCTAGCATTTCAGCAATATGAAAGGTACCTTACATGCAAACAAATCTATAAATCATCTCCCTTCTGAAAAACTGCTGGCCACAATTCAGATGAGCAGTCTTCTGATATATAATCAAGTGTGTAAAATTTGGGGATAAAATATCTATGAAATACAAACAGGATCTGTACTAATGTCAATGAATAATACAGAATAGTCACATCTGAAATTAAAGCATGTTCCTTTAAGGGAAAAAAATTTAAATTGCTAATAGCATCTCAGTGCTTGTAACTTTATAATGTTTTCTACTACTCTGCTGTCTGTCCACCTTCCTAAGATAAAGAGGCAAAACATATTTCTTTAAAACCAAAGGAGGAGGGGAGGAAGTGTATGTAAAAAGTTCACTGCATTAATTGCAAAGGGAAACTGCATTCAGATACTGAACCTGCCTAATAACTGCAGTGTTTTGCTCAAAACATTCTTAAAGAATATTTTCTGCCAATGCTGACAGTAAGCATAGCCCATGTGCTCTTAGAAAACTGACACTTTTGCTTGTCCTGATCAGTAACAAGAATTAGCAATATTTTCTCATGAGATGTACAGTATACATACAATCATATATGCAAACACATGTAAAAAAAAATATATATATATGGAAGAAAACAGCAACATAAAGATATTCTTTCATAATGCAAGCCCATTGCTAATGGATAGTTAACCATTTGTAAATAAATATTGTTGTTTTATATCACATTCAGCATATTTTCTGTAAAATATTAAAATCCCAGAAGACTGCGCATCATAAGATGTTACAGAAAGCTTTTTCACTTTTGAAATAGTATTTAAAATTATTCTCTGTCCTGCTTAACATATCATTCTTATTTAATGGTATAGGTAAATATTTATTCACTTACTCTGCTAAAGCTGTATTGTTGAAGGAATGATCCTGAATGCTGAAACAGAAACAAGAAAACATCAGTTAGTCAATAAAGCAGGCAGCCTCCCCAATTGTTTTTCAGTTGCAGGAACACATACAGAAACATGGCATTGCAAGGCAAGTCTCTGTATTAGCTCTACACGCACATACTGTACACTGGGCTGCTCTGCACATGCTCATAATCAAAGAACCATAGGGATTAGCCCTGCAATACTCACAAACCCCAAAGCCCATCCAGCAGTGCTTTCAATATATGAATTCAGATTGCCGGGAGATTCTCAAAAAGGGATCAGGCACTCTGCAGTTACAACTATGCTGTTAAATAGAAACTGTGATTTCTAGCACATTATACAAGTGTTTGGTATTCTCATTCTTTAAACATCTATTAGCAGTCTGCTCATTATACACTATGTCATGTTTATTACTTCAAATAGAGATGACCAATTAAGGTTCTCATGAGACTTTTCTTCAGTTGTCTCTAACAAATTCTGCTGATAGCCATACTCCAAGGGAAGCTGTGAAAAAAATTAAACTGAATTGGAAGGAAGGGGTGCTAAACTAACAAAGGATTTTTAAATGAGCAGCATGGAAACTGCTTCTGCGAAAGAGGAATGGATAGAAAAATCCAAACTAACCCTGAAGCAAAGTGTCTGCAAACCTGGTTTTATACATCTATAAAGGTCAAATCAGGATTCAGTTAAATGTGCTGATTCTGAGATAACCTGGAGCTTCCTGTCTACTTGCATCTTAAAAATCTGATAAATATTCTGCTAGATCATCCTACAGTAGAAAAATGTTCTTGCTGCTACATATTTTTCCAAATAATGGAGTATTACGAGCATTCTTGATGTGTGACAATGGCACTGCACAGACTACAGCAAGAAACCAAGCAGAGATTCGGAGGCGGGGCTTCCTACTCCCTGAAGCAGCCCGTGCTAGCATGATGCATGAGCACAGTTCACAATCATTGTTAGCATAATGAGGATCCAAAGCCACACCAGGACAAGCCAGATAGAATTCCCCTTCCCTTAAAGAATATCGACATTGTCTCTTATTCATGTCTCTTCTGAGCTCACTCATCCAATGCGCATTGTTTTATAGACTCAAACTTTAAGGCGAGGAACCACTGTGATCATATAGTCTGGCCTCCTGCACATCACAGGCAACAGAACCTCACCCACCCACTCCTGTAAAGGACCCCTAACTTCTGGCTGAGTTACTGAAGTCCTCAAATTGTGATTTAAAGACTTTGAGTTACAGAGAATCCACCATTTATTCTAGTTTATACCAGCAAATAGCCTGTGCCCCATGCTGCAGAGGGGGGAAATTCCTTCCTGACCCTATATACAATGATTAGTTAGACTGAGTGTGTGGATGAGACCCAGCGGTCAGACACCTGGGAAGGAATCCTCTTTAGTAACTCAGAGTCCTCCCTATCTTGCGCCCCATCTCTGGCCATTGGAGATATTGGCTACTAGCAGTCGCAGATAGGCCACATGCCGTTGCAGGCAGTCTCATTATAGCAGCCCCTACATACACTTATCAAATTCATTCTTGAAACTATGTAGGTTTTTTGAACCCACTGCTCCCCTTGGGAGGCTGTTGCAGAACTTTCTTCCTTTGATGGTTAGAAACCTTAGTCTAATTTCCAGCCCAAATTTGCTCATGGCCAGTTAATATCCATTTGTTCTAATGCCAATATTGACTCTTAACTGAAATAACTTCTCTCCCTCCTGGTGTTAATCCCTCTGATATATTTATAGAGCGCAACTGTATGTTCCCTCAGCCTTCTTCTGATTAGGCTAAACAAGCCAAGCTCTTTGAGTCTCCTCTCAGAAGGTAGGTTTTCCATTCCTCTGATCATCCTACTAGCCCTTCACTGCACCTGTTCCACTTTCACTAGTCTCCCCTTTAACCAGTTCCTTATCCACCTTTCAATTCTCACATTAATCCCCATTTAACTAATAATTTCCCATATGGAACTGTATCAGATATCTTACTGACATCCAAATGGCTTAGATCTACTGCACAGATCCAGGAATGTGGCCTTGTGCTCTCAAAAGTTCTGAAGCTACTGATCGTCACCCCAAACCTGCTTTACAATACAATCCAACCAATCAGTGCTCATTTTTCAGTCCCAGAAGCTAAACTCCATCATCTGTAACTGCTCCATGAACTCCACCAACAACCTTGAACTGGTTCTCGCCATGTCCCACAGCGATCTGTCCTCCAAGAAATTGTCAAGTTCCCCAATGATTCTATTCTTCCTACAGCTCTGCAAATACTGGAGGATGGTGTATTCTTTTCTTACAACTCTTTTCACAATAGGGCAGATGCTTTTGTCATTGATGGCAGACAGCAAGAGAGGGAGTCACGTGGGTTCTTGGCATTTTTTAAAAAAGCATGAAAATGATGCATATAGATGAGATTTTTGGTTGGGTTCAATTGCATGCTGGGAAGTTGACCCATTGCTCCCAGTCACTCCTGCATGTCTCGTTTCTGCCCCACCATGCATTGCCAAAATTTTCCAAAACACAGTGTGCTGGCAGCTTGCACGCTGAGATAGCTACCATGGTGCCCCACACTGTGCATTGAAGCAAGCACTCCTGGTGAGTACACACAGTGACAATGGAAGGAACCAAGTATGCACATGCACAAGTGATATACTAACTGTGGCTTTATGTCAGCATAACTTGCGTCAACCAAAGATTGTAGTGTAGACACAGCCTTAGATGCCTAGCTGCTAGTGTATTACAACTCTCATGACTTTATCACAAGTCTCATGGTATTTGGTGTTTTTCTTAAGGCCCCAGATACTGGAATCAAGGGATTGCTTAAGAGTTTCAGGTTTCTTGGCCTCATGGTTCCAGAGAAAAGTTTGAAAATGTGAAGCAACTGTGACCCCAGAAGGCAAATAAAAAAGAACATAAAATGCATTATTTTAAAAATCTAATTTAAAATAAATAATCCCATGATTCTTAAACCAATCTCACAGTGTTTGGGGGCCTGACTCTTGATTTTTGAATGCTTAAGTGTTGACAATACTGCTGGTATTTGAACCCAGAATTTAATGTGGGAGCTGTTACTTAATGGATACTAAATTGCATCAACAACAACAAACTCTTGGTTGAGGCAGAACTAAAAATTAGATCTCATGTATTTCTCAGACATGTTGAAAATGTTTACAAATCTGGGGGGGACTGGCATAAAATAGTCTTGTACGTGTAACCTCTGCGTTCCTATACACAATTTTCGATCAAATTCCCTGCTAATTCATACCTTATGTAAATCCACTGTAATAAAATGGGACTACATTGCTGTTACTTAAGGCAGAATTTGACCTTA
Source organism: Gopherus evgoodei (assembly GCF_007399415.2). Taxonomy (NCBI): domain Eukaryota; kingdom Metazoa; phylum Chordata; order Testudines; family Testudinidae; genus Gopherus; species Gopherus evgoodei. Next base: position 51,152,628 of record NC_044328.1, on the reverse strand, counting down.
ACATGGAGTTCTGAGTGATTTTCCCAAGGAGCATAGTATTCGCAGTGATTTGGATTGGAGGACCCCTACCTTGAAAGGTCATCATCAAACTGTTTAAATTACTCAAACTAATTTTAATGTCAGACCTCTATTACGAAATCACTTTCCAGGCATATATTTTACACTTGTTTATGACTCATTTGCAGGCATAATTTAATTTCTTTTGGGCTGCAGGATGCTTTTAGCCAGTGTTTCTGGACAGACTCTCCATGCAAAAGCTAGTGCTGTAAAAATCATTTGGCAATTCTTTTTTCTTATAAAACAGGTTATTAACGAAGAGCCACATTAATAAATACACAGAAGAGAAGGCCTACTATAAGGTGAGTGCACAACCGGTTAGAAAACAATACTCAGAGAATAATTATCAATGGTTCACAGTCACGCTGGAAGGGCATATCACGTGGGATCCAGCAGGGATTTGTCCTGGATTCAATTTTATTCAATATCTTCAGAAATGCTTTGGATAGTGACATAAAGAGTACACGTATAAAGTTTCCAGAGTATACCAGGCTGGGAGGACTGCAAGTTCTTTCAAAGACGGGATTACAATTCAAAATGATCTTGACAAACTGGAGAAATGGTCTGAAATAGGATGAAATTCAATATGGACAAATGGGCACTTGAGAAGGAATAATCAATTGCACAAATACAAAATGCAAATGGCTGCCTAGAAAGGAGTACTGCAGAAAAGGATCTAAGGATTATAGTGGATCACAAACTCAATATAAGTCAACAATATAATACTGTTGCAAAAAAGGTTAACGTCATTCTGGGATGCAGTAGCAGGTCTGTTTGTAAGTAAGATACGAAAAGGCCTTAACTGGAGTACCGTGTCCAGTTCTGGGCGCCACACTTCAAGAAAGATGTGGACAAGTTGGAGAAATGATTAAAAAGGTCTAGAACATGTGACCTACAAGGATAGATTGAAAAAACTGAGTTTGCTTAGTCTGGAGAAAAGAAAAGATTAAGCAGGAGAGGGCACACATGATAACAGTCTTCAAATATGAAAAGCTGTTATGGAAAGAAGGTTGATAAATTGTTCGTTAGATCCACTGAGGCCTGGACAAGAAGCAATGGGCTTAAATTACAGCAAGGAAAATTTAGGTTGGACATTAGGAAAAACTTCCTAACTGTAAGGGTTGTTAAGCACTGGAACAATTTACATAGGGAGGTTGTGGAATATCTGTCATTGGAGATTTTTAAGAACAGGTTAGACTATGCTTAATTTGTAATGAAAGAGGTGCCAGGGTTCAAGCAATTTTTTTACATTCATAACTAATGCAGCAAACCCAGAGATGCTGTGGCTACAAACTGCCAAGGCCAAAGGTGCCAGGGCTCAGTCCTGGCAAGCCCTGGCACAAATTAAGCACTGGGTTAGAGAAACAACTGTCAGGGATAGTCTAGATAATACCTAGTCCTGCCTCAGTGGAGGGGACTGGACTAGATGTCCTACTGAAGTCCCTGCCAGTCCTACATTTCTATGATTCTAGTGAAAACTGGATCGTTAATTGTGTTATGGCTAGGTTTAGGGTTGGGTTGATTGTGCTGCATTGTCCCCAGGAGCCACCGGAGGTAGGGAATGTGATTCACACAGTTACAATTCCTTCCCTGCTCTCCCTTTGTTCCCAGGTGGGAATAACTAACCTGCACCCATTACATTTCCCACGGGCTCTCTGCTGGCTCTCCCCACTTCTCTCTGTCCTCCCTCCACCCACCTGCTCTGGGCAGGAGAGTTCCAGGCATGCAGGACCTGCTCTTATTCCACTTTCTCCTCCTTATCTGGAATGTCAAAGAGGGGAGCACTAACGTGGCCACCTAAGATGGTGGGGATTTTATTCTCCATTAGTCCCTTGCATGGCTAGTCACAATCCAACCCTTACTTCCTAATTTTCAGTATAGCCATTTGAATTGTTTCAGTCCAAAATATTATATACGACAATTCAATGTACTAAAATTCTCAGTGTCAGGTATATTTCACTGCAACATATAGCTAAGGCACTGTACCTATCATTCTCAAGCTTTGAGAAAAAATTCTGCTCCAGTACATGCAGTTTTGGATTTAAGCACAGAATTCAAGATTTATTTTTAATAACTTGAACTTTTAAATTTATTCAAATTCATATTGTTATTTGCAAGTAAAGTTTTCTCTGCATTGCATTATTTTCAGGCTTTGGACAATTTTTCTGCTCTATATATTTTTGTAAAATCATTATTTTGGAGAGACACACACACACACAAAAAAAGCCAACTCTTCCCATTACATACCCACTATTGATTCCATCACAATTTTGGCAAAATGGCATAAAACCATCTAAAATATCACATGCAAGCACTCAAGAGGAATGGTTTTGGAAATTTTCAAGCAAGTAAGTTTGTGCATTTTGGAGATCAGTATTCAAAATAAAATGAGATTTTACTTTTGAAAATCCATTCATATATTTCTGTCCTATCATATCTCTAGAACAGCTTTGACTAGAAACTCCATATTTGTTTTGTTCTGTCGATCATAATTATTCTGCAGTAACAAATACTAAACACTCTAGCCCAGAAGCACAAAATATTCACGTGTGCAAGTGCACTGCTCCGCTTTCCTGATATACAGTGTAGCTTTTATTCTGTTGATCTTGCTGGTTTTGGGGTGGGTATTATTTAAATATTAACCAGACTTTTCACATATTTAATAAAGTCACATGGTCAATGTGCACATTATGAACATCGTCAGTCATCTGTAGGCACTAAAAACACACAGCAAAAAGTACATGGCCCAGACTGTGATGGAAGAAGGGGAGGCAGGGAGACATGGGTGGAGGGTAAGGTGGGTTCAGTCTGAGAAGGGCAGAACAGGGAAAGCCAATGGAGATCACATCATCTGAAATGGGAGGGAAGAGGCATATGGAAACTACAGGCTGTGAGGAGAAGGAATGCATTTCCTTTGTGCTTGGTTTGCAAGGCTTTGGTTGTCCAAGTGACTAACCATCCATCCGCAGACTTTCAAATGGTTTGGTTTCTTCTACAAAGTGGAGCTTTATCTTGGAATTTCCAGGATATGATTTTGTGTTTTGAGAAAACCACCATGTTCAATTTTAACTCCATACAATTTTGTCCTGGGAATTAAACACTTTGTTCAGGAACATTTGAAGGAGATGTACATATTTACAGGGAAATCTGAATTCCCTGGTGCACTGGGGGAGTTAGTATTTCTCCGTCTGGTTATTTGTTGTCAGATGATTCAAAGTACGGTGCAGTCCTTTAGAGCATGATTAGCACTGATTGAAGTCTTTTTTTTAATCTGATTTTCCTCACAGCCCAAAATTACTCATAGTGAAATGCTGCATAAGTGGCAATTACATTTAGCACTCTATTTTATAACACACAACTGAACGGAAGTTAAAAAGAATGCAGAACACTTCAAACGGTCACTAACAGGATGTATGTAATGATGCACTGAAGGCAACTCCCTGGGGTTTCTGGGAGGACCTTATTAAAATCCCATCATCAAACTAAAGGGAAATTTGGAATGATTTCCCTGCCTTTGATGGAGCCTATTTTCCCTCTGGATTAAAATCATCACTGCCAGAATTAACTTATAAAAATACCAAAGAACAAATAATTGCCTTTGGGGTGCACCAGTTTTTGCCAAATAGCAGCTTCCAACCCCACATGCTCCTGCAAAATCTTTACTTCCACTCTGATGCCCCTCGAATCACACTGGTGGGGTACTGTTCCACACTACACAGTATACTTTTTGTGGACCCAGTAGTACAGATTTAATATCAATTTGTTTGTCAAGGGGTGCTACCTCCCTCCTCAGTTATGGTTATGACAGAATACATTTGTCTCAACAAAAACCAAATTTGATAGATTTCCCCAGTCACTCATCTCTAGGCATTGCAAACACAGGCACTTCTGACCCATGGGGATTTCTTACAGGGTCAATTTCTGTGCAAGTATCGGCAGCACATCATTGATTAAAATCATAAGGGGTGGGTGTTCTAGTCTTTCCTAAAACTGGAGCCGATATGATTTTTATGCCATTTTTTGATGAGCAAGATATAAACCAAGCAAAAGCCATGTGAGCAAGCAATCACTCTGCCCAGCTGGACAAAATGTTCATATGTGCAGCACTCTGCTTTCTCAATGTGCAGCCTGGCTTTGCAGGGATAATGTTAGCAGAGATACTAGAACATTTTTTAGACAAATTAAACCAAAACAAGTGATTATACGAGAGAGCCAGTTTTGAGCAGTGACTCCAGTTTTCTGTATCTTTGATTCTATCAGTGACCTAAACAGCACATAATGTGAATGGCAGTGGAAGACAGTGTTCAGATGCTCTTGCTGTCTTGCTTCAAGAAAGATACACAGTCGAGCTTTCTGTGTAACCTACATGTAGAGTTGCTATAGTAAAATGATCCAGAAATAATCCCATAAAAATTTAGGGGCACATTTTCTAGGGGTATTTTACAGTCTTCCTTAGTGAACATGAAATATTATACAGGCACATACCTGAAACTGAACTTTCTATCTGCCAGCTCACCAACACCTGCACACATATTTTCTGTAATCTAACACCTGCCTGTATGAAAGTATTGGACTTCGAGCTGTGCAAGAACCAGAATTCCCATTCTGTGTAAAATTTTCCATTTCCAAAAAAAATTGCATTCCAAATGGAACAAGAAGTCAGATAAGCAACATATTTCGCATGAAGGATAATTTTTTTGAAAAAAAAACCAGTCTGGGTTGGAAGAACTGAAAATATAATTTTTTGAAAAATTCTGGTTTGAGTTCCTCACCAAGTAGGCTGCTATAGAGCCTGGGGATGCAGATGAGCAGGAAACCTGATTTCCACCAAAAGATTTGATTTCATTTAATCAGCATTTTCAGAAACAAATCTGTTTTGCTGCAAAATTTTCAACCAGTTCTAGCTAGAATGGTCCTCCACATAACAGAATGCCCCCAACAGGCTTTGCATAGTAAATTCTAAAGATTGAGCACACACAGATATCAGACTAAAATATGCACAAATCTATTTTGTAAAGCACGAGTCACTGTTTGCAAAGTACATTCCCTAATTAAATTGGTCTAGTTTTCATCAGTGACTTTAGCCCAGAGCATTCTTCCCTTGTGTTTTTTGTTCCACATCATTCTGCCTTCAATTACTAGAATGGCTCCAGAAAGTGGGGAAGGTAGTATGGAGTCAGTCGCCCACCTCTGCCATACAGGAGGGATGAAACTCATCGCCATGTGTGAATCTAAGGTTCACCATGGTATATTTACATATAATGTCTTTTGACGTGCACCTTGCTAAGCATTTCACATTTTGAAGTAGACATAGTTGTTCTTTGGACATCCTGACGTTTGCTTAAGCACTTTGTGGAGTTTTGGACTGCATATACATTATATATAACATTTTGTGCATGCACTTAAAGGCCACAGCTGAAAATGTGTCCTCTAAGGGTACGTCTACACTACAGGATAAATTCGAATTAGCTTAAACTGATTTTATAAAACAGATATTATAAAGTCGATTGTGCGCGTCCACACTAGGCACATTAATTCGGTGGTGTGCGTCCATGGTCCGAGGCTAGCGTCGATTTCTGGAGTGGTGCACTGTGGGTAGCTACTGTAAAAGAATGAGGCCAATAACGTCGATTTGTGTCCACACTAACCCTAAATTGATATAGTAATATCGATTTTAGCATTACTCCTCTCGTTTTGTAGGAATACAGAAATCGATTTAAAGAGCCCTTTAAATGGATATAAAGAGCAGTGTAGTGTGGACGGGTGCAGCGTTAAATCGATTTAACGCTGTTAAAATCGGTTTAACAGCGTAGTGTGGACCAGGCCTAAGAAGCAGCATTTGTACAGTGCCAAGTGCAATAGGGTCCCAGTCCATGACTAGGGCTCCTAGACCTTACTTAAATACAAATAAATAATAAAATTAGTAACTGCCACCAATCTGAAATGTTATCACTGGTGATGCAAAACATTCTCAGCATTAAACCCAGAAAAATAATGCTTTTTCCTATATTATTTGGAGCCTTGAATTAACGTGCTAAGGAATTTTGTCTGCCTCTGGACTGTGGGAATGGGCCTTTAATCTTGGTAGATTTGAATCTCTCTATAAACAGCTCCAAAGCATCCCAGTGCAGCATGCATTGGGTTTCTTGTCAAACCCAGTTGTGCCAGATAAATGATGGATGCTGGTCAAACCAATAGCCCCTACATAACTGTAGTCATCCCAAAGGAGGCTGTGGTGTGGCCACCAACAGGAAGGCACACATGACAATACTGCTTGTGTGAGAGATGCACCAAATTCAAACTGAATTAATGCCATGGTGACTCAAGCCAGACTACTTTTTTGACTGTATCAGTGCTTTACAAATGGTAAAAGTGTTGTATAATCTGTCCAGAATACTTCAACAGATGAGTACAACATTAAAAGAAAGGATTACTATTTAAGAGAGAAAAGTATTTATCTTTTCCATGACTCACTTAAAAAAACATCACAGGATGTAGAAATGACCTTTTTGAATGACTCTCTGTGGTTGGTCCTCTGACTGAAGCATCAGTCAGCCCTCTCACTTGGTGTGTGTATGTGATGGGAAGAGAAGAGGAGAGAGCTGCTATATCTTCAGGTGAGGGACAAGCAGAACATCAGAATATTAAATCATTCTATCATCTGTCCAGCATTTGCGGGAAACCACTAGAGCTATTTATATATCTCTTTTCTCTCCAAGGTCTCTGATAGTGAAGATAAACCGCAGGTCACACACGCTTTCCTTACACTTTCACTAACATTTGGCTACACATTTCATAAAAGAGCAAAGAAATTACAGTGACATAGAATACCAAAATTATTAACAACATCATATTGTGACAAAGTTCCTCCTCTACCTTGGTGGGTCCTGCGCTTATTGGCAGATTTGCTCACCTCAGTGATCTTCCCCACAGTCTGGGTCAACTTCTCCTGTGTCTGATCAGGAGTTGAGAGGTTTGGGAGAAACCCAGGCCCATCCTCTACTCTGGGTTCGAGCCAGTGGCGTAGCCAGGTTTTCAGGGTAGAGGGAGCAAAAAACATAAAAAAGGCACCCCCTCCTCAGCTCCCCCTCTGGCCACATCCCCTTGGCTCCCCCTCCAGGCCATGCCCCCAGACCAGACACACACACCCTGCTCACCTTTGCTCCTGTGCTTCCGTGCCAGCCTGCCACCCTGCGGCTCCTCTGGCCGTGTGGTGAGGAGAGCTGGCCGGCAGGTGCAGCTTCCGAGCCGGCCAGCCGCCCCGCGGCTCCTCCGGCCGTGTGGTGGACAGCGCTGCCTGGCAGGCACCGCTTCCGAGCTGGCCAGCCGCCCCGCAGCTCCTCCGGCCGTGTGGTGGACAGCGCCGCCTGGCAGGCGCCGCTTCCACGTCGGGCTGCCCCTGCCGCCCCGCGGCTCCTCCAGCCGTGCGGCCTGCAGGGGCCGCTTCCACGCCTGCCAGCCTGAGCGGAAGCAACTGTTTCCACTGAATCCCACCAGCTACGCTACTGGTTCCAGTCCAGGGCCCTGTGCATTGCAGCTGCTATAGTGCCTCCCGTAACAGCTGCATGACAGCTACAACTCCCTGGGCTACTTCCCCAAGGTCTCCTCCAAACACCTTCTTTATCCTCACCACAGGACCTTCCTCCTGGTGTCTGATAACACTTGTACTCCTTAGTCCTCCAGCAGCACGCCCTCTCACTCTCAGCTCCTTGCGCCTCTTGCTCCCAGCTCCTCAAACGCACTTCCTCTTCTCTGGCTCCCCCTCGTCTGACTGGAGTGAGCTCCTTTTTAAACCGAGGTGCCCTGATTAGCCTGCCTTGATTGGCTGCAGGTGTTCTAATCAGCCTGTCTGCCTTAATTGGTTCTAGCAGGTTCCTGATTACTCTAGTGCAGCCCCTGCTGTGGTCACTCAGGGAACAGAAAACTACTCATCCAGTGACCAGTATATTTGACCTCTACCAGACTCCTGTACCCCACTGGTCTGGGTCTATCATAATATATATAAAATACATTAAAGGAGTATTAAAATGGCAAAGCCAAGCACTCAGAAGTTAAGACATGCCAGAATTAAGGTTGCTCATGCATCTTTAGTTTATCCTTATTTTGCATATGTATTATGATAGTCCCGACCAATATCACAGAAAAATCTGTGCCAGAACCAAGAACAGAAACCAGTTCTCTTGGGGCACAGTCCAGTGCCTTAAACACAAGGGAACATCCCTTTTCTTCTTGCAACCACCTGCCTTGTTCACTTGTCATGTACTTAGAAACCATATGACAAGGTTGCCAATTTTAAGTTTGTATCTCAGGTTTTTCCAATATTTTCAAATGCAAAATGGACAGTAATAGTGAAACTGGTAACTCTCAGTAAGCTCAAGCTCTCAAAAATTGAAGGATGGGGAGAAAGGAATAAAGTAAGTAAATCTTGGTACACCTCTACCTCAATATAATGCTGTCCTTGGGAGCCAAAAAATCTTACCACACTATAGGTGAAACCGTGTTATATTGAACTTGCTTTGATTCACCGGAGTGCGCAGCCCCGCCTCCCTGGAGCACTGCTTTATCAAGTTATATCTAAATTTATGTTATATCAGGTGGCGTTATATTGAGGTAGCGGTGTATATTATAATTACAACTTCAATGCCTTTGTTTTCAGTGCATTTCACCTTTAAATCTCTACAGACCCATGCACCCATTTTGTGTTCATTTCAGTGCAGACCTGCATAGAGGAGGCATATACACTATGTCCTCTCTCTTGGCCCTTTACTTTTGTTGTTTCATGTTTTGCTGTTCTCTTTATCTAAAATAAAGGTCATGCTGACATATCATCTTTGATTTTCTCTATGAAGAAAAAACACAACACAATCCACCCTACTTAAAATTGTAGACTTTGCTTTGGGTGCTCCATTGCAGATCTTAAATCATTAGTTATCTGAGAATCTGAACTGATAGGTAAACTGTTTACTTGAAAAAACACCAAAATGAACGTGGACATTTTCCTTTCTTCATAGTGGGCAAAGGTAAGACCTATGTGGGATCAGGCGTTTTGTAAGACCTCCCCGATACCCAACTGGGGCCTCAAGCCACTACTGTAAATAACAAACAATAGGATGTTGCTCAACCAATAGTTTCACCTACCTCAAAAGTGTACATGACAAACTGCCACAATAAAAGGAACTCTAAGGAGAACAAACTAATAAATCCTGTCAAATGCAAGAATGATGTTAGAAGAACTTATGCACAGAACAGCAACATTTACTTAGTGCAATTGCTGCTTAATGTCAGAGTTTATTTGTAGTGATATGTAAACAGAACCTCTTTGATGTGCTAGTGGTTCTGTACCAATGATTTGTGTATTTTCAAAGGGCACTTTACTTTCTCCTCTGTTCCCCACTATCCCTCTCATTCCAGCCTTGGATTTGTTCTAGGGATGTTTATAAATTAGTCAGATAAAGTACAGACAGATGCAGATCTTCACCCAAAATTCAATCCAAACCTTTTTTTAGCTCAGAAAAATTGTGGATGTCTGTTTTTTCCATTAAAAGCAGCAAAGAGTGCTGTGGCACCTTATAGACTAACAGACGTATTGGAGCATGAGCTTTTGTGGGTGAATACCCATTTCGTCGGTTGTTTTTTCCATTGATGTTCATATTCAATTACCTCTAGCCTTTCTGGTTCTGATGGGGACCAGAAACTAAGAAGTCAAAATACTGTAATACTCTCAGGGCCAAATTTTCAGCTGGTGTAAATCAGTGTAGCTCCATGTGGATCTATGTCAGTTTACACCAGCTGAGGATCTGGCCCACATTTGTGGCCCAAGTTAGCTGATCCCAGCCATCTGACTCACATTCACAGGTTAGAGCAGCAAGTCAGACTGATCCTCCAACCCTTTGAGAGTTTCTCCCTTCACCATCCTATTTCTCTCTTCCTCCCAAGAGCTCTTTGATGCAAAGCAATAACAGCTGCCTGGTGAAGACAGAACTTAAAAGTCTCAGTATGTAATCCAATCAGAGACTATATATTTAATGCTAGATTGCAATATGCTACTACAATACTGTAACAATCTCCTTCCTGTTCATGAATTAAAGTAACTACAGACTGTTGCTCCTATTGACAGGGTTAGCAAGAACCCAAAAAGCCCCCCAGCTGGGCCATACCTGATATGAAGAGTATCTTACTCCCACCATAAACAGGACACAATAATAGCAGAGACATTTCATGAGTGCCACAATTCTTATCCTCAATTGTTTTTACCGAACTTATATCATGTATGGTTCAAACAGTATTTGGAGTTCATGGGTCTAAATCAGTTTCTCAGATTTTTCATATCATGACCCATCTCATGAAACAAAAAATCAACTAGTTATCACATTTGCTTTTGCATGTGTATCTGAATGATGCGCAGTGGGTAGTGGTCAGCTGTTACTCTGCTCATACCTTCATGGGATTTACTTTCTCCATTCTGTACAAGTATTATGCAGTTTCTGTTACACAATCAGTAGTTCCCATAAAATTAGCATAAGAAATCTGTCTCAGTTCCAGTGGCCAAACTCTTTCTCGGGTTTTCTTTTAGTAAAGCAACTTTGAAACTGGCTCTAAAATCTTGCCAAGGAATACAGGAAAGTTTTGTGTCTCGAGGTCAGGTGCTTGCAGTTAGAGTGGTAAGTATCTTTTGTTAACTCCAACCAGGCTTTGATAGGGTCAGAATATCTCTTGCACTTTCTTTCATACAGAGGCAACTAAAGACTGGGACACAGGAGGTCCTGCAGGGAAAGCTTGGGTAAAAAGCTTAAGCTGACTTTTTTCTATTATTATTTTAGTTACTAATAAAGCCAAACCCTAAAAAAGGGTATAGGTTTAGACTTCAAACGTGTTTTACACAGGTATGTGCAGATTCTATACAGGATAGCTGGGAACTCCACCTGCTTACTAAGTGTTAGCAAAACAAAATGTTTCCATTATAGTTAATACATTTTTGAAGCTCTGAGGCACTGTTACAGCTTATATGTTTTGAACCATAGAGTTCACAAATGATTTACCGCTTTGTTTAATGTCCTGCTAAATCTGCTTTATCTTATCTGACTTTCCATAATTCATTTTAATAATTTCAGTGGTGTCACTTTTCCCATCAATTGTTGTGGCGCCTGCACGAAAAGATTTTTACAAGCAAATAAGTTATTATTCGGGAATAGCAAATTTGTCGTCTCATCCTGGTAATGCTTTCAGTAAACCTCTCTTCGAGTGTGCATATTTTTTTTAAAAAATTACTTAAATGTATCTATGCAGTAAGTCCACTAGTCACTCAATTTATGTCAAGGACTTAGTTCATGAAGTCACAAGCAGGTCCAGGGGAGTTGTGACAATGACAGCTCTTCCTTTGTTTATGGCCAGTTGGGAGAGGCAACCTGTGGCGATTTTGCTTTTGTAACCTGGGAACAGACATAATCAGCTGTTGCAGAATTCATGGCTTGAATTTGTATTCTGTATACCCTTTTAACTAGCCCAAGACTAATATTTTCAATCACCTAACTGGGAGTTTACCCTATCACTAGTACAACATGTTTTCTCTCCATTTTGGGGTCAAGTTCCCTGTGCACATTACAGCTATTTCAAACAACTGCTTGCATATTATATGCTGTCACCATCACAGCCTCGTTATTTATTACTTTTGATCCATCTGTACTTAAGACCACTCATTTCAAGTTTGAAGTGATTGAAAATATGAAAGTCTTGGGCTAGTTAAGTGGGTTTATGAGATTACACATGTAAAATATGGATTCTTCTATGACTATTTAATTCTCATTAGCATGTCAAATTTTCTTCTTTTGATTGTTCCCATATTTCATGGTGTCTATGAAATTGAATCTAGTCGTTGTGGTTCATATTGGAGATATTTGTATTTCAATATTTTGAGGGTGAGAATCCTTAAAATATTTTTAATAGTGTTAATTCAGCAAGAAATCATGAGGTCCTTACTACTGTTTTTATTCTGTCCTTACTCAGATCTTTTCTAATTAGGGTGACCAGCTAGCAAGTGTGAAAAATCAGGCTCTGGGTTGGGAAGTAATAGGCACCAATATAAGACAAAGCCCTGAATATCAGGAGTGTCCCTATAAAATCAGTACACCTGGTCACCCTAATTCTAATTGACCTCACTCCATGTAAATAATAAAACTCAGTAAAGACCCAGACCCAAAGTTTAGCCTTTCTACATAAATGTGCATTTTTTTTTAACCAAACATGTTGGTGTGTATTTTATGCAAGTCTTCAAATATTTTTTCTGAAATACTTTTTTTTCCTGCCTATCAGTGGTTTATTTTCTCTATGATAAATTGTCCTTCTTTATTTCTCTCCTATTTCTATTTATCCCTATTTTTACTGCCTGTTTAGGTTTTTTTTAAACCACCTAATCATCCAGTTTCTCAGTAAGAAGATGCATTGCAGTTTAGCACTGATAATCAGTTAGCTCTTCAGAAAAGCCTGAAAATGTGTCTAACCCACTTTAATTTTTAAACAAATACTTTTTTAAAAAGGAAATTCTGGTTCACCCAAAGGCAGGTTCTTAGCAGGGTATGTCCTACAGGCACTTATAAAGAGAATGTAAAACAACTAGGACAAGAGACAACACATTATAGAAATAAAATAACATTGCACACAGTTCTTTCACACAATATTCCATCTTTGTAACACAAAAAAGGGAACCTATAGACAGTGTAAGTGAATAGTGTGGAGATCTCTTATACAGATATGTTTGAACTGGCCTCCTGATTACGTAAGAACATTTTCCTTTTTGAGATCATTATTTCAGAGAGGCTGATCCAATGTAAAGCAATAATGTGCACTGGAACACAGGGGATTAACTCATTTCAATTATTTAAAATTTAAAAAGGCACTCATGGTAACTACATGCCTATGTATTGTTCTTTATTTAACTCCCCTTCACCACTGCCTTGTATGGAGTACCTCTTTTAGTAACATGAAAATATATGTTTATATCCCAACCAGTTAGCTCATCTCTATTTCCATGCAGGAAATAAAATGAGGTAATTGAAGAAGCTGCTGGTATAGGAGGTGATGGAGTTCACAGGCCTTCTCCAGCTGCTTTAAAGGCACTTATACTTATGTGATGTAAAGTGGTCTTAAAGGACTGGAGAAACTGGCCTATTTAACTTTAGTCATTGTGCTTCAAGGGGTACCTGGGCATAACTGAGTGCAGAATTGAGCATTGTCTGGTTTGCTGCCTTTCCAGTGTGTCTGTTTCAGTGATCACTATAGCAACCTTTGCGGGCTTATTCCTGCGCTGCTACCGGAGCTGGGAGCATAGTCAGCAGCCACTGCTCTCTCCACTCTGCTCTGGGGGTGGTGCTTATGGGGGCTTAAGGCAAAGTTTGGGATGGCCACAGCCCTCTCAAGACCCCCCCCACCAGTGCTGCCTCTGCAGCAGGAAGATCTATTCCTTGCTCTTCTGAGTTACAGATCAACGCCAATAATGGCTACTGAATATATTCCAGCACAACTTGGAACTACTGTTCCAGCTTTGGAAAAGAACATATTTCTAAAGTGGACAGACAGGAAGTGATTAGACAAATTGGATAAAAGTGCTAAAAGAGGTTATGAACAATTTTACTACAGACATCACTCAGTTAGAGAGCTGCCAGGTCTAGAACCTGGTGACCATATTCATGTCAAATTGAATAGAGAAAATGGATGGACAACTTCAGCTGTTGTAAAGGAAAAGAATTTCGCACCCAGATCAACAGTGGAGAGTTCAACAGAAACTGTTGACATCTACGGTTTGTTCCTCAGAAAACGAGCAAACTCTATGCCTGGCAGATGCAGAAGAAGGCTCAAGGATTTCAAACCAGCCATAGCTGGTCATTACAACTAACGGATGACCAAATGACCAAGCTGTTATGCTTCTGGGTCACGTAATTAGAAAATCAGTACTGTTCAGAGACACTTAGACTGATCCCTAGTGAACTTCAAAGACAGCCTGGTAGTGTAAATATTGTAAATGTTAGGAACATAGAACTTAAAGGGGAGATGTAATGGAATGCTAAACTATTATACTATTCAGCCACTTGGAAGCACTGTCTACAAAACCACTTTATTTAAATGAACCTCAGCTGTACCTGGCAGGCCATTAAAAAATCTTACGATAAACACATGTGGTGTGTAAGCAAGCTCTAGCCAGTCCATAGCTGGAACAGGAACATGACATGTTCTCAAATGAACTCACACAGAAAAGACCAAAACACCACATCACCTGGGGGTGTCTCCTGAAAACTGTTTGTGACTCAGCTGTTTCCTGTGTAGATCTGCTTGAAGTGAAGCAGAAGCATATGGGAAAGATATTTGTTCTGGAAGTGGTAGAGCCACTTTGTTATCAGTTCTCCTAGCTTTGGGTCAGGAGCGATATGAAAATTACTTTTCCTTTTCTGAGCAACTAAATTATTTGCTGTGAGTCATGCTGTCTGCTGTTTGTTACACTGCATTTTCTGACTCAGCCTCTGCTGACCCTGTGACCCTCCAATCTCTGCACTGTGCTGTAAAATTCGTTTTTAGTTTTATATCATGATGTGTGGAAGTAAACTCAAGGAAGTTTTGCTCTTAATTTTAAAAATGACTTTTATCTCCCAGTATTGCAACACCAACCAGCCAAAGATCATTCCTGATAGATGGTTTTATTTAATGTATAGGAGGGCTTTTTAATTTTGGGTACAGTCACAATCTTCAGTAACACTCAGTGATAACAGCGCCAATGAAAAACAATAAATTACAGCAAAGGTTGCAAGGACTGTTTCTATTTCTTTTATACAAATTGGAGGGAAAGGAGGATTGAGTGTGGTTTTTTGTTCCTCTGAAGATACTGCCAGTCCTTTTTAGAAACTGGTACTGAATATTGGAAATTAAAAGTAGGAATGTGCAAAAAGGTTCAGAACTAGAACCTTTCTGTCCTCTAGTATTTAAAGAGCAATGGCCAACATTGTGAGATCTGGGTGCCTAAAGTTAGGAGGCTAAATCCATAGCTTTTAAAACATCCAAATTTGAAAATTTTGTCCCATGTGTCCCAATATTTTTAATTTGGTCATAACTGGAGCTGTAATTATAGTTTTTAGCCACTGGTGCTCTCCCTGAGACAGACTACAGTTATGCCTAACTGTCTACTACAAAAATAGAACAGAAAGGAATGAACAAAACATTTTCAATGTTTACCAAAGCAGGCAGTCACAATGGGGAATGACTCCCCTTCCAGGTCTGCCAACTGGCAGCTGCTCAGAACAGCACTCTCCCTGCAATTCTTCCCTCTGTCTGCCACCAGCATCACCTTCCAAGCCACACCTGATCCAATTCCTGTTCCTCTTCACAATAGGTACCTGACACCCCTCTCCACTCCTCTCTCCACCTGTACCCTCTGCTATTTCCCCATTACCCAAAGCATCCACATATCATGAGCCAGAGTAGCAAAATCATGAGATTGGCTTAAAAATCAGGAGAATTTTTAAAATTTCCTTTGCCTTCTGGTGTTTGAGCCTGTAGGGTATGCTCAGGTCACATTACCAAGCTTTTCTCTGCAACTAGAAGTGCTAGAAAACCACTTCAAAAAAAATTAAAGTTAAGATTCTCATTTAATCACTTGACCCTAGGAGTTAGGTATAACAGACAGACTCAAGCAGGTATATCACTCCTCTGTCTAACCATCTCAATATTTCACAAAAAGAAGGAATGTGCAGTCTCCGCTGAAAGCTAAGAACTAGGTGACTGTCGTTATTATGAGATGTTTATGGACATCCATGGATATAGCCTGTGTTCACTAGACTAGATGCAGATGTTTACTAGACTGGAGATTTACATTGAAAAACAAACTCCTGAAGAGGTCTCAGAAGGAGAAGAGGGGGCTAGGCTAAGTGACAACAACTTGTGATTATATAAGAGCAGAAGAAATGGCCCAAGTGGTTATCCATTACAGGAGGAGACTCTCTGTCAGCAGAGGGAATCTCATGAAAAGTGGGACCCAGCTCTCTGAATGGGACAAGTACTACAAGAACACATCAATGGGTACGGCATGCCTTATTACACAAGAAAGTAACTTGTAAATAAGGATAAGCGATATATGGCATTTATGTTTTTAGCTACAGTCTAATGCTTCCAAATCCTTATACTCGCTTTTGTTTGAATCTTTATCTCAAGCTCTGTTAAATACACTTCCATTTGGTTCTATTAGAAACCTAAGTGCCCTTTGCTAAGGAAAGTGAAACCAGTGAATGAGAGTGCACGGTTTCCACAGAAACAGCAGATCAGTGTACACTGCAGGTGCCCAGAAGATAGGGGACTGAGCACTCGAGTGTAACAAGGCGGGGTGTGTAATTTGCTAGCATGCAGAGTGAAGAAGTGGGGCTCGCAGAGCCCAGAATAGAGTCTCCACCCCACCTCTATGCACTGCCCCACACAAACCACTTCCTTCCTCACTGTCCCTCCAAACTCCTCTCCCACTGGCTGCTCCTTCCCTGTGGGTGGATAAAGAAAGCAAGAATAAACCACTTTTGGCATTAATATCTGGTACTCACCCCTGTGCAGATGGTGCCCAGGTTTTGCGGGGGTTCTCTGCACAGATGTGAATTTCACCCTAACTTAGTTGTCTTTCTCCTCTACCCAGAGACAGTAAGACTTAGAACATCTCATATTTACTCTTGCTACCATTTTATGCCATTAATTGTTTGACGTTTTAAAAGAAGGGGCCAAATAGAGACATTACTAATTGCTTCATCTTGGAAATGTTTTCAGATAATGCATCCTAAATAGTGGAGAAAATACTTTCAATGTAAAGTAGAGCTGGACCAATTGTTCTTGACATAACATTATTCATAACTGCATGTGCCAACAAAATAAAAAGCCTTCTTCTCTAAAGCTACCAAAAAGTAGTGGAAATGTATGACTCCGTAAAAATGACTCAAAGCTGGGACTTAGACAGGTTAATAGCTTTCTTTTAGAAGTCATCTTTTAAATTGAGATCTATTTTGTTTGTCCTCTCTGACTCTCCGTTTACTCCACAATTTACGAAGGATTAGTGAAGCAGAAGTGTAACACATTGTATATTTAAAGTTTAAAAGTAAACACATAAAATGGACAATAATTATTAGTTAAATGCCTTTATGATTAATTCATAAAACAATTTCTACTAAACTCTTTAATTCTTAACCAAGAGTAAAAAGCAAGTGTAACCAGACGGCAGACTCTGCGGATGTAAGGCTACTTTGATGAATCACCCCATTATCAGGTGCCTGAACCCTGCACAAAGGTACACTGTAAATCACTGCTGAATCACCATAGTAGTTTGACTTAGTTATTTTCAAGCAAAATATAAGGGCAATTGGATCCTCTCCCAGATGCTAAGGTCTGGCACAGAGAGGCCCTCCAGGCAATTCTTAGGAACAGCTAAGCTTGGGGAGAAAGTTTAAGCAGTAATGTGTGATGTTATTATTTAATTTCCCTTTAATATTGAACCCCTGGAAGGGGTGTGAGTTTGGCCTTCAGACCTTGAGTATACTCTGTTCATAGCTGAGTACATAAATACACCAATAAAAGTAATCCACTATTTACAAGTTTGTAAAACTAGAAACACTGGCTGTGGAATAGGCAAATAACCCTAATTATTATTATCCTCATTTTACAATGAAGGAAATTCAGGCACAAAAGAGATGAATTCACTTGCACAAAGTCAAGCCGAAGGGGAACGGTGTTACAGGGAACAAAATTCAAGTCTCTTGATGTGCAGTCCAATGCTCCGTTCAACGGACCAGGAGTTCTCAAAGTTTTTAACACCAGGCCAACTTTTACCAGAACAGTCACTCTCAGCCACATCTTCACAAATGCAGGAGATAATATACATAAATACATACCAACTTTCAACAAAATACTTGGATACCAAAGTATAGGCAGAGCTCATAGTGCCCCTTATATTTAGGTTGCTTAACATTTTTCATTATAAAAGATTTTTAGAGATTATCATAAAAAGATTGTAACACCTCAGTTGTTTACACAGCAGGCCTCTGAAATTCAACAAGAAAGCCCTGAGGTTAGGGTTGCCAACCCTCCAGGATTGTCCTGGAGTCTCCAGGAATTAAAGGTTAATTTCTAATTAAAGATTTTGTCATGTGATGAAACCTCCAAAAATACGTCCAACCAAAACTGGCAACCCTACCTAGGGTTAAAGCAGTGCTTTTTCCTTCAAAAATTCCAGTCAGATTTAGCCAAGTAATAAATCACTCACAATTGCCATTTTCCTTCTGTTGCTTGTGTCAACATCATTTTGGCAGCATGTCAGAACAATAACTGAACACAAACATTCTAATCAAATGCTGCAGCATTACTAGAGTGGGGTAAGGCTTTCCTGCAACCCCCCTTGCTCACTCTGGAATCAGTGTATGGACCCACTTTCTCCATCTCATCCGGGCACACCATACGTGTGATTATGTAATTAAGACTGCCCGGGGCAGCTCCAGGCACCAGTGCTCCAAGCGTGTGCCTGGGGTGGCAAGCCACGGGGGGTACTCTGCAGGTCGCCGCTAGGGCGGCAGGTAGGGTGCCTTCGGCAGCTTGCCTGCAGAGGGTCCACTGGTCCTGCGGCTTCAGTGGACCTCCCGCAGGTGTACCTGTGGAGGGTCTGCTGGTCCCGCGGCATCAGTGGACTTCCTGCAGGCATGCCTGCGGGAGGTCCGCCGAAGCCGCAGGACCAGCGGACCCTCCATGCTTGGGGAGGCAAAATGTCTAGAGCCGCCCCGACTGTGCCAGAATGCATATGCAATACGGGCAGAATTCAGGTTGCAGAGGCACAGGCACCCTGAATTCTGGCATTTCCTAACTTTCGTAGTGCTAGACTTTATCTCATAAATAATGTTTTTTAATGTGGTTTTCAAAAATGTAACAATAGAGCTCTAATAGCTTTATCTGGACTTGTTTCAGTGAGACAGAGAAGCTTGTTTCACTGTGCAAAGCATATCTCGATGTAGAAAGACTGCCCAAACTGCGATGCAGAGTGACCTCCAAGGGACACAGTGGAAGTGGAACAAAAGCTCAAGGGGAGCCCATTTCCCTTTGCGCTCCAGTTCCCTCAGGCTGTCCCCAGCCCATTCTCCTTTAAGTCACAGTCTCTCCATTCTGTCCCTCTCGCCTTGTTGCTGGCAAGGCCCTGACATTTCTGCTTGCTCATCCACTCAAACAGAGGCGCATATTGGCTTGGCAGCAGCTGAGGGAGCACAGGAGTGATAGCATTCCTGCCCTCAGTGCCAGAACCCCAGCAGGTCATATTTTGTCACTAGAAAGAAACATCGATTGGTCCCTGGCTGTGATAGAAGCCTGTGAGGATGCTGGAACTGGAACTGGAGTAACCACACAGAGAAATTAACAGAAAATGCCTTCCAATGAGTCACATTTTCTTAATTTTAATATTGTAATTACAATAATAAGACAACTTTCAGAGCCCAGGCAGACACTGTCCAGGCCTCATTAGTGCAACCCCATCCGGACCCCATTGTTTGAAATAGCCTGCACTGGACTACATAGTAAATCACCTAGCATTGCCTCCTTAAGTATAGCCTGATAAGATAGTACCAGGGTCAGAGAGTGTCATGCAGCTAAGATTAACTAGCTTGAAGCAGGACAAGCTTATCCCTTGGGACAATAGAGCCTATTCTCAAGTTATCATCTGTGGAAAAATCTGTTTAATTTCAACTCCCTTGACAAATTGTCCACTAGTCCTTTGCAGGTTGTTGATAGTCATGTCCATCCACACAGTCAGCACCAGCCACTGGAGAAGCTGTGATGTCACCAGAAGTGTGATGGGCCGTATTCCTCACACTGGCCCTGAGAGGGTAAATTAGGCCAGGAAGGCTTAATTAGCCAATTGTGCAACAAGTAGGGGAGGAATGTAAGCATCAAGGAGGCCACTAATTAGAAGCAGACTCAGCTGGGCAGGAAGGTGAGGGGCATGTATAAAGCCCAGGAGCTGCAAGTAGCAAAGGGAGGCTGCAGGAAAGGAGTCTACAATCACTCCCTGAGAGGAGGGAGCATGGTCTGGCAAACCAAGGGGGAGCTGAGCAGAGCCTATTATGTAGGAAGAAGCCCGGGGAAACAGCAGCAAGGGCTAGGATAGTACAGGCTTTGGCTGGAAGCCAGTGTAGAGGGCAGACCTGGGTACCTCTACCAGCCACTGATGGTAGAACAGGGTGTTGGAGATGTCAGCCAGACAGCTGGTCTTAAGGACTGCGATTTCCCCAGAAGGGGAGGAACTTAGTGACCTGGCAAGAGAGACAACGCAGAGACTGGAAGCTGCCCCTTCAAGAGCAAGAGAGGTTGCAGACTGAGAAGATGACAGGTAGAAAGACTGCTGTGGAGGGCACAACAGCACCTGGCAGAGTTAATATCCAGAATGGCCAGGAGGTGGTGCCATGAACAGTGAGGGAGCCCAGTCACAAGGAGAAATAAATTAACATTGGCAATTATGCAGTAACGGAATTCAGCTGCCAGAAAGTGAAAGCCCTTAGTTTGATCTCTCAACATGTGAGCTTACTGAAACTCTCTTTTAAACTGCTAAGATTTGGCCCCAGCTTAATTCTAAAACAACACTTTAACCTCAGTTTAAAGTGCACTGAGGTCCTGTAATTTAGTTTACTTGGCATTGGAACTATGGGAAAATATACAGGCTATACCTTTTATTTAATGTTTATCACTTATCCCCTATGTGCCTGGTGCTTTACACTGCAAGTCAAGCCTGATTCCTTGCCTTAAGATGCTCAGTTTAAGGCCCTTACCCTACAATCAGAAATACACGGATAGGCCTCAGTGCCTGTGTGCAGCTCTATGGATTTCACAAGCGTGGACCCAACTGCAAGTCTGGGACCTACATTGGGGTGAAAAATGAAAACACCTAGTTTGGAAAGACAAAGATGAGGGTTATGCAGTCACTTGGGAGACTTGACTGTAACCAAGTAGGTTTGAGAGGAATATTATTTTAATTTAAAATTTATACCAGGGTTGTTTATTTTAACAATTACAGTTTAAGTCCCATTTCTCACTCACCATTCTCCAGGGGGAAAACTTCTAGTTGATCACAATCAGTGAAAGTGTATTTGTGTGTTTTGATGAACTGAGTTTTCCGAGCTATCCTCAGCATCCTCTCTCTTGCTTGTGCACCCTTCAGATCTTAGCACATTTGTAGTTGTTAAAGAATATAATTAATTGAATAGAGTTAAATGCGTTTCTCAATTCTGATAAACCATGTGAGACCGCAGGATTCTCATTTCATGCTTCAATCCCTGCCCCTGCAGGGTTCCAGAAAACAATTAAACTGGTTTAAAAACCTTGTTCTATTTTTGTGCAACTGCACTGTTAGACATATATGTGAGCTTCCCACTCAAATAATTTTTTGCTCCGAACAAAATTTGAGTATTAGATTGTCATAGTATCTTTCCCCAATCTGAACCTTAGAGTCCAAAAGTTGGGGTACCAGCATAAATTCCTCTAAGCTTAATTACCTGCTTAGATCTGATAAACTGCCACCAATCAGGAATTCCAGTGCCTGATACACTCTGGTCCCCCCAAAACCTTCCCTGGGAACCCCCAAGACCCAGACCCCCTGGATCTTAACACAAGGAAAGTAAACCCCTTTCCTCACCATTGCCTCTCCTAGGATTTCCCTCCCTGGGTTACCCTGGAAGATTACCGTGATTCAAACTCCTTGAATCTTAAAACAGGGAGGAATGTCCCTTCCCCCCCCCTCCCCTTTCTCCCTCAATACAGGCAATACAGATTCAAGCTCTGTGAATCTAAAACAAAGGGATTCCCCCTTCCCCCTCCCTTCCCCTTCCCTGTTAAGTACAGACTCAATTCCCTTGAGCCTCAACAAGTAGAAAAAAATCAAACAGGTCTTAAACACAAAACTTTTAAGAAAAAAAAGAAAAAAAAAGGTAAAGTTATCTCTGTAATTTAGATGGTAAAAGTTACAGGGTCTGTCAGCTTATAGAAACTGAAGAAAAAACCTCCTCCAGCAGAAATACAATTTAAAATACTTTCAGCCAAATACACATTAAAACTCTACCAGCCAGATACACATTTGCAAATGAAGAAAACCAATTAAAAAGACTATAACCACCTGTTTCTTAATACTCACTATTCTGAATATATAAGAGACTGCAGCAGAGAGATTGGCAAGAAACCTGGTTGCACATCTAGTCCCTTCCAGGACCCAGAGAGAACAAAGCCAAACCCCAAAACACAAACAAAGGCTTCCCTCCACCAAGATTTGAAAGTATCTTGTCTCCTGATTGGTCCCCTGATCATGTGTTAGGTTCCCTGTTTGTTAACCTTTTACAGGTAAAAGAGACATTAACCCTTAACTATCTGTTTATGACACGCCCCCCCAAATCGCAGACAGTGGGGAACCTCACTGGCGGTGATTTCTTCCTAGAACTTTAGAATAAACAGATTAATACAACACATGCACCTTTACATATACTACCAAGTATGTAAACTACAAGACTTTCTACATTTGAAGGACTAATTTTAACCAGTGGATTCTGGGAAACTTTCACGAGAGAGTGCATCAGCTACTTTGTTAGAAACTCCTGAAATGTGTTGAATTTCAAAATCAAAATCTTGGAGAGCTAAACTCCATCGAAGCAGTTTTTTGTTGTTTCCCTTGGCAGTATGAAGCCACTTTAGCGCAGCATAGTTGGTTTGTAGCTGGAACCACCGTCCCCAAACATATGGGTGTAGCTTTTCCAGGGCGTACGCAATGGCGTAGCATTCCTTTTCACTGACTGACCAGTGACTTTCCATCTGAGACAGTTTCTTGCTGAGAAACACGACAGGATGGAAGTTGTGATCCGGTCCTTCCTGCATGAGAACTGCTCCTATACCACGCTCAGATGCATCTGTCGTTACTAGGAATGGTTTGTCAAAGTCCGGGGCCCTTAGCACAGGGTCAGACATGAGCGTCGCCTTAAGCTGTGTAAAGGCCTTTTGACACTCTTTAGTCCACTTGCCTGCTTTAGGCTGGTCTTTTTGGTCAGGTCGGTCAGTGGGGCAGCGATTTGCCTGTAGTGTGGTACAAATCGCCTGTAATACCCGGCCAAGCCTAAGAAAGATTGGACCTGTTTCTTGGACTTTGGGACAGGCCACTTTTGGATAGCATCCACTTTGGCCTGTAGGGGGTTTATGGTTCCTCAACCCACCTGGTGCCCCAGGTAAGTCACTCTGTTTTGGCCTATTTGACACTTTTTGGCCTTAACAGTTAGTCCTGCCTGCCTGATGCATTCAAAGACCTTTTCCAGGTGTTCGGGCCAGGAGTCAGAAAAAATGGCCACATCACCGAGGTAGGCAACTGCATATTCTCCCAATCCTGCTAGTAGACCATCTACCAGCCTTTGGAAGGTGGCGGGTGCATTTCGCAGCCTGAAAGGAAGCATATTAAATTCATACACCCCCGCATGGGTGATGAATACTGACTTCTCTTTGGCAGGTTCGTCTAGCAGTACTTGCCAGTACCCCTTGGTTAAGTCTATTGTAGAAATGAATTGGGCACGTCCCAACTTCTCCTATAGCTCATCAGTGCGTGGCATTGGGTAGTTGTCTGGACGAGTTACCGCATTTAGCTTACGGTAGTCCAAGCAAAAGCATATTTCTCCATCTGGTTTGGGTACCAGAACCACTGGAGATGCCCATGCACTGATAGATGAGCGTATTATACCCATCTGTAGCATGTTTTGGATCTCCCGTTCTATAGCAGATTGGGCATGAGGAGACACTCGGTAGGGTGGGGTTCTAATGGGGTGAGCATTACCTGTGTCAATGGAGTGGTATGCCCGTTCAGTCTGTCCTGGGGTGGCTGAGAACAATGGGGCGAAGCTAGTGCACAGCTCCTTGATTTGTTGCCGCTGCAGATGTTCCAGGGTGGTGGAGAGGTTCACCTCTTCCACACCACCGTCACTTTGCCTTTGTAGTAGACACCTTCAGGCCACTCAGCGTCATCTCCTTCCTGGGCTATAAACTGGCAAACCTGTAAGTCTCTGGAATAAAAGGGCTTGAGAGAATTAACATGGTAAACTCTGGCTGTAGGGAGGAATTGGGAAATGCTATGAGGTAGTTAACAGCTCCCAGGCACTCTTGGACCGTGAATGGCCCTTCCCATGATGCTTCCATCTTATGGGTCTGTTGCACCTTCAAGACTATAACCTGGTCTCCTACCTTGAAGGAACGCTCCCTGGTATGTTTATCATACTAGGCCTTTTGCTCTTTCTGAGCATTCTTTAGGTTTTCTTTAGCAAGGGCTAAAGAGTGTCGGGGGGTGTTTTGTAGGTTGCTTACAAAGTCTAGAATGTTAGTTCCTGGAGAAGGCATAAACCCCTCCCATTGCTGTTTCACCAACTGTAATGGCCCTTTAATCTCGTGGCCATACACAATTCAAACGGTGAAAACCCTAAACTGGGATGTGATAGAGCCCTGTAGGCAAAAAGCAACTGCTGCAACACTAGGTCCCAGTCATTGGAGTGTTCATTGACGAATTTACGTATCATGGCCCCCAAAGTTCCATTAAACCTTTCCACCAGGCCATTGGTTTGATGGTGGTAAGGGGTGGCAACCAAGTGATTCACCCCATGAGTTACCCAGAGTTTTTTCATGGTTCCTGCCAGGAAATTAGATCCTGAATCTGTAAGGTTGTCAGAGGGCCAACCTACCCTGGCAAAAATGTCTGTTAGGGCCAGGCACACAGCTTTAGCCCTGGTGTTGCTGAGGGCTACTGCTTCCGGCCATCGGGTAGTAAAGTCCATGAAAGTCAGTATGTACTGCTTTCCTCTGGGTGTCTTTTTTGGGAAAGGACCCAGAATATCCACAGCTACTCACTGAAATGGGACCTCAATTATGCGGAGTGGCTGGAGAGGGGCCTTGATCTGGTCTTGGGGCTTCCCCACTCTTTGGCACACCTCACAAGACCGGACATACTTGGCAACGTCCTTGCCCATCCCCTCCCAGTAGAAGGACTTCCCCAACCGGTCTTTGGTTCTGTTCACCCCAGCATGGCCACTGGGATGATCATGGGCTAAGCTTAAGAGCTTTTCCCGGTACTTAGTTGGAACCACCAACTGTTTTTGCAGATGCCAGTCTTCCTGGTGTCCACCAGAAAGAGTCTCCTTGTATAAAAGTCCTTGTTCTACAACAAACCGGGATCGATTAGAAGAGCTGAGAGGTGGTGGGGTGCTCCATGCCGCTGCCTAAGCTTTCTGAAGGTTGTCATCTGCTTCCTGCTCAGTCTGGAACTGTTCCCTTGAAGCTGGAGACACCAGTTCTTCCTTAGACTGTGGAATTGGGCTTGGTCCCTCTGGAAGCAATGTAGGTGATGAGGTTGTTTTCGTTGCTGGTGAACCGCTCTCTGCTGGTGCACCAGGTGGTATTTCAGGCTCTGGCTGAGCCTCTTGGGTGTGGTTGTCTGCTGCTTCTGCCAGTTCAGGCTCGCTGGTGCCCTCTGGCGTTGGGGTTGAAGATGGGTTTGCAATTGCTGGCGCTGGTGCTGGTTGCTTTTCCAGTTCCGGGTCTGGGACTGAAGTCACTGTAGCTGTTTCAGTCGTTGGCAGGGGATCCGGATCCACTACCTCTGTCTGGGTCTCTGGTAACACAGACAGGGCCTCTGTGGACGGCTCAGGAACAGGAATGGGTCTGGAAGCTTGCCTGGTTTGGCTGCGGGTAACCAATCCCACTCTCTTGGCCCGCTTCACCTGGTTGGCCAAGTCTTCTCCCAGCAGCATGGGGATGAGATAATTGTCATAGACTGCAAAAATCCACATTCTTGACCAGCCTTTGCACTGGACAGGTAGTTTAGCTGTAGGCAAGTCTATAGCTTGTGACATGAAGGGGTAAATTGTTACTTGGGCCTTTGGGTTGATGAATTTGGGGTCGACGAAGAATTGGTGGATAGCTGACACTTGTGCCCCCGTGTCTCGCCGCGCGGTAACCTTCTTTCTGCCCACTCTCAAAATTTCCCTTCGCTCCAAGGGTATTGGAGAGGCATCTGGGCCTGGAGATCGTTGGTATGATGGTGGTGTAATGAACTGCACTTGGTTGGGGTTCTTGGGGCAATTGGCCTTTATATGTCCCAGTTAATTACATTTAAAGCTTCGTCCAGCTGACTGGTCACTGGGCCGAGGTGGGTTACTGGAGACTGGTGAGGTGGAAGAATAGGGCGTCTGTGGCTTTCCTTGGGTTGTAGGTGGGGTCTTGGGCTGCCCTCAGTTTTAGGGTTTATTGTCGGTGTACCCCTTGGGGTATTCGCTCCCCTTGACAGTAGCTTTTTCCTTTTCTGGCACTTCCATCCATTTGGCTCCAATCTCCCCCGCCTCGGTTACCGTTTTGGGTTTCCCATCTAGGATGTACCTCTCTATTTCCCCAGGAACACCATCTAAGAACTGCTCCATTTGTATCAGGAGATGCAGCTCGTCCATATTGTTAACCTTTGTTCCTGATATCCAGGCCTCATAATTCTTTGCAATGTGGTAGGTGTGTCGGGGGAATGACACATCTGGTTTCCATTTTAGGGCTCTGAACCGCCGACGGGCATGCTCAGGTGTTATCCCCATTCTGTATCTGGCCTTGGTTTGAAAAAGTTTATAAGCGTTCATGGTCTCCTTAGGCATTTCAGCCACCACCTCTGCTAAAGGTCTGCTGAGCAGTGGCCTCAGTTCTATCATGTACTGGTCGTCAGAGATGTTGTACCCAAGGCAGGCTCTTTCAAAATTTTCTAAGGAGGCCTCAGTGTCATCACCTGCCTTGTAGGTGGGAAATTTCTTGGGATGTGGAACAATCACTGGTGAAGGGTTGGTAGGATTGGCTGTGTCATTCGGTTTAGTTTTTGCTAATTCCATGGCCTGCTGGTGGGCCTCCCTTTGGAGCTCCATCTCTTTTTGTTTCTTCTCCATGTCTCTCTTGTGGGCAGCCTCTTCCCTGGCCATTTCTGCCTGAATTAGTTCCATTCGTCTTTTATGTTGTTGTGTTTGTTTATTGCTTTTAGTTTAACTATTTATAGTTTGCTTGTTGCTGCACTGGTGCTCATTGTTCCTGCTTTCTTGTGCTGGTTGCGCCTCTTCTGTTTACTGCCTGAAATGCTGTTCCTCTGCTGTCTGCTTGGGGTTGCCTAGCAACAGTGCCTTTTTAAACTTCTTCTACCTAATCTTTCACGTTTAAATTAAAACAAAAGAAAACCCTTTGATATGCAAATGTGTTCTGCTGGTGTAGCTGACTCACAGCTGGAGTCCTATTGTTTAACAAAAGACCCTTGTTCAACTTAATGGCCTTGCCTTAGGCAATGTCTCTGCACAACCAGAAAGGAGAAAAGAAAAAAAAATTCTCTGGCTGTAGTTTTAAACCCTCTCACCTGCTTACAAACAGCTAGCAGAGGGAAAGAAGAAAAATAATAATCCTACTGGCTTTTGCTTTTAACTCACTGGCTTTTGGATTCTTATCCCACCACTGCCCACCATGTCATAGTATCTTTCCCCAATCTGAACCTTAGAGTCCAAAAGTTGGGGTACCAGCATAAATTCCTCTAAGCTTAATTACCTGCTTAGATCTGATAAGCTGCCACCAATCAGGAATTCCAGTGCCTGATACACTCTGGTCCCCCCAAAACCTTCCCTGGGAACCCCCAAGACCCAGACCCCTGGATCTTAACAGAAGGAAAGTAAACCCCTTTCCTCACCATTGCCTCTCCTAGGATTTCCCTCCCTGGGTTACCCTGGAAGATTACCGTGATTCAAACTCCTTGAATCTTAAAACAGGGAGGAATGTCCCTCCCCCCCTCCCCTTTCTCCCTCAATACAGGCAATACAGATTCAAGCTCTGTGAATCTAAAACAAAGGGATTCCCCCTTCCCGCTCCCTTCCCCTTCCCTGTTAAGTACAGACTCAATTCCCTTGAGCCTCCAACAAGTGGAAAAAATCAAACAGGTCTTAAACACAAAACTTTTAAGAAAAAAAAAGCGAAAAGTTATCTCTGTAATTTAGATGGTAAAAGTTACAGGGTCTGTCAGCTTATAGAACCTCATTAGTAGACCGTTTATCATGTATTGAGATGACACAGTTGATATTAAAATTGTATATATCAGGTATCTGTGTAAATATAATGAAGCAGTTATATTGCTAAATTTGCCTTTTTTTTTTCATTGCCAGGAAGGTCAATAATTAGTTGAAGCATCTCCATGCATCTCTGGCCCCAGCACAGGACACATCTGCACTAGAATCTCTGCACTGTCACTTCATTTACTGCTGTCCATTGGCCTATTTCATGTTCGTGTGCGGTACAAGCAGAGCCAGCTCCTGGGGTTTTGCCACCCCAAGCAGCCAAAAAAAAAAAGCCGCTATCGCAATCTGCGGCAATTCAGTGGGAGGACCTTCGCTCCGAGTGGGAGTGAGGGACCCTCCACCTAATTGCGCCGAACCCCTGAAAGTGCCGCCCTGCTCAGGAGTTGCCGCCGCAAGCACCTGCTTGATAAGCTGGTGCCTGGAGCCAGCCCTGGGTACAAAGACCTAAGTCTACCAAGCAAATCTAGTTAAAACCTGGTCCCTAAGTTTAGGCCTCCCAATCTCACTGATAAAAGATATCCTGATGGTTTGAAATCTCCTCCAGCTTTCAACCAGCTTTGTCCCTAGTACCGATGCCCCACTGATTTTCGCCTATCTGGTAAATAGCTTGTATGTTTTTGATTAGCTGAGCACAATTAAAACTGAATTTTAGACTGATTAAAACTGATTAAAATTGTGACCAACCAGGCAAAAACACAGAGCACTTCCAGACAAATGAGGATACTTTCATTATTTTAAGGACTGTGGAGCGGTCTGCCTCAGGCACCAGGCCTTCAGAAATAAAAACAGGGAGCTCTATAATCCCAACATCCTCTTTGTGTGTGCCCAACTCTTGAGATCTCTTAACCAGCCTAGGGTATTAAAAAAAGGAAGAGGAGAACTAAATTTCTTAATATAGAAACTAATCCATCAGAAAAATAAGTATTTTAGTATATTAATATACAATGCCAAAAATAAATTTAACCCAAACTCACTAGCTCCTCATGGCATAAGTAATATTGTCATTTTTGTTAAACTCAAAATAAGTAAGGCAAATCATTTTTTTCCATTAACAATGTCTTTAGTTTTGGGCATGTGATTTAATATAATGCAGGAATATGTTCCAATGTTATTCCAGGCACACACACTGACTGGTGAAGTAAACAATGATAAAGGAATATTAAGGTTGCATGGTTAAAAGAAGTCTGCAAGTTCCAAAGTTAAAGTTGCCCATACATCCCTAACTTTTTCTTGTGTTCATACATTATGGTACAGTCTTCGGCTACGTCTACACTACAGGATAAATTCGAATTAGCTTAAACCGATTTTATAAAACAGATATTATAAAGTCGATTGTGCGTGTCCACACTAGGCACATTAATTCAGTGGCGTGCGTCCATGGTCTGAAGCTAGCATCGATTTCTGGAGCGGTGCACTGTGGGTAGCTACTGTAAAAGAATGAGACCAATAACGTTGATTTGCGTCCACACTAACGCTAATCCGATATAGTAATATCGATTTTAGCGTTACTCCTCTCGTTTTGTAGGAGTACAGAAATCGATTTAAAGAGCCCTTTAAATCGATATAAAGAGCCATGTAGTGTGGACGGGTGCAGCATTAAATCGATTTAACACTGTTAAAATCGGTTTAACAGCGTAGTGTAGACCAGGCCTCTAATTCCACCATCACATGCTGTTTCTCAGCTAACACAACATAATACAATTACAACTCCTCAGGATGCACAGCTCCCGGTGATGCACATCAGAGCAGGACTCCCCCTGCAGGCCTTAGGAAGGGCACAGGAGCCCTCTCTCAACTGCTGCACACTCTGTAAGATGCAAATAAGCTGAGGCAAAGGCACATCAGTGCCTCCTGTTGACATGCAGCCTAATCTCCAGCCTGCAATATATTGTTGCCTTTAGAAGCAAGAGAGCAGTGGGAGCAATGAAAGAGGGCTGCATCATGGAACATATCACTATGGATACCAAGGGGTTAATGAAGTATATCTGGCTAACTGCAGAGCTACTAACATGAGCAAGAATGGGATTTCCAACTCCAGTACTCTCTTGTAAATCAGCAGCTGAATTAGGTGCCAGCCAGAGGAGCTTAGTGCTCTTCTGTACAAACATTCTTCACTTGCCTCACTGTCCCCTGCACTTCTCCATATATTGCCTCATACATCCCTGCAAACCCTGTCTTTCAAAGTTCCCTGACTCCTAGGGTTGTCAGAAGGGAGACACTAGGTGTTCCTCTACAGTGCACCTTAGGAGATACTACTTTAAATGACTGCCAAGTATATAAAGAATTTACGAAAGGATCCCAAAGCTTCTAAGATTTACAGACGTCCCAGATCTTTTCAGAACTCAGAAAGCAACAAGCCAACTTTACCATTTTCTGTTACTGATGTGGACAGCATGACTCATTTCTTTGTATAGAGCTGTCATCGAGTTGTGAAGCACACAAGTAGATTCAGGAACCTTCCGTAATCAAACACAGAGCAACAAGCCAACCCTCTGTCATGCCTATTTCCAGTGCTCTGCTTTTAGAGTATGATCTGCACTATCAGTTCGTTAACAAAGCACATCTCTTAGAACAGGGAAGTCATCAGACTACAAAGCATCCAAAAAGATTAAATATTTCACAGTTTCTGGAATCTGAAAGCCATAGTCAATTCAAAAAAGTCTACCCAAAGCAATATTAAAATCAGACAAAATATTTTTAATATGAAATAAAAGTAGCTTCCGGCTTACATCCATATAAGCACAAATTAGAAGTGCATCAGCACTGTTTGAATGCCATCCAATACCATCTTCTTAGAAATTTATATTTAACACATCACAGTGATAAATCCCTAGGCACTGAATATTTTGAATAGCCCTACTCTTTTTAGTCTCTCCTCATATGGAAGCCAGTACAACAGGTGAGAGGGATCTCCTTACAAAACCAGAAAATAAATGTCTAGAAACATATTACAAGGTGTGATGAGGACTGGCTAAAATGGACAACAGATTGTCCAAAGAGGAAATGAAGGCAGATTAGCTCGTCCTCACAGAGGGCTCGGTGTACAAATGTGCTCCATAGATCTGTTTAGCAGTTGTAACAAGAGGTGCCTCTCTCAACCCCTGGAGCACCAGTGGAGGCAGTGAAAGTCCCTCCTGACACAGGTACTCCCCAAGTGTACCTCCTGCCTTCTCCCCAGGTTGGCCTAACCTGAGAGGCTGAATTGAACTCCAAGCACATTTGCTCTTGTGGTTCTACCAGTTGGGCAACTCAGTTACCCTGTTTGTACCTGATCTGAAAAACTGACGTAATGTCACTACCACTCATTAGCCATCAATATTAAACAAAAGAGAGCAAGAGATCACTGTTAAAAGGCCACTGGATTTGATGGTATCTGTTATTCTCTATTAAATATTCCATTAGTTCAAAAAACTACTGAGCTAGGTGTAGCTGTTGATTCCTTCTGTGCATTTCCATCTCAGATATTTCAGTAACACTAAGTTTCATAGATGTACCACTCGTGGAACCACAGTACTGTTATGTTCTTACAAGTACTGGTATTAATTAGAATATTAAATTATATAGAAGACACTCAACTGCATCAAAGGTGCAATGCACATAAAGCTATTTTAAGGTCATTGTCTGAGTACATAAAAGGTACATTTAAGGTCATTGTCAGAGTACATTTAAGAAAAGGACATAGAAACGTCAAAGGAAGAAACAACTCCAGATTGTGATTTACCTTTGTGACTGATACAGACCGAAAGCGTTATCTAATTACCAATATTTTTTCCCAGGGAATTATAGACTGGAAAAGAAATTCTTCTTGTCTGGTTTATTGTGGGCATTTTCAGTTAGTACTTCACCTGTGATGTGTAGAATATAGGAGTATCTTTTTATAAAGGCAGCTACACAAAAAATGTCATTTACCTCCAGGCAAATATAAAATCTGACTATTTAATAGAATACTTTTCAAAAAGGCAAAAACCAGAATCAATACAGCTTTAAAATAATTATGTAAACTCACACAGAAGCCACTTAAAGTTATAGATCATGATTCTCCAGTTTGGCCAAGCTATGCTCAGCACAGGTCCCAGGTGGGTGGAGGCCAAGGTGGCTTTCTTGGCTGGTCTCAGCCCCAAAGGGCTATTCTAGCAGTCAAAAATAGCTGGAGCACAGAAGTGTTTATCCTATGCCCATTGCCCCTGTCACACCCCCTGTGCTGGGGGCTGCAAGAGGGAGCCGTAAAGAGCTGTTTTGCTGGCTGTATGTTGTGCAGGAAATTCACTTCCACCATGAGAATTCCTTGGGGATTGAATTCAGCTAGTTTATGGGCACTCTACACCATCAGAGAAGCGTGAAGTACCCTTATAAGAGCTACTGATTGGGCCCACTAATTTCATGGAAACACAAATTGAGTATAAGATTTGGCTTCTGTTATTTAGACTAAGATTGGATAGATTATTTTCATTAAGCATACATTATTTATCTACTAGTGTACTGTACACATTCCATTCCAAATTACAGAAATGTTCTATGTGAACTAATGATAAATCTCCCCAGTGATACACCTAAGTACAACAAACAGTCCCAAAAATAGTAAATTATTCAATTTGATGTGCTTCAGAGGCATTACTTTAGGAAAAATACAGTTAGATGCTAAATGATTTTATTTAATCCATTCTCCATTTAAGCACAGCTCATTTTGGTGAACAAACAAAAGAAACTTCTCTTTCCCTCCAGTCTTTGCGGAGATGTAAAACTAATTTACATAAGCTAATGGAGCTATATCCCCCTAGTTTCCTTCAATTAAAACTCTGCAAATAAGTGTTTCTCAAACGAAAGGGAACTATAATAGAAGACAAGAAACACAGCGCAAGGTGACTGCATTGTGATATAGCATATCATTGATTCAACTAAAATGGGACCTCCCCAGATGCTGCAGCTTTCACATCTGTTCCCCCTATGCTGAAGAGGAAGAACAGCTACTATAACAATCATATCAAGCCCCTCCATCATCTCCTTCTGAAAGGCAGAGTCAATGAGGACTGCCCAGAGATCCTAGACAGGCTAACACAGTCAGTTTCTTCCTCAGCTGATTGTATGTCAGTCATTTGCAAAAGGCATTTTAAAAGAGCATTGTTCTATTTATAATATTAAAAAAATCTTTTTAGACTTCAGAAGTGATTTATAGCTATTAACAGAATTCACAACATTGGCAGTTCTGTATGACCTCTGAGCTCTCCCTGATAGATAATTAGGGTTGGAAGGGACCTCAAGAGATCATCTAGTCCAACCCCCTGCTCAAAGCAGGACCAATCCCCAAATGGCCCCCTCAAGGATTGAACTCACAACCTTGTATTTAGCAGGCCAATGCTCAAACCACTGAGCTATCCCCTCCCCCTAACTGACTGATTGCTTTAAATTTCAGCCTTCAGCCGAAAGAAAGAAAGAGGTCATGACATTCAAATATCTGTAGAAAAGGGACAGAGTGTTTGAGGGGTGTGGCAGGAAGTAGATTACATCTGTGAATCTCTAGATGTTGGGAGCTCCCCAAGGGTGATCTAGGTTGAAGAGCTCCCACGACAGCAATGTAAGTGGCAGGCATTACAGTAGAATCTCAGAGTTACGAACTGATGGGTCAACCACACCCTTCATTTGGAACCGGAAGGCAGCAGCAGAGACCCGAAAAACGCAAGTACAGTACAGTAGTGTTAAATGTAAACTAGTAAAAAAAATAAAGGGAAGGTTTAAAAAAGATTTGACAAGGTAAGGAAGCTGTTTTTGTGCTTGTCTCATTTAAATTAAGATGGTTAAAAGCAGCATTTTTCTTCTGCACAGTAGTGTTTTAAAGCTGTATTAAGTCAATGTTCAATTGTAAACTTTTGAAAGAACAACGTTTTTTCAGAATTACGAGCATTTCAGAGTTACGAACAACCTCCATTCCCAAGGTGTTTGTAACTCTGAGGTTCTACTGTATATCCACCCTCCTCAAAGACGCGGAGGTTATTTTATATTTAAATCTATTCGATCCCTTGAGCGTATCCATCCACCCACTCTCCTCAAACACTTGCCACCATGCAGGATAGTCACTGCAGATTGGAAATAATAATTTAAATGTTATGGATGGCTTGGTGATTGCTGAGGAGTGGAAATTGGAGCATGGGAAGGTAGGAGTTCATTTGCATCAGCTCTCTACTGTCCAAACAGCTCTGCAGCTTCCAGAGCAGGTTTGTACCTTCTTTTCTGGGAAAGGGTGGCAGGCCTACCTCTTAATGGAATTGGACATCCTATGAGAGAGCTCACATCCAAGGCTTTCCAGGGCTTGTGCTATGTGGAAATCTGAAGATATCTTGTGGCACTGCTAAGTAGCTATTGATATTGTAACAGTGGGCGTGTCTTCAAATAAATGAGAGGTTTTTAGCTAAAACAAGCTTCATGTCTAGTTTGAAGTTATGTTTCAATTATATTTAAAGCAATGCTTGGAATTTAATGGACAAGACCAGTGGCTCTCAAACTTTTTTATTGGTGACCCCTTTCACATAGCAAGCCTCTGAGTGCGATTCCCTTTATAAATTAAAAACACTTTTTATATATTTAACACCATTATAAATGCTGGAGGCAAAGTGGGGTTTGGGGTGGAGGGGTGAGGGGTCCCAACCCCCAGTTTGAGAACCCCTGGACAAGACTACCTACCACCAGAGAAAGTATCTATCAATTCCAGAGTGAAGTATTTGTTCTTCTTTTAGCATGAGCCTCAGAGACGATTAGATCTGAGATAACATAAGTTATAACAAACTTTGCTGTGATTAGAGAAGTTAAACCCTTAGCACTGCTGTGATAATTGGGCCTACAAATTTACCCTATTTGTGAGCTCAACTGTAAAAAGTGAATGTAAGTTCATAAGATTAGTTCATAAGCATCAGAGATGATCTAGATAATATTTAGTCCTGCCATGAGTGCTGGGGACTGGACTGGACTAGATGACCTCTCGAGGTCACTTCCAGTCCTACGATTCTATGATAAGATATCACAATAACCTGTAACAAAAATTGTTAATGGGAAAACATACAAAAGGGGAGAAGACTGAATTAGTTCAAAAAGGGCTGTGTTAAGATCATGCCTGCTAACACAAAGAATGAGACCATGAAAAATCAATGAGCCAAAATTGACATGTCAAACATAAGGCCTAATTGGTGGACAAAATAATGAGGAGATGGGCTATTCTACCTATCTCTCCCTGTTAGGGTGCTAAAGGAAGAGACTTTGGGAGAAAAAAATTGATACTGGAGCAAGCTTCACGACCATCACTGCCACCTCCACTGCTCCTGAGACCCCAGACACTTTTGTCCTCATTCTAAAAGATGTCCTGACCAACCTGACCCAAGACAGGGACTCAGATTACATTACCACCTCTGCTGGCTCTGCCTGAATCCCAAACACCACCTGGGATGTGAGACTTCGTCTCCCCCCCACCATCACCCCCAAATGTGTCCTTTTCCTTCCCTACCTTATTTCTTCTCTTTCCAATCTCTCCTTTTGCCTTTGTCTAATAATAGTCTGGCTTTGTCAGCCAACACCACATATCTCGTGACAATGCTATAAGCCTCTTACCACACAGGCAGCTAAAAGCAATGCCCTAAAGAGCCCGATGCTGGTAAGAGTTGGCCAGGTCTTGGAGGAGCTGGTCAGACAATGTGTTGTGCCTGTGTTTCTCCAGCACCGTGTTTGAAATGAAAGTCAACAGGATCACAGGAAACGAGATCAGACTTTAGCAACAATGCCAGCCCCAGCCTAGCTCAACTAACTTCTCCTTTTCCCCAAAATGATGATGATTACCATCTTTAATACCATCTAATGTCAAACAAGTGTTTTTCCTTCTAAAAACTCTCTCCAGCTAAATGCACAAGGAACAAGAGATGTTGTTAAAATAAAAGCCTTACTTTTATTTACTTCCTGTCAACTATTGGAAATTGGCCACCTTGACTGCATTGGCCTTCTTAGCACTACAAAAGTAATTTCCCCTCCCTTGGTATTCATCCCTTCTTGTTAACTGTTGAAAATAGGCCACTTCCACCTTAATTGAATTGGCTTATTAGCACTGACCACTCATTTGATAAGGCAACTCCCATCTTTTCATGTGTTATACAGTGGAGTCGCATCTTATGTGGGGGTTAGGTTCTAAAGTCAGCGCATAGGCGAAAATCACGTATAGTCAAAATTACCCTTGAAAATTCCTTAAATCGCCCATAAAGTACAGAATAGTGTACATGGCTTTGTGTATACAATCCTGTACAGTAATATGTATAAATGTATAATGTATACAGTAACATACAGTATATAATAAAGAGTACATATGCAAAATATAATTTTGCAGTACTATATTTTTAATTACAGGGGGTAATTACAGGGGGTTGTCAGGGCTTGATGTCAATCCAGGAGACAGAGATCGAGTCATAAACAAAGTGGTTGGTTCTGGTTCAGCTCGAGAAGTTGATTGCGTACGGTCATCTGCTGCTGGTTGTTTTTCCTTGAAAAATGTGGTGATCAGCAACTGTCACTGTTGTCTCTTGAGCTGCTCAAACATTTCTTGATATGATTTCAAATCATCCATAATACTGTGTGTGATTTTGAGGCTTCGTTCCGTGGAGGGATCGTATTCAGAAATTAAATCATTCAAGTGTTTCACTGCTTGGAACCCTTCAGCAAATTTATGAAGATTCCAACTTGCTGGCTCTTCTTGTTTGTTGTCGTCATCTTCATCTTCTGTAGACGATTTTATCAGTTCCTCTAACTCTTCGTTAGTCAATATTTCTCTATGGCTCTCAAATTAATTCTTCAATTTCTTCCTCAAGGATGTCAACAAAGCCATCACCACCCACTTGCCTGGCCACCTGAACAATGCATTTCACTTCTTTTCAATGGTCGGGAAACCCTTAAAATCATTCACACTTTCGTTCCATAGGTTTCGCCAACATGCATTGACTGTTTCAGGCTTGATTGCATCCATTGCCTGTTTAATAAAAATGATGCAGTTGGAAACATTGAAGGACTTCCAACACTCCATCACATTAAGATTGGGATCAGTATCCATAGCGCTACGTATCCGTGAGAATGTAAGCCTCGTGTACGTAGCCTTGAAACGGCGAATCACACCTTGGTTGAGAGGACGGAGGCAGTATTGGGAGGGAGAAAGACGACTTCAAAGTGATTATGTACAAACCGGAATGCCGCAGAGTGGCCAGGAGCATTGTCTACAATCAGCAACACTTTAAAGTCAAGTCCTTTCTCTTTGAGATACCGCTTGATCTCCGGAATGAAACACTTGTGGAACCAATCCAGAAATAATGCTGCCATCACCCAAGCCTTTTTATTTGATTTCCAGAACACAGGAAGGAGATTTTTGTTCTTGCCTTTTAGGGCACGGGGATTGCAGCCCTGTAGAGCAAGCCCGGCTTTATTAAATGCCCAGCCTCATTGTCACAAAACAACACAGTCACACCGTCTTTAGCTGCTTTGAAGCCAGGGACTTGTCTTTCTGATTTCAAAATGTAAGTGCAGTTGGGCTTTTTTTCCCAGAAGAGCCCAGTCTCGTCATCATTAAAAACTTGTTCTGAAAGATAGCCCTTTTCTACTATGATTTTCTTTAATTGTTTGGCAGATGCAGCTTCACCAGTAGTCTGCATGTTTTTGAAGTTGACGAGGTTCCTAAAACTGTTAAGCCAACCTTGGTGGAATTGCCCGCACTATTTACAGGTATCTTGTTGTTTTTCTTTTTTTTGCAGAGCGTGTATAGTTGAATGCGCGTAAGTTAAATGTGCATATGATGCGACTTGCCTATATATAAGCTTTGAATTCCTTCTCATCAGAAGGCTGTCCCTCTTCGGCAGGAGGTTTGAACAGCATGTAGAAGCTAAGAGCCTTTTCTCGCAACGTGTTGCCATTGATAGGCACATGTTTATGGTTCATATCTTCCAGCCATAAGTTTAATGCCTTTTCAGTCTTCACTAAAGTCTCATCACCTTAGCAGTTATTGAAGCACTTGATGCCATGGCTTGATGAATTTCTCTCTCTCGAATCTTGATGGCACAGATGCTAGATTCATTGTGGCCATATTTACGAGCTACGTTGGAGACCGACATACCATCTCTCAATAAGTCCAACACAGCCATTTTTCCTCCAGCTTTGGAACAGATCACTGTTTCTTCAGTTGAGCACCAGACGAAGTAGTTGGCTTGCATTTAGGGGCCATGTTGTATGAAAAATATGTATCTTTAAACGCTAGAATGACACTCAGCGCGGCAAGAGGTTCACACTATGAGAGGCACGCGGGAACTGAGACCGAGTGAGGGAACAGCGGATTCACGTCTCCCATCTCACACTCACTCCAGGCTCATGGAGTGGAATGGTGGGTGGAATTGCCCGCACTATTTACAGGTATCTTGTTGTTTTTCTTTTTTTTGCCGAGCACGTATAGTTGAATGCGCGTAAGTTAAATGTGCATATGATGCGACTTGTCTATATATATATTTTGCTTACTGTATTTTTCACTCCATGCTCACTTTAGCCCACGAAATCTTATGCCCAAATAAATTTGTTAGTCTCTAAGGTCCCACAAGGACTCATTGTTTTTACTGATACAGACTAACACAGCTAGCACTCTGAAACCTGTTACTTAATACCGTACATTTTAAATGCTTTAGATATTTTTACTTCTTTTTAATAAAAGGTTTAAAGAATTTTTAATGATGTGTTTTCCATGGTACTAAGCAGGCTGGAGTTTCTGTACCTTGTTTACCACTGTTAATGTTGGACAGTGATGGGGTTACGTTAACACCTTTGACCCATTTATTACATCTAAATTAATACAACAGCACTTAACACTGATATTACTTAAATGTTTATTATTGTGATTTTAAAATGTGCATCCAGATTAAAACTTTGTAAATTATCTTAATTCTAGAGTAGAATACATTTGTGCCTAATGTAACTACACACCCCCACCATACACCCATTACTAAACACTACATCATTAATAAGAATGAAAGTAGAGTTCCATACACCAACTGAAGACACTACAGCTCTACCATCAATGTCTAAAATAAACAAAGGCAGCTTGCTATACACAACAGAAAATAATTCAATGGTTTAATTTCTTATTCATAAAATATATTTAATCAGTTTGCTTCTGATTAGTCATGTTCAACATCTTTTAATTTATATATTTGAGTTCCCTAAGTATTTACACATTTCCTCCAAAAAAAAATCATTTTTTGCCAATAAATTTGGTTTCTAACTGTCAAACCATAGAATTACCCAACATCATGAATGTGTGTGATTTTTGTCCCAGATGGAAATTCACTATGTTCCACAAATAAACCTCAGAAAAGACCACAATATCCCCTTTTTCCTTTTTGGTCACTTTTCTTGGCAGTGACTCTAGCACCAAAAAACATTGCATTTAATCCTTTCACAAGGTTATAAATGTACAGGTTGCAAATAAAAACCTACCATTATATAACAAACAGTCTATGAATGGTATGAATCAAATATTTCTATTATTCAGAAATCTGCAGAATTCCCAATGTAATTCCACTCGAGACTCTGTGCTGTTTAAACACTGAATACACAGGAATGCAAATCTGAGCAGCTGTTATATAAAAATGAAAACCCTAATTGATTATTTCAAAAGGGAACAAAAATTATAATAGAAAAAATAAACTAGAGAATTTAATAAATACAAACTGGAATACCTAAGGTGCTAAGTACAGAATGACAAATGAAGAACAAAATGTAAATGTCTAAGCTTTGAGAAAGACACTATTGAAACATTTAGGTATACTGCCATTTTATCATTTGTTTTGATATTCTATCAAATAAAGCAAGAGATTTTTAATTTAATTCATTCCCATTGACATTTTTTTCTATTTTGAACTGAATTGACACAACAGAATTCTTTTCTCCACAAATCTACTGTCATAAAAAGTCTCAGGATAACTAATACAGCTCTACCCCAATATAATGCTACCCTCGGGAGCCAAAAAATCTTACTGTGTTATGGGTGAAATTGCGTTATTGCAAACTTGCTTTGATCCACTGGAGTGGCAGCCCCCCACCCCAGAGAGCGGCTTTATCGTGTTATATCTGAATTCATGTTATATCGCGTCGCATTATATCAGCGTAGAGGTGTAGAAAATACAATACAGTTTAAGTTTGAAGAAAATGTATCCTGCTGTGGCCCAGATGTCTATTAATATGTCACAAAGTCCTGTCCACAACAGAAGCTCATAAGCAACTAATAAGATGTTGATCAAAGGGCCTGATCCTACAAGGGTCTGGGATAAAATTTTCAAAAGCACCTTCATGACTTAAAAAGCCTAAATCCTACTGACTTCAATGAGCTGTAGGCAGCTAAGCACCCACCTCACTTTTGAAAATAGGACCAAAGCCTTTATGAATTTTTTTACCCATAATAACTTTTTGGCATCCAGCATGTTGCAGGATAGAGCCTTATGTCAACTTCCTGGTAGGCAAATATCCACTTCGCAAAACCAGCACCACATTTGACAAATTAATTGGCATCATTTCTCAAAGTCCTAAAAGTAAGACTAAGGACTTAATTGTGAATGGAGACTCAATTACCCTCCCAGCCCTGAAAGTGGTCCCTGTGGAAGAGTCTGTTGCACTCTGTTGGAGTGCTGTGGGGAAGCGTGCACTACTGCAGCACATTCTGTACCTGTTGTATGGATAAAGGAACTCAGTATGTGAAAGTTGATGAATGAACAGTCCCTCACCCCCAACCCACAGACACAGACAATGCAACAATATAAAAAGAATATACCTTGGAATTGATAAAACCTAACAGGCCATCATTCTCTCACTGGAAACTTCCTTTTGTTATAGAAAAAGGGCTCCACACACATTGAAGTGAGGAAAATATGAAGAAACTACAAATACCTGTAATGGTGAAAGCCTGAAAAGCTATTCAGGCATTAAGCAGAACTTTTGTACCTAACTACCTCTGAAACCCTCTGCAAGACACTGCACTGCTGATGAGTGGAGATAAGCGAAATTCCCCCTTTATGGTTTCAAGATTCAGATTTATGGTATAGACCACTTTGTAAGCAAACACTCTTGTTATGTGATACACAAATCTCAGATTTTCTAAACAATAGAGAAGTTTATTGAGTCACAAAGGACATTGTGTTACTACACAGATCAGATACTAGGGTTTGTGCCAGCTTTAATAATAATATCTGTTGAATGCTGGAACTCCCAACATACCATAAATGTCTAAACATATGTCCCAAATTACTCAAACATTTGTCTTTACATTAATATTTGAAAGAGTGCAAAACATACAATCTGTTCTTTCTAAATAGACAACCAAAAGCCTTTGAACTGCAGCTACAGAGTCTATTTAAATGTATCTATTCCCTTTCACAAAGGAACAAATGTCAACATTCTGGGACCTTCAGAATTGTCCTAGACCTGTTATTCCATTGGCTCACCTTAATGTGATTAACATTAACCTTTATTTTCTTCTCACTGATATCTAATTCTAAACTGGTGTTATCCTGAACAAGGCACTTGATGACAATCACATTTGTGTCAGAGATCAGGAAATGTAATACTATAAAATGATTTTCCTCTGTGCAGAGGAAAATCCTGTGCCATATTTAAAATGTGCAAACCTTTCAAAAATCCTGAGGTAGCTCTGTGTCACCACTCTCTTAAAACATTAAAAAGTTTCTGTCTTGAAACTCAAGTCAATATATTAACTGAGTTGTATGATTAGAGACACATTGAAAATCCTAAAATACAAAGGAACAAATGTGCTTTAAAACCAATCTCTAATGGATAGGAATAGCTCAGTTAAACTACAGTAACTCCTCACTTAAAGTCCTCCCAGTTAATGTTGTTTCATTGTTACGTTGCTGACCAATTAAGTAACATGCACGTTTAAAGTTGTGTAATGCTCCCTTCTAACCTCGTCCTTTGGCAGCTGCCTGCTTTGTCCACTGCTTGCAGGAAGAGCGGCCCATTGCAGCTAGCTGGTGGGGGCTTGAAACCAGGGTGGACCGGCAGTAGAGTGACCAGACAGCAAGTGTGAAAAATCAGGACAGGCGATGTGGGGTAATAGGAGCCTATATAAGAAAAAGACCCAAAAATCAGAACTGTCCCTATAAATTTGGGACATCTGGTCACCTTAACTGGCAGCCCCCCATCAGCTCCCCCCTCCCCTAAGTTCCCTGTGCAGC
Source organism: Gopherus evgoodei (assembly GCF_007399415.2). NCBI lineage: Eukaryota > Metazoa > Chordata > Testudines > Testudinidae > Gopherus > Gopherus evgoodei. The sequence continues at coordinate 51,110,204 of NC_044328.1, read as the reverse complement.
AGCTGCCTAGCAGGCTAGCAATTGCAGCTGTCCCTCCCCCTCACTGCCACGTGCTGCTCCTGCCTTGGAGCTGCTCCCCAAGACTTCTGCTTGCAGAGCAGGGGTGAGAGGACAAGGGGGGCTAATGTCAGGATGTCCCTCCAGTTCCTGTACCCCACTTACCTCATCTTCAATAGAACATGGGGGACACATGGCAGGACTCAGGACAGAGGGAGCTTGCTGGCAGCAGCAGCTGCGGTCTCAGCAAGTGGATCTAATTAACAAGGCAGCATACTTAAAGGGGAAATGCGCATCACACACACACACAGGAGTGTTTCTTTGTCTCTGTCTGCAGTGTTCTCTCCCCTCCCTCCATTCGTGCTGCCTTGTAGACTGAGAGTTAACCCCTGAGGGCTCAACCAATTGCTAGTTCATCATTTAGCAGAAAGGCATTCCCTGGAAAATATCCCACCCTCTGACTCCTCTACCTCAACCAAGCTTCACAATCATCATCACCGTGTACCTGTGTGTGTGTGTGTGTGTGTGTGTGTGTGTGTGTGTGTGTGTGTGTGTGTGTGTGTGTGTGTGTGTGTGTGTGTGTTGAAAAAAATTCCCTGGAACCTAACCCCCTCATATACATGAATTCTTATGGGGAAATTGGATTCCCTTAACATCGTTTTACTTAAAGTTGCATTTTTCAGGAACAAAACTACAACGTTAAGTGAGGAGTTACTGTACTTGTGTGCTTTTTCTTTCCTTTCATTTACTGAACACAGATTTTCTCTGAAGGTGGCCTCTTTAAATCCATGTTCTTGGGTCTCTGATTATTCTTCTTGATTTCACTTCTACCATAACACACTGGTGCATATATAGTCAGAAATACACTCATGTAATGAAGATAGGGACTGATCCAAAACTTGTTGAGGTCAATAGGAATCTCTCCATTTAATTAGAAGGACTTTAGTTCAAGCCCATACTTCACAATGATACATTACTGTACTTTATCACAGACAGACTTAATTTAAATTTCTGGATGATGCCATACTGAGGTAGCAATGTTTTATACAACTGTTCTGGAGGTGGCGATATTCCAAAGTTAAAGAGCTACAGCTACCTGGAGATGGGCTGCATTCAGGGCCGGCTCTACAGTTTTCACCGCCCCAAGCAGCACGCTGAATTGCCCCCGGACAGCGGGTGCAGTCCGTGTGCCCTTGGGGCGGCAGGCGCGTTTCCGCGGTGGCGGTAATTCGGTGACAGCTTCTCTGTTTAGCTGAAGCCGTCGCAGAAAGCTAAACATAGAAGCTGCTGCCCACTTTCCTCCACTGCAGAAATGCGCCTGCCGCCCTAAAGGTGCACGGACTGCCCCCACTTTCCGCAGCATCAATTCAGCGCACTGCTTGGGGCAGTGAAAACACAGGGACTGCCGCCCCTTGCAGAATGCCGCCCCAAGCACCAACTTGGAATGCTGGTGCCTGGAGCCGGCCCTGGATGTATTCACTCCAAAGACCTGATTCAAAAAATCTTCATTTACTACAACATTTACTGTGCTATGCTCCAAGGCAAGGATTCTCAAACTGGGGGTCCAGACAGTTATTACATGGGGGTCACGAGCTGTCAGCCTCCACCTAAGCACCGCTTTGCATCTAGCATTTATAATGGTGTTAAATATATGAAAACTTTTTTTAATTTGTAAGGGGGGAGGGGATCAGACTCAGAGGCTTGCAGTGTGAAAGGTGTCCCAGTACAAAAGTTTGAGAACCACTGCTCCAAGGTATGCTAATGATACTGTGCATTAATAAACTATTGAAATATAATGATGTAATTGCTTATTTCATTCTGGCTTTTTTTTATCTTGGAAATTATTTTAAACTGTCTTTTCAGGCTTGTTTCTTTTTAATATGAGTGGGATTTTAAAACATTACATTTTATTTAAAAAAAACCAAAAAACTACAAATGGGTAACATATCCCCATATGGTGAGATTTAAGCTGTTAGCCTCAGGGAGGACAGTAGCTAGTAAATAGCTGTTAAGACGTGTTACAGATTCCTGACACTGCTTATGAGGTGAGCCCGTTGGTGAGACATACTGTATTTTAAATTTCTATGAAAAGCTTATTACCTGAAGTAACATTATATGCATATTACTTGTGTTAAAATACACGATTGCCAATTACTGCTGTGGGTAGTACATTAGTTAATAGTCTCGTAGCTTATGCACAAAAAATAGATATAATCTTGTGTGTGGCAAACTATTCTAAACCCTTTAATCAGCAAAACAAAAAAATTATAAATAGAAAAATTATAAATCAACCAACCAACCAATCTGCTCTCTTTTGCCTTCTGAGCAACTGTCATTCCTCCACTTCTCCTGTTCTATCTCTTTCACTACTTGAGTTCTGCAGTTGGTCAAACAAGGGATGTCCAGTTGCTGTCAATTTCCCTCCCATTGTGGTATTTTCAGGAGACCGCAGCTTGTTAGGAGGTTATCAGCTAGCCCCTTTGTTTTATCATTTACCAGAGAAGAACTAAGTGACTCCAATACAGATGAAGATAGATTGATATAGCTGACCTTTAACCTAGAGTATATAGCCAAGTGTATGCTGATGACAAAAGGACTGAAATTACAGTAGGAATTCATTCATAATATAGATTCATAGACTCTAGGACTGGAAGGGACCTCGAGAGGTCATTGGGTCCAGTCCCCTGCCCTCATGGCAGGACCAAATACTGTCTAGACCACCGATAGACATTTATCTAACCTACTCTTAAATATCTCCAGAGATGGAGATTCCACAACCTCCCTAGGCAATTTATTCCAGTGTTTAACCACCTTGACAGTTAGGAATTGTTTCCTTATGTCCAACCTAAACCTCCCTTGCTGCAGTTTAAGCCTGTTGCTTCTTGTTCTATCCTTAGAGGCTAAGATGAACAAGTTTTCTCCCTCCTCCTTATGACATCCTTTTAGATTTCTGAATACTGCTATCATGTCTCCTCTCAGTCTTCTCTTTTCCAAACTAAACAGACCCAAATCTTTCAGCCTTCCTTCATAGGTCATGTTCTCTAGACATTTAACCATTCTTGTTGCTCTTCTCTGGACCCTCTCCAATTTCTCCACATCTTTCTTGAAATGCAGTGCCCAGAACTAGAGACAATACTCCAGTTGAGGCCTAACCAGCACAGAGTAGAGCAGAAGAATGACTTCTCGTATCTTGCTCACAACACACCTGTTAATGCATCCCAGAATCATGTTTGTTTTTTTTGCAACCGCATCACACTGTTGACTCATATTTAGCTTGTGACCCACTATAACCCCTAGATCCCTTTCTGCCGTACTCTTTCCTAGACAGTCTCTTCCCATTCTGTATGTGTCAAACTGATTGTTCCTTCCTAAGTGGAGCACTTCACATTTGTCTTTATTACACTTCATCCTGTCTACCTCAGACCATTTCTCCAATTTGTCCAGATCATTTTGAATTATGACCCTATCCTCCAAAGCAGTTGTAATCCTCCCAATGTGGTATCATCTGCAAATGTAATAAGGGTACTTTCTATGCCAATATCTAAGTCGTTGATAAAGATATTGAACAGAGCCGGTCCCAGAACAGACCCCTGCAGAACCCCACTTGTTATACCTTTCCAGCAGGATTGGGAACCATTAATAACTACTCTCTGAGTACAGTTATCCAGCCAATTATGCACCCACCTTATAGTAGCCCCATTTAAGTTGTATATGCATAGTTTATTGATAAGAATATCATGTGAGACCGTATCAAATGCCTGACTAAAGTTTAGGTATACCACATCCACCACTTCTCCCTTATCCACAAGACTCATTATCCTATCAAAGAAAGCTATCAGATTGGTTTGACATATTTTCTTCTTTATAAATCCATGCTGGCTATTCCTTATCACCTTACCACCTTCCAAGTGTTTGCAGATGATTTCCTTAATTACTTGCTCCATTATCTTCCCTAGCACAGAAGTTCAACTAACTGGTCTGTAGTTCCCTGAGTTGTTTTTATTTCCATTTTTGTAGATGGGCACTATATTTGCCCTTTTCCAGTCTTCTGGAATCTCTCCTGTCTCCTACGATTTTCCAAAGATAATAGCTAGAGGTCAGATACCTCCTCTGTTAGCTCCTTGAGTATTCTAGGATGCATTTAATCAGGCCCTGGTGAGTTGCAAGGATCTAACATTTCTAAGAGATTTTTAATTTTTTTTTTTAAATTTATCTTCTAAACCTACCCCCTTCCCATTAGCATTCACTATGTTAGGCATTCCTTCAGACTTCTCGGTGAAGACTGAAACGAAGAAGTCATTAAGCATCTGTGCCATTTCCAAGTTTCCTGTTACTGTTTCTCCCTCCTCACTGAGCAGTGGGCCTACCGTGTCCTTGGTCTTCCTCTTGCTTCTAATGTATTGATAAAAAGTCTTCTTGTTTCTCTTTATTTCTGTAGCTAGTTTGAGCTCATTTTGTGCCTTTGCCTTTTAATCTTGCCCCTGCATTCCTGTGTTGTTTGCCTATATTCATCCTTTGTAATTTGTTCTAGTTTCCATTTTTTATATGACTCCTTTTTATTTTTTAGATCATGCAAGATCTTGTGGTTAAGCCAAGGTGGTCTTTTGCCACATTTTCTATCTTTTCTACCCAGTGGAATAGCTTGCTTTTGGGCCCTTAATAGTGTCCCTTTGAAAAACTGCCAATTCTCCGCAGCTGCTTTTCCCCTCAGTCTTGATTCCCATGGGACCTCACCTATCAGCTCTCTGATCTTACCAAAATCCACCTTCCTGAAATCCATTGTCTCTATTTTGCTGTACTTCCTTCTACCCTTCCTTAGCATTGTGAACTCTATGATTTCATGATCACTTTCACCCAAGCTGCCTTCCACTTTCAAATTCTCAATGAGTTCCTCCCTATTTGTTAAAATCAAGTCTAGAAGAGCTTCCCCCCAGTAGCTTTTTCAACCTGAAATAAAAAGTTATCTGCAATGCAGACCAAGAACTTATTGGATAGTCTGTGTCCCGCTGTGTTATTTTTCCAACATATATCTGGATAGTTGAAGTCCCCCATCACTAGGGTGACCAGATGTCCTGATTTTATAGGGACAGTCCCGATTTTTGGGTCTTTTTCTTATTTAGGCTCCTATTACCCCCCACCCTGTCCTAATTTTTCACACTTGCTGTCTGGTCACCCTACCCATCACCACCAAATCTTGGGCTTCGGATGATTTTGTTAGTTGTTTAAAAAAAGCCTCATCCACCTCTTCAGGTGGCCTGTAGTAGACTCCTAGCATGACATCACCCTTGTTTTTTACCCCTTTTAGCCTAACCCAGAGACTCTCAACACTTCCATCTCCTCTGTCCATCTTCACCTCAGTACAAGTGTGCACATTTTTAATGTATAAGGCAACACCTCCTCCCATTTTCCCCTGTCTATCCTTCCTGAGCAAACTGTACCAATCCATACCAACATTCCAATCGTGTATTATCCCACCAAATTTTGGTGATGCCAGCAATGTCACAGTTGATTTTATTTATTAGCACTTCCAGTTCTTCCTGCTTATTACCCATACTTCTCTCATTTGTATATAGGCATCTAAGATACTGATTTGATCTTGCCTCCCAGTTTTCCCCTGACCCTTCTTTCTCTCCGCCTTTATAGCCCACGCTCCCTCCTGTTTCTGACCCATCTTCCAGGTCTCCATGTTCTCCACTTACCTGTGGGCTTTGCTCACCTATTCCCGTCAAACCTAGTTTAAAGCCCTCCTCACTAGGTTAGCCAGTCTGTGTCCAAATAGGGTCTTTCCCCTCCTTGAAAGGTGAATGCCATCTCTGCTTAGCAGTCCTTCTTTTAATAGCATCCCGTGGTCGAGGAAGCCAAAGCCCTCTTGGCAACACCATCTTTGCGGCAAGGCATTCACCTCCACAATGCACCTGTCTCTGCTCTAGCCTCTCAAATGCTGAATATAGTCACTCAGCACCTCCAGGATCAAGCTCTCAGTTAATGGCCTATTGTTGATAATATTATGTCAGTGGACACCTCTTCCAGGTTCCCCTTCCCAGCTGCACTTTACATATCTATTTTCATCATTAGAGTCTATGTCTTTATTTGTAAATGTCACTGCAACATTACAACTTGTAGAATTTCATAGATTCTAGAATCTAATGACTTGTCAATTTTCAGACAGCACGCTGGGGATGGCTACCATCAAGCCATAAGGACACATATTTCTTTTGTATGTCTGGATAAATAATAAACCAAGCAACCAACCACTGATCTGGATGCTGGGGAATTTGCTTCAAAATGAAGAGGAAAGTAAAAACTGTTACATGCAAAACTTTCTTTTGTCCTTTATTTTTCTCATGCCAGTACCTGTCTACCAGCAGAAATACAAGAAAGCCAAAATTTAATCACACCCACGTGGCACCAGGAAATGCACCAACAATTGTTCAGAGTACATTTCCTAACATTTTTATTTCTTGTGTTTTCTGAATGGTTCATAATGCAAGTATAAAAATGGAAGAACGTTGCCTGCTACCCAGATCATCTTTAGTGGGCAATCACCTGGAAGATAAGGCATACATTCTAAATAATAAAAGGTATACAGTAGTTGTCCCCTTGATGCTTGTTCATAGCTGCTATTAGTATTAATGAGATTTATGTATATGTCTCAAAAGGAGAATTATACACTGCAAAAGGTCTCATTCTGCACCATTTTCCATATTCCTTAAAGTAAAAAAAATTAATAAAAGAGTGAACATTGCAGATCTTTTGACTGCAAAGATAATCTGCATTGCATAGATAAATGTACCGGTTTCCTAATGGGACTAAAGATTAAAACAGCACCAGAAGTGTGAACTCTCTCTGGTAATCTTAATGGGATATGAACTGTAACTATTTAAACTCAAATGTTTACACTCTTATGAAAGCAGTTAAAAATAAAACCCATCTTAAGCCATTAACAACTTATGTTTAAAAAGTTATATTCCTGAATTACAGTACAATGGCTATATTTTGAAATAAATGAGGATGCTTATATTTACCACATATATTATTTGTAATTCAGCAAAGCACTTAAGTATGTGTTTAACTTTAAGCATTTGCTGAAATCCTATTGAAGCCAGCAGGACTTAAATACATGCTTATGCGTTTTGCTTAATTGAGGCCATATTAGGCCTATGGTAGGTCAGTATACCTGGTATAATAGAACATTATTTAAAGCTGATGTCCCAGCTATGTCCTATAAGTATTCCTGCCAAATTACACAGAAAGAAATTGGTAAAATGCAGACTAATACAGATCTTAAATTTTAATTGTTTCTAGGGATAGAGGTTTCCTGAAAAAAAGGCACCCAATTATTCCTACGATGGGTGTGTGCATCTTTAAAGACAAATCCCCAAAACCTTTTTTCTTTGAGGGATAAAGATTTGAACCCTAGTCCAAAACATTTAAAATCCATTTTGGGCAGAATGATATTAATGTCATATAATTACTTATAAATCAATATCTCTAAAAGACATTGTCTAGTTAAAAGGACCTTCCTTTCCTATGTTAAATAATATCTAATAAAATAAAACAAAATATTTTTATTACTTTGCTTTGTTTAGTTTCTGCATTTGACTATTTGGACAGGTTAGTCATTTTCTGGTTTTCTTGCACTGCTATAGTGCTGAGATGCTTACGTTCCAAATACCACAGGGGAATATTTAAATCCAGATACAACAGTGCTTTCTTTTTATTGTCTTTTTTGAAGGGGAGAGAGTAAATGGAATGAAAAAACTATTAGGTTTTATAAAAATTTAAGAACAACATACACATCCAGAACCTAAACGGGGACTGTAATAGGGTGGCACAACATAGACCCATATACACAGAATGCAAGGCTTTGCTGCTAACCACCCTGTTAGAATAGGAGTTAAAACCTTACATAAAGTTATTGAGTAAATTTTGCTGCTCAGAGTCTCTGATGTGGCTTGCTAACTTAACTAGAATTTGAGAGAAGTGGGCATAACTTTTTAATCAAAGTGAATGACAGCAAACAGAGAGAGATTCTGTAGGAAACCCTAGAAATACTTGATCTTCAGGAGAAAGCTCTCTCTGAATTGTATATGTTATTGAGTTACCAGCAGAGCCAACCTCCAAGAAAGGGGACATTTTCACCTAATATAGTGTATGCAAACTTTGTGTAGAGCACGGTGGGAGCACTAGTTACTCACAACAACCCAAATTACCATTTACCCTCCCATTCAAATGTTGAACTGGATTATAAAATTGGAATTTTTCCTCAATAGTTTATCATAGATAACTAGGCTGATATAACTTAATATCACAATGTTAAAATCATTTTAAACACATGCACCTTTGAAATTGTCATGTTTTAGAATGTTTGAGCAATGCCATTAGATATATACAGGGACTTCTATAGAAGTATCTGCTCTGGAGTGCATGAAAAAAAAAGATACTAATAACTTGGCAGGCACAGGAAAATGAACAATTTTACCAGTAATATAAATTTTGCAAATGCTGTGGCCTAATATGAAAAAAAACCTCAACATTGTAGTAAATAAAGGGTAAAAATTGAAAGACCATTAGGGAGAGGTTATTATAATCAAGACTGTTGTCTTGAAGACAGATTGTTTGGAAAAAGGTTCAGTCTTTCCCAAAGTTTTCCTAAAAGGCTGGGTAGTGGAGTGCTATAATAACTAGACCCAGTAGAAACAAAGGAATGAATGAGTAAGAGACTGAGCAGATGGACTGTCTAGGGAAGTGTAAAATGATCAAGATTTTCTTGAAGGCGACGTCTCAATAACAAAATTGATGAGTCAGTTTTCAGTCCAGAGTCCATGAGGACACTAATACTCCTAGAAACTGAGCAAACACTGAAATAGTAATCAGGAGCCAATTTATCTTGGCCTTTCCCAGCTAATAACAGGAACTAGAGAAAATAACTTCCATCTTTGCTAAGTAAAATGTGAGAAAATTACAGCTTGCCTACCTAGAAGATAGTCAATAGACAACATTATCCCAAATTGTGTAGGATAAAATCACAGTAAATATCACTCCTCTGAGGCAGGTGATCATCAGAAGGGGACAGAAAGAAATCTCCTTCCCACAAAACAGTGTTGTAGATTAAGGGCTAATAAAGCCTATGGTGCTCCTGGGTCAGGTAATGGGATGGGACAAGAGGATCCAAAACCTTTTAAAAATATGATTTTATAATAATCTTTTTCCCAATGATCAAGTCTCACTATTCTCATTATGCCACTTCAAACCCTTTTATACAGGAAAGAGGCTTATCTGTTTTAAAATCACAAATACCACACACTTTAAAAAGGTAAATAAATGTTGTACGAAAGGATACATTATGGTCCTGTTCATTACTACACCCCTCAATCTTATTCTGCCTTCTCTGTGCAACACAAACAAGTTCCTGGAGAGCCTATGGGTCTCCATCCCCTTGGTGTTACTCAGAATCCTTGTACGTTTACTGCATCCCTGGGTTATGAATAAAGCTGGGTAACATTTTTCATCTGAAACCCTTTTTTCAGCGAACAATGCAGATTTGGTATCATGAAAACATTTTGTGAGCGTGTGTCAATTTACAGAATTATTTCAGTTGGAAAAAAAAATCCAAAGTTTAAAAGGTTTTGTTTCAACATCTCTAAAATAAGTAATTTTTATCACAATTGCCAGTGAACCAAAAAATCCACTCTTTGTCTAGTTCTAGTTATGAAGTCATGCCCTGGCTCAGCTATAGATTCAGCAGGAGCTAGATGGTGGAGGTGTGTGCATTTGGGAAGCTTAAAGCAAAGTGGAGATCTGTGCTGCCTGCGCTAGGTATGTAACCCTGAGTCAGCACTCTGTTCACACCAGCTCCAACCAGGTATAGCAGATTAGAGCTGAGGGGGCGGACCTGTGCCTAATTTGTGGCTGGGACAGTTCAGAAAGGCTAATTAAGCCATTAGGCAGAGCCCACAAATAGGCACAGGAAGGAAGTGAAAAGGGCAGATGGGAAGATGAAGATTGCTCTCCTTCTGCTTGTGAAGGCACTAGGTATGCTGTGAAGGTGGTGGGACTCACTTATAAATAAACACCAGCACATGGGTCTCTGTATGGTTTGTAGATGGAGACAGAAGCAGGACAGAGGAGGCTCTGTTACACTGCCATGTAATGAGAGTACAATCAACAATATGAGTTTCATAATAGCTGTCTATTGTAGTGAACACAAAATATGTGACAGCAATGGTTAAATGTTTAACAGCCTATGAATCATATAAGCCACTGACCAGCCAAAAAAACCAGCAGTACAACCTGATGATGTGATTGTTGCAAGCATCTAAGTGTACAAACGGAATCAAGTTAATGTAACATTATGCTAAAATGAAATCTTAACATAGAGATAATTAGTAAAATATATCAACTTCATTTAACCCAAAACATTCAGACCAGCAGCAATAAAAAGCCCAAAACAAAAAATCCCACATGGAGTAATGATGTGCCTTGCTCAGAGCCATTGCAATCCACCTGGTTTTGGGATGGCCTATATGCTGCCAGTGGCAATTGTGTGTGCTGATGCATGGTGTGCTAGGTGTGTGTAGGGGGAAGCCACATGTTAGCTAGCATATCAACATTATCTGGCTTAGCCAGGCTCTACACTCTGAATTAGACTACACAGTCACTCAGGACATGGAGCACCGTCTCCTTCCTCCTGTTGGTTTGCCGCTTTGGAGTCTAGGGCAGAGTAAGGAAACACTGGCTGTAAATCTTTGTGCAGCTCCTGTCCCTGAATCTGACAGGGTCTGGTTGGCCTCCGAGCATAAATTAGAGCTGTTCCACACCTACTCATTTAAGCCATCTGCTCATTGCCTCTAAGGGACTGTTACAGTAGCAAGGGGTTTTCAAAGCTCTGGCTATGTCCCCAGTATGCCCACTACAGTGGAAGAGGTGTGGGGAGCATGGAAGAGAGAGTTATAGAGCCCCCTGTGCTGTCCTTCACCACCTGTGGATTCCCCTGTAACAGCTGCCTGGTTAGGACAATGATATAGTACCTTTACTCCTCCAGAGCCAGTCCCGGGCCAGGATCTGGCCTGTACTCTCTAATTTTAAAAGTGAACAGTCTGAATTTATAAGGAAGCATTCAATCCTCTTAGCATCTAACTGCTCTTGTAAATCTTGCCATTTCATGATGGAATGTTGCATCAATTACACTTTATTTAGCTCTCCAAGACAAATATTTAATTCAGCAAAAATGCATTAAAACCCCTACAGGGACGACAAGAACACAGACATAATTAAAATTCACTGAAAGAACAACAGAGACAAAAACAGTCTTATTACCCTCATGGAGGACTTTATGGCACCTGGGGACTAAATCTTTTTGACTGATACTATCTAGGAATTCACCCACTTCACACTTTTCACTGTCTGCCTCTCCACAATATCTGCATTACAAGCCGTATTACCTTTAAGACCTGCAATGCCATGCCTTCAGTCCTGCTAACTACTCCCAATATTTGACTTCCTTTATATCATCTCTTAGACTGACCAACCTGAAGGCATGAAATATTCTCAAGGACTATCACACTATACAAAAAAACACCCTAAATTACCGTTTTACTGTATATAGAGTTCTAGGGTGTTACAAATTAACCTAATGAGGATTTCCTGCATTTTATGGTAAATTCCACTGAATTAAAAAAAGGGTGAAGGGGGACACTCCCTTCCTGCAGAATTTTAAGGCTCCAGGTGTTGAGTTGTACTCACAGTTTTAATGCAATTTTGCATCTCACATTACTATTTTACATTTTTACTCTGTAGGAGTAAAGAATGAAAACGTGCACTTTATAAGTGGCATGGGTGACCCAGCATGCAGTTTTTCAGAAAATGGATGATGTTTCTGAAACAGACAAATCACCCTGCACACTGAATTTCAATCTGGATGTTGTTTTTTGACAATCAGTTTTGAAAATACTCTTAAATACAGTAAGTTGTGAGCAAAGGCTGCAGTTTTCTCACAGCCTTCTCTGAAAGTCTATTAGTCCTTTTCCTACTGAATCTAATCCATTAACACTACATAATATACATTTTTGCTTCATAGAACTGTGAAAACACAAGCCATGTAATATGTTTGCTCCTCTATATTTTCATCCTCTGAATCCACTCATATCAACTCATCACTCAAGTTATAGAAATATTTCTCAAAATTGCTAACCAAGGCAGACAAATGAGACATCATACTGGATTTAATAAAAGAATATTCTAGCACTGGACGCAGCCAACGTCCCATTAACAATTTGAACAGCCATCCTTTACATCGAATATTTGAAGTCTTCCACATGGAGGCTATTAGCATCAATACTTGGCAAAGAAAGATTAAATGGGCTGGTTAAATATTAGCCAGTTTTGCCAGCCAAGTGAAACATGAAGGTGACATGAGGAGTTGGCCAGTCTGAAGTAGCTCAGCATGAAGTTTCCACAAACCCAGGAGTACAGTAATTGCCTTGGAAAGCTATTGAACTTTAGAATGAGTGAAAACAAGACATGGGGATTTACAGTTATTTCTAAAAAGTTTATAGACTAAAAGAGCGGTTAAGACACTGTGAAAACCATAAGTAATTTATATTTAAATGCATCACTGTGATTAGATGCCACAATACCACTGTCTCCCGCGTACTGGTGCTTCATTAGCATAAACACCAAAAGCCTGATTCACCACTGCATTACTCCAGGAAACACTAGTGAAAGTCTGTTATTCCATGCATTTACAATGCTATAAAGCATGGGATAATGCAGTGGTAAACCATGCCCCTAGACACCTTTTCCAGTACAAGGGCTTTCTTTGCTTGCTTGCTTTGAGCAAAGCAATACTATTCAATACTCCCAAAATGTCACATTGTTACCTGAATGAGAACATTTGTATAAACGTCAGCTCCTAAACGAAGCAGCTATTGAAAACAATGGACTAATCCTGCGATCTTCACTCAGCCCTTTAGACAGAACTCCCATTGCAGACAGTGGGAGTCTTGCTTGAATAAAGACTACAAAGATGAGCTTGCAATGTTTTGAGCCCACCTGTATAGTTTTTATTCAAGCAAGGTTCCTTGTCTAAACATACACAGAGATGCTATTTAGCCAGTGTGCCCACAGCTCAGAATTCAAGTATGAGCATGCATGCCCACTGCCAGTTTTATTCATGAGCCAGAGTGTGATTTCACTACCTTAATATTGCATTCATACTAATTTTTTTGCATTAGTATGATTTATGTATTTGGCACTGTGACCAGGTACCTGGAGAGGCCACACTGGGGATGCCACACTCAGGGCAGATTGCAAGAAATAGTGCAGACATTCCCCAAAACTGGTGGTTTATTTTATAATTAGATTCACCAAACCAGTAAGAAAATAGCTTCTGTAGTACCACACTGGTTAACAAGAAGCCAAATGGCCCCATTTATGCATTCCAGCCCTGGGCTCCTGTCAGGGTTCCCTCTCCACTCTGAACTGTACAGTACAGATGTGGGGACCCACATGAAAGACTCCCTAAGCTTATTTCTACCAGCTTAAGTTAAAATTTCCCCAAGGCACAAATTATCCCCTGTACCCTGAATTAGGTAAACGCTGCCACCACCAAGTGATTCAAACAAAGAATCAGGGAAAGGACCACTTGGAGTCCTATTTCCCCAAAATATCCCCCCAAGCCCTACAACCCCTTTCCTGGGGAGGCTTCAGAATAAACAAGATGAGCACAGACCAGCCTTGGGTTTTTAGGATACTAAAAAACCCAATCAGCTTTTCTAAAAAGAACAGAACTTTATTAGAAAGAAAAATGGTGAAAGGAGTAGCTCTGCAAAATTAGGATGGAAGATTATCTCACAGGCAATCAGATTCAAAACACAGAGGGTTTCCCTCTAGGCAAAACCTTAAAGTTACAAAAAGAAAAAACAAGGATACACATTCACCCCAGCACAGAGAAATTCACAAACCAAAACATATATTTACGACAGCTCCCATCTAGACAACCAAGTCTAATATAGTGAGGAGTTACTGAAAACCTGATTCACCATATGTGAGCTTCACCAATCCCAAAGGACCAGGCATTTATCTCAGGTCAATCTGAGTCTTATATCCTATCTAATAATCACGCTGATGCCAATCCTTTCATAGCTAAAACTAATGATTTAATAATAAAGGAAAAAAAGACAAAAGTTGCAAATGGTTCAAAGATCAATATACATATAACTATGTGTAAAGTGTTTAGGTCAATTTCAGAGACGGTGAAGCTGCTGATTTGTAAAAGTCTTTCTGGAACCATCCAAACAGGTCCGAATTCAAAGGCAGCTTAGATGTAAAGTCAGTTAAAGTCTTTCCAAGCATTTTCCAGGTTATTCCAAATAAGTATTTGGATGATCTCAGTCTTACAATTTGTACTTTCCCTGTTCAAAGTTTAAGCCAAATACAGATTATAGGATCAGGCCTAGAGCTTCTCTTTTATCGCATGATTTCTCTTTACAAAAGCTGTGTTGACTCTTCCAACAAATAGTGTTCATCTATTTGTTTGGATGAAATTACAGTAAAGAAGAGAGTTATCAATTTGCCTCATACTGGAGTTAGGCTTACTGGCCTGTAATTGCTAGTATTGCCTCTGGAGCCTTTTTAAAAAATTGGAGTCACATTAGCTATCCTCCAGTCATCTGGTACAGAAGGTGATTTAAATAATAGGTTACATACCACAGTTAGTGGTTCTGCAATTTCATATTTGAGTTCCTTCAGAACTCTTGGGTGAATACCATCTGGTCCTGGTGACTTATTACTGTTTAATTTATCAATTTGTTCCAAAATCTCCTCTACTGACATCTCAATCTGAGACAGTTGCTCATATGTCACCTAAAAAGAATGCCTTAAGTGTGGGAATCTCCCTCACATCCTTCCCAGTGAAACTGATGCAAAGAATCCATTTAGTTTTTCCTCGTCATAAACAGATAGCTAAGGGTTAATGTTCTTTTACCTCTAAAGGGGTAACACCAGTAACCTGAAACACCTGACCAGAGGACCAATCAGGAAACAAGACTTTTTCAAATCTGGGTGGAGGGAACTTTGTGTGTGAGTTCTTTGTCTTGTGTCTGACCCTCTCGGCTCTGAGAGTGATTTTTCTGTCTCCTGCCTTTCTAATCTTCTGTTTTCAAGTTGTAAGTACAAAGATAGTTAGACAATATGTTTATATTGTTTTTTTTTGTATTTACATGTGTATAGTTGCTGGAATGTGTTAAATTGTATTCATTTTGGATAAGGCTGTTTATTCATATTTTTCTTTTAAGCAATTGACCCTGTATTTGTCACCTTAATACAGAGAGACCATTTTTATGTCCTTTTCTTTCTTTTTTATATAAAGCCTTCTTCTTAAGACTTGTTGGAGTTTTTCTTTAGTGGGGACTCCAGGGAATTGAGTCTGCAGCTCACCAGGGAATTGGTGGGAGGAAGAAGTCAGGGGGGAAAATCTCTTTATGTTAGATTTACTAAGCCTGACTTTGCATACCCTCTGGGTGAGGGGGGGAAGTACTTGTGTTTTCCAGGACTGGAAACAGGGAGGGTGGAGTCCCTCTGTTTAGATTCACGGAGCTTGCTTCTGTATATCTCTCCAGGAACCCAGGGAGGGAACACCTGGAGGGGGGAAGGGAAATGGTTTATTCCCCTTTGTTGTGAGACTCAAGGAATCTGTGTCTGGGGGTCCCCCAGGGAAGGTTTTGGGGAGACCACAGTGCGCCAGGCACTGTATAGATTCCTGGCTGATGACAGCTTTACCAGGTCCAAGCTGGTAACTAAGCTTGGAGGTTTTCATGCTAATACCCATATTTTGGATGCTAAGGTCCAAATCTGGGAAAAATGTTATGACATTCCTCCATGGCCTTTTCTTCTTTGAGTGCTCCTTTAGCACCTCAGCTATCCAATGACTTAAGTGATTGTTTGTCAGGCTTCATGCTTCTGCTGTATTGAAAAAAAATGCTATTAATTCTTGACTCTTTTGCTAGTTGCTCTTAAAATTATCTTTTGGCCTTTCTAATTATACTTTTACCCCTAAAGATGTGAAAGCAGTTCAGGGCCTGTGGGGCTCCTAAACCTTGCAGGAATGCAGCAGCAGAAGACTCTAGTTCTATGAAACTTTTCTATTCTTAGCACTGATCTAAATCAGCTGACACAACCCACAAGCCACACTGCTCAGCTGATGCAGTACTTGCTCATTGCTTTCTTTGGATTGCTCTGCTTATCGAAATAAGCTGCCAACATGCAGGCATGACCTTGATGATCCAAATGTCCATGCATTTATTAACTGGCTTAATCAAATGATTTAGTATTGCTATTTTCCCAGCCCACATTTTTCAGATACACTATCTGCTTCTTGGAATTGGAAGTGGATGTGAGGAGGCACTGCAGCAATCTGAGCACTGAAAACAGAGATGAGCCTGAGCTGCAAAGTTTGGATCTAGACATAGCTCCAAACATCTCCAAAAAGTGGAGATGTTTCTTTGCAAAGAGTGAATCTGAATGCAGGTTAAGCAGAAAAAAATGAATTATTATTAAACCTTGTGGACTGGTCTGTCAAGGTGGCTGTTACTTCCAGCTAAGTTCCTGCATTTCCTGTTTGCCTCAGTGTTCTATCAATAACAGACCATCCAAGTAACATGGGCTCTCTGACTCCAGTTCCACTAATCATGATATAGGCATGTTAAGAGCCAGGGTTTGGTTAAACACACATCTAACTTGTAAGGCAAAAAAGCATCACATGAATTCCCTGCAATGTTTCTCACAGCAAAAATATGTGCCTAGGTACATTTATCTGAGTAACAATAAAAGGGTTTAAAAACAAGGGTCACGTCATGGTAGGGGTCTACTACTGACCATGTATCCAGGAAGAAGCGGTAGATGAGGCTTTTTAAAAACAACTAACAAAATCATTCAACACACAAGACTTGGTGATGATGAGGGCCTTCAACTACTCAGACATCTGTTGGGAAAATAACACAGCAGGGCACAAATTATCCCATAAGTTCTTGGAATGTATTGGAGACTATTTTTTATTTCAGAAGGTGGAAAAGCCAGCAGGGGGAAGGCTGTTCTAGATTTGATTTTGACAAAGAGAGGGGAACTGGTTGAGAATTTGAAAGTAGAAGGCAGCTTGGGTGAAAGTGATCATGAAATGATAGAGTTCATGATTTTAAGGAATGGTAGGAGTGAAAACAGCACAATAAAGATAATGGATTTCAAGAAGGCAGACTTTATCAAACTCAGGGAGTTGGTAAGTAAGATCCCATGGGAAGCAAGTCTAAGGGGGAAAACAGTTAAAGAGAGTTGGCAGTTTTTCAAAGAGACGTTATTAAGGGCACAAGAGCAAACTATCCCACTGCATAGGAAAGATGAGAAGAATGGCAAGAGTCCACCCTAGCTTAACCAATAGATCTTCAATGATCTGAAACTCAGATAGAGTCCTACAAAAAGTGGAAACTAAGTCAAATTAATATAAATAAATAACAAAAGTATGCAGGGACAAGATTATAAAGGCCAAGGCACAACATGAGATTCAACTAGCTAGAGGCAAAGGGTAACAAGGAAACAGTCTACAAATACATTAGAAGCAGGAGGAAGAGACAGGACAGGATAGACTCATTACTCAATGAGAGGCAGAAAACAATAACAGAAAATGTGGAAATGGCAGAAATGTTAAATGACTATTTTCATTTCAGTTTTCACCAAAAAATTTGCTACAATTGGACATCTAACAGTGACAATGAGGTAGGATCAGAGGCTAAAATAGGGAAAGAACAAGTTAAAAATTACCTAGACAAGTTGGATGTCTTCAAGTCACCAGGACCAGATGAAATACATCCTAAAATACTCAAGGAGCCGACAGAGGAAATATCTGAGCCATTAGCGATTATCTTTGAAAAGGCATGGAAGATAGGTGAGACTCCAGAGGACTGGAAAATGGCAAATATAGTACCAATCTATAAAAAGGGGAATAAAGACAACCTGGGGAATTACAGACCAGTCAGCTTAAACTTCAGTACCCAGAAAGATAATGGAGAAAATAATTAAGCAACCAATTTGCAAACACTTAGAAGATAATAACATGATAAGTAAGAGTCAGCATGGATTTGTAAAGAACAAATCATGTCAAACCAACCTAATAGCTTTCTTTGACAGTGTAACAAGCCCTGTGGATAGGGAGAAAAGAAGTAGACACGGTATATCTTGACTTTAGTAAAGCTTTTGATAATGTCTCACATGACCTTCTCATAAACAAACTAGGGAAATGCAACCTAGATGGAACTATTATAAAAGTGGGTGCATAACTGGTTGGAAAACCATTCCCAGAGAAAAAAGAACAGTAGTACTTGTAGCACCTTAGAGACTAACAAATTTTTTCAGCATAAGCTTTCATGGGCTACAGCTCACTTCTTCGGATGCTGTAGCCCACAAAAGCTTATGCTGAAATAAATTTGTTAGTCTCTAAGGTGCCACAAGTACTCCTGTTCTTTTTGCAGATACAGACTAACATGGCTGCTACTCTGAAACCTGTCATTCCCAGAGAGTAGTTATCAGTGGTTCACAATTATGCTGGAAACGCATGTCAAGTGGGGTCCTGCAGGGGAATATGTCCTGCATCCAGTTCTGTTCAATATCTTCAACAATGATTTAGATAATGGCATAGAGAGTACACTTATAAAGTTTGTGGATGACACCAAACTGGGAGGGGTTGCAAGTGCTTTGGAGGATAGGATTAAAATTCAGAATGATCTGGACAAACTAGAGAAATGGTCTAAAGGAAATACGATGAAATTCAGTGAGGACAAATGCGAAGTACTCCACTTAGGAAGGAACAATCAATTGCACACATACAAAATGGGAAATGACTGCCTAGGAAGGAGTACTGCAGAAAGGGATCTGGGGGTCATAGTGGACCACAAGCTAAATATGAATCAACAGTGTAACACTGTTGCAAAAAAAAACAAACAAACATCATTCTGGAATGTATTAGCAGGATAAGAAGTAATTCTTCCACTCTACTCTGTGCTGATTAGGCCTCAACTGGAATAGTGTGTCCAGTTCTGGGCACAACATTTCAAGAAAGATGTGGACAAACTGGAGAAAGTCCAGAAAAGAGCAACAAAAATCATTAAAAGCCTAGAAAAAATGACCTATGAGGGAAGATTGAAAAAAATGGGTTTGCTTAGTCTGGAATAAAAAAAGACAGAAGGGGGACATAACAGTTTTCAAATATATATAAGGTTAATACAAGGAGGAGGGAGAAAAATTGTTCTTCTGAGGATTGGACAAGAAACAATGAGCTTAAATTGGAGCAAGAGATGTTTAGGTTGGACATTAGGAAAAACTTCCTGTCAGGGTGGTTAAGCACTGGAATAAATTGCCTGCGGAGATTGTAGAATCTCCATCATTGGAGATTATTAAGTGCATGTTAGACAAACACCTGTCAGGGATGGTCTAGATCATACTTAGTCCAGCCTTGAGTGCAGGGGACTGGACTAAATGACCTCTCGAGGTCTCTTCCAGTCCTATGGATTCTATGATTCTGTGAATGAGTAGGTAATATATCTTGTTCAGTCTGCAATATAATGTAACAGACCAGATCAATCTTTTTTCCAATCATTGCTTATTATTTTTCCTTACAGGTGATTTTTCTACTTCAGTATGATTTTTTGAAATTCTTATTAGTGTGTATTTTTCCAAACCATAGTATTATTCATTTTACCCTTAATGTAAAGTGGCAAAACCATTCACACTTAATGTACCATATGATATGTATAAAGCCTAAATATGCAGTGAATGGTGCCTTATGGCTTTACAGTAAGTAACCCAATAATATGGTTCTGACACTGGACATATAGAAAAAAAATCACAACCACCTTTAAAATTAGCTGTCAATTGTGGTATTTGCAAGAGCTGGTTGGAACATTTTTAACTGAATGAAATTTCATCAAAGCCAAAACGTTTCACGGAGACATATCAGTTTTGGTGAAGTTTTCACTGAGAAGGTTTTTTGGGTCATGGGCTTTCTAGTTAAAAATGATGAGAGAGAGACAGACCAACTTGCAGTGTGATGGGGGGTGAAAAACTCTGCTCTGACTCAGTGTAAGGATTTGAACCTTGGTCTCTCACAGGCCAGTGCCCTAAACACCAGCTATAGTCTCTCCCTCTGGTCACCTCTAACCACAAATCCCTGGACCAAAACACTTTTCTGAATCAAAAGTCTTGGTTTTTGATCCAAAAATGAACAATTCAACACAATCTTTGAGTGTAGGTGGGGAAATCAAATCCATTGTATTTAAGGATACTGATTAATACTGACAAATCTTACGGCTCTGCAGATTGCCATCGCAAGGCAACTTGACACAATCAGCCATCTTAGTTTAAATTACCAAGAATGGAAAATAGTCACAATCTTTCCTACTATAAACAGTTCATCTGTCCTGCCCCCCACTCAAACAGGAGAAACCTTGGCAACTCGATAAAAACGTTGACACACTACCCATTCTGCTCAGTAGTAATAGGTAGTGTGATGGGGCAAGGCCAGATGGCTACAGTAAAGTACTGAGGAACAGGTATGTTAGCCCCAGGCTAAACAAATCCCTAGTACTGTGGTAACCAAATGGCAGTTGCTCCAGGTTAATCAAGGCACCTGAGGCCAATTAAGATCTTTCCAGAAGGCAGTGGAGATAGCTACATTGATTAGAACACCTGCAGCCAATCAAGGCAGGCTGATCAGGGCACCTGGGTTTAAAAAGGAGCTCACTCCAGTCAGGTGAGGAGGAGCCAGAGGAGAGGAAGCGCGTGTGAGGAGCTGGGAGCAAGAGGTGCAAGCAGCTGAGACTGAGAGGGTGTGCTATTGGAGGATTGAGGAATTATCAGACAATCAAGCATTATCAGACCCAGGAGGAAGGTCCTGTGGTGAGGATAAAGAAGGTGTTTGGAGAAGGCCATGGGGAATTAGCCCAGGGAGTTGTAGCTGTCATGCAGCTGTTACAGGAGGCACTATAGACAGCTGCAATCCACAGGGCCCTGGGCTGGAACCCAGAGTAGAGGGCGGGCCCAGGTTCCCCCAAAACCTTGCAACTCCTGATCAGACACAGGAGAAGTTGACCCAGACTGTTGGTTCAACCAGAGGGGAGGATCACTGAAGTGAGCAAATCTGCCAATAAGCGCAGGACTCACCAAGGTAAAGGAGGAACTTTGTCACGGTAGTTATATAAATATTACAGCCTAAAGCCCTTTTCTGTTTGCTATATCTATGGTATTTTTACAGAGTTTCAAATAACTTAACATACACCAAAAACACAAAAAGTCTCCAAAAATCAGGATTTTTTGTTTTACCAGCTCCTTCCCTTATGGTAAGAACCATGGCATGTGAGCAGTGTGTATGAGGATATTAATTTGATAATAAAGGGTGCTTTTTCTGCAGACCAAAAACATCATGTCTGCAACCACCTGGGTTTCTACCAATGTAAATGAAAAGGAATCCCAAGAGTGTACCCCATGTGACACTATGCCCCTTATTCTTCTTAGTAATATTATTGTGATATGAGTAAGCCCATTGACTCTTTGGCTTGTATAACAACAGGTATCACAAAGCAGATTTTAGCCCATTTTATAATGAAGTTACACTATACTAGAAATAATGGGAAGTATCACACCACTTGTGTTATGCCTCATCGCCGGTCAGTTTCCAATCCTCCTGATAGTTCCTGTTACTTCTCTACAGCGCTGTTGTCATATGAATAGAGTACCACAGATCATGAATGCCATTTTTGAGTGTTATGAACTTTCGCACCAATTTGCTGTTTTCTGCAGATGACAATCCCTAAAGTACATCTGCAGGATACCAGTGGAATTCCAGGGGGCAATACATGACTGCAATATTTCTGAGAATACTTAAATTATGTACAGACAAGAGAAAGGTATGTTGTACACACAAGCATCAAACTATGCAAAATATGTTTTGCATAGTTCAAGAGTTTTGTTCACTCATAGAAACCACTCCAAATTGGCAGTGCTGATTTTATGAAATGCCACTTTCTGCTGGTTCCGTTTGACTTAGAAAATATTAAATGGTTGAACCTAGCAGAGAGCTGATGGTCAGGGTAAATTGCACTTGCTGCAATGTTTTGTTGTCTGACTCCAACAATCAAAAGTCAGCACTGAGTCTCAAAGGCACAGACTGTGACTCGCTTGCTCATAAGAGTTTTCACATTGAAGCCCTGGGGCCATTCCAGGAACAGGAGACCACTGGAGCACAGCTTCATTGCAGCCTAGCTACCCTCCACCAGCCACACCCCATACTAGGAAGTGTGAGGTGATGGGAAGGGGTCTACGTTCAGCTACACTAAATTTACTCCACTAGAAGTAGTTAACTAAGCATGCTATGCTCCCTTCCAATGAGATACCTTAAACTGGACCAGGATCTGGCCTGAAAATAACATTCTTAAAATATATGCTATTAAAAATTAGTTATACATTTTGCATATGTTTAAAACATGGTCTCATTTACATACCACCGTGCTTTATAAAATATCTACACATTTTATAACAATTAGAATGCTCAATTAGCTGAAAATTCCCATGCCTCTCAAGCAGATTGTGTGTTACAAAACAGTAACTATGCTGAGGGAAAATGCTCCTACGTAAGTAATTAAAAGTATATTTAGTATATATTCTTAGTATGCTACAGCCACACTGATTGGTAAAGTCTGTATATTCAAAATTAGTTATTTATGCAATGCACTCTACACCTTAAATCAATTCAAAATTGCAGCTGGCTCAGAATGAGGGTGGCCTGCTCAGATGTTTGCTGCTGAGAGCATATTAAACTCATGTTCTGTAACCTGTACCAGCTGCCAACTCATTTCCAGGTGTAGTTGAAGGAATTGTTTTTAACCAATAGAACTATTAATAGTTGGGTTCCTGACTGCCTGAGTGTCTGCCAGTTTCCTTGTGCAATGATTCTAAGGCATTTGAGCTATCAGCCCTCTCCTGGTATACACAGGAGGGACTGGTAGCAGAACATTATAAACTTTGAAATCTGCTTCCTGCCCCAGTTCACCAGAGCTGGTTTGGGTGCCTTTAGGAGAGACTGCAGAATTATTCCTATTTTTAGGCTTTTTCTGGAGAAATAGGAGAGAGAGAGTCAGAAATGAGGGAGACTGGCTTGGGAAGTCTAAGGGAGTTATTACTAGAGGTTGCATTATGTATCTCTGCTGTTTAATGGATATAATGCTATCCAGGGAGCCTAGACTTGGGTCTGAAGCCTCTGAGAGGTTTGGTTTCAGTTTTATTTTGTTTTTAATTTCTTTTAGAATATTAGGAGTTAGTTAGAGCTGGGCAAAATTTCCTCATTACATTCTTCAGTGAAAAATGTAGCATTAGCTACATCACAACATTCTGTAAATTTCTGTCAGTTTTGCCAAATTGCTTGGACAACTCCTTCCTCCCTCCCACCCCCCGCCAAAAAAAATTCTGACAAAATCAAAACATTTTGTTTTCATAGTTTCTAAAGAAACATTTTGATTTTTTGATTCAAAATGACTTTTCATTTAAATTTTTTTTAATTCTATTTGAAACATTCTTTCAAAAAATGTTTAAAAGTGGCAGAAATAGAAACAAAACTTTTTAATTGTGCTAAAGAAGAAGGTTTTGTTCAACCCAACATATTTTTCAGAATTGCCAGTGAACCGAAAAACCCATCATTTGCCCAGCTCTAGCATATGAAATGAATGTCAAGTGCAAATAAACATTGCTGCAATTTTCAAAGGAGTGCGGGTATCACGTGTCCAGCTTCCACTGCAATTCAAATAAAGTAGGGTGCCAACTCCCTTAGATTTCTTTGAAAGTCCCTGCCTAAATAAATAAATAAATCATGCAGCAAGTTTAAAGTAATGATACTTCCAATAGATCAGAGTACACTTTGGATAATACTCCTGGTATAAGATTGAACTTGAATATTTTTACCACTTCCTTCTAGCAGTTTATTCTGAGCGCTTTTACATAATTTTAAATTCTGAGCCCACTACTATCTAGTAGAGCTGGTTGGAAACCAGCTTTTGTGTTTAACAAATAGAGCTGTCAATTCCCCTAAATTCCTCCTTTTGTCAGAATCGGATGGAATTAGATTTCTTCAAAATTACTATAATTCACAAATAGCTTTGAATTTTTTAGCTCAAAGCTGAAAGATAAAAGAAGAAAAACCCACAAACATTAACACTATTTGGACACCTAGATGCAGAAATAAGATTTGATATGCAGAATAAATTTAACTGGTTTATTGAGAACACATTATATGGTGGGCCCTCATGAAGGAAATTCAAATGGCTCATACACAGTATTAGCAGCATACCACTTACTACGCAGATACCTAAGGACCAAATGCAGCCTTGGCACAAACAGGCTCGATTTCCATTTATAATATATTTCTAAATAAGAATGTAATCTGCAATTACACTAGTTAGAATAATACTCAGCACCATAAGACAATCAGTAAATGGTGGGATGTTTCTTTAAAACACCTTCCACTGAAGTATCTAGTACTCAACACTGTCAGAGTCAACATAACAGTCTAGATGGCCTGATCCTACATGGTAGTTCCTATATTCCACTGCAGTCGATAGAATGGTGCCTGTTTAGACCAGGCCTGAATGTGGGTGCTATGCTGTAAAATGTGCTATGCAAACTAGAGAAGTCCAATTCCCTCCTGATTTTGGGAAAGTTCTGAATTTTGCAGCTCAAGGTGATCTACAGTACAAGTTTAAATTTAGATTAGTCTCTGTCTCCACCTGCAGAACCTGAAGTACTTATGAAAACATAGTATATTTACACTAAAACCAGTAGGGAAATAATAGTTCGTGTTATTCTATTCTTTCAATCTCACCTACACAGCTGATATGACTCAACCTCCTAAAAATGTTATTTTTGCTTTTGGAGATACCACTGATTACATGGAGATCTGCAATTATGGTAAAACCTTGCCCTGACAAATTCTAGGAAATCCCATTTTCCTCATCCTAACATTTTGCCATGCTTTCTGCAAAGAAAGTTGTGTTAACCTGCAGCCATGGTGAAATTTTAGACTAAATCAATTTGCAAATTTTACTATCTACTTTTCAAGGAGAGTGGAGGAAAATACTTGTACAACAGAATTTGTTGGAATAGACCTGTACCCTTCTGCTCTCTCACACCCCAAAACCAAAAATGAACTAACTGACCTACATTTTTATAAGGATAGCTGATAAAGATTCTCAGAGGATGGCATTACCATATTCAGTGACAACAAATAAAAGATTGGGAGCTTATCAATTTTCATTTTGTGACTTTCTTGAAAGATTCCATTTTTACCCTGAAATTGAGACATGAAACCTAGAAATTTTGCACAATTAAACAATTAATGCTATCCCCTTCATTGCCACCTAATTCTGCTGGACTAGTTTTTACATGTGTTCAGATCTATAAGTCAACATACATAGGCCTCAAACTTGCCTGACTTGTGTCCTTTGAACATTTGGTGGACTAGCATACATAGAAAAAATGTAAATCTGGACAGCTAAAACAATTAAGGCTTGGTTTTTCAAAGGGCTATGAGAGATTTAAACTCCCACTGAAAATTGGACACTTGGCAAGGCCTTTGAGAATTAACACACAAAACTTTCAACAATTTAATATATGGAGCAATTTAAAACTGCTTTAATTAAATCAGTGCAAAAAACTGTTTGGACATTTATTTCAGTTTAGCAAGGTTTATTTCAGCTCAGTATAAATCTATTAGAAACAAGTTGAAGATAAACCAAAGTAAGCTACTCTAAATCAAACTACAAGTGTCCCTGGAGGGGTTTGCCTTCTTTAACTAAGCTGGTGCAAGCATATGTGTAGACAAGGCTTTTTCTTTGAAAATCCCAGACTAAAATCAGTAACAGAGGGTATTGGTGGTGGGAAGGATAAATCAGATTTCCAAATTACTTGTAATAGTAATCTCACATTATCAAGAAATTATTCAAACCTGATTTTCTGTTTCTAACATTTTCTGCGTAAAAGAAATGCTACCAATGCTGAAAAGTGCACTTAGTGTTGAACCAAAGGCATTACAGAAAAGACATGGCACTTAATCCGACACTGCTATCACAGCTCTTAAAACCCTCAGCGTTTACCCTGAAAGCAGAGAGAAAATCTCAGTTTAAAACATGAACTGAAAAATATGATGTCCAGCATTAGCGAACCATTTAAAATGTCCACTTTTACCAACTGTTACCACAGATTGGCCCTATAGTTACCATGGCTAACTCCTATTGTAGGTGTAGAGGGTTGCTAGTATCTCAGAAACCAAAGGAGTGACAATTGCCAAGTGTTTTTTTTTCAAATGCTGAGAGAGCAGACTGGTGACATCAAAGCAATGATGGCAGCAGTTGACAAGATGCAAAACGTGCACACTAGGAAGTGACCAATGAAAGATTGTTGCAGACATTAGTTAAATAAGAACCATACATTATATATTTGCCCTTTTTTAATTTTGCCAGCTTGGTCTCCATAGTTATAAGAGTGTGTCTGGGGGAGAGACGGGAACTGTGGCCCTGCAGCCTCCAGTATGTACTAGGCCTGTTCTGAAATTTGCTTACAGGAGTTGCTCTCGATACTCCCTAGAGTTTCCAGTCTGCTGTAAAAGCAGCACTTGGTCAGTCACAGAGAGGAAATGCTGTTCATAGAAAGAGTGACTCGGCAGAATAGCAACCTAACAAAATTTTAAAATCAAAGGCGGAAGGAAGATAGGGGAAATAGGGAAGGAAAGAAAGCAAGAGGAAAGGGTACATGGGAGAGTATGAGAAGAAAACAGGGGGGGAAAGTTCAGCAATATAGCAAGGGATAACATTTGTGGCCTATAAAGGCCCTAGTTTTGGGACTTCAAAACGAAAGCTGTGATTAACACTGACATTTAGAAAGTCAATTATTAAGCCTCTTCACTGCAGAGATGGCTTACAAAACAAAGCAAAACTTCACTCTGGACTGTCTGGAATAGTTGCTCCTCTCGGCTAGCTTGAGATGCTGTTGTGTTACAAGAAGTCTGCTGATAGTTAATGGGTTACTCAGCAATGTCTCTCTCCTGAGGCAGCACAAGTGTCTTCTCAACACCCACTTCCACACATGCCTCCTGTGCAGCAACAGCACCTAGCTCACCACTTTGTAGCAGTGGAGATTTGATTGCCCTTCCCCACCCACACCCCTTTTAGGTAGCTGCAGTACCTGGACCACCTTCCTGGGCAGCTATATCGATTCTCATGGTTGACAGCAGCAAATGCTGCAAAGAGGTCCAGGACAGGGAGATTAGAGGTCTGCACTCTATCCATTGATTGGAGGAGATCATCCATCAGTGACATTAAAGGTGGTTTCAGTTCTAGGTCCTAGTCTGAATCCAGATTGTGCCTGGTCTAGCTTCAATTAGATGAGCTTGTAGTTAGCCTTTGGCTAGCTTATCTAGGAGCTTGCTCTGGAATGGGAAGTTTGACTCTGGGTGGTAGCTGGCTAGAACCAGATGAGTTTCTTCAGTGCTGATTGTTGAACTATTGTATGTTCGAAGGAGGAAAGGAAGATTCTCCCTCTGAGTGAGACATGGGCTATTTCAGTCAAGAGTTTAGGACTCTCTTTCATAAGACAGGCAAGGTATGAATCATATTCACAAGTCTTGGGTCATGATTCTTTTAAGATGTCCATAACTTCTTGATGAGTGAATATACTGAACTCCAGGAATCCAGGTGAAATGTTGGTTAGTTGGTGGGTACAGGCAGAGTAGATCCATGCTGTTTGAGAAAACTTCTAGAATGTTTTCTGTGAAAAGAAGTTCTAATACTTTGCAGCACTTGGTGCTTGGTTTTGATGTAGGTACTCAAGACTGAATAGCTTCTTGAAGTGTTATTTGTAAGCTTCAACTGTGACTGATGAGAATGTTCTCTTGGCCTGTAATATGGCTTTGGCCTAGGGTTGGAGGAATTTGTTATATTTCATCCTGTCTGTACCATCCTTTGTTTTTCCACCATCAGTTTCTTCCCCTTTCTTTTCATCAGGTTCAGGGTGTCAGAAAACCAAGGAGATCTGTCTGGGTAATAGGGAGGAAGGGGCCATTTGGGGCCTGCCATGTTACTGGTGGAGGATAGCAGTCAATCATAATGATTTATCAGGTCCTCAACTCCTCATGCTGTAGGCGAAATTCTGTTTTCCTTTTGCAGGCTTTGGAATGTATTTTGGCCTCCATGAGTCTTCACGGTCGAATCAGGGTCATTGGTTTTTCTTGTTGCCTAGGAGTGCATGATCTCTGATCGCTGCCTCAATGAAGTTATGGTCTGTCCAAACCAGTGGTTGGGTTGTGAAGATCAGGTCCAGATTGTGACAGGCTTTGTGACTGAACCAGCAATAATCTGTGAAATTCCTAGGGATGTAAGTGTGGAGATAAATTTTGCATCTGCAGCCTTGTAGATATGCATTTTGAATTCTCCCAGGACAATATGTCTAGGGTATTTCACCACCATTGCTGGCAAGATATCAGTGAACCCTTTTGAATCCTTTAGTCTGTGGAGGTCCATAAATAATAATAAAACAAAATCTGTTAGCTTTAGCTCATTTCTATTTTTAGATGAATTAATTTGAATAAAGTTGTCTTCCCTGAGGCACCTCTCTTGGATTTGATGTTTGCAGAAAAGATGAATGCAGCTCTGCCTGTCTTCTTGACCCATCACAAACTCAGACAGGATATCTATTTCTGGTTGAATGAGGTGGGATAGCACAGGGTTCATGGTGTCATTTAGCTTCATTACTCATGAGGTTGTGTATTGTTTGTTAAGTGGCAGATTTTGCATTCATCATCATTAACTTTAATTCATGTTGCTTTCAGCCTGTGTCTAGTCCTTGTGCAATCTATAGTTGTTAGATGTCTGGAATCTGATTTCTTATGTCTGCTTTCTATTCCTTGGACAGTTCCTCCCAATATGAGCTGTGATAAGTAAAGAAATGCTTTGTGCCATCTGAGGTTTTGGAGAAATGGTTGTCTGGTTCATCAGATGCCATGAAAAAGGCAGGATTGTTGGATACTTTTTGGAGCTGTAACCTGGTAGAGTACTGGAAATGGTCAGAGCGAGGACAGCATATTCACGGAGTAGTGGTGGCTGTTCAGGAAGCATGGTGGATGCAGAGGAAGTAACAAACACATTTTATTCACCATTTTTGTGCTGTTTTACAACCATAACACCTTCTCACTCCAAAAAACACCGGCTGCACTATTTCACGCATCCTCCCCCAAACACTTTTGAATTTAACTGACAGCGCAGCTAATCCAGTCAGCTCATATTTATCTGTAAGCAAGTAAAAATTGACAATCTAGTGCCTATGAAATGAAACCGCTCCAGTGAATTATCTCTGAAAACACTGCAGCACATCTAGAAGTGCTGTAGAACTTGTGCATGAGTATTCCATCCCTCAAAAACAAAAAACAAAACAACCACCACTTGATTGATTTTGTCCTGAGTATACAATTTTAATTAAAGCAGCTGAAGTTGTCCAGCTAGGCATGCTAGTAGACATTTATCAAACACGTTTTTGTAAATCAGATTCCTAAATTGATGGCATTTGTACATACAGTCAAGTTAAGTCACATTGGAATAAAACAGAATCAGGTAATTGGTATATGGAAGCACTTTTAAAGGGCATTACATTATAGTGGCTTAATGAAAAACATTCTCCTGCTATATAAAGTTAAAATAACAGAAATCATTAACTGTTTAACTGGCAGTCTGACTCATCTTCAGATTTACAAAAATGAAAATATTGTTTTGCTAATCTTATTTTCCAGCCAAATACATCAACTTTATTTCATTGGAGAAGACCACCAGGGTAACAGTGACTACCAAAAATAGAAGACATTCTATCAAGAATATAAAAAAGAAAGCTATACCTTTCTCATGAAGCATCAAACCAGTATCTTAGATGCCTTTATACAAATGCAAGAAGTATGGGTAATAAGCAGGAAGAACTGGAAGTGCTAATAAATAAATACAACTATGACATTATTGGCATTACTGAAACTTGGTGGGATAATACACACGACTGGAATGTTGGTGTGGATGGGTATAGTTTGCTCAGGAAGGATAGACAGGGGAAAAAGGGAGGAGGTGTTGCCTTATATATTAAAAATGTACACACTTGGACTGAGGTGGAGATGGACATAGGAGACGGAAGGGTAGAGAGTCTCTGGGTTAGGCTAAAAGGGGTAAAAAACACAGGTGATGTTGTGCTGGGAGTCTACTACAGGCCACCTAATCAGGCGGAAGAGGTGGATGAGGCTTTTTTCAAACAACTAACAAAATCATCCAAAGCCCAAGATTTGGTGGTGATGGGGGACTTCAACTATCCAGATATATGTTGGGAAAATAACACTGCGGGGCACAGACTATCCAATAAGTTCCTGGACTGCATTGCAGACAACTTTTTATTTCAGAAAGTTGAAAAAGCTACTAGGGGGGAAGCTGTTCTAGACTTGATTTTAACCAATAGGGAGGAACTTGTTGAGAATTTAAAAGTAGAAGGAAGCTTGGGTGAAAGTGATCATGAAATCATAGAATTTGCAATTCTAAGGAAGGGTAGAAAGGAGTACAGCAGAATAGAGACAATGGATTTCAGGAAGGCGGATTTTGGTAAGCTCAGAGAGCTGATAGGCAAGGTCCCATGGGAATTAAGACTGAGGGGAAAAACAACTGAGGAAAGTTGGCAGTTTTTCAAAGGGACGCTATTAAGGGCCCAAAAGCAAGTTATTCCGATGGTTAGGAAAGATAGAAAATGTGGCAAAAGACCACCTTGGCTTACCCTTGAGATCTTGCGTGACCTACAAAATAAAAAGGCGTCATATAAAAAATGGAAACTAGGTCAGATCACGAAGGATGAATATAGGCAAATAACACAGGAATGCAGAGGCAAGATTAGAAAAGCAAAGGCACAAAATGAACTCAAACTAGCTATGGGAATAAAGGGAAACAAGAAGACTTTTTATCAATACATTAGAAGCAAGAGGAAGACTAAGGACAGGGTAGGCCCACTGCTCAATGAGGAGGGGGTAACAGTAATGGGAGACTTGGAAATGGCAGAGATGCTCAATGACTTCTTTGTTTTGGTCTTCACTGAGAAGTCTGAAGGAATGTCTAGTATAGTGAATGCTTACGGGAAGAGGGTAGGTTTAGAAGAGAAAATAAGGAAAGAGCAAGTAAAAAATCACTTAGAAAAGTTAGATGCCTGCAAGTCACCAGGGCCTGATGAAATCATCCTAGAATACTCAAGGAGTTAATAGAGGAGGTATCTGAGCCTCTAGCTATTATCTTTGGGAAATCATGGGAGACAGGGGAGATTCCAGAAGACTGGAAGGGGGCAAATATAGTGCCCATCTATAAAAAGGGAAATAAAAACAACCCAGGAAACTACAGACCAGTTAGTTTAACTTCTGTGCCAGGGAAGATAATGGAGCAGGTAATCAAAGAAATCATCTGCAAACACTTGGAAGGTGGTAAGGTGATAGGGAATAGCCAGCATGGATTTGTAAAGAACAAATCGTGTCAAACTAATCTGATAGCGTTCTTTGATAGGATAACGAGCCTTGTGGATAAGGGAGAAGCGGTGGATGTGATATACCTAGACTTTAGTAAGGCATTTGATACAGTTTCGCATGATATTCTTATAGATAAGCTAGGAAAGTACAATTTAGATGGGGCTACTATAAGGTGGGTGCATAACTGGCTGGATAACCGTACTCAGGGAGTAGTTGTTAATGGCTCCCAATCCTGCTGGAAAGGTATAACAAGTGGGGTTCCGCAGGGGTCTGTTTTGGGACCGGTTCTGTTCAATATCTTCATCAACGATTTAGATGTTGGCATAGAAAGTACGCTTATTAAGTTTGCGGACGATACCAAACTGGGAGGGATTGCAACTGCTCTGGAGGACAGGGTAAAAATTCAAAATGATCTGGACAAATTGGAGAAATGGTCTGAGGTAAACAGGATGAAGTTCAATAAAGATAAATGCAAAGTGTTCCACTTAGGAAGGAACAATCAGTTTCACACATACAGAATGGGAAGAGACTGTCTAGGAAGGAGTATGGCAGAAAGAGATCTAGGGGTCATAGTGGACCACAAGCTTAATATGAGTGAACAGTCTGATACTGTTGCAAAAAAAGCAAACATGATTCTGGGATGCATTAACAGGTGTGTTGTAAACAAGACACGAGAAGTCATTCTTCCGCTTTACTCTGCGCTGGTTAGGCCTCAACTGGAGTATTGTGTCCAGTTCTGGGCACCGCATTTCAAGAAAGATGTGGAGAAATTGGAGAGGGTCCAGAGAAGAGCAACAAGAATGATTAAAGGTCTTGAGAACATGACCTATGAAGGAAGGCTGAAGGAATTGGGTTTGTTTAGTTTGGAAAAGAGAAGACTGAGAGGGGACCTGATAGCAGTTTTCAGGTATCTAAAAGGGTGTCATCAGGAGGAGGGAGAAAACTTGTTCACCTTGGCCTCCAATGGTAGAACAAGAAGCAATGGACTTAAACTGCAGCAAGGGAGATTTAGGTTGGACATTAGGAAAAAGTTCCTAACTGTCAGGGTAGTTAAACACTGGAATAGATTGCCTAGGGAAGTTGTGGAATCTCCATCGCTGGAGATATTTAAGAGTAGGTTAGATAAATGTCTATCAGGGATGGTCTAGACAGTATTTGGTCCTGCCATGAGGGCAGGGGACTGGACTCGATGACC
Source organism: Gopherus evgoodei (assembly GCF_007399415.2). NCBI lineage: Eukaryota > Metazoa > Chordata > Testudines > Testudinidae > Gopherus > Gopherus evgoodei. The sequence continues at coordinate 51,077,406 of NC_044328.1, read as the reverse complement.
TCTCGAGGTCCCTTCCAGTCCTAGAGTCTATGAGTCTATGAAGTATTTCTTCTCAATGGGTTTGCACTGTGGAACCTATCCCAGACACTACATGAATGCATTATATAATAAGTTACACATAGACTGGCATGAAACTAGGTGAACAGTAATTAACCCTAGTTTCATCTCAGAGATAGCTGTATAACACAGAAGCTGAAATAGGTATATTTCCCTTTCATGGTGATTAATTGATCTTTATAATGGTGTTACCATTGTAATTTCTTTTTTATGGATGCACTTGTTATGGGTTCCCCCTGGGGTGTCACCTGGAACTGGGGTACCACTGAGCCCTCTGTGACAGGTCTCTTCTGTAAAGTGTTTGGTATAGTAGATAGCCAGCTTCCCACCTGGAGTAGTGGGTACCACCAAGTGCCAGTTGAATAGCTGACTCCTCATCTCCAGTGCAGCAGATAGGTGTCAATCAGACCCAATAGTCCTTTCACACAGGGCCAGCTCCAGGCACCAGCATTCCAAGCAGGGGCTTGGGGTGGCAATCTGCAAGGGGTGGCAGTCCATGTGTGTTTGCCCCCAAGCAGCACGCTGAATTGCCGCCGCAGACAACGGGGACAGTCTGTGTGCCGTTAGGGCAAGCACACGTGTTTCCACGGCGGCAGCTTCTATGTTCAGCTGTCCGGGGCAGTGCAGCTGTAATTAGTCTACAATTCTCATCATACCCCCTGCTCTTTAAGATCAGCTGTAATTTTACAACCTGATGGCATACTTGTGGGACAGCTTTAGGGCACCGTCACATTTGACATTATTATTCACTGTTGCCCACTGGAAAGATTACTGAGGGCTGCTCTACACTGGGGGCGGGGTGGTAATCGATCTAAGATATGCAACTTCAGCTACATGAACAGCTAGTAATCTTTCTTAGTTCGACTTACCTGCGGCTTCCCCATCAAGGCTGCTTACTCCTCCTGCTGAGGTAGAGTATGGGTGTCGATTCGCGGATCGATTTATTGCATCTAGACGAGATGTGATAAATTGATCCCCGATAGATCGATTACTACCCGCCGATCCGGCGGGTAGTATAGATGTACCCTAAGACCCACTGGTACTTATCAACTGAGTCATCTTCAAGGAGCTGGCCACAAGATTTCTCCTGATGAAGATTTTGACTGGAGTAGGTGTGGACACCACTGATATGATGCCTTTCTGGGGGGGGGTTGTTTCGTTTTTTTGTTTCTTTTTTAAAAACTTTCAAAGAAATTTAGCTCTAGTTTTGTTGTGAAGAGGGGAAAAGGTTCAGCCCAGTTCTTACTATATCGCAACCTGTTAAATCATTAATAATTATTAAGCATATAATTTTGGATTGCTAATAATATAAACAGACATACTCAGTGTTGGCCTATCAAAATTGATCTATAGATTCCTCATCAAGAATTGCTCCTGTATGTGCCCACTCTTGGGTAGAACTACAAATCTGGAAGTCTAGATTTCTGGGGCCACATGTACATTCTTACACAGGCCTGACTGACTGACATGAAATGGTATGAGTTTGCAGCACCAATGTACTCTCAAAGTACACACAAAGTAGCTGTATTTGTGTCTGAGACATGGAAAGATCTCACTGAATCTTTGGGTGGGCAAGGAGAGATGACAATAAGGATATCACTGAGCTAAAGGAGAACCTTAGAAGAACACTCCCACTGTCTCCTACTAAACACAGCCTACGCATTACAAAAATATTAGTTGGATGATACAGTCTCAATGAACAAAGAATTATTTATTTACATAAAAATGATCAAAACCAATTGAAAGACTACCATGAGGCACTATGCTCTGTTATTGGAAGTAATGTCCTTTGAATTTTTTCTCCTATTGTCTACCAAATGATATTTTGTTTCTGCTCAATGCTCCATTAGCATTTCCATAGCTTTTGAGAGATGTTGGTTTGTCCTCTCTTTAATTGCTTTTTCTAAGACCTCGTATTCCTAGTTCACTCAAATCCATTTCCTAACTAATGCAGTTTATTAGGCATAGTAAGCACTTGCATATTAAGAGGAATACTTTATTATGTCAGGTTTTCCAAAGCACTCTGGGAAATAATCTGAGAAGCCCTGATCCACACGAGATCTTCCATTGTTTTTCATTATCGTGGATAATAAGTTTGGCATCCATTATAGTGCATCAATGGATTTTTAAACACATCTGGAAGAAGTAACATTTACAATGATTTTTCAGTGGCTAAATCACCAGTCAGTATATTAGTCATAAAAGCATTTCTCTTCCCAAAATTTTTCAAATATTTTCCCCATACCACTTCAGGATGATGCTGAGACCTTTCAATATTTGTCATAAAAAACAAGAGAGATCCCCACACACTCCAGAATAGCTAATAGCTGGTGGTTAGGGCACTTCCCCTGGATTTGGACACCCACATTCAGGCAGAGCAGGACTTAATTTGGAGTACGGACTTGATTCCTGGTCTCCCACTGTGATGCACTGTATCTCAAAATAGCACCTAAAACCTTCATAATCACCACTGCGATATAATGATATGTTTTGTACAAAGTATACCTTCTGAGGTATCATTTGGAAAGTTACAGTCTGTTGAGCATCTTTGTTCTGTCAAAATGTGTGTCATCATTATATATGGAGTTATGAGAGTCTGCTATATGTTTGTCACTGAAATATACTGTGACTAACCCCTCAGAGAGGGCAAAGAAACTGTAAACCAGAGGCCTTACATGCCGTGCCTCACACGGACAAAAGGTATGAGCAAGAATTTGCTGTTCATGTGGAGGACAATGGGAAGTTCACATAGGCCATGGGAGCTGTCTAACTCCCTGACACAGCATGGATTTTTCTAGCACCTGTAGAAAAGTATAAATGAGGGGAAGTGACATCACTTCTCCTGCCTCTTCTCCTCCATCTCTACACAAGGAAGGAAGATCCCTGGGGAGGCAAAGAAACTCCATTGACACTATAGCAGGGTTGGTCCTAACTAGGTGTTCCAGCTAGCAAGAACTGCTACGATGTTTTGGGCGAAAGAAATCCTTCTGCTTTTAGAATTATAAGCATGCTAAAGTTCAGGAATTAGCTTGCAATTTTATATTTTCTTTCCTTTTGTAACCAATTCTAATCGTCTATGCCAAGTCACTTAATCACTTAAAATCTATCTTTCTAAAGTCTGTTTTATATTTAATTTAAACCACTGTGTTTTTTGCTAAAGTGTTTGGGGAATCTACTCAGGCTAACTGGAACTGGTGCATGATCAATTTCTTTGTCAAACTGATGGACCTTATGAACTTGTACTGTTCAATTACTTATTGAACACTACAAGATGGTACATTTCTTACTCCTGGGGGAATTCTGCGCCACTGCAAATGCGCATAATTTATGTGCCCTGCAGATTTCTTTGTTTCCCATCAGACAGTCATTTTTCTGCAGGGAAGCAAAGGGAAGCCAGAAGAGTGGTCATACGACCCTCCCCAGCAATATGTTTTGGGTGCCCAGGGCAGCCGGCAGAGAGGTAAATCACTGTGGGGCTGGTGGCTCCTACCTTGTGCTAGGCTTAGCTGCTAGTCCCCAGTGGCGGCTCCAGGCACCAGCACAGCAAGCGTGGGCCTGAGGCGGCAAGCTATGGGGGACAGCCTGCCAGTCGCTGTGAGGGTGGCAGTCAGGAAGCCTTCGGCGGCATTTCTGCGGGAGGGCCACTGGTCCTGCGGCTTCGGCAGCAATTCGGCAGTGGGACTGACAGATCACCCGCAGAACCTCCACCGAATCTGTATGACCGTGGACCTCCCGCAGAAACGCCGCCGAAGGCTGCCTGACTGCTGTGCTTCGGGTGGCAAAAAACATACAGCCGCCCCTGCTAGTCCCAGCAGGGCTGGGGAGGACGGGACTTCCTCTTCCTCTGCCTGGCATCTGAGGCCAGGTCGGACCCACCCCCAGATTTCTCCCCTGGTTGTAGAAAGCTCTGCAGACTCCCCGCCCCACACACACACACCCTGCGCAACCTGCACCCATCGCTCCTTAGCTGCAGGGGGAGGGATCACTATTCAGGGAGCTGCTCTGGCATCCAGCCACCCCTGTGTATCCAGAGCCCCTCATATCCAGACCTTCCCACCAATCCTCACCCCCCACACACACACACCCAGAACCCCACTCCCTCTGAACTTGGACCAACCCAACGAGCCACCTGCACCTGGATCCCCACCTTCACCTGGACTCCCTGAAAAGTCCCATTACCATTGCATCCAGAACCCCGCCCCCACAAAAAGAGCCCTTGTGCAACTGGATCCCCCCCTAACACGCAGATCCCCCACTGAGCTGCCCATACCCAGATTGCCCCACACAGAAATCTCTCAACCCACACCAGCCCCGACACACACACTAAGCCCCTCCACACTTTGATCCTGCATTTCTGGGCCTGCCTGCCCTTACCTAGTACACCTGGCACAGAGGGACAGGGCTCTGGGGTGTTTCCAGGGCAGGCCCAGGCCCTGCGCTGTGTCAGGATTGGTGCAGCCTCAATGCTGAGTCCACATCCCAGAGTGGGAGAGGGAACTGCACAGCGATCTCCCTCCTCTGTGAAGCCAGTGGCTGTGCTCTCCAATGCCATGCTGGGGCCTCCACAATTATTTGCAAATAACATTTTAAAATACCATATGCAGAATTTTTCATGTTTTGGTGCAGAATTCCCTCAGCAGTAATTTCTTGGGTAGAAGGCTGGGATCAGGGATGTGGAGGTCGCCCTATATGTAATTCAAGAGTGGCTAGGGATAGCACTCTGGTATATGTCTAGGAGTAACTTGAATGCTAGAGGTTGGGGTGAGTGGCAGCTCACACAGCAAAGTAGAGCCTAGTGCACACCAGAATGGAGAATTAAGGGGGCATAATGATCCAACAGTCCAGATTGCACACGAGGGCATGTCACACCCAAATCCCAGGTAAGTGCCATAACCACCAGGCTATTCACTATTCTTGGGTAAATTTCACTCACTCTCTCCTGTTGCAGTTGCTCCACTTTGTATGTATAAATATTCACTGGGCCAGAGACAGAAAAACTGACTTCACAGCCTGATTTTTATGACACTCATGCTGAGCAGATCACCAGTAATCCCTTGATTAAGAATAATTTCTTAGCTACAGAGCAGCTGCCAATAGGTTATCCCCGATACAAATCAACTAACCATTACATGGTACCAGAAACATTGAAACAACACTTAGAATAACTAGTGTTTTCATCTTACCTTAACTTGCAATTGGTTCTTTCTGTGTCTTCTAGGTTGTTTTTCTGAAAAAACATAGAACATTCAGAGCCCATATACTTTCAGCTAGAGTCCACCTGGCCTAAGGTTGCTTGTGGTGGTCTTGTCCATTTTTAGAAGAAAATGTAATTATTTAATAAACATTTCTTACTCATTCAAGTGCTTGTAATTTTCTTGTAATAGCTAAGATTGCATCCTAAAATTTTCTTAGCTCACATTGCTTCTGAAGGAACAGAAAATTCATTAACAACATTTTAATAGAAACTGTTTGTTAGGAAAGCAATCACCTTTTAAATATTAAAATTATTTTAACAACTCTACCAAATTATTATTAATCACATTCTTTCTACATATAGAACAGTAATACATTAACTCAGCAATAATACAAGTACAAGAAAATTGCTCAGAAAATTAGAGTGCATTTGTATGGAACCTGTACTGAATTAATAACATAGAACAGATCCCTGTTTGTTAGAAAAATCAGAAGGTTTCTTCCAGTACTCTATATTTTAATATTAAGTAACTTAGAGATGACTCAGACCAAAACTCTGGATCTGAACCTTCCTCTACATTGAAAGGTTAGTCCAGATCCACACTTTGTGACAGAATGTTAGCCTTTTAGTGGACTGAACCAAAACCTTGCATCCAATCACCCTCAACTATAGGGAAAGTTTGAATTTGGATTCAAACTTGGTAAATCAGTCCCATCTGTAACATATATTTATCTCTTCTGTTCTGTGTGTCATGGAATCTGTAAAAGCCTGCATGAATTAGGCTTGTGTTCTCAATGGTAATAGATGTGATTGTCCTATAACTAGTAACCTTGGTAAGAAACTGGAGTTATTTCTTTGAATGTATATAAAAACTCTTACGGAAATGAGGGAAGCATCTGTGAGAAGGGCCAATGAACAACTGTAGATAAGCAAGACAATGTAATGGCAGTCTCTAAACTAGCTGGAATGTTCTGCCATTTAAGAAAGCTAGGCTAGGTTTTTGTTTTGCAAACATCATTAGTAGAGTTTTGGTTTCATATAACCAAAGGCAGGTGTAGTTTGGACTCAGATTTTGTGTCACCTGAACCACCAACTTTTAGAGGCAAGGAAGGAAGCTGGATAAAAGGTTCTGGTCTGGCCATATCTCTATTGCTGGAACTGTATCCTGTGAATCTTGGTGGAGGTCCAGGGGTCCCATCCCTGGTGAGGTGAACAACAACTACGAGGTTAGGAAATCAAAATGATTTACCATTTTACAACATGGATATAGAAAAAATTATTGGAAAGAAATTGTCTATATGATCATAAAATCTGTAACATAACTGTCTCATTCTTAGTGAAGCAGACACAAGACAGAAAGAACTTAATCATATATGCATAGAAGCAAGTGATCACAATATAATTGATCCTAATCTCTGTCAATCAATCTTACACAATTTATTTTTGATTTGGAAAATCTCTACTTTAGGTTTCAATTCAGCAAAGCATTTAAGCACATGTTGATCTTTAAGAACATGAGCATGTTTCTTAAAATTATACACATGTAAGTGCTTTGCTAAATTGGGCTGGCACATACTTAAGTGCTTTGCTGACTCAAGACCTAGGTTTATATGCACCAGACAATGCATGCTAAGAAGAATTTCACACATTGCCCAAGCCTATTCAATTTTGATTCATTTATATTGTTATTAATAATGCCCAGATGAAGAGAAAGATAAGGAGTCCAGTAATCAATACAGCATTTAGTTCAATGCCAAAGAGCACTAATTATGCTCAGCTTTGAAATGAAAGTTTACAGCACTACATATTTTCTCCCCTTCCTCCCCTTTCTTTCTTAAAACCACAGCCAGGGTCCATCCATAAGAAAACTACAGTAAAGATTCCCCTGATGGTAAACAGGGAGTAGTGATTTGTCTTATTTAAAATTTCAGCCTCAAACCTTACTATTTGCTACTTTTCAGAGCTGGAGAATGCAAGCTGTAGCAGCCAACAAACCTTCAGCCAAAATGAAACTATGTTTATTCACTTCCGCTCCTTTTCTTCACACTAATCCCAGGGAAGAAAACCCACAAGAACCAGATAAACTCAGAGACAAAAACAAAAAAAAAAAGCCCAAAACAATGAAGATCAAACTTATCAAGGTTCAGACCAAAAATGGAACATCAGACAACGTGGCTAAGGAGGATGTCAACTTTTGCTATACCCACAAGAGGTCTTAATAGCTGCCTTTCCCGGGCTTCATAATCTGTTGCTTCACAGGCAGCTTCTTCACCAAAACCTTCTTTGCTCCTGATTCAGGAAAGCATTCCTATTAAGGAGAGCACTTCAGCACATGATTAACAAAATGGACTTATGTTATAAGTGCTTTCTTGAACTGGAGCAGTTATTTGTCAGATTCTTCCTGAAATCAGACTACACTGGAAATATGTATTAATAAACTATTGTTTCTGCTGAAGGAATAGAACAGGTATATAAAAAATATATCATTAGAACAATTTCAACATTTACTTCATAGCAACTTGACTATACTGAATTGTTCTGCTATTTCACATGGATTTCTCTAAGTAAAAGTAGTGATTCTCCAAGGATCTTGGCAACTGCTGCAAGAAATTGTGCCAATTAGTGATTGCTTCCAAGAATTTAAAAATGGGTTCTCTGAAGCCAAGCTAACAGATATCACATTCTTTTACTGGAATTAACTGCAGATTAAAACTTGTTTGGAAAGTAAATGATATTCTGTGTCCAACAATATTTTTCCAAAGAGTTGCATTATCAGGCCCATTTCAAACTAGACTTTGACTCAGAGGATTTTTTAACCTCTTGCACTGACAACCATCAGGGATGTGGTTCATGAAACCAACTGGAAAATCCCTTTGCATCCATATAGTTTTGTGATCAGCTTAGTATTAGATTTGAGAAGACAAGTTTTCAGCCATGTTCAATGCTATCAGTCTGTTGTAAGCAGCAGTATGAAAAACAAAGGCTACTTTCAGTCATTACTATTATTTTATTAGCATTGAATAGCACAAGATAAACCTTCTGCCCTTTTTGTAGCTAATATTTCTAATGAATGAGTAAAGCCTCTAGGATCTTTTGAAAATCCCTGTCTTAAAGGAGGTGTGATAGAGTGGATTCTGGCTGGAACATGGTATATTAATGCAGTGTGTTTGAACACACTGAAAAGAACCCTATTCAAACAGAGAAGGAATCCGGATGTTCCAAGAAGACCGGAAGAAAACTGGGCCCCTGTCTGAAGTTTGGTGTCGTCAAGCACAGGAATACAAGGTAGATCCGCCCTTAAAAACAGGTATTCTTTGAAATTTTATTTATGTATCGAGGTGTCAAGCACAGCTAAAGCGATTGCTCCACCAGAACACACTTAAGTCTGCCTACTTGTGGGGAAAGGGTATTAAAAGATCCAGAAGAGTTTTATTTTCTTTCAGTGCGGACTTCAAGATGACTAAATCTGAGGTAAATGATCAGATAATAGCAGAGTCTGTAAAGTAAGGGACACCCCTAGTTAAAGGTTTCCTTAGAAGCCTCCTTGGAGCTTACAGTGGAGATGTGCTGAATTAGCAGCCTTCCTTAGTTGCCTTCCCCAGCAAGTACCTCTCACCTTTTATAATTGTGCTGGCCCTCTTCAGCCCCATCCCAGTATTCCAAGAGTTGCAACTTGGTGGACTTTTCACCACTGGTGCACTCTGCCAGGATCTGCACCAGCAACAGCCAGCATATACCTCCAGGAGCTGGAATCTTTAGAGAAGTTGTAACACACCCTAAAGATACACTCTTGCTTACCACCACCTTCCCCACAATGTTTTGAATCAGTACTTGGAATTCATTTTGTTAATTGGCTATTATCACTTGGTTCAACTACTCTCCAGACATTTGGTCATCCACAAATATGTTGCTTTATTTACTAAACTGCTGAACTGAAAATAACCAGAATTTATATTCATATTCAGAGTTCGAGACAAAACTCAACTATTCATAGATTTATACTGCAAAAACAGCAGGCATTTTCCACTGGTAGGTAGTTGATGACAATCAATACAAACTCTTATTACAATTTCATTTTATGAATGTAATTATATAATGCTCATAAGCATTGTTATGGATGTGTACCTTTAGAGAGCTCTTTAAAATATTTCATCACTATGTCTAATATGGTATTTAATAGTCAGTGCAGTCTTGTGGTTATATGACCTCAGACTAAGTCACCCATGGCAAATATCTCTAGCTCATCACTCAGTTTTCCTGTGATGCATTATTTCTATGCAGAAGAAGGTCATGCATCACTAAAATGTGTAAAATCTTTTTGCCAATGCTCAACCTGCATTATAATTAGTGACATTAGAATTCAGAAGTACCCATTAGCTGTAGGGATTACTTATTATTAAACAAGTTGCATTTGAGAGACTTTAAGCAGAAGTCTATATTGGTTTGACTGAGAAGAGGGTGACATCATAATTACAATCCTGAAAAACCATGAATTTATAAAAATAACCAAACATTCAAACATAGATGTTTAGCATCTACCACCACAATTAGATATTGGGATTAGAAAAAGATATTTAAGTATCATTGAAGTTGTCAAGAGTTACAAATTGTTGCTTGCAAAATGTTTTTGCTTTTGCCATCTTTTCCCTTCTGATTTAAATGAGACTTGATAAGGACAGCCTTTCTGAAATTCTCATAATGCAATGCCACCTTGCCAAGTCACAAAATGTCCACGCTCATAAGAAATTTAGTGAGATACTGTCAGTCTGAATTTGGCCAAAAGTTTGTAAAAGTAAGCTTTAAAAAAAACCCTGAAAAATCTATGAATTTCTTAACTAATGGAAACTGTTGTTTTTAAATTAAGAGTATCCATCCAGTGTCTGAAAATTGAATCACAGCATTGTGCTGAGAGAAAACTTGAAACTGAGCTAAATCTGTGAGCACAGTATGACTCCCTGTTGCTGTACATAAGCAAGATAACACTGTTATGAACCTCAAAACAGGCTTTGTTGTAATGACCTAATTAAATGGGCCTGTAACAGTTTTAATTCTAAACTCCCTTTTTTGGTGGCTGTATTTTAAAATATACTTTGGCTTTGTGTTAAATTTTCCTTCCATCTTGCTCCTTCCCTCCCCTTGTCTCCTCCAGAACAAGAAGAAAAAAAAAAGAAAAAAAAAAATACTTTGTAGGCCTTAGATAATACACATGGATCTCATTTCATTGTAACTTTGGAGATTCATACCAAAAACTCAGATTGTATCATCATAACAACAAACAACATGATCCCTAGTTCTCCACAGAATTGTGCTAAGGAGAATGTCAAATATGCAACTTTATTGTAAAGTCCATACTACTGAGAGGTGCTAGGCTCTTTTTAAGCTAAGGTTGAAGCTAATTTCATTTTAAAACCAACTTTCAATCCACCCAAAACTAGATCCATCTACTTGAAACTTCAACTTTTTCTGGTAAGTTTCAAACAAATTACACAAGGCATTTTGAAGATATGGGAGTTCAAACACTTTCCTTTTATCTGCCTTTCAAAAGTTTTCTCATAATGCTTGACCCATAAAATCCAGAATTGATCTTGCTGTGTTATACGAGTAGAGTATAACTGGCTTTTTGGCAGGGGGAGGGAATAGGGGGACAGCAAAAAGCTAGATAGTAACAAGTTTTTGCATAAGTACCGAAACAAGCACAATTTCAAGAAAAAAAAAACTAAGAACACGATATACTATAGGTATCATACATTGCTTGGCCTGCCTGTAACCAACAAAATTATATGAAGTCTGCTTGGAATAGATGAAGGTGGCCATAGTGAGAAGTGACAGACAAGGGACCACTTTGGAGACAAGGGACTCCTGTCTGGAAGAACTAGGAAAACTACTTAAGTTAGGGAAGAATGGCTGGGAGAGTGCAAGAAAAGGAGGCTGTCTGGATTGGCATACATTCTATCCATGCACTGCTTCCAGTTCCAAGGTCCACCAGAGTCCCTGTGTTATTTATGTCTGCCAGCTCTTCTGTTTCTGAGAAATTCATGAACTATTTTTGAAAAACAAAGAAGTTCCCAGGCCAACCCTCTTCCCCCTCGCCCCCCAAAAAGCACAACCCTTTAAATTGGAATTAAATTTTTCATATATGCCAGCAACCTCTTTTGAAAAAAAGCAAAAGAAAACCCTAAGAATATTTAAATGGAAAAAAGTCTTCTTGAAAGCACAGAAATTCATCAACTTTAAAACAAAACAAAGCATTAGAAACTGTGGGAAAGCAAATTAATGGTTTCATAAGTACATTACTCCAATACTGTCTCCACGGTGAGCTCTATTTTTTCCATATAAATCTCATGTCATGATCGCCCCTTAGAAGGTTTGTACATATATAGGGAATGAGATTTTTCAAGAGGGCTAAGGGAGTTTGGCATCAAAATCTAATGGAAAGTTATAAGTTGGGTGCCTAACACCCTTTTGTGCCATGAGAATCTCCCCCAACACATTAACTCTATACCTTATGATACTTGTATAATTAGCAGCACATGGAATCTTTGAACAGTAGAGCTGGCTGTCTTATCAGAAATTTGTAAACGTATATCTTTCCACAAGCTGTGTATTACCATAAAAAGCTTGGAGTCTGCACAAGTACCATACAGTTACTAGTAAAGAGTTGAACTTTTGCTAGTCACAGAAGAAAGGAACTAGTGTGATGGATGGATACGGCTGTTTCCATCTCTGATTGCTTTCACCATGGAGATCTGAAGACACAGTTAAAGTTGCTTGGATGATATTAACTGCTTTTTCCATAGTTTCCAAGATGGTGCCTTAACTGTGAATTTAGATGATTTCTAAAGCGTTTGTTTTTTTATGGCAATGCTTTGGTTTAGCTCTTATTTTTTTGACAAACTAGTGATACATCTGATGAATACTGACTCCATTTAACAAGGTTGTTTTTGTTTGTTTGTTTTAAAATAAATTTGTCAGTATAATCACATTTTGTATTTCCAATTATGTCATAATTGCATTTTACTTCACAAGACTTGTCATGTGAATTCATCAATATACCACATGGCAGGTGTAACATCGTGTAAGAAACCAATATTGTGTGTGTTGCTCAGTAGCTATTTTTTCAGCCAGCAGCAGGATCTATTGTGAAGAAATTATACCATGAATGTGTGTACTGGTATACTATATACCAATCTCTCATACAAATTACCAGTAATAGAAAATACACAGTAACTCTGAAGTCACGTTCGGGTCAAGGTTCTATGTTAGTGCTGGCCTACTTTATTTAAACTATCAGGCATTTCTACTTTGTTACGTTTCAGGACTGCAGGCTTAAATGGTATTCCTGCATAGTTCACCTCAGCAGGAACCAGACCTAGACGTGCTTCAGTGACTCAACTGTCAATATTGTCAACATTTAACATTCCCCTCGTTAACTTACCAGAAAGGCATAAAAGCCTGCCAATGTTCTTCAGATAGGACTTGGCAACTGTGCCAAGAAATACTTAAGAAGTTTCTCCTTTCATGTGAAATTATTTTAATTTAGTGGATTTTCTGAACATCACATTACTATACCTGCCACTGATTGTGTGTGTGTATGTCCGTGCTTATGCGTATTTATTTCCCCAATATACACTGGTGTCAAGTATCAAATTGTGCACAGCCCAGAGAATCTGATATTTATTCTCAGAGGCACCGGGTGTGGTGTTCAACTAATTATGAGTGAGTAATGTTAAATCAAAAGACAAAACAGATTTCTGAAATAACCAAGTTATTTGATCAGTTTGCTTAAGAAAATGGAAGGGAAATAGGGTCTCAGAGAGACACTGTTCCTGGCAGACAGACAGAAAACCAATTTCAAGTTTTGCAGCAACAATCACAGATTTAAAAATACTAGTTAATTTCATCAGTATCAGACAATGAGAGCACTTCCTCTTTTAATGCAGTAGGGAAAAGAGTGAAAAACCTGATCCGTAGGTAAATGCACCCTTGAAGCACACACTACTGAAGATCAGATAAGAGAAAATTAGAGTCATATACTGATCTAATTATTACTATTTTTTGCCAGACATTTGGGAGGGGAGAAGTCCCACATGGTATTGTGTAGGAAAAGGTGTAATGCTACATTAAAGATGTGTTTTAATTAATTTTATCTGAATGCTTTTAATTGAGGACTTTACCACAGTTATTCCTCCTTAGGACATTAGTTTGTTATTGTACGTCACTCAATATATTTTACTAATTCATGGATCAGTGTGCTGTTTGTTCTTTTGATTATTTTCTTAACTATTTGAAATTTGTAACTAATTATTTTACTATTTGTATTTCCCTTCTACTTTTGTGAGTGTTTCAGGCTTTTATGCACTGGTCCAAAACCACAAAAATGTTTCCAAAGTGACCAGGTGCAATAGTGTACAGTTAACAAAATATTATACATACTTTATTATGTTTGGACCCAGCAAACCAACTCATGACAGCATTATTGATTTATTTCAGACTCAACAACCAAAAATGAACCATTTTTCCTAATGCCACAAAACATAATTTCCTTCACTTTTATCCTCCTGGTATGAAGATTGGTATCTTTGATTACTGCATTCATATGAAGGTCTTAACAAATTAACCTTGATGAGCATTAACTGTTGTAAAGTGGATTGAATAGAAAAGCCCAGCTAGCTATCTAGACTTATTTCAATATAATTGGGTAGGTTAATGCATTTACCAGCACCTTCTTTGCTCCCTATTAACATATGTGCTGATAATATAATAATATATTACGAATTGGTTCTTGGAAAGAGCAATCCAAGAGAAACAAGGCTGTTCTTAGTACTTGGTGCAAAGGTAATTTGGTCACATATTTTCTTTTGAGTTTGAAATGTGTAGCTCGGCCTGTTACTTAATAAAATACAAAGAAAGAGAGTGGAAGATAATTTGTAGAGAAAAGCAACTAACAAAAAAGAAAAAGATTACAGGTAAAGAGCTCTACGGTCATGTGGCAAATTGCATGAATTCCTGGACTTCCTTAGTTAATTTGTAGCAGTAGAGAGTACTTAAAGGCTGAACATAGTTCTAGAATGTAACCTTAAATAAGTGGTTTATGGTCTAGAAACAAAAATCATTCCCAAAGCAAACTCTCCTGTTTCAGCTTTGGATGTAGACAGATGAATCAATCATATGTACATACATGACTCATGCTGCATCCCTGTTATGCTTAAAATGTTTGTTCTGGCCCAGACAACATTACAAAAAATTGAAGAAGCCTATTTAAGTGACATCTCCCGAGTTAGAGCAACAGTGCCAGATGGCATCAATGTTAGTTTTAATTTAACATTCAAAAGACAAAGTGCACTAGTTACATTTCTCCTCCAACACGGTGTTCAGCATATATAATGCAGTGCAAGTTCTAAGCCTGAATTTCCTTCATTCCTCTTTTGGGAGCTGATTTGAAGCACATGGGTATCTTTCCATTGGCACCATGAATGACACTACGTGTCTTCATTTTTTCCCCATCTTTGTTACAACTAGGTAGGCAGAAATATTAGGATCTAATAGTATTCAAGTAGTCCAATGACAGTATTACAGATGCCAAGGTCTTTAGGAATAGTTTGAGTGTTCTTAGTTTTACACAAGACAGTCACAATTCTAATAAGAGAGCTAATTCACTTACAAATCTTCTGAGCTCCTTTCTACCAGTGTAAATTCAGAGTAACTCCATGGAGCAAATACATAGCTCCACTGCCCCATGGTTTTTCACCAGTATACTCAAGATCACCATATGACTCCATAAGGACTGATACTGCAAGGCTTGAGACCAGACTAATTAATAAGAGGTCACAAGTGAGTGAAAAGCATTGATCTATGGATCAGAACTAAAAGGTCCTTTTTTTTTAAAGAAAGGAGAATGCTCTAAGTCTCTATACTGCCTCCCTCTCCCTCCCTCCCTTTTTTTTTTGTAGTTTCCACAATAAACTGGTTCATTGCCTTCATGGACCTGCAACATTCTTTGTACGCAGTTGCTTTTAGTATGTACTAGAAGTCCACAAGCTGCAACACTCCTCATCTATAACAGTTTAGATGTCCATATTCTATCCAGACAAGCACATATAATCCTGTAAAACTCTTGCCTAGAGCACAAAAACATTCTAACGTATATTGTAAAAGTAATTACATTGGGACTCTTATAAAACTTGTGCTCCTTAATGAATGTATTCCTTTGAAATCCATATAATGGTGATGCACATTAAGTTTGATTGCAGTCTCATAATTTATAACAATACTCAGCTGCTTCTATGGCAACTTTTATTAAAGTTTAATAGTGACAGATGCTAAGACTCTGATTCTTGCTGACTTTGAGCCAACACATGCTTTTTTTTTTAAACTGCAGTCTGATGTAGCAAGAAAATGATAGACTTCTTACTGAAAATTTGAAACTAAAGTAAGAGAGATACAAGAGCTTTCCTACAGTCCATTTGGGAGTCTAGTTCCTCTTCCTCTCTTCTCTCCCCAAGTATTTTGACTGTAATAAAACAAAAAATAAGCATTCTTTGAAATGATCTTTGGGATTTCTCTGTATCCAGGCAGCATGTAAAATTTCAGTGCCTCTTTTTATTTAAACTGCTGTCTGGGTCCTTGTTACTGTTGGCTCTTACCAAGCAAACCTATTGCATTATGGAGCTTTTGCCAACAAATATTTGGATTTCTTCCTTGTAAAGTTATTCCCAAGCCCTTCCCTGCCTAGTTCCCACAGTGCTTCATTAGCTGAAGAACTGAAAATACTTTTTGTTTGTATAAGGGCAGATATTAATAGAGAGAGTCTATGCTCATTTCCGCTGTACTCTGCTGAGGATGTGTAAAATTACTTGCCTAGTTAGTGCATGGGTCAAAAGTTTCAGTTAATGGCCACTGGAAAGAAGTAGGAATAAATATTTAAAATGGGACAAGAACAACTAAATTAGGTCTGGTTCCTCTAAAAAGCATATTAACGTTGACTATTCTGTGGTTCATCTTTCCAACTCCCAAAAAGAGAGTCTAGGGTTGAACATAATTTTTTTTTAAAGATGTGTCAGAGTGGGTACAACAAAGAAGAGTTATTGGGTTTGCTCTGGGCAGACTGATGGCCTTAGAAAAGAAATATCACTCTCTCTCTCTGCCCCTTTATTGGTAATAGACATGGTGTAAATGCAGGTGATTCTTGGTAGGGAAAGCTAAAGAACAAGAAACACTCGAAGAGCAGTCCTGTCTGGTGAGGCGGAGAGAATGAAAACAATGCCAGGTGCTTTGTTGCAATGAAATGGTGAATTCTGCCACTAAAAGAGAATTCTGCTATATCTTGGAAAAATGCCAAGTTCTGGCTCCCAGGGAGTTGCCTTGTACTCTCCCCTCTGCCCCTCATTTGTTTGTATCTAACTGTTGTCTCTGGTCTGGTACTTAAATCAGATGGTTTTTGGAGCAGAGACCATCATTTTGTTCTGTATTTGTACAGCACCTAGCGCAATGGGATCTTAGGCGCTACGGTAATACAAATAAATTCATAGCATCTTAGGGATCCCTTATTGTGCGGCAGTCTGAGGCCAGTTTAACCCCAGTAGAAGTTAAAGCAGCTCTGGATACTGCTCTAACATACATCCAACTGCCTATAACCACAAAGAATCATTTTCAGCCTGCAGGAATAGCCTTCGCAGAGAGGCATCGTAGCCCTGCCCTTTAGGGCAGAGAATGTGGGAGTGTGACATAAAGTCACTGCTGCACCTCTGTGTCTCACAAGGAGTTCCCGTACCAACCCCATTAAGCATTACTAAGGGTCAGAAAGACAATACAGGAACCAGGCTGTATTCTCTTGCCAGTGCAGTCCCACTCTTCCCACAACCCCCTACTCTTTGCCCAGGGGCTGCTGCAGCCAGAGGAAATCTCTCTAGTTCCAAAATTCCAATGGAGCCTTGTAGATTTCCCCAGGATCCACATGGGGATACCAACTTTGGAGCAGGCCCTTCAGCCTTATCTAGAGGAAGACAAACCCCATTCACCTAAGAAGATGAAGCAGGGGAGTCTAAGTACATTCTAAAGTGCAGCTAAATGACAGTGGAGTGGTGTGCACTGTACAGCTGCAATGCAATTTTTTAAAATCCTTGTTGAGAATTCTGGCAACTGTATTTAAACAGATGTTCAGCCCTCAACATCCACAAACAGGTAGATATGATCTTCATTCTGAGCCCCTACGGATACAGCCCCAGCAGTACTCTGCAAACAAAGCGCTGTCACTTCATGTGTGTTTCTGCAGCCAATGACCCTTAGTAGGGCTGCAGATTTGACAGGGCTTTTTTTAAATAAAAAAATATATATATATCAAAACTTATGAAGCAGTCACTAAACCCAGGACTTGTACTAAATTTACTGTGCCTGCTCTGTGATTTTTGATTAAAAAAATGCCCTGACAAATGAAATTCAACTCTACCTCTTTAAAATCCTAGCAGACCCATGACCTTCCCTTCACCACTGCCACCACCATCACCTCCTCGCCCCACTCAGGGGGCACTAATCACCTTCAGCGGCACCCTCTGCCTGGCACCGTGACCCTAATCCCAGCACATGGAAGAGGTGACACCTCAGGGGCGAGGCTGGCTGGAGTACAAGCCTGACTCACATTCACCCTGTGCAGCAGCAGCTCCCGTGTCCCACAGTGCTGAGTCATGGCTCCCCACTCTGGCACTGTGACTTGGAACCCAGGAGCACAGTGCCATTCTGGTTTGACCCAGCCACACCATCATCATGACTGCAGCAGGGCGGTAGTTGGACAAATTTGAGTCATGGCTTTGTGATCTGGTACAAATGGTTGCAGGGCCACTCACTAAAATTTGCCCTGGAATCTATGAATTGGCCTTGAAATCCACGAAACCTGTGTGGGACTATGACCCTGTGCACCAGCTCACACCACCTGGAATGGGAAGCCAGGCTGAGCCCTGTGGGACACAGGAGCTGTTGCTGCAGCATGAGCTCACTCTTTTGACACTCACCCTTCAGAGCCTCCCCTCTGCACCAGGCCAGCAACCCACCTACGGCTACGCTTTCCTGCATGGAAGTCATGGACAAACAGAGAAGTCATAGTAACTGGGACATTTTCTTCACTGTGAGAGACCCACAGCCCTAACCATTAGACATTTTAAAAACTGGAAACCAAACAAAATAATGCACATTTTTACGTAGCAGAGCATTTTTTCAAATAAATCTTTTTAATATGACCAAGTAGAGATTTGTCATGCTCAATACACCATCGAGAACTTTTGGAATGAGTGTTTGCATTCTGTAGAGCGAGCCAAAAAACTAAACAAATGCTGAAGCTTAGGTCTAGTCTGCATTAGAATGGCTACAGTGGTTATGGTTCACATAACTTTGTTTACATGCTAGACTACATGTGAGGAAATAAGTTATTAGGAAGCCCATTCTGGATTGGACAGCCAAACCAAAGCATGTGCTCATAACATGTTTCAGTGGAGACTAATACATGGACACAAATATGGTCCAAATGCTGACCAGATGTATAATATAATAAGTCCACTTGCAGACACAGATAACGCTGGGGCAAACAGTATAGTACATGGTAGCAGTTTCATTGTTGTCATAGCATGCATAGAGATACACCTATCTTTCCCATTTACTGTTTTTAAACAAGAACAAAAAAAAATTCTACTGGGTTTAAGTTTCAAAGACCCACAAATTGCAAACAGACAGAATAAAGTAGGTAGGTGGTGGTTATCTGTAAAGGGCATGATGCAGAGACTATTAAAGTTGGTGGAAAGACTCAAATTGACTTGAATGTTTTTTGGAATAGCCCCGGAGAGTTTATATTAGGACTGCATGAGAATATCCACTTTAGTTACTTAAAAACAGTATTAATTCACTGATTGGCTGAAGTGTTGTGTTGTTTCTGTGAATGCAGATCTAGTGAAATGCAACCTAGTTTATTTTGACAAAGTGGAGAATGTAGTTGGAGAAGACAAATGTATTACTGGTGAATTAATAAGATTTCACCTGGATATTATTGCTTCAGATAGTTAAAAACAAACTTCTCCGATAAGAAGAAAGAGTTTTGTGTTGATGTACTTCTTCATATGGTGTGAGTCAGTAAATGTTTAAAAATGGTTGTCATAATGGCAGTTTATTTGAAAAGGGGTTTTAAGTGACACCTGGAAGATTAGATGAGGTTCCTTAACTTAAACAAGACATTTAAATGTCTGGTGATTACATACATTTTCCTCTCTCTTGCCTTTGCCCTTCTTGAGACTTTCAAAACATGATCTGAAAATATAATCCAGAACAATGTGCCAAGAGGGTTTGTTCATAAGCATGACATGTTGACATAAGCAAACTCTTTTTATTATGCATGTCATGTTTCATATTTTATAATTTCCTTCTAATCTTTTCTGCAGAATTTTGAGTTCTTCTTTCTCCATTTTGAATGAACTAAATGAATTTTAGTTGATTGTAGAATTAAGTCAAAATTTTATTTTAAAGATAGCATGTTGCAAGTGGTTATTGTCACTCTAAAAAATGACAAATAGAACATCTTTCTGATTGCATTTCTATATTAATTATTTTCTTTTTAATTGTATACTATGTTGCATGTTTGGAGGTAGAGAAAATGGTAGATGAGAGCTGTATTTATGTATTTATCTTGTCTTCAAGTTAATCTCCTGTTACTAGTCCTGAGCCTTTGGGTTGCTATAGAAACTGCCACAGCCTCCAACTGCGCTTCCTCTGAGACTTAATTGCATTCCGAGTTTCATAAACTGTCTGTTAACCTTAGTCTGGCAGATATGAGCATGTTGCAGAATGAGTTGAATTAATAGTCTAACATGATGTATGCATTTTTCCCCTATGTGCCATATCTCCCTTCTCAGTCAATTAAGCTCATCTATAAATTATTGCACCATTGCTGATGTGTTGCTCTGTTTGGAAAATGTCAAATGTAAAACATTTTTATGTAATTAGAATAGGCACAAGAGTTAGTTAGATTGTGTTGTGTTTTAATTTTTAATGGGGCACTGATCTGAGGCAGATCCTCATGTGCTGTAAACTGTCATTGATTCATTGAAATCTCCTTATTAAGGCTCTGTAGGGAGGTGCATTTCTTCTGACTACCTTGGTAATTACAATAAGCTTGTACTGTAAAGAGCATCAACTCCTTGTCTGCCCAGTATAGGCCTGGGGGTTCTCTTGGTGAGACTAAAGATGTTTTCTTTAAGTGAAAATGATTCTCATTTCATTGCCTTCTAATTTGAACTAGTGAACTAAAGGTCTGATCCTGGACCACTAAAGTCAAATGTGAGTTTGCCATTGATTTCAAAGGACACAAGATCAGGCCCTAACAGAGAAAGCCAATCTTAGATCCAATGCTACTCATCCCTAGCCGATTGGAAATAGGCTTTAGTTCTTGCAAAGGGAATAGGGTCTGCAATCTCAAGCATTCAAAAATCATAGTCAGGCCTCAAAATCATGATTTTTTTAAAAATGATAATACATTTTGGACTAATTTTTGTTTGTTTTCTGATTTGAGACTTTAAGGTGCACTCAAATCACATTTTCAAGCTTCAGAAACCACAAGGGCTGGACATTTCTTTTTTTAGTTTTTTTTTAAATGAAAGTTAAGATTCAAACAATCACATGAATCCAGGAGCTTGGGCTTTAAGATAACCACCAAATATAATGAAACTTGTGATGCTAATGTGAGAGCTGGCAATACTGATAATGTCCTAGGCTTCATGAGAAAACTAGTCCCTGTTCCTGCAGGGAAAACCAAATGATACAATGGTTAAGCTAACTGTCTGTTTATGGATAGCTGATACACAAGACAAGACTGAGTTTCACAAATTCTTCATTCCAAACTCTATCCGTCAGATTTTCAAAAGTATTTAGGCGCCTTATGGTATTTTCAAGTGTGCCTATCTGCATCTTTAGTAGCTTAAATACCTTTTAAAATCTGGCCTATTGTGCTAATGTGATTCAGCATGAGAGTGGTTCATAACTTTTTTGTTTTCACTATTTGTGCTGTGTGATGGTGGTGTTCCTGCTCCTTAGCTAGATAACTAAAGCTCTCGTAACTAGAAGGAAAATTTGAATTTGAGGCATGAATTCTTACATAAATATAGTTGGCTGAATGTTTGAAACTTTTGCTTTCTGTGAAAATTCTTGTAAACAAAAAATCACAACAGAAATACCGTGGAAGTGAATCTGTGGGTTTTTGTTTTTTTTCCCCCCGCACATTTTCCTTTTTCTCCTGCCATCTTTCACTAGCCTGCACCTCTTTTGGATACAACACTGAACATGCATCTGGAAACATAATGCTGGGACCTCATCCTGAACATCTAATCTTTCATAGATTCATAGATTCTATGGTCAGAAGGGACCAATGTGATCATCTAGTCCGACCCCCTGCACAAAGCAGGCCACAGAACCCTACCCATCCACTTCTATAACAAACCCCTAACCTATGTCTGAGTTACTGAAGTCTTCAAATTGTGGTTTGAAGACCTCAAGCTGCAGAGAATCCACCAGCAAGTGACCCATGCCCCACGCTGCAGAGGAAGGCGAAAAACCTCCAGGGCCTCTGCCAGTCTGCCCCGGAGGAAAATTCCTTCCCGGCCCCAAATTCCTGTTTAGCTGCTCCTTTGTCTCCTACACAAGTGATAGCCAGAATTTCTTGCCAGCTCTGTGGCATAAGGAGCTTGTGTATACTAGCGCTATACTATACTTGTGTATACTATATGTGACAAAGTTCCTCCTCTACCTTGGTGGGTCCTGCGCTTAGGTGGCAGATTTGCTCACCACAGTGATCTTCCCCACAATCTGGGTGAACTTCTCCTGTGTCTGATCAGGAGCTGGGAGGTTTGGGGGGAACCCAGGCCCGCCATCTACTCCGGGTTCCAGCCCAGGGCCCTGTGGATTGCAGCCGTCTATAGTGCCTCCTGTAACAGCTGCATGACAGCTACAACTCCCTGGGCTATTTTCCCATGGCCTCCTCCAAACACCTTCTTTATCCTCACCACAGGACCTTCCTCCTGGTGTCTGATAACACTTGTACTCCTTAGTCCTCCAGCAGCACACCCACTCACTCTCAGCTCCTTGCGCCTCTTGCTCCCGGCTTCTCACATGCACTTCCTCTCCTCTGGCTCCCCCCTCCCTGACCGGAGTGAGCTCCTTTTTAAACCCAGGTGCCCTGATTAGCCTGCCTTGATTGGCTGCAGGTGATCTAATCAGTCTGTCTGCCTCAATTGGTTCTAGCAGGTTCCTGATTACTCTAGTGCAGCCCCTGCTCTGGTCACTCAGGGAACAGAAAACTACTCATCCAGTGACCAGTATACTTGCCCTCTACCAGACTCCTGTACCCCACTGGCCTGGCTCTGTCACATATACTATATTATACTTGTGTATACTAGCGCTTACTTTGGTATAACTTGTGAAAAAGCCACCCCCCTAAGCGACATAAGTTACACTGACCAAAGAGGCAAGCTCTAACTGCAATAAGATATAAGGTGGTGGAGTCCCCCCTCTCAGCTCCAAATTGAAGATACACACTCATGGAATTCAAAGTGCCATCCCCTACTGTCATACTCTTTACTAGAGTAGTAACGGACCTCTCCATGTATCAGAGGTCTGCTAGTACTTTCAAGTCTTGATTGTGATCCTTAGTCACAATTAGCTACAATGAGCTATAAAATTTCTGGCAGCTGTTTTTGAGGAAATCTTCCCCAATTTCGTGCTGTTCAAACCAGATTTAACAACCTAAACTAAGCAACTAATTGAGCTAAACCATCTAACTTTTTTTTCAGCAATATTCGTTCAAGTATTTTCACTCTGAATGTGCAACTCCCTCTAAAATTTAGACAGTTGTCTCCTACTTGATTGCAGTTGTTTTCTTAAAGAATCAAGACTATTTCTGGTATCAAGTAAATTTGTGCACTTGTCAGCCAAAGACAGTCCTTCCAGACTCAGGGCCTGAAGTAGTTTTTTACTGTTTAGGCTGATTTCTCATTCATTCATTTAGGCATCCTCCTGCTTTACTCCAGAGAGCATCACCAGACTCTCTGCGTTCTTATGCATTCCCTGCACTTTCAACAACTCTTCATCAAGTCTTATAGCTTTCAGCATTTCTCTAATGTATGGAATTCCTTTCACCTGTACAGCCAAAGGAACCACACCTGTAGAGATCCCACATGGAGGAACCCTCCCTGCAGGAAGGTACAACCACACAGCAACTTCAGTCCACTGTCCCCAAACCAGCACGCACAAAGATGGCTCTATTGTCATTACATGAAGGCTTAGACAGCTGGATGAGGATAAAACTGAAGAAAGTTAAATGAAAGCACATGGACCACCATGAAAGGGAGAGAAACATGGAAGAATTGAGGAAGAAATTTAATGGGATGTTGAACAAAAGATAAGAATCTTTAACTGAAAATGAATTGAAGAAAAAAAAAAGAAAATGGGACAGAGCCGAGACAAACCAACAGAACCAGAAAGAAATCTATCTGAAAATGAAGTTGATTTATAGTTTTCTGTCAATGTGTTGAACATATGAAGGATTTGGTTGCTGCCCAATGTGTCAGACTTTTGTTGAAAATACAAAAAAGACTAAGTCAGCTCCAACCCTCATGCACAGTGTGGAAGAGGAGTGAGAAAATATTCACTGTTGCTTTGTTGGACTGAGATGGGATCAGGGCTCCATTCTGCCACAGAGGCAACTCTACTGATTTCAATGGGAGTTGTGTCCTGCAGGGAAGGAGTTGGTCCCAGTTTTGAACTCCACATTTAGAGACAGGAGAGTTTCAGGTATGGCACTCTAAAGTGAGTGTGTTGCTACAGCTATCTTTGCTGCAGTGGGAACACTTTACATGCCCCTACAAAGCGCTGATACTTGTAGCTTCTGGAAGCAACACAATTTACTTGATCTAAAGGTGTGAGACTGAGAAATCAATTTCTCCCATTCTGTATGTTCTCTTCCAGTGTTCTAAACCAGTTCAATAAAAATAAATTAAGTCATTACTTACTAAAAATCAAAGATTATCTGTTTCATATCTGTCACAAAGAAAAAGCTACTTGCTGTATGAGGATAAGTATAACCCATTCATTGATTTATGGACACAAAGTCCTTCAAGAGGATTGCAAATCCATAGGATATTCCTGAATGCTGTCTCTTCCATTTAGATCTCTAGTGGAAGATTTATAGAGTCACATGCAAATAGACTGCACTTAATTGACTGAGGAATACAATGAAGCTCATTAAGAGGTTTATTCCAGCAGAAAATCTCTGAAATAAGTTACGTTCAAGACATTACTTGGCATGCTTGTTCCTAGTAGGAATCATTTTTTAGCAAAATCACACCTCATTTCGGAGGCAGGATATTTAAAAAAATAACGCAACACTTGGCGGCAGGTATGGGGTTAGCATGGAAGAATCTTTCCACAACATAAGGTTCGAGAGAAAGTTTAAAAATAAAATAGATCTCTAAAGTATGGCACAGGATCCTGAGGAGGACACCAAAAAAAAAAGAAATTAAGAGGCACTCTGTTTACTTTGTTAGTGTATTTAACTCTAGTAGAGATAATTACTGAGTACGCAGGGGAGGGCAGGAGTCATTGATTAAAATTAGGAAGGAAACTACTTATTCTAGCCATGCTATTAAATTGGTGTTTGATTGCAATGATGTATGTTCATTCATCAGAGAAGAATAACCCAAGACAGAGAGTATATGAGGGAACTCATTAAGCTGCTATCAGAACCACTCACTGAAATTTAGAAATTATTTTTAAGTTCAGTTCAGGCAAAGTACCATTATATAGTGCCAGTTCTTCCAAAGTGAGGGGTGGGGGTAGGATGTAAAGCTGGTAAATATGACCTTGTAAGTGTGACCCTCTTGCCTAGACAAGACACCAGAGGTGAAAGTAAGATGGTACAGTCTGGTACAGCGTACCGGTAAGAAAGTGCCTGCCGGTACACAGCCGACCCTACCGGCACTGATGGGGTGTGCAAAATGGGCAGCTGCCCCAGAGCCTAGCGATTTAAAAGGGCTCAGGGCTTCTGGGAGCGGCCTGAGCCCTGGGGCCTTTAAATTGCTGCTGGAGCCCCAGGGCTCCTGGCAGCCGCCACTACTCCAGGGCTCCAAGAAGCTGGAGCCCCGGCCCTTTAAATCGCTGCCTGAGCCCCGGGGAGTGTGGGCCGGGCAGCACTGAAGGGCTAACTGGGGGAGTCTGGCCCCAGCCCGACCCCTTCCACCCAAGGCCACACACTTTCCAGGGGCCCAGAGCCACACACTCCCTTCCTTGCCCAGGAGCCCGCCACCCTGCATACCAGTAATTCCTTTAAGTTACTTTCACCCCTGCAAGACACTTAAGTCAATCATTTGAGGTCAAAAGGGAGGATATATACATTTATTGGAGTAAGTTTTGTCAGACAAATCTGGTTGAGGTTTTTTTTTTTTGGCAGCGAAAAGAGTGAGGAAACATAAAAAGTCAAAAGACTCAGTGAAGCATTATGTGATATGTCACAAGAAATTGGTGAATAAAATGAACAGAACTCCCCCGACTACCATTTCCAGCCTGTTGTATTGAAGGTACTTCTGCACAAATAGAAAGAATACAGACGGTTAATAGCAAAGGAAACTGTTTTTTAGAAATTGTTCTTTTTTAAAATCTGTTTTCCCATTCTGGCCCATATTTTAATACCCATCATCTCTGCATGCAACTCCTGCTGCCATCACTGGTCACAATACACCTTCAAAAAGTTTCCACTAACAGCTTTTGTGTAATGGTGGTGCAGTCTCACTAGGCCTACATTTGTGATACTAGCGCCATCTTTTCTGTTGGATCAAAGAAATGATTCTTGTCCTCACATCAAGGCTCTGTACAACTTCAGTCTCTGTTCTGGTTTCTTCTCTAGTTCCAGCTCTCTTACCCTTTGCTTCATGCAGGAGGCCAACCTCGCTGCTCCATTTAGTTCCTTTCTCCCACTCTACTTTTCCTTCCTTCCTATGGACATTAAAATCTCTTTAATGGTCTCTTCATTCAAACTCCTGGAATTCAAACATACTTCCTTCCAGAAAACCTACAAATGCTAAACTAACATCAGCTTCCCTTTGTTAAAAAAATGAAGTTATAATTTAACACTATCCTGCATGTCTCCTAGAGTTTTTTTATTTGATCTTTGTCCATCTTTTAGATTGTCAGCTTATTGTCACAAGGACCATGAGTCCAATTCTCTATTCACATCAGTATGACTCCATTGACTTGGAAAAGTTACACTGATGTAAATCTTTAGCAAAAGAGACCATAAATCAGGCCTATCAAGTCCTTATGAATCTAGCCCTCAAGCCCAAACCTGGGAAGGAAAGAAGTCATATGAACGAATTGTGGGGGCAGGGGGAGGGAGATGCTCCTAGCAAAATATGCAGAAAGATACCTTAGCTGTTCCAAATCTAATTTTTTTCTCACAACAAGTGTAATTCATGCAAGTTAAATGTAAAGAGCATTTGTTTTATCTTGTTGTGGATGTCAGAGAAAGGTAGGTGAAAGACTTAGAGGAGAATTATTTTTTGAATTGTGTGGGTGATTAGTGTGGTAGGAGAGAAAATGTTAGAGATAATGTGAAATTAAAAGTGAATAAAAGAAAGAAGGAAAATTAAGAGTCCCCCCCCCCGCATCACTTCAAAATATCTAGATGATAAAATTTAAAAGGACCAAGCAGCAAGGCCTTGAACAGATGGTGCAGGCCCAGCAACAACAGTAACAGGAGCTAGGGTAGATGTACGAAGAGTCTCCTTACACTCCTCATCCAATCCATCCATTTAGGTCCAAGCTTAATAACTCAGTGGTCTATCATCTACATGTTTCAAAATCCTCCTGCTGCTGTATTGCACCATGGATATTAATGGCATTGCCGGTTTAGAACAAGGTTTGCCTTTCATAAAACATCATGTTACGTTCTGGGACAACAGTCACTAGAATGACAGCATCTGACAGCTCCATTTGCTTCTTTGAATCTCAAAGTTAATTTATGAATAAAGAATAACACTGGCGAATGGATTTTAATGAATAATGGAAGGAGGTGCAACTGGATCTTCTCCTTTTCCTACATCTGCCCTTTCTGGAAAACTTTGACTGAATAGGTCATTCCTATTATCAATTTCAATTGTTTAAGAGTAGTTGTCAGACTTGGGTACATGGAGAGAAGCTGGGGAATTACGCTGGTGTTTTAAAACACTTTGCAACTATTGGTACAAACAACATTTTGTTATTTTCTGAGAATTTGTATTTGTAAAGAATTTGATCTAAAGCCAATTGACTTCATGCACCCAATCCATTGGGATGCTGAGTTCCCTCAGCAGCCATTGGATTTCAAGCTATATGAGATGACCGCCACAAGAAGAGCAGAACACATTCTAGTTTCAATATCTGAGGCTTGCCCTCATAAGTTGCTATTACCCGGAATGTTACTGGCTTGAACTTTTCCTGTTTCTCTCAGAACTTTTCCATTCCCTGCTCACCTTCTCTTCCAGCCACCCACAAAAGTTGTGTTTAAAAAAAAAAGGCAATTGACTTTCAAAGCTGATATTCTGGCTATTTCAGGAACTATTGCAGATTCAAGAATCTGAGTCACTCTGCAGATTTTTTTTGTAAATCTCTCTAAGTTGCTGTTAGAAGTATGTAAAGCAAAACTCAAAAGTGGGAAAATTTGTACCATATCTGGTCAGCAGATAGGGGATCTGAGTTTTCTTGAGCACTAAATTGAAAAGCAACGGGTCAAATCTGCAGCTGGTGCAAAACAATGTGGAGCCACTTATTTCAATGGAGCAGTTATGGCCAATTATTTTCCAATGGGAGATGAGGGAGGGGGAAATCTTTCCTTCTCCAAACTCTAACTTTTTGTGTGTTACCAAAGAGGCTCAGAGAAGAGGGAGAAGAATGAATTGTGACAAAATGGAAAAGTGGGGGGGGGAGAAATGGAAATACTATAAGGGTATTTCAATCGGCTCCAGACTGAGTATTCAGCTTACTACATACGTGCTGCAGAAGGGTTCATTAAGTCTACTGCAACCTCAGCTCTCCATTTACTTGATATGTCGGCTGGTGTTACAGAGTTAATATGCACAATTTTATCCCTACTATTTACCCACTGATTTCCCCCCATTTCAATATTGATCCTAAAGCCTTCAGCGCACTGGTGGCATGTCAGTCATGGAAAGCTTTTTTTAAATCCAGGACTAAGATTAGACTTCAAATTTAGCTTAGAATTTTTCCCCTAACAGCTTGTAATTAGTTTTCAAAAAAGATCCTGCTGCTTATATTAGAATTCACTAGTCTGAAGAGACCAAGATGTGGAGTTCTTTCCTCCCTTTCCACAGTCTGATGACCTGACCTTCCATATCCTACTTTGTCTAAAAAGTTGCCTTTTCTAGTGATATTGGCAGTGGCAGACTCTAAAGAGAAGTACAAGAAAGTCTTCTCCTACTTACATACAGAAGAGGCTGAAATGCATTATAAGAGATTTATTTGATCCTTGATGCTGACCCAGTCTCAGCTGTTGCTTCTTTCTTTCCTCCTTTACACAAATGCATCTCAGAGCAGCTTCTGCTGGATGAGAAAGCAGCAATAAGTTTTTTAAAAATGATTCTAAGTCAGAGCAAAGTGTTGTTAAAATAAAATTAGAGCAAAAGCAGCCTTTGCTGTGACATTAAAAAAAATCCCTCTTAATTTTTCCTCATAAGTCAGTATGAACATAGGAGAACCCTAATGATTCGCTTTAGACACTGCATATTACTGAAGAACTTCAAGGAGTCCAGTGGCACCTTAAAGACTAACAGATTTATTTGGGCATAAGCTTTCATGGGTAAAAAACCTCATCTGAAGAAGTGAGGTTTTTTACCCATGAAAGTTTATTTGTTATCTTTGTGGATACAGACTAACACTGCTACCTCCTGATACTTGACATATTACTGAAGATTTATTTGACTGTGGTTCATTTCAGCTGCACTGTATTTTCATGTTCCTGGCAAAACATACTAGGCTTCATAAGGAATGATAATTACATGGAACTGGAGTTAAGTCTCAATCCATTTACGCTCTCTGAGATCTGAAAACATGAGACATTCATCACTGCATAACTCCAGGTGATTAGAAGCTCTGGGGGAAGAAAAACGCAGCTTTCTGTTACTAAGAGTGAATTTTAGGCAGACCAAAAAAGACAGCTTGTTTTAGCTCACAAGTCTCTTGGTAACTGAGAAGTTGCTAGAAGTATCCTCATTCTAGATCTAGTGAGAGGGGGGGAAAAATTATTTTCTTTGTAATATCCAAAATTACTAAGGGCACGTGAAGAGAAAGGTAAACACAGTTCACTGATTATCTAGTGCATAGCAGTTTGTTAAACTGTCAACAGCACGACTTTCTTAATTCACTTAAAACTTTGAACATGCGCTAGTATGCCACGTGTAATGGTTAAAGAGGGCAATTAATTAATTACTGCATTGCAGCAATTCTACAAACTGTTACTATTATTTCAAATACAAATTTATCTTGCAGGCATTTTAGTAAAGCATCTAAACCATTATGGAATATAAATGGGAGGATAAATAGCTGGGAATGTATTTGCTTATATTGAACATTAAGCATTGAAAACCAGACTTGGAACACAAATAAAGAAACAGGACAGACATGTAAACAAGAAAATATTCTGCTCATCTATCACTTCTCAGGGATAGATTTGGTGGATTTCTTGCCAGACACACAGTGAAATATGCAAAAGTTGGGGCTTTCTTATATAAAAAACCCTGTGGTATTGGGTTACAGGAGCAATACATATTGACATAAGTTCAACTCACTGTTTATTATTGTTAAATGGCTCCCCTGCACAGACCGATGAAAAGGATTATGAATCTCAAAGTTGTTCATTTAATTCCCAGACAAAAACATTAAAACAGAATTAAAAGGTTAAGAAATACAATTGCTGAGACACTGGATAGAAATAAAGAATCCTAAATCGTCATTTTTTCTGTGTTTTGCCATCCATGGTGAGTCTATAGGATGAACAACACAGTCCTTTAGGCATAATCGTATATCAAAATATTCCTGTCACTTAAAGTGGGTGTGTTTCTGACACTAAACAAAAAACTGAATTAGAACGTTTTGGTGAGCAAAAATCCTAAAATATTTGCCAGTCAGGAACTATGGAGTTTACGTTCTACACAGACACACTTAACTATGACTCTTCTACTCTAATCCATCTACTCTTCCAATATGCTCTAGAGATCCTATAGTCCAATATTGCGCCTCACAACCTGCAAGCCACTACCTGACCACATACTGATCAAAGACCCAGGCCCCTTGTCCACACAGCAGTTGCTGGCGAGAGATATCAGCATCTCACTTCTCAGTGGGGAAACAACGGTCTGGTGACTAAAGCAAGAACTGAGAAGATCTGGGTTCAGTTTATGGCTCATTGTGCCTGACCTTTGGCATGTCACACCATCTCCTCTATGCCTCAGATCCTTTCTTGCAGAGAGAGTGTAGTAACTGCTTCACATGGGTGTTTTAAAGCACAGTTCATTGCTTTCTGTAAAGCACTGTCATGCCAAGATGGAAGATGCTTTACAGATACAAGAGTAAGTATCTGGGTACCAGTTAAGGGGTCAAGTCCACCCATGTTCCTGACATGGTTCTCTTTTCTCTCATCTCTGACATAGGGGTAGATGTGGTCTCTGTACCCAGTTTACTGTTCCAGTAGGAGTATTAGAACTTGCTTAGTCTACATTATCCCCTGGCAACTGCAGTTTCTAACTGATTTGTCTTCATATTTCTCTGGTAAGGTACAGTCCAGATTAGCACCCTTGAAACCATCCTCTCTACACATACTCAGAGGTCAAATCACTATGCTTACCAAACAGGTTGAGGCTTCATTACTGATAAGAGAGAGAGAGTAGTCAGCATATAGCAAAAATGTGACACATTTTCATTTCTAATCACCTAGATGAAAAGTTTCTGAAGTGTTTGTACTACTAAGAATACTCATTAAGTGGCTGGCCAACTGAAATTAAAGGTGAGAATTAAGGCAGTTGGCAGAACCACAGCACCAGATGTTTCCATTTTTGTGTGTATTTTTTAAGTTACCATGGTCTAATGAGTTTGTTTTGTTCAGTGGTAAGCACATTTCCTTCCTAAATTCTATTAAAGGGCATCTGGAAGTTTCTGTGGTGTTTTATTCAACACCTCTAAAAGGTCATTTTCATTTCCTCCTATTTTCATAGGCATATTTGTTTGGGAAAAATAAGTCTAGGAAAGAGTGAAGACAGACCTTACTGTACAAGAAAAGCAAGCAAGAACGTTTCAATGAATCAGTAACACTAAGGCTACACTTCACAACCTAGGAATCAGCAGCTATAGGGCTATTCTACTTGTGTTCCTGGGAGACATAAATACGTTCCTCCTCTTTCTTTACCCTAGCCTTTTACCATTCCTCATGTGTTATCTATGACTGGTTGTATTTGCAGCATATTAATACCCGATCACTGAATTTTTGTAGGTATTGTTTAAATTTCCAGAGCTGTCATGAGAAATTCAAACTCAGAATGGCTTAAGTTTTGGGAGCACACACGGTTCATTTTGCCTTGAAGTGGAGAACAAATCAAAACAGACACTTCTTCAGCTGCCAAACTGATCCTCAGAACACTAGTATGTTCGTAACAGCCTCCACCGGCTTACCTCACACAGTAGTACAAAGTTTTGATCATTGCCACTGATGTGGTGACTGACAAAAAACTTTGCAAATTTCATAGCCATTCACTTGTGAAAAGGGACCTTTGTGCTTGTGGCAGGAGAAAAATAGTGAAACTGTTTTAACAAAAAAACTTTAGTTGTAACTATTTCACAGGATCATTGGAGGAGGTAGGGCATGGCAGCTCTCCAGCGGCACACATGTACACAAAATGCCAGTCATTAGCTACAGTAACCATGTCATTGTCAGAGAAGGTAAGGGATTCCTGTCACTCTCCGATAATCTGGAATATTTATCTGTTTTAAGCAGTCAGACAGAACAGTCAATGTACACAGAAAGAAAGATTTGTACTGCAGTCAATAGGCTATAAAGAAATCATAATGAACTGGCAGAAGTTTACCAATCCTTTTCAAATCTATCAATCTCTCTCTATATATATAGTTCTTCATTGAACCTCTTAAAAGTCACATGCTAAAGAGAGGTCTCAAAATCCAGGTGATTTGAGGAGCTCACCTGCTAGACTCAGTCCTTCTGGACTCTTTCAGGACCATCATCAGGCATATAGTGAAGAGCAAGATTGAAATGAAATTTCTAACAAGAGGAAGAGTTAAGTTTCAGTAACATGTGAGATAGATGAGCAACTGAAATAGAGGTCACTGCATTGTGATTTTCTTCTGCATGTGATGTAGGACAGGACCAGTAATCATATAGACAGCAAGGAACAGGGTGGGCCATGAATTCAATCTTCAGAAGTGAGGATGCACATTCCTAGTATACCTATTAAAACTCACTATTGTGATTGCATAGTCCTGCTTGCTAGTGGGCTCTAACCTCTATAGAGCCTAGAGCTGGCTGAAAAATGCAATAGTTACATTAAAAATGGATTTTCCCTACTTCAAAATTAAATGGTTTTCATTTTTTCCAATTTTTAAGAAGTGATGTGAATTAAAAATTTTGAATGTTCATTCCCATTTTCCCCAACTGCAATAAAGTATGTGCCCAGGGTTCCACAACCCAGTCATCCACCCATCATCCCAACTTTGGAAAACAAAGTAGAAGAGGGAAAAAGGAAAAGTCATTCTATTGCATTCAGTGGCAAAAAAAGGAGAACCGAGAAAAAACAAAATCTGAGTATTTGAAGTCTAGAAATTGTTTCAGTTTTCAAAAACCAAAACCCTCAAATCAGAAATTAAACCAATTTTCATCTCAAGAGTTAAGTTTTTCTTAACATTTTTCCCACAAAGTAAAATTATTTGTTGACATAATTAAATTTTTCTATTAGAAAATTTGGACCAGCTCTAATGGAGACACCTGTATGAGGTGGCATGAAACTAAATTATACACCTCCAGAAAAAAAAATGTTAAATGCATGCCAAGAAGCTCCTTAGAAGACTGTGACACCCTGGCACCCCAATATTCAGCATTGTCATGTAATTAAAATATGTTCTGAACAAAGTATGCCTTGTGAGGTATCATTCTAAAAGTCTTGATCTGCTAGACATTAATATCTTATTGGATTATACGTGCTAACATCATATGTGAAGTTTGAAGTTTGACTATATATGTGTTACTGAAATATGTTGTCAGGTTGAAAACACTCACAAGCAGCCTTTCAGGTACAACAACAGTAAAAAGGCCAAACAATGTTAATGGTTTATTGAGGAAATGTCCACAAGCACAAGGATTACCCCAGGAACTATGTACAATAGAAACCTCTCAGAGCTAGCACTACACAGTGAGAACTCTTTGACCCAGTGTCATAAACAGATAGTTAAGGATTAATGTCTCTTTTACCTGTAAAGGTTAACAAACAGGGAACCAACCACCTGACCAGGGGACCAATCAGGAGACAGGATACTTTCAAATCTCGGTGGAGGGAAGCCTTTGTTTGTGTTTTTTGAGTTTTGCTTTCTTCTCTCTGCACTCTGAGAGTGACCACACGTACCTACAGGCTCTCTAATCTTCTATTCCAATTTTGTGAGTATAGTAAGGCAGTATAGTCTTTTTATTTGTTTTCCTTTATTTGCAAATGTGTAGTTTGCTGGAAGTATTTTAAATTCTATTTTGCTGGGGGGAGGCTTCTTTCTAGTTTCTATAAGCTGACAGACTCTGCAACTTTTTACCATCTAAATTGCAGAGATAAACTTTTACCTTTTTTCTTTCTTTTTATTAAAAGCTTTGCTTTAAGACCTGTCTGATTTTTTTCTCCTAGTTAAGGCTCAAAGGAACTGAGTCTGTGTACACCAGGGAATTGGTGGGGAAAAGGGAAAGAGAGCAGGGGAGAGAAGTGAATTTCCTCTTTGTTTAGATTCACGGTGCTTGAATCTGTATATCTCTCCAGGAGCCCAGGGAGGGAACACCTGGAGGGGAGGAGGGAGAAGGGAAATGGTTTATTCCCCTTTGTTGTGAGACTCAAGGAATTTGGGTCTTGGGGGTTGTCATAACATTCTCTCTCAGATCTGAACCTTAGAGTTCAGAAAATGAGATACTAGCATGAGTTTCCCTAAGCTTAATTACCAGCCTAGATCTGATATGCTGCCACCAATCAGGAATTTTCCAGGGCCTGATTCCCTCTGGTCCCCCCAAAACCTTCGTTGGGGACCCCAAGAACCCAGATCCCTTGGGCTCTTAAAACAAGGAGAAATAAGCCATTCCCTTCCCCCTCCCTTCTTCCTCCCAGCTCCTTCCCGCCGTGGGAACACTAGGAGATCGCCTGATTCAACTTCTTGAATCACCACACCGAGAGGAGTGTTACCTTCCCCCTCATCCAGAGGCACTACAGATTCAAGCTGCGTGAATCTAACACAAAGAGAAAATTTATCCTTCCCTTCTTCCCACCAATTCCCTTGAACCTTAACTAGGAGAAAAAAATTAACAGGTCTTACAAGCAAAACTTTTAATAAAAAAGAAAGAAAAAAAGGTAAAAGGTTTATCTCTGCACTTTAGATGGTAAACAGTTACAGGGTCTTTCAACTTATAAACAATAGAAAGAAACTTTCTCCAGCAGAAACACAATTTAAGCTACTTCCAGCAAGTACACATATGCAAATAGAAAAAAAACAAATTAAAAAGACTATGACCACCTTTTCTTACTTACAATTCCAAATAGATAAGAGACTGTAGCAGGGAGATTGGCAGAAACCTGGTTGCACCTCTAGTCCCATCCAGGACCCAGAGAGAACAAACCCAAACCCAAAACCCACAAACAAAGGCTTCCCTCCACGAGATTTGAAAGTATCTTGTCTCCTGATTGGGCCTCTGGTCAGGTGTTTGCAGGTCACTGTTTGTTAACCCTTTATACGTGAAAGAGACATTAACCCTTAGCTATCTGTTTATGACAGGGGTCCCCAGGGAAGGTTTGGGGGAGACCAGAGTTTATCAGGCACTCTACACTAAGTCCTGATTGGTGGCAGCACTACAGGAGCTAAGCTGGTAATTAAACTTAGGGGAATTCATGCTAGTACCCATATTTTGGATGCTAAGGTTCAGAATTGGAAATTATACTATGACACCCAGGTCACAGCAAAAGATCTTTCCAGAAAGTGGGAAGATATAAAAGGGATGACATCATGGGGATACCTCATTTTTTGTACAACACCACACCTGAAAACACCTTAGGAATAAAGACTGAACCAGGGGGAAGTGATGGCCCGGGGCTAAAGGGATTCCTAGCCTATATATGAAAACCTGGGAAACCCAAAGTGAAAAGCCAAGGCAGCTTGTGTTTTAAGAATCTGCCAGCCTGTTTATCACTTAGGGTGAGAATTTGCTAATTAATATCCTACCTATCTAGTATGTTAAACAAAACTGCAATCGGAGTTTATTTACTAGGTTTGCTATTTACTGGTTTGATCTGTTCACTATCACTTCAAATCTATCCGTTTGTAGTTAAACATATTTCGTGTTTTAATCCAAACCAGTTTGTTTGACTAAGATGTCTGGGGAAAATCTCAGCTAGGTTACTACAAATGTGCATTGTCCTCTTCACATTCAGCGAGAGGCAAACCAGGTGTTAAACTCATATACTAGTAAGATTTGACCAGGGCAGGATGGTTCTGCTCTGGGGTCCTAGGTTAGGAGGCAGGTGGTTAGAAAGCCTGCACAGAACTGCACCTGGGTGTGTCTCTACCTGTGTGAATGCTGTGAAAGTGCAAGCTTGGAGGGCTTTGCAACTTGTCATAGCAGCACAGCATGAGAGGGAGTCCAGGCTGGTGGGTCAGAGGGCTCAGTGGTACCCCAATTCCAGGTGGCACCTCAGGGGGGAACCCATCACAGACAGTACATAGAATCAAGGGATAATGACCCTGGTGTAAAGTGGCAGAACTTGTATTTTGTAACTGTTGGAAAGATAATACATCACTGACAGAGAACTGGATGAAATTTGTCTCACACACACACACACACACACACACACACACACACACACACACACACACACACACACACACACAGAGAAAAATGCAGTGCGTGTGTCAAGTTATGGTGAATTGTTTTGGGGTGGGGGGAGAGAAAGGGCAGTATCAAAATGAACTATTGTGATATTTCTCAACTACCTGTTACAATTATTCAGGCTAGATTCAAAAAGGGATTTAGGCAGCATTCAAAGAGACAGTGGTAGAAGCAACCCCTTATACTCAATAGCTCAGTGGTTATAGAACTCACCTGGGATACAGGAGGCAAAGCACTGTTCAGGAACCCAGGTATTTACCCTCCAAGATAAGTGCCCCAATGGCTGGTCTATAGTCACTCTCTCTTCCCCCTCTCTCTGGCCCAATGCTTATTTCTATGAAGTAGAACAGGTCCAAAAGGAGAGATTGAGACAGACCACACCAGAATACCCTATAGGCCAGTTGTTAGTGAGCTGGGACCTGGGTTCAAATTCCTGCTCCAGAGTGGGGATTTGACCCTGGGTTTCCCACATCCCAGGTGAATGACATAACACTAGGCTATTGAATAGAAGAGGGTATTGCCACCTTTGGTGGTGGAGGTTCCAGCCCTTTCGTTTCCTTTACATTGATTAAAAATTTGCAAATATGAAACATTCAGTGTTAAATTAAACAAATACTTTGTTTCATGAAACTAACTTTTCTGATTTGAATAAAAAATTGGTTTCAGTTTGGGTTGAACTGAAATTCTCACTTTTTCAGAATTGCTTGAGAAATGAAGTCAGTTATTTGCACAGCTCTAATCACCATTCAATAAGACTCTGGTATCATTGATGCTGAGGTGAAAAAATTGGTTATTTGTAGTATACAAAATAAATGAAATGCGGAGCAAATATAGTCAGTATCATTTCAGTTGGGTATTCAGAACCATAACTGACATTTTAAGATCCATCTGAAGCTAACATGTAATTAAGCCTAGGACAGATGAAAAACATTATGCTGACACCAAGTGGAAGAAAACTGTTAGTTTCATTCCAGGATTCGAATATACCTAAGCTCCTTCATTTTCTGTTTTTACACACAGCGCCTGGGTTTTATAAAAGCAATTATATAAACTAATTATTACTCGAATTTTTGGAAGTGTTGGAACACCCCCAACCTGATTCCTTGCTCTGGAAGGAGAGATGGCAATTACGTAACCTAGGCGACCCAGGTTACCAAGCCACCATCTCTCCTTCCAGAGAGAGGAGCTGGGTCAGAAGTACTGGGATGACTAAAGTGCTGGTGCTTGTCCTGTTGATGATCTCACACCCACCACATATAGATAAGTATCTGTGCTATCTGTAAAAGCTGATAATCAGCATTCAAAGCAAACAAGTTAGTGAATTACTTTCCATGATAAAATAGGTCATAAGAACGACCATACTAGGTCAGACCAATGGCCCATCTAGCCCAGTATCCTGTCTTCTGACAGGTGCCAGATGTTTCAGAAGGAATAAGAAACCAAGGCAGTTACTGAGTGATCCATCCCCTCATATCCAGTCCCAGCTTCTAGTAGTCAGAATTAGGGACACCCAAAGCTTTGGGTTGTATCCCTGACCATTTTGGCTAATAGCCATTGATTGATCTATCCTCCATGGACTTATCTATTCTTTTTTAACCCAGTTATACTTTTCTCCTTCACAACATCCCCGGCAATGAGTTACACAGGTTGACTGCATATAGGGTAAAGTAGTACTTCCTTTTGTTTTAAACCCGCTGCCTATTAATTTCATGGGGTAACCCCTGGTTCTTGTGTTATGGGGCGGGGGGTAAATAACACATTTATGATTTTATAGACTTCTATCATATCCCCCATTAGTTGTCTCTCTTCTAAGATGAACAGTCCCAGTCTTTTTAAATTCCCCCTCATACAGAATCTGTTCCATATCCCTAATTATTTTTGTGACACTTTATATTTTTTTTCTAATTCTAATATCATTTTGAGATGGAGCGACCAGAACTGTATGCAGTACTCAAGGTGTGGATATACCACGGATTTATACAGTGGCATTATGATATTTTATGTCTTAACTATCCTTTCCTAATGGTTCCTAACATTTTGACTGGCACTGAACCCTGAGTGGGATGTTTTCAAAGAACTATCCACAATGACCCCAATATTTCTTTCTTGGGTGATAACAGCTCATTTATCCCACATCATTATGCATCTATAGATGAGATTGTTTTTTCCAATGTGCATTACTTAGCTGATGAAATTCAGTGTTGATGAGTGCTCCATCCAGTTTTGTGAGATCCTTTTGTAACTCTTTGCAGTCAGCTTTGGACCTGTCTTGAGTAACTTTGAATTGTCTGCAAACTTTGCCACCCCAGTGTTTGCCCCTTTTTCCAGATGATTCATGAATATATTAAACAGCACAGACCCCGGTACAGATCCTCTGGGGACCCCATTATTTACCACTGTCTAATGGGAAAACTGACCATTTATTTTTACTCTGTTTTCTGTTTAAGTAGTCACTGATCCATGAGAGAAAACCTTCCCTCTTATCCCATGACTTGCTTAAGAACTTTTGGTGGGGGACCATGTCAAAGGTTTTCTGAAAGTCCAAGTACACTATATTCACTGGATCATCCTTGTCCACATGCTTGTTGACACCCTCAAAGCATTCTAACAGATTGGTGAGACAGATTTTCCTTTACAAAAGCCATTTGATTCTTCCCAACAGCGTGTGTTCATTTGTGTGACTGATAATTCTGTTCTTTACTATACACCATTACCTCGATATAACGCCACCCGATATAACATGAATTCAGATATAACGCAGTAAAGCAGTGCTTCGGGGGGGGGGGGGGCGGGAGAGGGCTGTGGACTCCGGTGGATCAAAGCAAGTTCAATATAACACGGTTTCACCTATAACGCGGTAAGATTTTTTGGCTCCCAAGGACAGCTTTATATCGAGATAGAGGTGTAGTTTCAACCAATTTGCCTGGTGCTGAAGTTAGGTATACTGGCCTGTAATCACCAATTTTGCTTCTGGGAACTCTAAGTTGAACAGCAAAGACTGTGCCTGACTACATTTCAGAACATAAGGGTTTTTTTTTTTTAAGTTAAAAACAAAAAAACTACAGCAGAAGAGAGTGATATTTACCCATAAAACTGCAAAGTTAATTTTTGGACCAACTTTCACATTTTTAATTTTTGTAATAAACACTGATAAAAGTCCTGGGAAATCTTAAAATTAAAAATGAAAATGAAGGACCTCTATTCTCAACCTTCTCTGCAGCACCAATAGCCACAACATAGCCCTTAATCTCTCCAAATTTGACTAAAACGTCTATATTCTAAGAAGTGCTATTCAGAAATCTGTTCCCCAAAGGACAGACCTGCATAGGGATCTTTCATTCCCATTTTCTATCTGTGTTTTGTATAATCATTTAAGGACAGATATGAAAGTGGTCAGCCTAATTAGTTATTAGTCTGATTTATTTGATCAGTTTTGTAGTATTTTACTTACAAAATTACAAGATTCCATTTTGAACAAATTTGCCCTTTTTGTGATTGGGGAATATACATGCTTATGAAGTGAAGCACATACTATGAAATGAAACCCAGTATCCAAGACTTCATGGGTTTCCCCCATTCTTGTTTCTCCCAGTGCAGTTTGCATCAGCATGTATTTCCCTCTCACTCTCCAACATCATGTTTTGAGTGGAGTGAATCCCAACAGTCCTCCTCAAGAGTAGGAGAGCACCTAGGTTAGTACTGATGGAGCAAATATGAATTTAGTTGGAGGATTTCAAGGAGTTTGGTGAGGGAAGGTGACAATCACCTTGCTCTTCAGCCCTGCCCCTTTCCAGAATGCACATCCCCACCACACAGAATGGTCAACTGTAGGCTCCAGCGGCACAGTAGGAATAAATCCACAGAACTGGCACCTCCCCACTTCACACTCTCCCAGCAAGGATTGGCTGAGTTCCCCCCGCCCCTTTCCACCC
Organism: Gopherus evgoodei; assembly: GCF_007399415.2. NCBI lineage: Eukaryota > Metazoa > Chordata > Testudines > Testudinidae > Gopherus > Gopherus evgoodei. The sequence goes on along the minus strand of NC_044328.1, from coordinate 51,037,028 downwards.
AGAGAGAAAGAACAATTTAGGTATTAGTTTTTGTTTTAAATGTCCAAGCAAGACACCACATTCAGGTTATTGTCTGAATCTCACTTGCACAAGTTCAAGTATTATTTACCTGAAACATATTCCTACCTTAGAAAAACAAAACGACATCCTTACCCAATGCCCCACAGATCTGCATAAGCAAAGGACTTTTCCTCCATGTAGGTTTCACTGATACAGTCTCCCCTCCCCCAATGGTCTAAATGTTTTCCTTAACCTGAAATAAGTCAAAGAATGAACATATTAAGAAAGTCAATATGAGAGAGAGAAAAATGTACTGTCCCCCTCTGAAACTGGATTGGAACACAAAGCTGAGCTGATTCTGCAACATGCAGGGAGACAGATGTCCATTAAAAAAAAAACATGTACACAAAACAATATTTTCTTTCCATTATCTCACACTGCATCCACTGCCTACTTGTACCTTCAAGTAACAAGAAACCCAGTGGGTTACATAACCAAAGTGACTCTCAAATACTGGCAAATTACTTCCTGCTACCACAAAAAAAAATAATAATAATAATAATAATCCTGAGAGACTAGCTTGGCAATAGAATTAATGCTGCTTTAGTGCCTCATAAATTGAAGGAAGCCTCAGACAGATCTAAAATCCTCATGGGAGACACCAGATCCAATCTTCTGAAAGATCACGACCACCAGCAGCACGTCCAGTGCAATTTCTGCAGCCTGGCCTAACCCGGTCACAATACCATCAAACCCTGAATACCCTGGTGCCTGGGCAGTAGACGAAGAGAGAACTCTAGTTACTTTAACAGGTATGGTTCTCAACCAAGCTTAGAGATGGAACTGGGCCAAAAAATCTGGATCCAGCTCAGGATCAAAACTTCCTCAAAATTCAGGACTTTTGTTTCTGGTGGTGTGGTTGAGGCAGAACACAAAATTGAGCAGTGTTAAATGATTCCTGGTTTCAATTATGTTAATGAAGCTCTGAGAGAAATTTACTTTCCCTCCTACCTTCACAAAAATCATTGCCAGTGCAAGTAAGTCCCTTAATACAACATCAGCTGTCCCTATGATAATATTGAGTGAGTTGCTTTGCAGCCCACTATGATGTATATTAACATTAATATAGAGGTCGCTCATTCAAGATCAGGATCTCTAGCCATTTAAACCAACAGAGCATTCCTAATAGCTGTCAATAGGAATAACACTAAGATCCTCTATCGAAGTCTAGAGACATAGGCAAAATGGTTTTGAGTCCAAACTCCACAAATCCAATCCACTGGAAGATTGAGATACTTTTTTAAAAGCCATTTTGTAGTTCAAGGAGTATTTAACTTATCATGGGACTGGTGTGCAGCAGTATGCCAGATTTATTGTTGAAGCTTTTGCTTCATGGCCATTTTTGAGGTTTTGACATTTGTTTTGTTCTGCACTGGAAGGAAGAAACCTTTTGGACATTTTCATGAAATGGAATATCGTCAAAATGTCTGTTCTTGGATCAAGAAGCTCAGGTTTTCAGTCTCTGACCAGAGAGTTCCGGACCACAAAAAAAGCCTTCCTGATAAAACTTTGTTGAAAGCAAAACATCCCTGTGGAACATTGTCAAAAATGTTCTAACCAGCTCTAATTATCAAATTCTCCTAAAAGGGATGAAATTAGTTCTGGAATTGCTGCAGTGATGAGTGAGGTTTGACCAACGCAGCATGCAGTCCCCTCAACATTCAACTGTGCCAACATAGGATAAAGGACGCCAAACGTATATAAGAAGGAAGATAAGAGAAAAATGTGGATAGGAAACCTGTTACTAGTGCTGCAGACAGTCCCTGTAGTTGCTCCCTTTCCTTAATGCAGAGAAACTAGCACCACTGAAGACACACACACAGGTCACATTTCTATTCAGTTTTGTATTTGCCAGCTAGCCAAAGCAACTGATACTATTTTGGGGAGGAATCTCTGTGACTGTTGTACAGAGAAGGAGAGAGCAAGCAAGCAAGTCTGTCTGGCAATTCACTTCTTCCTTTAGATTTGTAAGATGTTTTCTAATGAAATTAAATGAATCTTGTCCGTCCCATGCAGCTAGTGATATGCTATGTGGTAAAACAAAGACATGGCTAGAAAAGCCTCAGGTTAAATAAACACTTAAGCGTCTAGCCTTTTTCTAAAATATTGTGAGGAAGAGGAAGTGACTTCTCAGTATCCCTACAGTTTGTGAGTGTTGACAGAAGATTATAAAGCTCTGGCTTCCTACACTTAGTGCCCATGCAATCCAGGCAGCTCTTTGTAATGCAACAACATCACCATGACTGCAGGCAACCATAGTGAACCGAGATCAGGAATGTTTAGTGACAGAAGCTACTACATTTTTTGTTTAAATTGGGTTATTTAAAGTTTCTTCAGGTTGTAAAAATATTGTCACCTCTATGCATCAGTTCTTCAGAGCCAGTGGTGGGAGAGCACTCGGATTCACATATCATTCCCTCCAATCCCAGATAGTCCCAATGCCATGAGTTCCTTGGAACACTCGGTGGGAGTCTTTTGCCCATACAGAACTCCTCTGCAGGAAGAGTGTTATAGGGTTGGATAGCATACTTAAGTACTTTTCCATGCAAAGAGTGACAAGCCCTTTTTACTTATCTCAGATTCTTTATCAGGGCCTGGAGAAAGCTATGCCTATGTCCGGAATTTCTGGGTGTTAGGGAGTTCATTAAAACTTTATTAATATATGTATGTAAAGAGACACTAACAGCATCACATTGAGCGGACAAGCCCCTTCCCCACACCACCCCTTCTTTTGGTGTAAACCGCTAAGTGCTGATATAAATATGAGAGTAACTGGTGTAAGGCAAGATTCTGCATTAGAATCCTTCCTGCAAGAAAAGGTATGAAAGTTAAGTTCCATTCCAAGGAAAGTGCCTGGTTTGCTGATTAGTGTTTTGATGAAACCTCTGTATGGACTTTTACTGGGTTTGGTTTTATGTCCAAAGAACTTTAAGGAGTTATTACTTAGACAAATAATATATGAAGGGATGCCTATCCAAAACTCTACATGCTCTTGCCATAAGTTATGAGAACAAAATTAGATCACCCACAGAACAAACTCTGTCCAGCACCAACACACACAGTTTCTTTGAGATGCTCACCTCAGATAGAGTAAGAGAACCCTATAGCTGTGCCCTATTTCAGGGCTTCATTAAAGAACTTAAAAGGATCTTTCAGTGAACCTGCTTCCCTGTTATCACAATCCCAGACAGACTGAAGTGACTGCTAGACATTTTAGAGATGAGGGGCAAAAGAGGGAATTAACTTTCAAAGCAAAAGTGCTGCCTTTTATAGTGCCTCTATTTCTCATGTGTTTTCACTGCAGATTTGCACTGATTGCTGGCACTTCCTAATCTTCTTGACACTTTTGGTTGGTAGAAGCAGACAACTACACAGCTATTACCTAATACTGCATCCCATACACAATCATGCAGGAACTCCCAACTGAAGCTGATGAAATGAAACACGTAAATAAGGGCTACTTTCAGGAGTAAGTTTGGCAGGATCAGGCTGGGGCCTAAGAGTACTACATATTGTACTGCAACAATTCTATTTTAAGGTATTAAGACCCATGTCCTACAGCGTCTGAACATGTTGTTATTCACCTTTCCTTTGTACCTAGCAAGTAATTAACATGCCCTATGACATTATTCCCAGACAGATAGTTCCAGAGAGTTAGTGCTTTCAGTGCTGAGATCAGTGGCGGCTCTAGGAATTTTGCCGCCCCAAGCACGGCAGGCAGACTGCCTTCCGCGGCTTGCCTGCGGACGGTCCGCTGGTCCCGCGGCTTTGGTGGACCTCCCGCAGGCGTGCCTGGGGCCTGGAGCCACCCCTGGCTGAGATGGACTATACAATACATGTGACAAATGATGTAAATCTTAGCTTTAGAGTAAAAGTCCACTAGGTTTCCCTGCTCCAGCCCTCCCTCCGCCCCCATCGCTCAATACCAGCAGTGGCTGGAGCTGGAGCTCAGGAAATAAGGAATCCCTAGCAGTGCCTGGAAGAGCCTGGTACAATGCAGACATCTTGGACAGCACCTCTCTCAGAGTGTGGCATATCTTACATTGCAAGATTTAGTCATAAACTGCAAAAACCCTGGTAAACCTGTTCAGAGTAGCCAGATATGTCATACTGTATAGTAATTGCATGATTTAACATTAGGTTGAGACCCACTTAAGATATGAACCTAGATCTCACCATTATGTTAACCCCTTGGGCTACTTTGCTCTCCTAGAATGGATTTTTAAAAAGATCTATACTGAACAGCAACAATACATAATGGAAGGAACTTGAAAAAATACCCACACAGACTAGTACTATTATAGAAGGAAAACCATCCATACTAAGTGCAAAATCATAACTGTTTTGACAAACAAAATGCAACAAGGAGACATTGAAGAACCAATATTATTCTATAGCAGTGCATGCCTAAGGACAGAAAAAGTGAGTCTTTACTCAATAGCTTCTAAAAAGGCATTTTTACACTTCTGCCTTTGCTTGTCATCACTACATAGGAAATAAATGAAAAGAGTTACCTACAAAAATTCTGAGGGCAAGGAAATACGGTTATAGGATATTTCAAGTAGAAAAATGTGATGATTTTATTCTTGACCTTTAACTCTCATTTACATTCTTTAGAAAACAAACATATAAAGTCTCCCTTGTACATTAGACATGCAACTGATACTCACTCTGCCAGGGTATAGCTATAGTGATTTATTACTGCTTGACTATACAAACCTAAAGGTAAAAATACATTACGACCTAATGAAGCACCCTTGATTATCTGTTGGAATCAATCATCTTCTTACCTCAGTGTTGTCTGCTTGTGTCAGTGAGAAATGGCTGCCAGAGTCTGCAAATAGTATCTCATGGTTCTGGAGCAAATGCAGCAGGAGTGCATTACAAAGCATTTGTTTTTCATGAGCCAAAGGACTGAAAGGAATTCTAAACAGGAGAAAAGTAAATAGATTAAGTTTAGTGGTGCTCAGACTATGATCCATTGATCAGTTATCCATGAATCCCTTTCTTGTGGTCCAGAGAATTTTTCAAAGCAAGTAGTTTTATCCAGTTCTCCAACATATTCTAGGACATGATCTCAGTTAAAAAGCTCTTGGTGACAAGGACTATATTTTCATTATAGGCTATATGCCTAGCATAAAGTGGCCCTGATCCTCAATTGGTGGCCTTTATGCACTGCAGTAATATGGACAAGTAGTTGGAACCTGATAGCATGGGCCTGGCACTGACTAACTTGTTCATGAAAATATTTTTTAAAGGACACAATATGGAGAGCCACCACTGGGCTTTTAAAAAGTTATTTCAAATTTGCTCACTAAGGCAAACTCAGATTACACATCTTTCTGGGAGGGTCCAAAGGATAACAGCCCCACGCAATCTTGTCACATCATACTTAACTACCAGGGAAACACCATAATGCAGGACACAGTCTAAAAGTGGCATGAGAAAAAAAAATGTTCCAAAGAAGTCTCTGAAGCTGCATTATATTAATAATGGATGTTATAAAGTTATAGTTAAACATAATGGAAACGCAGAAATTCCTGTAACAGTATTATATTTTTTCAAGTACTATTTGAACTTCTACTTTATCTACAAGTAGATAATTCTCTGAATCATTTAATTGAAACCAAGGGATTCATTAGTGGCATGGTAATTTTGTTTCCTGAAGGAACTGTACATTTTTCCCCATAAAATATTTGAGATGGTATGGGCATTTACATAAACACTAGAGCCAAATTCAGCTTCATGCACTGTGCTAAACCAACTCCTGATTCCGTTAAATATTAATATTTAAACACGAAATTCATAAGCTCTTGGGAATTAAGTACAAATACACACATCACACTTCTGTTTGGCAAACCAGACAGCACATTTATTATTCAAATGTGATTTAAACATCCAAATGTACATATTGAGGCTTAGTTCCAGTGTCCTAATTCCTGTCTACCTGTGGTAAAACTTCCCTTGAACTCTGAGAACTTGGTCTTAGAAAAACTTCAGGATTGAATAACGATGGCCGTATGGGTTTGAGGGGGAACCCGTTATCTCTCACTGTCAGGACATTGCCATGCTTCAGTTTCCTCACTCTGGCCAGTTTAGCCCTCTGGCCAAACTAAACCTGTCCCCTTCCAGAGGGCGGGGGAGGCCAAAAGATGACAGACAAGCCAAAAATATCTCAGACAAAGAAGTCTTTCATCCAGGTCCTCAGCACCTGGGCCACGTTCTTCTCTGCAGATTCTGAGGGCTCAAAGTCCATCTAAACACCAAAACCTTCACACGCTGGGGTGGAGCTCAGGACACGCAAGCAGCCCTTCACACAGAACATACTCCTATCCAGACTTAAGCCAGGTTTACACTACAGCTGCTATAACAGCAGCAGCACCACTAGGGCCAGCTTTAGCAACTGCAGGGCCCGATTCCTTGGAGGCATGGCTTGTACTCATCGGGCGGCGCGCCCAGTCTTCGGCAGCACTTCAGATTGCCGGTCGGGAGAGCAGGGTTGCAGGACTTGCCGCGCTCTGGTCAGGGGAGCGGAGCCACCAAAGACCCCAGCGAAGCTGACCACTGCCAGGATGAGTAAAAAAAATTTAAAAGGTGCCTAAGGCACGGGGCCCTCATAGGCACGGGGCCCGATTCTGGGGAATTGGGCGAATCGGCCTAAAGCCAGCCCTGAGCAACACAGTAGCATACTTAACCCTTCCAGCAACATAGAAAGTTTTTCCAATCACTTTCAACAGGTACTAACTAAGTTGATGGAAGAATTCTAGCTACGTCTATACCGGGGTTAGACTGGCCTAACTACAGTGCTCAAGATGCAAAATTTTTCACAGCTCTGAGCGACATAGCTAAGTTGATATAATTTTTAACAGTGTAGACCAGATCTTACGCTTCTGCTTGCCTCGAGTACGTGCCCAAAGTCCATACCAGGCTTGTGCTATTAGCGCATAAACATGCCCTCCCAAACTTCTTTCCACAGCCTATCCTATGCCACTTCCTCAACTAGGAGCCCCAACACCAATTTTGTCCAGGTCCTTCACATACAGAGAGGAGAAAAAAAAGTGGAATGAACACAGGCTGTCTCAGGAGACCTTGTTCCCTGAACAGTCCATTTGTCCAGACAGTCCCCACACATTATAGGAATTACAATACTCTGTTCTGGGCTGAACCAGGAACAGATCAGAGTTGGGCTTTGAACTCCTCCTAAAAGGCCAGGTTGGACTGTGAAAGGGTCCACATTTGCAAGTTTGGGGAGTTGGGGATTTTGAGACTAGAATTTAGTTTGGCCATTCTACAAAGATTAATTGAAAATATGAATCTTGGTTCAGGTCTGGAGTTCAAACCCTAAAATTCATGGAAAATATTGATTTAGCTCTAATTTTTAAGTAGCTTAAGAAAAAATTCTACTTTTCAGATATTGCTGCTGAGTAGCATAGCCACCACACCTGCAAATTTTCATGTATTTTAAGAAAAATCTAGTTAACAAATTATATCCAGGAACATATTCCTAGAGACGATACAACTATTGTAAAGTTGTTCTATTGAGTAAACAGGATTAAGAATCTCCCTTGGCCTTAGACTTTAAAAAAACAACAACAACAACAACAACAAAACTGTAAATTTGTGTTGAAGACAAATGATGTTAGGAGAAGATCACCACTACAATGTATAGTTTGGAGTAATTAAAAAGGGATCAGTGGGAATCATTAAAGATTGTTTTATCACAAATTAAATATGTGGTATTGAACCCACAGTCTTTACATTTACCAAGCCCAGTGCCTTATCAGCCCAGCAAGCTAGAAGTGGTGCTAAGCTAGCGAGCGTGTGGAGATCTGTGCCTGGATATCAAGCCAAAAACTAAAAGGTACTAAACTGGTAATCTTACAACTAGAACTGGTCCAAATACCTCCCATCCCAGTTTCACTGGGACCACCCTTTCCTCTGTGAGGGTCTTCTTTTCTACAGCACACTCGTCTCACTCTACTTCTCCCACACTCAGCTTCCAAACTGCCTGGGGGTCAGTCAGTCCCTTCTGCCTCCAATGAATAGCATAGGTTGCTGTAGCTCCTCGGGCTGGCAGCATAAGGGAAACTCAAATCCATCCTCCACTATGAGTTCCCAGTCCTAGGGACCCTAAACTACTGGTTTCTTCCACCTCATAATTCAAGAACATAGCAGCCAGACAGGATTGGCCCAATAAGCCATCTAGCCAACTATCCTGTCTTCTGACAGTGGACAATGCCAGGTGCTTTGGAGAAATGAACAGAACAGGGAATCATTGAGTGATCCATGCCCCATCACCCACTCCCAACAGAGGGGACACCCAGAGCATGAGGTTGATCATCCTAGCTAATAGCTATTGATAGCTAAGTCCATGGAAGATAGGTCCAATTCTTTTTTGAACCCCTTTATAGTTTTGGCCTTCACAACCATCCCTGGCAAGGAGAACCACAAGTTGACAGTGTGTTGTGTGAAGAAGTACTTGCTTCTGTTTGTTTTAAAGCGGCTGCCTATTAATTTCATTAGGTGACCATTGATTCTTGTGTTATGGGAGGGGTAAATAACACTTCCTTATTACTTTCTCTATACCATTCATGATTTTATAGACCTTTGTCATATCCCTCCCCCATTACTTGTCTCTTTTCCAAGCTGAAAAGTTCCAGTCTTTTCAATCTCTCCTTGTGCAGAAACTGTTCCGTGCACTTATTTTTGCTGCCCCATCTCAAAAAAGATAGAGAGAAGGGCAATCAGAACTGCATGCAGTAGTCAAGGTGTGGGTGTACCATAGATTTATAGAGTGTCATGTTTTCTCTCTTATCATCAATCCCTTTCCTAATGGTCCCTAACATCGTTTGCTCAAGATGTAAAAGCAGTCCAAAAAGGTTGCCTTTTTAGAGAACTATACACAATGAATCCAAGATCTCTCTTGAATGGTAACATCTAATTTAGATTAGATGTCATTGTGTATGTATAGTAAGGATTATGTTTTCCAATTTGAATTACTTTGCATTTATAAACATTGATGTTCATATGCCATTTTCTTGCCTACTCACTCAGTTTTCTGATATCTCTTTGTAATTCTTTGCAGTCTGCTTTGGACTTAACTATCTTGAGTAATTTTCTAGCATCTGCAAATTTTGCCACCTGTTTACCCCCTTTTCCAAATCATTTATGAATATGTTGAACCCCACTAGTTCTAGTACAGATCTCTGGGGGACACTACTATTTATCTCTCTCCATTCTAAAAATGACTATTTATTCGTACCCTTTGTTTCCCCTGTCTTTTAACCAGTTACTGATCCATGAGAGGACCCCAGGACTGCTTACTTGCTTAAAAGCCCTTTGTGAGGGACCTTGTCAAAGGCTGTCTGAAAGTGGACTTGCTTCTTTCCAGGGCTTCTTCCTGTATTCCCCACTCTCTTTATAGAGCACTGACATCCAGCTCTCCTCTCCCCACACTTTGCTCAGAATTCCATGCCCTCCTCCTGCCATATGACTTGATCATTCATTCACTCCACTGGAGAAGCAATCTAAGCATGGCCCACAGGCAGCTGAGTCACAGTGGTTGGGTATCTAAAGCCCAGCAGGATCCTGTACTAGGTGTTTCCCCACCCCTCTCTCTGCAACCGCTGATCTGGTAGGTGTTTTAAGTATATACCTAAACCCTCACAGAATAGCTGAGGATGAAGGAGACAGCGGCCTCCCTTATAACTTGAGTCTGCTGGTTAGCACACTCTCACAGACTGTGGAAGACTTAGGTTCAAACTCTGCCCCTCCCCTCCCCGCCCCCACCCCCAAAAAAGCAGCAATTTGAACATAGCCTTCCCCCTACTCAAGCGAGGGCCCTAGCCTCCAGGATGTGTACAGTGTGGGGTAATCCTCTCAGATGGATGCTCATCCAGTGAGTGACATGTATCTACCCATTGGGCCAGAGAGCAGGTGAGAATGAGTCCATAGCCCAGTGGTTAGGGCACTCACCTGTAAGGGTGTAAACCCAAGTCCACATCCTTGGTCACATTATGTAGAGGAAGGAGTTGAATGCATTTCCAACATCCTGGGCAAGTACCCTTACTATTAGGCAAGAGATTATAAGGGAGGTGTTTGCCACCATCTCCCACACTGGTGGCTCTTGGAAAAGTGGTTTAGGACTAAGTCCCTGAAAGTGGTGGGGCTTAGGTATTTGCAAGAGATGAATTTAGCAGTTCCCCTCTGATCATGCTGGCTTTTGGAGATCCCATTGTTAGATCCCCCACACCCCAAACCTGCATTGTTGGAGAAATCTGTGCACTTAACTCAGGGACATGCATTTCATGGGGTGTCAAGGCCCCTAGCAGTTCTGCAGGGGATCTGGTCCCTAAGTATTTTTGAAAATGCTGCCAGGTGCCCATCTTCAGCTAAAGGTGACTAAAATACCTTTAAAAACTAATGAACTAAAGAAAAACAGGGAAAAGCATCCAATAAATATACTAATACCAATGAAACATTGAAATTTGCTGGAGGAGGAGGTTGCATTTAGTTTTTTCCAATCAATAAAAAGAATTCCTATGAAGAACAGTTGGTATTTCTTTGAACCAGCTCTATTATTCGTATAGCACCAGTATATCTTCTGCTTTACTGATAGCAAGAGAAGATCCAGGCCTGAAGAGCTTTCAATCCAAGACAGCCCACATGCAAAGCAAATAATGCAACAGCAAGCAGAGGGATACAGCTTGGAGGGTGAGGGTCATACAGCTTGAGTTATTTTCCTGTTAGTTTTCATTGTGAGATGGTAGTTTCCACTCCCTTGGGGGGAAAGGACAAGGATTTACAGGCCTCTTGAAGGAAGGTATTTTAGAAGAGCAGTGGGAGGAGAGGATGAGGCTATGCAGGTGGTTCCAAGCATAGGGAACTTCATAGAAAAAAGTAGGCAGAGGGAAGAGCAGGATACTTGAAGGTAGAGATAAGCAGAAGCTAAGCAGGGGCCGTAAAGCAAGGGGAAAAAGGTGCTTAAGTCAGGTGCAGCAAGCTAAGGAAAAGCCAATGGAGAACACCAGACAGGGTCCAGACCTTGTTAGAGAAAAAACATGGGTCATTCTTGCTGTCAAGGTTCCTCCCCCACTCTGAACTTTAGGATACAGATGTGGGGACCTGCATGGACACTTCTAAGCTTAATTACTAGCTTAGATCTGGTAACACTGCGACCATCCAGAAATTTCAGTGTCTGGAGCACTTCCTGTCCCCCCAAAACCTTCCCCTCCCTGGGCAGCCTTGAGAGGCTTTTTCACCAAGTTCCTAGTGAATACTGATCCAACCCCTTGGATCTTAACACAAGGAGAATTTAACCACCCCCCCCTCCCTTTCCCCCACCAATTCCTGGGGAGGAACCTTGACATCCCTCTTAGCCCCAAGAGCAAACAACCCCCAAAACAAAGAGCACAAACAAAAGACTTCCCTCCACCAAGATTTGAAAGTATCTTGTCCCCTTACTGATCCTCTAGTCAGGTGTCAGCCAGGTTTACTGAGCTTCTTAACCCTTTACAGGTAAAAGAGGCATTAACCCTTAACTATCTGTTTATGACACTTGCAAAAGCATTACATGCATTTTTGCAAAAACTATTGTGTACCAAGTGAAAGGAAGCAGGAAAAAGTGAGTGCAGATGGCCAGAGGGGAGAAGTTTTTAGTAGCCAACATGTGGACCCACACAGTAATGAAAACAAATTTTGTGGTTCACTCAAATCAGTAAATATTAATCTAAATAAACAAAAAAAACCTCAAGATCTCTTTGCTATACCAAATTGAGTTAGTGTCAGTTTTCCAGAAACTTGATTGGCTGACAGTCTATAAAACAGTTGGGGAGAACACCAACGGTCAAGCCTTAGTTTACTCAGAAAATTATACAGGGAATAGTGTGTGGTTTCTAATTCCCTGCCATCCCCAAAACAACTAGGATCTGATCTGCCAAACCAGGTGGTACCATTTTAAAAATCACTCTGAACAGCAGGACCTCAACTGGCTTCCTCAGAAGCTTTTTCTCCTCCCTCCCATCCCCCCAGAGAAAGCTGGGCCTGGGACTTCCCAGAATTCCTAGTGCTGTAGCTCATAAACCACTAAGGTAGGTACCCTAGTAATCTTACACTCTTAGGTACCCCATGGTGACTAACACTTAGCCCTGGTCTATATTAGAAGTTTAGGTCAAATTTAGCAGAGTTAAATCGATTTAACCCTGCACCCATCCACATGACGAAGCCATTTTCGTCAACTTAAAGGGCTTTTAAAATAGATTTCTGTACTCCTCCCTGACAAGGGGATTAGCGCTGAAATCGACCCTGCTTGGTCGAATTTGGGGTAGCGTGGATGCAATTTGATGGTATTGGCCTCCAGGAGCTATCCCAGAGTGCTCCATTGTGACCACTCTGGACAGCACTCAACTCAGATGCACTGGCCAGGTAGACAGGAAAAGCCCCATGAACTTTTGAATTTCATTTCTTGTTTGGCCAGTATAGCAAGCTGATCAGCACAGTAACCATGGAGTCCCAGAATCGCAAAAGAGCTCCAGCATGGATCGAACGGGAGGTACTGCGTCTGATAGCATGGATTTGTCTCCCCATACAGCAATCTGAACTCCATTCCAAAAGATGAACTGCCAGAATATTTGAGGGGGCGGGGGAGAACTCCAAGGGCATGAAGGACAGAGGTTACAACAGGAACCTGCAGCAGTGCTGCATGAAGCCTACTAAAGAACCAGAGAGGCAAACAGCTGCTCTAGGTCAGAGCCCAAGACATGCTGCTTCTATGATGAACTGCATGCCATTTTAGGAGATGCTCCTACAACTACCCCACCCCTGTGCATCCCTTCTCCCCCACCCTTCCCGGGCTACCTTGGCACTTATCCCCCCATTTGTGTGACAAATTAATAAAGAATGCATGAATTTGAAACAATGACTTTATTGCCTCTGCAAGTGGTGATCAAAGGGGGGTGGGGAGGGCAGTTGGCTTACAGTGAAGAGGAGTGAACCAAGGGGGCAGGTTTTCATTAAGGAAAAAAACCAAACTTTCACACTGTAGCCTGGCCAGTCATGAAACTGGTTTTCAAACTTCTCTGATGTACAGCATGCCCTGCTGTGCTCTTCTAACCGCTCTGGTGTCTGGCTATGCATAATCAACGGCCAAGTGATTTGCCTCAACCCCCCACCCCACCATAAAATCTCCTCCTTACTCTCACAGATATTGTGGCGCACATGGCAAGCAGTAATAACGATGGGAATATTGGTTTTGCTGAGGTCTAACCAAGTCAGTAAACGGTGCCAGCGAGCTTTTAAACTTCCAAAGGCACCTTCTATCACCATTATGCATTTGCTCAGCCTATAGTTGAACTGCTCCTTACTATTGTCCAGGCTTCATGAGCTGTGGAAGCAAGGGGTAGGTGGGACCACATGATGCTGCTGACTGGGAGAGCAGCCTGAGGCAGAAGACTCCAACTGGCATGATATTCCAGGCAGGACTGAATCTCCATTAGATGAAACTTAAAGAGAATGACCTGAGGAGTCATTCCCATTTTTGTCCAGACACCCCCACCAACCTGAGTCGGCCAGGAGCACCCACGGGACAACGATGGTGACTAGCAGTCGTATTGTATCGTTTGCTGTCCACAAGGCAAGGCAAGAGGATGCTGCTGCGTAGCACTGCAGTACTCCATCTGCCAGCAGCACCCAGGAGACATACGGTGACAGTGAGCTGAGCAGGCACCATGCTTGCCGTAGTATGTTGTCTGCACAGGTAACCCAGGAAAAAAAGGCGAGAAATTGTTTTTTGCCCTTGCTTTCACCTGCGACAATGTTGTTGCCCCATCAGGCACTGGAGCACAACCCAGTATTCCAATGGGCGGCAGAGACTGCGGGAACTGTGGGATAGCTACCACAGTGCAATGCTCCGAAAGTCGATGCTAGCCTCGGAACTGTGGATGCACACCGCCGACTTAATGCACTTAGTAAGGACACACACAATCGGCTGTATCAAAATCGATTTCTAAAAAAAAAATTAATTTCATAGTGTAGACCTACCCATTGTTTGTTAGGGAACCAACTACAAGTTCCTTAACTAGAGTACTAAGGTTTCTGGAATGTCCACACTCCCTGCTTTTAAATTAGCAGCATGAGTCTGTGGGTTGCTCCAACTCTGCTGCCCTCAGAGGGGTGAGAGCTCTGGCTATTTCCTGCCACCTCTGAAGACTTTTGGGATTAGAAGAAGAGGGGGAAAATGAACCCTTAATGAGTGGCCACCCTGAAGCTGCAAGATGGCTGGTGCCACTAGGGTGACCAGACAGCAAATGTAAAAAAAATCAGGATCGGGGTGGGGGGGTAATAGGAGCCTATATAAGAAAAAAATACCCCAAAAATCAGGACTGTCCCTATAAATTCAGGACATCTGGTCACCCTAAGGTGCCACCTGTAGAAAGAGGGGAACTTCCAGAACCCAGGAGAGCACTGGAGAGGTGGAGTAGGCCACTGACCCCAACCTGAGAACCACCCAGTACCTAAGAGCAAGGAGGCAAATAAAGAGTGCCCATGCTGGGCAGAGTAAAGCCAGGTCAGCTGATTCTTTGCATCTGCCTTGATCAGCAGCACAGGTCCACTCAGATTTTGGGGTGGGCATGGGCTTCTATTTCAACATTCTGTATAGCTCTGCTTCTCTTTAATTCATTCCCCAGTGTACATTAAGCTCTTTCGTCAATATTCCGGCTCGTCTCGGATTACTGCTGTTTTTATTTTTAAGGGAGGGATCCAGGAATACAAGCCACAACAACTGTAAAATAAATCTAAATAAAATACTTACCGGAAAAGGGTGGGCCCAAATACAATGGCAAGGTTTTCCAGGGTCATGTGGTTCATTTCACTGTGTGATGCCACCTTCAATAGAAAGGTAGAGAGGAACTGGAAAAGGCTGTAGTGGGCCTTGGGAAAGCTGCTTAATAACCTTTTCAGACATTGTGTACACTCAGCCATGTGGTTCTTATCTGTGAAGAATTAAGTTTTAATTCAGTTACTAACAGATGAGTATTCTAAGCATCCAGCAAGTTTTAGTACACAATTTACTTTATTGTAAGGATACCTCCTCTCCTCTCCCCCCCAAAAAAGAAGACACTAAGGGCGGGAGGGAAGAGCATAGGCCAAAAGCCAGTGATTTTTAGACTAATCCTCTAATTATTTCACATATTAGCTTTAAAACTACAAACATATCCCTAGGTACTGGAATTTCCTATGGAACACTCTAGGTCTTCGGACTCTATCCTATGTGTGTGTGACCATTTCTTGCCAGGAGAGGAGGAAAATGTAGTTTTTCTTGTTATTTCTAGCAGAGAGTGCAAGACGTTACCAACTGGCTATATGATAACCAAGACATTATGGAAAAAGCTGTGGGAGGATTGTCAGCTGTGACTCTTGCTGGAGATTTGGCACATGCTATGTGACTCATGCTAAGAGAAGGCTGGGAAATTTTACCCTTTCAGCACCACATCAGTCTTCTTTTTCCTACTAACTGGTAACATTTACAGTTTCAGGGCATTTTTGCACTATAAATATAGTACTGTAGTTACAGAAGAGAGGTTTAAAATTCCAAGTCCAGGGACATTGACCTTTTCACTTTCCCTGCAGCAAAAAGGAACATTTTAATGGCTAATATGGGTTCACAAACAAACACAACTCACTTTAATAGGAGGGGTGGGATGAGAATGATTGAATCCCCTAAATATTTTAAACTGATAGCTCAATACTGTGCAATAGCTAAGACAATAACTATTGTGTCCTGGATAGTTGTACAATGAACACATTTGCAATATACAGTAGAACCTCAGAGTTATGAACTGACTGGTCAACCACACACCTCATATGGAACCACAGGTATGCAATCAGGCAGCAACATAGGGGAGGAAGGAAGCAAATACTGCATAGTGCTATGTTAGACTACTATACAAATAAAGAGAAAGTTTAAAGAAGATTTGATAAGGAAGGAAACTGTTTCTATGCTTGTTTTGTTTAAATTAAGATTGTTAAAAGCAGCATTTTTCTTCTGCATAGTAAAGTTTCAAAGCTGTATTAAATCAATGTTCAGTTGTAAACTTTTGAAAAAACACTGCATTGTTTTGTTCAGAGTTTCAATCAACCTGCATTGCCAAGGTGTTCATAAACTGAGGGTCTATTGTAAGTTAATTGGATACATTGCATAGGGGGAATCCACAAAATAACTTCACACTTTAAAGGGTGGGTATGCAAACACTCACACATTTGTTGATTACAGTGTTTAAATTCTGCTGTGTGTACACTAGTCAGCCATTTCTGGACAAAAGAAAGTCATCCCAAGCTGAAATGCCATTGACATTTCAAATGAATTTAGCCTTTGTTTTACCTTCAAAGGTTTTAAGAAGGTTAGCATGTAAGTTGTCTGGGAAAACAGCCACTGGAAGCTCCTTGAGGAAAAGTTTAAAGAGGCTTGCAACAGAATCTATGTCACCATCATTAATGAGGTCCACCTTTTCACCTTGATCATACTTCTGCTTCAATGCTTTGATTTTGTTCACTGAGCCACTGATTCGAAATAAACCTATGTGATCCAGGCCTATTAAAAAACAATAGTTACCATTTTTAATAAAATACACAAGGAGGAAAACTAAAACACACAGTTTACTGATAGTGTCTACAGAGACCTGACAAATGCATTTTGGAATCAAATAAGTTTGCTAATTGTTCAATCACACACACCCCAAAAGAGTTGTCTAATTCAGTATTTTCTGGGTTTGTTTTTTTGTTGTTTTTTTTAATAATATCCCTTCATTACTACCCTTTAATGCCACAAGGAGTTTTCAAGTGCTGGTTTGGTTGATATCCAGGGAGTTCAAATCAGCATGTCACTTTTTCTCATTTTAAACCAACCCAATCAAAATCCACTTAGACTGGTTTAAAAAAAAAAAGTGGAAATTTACACGTTCTCCCATTAGTTGCTATTCTCCTTTGTGGTCCTGCTTACCCAAAGCAAGTTAGTTACAGTTCTTGATTTTGACTAAAAGTACAAACAAAAAAAGTTTATAGAAAGCAGAACAAGTTATCGACTTACCGAACATTTCTAGGTATTCCACCATCTGTGTCACAACAAAAGGAACTTGCCATTGTGTTGCCTCTTGTGCAAGAGTCTCAAGGGGAACACCAAAATTGTTTCTCCTCTTTGTGATCTGGAAATCTGGTGCCACTTTATTTGTGCCTGGCTTAATTTTAACTGAAGACAGTGAGTGCTGCAAAATAAATAAATGAAAAAAATCAGTCAGTCAATTCTCTGTGATAATACAAGCTGTATATCACTGTGCACCATCTCAGGGCTGGACATGGCAATGAGGCAGCTCTGCCTCAGTTTCCACCTAACTTCTTCAGCCTACTCCCTCCATATAGAGATGACTTGGCCCTTGAATCAAGCCACCATAAAGCAGGAGTTGGCAACCTTTGGCACATGGCTCATCAGGGTAAGAACCCTGGCAGGCCGGGCCGGTTTATTTACCTGCTGTGTCCGCAGGTTCAGCCAATCACAGCTCCCACAGGCTGCAGTTCACCGCTCCTGGCCAATGGGGGCTGCAGGAAACAATGCGGGCCAAGGGATGTGCTGGCTGTCGCTTCCCACAGCCCCCATTGGTCTGAAGCAGTGAACCAAGATCAGCCGAACCTGCTGATGTGGCAGAAAAACAAACCTTACTTGCCAAACCTTACCCTGGCAAGCTGCCTCCCAAACATTGCTGACCCCAACTCTAAAGCATTCAACCCCCTCTGGGGTAGCAGAGTCACTTAATCCAAATCCAACAAACATACCAAACGAGAATTCTCAGTCCTGCCAGGCTCAGCCTTCAGCCCCCTTTCTCACAGGCATGATCCCAGCTACAATCAGCCTGTTTTCCCATTTAACAGCCAGCTCTATGGCTCTTCTCTATTCAGTCATCCAGGACAAGTCTACCTCCTCCCAAGGCAAGCTACAAACCATCTGTAGTCTCTGGTCGCAGCCAGGCTCCTTAACTCACACAGCAGCAGCTATCCACTGCTGGGAACTCAGCACAGGTAGAGGGAGGTAGGGCTAACTGAGTCCAGGGAATACACTTTAACCCTTTCCTATCTGGTATAGGGTTTGTCTACTCCACCATACTACCTTCTTCGATAAAACCAGTATTGGTTACAGTCAAATCTTACTGTAGAACTGATGAAATTGTTTTTAATTGTTCACTTTATTAATTTAACTTCATAAGTAAAGTTTATGAATTAAACATTCATTCATAAAACCAGTTACCCCAATAATTGGCTAATTGACAATTAAGATGCTTGTTAAGAGCCATAGGGTTCAGCCAGCTGCACTTTCAATCCAATTGCTGCTTAAATCACTGAAACTTGCACTGTTTCAAACACTGTAACTTCTGCTCACTGTTTGCCATTCATTATACTTGTCTACATTGTAGCTTCTGTTCACTCTTTGTCATTCCTTACACTTGTTCACATTGTTACAAACTCCATTTTAAAATGCTCACTCCATTTTGTAAAAGACTACTGCAACCTTCATTTTTGCAAAGCCCTGCTGTAATCTTATTAGTTTAGATGTGTGAATAAGGTATGATGCCAGCCTGTCCTGATGAAATAGAGTTCAAACAGCCCTAACAAAGTAAGAGGAGTCCACCCTAAAAAGAAAGAAGAACAAAAGGTACAGTAGAAGGAAGATCAAAGCCAGGTCCGAGGCTGAAAATCATGTCTGCAGTTGACAGGTGATCAATCACACCAAACCCAGAGGCAGCATGACACGGCAAGACCTATAGACTCTGGATTCAAACTAAACCCTACAAAAAGGATGAGTGAGATGGAAGACTTTGGGTAATGTTCTGCTGCCACCATGGGAGGGCAGACTCAGCCCTTCCGTGTGCCCAGCTTTCCTGGCCAGTTAGACACCACAAGCTACAAATCCAAGCTGCAAAATCAAGCCACAGATTCAAGCTATGTTCAGGACTGGTAACTATACAGCAGCTGCAGAATATCTGATATATAAAATAAAATATATATACAAACCCCAAATGTTCTGCAGATGCTGTATAGTTACCAGTCCTGAACTTAGCTTGAATCCGTGTGTGTATACACACACACACACGTCACAAGTTGTGTTATAATAAACATGCCATCTTTGCCTTGCCCCCTGAAACGATCCCGTGTAGTTTTGTCTGCATAACATTACTTGTTAACTGATCAAGTTTGAACCAGGGAAGGCCTATTTTAGGCCCTAGTATGGTCCCCATTACTATAGTATCTGAGATCCTCACAATTGCGTGTATATTTATCCTTACAGAGCCCCTTTAAAGTAGGGAAGTACTATCAGGTCCATTTTACTTATGGGAAACTGGGTATAAAGAGGCCAAATGACTCACCAGCAACACACAGGAAGTTAGTGGTGGATCAGGTATTTGATCCCAGGTCTCCCAAGCCCTTACCGTTGGACCATGCTTCCTCACTAGTTATCCTACTGAAGACTACTTCTTGATAATGAGATCAGCAGGTTAGTAAAACAAACGGGATAAGAAAGGAAGAAGGAAGCTTTGTATTCTGATAAGTGCACACAACAATGTGAACCTCAGACTTATTCAACAACCAGTGAAAATAGCATTGCAGTTAAAAACTGTCTATCAACAGCTCGTTGAGTCTTGCATTCCTTTTTCTGGAAAAAATGATGTGTGATGTGTATTTCATAAGGGTGCTATTAAAAAGTGCAGCACTAGATGAGATTTTTCTCTTTACTGTTAACACGTTACACTGTTCAGTAGGAAGCAAGATGGATGTTTTGACTGCTCATTGTCTTCTTCATACCATGAATATGCACATCATTGTCTAGAGGACAGTGAATGCATAGTAAAAAATAATAAAAAACCCACACACCACACACACACACCCCCCAGCAGTGATCTCCTGACCAGGTCAGAAATAATTTCTCCTTTGTGCATATACAAATAGCATTTATACAATTAACTGGAAAAGTTAAAAATGAAATTGACAGTGATCATTTTTCTGCCAACCCAAATCTATCATTTGCAAGTTATTGTATTTATTAAAGAGCCCTGTGTATGCCACAAATTTCATGAAAGAATATGGCTGCCAGAACCACTAGACATCATTTTGTACCACTTTTGCTTAATTTGCTATTATTTTCGCATACCTCAAAAGTTCTCAAATGAGAATAAATGAAAACAGGTAGTTTCCAAGACTGAATGATCTGACCTCTGGCATGGTTTGTATAAAATAGAGTGAAAGCATAACAATTTCAATATCACATTCATTTTTAGTGATGTTAGAAAGTGCTGTATATTGAAATAATAGAATTGTAGGATTGGAAGGGACCTCAAGAGGTCATTTAAGTCCAGTCCCCTGCATTCCTGGCAGGAGTAAGTAATGCATGTATACAGCTCGCACACTATTGTGATAAGAGTCAGATCTTGGACTAAGTTGGTGATCCATTTGTTCTTGCAAAGACCATGTAGACAAAATTTATTGCAAGAAGTTTACAACCACTGGAGATCAGCCAGCTAATAGAACTCTTACAGAAGGAGTTCCATTGAGCGAGTTTATGTTGCAACAAAAAAGGAGGTGCAATAAAGAAAGCAACTGGAATTTTAACTGACTGCAACTTCATTATAACAGTTAAACTTCAGACAAGGTAGCTCCCAAAGGCAGCCTATCCTAGGAATAAGGAAAGGGGAAGCAGTAGCTAACTTGAGCTGTCACAAGCTTCCACATAGTCACTACTCAAATCCAAGTAATGCCACATACTAGGCTTGGCCAGTCCATATAAATCCCAGGCTTTAAAACATCTGCATCATTCTGAGGCCTAATGAAAATCTGCAGCCCCATTCAAGCCACCACACATGAGAAAACTCCTAAGTATTGCCATAAGAGCCTAGGTCCCCCGGGAATGCCTTCTGCATGGAAGGTCATTTAATGCCAAGTTTTCAAGAAAGAGACATTACTGCAACTTCCAACCTTTAACGTCAGGAAACCCAATAATTGTATCCCTACTGAAGCAAATCTAACCTCAGCTGCTGAGAACTTCCATACAAAATTGTAATCCTGGTTAAACAGCCACAAGTTTTGTGAACTAAGGAAAACATGCATCTTCAGCACTTAGATTATGCCTGCTCATCATGATTTTATTGCATGGCTTCAAATAAGAGATATCAGCAAAAACTGATGGCTGCAACTGTAACACCACATTAATAGAGCAACAAGGAAGAATAAGATTTAGGAGAAAGCATAGCATGTTTGTAATAGTAGGGGGGCAAAACCACTATCTGTTTCACCTGGCATGGCCTTTTATTGATGCACCAGCATTCTGAGAAGTGGGATTAATCAACAACAGCCTCTTTAGGAGAGGGAACTACCATTGGTCAGTAGTCCTGTGAGATCACCATCCTAGATCATATTGCCTAATATAGTTGAGATGGCAAAAATTAGCTAGTTGAGCAATAAGCTATATTTCCATACCTCAAACTATGATCACCATTGGTTAGGTACAAGACATTTCAAAATAAAAATAAAGGCTATAAATCCTATTTAAGTAGTATAATTTAAAAACAAGTAGTATGCATATTTCATTGTTTGAAAAGGAATCGTTTTATGTTTTCCTAGTATCATCCCAAATGCTTTAAAAACTAGTATCTTTTCAACTATTATATTTTAAATCATGGCAATATATATATTCATATTCCATAAAGATCTATAGTAGAAGTGCCATTCTGTCACTTCACAAATTCACTTTCTAACAATGCTAAAAAAGTTAGGACTTATTTGACTTGGCTTTGTTCAATTCTGTTGCCATGGCACGTATGCACAAAAGGTGTTTCTTACCAGTATATTAGCAAGTTTGACATTAGCTCAATGCTACAATATGATTAATCTACTTAAAGAAGCAAATACTAACATGTAAAAAGAACCATAATTTTGTGCTCCATTTACACTACATTAACTTTAAAGACAATGAGATTAACAAATTGTATTTAAAAAAAAAACATACACACCCCTACCTTTCAGGGTGTCCTAGTCTAACAATCTCTCCCTCCCATGCTGCTGCATATTACAGTAGGGGGAAAAACCTGCATATTTCTCAGCAGCTTTTATGAATGCAGCTAGAACACAGAACAGAATAAATAAGCCAACGAAAATCCACTTACACAAACCAAAAGGGAGGCACTTGTTCCCATGTTAGACCTGTGTTGGAGTGTGCTGCATTTTCAGATATCCCACTCAGAAGACATGGCCACATTGCTTCTGTTCATTCATGCAACAGCCATTCAGAATGTTAGCATGGAGAGTGAAGGTCGTTAATTTGCTATTTTTAAACTTTAGCCTAGAATGTCACAGAGATTTCTACTGAAGACAGAAACTGAGTACTTGTAGACATGGATTCCTCATGGCAAACACTTGCTGCTACATAGTCATATGGCAAAAGCTCACTCAAGTGCACTATCAAGAGGTGTTTCCATGGCACCTAACACTCACACAATGTCATAGCTTCCTGAAAACTCAGACTGATCATTTGATATTCAGTTTCCTTTTTAACATGGAGAGATGTAAACAAAACAATCTTATTGACCAGTCATCCTTGCCACCTGCAAATAATGGTGAAGAGCATATTCTGAATTTATGGAGTAAGCAAGGGCAAAACACATGCAGAGTTTTAGTTAAGTGCTTTCTTTCCTTGCCTTTGTGAAGTTTTTGCAGATTTTTAGGTATGACAAATAATAAAAATATGATCCTTTAGCTAGGCAGGGAGAGAAAAGGACAGGCGTGTATAATATAGTAGCCACTACCCAAGCACTCCTCCTGGCCAGAGGCTGCTCTGCTGTACTCTACCTCTGTTTTCCTTCTTTTCACAGGACACTAAAGAGCCATCTTAATCTCCCCTCATATCAGGGACCACTGACATTCAAATACTTTACCATATGGGACACAGCAGGGCTTCTCCCCAGTCTAACAAGCACTCACTACCATGCCCAGTCTTCTTTAAATAGCTTTCTTTATTCAAACCTGAGCACATAGCAGCCAAGACAATTCCCTAGCTTATCTTTTATCATAAGATTTCATACCCTCCCCTCCCAAAAGGCTCTGCTTCTGGTAGTTTCTCAGTCCCAGCCAACTCTCTTCTCATAGCCAGTTCTTATTCAACCAGATCTGCTCTCAGCCAGCTCTGTTTCCTTTCTGATCACCCAACTCCCCTCCTATGACTTCTCTCCCCCAAAGACAGTCTACCCCAATCACTCCTCCACTTACTGCCCACTGACAGGCCTTTATAGCCCCAGGTGTAGCCCTGCTCTCTTTAATTGGCTCAGCTGGGCCCACTTGCTCTGCACAAGTTGTGGGGACTGGTCTACTGACGGACCAGTTACCCTGTGACAGGCAGACCCAAGGAAAGAGAAAGGAAGGCATTGTTATCCTGCTAATACAGTGTGCTCTGCTGGCCAGCAGTGTAGTCTAAGTGGGCCCCTATCTGCTACCCAAGCTGGGGGCTCATATATATGGAGGTCTTATCCTGACATTATCCCACCTAAGACAAGGCTCTGTGTGGTATTGTCCCCTCACCACTTCAGTAGAAAGTCCTGCCCATCTGAGCCTCTCCTGCTACCCCAACACAGCTTTCTACTAGGTAGGGTAAGGATGAGCCTCCTTACATATATGGCAGGCTCCAGGCAGTGACATGCCACCCCACAATTTTGTGTTCCAGGGCTGGAGATAGACATTCACTAGGGCACCCTACTTCTATAAGGAGTGGCAAGGCCCTCTCTCACCCCACTTGCCCTAACACACCCAAGAAATGGCTTTATTACCAAAATGGAAATTTCTGCAGGAAGTCTGTTTTTGACTAAGTTTTTCAGATTCTCATAAAAAATCCTAAACCCCTCCCCCTTCCACAAAAAGCACCCTTTGGTTTTTAGGCCATCAAAATCTGAAACTTTCATCCAAAACTGAAAGCCAAAACCAGTGACATAGAGAAAAAACATTTTCCAACCAGAACATTAGGAAGATCTCAAAAATTGGTTCCACTCACCTCAAGTTTGCAAGATTTTCTTCACTACCAGGAGCCCAGAGACTTTTTTTTAAAATGAAAACCTAGATCCTGTGGAAAGTGGTAGCCCTTGCCACGGGTTAGTGGATTATTCAAGCTCTCATTAATATTCTGGCTCACATGCAAATATGGATGTCTGCAAGAAGAGCAATAACCATATCTGTATGAACAGAAACCCATTTATATAGATAGGAAATAAAAAGCAACTCAAACAAAATCAAACCAAACAGCCTTCAGGGTTTGAACATTGTTTCTCCATTATTTGATCAGCTCTGCTTATTATCATGTTGTAGATTACTTGATTGTAAGATGGAAACAGATCTTTATTGCTCCTGTACCTGAGCCCTTAAACCATTCATTGAGGCAGAGGTTGTATCATTTTTCACCCCACAGGATTTCTTTGGAGCCTGACTCGTGCTCTCTAATAAAATCTCAGAAGATAAAAAAGCATATTCCCTAACACCTATTGTCATTTAGTTTAAATATATTTGAAATAATTTCTCAACCAATTAATGAAATGAATAATTGTGTATCATCTATTGTCAGCATGTACTCCCTTATCAGGAAATCTAGGAAGACAGACTTGTTCTTCGGGGAGGTCTGTGAACTGAAAGATCTATATCTACTCAATGTTTGTCCAGGGCTAGAATCACTGGAAGAACTTGTTCCAATCTCTTACTACTTCCAAAATAGAAAAAGCTTTCTTAAAACCATACAGTCAGAAACAGCTTTTCTCTTGCTCAACAGATAGACTTATAAGGTAAATGTCAATAAATATTGATTTCAACATACACACAAATGGATGAAAAAAATATTTCCATAGATAATCTAAACTTACAGATGGGCAAAGCAAGAAAAATGCTTTGTTTGCTTAGCATGTTTTGAGATGTGATGTTGACAATGTGTTTAACCAACTATAAAGCTTTAGCTTTTTGCCTCTCAATTTGTCAGTTATTGTCTGATCCACCCATGACTTCCTGTAACTGAATGTTTAAATAGATAAAATAGAAAAAAAATGCTGAAAAATATTGATATTATCCTTTTAAATTATATAAAAGAATTGAGTTCTGCTAAGTCTATATATGGATTTGAGATGTCAGGGGTTCAGCCAAAAAAAACAAAAAAAACAAAACAAGCAAAAGAAAAAACACCACAACCCACAGTCTAATTTAAGAAAAGAACATAAAAACAGTTTAAGAATTATAACTGATGTAATCCTCCTCTGGTCTAGTAGATAATATTAGCCCTAAGCAAATACCTTTTAAAGCAAGTTGACAAGCACTGGCAGAAAATGGATTTTCTGTTCATTTTTCATGGGCTCTGAGGTAGCACAAGCAAGAAAAAAAAAGGAGCAATGAGTCATCATTTATTAGCCTGGAAAACTAACTGTTCAGTCTCTTTGGTTTTTTAATTGCCATTATTCTTTGAGAACTGATTTTCAAGAGCAACCTGCTGTGTTTGAATATCAAATACAAATAGGCCCATTTAAAATGAAAGGAAAACACATTTCAGTTCCCTTGGAACAGGGAGGGGCTAGATTTTAAAAAGGTGCACCATGTCATTGACATCAATGGGAGCAAAGGGTCCTCAGCACCCCACCAAAGCTGTTCAGTACCCTGCAAGATTGAATCTTTCAGTTGCATGTCCCAAACAGTCACCAGCTCACTCACCAGCATAAGAGCACTTGCTCATTTTCAATAGGTGGCAATACTGTAAGTACCAAAAAAAAGGCCTATCTAAACTAGGGAGTGAAAAATAAAGGAGTGATCATGTATTCAGGGCTGTGACAGAAGGCTGGGAGCTAGCACCTGAGCCAGCACTCTGTTCCCCCTGGTACCAATTTGAGTGGGGAATGAAATGAAATTATCTAATCAGGTGGGAAGCCCAGACTTGGAGATAACAAGGAAGGGAGATCTCCTCTCCGACCTTTGGGAGAGGAGCTGATGGTATAAGAATCACTGTAAACAACATTGCTGCAAGGAAATGTAAGACGAGGTGGTGGTGGGAACTGAAATAAGCCATACAGTGTGGATACCTAACCTATGAAGTCTGAACAGGGGAGTAGAAGCCAGGAGCAGTGTGCGACCTGCTCCAGGGGCACAAGTGCATTCATTACTTAGTTAATGGCATATATTGTGCTACTTACAATGTAAATCTCCACCATTAAAGAATCAGAGGTTGCCAAAGAACCCTACTGGTAGGGGTTTGCTCTCTTTTTGGTATAAGTGGCTGCGTAACACATGAGGGACTACTTAAAAATTAGCAACAAGAACCTTTTTGTAAGTGTCCTTTATATTATAAAAAGCAGGAGTCCATCACATAACCCAGTTATGACAATGCATCATATGCATAGGCAGCAGGTTTGTATAATTTTTGGTGATGCCCAAAATGGTGGTGCTCCCCCGCTCCCGCCCTGTAAGCCGATATAAAATGAAACTACAACGCATCGGCGCCACAAGATTACAAGGGTCAATTAAAAGTGGAAAGTCAGAAGCAGCACTTGCCTGCTTCCATATGCAGTATTATATTTTGTTGCACCTGTTGTGACAAAGTGGGAATGTTCTTAATGTTTTCTCTGAATACTGTGAGGGTGCCTCAGTTTTCCCTGCAAGGTGCCAACTAAAGTGTTGAGGACAAAGAGATCAGGTGGCCTCCTTGTCCAGAAGAGAGACAAAGGCCAGAGAAGGGAGTGTCAGTTTGCAGTTGGCTGGGGAAAAGGGGAAAGGCCCAGAACTTGGGTCTGGGCTCCCCACCCCCCAAGATGGACCTGACTGAGGGGTCCTGTTCTCTGTACCTACAAGCTCTGTTTTAGACTGTGTTCCTGTCATCTAATAAACTTTCTGTTTTACCGGCTGGCTGAGAGTCACGTCTGACTGAAGAGTTGGGGTGCAGAGACCTCTGGCTGCCCCAGGACCCGCCTGGGCAGACTCGCTGCCGAGAGCGCAGGGTGTGGAAGGGCATGTTGAATGCTCCGAGGTCAGATCCAGGAAGGTATAAGCTTCTTACCCTGGAGACAGTATGCTCAGAGAGAGGAGGCTCCCCCAGAGTCCTGACTGGCTTCATATGGCATAGTTCCAAAGAATTCCAGCATCTCCTTCCACACCATGTGCTTCCCGGAAGTCCGCACAGGCACTGACACTCCCTCCTCCAGCCTTTGTCTCTTTTCCAGGCATTAGGAGGCCACCTGATCTCTTTGTTCTCCAACACCTTCAGTTGGCTTCTTGCAGGAGAGCAGCTCAGGTCATCAGCTACCAGGAGACAGGGTTTCAGTCACTCTCTGTGCAGACAGCAATACACTGTCCCTCTAGGGCTCTACAACAATCACACCCCCTTATCCCACCATCTAGATCCTTGAGAAATGCATAGGGGAAACTGAGCCACCCACACAGTATTCAGAGAAAATATTAAGAACATTCTCACTTTGTAACACCTGTTTATGACTAGTTATATGCTTTAAAGGATGTAAAATAATCAAGTATTGTGCTAAACACAATGATACTCCAAACTGACCACCAAATTTAAGTTGCATGTTTTTTGCCTCGCGTGAGAGCTCTGGGGTGGGGCTGGGAGTGCAGGTTCTGAGGTGGGGCAGGGCTAGGGATAAGGAACTTGGGGTGCAGACAGGCTGCCCCAGGGCTAGGGCCAGAGAGAACTCCCTCCCCAACACTGGCAGCGGCAAGCTCAGGGGGAGGGACCCCTCCTCTTCCCCCCTGCTCCCACAGCACACTCACTCTGCACCACAGTCACTGCACATGCTCCTAGGGACCCTCTCAGGTCCAGAAAGCTCACTCACCTCCCCTATGATGGGTACTGGGGGGGGTTGCCATCACGGGTGGCCTCCCCTGCTGCTGCCCCTCATCATAGCTTCACTGTGGATGGGGGAGGGGGTGCCCCTTGCCCAGCATGGGGCAGAAGTGGGTACTGCAGGGTGGTGGCTATGGGGGAGGGGAGCAGGCAGGGCCAGTGCAACCTGTGATACAGCATTGCCAGAGGGCAGCAGGAGAGGGTTAGAAAGGAACCTTATTCCCTGTAAGGGGAAGAAAGTTTGCTGTAGATTAATTAGAGCACCTGAAGACAGTCACATGATAAAAAAAACCCTGCTTCAATCAGACAGTGTGGGAGTTGGAGCAGAGAGGAATTGATGTTGGAGCAAAGAACAGTTTGGAGAAGTGCTGTGGTGAGCTAAGAAGCCCAAGACTCTAGGTAAAGGGGCACCTGGCCTGTACAGAGGGAGGGTAGGAAGCCCCCCACAAGCTGAAGGGCAGGAGAGGGAAGTAGCCCAGGGGAAGGAAGTGTCAGTTCAAGTGGTTTACCACTATCCTCAGGGCCCCTGGGCTGGGACCTGGAGTAGAGGGCGGGCCCAGGTCCCTCCCTCTTCACTCCCCTCCTCTAGGACACTAGTGGGGCAGTTAACATTCCACTGCAGGGGCAAGAAATGGTGCCCTGAACCCCCCCACAAAGAAGAGAAAGCATGAGACCCATCAAAATAGTGCCGGCAATTTGCCATACGTGGTGTTAAAAGTGGGATTTGCGCACTGGGGACTTAAACCAGGGTTAGACAAAACCCTCCCATCCTCAAGATGGACGATGTAGTCAAGGCCCTAATAAAAGCCATTGCGGCCCAGCAGGAGGCTACCCGGGGCCAAGCAACTGCCCAACAGGAGGCAACTTGGATACAGCAGGAAACTAATCATTTGTTGATGAGTCAGGCTGCCCAGGACCAAGCCCTGCTGAAAGACCTGGTGAACCAGATGAAGGCCCTTATGGAACTGAATTGCAACTATGAAGGGACCCGGACCATACGGGCCAGCCATTGCCTACAGAAAATGACACGGGAGGATGATGTGGAGGCATA
Source organism: Gopherus evgoodei (assembly GCF_007399415.2). Classification (NCBI taxonomy): domain Eukaryota; kingdom Metazoa; phylum Chordata; order Testudines; family Testudinidae; genus Gopherus; species Gopherus evgoodei. The sequence goes on along the minus strand of NC_044328.1, from coordinate 51,008,022 downwards.
CCTCCTCTCTTTTGAAAGAGCAGCCCCCTGGGAGGCCTGGCCCCGAGATCAGTTGTCTAGTATCCTTGCCCCATTCCTGTGTGGGGAGGCCCAGGAGGTCTACTACGATATGGCCGCAGAGACCGCAGCAGATTACCCCCAGCTGAAGGCAGAGATCCTGACCAGATCTGGAGTAACGACGGCATTGCGAGCCCAGAGGTTCCATGAGTGGCAGTATACGGAGAACAAGACACCCTGATCACAATTGTTTGACCTGATTCACCTGACCCGGAAATGGCTGCGCCTGAGGCCCTCAGCTCTGAGAAGATGATGGAGCTCCTGGTACTGGACCGCTGTATGAGGGGGCTACCACCAGGCCTCCGGGCTTGGGTTGGCCAGAATGACCCCTCCACCTATGATGAGTTGGTCTGCCTTGTGGAAAGATGGCTGGCAGCCTGGGAACTGTTCCAGACCCCAGACGAGGAGACACAGCAAACCAGGAAACCAGCCCCAAACCCATGGCCCCGAACTGTTGAGAACTACAGGAGACCTGTAACAGGGAGGAAAGACACTGAGGAATGGCCCGAGGCCAAGAAGGGACCTGGAGGTTTGGGAAGAGAGGCGGGGGGCTGGCCAAATAGCCCCAGGCAGAGGGTGACAACCGGAATAAGGGGGCGGTGTTATGAGTGTGAGGAATTGGGGCATATAGCAGCCCAATGCCCCAACAGGAAAGAACCTATGCAGTGTAATCTGGGGGATTACGAGGAGCAATGTGGCCTAATCAGCCTGATAGGGGTCACAACGACCTCACATGGGTATACAAGATCAGTAAAAATGAATGGTATTAAGACCACAGCATTAATAGATTCGGGGAGTGCTGTCATGCTGGTCTCGGAAGTTGGTGGGGCGAGACCAACTAACCCGGCCAAAAACACAGGGGTAACATGCGTTCATGGCACCGTGAATTTCTACCCCACAATACTGGTACGGATTGAGATCCAGGGGAATGCTACCAGGGTGACTTCAGGGGTGGTCCCCAAGCTCCCCTATCCTGTCTTAATTGGGAGGGACTTCCCTGGGTTTGAGAGCTTACTTACCTCAATAGAGCCAGGGGAGGGTAGCAATCCCCAGGCTGAGATGGAGGCACTTACAGATAACCTCACCCCAATGTTTGCTGAATTTGCTCCAGAGTTATTCTCATAGCCTGGGAAACCCCGAAAGTCTAGGCAGGAAAGGAGGGCAGATAAAAGATTAGGGACTAGGATTCTAGCTGAGAACCAAAAAACTTCCTTTGTGAGTAGGCGAACCCGTTCAGGAGGCCAGGAGATAATTCAAGCCAGAGAGGACTCGGAGGCAGTTCGTAGCCCAAGTAGGAGCAACCCAGGGGAAAAAGTAGAATTAGGCCCCCTAGAAGTAGGTCAGATTGGTACTACACGTGAGAATTTCAGGCAGGACCAGGCCAATGATCCACTATATGTGAATGTGAGGGAGGAGGTAGTGGAAGTAAATGGCGTACCTGTGGAAGGAAAGATCAAAGGCCCAAGGCCATATTATGTGCTCAAATGCGATCTCTTGTACAGGATAGATCAAATACTAGGGGAAGAAGTAGAGCAACTCTTAGTCCCACGGAAACACATAAGGGCAGTACTAGAGTTAGCTCACAGTCATCTATTTGGGGGACATCTCGGAGTAGACAAGACACTGGATAGAGTCCTAAGAAGGTTTTATTGGCCAGGCATACACGCAGAAGACCAGCGCTATTGTGCCTCCTGCCCTGAATGCCAGTTACATAGCCTCCGACCTTACTTGCAGGCCCCATTAGTATCTTTGCTTATTATTGAAGTCCCTTTCGAGAGGATAGCCATGGACATAGTGGGCCCACTGGAAAGATTGGCACGGGGCCACCAAAACGTACTAGTCATCCTTGACTACGCCACGCGATATCCAGAAGCCATTCCTTTAAGAAACCCCACATCCAAGGCAATAGCAAAAGAACTACTGCAGGTTTTTGCCAGAGTGGGCATCTCTAAGGAGATCCTGACAGACCAAGGAACCCCTTTCATGTCAAAATTAATGAAGGACTTATGTGCCCTACTCCGCGTACAGGCCATACGGACCTCAGTCTACCATCCACAAACAAACTAGTCAAGTGCTTTAATCGTACCCTTAAAAGTATGATCCGGAAGGTAGTAGCCCAGGATGGAAAAGACTGGGATACCCTTCTACCATATCTAATGTTTGCTATACAGGAAGTCCCCCAGGCATCCACTGGTTTCTCTCCCTTTGAACGCCACCCATGCGGGATGGACGCCACCCACGCGGGATATTAGATATAGCCAAGGAAGATTGGGAAGAACAACCCAACCCAGGAAAGAATGTCATTGAGTACGTGACACAGATGAGAGAGAGAGAATAACTATAGTATGAAAACATTTGGAAAAAAGGCACAAGAGGCCCAGCGGACATATTACAACCGTCAGGTGAAAGTACGGAGATTTCAGTCAAGGGAACGGGTGATGGTGGTAGTGCCGACTGCAGAAAGCAAACTCCTAGCCAGCTGGCATGGACCATATGAAATAGTGGAAGCCATTGGGGAGGTGGATTATAAGGTCAGACAACCATACCACCGAAAGCCAGAGCAAATCTACCACATCAACTTATTGAAGCCCTGGTGTGACCGAGAGATGTGCCTGGTCATTCGAGGAGCTCCACCCCAGACAGACAACCCACAGGGACAGGTAAAGATATCTCCTGAATTAACCCCAGAACAACAAACAGGGGTCATTGATATGATCTAACGGAACCAGGACATGTTCTGTACACAACCAGGCTGAACAACACTGGTCCAACGTCATATTGTCACCAGCCCCAGAGTAAGGGTGACGATAAGACCGTAGCGAATACCGGAAGATAAAAGGGAAGAAATTAGGACGGAAGTGAAGAAGATGCTGGAACTCGAGGTTATTGAAGAATCCCACAGTCAGTGGTCCAGCCCTATCGTCCTAGTCCCCAAGCCTGATGGCACCCTGAGGTTTTGCAACGACTTCTGGAAATTGAATGAAGTATCCCAATTCGATGCCTATCAGATACCACACATTGACCAGCTAGTTGATCAGTTAGGCAAGGCCCGATACCTAACCACTCTGGATCTGACCAAAGGATATTGGCAAATTCCCCTGGCTGAAAATGCCAAGGAAAAGACTGCCTTCTCTACACCCGATGGCCTGTTTCAATATACTTTCCTCCCTTTCAGACTCCATGGGGCCCCTGCAACATTCCAAAGACTTATGGATAAGTTACTGCAACCCCATGCCAAGTATGCCGCCGCCTATCTGGACAACATAGTCATCCATAGCCCTGACTGGGAAACGCACCTTGGAAAAGTAGAAGCAGTGCTTGATGCCCTGCGGAAGGCCAGCCTCACTGCTAACCCTCTCAAGTGCGTGATAGGACTAGCTGAGGCCAGATACCTCGGGCATGTAGTAGGGAGAGGTTTGGTGAAACCCCAATGGAACAAAGTGGAGGCTATATAAAGTTGGCCTCGACCAGTCTGCAAAAAGCAGGTCAGAGCATTTCTAGGGATGGTAGGATACTATCGGAGATTCATCCCACATTTCGCCACGAGAGGAGGGCCGTTGACGGATCTGATAAAAGCTCGGGACCTCGAGATAGTAAAGTGGACTGATACAACAGAAGAAGCATTTGCAGATTTAAGGACAGCCCTATGCTGCCATCCAGTACTCATAGCCCCAGACTTCGAGACGGAATTCATCCTACAAACAGATGCCTCGGAGGTAGGGCTAAGAGCCGTCCTTTCCCAGATGGTCGGGGAGGAGGAACACCCAATCTTGTACCTCAGCCAGAAACTCCTCCCCAGGGAACAGAAGTACACTGTCATTGAAAAGGAATGTCTGGCAGTAAAATGGGCTATGGAGACTCTCCGCTACTATCTACTGGGACAACGGTTTACCCTCGTGACAGACCACGCCCCGCTCCAGTGGATGCACAGAAACAAGGAGAAGAACGCATGAGTGACTAGGTGGTTCCTCTCCCTGTAGCCCTTCCATTTCCGGGTACAGCATAGGGCTGGAAGCCAACATGGCAACGCTGATGGGACGAGAGGCAGTGTTGTCGCGATAGGCCAAGTAGCCCAACCCCATGGTGTTGAGCTGGGGGGGAGGGATATGTGATACAGCATGGCCAGAGGGCAGCAGGCGAGGGTTAGAAGGGACCCTTATTCCTTGTAAGGGGAAGAAAGTTTGCTATAGATTAATTAGAGCACCTGAAGTCAGTCACATGATAAAAAACCCCTGCTTCAATCAGACAGTGTGGGAGTTGGAGCAGAGAACAGTTTGAAGGAGTTGGAGCAGAGAACAGTTTGGAGAAGTGCTGTGGTGAGCTAAGACGTCCAAGACCCTAGGTAAAGGGGCACCTGGCTTGTACAGAGGGAGGGCAGGAAGCCCCCCACAAGCTGAAGGGCAGGAGAGGGAAGTAGCCCAGGGGAAGGAAGTATCAGTTCAAGTGGTTTACCACTATCCTCAGGGCCCCTGGGCTGGGACCTGGAGTAGAGGGCGGGCCCAGGTCCCTTCCTCTTCACTTCCCTCCTCTAGGACACTAGTGGGGCAGTTAACATTCCACTACAGGATCAAGAAATAGTGCCCTGAACCCCCCTACAAAGAAGAGAAAGCGTGAGACCCATCAAAATAGTGCCGGCAATTTGCCACGAACCATTTAGGCGATCTAGGCGGTCGCCTAGGGCGCTGGCATTTGGGGGGCTCCATTTTCTTCAGCAGCGACTGCGGCGGCCGGATCTTCAGCCGCCCCGGTCGCCGCCGGCATTTAGGTGGAGGGAGCAGGGGCAGGGGAGCATGGGGAGGGCCACCTGCAGCAAGTAAGGGGGTGGGCAGCACAAGGGAAACTCCCCGCCGCAAGCCTGGGAGGCGGGAGAAGTGACGCGGTCACAGCATGCTTGAGGTGCTCGTGCACGGAGCAGGGGTGAGCTGGGGCGGGTGGGAGAGGTGCCTCAGAGTGGAGGGTGGGGAGCTGCCGCAAGGAGGGCACCTCAGGGCAGAGGAGGGGAGCTGCCATGGAGGGAGTCCCTCAGGGTGGGGGGCAAGGTGGAAGTTTCACCTAGACCATGAAACATCCTTGCACCAGCCCTGGGAGCAGGGTGTCACAAAACTCACCCAGGTCCCAGCTGCTCAGGTCTAGGAAGCCTCCCTCCCCCATTTCCCCTGTGGTGGGTGGGTTGGTGGATGCTGGGGGAGAGGGCATTACCTTCACATATGACTTCCTTCCTTGCCTGCTGCGCCTCACTAGGGGTAGGGGATGGGGCTTCCCCATCCCCAGCGTGGGGCAGGAGTGCGGCTGCAAAGTGGTGGCTGGTGGCAGGGCAGGGAGGGCAGGCTGTCACAAAATTCACCCAAGCCCCAGCTGCTCAGGTGGATCTAGCAAGCCCCCTTCCCCATCTGCCCTGTGGTGGGTGGGTGCTGGAGGGGAAGGGCACTGCCTTCACATATGGCTTCCTTCCTCCCCTGCTGCAGCCTGCTGCCCCTCAGGGTAGGGGATGGGGCTGCCCCTTGCCCAGCATTGGGCAGGAGTGGAGGCTGGGGCTCGGCAGGGGATCATAGGGTCAAACACTCACCGAAGCCCCAGCAGCTGCTCAGGTGAGTGATGTCCGTCTCCTGGCCGGAAGTCCCCTTGGTGTCTCCTCCAGGTGGATGCCGGGGGAGGGGAGGGCTGCCAAGCATGACCTCCTCCTCTCCCTCCGCCTCCCGAGGTGCTGCAGCAACTGCCTTAGTCTGCCAGCGGTGCTCTTGTGCTGTAGCCCTTAGGCGGCAGCAGCAGCGGCAGCCGGCAGCAGAAGCAAGGGAGATGTGCGCTGTTTTCTTTCAGGCAGGGAAGTTCCGGGGTGGGGGAGGATGCTCCAGGGTGCAGAGGGTGGCAGGCGCAGGTTGTGGGGGGGCTCTCCAAGCAGGGCGAGGGGAAAAACCCAGCTCCAAATATCAGTGGAGCAGAGCCCTTGACTCTGAATATTCCTGCTGCTCGAGCACCTCGAGCCCATATAACCTGCTGCCTATGATCATATGTTCAACAAGAATGGAAAAAAATAAAACAGAACAATTGTAGGTCATACCTAACAGTGGGCCTGCCTCGCCAAGCTCATACAACCAGCTGGAGGTTGTGGCACATACCACTCTTAGTAGTCTCATTGACCTCAAAGATCAGGCCCACAGTTATAAGAGAAACCTCTTGTCCGTGTTAGTAGATCTAACAGGCGCAGATAGTTAAGCATGTCTGTACATGGAGAATTGGGGCTTATTTGTTTTTGCTTTCAATGATGAAATAGTTCTTTGGCTATTAAATGTTGAGTGCCATTGTCTTAAAGGGCTTCCTCCCAGACCTGTTGCAGTCATGAAAAGAACACAAATAGGAAGGAAAAGGAATAGCTTGCTTGTTTCTCCTGGTAAATGAAAAGTTAGCTCAATATTTTTAAAAGAATATCAGAGATGCCAAAATCACAAGTGAGGCTAAGGCAGCTATAGTAAATCAGTGATCATTCGGCATAAATTATAGAAAAGCACCCGCAAAAACACAAAAAAAATTTTATAGTTCATGACAAAATGTGATTAGGTTAATTCACTGGTCTGCAACTCATTTTGGTACATAAGAAACTATCCAGCCATGCCAGAAAATAAGATCTTACAGGTTTAGAATAAAATCTCTTTTTCTATTTTAAGGAAAGGGGTATAAAATGATTTTTTTTTTTTAAATACGAGAGAGACTAGGCATGCAGAAATAGCAGTTGTCTATGCATGTATTTTTTAGTATGGCCACAAGGGGGTGATGCAATACTTGGAATTATTTTAATAAAATGTTACATTTGTGTGCTTTTTTTCCACAACTATACCACTGAAGTATCCTGAAAATATTCAGGGCCAGGTTCATGCTGACAAGTTTCCCCTCAGACAAACCAGTTCTACTTTTACTAGAACTGAAAGCAGGTTTCCAAAGTGAACCCAGCTGCGTATCACTTTACATTGTATTCATTGGATCATGAGCCACTTTTAATTAAATTTGATGCAGTTGTAAACACGAACGTAACAGGAGAAACTAGGAACTGGGGAGAAACCATTGAGTGCCTCTCACTGTCTAGCTGACTGGCAAAAGGAAATACTGTATATAAGGACTTAAACTGAGATTGATAGGAATAGACTGATAAGAATTCCATCCCGCACTGAGTGATCATTGGCAAGGGATAATTCATGAAAGAGATAGTGTTTCCATTTTAAGCTTTCAGTCCCCTGAATTTCCAGTCACCCTTTAGTCTGTATACATTTTTTCCATATTCCAGTTATACTAAATAAAAAAAACAGCACTCTATATGCACACTGGTCATCAAAATATTCAAACCTCTAAACTCTCCTTGAACAGCAGCAGAATATGTTTTCTCTGATTTCCTTCTCCAAACTATATTACATGAAAGTGGTGCTATCAAGAACCACACTGTCACATCCAAGAAACAGATGTCTGATTCTACCATGTTTCACCCAGATGAACTTATTGAGAAATTGTATTTAAAAATATAGGCCATAATTTACACTGTTAAGCCATTTACAGATTGGATTGGAAACAGCATGCTCTCTACTACTTGTTATCATCTTGTTGTTGTTGTGAACCACTACTAGGTTCAAAAAAATAATTAGATAAATTCATGGAGAATTGGTCCATCACTGGTTATTAGCCAACGTGGTCAGGCGTGCAACCCCATATTTTGTGTGCCTCTATGCCTCTGACTGCCAGGTGTTGGGACTGGACAAAAAGGAATAGATGATCACTTCATAATTGCCTTGTTGTATTCATTCCCTTTGAAGCATCTGGCACTGGTCACTGTCGGAAGACAGGATATTGAGCTAGATGGACCATTGGTCTGATCCACTGTGGCCATTCTTATTTTCTTATTATTCTGCCCACCTCTTTCCTGCAATTAACGGATGGTCTTTTTCACTTTGTGAATTACCAAAGGTGAGGTTGCTTATGGCATATGCCCATTTCTGCTGTCTCCCAGTAACAGCTGAATTATGGAGATAAGTGGGTGAATGGATAGGGGTGATGATGGAAAAAGGAAAAAAAGAGAAGGAACAAGTGAAGGTGACTTTGTAGCCTTATATATGTGTAACTATTTAATAAAGTCTCCCTATCTATTTTCTTTTTTTGAGGCTTTCAAGTAGTCACAAATCCAAATCCTTATCTGAGATCTCCCTTGCCAATTTTGTAGAGCTACAAAGGTGCAAAAGAATAGCAACAACTAAGCTCTTGTGAAAATGTCATGAAGACAAGTTGGAACCTGTCTCTGTTCCTGCAATGTTTTTTAATGTAATTCCCTCCATGGACCTAAAGGTCTCTTAATGGTTCTAGGTTTATGGGGAAATAACTGAACATTAAAAGAATATTACCTCACATTATTTAAGAGCAGCATTCTACGGGTGCACTGAGTAAGACTTCCACTGAAACCAGTGACGGTTCTGTATGAACAACTACAGAGTAAGTCTGAAAATCAGCATCATATAGGAGGCCTGCTCAAGGCCCTGCACATTATTTAAGATCCACCTAAGCCCATATCACATTTTAAATGAGGGTTAGGGAGGCATACAACTTTGCGAATGCCGTCTGCATGGGATAAATTACACTCATGATGGGGAGGAGGGAAACTAAGCCTTTTAGATCAGTAAATAGAACAGAGATGATAAACTATCAAAACAAACTGACAACCTAAAATTGATGTAGTTGCAAATGCATCCAGTAATAGAACATAGCATAGAAATGAGAAAGAGCTGCTGTGCTTTGGAGTGACTAGTTTTGAACATTGCTCTAATTACAGCAACCTGTATTTAAAAGGCATACACTATTTCTTTCTGCAAAAGAGCTATAGAGAAGTATTTAACCAGGAAAGTTAGTTGAGTTACCTCCCTCCACAGTATTGCTATTACTAATTTGCAGGACTGACAACAAAGTACTGTCTTGTTTCTTCAGCTGCTATGTTATAAATAGCTGACACCCGCTCAGAAGTGCAAGATCACTCAAAAGGCTGTTTGACTTGAAAAAATACATATCTGATTGAAAAGAAGTTGCTCCTTGGTCCATGTAAATTTTAGTGTTATTCTGAATTGCTTGTGCATTTTGTCCTTTGCCATTTTTAAAGAAGATACATGTTCTACTATCTGATAAAATGCACATCTGGTAAATATTGTATATTTTTTAAGTAAACTCTCTTCCACTATAACGAGGACCTTGGTGCCAATGAGAGTTGCATGCAATGATGTAGGGTAGTATACACTACCTATGGCTCCTCTGGTAATTTAGTAAATCCTCAAACTTCAATATTTAGGTAAACAGTGGGATCTAGGAACAGCAGTCTCACTAGGAGGTCTTAATCAAATGAATTTACTTTTGAAAATAAAATGGCCAAGTGTGAAGGTAGGTGTCAAAATGGTCACAGTACGCAAGTGGCTTCCATCTCATTTCAGAATACCTGAATATTTAGCATCTTTAATTACAATAAATACCATGTTTCTGGGCATGAAACAATGACTTATTAATACTTAAATTGAAATGACTATGACTACGCTAAGGTTATTTAGAAGTGTCATAGGTGAAACAAATTACATTATCCTTTTTGAGCTGGGGTGGGTGGTTGACTCGGGGGATGGAGGTGGTGGAGATCAGAGGAAAGAAGAAGAACAAACTTAACTTTCACCACAAATCCAAACCCTTGACTTTTTTGACACTCTGAGGGCTTAAAAAGAAAATTCCCAGTGGATGCTCCATCTATATTTCCTCAGAATTTTGAAATCTATATTTACATAAGACAAGACAATTACTAAAAAGGGGCTTCATCTCCTTGGGCTGAATTGGAATGCCTAATGGAACTGCTACAAGCATCTCCTCAGTGTTTCTTAGCAAGGGTTGTAACTGCAAAGTGTCTTTCTCAATTTAGACTTTTGTCTGGTATGATTTTGCTTAGGAACACAGAATCACAGGGCACTAAATCCAGGAAAGTAACAAATCATGTGAAGCTAGCAGACAGGAGGCAACTAATCTAAAATAACATTCATTCAATCAAGACAGAAGGTTCCAAAGTTATACGCCTTTAAGAAGCCACAGGTACAGACAGACTCTGCCTGACCTGTCCACAACTCCCCCCTCCATGCTTGTACATCTCCTTACACTATGTAATAGGTGGTGCAGGTGCCACCCTCTACTTCTCTGGACCTTGTGGAGATGCTCTCCAAGTCCAAGATCCATGTGGCAGGAAAGGGAAAGGCTGGTGCTAAACATATATTGCTCTCTTGCCAACCCTGCAGAGATTCCCTGGAAAATAATACAGTTTAGAAATGTATTTATGTGGAGCTTCAGCTCATGGTGCAAAGTCAGCCACACTGGCTAAGGATGCAGGGGAGGGGGTGTCCAGGACAGATGTGCAGGCACACGGCTTCCAGTGGATCAATGGGAGGCTCTCAGGTTTATAGATGGGCCCCATGACCCCGGCTTATGGATGGAGTGGCAAACCCCACTGGGAGGAGAACCCTGTGAGATGATCATTGTGGATACTACTTCTTTCAAGGCCCTTGCACTTTGTCCCTTATTAGAATCAGTTGAAATTTTTCAATATTTGTAACTACATTTTTCTTTAATGCCTCCCATTTTTTTCAACTAAATTTTTTTATGCCATCATGCAGCAAGAAAAGTCTGGGCTTAATCAAACTGAAAGAAAAGATAGAGGATACTTCAACTTTTTGGCACATTTGATTTTTTTTTTCTCCATATAATGCAGGGTTTCTCAAACAGGAGTCGCCGCTTGTGTAGGGAAAGCTCCTGGTGGGCCAGGCCGGTGTGTTTAACTGCCCTGTCCGCAGGTCCAGCCAATCACAGCTTCCACTGGCCTCAGTTCACCACTACAGGCCAATGGGGGCTGCTGGAAGTGGCGGCCAGTAAGTCCCTCGGCCCGCACCGCTTTCAGCAGCGCCTATTGGCCTGGAGCAGTGATCCACGGCCAGTGAGAGCCGCAACTGGCCAGACCTGCGGACGGGGCAGTTAAACACACCGGCCTGCCCCGCCAGGGGCTTTCCCTACACAAGCAGTGACCCGTGTTTGAGAAACCCTGATATAATGAGTCATTCCTACTTGTTACCACAACCGCTACTGTAGTAGCAACCTCAGAAGTAGCATTATGCTCTATGAAAGAAAGTGCCCTTAGTCATAAAAGAAAAAAAAAATCGGTGAATCAATTTTTGGAAGGGGGAACTGAATGAGAACATGACCTTATGCAACTTGATATGCATGTCATGTTGCATCAATTTTTAAAGTAACTGCAAAAAACTAAAAGTGCATAATTTGGATATGCTCTCTCACTGTAGGTCAAGCTACAACACTGGCCACATATAAAGCAGCTGGCTAGCTATTAATACTGTTACTCAAGAACTTCTAGCTGTCACCATAAAACAGAGCACCCAATGACATTTCAGCACAAACCGTACTTCCAGGAGAAGAGGAATTATACGAGGTCAGAGGGTGACACATGCTAACTTTCTATTTAAGACAAGATTCCTACATTATAGAGTTCATGATCGAACATTATAATGTTGTTCCTAGCAGTTTAATGGATATAGTGTTCTATGCACCCTACTCACATTTCCAGGTTTATAACCATGTCTGATTTTTGCTGCTAGGGGCTCTGACACAATTCAAAAGTGGCCTCTAATTTTGGGCATCTCTGCTTTTGGGTATTTAGCTTTAGACAACTGAATTCTTCTTTTAAGAGCAAATAAATATGCACAATTCTAAGTCAAGGCAGTGGTTACTGTGGGTGCTCAGCATCTCTGGAAAAAATAAAAATCAAGCTTTAATCTCTAAAGTTGGACATCCAAACAAAAATACCAAAAAAATGAGAGGCTACACTAAAAAACATGGACCCCTATATTAAGACCCCTAAAAAATTAGTGATTAAAGGCATCCCCGGCCAGTCCCACTAAAGAGGTGGAACTTCAGAGGGAGTGTACTTTAATCAGGGTTATAATTGTTTCTATGAAACCAAAATGTTTAATGCCTTTTGGGAGCAGGGGGAGAAGGGCACAAGCTGAATTGTGAAGTCAGGGATCAATTGGGCTACCTGCAGAGGTGTTATGTTGTATATTACATCGTGACTCTGGCTAAAATTGAAATGTAGGCTGGATCTGGTTCATCCTTTTCAGTGGGTCTGCACTACGGATGAAGCAGCAACAGAACAGAGCTGAAAAATTAGTGAGAAACTTTAAATTGCTGTAACATTGAATGAACCTAATAAAATAGCTTCATAGTAAGAGCACAGCATAAAAATGAGAAAACATTGCTGGGCTTTACAGTGACTGCTTCTGCAAACTGTTTCAGTTACATCAGCCAGCATTTAAAGGGCACATAGTATTTCTTTCTTCAAGAAAGCAAAAGGGAATTATTTAACTCGAAGAGTATGTTCAGAGTCCGCTCTCCAAAGAGTCTTGATATAATTCTGAAGAGGATGATAAATCACTGTCTGCTTCTGTGGCATAAATAATTGAGCTCAGATCAGAAACACAAGATCACTGATATGGTCCTTTGGAGTTCAGCTAAATTTCATATTAGAAAGGGGTTTCTACTCTTTCTTTTCAAATTGTTGTGCAGTTCTGACTGTGTGTCATGGGCAGCTTAAAAAAGATAAAAGACCAATGTCAGACTTATCTCAAAAATGTACCATGACACTTGCCTCCAATAAATTCCTTAAATAAAAATCCCTTGAAATACAAAGAGCCATGACATCAATGGGTGTTCCATGCAAACATGTAAGGCAGCATAACCCCATAGGGCCCCTAGCTCCTCTTAATATATTCTTAACCATCAACATATGTTACAAACCAGGGGACTCAGGAATACTTATCCATTTGGATGCATAAATAGGCTGTCAGTGGACTACAATATGTTTTTGCAGTAAACCATAAGGATTATCAATTAAGTAAAGCACTGCAGAGATTTAAACCCCAATAATACTTGGCAGATTAATTGCCAAAAACAAAGAAATCACTGTAAATATTCTTACCATCTGCTAATAAGAAAATAGATTGTTCTACTCCTGACTCACTGCTAACTTGACTGATTTAAGCAACAACTATTGTTCATATATTGAGTGTCCACAAAAAGGGATACAGAGAATAACTTGATTAGTATTCCATTTCTGCTCCAAAAGTTGTACAGGTCTCTTTGGCAAGGACAGGTCCATTCTGAAAAGTTGTATGCTTCTTCAGAGTTTGCCTCTACCCAGAAGATGTTTTCACCTAAAATTGGACTCAAGTCACATTTTTTTCTTGACATTAGACACCATCACAGTGGGGTGTCTTCAGAATATGAAGAATTCAGTAATTCACTGCATCACTGGAACACCCAAGAGACAGTAGTTCAACCTTCCTAGCCATAAGGTAGTGTGCTCACAACAAGCCTGTATACAGAAAGTTCAAGTAGTATATATAAAATTGAGACAGCTGGAAAAATCACCAATTTTCTGTACTAAAAAAATGCTATTAAATTTTAATTCCAAATTAATCTAAAAAGCCAAAATTAAAAGAAATGAGAAACCAAATCCCTCCCACTGCCCCAAAAATGGCTTTGGGGCCATTAAACATTTCTTTTTAATTTTGACCCCACTGCTAGGGTGCCTCCTCCTAGCTGCTCTGAGGATTAGCCCTTTCCAGTTCCAATGCTCCCTTCCGCCACTCATTTGCTCACCCTCTACGTGCAACTCAGTATGCTCTCCCTTCATGGCTTGGTCTTCCAGCCAAGTCACTATTATTGTCCCCTTCCACGGTTTCAAATTCTTATCAGATGACTATCCCGGCAGTCTTCTGCTCCACTGCCCAGTCTGCGTGTTGTCCGCAATCGTTAGTAGGGGAACCCAGGCTACGGTTCAGCCCAGCGACCCTACAACCAAGGTGTGCACTATCCCAAGCCTTGGTACTACATCACCTACATCAGGCTTTCTCCACCCTCCTCTGGTAGACCCTTCTCTCATGGACAGCACACCAAGGCTTCTATTCTCTCCCTAGTTTCCACCTTTCCACCAGTAGAGCATGACTAAAGGCCTCACACTGTAATCCCCTCTGGCCACAGCTTCCAGCTTTTATACCAGTTCAGCCTGTTCCTCTCCAGCTGGGCTCCATCTTCTCTTAGGGCTAGCCTAGCCAGCTTAGTTCTCCCCAAGTGCAGCCTATTAAGTTAGTTGGTCCTTTCCCAGCTACCTTAATACTTTCAGTGAGGGGTGGAGTGAACACTCCATCACTGTATATGAAACCTTTCAAAATGAAGTCATTTTGAAACAAAAAAAATCCAAAAATTTGAAAGCTTTTTTTTTTGTCTAAACAAAAATTGTCAAAGTGGACACAATTTTACAACAAAAAAATTGATCAATTCTAAACAACATTTTTTGACTGAAAACTGTTTTGATGAAAATTTTCCAATCACCTCACCAGATGAGGGAAAAATATATTTTTCACACTGGCAAAGTTTACACACTCTCCAGCATCCAATATTTGAATTTCATGACCTGACCTACTTAGTAGCTCCCAGTATCTGGGGACTCATACCACAGAGTTAATGTCATGTGGAAATCTAATATTTGGACAAGATTACCCAAAATATAGAACCAAAGGAAAAATGATGCAACCTTAGTAAATGCTGCTGGTTGTCTTCTCTTAATATAAAAATCGACAAAGAGTCCTGTGGCACCTTATAGACTAACAGACATTGGAGCATGAGCTTTCGTGAGTGAATACCCACTTCGTCAATTCTCTCAATATATCATACTCACTGAAAAAAGATGAGATTCATACTGTCAGCTGTGAGCCAGCTCTTTGGCTGATATAAATCAATGTAATTTCATTGAAGTCAATGACCCTATGCAGATTTTGCGCCAACTGAGGATCTGGCCCTATGCCTCTCTTCAAGGTGAAATTACATCAGGGATGTAGATTACAGCACCAGTGCCATCTTTGGACAAATTGCCTAATAATAAATTCCATTTCTGATGAGATGTAAGATATTGCTCTATCATTACAATGTTCAATTTTTATAACAGAATGACAAGTATTGTAATTATATTTTCATATTCATGATGCCAAGGCTATCAAAGGGTCAAAAGGTATGTATATAGGGAGAAAAAAGAAAAAAAGATTTAAGATAAGGCAATATTGATTACAATGTATTCCTCTTCAGGCTGTATATGTCCTGGATAAGATGTTATACACTTTGCTAAAGATAATACATGATACTCATAGGTAAGGCTATGATTTTGTAATGGATATTTTTTGTAAAAGCCATGGATAGGTCACGGGCAGTGAACAAAAATTCACAGCTGTGATCTGTCCCTGACTTTTACTAAAAACATCCCTCACAAAGTAGGGAGGAGAGGTCCAGCACCCTGCCCCGCTTCATACAGTGGCAGGGAGCTGCGTGCCCTCGCCCTACCCAGTGGCTGGGGGGTGGGGTATCCTCTCTGCCCGCAGGGGCTGGAGAGCACTGGGGAATCCCTTGCTGTGCTGCAGGACTGGAAGCTGGGGGAACAGCTGAGAGCTGTGTGGGCTGCTGCTGCGGGGCCTCAATGTCACAGAAAGTCACTGAATCTGTGACCTCCATGACATACATGTAGCCTAATTCATTGGGCAGACTCTCAGATGATGTCAATTGTCTTCAGTGGAGCTAGGACAGTGCACCTGCTGAAGATCTGCCCTATAATTCTGAGTGTGTGGCCCTATGGATTGCCCAACCTAGAATTTGAAAATACTTTAGGCACTCACATTTGAAACTTGGGTTCTCCAAATGGCAAATGTGTACTCACCAAATAATTACCTAAAGTTCTCCAACACACATAGTTTAACACTTCAGGGAAAAAGGTCACTTTACACACCCAAAAGTGCCGAGTGATCTGCAACATACAAAAACCAGACCTCCCCTACCTCAATCCTGTTGGCAAACACTAATGAAAACAAAAATAAAGAAATGAGAGCTCTCACTCATTTGACACAGTGAGGATTTTCCTGCTGTATGAAAGTACTCCCTCTTCCACTTGCAGTTTCCACATACCCACTTGGATATGGAATCACCTTTATTTTATATTGTTAAAGGACAAGTATGATGAACTAGAAAATAGCTGTATTATTTATGAATATGGTGCATGCCTCTGTGTGTAAATCAAGAGGGAAGAGGAATAGGTAGAGCAGGAGTTCTCATAACCAGAGGATGGGGGACCAAAGCCTGAGCCTGCCTGAGCCCCCACTGTCCTGGATGGGGGGACCAAAGCCCAGGGATTCAGCTCCTGGCAGGGAGCCTGCAATCTGAGCCCCGCCACACAGGGCTGAAGCCTTCAATCTTCAGCTTTGGCCCCGGGTGATGGAGCTCAGGCTTTGGCCCCAGGCCCCAGCAAGTCTAATGCCAACCCTGGTGACCCAGTTTGAGAACCAAGCAGGAAAGACAACATAATAGCTTAGATAAGGAACTTCCCAAAACACACACAAGCCAGATTTATAACTGTGAAGAGATGACTCTTCAGCCCCAACCTTGGTGAGACAGCTCCTTTGCCAAGGCTGGAAAGAGAATCAAAGATAACACTAAAACATTAGAGGAGCCCAGGGCCTAGACAAGAGTGGGGGGTTTAAAAGGAGTGGGCAGAGACTGCCCAGGAAAGTGCCAGCAAAACATTGACCAGAGAACACACAGACAGACACAGGGAGCATGTTTTGAGCAGGACAGTGTTTCTCCCCAGCCAGAGGTGGAGGTTAGCTGGGCTGAAGAGAACTTGCAGAAGCTGGCAAGGAAAGATTGGAGTATGAGTAAGACCCAGGCATATAAGGCTTTACATTGTACTTTCAGTGAATAAATAAATAATGTTTTGTTCTGAAGACTTTTTTTTTTAGCCACTCTAATCAAATTGGTGGTCACAACTTCCCGCAGTGAAAGGGCTGACAAGTGTCAAATGCAGTTGGGCCTGTTGCATTAACATGGTTGATAAATAGGAGCAGACACCAAAAGACCCAGTTCCAGAGTGGTTAACCATGTGGTTCTACCCAGAAAGGTGCAGGAAGCCAGGTCTGTCATCTAAGGAGGACTAAAAGGGGTCAAAAGTGCAGTTCATAACCATGACAGAAAGCACACAACCAATCTTTGTGTAACAATTTAACAATAATATTTCTTAATTATGCATCTGTTTTTTTCTTAAGGAATTTTAAACCATGCAGTGACTTCAGTGGGAATTTGGGTTGCAGAAAGGTGGTGAACTTGATCACAACACACAGGGCCTGGAAAAGCCAGACTCAATTAATAGAACAGGAATAAGTGAAAGCGCCTAGGAACATGTCCTTAGGGGAAAGATCCCACAGCTCCATTCCAATGTAGGATGAAGCGCTTGCATAACTGAGGGTACGTCTACACTACCGGATTACTCCGATTTTACATAAACCGGTTTTGTAAAACAGATTGTATAAAGTCGAGTGCAGGCAGCCACACAAAGCACAATAATTCAGTGGTGTGCATCCATGTACCGAGGCTAGCGTCAATTTCTGGAGCGTTGCACTGTGGGTAGCTATCCTGTAGCTATCCCATAGTTCCCGCAGTCTCCCCCGCCCACTGGAATTCTGGGTTGAGATCCCAATGAAAAACAGTGTCGCAGGTGATTCTGGGTAAATGTCGTTACTCTTTCCTTCCTCCGTGAAAGCAATGGCAGACAATCATTTCACACCCTTTTTCCTTGGATTGCCCTGGCAGACGCCATAGCATGGCAACTATGGAGCTCATTTTGCCTTTTGTCACTGTCACCGTATGTGTACTGGATGCTGCTGACAGAGGCGATATTGCAGTGCTACATGGCAGCATTCATTTGCCTTTGCAAGGTAGCAGAGATGGTTACCATCCCTATTGCACTGTTTGCCATTGTAAATTGGCGATGAGATGATGGTTATCAGTCATTCTGTACCGTCTGCCATGCCATTGTAAATTGGCGATGAGATGATGGTTATCAGTCGTTCTGTACTGTCTGCTGCTGTCATGGGTGCTCCTGGCTTGCCTTTGCTGAGGTCAGCCAGGGGCACAAAGGCAAAAATGGGAATGACTGCCTGAGTCATTCCCTCCTTTATGTTTTATCTAAAAATAGAGTCAGTCCTGCCTAGAATATGGGACAAGTGTACTAGAGAACCAGCGTACCAGAGAACCAGAGAGCACAGCTGCTCCGTGTTAGATCCCACAGAAATGATGAGCTGCATGCCATTCTAGGGGGTGCCCCTGCAACAACCCCACCCATTACTTCCCTTCTCCCCCAACTCTCCTGGGCTACCATTGCAGTGTCCCCCCCATTTGTGTGATGAAGTAATAAAGAATGCAGGAATAAGAAACACTGACTTTTTAGTGAGATAAAATGAGGGGGAGACAGACTCCAGCTGCTATGATAGTCCAGGCAGGACATTAAACGGTACGGGGGAGAGGAGCCCAGCCTCCCGCTGCTATGATAGTCCAGGCAGTACAGAATCTTTTCTTTAGACATGAAAGGGGGGGGGAGCTGATGGAGCTCAACCCCGACTTGCTATGATGAAGACAGTTACCAGCCGTTCTGTACCATCTGCCAGGAATGACCGGAAGTCATTCCTATTTTTACCCAAGCGCCCCCAGCTGACCTCACCTGAGGCCAGCCAGGAGCACTCACGGGATGATGACGAGGACGGCTGTCAGTCATTTTGCACTGTACTGTCTGCCACCAGGGAGGGGAGGGGAGGGGAGAGGATGCTGCTGTTCAGTGCCGCAGCACCGCGTCTACCAGCAGCATGCAGTAGACATACGGTGACATTGAAAAAAGTCAATAAACGATTTTTTCCCTTTTCTTTCATGGGGGAAAGGGGGGGTAAATTGACGAGATATACCCTGAACCACCCCGGACAATGTGTTTGACCCTACAGGCACTGGAAGCTCAGCTAAGAATGCAAATACTTTTTGGAGACTGCGGGGACTATGGGATAGCTGGAGTCCTCAGTACCCCCTCCCTCCCTCCATGAGCGTCCATTTGATTCTTTGGCTTTCCGTTACGCTTGTCACACAGCACTGTGCTGTGGACTCTGTATCATAGCCTGGAGATTTTTTCAAATGCTTTGTCATTTTGTCTTCTGTAATGGAGCTCTGACAGAACAGATTTGTCTCCCTATACAGCGATCAGATCCAGTATCTCCCGTATGGTCCATGCTGGAGCTCTTTTTGGATTCTGGGACTGCATGGCCACCTGTGCTGATCAGCGCTCCACGCTGGGCAAATAGGAAATTAAATTCCCGTCTACCTGGCCAGTGCATCTGAGTTCAGATTGCTTTCCAGAGCGGTCACAATGGTGCACTGTGGGATACCACCTGGAGGCCAATACCGTCGATTTGTGGCCACACTACCCCTAAGCCAACATGGCAATACCGATTTCAGCGCTACTCCTCTTGTCGAGGAGGAGTACAGAAGCCAGTTTAAAGAGCCCTTTATATCGATACAAAGGGCCTCGTTGTGTGGACAGGTGCAGGGTTAAATCGGTTTAGCGCTGCTAAATTCGGTTTAAACGCATAGTGTAGACCAGGCCTGAGTCAGAGTTTAAGGTGGTTTCAAAAATCATATTTATTCCTTGGTTTGAAAGATTTTGGTTCTATAATTTTTAAACAAACTTCAAAAAGTGTGCAGCAAAATATTTGGAGCATAGCATCTTAGTTTGCAGTGGTATGCAAATTGTTAAGTTTTACCATAATGTTTACTTCAGTTATACAATAGAGGTTTTTCCTCATTAGAATACTTTACAATAAAGCAGGGAACCTTAAAAAAGGAAACATTTCCCTTACCATGATATAAGCACCTCATCAATGTATTGCATTCCAGGTGATAAGGTATTTTTTTCAAGCCTCTCATTGTACAACTATTGGAAACCTCTGAAGGGAGATGTTAGTGCCATCCTTTTCCACTAAGAAAAGGGCCTTCTAATATATTCCAAATTGCTACAGCACAAGATCTTTTTTTTCCATAAAAACAACAAAAAAAAATACAGCTGATAATACAGCAGAATATCCCCATTACTGGGTGATGGAGTAGATGGAGGCTGAACACATGGAGTACAGCTACACTGCAATAAGAGAGCCTTGGCACAGCTGTGGCTGGCCTTGGCTAGCTGACTCATGTTTATGGGGCTTGGGCTGAAGGGCTGTAATTTGCAATGTAGACACACATTCACGCTCAGAATGAAGCCCGGGCTCTGAAACCCAATGATGGGGGTGGGTCTCATAGCCCAGGCTCAGCCTACCCCCAAAATATCTATACTGCAATTTTATACCCCATGCCCCCAGCTCAAGTCAGCTGACCCAGGCTCTGAGACTCGGCGCTACAGGTTTCTTATTGTAGTGTAGACAAACCCACAGTCTACAGTAGACAAAGCAAGACCATTCTTAAAAAAATGAATGTCAAGCATAATTGGATTTTCTTCTATTTGTAAAAGGATTTTTGTATTTCATAAATAAGTGGAAAAATTACTAAAACATTTTGCTATATAGTACATAGTATAAAAAGGCATTGAAGAGTTGTCCAGCTGCCATTTAAATACTAGATGCAACCATGTAGGAGTAAGTATTTGGAGGTGGCTTTGCACTCTGATTATTACAGTTGTCCCAGCATGGCAGAGCTGCCACCAACAGAAGAAGTCCACCTAGCAGAACACAAAGTCCACTAAAGCAGAAAGCAATGTCATATGTCTGTGTCCAGTCATAAAACCAACCTGAAAAGAAAAAGAAAAAAAGTGAGATCAATGATATACAATTGCTGAACATACAGCAGAAATGTATTGAGAATCATCATATTTGAATTAACAACAAAATGTATGGTTTAGTACATAATGTTGTAATGTTACAACATGCAAAACTAACAAATGTAATCTAAAAACTGTTTAGCACAACATGTAATATTTCATCATGTTTATATTCCCCTTACATTAGTCTGGTCAGCTATAAAGAAATGTGTTGTAACTTTCTAAATATTTGCAGCAAAGAGTCCTGTGCATCTGACGAAGTGGGTATTGACCCATGAAAGCTCATGCTCCAAAACGTCTGTTAGTCTATAAGGTGCCACAGGACTCTTTGCTGCTTTTACAGATCCAGACTAACACGGCTACCCCTCTGATACTTTCTAAATATTTTAATTTCATCATTCTACTATCACCACAACTACGCAGAACAGACTTCAGTGTGAACTTATTTAATTTGGTACTGAACAGAATCTATAACAATTAGAATTTGACATCACTTAACCCAATATCTTACCAACAATTGGTGGTCCAAGGCTATTTCCAAGTCCAGCAAAGAACATTAATATCCCATATGCATGTGCCAGTTTCTCAATTCCCACAGTCTTTGTGGTTACATATGGAAAAATTGACCAATTCCCAGTGAGAAAACCTAAAATCCCAGAAAGTATTGCCAACATAATGTAACTTTTGGCAAATGGAATTGCAACCAAAGCCACGCCAGTCATTACTAAGGTAATTACATATAGGTATAAAGTATTAATCCATTTAAAATCTGCCAGTACTCCTAAAACAAGTTTACCAACTGCAGTCATAATCCCTATAATGGAGATAAGAGGCATAACATATTCTTCTTCACTAATGTTTGAACTTCTTGCTACATCTTCCATAAGCAGTAAAGGAGGAAATCCACCAATGTCAAAAAGTAAAATAGCAATAAAAAGTGATGAGAATACTTTGTTTTTAAAAAGAAACAATGTTTCTTCCCAGTAATTTAAATACAGTTGCCATTTCTTCTTGGCAAGCTGTTTGCAAAAGAATGTTTGTTCTACAACTTTCTGTTTATAAGTGTCTGTCTCTTTTGCATGTATTGATATTAATCCATTCTTATTTAAAATACTGTCCTGTTTGCAATCATGTCTGGACATATTATTCACACATTTTTCTTCATTGTAGCCCTTTTCTAGGATGCTTGTATTTTCTTCAACATTTTCCTTCTCGTAGTAAATCAAGTATTGATCTGGAACTTTTTCTAGACATGATTTTTCTGGCATAGGGGAATTAGATAACTCCAAAGGTCTCATTAGACTGCCACATGCTAGTATATTTAGAGATAATGCACCAACTATTAGCAAACATCCATCTAGTCCATATAGCTCAATGAGTTCTCTTTGTAATGCTGCATATATAAAAAGTCCAACACTTGAACCTAGAAAAGGAAATAAAATGAGTGTAAGTTATTTCATGAGGTTATGTCAGCTCTCCAATAGCAAGCTTTAATATTAAAGAGACTGTGAAATATAACTGACAGATAAGGTCTTTCAAGGAAATTGCTCTATTATATTAAGTGTATGTATTATCGTGGGCTGGGATTGTATGAATGATACAAAATCTGGAAATTATAAGGTATATAGTGAAAATTTGTCAGACAAGTATGGACTTTTAGGACAATAAGTGTTAAGTGGACTTCCTGGGGAATCCCTAGGAAGAGGTTAATGAAAATTACCCAATTCCCACTATGCAAAAAAATTACCACAAAGAGTCTTTGTCTGCTGATTACCTGTTACAGAAGGCCATGGCCAAAGCCCGAGCTCTATAAAGAAATGGCTGCTCTGGACAGCCATTGTGCTAGTTCTGGATTTAAGACAAATATGAACCTGTAACCATGCAGAAAACCCAGTTATGGGTTTTGAGGGAAAAAAACCTACCAGAGCCCTAGGCTGGAGCGGGGGGGGTTGCCTCTGGTAAACTTTATCATATATGTAGGTTCTTTTCTTGGTTTAATAGGTTTCTCTGTAATGTTTTTACCTTAAGAATGAATGTGCTTACTTAGAAGGAAAATCCATAGAATTATTCTGTCTTCCACACATGACATGACCACCAAAAGCAACCAGAACTTTAACAAAATTAAAAAATAGTATGGATCGGATCATGCCCTCTCACATAAGACACTGAGATGGGATAGTATTTAGACTCTATGCAGGACTCTACACCTGGTCAAAACTGCTCCAAAAGGGGACTCAGATAAAAAGATAACGCAACCCACAAGGCCAGAGGCCTGACAATGTGCACTCTCAACTACACCCTGCTCTGTCTATTCCCTTGCTGACCTACTCAGTCTAAACCCCTTATATGTAAGGAGGATGGACAATTCCAGGAGACCAGAGGATGGATGGAACAGGGCTGTGAAGGAGGCTGAGCTAAACTGTCTCAAGATATCCACACTTTGTGGATTTCTCCCATGCACATATTTAAGTGGCTTGGTTTGGGTTGTTGACTTCAAGCTTTTTATTAAAAAAAAAAACCCCAAAAACCCCAAACATTAAACTTTTCAGTGTCCTTTTAAAAGTCAAAACCAACAATGTCTAGAAAAAATTCCATTTAAACTACAGCTTTGCTAATTGTCCCCTAATAAGCTTATATAAATAGCAATTCTAATGATAAACAAAGGGTTACATTTTATACTAGAGCATCATTTCTGTTATTTTGCACTACCATTCACAGCTATATAGACTACTAACAACTACTGACCCAAATTTTGGCTTTGTTAAAGATATTTTTGACTAATCCTTTTTGATTATTCATTAGTCACTAAGATCAGCAGTAAGCAGTTTAGGACAAATAATTTATAAACTAGAGATTTGTAATATTTTAAAAACATACCTGTTGAAATCAAACCAAGTGCAAGGCCTCTGCGTTTATCAAAATACTGACAGGTGATGGTTACTGTTGCTGTATATAATAAGCCACAGCCAAGCCCTAACAAATACAGGAAGTTTATCAAGGCATCTTGTATAACTTTATACATAGTTTACCTTTTTTTAGAAAATTCAAGAACTAGCTAATACTTGACAACATTCAATTAAAACATGTAGAGCAGTATCATTAATGAATATAATTAAAGATTGGATGTGAAGGATCAACCTATAAATACAATCTTAGGTCTACATTCTTGTTTTCCTCAAGTTACTTTTATTGTTTGTTTTTCCTTACCTCAGATACATTTTTATAAATATGAATTTATCTTTCTGTCCAGATTTAAAAACAGAAACAAAAAACAAATCACCACCAGACTTCTGAATTTTAAAGACTTACTTTCAAAGCACAAGCAATACTTTTTAATCACATGGCATAAATTCGTTTCGTTTGTACCTCCAGATCCAACAAATTGCAAAGACCAATAATGTTCTTTGTATGTTTTCTTAGTCTATATCACAACTACCTTAATTTTGGATGTACATAGCCAGACTGTCTAAAGCTACTTCTGCCATTTTTTAAACAATAAAGTCATTTGTCAAGACTATTACAATAAAAGGAGCCTAAATGTGAAACTTTAATATTAATCTTCCTGTTTTCCATATGAATCACATACTCTACCAATTACTACTGCTTCATTGGCTTCCATCCAAACAGCTGTAATGATGGATTTTACAAATTACTGGGATGGCTAATTGTGTGCCAGGTAGTTTAAGATTACAATACTAATCCAACCATTATCAAATAGGAATGCTTCCTTCCTTTGTTTTACTCTACATCAGACTATTTCAAACACAGTGGCTGGTTGCTAGCTAGTCGGAATACTGCAATTTCATGTATCAGTGTAACTTCAATTCAGGTTCATGAAGAAAACAAGATAACCATTTATTTCCTAATGATTTCTGGTTTGTTAACTAACATTAATGAACAACTATTCCTTCTACTACATGATTCCTTATAAGCTTTTATTCTTACAAATTTACAATGTCACAGCTATGGGAAAGAATTTAAAGAAAGTAGGGTAATAGACAATCTCAGCCTTCTTCCATTACCAATCAGCAATATCTAGGAAAGGTAATAACACATTATTTGAGACTAATCTTCTGAGGAAACCGCAAAAGCTTTCATGCTTCTTGTATTTGACACTATTGTAACACAATCCATTAATTCTTAAAATAAAAAGTTCTCTATTCCTTGATAACTAAGGCCCCAATCCTGCAACTGCAAATGTGCAGCAGACCCCTGTGCCCACACATAGCCCGAAAGTAAGAACTGCTTGCATGAGTAAACATTTACAGAATCTGATCCTGATTCTGAATATAACAGTCTTTATACAAATTCAGCATTCAGTTTCTGAATGATTAGTCTCAATATGAACAATAGTGACATTTCTTACCAACAATAATTCCATATGAAAAAAACAGAAAATATATATTCGGTGCAAAACTGCTCATCATCAGGCCCCCAGCCACCATGAACCCACTGAAGATTGTCACAGGTCTTGCTCCAAAAGAAGACACACACGCACTACAGACAGGACCTACAGCAAAGGGGACAGAAGAGAAGAAAGAAAATAGCTTTTAAATATCAGTAAAAAAGAACTGAAAGGTATTTTTCCAATAATATATTTGGTGTCGTTCTTAAAAATTGTTCAGGATCCCAATGGTATTATAGTATTCAATACAATACATCATAAACCTACAATGTCACATTGCACTTGCATGTATTATACATTCTTGACAAGTTTCACTCAAACAGTACTGAATGATACCAGAAAAATATGAACATTCTATTTTATATCTTTAATGATATTTTAGAAAAGCCTGGTGCTAGAATCATAAAACAACATAGGATAACATTTAAAAACTTCAAGCTCGTTTGTTTTGGGGTTTTTGCAGTGTTGTTGTAGCCATGTTGGCCCCAGGATATTAGAGACAAGCTTTCATGCTACACAGAGCTCTTCTTCAGGTCCTGAATGGCTTGCCTCTTTCACCAACAGAAGTTGTTCCAGTAAAAGATATTATCTCATCTTGTCTCTCTATTATTAATTTTTCCTTACATTCGTGGCAACAGTGCCATCTGGTCCTTACACTAAGCCCTGGTCTACACTACGCGTTTAAACCGAATTTAGCAGCGTTAAACCGATTTAACCCTGCACTCGTCCACACAAGGCCCTTTATATCGATATAAAGGGCTCTTTAAATCAATTTCTCCCCGACGAGAGGAGTAGCACTGAAATCGGTATTGCCATGTCGGATTAGGGTTAGTGTGGCCGCAAATCGACGGTATTGGCCTCCGGGCGGTATCCCACAGTGCACCATTGTGACCACTCTGGAAAGCAATCTGAACTCTGATGCACTGGCCAGGTAGACAGGAAACACCCTGCGAACTTTTGAATTTCATTTCCTGTTTGCCCAGCATGGAGCGCTGATCAGCACGGGTGGCCATGCAGTTCCAAATCCAAAAAGAGCTCCAGCATGGACTGTACGGGAGATACTGGATCTGATAGCTGTATGGGGAGACAAATCTGTTCTATCTGAGCTCTGTTACAGAAGACGAAATGACAAAGCATTTGAAAAAATCTCCAGGCTATGATAGACAGAGTCCACAGCAGGGACTCAGCACAGTGCTGCGTGACAAGCGTAACGGAAAGCCAAAGAATCAAATGGATGCTCATGGAGGGAGGGAGGGAGGGCATACTGAGGACTCCAGCTATCCCACAATCCCCACAGTCTCCAAAAAGCATTTGCATTCTTGGCTGAGCTCCCAATGCCTGAAGGGTCAAAAACATTTTCCCAGGTGTTTCAGGGTGTATGTCATCAATTTACACCCTTCCTCCACCCCCAAAAGAAAAGGGAAAAAAATTGTTTCTCGCCTTTTTTCAATGTCATGCTATGTCTACTGCATGCTGCTGGTAGACGCGGTGCTGCAGTGCTGAACACCAGCATCCCTTTCCCGGTGGCAGATGGTGCAAAATGACTGGTATCCATCTTCATCATCATCAGCCCGTGAGTGCTCCTGGCTGACCTCGGTGAGGTCAGCCGGGGGCGCCTGGGTAAAAATGGGAATGACTCCTGGTCATTCCCAGCAGACGGTACAGAAGGCTTGGTAACCGTCCTCATCATAGCAGCTGGAGGCTGAGCTCCATCAGACCCCCTCTTTCATGTCTAAAGAAGATTCTGTACTGCCTGGACTATCATAGCAGCGGGAGGCTGCGCTCCTCTCCCCGGCACCGTTTAATGTCCTGCCTGGACTATCGTAGTAGCTGGAGTCTGCCTCCCCCTCATTTTATGTCTCTAAAACCTCAGTGTTTCTTATTCCTGCATTCTTTATTACTTCATCACACAAATGGGGGGACAATGCCACGGTAGCCCAGGAGAGTTGGGGGAGGAGGGAAGCAACAGGTGGGGTTGTTGCAGGAGCACCCCCTAGAATGGCATGCAGCTCATCATTTCTGCAGGATCTCTGGGGCTCTGACCCGGAGCAGCTGTGCTCTCTGGTTCTCTAGTACACTTGTCTCATATTCCAGGCAGGACTGACTCTATTTTTAGACAAAACATAAAGAAGAGAATGACCCAGGGAGTCATTCCCATTTTTGTCTATACGCCCCCAGCCGACCTCAGCGAGGCCAGTCAGGAGCACCCATGACAGCAACAGATGGTACAAAAGGATTGATAACCGTCATTGCCAATTTCCAAATGCAAACGGTGCAAAATGACTGATAACCATCATTTCATCGCCAATTTACAATGGCACACGGTGCAATAAGGATGGTAAACGTCTCTGCTACCTTGCAAAGACAAATGAATGCTACTGTGTAGCATTGCAGTACCGTGTCTGTCAGCAGCATCCAGTACGCATACGGTGACTGTGACAAAGGCAAAACAGGCTCCATGGTTGCCATGCTATGGCGTCTGCCAGGGCAATCCAGGGGAAAAGGGTGTGAAATGATTGTCTGCCATTGCTTTCACAGAGGAAGGATTGGGTGATGACATTTACCCAGAATCACCCGCGACACTGTTTCTGCCCCATCGTGCATTGGGATCTCAACCCAGAATTCCAGTGGGAGGGGGAGACTGCGGGAACTATGGGATAGCTACGGGATAGCTACCCACAGTGCAACGCTCCAGAAACCGACGCTACTCTCTGTACATGGACGCACACCTCCGAATTAATGTGCCTAGTGAGGCCGCGTGCACTCAACTTTATACAATCTGTTTTACAAAACCGGTTTATGTAAAATCAGAATAATCCCGTAGTGTAGACATACCCTAAGAAAACATCTACTGTAAATTACCTTTCCCCCACATCTTTCAGGAAATGAAAGACTGACTACAAATAAACTATTTTGATAAGAGATTGCTGTAAAAAGCTTTTCTGATGTTTATTTTAAAACTGACATAACTTGAGGGATTTTTAGTGTAGACCATAGCTGTGGTGCATTGTAGCTGAATTAGTCTAGAACAGTGATCATGAAGCATAGAGGAGCTCTTTTTTAATTAATTTCAAAAATAATATAGTAAGAAGAACATTAAAGTAGAGGGTGTTAAAAATCAGATACATGAGTAAGCTGCTGTCTGTTACAGGCAGGGAAATACAGAATGCAAAACAGAGTCATATGCAAGTATCTGAAATAATTCCTAGTGGCATCACCATACACCTCTAGTAAGTCCCACTAAATAAGCCTCCTTTTCCCACACATCTCCCTCATCTTTCATGTAAAAGAGGAGGCTATGGAACAGAGCTTTTTTTTAAAGAAAATGAGAGGTAGGAACTGGCACAGTTCAGGGAAATTGCACTGGCCTTTCCCTTCTATGGCCCAGCAAGGGCAACCACTGTAAGCTCCTGGTTTCTCGACTGTCACCTTTCTTGGGTAGAAACACCCATCTCTCCCTGACCAGGGTTTATCCAGGCAGCACAGTTCCCTGCTGAATGGAGTTCACCAGCAAGCTAGACTGTGCTTTGCTTTCTCATCAGAGGCTACAAGCAGGTTAATTCCCCATAGTTGTAAGTTACCACACAGCTCTTTCTAAGAAAGCACATTTATTCTTAAGGTGAAAGCATTTCAAAGAAAACATATTAAAAGCAATAAAAAGAACCTGCATGTGTGATCATAAGCTTACCAGAGTAATAATACTTGTAACTAGCAACGGCCTTGAGCTGCAAAATTCAAACTCATATCTGAAATTCCGAAGTTTGGAAGTCTTCAGAACTAGGTTTTTAGCCTGGCAAGTTTTAGAGCCAAATGCCATTTGAGAAGATCAAACCTCAGAGTTAAAGGATATTAGGATCTGGCCCTAATTGCAATTATCTAGAAGTACTATATAGAAGATGGCAGTATGGTAGATTACTACTGTACTAGATGACATTTGTCAAGTTGGATAGCTTATGTTAAGGGGAAACATGAGGAATTTCCAGAAGATGGAATTATGGCAAGGTGGGTAACATAAGGTAAACAGCAGATGCGAATTAGTGAAGGTGGGAACTGGGAATGTGAGCCAGGATTTTAGTACGATTAGCAGCGGTATTGGCACAGGCACAAGCAGTTCTGGGAAGCAGGCTGGGATGGAGTACAGATCTGGCAGCAGATGGGAACCATAGGTCAAGTGAAAGGCAGGACAGAGCTTTTGCTTTTAACGAAGTTGTTAGTTGTAGGACTCTTCAACATGGTTTACATCAGGGCTCTATCCAGGCAAGGGATAAGAAGGAATTAGTGGAGGAAACCAGAAGCTTGATTGTGGAGGCTGGTTATTTTGATTTTAGAAGAGGTAAGGAAGCCAGTTGGAAGTTCAGCCTTGCTGCTTGTCAAGGGGAAAGGCAACAATCAGTATATTGTGAGGATGAAAGTTCTGCAGTGCAATTAGTGAGGGCAAGTGCTTGAAGTGTTAGGTTGCTGGTGATTCTTGAAATTAATCACTAGACTGGCAAATTAAAATGGCATGTTTCTTAAAACCACAAGATTTAAAAACGAAACTACACAGGATGTCTGTGTGTTACATAAGAAGTTCTGCTCCACTAAAAACATTAGGCAGTGATAACAATTCCATTGAGCAGAGGAATCTGCACTCTTTTTCATTTTCTATTTCTTGGTCAGTATACTGTGAACAAGAGAAACAGCACTTCCTTTTCCTTCCTCCTCTTTTTATGAAGGGAATCTCCAAATTCCAGGACATCCTTCTTACAAAACTTCCCAGTATGGTTTGGTGGGTCAGTGGTAATTCAACAAAGTACGAAGCAGGGGATCAGAGTTGAAGCAGTAAGCTTGGTCCTTTGCTCCCATGCCAGCAAGAAGTCAAAACATGCAACACTGTGCAAAGTGCTGCCTCATTCTACTCTCTCATAATCTGTAATCTCCTTTGGACCCCATCATGAGCAGCTCTGATAGGGCCCAGAAAGAGCCACATCCAACCTGCCCGCTGGGTTGAAGGTGAGGAACGAAACCAATGGGTTGGTGGAGGAACAGAGACCATTGTTGCCCCTTCCTCCCCACTCCCGAGGAAAAAAATCCCATGGCTGCATTATCAATACATTGATGAACCTATTTACCAGCAGAAGGAATGCCAGAATAGATATTTAAAAGGGACCCCAAGGCTCTTGCTGAAAACAGATGCTTACATTGGGAGACATAACTTTTGTATAAATTCCCTCTGCCACCCCTCACTCAAAAGAGGATCCAAAAATAAAACTGACAGTTACTCTACTCAGACCTCATACGGACGTCCATAGCTCAGAATGTTTCTCTCTCTCTCCCAGTAAATCGACATCCTGTCTCAAAGGACCCAATACCTTTAATTCTAACTTCATGGGATCCTGAACAAGGAGATTCTAATAGAAGCATGATATTCTCTAAAAATAATTCAAATACTGTAGGCTTCCAAGAAATTATTTATCTCAAAAACTTAGTACAGGAAAAGAAAGTTAAGCCTGAAGATACAGACATATCAAATATTCTACAATTTCTGCAAGATGCTGTGGCCCTAGGTTTAGGAGCCTATTCCTTAAAGGTCCATTTTTCAGGAGTGTTCTAAATTTATATGCTGAATCTTGTAATACTTCACATTCCCAAATTCTCACATTTCAGAGAGCAGTTAAACGGGTCAATCTCCTAGATTATCTATCTTTCTGGAATGGGATTTAAACTTGGTTTTTACGGGCTTCTTCCTTTTCTATCTTCAAGGCCTTGCACAGAAGAGATCTACTTTCTGTCAATAAAAATATGATTTCTGGTAGCCATTATCTTTGACAGGAGAGTTTCAGAGATAATAATACTCTCCATGGAAGAATCACACAGCGGCCTTCACCAAAATAAAATAATTCAAACTCCTTCCTTCAGTAAAGAAGTAATTACTTCCTCACGTTTGCTAAATATCCGCACGACAATCTCTGGCATAAGCTTGATGTCAGGAGATTTATAAATATCCGCCTCATACACTAATAAGAAAATGTTCCTCACTTTTTAATTTTTTCCATCCAAATTATTAAGGACCTTAAATCACCTATAGCTAACTCTAAGGCAAAAAGCCACATCAGAGATCTGCCAGGCAGCCATGTGGCCATCAAGCTCCACCTTCACAAGACACTACTACTTAGATCTTTTGACCACTGCAGACATATTATTTGCAAGGCAGAAGCTTCAGTCCAGGGGTCCCTAGACAATTCTTCTTCTTCACAGGCAGCATGGCTTCACCCTGCTTTGCAGACCATCAGTACTAACATCTCCCTCGCTTCACTTTTTCAAATTGCTATTTCTTGTTTGTGATGATTTAGCAGAAATCAGGGTGGATAAAAATCAATGATAAAAAAATGTAAAAAATCTGATTTTTTAATTTAAATCGGATTTTTTTGATAAAATGTTTTGAAGGTAAAAACCTATGTAAAGATCATTTTAATTAAGATATCTTTGAGCTATAATGTATCTCATCGTGGAATAGAGATTATAAATTCTAATTATATAGTATGAGACAATATAGTCATATAATGTTTAAGAAAAGTTTTGTAAATGAGTTCCAATAATTCATGGATTAGGGACCCAATCTTATAGGGTTCCAGGGGCTTCTGTATAGAAAGATTAACCTAAATAACCTATCTACCCAGTGGGACTCGGTGCTCAGTCTGGAGGATACCATCAGAAATCCTTACTTTTGCAGTTCTCAAATGGTAGATATGTGTCTCCAGAGATAACATGCTTGTTAATAGCAAAAATGTTTTCAAATAAATAAATAATATACAGAGGTGAGAAATAACAGACCTCAACCCTATTGTCCCTCTGCAAATTTGCATACACAGAGTCAATCCCTCACCTCTCTCTCAAACAGGATGATCAGACAGCAAGTGTGAAAAATCGGGATGGGGTGGGGTAGGGGGGTAATAGGAGCCTATATAAGAAAAAGACCCCAAATCGGGCCATCTGGTCACCCTACTCTAAATGGGCAATGTTTCAAAAGTTCAATAGAAGATTGTTGGGGGTGGAATAGATCTGGACAAAGAGAAGTTGTCTGGGGATAAATGTGAGAAGGGAGGGACAGGTAGTAGAAACAAAAGTGAACCTGTTTGAGCAGCATATTCCAGAAGTCTTGAGGTCTTTCTGAGTGTAGCCTTGTCATGAATATAAAGGGAAGGGTGACCACCTTTCTGTATACAGTTCTATGGGGTCCCTCCTGACCAGAGGCACAAAATCTTCTTACCTGTAAAGAAGGGGTTCTCAAACTGGGGGTCGGGACCCATCAGGGGGTCATGAGGTTATTACATGGGGGGTCATGAGCTGTCAGCCTCCACCCGCAACCCCGCTTTGCCTCCAGCATTTATAATTGTCTTAAATATATAAAAAGTGTTTTCAAGTTATAAGGGGGGGGTCACACTCAGATACTTGCTATGTGAAAGGGGTCACCAGTACAAAAGTTTGAGAACCACTGCTGTAAAGGGTTAAGTAACCTAGCTCACACCTGACCAAAAGGACCAATAAGGGGACAAGATACTTTCAGATATGGGCTGAGGGGGAAGGCTTTGTCTGTCTGCTCTGTGTGCTTGCTGCAGTTAGATCAAGCAAGCAAGCAAGCAATCCAACTCCTACAGAGTTAGTAAGTATTTAGCAAGGAAATGCATTAGTTTACTTTTATTTTGACTTGTGT
This sequence comes from Gopherus evgoodei, assembly GCF_007399415.2. NCBI lineage: Eukaryota > Metazoa > Chordata > Testudines > Testudinidae > Gopherus > Gopherus evgoodei. The sequence continues at coordinate 50,975,088 of NC_044328.1, read as the reverse complement.
TTTCCTTTGTGTAAGAGGGAGGTTTATGCCTGGTTTTGTAACTTTAAGGTTTTGCCTAGAGGGGAGAGCCTCTTGAGTATTTTCTTATTCTGTGAAGTACTTACCATCCCAATTTTATAGGAGTAATTCCTTTACATTTTCTTTAATTGAATTTCTCTTTTAAGAACCTGATTGATTTTTCATTGTTTTAAGATCCAAGGGTTTGGGTCTGTGTTCATCTGTTCCCATTGGTGAGAATATATTCTCACGCCTCCCCAGGAAAGGGGGTGTACGGGCTTGGAGGGATATTTGGGGAAGGTAGGGCTCCAAGTGGCCTTCCCTAAATATTTATTTAAATCACTTGGTGGTGGCAGCATTATTTAATCCAAGGTATAGGAGAGAAATTGCACGTTGGGGAGTTTTTAACCTAAGCTGGTAGAAATAAGTTTAGGGGGTCTTCATGCGGGTCCCCATGTCTGTACCCTAAAGTTCAAAGTGGGCAGGGAACCCTGACAAGCCTTCACTGATTTGAGATCTACCATATCATTCTCTCACTAGAAGGAAAAACTTATAATTGCAGCAGGCCATAAAAGAGACCCAGTTTGGGAATATTTTAATGAAGTTCCTTTTCCTGTGGGTAAGACAGGCATGCGTGCAAAATGCAAACAGTGCAACAAAGAAATGCAAGGCTTGGTTGCCTGAATGAAACAACATCATGAGAAGTGTTCCTTCTCAGTAGGAAGCTGCACTGAAAACGATGAAAGGAACATGTCTGACCATGCAGGACCTTCCACGTTGATAAACTTTTTTATTTCATACTTCTTTCTTAAGGACTGCCTGTCTTCCTTCTGAGCTATTCTTGAATTCTCATGTTTGAAGAAAATTATAGTTGTTAGTCTATGGTACTATCATTTTAGATGCAGTTGTGATAAAAAATAAATAGCTGAAATAGGCAGATCTTCCTTTTACAATTTCACCTTTAAAGTAGTGCTGAGTGTCAGTGAATGCAATGACTAATCCTAAATGAGCAGTACAGTAATAATAATTAAATAACTACATGACTTATTTTGTTTAGGAGAATCCATCCTCAACATACAGGATTCTGAAGACTATCCACCTTCAAGATCACCATCATTTTCTATAGTTTCAGAGTTATCTACAAATTACAGTGTTTCAGTCACATCATGTATGTCACATAGCCACTATACATCACCTGTAGCAAAAAGAAAAAGAAAAATCCCCATCATCCAGAAACAATCATAGATAGGTTTGTGGGAAGAACCAGCAGGTTACAAAGAGAGATCATTGATTAAAAAATTGCCCAATTTGTTTATGCAACAAACTCTCCTTTCTGTATGATTGAAAATCCACACTTCTTTAACATGCTTCAGTTATTAAGACCAGGATACAGTCCATCCAACAGAGCAGATGTCACAGGCAAATTGCTGGATAAAGTGTATGAAAGAGAAATTGAGCAGTGTGCAAAAGATCTAGAGGATAAAATTGTTAATCTGAGTCTTGATGAGTGGAGCAATGTCCACAATGATCCTGTTGTATGCGCCTGTGTGACAACAGAAGAAGGGAACTTCTAAATTACAGAAATTATATCAGGAAATGCACACACAGCAGAATACTTACAAGAAGTAGCAGTAAAAGCTATAACAAACTATGAAAAAAAATTCAAATGCTTAGTGCGCAGCTTGGTCATAAACAATGCTGCAAATGTATCCAAGATGAAAAGAAATTTAGAAGCGAGTAAAGGGAGCTACCAACATACGGTTGCAGTGCTCATTTGAAGCACCTCCTAGCCAAATACTTCAGTGTTCTAGAAATGAAGGCTAATGTTGTTGAAATTGCAAAATACTTCTGTAACAACCACTTAGCAGCAGCTGCTCTGAAAAAAGTGAGAGGAACCAAGCTAACTCTCCCACAAGATGTGCGATGGAACTCAGTAGTGGACTGTTTTGAGCACTGTATCATGAACTGACAGTTTGTGAACAAAATTGTGAAAAAAATAGATGGCACCGTCACAGCCAAAGTTCTCAGCATCAGGCGTAGGAGAAATGTTGAACACATGCTGAGTACCCTGAAGCCTATTTCTGTAGCCTTGAACAAAATGCAGGGAAATAGCTGTTTTATTGCTGATGCTGTTGAAATCTGTAAGGAACTGAGTGAGATCTTAAAAAGAAAAATATGCAATGACAGAGTTAAATTACAAGCATTAAAAAAAAACGAATGGGACAAGCACTATTTCCAGCTCATTTTCTTGCAAATATTGTCAATACTCAGTACCAGGGTCAAACCTTAACTGCTGAAGAAGAGTAATTGGCTATGACATGGACATCCAGCAATCATCCCTCCATAATGCCAACTATAATAAACTTCAGAGCTAAGGGTGAACCACTCAATAAATATATGTTTGCTGATGATGTTTTAAAGAAAGTCACACCAGTGAACTGGGGGAGTCACTTAAGCACTTGGATTCAGAGACTGTTGAAGTGATAATGTCACTTTTTAAAGAGCAATAGCTTCTTCAGCTAGTGTAGAAAGAATATTCTCTTCCTTGGACTAATTCATTCCAAATTGTGAAATTGTTTGGGATCTGAAAAAGCAGAAAAACTTGTTTTTCTTTTCCAGATTATGAACAAATAGGAAAATGAAGGTGAAAATGACTCAGTTTGCTGCAGAAGCTAATATTTTAAGTTTCTCATTTTGACCTGGCTGACATAGTCAATTTAATTTTTGACTTTTTTTTAAAACTATTTCATTTAACTACTTTGGTTAAAAACAATTTTAACAAAAACAAAACTTGATTTTAAAAAACTTGAATGTTTAATTACATTCAAAAATTCATATGTTTGTTTTGTTAAAATATTATATGTTTGCTGTTGAAGAAAAAAATTCCAGAATAATGTTGTTGTTTTAATTAAATAAAACAATTTAAATGTCTGTCTGGTGATGTTCTCCTACTAATACAGCCTGCCAAGAAAATCTTCCAAATATTAATGATTAACCTGTTGAACTGGAGATAGTTCACCTCCCAGTGACTTCATAAATATCTGCTTCAGTTACCTTTGGTAAATGAAATAAATCATTCATTTTGTGATATAGCTGTAAAACTAATCTGAAAAGTTTTCAAAATAAACCACTTTAAAAATGTATAGCATGTACCTTCTAATAATGAAGGCTACATCTATCTCTGAGTTGTGAAAAATATGTATTAAGGTTATAACAACCAACAAGAATGCACTTTTATGTAGAAATCCACCATTAAATTGAGTCTTCCTGACCAGTGATTTAAATCATGATTTAAATCCATTTGATTTAATTAAATCCACCCTGGCAGAAATGATATCAGAAAAAATGGGGAAAAAAATCTCTCTTTAATGAAGATAGTAATCAATCTGACCCATCATAGTAATTAATATCTGCTTGAACCTGTTTAATGAGGATGCAATGCCAGCATGGTATCTAGCCAGCTTATGCAAAAGTTAAGCCATTTTTATTTCTAGTGAGACTTTTGCATATTAAGATGTTTCTCTAGAACTAACAGGTCTCTACACTTCCAAATGCTTCCTCTTGGGTAAGCACATCAGTCCCAGAAGCCCTTTCACACTGGAAAGCAACCTACTTGTGACTGATTAATAGACTTTTCATTCAAAAAATATTTGAAAAGAATCTGTTAATCTTAAAAATGACAAAACTTTGGGCCAAGTTCTGTTCTCAAATGTCCATTTGTAGCTTCCACTGACTACAGTTGGAGCTATATACATGCAAGATTTGGCCTTCAATCTGTACTCACTGAAAGATGTTTTACAAAATAAAAATTGTAAAAATCTAATGTGAAATCTAACACAATGGTAAAGTTATGGTGTATACCTCAAACCACTTAAGAGCATTCCACACAAGTTTACCTTGATTTAATTTTTATTGGTTTTTAAAGCAACTTTATAGCCTCCTTATTCCTCTTCCACATTTTTTTTTAAAAAGTATTCTAGCTGTCTCTGGCACTGCAGGATGCTGTGATGTCATCTATAAAATGCTCCGATGCAACATTGCACAGGCTCAGCTATTGGGTGGGGTTTTTTTTGTTTGTTTTGGGGGAGGAGTGAGATTGGTTTATTTTAGTATATTGCATGGTTCTGATTTAATTTTGGTTTGTATACCAAGTGAATATTAAAATTTAAAAAGTGTTTTCTTTAAAATAGAGGTGAGGAGTTTAGGAACATAATTAAAATTCTTGTTTTTTAACAAACAGACATTCACAATACGCTAAATTGCTAGAACTGGGCAAAAATGACATTTCCCCTCCCTTACTGAGATGAATATATTATATCCCTGTCAGTCAACTGAATTAAAAAAACAAGAGTAATTTCCTTCTGCATTTCCTTCAGCTATAAAAATAAACATGCACAGAATTAACAATAGCTTTATTGCAAGGCTTGAGTGTCATATTTAAATACAGAAGATTTTATAAATCCTTTTCTTGACTTGCCCACAATTTCTAAGCTGAGCATGAAAAGGGAGGTTATGACTAAGCTATGCAATGATGCCACAGAAAGAAAGACTCCCTTATTTTAACTATACTGACATGAGACATTGCCTTAATGATGTTTTCAGGATTATTGTTGAGATGGCACAAGTCGGAAACTAGGCTAATGTGAAATTCACCTCAATAAAGAGGGTGTTGCACAAGGCCCAAAGTGCTACTTGATTCCTAGTTCAGCTCTTTACATGAGTCTCATGAAATGTTCAGGGCCTTGTGCAGATCCTCTGTACTGAGATGAAGAAGTTAAAACTCACCATAATCAGTAGGTCTGAAATTTAGATTTTTGAAAACACTGAAACTATGAGAAAAAAAGAATATACGGATATTGCTCTTTAAAAATACTTGTTTCTTGTGCCTATCTGAAAGACACACACTTGAGTACACATTCTTATCTCATTTACACTGGTGTACTATAATCTCATGGCCATCAATGGAGCTACACCAGATTTAGACCAGTTGTAAATGATAATAGAACCTGGTTCTCATTCGCTATATAAATGAGGAAGTCCCCACGCAGCATGGTACGTTAAGAACACCAAAACACATTAAAATAGTAACTAAATGAGAAATTTGTCATTAAGATAAGTAATATGCAAATTTAGTGCAAAAAGGGCTGACAAAGTGGCACTTGAAGATGTTGCTTTGAAAACCGTTTATACAAATAGCAAAAAATAAGCCTCCCTGTGGTCAGATAGAAAGTGTAACCCTAATGTGTTAATACACTGAAACTACTTAAATGAATAATTTATAAATTATTAAACTGTTTAAATGAATAAACAATTTAAGTAACTTTTTATGAGCTTACTAGTGGTAAGCGCAACTGTTAAATGAACCTCTATTTAATGAAGATAATACATTCAGAAATAAACATTTCTCCTTATTAATAGTGACATTTACCCCAGGGCCCATACAAAATTTTCTGTGCTGCTTAAGCCATGTATGATCCTTGCACTGGGAAGAAAGGAGAGGTACTGAGCACGCATGTAGGGGGCACGAGAAGTTGTGATTGTATTCCAGTTCCATTACATTCATCTCTCATGTTCACATACACTCACAAGCATAGATGTGAATTTCATTCTCCTGGTCTCTATTTAGTTTCCTGCACAACACCAGTGTTGTCACACGATGCAGGAAGCTTGAATTTCAACCCCAGGGCTACATTTTGCCCTCAGATATATACCAGGACTGCCCATTTTTTGCCAGCTTAATCCAGGAACAGATTTGACCCTCTAGTGTTCTGTTAAATCATCAAGTCAAATGATTTAACATTTTGCCTAATCAAAATTGATTACGAGTTTATTGTCGGGTTCTGATAGGATACAAGAAACTACCTTTTTTCAGACTACAAAAGTAATCATCTCATCCAATATCATGCCCAACAGACATGACTGTAAGTCTGCTCTGTCCCGGCAAGCCATGACACTTTAGCACTTCAGGAGCATTCTAATTCTTCCTTTTTATAAGTTGCGGCCTTTTCTGGAAAATATTTATATGCAGTCTGAATGACCAATGGAAAATGCCAAGGCACTGGGATTTCAATTTCTGGAACACTGCGGTAAATAATCCGTTTTCTATCAAATATTTGTGAATACTGCACTTTGTAAAGCTCTTATTATTATATGTTCAAAGTATAAAATATAAGAAAGGCCATTAAGCAGGCAGCATTCTCTTCCTGCTCTGAAAAGAGTAAACACACTCAGAATACCAATAAACAGGGGTTAGGGTTGGGTTTTTTAAAGAATTAAATGTTAAAAGAGTACTAGATTATTCAATGGTAAAGTGCATTACAAGATCTCTTTCTCATTTATTTTATGATATCACAGAAATTTTAATTTTCTGTAAAAGGTAGTACTGGTGATTTGTTTTGTACCAAGGTAGAGGGATTAAAGGGTTTAATAGCTGGCAGGAAAGGAGGGAAGGATTAGACAGATGTAAAAGGAAGTTGGGACTTTTCTCACAGAGGAGGTCTTGGCTGATGGTGGTAATGAGTCACAGAGCTTTGATCACTGAGGTAAAAGTAGAAAGAACATCTCTCTCATTTACTCCCCTCACAGAGGTTTCATTTAGGCCTCAATCCTTCAACACACTGAGCAGCTCCCAGGAGAAGCTGAATACACCCAAGGCCAATATTTAAGCACCTCTGGCATTCACAAAACCAATGCTCAGCTTCCACCTAAGTCTGAAAGCGCCTGAAGTTTCCACTGGTAAAGTCCCATAGAAGCCTAAATTTTTGCCGCTGGGCCGGGACATAGCATTGAGTTGCTCAGCACTTAACTCATGCCAAAACCACAGCAGGATTCACAAGCTAGGTGTGTCTCCTACTCTGATTAGCTTGCCTGCAGGGCTGGATCCAGTAGGCATGCTCTGAGCACACTTAACATGAAAGATGGGGAAAGGAGGTAGAGGGGCCCCTCTTTTACCCAATAGTCCATAGGGTTAGAGCACTCACTCAGGGTGTGGGATATTGGGGCTCAAATCCCTACGTGCCTGATGTGGAACTGAGATTCAAATCCAGGTCTTCCCCCACCTCGGTGAGTGCCTAGTCACTGAGTATAGAGTCATTCTCACTATCTCTCTCTGGCCTCAAAAATATTTCATTATTATACAAAGTGGAACAGCTTCAACACCAGGAGAGGTTGGGTGAGCCCTTCCCCTTAATATCCTATAGCGCAGTGATCAGGGCACTCTCCAAGGAGATCAGAGACCTGGGTACAATTCCCACCTCTACAACAGACAGAGAAAATATTTGAACTTAGTCTGCCATGATCTAGGTGAATGCACTGACCAGGGGGCTCTTGAATAAAGGGGTGGGGGGAGAGATGGTACCACTGCCACTTCCTCCTACTCTCTATACAAACAGCATAAGTCAGGCCAGTCCCACACTTCTGGAGAGGGTTCATGGCTGTGAATCCCAAGGAGAGATAAGTACCTCCCTCTGACCCAGTTTTAGGCCACATCTATTCTCTTAAGCCTTTCTTTCAGGCTAGTTTAGGCAGCTCCTCACTCAGCATGCTGGCTTCTATTCATCCCTTTTTTAAGGGCCTAACTCTTCCAAGGCACGGGGAGCTTTGGCATCTAACTTAGTGTTAGGAGTTCTACTACGCAGCAGGGTACCTAACCTAATACAAGTTAGCCATAACATCAAGCACTACAACGCCTACATCCTACTTATGGATCTAGCCCTGACAGTGCAAGACCCTTATTACAAATAATCACACGTAGTTACAAAACTTATTTCTTCCTTCTTTCTTGCAAAGGAGGCTTTGCTCAGTTTTGCTGTCACAGACGGATATGATTGTTTGCATGAAGTGGAATCTGCTGATGGAAATAATGAAGATTTGTCTTGGATATATTATGCAAAAGTATCAGTTTCTATGTATGAATCTTCAGGTAGCGAAAACTAGCAGTTACACAGCTCTGTAATCAGTGTTCAGTATTAAAGTCATACAGCAGCACTGTTATTTCACCTATAGCCATCCCAGAAAATATTCTATCACACAAGATCCAGCTGTTCCTCTTCGGATGATGCACTCCTTACTGAAGAAAGGCTACCCATTACTGAAGTTACTGCAGTCATTTATATATGCCTTTTCCGACTTCAGTGAGAGTTTTTCCTTGAGTAAAGAAAGTGGAACTGAATCCTTGACCTCCTTCAACTGGTGGTTTCATATCTCAAGCTAGAAAAATGACTGACTAGTTTTTTAATTGATCTCTCCTTGTGATCCAACAAATCAAGATAACGGTTATTTGTTCTCCTTTCAGCAAAACAACAAATGAAAGTGCTGTGCCCCTCCCAAGCTCTTATTTTTCGTTCACAGTATAAATTAGGATTCATAGTTTCACAGAAGCAGTTTCTCTCCGCTATTTTTAGTTTGCTAAAGTAATAGTTATTTTGGATTTATCCTTAGGACAACAACATTATTAATGGCAGGCTGCTTTTTGTTAAACTGACATTGTACTGTTTTGCATTTTACTTTTTTAATGCACAACAATGTAGTTATGAATATAATGCCATTAACCATGTTGGATTAAGACACAATACAGTATGGAAGTCCTTTCTAGATTCCCATTCTTAAATTAATCATTTAGTGTATTTTAAAATTATAGATAGATTTAACAGCTATTAAAATATGAAGAAAGAATGTCATTTACAAACATATATTGCTCCTAGACTTACTGGCAAGCAATCCAACTCCACTCGCAAGGGATCCAATCCAAGCAGTCTTTCCTTTCCCTTCTCCAAAAGTATCCAGCCATTCTAGATATAAGACTCCGACTGCTAATGGAGACCCATAACAGAAGAACTGAGTAAAGAAGGAGACAAGGACAATCACCCAGCCCCATCCACCATCTGGCGACTTCAGCAATACCATTTTCTAGTGCCGGCTCTGTACAAAGCAGAGAACAAACAAAACATACAACTGAAAATATGAACTAGTCCAACATTTCTCAGATGTAGCCACCAGAGGCTTTTCATGTGGCCACGATAGCCTCCTGGGTGGTGATGGGGATAGGCAAAGCATAGGCCCCTCCCACTCCCTTCTTGTTGCTCCTGGATGCACCGCCCTGCGCCGCCTCTGGAGAGAGGTGGGGCACAACACTGCAGGAGAAAGGTGACTTCTTGACCCACGTTGGGGGGAGGGGGATTGGGTGGCAGGCTCTAGCGATGGGACTTCAGGAACCTGGCCACACAGCCCCGGTGTCCTACCATGGGGCAGAGGGTATTGACCTACCTGCCCCCCCTTCCCCGGCTCTAGCCATGTGGCCCTGGACTCCAGCTGCAAGGCTTCAACCACCAGCCCCTGGTTTCAGCTGCCTGGCAGCAGGTGCTGGCCACAGGCCCAGGGCAGTGGGTTCCAAGCATGTGGCTTTGGGCACCAACTCCTAGGTCTGACCACAGGGCAATAGGTGCTGACCCCTGGCTCCGGCCATGGAGTTTCATTCAACCTCTGGCCCCCTAGTTCCAGCCATGCAGTGGCAGGTGCTGGCCCTGGGCTCCAGCCACACAGTCCTAGCTCCTGGTGCTGATCCCTTGCCCCAGCTACACAGCAGCCGGCGCTGACCCATAGCTCTGTTCCTGGGCTCCGGCCATGACGGGAGCTGATCCCGGGTGCCGACCCCTGGCCCTGGCCACGCAGCAGCAAGCGCTGACTCCAGCCACACAGCAGCAGCACTGACTCCTGGCTCCAGCCACGCACTCCTGGACTCTGGCATCTAGCTCCGGGCTCTGTCCGTGTGGAGGCAGGCACTAGCCCTGGGCGCTGACCCACAGCTCCGATCCCTGTCTCCAGCCACGCAGTTCCTGTCCCCAGCTCTGGGTTCTGGCCATGGGCACTGAGCCCTGGCTGCATGGCAGCAGACACCAGGCCCTGGCTCTGGCCATGCAACAGCAGTGCTCATCACCCAACCCCATTATCCCTGGCCCTTACCACAACTCCGTATCCATCTCCCCTCTTTCCCCCAGGACGCTGCTGCCTTCCTGGCTTCACATCCATCCCCCCAAATGCCATGGCCCCTCGCTGCCTCCCCCACCCCCGAATGCATCCCACCATTGCCTCTGGCCCCTGCTGCATCCCCCTATGCCACTCACCCACATCCAGGGCTTAATGGGTACTGGGGCTTGCTGAAAAAAGTGATATTAACAATTATGCAAGTATCACTTTTCACAGCAAACTGACTGGCTATTTGTGAAAAGTGATACTTGTATGTTTGTCAAAATCACTTTTCATAGACTCCCAGGTAGGTATTAAGTGGGCTGTGATATTAACAAATATAACTTCTCACAGCAAGCCTCAGGACTCACATGGGACGGGGAGCGGTGAAGGGGAAGGCAACATTATTTTTGTTATTGAGTCTACCAAAAAACCCTACAAATATACATTACAATGAACCAAGCAACACTGCACAGGAACAAAATGACACACCAAACACTCCTTGGCATTTCTTATAAAACACGCACAAGATGTAACAATACATGAAATGTCATATATATATATATATATATATATATATATATATATATATATATATATATATATATATATATATATATATATATATATATATATATATACATAGTTACACACACACATTATATATACATATATATATACATACATACACACACACACACATACAGACACACACATATATATACACACACTATATATATATATATATAAATAAAATATGTGTGTGTGTATATATATGTGTGTGTGTATGTGTGTGTGTGTGTATATATATAAAAAATACGTGTGTGTGTGTATATATATAATATGTGTGTGTATATATATATAAATAAAAATATGTGCATGTATATGTATGTGTGTACATATATATGTGTATATATATGTACACACATATATGTGTGTGTGTGTGTATATATATGTATATGTGTGTGTGTGTGTGTGTGTGTGTGTGTGTGTGTGTGTGTATATATATATATATATATATATATAATATATGTGTGTGTAATATATATATAAAAATAATAATATGTGTATGTATATGTATGTGTGTATATGTATGTGTGTATAGGTATGTATGTGTGTGTGTATATTATATATATATATAATATGTGTGTGTATTTATATGTGTGTATATATATAATATATGTGTGTGTGTATATATCTATGTATATATATGTGTGTGTATATATATATATGTGTATATAAAATGTGTGTGTATGTATTTTATGTATATATACATATAATATATGTGTGTCTGTGTATATATATATAATATGTGTGTGTGTATATATATAATATGTGTGTATATCTGTGTGTGTATATACATATATACATATATACATGTGTATATATATATACACATGTATACATATACATATATACATGTGTATATATATATACACATGTATACATATGTGTGTATATATATACACACATGTATATATGTATATGTGTGTATATATATACATATACATGTGTATATACATATACATGTGTATATATGTACATATATATGTATACACACGTGTGTGTATGTGTGTGTATGTATATATGGTGTGTGTGCATATATATATGTGTGTGTGTATATGTATATATATATATATATATATATATATATATAAAATACGTGTGCGTGTATATATATAAATAAATAAAAATATATGTGTGTATATGTATGTGTATATATATATAATATATGTCTGTGTATATGTATGTGTATATATATATATATATGTATGTGTATATATGTGTGTGTGTATCTATATATGTGTGTGTGTGTATATATAAATAAAATATGTGTGTGTGTGTGTATATATATGCGTATATTATATATATATATATATATATATATATATATATATATAAAAGTGTGTATGTATATATATATATAAGTGTGTATGTATATATACATATATGTGTGTATGTCTGCATATATATATAATATGTGTGTGTATATATATGTACATATATATATAATGTGTGTGTATCTATATAAATATATGTGTGTATGTGTATATATATACTATATGTGTGTATATATAATGTGTGTGTGTATATATATAAAAATATGTGTGTGTATATATGTATATGTATATACGTATATATACATATACAGACATATGTATATATGTACATGTATATATACATATACATGTATATGTATACACACACATATATGTGTGTGTATGTGTGTGTATGTATATATGGTGTGTGTGTGTGTATATATATATATAAAATACGTGTGTGTGTGTGTATATATAAATAAATAAAATTATATGTGTGTATATGTATGTGTATATATATATAATATATGTGTGTATATATATGTGTGTGTGTATATATGTGTGTGTATGTATATATAAAT